>NC_137328.1:20458967-25458967 GCF_965287045.1 Carcharhinus amblyrhynchos | reverse complement strand
ACATTAACCTGGCGTTGTCAGACTTCTTACTGTGTTGACCCCAGTCCAACACCGGCATCTCCACATCAATGAGTGCAGGTCAGAAGGATGGTGGAGGGACAGCAGCAATCCAGATAGGTTGGAGGTGTGCTCTGCTGAAGGACGGCTGCCTCCCTTTGGGGGTGGGGTTGGGGGGGGGGGGGGGGGGGTGGTGGGGGGGGGGGGGGGGGTGTGACCATGGTGGGAGTCTGCTGAGGGGGGGGATGGGTGGGTTTCTGATCAGAGGGGGAGGGTTGCCTCCCAGGAGGGGTCTGATCGGGGGGTGTCTGCCAGGGGGGCCTGCCTCCCAAGGGGGTCCGATCGCAGCTCATCTTCCCCCCCGCCATTCCGCACCCCCCGGCTCTCTCCACTGGTTTTGTCTTTCGCTCCTGGACACGCTGTTTCAGACTTTTTTCGAACTGCGCATGCACAATTCAAAGCTCCGATCGTTCCGGCAGCGCTAAGCCCTGCCCACGGTGTGGACTGGTTCGGAGCCGGCAAAAAGCATATGGGCGCGCTGGAACGAGGATTCCAGGCTCGGACCTGTTTTACGTCCGGATCCAGCCCTTAGGTTCCGATTGGTAAAATCGGGCCCATAATCTAGTTTATCTATCACTTAGTAGTTTTCTTCACTTTTTGATTCTTAAATAATGATTTGATTTTTAGCAGAGTAGGAATCCTGAGAGCAACATCTACACTTCCTGCTGCCTCGGAAAAGCAGCCAGCATAATCAAGGACCCCATGCACCCCGACAGAATCTTTTCTACCTTCTTCCATTGGGAGAACACATACCAATCATCTCAAGAACAGATTCTTCCCTGCTGCGGTCAGACTTTTGAATGGTCCTGTCACAAATTAAGATGATCTTTCTCTTCACCCTACTGGTAACTGCAAAACTATATTCTGCACTCTCTCCTTTCCTTCTCCCCTATGTACTCTATTAACAGTATGTTTTGTCAGTATAGTTTGCAAGAAACAGTACTTGTCTCTATATTTCAAAACATGTGACAATAATAAATCAAATCGAGTCACATCAATTTAAATTCAATTCACTTCAATTCAAGTTTCCATCAAGCATTTATCCCCTCACTTACATGTTCCTACTTTTCACTAGTATTAACCAAAAGGAGAAAATATAACAAATAATTATCAGATTTACTGCTAGTTTGCCATTCAGATTGATAGACTGATTGCTAAGCAGTTCCCTCTCACCCTTCTTACATTCTTTAAGACAAGGTCCTATTTACTGCGCCCTTATTCCATTTCTTGATGTCCTGGTGGTGCTGGTTTCTCCGGGCTCAGTTGCTGGTATGTGGATTGAGAGTGTGTACATTTAAGCAAAACAATGATGCGCTCCTGATGGGTAGTTTCTTGACAGTGATAGATAGCTTTGTAATAGCAGTCAGCTCATTGCTGTAATTTCCAACTTGCTGAGGTGCTTATGAAGGAATCATGACTTTGCTATTATTAGTTTCTAAAACATGAAAAGCTCATCATGGATATTCCATTATGGATATAACAGCATTGACTTGAATTGATTAATTACCTACCTTGAAAAAAATACTTCTTCTCGCAAAGTTTTTTTCTAACTACCTAAAAACCTGGTGTTTAGAAACTTAACCCCCGCCTCGAAAGAGTTATCAGCTGTAAGGCTCACTCTCTTTCCTTAATGGAAAAATAAATAGAATTCAATTTTAACAATTTATGATCAGTCCCCAACTGTTTAAAATTAGTGCAGAGTGTGTTCACTTTTATTTTCACTAATTTTCTATTGTCATAGAAACGAACACAGAAACTAGAAGCAGGAGTAGACCATTCAGCCCTTCAAACATGCTCTACCATTCATTTTTGATCATGGCTGATCATCAAATTCAATATCCTGATCAGCAGTTCCTCCCATATCCCTTGGTCTCATAACCCCTTGAAATCAGACAACGTATCAGCCCAAATTAAGAAGACATATCTTATTTCAGCATTGTCCATCTTGCACTAAGGCTCAAGATGAATACATCCCAATGACATAATAGTGAGAGGCAACCTGTGCAAGGATTACAAAGGTAAATCTGCATATTCTTAAGAAACCTGTCAATTTCTTATTTCAGCATTGTTTTGTGCCTTTGCAATATTCATTTCCATTTATTTGACAAGTCTTCAGTGAGAAACTAAAATATGACTGAATCTTTGTTAGTATTTTAGATCAGTCATCTTCCTAATTGATACTAAGAGCAGTCATTTAATATCATTGTTTATTTGCAGGAATTTTAGAACACAGTGTCATAGAACATGGCACAGTGGAACAGTGGTTAACACTACTGCCTCACAGTGCCAGGGTCCCAGGTTCAGTTCTGGCCTTGGGCCACTGTTTGTGTAGAATTTGCACATTCTCCCTATGTCTGCGTGGATTTCCTCCAGTTTCCTCCCACAGCCCAAAGATGTGAAGGTTAGGTTGATTGGTCAGGTTAAATTAATCCTAATGTAAGGAGGATTAGCTGAGCAAATGCGTGGAGTTGTGGGAAGAGGGCTTGGGTAGGATTGTGATTGGTACAGACTTGATGGGCTGCATTGCCTCCTTTTGTACCTTAGGGATACTATGAAAACATATTCAATAAAGATGTGAAAAGTACACACAAAGTGCTATGAAACAGCACCAGAATTGATCTTTTATTTTGCGTAATGCTTTAAGGTTTATTTGCCATTTTGCGAGAGTGCATGATGTGGAATTGTGCTGCCATTTTCCCCAGAAAGTGTGGAGGAATTTTGTTGCAGCTCCAAGTGAATGAAAGTGACATTACTTCCACCCTTGTGCAACTAGAAGAGATATTTCATCTGCCAAAGGTATTTTACTGAATATGTTTACACATATATGAGCTGTAAAAATGAACAATGATTTAAAGACTAAACCCTGAAATTGTCTATTTCTGGTAGTGCAGTTAACAATGTTTTGTGTATTCCTCTTCACCTGTGCTTCTATCAAATACACTGCAGCACAGTGAGAGGACTGAGCCAGACAGGTAGAGCAGCTATTAGAGGCTGTGACTACAAAAGCACATGTTAGATAAATTGGTTCCAATCCAGTTCAATAATAATGGAAGAATATCCAGCTGTAATGGGGTAGGAGAGGCTGCAGGAACTGCTAATTGCCTGTCTAATGGACAGTTAATGTTTTCACTATTTTAAGTAGTTTTACATCAAACGCCAACTTCAAACAGTGAATGAAACATGAAGTTCCAGTCTGGAATGATTGAAGATTTAGGAGTTGTAAGATTATCTTTCTGAAGATTTTCTCTCCTTTCCTGAATTGAAGGCGGTGACCTGTTCCAGGGTTTGAAACAACAGCTACCTGATGTGCGAGTGTGAATTGTTTCTCTTCCAAATAAATGTCACTGCAATGCAGAGAAAGTGCCTTTGCCTAGAAATTTAGAAGTGCCCATGTTTTGAGTGTTTGGCGGGCAAAGAGTTTTGTGCCAAATGTGCCAAACCTTGTGCCAAATAGTGAAGTCCAAGACTCATTTTCAGAGAGCAAGTACTACTGGCCTGCCAGCAAAGAATCACTGAATTGTTAAACAGAGGAGACTATCTGGCCCACTGTGTCTCTGAACTGCCTCTCTGCATGAGCAATTCACCTTGTGCACCACACCAGTCCTCAGGTCAGTGGGTCCAGAGCTCAAAGCCCTGGATCAGTTCTGATCTGTGAACGGGATCAAATTGGGGATGGAACTTGTGTCCCTGGAGTCAAGGGAGCCACTGAAGGGATATCAGGAGACAGTGTCCCTCAGGGTTAGAGAGATCAGGATTAGAGCCAGAGGAAATGGGTAATTGGGGTTGGAACTGGGTGGCGGGCATGATTGAAAATTGGGAATGGAAATAATGTGGATCCAGGAACTCCCCCAACTCCACATTCAGGTAAGTTGCCTATCTTCTTTATTGGCAGGTGATCTGTAAGATTGGATTTGCTGCAGTACTCATTGTTATTGCACACCAATATTCGAATGGAGACTTGAAACAGCCCAATATCTGGATCAGATTCAGACATGGATTCGAGGACAACTCTTGTTTGCCCTCACTCAGTAATTGTGGTCCTAGCATTTCTGGCTCAGTGTTTGTATTCTATCATTCAGGAACCTGAATAAACTCAGTAGAGCCTGAGTAATTGCTACTACCCCAGCAAATTAATAGATCCCGATCTCAACTCAGCACCTCTGACTAGTATTGACTGACATGACAACTCACTGTTGAGAAACAAGATGTATCTCCACAAACACTCAGAAGTTGGAAGTTGAACCTCTTTGAAGGTCCATGCCTGCTTGCTACGCTGGCCAACCAAAGGGGTGAGCCAATAAAATAGGACGAGAGGCAAAAAAATCAGGTTCATGCCCAGTTTCCTGCCTCTCACAATCTTGCCCTGCTGGTTTAAATATGAATGACATGTTTTGCCATTAACAAGCCCTGGGCACAATAATCTGGGCTCACTTACATTAGACCCCTCACCGGTTGAAATCCTCACTGGTGAGGATCAAAGATGGTCCCCACCAGTGGGGATCAGACATGATGGCCTCAGTCAGTAGGACCGAAGGCCATTGAAGCCCGCTGAGGGTTGAGGCAGCGTCGGGCTGTACTCAGGGGTATTGCCAGCTTGGCACAATGGCATAGCCAGCCTGGCACCCTGGCAGTGCCAAGATGATGGGCTTGATTGGACAGGCACTGGGGGGGGGGTATGAGGCGGAGGGGCCTGACAGTGGCAGAGCCTGATGTGGGGTGGCAGGGCAGGCCCAGAGGATGGGGGAAGGGGGTAACTTGCAAGGGGTGAGGCTGGTCAGTGGGGTTGGCGATCGGGAGTTGGAGGAAGTGATTGGAGGGTGGGAGTAGTGATCGTTGGTTGGGATGGCATTCAGGGGATGGGATAGGGGTGGCCGGGCGACAATTGAGGTGGGGGAACAAATGGCTAGGGCAGCGATTGGGTTTAGTTTTTAAAAATTCATTCTTGGGCTGTGTGCATTGCTAGCTAGTCCAGTATTTATTGTCCATTTCTAATTGCCTTTGAGAAGATGGTGGTGAACTGTGTTCTTGGACAACTGTATTCGATGTGGTGTAAGTAAACCCATATTGCTGTTAGGGAGGGAGTTCCAGGATTTTAACCCAGTGTGTCTAGGAGAAAATATGTGTCTTGAATTTTGTGTGTAAGGAGATGGGTCTTAATTGCCAATCTCACATTGCTCTTGAACCTAGTCACTTAGTAGGCAATTGCAGAAGGTAGTTTAGAGTCAATCACATTGTTGTGTGTCTGGAGCTACATGGAAGTCAGACTGGGTAAGGATTGAAAATTTCTTTCCTTGGGTGGCACGGTAGCACAGTGGTTAGCACTGCTGCTTCATAGCTCCAGGGACCTGGGTTCGATTCCCGACTCGGGTCACTGTCTGTGTGGAGTTTGCACATAAGAGCATAAGAAATAGGAGCAGGAGTAGGCCATCTAGCCCTTTGAGCCTGCCCCGCCATTCAATAAGATCATGGCTGATCTGTCGTGGCTCAGTTCCACATTCCCGCCCTCTCCCCATAACCCTTAATCCCCTCGCTTATCAAAAACCCATCAACCCACGTCTTAAAAATATTTAGCGAGGCAGCCTCCACCACCTCAACGGGCAGAGAATTCCAGAGATTCACCACCCTTTGAGTGAAGAAGTTCCTCCTCAACTCCGTTCTAAACCGCCCCCCCTTTTATCTTGAGGCTGTGCCCCCTAGTCCTACTGTCCTTTCTGAGCGGGAAGAGTCTCTCCACCTCTATCCTATCTTTCCATTCATCATCTTATACGTCTCAATGAGATCTCCCCTCATTCTTCTAAACTCTAATGAGTACAAGCCTAGTTTATTCAGCCTCTCCTCATAGCTCAACCCCCTCAACTCCGGTATCAGCCTAGTAAACCTCCTCTGCACTCCCTCCAAGGCCAAAATTCTCCTCATTCTCCTCATGTCTGCATGGGTTTCCTGTGGTTTCCTTCCACAGTCCAAAGATGTGCAGGTTAGGTTGATTGGCCATGCTAAAATTGCCCCATAGTGTCCTGAGGTGTGTAAGTTAGGGGGATTAGTGGGTAAAATATGTAGGGATCTGGGTGGGTTTGTGGTCGGTGTAGACTTGATAAGCCAAAGGCCCTCTTTCTGCACTGTAGGGTTCTATGATTTAAATTAGTGAACCAAATGAAATTTTACAATAATTGACAGTTTCATGGTCACCATTACCAAGACTAATTCTCAATTCCACCTTTTATTAATTGAATTTAAATTCCACAAGCTGCCAATGTGGGATTTGAGCCTGTGACCCAGAGCACTAGCCTGGATTTCTGGTCCAGTGAAATTAACATTGTCATTACCACTATTTCACCATCTCTCATCAGACAAATCACATTACATATTACAGATCAAGTACCTTTTATTCAAAGCCTTCAGGGTCAATTGCATTTTGAATTTTAGATCATTTCATTTTCCGATACCACATATAAGCCCCTATATTACAATAGTCTTGGCCTGGCCTAATTATAGTCTAAAGTAAACAAAATGGCTAAAAACAGTGTCATTTTGGGTCTTTGATCTACTGAGACTGACTGTTGCATTCCTCTATATCAGTGACTCTCAAACATGGGTCCTTGAACACCTAGGGTTCCACAGAATCTTACCAGGGGGTCTGTGATGCAGAGCCTGCCTGACATGTGGATGATATTGGCAACTGTCTATGTGCTGTGGTCAAGAATAATCAAGTGAGCAACCATGGTCTGTGTGCTCCCTGCTCCCACTCACTCCCTGCTCCCACTCCCTCCCTGCTCCCACTCACTCCATGCTCCAATCCACTCCCTGCTCCAACTCATTCCCTGCTCCTCTAGGATCTTCTTCCCTCCTACTTCTACTCTCTCGGTGCTCCTGCTCTCTACTTGTTACTCATCTTTACATGCCTCTGCTCCCTTTGGGATTCTGCCTACTGTGGATTATGCTTTGAGTGTACACTTGCCAGCGATAGACAAGTCTGTCTTGTGAAGCCCAACCATCTCACTGAAATCCATAACTGCTGGCTTGCTTTCAAAAACGTTATTAAAATGCTCTTTACATGTATCACTTTCATATTATAAGTATCATACAACATCAAAATTTAGCTGAAGTATCTATGATTCAAATTCACGTGAAATGGCATTGTCCAAAGTAATAAGTATGAGACTGCCCTCCATTACACCAGTAAGTACATTTTAGATAGAATAGCTTCATATTGGTTGGGAAGTCCTTTGGGATGTTCTGAGATTATGAAAGGCACGATATAAGTACAAGTTTGTTTTCTTCTTCAATGTCACAATTGGAATGATGGTGACTAACAGTCTGTTAGAGAATATATCATTAGTGTTCTATGTCCAGAAGCAATGAAAACAAGAAAATGTTGTAGATTGCTTTGTGTTCCTAAGGCACAGCAGTACTGCATGAAGGATCATAAGAACTTGATCAGTTTGTTAAACCGTCAGTGACTATTGCTGTGATTGCTCTGTTAGAAATATATTATGTTGGCTCCTACGCTACTGAGAGTGATATAACTGCTGCAGTATAAAATGTCACAAAGTAGATTTGAAGTTGTATTTTATTGTTCTAGAGGGGCAAAGCTCCCAGAGCGTGTTCAAGAGAATTTTCTACAGCAGTATGTTTTCAAATATGGACAAAAGAATGGAAGCCTACTTTCTTGTGAATAACTTGAAAAAGTAGATCAAGTGTAGTAGCAGGAACATTTTGGGAACAGTGATCATTGTATCATAATCTTTAGATTGGCGATACATTCGGATAAAGATTGATCCAGTATAAGATTAATTAACTGGAGGGAATCTAACTTCATTGGGGTGAGAATGGATCTGATCCAGATAAATTGGCAGCAAAATTGTAATTGAATGTTGAGCTGGCTACCTTGGAAGAAGAGAAAGACTGGATATAGTCAATATCTTTTCCCACCAGATTGAAAGATACGACAAACAAATGCGGAGGTCCCTGAATGATAATATAGATAGAGTAAAATTGAGCAATGAAATTAAAAAAAAGGCAATGTTCATCTCATTGTTCCAATATGCAGCCTTCTGTTGAGAGATTCTCCAATGCCCACCTCAGAGTGAAATTATATCTACTGCAGGAAGGTCAGCAACCAGAGAATCCAGATTTAGAATAAGCAAACCAGGGTGTTGTGGGGGTGGGGGTTTGGGGTGGATGGGGTGAGGGTGGGGAAAACACTATTATGATATTGTTTTCATTGCATGCTGTTAAGAGCTGAAATGCAGTGTTTGAAAGTGCAGCGGGAAAAGATTCAAAAGTAACTTTCAATGGAAAATGGATTTATATTTCCAGGACAACAAAACAGAAAATGCTGGAAAATTTCAGTCTTACAGCATCTGTGGAAAGAGAATAGAGCCAATGTTTCCAGTCTGGATGACCCTTCATCATGGCCCAGCATTTGCAATATTTTTCTTTTGTATTTATATTTCCTGGACTCTGAGGGCAGAGCAAGACAGTTCTACCAATTGCACAGTTCTTTCAAAGAACCAACACAGATACTATAACCCGAATATCCTCCCTCTAAGTTGTATAATCATCAGCACAGCGATGGAAAGCGTAATTGACAGCTCGATCGGTGGCAGTTACTCAGCAATAACCTGCTCACTGATGCTCAGCTTGAATTTTGCCAGGTACACTCAGCTCCTGACCTTATGACAGCTTTGGTCCAAACATGGACAAAAGAGCTGAACTCCAGAGGTGAGGTGGAAGTGACTGTCCTTGACATCAAGACAGCATCAGCGCCCATACTCCCACATTGAACAACCCAGACAAGATGAAAAACAAGTTCTACAAAAAACTAGATGCCCTACTATCAGTAGTAAACAGTACTGGCAAGCTGATCTTGTTTGGTGATCTCAATGCAAGAGTAGGGTGTGACTCTGCAATCTGGCAGGGAGTCATTGGGAGGCATGAAGTGGGCAAATGTAACAGTAACGGCCTAGTCTTAATGAAGACCTATGCAGCACACAACCTTCTCAACACCAACACAACCTTTCGTCTGCTTACCCGTAACAAGACCTTTTGGATGCACCCCCGCTCTAAGCATTGGCATTTTATTGACAATGTCATTGTCAGGAGAAAAGACTGGCAGGATGACAAAGTGACCAAGGCCATGTGTGGTGCTGACTGCTGGACAGATCACAGGCTCATTGTCTCCAAAATGAGGTTCTGCATCAGACCCAAGAGGCGACCACAAGGAAGTAAGGTTATAAAAAGAATCAATGCAGCCAAGCTAAAGAAACTCAGCATAGCTTCAGCACTGACTGAAGACTTAGAAATCAAGCATTTGACATAGTGTGGCATCAAGAAATCATAGCAAAACTGGAGCCATTGGCAATCCAAGGGAAAAAACTCTTCAAAGTTGGAGTCACACCTAATACAAAGGAAGATTTTTGAGGTTGTTTGGACATTAAATACCTGAGACATCACTGCAAAAGTTCCTCAGGATGGTGTCCTAGGCTCAATGCTTTCAAATGTTTCATTAATGACCTTTGCTCCATCATAAGATCAGTAATGGGGATGTTCATGCACAATGTTCAACATCATTTACAACTCCTCAGATACTGAAGCAATCTGTACCCACATGCACCGAGACCTGGTCAATATCCAAGCTCAGACTGATAAGTGACAAGTAACATTCATGCCAAATAAGTGCCAGGAAATGGCCATCTCTGCCCCTTACAGTACCATTGTCCCAGTCAATTTCAGATAATCGAAGTCCCCCATTAAAACTACTCCATATAGCAGCATCGGTCCAGTCCAACAAGAAAGGATGCATTGTTCGACCTAGTTCTTGGAAATGAGGTGGGCCAAGTAAATCAAATGTCAGTTGATGAACATTTAGCAAAATATGGCACAGTGGTTAGCACTGCTACCTCACAATGCCAGAGACCCAGATTCGATTCTAACTTTGAGTGGAGTTTGCATGTTCTCCCCATGTCTGCGTGTGTTTCCTCCAAGTACTTTGGTTTCCTCCCACAATCCAAAAATGTGCAGGTTAGGTGGATTGGCTATGCTAAATTATCACTTAGGATAGGAGAGTGGGGCTCGGTTGTGCTTTTTTGGAGAGTCAGTGCAGACTTGATGGACTGAATGATCTCCTTCTCCACTGTAGGTATTCTATGGGATTGTATCATAGGGTTTAGGGGATGATAGAAAGATACAAAAGGCAATCCTGAGTAAGAATAATTAAGTGGGGAAGGGCCAACTTCAATGGGTCAAGAAAGGAGCTGGGCTGATTCAGCCAGAAGGGAAGACTGGTGAGTAAAACTGGACAATGGGCTACCTTCAACACAGAAATGTTTTGGGCACAGTCAAGACAGGAAGGGAATGGATGACCACCAGACAGAGCAGGAGAGGTAGTCAAGTAGTGCAGCAATCTCCTGTGGCCATTCCCCTGCAGAATAGATATACTGCTTTGGATATTGTTGAGGGGAATGACCTCTCTAGGGAAAGGAGCAGCAGCCAAACTTGTTGCACCACAGTTGGTTCTGCTGCAGAGGGTAGGGGTAAAAAAGTGTGCCAGTGCAATAGTTATAAGGGATTCAATTCTAAGGGGAATAGACAAGTGTTTCTGTGGCCTCAAATGAGGCTCCAGGATGGTATGTTGCCTCCCTGCTACCGAGGTCAAGGAGTCTCAGAGTGGCTGCAGGACATTCTGAAGGGGGAGGGTGAACAGCCAATGGTCAAAGCACACTTTGGTACAAACGACATAGGCAAAAAAGGAATGAGGTCCTAAAAGCAGAATTCGGAGAGCTAGGAAGAAAGATAAGAAATCAGACCTCAAAGGTAATGACCTCAGGATTACTACCAGTGCCACGTGCTAGTCAGACTAGAAGTGACAGGACATATTGGATAAATATGTAGCTGAAGAGATGGTGCCAGGGACGGGGTTTCAAATTCCTGGGCATTGGGATCAGTTCTGGGGGAGGTGGGACCTACACAGATTGGACGGGTTACACCTGGGCAGGACTGGGACTGATGTCCTAGGGGGTGTGTTTGCTAGAGTGGCTGGGGAGGGTTTAAACTAATATGCCAGGGGGTGGGAACCTATGTAAAGAGTCTGAGAAGGAGGGAGCAAGGACAAAATGTGGGGAGAATGTTCCAACTCCATCAAAAATCACAAGTTAAAAGGAAGGAGAATCTAGGAGGTGTTATTAGTGGAAGTGTTAGAATACAAAAAGAAGGTACAAAAACTAGCGTAAGGTCACATTATCTGAACGCTTGTAGCATTTGAAACAAGGTAAATGAGTTGATGGCACAAATCATTACGAACGATATGTTTTGGTGGCCATTACAGAGACATGGTTTCAGGATGGTCACGATTGGGAGTTAAATATCCAGGGGTATCAGACTGTTTGGAGGGCCTGACAGGAAGGTAAGGGTAGCTCTAGTATTTAAGAATAACATTAGGACGATAGTGAGACATGATACAGGTTCGATGAAAAATGTTTGAATCCATTTGGGTGGAAATTAGAAATAGTAAGGACAAAACGTCACTAATAGGTATAATCTATAGGCCAACAAGTAATGACATCATGGTGGGGCAAGAAATAAATAAAGAAATAACTGATGCATGTAAAAATGGTACAGCAATTATCATGGGGGGTTTTAATCGACATATCAATTGGTCAAACCAGGTCGGTCAAGGCAGCCTTGAGGAGGAGTTCATAGAATGTATCCGTGATAGCTTCCTTGAACAATATGTGATGGAGCCTACGAGGGAGCAAGCTATCCTAGGTCTGGTCCTGTGTAATGAAACAGGAATAATTAATGATCTTGCAGTTAGGAATCCTCTCAGAAAAAGCAATCACAGTATGGTTGAATTTCAAATACAGATGGAGCATGAGAAGGTAAAATCCAATACCAGTGTCCTGTGCTTAAACAAAGGAGACTGTAAAGGAATGAGGGAGGTGTTAGCTAAGGTAGACTGAGAGCAAAAACTTTACGGTGGGACAATTGAGGACTGGTGGAGGACTTCGAAAGTGATCTTTCACAGTGCTCAGCACAAGTATATACCAGTGATACTGGTAGAAAAAGAGATAATCAGCCATGGATATCTAAGAAAACAAGTGACGGGATCAAATTGAAAGAAAATGCATACAAACTGCAAAGAATAGTGGGAACCAAAAGGATTGGGAAACCTTTAAATGGCAAAAGAAAGCAATGGTAAAAGCTATAAATAAAAGTAAGATGGATTATGAGAGTAAACTAGCTCAGAATATAAAACAGATAGCAAACGTTTCTACAAATGTATAAAAAATAAAGAGTGGCTAATGTAAACATTGGTCCTTTAAAGGATGAGAAGAGGGATGTGATAACTGGAAATGAGAAAATGGCTGAAGCATGGAAAAGATATTTTGTGCCGGTCTTCACAGTGGAAAACACAAACAACATGCCAAAAATTGATGACAGGAAGGCCATGGCAGGTGAGGACCTAGAAACTATCATTATCACAAAAGACATAGTGTTGGGCAAGTTAATGGGGCTAAAGTTAGTCTCTCTTGCCCTGATGGAATGCATCCCAGGGTAATAAAAGAGATGGCAGGAGAAATAACAAATGCACTTGTGGTAATTTACCAAAATTCGCTGGACTCTGGAGTGGTTCCCGCAGATTGGAAAACAGCAAATGCTATTATTTAAAAAAGGAGGTAGACAAAAGGTGGATAACTATAGGCTGGTTAGCTTAACCTCTGTAGTATGGAAAATGCTTGATTCTATCATCAAGGAAGAAATAGCAAGTCATCTGGGCATGAATTGTCCCATTGGTTAGACGTAGCATGGGTTCATGAAGGTCATGTTTGACTAATTTGATGGAATTGTTTGAGAACATTACATGTGCAGTGGACAATGGGATCTTGTGGACATGGTGTTTCTGGGTTTCCAGGAGGCATTTGACAAGGTGCTGCATCAAAGAATGCTACATAAGATAAAGGTACATGGTGCAAAGTGTAATGTATTAGCATGGATAGAGAACTGGTCAACTAGAAAGCAAAGCATGGGGGTAAATGTGTGTTTTCTCGTTGGTGATCAGTGACTAGCGGTGTGCCTCAGGGATCAGTGTTGGAGCTGCAATTGTTTACAATTTACGTAGATGATTTGGAGTTGGGGGCCAAGTGTAGTGTGTCAAAATTCGCAGATGACACTAAGATGAGCGGCAGGTGAAATTCTGGCGGATAGATGACAGATGAAATTCAATGTGGAGAAATGTGAAGTGGGGAATGGCACTAAGTCATAATGCTCACTGGGAGAGCTAGTGCCAATACTCCACATGGCCTCCTTTTGCACTGCAATGGTTCTGTAATTTAAACATTCATTCCCTTCACCACTGACACACAGTGGCAGCAGTGTGTGTCATCTACAAAATGCACTGCAGCAAACACCAAGAATACTCCAGCAGCATCTTCCAAACCCACAATCTCTGCCACCAAAAAGGACAAGGGCACAAGATGTATGGGACACAACTTTCTACGAACACCACTACAAGTCATACACCACCCTGACTTGGAACTTTATCTTTATTCCATCACTGTTGCTGGGTCAGAACCCTGAACTTCCCTTCCTGACAGTAATGTAAGTGTTCCTACAACATCTGGACTGTAGCAGTCCAATAAGCAGGACACTCCCATCACCTTCTCGTGGGCAATAAATGGTGGCCTAGCCAATGACGCCCATATCCTATGAACTCATTAAAAGAGGTTCTGTAATTCTTTTCATTAATTTATTACTTCTTTGGAAACTGGAAGGAACAGATATTTTTAGAATGAAGAATATGCTTATACCCTAAATGGTTAGATGTCGGTGAAAATTGTAGATCATCTGGAGACATTTGTGCAGCATTTGATGAATACATTACTTAGTTTCGCATTCATTATTACTAATGGATTGAATATTTTATTCAAACAAAATCATGTGATAATGTGATAGATTTTCCATATTAACTGGTACCTGTAGTATCTCAAGTGAAAGTGCTTTAATGAGGGAGCCCCCACCTACCCCCTCCCCACACACCTCTGTTTTTTTCTGAGTTTAATTTTATATCACAGAACGCCATGCAATGGTGCTGTTCATTAATGTGACAAATATCACGATTCTCTGTGGTAATTTACCATCTGGCAAAAATCCCAAAAATTACAGCATCGCTACTTACAATCATCCTTTGAATCTGACAAAAGAGCAACTGACTGCCAGGTCCTTATGAGTGCAGATGCAAAGTTGAAAATAATTATCTTGTACACCTGCAGAGCAGGAAAAGCCATGCAATACTTTACTGCCATCTAGAGCCTCAGGTTTGTCGGCATCGTTTCACTTCTTTTCTGTACAAGCACAATCCACGTCTGCAATCAAAATATGCAGTGATATATCTGACCCTTCTGTTTTAGATTATTGTGCTTATTTTATTTATGACATTATAAAGCTGCCATAAGCTGATTTCATATCGTCATAAAGTAATTTTGCTGTTGCTGGCATCAGATGGCATCTGCTATTCATGAGATTTGCCTTTACATGTTCAGGCTTTCATATGCTGTGGTGTGACAGGTTGGGAGCTGGTAACAGTGCGGTGGGAAACAAGGCATCTTTGGACCTGAGTGAATAGGACAAGGGTAATTCCTTAACCAGTTAGATTGAAGAATTAACACCATCAGTGCACAGGCTGAAAAGGAAGTGTAAATTCGAGTGGGAAAAACAATGCCAAATTAGATACAGAAAGAGAAATGGAAATAGGTAAATGAAGTGGCGATTGAGAGAAAAAAAAACAGAGAAAAAGTGAACAGAAATTAAAATATTGAATATTACATCTTTAAAAACTGAAACAACTATTATAACCTGAAGGAATGTTACTCCAAGCTTATGAAAGTTAATTTTTAGAATGGGACAAACTGGTTGGAAGTAATTACTCTCCAGAATCGGTTGCATTCTTGGACATGCGCATCTCCATCAAGGACAGTCACCTCAACACTTCACTCTACTGCAAGCCTATGGATAACCTCACAATGCTCCATTTCTCTGAGTTCCACCATAAACAAGTTAAAGAAGCATCCCCTATGGACAATCCCTCTGTATACGCAGGATCTACACAGCCAAGGAGTAGTGCAACAGACATCTACAGATGCCGAAAGATATCCCTGTAAGAACGAGATATGATGCTCAACTTACTGATTGCCAGTTCTGACTCCCAAAGTGAAAAACTGCCCTGACCTCTTCAGAAGACAAACACAAGACACAACCAACAGAGTACCCTTCATTGTCCAGTATTTCCCTGCAGGGGGAAACTGTGTCATCTTCTTTGCAGCCTTCAACATGTCATCGATGAAGATGAACATCATGCCAAGGTCATTCCCACAGCCCCACTACTTGCCTTCAAACAACCGTGCAACCTTAAACAGACCATTGACCGCAGCAAACTATCCAACCTTCAGGAGAACAGCAACCACAACACCACACAACCCTGCCACAGCAAACTGGGCAAGATGTGCCAGATCATCAACATGGATACCACCATCACTTATGAGAATACCAGCCACCAATTACACAGTACATACTCATATGTCTCTTCCAACATTATCTACCAAATACACTGCAGGTAAAGATGTCCCAAGGCATGGTACATCAGCGAAGCCATGTAGACGCTATGACAATAGATGAATGGACACCACACAACAAATTGCCAGGCAGAATTGCTCCCTTCCAATCAAAGAACAAAGAACAAAGACATTAAGCCTCCGATTTTCAGGTAAACGTTTTCCAAGGCCGGCCTTCAAGACACACAACAATGCAGAATCGCCCAGCATAAACTGATAGACAGGTTTTGCATGCATGAGGATGGCGTCAACTGGTGTCTTGGGTTCATGCCAATGCTACATGTAACCCCCACCATTTGTCCTGAGCTTGCAAAATCCTACTAAGTGTCCTGGCTTGAGACAATTCACACCTCTTTAACCTGTGATTATCCCTCTCTCTACTCATACTGTCTGTACCTGAAAAGACTCAAATTCCAAACATTATCTTGCAATTGTGTTTTTGTTTATATATGCCATGGTTGTGAAACCTATCTTTCCCCTCACCTGATGAAGGAGCAGTGTTTTGAAAGCTTGTGATTCCAGATAAACCTGTTGGACTTTGACCTCCTTACAGTGTGCACCCCAGTTCAACAGTGGCATCTCCAGGTCATGGAAGTAATTAACATTTATCATGCCATAAATGCTGTTTAGTCGTGCAACAACATGACTTAAACAGACAAAGTTAGTCTGTGTCTACCATACAAATACAGGAATGTGATTTACTTGATGCCTTTCAACAGTGAAGCAAAACAATGAGATGCCATTTTCCTAAAGCTAATGGTTAAACATTACAATTCGGACAGCAGCCTTTGGATTTTTGAATTTAGCTATACATTTGCCCTTGCCTGAAGTTGCTGTACCATTTGAACATAACTAATGGTGAGCACCATTAGCCTCACTGCTATTTTGACAGGAAAATTTGGCTCACTGTTCTGACAGAAGCAGTGCTGCCCTCATCTCTGTTGTTGCTGACCTGCAGTGAGTTACAGACAGCAGTGTAACTCCGGACTGCCGATCGTACGTCTTGTTACATGGAAACTAATGTATTCAATTTAGCGCTAACCTACAATGCACAATAAGCACAACATGTGACCAAGATCATTTAACTTAATAGTTTTATTGATAAAATGCTCAATATGTATTTTAGAATCAAACCCAACTGCATTCGAAATTTGCCCAGTAAGATTGTTTTAAATCAATAAAGCTTCTAACTGGACCAGATGTTAGCTTGGCATTAATAAAGTATACAATGAACAGAATTAAGTCAGTGCCAAAGGAATGACATTAACTTGCAATTTCATTATTCAACTACAAAGAGAATTAACGATACCTAAAAATGAACATAAGGTAAAAAAAAATTGTGAGTTTTAGATGCCATAAAACGTAATGGCAAAATTAAAACTGTTTATAACTATCTTCTGAGTCATGAAATTAGATAACCCTCTTGAATTTATCCATAATATTTTTAATACAACAAAATTATGTTGTAGGCAACTTTATTTGAATTCGCCTGCAGATCATGCAAATATCAATGGTTCACTGACATAAACATGAGGATTAAAAATGTTGATTTTTCACTTAATATTCACGGAGAAGTTAGAAGTCTAAGACCCATATTGTTTCAATATTGTATTTCAAACATACTTCAACTGTAATGAGTACATGTGTGAGTTTCTAATTTTGCTGAAATTTCCGCAGTTACATTATACCTCTACAAGATAACTCTTCGGTTATCTGTTTTTTTTCTTTAGTAGTAAACATTTCAGCCTCCATCTGTCTTATTTTCACAATTATACTTTTTTTTATTCTTGATTGGCTCTATGCTCTTCTTAATCAAGGAACCTATCACTAAAGTCAAGCACCAGATGTTTGTTAATGCAGTGACCCTGCCATTTGCAGGTTGCAAGTTTAATCAGAGATGCAGTGAGTAATACTCATGTACTGGAGATGCTCTGCATGCAATAATAAAAATGGCAAGTAAGCAGCTGAAATAGGTGAGAAAATGTCTTTTATCGAAATGTAACGAACATACACATGTTGGACTGAATTAATGGACACCACAGTGGGCTTGCCTACCAGCTGAGAGCCAATGGCAACCATTCTGCTTTGGATCCAGGACGTCTAAAAGGATTAAATTCCAGTCAGACCCTTCCTTATCTGCATTCTGGGTTCAAAGGCCTTCAGTACAAGCAGTCTGCTTCCATGAATAATTGGATGGCCAGCAGTTCTTCAGTTCTAGCAGCTTCACTAGGAGCACAGGCCACTGCTAAGAGTGCAGGACAACCACGCTGAGGACCAAACATGGAGACCCTGGCGTGCTGATAAGTGGGGTAGCCTTGCTAGTCAGGCAAACCCCAGAGATTGGGGTGTTGGTGTGGAGGACAGGGAGTGTCTTTCCCTGAAGGTAACCCTTTCTGCTGGTGAGATAATTTAGAGGGTACAGAATGCCAAAAACAGGAGGACCCCCACCCAGCTCTCAGCCAAGCTGCCAGTATACATTTGGCAGTTTTTGCTCCTGGCATGGGATCCTGGATGCTGATCTTCTACCAGGAGTGAGGGGAAAACACCCTGAAGTGTCTCTCAATTGGCCAGTGTAAGGGCCTCAATTGATCTTTGAGACAAGAAAGTTTACCTTCACCTTCCTCACTCTGACTTAACTGAGGGGTAGGTGGGGTGGGGGGTGCAGTGACAGAATCCCCCACCCTGCACCTTCCTGTAATCAAACAGTGCCCTCAGTCTCCAAGCTCATTTTTGGGGGAGGAGGAATGATGGTGTGGGGCTTGGGGAGATGGGGGGGTGGGGGGAGGTGCATTAAATTCAGCCACAAACAATTGTATATCTGTTCATTCAGTGGGGAATGTAAGGCAAAAGACCTGGACAAAATTTGTGATTGGGACGTTCAATAATTTGTTTCTTGCACTGGGGGTTAAGATGCATAGGCATGGATATATCCCATGATTGCCAACATGCTGAGGCCTTGATCCTGCCAGTGCTTACACGCTGATTAGTCAAACTGAGGCTGGATGCTAATCTTACAAGTTGAATTTTGAAAATGCTATGGATACAAACACAACACAGCTACAACAGCTTCCTCAGAAAGAAAAGTACCACTTTGGAACAAATATTGGATCAGAACATTACGCAGACATGGAGCTATCAATGGAGTTGATGGAAATGAAGTAGGCAATATGCAAACATTGTGCCACCTCCTCATCTCTATGGCGTGCAGTCCAGCAAAAAATGTGCTATTGACTGGATAACTCAGCTGTGAGAGACAGAGACTGGAATTCTCCAGCCTGGTCTGCTGCTGAGATTCTCCGGTCCTGCTGCAGCGAATGGAGTTTTGGCTACGCACCAAATCCTCTGTTCTCGTTGGCCTTGGTGGCAGAGCACATGAGGTCAGAAAATTCTGGCTTTTGTGTGCAAGAAGAAAGCTGACAACAGTAGAAGAGTCACTGATTCTCTGAAATAGTGCTAGAGGCCTCATAGTAGAAGTATGGAGGAGACAGTTACCAAAAGAGAAAATGCTGGGAAATCGCAGCAGGTCTGGCTGTAAGGAGAGAAAAGAACTGAGATAAAGTTGTTAAGCACCGATTGAGGAATTCACTATTTTTTTAAACTGCCATTGATAAAAACGCGTTATTACTTTTAAATTCCATGTTGGCACAGTGGGCCAACAGTCTCACAATGAGTTTGATGCCCAGTGAGAATCCTGTTTTAACTCTCATGCTGAATTCAACGGGCGATGATCCCGCCTTCAGCTAATGGGAGTAGAGAATCTCCCCATTAAATTACAAGTTTTGGATTGAAACTTATGTTCCTAGGAATGTTAGACTATTTTGAATTAATGATTCAATATATAAGACATCCCACTACCATATAAACCTGTTGACATCTCATCGTATATGCATAAAGTATTTGAAATTACATTCCAATATAAGTCGCTATATTGACAAGCAGTGAAGTGAGCTAAGTAACAAGTTCTGAAAAAGAATGTCCAAAGTATAATAGATTGACACGGCTCTACCATAGATGTGAACGAATTAATTATTGACATGGAAAAGAAATCCATCAGAATCGAGAAGCTATCCTTGGTGTGTTAGTATAGACAAAGTGCCGAGGCTAGTAGAATGTCAGTAGTGCAGCTAATTGGCCCCTTGTCAACCATCCTACCTGTTTTCCTGGGCTGCTGTGGTGTAGCTGTCACCCACTGGTGCACAGGGAGAATCACACATTTGCTATGATATCCAAGTGTGAAATTAGATTATCACTGGCCCAGGTTCTGTATGTTCTTAGCAACCATCAGTGGAAATTTTTTATGGTCCAATTATTCAGTTTATTTTTAATGATCAATTCATAACTGTTTATGAGGGTAAACTAGTTACAAAAAAAACTAAATGCAATTAAAGCTCCTAATAAAACCATGAAATAATAATCACATTTAAAACTTCAAATTTAATTTTTGAATAATTGTGAGTTTGCAAGGGTAAGACTCCCACAGATTACTACGTGGAAGTCATTACCTTTATAGAATCATATCTTTGAAGCTCTTGAATTTGAAAGGATAATAATAACTTCTTTTTAGATATTTTATATGGTGCATACAAGTATACAAACATATGTATGAATCTCAGCAGATGTTAAATTACTCCTGAAATATTGTACATTTCCAAACTGATAATTTTCCTGTGCAAATATATCTTTTTTAAATTAATACAAAGCTTTTACCATCCAAAAGAAAAGCCTACAAAGAAACATTACTTATGGTTTGAGGAGACTTGTGTAAAACAGATTAAGTGAAGGATTTTATTTTACTTGAATTGTTAATGTTAGTTTTTAATACAATTAAAAGTCAACAAATAAAGCTTGAGTTGTTTATTTTGAATTATTGTCTTTATATAGAAAACTAGAGCAGTCCCATTGGGAGCGTGGTGTGAATGGCCAGTATGATCACCCCCTGTGCCTCTGTGCAGCATTTAATCACTGCTGCAATATGTGTCCATCTGGACTATTTCTCTAGAACAGTGCTTGAACCTATAACTGTTTGGTTCAGAGATGAAAATGCTGCCGCTGAGCCAATGCTGAGACCTGAATTTTTAACTGATTTAATAAAATTGACACTTAACTACATTGGGATCATTTAAAACTCAATTGATGAATATTCAGGTCCCTTTTGTATAACAATGATATTTTCTTTTGTTTCATTTTCCTTGCTCTGAACGGGTGATAACTCACATTGGGGAGCCACGAATACGCATGAATCACTGTTCCTATGTCCAGTGATCCTTGTTGGTGCTGAAAAATTCTCATGAACATATAAATAGATTTTACATCACTTTTAGCAACCAAAAGGTGCATTTTTGCATGCTGGGCTAAATGCTGTATCTGGCTACATAAATAACAAATCTAAAGGGAAGTAAGAGTGAGCAAGGCAACTGAAATCTGCTACCATGGGGGAAGTTTTATGAGGCCCTTTGAGATGGATTTGGAGGTATGGAGATGTGAGCAAAATGAGAGAAAAAATTAATTGGGTTGGTTTGCTGACTTGTTTGCGTCTCCAGCCCCTTCTCCTAAGGGTTGTTTGAAATCCACCCCACAAGAGAAATCCAATTGAGGTGGATAATTAGGCAATTAACTGCAAACTTCCGTGGACATTGCAATTTCTCTGAGCTTCACCTGGGCCCCATTCTAAGTCAGCACTTTGGAAATTCAGAGGAGGCAGACATAAGATCCTGAATGATCTCAACAAGGCAGACGTGGAAAGGATGTTTCCTCTTGTGGGTGAGTGCAGAACTGTTTTAAAATTAGGGTTGATCTTCTAGGTCACAGATTATGAGATTTTTTTTCTCCGAGAGTTTTGTGACTTTATGCATTAGTAGGTGGTGGAGGCGAGATAACTCAATATTTTTGGTGTAGACATTCTTGCTTTTAATGACATTCTTGCTTTTAGTGGCAAAAGCAAGACATTCTTGCTTTTAATGGCAAAACATGGAAAGGCTCATGGCTTCAGCTAACAGAGGTTTGTCATTGTGTGAAAAGTTCCTGGAGACTGTTGTTTCAGATAGTGCTGAAGGTGAGGATGCTTGGAAATTGCTCACATCACCAATACCCTTCCAGCTTCTCTACATTTCGCTCAGCAGTATTCTCACTGCGAACAAAATAAAGGCTGTCGGTCACCCTTGTCATGGACTAGACTAAATCAATTCCTCTCCTCCTCAGATCACCCGTCTTTCTTAACTGGTTGATGATCCCTGGAGGCAGAGATTTCCAACCTTCCAGAGGATTGAACTGGATGGCATACTGCTGCTGCTGCTGCTGATAGCTGAAAGTGCTGTAAACCCTGAAAACACTAACCTGCATTTCAGATCATGGTTCTGTCACTCTGCAAATGTCATTGAAAAGTGGAGAGGCTGTAGTCTTGGGATTCTTTACAAGATTAAATGCTGATTGTAGTTACATTACTGAATGGTAATACTTCAAAATGATCAGTCCAATGATATGCAGGTTAGGTTAATTGCCAATGCTAAATTGACCCTAATTTCAGAGGATTAACAGGGTATATAGGTTATGTTATAGGAATTTGGCCTGGGTAGGCTTGTGGTCAGTGCAGCCTTGATGAGCCAAATGGCCTCCTTCTGCACTGTAGGAATTCTATGATTCTATGATCCCTCAGCATCATCGCAAATTGCACACTTTGCAGTGACACATCATTACATAGATCATAGGAGCAAAAGAAATGATGCCATATATGAAAATAAGGTAAAATTTGTGTTAGAACAAAGCAGGAAAAAAGGGGGCAAGAGGGTTAAAGAAATTGAAAGATTTGTACAGGGCAAAAGAAAAGAAAGATCTCAAGGAAAGGATCCAATAATGAATGACTGGTTAGTAAGGAAACCAGAAGTTTCTAGTATGGGAGTGAAAGCATTGCTGGTAGGCCTAGGCTTTCCTATTTAATTATTAATGTGACATGGGCAGGCTGACAAGGCCAGAATTTATTGCTCATTTTTCATTTCATAGAGAAAGTGGTGGTAGTGAATCACTTGCTTGACTTGGTTGTGTTAGGGCAAGAGTTCTAGGATTATATCTTTGTGATGAGGAAGAAATGGTGTATGCATTTCCAGGGCTAAAAGGAAAGGCAAGGGC
Organism: Carcharhinus amblyrhynchos; assembly: GCF_965287045.1. Classification (NCBI taxonomy): domain Eukaryota; kingdom Metazoa; phylum Chordata; class Chondrichthyes; order Carcharhiniformes; family Carcharhinidae; genus Carcharhinus; species Carcharhinus amblyrhynchos. Next base: position 25,436,183 of record NC_137328.1, on the reverse strand, counting down.
AATTCTGTCAAAGAGCTAGCAGAGATATGATCGGCTGAATGGCTTCCTACGGCGACGCATTATTCTATGAATTCCTAGACATTAATTAAGTTTGGAATTAGACTTCTCAGCAATCTAAAATCAGCATAAGTTTGTGGGTATCATAAAATTGCACTTTATGTTGTAAATGGTATTTAATTCAGAGTAGGGAAAGTGAAATACTGCAAGACATGAAGTGGAAACTTTCAATGTCAGTCTTTACTAAATCAAAGCTCCATTAATATTGTTCCATTAATAAAAATAAAAACTGTTTAAGTTGCAACTTAAAAAGAAGTCTATCTGAGAATAATGCACAGTGGATGATTTATTCCTTTTGTGTCTTCTTAATGTGATGATTATATTATGTTTTTTATGTTCATAGCTATTGCAAGAAGTAAAACTGTCCATTTATAACTGAAAGGTTTACTAGGGATTTTAAAACTATCTATAAATTCCATGTCATGTATTGCTTGATGCTGGTAATTTAGCAATATTATACGTGTTCACAGGATCTCTTTGTTGTGCCAGTGAGACTGCCAGCCAGGAACCTCACCATGTGAAATTTCCATGCTATTTACACTGTGCAATAATTTGTACTTCTTAGGGTATAAATTATACCCTTTATTACGTTTGATCTGATGGGGGTTTTTTAGGCATTAAAGGATAACTGTCCCAGCAGGAAAAAAAAGCAAAAAAAACCCTGCAATCACTAGAATTTTTAATTGCTTTGTATCAATCACCTTTAATGCATAAAGGAATATTTGAAGCTGGTTGGACAAGTTGTTTAAAACATATGCAGAATCCTTGGTTTTAATAATGGATAAAACTTCCCTTGTCCTTATTTTAGGGAGAAGCAGGGACTGCAAATCATGACTTTCCCATCCTTATTGGAAACCAAAAGGGAAGTATGTAAAATTTGTATTCTGTCCTCATTTTCAATTGCAGCATTAAGAACATAAGAACATAAGAAATAGGAGCAGGAGTAGGCCATCTGGCCCTTCGAGCCTGCCCCGCCATTCAATAAGATCATGGCTGATCTGTCGTGGCTCAGTTCCACTTTCCCGCCCTCTCCCCATAACCCTTAATCCCCTCTCTTATCAAAAACCCATCAACCCGCTTCTTAAAAATATTTAGCGAGGCAGCCTCCACCACTTCAACGGGCAGAGAATTCCAGAGATTCACCACCCTTTGAGTGAAGAAGTTCCTCCTCAACTCCGTTCTGAACTGCCCCCCCTTTATCTTGAGGCTGTGCCCCCTAGTCCTACTGTCTTTTTTGAGCGGGAAGAGTCTTTCCACCTCTATCCTATCCATCCCATTCATCATCTTATACGTCTCAATGAGATCTCCCCTCATTCTTCTAAACTCCAACGAGTACAAGCCTAGTTTATTCAGCCTCTCCTCATAGCTCAACCCCCTCAACTCCGGTATCAGCCTAGTAAACCTCCTCTGCACTCCCTCCAAGGCCAAAATACCATGGACTGCATTCCCATGCTGCCATTCTTTGCAGAGCTAAAGGGACTTGGCAGCATTATGAAGTAAGCACGTGCTCCAGGTACTCTGGGAGGTTGTAGCAATGCATTCTGGGCTGTTGAATAATCTCATCTTGACATTGAGCGAAAAGGAGGGCGACACATCGGGGAAAGGAAAAAGTTCTCCTTGAGTGTCACCACCATGTACATGCTGGTCAGAGGGTTCAAGATGGAGACCAAATTCATGCTGGTGCCTTTCAAGACTGTAGGCCAGGATTAAAAGTTAAAGTTTATTTAACTTTTATTAGTCACAAGTAGGCTTATATTAACACTGCAATGAAGTTGCTGTGAAAATCCCCTAGTCGCCATACTCCGATGCCTGTTCAGATACACTGAGGGAGAATTCAGCTTGGCCAATGCACCTAACCAGCACACCTTTCAGACTGTGGGAGGAAACCAGAGCACATGGAGGAAACACATGCAGATATAAGGAGAATGTGCAGACTCCACACAGACAGTGACCCAAGCCAGGAATCAAACCCAGGTTCCTGGAGTTGTGAAGCAGCAATGCTAACCACTGTGCCACCATGCTGCTTATATTTGGGGAGTCAAGCTGACTTTAAAAAAAAACACTGGACAGGACCCAATTCTGGGGCTCCCATCCAATTCACTGTCCTGGCAATTTTTGCTGGTGTCGGAAAAGGGTGCAGGCAATGATCCCTTATCCTGAACTCCCGACATGACAGGATGCATTGTGGGAATAGTAGCATCCCCACTCCAATCAATTTTCATGGAGTTAGGCCAGCTCAGCTTCTCTGAGACTTATGATTCTTGGACCCCAAAGGAGTCATGAACCATAGTCTGCTTTTGAAAACCTTTGGCTGGGTGGATAGGAAGTTCTTCCTAAAATTTAATGGCACTTGGCCAATCTCTATTGACGTTTCTATGGCACAACCTCTTTGAGTACTAGGCCAAAGATTATTTCCATTTTTTCCAAAACAGATGCACAGATTGTAAGCGACCTTTTACAAATCATACAATATTCTACCATGTATGAAAACATATTTATAATTTCAATTTTTATACTTATTTATGATGAAAAATATTAATTAATTTTCAGTCAATATGCTAGCCCGTATGTTCTGAAACTGATTTGTTGTGTCAAAACATTCTGAATGATCTCAAAGCTGTGTTTTTCATTTTTAGTCACATCTGAAGTACTTAAAGCTGTGAAGTTTTAGGCTTCATGAGAAGAAGACACCTGGAAAGTAATCAGTAAAGTGATTCCCGACTCTCTCTACAGTGCAAATAATTTTTTAAATGATTTTTACATGATTAATTATTTATCCAACATAAATAATCAGTATTTGGCCTCAGTTGAACAGAATAGTTCCTTTATTTGGTTAAAACAAAAACAAATTGGTCAGATTGTGAACCTAATGGGCCCATTTATTTTCATCCTCCCTGCCTAAATAGATTACCGCACTGTAACTAAATACATGCACAGTCCTCGTTTTCTTTTGTAGAAATTCATTATAACTATTCATGCCCAGAATAATAAAGATAAATTATTTAGCGTGCGAAGTATATGTATCATAGCATCCTTAGTTAATGTCAGGTGCCTCCAACACTGAATAACTCAGTAATGGACTGCAAAAAGTATTTAATATGTGCAATGAAGGTATCTTTAAAAGTCATTCTTCATTGCAATGGGTAACATTAGTGGACACATCATGAAAGTAAAAAGTCGAGCAGCAAAATTAAATAGAATTCTGTCTACAATTGGTTGGTGTTGGGCATACATAGAGAACAACTGAAAGTGGAGGACGGTTTCAAGGCAAGAATCTTATCTAAAAGCTCAGATGGTATTGTTAATCGTGACATAAATGTGGTTCATGGTCGTAATCTGAAAATCAATACCTTATTCCGACTTGGAAGCCACTCCACAAAGCATATATCATATATATAGGGTTTCATAAAGGTAGTTTCATTTCATTTCTGACTCAGTTAGCGATCATACTACATTGAATGATCCTGTGATCCGTAACACGTAGAAAGTTCGCTTTCTGCCACCTCCTGGTGTGTACAGAGGATCTTTGATAATTTGAAGAAAATAAGTAGGAAATGTGCGCTGTACTGAGGGACTCCTTCATAAGGAGATAGATTTCCATTTGTCATTCCCCGCTGTTTGTTTTTTTTTCTGAGGAAGCAGCACATTAAGTGTGCAGGTCTCCAGACATTGTGATTGATTTGTTCCGTTCCTGTAGGCGGAGGCCTGGGCTTTGTTGTTTTTCTTTTATATGGAACACTGATTGACAAAAATTCCTGCAGTACATAGGTCAGAATTCTCCCATCTGAGACTGGGGAGGGGTGGGGGTGGGGTTCATCGGCCCCGTTCGCTGCTAATGCGAATCCTGATGGCCCGCTGAGTGGCCACCAGCCTAAAATTGGGATCTGCGTTGGCTGTGGGACTATTTCAGATTTGCCTGGCCCACCCCACCAGCCTGGATCAGGTTCCAATCCAGAACAGGCACTAACTCGATAATTGTTCTAAACCCCTAATTTCAACATCATTGGAGGGCTGGACAGTCCATTCAGCCATCACCCACTATAAATCCACCTCCCCAGCTGAAAGCCATCTGGGCGTGATTTGGTGTTGCTCTTGAAAAACAGGGCCCTGGCACCTCTGAGGGGGAGCAAGGGGGTTAGTAGCCTGTTTAAAATCTCTGTATTGTATGGGGGGCCTTGAGTATTTAGCTGGGAGAAGTGAAGGTCGAGCTGTAAGGAAGGGGCTGACATCAGAAGGTCCCCCCTGGTCGGGGGTGTCTCGGATGACCAGATTAATGGTGCATTTAAAACTTTTTAACTATCTCCCACCATGTCACTTTCAGGCAGCTGACTGTTAAAAGTTTTCATTCCTCTTTGTGTTATTAATAGCTCTGAGGTTTTCTGCTCAATGCTAGTCCAAGCACCATGGCCATCAGGATATCTCTACAGCAAGCCACTCAAAACCTGGCCCCGTCCTGGGTTCACTTAACAACCAGCAGTTGTTGCCAACCTTCCCTGAACTCCTCTCACTCACAGGATATGTTAGTGCTCCAAGTGCTTTCTGCTTTCTCAGCCTGAAAGAATACAAGCTTTTGGCACAGTCCATAAAACTCCCGTCAATGACAATCCCACAGCAGTGGAAGGAGGGGAATGGGTGAGGTTATTGCACACAAAGATCCGATGCCCCACTAGCAGATGTCCTGACAGATAGTCCATATCACATCCACCATTGCATTGTCAAAACATTTGTAGAACATTCCATTAAAACTGCTGCTCCCTGTCCCTGTCCATAACTGCTCCCTCTCCTTTCATCCTTATTCCTCTCAGAACCTTGCTGGAGATCTCATCGCTATGTGAACGGCCTTTCACTTTAAGCAGTGGCGAGATCTCTCTGTGCAGCCAAGGTTCCAGCAAAGGCACATATCTCGCTCGGACCAAAATTCTTAGTATGTGGTACCACCTCAGCTTCTTCAGAAGAAGATGCGTGCCAGCACAAACCACTGCCACAGCTCAGACAAACAGCCACAGGGAAACCTCATCGATGATGTCGTCTTGGGGTCCTCGTGAAACCCAGGAGAATGGCAAACACCCAATGTAGCACCCACAGGCTCCTTGTGAATGAGGGAGAGATTGTGAGGAGTGTAGCATTTCATACCAAGGGGAAACCAACAACTCCCTGAAGGTGAAAGGCTGTAGTGTTAACTGCAGTCACTGGAAGGAGCTGGGAGTTTGAGGGGTAGGGTCCAGGAGCTGCAAACCTCTCGTCTTTTCTTTGCTGTCCACAATGTGAGCAAGGCCCAAAATTAAGTCCCTTCTTTTGCATGCCATGTTGGTTCTGACATGTTGTAAACTGATATTTTCCCTCAGGCATAATGAAGAACCGAGAGTGTTGTCTTCATCTGCACACTATTGTAGTTGTTATTGTTTCCCTTCTTGTACCAAATGGTGCATAAGACAGACCTATTCCCATTGTGAAAGTTTTTTCCTGGCATGGGTCACTAGCCTTATAGCTTGAGGGTCACCACTGGCATCAAGTATGGCTGACCAGGAGTCTCTCCCACTCTTACTGTCTGTCACTGGGAAGTCAGAAGAATTTTGAAAGTGGATTGGCAACCTGTTGGCTGTGTTATGATCTTTCTTGTCCATCAAATCCTGGGGCAGGACACAAACCCAAAGCTTCTGGCTCAGAGGCAGGGAAACTACCTCCTGTGCCACAAGACCGCCCTGCATTCCACTAGTGGGATGTAAATCCATTTCAGACTGGCCTCCTGTGGGATTCCCAAGCTGACATGGCCGTTGCCAGCAGAAGATCCCATGGGAAATTAATGCTAGTGTGAAAAATTTTTGGATTTCCATCACATTCTCCATACTCTTGCTGGCTGTTAAACATGCCATCAGGGGAAAATCCTCCTATGGCCTCCACCAACCAGACAGGCTAACCCAGATACGACGCATCTCCAGGACCCCATGAGAAGAGGATCTGAATTGTTGTCTTCCACTTTCCTGATGTAACACCATTTCTATTATTGTTCACCAGTTTTGTCTACACAAAGAAAGTAGAGTGTGTTAAGGGTCTCCTAGCAAGTTAGTTTGATTATGTGAATGTTAATGTCCAAAGATGTGTGCGTTAAGTTGAATGGCCATGCTAAAATTGCTTCTTAGCGTCCTGAGATGCGTAGGTTAGAGGGATTAGTGGGTAAATATGTCAGGGTATGGGACCAGACCCTGGGAGGGATTGTGGTCAGTGCAGACTCGATGGGCCAGATGGTCTCTTTCTGCACTGTGGGGTTGCTATGATTCTATGAATGTTGAATAATAGAGCCTGCACAGAAGGATGACAGATGTTAGGAGATGAAGGCAACATGAATGAGAAGAGACAAAGATGCTGAGGGTGGAATTAGAAGCAGAGGAGGTGCAGTGAATTGTGATACAGCGAATGGAGTAAATTGTTGGCCATCAGGGGAGGAAACACTATTCCAGAAGGAAAAGAATAGTTCAGACCAGCATTCTTATTTCCCCGTTTTACTGTTTTTCCTTCTGGGATTCCAGCAAAGCAAAAATAACTTATATTTGTATAATATTTTTCTGGAATGAAGCAAACACTGTGGAAAAGTTGTATATAGTTGAGGCTGAAAGCTCTCCTGCATTTATAATTTTGAAGGGGATCATGTGTCTTTTTTAATTCCTGGTCTTACTTTGATCTTAGCAGTTTGTAATGTTTGCTCTTCTCTTCCAGCCGAACTGTGCTAAATATATCTTTTAAAATATGACTCACTGTTTCCTTGGCTGCAGACTAACTTAACATTTCCATGTTAAAAGTTCAGGTTAATTAGGGGAATTAATCACTGCTATTGTAAAATGGAGAACACAACAGCTGGGTGGGCCGCATAAAGGTTACAAGGGGCCTGTATAACCAGTAAACGGTATATCTGTATACATTAAGACTGTTTAACCAGTCTCTTTTTTTTCTCCACTTCAGTGGTATCAGTTGAAGTTGGATTATGAGGCGAATGCATAAAGTAGTGGGTGATGAAATTTTGATTATGATATCTTCTACAGCCGCACAGAAATAAAAGGAGAAACTGCTGGTAGATGACAGTATTACTCAAAAAAGAGCTCACTTCGATTCTCAAAGCTTGCTTTAAGTTCACAAAGTTGACAAGTCCATCTGGGAAACTGAAAAACATTGGTAAAGAAATCTGAGGCTTTGCTGCTGTTTGAAGAACATTTCGCAGTCGAGAAATGTGTTCCTTTCTAAAAGATTTTAATATGTGTCCCAATCCAGACATAAACAAACAACCCATTAACTTCCAAGATGGTACTATTCAGCATATAAAGATTCAAATAACATACCTGGTCTTAGGATGGCACAGTGGTTAGCACTGCTGTCTCACAGTGCCACGGACCAAAGTTCAATGCCTGGCTTGGGTCACTATCTATGTGGAGTCAGTACATTCTCTTTGTGCCTGTGTGGGTTTCCTCTGGGTGCTCTAGTTTCCTCCTACAATATGAAGGAGTGCTGGTTAGATGCATTGGCTGTGCTAAATTCTCCCTCAGTGTACCCAAACAGGTGTCGGAGTGTGGCAACTACGGGATTTTCACAGTAACTTCATTGCAGTGCGTTTTATAGCATATCTGTGCTCAATGAGGCACAGAATTTACTAGCACATTGCCATTCTTTTGGTATTAATTGATGTTTCCAGCACAGATGGAGACCATTCAGCTCAATGTGACCATGCAACCAAGATCTGACTCTCAATTTCCAGTGCTGACCCATAGCCCTGGATGTTATGGTAGCCCAAGTGAATATCAAAATACTTCTCAAATGTAACGCAAGTTTCTTACTCAACCCCCAGTTCAGTCAAAGAGTTCTTGGAGGTGATTTTACCAAAAAAATTCTAAGTGCCGAATGAGCATGAAAATGGGAGACAATCGCTCCCAGTTTTTGGACGAGCTCTGAGATGCCATCGAAGGGCACTTAGAGAAATAAATGAGGCAAAATGTGCATCTCGTCAGCGGGGGTATGGGTAGAGCCTATTCACGCTGGGAAACCGGCTACTGAATTGTAGGAGAGCCATTGTGCAGGGGCTCCGATCACCCAGTGTATTGGGTACAAATGTGAACACAGTGCACTGGGAGGTCTGTCACTCCCCTCCACCTCCTGAACATCATCCCACTTCCTGCCCCAGATATTGTCCATCCCTGACCTTCACCCTGACCACCTATTCCTGCCGATTGATGGCCACTCCCGAATCTCTCGCACCCTGCCTCTCACTACCATGGTCAATGCACACACCCCCGGCCAATTGACACCATGGCCATTCTGAGCCTGAAGCAGTGCACTCTCCATAGAGCTCTCCTACCTCCCCATTATGGCCCCACCCTCTTCAGACTATGCCCCCTTGAAACTGCCTAGTGGGCAGTTTCAAGGTGCCGATGGGCATTGTGAGGGTGCCAGGCTGGCAGTGTCAGGCTGACACGGCCCAAGGGGCACTGCCTAGCCCTATCCCCGACCACCTGGGGGCCTCAGTGGTCTCCAGTCTCATTGCCTCTCACCCGATCTTACCAGCTTGCCATGCTGATTGACTGGTGCGAGGAGCCAGTAAGATCGCTCCCCAAGTCTCTAAACACCCTCTGGATAAAAAAGTTTCTCCTCAACTTCTCTCTTAGCATTCCACCTCTCACCTTAAATCCATGACTCTTGGTTATTGACCCTTCTAATAATGGAAAAAATACCTTCTTATCTACCCTATCTATGTTCCTTCTAATCTTATACACAAAAGAACAACACAGCAAGGGAAACAGGCCCTTCGGCCCAATGAGTCCACGCCGCCATTTTAACATTAACATCTATCAGGTCCCCTCTCAAACTTCACTGCATGAAGGAAAACAGTCCCAGCCTATCCAAGCTCCTCTTGTTGGTCCTATTATCCAGGCCAGGCAGTATGCTGTTAAATATTCTCTGCACACTCTCCAGTACAATTACATCATTGCTCTAATGAGATGACCAGAACTGCACACAGTATTCCAGTTGTGGCTTAACTAGCATTTTATACTGTTCTAGCACCTCCCTGCTCTTGCATTCTATGCCTTGGCTAATAAAGGTATGTATCCCATATGCCTTCTTAACCACCATTTCAACCTGTTCTGCCCTCTCAGGGATCTGTGGAAATGCACTCTAAGATCCCTCTGGTCTACAAATCTATCTCTAGCACACATAGTTAACCCTTTATCTGGTTAGCCTTCTCCAAGCGCATTACCTCATACTTTTCGAGGTTAAATACAGTAAGACCATATTCATTCTTTTAACTATATGTGGATGCATTTCATGAGATATGGGCTTTGGATGAATATTCAAGTGTTACAAAATTTAGATGGCTGTTTCATACCTCAACCCTATTTTCTCAATGGACACCAGCTTCGAAAAATTCTCAGTTGCTTACTAAGTACGTTAAGGGTAAAAAAGTAACTTGGGAAAGAATAGGGTCCAATAAGAACCACAGTGGTAATTTACATGTGGAGTTGGAAGATGTAGGATCTTAAATGAACACTTTGTGTTGGTGTTCATTATTGAGAGAGAAAATGTGGGTATGGAGTAAGGACTGGGCTACAATTAAAGAAACTAACATAGACAGAGAGGAGATTCTGGCAGGTGGTCTGGCAGGCTGAGATAAATCTCCAGAGCTGGATGATGTGAATCCCAGGCTGTAGACTGAGGGAAGGGAGGAACTAGCAGAGGTGCTGGGAAAAAAAATTCAATTTCCCTCCAGCCACAGGAGAAATGCCAGAGGACTGGAGGACAGCCAATTTGATACTGTTATTCAAGAAGGAAGGAAGGGATAAACCAGGAAACTACATGCCAGTCAGTCTAACTTCAGTGGTGGGGAAACTATTGGAAGCAATTCTGAGAAACAATTATTCTGCATTTGGAGAGGCAGGAGCTAATCAAGAACAGTCAGCATGGTTTTGTTCAGGAGGGGTCATGCCTGACTAACTTGATTACAGTTTTTGGAAAGGTGACCAGATGTGTAGATGACGGCTATGCATTTGAATAGTCTTCTTGGACTTCAAGGCTTTTGACCAGGTCCCACATGGGAAACTGATAGCAAAGTAAAAGTCTATGGGATCCAAGGATATTTGGCAAACTGGATCCAGAATTGGCCGAGCGGTAGGAAGCAGCAGGTGGTGATTGTAGGGTATTTATTGGACTGGAAGGCTGTGTCCTGTAGGGTCTCACTGGGATCAGTGCTGGAACCCTTGCTGTTTGTCAATTATATAAATGATTTAGACTTGAATGTTGGAAGGTCGATCAGTAAGTTAACAGATGATACAAAAATTGGTAATAAGTGAGGGGGATAGCATTAGGTTACAGGAGGATATAGATGAGCTGGTCAGGTGGGCTGATTAGTGTCAAATGGAATTCAGTCAGGATAAGTGTGAGGTGATACACTTGGGCAGGACAAGACAGACATGATTTCAGCAGGACCTTGGAAGCAGCAGGGATTAGAGGGTGTCCAGTCTTGCTACCTCAGGGGACTGGTGCGCATGTACAACAGTCCCTTAAGGTAGCAGGACAAGCAGATAAAGGGTTAAGAAAGCATACGATTATACTTGCCTTTATTAACCAAAGCATAGAATTTAACAGCAGGGAGTTTATGCTGGAACTGAGTTTATGCTAAGCAAGATTCTACCAAAAGCCATCAAATATCCAAGCTTTAGGGATTTATGCATTGCTTAGAGGGAGCAACTAATGCTATTGTAAACTGTGCTGGAGTTTATGTCTAAAACGCTGGTTAGGCCACTGTTGGAATATTGCATGCAGTTCTGGAATCCATATTATAGGAGGGATATGATAGCAATGGGATGGGTGCAGAGGGAATTTATCAGGATATTGCTTAGCCTGGAGAGTTTTACTTATGAAGCGAGATTAAATAGATTGGCATTGTTTTCCTTGGAGCAGAGGAGACAGAGGGTGGACAGGGTTGTGAGGAATAAAATTATGTTATGTGTGTTATAAATAGAGTGTAGCATATGTGGATTATGTGTGGCATAAATAGAGTAGGCAGGAAGAAACTTTTCCTCTTGGTGAACGGATCAATGACTAGGGAGCATACCTTTAAGGTAAGGGGCAGGAGGTTTATTTATTTATTAGTGTCACAAGAAGGCTTACATTAACACTGCAACAAAATTACTGCGAAACATCTTCTAGTGACCATAGTCCGGCTACACTGTTCGGGTACACTGAGGGAAAATTTAGCATGGCCAATGCATCTAACGAGCACATCTTTCAGACTGTGGGAGGGAACCAGAGCACCCAGAGGAAACCCATGCAGACACGAGGAGAATATATGAACACTGCACAGACAGTGATCCAAGCCAGGGATGGAACTAATGTCCCTGACACTGTGAGGCAGCAGCGCTAACCACTATGCCACTGCGTAAGGGGATTGGAGTAAAACCTTTCTCGTCCAGAGAATAGCAAGAGTTTGGAGCTTATTGCTTAAATGGGTGATGGAGGTAGAGACTCTCATAACAATTGTTGGAAAAATAGATTAGAATAGTTGGATAGTTTGTCTTTGACTGGCACAAATTTGATGGCTGAAGGTCCTTTTTCTGTACTGCATGGAGCTCCAAGCCTTTTGTCACCAGATTATGAATGCAGACAGTCCCTGTATATTCTCAACCTCAAATTAATTTTTACATTTTTAAAACTGAAAGGTGGCTGGCTGAGGATCACCTGACTTCTTTTGTGGATTGAAACCACTCCCAGTCTCAAGAGGGAACCAAAGGGACATTCCAGATTGAAATGTCTTTTCCTGAAACAATTTCAAAAGCATTCAAGTTCAATTGAATGTGTCAGTCAAACACAAAGACATTAGCTGTCTCAAACTCCCAATGACAACACAAGACATATAATCAACATGCCACGTTTTGCTTGGGGAAAAAAAAACTACTTAAACCTTGTGCAAGTCACATGATGAGGAAGCCATTTCGATTGTCTGCTTTAAATTCAACAACTGCTAGACAAGGTTCTACCAAAAGCCATCAAACATCCAAATATATATGATGAAGTTTTAGGGATTTATGCATTGATTAGAGGAAGTAATTCATGCTATTGTAAAAGTGGACTACACAGCAGTTGGGTGGGCACACTGAAAATTACCAAGGGGATTCAAGAACTACTCAAAAATAGGATTGCTTAGCTATAACCATCCTATCTATCCTACCAACTTACTGATCCACCTCAACCATGCTATTCCCTTTCCCACACTCCCTCATCACTCAACTACCCACCTTACTCACCCTGCCCATTCATTAATTTGCCCAGTCACCCATCCACTCATCCATTCACTCCCATTCAGAGACTGCAGTGGCTATCTAACTGGCTCATCATGCTGATTGATGGACATGACGAGCCAGTAAGATTGGATGACAGGCGAACAATCGGTTTGTGACTGGTTTCTCGCCTCTTGCGATGTTACTGGCCCCTGTTCTGCTCAGGAAGGATGTGAGGCTGCGGATTTAAATATTTATAAGCTTATTTTAATATTATCAGTGAGTGCCAGATACTATTTTCCAAGTTCACTGGCATTAATGGTCTTGTTGGTAGAGTTACTGGCGAAGATCACATTTGGTCATCACCAACGGGGACCTGATGTGATTGCCTCATCAGTGGGATCGGATGGTTGGGGGCATGATAGACAGGCAGTGCCCACCTGGCACTGCCAGCATGAGACCCTGGCACTGCTAGCCTGACACTTTGCAGTGTCAATCAGGCACACAGGGGGTGGGACGTAGGAGAAGGGCGGGGCCTCAAGGGGTGAGGCCAGAATGGGGCAGGTTTGTGATGATGGAGGGGAGTGGTGAGGCCATGATGGGAAGACAGAGACCATGATGAGGAGGTGAGTGGAGGGTGGACACTGCATTGGGGATCAGCTGGCAGGGTTGATCAGAAATTGGTCAGGGATTGGGATCAGCTAATGTGGTGGGATCGGAGCAAGCAATCAGTTCGTGGCAGGGGTGAGGAGATTGGGGTCAGCAATTGGCCAGGGGAGGGGGATCAGACTGAGTCAGTGATTGGGAGGGAGAATCATGGCCAACCATTGGCCATTTGGGTGGGGTGGGGGGGGCAGGATTTGGGCCCAACGATTGGCCGCAGTGGGGAAGTCATGGCTGGCATTTGGCCATGGGAAGGCAGGGATCGGAGACAGCAACCTGCTGCAATGGGGTATATGCTCTGCCTGAGGCCAGCACTCTCCATTCACCTGACGAAGGGGCAAATCCCGAAAGCTTGTGAGTTTACTATCAAATAAATTGGTTGGACTTTAACCTGGCGTTGTCAGGCTTCTTACAGGGAGTAAACAAGACCAGCAATCAGCCATAGGAAGAAGGTATCGGGGTCAGCGATCATCTGGGGGGAGGGATTAGGGTGGAATGGTGTCTGGGAGGGTGGGGTAGTGACAAATCTCTCAATATACACACACTAGGAGATCAGGGCAATGTGCAATGCATCTGGGAACTCACCCAAAAATGGTCACGATTCTCTCCTGCGTTCATGCTCATTCGGTGCTTAGAATTTTTTTGGTAAGATTGATTCCTGCACTTTTAAACTTACCGTATGACAGCTAGTGCCATACAAAAAGGGCACATCCTGTATTCCTCTGACTCTCCAACAGTGCTCACTGAAGCATACTGCACTCTGCATTTCTTTGTCAGCTGGGATTGGAAGATCCCAGAAGCATAACGACAAGGGAATTTTTGAGAGCAGTAGCAATCTGTTCATCATTGTCGCTACTCGGAAGATTCCAGTCATTGAGTTTAATGATTGGTACTAAAGCTTTCCTCAGTGACTGCAATTTCTATCACCCCTGATTTATTATCAGTACGAGAGAATATGTACTTTCTCCTTTTCACCCACTTTTACTTCAGCAGAAATAAAATCTGCCAAATCCAAGAAGACTGTTTTATATATAATAAATAAAGCTGCCTTCCCTTATGTCATTTTATATTCTACTTTTCATTCCAATAATTTATAACATTTCCTACTGATTAATTCTCTTGTGCAACTTACTGAATGATGTTTCTCATATTCACCATGTATGACCCATTGCATTTATTAATACATACAGATGAGAGTATTGCAAGCATTCTCCTAATTGTACAGGGTACAATCAGGTCACTTGATATCCGGTGATGGAAAACATTGACAGATCACACGGTTACCTAACTTATCAAGAATATAAGATAAATGCTACATTGTTAATGGTCTACCCTATCTTTAACAGCTCCAATGTGATCAAGGACTATGATATTTAGGCTAAGAGATTAATGGCAACATAGGACTAGAGTTTTTCTATTGAGTGATACAACCTCAGTTGAAGAGAGATCAGAATTACTCCCCTAATCCTAGCTTTGTTGTTCAGGTCTGCCTTTGCTCAGTTTGAAATCTCTTTCCTTCAGGCAGGAGCTAATGAGGAGTCGCAGTTGCACTGACTGGTTGAGTTGTTTCACTATTCAAGCTGTAAGTCCCAATTGTGACACTTGTCACTGCTGTCTGGCCAGATTGCAGAGACTGAGATAGGTAAATGGTACAGTGTTGCTGCATGGTGCCCTTACACCCAAGGACAGCTTTATTTCAAGGCCTGTTCACATTAAAATTCAGTCTTTTAGTGGAAGCATATTTGAAAACCTTTCAGGATTGTGGAATTAATCTTTAGGGTCTGACTCTTTCCTAGCAAATAAAGCAACAGATGTCTGTTATTTCGAGTGGTTTTCCTGCGAGTCTGATATACAATCGAATTCCAATTACAGAGGCAAAAAACAATGATGTAGGAAATGCTGGAATGCAAAAAAGTTACTTCTTAACAGATTGTGCAGCAAAAGTGGTTATTTTAATAATTCATTCTTGACATATGGATAATGTCAGGAAGGCCAGCATTTATTAGTTATCCCTAGCTGCTCTGAGACTGGTGGTGAAACTCCTTCTTAAACCATTGCAGTCTACAAGCTAAAGGTATTCCCACAGTAGGGGAGCTTTGTTCTGTTTTTTGACCCAGTGACAATGAAGGGACAGCAATATATGTCCAGGTCAAGACATTGTGTGACTTGAAATGAAATTTGGAACCGGTGGTTTTCCCATGTGTCTGCTACCCCTGTCCTTCTAGCTGGTCAAGGTTGCAGATTTGGGAAGTGTTCTTAAAGAATCCTTCATGTGTTGCTACAGTGCACCCTGGCAGTATAGATAGTATAGACCGTATACAGTGTAATCTGGTGTCGGAGGGATTGAATGTTTAAGATAGTGGATTAGTCAATATATCGACAGTCAGGATTTTGTTGACATCAGATTTTCATACAAATAGATTTGACTGTCCGTCATTTATTGTTTTATAGTTACAAATATTCTGACTGCAAAGTTATTACTTTAAGTTTGGTTCAGTGTTTTTGTTAAGGCAAACTGAAGTTCCTATTATTTTTATTTGACACAGAAGAAAATATAAAAAATATATATTTGTTATGAAAATACTGTGATTTCATCAGTTAATCACATGCTGCGTTGTCCTAACAGTTGTAGTTTTTTGTTGTGAAATTAGACGTTGCTGCCAATAATGTTTTAGCTCCTGCTGGGGATTGTCAATGTGATAGCCTCGACTGAACATAATTTGTGTTCATAGTGGAAAAAAAACAAAAGTTGTATGTTCGTTAACTGTATAGGTCCTGATTTATTTGGTGGACAAAATGAACAATACTTAGCAAGCTGAACTTTGACAATGACCTTATTATAAAGAACTAAAATAGATCAGGGATATTGAAGGGTGTTTTGAATAACCAGATATATGAAATGGAATCAAGAAGAATCATACAATCCCTACAGTTCAGAAAGAGGCCATTCAGTTCATTGAACCTGCACTGACAACAATCCCTCCTGAGCCCTATCCCTATAACCCCACATATTTACTCTACTAGTCCCCATGGCACTAAGGGGCAATTGCGCATGACCAATCAACCTATCCCACATATCTTTGGACTGTGGGAGGAAGCCAGAGCTCCCAGAGGAAGCCCATATTGACACAGGGGAGAATGTGCAAACTCTGCACAGTTACCCAAATTATACCTGAATCCCTGACACTGAGAGGCAGCATTGTTCCACCACGCTGCCCATTTTAAAATGATGTGGGAACGATCCTTTAACACACCTTAAATCATGTTTTAACATTAAGTTGCTCTATAAGCATTACCAGTAGCTGGCTTTACTGTGGAATCAGCTGCAGTAAACATGGGAGTTTACAATCTTCAGGGATCAAGATTCTTGACTTGAATCTACCAAACCAGTCGAAATGGGAACGGTTGTAAATGTCTTAAAATTTTTGCGAACAAGCGTATCTATAAGAACAGGATAATGAAATGTACACTTTGACAATAGAAATAGAGCAATAGAATAGGTGCATTATACATTTAATTTTCTACTAAGCTATAAACAACCTTCAAGTTGGCAACCAAGGCTTAAAAAGATATTACTTCATTTACAGTTAACTTCTATACAAGGAATGTTCCCCTTGTGTAGCCTCTACTTATATATAACAATATCAAGCAATATTGTAGTCCCAAAATTTTAATTAGTAACATAGAAATTCGACTCTTCTGGCCTGCTCCACCATTCATTTTCATCATCGCTAATCATCAAATTCAATATCCTGATATCCCTTTCTTCCGAATTCAATATTCCTTGATCCCTTTAACTCATAGAGCTATATCTAATTTCTTCATGAAATCAGAC
This sequence comes from Carcharhinus amblyrhynchos, assembly GCF_965287045.1. NCBI lineage: Eukaryota > Metazoa > Chordata > Chondrichthyes > Carcharhiniformes > Carcharhinidae > Carcharhinus > Carcharhinus amblyrhynchos. The sequence continues at coordinate 25,419,374 of NC_137328.1, read as the reverse complement.
CACATTTTGGCTGCAATTACATTCTGTGGTAGTGAATTCCACACATTCACCAACCTCTAGGTGAAGAAATTTCACCTCACCTCAATTCTAAAAGGTTTAACCCTTATCCTCAAACTATGACATTCTGAAAGAAAAACAAAACCTTCTGGTGAGTGGAGGGGAATCTGGGATGGGAAGCGGTACCAAGAATGCATGCATACATCCAGAAGGAATATTTAAGCAAAGTCTACTATGTTTTTTTTTGTCTGTTTTTTTTTAATGGAAGTAATCTGGGACTGTATTTTAGGCAGAGAAGAAAAGTCACGTGGGTTGATTCTGTTATATCCCCTTTTTGTTCAAAATCAGATCTTTCTACTTGACAAATAACATCCCTCAATTTGAAATGAATGTGGTGTGTCGAGGCTAAATTGTCAGCTCTTTCAGGTTTTCACTCAGCTTCAAAATTGGCCATTTTGTAAAAATTGAGAAATCAAGTCTGCTGTTGGGATTTACATCCAGCTGTTCTAAAAACAAAAAAATGTACTGCCTAATGCTTCGCTTATTTTTAGCTGCCCAGTCCATCTGTCAGTTTGTCTCTCTGTTGGAGGACTGGCAGAAGAACTTCAATTTTAAGCTTCCACAGGGAAGCAGGGTTTATTGTTGGATGAGTCAATCTGGCCTGTTCTTGCCTGCTCTTTGGCAGCTAGTTAGTGACAGAATTAGCAGATGCCTGTGGTGTGAGTCTCATCATGAGTGGAACTGTAAAACCTACTTGATTTCCTATTATTCGATAACGCAGTTTTATTGGTGCACTAGTTAAAGGCAGAGCAACCAGTTTCCTTCTGAATAAAGTATTCAACTTTAGTTTTAGCTTTAATCAATGTGATAGATTTAAAATTAAAGTTGTTTTAATATACGGGGTGTCTATTGATGCCCTGTCTGGGGGATGGTTAGTTGGAGAAAGCTCCATGGTGGCACAGAGGTTGGCACAGCTGCCTCACCTGGCTGCAAATCTAGCCTTTGATGACTGTGTGGAGTTTGCCCATTCTCTGTCTGTGTGGATTTCCTTTGGATGTTCCGATTTCCTCCCACAGTACACAGATGTGCAGGTTAGGTTGATGGGTGATACTAAATTGCCTCTTTGTGTCAGGAGGATTAGCAGAGTAAATACGTGAGGTTATGGGGATAGGGTCTAGTTGGGACTGTTGTGGTGTGGCTGGATTAGGTAAATGGCCTCCTTGTGCACTGTAGTGATTCTGTTCCATGATTCTAAGCTTCCTGTGTATGTTTAATAGAGTGTTAGACTGAATTGCTAACCACTGTCATGGAGGTCTCTTTGTCTGGTTCCTACCTTTTATTCTACCGAGTTTGGGTAATCCTACCAAAAGCTATATTCTCCCCTGCATAGCTATCAGAACTTTAGTGGCACACAATGTTTCAAACATTTCAAAGTGCAACCTTTTGGGGGAAAAAGAAATTTCTCCCAAAATATTGAGTCATGGTTCTGCTACATTAAAGAAAAGTCATCTAAGTATTTAACTGGGCTGCATGTCTGATGATTCTGGTCAAAGAAGTAAGATTGTTTTGGCACAGTAATTGAATTGAATGGGGATGGAACTAGATTGCACTTGACAGAAAATAAGCACTCTAAAAGGTAACTAAATTTGATTGAGATAGTGTTAGATGGTTGACTATAACAGGGAGGGCCACGGAAATAATAGAATTGTTGCTTGACATCTTGAGATTCTAGAACAGTCTCAGGAGATTGGAGAGTGGCAAGCATGGCAAAAAAGGAGGGAAGGAGAAAACAATCTGATAGCTTAATATCAGTTGTAAAGAAAATGCTAAGATCAGAATTTTACAAACAAAAATCTAAGTGACAAATAAGCAAGGAATTGGGAGAGAATGGTGCCACTTCTTTTGGTGAGCTGTGTTAGATTCAAGAGTTCACTGAGAATTCATGGTCGGGTACAAACTTACAAGTTTATTCGGTGTTCCTTCTTTGCCTCTTACGAGATGTTCACCAGCTTCTCAGTCTCGCTCATCCTCTCTTTCTTTCCCTTATATGCTGTCACCAGTCTTTCTCGCTATTGTTTTCTCTTTGACACTCATTATTATACATTATTTTCGAGAACACTCATTTACATTCATTGGTTAATTAAACACATTCACAGAGGTGACTGACACTGATTAGTCCGGATCCCTGGTTATGTATTATTCATGAGTTAGCAGTTTCTGCTGAGGTTAGCTGATCACACACTGAATGCATGACAAGCAGCTCAGCAGCAGAGCAGCCTATGGCCCATGCCCCAATATAAATAAGATAATAGGAGTCATATTGTGCTACAAATCTATGGTAGACATATAAACCTACTGTAGAAAATGTTAATACAAATATATTGTAGAAAATGTTATGAAGTTACTAAAGCAAAAAGGTCACATAAAAGTACAAAAGTAATTAAAAAGTAGCAGTTTTTTGAATAAAGGTGAAAATGCAACAGCTTGCTTCCTACAGCTGCATGTCATAATCTTATGGTTCTTAGTACAAAAAAAGGGCCAGTATGTGATTCTCGCCAGTAGGGGGAGGGGTGGAGCCTAATCTCACCAGTAAAGCTAGCTGCTGAAGTCTTAGGGTGCCATTGCACAGGTGCCCAATCTCCCAGTGTACTGAGAGATCTCCTGCCTGCACCCCCAATCCCTGCCCGTGCAAACCAAGACCCCATCCCCCCGCCGATTAATCTTTCTGGGCGCAAATCTGATTTCACCGGCAAATGAGTACCTGTACAGTTGGGAGAGGTGAGGAACCAGGCACAAACTCTCTCCCTATTTTACTAGCTTGCCGTGCTGATCAGCCAGCATGGTGAACTGGTAAAATCATACCCTAAGAGACTGTTATAAAGGATGCAATAACAGAACACTTAGAAAATATATATAGGATTACACAATGTTAACATGTGTGTATGAAAAATAAATCATGTTTGACAAATCTACTAGAGTTTGTTTAGGACATAACTACTTGAATAGATAATGGTAAACCAGTGGATGTGGTGTATTTGAGTTTTCAGCAAGCTTTTAACAAAGTCCTACATAAGAAGTTAGCATGTAAAATTAAAGTGTGTGGGATTGGAGTAATACATTGGCATGGATTGAGAATTGGTTAACAGACAGGTAACAGAGAGTCAGAATAAATTAGTCTTTTCGATGTTACAGGTGGTGCCCACTAGGGTCCCCAGCTATTCACAATATGCTTTAACAATTTGGATGAGGGAACCAAAAGTAATAATTCCAAGGTTGGAATAGCAAGCTTGGTGGAAATGTGAATGGTGAGGAGGATGTTAAGAGGTTTCAGAGTGATTTCAACAAGTTCAGCAAGCGAGCAAATACCTGACAGATGAGGTACAACTTGGATAAATGCTAATATATCTATTTTGAATGGAGAAGCAGAATAGTAGAGTTTTATTGAAATGGTGATTAAATTAGGAAATGTTGCTGTACAAAGGGACCTGGGTGTCCAGGTACACCAGTCACCTGAAGAAAACATAGAGGTACAGCAAGCAGTTCGGACAGGAAATGTTATGTTGGCCTTGATTGCAAGAGGACTTGAGTAAAGGAACAAGGATGTCTTACTGCAGCTGGAGAGGGTCTTGGTGAGGCCACACTGAGAGTGTTGTGCGCAGTTTTGGTCTCCTTATCTAAGGAATGATTTAATTGCTAGAGAGAAAGTACAACAAAGATTCACCAGATTGATTCCTGGGACAGCAGGGTTGTCATACGAAGACAAATTGGATCAACTGGGCCTGTATTCACTAGGATATAGAAGAATGAGAGGAGACTTAATTGAAGTGAATAAAATTCTGACAGGGCTGGACAGACTGGATTCAGGGATGTTGCCCACTGGCTGGGGAATCTACAACAAGGAGTCACAATCTTGGGAAGGCTATTTAGGACTAAGGTGACAAAAACTTCTTCACTCAGAGTGGCAAACCTGTGGAATTCTCTATCACAGAAGGTTGTGGAGGCAAAATCACTGAAAATATTTAAGAAGGAAATAGATAAATGTTTAGACTCCAAATGTGTCAAGCGGTACAGGAGAACACTGGAGTATGGTGTTGAGACAGAGGGTCAGCCATGATCATCTTGAATGGTGGAGCAGGCTTCAAGGGTTGAATGGCATATTCCTGCTCCTATTTTCCAATTTCCTTTGTCTAAGTTTCTATAGTAAGAGGAATTTCTCGTTTTTGGAGATTCAGCAGCTGGTGGACATCAGAAACAGGAATATAATGCAAGTGCATGGCCAAGATGTGTTGCAGGAGTGACAATATCAGATTCTTGATGCATTTGAACCAGCTCTTGGGAAGGGACATCTCCACAAATTGGACAGACTGCATCTGAACCAAGCCAATATTCTAGGTTTCAACTTGAGAGGTCAATCACTATTGTTGGAAAGAGTATAAAAATACAGAAGTGGAAGGAGAAAACAAAAAGCACTAATGAGTTCAGATGACAGAGAGGTAAACACAGTAGAAAAATTAAAAATATTGCAATAATGGCAGGGATAGTTAAGGGTAAAAACAAAATTAATGAAGCATGATCAGTGGATTGGCCATGCTAAATTACCCTTTAGTGTCAGGGGGACTAGCTAGGGTAAATGCATGGGGTTATGGGGATAGGGCCTGAGTGGGATTGTGGTCAGTGCAGATTTGATGGGCTGCACTGTAGGATTCCATGAGGTATTAAATGATATATGTGTCAATCATTGTCTGTAGTGTAACTAGTAAGGTTGATGAGTCAAATTGCTGCATGGCTTTTGACATTGTTGCATTCCAAACATGGTCAGGAATGAGTTCCTAACATTCCTATTTACTAAATATTCAAGGGGAAGGAAAAAGAAGATGTGACAAAAACGATTAAGGATGATCGGGCCACTGCCCACTAGTTAGATAAACATTTGGATTCCTAATGCAATTTTGAGATAATCTAGCCTTACTTAGACAGTGCCAGGCCTCCCTTGCAATTAAGACTCTAGTTGGACAGAAATTCCCCCCCTTTGCCCCCACCACAAGCTACCAGACAATCAGAGGCTGGAAGCGCTCCATTATTAACACCACTGTCTGTAAAACACTCGAGCCTATATTGGGGATTGTCACTGCAATCCAAGAGAGAGGTGAGTGTGGAGAAGTTGGGTTCACAGGTTGGGACACTGAGGAGGCTTCTAGTCAATCCATATCCTACAATCTATTCTGAAAACTCTGCTCACATTTTGACTGTTGTGAAAATTTTCCCCGCAGCAACTGAGAAAATCAGCAACATTATAAAGCAATCAACGATATTCTCGTAAAAAAGTCAATTTGCCAATGTTAATGAACCTTTTAAAAATAAAATCTAGCATCTGGATCTGCTTATTCACCAAAAAGAAATCAATTTGGTGAGCCATTCCCTACTGTGTACCAAGTTTTGTTGAAAATCCATTGTTATAGAAAAACAAAGAAACAGATGAACACGAGTGAAAACCTTATCTCCACCCTTTCAGTAGCAGAGTTAATCAAATAGAAAAATTTTATAGGAGGTGGTGAAACAAATGCCAGTGGTTCACATTGATAAATCTTTGAATGTGGTAGGGTAAGTTGAGAAGCCTGTTGAAAAAGAATATCAGACCCTTTGCTATATAGATAAGGGCAAAGTGTATGAATGCCAGGAAATGCACCACAGCTGGACTAGATGTTGGGCAACACAACAGTTCAGTGATTATCACTGTTTGCTGTGCAGACACATGGATTTGGGCCAGTGACTGTGGGAGTTTGCACATTCTCCCTGTGCTTGAGCGGTTTTCTCTGGGTGCTCCAGTTTTCTCCCACGCCCCAAATATGTGCTATTAGGCTGATTGGAGAATAAATTGTCCCTAAATTAGTTTCCCTCAATGTGGAATGCCATAATCATAGATAAGGGTCATGGGCGGAGGGGGGGCTGGTAATGTTAGAATGGCGGCACAGGCTCATTGGGCCGAAGGGCCTGTTTCCCGGGCTGTTTTTGTTCTTCTTTGTTCTAGTTAGGCCTCAGCTGGCACATTCTGGGCACTGCACTTTCGATGTGACTTTAAGACTTTGGAGAAGGTTGTGTGAAGATTTATCGGAATGAGAGCAGTCATGGCGGGAATTCCATTGTGCAACAAGACCAAAAAAGCTGGATTTTCTCACAGGATTGTACAGCACCCAATATTTCAGTGTTTGCCATTTGTGGTGACGGGCCTTTTAAGGATCAATCTGCAGGATCACATGACCTGGGGAAAACAACTGGGGAGCAGGATGGAGTCACCCTGATAAGTATGGACACTTGTGCTCTGTCCTCATGGAAGCTGATTGCAGCCACAAAGCTGCAAGCCTCGGTATAGTTTGAATCTGTAAATAACCAAGTTATTTTTTCCTAAACTGGTGAACAAGCATCTTTACACCATTATTAGAACCACAAATTGCAGGCCAATATGAAGTGGCCGCGATAACATATTTATGGCAGAGAAATTGTTTCCAACAAACCTATGAGGGTATAATTGACATGATGGATAAGATGGAACATTAATGTTACCATAGAACTCCTACAGTGAAGAAGGAGACCGTTCAGTCCAGTGAGCCTGCACCGACAACAATCCCACCCAGGATCCGTAACCCCAATATTCACCCTATTAGTTCCCCTGGCACTAAGAGCAAGTTAGCATGGCCAATTCACCTAACCCGCACATCTTTGGACTGTGGGTGGAAACCAGAACATCTGGAGGAAACCCAGGCAGACACTGGGAAAATGTGCAAAGTCCACGCAGCCTGAGGCCAGAATTAAACCTGCGTCCCTGTTGATGTGAGGCAGCAGTGCTAACCAGTGTGCCACCATGGCACCCCAAATGTTGGGTATTTTGATTTTCAGTTAGCTTCTGATAAGAAGTGACACTAAAGTTTGCTGCAAATGTTTTGGCTATTGGAGATTGGGGCTAATTAGCATGGATTGAAGATAGGTTAACAGATGGAAAGCAGAGCAGGAAAAATGTAACATATTTTGTTTGTCAGGCTGTCACTAGTAGAGTACTGCATAGGTCAGTGTGTACACCTCATTTATTTACAATCTATATCAATGGCTAAGGTGAGGAAACTGAGTGCAATATATCCACATTTGATGATGGGTAGCTAGTTGGAAAAATAAGCTGTAGGGAGGTTGCAAAGAACTTCAAAGGGATATCGACTGGTGAAGTGATAGAGGGAGATGGTAGAAGGTGGAATATATTGTGGGAAAATGTCAAATCATCTACTTTGATGGAAGGTAGGAAAATCAGAATTATTTTTACCAGACTGAAGCAAATACATTCCATTGTTGTACACAAATTGACAGAAAGTTAACGGCCGGAATTCTCTGATCTCGAAAACACAGAATTTAGCAGTCAGCAAAACTCCATTCACTGCAGCGGGGAGCAGAGAACCACAATCTCGGAGAAGGTTGGAGAATTCCAGCCAATATCTTGGGGCAGCAATTAGAAAGGTGGATGTTACGTCAACATTTTTTGCAAGGATGTTGGAGTATAAGAGCAAGGAAATCTTGCAGTAAGTATATAGGATATTGGTGAGAACATACCTGGTATGCTGTGCACAGTTGCAAACTTCTTATGGAAGGAAGGTGTGCCGTGGCTCATTCAAGTGATCCCTAGAATGAGAGATCTGACCCACAATGAGAGTGAGTACATTTAGATGATGTGCTCCAATGAAGTTATCAGTCTGAAACATTGGATAGAGTTTAATTCAGGTGATAGGGGATTCTTTCATCAACTTAAGAGCTAGTGCCTCCTTTGGGGAAGATCTTCCATATTAAATGCCTCTCATGGATGTGTTCCTGGCATCTGCCCGTTCTCTACTACTTTCATTATGTGGCACTTAGACTAGCGAGGGACTGCAGAGTGCCAGTGATTGTGTTGCATTTTGGTTGTGTTCTGTGCTTGCCATAGCTGAAGAAGGATGAGGTGGATGTGTGGTTGTCATCAGTGAAAGATATGTGAGGGTGAGGTGATGTATCTGAATGTTGGGAGTGAGTCTTGAATCCTGCTGGGTAAGTGGAAGGGCTGTGGTGCAATGGACATTGTGAGAGGTTAGTGGGGTGGTGGATAATGTTGTTACATGTGGGTGGATTCACTGATCTGTATCACTCATGATGTGGAGATGCCACCGTTGCACTGGGGTAAACGGTAAGAAGCCTCATAGCAGCAGGTTAAAGTTCAACAGCTTTATTTGGTAGCACAAGCCACTAGCTTTTGGAGCACAGCCCCTTCATCAGGTGATTTAGAGTTCTATCCACAGACAGGGCATATAGAGACATGAACTACCGGCTCCAAGTGGAAAGAATCTCCAAGAAGATTGTGCATATTGACACAGACATCAATTTTGAGTTTGTGTCTTTATATGCCCTGTTTGTTAATAGCACTTCCACTCAACTGATGAAGGGGTGGTGCTCCGAAAGTTGGTGGCTTGTGCTACCAAATAAACCTGTTGGACTTTAACCTGGTGTTGTGAGACTTCTCACTGTCTTTATCACTCATGCAAAGTCACTAAACCTCTTGCACCATTATTGCCAGTTCTTGAGGACCAAGAGTTGAGCTCTCTCATCACCTGCCCCAATCCTATTCAGAGGGTTTACTTTGAGTGATTCTTGACACATAGTGTGTGTTTGAATGGAATTGTCAAACAGGCTTTAAAATGTTATATAATCTAACATACTTAACAGATTTTGACAATGTAATTCATTCCAAAATTCAGTATGAAGCGCATGCAGAAATGAAAATATTAATACTCTATTCTGATCTTCCATCAATTCTGAATGAATATTTCAAACGTGGATCTATACAACTGAACAAATTTTCGAACCACTAAATTAAGTTCAAATTATTGAATTGGCAAAGCAGCTACCATAATTAAGGACCCCACTCAGCCGGACATTTTCTCTTTCAACTTCTCCTGTCGTGGAAAAGATACAAAAGTCTGAGATCAAGTACCAACTCAAGAACAACTTCTTCCCTGCTACCATCAGACTTTTGAATGGATCTACCTCGCATTAAGTTAATCTTTCTCTGCACCCTAGCTATGATTGTAACACTACATTCTGCACTCTCTCATTTCCTTCTCTATGAATGGTATGCTTTGTCTGTATAGCATGCAAGAAACAATACTTTTCACTGTGTACTAATATACATGACAATAATAAATCAGATCAAATTACAGCAATACGAAATAACCTGCATGTAAAAGCAAAATATTGTGGATGCTGGGAATCTGAAGTAAAAACAGAGAAAGCTGGATAAACTTAACAAATTTGGCAGCATCCGTGGTGAAATCTTTTGGCTGTTCACAACATGGGATCTTCTGGTCCTGCCAATGGCACACCCATGCTGCAACTTTCTTGGAGTGGATTCAATTGGAAATCCTGTTGATAGCGGTGGAACTAGAAGATCTCGCTGCTGGCCAATTGTAGGTCACCTCCTGCCACCAAGAAACAGGCCGGCAGGGAGGACAGAGAATCGTGCCCAGAGTTAATGTTTCAGTTCCAACTGATCCTTCACCAGAGTCACAATATCCTGCAAATCAATTTTGAAAGAATTAAATCCTTTCTCATTGAGATAGACAAACACTGTATTTTATAACCAAAATAAATCTTGTGTGATGTAAATGACAAAATAGTCTTTTGATACTGAAATGTTCCAGTTTCAAAGGCAATGCAAATATATCAAGGATCCCTGGTGTTAATCCATTAATTATATTATTTACCTCACAAGGAAGTCAAACTAAATAACTCATCAACATTGTTGGCCCAAGTGAATTGAGTCAACTGCACCGCTGAGTCATGCATGTTCTATGTTCAAAGTTTGAATACTGATTATTCTGTTTGATACCAAAATCTTAGGATAAGACATTAAATTAAAGAAAGGTTAATTTTGCTTTAAGCCTGGTGTGATAATACCTCTTTTATCTTTATGTGAATCGTATTTACATTGATTTAACACAGAAGGAGAGGATCACTCTATTGGACTGGTATTTATTTTCCACTCAAATTTCATGTCCTGTACACTATATTTAAAGAATCCCAGAGCATACAATCATATATTTGTGTGGGGCATACAATCATATATATCTCCAGGCGTTGTGGGACATGGCTGTTTAGTATCATGTTATAATTTTGCTTTGACCCGGATTTGAGGTGTTCAGCTCTTGCAATAATAATCATTCTCCTTGGGGTGGGACTATAACCTTAGCCCCTCCACAGTCATAAGAACATAAGAAATAGGAGCAGGAGTAGGCCATCTAGCCCTTCGAGCCTGCCCCGCCATTCAATAAGATCATGGCTGATCTGTCGTGGCTCAGTTCCACTTTCCCGCCCTCTCCCCATAACCCTTAATCCCCTCACTTATCAAAAATCCATCAACCTGCGTCTTAAAAATATTTAGCGAGGCAGCCTCCACCACTTCAACAGGCAGAGAATTCCAGAGATTCACCACCCTTTGAGTGAAGAAGTTCCTCCTCAACTCCGTTCTAAACCGCCCCCCCTTTATCTTGAGGCTGTGCCCCCTAGTCCTATTGTCCTTTCTGAGCGGGACGAGTCTCTCCACCTCTATCCTATCCATCCCATTCATCATCTTATATGTCTCAATGAGATCTCCCCTCACTCTTCTAAACTCTAACGAGTACAAGCCTAGTTTATTCAGCCTCTCCTCATAGCTCAACCCCCTCAACTCCGGCATCAGCCTAGTAAACCTCCTCTGTACTCCCTCCAAGGCTAAAATATCCTTGCGTAAGTGCAGCGACCAAAACTGCACACAGTACTCCAGCTGCAGCCTCACCAGTGCCCTATACGGCTGCAGCAAGACCTCCCTTCTTTTATATTCAATCCCCCTCGCTATGAAGGCCAGCATCCCATTCGCCTTCCTGACCACCTGCTGTACCTGCAGGCTGGGTTTTTGCGACTCATGCACAAGGACCCCGAGGTCCCTCTGCACCGTCGCCTGCTGCAGTTTTTTGCCACGTAAGTAATAGACCTTCCTACCATTATTCCTACCAAAGTGGACCTACCAGTCGTCACAGGCCATCTCCATCCTCCTTTATTGGTAGGGCTCTGACTTTTCATATTGCCACACTTGCATGACCAATTTCTTCACCTTTGATAATACTAGGTCTCTTTCTGTCCACATCCTTCCTGGGTCTTTTTCTGTCCACGTCCTTTCTGGGTCTCTTTCTGTCCATTTCTCAGAGGCTGGCAAAGTCTCTATCACATTTAATTTCAGCACTATTTCTTGCAGAATTTGTGGCATTGGCAACCTGCTGATTGCATCCACATTTGATATCTGTGTCTCTGGACAATGCTGAAAAGTATAATTGTATGCAGTGAATAAGAGAGCCCACTGCCGCACCCTTAACAAAACTACTGTCAGCACTGGCTTATCTTTTCTGAATAAGCTCAGCGATGGTTTGTAGTCCGACGCTGTTGTAAAATGCTGATATAAATGTACTGATGAAACTTTTTGACTGCACATATGACTGGCAAACTTTCTTTACCAATTTGGGAATATTTCTTCTCCACATCTGACAGTGTCCTTGAGGAAAAGGCAATTGGCCTTTCTGCTCCATCAGGCATTCTGTGGGACAAAACTGCTCCCACTCCATACGGTGATGGTTCATAAATCACCACACGGTGCTTAATTGGATCCTAGTGTGTCAATAACACTGAAAATTGCAAAGCCCATTTGATTTTTTTAAATGCCTCTTTCTGCAATGTTGATGTTTCTTTAACAATGTGGTGGAATAGAGCTAAGGTGGTGGATATATTTTGTAAAAACCTACCATAATAGTTCACCATTACAAGTACTGATTTCAATTCAGAGACGTTTGTTGACTGCGGAGCCTCTTCTATGGCTTTTACTTTCTTTTCTGGGGGATGCAATGCTTTTGCATCTACCTTAAACCTAAATAAGTAACTTTGTCTGCTTGGAAAATACATTTCCCCAATTCAACTTATCACCTGCTTCTTTAAAACATTTCAAAACTTTCTCCAAATTTGCCCTGTTTTCATCAGGTGTCGCTCCTGTAATTAAAACATCGTTGAGATAAATCATTCAGGTACCTTGTAATAAACTTACCATTGTATGATGGAAAATAGTACAGGATGATAAGACTCCAAAAGGCAGATGTGTATACTGGTATGAACATCTGTGAATGTTAATAGTTACCATTCTCCCTGAGTTCTCCTTCAATTCCAATTGACTGAGGTTTAATTTGGTGTATTTTAGACATCCAGTTAGTTTTGTATCAGGGTCTTCAACATTAGGAATGGGTTTTCTGTCTATCTGAGCTGTTCTGTTAACTGTCAATTTGTGGTGAACACAAGTTCTTATAGTCTGATCTGGTTTTAGGATAGGGCCTGAGAATTGAACAGGCTTTATGGTAGCTAAATCTTCCAGTCTTTTGAGTTCAACTTCAACTTTATGACGAAGTGCATCAGGCACCAGGCGAGCCAGGTGTTGCTTCCAAATTCAGATATGTTTTTAGCTTTAGCTCCCATATATACCCTAGTTCATTTTGGAAGACCTTGGAGTATTTTCACAAGAGTTCTTATAACCTCCATCTCAGATTTAATGTTTCTAACCAATTCAGTTTAATCTATTTAAGCCAATCACATATCATTAAACAAGGTTAAAGCAATGTCCCTTAATTACCAGGACATATAACTGCTCTGTCTGATTCTTATAGGACACTGTATCTGTTGATGCCCATGAAGTCTGTGATATTTTTCTGGAATAGGTAGACAATATAACTCTTCATCCAACCTCAATGACTGGAGACCATTTTGTAGGTAATAAAATGCCTGCTTCCCCTTTGACTATAGCCACCACCCCTAAAGTCATCAATGTTACTCCGGTATAGATAGGCAATATAGCTCTCATCTTAATTGGTCTCTTAAACCAGGGGATCCTCTTCTGCTCTGTTCACCTTCAAGAGACAATAATCACATCCCTCCCCCTTTACTTCCTTTATACACTCTTCAATAATGAAGTTACTTAGGCCCAAATCTAACAAAACAAATTGGGCAGTTATAAATTGGATTTTTGAATGGGTTTTCTCTTGTAGAACAGTGTAATTCTGTAATCTGAGATGCTTCCACAGAATCAACATTATCAGGAACTGCAAATCATGGATACCTCTTCTGGCACAGGTAGTCCATTACTACTTGTTTCCACTGAGACGTCAGTTATATCTATAACAAGTTGACGAGGCACTTTGGTGCTTTCAGGTTCTAAAACGTTTCCTGATGGCAACACTGACTGCTGGAGCATCTCTCTACATCTCCAGTGCTCCACATGCCTATAAACAATTTATCCCTCCATGTCTACTGGGTATAACAGGCATCCGGTCACAAAGACAATAATTCCAGAGGGCTATCTTAATCCACTATCAAAGTTTCATATTATATAGTTAATGCTTTTTTTATCATTGCAGTGGTGATAAGCCTCAAGATCTCATCAATGAGCTGTGTGTCCAAACATCAACACTTTTACTCATAGATTTAAACTATGTACAGTTCCAAATATAGTCTTGCATTGAGCTCTTCCATACAGGCTTGCTGCTTTTCCATTCCTATACCATTTCCAGCAATCTTATTCTGGCACATAATGTGAGTTTTCTTCTCTATCTGAACTACTGATTCTGCTGTCAATTTCAATGTTTTTACCTCTTCCATTGATTGCTCATTGTCAAGCTTCCTTTCTGCAATCTTTTGTTCTTCTGATTCAATTCTTCACTGGACTTGTTCTTATTTTGTAGTTGCTTATTCGTGGAGTTTGGCTGATTCTGTATTGAATTGATATATTGAATTTTCATTTTTCTTAACTTCATTCTATCCAGTTTTGCATCTCTTTTTGTAAGCTTGCAATTAATCATTTCATGTTATTTTATGTTTTCTCTAGAGCTTTAATATTTTTGTTGATTCCTCTTTATATTCAGTAGTTCCTGGTTTCTTTTGAAGCCTTAAATTACTGCATTTCTCCTGAGGTGAATCCACAATGTTATTACTGTACATATACATTTCACAAATGGAATCTTCATTTCTACTCATCTTAACTTCAGCAAAACCCTTTTTGGCTTCACAGTTAGTCGGCTCTGTCTCTTTACATTCTACAATTTCCTCATTGGCCTTCATTTTTCATATAGTATCTTTCAGTGTCCTCCTCCTGGCATTTTTCATTGCCCGCTTTCTAGAGTCTTTTACCCACTTTCTGGGTTCTTTCATTGCCTCCTCTAGGTTTCCTATTGCCTCTTCCTTATGGTTTTCATTGTCTCGTCTGAGATTGCCTCTTCTCTCTGGTCTTCATTTCCTTCCCTGAGGTCTTGCATTGCTTCATCTTTGAGGTTTTTGTTGCTTATGGCCTTGTTTTGAGAGTTGCCTCCATCTAGGTTCTTTTCCAATTTTCCTGTCAATTGCCACTTCTTTCATCTTGTTGTTGCTGTTTTAATTGCATTGCCACTTCAAATGCAATACCACTTTAAATGCAATACCGTTTTAAGGCTATTAACTTGTTTTTCAACTCTCAGCAGTTGCCGGTTCTCTCTATCTGCTTTTTCCATGCTTTTGGAGTTTTGGCATGAACCTGGCAGATTCTCCTTTGAACGACTTTTTTAAACTTTTAAAACTACTTCTTACTGGCAGAAAGTTTGCTCAGCAATCTCTGCCGCTTTCTTTTTCTCTGGCCAATTGGAAAGTCCATTCTTTTCATTTGATGTGCCTTTTTTTCTCCATCAATTTCACTGTAAGATCCAGTGCTCTCGAGGTGCAAGGGACTGTATTTAAAACTTTTTAAACTTCTATTCTAAATTTTCTGCTTAGAGACTCTCAGAGCAGGGATTGCTATCCAGTGGTGACTCAATCTTACCTGGCTATGATTCTCATTATAGTAATATGGTGCTGGTGATTTTAAAGCTCAACTTATCTCTGAACCCTTCATTTCCAACCATTCACAACCAAAATTTGAAATCAAGTATCTTTTGGACTGAATATTCAATAGGTGAATTGCTTTTGGCAACAGTTAATTATAATTTCTTAGTTGTGCTTTCAACTACCTATCAAATATCGACAATGGAATTTGGGATTCTGCTTTAAATTGCCATTCTTGATTAGAATTGACTTGGGAGCAATGACAAAGATCACTCTGTGATTTTCAAAGTTATTAATAGTTTCACCCAGCCGACTTTCTCCCAAATAAGAGGTCTTGCCCTCTAGAATAACTATCCTCAGTTCATTAAAAACCGTCACCAAAGAATCAGTTCCCTTACTTGATCCTTCAGGATTCAAATATCTAATAAGGAACACTAAGGATTTAATATGTACAAGCCAAATTGGTGCTGGACAGACTGAATTGAACTCTGACAAAGAGTCAACCAGCTGCAAAATGTCAGCTCTATTCTGTCTCCACAGGTGCTGTCAGGCCTGCTGAGATTGTCCACCACTTTTTTGTTACAGGTTCCAACACCTGCAGTAATTTGTTTTTATATGAATCTATTTTGACTTGCGTGGCACAATTTTAAGTCTCTGCTGTGAATTCAAGTGAATTTAAATATTTGACCAAATCTGGGCCAAAAATGTGATCAACAGATTTCCATTCCTTGCAGGAAAATATCTGTGGAATATAAATGGCAAAGGTGAAGTCACCATAGTCCCAGATGACTATGGGCCTTGAGGAAGCAGGGTGACTGGTAGTGATTTAACCTGAGGAGCAAGATTGAGATGGCCTTATGAATAACCTCAGCCAGTACAGGAATTGAACTTATGCTGTTGGTATCAGTCTGCATCATAAACCAGCTGTCCACTCAACTGAGCTAAACTGACTCTCCAGAATGCAATATCTGGTAATATTGTATGTCTATGAAATGGTTATGATTTAACAATTCCAGGGGTCATGAAGGCTGCAGTTTTAAAGGGTTAAATATATCATGTCTCAGAGTCCAGGAGAAAGTGATGAGCTGTAATACGTTGTTCAGGGGCTGACATAAATCACAAAACACTATAGTGCCAATAAAGTGGAACTGTGTAATGATAGTTAAAAATAGAACTGAGATTACATGGAGACTGTGAACCTTTGCAATGACCTTACTGCCCTATAAGCTATGATTGAAGGAAAGGTTGATAGTTGTGTCCTAAGAGCACAGTTAGTTCTAGGATCCTGAAAATAACATTCGAATGTGACAAAAATGATAAATCATTATATACTCTTGACCAAACAGGAATGTTATTTCCAGCCTCAAAAGACACTTTCACCAAGCAGAGGGGTGCCTGCAAAGCAGGCTCTTAACCGTGTTACCTTGGAGCCTCTGTATTAACGTGCTGGCTGGATTTACAACATCGGAATGCTGAAGTATTTACCTCTACTTCAAGAGTCTCTGTTTGTTCTTCTTTTCCCCAGGAATTAAAACAACACAACTGAATACTGATAGTAAACATGGGAGGGGTTTCTTGAAGGCACTGTCAGCAGAGATTAAATGACTCTAAGCATTGGTATTTTATTATAGCATACAGAGACTAATAGAGAAAAGTGCACAGTTTTAATGAGGGATTTTTGATAACAGTTAAGAACTCAGTGCCTTAATATTTCTGTGTCAGCAACCAAATCCATGATTGAAATCCTGATCCAGTGAATGGATAATATCTTATTTGCAAGATTTTGCTCTCCAAAGATGTGCGGGTTAGGTTAATTGGTCATGCTAAAAAATTGCCCTTTAGTGTCCTGAGATGCGTAGGTTAGAGGGATTAGTGGGTAAAATATGTAGGGATATGGGGCTAGGGCCTGAGTGGGATTGTGGTCAGTGCAGATCCAATGAGCCAAATGGCTTCTTTCTGTACTGTAGGGTTTCTATGATTTTCTATGATTCTGTTTCTTAATTCATCAAGCTTTCTAAATAATCAGTACTGAAAATCATTTGCACTCCACCCAATTACAGAACAAGCACATAGAGGAGGATTTCACAGCCCTTCTCATGCAGCAGAATATTATGGTCCCTTCTAAATAAATGGTAATTTAAATGACCCACCACATCTGCTGGTGGGAGACACACACCTTGGGCATAATAAATAATAAAAATACTCAGTAAATTTGGATCCAGCAACCTTCTGACATTCCCCAAACAGTTTCAGCGTACATCAAAGGCTCCCAGATGCGCGAGTCTAGGTGCACTCCTTGCATAATATGCAATCTTCACCTGGTCAATTATCCATGTTCAGAGGCATCAGGTAAATACATAAAAGAGTGAAATGCAAAGAGATATAGAGTAAACAAGGAAAAACAAAGCAAAGATGGCACAGAAACTGAAAAAGAGTGGAGAAAGAGGAGAAGTGGAAGAACTAAAGGAGAGGTAAAACTGAAGGAGAGAAGAAGAAACAAAAGTGATGGAACATTAAAAAGAGAAAAGAAGTAGTCTGGGGGAAAATGAAAGAACAAATGTGAAGTAGAAGGAGAAACAGAAAAGAAGGAGAAACAGAAAAGAAAGTAGGGGAGAGAGAAAATGAAAATGTAATGGAAATCACAGCAAATGTAATCTAACTTTTTTTATAAAGGCTAGAATATATAAACATCTCTAACATGTGATAGTATATAATTTAACGTTGTTGCATTACAGGGTACAAAGACAAGAAAGACATTAAACTGAGGTCTAGCCTGCCATTGAGTTGTATATAAAGGATCCCCACATGAAAGCATGGATATGTAGGAGCTGTGAGAGAAGAGGGTTCAGTGGGTTCAGTGAGGCCTGTCTCATGCCCCACTTCCTCATGTTTGTGCATCACGTTATGAGATCTACAATCCAAATTATTAGCTCAACTTGGTATGGCTCCTGCTCTGACCAAGACCTCAAGAAATTACAAAATGTTGTGAATGTAGCCCAATCCATCATGCAAACCAGCCTCCCATCCATTGACTCTGTCTGTACTTCCCACTGCTTGGAAAAACAGCCGGAATAATTAAGGATTCCATGCACTGTCTGCAGAGTCTGCATGTTCTCCTGTGTCTGCTTTCTTCCAGGTACTCTGGTTTCTTCCTATAGTCCGAAAGATGTGCTGGTTAGGGGTATTGGCCATGCTAAATTCTTTCTCAGTTTACTCTAACAGGCGCCGGAGTGTGGCGACTAGGGGATTTTCACAGTAACTTCATTGCAGTGTTAATGTAAGCTGACCTGTAACACCAATAAGTAAATAAATTTTAGAACTTTAAAGTTAATAACTTATTGACACATACCAACAAAAGTTAAACTATTTACAATATAACACCATAAATGAATTATATAACACAATTCATTTTAACATGAGTCTGTCAGGGGATTTCCTTTCCCTGTGGGAGTAATGCAGCTCCATTGGAGATGCCTCAACTGCAGGAGTAGATTTGATTTGATATTCAGAAATTGAACTTCCAGCTAGAAAAGATGCATTGGTGCAGATCACTTCTCCAGTTCCCACTGGAACACTACTCAACCCTTTCTGAGGCTGACTTATTTCTACACTGCTTTTGACCACATCAATATCACTGGTGAGTATACTCAGAACGGACTGCCCCACTGGTTCTCCAGGTGACTCTCTTCTTCTCAAGTGATTGAGATGCTTCTTCAGTATTTCACCTTGACTTCATACAAGACTGGGCCCAGCCTGGCCACAACAACCCCAGGACCTGTCCCAAAATTTTTAGCATATACTAGACCATCCATTTCAAATCCTCTCTCAGGCTTTGTTGAATCATTATGTTTATTTTGCATATTCTACTTAGCTTCCAGTCCCCCCACCAAATTTGGTACACTAGGCCCAACCTGATTTGAATACATCTACCCAGCAGCAACTTGGAAGGAGTTACTCGAGTGGTCATGTGGCTCATCATTCTATAGGTAATAATAAAATGCTCTAATTTGGTCTGGAGAGAAGCTAGTGGTTGCTTTTTCATGGCTGCTTTAAAAAACATCACAGTCCTCTCCATCAATCCATTCAAGGAGGAGCGGTAAGGTATATGTTTAATGCCATTTGATGACATGAGATTCTGGAACTCATCTCTGGTAAATGCTGTCCTATTGTCCAAAACCAATACTCTGGCAAATCATGAGTGCTCAAGGTTTGCCTTTACTTTATAACTGTTTACAAAGACAGTGTGGACTTCATTTCATAGATGTCTACCCACTTTGAGTGTGCACCCACCAAAAGTAAGAACATGGTGCCTATGTATGGACCTAAAGAACAGCATAGGTCAGACCCATGGCCGATCTGGCCACTCCAAAGCATGCACTAGAGTTGCTGCTGGTAATTTTTGTTCTACCTGGCATTGGTCACAGTATTTAACCATGCTTTCTCAGTCTGTGCATAATCCAAGCCACCACACATAGCTGCAAGCCAACATTTTTATGTTGGAC
Source organism: Carcharhinus amblyrhynchos (assembly GCF_965287045.1). Classification (NCBI taxonomy): domain Eukaryota; kingdom Metazoa; phylum Chordata; class Chondrichthyes; order Carcharhiniformes; family Carcharhinidae; genus Carcharhinus; species Carcharhinus amblyrhynchos. The sequence continues at coordinate 25,399,953 of NC_137328.1, read as the reverse complement.
GTCTTTCGGGGGTGAGGGAGGTGGCACTGTGTAGTTCCTGCCAGGTGTGGGAACAAGCACCCTCGCTCCACACAGAGTATGCCACCTTCACAGTTCAATTTTTCCATATTTATTTGAAAACATTTTATTTGCTCAGACATTCCCTGGTGACTCCAGTCTGGAAGCAGCACATGCATAATTTTGAACAATATTGGATCCTTATGAGTCTAGTATTTGATCTGTTGTGATGACATTTGCAGTGTGTTGAGAAAATTCAAGGACAGGACAATTTCTTGTGACACTTGCAGGAATGGTGTACCTTCTGGTAGTGGGAGCCAGCTCAAGGCATCCAAATTTGATGTTTGTGCCCCGGGTCTGTGTTGGAAGATATATTCATAAGCAGCCAATAATGAAGCCCAATGCGGTATCCTTGCGGACACTATTGGAAGGATGGATTTATCTTTTCTAAATAAGCCTAGCAGGTGTTTATGGTCAGTAATTACGGTGAAATGCCATTGGTAAACATCGGAATTTCTGTATCCTGTTGTGGAGCAGATTATTATACAAAATGATCTCAGGAGATCCAATACAGAACCATTTATTATTAACCAACAGTATTAGCTAGCACGTTGCAACAGCACAACCACAAAGAAGGGCCTCAGGGCTGACACTGTCTGGTGGAAGAATCATACAATATTTATACATTGTAAGTCATGTAGGCAAGGCATTATGTACGTTCCAATATTGTCTGGTTTAGGTTTTCCATTGAACAATTTGCCTACTATCCCAACAACCTTTCTTATCTCCTTTCGGCTCCCCATAACCTTTTCCCTATAGTTTCTTGCTACCAGACCTGGCCTTGCACTGTTTGTTAGCTTTTTTTACTAATTCAAGTCATCTAAATGTTACAGATGTCTCCAGGCATACATGCTACTGATATGGGCCCTGAAGATGTTTTATGTTTAGTAGTACTGCTTAGTCACATACACATTCGGCTAGCAATGTCTGTCTTTTGCCACTTCAGCATGTTAGTTGGGTGATGTCTTTATTCTGAATGTGGAGTTTTACTGAACCTTTCTGATGCAGCACTATATAGTTTCCAAAACCCCCAAAAAGTTCTCTTCAGTGGGTTACTAGTTCCTTTTGATTGTTTGATTGTAATCCTTTGACCCTTAATAAGCCATGATTGTTGTCTGCCCTAACAAATTATCTCCCTCTTACAATTCCAAAGATGATGACCAAACCCTCTTTCTCAATCTGTCAGTATGCTCTTCTGCATCAGTTTGGGTCTTTGAAACATAGCCAATGCATCTTTCTAACCTATCCTCCATTTTATGTGACTAAACAGCTCCAATTCCATAAGAAGATGCATTACAAGTGAGAATGATTTCTTTTGAAGGGTAGAAATGGACTAAAAGGTAGGACAACTATAGGGCTTGCTTCATTTGCCTGAAGGCGTTGTTTTGCTGTGTCTCCCAGTGACAGCTTTGATGCTTTTTCAGTAATGCATGAAGGGCTGCCATCATGATAGACAAGTTCAGAACAAACTTTCCGTAATAAGTTACCATACCAAGAATAGATTTTAACTTTCACACATTCATCAGGGCTGGACCGAGTGTATGGTGTCGAAATTTGCTGATGACACCAAGGTTGGGGGAACAGCAAATTGTGCGGAGGGTGTGGAGAGTCTGCAGAAGGATCTAGATAGGCTGGGCGAATGGGCCAGGAAATGGCAAATGGAATTTAATGTTGGCAAGTGTGAGGTGGTCCACTTTGGTAGGAAGAATGGTAGGAAGGACTATTACTTACGTGGCGAAAAACTGCAGCAGGCGGCGGTGCAGAGGGACCTCGGGGTCCTTGTGCATGAGCCGCAAAAACCCAGCTTGCAGGTGCAGCAGGTGGTCAGGAAGGAGAATGGGATGCTGGCCTTCATTGCGAGGGGGATTGAGTATAAAAGTAGGGAGGTCTTGCTGCAGCTGTATAGGGCATTGTGAGGCCGCAGCTGGAGTACTGTGTGCAGTTTTGGGCGCCGCACCTGCGCAAAGATATTTTGGCCTTGGAGGGAGTGCAGAGGAGGTTTACTAGGCTGATGCCGGAGTTGAGGGGGTTGAGCTATGAGGAGAGGCTGAATAAACTAGGCTTGTACTCGTTGGAGTTTAGAAGAGTGAGGGGAGATCTCATTGAGACGTATAAGATGATGAATGGGATGGATAGGATAGAGGTGGAGAGACTCTTCCCGCTCAAAAAAGACAGTAGGTCTAGGGGGCACAGCCTCAAGATAAAGGGGGGGTGGTTTAGAACGGAGTTGAGGAGGAACTTCTTCACTCAAAGGGTTGTGAATCTCTGGAATTCTCTGCCCGTTGAAGTGGTGGAGGCTGCCTCGCTAAATATTTTTAAGATGCAGGTTGATGGGTTTTTGATAAGAGAGGGGATTAAGGGTTATGGGGAGAGGGCGGGAAAGTGGAACTGAGCCACGACAGATCAGCCATGATCTTATTGAATGGCGGGGCAGGCTCGAAGGGCTAGATGGCCTACTCCTGCTCCTATTTCTTATGTTCTTATGTACTTCTTTAATGGTTCAAACTTTATCTTCTATTGGGTGCAACACTTGTGCATCTAATCTCAATCCCAAATAAGTCATCTGGTCTGCTTTAATGGTACATTTCTCTCTCTTTACTCTTACTCCAGCTACCTGGATCATTTTTAAAACCTCCTTGAGGTTAATTAGATGCTCCTCTTCTGCGGCTCACTTGGGTGATGTGCTAACATCAAGCTTTCCAGGTTTCCCTCGAAAGCTTGTGAGTTTACTATCAAATAAATCGGTTGGACTAAAACCTGGTGTTGTCAGACTTTTTACTGTGTTTACCCCAGTCCAATGCCGGCACATCCACATGGTGCTAACATCTACCATAGATAAATCTCGTAATTGGCTCTCCATTGTGCATTGAAAGATCGCACAAGCTGATGCGACTCCAAACAGGTATATTGTTGTGGTCCTGATGTGTGTTAAAGTGACAAACTCTTTGAATATATCGTCCCGTTACAATTGCTGGTACACATGGCTCATGACTAACTTAGTGTAACTTAGACCTCCAGCTAACTTGGCATATAAGTTCTCTATTTTAGAGATTGGATACCTGTCCAATTTAGCCACGTAATTCGCCATTAATTTATAGTCTCCATTTATTTGTATGGTCTTAACTGTCTTAAATACTGGCACAATTCTGCGAATTGCATAAGCTTGATAATGCCCAAATCTTTTAACTGTCTAAGTCCGCTCTCCACCTCCTCATATAGTGAATAGGACATGGGTCTAGCTTTGTAAACTTTTGGTATAGCCTCTGGATGCACATAAATTTTGTCTTTCAAGTCTTGTATTTGGCCTAATTTTTTTTTAAGTAGCTTCTGCTTTCTCCTGAGGACGTCATGTAGATCCTCTTCATTAATTTTGAAAATTTCCAGCCAATTTAATTTTATTTCTTGAAGCCAATCTCATCCCATCAGGCTTGGTCCTTGACATTCAACTACAAATAAAGGCAGTTGGACAGACGGTTGTCTGTAACTTGCAAGTGCTGTTGTTGTTCCCAAAGTCTGTATAGCCTCTTCGGTATATGTTGCCACTTGGCTGCAGTAGTTTTTCATCTCAGGGGCTGAACACATCCCTGTAGGTGTAAACAAGTTTGTTCTTCCACTACTGTGGTGGAAGTACTTGTGTCTACCTTCATTTTGAGTGGACAACATTTAACGACCGGTACTATTGCGATGGGAGTCACTTTGCCCACCTTAATATTATTCAACCTGCACACATCTGATCCTTCTCTTACACTGTGCACTGAAGCATGATCTTTATATCTCTAGCAGGTCCTGGCTAGGTCCTATTTAATCTTGCACTTGCTTTATATTTGCCCATTTCTGCCACAGGCATAGCACACAACTTCCCTAAATCTGCACTTCCCTTGGGGATGGACTCTACCACAAAGTTTGCATTCTTCACTGTTTTTCATTTATAGGCCTCCTGTGCTTCTGCACTTCCTCTGGTTCTATTCTTCTTTATTCATTAAATCCTGCACACATGTCACTAGCACTACTTCCATTAACAGTTTGCCTCCAAATTTGATTGCCCTCACCAGCTTGCATGCTCTGAAATTCCACTGCGCCTTTCTCTGCACTTTACACTTTCCATTGCAAGGGCAATTTCTAATGCCTTCTTCAAGGTCATTTTTTACTTCTGCTAACAGTTGCTTCTGTATGGCAGTATTATTCACCCCACACACTAGCCGGTCTCTCAACATATCATAAAGGGCAGGCCCAAATTCACAATATTTAGCCACATCCCTCAACATCACCATGGAAATTGTTGTTGCCTACCCAAGGGCTCTTGCCATCGTGTTAAATTTATATTTCTGCATAATCACCAAGGGCTTTGGGTGATAATGTCTTTTTCATAAATCAAATCAAATCGCTTTCATGATAGTGAGTACACTGATGGAACAATAATTGTCCAGATTGGATTTATCCTGTTTGTGGACAGGACCCACCTGGGCAATTTTTCACATTGGCAGGTGGAAGTGCTTGGCTGGGATGCAACTGGTTCTGGAACACAAGTTGCCAGTATTAAAGCCAAGATGTTTCCATGAGTTCTTCAAAGGTTTTAGCATCAGGGGCATCCAAAGAAGTCAAACTCCTTATCAACTTATGTTAAGGGTGTGGCACAGTGGGATAGTGGTCCGCATTGCTGCCTCACAGTACCAGGGACCTGAATTCCAGCCTCGGTGACTGTGTGGTGTTTGCACGTTCTCTATGTGTCTGCATGAGTTTCTTTCAGGTGCTACGTTGTCCTCCCACAGTCCAAGAAGTACATGTTAGGTTAATTGGCCGTGCTAAAATTTCCCCTTAGTGTCAGGGGAGCTAGCAGGGTAAATATTTGAGGTTATGGGGATAATGCCTAGGTGGGATTGTTGTTGGCAGAGGCTTGGTGGATCAAATGGCCTCCTTCTGTACTGAATGAAGTGTGGGTACCACAGGCTGTTAATAAGATGATCTTCTGTTACTCCTTTCCCACAATTTTGTTTGTTTTGAAAAATTATTGCACAGTTCAACATATTGAACCCAAATTCTCTGAATTGGGGTTGAATGTCTCAAGCTTGCAGAATAGAGGCAGTACAATATCTCACTGATTGTTGAATAAACATGCTTTCAATGACTTGTACAAGAGGTCTGCTCTGCCATTCTCCATGGCAAATGGAAAGTGTTCCGCTGATCTTTGTGGTCAAATGTAATATCATAGAAAGAGTGGCAACCACCAAGTGGAGTACCTCATAACTGCTTATTAATAAGGTATACCTTTTATAGAGAGTGATAAAAATGCCATCAATTATTTTCACTCCAGACTCCATGCTGAGAAGGCCCGTGCTCAGCCCCAGGATTCGTGCTGTTTGGCTGGCATGGTCACATGACCCTCTGAAAACTCAGCTCTTAAAGGGGCTCACTTCTACATGATATCTATATTTGACATTCAGATATTGCAATATAATTCCCCTAGAGATTTATGTCCCTGAGCACAATATTTGTTTGATAATAAGAGCCAATAGAACACTCTTGATTATTCATAGAATCGTTGGTTCTATGACACTGATTTTGATATGATTTGATTTATTATTGTCACATATGCACAGTGAGAAGTATTGTTTCTTGCACGCTATACAGACAAAGCATACTGTTCAGAAACAGAAACGAGAAAGTGCAGAATGTAGTGTTATCTGTCCTGTTAAAATGCCTTTTAAATGTTGTCAATATCCCTGCCTCAACCACTTCCTCTGGCAGCTCATGCCATGTAAGTACCACCCTCTGTGTAAAAAAGTTGCTCCTCAGGTTCCCATTAATTCTTTCCCCTTTTAACTTAAACTCATGCCCCCTAGTTCTCAATTCCACAACCCTGCGAAAAAGATTGAGTGCATTCAGCTTATCCATGCCTCTCATGATTTTATACAGCTCTATAAAATCACCCCTCAGTCTCCAATGCTCCATTGAAAAAAATTGAGGCCGATCCAATCTCTCCCTATAACTCAGTCCCTTGAGTTCTGGCAACATTCTTGTAAATCTTTACTGAACGCTTTCCAATTTAATAACAGCTTTCCTATAGCAATGTGACCAAAACGGAACACAATACTCCAGGTGCAGCCTCACCCACGAGCGATGCAACTGCAACACAACTTCCCAAATTCCATACTCAATGCTGTGACTGATAAAGGCAAGCATGCCAAAAGCCTTCTTCACTGTTCTATATATCTGTGACTCCACCTTTAGAGAACTGTGCACCCAGACCCCAATGTCTCTCTGTTCCATGATATTCTCTAAGATGCATCCGTTCACGATGAAAATCCTACCTTGGTTTGACTTTCCAAAATGCAACACCTCACATTCCATCAGGCAAACAATGTAAGTTGGATTCCCATTGGTGTGATCCCCATTATAGATCCAATTAATTGATCCTGACAATTTAAGTAAATTTGAGCTTTGATTATTCATGTTCTACTGTTTGTGAGTTTTCTAAGTATTAAAGCAAGTGAAAAAAAAAATCGGCTGATACAAATCATATTGTATGATACGTCTATCATACAATTATGGCAGAACGTGTATTTCTTTCATCTTAATCTCATAAGAAGTAATCAATGCCTTCACTAAAATGATCCAATATTGTTATCATGACTTAAACAAGATTAAACCATACAATGTTTATTTTTATCACGTTGTTTCTTCTGCACATCATCTGGCAAGATTGGCACCAGCAAAGAAAAACAGTTTTCCATTGACGCTCCAATTGCCAATATGACTGAAATATGATGGGACAGCAAGATATTCAGCTCCTCTCTCAATTTGTAATGAGTTTAACTTTCATCACATCATTCATATTATTAAAAAAAATCCATCATCTTCCATTTCAGTAAGCAAGTGAGTCATGTTAAAGAGGTTAATAATTATTTTGTGTCAGTCACTGTCCTGAACTTTTATCTGCCAGTTCACACAAACTTCTCACTTCCCACTAACAATGTCATTTCTGAGATGTGAGAATAATGAAACTACATCAATTAAACATTTAAAAGAGCAAGTACTGAGTTTAGGGGCAGCAGTATAAAGTATCTGTGATGGATAATTTAAGAGTTCACCACAGTTTGACAGGATTGTGCAATTTTATAAGCTTAGTAGAGTTAAAAGAATCACTTGAACTGACTATAACTGATCCATTGATCTGCCTACTAGATCTGAGGACATGGATCATATGTTCTCAAGAGGATGAACGTTTGTCTCACGACAGTGAAGAATCCTGATCAGTGAGAGAGAATCTGGTAAAAATGTCATCTATCAGCTTAAATAGGGGATGTGAAGGCTAAGTGTATGTCAATCAGAAAAGTTATTTGCAATATTTTCTCTTTTGAAATTGGAAGGCAAGTAAGTTATTTTTGTCCTGACTCCAGTTTTCTGAAGCTCTGTTGCACTTGTTACTTGTTTTGTTTATTGATGAATGTGCAGTTCCTGTTAGAATTATAAATATTTTTTGTCTGTTCTGGATCACTGCCTAAAGTGATAGTTAAAGTGATATTGTCTCTGTGTGAGTTTTGAATTTTACAACTTCAAAATTCTTAAGCAATTGGTGGTCGAGCAGCACATTGTGAATTTCACATTATAATTGATAAACAAATAGATTAATATTAATATTAGGTTGTAATTTCTTTATTGATCCTCATCATGACTGTAATGCTTAGCTGTACCCTTTCCTACTGAGGTAGATGCAGAACCTGGATCCCTGGTTCCCATAATTTAAAAAAAACACCACACCTCATGATTCGGTGAATTATCATCAAGTTCTTCATTTTGGCAGGAAGGATAAAACAACAGAGTACTACTTAACTGCAGAACGTTGAGGATCAGAGGGATCTAGATGTTCTCGTCTATGAGTCACAAAAGGTTAGTAGTATGCAGGTAGAGCATGTATTCAAGAAGGGTAATGGAATGCTATCTTTTATTACAAGAGAAATTGAGCATTAAGACAAGGATGTTATACTTCAGTGATATGGAGCATTGGTGAGACTGTATTTTGAATACTATGTGCAGTATTGGTCTCCTTATTCAAGGAAGGATGTAATCTGTTGGAGGCAGTTCAGTAGATGTTTACTAACTTACTTGATACCTGGAATGAGCATGTTGTCTATGGGAATAGGTGAGAAAATCTAGGCTTGTTTTCATGAAAACTTAGAAGACTGACGGGTGACTTGATTGAAGTGTAGAAGATCCTGAACAGTACTGACAAGGTTGATAATGAAAGTATGTTTCCTCTTGTGGGTGAGTCCAGAATTAGGGGGCACTGTCTTAAAGTTAGGGAATGTTCTTATAAGAGAACTTTTTTCTCTCAGAATGTTGTGCGACTTTGCAACACTCTGGGTCCCCAGGACAGCTTCTCCGCTATATCTTTAGACATGCAGTGAACCAAAAGACCAGGTGGATCCCTCAATGTCACACTGGCTGAAACCATCCCATAAGAATTTTAAGTTTTTAAAAGATCAGGGTGCCATTGTTAAAAGAAACACCCTCCCCCAACCACCACAGAATCCCCCCTCCATCCTTCTCCCCCATCATGGACCCCCCCACCACAGAATCTTTCTCCGCCTCCCCCCAACAGAGATCCCATCCCACGTTAGAACCCTACAGAAACTACACGCCCTCCCGCCCCACTCCACAACTCCTCCATGAATATGCCAGCACTGCCCCTGGTTCTGCCCAATGACACTTTCCCTGGCCAGGAGGCAGTGCTTGGGGGTAATGCCAGCAGGAAGTACTCAGGCATGACACTTTCCTGTGGGGTATACTCACTTCTGGCAGGTCCTGCTTGCTAGCTGCATGCCATGGGGGGACTGTTTTGTTTCACGGCATGCTGGTGTGAATTTAATGTGTGGGGATTTTCAGGGATAACCTATTGATGATCTGGATGAGGGTATAGTTGGGTGGATTAGTAAGTTTGCTGATGACACCAAAGTCGGTGGTGTGGTAGATTGTGAGGAAGGGTGTCATAGTTTGCAGGGTGACTTAGACAGGTTGCAGAGCTGGGCCGAGAGGTGGCAGATGGAGTTTAATGTGGAGAAGTGTGAGGTAATTCATTTCGGTAGGAGTAACAGATGTGTTCAGTATAGGGCTAACGGGAGGACTTTGAATAGTGTGGAGGAGCAGAGGGATCTAGGTGTATGTGTACATAGATCCCTGAAGGTTGGGAATCAAGTAGATAAGGTAGTTAAGAAGGCATACGGTGCCTTGGCGTTTATTGGTAGGGGGATTGAATTTAGGAGTCGCAGCGTCATGTTGCAACTGTACACAACTCTGGTGCGGCCGCACTTGGAGTACTGTGTGCAGTTCTGGTCCCCACATTACAGGAAGGACGTTGAGGCTTTGGAGAGGGTGCAGAGGAGGTTTACCAGGATGTTGCCTGGTATGGAGGGGAGGTCATATGAGGAGAGACTGAGGGATTTGGGGTTGTTTTCGCTGGAAAGAAGGAGGCTAAGAGGGGATCTTATTGAAACATATAAGATGATTAGAGGTTTAGATAGGGTGGATAGTGATAGCCTTTTTCCTCGGATGGAGAATGCTAGCACGAGGGGGCATGGCTTTAAATTAAGGGGTGGAAGTTATAGGACGGATGTCAGGGGTAGGTTCTTTACCCAGAGGGTGGTGAGGGATTGGAATGCCCTGCCTGCTGCGGTTGTAAATGTGCCTAGTTTGGGGGCGTTTAAGAGATATATGGATAGGTTTATGGACGAAAAGGGATTGGTTTAGATTAGTGGGTCAGTGTTTTTTTTTAAAAACTGGTCGGCGCAACATCGTGGGCCGAAGGGCCTGTTCTGCGCTGTAATGTTCTATGTTCTATTGATATTCAAATGTGGATCCAGCCTTTCAACATTGGGATGTTTGTTTTGGAGGCAGGGGAGTGACAGGTGATGTAGGAGCAACCACAACAAGAACACCCACCAGTGTAAAGTGCATTTTGGTACTCTTGTGTGATTGTCCATTTCCACCGCTGATCCCAGGCCCTCCAAAAAGGGCAGAGAAAATCTCCCTCTCTGCTTCAGTAGGTGGTGGAAGTGGGATTGCTAAATATTTTTAAGGCAGCGGTACATAGATTCTTGTTAGGCAAGGTAATTTAAGGTTATCAGGATTCCTGTTTAATTGCAATTCCCCTGGGATTGGGATCAAAGACAATGTTCACTTAATTTTCAGAAGAGTTATCCGGACTCGAAATGTTAGCTCTGTTCTCTCTACACAGATGCTGTCAGGGATTGCTGAGATTTTCCAGCCTTTTCTGTTTTTGTTTCAATCTTCATCTGCAGTAATTTGCTTTTATCTAATTAATGTTTATTTTTCTAACATTTTTGACTTCAATGAGATTAGAGAAAATACTTATCCCAATTTCACAATCTTCAGATACACGACTACAGGTATATTTCTTGTTTCTATTTTGTAAAACAATCTTTTCTATGGAGCTATGAGCAGCAAGAATGCTGCCCCCATTCCACAGCGCTAGCAAATAGCCATCTCATTACTCTCTCCATTCCTCTCCCAGAACTGACTTTAATAATATCATCCTTAGTGTCCCATTAATCAGGATATAAACTCATAACCATCAAGAGATTTAGCTACAAAATTACGAGTTGCTATTTCTTTCAAACATAAATCAATACAGATTTACAGTTGGTTCATAAACTTCATTGGTAGCTTATTTAATCTCCAACAGGTCATACGAAGCTACGTTTAGTCCCACAGTTTATCTATGGCTATAAAAACAGACCAAGAGTGTGATGTTCAAAAATCTCTGCTCCTCAGCATCCCTTTCTCCATTTAAAATCCTCCCTGCTTCTATTCCAAATTATAGTTGAATAACCTCTCATTTAGAAAGAAAATTGCTTTTTTTTTGCTACGCTTTTAAATTTCTTATTTCTGCAGTTTTAGTCATCAGTGAGTGAACTCTGCATTAACTCCCTGATGAATATTACCAAAATCCATCTCCCTTATCCTGTCAACTGATTTATAGACATGGGCCGCAATTCTCCAGCCATTCACGCTGGTGGGATTCTTCAGTCTCACCATGAGCAGTCACCTGCCCATGGGTTTCCCACCAGTATGGGGTGACATCAGTGGGAATTCCCATTGACAGCAATGGGACTAGTGAATCTTGCCATGAGCAAACAATGCACCATGTCCTGCTGCTGGAAAACATAACTAGGAGGCCTGAGAATCTCGACCCCAGATTCTCATGAATACATAACTTTATTGCTGAGATGCAGCAGTAGATTTTATAATGTTAACGCAGGAATGTAAAGTAGAGATGTCACTCTTCTGCCGCGCAAATGGAGACTTGATGACAGCTTAAGTCTCGGGACAAACCAAGTCTCCAACTAAGTAACGGAGAGCCAAATAAGCACATTAAATTTATTAGAACATAGAACATAGAACATTACAGCGCAGAACAGGCCCTTCGGCCCACGATGTTGCGCCGACCAGTTACAAAAACAATGACCCACTAGCCTATACCAATCCCTTTTCGTCCATAAACCTATCCAGAGATCTCTTAAACGCCACATCAAATATTGTTGGAATTCGAATAACAGGCTTAATTCACTGTGTGATACACTGCAACATGAGATTGTTCCAAAAGTAAACTCCATAGAGAAGGTGTATGGTGTACTAGCCTTCATTAATCGAGGGATTGAGTTTCGGAGTCGGGAGATAATGCTGCAGCTTTATAAGACCCTAGTCACACCCCACTTGGAAAGCTGTGTGCAGTTCTGGTTGCCTCATTACGAGAAAGATGTGGGAGCTATTGAAAGGGTGCGGAGGAGATTTACAAGGATGTTGCCTGAATTGGGTGGCATGCCTTCTGAGGATAGGTTGAGGGAGCTCGGTCTTTTCTCCCTGGAGAGACGAAGGATGAGAGGTGACCTGATAGAAGTTTATAAGATGTTGCAAGGCATAGATCGGGTGGGTTCTAAGGCTGTTTGCCAGGGCTGAAATGGTCGCTATGAGAGGACACAGGTTTAAGGTGCTAGGGAGTAGGTACAGAGGAGATGTCAGGTGTAAGTTTTTCACTCAAAGGAAAGATGAGTGGAATTGGCTGCCGTCAGTGGTGGTGGAGGTGAACTCGTTGGGGTCTTTTAAGTGAAATCCGGATGAGTAATGGGATTTAATGGGATTGAGGGTTATAGGTAGGTCTAGTAGGTAGGAATATGATCAACGCAATTTGTGGGCCGAAGGGCCTGTTTGTGCTGTGGTTTACTATGTTCAAATAAAATGTCAATTTTTGAAATATTTTTACAACAAACTGAAAAATAACTCCTTACACAAATCATTTGATTGACACCAAAAACTGCATTTTCATTTTAAATGAAGGAAAAAGCAGTCACTAACAAACACCAAATAGAACTATCAATCCGTAGTTTCTAAACCAGGACGTAATTGGATTTTTTACAGCTGCAAAACGCATGACACCAAATTTATGTTTTTAAATTATTCTGCCTGTGGGATCTGCTGCAGCCATCCTGTCATACTTGAGGTTTTGACGAGTTCCCTGCTGATAACTCCTGCGGAATCCTGCCAAGACAGTTGATGGGTAAGTCCACAGGAGGCACTGCCAGCTCACTACAACAGGGTAAGAGTGACTGGACCCCCAGCCAGAGTTGTCATCTTTACACCAAAAAAATTTCAGTATCAAGAGCCGCGTTAACAAATGACAAACTCACTACATGCATGATTGCCAAGAAAATTGTTCTATCATTGGGCTTTGGATAGATACAGTGCTTTCAGCTGAAATGATTGCAAAATGCAGTCTAAAAATGATTCTATTAAGTTTTCTGCCAATTAGTCATTTGTGTCAATCAATTAAATTTGATTGAAGTATAAAATAGTCAATGCCGCAGTGTAAAAATCAAAGACCTTACACTGTATTAGTTGCATGCTGGTGTTTTACATTATCACAGGAAAATAATTCACTGGCAGATTATTTGTGGCGATAGGTTGATACCAAATAACACTTGCATTATCTAATTATAGTTCTTAGCCAGACCCAGTGCCATAATAGACCAAACCGCTTTCTATCACTCTCATTATACAGAATACTTAACCCAGACATGTGAACGGTACATTTTATGCACAGACAGCTGGACATTCTACAAGGTTGATCTGTTTCTGTGAAAATAAATATTTTATTTTTAGTTTAGAGCTATTCTCGTTCTGTCTGTGTGTGTGTGTGTGTGTGTGTGTGTGTGTGTGTGTGTGTTCATTAGATATAGTAGCAGAATTAGGCCATTCGTTGGCCATTCATTGAATCCACTCTGCCATTCGATCATGGCTGATATGCTCCTCATTCCCATTTTCCTGCCTTCTCCCCATAACCTTTCAACCCATTACCAATTAAAATCTGTTTAACTCCTCCTTAAATTTACTCACTGTCCCAGCATCCACCACACTTTGGGATAGTGAATTCCACAGATACACAATCCTCTGGGAGAAGTAGTTTCTGCTCAACTATGTTTTATATTTGTTACCCCTTATCTTAAGACTATGACCTCTCATTCTAGGATGCCTCACCAGAAGAAGCATCCACTCCACGTCTACTGTCTTCATACCTTTTATTATCTTGAATACTTCAATTTGATCCCTCCCATTCTTCTAAATTACAGAGAGTATAGGCCTAAACTGTTCAATCTCTCTCCATATGACAAATCCTCCATCTCTGGAATCAGTCTCGTGAACCTCCTCTGAACTGCCTCCAATGCCACTATATCTGTCCTCAAGTACAGGGACCAAACCTCACCAATGCCTTGCATAATTACAACAGTACTTCCATACCTTCATATTCTATTCCTTTAGCTATAAATGCTAACATTCCATTTGCTTTCTTTATTATCTGCTGTACATGCATGCTAGTTTTCTATAACTCATGAATGAGGACACCCAAATCCCTCTGCACTGGAGCACCCCAAAATCTCTTCCCATTTAGATAATAAGTCACCTTCCCATGTTTGCGGCCAAAATGCATTACCTCACACTTATCCACGTTAAACTCCATCTGTCACACTTTGGCCCACTTTCCTAATCTATCTATATCCATTTGGAAGGTTCTTATTTCCTCATTGCAACTTACTGCCTCACCTATTTTTGTGTCATCTGCAAACTTGGCTATAGAGCCTTCTATCCCTGTATCCAAGCCTTTGACATAGATTGTAATTAGTTGGTGCCCAAGGACCATCCTGTGGTACCCCACTAGTTACTACCTGCCATCCAGAAAAAAAAACTATTTATCCCGACTCTCTGTCTTCTGTCCATTATCCAGTTACCTATTCAAGCTAATAAATTACCCCTAATCATATGTGATCTAACCTTGTGAATTAACCTTTTGTGTGGCACCTTCAAGAAATTCAGATATACAACATCTACAGGATCTCCATTATCTAACTTGCATGTTACATCCTCAGAGAACTCAAGCAAATTGGTCAAACATGATTTGCCTTTCATAAAACCATGCTGACTTTGATGGATAGCGTTTTGACTTTCCAAATGTCTTGGTATTGCTTCCCTCATAATTGATTCTAATACTTTCTAACAACGGATGTTAATGTCCCACATTTGCCTCCCTCCCTTTTTGAATAAGGGCATTACATTAGCATTTTTCCAATCCAATGGAACCTTTCCTGTGTCCAGGGAATTTTAAAATATTATAACCAATGGATCCACAATCTCTGCTGCCGCTTCTTTTAATATCTTATGATGTAGGCCATCAGTCCCGGGGGACTTATCTGCTCTCAATCCTAATAATTTACTGATTACCTTTTCTCTATCGATGTTGAGTGTTCCAAGTTCCACCCTTTCTATTACCTCTGACTGACTTCCTTAGGCATGGTACTAGTGTCCTCCACCATGTAAACTGAGGCAAAGTATTGATTTAGCATCTCTGCCATTTCAGTGTTCCCCACTATTAACTCTCTGGTTTCATCTTCCAAGGGACTAATGTTCACCCTAGCGACTCTCTTCCCTTTCATATACATATAGAATCTTTTGCTATCCTTCTTAATATTTTACGCTAGTCTTCATTCGTAATTTACCTTAGCTCTTTTTATTATCTTTTTAGTAGCCCTTTGTTTATGTTTGAAAGTTTCCCAATCTCCCAACCTGCCACTAGCCTTTGCAATATGGTATACCTTAGTTTTTATCTTAATATTGTCCTTGACCTCCCTGTTTAGCCATGGATTTTTTTTTACCTCCATCGCCATCTTTCTTCTTCACTGGGATATATTTTAGTTGTGAGGACTTGAGTATCTCCTTAAACAACTGCCACCGCTCATCCACCGTCCTACGTTTCAGCCTGCCTGACCACTCTACTTGGGCCAAATCTGTCCTCATGCCGATATAATTTCCTTTGTTTAATTCCAGAAGATTAATGTGGGACTCCACTTTCTCAACCCCAAACTGAATTTTTGAGTGTGTGTGTGTGTGTGTGTGTGTGTGTGTGTGTGTGTGTGTGTGTATGGTGGTGTGGGTGAGGGTGTTTGTGAATGTGTATATGAGTGTGGGTGTGTGTGAGAGTTTGCGTGTGTATGTGATTATGGGGAGAAATATAATAGAACTGATCTGCTACTAATGGGATAGCCAACAGCAGCTCAGGAGCCTGGCTGTGAGAAGAAGGAGCTTTTCCCTCAGGCACAGATTTAACATCTGCTTCTGGCTTTCCTGACCAATCAAAGAGTGAGGGCATGATAATGACTGCATTTGTAAATAATGGAAGAATTTTTATTTAAAGGGACGATGGCAGGAGTCAGTCATCCAACTTGACTGTCTGCCTCTCTATACTGCTGCTATATTCACGACCAGGTGTCTCTAGAGAGGGAGCATGCGATATTCACGGTGCTGTTCAGGCCTTCTGCACTCATTGATCCTGCAGGGACTGGGGTGTATTACTGACCTCTTCAATCACATTTTTGTTTTTAATATTTTAAGTTTCTTTTACGCTTTGTTGTTTGGTTTTGGCGGTTCCCCACTCCCAACCTTTTTAGAGGATTGCCCCTTTTAGTTTGTTCCTGAGCTTATTTTGCTTAGCTTATTTGATTAGCCAAAAAGATTAGCAGGAGTCAGAATTTCCCTGCCGGCTGATTAGTGAGGCTACAGGAACAAGCAGAATGCATGCCTGTCATGGGAAGACAACCTCCTCTTTACCCCTCCCCACATGTTTCTATGTTGCTACGTTCTATGTTGAGTTCTATGTTGCTACGCTGGAGGTCATGCTTCAGGACATGATAATCTGCAAGAGATACAATGTTCCTCATGTGAGAGAAGAAGGTCATCCTTTCAAACCAAGCAAGTATGGCTGGAAGTGACAGATGAAATAAACATCGGCAGTAGCTTCCTTGAACTTGGATGCAGTGCACCAAGAGGTTCAATCTTCATGTGAGGGCATAAATGGTGATTGGCATTGGCACTAGAGACCAAGGTTCGATTCTCGACTTGGGTCACTGTCAGTGTGGAGTTTGCATGTTCTCCCCGTGTCTGTGTAGGTTTCCTCTGGGTGCTCTGGTTTCCTCCCACAGTCTAAAAGATGTGTTGCTTAGGTGTATTGGCCATGTTAGATTCTCCCTCAGTGTACCCAAACAGACACTGGAGTGTGGCGATTAGAGGATTTTCACAGTATCTTCATTGCAGTGTTAATGTAAGCCTACTTGTGACACTAATAAATAAGTTTATAAACTTTTTATTTTCTGTTGCCAGCTCACAGACTTTTCCAGCATTCTTCCCCAGAGAACTCCCCTGAACAACACCACTTGCAACTTAATCCATCACTCTTTCTCAACATGGGCAATTTAGGTATAGAGGGACATGGGCCAAATCTGGCAAGTGGGACTAGCTTAGGTGTTTAACAGAAAGGGCAGCATGGACAAGTTGGGCCAAAGGGCCTGTTTCCATGCTGTAACCTCTATGAGGTTGAGTGTCAGTATTAGCTGCTCAGATGGGGATGTGAAGAGTTACCTTCAGAATGTCCACGGAGTGCTGGGGAGATAGGGTCTGCAAACTGCCAGATACAGAATTACATATCACATCATGATACCTAACAATCACTCGTGCTTGTAAAATAATGGAATATGTTAGACTAAGACCCACAAAGGATTAACTGGGATAACCTGCGATATTATTGAAGGGAATGGCATAGATCATGTCAGCTGAAGCTCTCAGAGGACGCAGCATGGAAAGAAGCTAATGCATGGGAGTGGTCTTATAACTGTAAATATTTTACAATAAAGTTAACGTGTTTACAGCTGGCAGTCTTTGGGGATTATTGGAATTACTCCAACTCAACAACACCATGGCATCATGTTGAATTGCTGTCATTACTAACTGAAATAGAACCATCTGCACAAAAATGACTTTGAACCCTTCTCGCATTTTAGTTTTAATTATATCTTGCATTTCCTACAAGCCCTTCAGGTGTGATGCAGGGACTAGTAGGGGAGAGGACTGAGGAATCCTCAGAGCAGGTCATGCATTTTGAGGAAGATCTATCACATGACTCGTGCGTACTCCGTCAGCACAGATGTACACACCTCAGTGCACCTTCCGCGGTGCTATCTGGGTGGTAACATGGTAGACAACACTCTACAAGTGAGCAGGAGCAGACGATAGATTCAGGGATAGTGGAAAGTCTGAGTCAGAGGGTACAGGAGACTTCTAGCTCTGTTCAGCTGGATGCAAATCCTGAATCTCAAAGGTCATCCATGAGGCAGACTATTCTGAGGCAGCAACAGAAAATGTGCTGTGTCAGCATTTCCAGGGGCATTGTGTATTTTGGAGAGACTGGAGGTGCCTGTCTCAAATATGAGGTTTGGTGTTGATTTTCACTTCCCAAGCAAAAATGGCCATCAGTCATGGAAAACAACCAAAAGTGTACACTTCCCCTGCGCACTCAGTTTGTGAATAGTGATGGAGGAAAGTCTTGCTATCGCTATTCAGCCCCTCACAAAAATGCAGCAACATTTTTTTCCAGCTGTTAATGAACAGGGAAGGTCGACGGGTCATGAGAGGGAAGTCACAAAAGGACAAATGGAATCGGGAACTCTACTTGAGGAATTTATCTTCTTATCCCCTGCCTTTCCTCACCACTAACTCCACCCCTTCCTGACCAGCTCCTGCCCCACATGCTCCTGCCAGGCCCAATGACCAAGTATGCCCTTGCACAGGTGCAGGTGAAACTGTGGGCACATTGTCTATACCATAGACAAAACGTGGTTCAGACCAGTGGGATTTTCCATTGTGATTGTCCCTGCCATCTGTCCATGATGTAATTGGACTCCAGCACTGAATGGCAGGGTCCCCATTTGAATATATTTAAATATCGTCATCAGGCATTTGTACCTGTTTTTGTCCCCCAGTTAGGGTGTCCATTCATGCTGAAATCAGTCATGGCTGATCTCCCAGGTGAGTAGAATCCATCAGAGGAGTTCACGTGTGAGCAATATGCGTGGGGGGAAGGGACTGGAAGGATGCCTGTAGATTGCTCCTGGCAGTGCCAGGAGGCTTATTTCTTGGGTGTGGTGGGGTGGAGGGGTATTGTAGGGGGTAGTGTTGCATAGGTAGGTGTTTCATTGAGCGGGGCAGAGTGGGGTGTTGCATAGATGGGTGTTTCGTTATACCCTTTTTAAAACCAAAGCTGCTAGTGATTCAGGTCAAGCAGGGCCTGCCCTGCCACTGTGATGCCCTGCGACCCAACCCTTCACTTTATTTAAACTAGGAACTGAGCAGTAGGGCAAGAGGCTGGAGATTTCTTTGCCATTGTCCCCACCCATTGTGTCACTATGAACTATTTGGGGGAAATCCCATCTGGAAGTTTGGAGTTTGTGTATTCAAATCACCAATGAATGGTCAGGCCATTGTTAGTTGCAGGCTTTGTTTGACCTGATCAGTCTCTAGCTTGAGACTGCAGTATCAAAATTCAAAAGTTACAAGTTCCATCAGCATGCACTAAGTTGGGGTCAGATCCTTACTTTCCAGCATTCTTCGGCAGAACTCAGTTGTCCAACTAAGTGGACAATTTTCTACATGCGAAGCCTGCTTCAATTTTTAGCTAGTAGTTATCTGTGCTTATCACATCTCAGGGACACTGATTGACACCCATCTGCTTCTCCAGGCATTCAAGGCCTATTTTCAACCCTATTAAGAAATCCTCTTTGTCCTTTCTTGATAAGGCAGTCGACAATCACTTCACTAACACACCTCACAGTTCAGCAGCTTTGAGAAAAACAAGCTGTTTTCCATCAACTCTGCTTCCAGTGTCACAAACCATGATAGACTGTTTCTGTTTTGTCAAGTTTGAGCATTTATATCTATTTATATAAATATATATAAGCATCATGGTTAGGTCGTCTACACAAGTCTTAATCAATCATAAACTTCAGATTTTCTTTTCTACAGATTTTATATCCTACAATTTTTGTGTCCTATGCTTCAAATGCTCCCATGATTAAACAGGATCTGAGCTTAGGATAAGAATAGACAGACAGATTTTGACACTGGGAATGATTACTATTGCTGGGGTGGGAGATCAGTGGTTTTAATAATGTTGTCTTATAAAGCTACATATACTCAGGGTTTGTTGACACATTAGCACATTAGGTTCCTCCTCATCCTATTCCTCCCACTCCTTAGGTTTTCACGTATTAATTGAGCCCTTTCAATGAACAAAGATTGGTGATTAATTTGAGCATCTGGCCCTCACCTTTCTACTCATTCATCTGCAGCCTACCCTTGCAATGTTATGTTGGGCAATGCATGGCAGATCCCATCCATTCTGGACACTCATGCTGTTGCTTCTGAACTGCATCTTCAGCAGCCCAATGGCTTGCTCGGTGGTGAGTTACAGAAGAGTCATAGAATCCTACAGTGCAGAAGGAGGCCATTCAGTCTATTGAGCATCCACCAACAAGAATCCCACTCAGGCCCTACCCCCATAACAACACATATTTACCCTGCCGATCCTCTTGACACTTAGGGACAAGTTTACCTGGGCACGTCTTTGGATTGTGAGAGGAAACCGGAGCATCTGAAGAAACTCATGCTGACGTGGGGAGAATGTGTAAATTTCACACAGACAGTTACTCAAGACCAGAATTGAACCTAGGTCCCTGGTGTTGTGAGGCAGCAGTGCTAACCACTATGCCATTGTGCCACTCACAGTCACGTTCTTCTGTGGTTCTGGTTGTACCATTCCTCTGCAACAATGGTTGGAGCTTTCTACAATATCATCACCCATGTCTTTAGAGTTTAACCCTTATCTGTAAAGGAGCCATCCACACTACTCAAGAACAGCTTCTTCCCTGATACCATCAGACTTTTGAATGGGTCTATTATACATTAAGCTGATCTTTCTTTTCACACTAGAGCACCATATTCTGCACCCTCTCGTTTTCTGCTCCCCTATGTACTCCACGTATGGTATGTTTTTGTCTATATAGCATATAAGAAATACACACTCTACATTGTATCCCAACACACGTGAAATAAATCAAATCAAATTAAACAGATACTCAATGATCTTTGCGTGACTTGACTTTTGCAGAATGAACTTATCATTGCAGCTTCCAGCACATCTTTCATAGTCCCTGCATGAAAACCTTCACATTCTAGCCGAACATTGATGGAATAGAATACCTTCTAATTGATAAAGATTGCTGGTTGATCTGAGGGTACATTGATTGTCAAGTGTGCGGGCTATGATTCACTCTACCAGTGGGAATCCAGCCACAGCAACAAATATGAAAGCCCTCTGGCTCTGACTGTCCTCATCAGCAGCAAAGTAGATTTAAATGACAGCCTTGCCATCAGTCACCTGGGAGAGGCAGGAGGTTGTGAAATCATGCAGATGTCACCAGCAGATCTCAAGAAGCAACTGAATGTGAATAAATTAAGGCTGTTACAACCTTGATGATCAATAGCAGTGCATGCCCACATGGTCTACCGGGGGAAAGATGTGGTACAATGAGACTGCAAAAGTCACAAATGGATGTTGTGAAAGTCTAGGCCTCTTGAGACAGTGTTGGTCTATCATGTAGAGAAAGCTGATCCTCTGCCTCTCGACACTGTGTGGAGATGCCGGTGTTGGACTCGGGTAAACACAGTAAGAAGTCTCACAACACAAGGTTAAAGTCTAACCAATTTATGTGATAGTAAACTCACAAGCTTCCGGGGTTTGCCCCTTCGTCAGGTGAATGGAGAGTTCTGGCCTCAGACAGAGCATGTGACAGCACACACAGTTTATAGATTACTGATTAGAATGCGAGTCTTTACAACTAACCTGCTATTCAAGTCTTAAAGTTGCAGACAATGTGAGTGGGGATAGCATTAGGCATGGGTTAAAGAGATGTGTATTGTCTCCAGACAGGACAGTAAGTGAGGTTTTGCAAACCCAGACAAGTCATGGGGGTTACAGATAGTGCGACACGAACCCAAGATCCCGGTTGAGACCATCCTCATATGTGCGGAACTTGGCTATCAGTCTCTGCTCAGCGACTCTGTGCTGTTGTATGTCGTGAAGGCCGCCTTGGAGAACGCTTACCCGAAAGTCAGAGGCCGAATGCCCGTGACTGCTGAAGTGTTCGCCAACAGGAAGGGAACAGTCTTGCCTGGTGATTGTTGAGCGATGTTTATTCTTCCGTTGTCGTAGCATCTGCATGGTCTCCTCAATGTACCATGTTTCTGGACATCCTTTCCTGCAGCATATTAGATAGATAACGTTGGCCAAGTTGCAAGAGTATGTGCCGTGTACCTGGTGGATGGTATTCTCATGTGTGATGATGTCATCCATGTCGATGATCCGGAATGTCTTGCAGAGGTTGCTGTGGCAGGGTTGTGTGGTGTTGTGGTCACTGTTCTCCTGAAGACTGGGTAGTTTGCTGTGAACAATGGTCTGTTTGAGGTTGTGCGATTGTTTGAAGGCAAGAAGTGGGGGTGTGTGGATGGCCCTGGCGAGATGTTCGTCTTCATCAATGATATGTTGAAGACTGAAACAACTATATGATAACAACAACAAGTTCCACCCCACCATCAGACTCACCTTGGACTATTCTCTGGAATCAGTTGCATTCTTGGACACACGCATCTCCATCGAGGACGGTCACCTCAGCACCTCACTGTACCGCAAGCCCACAGGTAACCTCACAATGTTCCACTTCTCCAGATTCTATCCTAAACACATTAAAGAAGCGATCCCCTACGGAAAAGCCCTCCATTTACAGGGTCTGCTCAGATGGGGAGGATTGTGACAGACACCTCCAGACGCTGAAAGATGCCCTCATAAGAACAGGGTATCGCGCTCGACTCATTGATCGACAGTTCCGACGCGCCACAGCGAAAAACCTCACCAACCTCCTCAGAAGACAAACACGGGACACGGTGGACAGAGTACCCTTCATCGTCCAGTACTTCCCCGGAGCGGAGAAGCTACGACATCGTCTCCGGAGTCTTATGGATGACATCATCACACGTGAGAACACCATCCACTAGGTACACGGCACATACTCTTGCAACTCGGCCAACATTGCCTGCCTAATACACTGCAGGGAAGGATGTCCTGAAGCATGGTACATTGGGGAGACCATGCAGACACTACGACAATGGATGAATGAACATCGCTCGACAATCACCAGGCAAGACTGTTCCCTTCCTGTTGGCAAACACCTCAGCGGTCATGGGCATTCGGCCTCTGACTTTCGGGTAAGTGTTCTCCAAGGCGGCCTTCACAACACAAGACAGCGCAGATTCGCTGAGCAGAGACTGATAGCCAAGTTCTGCACACGTGAGGACAATCTCAACCAGGATCTTGGGTTGCATGAGACACTGTTGGTCTATCATGGAGAGAAAGCTGATCCTCTGCCTCTCAACACTCTCTGTAATCCCCATGACTTGCCTGGGTTTGCAAAACCTCACTTACTGTACTGTCTGGAGACAATACACATCTCTTTAACCTATGCCTAATGCTCTTTCCACTCACATTGTCTGCATCTTTAAAACTTGAATAGCAGGTTAGTTGTAAAGACTCGCATTCTAATCAGTAATCTGCAAACTGTGTATGCTGTTACATGCTCTGTCTGAGGCCAGAACTCTCCATTCACCTGACGAAGGGGCAAACCCCAAAAGCTTGTGAGTTTACTATCAAATAATCAATAAATATCAAATAAATTGGTTGGACTTTAACCTGATATTGTGAGACTTCTTACTGTCTCGACACTGTGCCAGGGTAGTGGCCCCCTCATGGCCATCCCATGAATCCTATAAAGCATCATGTTACTGAGAAGATGGCAGCATCTGGTGATGCTTGTGCTAATCCTCCTGTTCCTCATCAGAAATTCAAGTAACATGTTCCAAGGCACAGTAAGAAGTCTTACAACACCAGGTTAAAGCCCAACCGGTTTATTTGGTAGCAAAAGCCACTAGCTTAGAGAAGGCTGACAGCAGGTCTATTCAGAACAAAATGAGTAAAGGTAGCAGAAAAGACTCCCAAAATGTTGGAAACCACCTGCAAAACAGTCAAAGCTCACTCTCAAAACAAGTCATGTGAACAAAAGCCTCTTGTCTTGATAATGGAGCAGATGTGCTGTTTCTTTCCAGCCTGCCAATTTCAAAGAGCCACCAATCCCTGTTGTGCTCTAGCCTTGTTGACTTTGGTGAGTTTCACAGCAGCTGGAGAAATCCAGAATGCTGTGTTAAATTTACAATTAATTTCCTCTTACCATATTAAGGCCCAACATTCCCAGGGGAGTTTCTCACATGTCTCCAAATGTGCTCTGTTAAAGGTGAAAGGAAATTGCATCATTATCAGGTTTCCAACTTGCTGGCCCCTTTTCTAAATTCAACCACCATTGTACACACTGAAACCAATATATCTGTGTCTTTGTGTATGTATGTGTGTGTGTACATGTGCACATATGTATCTGTGTTTGTGTGTGTGTGTACTTATAACTGTGCTTGTTTGTTCAAATGTAATTACAGCTGAGGTTCAAATATTTGTAAGTCTGCAATCTTAGCTGCAACTGATAGAAATTCTTGCCAAAACATAAAATTGTTTGTCAATTTGTATGCTTAACAGAAATCAGCAGTTGATGATTTGTTATTACAATGCTAATATTGTGGTGACTAATTACTTTATCCATTAATTATTCCAAAAATGCTTGAGGTCATTTGATTAGAGTATATTTCCTTATATGGTTCACCTCTCCACTTTTAATGTACTGTTGCTGCACTAAACCCAAGTTTATTTCTGTTGAGAGCTGTGGTATTAAATTCAAAACTTGAATGTAGATTTCCTATTTTTTGTGTGGCATTTGCAACAAAGCAATCTGTTGTGATCCAAAGTGTGAATGACAGGAATAGCGTTCGAACCATGGTTCAAGGCTTCAATAAGTGGCACCATTTCTTTCCACTAGTATTCTATTTTCTATGCCGTATCCGTGTTAGTTGGTTAACCTCACAGCTGTCAAGCAGATCAGAAATAAAAATACATGAATATCAATCATATTAGGAATATGATGATACAAATAAACAGATGGGATAGAGACAAGATCAAAAGTGACGCAGGAAAGTATTTGAATCTTCAAAAAGCTTTTATTGCCACATAAATAAATCAGCAGACCTAATTTCCCATGGGATTCTTTTGATCATTTGTCAGAACAGAGGTCAGAGATTGGGAGATATTGCGAGAAATGGCATCAGTTGTCATTTCCATCACATCTCCGAGGTGTCCGGCAAAGTTATCCCTGGAGATAGGAAAGATTGGAATACTACCCGACACATTAATGAGATTGTCAGCCAAGACTTACTCTCATGCTCACCAGGACCACTGGTGACATTTCTTTCTGCCACTTGCAAATAGTGGTGAATGAATGAGATCTAATTCTTTGGAGGATTTCCTTCCTGGTCACTTATTACCATAGTAAGAAGTCTCACAGCACCAGGTTAAAGTCTAACAGGTTTATTTGGTAGCAAAAGCCCCTAGCTTTCGGAATGCTGCCCCTTCATCAGGTGAGTGGGAGTTCTAATTACAAACAGGGCATATAAAGACACAAACTCAATTTACTAAATGGTGGTTGGATATACTTAATACCATTAACAGGGAGTGATGGCCCTGGAAGCCCTCAGTTAAAAATCCCAAGTTGAGTGAAAAAGCTTTGCCATGACCTCCTTTAACTCCAAATCAAGTATAACAGTTAACCAGTTAAGGCATTTAATGGGTATCATGCTGCCGGCTTTGTGATATTTTTCCCATTTCAAGGTCCCATGTTATATGTTCTGGTACAACACCAATGTCCCATTCCAGGACTGCCGGGATTTCCCAGCACTGCATTGACTGATTGCATTGGAGAGGAATAAATCCCAGCACATGTATGAAGAACTCCTCAGGTACTGAAATGTTTTGTGCCTAGTGCAGCACATCCTAGACAACATTCAGTATTGAGCTGATCAGTAGCAAGGAATATTCACACCTCACAAGTGCAAGGCAATAAACATCACAAACAAGGGAGAATCTAACCATCTCCCTTTGACATTTTAATGACGTTAACCTCACTGAACCCCCAATTTCCTGGCACCATTCACATCCTGGAGGAAAGTTGGTCACTGTATTCTAGAAATTTAACTCGTCCAGCAGCATAAATACTGTGCAGTGTCAGGGGCTAGAATTCTGTGGCAAGTAATTCATTGCCTGACTTTCCAAACCCTGTCCACCATCAAGGCACAAGCCAGGAGTGTGGTGGAATGCTCTCCTATTGTTTGAATGACTGTAATTCCAACAACACTCAAGAAGCTTGACACCATTTAGGATAAAGCAGCCCAATGATCAACACCCCATCTACCACCTTAAGCATTAATTTCCCCCTGTCACTGATGCACAACTGGCCTCATGCGTGCCATCTACAAGATGCACAGTGGCCCTTTTCAGCAGCATGCAAACTTACAACCATACGTAAAAATGAAGACCAGAAGTAACCTTTCAGCCCCTCGAGCTTGCTCCGCTATTTGATAAGACCTAACTGTCTGCTTGCGGCCTCAACCTTACTTTCTTGCATACTCCTTATATCCTTTGACTCTCTTGTCAAAAAAAACTACCAAATTTGATCTTAAAAATATTCAATGACCCTGTCTCCACATGTTTCCGGAAAGGAAAATCCACAGACTAATGGGCTGCTGCAAGAGAACATTTCTCCTCATCTCCAGTGTAAATGTGACACCTCTTATTTTCAAACTGTGTTCCCTCGATCTGATCTCTCCCAGTGGGGGGAAACATCGTCTCAGTATCCACTCTGTCAAAGCCCCCCCGAATCTTGCATGTTTCAGTAAGATCACCTTGCATTCCTCTAGATACCAATGGACACAGGTCCAACCTATTTGACTTTTTCTCTTACATAACCCCCTCATCCAAGGAATCAGCCAAGTGAACCTTCTCTGAAATCCTTCTAAAATTCAATTACATCCTTCCAAATCTACAACCTCTACCACCTCAAGGGCAACTGATTCATGGGAGCACAATCAAGCCTCCCTCTAAGCCACACAACATCTTAACTTGGAATTATATCACTGCTCCCTCGCTTGTCATGGAGTCAAAACCCTGGAGCTCCATCATAACAGCACTTTGGACATATCTGCGCCAGATTGACTGTAGCGGGTCAAGAAGCAATTCACCACCACCTCCTCAAAGGTAATTTGGGATGGACAATGAATGGCCTTGTCAAAAAAAAGTGTCGTCAGCAATGTGGATGAATGTGTGGAAACTGAACCCCCTCAGAATTCTCCTCCACTGTTGTCTCAAAAATAGCAACAAGGTGACACAGAGTTTTCTGTAGCAAGAGCCCACATTAGCACCTCTGTATTTCACTAGACTCTGCTCCTAATACACTCTCCCATTAAACAAATCTGTATGCCAAGACCACTTGATCATAAAATCACACTGCATTTATCATGATCAGAATATTTGTTTTATACCTGGTTCTCTGATGCATTAATTAGTCAGTGTCATTGAATAGCTCACTTTTTATAAATCATCAGTTCCAAAGTGCACCGTCTGATAAGTCCATGTTTTGCACCTTAATTATAGTAAATGTGCTTCAATTTAGATTGGTGACTCTTAATTCTTCACTTCTAGATGAGATGCATCCAAGAATACTGAGGGAAGTGAGAGTGGAAATTATAGAGGCACCAGTGATAATTTCCTGGTCTTCCATAGACAGAGGGCTGGTGCCTGAGGACTACAGAATTGTGAATGTTACCCCTTGTTCAGAAAGAAGATGCAAAATAAAACTACAGACGAGTCAGTTTGACTTCAGTAGTAGATAAATTTCTGGAAGCTTGTCAACAGTTCAAAATCAATAGCCACTTTTTAAACTTAATTTAGATAATTAATGAAAGCCAGCATGGATTCATTAAGGCAGAGTTTCCCAAACTTCTTCAGTCATGGAATCATTTTCACCGCCTAACTTGCTGAACCCTTGGGAAATTGAACAGAGACTGAATCCATACAAAATATTCTTATTATGTTGAGAAACTGAATCATAAAAAGTTGATTGTTATTGTGCAGTAGGTACAAACATACAAAAACAAATTTATCTAAGTAGTTTCTATTTCTTATATGTATATATTTATTAAAATTACGAAGTTCTATTCTTCAACAAATTCTGAAGTCTTACTCCCTTTTTTGTCATATTTGATGAGAAGAGTGAAGCTGAGCCTTTGCTCACAGATTTGTTTACTAATAGGAGAGCCTCTGGAGAACTAGATTCTCAGACACACAGACTCACACCCAAAAGAAGCACCCAAAATAAGCACAAAAACACACTCACCTCCCTCGCTCTGAACATGAATACACACTCACCTCTCTCTCATACACACAAATACACTCCCATTTTTCTTGCTCTCTCACACACACTTAGTTCTCTCTCAAACACACTCACACTCTCAGCTCTCTCATACACATAGAGCAGGTTCTTAAGCTCAATCTCGCCAAGTGTGGAAGGCTGGTGGGAGCTCAAGACCTGGTGAACTGCGGAGGTTGTGAATCTCATCAGTGAGATCATGGCTTTTGATTATTGCCATCCCTCATTGGAGGTGGAAGCCCACTATAACGCTGCTGTCCAGTCCATCTAGTGCATTGGCTTGGTCAGGATGTGATTCTGTTTCCTGGACCACTTTGTTGGTTCTCTGCAATACAGCTCCTAGAGCATCTCCCGCATCATGGTGGTCTACTGTGTGCTCCACAACCTGGCACAGCAATGGGGTGACATCCTGAATTCGGAGGACCAGGTGGATTCCTCTGAGGAGGAGGTGGACCAAAGAGGTGTGGAGGAAGAGGCTGAAGATGACTCAGAGGATGGGGGACCTGCTGCAGTAAGGGCGCTGCAAGAGGACCAGGGAGGCCCTCATCGCTACAAGGTTCACCAATTTGGAGGCTTAAACCAATGCTCTGTGGAGGGGTGGGGTGAGGGCTGCTGGGTCGAGAGGGTCGCAGGGGATGAGACAGAGGATTATAGCGATGGTGGCATTGTTGGCAAAGATTCTGAAGGGGGGGTGCATGAGGACCTACTCAGGGTTGATTCAGGATGGGCAGCATGGATTTGGCAGGGGGAGGTCATGCTTGACAATTTTGCCAGGATATTTTGCGTATATGTATGGGGTGGTTGCGAGAATACTTGGGACACTCACTTGCATTAGTCATGGCATATGTTGTTAGAGTGGGGAGCGAATTTTGGTTCAGCATGAAATGGTGGTCAGGCCACAGCTGGAGTATTGTGTCCAGTTTTGGTGACCTTACTATGGAGAGAGAGCGTGGTTGCAGTAGTAACTACAGTGATCTACAGTGGCTGCTGTTCAGGATGGAACATTAGTGCCATCGGGGAGATGGGATGGGCTTGGATTGTGTTCTATAAGACAGAGGAGGCTAGAGGGTGTGTGTGCATGGTCAGGATTCATGCATTCATGAAGGATGTGGGTGGAATGATGATGGAGCAACTGTTCCCCTTAGTTGGGGGGGCGGGTCTATCAAGAGAGGACACAGTTTTTGGGTGCAAGACAGGGATCTCAGGGGATCTCTGTGGATAGTCTGTATTAGGCAGGTGGTGGGGCCTGCAATACACTGCCTGGGATGGCAGTATGGGCCAGAAACCTTATAACCTTTACCACATACCTTGCCGAGCACTTGGAGAACCATGGGATCCAGGGACACTGAACTGGTGCTAGGAGATGGGGTGCACATGAATTCACTGGTAGTTAACATTGGTGCAGACCCGCTGAGCTGAATGATCTCTCATGTATTGTTTGACACTCCTGCTTCTATGGGTGCAGATGGCAGTACAATGCCCCCTTTGGGAGACGGGTCACAGGCAGAGGAGTCACAGCTGTGGAGCGCGATAATTTTTAATTGTTACTATTTACAGTGCATTCTATTCCTAGCTACGGAGTCCACTTATTCCATGCCCTCTTGGTGACCCTACAATTTATTAACCTTGTGTGGCCTGCTATATGCAATGACACTGTTTTTAAGAAATATATTTTTGCGTGTTTCTTTGTGCAGGATCTGTTTTAGCAGTTGGCTTTATAAACGCGAGTGCCATTGGGTCTGTACCCAGTACCCCTGTATTGTTACTGCAGCAGCATAATTGCTTTTAGTTGCTAGAATATTGGTTTTAATCTGGATTAACGCAGTTCTGTTATTTTAGAGTTTGGGGTTTTGCAGAGTAGGACTTGATTACGTTGACAGACATGAAATCCTGTTACTGAATAGAACTAAGCTTACACAAAGAAATCAAGCTTAGATACTGCTTGGAGTTATTAGAGATCAGTGCTTTTCTTTCTCTCTGGAGTTGGAGACCAGAATCTGCCAGGAAACAAGTCTCCTTCTCTGATATTCTACTGTCCAGGAGAAAAACTTTCTCTGGAGGTGATTGTATGAGAGCCAGAAGACAGG
Organism: Carcharhinus amblyrhynchos; assembly: GCF_965287045.1. Classification (NCBI taxonomy): domain Eukaryota; kingdom Metazoa; phylum Chordata; class Chondrichthyes; order Carcharhiniformes; family Carcharhinidae; genus Carcharhinus; species Carcharhinus amblyrhynchos. Next base: position 25,369,952 of record NC_137328.1, on the reverse strand, counting down.
TGTCTGTCTGGATCTCTGTGCAGAGGTGTTAAAAGGCTGGCAATCAACAAACTGAATCTTTTGAGACCATATCAAATTTCAACAGAAATGGCTTTTATTCAACATACAGTTCAGAACTCAGAATTGTAATTCTAGCTTACTTCTGAGCTACTCTGCTCCTCAAAGTTCTTACACATTCTTATACTTTTTTTTGCATTACAGAGCATTATATTTACATTAGGTCATCATATTGTCACTTTGAATTTGTTATAGTTCTGTTTCAGTCACATTATGTAGATCCATTGTCCTGTGTGCTTTAACTTTAATTATTTTCTGAACATATCCTGAGTACCTATTTACAATATCAAAATGTTGTATTTGTCGAGCTGATTTCAATGGTGTCTTAATTGGCTCCATTTCCCTGATACTTGATTAGTTTCAGGGAAACACAATGGCTCCTCTACACATTGTGGAGTCTCGTTAAGTAGCTTTGATTCTCTTACTGTTGCTCTGGCCTTGGAAAGATCCTATCTGGAATGCAACTGTGTTAGTGCTGTCTGGGATGTGGTCATTTGTTGTACCTGCCCACAGTGAGTGTGAATACTATAGTCAGGCTGTCTGTTTAACACTTTCCATTCATTCTTTCCTTGCTGTAGTCCACATTCCCTGGCTTTGCCCTACTACACAATCTCATATCCACGTGACCATATCTGTTTATGGTGCTAATTGGATCTGAAGAAGGAATTTATGTCTATGGGGTACTGTTTAAATTGGAACAATAGAGATGGATTATATTTTGTCATGTTTAAGTATTTTAATTGGTAAAAGTCATGCTAATTCTTTTTGTTATAATCTAACTGTGTTCTTAAATAATGTTTGTTTTAATAAAAGCTTCCTAATGGGTCAATTAAATCATACATGGAGTGAAATCTTATGTTCACCCCAGTGCCAAAATTATAAATGTTTGTGTCAAGATTAACTCTGATCTGGTCCCTAACACTATGCCTAATTGACCCCCCTCCCACCACCCCCCCCCAGGATACAGATCAGAGAGGGAGGCGATCAGCTGTGTTCCACATCCTGTGGGTTTTGATACCCTTGGCAGGTACCCCCTGGAGGTCTGAGACCTGGGCCCTAGCTGACTTTCTAATATCACTGATGGATGTGGCATCTCTTTCGGTCCGCTGTCTGGGCAATGCACTGGAAACAGGAGGGGGGAATTCGGAAGGGCTGGGGAAAGCCAGAGTCTCCTAACATGGGTCTCAGCTCTTCTTGCTTCCTCGGGGCACCTGTGGGCCCCTGGGTCACTCAGTGGGATGGTGGGGCAGCTGGAGAGAGCTCCAGAAGCCTCTGCATCACTTGGTGCTGCCAGTCCTGGAGGCCCAACAGCACTTGCTCCATGGCCCTCAGTGATAGCCCTCTTGAGTCTGGACCAAGCTTTGGAGCCCTCTGTGACTGGGCCAAGCCCTCGAGGCCTACAGTCATAGATCATAGAACCCTACAGTGCAGAAAGAGGCCCTTTGGCCCATCGAGTCTGCACAGACCATAATCCCACCCAGGCCTTACACCCCATATCCCTACACATTTACCCGTTAATCCCTCCAACCTACACATCCCAGAACACTAATGGACAATTTTAGCGTGGCCAATCAACCTAACCCGCACATCTTTGGACTGTGGGAGGAAACTGGAGCACCCGGAGGAAACCCACGCAGACACAAGGAGAATGTGCAAACTCCACACATACAGTGACCCGAGCCGGGAATCGAACCCAGGTCCCTGGAGCTGTGAAGCAACAGTGCTAATCACTGTGCTACCATGCTGCCCTCCTGATTTGTTGAGTCTGGACCAAGCACTGAAGCCTCCTGCAATCAACAACAGTGACTAGAGCGGGTTCTTGAGGCCCTCAGCCATGGCCGTCAGCGTCTTGGCCATGCCTGGGACACTGCAACCCATGAATCCCATTTCCTGCCCCAGGTTTTCCATATGGTTGCCACCCTTGTAGTGTTGGTTGAGTACCACACAATACCATCTCCTGCTCCTGAAACTGTGGGACTTCTCCAAACAGCCTCGCAGTTGCTGGAATATTTCCAACACCCTCTCTTGCAGTCTCTGGCTCTGCTTCTGCATCTCCAGCAGCTTTGTGAGAACCTTTCCCAGTGGTCAGGCATCTGGTCAGGTGGCCAGTTGTTTCCTTGAATTCAGCAGACCTTTGCCTGCTTGATCCCTTGGATGTTCATTCCTCCACCTGATGTGTATCAGCAGCTGTGTGGTGTTCACCAGTAAGTGACCGTGAAGCCTGTCTGCTAATGCCATACACCCAGGTGTTTGTCTCTGCACTGGTGGATGGTGCAGGTGATGCCTCTGATGTTTGGTTAGTGCTTTCCTTGAAGTTTTTATCCAAGATGCCAGTGGGGGCTACAAGGGTGGCACTGACCCCTGAGGGCCCTGGCCTCATCAGGTGTTGCTCCTGCAAAGGTAAACACATGAGTAACTCAAGAGAGGGAGAAGCATCTAGGCAATTTAGCACCTACCAGACAAGGGTCGAAATGAATAAAGTTTTGTGAATACTTATCTCTGTGGCGCACAACAACATAATAGTCACTCACAACCCGCTCAAATGCTTTCCCTGTGAGATCCATTGCACACTCCTTAAAAGGGGTCAGGAGCCACAATTCGGGAGTTTCACTGCCCATCTTCTCCTGTTCCCTTTGGTTGTGGGCCATCTTCCCCTGTGGAGACATAAGGAGATGATAGAGAGCTTGATGACTGGCATCTGATTGAGGGTGAATAGTGGTGAAGCTTGGCATCGTGCCTCTCTAGGCTGGTGTTGAGACTGGGAGTGCCAGAGGGATTTGAGGAGGATGCTGGGGGTCAGGTGCTGGGTGGCCGCAGGATGTCAGAGATTAGGATATGTCATGTGTGACATGCGGGACTGATACCAGGATGAGACAGGTGTTCTCTCAACTTTTATTTTTATCTGGCATTGGGCACCGGTCACACATCATCCTCACTTGGAAGTGTACTGCAGTTACTTAATCATTGCTTAAAAATCCTGGAACTCTCTACCTAAATAGTATGATGGATGTGTCTTCACTACATTGGCTACAGCAGTTAATGGAGGAAACTGTAAAAAAGGGTGGACAATGAATGCGAGCCTTGTGACTGATATCCATCTCCAATTATTTTTTGAAATAAACCAGATAATGGTTGGTTATAGTTTATAGGAGCACAGATGGAACTTAAGGATTGTACATTAATACAGTCCAGAGGTCGTGGAAAAGCGAAGAGTTGAAAATAATTCCTGACAAATGTGAAATAAATGTTACCATGAAATAAAATTGAAAAGTATAATTGTTATAGATTATAGTACACCAAATCAAAATGTCATTATTCTTCAAATTTGAGCTAATTCATATGCTCAAGATCTGCAAGGTGGAGGGGGGAGGGGCAACATACTTATGATCTTCCATCATTTATTGCAAGGAAGAAATTGATATGTCCATATTATTGGCACTTTCTGTTGTTCCTCTATTAAATTCATCATGATTAACATCTCTTCCCAACAATGCCACAGACTCTAAGTAAGCAAAGTTGCACAGTGAACGTTCCTGCATGGATTAGTTTTTTTTTGCCATAAACACACAGACACACACATGCACCTTCACACATGTGCATACACACTTCATTGATGAAGGGGGTGTACCCTGTATAGCCCAGAGCTATAGCTGTTCAATAGCTGTTCAACAATTTAATTCTGAGATAGTGCAGCACTCCTTCAGTACTGCAATGGAGTGCCAGTCTGTACGAAGTCTTACTTTAGAGGGGCATGAATTCAAGGGTCTCACCAACAGCAAACACGATTTCCTCCAACAAGTGTATTACTGCACTGTGCGAAAACCATCTTCATAATTTCACCTGAATGAACTGCAACTATTTTTACAACATGAAACCACGTTGTGAATGCTATTCACTTCCTCCCTCCCCACCCCTGACAGCATCCCTGGCAGATTTTTAAGTGGGGGGGGACCCAGCATGGAATTTACAGGGATGGGATTCCCTCTAGGTTCCTGCCCACCCCAACATTGCAGTGTTTTTAGGTTGGTGAAGGCTCAGTTCGCAAGCCTGCGCTTGCTTCAGCGGAAGCCTTAAGTAGCCACTCCATAACCACTTAAGGGCAGTCAAGGAGCTCAATGCTAGGCGAAAGTAGTTTCCCTCCACCTCCCACCTTAATCATTTGCTACCTCCGTGGTGTAGCATGTCTTTTATTGAAAAGCTGCACTGCAACAGCACGCCAATGTTACCGCAACAGCAACTTTAAACCCTTGATTTTTCCACCTTGTAGCTTTAAAGCAACAGGAGCACAGAAAAATCACCACCTTCAAATTTTCTTCACCAATCTTGACCTGTATTTCAATATCCTCAAACTCCTTCCCTGGCAACACTTTGGGAGTACTTCTGATTGCAGTAGGTCAAAAATAAGGCTTTATCAGCTTGCTAAGGCCAATTAGGGATGGTCAATAAATGGTGGCCTTTCCAGCAATGCCCACACATTATGAATGAATTTAAACAAGTAATAGAATTTGAAGAGTGAGCTGAGATCTTCGTCACTATCCCCATAAATATGGCAGAGAAGAAATTAATAACTTGATGCAAGAATTATTCCAGATTGCAAAGAACTTTGGATAAATTTCAACTTCTGGATGCCATATTACATCAAATTCCATTTGCCCATCGCCTGATTCTTTCTGACGAATATTCCTTGTGGATAAACATGGCAAAATTAGATGCTTGAATCCCTTAGAATGTAAGGTTCCTTCATACAATCCAATCATAGAGAATTTGCTGCAAAATCCTGAACAGACTGCAGAGAATTAATTACATTAGCATACAATATAAAGTGATGAATGAAGTCAGCACCATGAATTTAATTGTGTTATCTGTCAGAGGAATGGCTCATTAACTGACATTGCCATTGACAGTGCTTTGGTCTCATGGGAATTGATGCTATATCTACAGCACAGTCCAGGATGCTGGCAAGACCCACTATTATAATGAAAGGGAAGATGCTTGTCTGAACAGCCACAAGCAAATAAATGCATAACTTTATAATGCACATTACATCTATACACAGAAACACATCCCAGTCTTATTTTTTTCAGTTCCTCCCCCACCCCTTTTTTAATGCAGCTTGTGCCAATTTCCACATTAACCCATGTCCTGATTTGAACCCATTTTCTGTCACTGGGGCAATATCCTAGAACCTTCTATCCATTAGAACCTTGCCACATGGACTGCAGTGTTGCAAGCAGAAGGCTGTATATATTATTCACTGTTTTTACTTGGCTTGATACTTCGTCAATTGCCTAAGGGGTAATTTAGTTGTTCATAACTGAATCAGCCACACCCCTCCAGTTTATCATGAAGATACACACACCAGGGTCTGACGTTGTCCATGTTACACTGTCATCCAAGGTCAAAATTTACCTTTGCATGGGATCTGAATCTGAGTTGAATAAAGTTGTGATATTCAACAGACATCATGCCACACTGGGGAACTTGTATTGCTATAATAATGTTCCTGGCTGCCCAGATGCAATTTTAGCACTTGTTTATGTGCTAAATGAGGAGATGAGGGGTTGGACTATGAAGAAAGACTAAATAGACTGGGTCTGTACTCATTGGAGTTAGAAGGATGAAGGGGGATCTTATAGAGATGTATAAGATAATGAAGGGGATGGATAGGGTAGAGGGAGAGAGATTCTTCCCGCTTAGAAAGGATAGTAGGACTAGAGGGCACAGCCTCAAGATGGGGGGGGGGTTGCAGTTTAGATCAGAGTTGAAGACGAACTTCTTCACTCAAAGGGTGGTGAATTTCTGGAATTCTCTGCCTGTTGAAGTGGTGGAGGGTACCTTGCTGAATATATTTGAGTCACGGGTAGATAGGTTTTTGATAGACAGGGGAATTAAGGGTTATGGGGAGAAAGCGAGAAAATGGAACTGATCCACTTCAGATCAGCCATGATCTTATTAAATGGCAGGGCAGGCTTGAAGGGCTAGATGGCCTACTCCTGCTCCTATTTCTTATGTTCTTATGTTTATCCAAGTTGCTCATTGTTTTCTGTTCCATGTTTCCATTAAATCTTGCTGTAATCAATGCACAATATTCTTATAATGGAAAGAGCAACCAATTCCCACTTTGAAAGTAACTTGGAAAATTAGTTTTTCTAAGCCATGGAATACCACAACAGTTCTCACATCAGCAATTCTTAGTTACATTTACCATTCTTCCAGATACTGAATACGAATAAAAGATTTTAGCTTGAATTTTCCCTATTTGTGAACTTAGTCTGGCAAAATGACATACACCTCCCTTGAAAAAAAACTGGTCACAAAAATCTCATAATCACTAATGCATGGATTTCATCTTTCCCAGTGTTAATTTCATTGTGGCATTATTTTTTTTAAGTTTATTTATTAGTGTCACAAGTAGGCTTATATTAACACTGCAGTGAAGTTACTTTGAAAATTCCTGAGTCACCACATTCTGGCACCTGTACAGGACAATGAGGGAGAATTTAGCATGGCCAATGCTCCTAACCAGCAGATCTTTCATAGAACATAGAACATTACAGCGCAGAACAGGCCCTTCGGCCCACGATGTTGCGCCGACCAGTTAAAAAACAATGACCCACTACTCTAAACCAATCCCTTTTCATCCATAAACCTATCCACGGATCTCTTAAACGCCCCCAAACTAGACGCATTTACAAACTGCAGCAGGCAGGGCATTCCAATCCCTCACCACCCTCTGGGTAAAGAACCTACCCCTGACATCCGTCCTATAACTACCCCCCTTAATTTAAAGCCATGCCCCCTCGTGCTAGATTTCTCCATCAGAGGAAAAAGGCTATCACTATCCACCCTATCTAAACCTCTAATCATCTTATATGTTTCAATAAGATCCCCTCTTAGCCGCCTTCTTTCCAGCAAAAACAACCCCAAATCCCTCAGCCTCTCCTCATTGGACCTCCCCTCCATACCAGGCAACATCCTGGTAAACCTCCTCTGCACCCTTTCCAAAGCTTCCACATCCTTCCTGTAATGTGGGGACCAGAACTGCGCACAGTACTCCAAGTGCGGCCACACCAGAGTTGTGTACAGTTGCAACATAACTCTGCGACTCCTAAATTCAATCCCCCTACCAATAAACGCCAAGACACCGTATGCCTTCTTAACAACCTTATCTACTTGATTCCCAACTTTCAGGGATCTATGTACACATACACCTAGATCCCTCTGCTCATCCACACTATTCAAAGTCCTCCCGTTAGCCCTATGCTCAACACATCTGTTATTCCTACCAAAGTGAATTACCTCACACTTCTCCGCATTAAACTCCATCCGCCACCTCTCGGCCCAGCTCTGCAACCTGTCTAAGTCTTCCTGCAAACTATGACACCCTTCCTCACTATCTACCACACCTCCGACTTTGGTGTCATCAGCAAATTTACTAATCCACCCAACTATACCCTCATCCAGATCATTAATAAAAATTACAAACAGCAGTGGCCCCAAAACAGATCCCTGAGGCACACCACTCGTAACCGAACTCCATGATGAATATTTACCGTCAACCACCACCCTCTGTCTCCTATCCGCTAGCCAATTCCTGATCCAATTCCCTAGATCACCCCCAATCCCATACATCTGCATTTTCTGCAGAAGCCTACCATGGTGAACCTTATCAAACGCCTTACTAAAATCCATATACACCACGTCAATTGCCTTACCCCCATCCACCTCTTTGGTCACTTTCTCAAAAAACTCAATAAGGTTAGTAAGGCACGACCTACCTGCTACAAAACCATGCTGACTATCTCCAATCAATTTATTACTCTCCAAATAACTATAAATCCTATTCCTAATAATTTTTTCTAAAACCTTGCCCACAACAGAAGTGAGACTCACCGGTCTATAATTCCCGGGGAAGTCTCTGTTCCCCTTCTTAAACAATGGGACAACATTCGCTAACCTCCAATCTTTCAGACTGTGAGAGGAAACCGCAACAACCAGAGGAAACCCATGCAGACACAATGAGAACGCATTATCTGTAAGGAATCTCTGCAGTCCAGCAACAGTAATGTCATGTAAGCTAAGCATGCAATCACACTAAAGAATTTACACAGACTGCAAACCAGGAAGTAAACACCACTGATTATTATTCACTTTTAAATCATTTTTTAGATGATTGGCTTCCCTTATAATAAAAATTGGGTCATACATTTCAGATTCAAGTAGAAATTGAAGTATCATAAACATATAAAAAATATTTTTTAAATCATAATATAGAAACTTAACATTCCATTAACATAAAATTAGTTTTTCAAGGCCAGAGAGGTTATTCACTAATAATTGGGCTGAATGGCCTCCTTCTATGCCATAATCATGCTATGATTCTAATTACGATTTATTATCCCATTAAGAACCCAGTTACACCTCAGTCCTCAGTCAGAAAGAAAATGTACTTCATGGGCTGGATTTGCCAACTTCACCTGCAGCTGGGATATCCACACCAGCATCAGCCATATTCCAAAGATTGATGATAAGACTGTAAGTAATCTCTCTGGTGTACAATGTTATCTGGACGGCATTCTAATTATTGCGTCCAGGGAACAGGAGCATTTGAATAATTTAGAAGCAAAATTGGAACATCTTCAAACACTTGGTGGGGGGAGGGGGGAATTCTCCCATCCTGACCCACTAGTGTTTTGACAGGTCAGGTCAGGAAATGGTTGCGTGCAACAATTTGCAGGATTCGCGTGTGCATTCCCGACGCACATGTGTCTCCCAAACTGGAAGCTGGTGGGAACACCAGGTCAGTCACTGGAGTCTATTTTTAATGTTATTTTAAGGTCATTATCCAACCGCAGATTGAATTCTCCAGGCCCGATAGCATCTCCCACCCCGCCAGTACAAATTCACTCCAACGGAGTTTAGAGTAGCTCCCCACTTTCAGGGAACTAATGGGAGACCCTGCTGGAGTGAAAGGCGGCAATCGCGGCCCCTAAGGGAGTTGGGTGGTGGGTTGGAGTGATGCCCCTACATCATGGACCAGCCTGTGCACCCAGCACTGCCCAAGGGGCAAAGTGCCATGCCCAGGGGGCACATTGGAACTGCCCACTGGGCATGGGGCAGTGCTAAGGGGGTAGGGCCTATTGGGGGGGTGGGGCCTAGGGGAAGGGTTTAGAGGCAGGGCTTAGGGGCAATGCCAAAGAGGCAGCGCCTATGGGGTGGGGGCAGCTGGGGGCAGGACTTGGGGGAAGATTGGTCAGGGTGGGGGGACCCCTGCTGCCACTCTGCATTGGGATCCGGTCAGGGCTGGAACACTTCACCATATGGAATAGGGGGCTGTAATTTTGTATGTTGTGCCTTTGGGAAAAGAAATACCAATAGCTTTTGCTTTGCATGCTCTCACTTGTGCCAAATTTAACGATGCTCAGTTATAAAAGAAGCATTGAGCATAAGGTTTGGCATACAAAAGTTTCATCTTTATTTATATGGTCATCATTTTACATTATTGACTGATCATTGACCCTTAACTACTGTTTTTTGGCCATATAAAATTATACTGTTGTTAGCTGCTAGTTGATTGCAAAGATGATCACTGATCCTATCTGTATGTTCATACAATGTAAATTGTTGTCAGTCAGAGTACCTTGCTAATGCTGATGCATTACCACCTATTGAGCAGATACCAACAGCCCATTTTGCTAATATTCTTTATATTTTGCTCATAGATTATTGCCTGTGACAGCTTTTCAAGTGTGGAGACATACTGGAAATGATCCCATGATGGGGAATGTGATGGACAGCACTGTGGCACAGTGGTTACCTCACAGCACTTGGGTTTAACTCTGGCCTTGGGTGACTTTCAATGCAGAGTCTGCATTTTCTCCCCATGTCTGTGTGGGTTTCCTTCAGGTGCTCAGGTTTCCTCCCACAGTGTAAAAGTGTGCAGGTTAGGTTGATTGGCCACGCTGAATTGACCCTAGTGTGAGGATGAATAACAGGGTAAATATGTGGGGTTATGTGAATTGGGCCTGAGTGAGATTGTAGTCAATACAGACTCGATGGGCTGAATAGCCTCTTACTGTACTGTAGGGATTTTATGATTCTATGGCTACTGAAAGGAATGATAGCTGGACACATCATGCAAAAGATCCAAATGTGTCAAGAAAGCTTGAGTTGACTGTCAAAGGTGGGTGTGTATTGCAGGAAATCTAAGTAATCTTTCCTCTTAGTCTGCTTGGAAGAATTCTTGAACAATCACAAGAAGGACATCCTGGAATAGTCCATATGACCTCCACAGGTGGAGGTCCACCTCGTGTCAAGCGAGGGGCATGCACACGGCGGGTCGTGCGTGGGCTGCTCTTGGAAGTCCAGGAGTGGCCTAGTACTTCATGTCGGTGTGTGTGCTTGATCCTGGACCGATAGACGGCCTCCACAACAGCTCAGTGACTAGCACTGCTAGCTGTGCAGATATATGGATTTGGGCCTGTGTCTGTGGGAGTTTGCGCATTCTCCCTGTGGTTGCGTGGGTTTCCTCCGGGCGCTCCGGTTTCCTCCCACACCCCAAAGATGTGCTCTTAGGCTAATTGGTTTCCACCAAATTGACACTATTTCTTCCCTGAATCTGACTGAGTAGGGTCCCATTCGTAGACATGCAGGGTAGAATAGGTGTAGGGCGATGCGGCGGCGCGGGCTCGTTGGGCCGAAGGGCCTGTTTCCCGTGCTGGGTTGTTCTTTGTTCTTTGTTCTTTTGAAAGAACTAGCATGTTTGCTCAGATTGAAGAAAAGCCAATCCTGCTCGCAAATAAGAAATACACCACTATTGTCTTTTTCAAACCCTTGAGAGTGGCCTAAAATACCACAACAATGGTTACATTTTGTTATTGCTGGTCTGTTTGAGGATTGCATGTTCTTAGGCATAATTGATGAGCTACTCTAAATGGCCAGAGCTTGTTTTCCTGATTCCTGCTACAACTGAACAAATCAACTGAAAAAACATGACAAAAAATTGCAGGAGTTGGAAAACTAGAACAGATGGCTAGTGATAATGGTTCACAGTTTACTTCACAAGAGTTTGAGGATTGTCTCAAAGTAATTGGTATTCAGCATATAAAATGCATACCTTATCATCTGTCAACCAATGGATTAGTCAAAAGATTTGTGTAAATTTTGAAACATTTTTTAAAAGCTTCAAAAGAGCAAGGTTCATTATCACATAGTGTGAATGGTTTTTTAACAACTTGTAGAAACACTATTCATGCCACTGTCCAAAGTTCACCTAATTTACAACTCTTAAAGAGAAAGTTGAGATCTACATTTCATTTGTTATTGCTCCCAGAAATGTCAGAGATTTTAGAACATAAACAAAAATCTCAAATTGCCATATGAGAAGTGAGCACAAAACAACTCATTTCCACAAGGAGATTGAATGTTAGTGCGTAATTATGCAATGAATGAGAAATGAGTTCCAGCCATAGCTTTAGCAAAAACAGGTCCAATTTCTTAAACAAAGAACTAGTTTGATGATGCCATGTTGAGCAATTATTGTCACGCAAGGAATCATAGAACCCCAAAAGTGCACAAGGAAGTCATTCGGCTCTTCGAGTCTGTACCAACTCTCCCAAAGAGCATCTTAACCCCATGTATTTACTCCACTAATCTCCTTCCCTACATACATTGAGAGAGTAAAGGACAATTTAGCATGGCCAACTCACCTCACCTGCATATCTTTGGATAGACTGTGGGACGAAACCAGACCACCCAAAGAAATACACACCCAGAGAATGTGCAAACTCCACACAGTCACCCAAGACCAGAATTGAACTTGGATCCTTGGCATTGTGAGGCAACAGTGCTCATCACTATGCCACTATGCTGTCCAAATCACTCAATCTCAAAATGATTTCTCTCCAGGAGTACCTACTTCTTTAATCCCTAGTGTTGTGAATTCTACTATTATAGAATTAGTTCAGTCTGAGTTGCCTGATGATTGTGTCTAGGCTCCTCTACTACATGAGAACGATGCAGGATTAGTTCCAAGAGAAGAAACTTCAACTGAAATTCCAAATCATACTTCATACTCTTAGGGTCAAGGAGCACCAAATTCCAGAATGTTCTATACAACCAAAGAGGAATAGATGTCCTCCTATCGACTTTGTTATTGACTGTGTAATGATTGATGATGTGTCCAGACTATTACTGATCATATGTATAACATTGTAATAATTTGTTGTCATGATCACAGAAGTAAATGGGGAGGGAGCTTATAAATTTAAAAGAGTTGCAGGTTGCTTTAAGAGCTGATCACATGATTTAATGGGGATGGCATTAGGGCATTTGCAGAGGCAGCTGTTTTACTTTCTGTTCATTCTCTGCGCAGAGCAGAAAACAGCTCTTCAATTAACCTGTTGCTGAGGGAAAGTTACAGCACAGAAACAGGTGCTTCAGCTCTCCAAACCTGCACCGACCAGGCTGTCCATCTTAACTAAAACCCCCTACCCTTCCGGGACCATATCCCTCTATTCCCCTCAACCTCCATCGCTCCAACCTTCCTCACACCTGACGAAGGAACACCGTTTCCGAAAGCTTGTAAGATTACTATCAAATAAACCTTTTGGACCTAACCTGGTGTTGTGAGACTTCTTACTGTGTTTACCCCATCAGAATGTACAGGGCCCTCTTTTTCCATTGCGTCATGCCCATTTTTGGGCACAAAAACATGGTAAAGAGTGGGTGCGAGGCCATTAAGCGATCCACACCTGCATTCACGTAGATGGCCACTTTACCAAAACCCAAGAATGGCCACGATCCGCTTTGTGCCCGAAATGGGTGCAATGGCAATTTAAATGTATTTGCATGTATTTTAATTGAATTAATGAACCGCCCACCCAACTTTATCAGCAATTCCCCCTTTTAGTGCTGTGTTCGCCAATCCGGAATTGCGCCAAAATGTACCTGCTGAATGAAAGCTCCAGCTGCTGAAGAGCGAGCTCAGAACTTCCAAAGGCTCCCTGACTCAGGTTGGTGGTAGAGAGGGTGGGAGCTGGGTCAGATCATTCTTTGGTTGGGGGGACGGAAGTGAGACCAGATCGGTGTCTGGTTGGGGGCGGGGGAAGAGGAGGGGGAGACGGGTCAGATGTATCTTTGGTGGGGAGGAAGGTAGGGAAGCCCAATCATTGTCTGGTGACTGGGTGGGTGGGGGGGGAAGGATCAATCATTGTCCGGTGTTGGGGGTGGCAGGGAGGGCCAATCGTTGTCTGGTGGTGAGGGGTAGGGACAATTATTGTCTGGTGGGGAAGGAGGAGGAGGAGGCAGGTCAGACGTTCCTTTGGGGGTGGGGGGAGTGAGGCCAGTTCATTCTCTGGAGGTGGGGAATGTGGGGGAGGGAGGTGGGAGGGGTGGAAGAGGGAGGCAGGTAAGAGGTATCTCTGGTTGCAGGGATGGGGGGGGAGACCTAATCATTCACTGGTTGGTGGGGAGGGGGGCAGATGGACCTCTGCTAAAGGAGTTGGAGGGTCTGCTGCCACTCTGTGGGTGATTGGCGGGGGGGGGGGGGAAGGGACAGGGGGTCACGATTGGTCTGGGTAACAGTGGGAGGGTGGATAAGGGGGACAGTGATGTCTGTGGGGACCATCACTCCAGCTTTTCACTCCTGGATCATTTTCTCCACTTTCTGCAGCTCGGGAACGATCTGACATGGGCACACTTTTTCCAATTTTTTTCTAACTGCACCTGCACAGTTCACAGCTCTTATCACTTCGGGTGTGCTAAGCCCTGCCCATAGCACGAATGGGACCCACGAGTTTTTTTTTTCAGGCTGAGTGCGTATGGTGGCACCTGAAAGCAGATTTTTAAGTCAGATTTGGATTGTGCCCAAATTCAGCACTGAGAATGAAAATGGTAAAAATCAGGCCCACAGTGCACAATTCTCCCAAAACATTTCTAAGTATTGTCGAAGCAGTGTGATCCCCAACAGGTAAGTCAGTATGAGCCAGACTGCAATCCACTTACACTTAGCCTTTTTTTTGCACTTGGGGTGATTGTTTCCAGGAAAGAGGTGTGCAGGACTGGAAGATGCTGGTATGGCTGGCTTCTCAGAAACTGGGGTCCCCTTTTAATGGTGCCCTGATCCTCAGGCAACTGTAGAGTATCCACCCATCCCCCTTGCCCCCTCCCACTTACTGGTGTCTCCCCCAATCACTGTTTCTAGCACATCCCCCCCTGCCAATGAGCAAAATCCCACTGTGGGATCATCAAAGGCTGCCCTCATGTACCCCCCTTCATGTCCCTCCCCCCCCTCATGCTGCCGTTCAGACCCATCTCTTGACAGGACCAAAAACTGCCAGGGTGTTGGTGGGGTAGTAGCTGGACACAGCCCATGTCCCTAAGCAGCTCAGGGCTCCAATGATCTCCAGGCCCCAGCATGGTCATCACGCCTGGACCAGAATTCTCTGACCTCACCCACAGCTGGGATTCTGCAGTCTCACTGCAGTGAATGAAGGTTTGTCTGAGCACCAAATTCTCCTGTTTTCACTGGCAGCAGTAGTGGGACATACAAGATCAGAGGTTTTTGGCCCAATTCACTGTTGTGGATACCAGTGCTGATTATTGCTCTCCCAGGTGTTGGGTGAATCCAGCTTAAAGCTAAGGTTGTACATTTAAATTTGAATTTAAATATGCTAATCTAGCTCACATCCTCACTGAGGGTGAAGCAGATTACATCTGTGGCTGGTGGTGGGGAGAACCTCAGAATGAGTTCTCCCCAGTGTAATCCCATTTGACCCCCCTCGCAAGAGTTTTGACCTGCCTGCATATTCCTAGAGTCACCCTCATACACAGTGGATAAAACATATAAACACTTGTAACATACATTAGTTTTAAATAGTTTTATCTATTCCTCAGACAAATTTAGACCAGGTACTACTCGCCTCTCCAAAACTGGGTTTTTGCAGCATCTTCTGGAAAGGTAGAGTAGGTGGTCCCTCTCTGGAAGCAATGGGTAATAGGTTCCCTGAGAGTCTAGTAACACTGGAGAAGGGATCTCTGTCATTACTGGCTCTGTGATTTTGGCTCATTGTGGAGAGATCTTGGAATCTGGAATATTTAGTGAAGGAGCGCTTATGGACACTGCTAAAGTGAATTAAGCATTCACTACATTCTTCACTCCTTTGATGAATGCGAGCGCATTTTATGACTTTTCATGGCCTTACTCTCCCTATCACTGAGCCCTCTGCCAGCCCTATCTCCAACTTGGGGACCTTGTGTATCCGTTACCATCTCCCCAATTAGCAACAACTACATTATCTGCTACCAGGGCTCTAAGTTCTTAAATTTCTACTTTAAGCACCTCCATCTGAATCCACTTCACTCTCCCCTATCAAGACCCTTGTAAAAGCCTACATCTTTATCAAGCTTTTGATCCTTGCTCCTAAAACCTCATTCAGGCAAATTTTTTCCTTTCTTAAAAAAAAATTGTTTCCTGGGATGCGGGCATCACTGGCAAGGCCAACATTTGTTGCCCACACCTAATTGCTCTGGAAGTGAAAGGCTTGCTAGGTCATTTTAGAGGGCAGTAATGAGTCTGGCGTCAAATGTAGTCCAGACTAGGTAAGAACAGCAGATTTCCTCTCAGTGAACCAGATGGGTTCTGACAAAATGATTGTTTCATGGTCAACATTACTGAGACTGGCATTCAATTCTAGATTTTATTAATTAAGTCCATATCCCCAAAGCATAATTCTTCACATTCAAATCCATAAGTGCACCAAACCTTCTGGACTGACAAATGTAAAAGAGGACAACTGAGTGTGGACATGACCATGATTTTCTTATGATTTCTCATAATCGAGCTCCAGTAAAACACTGCAGATGCTGGAAGCCTGAATAGAAGCAAGAAGTCCTGGAAAAATGCAGCAGGGCCGGTAACACCTACAGAGAGGAAACACAGATATAATGTTAGCAGTTCAATTACTGCCAGGCTTGTTGAGTTTTTTCTGCATTTTTTGCTTTTATATAAATACTGCCTCTAAATAAATGTCAACTGGAGCTCAGTGGTTTCTATGTGATTGCATCAGGAACTATGTTTTTTTCCTGTAGTTTGTTTGTTTTTCTTCAAACTTCCCAGGGTAGCATTCTTTTTATCTTACCACTTTCAGCTCTGGAGCTGAGCAAATTTAACCTCAAATTTTACATAGAGAATCTCCCAGTGAGAACGCCTTCCTTATGGTTTGAAATGGTGAAATATGGAGAAAGAGAAGGGATGAGATGGGAAGAAACAGTTTTTTTAAGTTTTTAAGTTTATTTATTAGTGTCACAAGTAGGCTTACATTAACATTGCAATGAAGATTCCGTGAAAACCCCCTAGTGGCCACACACTGGGCCATCTTCGGGTGCACTGAGGGTGCACTTAGAATGGTCAATCCACCTAACCAGCACATCTTTTGGACTGCAGGGAGGTATCACAGATGATGCTTGTCCCAAGTTGCCTCCAGAGTGTTCACAGATCTCAAAGGTTCCACCTTCTTCTTTTTCACAGCATGCTTTCACATCAATGCTTCATCAACATTAGTGTACAAAATGGAATATTTATTCTGCCTTTTTCTTTTGTCTCAGCCTTTTATCTTTGGGAAAAATTATTCAAATTAAGAGACTTGTTTGAAGAATCAAAAAACACAATACCTTATTCAGATTGTCATGATTAATTAATTGTAATTATCAATATTTCAAATCTCAAACCTTTTATCAAGCTCTGTAAGATAATCATAATTTGATTTATAGCCAGCATACTTTAACAATATCCTTTACGCGTGGCACAGGCATTTGTTAGTTTTGCTAAATATGAGTCTGATGGTGACAGAGATGAAGTGTTGTACATCAATACTGTCGCTGATATCGAGGATGAATCTAAGATGTAAACACTCATGTATTAAAAACTAACAATATAAACATAAGGTGGGGTTCGGGGAGGGGGAGCATTCTCCCATGCTGCTGAGCTGCTGTTGAAGCGCAGCAGGACTGGAGACTTTGGCGGCAGTCGATTCGCGTAATCCATGCCTAAGTGAACCTTCCACACACCTGACAAAGGAACACCGTTTCCGAAAGCTTGTGGGATTACTATCAAATAAACCTGTTGGACTTTAACCTGGTGTTGTGAGACTTCTTTCTGGGTTTACCCCAGTCTAACACCAGCATCTCCACATCATATGTCTCCCAGTGCCAGATTTCCAGCACTCTCAGTCATTAATATATGCAGCCTCTCACCATCATGTATCTGGAATCTCATTAGCGGGTCCAGAACTGAAGTCTCCAGAGCCGCTAACCTCTCTCTTGTTCTCTGCCAGGAGTGCTTCACACCACCGGGGTAAATTATAACCCCCCACATGTGGGGAGTTGGTAGCTCGACCCTGCTGGGGTGAAGGGGGGGCAATCGATGCATCCCAGAGGGTCAGGCGCTGGGGCGTGTGACTCCCTTGGCATCAGCACCTTGACAGTGCCAGCCTTGGCGTACTGTCATTGACCAAGGGGCAAAATGCAAATGCCCAGGGGGCATCTTGGCACTGCCCATTGGGCAGTGCCAAGAGGGCAGGGCCTAATGGGGATAGGGCCTGATGGGACATAGCCTTTGGGAGGACATTGGTGGGAGTGGGAGATGCTGCTGCCACTCTGCAGTCTGCATCAGTGAGGGAGGGAGGGAGGGAGTCCAGCAATTGGGGCTGGCTATCAGGGTGAAGGAGGGGTTTGGGACTGTCGCTATGGGGAACAAGGGGGAGCGGGGGGTGGTGGTGAGAGATCGGAGTTGCTGGGGGCAGGAGGAGGCGGGAGGTTGAGGCGGGCTGTGTGTGGGTGGAGAGGTCGTGGCTGACCCGGACATGTCCGGGGCTGTGGGGGGTTCGCACGGACAGTGATGGGGAGGTCACAAGGCTAGCCAGCAATTGAGCTGGCAAACAATTGGAAGGCCAGTGAACAGGAGCCACTGTGCATGCACCAATCTTGGCGCTGACAGATTAGCGTATGTGCAGTGGCCCACTTATGCAATTCAACCCTTAGAATATTTTTGGGAGGATCGCAGTCAAATTCCTTGAATAATGTTTCTGTGCATGAAGAGAATATCTTTTCAAATACATTGATTATTTAAGAGAAAAACCTTTTACATATTTTTGGCATATAATAGATTTTTATTGTCAAATACTTTTGCATGAACTAATTTAATAAGGTGGGCATTACAAGGCTCAGTTTGAATTTAGAAGGCTTTATGTTTATTATACATATTCTCCAATTTAATTTGTGCAATTTATTAATAGCTTTCGAGTTGTAAAATTCTGCTAGTTTATTAATCAAAAGTGCTTAATATTACACTCTTGGAAATGTGAACATGAAGTTTTAAGTTTTAAATTGTACAACTAATTAATTCACCCAACAATTTTTAATTATTAAATTCCACATTTGCAATGGTAAAGGCAGTTGAATCTAAGGGATTAGCTTGTAGGTCTCAATACATTTCCCCGATGTTTGAAGAAATTTATCATCAGTGCAAATGATAATTATAATATTATAAATTATAAAATGTAACTCAGTGCCATTTAGTAGAATTACATTGAAGTACTATTCATAGAATTTTATTGAAAAGATTCAACAGACAATGCTTGTTAAAATAGTGAATCTAATTTATTTAAATAAAACAGTCCAGCGAGACCCAACAAGATTCCTTTCTGGACTATTTAAATATCTCAGGCAGCACAAATTAAGAAATGGTCTGCACTGCTTCTAAAAGGCTCCAAATGCCTTTACTTGGAATTTAACCCATTTGGCATTGAGAAGTGCCATAGGAAGAATTTAATCAGGCAGCCAGCAGGGGTCTAACTGTTTGAGTGGAGGGCCAGCGAGGGTCCCACGAGACTTTCATTGGACAAGTTCTGGCATATTATGTGCCTATCAGGCATTTAAATGACCATTGACAAGTCTTCCCTAGGATCAATGATCCCAGGATTGGAAATCCATAAAATCCCTACAGTGCAGAAGGAGAGGGAGGAAATTGATCCCCCATAAACACATACCCATACTTCCTCCACCCCATCCCGCCCCTGCTGCTGCCTCCCTTGCTGAGAGCTGCCACCCTATTGGAGGCAGCTCTCCTTTGCAGGCACTGTCACTGGGAGCAGCGGGTAATAAATCAGCATAGGATCCAAGGTGGAAATTGAGTGAGGGCAGGATGTGAGTCAGGGGGCAGGGGTTTGTAGAAGAGGAGAGGGAGAGAATTCTGATCCAGAACAGGGGCCATGATGGAACAGGCCTATAAGCAATCCTGACAAGGACAACGGCTTTTTGGGCTTCCTGCCTGTTGACAAATGCTCTCCCCCACCGCCCCCACTCAATGTTAGTTCAATACCAGCAGTAGTAGGATGAGGCCCTGAAGTGGGCAATAATTACAAAGAACAAAGAACAAAAACAGCCCGGAAAACAAGCCCTTCGGCCCAACGAGCCCATGCCGCTATTTTAACATTACCAGTCCCCCCTCCACCTCTGACCCTTATCTACTTATTACTCTCAATTAGCGTCCAGATGGGAAGCCTTCCATGAGCCTTCCCACACAGAGTTAATTGGGTAAAGGCAGGACCCCTTCAGCAACCTCTCCTCTGATTAAATACCCTCAACCCCATCTCTGAAATCATTGCTGGGTGGCATTAAATTCTACCTTCTGTTTAAATATCATTTTTGCACTTCTCACTAATAATTTAAGATCAGATTAAGTTGCTCGCCTAACTACATTTGAAAAGCTGTTCCTTGATAATTACTTACTCAAAATATCTTAATTATCAGTTATTAATGAGAAAGCAATCTTACTATATGAGAATGACCATTAATTCATGGTAAAAGCTGCTCTTCCAGTCCATATCACACCTGAGGGAGTACTCTTCCTTAGTGGGAGCTGGCAAGAGGGTGGCAGTAACATAGCACTGCCATTTTCACATTTGTGATGTGGGTATGCTGGCGTTGGACTGGCGTAAACACAGTAAAAAGTCTGACAACACCAGGTTTTAGTCCAACCTATTTATTTGATAATATACTCACAAGCTTTCGGGGTTAGTCCCTTCGTCAGGTCATTCACCTGACAAAGGGACTAACCCCGAAAGCTTGTGAGTATATTATCAAATAAATAGGTTGGACTAAAACCTGGTGTTGTCAGACTTTTTACTCTATTTTCACATTTCACAGGGCTGAGGTGCCCTGAGGTGTGAACACACTAGTACCCCAAGCTTGCTGTCATAAGCAGACAGGCAGGGGGCTCTGTGGATGAGCAAAGTGAAATTAAACAACATACAATCAGAATGGTGACCTTGCTGTGATAGTGCCTATATTCACCTGTGCTCACTAAATGCCATCTGTTTCTTAATCTTCCTCATCCTCCTTTAGTGATATTCAAGGGGCATCCGGACAAGTATATGAATAGGATGGGAATAGAGGGATACGATCCATGGAAGGTTAGGGGGTTGTAGTTCAGATGGACAGCATAGTTTGTACAGGCTTGGAGGGCTGAAGGGCCTGTTCCTGTGCTGTAATTTTCTTTGTTCCTTTCTCTCCCATTACATCTCGATATCTCCGCAGGATCCACAGATGAAGTTGAGGTAGCCTCAACTTACACACCCTTTTGTCTGAAATGATTTGTGGGTGTCCCATGGACCCTGTAGCAGATGCTTTGCCCACAGGCACCATGGAAGTGAGCGCTCAGCAGTACTCATCTCCTTGTTCCACCTCAGGGCTAATAAGGCCAGAGGATCATCCCCTTAGTCTCAAAGTAGGAGAATTCTGCCCTACATTCACATTTCTTTCTGTTGTTAATGTTTTACAATTAATTCATAAAGTGCTGGAGAATCATTCTGCATGAGAATCTGTAAATAGAACAAGGGTGTCACCTCATAACACGAATGGTTTGTTACTTAATTCACATTGAATGACATCAATACACATATTAGGTGTTAGAAAGGTTCGAGTGTTAGACCCTGAATGAAATAGTACTTTGGCATTACATTAATGGTTATAGCCAGTGAATAAGAATACCTGTAATCATTTCAACTGTGGTGTGATGCACATATGCAAAGGTCCTATGTTGCTTTTATGTAAGTGTAAAAGACATTGAACTATTGTATTTGTTAGTGTTGTTTATACCACTTTCTGCTAATCATTATTGGAGCAAATTATTTAATTCATTTAAATTGAGCTTTCTACTTTTAGGAACAGAATGTAAACGACTCCAATGACTGATGTATTTATTTTAATGAGTTACACAGAAAATGAAACTACATCAACAACAACAGATAATGCTGGAAAATCCCAGCAGGTCTGACAACGTCTGTGGAGAGAGGATGGAGCCAATGTTTTGAGTCAGGATGGCACTTCTCTCCACTGACGCTGTCAGATCTGCTGAGACTTTCCAGGATTTTCTGTTTTTGCTTCAGGCTCCAACATCCCCTGGAAGCTGGATTTTGCATTTATTTAAATGAAACTATTCACCTTGGAGATGGGCCTGAGTCCAAGGTGGAAATCAGCAGATCTCTGACTCCCACCCCTGCCTTTTAAACATGGCGCATTATACATTTTACAGCCAATTAACAGCCTGCTGGCCAATAGTATCAAAGGTGGGCTACTTGCTGAGCAGGAAGGGGAAGAGCAGCCAAACACTGAGCTGATAAGCCGTGACCCAGAAAGAGGTTGCAGCCATTTACTTAAAGGAGGTTTGTCCAACTTGGTTACTCCAGGGGTGACATTTGCATCTACTCATGAACTGATGAGCAAATTTCAGAAAGATAAGGTTTGACAAAACAAGAAGCTGAATTTCAGAAAAAGCTGAGGTTTTAGGGGAAGATACAACTGCTGAGCAATATAAAGCAATGTTGTAGCAATAAATTGTTGGGTTAAGAAAGAGTAAGTGATAAAAATTACCAGGATGTTGGAGGATCAGTGCATGTGTTAGTGTGTGGTGGTGAAATGGAGTGAGAAAACAGACTGGGTCTAAGGCAGGCTCACACTCACCCTCCACACACTCAGTCACTCAATAAACCCTTCACTTCCACATCCACCCACATAGTCACTCACCCCTATGTCCCACCAACTCGGTCACTCTCACTATCTCACACACACACAGTCACTCGCTCTCTCTCTCAAACACACACCATACAGTCATTCACTCACTTTCTCACAGACACACACTCACTCTCTCTCTCAAACACACACCATACAGTCATTCACTCACTTTCTCACAGACACACACTCACTCTCTCTCTCAAACACACACCATACAGACAGTCATTCATTCACTTTCTCACAGACACACACTCACTCTCTCTCTCACACACACACCATACAGACAGTCATTCATTCACTTTCTCACAGACACACACTCACTCTCTCTCTCACACACACACCATACAGACAGTCATTCACTCACTTTCTCACAGACACACACTCACTCTCTCTCTCACACACACACCATACAGTCATTCACTCACATTCTCACAGACACACACTCACTCTCTCTCACACACACACACCATACAGTCATTTATTCACTTTCTCACAGACACACACTCACTCTCTCTCTCACACACACACCATACAGACAGTCATTCACTCACTTTCTCACAGACACACACTCACTCTCTCTCTCACACACACACCATACAGACAGTCATTCACTCACTTTCTCACAGACACACACTCACTCTCTCTCTCACACACACACTTACAGTCATTCATTCACTCTCTGTCTTTCACGCACATCATTCACCCATTCTCTTTCACACATGGTCGTTCACCCACTCTCTCACACCCACACGGTCACTCACTCACTCCCACACATTACATTCACTCAATCGCTGTCATCAGCCCGACCAAAATGACAAAGCTTGTTTATCATTTTGCTCAATGCGACCTTGCCGTCCACAGCCTGCCAAGACCTTACCTTCCCGAGTCCGAACATACATGTCTCCCTGAACTCTGGCTCCTGCTTTTGTTTGGGTCTCTGGGCTCTGGCCTCCTCATTGCATGGGTTTAGAACATAGAACATAGAACATAGAACACTACAGCACAAACAGGCCCTTCGGCCCACAAGTTGCGCCGACCACATCACCTACCAACCTACAGACCTATCTATAACCCTCAATCTCATTAAACCCCATATACTCATCCAGAAGTCTTTTAAAAGACCCCAGCGAGTTCGCCTCCACCACCACTGACGGCAGCCGATTCCATTCACTCACCACCCTCTGAGTGAAAAACTTACCCCTAACATCACTTCTGAACCTCCCTCCCCGCACCTTAAATCTGTGTCCTCTTGTAGCGACCATTTCAAACCGGGGAAATAGCCTCTGAGAGTCCACCCTATCTATTCCTCTCAACATTTTGTAAACTTCTATCAGGTCGCCTCTCAACCTTCGTCTCTCCAGGGAAAAGAGTCCCAGCTCCCTCAACCTAACTTCATAAGGCATGCCTCCCAGTCCAGGCAACATCCTTGTAAATCTCCTCTGCACCCTTTCAATAGCTTCTACATCTTTCCTATAGTGAGGCGACCAGAACTGCGCACAGTACTCCAAATGAGGCCTGACAAGGGTCTTATAAAGTTCCAGCATTACCTCCCGACTCCTAAACTCAATCCCTCGATTAATGAAGGCCAGTACACCATACGCCTTCTTGACCACCTCCTCCACCTGCGAGGCCGATTTAAGAGACCTGTGGACCCGGACCCCAAGATCCTTCTGCTCCTCAACACTACTCAGACTTCTGCCCTTAATAGTGTACTCGTTCATCCCGTTGGTTCTGCCAAAATGGACGACAACACATTTATCCGCGTTGAAGTCCATCTGCCACTTCTCCGCCCAGTCCTGCATCCTATCTATGTCCTGCTGCAACTTTTGCCATCCTTCCAGATCATCCACAACACCACCGACCTTCGTGTCATCAGCGAACTTACTTACCCATCCCTCCACTTCCTCATCCAGGTCATTTATGAAAATGACAAACAACAAGGGTCCCAGAACAGATCCTTGAGGCACTCCGCTGGTGACTGACCTCCATTCAGAAAAAGCCCCATCCACAACCACTCTCTGCCTTCTGCAGGCAAGCCAGTTCAGCTCTGTCATTGGTTGGCTCCAGGGGACCCAGCCATGCCATTGGTTAGTTCGGGGAACTCAGGTCCCAAATTACCTTGACTTCTATTACCCACCAACCTTCAGCACACTGTTCACTGCTCCATCGTTCAAAGACTGTGGCCGCGATTTTACCAGCTCACCCTGCCTGATGGGTGGGCTAAACTGGTAAAATTGCGCGAGAGCTGAGAAATTAGGTTCATGCCTGATTTCTCGTTTCTCGCGCCCTTAACGACACCAGATATCTGAGCGATCAGCCTCCCTGATTTATTTAAATAAATTGTCCCAGCTCAATCACCTTTGTAGCCTCGCTGGGAGAGGTTCTTATTGTCAAGGAAAATACTTGGTCCTCATGAATAGTAAACAGTCATAATGGAGTCACCAGCAGAACCGGAGGCTATTGAGGCACCCGGGGAGGTCAAGGCCAATGGTGGGTTGCACCTTGGGCAGTGCTAGCCTGTCAGCTTGACACTACCCACCAGCAGTGGGGCGTGAAGGGGGTGAGGCCTGTGGAGGCAGGATTTGAAGGGAGTGGGGCCTGAAGGGGTAGGGCCAAGTCAGGGCAGTCCAATCGGGTACAATGGAGTGCCCCCTTGCCATTCTGTAAGCGATTGGTGAGGGATGGAGTGGGTGACCCCACCACTCTGCAAGCAATCGGTGGGGGAGGGAGAGGGGCCTGCCTCAACTCTGCAGTTTGATTGGTACAGGAGGAGTGAGGGAGGGGGCCTGCTGCCACTCTGTATCGCAATAGTGGTGGGGAGGTGGGTGGGGCAATTGTTCTGGGCGGCTGGGTGGGTGTGATATTTCCAGGTGGTATTGGGGCTTACGATCAGCCGCAGGGCCCCAAGGATAACTTGGGGGGTGGGGGTAGTGCTGGATTGAGGCTGGTTTCAGCAGGAGAGGCCTGACAGATGCAATGGCACATATGGCAGCCATTGAAGTTTGCACATGCGCAATAGCGCCCCCTGCTGCTATAGCAGGCTGGTTGGCAACTTAAGCCCTGCCCCTTCCTTAATAGGTGAGGAATGGTTTAGTCCATTTTTTCTTGCACTAAGTGCATAACATTTGGGACTCACCCAAGAAACTTCCTGGTTTTCCTACCCGGCCTGGACTTAGAATCTTTTTTGTAAGCTTGCCCCTGTCTCTCTACCTCATTTCTGCTAAAAGGCAGAAACAACCTTGGAGAAGCAGCTCCAAGCAAAATCTTGCATTGAAACTCAACAGTTGATCGGAATTATGAAAATTGCTGTGACTTCTGCCCTGCAAGGTCATACCTTAGACCTGATAGAGGTGGACAGTTCAATTGACTGGCAACATGGAGTTGCATTCATGTTCCAGGATTCACCTGGTTGATGAATGAAAGTTATATATTAGTATAAATTCTACATGTGGCATAAAATAATGAGATTGCTGTGTTAAATTGGTCCCTTCATCAATGAGATATAGTCATTATAGGCACATTGACATCTGTACAGCCAAATACATCACACTGTCAGTAACATATTCAAATCTAATAGATAGTGGAAAACAACTGAGGACTAATGCTTGCAGAGATCAATCCTTAATTGCCTGATGTTGACAACATACTTAGAACTCCTCTACTTTCTCAGAAGACTAAGGAAATTTGGCATGTCCACCACAATTCTCACCAACTTTTGAGCCTGGCCCCAGAGCTCTGTTTACCCCATCCTTGAACTCTGCTCCCCCTGACCCCCAAGCTCTGCTCCCACCCCTACCTTGAGCTCTGCTCTTTCTCATCACCCAACGTTACCTCCCCCCCATTCCACAAGCTTTGAACCCACAGGCTGCTGCTGGTTGTCACCAGCCCAAACCTGTATCTCTTCACTCCCCTTCACAGCAGACTTTTATGGGACAGGTGTAAAACAGGCAGTATCTGCTGCTGCTCCCCCTCAATTGCCTCACTCTCTGTTGCTGCTTCTGTCTGTGACGTCCAGCTGCCCGTTCCATCACAGCAGAGTTTTGGTGCTGCCAATGGTCGTCTTGCTCCTTGTCTAAACTCCAATCTAGGGTAGCCCCAGTGGCACTTATCCTGAATCCCAGTATAGCCAATGGGCACAAACAGTCCTTACAATCTTACACTGGAGCAACTCATTTAACCATGGTAGGTTTAAAAAAAAGCAACTGCAAGCAAGCTCTAAGTATCTGTTGCCCTGTTTATTCAACTTTTGGTAAGCCTTGTGTGCTTGCCTTGGTTTCACAGCAGGGTTTTGGAAAGCATAGGAAACGTACGGACACACCATAAAACGTTAATGCACGTTAAAATATCAAAGCGACTGAACACTCAACAAACAAATGTTTCCAGTAAGCTGCAGAATCAGCCAAATCAACAGCAAAGATCAAAGTAATTTAAGTGCAAATTATGTCCAGGGCAAATTGAGTTTCCGGAATCTTTTGCACTAATCTAAAAGTCATTGCAATAGCAGCTGGTCTGAGCCACAAAACTGGCCATGTCCCTCAGATCACATTAATCATCACTGCGGGTTTCCACCAACACCTCTTTGTAGGTTTATGTAGAGGCACTTCAAACGCAGGCAGATGTTTATGCACCAGGACATATCTTGGCATTGAAGGAGTGTTTTTTTTAATGTTACAATAGAGTAGGCAAATATACCCCAAAGAAACCAGTTAACATTTTCAATATAGCTTTTTATTAAGATAATTTTAGTTGTTTAAAATCAAATTTATCACAGATTTTAGATTAAATACTGAGTAAAAAAGCTTATTTCTTGTGATTCAGTTGTATTAATCAAACTGTATCATGTTGCCAATCTTAAATATATTATGGAATATTTTAAGTTTTTTTTCTAAAATTATGTTCTAAAGTTTCAACTTGGCTGATTCATGATAGATTTTATTGTGATATGTGGATGCATTTAAGCAGCATCTTGATAAAAAGCTTCTCAAGACTAGAACAATTTGAGGTTCAATTTGTCCAAAGTGGAAACTCTGTGCCTATGTATTTAAATTGCTAAGCTCATACATGCAACAGGCTCATCAAATCTAAGTCAAATTTGGAGATCAGTACATTGAAGATTTCATAGGCACTATCCATTTCAGCATACTTAACCCCACCATAGCTAGACTCAAGCACTCTTTAATGTTAGAATTTCCCCCACAGTCTCTAAATATTGGACCAACAACCAGTAGTGAATCACATCTAGACAGAGTGACCATTGAATCGATGGCAATATTTCTGTCTCTGAGCCAGAAGGATTGGGTCCGACACCCTTCTCTGCTGCCCAGAAACTGGAATTGAGAATTGACACTGGATAATGAGTGATGTCTGGCAGGACATGTCTGGGTGCTGATGACCCCTCCTCCCATTGTAAAAGGTATCTGTGCTATCTCTAGCTTTGGTTGCATGCACTGACAAAAGTTACCTTGAAGGTAAGCAGTGGGGGGAAGACAACAGCTACTTTTTGCAATAAGTGCAAGAAGATTCAAATGACTGAGCTTCAAAATAGGACCTGCACTGGCAGAACACAAGTACTGGGTGGACATTTGCCATAATCTTCCTCAGGGGTAAAATAAAAACCCACATTGTTCCTGAGACATTGTTGATCTTATATTGCATGAAGTAATCACTCAACCTCACTTTGGCTCTTTATTTACATGAGTAAATGAAATTAAATTTTGAAATTAAAATATTGTACAAAAAGTAGGCAAATAGAACTTTGTAATTGCTATAAGCATATTTTTGCTGAAGTACTTCTCAAATCTACCAGTCATACAAGAAGTGCGAAATAGATTACTGAAAGTGTTTCAAAGCTTTCACTGTTGGATTTGCTTATGTTAAAATGTCTTTGTGCCTTAACATCGATAATAGATCAGAAATTAAAATAATAGGAAAGTGGGACAGGGCAACATAGGTGGAGAAAGTGAATTCATCATCCATTTGAATGTGATGCCCGACAGGAACTGTCTGTAGTACCAGGCATCCACTCCCGCTCTCCACCTTACAGGCTGTATTCTGAAAATGTCCGCAACTTGTTGCCTTCAGTTAGCAGCAGCCTGTTACATTTGTGATTTGGATAAAATTAATTTTATTCATTAATATTAATATGCAAAATAACAGTGCTGCTTCATTTGTCATTTTCCTATTTCTCGTTTTCTCAGCTTCTCTTAGCCTTTGCTTTCAATTAACCTTTTCCTCTAATTGTCCTAATCTTCTGTATATCTTTGGTCTCTTTTAAATCAATGCTTTATGTTACTTCTCATTAATCTTATTTTCTGTCAACCTTTATCTCCTGTTTTTCAAATTTCTATTTCTCCAATTCCTCCCTAGTTTACTGTTTGAGTTTCTACTTACTTTTTCTTCTCCTTATCTCGCCTAACATTCTACTGAATTAAAACAGAACAATGCTGGAAATACTCAGCAAGGCAAGCAGTATCTATAGTGAGAAACAGAGTTAATAGGGGTTATTCACCGGCTCCGTTAGCCGCAAGTGGGAATTCACTCGCCCTCTCAATTGGGTGTTGGGCCTAAAATGGGCTATGCACCAGGCAGCAAAGCATTTTGGATTCAGCTGGCCAGCCCCACTGGCCCCAATCAGGTTCCGGCTCAGAGTAGGCAGCAACCTAATAGTTATGTTAACATATGATTAGTAGACTGGAGGGCCCATTCAGCAGTGTCCCACCATTCACCCAGGCAGTCTTTGGTGCTAGTCATGTGATCATGACCAGCATGAACCTGACATGTTGGATCCTGAGGGGAGGTGGGGGGATGGGGATCGAGTAGGTATGTGCACCCCTCTGCCACTGTGGGGTTACAGAGGAAGTGTCCTCCAAGAGTCATGGGGTTCTGTGATCTCAGGCTGGGGGCAAGGGGTTAAACTCAGCACTCTCCACTAGGTTGGGCGTTTATTGGCTGGACTGCCCCTTCAAGGCCTGGGAAAGGAATTGTTCAGTTTCCAGATGGTGAACTCAGACATCATCCTGGGTACAATATTCATTATTGTCTCCATCCTCTAATATCTATGAAGTTGCCTGGTCACTTTAATCTCCCTACCGCCTGGACAGCTGGAAAGCTTCCACATCACCATTCAGCAGAAGGGATACTCATTCTTTTACTAGGAAGTTATAGGTGTGAGAAGATCCCTTTCAAGTCCTCTGACTGAAAGAAGTCAATCACTTTCAAGAGGGGGGGATTTGCCTTCTACACAGCTCTTCACTCAGCCCCATTGTATCAACACAGCATTTATTTCATGTCTTTCAGCCTTCATAGAAAACTAATAGCCTTGGAAATATCTTCAAACCCTTTGAAATTGTTTGTTTCCATTCAATTTCAAACCAATCCTTTTAACTCCTTTGATTGAGAGTTTAATGGATTTTACTCATCCTGCAGTCAGCTTATTTATTCACCTTTGCCTTCATGTTTGAATCCCAAGTGCCCCCATTGTTCCTAATGACAATGTTTACACAGAGGATGAACTGAAAAGCATTTAGCTGCTTTGAAGCTGCCTGCAGCTATAGCCACAAACAACCCCCAGGGCACTTGGAAGACCCTCCTTCTGCAGCCTGGCAGCGGCAGAGGGGCACGTGGGCACTGCCCCGATTTCCTTGATCCTACTCAAGGTTCAAGCTGCTGTGCCAAGGTTGTGGGCCCATGTGCAAAGGGATGTACACCACTGGCATTGCCTGAAGGGGGCCCAAGGGGGGAGGAAGGCTAAAGGGACCTCTGAGAATGGTGGGGGGCTGAGCAGTGTTTGAAGGGAGTAGGTAGAGGAGGTCTGAGATGGGAAGGAGATAAGAAGGTCTGAGGCGATTCAAAGGGGCTGAGGAGGATTTGAGGGTGGAGGGGAGCTGAGGGAGTAGGGTCAGGCCTCTCTCAGGCCTCTGTTGTGTGGTGGGATGTGACCTGTTATTTCTAAGTTGGGGGGAGGATGCCATCTTTGCTGAGGGGCTGGAGGTGCGCCCCTGTCAACAGGGGACAGTGTCAGCACTGCTGACTGGCATGTTTCCTGAGATTTGCATCTATCAGGTGGGAGAATTTTACCTGACAGGCATTGTTAGTGCCAACACTGTTCAGTTCTTACCACTGACCTGGGCATTTAGAGCCAATTTGGGTAAATCACACCCAATATTTTATGTCAATGAATTTCAACAAAACATCAAAGTTGTCCTGTTCCATGGTTTCTCTGACTAGTCCCTTCCCTCTCTTGACTTCTCATCTCTACAACCCACAGATTCCAGCAGCTACCATAACACTTCCTCATATTCTGCTTTCTGTAAGGACGTTCCCATTCTATGTACCTCAAATGAGGATTTCCACCCAGTGTGTCCAGATTATTTGCTGCCCCTCGAGTTTCCATTGGGCTTCAATTGAACGTTGCAAAAGGCCTAGGACGGACATGTGGACAAAAGAGCAGGGCGATGTGTTGAAATGGCAAGTGACAGGAAGGTCTGGTTCCTGCTTGTGAATGGACCGAAGATGTTCTGCAAAGCAGTCGCTGAGTCTGTGTTTGGTCTCGCTGATGTCGAGTAGACCACATTGGGAGCAGCGAATGCAGCAGACCAGATTAAAGGAGGTGCACGTGAAGTGATGCTTCATCTGAAAAAGTGTTTGGGCCCTGGGATGTTAAAGGGGCTGGTATTGCACCTTCTGATTGCATGGGTAAGTGCCATGGGCAGTGGATGAGGTATGGGGCGTGATGGAGGAGTGAACCAGGGTGCCCTGGAGGGAATGGTCCCTGTGGAATGCTGATAAAAGGAGTGAGAGGAAGATGTGTTTGGTGGTGGCATCATGCTGGAGTTAGTGGAAATGGCAGAGGATGATCCTTTGAATGCGCTGGCTGGTGGGATGAAAAGTGAAGACAAGTAGGACCTTATCCTGGTTTTGGGAGGGAGGGGAGAGCAGTGGTCTGGGGGATGGTTCGGACACAATTGAGAGCTCTGTCAATCCCACTGGGTGGAAAACCACAATGTGGATATGCTGGCGTTGGACTGGGGTAAACACAGTAAGAAGTCTGACAACACCAGGTTTAAGTCCAACCGATTTATTTGATAACAAACTCACTAGCTTTTGAGGTTACCCTCTTCACCTGATGAAGAGGGTAACCTCGAAAGCTAGTAAGTTTACTATCAAATAAATCAGTTGGACTTAAACCTGGTGTTGTCAGACTTTTTACTGGCAAACCACAACCAGGGAGGAGCACAAAAGAGCGCTATTTTGAAAAGTGACAGTGGCGAAAGAACTGAGAGAATGGGATGGAATCCTCATAGGATGTGGAGTGTGAAAAGATATAGGTAGCTATGAGAATCACTGGATCTGTAATAAATACTGATAAACAGTTCATCACCAGAAATAGAGACAGAGATGTCAAGGAAGGGAAGAGAAATGTCAGAGAAGAACCATGTCAAGGTGACAGAGATGTGGAAATTGGAAATGAAGTTAAAACATTTTTCCAGGTCCAGATGAGTGCATGAAGTGGCCCCAAAATAGTTGTTGTACCGATGAAGGAATTGTGGGAGGGGGCCTGAGTAGGACTGGAATAAGGAATGTTCCACATATCCTATAAAGTGACAGGCATAATTCGAACCCATGCAGCTGCCCATAGCCACACCTTTTGGAGGAAGTGAGACTTGTTCAATAAGAAAACAAGTTCAGCCAGACAGAGGTGAGCAGCAAATAGGAATTGTCCAGATCTCTGTTCAAGGAAGAAGTGAAGAGTTCAGACGCCATGCTGGTGGGGAATGGATGTATGGATGGATTGGACATCCATGTGAGGAGAAAAGGATTTGGGCCAGGGAACTGGAAGTTGTTGTAATAAGAACATAAGAACACAAGAAATAGGAGCAGGAGTAGGCCATCTAGCCCCTCGAGCCTGCCCCGCCATTCAATAAGATCATGGCTGATCTGTCGTGGCTCAGTTCCATTTTCCCGCCCTCTCCCCATAACCCTTAATCCCCTCTCTTATCAAAAACCCATCAACCCGCGTCTTAAAAATATTTAGCGAGGCAGCCTCCACCACTTCAACAGGCAGAGAATTCCAGAGATTCACCACCCTTTGAGTGAAGAAGTTCTTCCTCAACTCCGTTCCAAACTGCCCCCCCTTTATCTTGAGGCTGTGACCCCTAGTCCTACTGTCCTTTCTCAGCGGGAAGAGTTTCTCCACCTCTATCCTATCCATCCCATTCATCATCTTATACGTCTCAATGAGATCTCCCCTCATTCTTCTAAACTGTAACGAGTACAAGCCTAGTTTATTCAGCCTCTCCTCATAGCTCAACCCCCTCAACTCCGGCATCAGCCTAGTAAACCTCCTCTGCACTCCCTCCAAGGCCAAAATATCCTTGCGTGAGTACGGCGACCAAAACTGCACACAGTACTCCAGCTGCGGCCTCACCAATGCCTTATACAGCCTCAGCAAGACCTCCCTACTTTTATATTCAATCCCCCTCGCTATGAAGGCCAGCATCCCATTTGCCTTCCTGACCACCTGCTGCACCTGCAAGCTGGGTTTTTGCGACTCATGCACAAGGACCCCGAGGCCCCTCTGCACCGTCGCCTGCTGCAGTTTTTCGCCACGTAAGTAATAATCCTTCCTACCATTATTCCTACCAAAGTGGACCACCTCGCACTTGCCAACATTAAATTCCATTTCCCAGTTCCTGGCCCATTCGCCCAGCCTATCTAGATCCTTCTGCAGACTCTCCACACCCTCTGCACAATTTGCCGTTCCACCAATCTTGGTGTCATCAGCAAATTTCAACACCATACACTCGGTTCCCTCCTCCAGATCATCTATATAAATGGTAAATAGCTGAGGCCCCAGCACCGACCCCTGGGGCACTCCACTAGTCACCAACCGCCAATCCGAAAAGCACCCATTGACCCCCACTCTCTGCCTCCTATTTGACAACCAATTCTCTATCCACGCTAACACCCTACCCCCAACTCCACGCCCCCTTACCTTCTGCAATAACCTCTTGTGAGGTACCTTGTCAAACGCCTTCTGAAAATCAAGAAAGACCACATCCACCGGCTCTCCTTTATCCACCACCCTAGACACATCCTCATAGAACTCCAGTAAATTTGTCAGACACGACTTCCCTTTAACGAAACCATGCTGCGTCTGCTCTATCAAGCAATTCCCCTCAAGATGCCTCGCTATTTCCTCCTTGATGACGGATTCTAACATTTTACCTACAACAGACGTTAAACTAACCGGCCTATAATTCCCTGCCTTTTGCCTGGCACCCTTCGTAAACAACGGCGTAACATTAGCCATTTTCCAATCTTCTGGCACTTCCCCGGAATCCAGCGACGTCTGGAAAATAACCACCAAGGCATCCACTATCACCTCCGCCATTTCTTTCAGAACCCTCGGATGCATTCTATCCGGTCCTGGGGATCGGATGGTGTAGGGCATTGGAGGAACCATGGATTAGGTGGAAATGGACTGGACAAGAGAAGAGAGGATGGATCAAGATAGGAGGAAATTAGTTCAGTGGGGCAGGAACAGGCTGACATGGTGGGCCTACCAGGAAGTCCTATTTGTGGATTTTGGGAAGTAGAAGTAGGCTGTTCAAGGTTGGAAGGCTAAGAGGTTGGAATCTGTGGAGGGAAGATCTCCAGAGGAGATGAGGTCGTTAACAGACCTGGAAAGAGTGGCTTGATGTTCTGTGTTGGGGTTATGGTCAAGGGGAGGCAGGAGGAAGCATCTGAGAATTGGCGCTCAGCCTCTGTGAGGTAGAGGCCAGTATGCCCAAATGGCAACATCACCAGCCTTGTCAATGGATTTGATGACAAGTTCAGAGTTGGTTCTGAGGGAATGAAGTGCAACAAGTTCACAAGGAGACAGGTTAGAGTGGGTGAGAAGGGCAAAGAAGACAGCCGATGTCACACCAACAGTTCTCAATGAAAAGATCAAGACCAGGTAAGAGATCAGAGGGAGGGTTCCAGATGGAGGGATCAACTGTATGAAGGAGGACTCCTGCCAAAGAAGTGATCATAGAGATAATTTGATTTGATTTGATTTGACTTATTATTGTCATATGTATTGGGAAGCAATGAAAACTATTGTTTCTTGTGCACTATACAGACAAAACAAAATATACTGTTGCAGTTACAAGTTAGGGTGTAGAGAAGGATCAGCTTAATATATGATAGGCCCATTCAAATATCTGACAGAAGCAGAGAAGAAGCTGTTCTTGAGTCAGTTGGTATGTGATCTCAGACTTTTCTATCTTCTGCTTGACACAAGAAGTTAAAAGAGAGTATGTCTGGGATATGTGGGGTCCTTGATTATGCTGGCTGTTTTTCTGAGGCAGCAGGAAGTGTAAACAGAGCCAATGAATGGGAAACTGATTTGTTATAGAGCCATAGAATCCTACAAAGCAGAAGGAGGCCATTCTGCCCATCAAGTCTGCACCCAGGCCCCATCCCCACAACTCCATCATTTACCCTAGCTAGTCCCCCTGACACTAAAGGGCAATTTAGCATGGCTAATCCACCTAACCCACACATCTTTGGACAGTGGGAGGAAACAGGAGCACCTGGAGGAAACCCACGCAGATGCAGGGAGAATGTGCAAACTCCACACAGTGACCCAAGCCAGGCACTCTGAGGCAGCAGTGCTAACCACTGTGCCACTGTGCCACCATTTGTATGATGGAATGGGCCGTGTTCACAGCCTGTTGTAGTTTCCTGCATTCTTGGTCAGAGCAGGAGCCAGACTGTGATGTGATACATCCGGAAAGGATTCTTTCTCTGGTACATCTGTAAACATTGGTGAGAGTCGTGGCGGACATGCCAAATTTACTAGAGCCCTGGCAGTGCCCACCAGGCAACAGACAGTGCCAAGTGGGTGATGCCACATGGGGGGGAGGCCCATGGGGGCAGAGCCAGCCGGCGGGATGTAGGGGTTGGCACAGTGGCACACTGCTATCTGACAGCACCAGGGACCTGTGTTCGATTCCTGGCTTGGATCACTGTCTGTGTGGAAGTTGCATATTCTCCCCATGTCTGCGTGGGTTTCCTCCGGGTGCTTCGGTTTCCTCCCACAGTCCAAACATGTGCGTGTTAGGTTGATTGGCCATGCTAAAAATTGCCTCTTAGTGTCCTGAGATGCGTAGGTTACAGGGATAATTAGGTAAAATATGTAGGGATATGGGGGTAGGGCCTTGGTGGGATTGTGGTCAGTGCAGACTCAATGGGCCAAAGGGCCTCTTTCTGCACTGTAGGGTTCTATGATTCTATGATTCTCACAGAAAGAAAAGACTCTGTGTGCATATGTAGATTCAAACAAACTCACAACACATTTTATTGAAGAGCTGCTCTCTGTGCTGCATCAAATGAAAGTAAAACAGTAGCCTAAGTACAAACCCTAATGACATCAACATCAAATCATTTGATCAGCTCTTAAAGCAACCTGCACCCTTTTTCCTAATATATAGCAGTGGCAGAGAGAGTTGATGAGGGTAAAGTGATTGATAAACATCCAAAGGATATTTTATAAAGTGCCTTAGAACAGGCAGGTCAGCAAACTCATCCCATCGCATCATTCATGGATACAAAGTTACCTGAGTGACAGGAAACAGAGAGTTGTGGTAAAAGCTTGTTTAATAGGCCATAGGAATGTATACTATGCTGTTCCCCAGGAGTCAGTGCCAGGACTACTACTTTTCTTGATATGTATATTAATGACTTAGACCTGAATGTACAAGGCAACATTTCAAAATTTGCAGGTGTCACAAAACTTGTTGGTTTTGTGAACTGTAAAGAGAAATGTGATAGACCTCACAAGAACATAGACACTCTATTGGAATGGTCAGGCACATGACAGCTGAAATTAAAGGAAGAGAAGTATGAAGTCATTTATGTTGGTAGGAAACATGAGGAGAGGCCATACAAAATAAAGGATACAATGGTAAAACAGGTGCAAGTGCAAAGGGTACAACTCATTGAGAAATTTAATAAGGCATACAGGATCTTGAGATTTATAACTAAAAGTATGGAGTAAAAGCTTCCCAAAAAAGTCTTAAAGTGGGACCGTTCCTGATCTGTTTTCTTTTGGGTGGGTTTATTATTATACCTTCCCATGCTTTGTCAGTTTTTCTGACAGCTGGAAGATTTGAGCCAGTGGGGGTGGGGGTGGATCCTAAGCACGCTGCTGGAGCTGGCTTCAGACTGCTCGGGGTTTCATTGCGCAGGGCGTCTTGATCTCTCACCGAACTGGGAGACTTCGTCCTACCCCCCCAACATCCATTGGATGCCAGACGTACCCCCATCATCGGCGGGATGTTCTCCCTCCACATCAACTTAGATCACCAATACTGGGACATCAGGACACTCCCAATGAGCTCCCTGGTGGACCCACTATGCTCCACCTGCATGCCCCCCTTTACAGACCCTCCCTTGCAGAGTGCCCCTCACCCTTTGTAGAGACCCCCCTGCATAAGCTCACCATCTTTGTGCATATCCCCAGTCATAGACTCACCCCCCCTCAGCCCCAGTCACACTCAGTCCCCACCCCCACAAGCCATACACCCTGGCACACATATGGTGCCCAAAGAGACATTGCCAGGGTGTCAGGTGGGCAATGACAGGTTGTCAGGTGGGCAACGCCAGGCTGTTAGGTGGGCACTACCAGGCTGGTACTGGCCAATAGGCACTGCTTGTCCATACCCCTAGCCACCCAGGGGCTTCAGTGGATTGCACTATTTCTCTGAAAGAGCATCTCACCTAGTCCCTTACCTTTACCCTGGCAACCTCACACATTTTACCATGACTAATCCATCTAACCTACACATCTTAAAAAACTAAAGGGAAATTTAGCATGATCAATCCACCTAACCTGAACACCTGTGGACTGTGGGAGGAAATTAGGATAACCAGAGGAATCCCACGCAGACACAGGGAGAATGGGCAAACTCCACACAGACATACACCCAAGACTGGAATTGAACCCAGGTCCCTTGCACTGTGAGGCCGCAATGCTAGCCACTGTGTGCCCTCTTTTACAAGGATGATTCCAGAGATGAGGAACTTCAATCAAGTGGATAAATTGGAAAAACTGTTTAAAGTTAAAGTTTTAAAGTTTATTTATTAGTGTCACAAGTAAATTTACATTAACACTGCAATGAAGTTACTGTGAAAATCCCCTAGTTGCCACATTCCGGCACCTTTCGGGTACATTGGGGGAGAATTTAGTATGGCCAATGCAGCTACCCCGCATGTCTTTCGGACTCTGGGAGGAAACAGGAGCACCCGGAGGAAACCCACTCAGACATGGCGAGAACGTGCAGACTCCACATAGACAGTGACCCAAGCTGGGAATTGAACCGGGTTCCTGGCGCTGTGCAGTAGCATTGCTAACAACTGTGCCACCGTGCTGCCCAACCCAGCTGGGTTGTTCTCTTCAGAAAAGAGTTGATAAAAAATGTTTCCAACTGTCAATAACTAGGGAGCACCAATTCAAGATGATTGGAAAAAGAACTCAATGTGGCACGAGGAAGTTAGATAATTACCTGAACAGAAAAAAAAATTTGCTGGATGACAGGATAGGGCACGGGAATTAGACTGAGTGGCTCTTGCAGAGAGCTAACATGGTAATGGTTGTCTGAATAGCTTCCTTTTGTTGTGTAGCCATTTATGATTCTATGAATCAGAATAATTATGTGTAGCAAGTAAGTGGTCTTGATAACGAGCAATTATGTGCCCAGAAATTTATCTCGGTACCAAATATAATAAGGTTATGAATGGGATAAATGTATTTCATGTTCTCCTCTTCCTCAGCAGTAACACCCTTAACTTATAAAAGTATTTATTTCTCCGTATTGGCTTTGGTAATTACTGCACAGTGAGCAATAAGGAAAAGAAAACATTAAATCCAATGTACACAATGTTAATTCTATCGGGAGAGTTGATGCAGACTTGATGGGCCGAATGGTCTCCTTCTGTACTGTAGAATTTTTTATGATTGTATGACAATGTACAAGTGGTTTCAATCAATAGCATAGATTATAAAAACATGTTTAAAAAATTACCATTAGCTCTGACAGTAAAGTGAACAATACTTATTTTAAGCTTCTTTTCATTGAGTAGCTCAAATATAAAAAAAAATTGATATCAAAATTTTCTCACAGTCAAGTAATTTTGAGCAATATTCTAATAGTTTGGAGCTCTTCTGCTTCAGCTATCAATTATTGAGATAGATGGGATACAAAACTGTTAAAATGATCTCTTTGAAAGAAAATCTGCAAGCTCTCTCTTGAGGTCTGGTGGTTGAGTTTCAAATAGCACACCATATTTTTTGATTCCAAGTCAATTGTCTTAACCTGTATTCATTGGGACTCCCAGACCAATTTAGAAAGTGATATAGTGCTGGGATGTAGGTTTGTTTGAGTTGGGCATCCAGGACTAACAGAAGCAAGCTTCTGTCTATTGTGAATTGGACAAGTATTAATTTACATGGTAATATATTTAAATGAAACCTTTCAAATTCGGAAGGAAAGCTGATATTACCATCATAAATATTCACTAATGCCCTGCCATGGTTCACAAGTGTGGCTTCAGTTCTAAAATTACATGTCCAATACAGTCCAGGGATTGCTTTGACTTTGTTCGATGGCATAAAAAAATGAATTATTGGTTCAGTATCTCGTTAAATGCTGCTCCCAATTTTTGTTTCCATTACAGCAAAACTAGTAATGTCATAAATGAGTGGCCAAGCCAATATTGCTCTTTGAAATTGCCATTGGAAAGCCAATATTATCTCTCTTGAGTTACTGAGTTATTGCCCCCTCTCCCCTCTCTCCTTGTGCTGCTGGAGAAATTCATGGCAATAATCTGAGACCTTCAGACTTCTCCAATAGGGCTAAACTTATATCACTCTACTCTTACTCCAAAGACCTTGCCCATTCCACCTAGCTTTCACAATGAAAATAACTGAAAATATCTCATTATTTTTGTAATCCTCAAGTTATACATTATTTTTGTGTTTAAATGTGTAATATTCTGATAAGTTTACTCTTCTGAACATGTCCTTTCCACTTATCCAACAGACAGGCAGGCAGAATTCATGAAGTAATTTACAGAACATGGTAACTGTTGGATTTTGAGTGAACTATTGACTATTCTAATGCAGTGAAATGTAGAGCTGATGAAGGTTTGTTCTCAGATACCATTACATTCTTCTGTAACTGATACCAGCCATTAATATTGGGAGGCCATTATTTTTCAGAGGCACAATTATTTTGACATCCTGATCTGCAAACCAGAGAGCAATTCTGCTCAAAATAATTTTGGGACATGCAATATTTTGAGACACTTCTATTCTCCTATTAACACATTCTGCTCTTCTAACTTTGCCACTATTAACACTTCTCAGTCCCTAATGGTACCATTAACAGGCCCTTTGCCTCATGCCCAAAACACCTTTGCCTATCTCTCGTAAAAGGCGGCACAGCGGCACAGTGGTTAGCACTACTGCAGGGACCCGGGTTCAATTCCAGCCTCGGATGATTGTCTGTGTTTGCATGTGCTTCCTGTGTCTGCATGGGTTTCCTCTGGGTGCTCCGGTTTCCTCCCACAGTCCAAAGATGTGCTGGTTAGGTTGATTGGCCATGGTAAATTCCCTCTTAGTGTCAAAGGGGCTAGCAGGGTAAATAAGTGGGGTTTGGGGGACAGGACCTGAGTGGGGTTGTTGTCAGTGCAGGCTTGTTGGGCCAAATAGCCTCCTTCTGCATGTAGGGATTCTATGATTCTATTAT
The DNA here is from genome assembly GCF_965287045.1 of Carcharhinus amblyrhynchos. Taxonomy (NCBI): domain Eukaryota; kingdom Metazoa; phylum Chordata; class Chondrichthyes; order Carcharhiniformes; family Carcharhinidae; genus Carcharhinus; species Carcharhinus amblyrhynchos. The sequence goes on along the minus strand of NC_137328.1, from coordinate 25,330,029 downwards.
TGACTTTTCATTTTGCCCCACTCCCTCTCCAAATATATAATTTGTCATTTTGACTTTGTGTGATGGTGTAAAAAAAATGAGTTATTGGCTCAGTATCTCGTTAAATGCTGCTCCCAATTTTTGTTTCCATTACAGCAAAACTAGTAACGTCATAAGTGAGTGGCCAAGCCAATATTACTCTTTGAAATTGCCATTGGAAAGCCAATATTATCTCTCTTGAGTTACTGAGTTGTTGCCCCTTTCCCCTCTACTTGTGCTTTGATCCCTTTTCAGTTCTGTAGAGGGTCATGTAGACTCAAAATGTTATGTTTTAGTTTATTATGTGGGCTTACATCAACACAACAATGAAGTCACTGTGAAAATCCCGTAGTGCCTGTTTTGTACACTGAGCGAGAATGCATCTAACCAGTATGTCTTTCAGACTGAGGGATGAAACTGGAGCACCTGGAAGAAACATACACAGACACGGGGAGAACGTGCAAACCGCACACAATGACCCAAGCCGGGAATCAAATCCATGTCCCTGGTGCTGTGAGGCAGCAGTGCTAACCACTGTGCCACCATGCCTCCCCACTCAGGGAAACTCTGTTTCTCTTTCCACAGATGCTGTGGACCTTTTGACTTTATCCAGCATTTTCTGTTTTTATTTCAGATTTCCAGCATCAGTAGTATTTTGCTTTTGTAAAGCATCCTTGGGAGGGAGGAAATGTGACTTTGGACCTGTTGGGTGGAATCTTGCTGAGATGGTGATGTTTTGCTTGCTGGTTGGAGAATAAACGAATGGCCCACAGAACCTCATTATAAAAAAGTTGTGGAACTAAAAGGCAATCTGGCAGTGTTAAGGCCAGCAGCAGGCATTGTCCTGGAATCAAAACCCTGAGGGTGGAAGTCTTGCTGGCCATTCAGAGGCTGACAGCTCAACCTCAGCAGCGCAATAAAGAATGCTGTCACATCCTCACAGAGATGGCAGATGGATAGCTGACCTGTTCACATAGAAGTTGCAATAGGTTTGGAAGAAGCAGTGCTGGGGCATCAGAGTCTGTAACACAGCAGGGAGATAGAGCAGTAGCTGCAGAAAAATATAACTCTGCACAATGTCTTCTCCTAGGCTGGAGGCAGACTCCATGCTCCTGAACAAGAAGCTGCCTGGCAACGAAGGTATGCATATCCATTCAGTGCCTTTGTGCATGCCACCCTACCAAGATCTTAATTTGAGTCCTCTCAGCAAAGCAGCCAGCATAATTAAGGACTCCACGCGCCCTGGACATTCTCTCGTCAATCTTCTTCCATCAGGAAAAAGATATAAAAGTCTGAGGTCACATAACAACTGAGTCAAGAACAGCTTCTTCCTTGCTGCTGTCAGACTTTTGAAGGACTTCCCTTGCATTAAATTGTTCTTTCTCTACACCCTAGCTATGACTGTAACACTACATTCTGCATTCTCTCTTTTCCTTCTCTATGAACAGTACGCTTTGTCTATATAGCATGCAAGAAACAATACTTTTCACTCTACGTTAATATGTGACAATAAATCAAATCAAATGAAAATCACTAGTTTCATTAAAATTGTAACTCATTTTTTCCCATCAAATTGAACAAAATCATTGTATGAGCATCTCTTCTTGAAATGTGTAAATAGATCGAGAGAATTAATTGGCTTTGACCGCTTCAGATAAGACACAAACTTGTTTGGAAGAATACTGAAATAAAAACAAGACACCAAGGATGCAGAAGATCTGAAATAAAAACATAATGTGCAGGAGAAATTCAGCAGGTCTGACAGAAACTGTGGAGAGTAAATCAGTTCACATGACTCTATTTTGACTCTTCTTCAGAACTGAAGGGATCAGTATCCTGACTTTTCTTCAGTTCTGAAAAAAAATCACACTGAACTCAAAACACTGACAGGGATGTTTTGATCTCTGGATGGCCATATCCCACAGGAATCCTGGAAGGGGCACTGGGAAACCCCAACACAAAGATTTTGCCGAAATTGCGCAGGCAGTTTCAACTTCCATTTGGCGTTTACCTTGCATCAGGAAACTTCCAAAACTCTGAGTAAAACTCAGAGGCTTCAGCCGATTCTAGCTCATTTAGCAGAATAGTTACCCATGGAAAGATAGAAGGAATGAAACAAGTTGTAAATTCTGGGTAACCATACTACTGAGAACCCCCACCCCATTAGCCCCATCACCAGCAACCTTTCCCCAACCATTACTCTCAACCCATAACCATCACACTAGCCATCACGCCCACCCTCAACATCACACCCAGTATCCCCAATCCTAACTAACATCCCCAACTATCACCCCACCCACACCCCCAACACCAACCATGATCCCAAACCCCAGCCATCACACCCCTTGCCTCCACAGCTAATGAAAAATTACTGAAAGACATTTAAAGAAACTTAGCATTGCCAGGGCTGGCTTTTCCGAACAAAGGACTCAGTTAAATGGACATTTTTGGTCTCAAACAAACTCTATTTGGGACAAGAAGCAGCCAGCATTATAATATTGTGTTCCTCTCTAAATTAAAGTCTAAAATCAATTGCTGATGAAATGGCATTGTTGCAACCATTGTATTTGTAAGCATGCCATGTACATGCTGCCCACCTATGTTTGGGTTGCACACCCGAATAATAAACCAGATGGTCAGGAAATAGTCTTTGTCACCCAGGAGACGCCCTTGGTCTTTTGTAGTGACACATATTACACTGAACTGGAGCAGAATAAAAGCATCAGGACTGCTGTAATGATGCGGGGCATTACTGAGTGCATAATGGAGAGGGTATCAGCTACGTTTTGAGTGAGCGGTAGACTTGGTGGATCTCTGAATTTATATGTTGCACTCACAAAGCTAAGGTCCACACCTAGACCATCATTCTGACAAAATCACATGCCCTCTTTGGAAAGGTAGAATGCAATGTCTTCTCCTTTTCTCTCCTGACTTACTGAGCTTCAGTTACTTCCCTGAGTTGATGGCAACCTGAGGGACATTGCCTGCCTCAGCTTAGAAGGGGCTCAACATGGTGGCTGTCAGATATATAGTGGGAGGTCTGAGAAATAATTTCTTTTGACAAGGGGGAAACACAAAAAGGGCCATGCACCCAATTTTAACTACCCCCACCTAATACAAACTAGGCAGTTTGACCATAGGTGTCACTGACCTTGCCCAATCCCACTTTTTTTCCTGTTATGTCCAAATATTAACTTGTTGTCTTGAATAGCTTAGCCAAATATCTGCAGGAAGTGGCTTCCTGTTTTAAATTTTCACATCAAGGTGAATGATTATCTTTAAGACTAAATCTGCAATTTCAAGCTAAGAGCTTAGCGGGGGAACAACATCAGTTCCTTGCCCTGGAAAACGCAACACGGATTCGGAAGCAGAAGCATGGTTTAAAATATAATTTCCAGGTTTTCCTATGAGCCAGGAGTAACATGCTGTCAAGCAGACTGTGACTGTATTTATTTTGATGGTTTCAAGATGAATTAAATGGATAATGGTTTTATAAAGTGAGTTCTGAATTAGTTTATTTGTTTTGAATTAGTGGGAAAAGTAAGTCCATACCAGTGCAATTATTTCAATGCTATGTCTATTCGTGAGGATTGTTACAGATGGACGAGAATAAGGTCTCTCAAAAGTCAAGATGTCGGAAGTTGCTGCCACTTTTCTTTATAATAATACTGAAATACTGACCATGGGTAACCTCACCACTGGTTTGTATTATTACTCACTTATGGGACGTGGGCATCATAGGGCTGCCTTTTCCAAACAAAGGACTCAGCTAAATTAACATTTTTGGTCTCAAACAAATTCTATTGGGTCAAGAGGCTGCCAGTATTATAATATTGTGTTTGTCTCTAGAATTAAGGTCTAAAATCAATTGCTAATGAAATGGCATTGTTGCAATCATAGTATTTTGAAGAATGCCATGTACATGCTGCCCACCTACGTTTGGGTTGCACACCCGAATCATAAAGCAGATGGTCAGGAAATAGTCTTTGTCACCCAGGAACACCTCTGGTCTTTTATCGTGACACATATTAGACCAGCATTTATTGTCCATCCCTCATTACCCTTCAGAAGGAGATAGTGAGCTGCCTTCTTAGACTACTGCAGCACATGTGGTGTAGGTACACCCACAAGCACTGATGGATACAGAATTCCAGTATTTTGTCCCTGTGATAGAGAAGGAATGGGCGATATATTTCCAAGTGGTGGTGAGGGATTGGAATGCCCTGCCTGCTGCAGTTGTAAATGCGCCTAGTTTGGGGGCGTTTAAGAGATCTATGGATAGGTTTATGGACGAAAAGGGATTGGTATAGGCTAGTGGGTCATTGTTTTTGTAACTGGTCGGCGCAACATCGTGGGCCGAAGGGCCTGTTCTGCGCTGTAATGTTCTATGTTCTATGTTCTATTAAGTCAGGATGGTGAATGGGTTGGAAGGGAAATTCCAAATGATTCTCCATAAGAAGTCCTGCCCAGTGTGTAAATCATTAAGCAAATTATGGCAAGGAAGACATAATGTGGAGATGCCGACATTGGACTGAGGTAAACATAGTAAGAAGTCTCACAACACCAGGTTAAAGACCAACAGGTTTATTTGGTAGCAAACGCCACTAGCTTTTGTGGCTCTGTCCCTTCGTCAGGTGAGCGGGGAGTTCTGATCACAAACAGGGTATATAAAGACACACACTCAGTTTACAGAATACTGATTAGAATGCACATCGTTACAGCTAATCAAGTCTTAAAGGGGCAGACAATGTGAGTGGCGATAGCATTAAGCATAGGTTAATGAGATGTGTATTGTCTCCAGACAGGACAGTAAATGAGATTTTGCAAGCCCAGGCAAGTCATGGGGATTACAGATAGTCTGACATGAACCCAAGATCCTGGTTGAGGCCATCCTCATGCGTCCCGAGGCTTGGTACATTGGGGAGACCGTGCAGACGCTACAACAACAGATGAACGAACACCACTCGACAATCACCAGGCAAGGCTGTTCTCTTCCTGTTGGTGAAACTTTCAGCGGTCACGGGGACTCGGCCTTTGATCTTCAGGTAAATGTTCTCCAAGGCCTTCATGACACACAACAGCGCAGAGTCGCTGAGCAGCGACTGATAGCCAACTTCTGCAAACATGAGGGCGGCTTCAACCGGGATCTTGGGTTCATGTCACACTATTTGTAACCTCCATGACTTGCCTGGGCTTGCAAAATCTCACTAACCATCCTGTCTGGAGACGATACACATCTCTTTAACCTATGCTTAATGCAATCTCCACTCACTCCACTAACCCTTTAAGGCTTGATTAACTGTAAAGACTCACATTCTAATCAGTATTCTGTAAACTGAGTGTGTGTCTTTATATACCCTGTTTGTGATCAGAACTCCCCACTCACCTGACGAAGGGACAGAGCCCCAAAACTAGTGGTGTTTGCTACCAAATAAACCTGTTGGACTTTAACCTGGTGTGGTGAGACTTCTTACAAGGAAGGCATACCCATGAACTGCAAATTTCCAGAAGTTCCTGGGAAAATTTGGTCCACTCTGCTATTATCTTGGCAAAAATGGCAGCATCCTCAAATTCCTCGTGTTCCATGGAGTTTTTCCATTTGCACAATTTAAACTGTTCATTTTCCAGCAATCTCTGGCCCCTCTTGTAGTTATTTCCCATTTTATTTGAATTGAAATCCACCAGGAAAGATGTAAAATTGGTTACTGATTTACAGTCGCCGATTTGAACAATCACGCAAAGTCAAGATCAGCATCACTGACTTCAAACTCTTACAATATAAATGGAATCATAGCTGTTCTGTAGCTGGGATAATTTTTAAAATCTTTCTGATATTTGCAATGCTTTCTCTGAGCCCAGAAAATCAGCTGGAGAGATACCATCAGGGCAAAGACCGCAACTAAAAGGAAAACAAAATTAAGATTATTGACATGCGCATCTCTTTCCTGCATGAAAATGTATTTTAATCCATTGATACTGTAAGTGAATAGTTTTGTGCTTTACCTGGAAGTGTTTGGCTCATTATGGTAAAGCTAATCCAAGCTCCCATCTGCAGCAAATAAAAGAGCACATATTAGATCATAAAGCTTATCTACTCATACCAATGCTTTTCAAATTTTCCAAGGAACACCGATACAACTTTTTCTGCTGCCATACCTGATGAAGACAGAAGTCTAATTTTTCTACTTCTTGTCTCCCCAAACTAATTTTAAGATGGATTGAGTAGGGCATTGAAGGAAAGCCATGTAAGGATAGATTATACTGAACATTCCTGCCCCAAAGGCATTTGTTCAGGTATTGGCAACATCATAGAGTCATAGGATCCCTACAGTGGCAAAGACTGCCACCCGACTCGTTGACCCTGCACCGACTCTCTGACAACAATCCCGCTCGAGCCCCATTCCTGTAACCCCACATATTTACACCACTAATCCCCCTAACCTACACGTCTTGGGACACTAAGGGACAATTTAGCATGGTCGATCCATATAATCTGCACATCTTTGTATTGTGGGAGAAAACCCATGCAGACACGGGAGAATGTGCAGATTTCACAGTCGGTCACCCAAGGCCAGAAATGAACCCAGGTCCCTGGTGCTGTGAGGTCGCAGCGCTAGGCACTGTGCCCCCTTGCTGCCCTGTGTGGGTAACATAATTTTTTGCTCACACCATTCTTTTCACATTTGCTCTGTTCAAATGTTGGATGTCAAATGCTTCTTTACGGTCCCAGATCCAGAATACAAAACTGTCTTCAAGGAGCAGTGGGACTTCAAGCTGTGCAATGTGTAACAGATAGATTTTCCTTGCTTTCAGGAGTTTGCCTCTGCCACTCTTTGGTGGCTGATGCTTCTAAGATTAATATTACATGGCAATTAGAATATTTTACAAATATACATACTGTGAAGATATGCTATATGGGTTTGTCATACAACGTTATTAAAGTCAGTCTGAAGCAGTCAGCCAAATTATTTGAAAGACAAAATAATTAATTACCTCATATGTATAGTTGGGGCAGGAAACCAATTTGAAAAGCCATGTGAAAGGATTATATGTAGGCCTCACAAAATGAGTCTTTGTACCTCAAGGAAAGCAAAATATAGATGTTACGACAATTAACACTAAATAAATCGCATATAAATAATATCTTTCTTGTCTGAAATCACTTTAGAGCCAATGTTGTGGGCTTGCAATCAAAATTGCAATGTAGCAACATGGCAGCTATGATGTACACAATAAGATCCTACAACAGCTATGACATATAAATCAGATAAACTGATTTAATGACATTGGTTGAGGAATAAAATATAGGTCATGACTTCAACAAGACTGTTCTTCTTCAAAATAATGTCAAGAACAAACTGGATCAGTTTTCTTTTATTCTTTCATGAAATGCAGATGTTGCCGGCTATGTCAGCATTTCTTGCCCAAATCCAATTGCACTTATGAAGATGGTGATAAACACCTGCAGTCCATGTAGTGTCGGTACGCCTTCAGTGCTATTAAGAAGGGAGTTTCGGCATGTTGGCCCAATTGCTGCCTCATAGTGCCAAGGACCTGGGTTCAATTCTGGCCTTGGGTGTCTGTCTGTGTGGAGTTCTCTCTCTGTCTGTGTGGGTTTCCTCCAGGTGCATTTGTTCCCTCCCACAACCCAAAGATGTACAGGTTAGGTGGATTGGTCATGCTAAATTGCCACTTAAATCTATAGGTTAAATGGATCAGCCATAGGGCAGGGGAGAAAGCCTGGGTAAGATACTCTGTCAGAGAGTCGGTGCAGATTTGATGGGCTGAATGGCCTCCTTCTGTGCTGTAAGAATTCTATGATTTTGACCCAGCAACAGTGAAGGAACGGCGATATTGATCCAAGTCATAATGACTTGGAAGGAAATTCCAGATGGACATTTCTGCTGTCCTTCCTGACTGTGGTTTTGGAAGGTGCTGTCGAACTAGCCTTGGGGATATGCTGCAATACATCTTGCAGAAGGTACAGACGGCTGCCACTGCAAACGGCTGCCACTGCATATAACTGGTGGAGGGAGTGGACAATGAAGATAATGGTAGGTGTGTCAGTTAAGCAGGATGCTTTGTCCTGGATGATTGTTGGAGCTGCAGTCATCCAGCCAAGTGGAAAGTATTCCATCACACTCCTGAATTGTTCTTTGTATATGGTGGACAGGCTTTGGGAAGGACTCGGGAACCATGGATGACAAGGGAAATTGTAAGCTTTATAATTGTTGCTATAGGTCTAGGCATGTAAAAACTGATGGAGCCCATGGGGAGTACAATGAAAGTAGGAAAGAACTTAAACATGGAATTAGGAGGGCTAAAGGGGGCCATGAAAGTCTTTAGCAAATAGGGTCAAGGAGAAGGTTGTTTATGCATATATTCAGAGCAAGAGAGTAGCAAGAGAAAGAGTAGTCCCACTCAAGGACAATGGAGGGAAGTTATGCTTCAAGCCACAGGAAGTGGATGAGATCCTTAATGAGTGCTTTGTAATGGTATTCACCAAGGAGGTCAGGCATAGGTGTGTGAATATACTTGAGAACGTCAATATATCAAAGAAGGAAGTGTTGAGTATTCTAAATTGCATTAAGGTAGTCAAGTCCCCGAGCTGGATGAGATCTATCCCAGGTTGCTGCAGGACGCAGGCGGAGAAATAGCTGGGGCCTTAACAGATATCTTCAAATCTTCTTTAACTACAGGCCGCATTCCAGAGGTCTGGACAATAGATAATGTTGTCTTGCTTCAGAAAGGAAGCAGAGATAATCATGAAATTGTAGGCTGGTGAACCTAACATCAGTGGTGGGGAAGATTTTGAAGAAGATACTGAGGGACAGGATATACACACAGTTGGAGGAAAATGGACTAGTTAGTGACAGACAGCATGGTTTTTTTACATTTTTTTTTGAAAAGGTGACAAAGGTATGGCGGAGGTGATAGTGGATGCCTTGGTGGTTATTTTCCAGACGTCGCTGGATTCCGGGGAAGTGCCGGAAGATTGGAAAACGGCTAATGTCACGCCGTTGTTTAAGAAGGGTGCCAGGCAAAAGGCGGGGAATTATAGGCCGGTTAGTTTAACGTCTGTGGTAGGTAAAATGTTAGAATCCGTCATTAAGCAGGAAATTGCGAGGCATCTTGAAGGGAATTGCTTGATAGGGCGGACGCAACACGGTTTCATTAAAGGGAAGTCGTGTCTGACAAATTTACTGGAGTTCTATGAGGATGTGTCTAGGGCGGTGGATAGAGGAGAGCCGGTGGATGTGGTCTTTCTGGATTTTCAGAAGGCGTTTGACAAGGTACCTCACAAGAGGTTATTGCAGAAGGTCAGGGGACATGGAGTTGGGGGTAGGGTGTTAGCGTGGATAGAGGATTGGTTGTCAAATAGGAGGCAGAGAGTGGGGGTCAATGGGTGCTATTCGGATTGGCGGTTGGTGACTAGTGGGGTGCCCCAGGGGTCGGTGCTGGGGCCTCAGCTATTTACCATTTATATAGATGATCTGGAGGAGGGAACCGAGTGCAGGGTGTCGAAATTTGCTGATGACACCAAGATTGGGGGAAAGGCAAATTGTGCGGAGGGTGTGGAGAGTCTGCAGAAGGATCTAGATAGGCTGGGCGAATGGGCCAGGAAATGGCAAATGGAATTTAATGTTGGCAAGTGTGAGGTGGTCCACTTTGGTAGGAAGAATGGTAGGAAGGACTATTACTTACGTGGCGAAAAACTGCAGCAGGCGACGGTGCAGAGGGACCTCGGGGTCCTTGTGCATGAGTCGCAAAAACCCAGCTTGCAGGTGCAGCAGGTGGTCAGGAAGGCGAATGGGATGCTGGCCTTCATAGCGAGGGGGATTGAATATAAAAGTAGGGAGGTCTTGCTGCAGCTGTATAGGGCATTGGTGAGGCCGCAGCTGGAGTACTGTGTGCAGTTTTGGGCGCCGCACCTGCGCAAGGATATTTTGGCCCTGGAGGGAGTGCAGAGGAGGTTTACTAGGCTGATGCCGGAGTTGAGGGGATTGAGCTATGAGGAGAGGCTGAATAAACTAGGCTTGTACTCGTTAGAGTTTAGAAGAATGAGAGGAGATCTCATTGAGACATATAAGATGATGAATGGGATGGATAGGATAGAGGTGGAGAGGCTCTTCCTGCTCAGAAAAGACAGTATGACTAGGGGTCACAGCCTCAAGATAAAGGGGAGGCGGTTTAGAACGGAGTTGAGGAGGAACTTCTTCACTCAAAGGGTGGTGAATCTCTGGAATTCTCTGCCCGTTGAAGTGGTGGAGGCTGCCTCGCTAAATATTTTTAAGAAGCGGGTTGATGGGTTCTTGATAAGAGAGGGGATTAAGGGTTATGGGGAGAGGGCGGGAAAGTGGAACTGAGCCACAACAGATCAGCCATGATCTTATTGAATGGCGAGGCAGGCTCGAAGGGCTAGATGGCCTACTCCTGCTCCTATTTCTTATGTTCTTATGTTCTTATGTAATTGATGAGGGAAGGGCTGTGGATGTAGTTGATATGGACTTTAGTAAGGCTTTTGACAAGATCCCACATGGCAGACTGGCAGAAGAACTAAAATCCCCATGGCTAGATGAATACAGAACAGGCTTGGTTATAGAAGACAGAGGGTAGCAGTGAAAGGGTGTTTTTCAGAATGAAGATCAGTAGTTAGTAGTGTTCTGCCAGGATCTCTGTTGGTTATAGTGTATATGAATGATCTGGAGGAAAATGGTGGCCTGATTAATAAATTCATGAATGAGACGAAGGTTGGTGGAGTTGCTGATTGTTCCAGAGATTGTCAGGGGGTACAGTAGGATATAGGTAGATTGGAGACTTGGACACAGAAATGGCAGTTTAATCTGGACGAACATGAGATGGTGCATTATGGAAGATCAAATTTAAGTGTGAATTTTACTGTAAATTGTGGAACCCTTGGGAATATTAAGATACAGAGGGATCAGGGCGTGCAGATCCGCAGGTGGCCAAAGCGATTAAGAAAGCATGTGGCATGCTTGCCTTCATCTGACAGGGCATTGAGTACAGAGTTGGGAAATCATGTTGCAACTATGTAAGTCTTGGTTAGGCTGCATTTGGTGTATTGTGTGTAGTTCTGGTCACCACATTATCAGAAGGACGTGAAGGCTTTGGAGACAGGGCAAAGGAGGTCCACCAGGATGTTGCCTGATCTCGAGGGTGTTGACTATAAGGAAAGGTTGAATAAACCAGGATTTTTTTTTTTTAACTGGAAAGACAGAGGTTGAGGGAAGACCTGATAGAGGTCTACAAAGTTATGAGAGGCATAGACAGGGTAGATAGTCAGAGGCTTTTTCCAAGCATGTAAGTGCCAATTACAAGGGCACACAGGTTCAAGGTGGGAGCGGGAAAGTTTAAGGAAAATGTGCAGGAGAAGTTTTTCACACACAGAGTGATGGGTGCCCGGAATGTGCTGTCAGAGGAGGTGGTCGAAGCAAGCACATTAGAAACATTTAAGAGGCATCTAGATGGGGATATGAATAGGGAGGCAATAGAGCGACAAGGACTGAATAAGGGCAGAAGGTTTTTTTTAGTCTAGCTATGGCATCATGATCAGTACGGGCTTGGAGGGCTGAAGAGCCTATTCCTGTGCTGTACTTTTCTTTATTCCTTGTTCTTTGAGTCAGTTCGCGAGTTACTCATCACAAAATTCCCAGTCTTTGGCCTGCTCTTGAAGCCACAGTATCAATACGGAATCATAGAATCTCATCAATGCAGAAGGAAGCCATTCATCTCATCATATCTGCACAAACACTCTGACAGAGCATCCTACCCAGGCCCTATCACTGTAATGCGGTGTATTGACCCCATTAATCTCTCCCTAACTTACACATTCTAAGACACAAAGGGACAATTTTGCATGGCCAATCCACCTAGCCTGCACATCTTTGGACTGTTGAAAGAAACCAGAACACCCAAAGGAAACCCATATAGACACAGGAGAACATGCAAACTTCACACAATCATCCAAGGCCAGATTTGAACCCAGGTCCCTGTCACTGTGAAGCAGCAGTATTAATCACTATGCCACCATGCTGCCCACCATGGCTTGTTTAGTTGAGTTTCTGAACAATGGTAACACTGAGGATGTTGATAGTGGGGAATTCAGATATGGTCATGCCTTTGAATCTCAAGGGATGATGCTTAGATCTGCTTTTGTTAGAGATGGGCATTATCTGCTATTTGTGTGGTGTATATGTTACTTGCCATTATCAGCCCAAGTCTGAATGTCCTCTTTGTCCTGCTACATTTGGATGTGGGCTGCTTCAGTTTCTGAGAAGTCCTGAATAGTATTGAACATTATGAAATCATCAGTAGACATTCCCATTTCTGACGTCATAAATGGAGGAAAGATGTTGAAGCAGCTAAAGATGGTTAGGCCGAGGACATTACTCTGAGGCTATCTCTCAGTGATGTCCTGGCACTGAGATGACTGACCTCAAACAAACACAACCATCTTCTTTTGTGCTTGGCATGTCTCCAACCATTGAAGAGTTTTCTCCTTGATTCCCATTGACTCCAGTACGCTGGGGCTTAATGCGATACTCAATGAAATACCTTAATGATAAAGTGTTAAGGGTAATCACTCTCACCTCACCTCTACAGTTCAGCACATTTGTCTATGTTTGAAACAAAAATGCAATGAGGACAAGAGCTGAGTGGCCCTAGCAGAATGCAAACTGAGCTTCAATGATCAGGTTATTTCTGGGGAAGTTCTGCTTGATTACACTGTTAACAACCCTTTCCATCAGTTTGTTGATGAGTGATAGATTGATGGAATGGCAATTGGCCAGTTTGGATTTGTCCTGCTTTGTCTGGGCAGATTTTTACATTGCTGGATAGAGGCCAGTGTTGTAGTTATACTGGAACAGCTTGTCTAAAAGTGTAGTTAATTCTGGAGCACATGCCTTCAATACTATATTGCCAGAATACTGGATGTGGCAGGTCTGCAGAGTTTACATCTGATCCATCAGTTGTGGGATCATTTAGCTCTGTTTATCACATTCTGCTTTCACAGTTTGGCACACTGGTAGTCCTTTGTTGTAGCATCACCAAGGTGACAAGCAATTAATTTTTAGATATGCCTGGTACTACTCCTGGCATATCTTTCTGCACTCTTCATTGCACCAGGGTTGATCCCCTGGCTTGGTGGTAATGGTAGAATGGGGGACATACTGGGCCATCAGGTTACAGATTGTGGTCATCAATAATTATTTTGCAGCAGATCACACACAGCACCTCTTGGACGCATTAGCAAACTATTCATGACAATTGACTTATGATCATGATTAAGAAGACGAGCTTTTTAATAGCAAACTTATTAACTGAATTTAAATTCTACCAACTGTCATAATGGGATTCAAACGTATGTCTCCACAGCATTAACCAGGGCTGTTGGATGACTAGTCTGGTGGAATTACCAATACTTTCCACAACTTAATGTTGTATCTGAAATTGAGAAACTTTGGCAGTGCATCATTCTCACAGTACTGCACTGAGTTATCAGCCTGGATCATGTGCTCAGATCTTTGGAGTGGGAGTTGAACCCAAAGCCCTCTGACTCGGCTCAAAGACAAAAGAACTAACACTGAACCATCACTGAGACTGCCTGTCTTCTAGATCATTTGTAAATCACTCAATTCCAACCAGACAGAAAAAGACAAAGGGAGCAAAACTTCTGACTCGTGTCAAACGGTTGGCCTGCAGGCATTACAAGAAATAAATATATCCTTATCTGCCCTTTACAATTATGCTGATGCCTCTGATGGCTGGAGCTGCCTGGGGACTACATCAAAAGACCCCTCACATACCCCAGTAGAATCCTGCTCCACCAGATTGGTCATCCCTCAGTTTTATTGCACTAGGCAGGTCTAAAGAGGCTTGTGAAATAAAGGCCAGCGAGAAATTAAGTGTCTGAGGTAAGTGGATATTACTTGGGTGTTTGGTTGTTAGGAGTTCAAAAGCCTGGGACTGGGTGTTGGGGGTGGGGGTGGCGAGCGTGGTTGGAAGTTGGGGTGGGGTACCGGCAGTTGGGTTTGAATGTGGAGTCAGGTTGGTTGGGGTGCAGGCCCAGCAGGGTGTTGGAGGGGGGAACTCCTTAGGGGACCTGTTGGTGGGGTCCTGGCTGTTTAAAATAGTTACCCAAGAGTTAGAAGGGGTTTCATTGACATTCGTGGAGCCACCTGAATTTTGTGATTTAATTCGCATTTTCAAATGGTTCACAGTGTAGAGTAATTCTTTAGAGGATGTTAGCATTTCTGGACAATTGCTGGGCAAATGCTTACCTGGAAACCTCCGAGAGGGATTCCCCAGTGCATTTCTGAGGGAATCCAGAAATGGGCCAAAATGTGTACTACTAAGTCATTACAAGCCAGTATAGTTTAAATACAAGGAGTAAATGTCAAATGTGAAAATTGCACTTACCTGTTTTATACATCTGAACTACAGCAACATTTGCAAAGTAATTTCCAGTTCCACAGATCTAAAGGGAAGGGGACAATTATTACTTGGTCTGAATAACTCATCAATTAATGAATAAAACTGTATCCAATGCATTAGTGGAATTCAGTCTGTCACACATTTGCAGGAGACTTAATTGGGCTATGAGTTGAGAATTTATCCAGGTCAGGTCAGGACTAAGATCTGATAAATGGCTCTGCCAGACACTTCTGGGATCCCTTTCCTGTGAGTTATGGTCCTTTTCAAAGGCAGAAATATTTATCATTCATTATTGTTGGCTTTGATTGTAACTTCCTTTTTAAAACAAATTATTGAATTAAATAAATGGCAAAACCAAGATTTTATTCGTTCTACATCATGGCAAAAGGAACTTGCTCTGCAGTAAATTAATGAGCTAATTCTGTATTTTTGACTCACCCACTTTATGATGATGCATTTCTTCTGGAATGTATGCCAAGGGTAAGAACCGTAAATGTTCATCTTTTTTTAAAATATGCTATACATATGAAAGCCAACTGCACCGTATGGTGACATATATCTAAATTTAATATCAAAATAATCACTATTTTTTAATGCAAGGGTAAATAAACCTTGCCCTTTTACAGAAGCACAAAATCACTTTCATTCCTATGCAAATACACAAACTGTATGAACCTCCCTTGTGGAAACAAGACCTTGGATCTGAAACATCCCCACTATGCCCAGTTTTACACTCCTTTAAAGTCACCTTACAAATATCCATTTGCATGTGATTAGCAATATTTACATTGCAATGTTGGAAAAACAATCTTTTGAGGTGGCCAGAATTTCACATGAATCAGAATAAAATTCAAATCCAGTCATCAAGTTTTGTTTTTCTTTCTTGCATCAAAACATTTTCAATGCAAGGAAGCAGCAAATATCAGCCGTTATTCCTCAAAAGATTATTTCATTAATTATCATTTTGGATCAAACACGTTCTTCCAAAGCCATTTTTATCTATTTAACAACAATTTATGACTATGTTACGACACTGTGGATCGTTTTTGTCACTTGGAAGTCTTTTTCACGTTGAACCTGTAAAAGGAAGCATATAGTGGCATGGTTAGCACTGCTGCCTCACAGCACCAGGTTCAATTCTGGCCTTGGGTCACTGTCTGTCTGGAGTTTGCATGTTCTGCTCTGAGTGCTTCAGCTTCCTCCCACAGTCCAAAGAACAAAGATCAAAGGAAATTACAGCACAGGAACAGGCCCTTCAGCCCTCCAAACCTTTACCAACAATGCTGCCCGACTTAACTAAAACACCTCACCATTCCAGGGATCATATTACTCTATCCCCATCCTATTCATGTAATTGTCAAGACACCCCTTATTCGCTTTCACTATCTCCCCCGGCAATGAGTTCCAGGTATCCACCACTCTCTGTATAAAAAATCTGCCTCATACATCTCCTTTAAACCTTCGCACTTTAAACCCATGCCCCCTAGTAATTGACTCTTCCACCCTGGGAAAAAGCTTCTGGCTATCCACTCTGTCCATGCCTTTCATAATTTTGTCAACTTCTATCAGGTCTCCCCTCAACCTCTTGTCACTCCAGTGAGAACAAACCATGTTTCTCCAACCCTCCTCATATCTAATGCCCTCCATGCCAGGCAACATCCTGGTAAATCTTTTCTGAACCCGCTCCAAAGTCTCCACATCATTCTGGTGGTGTGGCGACCAGAATTGAACACTATATTCCAAGTGTGGCCTAAGGTTCTATAAAGCAACATGACTTGCCAATTTTTAAACTCAATACCCCGGCCGATGGAGGCAAGCATGCCGTATACCTTCTTGACTATCTTCTCCACCTGCATTGCCACTTTCAGTGACCTGTACAGTTTAGGTGGATTGCTCAAGTTAAGTTGCCCCTTAGTGTCCCAAGATGTGTAGGTTAAGGAAATGAGGGGGGTAAATACATGGGGTTACAAGGGCCACGGTGGAATGTTCTGTCAAAGAGGCAGTGCCAATTCTATGGGCCAAATGGTCTGCTTCTGCACTGTCGGTGATTCAACATTTTTGATTTTGGGGTGACAAGAATTTTTTTTATTGTGGACAATCCAGTAGGAAGAATCATGTATTAATAGTCCATGTTGCACAGGTAGACATACGACTTGCTAACCTGCCCAAAACAAACTATTTCATAGCAATAGGTACTTTGGAAGAGGTGAATTCCTCTTTTGTTCATTCTCTCCTTCTGCAATATTAGAGATTCTACTCAAGTAGCAGCTTGTCAGCAACTGAGCGAGTCATCAAAATAGCAGGAGTGTCAGCTTTCCTCCAGAGCGGATGAATTGGAACTTTACTTCAATGGGCCCTTGCTCACAGAAACACATTATAACAGTGAGTAAAATATCTTCAAACCAGCAAGTGGCAGCAAGTATTATTCAAAATGCTTCTTACATTAGATATAGCTCTGGTTGATTCTTTCTAATTTAGATCAAAATGAATCACATAAATGGCATTCAATGCACCTCTTTGATTAAAATTCGGGTCAGAAACCTTCTATCTCAAGAGCATTTTAATAAAGCTTAATTATGTTGGGAAATGTCTCTGTGTTATGAATTGAAATCAACTGTGAAATCTTGGTAATAAATTTGTGAATACATTTGTTCACAATACCTTTGTTCAGTATTTTAATGAAGGTGTTGCCCATTAATGTCTGACTTAAAATAGCAAACAACAGAACTCTAGTTTTCTAAATGAATGCAATTATAACAAAGATAAATTAAAATTCACAATTCTAACCCATTCTAAGTTATAATTTCCTCCTTTCCTCACTGCTCTTTGTGCAAAGCTTCATTCTGTGGTTAAAAGTCTCAACATGATAATATTCTAGTGTCACAGGAACATAGGGGCAGGAATAGGTCATTCAGCCCACTGTGCCTTCTTACCATTCACTTAGATAATGGCTGATTATCTATCTCAATGGCACTTCCCTCACTGTCTCCATTTCTCTTGACGCCTTGGGTATCCAGAAACCTATTGATTTCTGTCTTGAAGATGCTCAGTGATTGAGATCCTGGAGAGTAGGAATTCCAAAAGATTCACCACCCATTGAGTGAATACATTTCTCCACATCTCAGTCTTAAGTGGCCCACCCCTTATTCTGAGAGTGTGTCTTTTGGTATCAGAGTCCCACAACACCAAGTTGAAGTCCAACAGGTTTATTTGGTAGCACAAGCCATTAGATTTTGGAATGCTGCCCCGTCATCTGGTGAGTGGGAGTTCTATTCACAAACAGAGCATATAAAGACACAAACTCAATTTACAAAATAATGGTTGGAATGCAAGTCTTTACAGGTAACCAAGTCTTAAAGGTACAGACAATGTGAGTAGAGAGAGGGTTAAACTCTCCAGGATACTGTGGGAGGCGAGGGAAGTGATTGCAGAGCCCCTGGCGATGATCTTTGCGTCGTCAATGGAGACGGGAGAGGTTCCGGAAGATTGGAGGATTGCGGATGTCGTCCCTATTTTCAAGAAAGGGAACAGAGATAGCCCGGGAAATTACCAACCGGTGAGTCTGACCTCAGTGGTTGGTAAGCTGATGGAGAGGCTTCTGAGGGACAAGATTTACGAGCATTTGGAGAGGTTTGACATGATCAGGAATAGTCAGCATGGATTTGTCAAGGGCAGGTCGTGCCTTACAAGCCTAGTTGAGTTCTTCGATAATGTGACTGAATACATTGACGAAGGAAGTGCCGTGGACGTGGTGTACATGGACTTCAGCAAGGCGTTTGATAAGGTCCCCCATGCAAGACTTCTTGAGAAGGTGAGAGGGCATGGGATCCAAGGGCCTTTGGCCCTGTGGATCCAGAACTGGCTTGCCTACAGAAGGCAGAGAGTGGTTGTGGATGGGTCTTTTTCTGAATGGAGGTCAGTCACCAGTGGAGTGCCCCAGGGATCTGTTCTAGGACCCTTGCTGTTTGTCATTTTCATAAATGACATGGATGAGGAAGTGGAGGGATGGGTAAGTAAGTTTGCCGATGACACGAAGGTTGGTGGTGTTGTGGATGGCCTGGAAGGATGTCAAAAGTTGCAGCAGGACATAAATAGGATGCAGGACTGGGCGGAGAAGTGGCAGATGGACTTCAACGCAGATAAATGCGTAGTCGTCCATTTTGGCAGAACCAACGGGATGAACGAGTACACTATCAAGGGCAGGAGTCTTAGTAGTGTTGAAGAGCAGAAGGATCTTGGGGTCCGGGTCCACAGGACTCTTAAATCGGCCTTGCAGGTGGAAGAGGTGGTCAAGAAGGCGTATGGTGTACTGGCCTTCATAAATCGAGGGATTGAGTTTAGGAGTCGGGAGGTAATGCTGCAACTTTATAAGACCCTTGTCAGGCCTCATTTGGAGTACTGTGCGCAGTTCTGGTCGCCTCACTATAGGAAAGACGTAGAAGCTATTGAAAGGGTACAGAGGAGATTTACAAGGATGTTGCCTGGACTGGGAGGCATGCCTTATGAAGTTAGGTTGAGGGAGCTGGGTCTCTTTTCCCTGGAGAGACGAAGGTTGAGAGGCGACCTGATAGAGGTTTATAAAATGTTGAGAGGAATGGATAGGGTGGATTCTCAGAGGCTATTTCCCCAGGTTGAAATGGTCGCTACGAGAGGACACAGATTTAAGGTGCGGGGAGGAAAGTACAGAAGTGATGTTAGGGGTAAGTTTTTCACTCAGAGGGTGGTGAGTGAGTGGAATCGGCTGCCGTCAGTGGTGGTGGAGGCGAACTCACTGGGGTCTTTTAAAAGACTTCTGGATGAGTATATGGGGTTTTATGGGATTGGGGGTTATAGATAGGTGTTGATGTGATCGGCGCAACTCGTGGGCCGAAGGGCCTGTTTGTGCTGTAGTGTTCTATGTTCTATGTTCTATGTTCTAAACACGGGTTAAAGAGGTGTGTATTGTCTCAAGCCAGGACAGTTAGTGAGATTTTGCAAGCCCAGGCAAGTTGTGGGGGTTACAGATAGTGTGACATGAAATCAAGGTCCCAGTTGAGGCCGTCCTCATGTGAGCGAAACTTGGCTATCAGTCTCTGCTCAGCGACTCTGCGCTGTCGTGTGTCGTGAAGGCCGCCTTGGAGAATGCTTACCCGAAGATCAGAGGCCGAATGCCCCTGACCGCTGAAGTGTTCCCCATCATTGGGGAATTGTCATACGCATGACACAGGACAGCACAGAGTCGCTGAGCAGAGACTGATAGTCAAGTTCCGCACACACGAGGAAGGCTCAAACGGGATCTTAGGTTCATGTCACACTATCTGTAACCCCCACAACTTGTCTGGGCTTGCAAGATCTCACTAACGGTACTGGCTGGAGACAATACACATCCCTTTAACCTCTGCCTAACCTAACCACTCATCTTGTCTGTACTTTTAAGATTTGATTACCTGTAAAGACTCATATTCCAACCATTATGTTGTAAATTGAGTTTGTGTCTGTATATGCTCTGTTTGTGAATAGAACTCCCACTCACCAGATGAAGGGGCAGCACTCAGAAATCTAGTGGCTTGTGCTACCAAATAAAACTGTTGAACTTTAACGTGGTGTTATGGGACTTCTCACTGTGTTTACCCCAGTCCAACATCAACATCTCCACATCAGAGTCCCAGCCAGAGGAAACATCCTATTGTTAGGAAAAAGAAAGTAGTTCTCAGGGATTTATATCTGTGTTGGTAAACATTGGAAATAAGATATAGTTTTTACTTAATATTAATATTTAATTTAATATTTCTGCGTAAGGGCAAAACCTATTGTTAGATTCATGCTGGGCAAAGATGTTCTTATGTGGGGGCATGGTTCAGTGCAACTACCACCACGATTCTTCCAAAAGCACTGACTTGGTGGGAAAACTGTTCTGGATCCGGACTGAGGGATTTGTGGTTGTTTTCGCTGGAAAGAAGGCGGCTAAGAGGGGATCTTAGTGAAACATATAAGATGAGTAGAGGTCAAGATAGGGTGGACAGTGATAGCCTTTTTCCTCGGATGGAGAAAGCTAGCACGAGGGGGCATGGCTTTAAATTAAGGGGGAGTAGTTATAGGACGGATGTCAGGGGTAGGTTCTTTACCCAGAGGGTGGTGAGGGATTGGAATGCCCTGCCTGCTGTGGTTGTAAATGTGCCTAGTTTGGGGGCGTTTAAGAGATCCGTGGATAGGTTTATGGACGATAAGGGATTGGTTTAGAATAGTGGGTCTTTTTTTTTTAACTGGTCGGCGCAACATCGTGGGCCGAAGGGCCTGTTCTGCCCTGTAATGTTCTATGTTCTATGTTCTATGTTTTGTCGGTTCAACTTCTCGTTTGAATCTCCCCAGTTTGCACTGCAGACTCCCAGTTGTGAATATCATTAAAAATCCAGGTGAGCCCAGGCAAACACTGCGTTTGCTGGCCAGCTCGATCGTTGGCCAGCCTCGGACCATCACAGTGCTGCCTCTCCAGCACCCCCCACGGCGCGATCGCAGCCCCCACAATTCCCAGGCCAGCCCTGACCACCCCACCCTGGAGCACCCCAATGTCCAGTCCACCCACCCCCCCACCCCCAGCAGTGGCTATCCCCCCATGCCCCCTCACCCCGGCTGACCAACCCCTGGGATCAGACCCCTCTGGGAGGCAGGCCCCCTGGCAGAGCAACCATACCCCCAGCCTGCCCTAATCACTGCCCTCCCTCTATTCCAGACCGATCGTCATACAGAGTGACAGCTGGTCCCCCCCCTACCCCCAGAGATCGCCTCTAAGCCCTGCCCACAATAAGCCCGACTGGATAGCACCAAAGTGCCCCTAAGCGTAGGCACTTTGCTCCTTGGGCAGCGGAAGAGGGCACAGGCTGACACTGCCAGCATGCCCATGACCAGGGAGCACCACCCCCCCACTCCCTAACCCCATGGGGGAACCCCAATTGCACCGCCCCTCCCCCCCACTTCATTATGACAGGTCTCCCTGAACATGGGGAACTATTCTAAACCCTGCCAGAATGAAGTACTCCTGGCGGAGTAGGAGATTCAGTTTGGGCTGGTAAGTTCCCGATAATTCCATTTAAAAGACATTTAAAAGATATTAAAAACAGATTCAAATTACTTACCTGCCTTCCTGTCAGTTCCCAGCATGGTCTGACTGGCGACTGTTCGCCAGCTCTGGGAGATGCGCATGCATTCTCAGCGCACGTGCAAATCCCGGAACAAGGCTGGCGATGTGCATCTCCTACCCCGACCTACCAGAAAAGTTACAGGTCGGGATAGGAGAATCGCGGCCTTCTTTACTCAGAGAGTAGTAAGGGCGTGGAATGCCCTGCCTGCAACAGTCATGGACTCGCCAACATTAAGGGCATTTAAATGGTCGTTGGATAAACATATGGGTGATATTGGAATAGTGCAGGTTAGATGAGCTTTAGATTGGTTTTCACAGGTTGGCACAACATCGAGGGCCGAAGAGCCTGTACTGCGCTGTAATGTTCTATTATCTATGTTCTATGTTTCTATTGTGCTTAGAGAAGACAATGGTGTGAAGAGTAAATAAACCCACAGAAGTTTGCTTCATTAGCTCTAATGAAGGGTCATCCAGATTCAAACCATTGGCTCAATTCTCTTTCCACAGATGCTGTCAGACCTGCTGAGATTTTCCACCATTTTCTGTTTTGATTTCAGAAGTTTGCGAGCATTGCTTAACAAGTGGAGGCCTTTTTAATGTAGAAAGGTGTTTTGCTCTTAGTGTAAGCTCAATTTGTTAATGGTTGGAGACAGAACACTTAAGCGTGCCCAGAGAAGCTGGACAGGAAGCGGGAATGGCATAGAGACAGGCTTTCTAGGAACCAATTACAGTCCAGGTATCAAGGGAATTGGGACAGAACAAGTTTCTTAAGGTGATTAAAGTCAAGAGAATAGAGACCATGGTATTATTCAGAAGAGTTCAAGGAGGAGTAAACTCCTGATTGAAAGAGACAATTGCAGTGAACAGATTTAAAGTCAAAAAGTAGACCTCAGGGTTAAATCAAACGTTTGATGTCAGTTTTATGAACAGTTTGTACAGCTGTAAAGACAAAGATACCCTAAAGGGGGTGGTGCAAAACTTGGATACTGGATTCACTGTTTGAAATGGAATAAAGTTTTGCTTAAAGGAGTCATTTGGAAAACTGGACTGGATTTTGGAATGCAAACCACAAATAATAAGTATTATTATGAAAGTGTATTTAAGGTGTATTTTTGGGAGTGGTGTATGGAAACTGTTATGTGACAGTCATCTGGTGGGATTCTGAGGAGAAATATATCAATACTAACTTGGGTTCAGTGCAAAGTGTGTGTATTGGACCACAGCCAATTTATTTGCTTAAATAGACTTTATGTTAATGAGATCATTGTAAATTAAGATGTACTTTGTGATCTGTGTTAATTTTAAAATCTGTATGTAATTTTTAAGCTAAGAGGGAGTAAAAGAGTATTGTATCACAATCCATTTTTTTCATGTTTAGTACATTATCTTCTCATTAAAACTAATTAACAGTCTTGTGAGTTTGTTCTTCCATGTTTTATAAAGAAAAGTATGGTCTTTAAGCCAGGGTTCCATTGTGAGGTCTTCTCATTTAGTTACGACATCAACTGAAAACATAATTAAAGTGGAGACTCTTGTGGTATTTCAAAATGTGGAAAAATGATTATTAGATGCTGATCAGTAATGAAGATATATATTTTCCTGTTCCACCACTATTTCTAATTCCTCACTATTTAGGAAGTATGTTTATCTATCTATCTCAGGTTCAAATTTAGGTGATTTCATTTTTCCCCTCAGCATATTCCATCCCTCACAGTTTTATCCAGTCACTTCATCTATTGATGACACTTAGTACTTTTTGCCAATATCTATGCTGCTTCCTACTATCTAACTTTGTATCATCAGCAAACTTGGGCATCAAGCTTCCTAATTCATTCATCTAAGCCAGTGATAAAGATATTGAAAAGCTGAGACAATCTCTGGAAGACATCGCTCATTGTATCCTGCCAAATCTAGTACATAACCATTATCCTGGCTTGTCTCCTTTAGTTCCTAACCAATTTTCTGCCCATGCTAAAAGGAAATCTGTAATTCCATATGCTTTCCTTTTTTGCTTTCATAATTTTCTAATGTTAGAAGGAAAATGTCAAAATTTAACAGACAAAATTTAACAGTAGATTAGAGAAAGTTTGAGGATAACACGCTGTAAAATATTTCATGAAGATATAAGCAATTTAAAAGAACAGATGAACAAGCTCCAGATGCCAGATGGGTGGCACAATGATTAGTACTGATGCCTCATAGTGCTAGGGACCCAGGTTCAATTCCAGTCCTGGGTGACTACATGGAGTTTGCACATTCTCCCTGTCTCTGCATGGGCTTCCTCTGGGTGCTCTGGTTTCCTCCCTCAGTAAAAATATGTGTATATTAGATGGATTAGCCGCAGTAATTTCCCCTTAGTGTCCCAAAATGTGTGGGTTAGGAGGATTAGCAGGGTAAAGACATGGGGTGACGGAAAAGGTGGATCCTCTGTTGGAAAGTCAGTGCAGACTTGATGGGTTAGAACATAGAACCTTACAGTGCAGAAACAGGCCCTTCAGCCTATCGAGTCTGCACCAACCACAATCCCACCTAGGCCCTATCCCCATATTCCTACACATTTACCCTCTAATCTACACATCCCAGGACACTAAGGGGCAATTTCATCGTGGCCAATCAACCTAAGCTGCACATCTTTGGACTGTGGGAGGAAACTGGAGTATCCGGAGGAAACCTGCGCAGACACAAGGAGAACGTGCAAACTCCACACAGACAGTGACCCGAGTCGGGAATCGAACCCAGGTCCCTGGAGCTGTGAAGCAGCAGTGCTAACCACTGTGCTACCATGCCGCCCATAATTGATTGAATGGCCTCCTTCTACACTGTAGGGATTCTATGCAAGTTAATGGCAATAAACATGATGTAATATAATTGGGAAGGAAAACAAAGAATAGCAGTAAAAAATAAGAGAAGGTAATGGTGAAACCAAGAGATCCAGTATGTTCAAATAAATAAGTCAGTGAAAATGGCAGCAATAACTACTGCCTAGTAAGGTTTATTGCGTGCACTGATTTTACTGTGATTTGTCCATTGTACACAGTGAACAGAAAAAAACAAAAATCTAACATTCATAAAGACTTGTTGCAGAATGCCTGAAGTGTGCTTGGCAACTGCCTTTACAATAACAAACCTTATTGCAAAAGTAATTGTGGTTCATCTTAAGATCAACCCTAGAAATCAGTAGAGTTTCTAAATTGATAAATACATGGAGATTATTGAGTTGTAAATGTTTTATTGAGATACCCAAAACTTTTTTACGAGCAATGCTTCTGCAATTGAGATTAAAGCAGAAAATGCTGGAAAATCTCAGCAGTTCTGGCAGCATCAGTGGAAAGAGAAACACACATTTCTGACTCTTCTGCACAATCTCTTTATTTGACTCCAGTGCTAATGATCAGGGCAGTTTTTCTGATATATGGACAGCTACCTATACTAAACACACTCAATGAAAGCAGTGGCGACATCATTGATACATTTGTAGAAAATATTAACTCACTCACAATTACAGCAGTGTGTGCAAATTTGGATATCTTTTACAAGAAGAACATTAAAGCAATAGACAGTGTGCAAGATTAATCTTCAAGATTGTGGTAAAAATAGGAAACTGCAGTTGTGAGAAGAAACTTGACATACTGAAGCTGGACTTCAAATGCCCATGGCGGAGAGAATGGGAGGAAGCATGCATTGAACATAGCACTCTCAATGGCACATCATCGGATTTCCAGGAGAAGCTGGAATTTTCAAACCTAGGACTGGTCTTTGAGGAAAATCAAAACCTGCTTGCTTCCAATAAATTGCACATCCAGCTCCTGGAGAAATTTGTCAATGGGCCAGAGAGGGCCAGAAAGCAATTTTCAAACAGCAAATCACCAAATTCAAACATTCTGCTGCACATTAGTGCGCAGCTGTTGAGTTCAATGTGGAAATAAGTACATATTTTTTAAATGATGAAAAAAAATGTCAATAGATGCTTTTGTTCTGATTTAGATGCTGTATCTTTTAGCTGGGTGTTAGGCCACACTTTGCGTTGGATGCTGACCCTTCCTCGTCTCTTCTGTAATGGTTGGCCCTGGATTATTGCTGCCTGCCTTTGATGATCTTGCTAAGCAGGCATCTCCTGTGTCCTGGTAATGCTCAGTGCTACTAATTGGTTGCCAAATTTTCAGTTGACCTAATTAAGGCATCTATATTTGAAAATATGCATGGGCACGGCAGATGTGGCATGAAGTCATGGCCAGGAAACTATCCAAATGTCAGATTCCTGACCCTATTGAAATTCAAACACTTCATTGCTGAAACAGAAAATGATGAAATATAATAAAGGTGTGTTAAATTAGAGAAAAGTAGACTGAATAGAGAAATATTTTTGTTTTGGAAGGGCAGTCAGTTATGAGAAGTTATCAGTTTTAAATTTATTGACACAGAAGGTGGTTGTAGCATGGAATACTTCGTTACATGTTAAGTTGATGAACAGACCATTGCATCTCTTAAAGAGATAAATAGTTTGAAGTAGAAGATGATACAAGACAATGGAACAAGTAGGGAATTACGATTAGTTTTGGATTACCCTAGTGTACAGTTGACATATAGGACTGTTAAGCCTACCTTATAATGGACCTACCTTATATTAAGTTGATCTTTCTCTACACCTTAACTATGACTGTAACACTACATTCTGCACCCTCTCCTCCCCTTCTCTATGCTTTGACTATATGGTGCAAGAAACAATATTTTTCACTGTGTACTAATAATGTGACAATAATAAATCAAATTCATGTAGTCACTTCTCATCTCTGATTGGTAGCTCACTTGATTCAGTAACTGTGCAGAGAAAATTCGGTCAATTAAAGTAAGGACTAGCACATTATCATTAACTGCAATATCATGCCAAATTCAGTGAAGTGGTTTTCTAATCTATTTCACCCTTGTTCAATGTGATTTGAATGTTGTGCTCTTCAAGGTGAGAAATGTTCATGCTGAAGATCAGAATATTTTCCATTATCAAGGCCAAATACATCCAGGTGAGGCACAGTGTGGGTACATGAAGTTTGGGGTAATTTTATTTGAGGAAGATTACTTTCTCATTCAGCATTTATAACCAGGGCATACCATGTTTATTTTTTAATTAATCTTAACCAGTAAAATCATGAAAATATGGTTTTATTTATGTATAATGTGGAAGCATTAGATGTGGTCTCTCTCTCTCTCTTCACACTAATGTCCAGAATATCACATAATACGTGCACTGAATGGGTGCCTGCTGTTTGTGCTTGTGGTTCCTGATCTTTCAAACAGCATTTATTTTTGAAACTGAGGGATACTTTCATCAGTTTTCATTCATTTTAAAATTCATGGAGTAAAATTGCCCAATGCCAGTCACACAAAACTGACTGAAAGTTAAGTAACAGTCCCTTTTCTAACCAGTCAGAGTGTAAAATAGTCTGAAATGTAAAGCTAATTCATTGTTATCCTCATTGTGTTCTTGTCATTGACAATTTCACCCTGTGATTTTCTTAAAAAAAGATTAATATAAAAAGTCAGTTAATACAGAGAGCGATCAAACTATATATATTTATAGGTTTATGAATACAACCCTTACTCATGTACGTTCCAACTCTGTATTGTACAGCAACGATTTTTATTAACCTATGTTAATCCTGTATCATTATTTTTTAAATAAATATTTTATTCCTAAAATTGGTGGATGAGTGTCTTTTCTCTGAGGTAATGAACCAATTTAACACAAGACTAAGAGATAGCAGCATCTGTCAACTAATAATTGCCTCTGGGACCTGTCCAAATGCTTAGTTCACAAAAGTAGCAAATCATATTTCTAGAATGTTAGAAATTAACCTTGTGCATTCCATCATAAATTCAGATCTATTTCTATAATCAATTCAACTTAATCTCCCTCAGCATTCTATAACATTTTAAAGTCGCCAGTCAGTGTTACAACAGTGCACATGTAGCAATCTTGTTATGTTTGGGAAATTGGGGAGAGGGATTTGAATCCATCCATTTATAAAAGATTCAGTAGAATCTTATTCTGGGATGAACATTTCAAAAGTATGGCCAAGGTCTCCTTCAGTTAGATCCTTGCGCACTAATAGGCGACGTATGGTGTCTATGACACAAGCTACCCTGGGTAATCGGGCTGACTTGCTGCAGTAACACTCGAGTATAATCAATCCCAGAGAGGGAATCTCTGAGCATGTGGTGAATTTGGCAGTGGTTGGCTGAATCATCATTCACCAAGTCCGCTTACATAAATGTAAGTGTGCAAAGAAGAAGGATGCCTTCACTTGTACTGGCATCCAGTTTTGCATATAGATTATGCTGACCCTGCATCCAGGGGCTAATGGACACAGACCCTCTGATCTCTCAATGGTTGTACCCAAGAGGCTTTCCCAAGATGCATTGGGAGACCCCTTTTAAGTCCCCATGTGCTGACTACATGGGATTTGCCTGGAAAATTTGGAATTCCAAGGGGCAATTCCCTTGCGTCTGGAACCGTCTGAAACTCTGAGTTCGAGTCAAAGGCTTTTGATGATTCCGACTTACTTCCCAGAATAGTAGTCGAGAAAAAGATTAGAAGGCTTAAAACCAGTTCTAATTCCAAGATAGCTATATTTTTGATCCCTTACTATTCCATTCTCCCCAACCATCCTACCACTCCCCATCTACTACATCACCTCTTCACTCATACCTGATGCCCTACCCCTTCATCCATCTGCTACCCCACTGCCACACCCACAAACCTTACGTTCTTGTCTTTTCTCCATAGCTTCTCAAAGTGTTTTTAAACTTGTGTATGGCAGCTTGTGCAGTAAAAGGGCGCATGATGTGGCTTGCCCTGATAATCAGGATGGGACAGTGGCACAGTGGTTAGCACTGCTGCCTCACAGAACCAGGGATCGGGTTTGATTCCCGGCTTGAGTCACTGTCTTTGTGGAGTTTGCACATTCTCCCTGTATCTGTGTGGGTTTCCTCCAGGTACTCTGGTTACCTCCCATAGTCCAAAGGTGGATTGGCCATGCTAAATTACTTACTCACTTACTTAAATTTACTTACAAGATAATGAAGGGGCTAGATAGGGTAGTGGTAGAGAGATTCTTCCCGCTTAGAAAGGATAGAAGAACTAGAGGGCACAGCCTCAAAATAAGGCGAGGGGGGGGAGGGCAGTTTAGAACAGAGTTGAGGAGGAGCTTCTTCCCTCAAAGGGTGGTGAATCTCTGGAATTCTCTTCCCATTGAAGTGGTGGAGGCTACCTCACTGAATATATTTAAGTCACGGGTAGATAGATTTCTGATAGACAAGGGAATTAAGGGTTATGGGGAGAAAGCGGGAAAGTGGAACTGATCCACTTCAGATCAGGCATGATCTTATTGAATGGCGGGGCAGGCTCAAAGGGCGAGATGGCCTACTCCTGCTCCTATTTCTTATGTTCTTATGTTCTTAAATTGCCCCTTAGTGTCAGGGGAACTGGCTAAGTTAAATGCTTGGAGTTATGGGGAAAGGGCCTGGGTAGGATTATGGTCACTGCAGACTCGGTGGATCGAATGGCCTCTTTCTATGATCCTGTAGGATCCTTTGATCCTGCGCTATGAAGTTATGACACCCAGAACAGGTATGCTCTGCATTTCCAAGGAAGCCCATTTTGGAAATCTGAGTGTAAAATTTGGGACCCTGGTGCAAAGTAAGTGAATTGAGTAGTGTGGCAATCTGATGATGATTGTCACTCCATGCAGGATTTGGAGGAGGCAAAAATTTTGTCTGATATCATTGTTCCAACATACTCTTTGATGTTCACCGTAAAATATGTCAGCTCACTTTGTTGGTGGGATTTTCTGGCTGCGCTCATCCTAAAGCCAGAAGATATTGTCTGAGGTCAATGGACCTTTGCATGGTCCATGTCCCACCCGTTACAATTCTCGAGGTGGGTGGGGTGGTAGAATTCTGCCTTGTGTATCAATACTCTGACCATCCTCATTTCTGACTACAAAGCTTGGCTAGACATTTCATAGATCTTACTTGGATGATGCCTGTTGCATGCTCTTGGTTTGTTGTGGCTTTTCATGATGTCTAACAATTTGTCTTGGTTGATGCTTTCTGCACTGGCAATTCCAATGACATATCTTGCCTTCTGCTTTGCAAACATTGTTCAAAACTAAACATTTTCTAGGTACAACTATGAGGTCAGATCACAGGCATTGCTTGTTACTTTTACCTGTATTGGTTATCATACCAATGGTGGATGAATTACATAGTCTGTAGTTCTGTCTATCCAGTAGAAAGGCTTCATATTTACATCAGTTTTGCAGGAGAGCTTCCATAGTAGCCCGTGTGCTGGTCCAAGAGATCTCTTTGGAACACTTATATGGGGGTACTGATTATTCTGTTCACCTGCTCAGTTGTCATTCAGTCACAATCATGACCCTTGTTTCTGCAACTATTTATTAATTGGCCAATAGTCTTTGTTGGTTGTTTCCTAAAATACACAAATTTAAGATGATGCAATTGTAAATTAAGTTTCATTCATAATTGATACTCGAGTGTTAATAATACTTTATAGGGATTTTTAAGTCCATCATCCAACAGACCTAAAATGTTTCATTTGTGGAGGCCTTCATTGATGATAGCACTTCTAACTTTTATGGCTTGCTTCTGTTTTGGATACATTAAGATCCAGAAAACACAGCTGAATGTGTTGTTGGAACAAAGTAAACTCAGACTGGATGTCTGCTACATAGAACATAAGAACATAAGAAATAGGAGCAGGAGTAGGCCATCCAGCCCCTCGAGCCTGCCCCGCCATTCAATAAGATCATGGCTGATCTGTCGCTGCTCAGTTCCACTTTCCCGCTTTCTCCCCATAACCCTTAATCCCCTCTCTTATCAAAAACCCATCAACCCGCGTCTTAAAAATATTTAGCGAGGCAGCCTCCACCACTTCAACGGGCAGAGAATTCCAGAGATTCACCACCCTTTGAGTGAAGAAGTTCCTCCTCAACTCCGTTCTAAACTGCCCCCCTTTTATCTTGAGGCTGTGCCCCCTAGTCCTACTGTCTTTTTTGAGTGGGAAGAGTCTCTCCACCTCTATCCTGTCCATCCCATTCATCATCTTATACGTCTCAATGAGATCTCCCCTCATTCTTCTAAACTCTAACGAGTATAAGCCTAGTTTATTCAGCCTCTCCTCATAGCTCAACCCCCTCAACTCCGGTATCAGCCTAGTAAACCTCCTCCGGACTCCCTCCAAGGCCAAAATATCTTTGCGCAGGTGTGGCGCCCAAAACTGCACACAGCACTCCAGCTGCGGCCTCACCAATGCCCTTTCACTTCAGTGCAGGAAATGGTGTGGTCATTGTGTGGCTTTGACAAAATTACTAAAATCTTATATGAAACAGGAAGGAGGTCTCGTCGCACAATGCTAGGTCTTTGCCTCTGAGCCGGAAGCCCGTTGTTCGAGTCCCACTCTAGCAGGATGCATATATAACATGGCCAAACAGGTTGAGTATCAATTTCTGAATTCTTCCAAAATATGCCAGTGGCAGGCAGAAAAAGTGGAGCGATCCCTGGCCATCTGAGGGAAATAATTTGGAGCCTTTATCATCACTATTAATAGCTCAAGGCTACAACATGCACACTGCAATATACATGTAAAAACCTGTTGTCTCAGCAACTCAGACTCCTTGCAGGACTGGTTGGCCCAATTGGCTGGATAGCCAGCATGCACCAGATTGATGCCAACAAAATGGGGTTTGTTTCCCATTCTGACTGAAGTAGATTGGAATTGCCTCCTTAGCCTACCCATGCTAGAGAGTGTAGCACTATGAGTCTTCACTGTAAGTGTGAAGTGATTCATTTTGGCAGGTCAAATAGATGGCAGTGTGGAAGATCAGAAGGGTCGTGGGGTCCAAGTTCGTAGGGTGCTCAAAGCAGCTGTGCAGGTTGAAGCTGTGGTTAAGGAGGCGTATGGTGTACTGGCCTTCATCAATCGAGGAACTGAGTTTAGTAGTGGAGAGATAATGTTGCAGCTATACATGACCCTGGTCAGATCCCACTTGGAGTATTATGCTCAGTTCGGTAGCCTCATTATGGGAAGTACGTGGAAGCCATAGAAAGGGTGCAGAGGAGGTTTACAAGGATGTTGACTGAATTGGGGAGCATCCTTTATGAGGATAGGTTGAGGGAGCTCGGCCTTTTCTCCTTGGAGAGACAAAGGATGAGGGGTGACCTGATAGAGGTGTATAAGATGTTGAGAGGTATTGATCGAGTGGATAGTCAGAGGCTTTTTCCCAGGTCTGAAATGGTTGCCATAAGAGGACACAGGTTTAAGGTGCTGGAGAGTAGGTACAGAGGAGATGTCAGGGGTAAATTTTTCACTCAGAGAGTGGTGGGTGTGTGGAATGGGCTGCCGGCAACGGTGGTGGAGGCGGATTTTATAGGGTCTTTTAAGAGACTTTTAGATAAGTACATGGAACTTAGTAAGATAGAGGTTTATAGGTAAACTAGTAATCTCGAAGGTAGGAATATGTTAGGCACAGCTTTGCGGGCTGAAGGGCCCGTATTGTAGTTTTTCTATGTTTCCATGTTTTGGACTTTGTTTTGGGCAGAAAACTAAAGAAGAAGATCTGAAACAGGGCAGCTATTCAGGCTGTTCAACGCTTTGAATTGTAGTACCTAAGTATCTGCTTCTTTCGCTAGTCATGGGTTGATGCTTGACTGCAATGGTGGCACTGTTGACCTTTTACTACTTTTCCCTGGCTAACTTAAGCTCCATTCAAAAAGCAGTGATTTAGGCATTAATATGTACTGCAGACTTCATGGGGAAAATTAAATAAAGAAAACATATATTTACAGGGTTTTTTTTGATTGTTGGGATCTACTGGGAGCTGCTACTGGATGGACACTTCTACTCTAACCCAGTATCCTGTGTTTAATCTCCCCTCAATCTCAGCCTCCTGAGGAGATGGTCAATAGCAACAATGGATTCTCTCCTGCCTCTGCAGTTGTGCTTAAAGTTAGACCTTCCAGAGAGGAACATTTAATGTCTGTCCCTGCACAAACTTTACAGCAGTTAGTTAATATGAATCAGTCTCTCTCAGGTTTGGATCCAGTCAGTGCCTGCTGGCTGGTGCAATGTCCTAGAATGAAGATAGAGTGTGTAGGATTTGTACAGTTCTGCAAAATCACTCATACAAGGTGAGTTATTTATAGTTTTTCACTCCACACTATTTCTTTTGCTGGATGTTAAAAGCCTGAAAACTCTCAGTCAATCCCTCAGAAAACACACTGCCACCATGTTACATGATTCCAGTCAATGTGAATATACCAACAAGGATTGGTGAAATAGTAATGAGTTCTTTATTTGAAGATTTGATATTGTATACACACAGTGTTGCCTGGAAGACTGTGGATAATGTGCCTAACCTTGACTGCTGCTGCTATAGACAGGGTTTGTGTCATAGAATTAATACACCACACCCTGTGTTGAGGTAATAGTGATTGACAGTAGTTTAAGATATGCTCTCTTCAACATACATATGCATCATAACACTATAGTGAGTCGCTGGCTTATAAATCAGAAAGGCTTGTGCTGGGATAAATAACATAATCTGAGAAGAACCCAGACTAGCAGAAGGTTTCTAAAAATTGATCTTGATAACTTTGATGTTTAGGGAGGAGGAAACATACTGTTCTGTTAACAATATAAATTGGAAAAGAGCTTGGGTGTGTAAGGTAAGTTTGAGCTTGGTTAAGATGCTTCGCAGAATAAAAGTATTGTCAGCAACATATTGGCAAGACCCTGAGATGAAGAATGAACATTTGACTCGGCAACAAAGGCTAACTGTCCCTGTTGTCCCTTACCTCAGGAGAAGAGGAAAAAAATTGATGAAACTAATAGAAAACAGAGGATGCTAGTAAAACACAGATGATGGATAGGAATTCATGCTAATATAAACTTCTGCCTTGAGCTATGTTCTTGTGCAAGTAGAATAAAAAGAAAAACAATATCCGACACAGCAATGGGGTATCTGATTCCTGTAGTCTTGTGACAAAATACCAGCTGGCCTTGCGAAAGTCTACCTGCATATCAAGATAGTTGACATTGTTTTCAGGTCCCTTGAGTACAAGTGATATAATTTCATAAGTTTATTGAGCATTTTTAACCAGAGTAAGAATTATGAATAATAACCATCATCATTATGACTTGTATACGAATTGAATGAAAACATTTCTAATAATATGTCACTGTATCTGGCACCAATCAAAGAACAAAGAACACAGAAAAGTTCAGCCCTCCAATGTGCCAATCATGATACCTTAACTAAACTGAAAAAAACCTTCTGTCCTTACTCAGTTCATATCCCTCTATTCCCTCCCCATTCATGTACCCATCCAGGTGCCTCTTAAATATTGCTAATGTGTCTGCTTGCACCACCTCCTCTGGCAGCACGTTCCAGGCATCCACCACTCCCTCCATGAAAAACTTCCCCCACCCTTCTCCCTTAAATTTTCCCCCTCTCACCTGGAGCCTGTGCCTCCTTGTAATTGGCACTTACACACCTGGAAAAAGCCTCTGATTATCCACCCTGTCTATGCCTCTCATAATTTTGTCGACCTCAGTGGGACATGTCACTAAAACAACAACTACCTGTATTTATACAGTGCCCTTAATGTAATAAAATGTCTCAAGGCACTTCATAGGAGAATCTTAAGCAAAATTTGACAAGGTCCTTTGCCTTTCTCCATCCCTTCATCTAATTTACTTGCTGTTAATAGATGGATGTATTTGTCTCTTGAGCTCATACACTCAGGGGTCATATATAAATCTGGATAAATTCAAAGCACATGCCAATTGGTATACCAAAAGCATATTACCATGTTCATTGCATCCTAATTCAAACTTGCAGATGTTGAATCTTTTGTCTGGGTACTGTTCTCAGGCACATGGAATGTACCAGCCCATACTGGGCCAATCACCCATTAAGCTGATCTTTCTCTTCATCCTATTGGTAACCAAACACTAAATTCTGCACTCTATCCTTTCCTTCTCCCCTATGTACTCTATGGACAGTATATTTTGTCTGCATAGCTCACAAGAACCAATACTTTTCACTGTATCCCAATACATCTGATAACAATAAATCAATCAATCACTCACTGGTACAAAAAGTGTACAAAGCAGAATAAAATTTTCACTTGAATTTCAACTCAAATATGACTGGAACAAATGATATTAAGGCTCCAACTGAAGTTCTTGAATCACATGACTTATAAATCAGACACCTTTCACTCTTTCACACCTCAGTACTTAATTACTTTACTGTCATGTGTTCACTGCCAATTAACAACAATTCCCCATAAAATAATTTTCCTTAAGAACAAGTGGAGCATTAAACATATTAGTTGACTGACATATACAACTGACCAACCTCAAGGAATGGATATGAAACTACTGTGTGATCAGCACTGGGCCATGACTCAATAAACTGTGTGCAATTTAATAAAAATCTGCTTTAAAATGGGCATTTAGAGGTTCCACCTCCAGTTAATTCCATTACTCAACTAACTCACTGTGCACCCATACAATATTAGAGAGTTTCTAGATTAGTAAGACAAAGAAGGAGAGGTCGAATACTGAGTGCAATTCTCCCAGCCTGCTGTGCAGCTCTAGCAGTGCAGCAGGCTGGGAGACATCAACAGAGGCCATTTTTCAGGCTTCCCATTAGGCACCAGGGCCTCCACGAGTCTCCAGACTAAGATTTCCAGCACAGAGCTGATTTCAATACGGAAGTCACAATTTCCATTTCATTAGTGTGTCCCTCCCCCTGCCAAGAATGGTTCCCTCCAGCAGGATTTACTCCTGCTCCCCACTAACGGGGAACTGGTGACCTGACCCCAGAGGAGTAAACAGAAATCATTGAGGCCCCTCTGGGAGGTCAGGGAGAAAGAGGGATGCCCTTTGGGCAGTGCCATCCTGGCCCCCTAGCACTGCCAAAGAGGTAAGCTGGCAATGCTCAAGGGACAGCTTGGTACTACCTACTGGGCATCAAGCAATGCCAAGAGGGCAGGACCAAAAGTGGTGGGGCGTATTGGGGGCAATCAATGTGAGTGGGGGGAACCCGCTGCTAGTGTGCACTTGGGATGACTGGGAGAGGAAGGGAGGAGGTGATTGGGGGTCATCATCTGGATGGGAGGTTGGAGACTGTCAGCAGGAAGGGGCAATCAGAGCTGCTCATGGGGAAGGGGATGGCTGGGGTCAAGGCTGTCAGGGGAGGGGGTGTCGGGACTATTGTTGGGGAGTAATTGGGACTTTGGGACTGCCCAGTAAGGGGGGGAATTGGAGATCAGGGCTGGGAAGTCTAGGCTGGGGAGGACATCGGGTCAGCCAGGAAAATCCAGGAGGCAGCGATTGGAGGAGATTAGAAGCCAGCTATGGGAGGGTTATGAGGCTGGCCAGCAATTAGAGGCCAAAAATCGGGAAGTCAGCAATACAGGGCCATTGCATATGTGCCGATCTCCGCTCTGACAGATCAGTGCATGCGCAGTGGCCTGCTCAGAACTATGCTGCTGACCTCCCAGGAGAGAACCCGCCCACAGGTTTCCAGAGTGAATTATGCTGAGGCACTCTGTGATGCACCGTTTTGGAAATTTGTTCTGGAGATCGGACTAAAAAAAACTGCTGGGATTTACTGTCATTTTCCTGCATGTTGGGAACTTAGAATTTTTTTGGGAGAGTCCTGATCATAGTTTAGGATCTGGAATGGAGTAAAGTTGGTTGTCTCAGATCTGTCCTCAAACCATGAAGAATTATTTGGTATGAAATAATGAAGTTGTTTTGAATATATTTCGCAATAAAAGATGTCAAGAAAGTTCAAGGGAAGTTAGTTACTTTGTCCACATTGACAAAGAGTAATGAAGCAGATTCACCTGGACAATGCCATTTTCTCCAAGGCCACAAATTTCATGATGATATGATATACCCATGCTGACAAAATAAATGATGAGAGTTTTAAATGCAGAGCAGAAGCCTGGAGATAGTCATTCATGAGTAAAGTGTGGGCAACTGGAACATCATCTGTGCAGTTTCCAGTCAAAACCACCATGAGAATAAGTACTCAATGATCAGCTTCAGGGAGGTCTAGACTAATGTGCACCCCTTACTTGCCAAGCCGTGCTGTGTTGTGTTACTGGTGTTGAGACAAAAGCTAAGGCCAAGTTTGCCAGAACCAAGTAAACCTCGACAGTATAAAAGAAAAATGCATTTCTTTCCATGACGCAGCTGATGGCTTGTATTGTCCTACCTCAACTGGGCACCTGTTATAGACATCCCAAATACACTATGCATGACCTGAACCCATCCAGATTTGTGGATTCAAGCCACTTGCATGACCTCAACATGCCCCTGACTCCCAGTCGCAGAGGCCTTTATCCAGAGCCTGGAGTCAGAAAGTCAGTAAAAAGTCTGACAATACCAGGTTTTAGTCCAACTGATTTATTTGATAATAGACTCACAAGCTTTCGGGGTTGTCTATTATCAAGTAAATCGGTTGGACTAAAACCTGGTGTTGTCAGACTTTTTACTGTGTTTACGCCAGTCTAACGCCGGCACATCCACGTCAGAAAGTCAGCCAAGACCAAGAACATAAAGAACATTTATTTGTTTGGGCTTTCTTCCCCTTAATGCCAGCTCCCCTCTGATTCTTTGACCTTGGACCCATTTGGTGCAAAGCTTAATCAATGGTTGTTTCCATTAGGTTTCTTTCACTGGAAAGTTCAAGAGAAAGGACTGGGCACATTCTTGTCCATTTTAATTCCATATCTATCTTTGATCTGTGCCAGTTACAGGTAAAGTTGTGTCATCCTCCACCCATTCCCCCTCCTCCACACCCCCCGCCCCGCTTATATCTAGGCGAAGTCCAGGCATTAATATAGATGATTTCACAGATTTGTGTTCATTTTCCTCTTCTTTGCATAAACTGAGCATAGGCTGTTGGAGAGAAATACCAACAAACAACTTCCATTTGTACAGTACTTTTCTCTCTTTCTCATTATGTAGTGTTGTCAGGTTGCTAACCATGCTTTATGCCATAATTACTATGGGGAAGGTGAAGAGGCAGGCCCCAAGCTCTATCTCAGTTGGTACAGGGATTAAACCTGTGCTTCGCTTTATTCAAGATCATATCCCATGCAGGTAGTCAACTGAGTTAATTGATCCCTACAGTATCTTTCACATTCTAAAATGTCCCACAGCAGCTCACGGGAGTATTACGCTGTGACAACAAACTACAATGAAAATATTAGGTCAAGTGAATAAGGCCGGTTTTCAGGAGCATCTTAAAGGAGGCTAGAACAATGTAGACTCACAGAAAGAGAAAGCAGACGGGATTGATTGAAGTGTTTTACTGCAGATGAAGTACTTTTGAAATACAGTCATTGTTGTACTGTAGGAAGCCTAGGAGCCAATTTGCATAAAGCAAACTCCCACAAACAGCAATGTGATAGTTTTGATGTTGATCAAGGGATAAATATTGGCCAAATTGGTAAAAACTCTATGTTTTATCAATGAACACATGGATTGTCAGTTTAATGTCATGGACAGTTTAATGTCCAGCCAAAAGACTGGCTGGAACGTTATGATCATTCATGCCAGTGGGGTTTTTCCATCCCACTGCAGTGAACAGGGACTGGTTGTATCATCTTGATGCCTGCGAGTGGTGAGGGGATGTCAGGTCTCTGTGTTCAAGATTTGGAGCTGTTCCCTCATCTGCCAGGGGTCCTGATGTTCAGGGGTGGGAGAGTCGGTGGGCAGGGGCGGGGTGGGGGGGAGTGGGGTGATGGTGGAGGGGTGAAGTGGCTGGGCCTTTGTCTTTTCTTTGAGATCAAGGCACTGTTTAAAAATGGTGCTCCAATGTCTGCAAAGTGTCAGCTTAGATGTTTGAAGTCCCAGAGTGGAACTTCAAGTAGATCCAATTCAGGTGGGAGCAATAAAATAAATGGCAGAACCATCAGGAGTGTAGGCACACAGAGAGATCTGAGAGTACAGATTCACAGATCCTTAAAAGTGGCAGTACATGGAAAAGTTGGTGAAGAAAGTATACAGCATGTTTGCCTTAATAGGATGGGGCATCAAATATAAAATTTGGCAAATTATGTTACAGTTGTATAAAATGTTGGTTAGGCCATATTTGGGCCTGATTTTACCAACGGGCGCGAAATCGTGGTAAATTTGGGCGTCAGGTCTGTAACGTGACCTGCACCCGAAACCGAGCAGATCACAACTTTACCGACACCCAATTTGGGCGTGGATCCAGTCCACGCCCCAATCAGGCGGCCTGACAATTTAAATGCATTAGCACGTATTTAAATTGATTTAATGAACTGTGCGCCCAACTCTACCACCAAATCCCACTTTACCGTCTTTGGATCTGTTCCGGATCCGCGCTGTTATCAACCTGCAGAATAAAAATCCAAAGCGGATTCCTATTCAGCAGGGGAACCTCCGAAGCCCATCCTCCTCGAACACCCTTCGCAAACCCCCGACTAACCACCCCGGCAGACCCGCCCCCTGCAATCTGAACTCCCTGGGAGGCAGACAGCCCCCAACAGACACCCCCCGTCCCACACCCCCGCGATCAGACCCCCCTGGGAGATAGGCCCACCCCCCCAGCAGACATCCCCCATGGTCAGAACCCCCCCCCCCCCCCCCACCGGGAGGCAGCCCCCCCTCCCCCCACGATCAGAAACCAACCCCCCCCCCCCCCGCCTCCTGCAGAGCACACCCCCAACCTACCTCGATTGCTGCTCTCCCTGCACCATCCTTCTGACCTGCACTCGTTGATGTGGAGATGCCGGTGTTGGACTGGGGTCAACACAGTAAGAAGTCTGACAACGCCAGGTTAAAGTCCTGTTGGACTGGTGTTGTGAGACTTCTTACTGCACTCGTTGGACAGCCTGCAGCACCTTCTCGGCCTTCCACTGGCGTCTGCTGGAAGAGTGAGGGCCGGGCTCAGATGGATTTTCCCAAGTCCATCCTCCCTACCCATCCTCCACCACTACCCCCCCAACCAGAGATCCATCTGACCCCCCCCCCCCCCCCCCCCCCCCCCCCCTCCGGCAGATGCCAGCGGAAGGCCAGGAAGGTGCTGCAGGCTGTCCAATGAGTGCAGTAAGAAGTCTCACAACACCAGTCCAACAGGACATTAACCTGGTGTTGTGAGACTTCTTACTGTGTTGACCCCAGTCCAACACCGGCATCTCCACATCAACGAGTGCAGGTCAGAAGGATGGTGGAGGGAGAGCAGCAATCCAGATAGGTTGTGGGTGTGCTGCGCCGAGGGGGGGGCCTGCCTCCCGGGAGAGGGTGTTGGGGGGGGGGAGCTGCCTCCCAGGGGTGTCTGATAGGGGGGGGGTTGGGGAGCTACCTCCCAGGGCAGGGTCTGATCGCGACTCATCCCCCACCCCCACCCACCAACCCCCCACCCCAGCTCTCTCTGTTTTTGTCTTTCGTGCCTGGGCGCACTGTTTCAGATTTTTTCGAACTGCGCATACGCAGTTCAGAGCTTCGAACGCTCCAGCAGCACAAAGCCCCGCACATAGCATGGACCGGATCGGAGCCAGCAAAATGCGTGTGGGCACGCTGGAACGAGGATTCCGGGCTCGGATCCGTTTTACATCCGGATCCGGCCCTTAGCCTCCGATTGATAAAATCTGGCCCATTGTGTCCAATCCTGGTCACCACACTAACAGGAGGATGTGGAGGCTTTGGAGTGAGTACAGAAAGAGTTTACCGGGATGTTGCCTGGTATGGACAGTATTAGCAATGAGGAGAGATTAAATAAACTGGGATTGTTCTCCCTGGAAAGATGGATGCTGAGGGGTGACTTCAAGTAGAATTTTAAAAAACCATGAGTGGTATAGATAGTCTGAACAGTTGGAAACTTTTTCCCAGGACAGAAATGACGATTACAAGAGGGGACAATTCAAGATAAGGAGCAAAAG
The DNA here is from genome assembly GCF_965287045.1 of Carcharhinus amblyrhynchos. Classification (NCBI taxonomy): domain Eukaryota; kingdom Metazoa; phylum Chordata; class Chondrichthyes; order Carcharhiniformes; family Carcharhinidae; genus Carcharhinus; species Carcharhinus amblyrhynchos. Next base: position 25,289,432 of record NC_137328.1, on the reverse strand, counting down.
GTTCAGTGGAGATGTGTGGGGAAAGTGTTTTTACACAGAGGATGGTGGGAGCCTGGAATATATTGCCAAGTGAGGTGGTTGAGGCAGTTATATTAGCCATTAAAGACTGACCTTAATAAGCATACGAACAAACGGGGAAGGGAGGGATATAAGCAGTTGGTTTAGATAGGACAACATGGTCAGCTCAGGCTTGGAGGGCTAAAGGATCTGTTCCTGTGCTGTACTGTTCTTTGTTCTCTTTGTTCAATTCACAATCCCCACAGGCAAAGAATGAAATCCCAGAGCTAAGAGCCTAAACAATGGATAGAACATAGAAAAACTACAGCACAAACAGGCCCACAAGTTGCGCCGATCATATCTCTACCTACTAGGCTTACCTGTAACCCTCAATCCTATTAAGTCCCATGTACTCATCCAGAAGCCTCTGAAAAGACCCTATCGAATCTGCCTCCACCACCACCGACGGCAGCCGGTTCCACGCATCCACCACCCTCTGAGTGAAAAACTAACCCCTGACATCTCCATGGTGGAGGAAATGTGGAATTGGATAAAATGCCAGGATTAGAGGAAAGCTGATCTCTCAGAGGATGACAGGGCTGGATGAGGTGACTGAGGGAGGGCGAAGCCATGAGGGAATTGATGAGGATTTTAAAATGGGAGCAAGAATTTCTGAAGTAACAACAGTGTGAATGGATGCACCTGAAATTTTCTAAAGGCTTGAGCTCAATTCAACATCCGGCTTAGTCCTCACAGAAACACATCATTCCCGTAGGCCAAGGTGACCATTTTTAAAATTACCTCAAGGAACACCAGGTCTCAGTACAAGTTAAAACGCCTTTGGATTCAAGGACCTAATTTGAATCTAACTTCAATTCATGAGATATAAGTCCTCTCTCTTTTCATGCTGTGCTGTCTCAAATATATATTATCCCTGTTTAAATTTCAGTCGAATGAATGGAGGAAAACCATAAGCAATGCAAAGTGAAATGGTTAAAGCACGGGGCACTCATCTTGAATAGAAATTGGCTTTGTACTTACCAGAAAACACACCATGGCTGGAATAATTTGTCTATTACCGAAGCCTGGAAAATAAAGTAATAAAACATCGTAATCTTCCACATCCATCACGTTACTGTAGGACGCACAACAAAATCAATTACATTAGCGAAATAAACTATGAAATGCAAAATAAAACTTTCCAAGTTAATTACTTTTTAAATCACAGTGGGGCCCTCTTCTTGATTGTATATAAAAATACTTCAAACAGCAATAAGATGGAGACATTGTGGTGACTTTGAAAGTGATGATACCAGATTCAATTATCCAGGCAGTGAACAGATCTAAAGAAGCATTTGTGTAATGTTGGATAATGAAACAGCATGTTCAGCAAGGAGCAGATGCACAATGAAAGGAGGATATCCAGAAACTGTTGGTCACGCTATGCCACCCCATTATTAGCTTTGCAGAAATGGCATTTCCACAGTCTGGCTCCCTATTAAGATGCATCGATTGCTGTGAAATTGCTGTGTTTGCCTTTCCAGAGTCAGCTTGTTCACCCATCAAACAAAGCACAGCAGATGATCTTATCCATCCTCAATAAAGTTCAGTGGCTGCATTCCCATCATCTCTCACAGATAGGATGATACCGACTAACCGCATGCTGGACATGAAAATAAATTTAACACAGAAAGTTAAGTCTTCTCAGTTCAAGCCTAAGTACTGTTTTAATGATGTATTAAGTGTTAATTAATGTGAGCTAATCCCTTTGGCATTGAAAATTAATGTTGTAAGTGCCAAATCTCAGTCTTGCAGACTTTAAGTATATTTTCCTTTACTTTTCATTCTTGTCACATTTTTGTCTCTTAATCCAAACTTTCTCTCCCTCAATTATTTCTCTTTCTGTACCTGTTTTGACATTGGTGTGTTTTTAAGCACACATTAGCTATGAGCGCAAACGGCAGCACGGGCACAAAATCTCATGAAAATTGGAAAACTGGATTCTTGCCGGTGTAATCTCATTTTCTGATTTTCCCTGCCCCTCGCTGCTGACCTTGGAAGGTTGGGAACCTCATTTCAATAAATAGGAATCTCATCAGTGGGCCAATCTGCTGTCACTTCCACTCTCGTTGGATATTCCAACCTCGCCAACGTGACATCACACCGTCCAGTTTAAAACAGCCTGATAAAAACATGAACCTGGTGACCTCACTCCGAGGAGGATATGTGAGCGTGCAGGTCCCCATTACCCACCAGGGAATCATATAGAAAGGGGGCACAGGACAGGCCTCAGAACACAGATAAGTCATTCTTGGGACCGTGGTTTAAGTTTCAGGTGCGGGGGTTGGAAGGTGCAAAGTTGTAGGGTGCAGGGCCTGCATGGGCCTTCAGTCTCAGATCCAAAGTGGAGGTACCTTGAGTTCACCATTATTTCCAGGATCACATCAGTAGCACTGCGTGTGAGGGAAGGTTAACCAATCAGATAACATCCTTGCAGACAGGAGATGAAGGAAACACCAACAGTGGGCATCAGCCTAGATGTGGAGGATGGTAGGGTTTTGCAATAATTAAATGAGAGCAGGGAGACACCGGGAATGGACCAAAAGTGATATTCAATACATAATATGCTGGTTACATTAGTGTTTCCTATTTTAGCATGCCTAACATCAACTTTGCCCACACTGTCAATATAATTCCATCACTTTCCTAACCCTACTGTCATGTCTAGGTGTTTCCAGGATCCAGAGCTGAGGTGGAGGCAGCCTGCTGTTTGCTACACCTGATTGCCTGAGGTAACTTTGGCAGATATCCTCTGGAGAGCCAGCTTTTGAGGGTCCAGGCCCTTTTTTTGGGCAGCACAGGTGTAATAGTGCTACCTTTCTTGGTATGCGGGGCTGGAGGTAAATTACTAGTAGGAATGGGGGGAGTCAGATGACTTGGACACCTATGAAGTCTCCTGGGTGGAAGGTCCCAGGCTCTGCACCAGATGATCCACCTCCCTAAGGGTGCCCAGGGGGCCTGTGGGTCCTCCATGGAATAGATGGGCAGATGGAGTCAGATCCAGAACCCCATTATCCTCTGGACTTGGAACTCGTGGATGCCCCAAAGTACCTGCACCATTGCACATTGCGGTTCATTCTCTCAACCATGGAGTGGATGCCCTGAACCATGTGTGTACATTCCCTGCCATAGAGTACACGACCTGCACCAAGGTCTCCACTGTGAATGCCACCCTCACAGCGTTGACTTTGTTCCCTCAGAATGATGGCACCATTTCCTCAGACAGAAGGTATTGGAATTCTTCCATTTAGACTTGCAATTCAAGTAGAGATGCTGGCATCCCTTACTGATGTTCATGACCGTACCATTGTACTTCCAGCAGCTAGAAATCATAGAAACCCTACAGTGCAGATAGAGGCCATTTAGCCCATCGAGTCTGCATTGACCACAGTCCCACCCATTCCCTACCCCTATATCCCTACAATTTACCCGCTAATCCCTCTAACCTACACGTCTCAGAACACTAGGGAACAGTTTTAGCATGGCCAATCAACCTAACCCACACATCTTTGGACTGTGGGAGGAAACCGGAGCACCCGGAGGAAATCCACGCAAACAGAGGAGAACATGCAGACTCCACATAGACAGTGACCCGAGCCGGGAATCGAACCCAGGACCCTGGAGTTGTGAAGCAGCAGTGCTAACCACTGTGCTACCATGCCACTGAGGACAACAGTGTCCAGGGACACATCGTCTGACCATGGCTGAGGACAGTCCTGGGCTCTGACATCCATCCAAAAGCAGGATCCCTAGACCGTCCTTGTCTCTGCCAGCTATAAGGTGCTCACTAGTCAATGACCCAGAAGCCTGCCTGCTAATATGGTCAACCAAGGTATGAGTATCTGCACTGGCAGATGGTGCAGTTGACAGCTGTGATGCATTATCCATGCGAACACCTAAGAAATCTTCCTTGGAACTGTTGTCATCTGCCAGTTATGCTCAAACTTGACCTGCAAGGAGACAGATGGGATTTGTGTAAACAGGATACATGCTCGGTCAGATGATAATGATGCTTGGCATGTGTGGTTGGTGAGTGGGAGCTGAAATGTGATGCAGAGAGGAGCCGTGACAGGGAGAAGAGGAGTTGTGGGATGGCAAGTGGTGGGGTCCCATTAGGTGACAATGAGTGAGCTCCCAGTGGATGGGTGTGTTAATGGGTGCATGGTGACAATGAGCAAGGTGAGTTGGCTGCATGAAGAAGGTCATTCATCTTCTTCCCACACTCTAGTGTTGTCTGCCTGTGCAAAGAGATGGCGCTTACTGGCGCTGCCACAACTCCCATGCCAAAAGGAGGGAATAACATTCACCTACCCCAATACTTGGAAACATTTTTTTAAAATTAATTTTATGGGAACTGAGCACCACTGGCTGGGCCAACATTTCTTGCCCTCCCATGTGACCTTGTTGGCAGAGGATGTCCTGCTTTTGCTCCACCTCATTCAACACCTTGGTGAAGACTCTCTCTGAGAAATGCAGGGCTACTTCCTGGCTGTTATTCCCCCCAGTTGGACTTGGAACAAGTGCTGGGGAGTGCTGGAAGTGTTTAAATTATTCCATCCCCCTTCCACCCCCCATCCCTTCAAATTGATTCGCTCAAGTGATGTTTGGATGAGCAAATCAGTCAGACCAGTTCTGGTGCGACATGAAACTTGTGCAAAAGAGTTCCGTTTTTAAAAAGTACCTGAAAATATGATGTGCTTTCTCATTGATGACATCAGCGGGCTACTCCCCAGTTTTCTCTCTGAAAGCAGCACTTAGCCAGAATAACAAAAAATTCCATCCACTGAGCTCGCCTACTCTAACTTACACTTCCTACTCAGTCTTCGCACTGTTTATTTTACAATCGCACAACCCACTGGTTAAAGGAATATTTCCTTGCCTGCCCTGTTCACTCAAATTACGCACGCATTGGGAGCGATACTCATCGATTTATCAATGAAAAATGTTTTACCCTAATGTTCGTACCCAACCCCATCAGCAGATGGTGAAATTTGAATTCAACAATGATAGTCATGGGTTGATTGTCATACAAAACTCTTGCTGCGGCTGCAGTTGGAGTATTGCATACAGTTCTGGTCGCCGCATTATAAGAAAGATGTGGAAGAATTGGAAAGGGTGCAGAGGAGGTTTACCACGATGTTGCCTGGTATGGTGGGAAGATCTTATGAGGAAAGGCTGAGGGACTTGAGGGTTTTTCGTTAGAGAGAAGAAGGTTAAGAGGTGACCTAATTGAGGCATACAGGATGATCAAAGGATTGGATAGGGTGGACAGTGAGAGCCTTTTTCCTCGGATGGTGATGGCTAACACGAGGGCACATAGCTTTAAATTGAGGGGTGGTAATTATAGGACGAATGTCAGAGGTAGTTTCTTTACTCAGAGGGTAGTAAGGGTGTGGAATGCCCTGCCTGTAGTAGTTGTGGACTCACCAACTTTAAGGGTGTTCAAATGATCAGTTGATAGGCATTTGGATAACATTGGATTAGTTTAGGTTAGAGGGTCATTAGATTGGTTCCACTGGTCGGCGCAACATCGAGGGCTGAAGGCCCTGTACTGCGCTGTAATGTTCTATGTTCTAAAACCTATCTGGTTCACTAATATCCTTTAAGGAAGGAAACCTGCTGTCCTTACCTGGTCTGACGTACATGAAACTGCAGATCCACAACAATGTGGTTGTCTCTCACGTGTCCTCTAGAATGGAGGGAGGTTAGGAATGGGCTAGAAATGTTGGCCTAGCCAGTGACGCTCACTTCCCATGAAATGAATTTTTAAAAATGTTTCCAATTGGTGGGATAGGTGAACATTATCCCCACTTTTGGCATAGAGTAAAATCAGCATCTGCTTGCTCCAGTAGTTATCCCACCCATTGGTCAGGATTTTTATTATGAGAAAATGTGGGGATCCCCTTTTTTAAATCAGGCCTACTGCTTCCTGTAATCCTCCTCCTTCCTGCATTCAGTGCTGCTTATTGAACCGCAAAAGCAACTCTGGAACAATTTGAATGATAAAACCATAGAACCCCTACGGTGCAGGAAGAGACCATCCAGCCCATCATATCTGTACCAACTCTCCAGAGGACTATTCCACTCTGGTTCTACCCACCGCCCCATCCCTGTAACTCCACGTATTTATCATGGCTACACATCTTGGGACACTAAACATGGCCAATCAACTGAACATGCACGTCTTAGGACTGTAGCAAGAAACCAGAACACCCGGAGGAAACCCATGCAGACCTGGGAAGAATGTGCAAACTCCACACAGATAGTCATCTAAGGCCAGAATCGAACCCAGGTCCCTGGTACTGTGAGATACAGTGTTAACGACTGTGCCACAGTGCCACCCATAATTGAGAATAACATAAATTCTCACTTCATATAGCAATGAATGCTGATGCTGCGTGGGGTCGATACAGAAATAATTATCATGTGGAGGTCCTGACCTTAGAACTAAAATCCCAACAAGTGAGCTGTGTTTAAAATTGCCCCCCTTGTTTCCATTGCAGCACTGCTAACAGCTCACACTTTCAGAAAACTTGTCATGTAACAATTGTAAAATCCTAAATGTGTAAAAGAAAGTCGAATGAATGGTACATATGAATTGTTATCTCATTACAGAAAATTGTGGCCCATTATCTTAACCCTGGTTGGATTTGTGTGACAATATAAAATTGATACTAAATTGCCTGTGCCAATTTAAAATAAATTGGAATCATAATAATTGACAAGAACAGATCTTGGTCTAATTACAATTTTCCTGATATATACCATTTTAAAATTCAGAAACTGAAATCTGATTGTTCATCCCAGAACAATTGGCTGAATTAAAATTTTAGCTCATAACCAGAAACTGCAATTAGCTCCTTGTTAAATCTGTATGTGAATTATGAACCTGGCATTAATTTAAAAATTAATTTCAGGACTTTGCTTTCTGTTGCTGTTACACTTCTTTGTCAATCATTTGTCCATATGCTTCTCACATTTACTTTAATAATGGAACTACTTATATGAACTTATCAGCTCCAGTTAACCCCATGACATGGCAGAGTGGGCACAGTCGTTAACAATGCTGCCTCACAGCTCCAAGGACCTGGGTTCAATTCCAGCCTCAGGTGACTGCCTGTGTGGAGCTTGCACATTCTCCCCATGTCTGTGTGGGTTTCCACCGGGTACTTTGGTTTTGTCCCACAGTCCAAGGATGTGCAGGTTACGTTGATTGGCCATGCTAAATTGTCTCATATTGTCAGGGGAATTATCAAGGTAAATACACGGGGATGCAGGGAAAAGACCTGGCCGGGATTGTTGGTGGTGCAGGGTTAGAATCTGTGTAATTGAAGTCCATTATTTCTGTTATCAACTCTCTCCAAGGCCTTGGACCATGCCCAGAATTGGGTGGCATGGTGTGGCCCAGTAAGTCCCATATTTCGGCTTGCCCTCGCTCTTTATTCTGTACTGCAACAAAACATACTTGCTGCATCCAAATCTATTTATTGATTTTCAAATCATTTGAGTTTTGCTACATATGTTACTCGTAATCAAGAGTTTCAGCCTCTCTCACTCAAACACCATTCCTCCCCCCCCCCTTGCACCTCCCCACCCTTGCCCCTGCCCTTGCTGGGGTCTCCCGGCCATGCTTTCCCCAGATCCTTGCTTTTACCTGGGGGAAATCTTTAATTCTTCATGGGCTCTGCTTACAGATCCAGCAGTGGCCAATACTCTCCTTGGGCACTCCTGGCGCTTCAGAGTGGCCAGGTGGTTAGATTGGCCTGCAGCTCTCCAAGACAAAACTTGTTGTCCCTAAGAGGCTGAAGTCCTACTCTGACCTAATTAAGTTTGTCTCCAGCATATTATAGCTGGCAGATTTGACGTTGGCAGATTTGACCTTTGGTCCGGAAAATGTATAAAATCCACTTCTCTTCTTCTTTGGCAGTCCCTCAGGGTTGAGGATGACTTGCTTCGGGTGGTATGTTCTGCAGTGATTGAATAGTCCAATTCTGGAACCACAGACTCTGCCACAGGTTTGGCAGATGGTGTTTGATGAGGTGGCTGGATTCTGCCCTCTCTTTTAACTGTTTACATTTGGCCTCTGCTTGATCCACCAGTCTCAAAGTTTTAAAGATTTTCAAAGTTTATTTATCAGTGTAACAAGTAGACTTACATTAACACTGCAATGCAGTTATTGTGAAAATACCCTAGTCGCCACACTCCGGCACCTGTTCAGGTTCACTGAGGGAGAATTTAGCATGGCTAATGCACCTAACCTGCACGTCCTTTGGATTGTGGGAGGAAACCGGAGCACCTGGAGGAAACCCATGCAGAAACAGGGAGAAAATGCAGACTCCACATAGACAGTGACCCAAGCTGGAAATCACACCCAGGTTGCTGGTGCTGTGAGAAAGCAGTGCTGTGCCACTGTGCCACCTTTATCGGGGGCACTCGAGGAGATTGGTACCTTTGTGGATGCTTATTCTCCAGTTTGTGCATTTTAATGTAAACACTTCCCACATGCCGATGGAGCTGTTGCATTCATTTAAAGAGGTTTTCAGAGCATTCTTGTAGCTTTCCCTCTGCCCTCCTATGCTTGCTTGCCATTACAGAGCTTGGCAATAGAGCACTTATTTCGGGAGTCTTGTGTCGGACATGCGCACAATGTGGCCCGCCCATCACAGACGGTCAAGTGTGACTGGTGCCTTGATACTGGGACATTGGTCTGAGAGAGACCTCTTATGTAGGTACGCCCATCCTGCTAGTGGATTTGCGGAGATAACATTGGTGATATCTCTCCAGGGATTTGAGATGTCTTCTGTACACTTCCATGTTTCTGATGCAGGGACCACAGCTGCTCTGTAACCATGAGCTTGGTGCTGGATTTGAAGCCTGGATCTTCAAATATTCTGTTTCTCAGGCGTTGGAAGATTGCATTGATGCCTTGAACTTAGAATAGAATATAATAGAACAGAATCCCTGCATTGCAGAAGGAGGCCATTTGTCCCATTCAGCTTGCACCAACAACAATCCCACCCAGATCCTGTCCCTGTAAACCCACATATTTACGCTGATAATCCTCCTGACACCAATTTAGCATGGCTAATCAACCTAACCTGCACTTCTTTGGCACTGTAAGGGGAAATTGGACCACTTGGAGGAAGCCCACACAGATAAGCAGAGAATATGCAGACTCCACATAAACGGTAACCTAAGACCAGAATGGAACCTGAATCTCTGGTACTCTGAGGCAGCAGTGCTAACCATTGTGCCACCATGTCACATAAGCTGATGTTAGATTTCATTGTCAATGTCAGCCCACACTGAGAGGAGGCTCCCAAGGTATGGAAAATGACCCATGTTGTCCACAGGTTCAATATGGATCTTGGAGGTCAGAAAGGCAGTTTTGTATGGCAAGTGCAGGCTGGTAGCGATCCTTCATTTTCTGGATGTTTAGTCCAATCTCTCATATGCCTCGGTGAATGCGACAATGGTGGTTTGTAGCTCAGTTTCTGAATGTACGCACCACACAGGTATTGTCTGCGTACAGCAGCTCAATGTCAGAATTTGGGGTGGTCTTGGTTCTGGCCTGGTGATGTCAGAGGTTGAAAAGTTTCCAGCTTGTCTGATAGGTTCGCTCTACTTCAGTAGGGAGTTTCAGGGTGATGGGATGGAGTGTTGTTGCAAGGAAGATGGGGAAGAGCATTGGTGAAATGCCACAGCCCTGTTTGACACCAGTTTGCACACATATTGGGTCTGTGAGGATCCTGAATTATTATGGAAATTTATTCCACAGCTGCTAACCCTGCTGAAAACTCTGCATGAGCTTCCGTATCAGTACAAAGCCTGGAAATGGACAGAAGCCTGTGATGCTGCATTCAGAAAGGCAAAAGCAGCACTGACAGATTCCGAGATACTGACTCATACTGATCCTTCCTTACCTCTGCAATTTGCATGCAATACATCACTTTATAGAGTTGGAGCCATTGTCTCACACATAATTCCCTCTGATGTGGAGAAGCCCATCGCGTTGTGATGTTTTAAATAAAACAGAGAGCCAATATGCTCAAATTAAGCGCAAAACACTGCAATCATTTTCCAAATTCAGAAATTTAACTAGGACCTGGTTGGATAGAAATTCATACTCCTGACTAATCATCAACCACTCACCTCAATATTCAGTCCACACATAGGTACCCCTTCTTCAGCTGACATTGAGTGCTCACACATAAATACAGAAAATCTACCTTGAATGGCAATGTGGAGTGACTTTCTAGGTTGCCCCTACCAGTCAGCTACAGGGACACTGTTCAAAAAGATATCTTCCATTTTGTACACACGGAGAATATGCCCATCATTTCAGTTCAAATCAAGATAGCCACTTGAGTGGACCCAACAATGTCCAAAGGTATGAATCTTGTGATCATGGCAACTCTTCCCTGGACTACCAAGCCTCACCTGACCTTCATCCTTACATTTCCAGGAGGATGACATTATCCGCTGGCACAGGATGTTTGCTTTGGGACATGCAAATTATTATTCTGCTAACATTGAAGAAACTAATGTTGGACCAACTGCATTCAGGGCATTGCAGAATAGTTTGCATGAAAGAAGCTGCTTTTGGTGGTCTGATTCTGTTTAAGGTGAAAAACTTTGTTGGAGACATTGCTGACACAGAATGAAGGCATCAAGGCAGACTTCAAGATATTTTGAACTGACTTGCATGCAAACCTTCTGCTTGTTACATAACCAGTTGAACATTGATGGAGTGAAACCCATTTGAATTGGTGAATATTCCTAGATAATATGAAGGTACCTTGATTATCATGTGACTGCAGTTTGTGACCATGTGGATCTTTGGGAATTTGGTCAGTACAACAAATCTGAAGGCCCTCTCATTCTGATTGTTCTCATCAATAGCAAAACAGGCATAAGTGGTGGCCCTGGCAAACATTGCATCGGTCACCTGGGATATACGCACTTGTCTGCAGCAGTTTGTGAACATAAGAACATAAGAACATAAGAAATAGGAGCAGGAGTAGGCCATCTAGCCCTTCGAGCCTGCCCCGCCATTCAATAAGATCATGGCTGATCTGTTGTGGCTCAGTTCCACCTTCCCGCCCTCTCCCCATAACCCTTAATCCCCTCTCTTATCAAAAACCCATCAACCCGCTTCTTAAAAATATTTAGCGAGGCAGCCTCCACCACTTCAACGGGCAGAGAATTCCAGAGATTCACCACCCTTTGAGTGAAGAAGTTCCTCCTCAACTCCGTTCTAAACCGCCTCCCCTTTATCTTGAGGCTGTGCCCCCTAGTCCTACTGTCTTTTTTGAGCGGGAAGAGTCTCTCCACCTCTATCCTATCCATCCCATTCATCATCTTATACGTCTCAATGAGATCTCCCCTCATTCTTCTAAACTCTAGCGAGTACAAGCCTAGTTTATTCAGCCTCTCCTCATAGCTCAACCCCCTCAACTCCAGTATCAGCCTAGTAAACCTCCTCTGCACTCCCTCCAGGGCCAAAATATCCTTGCGCAGGTGCGGCGCCCAAAACTGCACACAGTACTCCAGCTGCGGCCTCACCAATGCCCTATACAGCTGCAGATGTCACAAGGAAATCCCTGGAACAAGCTGGAGGCAATTCAAGGCTGTGATGACCTTGAGGGCCACTAGCAATGTGTGCCCAACAAGCTCACTTGGAAAGTATTGTTCCAGAAGACTGTCGAGGACAACTGAACCTCCAAAGATCCTATTGCTCAGTCTTGCTCTGGGAGCAGATCTTCTGTCTGTACAATCCTGCACTGATTGTATTTTCTCCTTTCAGCTGGAGCTCTGTGTCCATCACTGCTGTTCTGCGGAGGGGTATGTGGCTGAGAAAAAAATAGCTGCTGCCCCTGCCAATGCTGTTGGTGTCAATTGTTCTCCTCCTCTTGCTCCTCATCAGGGGTCCAAGGTAAAACAACACAAGCTTCCCCCTGCTGCTGTGCAAACTGAGAGCTAAGAAGTGCAGGCCAAGTTGAGTAAAGTGCAAGTACAAAAGACCTCATTAGAACACACCACCAGTGAAAGAAAATTCTTAGATCTAGTGTTGTGAACAAACACTTAGACAAGAAAGCAAGATCAAATTCAGTATTTAAAGGCTTTCCAGCTTGCCACTTCCTGTACTTTTACCTTTAGACCCTTGGGAGCTTCAGAGCATTCAGGAAATCCGTATGCCCAGTTAAAGTCAGAACATAGACTTCAACCTTTAATTGATTGCTATGTTGCATATGTTAATTGATAACTCACTTGTTTCCTCTTCTCTCGAGATGTATGCCAGTTAAATCTAGAATTCAGTGTGGTTATGCTTGGCTTCCAACGTGCCAGCACATTTTCCATCTTTAATACCCCGGCACACAACTCCCACCACCACCCGCACCCATCTCCCTATCCCAACATGCAGGTCACAATTTACCCCAATCCAAGTCTTAAATATGTCTGCCCTTGTCTTAGCCCTTCAATCCTGCATCACTAGAATATTCCTTTTGGTCGGGATGTTTGGGCTTTTGTGACCTACAAATTGGAAACATGCTGGGGGTAATCTTACCAAAAAACTTCAAAGTGCCAAATCAGTGTGAAGACAGGAGACTTTTGCACCATTTCATTGGGCAACTTAAAAATTGAATCTGACCCAACAGTCTAAAAAATGAGGCAAACTTCAAATCCGCCGGCAGTGGAGTAGGTGGGGTCTAAATCATCCGAAAACTGGCTGAAAGCAGCAGAGTGCACAATTGCGCAAGTGCAGATCTCTGTGCTCTGAGAGCACAGAAACATGTCAATGCCTCCACCACCGATAGCCAGCACCACCCTCTTTCGCGCTGCCATGGATCTCCGTGACTGATTGCCGCCCCTTCCTGCCTGGAATGATCAGCGGCTCCACTAACATCCCCACTGATCGCTGTTGCAGAGTGGCAGTGGTCCCCAACCCACCCAGCTGATTGCTGTTGCAGTGACAGTGGTTCCACCTCCATCCCCAACCCTCCCCACTAACTCCTGTTGCAGAGTAGACAGTGGTCCCTTCGAAAGGCCCGCCACAGTCTGGCCACAACCCCCCCAGCCTCCTGAAGGCTAGCTCCCTTCAGTAGGCAGTGCCAGGTTGCCCATGGCCTGTGCCAGGCTAGCAATACCCAAAGGTATCCTTCCTCTGCTTCCAACCTCCTGGGTGGGCCTCAACGAGGCCTGGTTATTCCGCTGAGGCCATCATGTCTGATCACTGTTCATGGGCACCATAACAGATCCTCGCCGAGAGACCTTCCCTGGCAAGGCCACAGAGGCAAGTGAACCCGGATGATAGCATCCTGGGCTCACTTGTAATATTTAAGATTTCTGGGCACGAGTCTAATCTCACCGGATATCCAGTGCCAGTAAGTTCACAAGAGACAAGAACCTGGGCACAAGTCTTATTTCTCGGCTCTCTTGCGATCTTACCAGCTACCCCTGCACATCAGCCAGTGGGGCTCAATGGTAAGATCGCTCTATGTTTCTATGTTTCATAGTAAATTGGATGTCGGAAATATTCCTGTGCTGTAACTCTAAACATAGAATTGGTGCACCTCCAGTTTCTCCTTGTTTACTCATCAAATGCAGACAATAAAAATAGAATAAAAATTACTCCAATTAAATAAAGAAACATCATTACTCCAAACTTGAGGCCTTGCCCTGGGCCAATCCAAGTTCTACACAATTTTACACAGGTTCTTATTTATAGTGTGTCAACTGGTCAGCTAACTATTACATCGCCGTGTAATTGGTTCCATGCTTTACTGAATCAGCTGACCCTTACAGCTTGTTACCATTGGTCAAATTACATCCAATACAAAGTTGTCACCAGTTACATTCTAACGCTCCTTCCATTCTCACTGTGCATCTGTAGAACCCCCACCAACTTCACTGTCTGTCTCGCTTGTTGCCTCACAATGGCAAAGGATCCATCACATTTCAATCTTTCTTCAGTTCTGAAGAAGTCATGTTTAGTCCAAAATGTTAGCCCTTTTTCACTCTCCACAGATGGCACCAGACCTGCTGAGCATTTCCATCTCTGCTTTTTTCACGAAAAAACACAAGATGTTGGTGCCATCTGCAGCTGTAGTTTGACGTTAAACGATTAATTATTTGATTCATGATTATTGCTTATGTCAAAAATAACAAAAGGAGCTCAGCAAAACCTGTAAAAAGATTATTGTGAGGATGAACCTTGTGGTGCACTGCTTTGCTGTTCCATTTTCTTTTGTTAGCTTCAACACAGATATCAATTATAACAACCACAGAATCAGAGCTTTGTCTTTAACAAGCTCATGTTAGACAATCTAATGTGCCTAATCAGTCAAATCAAACAATATGATGTTTAATTATATGATTCTTTGTTATTGAGATTAAAATTCACTACAAGAACTCAGTGCTAAACTTTCCCATCCCAGATAGACTGTAGAAAACAACTCTAACAATTATATCAATTCAGCTTCCCTTTTCCACATTCTATGCGTAATAAAACTGACCTACCACAGATTAAAAGACAAATGAAGCATATTTTGTAACGGGCGGCATGGTGGCACAATGGTTAATACTTCTGCCTCATAGCGCCAAGGACTTGGGTTCAATTCCGGCCTTGGGTGACTATCTATGTGGAGTTTTTACGTTCTCCCTGTGTCTGCGTGGGTTTCCTCAGGGTGCTCGGCTTCCTTCCACATTCCAAAGATGTGAGGGTTGGGTTGATTGGCCATGCTAAATTGCCTCTTAATGTCAGGCTGATTAGCAGTCTAAATATGCGGGGTTACGGGGATAACTGGAATAATTGTTGGTGCAGGCTTGATGGGCCAAATGGCCTCCTTCTGCAATGCAGTGATTCTATGATAATAAAAACAGAAAATTCTGGGTAAGCTCAGCACATATGCCAGCATCTGTGAAGAGAGAAGACCAAGTTAATGTTTTGAAACTAAATGACTTCTTCTAGAGGGGTCATTTAGGTTCTAGGGGCATGATTTTATGGCCTTGCTCATCATGTAATCATAAAATCTCATCCGACATCAACAGACCTTGCATTGGTCCACCACTCGTCTGCTCCGATTCCCGTGGCAGGCGGGACAGTAAAATTCCAGCCTGAATGTTAACTCTGTTTTCTCTCTCCACAGAAATGCTGACTTGCTCCAACATTTTCTGATTTTACTTGAGATTTCCAGCACCTGCACTATTTTGCTTTTATTTGCCATGGTTATATAGTCCACTTAAGCCCTTTAATAAGCTTATTATTAATAAAGACCAAGCAACATTCCCTAAACCCTCAAGAAACGCAAGAGTGACCTTTTCATTCCATACACCCCTTCAATGTTTTTAAAGTATCGCTGCTGATCAGAATTGAAAACTGTTTTAACTCATCCAGTGCTGGTCCCACATACAGCCCAAAGCTTGGAGATCCATGGTTCATGAGAATTCACAATCTCACATCACATAATAAGTGACACTTGTCAATCTGTCACCCTTTTTAATTACAAAATAATATCCACTTATTTATTATTATTGCCTCTGATAACATTATTCATCTCTTACGCATTGGACAATAAGAGTCGATCACAACAAATTCCTTTGGACCCTGACTTGCTATCTTGCTATTGATTTCTTATCTTCAGGGAGAAGAGAGGGGAAACAATTACTGTACCATATAATAAATTCAAAAGTCCATAAAAAGGTCTGTACATTTAAAAAATTTTTCCAGTGCTTTATGAAACATACTCCATGCAAATTAGATTAACAGTGTGGTTATCTTTAATCTTGCAGATTCTCTATTATCCATAATGTATGGGTTTCCATTAAAAACAGCTAAAGATTGTTAGGCAAGTCCTAACTTGCTTGAATAGTAATGAGCAAGTTCTAACTAACATGAGTATGGAAGTAGTACAAAATGTTCTTAACACAGGCCAACTCTTGTGGGCATTATTTATAATTCACTCTGGGAAAGTGGATGTCACTCAAAAGCTCAGAATTTATTATCCATCCCTAGTCTCTTCTTGAGAAAATGGTGGTGTGCCATCTTTTTAACCACTATACTCCAGTTGATGATGGTCCTCCCACAACGCTGGCGGGGAAGGAGTTTCAGGATTTTGAATAGTGTTGATGAAGAAACAGCATAATATTTCCATGTTGGAATGGTTTATCTTCAAGGGGGACTTGGAGGTGAAATTGCTCCTGTGCATCACCAGCTTCTCTCGTTCCAGCCAGCAGAGATCATGGTTTTGAGAGAAGTAGGTTTGATGATTATATTGTACATAATCTAGCCATGGTGTGACAGTGGTGTAAGGAATCAAAGTAAAGGTAATGGGCCAATCAATTGGGCTCCTTTCTCTTGGATGAGGTGACGTTTCCAAGTGTTATTGTAGCTGTGCAAACCAGGCAAGTGAAGAGCATTCCATTACACTCCTGACTCCTGTTTTGCAAGTGGTTAAAATGGTTTGAGATGTCTGGAAGTGAGTTGTTCACTGCAGAATTCCAAACATTTGGCCTTCTCCAAAAGCCAGGGCATTCATTGTGGCTGTCCCAGTTGAGTTTCTGATATCCATTATATCTATGTTTTTGTAAATTGGTTTCACAGAGAGCAGCTACTTTAATATACCTCCCTTTTCAAAGCGTGCTGATGCAGCCAATTGCAAAACAGATTCCCATTAACAAGTTATACTGGCGAAAATTTGTTCTGTTTCTTCATGTAACATAATAAATAAAAGTATTCCCTGAAAATACACTGGGGTAAATTTTGATGTTGTGTGATAAGAATACCATATGAGAGCAAATTTACAATCCTTTTTACATTTGCTCAAATTTTCAATGGCTTTATTCACCAAAACCCATTTTAGATCAATGCATAAAGTCCGTTCACATTTTTATAAAACATTTCCTGTTTTATTTTGCAATTATTATTATTGTTTTTATCCATTCATGGGCAGTGGGTGTCACTGATGAAGTCATCATTTATTGCTGGTCCCTAATTGTCCTTGAGAAGGTGATGGTGAGCCACCACTTGAGCACCTGCAGGCCTTCTGGTGTAGCTAGACCCACATTGCTGTTAGGGAGAGGGGACTACCATTTTGACAAAGCAACACAATCTGATTTGCTCTTGCAGCCATTGTGTTTGTGACGGGCCTTGTGAATTTTCTGATCAATGGTGATTTGCAGGATGATGAATGGTGGATAATTCAATGAGACGGTCATTACCTGGCACTTGCATGTCATTGATGTTACTTGCCACTAATGGGCTCAAACCAGAATGTTATCCAGATCTGATTGCATAAAGTCAGAAGGTTGTCTGACTTGAAGGGAACTTGGCTGGTGGTGGCATTTCAATGCATCTGCTATCCTTGTTCTTCTAGGTGGGCTCCAAAGATTTTGTTGAATGAGTCCCCATGATGCAAGCTTTGCATTAGTGGTGGAGGGAAGAGATGTTTAAGGTGGTGGATGAGATACTAATCAACTGGGTTGCTTTGTTATAGATGTTATTCAGTTTCATTTGTGTCAATGCAGCAGCACTCATCCAGGCAAGTAGAGAGTATTCAATCACATCCCTGCCTTGTGCCTTGTAAGTGATGGACAGGCTTTGGGTAGTCAGGAAGTAGGTTATTTGCTGTGAAATTCCCAGCTCTGATTTGCTCTTGCAGCCATTATGCTTGTGACTGGTCTTGTGAACTTTCTGATCAATGGTGATTTGCAGGATGGTAAATGGTGGATAATTCAATGAGAGTATTTACTGCCATTGAATATCAGAAGGAGGTGGTTAATTCTCATTGGGGATGGTCATCATCTGGCACTTGCTTGTCATTGATGTCACTTGCCACTAATGAGCCCAAGCCAGAATGTTATCCAGGTCTTACTGCATAAAGTACACACTGCTTCATAATGTGAGTGTGAATGAGTGCTCTGTAATCATCAGCACACACCCACACTTCTGACTTCATAATAGAGGGAAGGTCATTGTCCAGGACAATGTCTGAAGAAACTGCTGCAGCAATGTTCTGGAGATGATGGGCTCCAGTAACCACAGCCATCTGAGTCCTTTACGACTTCTGCCACTGAAGAGCTTTCCCCTGATTTTGCGAGATGGTGAAGTTATTTGGCAGTGACAAGCACAGCATACCCAAAGGAAAGATTCGCTTAATGGGATGTTCTCACAGCAGTGAGGATCCTGACTGTGGGAGTGGAGGCAGGACAACTGGCTAATCACACAGCAGTCAGAGGAGCATGTCCAATTATGCAGCAGGGGTGGACAGGGAGTTACCAGCCCTTCGTTATCTCTTGTGATTGATGGGTTAGGCGCCATATTTAAATGGCATCTGGGCTGGCATCAATCCCCTGCTGTCCTGCCTAAGGGGAGCATTTTGAAATCGAATTGTTGCCATCTGTGCTCCAACTGCCTCACTTGGATTCCTGGTGCTGCAAACCATAACTGTGCATATTCTGTCAGTCACCTTTGACCTTCAATCCAACATACTCAACCTTCCCTTCAACACCCTCGATCCTTTATCACCCTAGCCCTTCCTTCTCTAACCATGAATCACCTACCATCAGCATCGATGAACTATCTAGAGCTGCCCCCACCAGCCCTTGTCATCCATAAGCTACAAATCATCAACCTTCACCCTCTCTCGATCATCCTAGACCTTCTTAGTTACTCACACCTATCCCTGTCTTACCACTGGCCTAACTTTGATCACCCTTTGATCTCCCCACTGCCAAGATTGAACAGCCTTCCAGCTCCTCCCCTTTGTCCCCCATGGCCTTCCTTAGGGCCACCACAACCTGATCTGTTTCCTCAAACAGCCATACCCTGACCTCTCTGAGCAGATATTATCTGACTTCAGAGCAAATGTTCAACCTCCTCAGCCCTGGTCAAACAAAGTTCCCCATGCAAGAAAAGTAGTTCCTATTCATTCTAACTCCATCAGGGAGAATACCTCCCCCTCCCCCACCCCCCCACCCCCCCCCACCCCCCCCCCACCCCCCCACCCCCCCCCCCCACCCCCCTGACCCCCCCACCCCCATCCCCGCTGCAACCAACTTTTGAACAGTTGTGAATCTGAAGATTCTCAATTGCTACCAATTACTCAATTGTGGCACATGAGTTAGCATTGCTGCCTCACAATACCAGGAGCCTGAGTTGGATTGCCGACTTGGGTCACTGTCTGCGTGGAGTTTCCCTGTGTCTCTCCCTGTGTCTGCTTGGGTTTCCTCTGAGTGCTCCAGTTTCCTCCCACACTCCGAAAGATGTGCAGGTTAGGTGAATTGGCCGTGCTAAATTTTCCCTCAGCGTACTTGGACATGCACCACTGTGGCAACTAAGGGATTTTCACAGTAACTTCATTGCAGTGTGAATGTAAGCCTACTTGTGACACTAATAAATAAGCTTTAACTTTAATCGCAAATGTATAATTTAAACTGGCAAGCGCTTGCTTTGGAGAAAATGCAAGGTGGACCAAAATATTAAAAATAGATTCCTGTCACTTGCCATCCAGAACCACGATCTACATTTAATCCTCTGTAAACATACTATCCAATGTTCATTTCCTGCCTTTAGGAAGGTGACATTTCACCTCCTGCACAATTATATTTCCACCACCCACCTCATTTGCCACTCTTGTTGGCTTCATAAGATCCTGCCCCCAAAGCTTATTAATTTTAATTTGACTTGGTTTCCTTGATTTCGCATTCAGTCAAATACTGCCTTAGTGCCAATCCCGTTTAATTTCACCTCACCCTTGGAATTCCCTTTCATCCCTGTTTGGACAAAAGCTGTAATGAGACCTGGCACCAAATAGTCATGGTGGATAAGATCTTCCAGCTGTTCACACCAGCAGTCCCGCCATCGGCACACCCCTGCTGCAAGCTTCCCAGCAGCGTGGAGTGGATTTAATTGGAAATCTCATTGATGTTGGTGGGACCAGAAGATCCTGTTGTGAGACAGTGGTGGGGTGCCCTCTCCCCCCCCCAAACACACACACACACACACACACACACACACACACACACACACACACACACACACACACACACACACACACACACACACACACACACACACACGCTACAGGAAGGCCAGAGAATCTCACCCAGTGGAATCTAAACTGAGCATTGATGCAGCTTGATAGTACTTTGACTAAACAGTCCACTACTTTGCTGATTAGATATATTTAGCCTCCTAGTAAATCGATCAGTATATAGTCTTATCTTCAAAGTTAAAAAAAACTAATTATTATTCCACCAATTCTTGTGTTCGCTTGGTAAGTTTACATCAAAGAGAAAAATGTAATACTGCCCACTCTCTCACTCATTCATCCATTATGCACTCATTAATTTTACTGAAATACTTTAAGATCTTTAAGGGAAACCCATCTGCAAACACCCAAAAAGATAGAGTCATAATCATATTTGTGGTGAGTGATGATACTCCCAGCATTTTCGCTGACTGAAATATCTGGGCCATCAATTTGAACATCTAAAACGTTCAGATATATTATGAACAACAATTGTCCTTGCATTAATCCTTCAAGGACCACACTTTCTGCCATTCTGAATTGTAATACTTCATGCTTTTCTCTGTATCACCTCCCACCTCTCGAATCTTATTCATTAGCTTATTACATGGCACCTCATCAAAGGCCTTTTGGATGTCCAGAAACCTTACACTGACTGATTATTCTTGTTTCCTCTCTATTACCTCTTCAAAGAATTCAATGAAGTTGGTGAAGGGAAACTTTCCCTTTCAAAATCCTTGGACACAATTCATTCTTATATTGTTGATTTCCATATGTTTTTCTATCCACTTCTTGAATATAATTTCTGTGATATCCTGATCACCGATATTAAACTGTCTGATCTATCATCTCCTGGTCATCTATCTCCCTTCTTAAATTTATGCATAATGATTGCAGTCGATTAGGAAGTCGTGTCTGACAAATTTACTGGAGTTCTATGAGGATGTGTCTAGGGCAGTGGATAGAGGAGAGCCGGTGGATGTGGTCTTTCTGGATTTTCAGAAGGCGTTTGACAAGGTACCTCACAAGAGGTTATTGCAGAAGGTCAGGGGACATGGAGTTGGGGGTAGGGTGTTAGAGTGGATAGAGGATTGGTTGTCAAATAGGAGGCAGAGAGTGGGGGTCAATGGGTGCTATTCGGATTGGCGGATGGTGACTAGTGGGGTGCCCCAGGGGTCGGTGCTGGGGCCTCAGCTATTTTACCATTTATATAGATGATCTGGAGGAGGGAACCGAGTGCAGGGTGTCGAAATTTGCTGATGACACCAAGATTGGGGGAACGGCAAATTGTGCGGAGGGTGTGGAGAGTCTGCAGAAGGATCTAGATAGGCTGGGCGAATGGGCCAGGAAATGGCAAATGGAATTTAATGTTGGCAAGTGTGAGGTGGTCCACTTTGGTAGGAAGAATGGTAGGAAGGACTATTACTTACGTGGCGAAAAACTGCAGCAGGCGACGGTGCAGAGGGACCTCGGGGTCCTTGTGCATGAATCGCAAAAACCCAGCTTGCAGGTGCAGCAGGTGGTCAGGAAGGCGAATGGGATGCTGGCCTTCATAGCGAGGGGGATTGAATATAAAAGTAGGGAGGTCTTGCTGCAGCTGTATAGGGCATTGGTGAGGCCGCAGCTGGAGTACTGTGTGCAGTTTTGGGCGCCGCACCTGCGCAAGGATATTTTGGCCCTGGAGGGAGTGCAGAGGAGGTTTACTAGGCTGATACCGGAGTTGAGGGGATTGAGCTATGAGGAGAGGCTGAATAAACTAGGCTTGTACTCGTTAGAGTTTAGAAGAATGAGGGGAGATCTCATTGAGACGTATAAGATGATGAATGGGATGGATAGGATAGAGGTGGAGAGACTCTTCCCGCTCAAAAAAGACAGTAGGACTAGGGGGCACAGCCTCAAGATAAAGGGGAGGCGGTTTAGAACGGAGTTGAGGAGGAACTTCTTCACTCAAAGGGTGGTGAATCTCTGGAATTCTCTGCCCGTTGAAGTGGTGGAGGCTGCCTCGCTAAATATTTTTAAGAAGCGGGTTGATGGGTTTTTGATAAGAGAAGGGATTAAGGGTTATGGGGAGAGGGCGGGAAAGTGGAACTGAGCCACGACAGATCAGCCATGATCTTATTGAATGGCGGGACAGGCTCGAAGGGCTAGATGGCCTACTCCTGCTCCTATTTCTTATGTTCTTATGTTCTTATTTCTTATGTGCTACACCTTTTTCAAATGAATTACAACGTAGGTGTACTCGCATTGTGCATTGTCTGAAATTGGCAGAACTGGTGGTGTATATTGTCTAAACGTAAAGATGTCTGAACATAAGCATGTCTGCATGGAGCTCAAGGGCACCAAGATTTCTTTTGCCAATTGATCCTACCTCTACCCTGCCACAAACCTTCCTTTTTGCTTTCTCCTCCCCTCTGACCATCCGCCCCAACACACACTTTTCCTTCCCTCTGTACTTGCTTAAAACCTATTGTCATCCATAATTTATTTATGTTCTAATGAGAAGTCATTGACCTGAAATGTTAACCCTATTCCTCTTTCTGCCAGTGGTGCCTGCTAGTTTAAACATTTTCTGTGTTTCTTTGAAGGCTGCTCTGCCTCCTTCTTGAATGACACTGATTGCGTCCAAGTAAACATGGTAGTCAGAATGCTAGGTGAGCGCTGCCCAATTCCACCTTCCACTTCCCTACATTGTCTGTATAGCTATCGACTGGTGAGCATGATATTTTCCTTAAATTTGTCCTTGCAATAAACTTTCTTGTCCAGAATAGGCTAAAACATATCCCTAAGATAGAAGGGACACTTAACCATAGTTGCATACTTCAATATCGTTGATGGGACCATCAAACAACATTCAAAGACAATATAACGCTTTCAATAAGATGGCAATAAACAAAGTAAATGTAAGAAAAAGAGAAACAAATGCATAACGTTGCCAGATGTCCGAAAAAACCTCACCACTGTTGAATTACTTTTGAAGGATAGTCATTGTATAATTTTCCTTAACTGGCATTGTGTATCACAGATTACTGATTACTATTAATTATGGTCCTGGTACAAGCATCAAGCATCAGTGGCACATAGACAAAACAAGTCCCTTTATTCACTGAATTACTCATTGAATAAGTAAGTACAAAGTCTAAAATGAAGCAAATAAATTAGAAAACAGTTCTTAACAGTTGAATTCTAAATCATGCAATAAATGCTGTACCTACTAGGAGGTGTGTATAGGGGGTGATTGATATAATAAGCCATCCAACTGGTGAATCCCCAATAAAAGACACAGCCCTGGAAATCAAAAAAAGCAATAATCTTAAATGCTATTCATGGATTTAAATTTGTTTTGAAACAAGTTGACCTTTGAGAAAATATCATCAGCTTTAACAATTAAAATCTGCAAAATTGGTAGATACAGTTGCTGAGAACAGATGTGATTTTTTTCAGTGTTCCCTCAAGCGTCAACATCTATCAATATAAAGAAATCATTGATCAATATATTTTGTGAGAAAATTAGATTAAATTTTCTGTCCTTCATTGCCTGACCTTTTAATCTGCAATATTATTTTGTGCAATCGAAAACATTTTAAGCCGAGTTACGTTCTTTAGTTGCGTACCCTTTCAGTTTATAACATAAAAACTAATCGGATATCTAATTAATATTTGCAACTCATAAAAATAATGATATTCCAATGTCTTCAAAGAATGTAGGTGGGGAATGAAAGCTGGTTTGAAATGAGTTTGCTGCAAGTATTACCTTCCCTTTAAATGTTCTACCTTCTCTGTTGATGAGCATTGAGCGAACATTTATCTTGAAATTAAATCAGATTTTCCAACATTTCCATTAGCAGTGATCATGTTTATTGTCCTGACACTGTCAATATATTGATATTTAATATATGAATACTTGCCAGTTATCAATGGAAACACTTTCAAGCAGAGATAACTTACCTAGCTGATAGTCTTCCTGACACTTGGCACGTTGCACATTTTCAGGTACACCTTAATTTGAGGAATCTATATGCTAAACTCAGGTAAGGACATCTCATCAAGAACTGAAAATAACTAGTATCAAACGTGATTTCCATTGATTTTATTTAGCTAAGACTATGATGGCAACTTTGAGCTCACACTTTCCATCCACAGGGAAGAGGGCACTTGTTCAGAATCTGGAAAGCGCATTCATGCCGACGAGGTCCTGAGTTCTGATATTACTGATCCCTCACCAGCAGAGTGGCTTACAACATGCTGCGGACTACAGAAAGCTCATTTTAATACATTAACATGCCATTAGCAGGCACTCTCTCCAGGACTACCACCCTCACCAAGTATTCAGCAGGTGCCGATGTGACGTCAAAGAACAGCTCTACAAGCATGAACCTGGTGCCTTCATTTCCGAGGAGGATTTTGGAGGTGAGCACTCAGGCAGCTGGCACCCTCTGTGGTGGGCACTGCTCAGGGGGCACTGGGGAGGACTTGGGGAACACAGATCGGAGGGAAGGTGTGGGAAATCCATTTACTCCTTTGTGGAACTAAGCTGGAATTTACAGCTCAAAGGATGAGTTATAATCATAGGATGGGATGTTAGCTAGGCCATTTGTGTTGCGCCTTCCTACACTAAAGGAAAATTTTCTTTCTGCAGGTTTTGTGAATGATCTGTCACAGTCTTTTTAGGAAACATTGGTTAGGCCACTCAATGACTTGTTCCAATAGACAGAGTTTTGAGGGACATTGAAACCTAAAATTTTACCAGGGTCGTACGTGTCATTTACAGACCTTTGTAAAATGGGTGTTTGTGGGTATTGTATGGAAACACGCTAATAAACATAGCATCAAACATTTCAGAATGCTGAAACCCCTGCTCAGTGAGAGCTGAGAAAAACAGCCACATTTTCTGAGCAGTAATTTCTTGGAATTCAAGATAACCCGTCTTAACTTTCCATGCAGCCAAAATTCCCTCAAATGAATGCTTCCAAGACTGTGGAATGTTTTGCTGTAACAGGTGATCGGTATAATGTCCACTGATGTGAGTAGCAGGGAGGTGGAAACATCTTTATCAAAACCTGCAATTTAGAAAAGGTGGCAAACTTTGAATGGAAAACTTACCAGATTGCTTAATGGTGGGCCACATAATATTTCCTGTTCCTATAGGGTCAATTTTACACAGTGACAATATGTATGTGGGGTTAAAAATCATCCAAGTCCAACCAAGGCTTTATATAACTCTGTGTTAAGCTCTGAAGAAGGGTCATCTAGACTCGAAATGTGGGCTCTATTCTCTCTCCACAGATGCTGTCAGACCTGCTGAGATGTTTCAGCATTTTAGCATCTGCAGAGTTTAGCTTTTATACAACTGTCACATAACATCCTTTGTATTCCAACAATCCAGAGATAAAGAGTAATACTTTAGGAGTCCTTTTATTTCTTCTTTGTGGCTGTCCACTGGTATTTAGTGATGGATACTTAAGTTTCTCTGCACCATTTCTACCCAGTGATGCATTGATTTTGAAGTCAGCTTGTGCTTTTACATTTAGCAGGCAAAGGGGTCTGATTTCAATCTAAGCCTTGCGGCCTGATGACACCATCAACATTGAAAGCTCATATTAATTTGCAGATTCAGAGGGCCTGCACAGAGTCAATACAATTGCTCAATCCTAGAGGGTGTCTGTTGAGTACCAGATGAGGCCCAAGGTAGATTTAAAAACTGATGACATTTATGTGGAATCCACGGGCCAGAAAAAGTTGGAGTGCTTCCAACTCTGTCCTTTTCTCTCCCTCTTTGACTGGTATCTGAAGACCCTACCTCAGAACTCACCTTATGCTAAACTTTATCTTCTCGGTCCTCAGGATTTTCCAGCCACACTCGCTCCAAGGCTGGAAAATCCCACCCAAGTTCAACAGACCTTTGCATGGCCCCACCCATTACAATTCTCATGGTGGGCAGGACAGGAAAATTCCGCCCATTAAGCTTCCGATTAATTCCCACTCTCACTTCCGGCCCTGATAGCTTAGGGTAAGAGTATAAT
Organism: Carcharhinus amblyrhynchos; assembly: GCF_965287045.1. NCBI lineage: Eukaryota > Metazoa > Chordata > Chondrichthyes > Carcharhiniformes > Carcharhinidae > Carcharhinus > Carcharhinus amblyrhynchos. Next base: position 25,263,325 of record NC_137328.1, on the reverse strand, counting down.
GGGCCTGGTCTCAGTTAGGTGGGACAGTGGATAAAGTAACCTATAATATTCTGCAAATTCCTTAAATTTGCTGCAGGAGAATTGTGTTCCATTGTCACAAATTCTTTCAGGAGTACTTTGCTTAGCGAACCAAACTCATATTGCTGAGAAGAAGTTTTATAACTCTAAAATCTTTCACCTTTCAGATTAAAGGGAACATTGAGTAGTAATCTGCAACAATGAGATATCATTATTAATTGTTTGGCTTAATTTGATTTATTATTGTCACATGTATTGGGATACAGTGAAAAGTATTGTTTCTTATGTGCTATACAAACAAAGTACATCATTCATAGAGTATATAGGGGAGAAGGAAAGGAGAGGGTGCGGAATATAATGTTGCAGTCACAGGTAGGGTGTAGAGAAGGATCAGCTAAAATTATGGCAAGTCCATTCAAAAAGTCTGATGGCAGCAGGGAAGGAGTTGTTCTTCAGTCAGTTAGTATGTGTTGTCAGATTTTTATATATTTTTCCTGATGGAAGAAAACGGAAGAGAGTATGTCATAAGAACATAAGAACTTAAGAACATAAGAAATAGAAGCAGGAGTAGGCCATCTAGCCCTTCAAGCCTGCCCCGCCATTCAATAAGATCATGGCTGATCTGTCGTGGCTCAGTTTCACATTCCCGCCCTCTCCCCATAACCCTTAATCCCCTCGCTTATCAAAAACCCATCAACCCGTGTCTTAAAAATATTTAGCGAGGTAGCCTCCACCACTTCAACGGGCAGAGAATTCCAGAGATTCACCACCCTTTGAGTGAAGAAGTTCCTCCTCAACTCCGTTCTAAACCGCCCCCCCTTTATCTTGAGGCTGTGCCCCCTAGTCCTACTATCCTTTCTGAGCGGGAAGAGTCTCTCCACCTCTATCCTATCCATCCCATTCATCATCTTATGCGTCTCAATGAGATCTCCCCTCATTCTTCTGAACTCTAACGAGTACAAGCCTAATCTATTCAGCCTCTCCTCATAGCTCAACCCCCTCAACTCTGGCATCAGCCTAGTAAACCTCCTCTGCACTCCCTCCAAGGCCAAAATATCCTTGCGTAAGTACGGCGCCCAAAACTGCACACAGTACTCCAGCTGCGGCCTCACCAATGCCCTATACAACCACAGCAAGACCTCCCTACTTTTATATTCAATCCCCTCGCAATGAAGGCCAACATCCCATTCGCCTTCCTGACCACCTGCTGCACCTGCAAGCTGGGTTTTTGCGACTCATGCACAAGGACCCCGAGGTCCCTCTGCACCGTCGCCTGCTGCAGTTTTTCGCCACTCCATGTCCAGGATGCATAGGGTCCTTGATTATGCTGGCTGCTTCTCTGAGGCAGCGGGAAGTTTAAATGGAGTCAATGGATGGGAGGCTGGTTTGTGTAATGAACTGGGCTACGTTCTCATTTCTTTGTAGTTTCTTGCAGTCTTGGTCAAAGCAGGAGCCATACCAAGCTGTGATACATCAAAAAAGATGCTTTCTATGGTACGTCTGTAAAAATTGGTGAGAGTTGTAGCAGAGTTGTAGCGGACATGCTGAATTGGCTCCCATAGTATGCCATGACTTGAGGGATACTTCAGCCACTATGATCTGCTCTTCTGCACTTCTGGTATACATTGCATATAGCACCATTCTTTCAGTACCTTTGTAGATGCCTTTCCAGTACCTAGCTCTGAGTTTATACTTCTTCATTCCCATGTTGCCGACACGCAACTGTCGGAGAAATTCTTCCTGAATTTATCATGATTATTGTGGATCCAGCAAGCAGAATACCATCTCTGAGTCAGATGTCAGTGGCGAATCCTTCCAAAAATTCCTTCCAATTGACTAATTTGCATAAAAAACTGGAGTAAATTACACTTTTCTTCCAGCAGGAGTTTCAAAATGAATCTCCCACACTCTGTGCACTGCAGAGTGCCTCCATATGAATCACACAAAAAAATCAGGGGGTGGGGCTTATTCCTGCTGGAGAGGCTTGGGTCCCTGGCAATGTGAGGCAACAGTGCTAACCACTGTGCCACCATGCTGCCCCAAACTATGACAAATTTGGCCCTTTGCATGCTACTTCTTTTGAAACTTGTATAAGACTCTTTAATAGCTCCTGTAAGTTTGCTGTGCAGTTTGATATGAGGTATGAAAGAACCCACGTATGGATCAGAGGATATTTTTCAACTCTTTCTTTTCTCTTGAAACTTCCATCTCTTCCAATATACACTATTGGTAGCTAATAAGAGCCAGAGATTCTTGGTTTAGCCATGTGATGGTTGGAAATTGGAGCCTCTACAATAATTATCCATCGCTCCAGGCTACAACATGCATGCAAAAGTGTACAGTGCCACAGCAAGTTGGACTCCTTGGAGATCCCGTTGACTCAGTTGGCTGGATGGCTATTGTTGATCAGAATGCATCAACAGCATGTCTGTTCTGGTTGGGGTAGATTCAGGACCAGGCTCCTTGCCCTATCAGACTGAATATAGCGAGTTAAGAGGGGAAGTGAGAAAGAAAAGAAGAGAAACAAAGAGGGAATATGAGAAGATACTGGTAAATAACAGAAAAAGATATTGCAAAATCTTTAAATGATATATAAATACTATAAGGCTTTTTGGGGACCAACAAGGAGACTTGTGCATGGAGCCAAAGAGCATTGTCGATATATTAAATAAATGCATTGAATTTTCAAAACAGGGCATAAAGATAAGCTCAGCCACTACAGGCCTGTCAGAAACTTAAAGTAACAATAATTAGCAGCAAAATTAATGGTCATATGGACAAACGTGGGTTACTTAAGGAAAACCAACTTGGATTTTTTCAGGGAAAATCATGTCTTATTGAATTGCTGAAGTTTTTTGAAGATGTGACAGAAAGGGTTAATGAGGACAATGCTGTTGATGTGGTGCACATGGACTTCCAAAATCTGCTACCACTTAACAGACTTGTAAGTGAAGTTATAGCTAGTAGAATAAAAGGGAAAGTAATAAATGGATACTAAATTGAAGACTGTCAGAGAATACAGCAGGATATAGATGGGCTGGAAAATTGGGCAGAGAAATGGCAGATGGAATTTAATCCAGACAAAAGCATTTTGATGAATTCAATTCAGGTGAGAGCTATTAAATAAATGACAGAACTATCAGGAACACAGAGAGAACTGGGAATACAGGTCCACAGATCCTTAAAAGTGGCAGCACAAGTGGAAAAGCTGGTGGAGAAAGCATATGGCATGTTTGCCTTCATCAGCCAGGGCATTGAGTTGGCAAATTATGTTACATATATTTAAAACGTTGGTTAGGCCACATTTGGAATATTGTATCCAATTCTGGTTGCCACACTACCAGAAGAATGTGGAGCCTTTGGAGGGGGTACAGAAAAGGTTCACCAGGAAGTTGCCGGGTATTGAGGGTATTAACTATGAGAAGAGATTGAATAAACTGGGATTGTTCTCCCTGGAAAAATGGAAGCTTAGGGGCGACTTGATAGAAGTTTATAAAATTATGAACAGTTGGAAGCCTTTTACCAGACAGAATTGGAATTTACAAAGGGGGAAATGTTCAGTTGAAATGTGCGGTGGATGTTCTTTACACAGAGAGTAGTGGGGGCTTGGAATGGACTGCCAAGTGAAGTGGTTGTGAGGCGGACATATTAGTGACATTTAAGACTTACCTGGATAAACGCATGAACAGGTCAGGAGAAGAGGGATACAGGTTGTTGGTTTAAATTGGACAATGTGGTTGGTGCAGGCTTGGTGGGCCAATGGGCCTGTATCTGTGCTGTACTGTTCTTCGTCCTAATATATATTAATGACCTAGGCATTGGTGTACAAGACACAATTTCAAAATTTGTAGAAGATACGGAACCTGGAAGAGACCTGTGAGGAGAATATTGTCAAACTTCAAAGAGACCTAAATAAGTTGATGAAATAGGTGGATAAATGGCAGATGAAGTTCAATTTGGAGAAATGTGAAGTGATTCTCATGGAGAGACAATATTAACTAATGAGTAAAACTTTAAATGCAGTCCAGGAGCAAACGGGTCTGGGTGTATATGTGCATAATTTAATGAAGTGACATGAGGAAAGCATTGTTAAACAAACATATAGTTTCCTCAGCTTTATTAATAGGGGCATAGAATAAAAGAGCAAGATGGTTAAGCTAAACTTGTGTAAGATACTAGTTCAGCCTTAATTAGCTGAAATATTGCATCCATTTCTGGATGTGAGGCACTTGAAGGCGTACAGAAAATATTCACAAGAATGGCCCCTGGGATGAGGTATTTCAGTTATGAAGATAGATTGGAGAAGCTAGGACAGATTTCCTCAGAGACGGGAAAGCTGAGAGCAGATCTGACAGGGATATTCAAAATTATGAGGGGTGATAGGGAGAAAATGTTTGCATTCGTGAAAGAATCGAGAACTCATGGGAACAAATTTGAAGTAATTTGCAGAAGAAGCAAAAGCAATATGACAAAAACCTTTCTCATGCAATGGGTGGTTAATGTCTGGAATACACTGCCTGAGAGTATAGCAGAGGTAGATTCAATTGAGGCACTCAAGAAGAAATTACATTGTGTTTTGAAAAGGCACAATGCTCAGCATTGTGAGCAGATGGCGGAAGAGGACTCTAAGCAAATTATCCATTTGGAGAGCCGAAGTAGACACAAACAATGGGCCAAATGGCCTTTTATGTTGTATAAATACCTTTGGAGGAGGTCACGACACTGTGGGTCAAACCTGTCTTCAGGCAGAGAATGCAAGAGAAAGAAGAAGACTTGATTCATGCTTTCATGGTTTACAAAGTGTCATCCAGATTGGAAATGTTGGCTTTATTCCCTCTCCACCTGCTGAGCTTCTCCAGCACTTTATGTTTCAGTTTCAGATTCCAGCATCTGAAGTAATTTCCTTTTATTCTGCTTAATTAGGCTTTTCCCAACATGTTTTGCTAAGCAGTGGCCTTTTTTAAGTCGGTCAGTTTGGAAGTTACTTTTTTAATGGAATGGAGGGTTCAAGCAGCACACCACCAGCCCACCCCCGCCCACACACATCCACTAATATGATCATCCAGATCTTTTGCACACCTTTATATCTGTAGCATTAATCCTGCTACTTTTCTCTTAGCTTATCTGAAAGCTGGTCATTTCGGTAAATATCATCATGTGTCTACTCGTGTCTTCATGTGCACTGGCTGGAATAGTGTAATATTGTGAATGTGTTCTTTCCAATCAATTATTTTTGTACATCAGGGCATGTAGAGCCCCAAAAGGGCTGATCTAGCAGCCTTTCATCTGCGTCCGAAGACCTACATTTTATGGTAGTTTTCAATCTTGCTATGAAATTGTCAACAGGCTCACCTGATTCCTGTCTCAGGCTTTCAAGTTCATGCTGATAGATCCACTGATTTGACATTGGCTGGGGATGTGTGCTGAATTTTTCAAATAATCCCCATTTTGCTGTGGTCTTCACTAAGCCCCCCAGCTATTAACCAACTTTAACCCTTTCTCCTCTGCACAAAGAAATGATGTTGCTGGCCCTTGCTTCTTCACTGCTTCTTTCAGAAGACCAATGAATGTCAGTCCGCATTTATGTTTAAGCTTCTCAAATGCTTCTATTACATTATCAGCCTCCCAATTCACCATGGGCTGGAGCACAAAGCAGAATCTTACTGGCCGTTCACACCACACTCTTGCTGCAGCAAGGTCAGAGAATTTGGCGGCCAGCCAAATCTTCTTTCATTGCGGCATGATGGAAAATCGATGATTAGAAAATCCTTCTGGCATGAATGGTGGTAAGATTCCAGCCACAGTGTTTATTGTTATGATAGCCATTTCATTTTTGCACTATTAATTCTATTTACTGTCTCCCTGGCATCATTTAGATTGACTTTTCAATCTGATTCAGAATTGAATGTGACCTTTTACTCACTGATGCCCACCACTGCGATGTCAATTTTTAAAAATTCTTTCTTGGGAAAGCAACATTTGCTGCCCATTCCTCGAACTGACTGGCTTTGTCACACCATTTCAGAGGCCAGAACAGGTAAGGATAGCAGATTTCCTTCCCTACACAGCATTAGTGAACTAGATGGACCTTTACAACAATCGAGGATAGTTTGATGGTCACCATTACTGTGACTAGCTTTTCAATTCCAGGTTATTTATTGAATGTATATTCCACCAGCTGCCGTGGTGGGACTTGAACTCACATGCCCAGATCATAAGCCTGGGTCCTGGATTATTGGTCCAGTGACGTTACTGAGACACCACTTCCCAATAAGTTCAAAATAATCACACTTTGGATTCAAAATGCATATTTTCATTGGGTGTATTTTTTCAGTTCTCCATATGGCTTTGGACTGATAGGCTGACACATTATTACTTGGCACATGACTGCAGTGCTAAAGTGAAAGTGGCACTCTTGGTCGTATACAATTAGTTCCTAGTTATTTATGAACAATAGAACAACATAATAGAATGTATGCTACAGTTGTATAAAACTCTGTTAAGGCCTCAGCTGAAATATTATATGTTCTGGTCACCACATCTCATGAATGATACATTGGACTTATAGGTGGGGGAGTACAGGTCCACTAGAATGGTTACTGTATGGGTCTTTATTACATAGACAACACTTGTAATCCTGCCAAATTTTCAGGCCAGGAGGTGAAAAAGCTATTTGATTGAGTAGTTTAAGATGATTGAAGGGTTTTTAGGGTAGACAAGGTGAAATTATTTCATTGTGAAGGTGTCCAAAAAAAAGGACATAACCTTAAAGATAGATTTTGTCTATAACCCATATATATTGCTTTATGTTTACTGCAGTTAAACCTGCAAAGAAAAAGAACTATTTGTGATACATGTCCGTACATCATTATGTCAATTTTTGATTACAAAATACACCAGACCTTTATTAAAAAGGCTCTAAACAGCTTACTTTTATTTATTAAAAAGAGCCTAACAGAAATATGTAACAAAAAATGGCTGTGCAGAGCAATATGCCTCTCATTTCTTTTGAGAATAAATGGGATAAATCCTATGGGAAATAAAAGACAGATTACATGCCAGTCTGAGCTCTGTATTATCCTTTACTCAGCATCAGTGCTGTCCTTCATGACATTGTGATGGCTCTCTGAAAAACAAAAGTTAAAGCTTCACCTCACACAACTCAGATAAAGATTTATTGAAACTATTCCTGTTGCCATCGGATTTTAATCCAATCTAGGAAATGAAACATTGAAGCAAGGAATAGTGCGAGGGAACATCATGGCTGCACTAGAAAACTGCTGTGGTGTGGAAAATGAAAGTGTAATATAGCATATGAAATTTGCTAATGACTGAGTACTGCGCTGAGCTAATGCTTACCTTCAGCAGCTTCTTCAGAGCAGTGCTTTCATTGGAAAGGCTGTGCACAAAGAGTGTTTCGAGGATTTGCTTGATGTAGTGAAGAGAATGGCAGATGCAAGGCAAACTTAAAGACAAAGTGGAGGAAGACAAAATTCAAAGGTAATTTGGAAAGGAAGCATACATTAGTGAAGATCTTTGCACATTGCTATTGATTCAGAACTGAAAGTACATTTCTTGTCACTTGAGTTATTATATGAATACTTCAATCTAAGTTTCTGCTGTCCCTCTCACTATATTGATATCTGGCAAGTGAATTTGCTTCTAGAAATTGTCTCCAGTTGGCAGGCTAATGCATTTTACAGAATCCTAACCTCTATTGGAGCCAAAGGCATTAGTCACAGATGGCAATATAATCTCCCAAGGTAAAGGAGAGATCTTTATCTGTCATAAAAGGATCCCACTGGAACACTGGAAAAGAATCTAATCATCCAATTTCTAACCCGCTCATTAACACAGTTCATAACACACACATCTGTCTGATAAGCAGTCATTCTCTCAGGTGGAAGTCAGCCTGTGGCTTAATGATTGTAGCCCTATCCCTATCAGGCAATGCAGAGTTGAAATCCAGTTCTTGACTGCCCTGGCCAATGGCTCTGACACTGGATTCTATGCTGGCATCAAGTGGCAATTTGGGCATTGGGTAAGTGTGGGAACAATACCTCACAAAATGTACCTCACAGAAGGCTTAATCATAAGATAAGTGCTCATGATGTTGGTAGTAGTGAATCGGCATGGATAGAGAATTGGCTACTGGATAGGAAACAGCAAGTAGGAATAAGGGGTTCTTTTTCAGGTTGGCGATCTGTAACCAGTGGGGTTCCACAGGAATCAGTGCTGGGAATACAACTGTTTGCAATGGACGCAATTCCTCCCAGAAAAAAACTAAGTTTCATAATGGCAAGGATACTGGAGCAATCTGCGATGGTCTGTCAGGCACAGTTTGGACTGCAATCGTCTCACACGCAACTACTTTTTTGGAGATCAGTGAGTTGCACATTGGTTTTGGAAGGGATGGGACCTAAACATGCCGGTGAGCCCACCTGCAAAGGGCTCAGGTGCCATTTTGGAAGGGCATCCATATCTTTCAGTGCACTGGGAGACCCTACCACCGCCCCCCCCCCCCACCCCCCCAACTCCATGCCCCCACGGGCATCAGGACACCTCCCTCCCCCACAATCAGCAGCAAGTTGCTCCAAACCTGCTCGACATGGATTGCCAGCATCAGGGCATTGGGGCACTCCCGATGGGTCCTCCTTCCTAACCCCCAAGGCGCCCACCTTTCACGTCCACCCCTGCATGACCCTTATTTCGTGCTTCATCACTGCATGCCTCCTCCTGCACAATTACCCTTCATAGTGCCCCCTCCCCCCGCCCCTTGCATAGACACCCTTGCATAGCCCAACTGTCATACCTCCCATTCAGGCCCCACCCTGTAGGCACTGACAGGTTGCCATGTAGGCAATGCCAGCGTTCCATACGGGCACTGCCATGTAGACACTGCCCAGCCATGCCTCGACTACTTGGGAGGCTTCAATGGTCTCCGAGCTCTCTGACATCGCCATTGTGCTTAGTGGAGATCAGTAGTGATTCTCATCGGGTTCTTGCCATGGCCCTGAGAGCTGGGATAATCTAGCTTCAAACAGGCTATGCCTATTTAAATGCTAGCTTAAATATGCTATTCGATGTCAGACCATTATGAGCACTGTGAGCAGTCTCCATAACATAGAATTCCTACAGTGCTGAAGGAGGCCATTCAACCTATCCAGACTGCACTGGCTCTCTGACAGACTGTTTTACCCAGGCGTTTTCCCCGCCCTTTCCCCATGACCCTACATGTTTACCATGGCGAATCCATCTAACCTACATATATGGGGATGGTAAAGGGCAATTTTGCATGGTCAATCCATGTAACCTGCATTTTTTTGGCTTGTAGGAGGAAACTCAAATACCCAGAGGAAACGCATGCAGACAAGGGAGAATATGCAAACTCTGCACACTCACCCAGAGGCTGGAATCAAACCCGGATCCCTTGCACTGTGAGGCAGCAGTGCTAATTATTGTGCCACAGTACTGCCTTTTGGTCCCCTTTTTCAATTAAAATTATTATTTCATTGGAGGCAATTCAGAGGAGATTTACTGGAATGCTCTCCGGTATGGAGAGGTTGTCTTATAAGGAAAGGTTAAACATGCTGGGATCCTACTCATTGGAATTTAGAAGAATGAGAGATCATTTCATTGAAACATTAACCAGAATTCTCCCAAAAAAATTCTAAGGGTTGAATTTATATGAACACTGGAGTAATTCAAGGTTTTTTTCCAATGGGAGTTCAGAGAAGAATCTCCCACATTGTGTGCACTGCAGAGGTCACCAGTATGTCTATAATTAAATATTAGTAGGCAGGGCCTATTCCCACTGGAGAGGTCAGCAGCATAGCGCTGAATGGGTCATTGTGCATGTGCTGATCTGTTAGTGTCAAAATCAATGCATAAGGAGTAGGCCTGCACTGCCAGCTTCCCAATTGCTGGCCAATCGATTGCTGGTCAGTCCTGTGATCCCTGCGTTGCCGCCCCACCCGCCCCGTCCCCCGTTTCCCTCCACACACACACACACACACACACACACACACACACACACACACACACACACACACACACACACACACACACACACACACACAATGGCTAGCTCCTCTCCACTTCGCAGACCAGGTCCAAACCACCACCCAACCTCCCCCACACAGTCCCATCCCCTCCCCCACCCCACCCCCACATGCCTGATGCCCCTTGGCATTGGCATTTTCCCCCTTGGGCAGTGCAGGGGGGCCCAGACTGGCACTGCCACAGTGCCAAAACCCAGCCACCGACCCTCTTCATGACTCCTATTGTCCCCACCCCTTTCACTCCAGCTGGGTTGGGCCAATAGTTCCTATAAAAAAGCGCAGCGTGTTGGGAGAATTGCCCCCATAGGATTCCTAAAGGACTTGACAAGGCAAATGCTGAGAGGATGTTTCCCCCTCATGGCAAAGGCTAGGGCCAGGAGGCATTGTCTTAGAATAAAGGATTGTCAACTTAAGACTGAGTTGAGAAATTTCTTCTCTCAGAGAGTTGTCAGTCTTTGAAATTCCTTGCCACAGAGAGTTACGGGATGGGGGTGGGGGGGGGGGGGGGTGGGGAGTGAGTTTGGGGGGGTTGGGGGGGAGGTGGTAGAGTCCTTAAGTATATTTAAGGCTGATATAGTTCCTTTTCAACCAGTCAGGGAATCAGTCAGGGTTACAAAGAAGGGGACAGGAAAGTGGACGTGAAGATTGTCATTCGATCAGCTCGCAAAGCAGGCTTGAGGGCTGAACAGCTGAACTCCTGTTCCTATTTTTTATGGTCTTATGGTCTTCTATTGGCTGTGTTAGCCCAGACAGCCGTCCAATCATATAGGTCTGAGCACCTTACTGGCTGATACAATGAAGTTTGTCACCATGGAAGGATTGTTCACATCATATCCTGTCAGATTCCTAATCAACTTGCGAATCATTCCACTACTCTACTTTCTGGGACGAATGTAAGGACATGGAAATAAATAATTCTCTCACGGTAAATTGCCGTCGGTGAATCTTGTCCCAAAAGTGGCAAAGGATTAGTTCAAAATTGTCATTGATTTGTTCTCTCTCTTAACTTTATATATTTGGTCTTTACGCAGAGTCACGTTCTGCATCCCCTACTTTGCTGAAGTTTTGTGATAGTCTACCAAAAGTGATGTTTGGCAATTTCAACTGATCTTAGGCAGTCAAACTTCGGGCTGTGTCCAAATTCCAAAGAGTGCCCAGGGCAGGAAATCTGAGCAATGGTTGCAAGTCCACGATGCAAATCAACAATGAAAGCATAGCTTAATCTGCGTGTAACCTATTGCCTGTCATCCCCCCCAAAAATTAAGAAACACGATAATGTTTTTAGAACTCTCACCTTTTGGCAGATATGTTCTTCAGCTTCCAGCAATGCATGTTCTGCCAGCAATTACTCAAGGGTCATTAGTCAATTAACATCTATTTGTTTTGTACATGTCTTCGGAAGTTATTCATGAAACTTGACAGGCCCCAATTATAGAATCACAGAATCATACAGTGCAGAAGGAGGCTATTTGGCCCATCAAGTCTGCACCGACCACAATCCTACCCAGGCCCTATATAATTGCATTAGTCCTGCATTGGTCTACAATATTCCAAAAAGCTTCTTTCGCAAAATCAGTCCACATACAGGAAAATTTTACTTGTCAAGATTGACATCAGTGCTTTTTGTTGGGCATCTAAATAGGTTTTACAAAAAGGCTTTTTTTTCATATTTGAAACTGTTTGATTCCCAGTTTCAGTTGTTTGAATATATCCAATTCAAATTGCATTAGGCAATCTTGGGGTGTAAGATGATGACTGAAACAGCTCAGTGCTACATCCATTTTTAGTCATTAAATGGATGTAACAAAGTCTAATTTCAAAATCAAAATTGCTTCAACTGGTTGCCACAAAACAATGTTACTTTTTAGCCAGGTTAGAAAAGGAGGTGGAAGATAGAAACTCTTTGCTTTTAGGTCCACAGCAGAGAGGGTTGGGTAGAAGAGTCAGCCACCATGTTGAGAATCTGTCTGACCCTAGAGCCATACATTGGGATTATTTTCCAAATTCATGCTGGTAAGGAGCCTTGGCTAATGCACATGATTTACGAACAATTAATTGTTTCGTTGCACATGCATGGCCAGTGTGCTTGGCTCGTTGCCGATAAGTTGAAGTGGTGAAATTGCCTCTTCTGTATGAACAGAAATTTTCAGCTAACAATTTGTGACATAAAGGTGACATAAAATAAATCATTTTACTGGTTTTCAATAGATCTAATCCCACAAGGTTTCAAGTTCTCAGTGGTCTTTCAATGACTAACATTAGATGCGGGGAGGATGTTGTCCATGTTTGGGGAATCTAGAACCAGAGGGCACAGTCTCAGAATATGGGATAGACCATTTAGGACTGAGATGAGGAAACATTTCTTCATTCAAAGGTTAGTGAACCTCTGGAATTCTCTACCACAGAGGGCTGTGGAGGCAATGTCGCTGGATGTATGCAAGAAAGGGATAGATTCTTTTTAGATTTTAATGATATCAAGGGGTGTGGAGAGAAAGCAGGAATATGGCATTGCGATCAGCCATGAGCATTTTGAATGGCGGAGCAGGTTTGAAGGCCTACTCCTGCTCCTAGTTTCTATGTTTATAACTCATTTCTGTCTTTCCATAAACAGCTTATTTTTCAGGCAATATTTAATCAACAGGACCAATGCAATTGGGGCCTATCAAGTTTCATTAATAACATGCACTTCTCCAGACATGTACAAAACAAATAGAAGTTAATTAACTAATGACCCTTGGGTAATTGCTGCCAGAACATGCCTTGTTGGATGCTGAAGAACATATCTGCCTAAAGATGAAAGTTCTGAAAACATTATAGTGTTTCTTGATTTTGGGGATTGAGAGGTAATGAGCTAATGCAGAAAGGTAGGTGGGAAAAAGACAGCATTGAAGGTAGTGACACAGAAAACATTTATTCACATTCTCCTAACCGGATTATGTCAAAGAACTACAGTACATTATAATTCTTTTCTCAATTCTTAAATATTTGCTTTCCCATCTTACATTTTAGAGTTACTTCTGTATACCGTTCCCTCAACCAAGTGTCCGTAATTTGACCCCGAGCAAGCTCCAAATGTTAAAGCTTCCCGAAATACTTTGAAACAGTAGCTTAAAATTAAATTGTCCACACTTGGCAGATAGCATGTGGAGGGAAACAAGTTAAAATCATGCAAATTATTCATCCCCTCTAATCCTGTTGCCATCCTGCCATGTACCAACATTAACCTGTTGGTGAGCCTCTTTGAAGCCAGATTCTGGACCAGAAGAGACCCAGGAAGAAAGTTTTTAAAGTTTTAATTGACATACTCTTGGGGGCTAGCAGAAGCTTAAGTCTTCATGTGTCTCACAAAAAAGCCTTGAGCCTCCTGTGTGCCAGGCTATTCATTGCAACTCTTGGGGCTGAATTTTATGGCCCTCCATTTTGCATAGTTTTGGTGGGGGGCTTGTAAAATATGAGGGAGCAAGCCCACTGCCCTCACTTTCACCTCCAAAGTATGGTGGGAGGGAAGGTGCCTGCCTGCCCACCAAGCATTGAGTCTTTAACTACCAAATTAACACGAGGTTAAGGACCTAATCCCATCTCTGTTGCCATAATACAATTGGCGATGGACAGACAAGAGTGGCCAGGCCACCTTTCACCAACTCTGGTGAAAACGTAGAAGGATGGGGAATATGTATATTGGGGTACCAATGTGCATGGGGGCACCCTTGCCCCCCCACCAAGACAAGACTATCATTTGTGAATCACTTGACAATCCCTCCTCACACACCTCCAAAACCTGAGCCCCCCAACTCTCCTTCCTCACATCCCCAGTGTGCCAGATCATTTCCTGTCCAAAACTCTAAAATAGAATCAACATGGCAACCACCTGAAGTGATAAGGATCTGTTTGGAACCAATGTCCTATGAAGTCATTACATAAAAATGTGCAATGATGAAGCATGATGAGGCATAGCAGAGAACAAATCAGATTCATTCCATCTCTTCAAACTATTGCATCTAGGACAAGACCATGGGGAGGCACTGGCTTAGTGGACTAATAATGCAGAGAACCAGGGCCAGATCTGGATGCCCATATTCAAATCCCACCATGGCAGATGGTGAAATTTGAATTCAGTAAAAAATCTGATTGTTGTAAAAAACATCTGTTAGGGGAGGAAACCTGCAGTCTACACGTGAACCCAAATCCTCTGCAAGATGGTTGACTCTCAAATGCAACAAATGCTGGCCCTGCCAGTGATGCCCACATCCCATAAATAAATTTTTAAAAAATGCAAGGATGAAAATAACACAAATCACTGAGGACAATTAAAAAAACTTCCAGACAAAGATGATGTGGGCACATTAGCAGATTATCTTTATTTTTTAGGAACTGATGGGTTCATTTGTATGGATATAATTATTACTAAGCATTAACATGTATTTTAAACAGCTATACTTCTTTGGAGAGGGACTAAAGTACCTTTAAAGGCACATTTCTTTTTTTTCAAATGGATAGCATTAAAAGGATGGCACAGTGGCACAGTAGTTAGCACTGCTGCCTTACAGTGCTAGGAATATGAGTTAAATTCCAGCCTCAGGCGACAGTGTGGAATTTGCACATTCCCCCCTTGGCCTGTGTGGGTTTCCTTTGGGTGCTTTGGTTTCCTCCAACAGTCCAAAGATTTGTGGATCAGGCAGATTGGCCATGCTAAATTGCCCCTTAGTGTTAGGGGAGAGCAAGCAGGGTAAATATGCGGTGTTAAGGGGTTCAGGCCCGGATGGGATTGTTGTTGGTGTAGGCTTGATGGGCCGAATGGCCTTCTTTTGCACTGCAGGGGTCCTATGACATCGCTAGAACTATAGATTCACAGGGTGTAGAAGGAACCCATTCAGACCATCAACTCTCCTGAAAGAACTTTTCATAATCTTGCCCCAACCGTTCTATCTCTGTAACCCCTGTATTTTTACCATGGCTAATCCATATAACCTACACATCTTTGGAACACTACAGCACAATTTAGCAATTAATCCACCTTAATCTGCACATCCTTGGACTATGGAAGGAAACCAGAGCAGCAGGAGGAAACCGATGCAGACACTGAGAAAATGTGCAAATTCCCCACAGACTGAGGCCAGAGGCCAGAATGGAACCCAAATCCCTGGTACTGTGAGGCTGTTGTGTTAACCCCTATCCCACCAGGCTGCCTGGGTGGAAAATGTGTCATGTGACCCAGTCTTAGTTTCACTTTTGCTTTGGGCGGAGCACTCACACAGCTATGAAACTTTCAAGCTTTATATGTACGTTCTCAAGTGCCTCGTCTTAATAAATAAATCCACAACATGTTTATCCAATCCCTTACGATCAGTGGTTGTTACCTTGTGTTTTGTACAGTAATTAGATCCATTATAATAACACAACAAGAGGTACATCAGAAACCTCAGAGCAATAAAAGAAAATGAAAAATCTACTTACTGCACCACGGGGTGGCGGCTGCGATGGTCTATAGCCTCCATATCATACAGGTTTAGTAAGCGAAAATAAAACAGCAGATATATTAAGAGACACCCAGCATATTCTATTAGAAACACCTAAAAAGAGAGGTAATGTATGCCTGTATTATTGGTCATTGTGAGATTTCAGAAAGGTATGCTTGAGAAAAATTGTATCAGGACTTCTATTACTCAGCAGGCAACAGTGAACCTGGGCTGTTGACAAGAGTAAGTCAGTACAATCCCTATATGTTACTTCCATAACCCTGCAATTTATAATTATTTTTCACTTGGGGTTCCCAAGAAGAAGATTGAGAATCAAGTCAGCATGTTATTTTAATTGTCTTTGGCCTGTGAAAACATTTGCCTATTTATTTCCTTCAAAGATGATTTATTAGTTTCAGCCTACCAGGACTAGAGAAGTGGAAAATAGTTGCCATTTGATAGGTGTGCATGGACTAATCTGGGGGTTACCAATCAGGGGTCAGATTTAGACCTCTGGGCCTGGACCCTTTAAAGAACCAAAGTTGAAGCTCCCATGCTTCTGTGTTTATGGAAGATGAATGATTTAAGTGTTTTAGTTTATGAAGCAGGTGAGGATCCTTAATCTTGGTAAAATCTTGGTAATATTCTTATAAACCTCATCCGAACCCTTTCCTCTAGGAGAAGGCAGTCAGAAAATGTAAGAATAAAGTCAACCGTTCCATCAGAAATCTGTTGATTGCAATTATTAAGTGTTAAGGAAATATTGAAACAGCTAACAAAACCTCATTCTATCTTTCTACATATAATTCTTCTGAGAAATGATAGTCTGCCAAAGATGCTCAATGACAGTTATCAGTGCCATAACTGATAGATTAGCATAAAATACTTAGAACAGATCTTCATGGCAGATGTCTGGAGGACAAATTATGGGCAAAAATTCCCTAAGGCAGGAGTTTCTATTCTTGCTCCTCTGATGGGAATTGATACTCGCACAAGAGATGGATTGCTATGAGGGTGGAGGTGCACCGGCTTTACCCTGGCATCCAAGTCAGGCAAATGGTATAGATCCATTTTCAATCTAAAAATTTGCATCAGATTGTCACCCATATCTTAACTGAGGAAAGTATGAAGGGGGTTGGAGGAGATGGATGGCTAGGAAACCACTTCTCATTGTAAAACACCACACCTGGAGTTTCCATGAACATCATACAAATATTGTCCATGAAAAATGTGTGCACTGGACATGTGGTAGGTGAGCACTGAGAATGGGTAGTGGGCATGGACAGCTAATTATTAAACATAGGTTAGATGAATGCTGGATATGGGCCTAGTGGGGGATGCTTCACAAATGACCATTGTGGGGTTGGTACCTTCTTATTACATGCTATTGTGATTCCCCCCTTAATTCATCCACACTATAAAGACAGTTAGCACTGGAGGGCAGATATGATCTGACTTGAGGAATTTCTGAGCTGATGAACTTTTGCTCCATTCCTGAACCTGGAATGTTAAGTCATAATAGACTTTAATCTAGAATCAACTTTCTGATTTGATGGTTAACTGTTCAAATGTGGCATTAGTCAGAATTTGCTTCTTTATCACATTGTGTTTATTTCTACAAAATGAGACAGATGTTGAGTGATCTGGGAGAGTTTTGGGAATCAGAAAACCAGGAATATTGCCCAAAGGATGAGTCTCTTGATGAATTAACATGCATGTCATATTAAGTCTGTCAATGCTGAATATCTTAGCAGAGCAGAAAAAGCAAGAGTAGCAAACAATAGCCTGAAGGTTCCACACCATAGGATGTTAACTTCAGGGCTTACTATGATATGACATCTTCTTGGATTTGGGTGAAGAACAACATGTAAGGCCTTGTTAGTTCCTGTCACCAGTGCTGCAGCAACAGAGCAACATTCTGATTGCATTTGCAACTTCGATGCCACCGGCTTATTCTAGGTGCCAAGAGCAGGCATCACTTGGATGAGACAATATACTGTTCATTGGTGCATCATTGAGATGACAGATGGTCTATTCTGCCACTTGTCAGCATATATCAAGTTCATTTGTGGCTTCAGACACTAGCTGGAGTGGCAAAGCTAATTTAACCATTCGCATAACATTGCCTGAGCATGAGGCCATATTTACTAGTCACACTTGGATTTGAGCTGCAGCAGCATTTCCTTCCATTTTATTAACAGATAAAATTGCTGCACCCTAATTATTCAAATGATATGCAATCATCATCAAAATATTATACAAAGCCTAGAATTCCATATCCCAATTACCAATGCTGTTGTGTATCTTTAAACATTTTTAATGGATGTATGAACCGTTGGACTTTTTAATTTGTTTAACAGTTTGAGTCCCTTAGTCCAACAAAATACTATATTAATAGCATTTACTATCCATCCAATCTAGAGGGCTGGTGAGAAACCAACAGTTTTTGACAGATCTGACCAAAATAATGCTAAGTATACAGGGGCTGTTCAAAATGCATTAATTTAAAAACAAAACCCAAAGTTAGTTTCTGGAAGACAGGAATTACCTACCTTTGATGTTTTTGATAGTACCTCTGTCGAGGTCCCTAAACCTACAAGGAATGGCCTACAAACATTCATGAAACAAAACTATATCTCTAGCCTCTGATCCACGAGAAATTCAACGGAAGAACTCCACTAAACTCACAAAATATACAAGGAATACATGGAATTTCTGCCATTTTTCTGGACTTCCCACAGCTGTTCCAATGTAGCACTTGTGACACAAAGATGAGTGGGAAAGCAGATTGCATGGAGACGCGGAAAGTCTGCAGAGAGATTTGGATAGGCTAAGTGAGTGGGCGAGGATCTAGCAGGTGGAGTATAACGTTGGCAAGTGTGAGGTTATCCACTTTGGAAGGAATAATAGTAAAATGGACTATTATTTAAATGGTGAAAAATTACAACATGCTACTGTGCAGAGGGACCTGGGGGTCCTTGTGCATGAATCACAAAAACTCAGTCTACGAGTGCAGCAGGTGATCAAGAAGGCAAATGGAACGTTGGCCTTTATCACCAGGGGGATGGAGTATAAAAGCAGGGAGTTCTTGCTGCAGTTGTACAAGGCACTGGTGAGGCCGCAACTGGAGTACTGTCTGCAATTTTGGTCCCCTTATTTGCGAAAGGATATATTGGCTTTGGAGGGAGTGCAGAGAAAGTTCACCAGGTTGATACCGGAGATGAGGGGGTTAGTTTATGAGGAGAGATTGAGTAGATAGGGCCTGTACTTGTTGGAGTTTAGAAGGCTGAGGCGGGATCTTATAGAGACATATAAGATAATGAAGGGGCTATACAGGGTAGAGGCAGAGAGATTTTTTCCACTTAGAAAGGAAACAAGAACTAGAGGGCACAGCCTTAAAATAAGGGGGAGTCAATTTAGAACAGAGTTGAGGAGGAACTTCTTCCATCAGAGGGTAGTGAATCTTTGGAATTCTCTGCCCATTGAAGCAGTGGAGGCTACCTCGTTAAATGTGTTTAAGTCACAGGTAGATAGATTTATGATCAATAAGGGAATTAAGGGTTATGGGGAGCAGGTGGGTAAGTGGAACTGAACCACTATCAGATCAGCCATGATCTTATTGAATGGCGGGGCAGGCTTGAGGGGCTAGATGGCCTACTCCTGCTCCTATTTCTTATGTTCTTATGTTCAGGGGAGGTGGTGATATAGTGGTATTATCACTGGGCTAATGATCCAGCAAATTTTTGGGGTCTGCATTTAAATCCCAGATGGTAAAATTTCAATTCAATAAAAAAAAAGTCTATCATAAAAACCCATCTGGTCACTAATGCCGCTTAGGATCCTTATCTGGTCAGGCAGACATGTGACTCCAGATCCACAGAAATGTGATTGACTCTTAAATACCTCCTCACTCAGTTCCAGGACAATAAATGCTAACCCAGCGAATGGTGCCTGCATCCCATGAATGAAGGAAAAATGATGGTCATCAACAAAATATTGCATTGATTCTTGCACCCCACCCCACCCACCCACCATCACCTTTCTCAAGTAAGGACAGAATGCCTGGAATTCTGCTACCTCACCTGCCCTGGAATCAGGGCAGGCAAGGCTCACAGGATGGAAGCCTCCATTGGCCTCAGGCAGGGTCTTACGAGCATCATCCGAGCAAGGTTGTAAAATGCTGGCACATGTCTATATATATAAAATACCTCAGGGCCAGAATTCTCCCATCCTGACCGCCACTGGAATTCTGGTGGGCAGGGCCAGACCACGTAAAGGTCCATTGCAGTCGGGCAGGAATCTCCGGTTTTCAGGCTACGTTGGACAGCTGTCTGACATTTTGTGTGTTTATATGTGTATTTTGCATGCATGTTCCTTTTGGATTTCTGGAGTATGTAATTCAAACACATTACCTGATCATCTGTGCAAACTGACTAGGTGGAAAGATAGCACGATCTTTACAAAAACTGTTAGTTCTCTTGACTGAAATTGTTGACTGTCACCAGCCTCCAGCTTCAGAACTGGATGGATAGTTAACTCTGTTAACCGTAGTACATATGGATCATAACTACACTTTTTGATTTAAATTAATTTATTATTGTCACATGTCTTGGGATACAGTGAAAAGTACTGTTGCTTGTGTGCTATAGAGATAAAACATGCTGTTCATAAAGTATATAAGGGAGAAGGAAATGATAGGGTTTAGAATGTAGTGCTACAGTCAGAGATATAGGGGATGATTCTCCCATTTGGATGCGTTAATATTTTAGCACATTGGACCAGGAGAATCACATGTGGGCTGATTCATGGGATTTGCACATGCATTCCTGACACGTCCACACGTCCAAGCCCCAGATATCTGGCATGATTGGCACCACACTTGAAACTGGCATGAACAGCAGACAAGTCATTTTAATTTTATTTTAATGTAATTTAAATGTCATTATTAGCATCTCCCACCCCGTCAGTGCAATTTCATTCTTGCAGGGTTCAGACTGGCTCCCCATTTACGGGGAGCTAGCGGGAGACCTCGCTGGAGTGAATTGGGGGAAATCCGGGCCCACCAAGGGTCAGGTGGTGGGGGGTGACCCCCTTGTTTATAGGCACCCTGGCAGTTCCAACCTGTGCCCCCAGCACTCCCTAACGGGCAAAGTGCCAGTGCCCAAGGACATCGTGGCACTGCCCATTGGGGGTCCTGCTGCCACTCTTGGAATCAGTTGAGGCTGGAGGTCAGCAATCAGGGCAGGCTGGGGTTGGGGAGGGGGGGGTCTTCCAGAGGATGATCTGGCACCAGTGAGGGGGGCGTCTGCCTCCTGGGCAGGTCTGCCTCAGTTGGGGGAGGGTCTGCTGGGTTGGGGAGAGATTGGAGGAGCCTGCTTCTTGGGGGGGTGGTTCTGCCCCCCATAGGGTGGGGTCTGCAGGAGTGGGGTGGTTTGGGGTGGACCATCACTGCTGAGGAGGCTGGAGATTGGGAAGCTCTGTGACAGTTGTGGGGGGGGGGGGCGGGGTCAGCAGGCTTGGCCCAGGAATGGTTGTGGGGGCCATCGAGCTGGCCAGCGAAGTTCAGGCTGACAGCTTGGGACCACTGCACATACGCAGAGTTCTAGACCTGTCAGTCTCTGGTGTGAATAGGCCCCGCCCCTCTGAGCTTTTAATGATATTCACAATTTTGACCTCTGCATTGTGAAAGATTCAAGTCTGAACTCCCACTGAAGAAACAATTGTGATTTACACCAGTTTTTGCCTGAATTCAGTACTTAGAACTGTTTTGGGAGAATTGCTCCCATCACGTCCATCCATCTTTTGGATTAGGAGCTTCATAGAATCATAGAAATCCGACAGTGCAGAAAGAAGCCATTTGGCCCATTGAGTCTGCACTGACCACAATCCCACTAGGCCCTACCCCCTTATCCTTACATATTTACCCGCTAACCCTTCTAACCTACGCATCTCAGGACACTAAGCAGCAATATTTTTTAGCATGGCCAATCAATCTAACCCGCATATCTTTGGACTGTGGGAAGAAACCGGAGCACCTGGAGGAAACCCATGCAGACACGAGGAAAATGTGCAAACTCCACAAGACAGTGACCCAAAATGGGAATCGAACCCAGGTCCCTGGAGCTGTGAGGCAGCAGTGCTGACCACTGTGCTACCGTGCCGCCCCCTTGAACAGCTTGAACAGAACATGTACAAATCTCGAGTACCCATTAACATTTTCAGTGACAGAAAGTATTCTGGGTTCTCCGGATGTGTGGCACTTGATGCAAAGTGCTATTATACCTTACCGTGATCCAGCTTATTTGTGTCCCAAGATCTCTGAAATATAATGTAATGATGGAGGATACTGCGAGGTTCTTGATGACTTTGGTTTCTTTCAGTAGAGGACCAGCTGTGAACAGGGAAGACCAGGCAGAGCATTATATTAATGTCATCATTCAATAAAGACAGAGTGAACACTGCAAGCATTGCATTACGCAACTGTCAAACTAAGCCAAGATTGGAAAAATGTTACTCATTTAAAAGCATAAATGGTGACCAGATGGAATACAAGGAATGTTTGAAGCCTCCAGATTTTTAACAGGAGGCTTAATGCAAACCTAAGAGGAAACAGAAGAACAAAGGAGCAAGATGGAAAGAGGTAGGGAGGGCTTGTGTGAAGTGTTAACATTGAAATTAACCAGTTGGGTTGAGTATTCTGTTTCTAAGTTGCGAGTCCTCTGTGAATTATTGAAAATAAAAATTATTATGAATTCATAGAATCCCTACAGTACAGAAGGAGACTACCTGGTCCAACAAGTCTGTACTGACCACAATCCCACCCAAGTCCTATTCCCATATCCCCACACATTTACCCTGCTAATCCCCCTGACACTCGGGTCAATTTAGCATGGCCAATCAACCTAACCTACATATCTTTGGACTGTAGGAGGACCCAGTCCCAAACTGAAGCACCCAGAGAAAACACACGCAGACAGGGGGAGAAAATACTGACTCCGCACAGACAGTGACCCGAAGCTGGAATTGAACCTGGGTCCCTTGGGCTGTGAGGCAGTAGTGCTAATTACTGCGCCAAGTTACTGATGCATTCATCAAAATATCTATTTCACCTACCAGGGTTTGGAATCACCCATTAACCTCCTACTTTAAAGTACTATCCAATAAATTTGCTCCAAAAGTAAGTATATGATTTGAGAGTAATTTACCTGTTTCTACATTCCAGGTACATCAAAATACCAGTGGGATGGAGACTTTTTCCATGTGTGATCATGATATACATACAGTAGCAGAATATTTGCCTTCAGTATGACTTATTGATGTAAAGAAGGTGAATTTGACTCAGCAGAGGACAACACCAAGCTGAATTGCCAAGTATCTCAGCACAGATCGGATGAGCCAAGGGGTCTAAAACGTATTATGATTCCAAATGATTTGTGGACACCTACATTCATCAAATGCACCGATAAACACCCACAATTTGTTTATAACAGTAAATTAACTTTATTACATGATAGGACTGGGTATTAATTATTCTTGGATAGAAGCGGTTCAGGAAAGATAAGGAGAGAAAGGAAAGACCTTGTGTGACAGTATTGATGAAACAGTATTAAGGATAGTGGCAGTATTGATGACACTGCTAGAGAGAAAGGATGTCCTGGAAGAATCAATGCAGAATCTATTTGATTAGCATTAAGGAACAAATAGAGGTAAAATTACACCATTGGTTTATTCGATACACAACTAACTAATAGGGAAGACATACAGAAGCAAGTCATTAAATCCCCATAGTGCAGAAGGGGGCCATTCAGCTCATGAAGTCTGCACTGGCTGTCTGACAGAGGATCCCACCCAGGCCCTTTCCTGTAACCCCACACATTTACCCCGCTTATGCTCATAACCTCCACATCATAGAATCATGGAATCCATACAGTGCAGAAAGATGCATTCAGCCCATCGAATCTACACTGACCACACTCCCATCCATGTCCTGTCCCCATAACCCCATGTATTTACCCTACTAATTCCAGCTGACACAAAGTGGCAATGTAGCATGGCCAATTGACCTAACTCGCACATCTTGGACTGTGGGAAGAAACCAGAGCGCCCGGAGGAAACCCATACACATATATGGAGAATGTGCAAACTCCACACAGATAGTGACGCAAGTCAAGAGTCAAACCCGGCTCCTTGGCACTGTGAGACAGCAGTGCTAACCACTGTGCCTCCATGCCCCTCCAAATCTTGGGACACTAAGGATCAATTTAGCATAGCTAATCTACTTAACCTGCACATCATTGGAGTATGTGAGGAAACTTGAGTAATTGAAGGAAACCAATGCAGATATGGGGAGAACATGCAAACTCCACGCAGTCTCCCAAGGCCAGAATTGAACCCTGGCACTTTAAGACAGCAGTGCTAACCACTATGTCACAATGCTGCTCCTAATTGCTGGGAAATTACCAAGAGGTGTAAAAACTTTAGAGTAGTGACAATGGGGAACTTTAATTACCCTAATATAAACTGGGATAGTAGTGACCTAATGTGTAAAGGGCAGAACTTCTAAAGTTTGTTCAAAAGAACGTGTTTGCTCTGTTTCTGGTCCAATAAGAAAGGGTGTGAGATATATATATGTATATGTCATTTTAGAATTTGCAGAGGCATCAAACCATGTATTCAAATTCTGAAGCTTTAACACATGTTTTGTAATCCTAGTAACCAAAGTTTAGGTTCTAAGTGAACCTTTGCGACCTTGACTTGCATTGCCTGTAAATGCATGAAACTTCAATGGACTAATCAGAAATCCAGTACACAAATGTTAAGGTGCCTGATTGTGAGAATTGTTTTATTTCAGAATGTTGTATTTTTGCAGCTAACATTTGATAACAGGGACCATTAAAGACAAATTATCTGCCCTGATAACTGACCAGTTTTCTCAATGGTTTTTGAAAGAAGAGGCTAATTAACTGTTTAGGGTAAAGTATTAGGATAGCATTGATTACAGATTTTGTCTGTTCAGCAAGCCTTTGTTATCTTCCGTATGTTAATAGCAAGTCTTTAGTAATTACTTGTAATTGGATACAAATACACAATAAAGGTTCAAACATGGAACTATCTCCATCCTCGGCCTTCACACATCTCTGGCCAATATCACATGATGTGGAGATGCTGGCGTTGGACTGGGGTAGACACAGTGAGAAGTCTTACAACACCAGGTTGAAGTCAAACAGGTTCATTTGGTAGCAAAATTCACTAGCTGTTGGAGTGCTTGCTGCTCCTTCGTCAAGTGAGCGGGAGTTCTGTTCACAAACAGAATATATAAAGACAAAAATCCAATTTACAAAACAATTTGATTGAAATGCGAGTCTTTACAGGTAATCAAGTCTCAAAGGTACAGACAATGTGAGTGCAGAGAGCATTAAGCACAGGTTGAAGAGATGTGTATTGTCTCCAGGCAAGACAGTTAGTGAGATTTTGCAAGCCCAGGCAAGTCGTGGGGGTTACAGGTAGTGTGAAATGAATCCAAGATCCTGGTTGAAGCCGTCCTCATGTATGCGGAACTTGGATACCAGTCTCTGCTCAGCAACTCTGTGCTGTCATTTGTCGTGAAGGCCGCCTTGGAGAACGCTTACCTGAAGATCAGAGGCCAAATGCCCGTGACCACTGAAGTGTTTCCCAACAGGACAAGAACACTCTTGCCTGGTGATTGTCGAGCAGTGTTCATTCATGAGCTGTCGTAGCGTCTGCATTGTCACCCCAATGTACCATGCCTCGGGACATCCTTTCCTGCAGCATATCAGGTAGACAATGCTGGTCGCGTTGCAAGAGTATGTACCGTGTAGCTGGTGGATGTTGTTCTCACGTGAGATGATAGCATCCGTGTCAATGATCTAGCATGTCTTGCAGAGGTTGCTGTGGCAGAGTTGTGTGGTGATGTAGTCGCTGTTCTCCTGAAGGCTGGGTAGTTTGTTGCTGACAATAGTCCATTTGAAGTTGTGCAGTTGTTTGAAGTCAAGAAGTGGGGGTGTGGGGATGGCATGTGTCCAAGAATGCAACCGATTCCAGAGAGTAGCTCATGGTGAGTCTAACGGTGGGACGGAACATTTTCTTCCTTTGGACTCATGGTGAAAAATCATTGAAACAACAATATGATGACATCAACAAGTTCTATCCCATCATCAGCGGTCATGGGCATTCAGCCTCTGAACGCTTCAGTGGTCACGGACATCCAGCCTTTGATTTTCAGGTAAGTGTTCTTCAAGGCGGCCTATGATACACGACAACGCGGAGTCACTGAGCAGAAACTGATAGCCAAGTTCCGCACACATGAGGACGGCCTCAACCAGGATCTCGGGTTCATGTCACACTATCTGTAACCCCCCATGATTTGCCTGGGCTTGCAAAATCTCACTAACTGTCCTGTCTGGAGACAACACACATCTCTTTAACCTATGCTTGATGCTCTCTCCACTCACATTGTCTGTACCTTTGAGACTTGATTACCTGTAATGACTTGCGTTCCAATCAGATTATTTTGTAAATTGAGTTTGTGTCTTTATATGCCCTGTTTGTGAATAGAACTTCCATTCACCGATGAAAGAGCAGCAAGTGCTCCAAAAGCTAGTGAATTTTGCTACCAAATAAACCTGTTGAACTTTAACCTGGTGTTGTGAGACTTCTTACTGTCAATATCACATGACCCTAGGTTTAGGTCATTGGCCTTCTTGCATCACTGTAGGTGGTACTGTACTCAGGCCTGTCTGTATCAGGCACCTCTACTACAAAAGGAGAGTGATATAATGCTCATTGTAGCAACAAGAAGATTGTCTCTGCTGCAGATCTGAGAATTACAGAAGCCTGAATGGAATACTTAAATGTGAAAGTACTACAGAGTATGAGAAGTCTACAAGACAAATCCAGTTCAAAATATTGATGTATTTACTCTGTTGTCCAAAATCAAAATGCAAAGTATAACCTGTTAAGCTGTGCTAATTATTGCAAAGTTTATTAGATCGTATCTAATTCTCAATATATCTTTCGACTTTGTTCCAATTTAATGGTTTAATGATTTTAATTTAATAACCTATTTACTACAAAGAGATATTGCTGGTTCAAATAAATGAGGTGGTTCAAATGTATTAAGTGTCAGTTGGGAAATATTTAGAGAGCGTTAGTCATCAGGCTTGTGTTAGCTATGGAAAAGTACATAGCCTGGGCGTTTTTTAGGTCTTGCTGCATTTGGACACAGATGGTGATAATATTGAAGGAACTCCTGCAGTGATGTCTTGAGACTGAGATCATTGACCTCCAATAACCACAACCATCTTCCTTTGTGCCAGGAATCGGTACAGAGATTTCCCCCTGATTCCCATTGACTCCAGTTTTGCTTGGGCTCCTTGATGCCATGTTCGGTCAAATGCTGCCTTGATGTTACTCTCACCTCGCCTCTGGTATTCAACTCTTTTGACCATGTTTGAACCAGGGCTGTAATGAGATCAGGAGCTAAGTGATCCTGCAGGAACATAAATTCAGCATCAATAAGCAGCCATTGCCAAGTAAGTGCCACCTGATAACACTGTTAATCCCTTCCATCACTTTTCTGATGGTCGTGAGAAGGCTGATGGGGCGGCAGTTGGCTGATACGGATTTCTCCTGTCTTTTGTGGACAGGACATACTTGGGAAATTTTCCACATTGCTGAGTAGATGCCAGTGTTGTAACTGCACTGGGACAGCTTGGCTTGAGGTGCAGCAGTTCTGGAGCACAAACCTTCAATACTATTGCTGGAATATTGTCAGGAGCCACAGCCTTTGTAAAATCCACTGCCTTCAATCACCTCTTTATATCACACGGAGTGAATTGAACTGGCTAAAGATTGACCACCACCAATGGTGAATGGATCTGGCAGAACTGCTGGTTGTGGAATTGTTTAGCCTTGTCTTGTTGCTTATGCTATATAACGAGTGAGCAGCCCTGCGTTGAAGCTTCACCAGATTGAGACCTCACTTTTAGCAGGAAGGCATCCCAGAAGTAACACCAATCTTGATTGGTGTTGCTTCTGGGATGCCTTCCTGCACATTGCATTGAACGAGGGTTTATTCCCTGGCTTGGGTGGTAATGGTTGAGTGGGAGATGTGCTGGCCAAGAAGTTACAGATTGTGGATGGGGACAACTTTGCTGCTGTTGATGGCTCACAATGCCTCATGGATGCCTAGTCTTAAGTTGCTAGGTCTGTTTGAAATCTGTATCATTTAGCACTGTGGTATGGCCTCACAACATGATGCAGAGTATCCTCAGAGTGAAGGTGGAACTTTGACTCCACACTGTGACACTGTGATGGACAGATGCATTTGCAGCAGGTAGGTTGCTGAAGGTGAGGTTAAGTGTATTTCTTTCTCTTGTTTCCCCAACATCCTGTTGAAGGCCTAGTTTAGCAGCTATGTCCTTTAAAACTTGATTATAGAATCATAGAATCCCTACAGTGCCCTTTGAGTCTGCTCTGACCACAATTCCACCCAGCCCCTATCCTCGTATTCCCATATATTTACCCTGTTAGTCCTCCTGACACTAAGGGGCAACTTACCACAGCCAATTAACCTAGCCCGCACATACCATAGATTCATAGAATCCCTACAGTGCAGAAAGAGGCCATTCAGCCCATTGAGTCTGCACTGAACACAATCCCATCAGGCCCTATTCCTGTAACCCCACATATTTACCCTGCTAATCCTCCTGACACTCGGGTCAGTTTAGCATGGCCAATCAACTTAACCCACACATCTTTGGACTGCGGGAGGAAACTGGAGTACCCAGAGAAAATTCAAGCTGACACGGGGAGAACGTGCAAAATCCACACAAACAGTGACCGGAGGCCGGAATTGAACCTGGGTCTCTGGCGTTGTGAAGCAGCAGTGCTAACCACTGTGCCACTGTGCTATCCCAAACATCTTTGGACTGTTTGGTCTGTGGTGGTGCCAACATGCTACTTTAGTTGGTGGACATTGAAATACACCACACAGAGTACCTTCTGCATCCTTGCCACCCTCAGTGCTTTCTCCAGGCTGTTTTCAACATGGAGGAGTATTGATTCATCAGCTGGGGCGGGGGTGGGGGGCAGATTATGGTATGTGGTAATGAACAGGAGGTTTCCTTGCCCATAATTAACTTTTAATGATGTGAATTATTAAATTCACATTTAATAATGTGAATTTTTGACAAGTTGGAATTTTTTTAAATTCAATCATAAGACATGGGTGTTGTTGACTGGCCAGCATTTATTGTTTATCTCTAGTTGCCCTTGAGACGGTGGTGGTGAGCTGCCTTCTTTAATCACTGCTTTCCATGTTCTGTGGGTTGACCCGCAATGCCATTAGGGAGGGAGTTACAGGATTTTAACCTAGCAACTGCAAAGGAAGGGTGATATATTTCCAAGTCAGGATGGTGAGTGGCTTGGAGAGAATTTGCAAATGGCGGTGTTCCCATGTATCCGCAGTCCTTGCTCTTCTAGATGGAAGTGATTGTGGATTTGGAAGGTGCTGTCCAAGGAACTTTGGTGAATTTGTAGAGGATACACACTGATGTCACTGAGCGTCAGAGGTGGAGGGAATGGGTGTTTGTGAATGTGGTGCCAAACAAGCAGGGTTGCTTTGCCCTGGATGCTGTCAAACTTTGTGAGTGTTTTTGGAGTTGCACCCATCCAATCATGGAGAAAATATTCCATCATAATCCTGACTTGTGCCTTGTCGATGGTTGACAGGCTTTGGGGAGTGACGAGGTGAGTTTCTCACCGCAGTATTCTTAGCCTCTGACCTGTAGCCACTTTGTTTATCTGGTGAGTCCAGTTGAGTTTCTAATCAATGGTAACCCTTAGGAAAGAGGAGATTGATAGTGATATTCAAAATCCTAAAGTATAGAAGAGAGAGAAAATGTTTCCATTGGTGGAAGAATCATGAATGAAATGACTCTTATTTAAAGTAATGAGTAAAAGAAACAGGAGGAACAGGAGGAAAAGTAACTTTATGTATTGAGTGGTTAGGATCCGGAATGCACTGCCCGAGAGTGTGGTGAAGGTTGTTTCTGTCATGGCATTCAAAAAGGAACTGGATAAACACCTAAAGAGAAATGATGTGCAGTGCTCAGGGGAAGGTGTGGGCAGGTTGAACAAGGTGGATTGCTTTGGCAGAGTGCCAGCATGGCCACAATGACCCAAATAACATCCCTGTATCCCTCTCCTTTTATCTTTGTTTGTGTGTATAAATCTGTGGATTGTCCAAATCTGCAACCATATTGAACAAGATTCTGAGCTAACAGCATTACCTCATAAAACGTACCCTCTGCCGTTGCCAATTCTAATGCCATACTGCTTAGTTTCCTGCACATCATTCAATATTTAGTGCCAGGCATCAAACTCTATGATACTGACAGTTTTAATTATCTATTTCACCGCAGTGATAGGAGCGAGATAACACCACACTAAACTGAAATAAGTCCTAATCATTTAAACAAATAATTTATTCAGAAGTGGGGGAAAAATGAAAAACATTGATGTTCACAGTTGAACATAGGACAGCAAGGAATAGATTCAGCTGAATCCAAATCCTATTCAAACTCGCCAAAATCCTTCTGTGCAGCACATTTTCAGGCATCAATCTGGTGTGCTGCTTTCCAAGTTAATTGCACAGCAGAAACAGCAGAGCTGGAAGGAAAAGGCCCATTTAGGAGTGAAAAGAGCTTGGCTCACTATCAGCATTTTCAGTGATGTATGAAATTATTGGAAGCAGGTCTCAAGTCAGTAACCATTGGGGCAGGAAGTAAAGCAGCTTGTTCAACAAATTTTCCTTTCAGTCCAATTTGTTTGGAACAATATGTTTTTCTTTTTAAAAGGAATATTGATGGATTAGTCTTCCATGCAGGGGGCACGGTTATTTGACTGCTAAGTGCAGGGTAGCACATCCAATTAGAAAGGACAATCTAAAGCTATTTTGTATCTTGGTTTAAATCTCAAAGTCATCCTGTGGGACAGGAGCTGTAAGTCACTTGAATTAATCAGCTTAATAGCAGCGACAATGTGTAATTCCATCAGGATCAGGGAGGCGTAACATTATCAACAAAGGAGAAAGTCTGATGGATCTTCCACTGAACCGTTTCATAAATGGAGGTAAATGGATACACATTTTCAGCATATGCATTCAGGATTATTTCCTCAACTACTCCAATTCTACACCTTAAGATATACCAACCCCCAAGTTCAAGGAACCAGAAAAATTAAATTAATGCTGCACATCAGATCTTTGATCTCAAAACTCAGGAAATTACATTGTAATCACACCTCTTGGTGACTCCTGACATTTACCCTCTTCAAATACATTGGCTTATTTGGAGTTAAACCGAGTAAAAACTTTGCACAGTTACAGTTACTGCTCTGAATGATGTAAAATGTCCTCCTTCTCCCTCTCTCTCCATTCAAGACATGTTCTGCATTAAGGAAATGAAGTCAATCATCCTCACCCAGAACTGTCAAGTGGATGATCCATCTTAGCTCCCTCTGAGATTCCCACAGGCACAAATGGCCATCTTTGGCCAACTGAATTCATTTCATGTTATGTCAAGAAATGACTGAACATACTGGACAGAACAAAAGATATAGGGCACAATCTTTCTGTCTTGCTGAGCTGCTTGAGTAGTGACCGGGGGAAGGCGTAAACACAAGTCCCAAGCCAACGGCAACCCTGACCTGAGGACACCCAGGCCGGCATGAGCACCCCCTTCCTCCAAAACCCCAGCCCTCATGCAAGTCCCCACCCCAGCCCACGCCATGGCAACAACAGGCAATCCCGTAGATTGGTGCTCAGTAGTACTCACTTCCTCGCTCTCCTTCACTACTGCTGCGTCCGAGCCACACTTTGAGACTTTTACTAATTGGCGCCAGTGTCTCTCTGGAGAGGTGGAATGCACCTGGGAAAACCACACGCTGGCTGAACTCACTAATGACATTGAAATCCAGTCAAGCTCACGCTAAAAAGCTTTTTGAACTTCCTGGGTACAAAATGGTTCACGCCAATGGGAAGGGGCCAGGAACATAGCTGATCATTCAGCACCTGGCATGTACCAGATTTATAGTGTCACATGCTAGTTTTCCAGCTGCCCTACTGTTCACCGGGCATTCAGGGTGGTAAAAATTGCACTCTACACTCTGTTAACATCCAGGGACCTGTGCTCCAGAATTAGTTGTTCTGTGCAGTTACAACAATGGTATCTACCCAACAAAGTGAAAAATAGTCCCACTATGTCACTCCCACAAAAAGCAAGACAAACCCAGCCTGGCCAAGTACTATTCCCTCAGCCTACTCTCAATCATCGGAAACATAATGGAAGATGAAATTGATTGTGTTAACAAATAACATATACTCAGCAATAACTGCTGTTCAGTTTGGGTTCTGCCAAGACCATTTAGTTCCAGAACTCAGATCCAAACACGAGGGAAGAGCTGAAATCAAGAGTTGAGGTGAGCATGAGTATCCTTAACATTAAAACAACACTTGACCAAGTAGGTTGCCAAGAACCCCAGTAAACCTAAAGTCATTGAGAATCAGGAAAAAATGTGACCATTTCTTGCCATCTCTCTGTCCAAGACTGATTGCTTTTCAGGCTTTGCTGCACATAAGCACAGACTACCTCTTATCTGAAAGCCGGATAATGACTGCAGAATCAACCATGAACATCACCACTATTAACCTAATGATGGAGATAACACTATTGTGAGAATGCTCTCTCCTTGAAGGAGTGATTATGAAGTTATTGTGAAGTTTGCAGGTCTTGCTGAAGGGGGTGACACAGAACTGTAACCATCTCCTTCAGGAATCACAGACATTTTAGACATTTCTCCAAGGTGAGATGCACTAGGAGAAGTATGCTTGGAAATTCATGATTGGAAGAGACTTCTGTGAAGAGCCCAACACTTTCTCCATCCAGATTTGTTCCAACTGTCAACCATGTTGTTCACCCAACGGCGCAACAAATAGAGTCTCTATACTATTTGAAGCCTCTTTATGTTGACAGACCACCAAGTTCTGTATCCACCCAGCCTGGACTAGAGCCAGGACTTGTCTAACCCAGTAACTAACCACAATACATCCAATACAATCCACAGTACTTGCCCATTTTTTTTTCCAACAGCAGAAGTAAATCAAAAGCATCTCAAAATATAGAATCCCTACAGTGTAGAAGGAGGCCATTTGGCCCATCAAGCCTGCACCAACAACAATCCCACTCAGACACTAGCCCTGTAACCGCAGGTATTTACCAGAATAATGCCCCTAATTACACATCTGGGTACAGCAAGAGGCAATTTAGCATTGCCAATCCACCTAACTCGCACATCTTTGGACTGTGGGAGGAAACCAGAGCTCCTGAAGCAAACACATGCAGACACGAGGAGAGTGCGCAAATTCCATACAAACAGATGGGAATCGAACCTGGGTCCCTGGTGCTGTGAAGCAGCAGTGCTAACCACTGTGCCACCCCAAAGTTGGATGTCTGTCCCTTTAAATAGAGCTAGTTAGATGTTTCTAATGTAGCTAAACACACCTAAATCTATGAGTTTAGTAAAACTGTGTGGCCTGCTTTTGAATGATATGGCACAACAACATGCCTTTCCAGCATGGGCCACCTGGTCGGTCATGCCTAAGTATCCGCCTGCTTGGTGCACGCCATTTTCTTAGTTTGAAGCGTCCTTAGTGCTGGCACAACTGACACAACATAGCTCAATTTCACATCCAGGCAATTTCCATTATAAATCTGGACATAGAAACTTCAATGAAAAAGGCTGACAAGAGTTAGAAGGGGGGTTTTCCAGCTGCACTCCCCCAAAGTTGGAAAATTCTACCTGAGGTCAATGGACCTTTACATGGTTTGTGTCCCCCCTACTACAATTCCTGTGGTGGTTGGGATTGGAAAATTCTGTCCTGAATCTTTTAATCTATGAAGCGCACCATGACGTAAGATTTTTCCTAGTGGTTTTTCCTGGTGGTGGAGGCAGATTCAATAGGGTCTTTTGAGAGACTTTTGAATGAGTACATGGCACTTTGTAAGATTGAGGGTTATAGGTAAGCCTAGTAGGTAGAGATATGTTTGGCACAACTTGTGGGCAGAAGGGCCTATTTGTGCTGTAGTTTTTCTATGTTCTATGTTCTATAATTAATTTGTTTACACTATAACTTGGAAGATTTATTAAATGAAGGTAACATATATATTCGATAAAATGTTTTCCCTAAAAAGCTGTCAAATGCTGCTGCGCCCTGAGATTTTAGAAAATCATTCAAAATACAAGAATCTTTAGCAGACAGCTCTTAATTGGAGCAGAAGATTTGCTTTGTCCTGGGTAATTTATCAAATTGCAGATTTTTTTCCCTAAACAATTCAATTGTGCAGTATTTCCATCACTCATGCAGTTAGCTCAAAAATAATAAATGCAATGTAAAAACACCTAAAATTTCTCTGTGAGTAGGAGATTGTTATTGTCAATCCCAGGAGTGAAATACATACGTTAGCTTCATGACTTTTGCAGACAAGAGGAATTAAAACTGAATAGCACACATATTTAGTGCACACAGATAAATGGAAATTCGCTGCTGAACTCAATTTAGTCTATTCCACTCTTAATTTATTGGTTTAATCAGTCATTTTCTGCTGTTTCAGAAATGATTAATACTTTACATCAATTTACTTTGTAATTCTACAGCAAAAGATCACAAGAAAAGCCAAAGTACATTTTTCACCCAAAGCACTGTATTAAAGTGAGTCCTAAAAATGTCCAGTGCCCAAGGTCAGGAATGAAAATCCCTGGCGGTTGTGTTGATCTTTGTTTGGGGTGATGTCCCTCAGTTTATTAGTATTAACTAAGGGTGGATGTTGATGAGGAAGACAGTGGGGAGAGAGGCAGTGGCATTGAGTGGACAGATCTCCCAACCTGCAGTGTAAAGCCACTTCTTTTGAGGTAAGGACCAGGATAGGGTAGGGAAGAAATTGGCTAACCACCCCACACAAACAGGCATGGGATTGCAATGAAACTGCACCTGTTCATTTAGACACTGGCAGCTCATGAAGTTGTTACTGAATGTTATATTAAATGAACCCTCTGTGCAGCCAATTCTCCCCATGCTGCTCAATGGCTACATACAGCAGTAGGGGGCTCAATAATGCAGTGGTTAGCATTACTTAAAGGCAGCCTGGATCTTATAAAGGGATAGTGCCCTGTGACTGCAAGCAATCCTGGAATTTTGTTTCGAAAGCCAATCTTGGCTTGGCTCATATAAAGGCCCTGTTTCTGATCACCTGACAAAGGAACAGCAATCCGAAAGCTTGTTGGGTTTACTATCAAATAAACTTGTTGGACTTTAAGCTGGTGTTGTGAGACTTCTTACTGTGTTTACACCAGTCCAACGCCGGCATCTCCACATCATGTATACAATATCTATCCAAAGAAGTACGGGTTAGGTTGATTGGCCATGTTAAAATTGCCCCTTATTATCCTGAGATGCGCAAGTTAGAGGGACTAGCGAGTAAATGTGTAGGGATATGGGGTAGGGCCAGGGTGGAATTGCAGTCGGTGCAGACTTGATAAGCCAGATGGCCTTTTTCTGTACTGTAGTGTTTCTATAATTCTATGATGTACTTAATTCATTTATGTGATGTGGACATATTTGTGTGTCCCTGAAATGATCAACCTGCGGAGTAAGGGTCACATGACTGGGGAACCAACCGGGGAGCAGGGTGCAGGCTTTTGTACAGAGTCATCTTGGGAGTTGATTGCAGATGCAAGGCTCCAGGCCTCCGTGTATTGTATATAAATGATTTGTGTTTTCCCTAAACTGGTCAACAAAAAGACCCTTGCACTTTTGCAAGGCCAGTTTTTAATGCTCATCCCGCATTGCCCTCAAGATGGTGTTGATCCACTTTCTTGACCACTGAATAGTTTGCTCAGCCATTTCAGAGCACAGTTAAAATTAACCATAGTATTATGGATCCAGAGCCACATGAAGATCAGAAAAGGGAGAGCATATTTCCTCTCCTGAAGGTCATTGGGAAATTAGAGGGTTTTTTTTTAAACAATCTGGTGGTTACATGCTCATGATTATGAATAGCAGATTTTTATTACAGATTTATTTCATACAAAATCTCCAGGTGCTGTAATGAAATTTGAACCAATGTCTCCAAATCATTAATCTAGGCCTCTGAATTATTAATCCAGTAATATTACCACTCTGCTGTCAGAAATCACTGTTTGTCTGTACACAACAATCTTTTATTAAGATGATACCCAATGCACTTCCTGTCAAAAGCGTTTTGCACTATCTCAGGCCCAACATTTGAGTGTTAGGAGGTCACATAGCAGGTAAGAAGCAGATTTAACAGAGCTCACCATCTTCCCTAGTTGTACAAACAAAATCTGAAACAAACATGTTTCAATTTTCCATTTATTTTTGAGCACTGTGGATAAGCTTAGATGAAAGGCTGCTATGAAGATTTTGGAAATACCCAAAATCTATCTGTCTGCAGTTAGACACTAAAGTACGTTAAAAGTTCAAACAATTTTAGGTGCTTTGGCCTTGGTAAATTGCCTCTTAGTATCCTAAGATGTGTAGGTTTTGAATTAACCATGGTAAATGTGTGGGTTTATGGAGAAAGGGTGGGGGAAAGTGCCCTATCAGAAAACCAGTGCAGACTCGATGGGCCAAATGGCCTACTTCTGCACTGTAAGGATTCTATGATTCTAGTTTTGCTTCAAATATTCCATGCCTAGATAGTGTGGTCTTCATACATAGGCACTGTACAAGTTCATGCAAATTTCTTTGTATGAAAAGTTTTGCAAAGATCACAGCCGCTGGAATTCTCCCCAGAATACTCTAAGTGTCGAATTTGTGTGAACACTGGAGCAATTCATGCTGTTTTTTTCAGTGGGAGTTCAGAGAAGAATCTCACACATCCTGTGCACTGCAGAGGTCATTGGTGTGTATATCATTAAAAATCAGTGACTGCGATTCTCCCATCGCGACCCTCTACTTTTTTGGTGGGTCGGGGTGGGAGATGTTGCGGCCTTGTTCCAAGATTTGCGCATGCGCCAGGAACACATGCTCATCTCCCAGAGTCAACAGTCACCAGTCAGACCACGCTGGAAACTGGCAGGAAGGTAGGCAAGTAATTTGAATCTTTTTTAATATGTTTTAAATGTTGCTTAAATCTAACTATCAGGAACATACAGGTCCCGATTGAATTTCCCACCACACCAGGAATACTTCATTCCAGTGGGGTTTAAAATAACTCCCCATGTTTGGGGAACTAGCGGGAGATGCCAACATCGGGGTGCTCAGGAAAAGTGGGAGGGTGTCAGAGCTGGCCCGGGAATTGTTGTGGGGGCCAGATCGGGCCATGGGGGGACTAGAGGGGCAACACTGCGGGGGATCTGGGCTGGCCAGTGATCGAGCTGGCCAGCAAATGGAGAGTCTGGCAGATTGAGACCATTGCGCATGTGCAGAGTTCCAGAATTATCAGACTCCGACGCAAACATTCCCCACCACATTGGTAAGGCCACACTTGGAATACTGTGTGCAATTCTGGTCACCCTATTATAGAAAGGATATTATTAAACTAGAAAGAGTGCAGAAAAGATTTACTAGGATGCTACTGGGGTTTGATGGATTGAGTTATAAGGAGAGGTTGGATAGACTAGGACTTTTTTTCTCTGGAGCAAAGAAGGCTGAGGGGTGATCTTACAAAGGTCTATAAAATATTGAGGTACACAGATCAGCTAGATAGTCAATATCTTTTCCCGAAGGTAGAGAAGTCTAAAACTAGAGGGCATAGGGTTAAGGTGAGAGGGGAGAGATACAAAAGTGTCTCGTGGGCAATTTTTTCACACAGGGGTGATGAGTGTCTGGAACAAGCTGTCAGAGGTAGTTGTAGAGGCAGGTACAATTTTGTCTTTTAAAGAGCATTTAGATAGTTACATGGGTACGATGGGTATAGAGGGAGATGGGCCAAATGCAGGCAATTAGGATCAGCTTAGCATTTTTAAGAAAAGGGCTGCATGGGCATGCTGTAAACCTCTCTGATTCTATAAGCTTGGAGAACCACTTGGCTCAGGGATTTTGTTAGTTTTTTTCACCTTTAATGTGATGACTTCAGCCAGGCCAATGAGGTTGGCTTGCTAGAGTATGAACTTAGGTGTCCCTGGAGAGGGAGCATGCTATGTCCACGGGTGCAGTTGATGTCTTCCGTGCCTGCTGGGCACCACAGGGGCTGGGGTGTATTCTAGACCCCAACAATCACATTTTAATTTGACTTATCAAGTTTCCTTTTGACTTTGTTTTTTGTTCAGGCTATCCCCCCTTCCTTTTTGGGGAGCTGCTCTTTCTAATTTATCCCTAAGTTAATTTGAGCTTGTTTATTTGGTTGGTGTCAAAAGAGATACCTCGTGAGTCTTCCCTAAGTAAATTTGATTTTGTATAATTGGCTGGTATGCAAAAAGACGTATCTGATGAGTCATCCCAAAAAGAAATACCCAAAAAGAAGTACCTGATGAGTCTTAATTGATGATTAAGTCAGGGAGCCTCATGCTCCCCATTGAAAACACGTGTGTCAGACTCCCAGCCTGCATTCAGCCAGGAGCAACTGGTGAGCTGGCTGTGTACAGATATATGGTGTATAGTAACTTGTGATAGGACTTTCGCCTCCATGGAATTATTACATTTAATTAGTCTGAGGTTTAATTTGTTCTTGAAATAAAGTGTAATTCATTTCCTGTGGTACAACAATGTGGGATCTCCCTGTACATTTTTCACATAAGGGGTGTGTTGGTACAAGGCAATTGTTGCTTCCATATGTGTGACAGGGTATTAATGAGACACTTCCCCTCTCCATCCATTCCCACACTCCATCTCAACCCTGCCCCAACCCCATTCCCATAATCTTGCCTGTGACTAATTGGGACAGCAGCGGATGATGTTAAGCACAGCAATGCAGCAATGATGACAGCCTTTGAACAAAGAGCAAAGAAAATTACAGCACAGGCTCTTCAGCCCACCTGCATTGACCATGCTGCCAGACTGAACTAAAATGCCCTACCCTTCCGGGGACCACATCATAAGAACATAAGAACTAGGAGCAGGAGTAGGCCATCTGGCCCCTTGAGCCAGCTCAATAAGAGCATGGCTGATCTTTTCATGAGCTCAGCTCCACTTATACAATGCAAATGGGAAGTTTAAACATAGATCGATTCATATTTGAATTCACCACGTGAATCCCAAGCATGGAGTAACGTCCACTTATGACAGGACTAAGCTAGTTTCAGCAACAAGTCAGCTCAGCAAATGAAACTATTTAAACATTCAGTTCAAGTCACTTTTTGCATTTTTTTTGCTCATTGCTTGGACTGAGACTTAATTACACAGGAACATTCACGTAATTATTTTATTAATTGTGTGGAATATAACATGAGATGATTTTCACAAAAATAAGGAAGACATTATACATTGAAACAATTTAAGGACTCCTTTAAAAAGGGAATTTTTCACTTTAAAAAAAATTGGGCAATTTCTTTCTCTGGAGCATTTCTTGTCATTAATTATAGTGTTCAAATCTTAACACTTTTGAAAAGTATCTATCTCACATAGAGATGGTTAAAGGCAAAATCGTTTTTGGTTGAAGCATTTCTTATCAGTGAGGCAGAGTATGAATTGACAAACGCATTATTAAACAACTTTCCGAATGAGATGTTTCACTTTCCTTTTTCCACTGCCCATTTCTCATGTTACTTCACTGGATGTTTAACCTATTATCAGTGTCTCTCACTCCCTTATTACTGAAGCAGAAGGTGCGAAATTTGTCAGATCCATGCTGAGCCCCACTTCAGTTATGCGTATCTCAACCCCAGATGTTGTGTGAACATTGCTAGATCAGTTAAAGTCACCAAGCACCTTGAATATATAAACGTTGGCAAGGGGAGTAGGCCATTCAGCTCCACAAGGCCACTTAGCACCATTCCATTCAATCTTGGCAGATTCTATCTCAGCTCCGTTTTCCCACCGTGGCTCCAGAACCGGTTAGGAAAGAACAAATTATCTAGTATCTTTCTGAGGGGGGATATTCCAATTTCTAATACCTTTTGTGTAAAAATACTTCATAATTTCATTCCTGAATAATTTTAAGGATTATGTGCCCTTGTTATTGACTCTCCCATCAGAGAAACTAGGTTCCCTGCAGCTAACCAATTAAATCCCATTTTAAAAGCTCAGCCAGCTCACCCCGAGACACTTTTTCAAGGGAATACCAGTCAGGTGTATGAAATTTGTCCTCATAGTTTAAGAATCATTCTGACGAAATGTTCCCATGGTAACTGCTTCCATCTTTTTCTCAAGTTGCTGTAGCAGTGCCAAATGTTTCTCTCAGGATGTATTCAGGCAACCCTTAACCCAGGGTTAGTAATGTTTTGTTCCCAAACAGCAAGAAGCAAATAGCAAATATGATTAGAGCTCCCTACCTGATGCCCTCGTGCTTACTTTGCTACTCTGTCTTTTTGCTATGGAAAAATGTAAAGTGTGGAATTCTCCCATTTTGAGACGAAGTGTTGTGGCAGGAATGAGAGCGTGGAATATATCACATTGCAGTAGCAACAGGAAAACACACCAAATCTTCTGGCACTGACCTCATTAATTATGCACTTGATTATTTCAAACCTTCTTGAGTTGCGAGGTGGACCTGGATGGCATGTGGTCAGCGGATATGTTTGGGTGCCTTACGGAAAATGCAACCAACATCACTGACCCACTATTGTTGAAAGAAAGTGAATCTGGTGAAAATGAAGGGTGATCCCTGGGTGCACTCTGAGACCAGAATGTGGACTGCCTGAGAACAAAGATGAATCTCCAGGCACTTTCTGAACTGGAAGATGGATCCTCTCCAGGACACCTGACCTGAAAGGTCCACCTGCAGATACTCCCCCAACCCACTGCTGTGGTGTTCCAGGGCCCAAGTTTGTGCTCAGCCTCCATCCTGAACTCTGGAGGCAGCCCCAGGCAAATTTCAGATGAATCCCAATATCTGCTCACCACTTGGTGCAAACATGTTTTACACTGACATATGTCCCAATCCGACGTGAGATCTTCATCTGCATCCCTTTAACAAGGTGCAATTGAAATTCATGCCGTCACTTGGTGGTTTTCTGACCTGCCATGGCAGCCATCAGCAAAAGACCCCGCAATAAATTCATGCCAGCGTGAAACCAATTCCCAGCCCTCCTATTGTATTCTCTTACCGTACCCATCATCGAACATGCCATCATGAATCTTGGGAGAATTCTGCCCAAAATTATTCACCTGTACTTTAGTGGCTGTTATCAGTTGACAGCCTCTTTCTGTTTACTACAAAAAACGTACACAGACGATTGATCTTGCTGGTTATCCAGCAATCTTGGGTTCTTTGTCATTTCCTTGGCTGAAAAGCAGGCCATAAGAAGCGGTTTTCAAGACACTTAAGTGACAGTTTTATCAATGCTGCTCCCACCTAGAGTGACACAAGCAGACAGGAGAGAAAAAGAAATTGAACTAGAAAATAAAGGCTAAATGAGATTCAACAGTGCCTAGTGGTTAGAAGGACTAAAATGAAAGAAAGAAGGAAACAGAGAATAGGGAAATACATTACTGGAGGGAAAAACAATATATTTTGCCTGTTATTATGGCATTTAAAAGCTAATTCTGTACTAAATTCAGCTTTCTTTTTGAAGTATGCACAATTTTATAATTGCATGATAATAATTTTATTCTGAAATGATGAAAATGTCTGGAACTGTTTACCCAGAAAAACAGGGATTTTCCTGGATCTGGTGGCAATCTCAGGGTTAATAATGAGACAACATTGTATATTTGCCCACTTTCTGCATATGCAATGTCCCTAACTAATGTTTACTGAATAAAAATATTTTTAATTTTAAACTGTTTTACAATGATTCATCTTTGAGCTGATACTTGGGGATCTTCAGAATGTTGAGTAGCCACAACCGTGTTATAATGCTTTTCAGTTGGATATATGTGGAGTTTCTAATCTGTTGAGAACAGGTATTTGCTGCATGCTCCTTATGACCACAGGAATGGACTATGCCAACTCCATTTATGATGGACTCTTACTGGCAGAGAGATTTGCTGGTCATTCTCTATTATATGTTCTTTATTAACAGAGACATATAAGTTCAAAATAAAGAAAGTTACACTAAATCTCTATCGAGTACCAGCTAGGTCTTACCTAGAGTATTAGTTCCCCATTAGATGTTGTAGCAATTTTCAGAACCTCAGAAAGGATGCAGAGGAGATTTATTGGAAAGTTAACAGGGCAGAGGGAATTCAGAGATGAGATTAAACTAGTCTGAATTGGAGATTTTGAAAGGTTTTAGTGGAGCAGATAGGAACAATCTAATGAGACGTTCATTAGCCAAAAGGCTAAAGTAATTGACAAAAAAGAGATAGTGATGTGAAGGTGCTTGCCCTGTGAATCTGCTCGGTTGCTACAGAAAAGTCAAAAAGAAATAAAACCTGATGGATCAACTAGCATCATGCAGACATGAGAAATGAAGATGGCAGATCCATCCCTGCTGACCTTGCAAATCCCTTCTCACTAACAGTTGCAGCCATGTGCCAGAATTGGGAGAACTGTATCATGGAATTATCAAGCCACAGCCTGACCTATTCACACTCACAGAATCATACCTTACAGCCAAAGGCCCAAATACCATCATCAGCATCCCTGACCTAACACTAGGGCAGAATCAGCAGAATTGGCAGCCCAGAATCTTCCTGTTGATTATTAGCTATCACCATCCCTCAACAGGTTACTCTCTCCTCTCTCCATGTTTCACATCTGTGGCAGAATTTTCCTGTCCCACCCACCATGGGAACCGTAGCAAGTGGGACATCGACAATGTAAAGTTCCGTTGACCTTGGACTAAATTTTTGGACCTTGGAGTGAGTGCAGCCAGAAAAATCACACCCTTGGAAGATGTACTAAAAGTGGCAAGGGATGCAGAATGTGCTCTGAGTTGGGAACTTTAATGTACATCATCAAGAATGGCTCAGTAGCACCATTACTGACTGAGTCCAAGACGAAATAGCTGCTAGGTTGTGCCTGCAACAGCTGGTGACGGAACCATAAGAGAGAAAAACCTATTAGGCATGGTGGCACAGTGGTTAGCACTGCTGCCTCACAGCACCATGGACCTGAGTTCAATTCTGGCCTCAGATCACTGTATGTGTGGAGTTTGCACATTCTCCCCATGTCTGCATGGGTTTCCTCTGGGTGCTCCGGTTTCAAAGGAATAGCAGGGTAAATATGTGGGGATAAGGGTATAAGGCCTGGGTGAGATTGTGGACTCAATAGACCAAATGGCCTCCTTCTGCACTGTAATGATTCAATGATTCTATTAAACCAGGTCCTCATCAATTTACCTTTGACCTGCATCTATCCATTGCATTATTGGTAGAAATGACCACCACACAGTCCTTGTGAAGAAGAAATGTCACCTTCAAAGTGAGCAGCCCACCATATTAAGGCTTACCAGTAGCATGAGAAAATGAGGATTCAACCTGGTGAAGGTACAGAACAAGACTGCTTACGTACTAAAGAGTGGAAACAGCAATCTACAGACAGAGATAGGCAATCTCTCAACCGATAAATCAGGTCAAAGTTCTGAAGTCCTGCTACTTCATTCATGAACAACAGGAGTCAATTAAACAAAGACCAAGATGAAGAGGATCCAAAAATATCACCCTCCTCTCTGCAGGGGGAACCCAACGTATCAGTGCAAAAGATAGGCTGAAACATTTGCAGTAACATTTAGCAAGAAGTGCCCAGTAGATGATCCAACTTGTCCTCCTGTGGACCCATCATCAAGATGCCAGTCTTTCGCCAAATGGATTCACTCCATATCATTTCATGAAATGGCTGCAGGTACTGGTTGCTGCAAAGGTTGTGGGCTC
The DNA here is from genome assembly GCF_965287045.1 of Carcharhinus amblyrhynchos. Classification (NCBI taxonomy): domain Eukaryota; kingdom Metazoa; phylum Chordata; class Chondrichthyes; order Carcharhiniformes; family Carcharhinidae; genus Carcharhinus; species Carcharhinus amblyrhynchos. The sequence continues at coordinate 25,219,775 of NC_137328.1, read as the reverse complement.
TGACAACACTCTGGCAATAGTACTGAAGGCGTGTGCTATCTAACTAGCCATGTCACTGGCCAAGCTGTTCCAGCATAGTTACAACACTGCCATCTACCCAAAACTTTCCTAGGTGTGTCCAGTCCACAAAAAGCAAGACAAATCCAAATCAGCCAGTTACTGCCCCGTCAGCTTCCTCTCAACTATCAGCAAAGTGATGGAAAGTGCCATGACAATGCTATTACATGGCACTTACAAAGCAATAACCTGCTCACTGATGCTCAATATTGATTCTACCAGGGTGACTTGACGCCCGGCCTCATGACAACTTGGCCCAAGCTCGACAAAACAGCTGAATTCTAGAGTAAGAGTGACTACCCTTGGCATCAAGGTAGCATTTGGCCAAATGTCGCATCAAGGAGCCATAGCAAAATTAAAGTCAATGGGAATCGGGGGAAAACTCCCCATTAGTTAGAGTCATATTCGTTGGAGTCATACCTAGACAACACGAGATGGCTGTGGTCATTGGAGACAAATTATCTCAGTTCCAAAACATCACTGCAGGAGTTCCTAAAGGTTCCTAAATTCTCAAGGCCCAACCACCTTTAGGTTCTTCATTAATGGCATTCTCTTCATCACGAGGTCAGAAGTGGAGATATTTGCACAATGTTCAGTACTGCTCTGATACTGAAGTATTCCTTGTCCATTTACAGCAAGACATGGACAACATTTGTGTTGAGCTGTTAAGTGGCAAGTGACACTGCTGTCGCACAAGTATCAGGAAATTATCCATTTCCAAAGGAAGTGAACTTAACCATATCCTCTTGACATTCAATATCATTGCCATCATTGAAGGTCACACTATCAACATCCTGAGAGCTAACAATGAATAGAAATTGAACTGGATCAGCCATCTAAATGCCGTGGCTTCAAAAGCAGGTCAGAGGCTGGAAGTTCTATGGTACGTAACTCAACAGCTGACTCCCCAAAGTCTGTTCACAATCCTTGCAGCTTCATTCAGGAGAGTAATGGAATGCTCTTCACATGTCTAGATGAGTGCATCTCTGGCAGCACTCAAGAAGCCTGTTTGATTGGCATCCCATCCACAAACATTCAGACTCTCCACTATTGACGCATGGTGGCAACAGTGTGTTCCATCTACAAGATGCAGTGCAGAAACTTACCAAGGCTCTTCAAAACCCTACCATCTAGAAGAATAAGGACAACAGACACATAGGAACACCACCAATTGGAAGTTTCCCTCCAAGTCACTCATCATCCTGGCTTGGAAATATATCGCCGTTCCTTCCCTGCCACTGTGTCAAAATCCTGGTACTCCTTCACTAACAAAGGCTGTGGATGTACCTATACAACATAGACTGCAGCTGTTTAAGAATGCATCACCCTCTCAAGAGCAATGAGGAATGGACAATAAATGCTTCCCTAGCCAGTGACACCCATTTCCCATGAAGTAATAAAAAAAGGAGAATTATTCCAGGCAGCAAGTTCCTCTGATCTGGAAAAGCACTTCCTGAACAAAGGACAAAGAACATTACAGCACAGGAATAGGCCCTTCAGCCCACCAAGTCTGTGCTGATCACATTGACCTATCTAGGCCACCCACCTGCATCCCTCTATTCCCTGCCTGTTCATGATAATCCAGAGAAGTCTTAAATGTTGCTAACGTGTCTGCCTCAAGCACCTCACTTGGCAGTGCACTTCAGGCTCCCAGCATCCTCTGTGTAAAAAAACTTCCCTGCGCATCTCTGAAGGATAATTGAAAGCAGACTCAGTAGTAATGCTGATTGGGAAATTGGATATATGGTTGAAAGGGAAAAAATGGCAGGCTTATCGGTAAAGAGCATTTGCATAGGACTAATTGGATGGCTCTTTCAAAGACCTGATAGAGACGCAAAAAGCTGACTGCCCCCTGAGCTCTGAGACTATGATACCTAAATCTGAGGAAAGTTAAAGGACAAATAATGACAGACTATTAAATACTACCAAAAATCAAAACGAATATTTCCAATTTTCTAAGTTGGTATCCTTAGTTTTTTTTCGGTATCATTCAGATATTTTTTTCAGAATGCTGTGACCAAATTAACTGGGCAAAATCTCTGTTCTTCAATAAAGCACATCAGATCTGCATTGACAATTGAAAAGCAACATGCATTAGTCACAGGATGAATGAAAAAGGGAAACAGACCATGCTAAAAGGGGACATCAAGCAAAACAAAATATTTGATTGAAAAACAGGAAGAAAATCAGATTGGCATTAACATTCAGCTGCTAATAATAATCAGTTCATTATTATCCTTGGAATGCAACACACGCTGAAAATCTTTTGAGGATAAAGAAAAAAAGCCACAGAGCCAAAGGCATTGATATATTTTTGGATTTCTTCCTTTTTTCACTTCAGAATTTATTCTGGCTTTCATGCCTTACAACAATTCAACTCTTTGAGCTCTAAATTCCTTGTTACAAATTTCACAAGCCTGCCTAGATATTCTTTCATGCTTAGCATCACTGCTTAGTGCTGCAAGGGTTCTTTAGATGCTGTATGATCTTTATTACCTTGGGTAGTGCACCTTTACCACTTAATATCCAATTAAAAGAAAGTGTAATTAAAAACCAGCATCCGCAGTATCCTGCTTTTATTTAACAGGTAGTGTAACTTGGCGATCTTAATAATAAGCCCCTTGTGTGTATGGAATACTGCGGTTTCACAGCTGCCTCTGCTAGCATTCTTGTGCATTCTTAAAAGGCAGACTGAAAAGCAATTTAGAGAGATAAACTGCAAAGTAATGAATGGGATTAATTTACATGATTTATATGAATAAACAGAATACAGCTTCCTGGTTAGACATAAAGGGTTGAATTTTCCCCCCTGGGCATTTTGGCTCCCAAACCCATCTCTATAGGGAAACTGATTAAAGTCAAGGTTTTCACATGAGGGGAGCCTTTAATTGGCACAGAGACAGGTTTCCATTCAAGAATGGCTGATGGGATCTTAAAGCTGCTACTGGGGATGTGCACGTAAGTCATTCTGCAGCCTAACTTCCTTCTTTTTTGATTCTTCCCATAAAGTCTCCGCTACCTACTTACCTCTAATTGTATCCTCTCTTGTCATTGAAATAATCTCATCCTCAATCAGGAAGGCTAGTCCCAGCCTCTATCAAAATGTTTAAAGTTTAAGTTTATATATTAGTGCCACAAGAGGATTTACATTAACACTGCAATGAAGTTACTATGAAAATCCCCGAGTCGCCACACTCTGGCACCTGTTTGAATACACTGGGGGAGAATTTAGCATGGCCAATGCACCTAACCAATACATCTTTCAGACTGGGGGAGGAAACCAGAGCACCCGTGATGCAAAGGTTGGTGGAATTGCAAATAGTGATGAGGACCATCAGAGGATACAGCAGAATATAGATCAGTTGGAGATTTGGACTGAGAAAGGCAGATGGAGTTTAATCCAGACAAATGTGAGGTAATGCACTTTGGAAGGTCTAATACAGATGGGAAATATACAGTAGGTGGCAGAACCCTTAAGAGTATTAGGCAGAGGGATCTGGATGTACAGGTAGACGTCACTGAAAATGGCAATACAGGTGGAGATGGTAATCAAGAAGGCATACCGCATGCTTGCCTTCAACGGCCAGGGCATTGAGTTTAAAAATTGGCAAATCAAGTTGCAGTTTTAATTGAACCTTAGTTAGACTGTACTTGGAATATAGTGTTCACTTCTGGTCACCACACTATCAGAAGGATGTGGAGACTTTGAAGAGGGTACAGAAATGATTTACTAGGATGTTGCCTGCTATTGAGGACATTAGCTTTGAGGAGAAGTTGGAGAAACTTGGTTCGTTCTCACTGAAATGATGGAGGTTGAGGGGTGACCTGATAAAAGTCTACAAGATTATGAGGGACATGGACAGAGTGGATAGTCAGAAGCTTTTTCCCAGGGTGGAAGAGTCAATTACGAGGGGGGGCATAGGTTTAAGGTGCGAGGGGCAAGATTTAAAAAACATGTATGAGGCAAGTTTTTTTACACACAGGATGGTGAGTGCCTGGATCTCGCTTCCGGGGGTGGTAGTGGAACCAGATACGATAGTGACTTTTATGGGGCATCTGGACAAATACATGAATAGGATGGGAATAGAGGGAAATAGTCCCCAGAAGGGTGGGTAGTTTTAGTTCAAATGGGCAGTATGGTCAGTGCAGACTTGGAGGGCTGAAGGGCCTGTTTTTGTGCTGCAATTTTCTTTGTTCTTTGGTTATCCGGAGGAAACCCACATAGACATGGGGAGAATGTACAGGCTCCACACAGACAGCGACTCCAGCCTGGAATCGAAACCGAGTTCATGTTGTTATGAGGTAGCAGTACTAACCACGGCGCCACCAATCATGTTCCTTCTCCTTCCTGTGTTCCTCATAACTTGGTATATTTAACTCCTATTCTTGACCATAATAGTGACCATGCTTTACCCTTTAAATTGAATTTGTCCCTGTTACTCATTCACTTTACTTCTTTGCACTGGGCATTTATATAAAGAACGTTTCTTTTGTCCACACTCCCTCACCAGTCTTCTGCTCTAATGTTTTTTTCTCATGCATTTCTTATTTCTCTCTCCTGACTTAATTACTTCACATCTTTTTGTTTTCCTTTCATCTGTTATGCCCAAAGCAATTCTCAGTTCTCTTCCCTTTCATTTTAGAATCATTATTTGTACCACCTCTTTCACCTGATAAAGTGTCATCATAAAAGTAACTAGGAACAAGAAGGTCAAAGTAATTGTCGACTAAGTTCAAAGCTGCCAATCAAGCACAATTTTTTAACAAATCCCACAAGATGATGAACTGATTTGACTTCTCCCTTGAGCATTCAGTGCAAATAAACTGACTACAACTTGTAGCCGTTGAAGCAAATTAAGCTGGAACTTTTTTCTGCAGTCGTAACTAGTTTTTAACCCATTATGAATTAAAGCACAATGAAAGAAGTAGTGTCATGCTATGCTTTCAGTGCTTTGTTTATGCCACACTAATATGCCACACTTTTGTTCTTCAATAAGTGTTAATATATTTTAAAAATTCTTCTTAAATCAGACAAAGTCAACACTTTATCAATGGGTTTAGATTTTTTGGAAAACATTTGCAATAAATACATCAAAAAGAATGAAAATAGCAAAATAACATGGTGGCACTAATGGGCAGCATGGTGGCACAGTGGTTAGCACAGCTGCCTCACAGTGCCCGGATCTGGGTTCAATTCTGGCCTCGGTCACTTTCTGCGTAGAGTTTGCATGTTCTCCCCATGTCTGTGTGGGTTTCCTCCAGGTGCTCTGGTTTCTTCCCACATTCCAAAGATGTGTGGATTCAGTTGATTGACCATAGTAAATTGCCCCTTAGTATACGGGCGACTAGTAGGGTAAGCAAGTAAGGTTACAGAGATAGGGCCTGGGTGGGACTGAGTCGGTACAGACTCAATGGCCTCCTTCTGCACTGCAGGGATTTTACAATTAAATGATTCAATGATATTTAATGGCAAAGAGACATGATATGTTTTCATCCACAATATTAATAGACATAACTCTATCATCAAATAGGTGAGTCTATTCATTTGAAGAGTATATTGCATTTGTTTACGTACAGGCGGTTAGTTTTTTAAGCAGACCATTTTTGAGCTTAACTTTAACCAACTATTATGGATTTGGGGTTTGTCTTAAAGATTGTCTTGGTTTCAACAGCTATGATCACTCCAAGTGATCATTTAAGTTGACCCATGTGAGAGTGAATCTTCACTGGTCATTATCTAATGGCAAACTGGCACATCCTGATTTATAAGAATAGGACATTGTGACATGATTGTATCATAAATTTATGCAATAATTTTTCAGGCTGCATGGAAATACTTTGATGATGACAGATGCAAACCATTTTGCTACTGTATGTTACAGCCAGCAAGTTAAAATTTAAAGTTCATTTACTTCACAATTTAAAAATACATCATTGTAAATTTTTAAAAAATCCTTAAAGACTAGTCCTGGGTTACTTTACAGGCTCATACCTGCACATGCTTAAACAACGTCAACTTTAAAATAAAATTCTTATGTTTTCAATGGCCTCCATTAACACACTATCCTGACCTCCTCCTATCTGTGTTTCTTTAGATTTTATTCTCTTGGGATTCACAGGGAGCACTATGTGGCATCTCTGTGACTTCTTTCCTAAGCAGAAGACAGGCAAGAGGGTTTTCAACTAAAATCTCTGTTTCTTCTTTGGATTCTTACCAGGCAACTAATATCCCTTGAGCTCAATGAATGGAATCATGTCAATGATATTAGGTGGAAACACTTGCTGAGAGCTCTGATAAGAGATTAAAATATCTCTTCTGTCCCTACTGGCAAATCTAACCTGACTTCACAACTCTTTTTAAGCATCAAATTTCAGATAGATTCTAGCACATTGTGGACTCACTTGAATTCAAATGCAAAAACTTCCATGTACCCAATTCACAAATCATTTGCATAGAAAGACGATCAAAAAATGTAACCCAACATCAATATTTTCAACAGGGACATCAGGGTTCAACAGCACAGCTATACATGCCTTGTTCCAATGTGTTTCTTATTCTATTCCTTTCATATTGCCCTTTGTCAGCCAATTCTTTCCTCTAATGTATAAACCCCAGGGGAGAGGTATATGGCCAGATAATGGCCTGGCAACACCCCATGACATAGATTGGCACTGTAAGAAGTCTTACCACACCAGATTAAAGTCCAGCAGGCACTGCCAGATTTGCATTATGCCCATGCCAACCTAGCAGTACCAACCTGTGCTGGGGACAGTGCCAGGGCAAACCCAATGGGAGTCTCACGGGGAGCGGGGGTGGGGGGGGGGGTGGTGGGGATTCATTTGTATGTGGTGGTGGGCAAGAGCAGATGTGTGAGCTGATTTGGGGTGGTGGTTGTGAGGGATTGCTGGTATTGGGTGTGTGGGTGGATGTGTTGGTGGGAAGGGGTCCAATGTTTTGGGGAGTCAGTGGTTGCTGGCACTGACAATGCGGGGGGGGGGAGGCATATAATGTTTAGAGAAAAGGGAGGAAGTTTCCTGTACTGGCTAATGGTGGTGGTGGGGGAGGGGGGAGAAATGCCGGCTCCAACCATGGGGGTGGAGGTCGGGGTGGGGGGTGAATGCTGGCTCTGATCACGGGGTAGGGGTGTAGTGGGAAACAGCTTAGGCCCCTGTGGGTTAGGAAGTAGGGGGAAGGGGGTTACCTCTTGCTTTGATCAGGACGTTTTTTAAACATGGCACTCTGATCGCAATGCAGCCGGGTTCTGTTGGTGTGTTGGAGCCCCATCCTACATGACAGCATGAAACATGTACAGCTGTTATTTTTTTGACAAAATATGGTACGAGCTGTGGAGAAAACTGACCTGTTTCTCTGGGGAGAAAGACGCCATGCATTTCACTGGAACCAACATTCTGCAATTGTTTGGTTTTCTCTCCAGATCTTATGACACTCTAACTTAATAAATCAAGGCAGCGCGTTTCATGACATCATGAAGGAGGGTGGGGCCTCAGCACATTGATAAAACCTGGCTGCACTGAGATTGGGGTGCCATCATAAAAGGGCACCCCGATCAAAACAGGAATAAACCTCCTCCCAGCCCACCACAGAGGCTGCTGGGGTCCCCTTGTCATTCCTGTTTGGAGACACTTCTCTTCCCCAGCTCTTCCCCTTGATCATTGGCCCGTTCAACCCCATCCCGATCATCGGCCCTTCCCCCTGCCCCAGCCTCTCTCCACCACACCCACTCCCCTCCCTTCCTCCCCAGCGTACCCCCTCAATCCACAGTCAGGGTTGCCATCCACCCACCAACGATCATTGCTGGATTCAGGGAGACACCCGTGACAGGTTCACGGTGAGGAGGGAATGTCCCAGAGAGCATGGGCTGAAAATCACACCCTATCTTTCTGTGTCATTTAATTTTTCAAGGCACTAATCCCTGAAATCCAATTTAATGCATTTTTTCCCCAGATGGTGCTTCATGTTTACAATGTACAGAACAGACTATACTTTCCCACGTGCCAATCCACCAGGATTAGTTTTTCTTCTTTTATAGTATGAGGGACATATGGATGCCTTCTATTCCAGGAGTCAAAAAATTGTGTAGATGGAAATAGAAATTGCAAATAATTGCAAATAAGATTTGGAGGAACAGTGCAATCTTTGTTCCCTTGTATATAAGCCACAAAAATATGATATGCAAGGACAAAAGGTAATGAAAAAGGGTGATGGAATTTCAGTTTGTTCCAACATGAAGAATTGAAGCATTATCTGATAAATACTGCATTCAGGTCTGGGCCACAAGAAGAATGGATTAGCCTTAAATAGATACAGGCAGATGGCCAGAATTATACAAAGACTTGAAGGGTTAAATTATAAGGACAAATTGCATAAACCGGCTTTGTATCCCCTTGAGCTAACAACCTCAATGGGGGGATCAAATCTAGATGTTTCAAATGTTGAAGAGATTTGGAAGGGTAGATACAAAGAAATTAATTATTCTGCTGGACATCATCTTAAAATTAAAATTAAAGCCAGAGCATTTAAAAAAAAATTAGAAAGTAAATTGTTCGCAAATAAAAAGTAGGGAGGAATCTTCCCTCCACTCACCTCTTCTGGGGTACTGGGGATGCTGGATCAATGGATTCATGTTAGGTAAGGATATCAAGGGATGCAGATTAAATGCAAAACAATCATGATCTAAATGGATGGGAGAAAAAACTCAAAGCAATAATTGGCCCATTCTTGTTTCTAGACCTAGATCTCAACATGGACCAAAATTACACTAACTATTCAAACTTAAATAACTATTACAGGAATTTGGTATCTAGTTCTCATTATTCTTATGACACAAATGTCTGTCATCACATCCCCATCTTAAATTGTAATGAAGGAATTTTTATAGCAAGCTGTTATACAAAAACTTACTGCATTCCAGATGAAAGCCAACACGTGAGGGATACCACTGGGGACCTATAAAAAACACAAGGGTGACAAAAACAAGATTTCATATTTCCTACTGTTAATTAAATCATTTGACTGATTTCAGTCCAACAGCATTCATATTCAGAAATATTCAATCCATGCCTGCTTAAAAAAACACACCAATGACCCTAATATATTAAAGCTTGTGATCAGGAAAATCTAGACTGCTTTTTCTTGTTTGAAACATTTATTTATAATTGCATATCCGACAGTGGCAAAAATGATGTGAGGCATAATTAGTAATTGTCTCTGCTGAAAATAGTCAGTACTGATCCATGTAGACAACATTCCTGCAGCTCTCTCAAATGACCATTTTTAATAAGTTACCAAAGATAGTAGGGTGTTTTTACCGTGCTGCCTGCCACGGGAATCGGAGCGGGCAAGGGGTGGACTATAAGTAGCACTATTGACATTAGGTGGGATTTTCTGGTTTTGGGGTGTGCGCAGTCAAACAATCCCACCCAGTGAGTGATAGCAGCTTCTGTTCCAAAAGGGAGAACATCTCCAAACTGAGCCTAATGTTGACCTCACCTGATATTGAAATACTCTCCCTTTCTGATAAAAAGTGAGGTGGTGGACATCTGTCAATGTTTTTCTCCATCATGCCTGAGGATGCAGAAGCCAATTGAAAACCAGCTTCCCATGGCACTATCAAGATAGAGGAATCAGAAGAATGTCGTACTTAACACGTAGTACAGCTGTGTGATGCTAGTATGTGAATGTTAATTCATTCCCTCAAAATTCTGCATTGCTATTTTAGCAGACAGGCTTGCCAATCTATTTTCAATGGATTAACATTTCTGTTAGTGCAACAGAAAATAAATTTCAAATCAGGAATGGATTAATATTACACAGTGCACTTTTTAGGCTAATGTCTCCCAGTGCAAGAACCATTATTCTACAACCATCTATCATTAAACAAGAAATTGCTAAGTGTTGTCCCCAGTAGGGCGATTCAGTTCATAATTCAACCTTTGGAGCTTGGGGAAATTCTTACCGAATTCTCCAATATTTGAGTGTCACTATCAGGGTATCAGTGCCTGAGTTTCACTGCCCAGGTGGCAGGGGTCAGTGCCAGTTTAGCACTTAAGAGGGCCTGAATGGGTGGGGCCTTTGCTGGCCCCATGTCACTGTTTTCTTGCAGGGGGATGAGGAGGGGTGAGGCCTCTGACAAAGGGATGGTGGAGGTGTGGCAATATCCGTAGGGGAGGGTTTGACAGGAGGGGGTCCTGGGGCACTTTATTCTGAGATTGTGGTGCCCCAATCTCTGTGAGCTTGCCGATGTATTTCGTGCAGAGGATTTCTTTTCAACCAAAGAGTAGTTGAATCCCATCTGCTCAGAACTGCCAATGTCTGGGGAGAGATGCAGAACAAAGAGATCTAGGGGTACATGTTCTTAGCTTCTTGAAAATGGGCTCACAGGTGGACAGAATGGTAAAGAAGGCATTTGGCATGCTTGGTTTCATCGGCCAGAACACTGAATACAGGAGTTGGGACGTCTTGATGAAGTTGTATAAAACATTGGTGAGGCCACACTTGGAATACTGTGTACGGTTCAAGTCACCCTACTATAGAAAGGATATTATTAAACTAGAAAGAGTGCAGAAAAGATGTACTAGGATACTACCCAGACTTGATGGTTTTAGTTATAAGGAGAGGCTGGATAGACATAGAACAACATACATAGAACATAGAACATTACAGCGCAGAATAGGCCCTTCGGCCCACGATGTTGCGCCGACCAGTTAAAAAAAAACAACAACAATGACCCACTAACCTAAACCAATCCCTTTTCGTCCATAAACCTGTCCACAGACCTCTTAAACGCCCCCAAACTAGGCGCATTTACAACTGCAGCAGGCAGGGCATTCCAATCCCTCACCACCCTCTGGGTAAAGAACCTACCCCTGACATCTGTCCTATAACTACCCCCCCTTAGTTTAAAGCCATGCCCCCTCGTGCTAGATTTTTCCATCAGAGGAAAAAGGCTATCACTATCCACCCTATCTAAACCTCTAATCATCTTATATGTTTCAATAAGATCCCCTCTTAGCCGTCTTCTTTCCAGCAAAAACAACCCCAAATCCCTCAGCCTCTCCTCATAGGATCTCCCCTCCATACCAGGCAACATCCTGGTAAACCTCCTCTGCACCCTCTCCAAAGCCTCCACATCCTTCCTGTAATGTGGGGACCAGAACTGCACACAATACTCCAAGTGCGGCCGCACCAGAGTTGTGTACAGTTGCAACATAACGCTACGACTCCTAAATTCAATCCCCCTACCAATAAACGCCAAGACACTGTATGCCTTCTTAACAACCTTATCTACTTGATTCCCAACTTTCAGGGATCTATGTACACATACACCTAGATCCCTCTGCTCTTCCACACTATTCAAAGTCTTCCCGTTAGCCCTATACTCAACACATCTGTTATTCCTACCAAAGTGAATTACCTCACATTTCTCTGCATTAAACTCCATCCGCCACCTCTCGGCCCAGCTCTGCAACCTGTCTAAGTCTTCCTGCAAACTATGACACCCTTCCTCACTATCTACCACACCTCCGACTTTGGTGTCATCAGCAAATTTACTGATCCACCCAACTATACCCTCATCCAGATCATTAATAAAAATCACAAACAGCAGTGGCCCCAACACAGATCCCTGAGGCACACCACTTGTAACTGGGACTTTTTTCTCTGGAGCGTAGAAGGCTGAGGATGATCTTATAGAGGTCTATAAAATAATGAAGTGCACAGAAAACTAGAGAGCATAGGTTTAAGATGAGAGGGGAGAGATACAAAAATGTCCAGAGGGGCAATTTTTTCACACGGAGAGTGATAAGTGTCTGGAACAAGCTGCCAGAGATAGTAGTAGAGGTGGGTACAATTTTGTCTTTTAAAAAGCATTTAGACAGTTACATGGATAAGATGGGTACAGAGGGATATGGGCCAAATGCGGGCAATTGGGATTAGTTTAGGGATTTTAAAAAAAGGGCGGCATGGAGATTTTGGGCCGAAGGGCCTGTTTCCATGCTGTAAACCTCTATAATTCTATGACAGTGGATAATGCATCATGTTCTCCACTGGGGTAGCACTTTGACTTTTTTCAGGAGAATTACACCCTTTATTTCCTTTTTTAATTTATATACTGAGGTTCAACATGAAGGAAAACATAAATGTAGAAAGAATGACTTGCTTTACAAAGCAACTTCATGATCCCAGAACAGTCTCAAAGTGCTTTATAACCCATAAAGTGCTTTTGAATTTTAGTCACTGTTAGCGGTCAATTTGTTCAGAACAAAGTCCCATAAACAATAAGGAAACAAAGACCAAGTAATCTTTTTTAGTGGTTTTGGTTGAAGAGTAAGTATGAGTTAGGACAGCAAGAAGATTTCTCCTGCTCTGTTTTATTTACAATAATGCCATGGGATCATTTACGTGTGCCTGAGAGGGAAGATATCATTTATCATCTCATCCAAAAGATGGCACCACTGACAGCTAAAGTAACAAGCAACATTACATACTCAAGTCTTTGAGTAAGACATGAACCTGTAACTTACTGACTCAGCGGACAGAGTACTCCCTCTGAACCAGAGCTGACCCCTTGCAGGAGAGGAATATTGAATCAATCACTATGTACAAAACAAATAAAAACAGAAAATGCTGGAAATACCCAGCACCTTATGGCAATATCCATGGAGAGAAACAGAGTTAACATTTCACATCTGTGACTTTTCATCAGAACTGGGAAAAGTTAATAATGCTTTGAACAAGGAGTGTGTGGGACAAGGACAAAAGAAAGGTTGTTGATAGAGTGAAAGACAGAGATTGACTAACAGAAGAGTTACATTTCCAGGGCCCAAAGGCATGATGGTGGGGCAAGACAAGAAACTGAGGAAAGAATTCTCCCATTTTGAGGCTGAGTGCAATGGCTGGCAGTGCCTGACTCGCTGACTGAAATGGTGGGATTCTGCAAGAGATGCAATGCCTGGAATTTCATTAATTTGCTGAGGTGATTTTAAGCCTGCCCTAAGCTGGTGGCTTTGAAGATCCTGGCACCACATTTAAACACCAGTCCAGCACCCTCACATCACTTTCTCCAACCCACCTGTCTACACCAGAGTATGCAGGATGTCAGCAACCCAGAGGGAAAAGGCCAACAGCCTCAAGAAGCCTTTGATTCAACCAACTTCCCCTGAGTCCATCATCTGCGTGGCACCCATGTCCCATTTGCACCTCTACCCATCCCCCTGGAGTCCTTATGCATCCCCTTACAGTAAACAATGTGATATCCCTTTGACCTCATTGTTTGTCTGATTTTCATGGGGTCTAGCTTCTCTCCCCTCGATCTTTCCTTTGTCTTCCTTTATTCAGCGTCTTCACCTACCTCCTTGCCCCTCTGTCTGCCAGGGGACAAGCTTTGCTGCGGACAGTGTTTGGGCATGACCTTTCACCCTACCTTTCCCCCCACACTCACCTGAGCACTCCTGAGAGGTTCACTTGCCAGGTGCACATATTGGGAGAAAAGTCATGATTCATGCCATTCTCCTGTCAAGCCATCATGGATGGATTTTCTGACTGGGATAGGGAGGGCAGGGAAAGAGTGCGGAGGGATGTTTCAGGTATAGGGGCCTGATAATGAAATAGTAATGCAGTCAAATGATGTTCCTGATGTTGAATATTGGGAAGTGCACCCCAACACTGATGGGGCAGGCGGGGACAATTGTATCATGTGTTCATGCCAAATAAAATGCAACTTTGCAGTTCTCGCAAAATGTTCTGCTCCTGTTGCCAGACTCGCCTAACACGAACAGCAGCAGAAAATCCTGCCCAAAAGAGTCTCACGAAACATTCTCCTGTCAGCATGCATACCTTAATTTGTCAACACCTTCCACAAGCAACTGAAGAAAGATCTTCATTTGTAATTAGGTCAAAACTCTATGATTTGTTCAAGCAATCATTTGCAAAGGGATAGAAGATCCCCTTAGTGATAGTGTTGTTTAATAATGATCGCTACATTTAATTCAGTACATTTACCATGACAGTGTGAAGTGCAGAGGCAGTGAGATGAAATGATCATACTGCTTCACGCTCATCAAACCAGTGCGTGTCTCTACCAAATTACATTGCTGAGCATTGCGCTGCTTTAATAAAGCATCATAAAACTCTTAAACCAACTGATTCAGAGACACTGCCCACTGATTCTGGTCTTTAAATAGCACATCAAGTAAAAATGAGAAAGAAAAACAAAAGTTCACGGAGATAAAGTGAATGAGCCCTTTACAATTTTATAGATTAAGTAAACCATCTCATGATGAAGGTATATTAATAATATATGAAATAGACAAATAAAAGTAAGAGTCCACAGCTTTCTGAATGAGATCATTTGAGTGAATGTTTTGGATCTTTCACAGCTGCAGAGCAATTTCAATTACATTTCATCGTCAGGAATAAGAAATCATCAAAAAGGCTTTTGCAATGTTAGCTTTTGTACCTGGAGGACCAGAAAACAAGGGAGTCGAATTTATGCTTCTGCTATACAAAGTCCTGGTTGGAATGCACGTGAAGGACTGTGAGTGCTTTCGGGCATCACATGTTAGGAAGAATATATTGGCCTTGCTGAAAGTGCAGCATAGATTTACCAGATTGTTATGAGAGGTTACATTACACAAGCCACAATTTTTATTGTTGGAATTCAGAAGGGCAAAGGATGATTTAATTTAAGTTTTTGCTTTAATAAAGGAGATAAGGAGAAAGTGCTGGGGAGTTTACCAGGCCTTGGAGACTGGTATGATGGCAAATGTACAAGCAAATTCAGGGAAAATGTTTCCCCACTCTCCCCTTACTTTTCCCAGAGACAGCTTTTGTATGGTGACAGTGAATTACTTGGCAGCGGCAGGAAGCAAATTCACTTTGTTAAATGGCAATTAGCTGCAATTTTCCAAGAGCAATGCTATTTTGTAGCATTGTAGTAGATTGTGTCAGAACATCAGTGACTCAAAAGGGGCTGCCGTGCAATGGAGGACAAAGTGATAGGAACATTTGACAAAATCTGACCAAGCCAGAGGATAACCACAGGCAGAGAATTGGCAATGCAGTGGTCTTGTGGTAATATCACCGGATTAATAATCCACAGACCCAAGCTAATGCTCTAGGACACAGATTCAAATCCCAACATGGCAGCTGGTGGACTTTAGATTCAATTAATAAATCTGGAATTAAAAACTGATCCAACAGTGACACAGAGCCACTACTAATTGTATTGTAAATCCAGCTGATTCCTTTAGAGAAGGAAATCTGCCGTCCTTACCTGGTCTGGCCTTACATGTGACTCCAGATGAGAGCCATGTTGTTGCCTCTTAAATGCCCTGAGAAATGGCCAAGCAAGTTACTCAGTTATGTCAAGTTGCAACAAAGCCGATAGAAAGGAATAAAACCAGAAAGACCACCCGATATTGACCTAAGCACCTCTGTATGGGATTAGTATAGGTGGCCATATGATGGTTGGAATAGACATAGCCTATAGTGGGTCAAAGGGCCTTTTTCTGTGCTGTATGACTCTATGCACTGAGACTGACAAGGGCAAACCCAGCCCTGTTGACATTACAAAGTCCTCCTCATGGGTTTCTGTGCTAAAACTTGGAGAACTGTCCCAAGGCTCGTTAAACAACAGCCTGACACAGTCATTGTAACTGAATCATACCTTACAGTCAATGTCCCAGATATCATCATCACCAATCTTGGATATGTCCTGTCTCTCTGGCAGGACGGTTCTATCAGATGTACCAGATAAGTGACAAGGAACATTCATGCCACACAAGTGCTAGGTAATAACTATCCTCAACAAGAGAGAATCTAACTTTTGCCACTCGACATTCATCAGCATTACCATCTCAGAATCTTCCATTATCAGCATTCTTGGGGTTAGCATTGACAAGAAACTGAACTGGCGTAGCCATATAAATACTATGGCTACAACAGCAAGTCAGAGGCTGGAAAAGACAGATTTAAGATTGTTGGAAAGAGACACTGGAGCAGGAGTGTTTTATGCTGCGAATGATAATGATTGGAACTCACTGCCGAGGTGGATTGTTGAAGCAGAAATTAATCATTTAAAAACAAAATTGGGTAGACATTTGATGATAATAAGCTGGCAGAGCTTTTGGGATAAGTGCAGACTGGGACTCAACAGAGAACCAGTATGGATTCAATGTTTTTTTTCTGTGTTGTGGTGAGTCTATAGTCAGAATTTTCTCTCTGGGGATAGCAATCAGAGGTCAGAACTGTTTCCTGGATTTGACAGCACCTCCAGAGGCTGTAGGGAGGGAGAGTCACCACCTCCTTAATTGGCTTGGAGACAGCTTCTCAAATTTGGTTAGTCAAACAGGCCTTTCAGCTTGAGAGGAGAAGAAGACTGAAATAAAGTTTAAGTAAGGGAGTGAACACTTCAAGAGGGCGATGCCCTCTTTCCAATTTTTATATCTTGTATTAAATAATGGAATAATGGATCTTAAAAGCCATTACTTCAGGTGGGTCCAGGCAGCTTTTTCCTAAACTAGTATTTAAGCTGACCACCACTATCTACAGGACCCTGCAGACATTATTTCTATCTGTTCATGCCAGCAGGATCTTCTGGTTCTGCCAACAGCGCATCCCTGCCACAGGTCTCACAGTGGCGAGAGGTGCATTCAACAGGAAACCCCGTTGATAATGGCGGGACCAGAAGGCCTAGCTGCTGATCAATGACAGGCCACTTCCCCCTGCCACAATCCACAAAGTCATGTGGCAGATCCTGCCTCTGGACTTTGGAAAGTTCCAGTCGGCCTTTTTAAATTGACCTCTACAGGCTCTTCATGAGCTGTGACAGCAAACAGCCATACATGGGTAGGTGGACCAGCCTTCTCATGCATCCCACCTCCATCAGAGTGCTTGGTGGGCAGTGCCAGGATGCCAGGTGGACAGTGCCAGGGTGTCAAGCTGGCAATGCCCAAGTGATGCTGCCCAACCCTGCTCCCAGCCAACTGGGGAGCTTCAATGGTCTCTGTTCCCACTGGCAAGGCCATCACATCCAGTCTCCATTGGCGGCAACCAGAAGTGATCCTTGCCGGTGAGGACCCTGACCGGTGAGCAGGTAGGGTCAAGTGAGCCCAAATGATAGCATCCAGGGCATGGTAATGATGTCACAAGTATTGAAATATTTATAAACGTATAAATATCCATAAACTAACAAAAGCCGCAAGTGAAATGGCCATTTCACTATCAACCAACTCTAATGAAAACAAAATCTTTAAAGACAACTTATCAATTTAAATTAAAATGAGAACTCCCCCCCCACCCCCGGACCTAACAGTTTTGGAAAGCCTCAAGCATACTGGTGGATACCATATTCTCCCTCTGCCGAGATACACAGGCATGGTTGTAACTGTAGAAGAGAAGCAGGCAGTCATGCTAAATAACATCTTGACTGTCCACTGCCTGGATCTGTTACTGCTCAGGCATATGAGCAACCCCAGGAGGAGGTCCTCTGACCTGTCCCCCACTTTCCAACCTCCACCCCACCCCTCAACAACTCGCTACATTGGGATCTGAGGGCACTTACAATTGCACAAGTGAATGTCCAGTCAATGCCCACCACCGACCTACAATTGCTGTGCAGTTAATGAATCATTGTCTCTGACTGTTTGCGTAGAAATTAGAGTTAATATAGACAGGCAAAATTTCACCATGAATTCAATTTAAACCCTCTATATTCTGTACAAAGCATTTTATTGTGAGATACCCCTCTTCTTTAACGTTAACAATTCCTTCATAAAAGCACATTTAGTTTTGTAAAATGATCAGACACTTGATGGATGACAGGCATCCACTCATTTACTTACAAAAATGTCCATTTTCTCCAGCATTTGCTTCTAGCCAGCAAGGTCAATCTGTCCACTTCCCTCGTTCACACTTTTGATGGAGTGTAAATGATCCCACAATGGAGGATTGTCTATATAATATTCAAGGCTATAGCGGCCTTCGGTGCTCCCTTATATAGAGTGCAAATTCAAATATTTGCCAAATATCCATTGTCTTCCCAAGAGCCAGTCTTTCGGAGTCCAAGTATGTTTAACAACTTGCTGTATTTTATTAGCTTCCCAATCTAAAGGATATTTCCTATTCTCACCCATAAGAAGAATTATGAAACCAGCTTCACAAAATATGCACCAGAGAGATTTATATGTTCTTTGGATCACCTAAGGATGAAATATTATGAATATCTTACTCCAGATTTAATTGTTAAATTTACTCTTAAAATATAATCTACTTTAGAGTGTTGTGCTACATTATACAACTTCAATGTATCAAAACTAGCACTTGGTTTAGCCTGAGCGTCCAAACAGTTCAATGAACCAATCCAACTTTGTATTGCCCTGTTTCTTCTTTAGGTAAGACACTATCTTTCTAGGATGATCGACAACTAATTAGTGTAACACTCTCACTAGAATTGAAAGTTATTCCAGATCTACATTACTTCATATCTAAACCAATATTTTTAAATCCCCAAAGGTCTGATGCCGAACATTCAGTTTTATTATAATTTTATGAAGAGCACATTTCTCAAGTTCCACAATACTAACCCATGAGAAGTCATCAAGCTGCATTATATTAAGATTTTCTTTTCTGATAGCAATAACAAAATTGCAGGATAAACTTTTAGTTGAATACAACTTCTTTTCAGCAATAACGATCTCACCGGCAATTGTCACAGCCTAGAAACATCACTTAGGCCATAGACACATTTCATAGAATCCGTACAACACAGAAGAGGCCATTTGGCCGCTCAAATGTGCACCAACTCTTTGACAGAGTATCGTATCTAGATCCTCTCCAAACCAACACCCCCCCCACCTTTCCTCCCAATTCCTTGAATCACACACATTTACCATACATAGCTAATCCCATCTAACATATGCATCTGGAGATACTAAGCGGCAATTTTTCTTTTTTTTTAGCATGTCCAACCCACCTAACCTGCAAATTTTATTGATTCATTCATGGGACATGAGCACCACTGGCTGGCCAGCATTTATTGCTCATCCCTCGTTGCCTTTGAGGAGGTGGCAGTGAGCCGTCTTCTTGAATCGCTACAATCCATGTGTGGTGGTTGGACCTGCATGCCATTAGGGAGGGAGTCCCAGGATTTTGAACCAGAGACAGTTCTCTCAATTTTGGCATTAGCCACCAGATGTTAGTATGGAGGACTCTGCAGCATTGACAGGGCTGTTTGTTTTGCCATTGTCTTTTCCAGTGCCTAGGTTGATGGCAGGTGTCAGTCCAGTTTCATTTCTTTGTTGAGACTTTGTACTGATTGATACAATTGAGTGGGTTGCTCGGCCAGTCCGGAGGATAGCTGAGAGTCAACCACATTGCTGAGGGTCGAGAATCACATGCAGGCCAGACCAGGTAAGGATGGCAGATTTCCTTCCCCAAAGAACTCTAGTGAACCAGATGGGTTTTTCTGACAATCAGCAGCGGTTTCATGGACATCAGTAGACTCTTAATTCTAGATATTTTTTATTGAATTCAAATTCCACCAACTGCCAAGGCAGGATTTGAACCCGGGTTCCCAGGACGTTAGCTGAGTTTCTGGACTAATAGTCTGGCAATAGTACCACTAGGCCATCACCTCCCACTTTGGAACCTCAGAGGAAATCAGAGAATGAGAAGGAAACCTACACAGGCATGGGGAGAATATGCAAACTCCAAACAGACAGTTACCCAAAGCTGGAATTAAACCCAGGTCCCTGTAGCTGTGAGGCAGCAGTGCTAACCACTGTGCCACCATGGTACCCAGTCTAGCTTCCCATTTTTCTATGATCTGCTGCCTCTTTGGATGGTTTTAAAAACACTAAAAAGTATCACTTTATAGCAACATGGGTTTCATGTCAATTGATATGCACTCCCGTGACTACATGGTGAAAGCTCTAAACAGATTTCCAAGATTATGTTTCTAGCTATGGCAGAATCTGTTCTTAAATCTGGACTTCCAGTTGGTCTTCAAAATCCCTGGCAACTATTTTTATTTTAGCCCTGTAAGTGTAACCTGCAGGGATCTTTTCTGTACAAATTCACCTGTGAAAAATCTGGTTGCCCTGGAAAATAAACTTTCAAACTCTTTTATTAGTTTGTCCTCAACTGTATTGGCCACCATCAATCATATGAACTTCTTCTTCTAGTTCTGCTCCAAGACCATTCTATGGACTTAATTTTATTATGCAAACTATACAAGCTATTTGCAATTTTATATTTATAACTGCACAATCACTCTTCAATTATCAGAGAGCTGAAATGTCACTTACAAGCTTTGTGAAACTTGTGCTTTACATCTGCAATTGTAAATGAAGGGAGGACCTGTAAAATACGAAACAAGATTCAGCCTTATTTCCTACAAAACTTCTTCATTCTCAGCTTCATTAATATATTCATCTGCTTTCAAAATCTTTTGATGTTTTGGCAGCTGTCAGGGACCTGCCTAATAACAGCGGTAACAAGAATTTAACAAGGCCCGATCGGATGTAATGTGCATAAATAGAAATCTGCCTCGCAACTGCAGTAGTCAGCATTCGAAAGATTAAATTTTCCCAATAAGAGATTAGCAGGCGTCTACCAGAACCAGGTGTAAATTGTCCTATTAGCACAAAACAGCTTTCCTATATGACTGAGAGATCAGTGGACATATACTCATGCTAATATTTGAAGTCACAGATTTTGAAAGCTGAAACATCCAAATACACAGAATGAATAATCAAAGAGGCAAAATGGTTTTATTGCCAGCACCGTGACAAACAGGCAGGCCAGTTCACATCTAACAGCCCAGAGGTCAGTCCACAATTCACAGCCAGGAGACTAAGTCTTAGAGTGAAGGCACTACAGAAATCTTTGTGAAGGGAGTTTAAATATCTTCACTGGACCAGGATAAGACATTTCCCAGACTTGATCATTAACTTTCTATTGTGCGCAAAGGATAAACTGGATTTGATTTACAGATTTATTTAATTTGGATGTTGTTTGGGAAGGAAGAAGTCTTAAGGAGTTCAGGGATTGTAGATATATTTTGGGACAAGGGAGTCGTTGTTCTAATCATTAAAAAAACACACAAAGAACAAAGAAAGTAGGCGGCACAGTGTCTAGCAATGCTGCCTCAGAGCAGGGATCTGGGTTCAATTCCCGGCTTGGATCACTGTCTGTGTGGAGTCTGCATATTTTTCATGACTGTGTGGGTTTCCTTTGCGTGCTCCAGTTTCCTTCCAGAACCCAAAGATGTGCGGGTTAGGTGGATTGACCATGCTTAACTGACTCTTGGGGTCAGGGGGATTAGCTAGAGTAAATGCATGGAGTTATGGGGATCAGGCCTGGGTGGGATTATGGTCAGTGCAGACCCAATGGGTTAAATGACCTCTTTCTGCACTGTAGGATTCTATGATGCTGTAACAAGAAAATTACAACACAGGAACAGGCCCTTCGACCCTCTAAGCCTAACATGCTGCCCATCTGAACTAAAATCGCAAGTACTAAGTAGTCAACTACTTGATTTTCTTAGAGTACTGTAGTTTGTGGGTATTTAGTTTTTCTTCAATTTAATAAACAGTCTTTAATAATTGCTACATGACAACTGAAGTTTCACATGACGTCTGACACCATTTTCAAATCAAACCTGTACGCCTCCCTAACCCGGTTCTTAAGTTGAAACATCCTTGCACATAACATCGTCTGGTTTGTGACCCAACTGGGATTGTTAAATTCATGCTGAGGTAGTGAAAACAGTTCATTTTTGTAGCTGTGACCATCAGCTGTTTTTGGGTGAAGGAATAGCTTCATTCCAGCTCTCACTTGTTACTATGCAACACGTTGGTTCATTCAAAAAATCTTTTACCCTGAGTGTTCCTCCAGGCCCTCCTGCTTTGATGAAATTCTCGATAATTTGACACATTGACTTTTCTAGATGAAGCTGGCTATTCCTACTGTTTGTAGTATTCAGGTTGGTGAGGATTTCAAGGGTTTCAAGGAGCCTCTCAAGCAATTCTGTGTCAAGTGGCTTCCTTTGAATGTAGTGTTCATGGATTCAAAATTGTCATCTCAACAGATAAATTATTATAGCTTTTAATTTTATTGTAGGAATGGAAGTTTTACAAATAACGTTAGTTGGGTGACATATGAAGCTAATAATGAGTGTGATGACTTTATTGAAGGTTAGTGGAAAATCAGATCATATGCCGAAACAGATAACCAGTAACTGTCAAAACTATTAATCACTTCATGATTTGAAATCATATTTTTGCTGAGATATGTAAAGACATTTTGATTTTTACGTGTTCTATCCTTCAGCCTCCACAAACCTCAGCTCATCCAAAGCTAAACTACTGATATCCTATTCTGCAAAGAGTGCCATTAATGCATAACTGCTGTTCTCGCTGATCTACATTTGCTTTGATCCCTCAATGTTTCCACTTTAAAGCTCTCAATGCTCCACTTCTGTTTAAATCACCTCATTTTCTCCCTGTTTCTGCACCATCCAACTCCGCTCCACCACTTCCACCTATCACCCCAATAAATGCCCTGTTCTCACTTCAGACTTTGGCCTTTTTGCACTTCCCAAACACACGGCCATTCTGGTCTGGTCCCACATTTTGGAATTCACCACCTCCTCACTCCTTAACACCTCCTTGAAACCTGCACCTCCAATTAATCTTTTGTCCACATCTCCAAATGTTTCCTTCTTCAGCTCAGTGATTGATATTTTCAATTTAGACCTCGGTGGAAACACCTCAGGATGTTTTTTGATGAACGCAAGTTATTGCTTTGTTGAAATTTATTGTTAGCTCTGAGCCTTTCTGCTCATAACTTTCGTGCAGGAGGCCAGGTGGAGAATAAGGAAAGGCACTGAATACTGAAATAAACCAAGAATGTCAGACGGTTTGCAATAACTCAGTTGGCACAGTGGTTGACACTGCTGCCTCACAGCAACCGGGGACCTGGATTCAATTCTAGCCTCGGGTGACTGTCAGTGTGGAGTCTGCACATTCTTCCCTTGCCTGCGTGGGTTTCCTCTGGGTGCTCCAGTTTCCTCCTACAATCCAAAGATGTGCAGGTTAGGTTGACTGATCATGCAAAATTGTCCCTCAGTGTCAGGGGGATTAGCATGGTGGATGTGCATGGTTATGGAGATAGGGCCTGGATGGAAATGTTTGTTGGTGCATGGTCAATGGGCTGAATGGCCTCCTTCTGCATGTAGTAATTCTATGAACTTGACGCTCTCGTGTTTCCAAGTTCAGTGATATATTTCCTGAAATCACTTGCTACTCAAAATAAATAAAAGTATAAACTGACTTAATCATAGAATCAATACAATGAGGAAGAGGCCATTCAGCCCATCAAGTCTGCATCACTCTCTGACAGACTTAGGCCCATCTTCCCTGCCCTCTTCCGCACACATTTACCATGGCTGATCCCCCTAACTATACACCTTGGAACATTAAGGGGAAATTTAGCATGGCCAACCCACTTAACCTGCACATCCTTGGACTCTGGGAGAAAACCGGAGCACCTGCGGTAAACCCACACAGACATGAGGAGAATGTGCAAACTCCACACAGACAGTCACCCAAGGGTTGAATCGAACACGGGTCCCTGGAGCAGCAGTGATAACCATTGTGCCACCCTGCATGCTATCTGATTTTTAAAAGGGGTCCCAGTTGTGGCCCTGATTTTAAGAACTCCCTTTTCATGGAATTGTTATTCCTCCTGTGACAATAAACTTCTGCCTCTTTATTGAATGTCAGTGACAAATTTCATTTCAAATGTTGCAGCAAAGAATAACCTTCATTTCTTTACGTACTTCCTTTCATCATTATTCATAATTATTCATTCGATGTCCATCCAATGAATATTTCACAAGCTGGACAGGTTTCTCTTCCTCAAATAAAAACATGCCATAATCAAATTAAAATGGACTGACGATGAACTTTGATAAGTAAACAACTAGAGGAATGGGAATTATTAACGATGACTGAACTTCACACTGCCCTATTTAATATTCATTTCCTAGTTTAAAACACCCAGTGGTAGGGGAGAGTTTAGCATTTAATTGCAAAAAAAAACACCTTACTCATCTGCTAGAAACAAGCAGCTTCAGAGCCATTTTGGGATATGATTTTTATTTCCACTTATGTGAGGTGTATTATAGTGTTGTTTCACTTGTGGGAATAAACGCATCAAAACACAGCGCTCAGTGAAGTATTAATCATGCATTATCCTACCTCAGTTCACCCAAAGCAATCTAAATTAATCATGTTTATGAGTCATTCTTGTTCTGCCTGCACCATTAATTACTAATGCTCTGACTAATGATGCTTATGACCAGGTACGAATAAATGATTTTTCCTTTGTCGATTTACAGTGAAGCCATATGTATCATTTTAGTTACTCCAAAAGACTGGAAGCAATTACATGAGTGTGAGAAGTTATTTGTCACTTTCCATTATCAACAATATACATACAGTAGTTTATAAATGCAGATGTGCTTTACAATGTTATCAATCGTACCATGGTAGCTTTACACGTCAATCTTTTGATTATCGCAAATAATGCTAATGCTTTTTCATAAAAAGTTATACTTCCACTGCTTCACTCCCATCTATACACTCCAACTAATGGTAATCCTTTTAACTTAGTTAGATAATTATCAATTATGTGTACGTGGAGTAGAGAAATTCTCATGATGTTCTGATATTATGATAGAAACAAAAATTTGCTTAAACTCAATATTTGCACAAGTTGTACTCCCAGTTTGTGTTCATACAAGTTGATTTTAGATGATCGCTCTACAAACTGTAGCAAGATGATATCTGAAATGCACAATTAAACATATCAGGAAATTATTGGTAGGCGAGGACCCTTTTCTCTTGAAAAGGTTAGATTACGGAGTAACTTAATATAGGTCGGCAAAATTACGGAAGATTTTGATACAGTGGAAACAGAGAAGAGCCTATATTTATACTTGAGATGGGTCAAAGTAAATTCCCAGCTCAGCCCACCCACCTTGGGGAAAGTGTCTGCCAAGGTGAGATTTTCATTGCTGGAGGCTGGGCCTGGGCTGGACTCAAGCCTAGGAAGAAGTGCAGAAGCAGCCATGGGGGCTGCCAGATGTGGAGACAGGCTCATTAAAAGGCTCATCTCGGTACAGAGTAACTATGCCCCATTGAAGGAAGAACAAAAGGCTGCCAGCTTTCACACACTTCTCATTGTCCAAGTATTCCCAATTCTCTATCCATGCCATCTCATACCCCCACCTAGCCCTGCAGGCTTCTCATTCCCCATGCCATGCGCTGCCCTTCCACATACTGCCTATATACCCTCATGCCCCCCTATACCAAGCTCTGCCATTCTACCCATCACCTTAGGGTCCCCCCCATTGCCCATGTGTCAGGCTCTGACATTTCCATGCCAATTGGTCCACTATACATTCTACAATCAAATTGTAAACTAGGATGTCTAAAAACGAGTGAAAAAATGTAGTCATTCAATCACTTTCCCCAGTGCCTGAAAATGTTTTTTTAAATTCATTTATGGGAAAACCAATAAAAATGTTAGGGCGATTCTCTTAGCCTGCTGCGCTGCTCTAGCCTGAGGTCAATAGACATTTATGTTGTCAACTCCTCACCCTCTCCAATTCTATGGTGGACAAGGCAGTAGAATTCCGGCAAAAGGGCTGAATTTTTCTTTTTGTTTTGACTTTGTGTTGTCTTGGGTGAGAAAAGCAGAGAACAGCTCACTGCCGGCATTGGCAAGTTGTTGTGTCATATTTTTAGCTGCTTGAAAAATAAACCTCAGGTGGCAGCCTGACTCTGATTCACTCATCCAACCATCAGCTGTCACCCGCACTCTTCACCAGCTCAGAGACTCACACCTTGGTGAGATAGAGTAGTTGACAGGCTTCCAGCTCACCAACAGTTGAGTATCTCCAGGGATCTAGCTCTTGGAGAGCTGGTGGACACCAGGAGTTTGGCCCTCTCTCCAATGATGTGCTGTTGGACTCAATCGTCTCTCAGCTACTAGATCTGCAAAGGCAGAGTCGGATTAATCAGGAAGTTATGTCCACCACACTTCTCAGATTGCAAGACTGAATGGAGAAGTCCCAATGCCTTTTGCCTGAGGAGATGGTGGCAGCACTCTAAGGCAACTAGGCTAATACGGCAAGGGTGGTGCCCACAATGGAGACTTGGTGCAGGACATGCACTCCATGGCAGCAGATGTTCACTGTATGGCGTAGACCATGAGGCAACCATTAGAGGGCGTGATCTCCATCGTTGAGGACATTAACATCATGGTACAGGCACTTGTGGGAATCTTGAATGAAAGTGCCAGAGGTGACAGGGCTTCTGGACTTCAGTCCAGATGCCCATCTATCCCAAAGAGGAGCTCCGAGACCCCAAGCATCTATAGGAAGGAAGATCAGCTGCTGCATCACCCGATGACTTCTACCCAGGAGGTTCTGGAGATGTCCAACCCCTCTAACTCCCCTCTTCCTGTAACTGAAGCAGCTCTAGCCCCATAGACCAAAGATACCCTTGCAGCTAAAAGCAGGCTGGGGTCCTCCAGGTCTTGGCCCTCCACGGGTCACCCACCAAAGTCATTTGAGACAACAGAATGTGACAGACAGCAGGCTGTTTCCACCTCAGCTCTGGATCCTCGGGATACATTAAACATAATAGCAGGGTTGGGAAGGTTAAGAAGTTGTAGTTACACAATCTGGGCAGGGGTTTTCTTAACCACTTCTATATAGCAAACACTTGTGTCAGTATATCACCTTGCTCTGGTGTTAAACCTAAATTTCTGCACCATTTTCATGCCTGTTCTTATTCCATGGGTCCATAACCTGCCATCTACACA
This sequence comes from Carcharhinus amblyrhynchos, assembly GCF_965287045.1. Lineage (NCBI taxonomy): Eukaryota > Metazoa > Chordata > Chondrichthyes > Carcharhiniformes > Carcharhinidae > Carcharhinus > Carcharhinus amblyrhynchos. Next base: position 25,192,804 of record NC_137328.1, on the reverse strand, counting down.
GTGGCACCAATCTTACATTTAAAGACTGGATGCAGACAAATGGTACGGTCTCCATCTCCCGCCTGCAGCTCCCTCACACAGACAGGGCACAGTCATGCAAGTGTCACATTTGTAATGAGGGCTTCTCTTAATGATCATGCCCACCACTTAACCCAGTCACTGGTAAAATCTGATCTCAGCACAAGGAATTCAATACCACACACTTGTGAGAGCCATTCCTCTGGAACCAGTGACAAATTCCTCAGGGGCATCCCTAACTGAGGAAGAGGCTGCATCAGGAGAAATGAGTACATCATACCCTGATATTACACTGGTCACAGGGAGTCTGTGAGCTGCCTTCAGCCAGACAGGAATCAAACATGCACATAAGCTCTTTGATGACCAACGCGTTGTCCTCACTGCAAGTTTTCATCATCCTCCTGCATCATTTGGATGAGGGGCAACTATGCCCTTCCCATGACCGGAGTAATCATAGAAACATTACAGTGCAGAAAGAGGCCATTAGACCCATCAAGTCTGCACCGACCACAATCCATTCAGGCCCTAACCCCGTATACCTACATATTTATCTGCTAATCCCTCTAACCTACTCATCTCAGGACACTAAGGGGCAATTTTAGCACAGCCAATCAACCTAACCTGCACATCTTTGGACTGTGGGGGGAAACTGGAGCGCCTGAAGGAAACAGACATGAGGAGAATGTGTGAACTCCACACAGACAGTGATCCAAGCCAAGAATTGAACCCAGGTCCCTAGGGCTGTGAAGCAGCAGTGCTAGCCACTGTGCTATCGTGCCGTCCACGGTAATTTCAGGGTTGGACTAATGCTGCCACTAATCAGTGAGGAAGGGCAATTTCCTATGAAGTGAATTCTGTGTTTAATCTAGTCCTGGTCATCAGTGAAGTGTAAGACTACTCGGATATCCTGGACTCTCCTCCTCATTTGGGGACTCACCATCACCTGATGACCTTCCTCTCTGTCTCCTCCAGAGGATTCCCCCTCCACATTGTCCTCGATGTCCTCCTCATCAGAGGATATGTGCTGCTCTTCTATCTCCAGCTTCCCAGCTCCTCAGCCCTTTGCCATGCCAGCCTGTGGAGGCATAGCACACAGCAGTGATGTAAGACACTCTCTGGGGGTTGTACTGGTAGGTTCCAGCTGACTGGTCCAGGCACGGGAACCACATCTTCAGGATTCCAATCATCTTCTCTCCCAAAGCATAAGCAGCAGCATGAACCTCATTGTAACATGGCTCTGCTGCACTCAGTGGTCTCCACACAGGCACCATCAGCTAGGTCCTGAGCGGGTACCCATTATCCTCAAGGAGCAAACGCTGTAGCGAATGAGCTCCCTCAAACACCCCCAGGACCTGAGAGCAGCCAAGGATGTAGCTATCATTTATGTCTCCCCTACGCATAACATAACTCCCATAACTGTCTTCCCCCCCTCTAGTGCTCACAGGCCCTCTCTGCCCATGGAACCTATCTGGGATACTTGCAATCTATGTGTCCACCTCTGATATCTGCCTTGGATGTAAGGTCACCAGATTTCCAGTTTGAAAGACATGTTTATGAACCATGAGGTAACATCTGCACATTGCAATGAGGGGCACTTATAGCAGACTGCTTGATGAGGTAATTATAATGTATTACAACGAGTTTCCAGACCTTCCTGAGTATGAACCGCATTAAGCCAATGGCAGAGAGTAGGGCCATTTTCATTGCGAGATTTCGCCAGCGAGATTCGCATTTGTGGTCTCTCGTGAAATCTTACGCTCACATTGCCATTTTCCTCCTCAGCAAACATGGGCACAAAATTCCAGCCAGTTTGTTTCCAGTTGACTGTTCATTTAGTGTGAACAATGGAACAACTAAGTAATTTATAGAAAATCAGTAGAACATATTATTTCAGTAAAATATTAAATGTGAATAACAGCCTAAGTACTTGTATCTTTCACTTTTGCTTGTATGTAATATTGCCAATTAAATTCTGTATGAGGAGTAAAGGCATATAGAGGTATTTTTCTTTATTCATAGGATGTGAGCATCATTGGCAAGATCAGTATGCATTACATGACCCTAAATGCCTTTGAGAAGGTTGTTATGAACCAACTTCCTGAACCACTGTATTCCATGTTGACTATAGTTTATGGTAGCAGAGTGTGATACAGCTGAATGGCTTATTAGGCTCATGAATCATAGAATCATAGAACCCTACAGTGCAGAAAGAGGCCCTTCGGTCCATCAAGTCTGCACCGAACACAATCCCACCCAGGCCCTACACCCCATATACCTATGTATTATACCCACTAATCCCTCTAACCTACGCATCCCTGGACACTAAGGGGTAATTTCTTAGCATGGCCAATCAACCTAACCCACACATCTTTGGACGGTGGGAGGAAACTGGAGTACCCTGAGGAAACTCACGCAGACATGAGGAGAATGTGCAAACTCCACACAGACAATGACCCGAGCCGGGAATTGAACCCAGGGCCCTGGAGCTGTGAAGCAGTAATGCAAATCACTGTGCTACTGCGCCATCGTTGTGGCATTTAGCCAGCTTGGAGAAGAGGTGGGACTGTCCATCTGCCCAGAGGCCAATTGTGCTACTTGTGTCCCCAGTTCAGTGTCTCTTCTAAACCACCATTAGCATTTTATCAGTGGTGGGTGGGTCCTCTACATACAGGGAGACCACCTGCTGAAGTCTGGCGGCCTTCCTGTGGGTTTAGTAGTGACATTCCCATTTATGCACTCTATGGACAAAAGAGGGATCCCCTGAGGCAATTGTCCTGCCTTCACTCACCACTGTGCCGTCCTTTGCTGTGAGATTACATCTCTTGGCTGTGTGCTGTCTCAGAGTAAGACTGAAGGGGACCAACACCATGCCCAGTTGCTCTCATCTTTTAAAAGAATGGGAGACTGATGGCAGCTGATTAGCTTAAAGATGAACATCTGATATCCTGGGGTACCCAAACAGCTGAAACAGGTTTGCCCCTAGTTTTCTGGCCTGACATTGGGGTCTCAATCACTTGGACAAAATCCAACCCATTGTTACATTGGAAAACTGATCATCCAGTTTGCTTGCTGAAGCAGCTCATGAACTGCAGTGAGATGAATGACACACATAATCTTTTTTGACAGTATAGGCCACACAATATCTACAATGAGAGGATTGAAAGAGTCTCCCTGCTCTTCAGTAAATAACGTCAGTGAATCACCCAAAAGGTGAACCTTCATTTTAACACCCATTCTGGATCGCATTGCAGTATCAGCCTGGAGTGTGTGTTCAAATTCTTCTGTGGAATGTATATTTAATATCCTCTGAAGCCTTACCTTGCCACTGTGCCACCATCTCCACTTGCCTGGGTGAGAGAAGCTAGACATCAAACACAACAAATTAGCCCACTTGTCCTGCACCGCACCTATCAGTATAAACATCCACCCCCTCCACCATCAGTGTACTGTTGCCATATAAAAGATGCTCTGCAGCCTTCTGTGACAACACCTTCCAAACCTGCAACCTTTCCCATCTAGCAGGACCAAAGCAGCAGGTACAACATGGGAGCACCACCATCTCCAAATCCTGTTCAAGCCACACATCATCCTGATCTGGAATTGTATCATCATTCCTTCACCGTAGCTGGGTCAAAAGCTTAGGTCTCCCTTCCTAACAGCATTGTCGGTGTAGCTATACATGGACTTCAATGCTTCAAGAAAGTGGCTCACCAACACCTTCTCAAGGGCAATTAGGGATGGCCATAGAGTGCTGGCCTTGTCAGTGACACCCCATGAAATAATTTTAAAAAGATGCTCAAAGATAATTTTCCAAATGACCCGTTCAATTTACTGCAATGATCTTAATACACTTGCTAATACTTGATTAAAGCAGTAGCGACTCAGATTATAACTCAGATTAAGGATATAAACCAAGTCCTTTTTTGATTTTGATTACTGTTAAGAATCCTTAAGTGTAGCTTTATCAGTTTTGTCTCAAAAGATACCTGTCCATTATGCATTGTTAAATAAATTTCCTAAAAAAAGTCTATAAATGTTGGCTAGTGCCTAAGTGCTTCAGCTTTGTACATCAGAGGGTATCTCCTGATAGTTAGGTAAAGCACGTTCATTAGGGTAATGTGATGATTTATACCTTGCATCTAATTCAGATTATATCTAACAAAAGTAACACACATTGGCCCAAATCATCTGTTCTCTGAAACATCAGCTGAATACAGTAAGAAGTCCCACAACACCAGGTTAAAGTCCAAAAGGTTTATTTGGTAGCAAAAGCCACTAGCTACCATACAGATGTGTTGGACTTTAACCTGGTGTTATGAGGCTTCTTACTGTGTTTATCCCAGTCCAACGTCGGCATCTCCACATCATCAGCTGAATGTCAAAGCCCTGAGGAGAAAAGGCAAAACATTCTCTCTCAGGCTGCCATATGTCTTTGGGACTCTCTCCTTGAAAAGGCAGTGGAAGCAAAGTCTATGAATATTTTAAGGCAGAGGTGGATAGATTCTTGGTAAGGAAGGCGGTGAAAGGTTATCAGAAATGGGCAGAGTGCAGGTCTGATGTTACGATCAGATAAGCTATGATCTTATTAAATGGCAGAGCAGGCTTGAGGGGCCAAAGGATACTGCTCCTTGTTTGTATGTTTGTATGACCCTCTTAGAGTCAGAGATTTTGGGCAGTTCACGTTTCCTTACCTGAACAGTTACTCAGGAAATGTAAGATGGAATAAAACCTAGTCTAACCCCTGGATAATTACAGAACTAACGCCCCCAGTGGCACACTGACCCTCAACTATAATCCTGATCCACCCCAACTAATTCTTCTGAGCTCCCTGACCACATGATTACCACTCCCACCATCTGACTACACCTCATTTACCTGCTACCATCCTTACCTATCACCTCATCCACCTGTCACCTAATCCACCCACCATCTAGGCCACCAGCTAACTCACCCACGAGTCCCCTATCCATTTATCCAACTCAGCCACACTATCCACTTACCCACTTACTGTCCCCACCTCATCACCATGCCCATTCATTTCTTCGCCCACTCACCCATTCACTAACATTCAAACTGGAACTTCAAACCTACCAACTGACAGCAAATGTTATGAAAAGCAGGTTATGAACTCTCTTCCCCACAACTCTGTTCCACTAGAACAGAGCTCTCCGAGGGATACCACATTACACATTTCTGGCAAAGCCAGGCTTACAAGGTCTTGGAGGAAATGCAGAAAAGCATCGACTGGCAGGATGTTTGAGCAGAACAGCGGTCCGACAATGATTGCCACTTCTTCAAAGATGTGGGTTTCAGTTTAGACTGGGTTGTCAGAACTCCTCCGATCAAAGCTGAGCAACAGGAGACTGTGTTGTCTTTAAAAAAAATCAAAGTATTTGCGTAAAGAATTATAGCTAGTTTAGAGACATATCTGGGAAGAATCTGATGTCAATAACTTAAAAAAAATGTCTTTTTATTAAAAAATGAAATGCCACCCACGTTCCGGTGAGCAGAACATGTATATGGTGTAAGATTGCCACCTACTGGTGTAGCAGAATTGGAAATATAAGGATCGTCGGATAAGAAACTCAGTTAAAAAATTCAGAGAAATGTCAATCTAGGTGGACAAACATTATCACTTTCAGTAAGTTGTTGATATTCTGTGGTTGTTTAATTGTATTACAGATAGATACCCTACTTGTAAGGATATATGTAGATAAAAAATCTGCTTGTACTTTCTCTTGCCGTCAGTGAAACCATCAAGTTGCATTATCTTTTGTGTTTAAAACTATACCATTCAGCTTAAATTATTGAATTGATGTAAATCTTTTGATTTTGCTTTGGATAAACTTCCCCAATCATTATGCATATAGATCTGAATAGTTCTGAACCTCACCTGTGAAACAGCTTGGAACATTTTAGAACATAGAACATTACAGCGCAGTACAGGCCCTTCGGCCTTCGATATTGCGCTGACCAGTGGAACCAATCTAATGACCCTCTAACCTAAACTATTCCAATGTTATCCATATGCCTATCCACTGACCATTTGAACGCCCTTAAAGTTGGCGAGTCCACAACTGCTGCAGGCAGGGCATTCCACGCCCTTACTATCCTCTGAGTAAAGAACCTACCTCTGACATCCATCCAATAATTACCACCCCTTAATTTAAAGCTATGACCCCTCTTATTAGCCATCACCATCCGAGGAAAAAGGCTGTCACTATCCAACCTATCTAACCCTTTGATCATCTTGTTTGCCTCAATTAGGTCACCTCTTAACCTTCTTCTTTCTAACAAGAATAACCTCAAGTCCCTCAGCCTTTCCTCATAAGACCTTCCAGGCAACATCCTGGTAAACCTCCTCTGCACCCTTTCCAATGCCTCCACATCCTTCTCATAATGCGGCGACCAGAACTGTACGCAATACTCCAAGTGCGGCCGCACCAGAATTTTGTACAGTTGCAACATGACCTCACGGCTCCAAAATTCAATCCCTCTACCAATAAAAGCTAACACACCGTACGCCTTCTTAACAACCTTATCAACCTGGGTGCCAACTTTCAGGGATCTATGCACATGTACACCGAGATCTCTCTGCTCGTCGACACTACCAAGAGTCCTTCCATCAGCCCTATATTCTGTAAACCTGTTACTCTTACCAAGGTGAATCACCTCAAATTTTTCCGAATTAAACTCCATTTGCCACCTCTCAGCCCAGCTCTGCAGCTTATCTATGTCCCTCTGCAAACTGTAACATCCATCCTGACTGTCTACAACTCCTCCGACTTTGGTGTTGTCAGCAAATTTACTAACCCATCCTTCTACACCCTCATCTAGGTCATTTATAAAAATGACAAACAGCAGTGACCCCAAAACAGATCCTTGAGGTACACCACTTGTAACTGAAGTCCAGGTTGAATATTTCCCATCAACCACCACCCTCTGTCTTCTATCATCTAGCCAATGCCTGATCCAAACTGCTAAATCACCCTCAATCCCATGCATCTGCATTTTCTGCAGTAGCTTACCATGGGGAACCTTATCAAACGCTTTGCTAAAATCCATATACACCACGTCAACTGCCTTACCCTTAGCCACCTCTTTGGTCACCTTTTCAAAAAACTCAATAAGGTTTGTGAGGCACGACCTACCCTTCACAAAACCGTGTTGACTGTCCCTAATCAATTTATTTCTCTCTAGATGATTATAAATCCTATCCCTTATAATTCTTTCCAAAACTTTGCCCACAACAGAAGTAAGGCCCACCGGTCTGTAATTCCCAGGATGGTCTCTACTCCCCTTCTTGAACAAGGGGACAACATTTGCTATCCTCCAGTCTTCCGGCACTATCCCTGTAGCCAATGACGAGATGAAGATCAAAGCCAAAGGCTCTGCAATCTCCTCCCTAGCCTCCCAGAGAATCCTACGGTAAATCCCATCCAGCCCAGAGGACTTATCTATTTTCATACCCTCAAGAATTGCTAACACCTTCTCCTTATGTACCTCAATCCCGTCTAGTCCGAAAGCCCGTAAATTTGGCCTGTGAAATATGTTATGTAAATGTATTTTTTTTACTCTTGTATTTATGCAGTGCTTTCAGCATTAAAACTGCTTCAAGTGACTTATAAAGGTATGGACAGAAACCAAACTGTTATAGAACATACAGGAGGCAGAGAGTGTGATAGACACTAGTTATAAGGAGGTTGTCACACCACAGGTTCAGACAGGCAGGTGGGTGACCGCCAGGAGAGGCAGGCAAGTAATTCAGGAGTCTTCTGTGTCCATTCCCCTTTCAAACAGGTGTATCATTTTGGATGAGGGGGATAGCCTGTCAGGGGGAGATACCAGCAGCAGCCAGGCCTGTGATGCCACATTGGTTCTGCTGTAGGACAGGGTCAGGCAAAGAGCAAGCAAGCAATAGTAATAGGGGACTCGCTAGTTAGAGGCACAGACAGGCATTTCTGTGGCCGCAATTGATGGTGTGTTGCCTCTCTGGTGCCAGGGTCAAGGATGTCTCTGAGCAATTGCAGGATATTCTTGTTTGTGATCAGAACTCCCCACTCACCTGACGAAGGAGCAGCGCTCCGAAAGCTAGTGGCGTTTACTACCAAATAAACCTGTTGGACGTTAACCTGGTGTTGTGAGACTTCTTATTGTGTTTACCCGAGTCCAACGCCGGCATTTCCACATCAGAAGTTGTACAAGACGTTGGTAAGGCCACACTTGGAATACTATGTGCAATTCTGGTCACCTTATTATAGAAAGGATATTATTAAACTAGAACGAGCGCAGAAAAGATTTACTAGGATGCTACTAGGACTTGATAGATTGAGTTATAAGGAGAAGCTGGACAGACTGGAACTTTTTTCTCTGGAGCACAGAAGACTGAGAGGTGAACTTATACAGGTCTATAAAATAATGAGGGACACAGATCAACTAGATAATCAATATCTTTTCCCAGAGATAGGGGAATCTAAAAATAGAGGGTATAGGTTTAAGGTAAGAGGGGAGAGATACAAAAGTGTCCAGAGGGGCAGTTTTTTCACACAGAGGGTGGTGAATGTCTGGAACAATCTGCCAGAGGTAGTAGTAGAGGCAGGTACAATTTTGTCTTTTAAAAAACATTTAGATAGTTACATGGGTACGGTTGGTATAGAGGGATGTGGGCCAAATGTGGGCAATTGGGATTAGCTTAGGGGTTTACAAAAAAAAGACAGCATGGACAAGTTGGGCTGAAGGGCCTGTTTCCATGCTGTAACCTCGATGACTCTATGACTTTATAACAGAAATGTTTATGATGTGGCATTCTAATGTGCTCAAGCAATTTCAGACTTTGTTAGGGACAAAAGGTTTTTGATGATAAAGAGAAACTATGGTCTTGCAGCATGAAGTTGTTTAGAGCAACAGTTCCAGTCTTACATGCCCATTATATGATTCCAAAAGTAAACCTGTTGGAGAGAGAGAGCTCCACCCTCTGGAGTGATCACTAACCCCCATTTGTCCCTCAAGTCAGGTGATCCTCCACTGTTGTACGTCTTACAGAAAGAAAACATCACATTCCCAACGCCTCTCCCTCTTTAAATTCCTTATACAATCTTCAAAGTTGATTTACTCGACCCACATTCTAAATAATATTATACACACAAGTTAGATATGTAAATTGATTGCAGTGATTGATCAATGAAGGTATCTTGATGCTTGCATTTAATATAACATGTCTTCTAGTCGGCTTCAACTATGTACAGTTCCAATTATAAGGCTAAAAGGGCAATCTTACTGTCTCGTCCCATTTGTCGATCGGCGTCGCACAGCTGGGTAAGATCATGAGAGAGGTGGAAAAAGTAGGCATCGTGCCTGGTTTCCCACATTTCATGATACTACCGGCACTGTGAAGCCCACACACTCAGCCTCACAACCAGGAAGGGCGCAAGGCTGATTATGATATTTAAATATTACGAATGGGCCCGGGTTGGAAACAATTAACAGCCTCGCCGGGTGAAGTCTTCATGGGCGAGGATCAGGTATGGCCCCCAACGATGGGGACTAGACGTGATTGCCTTGCTGGGGAGACCAGAGGCCATTGATGTACTCTGGATGGTTGGGGACAGTGAGGGACAGTGCTTCTACCTGGGACCCTGTCAGTGTCAGGAGCAGGGTGTAAGTGAGGGGATTAAGAGAAGGTGAGGATCTTTTTTGGGGGGGGAGGGGGCGGAGGGGCAGGAATGTGCAGTGGGAGGTGTCAGGGCAGTAGTTGGTTGGGGAAGAGAGTGATCAAGAAAGAGGCGAGTGATCAGTTGGGAAGGTCAGTTATCGGGGAGGAGGAGTATGATGTCTGCGAGGAGTGAGAGGGCAATAGCTGGGGGGAGAGGTGTGGGGGGAGTAGGGTGAGGGATAGTGACAGATCTCTGAGAGATCAAGACACATGCGCAATAGTGCACCTCACAGTCAGTAGGCTGTCTCCAGGTAAGAATAGACTTTGTCCACTCATCCTACTGGGATGAATCACACTTTCCCTGTAATTTCCTCTTAGTGGCCTAAGATCATGTCTGAGAGTTTGCCCAAAAATTGGGCATGATTTTCTCCCATTTTCACACAGGTTTGGCACTGGGAACTTTTTTGGTAAGATCGTTCCCCTGAGTGTAAATCACCCATTTTTCCAGTGAGGTAACTTGTGGTAGTTTATGGTACTCTGTGTAAAGAAGAGGCTGTTGGGAGCTGGGACATCTATCACTCCTGTCATAGATATCAACCCCACCCTCTCCCAGAGACATTGTCGTCCACTCCTCCATGGACCCCACACCCCTCAAACATCCCCTCTGATCGCTGCCCTACCTGATTGCCACCTACCCCCTGATTGCTGCCTACTCCTCGACCACCACCCACTCCGCGATTATTACTCCACCCATCAGCCTCCACCTCCCAGTGCACAGTTACCCACACTCTGCTTCTACAGACTTCTCCTCCATCAGGTTCTCATATCAGACACCACTCTCCTCTGGCTCTATCCCCTCTGACCTTGCCCCATTAGGCTCTGCCCCTTGGCACTGCCAGGCTGCAAGGCTGGCAGTTCCAGGGCACCAGCCTGGCGTTGCCAAGGTCCCAAGCTGGCTGTGTCAAGCTGACACCACACAAGGGTCATTGCCTAGCCCTCACCCCAACCACGGGGGGGCTTCAGTGGCCTCTGACCCCACTGAAAAGGCCATCGCTGTGTTGTATCGCAATGACGATAGGGCATTGGTGAGGCCGCAGCTGGAGTATTGTGTGCAGTTTTGGTGTTCTCATCTGAGGAAGGGTGTCTTTGCTTTAGGGGGAGTACAGCGAAGATTTATCAGGCTGATTCCCAGCATAGCAGGGCAAGAAATATGAGCAAGGGGCGAAAATGGGGTTCATGCCCAATTTCTCACCTCCCCTGATCCTGCCATCCCTGGGAAGGGCATGTGGCTGATTTAAATATTAATGACATACTATGCATGTTATTAATGAGCCCAGGATGCTATAGTCTGGGTTTACTTACTTTAACGACCTTGCCCGCGAAAAACCTCACTGGCAAGGACCACAGGTGATCCCCACCAATGAGACAAAACTTAATAGCAAAGTAGAAACTGGAAGTAGGAATAGGCTATTCAGCATTTTGAGCTTGGTCCGCCATTCATTTTGATCATGGCTAATCATCAAATTAAATGTCCTGATACCCCCGTCTCCCTATAGTCTGTCGTATGAGGAGAGGCTAAATTGGTTAGGATTATATTCATTGAAGTTTTGAAGAGTGAGAGGGGATCTCATAGAAATGTTGTCTGATTTCAAGAAAAAATAGACGTAACTCTTGGGGCTAAAGGAATCAATGGATATAGGGGGATGGAGAAGGGAGGCCAAATCATTTACTAGTGGGGGGGGGCATGAGGAGGGAGGCCAGATCATTCTCTTGTGAGGACGGGTGGAGGAGCGAGGTCAAATCATTTTCTGGTGGGGGGGTGGGGGGGTGTGAGGAGGGAGGCCCGATCATTCTCTGGTGGGGGCAGGGGGAGGAGGGAGGCCGGATCATTCCCTGGTGGGTAGAAGGGCAAGGGGGATCTGCCACTCTGGGTGACCAGTGTGGGAGAAGGAAGGCAGAGGGTTATGATCGGTCTGGGTTATAGGGTAGAAAAGGCGGACAGTAATGTTATGGATATGGGGCGATGTCTGTGGGGGCATCAATCTTGGCCACTTTATCCACTTTTTGCTGCCCAGGAACAATGTGACAGGGATGCATTTTCTTAAAATATTTTTCACCGCGCATGTGCAGTTCAGAACTCCAATCGGAGCTGTAGCGTTTCGGGCATGATAATGCTGCCCGCAATATGATTCAGACCCGTGATTTTTTTTCAGGCTAAGTGTGTATGGGGCACCCGAGAACAGTTTTCCAAATCGGATCCGAATTGTGCCCAGGTTCAACACTGAGAATCAAAATGGTAAAGTGGGGCCATTAGTTGATCATTTTCTCTGTCAAGCACCTTATTCTACAATACATGTAGGTATCATCATTACAACACAACACAGTGTTATATTTTAAGTTCCTGCGCAATTTCAGTTTGTCACTTGTGAAGGAAATGGTCATGGTACTGTATTTTTAAAGTTAAAGCTTTTTTAAAGTTTATTTGTTAGTCATATGTAAGGCTTACATTAACATTGTAATGAAGTTACTGTGAAATTCCCCTAGTCAGCCTATTTTGGCACCCAACCAGCGCATCTTTCAGGCTGTGGGAGGAAACTGGCGCATTTGGAAGAAAGCCACGCAGACACAGGGAGAACATGCAAACTCCACATAGACAGTCACCCAAGCCAGGAATATGAACCTGGTCCCTGGCGCTTATGAGGCAGCAATGCTAACCACTGTGCCATCATGCCTCCCCAATAAGTATTCCTGATACTTAGGTCATATAAAAAGGTTCCTTTTTCCAGCATTTCTAATCAGCATCATTTCCATTGACTATCATATTGATTCTTGACCATTTGTACCAATGTAACCATTTCAGCAATCTTGTTCTAGTATGTCATCGTAGGTTCCTTCTTGGCTGAATTGTTGCTTTGTCTCATCTCCTTCAGCTGACTGGCTTAATTTACCAATTTATTCCTTTTGTTTTCCAAAGCAACAAATCTTCTGCTTAGACCAGAGTTGTTTTATTTCTTCCAATGCATCAGCTTTCACAATCCACTCAGTTGATCCATTTCTGAGTTTCTATCAAGATGAATCCATCTTTCCCTTCTAACAACATTTGATAATGTTCATTGCCTTCTCATGTCTTGCATGTTCACAGAGAACTGACGTGTTCATTTTTGTTGCAATAAATTCTACTTACGGTTCAACATTTCTTCTTCCTTCTTGTTATATTCATGAGGCAATTCTCTTGAATTGCTAACTTATTCAGCTCTGTGTGTTCTCTCTTTGGGTTTGTCCATTGTTATGTCCTCCACACTCCTCAAACACTGGACAGTTCTTGCCTGTCTACAGAATGCCAATTTCTCCAGCTGATTTGTATATTCCACATGAGTGGTAGCTTGATCTTCAATTGGATCTTTAGAGAATTCCCAGTATGGCTCTGGTGAATGATACTTCTGCTCTAATTCTTGCTTGAAAATTATGGTGGCTCATGTAGTAAATGATGCAGGCTGTTGTACATAAGTGCCATGGATCAAATCCTTAAGGTGTTTCACTCTGAGGCTGTTTTTCCAGCCATGCTCACCCCAAGACCAAAAATTACTACCCAAGGTCAACAGATCTTTCCATGGCCCGCCCCGCCCACTATGATTCCCATGGCGGGGTGGCGGGGGGGGGTGGTGGGGAACGTTCTGCCCTAGCAGTTCCCTCACCCATCATGAAAATGATAGCAAGGAATTCTTTGGCTTTTCTCAAGTTCTAGCTCTGATCTCTGTTGCTGAGTTCTGCTTGTGCTTTTTCTCTTAACCCTTTGTAGCATTTTCATATTTTCATGCTCCGACTCCAGTTCCTTCACTGCTTGCTGGTGAATGTTTCTTACTGGTCTTGATAGAGTTCCCAGCTACTTCGACCTTTCTCATAGTGCGTATTTATTTTTACTTTTCTTTGCTTTGGTATAGCTGGTTCACTTCTCACTTAGATTACAAATTACAAACTTTACCTCATTTTCTATTTACTGTAATTCTCTGTGACCTTTATCCAACGCTTTTATTTTCTGCTTTCTTATTACTTTTCTTTCCTTGGCTTTTATTACATTTAGATTGATTACAGCTTATAGTTCTAGTGTTACATGCTTACTACATGTTTCCAGAAGTAAAACTGCCTGAGAGAGAATTCCACCCTCTGGGGTGATCACTCATTCTCAGTTCCCAATGATCTCTCAGTCAGGGGACCGGAACTGAACTGATGGCCAAGTTCCGCAGATGGCTTCAACCAGGATTTTGGATTCATGTTACACTATCTGTAACCCCCACGACTTGCCTGGGCTTGCAAGATCTCACTAACTGTCCTGGTTGGAGACAATACACATCTCTTTAACCTGTGCTAAACCCTCTCTCCACTTACATTGCCTGTAACTTTAAGACTTGATTACCTGTAAAGACTCACATTCCAACCATTATTTTGTAAATTGAGTTTGTGTCTTTATATGCCCTGTTTGTGAATGGAATTCCCACTCACCTGACGAACGAGCAGTGCTCTGAAAGCTCATGGCTTGTGCTATCAGATAAACCTGTTGGAATTTAACCTGGTGTTGTGAGACATCTTACTGTGTTTACCCCAGTCCAATGCTGGTATCTCCACATCATGCATCAAACAGGAGTTAGATGGATTTTTGATCGACAAGGGAATCAAAAGTTATGGGCAGACAGGAAAGTGGAGTTTTAGCTAAAATCAGATCAACCATGAACTTATCAAATCGAGAAGCAGGCTTGAGGGACTGGATGGCTCTTAACTCTTGTGTTTGTGCAATTCAGACAGTAATGAAGGCATCATTATTGCATTAAAGGTAAAAGGCTGGAAATAGATTTAATTTTCTCATAACACGACCACAATTCAAGAGCTCTCTATCTCATGCATCATTAGAATCATAGAAACCCTACAGTGCAGATGGCCATTTGGCGTATCGAGTTTGCACCGTCAATAATCCCACCCCAGGCCCTATCACTACAACCCCATATATTTACCCAGCTAATCCCTCTAACCTACAGATCCCGGGACACTAAGGGGTAATTTAGCATGGCCAATCAACCTGATACGCGCATCTTTGGACTGTGGGAGGAAACTGGAGCATCCAGAAGAAACCCATGCAGGCATGGGGAGAATGTACAAACTCTACACAAACAGTGACCCAAGCCAGGATTCAAACCTAGGTCCCTGGAGCTGTGAGGCAGCAGGGCTAACCACTGTGCCACCATGTTGTTAGCATAAGGATGTGTGTTATTCTACCTTTATAACTCATATCTTGCAGTTTATTATCAGAAAGTAAAAAATAATGTGGATTGTCATTATGACTTTGCTAAAGCAAGGAATTGCATGTACAAGATTTTCAAAGCTCTTTGATTTTAGGTCCTAATTGCCTGAAACTAATTGGCCTCGCATTTTCTAAAGCTGACGGAGTCAAACTATCTTGAATTTAATGTGACTTCCTCAGCTATCATACATTCTGCAATAATTTTTCACATGGTGTGGAAATGTTTTATTGCACTTATTTGCAGAAATACAAATAGAATTAAGGACTAATGTCAAATAAAGCACAATGAAAAACGGTCAAAAGTTTTCCAGTCATTTTCTGTTGGACTAAAGCAACCCATTTAGCAGTTCAGAGAATATAAATATTATAGCTAAAGCAGTCAATGATGTGACATAATTAGTATCTTCACTTCAGAGGCTGGCTACAGCTCACTTCAATCTGTTATTCATTCCATATTTTGTATTTTACAGAGCTCATGATAAGACAACATCAACTTCTTTATTGCCTTATTCCATTTCCTGAACAGTTATAACTTCATTTCTCATTTATGAAAAGTTGATGCATTTTTCAGGAAGTGAGAGTTCCAAAAATCTTCTGTTGTGGGAATGAATGACGTGCTGCAAAAATTCTGCTTCATATCTTTGTGAATGTCACTTGTTTATTTTAAGTTTTATTATTTACTATTGTATGCTATCCAATCGATATGAATCTGTTGTGGCAGAATTGGATGTTGAAATATTATCAGCATGGAACAAGAAACCCAACTCACTTTATTTTTTTATCCAGTAAACCTTAGTATATTTTTACAGATTTTTAAAAAAATATAAGTATGTCTGGGGAACAAGGAAATGACTGGATGCATAAATCTGAGATTTCGGCCAGAATTCTCCAACTATTCACACCTCACTGCCACTGCCAGTTAAGACGGAGAATTTAGTGCTCCGCCAAATTTCCATTGACTTTAGCAGAACTGGAGGATCCCAGCTGTGGGTGAGGTTGGAAAATCCAGCCCATAAACAGTTACCTGTAATACCTGCTGATCCAGGACCAAATATATGAGAAACCAAACTAAGCAAAAGCTTACTTACAGTCACACAGTCTATAGCCTGAAAAAACAGAGGGTGGGATTTTACAGTCTCACTCATCCCGAAATCGCAAAATTCCACCCAAGGTCAATGGACCTCCCCATGTTCTGCACCTCACCCACTCCAATGCTTGTGGTGGGCAGGGCAGTAAAATTCCAGCCATAATGTTACACTGGGCTGAATTTTCCAAGGAGTCGCAACAACCGCCAGATTTCCATTTTGTTCCTATATACTTACCTTGCAGGGGAGCTCCACATTTCTCAGCTGGACTTTCCAACTGGGCATCTTAAGAAATATGGGGTATAGCATCCCCCTGCTTAGAGTAGAGGCATTGGAGGAATCCAAGTCATGTTCCCATTTCCACATAAGCTGCTATACCCTGGGGAGCTTAAATATCCCAACTATTTTGAGAAGCTAAAGGAGAAGCAAATGTGTAAGGGTGTAAGGTAAGTGGGTGAAGAGATACGGTGTGTCAGGGGATTAAGGAGTAGTGGGTGAGGGAACTGCTAGGGCAGAACGTTCCCGTTCCCCCCCCCCACCCCCGGCCATGGGAATCATAGTGGGCGGGGCGAGCCATGAAAAGATCTGTTGACCATGGGTAGTAATTTTTGGTCTTGGGGTGAGCATGGCTGGAAAAACAGTCTCAGAGTGAAACACCTTAAGGATTTGATCCATGGCATTTATGTACAACAGTCTGCATCATTTACTACATGAGTTGGGCTTAGCCAGGGACGTAGTTGAAGGGGTTAGTTAGGCGTTGGGTGGCAGTTGGGTGGTCTTGGGGGTAGTTATAATCAGGGATCAGCTGTGGATGAAGAATAGTTGGAGGAGGTTAGGGGCTAATCTGGAGATCAGGAGAAGCAAATATGGGTATCTAGTAGGTACAGTAGCACAATGGTCTCTCATAGCACCAGGGACCTAGGTATGATTTCTGGTTTGGGTCACTGTCTATGTGGAGTTTGCACATCCTCCCCGTGTCTGCATGGGTTTCCTCCACGTGCTCTGGTTTCCTCCCACATTCTGAAAGATGTGCTGGTTAGATGGATTGGCCATGCCAATTTCTCCTTCAGTGTATCTGAACAGGCGCTGGAATATGGTGACTAGGGGAATTTCACAGTAACATCATTGCACTGTTAATATAAGCCTTACTTGTGACTAATAAATAAACTTTACTCTCCTTTAGGTAGTCCAAGGGGGCAGTAATATAAGTAGAACTGGTTTTAATACTTGCAACTTTTCCAAATATGCTGGTAAGTGGTTTCCAACTATTCAGGTAAGCGAGCTGTCCAAAGTCCCTGATTTAATTCAAAGTTTCAAAGGGTTACAGGCACAAGAGAATTAAGTTCTTCAAGGACATAACCAGCAAGGTGGATAGTGTGGAGCCCACGCATGTGGTATATCTAGACTTCCCGAAGGCATTTCAGAAGGTGCCACATAAAAGGCTGATCCTGAAGGTAAAATCACAGGGCATTGGAGGGGGGGGGAGTGAAGAAGATATAAAGATTCTACAGATGGATATTGAGAGGCTAATAGGTCATAATTTGGCAGATAGAATTCCATGTGCGTAAGTGTGAGGTGGTCCATTTTGGCAGCAGATTCAAAATGTGTCCAGGCAGAGGGATCTGGGTGTCTATGTTCATGAATCACAAAGTCAGTATGCAAGTCTGGCATGTAATAGAGAAGGCAAATGGATGTTACCATTTATTGCAAAGGGACTGGGGTATAAAAGTAGAGAAATATTGTTTAATTTTTAGATTTATTATTCATGTGTGTTAGTATCCAGTGAAAAGCATTGTTCCTGTGCACTATAGAGACGAAGTGTACAGTTCATAGAGAAGGAAATGAGAGAGTGCAGAATGTGGAGTTACATCATAGCTAGGGTGTAGAGAAAGATCAACTTAATGCAAGGTAAGACCATTCAAAAGTCTGATGGCAGCTGTTCTTGAGTTGATTGGTATGTGACCTCAGACTTTTGTATCTATTTCCTGATGGAAGAGAGTATGTGGTATATGGGGTATGTGGGGTCCTTAATTAAACTGGCTGCTTTGCTAAGGGAGCAGGAATTGTAGACAGAGTCAATGGATGGGAGTCTGATTGTAGTTTCTTGCAGTCTTGGAATAGGGTGTTGGTGAGGCCACATCTGGAGTATTGTGTCCAGTTTTGGTCTCCTTGTTTGAGGCGGCATTGGAGGCAACTCAGAGGAAGTTCACCAGATTGATTCCAGAGATGAAACGGTTTATATATGAGGAGAGATTAAATAGTTTGGCCTTATGTTTGCTGGGCTTAGAAGGATGAGGGAGGATCTGATTAAAGTATATACAATTTTAAAAGGAGTTGGTACAGTAAATGTAGACCAAATAGGGAGGTGGTAGATCTAAAACTGAGATAAGGAGGAACTACTTCTCACAGAGGGTAGTGAATTTCTGGAAATCATTGCCCCATAACGCGGTGGACTCTGAACCGTTGAATGGTTTCAAGAAGGAGATAGATATATTTCTGATAAAAAAGGAATATGAGGAAAAGGTGGAGGTGGATTTGAGACCAGGAAGAGATTAGCCATGATCTGATTGAATGGCAGAGCAGGCTCGAAGGGCTGAAACTGTCTACTTCTGCTTCTAATTCCTATGTTCCTATGTTCTGATGACCATCATAAATTGTAACTTCCTAGGCAATCCCAATGGTGCCCTTCCATTGGGTCCTCTAAGGGATCTTTGAAGGCATGACTATCCAGAGACTGGAAGATTGGACCACTATGTTTGACCGAAAGCACAGAAGCAGACTGGTTGGCTCACTGATCTCTCCTGGTGTTTTTGCTGCACAGAAGGCTCCTCCTATCTTTAAAACCATAAGACCACAAGACATAGGAGCAGATGTAGGTCATTTAGCCCATTAAGTACACTCCACAATTCAATGAGATCATGACCGATCAAAATGCGATAATCTTCAGCTCCATTTTCCTAACTTATCCCCATAACCCTCGATCAACTTATTGATTAAAAATCTGTCTACCGCAACCTTGAACATATTTAACATACTCTACAGGCCTCTGTGGTTAAAAAAAATCTACAGATTCACTACACTCAGAAAAGAAATTCATCCTCATCTCTGTCTTAAACGGGTGACCTCTTTCTCTAAGATTATGTCCTGTGGTCCTTGACTCTCCAACGAAGTGAAACAACCTCTCAGTATCTACACTATCAAGCCACCTGAGAATCCTATATTTCTCAATAAGGTTGCCTCTCATTCTTTGGAATTCCATTGAGTACAGACTCAACCAACTCAACCTCTCCTCATAAGAAAATCCTTTCATACCCAAGATCAACCTCGTAAACCTTCTCTGGATAGCCTCCGATGCTAGAGTACCTTCCCTTAGATAAAAAATGTTCAAATCTGTTCACAGTATTCCAGGTATGATCTAACTAGCGCCTTGTATACTTTTAGTAAGATTTCCCTATTTTTATATTCTATTCCCTTTGAAATAAAGGCCAATGTTCAATTTGCCTTCCCTATTACCTATGGAACTTGCATGCTAGCTTTTTGCGATTTATGCATGAGAACGCCCAAATCCCTCTATACTGCTGCAGCTTTCTGCAGTCTTTCTCCATTTAAAGAATATTTAGTTCATTTATTCTTCCTACTAAAGGGCATAACTTCACATTTTCATGTAATATATTTGTTTTAGCCCATCCACTTCACCTGTTTACATAGCTCTGTAGATTCTGTGTCATCCTCACCACTTGCTTTTCCACCTGTTTTGTGTCATCTACAAACTTGGTAAGAGTACATTCACTTCCTTTGACCAAGTCATTAATAGATAATGTAAATAATTGTGGCCTTGGCATTAATCCATGTGGCATTCCACTTTACATTTACAGATTGCCATCCTGAAAATGTCCCTCTTATCAGAACACTTTTTTATCTTTCTCCATTAATCCTCTCAGCATACTTTTCTTTCCCTTATTCAGGCATGTGATCATCTGGTTACACTTAAATGCTATGCTATTCATTTCAATTATTTTTATGCTAATAAGTAAAGTGAAGACACCATAGTCCCAGGCGACCATAGGTTGCTCTCCTCTTTCAGTACCAGAGCTGACTCGTGGTGATTTAACCTGAGGATCACTACACTTCAGAGGGAAAAGGTTGAAAAGGATTTAGCACACGCTGTTGACATTGCTCTGCATAACTAACCAACTACCCAGTCAACTGAGCTAAACTGATCTCCTTTATGCTAACATATTATATTTTTATGATGAGTCATTTTGTTCAATACTTACATGCCATAATCCATAAGCAGCACAACACGTCCAATTCAGGTGAAAGGAAGTTTACAGAATCATTGATCACCTACATCTACATTCATCTTATGTTTATCAATTGCTGTCTGGGGTGCTTTAGCATTGATTGCTCCTCAATCCTTTTTCAAATCGACAAAGTTCTCTGATTCTATATTTGACATATTAACACTTAACTGAAGCAACACAGTTTATTTTTGTTAAATATCTGAACCCATTCAGCAACAAGCCAAAAGGCATATGATTTCTTGGCAAATTCTGTTGAGAAATTTATTCTTGTCATTATTTAATTTTGGAACAGAAGATGTTCAATTGATCAACAATTGATCCAGGTACAAACGAAGGCCTTCCAATTAAAATGTCCACCGTTCTTTTCACTTTCATTAATTGAGAGACCTGATGTGCTTTTTGGGCATTTTTAGATTCCAAACATTTGGAACTTTCCAAATAATTATTCACTTGTCCTTTAATGGCCATTTAGTAATAATAAAACAGATTAATACAACACAAACAGCAGACAATCTGTAATAAATGACAAACTGTGAACTATTCCTTTTAATATTAAGAAGGATTTTGCATTAAAATAGAACCTTACATGACGTCAGGATGTTTCAAAGTGCTTTACAACCAATCAGTATAATCACTGTTTTAGTGTAGGAAATGCACCAACCAATTAGCATACAGTAAGCCGCTGAGATAAATAACACATTTTTAGTGATGTTGGCTGAAAACCCCACTGTGCTGTCAATAGTGCCATGGGGTTTTTCAATCAATCTGAAAGTGCAGATGAAGCTTTGCTTTAATGTCTTATCCAGAACATGGTACCTCTGACAGTGATACTGCGCTGAAGTATGCACTCAATGAATTCATTGTATGTTAATAATCATATAAAGCATCTTATTAGGCTTCTTTATTGAATATTTTGGAAAATAAACTGCAAAGGAATAAAGGATGGATTGATTATTGGGGGGTAGGCAGAATGCGAAGTTAAGGCCTCCATCAGATCAGCTATGATCTTATTGAATGGCAGAGCAGACTTGAGGGCTTGAATGGCCTACTTTGGCTCCTAATTTGTATGTAGGTACTACTAAACAGTCGGGTCTTTAAAATATTATTGTAGCATCAAAATTCAGCCCAACTGATCCTGCTAGTGATTATGTTCAAATAAACCTCTTCACTTGCCACTGCATCTCATCTGAACAGAATAACTGCTATTTCTATCTGTCTTATGTGTTCATTTAGCTTTCCATTGAACAGCATCATGCTACTTTTCTTAACTGTTTCTTCCGCTATCCAGTTCCGTATTTTACACAGTCTCTGGAGAAAAGGCTTACTGCTGCATTTACTGTTTGAATTCTTATTATCTTACACTAATGGCCCTTCCTCTTAAGCTGCCACACAGTGGAAACATCTTCTCTGGTCTGGGCTACCTTAACTGTTTCATAATCCTACAGTCCCCATCAGGTCATTTCTAGTGAATAGCACCACAGCTTGTTTAATCTTTCCTGATTGGTGTACTTTGATATTTCTGGTACCAAACCTTTAATTTTAATTTTGCATCGAGACCAGTGTTTCAGATGCTTTAAAGGTATTTTGCATTAGAAGAGTTAAGAAGTAACATAATGGAAACACGTAAGATCCTGAGGGCTCGAGACAGAGTAGATATGGACAGGATGGGCCCAATTTTACCATTTTGATTCTAAGTGCTGAATCTGAACGCAATTCAGATCCGACTTGGAAACCTGCTTTCAGGCGCCCTCATGCGTGCTTAGCCTGAAAGAAAAATCGTGAGTCTGAATTGTGCTGTGGGGGGGTTTATCGCACCCAAAATGCTGCAGCTCCGATTGGAGCCTTCAACTGCGCATGCGCAGTTAGAAAAAAAATGAAAACTGCACTCCTGCAACTTCGCACCCGAGCTGGTTAATGCCTCCCCCGGCCTCCACAGACATTGCCCCACCCCCACAATATAACAGACCCACTTATCCGCCCACCCACCTGTCACCCAGACCAATCATGGCCCCCTCTCCCCTTCCCCTCCACCGATTTCAGGCAGAGTGACAGCGGACCCCCCATCCCCCTCAATCATCTCAGGCAGAATGATCCACACTGCCCTCACCTACAGATATCAGGCAGTGTGGTCGCCCTCACCCCAATCCCGGACCCTCCCCGACAAGGCCCCCATTTCCTCTGGAATCCGATGGCTGTGTGACACCTCCCTCTCTCTCCCCTGTTCCCAATCATTGAGACACTCATCCACCAACACCCCCCCACCCCTCTCCCCATCAGCACACCTGCAAGTGCGCACTTGCCTTCCCCTAATGCTAAAAAGCAAACTGCTTAGAACTTGCTGGAATGTTCTGCCAAACTGCCAAGCTGCTCTGCCCTAACGAGGGGCAGCTCCATTAAAAACACAAGAACAGGCAGGAAGGGAGAAAATTAGCTCATGATCAGCTCCCCGATTTTCTGAGGGCGACCACAGGAGACTGCTGGACTCAGCAGAGGCGAGGCAGGACGCTCTGTTCCTCCCAGGAGGATGCAGACCCAGGGACGCTGATGGAAATGCAGCCTGGGAGGAGGTCGCCGCCTCGGCCAGTGCCAAGGCAGTGGCCCCCCCGAACCGCGAAGCAGTGCCAGAAAAAACTCAATGACCTCATCTGTGCAGCAAGGGTGAGTGCTGAACCCCATTTAGCATCTTCCCCCATATCTCCTCCAAATCTTCTCATCCCCAGCATTCTGCATGCTACCAGCTCCTGACCCCCAAGAACCTCCTTCCTTTCCCCCCATAGAGGGCAAGAACAGCAAGGCTCAAAGGGCCACCACCTGATTGTCAGCAGGAGTCACGTCACCATTTCTTTCATTGATCCTATTGTCTCCACTGAAGAAGACAGAGCACAACACCCACGAGAAGGCGAAGACAGGAGGTGGTGAGCCAGACCTCCGGGTCCTCACCCCTTTGAGGAGCGGGTACTGGAGCTCTCCAGAGAAGGGGAGACACGGGCTGTCAGCGACAGCATGGTCGGGCTGCCATCCAGACGTAGCACCTGTCATTCCTCCACTCACTTTGAGGCAACTTATTGGGGACATGAGTTTCAGGTGGAGAGGCAAGGCGTGAAGGAGATGTACGAGGCATGTTTATTTACACAGAGAGGGTAGTGTGTCCCTAGAACTCATTGCCGGGGGAGATGGTGGATGCAAAAATGATAGATACCTTTTAAGGGTCATCTCTATAGCTGTGTGAATGGGATGAGAATAGACGCATATGGCCCTGGGATGAGTAGGTGCTAACAAATCAGATGGGCGGCCTGGTCACTACAGGCTGTGATGTAATTTTCTGGGTTCTTTGCTCTATGTTCAAAGGAGACATGTGATTCATGTGTTTGGCATCCCGGATTCTTCTCCCTCCTTTGCACTTAACCTTGCGTCCTATGTTGCAGGGACTGATCTAGACATCCTGGGACTTTCTGGACTGCAGGCCCCAACTACAGCTCCCACCCATTCTGATAACGATAGCTCGGACGAGTCCTCGGAGGATACGGGTGAAGGGATCCCTGAGGGTGGCACTGCTTATCTGTCAGCTTGCACCTTACAACTCACCATCCCAATACTGACACGTTGGTGGGTCTAGTTAGTGTTGAGGCTTCTGGGTCATTCTGTGGTGAGCACGACACATCTGTTGATGTACATCGGGTGGAGGAGGGAACATCCGAGACCTCTGGCATGCAGGAGCAAGGACTCAACTGACCCTAGGCTACATGTTGCTCCTCTGAGATCACTTCACCCTCAACTGATGGAGATGCAGAAACAGAGCCAGTGAACACTGGAGGGGCTGACAGCCACACTGGATCAACTGTGAGGTTGCTGGGAGGAGTCCCAAAGCTTTCAGGTGGACCAGCTATTGCCTGTCTTGCGTGCTCCCCAGGCCAACACTGCAAGGGTGTCATCTGCACAGAAAAGCCTGGGGCAGGGATCCTCACCATGAGTGGCAAGCACCAAGCCATGGCCGAGTCACAGCAGGTGGAGGGACTGATCAGGCTTCTTGAGATTCTGTGACCCATGGCTGAGAGGTTTGAGAGCTTGCGGGAGACCCAGCGAGACAGTACTGAGTCACAGCGGGCTATGGCAGCAATCCTTGAGAATGTGGCCCAGCCTCAGAGGGCCATGCTAAGGGCTTGCAAAGCATGGCCCAGTCTTAGCAGGCCACAGCTGAGGGCTTGCAGAATGTGGCCCTGGCTCAGAAGGCATTGGCTGCGGCCATTGAGACTCAAGTGGCCGTCGCAGAGGGGTTGACCACCATGGATAGGGTGCAGATGGCCCTGCAAGACTGGCAGTGCCAGGTGATGCCAGAGTTTCTGGAGCTCCCTGCAGAAGCACCAGAGGCCAACAGGAACCCCAAGGGAGGAGGAAGGGCTCAAGCCCACGCCAGGACCTTCCAGCCAGGAAACTGTGGCTGAGGCGGCATCTTCTGACTCCCCCCTTCCTGACACCGGGGCATCTCAGGGATAGCGGGATGAAGAGAGCGCTATGGAAACATCCCAGACACCTGGAAGCAGGCCAGGGCACTCAAGGTCCAGGGCCTCCAGAGGGCACCCGCCACGTGTATCACAAGACACGGGGCAAGGTAGGCAGCTGGCCCCCTCCTCCAATGCACATTCTTACATAATGGTAGGCCACGTAAGGTTAGGAAGTTGTAGTTGCACTGAGATGGCACGGGTGAAGGGCTGCACTAGTTAGAAAGAAATGTAAGCCCTTTAACGTTTTCTGATCACATGTTTTTATGTTGCAACAGCTTATCTGAATACCTTTATTGGAAATAAATTGGGTGGCACGGTAGCACAGTGGTTAGCACTGCTGCTTCACAACTCCAGGGTCCTGGGTTCAATTCCTGCCTTGGGTCACTGTCTGTGTGGAGTTTGCACATTCTCCTTGTGTCTGCGTGGGTTTCCTCTGGGTACTTCGGTTTCCTCCCACAGTCCAAAGATGTGCGGGTTAGGTTGGTTGGCCATGCTAAGAAATTGCCCCTTAGTCTCCAGGGATGTGTAGGTTAGAGGGATTAGTGGGTATAATATGTAGGGATATGGGGGTAGGGCCTGGGTGGGATTGTGTTCGGTGTAGACTTGGTGGGCTGAAGGGCCTCTTTCTGCACTGTAGGGTTCTATGAAATAAATGTTTTTTTCAACACCCACCCGCAAATAAGTTGTCTCGATTTTGATCCCCACCCCACTGACCATCACCCGATGGTTGCCTCATGCTGATGTTAGTTGGGGAAGTCCCTCAAAGCAGTGACCCTGAGGAAAGGAAGCCATTGATTTCTCATACCCCACAAACGATTCCTTCCCTTCCCCAGCCCCATGGCCCAGAATGGGGGTTTCAAATCCCTTATCTACTGCATAGACATGGGCCCAGGTGCCAGTGTGCATGCGGAGCTCAGGTATGAGTCAGAATAGTTTGCACCAGGGCATCATCATAATGGTACCTAGTGAGTCGTCATCACCCTCCTGCCTGCCAAAAAACCCACTAACATGCAGATTACCCAGGTCCACCACCCTGGTGTGACAATGGGCAAGATATAAAGAAAGCATTTGGGGGTGGGGAGGGTGCAGAGTGGAACCCACAATCACCATCCCCTAGCAACTGAACTGCCTGGTTGTCAGAGCCTCCCTTGATGCCCTCGCATGCCTCAGTTGAGTTGTCAGCCCTCCACCGTCTGATTGATGTTCCAAGGCGTGGTCATCCTCCTCTTCCTCCATCTGCTGGTCATCTTCCCCAGTGGCAGCCGGCTGGTCAGCCTCCATGTCCTCTTCCTCCTCCAAGAGGTCACCTCACTGCAGAGTCAGATTATGCAAGGCACAGCACACCACCGCAACGCAGGAGGGGATCAGGGGACTGTACTGGAGGGCCCCTCTGGATTGGTCCAGGCCCCTGGAATCGCACCTTGAGGAGCCCAATTCAGCTCTTCACATGGGCTTCATTGTAGCGGGTCTCCGCCTTATTTACAGGCCTATGCACAGGCGTCATCAGCCATGTCTGAATCGGGTAACAGGACACCCGTGAGTAGCAGAGAGCTATTGAACACTATGCACTTATCTCCTCACCAACCCCCAGTGATGAAGTACCTGAATTGGACTTACATGGAGAATGTGCGTTTTCACGCCAATTCAGGATTGGCAAACACATGGTAAAGGGGGAAGGGCTGGTAAAGTTGGGTGGGCAGCCCATTAATTCAATTTAAATGCATGCAAATCACTGTTGCGCCCGTTTCGGGCACGATTCGGATCGCGGCCATTTTCGGGCCTTGCTAAAGTGGGCATCTGTGCAGATGCGGGCGCAAATCGCACTAATCGCCCCATGCCCGATTTTATTCAGTTTTCGCACCCATTCGGAATAGTGAAATCAGGCCCGATGTTTCACCTTGTGGGAGAATCTAGAACTGGGGGGTCATTGCTTAAAAATAAGGGGTCACTCATTTAAGCTGGTGTTGTGAGACTTCTTATTGTGCTCACTCATTTAATGATGTGGAGATGCCGGCGTTGGACTGAGGTGAACTTACTGTGCTCACTCATTTAAGACAGAGATGAGATTTTCTTTCTCTCGGAGGGTCATGAGTTTTTGGAACTCTCGTCCTCAAAAAGCAGTGAAAGGAATGTCTTTGCATACTTTTATGGCAAAGCTAGATAGAATCATAATAATTCTTTTTTAAAAAAAGTGGGTTAAATGCTATTGAGGGCAGTCAGGAAACTAGAGTTGAGGTTACAAACAAATTAACCATGATCTTATTGAATGATAGAGCAGCCTTGAGACCTACTTCTGCTTCTAATTCATATGTTTATATGTTTCCCTAATGATACCTTTACGACAACACCTCGTCACTTGCCACATAAGGCAAGTGATTATTCCATTTCAGTTATCTGAAGTCTTCTTAGTCCCTGTGATGATCAAAAGGTCTTAACGTTGTTCACACCTTACAGTGGCTTATCAGTTAGTGTATTTGTATTCGGAGGAAAAGTCATCGAGTCAACAAGTTTCTATTATTCCTTTGGAATACTCATTGAACCTTAAATCCGTATGTCTGAGGAAATGCAGTCTGGTATCCTTGGCTGGCTGGAGCTATTTTTAAAACAACATTTAAACTAATACCAATTTTGTTTTAATATGGCCTTCAAAACAGTTTTTCTAAAAAAAAACTGTGCTATCATAACTTCATACCATAGTGTCTGCGTCACTACATAAATTTCACATATGGAGGTCAGAACTGTACTGACTACTCCAGGTGCAGTCTCACCAAGGTTATTTACATTGTTCTGTTCCCAAGTCTGTTGAAGAATCATTTTGGTCTGAAACATTAACTCTGCTTCTCTCCACAGATGCTGCCAGACCTGCTGAGTTTATCCAGCACCTTCTATTCTATTATTAATAGGTTGCACTTGCCTGCCTCTGCCCAAGCATGCTGATCCACTTGACACTTGCCAAACAAAAATGTTTTCTAAAATTAAAGAGTGCTTTATGGAGCAGACTTCAAGAGTGTCGAGTCCAAAGATGTACAGGTTAGGTGGATTGGCCATGCTAAATTGTCACTTAGTGCCCCAAGATGTGTAGAGTCGGGGAATTAGCAGGGTGTGTGGGATCACGGGGATAGGGCCTGGGTCAGGTGCTCTGTTGGAGGGTTGGTGTAAACCTGATTGGCCAAAATGGCTTCATTCTGCACAGTAGGGATTCTATGATTATATGTTCTGTGAACCATTTACCTCTTGCTGTTTGGCAGCATTGAACCAATGGGTCCAGGATCCACGGTAAAAGGCAAACCATAGGGCCTGCTGATTCCAGACAACTGCAGCAGAATTTTCCCTTCCCATCTGCCATGAAAAGTGTAGTAGGTGGGGGCAGACCATGCAAAGATCCATTGACGTCAGGCAGGATTTTCTGTGCACAGTGGAAAATCCCGCCCCTGGTGTTCAAAGTTCAGAGTACTGGACTGGAAAAGTACATGTTCAAGTTAAATATTTCTGCTTTTCAATTCTATTCTTCTAAAAATAGATCCAAGAACTTTGTATACCTTTTATAGAATTTCTACAGTGCAAAAGGAGGCTATTCAGCCCATTGAATCTGCACCAATCCTCTGACAGAGCATCTTACTTAGGACCACCTCCCCACCCTATCCCCATAATCCCACATGTTTACTCCACTAATCCCGTAACCTACCCATCCTGGGACACCAAGGAGCAACTTACTATGGCCAATCCACTGAACCTACAAATTTTTGGACTGTGGGAGGAAACTGGAGAAAATGAGATAATGCATACAGACACAGGGAGAACATGCAAACTCCACACAGTCACACAAGGCTGGAATCAAACCTGGGTTCTGGTGCTGTCAGGCAGAAGTGCTAAGCATTGCATTACCATGTGTTATGTATATGGTCTTAAGTATGGCCTTACTAGCTAATTTCTATGATTAGTGTATCAGGACTTTTCTTCTCAAGCTCTTTCACCCTCTTATTCCCCAAGAAGAGAGTAATATACATAGTTATACTTCCTACTGAAATGCAGCATCTTCATATTTATGTCATTAAAATAATTTCCCAGTTAAAGAATCATTCTGCTAATGTATTTTGTCACAGTCCTCCTTAGTATCAGCAATATCCTCCAGATTGATATCTTCAGCAAATTGCAAAGTTGTAAAAATGTATTTTTTCTTGGGGGAGGCCAGCATTTATTGTCCATCCCTCATTGCCTTGAGAAGGTGCTGGTGAACTGCTTTCTTGAACTGCTACAGTCCATGGGGTGTAGGTACACGCACAGTGCTGTTAGAAATGGAGTTCCAGGATTTTGACCCAACGACTGTGAAGGGCCTTCAATACATTTCCAAGTCAGGATGTTATGTGACTTGAAGAGAATTTGCAGGTTGCTTGGGAATTTGCCAAGGGAGGTGGTGGGAGCATTTAAGGGGCATCTAGATGAATGCATGAATAGGATGGGAATGGAAGGATACGGACTTTGTAAGTGCATATGGTTTTCGTTTCGGCAGGCATCATGATCAGCACAGGCTTGGAAGGCTAAAGGGTCTGTTCCTGTGCTGTACTGTTCTTTGTTGTTCCTTCATCTGCTGCCCTTGTCCAAATGGATTACAGAGATTAAAATCAAATTACCGTGGATGCTGGATCTTTTGGATCATAGAGGTAGTAGGTTTGGAAGGTGCTTTCTAAGGAGCCTTTATGGGTTCCCGCAATGTACCTTGCAGATGGTACACACTGCTGACAACATGCATTGGTGGAATGAATATTGTACATGTTGTAAATCAAGTGGGTTGCTCTATCCAGTGTAGTGTCAAGCTCATTGATGATGGTGGTGCTGCTCTCATCCAGCCAGTGGAGATTATTCCATTACACTCATGATCTGTCTTGTAGGTGGTGGATAGACTTTGAGGAGTCAGGAGGGAAGTAATTCACTGTAGAATTCCCAGCCTCTGACATGCTTTTGTAGCCACAGTTTTTATGTATGTTTGGTCCAATTCAGTTTCTGGTTAATAGCAACCCCAGGATGTTGATGGTCATGGGGTTCAGTGGTGGCAATGCCATTGAATGTAAAGAAGAGATAGTTAGATTCTTTCTTGTTGGAGATGGTCATTGCCTGGAACTTGTGTGGCATTAATGTTACTTGCTATATATCAGCCTAAGTCTGAGTGTTGTCAGGGTTTTGCTGCACATGGATATGGGATACTTCAGTATCTGAGGGAACACAAATGGTGTTGAAAGTGCAGTCATGAGGAAGCTTCCTCCCTTCTGATCTAATGATGCACGGAAGGCCAATGATGACGCAGATGAAGATGGTTGGGTTTAGATCATTATCCTGAGGAACTCCTGCAGTGATGTCCTGGCACTGAGATGATTGGCCTCTACAACCCCAACTTTGTGTTGGGTATGACTCCACCCAGTGTAGAGTTTTCCTCCAATTCCCAGGGTGGCATGTTGGTACAATGGTTAGCACTGCTTTCACAGTGAGAAGGACTGGGGTTTAATTCTCAACTTGGAAACTTGTCTGTTTCGAATCTTCATGTTCTCCCCGTGTCTGTGTGGGTTTCCTCCAGGCGTTCCAGTTTCATCCTGCAGTCCGAAAGACTTGCTGGTTAGGTGCATTGGCCATGCTAAATTCTCCCTGAGTGTACCCAAACAGGCGCCGGAGAGTGGTGACTAGGGGATTTTCACAGTAACCTCATTGCAGTGTTAATGTAAATCTACTTGTGACACTAATAAATAAACTTAATATTGACAGCATTTTGATGCCAAAGTGAGTCAAATGCTGCCCTAATGTCAAAGGCAGTCACTCTCAATTTCACTTCTTGAGTTCATTTCATCGCCCTGGCAGAACCCGACTGAACCTCAGTGAGCAGCTTAATGCTGATTAGGTGCCTCTTGATAGCATTGCCATTGAAAATTTTTCTCACTTTACTAATGATGAAGAGTAGACCGATAGGGCAGTAATTTGTTACAAAGTGCAATCAATATTAAGTTTGTTTATTTATTTGTCCTGTGTTTTGTGGACAGGACATACCTAAATAATTTTCCATTTTGCCAGATAGATGATAGTATTGTAGCTGTACTAGAACAGCTTGGCTAGTTCTGCAGCACAAGTATTCAGTAGTACTGTCAGAATATTTTCAGGGCTCACAGACTTTGCACTATTCAGTGCCTTTTCAGCCATTTCTTAATGTCATGTGGAGTGAATCAACTTGACTGAAGATTGGCATCAGTGATTGGGATCTCACGAGAATTTCTGATTCCTAAGTCTAAATTATTGGTGTAAGTGGTGAATAACAGTGGATAAAGCACTGAGTCTTATGCAACACCAGTATCATCTTTTGCCAGTTTGTGAAACTCCATTTAATCCTCACCCTTTGAGGCTTGACCAGGGAAATTGCATCAGTTGCACAGTCTCACACTATCTGTCCTCACCCAGATCACTTTATCGTAAGTATTACTCGTGTGTCCCCGATAATTAGCAAATTTAATCAGCGATTAGATAGAATTCATAAAATCACTACCGTATTGAATGACCCTATTCAGATCATTGAGTCTGCATCGACTCTCCAATACAGTAACCTCCTAGACCCTGTTCCTGTATTCCATGTATTTATCCCATTGATCCCCCTACACATCCAGAGACACTAAAGGGCAATTGGCTTGCAGCAGAATCATCCGGTCCCACCGCTGTCAGCAGGTTTTCCATTTTTTGCAGGGAAGGGGATCACCATTGATAGGACAAGAGGATTCCACTGGCAGGAATGGCCAGAACATTCCAGTAAGAAGTCTCACAACATCAGGTTATTGGCAGCAGAAGCTTTTGGAGTCTCGCTCCTTCAACAGGTGAGTGAGGAGTTGTATTCACAAACAGGGCATATACAGATACAAGCTCAATTTACAAAATAAATTGCGTTCTTGTAAATAACTCTTGTAAGTTGAATTTGTGTCTGTATATGCCCTGTTTGTGAACACAACTCCTCACTTACCTGATGAAAGAATGAGACTCCGAAAGCTTGTGCTACCAAATAAACCTGTTGGTCTTTAACATGGTGTTGTGAGACTTCTTACTGTGCTTACCCCAGTCCAACACCAACATCTCCATATCAGAAAATTCCACCCAGTGAGTTGTTTAATAAAAGCACATTGCATCAACAAGCAGGGAAGCTCCAGAGTTGGAGCGTGAATTAATACTGGACTCGTATGAAGTAAGAATGTAATTATATAAGCTTGCTGATCTTTAACATAACTTCACTTTCCTGCCTAATCCCTATTTCACTTGATTTCTCCTAGAGACCCAGTCTTGAATAGATTAAACAATAAAGCATCCACAACTCTCCCGGGTAGAGACTTCCAAAGATTCACAACTTTGAATTAAAAAGTTCCTCCTTATTTCAGTCTTAAATCATCAACCTGTTCTGGGCTCTCCAGCCAGTCATTGCTCATGCAACAAATTAAAGCATTGCTTCAATATTTGAAAGACCTTTTTTTTCAAATCAGGAGAATTTCACTGTTTAATATTTGCACTATTCATTTTCCAGCCTTTTGTAAAAGTTCCAAACAACCAGAAGAAAATATGATCTTTGTCTCTATATATTCTGACAACTTAAGTAATTAAAAATGTGCCATTAAAAGTTTAATACTTAATATGTATCTGCCCATTACACTTTTAATTTGTGTAATTCTAGATACATGTGAGACTGATTACACCCAAACGAAACAGTACAAAATGTAACTTAAAGGTTGGCTGACCACATTGAGTTACAACACCAGTGCTCAGGTATTTAACTGAAATTTCTTCCTTCCTAACTTTGTAGAAGAAGTTTGCAAACTACTCTTTAATATCCACTGTTATTTCTATCAAGTCCCAATGCTTCTTAATCCTGACAATGCTCGTTAACATTCAAGATGGTGCTTTTATCACCCAGTGTCATACCAGAACACTAATTCACTGACAGACAGGACCAGTAAGGTTAATGCCCTCACCTTAGCCCAGACAATTAAAAAAAGAAGTCACTTACTTTCTCCAGCACACAAATCTGCTTCTTTGTTTGAGCATCAAGAATTTCCACTTCAACATAAGAAATCTTTGAGTGTTTTTGTGTCGCATACTGCCCATGTTGACCTGCAGTCAACACAAACTGAGGTAGCGTAAGGAATGATTTCATCTCACTTGGTTTACCAGGTACCATATCTGCTTTTACAGCAGCTCTTCCTTTATAAAGTGCATGCATGTCTTCCTACTTAATTTGCTGAAAGCAGCACAGATTGTCAATAAGAAGTCAATTGTCTAACACTTAAATAGAAACAGAGGCGAACAAAGCGCCAAAAGGTCACGCAACATTCCATTTCAAGTGTATAATCTTATTCGACATGACTGAAAACAGTGGCCCTCTAATCCTCTTCTATATTTAACTTGTCATTGTGTGATGTGTCAAGAGTGTTCCTTCTTAATGGCAGAAAAGCTTTCAGGGAGGCTGACTACTTCCTACCCCTATCACCATGACTTCAAAGTGACAGCTCAATGCTGCATTATTCAGATATTTGAGATAGACAGAATTCGGAGCTGAGATTAACCAAATTCCATTGGTATCATTAGAAGTTGATGGGTTGAGAACAAAACCCTATTTAGTAAAATATTCTAGAAATGAATAATTTGTATCCCTAAAACATTAATTAAATGTATACGTAAATAGATGAGATGATATAACTCGCCTAACATCTTGGGCTGTAAAAATAAACAGGAGTCCTAATGGCTCACTAAGTTATCTACTGGGTAACTAAGCTATGCAGAAAAAATAAAAGTTTCACATTCAGTTCCAGTTTGTGCTACAATGATGTCAGCTGTGATGATTTTAGAGTCATTGCCACTGACTTCATTGTCTATATTGGCCAGAGTTAACATTCCTGACTACTGTACAGCGTGTACGTGATTGGACATCAGGTACACAGGATAAACTTTTGCCAGCTGTCCTTCTGTTCCATTTAAAATCATCTGCCAAGATTCATTGACAGGATCAAGCATGAACAATAGATATTTGGGGAAGAATTGGAAATTCCCAACGTGTTCAGCGATACCCCAGCAAGGAGTCTGCACCTACAGCGATGAGGAAATTGGCAGGGATTTTTTTTCTTTAAAAAAGACAGTTCTCCAGCTGACTTTTGATTTTGGTAATTATTTAACATTCGTAGGCTCAAATTCTTCAGTCCCACTGTAACGATTGGAGATTTGGCCAAGCGCCAAATTTGCCATTCTGACTGATAGCCGTGGTGGGGTGCATAAGATTGAAGAATTCTGGCCGAAGTTTTTGTTAGCAGTTTAATTTTGCATTTATAGCGTGCACACTTTGAGTTGACAACAGGAATTTATTCCTGTTATATTTAAAGCTGTATAGCTAACCCGACCTTTACAGTTCGTTTGAAGAATTCCGTTTGCTCAATTTCAGTTCACAGAATCCTAAAATCCCTACAGTGCAGAAAGAGGCCATTTAGCCCATCGAGCTTGTCCCAACAACAAACCCACCCAGGCCCTATCCTGGTATTTGCACATATTTACCTTGCAAATCCCTTTGACACCAAGGGTCAATTTAGCATGGCCAATCCACCTAACATGCATATCATTGGACTGTGGGAGGAACCCTGTGCACCTGAAGGAAACTCACGCAGACACAGGGAGAATGTTCAAACTCCACACAGTCACCCAAGGTTGGAATTGAACCCAGGTGCCTGGCACTGTGAGGCAGCAGTGCTGCCCTTAGTTAGGTATTACTTTTGATTCAATGCTCGAACTCTTGCATCTGAATCAGGAAGCTTTGGGTTTACACCCTAATCCTAAGACATGAGCCTGAAAGCTAACAGACAAATACAGTACAGACAAATACTGTCTGTGTGGAGTTCGTACATTCTCCCTGTGTCTGAGTGGGTTTCCTCCAGGTACTCCGGTTTCCTCCCACAGTCCAAAGATGTGTGGGTTAGGTTGATTGGTCATGCAAAGAAATTGCCCCTTAGTGTCCAGGGTAGCAGAGGTTAGAGGGATTAGTGGGTATAATATGTAAGGATATGGAGATAGGGCTTGGCTGGGATTGTGTTCAGTACAGACTCAGTGGGCCAAAGGGTCTCTTTCTGAACTGTAGAATTCTATGGTTCTATGGTTCTAGTACAGTACTGAGGGAGTGCTGCATTGCCAGCAGTATCATCTTACAGGCAACATTTAAACAAAGGTGCCATCTACCCTCTTCAGTGGATGTTAGAGATCCTAGTATTCAATGAAAAGCAAGGAAATCACCTGCTCTCCTGGCCCACATACCTATCCCTCAAATCAACAGCTAAAAACAGATTATTATGTCATTGATTCCATTTCAGTTTGTGGAACCTTGCTGAGTGCAAATTGTCTGACACATTTTCTACATTACAACAGTGACTACATTTGAAGATCATTTAATTGTCTGTGAAGTGCTCTAGGGTGTTCTGAAAACATGAAAAATGTTAGATAAATGCAAGCTGTTTCGTTCAGGATAAAGAAGTACAAGTAGGAATTTATGAATAACCAAAAGAATCCAGAACTTGGCAAAGGAAACGAGGCAGGATAAAATCTGCACTAAAGTAAACATAAGCCAGCGAAGTAAAACTAAATTGTCAATTATTTGCTGAAAATAATATGTTTCAAAAAAAAAGAAAAGACTCACTATGGATCTGCCAGCACTCATGTTGATTTTGACATCTAGCTGTGTAAGCAACATTATTTCAAGTGTCAGGATCAGTACTTGCTCAGGTAACAATGAATCTACGCCCCCGCTAAAATGTTTCCCATGGTTAAGGCAAGTCAGGATTGAAAAAGTAAGAGCGTTACAAAACAATTAAATCTTTGAGATAACACCTCACTTATCAAGGGTGACACAGTGGTTAGCACAGCTGACTTACTGCGCCAGGGACCTAGGTTCAATTCTCGGTTTGGGTCACTGTCTTTGGAGTTTACACATTCTCCCCGTGTCTCTGTGGGTGTCCTCTGGGCACTCCAGTTTCCTCCCACAATACAAAGATGAACAGGTTAGGTGGATTGGCCATGCTAAATTGCCCCTTAGTGTCAGGGGGACAAGCTAGGGTAAATGCATGGAGTTATGGGGATAGGGTTTGGGTGGGATTGTGGGTAGTGCCGACTTGATGGGCCAAATGGCCTCCTTCTGTATTGTAGAGATTCTATGATTTTCAATTTAAGGAAAAGCCAGGAGAATTTGATATGCATTTATTGAAGATTATAGTGATTTCCAAGCAAAGTTTCAAATAAACTATATGACCATAATTTTTATTTGTAGATTTATAGTTACTTGAATAAAGTAACTAGATGCCCAGTTATTATATTTTGAAAAATCAAGAAACAAGAGAGATATTTAAGCCCTAAAAGTAGTTCAGAAGTTGACCCTGAAAGTCAGGAGTCTTGTTGTCATAGGGTATCATCAGCCTTGGCTCAAGCTTAACATATTTGACTGAATCAAAACATAGGAACAGGGCTCTTCTGCTTAGGCAATCTTTTCAGTCGAGGATGACTTGGTTTTACACTAAAAATGAGGAGTCCAGTGTGTGACCTACAGTCTCTGTCACGGCCAGGGCAGTCAACGGTTGGAGGAGTGGGTGGGTGGGGTGCATGTGTTGCCAAATGCTCCTTTTGCTATTGATGTTTGGCATCAACTTGCCCATGGCGAAGAAATTTAATGTGTTCAGCTCCTTCCCAGGTTTGTCTTCCTCACTTCAGGCTGTACTGAGCCAGGGGTTCCAGATGTCGGCGGGGATGTTTTACCTTTACAAAGGAGGCTTTGAGAGTGTCCTTGAAATGTTTTCTCTGCCTTCCTGGGGTTGCCTGCCATGTTGAAGTTCTGAGTAGAGTGCTTGTTTTGGAAGTCTCCATGTCAGACATGTCAAAGTTGTGGCCTGCCCAGCAGAACTGATCGAGTGTAGTCAATGCTTCAAAGTTGGGGATGTTCGCTTGAGTGAGAACATTAACATACACCTACCATGCCAATGGATTTGCAAGATCTTGTGGAGGCACCACTGTTGGTACTTCTGCAGGGTTTTGAAGTGCTTGCTGGACATAATATACATCTCTGAGCCATATAGGAGAATGGGAATCACTACTGCAATGTACACCATGAGCTTGTTGGTAGGCCTGAGGTCCCAACTCAGGCTGCACTGGTACACTAAAGGTCGTGTTGAAACTCAGTGTCTGCCCTTGTTGACAATAGGCTGCCAAGGTATGGAAAATTGTTCACATTGTCCAATCCTCATCATGGAATTTGATAAACGGGGAATCGTGGTGTATGACACGGGCAGATTGGTAGAGGATCTATGTTTTGCAAATGTTTAGTGAAAGGCCTGTGCTCCCAACGTTTAATGAGATCAAGGCTGACCTGTACCTTAACTCCATTTACTCACACTGGTTACCATAAGTCTCAAATTAAGAAAACCTAAAGATAATCTCAATTTAATAAACTAAATTGGTGAAAGGAGGGTCCCTGATTACCTTGTCTGGATAGATGGAGGACTCTAGAAAATGGAACAGGCAAATGCACCAAATTTATCCATTCTGGTAGAGTCCAGAGTCCATTATTCTCTCTATTGATAATAACTGCACATTTAAAAGACAATGTATAAACGGGAAACATCCAAAATTCTACTCCAGAAGATGGAGCAGGATCCATGTTCATGTTTGGCACTGGAAATTGGCCAGAGTGTGCTACTATTGATGCAAGGCTGCTACATAAGTAATAAATGTAGCTGTTGTTCGTCCATCGTCATCGATGAGGACCTCGACACCATTAGTCATTTTGAGGCCTATCAGGCCACTTCGGGCATGGAATACCCTGGCACATATTGGACAGACTTACATAGACACTGTAGTTGTTGCACTGGTGGCTCTGGACTTGCACAGCTCACGCTCAAGTTGTGCTTCAGCAATACACCTTGCTTCATAAGCTTTACAGCCTTTGTAGATGAAGCAGCGCTAGGTAGGGCGGTTTTGTGCCAGCATTTCCCAGGTGGTTGTGTCAATGTCAAGTGACTTCAGGGAGGCCTTGAGTGTGCCTTTGAAATGTTTCTTCTGCCCTCCATGCGAGCGTCTTCCACCAAAGAGTTCCCCAAAAAGGAGCTGCTTGGGTATGCACTCGTCTGACATACAGATGACGTGACCTGCCCACCGGGTCTGCGCACTCATCAGCAGTATATGGACTGATGGTAGACTTACTCTAGAGAGAACTTCAGTGTCTGGTACTTTGTCTTGCATCTGATGCCTAATATTCTGCAAAGACAAGTCACGTGAAAATGAATGAGCTGTCTTGCATGCCTTCGATACACAGTCCACGTTTCACAGGCATACAGGAGGGTAGTGAGTACCACGACACTGTAGACCTTCAGTTTTGTTGCTGGGCTGATTACTTAATGTTCCCATACAGTGGAGCGCAGTCTACTGAAAGCAGAGCTTGCCTTTGCTAGTCTGCAGTTAACTTCTGCATCAATAGTCACTGTTTAGGAGAGGGTGCTATCAAGGTAAGTGAACTGGCCCACTGCCTGTAGTTTCTGCCCTTTGATTGTGATTATGGGTTCTGTATACGGTGCATGAGGAGCAGGCTGGTGCATGACTTCAGTCTTTTTAATATTGATGGTGAGTCCAAAGTTGTCACAAGCCGTGGAAAATTTGCCCATACTGACTTGCATCTCTGGCTCTGAGCCAGTATACAGGGCGCAGTCATCGGCAAAGAGGAAATCTCTCAAAACAGTCTCCTTCACTTTGGTAATAGCTTGAAATTTCCTCAGGTTGAAGAGCTTCCCATCCACTCTGTACTTGAGGCTGATTCCAGCAACACTGTCCTGGAAGGCACCATTCAGCATGGCAGTAAACATCATGCTGAACAGTGTGGGTGCGAGCACACAGCCCTGTTTGACGCCATTGGTGATTGGGAATGTCTCAAAGGATTCTCCACATCCAGTACTCTGGCCATTATGCCATCATGGAACTGGCGTACCATCTGAATGAATTTGAACTTTAACATGATCCTCCACAGGCCTTGTCAGCTGTCAGTGTTGAAGGCTTTCGTGAGGTCAACAAAGGTTGTGTAGAGCTCGTGATTCTGCTCCTGACACTTCTGAAGTTGGCGCAGCAAAAATCATGTCAATAGTCCACAATCTTTGCGAAAGCCGCACTGTGACTCTGGAAGCAGGCCAAGCTCCAGATGAGTGACCAGACGATTTAGCAGGACTCTTGCGAGGGTTTTTCCTGTGATGGAGAGCAGCGAGATTCCTCAGTGATTGCCACATACTTGCCGATTGCCCTTCCTCTTGTAGAGGTGTACGATGGAAGCACCTTTAAGTTCCTGAGGAATGGATCCTTGCTTCCAAAAGGACTGGAACAACTCGGTGAGCTTCTCGATAAGTACAGGACCAGCAGCCTTTGGAGATCTCTGCAAGTATGGCATCTGCCCCTGGGGTTTTGCCACTGGATAGCTGGCTGACAGCTTTCGTGACTTCGCCTACTACCGGTGGATCATCCATGGCACTGTTGATATCAACCTGGGGAATCCTGTCTGTTGCGTCGTCATTAATAGATGATGGTCGGTTGAGGATGGCTTCAAAGTGGTCAGCCCATCTCTGCAGGATCTGAGCCTTCTCTGTAATGGGAGTTGTACTATCTGTACTCAAGAGGGGGGGGCTCCCAAGAGATTGAGGTCCATACAGAATGCTGAGGGCTTCATAGAACTGTTTCAAGTTGTTTCTGTCAGCGTATCCCTGTATTTCATCT
Source organism: Carcharhinus amblyrhynchos (assembly GCF_965287045.1). Taxonomy (NCBI): domain Eukaryota; kingdom Metazoa; phylum Chordata; class Chondrichthyes; order Carcharhiniformes; family Carcharhinidae; genus Carcharhinus; species Carcharhinus amblyrhynchos. Next base: position 25,153,166 of record NC_137328.1, on the reverse strand, counting down.
GCCTTGGTACTCAGCCAGGCACCCTGTATTTTGCACAGCTTATTCTGGACTGTCCTGCGAGCTCTGGTAAAAACATTTTTCTTGGCAGCTAATAATGGGTCATTCTGACAGGCCCGATGAAGATAGTGCTTTCAACAAGTAGAGCCTGTATCTCATCATCCTCATCAAACCAGTCATGCTGCTTGCAGGTAGAGGACCCGAGCATCTTCAGTGCAGATGTATGGACAGTGTCCCTGAAGCATTCCCAGTCAACCTCAGTGCTGCCTGCTAGGTGTATATCAGCAAGTTTGATTTCTAAGTCTTCAGCCAGTGCTGAAACTATCTTGGGGCAGAAGATGGAGCAGGATCCATGTTCATGTTAGGCAGTGGGAAATTGGCCAGAGTTTGCTACCACTAATGCAAGGCTGCTAAATAAGTAATAAATGTAGCTAAAAAGAATGAGAAACTTCACAAAATTTCTTTATTAACCTACAGCTCTCAGCAGCAGTAACATCCTTTTGGAATTTATCTACTGATAAAGGAGTTCATATTCTTCTTAACTCAGAAGAACAAAAGTCCTGTACTTCGGTGAATGATGCAATGAATCTAATGAGCTTCATCCTTTACAGTCTCAAAGTGAATCACTGCACTCTAATTCTGAAGAAAGCTTTGCTTGACGCAAAATCGAGAGAATAATTAATGCTTAATCCACAGGAACCAAAGGCCAATCTCAATGGCATCTTCATATTTAAAAAAGACGTGACGTAATATTATTACCCAGATTCCAAATACTACTTTCTTCTGCTTTTGGTTTTCACTCATATTTGAACCTATAGCAATCTTGTGGTCTTGTATGCAGAAATTCAAGAACTATTTACAACACTATAACATTTTTTTCGCATCTCTCAATAATATTTCAAAATTTCCCAAAAAATGAGTCACTTTGAACTATGAATCTGCAGGGAAACAGTATGCACAACTACTATACAAAACGTAATGAAATTGTTATGGGCAGGAGGAAGGTTAATTTAAACAGTTTTGATTACCTGTTTATAAACAGAAATGCTTGTTTTTGATTTTTTTTCTTTTATACTGGTGGTCAATTTTCAGTAACCCCTAAATTTAAAGTGTTCCCAACCTATGAATAACTTACACATCCAACTCAAGACAAGATAAAATAAAAAAAGGGTTGCTTTATTTTATGATATGGAGATGTGGGTGTTGGACTGGGGTGGACATCGTAAGAAGTCTCACAACACCAGGTTAAAGTCCAACAGGTTTATTTGGTATCACAAGTTTTTGGGGACTCACCTGATGAAGGAGCGGTGCTCTTTTTTCCCAGAAGTAGGGGAGTCTAAAACTAGAGAGCATAGGTTTAAAGCGAGAGGGGAGAGATACAAAAGGGTCCAGAAGGGCAATTTTTTCACACAGAGGGTGATGAGTATCTGGAACAAGCTACTAGAGGTAGTAGTAGAGGCAGGTATGAGTTTGTCTTTTAAAAAGAGCTTAGACAGTTACATGGGCAAGATGGGTATGGAGGGAAATGGGCCAAATGCAGGCAATTGGGATGATCTTAGGAGTTTTAAAAAAAGGGCAGCATGGAGAAGTTGGGACGAAGAACATACTTCCATCCTGTAAATCTCTATGACTCTATACTGCTGGCAAAATTGGCTTTGTGCCATAAAGGTTATGAAGCTGATTTCAATATGAATGAGGTAATTCAGATATCATTAGTGAGTTGCGGTACTATTGTCTAGCCTCACTTGTACTTACCCCTTACTGGCGAGAATCATGCATGGCCCTCAACAATGGGGATAGACGTGATTGGCTCTGGACCTACCAGCAAGACTTTGAAGTCCCCCAAGTGGACAGGGTCAGGGTCAGGCAGTTCCCCTCGGGCAGTACTAACCCAATGCTGCCAACCTAGTACCCTGATAGTGCCCACTGGACATGGGGCAGTGCCAAGGGGATGAGACATGAAGGAGAGGGGCGAAGCCTGAAGGGAGCAGGACCTGAAGGGTTGGGGCCATAATGGGGGAGTGGCTATGATGGGAAGGCAGGAGGGGAGGGAGGCATTACTCTGCATTGGGGTGGGGGGGCAGCCATCATGGATGGCAGCGATCGGGGCGTGGGTGTGGCAAGTGGTAGCCCTAGAGCTCAGCAGCCAGCTTCCCAGTGTGAATAAACTCTGCCCACTCCCCTTAGTGGTGAAAATCACATTTGGCTTCTTTTCTTCCTAAGCGCAGTGCAATTGGATCTGGGATTCTCTCCCATTTTCACATTCATTAGGCACTTAGAACTGCACCACTCCCCCCCACCCCCCCCCCACCCCCCCCACCCCAACCCCCCAACTCCCCTTCAGTCTCCAGAACTAAAATTCTGCCTTAGAAATGCAAGAAGTGTTAATGTATTTCTCTGGAATTTGTTTCCCTTAAGGGCATTACTATCTTCTTGGTGATAGCCTCAGATGATTTGAAATTCCTCTACTATGGGGAGTCAAAGAAAGCCTTATCCATTTTTTTTAAAAACTGAGAATTTTTACATAGTCCAGGTGATATGAATATGTCTTTTATTTTCCATTCTGTTTGAACTGGGACAAAATATATGATAAATTAATATTTGATGCTGTTTTGTTCATTGCAGGAAGGATTTTGTTCAATATCCTATGAGGACATACCATGGGATCTTGAACACCCACCTGGAGCACACTTTAACATCTCATCCTGACAATAGCAAATCAGAAAACTCAGCCATTCTTCAGAATAACAGCGGAGACTGAAACTAGTACATGTGTACACATTTTGCCATGGTTAACCATTATCTGTTGAACAAGATTGAATTGCTCAGATCACCTAAGTTTCTCCAAGACTTTCCTAGAATCCCCAAGTTCAACTTTGTGAGATAACTTATGTCCTTCTAGTTGCCTCCATCTTCCAATTACCACCGCACTCGCACCATCACTCCAACCCCATCCACCATTCTCCGACACTCAAGCATGCTCTGTAGTTGGAGGTTTGCCGTTTTGATGGAAGGTTGAATTAGTGTAAACAAGTAAGAACAAAGCTAAGCCTGAGTGTGGAACACAAGTGGAACTGAACATGGAATATTAGTGAATATGTGTATGGAACTCTTTAAATTGAATCCAAGAAACAAATATCTATTGCATTGCACAGCACATGGAGATACTGATTTATGCAGGTAATCTTACAATAGTTGTATCGCTCAATCTGTATTTTGCTGCAATAAGAATGGATCCCTTTTTAAATGGAAATGGGATTTGAAAGAAGCTTATGTAGGAAGCTCTTGAATAATTAGGTGGCTTATTGTCTCTAATTAATGAATAGTGATATAGAAAAACAGAGAGACGTAACCATTTAACCAACGAGGAAGGAGAAACTTCACTGAAAATTCATGTCAAGGGCAGGTACAAAGGAGGGAAACAATGCAAGAAGGTAGGAATAGTGAATGATTTACCCACAGCCATTCATAATGTCACAGGCAGCGCAAAGGGAACATTAATTTTGTGCTGCCTGCTGTTTAAATAATTTCTGTATGCACTCAGTGCTACCTGCACTATTCATTGGCTGCATCAGTATAGGGGCCGATTTCATGAGTGTCAAGTGGTAGTTAAAGTCAACCTATCCACTAAGAGGGAAGGTACATCAAGGCTGCAATTATTTCCATGTTCTTGAGGCAGTGAGAAGGAATAGAGGGAGTGGTCAATGTCTGGAGTGTGGCTTATTGAACATGGATACAATGGATAAGGAAGTTTAATATTTCCCAAAACGTTGCAAGCTGGGCAATCTCATCTTCAAATGCCGCATCCTACATCACTAGCCTGATTCACTACACCCGCATCTACCAACAATCTCTACCAACCAAGACTTAACTCTGCTATTCAATGCTTTATCTCACCCTCACACACTTAACATTGTTGCATAGTTTGCAATCAGTACTTACAGCTTATACAAACAGGCAACTTCTTGCAAGAGCAAGTGGTGCATAATAACACAACAGCGAAGAATAAATGGAGTAAAAGCACATCTGCTCTGCTTGCTTTATTATCCATTGTGGAAACGGTGCGACTCATCATGAGAAAAGATATTTCCAAGATTATGATCACTGGCACTGAAGCAATTAATAATGAGGGTATTCACATATTAATCCTTCATCTCTCAGCTGTGGATATGCTGACAGCCAGAGGCAATGGGGATCTTGCCCTGCTTTGTGCTTTCAAATGTAACTGCAAGTTGGCAGATTGGAGACATGGGTTCATCAATAAAGTATAACTACCTCAAGCATTGTTCCTGACTGACGATCAGGTAAATCAATTACACCCTTAAAATATGCTTCCTGCTTCTCCTGCTTATTCTCCTCCCTCATCTAGCAGCTTTTTCTATTCCATTTTCTTTTCCCAATCGCACCCACTTCCAAGAGGAAGGCCTTCCGGCGACCAACTTGGTTCAGCATAAGCCTTCAAACTAAGGAACACAGAAGCAGCCAGAAAACTTCTAGTAGATTATAGAAACTTTAGTCAATATCTTCCAATATCTTGTTGAATTGCAACATCAGCCAATAGAAATAATTCAGCAACTCGCCTGCATGCAGTTCATGATTCCTTCAAGAAACATGGGTGGGAGGATCCTTCATGCTGTTGAACTCTAGATGAAGAGAACACATTAGCTGGAACGTGGCTTTTGAATTTGGTGGGACAAATGTCAACTCAACATTGCACCATCATCAATGTCATAATCTCTCTGCCAGCCATTGTTAGATGCACACATGCAACCTATCATGCATACAAAGGTAGGATTTTCATCACAACAGAGAACTTATCCCAGCCCTGAACGCAACACTTCCCAATTACACAGGAGCAGGAATGAGGGCTTTGAACATGAAGTTAAAGTTAATTTATTCGTCACAAGTAGGCTTACGTTAACACCGCAATGAAGTCACTGTGAAAATCCCCTAGTCACTACATCGGCAGTGTGGCACAGTGGTTAGTACTGCTCCCTCACATAGCACTAGGGACCCAAGTTCAATTCCAGCCTAGGGTGACTGTGTGGAATTTGAACATTCTCCCCATGTCTACATGGGTTTCCTTTGAGTGCTCCAGTTCCCTGCATGCTCCAAAAATGTGCACATTAAGTGGATTGGCCATGCTAAACAGCCTACAGTGTCCCAAGATATGTAGATTATTGGGATTACTGGGGTAAATATGTGGAGTTATGGGAATAGGGCCTGGGTAAGATGGTCTGTTTGAGAGTTGGTTTGGACTGAATGGCTTCCTTTTGCACTGAAGGGATTCTATGTCACCCACCCACTGAGTCTTGGCAGCTAACTATATGACAAAATAGCATCTGTACTAGGTAGTGATTGCAAGACAATAACCATCTCCATGGCTGTGTCTTGAGGAGCTACTCCATGCTTTGAGTGGCTCAGTAGAATACATTGTGCAATTGCCTTCACAAGTGTACACATACATTGAGGACCCAATTTTTAACTTTAGGAGCTAATCCATGCCAAAGAAATTCTCTCCAAAAACAAATCAGCGCAAAAAAAAAACAACTTTTATAGGATTTTAAAGAAGCAAGGCATCCTAAAATATTTCAAAGTGCATTACCATGCAAACACTTGATCTGATAGACATATAAGAAAGATGATGGTCAAAGAGATCAGTTTTAAGACCATAAGATATAGAAGCAGAATTGGGCCATTTGGTCTGTCAAGTCTGCTCCGCCATTCAATCATGGCTGGTAAGTTTCTCAACCCCTTCTCCCACTAAAAGATATAGAAGCAGAATTAGGCTATCTTAAATTAGGGAAGAGCAAAGAAGATGTTTCAGGAACTGAATTCCACCTTTTCAGCTCAATGCTACCGAAAACATGATTGTTAGGAGTGGGAAACTGGGATTGTGTCAAAGACCAGAATTGGAAGGATGCAGAAACCTTGGAGGGATGGAGGAGATTAAGATGGGAAGAAGCAGGGCCCAAGGCTTTGAAAATAAGGATGAGAATTTTTAAGTCCGAATTTTTCTCGAGCAATAATTAATGATTTTCATTTAGCTTAACTGCCAATTATGATTCCCTATGTTTACATCAACACTCAGAATGTATCGGCAATCCATGACGACATCTACATTTACAAATTAGTGCTCTTGGGTAGAAACACATTGTTTTAAGCAGCTTGCAATTGGTTGGTAGAAAATAGTGTTTTTAGTAAATCACAATGATTTTCTACTTTTTGTTAACAATTGACAAATGCTTGTTAAGAATATATTTACTTTGAGAATAATAAGCAGAATGTTTACATTTACTCGGAAGATATTGTGTAGGGAGGAGCCATAGATTAAACAATTTCTGCCATGTTATCAGTGATAAATCACACAGCTCTTAACTTGTCATTGTGCCACCAAGCAGAGAAGACAGCTTGGAACGATTAATGAGGCACAGGTGCTGGTATCTTGCTGTTTAGTAAGTGTGTTTATTGCCTGCAGTGGCTTTCTCTAATCCAATGCCAATTGCTTTATTATTGCAATGCATTCATTGCTCATTGCACACTGGGCCTAGGTGATATGGAACATCCATTTCAGAAATGTGTGCCTAGTTGTAATGCTCATTGTGTTGGATATTGCCAGCAGCTGCAAGCTTTAAATAAATCATACAATCCAACTCGAATCTAAGATAAAGTACATTTACTGGCAAATGCACTGCAGAATATATCACCAAGCATAAAACAGCAGTTGGCCCTCAGTTAAAAAGCTCTAATATATCAACAGTTTATGGAATATTCAAGCAGTGGAGCTGTTGTTTGCTTATACTATGATAATAGTTGGAATACATTCCTGGTCAAGACAGTTTTAATGGCAAGATTTTCCAAGGTCTAATTAAATTTCTTGAAATTTTACAAGATGTCCTACAGCAGTACCGAGAAGGATATAACAGAATACATTTAATTAAGGGGTGGCACAGTGGTTAGCACTGCTACCTCACAGCGCCAATTACCTGAATTCAACTCTGGCCTCAGGTGACTGTGCAGAGTTTTAAACTTTATTTATTAGTGTCACAAGTAGGCTTCTGTTAACGTTACTGTAAAAATGACCTAGTCACCACACTCAGGTGCCTGCTTGGGTATACCGAGGGAGAATTTTGCACGGAGAATGCACTTAACCATCGCGTCTTTCAGACCATGGGAGGAAATCGGAGCACCTGAAGAAAACCCACACACACACGAGGACAACATGCAGACTCCCAAAGCTGGGAATTGAACCCAGGTCCCTGGCACTGTGAGATAGCAGTGCTAACCATTGTGCCACCATTTGTTTCCTCCAGGTGCTCTGGTTTCCTCCCACATGTCCAAGTAGGATGGATTAGCCAGGTTAAATTGCCCCTTAGTATCCCAAAATGTGTAAATTTGATAGATTAGCCATGATAAATGCATGAGATTGTAGGATGGGGCAGAGGAGAGGGCCTGGGTAAGATACTTTGTAGAAAGTTGGTACAGATTTGATAGGCTGAATGACACTGAAGGGATTCTATGGTATAAGGTATTTTGGTTGTTGAGCAAATAGAAATATAAGGCCCAGATTTTCACTCCAGGATCGGGTGCGGGGAAATGGGAGAATTCCCAGCTCTGTGAATCTGAATTTTTAAAATGGCTGCCTGCATTTCGAGTTAATTCTAGGTGGGCTGGGTTAGAGCCTGCCTCTCTTGGAATGAGTGCGAGGCTGCAGGATGTAGAAACAGGTGGGATGCAAGGCCTGCTCCCATGCTCTGCCACTTTATTAAAATTAATTAAAAAATAAAATAAAAAACAAATCGACCGGCCCTCACTCCTAAGGCTTCTCACCACCCTCTCTCAGCACACTTCCCATACCTCACCCAGGCCACCTCATGCTCCCACCCACTCCCCATGGCCTTCATGTCCTCATGCCAATCCTTGTCATTCTAACCAATCCCATAGCCCTCATAACCCCAATGTCCCACACGTCCACATAGTTCTTTATCCCCCCAAGCCCAAAGTGCCAACTCATGTCTCTGCATACCCCCACTCACCACCCTCTTCCCTTACTTCCATCTTGCCAACACATCTAGAATAAACATGGGCAAATCTCAGGAGCCATGCTGACATAAAGTATCGTTACATGTCTACTGATGAGTCACTATTTTAAATAAGAGACATCCTTGTTGTTAAAAAAACATTCAATACAATGAAATTCATTCAATTAATCTCTTCTGAAAACCAACAATTCTATTCTGTAAGTACCTGGTGTTGTCAATCAAACTGCTTACTCAACAGTACCCCACTATGATAATGTTACTTTGTCAAAAAAAGTAATTACAGCACAAATCATATAATGGCAACCCACAGCTTTATGTCAACAGACATAATAAAATAGAACTAATTATCAAGCACTGATTATTTTTGAACTCTAGATATTTAAAAAAAATTAAAAGCCAGCAGAATTAAATCAATTGATTTTATGCATCATTAAGCATAATCAGGTTTACTTCTAACAATCTCAAAGCGTCCTTACCTCTCTCAAAGGTGTCCCAGAATCATGGCCAAAGATTTACTTTATTTCTTCAAAGAGTTCACCAAGTTCAGACCAGCTCTGACTTGCTCTAACCTGCACACACCTGGTTTCACACTCCTGGCCAACCAAAATCCCACTTTAGTGATCTAAACACCCACTGCCCCTGTAAAATGCAAATATGTGAACCCTGACCTAATCCCGTGCCACCCAAAGAAAATAGGGAACGTCATGTTCGGAAGTGGGTTTTAGGATTTTCAGCATTTTCAGCATTTGCTGTAACGAAAAGTTTCTCCATGTGGCAGAAGTTTGGGTGTCAGTATATCCTGTTCTGGAGAGGGAAGAGATATCTCCCTTTTTGTAGCTTCTTAGCTGATGGCAGATAGATGTGTTTTGGAAAGCAAGTGTTTTAACCCTTGAGGTTTTGACTCTCAAGAACAGATAGGCAGGTCTTATCATCAGTTTTTTTTAAAATAAATGTGTATTTCTCAACACCTAAATGTAGTTGCAATAAATCCCACATTGATATGCACACAGATACACACAAAGCTGAATGGTGATTATGAAAGAGATGAAACTTAAGTCTCTTGGAAGGTCCAAAGATTTACTCTAATATTTAATTCCCCCTAGATGGGAGCTTGAAATGTTGCAGGTCTGATGATTCATTTGTGGCTCTCTGAAGAAATAGAGGCTGAAAGTTTATGATGATGGACTTGCAGTGACTCACTGCTTGTAACAGCAGTTTTCGCTGTATTCAACATGCAGCTGGACTCCTGTCAGTGAAGATTTGGATTGATTCTTCAACTCGCTAGGCAAAAGATTAGTCCCATTACTCTGATGGTGGATTTTAAGCCATGCCTTTCCTTTACTGGGCGAGGTCTGTTCCCTCTGAGTCTTCTTGACTCTCAGACTTACTGATTGAAGCTTCTCCTGGCATGAGTGCTAATCAATGTTAAAACAACTTGTTTTCTATCAGGCTATTGTATCTGTTTTCATTATTCACCTAATGGTCTCTACTGACTTGAGCGTTGACATGCAATAGTTTGTGAGTTTAATCCTTGTGATACAATGGATTTCTCTTCACACTCACTCAGTGGAATTGCATTCCACAGCCAAAATATCTGCAGGGCCATTGTGCAGTTATTTGGACAAAGGTTGCCATTTAATCCACTGGAAAGATCCATTACATTCTGAAGCCTTCACATTGGAATGTCCCAAAAAGTATTTTGCATTTTAATCTCCTATCCAGATGAGCAGACTAACTTCCAGTCTCATGTGCTTCCATGTCTATTGGCAGAGAAGAAAGGCAGTCACCTGATCTATAACCCCATCTTGTTTCAAATTAGACTACCCATTCTTCATTTTGTTTTTTTAAAAGTAAAGTGTCTATTTTCCGAGTATAACTGCAGAAGCGTTACAGTTCCAACACAATGCTGCCACTATTGTGACACCTGTGAAAGATTAGCTAATCTCAAAATGTTGCATCAAGACATAAAAGTAACAGATGTTAGGAATCATGAACAGAAAAAAAAATTCTCTCCTGAAACTACATCACCAATTTAGCAACTGAGGTTATTAATGTTATTTTTTTTTCTGTAATAAAACAATCTGTTATTTAGATGCACAGAACCACCCAAAAAAATTTCCTCAAGTGGCTTGGTGCTGAAGAGAAATATTTAGATAAAAAGGATTGTTTTTATCCATTTTTATTTCAGTAAATAAATATATTTGCAGTATCAATATTTCTGGATGCCACCAATTGATAAGTTCATTGAATTCAATTTCATAATAAAAATGATCGAATGTCTAAACCAAGGAGACAACAATTAAGGATGGATGAAATGCAATGCAGGTTGTGAGACACAATTTTCCATATCAACTAACCACAACAGCTGGAAACACACTGGAATTTTTGCACTTCAGAAATTAGATGGAAGGGGAGTTACTATCAGGTGTCTCTATTTGACCCTGTATTCCTATCCCTCCTGCAGGTTTCAACCAGATGTTTCTGAAGATGGCTGAGGTGCTGTTGCAGGCTTTGATGTTCAGCTTTTAAATTGGTCCCAACTTTACCCTTCAAGTAACCTGACCAAGGCACAGAGTTCTCTTAAGCAGCTGTTTTAATGCAAGCAATATAGTGAGGATCCTGGAAAGTTACAGTCAGTGCTGTTAGGTAGCCAGAGTACTGAATTCTGAAATACACAAGCAATTACAGTTTCAAATTCAATTGCAAGTAATTAGCATATACCAATCAAAGAATAAGAGTTATCTTTATGCACTCACAGTTATTAATTATGATGTGGAGATGCTGGCATTAGACTGGGGTGGGCACAATAAGAAGTCTCACAACACCAGGTTAAAGTCCAACAGGCTTATTTGGAATCACAAGCTTTTGGAGAATTGCTCCTTCATCAGGTGAGACTTCATCAGTTATTAATTAAGCTTATGTCATACATACATAAGAGTATAGCATCCAATTGTAACTTATGCATGTGTTCCTAATAGTATTGTAGCTCTGACCAATGGTATTTCAACCTCCCTTCCCATAATTCCTTGCTCTAATGGGCAAGCATGAGCTGCAGCTACACATAGTTCAATTAAATGGTCATTGACTCTTATCTGGGTCTGCTTTAATCAAGCCTTGTGGTTTTCACATAGCTTCCCCTGTGTGACTGAGGTATAGCTCGCAGCTTTTCTGATTTTTTTAATGTGTGTCATTAGTCACCCTTTCAGGTACCTGCCTGACTCAGCTGTTAGACTCTTCAATGACGTACAAATTGGGATCCTGTGGCAGACAAAGAACATCAATAGCACTTTAACAACAGAGTGAAGAGCGTTATTGCATCAGATACCCACTCAGCAAAACCTGTTGGGGAAATACAGAGCCCCTGAAAGATAAGTTCACATTTTTACAGTGAGGAGTTCAGGCCGTTTGCAGGTGGAATGTTAAAAGACCAGGGCCGGAATTCTCCGGCCTTTCATGCCAGTTGGTTTCTCATGTCTGGCTGCAGTGAATGGAGATTTGGCTGCTCACCAAATTCTTCATCCTGTCTGGCATCAGCAGAGGGACATGAACAGCCGGACAATTCCAGCCCTAAGAGTCAATCTCAATCTGGTCATCCATAGATACTCCTGGGTCAGTGTGTGCTGATGGGGAGATGCCGACATTGGACTGGGGTAAGCACAGTAAGGAGTCTCACAATACCAGGTTAAAGACAGCAGGTTTATTTGTAGCACAAGCTTTCAGAGTGTCTCTCCTTCTTCAGATGAGTAAGGAGTTGTGTTCACAAATAGGGCATACACCTACACAAACTCAATTTACAAGTTAATGGTTGGAATACGAGTCTTTACAGGTAATCAAGTCTTAAAGGCACAGACAATGTGAGTGGAGAGAAGGTTTGGTTAAGCACAGGTTAAAGAGTTTGTATTGCCTCCAGCCAAGACAGTGAGTGAGATTTTGCAAGCCCAGACAAGTCATGGGGTTTACAGATAGTATGACATGAACCCAAGATCCTGGTTAGGGCCGTCCTCATGTGTACAGAATTTGGCTATCAATTTCTGCTCAGCGATTCTGCATTGTTGTGTGTCATGAAGGCCACCTTGGAGAACGCTTATCCGAAGATCAGAGGCTGAATGCCCATGACTGCTGAAGTGTTCCCTGATAGGAAAAGAATACTCCTACCTAGTGATTGTCGAGTGGTGTTCATTCATCCATTGTCATAGTGTCTGATTGGTCTCCTCAATGTACCATGCCTTGGGACATCCTTTCCTTCAACATGTCATTGATGAAGATGAATATCTCGCCAAGGCCATCCCCACACCCCCACTTCTTGCCTTGAAACAATCACACAACCTCAAATAGACCATTGTCTGCAGCAAACTACCCAGCCCTCAGGAGAACAGTGACCATGACACCACATAATCCTGCCACAGCAGCCTCTGCAAATGTGCCGGATCATTAACATGGATGCCATCATCTTACGTGAGAGTACCATCCACCAGGTTCAGAGTACATACTTTTGCGACTCAGCCAATGTTGTCTACCTGATAGGCTGCACAAGATGATGCCCTGAGGCATGGTACACTGGGGAGTCCATGCAGATGCTATGACAACAGATGAATAAACACTGCTCGACAATCACCAAACAGGATGTTCTCTTCCTGTCAGGGAATACTTCAGCAGTCACAGGCATTCAGCCTCTGACCTTAGGGTAAGTGTTCTCTAAGGCGGCTTTCACAACACATGACAACACAGAATTGCTGAGCAGAAACTGATAGCCAAGTTCCGCACACATGAGGACAGCCTCGACCGAGATCTTGCTTTCATGCTAACTATCTGTAACCCCCATGACTTGCCTGGGCTTGCAAAATCACACTAACTGTTCTGGCTGGAGACAGTACACATCTCTTTAACCTGTGCTTAACCCTCTCTCCATCTGCATTGTCTGTACCTTTAAGACTTGATTACCTGTAAAGATTCGCATTCCAACCATTATCTTGTAAATTGAGTTTGTGTCTGTATATGCCCTATTTGTGAACACAACTCCTCACTCAGTTGAAGAAGGAGTGACACTCCAAAAGCTTGTGCTACCAAATAAACCTGTTGGACTTTAACCTGGTGTTGTGAGACTTCTTACTCAGCATGTGCTGTCAGCTTCCTAACCTGGAGATTGAATCTTTCTCGATGCATCAGTGTGACAGTTCAGTTTTTACCTTGCAATACGATTCAAAGGTTTATATGCACCTTTCACTATACTGTTGATCTGCACTACATTATTTAAATGAATGTGCAGCATGAAAAATCTTTTGTGATTATGCACCAATCTGATAAATTCACCAAACCTTATTTGACAAGGAGACAAAACAACCAATCAAGAATCGGTCTTCCAAATCTTACAAGTTTTTGTCAAAGCTAACAGCCTGGAATAAATAAATGGCAAAAACCTAATACATCAGCATCACTGAAAACATTTTTCCTTCTGTTTAAGAAAGGAAGCAAGGATAATCCAGGAAGTTATTGGCCGGTGAGCCTGATATCAGTGGTGGGGAAACTGTTGCAAAAGATACTGAGGGACAGGACATATGTAGGAATAATGGTAGGAAGGATTAGTACCTACGTGGAGAAAAACTGCAGCAGGCGACGGTGCAGAGGGACCTTGGAGGCCTTGTGCATGAGTCACAAAAACCCAGCTTGCAGGTGCAGCAGGTGGTCAGGAAGGCGAATGGGATGCTGGCCTTCATAGCGAGGGGGATTGAATATAAAAGTAGGGAGGTCTTGCTGCGGCTGTATTGGGCATTGGTGAGGCCGCAGCTGGAGTACTGTGTGCAGTTTTGGGCGCCGTATTTACGCAAGGATATTTTGGCCTTGGAGGGAGTGCAGAGGAGGTTTATTAGGCTGATGCCGGAGTTGAGGGGGTTGAGCTATGAGGAGAGGCTGAATAAACTAGGCTTGTACTCGTTAGAGTTTAGAAGAATGAGGGGAGATCTCATTGAGACGTATAAGATGATGAATGGGATGGATAGGATAGAGGTGGAGAGACTCTTCCCGCTCAGAAAGGATAGTAGGACTAGGGGGCACAGCCTCAAGATAAAGGGGGGGCAGTTTAGAACGGAGTTGAGGAGGAACTTCTTCACTCAAAGGGTGGTGAATCCCTGGAATTCTCTGCCCGTTGAAGTGGTGGAGGCTACCTCGCTAAATATATTTAAGACGCGGGTTGATGGGTTTTTGATAAGAGAGGGGATTAAGGGTTATGGGGAGAGGGCGGGAATGTGGAACTGAGCCACGACAGATCAGCCATGATCTTATTGAATGGCGGGGCAGGCTTGAAGGGCTAGATGGCCTACTCCTGCTCCTATTTCTTATGTTCTTATGTTCTTATATGTGCATTTGGAAGAAACTGGACTAGTTAGTGACAGACAACATGGTTTTGTACGGGGAAGGCCATGCCTCATTAACTTGATTGAGCTTTTTGAAGAGGTGACAAAGATAATTGAGGAGGGAAGAGCTGTAGATGTAGTTCATGTAGACTTTAGTAAGGCTTTTGCCAAGTTCCCACATAGCAGACTGGTACAAAAACTAAAATCACGACAGATTTGGGGCTGGCTAGGTGGATACAGAATTGGCTTGGTTATAAAATTCAGAGTAACAATAGAAAGGTGTTTTTCAGAATGGAGATCTGCAGCTATTGGTGTTCCACAGGGATCAGTGCTGGGACCTCTATTGTTTATAGTATATATAAATGATTTGGAGGAAAATATGTGTCTTCAGCAACACCATGGAGAAGGACGCTGGGGCCTGCCCCCAGGTGTTTCTTATATGCAACCTGTTGCCATGTAAGATAACTGCAGGAAATCTAGGTGACAGGAAATCTGGCTCGATCAGGACTTAGAACATAGAACACTACAGCACAAACAGGCCCTTCGGCCCACAAGACATCTAACAATAGCCGGTGCATTTCAATGGGGTACGATGATCTCTTGCTGAGTCTTGGTAGAGTGCTATGATGTTTGATGGGTAATTGATAGGCCAGGCCCAAACATGTTCCTGTGTCTTTGTCTATTTGACTTTTGTCAAGTTTGGTCTGCCCGAGGTTTGACTGTGTTTGATTTTAATATGTCCAATTCTTTAATGTAGGATATCCAACTTAATCACCCTTAAAACTAGGTCTTGATTATAGTGCCACACTTTCTCCTCTTGATCCAGTGAGTGTCAGCGAACCGGATCACACAAACCAACTCAACGAGCAAGTACCCTGAATCCAGGGTTGATGGTATCATCCCTAACCCAAAATAGTATTACAAATTTCAATGAAGTAAAATAATAAAAGAAGCAAGTAAAAAACAATAAATCAATAGGGCATATACAAAACAAAGCAATAACCAGTACAAAATGGCAAGTGACTCTACATATTGCAAATATAGATGGAAAAGTATCAAGGTTTTCGATTGTTGAGCCTTTCTCAATGTCAGATGGCCTTTGCCGAGTCAAGTGTTGTAGAAATTCCTCCTTCCTTCAGGCGAATTTAAGCATGAGGATGGTTAGGTACACGGCCGTAAGTAGGATTCCTATTATGGCCAGATGTGACAGAATGTGGACACATGGGTAGATTTGGACCCCAGCCCCAGAGATCCTCCCGTCATGTAGTGACTCTAATTTCACTAATGTTCTTTTTTTATTTCCCCTCTTTGTTGCACCACTTTAACAAAGATCTTGTGCGCTATGATCAATTATGTCTGAACTCGTTAAAGCTTTTTGGGTAGAAGTCTTATCCCAGTATCAAATTGTTCAAAATAGTCCCCCAAGCTCAATTCCTTGCTAGTGCTTATTAGTGTTTCCTCTCTTCTGTGTATGTCTACCATCTCAATTAATCCTATCCTAGTGGGAATGTGTTGTTTAATGCAAAATGTAATGTTGTGGATGTTATGGCTGTACTGTTGTGGCTGTCCCATACTGGTAATTTTCTTGTGAGGTTGTAATACAATATTCTCCCTCCCCACTGTAGGCTACCTAGGTGACATCCCTTTTCAAATTTTGAATTTCCAGCGTATAATTTAGGTCAGTGATTGTTCTGAATCCACACAGAGCATGTTCATTTTCATACACCAGATCTGGACACATGACCGTTTTGTCTGCATGTTCACATTTCTCCAGATTGGTGTTATGAGCTTCCCCCACTTTCTCAACCACATATGGGTAGAGTCCCCTGGTATCCCATCCATATCCCTCCTTTAATGATCTCTATATTTTCGGCTTCAAAAAGTCTCAACCCTCAACCCGACCTTAAATTTTAATATTATTGGGATCCTCAACACCATTCCTCGTGCTATCCCTGTGGTTCCTCTACAGCTATCATTAGACTAGACTTTGGCCAGTTGCCATAAATGGCAGCTAGTGACATTGAGATGTCTTTTCCCCCTGGTACAGGGGTTCAATCTGTTCATCACTGAACCAGGACAGAATTTACCCCGTGCTAACCTGGTTGAGGTTTTCTCTTAACTGCTCAACCATTCATTGCCAATAGATGCTACACAGGGTTTGGTTCTGTTGCCTGGCATCATCTTCTACCCTCCCTCAGATGATCTGATTAACAGTTTTGGCATGTCCTCCTAGTATGGTAACCATAAGGCAATTGGCTTTGTTCTCAGCCAAATCTCCCTCAACATCTTGCCAAGTATTTTCATTTAGGCTGTCCAAGGCCTGTTTTAACTTGTCGGGTCAGGACTCTGAGCTTATTATCCAAATCAGGCAGATCCAGTGCATTAATGGTGGATACTCCTGCCCCGTATGCAGTTGCCAGATTGTTCAGGACTTCCCTCCTTTTGCTGGGCATCTCTTACCCCTCATGTGTCCCAGTCTTTCCGCTTAGTAGCCTCTGGGTCAAGTAGAGGTATAATTTTCTTAGTGGGGAGGGACACCAGTCTGGTAATTGTGTTCGGCTAAATCTACCACTGCCGGTACCAATGCGGTGTGTGTTGTTGACTAATATTTTCCCTGTATGTTTTAGTATCAACCCATTTTGGGGCCCTGGGCTGGTTTCAGGACAAGTGGGAGGAGTATGACAACAGTTGGTCTTAACTAATTCTTAATTTCTTAATTTCATAGAATATATACTTATTCTGTATAACCTTACAGCACTTCTTTCCTAATTCCAGCCCTTTTCCTGGGCCACGGGCTAGACAGGCTAACTCCATCCACCTATGGTTAGTGTACACCCACCAATCACTAATGAGGTTTGTCCTTAGGGAGCAGTAATCAATGCTCTCAGTATCTTTTCTGTACACCACTCTGGTTATTACACTCATAGGTGATACTGTTATTGGGGTGTACCCATAGGATGCCATCCACACATTTGTCTACATCTGGTGGGGTGAACCACATATATCCAGTGTAACGTAGGCTGGTCTTCTGGTTTTCAGTTGATGTGGCATCTGTGGGTTCGGTCCTTCTGTGTCCATTCTGAGATAAGAACATAAGAAATAGGAGCAGGAGTAGGCCATCTAGCCCTTCGAGCCTGCCCCGCCATTCAATAAGATCATGGCTGATCTGTCGTGGCTCAGTTCCACATTCCCGCCCTCTCCCCATAACCCTTAATCCCCTCTCTTATCAAAAACCCATCAACCCGCGTCTTAAATATATTTAGCGAGGTAGCCTCCACCACTTCAACGGGCAGAGAATTCCAGAGATTCACCACCCTTTGAGTGAAGAAGTTCCTCCTCAACTCCGTTCTAAACCGCCCCCCCCGTCTATCTTGAGGCTGTGCCCCCTAGCCCTATTATCCTTTCTGAGCGGGAAGAGTCTCTCCACCTCTATCCTATCCATCCCATTCATCATCTTATACGTCTCAATGAGATCTCCCCTCATTCTTCTAAACTCTAACAAGTACAAGCCTAGTTTATTCAGCCTCTCCTCATAGCTCAACCCCCTCAACTCCGGCATCAGCCTAGTAAACCTCCTCTGCACTCCCTCCAAGGCCAAAATATCCTTGCGTAAGTACGGCGCCCAAAACTGCACACAGTACTCCAGCTGCGGCCTCACCAATGCCCTATACAGCCGCAGCAAGACCTCCCTACTTTTATATTCAATCCCCCTCGCTATGAAGGCCAGCATCCCATTCGCCTTCCTGACCACCTGCTGCACCTGCAAGCTGGGTTTTTGTGACTCATGCACAAGGACCCCAAGGTCCCTCTGCACCGCTGCCTGCTGCAGTCTTTCGCCACAGGAGTCCCAGATATCAAAGAAGTATGTAGTTCATTCTGGGGGAGATCAAGGTAGCACCTGTTACTTCTCATTAATACCTGATTCCCTTTTCCTTTTCTTTGGTAGAATGTGGAATAACCATCTTTTTTAAAAATAAGTAAATGAATAATAAAAGCCCAATAGTGTAATCTTGGTCAGCAATCAGGTTAATGGGGTAAGGAGTTGGCAGCGCGTAAAAAAAAATTGGATATGTGGCATGTGTCCTTGTTGTCGGAGGACTATAGCCCAGTATAACAATAAATTTTCATACTACAACCAAACTGTGGTGTGCAGTGTATGTTGCTGTATATGTTGCAGTATAATCTGGGCAGATAAGAACCCCTTTTCAATTGGGTGTGAATAAAGCTATTCACAATTTAGCCTGTGATGTCCTGATTCTTCCTTAGTGGAGGGAACCTACTTGGGCGGGCTTTGGCTGCTGGGCACCCACTGCATTACCATCTTTAGTAGTGAGCGCAGGTCAGGCAGTTCTGAGAGAATCTGTACGAGGAGTAATATTTTCTGGTGCCCTGGAGTCCTTTTGGTCAAGGTCCCCTTAGACAGGGCCTTCCTCCTGATGTCCAGTGAATTGGAGCTGGGACTGGGCAGATTGGAATCGATTTTGGAAACATTGGGTGGAGGTTCGGGGCCTGGAGTACTGGATGTGGGTTATAGTGGCTTGACAGGTCAGTCCTTTGAAGGGCATGGGTTGGGATCCATCTTTGGAGGACCACTGAAACAGTCATGTAAGGTAGTTGGGTGGTGCCCCAGGCATAACTGTGGGGTTGCCCACAGTTATAACACTGTGCTTGTGGGGGTGAGCCTCTGGGCTCAGCTCTGTATGGTTCCCAGTGTCAGGGGTGGGATATATGTCCTGTTGGGCTTTTGGTTCCCTGTGTTGGTAATCACTAGGGGTGGATGAGTGTTCGAGGTTTGCTAGTCCCCTGAAGTTTGGTGGTGCCCTACAGTCACAGGCAAAATGGTTGGATTGCCCTCAGTTATAACAATGTGCTTGTGATGGTGGATATCTGCGGTTGGTTTTGTCTTGTTCCCTGTACCTGGGATTGGGAATATATTGGGGTTGTGCGCAGGGCTGTGGTTTTCTCTATCAATGATTGACAGGTATATGGGGGTACGTGCCCTGAGTTTCCCAGTCTCCTGTTTCCACCTCCCCCTTCTTTATGCCAAACCGGGGCCGAGTCTGGGTGGATCGAGCTCATCTTTCCGTGTTTCGTGGACTTGGGGGGTGTCTGTTTGCCTCACTGCCCATTCCCACACACAACTCATTTTATGGATGGCCCAGATTTCTGCAAGTGTATTATCATCAGGGTCAAAATTCTCACAGGCTTTCTGATTCTCCTCAGCGGCATGTGCTATCAGGGTCCAGATTCATGTGGACCAGTGGTGTGCCTTTAATTGAACTCTATGTAATTGGTAACAAATTGGTTCCATAGTCAGCCAGCATAGGCCGCCGGGTGTTCCCCACTCTTTTGTTAGCTTGTGCTATATCTGAGCCGTAGCTCTCATGAGGTGCCAGCATAATTTTGTTTCCAGTTGGAAAGAACCTGCAAGAGGACTTCCCAACCAGTCACTGATCCAATTCTGACTTAGATTATCAATGTGTGTGGAGCACAGGAGAAGCCACTTGTGTGCAGAGAATAAAATTAGTTTGGAAGGCTATTATTCAGGTATTTTCATTCATTCTACCAGACAATTGATTGCATATACTATCCATAACCTTAAATTTGGACTGCACTTAATATGTACTTCTCTGGGTCAGACTTTTATTTAAAGGAATGGACAACAAAATACTGTTAAAATGGCTCAGGTCAACTTCCCAAATTCCTATAAAGATTATCTCAAGTTTTCAAATGTTCCAAGGCATGTTGCTCCTTGAATGGACCTATAAAGACAAATACTATCTATGGAATTCAAGCTTCTTGCTACCCTGAATCTGATATCCAAATTTCCACACAAGGTTCCACAATTTTAAACAAACCAACACAAGCTTTACTATACAATGTCAGAATAGCAAAACAATTCACAATATCTATTCTAAAATGCATATCCAACTTGAGGTATCGGTGAATTAACAGTCAAACTGTCCATGGAGAGCAAGACCTTCACTAATTTGAGAAGTTTGGTACAATCTGGAAACTGGCTGAGAAGACTGAACAAAAATTGTGTGATATATTAAAACCTCATTTCACTCCCAAGCCACTGATTGCTGAGCTGTTCAGATTTTATAAGCGAGGCCAACTCAAAGGGGAGTCCATTGCTCAATTTGTGGCAACGCTGAAGAGACTGGCAGAGGAATTATTTTGGAAAAGTACTCCAGGATTGGCTGGTTGTGGCCTCCAGCATGAAGCCATCCAGCGGAGGTTATTAGCCAAAACAAATTTAGATTTTAAGTCAGCTTTGGAGATCACAACTTCTTGGAGTTGCTGCCAGAGAAGCAGCACAGTTGGGTATCAGTGCCCGGGTGCACAAAGTAGCAGAAGCTCCATGGAGTTTGACACTGCAAGTGGAATGCCATCGACGTGGCAGGATAGGCCATACTAAGTCGGATTGCTGGACATGAGAGGCCCAAGGTCACAAGCTCAAGCAAGTTGGTCACATCACCCAGAATTGCTGACATGATCATGTTGCGAACTTATACCAAGCAAGTAGGTCCTCTCAAGGGTTATGTATTGGTGTAGGTATGGTTGAGGCACCAATGTGCAGAATTACCATTATTTGGATGCTCCTGGTCACAGAAGTTGAAATTGAATTGGGGAGTGATTAGTAAGCTGTCAGACTCAAACACGAGGTTGAAAGACATTTTGGAAAAAAATTAAAGATGTTTTTCAAGGAACCGTTGGGGAGATGAAGGGTGTCAAGGTTAACTTATAGCTGAAGCTGAATGCTTGTCCAAGAGGTTTAAAGGCACATCTGGTACCATATGCCATTAGGCCTAAAGTGGAGGCTGAATTGGAATGGCTGCTGGATCTGGATACATTACAACCAGTGAATGGGCCATCACAATTGTTCTAGTCATGAAATCAGATGGATTGATGAGAATTTTTTGAGATTTTAAGGTAACAGTAAACTCTGCCCTGTGTATGGACCAATATCCACTTCCTCTCATAGAGGGACTATTCAGTGGCCTGGCAGGGGAAAAGAAAATCTCCAAAATGGACCTATCACAGGCCGATTTGCAAATAGGAATGGTGAAAGATTCACAGGCGCTGCTAATGATGTTCTGATATAACTGGATTCCTTTTCGCATTACGTCAGCTCCAGTTCTGTTCCACAGGGCTATGGACCAAACCTTGAATGGATTGACAATGTTACATGGACAATATTTTGCTCATGGATTCAACAGAGAAGGAGCATTTAAAGAACCTCAAGGGCATCTTAAAGAGGTTACAAGAGCACGGCCTCCAAGTTAAGAGAGCGATGTAGTTCTTTAAGAACTCAATTGAATATCTCGGCCATGCATTGGTGGTGAAGGGTTACGCAAGGCACCTAAGAAGTTGAAGCCATCAGAAAGACCCCAAGACAAGAAAATTTTCCGAAGCAAGGTAATTTTTGTGACTTCTTAATTATTACAGTAAGTTCATTCTGCATCTGCCAACAGTGTTGAAACTGATGCATCAGTTGTGTGGAAAAGGGCAACCATGGACATGGATAAAGGAATGTGAGGAGGCCTACCTGGTGGTAAAGCAGGCTTTGAAGAGGTCGGAAGTGACGGTTCATTTCAACCACCTGCCTCACCCTATGGAGTTGGGGCTGTTCTTTCTCTTATTATGCCAAACGAGATGAGCTGGTAAGATCACCGCCTTCATGTTTGAAAATCTAGCCTTTAAATTCTCTCAAAGGCTGCTCAGTGTGACTCAGCTCCTGATAGTTTAAACTATTCTCTTGAGACTATGTTCCACTCTATTTCCAAAACTGCATTACAGAACTAATGTAATGGCCCAATTACAGCTCTTTCGCCATGCTGAGCAGAGCGTCACTGTTCTATAGGCTTTTCTTTGCCTCAATGGGCACAAAACAAGGAGTCTTTCCATTCTCCAGGACTTCCCTTTGTCCTGCCTGTATGGAGCCAGTAAACAGCCTCTGGAATCTCTTTCTTTGTACCTCCCTTAGTGATTTATCTTCCCGATGGATACAACTAGTTGTCTTCACTTAGTGATCTCCTCCTCCCAGTTTGGGTAATTGTGGATAATATTAATAAAATTTGATCATTGCAACCAAATTTGTTTTTGGATAATAAATTGGGTGGCATGGTGGCACAGTGGTTAGCACTGCTGCCTCACAACACCAAGGACCCAAGTTCAATTCTTGGCTTCGGTCCATGTCTGAGGGGAGTCTGCAGGTTCTTCCCGTGTCTTTGTAGGTTTTCTTCGGGTGCTCCAGTTTCCTCCTTGAAAGATGAGCAGGTTAGGTGCATTGGACATACTAAATTCTCCCTCAGTACCCAAACAGGCACTGGAATATGGATTTTCACAATAACTTCATATTTCCTTGGGACACAAATAAATAAATTGTACTAATCCCATGACCATAGGAAATCTCAGTGTGTCTACATAGGCTACCAACTACAAGATATCAACAGTAGATAAGGCAGCAGACACACACTTTTTTATAAAAACTTGGAGACAGACACTAAAATACTATTTCTCTACTTAATTCTTATTTTGAAACCACCTGCAAAGAAACTTAATTTCTTGATAAGAAGAAACTAGAAGTGACTAACTTCCCGGCCTTCATGTCCATCTCATTGAGGGAATCCTACACAATCCTTGATACGCAACAGCAGTTACTGAAACTACCTAACCTATACTTTCAGAGTGAAAAAAAAGATCATGTCAGCCAGGCTTACAATGATCATTTTACCCTGAACAAGCTAAACAAGTGGATTGTGAAATTTTCTTTTGTTTATAACTTGTTTATCTTGAACTGTATATTTCTTGTGTGCATGCAGCTTTTAGACTTTCAGGGTGAATGCAGAAAAAAATAATCCTCTTTACTTAAACCCACCAAAGTTTGCTGCTGTTATTTAAATTGACCATGCATGCTCCAGGAGTAAGAAACACACACATCTTGCTTTCTAAAATCAGACTAATTGTGGACAATAAGGGAAAGTATATGAAGATTTCAGTTCTCTCCTGACCTTGTCCCTAATGGTTCCCAATCAAATTCTCCTATCTTCTTCTCCTCTACCTGTTCTTCCTGACCTTTTTTGTCATCTTCCTCAAACAAGCTTTTTTTCTGTGATTGCATACAGAACGCTATGAATCTACTTGCAACTCAGAAGTATAGTATGATTGGCACAGGATTGGAGGGCCAAACTGCCTGTTCCTGTGCTGAATTTTATTTGTTCTTTGTTCATATATTGTAGGTCACCTCCAATATTGTCCAGTTGAAAACACTGTATGAAGGAGGGAGGAGAGAAGGGTAGATGGGCAGGGAAACTGCAAGGCTTACATTGTGATTTAATGCACAATGCACGGTCTAACAGCCAACCGATTTTGTTCTCTTCAGAATAGCTGAGATTTCCTAATTTTTTCTTAAAAAGGAGTGCCCAATTCATGGAATTAGACAGTAAGAAGGAAAGCATGTCAAATTATGTGTTTTTACCTTTGATTGATGTACAACAATCTTTGACTGTGTCAAGAAAATATGAGTGCCAGATGCATGTGTTAGCATGCAATATTTCTTGTTAATTGCCAACAAGAATTTTGTAATATGATTAAAAATGTGATAATGTTCTGTTAATTCGAATAAGCCAAAAAACAAAAAAATTCTATGCATTAGCTCAGATTCACAGAACTCGATTACACCTCCTTTGAAGAGCAAAATTCAATCCAATTGAATAATTGCCCTTGACAGTTCTATCGTTAGACACCACTCTTTGTAGCTCTAACATCTTGGTAGAATTCAAGGAATATATGAAAAATTACCCAAGGCATAACATTGAAATTGAAAGAGTATGTAAGAGCTGTGAGAAGAAAAACCCCATTTCAATATTATCTTTTAATAATCCTTACAAGTACCACTCTGGAGAACTGTAAGGCCTATTAATAATACAAAAATACCTAATCAGAAACTTTGCATCCTTCCATAGTGTAAATGCATTTTTTAGCAAATTCTCTGAATTTCAGGGGATTGTGATGTAAATGCTGGTGCAATGCATTTCACCCACACAACGCTGTACATTGTCTCAAAGATATTTGCTAGCTTTATTATCATACATACTAGCCCTGTCTGGTTGAACAGGTAGAGCAGGAACTACCCAAATGTCCTACCAAACTATCTGGTGCAGTAATTAGAAGGAAGGACCTTTTGGTCAATAGTTCTGAAAAATAATTTTTCTGTAAGTTGGATGTTGATTTCCTACTGCATCTCCACCCAAAGAGGTTAGAATAACACTCAGTTTATAGATACAAAGTTAGAAACTACTTACATAACTGATCCTAAATTTAGTTGTGGAGCCACAAATAGAAAATAAGTTTTATGGCATAATTACTTACTGAGCAATTAAGTATGGTTTACAGTGGGTTCTTAGTTTCAAACTGCTTGCCAGCAGTATGTCCTGAAATCTCTGAAGCTTATTTTACAATTAGCATGCTAGGAAGCTAGAGTCAGATTAAATAACAAGCAGGGAAAGAGATCTGTTGATGGCAGGATGGCATTACAGTCAATGTTGTTATTGCATCAGTGTGACATCTTCAAAGATACTGTCTTTGCCTCAAAAATAATTGTGTGTTTGGTGTTTTGTTTATCAAGACAAGGAAATCTCATACTCAGAAATTAGATACTTATTCATTGCTGGCACACAGCATAATTAAGAACGGCGCGCATCCTGTACATAATCTCTTCATTCTTCTTCTATTAGAAAAAGGATACAAAAGTCAGAGAACACATACTAACTGACTTAAGAACAGCTTCTTCCTTGCTGCCATCAGGTCTTTGAATAAACCTACCATATATTAAGCTGATCTTTCTCTTCACCCTATCTGTAACTGCAACACTATATTCTGCATCCTACCCTTTCCTTTTCCCCTATGTACTCTATGAACAGTATGTTTTGTCTGTATAGCAATCAAGAAACAATATTTTTCACTGTATTCCAATACATGTGACAATACTAAATCAAATCAAATAAAGTTCCTTTTTCAAGATCTTGTATCATGAAGACCCCTCAGTGTTGCTGCTCATACATACATTGCGTGAGGTCAAGATTTTCTCTGTACCTTAGATTTAATAAATCATAAACCTTTTTCTAATGACATGATAGCAGTGTGCAGTGATACAGTGCAAGTTACAGTGTGAAAACAAAACTTTAATCTCTCTTTTGTCGCTCTTTCTCAATTCTTTCCTGTCATCTTGTGTAAATCCAAAGGGAATCTCCAATGAAAGCTTTGGAATCATCATTTAGTCTAATGGCTTGTATGTGTGTTTGTGATTACGATAATTACAGGAATTTGAAAAGGCTTAAAATCACTTCAAAAAGAAACAACATAATTATACTGTAGCAAAGATTGTAATTGGCTGTCCCAGAACAAACTGATTATTCACAATCATTTTACTTCTCTCTTTCTCTCTGCTACATCATTTACTCATTTCAGTGTGTAAAAAATTCTAAAATGTATTCATGTGATAATTTAATTTCAGAGATGACATAAGGATGGTACAACTAAGGAGGTTTGAATGATTGCAGTTCACTGAAGCAATAACATGGTAACAGCTCAGATATTTGGCATGAATACAACAGTAAAGTTAAAGGAAACAGCAAGAAAAACAACTTATGTTCATATTGTGTTGTTCAAAGAAATTTTTCGAAAGTGCTATCAGCCAAAAATGAACACTGAGGCAATGAGGAATATGATATGAGAGCTAACCAAACATTTGGGCAAAAGTCTGAGGTTTACAGGAGGCAGATGGGAAAGCGGAGATAAAAAAAGAAAGTGGTGTTTTAGATAGTGACTTTTATCACCTCGGATGCAGTACTGTTGAAAGATAGTTATTGGGGGGATTTCCGAGCCTCCCCATGGCCCTCCTACTCACTCCCTTCACAATGCTGCCCCACACACTCACTTTCTTCTTGGGGGTGGGGGGGAGGGGAAATTGCTGGCACTGACTGTGTGGGGGGTGGTCTGCAAGGGGGCCGCTAGCACTGACTGTGTGGGTGTGGGGCTGCGAGGGGGGACTGCTAGCACTGTCCTCTCCACTTCTTTCAGAATTCTGTCCCCTACTCCCTTGCTGTGCTTCTCCCCCCACTACCACTTTGGCATTGACGTAAGTGCTTTCAATGCACTTGTCACAAAACACTTTAAATTAAGTGTAGTCTTTCTGAGGTATAAAATTCAGTGTCCACTATGTGTGCATCAAACTCCCCAAATCAGCAATGTGATAATGACCAAATGACCTTTCTTTTATAGACATTGATAGACAATTATTAACCAGGACACCAGGGATTTTATTCTTCGTAATATTGCCATGGGATCTTTCACAGCCACCAAGCAGCAGGCAGAACCTCGGTTTAATCTCTCATCTCACTCCCTTAGTACTGGAGCACCAGCATCTATATTTGTGCTCAGGCCTTAGAATGAGATTTGAAGTCAGAACATTGTGACTGAGTTGAGAGAGCTACCAACTGAGCCACAGATGAAACATAGCTGCATTTAATTTGTATTATGGCTTCTGCAGGGGTAAGTAACTTGTTGACCATCTTCCTGGCATGTTGCCACATGGCATTAGACTTCTCCAGCCAAGCTAACATCAGACACTGAATGTGTTAAAATCTAGCCAGCATCCATTTGATTGAATTGAACCCTATTTTTAAAAATTGCAAGGCCTTAACCTGCTTGTGGCAAGGACCTCTCATGTCTCCTGAAACTCTGTAGTTAAAATTATAACCCTTGAGAGTGCAGTTGTGAGCAATAAGGCTGCAAGCTGTCCCTAGTTTAATCTCCCATTCTTTTTCATGGGTCACAGAGTTGAAATACAATCTGAGTGATTTAGGCCTGGAGAAACATCAGTGCATCTGATCGTATTTGAGCAACATTGGAAGACGTGATATGAATGGCATGAACCTGTTGTTGTGCTTGTCAGATAGAACCAGTGATTGTACTCTTAACATTGCACCATTGTTCAGAACTGGCAGCTCCAGTCTCATGTACTGCTTCTTCAACTGAAGCCTTTTGAAACTGATAATGTGTGACTAATTCAGATTATTCAATTGCAGTGTGCTGAATAAATGATTGCCATGGCCTTGTCTGGTGTATGCTGGAGTCCACACCATCTGTTACATGACATAAAATACACCAACAAAGCTTTTTGTTTTCAGAAATAGTGACCAGTCACACGCAAAGTGGGTTTTTACTTAAGGAATCAAAACTCCAGCAGGGTGAAATGCTGGGCGCAAATCTGCACTTGATGAAAGCGTAATGGCCTCTTCAATTTACCACATACAGCTTCCTAACTGGCTATCTGGAGGCCTACCATCCCCCTGATTCTGCTAGCCAACCAGAGAGCATGCTGTTCTGAAGCCTTAACTCCTCCTCTGGGAAAGATGCCACTGCTGAGGAATAATGGAGACCTTAGGAGTTCATTGGGTGTGGCGGCAGATGTTGGCTTAATTGTAGGATGATTGGGCCTTCAGCAAGCACACCCGCACCTCCTGGCCCACAAGCAGTGCTATAAAACCACTTACTTCATGGATTCAATCCCTTTCAAGTCCTTTCATTTGCCAAGCTTCCTGAGTAAGAAGTCTCAGAACACCAGGTTAAAGTCCAACAGGTTTATTTGGTAGCACAAGCCACAAACTTTCAGAGAACTGACCCTTTATCAGGTGAGTGGGAGTTGTGTTCACAAACAGGGCATATCTAGACACAAACTCAATTTACAAGATAATGGTTGGAATGTGAGTCTTTACAGGTAATCTTAAGGTGATAGACAATGTGAGTGGAGAGCGGGTTATGTACATGTTAAAGAAATGTGTATTGTCTCCAGCTGAAACAGTTAGTGAGATTTTGCAAGCCCAGGAAAGTTGTGAGGGATTACAAATAGTGTGACATGAACCCAAGATTCCCGTTGAGGCCATCCTCATGAGTGTGGAACTTGGCTATCAGTTTCTGCTCAGCGATTCTGCGTTGTCGTGTGTCGTAAGGCCATCTTGGCGAACGCTTACCCGAAGATCAGAGACTGAATGCCCATGACTGCTGAAGTGTTCCCCGTAAGAAGTCTGACAACACCAGGTTTAAGTCCAACTGATTTATTTGATAGTAAGCTCACAAGCTTTGGAGGTTTCCCTCTTTGTCAAGCAAAACCTGGTGTTGTCAGACTTCTTACTGTGTTTACCCCAGTCCAACGCTAGCAGCTCCACATCAGAAGTGTTCCCCAGCAGGAAGACTTAGGTTACCAGTAAAGACCTACATTCCAACCATTATCTTGTAAATTGGGTTTGTGTCTACATATGCCCTTTTGCAAACACAACTCCTACTCATCTGATGAAGGGGGCGGTGCTCCGAAAGCTTGTGCTTGTGCTGCCAAATAAACCTGTTGGGCTTTAACCTGGTGTGTGAGGCTTCCTACTGTGCCTACCCCAGTCCACGCCGACATCTCCACATCAAAACTTCCTGAGGCCAGACGGACCACCTAACTGTGCTTAACAATAAAATCACTGTAAAAATAAACAATCAACTTGTCTCCTCATAAGAACATAAGAAATAGGAGCAGGAGTAGGCCATCTAGCCCTTCAAGCCTGCCCCGCCATTCAATAAGATCATAGCTGATCTGTCGTGGCTCAGTTTCACATTCCCGCCCTCTCCCCATAACCCTTAATCCCCTCTCTCATCAAAAACCCATCAACCTGCGTCTTAAAAATATTTAGCGAGGCAGCCTCCACCACTTCAACGGGCAGAGAATTCCAGGGATTCACCACCCTTTGAGTGAAGAAGTTCCTCCTCAACTCCGTTCTAAACCCCTTTATCTTGAAGCTGTGCCCCCTAGTCCTACTGTCCTTTCTGAGCGGGAAGAGTCTCTCCACCTCTATCCTATCCATCCCATTCATCATCTTATACGTCTCAATGAGATCTCCCCTCATTCTTCTAAACTCTAACAAGTACAAGCCTAGTTTATTCAGCCTCTCCTCATAGCTCAACCCCCTCAACTCCGGCATCAGCCTAGTAAACCTCCTCTGCACTCCCTCCAAGGCCAAAATATCCTTGCGTAAGTACGGCGCCTAAAACTGCACACAGTACTCCAGCTGCGGCCTCACCAATGCCCTATACAGCTGCAGCAAGACCTCCCTACTTTTATATTCAATCCCCCTCGTGATGAAGGCCATAGTTGATAGAAGGTCATAGTTGATTTGTCACTTGCCTTTCTCCCAGCTGAAAATGCATGGCTTTGAAATGAGTTAGATTCCTGTTTCAGATTGTTAGCTTTTTATATTCCCACCTTAACCAAAGCTAAGAACTTTCAGGGTTGAAAATTACCCCCAAGCGCCATATATGCAAAAGAATTGTTTTTTATATAGTTGTTAGCTTTCAGCAGTAAGGCAAAATTATTGCTAGCATAAATTATGATGAGTTTTAAGTGTAATTTGAAACTGTTTGGAAGTAGAAAATTACTCCTAGTTGTCACTAATGCACAAATCCATTTGAAGTTCTGATTACACAGTTAAATTCCCTATCACATATATGGCTGCACATACACAGTATTAACTTCCTAATCAATTCTATTCCTCACCCTAAAGAGCTGGTTAGTACTCTTTCAGTTCATCCCTGACTAAAGATTTTATACTCAAAGGCTGTCTTGATGCATGTAACATTATTTTGTGGGTAACAAAGTATTGGCTGTTTTACCTCTGCAGTCATTTGTCTCAGACATACATTACAGATTGCTAAGTGTTTTTTGAATTCCCTCAGTACACTTTGTACTTCAACAATATCGATTTAAAGATTTGGAGAACTAGGATTTCTGCCTCCAATAATCTTGGCTGGAATTTGCTGATCAAGATCGTCTGGTCCCATTAAAAATCAGTGGATGTAGAAGTCCTGCCACATCCCTTGCGGCAGGTCCTACTACAGAGGGGACCTGAAAATCCCAGTTCGAGTGAGAGTTTCTCCCAGGTAGGTTAGATGCTGTTAGAGGAAATTAATGAATATGGTTTAATACAACTACGTCTTCAGGGCGGAGACAGAGTATGGGTGATTTAGGGATCTCTTTAAAGATTAGATGTCTCATCAGGAGGGACTGGAGAATCTATACAAAACTATTAGAAAGTTTAAGTAAAATTCCACAATCGGGGAAAAGAACATGTTGATATGAAGAGACTGCTTAGTGGGTTGACAACTAATGAGTATGCCTAGTGACCCCGGTACTGCCTCAAAGCTGGCAGTGCAAGGCTAAGGCAGGTAACAAGAGATTAGAAAGACAGATAATTCTTGGAGCAACAAACTGGGTGGGATTTCCTCACCCCCAAGACCAGAAAATCCCACCTCAGGCCAACAGACCTTTGCATGGTTTGTGTCCCATTGGGTTTATGGGACAATACCCCTGCTACAATATGACACGGGAAAATTCCACCCCTAGTTTTATTGTCTGTAAGTTCTTTAATGTGAATCTAAAATAAACAATGCTGGAATTCAAAACAATATACTACTTATGTGATTTTGCACTAAATAGATATATCGTAGTTCTGGGCAGAGGCTGCTCCAGTGATGTCTGTAAAGTAGTGCTATTTCTGCATATGCGTGAAAAATAAAGTGATCATAACTCATTCCGAGCCTCCTGTGATTAGCTCGTAAGAAATCAGTGATAACAATCTAAAGAGCATCTGAGCTGATAATAGTTGGATTTTAAATTGGATTATCTGTGATAAGGGGTGGGATTTTCCATGCAACCGGTTGTGTGAATTGCTGCCAGTGACCAGCAATGGATCTTCTAGCTTGACTGTTGTCAATGGGCCTTCCATTAGGTGCACCCCTTGCCGCCAAGAAACCTGTGCTGGGGATGCACCATTGGTGGGACTAGAAGATCCCACCAGAATGAACAGCCAGAAAATTCCAGCCAATGTTTAATCTCTGTTTACCCCAAATTGCTATCTTGGTAGAGCAGTTGAAGCTTATACATGGAAAAGCTGTCAAAGGATCAATAAGGGTCTCATTACCACTTAAGCTGCCTAGTAGAGCTCACAAACAGGCGACGTGGCATTTTTGAAGCCAGTTCTTCACCTCGTAACAGTGACCACCTGATTGGGAATAAATAAGTTGCAGAGGGCACAAATGCTTCTTAAAGTTAGATCACCTTTATTGTTCATTTGCTGCTGAACTTTTCAAACATATCAGGAAACATTTCTGGGACACAGTTTCAATACTTCACCTTCGGACAATTATTCTGGAATTTTTGTGATGACTTCATCTGAAAAGGGCGAGTGTTGTCTTATTAGAAACCTCATAGGAGTCACCAGGAGAAAATAAAGTAGTTGATTAGTGATATTTTATTAAGTATCATCGTCGATCTGCAACAGCAATGGGAAAGGACGTATGATTCAGCAGAATATTACAAACTCGTAAAGGGGAAAATGACACGATGGTGAGATGGACCCTTACCACACTGTGATTACAGGACACCTCTCCTTCCCTGGATCCCCTCCACCACAACAGCCAGTGCTGTTTCTCTGAGTGTGTACACTCTCTCCCTCGATCCCTGAGCTGTAACCTGCCTTTGTGTGTCAACCAGCACAGACCCATGTTTGTATTGAGCTAACATATTGCTCCATGAAAATTGCTTCTAATTAGCACTTGGATTCTTGTTTCTTTTAGCACCTAAAGGCAAATTAAAATTATGATAATCAGCGATAAGGATTAAAATTGGATACTAAAACCAAACTGCCTTATGAGCACAGCCTATTTTCACCATTAACTACAATAGCCCCTCGAAATCCTAACTGCTGGGCGAGGAGTTCCTGATGTGTATGTATTAATTCTCCCTATTAAATAAGGCATTTGGGGAGGCTAAATTGTATAGTACCCACAAATGGGCACTTGGATTTTGATTACTCAGTTATCTTGTGTGAATTTGATGAAGCCCAGGCATCTTTATATTGACTGCTCCATTTCTGCACTCAACCAATATTAAGTACCAGCTGCATACTCTGTACTGTTGAACATTTGGCCAGTCATCAAGTCAGGACTTGTTCCAACAACACATGGATTGTATTATCAAGAATGTTCCTGGCTGTGTTTGTATCACAGATAACATGGCGGTCATGGGAAATACCAAGGAAGAGCATGACAAGAACCTTCACATTTTACTGGAGAAGACTAGAAAAGAAGTTCTCATGTTTAATAGTAAATAAATGTAACATTAATGTGACCCATATTAATTTCTTTTGTTCAATCTATTATGACACTGGAATAGGACCAAATGCCAGTGAGGTGGAGGATAAACTATCAAAGACTACTTAGAATCATTGAATCCATAGGGTGCAGAAGGAGGCTATTCGGACCATTGTGTCTGCACTGACAGCAATCCCACCCGGGTCCAATCCCTGTAACCCCACTTATTTACCCACTAATCCCTCCAACCTATGCATCCTGGGACACTAAGGGACAATTTTAGCATGGCCAATCAACCTGACCTGAGCATCTTTGAACTGTGGGAGGAAACCAGAGTACCCAGAGGAAACCCATGCAGACATGGGGAGAATGTGCAAACTCCACACAGACTGTGACCCAAGCTGGGAATCAAACCTTGGGGCTGTGAGGCAGCAGTGTTACATAACAAATCAAACTGCATATTGATGATCTTTATGCTGCAAGAATGGCACATCTTTCTCGAGCACATTATTTGGTGCTAAGACATTAAAGAGACCAAAACATTTTGTAACTATCTTTGTCTTCAGAACACATGGGGTGGTACGGTGGCACACTGGGAAATGTGCACGAGGCAGAACTAGACAGGGTAGAATCAGGGAGGACATTCCCGATGATGAGGTGTCCAGAACGAGGAGCCACAGTCTGAGGATTCAGGGTAGACCATTTAGGATGGAGATGAGGAGACATTTCTTCACCCAAAAGAGTGGTGAGCCCATGAAATTCATTACCACAGTAAATAGTTGATGCCAAAACACTTGAATGTATTCAAAAGGCTGCTGGACATAGCACTTGGGGTGAATGGAATCAAAGATTATGGGGAGAATCCAGGATTAGGCTACTGAGTTGGATGATTAGGCATCATTATGATAAAAGGCAGAGCAGGCTTAGAGGGCTGAATGGTCTCCTCCGGCTCCTTTTTTTAAATATTTCTGTGTTCTGTAAAATTAAAGCACGTGGGATTTGGGGGTTGAAACGGATAGAAAACTGATTGACAGATGTTGATCTTTCTTAACAGCCTAGTGATAACAGTATCACTCTCTCCTTTCCTTTTCCCCTATGCACTCTATGAATGGTACGCTTTGCTTGTTTAGTGCACAAGCAGCAATACCTATTACTGTATAATAATAAACCGAATCGAAGAATAGGAAATAACGAGTCTTTTCCAAATGGTTGACAGTGACTATTTGGGTACTGCAGGGATTCAGTGCTGGGACCCTAGCTATTCACAATATATATTAATGATTTAGGTGAGGGAACTAAATGTGACGTCTCCAAATTTGCAGATGACACAAAGCTGGGTGGGAGGCTGAACTGTGGGGAGGATGCAGAGATGCTTCAATGTGCTTTGGATAAGTTGAGTGCATTCGCAAATGAATGGCAAACACACTATAATTTGGATAAATATGAAGTAACACTTTGGTAACAAAAACAGGAAAGGCAGATTATTATCTAAATGGTGTTGTGCCAATTATCGGCATCTCTAGGGCTCTGCATACTCACTCAATCAGTATAGGTGAAATTATTATATCTAAGTACCTCTGCATGTATCAGGCAAAAATTTGAGTTCAACCGATTTGGTAGCAAAAATGGGAAGGTGGATTATTATTTGAATGGGTGTAAATGGATAGTCGTGGATACTCAGCGGGACCTTGATGTTCTCGTGCATCATTGTAGCAGGCAATAAAGAAAGCAAGTGATAAGTTGGCCTTCATGGTGAGAGGATTTGAGTACAGGAATAGGGATGTTTCGCACTTGGAATATTGTGAATAGTTTTGGTGCCCTTATCTGAGGAAGGATGTCCTTCCAATAGAGAGAGTGCAGGCTGATTCCTGAGATGGCAGGTCTGTCACATGAGGAGAGATTAGGTTGGTTGGGATTGTATTCATTTCATTTTATTGAAGTACAAGGGTTTTTCACAGAAAGTTAGAAAATTTATAAAGTTCTAACAGGATTAGACAGGGTAGATTCAGAAAGAATGTTCCCGATGGTGGGGAAGTTCAGAACTAAGGGTCATATTTTGAGAATAAGGGATAAGCATTTCAGGACTGAGGTGAGGAGAAATCTCTTCACTCAGAGAATACCAGAGAAAGTAATTGAGGCAAAATCATTTTGTGATTTCAAGATGTAGGGTGCAAGGGATATTGTAAGAGTCCAATTGTGCATCAGAAGGTGTCTTCAGCAAAACCTTGTTCTGTGGGTTGTTGCTTTCATTCTTGGTTCTTGCACATAAATCTCCGCAAATCAGTGGCAGTTAGAGGTGATCCTGACAATGACATGCTGCTGCACATGGCCAGGACCAGTGATCTGCAACCACTCAAGGAGCAGGACCACATAGGAGGAGCAACGTTGGAGACAGTGGAGGCCAAGAATCTTCCGGTGTTGATGTTCCTATATTCGGTTGTCTGAACTGCAGTACTGGAGAAGACTGTGTCTATCCCGGGGGACAGTGGACCACGTCTGCCACATACTGCATGAGCTGACACCTCATGGAACTGGAGGACACTCAATGCTTGTGACCATTAATGTTACAGTCGCTCTGAACTTTTATGCTAGCGATTCATTCCAGGGCAGCACTGGGGACATTGGGCCCTACAATACAACCTCCAGAGGATCTACTTTATTGTCGTGGTCTTTACCCTAGTGCTGCAGAGGAGAGACAACCTGGACCTGGAGGAAATGGGTGAGTCATGATGTGGAGATGCCGGCGTTGGACTGGGGTAAATACAGTAAGAAGTCTGACAACACCAGGTTTAAGTCCAACCGATTTATTTGATAGGAAACACACAAGCTTTCGAGGTTAAACTCTTCATCAGGTGAATAGACTCTCCATTCACTGCCAAATATCCAGGCAGCGTGCATGACAGCTTCAAAGTCAGGAGCTCGGACATCCCGGAGGCATTCGAGGAGGATCCCAAGCTGCAGGCGTGACTCCTGACTGACATTGGTCCCCTGCTTCAGTCATGGCTGATGACGCCTGTGCGGAGGCCTGTATCTGAGATGGAAACCTGCTATAATGTAGCCACCCACGCGGCAGTGGAGAGGTGCATTAGGCTCCTCAAGATTCGATTCCAGTGCCTGGACTGATCTAGCAGAGCCCTCCAGTACAGCCCCCTGATCTCCCGTATTGTGGCGGTGTGCTGTGCCTTGCACAATCTGGCTCTGCAGAGAGGTGACCTCCTAGAGGAGGAAGAGGAGGACGTGGAGGCTGACCAGCCAGCCGGCACTGGGGAGGATGACCAGCAGGAGGAGGAGGAAGAGGAAGAGGAGGAGGAAGATGAGGCAGAGCACATCAGAGTGGTTGGCCTGGGTACTCTGTGTTAGTGAGTTTTTTGGTAGGCAGGAGGGTAATGATGACTCACTAAGCACCATTCTGATGGTGCCCTGGTGCAAACTAGTCTGACTCCTACCTGAGCTCCGCGTGCATGCTGGCACCTGGGCCCATGTCTGTGTAGTGGGTAAGGGATCTGAAACGTTCATACAGGGCCCTAGGGCAGGTGGGGTGGGGACGGGAAGGGTCTGTGAAACCAATGGCTTCCATTTCTCAGTTCACACAGCATTGAGGGGCCTCCCCAACTGACATCAACATGAAGCATCCCTCCGGTTATCACCAATGGAAAAGGATTCATTATCAAGACAAATTAGTCGCAGGTGAGTGTTGAAAAAACATTTATTTACAATAAAAGTGTTTAAATAAGATGTTGTAATATAAAACCTTGTGAACAGAAACCATTAAGGTGCTTACATATCTTTCTAACAAGTGTAGCCCTTCACCCGTGCTATCTCAGTGCAACTGCAACTTCCTAACCTTACATGGCTACCACTACGTCTCAGTGACTCCCCAGAATGTACATTGGCGGTCGAGAGGGCCACCTGCCTACCATGCCCATGGTGATGCGTGTGAAGGGCATCCTCTGGAGACCCTGTACCTTGAGGGCCCCAACCTGCTTCCTAGTGTCTGGGATGTTTCCGTGACACCCTCTTCCTCGCTCTGTCCCTGAGGTGCCCTGGTGTCAGGAAGTGGGGAGTCAGAAGATATCACCACAACCACAGTCTTCTGGCTGGAAGGTCCTAGCATGGGTTTGAGCCCTTCCGCCTCCCTTGGGGTTCCTGTTGGCTCCTGGGTCAGTCGTGCTTCTGCCTTCAGCTCCAGAAACTCCGGCGTCACCTGGCACTGCCAGTCCTGGAGGACTACTGGCGTCCTACCATGATGGGCGACCCTTCTATAATGGCCACTTGACTCGAGGGCCATCTTCCAATGGCCGCAGCAAGTGCCTTCTAAGACTGGGCCATGCTCTGCAACCCCTCAGCCTTGACCAGCTGAGACTGGGCCATGTTCTCAAGGGCTGATGGCAAAGCCCACTGTGTCTTAGCACTGTACCACTGTGTCTCCTGCAACCTCTCAGCCATGAGTCACAGAACGTTGACAAGCTTGATCAGTCCCTTAGTTGTGGCCCACTGTGACTCGGCTGCAGCCCTCTGGGACTCTGCTGTGGCCTGCTGTGCCTCAGCCAGCGCTTGGAGCCTGCCACTCATGGTAAGGATCCCCTCCCCCTGGCTTTCCACTGCAGACGTCATCCTTGCAGTGTTGGCCTGGGAAGCACACATGACAGGCAATAGCTGGTCGACCTGAAAGCTTTAGGACTCCTCCCAACAGCCTTGCAGCTGGCCCAGTGTGGCCATCAGGCCTTCCTGCATTCACTGGCTCTGTTGCTGCATCTCCAGCAGTTGAGGGAGAAGTGATCCCAGAAGACTACCATGTAGCCTGGGGCCAGCTGAGTCCTCAGACCGCATGCCAGAGGCCTCAGACATTCCTAGTCCACCCGATGTACCTTATCAGATGTGTCGAGCGCAGCAAAGAGTGACCTAGAAGTCTCACCATTAACTGGACCCACCGACATGTCAGTATCTGGGATGGTGAGTTGTGAGGTGGCAGTTGAAGCCAAAATGGTGCCACCCTTGGAGGTCCCTTCACCCGCACCCTCTGAGGACTCATCCGAGCTATCTGGACCATGAGGGGTGGGAGCTGTAATAAGGCCTGTAGACCAGAATGCCCAGGGCATCCAGATTTATCCCTGCAACACAGGACACATGTTAATTGGAAGGGAGAGAAAGGAATCTATAATACTAAACACATGATTCACATTTTTCCATTGAACATAGAACAAAGAACCAAGAAAATTACATCACAGGAATGGGCCCTTCGGCCTCCAAGACTGTAGTGAACGAGGCTGTCCATCTGATTTGTAACCCCCTACCCTTCTGGGAACCATGTGCCTCTATCCCCATCCCATTCACATAGCTACAGATACACCCCTTAAAGGCCAATATTGTATCAGCATCCGCAATCTCCACTGGCAGCGAGTTTCAGGCATCCACTCCCTTCTCTGTGCAAATAAACATGCCTTGTACATCTCCTTTAAACCTTATCCCTCGCACCCGAAACTCATGCCCCTTGAGAAGTTGCCTCGAAGTGATTGGAGGAATGACAGGCGCTCACGTCTTGATGGCAGCCCAACCATGCTGTCATTGACAGCCTGCATCTCACCTTCCAGTGCCTACTCCTCAAAGGGGTGAGGACCCGGAGGTCTGGCTCGCCATTCCCTGTTTTCGGTCTCTCACGGGTGTGGCGTTCCATCTTCCTCTGTGGAGACAGAAGGAGTCATGAAATAAATGGTGGCGTGATTCCTGCAGAGTATCAGGTGGTGGCCCTTGGAGGGCAAGCACAGCGGGGCTCATCCAGGGGAAAGGAAGGAGATGCTTGGGGGTCAGGAGCTGGAAGCATACAAGATGCTGGGGATGGGAGGGACTGGGGGAGATTTGGAGGAAGCTGCAAGGTGGGGTTCAGCACTCACCCTTGCTGCCGAGATGAGGTTGTTGACTTTTCTCCAGCACGCTTCCCGGTTCGTGGGGGCCAGTGCCCTGGCACTGACTGAGGTGGTGACTTCCTCCCAGGCCACATTTCCATCAGCCCCCTTTGGTCTGCGTCCTCCTGGGGTAAAGGGGATGTCCTGCCCCAGCTCTGCTGCATCTAGTAGCCTCCCAAGGTTGCCCTCAGTAAATGGGGGGGGGGGGGAGCTGACCGTGTGCTCATTCATTTCCTGCCTGCCTGCCCATTCTTGAGTTTTTAGTGGAACTGCCCCTCATTAGGGCAGATCAGTTGCAGGCAGTTTGGCAGATCATTCCAGCAAGTTACATGCAGTTTACTTACTAGCATTGAGGGGAAGGCAAGTGAACACTTGCAGGTGTGCCGCTGGGGAGGGTGAGGGGCAGGTGGTGGAGTGGGAGGTGGGGTGGATGAGTGCCTCAATGATTGGGAAAAGGGAGAGAGAGGGAGGTGTCACACAACCATCGGAGTCCAGAGGAGATGGGGGCCTTGTGCGGGAGGGTACGGGATGGGGGTGTGGGGAAATCACCCTGCCTGACATGGAGCGGGGAGGCTGGACCTCTCTACCTGAGATGCCTGAGGTGGAAGGGGGAATGCAGGAGGGGCTGACGGCCACACTGGACCAACTGCAAGGCTGTTGGGAGGAGTCCCGAAGCTTTCAGGTCGACCAGCTATTGCCTATTTTGCATGCTTCCCAGGCCAACACTGCAAGGGTGACATCTGCAGTGGAAACTCTGCGGCAGGGGATCCTCACCATGAGTGGCAGACTCCAAGCAATGGTCATGTCACAGCAGGCCACAGCAGAGTCCCAGAGGGCCATGGCCGAGTCACAGCAGGCCACAGCAGAGGGACTCTGTCAAGATTCTGTGGCTCATGGC
This sequence comes from Carcharhinus amblyrhynchos, assembly GCF_965287045.1. NCBI lineage: Eukaryota > Metazoa > Chordata > Chondrichthyes > Carcharhiniformes > Carcharhinidae > Carcharhinus > Carcharhinus amblyrhynchos. The sequence goes on along the minus strand of NC_137328.1, from coordinate 25,113,781 downwards.
TGAGAGGCATGAGAGCTTGTACTTTGCATGAGATGAGTGAGAGTAAGGGGAGGTCGGGGGGTTCGCTGCCACTCTGCCTGAGATGAGTAAGGGGGAAGGGGGGTCTGCTGCCTCTCTGCTTGAGCTCTTTGGGGAAATGGGGGAGGGGGCCGTGATCGGTCTGGGTGGTGAGGGGATAAGGGGGTCATTAATGTTTTGGGGGATGGGGCAGTGTCTGTGGGGGGCCAGGGGGAGGCACTACCTGGCCTGAGAGCGATGTGGTAGAGGAGCAGCATTCCATCATTTATTTTCTGTGCATGTGCAGTTGGAGGCGCCACTCAGAGGATTTTGGGCGCGATAAGCCCCACCCACAGGCTTCAGCAGCACGATTCAGAATCGCTGCTTTTTTATCAGGCAGTGTGCATATGGGGGTGCCGGAGAACAGGTTTACAAGTCGGATCTGGAACATTCCCAGATTCAGCACTTAGAATCAAAATGGTAAAATCAAAACAGCTATATTCTGGTCACAATTTTCAATAGTTCTTATGTAAAAATGACAAGATTATAGCAGCATTTGCTTGGTGCAGTGAATCAAGACTCAACCTTCTGCACCACAATGCAATATAACACAGCTACTATTTCAGCGCAACACAGGTACCAGGTACTTACACTCTTTGATTGATAGTGATTCTTGGAAGTGATGTGCTGGGCTGTGGTGAATTGAGAAGTGGCTGAGGCTAATAATGCAATCATTAGGTCATGGTACTTGACGATGCATTTACTGACTTGAACCACTGAACCTCTTCTGACACTGCATCCAGGTCCTTGGATATTACTCCTGATATTGATCTTCAAAACGAGATGTTCTAACTACTTCTCCACATGGACCTACAGCTACTCAAAGGATCACCCCACCCACCCACCTTCTACAACGAAGACTTCAATGCAGTGTCTGAAAACCTTGGGGCCCATTCTTTCATTCCTTCCCTTTTCCCTAAACAATTGCCAACACTTGCTGCAGTCACCGTGCATCTCCTGTTTAAGGAGTGTTAGTTTTTTAATGATATTGACCCTACTCGCTGATGCACGCACCTTGTGAATTATGCCCGCTGGTGGCATGCAGAAATGATTATAATTCACAGCCAGCAATAAGTTAGCTTCATCATGTTCCCCACATTCATTTTCAAGGGCTGAATATAAAGTACTATGATTCTAACGGAATACAGAGAAAAATTGCACCCTGTGAGCAGTGAAGTAATTCAAGAAACTTGCATCTTTCTTGAGTCTTGGTTTATATTCTGGCCACAATTTTCAATAGCTTTTATGTAAAAATGACAAGATTACAGCTTGGTGCAGCGGATCAAGACTCAACCTTCTGCATCACAATGCAATATAACACAGCTACAATTTCAGCACAGCACAGGTACCAGATACTTCCTGTCTATGAGGCTGGGATTTTCCGCCCCCATTTTCGGTGGTTAAGAAAGCTGGTGGAGGCGGGGGGACGGGGTGGGGGGGTTGCAGGGGGGCAGAATCTAATAGGAATCCCCAAATGGCTTTTCCGCTTGTGGAATTTCCCACTAAATTGTCCACAACCCCACCAATGACTTTTGGGGTTCCAACCATGCAAGGTCAGGAACCCAATTACTACATATTTATGTCTAATTAGCAGGTTTCCCCAACCCCAAATGGGGATAAGAATCCCCATTTCTTATGTTCTTATCCTATTTTAAAGTTCTTAGGGTTTATTTATTCATGTCACAAGTGGGCTTACATTGGCACTGCAATGAAGTGACTGTGAAAATCCCCTAGTCGCCACAATCCAGCATCTATTCAGATACACGGAGGAAGAATTTAGTATGGCCAATCCACCGAACCAACACATCTTTTGGACTGTGGGAGGAAACCCGAGCACCTGGAGGAAACGCATGCAGACACGGGGAGAATGCGCAGACTCCGCACAGACAGCGACCCAAGCCAAGATTTGAACCCAGGTCTCTGGCACTACGAGGAAGCAGTGTTAACCATTGTGCCACTGTGCCACCCATATTATCCTCTCACATTTAGAATTCCACCCCTCTCACTGACGCGACATCACATCAACAGGGTTTACAATAAACACTGACAAACGGGGATCTGGTTGAGGAGAACCTTCCTGGAGTGTTCAGGTAAGTATAGTCCCCTGGAAGGAGATGTTCATGTCTGGGTAATACTCTGGCAATGCCCAAGGAGGCAGTGCCACTGACACAAGCAGCACCGTTGGGCAGGGGGCGGTATTCCGAATGTACATCTAAGTTGACACTTAGTCATGAAATGGTAAAATTCCACCCTGTGGAATGATATTCACATTATTTTCAAAATAACAAAGGATGAATATTTGATGAATGGAAAATGTAATACGGTGCACTCAAGAAATGGAATTAGATGTATATTTGAGTTGTAAAAGAGTTTTATGTACTTAGTGTGTTTGAAGGAGACATTGCTCAATTGCCAGCAATGATGATAAACTGGTTACATAAATCCGTGAGAATAGTGGTTAAATGTTTGCACATTTCAGAATCCTGTGCAGCATTGTGATAACAGCTGGGGAAGTGCTGCTTTCAATTAACTGAGGGTGCTTGGGCATGTAATTGATTGCTGTATATAGCTAGCCAAATACCATGATCAATCCTGGCCTAATCACAGGAGTTCAAAATAAATAAACTACTCGCATGCCTTGAATATGATGAAAAATGTCTTTTAGTTCGAAAATGTGTTTCATTTTAAGTAAAGGGGGAACCCAATAAGGGTTTTTTTATTTAAATATACTTTTACCTTAAGGAAAACGTCTTGAGTGCTCTGCTCTTTGTTAAGCTGTTGCACGGATGTCACCAGTTAATGTTCCCTGAAGCACTTGGTAAGGAACAGGAACTGCAGCATCAAAATGCCCTGAACATCATTGTCCCTGGGAAATTATGTTATCAGAACCTTTGTTTCCCCGGATTTTTTAACAACTGGAATAATTCTGAATCCCTGTTTGAAGCCAAGGGCCAGCTGTTTCACATAGCAATATTCCCAACTGAAAAAGGAGAGTGGACCAGTAAGGAAATTAATAGCCCAGATCTCTGGATACTGGGAGACCAGAATGACCTTCAGAATTCCCAGTGCAAGGACTCTTTGGGAGTTGCCCAGGATGTTTGAACATTTTCTCCTTCTCCAGGGAACTTTGGATAAAAATCTTCATCTCTGAATTTGAACCAGAGACTTCAGAGGGCTCCAACTTACTTTTCTAGATATTAACCCTAAAATAATCAGAGATTTCACTTGCTGTTTTTCAACCAATAGTACTCCCAGTCACTGAGCTGCTGCTGCCATTCAAACAGTTCTGAGATTTCTTGACATGCTTTTCAAAAGAAAACATTAGAATCATAAAGCAACCCAAACGTCAGCAGCAGCAGCTCAGTGAATCTGACCTGAAAGACTGGATTGAAAAAAAGATTGTCAGGCTAACAGTTCTGATTTTTTTGAAAGCCAGTCTTTCAGGTCTGAAGCTCACCTGAAGAATCACAAGAAACATCCTTTAAACCATTGAGCCTGTTGTTTCCCCCACTCTGCCCCCCATCCTTAACCCCTAGTGTTTGGTATTGTCTAGATCACTGGGCTCTACTTCACCCACCTACCCACTTTATTCATCCCGGCATCACTCATGTTTTGCCCTTGCAAGGTCCACAATCTTACTCATTTATCGTACCTACCCTATGCCCTCCCCACCCAATTGCTTCATCCACTTGACTCAGACATTTAGCTTCTTTCCTTAAGTGTTTTCAAAGCAGCTTGGGGACATTTAAATGCTTTACTTACTGAATACGGCAGCATACAGCACCACAAAAAGGGAGTGTTGCTTCTGTGTTGATACTTTGCACCACCCCCTAAGTGACTCACTACACGGATCAGCTATGAAGGGTACTCTTCAGGAGATTGCTCAGGGGAATCAGATGAAGAGAAGTGTCATTTTATTGTCTGATCCAGGTCTATTATATTTTGGATCCTGATTAAAAGATCTGGGCCAATGGAGAAATCATAATGTGAAACAAAAAGAGAAAATGTTGAAAAGTCTCAGTAGGTCTGGCAACAACCAGCATCTGTAAGGAGAGAAAAGAGTTGATGTTTTGAGTCCAGATCATCTGTGACCCGAAAGCCTAATAACCGCCCCTCTCCCCCCCCCACCCCCACCCTAGCACCATCTTAGGCATCCCCTGCTCTCCTCTGTCCACTCTTGGCCACTGCCAAATTTAAATGAATCCTCCCCTCCCCCACAAAGCTCCCACTGGCACCCACCTCTGGCAATGTCCCCTGGCACAGCTTGGCACTGCCATGTTGGCATGGTGGCAGATTGGGAGCTACAACCTGTGCAATGGGGCAGTGCCAGTGGGCATCACTAGGGCACCGCCAGGTCATTTTCCCCTCCCTCGGGTGCTATGCTTACCTTTATGTCCCAGGGAGACCCCAGCAACAGGTTCACGCCTAGGTGACATCACATGGCACAGTGTCAATATATGGAGGGTGGTCAATATACAGCAAGGGAGTAGGTTAATGATATTGAAATCGGTTTAAATTCATGTAAAGCAGGTTCATACTTATTATGGGCATGAACCTGACTACTTCACCGGCAAAGGGGGTGGGGGATGAGAGGGCAAGATCTGGGATTGCAACCTTGCCAGCGAAATCTGCAACTTCCAAATCTTTAGCCCCTGCACGGACAGCGGACATGGGCTCAGGGTCTCGCCCGATATCTTTCTGAAAAAGGTTTTGAAGTCATGCCTCAGCAGAAACTCCACTCTCATAAGCAAACTCATGCACGCTTTATGAGTTCAGTGTTTGTGAATTTTATGAATCCAGTGGTAAACAGTACTCCTTGTCATTGTATTCAATATATTGCATATCCTCTTGAGATCTCTTAGAGTTCAGAAAGTATCAGAATAAACGTCATCAGACTCTGGTTCAGGCTATACACTCCAAAGATTTATTAAAAATAGCAGCTGAGCTGTATTAAAGGGGATAGAAAACTTTACATGACATTTTTATTTCTTGCCACACAATATAATAAAAAGTTATGGCTCTTCCCTCATATTATTACTGAACCGATTACAAATGTGAAGTTTGTTAGTTTGTTATGTTTAGGAATGTCTGTTTAACTTAAGGTAAAATGGAGTACTGAATGGGGCAATGAGAACTGCTCTGAGTCATGCCTCGTGACAAGCCAGAGTGGATTGGTTGATTTGGAAACTGAGGTCCAGGCTGATTCACTGGAATAAGGTGCAAGATGTTCACACTTATAGACAATGGAAAGGGTGTTTGTGCTGACTTTGGGCAGTCTATTAGTCTCCAAGGCCAGGATTTCCACTCCCAAGTTGGATAGCGTGAGTCGGGAAATTTCCCAGTCTGTCACACTCACTTTGGACAAAATTCTCCAGAATGGTGGGATCTTTGTTCTGGGGCAACAGGTGCATTAGAAGTCAGTTTTGCCACCTCTGGACACCAAATGAGGATGTCAACAGGGCTGCTGAATGCCAAGGTGGACATTTCGAAAAGTTTGGCCCAATTTATTTGGTACTTCATCCCTATTGTTTGTTTACGCTTTCCCCCCCACCCTCTCTCCATGCTACATCCATGTCAAATATCCCACCCACCCACAATGGCCAGTCAGACCCTACATGCCAATCTATGACTCTTCCAGCCTGCATATTTCTCATACCCACCAGGTGTAGACCCCGCCACCCCTCCCTCCCCACACTCCTGCCACCCGCATTGAATGGCTCCTTTTCGTAGGGTTGTTGGGATGATGAGGCAGAAAGGATGAGCATTGGAGATAGCAAGTTCATAAGGATTTAAACAAAACTGGAAGTTTTGTCTAGCTTTGCCCGGTGGGAGGATTCTTCTGAGTAACACTCACAATGAAAGTTTATTCGAAGTTTGAAAATTATCCAGCCAGTAGAGGAAATAGGAAAAAGGAGGCAAAAAATCAATAACTGTGAATAGCTTTAGGCTAGCCCCTGAAGAATGCTGATTAAGGGATAGTTAATGTACAACCAGAGGGCAGAAGGATTTTGAGTCATTTTAAAAGCGAAATGGGAGTAATTTTATGTAGTTTAAAGTATTTGTTACATATTGAATAATATTTAGACATTAGTTCTAGTTTGTTTACTGCAGACTAAGTCATAAAATTTGAAACCAAAGCCAGGATTTTACAGGCTTCCTCCACCCATTGATGGGCAGAATGAGCCAGTAAAATCGCACAAGAGCTCAGAAATCAGGGTCACGCCTGATTGCTCACCCCCCGCGATTTTACAGGAGCCAGATTTCTGGCAAGGTCAGCCTCTCACCAGAAATGGGTCAGAAGCTGAATAATTTATTTAAATAAATTTAAATGCCAATTCACATGTGTTAAGTGAGCCCGCACTGAATTGTCTAGACTCACTTGTCCTTATGGCCTTGACGGGAGAGGTTCTCTCTGGCAAGAAAAGCATCTGTTCCCCATGAACAGGGAACAGTCATGTTGGCCCTGCCATTGAAACTGGAGGTCACTGAGGTCTCTCAGGGAGGCTAAGGGCAAGGGGGTGTCAGCTTGGCAGGGTCAACCTGGCACTTTGGCACTACTGGCTTGGCACCTGGGCAATGTCCACTGGTAACACCAGGTGGCGGGGCATATGGGGGTGAGGTCGATAGGGGCAGGTCCCCACGATTGCAGTAGGGAGGGGGAGACCTGAATCAGACACCTGCACATGCACAGTAGCTCCCTCTGCAGACTGGCTGGTAAATTAAGCCCAGCCCACTGCTTGTAGCAACCAGAAGCAGTCTAGCTCATATTTTCAATCATTAAGTGCACAAGATTGGGCATGAAAACCGGCCCAAAAAATAGATAAGGAACTTTCCCATTTTCATGCTAGCTGGACACATAGAATCAATCTCACAAAATTCTGTCCCATATATGTTCTTTGTTACTGGAAAACAAATCTTTTTAAGTGTGTTTATTCATTAGTGTCATAAGAAGGCTTACATTAACAGTGCATTGTGAAAATTTCCTAGTTCCGGTGCCTGGTTCGGGTGCACTGAGGGAGGATTTAGCATGGCCAATGCACCAAACCAGCACGTCTTTTGGAATGTGGGAGGGAACCAGACCAGAAGTAACATTCATTAGAAAGTAGGCTAAAGGCAAGATACTGCACAGGCTGCAAGCTGAAACAAAAACAGAAAATGCTGGAAAAACACAGTGGCCTGATAACATCTGTGAAGAGAGAAAACAGTTCTATTCTCTCTCCTCAGATGCTGTTCCATGAAGACATGATATAGGACATTCAGCCATTTGGATCTATTTCACTGTTCAGTTAGTTAATCTATAATCTAAACAAAATAAGTCTATCTCAATCCTGAAAGTTTAAATCATTCCATAGAACCATAAGACATAGGAGCATAATTAGCCACTTGGCCCATCGAGTCTGCTGCTATTCGATGAGACCATGACTGATCTCATATAATGATCCTCAGCTCCATTTTCCTGCCTTATCCCCAAATCCTGAAGATTGCCACACAAGTAGATAGGGTGGCAAGGAAGGTGCATGGCACGCTTGCCTTTATTGGTCGGGACACTGAGTACAAGCATCAGGATGTCATGTTGCAGCTTGATAAAACTTTGGTTAGGCCACTCTTAGAATATTACATTCAATTCTGGTCGCTACATTATCGGAAGTATGGCTTTGGAGAGGGTGCAGAAAAGGTTTACCAGAATGCTGCCTGAATTAGAGGGTATGAGCTATAAGGAGAGGCCAGAAAAACTAGGGTTGTTTTCTCTGGCATGGTGGAGGCTAAGGGGAGACTTGATAGAAGTCGATAAAATTATGAGAGGCATAATGTTGACAATGAGAATGCTTTTTCCAGAGTTGAAATGTCTAATACTAGGGGGCATGCACTGAAGGTGAGAGGGGAAAGTTCAAAGGAGATGTGAGGGGCAATTTTTTTTACACAGAATGTGTTAAGTGTCTGGAGCGCACTACCAGGGATGATGGTGCAGGCAGATATGATAGGGACATTTAAGGGGCTTCTATATAAGCACATGAATATGCAAGGAATAAAGGAATATGGACCAAGGTAGGCATAAGGGCTTAGTTAAATTTGGCGTCATGTTCAGTGAACATCATGGACCGAAGGGCCTCTTTCTGTGCTGTACTTTTCTATGTTCTATATGTCACAGCCAATATATGTCATTATTGGCAATTTTTCAGAGTATTGAAAGCATAATCCTTGCGATGGAGCTCTTGGGCTTTTCCAGCCTCAGTCTACCTCCAATCTTCAGGGAAATGTCAACACTAGAATACCTAGCATCCCTGAGAATTCCTCATCAACAGCCAGCCACGCTTGCCATGTTTAAAAAATAAACTTCCTATTCTTCCCATTGTGATTCGAGGGAAGATTCTCCACCCACAGCTCCTAAGCAGCAGCAGCAGCCAAATTTTTATTGATGCCCACCAGTTATATAGTCAGTCTGGCCAGGTGTCGCAAGAGACTCTAGCATAACTTATTTAACTGAGGCCCTGCTGTTATGACCAACATGGTCTCCACAGTCCACACCTTGTGGATTTGTCTCCTTCTAACAGATTTCTACAAACGTTGTTCACCGTACCTGTAAAATCATGGCCATGCCGTTTCTGAAAGTTAAATCGCTGTTGTGTCTTTGAAACATCCATGATCAATTCAGAAACCTGGCTAGGTCCCATCAGTGTATGTTGAAAGACAGCTGTTTGTTCATGAATTAAACACAAACTTCTCTGATGTATATACTTGCGGATTCTGTTTTTTCTCCAGTTTGTCATTTTTTTTCACAAAAATCAAATAGTGGTGGAACTTAGCTAACATCATAAGGAATTAGATATAAGTGAAGAAGTTGTAAATGAAAAGTGCACTGAGTTTCAAGCCAGTCAGAAAGTGTCCACTCTTCTGATTTTATCAGCTTGGATAGAAATTTTTTTGACAATTTAGAATTCAAAAGCAATTTGCCTTGTTTTATAAGCAAATCTTTGCACATAATTTTTGGGAATAGTGGAGGAAATGTTAGAAGGATTCCTGGGCTGATTAATAGCCCATTGAACCATTTTATGAAGACTCTTTCCATAGCCAACATGTCCTTGCATTGAACATGAACCTGAAGCTTCTGATCCAGAGGCACAGACGCTAACACTGTATCATAAGACATCATTTCTTGTTTTGTCACTTTGATTCATGGCTCAATGATATCCAACTACACAAATCAGTCTTTGGGAACCATAAAGATCATAAAACATAGGAGCAGAAGTAGGCTATTCAGTCCATTGAGTCTTCTTCTCCATTCAATGAGATCATGGCTTATCTGATATAATTCTTGACTTCACTTTCCCACTTTATCCCCATAACTCTCAATCCCTTTACTGATTAAAAATCTGTTTAGCCTTGAACATACTTAATGACCCATCCTCTACAGCTATTTGCAGTAAAGAATTCCACAGATTCACTACACGCTGAGAAGAACTCCCTCCTCAACTCTGCCTTAAATGGGCTACTCCTTACTCTGAGATTATTTCCTGTCATCCGAGACTCTCCCACAAGAGAAAACATTGTTTCAGCTTTTACCCAACCAAGCCCCTTGAGAATTCTATGTGCCTCAATAAGATTGCCTTCAATTCTTCTAAACTCCAATGAGTACAGGCCCAACCTACTTAACCTTTTGTTGATAAGAAATGTTTCCACACCTGGGATCAACCTTCTCTGGACAACCTCCAGTATATTTCTCCTTAGATAAGGGGGCCAAAACTGTTTACAGTTTTCCAGGTGCAGCTAACAAGTGCCTTGAATAGTTTTAGCAAAACTTCTGTTTCTTTTATACCTGATCCACCTTAGAAATAATGGCCAACATTTGCTTTCTCTATTACCTACTGAAATTTCATGCTAGCTTTTTGTGATTTATGCCTGAAGACCCCCAAATTCCTCTGTGCTGCAGTTTTTCTCCATTTAAGTAATATTCAGCTCCTTTATTCATAGAAAGAATCATAGAAACCCTACAGTACAGAAAGAGGCCATTTGGCCCATCGAGTCTGCACCGACCACAATCCCACCCAGGCCCTACCCCCATATCCCTACATATTTACCCACTAATCCCTCTAATGTACGCATCTCAGGACACTAAGGGGCAATTTTAGCACGGCCAATCAACCTGACCCGCACATCTTTGGACTGTGGGAGGAAACCAGAGCACCTGAAGGAAACGCATGCAATCACGAGGAGAATGTGCAGACTCCACACAGACAGTGACCCGAGCCAGGAATCGAATCCAGGTCCCTGGAGCTGTGAAGCAGCAGTGCTAACCACTGTGCTACCGTGCTGCCCACTTCAAACCACAGTGCATAACTTCACATTTTCTGACACTCAATTCCATCTGCCAAGTTTTTGCCCTCTCACTTTACCTATCTATATCTCTCTGTAGACTCTTTGGATGGAATTCTCCTGTTTTCAGACCAAGTGTCCCTGCTGACAGGTTTTACAATGGTGCTGGAGGAATCTGTCAGGTGGGATTCACCTATCTGATAGATGCAAGTGTAGGCATCCAGTGAATCATGACAGCTAGCCTCACTGTTCAGAGATCAGATGCCCATTGATCACTAGGTTTACAGACAAGACCTTTTCCACCATCCTCCTTCAAATAGTAATGGTACGCCCCTCCCATCTCTCCCATTGACTAGTGGAGTGCCACCAACTCCTCAGTAAAGAGGAGCCTCCTTCCCCCTATCACTCAAGTTATGGTTTAACCCACCCCCTCCCCACCCCCACACACACAATACAGGTACGAGGTTCACCTAACCCATCCCTTCCCACTCAGATGCCCCCTCTCAAGCCCCCTCAGCCCTTCATTCAGCACCCTCCCCACTCTCCCTTCAGATGCCCTCTCAGCAACCCCCCCCCAGCCCTCCTCCCCACTCACTCCCCTCCCTACTCACTCCCCTCCCTACTCACTCCTCCTGGATCTCTGGCACTAACAGCCTGTCCTAATGCTTTGTGCCCTGAGGGAGGTGGGGATGGGGGAGAGGGGGTGGTTTTAAAGAGGTTGCCATTTGCCGCTTTGCCTTCTCCCATTTAATAGTGAAATGTTTAACATCCTCATTACTTTGATGAAGAATGTTCTTGTTGGTTCAAACTAGTTGATTTACAAACTGACTCCACTGTCAAGGTATTGCAGCCTCTTTCTTCCCTGGGGATGTTGAAATCTGTAACTCTGCTATTCCAATGGTAGCTCCAAACAGAGTAATAAAATTCATCGACCAGTAGACAATAATGGGTCTTGTTGCCAAAGTATTCCCTTTTTGAATTTAGAAAATCTGAAGACAATTCAGCTGGGAATATTTGAGTAATAGGCATATGAAATGTAAAAACACAGCACCCATTCTCCAATACTAAATTTTTAACTGCTGGATTCTCGCTTCCATCTGAATTCCTGAACTATTCTGTCTCTGGGACTGTGCTGCTCTATTAGACTTCTTTTTGATTATCTGTGTCAATCAGAGTACCCCATTCCCACTTTTTCCCTCTCTCTCCTACCCAGTGCAAATCTATTCACCACGTTGATGACATAAGAACATAAGAACTAGGAGCAGGAGTAGCCATCTGGCCCCTCTCGCCTGCTCCACCATTCAATAAGATCATGGCTGATCTTTATGTGGACTCAGCTCCACTTACCTGCCCGCTCACCATAACTCTTAATTCCTTTACTGTTCAAAAATCCTTGCCTTAAAAATATTCAATGAGGTAGCCTCAACTGCTTCCCTGGGCAGGGAAATCCACAGATTCACAACTCTTTGTGTGAAGAAGTTCCTCCTCAACTCAGTCCTAAATCAGCTTCCCCTTATTTTGAGGCTATGCCCCATAGTTCTAGTTTCACCTGCCAGTGGAAACAATTTCCCTACTTTTATCTATTCCCTTCCTAATCACCTGCTACAATTCCCATGGTTGGCAGAACAGTAAAATTCACCCCAATAAGCCTAGCACTTCTTTTCAAATCCTTGACATGGAGCTGGTGTACTTGCTGGTGATATGCTAAAGAATGGCAGATTCAGGAAACATGACAGTGAAAAACTAATTGAATCTGCTCATTGTCATTAAATTATGTCATTAATTATGTCACTGACACATGGTTAGCCTTTAAAATGTTAGATAAATCAATGAAATAGTGACATTGATATAATTATACATATCTTGCTGGATGTATGAAATGTGACCTCATTGACAAGATATTGCATTAATATATTATGGAAATTGCATGCAATTCTACTAACTCTTGGGATAATTGTTTAGTTGACATTATTGAACATTATATTTCACTGATTCTTATCTATGACAACATTTCTATGGAATTTGTGTTATTATTAAAAATAACCTTAATAGAAATTACTAGGTCTACTGTGACGATCATGGCAAAGTAACTGACCTTAAATTCTTTCTTCTGTATCAAGTTGCTTCTCTATTTAATGCATGATTGATCATATCATTTTTAAAATCAATTCCAGTCAATTCATTTTAGTTCCCCTGAAAAGGCGAAATTGGACTTTCTCAATGCTGGTAACAGATTTGATACAAACAAGTGGCTTGCTAGATTACTTCAGAGCACAGATAAGAATTGACCTATGGGGCAGCATTCTTCGGCAGGTAATTAAGAAGACAAATTGAATTTTGCCCTTCATTGCTAGAGGGATGGACAGCAATGTTATGTTGTAGCTGTATAAGGTGTTGGTGAGGCCACACCTGGAGTATTATGCACAGTTTTGGTACTTCTTGGATACAGAGGAGATTCATTAGGTTGATTCCAGGGTTGAGAAGGTTGGTTTATGAGGAGAAACTGAGTAGACTGGGGCTGCACTCATTTGAATCCAGGAGAATGAGGGGAGATCTTAGAGTAACATACAAGATTATGAAGGAAATAGATAAGATGAAACTAGAACTAGGAGGTATGGCTCTAAGTAAGGGCGAGCAGATTTAGGACTGAGTTGAGGAGGAACTTCTTCACCCAAAGATTGTGAATCTGTGGAATTCCCTGCCCAGTGAAGCAACTGAGGCTACCTCATTAAATGTTTTTAAGGCAAGGATAGATAAATTTTTGAACAGTAAAGGAATTAAGGGTTATGGTGAGCAGGCGGATAAGTGGAGCTGAGTCCACAAAAAGCTCAGCCATGATCTTATTGAATGGCAGAGCAGGCTCAAAAGGCCAGATGGCCTACTCCTGTTCTTTTGTTCTTATTTTCCATAATCGCCCTGCTACCAATGAGAATGGAGAATTTGGCACTTAGCCAAAACTCCTTTCACTGCAGCAGCACTGGAGAATCACAGCCACAGACAAGGTCAGAAGTTTTTGGCAATGGCATGGCTCTGGAATCACACGTTATTGACTACAGTGCAGCCTTTAACACCATTATTCCTACAAAACCCTTCTCCAAACTCTGTGGCCTTGGGCTCGGTTCTTTCTTCTGCAGCTGGATCCTGGATCCTAGACTTCCTAATCCACAGACCATAATCAGTAAGGATAGGCAACAACACCCCCTCCACAATCATCCTCAACACTGGTGCCCCACAAGACTGTGTCCTCAGCCTCTTTCCATACTCCTCATACACCCATAACTGTATGGCCAAATTCCCCTCCAACTCGATTTTCAAGTTTGCCGATGATACCACTGTAGTTGGTCAGATCTCAAACAATAATGAGACAGAGTACAGGAAAGGGATACATAATCTGGTGAACTGGCACAGTGACAATAAACTTTCCCTCAATGTCAACAAAATGAGGAGATAGTCATCAACTTCAGGAAGACTAGTGGAGGACATGCCTCTGCCTATGTCAATAGGAATGAAGTGGAAATGGTTGAAAGCTTTACGTTTCGAGATGTCCAGATCATCAACAACCTGTCCTGGTCCCGCCACGCAGAGGTTATAGTTAAGAAAGCCCACTAACGCCTCGACTTTCCCAGGAGGCCAAGGAAATTTGGCATGTCTGCTATGAAACTCATCAAATTTTATAGATGCACCATAAAAAGAAATTTTTCTGGTTGCATCACAGCTTGGTATGGCTCCTGCCAAGAAGCTACCAAGTGTCATGAAAATGTTGTGAATGAGGCCCAAGGCCATCAAGCAAACCAGTCTCCCATCCATTGACTCAGTCTACACTTTAAGAAGTCTCACAACACTTCAGGCCACTTCAACGGTCATGGGTATTTGGCCTCTGATCTTTGGGTAAGCGTTCTCCAAGGCGGCCTTCACGGCATACAATAACCCAGAGTTGCTGAGAAAAGACTGATAGCCAAGTTCCACACACAGGAGGATGGTCTCAACCAGGGTCTTGGGTTCATGTCGCACTATAAGTAACCCCCGTGACTTTGCCTGGGTTTGCAAAATCTCACTGACTGCCCTGTCTGGAGACAATACACATCTCTTTAACCTAATGCTCTCTCTACTCACATTGTCTGCATCTTTAAGACTCGAATAGCAGGTTAGCTGTAAAGACTTGCATTCTAATCAGTAATCTGTAAACTGTCTGTGCTGTTATTTGCTCTGTCAGAGACCAGAACTCTCCACTCACCTGACAAAGGGGCAAACCCCGAAATCTTGTGGGTTTACTATCAAATAAACCTGTTGGACTTTAACCTGGTGTTGTGAGACTTCTTACTGTGTTTACCCCAGTCCAACGCCAGCATCTCTACACTCTGTCTACACTTCCCACTGCCTCGGAAAAGCAGCCAATCACCCTTGACAGACTCTCTTCCACCTTCTTCTGTCATTGAAAAAAACAGAAGTCTGAGGTCATGTACCAACTAACTCAAGAACAGCTTCACCCCTGCTGCCATCACACTTAGTATGTGATAGGAATGCACATACCTCATACTAAGTAGATCATTCTCTACACCTTAGCTATGACTGTAACACTACATTCTGCACTGTCTCCTTTCCTTCCTTATGTATGGTATGTTTTGTCTATTCAGAGAAGGTTTATTAGACTAATACCAGGAATGGGCAGGTTGTCTTATGAGGGAAAGGTGGCGAGGTTAAGTTTGTATCCACTGGAGTTTTGAAGAGAAAGAGGTGACAAGATCAAACCTCAAAGATCCTGAGGAGCATTGACAGGGCAGATGTGGAGATGTTGTTTTCTCTCGTTGTATATTCTAAACTCAAATACCACAGACAGCAGGTTTAAATGCCACAGAGAGCAGACTTAAAGACCACCAACAATGGACCCAAATACCACCAAGAACTAATTTAGTGACCCTTGCAAACTATGTCACTGACCACCAACAGCAGCTGCCCTTTACATTTTCAAGTCCCCTTGACCTTCCCAATGCCCTCCCTGGTGCTCAGTGGAGACATTGGCACATTCATCTCCTATCTCCCTCTCAGAAGTCATAATGTCAGCTTTCCATTTTTAAGAATGGTCGTGATTTGTACCAACACAGCATCATGTCTGATGGGTGGGCAGGTACCGTGAGGATGGAAGAAGTCACTAAAAATATTATAATGCTTTCACATCCATGCAAGTCAGGATTGATGCCTTTTTGAGCATGAATCTGATTGTGTCACTGGAGGGGCAGGAGTGGGAGAAATCTTGCTAGCGCAAATCCTATTTTTAGCCTCTCACGAGATTTACGGGATTTGTGCCTGTGGCCTATCCATTTAATCGTGGCCTATCCATTTAAAACTATTACATTGAACAAGTTAATCCAGCTCTCTCAACTCTCTATCAGCTAAAATGTGACTGATACTTACGGGATTAACTGGAATATTTGTCATGAAGGGGTCATTTTATGAATCGTTAGCTGGAAAACAAATCAATTTGAACTCTGGAACACCTTATCAGCATTATTGCACTAAAGCCCTGTCTGTTCATAACCAAGACTATCTTCCTTCTGTGAGTAAATAAATACTAGGAACGAATTAAGCAAATTAAGCAATCTCTTTTGTGTAGAACAAAACTGTAATGAACACCATTAGCCAAATTAGCAAATAAAAGTCAAATGATGTATTGTCTTTTAATGTGAGGACCTTTCAAAACAGCAAGCTATAGATCAAAAGGTTTGTTCATCAGAGTTCTTAACTTAATGCAGTTGCAGCAATTTTGTCTCAAAATCGAGCTCAAAGACTTATAGGATCATAGAACCCTACAGTGCAGAAAGAGGCCCTTCGGCCCATGAGTACAAAATCTAGCTGTGACCTCACTGGTATTGAAGGGATGCATGACTAAAGAGGTAAATGACAGTAAAACTCAATAAAGAGGCCTACAATTTTTGTAGTCAGGTATTGTAAATTTGGGGACATCGTAGGTGTCAGCACACCCGAAGTGCAATGGGCTAGCCTCGTACTAGGCAAATCACCTGCTTGATCATGGTTTCACCCCTGCCAGGTAAGTATATTGTAAAAAAGAAATAGCGCTTGGTTGATCCTGGTGAGTCCGTGAGGGGCAAAGAATGTGCTTCATGACAAAACAGGTCATAGGGGCAACAGAAATGATGAAGAAAAAATAGAGTAACACGTAAAATATTGACAATGATATTGAAAAAAGGAGCGATGTGGATCCTGTGAAAATTAAGAATGCTGAAATGGTCAACAAAAATAAGTGAATGTTGGACATGTTGAATAATAACTTTGCACAGGAGTTTACAGAAGTTTGGTATCCCAAGGAAACTAATATTGAATCTGGGATGGGAGCTCAGAAACAAAATGTAAACAAAATTACAGTAATCGAGTAAACAATGACACTAAAGAGTGACAGATGACCAAATCATTTTCATCACAGGATTTAATAGAAGGCAGCTGAGAACATTGCAACTGCTCAAACTGCCCTCAATTCAGGAATGGTTCCTTTACCATAGAACCCTACAGTGCAGAAAGAGGCTCTTCGGCCCATAATGTCTGCACCGAACACAATCCCACCCAGGCCCTACACCCCATATCCCTACATATTATACCCACTAATCCCTCTAACCTACGCATCCCTGGACACAAAGGGGCAATTTCTTAGCATGGCCAATCAACCTAACCCGCACACCTTTGGACTGTGGGAGGCAACTGGAGTAACCAGATGAAACCCACGCAGACATGAGGAGAATGTGCAAATTCCACACAGACAGTGACCCGAGCCAGGAATTGAACCCAGGACCCTGGAGCTATGAAGTAGCAGTGCTAACCACTGTGCTACTGTGCTGCCAACAGATTGGGACATTGTATATACTGCTTCACTATTTAAGGAATGTGATCAAGGGAACCAAGAAATTATAGATCAGTTTGCCTAACACCTTTTGTTAGAAATGACTAGTGTCTATGAATTAACTGAAGAATGAGTTAGAATCTTGAACATTTCCAGTGAATCAGAGAGAAGCAACATGGATTTGTAAAGGGTGGTGTTTGTCTGACAGATTGGATTGGAAGTTTTGGTGACTAAACTAGTAGTCAGGGAATGTCTACAGACACTATTTATTTAGACCTCATGGAAATATTTGATAATACCACTTGTAAGGGACTGCTATTATTGAAGCTCGAGGATTGATGGCGAGTTATTGATCGGGTGAGGAAATGGGTAGCGAGACAGGGTACCGAGATTAGAGATAATGACCGTTGACAGGATATGACTAGTCTTGTCTCACAAAGATCTACACTGGGGCTTCAACGATACACCACATTCATCAGCAACTTACTTAGTAAAATAAAGAGGTAAATGTCCAAACATACCAAAGACACAAGGATGGTTCACATTGTAAGAATTATAAATAAAAGCACCCTGGTGTGATGTCCATCGCACCCTTGTCGGGGGGTGTGGACAAGGTTTGGCGGGTGGGAGGGGGGCGCAGTGGCAGGCTCCAAGGGTTGATCCTTTGGGGATAAGGGACTCTCTCACTGCCCTGCCCTGCTGGTCCCTTTCCACCATATGTCCTCAGCTCCTCCTTGGCCTTCTCCTCCTCCACATCCTCTTGGGCCCCCTTCTCCTCAGCTACATCCGCCTGGTCATCATCCTCCTTCTTCAGTAAGTCTCCCCACGGCTGCACCTGGATGTGTAGTACACAGTAGGTCTCCCACAATGATGTGGGAGACCTTCAGGGGGCTGTACTGCAGGGCTCTGCCAGAGTGGGCCAGGCAGCGGAACTGTTTCTTCAGGAGCCCAATGTATTGCTGGCACTAGTTGGCAGCGTGGGCCTCATTGTAAGAAGTCTCTGCATCCGGCTCCAGCCTCCAAACTGGTATCATCAGCCAAACTTTTAAGGGGTAGCACTTGTCCCTCAGGAGCCAACCCTGCAGACTGGCCTGGTCTTTGAAGACCCCAGGGATGTCAGCGCTCCGCAGGATGAAGCGATCATGCACACTCCCTAGTTCATGACGTACATCCTGTGATCGCACAGTATCTGCACATTCAGGGAGTGAATTCCTTCCTGTTCACAAAGCACAATGCCTGATGTTTTGGGGTCCATAGAGCCATGTGTGTGCAATAAAAAGCTCCCTGCATGTTCGGTATGCCAGTGATGGCGGAAAGACCTGAGGCCTGGTCTTCCAGCTGGGCCCTGCCCACGTCAAGATTGATGTACTGACCTGCTGAGGCAAACAGGGCATCTGTCATCTCACGGGCACACTTGTGGACCGAGGACTGGGAAATTCCACAAAGGACCCCATTGGAAAGACCTGGTTGCATAAAAGTTGAGGGCTACTGTAACCTTCACCACCACAGGGAGCAGGTATCTCCCTGTCCCATGAGGTCAGATCTTCAAGGATCTGCCACTCCCTCTCCTTGCTGAGCCAGAGTCTGCGGCAGCACACAGTGTACCTCAGCTCATTGAAGGACATGCGTGTCCTGAACTGCTGGGGTTTCCATCTCCTCCGTTCCCTTCTCCCCATCTCGAGCCAATGGGCGCCCACCTCTTGCTCCCAACTGGTTGCTCCTTGTCCTTCAGCTGCAGCCTTTGGTCTGGACTGGCCTTGCTGTGCAACAGACGACTCCCTTTTCCTTCTGCAGCCACAAGAATGACCACTAGGTCTGTTAGCTCCATGCTAAAATCTATCTTTGCTCTGGGAAGACAGGTGGGGGAAGAGAGAGAGAGACGGTCCATGAGGTTATCCACCCAAGGACTCACACTCCCTCCCAGCAACCTGAGTCCTCATGAGAGTGGACAGTGGTAACCCAATATCATCCTCGATACTATATATCACTTCAACAGGTTGGCGACCATTACTGCACCCTCGCCATGGGGGGGGGCACAGAGAATATTACATGGGGGGCCCCATTGGGAACCGTTGAAGTATACATATGGGTGCAACTGCTTGAATACCTGAAGCAGTGGCTTCCAGGAATGGCTGGCAGTTCAGACAAATGTGAAGAAGCAGCCCCCATGACTATTATGAGATTGGTTCCCATCGGAGGCAGCACTGCAGAGTCCATGCAGTGTGAAAAGACCTGTTAATACCTGCTCAGCTCCCATGATTGGAGCAGCAGCTAAAAGGTCTGCTGTTTGTTTCTGTTAATGGGACTTGCGATGGGCTGTCAGAGGTCAGCCACAGAGCCAGTCCAGCAGACAGATAGTAGAGTAACCATGGCAATGTCAGTGGGATTGGGGGGGGGGGTCAACCTCATGTGCAACCCTTGGGGGCCATTCAATGCACGCAACACAAGCCCAAGTCAGCACCGACCCCCGACTGCTGGATCCCCAGACCAGAACGAGCCTCGACAAACTACTGCACACATGCAAGGCTCCACCACATTCTTCCCCATGGCTGTGGCTGAGACATCACATGCCCCCCCACATACTCCCCCCATCCTTGCACCCTAGAGGTTGGTGCTCAGTGATACTCACCTTCTCTCTCGCCTTTGTGCGTATATATGTCCAAGTCCCCCTGCACTTGCACCCCCTTTAGAATTGTGATCCTTAATTTATATTTTCTGTCTGCACTTTTCAAAGCAAAATCAATTACTTCATCCGTCACTTATGCATCCATTTCGCTAATTTTTTCTGTGTCTTTTTAATGTTCTACACTCCCCCCTTTTCACAATTCACAAAACTTTTATTTGACACATTGGCCCGATTTTGCCATTGCATCGCACCTGTTTTCAGGCACAAAGACGTGGCAAAGTCGGCATGAGGCCATTAATGCGATCCGTGCCTGCGTCCGCGCAGATTGCCACTTAACTGAGGCCCGGGAATGCCCCCGATCCGATTTGTGTCCGTAACGGGTGCAACAGTGATTTAAATGCATTTGTGTGTATCTAAATTGAATTAATGAACTGCCTGCTCAACTTTATCAGCATTTCCCCCTTTAACCACCGTGTTCACCGATCTGGAATCAGGCCGAAATGGACTCGCTAAATAAAAGTCTGTTTTGGGCATTCCAGCTGCTGAAGAGGTGAGTTCAAAGCTTCCAACAGCTCTCCGACTCAGATCAGTGGTAGGGATGGGAGAGGAGGCGGGCCAGATCATTCTCTGGTGGTGGTTGGAGGGTGTGGGGGTTGGGGGGGGGGGGGTGGGTTTGGCAGGAGAATGTAGGCCCAATCTGATTGGGGGAGGGGGGTGGCGGTAAAAGGGCAGATCATTGTCTGGCTGGGTGGGGGGAGTGAGGCGGGTGTGATCATTCTCTGGTGAGGGGGTGGAGAGGGAGGTGGAGGTGGGTCAGATGTACCTCTGGGGTGAGGGGGGGAGGCGGGGAAGGGGGAGGCCAGATTGTTCTCTGGTTTGTCGGGGGGGGGGGTGGGGAGAAGGGAGGTGGATCAGAGGTATCTCTGGTGGGGGAGGGGGGAGGCCTGATCACTCGCTGGTGGGAAGGGAATTGGCTGGGGGGGGGGGGGGTGGTGGGTGGTTGGCGGTGGGCAGGGGGGTCCGCTGCCACTCTGAAGCAATGAGTGGGAGGGAAGGGCAGGGGGTCACTATCGGTCTGGAGAGCAGGGTGGCGGGGGGGGCAGTGATGGATAAGAGGGCAGTGATATCTGTGGGGGCTATCGCACCTGCTTTTCGCTCTTGGACCGCTTTCTCTGCTTTCTGCAGTCCGGGAGCAATCTGACACAGGCGCACTTTTTCAAATTTTTTCTAATTATGCATGCATAGTTCAGAGCTCCAATCGTCTTGGGCATGTTAAGCCCTGCCCACAGGGCGAATCAGACCCATGATTTCTTTTCAAGCTAAGTGCTAATGTTCGCGCCTGAAAGCAAATTTCCAATTCAGATCTGAATTGGGCCCAGTGTCTGAAAGTTTTAAAATAGTGCCAGGGCCTAATTCATTAAAATATATCAGGAAGAGCAGGGAACATTATTAACTTTATACAGTCCAAAAAAAACTGCTCACCGACACTCACAAAGTGGGAATTTACGGCCGTGTGCAAGTGGTCATCGGATATTTCTGTTGTCTGCCCCTCACCTGCTCCGATTCCGTGGTGGACGAGATGGTAAGATTTCAGCGTGTGTTTCCTCAGTTAATGTTGTATGCTTGTTGTTACTGTCCCTTTTATTCCATGAACTTTAACTTTGCTCACAAGCCTACCATCAAGCACTTTATCAAATGCCTTTGGAAGACCATGTGTACCACATCAACAGTATCACCCTCATCGACCCTCCATTACCTCTTCAAAAAGCTCAAGCAAGTTAGTTAAACACAATTTGCTCTTAATCAATGTATACTACCTTTCATTATTTAATCCATATTTTCCCAAGTGGCTATTAATTTTATCCTGAAGAATCATTCTTAAAACATTTCTCACCACTGACATTAAACTGACTGGGCATTTTTGAACAAGGTTGTAACATTTGCCATTCTCTAATATTCTGGCTCCAATCTTGACTCAAAGAAAAAATAGTCATACCGCCTCTAATTTTACTTTCCCTTTGCTCAGTATCCTTGGATGTATTTTGTTTGGCCCTGGTCCTTTTCAATTTTAAATACAGTCTGTTTAATAGCTCCTCCTTATGAATTACAAATGGGATACTATAAAAGATAAAGTTTGCAAAGGTCTTGATGTTGTTGATCTGACAGTGAGTCCTGGTCATAGTATATCCGGAATATTTTCTTCAACTCAAATTAAAAACATCTGATATACTCTGTTTATCGTCAGTATTTTCATGGTAAAGACAGATAGAATCATAGAATTCTGAAGGTGCAGAAGGAGGCCAATCAGTCCACTAGCCTGCACCACCAACAATCCCACCGACGTCCTATCCTTGTAACCCCATGTATTTATCCTGCTAATCCTCTTGACACTAAGGGACAATTTAACACAGCTAAGCACCCACATGTCTTTGGACTGCGGGAGGAAATCAGAGCACCTGGAGGAAAACCATGCAGGCACAGGCACAACGTACAAACTCACATAGACAGTGAGCTGTGGTCAGAATTGAACCCGGTTCCCTTGAACTGTGAGGCAGCAGTACTAACCACTGTGCCAATGTGGCGCCTGTATTCATGATGCAAAGTAGCCACTTAATGCAATGTATTCATTTAGTACTTCAAACATGTCCCCTGCCTCTTTCCGTCAATCCCTTTTTTGTCCCAAATGAGCCCACTCTTCTTTTTCCCACCCTTTTGCTCTTTATATGCCTGTAGAAGACTTCTGTTGCTATCAGGTTCTTCCGACTCTCTATGTTTACTTCTCTTGCATCTTCAGTTCCATTCTGAAGCTTGTGTATTCAGCCTGGTTCTCAACTTTATTTTCCACTACTTGTAAGGAAGCTGCCTCATTTAGTTGGCTCAATGGCTACTGCGTAGTTCATATTCCAACAGCGGCCTTGTCGAGCAGTCCTCCACTAATTGCTATCGCCCAACATTGAGGGTCTATTGCCAGTATATTGAGGGAGTTAGCCAGACCCCAGCACACTTGCCTTGCTTTATCCAGAAATGTCAGTGTTCACGCATAGAGGTGCCAGAAATGTCTGACCATCTTGTTGCTTCTTCTTAAGGCCACATTATCAATTGTATTGTAACATAATCTTAATTTTTCAATGATTTTATAAGCTGATGAATATTTTTTAAGAGATTAATAATACTGGAAGCAATATTTGACTACACTACAACCCTGTAACACACTGGAGTTTGTCTACATTTTGTATGCACACTCTCTTGGAAGTCAATTATATACACTTCAGTAGAGTTAGTTTCAGTCTGGAATTACTTTTGTTTGAAGTAAGTTAAAAACTTGAGTAGAGGAGGTTTATTGGAATGGGTTAACACTTGTTATTGACTGGGAGAACGTGAGTTAATTTGTTTCAATTGTGTCCAGCCAAGTTAACTAATTTGCTCTTTTCTCTTCAAAAGATATACAGGTTGATGTTTATTTGCTTAAAAACTCTTGTTGTTATGTATTAAACCCATAATGTAAATATAATCATGCTGAAAAAATGCAGGCCTGCAGGGGAGAAGCAGGAGGCTAATTGGATGGCTGTTTAAAAGAGTTGACAGAAGCATGTTGGACCGTGCAGCCTTCCTTCTACACAGTGAGATTTGATGAAAAATGACAGAATGATGGCTTTTAAAATGTAAAATATTCAACCCCAACAGCTTATACAATTGCAAAATATTGTGGAAACAGAAAATCTTAAATTAATATAGGAAATATTCAGCAGGATTCAGTAGTATTTGAGGAGAAGGAATCAAAGTTAATGGCCTGAATTTTCCAGATTTTTGGGAATGGGCTTAAAGGCTGAGAAAATGGCCCATCAATTAAGAGACTTTTATGCCACTTAAATGGCCAATTAATCAAGAACCTTTTTCCACCTTAACTGGCATTTGACAAGTGATGGGAAGCTCATTGTAATGTGAGGAGACTGGAAGGTCAATTAGGGTGGACTCTCAGTGGGCTCCAGAGGTCATGGGGTGCCCTCTTTCTTGGACACTCCAAGCAGTAATAGCTGTCCCCATAGGATTGGCACTGCCTTTGCTCAGTGAGACCCCACTCCTCAACAGGGATTAACTGAGTGGTTGTGAGGATGCATGCTTATCAATAAAAGCAAATTACTGTGGATACTTTGACAGAAGGTCATCTGGACTTGAAATGTCAGCTCTTTTCTCTTCTTACAGATGCTGCCAGACCTGCTGAGATTTTTCAGCATTTTCTCTTTTGGTTTCTATCAATATGCTGTTGTCCTCTAAGTACTGGATTTTCAAGGAAATAATATATTCAAGGACCTGGAGAGGAAAGGCAGTGTGGAAAACGTGTACCAATTTGTAAGGACATTGAGGTTAAGGGTTGTTTGTCTGAGGAGATGGGTCATGACAGCAGATTTAAAGGAATGAGTGAGAATATCTGAAGATTGGGAACTGTAAACTATTTCAACATACTGGTGGCAAGATGGCACTGAGTTTAGCACTGCTGCCTCACTGCGCCAGGGGCCTGGGAGTGATTCCCAACTGGCTGTCACTGCCCATGTGGACTTTGCACGTTCTCCCCGTGTCTGCATGGGTTTCCTCCGGGTGTTCCAGTTTCCTCCCACAGTCCGAAAGACAAGCTGGTTAGGTGCATTGGCCATGCTAAATTCTCCCTCAGTGTACCTGAATGGGTGCTGGCGATTAGGGGATTTTCACAGTAACTTCATTACGGTGTAAGTCGACTTGTGACACTAATAAATAAAATTTAACTAACAGGAGGTTTAGGAAATGAAGTTGGATGCTCAGTGATTTATGTTCTTGGAAACCGGAAGTGGTTTCATGAGCAATTAAGCTTAGAGAGGGCTTGAAGGGAATCCTGCAGAAGAGATTCCTAGACTTGATTACAGACCTCATGCAATTTTTTTTCTTTCTAATGCTTCATTACCAATGGTGTTTGGGAGTGTAATATCACCAACATTGCTAAGGTAATGGTGCAATGTTATTGTTGCTATAATACTGGGATCCAGCATAATGCTCTGGAGGTTCAAATCCCGTAAGAAGTCTCACAACACCAGGTTAGAGTCCAACCAGTTTATTTGATAGTAATCCCACAAGCTTTCGGAAACGGTGTGCCTTCGTCAGGTGTGTGTAAGGCTCTGATCAGAGAAGGGCATATAAAGTCACACACAGTTTACAGAATACTGATTAGAATGCAAGTCTTCTTGCAAGGAGCTGGCATCTCTACATCATGACTAACATCGACATGGTTCAAATCCCACCATGGTTGATAGTGGAAATTGATTTCAAAGAAAATCTGGAATTAAAATGTAATAACAACTATGAAACCATTGCCAGAAAAACCTGTGGTAGAGCTGCTGGTGTTCAACTTCTTACAGTTTTTGCTCCCTTCAAGTGACCAGGTGAAGAATTTTGGAATTTAAAATCAACCATTTATTACAAGCTACAGTTAGGACTCCAGCCTAGCTGTAGACTGTGTAGACTGTGACACAATAGTCCAGTGGCACAGACCAGAGCACTTGATACAGCTTCACATAACAGATATACTTCCAGTATTGATTACAAGTAATTAACATATACTAATCAAGCTATACATTTGAAACAGGAGTCACTTATATCCACACACAAAGAACAACTGGGATTATGTAATGCATAACATAAGGGTGTAGTTGTCCAATTACAACTTGTGCATGTCTATCCAATTATAATATCACCAGGCACATATATTTTTCTACATAATTACGAACAAAGAACAAGAAAATTACAGCACAGGAACAGGCCATTCAGCCCTCCAAGCCTGCACCAACCATGCTGCCCAACTTAACTAAAACCCCTTACCCTTCCAGGGACTAAATCCCTCTATTCCCATCTCATTCATGTATCTGTCAAGACATCCCTTCAAAAGTCACTACCATATCTGCTTCCACTACCTCCCCTGGCAACGAGTTCCAGGCACCCACCACTATCTGTGTAAAAAATCTGCCTTGTACATCCCTTTTAAAACTTGCCCCTCACACCTTAAACCTACACCCTCTAGTAATTGACTCTTCCACCTTGGGAAAATGCTTCGGACTATCCAATCTGTCCATGTCTCTCATAATCTTGTAGACTTCTATCAGGTTTCCCCTCAACCTCTGTTGCTCTAGTGAGAACAAACCAAGTTTCTCCAATCTTTCCTCATAGCTAATGCCCTCCATATCAGGCAACATCCTGGTAAATCTTTTCTATACCCTCTCCAAAGCCTCCACATCCTTCTGGTAGTGTGGTGACCAGAATTGAACACTATATTCCAAGTGCGGCCTCACTGAAGTTCTATAAAGCATCAACATGACTTGCCAATTTTTAAACTCAATACTCAGCCAATGAAGGTAAGTATGCCGAATGCCTTCTTGACTACCTTCTCCATTTGCATTGCCACTTTCAGTGACCTGTGTACCTGTACACCCAGATCCCTTTGCCAATCAATACTCTTAAGGGTTTTGCCATTTACTGTATATTTCCTATCTGTATTAGACCTTCCAAAATGCATTACCTCACATTTGTCTGGATTAAACGCCGTCTGCCATCTCTTCGCCCAAGTCTCCATCTGATCTATATCCACTGTATCCTCTGATGGTTCTCATCGCTACATGCAAATCCACCAAACTTTGTGCCGTCAGCAAACTTACTAATCAATCCAGTTACACCTTCCTCCAAATCATTTATACATATTACAAACAGGAAAAGTCCTAGCACTGATCCCTGAGGAACATCACTTATCACAGCCCTCCATTCAGAAACGCACCCTTTCACCGCTACCCACTGCCTCCACTGACTGAGGCAGTTCTGTATCCACCTTGACGGCTCACCTCTGATCCCATGAGAGTTCACCTTCTGCACCAGTCTGCCATGAGGGACCTTGCCAAAGGCCTTACTGAAGTCCATGTAGACAATATCCACTGCCCTACCCTCATCAATCACCTTCGTCACTTCCTGAAGTGACAAAGTTATCTTTCTATGAAGCCATCTTTCTAACCAGTGGTATATCAACTCCCTTGTCCTTTTGGCTGTGATTGTCCCATTGCGGCCCACAACGTTTCTGGTGGGTCGAGGTGGGAGATGCGCATCCGCTGCCTTGAACAGGTATTTGCACATTCGCCAGGAATAACTCCCAGAACCGGCATACGGTCACCGGTCAGACTGTGCTGGAAACCAGCAGGAAGGCAGGTAAGTGACTTAAGACTTTTCTGCACATATTTTAAATTTAAATATACAGACAGTATTAATTATCGGGACCTTTCAGACCCCGATAGAATCTCCCACCCCGCCAGGATGTACTTCATCCTAGCAGATTTAGAGTAGCTCCTCATGTTCGGGGAATGAGCAGGAGGCCCCGACGGAATGAAGGTGGGGGCCATCGGGGCCCTCGAGGGGGCTGGGTGTTGGGGGAGGTGCCATTTGGGCTTGGGCACCATGGAAGTGCCATCCTGTGCCCCCTGGCACTGCCCAAGTGGCAAAGTACCCACAGCCCAGGAGGCATATTGGCACCACCCACCGGCCACTGGGCAGTGTCAAGGGGACGGGTCTACTAGGGATGACTGGTAGGGGTGGGGGATCCCTCTGCCACTCTGCATTGGGATTCGTCTGTGATGGAGCGAGGGCAGGCTGGGGTTGGCGGCGGGGGGGAGGGGGGGAGGGAGGCGGGCGGCCTCTGGGGGGAGGGTCTGACCCGGAGGGGCATCAACAAGGGAGCGGAAGGCTTTGCTGGGATGAGCGGTGAGGGGAGATCATCATTGCTGGGGGGTGGGGCCTTGATATCAGGGTGCTCTGGGATAGAGAGGGGGTGGTCAGGGCTAGCCCGGGAATTGCTACAGGGGCCGCGATTGTGCCTTGGGGTTGGGGGGGTGGGCTGGATGGGGAGCACTGCAGTGGTCCCAAGCTGGCCAGTGATTGAGCTGGCCAGCAAACGGGAGTCTGACAGTTTGGGGGCCAATGCGCATGCGCAGAGTTCCAGAACTGTCAAACTCCAGCGTGGATAGGCCCAGCTCCCCTAAGTTTTTAAAGAGATTCATGACCGCACAGAGTGCGGAGTTTCAGGTGAGAAGGTGAACTGTCAGAACAATCGAGATTTAGAACAGTTTTTCTGCCAATTCAGCACTTTTGGGAGAATGGCTCCTTTGTCTCTCGTTAGGATAGACACTAACAATCTGTAGCTGTACGTAACTCAGTGGAGCGCTTGTGTCTGCTGTGTGACTGAATCCTCCCTTGTAACTCAGAGCTTTATGGCCCTTGACGCTCATCTGGGTCTGCTTTAATCAAGACCTGTGGCTTTCTAATATTTTTCCTGTGTGACTGAGTTGAGCAGATTATGTGATTTTCAAATTTGTGTGATTATTAACCCTTTCAAACCCAATGGTTCACGGCTGTCCTTTAGGAAAGGAAGTTTGCTGATCTGCATGTGAGCTGACCACTTAATTGTTGTCACAATTTTCAATCCTCCAACGAATTCCAAATATATTATAGATAAAGTTGACTGTGTCTGTGTATAGAAAATTAAAGCAAATTACTGTGGATGCTGAAATTTGAAGTCAAAAGAGAAAATGCTGGAATATCTCAACAGGTCTGGGAGCATCTGTCAGGAGAGAAAAGACCTGACATTTCAAATCCAGATGATCATCATCTGGACTTGAAACATCAGCCCTTTTCTCTCAGATGTTGGCTGACCTGCTGAGATTTTCCAGCATTTTCTCTTCTGTGTCTGTGTGTTCCTGGTTCACCCACAGAGATCAGGATAAACCTGGTAAGAATGGTTTTTCGATTGCATGAGACCATGTAATCCATTCAGTTTAGCATAATTTCGAACTTGTTTTAAAAATCTGTTGTGCAATGTTTTTGATTTATTTAGTACTGTTATACAGAATAATAAAACATTTTAGTCACTTGGTGTACTTCACTGGATTGATGCAGTTATATAATTGTGTGATTTTCACTTTTCTGAGTAAAGAAATTAGCTCAACCTTGGGAATAGAACTGTGTTGTGAGTCCTGATTGCAGCGTCTCTGCATCACATGACTAAAGAAGGAAGAACAAAGAAACATGCTTTTCAGGCTGATTGGCGTCAATAAATTGTCCCTTAATTGGATCTCCCTTAATCTAGCGTACATACAATTCCCTAAATTTCCACCCCCTTTATTGTGGAGTTCCACTAGAGGTAGACAAAAACGTCGACGAGCAATGTAAGACTCGAATAAGGCACTCACTGAGTGTGTTAAAATGGGCGGCACGGGCTTGTGGGGCCGAAGGGCCTGTTTCCTGTGCTGTGCTGTTCTTTGTTCTTTGTTTGTTTGTTCTAACAATACAGCACAGTAATAGGCCCTTCAGGCCAATCCTGCGCCAATATGCGGTTTCTATCCCTCTGTTCATTTCCTATTCATGCGTCTATCAAGATACATTTTGAACGTTGCTAACATGCCTACTTCAACCACCTCCACTGGCAGTATGTTCCAGATACCTGCTACCCTCTGAGTGAAAACCTTTCCCCGTACGTCTCCCTAAACTTACCACCACTCACTTAAACCTGTGTCCTCTTGTAGAAGAACCTTCCATCCTGGGAAAAAGCCTCTGACTATCCATCCTATCTCTGCCTTTCATAATTTTGTCGACTTCTATCTATATCAGCAACAAGCAACAATAAAGTCAGAAGAGACCTTATGGTCTAACAGCTAGAAACAATTATAGAGTTGACTAATTCAAAAGCACCTCAGCTAATTGTTAAAATACAAAATGTAAATGCTGTGTAAGTCTAACTGAAATGAGTCATCAACAAAAAGGAATTTCTCTGTTTGCACTGCTATAAAAGCTTGCATTAAAAAGAGACTTTGAGTGACCTGCTGCCAAAGATTGTCTAAACGAAGCTATTACAGAAAGGAGTAGATGAAATATTCCATACCCGGAACCTAATTAGGTGGGAAAGGTTCTGAAAACAGAAGAACTCTTGAATATTAGATAACAACACTGTCTTATTTGAAAATACAATTCTGATAATCTTAGAATGACAGAACCTTGACACGCTCATAAAGAAATCTCACTTACATTTTCGATCGACAACAACTCTGATGCACATTGTTTAAAATATGGTTGGAATTGGACAATAATCCTTACCCACTGTTAAATGATTTCATAACAGGAAACTATTTACAAAAGCCACTATGATGAACTGAAATGATTATGAAGGCAATAAGGAACAAGAACTATAACAGTAATAACAGTTATGATGTTATACGCACCGTAGGAAACTAGCTCAGTGACTATTCCTCCACTGTGCAGAGAGAACTCAGCTTACAAGAAACTGGATTACCCCTATCATTTTGAATAGATAGGAGTCTTCACAGGCCAAATCCTTCCTTGCAAGCTATCTTTTTCATTACCACCTTAATTGCATTGCTGCACCTGGTTAGGTGAGGGAAGCACAGCTTATTGAAATACAAAACTGTGTTGGCAGTCAGTTAAACAAAAAGCACCATTGCTAAATCACATGTGATAAACTACAGAATGACACCAATTGCTGCATAGTTCACTCCACAGACAATGAGGCAAGGCATCTATTGTGAATTATCTGATGACACCAGTACCCAGGCATATACTCACTCACTTGTGTTGTAAAGACGAAAAAGAAAAGTCTGGATATTCTTCCTCAATTTCAATTTAATTCAATTTTCCCCATTATAGTTTGCTCGAAATAGTCAAGCAGTCAGATTGACGGGTAGTTGCTAGAGGAAACTATCTTTTTCTTTCTCTCAATAATGAGGTCTTTTGGAGGAAGGCAACACAAAACACTTATGGCAATGACCTCTCAATGCTGCTAGTCTTTAAGAGAGGGATTGGAGATGAGGGACATTTTGGAAACATCGATCAACTCCGCTCATCAGCTTCTCCAAGGATGAGTGGGCTTTGGATCTCAGAATTTGTGTTGTATCTATTTAAACCTCTATCAAAGCTACAAAGGTTGGTGCTGTGCTTTCTACTGTGACCATCTGGCTTCCATTTCCTTGGACATGACTAAATGCTCCACACTAGATGGCCAACTGATAAATCCCCGCAAAACTACCCCAAATACGATGGAGTGTACAGAGTGCCTCACAAGATCGTCAAGCAGAAACCAATACATTTGCCCCACTCCCCCGAGCATTCTCCTCTTCTCGGCTGGTTTTCTGTCCTGTTCAGAAAAAATTAGGGATGGAGCCCTCCGTAGCGCATTCCCCTCAGTTCCTGCTGTGACTGCCCGCTCCCCCCCCCCCACCCCCCCACCGCTCCTGCACACTTATGCTTGAGGTTCACCAGTCAATCTATCTTATTAACGTCTTCACTGTGTGCTGGTGCGAGTAATATATCTAACACATGATGGTGTATCCTCAAGAACATGAGATCCACCAGGGAATCTTCCTTTGTGGACAGCGATTCGTGTTTCTCAAGTGACTAAAGAAGAAAAGATGAAGATTAAGGCCCGGTTATTGGAATCACTGAATCATAAGAATCCCCACAGCGCAGAAGGCAGCCATTTTGGCCCATTGAGTCTGCACTGACTCTCTGACAGGGCATCCTACTCTGGAACAATCCCTGCCCTATTCCCTTAACCCCAGAAATTTATCCTGCTAATCTCCCTAACCCACACATCCTGGGACTCTAAGGGGCAATTTAATATGGCCAATCCACCTGACCTGCAAATCTTTGGAGTGTGGAAGGAAACCAGAGCACCCGGGGTTAACCCACGCAGATACTGGAAGACTGTGCACTGGTGCTGTGAGGCAGCAGTGCTAAGCACTGTGCCACCGCCCAAGAGAAAATGCGAATGTGCAATTCATTATATTAATTTATGTTTTGAAGTGTAACTGGTGGTACAAGAAAACACAATACAGAAACAGGCCAATTTTGTTCCACATTCACTTCTTCCCACCCTCTTTATCTAACCCGATTAGCATATTCTTGGATTCCTTTCTCTGTCATGTACCAATCTCTTTTTCTTTGGCTGATTACAAACTAACTAGTATTGCCCAGCTAAAAATCTCTGTGTCACTAGCCAGGTGTCCTGTGGTCCCTGCATGGATGTTGAACCTGATCCTAGAGCCACATCTCTGACCATACATTCAGCAGGTCCTCCCAGGAGGCGAAATTGTTCCTTGGACTCAAAATCCTTTCTCAGGCTCCTTTTCTGGACCTCCTTTTCCTGTTCAGTGTTCTGAAGAATTATGTCCCTTCAACCAGGAGGTCTCGCAGGTATGTTTCATCTGAGCATTGGTCTCCCAGATGCATCTATGTTGCATTTTTTGAGGTAATCCTTCAGGGTGTCTTTGAACCATAACCTTTGAACTCCTCTTGCTTGATGCCTTCCTTAAGCTGGGCAAAGAAGATTTTCTTTGGCAGTCAAGGCTCTAGCGTCCTAAGCACATGGCCAGCTCAGCGGGGTTGGTTTCAGATGACGGTGCTCTTGGCTTGTTCAAGGTCACTGCTGTTGTAAGCCTGTCTTCCCTTATGCAGAGAATCGGTTTCAGACAACATGATGGTAACACTCCAGGGCTGTGAGGTGGTCTCTGTACATAATCCAAGTTTCTGAAGCATATAGCAGGTTTTAGAGGATGAATGCTTTGTACACCGGGGTATTAGTATCAGCATTGATGGCATGGTTGTCAAAGACTTTCATTCTTAGGCATCCTATAGAGACACTCATGAATTCGATACAATGTTGGATCTCCACATCAATGTCAGCCTTAGATGAGAGGGGGCTTCCCATGTATGGGAAATTTTTCATGTTTGGGAGAATTTCTTCATTGATCTTGATGGGAGAGACCAGGTCTTGCCCTGAGATGGATTGGTACGAGACTTCTTGTGGTCTTCTTCAGGTTGAGGCTGAGGCTGATTCTTCAGTATTCAGCATTGTTATCTTCATACTTAAGTTCCATGAGCGATGTCATTTTCCTCTTGGATTTCAACCGGTTGAGGTTGAAAAGATTTCAGTCCATCCTGTAAAGGACGTTCACTCCACTGGGAAGCTTGCTCTTGACAAGGTGAAGGATGGTGGTAGGAAAGAAGGAGAAAAGGGTGAGGGTAATGACACATCCCTGCTTGACTTCAGTTTGAGCCTCAAAGGTTTCTGTCATTTTTCTGTTGGTGAGGAATGTGGCCGACATCTTGTCATAAAGGAGTCAGAGGATGTTGATGAATTTCTTTGGACAGCCGATCTTTGACAGGGTGATTCATATCACTTCCCAACTGACTAAATGGAAAGCCTTGATCAGATTGATGAAGGCTATGTAAAATAGTTGATGCTGCTCCTGGCATTTCTCATGTAGTTGTCAAGCAGTGAAAATCATGTCCATTTATCCAGGGCTTGGTCGGAGACAGGGAGAAGATGAAGAAAAAGGGTTAAGGCAATGAACTTTCCAGTGGGTAGGAAGAATTCTCAGTAGTGCCCACTGTCCACTTTGCCTCTTTTCTTGAAGACGGTGGCGATGACAATATTCCTAAGGTTGGTGGGGATTTTTTCCTCCTTTTTAGGAACAGCTGATGGAGCTGTTCTTTTCTCTTTCAAGTTTGAAAATCTCCATGCAGAATCCATTTTCATGACAAACACACTGTTCCACCAAAACGACAAATTCAAGACTTCCTGGAGACATCCACAATCAAAGCACTGGCAAATGATCAACTGTATCATTGTCTGATCCCAAGACCAAAAGGATTCCCTCATCACCAAAGTGATGACCAATGCAGATGACAGCTGAACAAACCACTAGCTCATCCACTTCTCTATGTCCATCCAACTCGACCAGAAGTAGTGGAAAATGAAGAAATAGCTCAGAAAAAAAGATTAACATTGGGTGGTTTCAAAAGTCAAGCATGCACGTAGACTTTTCATTATTATCTTCATCAAAATCTCCAAAGTGTTTTCAAAAAGTTTAAAGTTTAGTTATTGGTGTCACGAGTAGATATACATTATCACTGCAATGAAATCACTGTGAAAATCCCCTAGTAATGTATTGAAATGGAGTTAAGGAAAACTGGAAAGAACTGAAGACAGCCATCATCTCAAACTGAGAAGAAACCAAGAGCTACAAGATCAGGGAACACCAAGACTGTTTCGAAGAGAATGATCACACCATCCAATACATCATAGACAAGAAGAGGGAAGCTCACCATGCCTGGCAAAATGACATCACCAGTAGGGCAAAGAGGAGAGCTCATCAAACAGCAAATGTGGAGGTACAAGGAAGAACTAGGGAAAGCAACAAGCAATGGTGGGTTGGGAAAGCTAAGGAGCTGTAATTCCTCACTGGCAAGCATGATGCCTGGGCTTTCTCAGTGCCACCAAGGCAATATATGGATGCAACACCTTAGGGTCCAAAAATGTGTGGAGTAAAGATGGAATTCTTTTGTGAGACAGAGAAAACATCAGCTTTTGATTGAGAGAATACTTCAAGGACCTCCTAAATTGTGATACAATCGTAGATGAGGTCATGTTCACAGAAATCTCCCAGCTCCGCATCAGAGGTTGGAAAAGCTGCAGGAGTGGATAGGATTCCAACAGAGATTTTCAAACTTGTGCTGATCTAGCTTTGCCTTAAATATATCAAAGTCATTCACCTCAACTACCCATGTGAAAGCCAGTTGCTTTTCTTGAACTATTTTCTCCAGTGGTTATCACTGCTGCTTCACAGACCCAGAGACCTGGGTTCAAATCCCAGCTTGGGTCACTGTCTGTGCGGAGTTTGCACATTCTCCCTGTGTCTGTGTGGATTTCCTCCGGGTGCTTTGGTTTCCTCCCACAGTCCAAAGATGTGTGGGCTAGGTTGATTGGCCATTCTAAATTGCCCCTTAGTGCCTCAGAATGCATAGGTTAGAGGGATTAGTGGGTAAATATATGGGGATAGGGACTGGGTGGGATTTTGGTTGGTACAGACTTGATGGGCTAAATGGCCTCTTTCTGCACTGTAGAATTCTATGATCCTATGAGAATTGCATACTGGAATTGACCAACCTTTACAGATGCATCATAGTAAAAGCATTCTTTCTCGTTATATCACAGCTTGATATGGCTCCTGCTCTGTCCAAGACCGCAAGGACTACAAAAGGTTGTGAATGTAGCCCAATCCATCACGCAAACCAGCCTCCCATCCATTGACTCTGTCTACACTTCCTGCTGCCTCAACAAAGCAGCCAGCATAATTAAGGACCCCAAAGACCCCAGACATTCTTTCTTCCACTTTCTTCTGTCAGGGAAAAAGATACAAAAGTCTGAGGTCACATACCAACCGATTCAAGAACAGCTTCTTCCCTGCTGCTGTCAGATTTTTGAATGGATTTACCTCGCATTAAGTTTATCTTTCTCCGCACCCTCGCTCTGGCTGTAACACTACCTTCTGCACTCTCTCGTTTCCTTCTCTATGAAGGGTTTGTTTTGTCTGTATAGCATGCAAGAAACAATACTTTTCACTATACATTAATATATGGTGATGATAATAAATCAAATCAAAATCAAATCAAGTGGATTGATTAGTGACACTTCTTGAGAGGGAATAAGTTGAAATCAGCCATCCCACTCTGTAGATCAACCAACTTTCCCATCTGGAATGCTCATAGTCCCCTTCTTATTTCAATTATCTCCTCCTCAATCAGGGTTATATCCACACATACTGGGAGTCCATCCTGGTCCTCTCTATTGAGTTCTCCGCTAACAATATATGTGGCTAGTGTGGATATGCACTTCCCCAGCAAGCAGTGAAAAGTGAGATGGAAAATCAGATAGGTGTCATAGTAATGCAGATGTGTTTGTGGAGATTCCCCACAGTGTGAAATGAGAGCAGTTGTTGAGAAGAACTGGAGATCGATTAGCTGAGAGGACAGGAGATTAGATGGGATCACTGGCATCTGCAGAAAAAAGAGAAAGATTTGACGGTATGTAATGTGTGAGCTTGAGAGATTGTGCATGTGTATGTAGTGATTGGTACTGAGGAAAGTGATGTACACATTAGGAAAGATAATGAATAGTATATGGGGGACAAAAGGGAGTAGAAGGAGTACATCACAGGAGATGCATGAAGGTATAGTTCAGAATTTAGTGGAGCCCACTGAAATATGTGGGTCCAGAGAAGCATGGGAGAGACCACATGTCCAACTCCCAGCTGCAGGGTAACTGTCCCAAATTAAGTGAACAGCGGGACGGGGCCCACACCAGAAGCTCACCTGCTAGTGGCAGGGAGATAATTTGGCTGTATAGCCACTTTAAATCCAACTATTCAAGAGCCTAATGGAATTTCATGGGGGCTTACTAGGGCTTAACATAACAGGAGGCCCAAAGTTGTCTGTGAAGCAAGTAGTAGCGTTGAGTCTCTTGTTGAAAAGTGACACTGGTTCATCTTTAGATAGGTCCCCTGTTTCCACAACTAAACTGTGCCCCTTAGTCAGTTCTTACACTGGACCCATGATTTTAACATAATACTTCTGTTGCCTATTTCTCAACTTAATATCCTAACTGGTTGGGGCTGTGGGTTTTACACAAAAAGTAGAAGATGCGGTTCACACTTAGAGTTTCAAACTAACAACGACAGATTTATTGAAAGAGCTTTGCTTGCACAGAGTACAAATTGAAAGTATAAACAGAAACCTGTGAAATGTCCCAGTGAATCACTATCAAATCATGTGACTGGCTTTAAAGCAATCATTCAATCAATTAAACATATAAAACTTAACACTTCAATCCAAAATGGCATTGTCACAGCAACAAATTTCTTTTTCCCACTTGTGGAGTAACAACACATCACTCCTGGCTGTCACTGTAGCCAGCAAGTCCATCAAGAGGCATCAAGACAGTTTGGGTTGAGGGAATTGTAACCTTTCTTTTTCTGCACCCATCCTTCATTTCCAGCCATGTCATTGATTTCTAACAACACATTATATTCAACTGATTCCCTTCAAGAAATGGACTGTGGCTTTAAATAGTAGCTGAGAAATTGCATTGTGCAATTTAGCAGCAAACTTGTCGACTTGTGATGTTGATAAGGAATCCAGATGCATTCTTTAAGTAATGTCTGTTAACATTGACCAGGCCTCCACGTGCACGACAAGTCCCATATGTTCTGTTCCCATCTCTGGGTAAAAATTGTGGTCTTAAGTTCAAATGCTCAATTTAGAATTTTGTTGCCAATTTACAAGCTTGCAGGTGAATGTTTGTTTCTCTTTTTTAAACATCTTCTTCAAAAGAAAGGAACATTTATTTTAAAATATGTGAATTATTTGAAGCATGCAGTCTTCTTTACAAAGAGGCCAAATTGTTTAAAAGTTCCTCTCAACTAAGTTTAATTATTGTCACAAGTAAGCTTACGTTAACACTGCGACAAAGTCACTGTGAAAATCCCTGAGTCACCACACTGGCACCTGTTCCAGTACACTGAGGGAGAATTTAGCATGGCAATGCACCTAACCAGCACTTCCTTCAGACTGTGGGAGGAAATCGGAGCGCTGAGAGGAAACCCACACAGACACAGGGAGAAAATGCAGAGTCCACATAGTGACCCAAGCTGGGGATTGAACCTGGGTCTCTGGCTCTGTGAGGCAGTAGTGCTAATCACAGTGTCATCATGCTGCCAATGCTATGATATCATGTTCAGGTAGACACATGATCTGTGCCCACTTGAGAACTCTATAACTTAATTACAAATCCTCTGTTAAGCAGTATGAAGATGTCTTGGCTGCAAAGTTGGCCTCGGAAACTTTGCCAAAATGATCTCCACGCCACATGTACACACATCCGGCACAGCTGGCACCAACCGCCATCTTGGTGAGGATGTTAACGCAGGTGTTAAGGATGTGTGGCAGATGCACGGAGATGAGGTACATCATGGATCACAAGGTCAGATAGGGTGTCGTTTTTCATTTGACAGCACCATGTCTATTGCCTTCTTTAACCATGTGCAGAAAGGACCCATCACCTTTCCACTACTGCTATTTAAAGGGATCATCAACCACTCTCAAATAAACCGCTTAATTCTTACTGTTCCCTCAATGTTGCACAGTTGTCTATGTTTGGTAGAATTGACAGGGAATGCTGCTGCAGTGGAGAAAGCCTTGGGGTGGGCTGGCACAGTAGCACAGTGGTTAACACTGCTGTCTCACAGTACAGTACGGTATCAGTAAATCAGTGCCAGGGACCAAAGCTAAATTCCAACCTCGAGTGACTGTCCTGTAGATTTTGCACATTCTCCCTGTGTCTGCGTGGGTTTCCTCCGGGTGCTCCAGGTTCCTCCCATAGTCCAAAGATATGCGGATTAGGTTGATTGGAGATGCTAAATCATCACTTAGTGCTAGGGTGATTAGAGGGTAAATGTGTGGGGCTATGGGAATAGGGCCTGGTTGGAGTCACTGCAGACACGATGGGCCAAATGGCCTCCTTCTGCAATGTAGATACTCTATGATTCTATGAAATTATAGAAGGGCAGCACAGTAGCATTGCTGCCTCACAGGTCCAGGGACCCAAGTTCAATTCCACCATCAGGTCACTGAATGTGTGAAGTTCGCACTTTCTCCCCATATCTGCATAGGTTTCCACTGGGTGCTCCGGTTTCCTCCCACAGTCCAAAGATGTGCAGGTCAGGTTGATTGATTATGCTAAATTGACCCTTGTGCCAGGAGGATTAGAAGGGTAAATGTGTGGGAATGGCCTCCTTCTGTCTTGTAGGGAGTCAATGATCCTATGACTTTGACTTTGAAAGTTCTCGTTAGCCCACCTGCCTCTTATCATGATTGACATACGCCCAGATCTTCCCTTAAAGGGTGGTAGCCGGAATGGCAGCTAATTAGTTGCCAGATGAGACAAAATGTGGCTTGGGCTTTCTGTACATGGTTAAGGTGGTGCAGGTTCCAGCTTTCAGAATCGCTGTTGGAGCCACCATTTCTCCATCAAAATTCAGCCCACCACGCGCAGGTCCCACCTTATTTTAAACCTGGAATGTTTGTATGGTATCAGTAAATCAGCTGGTGGCTGTGGGTGTGAGATTATTACCTTTTGACTTCAGGTTCCCATCCCAGCTGGCAGTTTGCAGGTATCTGGAAGGACAAAGGTACAAGGCTAAAATTGGGGTGAGACAAAGGCAAGGAAATCAAAGATACATGCAAAACTCATCTGCAGCTCATAATTAAGACTGTAACTGGAATGTGAGAAGGTGGATTAGAGAGGAATTCTCTTTGGTTTCAGCATCATGATTCCTGAAAGAATGATGCAGAGGTGTAAATGGAAAGCAAAACCTTTGTTGTTATATATCTTCAAATTGTAACTCAGAAATGATCATGAAATGAATGACAAATGGGAAATGAGAAGGTGGATTAGGTACGAACACACTATCTCGTTCTATGGTTTCAGCCCTCCCACTGGTCATGGCCTCAACCATGGTTGCTCTAATGATGGCCAGCACCATCTCCACAAGGGGATTAAAGGCACAGAGCTGCAACTGACACCAGTATTTAGGTGTCACTGCCTCCAGTTTTGGGTCACCTTGTCCTGAGAGAGAGGGAAACATGTTAATGAGTCTTTGGGGGATAAGCTGGTATTGTGAGATGTGGATATGAGGCTTGCTGCAGTGCTTTGTAGTTAAGTGTGTGAGGGTGAGGTGAAGCTATGAATGTGAGCTATGAATTGTGCTTGTTGGAGAATGCTTGTCGGGGAGATTTGAG
Source organism: Carcharhinus amblyrhynchos (assembly GCF_965287045.1). Lineage (NCBI taxonomy): Eukaryota > Metazoa > Chordata > Chondrichthyes > Carcharhiniformes > Carcharhinidae > Carcharhinus > Carcharhinus amblyrhynchos. The sequence goes on along the minus strand of NC_137328.1, from coordinate 25,074,233 downwards.
ATTGAGCAAGTATTTCTTTCTCAGACTGCAGGCGGATGATGAATGGGCAGTGTGTAATGTGAGTGTTTCATTTGTAAGGATATAGCATTTGAAGTGGCCTGATCCCTTTATAATGGGATTTATCATCTGTAGCCCACCTTTCACCAAGGTCTTCAATGCTACGCTCTGGCACAGTGGTTAGCACTGCTGCCTCACAGTGCCAGAGACCTGGGTTTGATTCCTGGCTTAGGTCACTGTTTGTGCAGAGACTGCACATTCTCTCTGCGTTTGCCTGGGTTTCCTCTGGATGCTCCCCCACAGTCTCAAAGACATGCTGGTTAGGTGCATTGGCCATGCTAAATTCTCCCTCAGTGTACACAAACAGGAGCCAGAATGTGTCTACGAGAAGATTTTCACAGTAATTTCATTGCAGTGTTAATGTAAGCCTGCTTGTGACACCAGTAAATAAACTTTAAACTACGCCAAAAAAACTTGGGACACACTCTCTGACTTGGACCATTTTTTTGCTTCTTTCAGCTTTGAGACTCTTCCGTAACCAGTTTCAGTATGTGTTATAGCAAAGGTGCTAGCTCGCTATAAGTGGTGTGAACTTCCCATGCCAACCTTTGCAACAGTGTTAGCACTTGGCTGAAAACCATTGGCGTTTAAGTCAGCAGGCAACATATGATGAGTCTGCTGCATGCATCATTACGAATGAACACAGGTTAATTATGCATGGTGACCCACCTATTCCTATTGGATACTTTTTATTTCTTTATTGTTCTTTTTTTCCACCGTCACTCTTTCCCCCTATTTTGTCCCCACTTTCCTTATCTTTTCTCCCTCTTTGTTCCTCTTTACCCCTTTTTCTAAATTTTACCTCACTTCCATCCTTCTTCTCCCCCCCACACACATCGTCATCTGAAGCTTTGATTTCAGCTTCTCTGCCATTTGGCCATTCACACCTTCTATTCTCTCTATGGACTGCCATTAGTTACTTTTAGCCTTTCCCCTTGTTTTTGTGGCTCATCTTTTATTCACTCGCCCTGCAGTACAAGTAACTCCCATTTTCTATGCCTTTTAGCTTTGACAAAGGGTCACCTGGACTCAAAACATCACCTCTTTTCTCTCCTTACAGATGCTGCCAGACCTGCTGAGATTTTCCAGCGTTTTCTCTTTTGGCTTCACCTATTCCTATTTCCTGCTGAATAAAAATCTAACCCACCCTATTTCTGAACTTCCCAGACAGTTAATATGATTCATTCTGGCTACTGAACTTTGACCTTCTGGTGTATTTTGCCTACTGCACCAGTTTGCTATAATTAAACAAGAGGAAAAGTAAGATTTTAAAACACTTTTTTTTTTACAGGAGATTAAAATACTTCCAGAAACATTTTAGGCAGTAAATAAGTCACTTTCAATCAACTGAAGATTAGTCCATCTTGGGAATCCGAGCTGAACTTATGCTTAAAAGCAGTAGCATAGAACCTCCTGGGCCTAATTTAAATCAAACTCCTGCGTTAAAAGAAGTTTTCGAAAACGATATGTGACAACTGTCAGCTTATATCAAAGGTGTTAGCATTCACTTCTACTGAAAATAGGCATAATATGAAAGTTCTTAAAATAAAATAAGCATGAGACACAGAGTTAACCATAAATGTTCTCAAGGAGAAAAACCCCTTGGGTTGCAAACAAAGAGGAACACCAGCACTACTAAACTGACAGTCTTTATTCAGAATCTCAGTTAGATATTTGACAGGCAGCAAAGGTTAAGCATTAACTCCACTAGCTTGAGTTTGTAGGTGTGTTTCTCGGATACCGTTGTCCTGGATTTTCACCAAGTCAGGATGATTCAGGAGCTCTTTAAAAATCCAGGATTCCAAACTCCATTGGTGCTTGCCTGGCTAGTCCCTTAAAAGGGGGTGGGGGATGGGGTGGATGCGAACAGATTCCTGTCAAAGGCTGGAATCCAGCAATCCTGACCTGGCTGGCACCACTGCAGAGATCAGCATGTCCCATCCCTTTGGCATTTTCATGGAGTTGGGCCAGATGTTTTAAGAGTCCTGGTTCACAGCTCCCCAGAGGAGTTGCAAACCTGAGTGTGCATGAGGGGACCTTATAAAAGGTAATTTCAAAAGATCCACCCCATGCCAAGCTGTGATCTTCCAACCACACCCTATGACCTCTCGTACCCCATGAAAAGCTCTGCCCTTTCACCACCCCCTGCTCAATGATCTATGAATCACATTTTGTTTGTAGCAAAACCCTCACAGGTCCGCCAAGGAGCCCCTTCCAATTAACAATGGCAGTCAAGTTCAGACTCTGGAGGTACATTTGGGGCGACTCATGGACCTTCGCAGTGTGGGCACTGCTGAGGGATATAAAGTTATCATGAGTAAAAGGGGAAATGCAGCCATTTCTACATGCATAACAGTAGCAGAGACATTAGCCGCCATGACTGCCTACGTTGGCATACTTACTGCTTGGGGATTACTGCTGCCAAATGATTAAACTGATATGCAGCTTGGACCTCCTACTGAAAAGTCAGAGAACCATAGAATCCCTGCAGTGCAGAAGAAGGCCATTCAGGCCATCAACTCTCCAAGAGAGCATCTTACCCAGGCACACCTCCTTCACCCTGTCTCCACAACCCCACGCATTTACCACCTAACCTACACATCTTTGAACTGTAACAGGCAATTTGCAAGCCAATCCATCTAACCTACACAACTTTGGACATTAAGGGCCAATTTAGCATGACCAATTAACTAACCTGCACATCTTTGCCATCTGAGATGCAGTGCTGTGCTCCTGGTAGTCTATGCAAATCTGGGCATTTCCTCTCTAGTTGCTAATTGGGTCTTAATTTTTGTAACTGCCTGCTTGTCTCTCTTGGTCAATCATCTAGATTCGCCCACAGTCTGCCCCAGGGAAGTTTGCCCAAAGGCGGGAACAAATCAGGGAATTGACATGATGTATTCTATGTTTCCATAATCCTGCCACCTTCAACACTGCCTTCACAGAGCAGGAAACATTTTAACCTATGTATCCATTTGTCTCTCAATCAAAAGACTTTCGGATTCAAGGTCCACTCCACGACTGAGGCATACAAATCTAAGCTGAGATTGCATTGTAGTACAAAGGGAGCTCCGCATTGTCAGAGGTGTCACTTTACAGATGAAATGTTCAACCATTTCTGCCTATTAGGGTGGACATTCAACAAGCCAGGACATGCCTTGAAAGTGAGTTGGGCATTTAGAAATTAAAACATTGAAACCAAATGTTTATCCCAACCAATTCATCGTGACATTGATCCTTCACGAGTGTTGCCAAAGTGGATCAATGTATCTGATTAATGTATGGAGTTGAATGATTCTAAGCTCACACATTGCAGTAGGAGAAACTCCTCACCGGAAATAGAAGTTCTGAAAATTGGCTATTATATTCTATCAAAATTAATCAAACATTCTTCACTGTTGTTATTGGCAATCACAGCTTCAATTTCAGAGCTGGTTGTGTCATTATAAGTCCACCTCCTTTCTTGTTTTTCTGCTTTGCTTTATTCCCCTTTCATTCATTCCACTTTGTCCCAGAAAGCAGATAGTTCCCAAGCTGACAGGATGAGGTGGTTAGAGATTCTCTACAGGTGCTGTCAATGCCATTTTCTAATCAGCCAATATGAGCCACAGCCATGTCAGACAAGGGCAACCTTTCTCCTTGGTGATGGAAGCTGTTATTTCCATATGGTCCGCTCTCTAGCAAGCTGGTAAAAAAGCTGTTGATTGCACTCAACTGAAGGAACACAGTTTCATGCATTGTCATTTTCTTCAATGATTTCACTGCAGTTTACTAATTATATAACATTTCTGTCGCATGCTTTCAAGCCGATAAATTGGAAGGCAGGCAGGCCGGTTGCTGTAATGTGTCTGCTCATACCAACCATAACCCAGCAAAAGATGCAAGAGGGCAAACTAAGCTGCTATTTTGTCCCATTGCACCTTCCTCCTTTATGAAAGCACCTTTGGGTCCTGTTGTCTACTGTTTGCTTTGACTGGGATTGATAATTGGATATGCAGCAAATACCAGATGTGAACATATTGAGGTGGATTTGTCGAGTTATCTCTTGCCATGTTACAGTACTGGTTTGCTGATGAGACATGCAGGTTTAGTATTCATTCATGGGACATGGGCGTCACTGGCTGGCCAACATTTATTACCCATCCCAAGTTGCCCGAAGGCAGCTGAGTTGATTTAATTTGATTTGATTTGGTTTATTATTGTCACATATATTAACACACAGTGAAAAGTATTGTTTCTTTCATGCTATACAGACAAAACATACCATTCATAGAGAAGAAAACGAATGAGTGCAGAATGTAGTGTTACACTCATAGCTAGGGTGTAGAGAAAGATCAACTTACTGCAAAGTAAGTCCATTCAAAAATCTGACAGCAGCAGGGAAGAAGCTGTTCGTGAGTCGCTTGGTAAGTGATCTCGGATTTTTATTTTTTTTTCCTGAAGGAAGAAGGTGGAAGAGAGAAAGTCCAGGGTGGGCGTGGGATCCTTAAGTATGCTGGCTGCTTTGCTGAGGCATCAGGAAGTGTAAATAGAGTCAATGGATGGGAAGCTGGTTTGTGTGATGGATTGGGTTACATGCATGATCTTCTGTAGTTTCTCGCGGTCTTGGGCAAAGCAAGAGCCATATCAAGCTATGATACAACCAGAGAGTTCACCACACTGCTGTGGCTTTGGGGTCACATGTAGGTTGGTGCAGGTAAGGGAGGAAAATTTCCTTCCCTAACGGACATTAATGAACTAGATAGATTTTTACGACAATCGGCAATGGCTTTATCATCATCAGTAGATTCTTACTTCCAGATATTTTTTATTGAATTCAAATTCCACCATATGCCATGGTAAGATTCGAAGCTGGGTTCCCAGAACATTAGCTGAGTTTCTGGATTAACAGTCTAGTGATAATACCACTAGGCCACCCCTTCCCCAAACTTACCTGAGACTTGAGTTGCCACAACATCCCGCGTTTGGACTCAGGTAGCTTATAAATTGTGGTTGTTTATATTTTAAAACATCACCATCCAGATCCACGCTCTGGGGCATTTAAATATCACCAACATTCTTCAGCTGCTTGAGCAATCATCAGACCACATCATGTCATCAATAATTTCCACTTAACATGAGCACAAAAACCTCCAGCACATCTTTTAAAAAGAGTTAAAGATCTCAAAACAAATCAAGTAGGATATTACAAGTCTTAACCATGTCACAATGTGAAATGAGATGGAACATAAAATAATGGTCCAAAATACTCTAGAATTCAGTATATTATGTTCACACAACATTCCTGCTGTTTATATGTGGGAGTTTTTCAATGTATGGGTTAACACATGTACAAACAGCACACACGGAGTTTACCATAAACATGGTAAGCATTTGTACAAAGGTTCTAACCTCCAGTATTGAAGGACAATGCTGTTTTATTAGTGGTACCTATAAATGTTTCTTTAAATTGAATTTTCCACCCTGGTGGGTACTGGGTGTGCTTGGCAGCAGGAAAGGACAATATGGTGGAGTGGTACCAACCCCTTTAATGAGCAAGCTCTCGGAGGGTCATGTGACCATTTGGGCTGGAGCTCACGAATCCTGGAACTGGGTACAGGATTCCCTTGCCAGTTAGGAATCTGAAGTTATGGAGTACAGTAGCCTTTATATCGCACTCTGCACACAATTATCTTACCTTAATAAACTGTTCAATTATTAATCTGCTTGGTGTTCATCCGTCCTTGATAGATATAACATTTGGCGAAGAAGATCAGCAGTGCCTTCCTGCTGCTGTAGAAATTGGGAGAACAGACCTCATGTGTGATCTTACCACCACACTGCTCCCCTCAAGTGGTACGGCGAGGCCAGAAAATGACATGCGATGCAAAAAATCAGATTCACTTCAAGCGATTTGGTATCTTCCCAGCCACTTTTTCCTGGCTTGAACTGCTTTGCACCCCATCACAAAACCTATTAGCATGCATTTGAATATATTTCATTGCCACTGCTGAGTTCGGCATGGCCAATTCCCCCCTCCAACTTCTCCTACCTCTCCGGTATGATGTCAGGCTGGCACAAATCACAGATGGTTTTTAAAGTCTGGATCAGGTGCAGCAGTAACAAACTGGAGCGAGGAGGTGAGTACCATTGAGCACCAATGACATGTTGAGAGACAGACTAGCCTGTGCTGTTAACAACACAACCATATAAAGTAAATTATTAGCAGAGGCAGAGATTATTTTGAAGTCGTTGGGCATTAGACATTGCCCAAGTCATAGGAAGTGCTGAAAGTTGAGGGGGCGTAAGTGATGGAACTACAGAGCATACAAGTAGGCAAGGTCCATTAAATTTGGCTGGAAACAACTGGTAGTCGACATACCAGGGATGAGGACAGAGGAAGTAATAAGCAAAAAGTCCTGAAGCAAAAGAGAGTACAGAGGTGTAGGGAATTTCGCCCATAGACCAGGATGGCACGGTAGCACAGTAGTTAGCACGGCTGCTTCACAGCTCCAGGGTCCTGGGTTCGATTCCGTGCTCGGGTCACTATCTGTGTGGAGTTTTCACGTTCTCCTCGTGTCTGGTTGGGTTTCCTCCGGTTACTCCGGATTCCCCCAACAGTCCAAAGTTGTGTGGGTTAGGTTGATTGGCCATGTTAAGAAATTGTCCCTTAGTGTCCAGAGATGCGTAGGTTAGAGGGATCAGTGGAGATAATATGTAGGGATATGGGGGTAGGGCCTGGGTGGGATTGTGTTCGGTGCAGACTCGATGGGCCGAAGGGCCTCTTTCTGCACTGTAGGGTTCTATGATCCTATGAAGGATGTGGAGGAAATCATCCCCAGGAGAAATGTAAATTCAGGGAGGCTACATATTATGCCTGCAATAGAAGAGGGTATATTAGGAGCAATACATAACTATGCAAAGCCTACCAGGGCCAACAAAAAAGAAAAATAACTCTCCAGTACACAATGTTGAGAATAAATCCTGAAAATGATTCTGAAGCATACAGGTTAAACAGCATTTAGGTGAATAAGAAATTTCCGATTACTATTGTGTTGATGGTAAACAGTCAGCCACTCAGAATGGAGGTGGACACGGATGCTTCTGCTACAGTTATAGGAGAACAAAACATATCATTATTTACCAAGAGGAGTTCAGCCCCTAAAGTTAAGAAGCACAACAGCCAGGCTAGCAAACATATACTGGGGAAGCTTTAAGGAACCTAGGAACAAGCTGCCAATATCGGTCAGCGCAACAGCCTCTAATGATAAAATGGTAATAGGGAACCAACAGCCAAGTTAAGCTAAATTACCAGAAATCTTCAAAATCAATGATGGAAACTTCCATTATGTCTTAAAAATAATCAAGAGGTGTTCCAAGATGTCTTCGGCAACATACATGGCCTAAATCAAAAATTTATAAAGATCCTGAGGCCATGCCAAAGTTTTACAGAGTCTCATCTGTACCCTGCACCCTACATGATAAAGTTGAATCTGAACTTAAGCAGCTGGAAGAATGAGGCATCATCAAACTGGGAATCAAACCTGGTGCTGTGAAGCAGCAGTGCTAACCACGGTGCCAGTGTGCTGCCCTGTGCTGTGCCATTCTTTAAAGGCCTCGTTCTGATGTTCTTTCTAATGGTACCGGAAAGAGCATCAGGATGAGGCCTTTAGAGAGGTTAAACTGTCATTGCAGTCATCCAGTCTTTTAATTCATTTTGATGCCTCAAAAGAGATTATTCTTACCTACAATCTGTCTCCTTTTAGAACTGGAACAGTTTAATGGCATAAGATGGAAGATGATGCAAGGAAGGCCTATCGCCTACACTTTGAGCACCCTGACTGATGCTGAAAAATCTTATTCTCAAATCGAAAAAGAGGGACTAGCCGTCACCTTTAGACTGACGGAGTTCCATCAGTAGTTTTAAGGATGCCATTTCATAGCAGCTACTAACCAAAGAACTCATTGGGCCTATTTAAGGAGGAGAGGACAGTCACATAGCTTCAGTGAGAGTGCAATGTTGGACTGTTTAGCTGACAGCCTACAATTATACTTTTCAACATAGGCCAGGCTTATGTTCAAATGCTGACGTTTTAAGTCACCTTCCCCTTTCTAAAAGTATGCCACCTCCACAAATACCGCAGGAAACTGCCTTGTCCAAAACTTTCTCGATACATTGTGCAACAGGGCAGGTTTTGGAACCAAAAGACCCCGTATTATCTCAAGTTAAGCATATGGTCTTCCACGGCTGGTATTATAACAATAGATCTGAGCAATTCAGGTCCTTTCAGATAAGAAAAGACAAGTTAAGTTGTGAGTACGGAATATTATTATACGAAGCAAAAGTGGTCATTCCAAGTCCTACTAGAAAATCATTGTTACAAATCACATTGTGCCCGTCCTGGGATGACAAAGATAAAGATACTTGCACGCAGTTCTGTGTGGTGGCCTGGGATAGATACTGACATCGAGAATCCGGACAAGCAGTGTGATCAATGTCAAAAGCAACAAAAATTGCCATCTGCGTCTATAATGCATCCATGAGAATGGCCAGATTGACCACAGGTGTGACTTCATGTCAATTTTACAGGCCCATTCATGGACATCATATTTCTGTTCCTAATAGATGTGCAGACCAATGGTTGGACTTACACAAAATGAAGTCCACAACTTCACCAGCAATGGTCAAGAAACTAAGACAGATATTCACCATCCACAGGTTGCCTGAGGCACTAGTCTCAGATAGTGGCACTGCTTTGAACGACATTCAACATATTCAACTGCACCCAACTGCCCTGCTTCAAATCAATTGGCTGAGAGAACTATCCAAAAATTCAAAGATGCCATGAAGAAACAGTCATCAGTCTCATCAGGCAGCTTTGGAAAAGCTCAGGACAGAGAGATGAAGATGATGGATAAGTGCTCCACATGTATAGGAGATCGTCTGCATAAAGCTCCAAAAGGCCCTATCACACATACCCTTTTCTTGGCAAGGTCACTTGTAGTCTGGCTGTGTGCAGATGCACTGCTAGTGGGGTGAGGGGTCAGGGATGAGGGATGGAGATGGGATGTAGGGGGAGCACTCACAAAGCCTAAAAGTGAAGTTGGAAAACAACTTCTAACGTTCTTCATTGATAGTGAGCATCTTCTCAGTTATAAATGCCACTGCCTTCCTGGCCACTTTGGTGACCCCTGTGGATCTCCTATGACCAGAATGGGGTAGAAGACATCAGAGTGGCCTTCCACTGCATCCATCAGGTACCCCAGACAGGTGTCACTGACTTTGGAGGCTGCCATCATCTTTGCTTTGAGGGCCATACATCTCATGGAACAGTCCTGGTATGTTTAGATGATGGAAGTTACAGCCTGAAAGGCTTCTAATTTAATGCCCAGAGCAAAAGAAACATGTAGAGGACTGCATGGCGGCCAGATCCAAGCCTCCGTGTTTACCAATGAAGTGAGTCGTGCTGGGAAACGAGTGATACTGCTCAGGATTCACTGATATGGCCAATGGGATCAGCGCTGATTTCCTGCCCGCTACTGCACCCAACATAATTCAGGGAAAATTCTGCCTGTTGTAGCTTTCTCCCAAAATGAGCCAGCAGAAGGGGACAAAAGCAGCAGTGCCGTGGGAGTATAGCATCATCTCCCAATTTTCTTCCAAGCTGTACACTGGTCATGTAATGCTGCTCCTTTACCATTGATACACCAAAATTATGGATTCACAAAGACTGTAGCTATTCAATACTCACAGACATATCAAGGCATCTGTGGACTGGCAAAAACCGTGAACTTCTTCATGGTACCCACAAGTATATAAAACCAGATCTTTTGTAATATTCAATTCAAGTGTTCATTGTAACCATGCATATGCTGTTGGCACAAATACTGAGACCTTGGGGACAATTCTCTGACCTTGCCGAGCCATAGATCGCGCCAATCCTGGAGAATAACGTGCAAGCCTAAAAATCTATTTTCCACCTGGTACCAAACAATTTGCAGTTCTCCAGGTCCCTTTCTAATGATGTGAACCGGATCATGCCCAGAAAGTGTACAAGTCCAATTAGTAAATTTAAAGTTGCATTTAAATATCCATAGCCTGTTCAAATCCTAGTGTGCAGAATTCACCGGCATTCAGGCACGATAAAGGCAAGATTCACTATTGATCTCCACAAGTGGAGGAGGCCTGGTGCAATGGTCACAGGAAGGGGTTTGGGGGGGATGCTGTTGGAAGCCACTGAAGCCTGCTTGGCTAGGGGCATGGCTGGGCATGCCCATCAGGCAGCGCCCTCCTGGCAAAGCCTACCTATCACACTGGCGATGCCCAACTGGCACACCAGTTTTTACTTAATCACCAGTGATTACTTCTTACCCTCTAGACATCTTTTGTCAGAGTTGATATAATTGAGTACCTGCTCAAGGTGACATTGGGCTGACGGAATCGCGCATTGTTCAAGTGCATGTGGAAGCATAAAAATTTCAGATCAATTCAGTGCCCAACAGTGGCCTTTGGACAGCCCAGTGGTGTAAGGTGGGCCCCACCAAAATGCCAGGGGCAATGCCAAAGAGGTGAAGCCTGAGTAGAGCAAGGGCAAAACAGTAATTAGTACTCAGAACTCCAGCAACTCAGGTTCAATTCTGGACTTGGGTGACTATCTGTGAAATTTGCACATTTTTCCTATGTCTGCATGGGTTTCCACTGGCTGCTCCAGTTTCCTCCTGCTCTCCAAAGATGTGCAGGTTAGGTGGATTGGCCAGGCTCAATTTCCTCTTGTGCCCCACATTTTTAGGTTAGCCATGGTAAATGTGTGGGGTGACGGGTATTGGGTGGGGGAGAGGGGCTGTGTAAGTTACACTGTCAGAAAATCAGTGTAGAGTCCATTGGCCAAATGGCCATTTCTGCACTGTGGGGATGCTATGATTCTATGATGGGGGTCTGCGATGGGGGGATCTGATGGGGGTGGGAGGGTCATGCAGGGGTGGATCATGAAGGCATGGTGGGGCATGTCAGGGGTCGAGCGGGGGGAACCATTAGGAGGACCCTGAAAACCCAGTGCCAGCAACCCATGTCGGGGTGAGTTGGGGGAATATGTCACCGATGAGGGGGTTCCCAGCGTTGGTGGGGTGAGGAGGGGGCCTTCCAGTGCACTTTGAAATTGGGGTGCCCTTGCAAAATCGTGCATAAGTGCTCTGAAGCCAGGCTGACCAGTTTGTTTATGCCCTGTCCCCTCAACAGGGCCAGAACTGAACTCCCAACATTCCAAAATAGTGACTGAGTGTGGGAGAATTACAGCGTGGAGTGCATTGATAAGACAGGCACGGATCACTCCATTATACTCACCTTTATGACACTTAGGTTTTTTGGGAGAATTCCATCCTTTGTCTGTGTGATTTTCTATGTTTACAATACGTGTTTACAGAATTACTTCAAGAGCCACAGCATTTTTGCCTATGTGCTGAAGTAGCTTCACATTTCCGATGATTACTTTGTTTTTCATGGGTTGTCTGTGCCATCAAGTGGTAGACAGAGAAAGTACAATAACAAAGAATGAATGTGATTACTTTTTACCCTCTAGACATCTTTCGTCAGAGTTGATATAATTTAGTACCTGCTCAAGGTGGCATTGGGCTGACGGAATCACGCATTGTTCAAGTGCATGTGGAAACATAAAAATTTCAGATCAATTTGTTAACATAAGGGCAAGAAGCAGGAGTAGCAATTCATTCCTTCAAGCCTGCTCCACTATTCAATGCCATTATGCCTGTTGTCACCTTCGTCTCCACCTTCCTGCCCACTCCCCATTACCCTTCATCCTGCTGCTAATTAAAAACCTACCTATCTCCTCCTTAAATTTGTTCAGCATTCAGGCGTCCACCTGTGCTCAGGGGTGGAGGATTCCACAGACTCACGCCCCTTTGGATAAAGTAATTCTTCCTCATTTCCAATTGAAACTTGCCACCCCTTAGTCTAAAACTACAGCCTCTCCTTCTAGAATATCTAACAAGTGGGGAACATCTGCTCTGCGTCTACCCTGTCAATCCCTTTTAGTGTCTTATATACTTCAATTATATCTCCTCCCATTCTTCTAAATTCCAGCGTGTGTAAGCCTAAACTGCTCAATCTCTCTTCTTAAGACATGTGTTTAACTGCTGGAATCAATCTAGTGAAACTCGTCTGAAGCACCTCCAATGTATTTACATCCTTCCTCAAGTAAAGGGTCCAAAACTGTGTGTCATGCTCCAGATGTGGTCTCATCAGCGCCCTGTACAATTGCAACCACACTTCCTTAATGTAATATTCTATTCCATTAGCATGGCTGTCAAAATTCCATTTGCATTCTTTATTATCTGCTGCAACTGCATGTGAATTTTCCACAATTCATGCATGAGGACACCCAGATCCCCCAGAATTGAAACATTTTGAAGTTTCTCTCCATTTCGATAGTAAGTTGGCTTTTTATTCCTCTGACCAAAATGAATAACCTCATATTTATCTGCATTAAGTACCTTCATAGCAACTTGTTTTCCAACCTATGTTGATGTCACCTGCAAATTTGTTTATAATACATTCTATCCCCACATCCAAGTTATTAATATCAATTGTAAGTGGTTGGGGCTCAAAGACTGAATCCTTTGGCACACCACTGCTTATAGTTTGCCAACCAGAAATCTATCCTGTGTCCAAGCTAAAATATTACCCCCAACCCCATAGAATCTTACCCTGTGTGTTAATTTTTTAGAGGCACCTTATCAAATGCCTCTGGAAGGCCAGATACACTAGAAATACAGGAGCCCCATTCCTCTCTTTGCTTGTTACATCTTCAAAGAACTTCAGCATTAATTATTTTATTCATTCATTCTCAGGGTATGAGCATCACTGGCCATCACTTGTCAGCCTGAAAATTTGTTAATGGACTCTTTTTTTTCAATCGCTGGGTGCAGTTCCATACAAGTCATATATAGGTCAGACCAGATTATAAGAGTGGGTTTGCTTACCTAAAGGTCACCCATAAATCAATGTGGTTTTTTCCTGCAATTTGATTGTTTCATGGTCCTTTTTATTGTAACCAGATTTGTATTTGGTGATTTTTAAGTGAATTCAAATTCTCAGACTGCCGTGGCAGGATTTGTGCATTCATCTGGATTATTTATCTCGGTTTCTGGGTTTCTAGTGACATAATCACAATCATGCCCATTGCAATAATGACATAACGAAATATTATAGTGTCCAAGTGCGAAATTTTGCTCAAATACCATTGTATACTGCATCCTTCAAACAACATTTGCAGCGAAAGTCCCACTTTGTAACAGGCTGTGAGTGTTTTTTTGAAGCTTCATTCAGATCATTAAAGATTCAACTCTCTAAGCTAATGATGGACTCATCCTTTCGTCAATGGGCTCATTAACACAAGACATATGTGACATTAATTAACCATCCTAGTCAAGAATGAGACAGGATTATTATTTTAAAAGTGAAGCTGACCAAATACTTTGTTATGTCAAGTTCGCTTGGTGAAATTTATCATGACACATCGACAGCCATGACATATTTTGTTCAGAGCATTCACTAAAGCTTTACCTTGATGAAACATCTGCTCACTCTGAAAATAATGAATTTTCACATGTGGCTCTCCTGACTCAAACTCAGAAGCTGGCCAGGCCAACTGCCCCACAAATTTTAAGGCAATATTTGTGAGATTCATTCCTCACCATCTGTGTTTATCTTAGGCAGCAATCTATATCGAGCAAAAGCCTAACCATTGGAATCAATTACAAATATAGCCCTTAAGACAAATTAGCATGCTCTAGCTTTTTGTGCAATTCAGTACTTGCAAATATAAAAATTCTATTGAGGCTATTGAAGCCCTCCTGGGATTGGGGGCGGAGGCGGTAGGGGGGGTGGACGGAGTTGTCCTTGGGTACTGGCAGTTCGTTGCAAAGGTCCGTTGACCTCAGGCAGGATTTTCTGGTCTTGGGGCAAGCGTGACCGGAAAATCCCGCCTTGGATTTCCAATCACTCTCTATCTCTATCCAACACCAGGATGGACCGAGTGCAGTATGCTTCTTCCTTGAGCAGAGGCCTGAACAATCCCTGTCCACAACTCTCGTCTGCTTGGTGGAACTTAATTTTCACTAATTAATTCCCCTTGTAACTTGTCTCACTTCCTACAACTAAAAGTTGTGGCTATGGATGTCCCTATGGACCCCAGTTATGTCTCCTTTTTCCAGTCATACTCAGGCCCTCTCCTACAACTTTTTTCCCCGTGATACCAATAACTGGATTGACGCTGCTTCAGGCTCTCATTTGGACCTGGAAAAATGTATTGATTTTCATTTGAAATTCCACCCCTCTCTCACCTTTGCATGCTCCATTTCCAACACTTCCCTTCCTTTCCTCTCTGTCTCCATTTCTGGTGATAGATTCACCATCAATATGCATTATAAACCAACTCATTTCCACAGTTACCTCAAATACAGCTCCTCACCCCTTCCACCCCACCCCATGCACCTGCACCTTTGCCTTCATCCCTTCTCCTCCCTTCCAGGACCATGATCCCTCTCATCTTCACTTTTCACCCTAATAAACTCTGCATTCAAAGGATCCGCCAATTCCAAGGATACTACCATGAAACACATCTTCCCCTCACCTCCTCCATCAGCAATCTGCAGAGGCCGCTCCCTCTGTGACACCCTGGTCTACTCCTTCATTACGCCATACCCCCCATCCCCATCTCACGGCACCTTCCCTTGTAATCACAGAAGGTGCAATACCCGCCCACTTACCTCCTCCCTCCCCATCATTCAAGGGCCCAAACACTCCTTTCAGGTGATGCTGCGCATCATGTCTGCCTACTTCAATTTTGTTTATTATTGCACTCACTGATCCCATTGCGGTCACCTATACACTAGGGAGACTAAACACAAACCAGCTGACCACTTTGTGGAAACATTCACTGAGTCCACAAGCAGGACCCCAATCTTCCTACTGATTGCCATTTTAACTCAGCACCTTGCTCTCATACCCATGTGTCCAGCCTTGTCTTTCTGCAATATTCCAATGAAGCCTGTTGCAAACTGGAGGAATGACATTTCACCTTCCAGTTGGTTGCAGCCCTCGGGACTCAACATTGAGTTCAGCAACTTTAGATTTTCATCTTTCATCTACATCCTAAACTCCCCTATTTTTTAATATCCTATACATGTATTTTCTCAATGTAAACCATCTCCTTGCCCCGGCCATCTGTTTTTTTGTCTTAAAGTTGCTACTGTTTGTTGCAGTTTCTTTGCTTTAACTTCTCCCTCCTTTCAGTTCCAATGAAGGGTCCGGGACTTGGAGCATTATCTCCGTTTGTCTCCTGATAGATGCTGGCAGACCAGTTGAGTTTTTCCAACACACCCTGCTCTTGTTTTGGAAATATCACATTTGGTCCCCACACCTAAATCATTGGCCAGAATTTTAAGTTGATCGTGTGGGCAGGCACCTGACCTGGAATCATGTGAGAAGACCTTGGGTATGTGTTCCTGATTTCATTATGCTCATGCACAACATATTACATTCCGTGGGCAGGTCCGGAAGTTGGGAAAGCACCCATCAACAATTAAGTACAATAAGGAAACAATCGTTAGCGACTTTATTTGGTCTGTCCACTTTTACATGGGTGGATGGGCCAAATGGCCAGGCTGCCTTCACCGTTTCAATAAAAACTCAAGCCAGGGCAGGATAAAATGTCCTGTGTTAACTAAATTAACTGTTTGTCGCTTGAATTTGCAGCACTGACAGTGTTCAGCATTTTTCAAGCTCATTTTATCTTGGCGGTAGGGCAGCACCTGAGGCAGATCCACAGCAGCTGCCAGCCTCCGGCAAGATCAGTGGAAGTGTCCACCTGCACCCTCAGCTCTTTCAATGCCTAACCCTCCATCTCCTCCCCTGCCCCCAGCAGCACTAAGCCTTTCTCAGCACACCTTTCAGGCTGGATGTAATTAATTAGCCAGCCAGCATGAAATCACAGTCAGTGTCCAATTGCAGCTGGAAACACATATCGTGTCTGCCTCTGAGTCTGCTGGTTGCATTCATCCAAAGAATCAGCAAGATTCAGGTACTTGGTGTCAATTGTGAAGAGCTCAGGCCCCAAGCTTTGTTGTACCCCACTCATCACAGCTTGCCAAACTGAGAATGATCCATTTATTCCTGCTTTCTGTCCATGTAAGTATATCATTCCTAATCCCATGCGTTCTAATTGTGCTTACTAGCCTTCTGTGTGGGACATTATCAAAAGCGTCCTGAAAATCCAGATGTACCACATCCATTGGTTTTTTTCCTTTTTTATTCTTTTGGGCAGCACTGTGGCACAGTAGTTAGCACTGCTGCCTCATAGTGGCAGAAACCTGAGTTTAAATCTGACCTTGGGTGGCTGTTGGTGTGATGTTTGCACATTCTCCCCATGTCTGCATGGTTTTCCCTCGAGTACTCTGATTTCCTCCCACAGTCCAAAGACATGCAGGTTAGGTGGATTGGCCATGCTAAATTGCTGGTTAATGTCCCAAGATGTGTAGGTTACATGGATTAGCTATGGTAAATGTGTGGGGTAAACACAGTAAGAAGTCTCAAAACACCAGGTTAAAGTCCAACAGGTTTATTTGGTAGCAAACACCACTAGCTTTTGGAGCGCTGCTCCTTCGTTAAGTGAGTGGGAGTTCTGTTCACAAACAGGGCATATAAAGACACAACTCAATTTAATGATTGGAATGAGAGTCTTTACAGCTAATTAAGTCTTATAGGTACAGACAACGTGAGTGGAGAGAGCATTAAACACAGGTTAAAGACTTGTGTTATGTCTCCAGACAGGACAGTTAGTGAGATTTTGCAAGTCCAAGCAAGTCGTGGGGGTTACAGGTAGTGTGACATGAACCCAAGATCCTGGTTGAGACCATCCTCAATGTGTAGGGTGACATGGATAGGGTGCAAGTTAAGGACCTGGGTAAAATGCTCTGTCAGTGAGTCAGTGCATAATTGAAGAGCCAAGAAGCCTCCTTCTGCACACCTTCTATGATGTTTTAGGTAACATCCTCAAAAAGCTCCAATAAATTTGCCAAATATGAATGTTCTTTCATTAATCTACATTGACTGTACCCAATTGTATTATTATTTTTGAAATGTCCAATTATCACGTTCTTTAGAATAGATTCTAGCAGTTTCTCATATTGTGCAACGAGAAAGAGCTACTTGATAATCTTAGGCTTCAGGCTAAAAGGTCTTTAGTTCTCTATTTTCTCTCTTCCCCCTTTTCTTAAATTGTGCATTTACAATTGCTATCTTCCAATCTGCAAACATCATTCCTGAATCTATGGAATTTTGAAAGATGATCACCAATGCATCTGTTGTCTCTACAGCGACTTCTTTTAATACTCTGGGTTGTCGATCATCAGGTCCAAGGGATTTATCTACTTTCAGCCCCATTAATTTCTCCAGCACTACTTTTTTCAGTAATGTTAATTTCTTTCAGATTTTCAATCTCATTATTCCCTTGGCTCCCCATTATTTCTGGGAGGTTTCTTGTATCTTCCTCCATGAAGACAGGCACAGTATTTGCTTAGTTTCTTTGCTATTTCCATATTACCCGTTATAAATTCTCCACTCTCTGCCTGTAATTGGCCCACATTTATCTTTACTAACCTCCTTTTACATTCCCACAGAAACTTTTAAAGAGCATTTTTATGTTTCTCACTAGTTTAATTTCGTATTCACTGCCTTTATCAATTTTTTGGTTCTCTTTTATTGAATTTTAAAAAGCTTTTTCTGGCAATTTCATATGCTCTTTCCTTTGATCTTATGGAATCTGTAACTTTCTTGTTAGCTATGATTGGATTAATTTTCCTCTTGAATCTTATGGTTTAAAGGAATATAAATTTGTTGCAAACTATGTATTAATTATTTAAGTGCCGGGCACTGTCTGCTTATTTTCATATTTTTCAAAGTGAATCCCTGACCTACCTCAGCCACCCTTTCCCCTCACATTTTCAGAGTTTCCTTTGTTGAGATTTTACATACTGTAAAATTCCCACCCATTATGGTTGTTCGACCCTAAAGGCTCCTTTACAATAAGATTATCAAGTGGCTCTTTCTCGTTGCACAATATGAGATCTAAAATAGCCCACTTCTAGTTAGTTCTTCAACATACTGTTCAAGAAAAGCTGCCTCTATACATTCCAGGAATTCAATCTCCTCAGCATTAGTGTAATCAGGTTTACCCAGTCTACATGTAGTCTGAAATCATCTATGATACTATGGTATCAGCGTTGCATTCCACTCTAATTTCCTGATTTATATTTTCGCCTACATTACCACTACTATTTGAAACCCCATGAACAATGGTGACCAAAGTTTGCTGCCCCTTGTCCCTGTGGATCAGTCAAAGTGTGTAGAATTTCCTGATAAAACTCAGGTGCAGTTTGTGGCTCCTTATTCTATTTCCTCAATTTAGTTTAAAACAGCCTTTTTCATATTTATCACCATTCATATCATCTCCACATAGTTTACCATCTTGTATACTTTTAGAAGATCACCTGTATGACCCAACTTTTCAAGCTTTTGCTGTCTCTCCACATATCATGGACATCTAACACCATCAATGTACTATTAATCAGAATGTATGGCAATTACTTGTTATGGGAAATGTAGGTTAAACATGCGACATTGATTCTCCTATAAGTAAACACTGCTGGAACAGCTTGTGCAGAGAGCTTCTTGTAGGTTAGTAGGACTGAGAAATAAACTGGTTTGAAGCTAAAAGACCTGTCTGGATAGATTCTTTCACCACAGCTACTTGTTGTGAGTAACAAACACTAGGGACTGAATTTTCAGGAATAGAGATGGACAGGGGACAAAAAATACCAGCTCCGCTCACTATGCCAGTTCTGTGATGACAGTAAGTTTCACTAGGGTGGGTTGAGGCTAGCCCTGAGATCTCATCCAATTCATTAACAACGCCAATGAAGATAGTTAAAGAGATCAAAGAGAGTTCTTTAAGGGATATGTTCATATAGTGAGAGGGAATGAATGTTAAAGTGGAGCAATCCTAGTCTCTCTCTAGGACTATTCCACATCAGACGTACTGCTTGGATGATCACTCCCACTTAAGGTTGAGAAAGATACGCCTCACAGACACCTAAGTGGTTTGGAGAACTGATCTAAGTCTCCCAGAAGGATAGGAGCCACAGGAGAATATTACCATCCTCCAGATAGCTTTTCAAACACATCTTAGCTAAATTATAACAACCCAGATATCATAGAATCATAGAATCCCTACTGTGCAGAATGAGACCATTTGGCCCATCGAGTCTGCACTGACCACAATATCACCCAGGCCTTATCCCTATAACCCTATGCATTTATCCTAGCTAGTCCCTAGCATGTCCACTCCTCTTAACCCACACAGCTTTGGATTGTGGGATGAAACCGGGGCACCCGGAAGAAACCCAGGCAGACACAGAGAGGATGTGCAAACTCCACACAGACAGTGGCGCAAGTCAGGAATTGAATCCAGATCCCTGATGCCGTGAGGCAGCATTGCTAACCACTGTGCCACTGTGCAGCCAGATATGATAAGGTTCCAGGCATTTTCCTCAACAATGTGCCACTCCACTGAAGTGTGTGCAAAAATTGCTTATTGAGTTTGGATGCAGAAGATTACATGAGACGATATATTTTCTAAGTAATTTAAAGTTTATTGAAGAACCAAACATGCAATTCCCTTTTGATGGTAATTGCAACATTGACAGTTATAGGGAAAGTATTATAATCTTTTTTTATAATAGCGAATCAAGATCCTCTTAAAGTTACGGAGGGATATCCATCCATATTTAACGTAGGAATAACCTTAGATCCCTGAGTAGAAAGCTTTCAAGTCTAGTGAGGTAACTCCACACCACTTAATGGGAGAACTGTCATCAGTACACAATAGCTGCTATCTTTATCTTGAGAGATGTTGGAGTGAATCCAACAAATCAAAATATTCTGCTGTGTGATTCAATATTTATGGCCTTAGCTAGCTAAACCAGCAGGAAGCATGTTGAGCACCCATGGTGGACAAATCCTTTGTTTTTCATCAACATCCTTCAGCCAAACAGGGTACTGGGAAGCATAGACAGTAGCCACTTCTTTGTAACACCCTGAGTGAGATTTTCCAGCCTCACAGCTATGTGTTTCCAACCAGTGGCACTTTGTTTGCAAGCAGTGGGATTCACTGATCCTGCTGCTGTCAGTGGGGATTCCCATTGATGCCACCCCCTGCTGGCAGGAAACACATGGGCGGGAGGGTGCTGTCAGTGGGTCTGGAGAATCCCGCCGGTGTAAATAGGTGAAGAATTCCAACCCCCATTTCCAAAATTCAGTTAACAAGTTGTTTAGAATCATCAGTTATTAGCACAGTGGTTAGCACTGTGCATCAGAGCAGCAGGGACCCAGGTTCAATTCCTGTCTTGGGTAATGCCTGTGCGGAGTTTGCATGTTCTAGTATGCCAGCATGAGTTTCCTCCGGGTAATCCAGTTTCATCCCACAGTCCAAAAGACATGTTGGTTAGGTGCATTGACCAGCGTACCTGAACAGGTGCTGGAGTATGGCGACAAGAGAATTTTCACAGTAGCTTAATTGCAGTGTTAATGTAAACCTACTTGTGACACTAATAAATAAACTTTGAACTTTATTGTTAGATTGTAGTATCATACCATTTAATCAAGTCCTTTTGAAGTGATGTGAAGGTCAGTTCTTTTTTTCACAACTGCCTTAAGTTGTGATCACAATTTTTAATTGTATAGCTCCTTAGTTATAGCTGAATTCTCTTATAACTTTGTATTTATAGCTATATTCCTTCACACATGGGGTTCGCATGCTGACAGACAGACATTGAATTGTAGTGGACACACAGTGAGGATCCACTCAGTTATGATCACCCTAGGGAATTAGGAGGACCTGTGAAGGGGTGAACGACACAGAGGAGGACTTAGCCATTGGCACTGATTGTGGGAGAGATTCGGAAAATACTCGGCCATGCAGAGGATTGTCCACCCTCCATAATAGGAGATGGCACGGTTGTCAAACACAATTTGGGCGCCAGCTGAGCACAAGGAAGGCAACAGCTGGCAACTCTGATTTGTGATGATAAGCAGCCTTTAAGGATATTTTGGCCTTGGAGGGAGTGCAGAGGAGGTTTACTAGGCTGATGCCGGAGTTGAGGGGGTTGAGCTATGAGGAGAGGCTGAATAAACTAGGCTTGTACTCGTTAGAGTTTAGAAGAATGAGGGGAGATCTCATTGAGACGTATAAAATGATGAATAGAAAGATAGGATAGAGGTGGAGAGACTCTTCCTGCTCAGAAAGGACAGTAGGACTAGGGGGCACAGCCTCAAGATAAAAGGGGGGCGGTTTAGAACGGAGTTGAGGAGGAACTTCTTCACTCAAAGGGTGGTGAATCTCTGGAATTCTCTGCCCGTTGAGGTGGTGGAGGCTGCCTCGCTAAATATTTTTAAGACGCGGGTTGATGGGTTTTTGATAAGAGAGGGGATTAAGGGTTATGGGGAGAGGGCGGGAATGTGGAACTGAGCCACGACAGATCAGCCATGATCTTATTGAATGGCGGGGCAGGCTCGAAGGGCTAGATGGCCTACTCCTGCTCCTATTTCTTATGTTCTTATGTTCTTTCAGGAAGGGCAGAAGCCCAGGTAGAGCAGAGGGAAAAGGGAAAGGAAAGATATGGAGACCGTACCTTCAGCATCGAATGCACCTTGAGATAGCTGAGATCCAGTGACGCAGGAAGCAGTGACTCCCAAGCAAATGGCTGCAAATATTGATGCTTTCATCAGCTGAGCCATTACATCTTGCAGCACTGATTGTCATGGCTGTTCAGTAGCTTTCAAAATCACAGTGGCCTTGAACCTTTTTGATTCCGTCTCCTTACAAGGGTCAGCTGCAGACCTTGGTGACATCTCACAAACATCTGTACACTATTGTATTTCACAGGGCAGGCTAACGATGCCTCAGTTTCTGAGAGCTTAACAATTATTTCATGGCCTTCCAGGTTTTTATAGCATTCAAATTTCACCATCTGCCATGATGGGATTTGATCCTAGCTCCCCAGAGCATTACCCTGGTTCTCTGGATTACTAGTCCACTAGACAACACCACTACTATCTCCACCTCCCCCTGCAAGGACATTATGGGGTAGCAGGGAGAAGAGGGGCTGGAGGGTTGCAGAATCACTGACAGAAACTTCTGGATTTTTGTGCTTAACATGCTTTCTTCAGGGATGGGATTTTCGGGCCACACTCGTCCAAAAGTCAGAAAATCCCACCCGAAATCAACAGACCTTTGCGTGGTCAGTAACCCGCCTGCTACAATTTCCGTGGCAAGCAGGACGATAAAAATCTGGTGCATTTTCAAAGGAGAAATAATAGTGAAGCTTGACAGTTGTGTCTTTATTACGACCACAAAATCATTGTGATTACATCTCACTTCCTTTGGGCTGATTATCCTAATTAGACTCTGGGATAGAAAGCCTTTGATCAGGCTCAGAAGTCTGCCTCTGCGATCGTTTGCAGTTATTAATTAATCATTGTCACCATGGCAAATTGGTTTTCTCACAATTCTGTCTTAGGAAGTATTGATTTCAAGCTTTGATGCTTCTAACATGCTGGTGGCGTAACACTTGAAGAGTGCTAAACTTAGATGTGACAGCTGAACAGTAGGGTCCTCAGGCTTTTATTGGTGACTCACAGATAGCTTATAAGCCTCTAAATTACTATCCTCTGTACATGAAATTAATGTCCCTGGTTCCCGAACAGCTGAATTAGATATATGTACGATATAATATCCAAAAGTTCAGTTCCGATTTAATTGTGGGAGGATTTCCCTCTCCCTTTTGCCCATTTTTCGATCACAATGATTGGCAAGATTATTGTAACAGAACATTAAAACATGTGGAGAAGTGAATATTTTTGTAAAGCTCTTTGTTCAGCTTGACAGTTGGCTTCAGATTTTTGTTCAATCTAGAAATCCTTGCTACATCCGGTAATGGTCTGTAAATTAATAAGATCAGGGTCTAAGTATTTTATTTCAGAATCAGTTTTGCAGCTTGTACTGTCTCCTCACACATTCCATTTGCTTGGGGATCATGAGGTTTAGTTCGCGGTTTATAGAATGCTGTGTTCAGCTCTGAAAACCACAAATTCGACAGCCATAAATTATGTTCCAACAAATTCTTCAGGTTCCCAGTAGACCTAATAAGTGAACAACTTGAAGAAACCTGGGACAACCGTTGATAATTGAACATTGCGTTTATTCCCAAGCCTCACAAAGATTCCGAGCAGTATTCTGCGGAAGTCACTCTGATAATGATGTAGTTATTGTTCCTTTTGTTTTCTTTTGAGATAACTTATTAGTTTGACAAAACTCAAAGGAAGAAACTTTGAGTGGAATTTTCCGTTTTGGAGTTTAAGTCCAGTGATGATGTTGGCGTGATTCCTGTTGGACAATGGGATGGCTGAACATATGCAATCCCCCACATTTGCAAGGAGAAAGGCAAATCCTGTGATGGAGTGGCCATGAAGTCATGCTTCAATCTCATGGGGTCGAAGATAATGATGCCATTGACTCACAGCAGGCCAGAAGCTCTGGATCTGAGTGATAAAATTTGATATGTTTTGATTTGATTTATTATTATCACACATGTTTAATATACATTGAAAAGTATTGTCTATTGCACGCTATACAAAGTGTACCATATATAGAAAAGGAAAGGAGAGGGTGCAGAATGTAATGTTACAGTCATAATTAGAGTGTGGAGAAAGATCAACTTAATGTGAGGTAGGCCCATTCAAAAGTCTGCTGGTATCAGGGAAAAAGCTGTTCTTGAGTCAGATGGTACGCATTCCCAGATTTTTCTATCTTTTTCCCAATGGAAGAAGGTAGAAGAGAGAATGTCCAGTGTGGAGTTCTTAATTATGCCCAATTACATCCTACACAAGCATTCCTGGGCCAACCCCGACCCCTTTTGTCCCGGAGAGCCACAATGTCCAGCCACCACTCCCCCCCACAACAGTGATGATCCCCCCAGCCCTCCACCCCAATAGACCACCTCCCATGGGAGTGCAGGAGGCAGACACCCCCATCCTGACAGACGCATCCCCGCCACACATAGGAGGCAGACCCCATCCCCAAGCAGACCATTCCCCCAGCTCACCCCAGTCAGTAGCCTCCCTTTAGACCCAATTGATCCCCATGCAGGCTGGCAGTGACAGCCCCCAACCCCACTGATCGCCCATAAGCCCTGCCCACAATAATAGATCCTGCCTGATAGGACCCGCCTCCTTGGCAGTGCCCCCAGCCTCTGCCCAGGGGGCTTCACCTCTCCCCAGTGCCTGACCTCCTGGGGGGCATCCTCCAAAAATGGGGAGGTAGTCTAAACCTCTCCAGAATGAAATCACACATGTGGGATGGGAGATGCTATTGGACCTGGAGAATTCAGTCCCGGGCCCGATAATCACATTTAATGACAGTGAAAATAAATTAAAATTACTTACCTGGTCTTCCCGCCGGTTTCCAGTGTGGTCCCAACTGCGCCTGCTTTCCGGCAGTGGGAGACTCACATGGATCAGGAACGCATGTATGAATTGGCGCATGCACATGTCCCTAATTCTGACCCACCAAAAACTAGTGGGTTGGAATGGGAAAATCGCCCCCACTATCTGTTTCCTGTACTCCATCGCGTTATTGTTTAAGATCCAACCCACTACAGTGCTGTGATCAACAAATGTGAAAATGGAATTGGAGGGGAATTTAGCCACACAGTGATAGGTATATAAGGAGTATAATAAAGGAGCTGAGGTGCATGGCACCGGTGTTGAGGATAATCGTGGAGGAGGTGTCCTTACTGTTGTGGTCTGTGGGTTAGAAAGTCTAGGGTCCCGTCTCAGAGGGAAGGGCTGAACTCTAGGCCATGGAGTTTGGAGTTGAGTTTTGTATGAATGATGTTGTTGAAGGCTGAGCTATAGTCAATAACAGGAGTCTGACATAAGTGTCTTTTTTATGCAGATGTTCCAGGGTGAGTGCAGGGCCAGGGAAATTGTGTCTGCTGCGGACTTCTTTCAGTGATAGGTAAACTGTAGTGGATCCAGGCAACCTGGGAGGCCGGAATTGATGTGTGTCATGACTATCCGTTTGAAGCACTTCATAATGATCGATGCCACAGCCACTGGACAATAGTCATTAAGGGGAATTGCTGCCTGGCTTTTTTTTTTGGTGCATAGATGATAGTCGTCTTCTTGAAACAGATAGGGACCTCAGATTTGTGGGAGGAAAGGTAAAAGATATCTCTGAATACTCCCAGCAGCTGGTCTATGCAGGATCTGAGTGTTCATCTGGGTAGTCCATTAATTAATCATAGTAGCTCCAGGATAAACTGTTTGTAAGTTAGGTATGGGGGAGGGCTTAGCAGCGACAATCGACACGCATGCTTCTGAAATGCTCACACCCAATCCTTCTGCCTTTCTGTAGGATAAGACAACACTCAGAAGGGAGCAGGCCTGATTGGAGGTGGTGTGCCATCCCTGAGTATGCATGAGGAACAGGCCACAGAGCTGGCAGGAAAACAGCAAAACCCTGTATGCATGCAAGGTGAGATCAGCCTCCTCCAACAGCCCAATGAGAATGCATCCAGTATCCATCTACAATACTGACCATTGACTATGAGTGACTTTTCATCTATGAGCCTACTTGGTCAATCACTCAATCTCTCTTTTCTCTGTTCTATGAACCAGCAAGAAACAGGGGAAGATATCAACCAGGAGACACCACAACCCCAGATCCCAGTCCATCTCTTGTGGAGCATCAGTATCCTCAGAGGAAGCACCATCAAGACGTCCACCTACACCCTCCACCAACTCAGATACACACTTTGGTGGGTCCTGGTTCTAGAGCAGGTTTGGGTTCACAGTCTGGTAATCACTTCAAGGACATGAATGCATAGCTGGCAGAGACAGTGACAGTCAAGTTCTCTTTACTGAGTCTGGCCTCTGGATTCACCTTGAATAGACCTCTTGGAGATGCAACAGCAGGGTCTGGAACACCAGGCAGAGTTTGTTACCCAGGAACCAGACTAAAGAATGGAGGAGTCTGTCAATATTCTATTTGCTGTTGTGGCCCCAGCATGCAAACGCGAAGGCTGTCTCCATGGGAAGGGTGGCAGCTGCCTTGGAGGTCAATGCCCAGCAGCCTCTGATGGATTTGCACTCTGACCTGCACACCATCACCCTAGCAATGGGTAGGATTCAGCAGTGGCTAGGTGAGAGGGGAACAAGGCACTTTGACCTCCCTCCAGATGTCCCACCACCTCAAGGAGAGGCCACCAGGCACCCACAGGGAGGAGGAGTGCCAGCCACTGGGGACTTGATATGATGGCATTGCCATTGGGACCAGAGCCATTGAAGCTTCACCGGGGTCACTGGGTAGCAGGGGTAGAACTTTGAATTTTTTGGGAATGAACTCTGATTGATGAATACAGAAGTCTAATTTGAACCTGTGGGTCTAGTGTTCCAATGTAGTCAATATCCTTCGGGGTTCCTTTTGATCTACTGCTGTTAACCCTGACGTGTTCAGCCTGTGTAAGACCTTCAACCCCAATTGTGAGGCAAATTTTTATGGCTTGCTTGTTTTGTTCAGGAATCAGGAAACCACAGTTCTATAAATTGTTTAAAGATTTTGTATTTGGATAGTAGGTTAGCTGCATCCCAATTCAAGCTGGCGAATTTTATGGATATTGTGACAATATATCTTTAACCTTGCTCCTTGTTTCTTTCAATTTATTGTTCAGCAGCTTCAACAACATTATAAGCGCAATTTCCTCTGATCCATTTGTGATGATTTTGTTTGTTTTTTTAATTGACCCTCACTTGCTAGCAATCGATCCTGGTCATTCACCTTTCCTGACTGTGTTAACCTAGTGTTGGTCCTCCCAACATTCTGTCCACTCTTAGAACTGACAAGCTATGCATTGCAATATTCCCATGAGGGATCATCTGCTTACCAAATCTTCATTTCAGCACTACCTCACTGTGTTTTTCAAACTTTTCTGTGCAACCAACACATTGCATTTCTAACACTCTCCAGCGCTGTGACTTTGTAGTAGTATAAGCAAAATGTCATATCTCATGCCATGTAGCATGATCCAAGGCTATTCACCATGCCATAACTTTACTTATACTTACAGCCTTGCTGTTCGATCAGTGTTGAGCACTGTGTCATTTGTTAAAATGATATAAAGGCGTAAGTAACTCAGAGGAATTAAATGAACACGATGTGGGTTCATTTATTGAGACTCGACACACGAGATAGATGTACATGGATAGAAAACTTGAAGGAAGCGATAGTGCTGTGTTCTGCTCGCAGATAAAAGTGAACCACAGCCTGGATTACATGACATACCTCCTTTCCAGTGATGCCATGCTCCCTTGCAAGGGAGGGAATCTCTTAAAGGCATATTATAAAAGCAACATGCTGAAAAATTGGGAACATTCTGAAAGCTAAGAGCTAAAATGATTTGACACTTTCAGGTGTCACTATTTGATATTGCATTTTAATGTGGGTGTGTTTTTAATGCAGTTTTCATCATATGGATCTGTCCTGCAATGGTAAGTTGACCCATACATTACCCATCGTTGTGTAAATATTGCCAACTATTACACTCCTATTTTCTTCGAGAAAAATGCCATAAAGCATTAAAAGATGTGAAAACAAAGTCCTGTCAGCTGCTGCTGCCACATTTTGTGCTTTGATTTAAAGTAATTGACAGCTCTCGCTGTCTAAAAAGCTCTGCTGTTGAAAGCTCAAAAGACGTCTCTGCACCTGGTCCTCTGTGTTGATTGACAGGAGCTGTGCTTTGAATTGGAAATGGATCATCACTCCAGCATCAGTGATGGTGTTTGAATTCAGGATTTGATTAGATTGTTAGAGGTTTGTTTTCTTTCCAGCAATTGTAAAATAATACCCGTTGCTTATAGAATCATAGAATCCACACAGAAGGAGGCCATTCAGCCAATCGAGTCTGCACCGACCACAACCCCACCCAGGCCCTATTCCCATAACCCCACATATTTACCCTACTAACCCCTCCTGACACTAGAGTCAGTTTAGCATGGCCAAACAACCTAACCCACACATTTTGGACTGTGGGAGGAAACTGGAGCACCTGGAGCAAACCCACACAAACGTGGGGAAAACGTGTAAACTTCACACAGACTGTGTGGAGTTTAAAATGGCTTATCAAAAGGTTGCTGAGGACAGTACACAATACATACTCGGGGAATATTTACAGAGGTGTGTTGGGTGATCTGAGGTGGCATGGAGCAGCATGGGATTTGATGGGATGTGAGTCGTGAGGTTTAAGAGGTCTCTACAAAATGTTGAAAGCTGGGCTATTGTGTTGGAGAATTGAAGTTGGCTTTTTAAGCTTTCACCCCCACTCTCCAGACAAACTCTCTGAGAGCTTGCAAAAAATGCGCTGTGGACTGACCCCTGTGTGAATGGAAAAGGACCTTGGAAAGGTCACACATGGGTTGGATGTGCATTTCAGAAAGCACGAAAATATGTGAGTTGGGTTTTCTCAATCCAAAACGAAAATCGTACCCAATGGGTGAAATTTTACCAAAAAAAATGGCAGATTTTTGGTTTCAACGAGATACATTGTGTTTCTCTCCAAAGAAACAGGCCAGTTTACTCTCCAGATCTTACCACACATTCTGGGTGAAATTTTACCATCCCACCCATCATGGGATTTGTAGTGGGCAGGACACAAATAGGCAAAGGTCTGTTGACCTCAGGCAGGATCTTCCAACTTTGGTGCGAGCATGGCCGGAAAATCCTGCCTTCTATCACAAAAAAAAAGGTGGGCATGTTTCACACCATCCTGTAGGGGGTGATCAGGGCACAGGGTCTCAACACGCTGGCAAAGCCTGGCTGCACTGAGAGCAGGGTGTCACATTTAAAGAGTGCCCCGATCAGACCAAACAATGACCTGACTCACCATAAAGGTTTCAGAGGCTCCCCTCCATATCTTCCCCCCACCTTCCCTGGTCAGAGGTGGTATCTACCCCTGGCGACCGGAGTCAATGTCTCCCCATCCTCCACCCTCCCCCACCCCCTAAGAGTCAGTAGCAACACCTCCCACTCTTCCCCCAAACATTGGACACTTTCTTTAATAATATGGCAATCTACTCAACAATCTACTCAAATAAATTTAAATGGTGAGAACCTGATACATCACTATTTTGGGGGGGGAGGGGGCAGTGTGGTGAAAATCGGGAGTCACAATCTTGCTGGTGTGATCTGTGAATTCCACGTTTCTCAGATCATGATTCCTTCATCGCTATTCCCGTAGGCGGTAAGTACGGGCTCATGATCGCCTCCTATGTGTGAACACAGATTGAAGAAGCTAGAGGGTAAACTAATGAACTAGCACATTCAAATGCTCAGCAGAGGTGGCAAAATAATTCTTCAACATAACTGACTTTTGAATGGCTAATTTCTTCAAGCACAACACTCAGATTCGTAAATATAATTGAGGGGCTTTTTAAATCTAAAATAGTCTTTGGGTCACACTAAACTCTCAAATCAGCAGCCCTTACTTAACTCCTTGTTTCAATAGTTTTGTCTTAGTCTTTGTAGAAGGTGTCAAGGCCTTTATTTGTTGCATGTGTAAAACATGTCTATAAAATGGGAAAGTGCATCTCTGACAGTAAGCAAATAGCTCACAGAGGTGAAGATGTATGGCTGTAGCAACCAGCTGCAAACAGGTATAAGTATGCCACTTGTGTATAATAGGAACAAAATACTTCAGATGCTGGAAATCAGGAACAGAATATACTGGATAAACTCAACAAGTCTGATAACATCTGTGGAGAGGAACAAAGTTAATAGAACTGTTCTGCTGAAAGATCATTTAGACCAAAACATTTTCTGTTTTTATTACACTTGTGATCAATGTGGATGAAATTTAAAATGACTGGTGCAGCTATAGCTTCCAACATAGTGGATGGTGAATTTTCCCAGAAACTGAGGATTGAGGAGTGGATAGAAGTAATCACTAACATCTCAGAAAGCTAAACCCAGAGGAAGGTGAGGTAACAAATTCATCTAAGACAGTTGATCAGGCTAGTTTATCCTCAACTCTAGTCCCCATAGATAAGGATTATCCTCTCTGATTTAACTACTGGCACAGTGGGTGTTGCATTCTGCAAATTGTATGAGCCTAAAGATGCCCAAGTCTTCCAGTCATTTTAGCTCTATCTCTACCTTCTCTATTATGGGTGGGGCACAGGTCTTGCTCTAAAAAAATCTTTGGATGGCAACATGACACAAAAGCGTTGAGTTTTCAGTGTGGCTTTGCAGCTGCACTCTTCCAAGCAAGTGGAGCAAGTCCATGCTCTTGATTTGGGGATGAATTACTCTCCACAGAATTCCCAGTTTCTGACATGTGGTGATAGCCACAATATTAATATGACAAGTCTAACTCAGTTGCTGGGCAATGGTAACCCTCAAGAAATTGGGCATGATCTTCTAGGCCCACCATTCAAATACCATTGAAGATCAAGAAGCAATGTTTACTTTCCCTGTTACTGGAGATGGACATTGTCTAGTACTTATGTGGTGCAGATGTTACTTGCCACTTATCAGAGCAAGCCTGAATATTGTGCAGGTCTTGCTGCACGTGGACAAAGACTGCTTCAGTCTTTAGATAGTTGTGGATATGCTGCACAATGTTCAATCATTAGCAAACATCTCATCTTCTGGCCTTATGACGGAAGAAAGAACATTGATGAAGCAACGGAAGATAGTTGGGCCTATGTAACTATTATGAGGAACTCCTACATAGAACAATGTCTATAATGATTGGTCTCCAACAACCACAATCATATTCCTCTGTGCCAAGTATGACTCTAACCAAAGGAGAGTTTCCTCCTTGACTCCAATCAATGTTAATTTTGCTAGAGCTCTTTTATGCCACATTTGGGCAGATTACAGTTTCTCAAGAGTTAATCAAAGACAGACAATAAATAATGGCTTAACCAGTGTCATCCACATTCCTTTTCCGGTGGCTGACTGTTCACTAACAACGTCATCATAAAGGGGGCTAACCTTGCTCGTTCTGATGAAGAAATGTTGAAGGGGGCTTGAAATGTTAACTTTCTTCTATCTCCCTGCAGATGCTTCTGGGCATGCTGAGTTTTTTTCCAACAATCGTTTCGCTTGTCACAAAATAGCTTGTTGATTTCCAGATTTCACCTGCCACCTATAGAAACTTTAGATTGCACTAATTTGGCCAGCATTTACCATTAACCCTAACTGACCTTGAGAATATGGTGGTGACCCACTTCTTGAAACACTGCAACTCATCTTGTGTGGCTACTAAAATACTGTTAGGAAGTAGTTCCAGGAATTTTACTCAGCGATAATGGAGGAACGGTGTTATTGTTCCAAGTCAGGATTGCTTGGCTAGGCAGGGAACTTGTTGGTGGTGGTGGTGTTCCCATGCACCTACTGCCCTTGTTCTTCCAGATTGTAGAAGGTTCAAAAGTTACAACTCAGTGAGTTGCTGTGGTGCATTTTGTAGATGGCACACTTTGCGGTGATGATGCACAGTGATGGAAGGCGTGAATGTTTAAGTGGTGAATGGGATACAGTCAAGCAGGCTGTTTTGTGTTTGATAGTGAAAGAAAACATTTATTCATGACCACCAGGTGTCTCAAAGTGCTAAGAGCCAATTAAAGTACCTTTTGAAATATAGTCACTGTTGTAAAACATGGCAGCTAAAATGTACTTAGCAAATTTCCATAAGCAACAGTGATAATGAACAGACAACATGTTGTTTTTATCCTGCTCATTGATGAATAAATATTGGCCAGAAAACTGGGATCAGCTCTCCAACTCTTCTTCAAAATATTGACATGGGATTTTTTACAACAACCTGGGCAGGCAGATGGGGCCTTGTTTTAACAGCACCTCCATTGGTGCAGTGCTCTCTCAGTACTGCACTGGAATGCAAGCCTTAAAATTTGTGCCTATGCTGCAGATTGGAGCTTGCACTCAGGATCTTATGATTCAGGAATAAGAGAACCACCAAACTGTGCTATGCCTGTGTGGTTTTGCAGTTGCACTCTTCCAAGCAAGTGGAGAGTATTCCATCATGCTCCTGGTTTGTGTTAAGAGGTGAATTACTCACCACAGAATTCCAAGTTTCCGGTAAGTTCTCATAGCCACAGTGTTTATATTACTAGACAAGTTCATTTTCTGGGCAATGGTAATCCTCAAGATATTGGGCATGATTTTCCAGGCCCACTGCACTGTTCAAATACCACTGAGCATCAAGAAGGAATGTTTAGTTTGTCTATTGTTAGAGATGGACATTGTCTGGTACTTATGTGATGCAAATGTGACTTGCCATTTATCAGAGCAAGCCAGGATATTGTCCAGGTTTTACTGCATTTGGACAAGGACTGCTTCAGTATTTGGGGAGTTATGAACATACTGAACAATGTTCAACCATCGACAACCATCTCCTCTGCTGACCTTATGAAGGAAGATCATTGGTGAAGCAACAGAAGATGATTGGGCCTATATAACTGTTATGAGAAACTCCTACAATGATGTTCTATGGCTATTATGATTGGCCTCCAACAACTGTAACCATCTTTCTCTGTGCCAAGTATGACTGTAACCAGTGGATAGTTTTCTTCTTAACTCTGATTTGATATCAATTTTGCTAAGGCTCCTTGATACCAAATTTAGGCAGATTACAGTTTCTCAAGACCAATCAGGGATAGACAATAAATATTGGCTTAGTTGGTGTTATCCTCATTCAATGAACAATAAATACAAATGGAGCCTTGATATCAAGGGCAATCACTCTCATCTCACCTCTGGAATTTGCCTCTTGTGTCCATGTTCAGAACAAGGCCTTACCCGAAGGTCGCATTCTCCAAGGCGGCTTTCACGACACACGACAGCGCAGAGTCGCTGAACAGAGACTGATAGCCAAGTTCCGCACACATGAGGATGGTCTCAACAGGGATCTTGGGTTCATGTCGCACTGTCTGTAACCCCCGTGACTTGCCTGGGTTTGCAAAACCTCACTTACTGTACTGTCTGGAGACAATATACATCTCTTTAAACTGTGATCAGTGCTCCTTCCACTCACATTATCAGCCACTTCAGGTCTTGAACAGCAGGTTAGGTGTAAGGATTCGCATTCTAATCAGTAATCTCTAAACTGTCTGTGCTTTATATGCTCTGTCTGAGGCCAGAACTCTCCATTCACCTGACGAAGGGGCTAACCCCGAAAGCTTGTGAGTATATTATCAAATAAATAGGTTGGACTAAAACCTGGTGTTGTCAGACTTTTCACTGTGTTTACGCCAGTCCAATGCCGGTATACCCACATCAAAAAATCTGCCTCATACCTCCCCTTTAAACCTTGCTCCTCACACCTTAAAGCAGTAATTGACTCTTCCACCTTGGGAAAAAGTTTCTGACTATCCACTAAGCCCATGCCTCTCATAATTTTCAGTTTCATAATCTTCATAAGCTTTCACTTCCATAATCTTCGTAACCTTTCCGTTCACGTGAACTAGCCTCGCTGGCAGAGTGATGTGGATCACACCAGGATAGGGCAATAATGCATTATGAATGCATCAATGTATCATTGGCAAGCAAATATGCCAGATGTTGAGGCTGCACTAAATATTCAGCCAGCACCGAAATTCGGCTTCATTTGCAACAGGTCTACTTAAGCGTGAACCTGGCGTTATCATCTCCTAGACAGATATCAGAGATAAGCTTGTTTGGGGGGCGGGGGGGGGGGCGTGGATGGATGGCTAAAGGCCTTCGCTTCATATCAAGTCACCCCCTTGTTCCAAGGGGAAGTGCTAGCTGCAAGCTGGCATCACTTCCCAGATCCTCCATGCAGGATTACTGTTCAAACAGTAATGGAGTGAGTGTCTTTCCTTGTTGGAGCTGCAAACTGGGTGCAAGGCAGCCACAACAGAAAGGGTGCTGCTTTGGGAGAGGTCAGGCTGCAAGGCCAGTGTAGGGATCTCAGTGGTGGGGAGCTACCCTCCTTCTTAAGGCATAAAGACCCTTTCACTTGTGGAGAGGGCAAGCACCGTGAAACCTACAACCCTCACTCTGTCAATGGTGTGAGGCCAGCAGGGATTACTGGAAAGAAAGTTTAAATCTACTTCTCTGTGAGCTCTGACTGTCAGGTAGAGCTGTGAGAGGACATGTATAGCTCTCATGCAAGGCTGTTTAACTGCACAGCATTGAAGACCTGAAAGAATGAGGCTTTCCTCTAGGAAATTGTTTCAAAAGCTAATTGCAGACCTCTTGGAGTTCAGCGTCAAGAATGTTGCTGCCAGAGCAACTAACTGATGATTCCTTGAGGAGTCTGCACCCACGTGGCTCTTAAGTCACTACGGCAGAATATGGCATCATTCAGGAACTGTAGGAGATTCCATTCCCTCATCGTCCAACATGTCTGCGACCACACAATGTGCTTCATGCTGATATGTGCTTTCTCTGCAGCTGGAAACTTCTAGCTTTTGTCTCCACGACATGATGGTCACTTCCATTGAGACAGATGCTTGAGACAGATGCATCTGTGACAGGTTGATTGGTGAAGTAAGTTCAAGTAGGTTGTTCTTCATTTGTTGGATCTCTTGGATCTCTTAAAAGCTGCTGCATGCCTAGTCCTATCTGCTTGTTTAGTAGCGATGCTACTAAGCCACACTTGGTTATAGACATTGATATCCCCTGCCAGCATACATTGTGTTCTGCTCCTGGAAAGTCTGCAAAAAATGTTTATTAGTTGCAAATTACCTCAAAAATATGCTCACGCTAATTAAACAAGATAACACATTTCAGTTATAAATATGGTGCTATAGCTTGAATTAATTTTCTAATTTGTAACTTAGAAATTCCAGTCCTTAATTTGTTGAATGGATATGTTTTCACATTTTAATTTGTTTATTTGCAATTATATCCCCCGATTTATAAATATTTGAATATATATATATGATTATTGGTATAAAAACATGATTTTCAAAATTGATAAATTATATTAATTTACAAATATATGGAAAAGTGTAAATTAACAATGAATTAATTATGATGTTATTGATTTGACTCATTTCCAACTATTCCAAGAGAATTAAGATGTGTTTGGGAATTTTTTTATGAGAATACTGGGACGGGAGTAATGGAGGCAGTGCGGTGGAAGGAAGATGGAGAATTGCATGTTTGATATAGCAGTGTTATTGGAATTGATGCATGTAAAATCTGTGCCAGTTAAAAAGGATAACAATATTTTTGCTACAGATATATTACAGATATATATCCTATATGAAAGACATTCAATTGGAACATAAAAACAGAAAGATCCCATTCAGTCTCACGTCTAACCCATCATTGACTCCATTTATCTATTTGGTTTCATATCGCTTAATGTCTGTAATAAAAATCTATTGCAATTTTCAACAGATCTTGACTTAACAGGTTTCTGAGCGATGGAGTTCCAGATTTCCGCTTCCATCTTTGTGAAGAGATGCTTCCAACCATCATCCCCAACCCCCCAAGTTCTAATATTAAAGTTTACACTCACTTTTTCTGGACTGCCCTGCCAGAGGAAATATGTTCTCTTCATCCATTGTGTCAAATTCAACATTCATGTGAAACACTTCAATAGATTACTCTTCAATTTTCTTTCAGTATCATTCTGTTCTGCACATGTTCCAAGATCAGCATATACTTCCTGAAATTGTTCCCCAGGACTCAATACAGTGCTCCAGATAAGGTTTAAGTATTTATGACTGTAGCATATCTTCCACCGCTTTGCATTGCAGCTCCTTGAGGTGAAGTTTAACAATTATGTGTCTGTTCATTATTTCTAATTAGGTTTTTTTGTGGTTCAATCCCTAAGTCTTTCTGTCGCCACAGTTCCTATTTTCTCACCATATCACAATATTCTGAACTATCCTTTTTTGAACTGAGGAACTGAGTGCATACTTGAGAACATTGTGTGGGAAGTCATTGTTTTATGACCTTTATTCTACCTTTTTATATAACATTTTTATAACATTTTCTAAGGTATATTTTTATTAACATTTTCACACGGGATAAACCCTGCTGAAAGCTTATCCTGTTATATGTGCTTCTCTGCTTGCACACATTCCCAGTTCTCAGCTAACCTTGGCAAAGACCACCCTTACTTCATGCACAATGCATAATCAGAGGTTAGAACGAATTAGTGTCGGCCACCTTATGTGATGTGTTTAATTAACCAACGAATGTAAATAGGCATTCTCTGGAGTAATGAATGAAGAATAATAGAGAAACTAGAGGGATTGGCAGAGAGACTGGCGACATCTGGTGGAAGGAAGATTGGCAACACCTTGCTTGTAAGACCAGGGAGAGAGAGGGAGAGCGGGGGAGTTTAATTAACTAACTGATTGAACCTGGTTTCTCCAGCTCCAGTTCAGTTTACTATAGATTCAAGGTTCTTTAGTGTAGCTAAATCAAATGAGTGCAGTTGATGAACTGAGTGTATACTTGCAAGTTTGGTGAGTGAGGGGTGGGGAGGAGGTTAGGAGGGGAAGGAAGTCAGGAGGTGTCCCTTTTTTTTGCTTTTTCTACCTTTTCACCCTGTAAGAATTGGTTCTTACCCTACTATAGGCAAAAGAGCTAGTTTTTCTGTGAGTATGTAATAAATGGTTAAGTTCTATCCCAGTCCTAAAGTTGAAAATAGTATACAAACTGATGGTAAAGTTAATAAAATATATTTAAAAAACAAATAAATGAATTATATAATTAAGTAATTAATTAAAACAAATTGGCTTGAATTCTCTGGTCTCACAAACCTCACTACTGCTGCCAGGAAGAACTGAGAATTCAATGCTCAGCCATGTCCCTGTTCACAACAGCAGGACCGGAGAATCCCAGCCGTGGGTGAGGTGAGAGAATTCCAGCCATTAATAACGGCAGGACAGGTAATATGTCAAGGCTGCAGCGTGAGGAAGCTCCTGGATGACATTGTGACAGAAATGGTGAGAATTTTTTTCTCTCAGATAGTTGTAAGTCCTTAGAACTTTCTTCCTCAAAAGGTGGCAGAAGCATAGACTGAATATTTTTAAGGCAGAGTTAGGTAGATTGTTCATAAGCGAATGGGTAAAAGGTTATTGGAGTAGGTAGGAATATGAAATTAGCGTTATAATCGGATCAACAATGATCTTATTAAATGGTAGAGCAGGCTCGAGGGGTAGGGTGGCCTACTCTTGTTCCCAATTCATACGTTCATATATTTAGGTCCAAAGTGATTGACTTCACATCCCTCTACACTGAAGTCCTTCTACCACAGCTTTGTTTGCTTACTGAATTTACCAATGACCCTTTGCAACTTTCTACTCCCATCGACACGCTCTGTGCCACCTAACTTAATTTGTCAACAAATTTGACATTAAGGCTGAAATTTTACTGCCTTTCCCGCCTTGAATCAGAGCGGGTGAGCCTCCCAGAACAGAATTCTCCATTAGCCTAGGTCAGGATTGCCCAAACGAGGTTGTAAGATCCACCCTTAGGGTCTTTATTCCTTCATCTAAGTCACTATAACTATCAAAAAATGCTGAGGTCTTAATATAGATCCCTGGGATATGCCACTAGGTTTAAGTCCAACCATGTTCACCCCAGTCCAACGTCGGCATCTCCACATCATATGCCACTAGGCACATCCTGCCAATTGAAGTTCATAACCATTAACACTACTCCCTGACTCCTACCTTTAAACAAGTCCCTGATCTATATCAATAGCTGGCCTCCAAATTCACATGCTTTCATTTCTACAATCAGTTTGCTTTATGAAATATTACTGAATGTTTGCAAGTCCCTGGAAATTAAAATCATAGATACTCCCTTATCTATCATATTCATCTTATTTACTCTCTGTGAAAGCAAATTCCACATTCTCAACACCTCCAAATTCTCTATTTGGTTTCCTGATGACTACCTTATAAATTGTTGACAGGTAATTATCTCCAAGATTCTGAAGGCCGCATAGGAAAATGGAACACAGAGCACAACTAGGTCAGCCATGATATTATTGAATGGTGCAGCAGGCTCAAGGAGGGTCGAGTGGCCTGCTCCTGCTCCTAACTCCAATGTTCCTCTGTTGCTTCACAAACTTCAATCAGGTCACCCTTTAGTTTTCTCTTTTCTAGAGACAGTTTTCCACAAACTTGGAATTAAAAATCTACTGATGACCATGAAACCACTGCCGATTGTCAGAAAAACCCATTTGGTTCACTAATGTCCTTTAGGGAAGGATATCTGCTTTCTTATCTGGTCTGGCCTACATGTGACTCCAGGCCCACAGCAATGTGGCTGACTCTGTCTTCCTATAGGCGTGGGTTTCCTCCAGGTGCTCCGGTTTCGTTCCACAGTCCAAAGGTGTGCAGGTTTGGTGGATTAGCCATGTTAAATTACCCATTTGTGTCCCACAATGTGTGGATTAGGGGATTTGTGGGGTAAATACGTGGGGTTACGGGGATAGGGCCTGGAAAGGATATTCTATCGAAGAGCCAGTGCAGATTCGATGGGCCATCTGCATTGTAGGGATTCTATGATTCATCTCAAACAGAATATTATATTAAATCATGTTGTGGCCACTGTTAATGAATTGTTCACTGCTTGTCTAATTCTGCCTTATGAATCAACAATAAACTGAATAGCATATCAATTACTAGCTGGAGAGGATAGAGGATCACGCAGCACTATTGAATCTACAGAGGTGAAACCTGTGAGAATTGATTCAATTTTTTTTAAAATTGGGATTATCAGATGTGGCACTTGTTCGCATCTGAATTACTTGTTGAATCATTGCAACATAGAGAAGAATGGGACAGCACGTAACACAGTGGTTAGCACTTCTGCCTCACAGTGCCAGGGACGCTGGTTCGAAACCCACCAGACATGAGGCACATGTTCTCTCCTGTCTGCCTGTGTTTCCTCTGCATGCTCCGGTTTCCTCCCACAGTCCAAATGACATGTTAATTAGATGCATTGGCCATGCTAAATTCTCCCTCAGTGTACCCAAACAGGCACCAGCGTGTAGTGACTAGGGGGTGCAACCCTTTTACATCTGACTTAAACCTTAAATAGGTAACTTTGTCCGCTGGGGATTTTCACAGTAGCTTCATTGCAGTGTTAATGTGAGCCTACTTTTGACACTAATAAATAAACTTCAATTGTGGCTGCCATTTTCAGCAGAACCGTTCAGATTATTGTTTGTGCTGTACAGCAGCTTCTGACAAGTTTGATATAAATAGAACATAGAACATTACAGTGCAGTATAGGCCCATCGGCCCTCGAACTTGCACCGACCAGTGGAACCAATCTAATGACCCTCTAACCTAAACTATTCCAATATTATCCATATGCCAATCCAATGACCATTTGAATGCCCTTAAAGTTGGCGAGCCCACAACTGCTGCAGGCAGGGCATTCCACGACCTTACTACCCTCTGAGTAAAGAACCTACCTCTGACATTCATCCTATAATTATCACCCCTCAATTTAAAGCTATGTCCCCTCGTGTCAGCCATCACCATCCGAGGAAAAAGGCTCTCACTGTCCATCCTATCTAATCCTCTGATCATCTTGTCTGCCTCAATTAGGTCACCTCTTAACCTTCTTCTCTCAAACAAAAACAACTTCAAGTTCCTCAGTCTTTCCTCATAAGACCTTCCCACCATACCAGGCAACATCCTGGTAAACCTCCTCTGCACCCTTTCCAATGCTTCCACATCTTTCTCATAATGCAGCAACCTGAACTGTAAGCAATACTCCAAGTGTGGCCGCACCAGAGTTTTGCACAGTTCAAAAGACTGGAGGATTTTGATATCATAAAGCCTGTTCAATTCTCAGAATGGGTAGCAC
The DNA here is from genome assembly GCF_965287045.1 of Carcharhinus amblyrhynchos. Lineage (NCBI taxonomy): Eukaryota > Metazoa > Chordata > Chondrichthyes > Carcharhiniformes > Carcharhinidae > Carcharhinus > Carcharhinus amblyrhynchos. The sequence goes on along the minus strand of NC_137328.1, from coordinate 25,034,175 downwards.
CCACAGTCCCTATCCTAAAACAGGATCAGACTGTAAGAATTTGTGTGAACTACAAATTGACAGTTAATTGAGGAGCTCAAATAGACAGATAATATTGAAGACTTTGATGCAAAACTAGTTGGATGTCTAAAATACACCAAATTAGACCTCGGTCAAACTTACCAGGAATTGGAATTGGACAAAAACTCACAGAGGCACTATCAACAGTCACAAGTATTCATATCGATAGGTTACTTTTGGAGTCCTATCATCCTGTGCCATTTTTCAACAAACAATGTTAAGTCTATTACAAGGTATCTGAATAATCTCAATGATGTTTTAATTACAGCAACCATACCTGATGTACACAAGACCAATTTGGAGGAAATATTGAAACGTTTTAAAGAAACAGGCGTTAGGTTGAATTGGGGGAAATGTACCTTCCAAGCAGACAAAGTTACCTATTTAGGGTTTAAGGTAGATGCAAAAAGGTTGTGTCCCTAGGAGAGAAAGTGAAAGCCATAAAAGAGGCTCTGCAGTCAACAAATGTCTCTGAATTAAAATCCTACCCTGGTTCAATCTATCAAAATGCACCACCTCACATTCATCTAAATTAAACTCCATCTGCCATTTGCCAGCCCACTGGCCCAATTGATCAAGATCCCATTGCAATTCAAGATAACTTTCTTCACTGTCCACTATGCCATCGATCTTGGTGTCATCTGCAAATTTACTAACCATGCCTCCTATATTCTCATCCAAATCATGAATATAAATGACAAATAACAGTGGGCCCAGCACTGATCCCTGAGGCACACCGTTGGTCACAGGCCTTCAGTTTAGGAAACAACCCTCTACAACCACCTTCTGGCCTCTGTCATTAAGCCAATCTTGTATCCATTTAGCTACCTCATCCTGGATCCCGTGAGATTTAACCTTATGCAACAATCTGCTATGCAGCATATGAGAAGTCAAAGCTGCTTAAGCTCTACCAACAAAAGAGAATGGAAATAACCTGTGAAGACAACATGTTGTTGTGGAGGGCCAGGGTTATAGTCCTGCGGTGAAAAGTCTGACAACACCAGGTTTTAGTCCAACCTATTTATTTGATAATATACTCACAAGCTTTCGGGGTTAGCCCCTTCGTCAGGTGAATGGAGAGTTCTGGCCTCAGACAGAGCATATAAAGCACAGACAGTTTAGAGATTACTGATTAGAATGCGAATCCTTACACCTAACCTGCTGTTCAAGACCTGAAGTGGCTGATAATGTGAGTGGAAGGAGCACTGATCACAGTTTAAAGAGATGTATATTGTCTCCAGACAGTACAGTAAGTGAGGTTTTGCAAACCCAGGCAAGTCACGGGGGTTACAGACAGTGCGACATGAACCCAAGATCCCTGCTGAGACCGTCCTCATGTGTGCGGAACTTGGCTATCAGTCTCTGTTCAGCGACTCTGCGCTGTCGTGTGTCGTGAAAGCCGCCTTGGAGAATGCGACCTTCGGGTAAGCATTCTCCAAGGTGGCTTTCACGACACACGACAGCGCAGAGTCGCTGAACAGAGACTGATAGCCAAGTTCCGCACACATGAGGACGGTCTCAACAGGGATCTTGGGTTCATGTCGCACTGTCTGTAACCCCCGTGACTTGCCTGGGTTTGCAAAACCTCACTTACTGTACTGTCTGGAGACAATACACATCTCTTTAAACTGTGATCAGTGCTCCTTCCACTCACATTATCAGCCACTTCAGGTCTTGAACAGCAGGTTAGGTGTAAGGATTCGCATTCTAATCAGTAATCTCTAAACTGTCTGTGCTTTATAAGCTCTGTCTGAGGCCAGAACTCTCCATTCACCTGACGAAGGGGCTAACCCCGAAAGCTTGTGAGTATATTATCAAATAAATAGGTTGGACTAAAACCTGGTGTTGTCAGACTTTTCACTGTGTTTACGCCAGTCCAACGCCGGCATACCCACATTATAGTCCTGCACCAGGGAAGACAGCTGCATGATTCACATCCAGGTCGAAATAGAATGATAGCACTAGCCAGATATTTTGTGTGGTGTCTGGGTCTAGATAGGGGAATCGAGAGGATTGTTAGGTAATGCCCCAGTTGTCAAACTCAACAAGCTTTGCTGCTACCGGTTAATAAGCATCCTTGGCAGTGGCCGAGCAGACCCTGGACAAGAACACATATTGACTTTGCAGGACTATTTATGGGCCATATATTTCTCATATTAGTGGATGCACACTCAGAGTGGCTGGATGTCCAGTTGATGAAGTCCATGACCCCCACTGCTAACATCGATAAATTGAGAAAAATCTCTGCCATTCATGGTATCCCAGAGGTCTTAGTATCAGGTAATGGCACATCCTTCATGACAGAGGAGTTTCAGAAATTTGTAAAATCAAATGGCATTCACAATGTTAGGCCAACGCCTTACCACCCAGCCTCAAATAGGATAGCAGAATGTGCAAATTTCAAGATGAAGAAATGAAGAAACAAGTCAATAGGCCTCTACTCTGACATATTGCCAGCTTTTTGTTGTCTTATCTCACAATGCCAAATGTGACCACACGGAAATGCCAGCTAAGCTACTAATGGGAAGCTTTTCAAGGACACATTTGGATATGATACTCCCAGATTTGGCAGGGAGAGTGGAGGCTAGATAAGCCTCACAGAAAGAAAACGGTAAGTTAAGGAAGAACAACAGAGTTTTCCATGTTGAAGATTTAATCATGATCAGAAATTTTACAGCAAGGCCTGTATGGGTGGCTGATATCATTGTGGAAATGACAGGACCAGCCTGTTTTATCACAGAGATACAAGGTTGTTGTATTAAGAAACATGGAGACCACCTGAGAAGGAGTGCAATGGCTGATGCAAAGGATCAAAAAGCAAGGCCAGCAATAAATTTGGATTTGCCAGGCCTGGTTACAGGGACCAAAAGAGAAAATGCTGGAAAATCTGAGCAGGTCTGGCAGCATCTGTAAGAAAAGAGTTGATGTTTTGAGTTATAGGATGACACAATGGCACAGTAGTTCACACTGCTGTCTCACAGCACCAGGGACCCCAGTTTGTTTCCTGGCTTGGGCCACTGTCTGTGTGGAGTTTGCACATTCTCCCTGTGTCCGCATTGATTTCCTCCGGGTGTCCCGGTTTCTTCCCACACTCCAAAGATGTGCAGGTTAGGTGGGTTGGCCATGCTAAATTGCCCCCTAGTGTCGGGGGGACTAGCTATGGTAAATGTGTGGAACTATGGGGACAGGGCCTGAGTGGGATTGTGGTTGGTGCAGACTCATGGACCGAATGGCCTCCTTCTGCATTGTAGGATTCTATGGAGTCCAGATGACCCTTTGTCAACCTGGTTGTAAATGCGGAACTGGAGCAATCGGTGGTTTCTGTAACTGAGAATACAGCAGCCACAGAGGAAGAACGCGACCTTGGATTGATGTATTTGCCTTTCGTCTCAATACAACCTGATTTTTTATTCCCTGACAAACCTAATTCGGAGTTGAAACATTCTACTAGAGTTCAGAAGTTGCCAATCGACTAACTTATGACAAATTTCTCAGGTTCTTTTTGAAAACTGTTCCTTATGTTAATGTTGTTTTCTTTTTGTTTCCTCCTTAGATGACCTCAGGAGTTGGGGAGGTGGTGGGGGGTGGGAGAGGAGTGTGCCAGCAAGGCACCTTTAATGGAATGAGCCCCCGGGACCATGCGGTTGGACCCAGATAGATAGGAAGCTGAACCAGTCAAGTGCATGGGCATATATCCTGAAGGATCTGCAGTTGGAGTCGGAAGGAGTAGTGCACAGTCGCATAGATATTCTGTCTGACCGTGTCGTAGATATAGTTATTTATTCATTGGCAATAAAGCCTTTTGTTCTTTATCCTCATGGAGTCCCCTAGCTTTACTACAGTTTCCCACAAACACAAAGAAAGTGCCAATTCTGTCAAAGTCTTGAAGTTTGCTCTTCATTGAACATCTTGAAAACATAGGTTAACATTTTTGTAGCATTGTCATTTCAATGGAAGGGAAAATCATCCACGTCAGCCTTTTATATAATTCTCACTGGAATTAAAATACTGGCTGGAGTTACAACATCAAAGGACAACGAATTACTTTGATGAGGTCTAAGAGGCTTCTGGTGGATTCTTCCTTGTGCACTTGCACCCAAAGCTAGATTAACCTCAGCTATTGAAGCCTTCAGAAGCAGAACAACTAGGAAAGATTTTTTATTGATTGATACACTTTGAAGCATTCAGAAAATCGTCTTTTTGAAGCAACCAAGGTTCAGCAGTTACTCACCCTCCAGCCCCAGAGGGTTGGAAGCTAGAAGCTTCTGAGTTTTCAAGCTTGATGAGAGGAGGTGGAAAACGCCAAAAAGGAAGAACGTACAGGGAAAGGTAAAGGAATGAGGAATCATAGAACCACTACAGTGCAGAGGAGGCCATTCAGTCCATTGAGCTTGCACCAACAACAATCCCACCCAGGTTCTATTCCTGCAACTCCACGTATTTAACCTGCTAACCCCTGACACAAAGGGGCAATTTAGCATGACCAATCCACCTAACCCTCACATCTTTGGACTGAGGCAGGAAACTGGAGCACCCGGAGGAAATCCACGCAGATACAAGGAGAACGTGCAGACTCAAGGCCGGAATTGAACCCGGCTCGCTGGCATTGTGAGGTAGTAGTGTGTTACTGTGTCATCTCATATGCCATCCAAGTAAAAGAGTGAAAGAATGAAGGTTAAAGCAAAGAGAAAAACAAAGGAAAGATTTAGAGGGGAGGCGATGGGAAGCATAGGAATGCTTTGAATTAATTTTCATGCATTTAATCTGTTTAGAACACTATAAAATAGAAACTAAATAGAAATTATAGAAAATTTACAGCTCAGAAACAGGCCTTTTCGCCCTACTTGTCTGTGCCGAATCATTTTTTGCCTAGTCCCACTGACCTGCACTTGGACCATATCCCTCCACACCCCTCTCATCCATGAACCTGTCCAAGATTTTCTTAAATGTTAAAAGTGACCCCGCATTTACCACTTTATCTGGCAGCTCATTCCACGCTCCCACCACTTTCTATGTGAAGAAGACCCCCCCTAATATTCCCTTTAAACTTTTCTCCTTTCACCCTTAACTCATGCCCTCTGTTTTTTTTCTCCCTGAGCCTCAGTAAATAACTTACCTGAAGAAAAGGTGAAAAAATGCAAAGGGAGAGAAATTAGGCTCACTCACACCCAGGTTTGTGATTATGAATGGAATTTAATCCAGGAGGCAAGGGTTTTGCCCATCGGCTGGTCTGATACCACCTCTTTTGAGGAAAACCCACTAGCATTACTTGCAGGTTAACTGACCAATAGCAGGCCTTTTCCAGGATCTGGAAATTGCACCGCCCTCCCAGAACAGCCAGCCAATCAGATGCCAGAAGCTCTTCAATGTGGGCAGCGATAGGGCAGGATTTTGAGCATTTGGCTTTGCATCGACTAGACCGTGGGATCAACAAGCGATGCTGGCTCCTCTGATCAGACACCAAGTGCCGGGCAATGAGGGTCCTCCTGCCTCAACTGCTCCCACTTCCCTGCAGAAGGAAAGGCAACAGGAAATATGGGTTTTCAGATGTTTTCCAACCATCCTGTTTGTTGATTAACCTTCCTATGGATAAGATTCTAGAGGACATCAGTTGGCAGCAGGGTGGGAAGGTTATCCATGTACTTTCCTGCCCCTGACATAATCAGAAAGGAGATGGATAGGCAGTGGGGTCCCCACTCATATCTCTCCAAAATGCCTCCCATCTCTGAATCTGCACTGAGAAATTCAACCTAATATTTGCAGTTTAAATGCTGCATGTGTGGTAGTGAAGATGGATTCCAACTGGAGACATAATTAATTTCTAAGCGGTGCTTTATTTTAACATAAGCCAACTTGGAATCTTCCTGCAAAAGAGCGAGATCTTGTTAATATAGGATTTGTGCCAAAAGATTTAGATTGGAAACCCCAGTCATGTGTTTCAGTGCAACCTTCCCCATTCATTGTCCCCAATGGGGTCATTGCTCTGCAGCCTTTTCCTTCCCTCAGTCCTGAGTGGCCCTTTCTCCAATGGAGTACTTGCCCTGCAGCACAGTAAAGGAAATCCTATCTTCACCCTGTTGTGGTAGCTGGAGAGAGTTGCCTGTGATATGCCTCTGAACAGATGTGGTGCAGCATGCAAAGCCTGGTGGTGAACCCCGATAGTGCTGTGTATTGCAAGGCATGTGAACTAACCTTGAGTCACCAGTGACATTTTGTTCACCAGTTACGTGTCATTTGATACTGTTGTAAAACATGTTGTTCTAATTACACACTGACCTGGGCTCTTAACCCAGTGTGGAGGGATGATTCTGGTGAGCAGGCATCATAAAATTGGGTGGCATGAACAAGTTGGGCCAAAGAGCCTGTTTCCATGCTGTAATTCTCAATGACTCCATAATGAGATGGTGATTAATACCAAGGACATTCACAATGTTTTCCAGCAAAGTGGTTATTGTCTCTTTAAGGATCAAACTGCAGAGTAAGGGTCACATGACCCAGGGTACCAATCGGGGAGCAACATGGGGGAATCACCCAAGTCAGTATGGGTTTCTGTTCTAGAAGCTTCTTCGGAGCTGGTTGCAAGTCTCTGTGTAGCCTTTACCTGTATGTTGTTGTGTTTCCCTTAACAAGAATTATTACAGGTTGGAAATGCGGCCCACCATTGATGGCTGATGTGCACAGTCACTTCTTTTCTTTTACATAATTGTATAAATGGTTTTGGGTCTTCTCATGAGATTTAACTCCTGAGCCCACAATGACACCTGTAACAATTGGGAGTGCAAATTTCTGACCAAGAGAACACTTCCCTGTTCCTCTTTAAATAATGACATAGATCTTTATGTCACCTTGAGATAACAGTCAGGGATTTGATTTAACGTCTCATCCAAGCTCTGCAATCGCCCATTATCCTAGCCACCTGCAATGAGCTTACTCAGGCCTTATGCATTTTAGAAACCAGCCTTTTAACTGGCTGAGTTCTGAATCTGTAGACCAGGCAGGGGTAATAGTACATCTTACTGCCATTGCACTACTGCCAATGGGAGTAACTTGGCTAATACCTGAAGGCCCCTAAGACTTTATGTTATCTCAGTGTACAGAGCTTGGGAGTATAGCCCTTACATTAAGTATCTTGCTGGATTTTTGCCTTTGTTGGGGAGCCTGTCTTGGTTACCACAAGTGCGACATTGTGGTGCCCACTAGAGAATATCCAGGAAATCACTGGGTGATGCTAGGAAGCAATACAATTGGCCCCTGCTCCCACTATCACTTCAGTGTGTTTTGGCAATGTCAGCAATGAGCAAACTCCAAGCGATTGGCTGTTCCTTTACTGCACTTGGTGTTAAATAGCATCGCCTGATACAAACTGGCCGCCATATTAGTTTACATAACATTGGGGTGGCACAGTGGTTAGCACTGCGTCCTCACAGTGCCAGGGACCCGGGTTCAATTCCAGCCTCAACTGACTGTGTGGAATTTGCAGGTTCTCCCTGTGTCTGTGAGGGGTTCAGGTTTCCTCCCACGCTCCAAAGCTCTGCGGGTTGGGTTGATTGGCCATGCTAAATTGCCTCTTAGTGTCAGGAGGATTAGCAGGATATCTGCAGGGGGTTACGGGAATAGGGCCAGGGATTGTTATTGGCCCAGACTCAATGGGCCGAATTGTCTCCTTCAGCACTGTAGGGATTCTATGAACATTAACAAGACATCATTCAACAATGGACGATCCTGAGGGCCTGAAAGATGTTACGTAAGAACTTTTTTAATTTAATGATATGAATTAACAGTAAGGAAACCACACCCCTGGTTCCAACAGTTCAATTTTCTGATCGATTTTTGCATATCCTGTAACTGGCAGCACACGAAGGAAATGTGCTCTGGAGTATTTAGATCAGGTGTATTCAGAAATGAAATTTGGGAAAATTTACTCTGTCCCTAACTATGCCAAGAGCTGCTTTTCATTTCCATCTCAAGCGATTATAATACTTGTGGTTGTCTTTATTTCATATCGGCTGCTCAGGCTGAAGTTTCTGCTTGGGGAATCAACTGAAAGAGTTCTGAAGAGTGGAGAATTCTAAGTCTGAAGTGAATTGTGCCCAAAACCACTTTACACTGGGGCAGTGTGATATTTTACACTGGGTCACGAACTAATCCATCGAAAACACAAAATACTGATCATGTCCTCGAGGTTGGCATTGCAGACTCCTGTGGTTACCTCTGTTTGGGGGTATTTGTCACATTCCACCCAGATTTCCATATTCACAGATAGCCGCAAGCAAATTAATCCATCATTAATAACTGCGGGGACCAGCAGCTAATTGAAAGCACTGACCCAGCTGCGTCCCCACTCTCATTGTTGCAATTACTTTAAATCTGTTTAAATTCAGTAAATGTATCAGCCCTCATGCTGCCAACATTCCCTCCTAAATGTTTTTTGAACTGGATGGTCAACAAACTCTTCAGTCTACTAAGTTTATGCCCTTGAGCTGCTTTGAAAGTCATTGAAATTTCACACATTTGTGAGCAAACTGCAAATTTTAATTCACTCCAAAAGTGCTGTGTGAATGCACACTCGCACACTTGATCCCCTCCCACAGTTGTCCCACCGCCCTCTCAGTCCCCCTCTCCAATTAATAACAACCCTCAGTCCTCCTCCCCACCCATGGTAGCCAGCACACCCACAACTTCCAGCCCCCTTCCCCTTCACCAATCCCATTCCATTTCTCGTCCCACAGTTCTCTGTCCCTCCTGACCAAATCCCCACTTGCAGTTTACAGTCACCCCACCCCAGCAACCCTGGATCCTCTCCCTTCCCACAGTTTCCATGCACCCCCTGTAGTTTCTGTTCCCCTCCACTCCCTCGGGTCCCAGTTTCCCTCCCCACTCAACACTGAATCTACTGACCTCACAATTCCCATTCTGCGTGTCCTCAAGCATTTCCTCCCTCTGCCCTCACACAGTCCCATGCAATCTCTGTACATATGCTCGATACTAATTATCAATGAATTGGGCTGCTTCATAAACCTTTGCATTAGGAGGTCTTCAATGGACTTAATCCACTGATCAGACAGACTATGTGGGATTATGTGGCCATGATGGATTATGCCCATTGATTTTATGAACTTTTTTTTCTGGGTCATTTGGCTTCAGTTGTATGCTTGGGGGTTGAAATTTGCTGAATGAGAGGAATCCTGCGACTTTCTCTAATTCTTGGTTAGAGTCCACATGCTCCATTGCCTTTCATCTGGCTAAACCAGGTTGACTGGCTACTGGGGAATTTTCCAGAGTCTCTCTCCCTTCCACAATCCCTAACAAATAAATCTGGAGTGCTCTCACCTTCTAAAATGCATTCTCTCCTGACATCCGGAGTCCTTGTTGGGCCCATCACCCTCTGTCCTTCCAGCTGCACTCTGTTCACTTCCAGGCACTTTTCCCCTTACTCATCCACTTCCACTGCCCATGCTTACTACTCCCGAAGAAATGATGGGCACTGATATCTATCCTGTTTCCGGGCACATTATTCCTTCCCGTCTCTCCACTTTAAGCCTCCTCTCAATCATGCATAACATATTTTCCTCTTTTAAGATTCACCAATCAATTCACCAAATAATCACAGAAAGATTATAGTAAAATGATAACACCTATTGTTGGCGCCTTGTTACAAATATTATCTCATATTTATGCAGTATGGATCATTGATATTAAGAGCAGCATGTTTGAAAATGCACTGTTTGTTTGTGCGTGGCCTGTAAGTGATTCCACTGTAACAATTAAACAAGCCAGGGAGTATAAATTTTCCTTCAATAGCATTGTGAAGTATTGTTAATTTGACAGGAAAATATCCCATTAGTTATTCATAACACTGTGTAGATGATAACACTGATTTTGATCATTATTGCACCATATGCACATGTTGACAGCAAATTCATATTTGGAGGGAGAGATTTAATTCTTGCCATCCAGATAAACTCATACAGAATATTTTCCATTCTAAAGAAGAAATAGAAAACTTTCTCCTGCCTGGGTACATCATATTATTTGATGTAATTATTTCATATAGCAGTGTATTTGGAATCCATTTCATCAGTGATCTCACGGGGTAGAAAGATCAAATGACTCCTGAGCAATGAGTAGAATCAATAAACAACATATGTCCTCAATGTCAGTGAGAAGCATAAGAGTTCACAGGTGTCTCTGTGCAATTAAATTTTTAAGAGGCCAGAGGACAAAGAATGACTGGTTCACAATGGTACCTGTATCACCTTGATCTGCAAGTCTAAAGATCATAGGAAAGTGCTGTATAAATGTAGGTCCTGTCTATTTTTCTTTACATCTGCATGCAGAAGTCAGACTGACTATAGCAATGGTGAAATTGGAGGCCGAATACTGATTATCTAATGATTACTAATCATAGAGTTGTCAACTAATAAGAAGGAAGTGGCTACAAAAACATCACTACAGTTACAAAACAATTCAATTCTGTAGCCATTCTACCTTATCTGGCACCCACCCACAACATACCATAAATAGCATCTGCTCTTTTAATGTAATGATACTATCACCAGGATTTGTCAATCAGACATATATGAACAACTCAAGAAAATGCAGATTGCATTGTTTTTGATTTTTTTCAAAGAATGATATATCTTACCTAAATTCAGTACTGCCTTAACACAAGAACAAGCTTGTTTGCCTTTCTGCCAGTAATTGTCACACAAATTAATGCTCACACTGTGAACCTACAGCTTATCTGGATTGAACCTAGGATGGAGTAGAGATTTTGAAAAAAAAAACTTTCTTTACACAATCTCCTAGAGACAAGCAAGGGTTTCATTTCCAGATTTTGCAAAAACAGTAAAATGGCTGATAGTAAGTCAACACTCTGCTTTGTAGATGTCCCTTTTTTAAATTTCTTCGGTTATTTTGATGAGGCCCAAGGTTCTCAAGCCTCTTTTTCAAGCAGGTATTCTGTAGGGAGCAGTCTCCTGACAGTTGCTGTGCTGCTGCTGACCTTTTGACAAGATTTTTTTAAAAATTAGAATCACGGAGCTATCCGAAGGTCAGCAGCACAGCATCTCAATGAAACTGACCTGAAAGACCATCTTTAAAAAAATCATAACAGTCAACCTGATAGTTTCAATTTAAAAAAAATCTTCTTTCAGGTACAGTGTTTAGTCTAGATGTCATTTATTTACTGAACCCAGGCCCCTTTTGGCTCCCAAACTCGGTAAGTATGTGCCCCAGTGTTTGCCATCTCTTGCTCCCGGACCCTGGCTGGCTCTGAAATAATTAAATTCCTCTCTCCCACGCTGGCTGCTGCTCTAATCATGGATTCTCTTCTTCTGCACTCGCTCATCTCCATCACAGATTCCCTCTCTCCACGTCTTGCACCTCCAATCACAAATTTTCTCTCTCTCCCATGTTCTCTGCTCCTCCAGTCACAGCCGCACATTTACTTGGTCTCACTCCAGCTGCTTATGCTTTAGCCTGTTTGATGTTTTGATCTGTCCTGTTCCCTCCTCCAAATCAAGCACAGCAGTGCATTGTTGGCACAGGACAGAGAGGACCTTGTAATCTACAGTTTCACTCTGAAGGACATTGGTTTTGCTTGCCTCTAATGTCACACAGCAGATTGAGGCTCTATTACCTCATTTGTAAGTCTATCACATTTGGTACTGCTACTTTGCATAACTGGTGAATTTACATTTGGTTTAAGTTCACTTTGGCAACTTCACTTCTCAGCCTTTTTGGCTAAGATCGAATGTCAAATCAAGCCCAAACAGGGTGAAATGCCTCATCTCGTTAACTTGGATCTTGTTTGCCTCTCTCAAGGCAACCTGGAATTGGATTCAATTGGGTTTTGAATGTGGCTTTTGGGGCAAGCAAGGAACGGATTTGGGTTTGCCCAGTCCATTCTGAGCATTGGCTTTGTAACTTTAAGGATGAATTACAAAAAGTAAATTCTAAAAAAAACTTTTCTTATCTGAAGATTTTGTATTTGGTTTTATGCTAATGTATTCCAGCCGTAACTTCACTTTGGCAAAATCAGCATATTATCCAGCATATTCTGGGTGAATTTTGTTTCTTGTAACTTCAACTGTAGTATATTTTTTAATGTTCAACACATCTTTAAGAACACATAATGGATTTCTCAGTACCATTTTCAAACTGTTCAGAGCGTCACATTGTGGATTATGTATTACCACAGCAACAATTTGGATTGATGTATCAGAAAGTGAATTAAGGATTATGGGGAAAGGGCAGGAAAATGGATATGACTCTACTAAATGACGAATTTGCCTCGAGGGGCTGAATGACCTACTCCTGTTACTATTTCTTGTGGTCTTATAACACCTTTAACACCCAAGTGATAGTAAAAAGAAGTTGACATCAAGCCACATAGGGTAGATGGCCAAAAGCTTGGTCAGGAGTTTGGGTTTTAAGGAATGGCTGACAGGAAGCAATAGAATTGAGAAGCTTAGGACACTGGCAGCTAAAGGCATGTCCATTATTAAAATGAGAGTTGTTCAAGATACTAGATTTAAAGAAGAGTGGATATTGCAAAGGGTTACTGGGAAAGGTGATTACAGAAATAAAGAGGGGTAAGACCATGGAACTATTTGAAAGCATGTGAGAATTTTAACATTGAGGCGCTTTCAAAGCAGTAATCAATGTAGGTCAGTAAGTACATGAGTGGTTTGTTAACAGGAGTTGACTGGTACGAGTAAAGGGGAAGGCAATTGCCAAGTATTATTATCGCTCAACTATTAATCCAGAAACTCAGCTAATGTTCTGGGGACCCAGGTTCAATCCTGCCAGGGCAGATGGTGGAATTTCATTTCAATAAAAAAAATCTGGAATTAAGAATCTACTGATGACCATGAAACCATTGTCAATTGTTGGAAAAACCCATCTGGTTCACCAATGTCCTTTGAGGAAGGAAATCTGCCGTCCTTACCTGGTCTGGCCTACATGTGGCTCCAAAGCCACAGCTACATGGTTGACAATCAAATGTCCTCCAAGGGCAAGTAGAGACGGCCAATTAATGATGGCCAGCCAGTGACAGCCATGTCCCACGAATGAATAAAAATAAAGAGATTTGGATTAGCTTAAACTTACAGAGAAAGTGGGAGGTGGCCAAGTACATTGGGATAGTAGGAGCCATTTTGGATGTTTTCAGGGGCATGTGGAAATGTGCCTCTTTTACATGATAAAGTGACTCAAATATGTGCCCAGTACTTTCCAATAATTAAAGGAGGAAATAATCACTTATTGGCCATAATATGTTTGGCAAAATTGGAGAAAATCTTGTCACTGACTGTGCATGTTAAAACTGCAATTGTTATATGGTGGTTGAATTTTCTAACATCTATTCTGAATTTTATTTGCACGTTTCTTTCCATGGTTGACTGTAATACATTTTGCTACCACCAGGTGGTGACATTGCTTCACTTCTATTTACTGTCACCACGTTTGAGCGGCAGCAGTTAAAAATATGAGAACCGTATTGGTAAAGCAGAATCTCCAATCATAGGATCAACCTCTCAATTTTTTTCCACGTAAGTGTGTTAAAGTCAGTCATTCGTTTTGGAACTTAGTTACTTTTAATTACCAATTAAAAGATGCTGTGAATGTTCAGTTTTGCCACTGAATATTGTATCACTTATGCATACCTTAGTGTGTAGCAGCTCACTCAGATTTTGACTGATAGCTGTAAGTGGGACAGGTCAGGTTTGTGCAGTGAATACAGGGCCAGACTGGAGTACTGCAGCAAACATCCAGAGGAATATACACCTTTTATCACCACAGGACACCACAAAACACTGTCGAGGAATTCTATAACACACTTGTTCACAGCGGAATCTCATCAGCAAATAACCAGTCGATCACTTTTAGTAACCTTGGTCAAGAGATATTGAGTGAAATTTTGCTAAAAAATGGCAGCATTGGGTCTGGCAATAAAAACAGAATGATGGCTGCCAACGGCTCCTGTATTTCTAGGGAGCTCCATACGAACAGCTTCCATCACTTGCTCCACAACGACTGCAGAGATCGGCAGCAAAGAAGCCAGCATCGTCCTTCAACAGCCTGCCCGATGGAGTGGAGCAGAGGTGAATTCTTATACCCACACTTCAGACAATAGCTGTCCAGCAGGGTGATCACTCCCCCCTGGGATACAGTGGTGACTCTAGTCAGTGCCAACGCACTACTGAAGAAGATGGGGCAGCATTGTCGGAAAACGATGAACAATATTCTTCACTCAGTCAGGGTAAGTGAACCACCCTCTGTCTCACTGGATCCCCTTACAAGTCCATCCCATTCTCTCACTCAGCCACCTTGGCCTTTGCCAACACCAGGTACCTGGTCTAACCCCTCTCTCCTACAATCAGATTGGACCATCTTCGCACCCCCGGACCAGTGCACTACAGCAGCTCAGAGGGGTCTTCTCCGGGACTTCCCACCATGCAAGAGACATCACACGCAGACCTGGCACTAGTGCAGATGCTCACACCTCGGTGGGATCACTAAATAAACAGTCTTCTGGGCACTCGCTGGTGAGCACCTCACAGTTGATGATTCACAGCATCCCAGAGAGCCAGCACTTGAGGGGATGCTGGATCCCATGACTCTGCTGAAACCCTGCCTGATGATGTGCTCCTGGGATCAGTCATCCCACTGCTGCTAGAGCTGCAAAGGCAGAGTTGCGAAACTGAGGAAGGGATGACAGCATCCTTCCTCAGATTGCAAGGCCGATCGGAGGAGTCCCATCACCTTCTATCTAAGGAGATGGTGCAGTAACTACATCGCACTGAGGCCAGGACTGCAAGGTTGACGTCCACTGTGGAGACCATGATGCAAGACATGTGCTCCATGCCAGGAGATGTCTGCACCATGACTCAGCTCATGAGCTCCATGGTGCAGAGCTTGGATTGCATGGTGCAGACTGATGGGAATCCATGAGTGTCAATAGCAGAGGATGGTGGGGCTTCTGGATCTCACTCTGTCAGATCCCAGGAACCTGAAGGGAAGAGGATCAGCAGGACTATAGCTCGGGGCCCTCCAGCTGATGGACCCTGGGCATATTCAGCCATTTTGTTCCGAATGTTTGTCAATAAATTTCACCTTGTTCGTCCATTGAGCCTCCATTCTATCTGTTCATGCCACCAAGCTTGGGGGTAAATCTGTGGTCACCATCACCTCATTCCTGTCGAATGTGAGAGCACAGTAAGAAGTCTCACAACACTAGGTTAAAGTCCAACAGGTTTATTTGGTAGACCAAGCCACTAGCTTTTGGAGCGCTGCCCCTTCATCAGATGAGTGTGAGAATGACAGTGTTATGCTCCTCTCACCCTCTTGCCAACCCTGACTAAGGAAGGGCACTTTCTAATTTGCGACATGGACAGGAACCCAGGAAGGAGGACACAGCAAGCTCTGCCTGCACACCAGCCTTCACAACCCCCTTAGAGCAAAAGGCACTCTGACAAGAAGGAAGGGTAAGACCTGCAAGTGACCCTTCTCCCCGAAATAGTGAATGTGAGTCCCTGACCCTCACCCTCAGACTCGAGTTGAATTTATTTGCGTCCCTCGAGTTGTCTACGGTGCCTCTTGAGCAGTGCACACCGCGGAAGGTGCCGGCTGTCTGAGCACTGATCTCCAAAATCCCCCTTGGATGTGACGGGTCCAGGTTCCTGCTTCTATAGAGCTGTTGTAAATGGCACTGAGCTGAATCACAGTGGTGTCAGCTGAAAATTCAATGTGGGCTCAAAGTCCAGAGAGAGTGTCCGATAATGACATGCTAATGTACTAAAGTAAGCTTTCTGCGATCTCTGAGGCATGTTTCACGCCACTCCACTGCTGAGGGGTCGGAAAGATTGGAACACAGAAACATGCTGAAGTGAATTGCACACTTCTAGAGCAATGTGACCTGTCAAAACTCCCTTTTGTTGCTTCTTAACTTCTTAATTCAGGTGTCGAGATATTTCTGCCCGGAAACCCATTGCAGTTAACATTAATGTCCAGCCCGTGATAGGGAGGAAAGTATGGAATAAACTGTTGATCCCATCTCACCGCATTTGATCCCATCTTCATTTTGATGTGTGCGCTTACCTAGAATTGTCCCGTTGCTGGAAAGTGAGGGACGATCAACATATTTCAAAAGACTTTCCAGAAGCATTTCGTGAATTATGATAGCAACTTGGGTTCATATTTTGAACCTAAAAACATCATAGCTGCCAGTGGTGGAGAGATAGACTGATGTGACAGAGGTCAGAATCAGAAGGAAAGAGATATTTCACAGTGTTGTAGAGGTGGTCGGAGGTCTGACAAAGGGCTATCCAGACTTGAAATGTTA
Source organism: Carcharhinus amblyrhynchos (assembly GCF_965287045.1). Lineage (NCBI taxonomy): Eukaryota > Metazoa > Chordata > Chondrichthyes > Carcharhiniformes > Carcharhinidae > Carcharhinus > Carcharhinus amblyrhynchos. The sequence goes on along the minus strand of NC_137328.1, from coordinate 25,017,770 downwards.
GCTCTGGTCTCTCCCCATAAATATTCCAGCATTTTCTGTTTTTGTTTCTGATTCCAGCATCTGCAATATTTTGTTGATAATCGTTGAACGGCAGCAGCATTTTGGGAGATCAGGAGTTTACTGAAGGTGTTAATTACAAAGTCTGCCAGAAGAGCAGCAAAGCACAGCAGGCAGAGAAAGGTGGTTTTACATAAGTAGCCTCTTTAAGGGAATGGGTCAGGTGGCCCTGGGTGTGGGGGAACTGCCCAGGAACCACCCTGTGAGGGCAGTTGTTCTTTGGAGTGTGGAGCGAGTAAGATTGCAACAAATATCTGTATTCCCGACACTTGTCTGTAGAGTGAGTTGTTGAGGATACTCCTCAGCAGTTAAGAACACTCGCAATAAAGGTTGGACTAACTGGAGGGCTCGCAAGGTGAATCATTTGGGGGGGGTCGGAATGCAAGCAGAGACGCCATCACAGCAAGGGGTGCGGGGCGAGCAGCATTGGTGAGCTGTGTTAGATTTATCACAAAAAGAAAGTATGACTCCTTGAGAATGGTGCACCATCTGTGCTTGGATAATGAACTTATCAGCATGGGAGTACTGGTGGAGAGATACACGCAGTTAATATTTTGAAATCATTTTTCAGTGCTAGTCCTCTGGAACCAGTTCCAAAGTAGTCATTTTGGCCTCAAAACATTTTTAAGTACAATGGAAATGTTGTAGTTTTGGAAGCCATTCATCTCAACCACTGAACATCACTGCACAAATTCTTCAGGGTAGTACGCAGGCCCAAACATTTTCATTTGCCTGGACAAGTGTAACTCCATCAACACTCAAGAAAGTTGACACCATCCTGGACTAAGCAGCCCACTTGACATTCACAAACATTTAGGGCGGAATTTTGCCACAGGTCAATGGACAACGCTGTTCTCCGAGCAGATAAAATTCCAGCCCCATTCTCTACAGCACTGATACAGAATTACAGCAGTGTGTACTATCTCCAAGATGCACTGTAGGAACTCAAGAAGGCTCCTTCCACAGCATTTTCCAAACCCATGACCATTACTATCTAGAAGGACAAGGCAGCAGACACACAGGGACATCAGCATCTGGAAGTTCCCCTGCATGCCACTCACCATCCTGACTTGGAAATATATCTCCATTCCTTCACTGTCACAGAGTCAAAATCCTGGAACTCTCTGCCTAACAGCACTGTGAGTGTATCGACATCACCTGGACTGCAATAGTTCAAGAAGGCAACTCCCCACCACTCTCTCAAGGGCACTGGCCTAGCCAGTGGCATCCACATTCCATAAATGAATTTCTTTTAAAGCTGCTTCATCAATAAGAACATAAGAACATAAGAAATAGGAGCAGGAGTAGACCATCTAACCCTTCGAGCCTGCTCCGCCATTCAATAAGATCATGGCTGATCTGAAGTGGATCAGTTCCACTTTCCTGCTTTCTCCCCATAGCCCTTAATTCCCTTGTCTATCAGAAACCTATCTACCCATGACTTAAATATATTTAGCGAGGTAGCCTCCACCACTTCAACGGGCAGAGAACTCTAGAGATTCACCACCCTTTGAGTGAAGAAGTTCCTCCTCAACTCCGATCTAAACTGCACCCTCCCCCACCTTATCTTGAGGCTGTGCCCTCTAGTCCTGCTATCCTTTCTAAGCGGTAAGAATCTCTCTACCTCTACCCTATCCATCCCCTTCATTATTTTATACGTCTCTATAAGATCCCCCCTCATCCTTCTAAACTCCAACGAGTACAGACCCAGTCTATTTAGTCTCCCTTCATAGTCCAACCCCCTCATCTCCGGTATACCTGCAATCTCTACTACCCAACTTTCCCTCTGTTGCGTAGTTAGAAATGGTTCATTATTGTACCGTGTTTAATTCCATTTTGATCTCTCAGATACTGAAACAATTCATGTCCACAGCAATATCTAGGTAACCTGCAGGCTTGGACTGAAGTGCTAAGTAGTTTTGTGTCACTTAAGTGTTAGGCAGTGGTCATCTCCAAGAAGAAATGTAACCATCTTGTTTTTACATTCAATGACAATAACTTACCAAATTCTTCACTATCAACATGCTGGGGACTTATCATTGACATGAAACTGAACCAAACCAATCATATCAATACTGTGGTTATAAGAGCAGGTCAGAGGCTGGGAATTCTGTGCGAGTATCTCACCTCCTGGCTCCTGAAAGCCTGTTCACCATTTACAAATCTTAAGTCAGGAGCGCAATGCAATAGTCTCCTTATAACACTCAAGAATCTTGATTCTATCACTTAATTGGCATCTCACCTACCCTTGAAACTTTCCAGCCCTCCATTAATGGTCTTCAATGAGATGTGGGCATTTTTCTTTTATTCAATTGGGTCGTGTGAACATCACTGGCTGGCCAGCATTTATCGCCTATCCCTAATAGACTTTGAGCTGAGTGGTTTGGTAGACCATTACAATTTGAATACAAATTTCACCATCTGCCATGATTCAAAGAAGGTCTTCAAAGCATTACCCTGGTTCAGTGACAATAACGTTTCAACACTGCATCCCCTGACATCACTGTCTGGTCCAGCATTTATTGCCAATCCCTAATTGTTCTTGGGATGGTCTTGGGGAGTTGCCTCCTTGAACTGCTGCACTCTGTTGCATACACACACAGTGCTGTTGGGGGTGGGGGAGAGGTAATTGTATTTTCCAAACCTGCAATCTCTACTACCCAAAGAACAAGGCAGCAGATGCGCGCAAATACTATGACTTGCAATTTGTGGTGTACTGAGCCTTTGGGCAGGATATTCCTCCCCCTAGGGTGTGTTTTGCAGCGATGGCATCATTCTGTTCTTATGCGTCCTGCCATAAGGGGGTTTCCTGTTGAATGTACCTTTCAAAGCCGGGAACCCCTGGTGGGGGCAAGCCATCAGCAGAACCATAAGATCCCTCCACTTTCAGCATCAACAAAATTTTGGGACTTATATCACTCTCATTAAATAGTTAATTTCTTCTTATAAACTGTTTATTCATTAATTTACTTGGCGGTCACCCATCTTTGAAGATACTTCAGCATTCTTATATCCATTTTCTTCTCTAGCTCAATGGTGTTTTACGATCTCAAGCCCAGGAATGGATCCCTTTTACACATAGCTGGTAACATTGCACAAGCTATCTTGTACCCTCTTTGAAGGAAATTGTTGTGGGGAAGTTTGATACTGCCGGTTTATTAACATTTGAAACTGCATTGTGAATATCAAAAATTCATTGCATGTTATTTGATTTGATTTATTGTTACATTAGCGTACAGTGGAAAGTATTGTTTTTTGCGTGCTATGGACAAAGTACACCGTTCATGGAGAAGGAAACGAGAGAGTGCAGAATATACTGTTACAGTTATAGCTAGGATGCAGAGAATGATCAACTTAATACAAGGTAGGCCCATTCAAAAGCCTGATGGGCCTTAAAAACTTGCACACATAATGCTGGATATGAGCTAGGGATACAAAGGTGAAAGGTTGGGATTCCAAGCCACTATATCAAACAAACATCCACCCTTTCAGTTTGAAAATGTTGGGTAATGCAAATAATTAGGCTATGCCAAAGCTAACAATTGTTTTTAAACAAGTATCTTTCTTTAAACAGGTACATTTAGTTAGAAGTTACTGATTGATTTTAACCGATTCATAGGGCTTTTCCATATTGTGAAAACAGGTTGTATAAAATGATGTTGAGTTTCTTTAGCCATTATTCGATGAAGGGTGGATTTTCATGTATAGATTACATTGATAGAAATGACCGGAGACGGTATTCGATTTCTGGAGCACATTACAAGGTATTTTCTAAAATTGACTACGTACCAGTTAGTTACACGCACCAACAAAGGTCAATATTGTCTGGGTCGTTAGTTTTTGAACTCAAAGTGGCTTCCCACAGATCAAAAGTGAATTGAGAGAGGGAATAGCAAAACCTTTTGAGTGGCATTTCGTACCAAAGTAAAAATCAATTAAACTATATCACCAGATATTTCTGTTTTTGCCTGATTCATCATTCCTGTGCAATTTCACCCATATCTATCTCCATTGCGCAGCCTCAGTGACTGCAGCAGATCCTACAGGATCAATCCAATAATAGTTGTTAGGCGACTTTTTTTTAGATCAGAGGGCATTAAACTGTGATACATAAAACACCAGCCACATAATCCAAGATTCTGTATTTCTGAGGAAGGATGCATGTTATGGATATTGCGACATAAAGCTGAATTACGTATTTCCATTTCTCTTGAGTGTTGGTATATCACTTGCATAGAGGTTATGAATAGACTGCACAGCTTAAATTCATCAGATTGTTAACAGGGAGAAAGGGCCACAGACTCTTTTAGAGCTGTTTTCACTCGAACTGAGCAAGTTAAGAAGTAATCTAACAATAGTCTTCAGAAATAGTAGGAATTTAATAGATTGTTTCTACCGTCACTGAGAAGAGGCAAACCATTTCTGCCAGTTTTCCACATCAAAATCTAGCCAGCTGAATTTTACAGACATGATTGGACCCTTCCTGGAATCAGCCCATCAAGTCAGTATGTACCTAATTTAATTATTTTTCACTGAATGCCAATGTCTCTGGAGCTGATTCTCCTTGGTTTTGCAGCCAATTTAGAATTGAAAATAGAAGGCATTAGGATCTGCAGATGTGAGTATGTTATAAGCTTGAGGACTGCTAAAAGCCCTTTATTGCAGTTTAAAGCTACTGGGATAATATTAGTTCAGAGATAGTGCTCTCTCCTTAGAGTCAGAAAGCTGAGCTCAAATCCTAGTCTAGTGACCTAAGCACAAAGTCGCGGCTGACACTCCAGTTGCTTACTGGGAGATCTGCAGAGTTGGAATTGTCTTCTTTTGGATTGGGCATTAAATTAAGAACTCATTTACTCCTCAGGTAGACAGACATTTACACAGCACTTATCATAACTTCAGGCATTTAAAATTCTCTTTCTAACCAATGAACTGCTTTCGAACGATAGTTGCTATTATATTTTATTTAAATTACATAAAAACCAAGGGAGATATAAAGGTGGATAAGAACTCACTATTACCCATTTTACATTTTTGTAATCATAATCTCACTCTCTGGCAACAAAATGTTCAAATATCCACTGCAGGAACTTCTTCTTGAGATGTCAATGTTATATACTTGACTTTAGCAGCATAACGTGTGTGGTTACAATATAAAATGTAGAGTATCACAGAGCCTGGGTTGTATCATCCTTTTTAATATGTCAACAGCGTTTGACACATTTCTGAAGATCTCCATCAGTGGACCTATTTCTACAGAACTGTTTGATTGCTCGACTTATTTTTCTAGGGTTGCTGATTCAATTACTACGTGATGACTTTCCTGGTGTTTTAGATTCCCTGCAAAGCGTCTACATGCAATTTGAAAGAGCTTTAGTCACCTTTGGGAAATAAAAATATATCCAGGAGTCAAACCCGAAGGTGCATCATGAATCCAGACGAGACTGCAACAATTTTTTCTATTTTGGCATAAATGTGAGGATGCATCACTCCATGACTAATTCCACTGATAAATTAGGGATCCTTTATCAAAACAATCTTCATTCATAACACAATTTTAATATAACAAACAAAATGAAGCTGCTTAACATTTAACAGTTGAACAATAGTTAAAAGTGGAAAGAAACAACTCTAATTGTGAACTTATTATTTCAGTTGCAAATAATCAACAGTTCTCTTACACTCAAATGTTATTTTAAATACAGTTATCAAACCCAGACATACTTGCTATAAATTGGATTAACACCCCTGAAGCTTTCAGAAAGGCATTGATTTTCAGAGCAGCTTACAGGCTCCTGTCTTTAAATCAACACCAGCCAGAAATGGAACTTTAAACCAAAAAATAAACCAGCATGAAAATCCTTACTGCAGACCTAGTTCCTCCCATTAACCACATTATAACATGACCCTTCATACCAAAACCCATCTTTTATTCCTTTAATCAAAAAAGTCCAGGGGAACTTTACAGGTAGAATTTTCCTGGGAATCACAGTGGGTGGGGAAAAGGTCTACTGATGTCAGATGGGATTTTCTAATCTTGGGGCAAGCACGACCGGAAAATCCAGCCCTTCATCTATAAAGAAAAATCCATGAGCTCTCTTCTAAATAAACACTACAGGGCTAAAATGAGTGTTTATCCTACTTTCTCAGCATCTGAGCTGTATTCCTGCCAGACACACTGACTGCCTGTTGAAAAAAAAACTGAACTTTAAAACACTCCCCTTAAACATAAAATATATCAATAGCATAGTATCATCACATTAGCCTTACCGAAGTTTTGGATGTAACATAAATTCTAACAAGGTCTGGTGGGAAGGAATGCCGTTTTTAAGGATTTAACTCAGCTTATGAAAAAATTGAATCTTTGCCAAGAGGAAAGGGAGACAACATGACACACATAAACTGCAGAAAACCTTAGGAAGGCTTTGGCATGCATGCAAAGCCTTCAGACTATTTACAAAAAGCTGAGATGCTTACATGTGTAAAAACACACTAACTGGCCTTCCAAGAATTTGAAAACAAAGAAGCCTAACTTCGACAGTGGTCTGTTATTTTTAAAACAAAAGATTTTCTTGAAATTAGATTCTTAGATAATCATCTAGGTCAGATCTACATGGCTGACACAAGAGAGGTAAGGGAATTATAGATCTTCTCTTAGCTGAGACAAAGACAAACCATACTTTTTATTATTTTTAATGTCCTACATTTATTTTAAATTGATTTAATTTACTTTTTACCTCTTATTTACTTGTCGTTGGATTAGTTAATTTTCCATTGTTTTACTTACTTTACAATTTTAACATTGCAACCGTTACTATAAGGTAATCTAAGATTTAAGCTTTTAATAAAATATTAAGTAACAATTATAAAATGCTGTCAACGTAATTTGTAAAGATCAAGCTGCTAATTTCTCTAGAATTTTTCAATGGGGAATTTTAAATACTGAGTGAGGTTAACTCAGAAGAGTTACTTCTGCTATAACATACTTAGCAAGTATATTTTCTCCTGAGATATCCAAGCTTAGTCTAAGTACTCCTGGGAGGGAGGACATTTTATTATAAGGGAAGAGGATGGTCTGGTGGTACAATCGCTAGACTATTAATCCAGACACTCAGCTAACATTCTGGGCATCTGGATTCAAATCCCACCATAGCACATGGCGGATTTTGAATTCAATAAAATATATTTGGAATTAAGAATCTACTGATGACCATGAAACCATTATCGATTGTCGGAAAAACCCATCTGGTTCATTGATATCCTTTAGGGAAGGGAATCTGCCGTCCTTACCTGGTCTGGCCTATATACCCCTGCTGAGTCACAGCAATATGGCTAATTTTCAAGTGCCCTTAGGCAATTAGGGTAGGACAAAAATGTTGGCCAGCCAGCGACACCCATGTCGCACAAATGAATAAAAATAGATCGAGTCTGTCACTGGCATAGTTAGCTAAGCTTCTATAATGATCTGAAATGTCTCCTAGTCAAGGATTAAGACAGACAATAAATTTGACTAAATATACTGGGGATTAAAGATAGAATAAGATAAAGAACATTGACATCCTATTCCTGTGCCATTTAGCTTATGTAATCCTATGTAAAGATGATAGGCAATTGGCTCTAGCTGGTGGTTACTTGACACAGGGACTGATTATATTGGACAGTCTTCAGAAAGAAGCAAATTATTTCCATAAATGACTGACAAACCTTTAATCCCTTACAAATATTGCCAGACTTAACTGAATGCTGGTAGTTGATTGTGAAGATAACTATCACTTTTTTTTTATTCATTTGTGGAACATGGGTGTTGTTGGCTAGCCAGCATTTATTATCCATCCCTAGTTGCCATTGCTCAGAGGATAGTTGAGAGTCAACCACATTGCTATGGATCTGGAGTCACATGTAGGCCAGACCAGGTATGGACAGTAGATTTCCTGCCTTAAAGGACATTTGTGAACCAGATGATTGTTTTTCGACAATGGTTTCATGGTCATCAATAGATTCTTAATTCCAGGTTTTTTTTTTAAATCAAATTCAAATTCCACCACCTGCCATGACGGGATTCAAACCCAGGTTCCCAGAATATTAGCTGAGTTTCTGGATTAGTGGTCCAGCGATAATATTACGAGGCCACAGACTCCATAATTGTAATATTGGTTTTCATTAACATTAACATTTGTGTTGACAAAATTGAAATTGCAAACCCTGTAAATAAATAGAAATATTATCTAGACTAAACTTAAATACCTCAGAACAAAATACGTTTGCTAAGTATATTAAAGTAAAAATAGCTCTTCTGAGTTAACCTCTCAGTCAGCATCTCGGGAAGAGAAGAGTTATTGTTTTGATTTCATGATATTTTCTTCCAAATAGTCTCCTAGTTCCTTGAGTTTCTTCAATGAAGAACTCATTTTATAGGCTTTCAACAAGGGTTACTGTCAGATTTCTCAGTGCTGCCGTGGCTCATGATTTTAAGGTATTTTAGTGAGTACAACGTTACATGGTAGAAGAGAGAGATACAAGAAAATTATTTCCTCTGATGTGAGAGTCCAGAACAAAAGGGACAGGAACTAGGAGCTAAGCTTTACACCACAGCACAGCATATAATAACATTACAGGACAACAATGGCAATCAGAACAAAGAACCATGTAGCAAACTAGATGAAACTGGACCTGCACCTTGCCGTTATGAAGGTACAAAATAGGTGGGAACATCTATTTTGGGGTATGTTTGTGATCAGAGGTTATTGTGGATGTGGCAATATGTGCCACATTCTTGAACACCCCTTGCTAGTGCAAGAAAAAGCCTAATGACTTCAGCAGAGCAGTCAAGGGAAACTGTCCGCTCTCTCTGACTCTTCCTTTTCATTTCTTTATGGGTGCATTACTCCGTCATTCATTACCCTTATAGTGCCAGAGGAATCAAAAGTTAAATCAGGACCTGACAGTGAGACACAGAGAATGCACAGAAGTTGTGTTCAGGCTCTAGATCCTGTGAACTCGTATCTCTGTGCAGTGAGCTTTTGTCAGTAAATGATACCAACATCAAAGAATCAAAGGAAATCTTTCTCATGTCATTCCAAAGATAAGCTGTGCAGGTGGGTAACACTTCTTCATGCAGTAAATGATGCATTCCACAGTTTTGCCTTGCAAGTGCTGACAGAGCAGTACATTTTGTGAGCACATTGTGTAGTTATCTGAAATGTCCACATGATTTAGCTCTTGTAAAGAAACATAATAGTGGTACTTAGTATTCGCTGAAGGTTTGCTAGTTAATGAGGCAGTTTCAACAGCAGGCACCATTTTCCGATCAAAAAGCACATTTAGAAAGAACTGTTATTGAATCTTTAAGGCATGTTTTATACATTTTACATCAGTCAAGATACATTCTCCATGACAGCATCTCTACCTGAGTTCACTTGCCAACCGATCAGTAATTTCTCCTCATATAGTATCAAGTTGTTATTTGCCCTGACATTGGTATTTTTATGATTGTCCTGATGAGTGCAAGATGAAAAGCTTCGACAAATAAAGGTGAAATCTTCCCAAAATTTATCAGCGTCAATTGCAGACTGAAAACCACTGTGTAGCTCTCCAGCTTTATAGCCGATTTTTCTCTTCAGTTTCTCTGGCACTCAGTGCACGGAGAATCTGGGGGTTATGGTTTGTGCTATGTATCCAGTGGAATGGGGCCTTTTAAACTGGCAAGCAAGCTCCAGAGAGATTGGTGTGGTATCATCCCTGGGGGAGGCATGTCCCTCAGCACCTGGGAGCTATACTTAATTGTACCCCAGCAAGGTTTAGGATGGAGGGACTAGTGGGCTAACGTAACTGTAGCTAAATGTGTATGAAACAATGTTCACAATTGCTCATTCGTTCAAATGGACTTAGCAGCTATTAAAAGTCTGGACTATTTGCTGCATGTACCTTCCCTCCTCTTCCACAGCACAGTCAGCATTCAGAAAAGCAGATGAGAGAAAACGAGGAGACAGATGAATTCATGCCAATGAAACTCGTTCTTCTGTTTCTGGTCATATTCAACATTTTTCCTATATCACTTATCCTCTGTTTCACTTACTAGCTCAAAGAATGAGAGGAAGAAAGAGGGATCAGAATGAGGAATTTGTATAAGGATATACCCAGAAGACCAGAGAAAGCAAGGATGGTAGAGGATTCTCCAGAGGAGCAATGGCTGCTCTTGTCTGAGGAGTCAGCAAACTCAGATATCATAGCTCCAGGGACCTGGGTTCGATTCCCGGCTCGGGTCACTGTCTGTGTGGAGTTCGCACATTCTCCTCGTGTCTGCGTGCATTTCCTCCGGTTTCCTCCCACAGTCCAAAGATGTGCCGGTTAGGTTGATTGGCCATGCTAAAATTGCCCCTTAGTGTCCTGGGATGTGTAGGTTAGAGGGGATTAGCGGGTAAATGTGTAGGGATATGGGGGTAGGGCCTGGGTGGGATTGTGGTCAGTGCAGACTCGATGGGCCGAAGGGCCTGTTTCTGCACTGTAGGGTTCTATGTTCTATGGGTTTCCACATTTGCCTCTCCATCCTCAGCTTCCTGTACGTATGATATAGAGCTTAGAAACAGGCCATTCCAGGATAAGCTGAGGGAGCAGTTTATAAAGTAGACACACCCTGGCTTTATAAATAAAGACACAGTGTACAAAGCAAGGAAGTTATGTTCAATCTGTATGAAACATTGATGCCGCCTCAATTGGAGCACCATCTCCAGTTCCGGGCACCACACTTTAGGACGGATGTGACGGCATTAGAGAGGATGCAGAAAAGGTTCACAAAAATAGTTCCAGGGATGAAAAAAATCCAGTATGTTGATGAATTGGAAAAGTTGGGGGTGAATCTTACAAAGAAGTGGAAGAATGTTGGTTCTGCCATGTTACTTTGCCACAAAAAAAAGGTGGACCTAAAGATAAGTAGCCCTCCGAGGGGACAGGTGGCCATGTTCCCTGGCATTGCCCCTTGACACAGGTGGGCACTGCTAGGTTAGTACCATGCCCATGCCAATGATGATCAGTGAGGGGGGAAAGGTGCCAATGATCAGTGGAAGGGGATAGAAATGGAACCTGATTGATGGTCCGGAAGGGTGCCCCTATGACCTCCATGGTGGGCTGGGAGATGGTTTATTCCTGCTATGATCAGGGCCCTCTTTAAAGCTAGCGCTCCGATTCCTGTGCAGCCGTCTTTTGCTGGCATGTTGAGGTCCTCTCCCTGCATAATGGTGTGAAATATGCCGCCTTGATTTTCTTTTGGCAGAGTCTCATAAGATCGGGAAAGAATCATCAGTTTTCCCTCTGGAAATAACATTCTGCCACTTTTGGTAAGATTTCCCCCATACAGTTCATCCTGATATTGCTGATTGTGGGAGTTTACAGTGTGCAATTTGGCTTGCGTGTTTCCTGCACCAGAACAATGACTGTACTTTCAAAAATATACTTAATCAGCTATAAAGTGCAATGGGTAAGCTGAAGTTCTGAAAGTTGCTGTAGTCTTTCATGTTTTGCTTTATCAATGTTATATTTCTGTCCCTTGATCTAGGCTCATCCAGAAGTAGAAAATGGTTTCCCCAACTATCCTATGGAAATGCTTCTTAATATAAAGACCTCTATCAGCTTTCCTCTTGTCTTCATTCAGATAAAAGCACCCACCCTTTCCCCCCAGCCTGATTGATCATTCCTGATAGTTGCAAATCTATATTCCAGTAATATACTTTAATGGATTTTCTGCACTTTCTCCTCCAGAATTCCTTTTTCATAATATGGAGATCAAAAGTGCACTGTATTGTCATTGTGGTCGAACCAAGGCTGCGTAGAAATTTAACATTAGCAGCCTGCTTTTTAATTCTGTTTCTTTAGGAATACATCACAATATTTATTTTCATTCTGTGTATACTCAATCGACATTTCTTACTGCTTTTAGAAATTTATGTATCGATTCCCAAACCTCTAAGCTCAGCAGTCACATTTATTTTCTTACTTTAATAGAAATGTGTCCTCTTTATTTGTCCTATCAAGATTAAACTTAAACACCATTATTAGATCTACTCAACCCCTTAATTTGTAAATTTCAACGCTATTGCCAGAATTCTATTGCCTCCCCCACCACGGAATTGAGGGGGGTAGAGGGGTGAACAACGAAAATGTCCACTATCCTCGGATAGGAATTTCCAGTCTCTCTTGAGCGAGGCTACAAAATCCTATCCTATGTCTCTTAAAGCCACAGTCCAACTCCTTTAATTCTGCCAGTACCTGATATATAATGCTTCCCTTATCACAATGAAAATTAGACTGAGCACGCTTAGACCGTGAATTGTAATCACTTGATTCTCCCATCATTAGTAGTTATTTTAAATTCGAATGCTGCTGAAGGCACAAAATTAGGGAATGCCTGCTGTCCTTGGGTATTGATTTTTTAATTGGCCATGATGTGAGATTGGTGTGGGTAAGCTTTGAAAATAGCGCTCCCTGATGGTGTGTCATTGTCTCAACACCTCTGGGACATATTGTTATTTTTATTCATTTGTGGGTTATAGGCATTGCTGCCTGACCAGCATTTATTGCCCATCCCTAGTGGCCTAAGGGCAGCTGAAAGTTAATCACATTGCTGTAGCTCAGGTGTCACATGTAGGCCAGACCAGGTAGGAATGACAGATTCCCTTTGTTAAAGGACATTAGTGAACCATATACGTTTTTCCAACAATCATTAATGGTTTTATGGTCATTGGTAGATTCTTAATTCCAGATATTTTTTATTGAATTCAAATTCCACCAATTGCCATGGTGGGATTCGAACAAAGGCCCCCAGAACATATGCTGACTTCCTGGATTAATACATAATGTGATAATACCATTAGACTAATTTGGAAAGGAACCTGCACACCTCTGATTAGCTGTCACTGAGCCCCTCTAACTATCACTGTATTCTCCACCATCAACACCCTGAGGTCTTATCATGGTCCAGTTAATTTTCCGGTCAATCCATATAAATACTGTGGGGTAATCTTACCAAAAAATATTCGGAGTGCTGAAGGAACATGAAAAAAGGAGAGAATTGTGCCTATTTTATGGGTGGGCTCCCAGATGCAATTGTGTGGCACTTAGGTTAAAAAATTGAGGCAAAATGTGATTCTTGCCAACTGAAGAGTGAGAGCCTATTCACACTGGGAAGCTTGCTGCTGAACTGTCAGGCTGCCATTGTGCAGGCACCCCAATATGCCAGTGCACTGTATGTAAGTGTACACAGTATACTGGGAGGCCTGTCAGTCACCTCCAACCTTGGATGATCACTGGCCGTGCCACCCTCCCCCCAGCTGATTGCCAGCCCCGATATCTCCCTGCGTTGAGCGCCAGCCATGAACCACCCCCCCCACACCCCCTCCCCGCGCACCAACCGACCACTGCCCCAGTCCATTGCCCCCCCCTGGCAAATAGCCACCCAGATCTTCTCCCCAGAGCTGATTACAGCTCCAGCCAATTCCCGATGCAGAATACATCCCCCTACAGAGCCTCTCACCCCCTTCATGGCCCTGTCCTCTTCAGGCCCTGCCCCCTCCCCTTAGGTTACCCCCGGTACTCACTGGGCCATGGCCAGGTGCCTGGTTCTCCATTTGATCCTGAATGCAAAGCGTGATGGATCACAAACTCAGGACCAGTATCTGTCAGGAATCCCCCATTTACTCAACAACCAAGTAAGGCCCAGGCATTCGCATGTACAGTGATAATACATCCCCACAACATATTGACATTCCAGAAGCTACAGGCAACAACAGTCTACAAATACAAACAACCACATATTCTAAACACCATTATTACAATAAACTAATTACCCACAAATACAGACAATCAGATTTTCAAAACACAATTATTACAATAAGCTAATTATAAACCAACATTCAAACAAACATTACAAAAAACTATCCACAGATCTGAGGCACATTTTGGTAGTAGGATTTCCAACAGTTCATTAGTACAAATTGCAAAATGGCAGGCTTCCTGTAAACATTGCTCTACTGAATTAGAAGGGACCATGGCCCAAGGGCGGCCCCTACATTCTGCCTCTGGGTGATCCTCTTTTTCCATTGGCTGAATTGGACTGTGAAGATGATTAGGGTGAACAAAATCAGTACTACCGCTAGGTGTGATATTATGCGAACAAAGGGATGGATTTGGGTGTTTGAGCCCCAGTTCCAAAGCTCATCCCATCAAGAGGTGACTTTAATTTCTTTAATTCTCCATTTTACTTCTTGGGTCTGCTGTACTACTTTGGTGAAGGTTCTGTGGGCTGTAGCCAATTTTACCCGAATCAGGTTCAATTCCTCTGGCAGGAGTTTTAGGCTCGCGTCATATTTCTCATGGGGCTCCCCTGGAGTCTGTCAGAACTCGTCAGTGGCGTTCAAATCTATCCTCTCCCTCTTATGAATGTCTATTAGTTGAATGAGGCCCACCCTGGGTGATATGTCTGCTTTGATGCAGAATGTAGTGTTATTAATGTTACAATGTGTCGCGCCATACTGATATTGTTTCAGGGAGGTGGTGAGACAGTATCTCCCTGCTCCTTTGTAAGATACCCGACTTATGTCTGTGTCCAGGCTTCAAGCTTCTACCGTGCAATTTTGGCTGGTATTTGTTCTGAAGCCACACAGTCCATGCTCATTCAAATAAACTGGGTACGGGGATTGTGATTATTTCATCAGTTTGCTGACATCTGTCCAGAGTAGTGCCGATGAGCCTGTGTATGATAAAGTGCCAGCATGCCCTATCCAGATATCCTCATGGATAATCCCTATATTCTCCATTTCAAAGACCCTCAGTCTGACCCCGTCATCAGTGATTATGAGGAGCCCTAAGATCATTCCCAGGCCTTTCCCTGAAGTCCCTTTACAGTCATCATTGAACCAGACTTTGGTCAACTGTCGCATCTGGCAGCCAGATAACTCGGGATGTTTCTTCCCTGGAAATAGGTGTTCCTTCTGTTCATCACTAGTCCAAGGCAAAACCTGTCCACTGCATACCTGCTCTAGATTTTTCCTTAGCTGTTCTATCATCCACCGTCCATATGCACTACATAAAGTCTGCTTCTGTGGTCGGTCATCTTCCTCTAATTTTTCCCTGATAATTTGATTAATTATCTTGGCGCGTCTTTCTAATGCAGCTACCATGTGGCTGCTGGCTGTGTTCCCAGTCAGTTCCCTTTCAACATCTTGCTGATTGTCCTCATTAATAGAACTTATTGTCTGTTTAACCTGTTGGGTCGGAACGCTAAGTTTATGATCCAGGTTGGCTAAATCAAGGGCGTTGATAGTTGCTAGCTTGCACCGTATACTGTGGCCATGTCATTGACTAACTTTCTTGGAACTTTCCTGTCTGTCATCCGTTCCTACCTTCTGTCCTAACAGTCAGTGAGTTAAGTGGAAGTATAGCCTCTTAAGTTGGGGAAAGCACCACTCTGGCAGATGGGTCCCAGCTATATCCACGACCAGAGGTACCAACTCGTGGTGGGTGTTATCATACAGGGTTTTCTTTTGTGTTTTAGTATCAGTCCATTCTGTGGTCCCAGGGTTGGCTTCAGGACAAATCAAGTGGGATGGGTCTGGTGTTGGCTTCGGTCCAGTTCTTATTTCATACAATGCAAGGTTCCCCTCTATGGATGTCCCATGGCACCGCTAACCAAGCTCCAATCCTTTTTCTGGGCAGTTGATCAGACATCCAATTTCAGGGCACCCATTATTTGAAAATCCCCACCAATCCCCTTCTATGGTGACACTCAGATAATATTCAGTTGAACTACCATTTGGTTTTCTGTATACCAATCACTGGTTGTTACACCCAAACATTATACTCTTCTCAAGGTGCACCAATAACACACCCTCTTCCCCCGTGTCAGGTGGGGCAAACCATAAATAACTCGGGATATCACAAGTTCATCTTGCTTGGAATGTCCTGTGTGCTTATCCCAATGATGAATCCGATGAGGTGGATCATAGGTTGCATCTCTGTTGTTGTCCGTCGCTGTCCTGAGGAGATCAATGTAATTTCTGCTGTTATTGCATCTAATATTTGTATATACATATATTTAAACTGTCCATGCCCCCTCACTTTCTGTTTTGAACACTCATTTGACAGTGGTGTGGTCAGGACGACCCGGGTATGTCAAGTGTCGCTCGCATGTGGTAGTTTTTTAAAAATTCTAATTGTGGAGCACTACGGAGCAATTTTTGTTCAGGTCGATGAATAGACAAGTTGTGGGGGTTGTCAGAAAAGAGCTTATTTAACTGGCTGGTGAAATCAAGGCGGCCGGTTTTAGTCTAGCAGCAGTCACCATTAACTATAGGGATTTGAACAGCACAGGAGTCAGTCTGTAATGACCTGACAAGGTGTCCGTTCTATAAATGTGTTAGAATTTGAGGGCAGGCCGTGTGTAAAATTTAGCACAAGTGCCTTTAAGAGTTGAAAATGTTTCCCTTTAACCTTAGGGGTAAAGAGATGGCTGTTCCATCATTAGAACACTGGAAATAACATTCTCAGTGTCACTTGGAATGCTAAGGAGTCGAGTTAAGAGCAGCTGCATATTGTACCAGGCTTTTGCACTGTAAGAGTTTTGTTTGTTTCATTTCCTGTTAAAAACGTAGCCCAGTCACCTTGACAATTTTAAAATTTACCACGGCTGCCTCAATGATGTTAAAATTTAGCATAGCTGCCTCAAAGATTTATATAGTTGGCTTAATTATGTCAACTAGAGAAAGGTGGCGAAAGAGCAGGCGTTGGATTGTATAAATAACCTGGTTAATCGTACTAGCACTCTACAACTGCTTTTGAGTGGGTGCTTCCATCAGAGATTCTTGTGCCTTGTATTGGTCTGTAATTGTAGGCTGAATTTCACCATTTGGAGCAGTTTAGATTCTTTCATTCAGCATTTCCATTAACCAATTGCCCAACAGAGACTCATCTTCTGAATCATTTGTTTCATGGGGCTCCATCATTATCTCCTCACCTGGTTTCCATACCCATGTCTGTTCGTTGGACTGCACTGTGGGGTCTGCATTTGAATCAAGGTTCAGGTTTCCTTCATCCTCGTGTCCCAGTCTAACTAACCGATGTGTCTGGTCCCTTATCCTTGAGGTGGATGTAGCATCGGGTGTCCCTATCAAAATAACCCAGTGTCATTTGGTTAGGGCCTCAACTGTTGGGTCTGGGGCTGTTAAGGCTTATGTTTATGCGAAAATCCATAATGCTCCAAGGGCCGCTATCTGGCGAGTCGCACCAGTCCACTGGGATGTGCAAGTCTCCTGTTATGTTTGGGTCAATCAGTACCCCTAGGGGCACTTCAGGTGTGGACGAGGCTCTGGGCTGTAGTGTGGTAGGGATAAGCGTCTGGTCTGAACCTGAAAATGGATGAAAAGATGTCCAAGGAAATACATTTCCTGGGTGAGGCCATTCCGGTTGCCTAGTATCATCCTCCCTTATCTCTAATGAGAGATGGTGGAAGGGATTATTCTGAGTTTTCAGTTGATTGATGTGGAACCAGCCAGTTTTCCAGTTGGCAATTAGGACATTATACACTGATGGGATTATTTTGTCGGCAATAGTATGCGGACCTGTATATCTCGGGGACAAGAAAGAACTGGGGTTGTAGAGGGAAATCATCACCTGCTGGCCAACTGTATATTCTACCGGGTGTACCCTTTTATCAAAATATGCCTTGCTCTTGTTTCTTTATAACTCCTGATCGGACAGCTGTGGCTAACTGGGCCGCTTTAATGTTTTCGGTTAGCTGCTGGATGGCTTTCTCGTGGGTGTGTGCTGTGATAGCAGACACAGTTAAGTCAAACACCAATAAATATTCAGCTCCCCTCATAGGTCAGCCAATCATTCATGTGTGTGGGGGGGGAGGGGGGGTGGGGGTGTTAATCCAGTAGAACTAGGAATGGTGTTACATACCATCATGAGGGCCAAGGGAAGTACTGTATCCCGTGTTGTGTTGTTTTGCTGCACTGTCTTTCTAATGATCCTTTTTAACGTTCGGTTCATGCGCTCTACGATTCCGCTGGATTGTAGATGGTAGGCGATATGGAATTTCCATTTGATGCCAAACACAGCCATAACATTCTGCATCACCCACCCAGTGAAATGTGTCCCTTGGTCGGTCTCTATGCTGCGGAGAAGACCCCATCGTGTAAACACCTGCTGGGCTAATATCTTTGCAGTGGCCTTAGCTGTGTTGGATCTAGTGGGGAATGCCTTAACCCATTTGGTGAAAGTATCTATTATTACCAAGACGTATTTAAATCCATTCCTACGTGGCGACAGAGTTCCAAGCTCACACTATTCTCTGTGTAAAAAATCTGCCTCGTGCAGATCTGCCTTTAAATCTTGCCCTCGCATCTTAAACCTATGCCCCCCAGTAATTAACTTTTCCACCCTGGGAAAAAGCTTCTGACTATCCACTCTGTCCATGCCTTGCATAATCTTGTAGACTTCCATCAGGTCTCCCCTCAACCTCTGTCGCTCCACTGAGAACAAACCAAATTTCTCCAATCTTTCCTCATAGCTAATGCCCTCCATACCAGGCAACATTCTGGTAAATCTTTTCTGTACACTCTCCAAAGCCTCCACATCCTTCAGTGTGGTGACCAGAATTGAACACTATATACCAAATGCAGCCTAACTAAGGTTCTATAAAACTACAACATAACTTGCCAATTTTTAAACTCAATACCCCAGCCAATGAAGGCAAGCATGCCATATGCCTTTTTGACTACCTTCTCCACCCGCAAATCCACTTTTAGTGACCTGTGTACCTGTACACCCAGATCTCTTTGCCTATCAATACTCCTAAGAGTTTTGCCATTTACTGTATATTTTCTATCTGTATTGGACCTTCCAAAATGCATTACCTCACATTTGTCTGGATTAAACTCCTTCTGCCATCTTTCTGCCCAAGTCTCCAACTGATCCATATCCTGCTGTATAGTCTGATGCTCCTCATCACTATCCACCAACCTTTGTGTCGTCTGCAAACTTACTAACCAATCCAGTTACATTTTCCTCCAAATCATTTATGTATATTACAAACAGCAAAGATCCCAGCACTGATCCCTGAGGAATGCCACTTGTCACAGCCCTCCATTCAGAAACGCACCCTTCCACTGCTACCCTCTGTCTTCTTTGATTGAGTCAGTTTTATATCCACCTTGCCAGCTCACCTCTGATCCCATGCAACTTCACCTTCTGCACCAGTCTACCATGAGGGACCCTGTCAAAGTTATGGTAAAGGTTATGGTAAAGAATACTCATCATTGATGATTGTATATATGTGTATATACATTTATAATAATAGACAGAGATGTACATAAGTATCAGATAGAAAGGGAGAGAGAGAGAGGGATCTCTGTATATACAGGGAGAGATCTTTGCAGATATGGAATTCATACATAGGGGGCGAATTTGAGCTATGTCAGCCGTCAATGTAAATGGTGACGTAAGCCCAAAATCTTGCAAGAGTCAGGAAACGAGATTCTCACCAGCTATATCTCATTTCCTAATTTTCCATGTCCCTCACCTGTGACATAATGAGGAGGTGGGACCCATTGATACTTTGACAGAGCCCTATTCCATATAACCACACACATTTCAAACAGCCAATCCACCAAACCTCCATATCTTTAGACTGCAGGAGGACCACAAGAAAACCCACACAGCCATGGAGAGAACATGCAAACTCCGCACAGAGAGTGACCCTAGCCCAGAATTAAACCTGAGTCTCTGAGTTGTGAGGCAGCAGTGCTAACCAGTGTGCCATTGTGCTGCTCTTGGATTAGGGTATTAGAAGAAAATCCATTCTGAAGCTTTTTCAGACTCATAAATCCTAGCAGACAAAATAATGAAATCGTCCCACTTTGATCACTAATGCTTATTTTGTTCCTTAATTGTTTTTATCCATAAAACCTTCAGTTTAATATCCTCAATAGTCCCAAACTAAACTTATTTTCCAGGCCCACCTACTGCCCAAGAGAGTTCATTTTTTGCTGGGCTGCCAAATATCCCACAATGGGCCCCACAGTGACAAGGCCAGAGAGTCCCGGTCTAAAATATATCCAAAAACTGACACAACAAACTCAAAATACATTGACTTTAATCATAAGTGAAATCTACAGCAAGACTCTCTTTAACTTAAGAAGGTTGCAGCAAAATGGATGAACATTGTCAGTTCCAGTCTTTCAATTCACCTAGAATACCTTTCTTTATTTTTTGAAATATGTGGTGCTGACAGTTTTACATCTCATTAACTGTTACTTAAGAACTGCAGTGGTCTGCTCAGTGAGCTATTAAGAAGAAATTGGGCAGTTTTGACTAACCTCTAGTTTGCCTTATAAAACTTTCTTTCGCATCATTCATACAAGCAGATGAGATACAAAAATATGCCCTCTATGTGAAATACTGTTGCACTGAGGCTTCTCCTCAATAACTACTCCACAGTCAGGCATCAGAAAACACAATTCTTTATTATTTCTGCCCGCTCCACAATCAAATATTGACTGCCCACTCTGGGTGGATCCTGACAGCTCATCTGAGGTCACATGGCACATTCCCTTAAAGGGGTTATGCCCCAACATATACAGCATTTCTCCCCTCTAAATAACAATTCCACCCCCCTGCATACAGCACATTAACATACAGCAACAGCGCATTAAATAATTTACATACAGTTGAACATTTTTCTCTATTTACATCATTCAGGTGCATGGTGCAGAACCCACAGCATATTTACAACATATTACAATCCATAGTTCTTTCCCCACCCGTACATCCATCTTACATAGATATGACCGACCTTTAGGGGAAGACGAACGCTTGGAAATTGTTTCCTGGAGATCGGAATCGGTTTTATAATCCTCTCTGGCGAGTATGGTCTCGATGAACCCAAAAACAGTGGCTCCTCTTCCCATACTTCAGTCATCAATGTCTGGAGGAGCTGTTGATTCCGGGCCTCCCTCTCCTGTACTGGCAATGTTTCGAACTTCTCTGAACTTATAGGTGGTCCCTACTGCTTGGTGTGGGACTGCCAACAGTTTATCCCACAGTAACTCATCCTGAGATTCCACCATGCAAGACAATGGCCCTGTGTTGGCGACAGTAGCAGCTAGAACCCACTACTCTCCCGAAATGTCGTTCTTGGCCAGTGGCATATCATCCTTCTGAAACGCCCTCAGCTTGGCGTGTTCAGCTCGACAATCCGTCCGTGCCTCCTAGTCCTCCCCACCACTCGTCTGGTTTCATCAATCCTCAAAAGATCAAACACTGTACACCACTGTCTCCCAAACATCAATGCTGCATTTACTTGTTGCATGGGGGATGTTCCTGTACACACTCAAGAACTGATTCAATCTTTGCATCAATGATCTCTCCATCCATGAAACCTCCAAAGAGTGTTTAATAGAGTGCACAAAATGCTCCTCTAGCCCATTCGTCACTGGGTGGTAGGCAATAAACTTCACATGGCGAGTGCCATGCAGCTGCATGTACTCCTCAAGGTCCGCCAACACAAAATGGTCCGGTATTGCTTACAAACTGATTTGAGTATCCGAACTTAGCAAATATGGCATCAGGGTCGTTTTGTGATTGTCGAATTCAGACATATCATTTCTGACCACTTTAAGTGTGCAACAATGGCCACTATCTGCATCTTTCTACTAGTCTTGCAAAATTTAAATGGCTCAGCTCCCAAGGTCCCTTTGGCCATTCCCATGGATGCAATGGCAGCACAGATGCTGCCTTTCGAACCTTGGCACCCAAGTTACACGAGCCTGCTTTCCCCTCAATGCAGGCTTCTATTTTGGACCACCACACTTAACTGCGGGCCACTTCTTTCATTCACATCCTCGGTGCAATTCCTGCAATACTCTACATCCCAAACTCTGGGGAATTACAATTTGCATGCCCTACAACAAACAACCACCCTGCACCGACAATTCTCACTGTCTACTTACACATGGTCTCAGTTCTGGATCCTTCAGTTGATTTGCTCGCTCCTTGCTAACCAGATTGACTACTTGACTCAATATAGGATTCTTTCTGGTAGCTTGTTTCACCTTAGCAGCTGTTAATGGAACACTATCCTCTTGTGAGAAAGACATGATCTGGGTAACCTCGTCCAGGACCTCTTCTTGACATGGCAGCAGTAAGATCCTTCTGTCCAACAACTGGGCATTTTGTGACCCCGTTGGCCACAAAGGCAACATTCCTTGATCACTGGTTGGCTCCTCGGTGCCTCTGCCACCTTTACATCCTGTCACTGAATGTGTGGCCTCCCTATCAAACTATTCCATGGAGACTGCATTCTTCAACACTTCTTAAAATCCAACTGCTTGTCATAGAATCATAGAAGACCGACAGTGCAGAAGGAGGCTATTTGGTCCATCGAGCCTGCACCGACAGCAATCCCACCCAGGCCCTATCCCCTTCCCCCATGTATTCACCCTGTCAATCCCCTTGACACTAACTGGTAATTTATCATGGCTAATCAACCAAATCTGCACATCTTTGGAGTGTGGGAGGAAACTGGAGCACCTGGGGGAAACCGACCAGACACAGGGGGGAGTTCCACACAGACAGTGACCCAAGCCGGAATGGAACCTGGGTTCCTGGCGCTGTGAGGCAGCAGAGTTAACCATTGTGCCACCATACCGCCCTCTGTACAACCAACAGTCTCTGTTGGATTGTTCCCTGGTGGAAGCCACATAGAAGCCGATCCCATAACATATTCTGTAAGAAAACCTTGAAGTCACAGCGCTCCGCTCGGCTCTCAAAGACACCACAAATTTGGCAATGGTCTTGCACTCCATCTGGTCCCGCTTGTAAAACCTGAACCGCTCCGCCATCAGCAGTGATTTTGGTGTGAACTGCCCCTCTAGTACCATGCACAACACTTGAAATGTTTTCTCTGTTTTTCTGGCTGCAGCAGGCTTCGCAAAATGCCAGATGTTTTACTTCTCTGCTTTAATTCTGCTTCCCCTCATCCTAAAACCATGACCTCTTGTTCTAGATTGACCTACAAGAGGAAACTTTCTCTTCATACCTACCTTGTCAATCCCCCTTTCATCTCCTCTCATTCTTCTAAACTCCAGGGTGTATAGGCCTATGCTGTCCAATCTCTCTTTCTATGTCAAACCCCTCACCTCTCTCTGGGACCAATCTAGAGAACCTCCTCTGAACCGCCTCCAGTGTAACTATATCCCTCCTCAAGTAAGGAGCCCAAAACTATACGCAGTATTATGCGTGGTCTTACTAATGCTTTGTACAGGAATAGCAACATTTCATTATTTCTATATTCTATACCATTCTATCCACCTACACCCTAAAATTATTCAAAGATGCTACTTCCACTGCCTTCCTAGTTCCAGAGACTTAAAACTCTTTAAGAGGAAAGAAAATGCCTTATCTCCATTTAAATGGATGATTCCTTATTTTTAATAGTGACCCCCTTGATCTATATTCTCCCGTTAGAGAAACTTCCTCTTCACATCCAATAACAATCCCTCAGGACCTTATATGTATAATCAAGTCACCTCTTATTCTTCTAAATTCTAGTGGATTCAAGCTCAGCCTCTCCAAACTTTCCTCATAAGACAACCCACGCATTCCAGGTATTAATGTGGTAAACATTATCTGAACTGCTTCAAATGCATTGACAGTCATGTGCAGAGCCCCAGCTTGCCCTGCACCTTCCGTTTCAGAGCTTGTGATCTCATGTGACTTTGATTGCTCTCGCAGGCATTGAAAACATCCAGTGCACACTGTAAGACAAGCATTGCAAGAATTGTTGATGTTAGTGAAATTCAAAGCATGTGTACAAACAAATTTGGGGCATTCTTGGACAACTTTTACATTAACTGCTGAAAACAATAAAAATTGCTATTTTGATCAGCAAACCTGGTGTGGTGGACAGTACAGTGATAACAAACGTCAGTGAAAATATTTATTATTAACATATTTGCATTTAACAATTTAAAAAGTATGAAAAATAAGAAAAGTAAATTCAAGTTGGTTTTGCCTTTGGACAGTGTAGTAGCGCGATCCAGGGAGCCTGGGCTGCATCAGGAGACGAAAGGATAGAAAGGGTTACACAGACAGCCTGACTGTACTGTCCACACTCACTGCAGGCAGACACATGGCAAATTACAAATAACTACATCTCAGATGGCACTAAACAGTCACGCCCCAGGTGAGATCTTTCTGAGGTTGTAGCAGCAATAAGAGAATTGAAACCACTTATCAAAATTCCACAATGTCTAAAGGAACCATTGCGCTTCTGGGAAATTAATCAACTATCAGGGAAATTGGGGACAAATAACACACTGTTGTAATCGGCTTGATAACTACAGTGCTTTGATATTGCAAACAGGTAGACAGGATATGTTCAATAAATGATTAAACAGGGCAATGGGTAAGCACAATGTGATCAAAACAGAACTTTAACAAATTTAAAGTAATAATATGATGACCTAATCAAAAGGTAGTACTTTGTAACATGAAAAAGCAGAAGAATATGTAAGCAATTGTAATGGATAAGGCAGCTCGGGAAGCTCCAAGTACTGATCTCCCTAATGCATGTTGAATAAAGACATTTTTGTTGAAGTTCTATAAGGTTTCGGATGACTCAGTTCTTTCATTCCCTCCAACAGACAGTAAAAGTTAAAACTTAAAAACGAATAAAGTTAGAATCAAAAAACTCAAGATTTTTTTTGTTGAAGAATTTGAGGTGGCAGAATGTTAAAAGGGATCTTTGATTCTTTCAGGAGTTATTTTTGTTTCACAATATCAGGGTGGCCTTTTAATTATAAACTAGCAAGAGGGAAGTGTTAAACATTTATTTTTAAATAAAGCCTTCACTGCTAATTTCACTGTAGTTTCATATTGCTTAGTAGGCTCAGAAACTTCTCAAGGTTAGGTTCAATGTGTACTCTGTACTGGTCCCTCACCTGAGCAGGTCTGCATGATGTGAACAGTTTATTATCAGGCAGTCTGAAAAATAGCTGATTCTCTGCTTCCTGAGAAAGCATTTTGTGAGCAGGATTGGAAGCTGATGACACAAAGGTTGGAGGTGTTGTGGATAGTGTGGAGGGATGTCAGAAGTTGCAGTGAGACATTGAAAGGAGGCAAGGCTGGGCAGAGAAGTGGCAGATGGAGTTCAACCCAGATAAGTGTGAAGTACTTCATTTTGGCAGGTCAAATAGAACGGCAGAATATGATATTAATGGTAGGACTCTTGGCAGTGTGGAAGATCAGAAGGATCTTGGGGTCTGAGTTCATAGGACGCTCAAAACAGCTGTGCAGGTTGAAGCTGTACCTAAGAAGATGTATGGTGTACTGGCCTTCATCAATCGAGGAATTGAGTTTGGGAGTTGAGAGATAATGTTGCAGCTATATAGGACCCTGGTCAGACCCTACTCCAAGTGTGCTCAGTTCTGGTCACCTCATTACAGGAAGGATGTGGAAGCTATAGAAAGGGTGCAGAGGAGATTTACAAGGATGTTGCCTGGATTGGGGAGCACGCCCTATGAGGATAGGTTGAGGGAGCTCGGCCTTTTCTCCTTAAAGAGATGAAGGATGAGAGGTGAACTGATAGAGGTGTATAAGATGTTGAGAGGTATTGATCGAGTGGATAGTCAGAGGCTTTCTCCCAGGGCTGAAATGGTTGCCATAAGAGGACACAGGTTTAAGGTGCTGGGGAGTAGGTACAGAGGAGATGTCGGGGGTAAATTTTTCACTCAGAGAGTGGTGGGTGCGTGCAATGGGCTGCCGGCAATGGTGGTGGTGGTGGATTCGATAGGGTCTTTTAAGAGACTTTTAGATAATTACATGGGACTTAGTAAGATAGAGGGTTATAGGTAAGCCTAGTAATCTCTAAGGTAGGGACATGTTCGGCACAACTTTGTGGGCCAAAGGGCCTGAATTGTGCTTTAGTTTTTCTATCATCTGTTCTAGGAGCAAACAATTATGTGGGAAGCAATACAAGAGATTAATCTTTTGACCAACAAACCTTGATATGGCAACAGCACAATGGAAACATTGACAATCAGTAAGAAATGTTGATGGTTGCAATGCATTCAGCTATGCAGTACACCCTTTATATTGCATTAATAAGAGAAAACTGCATTGTCAGATGAGCCACTTGTGAGATCAGACATCACATGAGGATTTATCTGCCATCCCAGGAGGCTAAAGATAAACAATATCACTCTTCAATGAAGAGCAGGGGAGCTCTTCCTCAAGCAACATTCAATAAAAAAGGTTTTAACAGGGCAGCATGGTAGCACAATGGATAGCATTGCTGCCTCAAAGTGCTGGAGACCTGTGTTCCATTCTGGCCTTGAGTGACTGTCTGTGTGGAGTTTGCATGTCCTCCCTGTGTCCGCGTGCATTTCTTCTGGGTGCTCCAGTTTCCTCCCACAGTCCAAAGATGTGCAGGTTATGTGGATTGGCCATGCTAATTTGCCCCTTAGTTCTCAAGATATATAGTAAAGGGAAATTCACAGAGTAAATACGTGGGGTCACAGGGTAAGCCTGTGGTAAGAGTCGTGCAGACTTGATGGGCTGAATGGCCTTCTTCTGCACTGTAGGGATTCTGGGAACTCGTTGCTAGTGTTTCCAGTAGTGGCTACATTTTAAATGTACTTCATTGGTTGTCAAGTGCTTTGAGATATCCTAAGGTCATAAAAGGCGCTATATAAATGAAAGTTCTTTTTTTACATGTGATTTATTATGATTCTCTTGTGAAACATATAGTATAAAGGCTAATGACTTGATCCTAACAACGCTGAACGCTGAGTTTTCTTTCATGGGGTCACCAGTAGAAATGTCACTAAGCTGTCCATTGCAGTAATGCAGCTGTACTTTCATACAAAACCATGAATATACCCCACAAAGCAAAGGGAAACTGCAAACTGTGAGAAAGTGAAAAAAAGAACAGATGATTATGGAAAGCAATGAATGTAATGTTTCACAGACAAGAGATGTTGGCTGGAAATAATGTAATTTTATGCCTAATTTCCACCTGCCCCCCACTTTTCTAATTTGCTTCTCCAACCCATCTCTCAACTTCTTCCTGAATGGCAGCCAGCTTTAACTGTTCGCTGTGTGGTGTTTCCTACTCCTCTGAATGGCCCTCTGGAGGTTTCTCGAGAAGCAATTATCAAATGCATAATCTTTTCTTTTGCAAATGTCTTCACTTGTCATGGTTAACAAAATACTGCGGAATGCATGTCTGATGTGATGTATTTCAGTAAGATTGCCAATTTTTAAAATATCTAATATATTCACCTTTCCACTGTCTGATGAAACTATATTAAGTGTAATATCGACACAGACTGCTTTAATCAACACAATCTTAGTGTTTGATATAACATGTCAAATGGCTGCTGCAACATTAATTTAAATCCTTACAGCATGAATTGGGTGGACCTGTATTTAGTTTGTACTCTAGCTAATTAGAACTAATTGATGTAATGTATATGCAAGTGTTCTCTCTTCACTCTTACAGAAATTATTTTCATCCATGTTTTGAATATATGCAACAGCTGAGCATCCAGAATAGAGAATTCTAAAAATTCAGAACTTACTGAGTGAAGTCCTCATCTCAGTCTGAAATGGTCATCCCATTGTTCTTAGGCGATGATGCCTAATTCCAAAGTTGCAGCTGGAAGGAACTATCTTTCACCTATCAAGCTATCTCAGACTTATATATCCCAAAGAGATAACCTCTTATTCTTCTAAATCCAGAGAATGTAGGCTCATTAATGTAAGCTCTCCTTACGGAACCTCTCTTTCACCTAAAGAATCAGTGCAGTAAACCTTTTTTGCATCCCTTCTAAATGAATTATATCCTTCTTTCGATATGGAGACCAAAATTTACACAATACTTCAGGCATGGTCTTACCTAAGCACTGTGCAATTGCAGCAAGACTTCCTTATTCTTTCCTTTTTCAATTAAGGACAACAAGCCATTCCCTTATCTAACTGCTTGTTTTGTTTGCAAGTTAATTTTTTTGGGCTTCTTGTACAAAGACACTTCAATCCCTTGGAACATCAACATTTAACGGATGCTCAACTTAAAGAAAAAAGATCCAGATTTTCTATTCTTCCAACAAAATAACAATATATCTCCCATATTGTACTCCACATGCCACCTGATCCGTCTATATCCCTTTGCAAATTCTTCAGTTGTAATCTTATTCACTGTATGGACTGGAGCTCAGGAGCATTTGCAGGTGCTATCGGAATTGGACACTACATTGCTATCTTTCAGGAGGTGGTCAATTAAAAGGTTGCCTTTGTATAGTTCATAAAATTGGTGATGGTGGATGGCAGGTGAATGAGGCAGGACCAGATGCCCAGGCTAATACTTCAGTGGACATGAGTTAAAATCACATCACAGTAATTTGAGAAATTGAATTCAGTTCATAAAAAATATAGACACTAAAAAGTGCTGGTATCAAATCATTCCAATTCTCTTCCCATAGCCAGAGGAGGAGTCCTCAAAGGAGGACTTTCATCTGTTCCCATAGCTAGTTACTCTTGGAACAGATCACTAGCCTGTCATCAGAGGCTTATAGCTTGAGAGGGGCCTCTCCGCATCAAGCATGGCTGATTAGGAGTCTCTCCTACTCTTACCACCAACCATATGAATGATGGAAGGATTTACAGGTTGACCCAATCAGCCATATTTGACTGCCATTTGACAAGAATAATGTTTACTAACAGGGGGTCAGAGTTTAAGAGCCATGGGGTTATGCTACAACTGCACTGGACTTTGGTGAGATTGTATTTGGAATATTGTGAGTAATTCTGGCCACCTCACTATAAGAAGGGTGTGGAAGCATTGGAATGAGTGCAGAGCAGAGTTACCAGGATGCTGCTTGGTTTGGAGGGTAGATCTTATGAGGAAAGGTTGAGGAGGCTGGGGCTTTTCTCTTTAGAATGGAGGAGGATGAGAGGCAACTTAATAGAGGTTTATAAGATGATGAGGGGGATAGATAGAGTGGACATGCAGTGACTGTTTCCTTGGGTGGATGTAGCTGTTACTAGGGGGCATAACTATAAGGTTCATGGTGGCAGATATAGGAGGGATGTCCGAGGTAGGTTTTTTACTCAGAGTGGTTGGGGTGTGAATGGACTGCCTGCTGTGATAGTGGAGTCGGACACTTTAGGAACTTTCAAGCAGTTATTGGATAGGCACATGGAGCACTCCAGAATGATAGGGAGTGGGATAGCTTGATTCTGGTTTCGGACAAAGCTCGGCACAACATCAACAGCCAAAGGGCCTGTACTGTGTTGCACTGTTTTATGTTAAGATCACTGTATCAGAAGCTGTCAGATTGTTGTAGAAATTGAAGTAGTTCACTAGCATGTAAATATCTTGTTCATGTTATAATTCTTTAAAATCTTTGCAAGAATAAACTAATACTGTAAAAATCAATCTGTTGACATTCAAGCAAAGTATTAAGCATAGACATGTGCTTTATATATAGTAAAGTGGGCTATAGTGATGTCACATGAGAAAATGAGATGTAGTCCAAAAGCCAGTGTTGTGGGTCACAAGGTACTGAGGAAGGTATCAAGGTCACAGGAGTGTACAGGTAGACAGGATGGCGGGTTGAAGTGTATCTACTTCAATGCAAGGAGCATCAGAAATAACATAGGCGAACTTGGAGCGTGGATTGGTACTTCGGACTATGGCCATTACAGAGACATGGTTAGAACAGGGACAGGAACGGTTGTTGGCAGTTCCGGGGTATAGATGTTTCAGTAAGAGTAGGGAAGGTGGTAAAAGAGGTGGAGGAGTAGCATTGTTAATCAAGGATAGTTTAACAGCTGCTGAAAGACATTTCGAGGGTGATCTGCCTACTGAGGTAATATGGGCTGAAGTTAAAAATAGGAAAGGATCGGTCACATTGTTAGGAGTTTTCTATAAGCCCCCAAATAGTAATAGAGATGTGGAGGAGGAAATGGCAAAGCAGATTATGGATCGGTGTGGAGGTCACAGAGTAGTTATCATGGGTGACATTAACTTTCCAAATATTGATCGGAACCTTTATAGGTTGAATAGTTTGGATGGGATACTTTTTGTACAGGGTGTGCAGAAGAGATTCCTGACACAATATGTGGATAAGCGGTACAGGGTAATGAACCGAGCCAAGTATTAGATTTGTTTGTGGGACAGCACTTTGGAGATAGTGACCACAATTCAGTGTCCTTCATTATTGCATTGGAGAAAAATAGGGTCACACGGCAGGATAAGATTTATAATTGGGGCAGGGGTAATTATGATGCGATTAAGCGAGAATAAGGGAGCACAAGATGGGTACAGAAACTGGCCGCTATGGGCACAAATGAAAAGTGGAGCTTTTTCAAGGAACAAATACTGTGTGTCCTTGATAGGTATGTCCCTGGTAGGCAGGGAGGAAATGGCCGAGTGAGCGAGCCATGGCTCACAAAAGAGGTTCAATGTCCTGTTAAGAGGTAAAAGAAAGCATATGTAATGATGAAAAAAACAAGGTTCAGTTGGGTAGCTTGAGGGTTACAAGGCAGCTAGGAATGAGTTAAAGAAAGGCCTTTGGAGAGCTAGGAGGGGACATGAGAAGTCCTTGGTGGGTCAGATAAAAGAAAACCACAAGGCTTTTTACTCTTATGTGAGAAATAAAAGAATGACCAGGGTCAGGTTAGGGCCAGTCAGGATAGTAGTGGGAACTTGTGCATGGAGTCAGAAGAGATAGGTGAGCCATTGAATGAATACTTTTCTTCAGCGTTGACTAAGGAGAGGAGCCATGTTTTTGAGGAGGAGTGCATGATACAGGCTGACAGGATGGAGGAGGTAGATGTTCTGAGGGAAGATGTATTAGCAATTTTGAAAAACCTGAGGGTCAGTAAGTCCCCTGGGCCAGATGGGATACATCCTAGGATACTTTGGGAGGCAAGGGATGAGATTGCAGAGGCTTTAGCTTTGATCTTCGGGTCCTCACTGTCCACAGGGATTATGCCAGAGGACTGGAGAGTGGTGAATGTTGTTACTCTTTTCAAGAAAGGAATTTGGAATGACCCTGGTAATTATAGGCCAGTTTGTCTTACTTCAGTTGTCAGTAAGTTAATGAAAAGGGTCCTGAGAGATAGGATTTATGACCATTTGAAAAGATGCAGTTTAATCCAGGATAGTCAGCACAGTTTCATGAGGGGTAAGTCCTGCCTCACAAATTTGACTGAATTCTTTGAGGAGATAACTAAGTGTGTGGATGAAGGTAGAGCAGTTGATGTTGTATACATGGATTTTAATAAGGTGCTTGATAAGATTCCCCATGGTAGGCTCATGAAGAAGATAAGGAGGTGTGGGATAGAAGGAAATTTGGCCGATTGGATAAGTAACTGCTTGTCTTATAGAAGACAGAGTGTGGTGGTGGAAGGAAAATTTTCAGACTGGAGGCCAGTTACCAGCAGTGTACCACAGGGATCAGTGCTGGGTCCTCTGCTATTTGTGATTTTTATCAATGACTTGGAAGAGGGGGCTGAAGGGTGGGTTAGTAAATTTGCTGATGACACCAAGGTTGGTGGCATAGTGGATGAAGGGCTCTTGCAGGCTGCAAAGAGACATTAATAGGATGCAGAGCTGGACAGAAAAATGGCAGATGGAGTTTAACCCTGAAAAGTGCGAGTTGATTCATTTTGGTAGGACAAACTTGAATGCAGATTACAGGATCAACGGCAGGGTTCTGAGGAAAGTGGAGAAACAGAGATTTTGTGGTTCATACCCACAGATCTTGAAGGTGGCCACTCAAGTGGATAAAGCTGTGAAGAAGGCTTGTAGTGTGTTAGCGTTTATTAACAGGGGGTTTGAGTTTAAGAGCCATGGGGTTATGCTACAACTACACGGGACCTTGGTGAGACCACATTTGGAATAGTGTGTTCGGTTCTGGCCACCTCATTATAAGAAGGGTGTGGAAGCATTAGAGAGAGTGCAGAGGAGATTTACCAGGATGCTGTCTGGTTTGGAGGAGCTCAATGTTAAGCTCAACTTTCTGTATCTACTATACACAAACACGTTGGGCGCGATCTTACAAAAGCAAAGTCTAAGTGCTGAATGAGTGAGAAGACTGGAGAGAATCACGTCAGCTTTTTGGGAAAGCTGTAAGATGCAATCTTATGGCACTTAGTGCAAAAAATCTGCCAGGATTTGATTCTTGCCAGCAAGGGGAGTGGGGTGGGGGTGGGAGGTGGTGGGGACAGGACAGAGCTCGCTGATGATGTCGGTTGCTAAGCTCTTGAGGCATCATTCCGCAAGTACTCTGATCTCCCATTGTACTGGGAGATCTCTGAATGCTTCCCCCCACCCACCCCAAGGATGTAAGGACCCACTCCCATGCTGCCTGTCTCCTGTGCAGGTCTGCCCACACTACCCCATGGACATCAGGACAACCCCACTCCTGTGCCCTCCTGAAGGCCTCCTGTGTCGGTCTACCCACACCTTCCTCCCACCGATCGCTCTTGTCTACAGAGTTATCCCAGCGATTGCCCCATCTGCAGAGTGCCTCCCTTCCCATGCCCCCTCCCATACACCCCAATTGCTACCCCAGCAGTGTGCAGAGTTCCCCTCCCTCCCTGAGGGCCACCTCTGCAGAGCTCCTCTTCATCATTGCTCCACCCCCACAAGCTCCACCAACACTCAGGTGCCACCCCCTTGGCACTGCTCTGGCATAATTGCGGTGCTGGGTGGGAAGTGCCAGGATCCCAGGTGGGCAGTGCTAGGGTGCTAGATGGGCACTGCCAGCCTGGTACTGACCCATGGGCACTGTTTGACCCTGCCCCAAACACCTGGAAATTTCAATGGCCTCTGACTCCAACCCCCACCTTCCCGGTGAGCCATCACATCTGGTCTCTATTGGTGGAGGTCAGCTGTGATTAAGGTGGTTAAGTGAGGCCAGATGATAGCATCCGGGACTCGTTAATGTCATTCAAATTATATAACTAAAATATAAATTGGCTTTGCACTCCTTCTGGGCATGAAGCCAATTTCACTGGCAAAACAGAGTTGGTATGATTAGGGGAAGTGAGAAACCAGGTGCGTTTCTTATTTCTTGCCTCTCGCCTGATCTCATCAAAAGTTGGTGGGACGAGGTCATAAGATTGTGCCCTCAGCCATTCGAGTTGAGATCAGCTGGAAACCTTAACTTGGAAGCTTTCATGATGGTGGCAGTTGTATCAGTATGAGTATTTTGGGCTGGGTTTAGAAAGATTTGGCATGCAAATATTAGTCACCAACGGCAGCGATGCCCACATATTAGAAACAACTAAAAAAGAACTCTGTTCTTACTGTTTGACAATTGAACTTAATAGTCATAGCCCCATGGGAAAGAAACACCCTTGGCTTTCATTCAGATATTTGTGAATTCAAACCCCACGCCTCAAAATAGAGCCTATACTTTAGGTTGACATGACACTCCATTATAGGGAGTACTGTGCTGACTCAACGTATCAGACTTATGGACATCAAACTGAAGTCCAATTTGCCCTTTCATGAAAATGTCAAAGACCCTATTGCGTTATTCAAAGATAATGCAACTGCTTCCCGGTGTTCTATGTATCCCTCAAGCAACAGTGCCAAAACAGATCATTTGGCCTTATTTGTCTTATTGCTGTTTGTAGGATCTTGTGGTGCACAGATTGACTGCCATGTTTTCTAAATTGCAACAATGAGTATGTTCAGAAAAGTACACTTATTGGCAATAAAGCACTTTGGGACGCCCTGGGAAGCAATACACAAATACAAGTTTTTATTCTTTCCATATTTAGATTGTAGGTGTTATACTCCATTATTTCCATATGGTGGCAGTGTTAGCACAGTCTTGGAACAAAGTAACTATCAGTTCCTGTAAGTTTCAGTGTGTATATCACTACCCTTTTTTCACATGGAAATTTATGCAATTCTTATGAATCTACTTTATCAGAATCACTGATGCTACCTGCTGTGTTCATTAAAGCAGTGAAAATATTGAAGAGCAAATGAAGGGAAATGTGAAAGCTTAGCAGTGTTGTAAGCAGGTATAATGCAAGTGATTATTAGCAAGAATAGTAGGAACCTTTCCAAACATAAGGGGATTATAACATTTTCTCAAGGCCACAGTTGTCCTTGTGTTAAAGAAGAACTCCTTCGACCTGCAGAATTGAGAGAAAAGGTTGGCAGAGCTGTGATGGCGGCTGCAAGTGGTTTGATGATATTTGTTTTCAATGAAGCAATGGATTGTGACACATTGTACACAATCAATTAACGAGCTTCCATAAGTATGTTTTAATGGTGGAGTTTGCTTCCCAAACATATATTTTTATAATTTTTGGATGGAATCTAATGATGGCATTACTCCCACCTATACTCAGATCAGTGTGAATAAAATTGTGTATCCATCCATCCACCCCTCCCTCCATCCATGTGTCCCTCCCTTCCTCTCTCCATCCACCCTCTCTTCCTCTCTCCAGCCATCCATCCATCCATCTATCTATTCCATCTATTCATCCATCCATTCATGTCTATCATTGAGTCTATTCTTCTAAATATATTCTTCCGAATCTGATAACTAATATTAGTTTTCCTTTGTAATAGGACTGACAGCACTTATGGAGGAGCAGACTTGAGACCTGATCTGTTGCTGATTGACTTCTCTTTCTTTAAAGATGGTGTCTGGCCTGCTAAGTATTTCCGACTTTTCGTATCGTCATGGAGATAATTTTTTCGGTCCTGCCCGCTGTGGGAATCGTCGCAAGTGGGATGAAAAATTTGACGGACCATTTAAAGGTCCGTTGACCTCGGGTGGGAATTTCTGACCTTGGTGCGTGTGCAACTGCAAAATCCCGCCCATGGTTTTCACACGTACAACTTTTCTTTTTTTAAGGAGAAAGGCATGAGTGCTTTGCACTCACCAGGACAACCACAAGAATACCGATGTCAGGGGAAACAACAATTTACACTGAATGAGAAGAGAATGCTGATTGTTTGGCAGAGGTGCAACCATGGAGAGTGCACTAGTGAATGATGATGGGCAGTTAACTGCCAAACATCTTTTGAAAATTTAAACTTGACAGCTTGACTCTGATTGGTCACGGAATCAACCAACAAATGATTTTCAATGATTTTGTTTAGCTGATCCTTATGTACATGCACATCATTAAAATTTAAACAGTAAAATTCACTTGTAAATAATCATTGATTTCCACAGCTCTGATCTGAGGCTAAGTTCAATGGGAATTGAATGTGCACTTACCTTCAGTATAATACCACTGCTCTCCCCAAAGGTATGCGTGGTGTTCTTTTTATTTTAGATCCAGTTGAAATTTTATGGCATTCCAATAGCTTTCATGGTTAAATTGTTAATAATGTTGATCACAATATCACCCAGTTGAATAAATTCACTTTCCCTACATGTTGTCTGACCTGAGCTCTGGAATACTAGACCAAAGCATAATCATAAGCTTACCATACACAGCTCATGATGTATATCCATTGTTTTGATGGGAGGATGTAACAAAGCTGCAAATGTGTGATGACTCTGAAGTAAATCAATAAATCATTTGTTTTGCCATTGAGATTAGATACAATACAAACCAGTCAAATTTCATTTTTACAGATATTGATTTTCTTCATGGTCATTTTTGTGTAGCCCACTGTCTTTCTGAAGCAATCGCTTTGGGAAGAGCAATAGTGTTGAGTATTTCAGTACTGAAGGTAAGTGCACATTCAATTCTCATTTTGCTCACTCAGTCTCAGTTCAGAGCTGTGGGAAGGCAATGATTATTTACAAGTGGAAATTTACATTTTAATTGGGAAGACTGAATCAGAAAACTGCAATGATTCAAATTCCATTTAGAATGAATATTTACCATTTAAATTTTAATGACGTGCAGATATTTTTTTAATGATCAGAATGCACGATGAGGAGAAAAGAAACAATTTACTTTACATTGTGCTTGTCACATCCTCAGAATGTCAAAGAGATTTTTTTTACTGTCAATGAAGTACTTTTGAAGTGGAGTTTTAGTTGTTTTGTAGCCAACTCGTTTGCAGCATGATCACACAACCGACAATGAGATGAATGACCAGTTAATCTGTTTTTATTGATGGTAGCTGAGAGATAAATGTCAGGTATAATATCAGAAAATTCTGGAAGCAAGCCAACTCCTTTACATCACCTAAGAGTGCAAAGAAGATTTTAGGTTGACATTGCTGCCCTGATAATATCAGGGTGACACAGTGGTTAGCACTGCTGTCTCACAGCACCAGGGACCTGGGTTCAATTCCAGCTTGGGTCACTGATGTGTGGAGTTTGCACACTCTCCCCCTGTCTGCATGTGTTTCCTCTAGTTCTCCGGTTTCCTCCCACCAATGTGCATGTTAGGTGGATTGGCCATGATAAATTGCTCCTTAGTATCGGGGGATTAAAAGGGTAGGTACATGGGGATAGGACCTGGGTGGGATGGTTGTTGTGCAGTTTCAATGGGCCGAATGGCCTCCTTTTGCACTGTAGGGTTTTTAATGATTCTTCAATTTCTATAATTTCCTCAGAAAAGTAGCAACGCTGACAGTGCTTCATTCACTTTAGTACAGTTCTGAAGTGTCTGCCAAAATTACTTGCTCAGTCCACACCCTGAACAATACTTTTCGCTCATCTACCCATTGAGAACAGGAGACGGCATGTTGTCCTTCATGGGCTAAATGCAATGCTGGGTGGGGGAATCAATCAGCTTTTTCCCCAGTGACCACAATGATGTGTTTTTTTGGTGCCGTGTTGTCTACATCTCACCTCATTAAATATCCATCAGCCAGAAGAACATGTTTCACTGCCAGGTGGTCTGTGAACCCTTGACCCATCCTGACCTCAGCAGATCCCCAGTCCTAGCACCATATTTAACCATATGCACCCACATACAAATCTTTCAATGTCTACAGCCCAAGACTGCTCCATAGGGAGCCACCCCTTAAAACCGGGAAGAGTGCAGCCCCCAAGTTTAATGATGCCTCACTGGATCATCTTCAAGATGCTGTTGAGACCCGCCATGACCTTCTCTACCCCCAGCATGGCCGGAGGAGGTCCAACAAAATCACCAACCTGACTTGGAAGGAGGTAGTGAGCGCCAACTCAGCCTGCAGAATAGTAGTCTTGCACCACAAATGGATGAACAATTTCAACACAGCCAGGGCAAATCAACCTTCTCATCCCTCTCAGCTCACATTCTCACACGCCCTTCTCACATTCGCAGATGATAGTCCACAGGGATCTCTCCTACTGTCAGCGCAAAGAACATTACCATTCATTCTTGCACCAACACTCTGACATCTCCATTTGGACTCACATTCCATTCTGTTCATGTTCTCATCCCATACAAGTCTCCACTCAGCACTCAGTATCCACACAAGGCAGGCATCTTTTTCATCTGCTGTGGCATGCTTCCTACATACACTCTCTCCAGATGTATTCATGCAGGCTAATCTCACCCAGAATAAATGGGAGAGGTCCCAGGCAGATGGTGGGATGCTAGAGATCGCTCAGTATGAGGGATGTGCAGTATTTCTGGTTGGACTGGACTGAGCCTGTGGTGACAAGAGACTGGCAGCAAACACTCTGCACCAGATGATTTTTCAGACAGCGAAACAGTGCAATGTTATGTCTTGGATTCTGTTGTAATGCACTAATTCTCTCTACTCTCTTTCACAGGCATCACAGCCACATGTCTCAGGAAGCTAGCCTTTCATTTAAAGCCACAAAGGCTCTTTGGATAAGGATTTTCAGCAACCATTTGTGGAAGGCTTGTCGCAAAGCAGACTGGTCTCACAGATTGCCTGGATCCACTACAGCTTGTCTATTGCCACAACAGGTCCACAGCAAATGCCATCTCCCTGGCCCAATCCTTAACCGTAGAACACCTGGATAACGAGGACACTTATGTCAGACTTCTATTTATTGACTACAGCTCAGCCTTCAACACCATTATTCCAACAGAACCCATCTCCAAACTCCATGTTCTAGGGCTCAGATCCTCCCTACGTGACTGGATTCTAGACTCTCTAACCCACAGACTGCAATCAGTAAGGTTAGGAAACAACACCTCCTCCACGATTATCCTCAACACCGGTGCCCCACAAGGCTGTGTCCTCAGCTCCCTACTATAGTCCTTATAAACTTCTGACTGTGTGGCCAAATCGCCCTCCAAGTCAATTTTCAGGTTTGCTGATGACACCAGCATAGTGGGTAAGATCTCAAACAATGACAAGATGGAGTAGAGGAAAGTGAAATGGTGCAATGAGAATAATCTCTCCCTCAATGTCACTAAAACGAAGGAGATAGTCATCAACTTCAGGAAGCATAGTGGACCACATGCCCCTGTCTTCATCAATGGTGATGAAGTGGAAATGGTCAAATGCTTCAAGTTTTTAGGTCTTCAGGTCACCAACAATCTGTCCTAATGCCTCCACACCAACTCTATAGTTAAGAAAGACCACCAACGCTTCTAATTTCTCAGGAGCTAAGGAAATTTGATATGTCTGCCATGACTTTCACCAAGGTTTATAGGTGTGTCATGGAGAACATCCTTTCTGGATGTATCACAGCTTGGTATAGCTCCTGCTCTGAACAAGACCACAAGAAACTACAAAGGGTCATGAACGAAGCCTAGTCCGTCACTCAAACCAGTCTCCCATTCATTGACACTGTCTACATTTCCTTTTGTCTCAGAAAAGTAGTCAACATAATCAAGGACCCCAGGCATCCCGGAGATACTCACTTCCATCTTCTTCCATCAGGAAAAAGATACAGAAGGCTGAAAACAGGTACCGACCAACTCAAGAACAGCTTCTTCCCTGCAGCAACCAGAATTTTGAATGTTCCTATACATATTAAGCTGATCTCTCTCTTCACCCTAATTGAAATACTATGAGTATTGAGTATGAGTATTAAGACCCTCTTCTTTCCTTCTCCCCTATGTACTTTATAAATGGTACGCTTTGTCTGTATAGTGCACAAGACACTATTCTTTTCACTGTATCCCAATACATGTGACAATAATAAATCAATTCAATTCAATTCAGTTCAACTAGCAGATCCTTGGGTGAGCCGGCAGAAGTCATGTGCTGCTGCAGGCTCCATCTAAAAAAGGAGACAGTGTGGCACATGTCAGGTCCTTGCAGACCTGGTACCTTGAGGGACTTTTCTTGGTGTAAGTGAAGATTATGATGGTCTTAAACTTCTATCCTCCAGGGTCGTTCCAAGTGTCCAGTGGGGAATTTGAAGCATCGCAAGTCAGCACATTTACCAGGTCACGGATGCCCTATGTGGCCGGGCTGGCATCCAGTTCATGTGGGTCAGGCCCAACAGGCCTCGGTTGGAGGCTTCATTGCCATGCCTCATGTGCAAGAGCAGTAGATGGCATGTTGCCCTGTGGTCCATGCTTGTTCAGGACTGCACACAGAAAGGGGTTCCACTCCCTGAACATGCAGATAATCTGTGACCACAGGATGAACACCAGGCACATGTGTGCACATCACCCAGGAAGCGTGCACAACAGCTACATTCTCTGTACTTGGACATCCCCAAACTCTTGGAGAACTAGCCTAGGCAGCCAAGATAGTTCGTGGGGGACAAAAGCGACATGCTAAGAACTTGCCTGATGATACCAGTGCAGAGGCTAGACACTGAGGTGGAGACCCACGACAATGAGGCCCACGGTGCCACTTGGCCCATTGTGGAGCAGTGCAGCAGACTCCAGAAAATGCAGTTCATAGAATCATAGAAACCCTATAGTGCAGAAAGAGGCCAGAGGCCATTTGGCCCATCGAGTCTGCACCGACCACAATCCCAAACAGGCTCTACCCCCATATCCCTACATATTTTACCCACTAATCCCTCTAATCTACGCATATCAGGGCACTAAGGGGCAATTTTAGCATGGCCAATCAACCTAACCCACACATCTTTGGACTGTGGGAAGAACCGATGCAGACACAAGGAGAATGTGCAAACTATACACAGACAGTGACCCAAGCCGGGAATCGAGTGCAGGTCCCTGGAGCTGTACAGCAGCATAGAACCATAGAACATTACAGCACAGAAACAGGCCTTTTGGCCCTTCTTGGCTGTGCCGAACCATTTTTCTGCCTAGTCCCACTGACCTGCACCTGGAACACATTCCTCCACACCCCTCTCATCCATGTACCTGTCTAAGTTTTTCTCAAATGTAAAAGGTGAGCCCGTATTTACCACTTCATCTGGCAGCTCATTCCACACTCCCACCACTCTCTGTTTGAAGAAACCCCCCCAATATTCCCTTTAAACTTTTCCCCCTCTACCCTTAACTCATGTCTTCTAGTTTTTTTCTCCCTGAGCCTCCATGAAAAAAGCCTGCTTGCATTCATTCTATCTATATCCAACATAATTTTATACACCTCTATCAAATCTCCCCTCATTCTTCTACGCTCCAGGAAATAAAGCCCTAACCTATTCAACCTTTCTCTGTAACTCAGTTTCTCAAGTCCTGGCAACATCCTTGTAAATTCTCTGCACTCTTTCAGCCTTATTAATATCCTTCCTGTAATTAGGTGATCAAATCTGCACACAATACTCTAAATTCGGCCTCACCAATGTCTTATACAACCTCACCATAACATTCCAACTCTTAAACTCAATACTTTGATTTTTAAAGGCCAATGTTCCAAAAGCGCTCTTTACAACCCTATCTACCTGTGACGCCACTTTTAGGGAATTATGTATCTGGATTCCCAGATCCTTCTGATCTACTACACTCTTCAGTGTCCTACTATTTACATTGTATGTTCTATCTTGGCTTGTCCTTCCAAAGTGTAATACCTCACACTTGTCTGCATTAAACTCCATCTGCCATTCTTCTGCCCATTTTTTAAGCTGGTCCAAATCCCTCTGCAAGCTTTGAAAACCTTCCTCACCGTCCACTACACCTCCAATCGTTGTATTATCAGCAAATTTGCTGATCCAATTTACCACATTATCATCCAGATCACTGATATAGATGACAAACAACAATGGACCCAGCACTGATCCCTGTGGCACACCACTAGTCACAGGCCTCCACTCAGAAAAGCAATCCTCCACAACCAATCTCTGGCTTCTTCCATTGAGCCAATGTCTAATCCAATTTACTACCTCTCTATGTATATCTAGCGACTAAACCTTCCTAATTAACCTCCCATGCGGGACCTTGTCAAAGGCAAGTTAGCAGTGCTAACCACTGTGCTACCATGCCACCCGCAATTGTACTGCCTGTACCACTCTGGCAGTGCCCTCATACTGCCCCCTGAGAGTCTTTCGCATCTTGGTGGCCTGCTGTGCACTCCACAACACGGTGCAGCCATGCTGAGACATCCTGGAGGAAGAAGAGAAGGAGAAGGAGCAGCTCCAGGAAGATGTGAAGGAAGAAGTTGAGGAGGAGCTGGAGGATGGAGGTGGTGAGAGTCTGGTATGGTGGCAAAGGAGACTCTAATTGCAGCAAGGTTCACCCAATAGCTGGTGTGCAGCCCAGCAGCTGTGACTCCCGCCCTCCCACCACTCCTCAGGAGCTGTAACCCTCAAACCCCCATTCTGTCTCCAAGTCCTGCCCGCTTGTCCACACCACACTCCCATGGCTCCTAGCGACATCACACCAGGGTGTTGGGCCTGGGTTGGCTGTGCTAACAAGTTCCTAGTCCAGGCAGGGGGGGTGATGATGACTCGCTATGAGGCACACTGTGATGCTGCCCTGGTGCCACACAAGTCTGACTCCGACCTCTTCTCTGACTGGACACTGGCGCCTGGGCCTATATCTAAGTGAAGGGCCAAGCTCTCGAGGTCCGCAGCCATGCCCTCTGTGTCTCCAGGATGCCTTGGACCCTGTCACCCATAGGAAACATTTCCTGCCCAGGTTTTTCACTGCAGACACCACTCTTGCAGTATTGGGTAGCATTCAATGACAGCACCTCCTGTGACAGAATTCTGTCAGATGTTCTGGGCGCAAAGTTGATTTCACTGGCAGATCCGTGCAGTAAGATTACGATAGATGAAAAATCAGGCACGATCCTGATTTTTCACCTCACCTTATCTCCTCACTTGCTGATTGACCAGCGGGTCAAGCCGGTAAGATCACGGTCTTAGAATTTGTTCTGAAAAATCTGTTTGTCTTTCTATTGACATTGCCTGATCTTGGGAGAATTTCCAGTATTTTCTGTTTTTAGTTTAGATTTCTAACATCTACTGTATTTAGCCTTTTCTTAAAAAAAAATCATTTACAGGATACGGGTGTCATTTGCTAGACCGGCATTTATTGCCAATGGCTAATTGCCCTTGCAAAGGTGGTGAGCTGCCTTCTTAAACTACTGAAGACCCTAATGTTTTATTGTAATTATAGCCATTGGTTTCAAGGTTATATTTGTGGAGAGTTTTTGCATATTCCTTTCTGTCACTCCTTAGTTTGTGACGAGATTGTACATGATATTTATATTAAGATAACTAATAGGAGAACACAGAATCCTCCCTCAGCCATGAACGAGGGGTCAGAAGAGATACACAAACTAGATAAATTATATTGTTTGAAATTGTTTCTGAAACTCCGCTATGGTCATTTTAGTGGATCCTGTTCTTCACAATGATAAAGCAAACTATTGCTCACTTTCTAAACGATTGACGATTAATGTATTTTAAGTCATATCTTCTCCCTATTATAGAGTGCATTTATACTTATCTTTTTTGCTGCTGCTTCAGATAGCTCCCACTCACCAACAGAAGTTTTTAGTTTAAGTGTATTTAATAGTGTCACAAGTAGACTTCCTTGAAAATCCCCTAGTTGCCACACTCTGGTCCTGTTTGGATACACTGAAGGAGAATGTAGTATAACCAATGCATCTAGCCAGCACGTCTTTCAAACTGTGAGAGGCACCTGGAACACCCAGAGGAAACTCACGCAGACATAGGAAAACTTGTAGAATCCGCAGTCACCCAAGCCAAGAATCGAACACAGGTTCCTGGCACTATAAGGCAGCAGTACTAACCACTGTGCCATCATGTCGCCCTAACATAACCACCACTTCGTTGATACTTGGCTGAAAATGCAATTTGCATGGCTTTCCTCCCTTTGGTAGTGCTTCGATTTCAATGAGGAATGGGTTGCGGATGGCAGGGCAGGGTATTGTAGGGTATAGATGGGATGTACGCTCACCTGCTCAAAAGAGCAGATTAATACTCGGATTGCAGTGGCTAAGTGCATGTCATCAATTTAATTGTCTCAAAGCCCAGTTTCTGTCAGATGGTGTGAATTAATGGAGGTGCCGATGACAGTTGTCTGCTGAGGCATTCACAGACTGCAGGAGGCATTGATCTGATGGTTTAAGATTAGCTTGTCAGTACAGAGCGACAGTGTCACAGCTTGTAGCAGGTTAGTAGACCAAGTGAAAATGCCACCCAGCTGAGACTGTGAAGACAGGCAGAGTTTAAATGATCATGCTTTTTGATCAGTGATTTATAATTTGTAAATGAACTGGGGACAATTCTTCTGTCTCAGGTACTGTATATTTCCAAATGTACCAAGTGAAAATGAAAGTGTCAATGCGTGGAAATTGTCAAGGATTCCGGTGCATAATTTTCAGAGGCATTTTTTAGTTAAAAAAGAGATTTATGGCCCATAATTTGCTGGAAAAGTAACAAGCTTAATATAAAC
Source organism: Carcharhinus amblyrhynchos (assembly GCF_965287045.1). Classification (NCBI taxonomy): domain Eukaryota; kingdom Metazoa; phylum Chordata; class Chondrichthyes; order Carcharhiniformes; family Carcharhinidae; genus Carcharhinus; species Carcharhinus amblyrhynchos. Next base: position 24,973,961 of record NC_137328.1, on the reverse strand, counting down.
ATCTCCCTCCTCCAAAGGGTGCTGGTCTTGGCCAGGTATTGCAGCACATCAGGGTCTCTGCTGCTACTCTATGGCAACAAGCAGGATAGCTACCTCAACAGACTCCAAAGGTATGCGGACTAGGTTGATTGGCCTTGCAGTGTTACAGGAACAGGGCCTCAGTGGGTAGTTGATGGGCCAAATGGCCTCCTTCTGCACATTAGGGATTCTATGATTCTATTCTATGATTCCATTATCCTCTAGACCATTCACTGTAAAGAAGAGGAAACTACAGTGAGCTGTAAGATTTTGTGACAGAGTCCAGACCCTCCCTTGATTCCTCTGGGACTACCGGGCAGAACCATTCTGCCTCTTTCAAAACCCAGAAAATACAAATGCTCGCCTTGGATGGGAAATGGACTAAAATCATTGAGAAACCTAATTAGGAAAATATATTTAGCTCACTAACTGTAGTAGTTGAGATAGCAGAAGAAAAAATGGAAACATAGTCACAGGCAAGATTAAAGGAGAAATAGGGAACATTTAACCCAAGAATTCCCAACTTTGTAACAGTGACCAAAAACTGATTTGGCAAGAAGTGCACATGGGTTTCAATATTTGAAACTGGAATAAGGAGGGAGTGAATGAGTTCTTAAACTAGGACAGAGTGAGAGAGCAGAACAGGCTTAGAAGAATAAAGGAGTGTGATTGAACTGTTGGATTGCAAACCTTTTTGTGTTTGAAAGGCTGGAAAGGTTTGCTGGGAGACAGATTGACAATCTTCAGTGTAGGCACAGTGGGAGACAAGATTAAATAATTGCAGCATTTTATGTGGGCCCGAGAGACATTGTAGGCGGAGGCTAGGCAAGGGAATAGAGCTAGCCATGGGTCCAGGAAGAAGAGGAGGGTGGGTTTAATAAATCCATTTAATGGGTGAAGGATTGTTGCAAGTGAAAATGGAGAATTTTACTGGCTCGCTATCAATAAGCTGATTTCATTTGACAATGCGGTCATGTTAGATTGTGCTGTTATACAGAGCAGGGAACAACTTGCAAGGTTGGAGGTTCACAACAGTGCTACAAATTTACAGCTTGCACACAAAGTTCACAACCTTTTAACCTGTTACAAACAAGAACAAAACTTCATTCAGATAAAAGATTGTGAATTTTCTTTGTTTTCCTATATATCACCAATGCAACTTCGAGTTTGTGATTGGTAAACTTTTGACTTTGAAAACACAAAACTGTCAGATCACCATCAGGGTGCCTGAAGTTAACTCACTGGGCACAGGTATGAACAGTGAAAAGTCTGACAACACCAGGTTTTAGTCCAACCGATTTATTTGATAATAGACTCACAATTATCAAATAAATCGGTTGGACTAAAACCTGGTGTTGTCAGACTTTTTACTGTGTTTACGCCAGTCCAACACCGGCATACCCACATCATCACAGGTATGAAGTCAGCTTATTTGCACTATGGTGACAAACAGCCTCCAAGATAGACTGCTTGAGAGCACCACGGTTATTATATTGCCGTTTTGCATACTTCTAACCTTCAGTTCAAAGATTGCTGCCACCATTTTTATTAATTTTACATTTGCCTTAAATTTTATTTTGCCTTGAATGTTGTGCCTTAGGCTACAATTTATATTTATGTTATTTCGACAACCAACATTTCTTAAGTAAATTGACCAACAGTGATGCACAGAATAAATGTTGCTCCATGAGACCCCATGAGAGACGTTGTAGCTCTGATAGTAAACAGATTTTTGTTTGTTTTAACAAAGGAAACTGGTGTGGGCTGGGGCATTTAATCAGTCAGGAGGGTGCTGGGTAGGTGGGGACCTCATCATCTTCCTTCTTCCTGCCTCGGCCCACTTCAGGGAAGGCAATGGCCTAAGGGTATTATTGCTAGACTATTAATCCAGAAACTCTGCTAATGTTCTGGGGCCCGAATTCAAATCCCGCCATGGCAGGTAGTGGAACTTGAATTCAATAAAAAGTATCTGGAATTAAAAATCTACTGATGACAATGAAACCATTGTTGATTGTCAGAGAAAAAAAGGCTAGTTCACTAATGTCCTGGCCTACATGTGACTCCAGAGCCACAACAACGTAGTTGATTCTCAACTGCTCTTGGGCAACTAGGGGTGGGCAATAAATGCTGGCTAGCCTGCAAAACCATGTCCTACAAATGAATTTTAAAAAAATCCAGGGGAAGGCCCTGGATGGCCTTCCTGCCTGACTGGCAAATAACATTTAAGGGCCTCCTTGCACTGCCACTAGTGTTCTACCAGCAATAGTGGTGGTTAGGGGAACTTGCAAGTAGGAACCTGAACAGCAAAACACTCAGTGCCTGGTTGAGGGACACAACATCACATGCCAGTCAGCGAACAAGACCCATGCAATTCAATTAAATCCTACCTAGGATATCATTCTGTCTGTCTCATTTAAGATTATGATTGCAACTCAAAATGATACAGATAAATAGAAAATGAAATAAGAAAGGGAGTATAATCAAAAAAATTCAGATGGAGAATACAATTGAACTACCAAGATAGGGGTGATGTTAGAAACATCACGAGGATTGTATAAGGTGTACTAGATTTAAAATGCTAAACAGCATTAAAATACACTAGTTGCCCAATAGAAGCTAAGGAAAATAGGAATTGGCTGATTATAGCTATCTCACAGCTGAAATTCCTCATCACTTTGAGCAGAGGTAAGCTACTATTTCACACAAATCAAACTCATGAAATATTCTGTTGAATACTCACACACTCACTGTCACTTAAGTTGTAAGGTAACATGTTGCGCTGGATTATCATTTCAGCCCATACTGTCTTCTGACATCACGGATTGGATTTTACAAACTCGCTCAACCCGAGAACAGAAAATCCTGCCCAAAGTCAACGAGTATTTCCATTGTCCGCTCCTCACCTGCTTCCATTCTGTGATGGGCATGTCAGTAGCATTCCCGAGCAGTGTGTTTACATCACACACTATCAATGCTGGCTTAAAAATGAGGAACTTCAAAATTAAAAATCTCATTCTTTGCTTATACTCTTCCAAAGTTTCACTGCTCCTTAACTCTTTATTCCAGAGCTTAAGGCTGAAACAGCTGAAAACAGAGCTGGCATTATTGGGGTGAATGAAGTCAGAAATGTAAAAGAATGCATTCAGTAATGAAAAGAATGAATTTGAGGAACACACTGATCTTAGGGCTGTTACGTACTGGAGAGGGATACACAGCTAGGAATGAAAAGTCTAATGATGACCATAAAACCATTGTCAATTGTCGGAAAACCCATCTGGTTCATTAATGTCCTTTAAGGAAGGAAATCTGCTGTCCTTACCTGGTCTGGCCTACATGTGACTCCAAACCCATAGAGGTCTGATGTTCGAACCCAGATCCCCAGACCATTACCCCGGTCCCTAATACCATTACGTCTCTCCATGCCAGCCTGACTACACTACCCACATCTCACCCACTTAACAACCGATCTGCTTATCCACTCACACATCTGCCCGCCTTATCCACTCACTCATTCACTCACTTAACCATTCACTCATTCATCTATTCCCTCCTTCACTCATCCATTTAGTAACATTCAATCTGGACCGTTCAACTTACTGTATGGCAGATAGGGCTGTAAAAAGATGATGTGCCCTATCTCCATCCAGACACTATTTGACTCCAATGGAGTTCCCTGGTGAACGCTGAAAACGCATTTCTGTGAAATCTGGTACAGAAGGTGCTGGTAGAAATTTGCAGCAGTGTTGAGTTGGGGGGATTTACAAGCACAGGGGCAATCTGATGATCATTGTTGCTGCTCAGAATATCCGAGCCCAGCTTTCACCGAATACAGACCTGCAGTTCCAACATTGTTCATATCATCTGTAGAGCTACTCTAGCATAATGATTTATTAGTTTCTTGATTGTCTCTGGATTCCTGGCATTTTTGTTAAGTTGAACTCCCCTTCCATGAATTTCTGTAATTTGAATAGGGATCCCCAGATTGGAAGAAGATGATATTTGTAACTAGGTAGATCATTGCAATCAGCAGTAAAGTGGAGAGCAGTTTCAGATTAATTAGTAATTGGAATTGTCCCTTTAACTCCCTTGAGCCTATTGCACCAGTCTTTGAGATCATATTTCACCTCAACTTCAACAAACAGCCAAAGTGCAACAATGTCAATTGAGTGGCATGCACAATCTTTAGCAGCAACAAATTCGAGTTTCCTACTGTCTTTTATATGAAAAAGAGCTTCTCTCCATCAAAACCAGGGGCAGAATTTCACGCTTCCCAGTGTTTCTTAGACGGTGAATGTAAAAATTCTCAGATGGGCTTTGCAATGATTTCCCACCCACTCTGTCCTCTCTGTAAGCTTACACTGGGGCAGTCAGCCTGCCTGCCTTTGCCCCAATTCAACCTCTAAAGTAGCAAAGTATTGACCACTTTAGAACCATTTTCTACCCAGCCTCACTTTTCAGGCTGGTGGAAGAAGTTTTAAGTTATGGAAGAAGCCCAAAAATAAATCGATTCAGGTGGGAAGGCTCTATCAGCAGTCTCCATTTAACCTTGGCATCCCCCTTATGGTTCAGTAACCACGGGACCTCCTTCCTTCTCCAGCCTTTCCACTGACATCCCAATTGCTCTCTGAGGCCACACTAACCGTCTCTGCCATGAGACCACAGAACCAAACAATGCCAGGGCTCCTGGGACTGCGGCTTTTGGGATTTATTGCAATCCCAGTCCTGGCCATTGTAGCACCTAGCACTACATGGATTAGTGAGCCGCTGGCCAGCCAGACTGACAAGTAGACCTCTAAGACGGGACTTCCCCTCGAATGCGGGGCAGAAGTTCTCTCTCCAGCCAGTTAAACAATCATTGAAACTTGAAATTGCTTCAGGGCAGGTAATGTCGATAGGGATGTGTTCCCCGCTGACTGTTTGGATGGCAGGAAAGGAAAGCCCCAATATCCTAACAATTCTGGCCCTTATATTACTAAAACAATTCAATTTGTTTCTAAACTTAAGAGAATGGAAATAAGTTGATCCAACCTATCCTTGCAATTTAATCCTTCCAAGGCTGATATCATCTTGGTCATTATGTATCAGAAGCATTTCTGGCACCCATTGACAGAGTCTTATCGAAAGCCTTGTCAACAACACTGGGACAAGTTAGGCACCTGCCTTATTAATGCCAGGCTTTCTGAGCATAGAACTGGGGATAGGAAAGAAAAAACAGAAAGAACTTACATTCATGTAGCACCTTTCATGCACATGGGAGGATCCTGATTTTCAAAATGGTGTTAGACCTGACACCCACATGAATTCTAAGTCCCAATCCCAATGTGCAATTGTTTTTGTCATGTGACACAATTTTTAAATGCTAATGCCTTAATTCAACAGGAGGGGAGCTTCTCACCCAATTAGTGCCTCCAAGGGGCAGGAGCTGCTTGCCTGCTATGAGTGGCAGAGGCAGATGGCAGCCATATTGGGGCCTGCCATTGTCTTGCTGAGGAGAGCCGGCAGCTCTCCTGAGACTGAGCAGGAGTTTAAGGGCATTTGGGCCAAACAAAATTAACACAGACATTTTGGTGCAGACTACTGGAGGCAACATTAAAAATAAAAATTTTTCTTTGACCCTGAAGGGAACTCAACAAATGTCCACTAACGCCAGACTATTTAGGTTCACAAAAGTCACCATTAACAATTGCCCCTTAACAAACTCATAAAGGAGTTTAATGGGCCATTAATTGGAGATAAGTGGGTTTCCTATTCCTCCCCCATGACAGTCTTCGAAAATTTCAAATTGCATCCAGAAGCTTTGGGAACCTGACTTAATCTCCAGAACCTTTTTTTAAATCATACCTGCATAAATTCTTGACACCACTGAGATTTGAAAATCTGGTCCAAGACGTCCCAGGGTGCTTAATTATCGATGAAGTGTAGTCACTGCTGTAATGTGGGAAAACATGGCAGCCAATTTGTGCACATCGAGCATGCAAAATAAACATTCAGATAATGATCAGATGATCAGTTCTGGTGACAATAGTTGAGCAATTAATATCAGCCAAAACACGAGGCAGGACAGCCTTACTCTTTTCCAAAATCGTGTAATAGGAACATTTACATCCATTTTGCTCTATTCTCATAAGCCATTTGTGAAGTAGAACATCATTTCTTACATGCTTTTTTATTTACAGAATGACACATTGCAAATATATGCCTTATAACCCAATAACCACAGTTTCAGTCTGTCAGTATATCTAGGGAATTTCAGGTTAATGCTCACCACCTGCACGCAATTAAACACAATTAATAGACAAAAAGCACAGCAGAGAGCAAGTAGACATGACCTCTGTTTATATGTCATCTAAAAAGAATGTTTAAGTTTATTTATTAGTGTTACAAGTAGGCTTACATTTGCACTGCAATGAAGTTATTGTGAGAATCCCCTAGTTGCCACACTCTGGTCCCTGTTCAGGCACGCTAAGGTAGAATTTAGGTTGGCAAATGCACCTAACCAGCACATCTTTTGGAGGAAACCAGAGCACCCAGAGGAAACCCACGCAGACACTGGGAGAATGTGAAGGCTCCACACAAGCAGCGACCCAAGCCGGGAATTGAACCCTGGTCCCTAGTGTTGTTAGCAATGCTAAGCACTGTGCCAACATGTGCCCCAGTGGCACCTCTATGTTGGAATATTCCTTCAATATGGTGCTGGACTGTTAGCTTAGGCATCATGCTCAAATGTCTGGAGTGAACTTAAACCGCAGAATATAAAGAAAAATAACAAATAGTTGCATGAACAAAGTTGATTGTGATTGACAATGACTTTTGTTTCATCTGCTAATTTAAAAAAAGCATATACAATGAGTGAGTTGGACTTGTAGCTTGAAGAGGTTATTGGAACTGTTGGAGAATTATCAGTAATGTTATGGCAAAAAAAAGGGTGAGTCAACATCAATCATTTGAAATAATTGCATCTCTTACACTACTGACCTCAGTAACCTTCCACAATGTTACCACCATTGTCATCTGTATCCATTTTAAGCAAAAAATATTAAAATAGCAATCTATTGAACTGAACAAATGCAAAGGATTGAATCAAAATTCTCTTCACCTATTTGATTTTTAATTGAGGTCAAAAGGTGAGATTTTTTTTATTCTTATTCCCAGGGAACTCAACATAGAAAAGGTTACAAAAAGTAGCAGCAGCAACTTTATTCCCCACTGCTGACGTACATAAATGTGGCACTTAATTTTGGGGGAATCTTGCTGAATGCTTCGTGTTACTAAAATCAATACTAACATTCAAATTTGCATGGCCTGTCTTGAATATATGAAGCACAATTATAAAACAATTGCTAAAGAGCAGAGAGAGGCAACATTAATTTCACACACATACTCCAATGCAAACACCTCGATAAGGGGCTTTTCTAGACAGAGCAAACATGTTTAAGAGGAAAACATACTTTGCATCTTAAGAATTACTCAGATGTTGTTGTCTAATAGTAAGACAATGGTTAGGTTATTCTAAATGCAACAGATCTTCTCTAAATTAGAAACTTAGATATACAAGCCAGTCTATATTTGTGCATCAAAGTCAAGACCTAACATGGTTTCCTCTCAGGCTGAGATAAAGGCAGCAGAAAACTATACTTTATGCTTTTGGTTGTAACTATGATAAATCTTTTGATATTTGTTTGCGTATCCAATTTCATTTTCTAAGTGGATTTGAATCCTCGTTTTACTTTTAAGCTAATTTGGACTTTGTACTTATACATAGATGGATTAGTTTATCTTGCATTTACACTCTATAATATTCAAAATATCTTTAGAATGATTTGAGCATAGAATGATTTGACCATATAATAAGTAACCGCGATAAAAAGTTGCAGACTCACTCTGTAAACCTCAGGGGCCATACATCTTCTAGAATTCTCCAACAATGAGTTCTAAGTTCAGGGAGAAATAACACTCTTTAAGAGAGACATTTCTGCTACAATATACCTGTAAAGTATATGTTTAGCCTAAGATTTCTTTGTTTAGTCGAAACACTCCTGGGAGAGAGGACAATTCAGGGCAATCAAGCAGAGTCAACATGTTTTGTGAAATGGGAAATCATGTATAACCAACTTACTTTGAAGGAGTCACATGTGCTATTGATAAAGGGGAACTGTTGGGTGTACTGGGCTTAAATTTCCAGAAGGCAGTCGATAAGGTGACACATAAAAGGTCATTGCCTAAAATAAAAGCTTATGTTTAGAGGTAACATATTAGTGTGGATTGAAGGTTGGTTGGTTAACAGGAAATAGAGAATTAGTATAAATGAGTCTTTTTCTGGTTCAGGATGTTTACGAGTGTTGTGTCGCAGTGATTAGTGCAGGGGCCTCAACTTTTTATATGAACTTGGATGAAGGAACTGAAGATATATTTGCTAAATTTGCTGATGAGACTAAGGTAGGAAGGAAAGCAAATTGTGAAGAGATTATAAAAAGGCTACAAGGGGACTTAGATAGGTTAAGTGAATAGGTAAAATTCACATGTGGGCAAATGTGAAATTATACATTTTGGCAGGGAGATTAAAATTACATTTATTATCTAAATGGTAAGAAAATGCAAAGCACTGAGCGATATGGGTGGCCTTATGCATGAAACAAAAAATGCTAGTATAAGGTGCAGCAAGTAATTAAAGAAGCTAATAGAATGTTACTATTTATAGTGGGGAGAATTGATTATAAAAGAGGGAAGTTTTGCTTCAGTGTTTGGCATTAGTGAGATTATATGTGGAGTATTGTGTACACTACTGGTCTCCTTATCTAAGAAAAGATGTAAATGCATTTGAAGCAGTTCAAAGAAGGTTTACTAGAATACTAGGAATGAGTGTGTTATCTCTGTGCCTAGTCTGAACGAGTACATCATGACAGTAACTAACTTAATTAGTAAGTATGTAGAAGACTGTCTGCCAAAGAAGCAAATCTGTGTGTTTCCTAACCGGAAAGCATGAACAGGGATATCCACTGCTTGCTGAAGTCCAGGTCTGAGGCATTTAAGTCAGGCAAAGAAAGCCAGATGTGATCTAAAGAGATCCATCAAAGATGCCGAAAGACAGTACCAGAGCAAGCTAGAGTCCCAGGCTAGCCACACAGACGCTGCTGACTATGGCAAAGTCTGCAAGACATAACTGGCTACAAGATGAAGGCGTGTAAAATCGCCAGTATCAATGCACCCCTCCCTGATGAGCTCAATGCATTCTATGCCTGTTTGGACAAGAGGTCAGCGAGAGTATGCCCTCCATCCTGGAAGCCTCGTACGAACCTGTACCTGAGGTCACCATTGCAGACGTCAGAGTAGCTTCTCAAAGATCAACCCATGGAAAGCGACTGGCCCGGATGGGGTCCCCGGACAAGCACTCAGATCCTGCATGGACCAGTTGGCAGAGATATTCGCAGACATTTTCAACCTCTCTTTACAACAGCCTGAGCTCTCTATCTGCTTCAAGAAGACAAGCATCATCCCAGTACCAAAGAAAAGCCAGGCAGTGTGCCTTAAAGGCTATCATCCGATGGCTCTGACATCATTAATATAAAGTGTTTTAAAAAGTTAGTTATTGCACAAATCAATTCCAGCCTCTCGTATGGGTTAGGTCCATTACATTTCGCCAACTGCCATAACAGGTCCTCAGCAGACGCCATCTCCCTGGCCCTGCAGTCAATCCTGGAACACTGAGACAACAAAGATACTGATGTCAGACTCCTATTTATTTATTACAGATCAGCCTTCAACACCATTATTTCTATGAAACTCATCTCCAAACTCCATGGCCCGAGGCTTGGCTCCTCCCTCTGCAACTGGTTCCTGAACTTCCTAGCCCACAGACCACAATCAGTAAGAATAGCAACAATACCTCCTCCACAATGATCCTCAACACCAGTGCCCCACACGGCTCCTTATACACCTATGACTGCGCGGCCAAATTCCCCTACAACTCGATTTTCAAGTTTGCTGATGACACCATAGTGGGTCAGATCTCAAACAATGACAGAATGGAAAGCGATGGAGAATCTGGTGAATTGGTGTGATGACAATAATCTTTTCCTCAAATGAAGGAGATAGTCATTGACTTCAGGAAGCATAGTGGAAGACAAGCTCCTGTCTACATCAATGGGGATGAAGTAAAAATGTTCGAGAGCTTCAAGTTTTTAGGTATCTAGATCACCAACAATCTGCACTGGTCCTTCTGTGCTGATGCTCTCATTAAGAAAACCAACCAACATCTCTACATTTTCAGAAGACTAAGGAAATTTGCCATGTCTGTTACGACTATCACCAATTTTTACAAATACACCATAGAAATCATTCTTTCTGGTTGCATCTTGCTATGGCCCCTGCTCTGTCCAAGACTGCAAGAAACTACAAAGTGTCGTGAATGAAGCCCAGTCCATCACTCAAACAGCTTCCCACCCATTAACACTGTCTGCACTTCCTCCACCTCAGAAAAGCAGCCAGCATAACTAAAGACCCCAGGCACCCCGAGCATTCCCTCGTCCATCTTCTTCCTTCAGGACAAAGATACAAATGTCTGAGGACACATATTAACCGACTCAAGAACAGCTTCTTCCCTGCTGCCATCAGACTTTTGAATGGACCTACCTCAAAATAGGTTGATCTTTCTCTACACCCTAGCTATGACTGTAACGCTACATTTTGCGTTCTCTCCTTTCCTTCTCCATATACAGTATGCTTTGTCTGTATAGTGCACAAGTTACAGTAATTTTCACTGTATACTAATACATGTGACAATAATAAATCAAATCAAATCAAACCAAATCAAATCATCTTACTCCTCCTGAAATCATGTGGTCCTGAGTCACATGCTGATCTGAAATGTACAATTCTTCCATCATCAAGTGGAAGCTGATTCTGGTCTCCATCTTCAACTTCCATTTCCTTCATTTCTTCATTGTCTATGAAGTCTTCAAAGTCACATGTGGACTGTGGACTCTAGGGAAGACTAAGGTAGCTGCAAAACCATTAAATCCAGCTGCCTGGCTATCTTGATCAACTGTGAATCTTACAAAATGATGAAGCTTACTATAGAAGGCAACTGTCACCTCCTTGATGCATTTATGTGTGGCATTTTGCAAAACACTTCACAGGTTCTCTGGTGACTCTAGTACTAATGACAGGCTATGGAGTATAGATCTTCCCTTAGAATATGGTAAATGTGTTTGACCACCTCTCTAGACAAGTGCAGACTGGCATGGCATTGTCTGCACTCATCTGCAAATAGGAGATTTTCTTCTGTTAACTCTTGGTTAAGTGAGTTGCCTCCATGGTACCGGCCTAACATCCTCGTCATCTGATTCTGGCTGGGGCTCTGCTAGATCCTAAACCTTAGGGGGGACCTCCTCTCAAAGCTGCATTTGGCAGTGCTGGGCCCTTCTTCTCCTCCTCCATTCTCTGAGCACCATCAAGAAGGTAGCATTGAGCCCAGGATCCATTCCTGTTTGCTCCTTCTCCCTGTGGAATGCTAGATATAACAGAGCAACAAATAATCGGAAAAGATAGTCAAGATCTCAGTTACAAATAACATGCCACTTTCAGGCATCCAGCTGCGCTGTGCTACTGGTCTTGTCACTGATACAGCCTTGCAGTTGAAGTACAAATTCACAGAATGAGGTGACCAGGATGGCAACCCTGCTACTTAAGATCCCAATCCCACAGAGTTTGGAAAAGGTTTTGGATGCCTTAAGTGCCACCTTGCCAAACTCACTCATCCAAACTAAGATCTGGCATTCTAATTAAAGATTAGTTGTGCGTGAGGTATGTCTGGACACTCTTTGGCCCATTGTGCATGCCAATGAGAGCAATCACATTAGAAGCTTTCATTGATGATCTGCCATTTATGCAGTAGCTGTGCCTCCTTACCGGCTGCCTACATTTCCAATGCTCACATTCCTGTGTTTTTAAGACTAAGATGGACTGGCTGTTTTAAAAATCTAATGACTCCTGCAGTCTATTTTTAAAGTGAGAGAAATTACAATGGGTCCAAAAGGACCTTCTCAAGGAGATCCTTCAACTTGTATCTCATTCCTGACTTGATTTTAATGTTTTGAATGTAAGCAGACTCAGGCTGCACCATGAAATAGACCCTCCATTCCTTCCATACTAACACCAACCACTCCTGTCTAGATTCTTTCCCAGTTTAGATTGCTTACTGCACTGTAACTTTAATTGGATACGATAGTGATGCTCAAATAATACTTAGCAACCAGCTTCGACACTCCCTCCATGACTGTCACTGTCCCCATAATCTCCCTGGAACCTCACAGTGTGCCTCCCATTGTCCTCCAGGCTCCCCCAAAAACCCTGGATCCCATAATTGTTGTGGTGATATTCCAACTCTCCCACTTGGACCCCTGACTGTAACTACCCACTGTAATACTCACCCTTTCCCATCTCAAGACTGTGCACAGTCACGTACAAAGGAGATAATCCTTCCCCTCACTGAGGAAGGTTTCACTTACCCACTCCTGCATTAAGTTCTCCCCCTTTACAGGCTACAGATGCCTTCCGTTATTATGATCATCTCATCTGCAGCCCAGTACCACCACAGACATGACCATGGTCAGGAAAACTAAGATCATGACCATGCCCTGCACACCACGTTATGTCTTTACCCAATTGAACATACGACCATTGTTCCTCCATGAAGTGGACAATGGTTTGTGAGCCATGTGTGGCTCCATGGCATGACCCTCAAAGCTCCGGGGCTAATGTCACCCTAGCATCCAGACTACTTGGCCCAGATTAGGGATTATGACTGTGTTTCAGACTGTTGACAACACATTGTCCCTCCTTTCCCACCCATTCTTCCCCAAGTATCGGTACCTTTGTATGTTCAGCCTTTCCCCTCTCCCCTCCATGAGTCTTAGTACAAGTCTTGCCCTCTTATTGCAAATCCCTGTACCTACTCATGTTCCTGTGTCTGCACGATTCCCGTCCATTTCATAGTGGTCGTGTTTCCAACTCACCCTCTGCTATCTCTGTAGTTCTACCTTTCACGTTAGGCTCCAGTCTCCCCCATTGGCCTTCCCTCTGTCTGCCATCATCCCTACCATCCCCGGCACCCCACTTCCCCAACTGTTTTATCCATGTAAAAAAGGAGGCTTATGTTCGGATGAGACTTGAGGGCTCAGGTAGTGCACTAGAAAGCATTAGGTTGGCTAGGAGGGAGTTGAAGAGTGAATTAAGAAGGGCTAAAAGAGGACATGAGAAGACTTTGGCTGATAGGATTAAGGAGAATCCTAAGGCGTTCTTTAGGTATGTTAAGAACAGAAGGTTGGTTAGGACAAGATTAGGGCCAGTTACAGACAGCAGAGGGAAGTTGTGTGTGGAACCGGAAGAGATTGGTGAGGCATTGAACCAATATTTCTCTTTGGTGTTCACGCAGGGGGACATGAATGTAGCTGAGGAGAACACTAGGTTGCAGGGGTGTAAACTAGACAGTATTGCAGTTGATAAGGGGGATGTGCTGGATATTCTTGAGGGTTTGAAAATAGATAAGTCCGCTGGTCCGGACAGGATTTACCCTAGGATTCTCTGGGAGGCAAGAGAGGTGATTGCAGAGCCTCTGGCTCTGATCTTCAGGTCGTCGTTGGTCTCAAGTATAGTGCCGGAAGATTGGAGGTTAGCGAATGTTGTCCCATTGTTTAAGAAGGGGAACAGAGACTTCCCCGGGAATTATAGACCGGTGGGTCTTACTTCTGTTGTGGGCAAGGTTTTAGAAAAAATTATTAGGGATAAGATTTATAGTTATTTGGAGAGTAATGAATTGATTGGAGATAATCAGCATGGTTTTGTAGCGGGTAGGTCGTGCCTTACTAACCTTATTGAGTTTTTTGAGAAAGTGACCAAAGAGGTGGATGGGGGAAAGGCAGTTGACGTGGTATATATGGATTTTAGTAAGGCGTTTGATAAGGTTCACCATGGTAGGCTTCTGCAGAAAATGCAGATGTATGGGATTGAGGGTAATCTAGGAAATTGGATCAGGAATTGGCTAGCAGATAGGAGACAGAGGGTGGTGGTTGATGGTAAATATTCGTCATGGAGTTCAGTTACGAGTGGTGTGCCTCAGGGATCTGTTTTGGGGCCACTGCTGTTTGTAATTTTTATTAATGATCTGGATGAGGGTATAGTTGGGTGGATTAGTAAATTTGCTGATGACACCAAAGTCAGAGGTGTGGTAGATTGTGAGGAAGGGTGTCATAGTTTGCAGGTTGCAGAGCTGGGCCGAGAGGTGGCGGATGGAGTTTAATGCGGAGAAGTGTGAGGTAATTCACTTTGGTAGGAATAACAGATGTGTCGAGTATAGGGCTAACGGGAGGACTCTGAATAGTGTGGATGAACAGAGGGATCTAGGTGTATGTGTACATAGATCCCTGAAAGTAAGGAATCAAGTAGATAAGGTTGTTAAGAAGGCATACGGTGTCTTGGTGTTTATTGGTAGGGGGATTGAATTTAGGAGTCGCAGCGTCATGTTGCAACTGTACACAACTCTGGTGCAGCCGCACTTGGAGTATTGTGTGCAGTTCTGGTCCCCACATTATAGGAAGGATGTGGAGGCTTTGGAGAGGGTACAGAGGAGGTTTACCAGGATGTTGCCTGGTATGGAGGGGAGGTCCTATGAGGAGAGACTGAGGGATTTGGGGTTGTTTTCGCTAGAAAGAAGGCGGCTAAGAGGGGATCTTATTGAAACATATAAGATGATTAGAGGTTTAGAAAGGGTGGATAGTGATAGCCTTTTTCCTCGGATGGAGAAAGCTAGCACGAGGGGGCATGGCTTTAAATTAAGGGGAGGTAGTTATAGGACGGATATCAGGGGTAGGTTCTTTACCCAGAGGGTGGTGAGGGATTGGAATGCCCTGCCTGCTGCAGTTGTAAATGCGCCTAGTTTGGGGGCGTTTAAGAGATCTGTGGATAGGTTTATGGATGAAAAGGGATTGGTTTAGGTTAGAGGGTCATTGTTTTTTAACTGGTCGGCGCAACATCGTGGGCCGAAGGGCCTGTTCTGTGCTGTAATGTTCTATGTTCTATGTCTCCTTCCCTTCATCCTTCCCACCCCCACTCCTCCAACCTCCTGGTCGCAATGCTGGTCTCAGTCTGGGTAAGTGACTTGAGCCCCCAAATAGCAATGGAGAACACAAACTTACACCTCCACCAGTATGGTGTCTCACTGACACAGAGCAGTGCTACTGCAGATAGACTTTGAGTGAGCCAGGTGCTAGCTGCACACCACCGGTATCCAAATGTGATTTAGACTGATATAATTTCCTGCTGAAATGAATCTTTGATTGGTGCAGAGGGGGCCATCTGATTCCAGTGAGTAACATTTTTAATGAGCATTCATTCATGCAAACAGGGTTTCTGCCATGGATCAGTGAGAAACCCGACACGCCATCAACCCACCATGAAAGTGATGGGGGAAAATATTACAGCATGTTTTCCTGTCGGCAGATTTCCATATTTTAGCGTCTTTCCAGACTTCCTGGTCCCGCCAGCCACAGGACCTGCTACAAGCTGGAGGGGAAGATTCTGCTCGTTAGTTCGAGTGTGACATGATGCTTCTACAAAAGAGGCATCTGTACTCAAAATATGAACTCTGTTTCTCTCCTCACAGATGCTGCCAGACCTGCTGTGCTTTTCCAGCACTTTTTGTTTTTCATTTCAGCTTTCTGCAGCATCTGCACTACCTTACTGTTCCCTCCTCAAAAAGATTCTACTCTCCAGTGGTTGTCTGCTATTCCCTTCTATTATATGCCAATTATCCTTCAGAGGGAAGGAAGAGTGCCTCTATGTGTTTTAATTATGTATTTCGCTTAACTTAATGGCTGGAAGCATTAGAAGCTGTGAGTATGGGTGTGAACTTTCCTCCCAAATTCCAAACATGTACAAGTTAGGTGGATTGGTCATGGCTATTTGCACCTTAGTAGGGGGGATTAGTCGGATTACAGGGATGGGGTGGATTTGCAAAACATGCTCTGCCAGAGAGTTGGTGCAGACTCCATGGGCCAAATAACCTCCTTCTGCACGGAAGGGATTCTATGATTCTCTGATTGCACCTTTTTCAACAGAACAAAATCTCCAGGAACAATCATCTTCACATTCATTCTCCATGCCAATGCCTTTACCAGTAAAGTCAACTTGCCTGACTGGAATCTAAATTAAAGATGGACAATTAGCTGTTTCTTGCTGCATTCTCAGAGTCCACTTGCATCCAATCTTCTCATGCAGTATTAATTGTTCTCTTTGAGATTTGGTATTTTTATGTCTGTCTTGATGAGCGCAAGACAAAAACTTTCAACAGCAATTTTTCAGCAATTCTCAAGTTCAATACTAGCAAATGGCCAAGAGAGAAGACAGTGAGTAGGAATTGGAGGTGTTAATTGCAAAGTGTCACAAGGATAAGAGCTTGAGCTTCAGCTGCTTATAATCTATACCAATGCATGGGCTGAGGGGTCAAGTGTAATTGCTCCAAGTTTGTACTATACAAAGCTAGGTAGGAAAGTAAGTTTAGAGACAATGTCAAATGGTTACAAAGGGATTCAGACTGTTTAAATGATTGGATAGCATGTGTCAGATGAGAAATAATGTGAAGAATTATCCACTTTGATAGGAAGAATGGAAAAACAGAATCATTTCTAGAAGTTACTAGATGAGTAAATGTTAATATTCATAGTATGTTGAGTTCCTTGTACACAAGAGACAGGAAATAAACATACAGGTGTGGCAAGCAAATAGGAAGGCTAATGATATGTGGGCACATTTTCCAAGAGGGTTGCAGTATAAGAGTAAGAAACTCTTGGTGAAATTATTATAGGGCTTTGGTGAGATCACAACTGAGTATTGTGTACAGATTTCACTCCTTACTTAAGAAACTGTAAGAAGTGTCACAATACCAGGTTAAAGTTCAACAGATTTACTTCGTAGCACAAGCTTTCAGACCGCTGCTCCTTCAGCAGATTCACCTGCTCACAGAACAGCAGATACATTCACAGTGCTGCTGGGAAACCAGGATTTTGGTGCAGTGACCACAAAGGAATGAGAATATGTTTCCCAAATCAGAATGGTGAGTAGCTAGGAAGGAAATTTCCCAGCGGTTTTCCCAGGTGTCAGCTGCTCTTGTCCTGCTAGATGATAGAGATCATGGGGTTTGGACAGTGCTATTAAAGGAATCCTAGTGAGTTCCTGCCAAGGATCTTAAAGTTAGTACACACTGCTGCTACTATTATGCCAGTGGTGGAGTGACGTACTCTCTTCCACCTTCCTCCATTGAGAAAAAGATACAAGAGTATGAAAAAAAAGTGTACAAACCAACTCAAGAACAGTTTCTTCCCTGCTGCCATTGGACTTTTGAATGGACCTATAATATATTAAGTTGATCTTTCCCTTCAATCTGTAAATGCAATACTGTATTCTGCACCCTATCCTTTCCTTCTCCCTATCTACTTTATGAATAGTATGTTGTGTTTGTACAGTGTGCAAGAAACAATACTTTTCACTGTGTCTCAATACATGTGACAATGAAATATCAAATCAAATTCAGCCATGGTAATAGTATTGAATGTCAAGGAGCAATGGTTTGATTTTCTGTTGTTGGAAATGGCCATTGCCTGGCATTTGTATGGGGCAAATGTTACTAGTCACTTGTCATCCCAAGCCTGAATATTGTCTAGGTCTTCCTGCATTTGGCCATGGACTGCTTCGGTAACTAAGGAGTCCAGAAAGGTGAACATTATATAATCATCAGTGAACTTCACCACATCTGACCTCATAATAGAAGAAAGGCCATTGATGAAACAGCTGAAGTTGATTTTGTGGAGCATTCCACACTGGCGAATTCCTGGAGTGAAATGAATGAGCTCCAAAAATCACTTCCTTTCTGACAGGTGTAACTCCAACCACCTGATTCCCATTGATTGCAGCTTTGCTTGGAGTCCACACTCAGTCAAATGCAGCCTGATATTCTGTTTTTTGGTTGGAGAGCTTAGAACTATGGGCCATAGTCAGAGGATACAGGGTCAGTGGGGAGATGATGAGAAATTTCTTTACAGAGAGGGTTGTGAATCTTTAGACTGCTTTATACTAGAGAACTACAGGCCCTCTGTGATGAATATTGTCATGTTTGAGAATTTATAGATTTTTCAACCTCAAGTAATCAAGTGATTTGGAGATAGGGTAGGAAACGATGATTGATGTACACATTCAGCCACAAACTTATTGAATGGTGGTCACGGAGCTTTATAACCTTTTCACTTTAATTTCACTCTTGCTTCGATTTCTTGTGGCTTTTTTATAATTTTTATGATTCTATGATTCTTTCTTATACTTACATCTTTCTACAATCTTTGTAATTAGTCACATCCACAAAATTTGGTGTTTTATGCAAATTTTAATGTTACTTCCTCACTTTCTAAATTCAGATTATTAACATATGAAGTGAATAAGAATATCCTCAAAACTATAGACTAGATAAGTAGATAAACTCAGTTTGTTCTGACTGGAACGACGGAGATTGAGGGACAACCTGTTAGAGGTTTTGATTTGATTTATTATTGTCACATGTATTAACATAATGAAAAGTATTATATCTTGTGTGCTATACAGACAAAACATACCATTCATAGAGAAGGATACAAGAGAGTTAAAAATGTAATGTTACAGTCATAGCTAGGGTGTAGAGAAAGATCAATTTAATGCAAGGTAAGTCCATTCAAAAGTCTGACAGCACAGGGAAGAAGCTGTCTTGAGTTAGTTGGTACGTGACCTCAGACTTTTGTATCTTTTTCCCGAAGGAAGAAGGTGGAAGAGAGAATGTCTGGGATGTGTGGGATCCTTAATTATGCTGGCTGCTTTGCTGAGGCAGTGGGAAATGTAGACAGAGTCAATGGGTGGGAGGCTGGTTTGTGTGATGGATTAGGCTACATTCATGACCTTTCATAGTTCCTTGCAGTCTTGGGCAGAGCAGGAGCCATACCAAGCTGTGATACAACCAGATAGAATGCTTTCTATGGTGCATCTGTAAAAGTTGGTGAGAGTCATAACTGACATGCCAAATTTCCTTAGTCTTCTGAGAAAGTAGAGGCGTTGGTGTTCTTTCTTAACTACAGTGTCGGCATGGGGGGACCAGGACAGGTTGTTGGTGATCTGGACACCGCAAAACTTGAAGCTCTCGACCCTTTTTACTTCATTCCCATTGATGTATTCAGGGGCATGTTCTCCTTTATGTATCCTGAAGTTGATGACAATCTCCTTCATTTTGTTGACATTGAGGGAGAGATGATTGTTGCCGCACCAGTTCACCAGATTCTCTATATCATTCTTGTACTGTCTCGACATTGTTTGAGATCTGACCCACTACAGTGGTGTCATCGGCAAACTTGAAAATCAAATTGGAGGAGAATGTGGCCGCACAGCCATAGGTGTATAAGGAGTATAGTAGGGGCTGAGAATCTAGCCTTGTGGAGCACCGATGTTGATTGTGGAGGAGGTGTTGTTGCTTATCCTTACTGGTTATAGTCTGAGAGTTAAGAAGTTCAGGATCCAGTCACAGTGGGGGGGTGCCGAGGCCCAGGCCACGGAATTTGGAAATGAGTTTCATGGGAATAATAGTGTTAGAACATGGAATCATAGAAGAACTACAGCACAAACAGGCCCTTTGGCCCACAAGTTGCGCCGATCATATCCCTACCTACTAGGCTTACCTATAAGCCTCAATCCTATTAAGTCCTATGTAGTCATCCAGAAGTCTCTTAAAAGACCCTATCGAATTTGCCTCCACCACCACCGATGGCAGCTGATTCCACTCACCCACCACCCTCTGAGTGAAAAATTTACCACTGACATCTCCTCTGTACCTACTCCCCAGCACCTTAAACCTGTGTCCTCTCGTAGCAACCATTTCAGCCCTGGAAAAAGCCTCTGAGAATCCACCCGATCAATACCTCTCAACATCTTATACGCCTTTATCAGGTCACCTCTCATCCTTCGTTTCTCCAAGGAGAAAAGACTGAGCTTCCTCAACCTATCCTCATAAGGCATGCCACCCAATCCAGGCAACACCCTTGTAAATCTCCTCTGCACCCTTTCAATAGCTTCCAGATCCCTCCTGTAATGAGGTGACCAGAACTGAGCACAGTACTCCAAGTGGGGTCTGACTAGGGTCTTATAAAGCTGCAGCATTATCTCCTGACTCCTAAATTCAATCCCTTGATTGATGAAGGTCAGTACACCATACACCTTCTTAACCACATCTTCTACCTGTGAGGCCAATTTAAGAGTCCTATGGACCTGGACCCCAAGGTCCTTCTGATCCTTTACACTGTTAAGAGTCTTACCCTTGATATTATACTCCTTTATCCCATTTGATCTGCCAAAATGGACCACTACACATTTACCTGGGTTGAAGTCCATCTGTGTTGAAGGCTGAGCTGTAGTTAATAAATAGGAATTTAACATAGGTGTTCACAAGATTGAGTGGCGTGGACAGAGTGGATGGTCAGATGCTCTTTCATGAGGTAGAAAATTCAAGCACTAGGGGATAGAGGTTTAAGTAAGTAGAGAAAAGTTTAGAGGAGATATGCTAGACAAGTTTTTTTACACAGAGGATGGTGAATGTCTGGAATGTGCTGCCCAGGGAAGTGATAGGAGCAGGCATGATAGCTACATTTAAAGGGTTTCTAGATGAATATGTGAATAGGATGGGAATGGAAGGATACGGACTCTAAGTGCATACGATTTTAGTTTAGGCAGGCATCATGATCAGCGCAAGCTTGAAGGGCTGAAGGGCCTGTTCATATGCTGTACTGTGTTTTGTTCTTTATCTTTAGAGCACGTTTTGATATATATTTCCACATACTTTTCCCCATCATGTTTTTTATTCCTTCCAATCGTGTGATTTTATTCCCTTTAATTCAATGCGCTAATATCTTTTCCAATTCACTAGACTGCGTTTAACAAAATTCCATAAAAGATTTAGTGAGCAGCCTGAAGAATCATCAGCAGTGAATAATTGGTGTGTTACCTTAACCCTGGAAATGTCAAATGTCCATCAGTCCATCAAACACAAAGCAATGACTTTGGGCAATGTCATTTCTACTCCCTCAGACGTCTTCAAATTGTACAGAACTTCTTTTCTGCATAGCTCACAGAAACTAGTAACCAAATGTCCCCTGACATCTCCTGAGTCTATTCACAGACCAGCTATTAGACATTATCAGTATCGCACCAATCTCCCGATACCACTTGCCTCACAAGTCAAATGTTTTATTTGTAGGTAAGTGGACAGTATTATGGAAGTACAACTCTGCAACTTAAGCCTTCGTTAGAACTATTTTTAAAGAAGCTTAGATATTTAAATGTTTGCATATCTGTTGATGTGGTCTCTCGCTGACCTGTAACTTTCAAACAATTCCCTCATACCCGACTAAATCAGAATGGATGATGCTTGCTTTGCTTATCATCTTTTTAAAACAATATTCACCTATATCTTCAGTTCAATAAGTCCATTGCACAACAGGGAAATCATTAGTATATCAAAGAATTGCGTCTATTTTCAATGCAAGGACTGTACTTGAAGTGTGTATGCTTAGCGGTGTGGGGTCATGTAATTACCCAAATTACCTGTTGTTCCTGCTGTTGAAGCTGTTTACATCAACCAGTATTAATTAAAACATAAAGAACAACATGTACAACCCTTGTTCATACATGCATTAAGTTATCGATGCACTGATGATCAATCATCATTTTTCAGTTTTCCTTAGATTAGGACATGATGCCAGAGGATTAGAAAATTGCACCCTACTTCATCATTGTAGATTGCTGCAGGACTGAAGGGGCAAATCACAGTTTGAGAAAGTCCAGCATTGGTGTAGCATGGCACGTAGTGAGTACAAACCTGAAGGTTAAAAAAATGAAATGAAGATTTGTATTTACATAGCTCCTTTCACAATCCCCAAAGAACCCTAAGTGCCTCACAGCCAATTAAGTACTTTTGCAGTGGATTCACTGCTGTTGGAAATTTGCAGATTTACAAGCATCTGATTTTGCCCTATTCAAAATTCATTCACTTACACCAAGATAAAATTGGTTGGATCTTAAGATAAAATCACTTTTAACCTGAAGCTGCAACCACTTAAAAATGATAAAATTAAAAAGGATGCACATTTCAAAAATAAATGTGTTTTCCAAAATTTCGTTCTTTACTCAGATTTACAGTCTCACTGCAAGCTATAAATGTTAACATCTCAATCAAACATTATGTTGACAATTAACACAGGAAAGAGAAAACGAGATTTGCATTTATCTAGCACCTTTCATCTCAGAATATCCCTTAAGCACTTCACAGCCAATGAAATACGTTTAAAGTGCAGACTCCATGGTGATGTCAGGGAAACACTGTCAATTTTCACACAGCAAGGTCCCACATACAGAATTTGATATATTTATATATATTTACTAATGTTGACTAGGAATTAAATATAGGCTAGTTTCTCTTGTTCTGAATCATATAACAGGAAATTTTTCAGAGGGAGGAGTGTTATCATTGAGTCCAGGCTGGCAGCAAAATTAGTCAGTCTAAAATTAAAAGGGCACAGTGAACTATGATGTTTAATTGCTTTCAACGTTAAAAATTAAGCTCTGAGTTCACACTGTTTTAGTCTTTGAAGGTGGAAGTTTAGAACAAATTAAATGTTTTCAGTATCCCTGACACTGAGCCCGAAGGTAGTCAGTGCTAGTCTTGTAGAACATTTGAAATTTGACACAAAAACATCTAAGGGACTTCTTCTGTCATCTTTAACAATGTGTATCAAAGACGCCATTAAATATGTCAGCAAACCAATGCCTACAGTTCCAGATGAACAGAGCCACATGCAAGGGAGCCAAGTGTGAGAATGCAATTTTGCATATATACTATATCAGTGAACATGAAGGTCTGGGGGAATTAAGTGTAATGGTTTATAAATAGCAGTTATTCAAGTCAACAAATTGGCTGCACCTGGCATTAGATGTTTGGCATAAGATATTTGGCATAATTAGCTAATACAACTGCTAGCTGGAAACTCTGACAGAAAATTATGGAATTGCTGTATGAGGCATAACATGCATAGTCTGCAGCTGGTGCTTTTGGTGCAGGCTTAGCAAGTAAAATATGCTCACACGTTGGGATTTTTGTTCCGAGAGGATGGGCTGCTGCTCCTGGAATGAGTTAAAAGGTTGTCAGTTGAAAAGTGGGTGTTGGCTGGAAGGCCTGGTAATGTGTGGAAGATTAAAAGAAACAAAGAAAAAAAACTTTCCAGCCCTCACCCCTCAACCCCTCACACACATTTCATGCCCCATCTATGGGAAGCCATGTCACCTCGTGCCCCTGTGCCCCTCCCCTATGGACCAACATACCAGCCAAGCTAACCAAGTCCCTGTACTAATCCCTCATGGTCCCTATACTCTTTGTACCAATTTATCCCCAACATTCAATCTCCATGGTCCCCATACCTTTCTTATCACCTCATGCACCTGAAATCAATAGCAAACATTTTCTTAATGCTCCTGACATCTTTTTTAAAAAAATTGAAGTGCAAGTTTTCTAAATGCTTTGACAGGTCCAAATGACATTCTCGACAGGCCTTCTCAACCACAGGCCCATTGACCATTCCAATGAGCTTGTCAGTGATATGTTTGTGCACCTTTCACAAACTGTGATCATGTGACATTGTTTCTGCGGATATGTCATTGCAGAATAGCTGGACGTAGTGGATGTGGAGAGAGATAGATGTGGAACTTCCATTACTGCAAGGTGTGAAGGCTAAGGCAGAATTTCTGAATGTTAAGCCTGAGTCCTGAGTGCCAGAGACTGCTGATTGGTGATTGATAGGGTGTGGTGCACTGAGCAGAGTTTGATGGTATGGTGGATGTGAGATGATGTGTCAATAAAAATTCATTGACATTGATCATCCAGGGAAGTCATTAAATGGCTTCCAACACCACCAGCAGATCCTTGGAGCCAGATCCTGGAAGTTGACTTCCTGCTCAAGTTCCCTTCGGAAGGTGGTCTCCAAGGAACTCCTGCCTCCCTGTGGAAAGATGACAACCCTCAATGTTGTGCCTAAGGTTTAAGTACCACATCTGTGAATCGAGGTGTTCTGTCATCTGCCTGAAAGTTCTGTCGCCCTTCTCACTATCTGAAGCAGTGACAGTCAGCAGCTGTAAAAACAAAATGCTGGAAAAACTCAGCAGGCCCTGCAGCATCAATGGAGAGAGAAGCAGATTGAAAAGTTAGAGTCTGTATGACTGGCAGCAGCAACCTCCTTTGATTCAATGCAGCTACCCCTTAAGAGGGGATGAATGCCTTTAAGAGCAGAAGTTTATTTGAAACATGTGTTAGCCTTGTACACTGTTAGGCCTCATTCTGCGCATGCAGCCAGCCAACGGTGCAAGATGCATTGCGTTGCATGCAGAGATCGTGGGACTGAGGAGGCGAAACAAATTTCTGTGTTGTGTACCTCAATGGAAACAGACAGATCGCAAATCATGACTCCTGCTACTGAAAATGGGCCTTAATGAATTTTCCCACCTTGGATCTCTGGGAGAATGAAGTGATTTGGATGCCCAGCTACACAAATCACGAAAAGCTAATTGATTGAGGATGTGATTTAAATAGTGATGTTGTCAATGGACATCATGGGTAAAATTCTCCCAAAAAAATTCTAAATGTGGTGCAATTCTGGTTGGTTGGGTCGGCACGATCTCAATCGCAATCCACCTACACTTAAACATTTTTTGGGGGGGCTTGGAGTGATTTATGCTGTGAATTAGATGTCCATGATTTAAAGATGCCAGCAATTACAGTTCCTCAGAGATTGGGGTGCTCTTTTTAAAGGGCTATCGAAGACCCCACTTCTTGTCAGAATAGACGTCCTCTCTCACAATCACTGGCAAAGACGCCCACTCCCTACAATTGTTGGCATCAGGGCCCCCCCAGGTATCAGGTCCCTCCATCGCTAGTACAGTTCCAACCCCCTCCCAGTTGAGCAACATCCCACAATGGGGTCACAAAAGGCTATGTCTCCTATAGGCACCCCTTTCAAGCACTCCCTAAAACCTCTCCCTTCAGGCCTTGCTCCTTGCTCCTGGCTTTGCCTCTGGCACCCTAATAGCTCCAGCTTGGTGGTGGAATTGCCAGGGGCTACAATGGCCTCCAAGTCCTCTATAATGGTTATCACTTGATCCAGAGAATTCAACTGTGGGTGTGAGAAGGCCCTCATTAAGGAACCCTTACATTTTAATGTCTGAATTGTGCCGAATGCTTGTATTGTTGAAAACAACTACCGGCAAAGATAGGCTATTCAGGCATAAGAGATAGAAAGAAATCCCCCTTAAAAAATGAACTAAGACTGTCACCTGAACTTTCCAGAAAGTACTTCAGAGTAGAGAAAAAAAACTTTTAAAATGTGAGCTCACCCCAAACAACTGTGCTTTTGAGGAAGCACTTCAGAGTTCATGAACTGTGAAGTTCTGTGTAAACAATCATAATAGGATAAATCATATTAAATCATAATATGATAAATCATATGATAAATAAACAATCATAATCTCTCACAAAAACAGAAAATGCTGGAAAATCTCAGTAGGATGACAGTATCTGAGGAGAAAGAACGGAACCAACATCTTGAGTTTGGACATCATGGGTACAATTCTCCCAAAAAAATTCTAAATGTGATGCAATTCTGGTTAGATGGATCGGCACAATCTCAATCGCAATCCACCTACACTTAAACATTTTTTGGGGGGCTTGGAGCTAGTAGTAGCCACTTAAGGAGGTGTACAAGTTATTGGGCATGAAATGGAGTGTAAACAAGTCATTTCAAAGCTTTTAAAAGCTGCAAAGACAAGGCTAGCCATGTAACCCCACAACCCTCATTCCAGAGGAGACCCCTGACCTGAGCTTCTTCAGCCTAGCATGAGCCATCCACCCTCCAG
Organism: Carcharhinus amblyrhynchos; assembly: GCF_965287045.1. Classification (NCBI taxonomy): domain Eukaryota; kingdom Metazoa; phylum Chordata; class Chondrichthyes; order Carcharhiniformes; family Carcharhinidae; genus Carcharhinus; species Carcharhinus amblyrhynchos. Next base: position 24,947,930 of record NC_137328.1, on the reverse strand, counting down.
CTCCTTTGAAGAATCCATTCTGCACCCTGGCAGTAGATGCTTTGCCCATGGGGCTGAGTGTTGAGCTGTACTCACCTCCTTACTCAGCTTCACAACTCCAGGAACCTGGGCTGAACTCCTGGCTTGAGTCACTGTCTGTGCAAAGCCTGCACATTCTTCCTGTCTCTGCGTGGGTTCCTCTGGGTGCTCCAGTTTGGTCCCACAGTCCAAAGAGTTATGGGTTAGGTTGATTGTCCATGTTAAATTGTCCCTTAATGTCCAGGGATGTGTAGGGTAGAGGGATTAGTGGGGTAAATATGTGGTGTGATAGGGGTAAGGCCTGGATGGGATTGTTGTTGGTGTAGACTCGATGGGCTGAATGGCCTCCTTCTGCACTGTAGGGTTTCTATGATGATTCTGTGATTCTAACCTGTCGTGATTGACACCTGGGTGACTTTTTGATGGTGGGGGGCTGGGTGCACGGTTTGCAGGAGGCCACTATATTCAATTTAAATCTCACTGATGAGATTAAATGAATGCAAATGAGTCCTGTTGGGATCCTGATCATGCCTGGTAAATGGACCAGGAGCATCAGAAGCTATTCAACAAGCTGGAGCCTAGGGGTGAGAGACGAGACTGGAGTGTTGTGTTTTGTTTTAATGTTTAAAAAAAAAACTAAACTCAACAACAGTGCTAGAGTACAAAGAACAGGCCTTCTGCCTGCCACCTCACAGCCCCCCGACTCATTCTGGAGGCAGTCAAGTCTGACCTCTAATCCAGCCTGCATCCTGCAGTTAAAATTCAAAATGCGGGCTATCAGTTTTTAAGGGTGGGTTTGTAGAATTGGGAATTCTCCCATCTCTGCAACCTGACTTAGAGCAAAAAACTAGGCTGAAAATTGTAGGATTAAGATTATTGTATCACAGTGGCTGATTATCGAACACCTCAGCTGAGCTTCCTTGAACATACCTGTAGGAGTACATTACAAGCAATTAAGTGTAAGTACAGTTTATTCTACAGTGATGTAAATACAGTCTGAATCTGGAGATTCGGAAACTTCTTCACCTCGTGGCCAGCTCAGGTCTCAAAATTCAATTTATGTTACTAGTTATTGTCTGTGCATTGCTGAAACCACTCCAACTCATGCTAAATTTGAAATATAAATGCATTCTGAACTATTGTGTGGCTGGAAATGTTTAAATGCATTTCTCTTAAACATATAGGGTGGAATTTTACCACCTTGCCCATCACAGGATTTGTAACGGGGTGAACATTGGGAAGGTCTGTTGACATCGGATGGGATTTTACAGTTTCGGGACAAGCACAGCCATTAAATCCTGCCAGAAATATATATTCCTGCCAGTTAATACACAGTGTTATCACTCAAACCTCCATGAAAAACACGAGTGAATGTGATATCAAAGTAAAGAACAGAACAGGAATTATTAATGGTGATCTTGATCAAGCTTCATGCTAAAATCTGATCTCAAATATTGCAAGTCAGTCAGTCAATTGAGTTTGGACCATTACTTGAACCGAGATTCCAATTGATTTTTGCTTTTTCCCTCACCAGCAAATTACATCCTTTACAATCACCGAGGCAATTATTGTTTGTATGCAAATTAGACTTTTAATGTGTTTGTTGAACTTAATCACAGCTATCAATCAAACTGCCCCTTAGAAAATTATACCAAGCCCTTAATATTGTGATCAGTACCTTATTTGAATTGTAAATGATTTCTTGAAATATGTATTTAAGACATTGGTTAAATATGCAACCTATTTGATGAAATTCAATTATCACTTGAATTTTGGACTACTTTACATATAAAATGACATGGAAATAAAGTATAAAGAAATTAGAATGCAGATTTACTAATCCATTAAGAGCTGGTTAATTAAACAGTACAATAAATGCAAAACAGCAGTTGCCCCAAGTCTTCCTCTCTTTCATATGTATCCGAGCCTGATGTATGATACATGACAATTTTGCTTCTAGATTAATGACATTAAACTAATGATTGGTATATATATTTTTAATATCCTTACAAGTGAGACACAGAATGAAAATAAACTGTCTCAATTATCCTTTTTCAAAATAAATATTGAGTTAAAGAACAAGATTCTTAATCCAAATAATGTGCATCACCAACATTGTTGTACAGGGCTGCAGCCAATCAAAATTAAAATGTATGTGACATTTTATTAGCCTTCCAAGAGGCAGTGATGTATCCTAAGGAACTGTGTTATTGCTAAATAAAGATTTATGCTGCGAAGGTAAACCTTTTGGCTGATTGAATGATATGTCTTGAGACTTGCCTCTTAACTAAGTATTGATCATAGAAAAGCTGAGTTTGGCACTCAGAGCTTAGGAGTTCATGAGGAGGTATTGCTGACCCATCAATTGGTGCTGTTTGTACTGGCTGTCAGGAAATAGCTGCCTGATATATATGTATTTCAAATCACTGAGGAAAAAAAGCTCAAGATGTTTGAAATGGTGCAATGGACTTTGATTGTTTCATCCGGACTAATGGGATGAAATTATTTTCCCTTTGGTAGCTGTAAAGTTCCAATAACAAATGAGTTTAGGTAGCCTCAAGTCAATTCACCGTTGAGTAAGAGTCAACAGCATGAGACTAATCACAATTTGCCAAGATTGGAAATTGCAGTCAGGCAATAAAAAGTAAAGTGAAAACTTGAACTAAAGATTGAAAAATCCTGCATCGGGCACCATAAAGTAAGTTTTGTTGTCGTAAGTATATTAAAAGCAAATCTTTATTCACAACTCATAACTATATTCAAATATGTAGTAGAGGATATAAGTAAAGCACTGATTCCATCTTGGTGTTTACACATCTCTGTCCATCTCTAGACTGACCTTAACTCTGGATCATGTGCTTTCTTCCATCACTGTGGGCAGTACTGTATGCAGACCCACATTAACCCTATAGGTTACAGATTCTACGACTGCAAAGAGTAACTTTGACAAAAATTTGTAACTGTACCACTTTCATTTGACCCTGACTAATTTGAAGTTACTTTTGTACCAAAAATGTTTGAAGTACCTTCCCTTGTTGGGAACGACGGCTACGATTCTCCCATTGCGAAACGCAATTTTTCTGGCGGGTGGGGCCAGGAGATGCGCATGTCGGCCATTTTGCGGGTTCCCCGATAATTTTTACAAATCACATGCATCTCCCAGCCAGAGAAAAATGACCACTGGGAACCCGCTGGAAATTGGCAGGCCACTGTTTAGCATGAGTTCACATAACTTTACGTGCCATAATCAGAATCCACACGGCAATCTCCACCCATGTCTGCGTCTCCTAACTCTTTGGCATGATGTAATTTTGGGGTGAATCAGAATAGGTATTTAAAAGTCACAACCTGGCGTGGCAACCTTGAACTGGCGTGAGGAGGTAGGTGCTGCTAGCGGAGTGTGGGGGATGTTGCAGTTAGGCCCTGGAGATCCTGGTGGCCTTCCTCCTGTTGCCTTCAGGTTTTGGCCCATTGACGATTGACATCTGTTGGGGGGTGGGGGTGGTTCCATTTCCTCACAACTCCCTGGGTGAGATTCCGTCAGGGAGTCCTTCCTCCACCCTCCCAAACAAGCAGTGCTGAATCTCACTGTGGGAAGAAGCCTCGAGGGCTCCTGCTTCTCCCCAGTCCCCACCCCTCCAAGCACACTGAAGCTCACTTTGGGAAGCAGCCTCAAGGCTCCCGCTTCCCCAAACCCTCCCTCCAAGCAGCGCTAAAACTAACTGAGTCGTAACGCCGAGGACTCCCACTTCCCCCTCCCCCTACCCCCCACCCCCCTCCAAACAGCGCTGAAGTGCATTGTGGGAAGCAGTCTCAAGGGCTCCTGCTTCCCCTCCCCCCCTCCACAGCATTTTGCAGGGGCACTGTCTTTCTGCTAAGTGCTGGTGTTCCGGGCTAGGGGAGGAGTGTACCACGTGTTGACTGAGGCCTGACCAGCTGCTGCTGTAGGCCAAGGTGCAGAGATTCAGACATGGACTGCATGGAACCTACTGTTACTGGGAACACATCTGATGCTGATTTGCAGTCTGTCCCTGTCCTGTGACACAGACCAACAACACATGCCTGTAACCACCACCTCCCCACCACTGCACTGGGTATCCGTAGATCACGAACACGGGACTGAAGTGCAAATAAAACATCATTAATAAGTTTTTGAGAAAATTGAAAAGGTTGTGCAGCCTATAACATGAAGCATAGACATGGTCCATGGTCCAAGGTTGCAAAAGGGGCATGCTTGGGAACCCGTGAACCAGTGCAACCTACAATTGGATGGTACTGCTGCATTCAAACCCTCCACCCCAGGTCCCGAGATAGTGGGGCGAGATCCCTCCATAGAAGAAACTCCACTGTAGACCTCCGCTGCCTGACAGCAACAAGGCCCACCAAGGTGAATCCGGGCAATGGGCGAGGACGCAGTAGTAGAGGGTGTGCAGCAGCAGCCCATACAGAAAACCATATGGTAGCAAAGGGTCCCAAGGTCATTTCCATGAGGTGGTCAAGCTGTGAGGCACCTAACCTGGGAGAGGGGTCTCAGCTTCGGGCCAATGTGAAATTCCATCCAAGCAGGTCCATGCTTGGGTGGGATCCCACCTCACAGATGCGCCTCCTCAAGACCACTTGTGCCCTTGGGTCCGAGCACAACCATCCAAAGGTCTTGGATGGCTTTGGACACATGCCAAATGGCCACCCTCACGTGCTCAGTAGTTCATGGGGGTTCATCCAGACCACTATAGATGATCTGGAGGAGGGAACCGAGTGTAGAGTGTCGAAATTTGCTGATGACACCAAGATTGGGGGATCGGCAAATTGTGCGGAGGGTGTGGAGAGTCTACAGAAGGATCTAGATAGGCTGGGCGAATGGGCCAGGAAATGGCAAATGGAATTTAATGTTGGCAAGTGTGAGGTGGTCCACTTTGGTAGGAAGAATGGTAGGAAGGACTATTACTTACGGGGCGAAAAACTGCAGCAGGCGACGGTGCAGAGGGACCTCGGGGTCCTTGTGCATGAGTCGCAAAAACCCAGCTTGCAGGTGCAGCAGGTGGTCAGGAAGGCGAATGGGATGCTGGCCTTCATAGCGAGGGGGATTGAATATAAAAGTAGGGAGGTCTTGCTGCAGCTGTATAGGGCATTGGTGAGGCTGCAGCTGGAGTACTGTGTGCAGTTTTGGGCGCCGCACCTGCGCAAAGATATTTTGGCCTTGGAGGGAGTGCAGAGGAGGTTTACTAGGCTGATACCGGAGTTGAGGGGGTTGAGCTATGAGGAGAGGCTGAATAAACTGGGCTTGTACTCGTTAGAGTTTAGAAGAATGAGGGGAGATCTCATTGAGACATATAAGATGATGAATGGGATGGATAGGATAGAGGTGGAAAGACTCTTCCCGCTCAAAAAAGACAGTAGGACTAGGGGGCACAGCCTCAAGATAAAAGCGGGGCGATTTAGAACGGAGTTGAGGAGGAACTTCTTCACTCAAAGGGTGGTGAATCTCTGGAATTCTCTGCCCGTTGAAGTGGTGGAGGCTGCCTCGCTAAATATTTATAAGACGCGGGTTGATGGGTTTTTGATAGGAGAGGGGATTAAGGGTTATGGGGAGAGGGCGGGAAAGTGGAACTGAGCCACGACAGATCAGCCATGATCTTATTGAATGGCAGGGCAGGCTCGAAGGGCTGGATGGCCTACTCCTGCTCCTATTTCTTATGTTCTTATGTTCTTATGTTCTGCCACCCAGTACGTCCCCAATCCTGGTCACCCCAGCGTCCACAACTCTCCTCTCTGCCAGTCACCTGAAGTTATATGGCTGGAGGAGCGGTTTCCTGAGCAGCAGCTCTCTCATGTAGTCGCTATTCCTGACAGGGGAGAGCTGCGTCATGAGGCAACCGTGTTCTAGACTTTGAGAAGATTCTGGTAAAAGATGAGCAGCGGTCCGAAGGGGGTCAGAAGATTCCCCAGATTTATGAGCAGGAGCTGCATGTCATAATTGAGGCCGTGCGCCTGGTGGGAGAAGTATTTTGCCAGGACACACCATCATGGAGGAGGCTCGACGTAAAGGTATTTCTGCAGGGTCTGGGTGCGAAGGCACACAAGCCTGATCACCCTTCCTGAGCAGGAGATAGAAAACCTCAGGAGGGGCCTGGTCCAGTCTGTTGTCCCAGAAGAACCAGACAAGAGTTCTCTGGATGTTTGTGACAAAATCAGGGGGAGGGGTCACAATGACCAGCCGGTACAACAACATGGAGGTGAGCAGCTGGTTTCTGACAAGAACTCACGCCCTGTAGAACAGCACTTGGAGCAGTCCTGTACAGCGACTCAGGTGACTTTGGTCTCCAGCTCCCGTCAGTTCACTGGCCAGGATTCCTCAGCCAGGCAAAGATGGATTCCCCATTAGAGGAGGTTGGTCCTGCTTCGGGTGAATGGCCTGAGCTCCTCTGGAAGGGGGTTTGTCTCCCACTGACCAACGAGAAGTTCAGAGAATTTGGCCCAGTTGATCCTGGTGGAGGATGCGGCGGAGTACACCGCCTGACAGTCCCGCATCCTCCGCAGGTCAACCGGGTCCGTGAGCATGAGGAGCGCATCATCGACGTAAGCCGATAGGACCACCCCTACGCCCAGCCCATGCAGAGTCAAACCCGACAACTTCCTCCACAAGAGGTGCAGGAATTGCTCCACGCAAATGGAATGCAGTTGAGTGGATAAGGGACAGCTCTGCCGCACTCTTTTTTCAAAGTGAAGGGGTGCCGTCAGGGACCCAATAACTTGAATGAGGTACTGTGGTGAAGTACAGGAATTGGATCCGGGCAATAAAATGTGTCCCGAACCCGAATGCCCGCAGAGCTGGATCGGGGTCACCCCAGACCTGATCTCCCCCAGTTGATGGAGGTGGGGAAGGAGGAGCTCTACAGGGATAAAAGGCAGGACACTGGACAAAAATGACCCTCTGGGTGGGTGGCCTCCAGACATCCATCACCAGGGAAGTCCCACCCACGGTGAGCCCCTTTTCCAGGGCGAGGTGAACTGCCCACTTAGCCTTCAGAGAAAACATGGCTTTGTGTACATTTTTGAGGCTGCTACAATGGCCGAGGGGCCGACAACCCCAGCCATTGCCCTCGTGCAGACCTTGATGGTCATGTCGGAGTGGGCATAGCACTTGACCGAGGTATTTAGTCAAAAAACGGACAGGTGGCAGGGCCTTGGCAGTGGTGAGGGCTTTTGATGCTGCTGCTCCCGCATACGTGGGCCTGGAAGGCCCTGCCACTGGCGACGATGACATAGTCGCCATGTTTTTAAGGGTGCTACACCCACTCCGAGACCGTCCAGGTGTTTTATGCTCTATTTTCTTTTCCGTGGGGACGCAGGGAAGATTGGGTGGGGGCCTGTCTAGCCCTTGTGGGAGGCACAGAGAGGGGGTAAAGAGGAAAGGGAGGGTGGGTACAAATTGGGGGGGGGGGGGGGGGGGTTCTCTGCCCAGGTGTTTGGGGGGTCAGAAGGAGAACGAGGGAGGGTGGGGCGTGGCCTCTGCTGTTCTCTCCTTGGTTTCAGAGAGGGAGAGAGGAACAGAGGAGCAGGAGGGAGGACAAGGAACAGGACACTAGGATGGGCTACTGCCCCAGGTCAGGAAGAGAGGAGGGGGGCAGCAGCAGTGGGTGGGGAGACTTTAGGTGTTCAGCCCTGAGGGCCCAGCAAAAAGTTCAGGGTGACTTCACCCACCCCCCCCCCCCACTCCTGTAGATGGAACGATTTCTGTCTTTTCTCCCCTGCCCCTCTCCCTTTCAGGCATAGACCTTTGATGGATGGGGACACCAGCCCAATAGCTCAGTTCTTTGATGTTTTTTTTCTTCCGTGAAGGTTTCTGTCCTCCGTCCTGCGGCTGGACACTGAGCCTCCAGGCCCAAGGCCCAAGGCCTGGAGGTCTTCTAGGCCTCTCTCTCCTCTCCCAAGAAGAGAGCACTCCCCAGTGGCTGAAGGTTCAGCAGTGATGGTTTTTCCTCCTTGGAAACTTCCAGAGAGGCAGAAGCCCCTTCATCAAAAATCCCTTTTTGTTTTCACAAACTCTAACAGGAGTGCAAATAGTGTTAGCACTCAGCAGTCCCCCCTCATTAGGAGAGTGCAAGTGCATTGAGTATGGCCAATCAAGGGACCATTGAGAACAAATGCTTGAGAGAGATTTTAAAGGCTGCATCCAGTTGAGTGTCATTCTTCCTTCAGAGTGCTGATTGGCTGCCATTCAATAGGCTGCTGTGTCCATGGGGCAATGCAATACACAAGGTTCCCATTCAAGAAAGGAAATGATCACAAGCTGGGGTTTGCATATCAGCACAACACGAGTTCTCTGCAGGGCAACAGTGAGGGCAGTATGTTCAAGGGATGGAGGGATTATGTTCCCACATTATCCAGATCCATGATCTGTGAACTCTCAGCAATGTGCATATGCGTGGGTTCCTGTACATCTTGCCGATTTCAGGCTCTTTGGCTCCACATCCCCCCCAAGCGTTTAATGATATTCATGATTGGGCCCTCTGCATTACACAGAGTGCAGAGATTCGGGTGAGAAGCTAACAGACAAAACAGTTGGGATTTAGAACAGTTTTCCCACCAATTCAGCACTTTTGGGAGAATCACCCCCGATGATACTGAACGCATTGTGTTAGAATCATAAAGTCATAGAACCCTACAGTGTAGAAAGAGGCCCTTCGGCCCAATGAGTCTGCACCAAACACAATCCCACCCAGGCCCTACCCCCATATTCCTACATATTATACCCACTAATCCCTCTAACCTATGCATCCCTGGGCACTAGGAGCAATTTCTTAGCATGGCCAATCAACCTAACCTGCACATCTTTGGACTGTGGGAGGAAACTAGAGTACCGGTTTCTCAAACTGAGGTAGAGAAGGCCATGAGGTAGAGAATAACGAAGTTTCAGACATAAGGCATTCAAGCAAATAAAATAATTCTAATTTTAATAGTGCAATAGACTTTAACCTGAAACACTGGGTTAGTCAATTTCTTGTCCTCATGGGTTATAACAATTTAACCTTTCTCATCAATAGTGTGGTTGATTGGTCTCAAGAAATGGGAAGTGCTTCTAACCTGTGGAAAATTGGGCCACCTTCTGACATTTTTTCAAGATATTTTAAAGTTGAAGTTTCTTTATTAGTGTCACAACTAGGCTTACATTTAAAACTGCAATGAAGTAACTGTGAAAATACCCTAGTCACCACACTTCGCACCTGTTCGGGCACACTGAGGTAGAATTTAGCATGGCCAATGCATCTAACCTGTACTCCTTTCAGAAACTGGAGCACCCAGAGGAAACCAAGCAGACATGGTGAGAATGTGCACTGCACACAGACAGTGATTCAAGCCAGGAAATGAATGTGGGTCCATGGTGCGTGAGGAAGCAGTGCCAACCACTGTACCACCATTCTGGTGGGTATATAGGGCAGAACATCCAGGCAGCAATGGAATTCTGGGACAAGGAAAATTCATGCCTTTTGGGGGCTACAGGAGAATTCTTGTCTCTTCTGACATTACAAAGGAAAGTTTAAAAATGAACTTACCTTGAACTGGCAATTCTTCTAATCCTCTTCTCATGGGTCTTCATCTTGGTACAGTGCTGCCACTGCTTTCCCACTCAAGACTAATAATCTGCATATTTAATGAAGAACCCCATTGACTTTAAGCAGATAACTTAGCTGTATTTCCATAACTGCGGGTAAAAATTGAAAATAGTGGGACTTGGGTAGAATATCATGAAATATGTCACCTGGTGAATAATAATTGCTGTCCTATCCACTCTAAAGCCATGCTGGTAGGTATTTGTTGGAAATCTATTTCTATGCTATACAATGAATGAGGATTTGTTAATGCTACTCGTACTGATACAATTGCAGAATGCCCAGAGATGATCTTTTCCAGATTCTTTCAAGCTTTTGAGGGAGCAGGTGCTGCTTCGAGATTGGGAACTATCCTTTTGTTTTAGTCTGAACTGATACATTTTGTACTTTTCCCCCTCCTTAAATTAGATAAAAAACAGGCTCAGAAACTGTTGATTCTCTAGGTGTTTACTTTATAATTATTCATTTTTTCAGAAACATTTCACTGTAAATTACATGGATCCCTATAGGAATGGGAACGTTGATTTTCCAAAGTAGAATTTGGAAGCATTATTAGTTCTAATCCCAACCTCAAAATCTGATTGTTTTCTATTCCCTAGAAAATGGTGTACTTTATCGGAGCTGCAATTTGTGGCCACTTCTTTCTAGAAAGTAAACATTGCCAGCTGTCCCTTTGATTTCCAATATAATGAACAACTAGAAATTCTGCTTAGCAGATTCAGTGAGGATCTTAACACTTTCAGCTTCCATTTGTCCAGGGAAATTTGCATTTCATTTCAGAAGCAAAGAAGAACAATCCAAACTGATTAGGATCCATGGTGATGGCATGTAATGAAAATCTAATTGCGCCAGTCTTTTTATCCTAACAAGCTCAACAACTCATTTTCAACTGGTCACTTTTCCACCTGCTCACTGGGTCCTGGCAGCCGAGGCAGGCATCTCTGTGCCATCATGTGAATACCAATGAAGGAAAGGTCACTTGGAAAGCCACAAAGTGGGCACAAGATGTAAGTATTTTCGACAGGCAATAGACGTTTTCTGCTGTGCACCGGTGAAACACTTTAGACAAGGATTTCATTGCAATAGTAGTTTAAATCAGCACAACAAGCAAATCATGCATTTGTGGGTCTATGGAGGTTGCACTTGATCTGTTTGTGACAGAGATAATAAATCAGGATTTGCATGTTAAATGTGAGAAGGAAAATGATTTGATATGCCAGGTAGAGAAGCTGTATGATACATATTCATAAGCTGACAAGAGGTGGAAAATAATTCAACTTCTAAATGAACTGAATGATTCTCTAAATAAATTGGTTGTTCCTGTTTTGAATGTGGCACCACCAATCTAATTGACAATACAATTTATGTCGCCATGTTTTTGCTTGATATGCATATAACATTCAGCATGAAGATTCCTACCTTAATTCAGGTTGCTCAACCTGTGCAACTCAAGGCAACTGGCGTTGGTACATCGCAAAGATCTTTCAGATGGGTTCAGTCCTTGGAATCAGCAGTAGTTTTTCTCTTGTGTTATGACGGTGAAAGGCATGCGCATGAACGTATTTTTGAAATTATCTCCCCACTCTAACCTCCAGAACTCAGGCGTGATGCCACCTGCAGTCACCATGCTCCTTATCTGACAGAAATAGTCATTAATCACGTGTGAGCCTCGACATTGAGCACCAACTGATGAATCAACAACTGTTTAATCATGCAATAGGCATTTTGGTTAATGGGCCTCACCTCAAAATTTCCTCTTCAAAGGGTTCAGTATGTTACTGGTAGTTTAATGGGTTAGTAATCCAGAGGCTTGAAATAATATTCCAGATGCACAAGTATAAATCCCATCATAGCCTGTGGTGGAATTCAATTAATCAATATTTTAAAATTTATATGCTCAGGAGAGACGACAATTCAAGAAATTATGATGCATATCAGGAATGGATAAATAGGATGGATCTTTTTTGTCTAATAGAAGCATATCAAATTTTGAACTATTTTGAAAGAGTGGGTGCAGAGAGAATGTTTTCAAAGATCTATGGGTGCACTTATACCCCAGATAGACTGCAGCAGATCTGAAAGATGGCTCACCACCATCTTTTCAGATGCAATTAGGCAACAGATATTGGCTTTGCCTGTGATCCTCACATCCAATGATAGAATAAAAGATCTGTGGGGAAGAATATCACTGGGTTCATCGAAAAACCCAATAGCCTGATGAGTGGAGGTCCATAGAGGAGGTGGGAAGGGTCAACACTACAGTGAGAGGGGAATGGATTGGTTCAGGTGAACTGGGGGTCAATTGGCCGGTGCGACAATTGGGGAGGGGGGGAGCAATTGGAGTAATGTGTGCAGTTCTGATGTCCTTATCTGAGGAAGGATGTCCTCATTACAGAGGGAGTACAACGAAGATTTACCAGACTGATTACTGGGATAGCAGGAAACTGGAGGAAACCACCACTGACACAGGGAGAACGTGCAGACTTCACACAGACAGTGACCCAAGCAAGGAATCGAACCTGGGTCCCTGGCGCTGTGAGACAGCTGTGCTAACTACTGTGCTACCATGCCATTCATGGTCCTTGGCTGATAGAGCTCTATCTCCAACCAATTCCTTCAATCCTTTTTATAGCGTGATATACTTTTCTGGCTTGCCCACAGGCCTGTGACTGGTTATTTTGACATCCTAGTAAAGTTGGGATTTTCACTGGTTGTTCTAAAGTATTCACCCAATGTCAGGTCGATCTTTGAGGTATCTGTCCCTGAAGTCTAACTTCCATGTCAGCCAAACACAGCCTTTAGGAAAGATCAATGTGTTCATTTCCAGTTGACAATTGGATAAATTTGTTGTATTTCACTTGCTCAATTGCAAAATTTACTGCCAGCTATAGACTGCATTTTGAGAATTATCCAATTGTATGAACAATAAATGTGTACCCTGAAGTGGCTAATGGCTTAGCACAGAATGATTGCCCCATGAAGTTTTATTTCTCAGTTTGACTACAGAAAGTACAAATTTTTTTGTGAATTTGATCATGCTTCTGTGTTTTTAACCATAGGTTGTTTTACATCACATTTCCTTTGTGAACAAATGATTTGTTTCTCTGAAACTTTGATTCATAACCACTTATACATATATACATAGCATAATGGGTCACTTAGAAAGAGAACAGGAGTGAACAATGACTACTCTGAAGAGTCAGCTGAGATTCGTGTTCCAATTTTCTGGTTAGCCATCATGTGAAGAAGGAGATGAGTGCATGGAGACACTGCCTTGGCTGGAATGCTTCAGCTATGAAGAGAAGTTGACTAGGCTAGGCTTACTTTCCATAGAGCAGAGAAGGATGAGAGTGGACATGATTGAGGTCCTAGAGAGGGTCAAATAACCAGGAGATATAGACTGAAGGTAAGGGACAGGAGATTCAGAGGAGATTTGATGGAAAAACTTTTTCACCCAGAGGGTGGTGAGGATCTGGAACTACTGTCTTAAAGGGTGATCGAGAGAGAATCCTTACAACATTCAATAAGCATTTGAACGAGCATTTGAAACACTGTGGCATACAAGGCTATAGACTAAGTGCTAGAAGATTATAACAGATAGGTGCTTGATGGCCGGTGCAGACATGATGGGCTGAAGGGCTTCTTTCTGTGTTGTAAAGCTGTGTGACTCTATGGTCCCCATGAGAGGCTTGGTAGAAAATTAGGGGCTGTTGCAGGTCCTTAAGAGCCTGAAGCAGCTTGTAGGATTTGGCTGCGGGCAGAAGTCAAAGTCAACTCCACAGGAAGATGTCTGTGAGCAATATGAGATCCAGTAGGGCCCTGAGGTCTTTGAATGCAATGTGGACATATCTGTGCAACAAGTGAATAGGCAGAACAATAGACCATTCTTTTCATCATTTACCAAGTCATTTCATTAATCAAAGTGGAAGATCACTGGATGTTCTTCCCACTGGCAGTCACACAATTAAAATCTTCCACTGCCCTCACATCTGTTCCACATTTGCAGCCTCTTCCTATCATTATGTATAGTATGTATTTTTTTAATTCATTCGTTGGACATGGGGGTCACTGGCGAGGCTAGCATTTATTGCCCATCCCTAGTTGCTCTTACTGAATGGCTTGCTTGGTCATTTCTGAGGGCAGTTGAGAGACAATCAGATTGCTGTGGCTGAGGAGCCACATTTAGGTGAGACCAGGTAAGCACAGCAAATTTCCTTCCAGAAGGGACATTAGTGAACCAGATGGATTTTTCCGACAACCTACAATGTTTTCATGCTGACCAGCAGATTTTTAATTCCAGATTTTCTTTTTTAATTGAATTCAAATTCTACCAGCTGCCGTGGTGGGATTCAAACTCAGTTTCCGGATTAATATTCTGGCGAATATACCACTTGGCCATTGCTAGGGTAGTTTTGAGTGTAGTGGGATAGCTGACTTTTACAGGTTGGAAAATATTGCCAAGGACACACATTAACCCATCTGAAGTTTTCATTGAGGAGAGGTTGGCACATGCCAGGAGCGAAATAGCCAGATGAGGAGGTTACTCTGTAAGCATTAACACCATTTGAAGATGCCACCATCAAAGTCATGGGAAGAAACAAATTAGCCACCGTTGGAAAGGGCAAGGCCAGAGACCTGACTGAGTTGCCATTTCAGAACAGAAAATGTATGTAATTGAATCAGGCACTCAAGAACAAGGTAACAGGAGGCAGACAGGAAACAAAATGAGAAGCATGCTCACCATCTAATCAAAGGGCAATTGATGTATTTAAAACAGTACAACACTTCCATTAATGAGGTCAGTGCCATTTTACAGAGCGACACGGTGGTTAGCACTGCTGCTTCACAGCTCCAGGGACTTGGGTTTGATTCCCAGCTTGGGTCACTGTCTGTGTGGAGTTTGCACATTCTCCTCGTGTCTGCGTGGGTTTCCTCCGGGTACTCCGGTTTCCTCCCACAGTCCAAAGATGCGCGGGTTAGGTTGATTGGCCATGCTAAAAATTGCCCTTAGTGTCCTGAGATGTGTAGGTTGGCGAGATTAGTGGGTAAATATGTGGGGAAATGGAAGTAGGGTCTGGGTGGGATTGTCAGCGGTGCAGACTCGATGGACTGAATGGCCTCTGTAGGGTTTCTATGATTTCAGCCATACCTGAAAATTTTAACATCATTTTTGCTTTCAAGTGTCCTAAAATGCTCTCAATTACAATTTGGCATTAATCGATCTAATTTGGAATGAATTTGCTTTCAAATTGATGGCAAATTCAAAGCTATTCCAGCATGCTCAGAACCATCCCAGCACAATCAAAGCTATCCTAGCACAGTCCAAACTATCCCAGCATAATCAAAGCCATCCCAGCGCGCTGCATACTATGCCAGTGCGCTCAGAGCCATCCTAACACATATCAAAGATATCTTCCTGCGCTTAAAGCTATCCTGTATGCTCAAAGCTATCAATATACCCAGCTACCTGCACTGAAAAATATAAGGAAATTAAATTCTTGAACGAACCTGGTATATTCAGCTTTTCATCCAGTTCAAAAAATGTTCCTCTAATCACTAAAAGTTTGAGAGAACCGCCTGAATCCCATCAGTTCTTATTTGATTCTAGTCTCAGGACCTACACTTTTGACCCACCCACTCTCCTAGTCTCGAGGTTTAAATTCTCCTTCCCCCATTCCCCCCAGTTCCCACACACTGCCCCCAGTCTCTTCAATCTCCAGACTCTCATCATTTCCTCCACAGTCTCTAAGCCCACTTCTCTACATTTTCAACACTGTCTTCCTGCCCCCCCCTCTACCACCCAGCACCTCTCACTCATTCCCTGCAGTCTTCAGGCCCTTAGCCCTCACCCTTGCCTTTGGCCTGGACCCTGACCTTGCTCCTAGGTTGGAGCCCAGCCTTGCTGTACTCTGGGGCTGGACCCCAGCTTCAATTCACTCTACACCCAGCCTGGACCCTGACCTCCACAGTCCACATTGTGCCTGTGCCAACTTCAAATTTTCACAAGGCCACCCTGGAATCCATCTCAGCTGTCAACAGAAATAACCAGTTGGTGGGGGGAGAATGAAGGGGCTGGTGAAGGAGAGAAAAAAAGGGAAGAGGGTCCAATGGGGAGGGAAGAAGAGAGAGAGGAGAGAGGGAAGGAAGGTGAGATGAAAGGAGGGGAAAGGGTTAGGGAGATTGGGAAGAAATGGAAAGATTGGAGGAGGAAGGGGGATGGAAGGGGAAAAATAAAGGGGAAGAGGTGCATGGGAGGGGAGGGCAGAAGGGAAGGGAGACAAAAAGAAGGGAGGAGGGGTAAAAGGATGGGGAAGCAAGGGCAGAATGGAGGGGAAGGGGGAAGGGAAGGGGAAGAAATGGGAGGGAGAAAAGAAGGGTGAAGGAGAGGGGGAAGGTGGGAAAACAGTGGGAAGAGGGGGGAAGGGGAGTGGGAAAAAGAGGAGGCAGAAAAAGGGAGGAAGGGAGAATAGGACAAGGCATAGTGAAATAAGGAGAGAGAATGCAAAGGGCTTTCCCCCTGCACCCACATTCCAGGGTACTTTCAAGGTTCCCATGAACTGCTGTGCCTGCCATCTGGACCAACAAAAACCTCATTACTAGCTCAGGACAACCACAATCATCTGTGGACAACCCACATCTGATCGTGATAGAAAAGTTATTCAACAAAGGACAAAGGTAATTACAGCACAGAAACAGGCCCTTCAGTCCCCCAAGCCTGCACTGACCATGCTGCCTGACTTAACTAAAACGCCCTATCCTTCCAGGGACCATATCCCTCTAATCCCATTCTATTCATGTACTCAAAAGTCACTACCATATCCGCTTCCACTACCTCCCCCGGCAACAAGTTCCAGGCAGCCACTTCTCTCTGAGTGTGAAACATCTGCCTTGTACATCGCTTTTAAACCTTGCCCCTTGCACCTTAAACCTATTCCTCCTAGTAATTGACTTCCACACTGTGAAAAAGATTGTAAAATGTCACTGTTATCACCAGCTGCTACTGTTGCCTTCAAAGACATTTTACTCATGTAAGAGATCTGGCTCGAGGCAAGTATCTTTCCTGAGAGGTATCTCTGTTTTCTTAACTAGTTTTATACAAGATTATGGAACATCAGGACAGAGCGCAAAACTATTTCTCCTCTCAGAGAAAGAGATGAGGGAGAAGAAGCTGAGTAACCTCTTTATGAAATAGGTCCTTATGCATATGGTTATTATTAATATTAGAATATTATTAATTATTATTAGAATACTGTTTGAGTCTACCCTTTAACCTACACCTCCCAGGCCTATCACCTTAGAAAAATGACATTCTTCAAGAGGAAATCTGGCCTCCCTTTTGTCAATGGAATGATCTCTTCAATGGCCTTCCAGAGCCTCTTTCATGTCTATGAAGATGGCTTTGGTGGCTACACTGATCTTTACTCTTCCCCTGACGTTCTGGGCCATTTTCAGAAATAAATGGGAGCTGTCTCAATTCTCTATCAACAAATATCACCCCGTCAACATGTTGTTTGCATCCAGCAGTGCGACACAGTGGTTAATACTGCTACCTCACAGCACCAGGGACCTGAGTTCAATTCCGGCCTTGGGTGACTGTATGGGGTTTGAACATTCACCTTGTTTCTGCGTAGGTTTCCTCTGAGTGCTTCGGTTTCTTCCCACAGTCCAATGACGTGCAGGTTAGATGAGTCGGCCATGCTAAATTGCCCCTTATTATCAGGGGGATATGCAGGGTAAATATGTAAAGTTACAGAGATTGGTAAGGTTGCTGTCGGTGCAGACTCAATGGGGCAAATGGCGTTCTTCTGTAATATAAGGATTCAATGATTCCATAATTGTGGTCTGGACCCTTCAGATGACATTCTGGCACTCAGTATCAACCAGGCACCTACCTGTTGTGACAGGCACCTTCTTTCTGAGATTGTTGCACCCATTGCCTCTACTAGTTGACCCCCACTTCCCCAAAGTCCCATAATTCACTGCATCCATATACCTACCCACCTGCTTGTACTCAATGGAGATTAGTTTTTGTCTCTTACCCTGCTAGAGAATGTCTTCACCTGCTCAGAGCCCTAAAGCCAGGTTCTTTGGATGATACGTTTATTGATCTCCTTAGTTACAGGACTGCCTGCTTTGCTGAGAGGTCTCCTCCTTCCATACATAGAGACTTGCTCCAGGCTGCTTGCTTGAGGTAATCCTTGCTGAAGCATGGGACCCCCAGGACCCTACTCCCTGTGATGCCACCAGCGGGTTTATGAGATTTTAAAATCTTCCAGAGGTGGCGGAGGATGAAGCTGTGGGTTGGTGATGTAAATGAGTGGCCAAAGGTAAATACCAAGATGGCTGACAGACAGAACTTTGCTGTGGAATGTTATTTGCTAGTTTTTTCTCTCGCTCTGAATTGAGTGAATTGTTGTAGAGTTCAGCTTCAACCCCCTGACAGGGCAGCCATTTCAAGTGCTGGTGAATCATAGAACAAAGAACAAAGAAAATTACAGCACAGAAACAGGCCCTTCGGCCCTCCAAGCCTGCACCGACATGCTGCCTGACTCAACTATAACCCCCAGCGCTTATAGGAATCATATCCCTCTATTCCCATCGAATTCATGTACTTGTCAAGATGCTCCTTAAAAGTCACTACCATATCATAAGAACATAACATAAGAACATAAGAAATAGGAGCAGGAGTAGGCCATCTAGCCCTTCGAGCCTGCCCCGCCATTCAATAAGATCATGGCTGATCTGAAGTGGCTCAGTTCCACTTTCCCGCTTTCTCCCCATAACCCTTAATTCCCTTGCCTACAAAAAACCTATCCACCTGTATCTGCTTCCACTACGTCTCCCAGCAACTAGTTCTAGGTACCCACCACTCTTTGTGTAAAAACTCTGCCTTGTACATCCCTTTTAAAACTTGCCCTTCACACCTTAAACCTATGCCCCCCTAGTAACTGACTCTTCCACCCTGGGAAAAAGCTTCTAACTATCCACTCTGTCCATGCCTCTTGTAATCTTGTAGACAGCTATCAGATCTTCCCTCAACCTCCGTCGTTCCAGTGAGAACAAACCAAGTTTCTCCAATGTCTACTCATAGCTAATGCCCTCCATATCAGGCAACATCCTGGTAAATCTTTTCTGTGCCCTCTCCAAAGCCCCCACATCTTTCTGACAGTGTGACAACCAGAATTGAACACTATATTCAAAGTGCAGCCAAACTAAGATTCTATAAAGCTGCAACATGACTTGCCAATTTTTAAACTCAATACCCCGGCCGATGAAGGCAAGCATGTGTATGCCTTCTTGACTACCTTCGCCACCTGCATTGCTACTTTCAGTGACTTGTGTACCTATACACCCAGATTCCTTTGCCTGTCAATACTCCTAAGGGTTCAGCCATTTACTGTAAATTTCTTATCTGTATTAGACCTTCCAAAATGCACTACCTCACATTTGTCCGGATTAAACTCCATCTGCCATCTCTCCGCTCAAGTCTCCAGCTGATCCATATCCTGCTGTATCCTCTGATGGTCCTCATCGCTATCCGCTAATCCACCAACCTTTGTGTCGTCTGCAAACTTACTAATCAAAAAAGTTACATTTTTCTCCAAATCATTTATATATATTACAAACAGCAAAGGTCCCAGCACTGATCCCTGACGAACACCACTTGTCACAGCCTTCCATTCAGAAACGCACCCTTCCACTGCTACCCTCTCTCTTCTTAGTCTGAGCCAGTTTTGTATCCACCTTGCCAGCTCATCTCTAATCCCATGCAACTGCACCAGTCTGCCATGAGGGTCTGCCATGAGGAATCCCTGTAGTACTGAAAGAGGCCATTTGACCCATCAAGTTTGTACCAACCACGATCCCCCCAGACTCTATTCCCGTAACTCCACACATTTACGTTGCTAATCCCCCTGACACTAAGGTCAATTTAGCATGGCCAATCAACCTCAACAGGACAGCTTTGGACTGTAGCAGGAAACCGGAGCACCCAGAGGAAACCCATGCAGAACACAGAGAGAAAGTGCAAAATCAACACAGGCAGTGACCCGACACCAAAATTGAACCTGGGTCCCTGGCGCTGTGAGGCAGCAATGCTAACCACTGTGCCACCGTGGATAAGTCTTTGCCACCCATTTTCACTTCTGCAGTGGGATCGTGTTAAACTCCACCCTAAGATGTTGAATTCTTGAGGGCTGTACTGAGGGATTCTCCAAGCTTGTTAGTGCAGTGGGTCAAAATAAAATGTGCATCCCAGTGAAGAGTTAACCAGCCTTTACAAAAAACAAGAAAAGTTATGCGCACCAGTAATTGCTGAATGCATCAGTTTGTCAGTCAGTAATCATTCAAAACATGTTAGATAGTACAGTGCAGTCCATAACTAAATTCTGCAGGTTTCTCATGTGTAGCATCAGCAATTGTAGTCAACTATTGTCACATCAATGCAACTGAAGTCCTTTGCAGGTGTTTTGACACAAATAAATCTACCTCACATGAACACTACCCAGGCTTCGGGGTAAACAATCTGCTTTGCTTGCTCAGGCTGAGCAGATAAATGGATCAGCCTAGAATGTGGTCAAGGATATTTTTTACAGTCTGATTATCAACAGTTGAAAAAGTGAGCTGCAATGCAGTAGTAACAACAAGTCATGCAATGGAAAGAAAACCCAGTGCCATCTTTCATCGTTTCCTCATCACAGGCACCTAAGCCTTGATGTCGGAAGCTAGCTGGAACAAACTGACACAGCAGATGGTAAGTTGGTACAGTCAGCAGATCAAAACCCTGAGGCCCGTGCACCCTGAGGCTATGGACTACAAACATCTTGAGAGCTTTTTTTTAAGCTGTTGGAATGTTCCTTCTTTCAGCGAAACAACTCACAAAAACACCAGGGTGGGTAAGAGAGCATTTATGACAGACACCAGGATTGTACAGGCCTTTCGGTAATCCAGTGTAACTCCAATACTATTTAGAATTGTTGTCAGCAGGCAGCATTCTCGTAGTCGCTGGTGATATTGCAACATTTATGTCACAATATGATTAATTTAAAAGCTTGAGCAAATATTATTTATTTTAATGTAAAAAGGGCTGGAAGAGATGTTGGACAGACCTGTAAATGCAGAGAAATAGGGATTTTCTTCAATTAGTCACTGTTGAAAAGCTCTGATTCCAAGCAATTAATGCACCATCCTGTTTCTTTATCATCCTTTGTCTTCCTGAAAGTTCTCTTTCAATGGTAACACCTTAGCATCATAGAATTCCTACAGTGCAGAAGGAAGCCATTTGGCCCATCGAGTCTGCACCGACCACAATCCCTGTCCCTGTAATGCAACAAATTTACCCTGTTAAACCCCCTGACAGTAAGGGTGGAGTTTTATGGCCTCATTCGTCCTGAAACAATAAAATCCCACTCAAGGTCAATGGACCTTTCCGTGATCCACCCCTTGCCCTCTCTGATTCCCATGGCCGGCAAAATTCCTTCCTGAGGGGCAATTTCGCGTGGCCAATCAACCTAACCCACATATCTTTGAATTGTGGGAGGAAATCAGAGCACCCGGAGGAAACCCACACAGACACGGGGAGAACGTGCAAACTCCACGCGACAGTGACCCAAGGCCATATTTGAACCAAGTCCCGAGCACTGTGAGGTAGCTATACTAACCACTGTGCCACTGTGCTATCCCCTGTAGCGAAACTAAATAGAAAACCACTATAAAACACACCATGGAATGCATTGCAGGAAGCTACAAGGTTCAACCAAGCATTTGAATCATTGGCATTGATTCTCCCATTGCGACCCACAACTTTTCTGACAGGTCGCTGTGGGACTCGTGTGTCTCCGGCCTTGAATGGGGATTTGCACATGCAACTGGTGGGAAGGTACGTAAGTCATTTAAATCTTTTCTGCATGTATTTTAAATATGTTTATTAGTTAATTATCTGGACCTTTCAGGTCCTGATTGAATCTCCAAGTTGCCAGGAGTACTTCATTCTGGCAGGGTTCAGACTAGAACCCCATGTTTGGGGCCCATTGTGGGAGGGGCCTAGGGGCGATCGGTGGTGGTGGGGGGGTCTTGGATAGAGGGAGGGCAGTGATTAGGGCAGAATGGGAAGGCTGTGCTGGGTGGGGGTTGCCTCTAGGGGTGCGTCTGACCCTAGGGAGTGTCAGCGGGGGTCAAACGTGCTGAGATTTTCCAGCATTTTCTATTTTTATTTTAGATTCCAGATCCACAGTATTTTGCTTTTATCTTGTTTGAATATAATGATTGGTCACCTATAAAATTGTACAATGAGGGACAGAATTTAATGAGGTCCTCAGAAGTGGGTTGGGAGGCTTGAAAGGAACCATAAAATGATAGGGGAAGACAGGCAATGGAGTGTCTGTCACTTTCCCAATACCAGAGACTTGACAGAAGTTAACCCTTCATTTGTCAAGCATATGGCCTTAGAGGTCCTGTTCCAAAAAATAAGAAGATGGGAGGGGTGGGGAAGGAGGGAAGGGAGTGGGGGAGAGGGGGGTGATTTCCTCCCAAAAAACTAAATGTCCAATGAGTAGGAAAACAGGGGATTTTCCTGCCCGTTTTTTTAGACATACTTGGTTGGTTGAATTTCTGGTACTTTGTGTATCACAGAGTGTGCCTGGAGATTCACACTGGTAGAGGGGGGAACTAATCCTACTCGAGAGGCTGGCATCAGGGCATTGAGTGAGCATATTGACCCCCTATCACCGGCCTCCCGATGGTTACCCTGTTCCCCCCACATCCTGATCGCACCCCCCCCACAAATTTGGCCAGCCCTCCCCCTGCACCACTGCCCCCCCCACCATTGCCAACCCTGATTGGCCCCTTCCACCCCCCCGCTGATCTCTGATCTAGGGGCACAATGGTCTCTCTCCTAACACCACCTCCCCTCTGAGGCCTCACCCCTCTGGCATCACCCCCTTAGCACTGCCCAGTGCCCAGTGGTGAGTGCCAGGCTGCCTGGTACAGTGGGCAGTGCAAGGGTGCCCAGTGGGCAGTGTCAGCGTGCCTCCAGCCCCCAGCCTCTCGGGGGGCTTCAATGGCCTCTGCCCCCACCAGCAAGGTCATCACTCCTGATCCCCATTGATGGGGACAAGCTTTAATCCATACTGCTGGGAACCTGCCATGGCCTAGTCAGAAACATTAGTGGGCCCAAACGATAGCGTCCAAAACTCACTAATAATATTCAAATGAAGATTTCAATATTGTAATCATCCACAAAAAATGACCAGCTAAAGCTGCGATTGGCTGGCTGCTAGTCGTGAATCCCATTACAGCCTTCCTGCTTACATTTCCCGGTCCGCTGTGGGACTTGAGCAATGGGCCAGGAAAATCATGCTCAAGGATATACATTGAGCACAACATTTACATAAAGGTTCTGAACTAATGAAAGGTTACATGAGCCTGAAATATAACTCTGTTTCTCTCTACACCAATGCTGACTCCTTTATTATTTCCAGCCTTTTCTATTCCATACTATTCCGTCATGTCAATATCCAAAATACATGTATCCATTGGCAACTACAGAAAGAGCTCCAGAGGAGTTACAGCATCTTAAGTGGACAATAGACAATCGGCCTTCAAACTCTAGGAGGTAATTTTGAGGGAACAATAGTAAGTGGCATTTCGGAGCTTTAGATGATATACTGTCAGGGTCTGTGGGATCTGAGGTTACCATCAAAAGATCTTTCCTCATGCTAGTTATTAGATAATAACCCAGCACAGAAATATACCTTCATGATGCTTTTCTCTCTCCTGATGACAACTCCTGTAACATTTCCAGTCAACCCTCTCTCTCACAACACCTGGTTAAAATCCAACAGGTGTTTTTGGAATAACGACCTATCAGAACATTGCTCCTTCATCAGGTGACTGTTGAGACTCACTTGATGAGGGAGCAGCGCTCTGAAATCTCGTGAATCCAAATAAGCCTGTTGGACTTTAACCTGGTGTTGGGAGATTAAATGTCGTGATATAGGACCAGGTAATACATTCGTCTGCAGGGACACCATAAACTGTAAAGATTAAGACTAATTGATAACACACCAATGGTTGGCAGTAAGGGTGAGAGAGATGCCTCACCCTTCTTCATGTGGAGTAGCGTTCCTCAAGCAATAAACCCTGGCATCAAATTAGCAACCTTTTCCGGGAATTACCATGATGGAAACAGCCAAAATTTTGCTTTAGTGCATCGCTAAATGCGGGAAGAGAATTGAAATTATGGTGTAATTGGTCGGTTTAGCTCACAGAATTCTGCCATTTTCACAGAGGTGAGCATCTCTTTTGCCAAAAGACAATTCCATTGGAACTTACAATGTCATGGTATTGGTTTAACAGTGTAAAACTGAAATATACCACAAATGTCCAAAGGTGTACAGGTTAGGTTGATTGGCCACGCTAAACTGTCCCTTAGTGTCAGGGGGATTAGAAAGGTAAAGATATGGGATTACAGGGGCAGGGTCTGGGTGGGATTGCTGTCAGTGCTGGCTCGATGGGCCAAATGGCCACCTTCTACACTTTAGATTCTATGCTTAAACTCCAGGCCCTAGGTCTCCACCCGCAAAAAATATTGTTAGCAGAAATATCACCATTCACTCTACTGCTAAGGTACGAAGTGTGCTTAAAGAGCTGGTATCATCACATCTATAAAAAATGACACTATTCTGAAGGATATGGATTTGATGGCTTTGGTTACTTCAGGAGTCTGGTATGCAACATAGAGGTGAGTGTCCATCGCTCATTATTTTCAAGAACTAAAACAATGTCAGGTGTACCTTTGTAATTTAAAAACTTGTTTCAATTTGTTTTTGCAGTTTTACGAACAGGCATGCAGGAGTGATTTTCTGTAATGTCTGCTGCAATCAATATCGATACTGCCATTAGTTGCCACTGAATGCAAAATTTCTGGCATTTCCTGACTTGTGACATTGATTTTCGTGTTTTAGTTGTGACTTTGTATAAACATTCCACTCCATTTCTGCAACAAACAATTTGTAAGAGTGATGCTTAATTTGAAAGTCATTTAGCTCAACAATTAAGAGATTTCAAAATTACATTATTGTTATTATCTGAATTTCATATTGATTTTTATAGAATAGGCCTCCAGTAAACAAGAAGGTTTGGGGAGATCCTATGGGCTCGATCTTACCAGTTCCCACTGCAGCAAAGTCGGAGAACTTGGCGCCAAGCTAAATCTAAGTTCATTGCAGTGGATGGGAAAATCCCGCTGGCATGAACGGGTGGAAAATTCCAGCCTATATTTCATAGAATCCCTACAGTGCAGAAGGAGGCCTTTTGGTCCATCGAGCCTGCACTGACAATAATCCCACTCAGGCCCTTTCCTCATAAGCCCAGTTATCAGCCCCTGCTGATCCTCTGACACAATGGGGCAATTTAAAATGGCCAATTCACCTAACCGACATATCTTTAGATTGTGGGAGGAAACTGAAGCACCCAGAGGAAACCTATGCAGAGAAGAGGAAAACTTGCATACTCCACATAGACAGTCTCCCGAGGCTGGAACTGAACCCAGTCCATGGCATTCTGAAGCAGCAGCGCTAACCACTGTGCTACCGTACCATTTTGAGATTTCTGGGTTTTCTTTTAATAATTAGAATAAGAAGGTTTTAATTAAATTATGATTAGTTATTTTTCTGAGACCACGTTCAACCTCATTTATTTACTCACTTTTAATGTTCCTTCAGGAAGGAAATCTGCCATCCTTACCTGGTCTGGCCTATATGTGTCTCCAGACCAACAGCAATGTTGTTGGTTGGCTCTTAATTGCCACTTAGTTTAAGGGCAATTAGGGACAGACAACAAATGCTGACCTTACCAGCAACACCCACGTGCCATGACAATTTTTTTAAAAAAATGTACAGATATGCTTACCTACTAAAAATTTCTGCATATCATTTGTACAAATTTTTAATTGACTCAGCACCTACCCTGCTCAGGAAGAGGGTTTTAGATTTCCACTACCCCTTGTGTGAAAAAATGCTTTTGCATTTCTAAATTGCCTCACTCCAACTTTGAGATTGTTCCATCTTGTTCTAATTTCCCCTGCCAGAAACAGCCATTTCAATCCCTTGAACATTAAACATCTTTGACTAGATCACACCTCAACTTTCAAGGGAATACAGGGCAGAATACAGGGCTAGAGTACAACCTATTCTAGAAAATATTAACTCTAATATCAGCCTGAAAAGAGTTGCTGAGCACAAGATTAAAGAGCTATTTCACAATGATGTCACTCAGAGAAAGAGAGCAACGAATGAGAAGTACCTAAGAGAGAAGAAATACCTCAGCCCTGATGTTCTGTAAATTTCCATACAGTTAGTATGTAAGGAAAAGTTCTTTAAAGAAAAGAGCTTTGCCTCCAAAGACTTCCCAGATAACTGTTAACCATCCTGCCTGTCTTTGTGCCATTCGCAAGCATACTAATCCTACCCCCTACATAGTCATCTATGTTTTTATATAAATGAAGAATCACAGGGACCCATCACAGATCCCTGCGGTATGCCACTGGACACCAGCTTCCAGTTACTAAAACAACCTTCTGTCATCACCCTTTGCCTCCTACAACTGAGCCAATTTTGAATCCACTTTATCAAATTACCCTGTATCCCATGTGAATTTACCTCTTTATAAGTCTCCCATGTGGGACATCGTCAAAGGCTTTGTTGAAATCCATATAAACTACTTGAACTGCATCAACACATATGGTCATCTCCTCGAAAAATTCAATCAAATTTGTTAGGCACGACTTCCTCTGACGAAGCCTTGCTGACTATCCCTGATCAAGCCTTGCTTCTCCAAATGGAGATAGATGCTCACTTTCAGAAGTTTCTCCAATAGTTTTCCTACCACTGATGAGAGACTCATGGGTGTATTGTTTCCTGGTTTATCTCTACAACCCTTATTAAATAGCAGAATTGCATTAGCTGACCTTCAGTCGTGCTCAGAGAGGAATTGAAAATTTGGATCCGAGTCCTTGCAATCTCCTTCCTTGTCTCCCATAGCAGCCTAAGGCATAATTCATCCAGACCTGGAGATTATCCAGTTTTAAGGCTGCCATCACCTCCAATACCTTCACTTTGTTAACGCTGAGTGTGTTTTGCCTGAACCCTGATATTAGATAGCTGTATGCAATTTAATGTGAAATAAAACACCAACCACAACCTTTCTGCAAGCTGCAGAAGCATTCTTATTGTTGCCTTTGTTCATCTGTTTAGTCCATACTTGGATTTGGGACTTATTGTACAGATGCTCGCCAGCTGATTCAACTACTGCTCCACTGGCTTCAAGGATTTATAGAGGAGCATGCAGAGAGTCGTATGATCTCACCCGGGATGGTAACAACCTTGTCAATCAAATTATTTTTAAATTCCACGGACACCTTATTGTTCCTAATTGATGAGCCACAGATCACAAGCACTTTGAACTTCAATGCACAAATGATTGTACTATCTCTCACCCACCCATGCAGATGCCAGCCTGGTGAAGGAGGATGGGGCCAAAATGGTGCCACAAGAGGAGAAACAGAATCAGAGCAATCTTACCGCCCTCCCTCCCACCAGCACCATCCCCTACCTGCCAGGGGCAGTTGGAATCTCCAACAGGAATGAAATTTGGCATCATCACAGCCAATTTTCTTTCAAATGTGGTTGTTGAATTCTGGTTCATTTTGGATAATTTTTCAGCACATAGCATCTAGCCCACAGCCTTACTGAATGAATCCCTTTTGGCTTTCTCTCTCTCTTTATTGTTTGCTCATTTAATTGATCTCAGAGAGTTTTTCTAAAAAAAACCTGAAATAAAATGTCAAAATCTGCAAACATATACACACAGATCTGGCTAAGAATATGATGTGAAATCATACTGATTACTGATACTGCTGATCAGCTGATCCTCCACAAGCTTGCTCAAGGCATGGAAGCAAACACATGTTCAGGAGAGAGATGGAGAGAAAGGCAGCAAGCAATAATTCAGCAATTGGGAAGAGATGATGAGACCAGGAGGCAATGACATGGTCTGCTGGACGGATAGACATAGGGAAGACCCACCAAATGGAAATGGAACGAAGTCCTGCCCACCACCTCCTGGCTGATTCCTCCTGAGGTAAAGTGTCCAAACCTAATGGCCGCAGGTGGGCGAGTGTGTCTGTGTGAGTGAATATGTGAGTCTATATGCATTTGTGTGTGTAAATGTGAGTGAGTGTGTGAGAAGAAGAACTCTGATGCTGGGAATGAGCTGGACATGCACAAACACTCTTCAGCCCCTCTTCCTCCTGCCGCAAAAAACCTATCTACAAATCAGGCCGGGAGAGGAGGAACACCTAGGCTAAATAGCAATGGCAATGTCTCTCTGAATCCTTGAATTATGCTGAGACCAGCTTGGAATATGTACTGTCAGATACAAATACAAAATCAGTGTTGGTTAAACCAGGCTCCACTGTTTAACCCCAATCCCCACCCTTTCTCTGGTGACTAAGACTTGTGGCCTAGTCTGTCTACTTAGCTCTAGTTCTGAAGCAAAAAGGTAAAAGTGTTTTACTGGTGAGCTCTGCTGCTTGGTACTTTTATATGGTGACTTTTATTAATTGCTCCTTTTTTAAATGATCAATTTATTGAATCATAGAATCAACAGTGCAGAAGGAGGTTATTTGGCCCATCAAGTCTGCATTGACCACAATCCCACCAGGCCCTAACCCCATAATCACATACATTTATCCTGGCTAGTTCCCCTGACACTAAGGGGCAATTTAGCATGGCCAATCCACCTAACCCATACATCTTTGGACTGTGGGAGGAAATTGGAGCACCCAGAGGAAATCCACGCAGACACGGGGAGAATGAACAAACTCCACACAGACAATGACCTAAACTGGGAATCGAACCTGGATCCCTGGCCTATGAGGCAGCAATGCTAACCAGTGTGCCACCATGCCGCCCCATTACTTTGACGTTAATTTGTGTTTTGAAATTCATACTTAATGTAGTGCCAATCCTTATGTTTCTGAAACAAAAACAGAAAACGATAGAAAATCTCAACAGCATCTTTGGAGAAAGTATAGAGCTGATGTCTCAAGTCTCTTCATCAGACTGCGAAGATTTTCCAGCATTTTTTGTTTTTTTGTTTCAGATTCCAGCATCAGCAGTAATTTTTTTTTTCTTACGTTTCCAATATTTGCTCATTGGCCTCTTTCATGAGAAAAATAAATAAATGGGGACACTCACATGAAAATATTGGACAAGCCTGTGCTTAACCTATGCCAAATGGCACATGGTTCAGGTAACAATTCAGACATGATTACCTTTGATATTCTTTGTTTTAATTTTGACCCTAGCTCATCAAACTCCCTTAGCAGAACATCATTCCTAATTCTATGAGTGTCAAAGAAAGGAATTCGAAAGTCTCTTCTTGGCATTTCAATATTCAAAGGCAGATGATGGAAAAAGTGGAACTAATTAGGAACAAAGAAGAACAAAGAGATATTGGGCATGATTGAGGTTTTAAATTAATACTTTGCATCGGTCTTTAGCAAGGAAGAAGATGCTGCTAAAACCCGTTAAAGATGAGGTATTAGAAAGGTACTTAAAAGTTGATCAGTCACTAGGATCATGTGAGATCAATTCAAGTATACCGAGGGAAATTGCTGAGGAAGTGGCCTTAATTTTTCAATCCTCCTTAGGTACATGGGTTGTCCGAGAGGACTGGAGAATTAGAAATGTTACACCCTGGTTATAAAAAGGTATAATGACAAGCCCAGGAATTATAGACCAGTCTGCTTAATCTTGGTGGTTGGGAAGCCTTTAGAAGTGATGATTCAAAACATAATTGACACTCATTTGAGCGAATGTGGATCAATTGAGGAAATTTAGCACAGATTTGTTAAGGGAAAGTCATGCTTAAATAATGTGCTCGAGTATTTTGATGAGACAACAGGGAGAGTTGATGTCTAGTGACAGCAGTCCATAAGATGCACAGCAGAAACCTGGCAAGATTTCTCAGACATCTTCCAAATTCATGACTACTTCCATTTAGAAGGGCAAAGGAAGCAGATAGGTGCGATAGAATTTAATCCTGATAAATGTGAGGTAATGCATTTTGGCAGAAATAACATAGGGGTGAGTTATATGATAAAGGGTAGACCTATAGAGAGTATAGAAACACAGAGGGACCTGGGGGTGCAAGTGCACAAGTCTTTGGAGGTGGCAGTACAAGTGGAGAAGGTTGTGAAGAAAGCTTATGGTATGTTAGCCTTTATAGGAAGGGGTACAGAGTATAAGAGCTGGAGTCTAATGTTGCAGTTGTATAGAACATTGGTTAGGCTGCATTTGGAGTACTGTGTCCAGTTCTGGTCGCCTTATTACCGGAAAGACGTGGAGACCCTGGAGAGAGTGCAGAGGAGGTTTACCAGGTTGCTGCCTGGTATGAAAGGACTGGATTATGAGGAAAGATTGAGCAAATTGGGGCTGTTTTCCCTTGAAAGACGGCAACTGAGGGGAGATCTAATAGAGGTATATAAGATTATGAAGGGTATAGATAAAGTAAACAGTGGTAAGCTTTTTCCTAGGTTGAAAACGCACATTACGAGGGGCCACGGGCTTAGGATGAGGTATAATTCGGATGTTAGAGGGAAGTTTTTCACAAAGAGGGCAGTGCGGTTATAGAATGCTCTGCCAAGCAAGGTGGTGGAGGCAGGCACGCTGGAGTTGTTTAAGAGCTACTTAGATAGGCACATGAGCGGGATGGAGATGGAGGGATACAGGAGACTGTTTTAAATAAGGTTCAGGAGCCTTGGGACGTCCCTGGGAATCAATTGATTCCTATGGACCTTCCAAAATATTTTCTGGCTCACTTGTTTCACTTGGGGATTCCCTTGAATGTTTGTATAAGGATGTGGATGATACTGATGTTTTTCTTTTAATCCACAGGTGCTTCGGTCTGCCTTGTTGTCCAACAAGGGGCATACACGCGATGGGTCATACGTGGGCTGCTCTTGATTGTTTCAAGAGTAGCCTGGTACTTCACGTCGTTAGTGTATGCTTAAACTGGACCAGATGCTGGGCAACACGACAGCTCAGTGATTATCACTGTTTGCTGTGCAGACACATGGATTTGGACCAGTGTCTGGGGGAGTTTGCGCATTCTCCCTGTGCTTGCGTGGGTTTTCTCTGGTTTCCTCCCACACCCCAAAGATGTGCTATTAGGCTGATTGGTGTAACAAATTGTCCCTAAATTAGTCTTCCCTCAATGTGGAATGCCATAAGCATAGACAAGAGTCATGGGTGGAGAGGGGGGACTCATAATGTTAAAATGGCAGCGCGGGCTCGTTGGGCCGCAGGGCCTGTTTCCCGGGCTGTTTTGTTCTTTGATAGTTCCTCTCCTCACCACACACATTCTTGACTTGGAAATATATTGCCATCCCTTCACCTTTGGACCAAGACTCTGGAATTTTCTACCTAACTGTACTGTGGATATCCCTACACTACAATGACTGCAGCGATTCAAGAAGATAGCTCACCACCACTTTCTTGAGTATAATTAGGGATGGGCAGTAAATGCTGGCTGAACCAGCAATGCCCACATCCCATGAACAAACATTTTTGCAATTGACAAAATGCTACCTAATGGACATGTTAGTAAAATTAAAGCCAATGGGATTTTGCAGATAGTGGCAGCATGGGTATAAAATTAGCTCAGTGAAATCAGAGATAATGATGAATGGTTGTATATTAGACTTGTGAAACATATACAGTAGTATTCCCAGGTTGGGATTAGAACCATTGCTCTTTGTTTATATTTATTAATGCCTTGCACTTGGGTATAGAAGCTTAATTTCCAATTTTGCTGATGGATTGTATTAAACAACGACGGTAATAGTAACAAATTTCTAAAAGATGTAGACGGGGAAATGAACAGGCATGATGTGGAGATGCCAACGTTGGATTGGGGTAAACACAGTAAAAAGTCTCTCAACACCAGGTTAAAGTCCAACAGGTTTATTTGGTAGCAAACACCACTAGCTTTCGGGGCTCTGCCCCTTCATCAGCTGGGTGGAGAGCTCTGATCACAAACATAGAGACGCACACTCAGTTTACAGAATACTGATTAGAATGCGAGTCTTCACAGCTAATCAAGTCTTAAAGGTGCAGACAATGAGTGGAGATAGCGTTAAGCGTAGGTGACAGAGATGTGTATTGTCTCCGGACAGGAAAATAAATGAGATTTTGCAAGACCAAGCAAGTCATGGGGGTTACAGATAGTGTAACATGAACCCAAATACAAATGCATTTAAATAGTCGTTGCACCCATTTCAGGCGCAGTCCTGATTGCAGCCATTTTCGGACCTTGGTAAAGGGGGAACCAGCACGAAGGTAGATGTGGATCGAGCTATTCGCCTCACGCCTGACTTTACCAAGTTTTCATGCTCAAAAATGGGCACAATGGTAAAATTGGGCCCTAAGTGCTTGATTCAAATTGATTGGCTAAATTCAAAAATTTGTTGTCTTGGTAAGAACTGCTGCTTGGCCTTTCGATAAAAATGTTTCAGTTTGCCCTCACTATGTACTTGCATTTTAAATCTCTAAGCACAGAAAAAGCACCACCTTTTAAAGGGACCACACATTGCTTACCTCCCTAACATTTTACAATCTTACAAACATCAAATTCTAACTTCCTACCTCTGAAATCTATAATTACTCTACCAAACTTCACAACACTATGTCCTCCTATACATCATAATATGCAGGTTTGCATTGAGCATCCCGTGCGGAATATGAGATTTGATAAAGTTGTTTTAACTTTGAGTCATTCAGCTTTAATTCAATTGACCTCTTTGAATTGAACACATCAGTTTTTCTCTTTATGTCTGTCTCACTCTCAGTTAGCTTGCTAAAGATGGTAGCAGATAACATGATCTCACTGACCTCATCCTGGCTTGCAACTCCTTCCTCTTTCGTTTTAGCTGATGAGCTTGTGATCATATCACTGCATAATCTGGAAAAAAAAACACAGGACAATTTGTTTGTAATTTCTCTGTGGCTGGATTTTAATCCAACTGCTCAACTTCAGTAGCTATCATCACCATCTGTAATCCTGTTATATCATTCCCTATCATAGAATCTGCACTGCAGAAGGAGGCCATTTAGCACTAGAATGAATTGAATGCCTGCAATAGGTAGGGTTTCTACCGCACCTATCACTACTTTTCCCATCTTCAAGTTACTCTCTAAACTTATTCTTATTTAAGGAATTTCTTTATTTTTCCTGTGAACGATGCTGATCAACAGCTTCTCCTTCAACACCCCTTCTGGATAACAAATATCTATATCCCACAATGTTGGGGATTGACTGGCACTGGTAGCTTGTAATATTTTAATATCATTTCCTATTTCAGCCTCCCATCCATTGACTCTGTCTACACTTCCTGCTGCCTCGGCAAAGCTGTCAGCATAATTATGGACCCCATATACACCGGACAGTCTCTCTTCAACATTCTTCCTTCGGGGAAAAGATACAAAAGTCTGAGGTCACGTACCAACTGACTCAAGAACAGCTTCTTCCCTGCTGCAGTCAGATTTTTGAATGGACTTAGCTTGCATTAAGTTGATCTTTCTCTACACCCTATCTATGACTGTAACATTACATTCTGCGCTCTCTCGTTTCCTTCTCTATGAACGGTATGTTTTGTCTATGTGGTGCACAAGAAACAATACTTTTCCCTGTATGTTAATACATGTGACAATAATAAATCAAATCAAATCAAATCCATCCTTCCCACATGGAAATACTTCACCATTACACACAATCTTTGAACACATCTGCTACCTGCTGGTAATTCTGCCCCTGTGCAAGTGATGTGCACGTGTTTTGCCCGCCCTTTCCTTTGGTGTACCAATCTGACTGGCTTCTCTGGTTCCCCAGTTTTTAAGTTCCCTTTGTCCTGTGTAAAATTGATAACCAAACAACCATGACCTGGTGTGGTCTAATCTATTGCAGTGAAAGCATCTGATCTTTTTCGTATCTCTCTGCCCTCCATCAGACTCAGGTTTATTCTCCTCAGAGCTTCCCTTCACCCATTCTCTTGCTGCTTGCTATCTCTCACACCTTCTCAGTTTCTAGCTTTCTCCGATTTAAGGGTGGGAATAAAGAAAAATTTTAGGCCAGAATGTTATGGCCGTGGGATATTTCCATCCTGATACAGTGAACAGAGATTTGGCTGGACATTAAATTCTCCAACCTTGCTGCAGCCAGAACATGGTGTGAACAGCTGTTAAATTTGCATCTATGGTGTATGAAGCAACTCACAGTCATCTGCAAGATTTGTGGCTTTATTTTTAAATTTTTTTGTTCTTCGACATGCATTCTAATCATTGTAGACAATGGATCTTTAAATTTCTCCAGCAGAATTATCTCTCTAAGGGCTTCAAAGCTCCCATCAATTTTCAATGTTCGCATTCACTTAACAAAATGACTTTATTTAGCCCTTTCGAATTCAATGCATGTCTGTTTTCCTATAGCTCATAAGCAATCAGTATTGTTTTCTTCATTGCCTTATAATCATAGAATCCCTACAGTACAGAAGGAGGCCATTTGGCCCATTGAGTCTGCACCGACCACAATCCCACCCATGCCCTATTCCAGTAACCCCACATATTTACCCTGCTAATCCCCCTGGCACTAGGGTCAATTTAGCATGACCAATCAACCTAACCTGCACATCTTTGGACTGTGGGAGGAAACTGAAGCATCCGGAGGAAACCCATGCACACACGGGGTGAATGTGCAAACTCCACAGATAGCAACCCAAGGCTGGAATTGAACTCAGGTCCTTGGCTCTGTGAGGCAGCAGTGCTAACCACTGTGCCAGCATGCCATCCAGACCTTTCTCCAGACTGAGATGCATATACTTCACTCATCCCACCTACCAGTATACTCTGTAAGAGTAGAGGCTAAATGTCTTGTGGCCTCTACTCTAAATAGTACAGCTGTTTAGCTATTTTCTCAAATGCTCAGAAAGCTATCCCAGCATCCCATTTTATTGAATTTGGGAAGAGCTTGTACATATTGCAACATCTCCCCAGTAGCTTCCTATCAAGAACCACCTTCCTCCACCATCTGCATTAATTGTTTGCTTCCTACTGCCTCTGTATGACATTGGAAATCTCTCTCCCTTGATGCTTCCTTGCACCTTGCTCCATTTTCCTTTTGAACTCGCTCACTTTCCTCTCGTTCTCTCTTTCTCTCATCTCATTCCTGCTGAAAAGTTCTCTTCTTCTTCCTCTCATTATCTCCCTCTAACTTTTTAATTGCTATGTCTCTTCCTAATTGAAACTTGGCTACCTCAATTTCCTCACTTCTGAAAATATTGGCTAAACGCCACTCATATATTTAAATGTATTGCTAGGCTTTCAATTACCTCAGCCTTCTTAGTCTCCGTAGATAAAGTTACTTCCAGTTTACATGTCAATTCTACCAACTTGGTTTTGATACAATTTTTAAACTTGCTGTGGTTACATTGTCTACTTCCAGATGAGATTGAGCTACCTTAAGAGCCATTTTGCAGCCTTCTTATTTTAAATAACACATTCTCACTTGGTTGCATATGGTGCTTACTCTCATCATGTTCAAAGTCAAAAATTCCCTATATGCAAATAATTATGTTTTTTAGGATTCCAGACTTGAGCCCCCAGTTTTCTGTCACAAACCCAGCTAATGTTATCTGTGAGGGTGTCTCAAATTTCGAAACCGGCTTGTAGTGGTGTGTAATTTTATTTGCAGGAATTGCCTGAGGAGTAATGTCGAGAGCCAGTGAGAAAGTAATCAGCCCAGTCTTAGTACAACATTCATTAAAAACTATTTATTACAATAAAGAAAACCCGTATATAATGATCTAAGGCATTTATGTTTAGGAACTACTAAACACATCTACACTTTTTTTGTAGAAATTACCCCTTTTGAACCAAAGTATATTGATGAGATCTGAACGCTTTCAGGACTTCCCTTTGCAAACACATCCACTTCAGTGGATCTATAAGTAAAGGCGAGCATATAGTTACCATACTGTGCGCTTCAGGGGTCATTCTGGGAAAATGTCTCTTCGTGGTTCAGTGAAGATAAGGTTTTAACTGCCTCCACAAAGACTTATGTATTCTTGCTTCTGGCCGGCTGGCTGAACCTGGTTTCCAGGCTGTTAAGTGGAATCTGTCTCCATGCTTCCCTGAGTATTGGCAATTTTACTATTTTCCCTTTGATTGTTTTCTCTGTATATTTGCTGTATGTCCCCTCAGCTTCTGTGGCTCTAAAAAATTAGCATGTATACCTCACCTTGATTGTTCAATTGCCTAACTAAGGTGTTTCCTCAGAGAATGATGATGTCTTTTTCTGGTTTGACTAAAGCCTATTAATTTCTTTACTGGGAGACTCACATCTTGTGAAATGCCTTCTGAAATACGGGTGACTTCTATTCGTTAGCTTTGTTACATTCTTGGTATTGCTTTTACTCGGTACATTCATGACACTGGGCACATCTTTACACCCTTTTTTGAACAAGGGTGTAACATTTGCAATTCTCTAGTCCACCGCTACCACCCCCAAATTCAAATTATGACCAATGCCTTTGCAATTTTCACCCTCATTTCCCTTGGTATTCTTGGATGTATCTCATCTGATCCTTGTATCCTATCAATTTTAAGTGCAGATGGCCTATCAAATACCTCTTCCTTAACAATTTTAAACTCTTCTGGAGTTTGCATTACCTCCTTTTCACATTGACCTGGGTAACAGCTTTCTTGGTAAAGGCAGATGCAAGGTATCAATTTAATACCTGAGCTGCGCTCTTTGTCTCAATGCATGAATCAGCTTTTAGTCCCTAATTGGTCCTGCTCCTCCTTTTACAATCTTTATCCTATTTATATGCCTCTAAATCTTTGCAATTCCTTTTTACATTGGCTGAATGATTCTTTTCATAGTCCTTCTTTGCTTCTCTTATTTGCTTTTTCATCTCCCCTCTGAAACTTCATTCTTCATCCTGGTTCTCAATAGTTTTTGTTTATTTATTAGTGTCACAAGTAGGCTTACATTAACA
This sequence comes from Carcharhinus amblyrhynchos, assembly GCF_965287045.1. Taxonomy (NCBI): domain Eukaryota; kingdom Metazoa; phylum Chordata; class Chondrichthyes; order Carcharhiniformes; family Carcharhinidae; genus Carcharhinus; species Carcharhinus amblyrhynchos. The sequence goes on along the minus strand of NC_137328.1, from coordinate 24,911,189 downwards.
CTGCAATGAAGTTACTGTGAAAATCTCCCGGCGCCTGGGTAGACCGAAGGAGAATTAAGCATGGCCAATGCACCCAACGAGCATGCCCTTTGGACTTGTGGGAGGAAACTGGAGCACCCAAGGGAAACTCATGTAGATGTGGGGAGAATGTGCAGACTGGGATCAAACCTAGGTCCCTGGCACTGTGAAGCAGCAGCATGAACCATTATGCGACTGTGCCACTGACATCTACACACATTTTCTTCTATCTCCCTGTCATCTAGGGAACTCTGGCTTTGTTTGTCCTACCTTTTCCTTTCAAGGGAGTAAACCTTGACTGTGCCCAAAATACCTCTCCTGTGGAGCTAATCCTTTGTTCAGTCATCATTTTTCTTGTCAACTTTTGATTTATTTGGCCCAGATCCACTCTTACCCCATTGAAATTGGCTTTCCCCCAGCTCATTACTCCTACTCTGGATCATTCTTTATACTTTTCTAACAGCCTAAATCTCAATATGCAATGATCACTGTCCCTTAAATATTCTCCTGCTGTCATTAGACAGCAAAGAGAAAAAAAAAGACAGACTTCTAGCTGCCACGGATGACTTCAAATACCAATTAAATTGAAAGTACAGGAAAGACACAGCAGGTCAGTTGCCATCTTTCAAGAGAAAAGCCATGTTATGAAATTTTGAATGTGTACCCTTCATCAAAATTAGAGGGACATAGTGGAAAGAGGAGGCAGAATAAACAAATACACTATAGGTGGAACCGACGGGTTATTTATCCTGCAAAGCTCTTAATAGCAGACCATTAGATGGTATAATAGATCATCGGTGAAATGGTGCAAAGAGATAAAAGGCACAAAAGAATCTGCGAGCAATGGCAGCCAGAAGACCCTTAATCAGCACAGTGGAGTTGTTGAAGCTCATTGTACAGACCTGCTTTCACATCTTGCAACTGGCATCAAAAATCTTTTATTTGCAATTTCTGTTTCAATTTCAGATCAGTTGCATTTTCTCTCTTCTTCTTTCCCCTTCTTTGTCTTTGCATCTTTGCCTACCTCTCTAATTTTCAAATTCTGCTTTTTTTAGACCATTTTTGTTTCCTTCTTGATCCACATTCTCCTCTCAAACTTATCTTTTTTCCAGGACAGATTTTCACTTCAGGTCAAATAATGGAATCTCAGAGCTCAGTGAATTACAGATGTATCGTGGCAGTGGACAAAATAAGTGTACAGATGGACGGAGACAGCAGCTGTAACTCATTTATAATCAATGATTTAGACTCAGAAATGTAATGTAGAAAATTTTGTTGATAATACCAAGCTCGATTAAGAGATGTAATTTGAAAAAGGAACTCAGGTACAACTCAGTGAAAGGCTGTTATGATCAGGTGAGAAGGAATGAATTGACTTCCCTCATTTCCACCTCCTCAGCTGGTCACAACAAAGGAGAGGGAAAAGGAGATTGTAGCTTTTCAGCCTGGTTTCTCAAGATGGGCGGCACACACTTTTCAAGAAAGATAGAGAGCAGGAGAGAGTGCAGCTTTTCAGCCTGTTTCCTTTACTGAAAACTTTCTTGACACCACCTGTATCACTTGCAATCTCTCTGCAGTGGCTGTAGCTTGGCCTTATATACTTTACTCGTTGTGCATTGCCAAGATGTTTTGGATGGGTATGTCTGTGGCAGCTACTGGTTCAATATCCAGCATTTTAATGTCTCTTCCTTAGGCAGTAATGTGTTCTGATGGGTGTGAAGGTTTGTTTGTTTTTTCTCTTTGTCTTGGAAGATGGCCTTGTATTTCTAAGTAGTTTCCTCTGTCTCAGTTCAAATGGTAAAGCTGGAATTGTTGTTTCACATCAAAACTTTCCAGATACTGGACAGCAGCCATTGTTTCAATATACATGACCAGTCACATCATCATGATAGTGGATACTGCAAGTATGCAAACAGATCAATAGCATGGCAATCATTTGAACGCAGAAACTGCTTTAAAGTAGATAAATTTTCTCAATAAGGAGATGGAATTGAAAAATTAAGCTCAGATGTTACAGAGTGAGATGGACAGAATAAATATGCAGACAGATCAATGGTGGGCAAAATATAGTGTTAGCAAATGTAAAGTGAAAAGGAAAAAATGAGAACATAAATGAACTGAATTTAAATACTTACGTAGCATACCGTCTATATTCAATTTTCGTATAGAAATTGAAGGAGGCTTGACATTCGCAGATGCAGTATAATGTGGATAAATATGAGGTTATCCACCTTGGAAGCAATAATGGGAAGACAGATTATTACTTGAATGTGTATAAATGGGGGGAGGTGGATACTCAACAAGATCTTGGAGTTGTCGTGCATCAGTCACTGAAAGTAAGCGCACAGTACAGCCAGCAGTGGAACAGCAAATGGTATGTTGGCCTTCATAGTGAGAGAATTTGAGTATAGGGATAGGGATGTTTTGCTGTAATTGCGTAGAGGTCTTACCTGGAATATTGAATGCAGTTTGGTGTCCTTATCTGAGGAAGGATATCCTTGCTATAGAGGGAATACAGCAAAGGTTTACCAGGCTGATTCTTGAGATGTCTGTCAGATAAGGAGACACTAAACTGGTTAGGATTATATTCACTGGAGTTTGGAAGAGTGAGAGGTGATATGGTAGAAACTTATAAAATTCTAACAGAGTTAGACAGAGTAAATTCAGAAAGAATGTTCCAGGGGTAGTCCAGAACAAGGGATCATACTTTGAGGATAAAAGATATAACTGAAGTGAGGAGAAATTTCTTTACCCTGAGGGCGGTGAATGTGTGGAATTCACTACCATAGAATGTAGTTGAAGCCAAAACATGGTCTGATTTCAAGAAGAAATTAGATATAGCTCTTGAGGCTAAAAGGATCAAGGGGAATGGAAGGATGGAGGGGGGTTGGGGGCGGGCGGTATCAAGATTTTTTTTGTTTGTTCATGGGTCATGGGTGTCACTGGCAAGGCCAGCATTTATTGCCCATCCCTAGTCACCCTTGAACTGAGTGTCCCATTCAGCCATTTCAGAGGGCAGTTGAGTGTCAACCACATTGCTGTACTTCCGGAGTCAGCTGTAAGCCAGACCAGATAACGGTGGCAGATTTCCTTTCCTAAAGAATGTTAGTGAACTAGATGGGTTTTTCCTTCAATCAGCAATGGCTTCATGGTCATCAGTAAGATTATTCATTTCAGATATTTTTTATTGAATTCAAATTCCATCAGCTGCTGTGGTGGTATTCAAACCTGGGGCCTGAGACCATGAGCTGAGTTTATGGATTAATAGTGCAGCAATATTACCACTAGGTCATCATCTTCCTATTAAATGAAGTGAATTCGCTGATCAGCCATGATTAAAATGAATGGTGGAGCAGACTCAGTGTGCCGAATGACTTGCTCCAGCTTCTATTCTCTAAGTTTTTTTAATATGTCAAGAGAAACAACCATTCAAGCTAGCAGAATCTTAAACATAATAGAATATAAATCGTAAGAAGTTATGCTCAAGTTATATCATGTTCTCATCAGTTAGCGTCTTCTGTACTTCAGTACATTCTGGAGGGAGTGAAGAGATGAGCCATGAAGATGTCTTGTGTTAGAGTTCTTAGTCATGGAGTAACAACATCCTGGAAGGAGTTGATCTTGTAGGGATAAAAATATAGTTAAGGATAGGGAAATGTAATTCTAAAATGTTACCTTAACTTGTGTCACCTTGTTCTACTTTAATATAATAAACTATCCATTCAGGACTGATTCAAGGAAATTCATCTTCAATCAGTGATCACCAGATGGAATGGATTTCGAGATAAAGCATTGGTGACAAAAAACAAAAATCATTTAGGAAGCCCATTAGATACTGCAATGAGGTGGCTAGAGTGCTTCTAGATGGATGAATTAAGATGGAATGAATAGCCTTCCTCATCTGTTTGAAAAAAAATCAGAAACATCATCATTTAATACATGATTGAAAATATTATGCGATACATTGGCTTTGGCACGTACCATTTATAATCTCAACAAGGAGCTTTGTGATGTTTAATGGAATGTGGAAATCATTGATAGATTTTTCAAATCCATCTTGCCTGGCAATAAATAATGGAATGAAGTGGAAGAGTGATAGGGAAGAAATCTTTATATCATTGAGCTTATAAGAGGCCATTTCAAATCAATTTAATATAATATGAATTTTTAATATAGGGTTATGCAGTTATATATGAACAGTGTTGGAAAAGATATTTTCAATGGGATCCAGCATTACATATGATAGAACATCTAACAGATATTTGTTTAAGCTAATTGATATTTTTATCATATTTATAAGTATATATTTACTTTATCTTCAGCAAAAAAATGCACATTTTCATGAGGCATCTATCTAGTTTGGACACATAAAAAAATGTTGGATTTTGTCAAAAAGCATCAATAATGACCAGAGGAACTCTCATAGCATTGCTCACTATTCTATACTGTCATTGAATCAAAGTCATAATGGAAAAGGCTACTCAGCCCATTGTATCCATGCTGACTCTTTGTAGAGCAACCCCAAAAGCCCCATTCTCCCACTCTATTCTTATATTTCTTCAAGTTCAAATGCCCATCCAATTTCTTTTTGAAATAATTGATCATCTCCACTTCCATGACCCTCATGGACAGTGAGTTCCAGATGATTAGCACTCACTGCATAAAAAAGAGTTGCCTTCTAGGTTTCCTGCTCCAGACCTTCAAGGTAACATAGCAGTACATTAAAGGTTGGACATTGAAGTACTCATCGCACCCTTTCTTATCTATCAATGATGGTCTTTAAGAGAGAATCAACAATCAGAGTCAATGATCAGGGGCATTTAAACATGAATGTTGTGTCGAAGGCAGTCATTGGCATAAGTAACACAGTGACTTAACTGTCATTCCCACATGTTGAGATTCCATGTATCCTTAAAGGAAGTATGTGTTGTTTCTCCACTATATTGGAAGCATTTGCCTTTTAGGTAGTAGAAGTTGTGGGGTCAGAGGGAGCTCAGCTGTTTGGCAGTATTGCAAATTGCAGAAGTTATATATTCCAGACACTGGTGGATGGATAATGTGGAAGATTGCAGAAGAATTAGTGAACACAATGTGCAGCATGATCCCACAAATGTGTAGTTGTTGCAGTAAAGTTTAAAGTTTCAAATTTATTTATTAGTATCACAAGTGGGCTGACATTAACACTGCAATGAAGTTACTGTGAAAATCCCCTAGTCGCCACACTTCAGCACCTGTTCGGATACACTGAGGGAAAATTTATTATGGCCGATGCAACTAACAAGCATGTCTTTCAAACTATGGAGAAAACCGGAGCACCCAGAGGAAACTCATGCAGACACAGGGAGAATGTGCAAACTCCACACAGATAGTCACCCAAGCTGAGAATCGGACCTGGGTCCTGTGAGGCAGCATGCTCACCGCTGTGCAACTGTTGGCATATACAATTGTATCTGAAAGTTGTAGATCTATAGTCATTCTGCCACTGTTGGTTTACTGAGCATGGCTTATCTAGCTACAAGATGACATTTTCTCCAACTCATTGATAACCCCTTAACACTTACATGCATCAATCAGGTTGTGAAGGACTTCTCAAGGTGTTTTTGTGTGCTGTGTTGATGCCACCAATTGTGATGATCATAGAATGGGATTTTAGGGCCCTGCATACCTCTGGAATCTTCCGGTCCCCCCAGAAGCCTGCTGCACTCCCCATGGCAGATCCACTGTCAAGCATGATGGAGCTCATAAATCCCAGCTATAGTTTCAGCCATGTTGATGAGACTGATCTTCAATATGTGCTATTGCTGTTGGTTTTCTCTCTTACAGGGGATGGGTAGTTCCCTGAGGAAGCATGGTTTCCATGTTCAAGCTGAATTATGTGCAAGCTGTTCACTGGGGACTGACTGAATTGGTGACATTTCAAAAGCCTAGAAGATTAAACTGTGAAATGTCAGGCTTCTGGTAATAACCTCCTCTTGTAAAGAATCAGCCATGGCTACATGGGCCTGCTCTTCAGATGGTCTTGCATTGCCATCCTCTTTGTCCTCCTCCATGTCATGTTCTTGACCTTGGACAAGGCTGTGCTCTTCCTTCTCCTCACCATCCTCTGCGTTATATGTCATAACAACAGTGCTGACTTCTGCTTCCTCTGGTTGTAGACCTCTGGACTGCACCATACTGTGGAGCATACCGCACACAATGATTATTCTGGAGACCTTTTCAGGGGAATATTGTAATGATTCTCCAGAATGGTCAAGGCATCTAAAAACCTCAAAAAGGGTACCTGACCTCTCAAAAAGGGTACTTGCCTTCTCAAAAAGGGTATCTACCTCTGGAAAGGGGTACATGATCTCCCCAAAGACCTTCTGCTAGCTTTATAACTTTTAAGAAAAGTTATGAGTTATACGGGTAGGCTTCTGGAAATGACAATAGTGAAAATTGCTTCTGCTTGGAGGCAGCTGAACATTTAAATGTGCCCCTACTTCTGTGAAATGAGAATGTGCAAAATTCATCCCACCCCATCTTGGCAAAATTGGTTCATGACAGAAATGGGGGTAGGTTCAGGATCCTGGCACCATTTTGATGGGACGACTTGGCAAAAATCTGAGACCATGTCATTGAGGATTTCCTGCACCTGATCTTTGGAGAGATCAGGTACCCCTTTCGAGAGGTCAGATACCCTTTTTTGAGAAGGTAAGTACCCTTTTTGAGAAGCCAGATACCCTTTTTGAAAGGTCAGTTACCTTTTTTAAGAGGTCAGGTACACTTTTTGAGAAAGCAGATACCCTTTTTGAGAAGGCCAGTTATCCTTTTCAAGAGGCCAAATATCCTTTTGGGCAGCACAAAATGATTCAAGCGATGCTACAGAACTTGAACAACTTGAAATATTGGTGCATGGTTGACACTCAAGGGAGTTGGAGGGTGGAGCATGTAGCCTTTTAGGAGTTTGTCTCTATTTCTATCCTTGTTAATGGAACATGGACATTGCTAGTAAGCCATTGTTGATTGGCCATCTCTAAATGCCCTTGATATAGGATGCCTTTTATTTTTTCCACCTCTTCCACCAAAATCTCAAAGCTTAAAACGTACTATATTGCTGGCTACATTCAAGAGTTATTACAATGGCCTTGCTATTCAAAGTTGGCATGCTGCCTGCCTTTTTAACCAGTGGGCATAGAGTTCCTTAGGCATCGTAATCCCATTTTCTTGGGCTTTTCAATTTATTCCCCCATTGTGTTTTTAATCAGCTTAGCCTCTTTTTAGTTTGTTACTAATTGAACTCAATAACGAGTGTCACCATGGGTGGAAAGATCCAACTGGACTTCTCACAGAAGAATGTGAATTAACTAACTTCCACTGAATAGTCTACTTCTCTTCTGATATTTCAGTCTGCCAAAATGTTGAATTAGCATTTTAGCGTTCTGTCCTTTTCATGCGTTACACTTGAAACTACTTATGTTTTCAAGTGCTAGGTTTCCTTTGAATGAACAAGTATCTAATTCCACATCAGCTCTTGTCAAGTACTGTCATTATCAAGACATTTCTGTCAGCATACTTGATTCCTTTTGGTCCCCCTTTCCCTGAAAGAGCGATGCTATTTAGTTGAGCCAATGCTTAATCTTTTCAAGAGAAAATCCGCAGTCTAAGAACCCTTATCAGCATCAGCAGGTATCAACAAATGTAGCAGAGATAGTCAAAGACATGCTGAAACTACACGAGATCTCATACTGCTGGCAAATAATTGGGCAGCTGAAATACTGGCTCAATTCCAAAAATTAATCTTGGTTAATTGAATAACACAATGTGGATAATGGGTGATCTTGGATCAGCTGTCCATTATACAGCTCTCCTATTTTTATTACCATTCAATGGATTGATCCAAAGTCACAACTGCCTCCAATTTATTTTACACCTCACACTTGCTTTTCATCTGGATTGAGCTTTGTCTTCCTTTCGTTCCATTTCACAGGATCCATTGTATACACAATCTAAAGCTTACAATGCTTGTCTGCTGATGGTTTCTGAGTACTAATACAGTTGGTCCTCCTCCTTCCTGATAAATGTCCATGTGGAGAACTTCAGAGGCTGCTAGGGATCTCATCACTGTGAGCTTGGGAAGGATGAGTGTGGGGAAAATGTAAATTGAGAAGTTCATCATTTAAAATATATTCCTGCAATTATAAGAACAAATCACTGCTTATTCAACCATTTGAGAAACAATATAAGAGATACAGTAAATTTCACCAGTTGCAAGAAGCAGAGCAATATTACAACATTATCTTTGCCTCATTCATATGCACAGAATAGGAGATTTTAAATTAGCAGATAAAATGGAATTCAATCACATTTTTTGACCACTAGTGAGATCTTCCTTGTTACATGAGTAGCTTGCAACACGCATTCTGAACATCTTATCAGGTTGAAGGTGCAAGCTGTCACATTTGTATGAGAAATGGATGTGTTTCAAACACCTTTAGCATGTTTCATTATACTTGCAATGGTCGACTGAACAGCTGTGAAACGGATAACTATTTTACATGACAATGGTACAGCAAATGTTACTGAAAATATTTACGACCACATGATTTTTAGTGTTATAGTCGTATGGCTGTAATGACAAATGAAGCACTAAAATCAAATATACACCTGCTGATGCAGCACCAGTTTTAACTTTGCGTATCAGTGCTCTTGTGGTGTGTTTGCATTGTATCTCAAGGCTCTGATACCTCATTGGTCCCATCTCTAGAATTAAATGTCAGATGACCCTTTGATTCATATTCATACTTATATTTATATTGTAATCCAGTTGGTGACTTGAAGGATGAGGGGAGGGAATGTCGACTCCCGTTTTCGGCAGGGGTTAATGACAGCAGAGGCAGAGCAGAGAGGAAGTCCCAAAATGGCTTTCACACCAGTAGAATTTCCCTACTCGATAGTCGCTTTCTCTTCCTCCCCTTCCCCACCTACATCAATAATATAACAGGATTCCCACCATGAAAGGTCAGGAACCCCATTACCGTATACTTAGCAAGCCTCCCGCTATATCAACCCCCCCCCGCCCCCCACCACCAATTTAGGAATTCCCACCACAACCTGGTGAACAGCCCACAGAGGGTGTACTGATGACCATGAAACCATTGTCGATTGTCAGAAAACCCATCTGGTTCACTAACATCCTTTAGGGAAGGAAATCTGCTGTCCTTACCTGGTCCAGCCCAAATGTGACTCCAGAGACACACAATGTTGTTGGCTCACAACTGCCCTTAGGCCAATAAATGCTGGCCAGCCAGCAGTGTCCATGTCCCATGAATGAATGGAAGAAAACACTGCAATACCCTCCAGATTTGATACTTAGTTAAAAAGAAAAAATTCTGCAGAAAGGACATTTTATTGTGGAAGATGTGCTGGGGGATAGCACTTTAAGCCCATTTCCTGACGTGGCATTAACTTGGTGCCCTGTTTCATTGAGACAGTCTGCACACAAACGTTGTGCTGTCAGCTGGCTGCATATGGAATTCTGAGCCATTTGGCATGTGTTTCAGCTAGCCTGCATGTCATAAAGCAGCTTGGTCCTCTTAAAGAGGAGCTATGCTTATTGTATAGAAAACACTGCAGACTGTATATGTAAGACTAGAACAGTCACAAAAGCACAAAAAATGGAGTAAAAAGCATGAGACAGAACTCCAAGGCTAAATGCAGTGCTGGAGGGATTGGTCCAGGAGGTGGATAGAAAAGGAACAATGTTTCTGCAATGGATCAGAAGGCCCTCAAGGCAAACTCTGAGAGAGGAATGGAGGCAACAACATCAATTTTCATGGTCTGGCCCAGGCACAAGAAGTTTAATGACTTCACGTTGATAGTAAGTGCATCACTTAATTGCCATCTCCTACCCACTGCTTCATCAGTCTGTCATGCTGTTCAATCATCACAGTTTTATCATCCTCCCCTCTCGGAAACTCCACCTCACCCTTACAGTTCTACCAATCATTCCTGTCACAAATTTCTTGTTGTTTTCACGTGCTTCCAGCAAATCAGCTTTGGTAGGTGCATCATACAAACACATTGTAACACATTCAGTGATATTTTTCACCTCTCTACGGGGCACATTACTCCTTGGTGCAGAACAAAATTAGTGCAATCAGGCACACTCCATCATCTGGGTCCTCTAGAGGAGATGGTGCTCTGTATCTGATGGCTGTCTGTAACAGATGCCATTGCATCCTGTATCACATGTTTTGTACTCAACCCGCCCTTTCTTGCAAAGCCCAAAACAAAATGGCTTCTTTTAGATGTGAGTCTATGATTGGACAGCAATTACAGAACAATCCTAATTTTGCTAATACCCACATTAACAACAAATTTAAGATAAACAGCCAAGCTTATAACATGATTCATTTATGATTGCCAGAAGTGACATGCATTCATATGGAAGGAGCCATTCTCTGTGAACAAAAGGAATGTGTTCAAACTTCGCAGTTGTTTTTTTTAATTACCCAAAAGCTCCAGCAGCATATAATTCCCCATTGTTTTTTTTTCATGGCAACACCTCACCAGTCAGAGTGAACCAATCAGCAACATTTTCCCCTGTTGTTGTGTATTGTCATTGTTCATTGAAATTTGACATTTTGCACTTGTCCTGATGAATGCAAGGGAGAAAGCTTCAGCAACATGTCTTTCTTTTCAGCAAGATTTAAGTTCTGTACTGCCAAGTGACATTTTATTTTGTGCCCTTCGATAAAATACTTTTAGACGGAAATCTTAGTAAAAAATGGCAGAATGTTGTTTCCAGCAAGGAAATCAGTGTATTTCTTTCTAGATCTTATGACATTCTGTCTAAATATATCAAGGGGGTGCATTTCACATCAAGCAGGAGGGGTAGGGCCTCAACACGCCAGCAAAACTCGGCTGCACAGAGATCACTGCGTCTTGTTTACAGTGCGTTCCAATAATAACAGGAATAAACCTCAATTCCAATTGAAGTTGACACTTCACAACCCCCCTTCCCTTCCAGTCATTGGCCCCACCAATCTTGATCATCAGCCTTTTCATTTCTACCCTACACTCTCCCCCAATCATTGGCTCTTTCACCCTTCCCCCCACCTCCCACCCCGATCATCAGCTTCAGCCCTAGAACCTGTACCCCTCCCCCACAGTCAGTGTCAACACCTGCCACCCCACATCAAAGAACAAAGAACAAAATCAGCCCGGGAAACAGGCCCTTCGGCCCAACGAGCCCGCGCCGCCATCTCAACACCACCAGTCCACCTCTCTACCCACGACCCCTGTCTAATATTTTATGGCCATCCAGATTGAGGGAAACTGATTTAGGGACAATTTATTCCTGCCAATCAGCCTAACAGCACATCTTTGGGGTGTGGGAGGAAACCGGAGCACCCGGAGAAAACACACGCAAGCACGGGGAGAATGCGCAAACTCCCACAGACACCGGCCCAAATCCATGTGTCCGCACAGCAATCAGCAATAGTCACTGAGCTGTCGTCTTGCCCAGTATCTTGTCCAGTTTAGGCACACACTAACGACATGAAGCACTAGGCCAATCTCGAACAACCAAGAGCAGCCCCAGTACGACCCATCGTGTGTATGCCCCTCGTTGGACATCGGTCATAGCCGTCATCCCCTGTTTCTCTCTCTAACTCTCAGCCCCCAACCAAACCTGAATGAACTCCCCCTCCCCCATGAGGTTCTCACTGAGGTCTGCCTCTTGGCAACCTTGCTGATAGGGGCACCACTCTTCTCTACTGCTACAATATCATTCTTAATAAGAGCAACTATTCCACAATGCCTTTATCCCTCCATATCATTTCTAAATATGTTACACTCTGAAATGTTTCATTTCCAGTTCTGATTTTCCTACACATTGTACAATGTGTAATTCAGCCAAATGCCTTTATTGTGTACCAGAGGAAAGCTGCAACTGAGACTTACAGTCAGTTAGTCTTCACTCAGGATCTACAACTCCAGATTAAAGTCCTCCACTGACTGCTTCCCATTGGGCGAGCCTCCACTCATTCAATAGTGAGTGACATGGTGGCATAGTGGCACAGTGGTTAGCACTGCTGCCTTACAGCGCCAGAGACCTAGGTTCGATTCCCGACTTGGGTTACTGACTGTGTGGAGTTTGCACATTCTCCCTGTATCTGTGTGGGTTTCCTCCGGGTGTTCCGGTTTCCTCCCACAGTCCAAAGATGTACAAGTTTGGCGGATTGGCTATGCTAAATTGTCCCTTAATGTTAGGTGTACTAGCTAGGGCTTATGGGATAGAGCCTGGATGAGATTTGGCAGGTGCAGACTTGATGGGCCAAATGGCCTCCTTCTGCACTGTAGGATTCTATTTTATGAATAAAGCAGTTCATACTCCACAACATCCACAGGTGAGTCTATTAATGATTCTCCATGGCCTCCATAGTCATCATAACATACAAATTGAAATACTGTCCCTTACATGTGCATCTCTGTTTATTCCTAGTTGAAATAACCTTCAAACTAAAATGCATCAGTAAATATAAAATAAATACAATACAGTATACAAAAAAAACACACTTACCATAGAGTACTGTGCTGTACAATACTTGACCAGGTGCCATCCAGTGACAGATGTTGGTCAGTGCAAGTATCAATGGTGTCCCAGAACTACCTGCGATGGCCAATTTCTGCCACTAGATAGAGCCTTGGGCTTCAGTGGGAATGCAGCATGGGTGAAGCCAGAGATGCAGGTAGCAGCAGAGTGAGTAACCAAGAGGGGTACAGCTGACCCCATACTAAGTTGTCAGGAAGCAAAGCCCAGGAGCAAGGGTGGCAGTGGGGGGAAAAGGCATTGAGGGTGAGAGCAGAGCTGCTGGGGGAATGGTTTTGTGAACATGCAAACCACAGAAGAGGAATCCATAGCAAGCAAACATTAAAGTGCCACTGACAACATTAAATGGATAGACTGACATGATCTTATTAACAATGTTAAAGTGAAACAATGTTAAATGAGGACTTAATGTATTTAAACTAGCACAAATTCCAAAGACCCAAATCAGCTCTTGCTGATCACCTCTAATTACAGTACGAAGTCTCACAGCACCAGGTTAAAGTCTAACAGCTTTATTCGGTAGCATAAGCCACAAGCTTTTGGAGGGCTGCCCCTTCATCAAGTGAGTGGGAATCATGTTCACAAACAGGGCATATAAAGACACAAACTCAATTTACAAGAAAATGGTTGGAATGTGAGTCTTTACAGGTAATCAAGTCTTAAAGGTAGAGGCAATGTGAGTGGAGAGGGAGATGTGTATTTTCTCCAGACAGGACAGTTAGTGAGATTTTGCAAGCCCAGGCAAGCTGTGGGGGTTATAGATAGTGTGACATGAACCCAACATCCTGGTTGAGGCCATCCTCATGTGTGTGGAACTTGGCTATCAGCTACTGTTCATTGATTCTGTGTTGTCGTGTGTTGTGAGACTTCTTATTGTGTTTACCCCAGTCCAACACCAGCATCTCAACATCATGACTACCATTGACACCGCAAACTGCCGACTGCAAGTTGAGAGGATCTCCAAGAAGATTGCACATATCAACATGGACTTCAGCCTGGTGCTGTGAGACTTCTTATGACATTCTAACAGACATGCCAAATTTTCTTAGCCTCATGAGAAAGTAGAGGCATTGGTGGGCTTTCTTAACTATAGTGTCAGCATAAAGGGACCAGGACAGATTGTTGGTGATCTGGACACCTAGAAACTTGAAGCTCTCAACCATTTCCACTTCATCCCCGATTACTCACATTTCTTTCATTTTAGATATTTGAGCCAGAGGAGGAAAGGCTTTCACCGCATAAGTCTTGGTGAGATTCAGACATGGGCCCAGAGCGAAACCAATATTTTTGCCAAACATATCATCCAGTCATAATAGTTTTGAGAAAAACCTTTTGATCTTCTTTGAGTTACCAGCCTTTCAATAAGAAATTATAATCAAACTATTGGCATAACTTTTCAGGTTGTAACTTGCAAAGATAGAAATTAAATTTATAAACCAAGCCTGGTAGTAAAAGGTCAATTACTTTCTTTTTTAAATTTTTCTGCGGACATACATGACCAGCCAAGCTGGCATTTTTTGACCTCAGCTATTGGTGAGGAGGAGAAAGAAAGGAGGGGTTCCCGGACACGCGTCCTTTGTTTGAATAGAGGGGAGTACGGTAGGATGAGAGAAGAATTGGTGAATGTTGACTGGGGGAGCGCGTTGGAGGGAGGGTCTGCTGAGGAGCAGTGGAGGATCTTTAAGGAGATCTTTCTTGGTGCTCAGCGGAAATTTATTCCGATGGTCAAAAAGGACCGTAGGAGGAGAGGTAATAAGCCATGGATAACGAAGGAGGTGAAGGAAAGTGTTAAATTAAAAGTGGAGGAATTTAGAGTAGCTAAGAGTAGTGGGCGAGAAGAGGATTGGGAGAGGTTTAAATGTCAACAAAGATTGACAAAGAAGTTGATAAAGAAGGGTAGGATAAACTATGAAGCTGGGCTAGCGCTTAATATAAAAAAGGATAGCAAGAGTTTTTATAAATATATAAAAAGGAAGAGGCTGGCTAAGGTGAACGTTGGTCCTTTAGAGGATGAGAAAGGGGACCTAGTGGTAGGGTATGGGGCTATGGCTAAGGTATTGAATAACTTTTTTGTTTCTGTCTTCACGGAGGAGGACGTGAATAATTTGCCGGGTGTTAGTGATGGAAAGGTGGTAGGACTGGAGGGTCTGAATGACATTACTGTTACTAGAAAGGCGGTGCTCGACAGACTGGAGGGGCTGATTGTGGACAAGCCTCCAGGACCGGATGGAATGCATCCGAGGATTCTGAAAGAAATGGCGGAGGTGATAGTGGATGCCTTGGTGGTTATTTTCCAGACGTCGCTGGATTCCGGGGAAGTGCCGGAAGATTGGAAAACGGCTAATGTTACGCCGTTGTTTAAGAAGGGTGCCAGGCAAAAGGCGGGGAATTATAGGCCGGTTAGTTTAACGTCTGTGGTAGGTAAAATGTTAGAATCCGTCATTAAGGAGGAAATTGCAAGGCATCTTGAAGGGAATTGCTTGATAGAGCAGACGCAGCACGGTTTCATTAAAGTGTCTGACAAATTTACTGGAGTTCTATGATGTTGTGTCTAGGGCAGTGGATAGAGGAGAGCCGGTGGATGTGGTCTTTCTGGATTTTCAGAAGGCGTTTGACAAAGTACCTCACAAGAGGTTATTGCAGAAGGTCGAGGGACATGGAGTTGGGGGTAGGGTGTTAGCGTGGATAGAGGATTGGTTGTCAAATAGGAGGCAGAGAGTGGGGGTCAACGGGTGCTATTCGGATTGGCGGATGGTGACTAGTGGAGTGCCCCAGGGGTCGGTGCTGGGGCCTCAGCTTTTTACCATTTATATAGATGATCTGGAGGAGGGAACCGAGTGTAGGGTGTCAAAATTTGCTGATGACACCAAGATTGGGGGAACGGCAAATTGTGCGGAGGGTGTGGAGAGTCTGCAGAAGGATCTAGATAGGCTGGGCGAATGGGCCAGGAAATGGCAAATGGAATTTAATGTTGGCAAATGTGAGGTGGTCCACTTTGGTAGGAAGAATGGTAGGAAGGACTATTACTTACGTGGCGAAAAACTGCAGCAGGCGACGGTGCAGAGGGACCTCGGGGTCCTTGTGCATGAGTCGCAATAACCCAGCTTGCAGGTGCAGCAGGTGGTCAGGAAGGCGAATGGGATGCTGGCCTTCATAGCGAGGGGGATTGAATATAAAAGTAGGGAGGTCTTGCTGCAGCTGTATAGGGCATTGGTGAGGCCGCAGCTGGAGTACTGTGTGCAGTTTTGGGCGCTGCACCTGCGCAAAGATATTTTGGCCTTGGAGGGAGTGCAGAGGAGGTTTACTAGGCTGATACCGGAGTTGAGGGGGTTGAGCTATGAGGAGAGGCTGAATAAACTAGGCTTGTACTCGTTAGAGTTTAGAAGAATGAGGGGAGATCTCATTGAGACGTATAAGATGATGAATGGGATGGATAGGATAGAGGTGGAGAGACTCTTCCCGCTCAAAAAAGACAGTAGGGCTAGGGGGCACAGCCTCAAGATAAAGGGGGGGCGGTTTAGAACGGAGTTGAGGAGGAACTTCTTCACTCAAAGGGTGGTGAATCTCTGGAATTCTCTGCCCGTTGAAGTGGTGGAGGCTGCCTCGCTAAATATTTTTAAGACGCGGGTTGATGGGTTTTTGATAAGAGAGGGGATTAAGGGTTATGGGGAGAGGGCGGGAAAGTGGAACTGAGCCACGACAGATCAGCCATGATCTTATTGAATGGCGGGGCAGGCTCGAAGGGCTGGATGGCCTACTCCTGCTCCTATTTCTTATGTCCTTATGTTCTATTTGTACTTGAGGATATGGTGGTGAGTCCAATTCTAGAACTACATGGATTGCATTGGTAGTGCCAGAATTTTGGACCTGTGATTAGAAAGAAATGGCCATATTAATAATCCAGAGAGCATGGGTAATGCTCTGGGCTCCAGGCACGATGGCCACTCACCATAATCAACTGTGAAATTTGAATTCAATTTTAAAAATCAGAAAGTCTAATGATGATCATGAAACTATTGTAAGTTGTCATAGAAATCCATCTGGTTCATTAAATGTCCTTTAGGAAAGGAAATCAGCCATTCATACCTGGTCTAGCCTACATGCATACATACAGACCCTCAGCAATGTAGTTGACACTGAAATGGCCTTGCAAGTTACTCAGTTCAAGATAATTAAGAATAGATACTAAATGCTGGCCCAACTAGCGATGTCCGCACCCTCTGAACAAATAAAAAAATGTCCATTTAGGAATGGTATGCAATGGAAAGGAGCTGCAATTCCCTCTTAATAATAAAATGCACTGCCTGTTAGAGTGTGTCAGTGACAGAGGGAGAGAGGGAGTGGATGTTTCAAATAATGGATGGGATATTGATCGAATAGACTGCTTTGTCCCACATGGTCATGAACCTCTTGAGTACTCTTATAGCGGCACCCATCCAGATAAATGGAGATTATTCCTTCACACCATTGACTTGTGTCCTGTAGTCAATAGGTGTAGTGGAATGTGGGGGCAGGGGTGTGGGTGGAGTCTGGTCAGCAGCAAGACACCCATCACAGAACTCGTAGGGCTGCTTCACTCGGACGAGACCAGAAATTCCCACCTGAGTTTAACAGCGATTTCTGTTGTTGAAACCTTGCCCCTTCCGATTCCATGGCAAATGAGCTAGTAGAGTTCCGGCCTTAATCTGTGACTTATTCTAGTAGCCAGAGCATGTAACATGGCAAGTTTTTTTTCTTTATATAAATTATTTGTTAAGCGAAAGCAAATTAAGCAACAAAGAAAAATATCTGGAATTAAGAATCTACTGAAACCATTGTTGATTGTTGGAAAACATCATCTCGTTCACTCATGTCCTTTAGGAAGTTAAGGAAATCTGCTGTTCTTACCCTGTCTGGCCTACATGCGATCCCAGAGCAACAGCAATATGGTTGACTCCCAACTGGTCTCTGAAATGGCTTAACAATCCATTCAGTTCAAGGGAAACTTGGGATGGGAAATTAATGCTGGCTAGCCAGTGATGCCCACACCCCATGAATTAAAAAAGATAGAGTGCAGTACATGAATGCTAGCACCTTACTAAAAGTAGCTTCCAGCAAGAATTTGACAGGATGATGCCAGGAAAAGAAAACTGTAAGTATGAAAAAAAAGTACAGATGCGATGACTATATTCATTGAACTGAAAAGGTTATGAAGAAATTTAATGGCATTTTTAAAAATTATGAAAGGTTATAACTTGATGGAGTGAATAAGGAAGATTATTTTCTCAGATGAAACTGTCTTGGAGGAAAAGGTCATCAATTTAAAGGATGGGTTTGGAGAAAACTTGTTTCATGAAGGGATTTTAATTGGAATGACAGAGGGAATAAGGCAGAAGCAATTCAGCTTTTTCAGTGAAAAAATATTTCACTGAAATTTGGAGTAGTGGAAAATATTAGGTTTTATGAGAGAGTGAAGGTTTGTGGGATCATTTTGGGTTACTCTAGCAAAATAACGAGCATAAACACAGGGATGGCACGTTGGCATGGTGGTTAGCATTGCTGCGTCACAGCACTAGGGACCCCGGTTCAATTCCCGGCTTGGGTCACTGTCTGTGTGGAGTTTGCACATTCTCCCTGTGTCTGTGTAGGTTCCCTCCCACAGTCCAAAAATGAACAGATTAGATGGATTGGCCATGCTAAATTGCCCCTTAGTGTCAGCGGACTAACTACGATAAATGCATGGGGTTATGGGGAGCCTGGATGGGATTGTGGTTGGTGCAGACTCAATGGGCTAAATGGCCTCCTTCTGCACTGTAGGATTCAATCATTCTAAACCCAATTAATTGGATAGGTTCCTAGAATCATAGAATCAAACAGTGCAGAAGAGACCCTTTGGGCCATAGAGCCTGCACTGGCAACAATACCACCCAGGTCCTATCTCTGTAACCCCACATATTTACCCTGCTAATCCCCCTGACGCGATGGGCCAATTTAACGTGGCTAATCCACCTAACCAGCATATCTCTGGACTGGGCGAAGAAACCAGAGTAAACTCACACAGACACTAGAACGTGCAAACTCCTCACAGCCACCCAAGGCTGGAGTTAAACCTGGGTCCCTGACACCATGAGGCACCAATGCTAACCACTGTACCGTTCTAGGTGTTAAATATCTATAGCTACATTGTGCTTGTCAGGTTCCTCTCCACCATGTGCAACTTCCCAGCTGTCAATAACAATGGGAGAATCTTTCAAAGGGCTGAAAGCTCTGATATGTTTGTTCTTCCATCTATGTTCTCTACCTTCTCCTGGGTGCAGTCACTTTCTAAAAGGGCTGAAAAAATATACCTGAAATCAGCTTGTTTGAGACAACAGCATATCAATCCTTATGTTTGGCTAACCTGAAAGACAAGAATTTTACTAACACAAAGCTTGTGGAATGTATATGCTGACTGAGTGCATTGGAACTGTCAGTTGTCATTATCAGTAATTATAGTTTGTCGTCGATCTTTCACAACTGCATCATTCTAGATTATTTTGTGATCCTGCTGGGTTAGTTCTGAACCCACCCTCATTTGTGTTGCATTTTTAGTCACTCTAGAATCATGCAGCATGGCCAGAGGATAATCTGTCCATTATTCCTGCACCAACTATTTTAAGGAAATTTTGGTTCGCTCCCTTCTCACCCTCTTTTCCCATCACCCTGCAATTAGTTCTCTTCAAGTATTATATCCAATTGTTTTTTAAGATCACTGTCAAATTCCTCTACAGTAAACAGTGCATTTCACAATAACACACTGTCTCAGAAAGGAAGACTTGCATTTATCTAACACTTCTCACTTGCCTTCAGCTTCAAGTTATTTTATTGTAAGTCTCTACACCAGAGCTGCCAGCAAACAAGGAGCTCAGTCTCCAAAGTGTTGCAGCCACTTCTATTTATAATGCAATCAGTGTAACAGGTTTTACTGGCAATTCTCTTAACAAGGTGATTGCCACTCTGATTAGAAACACATTGAAACATATAAAATTCTGACATTGCTGGACAGGCTGGTTGCAGGGAAGTTGTTTCATCTGCCTGGAAGTCAAGAACAAGGGGTCACAGTCAGGACATGGGGTCAGCCATTTAGGACTGGGACAAGGAGAAATTTCTTCACACAAAGGGTTCTCTACCATAGAAGGCTGTGGAGGCCAAATCCTTGAATATATTTAAGAAGGAAATAGATTGATTTATTGACTCTAAAGATGTCAAAGGGTTTGAAGAGAGTGGTGGAATGTGGTATTGAATTGGAGGATCAGCCATGATCATTTTGAATGATAGAGTAAGCTTGAAGGGCCAAATGGCCTACTCTTGCTCCTATTTTCTATGGCTGCGATTCCTTCAAAGAATCAAGTGCTACCGCCAATGGGAGAACCAAAGTGTTTCCTGTGGTGCTGCCAGTAGTAACCAAGTGGGATTCAACCCCTCCATTCTTCCCTCCTTGGCTCATTCTAAAATCATGTAGCATAGCCAGAGGATAATCTGCCTATTATTCCTGCACCAACTATTTTAAGGAAATAACGGTTCGCCCCTTCTCACCCTCTTTTCCCATCACCCTGCAATTAGTTCTCTTCAAGTATTATATCCAATTGTTTTTTAAGATTACTGTCAAATTCCTCCACAGTAAACGGTGCATTTCAGACCACAATAACACACTCTCTCAGAAAGGAAGACTTGCATTTATCTGGCATAGGCCCTTCCACCCTGCCAATGCCACTCTGGCAGAGTAGAAGGTGGTAGAGCCAGGGGACTGTCCAGCCATGTACCGAACTCCCCAAAGGCTCAAAAGATCTCCGAGCTCCCCAGTGTGGTCAGAATGTTGATCCAGAAAAATAAACAGTGGCTGCTAGATGGTTCTCTTTGAGCACAACTTGAAGGATAATCTCAGAATTGGGCTAGCTTCTTCAATGACTAAAAACCATTTCCCGTGCAGGCATTGTATTCTGGCAGAAGAGATTGAAAAAAAAGACCCACTATGGGGGAAAAAAAGCATTTGGACTGTACACCCAGTCTTTCGAGGTAAGTCTTCATAGAACATAGGACACTACAGCACAGTACAGGCCCTTCCGCCCTCAGTGTTGTGCCGAGCTATGTCTGAACCCGAGATCAAGCTATCCCATTCCCTAATATTCTGTTTCCTGTGATGCTGTCAGTCGTAGCCAAATGGGACTCAACCCCTCCATCATTCCCTCCTTGGCTGTGCCAACCTGACATAAGCACTTCCACCCTGCCAATGCCACCCTGGCAAGGATGAAAGTTGTGGAGCCAGGGCACTGTCCAGCCATGTACCGAACTACCCAAAAGCTCAAAAGATTTCCCCATTGTGGTCAGACTGTCGATCCAGAAAAATAAATAGTTTCCGATCAAAGAATGTTTGTTTTTTTTTTAAATCGCAGTTAGGACCAGCAACTGCCCACATGAGTAGGCATTCAGATCAAAGAGAAGGCTTGTTTAAAAAGATTGTGATCAGAAACTGCAGCATTTCAAAAGAGGAAGAACTTCAGGTTTAATGGAGCATGAAATGATTGTATCAACAATGAAGTCATTCATCTGCTGTGGAGCTGTCCTTCAAAGTAGTTCAAAGAGCTCATGCAACACCTCTGGCTCATTTAGATTTCCTCCAAGGGAAACTGACATGTCCTGTCCATCAAAGTACTTGAAAGAAGTGTGGAAACACTTGAAGCTTCTGAAATCAAGCAATGATTATACCTGCTGTAGCTGAGGGGCACATTAGCTTAGCATTTACCTCCTTTTACTCACCCATCCTACCTGCCCTGCCACACAGTCCATGGTGCTTGGTCCACACTCATCAGGACAAGCAGAGATTGTCAATTGGTGGGTTTCTGACTGTGTTAGGTGGGGGGGAGGGTTGGGGGAAGGCTGGTGCATTTGGCTTCAAACCTGCCAACGACATTTAAATTAATTTGAATTAGAAGTGATGAGATTCTAGCTCACGCTGGTCGAGAATCTGATCGGGGCAGGTGCAGCAAGCCGGGAGACTCGCAACTGGTTTGATGCCCAGTCAGAATCCTATTTTGACCTTCAAGCCCAATTCAGTGGGCCATCAGGAATCCTGGCTGCAACTAATGGCCCAGTGAATCACCCCCATTTTTCTAAGTAAAGTAGTAACTTACTGGTTACTCACCAAACAACATCTTCCCTATGGAGGCTGCAAAAAGTAGAAAAAGAAAGGAGACACTCACTCGACACAACCACTCACTCACTCACCCCCACACGACGTCTCTCACTTGCTACCCTCATCCTTCCTTCCCCCCCTCCCTCCCTCCATCTGTCCATCCATTCCTATCTTCATGCCCCATTTCCTCCATGCCTCCCTTCCTCCATCCATCTCTGTGTCATGTTGGAAAACTTTACTTGAACTCTTAATTCATAGTCTTACCTTTCAATCACAAGTTTGTGTAATTGGCTGCACATCCACTGTGTGGATCAAATTGTTGCCAACAGAAAGGATTTCAATCCCTGTCCCAGCTGAGGTAGAACCAGGGCCTTCCTCATTGCACTTATCTATTGTAAAAACAAATCACACCACTTTGCTGTGGTGGTGAATAATTGCCAAAGACCTACCCATGGGCTGAGAAATCAAGAAGATGGGACAGCATCAAGCTGCAAGGAAAATCCTCACACAAATGCAGATTGTGGCAGCACGGTGACACAGTGGTCAGCACTGCTGCATCAGAGCGCCAGCCTTGAGTGGCTGTGTGGAATATGCACATTCTCCCCGTGTCTGTGTGGGCTTCCTCCGGGTGCTCCAGTTTCCTCCCACAGTCTGAAAGGTGTGCTGGTTAGGTGGATTGGCCTTGCTAAATTCTCCCTCAGCATGCCCGAACAGGCGCTAGAGTGTGGCAACTTGGGCATTTTCACAATAACTTCATTGCAGCATTAATATAAGCCTACTGTGACTGATAAATAAACTTTAAATTTACTTTAAGATTAAAAATCCAGAAAAGTGGGAAAGTTTAGGAAAAACTCAAAGGGGATAACAATGAAATAATATAAGATGAGAAAAGGGAATATGGAAAACATTTGCCTAGGATATCAAAACTACAAATAATTGGAGACTGCAGATCTTAAGGATTAAATACATTCACCACAGTGGCTTCAGGTTTTAAAGGGTTAAATTGCAATGCTTGGCTAAACATGGCTTCTATTGCCATTGCTCTAGTAAGTAAAGGAATGAGGCTTTAAAAGTTTGAAGGGATTTGCGAGGCGAAGTACAATAGAGTTCCTTTGGTGCATGGGAATACAAAATGCATTGTGCAGAGAATAATCTTTTTTGAAATGAGATCTGATCCATACAGGAGTGAAATCAGAAAGTTCTTTTACAAAAAGGGTAACACAGATTAGAAACTCTGACCAAAAACAGTCGCAAATGCTTGGTCATCTGAAATTTTCAAGATAGGACTTGATGGATTTTTGTTAGGTGAGGCTATTAGGGAATATGGAGAAAGGGTGAATAAATAGAATTGATGTGCAGATCAGCTGTGATCTAATTGAATGACAGAATGAGCTCAAGAGGCTAAATGTCCTTATTATTGGCACAAAATGTGCTGCAACATTGGCCTTGGTTTCTCGCTCATATGTATGTAGCTAGCGAAATGATGATTGAGAAATATTTCTCTTCCAGCAGTCCTATGGGATGGATTTTAATGGGTTCCGATGCAGTTTTTTCATACTATAAATTGTCTGTTTTATTTCATTAGAGTTTCACAGCTGACTTGTCAGAAGTAATGTTTAGATTCTGCAGTGCCTTTGTTGGTCTTAACAAAACGGTGCGTGTGTTGAAATATTCAGACCCTACCTGCAGTAATTATTCATTCACCAGTTGCCACTGTACGTTCTCCCAAGAGAAGCCATGCATTGAAGACCATACTCTAATACTGAACTCAGCTGGTGAACCTTCCATAATTAGTGTTTCTGCATGTGAAAATTCCTAGGCACAGAATTTGTTGATGGGATAAAAATTTAAGTGCTTACAGAGAAACGCTCTTCTATAAATGTCCTTAAGTGAAAGTAGGCCACACAATTAATCTCAACCATACTTGCTGATAATGAAATCACCCCATGCCACTGAAATTTGCATTCGATATAAAGATCCTCATTTCAATAACCTGTTCTTTTTGAATTGTTAGATACATTCAATATGAGAACAGTTGGGAACAGCCACCAAGGGCACGGTGGCACAGTGCTTAGCACAGCTGCCTCACAGCGCCAGCGACCCGGGTTTGATTCCTGGCTTGGGTCATTGTCTGTGTGGAATTTGCACATTCTTCCCGTGTCTGCGTAGGTTTCCTTTGGGTGCTCCAGTTTTGTCCCACACTCTGAAAGATGTGCTGGTTAGGTGTATTAACCTGAACAGGCACCAGAGTGTGATGATTAAGGGAATTTCACAATAGCTTCATTGCAGTGTTAATGTAAGCCTTACTTGTGATTAATAAATAAAATAAATAGTCGATATCACTTAATGATCAATATGAGGAATTGGGAAGGGCCAGACCAAGCACCAATGGATTCAGGGAGAATATTGAATTTTGAACACATCTTATTTTGAGAGAACACATGGAAGCAATAGTTCAGATTAGGTGTTTCTAGGTTTAGCATTGTGGATCAAGGAGGCAGACGGTATCCTACAGATATTTAAATGAAACTGCATTTCAGTTTCGGATTTGAGGATTCAAAAATGAAATTAAGTTTTCAGCTTTTATAAATTTCCACTTTTTAAGTGTCACGCTCCAAAATAAAATAAAATCTTCTGCAGTATCATGTGACTCTGCAGCATTTGCGTCTCTGAAGCAGAATTTGATTTATTATTGTCACCTGTATTAGGATACAGTGAAAAATATTATTTCTTGGGCGCTATGCAGACAAAACATTCTGTTCATAGAGTACATTGGGGAGAAGGAAAGGATAGGGCCAAGGATATAGTGTTGCAGTCAAAGGTATAGTGCAGAGAAAGATCAGCTTAATAAATTGCAGGTCCGTTCAAAAGTCTGATGGCAGCAGGGAAGAAGCTGTTCTGAAGTCAGTTGGTACGCGATCTCAGACTTTTGTAACGTTTTATCGACAGAAGAAAGTGGAAGAGAGTACGCTTGGGGTTCATGAGGTCCTTGAGTATGCTGGCTACTTTTCCAAGGCAGGAGGAAGTGTAAAGCTCACGAGTTCCAGCAATTTGGTGTAATTTTGGTTGACATTTCAATGCTAGGCTAAGAGAATGGTGGAGGCACCACTTCTTCTCTAAGCATTAAATCAAGGGCCATGCAAATGTACAAGATCCAGCAGCACTGTCTTAATAGTGTAAAGGAATTCATTTGCATTCTAGTCAAGATTTATATTCTCTGACCAATTCAACAGAAGAAAATGGGCCTAGTCATGTATTGCATTGCTGTTTTCATGATCTTCTGCATAGAATTAAGAGCTGCAGTTCCTATATTACAACAATTATTACACTTCAGAATAATTTTCCAGGTATGAGCAATTTGGAATAGGATAGACACTGCATAGATGGAGAAGCTATGAGGAAAATAGAAACAAAGGTGAAGTATTGTGATATTTTTTCAATGTGACAACATAAAATTGGGTGTTAAGTGGAAGGGTATCAGTTCCTTAACACTCTCAGTCTTATGTCAATGGTCGCAATTATCTTTGAGCCAGAGACTTCAACAGAGAAATAATGATGACACTTCAACAGACACTGAACAAGCACTGAAATATCAGAGATGCTATCTTTCAGAAAGCACCCAGTTGCTCTCTCAGATGGATGTAATAGACTCCATTTGAAGAAGAGCAGAACAATTCTCCTGGGCAGTGTTGATCTCTGTACATCATCATTGAAAAAGATTATCATTGCAGTTTGTAGGATGGTGCTGTGTGTAAAAAAAGTTATGTACGCTGTAACAGTTACCAACCTTTGGAATAAATCATTTCATCAGGTCTAAAACATTTTGTGATATGCTGAGGATGTGAAAGAAGTTTCATACAATATATATGCAAGTTCTTTCTTTGTCCCTTAATATAATCCCTAACCACAAAACATTTGATATTAAAAAAAATCATTTTTCAAAACATTGTTCTGGAAATAATTGCTTGCTGAATGATTGTATGTGTAAATTGTTCCAACTGTGGCTTCACACACCAATGGCTTTCTGCTGAGTATGGTTTTTAAAATGTGTTTGGAATTTACTCTGCACATGTTATTCACTAGCTTTGGTGATGTGCAAATTGCCACTCAATGTGATATCAAGATTTTTAGGGTCTCTTGGCATTATTAATCTCCCAAAAATGGTGGATATGCCACATTGAATTGATAGTGACTCTGGGGGTGATTCTCCGGGGTTACTAGCTCCAGGCAGGACATCTGATAACCCGTTGAATCGGATGTTAGGGCCAAATCAGCATTCTCATCGGGCGACTCCCTGCCTGCGCACCCTGGCAATATCAAAGATAATCATTATATGGGGAGACGATGGCCTAGTGGTATTATTGTTAAACTATTAATCTAGAAACTCAGCTAATGTTCTGGGGACTCATGTTCAAATCCCACTACAGCAGATGATGAAATTTGAATTGAATAAAAATAAAAATCTGGAATTAAAAGATCTACCGATGACCATGAAATCATCGTTGATTGTCAGAAAAATTCATTTAGTTTGCGAATGTTCTTTAGGGAAGTAAATCTGCCATTCTTACCAGTTCTGGCCGACGTGTGACTCCAGAGCCACATGTGGTTGATTCTCAACCGCACTCTGGCATCTAGGGATGGGCAAAAAATGCTGGTCAATCAATGATACCTAAGTCCCACAAATGAATTTTAAAAACTAATACAATTACTGGAATAGAAGCTTGATTCTGCAGCCTTCTGGAATGCTCCCACCCTCCCAGCGGGAAGTCACACAGATGCCAATTAGTACTGGTCTTTAAAAGTGGGATCCAGTTGCCGTGGACTCACTGGGGGAGCAAGCAGGTAAGTACCCTTTTTAACTTTGCTCTGGAATGTAAATGGGTGTCCTTCAAGGGACCTGAGGATAGTGAGGGATCATGCTGAGGGGAAGAGGTTCACTTCTGGGTTAACAGCCCTCTTGTCCCCACCATCGCTTTTGCAGAGTGTCAGCAGTCCCTGCACGCCCAGCTGCTGTTGCAGAGTGACAGTAGTTCCCCTCCCTCGATCAACCTGTCCCATTTAACCCTGTCCCCAGCTACCCTCCCCCCACTCAGGCTCTGCCCAGTGGACATTGCCAGTGTGGTGGGCTGGCAGTGCCAGGGTGCCAGCTGTTTGCCCAAAGGGCACTGCCCCCGACCTCCTGGGGGGGGGGGCTTCAAGGATTTCTGGTCCTACTGTTGAGGTCATCATGTCTGGTCCCAGTTGATGGTGACCATATATGAGAAAACTTTCACTGGCGAAGCCACAGAAGCAAGTGAACCCAGGCAATTCTGTTCCAGGCTCCCTTGTAATATTTAAATCCATATTAACATGGGATTTAAATATTACAGACAATTTCACGCTCTTTTTGGGTATGATACTGATCTCGCCTGATATCTGGTATGAATAAGATAGTGAGAGGTGAGAAATTGGGTGCAAACCTGATGTCTTGGCTCTCTCACGATCTTACCAACTCCCCCTACCCATCGGCTGGCTGGGCAAAAAGGTAGGATTGCAACCAAATTTTCACTTGGATTTACTACATCCAGATGTCAAAGCTAGAGTGGGAAGGAGATGGGAAATGCAGAAGGACAGACGTGACTACCATGCTAAGAAGAGGCATTTCAACCCGAATGACTGTGACCATGTAAGGAATTTGGCAGTAACCAGTGATGATGCCTGGAATTATTCTCAACTGAAGTGGTCTAGTATCTTTGGGAGTGAAACTGACCAAAGGAAGAGTCGTTCACAGCCACCAGGAACATATTTGTCTACATCATGACTTAGAGACAGCAGAAATTCCAGATAACACCGTAGAAGGAAATTATTCTATGGACATTTGACAGGAAGTGGTTCCTGTTATACAAGGATTTCCATTGGACTCTACACCAGGAGAGGCTGAGGGACATTTTTGCACAGATACTCAACCTATTCCTGCACCCATGAGTCCAGCTTCACTGAAACAAATCTCATTGGTGTCTACAGAGTCACCAATGGCACAGCACAGGTAACAGCTTGTTTGCAAATCTCCTGAAAGACCGACATATAATTGAGACATGAGTTTCATTATGTTCCTTTCCTTCAGAGGGTTTGAAATTAAGGGGGGAGAAAAGTTATAGAGTGATAGAGTAAACATCTTCCATTTTGAATGCATGTGCATATCTTTAGTATGGGTATGAGCATGCGCAAGAGGTATCGTCATTACTGAGCACATTTCCATGTCTAGTCTTACCACAGGGATCTGTGAAACAGCTGCCTCCAGGACTGCTTTTCAATACTTTATTAGTAAAGCTGATTCAATATCACCATGCGTCCAACTACCTCTTTGTGGCCAAGTTAGCACACACTCCTTCACTTCCTTGATCCCCAATGCACCATTTTGCTTCAACGGTGAGAATCTTATCAGAACATAAGAACATAAGAAATAGGAGCAGGAGGAGGCCATCTAGCCCTTCGAGCCTGCCCCGCCATTCAATAAGATCAAAGCTGATCAGAAGTGGATCAGTTCCACTTTCCCGCTTTCTCCCCACAACCCTTAATCCCCTTGTCTATCAAAAACCTATCTACCCGTGACTTAAATATATTTAGCGAGGCAGCCTCCACCACTTCAACGGGCAGAGAATTCCAGAGAGTCACCACCCTTTGAGTGAAGAAGTTCCTCTTATAGAAAAGGATAAATTGTGCTAAGGGGTAAAAGAGTTTTGAAAATAGTTTTCCCTTTAAAGGTGCATTTATATAGCCCCTTTAAAATAGTTTTTCACAGAGCATTATCAAACAAAATTGACTCCAAAGTACATTGAGAGATGTTGGCAAGATGTCCAAAGGTTTGGTCATCTGATAGGTTTTAAAAAGGAGCACCTTAAAGGAGGAGAAAGATGTAGAGATGCAGAAGAGTATTTCAGAACTTAGAGACCTCATTCGCTAAAGGGAGAGCTACCAACAATGGAGTGTTTAAATCGGGAAATCACATGAGGCCAGAATTGAGGGGGACACATATATCTTCAAGAGTTGTAGAAATAGAAGAAATTACTCATGTCCTTTCATGAAAAATAGCCAAAAGTATCATTGGCTTAAAAAGTTGATGTGTAGAATTTGGATGTGTAAAAGAGACTAGTGAATGAGGGATGCAATCCATTTAAATTTGGTGAACAGTGACTTGTTTAGAAAATGAGAAGTTAACTTCCTTTTGTAGTTTTTGGAGTCATTATGCACTAATACTGTGTGCTCTGCAGTCGAATTGCAGGATGCAATCTTATTTAAGTGGCTTAAGAAGAGTGAAAACAATATCATCACAGATGTGTCACAATTGTTAAGTTTTCTATGAAATTTAGGAGTAGCAAAATAACTGTCAGGTAAACTAAGCACATTAGCCTTTTTCTTTATATTTGTGGCCATTTCTTTCAGAAAAGGATGGAAATTTTGTTCATTGTGAGCAATCTCATGGTACTTCACTTACTACCCAAAAGGTATGCAGCTTAGGTAGATTGGCCATGCTAAATTGCCACTTTAGTGTGTGTTGGGGGATTTGCACGGTAAATATGGAAGGTTAAGGGGATAAGGCCCGGGTGAGATTGTTGCTGGTGCAGGTTTGATGGGCCAATAAGCTTCCTCTGCACTGTAGGGATTTTATGATTCTACTCAGATAATGGGACTTTTGTGAATTGTATAAAACAATGCAAGTCTGCCTCAGCAGACTATAATCTGTGAATTAATGAACCTGCCCCTACAAAGGCAACTGAAGCAACATGACAGGCAGTCATGGGAGGTGAACCTACAACTAGCTGTGTGGGTGGTAGGTGAAGTACCACCTGCACTACCATGCAGCTTAATCACTTCCCTTGTTTGAAATGGCTGCTCTGCTCAAAATGACTCCATTACACCTTAGGGAGTTCAGTCATTTTAAGAATTATTCTTCTGTATCACTGTAGGTTGCTCTTTCATTATTCATACATGAGAAATTAAACCTGTTTTGGAAAGCAATAGCACCATGGCCTGTGTGACACGAGGGAGAACGATCAAAAGTAGTACTCTTTCAATTATTTTATTCAGCAACTGACTTCAGAACTTTTGAATGTGTTCAAGACATTAGCATCTCTGCATGGCATTAAAGTATATTCAGGTTAGAATTGTTCATTTATATTGAGAGACGCTACGAATGAATAAATGTTGTCTCATTCTACAGTGTCACTCACCAGTGCAATGTTTTGTAAAATATCATCCTTGTGAGCGTCACATCAAAAATTGCTTCCTTCCACTGAAGTACAGAAGATTCTCATAGGTTGAATGGATGATTAGCATTGCTGCCATATAGCGCCAGGGATCCAGGCTTGATTCCCCGCGTGGGTCACTGTCTGTGTGGAGTTTGCATGCTCTCCCTGTGTCTGTGTGGGTTTCCTCTGGATGCTCTGGTTTCTTCCCACAATCCAAAAAATGCACTGGTTAGGTAGATTAGCCATGCAAAATTGCCCCTTAGTGTCAGGGAGACTAGCAGGGTAAAATACATAGGATTATGGGGTTAGGGCCTGGGTGGGATTGTGGTTGGTGTGGACTTGATGGACCAAATGGCCTCTTTCTACACTGTTAGGATTCTATGATTCTATGATTACTCAGGCTATTGGAAAAATACCTTGTTTGAGGGGCTATTTCATGAGATAATTGTTGTTTTTGTGCTCTCTTGCTTAGTTTTCCAACTTAATAGTAGCCATTAGCACGATCACCCTCAGACTCTTGTTTGTATTCCTCTATTCCATGCTTCTACCATAGCAGCAGGTATATCTATTCGGAAATGATTACATAATGAACAAGACCTCAATTTAAATTAAATCCATTCTAGGAGGTTGTCACAAATGGAAACTAAAGCATTTTAATTTTAGTAAAGGACAAATTGCTTTATTTAACAACTTTCAGGACCTCAAAATGTCACCAAGTGCTTTACAACCGATTATGTACATTTTGAAGTTTAGTCCCTGCGGTGGCAAAGGAAATGTTGCAGACGTCAAGATCAAACAAACCAGAATGAGATAAATGATCATTTAATTTGTCATTTGATCATTTCATATGGCCCCATTTACAATAGGTCTGCATAAGCATGAACCTGGTGCTATCACCTCCGAGGGGGATATCAGAGGTGAGCGCTTAGGAGGCCATTACTTCTCAGGCAGTCCAACACGCAAGGAGAACCAGAGAGGATGTGGGTATGCAGCTCAGGGCTGGGCTGAGGGTCACTGTCACTATGGAGGAGGGTCTGTGGTGGATAGCTCAAAGGCCTTACCTCCGCTTCATATCTGGTTGCCACTTGCTCTGATGGGACGTGCTGACTAGGCATCGCTTCCTGGTTTCTCCATCCAGGTTTCTGTTCAAACAGTAGCTGAGTGGGTGCCCTTCCTTGCTGGAGTTGCAAAACTGGGTTGGAAGTGGTCACAAGAGAGGGACAGTACTGGGTGTGATGATGAAATCCTGAGGTCCTGTTTTGGGAGAGGCCAGACTGCAGGAGCAGTGTGGGGGTCTTCAGTAATGGGGAACTACCCTGGCTAATGAGTCACAAAGACCCTGTCACTTGGGAGAGGAAAAATGCAGTGAAACCTACAACTCTCACTCTGTCAATGGTGTGAGGCCAGAGGGGATTACTGGACAGGAAGTTTAAATCCACTTCTCTGTATGCTCAGACTCCCAGGTTCAGCAGTGAGAATGAGTTGTTGCTCTCATGCAAAGCTGCTTAACTGAACAACACTGGCAACCCTGAAGAATGAGGTTGTCCTCTAAGGAATTGCTTCAAAAGCTAATTGCATACCTGCCAAGATTCAGCTATGTCTCATCAAGATGAATGTTGATGCCAGAGTGACGTATCTTGGAAGAGTCAAGCATGTCAGTTTAATGTCCAGAGCTAAATCTAGTTGTACAGTCTGGATACAAAGTTTAACACTTTGGACCACCAAGCACCAAGAATATAGATGCATCTTTCAATCCAAGCCTTAGCAGTACACAGCTTGCACTGTGGAGAATCCCCAGGTAAGATAGGATGATGATAGCTGGGGCAACCCATCCTGTACATATCATGTCTGGCACCATATTTGAGGTGCCCCATCACAATGCAGACTTTGTTGTTATGCATTCTCTCTCATGCACTTTAATACTATGCAAGGTTGGGACTTCTGTTCTTTGGCAGGCGTGGGCAGTGGCAGGGGAATGGAATGTGCACATTAGATGCAATGAGTAAATGCTCAACATTATTCATCCTGCTGGAGTACTAAGGAAGCCAGATGGGGATGTGGCTGCAGTGTTTGTGGGGCAGGGTGTGTGTGTGTGTGTGTGTGTGTGTGTGTGTGTGTGTGTGTGTGTGTGTGTGTGTGTGTGTGTGTGTGTGTGTGTGTGTGTGTGTGTGTGTGTGTGTGTGTGGCTAGTGAGGGAAAGCAGAAATTCACACAGGTAATGAGAAGCACTAGGGTGGAAGTCAAAGAATCATGGAGCAATGAGGATCAGAGCTCTGTGCTCACTGAATGTTCACAGTGGTGTTCTCACTCTTGGCACCCAGGACCAGCAGTGGGGGCAGGACCGCACATGGAGCAACAACGTGGGAGATAGTACCAGCCAAGAATCTTCCAGCACCCACGCTCCTGCTTTCAGTTGTCTGAGCTGCAGTGCTGGGGAAGATCGCGTCTGTCTAGGGGGACAGTGGGCCACCTCTGCCACATACTGCACAAGCTGAGACCCCATGGGACTGGAGGACACCCATGTCTGTGGCCCTTAAACTTAGAGCTGCTCTGAACCTTTATGATAGCGGTTTGTTCCAGGGCAGCACAAGCGATATCTATGGCGACTCCCAGTCTGCCACTCACAAATGTATTAGGGAGAAGACAGATGCCCTTTATCTCAGGGCTGAAATGTTTAGCAGATTTGATCTGGACCAAGCAAGCCAGGACACCAGGGCCATGGGCTTCGCCCATTAGGCAGGGATGCCCCAGAAGCCAGGTCTAATAGATTGCACCCAAGTGGCTGTTAAGTCACCATAGTGGCATGCGACACCATTCAGGAACCACAAGGATCCACTCCCTCAATATCCGACTCATTTGTGACCACACAATGTGCTTCATGCTGGTGTGTGCACATTTCCTGGGTAGCGCCATGACAGTCACAATTTGGGCCGCTCGCAAATCCCAGCGGTCATTAAGGGAGAGCAGCTGGTTTGATAGCTCCTGGGAACAAAGGGTACCCACTCAGGAAGTGTCTGATGATGCCAGTGCAGAGGCCACAAACACCAACGGAGACTCAATACAGAGAGGCTCATGCTTCAATGCGCATGTTGGTGGAGCAGGCAATGGAATTGTTGAAGATGTGGTTCCGGTTCCTGGACCAGTTGGGAGGTGCCCTACAATACAGCCCTCAAAGGGTCCCCCACATTATTGTCTGCAGCACTGTCCACAATATAGCGCTTCAGAAGGAAGACAACTTAACTCTGGAGGAGATGGATGAGTGCCAGATCTCCTTGGATGAGGAGGATGTTGAGGAGTGTGGTGGCTTGATGAAGCTAAAGAAGAGGAGGATGAATGCAGGGCAGTGGACAGGGCCAGAATTGGTCTTCAAGCAAGGGATGCCCTGGTCACTTCTCATTTTGAGGACGAGCAGGAGTTGCAGGTGGTGAGGTCTTCTACAATGGGTGTAAGGTCAAAGCAATGATGCTGTGCCAGTATTATCTAGCCATTTGGTTGCATGTTTTCAATGGCAGAGGCCGAAGCCATTGACCTGACTCGACAGGAAAATGATGATGATGATGACTTGCAGCGAGGGCATAGTAATGCTTCTCTCATCCTCAGCAATCTGTCTGACTCCTGCCTAACAGAGAGCTGCATCTGCCCTACCCATGATCAGGCACACTGTGGGATTCATAAAGGCTGGAATAAATAGTCTCTGACACTGCAGGACCTTCCAAGCATGGGGCCAGGTTTTCAATTTCATCTTTCACCCAAGGTGGGTAGACCTCAGCCTCTCAACAGTCCCTTGGCCTCTGTCACTCAGATGAAGAGTGGCAAATTTGAACTACTCCAGTCTGGATGGATGGATGGGAGGGTTTGTTTTCCCATGAACAAGGTCTCAGGAAGGATGGCCGGGAGTTGGGAGGGATGTGTTGGGATTGAGATGGAGATGGAGTTGGAGTTTATGGAGATGGAGAGAAGGCAACTGTTTTAAATCTAGCTTCATATAATGAAAGTTGCTTCCTTCTTGGGATCATGATGTAGAGATGCCGGCATTGGACAGGGGTAAACACCGTAAGGCCCACCCACCTTATGAAGGAACAGCCAGTTCTGAAAGGTGGTGGCGTTTGCTGCAAATGAAGCTGTTGGACTTTAACTTGGTGTTGTGAGACTTCTTACTGTCCTTCTTGGGGTCACAGAGAAACTGCTGCTGGTGCATTTCCCTCAGACCTGGAATAACGTATTTGACACTCATTCACGCAAAAATCAAACTGTTGCTTAACAAATCTTTGTCCAGTTCTTCAGTTCCAAATTTGTGGGAAAATATTGCTCAGATCTTAAAGTATGACTTGAGTATAGGCGTCTGAACGAGCTTGATTTGTGCCATCTACATACTATTTATATTATTAAAGATAAAGTGGGCCAATCTCTCATCTATACTGGAATATAGGCCATGTCAAATATGATACTATACCAAAAGATTATATAGGGTTGAGTAGCTTCATGGATAAGTTTAGCATTTACTATTATCTATGGAATTTTGATTAATTAAGGATGGCACGCTAGCACAGTGGTTAGCACTGCCGTTTCACAGCGCCAGGGACCTGTGTGGAGTTTGCACATTCTCCCTGTGTCTGCGTGGGTTTCTTCCAGGTGCTCAGATTTCCTCCCACAGTCCAAAGATGTGTGGGCTAGGTTGTTTGGCCATTCTAAATTGCCCTGAGCGTCCCAGGATGCATAGGTTAGAGGAACTAGTGGGTAAATATGTAAGGATATGGGTATAGGGCCTGGGTGGGGTTGTGGTTGGTGCAGCCTCTTTCTGCACTGTAGGATTTTACGAAGAAATCATGATTTAAAATAATATTTGAGAAATTGGTGTTGTTCACACTCTTCTAGAAGAACGTCAGAAAAAGGAGCAGGAGTAGGGCATTTCATTAGGATAATGGCTGATCTGACTGTGGCCTTAACTCCACTTTCCTGCCTGCCCAACTCCACCATCCATTAGTTTTTATTTTATTCATTCGTTGGACATGGGTGTTGCTGGCTGGCCAGCATTTATTGCCCATCCCTAGTTGCCCTTGCAGGGCAGTTGAGAGTCAAACATATTGCCATGGGTTTGGAATCACATGTAGGCCAGACCAGGTTAGGATGGCAGATTTCCTTCCTTAAAAGACATTAATGAACCAGATGGGTTTTTCCCACAATCGACAATGGTTTCATGGTCATCAGTAGATTCGTAATTGCAGATAATTTTTATTAAAT
The DNA here is from genome assembly GCF_965287045.1 of Carcharhinus amblyrhynchos. Taxonomy (NCBI): domain Eukaryota; kingdom Metazoa; phylum Chordata; class Chondrichthyes; order Carcharhiniformes; family Carcharhinidae; genus Carcharhinus; species Carcharhinus amblyrhynchos. Next base: position 24,875,959 of record NC_137328.1, on the reverse strand, counting down.
TCAAATTCCACCACATGCCCTGGTGGGATTGTGAACCCAGATCTCCAGGACACTAGCTGAGTTTCTGGATTAATAGTCTAACAATAATACCACCAGGCCATTGCCTTCCCATGTCTTAGACACCCTGTGCATTAAAAATCTGCCTAACTCAGCCTTGAATATATACTCTGACTGAGCCTCCACTGCTGTCTTGTGTAGAGAATTTGGGAGCTTAACAACCTTTTGGGAGTTGAAATTCCTCCTCCTTAAATGGATAATCTTATCTTTGAACTGTGCTGTCCAGTCCTCCTATGAGGGAAAGCAACCTTTCAGCATTTATCCTGTCAAGCTCCCTCAGAATCTTTTATGTTTCAATAAGATCATCCTTCTTTCTTCTAAACTCTAATCAGAATAGGCCTAACCTGCTCAACCATTCTTATCGCTTTGAACCTGGTGGACCTTCTCTGAACTGTCTGTAATGCGAGTGTATCCCTCTTTAAAAAGGAGATCACATCCGGAATTCTGTTTTACACACCAAAGTGTATAACTTCACATTTAGCCAGGTTGTGCTGTATTTGCCATGTGTTTGTCCACTTACTCAACTTGTCTAAATCACCTCGAAGCCTCTTTGCATCCTCCTCATAATTCCGGGTGAGGATCACAGAGTGGCATTCTCTGTTGGCCATGGACGGGATCTTACGATTCTCAGGCAGGCGAGGTCATAAAATACCAGCAGAACACTGTACTCTGTATAGGTGTGATCTTACCAAAACCCTGTACAGTTGTATTAAGGCCTTGAAATAGAGGCCAACATTTCATTTGCCTTCCATGTAACTTCCTGTACCTGCACGAAGTAATTAACGATAACATCCTGATCCCTCTGTACTTCAGCATTCTGTAGCTTTTATCTATTTAAATAAGATATTGTTTTTCTATTCCTCCCACTCATGTCAAATTTTACTTCATCTGCCAGTTTTTTGCCCTCTCACTTAACTCTTTCAATACCCTTCTGCAGACTCTGTGCTTCTCAGATTTTGCTTCCTGACATGTCTTTGTATCATCAGCATATTTGGCCAAGTATTCTTGGTTCCTTCATCCAAACCATGATTATAGGTTGTAAAAAGTTGAGGCTCCAGCTCTGATGTCTGTACCACCAGACTAACTATAGTTTGTCAATCTGAAAATGACCCAATTAACGTGGCTCTCTGTTTTCTGTTGGCGAGTCAATCCTCTATTCCTGCTGATTTATTATACGATGAACTCTAATCTTGTGTAGTAATCCTTTATGGGTACCTTATCGAATGCATTTTGGAAATCAAAATAATTAGATCTGTAGGTTCCCCTTCATCCACATTGATTATTACATCCTCAAAGAAAATTGTCAAGCACCAAATTTCCAAGTTTACTAATGACACAAGACTGGGTGGAATGGTGAATTGTGAGCAGGATGCAAAAAGGCTTCAAGATGATTTAAGCAAATTAAGCAGGCAAACACATGGCAGATACAGTACAACCTGGCTAAATGTGAAGTTATTACGCTTTGGTGTGAAAAACATAAAGGAAGTGTATTATTTAAATAGTGATATAATGGGAAGTGTGGGTGTACAAAGGGATCTGGGCGACCTTGTACACCAATCAATGAAAGTAGAGAGGCAGGTGCAGCAAGCAATTAGAAAGACAAATTGTATGTTGATCTTCATTGCAAGAGCCCTTGAGTTCAGAAGTAAGGATGTCTTACTACAGCCAGACAGGGCCTTGGTGATACCACACCTGGAATAGTGCATGCAGGTTTAGTGTTCCTACTTAAGAAAGGATGTAGTTGCCAGGGAGGGAGTGCAGTGGATGTTCATTAGGCTGATACCGGGGTTGACAGGACTGTCCTATGAAGAGAGATTGGTTTGACTGGGTCTGTACGTGCTCAAGTTTAGAAGGATGGATAGAGTAGATGCAGGGAGGATGTTTTCCATGGTGGGGGGGATCTAGAACTGGGGACACAGTTTCAGGATACAGGGTAGACCATTTAGAGCTGAGATAAGGAAAGATTTCTTCACTCAAAGGGAATTCTCTACCACAGCAGGCTATGGAGGCCAAGTCAATATATTCAAGAAAGAGGTTTTTTAAAAAAGTTTAATGGCATCAAGTTATATGAGCAGAAAGCGAGAATATGGCATTGCAATAGAGGATCAGCCATGATCATACTGAATGTCGGGGCAGACTCAAATGGCAAACTGCTACTCCTTGTTTCTATGTTTTCCCTTTCATACAACCAAGTTGTCTCAGTGTTATGACTTTCTAAATGCTTCCTTAATAGTGGATTGTAGCATTTTTCTAATGACAGATGTTATGTTAACTGGCCTATAGTTCCCTGTTTTCTCTCTCCCTCCTTTCCTGACTAGAGCTTTTTAAAATGTATTTCACTCACTCAAAGGATGTGGGTAATGCTGGCTGGCCAGCATATAGTTCCCACCCTTGTTGTCCTGGAGACAGTGACGCTGAGTTGCCTTCTTGAACCATTGCTGCTATGTGGTATACGGACGCCTACATTGCTGTTCGGAGGAAATTCCAGGATTTTGACCAAATGACAGTGAAGGAACAGCGATATATTTCCAAGTCAAGATGGAGAGCCGCTTGAAGGGGAACGTGTAGGTGATAGTGTTCACATGATCTGCCCTTGTCCTAGGTAGTCGAGGTTTGGAACAGTGTTACTTTTGCATTTTCCCAATCCTTTGGGACCTTTCCAGATTCAAGGGAATTTTGAAATGTTACAACAATGCATCCATTATCTCTGCAGCCACTTATTTTAAGAACCTATCATTCTGGCCATCAGATTCAGGGGACTTATCACTCTTGAGTTCCATTAGTTTGCTTTATAATTTTTCTTTAGTGATAGTGACAACTTTGGTATTTTCCTCTCTTTTGTCCCTTGGGTTTTCTGCTATTTTTGAGTTTTTTTGTGTTTCCTCCATTATTAGTTCTCCAAACTCAACTTGTTTTTTAAAATGAATTTTACAGCGTCGCTGACAAGGCCAGCATTTATTATCCATTCCTAGTGCTCTTCAGAAGGTGGCGGTGAGCTGCCTTCTTGAACTGTTGCAGTCTCTAAGATGTAGATGCACCCACGGTGCTTTTGGGGGGGAATTCCAGTATTTTGACCCAGCAAAAGTGACAGAACAGCAATATATTTTTAAGTCAGGTTGGTGAGTGACTGACTTGGAAAGGTGGGGTTTCCCAGGCATCTTCTATTCTTGTCCTTCTAAATGGTGGCAGTCATAAGGAAGCAACATTTACTTTATCTGCTCTTTCCTTTGCAGAACTCACTCCAAGTTCAGAAGATCCATTCTTATTGCTCATCCTTTTCAACATTTCAGGTGCTATGATTTTTGTATTATTTGAGAGCAGTATTGAGCATTAGGACTAGAGGGCATAGCCTCAAGATAAGGGGGGGGTGCAGTTTAGAACGGAGTTGAGGAGGAACTTCTTCACTCAAAGGGTGGTGAATCTCTGGAATTCTCTGCCCGTTGAAGTGGTGGAGGCTACCTCGCTAAATATATTTAAGACGCGGGTTGATAGGTTTTTGATAGGCAAGGGGATTAAGGGTTATGGGGAGAAGGCGGGAAAGTGGAACTGAGCCACAACAGATCAGCCATGATCTTATTGAATGGCGGGGCAGGCTCGAGGGGCTAGATGGCCTACTCCTGCTCCTATTTCTTATGTTCTTATGATCGCTGGCCTTGAGCTTACTCGTGAGCCTGATTTTTATTTGTATTCCTTCAATATAATTAAACATTTCTTACCAATGTGATACGCCACACACCCAAAAACCTAATTTAGTTAACTTGCTCTTTTTTTGTTTTGTTATGAAATTATGATCAATCTTTATTTTGCAGAAGTTCTGTCAGTGTGCAATAAGCGAGTTTCAGTTTATTTACTAGTGTCACAAGTAGGCTTACATTAACACTACGATGAAGTTACTGTGAAAATCCCCTAGTTGCCACACTCAAATGACTATTTGAGTTCACTGGGGGAGAATTTAGCATGGCCAATGCACCTAACCAGCACGTCTTTCAGACTATGGAAGGAAACCTGAGCACCCGGAGTAGACCCACACAGACACAGGGAGAACATGTAAGTTCCACATGGACAGTGACCCAAGCCATAATCAAACCTGGGTTCCTGGCACTGTGAGGCAGCAGTGCTAACCACTGTGTCACTGTGCCTACTGTGAGAGAAAGTAAAATTATATGGTCTATAAAGACTAATCAGGACTTTTGGAAAACCAATTTAAAGTAGATTCCATCTGTATTGATAATTCAGAAGTTATGAAATAATCTAAATGTACTGCTCCAATATGTTTTGTCTTCTGTTAATATAATATTGCCATTTTAGCCTACTCAGAAGGATAAAACATGTGGAAATACAGACAGCTAACTTCCCAGCAACCAGTGACTCCTGATAGTTAGTCTATAATTCGTGTCTTCACAACTCAAATGTGAATAACTGGAACCCATTCTGAGAAGTGAATGCTAACTTAGATTCAATCTTGCCTGGTGCTAAGTCAAGCAATAGCAGTAGAACGGTAGCATTAAATTGGCCTTTTTAGAAACTACAAAGTATTTGTTCATAAACAGCTATCAGAATACTACCCAGTAGTAGTAACTATCACTCCTGCTATCATCAAAATCAATGGAGGAAATTGATAAAATAAGAAAATTTAACGTCTGATATAGATTTTTAAAAATGCAAGTTATGATAAAAACCAAATCATGTCTACCATTATTTTAGCTCTTCATAATTGTATCTACAAATCAAATTTATTCCCACTGTGCAGCTAAAAGGTCACTGAAATCCTAAGTAATACAGTACATACACCTGTTACTCAACAGCAAAATTGCTGGAACTATAAAAAGTGAGCTCATATTTTGGAAGGAGGGGTGATGAGGGAGGTTCAATTAGAACTAGAACAAATGATATTAAATCTCTCATGCTGTGTTCACAATAATTGTTGTTGAAATTGGAAGTGAAGATAGAATCTATGGAACTTGGAGAAAAGATTCATAATTAAATTGCTGCATATATTCTTGAAAAACATACTATTTCCAGTTGTGAGTATCATTGGCAATATATTCCTGGTTGCCCAGTGAAAACATTGGTGAACCATCTTCTTGAACTGCTTGTAGCAGTTTCATAAAAATAAATAGTTCACAACCCACTTTAGGAGGCGGTTAAAAGCCAACCATATTGGTGTTAGATTGGAGTCACATATAGTTCAGACTGAGTAAGGATGGCTGATTTCCTTTCCTAAAGGACATTAGTGAGCCAGTTGCATTCTTTGCCTCAAGGTCAGTTTCATTGATACTTGCTCTTCACATTTCCATTTTTAATTTTTTTAAGAAACCATTCAAATTTCAAATTTCCAAACTGGCACAATAAGATTTTGGGGGTAGTTTTAACCTGTCAGGATAGATGGGATTCGGTCAGACAAAATGTTAAATTAGCTGAAACTGACAGCTTGTCAGGAAACTGTCGACTTCCACCTTTAATCAGAGTACATTCTTCATTGTGCCAGAAATCCTGTGCAGAAGGCCATTAAAGTGGAAAATGATTGTTATTTGTTGTGTTAATCCAGAATTCTGATTTTAATTCTGCACACAGCTTTAATGCTGCATAAAACTCACTAGAGATGAGGTGATTTCTCAGCATGGCTGTTGGGGCTGAGAAATTGACAGGCAAGAAAGTCTTTCAATAGTGAGCTCTGCGACTTGGTCTCCTTGTCTAAGTGAAAGGCTTTTGCTCACTGAATGGTTCTGAGAGTCTATTTTCACTGCTATAGAGGTGATTTCCAATTCTCCAGAAAGTCATTTCCATTACGTTGGAATTCTTTACATTTGACTTGGTCTACCCAGCTGTTAGTGTTGGACCTCAAATGCAAAGCAGATCCAAGGATGCCATCAACAACAGCAACAGCACCACACGACAAAGGGAACAAGCACAGAGCTTGGGCTCACAGGAAGCAATACCCCAACATTTGTTTTGATTTATTATTGTCACATGGATTGGCATACAGTGAAAAGTATTGTTGCTTGCGTACCATACAAACAAAGCATACTGTTCATGGAGGGGAGAAAGAAAGGAGAGGGTGCAGAATGTAGTGTTACAATCATAGCTAGGATGTAGAGAAAGATCAGTTAATTTAAGGTAGATCCATTCAAAAGTCTGATGGCGGCAGGGAAGAAGCTCTTCTTGAATTGGTTGGTTCGTGTCCTCAGACTTTTGTACTTTTTCCCGATGGAATAAGGTGTAAAAGAGAATGTCCGGTGTGCATGAGGCCTTTGATTATGCTGACTGCTTTTCTGAGGTTAACATATGGTATACAGGCAGAGGGTCAGCTTGCTGGACAGGTACTGAGCAACATTGCTTCAGTTTCTCATAAGATGGTCGCTCTAGATCCCTAACATTACCTAGCTCCCTGAACCTTTTGCATGCTTTTCTTTTCTTCTTGACTAAATTCATTACAGCTTTCATGCACCACGGTTCCTGTAACCTACCAAAACTCCCTTGTCTCATCGGAACTTTTCTGCACCCTTTCTGGTTTAATAATATCCTTTCTATAATAGGATGACCTGAATTGCACATGGTATTCCAAGTGTGGCCTTATCAATGCCTTGTACAACTTTAACAAGACGTCCCAACTCCTGTATTCAATGTTCTGATCGATCAAACCAAGCATGTTGAATGCCCTCTTCACCACCCTGTCCACGTGTGACTCCACTTTCAAAGTGCTATGAACATGTACCCCTAGATCTCTTTGTTCTGTAATTCTCCCCAATGCCCTACCATGAACTGAGTAAGTCCTGCCCTGGTTCAATCTACCAAAATGCATCACCTCACGTTTGTCTAAGTTAAACTCCATCTGCCATTCATCAGCCCACTAGCACAATTGATCAATTGTGTATGCTGTAAAATTTGTGCTTTATAGAATTGTGACTGACTTGCAATTGGATAAGTATTCTTGGGGGAGCCAAAAGTGTGCTGTTAACAGGAGTGATGAAGGGCTTTCAACTAAAATGTTTTCTCTTTGAACAGTTATTATGGAATCAGTAAGTGATTCATTCACTGTTACCAAATGAGTCTCATTTTCACAGCTGATTCTGAGAGATTTAAGTCGGTTTGATAACACCTTTAGAGTCATAGAATCACACAGTGCGTAAGAGGCCCTTCGGCCCACTGAGTCTGCACCGATACATTAGAAAGACCTGAACTCACATCTAATCCCATCTGCCAGCAATAGAATCGTAGAATGATAGAATCATCCATCTTCCTCCCACAGTCCAAAGATGTGTGGATTAGGTTGATTGGCCATGCTAATTTCCTTCTTGCTGTCCCGGGATGCGTAGGTTAGAGGGATTAGCAGGGTAAATATGTGGAGTCTGTATGATTCTATGATTCTAAATGTACATGCTAAGTCTTGGAAGGGTAAGTTCACAGATCAATTCTCATACTGTGCTCTCAAATGAGAGCTTTGATGGGGTGACGAACAGAAGAATGCTGAATGGTCATGCAGATGAAGGTGCCAAGGCCAGAATTGAACCCAGGTCCCTGGTTCTGTGAGGAAACAGTGCTAGCCAATGTGCTCTGGCGCCATATCTAAATTGATGGCTCAGGTCAAATCACTGAGTTCATCAGCCCTCTGGTGTTGCTCTCCCTCTTCCTCCTTGGGTCACTGTGGCTGGGAAGACAGCTGTTCTTGGGTGTCTGGAAGCATAAAATCAGAAGGGAAAGGCTGCTGTGGTGTAATTATTAAACTTCTTGCAGTTTGTCATTTTCATAAATGACCTGGATGAGGAAGTGGAGGGATGGGTTAGTAAGTTTGCCGACGACACAAAGGTTGGTGTTGTGGATAGTCTGGAGGGATGTCAGAAGTTGCAGCGAGGCATAGATAGGATGCAAGACTGTGCGGAGAAGTGGCAGATGGACTTCAACATGGATAAACGTGTCGTGGTCCATTTTGGCAGGTCCAATGGGATGATGGAGTACAATATCAAGGGTAGGACTTTTAGCAGTATTGAAGAGCAGAAGGACCTTGGGGTCTGGGTCCAGAGGACTCTTAAATCAGCCTCGCAGGTGGAGGATGTGGTCAATCAATTAATCAAGGGATTGAGTTTAGGAGCTGGGAGGTAATGCTGCAACTTTATAAGACCCTTGTCAGACCCCACTTGGAGTACTGTGCACAGTTCTGGCCGCCTCACTACAGGAAGGATGTGGAAGCTATTGAGAGGGTGTAGAGGAGATTTACAAGGATGTTGCCTGGATTGGGAGGCATGCCTTATGAAGATAGGTTGAGGGAGCTAGGTCTCTTCTCCTTGGAGAGACTAAGATTGAGAGGTGACGTGATAGAGGTTTATAAAATGTTGAGAGGTATAGATAAGGGTGGATTCTCGGAGGCTATTTCCCTGGGCTGAAATGGTCGCTGCGAGAGGACACAGGTTTAAGGTGCTGGGGAGCAGGTACAGAGGAGATGTCAGGGGTAAGTTTTTCACTCAGAGGGTGGTGAGTGAGTGGAATCGGCTGCCGTCGGTAGTGGTAGAGGCGATCTCGCTGGGGTCTTTTAAGAGACTTCTGGATGAGTACATGAATTTAATGGGATTGAGAGTTATGGATAGGTCTGGTAGGTATGGATATAATTGGTGCAACTTGTGGGCTGAAGGGCCTGTTGGTGCTATAGTGTTCTATGTTCTATGTTCTTCTGGCACTCCTTCAAACTTCACAGGTCAAACCCCTTGTGTTAACCTCCCTGGTCTGGCCTTCTACTCACATTCCCCACAGAAGATGGTTCTTGAGGGCTTCCTGAACCTCCCCATTGACACACAATCTCACTCTTCCTGTCCACTAAGGTCTTCAGTGCCAAATCTGTGAATCTTGGAGCTCTCTCTCTTCCCTGGTGTCCATTTGTATGGTTCCTACAGACAGCAAGTAACAACAGATTCCTTTGAGCGTAGTTCCCCTCTGAGAAAAACTGACTGCCTTTCAGAGGAGCAGGTTGACTATACCTCGCACCATCAGTGCTATTGAATCTGCTGCTGAGTGCTCAGGCAGCCAGCAGCATGGGCCCTGCCTGGACCAATGCTACAACCAGGTGATCAAAAAGGCAGTACCACTCTTGCCTGTTACCAGTCTTAATGGCAAATGGGCACAGGCAGTCCATGAACCATGACCTCCACACCCAAAAATGGGCTAAATGGAAATTTTGCTCCAAATATTTCACCCTTTCTTTTCATCATATTTTGACGCTCTTCGTACAATCTTTCTGTCCATCTCTTTTTTTTAAGATTGGACTTAATTCTAGTTCACCTACTTTAATTTATCCTTCCTCTCCATTGATCCTTGAGTTCTTTCCAACTCCTTAAATCTCAATGTGCAAGATGTACAATTTGATCCTACTACACGTGAGGCCCCAGATTTCTCTTTGCCCTCACCATCCTGTCACTAACTCACACTTCTAACAACTTGCAACGCAAAATATTTTTGACCTAAAGGTTACAGAGAAAAGATACCCTGAGATGGCCTCCTCCAGAAAGATCTGAGCCCCAAATTCTAGATTTCACTGGTTGAGAAATTTGGTTGTCCAACTTTGGACCCTTTATCCTCATATTTCTAACAGCCTGCACTCAAATGCAGACTGGGATTTTGAGCATCAGACATTTTTGCTTCTGTTCATGCCCCATTCCTTCAGATCACAACTGTGAACTTAGAAGCTCTTGCTCTTCCATGAACCTCCAATAATGCAGCTCCCACATGCAGTCAGTGTCAGTACCGGCAGCTAGTAGCAGATTTCATTGACTGGGGGAAACTTCTCTTTTCAGAGAAGCATATTGCCTTAAACAAGGAGAAGTTTGGCTGCACCATATATGATCAGCAGATGCTGCTCAGTCCTGCCCTGAGTGCTAGGGCAGGCAGCAGATTTGGGCTGGCTGCGATCACACAACAAGTGAGGAGCCAACAACAAGTATGCATGCTGCTTGTCTCAATAGCAAATGGCATGGCAGATCATGAACTACTCCACGCGTTCAAAGAAAGGTGATAATAAATTCCAAGTCTTGAACAAGTCCATAACAGGAACCACTGAATACCCATCCTACTGAAGCTGGGGGTTGTGAAAAGGGGCTGATGTTCCCTCCAGGAAAAGTATTACATCATTCTGGAGGCAGGATCCAAACTGTAGAATCCATCACTGATTGGAAGCATGTTGCTCAATATTCTTGCAAATTTCTAATTTCTCAAATTTCTTACAGCCATGAAAATAGAGAAAGAAAAGAGCTTAAAATTTGGTTAAGAAGTGCTGAGTTAACCAGCAGAACGTTCACCATGACTTGCCAAAGTTCCTGTACTTATTTTGCTGCCGTTTTTAACCCCAGAGTCAATCATTAAGGGTCAGGTTCTCGCAAGCTCAAGGGAATGAATACTGCATTAAAAAGACATTTTAAATCAGAGTTAAAAGGTAACTTCATTCCTTTTACATCATAAATCTTTCACTTCATTGCTAAGTGTGCCTATTTTCCATGCCATAAGCTCTTTAGTATGCAGTGAGAAGTTACAATCTGTGGCAACATAAATTTAGGAGACTGGACATTAATCTTTTGGGTTCAGGGATGGCAAATTTGCAAAATCCATACAAGAGATGAAATTAATTGCATCGGATAGTTTGGCACACCAATAAAATAATGAATCAATAGTTTTGTTACATTAGACTACTAATGTGTTTTGCTGGATGAATAACATTATTAGATTTAACAAATTGAGTTCATTGTATAGCTCATGAATAATGCAAAATCTATTAGAATTAATAGACTTTAATCCTGCTCTCCTCTCACACTTCCCACCAATACTATTATTTTATTTTAGCCTGCTAGATTAGGACTTTAATAAGAACAACTGCAGGTTTATAAAATGATTGCAAATAAACTAAACTAATTTCATTAATGCGTTTGCCCTATGCAGTTTTTTTCCCCCCTTTGTCCTTGAACTCAAAATACATCTGCTTTAATTATTAATGTTTCAGTCTTTGTGGAAATTAATATGAAGCCATAATTATCAATGTGGCTAAGTGTTTTCACCTCTGAATTGAAGGGTTGCAGGTTCAAGTACCACAATAGAGACTTGAACCCATGATTATGGTTGACACTTCAATGATGTTCTTACACCGTCAGAGCTGCTGTTTTATGGGTGTGACATTAGCCCCTGGTTCTACTTTTGATGGAGAGCATGGGAGCATTCCCTGGTGTGCTGCCCAATACTTATATCTCAACCAGCATCACTAAAATAAGTTATCTGGTTATCACATTCATGAGCATGGAACCTTGTTGTGCACAAAATGGTTGCTGTATTTTTTTCCACTACAGCAGCGATGAAGCCTCAATAATGTTTAATTGGCTGTTAAGTGCTTTGAGATGCCCTGAAGTTATGAAAAGTGCAATATAAATGCAAGTATTCTGTTTACTGTGAGAGGGGATGAGCTGAAAGCTCATGGCGGAAATATATCAGTCCATAGAAAGGATGTTCTCTGCCCTCAAAGACTACCCCTTCTGATATATTTCCACCATGTACTCGGACTATAATTCTCTTCATTTATCATCAGTTGGTTGCAGTTGTGGTTCAGAAAGTACAGTTCACAAAATCATTTGTCCCAAAACTACTCTTCAGTGTTGGTAACATTTTGGCAAGTTAATAACATACAATTTGGAGTCTGAGCAATGCTGCAGTTGGAGAAATGTTGGAAATAATTATACTGAATGAGTTAACATTTCTTCAAAGTTATAAAGCAGTAGTTTGACAATATCAGACTGCAAAAGCATTTTGTTGTCAAATGAGATCATTGTATTCACCAAGTTGAGTTAACGCAAAACATGCAGACCAAAATGGCCAAGAGCTAGAATATGAGTTTGTCACATGTTTTATATCATTGTAGATTCCAGAAAGAAAATTAATGGCAGGAAGGCAGTGAAAAATGGACTTTGAAAAGATTCGCTGCATATTTCATTCAGCTAGGCAGCATAAGAAAAAATTATCTTTACGTGAGACACATTAATCTTGTGCAAATAGTCAGTGATGGTACATGGTATCAAAAGGTTGCTATATAACAAACTCTGGAATATAACGTGAAGACAAGTTAATTTTTTTTTTCAAATGGAATAAGCTTTCACATGACTGAAACTATGCTTGGATTTCACTACAACTGAAGTAGCAATGGGTAAAATGTCATTACCACTTCTATGTAGAACTTTCAATTGCTCCCTCTCTCTTGTTCACTATTTTTCTTTTTACACTTCATGCTGCTCCTCAATTCACTGTGCATGAATGCTTGTGAAGAACTCCAATGTCATTAAAATATTGAATATATGCCCAGTGAAGGCAAGAGATGAAAGTCCTGATGGCTGCATGAAATTATATCCAGGCAGAAAGATTACAGTCTCGCTCTTTTGCTGTATTAAAGTAGTTGACATTCCAAGGAAAAACTGTCTGCTAAAACACAATGTCTCTGAAATTTCCCAATATTAAACAGCAGTCTAAATATTAATGAAAATGGCCAAGAGTAACAATCAAAGATATGTATTTTTTTTAGTACATAATTCCTAACTAGCCCCACAACAAGTTAAAATTGTCTTTTTTACATCCACGCTGACAAATTATTAGTAAGATTTAAAAACTTGTTACAACTGGATAAGAAAATGACCGTTATCAAACACCTCAAGAGGACCTGTCACATTTCCATGTAGTGGAAAGATAATTTCTGTATTATCATCTCGTAATGGTTGTAATTAGTGTCGCACAAGCAACAGGGTGTAAAGAAGGGGTAATTACAGAAAGATCCAGAACTGCCTTTACTTAATTGTTCATCGCAGGAGCTGGCGTGGGGAAGATATATGAAAATGGCTGACAACTATTAAACCCCTGGTGAGACCTTGGTTTATAACGGATTCAACATTTTCAGTTCAGTTAACTAATGGCATATGACAATAGTTCAAAATGAAAAACTCCAGGATGCAGTCAGGCACTTATTTTGAATCTGTGGGTGAGTGAAGTGATCCTCATGAGATATTTTCTTTGATAATTAACCGTTGGCTGTTCTTTAAAATTATACAAACTCTTTATATTGTGTGTGTGCCATTCAACTTAATTGTTTCAGATTTCAGTAAAATAGAGTAGTACACCCCCACATTCTATGGGGTGTATTTTTGCCAGTCACTGTGACTTTTAGCTTTTGGTATGGTTTGCAAATGCCATGGAGAGAATTTTAACTCTTGGGTACAAAAGCTGCCTACCAAATAACCGACCTGTCTACAGATGAAAGTGGGAAGTGCAAATAACTTTAATGGCCAGACCTCAGTAAACTCCACTCAGTAACACTACCTGTCAAAACAGCTGGAGAGCACTTCAAGGCCACTGGTTCAGGCAAATGTTAGCATGAGAATGGTAGTCAAAGGCTTTGGGGGAGGATGGGTCCAGGACAGAAGCTTATATGATCCTGCAGGCTGAGGAAGCACATCTGCTCTTCATGGTTCCACAAAAGAAAGAAAAACTTTTCTCTTGAATGGCTTCAACTTTCTGTGATTCATCTCTGACTTGCTTCTGTCTTAAAAAAATAACCTCTTCCCTATCTTTCTCAGTGTTAAGCAGAAATCTTTATACAAATATCAATGGTCGGGAAATTATTGGAGAGGATTCTTTGAGACAGGATTTATTCCTGCTTGGAAGTAAGTGGACGTACTAGTGAGAGGCAACATGGTTTTGTGAAGGGGAGGTCATGTCTCACGAACTTGTTCGGGTTTTTCGAGGATGAGGGTAGGGCAGTGGATGTTGTCTACGTGGACTTTAGTAAGGTCTTTGACAAGGCCCTTCATGGCAGACTGGTGCAGAAGGTGAAGTCGCATGGGATCAGAGGTGAGCTGGCAAAGTGGATACAAAACTGGCTCGGTCAAAGAAGACAGAGGGTAGCAGTGGAAGGGTGCGTTTCTGAATGGAGGGCTGTGACAAGTGGTGTTCCTCAGGGATCAGTGCTGGGACCTTTGCTGTTTTCAATATATATATAAATGATTTGGAGGAAAATGTAACTACATGGATTAGTAAGTTTGCAGACGACATGAAGATTGGTGGATTTGTGGATAGCGATGAAGACCATCAGAGGATACAGCAGGATATAGATCAGTTGGAGACTTGGGCGGAGAGATGGCAGATGAAGTTTAATCTGGACAAATGTGAGCTAATGCATTTTGGAAGGCCTAATACAGATAGGAAATATACAGTAAATGGCAGAACCCTTAGGAGTATTGATAGGCAAAGGAATCTGGCTGTACAGGTCTCTGAAAGTGGCAATGCAGGTGGAGAAGGTAGTCAAGAAGGTATATGGCATGCTTGCCTTCATCAGCCAGAGTATGAGTTTGAAAACTGGCAAGACATGTTGCCTCTTTTTATAGAACCTTAGTGAGACAGCACTTGGAATATAGTTTACAATTCTGGTCGCCACACTGCCAGAAGGATGTGGAGGCTTTGGAGAGGGTACAGAAAAGATTTACCAGGATGTTGCCTGGTATGGAGGGCATCAGCTATGAGGAGAGGTTGGAGAAATTTGGTTTGTTCTCAGTGGAGTGACGGAGGTTGAGGGGAGACCTGATAGAAGTCGACAAGATTATGCGAGGCATGGACAGAGTGGATAGTCAGAAGCTTTTTCCCAGTGTGGAAGAGTCAATTACTATGGGGCATAGGTTTAAAGTGCAAGGGGCAAGTTTTAAAAGAGCTGTACGAGGCAGATTTTTTTTTACACAGGGTGTGGTGGATGCCTGGAATTTGTTGCTGGGGACGATAGTGGAAGTGGATACGGTAGTGGCTTTTAAGGGGCGTCTTGACAAGTACATGAATGAGATGGGAATAGAGGGATACAGTCCCCGGAAGAGGGTTTTGGTTGAGTCGGGCAGCATGGTTGGTGCAGGCTTGGAGGGCTGAAGGGCCTGTTGCTGTGCAGTAATTTTCTTTGTTCTTATTTAAAGAAGGCCTCCATTAGCATTTAGAGTCAGGGTGATGGAAACCAGAGATAGAGCAACAAGGTCAAGTATTTGAGATCTTAGAGCGTTGAGAGGGCAGTAGAAGTGAGAGGGGTGGAAAACCTCTAGCACAGTGCAGGACTGAGCGTTGCGGGAGTACCAGAGGTCCGAGAGCATGGCAGGAGTCACAGAAAGAGTGACAGCGGTCCAAGAGGAGGCCTGAGGGCACAATGAGAGTGACGGAGGCCCAAAAGCATTGTGGTATGTGAGGCTTGTGGTGCAGTTAATGGAATGTGGCACATGGTACATGTCCATTAATCTTGTCTACTCGTGTGAAGTCAGTGAACTTCTTGCAGCACTGATAATGACTCGGCTGGCTATCAATATCTTGATGTGGAGATGCCGGAGTTGGACTAGAATAAACACAGTAAGCAGTCTCACAACACCAGGTTAAAGTCCAACAGTTTATTTGGTAGCACAAGCTTCCGGAGTGTCACTCCTTCTTCAGGTCAGTGAAAATTTCTGTTCACAAACAGGGGATATATAGACTCAATTTACAAGATAATCTTTGGAATGTGATTCTTTATAGGTAATCAAGTCTTAAAGGTACAGACAATGTGACCGGAAAGAGGGTTAAGTGCAGGTTAAAGAGATGTGTATTGTCTCCAACCAGGACAGTTAGTGAGATTTTGCAAGCCCAGGCAAGTTGTGGGGGTTACAGATAATTTGACATGAACCGATCGCAGGGAACACTTCAGCAGTCAAAGGCATTCAGCCTCTGATCTTCAAATAAACATTTTCCGAGGCAGCCTTCACGACACACAACGCTGCAGAATCGCCGAGCAGAAACTGATAGCTAAGTTCTGCTCATGTGAGGATGGCCTCAACTGGGATCTTGGGTTCATGTCACACTATTTGTATCCCCCGCAACTTGCCTGGGTTTGCAAAACCTCACTAACTGTCCTGGCTGGAGACAGTACACATCTCTTTAACCTGTGCTTAACCCTCTCTCTACTCACATTGTCTGTACCTTTAAGACTTGATTACTTGTAAAGACTTACACTTGAGTTTGTGTCTATAGATGCCCTGTTTGTGAACACAACTCCTCACTCACCTGAAGAAGGAGTGAAACTCTGAAAGCTCATGCTACCAAATAAACCTGTTAGACTTTAACCTGGTGGTGTGAGACTTCTTGCTATCATTACCTTCTTAGAGTTTGTCTGGAGCTTCTCTGGTTCCCAGTAGATAAAAGGACCAATCTTCTCCAGTACGCCTCCTACACCAAGACTTTGCAGCAAGCTGTTTACTGTGTTTTGCCATTCTTGTGTCTTTTACATGTCCAAGTTACTACTGCAATGTACTTCAGTTTTATTGCTGCCAAAATTCCCCTTCCCTTTAAGATTTGCTGACATGATTTTGAGTAATATAGACAAACTTGAAATCATCCTAGCCTTTCTGGTTTCTGTGCCTCATGTAACCATTCAACAACACGCTTATTGATGGCTGTAATCATGTATAGAGGCAGACGGCACAAAGTTTGTAACAGGAACCATGTGACCCTAATATGCCCTGCGATTGAACATAGAACATAGAACATAGAAAAACTACAGCACAAACAGGCCCTTCGGCCCACAAGTTGCGCCAATCATATCCCTACCTACTAGGCTTACCTATAACCCTCAATCCTATTAACTCCCATGTACTCATCCAGAAGTCTCTTAAAAGACCCTATCAAATTTACCTCCGCCACCACAGCCGGCTGCCGATTCCACTCACCCACCGCCCTCTGAGTGAAAAACTTACCCCTGACATCTCCTCTGTATCTACTCCCCAGCACCTTAAACCTGTGTCCTCTCATAGCAACAATCAATAATGGTCAATAATGTGGGCACAGTGTAAACTTCAATGAATTCAAATTGGTGGAAAGGATGTCGTTCACCTGTTTTCAATCATTTGAAGGGATGGACTTAATGAGGGGCTTTAGTTCATAGATTATACACTGTGAGCATAGTGTGTAGACTCTTCACCCACATAGTGTCCAATTCCCAACCAACAGCTGTCACCCTCCACTCCACTGAATCTATGGGTAGCATCATAGAATCCCTACAGTGCAGAAGGAAGCCATTCAGCCCATTGAGCCTGCACTGACAATAATCTCATTCAGGTTCTATCCCTGTAAACCCATGGATTTTCCCATCTAATCCCCCTGACGGTAAGGGGCAAATTAGCATGGCCAATCCACCTAACCTACACATCTGTGGAGTGTGGGAGGAAACCGGAGCACCTGGAGCAAACACAGGGACAGGGAGGGTGTGCAAATTCCACACACACAGTGACCCAAGACAGGAATTGAACACAGTCCCTGGTGTTGTGAGGCAGCAGTGCTAACCACTCTGCCACCATGCTGCCCAATATCATCCCCATTGTGCACAAAATCCATGCAAAATTTGGTTGATGATGGAATTGCCCCAGAACCAAAATGTGCGAGTGACAGGACCCATTGGCATCCTGATTAATGAGTGATGGCTGGAGCTAGACCATGTCCCAAGAATATGTTCAGAGAGCCACTAGGTGTCTGGGATGGTGAGGTGAGTGTCAGGCTGTGTATGTCTGGATTTAAGATCAATAATGCAAATTCATGTAAATGAATTAATCACACATCACAATTCCAATTAGGCCTGATCCAATGTTTCTCTTCCTGCATGTATAGAGTTCTGTAATCTTACTCACATCCTGATTCATATTTCTTTCATATTGTGGAAACCAGACTGACAAACACTGATGAAGCCAAGTATAAGCTTTCTTAACTTACATAGGCAAAAAAACAAACAGAATAATTTTAAATGAATTTTAATCTATTTCATCGCATCAAAGGCCACGCTCCCATTAATTAGTGGGCTTAATTCATTTGACAAACTGAAAAACTTCCATAAATAGTCAGCTCTAATTGTATGTAGAAATAACAACAATGACTGGCATTTATAAAGCACCTCTAACATAGTAAAACATGCCACACAACTTCATTGGAGAACAAAATGACTCATGATCAAAAGCTGTAAGCAGTTTTAAAGGATGAGAGAGAGGCAGGGAGCTGTGGAGGTTGAAGCAGAGACTTTCAGAGCATAGGATCCAGCAGCTGAAAGTAGAGCAAAAGATCCATCCTTTTGTGCCTGTGTCCATTTCCAATCTCCAATTGGGGTGGCATGGTTATCATTGCTGCCTCACAGTGCCAAGGACCTGGGTTCAATTCCCAGCTTGGGTCACTGTCTGTACGGAGTCTACACGTGCTCCCCCTGTCTGTGTGGGTTTTCTCTGGGTGCTCTGGTTTCCTCCTACAATCCAAAAGGCATGCCTGTTAAGTGCATTGGCCATGCTAAATTCTCCCTCAGTGTACCAGAACAGGTGCCAGAATGTGGTGACTAAAGGATTGTCACAGTAACTTCACTGCAGTGTTAATGTAAGCCTACTTGAGACACCAATAAATAAACTTTACTATCTGTGGACTACCCTGTTGTCCAGTTCAATAAGTCAAATATATAAGGGCCGATTTTAATTTTGGGCAGTAATGTGATCACAATGTCCACTGAAGATTGAGTGGCCCTAGCCATTTCACAAAACAAAATACACATTTTAACACACATATTTTAAATATAAAGCCAAAATACTGCAGATGCTGAAATCTGAAACAAAAACCAGAAAATGCTGGAAAATCTCAGCAGGTCTGACAGCATCTGTGGAAAGAGAATGGATGCGGAGATGCCGGTGTAGGACTGGGGTAAACAGAGTAAGAAGAGTCACAACACCAGGTTAAAGTCCAACAGGTTTATTTGGTAGTAAACACCACTAGCTTTCTGAGCGCTGCTCCTTCGTCAGGTAAGTTCAGAGCAGCGCTCCGATAGCTAGTGGTGTTTACTGCCAAATAAACCTGTTGGACTTTAACCTGGTGTTGTGAGACTTCTTACTGAGAGAGAATGAAGCCAGTGTTTTGGCACTTTACAGCCTTCCGGACTGAACATTGAGTTCAACAACTTCAGACCATGCACTCTCTCCTTCACCTTCACCCCATTTCCATTATTTAATTTCATTTCTTCTTTTCATCTTATTCACTCATTATTGTTACCTTTTATTACTTTATATTCTTATTTTTATTTTCCTACTTTTAAAATATTCTTGCCGTCTTGTTTTCCAACCCCTCCCCCTGCCCTAACTCCCAACTAGGTCCAACTGCTACATTCCTCAGATTGGTATTTCTGTCTTTCACACATTCCGATCTCTTAATAAATGCTCTTAGTATTATTCCTAACCTTTATCATCACCATTTACATTCCCTTGTCTTTTTGTCTATGCCAGTGCTATCAATTACAGCCACCACCCACTGCTCCCCTCCCATCCCTGCCCCCCATAGTATGAATCTTGTCCGATTTTCTTTCTCTTCAGCTCTGATGAAGTATCATCCAGGCTCAAAATGTTGCCTCCATTCTCCACAGATGCTGTCAGACCTTCTGAGATTAACCAACATCTTCTGTTTTTGTTTCAAGTATGTATTTTTTCTAAAAGCATAAACCAGTTGACAAATCACCCTTCTTTTTCAATCACGTTATTGTGTGGAAGTGAAAGATTATTCCTGGACCTCTTAGGGATTAATTAGAACTTTCTTGTTGGAAATGTATTGAAAGTCCATATGAGCAAAACATTTATTAAACAGACAGATAATTGTTGAATTCCACTTCTACATGTTTGTTCACCTGTGAAGCAGAGAAATATTTTGGATATACTGAATAAATTCCTGCATTTATTGGTTTACACACACTCCTGGTGCCATGATTAATTGTTTGCACTTTATTCCTGGCATTCCTGCTGTTTTCCACAGAGCTCCAAAAATAGATTACAGGTGAAAATTGCAGTGTGTTTTATATATATTTAGAACTTCCAATTTATCAGTTTTATATTCTCACCTCAGGCTTACAGTGAGACTTGATTCGGATCCATTTCCTTTAACCAATCAACACGTGATAGTGAATTAGCCATTTGAAAGGAAAGTGCCATGCAGGTGATGCTTTGAAAAGAGCTGAGAGACCACTTAACAAAATATAATCAATGTCATAACCTCATCATTTCTGGGTAAAATCCAGCCTTTGAGTTCCTGTGCTCTGAATATTCATTAAGGCCAAATGTTAACTACATTTCCTTCTCTATCTAACCTCATCTCTTATACTATTTGCATTCTTGCTTTTCCTCTGCATTCTTGTCCTTACTTTGCATTTCCTTGTTTCTCAATTAAACATATGCTTTATGTTTTTGCTGTAGCTCCCTAATTTTAATGTATGGAGTATTGGGAGTATTGGTAAGAACAACAATCAAATTCTTTTGATTTCATTCGTTCTTGATCTGTCTCTCTCTCTCTCTTGTTCTCTCTGTGTTTCTTCTCTGCTCTCTCTCTTCATTTCTCTTCTTTAAACTCTGACATTTCTTCAAACCATGCTCAGAGGTCATCCCATTACACCCCTTACTGTACAAACAGTGACACATCATCAAACTGGGCTCAATGGTCATGGTACAGGACCAGTTAATTTCATGGATCAGCATGCTGAAAAATATTTGATTGTACTGGCCATTCATCATGCCTACACACTAGTAAGAAAACAAGAACATGATAAATGACTGAAACAGTCACAAGGAAGAAGATGTTCCTTCAGCAGTGATATAGAAACATAAAACATTAAGAGCAAGAGGAGGTCATTCAGTGCTTTGAGCCCATTATGATCACGGTTGATCATCAAACTCAATAGCCTGATCCCGCCTTCCCCTATATCTCTTCACCCCTTTCACTTCAAAAGCTATATCTAACTCCTTCTAGAAAACAGACAATGCTTTGTCCTCAACTGCTTTCTGTGATAAAAATGCCATAAGCTTATCACTCTCTGGGTGAAGAAACTTTTCCTCATCTCAGTCCTAAAAGGTTTATCCCTTATCCTTGGACTATGACCTCTGGTTCTGAACTCTCTCACCATTGGGAGTACCCTTCCTGCATTTATCCTCTCTGGTGTTATTAGAATTTTTATAGGTTTCTATGAGATTCCCCCTTCATTATTCTGAACGACAGTGTTAGGATTATCATAATCTTCTCAATGTCTCCTCAATCCCACCATCCCCAGAAACCTTCGCTGCCCTCTCTCGATAACAAAAATATTCTTCCTCAGATAAGGAGGCCAAATCTGCAAACAATATTCCAGGTGTGGCCTCATCAAGTCCCTGTGTAATTGCATGAAGATATCCCTGCTCCTGTATTCGTATTCTCTCGCTATTAAGGACAACAAACCATTTGCCTTCTTTACTACCTGCTGCACCTGCATGCTTACCTTCAGTGACTGGTGCACAAGGATACCATGGTCTCATTTTACATTCCTCCCTCTCAATTTATAGCCATTCAGGAATCTACCTTCCTGTTTTTATGACCAAAATGGATAACCTCACATTTATCCACATTGTACTGCCATGCATTTGCCCACTCACTCAACTTGTCCAAATCATACTGAAACACTTCTGTATCCTCTGACAGCTCACTCTCCCATCCCACTCTGTATTATCTGCAAATTTGGAAATATTGCATTTAACTCCCTCATCCGAATCATTAATATGCATTGTTAAAAGCTGGGGTCCCAGCACTGATGCCTATAGTAAACATAAAATTGCCATTGTCCCAGATGACCAGAGGCATGACCTTGGAGGGAATTGCTGACTGGTAGTGATTTACCTGAGGATCACCACACCTCATGCAAGAGCTGAGGTTAGAAGGTGGGGCCTTTATGAATAACCTCAACCAGTACTGGAATTGAACCCACATTGTTGGCATTGTTCTGCAGCACTAACCAGCTGTCCAGCCAACTAAGCTAAGCTGACCCCACTTGTAGGCTACTCGTCACTGCCTGCCATTTGGAAAAAGACGTGTTTATTCTCATTGTTTCCTGTCTGCCAACCAGTATTCAATCCATCTCAAGACATGACCACCCATTACATGCTTTTTAATTTTTAATTTTATGTAGGACTTTGTCAAAAGCCTTCTGGAAGTCCAAATAAATTCTGAAATTAATTCTATTTTTCCACTAGATTTGTCAAGCATGATTGTCCTTTCATAAATCCATGCTGACTGTCTAGTTTTGCCGCTGTTTTCCAAGTAAAATCCTTGATCATCAACTCTAGATATTTATCTATAATGCAAGGCAAGGAGTAATACAGATTACAAAATTGCAAATTCACAGCTCGGAATTCAGATCTCTCCATTTAAATAGGTAGAAAATCAGGGTCTCCTTCAGGGAAAACTGGGTGAACACAAGAAGGAGAAAAGAATACGTTGCTGATAAAATGGTGAGAGGAGGCTCATGTGAAACATAACCTTTAATATATACCAGTTTGGATGAAGAATCTGTTTCTGTGCTGTAAATTTGATATAATTCTATCTCAGAGTGTTTTAAAATCTTGAGAGTCTTCTGTAATTTCATGCAGCATTTTCTGAGAATCCTACCCTAGCAAGAGGAGAAGTGAAGTGAGCAGCAGTCACAGCAGGAAGAACTGTCAAATTTGTAGCTATAAAGAAGTTGAAAAAAAGAACTTATGAACGTAAAAATAAAAAGTCCTCATTGAGTATATGGACCTAATACAAACTGTAATATTCAATGGTTTGATTGATCTGTGTTTGATTCTTCTGATCTGTTCACTGATCTATGTTAACTCCACTTGATTGCTTAATGGATGGAGCTAATTAAAACAGATGAGCTAAAGTGGATTATAACTTTAGGTCCAAATATAGACTATTCTAGATTGAGAGCATTCCCTAAACAATCACACTAATCTGAGTTCAACTTCACACAGACACTTATTTGAAGTCTGATAAAATGAATCACATCTCCACCAAGGAAAGTGACTTTTAAGAGATATTGACCATGGTTCACCCATCTTCAGGCTAAGTGCTCATACTGACTGGAAAATGGGAGTGTCACACTACCACGGGCAGCGCTGTTCCAAAGCCATCATACCTATTCAAATTGGCTTGTCTGGCCCCCATGCGAAACATGCAATTCCCACCGGCAGCTGATTCACTGGGGTTAGGAATCACTTCAATCAGCAACAAGTGGGACAGTTTAAAAACACTCATTACAAAACCCCACAATCACATCATCAGTGAAGATGGCAGGAAGAAGGCTCGCCCTGCACTTCCTCGATGCAGATGCAGACAAGGTGTTAGATGCCATTGAGATAAAGAGGGCCACCCTGTTCCCTTGGGCAGGCTGGGGCCTATCTGCAAATGTTATGGCAGAAGCCTTGTAGAGGTGTCTGAGGCTGTCAGCAGCATCAATATGACCAAAAGGAATGCAGTGCATTGTAGGAAGAAAATTAAAGACCTCCTCAGGGTTAGACAGGGTAAGTTCAGAAAGAATGTTCCTGACAGGGTGGCACAGTAGCACAGTGGTAGTGTGACAATGATCACTTTGGCAAAACAGTGCGGGAGGTGGCCACTTTGCTGGCCACTTGACAATGGTTATCTACCAGGTTTAGCAGGGAGCTATTCTTCTAACAGCATACAGATGTCTGCAACCACTTATACAACTAACTTGTTTATTGATGTCCTCTCTGCTGTCCAGCAAACAGTGAACAACATATTGCTGATGTCCTGGTGCTGATGCTGATAATATTGTTCATCATCTGAGTTCCAATCTAAGGCAAACAAAGATCAGCCTATCCTGATAAACTTTCATAGTGTAGAAAGTATACTTTTAGTGAAAACATTGTGAACACAACCTGATCATGATTAAAAAGAAAGCAAGCTAGGTGCACGGAGTATTTTTTTTTGCAACATATTTCCCAGACATTTGACAAAACACAGTTCTTGACTTCCTTTCTGGAAGTCTGGGAAACCCATGGATGTGCCAATACTTTTAAAGATCAGTTGAAATAGTGCTCTAATTGAACAATTAGTGAATGTTAATGGGAAAATAGCTTCACCCAAGAAGTTGTATAAAGCAGCCGAACACTCTCCAGTTAAAAACTATTGGTAGCTTAGAACTAGCTTCTCAATACGCCAGGTTTTACTTCCCTGCTCCTACCCAAACCCATGTATTCCTTGAGGTAAAATTGTCCTCCAATGCCTTGCTAAATGCGAATCTTAGATCTGAATCTCATGAAGCCAAATGACCACTGTTAGCCAGTCCTCTCTTGACATTGATACATGTAGACTTTTCACTTATCTTTAATGAGTTATTGTCAGGAGTGAAATATTTGGCTAATTTTTCCACTATCAACTTCAGGGATCACAAGAAAAACTGTTGCTGTACTGTAGTCCTCACACATAGGGAAGTGAATTCAAGATGGGCCAATAATCAAATGTTTCACTTTTTTCATCTTTCAACTTCATTTCTGCACCATCCCACTAACCCGACCCAGAGACCAAATAAATATTCATGTTGCTTCTTTGAATAATGATGTGAAGCAAAAAGTTTGAAGGTCTACTGGGAGAAGGCAGAGGACTAAGACTTGTTGAGGTCTGTCATATGAAGACAGATTAAGTAAGTTAGGATTATATTCATTGGAATTTAGAAGAGTGAGAGGGGATCTCATAGGCACTTTTTAAAATTCTAACAGGGTTACACAGGGTAAGTTCAGAAAGAATGTTCCTGAGGGGGTGGCACAGTAGCACAGTGGTTAGCACTGCTGATTCACAGCTTCGCGAACCTGGATTCGATTCCTGGCTTGGGTCACTGTCTATGTGGAGTTTGCACATTCTCCTCGTGTCTGCATGGGTTTCCTCTGAGTGCTCAGGTTTCCTCCCACAGTCCAAAGATGTGCAGGTTAGATAGATTGGCCGTGCTAAAAATTGCTCTTAGAGTCCTGAGATGTGTAGATTAGTGGGTAAAATATGTGGGAGTATGGGGGTAGAGCCTGGGTAGGATTGTGGTCGATGGGCCAAATGGCCTCTTTTTGTACTATAGAGTTTCTATGATTCTATGATGGGGGAGTACAGAACTGGGTGTCATAGTTTGAGGATAAGGGGTAAATCGTTTTAGGTCTGAGGTGAGGAGAAATTTCTTCACCCAGTGAGAGATGGATGTGTGGAGTTCACTATCACAGAGTATAGTTGACGCCAAAACATTGTATGATTTCAAGAAGAAATTAGACATAGCTCTTGGGGCTAAAGGGATCAAGGGATAAGGAGGGGATCAGGATATTGAATTTAATGACCAGCCATGATCATAACGAATGATGGACCAGGCTTGAAGGGCTGAATGGCCTACTCCTGCTTCTAGCTTCTATGTTTCTGTGTTATTCCAGAGTGCTGGTACAGACATGACAGTTGATTTTTGTTTTTATTCTTTCACGGATGAGGACGTTGCTGGCTAAGTCAGAATTTATTGCCCATCTCTAATTGCCTTTGAGAAGGTAGTAGGTGGAAAGATGCTGCCTTGAACTGCTGCAGCTCTTGTGGTATAAGGACACCCATTATGCTCTTAGCCAGGGAGCTCCGGGATTTTGATCCGACAACAGTGAAAGAACAGCATGTTTCCAAGTCAGAATGGTGTAGAGCTTGGAGGAGAACTTCCAGGTATTCTGCTGCCCTTATCCACTTAGGTTTGGAAGGTTGCCAAAGGAGTCTTAGTGATTAGCTGCAATACACCTTGGAAATGATATACACTGCTGCTACAGTGCTTTTGTGGTTGAGGGAGTGGATGGGGTGCCAATCAAGTGGGTGCTTTATCCTGGCTGGTGTCAAGATTCTTGTGTGTTGTTAAGCTTCACTCATCCAGGCAAATGGAGAGTATTCCAACACAGTCTTGACATGTGCCTTGTAGATGGTGGTCAGGCTTCAGGTACACAGGACATAAGTTACTTTGTGCAAAATTCCCAGCCTCTGACCTGCTCTTATAGCCACAGCTAGTCAAGTTAACTTTCTGGTCAGTGGTAACCTCTAGGATGTTGATAGTAGGGGATTCAATGTTGGTAATGCCATTGTATGTTAAGGGGACTTGTTTGGACTCTGTCTTGTTAAAATGGTCATTGCCTGGCATTTGTGTGGTGCGAATGTTATTTGCCACTTAACAGGCTAAGCCTAAACATTGTCCAGGTCTTGCTGCATCAGGGCATGGACTGCTTCAGTAGCTGGGGAGTCACGAATGGTGCTTAGCATAGTACAATCATCAATGAACTTCCTCACTTTCAACTTCATGGTGGATGCCCTCAATCTGTGCTGTAACCATTATATGATGCTATGTAATAAATGGTGAGTTGAAGATATGTTGTCTTACACGTGCAGAACACTATTCACGCTCACTGGAACCTGAAACTGCAATGCTACAAATGAAGCAAGACTGAGATCCTTTCAGTTCCCAGCAGCTTTCTGTTCAGTACAATATTCCTCCTTATATTGATGCATGCTGTCAGTGAAGGGCCAGTCTGTTAAAGGTAGCACACCAGCAAACCAAGGTTTGTCTTGCAATTTAGGGAAATACAATGATGGTTCTAAATGAAGCCATAAGTTTGAGGAACATCCTGAGGGAGTTTACCAAGATCATGGAAATGGAAGGAAAATACACTGAATCAACTCACCTGACTGTGTAGGGTCAGGCTGAAAATAGAAAACTTATATTGTCATTGTTGCCAGATTACAATTTTCATAACTTCCATAACTAAAGTGTTGTACAAAAAGAAGTGAATGCTTGCCATCAATTTACCAGACAGGATTATGACTATGGTATGAGATTTATTACAGGAGGATCAAGAAAATTTGCAGAAATTGGGTGTTGGTCGTGAGAATCTGTTTAAATTTAAATCAGATTGTTACATATCCAAAAAAGAGAAAGACAAAAAGAAACAATGAATTATTCCAGACGTATTTTTGATAAAGATGGATGGAATATGAAAAAAATTGTGCTGACTAGACAAGACTCCAATATGTACAGTTTACCATAATTACAAGCAAACTCAACATTAATAGTGGGGGAAGACAATGACTACAATTTTCCATACCCCTCCCATCCTGGGAGTGAGTTGGGGGTGGGTTTACAATAAGTGGGACAATGGAGGTTGCCATGCCAATCACCTATCCACTTTCACCATTAATTTACCATTGGTGTGAAAGCCAGATCAGTTTTCAAGTTAAACCTTGCCCAATAGAGGGCCCTTCTTTAATGGAAAGGGCTGCTCCCATTTGAACCATTCCCCCTGTCTGACTGGCCCCAGCAATGTTGCTCCACTAACCTTCCACTTTGGCATCCTTATTGCTCTTCATCATAGAATGACTACAATCTCAGTAATAGCTACCACTCGCAATGGAACTGCTGAGACTGGAACACTGCCCCAACCTTAGACAATTGACTACGTAACAATTATAAAATCCTGCCGTGGCTTCCCTGGCCATAAAGATGAGCTCATTTTTCAGCTAGTGAGCGGGGCTTCCACCTCCACGTATAATCCAGCCCAATGTTATTAATGCAGAATTTGTTCCTTAGAAATGTCAGAGCAACATGATTTTTTTTAACATAAGTACTGAAGAGTTTTTCTCAATGTCAGTAGGAGACAGTGACGAGGGTACATGGGATTCACTTAATCCATATTGTCCGTTTGTTAATTTATAGAATCATAGAAACCCTACAGCGCAGAAAGAGGCCATCTGGCCCATCGAGTCTGCACCAACCATAATCCGACCCAGGCCCTACCCCCATATCTCTACACATTTACCCGCTAATCCCTCTAACCTATGCATCTCAGGGCACTAAGGGGCAATTTTAGCATGGCCAATCGATCTAACTCGTA
This sequence comes from Carcharhinus amblyrhynchos, assembly GCF_965287045.1. Classification (NCBI taxonomy): domain Eukaryota; kingdom Metazoa; phylum Chordata; class Chondrichthyes; order Carcharhiniformes; family Carcharhinidae; genus Carcharhinus; species Carcharhinus amblyrhynchos. The sequence continues at coordinate 24,848,147 of NC_137328.1, read as the reverse complement.
CATCTTTGGAGTGTGTGAAGAAACCGGAGCACCCGGAGGAAAGCCACGCAGACACAAGGAGATATACAAACTCCACACAGACCGTGATCCAAGCAAGGAATCAAACCCAGGTCCCTGGAGCTCTGAAGCAACAGTGCTAACCACTGTGCTACCGTGCCACCCATTTCAGCCAATTTGATTGAGAAATTAAAGCATGGATAACCATTCTACATACATTTACTTTTTTCTAACCTTGGTAAATTAAGGAAAGTATACTCTAAAAGATAACAGCATCTGATGAACTATTCATTACAGTCTTTCATTGTGGGTTATGATGTGGAGATGCCACATTGGACAAGGGTGGGCACAGTAAGAAGTCTCACTACACCCAATTAAAGTCCAACAGGTTTATTTGGTAGCATGAGCTTTCAGAGTGCTGCTCCTTTATCAGGTTGTGGGTCTTAAGGAACCAAGGTGAATTAGTCCCATTTGCTCTCAAGACTACAATGCTTTACTCAAAATACTAATATGTTTGGATATTTCTTCTGCTGTTTACTTTAGCTAAAGGATATGTAACTGTAAAATGTTTCTCATTGCCCCACACGGACAGTTACCGGAAGGGAAGAAAATAGCCAGAATGACTCACAGCAGCTCACAATCGCTGGACTTCTAACAACATTCAGAATAACCACTAGATTTATGACATGTGACTGGCTCTTTAATATTTTGAAAACCATTTTGAAGACTCCAGAAACATTGGGAAGAGTTCTCCCATGTTGAGATGGAGTGTTATGGCAGGCAGCTCCGGCATCATCACTCCCAATGTCCAGAATGGCTGGATCCCATGCCAGATACAATACTTGGAATCTTATTAATTATGCACTAGTGAGTTCCCCTCTGACTCTCCTGGTGGGCTGGCAGCTGATACATGTGCCTGCCCTCAGCTGACAGGTTCAAAGGTCATGTATCATATTTAAATATTATTCCCTCCAGCCCACTTTTTTTCATCAGAGCATGCAGGATGTTAGCAACGCCAAGCGAAAAGGCTAGAAGACTCAAGAGGAAGTCAATACCTTGATTCGAAGAACAAGGAACAAAGTTACAGCACAGGAACAGGCCCTTCAGCCCTCCAAGCCTGCACCAACCATGCTCCCAACTTAACTAAAACCCCCTGCCCTTCCGGGGCCATATCCCTCTATTCACATCTCATTCATGTACTTGTCAAGATGCTCCTTAAAAATCACTACTGTATCTGCTTCCACTACCTCCCCTGGCAACGAGTTCCAGGCACCCACCACTCTCTGTGTAAAAAACCTGCCTTGCACATCTCTTTTAAACCTTACCCCTCGCAACTTAAACCCTATGCCCCTAGTAATTGACTTCCAACCTGGGAAAAAGTTTCTGACTATCCACTCTGTCCATGCCCCTCATAATCTTGTAGACTTCTATCAGGTCTCCCCTCAACCTCCGTCACTCCAGTGAGAATAAATCCAGTTTCTCCAACCTCTCCTCATAGCTAATGCCAGGCAACTTCCTGGTAAATCTTTTCTGCACCCTCTCCACATCCTTCTGGTAGAAAAGAAAGATAAATTAACCCTTCTGCAGAATGGAGTGCTGCTGTGATTTGGAACCCTTCCAGACGTCCAGGGGCATAGAGATTAAAGTGACCAGGCCACTTAGAAGTTTTCACTGTAAGCAGACCAGAATGAAAATTTTAATCAGAAGCTGCTTAAAATCACTATGCCAAGAGTGATCTTTAGGTTTCATGGAGCTAGAAGGGGCATTCCAGCCATGAGATATTCAACTCAGGGGAGAGTCTCAAGGTTATGGTTGGGGTTAGAAGGCCTCCTCCAAATGGGCTGCTTCTGCACTGTATGTGAATGTGGGGAGTACGCTCAGTAAATTTGCAGATGACATGAAAATTGATGATATGGTAAATGGTGACCAGGGCAGCCTTAGATTACAAAATTATATAGATGGGCTAATCAGATGGGCAGAACAGGAGAGCAGGTAAGTTCAAGTGAGCCTGGATGATTATACCCAGGTCTCACTAACTACATTGAAATCAGCTAATGAAAGTGCGAGGTTGATTTTTGCCAGGAGAATAGAGCTGGTAACATCGTGAAAGGTGAGAAACTGAGTGTGAGTCCTTTTTTTTTTACCAATCACCCAATCTTAATGCCTCGCCACACCGATCGACTGGTGGGACGAGTTGGTAAGATCACCTCCATGGTTACACAAGTAAATTCAAAGTAACACACACAGATTTATTCTAGGAACTCTTGTCTCCAGCCCCTTTGTAACATTCATGTCCACATTGTCGGTGTTAGGTCGGCAATGAGTTAAATGGCACATGCAGCTCAGATCTGAAGCAAGTCGTACGTATATAGTACAGTTATGCGGTTTCATTTCTCCAGTAAAGATGCAGATGGTTATGTAGATTAACACCCAATCCTGTTAGTCAGTGCCATTGGTTTGTAGGGTGATTTGCACCTTACTACTTTGTAAAACATGACGCAGAACTTAAGTGACTTTCATGAAAGCACTTTATAAGACTTTAACTTGGGCCAGTGAATCAGACCCATACATTTCCCTTCCATACACAATGTACATTCAGAGTCTTTAGATCTCAATGTTTATCTGTTGTAGCCATTAAGAAAATAATTGCACAACTGTTGATCTAATGGTTCTTTTGAAGCAAACACTCTGTATATTTTTAGTGCCAACATTAACCACAAAGATGTGGCATAAGCCTGACTACATGTCATATATTAGCCCTTAGACTTCAGGCAGGTCTAATGAGATGGCTGCCTCTCTGGACCAGCCAGCTGTTTAAGTTTACAGCTTACAGATAATGACCCTGAGCTGAACAATAATATGATGATAATAAAAACAGAACATGCTGGATAAACTCAGCAGGTCTTAAAACTATCTGTGAAGTGAAACACAGAGTTAACGTTTTGAGTCTGTATGACTACTACCAGCTTAAAAAGAAATGCTTAAAACATCCCAGTGAAAGCCCCATACGAATAATGCAGATTGTGTGGGATGATAATCAGCTGTCCTCAAGGACTTTTGCCTTTCCATGATTGAGAATGTGTGCTCCTATTCAAAAGTGAACAGTTTTCCAGAGCCCATTTATTAGATTGGAAGTATTTGATTAAAAGACATTGTTTAGCAAAGAATACTTGCGCATGACTTTCCAGCGCTTAAAATTTGTTGCAAATTTTGGAGATGTTTGGGGGGAAAAAAAATTCCGTTGCACCGAAGAAGCTTCCTGTTCTACGTTCTGCAAAGCCTTTGGAAAACATGGGCTGGGAATTTTCCCTGGGCTTGTGCCCCTCTGTTTTCACCCTGGTGGGAATTCAGCAGAGCCATAAATGGGATTTTTGGCAAGGATACGACAGTGGAATGAAAAGAGCCTCAAGGAAATTCATTCTTTGGGGGTGATTTTCCTGGAAATCAGCACGGAGCAGATTTAAATATTTAAATTCCAATTTGCATTTTATTAGGGGGATCGGGTCTCCCCCCACTGCCAGGAGTGTTTCACTCCGGCCAGGTTTACAACTGGTCCCCACTAATGGGGAACTGGCGTCACAACCCCGCTGGAGTGAAAAGAGGCCATGGAAGTGCCCCAGGAGGTCAGGGGTTTGGGGAGTGCCAGCCTGGCTTCTTGGCACTGCCCAAGGGGCAAACTGACACTGACCACCAGGCATCAAAGGCAGGGCCAGAGGGGACAGGGTCTATTGGGAGACTGGCTCCCTATAGGGAGCCAATTAGTGAGGGTGGGGGTGGGGGGGGGGGGGGGGGGTTGCGGGGGTTCGCTGTCACTTTGCACAGAGATTGGTAGCAGAAGAAAGGAACGGGTGATTGGGGCTTGCCATCCAGGTGGGGTGGGGGTCGGGGCAGCCGGGGGGATGGGGAGTCCATGGGGTCAGGGAGATTGGGGATGGCAGGGGGGTGGGGGGAAACACCGGGGCTGGTCCGAAGAGGTCTGGGAGGCCAGCAATTGAAGGGTGGGGGTGTCAGAGGGACAGTGATGTGGGCCTGTAGGGCTGGCCAATGATCGGAATGAGACCGACAGCATAGCGCTGAGCGGGCCACTGCACATGTGCCAATCTCCCCATGCTCTATGAACGGTATGCTTTGCCTCTATAGTACACAAGAAACAATATTTTTCACTGTGTCCCAATACATGTGACAATAATAAATTAAATCAAAACATATGGTGAAGAGAGTAACTCTGACACATCAGAGACAGATGATTTTCCAGATTTCAGAGATCAGGCGTGTTGCAGATCTGTGGGTAGTCATACTAGAAGTATATGGTCATGCAAAAGGCTGTAAAAAGTGAGGAAATTAATATCAGCAGAGAAAAGTATTGTGAAACTTCAGGGACTAAAATTTGTCCTACACCCTAGGGTAATAAAACTGAGAGCTACTGATCAGAAATGGTCCCTTTAGGTTGTAACTTGGTAAATATTACACACCCTTCAAGAAGGGACAGAGGGAGAAAACGGTGAATTATAGGCCAGTTAGCCCAACATCAGTTGTTGTAAAAATGCTGGAAAAGAAATATTAACAATGCACGTCAAAAAACATTGCATGATAAGAACAAGTCAACATGATTTTACATGTTTTTTGAGAATGTAACTGCTAGGGTAGATAAAGGAGATCCAGTAGATGTGCTACTGGATTTCCAAAAGACATTGGTTAAAATGCCATCCAAAAAGTCAATAGGCAAGATAAGGGCTCATGGTGTTAAGGGTACTATACTATAGATAGGAGATGGGTCAACGGATGGAAAGCTGAGACTGGGTGTTAAATAAGGCTCTTTAAAGTTGGTAGATAGTGAATACTGATGTGCCATAAAGATCAGTGCCAGATCTTCAGCCATTTAAAATCAATATTAATGACTTTGATAAAAAGACTGAGACTAATATGATGATACCAAGCTAGGTAGGAAGACGTGAGGACTCAGAGATTGCAAAGCAATATCAAAAGTTTGAGTGAGTGGACAATAAGATGGCCAATGGAGTATAATGTAGAGAAGCTAGAAAAGCAGAAAACATTTCTAAAAGGTGTGAAATGCTTAAGTGTTGAGTTCAAAGACTGAAGTGTGCTGATACAAGGAATACAGAAAGTTAACAAGCAGATGCAGCAAACAATGAGGAAGACAAATGGCATGTTGGCCTTTATTGCAAGGAGGTTAAAGTAAAAGAATAAAGAAGTCTTGCTGCAATTGTATGTGGTTTTAAAGAGATCACCATCAGAATTTTACCACCACCCTGCCCCTGAATCGTTGGTCTCGCGTGGGATTTTAAGAGTCTCGCCTGAGCGAGGTTGTAAAATATCGGTCCACATTTGGAACACCATCTGTAGTTTGATCTCAACATTTAAGAAAATATATACTTGCATTGGTGGAGGCACATTGATGATTCATTAACTTTGCTCCTGGGATGAGGGACTGCATTATGATGAGAGGCTGAACAAATGCAGCCTTAATTTCTCCGAAGCTTAGAATGAGAAACAACCTCACTGAAATGTGTAAACTTCTGAAGGGACTTCATTGGATCGACACTGGGAGCTTATTTCTCCTGACTGGGCCAACAACTCTTGTGGGTGGTGGCCATCCTTAATTAGGATGATGGTCCTGGCAGCAGCCAGTCATTTGGTCACTTCAGGGAAGGTGCCTTCTACGTCCTGTCGCTTATCTGAGATGGGACACCTCCACTTTTGACCTTGGCAGCTGGTTCATAATAAAACACAACCAGGGGTGGAGACTCTACACACCTCATGGTCCTCTTTTTTTCAGTTCTATACTAATTGTTTGCATTGTCCAGGACTTTACTTTTCATTTGAGACTTCAAGCTGCTGACCTTCTATTTCTCCTCTACCCAATATTGTACCCAATGGGCGAACAGGACTTAATTCCTTGTCGCTATGTTTGATTTCGTTGCTTCACCATGATTATCTTTTATAATATTAAATAGATTTTGATTAGGAGATGCAGTGTAGAAAAAGTTAAGGTATTTGACTGGAGGTTGATGATAGTAAGCTGAATTCAATTAACCTGCTGGCATCAAAAAGGGTGACTATCAAAGTTGGTGAACTCGCATTCTTTTGATAAGGGAACCTAACAACCCAACCTGGTTTGCCCCACTAGCAGAACTGATGATTAGTTGCTAATCAATCACATTCATAGAGTACAAATCACTCAAATCATTATCTTTCTCTGTGTGGATTTGCTCTAAACTTTTTATTTTTTGCCCCTACAAAATGTTATTTACCTTACAGTTTTCAGTTCTCGAAAACTCAATGTGAAAGTCGGTTTTCGAAAAAGTGGATTTGAAACAGGGTGAGACAGTGGCACAGTGGTTAGCACTGCTGACTCTCAACACCAGGGACCCAGGTTCAATTCCTGGCTTGGGCCACTGTCTGTGTGGAATTGGCACTTTCTTTGTGTGTCTGTGTGGGTTTCTGCTGGGTGCTCTGGTTTCCTCCCACAGTCCAAAGATGTGCAGGTTAGGTGGATTGGCTATGCTAAATTGACCTGAGTGTCAGGAGATTAGCAGAGTAAATATGTGAGGTTACAGGTATAGGGCCTGGGTGGGGTTTGTGTTTGGTACAGACTCAATGGGCCAAATGGCCTCCTTCTGTACTGTAGGGATTCTGTGAGTCATTGCTTGCTGACAGCTTGGAAATGCCCTGGATGTGTTGCTATGATTTTTCCATTTGTTCAGGTAAGAGGAGAAGGAAAATCTACTCTTTAAAACCATGTGGCTGCTCACCTCCATGGAAGGTAAGTTGCACAGCAGCCAACACACCAGAAAGAAGCTCTCCCCACAACTATAACACAGCAGGCCAAAGTCAGTGAGAGTAGGACTTCCATCTCTCACTGGGAGGAAGTCTCAGCCTCAAGAGCTGCCGGCTGTAAGCTAGCTGCTCCTGCAGTCCAGGCAGCACCGGAGCTCAGTGGTGGACACCTTCGGGGCTGTAAGAAGGAGCAGGAAAAAGAGCAATCACTACCACAGAATGGGCAAGCTCAGGCAAATGAGGCTAGAGAGGGAGGATGAAGCCCCAGGTATCTGAGCACAAGTGTGAGGAATGATGGTGAATTGGGAAAAAGAACTGGCACAGACTCAATGGTTTCTTCTGTGCTCCACCATCCTATGATTCCATGGTACTAACTCAGTGAACCTCTCGCTCATATTACCAATGGAAAGCAAAATCTCTTATTTACTCCCAAAATGAATGTTTTTAATATATTCATTTATTTACGGAATGTGGGCTTCATTGGCTAGATTAACATTCATTGCCCATCCCTAATTGTCTTGAGAAGGTGGTGGTGAGCTGCCTTCCTGAACCATTGCAGCTCATGTAGTGTAGATACATAACATAGTGCCGTTAGAGAGGGAATGCCAGGATTTTGACCCAGCGACAGTACAGGAACAGCAATATATTTCCAAGTCAAGACGATGAGTAGCTTCGTGGGGAACTTCCAAGTGGTGTTGTTCCCAGATATCTGCTGCCCTTGTCCTTTCTGATAGTGATGGTTGTGAGTTTGGGTTGTGCTGTTTAAAGAGCCTAGGTGAGTTCCTGTGGTTTATCTTTGAAACTTTTACTTGCAACCAATCATCTCATTCATGTAGCAGATGCATATAAATCCCAAATCCCAGGAGGCCTGATGACATGCCAGCTTAAGCTTCCTGGTGGATTTGAAGGATTAATATTTCTTGTACTCTGTTAGCTGATGCAAGGGATTTGAATTTTAAAATCTATGTCTGCAACAAAATCCCCAGAAAAAAAATGAACATTTCCATCTGCAGTCACAGCGTATGCTTTCAAATCAACCTCTGTCTAACAGACTGTAACAAAACACTGACAGAGCGCAGAAAATTACAAGTATAGTACTGAGATTGATCATAATAACATTATTTGTTCAGGTATTATGGCCATTACCAGCCCTGGAGGTCTCATTACTGATCTGAGTGAATGAGCAGCTCAGGTCTGGTAATGACTGTAATACCTTCCAAAGTGATGTTAATACTATATCACACCACATGTGAATGAGACATTAGACAAGTCTATCAAATATCTTTCAGCGTAAAAGAATGAAATATTACGAGCAATAAAGCAGGAAAAGGGCTGTTTTTTCCGACAATGGTATCATGAGGTTTTTTTTCCCCATTTCCAATCAGGCAATTGACCTACCTTGAAACAAAGTAAGAGTCTAAAAAAGTAACTATTTGTATTTATTATTGTTGTTTCACTATCTCACAAGATCCAATAGCCAAGAAGCACATTAACTGTTGTCATGTAGGAAACATAGCAGGGGAAGTGATAACCAAGTGGTATTATTGCTGGATTATTAATCCAAAAACTCAGCTAAAGTTCGAATCCCACCATGGCAGATGGTGAAATTTGAATTCAATTTTAAAAAAAAACTGGAATTAAGAATCTACTGATGACCATGAAACCATTGTTAATTTGTCAGAAAAACCCATCTGGTTCACATGTCCTTTAGGGAAGGAAATCTGCCATCCTGACCTGGTCTTGCTTACATGTAACTACAGAGCCACAGCAATGTGGTTGACTCAGGCAACTAGGGATGGGCAATATATGCTGGTCAGCCGGACACACCCATGTGGTAAGAGTAAATGAAAAAAAATCACACAGCGAAGTCTCTCAAAAGTCAAGGTTGCTAATGACTAGATTAATTGGTGTTAATCGAGGGATACTTATTGGCCAGGACACCGGGGAGAACTCCACTGCTCTCATTCAAATTACTGTAATTTATGATCACCTGAAGAGGGAAGACATGTTCCCAGTTTGATGTCTCAATTGATAGATGCTACCTTTGAGAGTACGGCATGCCCTCAGATATGGGAGCTGAAGTTCAGATCAGCTTAAATACCTGAGGTTATAAACAGTACAGCCTTGTGTCACTCGGCCAGCATTTACTGCTCGTCCTCTCTGCCCTACATTTCAGAGAGCATTTGAGAGACTCTCGCATTGCTGTGGATCTAGAGTCACATGCAGACCAGGCCAGAAAAGACAGCAGGTTTCCTTCCATAAATGAAGTTAGTAAAGCAGATGCATTTTTATGATAATCAAGAATAATTTGATAGTCATCCCTTAAACTTTTAAATCCAGATTTTCATTGAATTCAAGTGTTACCAAGTGTCTCGGTGGGATTTGAACCTGGGTCCCAGATCTTGCTCGGGGTCTCCAGGTTACTAATCCAGTGAAATTACCACTGCCACAGAAAGTTGCCTGAGAGGGGGATGGAATTGGACACTAAGCAATCAGGTTCCCAGTTTGTGCTGGGAACCAAAGTCAATGGCTTTGGGTCATCCGAATGTTTAATTAGTGGAAATATCTACTCGTCTGGTACTACATATCGAACTAGCAGTGTGACAAATCAGAGTGGAGGGGGAAAGGCAGTACTGAATTATTATTGTCTTGACAGCGTGCATGTAGAGTTTAATCTTATCTTTTAATGATGAAACTGTGGAACAACATAGAAATGAAAAATTGAAGGGGAACAAGGATGTATCCTACTGAGATTTCAGAGGTAGTGATGTGAGATTGGGAAGAAAAGCAAGAAAATCTCTGGATGCAACTGGATAGATAAGAATGGAACCAGAAAAAAGAGGTTCCACTCAGTGAACAATGAGGGAAAAACTTTAGGTTTTGGCCCTAAAACTCCTTTAAAGTTACATTAGGAAGTACTGGACCAAGCTGGAGTCCAGGGACTCCAACGGACTCCTGCCAATTATGGCATGGTCTGCAAGATATAACAGAATAGAAAATGAAGGCATCTAGGATCGCTGGTGATGATGTACCCTCCCCCCTCCCCGCCGATGAGTTCAATGCTTGTTTTGAGAAAAAGGTCAGCAAGAGGAAGTGATTCTCCCCAGAAGCCAGTACAGGGTAGTGGTGAGGCCGCAGCTGGAGTACTATGTGCAGTTTTGGTCACTGCACTTGCGGAAGGTTATATTGGCCTTGGAGGGAGTTCAGAGAAGGTTCACTAGGCTGATACTGGAGATGAGGGGGTTAGCTTATGAAGACAGACTAAATAGATTGGGTCTGTATTCATTGGAGTTTAGAAGGATGAGGGGGGATCTTGTAGAGATGTATAAGTTAATGAAGGGGATGGATAGGGTGGAGGTAGAGAGATTCTTCCCGCTTAGAAAGGATAGCAGGACTAGAGGACACAGCCTCAAGATAAGGGGTGGGGCAGTTTAGAACAGAGTTGAGGAGGAACTTCTTTGCTCAAAGGGTGGTGAATCTCTGGAATTCTCTGCCTGTTGAAGTGGTGGAGGCTACCTCGCTAAATATATTTAAGTCATGGGTAGATAAGTTTCTGATAGACAGGGGAATTAAGGGTTATGGGGAGAAAGCAGAAAAGTGGAACTGATCCACTTCAGATCTGCCATGATCTTATTGAATGGAGGGGCAGGCTCGAAGGGCCAGATGGCCTACTCCTGCTCCTATTTCTTATGTTCTTATGTAAGCCTTGGCTGCATCGGTATCTGAGGTAACCAACACAGACATCAGATCAGTCTTCTTGAAAGTCAACTTGGAAAGCAACTGGCCAAATGGATACCCAGGTGAGCACTGAGATTCTGCATAGACCAGCTGTCAGGGGAATTCACAGGTATCTTAAACATCCCCTTACACCGATGTGAGGTCTCTAACCACTTCAAGGAGACAACTGTCATCCCTGTAACAAAAAAAAGCCATGCAATGTGCCTTAATGACTAGTGCCCAGTGGCTCTGACATCCATCATTCTGAAGTGCTTTGAAAGGTTAGCCATGACATGCATCAACTTTAGTCTCCCAGATTACCTGGATCCACCACAGTTCGCCTATCACTGCAACAGGTCCACAGCAGACACCATCTTCCTAGCCCGACTCTGGACCCTGGATAACAAGGACACGTCTGTCAGACTCCTATTTATTAACTACAGTTCAGCCTTCAAAAACGTTATCTCACAAAACTCATCTTCAAACTCAATAGCTTAGGGTTAGGTTCCACCCTCTGTGACTGAACCCTAGACTTCCTAACCCACAGACCGCAATCAGTAAGGATATGATACCACCTCCACAATTATCCTCTTCACCAGTGCCCTGCAAGGCTGTGTCCTCAGCTCCTTATTGTTCTCCTTATGGACTTATGACTGTGTGGCCAAATTCCCCTCCAGCTCCATTTTTAAGTTTGCTGGTGACAGCACTGTAGTGGGTTGGATCTCAAACAGTTCCATGAACTCTGTGTCCAGTCAGCGATAATGGTTACCTTCATCAGCATTAGCAATGCAGTCATCGCCTAGCATTGATGTTGCAATTAAGTTTGCAGTTTCCAGAGAGAGCATTCTTGCTAAAACATAGACATTTGACATAACATTGTTTGCTCAGGGTATGATGGGAGAATTGCTTATTAAAGACTCTGGATGGAAAGGGCTTTTGCTTGGAGCCCTTTTTCCCATCATCTGACTCCCTCTTCCTGCTTGGTTCTATTCTATGTTGACTCTATTCATTTCCCAAGTCATGTTGTATTCTGGAGGCATGCCTGCTATTACACTCATGTCAGGAAGCAACTAATTTTTCCAGAAGCCTTGAAGTCAGCAAAAATCCTTCATTTCCTGTACTCCCCTCTCTGTAATTAAATGTTATTAATTAAGGTTCATGACTGGTAGAAAACAGAACAGACTTGTCTCCTATATCAGCCTCAGAACTCAGCGAAAAAAAGGCTGTTAACATCTTATGAAGAGCCCTTGCCATAAGTTAATCTTGCTTAACCTAAGGGAGAGATTCCTAAACTTGTGTTCAAAGTGGAGTTGAACTGAATTAAAGGAAACAAGTTGTATCAAAACAGCTCTAATTCATGTCCTTTTCTATTATTGTGAAGTACAATCATTCTCAAATATTCATTCTAACTTTTCTGTGTGCCATGAAAAGAATTGGCCACAGCTAACGCACTTTGGGTTAACATTTATTTCATAGGGATATGTTGTGAAGGGTTTCTCATGAACAACTGTTAATGTGCAAATCTTGGTCCACATGAAATAGTTACATAACTGAGCCTTCACACACAATAGTGGCACAGCTGGACATATCTTAATGCTTCACACTCCTAAAATATACAAAAACAAATTATGTATTTTCAAGGACCAATTTACACATGGCATAGTGATAATTAGAGAGAAAATCTTTGGCACGTATAAAATGTTTCTTTGCATTAAATAGTCAGCCATACTATTTACTGAGTGGTTCACATTCTAGCCCTACAAACTGAATTCTGCTATTGGTCAACTTGATGCACATCAGTATTTTGCTTTATCCAGAATCTTCGTGGATTGTTAGAAAATTATATAAAAATCTCCAATTATCAAATGAACTTCAACTTGACATGCCATCATTGTTCCAGGATCTACATGACAATTAAAATTTGACTGAACTTACAGTCATTATATTGTATTCAATTAAATGTCCAAGCTTAGATTGTTCACACTGGATTATGAAAATGATATATTAAATATTGTAACGTTTTCAAGCTGAGTGGTGGCATTGTGGACAGCGAAAGAACAATGATTTAACAACAATAATGGCAATAATGGTTTTAAAATGGCTATTCTGGCTGAGAGTTAAGCATGCTGGGATTTCAACTTATAATTAAAACCACATGAAGGTCATAAAGTTGCTCTGGTCTGGAGCTGTGATCTGAAGCTTCATGTTTGGCCAAACAAGGGAAGTTGTTTACATTTGACTCAGACATTGTGGCTTTGATTTATTGTCATTCTGTGTGGAAAATGTCATGTGAACTAAGTGTAATGGCATCGTTTGCAAATCATTTCATTGGATGTTTGAGCCATGTGATCAGTTTCTGATTACACAGTTGGCTAGATTTTAGAGAATTTTCTAGAAGCAAGTGGAGGATTTATAGATAGATAAAAGGCATTGCCGTCTTTGTTTGCCAGTGACAACTCTATAGAGACTAACCATTGTAAGAAGCATTTGTCCTGAAGAGAAAAAAAATGTCCTGAAGGAATTTTCCTCAGAGAAGAAAATAGATTCTACATCGAGGATATTTCTTAGCCTAGGTTTTCCTCAAACTCGGTATTATCTGTTTTCAGTTAAATAATTAAAGTTGATGTTTAGAACAAAGAACAACACAGCGCAGGAAACAGGCCCTTCAGCCCTACAAGCTGGCGCCATCCATTTTAACACTCAGTGAGTGCCTCATTCCAATCCTTCTTCTACCTACGACGTTTGTTTACACCTCATGGACTCCACAATAAAGGGGTGCAAATTTAGGGAATTATACGTGCGCCAGATTAAGGGAGATCCAAATTAGGGACAATTTTATTAACACCAATCAGCCTAAAAGCACGTTTTTGGGGTGTGGGAGGAAACTGGAGCACCCGGAGAAAACCCAGGCAAGCACGGAGAATGTGTAAACTCCCACAGACACTGACCCAAGCCAAGAGATCCGACCCGGGTCCCTGTAATTGCACAGCAAACAGTGATAGTCACTGAGCTGTCGTGTTGCCCGTCAATTGGTCCAGTTTAAGCGTATGCTAACAACGTGAAGCACTAGGCAACTCTCAAAGCAACATCCAAGAGCAGCCTTCGCATCTATGCCCCTTGCTGGCCAACAAGGCGGACCAAATCACCTGTGGATGTAAAAAAGAGACATCAATAAACATACAACAGCCTATACAAACATTAACGGAAGATCCCCAATAGCTCCAACGTAAGAGACAGGTGAGCCATAAAATTTAGTCAAAGTTAATGTTCAGTTAAGAGTTAAAACTCAGTTGAGAGTTGATGTTCAGTTAAATATTAAAGTTCAGTCAAAGAGTTAATGAGTTGCAACTGTTTATGTTTGATTTGGTACCAGATGTATTAAATAAAGAAATAGTTAAATTAATTAAAGTGTCAATTACTATCCTTGTTTGTCTCATTAAACTGGAATGCTTGCCAGGTACTTAAATTAAAAGCTGGATAACAGTGTATTCAGCTTCCAACATGAGTATGTTCCTATTGAGCTTGGAGTGAACTTTCTGGGGTTAAGTTATAACATCACATTTGCTCAGAGTTGTGAGAGACTATGTGAATTGATAGTCATTATAATGGAAGTTAATCTGATATCATTGGGAAAGCTTTAGTGAGAGCTGGTAAATTTAATGCATGGCAGATTTTGCTTCCAGTGAATGTGAAAAGCCAGGTCTGGCAACCTTGAAACTGCCTGAGGAAAACCAAATAAAGAATGTTTAAGTTTAACATCAGCCAGGATTTATAAATAACAAAATATTCAGAGCCAAATGTTTGATTACAGGAGGACAGGAATAGTCAAAGTTTTTAGAGGATGGGTTATGGAATCTTGCAGAAGTTTTCAGGATGACGTGGGCAGGGTCTATGATCAGAGAAAGAATCTCAATGGGGTCGGACTAGGTTCAGGGAGGACAGATGTCATCTGCAGTTCCACAATGACATGGTCAGGATGATGGGGGGTGGTTAGAGAACATAGAACATAGAAAAACTACAGCACAAACAGGCCCTTTGGCCCACAAGTTGCGCCGATCATATCCCTACCTATTCGGCTTACCTATAACCCTCAATCCTATTAAGTCCCATGTACTCATCCAGAAGTCTCTTAAAAGACCCTATCAAATTTGCCTCCACCACCACCAATGGCAGCCAATTCCACTCACCTACCACCCTCTGAGTGAAAAACTTACCCCTGACATCTCCTCTGTACCTACTCCCCAGCACCTTAAACCTGTGTCCTCTCATAGCAACCATTTCAGCCCTGGGAAAAGGCCTTTGAGAATCCACCCAATCAATACCTCTCAACATCTTATACACCTCTATCAGGTCACCCCTCATCCTCCAAGGAGAAAAAACCGAGCTCCCTCAACCTATCCTCATAAGGCATGCCACCCAATCCAGGCAACATCCTTGTAAATCTCCTCTGCACCTTTTCAATAGCTTCGACATCCCTTCTGCAATGAGGCGACCAGAACTGAGCACAGTACTCCAAGTGGGGTCTGACTAGGGTCTTATAAAGCTGCAGCATTGTTTCCCGACTCCTAAATTCAATCCTTCAATTGATGAAGGCCAGTACACCATACACCTTCTTAACCACATCCTCTACCTGTGAGGCCAATTTAAGAGTCCTATGGACCTGGACCCCAAGGTCCTTCTGATCCTCTACACTGCTAAGAGTCTTACCCTTTATATTACACTCCTTCATCCCATTTGACCTGCCAAAATGGACCACTACGCATTTATCCAGGCTGAAGTCCATCTCTGGTTGAAGCATTACAGAGGGAAGGGAGAGACAAGTGTGGGAAAAAGTGAAGTTAATTATAAGCTTAGCCCCCTTTTTGCGACTATTCTAGATTAGGCATACTCCTTGAATGATCAATCTCACTGAAGGGTGAGAAACACAGTCCACACAGATATTTAAATGGATCTGAAGAACTGATCAAACTCTCCATAAAGGCAGAGAACAAAGAAAATTACCGCACAGGAACAAACCTTCAGCCCTCCAAGCCTTCACCAGCCATGCTGCCCAACTTAGCTAAAACCCCCTACCCTTCTGCGGACCATATCCCTCGATTCCCATCCTATTCATGTACTTGTCAAGACACCCCTTAAAAGTCTCTACCGTATCCGCTTCCACTACCTCCCCCCAGTAACGAGTTCCAGCACTCTCCGTGTTAAAAATCTGCCTCATATATCTCCTTTAAACCTCGCCCCTCGCACTTCAACCTATACCCCCTAGTAATTGACGCTTCCATCCTGGGAAAAAGCTTCTGACTACCCACTGTGTCCATGCCTTTCATAATCTTGTAGACTTCTATCAGGTCTCCTCTCAACCTCTGTCGCACCAGGGAGAACAAACCAAATTTCTCTAACGTCTCCTCTTAGCTAATGCCCTCCACTCCAGGCACCATCCTGGTAAATCTTTTCTGTACCCTCTCCAAAGCCTTCACATCCTTCTGGTAGTGTGGCGACCAGAATTGAAAACTATATTCCAAGTGGGGCCTAACTAAGGTTCTATAAAGCTGCAACATCAATTGCCAATTTTTAAACGCAATACTCCAGGCAATGAAGGTAAATATGCTGTATGCCTCCTTGACTACTTTCTCCACCTGCATTGCCACTTTTAGTGATCTGTGTACCTGTACACCCAGATCCCTTTGCCTATCAATACTCTTAAAGGTTCTGCCATTCATTGTATATTTCCTATCTGTATTAGACCTTCCAAAATGCATTACCTCACATTTGTCTGGATTAAACTCCTGCCATCTTTCTGCCCAAGTCTCCAATTGATCTATATCCTGCTGTATCCTCTGGTGCTCCTTATCGCTGTTCGCAAATCCACCAACCTTTGTATTGCCTGCAAACTTACTAATCAATTCAGCTACATTTTCCTCTAAATCATTTATACGTATTACAAACAGCAAAGGTCCCAGCACTGATCCCTGAGGAAACCACTTGTCACAGCCCTCCATTCAGAAATGCACCCTTCCACTGCTACCCTCTGTCTTCTTTGACCGAGCCAGTTTTGTATCCACCTTGCCAGCTCACCTCTGATCCCATGCGACTTCACCTTCTACACCAGTCTGCCATGAGGGACCTTGTCAAAGGGCTTACTGAAGCCAATGTAGACAACATCCATGTAGACAGCAAGGCAAGAATTGTCTTGCTTTATTTTTTTTCCCCCACTTTCCTTATCTTTTCTTCATGATGTGGAGATGCCGGCGTTGGGCTGGGATGGGCACAGCAAGAAGTCTCATAACACCAGGTTAAAGTTCAACAGATTTATTTGGTAACTCGAGCTTTCAGAGCACGGCTCCTTCATCACATGTAGTGTAGTGATCATAGTTCTCCCCAGTATCCTTGCTGGATTCAGTAGCTTTCTACTGGGGGATTTAAGGTATTTACTGTTTTAAATATTTATGGATAGCTTATAAATCTCTCTGTAACATAAACATGGGTTCTTCATTAGAAACATGATTGTACTTATAAATAAAAGCAAATTACTGCGGATGCTGAAATCTGAAACCAAAAGAGAAGATGCTGAAAGATTTCAGTCGATCTGGCAGCATCTGTTAGGAGAGAAAAGAGTTGACATTTTGAGTCCCGATGACCCTTGTCAAAGCCAAAAGGCATAGAAAGTGGAAGGTATTTGTACTGTGCGGTGAGAGAATGAAAGATGAGTCATAGCCACAAAACAAGGGGAAGGGCTATGAGGTGTTAATGGCAGTCCACAGAGAGAATAGAAGGTGTGAATGGCCAAATGGCAGAGAAGCTAAAATCAGAAGGTAAACTGTGACAGATGACGATGTGGGGGAAGGGGGGGGAATGGGTGGGAGAGAGGTAAACTTCAGAAAAAAAGAGGAAAGGGGAAACAAAGGGACAGAAACGGCAAGTACAGTAAAAAGTCTCACGCCAACAGGTTAAGGTCCAACAGACTTATTAGGTAGCATGAGCTTTCGGAGCACTGCTCCTTCATCAGGTGAGTGGATGAATTACCTTTACCTCGAGAAACACTGGAGTAAATCAAACAAATCCAAAATTCACACTCTAATTCTAATATTTATACCCTAAAAGAGCTAAACCAGCAAGAAGCCAGCTGAGCATGCCTGCTGGACAAAATCTTTGTGTTTTGTCAGAACCCTTCAATCAAACTGGGTGCTGAGAGGTGCAGTACTCAGCTCTTTGGAACACCCATTTTCCAAGATTCAGTAAACACATTGTTTAGGGTCACCCTTAATGTTATCTATTGTTAGACTGTAATATCCTACAGTTTAGCAATGCTTTGCTGAGGTGATGTAAAGGCCAGTTCCTGCTTTTTCCTGAACTTCCTTGTGCTGTAGGAGGTGTTGCAGGATATTGTTGTACAATTACACTCAGACATTTTTGCAAACTTTTTAACTTGGCACAGGGGTTAGCACTGCTGCCTTATAGCACAAGGGACTTGGGTTTAATTCCAGACTTAGGTGAATGTCGGTGTGGCGTATGTAAGTACTGTTTTGTAGATAATACGCATTGCTGCCACTGTTTTTCAGTGGTGGAGGGATTAAATGATTGTGGAAGGGACACAAATCAAGTGGCCTGTTTTATCCTGGATGCCGTTGAGCTTCTTCAGTGTTACAACTGCACTTATGCAGAAACTCATATTTCCATCAAACTCCTGATGATTTGTGCTTTGTGGATGGTGGGCAGGCTTTAGGATGTCAGGATCCGAAAGCCTTTCCACCAGGATTCCTAGCTTTTAACCTGCTCTAGTAGCCACAAAATTTATATGACTACTTCAGTTTAGTCTCTGTTCAATGGTAACCCCCAAGGTGTCGATAATAGGGGATTCAGCAATGCTAATGCCATTGAATGTCAAGGGACAATTGTTAAATCCTCTGTTTTGGAGATGGTCATTGCCTGGCACTTGTGTTACATGAATGTTAATCACCACTGTCACCAACGCCTGCATATTATCCAGGTATTGTCTCATTTTACACAGACTGCTTCGGTATCTGAGGAGCAGTAAATGGTGCTGAACATTGTGCAGTTGTCAGCGAACATCTCCACCCTGACATTAAGATGCAAGGATGGTCATTGCTGAAGCAGCTGAAGATGATTGGGCCTAGGACTACATTTGGAGTGTTCAGTATAGTAATGGTATAAACAGTTCAGAGAAGATTCACTAGACAAATGATGAAGCTCTGACAAAGGGTCATTGACATTCAAAATATTAGCTCCATTCTCTCTCCACAGATGCTGTCAGATCTGCTGAGATTTTCCAGCGTTTTCTATTTTGGTTCTTTAGACTTGTACCTGGAACATAGGAGAAAAGGTTGGGCTTGCATCGACTGGAGTTTAGAAGAGTAAGCGGTGACATCATTGAAATATATACGATTCTGAGGATATTTTTCAGAATGGATGTGGGAAAGATGTTTCCTCTTGTGGCAGCAGTCGGGGCCACCATTTAAAAGTAGAGGCTCACCCATTTAAGACAGAGATGAGGATCTGTATTTACACTCAGAGGGTTGTGAGATTTTGGAACTCTTTTTTTCTCAAAAAATGGGTGAGACAGAACCTTTATCGTAATTTATCATTAAGGTAGAAGTAGATAAATTTGTGATAAGCAAGGGGGTGAAATGGTTAGGCAGAAAGGTGAAGCTGACGCTAAAATTAGATCAGCCATGACCTTATTGAATTGCAGGGCAGCCTCAAAGAGCACAGTAGCCTATTACTACTCTTAATTCCTATGTTCACATTAACCAGATATTACCTCGGACTTTGTGTCCTTTCCTGTAGGCAGTTTCGACTAATCCAGACTGGTTCACCTGGTTGGAGTAATACCTGTATTTGTGGTGGTCATTGTAGTTCTTTGTCTGATTTGCATGATTTTCATCCTCCTTCTCTCTTACTCAAAGTCAGAGATTTTTAGACATATGGCATGAACATGTGCAGAAGAACAGGCATTTGTGTTTGTAATCTTTCCATCAATAGTTCTGAAGGAGATAACCCATTATGTTGTGATGTGTCATGGTGATTTAATTTTATGCCAAGTTGAGATCGTCATTCTTTTTCAACAAAACGTTGGCTGTACTTTTTACTCTCTCGACTTCAATATTTGCTTGTGGATTCCTGGGTGAACTAATTAGATACTTAAATCTATTGTATTTTATAAAATTCTTGTATCCTTCATCCATGAATTGCAAATCATTGGCTGAAATGACAAGATCTAGAATGTCACATGTGGCAAAATATTATTTTAGGTGAGTTGATGATTACTTCTGAGGTTGTCCCGTAAAGACATTTAACCTTGATATATCTGCAGTCAATAGTCATAAAGATAGCCTTCTCCTTGAGCTTGAATTGGTATTTCCATGGTTTGGCTGAAGAATGACGATACTATCTGCTTTTGGTGATGGATTGTGCAGGGTTCAACTTAAAATTATGTCCTTCAGTGACTTTGAAATTCCTAGCCACCAGACCGAATTTTGTGCCCTGGCATGACATTTCATAATGCCTAGGTGTCCCTGGTGTATTCTTTGAAGGATTTTGAGGCTGATGACTTCTTTTATGTCCAACTTCTCATTGTAAGTTAATAAATCATCCACATTACTAGGATTGTGGCATTGCTCCAAATATTGTTTTTGGATGATGTTATTCGGAATATATTCTGGCCATCTGTTTCTGCATTATTCTCTGGTTTTAACATGCTCTTTATCTGTTTTCTGTGTTTGGCATATTTTGTTATAAATGGCTGTAATAGCTCTACCCCTCAGTAAGATTTTTGCCCTTCTGTCCTGGCTTTCCACCAGGAATGCCTGACAAAGCACCCACTTTTATTTGCTGCTTGCTTTGTACATTTTCGTTATTGTCATCAAATCCCGTAAGTCTCAGTCAAAATCTCTAAAATCTAGGGAGCACATTTTATTAATAAGGTGATGAATGGCCTGTGGTTCATTTCTATGGTAAACCGGAGGCCTCGAACGTAAGCCAGTGAACTTCTCACGGACCCACGTAGCTGCCAATGCCACCTTTTCGTTCACCACATACATTTGTTCAATTTTAGTTAAAGACCTAGATTATTTTGTTCTTTCACAGAATTTAGCATTGAGGACCACCCCAGAATTTTCAATTCCCAACCCTAATCTCAATAAGATAGTGGCGATCTGCTTGGAACTTTGCATTCCACAATTTGTAGGTACACCCTGTTAGGAAGGGCATTCTTGAATTTTGACCTAGCAATAGTGAAGGAATGGTAACAGTTCCAATTCAGTATGGTGTGTGGCTTGGAAGGCAGCTTGTAGGCTGTGGTGTTCACAAGGATCTATTGCCTTTGTCTCTCTAGGTGGCAGAGGTTGTGGGATTGAAAGGTGCTGTTAAAGGAATATTGATGCATTGCATGAAATGCAAATCTGCAGATTCCATCTTTTCAGATCTGAAAGAGCACTGGTCCCAGTCTGGTCGCTGATGGACCTGCAGGAAATGCAATGGGCAGTTGGGGTCCTAATGTGCCAGTGTGTCTAGTGAAATAAGCATGTTCTTGATGTTCAAATGAGACTTGTTGATGGTCTTGCCAATGCTTGTTCTTATCTCAGCAGTTGTGTTAGCAGTTCATTCACGTATGCCAAGTTAGGGACAACATCCCAATTGGATTTTCAATCCCCTGGAACCATTGGCATTCCTTAATGTTGTGACATAATGGAAAATCTTTTACGGTCTTGGCCTTTAGGGATCAGCTCTGATGCCTGATGTGAGAATGATACGTCCCAATAACTTTATAGTGAATTGTAAAAAAAACACGTTGAGAATTTGCTCTGCTTCTTCTAAGCGATTCAACATTGTTCTCACACTTATGTCACGTTCCTATGTGGTGTACCAGTGGATCAGGATGTCATCGTGTGGGAGAGGAGCCATTCCACACCCGTCAAAATGATTGTCATTTTTCTCTGGAAAAATTTTGGAGCTGACACAATTCCAAAAGGTCGGCAATTAAAACAATATCTGCCTTGCGCCTGATGCTGTTTTCTCTTTCCATAGACCTCTGAATAGCTTTGGGAATTGGGGGAGGTGATGGCCTAGTGTTGTTACTGCTAGACTATTAATCCAGAAAGTCAGCTAATGTTCCAGGGACCTAGGTTCAGATCCTGCCATCAGGTGGTGGAATTTGAATTCAATAAAAAAGTCTGGGATTAAGAATCTACTAATGACTACAAAATCATTGGCACCCAAAAAGGTAACAGCAAAAAACAAACAGCCATATGGAACCTGCAAAGTCCTCCTTACTAACATCTGGGGGCTAGTGCCAAAACTTGGGAGAGCTGTCCTGCAGACTAGTTAAGCTTCAGCCTGACATTGTCATTTTCATGGAATCATACCTTACAAATAATGACCCAGACACTACCATTACCATCGCTGGATATGTCCTATCCCACTGGGATGACAGACTCAGCAGAGATGGTGGCAAAGTGGTGTGCAGTCACGAGGGAATTCCTCTGGGAGTCCTCAAAATTGACTCTGGGCCCATGAAGACTCATGATTTCAGGTTAAACATGGGCAAAGGAAACCTCATACTGGTACCATCCTCCTTAGTTGATGAATCCTGTGCACAAAAAAAGTGGACAAATTCAACCTGACCAATTACCGTCCATTCAGCCTACTCTCGATCATCAGTAAAGTGATAGAACAGTGCTATCGAAGAGCACCTGCCCAGCAATAACCTGTTTAGTGATGTCCAGTGTATGGGGTAGGGCTATTCATAAACACAGCCCTTCATTTGGCTGATTTGGACTACAAACTCAGAGTTTTAATCCAAGAAATTAAACGGGCCTTGGACAGTATAAATAAGGATAACCGGCAAGACGTTGAGGAAGAATTGGTTGGGAACAAGGCTAGTAGCCACTTGTTAGCTGTACCACAGGGGCACGCTAAAACAATAAACCAAATAATCAAAGGAAAATAGAGGATGATAGCAGGTATCAGAACTGAACCCAATCCATAATGAATGATAGAGCAGTTGAGCGAGAGCCTCAACCAGGTTAGCAGGGGAAAGGTTCCATCCTGAACAGGTGATGAATAAATAGAGGATATGTTCCATGGAAAGAAGCACCCAAACATATCGGGCTGCCAATTGCGACAACTGACCAAGGTCTGGTTTGATGATAGCTGTAAAGGGACTCCAAGGATGATATTAAGGCTCCCAGTAATCTCAGATAACAAAATCGGGTTAAGGGTCTTTGAAGTTGGAAATGTAGGCATTATGCAAGAGAGAATGTGAATGAGGTATGATAGCACCCTACAGTACGCTGTTGAGAAAGAAGGGAGGCTCATAAACACCTCTCTGGACAAATGTCAGCACAGTAAGAAGTCTCACAACACCAGGTTTAAGTCCAACCAGTTTATTTGATAGTAATCCCACAAGCTTAAACCTGGTGTTGTGAGATTCTTACTGTGTTTACCCCAGTCCAACGCCGGTATCTCTACAAATGTCAGCAAACAGATATAGTAACAATATGTCTGTACAAAGTTTACTTGAATGAAAAGCCCTGTGTGGTTTCTGGACAAGTACAAACTTAAACTGTCCAATAGAGGCTTGCAACCTGGATACTGACAACACCCTGGTAGCCTATAGTGGAGAGGGAGAATATTGTATAACAACTGCATTCAAAGAGTAACAGTATGGGGCATCAACATGCGATGTCATCAACACCACCTTCTGCATGAGGCGACACAAATCCGCCAGGATAGGCCTAACTGAATTAATAGATATACACAGAAGAGGTAAGGTTATTGTCAATGCGAGTGAGGAACTCAGGAAGACTCCTGGGGAGTATTTTGAAAAATATGACACGGGTGTTAAGTTTCTCCCGGAGAAGCTACAACAGATTCAGACCCATAGACCCACCCAAGATAGTACGACACACCAAGGAAATAAAGTTGGATATTGGAAAGGTTAAAGTCACTACTTGGTGGGAGTATTTCTGTGACTGGGGCATGAATACACAGAGACACCCATGGGTTCGCCTCCTGTCAAATGTGGCTGTATTGTCCATCCTGTTCACTTTAATTTAGCTAATCAGCCTCATGGTAAAATTCCTCTGATGGAAAAATGAACTGATACAAACTGAATATAGTAGCACATTTGTAAAAGAACTGTGCTTCGATTTTAATTTCTTTTGTATGTATGTTTGTCTTTGATCTTTCTAGCAATTTCTTTTGTGTGTGTCTGTATAACTATATTTGCTTTTAACTTTATTGGAATGATGGTGATGGCGAACGATCGATAATGTAGTGTGTTAGAATGTTTACATGTACAGGTTTAGGGATTTGGACCTTCTGCGACACTGTAGGAAAGCTTGATTAGAGTTGTGTGATTCTATTCGCTGATGCTCGTTGGATCAAGAGGAGGGACTGTGGCTAAGTGGCCAATGACCTGAGCAACTAGGCCCAACATAGAATTGGACAATCTAAACTAAACAGCAATCAACAGCCTCTACGGCCAGGCCTAATGGGAATTTGGACAGACTAAGTTCAAAACAAACACAGGTTAGAGACAAACAAGAGCAAACCTGGACTTGCCCTAGAGGCTGGAACTGGGGGTACTCAGCCCTGAAAAATAAGGACACTATTTGTGTATTCTCCAGTTTTGGCCCGGCTCTCTGGCACCTCGGATTCCCAGCATTATCTTATATGGAAAAGGGCTACATGCACCCCATGTACCTGAGGATGGACACCAAGGGGCTCCTGGTGTTCTCCATATATGGAATCAGTAACCCCATTGTGACTCCCACCCAGCAACTTAATTGGCTGAAGGCCAGAAAATTTTCCAGAAGGGTGTGAAGTGGAGGATAAAAAGAGACACTTGGATGCCATCCCCGGCGAAGATTTGACACCACCCCAAGAAGGACTCGACTCAACACCCAGCAAAGACTCAACCTACAGCTAAGACTAGAAGAAGACCCAGTGATGACAAAAGAAGGCATGGAAGATCAACCTTTGCAAAGAAGACCTGGAGTTCGAAGGCAAAAGACTCAGTAAAATGGGACCTGACAACTCGGTCAAAATTAATTGACACAGGCCTTACCAGAAATCTCAGACAAATTAAAGTATTAAGTTATTCTTGGAATTAAGAGCTGCTTTCACATAGAATTGTTAATAAAATTTGGGTTGATCTGCAAACTGAGTCTTGTCCTTTGTCCATCACATGAGTAAGGGCACCTGGGTGTAGTGTTTTAACTCAAACTGTCCAAAGTATCTTCCCATTTCCACACAACAAACAGAATGGCAGAGTATTATTTAAATGGTGATAGATTGGGAAATGGTGACATGCAAAAGAACCGAGATGTCCTTGTACACCAGTCACTGAAAGTAAGCATGCAGGTTCAGCAAGCAGTTAGGAAAACAAGTGGTTTGTTGGCCTTCATTGCAAGAGGACTTGAGTACATGAGCAAGATGTCCTATTGTAGCTGTTCAGGGCTTTGGGAAGACCACATTTGGTGTAATGTGTGCAGTTTTGGACTCTTTATCGAGGAAACGGTATACTTGCCATTGAGAGAATGCAACAAAGCTTCACCAGACTGATTTCTGGGATGGCAGGATTGTCCTATGAGGAGAATTGAATTAGGAGAGACTTCTTTACTTAGAGGATGATTAATCTGTGGAATTCTCTATCATAGGGTGTGGAGGCCAAATCAATTAATATATGTCTATGAAGGAAATACTTACTATAATGTATCTTTACTATAATGAACTCAAGGAGTATGGGGAGAACCTGGGAACTATGGCACTGAGATGAAGGATTAGCCATGATCATACTGAATCTACTGGAGCAGGCTAAACGGCCAAATGACCTACTCCTGCTATTGACCTCCTTAAAGCTGCCGATGCACATGTTTATTTTTGTGCTGATGACACAGGAGCTCCCTGTTGAAGATCTTTTACTGGTAAGTACTCTCACAGATTGGTGAAGATCATTGACCCAGTTCCTGCGCTGGACCCAAGTTTGACTGGTGACCCCACAGTTGGTCACTTCCCCTGCCAAGCCACCTTGGTCTGGTGGGAGGGTCAACTGATGCCATTTTCAGGAAAGAAAACTGACAGCCTGGAGCAGAATATGCAAGGAGGCATAACTAAATTGCAGGGCTGGTCTATTGCCACAATCAGAATTTTTTGCAAATTTATGTGGTAGAGAAACCTGGCTGTGATGCACAGCCTCTCTGTTTGAACAAGACATTTTTTAATAGGTGTAAAATGCAACGTCAGAGGCTCCATTAGAGAACTTATAAAGGCTTTATTAATAAGAATTGTTCAGCAGCTGCATGGCTACAGCCAGCTTTCGACACGTCTCTGTCTAAAAGAGCTCCACCCCTGGGGGTCGTTCCCATTCTGAATCCCAGTTAGCTCCCCAGGCCAATTGGTTAATCTGCTGTGTTATTAAATGGAGAATCATCACATCCCTCCCTCTTTAACTACTTTATATAATCTTCAACAACTAAGTTATTTAGTCCTAAATTCTAACAAAACATTATGTACATGAGTTAGATAATTAAAAATCAGCTCTTTGAGGGTTTTTTTTCTGTTTCTTATAGAGCAGCGTAGTTGTGTTGTCTGAGATTCTTCCACAGGATCGACATTAACAGGAACTGTAACACCAGGTACCCCCTCTGGTACAGGCATCTCATCACTACTTGCTTCCACGGAGACATCAGTTATGTCTATAACAAGTCAATGAGGTATTTCAGTGCTTACTGATTCAAAAACATTTCCTGATGACAACCTGATGGCTGGAGCATCTCTTGACTGATCAAGTGATCCAGATGTTTACAAATGATCTGTCCTTCCAAGACCATTTGCTATGTCAAGAGTCTGATCTTAGAGACAATAATTCTGGGGATTCAACTTGATCCACTATCAAAGTTTCAGATTAAATACTTCATATGGGGTTTTTATTTTGCATTGGTGATGGCTTATTGAGAAGGTCTTGAGGCTTGTCTGTTTAAATATAATCATTTCATTGGTTGGCTTTAACCATGTACAGTACAATCTTACCAAAATCAGAGTGTTTCACTCTAGCTTTTTGGGTGAGTTTGGCACTGAAATCTTCCCACACTGTCAATTATTTTGGCAGTCAGGAGTGCAGGAGGAGTGGAGTGGGGGAGGCAGGGGCGTGCGGTGGTGGAGGGGATGTGGAGCCTTGGCATGCTGGGGAAGCTAGCTGCAGAGTGCTCAGGTGCCATTGGGCTGGCACCCTTTGGAACCTCCAGATATAGGTGGCCTGGCAGAGGAGGTGACCAACTGTGGGGTCACCTGTCAAACCTGGGTCCAGTGCAGGAACTGGGTCAATGACTTTCACCAATCTATCAGGGAATTTGCCAGTAAAAGATATTCAACAGGGGTCCACTGTGTCATCAGGTCCTTTTTTGGCACCTTTTTTGGCACATTGGGCCATCTTCTGTTCTCCCACTACCACCATGGACATCTAACCCCCATTATCAATGGCAGTATAATCACCCATGGCAACATGGGTCACTGGATCAGGTCCCTCTTGATGAGTGTCCCGTCATGATCCCTTCCACTGTACCCCTCCTCCCTGCACGCCACCCCCCAAGTCGATCACTGCATGCTCCTCTCTTTGCTGATCACCCCCATCTGCCAATCACACCCACATTGCATACACCATGCAGAGCTACACCCTTGGAGACCCCCCTTTTAGACTCACCCCTTTGATTTGCAGACCCCATCATAGCCCCACCCCTACTTAGGCTCCACCCCAACTCAGGCCTCACTCCCTTGGCACCGGCCCCGGCACTCACGGAATTGGAGTGGGTGAGGATCTGACAGTGGAAATCTCTGCCTTCGGGCAGGAATTTCTGTTCTTACCCGAGCGGCCTGTAAAATCCCACTCATGCTGTCTGGTGGATTCTGCCAGGTGCCTTGGACACTGCCCAGTCATGTCCCCAAGCGTGCATGGGCTTCAAAGGCCTCCAATCCTATCTGATGTGGCCATGGCACCTTGTCCCTGTTGGTGGGGACCATGAGTGAATCTCATCAGTGAGACCTCTCGGAAATGCCCACTCTGCACACAAAGCCAATCATGCCAGAGAAACAGGGCTGAGGAGAGAGCTTTCAGTGTGAAACTGGCTCATGTCAGGCACGAACCGACTTTTCAGCCACTTCCTGTCTCGTTACATTTATCATGCCCTTGGTCTTGCGTGGAGTTGTTCCATACTAGCATGCTGCAGACCAGATTTAGTTCCAGACTGTTCTCTGATCATGTAACTACTTTACATTGTGCATGGTGCCACTTTCCAGTCCCAGTTGACCTTTGCTCTGCCAAGCACTCAGTTAATAGTAGGGCACTGGGGAGAGTTATTGAGCAAAGTGATCTAGGGGTACAGGTTCATAGCTTCTTGAAAGTGGAGTCACAAGTAGACATAGTGGTGAAGAAAGCATTCAGCATACTTGGTTTCATCGGTCAGAACATTGAATAAAAGTGTTGGGACACCCTGTTAAAGTTATACAAGACATTGTTAAGACCACATTTGGAATACTGTGTACAGTTCTGATCACCCTATTATACAAAGGATAGTATCAACTAGAAAGAGTGCAGAAAACATTTGCTAGAATGCTACCAGGACTTGATGGTTTGAATTATAAGGAGAGGCTGGATAGACTCGGACATTTTTCTCTGGAGTGTATAAGGCTGAGGGGTGATCTTATAGAGGTCTATAAAATAATGAGGGGCATAGATCTGCTAGATAGTCAACATTTTTCCCAAAGGTAGGAGAATCTAAAACTAGAAGGCATAGGTTTAAGGTGAGAAGAGAGAGATACAAAAGTGTCCAATTTCTTCACGCAGAGGGTGGTGAGTGTCTGGAACAAGCTGCCAGAGGCAGTAGTAGAGGCGGATACAATTTTGTCTTTTAAAAACCGTTTGGACAATTACATGGATAAGATGGATATAGAGGGATATGGGCCAAATGGGGACATTTGGGACTAACTCAGGGCTTTATAAAAAAGGGGGTGGCATGGACAAGTTGGGCCAAAGGGCCTGCTTCCATGCTGGAAACCTCTATAACTCCATGATTCTAAGCATCTTACATTATATTGAATGCAGATATCATCACAGTGCAACAAATATTACATATGGACAGTTTTTTCAGTCTTGGTCTGTCATGTGTTAAGGAATGATCATAATGCTCTGTTTCTGGTACTTGGATCACGGACAAAGTTTTTTCTCTTTCCAGCATTTCAATTCAGCGGGTGGGATTCTTCGGCCAAGCTCGCCTCAAAACTGGAGAATCCCGATCAAGGTCAATGGACCTTTGCGTGGTTCGCCCCATGCCCTCCACAATTTCTGTGGCAGGCCGGACAGGAGAATTCCAGCCAGCACCTTGTCATCGATCATTTTATCGAATTGGTTTTTCTGCCTTTCTATTTTCATGACAATTTTAGCAAGCATGTTCTGGCACATAATCTGTTTCTTT
This sequence comes from Carcharhinus amblyrhynchos, assembly GCF_965287045.1. Lineage (NCBI taxonomy): Eukaryota > Metazoa > Chordata > Chondrichthyes > Carcharhiniformes > Carcharhinidae > Carcharhinus > Carcharhinus amblyrhynchos. Next base: position 24,819,150 of record NC_137328.1, on the reverse strand, counting down.
CTTCATCGAAATTGTTGATTCTGCTGTCAATTTCAATTGGCTAGATTCTCCACATTCGCCTGCAGATGGAATTCTCCAATCCCGCTGCAGTGAATGGAGTTTTGGCTGATTGCCAAATTCTCTGTTTGCGCTGGCGATGGTGGTGTGGTGTGAACGGTCAGAGAATTCCGACCTTTGTTTTTCCTCTACAGTTAATTTCCAATTGTCAAGCTTCCCTTCTTCAAGTTCTTATTCTCCCGATTCAATATTTTATTGGAATTATTCATATTTTCTAGTTGTTTTTTTCACAAAGTTCAACTTATTCTACGTTGTAGCGTGAATTTCTCCTTCTTGTCTTCACTTTGTAATTTTTTTCTAACTTACTCTTAAGTTTGCTATCAGTCAATTCATCTTCTTTTAATGTCTTCTGATAATAAAGATTTATTTGCTTTGCTGATTCCTCTTCATGTTCAGTAGTTCCCAGTTTCTTTTGAATTTCTGCATTGCTTCTGAGGTGAATCCACCATGCTCTTATTGGACGCAAACATTTTACAAATGGAACGTTCAGTTCTACTTATCCTAACTTCAACCAAATTTTTTTGGCTTCACTGTTGGTCAGCTCTAACTCCGAGGTGTTCAGTTGTTTCCATTCTACAATTCGCTCATTGCCCTTCTTGTGGGGTCTTTCATTGCTTTCCATCTGGGGTCTTTTGTTACCCTTATTCTGTGGTTTTTGATTGCTCTCTTTCTGGGCTCCTTCAATGGGTTTTCTTTTGCCCACTTTCTGGAGTCTTCTGTTGCCTCCTCTCTGAAGTCTTTGATGTATCCTCTTTGAGATCTTTGCTACCTATTGATCTTTATTTTGAGAGTTGCCTTCTATCTGGGGTAAGTCTTTTACCCTCTTTCTGGAGCCTTCTTGTGCCTCCTTTCTGAGATCTTTGTTGCCTCTTGTTTGAGGTCTTCATTGCCTTTTCTGAGGCCATTCTTCTTCTTTTGCGGTCTTAATTGCTTCCTGTAGATCTCCCATTGCCTCTTCCTCTGAAGTCTTCCATTGCCTCTTCTTTGAGATCTTTGTTACTTATGGATCTTTTCTGAGAGATGCCCTCTATCTCGTGTCTTTTCTAATTTTTCTTTTACTATTTGTTTCTTCTTGTGGTTGCCACTTTAAGTGTGTTGCCACATTAAATGTATTACCTCTAAGAGTATTGCCGCTTTAAGTCTATGTAGTAATCTTCTTTCCACGGATACAGTGGGTTTCCTTTGATAAGTGTATTTTAAACATATCATTGCAGGTTCAGAGTGTTCCAAGCTATTTTTTTTTCTCCTAGTACCAGTCGCTGTTTGTAAAGTTTAGAAATTTTTGCTCTTTGCGCAAATTCTTTGCCTCTTACCCAAATTCCTTCTTTTTAAATTTAAAGCGACACCTCTTCAAGCTGCCAGTCCTTATGGCCATCTTCATCTTCTTTTTTTTACTCTCTACATTTTCTTTTATAAAACTTGAACCCTGCTGGCTAATTTTGCAGGTTTGTTTTTCTATGTCTGTCTTTCAGTTTACTTAATGTAAACCACTGGACCACACCTAGTCTACAATGTATTTCACTCACCTTTCTCGTGGGTTCTGATCCAGGGACCTTGCCACATTCTCTACCTTGCTCACCCAACTTGTAACTGTCCATCTTTTCTGATTCTACATGACTCAGAGTATGGCAAAATCTCAGTATCTCAAATGTGTCTATTCACCCAAAGAGAGGCATTCTGGTGAGTAGTTTTCTTTCTAGACTTCAATCCATATTCACAGGTGTCGGGCCAGAGGCAGTGTCGGGATAATTTATCCTCATCACCAGATTTAAAGCTGAACCTTCAGTGATTCCACTGGTGTACACAAAAAGGGTTTATTAATAAGGATTCCTCAGCGGCAGCATAGCTGCAGCCAACTCCCTACATATCTGTTTGCCTAAGAAAGTTCCACTCCCTGAGGGGATTCCCCTCTGAATTCCAATTGGTCCCCAAGATGAGATGATCCTTCATCTGCTCTGTTGCCCTTAAAGGGACTATCACCATAATAAGCCACTTTAGAAACAGCGTTGTTAGCTAATGGTGGGTTTCACCATTGAAAAGCTTTCCCCACCGCCTTATTGCACCTATTTTGCATTCAGAGCACTGCCACTTTGAATTTTATATATGATCTTGGAGGAAAAGGCAAAAAAGAGAGAAAACAGACAGGACTTGCAGTTCCGTTTATGATGTTGGGAATGACACACTGTTGAAACAAATTCTATCCCCACAAACCCCTGCTGACTCTTATCCCCAAATAATTAAAGGCTCCCAACATGTAGGTGGCACAGTGGCTAGCACTGCTGCCTCACAATGCCAGGGACCCGGGTTTGACACCTAGTTTGGCTCACTATCTATGAGGAGTCTATCTGTTTTCCCCCTGTCTGCGAGGAGTTTCCTCGGGGTGCTTCAGTCTTCTACACTCTGAAAGAGATGCAGGTTAGGTATATTGTCCATACTAAATGCTTCCTCAGTGTACCTGAATAGGCACCAGAGTGTGACCACTAGGGGATTTTTACAGTAACTTCATTGCAGTGTTAATGTAAGCCTACTTGTGATTAATATATAAACTTTAAACACAGTGGTTTGCACTGTCTCACAGAACCAGGGACCCAGGTTCAATTCCAGCCTCACGTGACTATCTGTGTGGAATTTGCACAATCTACCCGTATCTGCATGTGTTTCCTCCAGAAGCTCTGGTTTCCTCCCATTGTCCAAAGATGTGCAGGTTAGATGGATTGGACATGCTAAATTGCCTCTTAGTATCAGGGCGATTAGCAGGTAAATATGTAGTGTTGCGGGGATGGGGTCTTGATGGGATTGCTGTTAGTGCAACCTCAATGGGCTGAATGGCCTCCACCTACACTGTAGGGATTCTACAATGATTCTATGATGTAGAAAACAGGGTTCTAACTGGGTTGGGGCATGGTTTTCCCAATTGTCCCAATTATTCTGCAGAAGTGCTGCAAATAAATAATATTAATATACTGCAATATTGACAACCCGCAGCCAAGGAAATTAATGTCAGGAAATAAATGCGGTTAAATATCAGAGCATTGTTCCAAAGAGCTCCAGTTGTGTGTGTGTGTCAACATTTGAAACAATAAACCAGCTGGAAAAAGCTGACCTCAGCAGGCCAGAGCAGTGATGCAGTGTTTTTTTTGGTCATTTTAATCTGTGAGTCCCAGAGATGAAGCTCACTAAACATAGCACAGTTTAATGGTAGACAACCTTATCTCACTCCTCTTTCCCAGTAAGGCTAACGTTGGACAGCCATGCAATTTTGGCTTCCTTTTTTTTAAACAGTCATGAATTGCACAACTGTTGGCAACAATTAAAACCTGTGCTCTGACATGGTGGACCCTATTTTGCCATTTTGATTGCAAGTGCTGGGCAGACTTGAAACTGGGGCTGTTTCAGATCCAATTCTTAGACCCATTCTGAGGTGCCCCCATACGAACTCTGCCTGCTGAAATATCAGCGAGTCCGAATCGTCAACACAAGCCTGTGGGTGAAGCTTAATGGGCCCAAGATCCTGCAGCTCCGATCAGCATCTGTGCAGAAACAAAAATGATAAAATGATGCTCCCTGTTACATCTGTCCAGGGCCAGATAATGCCTCCCCCAGCCTCCACAGACATTATCCCACTCCCCAACATTACTGACCCCCTTATCCCTTCATGCCTCCGCCAGCCAGACTGATCGCGGGTCACTCCCCCCTTCCCACCCACTGGTCTCAAGCAGAGTGGCAGCAGACCCCCCTTTCCCCTTCGCTGATCTCAGGCAGAGTGGCAGCAGACGCCCTTTCACCCCCACTGATCTCTGGCAGAGTGGCACCAAACGTCCTTTGATTTCTGGCAGACTGGCAGTAGATGCCCTTTCGCCCCACTGATCTCAGGCAGAGTGGCAGACAACACCCCTTCCCTCCCTCTCCACCAATCTCAGGCAGAAAGCCATTGGACGCCAGGCACTTACCTCCTCACTAACCCTCACTGATGGAGCGTCCAAATCAGACTTATATGCCTGTTTTGCGCCAATTCTGGATGGGCAAACATGGTAAAGGGGGAGATACCAGTAAAGTTGGGCGTGCAGCTCATTAAGTCAATTTAAATACATTTAATGTATTTATGCAAATGCACTTAAATGGCCATCGTTCCCATTCCAGGCACGATCCCGATCGCACCCATTTTTGGGCCTTGGTAAAGGGGAAACCGGCGCAGAGATGGGTGTGGATTGTGCTACTTGCATCATGCCTGACTTTACCATGTTTTCACACCTGAAATTGGTAAAATTGGGCCCAGAATTTGCTGACAATCATGCAGTTTATTATAGATTCATAGAAACTCCACAGTGCAGAAAGAGGCTATTCAGCCCATTGAGCCTGCACTGAAACAATCCCATCCAGGCCCTATCCCCATAACTCTACAAATTTACCCTGCTAATCACCCAACAATAATGGGCTGCCCAAAAGACCCCCCCCCCCCCAACAATAATGGGCAATTTATCATGGCCAATCAACCTAACCTGCACATCTTTGGAGTGTCTGAGGAGACTGGAGTAGCCAGAAGAAACCCACAAAGACACGGGTGAATGTGAAAACTCCACACAGATGGTCACCTGCAGTTGGAATTGAATCTGGGTTGCTGGCGCTGTGCTACCCTGCTGCCCAATTTGGGCAGGTTTATTATTTTATTAAATCTAATATAAAATGGATGGCTGATGAATGTAAACAGCACAAACACAGAAAATACTTGAAAAACTCAGCTGGTTTGACTCAGGATGGAAACATTGGCTCTAATCTCTCTCCACAGATGCCATCAGACCTGCTGAGTTTTTCCAACATTTTCTTTTTTTTTGTTTCAGATTCCAGCATTCACAGTGTTTTGCCTTTTATCTTAATGCAAACTGCACAGTTCTTTGCTATTGCAGTTTATGATGCAAGTTCCATGCTTAGTTAAATCAATTAGCGGACTTGCTTTTAAATGCTCTCTGGTGTTCTATTATCCTCCATCTAATGGCCAGTTGATACAATTAAATGAATGGACACAGTTACAGCTTTAACTTGAACATTGGAAATACTTTCCCAGTGCTTCAAATTATGCAAATGTTACACTTGTGGCCCATCAGAAAGTGAGATTCTTGGTGGGTATCTCAAGCAGTCAGTAAAAGCTTGCTGTCAGGTACCGTGAAGATCATTAATAGATATAGCCATTTAGAGTTTCAACACAAATAGTGCAAGCATAATGAGGCAGACACTGAAGCCTAATGCAACTGCTTTACAGGTGTAAAACCAATGTACTGGGGACCAGCTGGGGGATTCAGTCTCTTGCACCCCAAGGAAGCCTGTAAACTGCTTTTTCTCAAGTGACCTTCATAGCTGATTAAAGCATGCATTAAGGCCCTTTCATATGTAACTGAGGGGCCTTAAAGCCACTTTAAGTTATGCTGGCCAAAACTGAGGTGTGTTAAGTGGCCCAGGCCTGTGCTGGCTGCGATATCTAAGCAGTGATCGCCAACCAAGTTCTTTATTAAATATAAAAATCATGCCTGTGGAATTAGGTCAAGCAGAAAGCTCCAACAGTACTCCTGATAGCCTGTTTTCCCCCTCATTTCCACTCAGTTCTCAAACCAGAATTTGCTTCCATGCAGTCTGCTGTCAGTGAGGCAAACCAGTCTGATGTTCATCTTTTTAAAATGGTGAGCTGCCTGCAGAGGTGTGTGACGCACAACAGCATCTCAGTCATCCAAGTTAATAATGCCTGGGGCTCAATACTAGGCTGGTCTTCCAGTGGGTCAGATCCAATTTCGGCTCACTGCCCATTTCAGGCCAGGATATGGGCCGGAAGGCATCTCCAGCCAAATAATCCTAAACGGAATATTTGGACGGCACGGTAGCACAGTGGTTAGCACTGCTGCTTCACAGCTCTAGGGTCCTTGGGTTCGATTCCCAGCTTGGATTACTGTCTGTGTGGAGTTTGCACATTCTCCTCGTGTCTGCGTGAGTTTCCTCCGGGTACTCCGGTTTCCTCCCACAGTCCAAAGATGTGCAGGTTAGGTTGCTTGGACATGCTAAGAAATTGCCCCTTAGTGTCCAGGGATGCATTGGTTAGAGGGATTAGTGGGTATAATATATAGGGGTATGGGGGTAGGGCCTGGGTGAGATTGTGTTTGGTGCAGACTCGATGGGCTGAGGAGCCTCTTTCTGCACTGCAGGGTTCTGTGATTCTAAACACAATTGCAAATCATGAGAGCCAGGAATGTCATGAATGAACTAAGAACATATCAGTGACAGAGTTTAATTAGACAGAAGTCAGGCAGTCCTTTGAAATATTCAGTACCTCTTCAATTGATGTAATTAAAGGTCCTTTCTACAAATGTAATTTCAATTAACAATGCCCAAATAGAAGGAGAAATGAAGGTTCTTGAGATTGCTTTTTGCTGTTATTTAAGATAGGAGAGAATGCAATTTATGATTGAGTTACTCAGTAACTTACAATAGCAATCTGTGGTGACTGAAAATATCAGCACTTTAACTCTACTGCTGCCCTGGGGAAGTGTGTCCCTGGAATTGACCCACTGAATGCATGAGCTTCAGGCAGAGAAATTTGTCAACATTAACGGGAAATCCAATATAGAAGAAGGAACAAATTTAGTTTTCTTGTAGCTCAGTTGTTTTTTTTTGCTGAGGAAATGATTTCGGGAGGTGGAATTAATATTTTGTTTTTCCCTTTAGGTGCAAATAGCTTGGATTGAATTTAATTAACACCCCAAGCAATGTTTGGAACACAGTCTCCAGGGACACCCAAACTGTGAATTCAGTTTCTCAAGAAGCCACATACTCCTTTGGAAATTCAAAGTAGATGCAATGTGAAGCTGAAAGGTGAAATGAAATTTATATTTAATCTTGTCTTTAATTTCTTTCAATTCTTTCTTTATTTCCCATATGTTCATTTTGTCTCTACTGCATGTAGTACTTATTTTTCATTGCCCTTTGAATACTGAGTCTATTTACTTCTCAAACCAAAGGCACTCTTTTTTTTAACATCATTTCCACAGCATTTATTTTCAATGATGTGCATGTCTCTCTTCGAGAGAGTTGCAGTGTTTATGGCACACAAGGTGCCCTTGGGCATCAGGAACCTAGACTGAAATGTGCCTTATGTTCATTGTAGGAAATATTCAAACTATGTAATAATTTGACTTCAAATTATTATTTCTAGTTGAATACAAATGCATTTGGCTCACTTGGGAAACAGAGAAATGGAAGCCTGGGGTTCAAGAGGTCTGTGTCGTAAAGGATAGGAGGCAGGAAGGAGCTGCAGTTTAATGGATTGGAGTGTTTCATTTAGAAAGTGACAAGTTTACACAGGCAATTCCCTTATATAAATAAAAGTATAACATTGGAACTTAACATGGAAAAATTCAGCATAAATGTGTAACAAAGTGAACGTGTTGTAAACGTTCAGATCGGGTCACCGCATGAAAATGTGTCCGCAACAGGAGGGGGAAAGTTCAGCAGAACTGCTTGGCTTTCAGAGGACAACTATGAAGGGGTAGCTGTGAGGCACCAACCTGATGACAAGCCTCTGAAGTCAGCCACCCAACTAATGGTGGAGAATCTGCGAGAGGCTGAGCGACATCAGGCAAAACTGTTGATGCCATCAACAATATGGCATGCAAGTTGGATGAATCTGCCTGCCAGCTCTATGAAGTGGTCACAGTTATAAGTGCATCGAGGACTCCATGTGGAGTGTGATGGATGCTATAGACACCCTTGTCCAGCAGAATGTGGAGATGCATGCAGAGTCTGCACTCCATCACTGCTGCCAGAGAGGAAAGGGGCACCTTGACATCCCTCCAGGATCCCCTTCCCCTCGAGGAGAAAAGTCGGGGCCTTTGGGCACCTAAAGGGAGGAGGAGCAGCAACTGGACACCCTGAGGTCATCCACTCAGGATTCTCAGAAGTTGCCTACTCCTACTGAATCCCTTCAGCTGGTGACCCCTTCATCCTCACCCACTGTCACCACAGAGTAACAGCTGGCCTATCGGCTCAGCTGGGGCCCTCCAGATGTTCGCGCTCCAGAGGACAGCTGTGAATGTCATCAAAGGGAAAGGGCTGACAGCTTCACAGGCTGCTCCATCCCGGCTCCAGATGTCCTGGCAGCAGCTTGACATAGCGATAGGCCAAAGAAAATAAAGAAATTCCTAGCATAAATATTTATACAGATGAACACTGTCACTGTATAACATGTAAATATATTTATGCTTGCACTAAATAATGTCTACTGTTATCTTTCAGTGTCGGTATACAGGCTTTGCAAAGCTGCTGTATCCTTCTGCAATCCAACCTCTCCCTCCAGCCGAGAGTCATCCCACCCTCAAACCTCGCCCTCCATCCTACAACTGCCCCTCCTACCCCCCTCTGCTATCCACTTTTACCTTGTTTTCACCTTCCACTCTAACATTACTCTATTTTAACCCTTTTAGTCCTGTATCCTTTTGTGAAGTTGAACTCTCCCTCCATTCCTTCATCCTCCCTGACCCTGTCCTATTCCCCTCTGCCTTCAGCATTCCTGACTCCTTCACTCACCTCTTTACTTATTTGGAGAGTAAGATTGGAGAGTGGCAAATGTTGTACCTTTGTTTAAAAAGGGCTGCATGTTGTGCTTTTATTTAAAAAGAGCTGCAGGGAAACGCTTGGAAACTACAGGCCAGTGAGCTTTACATCTGTGGTGGGTAAATTTTTGGAAGGTATTTTGAGAGACAGGATCTATAGGCATTTAGAGATGCAAGGACTGATTGCGGACAGTCAGCATGGCTTTGTGAGTGGAAAATCATGTATCACAAATTTGATTGAGTTTTTTGAAGGGGTAACCAAGAAGGTAGATGAGAGCTGTGCAGTTGATGTTCTCTACATGGACTTTAGCAAGGCCTTTGACAAGGTACTGCATGATAAGTTGTTGCATACGGTTAAATCTCATGGGATCCAGGGTGAGGTATCTAAATGGATACAAAATTGGCTTCTTGACAGAAGCCAGAAGGTGATTGTAGAGGATTGTTGTTCAAACTGGAGGCCTGTGACCAGCGGTATGCCTCGGAGATCAGTGCTGGGTCAGCTGTTATTTGTCATTTATATTAATGATTTAGATGAGAATATAGGAGGCACGGTTAATAAGTTTATAGATGACACTAAGATTGGTAGCATAGTGGGGAGTGAAGAAAGTTATCTCCAGTTGCACCAGGATCTTGACCAGTTGGGCCTGTGGGCTGTTGAATGGCAGGTGGGGTTTAATTTAGACAAATGCAAGGTGATACATTTTGGTAGATTGAACCAGGGCAGGACTTGGTCAGTTAATGGTAGGGTACTGGGGAGAGTTACAGAACAAAGACATTTCAGGGAACAGGTTCATAGCTCCTTGAAAGTGAAAACGTAGCTGGTCAGAGTAGTGAAGAGGGCATTGGGCATGCTTAGTTTCATTGGTCAGAACGTTGAATACAGGAGTTAGAATGTCTTGTTGAAGATGTACAAGACATTGGTAAGGCCACACTTAGAATACTGTGTGCAATTCTGATCACCTTATTATAGAAAGGATATTGTTAAACTAGAAAGAGTGCAGAAAAGATTTACTACGATGCTACTGGGACTTGATGGATTGAGTTATAAGGAGAGGCTGGATATACTGGGACTTTTTTCTCTGGAGTGTAGGAGGCTGAGAGGTTATGTTATACAGGTCATATAGAAATAATGAGGGACACAGATCAGCTAGATAGTCAATATCTTTTCCCAAAGGCAGGGGAGTTTAAAACTAGAGGGCATAGGTTTAAGTGAACGGGAAGAGATACAAAAGTGTCCAGAGGGGCATTTTCTTCAAACAGAGGGTGGTGAGAGTCTGGAGAGGTACTGGTAGTAGAGGTGGGTACAATTTTGCCTTTTAAAAAGCATTTAGATAATTACATGGGTAGGATATGGGCCAAATGTGGGCAATTGAGATTACCTTAAGGGTTCTAAAAAAGAAAGGGTGGCATGGACAAGTTGGGCCCTTGGGCCTGTTTCCATGCTGTAAACCTCTATGGCTCTATGATTTACTCCTCCAGTGTTCCAGAGTCCCTCCCTGAGCCTATCACCATCCCCCAGTGCAATCTCATCCTCTAGTTCTGTATCGTCTCTTACCCCCTCATCTCACCCCATGACTTCACTGTTCTTTATATCCTCCCTCACTCATTCACTACACCTTCTTCAGCAAGCCTATCTCTCTCTGACATCATGCATCTTCTTACTCTTGGCCCCCTGAACACCCATCCCAAATTCATCCTCCCTTCAAAACCTCCCTCTAATACCTTCCCCTATGATTCCCACCTCCGTCCTTATACACTCATCCCTCTGGACCCCATTCCTCAGTCCTTTCTTTCCCACAGCACCTTCCTTCTTCCATGCCATCCCTTCTCTCCCTGGACATCCTTGGCCATTCCACCTCACTCCTCCAGTGCTTTTCTCTCCTTAATGCAAGCCTCAGCCTACCTGACATCTTTGCTTGCCCTTTCCAGCCTCACTTAGGGGAGGAAATGATTTAAACATATTGTCGCTGGACAATAATGATGTGGAGATGCCAACATTGGACTGGGGTAAACACAGTAAGAAGTCTCACAACACCAGGTTAAAGTCCAACCAGTTTATTTGATAGTAAACCCATTAGATTTCAGAAACACTGTTCCTTCATCAGGTGTGAACCTTCCACACACCTGACGAAAGAACAGCGTTTCAGAAAGCTTGTGGGATTACTATCAAATAATCTGGTTGGACTTTAACTTGGTGTTGTGAGACTTCTTGCTGGACAATAATCCAGAGGGCATCCAAGTTTGAAACCACCACGGCAGATAGTGCAATTTAAACTCAATAAAACATCTGCAATTAAAAGTCTATTAATTACCGTGAAACCACTGTCAAGTGTTCTTTAGGGAAGGAAACCTGCCACCCTTACCTGGCCTGGCCTACACGTGACTCCACACCTACAGCAACATGGTTGACTCAGAAATGGCCTAGAAAACCACTCAGTTGTAGTCAACCATTACAAAGTAGGCACAAAGGAATGAAACTGAAAAGGAGAACCCGGCATCAACCTAGGCAACCCAGCCCTGTCAACCCTGCAAAGCCCTCCTTACTAATATCTAGAGACTAGTACCAAAATTGAGAGAGCTGTCTCACAGCCTAGTCAAGCAACAGTCTGAAGTAGTCATACTCATGGAATCATATTTTGCAGATAATGTCCCAGACACCACCATCACAATTCCTAGGTACTCTAGAAGGGGTAGCAAAACCTCTAGAAGAGGTAGTATGCAGTCAGGATGGAGTTGCCCTGGAAGTCTTCAACATCGACTCTGGGTCCCATGAAGTCTCATGGCACAAGGTCAGACATGAGGCAAGGAAATCTCCTGCTGATTACCATGTACTGTCGCCTCACAACTGATGAAGCAGTGCTCCTCAATACTTGGAGAAAGCTCTGAAGTGGCAAGGGTGCAGAATGTAAACTGAGTGTGGGATTTCAATGTTCACCACCAAGAGTGGCTCAGTAGTATCACAACAGACTGAGCTGACCAGGTCTTAAAGGACACAATTAATAGACTAGGACTGTGACAGGTAATTAGGGTACCAACAAAAGGGAAAAACATGCTTGGTCTAATTCCTTCTCAAACTGCCTGTTGCAGATACATCTGTCCACCACCAGTGTCAGTAGAAGTAACCATTGTACAGACCTTGTGGAGGTGAAGTTCTGCCTCTGTCGTGTTGTATGGCGCTACCACAGTGTTAAATGGGATAGACTTTGAACAGATCTAACATCTCAAGGCTGGACATCCATGAAGTGCTGTGGGCCATCAACAGCAGCAGAAGTGCACTCAAATACAATCTGTAACCACAAGGCCTGGTATATCCTCCACTCTTCCATTACCACCAAGCCAAAGGATGAATCCTGGTTCAATGATAAGTGCAGGAGGGCATGCCAGAACAAGTATCTAAAAGTGAGGTGTTTCACTTTCACAATCAAACAACTCACTGGAGCAGGAGGCTCCACAAAATCCTCATCCTCAATCATGGAGGAGCCCAGCACATATGTGCAAAAGCTAAAGCTGAAACATCTGCAGCAATCTTCAGTCAGAAGTGCTGAGTAGATGATTTATCTCAGACTCACACAGAGATCCCCAGAATCACAAATGTCAATCTTCAGCCAACTTGATTCACCCCATGCGATATCAAGAAATGGCTGAAGACACTGGATACTGCAAAGCTTATAGGTCCTGACAATATTACATCATTCAGAAAACTTGTGCTCCAGAACTTTCTGCTCCCCTTGCCAAGGTTTTCTACTACAGATACAATACAATACCTAACAATGTGGAAAATTCCTAGGTATGGCTTGTGCACACGAAATTCAATGGGAATCAGTGAAAGACCCTCCACTATGGCACACACATTGAAAATCAGTTTTTGCATTTGATCCACTTCTCCCCCCTGACCTCAACCTTAGGTCTCCTCCCCTCTCCCCAGCTCCTGCCCACCACTGCACCTGTCAGTGAGATCTTGGGGGAATTCTGCCCAATGTTTGTGTCCAAAGCAAATGTAAACGGTTACAGCAGAATGGCGGACGTGTGGTTAAGTATTGAAAATCTGGCAAAGACCAGAGACTCACATGGCTCAGGAATATTATGGAAAAAAGATAACTAGCAATATCCAGGTGTCCATTCTGTTTGACTCCAATGAACATTTATCCTGCAACTAAGCTAGCAATGATTTCTAGCATCAAGCCCCTGCAAAATTTTGATCTGGCAATAATTTGTGTGCATGCATGGGCAGCAATGATGGCACAGTGGTTAGCACTGCTGCCTCTCAGTTACAGGGACCCGCCTTCAATTCCCGACTTGGGTCACCGCACGTTCTCCCTATCTCTGCATGGATTTCTCTCAGGTGCTCCAGTTTCCTCCCACAGTTCAAAGATTGAGCAGGTTAGATGATTTGGCCATGTTAAATTCTCCCTCAGTGTACCCGAACAAGCGCTGGAGTGGGATGACTTGGGGAATTTCACAGTCATGTAATTGCAGTGTGAATGTAAGCCTATTTGTGACTTATAAATAAACTTTAACTTTAAGCACAGTGGACATTCAATAGCTTGCTGTTATGGCAGGATTTACAAGGATAGAATCATTGAATCCCTACAGTGCAGAAGGAGTCCATTTGGTTTATTGCGTCTTTATCAACCACAATCCCGCCCAGGCCTTATTCCCATAATACTACATACTTACACGACAATTCCCCGACAGTAGGGTTAATTTAGCATAGCCAATCAACCTGATCCGCACATTTTTGGACTGTGGGTGGGAAATCAGAACATCTGGAGGAAACTCACACATACAGTGACCCGAGGCCAGAATTGAAGCTGGGTCCCTGGCACTGAGAGGCAGCAATGCTAACAACTGTGCCACCATTTAGGCATCTGTACTATTGTGCATTCGAGCAACGCACACACCAGTCTGTGTGTGTGAACAGGAGGTTTATTACAATATTATTAAAATGTCAGCTTTCTCGTGCTTACTGTTTGTTTTAGTTTCTCCAACCATACCTAGAAGCTTAGTTCACAGCGCACACAATTAAAGGCACACACAATTAAACACCAAACAGTTGAACTCAATACCACGTAAAATAGGTCAGCACAAAATGACTTACAAATTATCAGGGTACAATATTTGGGGTTGATTTCTGGCATAGAATGTTGGGCAGTAGCACTGGTTGCTTTCCTTTGATCTTTCTACTGACATGATTCCAAGTTTGTTGGTTCATTCAAGCGACATTGACGTTGTAATAATTTTCACGATCCTGAGTTTGTTCTTTTAGGAAGTTATTTCTGTCCTATACAGAATAAACATGTTTTCCAGTTAAAGAAAAGGATGACTATGTCCAGAATTTGGCCATTAGAGGAAAAGGTTTTGATTCTGATACCTTTCATTTGACAGCAGGACCAACCCCCGATCTGCTCTTCTAAAAATATTTTTATTTTATTCGTGGGACATGGGTGCCACTGGTTATGATGTCTAACCTGGTGCTGTGAGACTTCTTATTGTGTCACTGGTTAGCCAGCATTTATTGCCCAACCCTAGTTGCCAGACGACAATTGAGAGTTAACCACAGTGCTATGGTTCTGGAGTCATATCTAGGCCTGACCAGGTAATGATGGCAGATTTCCTTCCCTAAAGGGCACAAATGAACCAGATGAGTTTTTACAACAATCGACAATGGTTTCACAGGCAGCAGTAGATTCTTAATTCCATATATGTTTATTGAATTTAAATTCCACCATTTGCCATGATGATATTTGAACCCAAGTCTGCAGAACATTAATTGAGTTTCTGGATTAATAATCCAACGATAATATCACTAGGCCATCGCCGCCCTCTCTTGACAGTTGTGTATTTTGAATTGTTTGCTGAATACATTTTTATGGAACTTAGCCTGGGCACTCTATTTCACAACCTGGTCTAAAAACTGAGGACCACATTGTTTATACATGCAACTAAAAGCAGTGACAAGTCACAAGGATGAGAATTCTTCCAGTAAAATTTGGTAACTCGCAGTTAATTCCTGAATATTGCATCAATGTAATTTATAGACCTTCATTAGCATTCTCAGGCTGATGGGCACATTGTTACTTAAAATGATGTCAATATGTAAATTAAGCATTTAGTTGGTAATTAAAATTGATTTATCTTACCAATTACATTTGTTAAGTTGACTATTGGAGTAATTTACAGATGTACAATCAATGAGGATGTTTCATACCATATGGAGGAGGTAGTTTCACATTATATACAAGGAGTTATTTCACAATACAGGTTCACGTTATAATGCTGCTTAAAGTCAGGGTGCTTGATATGAATGAATGCTTAGTACATACAGTGACTTCCTCATTTCAATCTGGGAAATGGTTTGGTGAAAATACTTGCTGTGAGGAGCCTATTTGTGAAGTTTGGAAGTCTTCACAAGGAGAATATCAAGGAGGGTGGCTATCACATCATGCAGACCCTCCCCACCAAACCACTTCCACAAAATACCTAACTATCCAAAGTTTATTGATTAGCATCACAAGTCAGCTTACATTAACTGCAATGGAGTTAGAGTGGAAATCCCCTAGTTACCACACTCCAGCACTTGTTTGGGTACACTGAGGGGTAATTCAGCATGGTAAAAAGTCTGACGAAGGGACTAACCCCGAAAGCTAGTGAGTTTACTATCAAATAAATCGGCTGGACTTAAACCTGGTGTTGTCAGACTTTTTACTGTGTTTACCCCAGTCCAATGCCGGCATATCCACATCATAATTTAGCATGGCCAGTGCACCTAACCAGTATGAGCTGCGGACTGTGGGAGGACACCAGAGCATCTGGAGGAAACCCACGCAGACACAGGGAGAATAGGCAGACTTAGTACAGACAGTGACCCAAGTCAGGAATTGAATCCAGGTCCCTGGTGGTGTGAAGCAGCAGCACTAACCATTTGCCACCGTGTTGCCCCACAGTACCTATTGCACAAGCACCAATTTGTTTCCATTAAAGTCACGTCATCACATTCTTCACTGAGAGACTGAAAGGGCAAGTTGCCATTTGGCAGGCGAGAAGGAAAATAGAGCAACATGATACATTTTATGGAATTGATAATAAAAGAAAAGGAAACTTCATAACAAAGCATTTTCACAAACACAGATACAAAACTGGCTGTTGCCTTTGCTTACCTCATCAACATGCTGTTGTGATCTTGCTTTATTTGCTTTGAAGCTGATTAAAGCTGAATATGTAAATGTTTAGTGTACAGCATCACAGGAAATGATGAAATCTCACATGTCACGTGCGTAGAGAAGAAATGAAAACAGCGAGTGTTGGAAAGACCCAGCATATAGGTGTATATGTGTGTAGAAGAGCTTTCCTGAGTCTTGTTACTCTTTAATTTAAAAAAAGAACTCTTCACTGAATCTTCACAGTGCAGAAGGAGGCCATTTGGCCCATTGAGTCTGCACTGGCTCTCTGAAAATCCCACTACCTGCCTTATCCCCATAACCATGCACAATCTTTCCTTTCAAGTAGCAATTCAATGTGCTTTTGAATATCTTAATCAAATCTGCCTCCACCACCCCCAGGAAGTTTGTTCAAACACCAGCCATTCCCTGGATGAAACCATTTTTTGTCACATCATTTTTAATTATTTTGAAGCTGTGCCCTTTAGTCATAGTCTTGAGTGGGAACAGCTTCTCACTATTTCCCATAATCTTGACCTTGAATACCTCGACCAAGTCTCCACTTAGCCTTTTCTCCAGGGAAAATAAAACCAGCTTTCCAATGTATCCTTATGGCTACAGTTTGTTATCCCTGGAATCATTCTTGTGAATCTCCTCTGAACTCTCTCCAATGCCTTCACATCCTTCCTCAAATTTGGAACACTGAACTGGATGCAGTACTCCAGCTGAAGCCTAATTATGTTTTACACAAGTTCAATGTGACCTCCATACTCTTGTACTCAAAGGCCCTATCAATAAAGCGTAAGATACTACATGCTTTACTAATTGCTGTCTCAGCATTCTCTGCCACCTCCAATGACTCATGTTCATTTGAACCTAGATCCCGCACTTCCTGTAACTCTTTATTTTATACCGTCTCTCCATGTTCCTCCTGCTCCAATGAACCTCATACCTTATTGCATTGAACTTTATCTGCTACTTTGTCTGCCCAATCCAACGACATGTCTACATCCTTTGAAATTTCAGACTATTCTCATCACAGATGACAACATTTTCAATCTTTATAATCTGTAAACGTTGAAGTCATGCCCTGCACACCACAGTCTGAGTCAGTAATATATAAAAGGAAGAGCAACACTATTCCATGGAGAACGCCACGACAAACCTTACTTCAGTCTGAAAGAACAACTATTTATCACTATTCTCTGTTTCCTGTCACTCAGCCAATTTCTTCTTCAAATGCCAACTTTCCCTTTTATTCTATGAGCTAGAATTTTTCTCACAGGTCTGTTGTGTGTGTGTTGTCCTTGTCAACCTTCTTTATTAACTTCTCCAAACTCCAGTAAGTTATTTAAACATGATTTCTCTCAATGAATGTATGCTGGCTTTCTTTAATTATCCTGCACTTATCCAAGTTACTATTGATTTTGTCATGAACTATAGTTTCCAGAAATCTCCTTACCATTCACTTCAAACTGACTGGTCTATAATTACCTCTTGTAACCCTTTTTCAATGAGACATTCAAAATTCTCTAATTCTCTGGCACCAATCCTGTTTCTAAGGAAAACTGGAAGATTATCACTCGCGACTCTGCAAATTCCATTCTCGCTTCCATTAGTACCTCATCAATTTTAAGTAAAGATAGCCTTTCTAACACTGACTCCTTGTCAGTTGTAAATTTTTCTAGGGTACCAGTTACCTCCTCTCTTATCTTGGTCTGGGGAACATTTTCTTCCTTTGTAAGGACAGAAGAAAAGTATTTGTTTAGCACCTCAGCTATTTCTCCTTCTTCTGTGTGCAAGTCCCCCTTTTTAAATCCCTAATCAGCTCTACACTTTCCCCAACCACCCTTCTATTATTTGTATGCTTATAGAAGACCTTGGGATTCCCTTTTGTATTAACTGCCAGTCTCTTTTCATGCTTTCTCCTTCTCCAGAATCAGATCTAACAGTGCCAGACTTCTCATTGGACTGGAAACATACTGTTGCAGAAAATGATCTTGAACACATTGCAGGAGCACCTATCCCTCATGTGCCTTGCACTATCCCTATCAAAGTCTATATTGAAATTCCCCATTATAATTCTGCAATTCTTACACATCTCTGTAATTTATTTGCAAATTTGTTTCTCTACATTTCTACATTCTTAAACCTCACAAATTTCCTCTGTTCCACTCTGATTATTCTTATCCTTAAACTTTCTGGGGCTGAGTATCTGTGTGCAACTCAGCAGAGCATGGAGAGGTCTTCATCCTCTGACATAGATGCTCCACAACTGCTCCTGCTACCACTTTCAGTTCATGCTCACTTGTGAACAGTCTCAAAAGATTCAAACCCACTTTAACTGCCCTAAGAGGACCAATTGATTTGCATGCATCTGTGATGGTTCAAGGTTGATCCATGTCCCTGTGATGCCACACTCTCGTAAGGCATCAGCTCCTCTCTGGAATTGTCAAATGGAAGAGCCATGTTTTTTTTTGTGAGTCATGGTCCTAGAGAAGACAAGACATAGATATGAATTCCTAATGGCAATAGAAAAATGTTGCTACCTGCCATAATAATGATGAGTACATTTCACTCACTGTTGACATCAAGTCAAGTCAAGCTAAGTCTTGTGTGATTTGTGGACCAGTGATATTTAACTCTGAACAACAGTCAGGGCAGGCAGCATTATGCCGCTGATCTCCATCAGACATCAGCCAAATAATCTGCATCTCCAATCCACTTGCTCTTCCTTGTATTTTGTGCTCTATTCTCTTCCTAAAAGAATAGCACCATCTACATGTCACAGACCAGATAAGGACTGATTTGTATATTTAAATTTCTATTTGAACTCTTAAGTTCTAATTTCTGACCTGTGTTTTATTTTAATTCATTCATGGAGCATGGGCATCACTGGCTGGGCCAACATTCATTGTCCGTGACTGAGTGGCTTGCTAGGTCACTTTGGGAGGTAAGAACATAAGAACATAAGAACATAAGAAATAGGAGCAGGAGTAGGCCATCTGGCCCTTCGAGCCTGCCCCGCCATTCAATAAGATCATGGCTGATCTGTCGTGGCTCAGTTCCACTTTCCCGCCCTCTCCCCATAACCCTTAATCCCCTCTCTTATCAAAAACCCATCAACCCGCTTCTTAAAAATATTTAGCGAGGCAGCCTCCACCACTTCAACGGGCAGAGAATTCCAGAGATTCACCACCCTTTGAGTGAAGAAGTTCCTCCTCAACTCTGTTCTAAACCGCCCCCCCTTTATCTTGAGGCTGTGCCCCCTAGTCCTACTGTCTTTTTTGAGCGGGAAGAGTCTTTCCACCTCTATCCTATCCATCCCATTCATCATCTTATACGTCTCAATGAGATCTCCCCTCATTCTTCTAAACTCCAACGAGTACAAGCCTAGTTTATTCAGCCTCTCCTCATAGCTCAACCCCCTCAACTCCGGTATCAGCCTAGTAAACCTCCTCTGCACTCCCTCCAAGGCCAAAATATCCTTGCGCAGGTGCGGCGCCCAAAACTGCACACAGTACTCCAGCTGCGGCCTCACCAATGCCCTATACAGCTGCAGCAAGACCTCCCTACTTTTATATTCAATCCCCCTCGCTATGAAGGCCAGCATCCCATTCGCCTTCCTGACCACCTGCTGCACCTGCAGGCTGGGTTTTTGCGACTCATGCACAAGGTATATGAGAGTCGATCACTGTATCTGAAGTTCAAGCTTTTTAAAATTTATTTATCAGTGTAACAAGTAGGTTTACATTAACACTGCAATAAAGTTACTGTGAAAATCCCCTATTGCCACATGCCAACATCTGTTCGGGTACACTGAGGGAGAATTTAACATGGCTAATGCACCTAATCAGCATGTCTTTTGGACTGTTGGAGGAAACCGGAGCATTCGAAGGAAACCCATGTGGACATGGGGTAAACATGTCGACTCCACACAGGTAGTGACCCAAGCCGGGAATTGAACTCAGATCATTGCCGCTGTGAGGCAGCAGTGTTAACCACTGTGCCGTCCCTATTACCTGTAGGCCAGGCCAAGTATGGATGGCAGATGTCCTCCCTTGCAGGATTTTAGTGAACCGGATAGGTTTTTACAACAATGGTTTCATGGTCATTATTAGACTTTTAATTTGAGATTTTTTTATTGAATTCAAATTTCACCTTTTTTAAAAATCATTTGTGAGACGCGGGCGTCGCTGGCTGGCTGGCATTTATTGCCCACCTTTAATTGCCCTTGGAGGGCTGTTATGAATCAACCACATTTAAGCCAGACTAAGTAAGGACAGCCAGAATTCTTTCTCTGAAAGAGATTAGTGAACCAGCTGAGTTTTTCCGACAATCAACAATGGTTTTATGGTCATCAGTAAATTCTTAATTCCAGGTTTTTTTTGTTTAATTTAAATTCCACCACCTGCCATGGTGAGATTTGAACCCGAGTCCTCAGAACATTAGCTACTTTGTGGATTAATAGTCTAGCTATGATACAACTAGCCATCGCCTCCCCCTCTTAACAGTTGCGTATCTTGAATTGCTTGCTGAATCCATTTTATTGGAGCCTAGCAGCCTACTCAGCCTGGGCATTCTGGTGGTGGGGTGTGGGAGAGAGAAGGAGAGAGGTAAAAGAACGAATGGATCTATGTGAACCTGCAGCTGTACTTATCTACCTAACCTGGATAAAATTTTACAGTACTTCCTACACTAGCTCCAGGCTCAACACGCTTGTTGCTGACCTCCTCAGCTACATGCCATGAAAGTAGCAGGTTTCTTCTCATCGTTGTTTGGGATTGGATGCTCATGCCCCATGAATGATTTTTTTAAAAAGGTGAAATTTGAATTAAATAAAAACCTCAAATTAAAAGTCTAATCATGACCATTGTTGTAAAATCCATCTGGTTCACTAAAGTCCTGATGTGGAGTTGCCAGCATTGGGCTTGGGTAAGCACAATAGGTCCTGCAGGGAAGGACATCTGTCACCTGGTCCTTACTGCTGGCAGAAGTACATCAATTGGGGCATTGTTGAAATTGGTGCAGTCTTTGACTGTCTCAACTCCATTTCTAATTCCCTTCCTCGCTGATGAAATTCTCCAGCCTCATCCAAACTCCGTGATCACATCAGATCTTCAAATAATTGAGGACATGTGGCTTACCTGCTCACATGCACTGGAAATGAGAAACCCCAAAAATAGAATGTAATGAGCATTGCCTAATGATAATTGGACAATCCCACACAGCCCACAATCTTCCACATCTCTTGCTCACTATTGTCTGCCGCACACCTTCTCTGCATTATTATTGTCATTATGTTTGCATTCATTTGTATCATCCAGTGTTCATTTCTCAGTAACTTACTTGTGAACTCAGTGCCAGTTGCAAATATTCTAGCTCCACCAGCCTATGGCTTCCACGTACTTGGTCTGATTTTTTAGAAGTGAATGCAAGAGCAATTTACATTAAAATTATGCTGGTGACATCCTGAGAGATAACTCAAGAGTGCTTAAATAACCTAATGTAGACATTTCTGAATTGCTTCTGACAGAAAAATTATCAAAACTAATAATTAATCTAAAGAAGGCAGCAGCAATATACTTTAGAATACAGAATAAACAGCCAGAAAGGGGATATGATAAGTTCATTGATCCGCAAAGAAATCCTATTACACAGGAATTAAATTAGTTGTCATGTTTTATTCCGCAAAGGGATCTGGCTTGGAGCTATAAATTTATATAAGGAGCACATCAGTGTGGCAGATGTTATATTAAATGGTTTCTGGTCTTTAACATTTGAAGGTGACCAGTATGTAATAGCTGCACTGAAGCCAGGGGATCTCGAGAGAACCATGAGACACAAAAAATTGTCCTCATTTGGGCAAGAGGACATCATTTATATCCTGAAGCCTTTTTTTGCTCACAGCTGGTAATAGAAGATTCATGAAGGAAATAGCAAGGTTACCAACGCTGCAGACTTTTTCTGCAGGGCTTGGTAATAGGGCAAACCTAATATGCAAGCCCAGGAGAGTTTACACTGAGTTTCGCAGGATATCTGTATGACTGACAATCGTAAGTGAACCCTTGTGGCTCAAGGCCCAACTATTTTAATCAGGCTTTGTCAGATGGGCTAAAATCTGAAGGTCTGATTTCATTTCTTCAGTCTGGTTTTGTAAACAGCAGTCTTCACGAGTCTCTTCCAAATGCACACCACTGTGAAGTAAACAATCCCCCTTAAAAACTAAATAAAAGATCGCAATCGCTGGGAATCAGAACTAAAAATGAAAATGTTCAGCAAGTCAGGCAGCATCTGCAGAGAGAGGAAAACAGAGTTAATGGCTCTGATATTTGTGGGAGGATAGGGAGGGAGTGGGTTTTTCAGGTGAGACCCTGAAATGTGGGAATGAGGTGGGTTTTGCTGAATTTAATGGTGCAATCTCATTATCATTTCTGTGCTCTGTTTCCCACCCAACAGCAGATTGAGTGGTAGACCAGTTGCCAAGTGGAAAAAACAGTGCTGAAAGGCAGCAGCCAAGGTTTGGGAACAGAGCCCTCAGCATTAGAAAAACTTTGCAAGTTGGTACAGGGGGAATTTTGACTTGTAATTTGAAACAAGTAGAAAATGGGAAAAACTATGAGATGAGATTGGCAGGGATGGGGGGGGCGGGCACCATTGCTGCTCCTCTTTTTTTATCCATTTGTAGGACGTGGGTGTTACTGTCTTGCTAGCATCTATTGCCCATCCCTAGTTGTCTGAGAACAGTTGAGAGTCAACCACATTGCTGTGTCTCTGGAGTCACCTGTAGGCCAGACCAGGTAAGGGTGGCAGATTTCCTTGTGTAAAGAATATTAGTGAACCAGATGGGTTTTTCCGATAATTGACAATGGTTTCATGATCATCTCAGTCGATTCCTCATGCCAGATTCTTATCATTGAGTTCAAATTCCACCACCTATCATGATGGGATTTGGACCCAGGTCCCAGAACATTAGTTGAGTTTCTGGATTAATAGTGTAGCAATAATGCCACTAGGCCATTGTCTCCACAAGTAATGCTGTACAAAGCACTTAGATGCTGGATTTGGCTGTCTCCACCTCCCTTTGCCTGCTGAGCACCACCGAGCCAAGGTTAAGTTTAAATAGCTACCATAATATCAGACACAATGTCTCATTTATATATCATACTGAAGTACAGCCTCGCCAGATCAGTTTATTCCCAGAAATTCCCAAACATGCAGTGGTTAAAACACATGTAAGCGTGTTTACTGTTGGTTAGGGTTGAGCTTCACGTATTTCCTGATGTTACCTTCTCCCTGCCCTTGCAACTATCTCCTTTCCATTACAGGGAGGATTTAAAATCACCGTAATGATTCAGGCAAATGTCCTTTCATTAGAACTGCTCCTTGAAACATGCAATCACCAACAGCACACAGATCCATTACCCCATAAATTCTCCATCCCTTAAAATCCCAATGCAATTATTTGTTGTTCTTTCACAAACATTAAGGGGCATGTTTGTTTTTCTGCTTGCAATTTGAAAGAAAAATATATTCCTGACTACTTATTTGGAAAATGTGTAATGTATAATTAATATGGTTCTATATATATAAAAGATGCAATAATAAGGACTGATGTGAGTGCTTCAAACAGCATCAGAGTATGTTTATACTGGGATGAGTACATTCTTATGTATTTTACCTTGTATAAATTCAACCTCCAAGTAATCTGCAAACTTACCACCTTGTTTCAAGACTTTAGAACATCTTAGTATTATCACAGTATCCTATGTACCAATTGAAGTTCACATAAATTCATTTACTCCATCAGTCCCCAGTAAAATCCCAACTAGTTTACATTGACTCAGGCAAACTCAAGTTTTATGTACGAACGCAAGTTTAAGTATTGAAATTTTATAGAATTTGTATGTTTCATATGATCAGTAGCCACACCATAGAGTTAAAATACAATTATTGGAAGCCTACACATGCGTGAAATAAAGGCATTTAGGAAGAGGGTGCAGAGGAGGTTCACTAGGATGCTGCCTGGGATGGAACATGTAAGTTAGGAAGAGAGTTGGATAGGTCTGGATTGTTTTCATTAGAGCAGAGAAGACTGCCAGATGACCTGATCGAGATGCACAAGATTATGCAGGACATGGACAGAGTGGATAAGGAGCAGCTGTTCCCCTTATTTGAAGGGTCAGTCAAAAGGGAACATAGGTTCAAGGTGAGGGACAAATTTGTGCTTGGCCCTCTCTCCACTCACATTGTCAGTACCTTTAAGACTTGATAACCTGTAAAAATTTGCATTCCAACTATTATCTTGTAAATTGAGTTTGTGTCTGTATATGCCCTGTTTGTGAACACAAGTCCTCACTCACCTGATGAAGGAGCAGTACTCCAAAAGCTTGTGCTGCCAAGTAAACCTGTTGAACTTTAACCTGGAGTTGTGAGACTTCTCACTGTGCTTACCCCAGTCCAACGCCGGCATCTCCACATCACAGCTCCATTAACCCATCTTTGTTCTATATTCTTGCTGCACTTACTCATCACAAATATATCTTGAAACTTTTGAACTGTCCTGTTGAACCTGATGACTTGATGGATTCAGCATGTGATATTGGAACATTCAAACACAGCTGAAGGACGATTTTCCAACAAAAACGTTGAAAATATCAGCAGATATTTCTCCCGCTGACAGTGTCAAATCAGGGAATTGTGTATCTGACACTCATTTTCCTATCATTGGGAAATCATGAGCTGTGTGCACTTCAATTTTTCATCTTCATTTCTGGCAGTTGAGAACCTGTTTGCAGCTTGTTGTCATGATTTACGATGCTGTAAGAAGAGCCGTTGAATGAAAAATCATATAAAATATTGAAGTGTGACTTAAAAAGACTCATTTCGACTGGAGTCCAACTGAACCAACCTCATGTCCAGGCTCCACCCACTGAGTTGGCCTGTATGGACATCAGGAAGGGCAGCTGTCTGGGAAACAGCACCAAGGTAAGGGAGTCAGGCATTTCACACTTCGCCTCAATTTTTTCTCTAAGTGCTGAATGATTGTGTCTGGGAGTTCACCCAAAAATGGATGTGATTCTCTCCCGTTTTCACGCTCGTTTGGCACTTAAGAGTTTTTTTGGTAAGGTCACCTCCAGTTTGTCTGTAAGTATAGGACCAGGCCAAAGCTGAGATTGTGTGGAGCCAGAATCAAAAAGAAACAGGAAGAAGTTTTCTGTTGGTTTTCAAACATGAAAAACTCTAATCCATCCCCTCCCTACAACCTACATTGTCAAGTTCAATTGCAATTATTTCATTGATTATAATTACAAACAAAATTATTCCTATTCAGCAAGAATCAAGCAACTACAAAAGTTTTATATCTCCTTGAAGCCCTGATCAGATATGCCCATCTCCCAGAAAAAAAATCATTATCCATGTGTCGCTGCAAACTTAAATGATATGGAACAAATGCAGGATTCATCAACATGATGCCAGGACTTAAAGAGTAAAATTATGAGAGAAAGAATGGAATAAGCCTGGAATTCCCAATCGATACACACAACTAGTTACTGTGGTTATGATGCCAAAACAAGGCCTGGGATTTGCCCAAAAAATTTCTAAGTTCCCAACATTTGGAAAATGGGAGTAAATGCTGTTGGTTTTTTTTTAGCATACTTACCAAAGCAATTCTCCAACACTCTGAGCATTGCAGATTGCCTCAGCAGAGGTAATTCCCTTTGGAAAGCACAGGGCAGGGCTTATTCCTACCCGAGAGGCTAGCAGCATTGTGCTGAGTGGGCCAGTGCGCATGCGTCAATCTCTGCGCTAATACATCAATGCATGCACAGTGGCCTCCCATTGCTGGACTTCTGATGACTGGCCAACCCGATCGCTAGCTTCTCCAACATCCCAGGGCCGGCCCCTATGTCCCCTCCCACCCGAGTCAGCCTGATCTCTCCTTCTCCTCCCCCGATAGTTCCACTTTTCCCCCTGACAGATCGGACAGCCCCACATGACCAACCTGACCACCTCTGCCAGGCAACCCTAGCCCACCTCCCACCTCGGTGGGCAGCTGTGATCATCCTCACTCCCTTCCTCCCCCATCAATTCTTTTGCAGAGTTGCAACGGGCCTCTCTATCCATCACTCCCAATATGCCCTACCCCCAATATGCACTGCCTCCTCTGGCCTCACCTCTATGGCACTGCTCAGTGCCAAGGTACTCCTTGAGCAGCGCCAGTTTGCCCCTTGGGCAGTGCCAGCGTGCCAGGTTGCAGATGCTGGGTTAATTATATTTACAAGATTGAAACCAATAAAGTTTATTCAGGAGGGATATTAAAGGATAGAATCCATAGAATTCTTGCAGTACAGGAGGAGGCCATTTGGCCTACCAAGTCTGTACCAACCACAATCCTACCCAGACATTTACTCTGCTAACCCCTCCCCCAACACTATGGTCAAATTATCATGGCCAATCAACCTAACCCGCACATCTTTGGACTTAGTGGTATGAATCTAAAGTTAATAAATGGAGTTGAAAAACAGTTCAGATACGACACAATTGAATGATGGAACAGGTTTGAAGGGCTGAATGGCATAGTCCTTGTCCGATATTTATGTAGTAGATCATGCTGAAAGAAGCAAGTCAATAGAAAAGTCCTGCTGCAAACAAAGCTGTGTTGAAATGGTTCAGGAAGCTGAATGGGTTCAGGGCTGTGAGAATAGGCTGAAAATAGTTTGGAATTGAATTGTTGTGACTATAATTACAGACTTTACATCCATAAATGTCCTTCTTTGTTGGAACTGCAGCTGCCAACCTTGAGTCAGTCATTGTTAGGTTGAGGAAAGCCCAGGAATGAAACGGATGCCGAGGGCTGTTCCTGTACTCCAGCTGCTGGCTGACTAAGCTGGTTACAGACGGCAGCTGAGCATGAAATGGGGTCTGCATCTGTCGGATCTTCGTGATGAAGTATTGAGTGGTATTAATATCTCTCTTACTGTCAAGCGCTACAATAAAGTAAGCTTTCATTTGTTCCTGTTTGCTGCACAAGAAATAAGGCAACACATTTTTCATACCTGATGTCTCGCATCAAATTCCAAGGATTTCTTTATTCTCCTTTGATAACTTGATTTTCTGTCCAGTTTCCTCAATGTTGTTTAAAATGCCCCAGAAGCAGTGAAAACACTGGGTTCTGAGCAATTCTGCACGATGACTCAAGTCATCCTGCAACAAATCAACAAATTGACCCAAATGCCCCATTGATGCGAGTGGGAGCTGGTGAACAGGAAGTCAAGCAAGAAAGCTTGTCTGTTTCTCAGAGTACTTTTATATTCATATCTGGGATACAGGCATCGTTGGCTGGCCAGCATTTATTGCCCATCCCTAGTGGCTCTTGGAGGGCAGTTGAGAGTCAACTACATTGCTGTTAGTGAACCAGATGGGTTTTTCCAACAATCAACAATGATTTCATAGTCATTAGCGGGTTCTTAATTCCAGATATTTTCATTGAATTCAAATTCTACTATCTGCCAGGATTCAATACCCAATCCTCAAGGCGTTAGTTGAGTTTCTGGATTAATAGTCTAGCGATAATACCACTAAGCCATCACCGCCTCCTGATTTTTTCCAGATGCGAGAGGTTTAAGTGCAGCCGCAATAATGGTGTCTGCTTTAAAAGTAGCACAATAAAAACAAAATGACTGAGGCCATAAAAGCCAGGTTTCTTGTGGCAATACACCAAATGTGTTCATATAACATAGTGAAAGCATGTCAATACACTTCACCGGAGCATTGTGGGTAAAAAAAAATGACTCCAAGCCAGATAAAGAGATATCAGGGCAGTTGATGTAAAGCTTGGTCAAAGAAGTAGTGTTTAAGGGGTGTTTTAATGACAGAGCAAGCGAGGCACAGAGTTTAGGAGGGAATTTTCAGAGCTTTGGTCATACACAGTGAAGGCATGATCAACAGTTAAAAAGTGATGAATTGAAAGGGTGCAGACACGCCAGGGGTTTGTAAAGTTATAAATATAGGACACAGATTCAGGATTGAGGGCTTGAGTAGCAGCTATGGCCACTGCTGCATCTATAACACTGACAGCTATGTAGATAGCATATTTCTTAATTCCTCACATGCAGCTTAAGGGTGAGCAAGTAGAAAGAAAATGGATGACCACCAGGTAGCCAAGGAGGACAATGCAGCTGTGTCTGTGTGTGTGCACGTGCCAATTTGTGTGTGCATGTGCACATGTGTATAAAGTCAAAGTTTATTTATTCATCACAAGAAGGCCTACATTAAGACTACAATGAAGTTACTGTGAAAATCCCCTAGTGGCCTCACTCCAATGCCTGTTCGAGTACACTGTGGGAGAATTTAGCACGGCCAATGCACCTAACCAGCACATCTTTTGGACAGTGGGAGGAAACTGAAGCACCCAGACGAAACCCATGCAGACACGAGGAGAATATGCAGACTCCACACAGACAGTGATCAAGTCGGGAATCAAATCCGGGTCCCTGGCGCTGTGAGGCCACCGTGCTGCCCCTGTGCATGTGTGTGTAATCCCACATTCTGTGACCACAAACATGAGGGCAGGATGGGATGTTACCTCTCTAGTGCCAAGATATTACTAAATATTCTCAATGAGAAGGTGAAGAACCAGAGGTTATTGGTATCAATGACATAGTGAGAATGTAATGAGAAATCTGAATACTAGCTTGGAGTTTGGAGCTCCTGAGGCGAGATCTGGATTCAACAAACTATATATGGCAAGTGGAAGCAGCTGATTGGGTGAGTATGATCCTGTAGCTATTTTTATCACCCATTGTTTGAAAGATTTTCATTTTATGGTCTATCATTTGTAAGAACTATAAAGTATATTCTGTTGTAATGAGGACTAGGGAAGGAGGGCACTAGAGTAATTGGCATTATTTGATCTGATATATCTTTCAAAAGGTTTAAATTAAAAGGGAAATTCATGGCAGGGAAGCTCAAAGATATGGTGGCTGCTCCTGCCCTATGTGGGAAATGGGAACATTTCCGATTCCCAGGGACAACATGTGCCCAAATAACCTCTCCAGCTGCAGCATCTGGAAGTCTGAATTTTGGAGCTAGAACAGCAGCTGGAGACACTGTGGAGATTTCACAAGGTGGAGAGTATTGATGATAACATGTATATGAAGGTGTCACGCCAGAGGCTAAAAGCCTGCAGGCAGTAAGGAAATGGATGACCACCAGGCAGAGTAAGTGGGCTAGGCAGACAGTGCAGGAATCTCCTGTAGCCATTCCCCACTTTGGATACCGCTGAGTAGAGTGATCTCTCAGGGAAAGTAACAACATCCAAATTTGTTACACCACAATTGACTCTGCTGCACAGAAGAGGAGAAAATGTAGGAATGCAACAGTTATAAAGGATGCAATGTAAAGGGGATAAGTTTCTATGACCGTAAATGAGACCCAGGATGGTATGTTGCCTCTCTGGTGCTAGGGTCCAGGATGTCTCAGAGCAACTGCAAGACTTTCTAAGGGGGAAGGTTAACAGCCAGTGATCATGGGAAACGTAGAGGCAGCAGAGGTGAAAAAAATGATGAGGTCCTAAAAGCATAACATAGCGAGCTAGGAAACAAGCTGAAAAGTTTGACCTCAAAGATAATTATCTCAGGATTACTACCTGTGCCACATGCTAGTCGAAGTAGAAATAGCAGGATGTGTTGGAGGAATACATGACTGAAGATCATGGATCATAGAACCCTACAGTGCAGAAGGAGGCCCTTCAGCCCATTGAGTCTGCACCGAACTCAATCCCACCTAGGCCTTACCCCCATATCCCTACATATTATACCCACTAATCCCTCTAACCTAAGCATCCCTGGACACTAAGGGGCAATTTCTTAGAGATGGTGTGAGGGGGAGGGTTTCAGATTCCTGGGCATTGGGACAGGTTCTGGGGGGAAGTGGACTAGTACACATTGAATGGGTTACACCTGGACAGGACTGGGACTGATGTTCTAAGGGAAAGAATTTGCTGGACTGGCTGGGGAGGATTTAAACTAAAACGACAAGGGGATAAGAATCTATATAAGGAGTCAGCGACGGGGCAATCAACAATGTGAACAAAAGATAGAAAAGGGAAGGAAAGAAAGTGATTGGCAGAGAAAACAAAGGCCAGAATCAAACAAGGCTGCAGTAAAAAATAATGGGAGTGGGGCAAGTAATGTTAAAAAGACAAGCTATATGACTTTGTGCCTTAATATGCAGAGCATTCTCAACGAATTGAATGAATTAATCATGCAAGTGGTTGTAAATTGGTATGATTTGGCCAGGCTTATGGAGACATGGCTGCAGGTTGACCAGATGTGGGTGCTGAACGTCCATGAGTATTCAGTATTTAGGAAGGGCAGTAGAGTTGTACTGCTGGTTAAAGAATAAATTAATGCAATAGTGAGGAAATATATTAGCTCCAATGATATGGAAGATGTCTGAGTGGAGCTGAAAAACACCAACGGGCAAAAAACATTAGTGAGGATGGTAAATTAACCCCCAAGCTCCAACGGTGATGTTGGAAATAGCATTAAACAGGAAATTAGAAATGCATACAGTAGAGGAACATCTATAATTATGGATAACTTTGATCTGCATATAGATTGGACTAATCAAATTAATAACAATACCATAGAGGAGGAATTCCTGGAATGTGTATGGGATGGGTTTCTAGACTAATACATTGAGGAACCAAGTAGAGAACAGGCTATTCTAGACTGGGCATTGTGTAATGAGAAAGCAATAATTGGCAATTTAATAGTCTCCTTAGGGATAAGCGACCATAATGATAGAATTCTTCAACAAGATTGAAAGTGATGTAATTGATCCTGAGACTAGGTTCCTGAATCTAAATAAAGGAAACTATGGTGGTACGAGACGCAAGTTGGCTATGATGGATTGGGGAATGTTACTTATTGGGATGATGATGGATAACCAATGACAAACATTCAAAGGGCACATGCGTAATAATTGTTCATTTCTGTCTGGCACAAAAAGTAAAATGGGAATGGTGGACAAACTGGGGAAATTTGGCATCATATCAGATCCAATGATGAGGCATACATGTTGTCCAGAAAAAGCAGAAGACCTGAAGATCAAGAACATCTTAGAATTCAGCAAAGGAGAGCTAAGGGTTTGATTAAGAAGGGGGAAAACAAGTACTGGATTAAAGAACATAGAAACTGACTGTAAAAGCTTCTATAGATAGGTGAAGAGGAAAAGATTGGCAAAGACACATGTTGGTCCCTTACAGTCATAAACATAGAAGTCATAAAATGAAAGAATCCCTACAGTGCAGAAAGAGGCCATTTGGCCCATTGAGTCCGCATTGACCATAATCCCACCCAGGCCTTATCCCCATGACCCCATGCATTTATCCTAGTTAGTGCCCCTGACACTAAGGAGCAATTTAGCCTGGCCAATCCATGTAACCTGCACCTCGTTAGACTGCAGGAAGAAACCACAGCACCCAGAAGAAACCCATGCAAACACAGGGAGAATGTGCACAAACTCCACTCAGTCGATGACCCACTCCACTCAGTTGGGAATCGAACACGGATCTCTGGCGCTGAGAAGCTGCAGTGCTAACTACTGTGTCACCATGCTGCTCTCATGGGAATTCATAATGGGGAACAAAGAAATGGCTGACCAACTGAATACCTACTTTAGTTCTGTCTTCACAATGGAGGACACAAATAACATTCCAGAAATACAGGAGAACACAGGATTTAGCAAGAGGGAAGAATTAAAGGCAATCAATATTAGTAGGGAAATGCTGTTGGGAAATTGGTGGGATTGAAGGCTGATAAATCAATAGGGTGTGTAAATCAAAGTATCAGAATACCTAAGGAAGTAGTCCATAAAATAATGGATGTATTGGTGATCATCTTTCAATATTCTATGGAATCTGAACAGTTCCTATGGATTGGAGATAAGCTAATTTAACCCCACTATTGAAAAGGGTGGTAGGGAGAGAAAAGGGAATTTTAGACCTGTCAGTCTTACATTGGTAGTGGAGGAAATGCTCAAGTCCACCACAAAAGATTTAATCGCAAAGCACTTGGAAAATAGTGGCAGGATTTGACAGAGTCAGTGTGGATTTACTAAAAGGATATCATGCTTGACAAATTACTGGAACTCTTTGAGGATGTAATTAATAGAGTTGCTGACTGGGAGCCAGTGGATGTGATTTATTTGGACTTTCAAAACACTTTCAACACAACAGCAGATTATACATGAGGAGTATCTACATATGAGATTAGCGTGTGAAATTAAAGTGTGGATTTGAGGGTCGTACATTGAGATGGATAGCAAGCTGATTGGCAGACAGGATACAAAAAGTAGGAATAAACAAGCCTTTTTCCTAATGGCAGGCAGTAACTGGTGGGGTATTGCAGAGATTGGTGCTGGGTCCCTGCTATGCAACAGATAAATGAATGATTTAGCTGAGGAAATGAACTGCAATTTCTTCAAATGTACAGATGGTGCAAAGCTGGATGGGAGGGTGAGCTGTGAGGAGGATGCAGAGATGCATCAGTGTGATTTGGACAAAACAAGTGAGTGAGCGAATGCGTGGCAGATGAAGGATAATGTGGATAATTGTGAGGTTATCCACTTTGGTAGCAGAAAAGGGAAGGCAGACAATTATCTGAATGTCTATAGATTGAGAGAGGGGTATGTGAAACAAGACCCCAGTGTCCTGTTGGCCTTCATAGCGAGAACATTTGAGTACAGAAGCAAGGATGTCTTGCCGCAGTTATACAGAGCCTTGTTGAGGCCATATCTGGAATATTCTGTGCAGTTTTAGTCTCCTTATCTGAGGTAGTATGTTCTTGATTTGAAGGCAGTGCAACAAAGGTTTACCAGACTGATTCCTGGGATGGCGGGACAGACGCATGAGGGGAGATTGAGTCAATTAGGATTATATTGGCAGAAAAGTAAGAAGGGATCTCATAGAAACCTATAAAATTTGAACAAGACTAGACAAGGTAGATGCAGGAAGGATGTTTCTGATGGTGTAGGTTCCAGAAGCAGGGGTTATAATTTAATGAGAAAGGATAAACCATTTAGGACTGAGATGAGGAAAAATTTCTTTACCCAGAGATGATAACCCTGTGTAGTTTACTACCACAGGAAGTAGTTGAGGCCAAAACATTTTCTGTTTTCAAGAAAGAGTTAGATATAGCTCTCTGAGGTTCAGGAATTAAAGGATGTGGGGGAAAAGTGGGAAAAGGTTACTGAATTGGATGATCAGCCATGATCATAATGAATGGAGGAGTGGACTGGAAAGGTTGAATGGTCTAGTGCTGCTCCAATTTTATATGTTTCTGTGAGGAAAAAGTGATGCAGATTTTAGGAACATAGGAAAGAAAAGTGAGATCTCAAAGTTAATTATTCCTAGCGTCCATGAGCTTATGGGTACAGACGTACTGCCCCTTGACATTCAATGGTGTTACCATCACTGTATCCACCACTGTCCACATCCTTGGGGTTTGACCAGAAACTCAATTGGACTTGACACATAAACACATTGGTTACAAGAACAGGTCAGAGGCTAGGAATACTGTGGCGAGTAATTCACCCAAAGCCTGTCTACCATCTACATAGCACAAGTCAGGAGTGTAATCCCACTTGCCAGGATGAGTGCAACTCCAACAACACTCAAGAAATGATTGGCACCATATCCACAAACATCCACTTCCTCCACCACTCTTGTTTAGTAGCAGCAGTGTGTACCATCTACAAGATAAGTGCCAAAATTCACCAAAGATCCTTCGGCAGCATCTTCCAAACCCACAACACTTCCATCTCGAAGGACAAGTGATTTATGGTATATATCCACTGCAAGGAATCCAACGAATAAGGCAGATGAACCGAGGGCACAGGTAGATATTTATCATTGAAACTTAGCTTAAAGATGGGCAAGAATTGCAGCTCCACATTCCTGATTATGACGTTTTCAGACAGGATGGAGAGGAGCATACAAAGGATAGGGGTTTGCAATAATTGTTGTAGAATCCATTATAGTTATGAGGAAGCTTCACATAGGAAAAGGACAGCAAATGAGGTCCTATGGATTGAACTGAGGAATAGAGAGGTGCAGAAACAATTCAGGGAGTATAATATAAAGCCCCAGTCAGAGGGAGTTAGAAGAGAGAATGTGTAGAATTTCTGAGAAGAAACAATAGGGAGGAAAAATTAGGCAATTTCAACTACTCTAATATAAATTGGGAAAGAATCAGTGTTAAAAGTACAGAGGCTATGAATTCCTAAAATGCATTCAGGGGAACAGTTTCTGGTCAGTACATAGCACGAGAGGGATTAGCTCTACACTTAATTAGGAACTGAATCTGGATAAATGGAAGAAGTATCAATAGGAGTGTCTTAGTGATAGTAATTACAACTCAATGAGATTTAGAGTAGTTGTGGAAAAGGATAAAAGTTTAGAGTTGGGGAAAAGCCAATTTTACTAAGCTAAGATTTGATTGGCAATTGTGGTCTGTAAGCATAAACTTCTCCATGAAATTTTCTCATTGTTATGACACTTATTTGCCTTCAAATAGTGATTCTGGATTTAAAATATATACGTTTGTACGATGCAGAATGTTCAGCACCATTCCCGTATCCTCAGATACTGAAGCAGCAGAGTCCAAACACTTCAGGCCCTGGACAACACCCAAGCTTGTGTTGACAAGTCGTAAACAACACTCATGCCACACAAGCGGGGGTGAAAGGGTGAGAGTGAGTGTGAGGGCAGGGTTAAGTGAGAATAGGGTGAGGGTGAGTCTAGAGGTGAGAGTAAAAGCAGGGATGAGAGCGAGCCCGGGGGTAAGAGTGAAGTGAGAATGCATGTGAGGGCGAGAGTGAGGGCAAGGGTGAGAGTGAGAGCAGCGGGAGCACTTGGGAAGAATGGGGACGGGGCGAGAGTAGTGTTAGAATGACAACACTGGGGGGCAACGGTGGAGGAAGAGTGAGGGCTGGGGTGACAGTGAGGGCAAAGGTAAGAGTGAGAGCTACTCACTATTGAGCCTATCAGCAGCAAACTTGGGAGAGAAACAAATTACGTTTGGGTTCCCTACAAATATTTTCAAACTCACTGACATGTCTTACCAACATTTTCAACAATGAATCTGGGGGCCACATTGCGGGGCTTCGCAGGTTGTTGTTTGGACATGCCTGGTCTAGAACTTGGCATTTGGTGGCAAAGAACTGCACAACACTGAAAGAAAATCAACACTACAAAGCATAAGAACATTGTGATTATTGGGGAATCATTAGGCATGGGGATGATCAGGAACTTTTCTGCAATTGCCAAACACCAGTGTTACCTTCCTGGACAACCACATGGGACAAGTTGCAGGGGGCAAAGGAACAGCCAGAAGTTCTAGTTCATGGTTGGTACAATCACATAAGAATGGAAAGAAGCTACAGAAGAAATTAAAAGCAGGGTAATAATGGTAGTAATGTCTGGATTGTTCCTAGTGTCAAACCCTGCAATCCACTGGTGAAGGATGATAACATTCCACCCAATAATTCTGATATTTGGAAAAGTTTGGTTTATATATAACGTTTCAAAGGAAAATCGTATTTGACTGACTTGATTGAAGACTTTGATGAACTATAAGAGAAGGAGAGGGAGGTAGCATGGTCGATGTTGTGTAAATGTATTTTCCAAAGACATTTGACAAAGTGCCATATAATAGAACAGAAACAAAGGCCAGGGGATTAAAATGACAATGTCAATGCGTTTATGAAATTGGCTAACGGGCAGAAAGCAGAGTGTAGTGATGAACAATTGTCAGTTTGAAGAGAAATGTGCAATGTTTTGCCCCAAGGACTGGTGTTGGCACCATTACTCTTTTTGATATGTATAATGACCTGAACTTGGGTATAATTTCAACGTTCTCAGATGATACAAATCTCACAAGTATAGCAAACAATGCAGAGTAAAGTAAAAGACTCCAGGAGAACATTGCAGACTGGTGAAAGAGGCAGGAAATAACAGATGAAATTTAATACCGTGAAGTGATTAATTTTTTAAGAGAGAATTTACACTAAATTACACAGTTTTCAAGGAGTTCAGGATGAGAGAGAGTTGGCAGTGTATGTGCAAAAATTGTTGATTGTATCAGATCAAGTCGAGAAGTCTTTTAAAAATATATATGGGATTCTTGGCTTTGTTAACATGGAGAGTACAAAAGCAAGAAATAAAGCTAAACGTTTATGAAATGCCGCTTATGCCTTAGTCGAAGTATTGTGTTCAATTCTGGGAGGAAATTGTAGAGAGCATGCAGAAGAGATTTAGTAAAATGATGAACAGGATGAAAATGTTCAGTTATGTGGAAACTGGGGAAGCTAGGGTTATTCTCCTTTAACAGAAAGCTAAGAGATTTGATAAAGGTGTACAAAATCAATAACAGTTTTTAGAGAAAATAAAGGAAATTATTTTCAGTGGCCGAAGGTCTGATAACTGGAGAAATTCTATTTCATTTTACTTGTTATGATTTGGAACACACTGCTTAAAAGGGAAATTCAATAGTAACTTTCAAAAAGGAATTTTGAATAAACACTTGAAGTAAAATTACAGGGCTATGGTAAAAGGGCAGGGGAGTGAGATTGATCAAATAACTCTATCAAAGAGTTGAGATGGGCCTAATAACTTTCTTCTGTGATTCAAACACTTTGAGAATGCAAATGACAAGGCCCCGTAAACGGCAATGTGATAATGATCAGATCATCTATCTGAGTGATGTTGATTAAGAAATTAATATTGGCCAGGATATTGGTAAGAACTCCCCTGCTTTTAAAATGCTGTCATCAGCGCTTTTTAAATCTACCTAAAAGGGAAGATGTGGTCTTTGGTACATCTTCTATTTTGCATTTACAGAGTGCAACTTCACCTGCCTGAGGTATACATCAAGAATGTGGCAAGAATGATGAGTCTTAAAGGGTTGTCTGTTCTTATTTCAGTTGGCCTCATTAGTCATGTTCCATAAGTTTTGCATCTTACCTCCCGTTGCCATAAACTTTTGTCACTCTTTGAAGTCAAATTTGCCATGGTAAATTGCTTCCTTTCAAACCCACTTCACACACCAATATGATCCTGTTTGCCAGAAAACAATAGCATTCACCAGCATATGAACAGTTCCAACCATGCATTGCATTTATACTTGCCTACACCCTTCCTGTGGGATTTTTCACTCAGGTTTACCGTAATTAGAATTCCATAACAGTGGGCGCATGTACCAGGATACAGTGAAAAGTTTTCTTTCTTGTGAGCGTTACAGAGAAAATATACCATTCTTAAGTACATGGGGAGAAGGAAAAGATAGGGTGCAGAATATAGTGTTGCAGTTAACGATAAGGTGACGAGAAAGATAATCTTAATATGTGATGGAACCATTCAGAAGTCTGATGGCAACAGGGAAGAAGCTGTTCTTAAGTCGGTTGATACGTGTTTTCAGAATGTTGTGTCTTTTTCCCAATAGAAGAAGGTGGAAGAGAGTGTGTCGGGTTGCGTGGGGTCTTTGATTATGCTGGCTTTCGAGGCAGTGGGAAGTGTTGATGGAGTCAATAGATGGGAGACTGGTTTGCGTGATGGACTGGGCTATGTTCTCAAATGAACAACGCAGAATCTGAACCAAGAAATGCTAGCTGGAATATCATGTACAGAAAAATAAATAGAGAAAAAAAGACATGGAATTAAAAGATACAATGAGTAAAAGGGTATAAAATAATCTATGTTTTAA
Organism: Carcharhinus amblyrhynchos; assembly: GCF_965287045.1. Classification (NCBI taxonomy): domain Eukaryota; kingdom Metazoa; phylum Chordata; class Chondrichthyes; order Carcharhiniformes; family Carcharhinidae; genus Carcharhinus; species Carcharhinus amblyrhynchos. The sequence continues at coordinate 24,781,575 of NC_137328.1, read as the reverse complement.
AATTTTCTATTAATAACTAAAACTGAAAGAATGAAATTCTATACTTGTAAAAGGTAATTTTCATTGCTAGAGAGTTTGTAATTAAGACACATCACACTCGTCCATGTATTTCAATGCTGAGTCTGTTGTCAAGACACTGATATTGTTCAGCTTCTGAAGGAACAGGGCTTCTTAGCAACTTTCTGACTTTTGTATTTAATTGTGTCTATCTGAACCCAGAGAGATGTCATCTGATTTAGTGTTTAATAATGCTGACACTGATAAACTCATCATCATAAACTTCATCACAAAACTCTGGCCAACGTATTCATTCAGTGATGGTGAGCAAAGGCAAGGAGATCTTTATTTGTGTCCTTTGTGCTCCCTACAACAGTAACATTTTTGTTTAGAAAGTGTAATTTACTCCTCTATGGTACTGGTTATCGATTGATGAGTTTATTTAATACATTTTTGCTAGAATTGCACTTAGATGATACAAACTGTCACCACATTTCTATGATTCTATGATTTACATTATTTTCTATACCCCATTCCAAAATAATTTGATTATTCTATGTTGATTTCCCTCAATACCCAAATCTGTAATTTGATTTAAGTTTCTCACAAATAGGGGTCCTATCATTAGAATGCTAGCAAATCTTCAGGAAAACTTATGCGGCCTGCCCTGCGAACCAATGTTTGTGAATCATCTGCTAATGTTATGAATTAGTGACTCAAAAGAGGTTGTTGCTGCATTGTATGGGACATTTCCTTTGCTAGCCGTGCTCCACTATTTTGGTTTCCTGAGAAGCAGAAATTACCCTGACAAAACAAACTTCACAACAAAGGGAGCCATTTCCCTAACACTTGTCTTTTCATTGGGGTAGAACATTAGTTTAAGAATAGTTTTAAATGATTGCTTCCTTTTCTTATCATGAGCAAAACTCTCTAGGATATACATTTCTGTTGGTGTACTGTACATTGGCTGACTGTGGGTAATTGAAGCTGAGGAAATACTTACTGAACACATCCGTATTTATCAGTGTGGCTCAGCATATGTTGTATCAGCTGATCACTGTCCAATCCACACTGCTGACATTGGGAACAAGGACTCTTCTCTACAGAACGTAATGTGGACCCTTCAATCTATTAATACTGACAAAATTGGCAGCTACAGAGGGAACGTACAAGGTCAGCCAGCTGATACATTGGAACACAGCCAGATTTTGTTTTAGCAGGATCTTCCCAGGTCATGGCTAATTTTGGCAGCAGGATCTCCGGGAAGCAGCTGCTGCTGACAGAAGGTTGTTCTGTGTGCATGCAACAGAGGCAGTGTGTTATTGACTACTCCCTTGAGGCAAGCAGGAAGAGAAACAGGAAGTGATTCCTTTAGACGTAAGGTGGGACCAAAGACATATAGTCCAGACGTGCCTCAGTGCTGCTCATTGAACAAGAGTGAGGGCTGGTAACACTAAGCATGAAGGCAATAGTTAGGGTGGGGGCTACTCTGAGAACAGAGATGAGTGAGGGCAGAGGCGAAAGTGAGAACAGGGGCAAGAGTGAGAGTAGAGGGTGAGAATAAGGATGGGTTGAAAATGAGGTTGGGAGCAAGAGTAAAGGTGGGAATGGGGATGAGAACAGGGCTGAGAGTCAGGATGGGGGTGAGAGCGAGGGAGGAGGGGAGAAGGAACTTTAATCTGCACATAGATTGGGCTATTCAAATTAGTAACCATTTCATAGAGGAGGAATGCCTGGAATGTGTACAGGATGGTTTTCTAGACTGATACATTAAGGAACCAACTAGAGAACAGGCATTTCTAGACTGGAAGTTGTGTAATGAGAAAGCAATTATTGCCATCTAGTTGTTGCCTTGGGAATGAGGAACCATAATATGATAGAATTCATCATCAAGATAGAGAGTGACATAATTGCTTCTGAGATTAGGTTCCTGAATCTAAATAAAGGAGTCTGTGATGGTATGAGACATGTGATGGCTATGATGGATTGGGGAACATTACTTATAGGGATGACGGTGGGTAACCAATGGCAAACAGTCAAAGAGCACATGGGAGAACTGCAACAATTGTTGATTCCAGTCTGGAGCACAAAATAAAATAGAAATGATGGACAAACTAGGGAATTCAGGATCATATTAAATACAAGAAAGGGGCATACAAGTTGGCCAGAAAAAACAGGAGACCTGAAGAGCAGGAGAATCTTGGAATTCATTAAGAAGGGGAAAATTGAGTACTGGATTAAGGAACGTAGAAACTAACTGTAAAAGCTTCTATAGTTATGTGAAGAGAAAAAGATTGGTGAAGACAAATGTAGGTCCTTTATAGTCAGAAACTTGGGAATTTCTAATAGTGAACAAAGACATGTCTGACCAACAGGCTATATACTTTAATTCTGTCTTCACAAAGGAGGACACAAAATATATACCAACAATGTTTGGGAACATAGGTTTTAGTCAGTGGGAGGAACTGCAGGAGATCCGTAATAGTAAGGAAATGGTGTTGGGAAGTTGATTGCTTTGAAGGCCGATAAATCCCCAGGACCTGATAATCTACTTCTCAATGTACTAAAGAAAGTGCTCTGAGAAATATTGATTGCGTTGGTGGTCATCTTTCAAGACTCTGTAGACTTTGAAACAGTTCCTACAGATTGGAGGGTAGCTAATGTAACTCCACTATTAGAAAGGGAGGTAGAGAGAATACAGGGAATTATAGACCAGTCAGCCCGATGTCAGTAGCGTGGAAGCAGCTGGAATCCATTGTCAAAGATTTAATACCAGAGTACTTGCTAAAAGTAGCAGGATCAGACATAGTCAGCATGGATTTCTGAAAGAGAAATCATGCTTGCCGAACTTACTGGAATTCTTTGAGGATGTAACTTGTAGAGTCGATGAGGGGAAGGTAGTGAATGTGCTTTATTTGGACTTTCAGAAGGCTTTCAATAAGGTCCCACATAAGAAACTAGCATGTTTATTTAAAGCACATAATACTGGGGGTAGTGTATTAAGATGGATAGAAAACTGGTTTGCATCGAGGAAACAAAGAATAGAAATAAATAGGTTGTTTTCCAAGTTGTTGTTGTTGTTTACATATATTTATACACCGTTCTGTTTTTCCCTTTAGGAAATATTGGGGGAAGTGATAGAATGATTTTTGAGCTGATTATCAGCAAGTCGAACCACATTTTGAATGTTCCTTACATGTTCAACAAGCTATGATGTTGGACTCAATTCTGAAGTTTCTAGTCTAGCAATAGGGTTGCTACCACTAGACCTCCTTTTACCAAGTTGCAGATACTGAGTAGTGAGGTCTGATCAGTGTTCGGACTCCAGCTATTCACAATATATATTAATTATTCAGATGAGGGAACTAAATGTAATATTTCCAAATTTGCAGATGACACACAACTGGATGCGAGGATGAGCTGTGAGGAGGATGCAGAGATCCTTTAGTGTGATTTGAACAAGTTGAGTGATTGGGCAAATGCATGGCAGATACAGTATAATGTGGATAAATGTGAGGTTATTCACTTTGGTAGAAGATACCAAAGGCAGGAAAACAGATAATTATCTGAATGGCTATAATTTGAGAGAGGGGAAGGTGCAACAAGATCCGGATGTCCTTGTACTCTGGTCACTGAACATAAGTATATAGGTGCAGCTAATGGTGAAGAAGGCAAATGGTGTGTTAGTCTTCATAGTGAGACAGTTTGAGAGCAGGGGCAGGGATATTTTTCTCCAGTTATTCAGGGTTTGGTGAGGCTATACCTGGAACATTGTGTGCAGTTTTGGTTTCCTTATTTGAGGAAGAATGTTCTTGCTCTAGAGGGAGTGCAAGACTGATTCTGGGATGGTGAGACATTCATATGGGGAGAGATTGAGTCAAGTAGCATGTTATGTGCTGGAGTTTAGAAGAATGAGGGGGGATCTCATTGAAACCGACACAATTCCAACATAATTAGGCAGGATAGATGCAGGAATAATGTTCCTGATAGTGGGGCAACATCAATCAGGTCACAGTCTGAGGATATGGTGTAGACCATTTAGAACTTAGATGAGGATTAATTTTTTTCACCCCAAGAGTGGTCAGCCTGTTGAATTCATTGTTCCAGCTAAAACATCTGATATCAGATGCCATACCCCCAGAGAGAGAGATGAGGTACCCTGCTTCTCTACTAGTTATCCACCTTTCAATGATTAGCAAGGATGTTCAAACAAACCTCTCACGGGTGAACAGCTGAATGCCATCTCTGAGGTCGCCTCTCAGGGTGCCCAGGAGGATGGCAGCAGATCCTCCACCTCACTGTCAGTGCTCGTTGCATCTGATGTTGCCACGGCAACTGATGGGTGCCCAGCTATGGCACTGGACACACCCTGCCACCCACGCTGCTCAGATTCCAGAGGATGACCAGCAAGATCATTGCAGCGTCTGCAAGTACATGTTTAAGGCACCTTGAGCACAACAGGGGCTTCTAATGGCTGACTTTATTGCTGTTCATATTTCAAAACTCTCTTGACAGTGTGACCATCAATACCAGAAAATATTCTGTTTGTTTCTTGTTCCTTTGAATATTAAATAAATGTTGATTTTGTTGTAATGGCCCAAGTATGCATAACGGTTGTTTTGTGTATGCAGGTAGCAGGTGGGGAGCAGAAGCAGGGGCAATGAACTTTATTGCATATGCTCTGGTTGGGATTTGGTGTCTTGTGTTTCTGCGTCACTAATGTCTTGTATGGCGGTAGTGTCCTTGGCCTGAGCTGGGATCGATGCTATGGCAACCTGGTTAAGTTGCCATTATAAAGCTTCCCTGATGTTTCTCCCTCCCTGAATATTCCTGATATATGTCTCCACAGCCTCACTCTGTGCCACTCGGAGCTTCTCATCAGGCCCACGCATCTGTCGCAAAAACCTGGATGTTGTCCATGTTTGGGCTGATAAGTGGCAAGTAACATTCCCGCCAGACAATGACTATGTCCGATAAGAGAAAATCTAACTGTCTTCCCTTGAATGGTATTACCATCCCTGAATTCCCCACTACAACAGGGTTACCATTGACCAAAAACTGAGCAGGACAAGCCACGTAAACACGGTGACTGCAAGAGCAGATCAGAGGCTAGAAATCCTGTGGAGACTAACCCACATCCTGACCCCCCTCAAAGGCTGTCCACAATACACAAGGCACAAAGTCAGGAGTGTTATGGAATACTCTCCTGTAGCATAGATGGGTGTAGCTACAACAACATTCAAGAAGCCCGATACCAATATGGACAAAGCAGCCCATTTGATTGGCACCCATCCACAAACAGTCGCCACAGTGGCTATAATGTGTATCATCTATAAGATGCACTGCTGGAACTCACCAAGCCTTTTTTGGGCAGCGCCTTCCAAACCTATGACCACTGCTATCTAGAAGGCAGCAGACACATGGGAACACCACAACATGGAAGTTGTACCCAAGACACTCACCACCTTGACTTGGAAATATATCACTGTTTCTTCACTGTCAGTGAGTCAAAATCCTGGGACTCGCTCCCTAACAGCACTGTGGCTGGATCGACATCACATGGACTGCAGTGTTGCAAGAAGGCAGCTCACCACCACATTCTCAAGGGCAATTAGGGGTTGGCAATAAATGCCGGCCTAACCCCAGACAAGAAGAAATTTTAAAAATCTGGATCAACCCTGTAATCCTCAGCCTTTAATATGTCCACCCTTGCTAGTTCCAGATTGTGCAGAGCACAGCAGGCAATGACTACAAGAGACATATGCTCTGGGGAATATTGCAGTGCTCCTCTGATTGGTCCAGGCAGCTGAATTGCATGGTAGCCTTCTTTAGCACCACTCTTGTGGAGGTATGACTCCTGTTGCACCTTTGTAAGGGATAGCCCTTTTCACCCAGCTGCCACCCATCCAAACAAGCAGGAGTGATGAACAACCTTGGTACCTATATGTGCTATGGCATGTAATGATCATACAAGCTGCCAGGATAAATGGCACAGACTTGAATGATCTGTGTCTTGTGGTCACAGATGATCTACAGGTTTATTCTAGTTAATAAACTAGAATGCCCTCTGCTTCTCAAAGGTTCTCAGCTCCCCTGCAGGAGAACTGAGGACCACATGAGTGGAGTAGGTTGCATTCTAGATGCAGGGGAAGCCTTCAATTGCCACAAAGCTTTTGGTTCTCTCAGCCGGACCTCATCCATCCAGTATTGGATGAATATCATCACCAGTCTGAAGAGAGCTATAGTGACAAGCTTAACACAATTGTGGGAAGCAGATTAGGATAAACTATACAGATCCCCCACTGACTCCTGGAAGAAACAGTGACATAGAAGTTGAGGGCCACTGATCTTCTGAGCCACTGGCATAGGGTGGCCACTCATAGAGTTGGAGGGGATCTACAGTCCAATGATCTGTCATGTAGTAGTGACAGTGCCGCTGGAGAGTTGGAGCATCATTTGGCAGTGGGCCTCGGACATGTTGAGGTAGTTGGAGCACTGCTTGTACACTCTGGCTATAGAGTCATGGCCTGTGAACCTTTCTGCCCTGCACTCCCTGCTGACCTTTTCTCCCCTCAGGTTGTTTCCTGCAATCACCTGGCCTCCTCTCCCTCCTGGCACTCTCTTCCTCCCAAGAGGAGATCCAACCAGCTGAACATATGATCCCCATAATCAGAAGTGCAGATGACACTTTCTCATACACTGAAGGGTGCACTCAGCTGAAATATTTAGACAAAGATAACAAGAAAAAGTATCCCATAAGAAAGATATCCACATATGGAATGCATCAGAATTGACAGAATCAATCTCAGGTCACATCTCTCAGGTCACTTAAAATTCACAGGGAAAAACTGTAACTGAAAGAGACAAAGGGGGCAACCTTACCAAATAAATTCTAATACTAGAACAGATGTGAAAACAGGAAAGTTTTTGATCCATTATTTGGGTGAGTTCAAATTTGCACTGAGACAAAAAAAACCCTCAAAAATGGTTTCTTGCTTGTAGGGGGAAGGGGTGGGGCTTAATTCACCCAAACACTAGCTGAGAGCAGTAAAGGCAAAATTGCACATACGCCTGTCACTCAACCTCTGCTGCTCTCAGCCAGCTGAAACAAAGCACCCCCGAGATATCATGGGGGCCTGCCGCCTATCATAACCCCTCCCTCACCTGCTTGGACTGACCTCCTCCCCTCCCTCACTCCCACGATCGTTGGCCTGACACCAACGACCCCCCCCAAGTCCCACCCCGAACCCATGAGCGCTAGCCAAAGTAATCTTCGGAATTGCCAGCCTGACCCCTCCCATGATCACCGGCCTGACTGCCCCTCACCCCCTACCATTTCTGACGCAATCCCCTCCCATATTCGCCGTCCTATTCACACCCTGTACCTGCCAGCCCGACCCCCCACTTGATCGTCGCTCCAATTACCCCCTCCCATGACCATCCCCAATCTCCCCCTTGCTCCCCCCACCTATCCCTGATGTAGAACGGCACCTCCACACTGACTGGCACTTGTCCGGCACCAACTCCTTTGTAGGCGCTGTCCCACACTCTTCCTGCTTCCTTTGTACTGCTCGGTGCCCAGTGAGCACTGTCAGGGTGCCAAGCTGGCAATAACCAAGGGGCAGTACCCCCCCTTATCCACGGGTAGCCTTAATGGCTTGTGGTTCTACTGTTGAGACCACCACAATTGGTCCCTTTTGCTGGTGACCAGCTGTGATTCTCATCAGAGAGAACCATTCCCAACGAGGTCCAATGGGCAAGTGAGCCCTGATGATAACATCCCAGGCTCATTAATTCAATGCAAAATACAATTTAAAATTATGCAAATAAATTATTTACCCCTGCACCAGATATCTGATGCCGATAAGATCACAAGAAGTGAGAAATCTGGTGTGAACTGGATTTCTTGGCTCTTGAGCATCTTACCGGCACAACCCACCCATCGGTCAGCAGGATGCAACGTTAGATGGCCCCATTGCCTTTGCCCTGGGGGCATTTAATCCTGTCCCTGGCTGAGAATTTGTGGAAAATGTTTTGGCCACCTGCTAATGTTGCCCATGTGACAGCCACCAAATCACACAGGATTCTTTTCAATCGGTAAATGTAATGAACTTAGTTGGTGCTTTAAGTGTCAGTCAGCATGCACATCAGTTAGAAGTGGGCCTGTCCACCATAATATCGCATGTGTGACACTGCTAGGATGCTTACCCGACATCTTCTCACACAATTTCACACAAACTCAGGTCGGGTGCATGCCCATTTTCTTCATGTGAAATTCTGGCCACAGAAACTCAGGGGCGCTTGAAGACCTTAACTCCTAATTCAGCAGAATGTCAAAGGCAAGTTCAAATTTATTTCAAAATCAGGAAATTATAAACAGAAGAGTAATCTTCCCCCATTACCACCCTCAGATAACAGATGCACATGTCACCTTGTATATGTTGTAGCATTTGATTTTGATTTATTATTGTCACATGTTTAACATACAGTGAAAAATATTATTTCTGTATGCTATATAGACAAAACATACTGTTCATAGAGAAGGAACCGAGAGAGTGTGGAATGTCGTGCTGCAGTCATAGCTAGGACGTAGAGAACGATCAACTTAACACAAGGTAAGTCCATTCAGAAGTCTGACTGCAGCAGAGAAGAAGCTGTTCTTGAGTCGGTTGGTACGTGACCTCAGACTTTTGTATCTTTTTCCTGACGGAAGAACATGGAAGAGAGAATGTCCAGGCTGCATGGGGTCCTTAATTATGCTGGCTGCTTTGCCGAGGCAGAGGGAAGAGTGGACAAAATCAATGGATAGGAGGCTGGTTTGCATGATGGATTGGGCTACATTCATGTAGATCCTTGCGGCCTTGAGCAGAGCAGGGGCCATACCAAGCTCTGATGCAACAGAAAGAATGTTTTTTATGGTGCATCTGTAAAAGTTGGTGAGAGTCATAGCTGACATGTCAAATTCCCTTAGTCTTCTGAGAAAGTAGAGGCGTTGGTGGGCTTTCTTAACTACAGTGTCGGTTTGGGGGACCAGGATAGGTTTTTGATCTGGACACCTAAAAACATGAAACTCTTGGCCCTTTCTACATCGTCCCTATTTCCTATTGGCAATTGCGCTGTGGGTGAATATTATCCTACAGTGCAGAATAATGCCATTTGGCCCATCAAATCTGCACCAGCAACAATCTCACCCTGGCTCTATCCCTGTAACCCCACTTATTTACCCTCTTAATCTCACTGACACTAATGGTCAATTTAGCATTGCCAATCCACCTAACCTGCACAACTTTGGACTGTGGGAGGAAACCCATGCCGACAAGAGGGAGAATGTGCGAACTCCACACAGACAATGACCCAAGCCAGGAATTGAACCCGGGTCCCTGGGCTGTGAGGCAGCAGTGCTAACCTCTCATTTGTGATAGTGAATTCCACAAATCCAATCCAATGCGTTCTTTGAAGTGAGACTTGTTGTTTAAAGGGAAAAATCAGTGAGAAGATTTGGGGATGGATGGTGAGATATTGATTCAAATGAAAAGATGCTTTGAAAAATGTCTGTCTTCCCCAGCTTGAGGAAAATAATGTGGAGTAACATAGGAAATATGCTTTTTATGATATAATTGTGACAGAAATTATGTACAGGCTATGCCACCTGAAGGAACGAAAAGAAATGTTTATTTTCTCATATTTACTGCAGGTTGTAGGGTTTCATGAATTTCCACAAGCTGTTGTTGGATGTCATTATTGCAGACCATTTTCTGTTGCTGCTGAAGAATCCGTCATTTATAATCAAGTCTGGCAGCATTGAAAAGTTCCTTCCACCAATAATTTGAGTGAAAATTGGCATGAGTGCAAAATGGAGGTCTCCAGTGCTAACACTGACATGCACATCTTAAGCAAACATTAAATATCAATGATAATAGATCATATAAACTCTGAGGCCTGATGCTCAGCAGCAAAGATGTATATGGATTTCTTTAGCTTGAAGGTTTGGCATTTCCAGTAAATTTGCCATTAAAAGATTATAAATCTGGTAAGTGGAAAACATTAACTGCAGATGCGACTCCTACCTGCAGTGAGGGGAGGAGCTTGAACAATTGGGGAGATAGCTCTGAGAATGCATATTGTAGCAACCACGGAATTAACACAGCTTGTCCTGCGCAATTAAGGCTAAGCACATTTAATCTGACAATTTAACAAAGAAGTTGACAATAATTATTCCAAATGATTATCCTTGACTTATTTTTATCTCATGAAAATAGTAAAACATTGAAGCCCAGCCTTTAAAACTAGCGACGAACATTATTTCCAAGAAAGATATTGGCAAAGCTATTTTTTAAAGACTTCTTTGTTTTTGGTTGTTTGTTATTGTAAGAATAAAGAATAAGACTCAAGGAATATTATCTGCTTGCACATTGAATGACAGTTTTTTAAAAGAGTTGATTATGTTAAATTAGTCCACAATACTGATCAATGGAGATAAATGGTATTGATTTATAATACTGACATGTATGAATGTATTATACTGCTTTGTAATAGTAGTGTATGATGGTGAGTTACAATAGTCATGGTGTGTTATGTTGAAGGGTTTTTTTTAATTCATTCAAGGGATGTGGGCTTCACTAGCTAGCCACAGCTTATTGCCTATTCCAAATTGCCCTTGAGAAGATGGTGATAAGCCGTCTTCTTGAACCACTACAGTCCCTGTGGCATAGGTACACCCAAAGTGTCATGAGGAAGGGAGTGCCAGGATTCTGACACAGTGAAGGAATGGAAATATATTTCCAAGAGGATGGTGAATGGCTTGGAGGGGAACTTCCATGTGTAGTGTTCCCACATATCTGCTGCCGCTATCCTTCCAGAAGATAGTGTTGAGGGTTTGAAGTGCTGTCTAAGGAGGCTTGCTGAGTTCCTGCTGCACTTCTAGATAGTACACACTGCTGCTATTGTGCATTGGTGGTGGAAGGAGTGAATGTTTGTGGAAGGGGCACCAATCAAGTGGGCTGCTTTTTCCTGGATGGTGTCAAGTTTCTTGAGTGTTATGGAGCTGCATTCATCCAGTTGAGTAGAGATTATTCCATCACACACCTGCATTGTTCCTTGTTGATTGTGAACAGGGTTTGGGGAGTCAGGAGGTGAGTTACTTGCCACAGGATTCCTAGCCTTTGAATTACTTTTGTAGCCGCAGTAATTATGTGGTGAATCCAGTTGTTATCAGATATATAACTTCAGTAAACTTCCTTGCTTTGCAATGTTGCCTTCTATCTAAGGAAACTTTCTCCTTCAAAAACAGATATGAAAGTAATAATTGAGTGTATTTTATTTCTTGGGCTGTAGATGAAGTTGGGTAGGTTGTAGCTTTATCACTGATTCCTAGTTGACATGAAAATATGGTGAGCATTTTCTTCAACTACTGTTGTCTTTTGGTTGAACTTGCTCTCACAATCGGCCCATAATTTTAAGCCAGTGATGATGAAGGAACCAAATGCGTTCGAATCAAGAAGCTCTGTGACTTTCAGGGAAATGTATCGAAGGGAGTATTGAGTTCTATTGTGTGTATCGATCACGAAGATTTCTGTGTCATGGTTGAAATTGTGATTACTGAGTATTATTGTGAAAGTGCCAATCTAGGTGAAAATTCCATCACACTCTTTGTTTGAGACTTGTAGATGGTGGAGTGGCTCTAAATGTGATGTTACCGAACAGCCATCTCTACACTGCGACAATGTTAATTTGACAGATCCAGTTCTGTGTGCACAGTTATGGTGATACTTTGGGTGTTGGAGATCTTGCAATGTTGAAGACTAGAAAGAGATATTGAGCCTTTTCTTGTTGAAGATGATCATGAGAACTTCTATAACACAAGAATTATTTGCCACATCAGCCTGAGCCTTGGGTTCTTTGTATTCTGCCTGGTCAAATGCTATCTCGACACAAAGGGGAACTACTCTCATCTCTCCTCTGACATCCAGTTTTGGCACAATTATGGTAATGTTTGGAGCTAATTGATCCTGGTGGACTTCAAACTGAGTGTCAATAAACAAGTTATTGCTGATAGGATGAAGCTTAATGTTATTATTGATGATTTATTATCTCTCTTTGCACAGGAGACTGAGGGGGTTGGATTAATTCTGTTTTCATGGCTACTACAAATTTTGGCAACTTTCCACATCATTGTGGAAACAGATTGCCTGAGGTGGCTGTTTATGGGGTGTAGTTTTTTCAGGAGTACAGATGAAATGTTGTCACACTACACCCAGCCACCTCTTACTGTCTCACAAGGCACATTGAGTTGGCTGGACATTGATGTTCTGGCCTCAGCAGATGAACAAATTACACTTTTGACTGAAAACATTTGCACAAGAGGATGGTGTAGTTTTGATAAAGTGCTCCTGACAGCAAGGCACTTTGTCAAGACTACCCCAACATTCTATCAACATCTAGTCTGGAATTTCTATGACCAATTCATCTGAAAAAAATGAGTACTGTGTTGATCCATCTTATTGGGTACCTTATAGGAGTTTTAGAATCCCTACTGCAGAAGAAGGCCATTTGACCATCAAGTCTGCACCTACTCTCCAAAAGAGCATCTTTCCCAGTAGCACCTCATCACGCCATGCATTTACCCTGCTTATCCCCCTAACCTGTAAGGATGGCATGGTGGCACAGTGGTTAGCACTGCTGCCTCAAAGTGCCAGGGACTGGTGTTCGATTCTTGGCTTGGGTCACTGTCTGTGCAGAGACTGCACATTCTCCTTGTGTCTCCGCAGGTGTCCTCTGGGTGCCCCGGTTTCCTCCCGCAGTCTGAAAGAGGTGCTAGTTAGGTGCATTGAACATAGAACATAGAACATAGAACATTACAGCGCGGAACAGGCCCTTCGGCCCACAATGTTGCGCCGACCAGTCTTATTTTTAAAAAAAAACATTGACCCACTAATCTAAACCAATCCCTTTTCGTCCATAAACCTATCCACCAATCTCTTAAACGCCCCCAAACTAGGCGCATTTACAACTGCAGCAGGCAGGGCATTCCAGTCCCTCACCACCCTCTGGGTAAAGAACCTGCCCCTGACATCCGTCCTATAACTACCCCCCCTTAATTTAAAGCCATGCCCCCTCGTGCTAGATTTCTCCATCCGAGGAAACAGGCTATCACCATCCACCCTATCTAAACCTCTAATCATCTTATATGTTTCTATAAGATCCCCTCTTAGCCGCCTTCTTTCCAGTGAAAACAACCCCAAATCCCTCAGTCTCTCCTCATAGGACCTCCCCTGCATACCAGGCAACATCCTGGTAAACCTCCTCTGCACCCTCTCCAAAGCCTCCACATCCTTCCTGTAATGTGGGGACCAGAACTGCACACAGTACTCCAAGTGCGGCCGCACCAGAGTTGTGTACAGTTGCAACATGACGCTGCGACTCCTAAATTCAATCCCCCTACCAATAAATGCCAAGACACCGTACGCCTTCTTAACAACCTTATCTACTTGATTCCCAACTTTCAGGGATCTATGTACACATACACCTTGATCCCTCTGCTCCTCCACTCTATTCAAAGTCCTCCCGTTAGCCCTATACTCAACACATCTGTTATTCCTACCGAAATGGATTACCTCACACCTCTCCGCATTAAACTCCATCCGCCACCTCGCGGCCCAGCTCTGCAACCTGTCCAAGTCACCCTGCAAACTTCGACACCCTTCCTCACAATCTACCACACCTCCGACTTTGGTGTCATCAGCAAACTTACTAATCCACCCAACTATACCCTCATCCAGATCATTAATAAAGATTACAAACAGCAGTGGCCCCAAAACAGATCCCTGAGGCACACCACTCGTAACCGAACTCCATGATGAATAATTACCATCAACCACCACCCTCTGTCGCCTATCTGCTAACCAATTCCTGATCCAAGTACCTAAATTACCACCAATCCCATACATCTGCATTTTCTGCAGAAGCATACCATGGTGAACCTTATCAAACGCCTTACTAAAATCCATATATACCACATCTACTGCCTTACCCCTATCCACCTCTTTGGTCACCTTCTCAAAGAACTCAATAAGGTTAGTAAGGCACAACCTTCCCGCTACAAAACCATGCTGACTATCTCTAATCAATTCATTACTCTCCAAATAACTATAAATCCTATCCCTAATAATTCTTTCTAAAACCTTGCCCACTACAGAAGTAAGACTCACTGGTCTGTAATTCCCAGGGAAGTCTCTGCTCCCCTTCTTAAACAATGGGACAACATTCGCTGTCCTCCAATCTTCCGGTACTATACCAGAGACCAACGACGACCTGAAGATCGGAGCCAGTGGCTCTGCAATCGCCTCTCTTGCCTCCCATAGAATCCTAGGGTAAATCCCGTCTGGACCAGGGGACTTATCTATTTTCAACCCATCTAGAATATCCAACACATCCTCTGTATCAACTACAATACTTTCTATTTTACACCCCTTCACCCCAGTGACCTCCTCAGCTACATTCATATCGTCCTGCGTGAACACCGAAGAGAAATAATGGTTCAATGCCTCTCCAATCTCTTCCGGTTCCACACACAACTTCCCCCTACTGTCTGTAACTGGCCCTAATCTTGCCCTAACCAACCTTCTGTTCTTGACATACCTATAGAACGCCTTAGGATTCACCTTAATCCTATCAGCCAAAGTCATCTCATGCCCTCTTCTAGCCCTTCTTAACTCCCTCTTCAACTCCCTCCTAGCCAATCTAAAGCTTTCTACTGCACTACCCGAGCCCTCAAGCCTCATCCGAACATAAGCCTCCTTCTTCTTCCTAACCAACAAATCAACTTTTTTTGTGCACCACGGTTCCCTAGCCCTACCAATTCCTCCTTGCCTGACAGGGACATACCTATCACAGACCCACAGTAGCTGCTCCTTGAAAAAACTCCACATTTCAGACGTTCCTAGTCCCTGTAATCTCCTAGTCCAACCAATGCTTCCTAATTCTCTCCTAATGGCCTCATAATTACCCTTCCCCCAGCTAAAACTACTGACCCAAGGTTCATGCCTATCCCTTTCCATCACTAAGGTGAACGTAACCGAATTGTGGTCACTATCACCAAAAAGCACACCAACTTCCAAGTCTAGCACCTGGTCTGGCTCATTTCCCAGCACCAAGTCCAATATAGCCTCACCTCTAGTTGGCCTATCTACATATTGAGTCAAAAAACCTTCCTGCACACTTTGAACAAAAACTGACCCCTCTAACGAGCTAGAGCTATAGCAATTCCAATCAATGTTAGTAAAGTTAAAATCCCCCATAACAATTACCCTATTACTTTCACTCCTAACCAGGATCGTCTCTGCAATCCTTTCCTCAACCTCTCTAGAACTTTTTGGAGGTCTATAAAAGACTCCCAACAGGGTGACCTCTCCTCTCCTATTTCTAATTTCTGCCCATACTACCTCAACAGACAAGTCCTCATTAAACTTCCTCTCTGACACTGTGATATAGTCCTTGACCAATAATGCTACTCCACCCCCCCTTCTACCTCCTTCTCTACTCCGACTAAAGCACTTGGACCCCGGCACCTGCAACATCCATTCTTGACCCTGCTCTATCCACGTCTCTGAAATGGCCACAACATCAAAGTCCCAGGTACTGGTCCACGCTGCAAGTTCATCCACTTTATTGCGAATACTCCTCGCGTTAAAGTATATACATTTCAAACCTCGCTCCGCCCCACCCCCACAATGCCGTGCAATGCCGTCCCCTTCTATGCCCCCCTCACTTTCACCCCCTCTACCCAGGATCCCACCCCCCCTCTGAATCAGTTTAAACCACTCCGCATAGCCTTCACAAATTTACCCCCCAGGATATTTGTTCCCCTCTGGTTCAGATGTATACCATCACTCTTATAGAGATCCCATCTTCCCCAGAATGAGCCCCAATTGCTCAAGTAATTAAACCCCTCCCTCCTGCACCATCCCCTCAGCCACAAGTTCAAACTTTCCCTCTCCCTATTCCTCTCTAAACTATCCCGTGGCACAGGCAAGAGTCCAGAGATAACCACTCTGTTTGACTTGGCCTTTAGTTTCCATCCCAACTCCATGAAACTCTGCTTAATATCCCCTTCCCTTCGCCTCCCTATGTCATGTGTCCCCACATGAATTATAACTTGGGGTTGATCACCCTCTCCCCTAAGAGTCTTGAATATCCTCTCTGACACATCCCGGACCCCAGCCCCTGGTAGGCAACACACCAGCCCTGAATCCCTACCCTTACTACCAACTCTCCTATCCGTCCCTTTAACTGTAGAGTCCCCAATCACGAGGCCCAATCTCTTGCATCCCATAGACACCTGAGCTTTTACAATAGGCTCACCCCCAGAGTCCTGCTCCCTTTGGCTATCCCCAGTTGATGCTTCCTCAACTGTAGCCTCCAGGACCGAAAACCTATTTTGGAGGGGAACAGCCCCAGGGGATTCTCCTCCCACATGCTTCTTTCCCCTCCTCTTGACATTGACCCAAGACTGATTACTAGGAGTGACTATTTCCTTAAAACTCCTATCAATGTCTCTCTCTGCCTCACGAATTATGCGGAGCTCATCTAATACCACCTCCAGCTCCTTAACACGCTCCTCCAGAAGCTTCAATCTAAGACACTTCCTACAAGTAAAATCCCCTGAAACACTACTGGAGTCCCTCACCACATACATCCCACAGGAGATGCAGCACACTGCCCGAACTGCCATCCTTGAAACAGGTAACAGCAAAAAAAAGTAAATATAAAAAAAAACTTCCCCACACTTATAATTAGGTTAGAGGAGGTGGGAGGGTGGGATTCTCTACTAGTGTAGAGAATCGGGTATCCTCTCTGGACATGCTAAATTTTCCCTCAGTGTACCCAGACAGGCACAGGAGTGTGGCGACTAGGGGATTTTCACAGTAATTTCAGTGCAGTGTTAATGTGAGCCTACTTGTGACTAATAAATAAACTTATACTTCTTGGGACACTAAAGGAGAATTTAGCATGGCCAATCCACCTAACCTGCACATCACTGAACTGTGGGAGGAAACCCATGCAGACACAGGGACAATGTGCAAACTCCACACAGGTACCCAGGCCGGAATCAAATCCAGTTCCTTGGTGCTGTGAGACAGTGTTGCTAACCACTGTGCTCTCACCAGCAGGAAAGGAGAGCATTGATACCTTTCCAGGTGACTCTTCTGGGTTGCCTGTGGAATGTGAAGAAGAGACAAGGCCAGGCAGAGCAGCACATCTTCTACAAGTGATATGGACAGGAGCTGAAAGGAGAATGAGGTGGACTCCTACCCACCTATGGGTGTATAGGATAACTCCCTTCACTTGGACCTCCTTCACCTGGTGTACTAGTGCTGCATCTGAGGAACTGTGCATCCTCCCACTTGTTCCCAGAGGCCTTCAGAAACATCTCTCTGTGTGTCAGCTTACACAGTCCACATCTTCAGTGGAAGCGGACTTGCAGAACCTACATAAACTGCTCCACAAAAATAGTGTCTAATCAAGGCTTGAAAGCTGAATCCCCAGATATCTGGTCTGACAACTCCACGCAAATTCAAACTAAGGTTGGAGCATTCAGGATCAAAGCTTTTGGTAAAACCAGGCTTTCAAACGGACGTGTCATATTACGGGTGGCACAATGTCGTAGTTGTTCGCACTGCTGCCACACAGCGCCAAGGACACAGGTTCAGTTCCTGGCTTGGGTCACTGCCTGTGTGGAGTTTGCACACTCCCCCCCCTGTCTGCGTGGGTTTCCTCCCACAGTCTGAAAGGCATGTTGGTTAGGTGCATTGACCCGACAGTGCGCTGGAGTATGGTGACTAGGGGAATTTCATAGTCACTCTGTTGCAGTATTAATGTAAGCCTTACTTGTAACAAATGAACAAACTTTAAACGTTAACTATTAGCACAGAACCCATTTGACATTGTTTTCACCTTTTCACCAAATTGATTGGCCATATCATTATGCACATTGATTAATGATCGAAACTAAATTTTATTTTCACATCTGTGCAATGGGTCAGAATTAGTATCTCCAGTTAAAGTGGAATTGACTGCCAGCTAACAATTAAGATAGTACGCAAAACAATTCTTCCCTTCTGAATTTAGAATGATGGCAGTTCTGCCTACGGGACACTAAAGCAGGAGCTAACTGCAATGCATTCATGTTATTGAAAGCTAGAAAGAACTCCATGACATGTATTTCTAATATATAAGGATACATTTCCAATTTAAACCATTTTCTAGCGTACTTCCAGTGCTTAATATCACTTAAGTATTGGAGAATCAAGAATCCAAAACTTACATTTTATATCACAATGTGTATGTGCTTCCCAGCATGTGTCCTCAGCGGTGTGATGTCATCAGGAGAATACAAGCGATAATTTACTCTCATCATTTCTCACCCTGAATTCACAGGTCAAAAATTACTATCTCTATCTCTTTTCTGCACCTAATGGTGCAAAGGTCAGATTTTTGTCTGTTTCTGTCAAGATTTATTCCTGGACAGATTGCTAGTCTATCACCAGGGACTGAAAGTTTGAAGGCACCACACCACATCAAGCAGAGTCACTCACTCATACATACTAAGGAGCAGTCTTAGCATGGTCGACCCACCTAACTTGATCGTCTTTAGACTGTGGGAGGAATCCCAAGCACCGGAGGATACTCATACAGACACAGGGAGAACATGCAAACTCCATGCAAATCCCCAGGCTGGAAACAAACTCAGGTCCCTGACACAGTTAGGCTAGAGTGCTAGCCACTGTGCCACCCAAAAAATTGTCATAGCAAACTTCAATTGTTTTGAAACATTTTTAGTTCAGTGAAATAATATAATTTATCTAACTGCACTTGTTCCAAAGCCTCACCTTCTTGTGTGGAGGTAGAGGATTCTGTAGCGATGTTCAAAGAGCAGGAGATCTCTCCCTGGTTTTCTAAGTAATATTTATTTTTTAACACAGATTAGTATACTGCTTGTGAGATTTTGCTGTGTGCAAGCTCTATCCCGTTTCAAAACATTGCAACTGTGATTGCACTTTGGGAACATTAATTGGTTGTAACACGCTTTGAATATGCTGTGGCCATGGAAGGTGCCATATGAATGCAAATTCCTTCTACATAAACTTACCTCCCAATTTTTTTTTCATGGGATGGGCCAATATTTATTGCCCATCCCTAATTGCCCTTGACAGTCAATCACACTACCGTGGGCCTGGAATGACATGTAGGCCAGACCAGGGAAGGACAACAAATTTCCTTCTCTGAACAAAATTAGTGAACCAGTTGTGTTTTTACGACAATCAACAACAGTTTCATTATATCATTAGACTTTTAATTCCAAATGTTTTTATTGAATTCAAATTCCACCATCTGCTGTGGTGGATTTGAATCCAGGTCCCCAGAGAATTACCCTGGGTCTCTGGATTATGAGTCCAGTGACAATATCACTGCGCTATCGTCTCACCAATTAACATAATTTAACATTTTGAGTTTGAGCTCGAGGTCTGTCATCCTTTTTTGCAGAGAGAATGTTGCACTGTGTTATTAAATATTTCTCGACCGTACACAAATGTTACATCATTGATCACCAGGATTTACCAAAGTAAATGCAAAGAACTGCACAGGCTTACAATTTGAAATTGCTGGAACTACTCAGCAAGACAAGCAGCATCTGTGAAGAGAGAAACAAAGCTGAATTTTTAGGTTGATGACCTATCATCAAAATTGGGAAAGGTCGAAGATGCAAGATAAGTAAATGAGAGGGGAAGGAAAGAACAAAATAGAAGACTTCTGACAGGGTAGAAGGCAGGCATAGTCAAATGTTAGAAGGGATGATGGTACAAGACAAAATGAGATGGAGCATTGAAGAAACAAAAGATGTCTCCAGAGGTTATATAAATACTAATAGCAGTATCATTACTAACAGCTGCTGTACACAAATAAGTGTTCTGAATGTTCTGATCTGAAGATGTTGAACTTAATGTGAAGGTTGGAAGGCTGTAAAATTCCTCCTCAAAAAATGTGGTGCTGATACTCAACCTTCATTGGATCAGTGCACGAGGCAGAAGACAGGGAGGTCAGCATAGGAAGTGAACAGAGAATTACAATCTGAAGCTCAGGGTCAGACTGATACCCTGAATGGAGGTGTTCTGAAAAGCAATCACTCAGTATAAGTTTGGACTCCTCAGTGTGAAGGACACCTCTGCATGAGCCGCAAAAACAGTATAGTAAACTGAAAAAAGCACAAGTACACATTTTACCTGGAATGATCTAGAATGGTAGAGCGGTGGGATCTAAAATAGCAGATATTGCACCTCCTGTGCTTAAATAGGAAGGAGAGACAATATTGGGATTGATTAAACAGTGTGGGCCAGGGTATTACATTGGACATGGAACCTTCAGAATGCAGGATGATGATGAGTCAGGAAGATAACTTTGGTAATTCCATCAACCTGGAGGCGACACAAATAGTGAAGTAAGATCCATCGCGTGCGGAGGCAGGTGGGATGGAAGATGGAGACAAGGGGAAACCTATTGTCACTGTAGGAGTTTGGCCATGAGCTGAGAAAAGAGCGGTGCAGGAAATTTCAAGGGCATGTTGAGGGCCATGCTATCACAGTGTAGGGGAATACTCAGTTAAAGGAAATAGAATATGTATCGGAAGGTTATGGCTTATCTGATTGTAACTTCAAACCCACATTCTTGCTTATTCCCTTGTGAAAGGGAAATTGTTTTTAATCCATTTATTGGAGTTCTTTGAAGAAGTAACATTTGCTGTGGATAAAGGGGAACTGAGGGATGTACTGTACTTAGATTTCCAGAAAGGAGCTGATAAGGTGCCAGATCAAAGGTTATTGCAGAAAATAAAAGCTCACAGTGTAGGGCAAGGATTCCCAAACTGGGGTCTGCAGAATCCAAGGGGTCCACTGGGGCCTCCCAGGGAGTCTGTGGGAAGACAATTCATAAAATTTGATGAAAGCACTGCAGTATTGCTTGTCAAATTAGAGGCTGGCTTCTACAGAGTAAAATAGCCTATTTTGGCAGGAATAATAAAAGCTTCTTATTATCTAAATCATAGAACCCTACAGTGCAGAAAGAGGCCCTTCGGCCCTGCACCAAACACAATCCCACCCAGGCCCTACCCCCGTATATTATCCCCACTAATCCCTCTAACCTAGGCATCCCTGGACCCTAAGCAGCAATTCCTGAGCATGGCCAATCAACCTAACCCACACATCTTTGGACTGTGGGAGGAAACCAGAGCACCCGGAGGAAACCCACGCAGACACGAGGAGAATGTGCAAACTCCACACAGACAGTAACCCGAGCAAGGAATTGAACCCAGGACCCTGGAGCTGTGAAGAAACAGTGCTAACACTGTGCTACCATGCCAGCCATAATGATGAGAGATAAATGATGAGAGATTGTTTAGCTCTGAGCTATAAAAGTGATCTGGTTGTCATCCCTTGTAAATCAAGAATCTAGTTAGCTCTGCCTTAGGCAATTTAGCATGGCCAATGCATCTAACCTGCACATCTCTTGACTGTGGGAAAAAAACAGAGAACCCAGAGGAAACTCACGCAGACACAGGGAGAATGTGTAAAATCTACAGAGACTGTGATCCAAGTTGGGAATCAAACTCAGAACCCTGGAGCTAACCACTGTGCCACCGTGCCACCCTGAGCTAAGTGGTCTATAGTTTTCTGCTATCTGTCTCCCTCCTTTTTTGGATATAAGAGATACATTTGTTATTTTCCAATCTAATGGAACCTTCCCTGAATCTTGGGAATTTTAGAAGATTAAAACCAATGCATCATCGATCTCATTCATTACTTTCCCATCCCCTGGGCATGGGAAACCTGATGTGGATATGCTGGCATTGGACTGGGGTAAACACAGTAAAAAGTCTGACAACACCAGGTTTCAGTCCAACCGACTTATTTGATGTAAATTCACTAGCTTTCGGGTTAGCCCTTGTCAGGTTTCACCTGACGAAGGGGCTAACCCAAAAGCTAGTGAATTTACTATCAAATAAATCAGTTGGACTGAAACCTGGTGTTGTCAGACTTTTTACCATGGGAAACCTGACAGTGTCAGTCTGTGCCTGCTGGCATTGCTCATGGTGCAAAGTACCAATGCCTAGGGGTCACCATGCCTGATGGGCATATGTGTGACGAAGCCTAGGGTGGGGCCTGATGGTGGTGGGGCCTAGGGGGCAATTGGTAGAGGTGTGGGGTCTCTCTGCCACTCTGCAATTGGGATCGATGAGGGCTGCAGGGAGGCCAGCGATTGAAGTGGGCTGGGAGGGGGTGCTGTCTGCTGGTGGGAGGTGAGAGAAGGGTCTGTCAGAGGGTCTGCCTGCAGAGTTGTCTGCACTGCAGAAGGGTGGAGATTGACGCTGCAGGAAGGGGGGGGCGGGCTGGACTGTGGGGGAGTGATGGGGATGCTGGAGATCAGGGTGTGCTGGATGGGACGGGGGAGAGTCCAGGCTGGCCCAGGAATTTTTGGGGGCTGTGGAGGGTTTGGGGTGTGAGAAGAGCAGTGATCGAGCTGGCCAGCAACTGGGAGGCTGACAGTTCGGGGCACTCAGAGGAAACTCACGCAGACAACATGCACAGAAAATGACCCAAGCCAGGAACTGAACCTGGGTCCCTGATGCTGAGAGGCCACCTGAGCTTTTAAGAGTTTTTATACTGACCTATAAAAAATGGATCAAGCTGATGAAGCTCTGGCACTTTTGGAGCATTTTATCTCTTCCCTCATACTCCCCACTATCTCAGGATTGAGATCAACATTGAATGGCCTTATTTCTAAAGAGAAAGTGAGGGTGTTTAATCTGGTTAGGCTCCTGGCCTATGGCTTTGGGTGCAAATTTTGCATGGAATTTAAAGACTTGCTGAATGGATCCGTTAATTAGTGCGTAAAATCATTCATTTAAAGCAGGTCGATTGCACAGTCGTTTTTGTGAAGCGAACCTTTCTTGAATCCTGAAACCAGGCCGGGAATCCTGAGCTGTGCACTCCTTACAGGCCTATCTCTCTTTTGATAGTTGATTTTGAACTTTTTGTCCAAGGTTCTGGCAACAAGCTTGGAGAGAATGCTCCTTGTGACTATCCGGGGAGAACAGATGGAGTTTACAAAGGGCCAAAACTCGTATAATAATGTGAGGAAACTATTTCACGTTCTTCAGCTTTCCAGACCCAATCTGCAGATGAACTGATGATTTCCTCGGATGCAGAGAAGGCTTTCAATGGCGTGGATTGAAGTGATCAATTTGATATGTTGCAAAAGCTTGTGTTGGGAGTGGACTTTGTGATGGGGATATAGGTAT
The DNA here is from genome assembly GCF_965287045.1 of Carcharhinus amblyrhynchos. Classification (NCBI taxonomy): domain Eukaryota; kingdom Metazoa; phylum Chordata; class Chondrichthyes; order Carcharhiniformes; family Carcharhinidae; genus Carcharhinus; species Carcharhinus amblyrhynchos. Next base: position 24,758,228 of record NC_137328.1, on the reverse strand, counting down.
TATACAAAAGAGAACTGGTGGCCGTCCTTACTAACAATTATAGATCTGACATTTTAGCTTTAGAGGTAGGCTAGATGGTGATGTCCCTTATCCCCTTAATTGTTTGCAGTAGCTATTGAACTGCTAGCAGAGGCAATTTTACATAACCCCCAGATATTTGGGTTACTTAATGGAGACAAGCAATGTAAAATTACACTTTATGTGATTGATATGTTGCTGCTTGTATCCAAGCCGGATGTCACATTTCCCACTATTATTAATGTGGTAGTGATGGCCAGATTAGTCTTTTCTCAGGTTATAAGATTAATTTTATGAAATTGGAGACCATGCCCTTGTGTAAGCTCAATGGTAGATCCCCCCTCCCCCCGCCAATCACACCTCCCACTTTGTTCTTTTCTCTTTAGATGATTGGGGTTTATTTATTTGGATATCTGTGTCACCCACCCTCTTTCAGACACTTGTATAAGGCAAATTTTCCCCATTGTTGGCTTCTATTCATGAGGGACCTGCATCATTAGTCCTCCTCACCAATATCCTGGCTAAGTAGGTTAGCATTGATTGAGGCAAGTGTGTTGCCAAGGGTGTCCTAGCCATTGTAGCTGCTACCAATCTCCCTGTCTGTAAAGTTCCCAAAGGAAATTAATGGGTGCTTTCTTCTTTTCTATGGAATAAGAAGAAACCTTGCTTAAAGCTGCAGCTTCTTGGCTGTAAATGGAGGCGAGGGATGCCAGATATTAAAGTGTATCAGTTAGCCTCCCACCTCAGTTTCGTACTAGAAGGGGTTAGAGGGGACCCCTAATATTGAAACTGGCCAGTTTTCATACCACTTACAGTCCGTTTTGCCACTTAGACCGTGTCAGAGGAGTGTGGAGAAATGGTGGAAGTTTAAAAAAAGTATGACCACAAATGACAAAATCATATCACTATTTCTTAGACTTTGAGCAGCTATGTCAGCAGTTTGATTTCCCAAAGTGCTCCTTTTATAGATATTTGCAACTCAGAAACATTACCCTTAATAATACCTGATCAGGTTTTCTGGTGGTTAAAAACTCTGTTGTCTGAGAAACCTAAACAATTAATCAGCAGGTTTTATGATACTTAATGCTCCAGATCGTCTGAGAATACATTGAAAACTCTGAGGTGTTGGAGAAAAGACCTGGTAATAAATATTGACAATGAGACAAAGGGTAATATTTGGGAATATTCCAATAATTTTTTTTGCAATAGAACAAAGGAGACTCAGCTTAAGACTCAGAGTTGATCCTACTATAATCTTCATTACGCCCAGAAGTGTAAGGTGGGCACGGGAGGTGCAGAGGGGTGGGCATTACCTGTATTACTTCTGGTCCTGATCAAAATCACATCCTATTACTCAGACAAAAAACAGTACAGCACAGGAACAGGCCCTTCAGCCCACCAAGCCTGCACCAATCACATTGTCCCATCTAGACCAACTGCCTGTATCTCTCTATTCCCTGCCTGTTCATATGTCTATCCAGATAAGTCTTAAATGTCACTATCATATCTGTCTCAACCACCAAACTTGGCAGAGCATTCTAGGTTCCCAGCACCCTCTGTGTAAAAAACTTCACCGGCACATTTCCGTTGAACCTTTCCCCCCTTACCTTGAACTGGTGTCCTCTTGTAGTTGTTATTCCTGCCCTGTGAAAAAGCTTCCAACTGCTCACCTCATCAATGCCCCTCATAATTTTATAAACATCAATCAGGTCGCCCCTCAGCCTCCATCTTTCCAGGGCAACAATCCCAGTTTATTCAATTTCACCTCATGGCTAATACCCTCCATACCAGGCAACATCCTGGTAAACCTTTTCTGTATTCCCTCCAAAGCCTCCATGTACTTCTGGTAGTGTGGCAACCAGAATTGGACACAGTATTCCAAATATGGCCTAACCAATGCTTTATATAACTGTAACATGATTTGCCAACTTCCAAATTCGATGCTCTGGCTGATGAAGACAAGCATGCCATACGCTTTCTTTAGCACCTTTTCCACCAATGCTGCCACTTTTAAGGATCTGTGAACTTGTACTTCCAGATCTCTGTGTGTCTAGGCTCCTAATGGTTCTGCCATTTATTTTATAGCTTCCACCTGAATTAGATCTACCAAAATGCATCACCTTGCATTTATTTAATATCCTTAAAGAACATAAGAAGATTTTTAATCTTCTGGGCTTCCCAGATAAAAAGATCATTGATGCTAATGGGAAGAGGCTGTACAATATCCTACCATTTGCAAGACAGAAAATTATCCTTTGTTCATGGATTAATGAATATTCTCCTTCAATTCAGAATTGGCAAAAAAAAATTATGGAATGTATCCCAGTGAAATTCCTGATTTGTATACTAAAAGCTCAATTGGATAAACAAGTTGTAAAAGTGGGAAAATTGTTCAATAAAAACATATTTTAAAAACCTACCATGATTATCACTGTACCTTGCTGATAAGTTCCCACCAGGGTCAATGCTCCCATCCCACTACGCTAAAAGGTTAGCGCAGTGGGCTGGAAAAAAAAAGTTGAGGGGTAATATGCGGGGTTCCCATGGGCATTCACACCCCGTTAGCATCTCCCAGCACTGGATTTCCAGTGCAGTCTGCTCCACCAGATGTGTCATTCAGCACATATTATAATGTGCATAGCATGGCTAATGTATTTTTGATAGCAGATGTGTGATCCAATATCACAATTCATTAAGTTCATTAGTTCATTATTTGATATAATGTTCAATATATTAAAGAGTATCATGTATGTTGTACAATATGAAACTAATAATTGTGATACTTTGTACAATATAATGCTAAATATATCATGCAATACACTAATTACCATTTACATTTTGTAAGTGCAATTCTTATTGTGACACCCTGAGCCAGGTTTTCAACACAGCATCAGGAAGCTGTTACCTGGATGAATTCCAGGTCTCAACCCCATGTCTGAGCTGTGTCACTCTCACAATGCGATTTTTGAATATGAATGGCATAAATAGGCAGGAGGCAAGCTTGGTGCCTGAGTGCCTCCAGGAGGTGAGAACTGCCTGCCAGCTACCAGCAGCAAAGCCAAGCTGCAACCATGTTAGGAACTGCTACTGCCTTGCTCAATAGAGTTGACAGCTCATGAAAAGGCCATGGAGGTGGAACAAAGTAAATAGCAGCCTTGCACGGCAAGATGAAGACCAGCACTTGAGCCAGCAATAGTTGTCCTCATAGATTTGTTTCTAAGACAACTGCAGAGATATTTATTTGGGCTCCATGGTGAATATGATTGGTGCACTGACATGTACAAAACTGTGTGGGGTCACTTGAAAAGCTTTGAAAATGGAATTCAGGAATAGGCAGACTCCTTCAAGAGCTTCAGGGGTAGGTTAATTGGCAGTGAACAATTTCTCGCTCCCTCCACCCGCTCCTTCTATTTATTCAATTTTCCGCTGTAACCATTCATATTGTTTCATTTCTAGTGTGAATGGAATATGAACAGCTTTTTGTGGCTTTTGACTCCAATCACAATCACAGTTAAAAGTTAACAAGTGGCACGTTAAGCACATGGAAGCAAATTGCATTCGATGACAGTTATCTGCCAAAGTAAGAAATCTCATTAAAAAATGATGATAATAATAACTGATGAATTGCTACATATAAGGATAGCCAATTCAAATAGAAACTCTATTAAAACATGAATTCAAATGTGCGTGGATGTCATTTGAGGTGAGTCCTATTCAACAGAGACATAGGAATGGCTAGGCAAATAAAGACCAAAGTTCATCTGCATTCTATCATTCTGATGGTATATGATACTATGATGATGGAGTTGTTGAGTGACTATAGCTCAATGTTCATTTTTGTGTTTTTCTATGTTTTCAGTGCAACAACAGTGTTTACGCTAGTTTATTTTGTAGTTTGCAATATCAGTAAAATACTACAGTCTGATGTGCAAAATTGTGTGTGTGTGTGTGTGTGTGTCACAGAAATTTGTATCAGAGTTAAGGCCCTCATTATTTGCATCAGATGACACTTTTGAAGTATTCTGCATTTGAAAATGAGACTTGCAAACTAATTTTGATTTCCATTTTGACTCTTCGACTGCTCTGGAATGTTATTCTCAACTTATTGCTGATTTTGAAGATCTATTGGTCTGAGTTTGCCTTCAGACCTGCAGATTTCAACAGGTAATATTTTATAATTCCATATTTCTTCATCTTCACTGCTGTGGCTCAGTGTTTGTTAATCTTAGGGTGCATGCTTCTCCCGTGCTGTAGGATAATATTCAAGGGGGAGGACAGCTGCCAGAAATTGTTGCTACGCATTTCAAGATTAGTCACAAATGAGGCGATGAGCAATGAACATTTTAACTATAAACTTCTGAACTTAGTTTTTCATCATGAAACTGGAAACGAATATATAGGATTATAGGGATCTCAAAGCAGGGATTGAGGGGGGGATATGGGGAGACAATGATAGGATTGTGAGTGCTTTTGAGAGGAAATATTGGCCGCGATTCTCCCAGGCTACTGCGCTAATTTTTACCCATGTCAGCTGATTCGCAGGGTTCGCACGAGCACTTGCATGCATCTCCCAGTGCCAGATTTCCAGCGGCATCTGTTCCGTGCTGGAAATCAGCGGGGAGGTGCAAAGACTATTTACATGGTCATTGTAATAGAATTTAATTATGATTAGTGAGCCCGGCACTAAAGCCTCTGGGCCTGCTAGCATCTCCCGCCCCACCAGAGTATTTCCCTCACTTTCAGAGAGCTAGTGGTCCAAACCTTGCTGGACTGAAGGTGGGGGGGAGGCAATCGGTGCCCCCAAAAGGGTTGGGTGGTGGGAGCACCCTAGCAGGGCCAACCTCTGCTCTCTGGCACTGCCCATGGGGCAAAGTGCCAATGCCCAGGGGACACCTTGGCACTGCCCATCAGGGGAGGGCATATGGGGCTGGCGCTTAGGAGGGCAGGGCCTGAAGTGGTGGGACCTAGGCAGTGATTGGTGGGGGCAGGGGTAGGGGGTCCCACTACCACTCTACATAGGGATTAGTGGGGGATACAGGGAGGCTAGCGACCGGGACAGGCTGGGGGGAATGGAACAGTCAGTCTGCTGAGGGGGAGGGTCAGCACTGTAGGGGACGGGGGAGTCAGGATTGCAGGGGAGGGGTTTTTGGTGGAGGGACATCAGTGGGACAGAGGCTGGAGATCGTGGCGGGCTGGGAGGGGGATATTGGGGCTGAGCCTGGGAATGGTTGGGGGGCCAGCAATTGGGCCATCGAGGGGGGAGGCGGGGAGGGTGGCAGGAGGGTGGAGAGCTGGCATTGCAGGGATCGCGGGACTGGCCAGCGATCGAGTCAGCCAGCAATTGGGAGGCCATCAGCGTGGGGTCACTGCAAATGCACCGATCTCGGCGCTGACAGATCAGCACTCGTACAGTGGCCTGCTCAGTGCTCTGATTTCAGCCTCTCCAGCGTGAATAGGCCCCACCCCCTAAAATTTAATGATATTCACGCTTGTGGCCTCTGCAGTGCACAAAGTGTAGAAGATTTTTCTCTGGCCTCCCACTGAAAAAAATTCAGCATGAATTATTCCAGTTTTCATGCAAATTTGACAATTAAAGCCCGATTTTACCATTTTGATTCTAAGTGCTGAATGTGGAAGTGTTTCAGATCCGACGTGTAAACCCTGTTCTCCAGCCTGAAAAAAAAACAGCGATTCTGAATTGCGCTGCAGAAGATTGTGGGAGGGGTTTATCGTGCCCAAAACACTGCTGCTTCGATCCCAGCCTTTAACTGCACATTTGCAGGAAAAAAAACTGAAAAATGCTCCCTTGCTACATCACTCCCAGGAAGGTAATGCTTCCTCCTGCGCCCCACAGACACTGCTCCACCCCACAACATAACTGTCCCTCTTATCCCCCCACCATCCCATTACCCAGACCAATTGCGGCCCCCTGCCCCTCCTTCCCCCCACCAATCGCATGCAGAGTAGCAACGGACCTCCCTGTTCCCAACCACCACCAGAGAGCCATCTGACCCACCTCTCTCCCACCAGAGAGCCAACTAACTCATCTCTCTCCTCCCCCTACCAGAAAACCATCTGACCCACTTCCCTCCCCCAACCAGAAAGTCATCTGACCCACCTCCCTTTCCCCACCAGACAGCCATCTGACCAGTCTTCCTCCTCCCCCCAACAAGAGAGCAATCTGGCCCATCTCCCTACTCCCCCCACCAGACAGCAATCTGACCCATCTCCCTACCCCCCACCAGAGAGCAATTTGATCCATCCCCTTACCCCCACCAGAGAGCAATCTGATCCATCTCCCTACCCCCCACCAGAGAACCATCTGACCTGCCTCCTTCCTCCCATCCTACCAGAGAGTGATCTGACCCTCCTCCCTCCTCCCCAACCACTGATCTGAGTCAGAGAGCCGCCAGAAGCTCTGGAAGCTCCTGAGAAGCTGGACCATTTCTGTTTCGCACTGTTTCTGGACAGGCGGATGCAGTGGTAAAGGGGGAAATGCAGGTAAGTTTAGGCGTCCAGCCCATTAAGTCAATTTAAATGCTTGTAAATGCATTTAAATTGAGGTTGCACCCATTTCGGGCACAGTGCAGATTGTGGCCATTTTAAGCACTTGGCAAAGGGGAGTGACATGGAGGTGGACATGGATTGCGCTACTCACCTCACACCCAATTTTACCAAGTTTTCGCGCCTGAAAACAGGCACAACTTGATGGTAAAATCGGGCCATAGAGTTTTTGGGGGAGAATTCTGCCCATAATTATTCCACAGGTCACCTTTGACATTGCAGCATTTCTCTCTGCCCCTTTATATCATGATGTCCTTTATATCATGCACAGTTTACAATCCCATATTCAGCAGAAAGCTGTCTCATTCATCTTTGGCATCTCAATTAAATATGCACGAGTACCATTCATTCCCAAATATATGAGTAAAGTCTTACTAAGTTCTGTAGTACAACAAAAGTCATTAAAATGATTAAAGATCTTGCTGGAGAACATAAATAGTCACTCATGCAGCTAAAGATCTGACATATCTACTCCAGAATGACCAACTTGCATATGCTGTCAGTGAAAAAGGTGCAATTACTATACCTACCCACTGGGCTGAAAAACCAAACATAAATCATGGAATTGTGTGCTCCCCCACCATGTTATACACATACATCTGCCCCTCAGATTTGCTAGTACGCAAAGAAGTCGACATGCTGCAACCACAATAATGATGTCAGGTCACATCACAGAGAAGTAAAAGAGATCAGCAAGACATTCCTGTAGGTCGGTCCAAATCTGTAAATTCTTGTGTGAATAGGGAGTCATGGTTTTCAGAAACTACAGTTTGCCAATGGTTTTCAGTAACTACTCAGGCAGCATATGTTGGGAGAATAGATGATTCCCAAAACCTCTGTGAGACCACACAACGAAACACCCTACTGGATTGTGCCTCACTGCCACTAGATTTGGCAGTCTTACCAATACTCTTAACTTATCCAACAACCATAGTCAAGGTGGAAAGTAAACAATGTTAAGCATTAGGGATGTAGCATTGTGTAGACGGATTCATTGGTGTTTTGGACATCTATCTAGACCCTCCCCTCTGGAAATCCATCCCTAAATCTATCTGATTTGTTGCTTCTCATGCTACCTCAGAAAGTCTCCTCACAGCCTATATTTTTGGTCACATACTTGCATCCGTTCACTATTGCTAGGTGTGCATTTTCATTTCAAATGTCTTGGGAGATTTTTTCTATTGCAGGCACAAAGTGAATGTTGCTAGTGCTGGTACTCTGCTGCACTTCTTTCTTTCCATCCTTCCATTTTGCTTCTTCCTCTTCTTTCTTCCCCTGCCCTTCTGGCTTTATTAAATCCTCTTCGATTTGTCCTTTCTTCTTTCTGCCTACCTCGCCTCCTCTCCATTTTCGTCATCATCCTTTTCATCTTCTCTTATCCTCCTACTTCCTCCTCCTTCTCCTCCTCTACCCTTTCCTACTTTGCCCAGCTCTCTTCATCCCTCACCCTTTTCTGGCCGAAACACACAATTCTTCAGAGATGCCAGCAATCATGCAGTCCCTTTTGTCTTTTCATAGAATTATATCATAGAATCACAACAGTGCAAAAAGAGGCCAATTGGCCTGTTGAGCCTGCATCGACAACAATCCCCCCAGACCCTATCCACTTAACCCCACATATTTACCCTGCTAATCTCCCTGACACTAAGGGGCAATTTAGCATTGCCAGTCAACCTAACGCACACATTTTTGCATTGTGGGAGGAAATCGGAACACCTGGAGGAAACCCACGCAGACAATGTATAAACTCCACACAGACAGTGACCCAAGGCCAGAATTCAACTCGGGTCCCTGGTGTTGTAAGGCAGCAGTGCTAACCACTGTGTCATCGTGCCACCCATTTTGCATGTGATTTTGTTGAATTTGATCCATATATAAAATGTGCTACCTTCTTTAGAGTACAGCTGATAGTCCAATTAAATATCAACAATAAGGGAATAAAACAAACAGTGGGTGGGTGTGGGGGAGGTTGGTTAGCTCAGTTGGCTGGGTAGTTGGTTTGTGATGTAGAACAGCACCAACAGCATGTGTTTAATTCCCATACTGGTTGGGGTTATTCGTGAAGGCCGACCTTCTGCACTTTGGTCCTTGCCTGAGATGTGGTGATCCACAGGTTAAATCACCACCAAGTCATCTTTTCCCCCACAAAGGGAGAGCAGCCTATGGTCATCTGGGACTATGGCTGCTTTATCCTTAAAACAAATGGTTACAATTCTTCAACATTTTTGATGATTTATCAAACTTGGAGAACATTACTTCTAAGAAACAGGCTATTATTTAATTCTTGAACCTACTGTTTCCATGAAGCAATTATAATTCAGGCATTTCACAGATTTCATGATATTCTCTTCTTAAAAAAAGTGTTATAGTCACACTTACACCTCTTAATACTCGGTGCAGTCTTTCTATTTCCCACACCAGCCATCCTTGTCAACTTTGAATGGCACTGGGAATTTAGCCAACTTCTGTTGAGATACGGATAGTTTTATGCAGGGGCAATCACCCAGCGGGATCTACATTCAGGCTCTTGCCAAACTAATTTGATGTTGGACCTTGGTGCCGGCAGGAAGAAGAGACTTCCATCCTATATATCAACAGACCTGGATTTGTGCCCAGATCCTAGATGCACCAATTTCCTCAATGATTCAAAGATCTCTTTGAGCTTTGGCTTTACTTTGGAAATTACTGGGCATTTACATAGTGGAGTTTAAGTCGAATTGGAATGGTTTAATCACAGAATATTGAGCAGAGGTCAAATTAAGCTGGCTATACCTTTTAGTTCTACACTTAGGTACTTAGCCCCTTCCCTCATGGACAGCAATAAAGATTACCACAAGACTACCAAAGATACCTTCTCAGAAGAGATTGACCATTAACATGGACAATCAGCACTGCAAGGGAGATGTGAGGGCGGTGTGATGGTGCAGTAGTAATGACTCGGGATTCTGGATGTGTAGTCCAGAGACCCAGACCTATTTTTTATAGAGCATAGGTTCAAATTCCACCATAGCAGGTTGTGGAATTTAGAACAAAGAATAAAGAACAAAAGCAGCCCAGGAAACAGGCCCTTCGGCCCAACGAGCCCGCGCCGCCACCCTTATCTACTGTTTATGGCATTCCACATTGAGGGAAACTAATTTAGGGACAATTTATTACCTCCAATCAGCCTAATAGCACATCTTTGGGGTGTGGGAGGAAACCGGAGCACCCGGAGAAAACCCACGCAAGCACAGGGAGAATGCGCAAACTCCCACAGACACTGGCCCAAATCCATGTGTCTGCACAGCAAACAGTGATAGTCACTGAGCTGTCATGTTGCCCAGCATCTGATCCAGTTTAAGCACACACTAATGACATGAAGCACTAGGCTACTCTCGAACATTCAAGAGCAGCCCAAGTACGACCCATTGCGTGTATGCCCCTCGTTGGACAACAAGGCAGACCGACTTAAAACCTGTGAATTAACAGAGAAAAAACATTATTATCATACCACATCCTTTTACATTACCAGGGACGTCCCAATGCTAATGAACCTTATTTAAAACAATCTCCTATATCCTCCCATCTCCAACCCACTCATGTGCCTGTCTAAGTTACTCTTAAACAGCTCCAGCGTGTCTGCCTCCACCACCTTACTTGGCAGAGCATTCCATACCCCCACTACCCTCTGTGTGAAAAACCTCCCTCTAATATCTGTGTTATACCTCTCCCCCCTCACCTTAAGCCTGTGGCCCCCTGTACTGTGTGTCTCTAACATAGGAAATAGCTTACCTCTGTTTACTCTATCTATACCCTTCATAATCTTATATACCTCTATTAGATCCCTCCTCAGTCGCCATCTTTCAAGGGAAAACAGCCCCAATTTGCTCAATATAAATTTAATTAATGAATTTAATTAATGAAATAATGATTTGGATGAGAATATAAGGGGTATGGTTAGTAAGTTTGCAGATGACGCCAAGATTGGTGGCATAGTGACAATGAAGAACATTATCTCTAGTTGCAATGGGATCTTGATCAATTGGGCCAGTGGGCTGATGAATGGCAGATGGAATTTAATTTAGACAAATGCGAGGTGATGCATTTTGGTAGATTGAACCAACGCAGGACTTATTCAGTTAATGATAGGGCACTGGGGAGAGTTATAGAACAAAGAGATCTAGGGGTACATGCTCATAGCTCCTTGAAACTGGAGTCACAGGGGGACAGAGTGGTGAAGAAGGCATTCGGCATGCTTGTTTCGTCAGTCAGAACATTGAATACAGGAGTTGGGACGTCTTGTGAAGTTGTACGGGACATTGCTTTGGCCACACTTGGAATATTGTGTGAAATTTTGGTCATGAGAGGATGTTACCCCTCATGGGAGAGTCTGGGAGCAGAGGGCATAGTCTCAGAATAAAGAGGCACCAATTTAGGACTGAGATGGGAAAGAATTTCTTCCTTCAGAGGGTTGTGAGATTTTGGAACTGATGGTCAGAGAGAGCTGTGGGGGCAGAGTCCTTGTGTCAATTTAAGGCTGAGATAGATGCTTGATCAGTTAGAGAGTCAATGGTTAGAGTTATGGCAAAATGTCAGGAAAGCGAACATGAGGAATCAGATCAGCTATGGTTGTATTGAATGGCGGAGCAGGTTCAAAGGGCAAAATGGGCTCCTCCTGTTCCTATTTCTTCTGGCCTTCCCATTGAATCTAGGGCCCAACACATTGCTACTCCTGTGCAGCGCAACTCCAACTGGCAAGATGTTTTTCACGCTGGACGGGCCTTAATCTGCCAGCCAGTGTAATATCACATCAACAACATGATCTCAGTCAGGAAGGGGTTTTATATCTGCTTCAGGCACACCCCAAGAATAAAATTCAGGCTATGAAACCTTGTTGCCACTTGTTTAATGGCAGTCATGCATATAAAAGAACTCTTAATATTTTCCTTTTACTATTTTCTAATATTAAGCTAAAAAGCTTTTTAGGCTACAGTCACATTTATTCATTCGAATTAATGAATAGAAGAAGAACAGGGCGGCATAGTGGTTAGCACTGCTGCCTCACAAAGCCAGGGACACAAGTTCAATTCCAGCCTTGGGTGACTGTCTGTGTAGGGTTTACATGTTCTCCTCATGTCCACTAAAAGACATCCCTAATTATGGGGCAAATTAATGGTTCAATCAGGGAGCCCCATGCTTTGTGTTTAAACAGAAGTGTCAGTTCCTCTGCTCTCTGGATATAGATTGCGTACTGAGAGTACTCTGTAGTGTTGTCGGATCTTGTAAATAAAGGAATTCTGGTGAAGGGCCTTCTGCCTCTGAGGACTTATTACAATGGACCTAAGGGTTTACCTGTTCAAAGAACAGTTCTTTGTTCTTTGACTGTCTGTATGGAGTCTGCATGTTCTCCCCATGTCTGCATGGGTTTCCTCCCTCACTCCAAATCTGTGCAGGTTAGGTGGATTGGTCATGCCAAATTGCCACTTAGTGTCCTAAGATGTGCTGGTTTGTGGATTGGCCATGTTAAATTGACCCTTAGTGTGCCAAGTTGTGTAGGTAAGGTTGATTAGGGGTTACAGGGATTGGTGCGGATGGGCCTTTTTAAGATGTTGAGTGGGTGCAGACCCGATGGGCCAAATGGTCCCCTTCTGCACGGTAGGCAGTCTATGCTTCTATGATTTTTAGACTAGGATTTCTTTATTGTTAGGTACTGTTAGAATACATCCAAAGAGACATGCCTGAAAGAGCTCCTACATACCCTAGAATTATATAAAAAATTATGTCACATTTCTGTGTCACAATTGCTGCAGGCAATTCATGTTCAAACATGAAACCAAAAGAGAAAACGCTGGAAAGTCTCAGCAGGTCTGGCAGATTCTGTAAGGGGGGGAAAGAGTTATGTTTTGAGTACTAAAAGGCCAATGCCTTTTAGCTTTGACAAAGGGTCATCTGGACTCAAAACATCAGCTCTTTTCTCTCCTTACAGATGCTGCCAGACCTGCTGTGATTGTCCAGCATTTTCTCATCTGGTTTCAGATTCCAGCATCCTCAGTAATTTGCCTTTATCTAATGTTCAGACATAAAACTGTCACTGATTATCTTTTCAGTATATGTGTTAGCCATTGTCATGTGTGCTTAAGATGTTGCCACACGAGCATGTCTTCATCTTACTGGATCGAGGAAAGGAAGAAGGAGAAATCTGATGGGTGTTAATAAAGATTATGGACCAGACAAATGATAAATGGTGGTCTTGAATAGTTAGGAAATAGGCAGGCAGTTCAAAATTCACTCAAGGTAGAGGATTGAACAGATGGCAGCAGGTACGTGTGAAGACACATTTGGAGACGGTGTGTGGAACAAAGTCACAATTTCTATCCAAAGTGCAGTCGGGTCATATAATTCCCAGTTGTGTTTTGCAACAACTACTTAAATATTGTAATAAAATAATTCTTGCTTATGCCACAACTAATATGTTGTCAGCATCAAACAACTGAACAGAGTGCCTAAGAGGATGACACTGTGGGGACGCAGTGATTACAATCATAAAATTTCATCTCAATGGTCCTATTCACCTTTATTATATCTGTAGTGTGACACACCCATCATTACAACTGTTGCCAATGTTACCAATGCCTTGGATAGAGATGATATCATTAAATAATTAGGTTTTTAAATAATGTCTCTCCATATTTTTGGAGTGAGAATATAATCAATTAATTAATAATCATCAGGCACTTCACATTTCTACACGTTACTACATCAGTAATCCTAACCTCTGAACATAACATCGTGACAATTCATGTGTGATCCTGTTATCGATTGATTTCATTCTCAATTGTTCCCAGCTGTGTAACAATAGGGGACCTGCTTTTGATTTTTTGGTCTTTATAAGAACTGAGGATAATTTATCTGCAATGATAAAGTGCTAATGTGTGGTGATAGTCCCTTTAAGGATCAACCTGCAGGGTAATGATCAAATGACCCAGGAACCAACTGGGGAGCAAGGTAGGGGATCACCCTGGTAAGTGCAAGCTTCTGTACTCAGACTCATTTCGGGAACTGATTACAGCCACGAGGGTGCAAGCCTCTGTATAGCTAAATAATGTGTCACCAGGGTACAACGTGCAAGAGTCTAGCACCAACAATTTCAATATTCACTCACTGTTTAACACAAAAACATGATGTGGGTATGCCGGCGTTGGACTGGCGTAAACACAGTGAAAAGTCTGACAACACCAGGTTTTAGTCCAACCTATTTGTTTGATAATATACTCACAAGCTTTCAGGGTTAGCCCCTTCGTCAGGTGAATGGAGAGTTCTGGCCTCAGACAGAACATATAAAGCACAGACAGTTTAGAGATTACTGATCAGTAATCTCTAAACTGTCTGTGCTTTATATGTTCTGTCTGAGGCCAGAACTCTCCATTCACCTGACGAAGGGGCTAACCCCGAAAGCTTGTGAGTATATTATCAAATAAATAGGTTGGACTAAAACCTGGTGTTGTCAGACTTTTCACTGTGTTAACACAAAAACAGGCAGGATAGCCCCTATTACTGTAATGTTCTGGGTATTTAGGAAGCCCCATAAGACACAAATTGATACAGAGGCATCAGCTACTATGGTAGGTGAGCATGATGTGATGTTCTTATAACTGGATCAACAGAAGTCGAGCATGTAGCAATCTTAGAGGAGGTTCTGGTGAGATCTCAAAAGCCTGAAGTTTGCCTCAAGAAGGAGAAATGTGCTTTTCAAGCCATTGTTTGAGAGAAGGAATTCAACCATTGAATTCGAAGAGCACTGTGGCCAAGTTGACAACTTCTACTGGAGATGCAATAAAAATAGTGGAGCACTGCAATGATACCTGTAAGCTGTGGGCAACAGTCTGCCGAACTCCCAGTGATCCTAATGGCACACAAAGGACCAAATCTTCTTGGCCACGAAGGCTTAAGGAAATTAAACTAAATTGGATGAAGATATTTCAAGTGTAGGAAGAAGAACTGCTTGAAGCAAAGATCAATGTGGACTCAGAGATGACCCCCTCAATTCTTGACAGAGAGGCCTGTACCAGGTGCTTTATGAGAGAAAGTAAATACTGAATTAAAGTGATTGGAAGAACTGGACATTATCCAGCTACTTTAGTTCTCAGAATGGGCAGCACCCATAGTTCCTGTATTGAAACAGGTCAAAACTATCCACAACTGTAGTGATTATAAGATAACAGTTAATTAGGCTGCCAAATTGGGTAAATACCTAGTCCTGAAGATTGAAGACCTGTATTCAAATCTGGCTGGAAGTCAATCCTATACAAATCTGGATATGAGTCACACATACCAGCAACATGAATTAGACAATGCTTCCTGACGTTATGTCATGATCAACCACAGAAAGGGTTGTTCAACTGGTTGTGCCTGCCTTTCAGAGTGTTTTCGGCATGTAACATTTTCCAGAGGACAATGGAGAATCTGCTGCATAAGCTGCTGCTAGTTGCAGTGTAACTTTGTGACGTTCTTATAACTGGATCAACAGAAGTCGAGCATCTAGTAAACTTAGAGGAGTTTCTGGTGAGATCTCAAAAACCTGAAGTTTGCCTCAAGAAGGAGAAATGTGATTTTCAAACCATTGAGGTAACCTTACTGGGGTATTGTGTGCATTCATCAGGATTACACTCAATAGGAGACAAGGTCAGAGTCATAAAGGAGACACTGGACTCCAAATACACATCTCAGCTCAAGTCACTTTTGGAAATGGATATTTTTTTGGGTGTTTCTTTTTAACCAGACTTGTCGATGTTATTGGACTCCTTGCATATTCTGCAAAAGAAACACCAGTACTGGTCTTGAAAGACTCATCAGAAAGAAGAATAAAACAACGACTGCATTCTTTGAACTTGTTGGCACATTATGACTGGTCCAAGTAACTGATGTTGACCTGCGATGCCTATCCATATGTGTTTACGTGGTGTTGTCCCATGAGATGGACGACAGATCTAAAAGACCAATACATTATGTTTTAAGAACCCTCTCAGAGGCCACAAAAACTCCTCACATATTGAGAAAGAAAGATTATTCATAATTTTTGATGTTAAGAAGTTCTACCAGCACTTGAATATTCATTTCTGGCCACAAGCCACTCTTGGGTCTTGCTAAAGAAGTCAAGGATATTCTGCCAATTGCACCAGCAAGATTTAAACGTTGGGCATTGCTTCTGAGTGCCCACAAATATACATTAAAGCACTGACTTGGCAAAAGTAGATGCGCATAACCACCTACCTTTACAATAACACAGGAAATTGTCATGGCGCTAAGCTTTTTAGACACATTGCCAGTCTCGGCAAAACAACTCAGGCATTTGGCCAGTCAGGATCCATTTCTGTCCAATGTGAAACACAAGATACTTACAGGTTGGGTTAATAAGCCAGTTTCTAAAGACATGCTGGTAACCATCTGTTACAAGCAAAGATGAACTGAGTTGACAGAATGGCATCATACTCTGAGGAACAAGAGTATTCATCCCTGTACCAGTCAGAGAGCCACTTCTAAAAGAATGAAGATGCTCTCCAGAAGTTATGTTAATGGCCTAACATTGATGCCAACATCGAGACCCAGCTCAAGTATCAAAAACAATGCCAATTGCAACAAAGAGTGCTTGTTGCAGTCTCACTGCACAATTGAGAATGGTCTGGCTGGCCATGGATATGAATCCATATTGATCACCATTCATGGGCACAATATTTCTGCTCATTGTTGATGTACACTCTAAGTGGATGGATATTTCTAAGGTGAATTCCCCTAAATTGCATGCCACCATTGAATATGTGAAGCCATAGGATGGGATTTTCCAGCCTTGGGGCAAGTGTGGCTGGAAAATCCTGCCTGAGGTCAACAGATTTTTGAATGGTCTGTGTCCCACCCACTACAATTCCCATGGCAGGCAGGATGGGAATATTTTGCCCATGATGGAGCAGCATTGATAAGTGCTGCATTTCAAAATTTCACCATACTTAATGGTATAAAGCACATTAGAAAGGCACCTTATTACTCAGCATCCCACAGACTAGCTCAGCAAGCCATCCAAACATTTAAGTCTGACCAAAAGAAGCAGTCAGGAGGGGCCCTGGAGACCAGAGTCTCATGCTTCTTTCTTGGCTGATGGGCCACTCCATATACAACAATGGGAGTCATGCGTGCAGAATTATTAATGAACCAACATCTCAGAATGAGACTCAGCCTCATGTTTCCCAATTTGCCTGTGAGGGTAGAGGCCAGCCAAAGTAGTCAGAAGGCAAGTCCTGATACATGTCAGTCAACACGGTTGTTTATGGTGGATGACGCTGTGTGCATGAGGAATTTTGTTAATGCGTCCAGTTGGTTCCCTGGAATCGTTATTTCTAAAACTGGACCCCGTCTTATCAAGTGGATGTTGAAGGAAAGATTGCCTAAAACCTATTGACCATTTCAGAAAAAGAGAGATGCCCCAGCAGCCAGTACTGCCACCAGAAGTATATTGTCATCAGGAAATGTTGCCAACTGTTTTAGTGCTGAAGTACCTGTGACAGGCACAATTGACGCCTCCGTGGAAAAGATAGAACTGAATTGACTGCACCTGAAGAGGCACATGTCATTGTGTTTTCAACTGACAGTAAGATTGTGGAAGTGTCCCACATAGAGGAATTACACCAATCCACAAAGTTTTAAAAACCCCTTCAAAGAATTTATAATTGACTTGATTCATGTACTAAATGTTTATTATCTGGGACTGTGTAAATTGAGCATTAACATTTGTATAAATGGACTTAGGGGGAGGGATGTGGTGTTTGTCCCTTTAAGGATCAGTCTGCAGAGTAAGCATTACGTGACACAGGGAACTAATTGGGGAGAAGGATGGATGATCACTCTGGTAAGTGCAGCCTTTTGTACTCAGAGTCATCTTGGGAGCTTCAAGCCTCTGTATAGTTTTAACTTGTAAATAAACAATTTGTGTTTTTTCCCTAAACTATTGAACAAGTATCTTTACAGAATAGCACTCAAATTTCCTGGCTTGACATTTTCATAACTATCCAGAGGTAGATTCAGAGCTGGGAACAGTCTGCTGGTATGAATGGAACATTAAGTATTGGGATCAATTTGTCAAAGTAGAAGCTCAAAGATTCCACAGGCTTTCTGAAAAACTCAGCCAAATTGCATGCTATGCCAAGGCTGTAGAAGCAGGGTATTAAATAGGAAATGAAGGAAATGGAAATTTTGTATCAGATGTGTTCTGTCAAGGTGAGTGATGGATCCATGCAATGGCTACTAAAGTTGAGTACTACTGCATGAGACAGTGATAACATAACTTCAGATCCCCTTATGCAATGCCCATTCCCATATCTTGCCTTTCATTTTCCCAGTAATAAGCTCTTAACTGTATAATCAAAGTAAACTTACTTCAACAGTTTGCATCCAAACCAACTTAATGCAATAAAGTACAACTGCAACGACAGAGATATAACTTAGGCTGAAAATTTGATTGCCCCATTCATAGCCACAATCAGAACATGCCAAGTCCTATTAAAGCAGGCAACGTGCGTGCATGTGCAAGATTGAATTATTCTGATGGTTAAAAACTAACAGGGGGTCCAGCAGTGTGCATTTTAACATGCGTTCCAGGTAACTGCTGCTCTTACAGACACCCAGTCCCATTTAAAAAGGGAACTGAATTCATATCAAGGAATTTGCCTGTAATATAAATGGCTGTAAGGAGAACACCAAATGGTGCAAGCAGTTGCCAAGAGAGAGGGTCTTCAAGGTTTTGTTACAATGCTGGAGACCTTATCCCAGGGGGTTAACAGGGGAAAAAGGACCTGGGGTGGGTAGGGTAGGAGGCCCTCAAGAGACACCCTCAGAAGGGAATTGGAACAGGTGGCCAGACAGATCTGTCCTTAGAATGCCCTCTAAAGGACCCAGCAGCAGTGTGAAAAGAAGCTGAGATGGCCTCACATGGATGTTGAAGGTCAGTAAATGAAATACATCTTACTTGTCACACCGGAAAACTTCTATGTTGCTGAATGAACCACAACCATGTAACTCACTCAGCAGCAGTGCCCAGCAGCTAGGACTCAAGCTTCATATTCAGCTATTCCACCTCACCCTCCCATACATTCCAATTATGCTCGTTTCACACTCATCTCTCACTGCTGCTATACCTATGACAGGCACATCACAGAGCTACATACTGAAAATTTGTAAGACAAAGTAACCTATAACTGTCAGCACAGACTTGGAGGACTACATCACCTGAGGTCTATGGAGGAGATGATGCTTCACATTATGCAACTGGTTGTGACTGAGGCCAGTGCATCAAGTCTCACCAAGAACATTCCAGATGACATTTTACCCCGGCCTTATGACCCATCTCAAATTCCACCTCATCCTTACCCTGCTATCTGGCATGCAATGCATGCTACTAATGGTGTGATGATATACTTGTTACATTTCACCCATGATCCCCATGTATGAGTAGGCAGTAGCCAGGCCAGATGTGACTGCCAGTTTTCTGAGGGCAAAAATGCAGATGTGTTCTGCTCAGGGAACTCAAGCGACAATTTCAAAGGGGTGGCCTAGAGGAGGACTCTGATGAAAACACAGTCTCAAAGGTTTAATGTTTAAAGTTTATTTATTAGTGCCACAAGCAGGCTTACATTAACACTGCAATGAAGTTACTGTGAAAATGCCCTAGTTGCCACACTCGGGTGTCTGTTCAGGTACACTGAGGGAGAATTTAGCATGGCCAATGCACTTAACCAGTATGTCTTTTGGACTATGGGAGGAAACCGGAGCACCCAGAAGAAACTCACACAAGCACCGGGAGAACGTGCAGACTGGCACAGACAGCGACCCAAGCTGGAAATCGAATCCCGGTCCCTGGCGCTGTGAGGGAGCAGTGCTAACCACTGTGCCACCATACTGCCCTTATGTGCCATGATGCAATAGCAGGCCTGCCTGACAACCTCTTGTTCGTTGTCAACGATCAAGGAATAACCCAGCTCTAACTTGATTATTGTGCTGAGTTTCGAGTTCATTCTTTCCAGCATAGAAGAAATAACTTCATCAAAATAGTTCTGCATATGATGCAGCATCTGGGGGCCGATATCTTAGCTTCCGTTTCAGCACAAACAGAAGCCAGCCAACATCTTGCTGCTCCAACAGATGTTCAGACTGAGGTGATGAGATCCATGCTTGCTGCCACGCAGACTCAGCCTACTGCCACCATGGCTGTGAATCTTAGTGCTCAAGGAGACATGCAGTCACTCACTGATATTCCACCATCCAACAGATTACTAGGATTGCTTAGGAGCCACAATGGGGTAGAGGCAATGACTCCATGGTGCATAGCTGTCCTTTTTCAGGGTAACAGCATTTGTACTGCCGTCAGTATCACAACTATGCTGTTAATTTCAGTGAGACAGCCCAGGCTGCTGCTGCTGATGTTGAGGCAACCAAAGCCTGGCCCACAAGTCCAGAGCTGTTTGAGATCATTTTGCAAAGCCATCTGCAGTCTAGCCTACTGTAAGTTAACAGCCTTCCCCCTCTCACGCTGCAGCAACGGGGTTAGCACTGTATAGGAGCACCAGGTCAGGACTGGCACTCAGTGGATGCACAAAGTGAAGAGTTTATTGTTTTTTGTGTAATCAGAGCAGTTGTTGGACAAAGTTGCTAACAAAAGGTTTGTTGTTGGTGATTCGTCCAAAGATGTGCGGGGTAGCTTGAATGGCCATGCTAAATTGACCCTAAATATGAGGCTGGTTTTCAGGGTAAATACTTGAGGTTACGGAATAGGAACTGGGTGGAATTGTGATCAGTGCAGATTCGATGGGCCAAACAGCCTCCTTCTGCACTGTATGATTCTATGATCCCATCAGTATTATTGCAGGGTTCTAGCAAGAGGATTCTGTAATGGGACAATCCAAGTAGACTGAAAAGTGGAAAATGTGGAGCAATGATGATAGGATGAAACACAGTAAAAAGTCTCACAACATCAGGTTAAAGTCCAACAGGTTATTTGGTAGTAAACACCACAAGCTTTCGGAGCTCTGCCCCTTCGTCAGGTGAGTGGAGAGTTCTGATCACAAACAGAGTTCTGATCATATGAAGGGGCAGAGCCTCAAAAGCTTGTGGTGTTTACTACCAAATAAATCTGTTGGACTTTAACCTGGAATTGTGAGACTTCTTACTGTGTTTACCCCAGTCCAACGCCAGCATCTCCACATCATGATGGGATGAGATCCAAAGGAAACTGAAGTCTTGGTAGAAAAACAGAAAACCCGTTTGGAATAAAGGGGTGCCGGATATCTCTCCTCTCCCTCTTCATCTAACCAAGTTGGCTTCCATTTGATGGGTAGGCCACACACTCATTTTAATGAGGATGTTCAGGATGCAGCAGACTGCCACCAATTTGGAGATACGCTCCGGAGAGTATTCTAGATTCTCCCGAAGGAAAGTGAAGGAAACCAATCACAATTCGACCCAGTTCCTATTCCGTAACCTCAAGTATTTACCCTGAAAACCACCCTCATACTTAGGGTCAATTTAGCATGGCCATTCAAGCTACCCCGCACATCTTTGGACAAATCACGAACAATAAACCTTTTGAAGGTGAAGGAAAGTGTTAAATTAAAAGCGGAGGCGTTTAGAATAGCTAAGAGTAATGGGCGAGAAGAGGATTGGGAGAGGTTTAAATGTCAACAAAGATTGACAAAGAAGTTGATAAAGAAGGGTAGGAGAAACTATGAAGCTGGGCTAGCGCTTAATATAAAAAAGGATAGCAAGAGTTTTTATAAATATATAAAAAGGAAGAGGCTGGCTAGGGTGAACGTTGGACCCTTAGAGGATGAGAGGGGGGACTTAGTGGTAGGGGATGGGGAAATGGCTGAGGTCTTGAATAACTTTTTCGTTTCGGTCTTCACGGAGGAAGACGTGAATAATTTGCCGGGTGTTAGCGATGGAAAGGTGGTAGGACTGGAGGGTCTCAATGACGTTATTGTTACTAGAGAGGCGGTGCTCGACAGACTGGAGGGACTGATTGTGGACAAGTCCCCAGGACCGGATGGAATGCATCCGAGGGTTCTGAAAGAAATGGCGGAGGTGATAGTGGATGCCTTGGTGGTTATTTTCCAGACGTCGCTGGATTCCGGGGAAGTGTTGGAAGATTGGAAAGCGGCTAATGTTACGCCGTTGTTTAAGAAGGGTGCCAGGCAAAAGACAGGGAATTATAGGCCGGTTAGTTTAACGTCTGTGGTAGGTAAAATGTTAGAATCCGTCATCAAGGAGGAAATAGCGAGGCATCTTGAGCGGAATTGCTTGATAGAGCAGACGCAGCACGGTTTCGTTAAGGGGAAGTCGTGTCTGATGAATTTATTGGAGTTCTATGAGGATGTGTCCAGGGCGGTGGGTAGAGGAGAGCCGGTGGATGTGGTCTTTCTTGATTTTCAGAAGGTGTTTGACAAGGTACCTCACAAGAGGTTATTGCAGAAGGTAAGGGGGCATGGAGCTGGGGGTAGGGTGTTAGTGTGGATAGAGGATTGGTTGTCAAATAGGAGGCAGAGAGTCGGGGTTAATGGGTGCTATTCGGATTGGCAGTTGGTGACTAGTGGAGTGCCCCAGGGGTCGGTGCTGGGGCCTCAGCTATTTACCATTTATATAGATGATCTGGAGGAGGGAACCAAGTGTATGGTGTCGAAATTTGCTGATGACACCAAGATTGGTGGAACGGCAAATTGCGCGGAGGGTGTGGAGAGTCTGCAGAAGGATCTAGATAGGCTGGGCGAATGGGCCAGGAACTGGCAAATGGAATTTAATGTTGGCAAGTGCGAGGTGGTCCACTTTGGTAGGAGTAATGGTAGGAAGGACTATTACTTACGTGGCGAAAAACTGCAGCAGGCGACGGTGCAGAGGGACCTCGGGGTCCTTGTGCATGAGTCGCAAAAACCCAGCTTGCAGGTGCAACAGGTGGTCAGGAAGGCTAATGGGATGCTGGCCTTCATAGCGAGGGGGATTGAATATAAAAGTAGGGAGGTCTTGCTGCAGCTGTATAGGGCATTGGTGAGGCCACAGCTGGAGTGCTGTGTGCAGTTTTGGTCGCCACACTTACGCAAGGATATTTTGGCCTTGGAGGGAGTGCAGAGGAGGTTTACGAGGCTGATACCGGAGTTGAGGGGGTTGAGCTATGAGGAGAGGCTGAATAAACTAGGCTTGTACTCGTTAGAGTTTAGAAGAATGAGGGGAGATCTCATTGAGACATATAAGATGATGAATGGGATGGATAGGATAGAGGTGGAGAGACTCTTGCCGCTCAGAAAGGATAGTAGGACTAGGAGGATCAGCCTCAAGATAAAGGGGGGGCGGTTTAGAACGGAGTTGAGGAGGAACTTCTTTACTCAAAGGGTGGTGAATCTCTGGAATTCTCTGCCCGTTGAGGTGGTGGAGGCTGCCTCGCTAAATATTTTTAAGAAGCAGGTTGATGGGTTTTTGATAAGCGAGGGGATTAAGGGTTATGGGGAGAGGGCGGGAATGTGGAACTGAGCCACGACAGATCAGCCATGATCTTATTGAATGGCGGGGCAGGCTCGAAGGGCTAGATAGCCTACTCCTGCTCCTATTTCTTATGTTCTTATGTTCTTATGAATGGTTCAGTGTTTGAGAACACCAATAGTCCACTACATACATTCCTAAAGGCAGTGGTTAGCATTGTAGGCACGTTGTACTTTCATGGTCAGGGTGACAGAGGGGAGTCATGAGCTAAGTGCATCTGTAACCTGTCTCCGGCCTCAAGGTTTCATTGTGACCTGATGACATCAGGAATAACAAACTGCCTCAGGCTGAAGACGTCATGGCAGCTGTTACCAGGATAGTGTATATTCATTAATATAATAAGCTGAACATGATCACATACTAGCTGCATATAGATGGAGTTGAGTCCTTTGTGTTCACAGTACAACTCCACATTTACATTGGGACCTGTCGGGCCAGGTGCGTACAGTCAATGTCTCCTTGCATTAGTAGGATCGTGCCACTTTTGTAAAGTCATGTGCTCTCTCATCCTGATCGTCTCAGGTTGGAGAGAGGATGCAGAAGTTCCTTCTTGAGGCGCGCAGGACTTTCATCACCTCTCAAACAGCAGTGGACGATGAATTGAGGAATGTTGCTGAATTTGCCTATCTTGTCGGAAGGATCCGACAGGTAGTAATTGAGAGTGATGGTAGCTTAGATGGCTACTGGCAGTGCCCTCACTGTCCTGCTGTTAGGTTCAAGGCCCTCACAGGTGCCTCTGACATTGCTGGTGGAGGTAGAAGTGTTCCCTGAAAACCTGTGGAAGGTAGGATCTTCTGTGGAAAGGCCTCTTCTCTCTGCAAACTCAGCTCTATTTCCCTGTCATGTTTGGCACCTGGGAGAACTGCGGCTAGAGCTCCCATGACTGTAGCAGCCTTTCTGCAGATAGATTTCTTCTGCCACCCTGTCAGAATGCTGTAAAACCTCCTTCCAAATTCAGTAAGTTGACAGGAACGCCTCCAGAAATGCCCCAGAATGTTTCCACAAACACTTCCAGAGCAGCAGTAAGTTGAAATCACCTCACCTGCAACTTGGGTGACAGACCCTTTAAGCTGATCTGCTGCTAAATGAATGGATGTTCAGCTGTCAGTGAATAATATGTGATGTTCAGGGCCTGTATTTACCAAGTTTGCAGAACATGTATCAATGATGTAGAGATGCCAGCGTTGGCTTGGGTTAAACACAGTAAGAAGTCTCACAACACCAGGTTAGAGTCCAACCAGCTTATTGGATAGTAATCTCACAAGCTTTCGGAAACGGTGTTCCTTCGTCAGGTGCATGGAAGGTTCTGATCAGAGAAAGGCATATAAAGTCACACACAGTTTACAGAATACTGATTAGAATGCAAGTCTTTACAGCTAACCTGCTATTCAAGATTTAAAGATGCAGACAATGTGAGTGGAGATAGCATTAGCACAGGTTAAAGAGATGTGTATTGTCTCCAGACAGGACAGTAAGTGAGATTTTACAAGCCCAGGCAAGTCATGGGGGTTACAGATAGTTAGCATGAAAGCAAGATCTCGGTTGAGGCTGTCCTCATGTGTGCAGAACTTGGCTATCAGTCTCTGCTCAGCGACTCTGCGCTGTCGTGTGTCGTGAAGGTCGCCTTGGAGAATGCTTACCCGAGTATCAGAGGCCAAATGCCCATGACCACTGAAGTGTTCACCAATAGGAAGGGAACAGTCTTGCCTGGTGTTTGTCGAGCGATGTTCATTCATCCATTGTCGTAGCGTCTGCATGCTCTCCCCAGTGTAACATGCTTCGGGACATCCTTTCTTGCAACGTATTAGGTAGACAACGTCGGCCGAGTTGCAAGAGTATTTACCATGTACCTGGTGGATGGTATTCTCACGTGTGATGATGTCATCCATATCGATGATCTGGCATGTCTTGCAGAGGTTGCTGTGGCAGGGTTGTGTGGTGTTGTGGTCACTGTTCTCCTGAAGGCTGGGTAGATTGCTGCGAACAACGGTCTGTTTGAGGTTGTGCAGTTGTTTAAAGGCAAGAAGTGAGGGTATGGGGATGGCCTTGGCGAGATGCTCGTCTTCAACAATGATGTGTTGAAGACTCCGGAGAAGATGTCGTAGCCTCTCCGCTCCGGGGAAGTACTGGACGACGAAGGGTATTCTGTCCATTGTGTCCTGTGTTTGTCTTCTGAGGAGGTCGATGTGGTTTTTCACTGTGGCGCGTCGGAACTGTTGATTGATGAGTTGAGCGCCATACCCTCTTCTTATGAGAGCACCTTTCAACGTCTGGAGGTGTCTGTTGTGATCCTTCTCTGTGTATACGCAGAGCTTGTCCGTAGGGGATGGCTTCTTTAACGTGTTTAGGGTGGAAGCTGGAGAAGTGGAGCATTGTGAGGTTATCTGTGGGCCTGCGGTACAGTGAGGTGCTGAGGTGACCGTCCTTGACGGAGATGCGTGTATCCAAGAATGCAACCGATTCCGGAGAATAGTCCATGGTGAGTCTGATGGTGGGATGGAACTTGTTGATGTCCTCATATAGTTGTTTCAGTGATTGTTCCCCATGAGTCCATGTATCAACATGTATCAACACAGCCTGAGAGGCTATTTCACGTTACAGTCTTCCCACTACGAAAGCTTCAGATACACACATGCCACTCCCACAAGTGCGCTGTTACCAGCATTGGGTACCACGCAAGCCATGCCAACAGTAACTGAGGGTGCTGTATCACCTGCTTTGAGTGCCTTCGATAATGACTCCAGTGTGAAGCTGAGTTTGGCAACCAACTTGCCTCAAGTCATTCACTGGCCACTCACCTGAGCAGATTTGATCTCAGAGTACAGTGTCACAGCACCCATTCCCAACCTTTCAGGTTTCTATAACTTTATAGCAAAACAGTCCTGCGGTCTTGACAACATTACGTCAAACTTATTGCTGCTTTGGAATTATATCAAATTATCCAGCAAATCCCTATTGAGACTTCTGCATTCACCTCCGTTCTTATCGTAATCTGTGAATATGTTAATTATAAAGTCAGTGATGTGTGGGACAATCAGGTAGGAGCAAAAGCAGAGCCAAAGGACATGGACTGACTGATAGCAAGAGGGTATGTAACCAGATGATTACAGCTTTCTGGGAGTAAGCTGCCATTCTGTCTCTTAGCACAGCCGTCACAAATGACTGTCAAATTTCATAAAATGCTCCGTAATTTAAAAATGACACGTCTTTTTATGCTTCTGCCATTTCTTCGAACATGTTTATTAGGTCCCTTCAGTAGCTGTCATTTCTGGAGAATAGGATTATTATACACTCACAAAAATAATCCACGAGTTATATCTCAAAAAAAATGTTCCCAGACATATTTGAAGTAATTATCATAGGTCAGTTATAGGCTGCATTCAGAATTTCCGTTTCCTTCAAGCGACACCCAGTAAATATTGTTTAAAATGATAAATTATTTAAAGAAATGTAAATAAATCAATTTAGAGTTTATGTCCCTGAAAACGAAGGAAGAGGGTTGACAAGATTGGTGTATAATAGAAATTACAATGACCAGGAATTCACATTTCCTGTATGTTGAAGTGCTGTAAGTTCTGACTCAGTTATTTATGTTGAAGAATGCTGTGGAGCATAGCATGATGTGTTCAATGATTTTGTTAGATTTTTCCACTGGTTTGAGAAACCTGGCTAAGGGGTGATGACATCGCCCCCTGAAATGTTGCCTCCCCTCCTTGTCTATACCTTCCACCTCTTGCTTTGCATACACCATTGTGTTGGTGATGTAGCTCTTATCACCAAATCACATCTTTGTCCGTCCCCCCTATTCCCCTTCCACTTCTCCTCCTGTGAGCATCACCTTTTCAGCCCATGGAGCCGCCACCTTCCTCCATCTGCTCAGCTGTTGAGAACTTTTTGGATCTTTCTTTGCCCAGAACCTCCTGCTCAACCTTACCATTAGGGGAGGCCCTACCAGGAATGTGAGTTCCAGGTGGCATCACTCTCGTATGTATTGGAAAATGCAAGCCTTTCTATCACAGCTAGGTGATGATCCTTGGAAAGGATCACCTTGTACTATCCCATTTGTCTCTCATTGAAAATTCTCATGGGTATCAGCTACCCATGAATTAATGTAGAAGTTCTTCATACATTCTTAGCTTACCTCACACATCCTCTATACTAGGTGACTTCTCATCCTCCATCACCATGCTTTCTCTCCCCCAAGTTCATTGTCCTGTTATCCTCTAGCAATTTCTTCCCCTGCATATGGAGTCCCCTATATATGATCATGACCATCTCTTGACATGTCATCTCATGTGATCTTTACTACTCCTGTAGTATCTATCACAGGTAAGGTCATTTCTGATCATTTCATTGTATGACTCTCCACCTAAATCCTATTTCCTCCTCTTAAACCTACATCCTCCTCTGTTTGTCCCTGAAAATAGTTCTCTCCCAATTCACTTATAACTACACTTTCCAAATCTTGCCTATCCAAGCCTTTGGCCTTCAGTTCAATGAATATTGACCTCCTCAACCATGCTCTCACCTCCATCTTTCATGCTTGTTCTCAAGCTACCTTTGTTACACAATGCCTTAATATTAAAATTATCATCCTTCAAATCCCTATGTAGCCTCATCGTCCCACTTTTCCCATCTCTGTAATCTCCTCCTGATCTTATATAATGTTCTCTCAGCTCTCAGGGATATCTGTGCTCCCCAACTTCGCACTTTCTGAGCATCCTCAATTTTAGTTTCTCCAACATTGGTGGCAGTACCTTCAACTGCTTAGGCCCTACTAAGCTCTGGAATTCCATTTCCAAATCTTTCCATCTGTCTCCTTTTTTTTCCACCTTTAAGAAGCTCCTCGAAACATACCCCTTAACAAGCCTTCAGTTATCTGCCCTAATATCTGTAGCTCAGTTTAAAATTCTGTTTGATATCCCCCTCCTGTGAAATATCTTGGGACTTTTTTGCAATATTACGTAAGTTGTTGCAATGAGTGAGTGTTACAATTGGATTTAAAATATCCCAGCTAGGAATTGGGTAATGGGACGTTGAAAAGTAGGTCAGCATTCCAGTTCTTGGGCGTGGTTTTCCTGTTGCGCTGGTTGAACAGTGTAGAGGGTGGACAATTTCAGTGGGAATGCAAAAACACAGAACAGGTCCAGCGTCCGGCCCTCTGCGATCACCCCAGGCCATTTTTACAACGGGATCAGGTTCGTGCCAAAAATGGACATGACATGCATTTATTGTTTTTCCGTACCTTTACGAGGGGGTGAGAGGAGGAGTGTGGGGGGACCCAGGCACTGCAAAGTTGCTGGGTAAGGTGGGGGACTCACATGTTGATAGTCAAAATAATGCAATGGGACCTTTTATGCTCAGCTAAGGGGGTGGGGGGAATGAGACCTTGGTTTGTTATCCAAAAGACAGCATTTCATTAAATTATAAACCTAAATTAGCATAGATTGCAATGTATAAGTTGATCTCTCATTTAAGAAAACCCTATTTTTCAGCAGTGGATGGATGTTTAGGACAATACTCAGCACATAATTTGGCCCCCACTCCACTAAACATCATTAAACTTTATAGTTACATGAAAAAAGTAATTTTAAGCTTGAAAAGAAATCAGTTACTGAGACCATGTTGAGAATTGACAATGAAATATTATTGTTATTTTTGTGCTGGTAATTAACATTTTTTTCTTATCATTTTATGTGAACTGTACAACTATGAAGTGGAAAAGCTGTGTAGGTGGTGTATGTATGTAACACATGGGAGATGGATTGGATTGCCATAAGCTGCAGTAGTTTTGTGGGATTTTGTTATCCACTGAAACTCAGGGGAGGAACACTAGTGGATAGTAAAAGTGCCCTGAAGGCAATTGGAGTTCAGTGTACATCTAAAAAAAAACATTAATTAATGACTAATTTTTATGTTAATTGAATGTGCATGATTTTGATTGATTGCAAAGCAGGAAGTGAGTTCTTTATGGGGCAACATTTGCACCAATTGGTCAAATACAGATCAACAGTTCTTACTGTTGTTTATCTATATAAGTTGTAGTGGAGAAACAAGGAAATGTATGAATTTGCTATAGAATTTAGTATATGGGGACTGATTAGCTTAGATAGCTGGCCAATCGTTCAGAATAATGCCAGTAACATATGCTTGATTCCTGTTCTGGTTGATGTAGACTTGAGACTTGCTTCTTCTGCCTGGAGGATAGAAGGCAATGGCAAACCACCACAGGCAAAAAACTGCAAAGAGAAATGGCTCAGGATGAAGCATCAGCAGAGAACGAGCCAAGGACCTGCTTTCAGGCCAAGCACTCATGCAATGGAATGGAACTTAATATATATTCACTATGTCTCTCATTTCCTTAGCTGGGCATGGGGAGATGGACAAAAAGTGATTAATTTTCTTTCCTTTCAGAAGAGGTGTCTACCGTAAAGCACCAGAACAAACTGGATTTATCAAATAAAATATTCTTCCTCCCTAAAAAGGGTACGGTTTACTTTGCCTTCTTCCCACATTTGCAGTGTGTAATCTTTCAGTATCTCACAAAAGAAACAAAGCTCAATATTTATATTCTTTTTGCTGCTAGGCTCCACACATTTTATTTATACTCGGCATATAAGGCAACCCCTGTTTTGGGAAGGATTTTTTTGAAACTTCAAAGGTCGACTTATATGCTGTGACTTACGTTACGTGCTTAAGTCTCTGGAGTGGGATTTGAATCCACAGATTTAAGGATTATTGTGCAGTGTCCTGCAGAGTTCAGCTTGCTCTAAGATGTCATAATCATTAAATGTAACGAGGCATAAAGGGGTGTGTCGACTATTATGTCTTAGTTCTCTGGAGGAGGTATCCATTTTCCAGAGGGAATATAAAAAAAAAGTCAACAACATATAAGTCTTTCCTACACCTTGCTATTTGTGAGAAGGAGACTCTCAATTTGCATGTTTTTGTTATCATTTGATGTTCTTGTCCCATAACCATGCCCAACTGCCACTGCAGGCAATGGAGAATATCATCAAGCAGATGATATTCTCCTCAGTTACACACACAATATTTGAGGTTCCTAATCTTCCTCCCGTGACATTATAAGTACCATTTTCCCCAAATGTGCAAATAATTTCATAATTCGCATTTACCGATTTTTGGTTGTCTAACTTGCAGGAGCAAAACATTCAGATAAAGGCAAATTCAAGCCATTCAGCAAGCCTGGCTTTTCCATTTCATTGTAGGGTTGTTGACCTTCACTTATGTTTGGCCACAGGCTGTGGCGCTGAATGAAAATAATCAGAAATAGTTGAGGCCAAAGCAAAAAGAATGCTAGTCCTTTCTACTTTGTTTTCAAGGCAGAATGAATATTATCTTAAAAGAGGTATTACTCATTTCTACATTAATAGTTAACTGACCAAAACAAGTAAATCTGCAAACTATGATTGATATTAACTCATAAACCTGTGACACCAATGGGTTAATGAGCAGGGATTGCCATTTAGGGGATGTTTGTGTCTCCGCTACCAAGTTTATTTCAAATAAGTATAACTAAGTTCCAGCATCTACCCTTATGTTTGTTGGCTGCTGAAATGGAGGTTGTGATGTCTGATCCTTTTAAGGAACAAGCTTCTAAAAAAGTCACACGATCTAAGCTGAACAATCGCAAATCAAGTTGGAGCTTCACTCTAACTTGTCTGGGCTTGATCCAACAGTTAGATCCTAGAGTCAAGTTTAGAATCATTCAATGGGCATCACCCTGTAAATAGTTGTTGTCCGTTAATAAATTAATTTGTTCTTAAATGGCGGTGCCAAGTTACTACATTTGGTGATGAGGTAAAAAAGCAGCAAATCATCAGTGCAAAATCTGGTCCAGTTGAAGTCAAGCTTGCAAAGCAGATCAGAGCTGCAGAGATGTCTGTATTTGGTAGAGTGGATCCCTTCAATGCCTCTGTTGAAGTGTGGATACAGTATGTTGAGCAATTTGAACATTTATTCAAAACAAGTGGAATAGAGGAAGTGGGAAAGAAGAAGGTGATATTAATAAGCAGGTGTGGGGCCCAAACCCATAAGTTGATACGCAGTCTAACATCCCCAAATGCACCCTAAGCAAAGTTGTTTGCAGAAATCACAGATTTAGTTAGTGGGCACTACCACCCAAAGTGCTCAATGATTTTGCAATGATTTAAGTTCGATTCCATGATGGGAGCGTGAGGGGAGACCATTGTTACATACGTAGCAAGACTTAGGCATACTGAAGAGCACAGTGACTTTGAGACAACACTAAATGACATTCTGAGTGATGGACATACTCATGGAAAAGGATGAGTGTTGTCCTAGGGTTAAGGTGCTAAATAGGGGGAAGGCTAACTACAACTGGATTAGGCAGAATTTGGAGGCTGGTGTTTCTTTGAGGGTAAAACCACATTTGGTGTGTGGGAGCCTTTTAAGGAGCAATTGATCGGAGTGCAGGATAGGAATTTACCTATGAAAAGCATGGACAGGAAAGGCAGGATTCAGAACCATGGATGACCAGGGAAATTGCGAACCTAGTCAAAAAGGACAAAAGGATACATACATGAGTCTAGGCAACTGAAAACAGATGAAGCATTTGAAGAATACAGGGAAAGTAGAAAAGAGCTGAAATGGAGTTAGTAAGAGCAAAAGATGTAACCAAATGTCCTTGGCAGACAGAATTAAGAAGAATCCCAAGGCACTTTTGTACATTTATTAGGAACAAGAGGATAGCTAGAGAAAGAGTTGGTCCACTCAACGACAAAGGAGGAAAATTATGCATGGAACCAAAGGAAATGGGTTAGATCCTTAATGAGTGCTTTGCATCGGTATTCACAAAGGAGAGGGACACGTTGATTAATTTTGTCATGGAGAGGTATGTAAATCATTTAGAACAAGTCATTATTACGAGGGAGGAAGTGTTAGGTGAATTAAAAAGCATGAAGGTAGACAAATCCCCAGGGCTAGATGGCATCTCTTCAGATTATTGAGGGAGACAAGAGATGAAATTACTGGGTCTCTAACAGAAATCTTTGTTTCCTTGTTGGCCACTGGTGAGGTCCCAGAAGACTGGAGGATAACCAATGTTGTCCTGTTATTTAAGAAGGGTAGCAAGGATAACCCAGATAATTATAGACTAGTGAGCTTCATGTCAGTGATTGGGAAATGGTTGGAGAAGATTCTTAGAGATAGGACGTATATACATTTGGAACTGAATAGTCTTGCGCAGTTTTGGGCGCCGCACCTGCGCAAAGATATTTTGGCCTTGGAGGGAGTGCAGAGGAGGTTTACTAGGCTGATACCGGAGTTGAGGGGGTTGAGCTATGAGGAGAGGCTGAATAAACTGGGCTTGTACTCGTTAGAGTTTAGAAGAATGAGGGGAGATCTCATTGAGACATATAAGATGATGAATGGGATGGACAGGATAGAGGTGGAGAGACTCTTCCCGCTCAAAAAAGACAGTAGAACTAGGGGGCACAGCCTCAAGATAAAAGGGGGGCGGTTTAGAACGGAGTTGAGGAGGAACTTCTTCACTCAAAGGGTGGCGAATCTCTGGAATTCTCTGCCCGTTGAAGTGGTGGAGGCTGCCTCGCTAAATTATTTTTAAGACGCGGGTTGATGGGTTTTTGATAAGAGAGGGGATTAAGGGTTATGGGGAGAGGGCGGGAAAGTGGAACTGAGCAGCGACAGATCAGCCGTGATCTTATTGAATGGCGGGGCAGGGTCGAAGGGCTAGATGGCATACTCCTGCTCCTATTTCTTATGTCCTTATGTTCTTATATTCAATAGCATGGTTTTGTACAAGGGAGGTCATGTATCACTACGTTCATTGAGTTTTTTGAGGAGGTACAAAAATGATTGACGAGGGAAGGGTTGTGGATGCTGTCTACATGGACTTTAGTAAAACATTTGACAGAGTCCCTCATGACAGGCTGATGTAAAAGATTAAATCAAATGGGATCGAGGTGAACCAGCTAGATGGATTCAGGACTGGCCTGGCCATAGAAAGAAGTCTCACAACACCAGGTTAAAATCCAACTGATTTATTTGGTAGCAAAAGACACTAGCTTTCGGAGTGCCGTTCCTCCATCAGGCGAGTGGGATTTCAGTTCTCTTGGCCCTCGCTGCACTCACACTGTCTGTGCCTTTGAGACTTGGTTGCCTGTGGGGACTCACATTCCGGCCATTGTTTTGTGGATTGAGTTTGTGTCTTTGTATGGCCTGTTTGTGAACTGAAGTTCCACTTGCCTGATGAGGGAGTGGCACTCCGAAAGCTAGTGGCTTTTGCTACCAAATAAACCTGTTGGACTTTAACCTGGTGTTGTGAGACTTCTTACTGTGTTTACTCCAGAATACTGAGAGAGGCAAGGAGAAAATTGCTGACGCCTCACTGACGACAGAGGAGGTCCCAGAGGATTGAAGAATAGTCAATGTTGTTCCTTTGTATAAGAAGGATAGCAAGGTAATTACAAGCAGGTGAGCCTTACATCAGTGGTAGGGAAATTATTGGAGAGGATTCTTCTTGTCAGGATTTATTCCCACTTGGAAATAAGTGGACGTATTAATGAGAGGCAACATGGTTTTGTGAAGGGGAGATTGTGTCTCATGAACTTGATCAAGTTTTTCAAGGAAGTGACGAAGACGATTGATGAGAGTAACCGCCTCTACTATTACTTCTGGCAGCTTGTTCCAGACACTCACTATCCTCTGTGTGAAAAAATTGCCCCTCTGGACACTTTTGTATCACTCCCCTCTCACCTTAAACCTGTGCCCTCGTGTCTTAGACTCCACTACCTTTGGGAAAAGATACTGATTATCTAGCTGATATGTGCCCCTCATTATTTTATAGACCTCTATAAGATCACCCCTCAGCCTCCAATGCTCCAGAGAAAATAGTCCCAGTCTACCCAGCCTCTCCCTACAATTCAAACCACCAAATCCCGGTAGCATCCTAGTAAACCTTTTCTGCACTCTTTCTAGTTTAATAATATCCTTTCTATAATAGGATGACCAGAATTGCACACAATACTCCAAGTGTGGCCTTACCAATGACTTGTACAACTTCAACAAGACGTCCCAACTCCTATATTCAATGTCCTGACTGATGAAACCAAGTACGCCAAATGCCTTCTTCACCACTCAGTCCACCTGTGACTCCACTTTCAAGGAGCTATGAACCTGTCCCCGAGATCTCTTCATTCTGTAACTCTCCCCAGTGCCCTACCATTAACTGAACAGTTTTGTATTCTGCAGTGCAGAGAGGATCTCTTACAAAAAAATCTGTTGTACATTTGTTTGGATCTACATATGCAAACCAAATCTTTTTTGTTCTGTGAAGATCCAGATAGTCAGAACATTACACTTACCTCTGTTATTGTGTGGAAGCCCAGTGATTATAGCCTATGGAGGACAAAGTAAGGGCATTAAAGGAAGCACTGGCCCCTAGAAACACCTTGGAGTTTAAATCATCTAAAG
This sequence comes from Carcharhinus amblyrhynchos, assembly GCF_965287045.1. Classification (NCBI taxonomy): domain Eukaryota; kingdom Metazoa; phylum Chordata; class Chondrichthyes; order Carcharhiniformes; family Carcharhinidae; genus Carcharhinus; species Carcharhinus amblyrhynchos. The sequence goes on along the minus strand of NC_137328.1, from coordinate 24,723,626 downwards.
CCTGGATTCAATGGAGGGCACTGATCTTATCAGCCTATGAATGCACATTTGAATATTGACCAGAGACACAAATAGCCAATGTTCATACCCTCAGTCACCATCCACTGCCAGAGAGTGTACCACCTGCCTCTGACACCGCAAGAAATCGTGATGGCAATGAATTTCCAGGACACTTTGCCAGTGTCAGCAAAATAAATAACACTTTGACCAGCAGAGAATGGCTGTTTTCAAGGATAAGGCACAAAATATTGACAGATTAGCAGAATGAAATGATTGCCAAAGACATAAAACCATACCACATTAGGAAAGCTGAGGTTAGTTGTGAGGACGACATTATCCAATGAGGAGTGAAGCCAGTTGTCCTGTGCCAGGGAGTGAAATGCTCCATGCAGAGTTGCATTGTGGGTGTGTTAAAAATGAAGACACTTAAGATGTTTGGCAGAAGATGTTTGGTGGCCAGGCATCCATGGGGAAGCCAGAAAGACTGGTGAAGCACCACAACCAGTGCCACTTACAGCAGAAGTTACCTGTTACAGTCTCTTTGCATCCTTGGGAGTAGCCATGTCGGCCGTGGGTGCAAGTCCACATAGATCATAGGGGCAGCACAGTGGCACAGTGGTTAGCACTGCTACCTCACAGCTTCAGGGTCCTGGGTTCAATTCCTGGCTTGGGTCACTGTGTGGATTCTGCACATTCTCCCTCTGTCTGTGTGGGTTTCCTTTGGGTGCTCCGGTTTCCTTCCACACTCCAAAGGTGTGCAGGTTAGATTGATTGGCCATGCTAAATTACTCCTTAGTGTCCCAGCATGTATAGATTAGAGGGATTCATAGGATAAATATGTGGGGTGATGGAGATTGGATCTGGGTGGGATTGTTGCCAATGCAGACTTGATGGTTCGAATGGCCTCCTTTTGCACAGTAGGGTTTCTATGATCATGTCGGACCATTTTTGCGCATCATGTTTCCATAATTAGTAGATGCCCATTTCAAATGGATGGAAGTATTTGAGATGAGATCCACAAATGCACATGCCACAATAAAGAAGCTTCACCAGTGCTTCACATCCCATGGAGTACCCGGATAAAGAAAAGGCTTTCACCAGCGCCAAATTCCAAAGTTCCATAACTTTTAATGGTGCATAAGGATGACACTATATCATCTCTCGTCCAATGGACTGGCTGAGTAGGCAGTCCAGGCTTTCAAGGCCAGCTGAAAGAAACAGTCAGCTGCATCATTGAAAATAAAAATAGCTCACTTCCTTTCGCACTGGTATATCTCCAGCAAAACTATTAATGGATCAATATCTAAGGACCAAGCTAAGCCAGGTATTTCCAAATTTAGCAGAGAGTAGAAGCAAAGCAGCGCAACCAGAAGAGGAAGCAGAATCAATTAAAGATGCAAGATCTTTGTAGCATTGTTGTAAATTATGGGGGACTGTATAAGTTAATTATTATTCTGTCTATAAAGGAACTTAGTCGTGGGGGGAAGGGGATGTGGTGTTTGGTCCCTTTTAGAAGCACGTTCTGAAAGGGTCACAAGGTTCGATTCCCGGTTTGGGTCACTGTCTGTTCCGAGTCTGCATGTCCTCCCCGTGTCTGCGTGGGTTTCCTCCCATAATCCAAAGATGTGCTGGTTAGGTGCATTGGCTACACTAAATTCTCCCTCCGTGTACCTGAACAGATGCCGAGTGTGGAGACTCAGGGGTTTTCACAGTAACTTTCTTGCAGTGTTAATGCAAACCTACTAGTGACACTAATTAAAAAAAAACTCTGCAATATTTGTTATAATATTTCATGTATCCATGATCAGGCAAGCATGTACCTTTAAGAGAGCTAAGTGTGACATATACCATGGAATAATGTGAGATTATATCATGTGACATTCTTGTTTGAAGGTACTAGCTCTGCCTTAACTAACTATCACTATACTTTGGAATCCATCAGGCCAGTCAGTTCATCAGTCAGGCTGTTAAGTGGTAGAGCCCAGACCATACAGATGTCTGTGATAGTGTTCTCGTGTATTTCGTTTCTCTTTGAATAAACCTTGATTCTTGTTCTCAGCAAGAACTTCATCTTAGTGTTCATGTTATAGAAGCTAACATACTAACACAAGAGCACACCAAGTACTGCCTGAAGCTTTGAGCTCTAAATGGCAAAGCTTGCATCAAACAAGCTATTTGGTGTCATGATCCCCCTGCTTCACATGCCTATGCTGAATGTTAGCAGTACTTACTCACCAAGATTTGTAGCAGTGGTACACATATATATAGTAGACACCATTTCGGTGTCTGAGCAGCATTCAGGAATAGGCATTACTGACCCAACTATCATCCCTAAGAACATTTTAGTGTGAGTGATAAAATCTGTGGGCGCAAACTTACCAGCTGTTCAAACTATGCTTCCATTCCAGAGGAGTTGGAGAATTTGGCACCCAGCCACAACTCCATTTACTGCAGCAGGATGGAAAAATCTTGCCACCATGAACAGTAGTACCAGTCTCTAGTTCCCTCTGACAAGCTTCTCTGATGCACTGAGTTCACATAAATATCAGCTGCCTGAACATGTACTCTGTGGCCTGATGTTTTGCTCCCATCAGGACTGCAAAGTTGGGTCAATTCCCAGTTCTGTGAACATGATTCATGAAAATCAGCCCCAGCAGTTCCATTTGTTTGTTCCAGGCATGGGAGGAGGACAGTGTGTAATAAGAGTCTTGTCTGTCAACACTGAAAACAGTTTGTAGATAGCACAGAGGCATCTGGGTGACAGGCCCACCTTGGTGATCTGGAACGTTGTCCAGCTGTAAGAAAAAAATACAACAGCAAAATAGCCTACCAGTGCTTGTTCCCTCACATCTCTTCATTCCACACAACTTTGTATGTCTCATACATGTCAACCAATGCCCCCAATGCTGTCATCCATGAACCCCCCCCCACCCCCCCTCCCGGCCCCTCAAACTCTCCATAAAACCTCATGATTTCCCACCTGCCCCTTCATGACCTCTCATACCCTTCATGATAACCTATGCCCTCCAGCCAATGCCCATTACTCTTTAGTGATTCTCTAACAGCTTAGTGCCAACTCACGCCAACCCATGCCCCCATTATTCTTTTCCCTTACAGCCTCCATGCTAACTCAGTCAGTAGCCACCATTTGCAGGTTATGAATAAAGTTTTCAGTGTCTATTGATGAATTAGCTATTTAGGAAAAAATATTCTTAATTAAAAATAACATTCACGAAATTCCTTCAACTACTTAATCCTTTATAATAACAAGCATTTATATTCATAATCCCATTTCAAAGACTTAGTAAGCACTTGGAGCTGTCACACAAACTATAAACTGACAAGCATCCACTTTAATAATGATAGGTTGTGAAATCAGTCATGCAGTACTAATCCTATAATGACAACTCTCAGGCTTAAGTCAACAGAAAGAGTAAAAAAACTGCAATTTCTTCAGATATGTAAAGGGCGGGAGGTTTAAATATCTTGACAGCTTGACAGATTCACTGAATGTTTCCTTGACAACTCTCTTGCCTGCTCCCTTTACACTTCCAATGAGTTTGCCCACTTTTTACTCATAATCATGTTTCTTTTCAATAACCTCAAAGAACACTTGACCTCTCCCAAAGGGCACCATTCTATTCCAAAATGATTCCCTCAACCTATCTAAAAGTGCATTTTACCTCTTCAATCAGTTACCCATACCTTCCAAAGAACTCCGCTAACTTTAAACTTTTTCTTGATAGGTCTAAAGTGCGCATAAAATTTTTTGGACATCCCATTAACGAACATTGGATATGACTGAAGGCAACTGCAATTTGATATGCACAGTTGCATCTGTGAACCACAGATGTTCAAAGTACAACCTCACTCCCACACCTGGTAAAAATGATGGGGCTGGGTTCAGGAGCAGGACTTCCAGAATCAGATCTCTGGCACCATTTTGGCTAAGCTGTACTAACCACTCCATTGGCTCAAATTTCAGGCCTACATCTCCAATTCAAAATGTTTACACATAGTTTCTCCCATTCCATCCCAACTTCATGAGTATATAAAATACTGGAGATCACAAATTTATAGATTTAAATATATGGATGCTTTTAATTGTAATAATGTACTGGGAATTATACTTTGAGCAACACATTAAATCAGGGTTTCCTTCACTAGGTTCTGGGGGGCATCCAGGGATTCTGCGGGAGCTTAGAAACAACCACTGAAAAATTGAAACCAGGAGCACATGAGTGCCTGCAGGGCAGGTGATGCCTCAGATGTGAGAGAGAGGGGTGGGAGTCTTGATGGAGAGGCCAAGGGAGAGGGAGCAATCTTATGGGGAAGACCTTGTAGAAAGCTGGCACTTCATATCTCGCACACCCCACTATGCCCCCATTTACCATCTGAGGATTGAGGAATCTGACTTGTCTGACTTACCCTCTGCCCCTAAACTCCTCCCACAATTAAGTAACATCCCTTATGTGGCCCCCAATAGAGGGCCTCAAACAGAGCAAAGGCGGGCAGTTGACCAAGGCCTCAACCATCCCCGATGAAAATTGCAGAGAGGTCTCACTGGTGGGAGGGTAATGGGAAGGAAAGTCAATCTAGGGAATTTTATGCTGTCACCGCTCCCTTGTGTGTTCATGAGGAGCTGTAACAGGCTAGGGCATTGAATACACGGTGCAGCTCTGTCTCCATATTTTTCTTCTGTGTTGTTTTAATTCCTTCTACCAGCATTTGACAATAAGCAGAATTGATAGGACAGACTTACCAATAATGGTCCAGAATAATCCATTCAGTTTTTTGCAACCACTCTCCAAAGTTTGCCTAGTTTGCCAAGCATAAATCTCAATCCCATCTGGTACATTTCCTTAAGACTGTCCTTGGAACAGGTTCCATGGATTGCAATTTCAGTGTTATTATAGTTGCTTCCAAGCTGTTCTTGCTTTTGTTGATTCTGGTTAGATGCTGATCAAAAGCTGATTTGGGGGCAACTTTTCTGGTACCTGTAATGACTAATTTTAAACTTAGGTGTCCCTAATTAATAGGCTTCACTGTATTGCTGAAGATAGATTAGATAGATAAATTAGATAAATAGATAGATAGATAGATAGATAGATAGATAGATAGATAGATAGATAGATAGAGTGACAGACACAGATGGACAAACAGACAGATAGATAGATACTTTACTTATATGTGTAAAAAGTTGGCATTTTCCCTTTCATTCATCTTAGATTTGTCTAATGCAAAATGTTCAATTCTAGCAATGACATCTCAGATTGTTCATAGTGGGAAATGTGTGGACTTGCCAACTTGATAAAACATCAACCAACTTCAAATGTTTCCACAGAGGATGAGGCTGCCATATGTTTTTCAAAGCACAAAACTGAGCCTTAGCAACGGGTAATCTGAGCGAACCAAGCCATAACTTCCAAAGGACAGTAAAAGCGATCAGATTTGTTGGCGGAACATTTCAATGCAGAGCAGCAGACCAAAGCAGCATCATGATCAATGTTGAAAACATTCCATTGTCCTTTGACATGAACACAGCTGTGAGAATTGTAGTTTGTTCACAACTTTAATGAGTGCTGCTATAAAGCAATGGAAAAAGAAATCTGTGAAGCCCTTCATCAAATCAATGTAGCAGAAAATAGATGTAGCAAAGGGGTCAGAAACCTGCCTCCAGAACTGAATCTCTGTAACCAATTTTTCCTAATCAATATTCTTTTTTTAAGTACCTCTAAAGGAGAATGTTATTACAGTGGAATTTGTTTAAGCAAATCTAATCCATCGTGTAAAGAGGAGCAGCCTGCTGTCAAAATTAACTCCAAACCCTATGGTAATAATCATGTTGGCAAGATTGTTGCTGAGCAAAGTTTATGCGGCAGCAGCTGCTATTTCTGGATAAAGGATCAATGTTAATAGCAAAAAAAAAGCGAGATGTTATTGCATTGTTACTCTGTCTGCAGATCTAGCAAAATAATAGATTGGTAAAAACAATACCAACCTTGAGAACCCAAAACGAAAGTGTGGAAGTTGAGCAACTGGCCAGGCCACATCTACTGCCTCTTAGTGTAAGGGAGATATGCAAGATAAATACATGGGGTTACAGGGATAGGGCCTGGGTGGAGTTACAAGGATAGGACCTCAGTGGGATTATGGGGATAGGGCCTGGGTGGGGTTACAGGGATAGGGCTTGGGTGGGCTTGTGAGTATAGGGCCTGGGTGGGGTTACAGGGATAGGGTTTGGGTGGGGTTACAGGGATAGGGTTTGGGTGGGGTTACGGGGATAAGGCCTGGGTGGAGTTACAGGGTAGGGCCTAGGCAGAGATGTGGGGATAGGGCCTGGGTAGGGTTACAGGGATAGGGCCTGGGTAGAGTTACAAGGATAGGACCTTGGTGGGATTATGGGGATAGGGCCTGGGTGGGGTTACGGGGACAAGGCCTGGGTGGGATTATGGGGATAGGGCCTGAGTAGGTTATGCGGGTAGGGCATGGGTAGGAATGTGGGGATAGGGCCAGGGTAGGTTATGAGGTAGGGCCTGGTTGGAATTATGAAGATAGAGCCTGGGTGGGGTTACAGGGATAAGGCTTGGGTAGGATTATGAGGATAGGCCTTGGGTGGGATTGTTGTCAGTGCAGCTTTGATGGGCCAACTGGCTCTCTGCACTGTAGGGATTCTATGATTGTATGATAAATGGAAAGAAAATGGTTCTTTTTTTTGGGTTCACTATTCGTAATAACTTACTCAAAGCTCAGAAACTACCTGCTTTATATTACTATGCATATATTTCATTCTCCAGCAAGATGACATCTTGCAGGCTATGTTACTACACCTCCTCGGGGTCTACCTGCCACTCTTCAGCTGCATTCCCAGGACATGGGATTGTTCAATGCTTTGCTAGATTTTCTGCACTTCCATTTCCTTGTTCTGATGTATTGAAACAATTTACACAATCTCTGACTCTACTTTTTATTGTTTTGTTTGTCCCATATTATCTTGTGTGGCCCTCCTTCTGTCATTTAATTTCTCCACAGCCTTCTACCCTATCACTGACATACTTTGTTCTTTTTCTGCCTTTTTCCTTGAGTTTTATCTTTTTCATTTATATATTTCAGTTCTGATGAAAGTGGGCTGATCTGAATGACCGCACAATAACACTAAGGTGCACTGAGACCTGGTGGAGGTGTGGAGTCCATTGCGTAAGTTCAGCACATCTGTCAGTGACACTTTATCACAGCAGCCTCATTATAATTTTACACTTGAGTTTAGTGTTGGGCGTGGTGGGGATCTAACACCAGGATTTAAGAAGCCAATCCAAAATAGAAGATATTTGACAATAGATTTAGGATGGTCAAAAGCTACTCCCAGCTACTTGGTGCCAGAATAAAATATAATGCAGGGGCCTGCACACGTTTAATGCACATTTAGTCATATTGACTTGATCTCAGCAACAAACAAGATATTAGCACCATTATAATGAAACATTCTTACTTTACTTACGCCAATTCATATTGTTTCTCCCCACCACACCCTTCCTACATGCAGCAGGGGTTCAGGGGCTTTGTAAATGATGAATTGTTGAAGAAGTTGACTCATCCTGTGAGTGCAAAATTACAGGATTTATGCTTACCATGAACCAGTACCGTGGATCCATTTAGACAGTTCACAGGTGCGCAGGAGAAAATGGTGGAGACAGGGCAGCAGTGGAGATTTCATTTCAGACGGCAAAGTCCTCTTCAAGTTCTGCTCAACCAGACACAGATGATCTACTCTGGGAGCCATTGATGGAAGCACCAGAATTGCTCAATGCACTGATAGACCTTCAGTGTCACTATCCAGAGAAAATGGAGATGTCCATCTTAAGCATGAGTGGGGTTGATATCGTAGGGTATGTAAGTAATATCTGCTTACATACATACAGTGGTCAACTCTGCAGAATATCAATCAAGTGAGTCCCTGCAGGAGTTGACACTAGCCACACAGACTCTGGTTGTCCATATGTCTGGCTCCTTGCATAGAATTATAGATATTTTAATTCGGGCCTTAATCAAGATCACCGATCTGCACCAAGCTGCTCTCCATCAGGATGTCCCAAACACTTCACAGTAAATCAAATTATTTTGAAGTGTAGTCACTGTTAGGATATTGGGAAATGTAGCAGCTCATGTTAAACAGCAAGAGATAAATGACTAGATAATCTGTTTTAGTGACATTTGTAATGGAATAAATATTGGACAGGACACCAGGAATAGTATCATGGGCTTCTTTTCATCCACTGGATGGAGCCGACATTTAAACTTGAATTCTGAAAGACAGCACCCCAACAATGCAGTATTCCCACAGTACTGCATTGAAGTGTCAGCCTAGTTTCTGTGCTTAAGTCTCAGGAATGATCTTAATCTAACGACATTTTAAGTTCAGAATTGCCAGCATTACCACTGAGCCAAAACTGATTCCGTACAGTTGCGATGAGCTCCACGGAATGTGGAGTTGGTAGCCATGGACAAGTAGGGAGGCTGGGGCTAAGGTTGGACAGCTGAATTATGTAGACAGAGATGATGGGAATGTAGGAGCGGGCTGCCATCAGTGCAGCTGCATTCTGGATTAATTGTCATGAGGGTGATGCTTCTGATGGGTTAATTTGCCACTTGGCAGCTTGCCGTCCCTCCTCCTTTTGCTGGGCCTCACCTCTTACAGCATATTGGGGGCCTACCGACCATCTGGACCGTGCAGCCTGAAGCAATGATGATGCGGGCCCATGTGACCCGAACAGAACAGAAATAGGGCTCAGGTGATCAGGAAAGGGTGAAGAAGTTACATGACGCAGTTGGCAAACACCAAGAAGACTGGATCCAGAAGCAGAGCTGCTTCTGCTTTGGTTACGTTAGCATCACAGACTGAAATCCGTATTCTGTCAACATTTTTCTTTAATTATAAATGCAATTAATAATGTGATACTGACCAGTTAATCTGATTTTGCAATGTTGATTGTGGGATAGATTTTGGCCAGGATAATGCTCCTGCTCTTCAAAATAGTGCCATGAGGTTTTTTTATTTGAATAGACAGATGGGGCCAAAAGGCAGCAGTTCCAACAGTGCAGCACCCCGTCAGTAGCTTTTAGCCTGAGCTTTTTATGCACTCAAACCCTGGAGTGGGATTTGAACTCAGGACCTTGTTGTTCAGAGGTGATTGCTACCAACAGAGCCACAACTGAGAGGTGAAAACTGCACCTGTGAAACTTAGTTGGAGCAAAGCTGCAGTTGCATGGGACTTGGTGACAAGATCCTCAAAGAAAAAGGAGCTGGAATTTGGCATTAAAAAATTCAGAGTTTTGGGAAGCTCTGTGGCTGGAAGTGACGTCATTTGGGCTAAGTCCATCTACACTTCCCACTGCCTCAGAAAAGCAACCAGCATAATCTGGGGCCCTATACACACTGGACATTCTCTCTTCCACCACCTCCATCAGGAAAAAGATACAAGAAAGCCTGAAGTCATGTACCAATCAACTCAAGAACTTCTTCCCTGCTGTCATCAGACTTTGGAATGGACCACCATATATTAAACTGATCTTTCTCTACAAACTATCAGTATCTGCAACATTATATTCTGCACCCTCTCCATTCCTTCTCTCCTATGTACTCTGTGAACAGTATGTTTTATCTGTATAGCACACTGTAAACAATACTTTTCACTGTATCCCAATATATGTGACAATAAATCAACCAAATCAAATCAAATCAAGTGGACTGCCCGTAAGTTTGTGAGATTTATCTGTGATGTATCTGTTATTTAAACTGAAATTTATAGTTCACATTGTCCACAATTTACCTCTTAATTCATGTTTCATTATCTTGATTTCTTTTTGATTGCTAAAGTAAAAGTTATAAAAAAATGAAATCTTGTCCATTGATTTTTTTTGTTGGCATCATTCAGTAAATTTAATTATTTTAGTTTATTGGGCTCTTGGGGAATCATAACATTGTTTATCAGTTAGATTTGATCTGGCCAGTGTTATTAGATCTAAACTGAGGTAGCAGCGGAGACTTGGTCCAGGTTAGTTCTATGGTACTTGCTGGAATTGTCCATAAAATGAGGATGGGATTATGCTGAGTCATAGCGCGATATTCCATTAATCTTTGCTGAAAAAAAAAGTGAAGACACCAGAGAACCATTGGTAATAAAGTAATTATACTTTTTAAACCATATCTTCACACCCACTATTTTGTTTACCCTTTGGAGAGTCGTGGGGGGAGGATTCTTGAGCTGATTATCAGTCCATTGTCAGTCCATATAATGAATGCTCCTTCTATGGCAATAAGTCCTGACATTGGACTTGAACATGGAGCTTCTGGTCCAGTGGCAAAGGAGCCACCACTGTGCCACAAGACCTCACATAAAATTACACCCCAGCATGGGTCAAATGAGGACGAGGGATATAAATTCGTATTTCAGTGAAAAACCAAATGATTGAACCTGATGTAAACATGGGGAGGAATTCACCGATTTCTTTTGTCAAAGTGTCAACTTGGACGGGAAAAGCAGACCGCGTTGACAGTTTTTCCCACCATACTTTTAAACTCCTTGACAAAGAAACATCCATGGGGCATCCTGCCTCAACAGCAACTCCAGCCTAGGGGCAGTGCTAGTGCAAGCGTACCTCTCACGTTCCCTGGGGGCTATACTCACTTGTGTGCCTCCGGCATGTTCTATTCTTCAGGTGCACGTTGTGGAGATCTAAGATGATTCATAAGTATGTGCCTTTACACTGACATGAATGAGCAATTTAACATGGAGGACATTCAGATGTAAAATGCTGACATGCATTGTTAAATAGATACAATGGCACATTGCATCAGGTACAACTGAGCAGGGAAATCCTGCCAGTATAAAAACCATTTGGGAGTCCTGATTGATTCTCTCCCTCCCCATTGTTCCCACCACCTGAAAACAGGAGTGGAAAATCCACCCATTGTAAGAAAATAGACCTAGTATAAAAACAGAAAATATTAGGAACTCTCAGCAGGTCACATGATATCTAAGGATGACTTTTTATTAGAATGGTTTTGCAATAGCATTTTATGTTGGATTATCATTGACCCATGTCTTTGTCAAGATAGCCAATGTCCAAAAAAAGTGCCCATTTATTCAGCAGTAAATATTTCCAAGTGATTTACAATGCAGTTAATTACAAGCAGTGATATGGGAATACTATTGTATCTAATGCTGAAGATATTGAACTCGACCTATTGTCAAGTAGGGTGATTACAGGGTAAGACCAAAAGTACCTATGGAATTGATAAGTCAAGCAGGAGCAGGCTTAGATGCAAACAGTTGGGAAGAGAATGAGCTTGGAAGTTTCCCATGCTGAGATTTAGGTTCACAAACAGGACATGTACAGATGGTTGGTATTCAACCATTATCTTAATGGTTTCATCTTGTGAATTGAGTTTGTGTCTGTATATGCTCTGTCTATGACCATGATTCCCCACTCACCTGAAGAAGGAGCCTGAGACTCCGAAAGCTTGTGCTGCCAAATAAACCTGTTGGACTTTAACCTGGTATAGTGAGACTTCTTACTGTGCTTACCCAGTCCAACACCGATACTGCCACATCAAGATTTAGGTAGGCAGTATGTCCAATTAATGCAATGGATGTGCCCTTTTGTGGTAATCCTGAAATAACATGGAGAAATTATTTCCCTTGAATAAAATCAACACAAATGGAGAGAACACAGGACAAATACATTCTAACCTATCATGCACTTTACCTGATCAATATCCTGAAGGGAAGTTTTTAGCATTGTACACTCTAATTACCATAGGAAAACAAGCAAAGGTTCAGAATATTAATTGCAGTTGTATATGATTATTTCAGTTTCAGACTTCTGCGTTTAGAACATCCTGATCTCTTCAATTTTACTGCCCATAGTCTAACTCCAACAAAGTAGCATGGGCATCATTGTGTCTTGTGGAATATGTTCTCATCTATGCTATACTTAAACTTAATATTTATGCCATCACATTCCTAGCCAGTTGTGTATTCACCTCTTTTCTGAGGTTAACTACAAATACACTGCAGTACTGTGGCCTGAATTAATGGCTAGGGGTCATTTTCACCTGATCTTGTTGACATCTATTGTCAAACCCATCTTTTCAGAATTACCTTCCTCATTACATGCTTGTTGTAATATCTTGAGGGATAATTTCTGAAGGGGTCTCCCACTAGCCTCGTGGGACACCCCTAAAATACTCCCAGAAACAGCTTAAACATCCATCTACACCTTTTCTCCTGGGCTTCCAGCAACGTAACGATGGATGGTTGGGAAAACTCTGATGGAAATGTCCGTGATTTATCTGCAATCAGAGTCCCAAGCACGCAGCCTGCTTCTGTTGTATAATGATGTGGAGATGCCGGCATTGGACTGGGGTAAACACAGTAAGAAGTCTCACAACACCAGGTTACAGTCCAACAGGTTTATTTGGTAGCAAAAGCCACTAGCTTTCAGAGCACTGGCTGCTCCTTCGTCAGGTGATTGGACCTGACAGACCCACGCAGACACAGAAAGGACGTACAAACTCCACACAGACAGGTGAGTGGTACCACTCACCTGACGAAGGGGCAGCCAGCGCTCCGAAAGCTAGTGGGTTTTGCTACCAAATAAACTGTTGGACTTTAACCTGGTGTTGTGAAACTTCTTACTCCATTGGATAATTCATGCCCTCAGCATATTGATCACGTCCCCTTTTCTTCAATAATGAAATTGTTTCTCAGACCACTTCAAGAGTAATACTTTTGCATCATTATGTGGGTTGGGTGCAATACTCATGTTGAGAGCTTGGGTGAATTTCTGTCTTTCACCAATAACTAACTTTTGGACTCATATTCTGTGTACAGTTATTCTGTAATACACAGCAAAATTGCAAAAGTCATTACGATAATTTCAAACCATTAATTAAGAAATTTGACAAAATTGCTCAAGGAAACTTCATTAGCTGTGGCTTGGTAAATGTATTGAAAACTGCTAGGTTATTTTCCTTTCTCCAAAATCTTTCCATAACATTTCAATTTTCTTTCTTGATTGTCCTGTAAAAAAAGGGAACCATCTTATTCTAAGCTAGTTCCTTCTCCAGAGCCAGCCCTGTCACTTTGACCCTGACACACTCCTTAATTATTTTAAAAAGATTAGTTTGACAGAAATTGTTTTAAATCAAAATGCATATTAATCCTACTTCAGTGAGCCTATTTGTACTCATATTGGCTTATTGACCATTTCCATAATGATTAGTGAGGTGTGAATGATGAAACAGCAGGACAAAATGCCTTGCTAATGCCAGATGTGTCTACATTCTGAATCTGAATGTGTTCTGTTGGCATAATTTATTCCTTTATTGCACTTTTGACTGGAGGCTTGGATCTGTAGCCGTCACTGTCAGGCAGCTCTGTAATTATGATAAGTGCTGTACCAGCCTGGTAATTAGTCCTGGTGGATGTTTTTAAAGTAAGGATTGAGCAGGAAATATCTCTGCCTCCCAGATATCACCCTGCAGTCAATGACGACAATAGATGGATGAGAGCATTGTTTTTAGTTGTATAAATATGGACACCTCCACAGATTAGATTAGTTGGGTTGGTAAACACACTAAATGATATGACTTAATTACTGCTTGTTGGCTTTCATCTTATTGGCAGCCGATTGTTTTTGTTCTGTTCATCGTTCTTTTGGGCTGTGGAAATCACGAAAGGTAAAAAGGTTTTCTGGAATTCCCTTTCCCAGAAAGCAGTGGAGGCTGGGTCATTGCATTTCCTCAAGCCTGGTTTTGACATATTTTTGATAGGCTAGGGTAGGATAGGGCAGCACGGTGGCAAAATGGTTAGCACTGCTGCCTCACAGCGCCAGGAAGCCAGGTTCAATTCCGGCCTTGGGTCACTGACTATGTGGAGTTTGCAAGTTTTCTCCACATTTCCATTGATTTCCTCCAGATGGTCCAGTTTCCTCCCACACTCCAAAAAAATGCAGGTTAAGTAGATTGGCCATGCTAAATTGCCCCTTAGGGGAACTGGGAGGGTAGATAGGTGGGGTTACAGAGATAGAACCGGTGTGCTTGTTGTTGGTGCAGGCTTGATGGGCTGAATGGCCTATTCTGCATTGTAGATTCTATGATAAGGGTTATTGGAAGGGCAGACCGGAAGTGGAGTTGAAACCTCAACTAGATCAACAATGAACATATTGAATGGTGGAGCAAGCTCAAAGAACTGAATAGCCTACTCCTCTTCTATGTTTCTTTGTTTAATATTCCTATGATTCCATAAGGTGGAAATCATAGGAATATAAATACATATAAATAACCGTATTAATTGACTTGTGAATAACCAGGGAGCCTCCTTGGAGGGCAAACAAACACAGTTACCGGAATCTCCCAGTGGTGATTATTTCCTCTGGGAACTTTGTGGTACCATGGATGGGGTCAGTTTCAAAGCTATGTTTTTCAAACTGGCACAAAATATGATGGAAACTCAATTTCCTACAGTGCCTACAGTGCAGTTGGAAGCCATTCAGCCCATCAAGCCTGCACTGACAACAATCCCACCCAGGCCTTATCTCCATAACCTTAGGTATTTACCCTGCTAGTCCTCCTGACACTAAGGGGCATGTTAGCATAGCCAATCAACCTAACCCACACATCTTTGGAGTGTGGGGGGAAACCAGAGCACCCGGAGGAAACCCACGCAGACACAGGAAGAATGTGCAAACTCCACGCAGTCAGGACCTAAGGCGGAATTGAACCCAGGTCCCTGGTGCTGTGAGGCAGCAGTGCTAACCACAATGTCACTGTGCCACCCCTGTATTTATATATTTAGGTTGTCAAAATATCAATGGTTTGGTGCAATGGTTCACTATAGGTTAGTAAGCCAAGACGATTTACTCTGATAAAAGTGGACAGATTTTCAGATTCCTGTGTTTTTGGTTAATATGCACAGATCACTTGATTTTGAATTTACTCTTGCTGAACACTGAGGAAAGGGGCCAATGGTTTGTCACAAAAAAGGTTCATTGATGTAGGAACAATTTGATCAATGGCTAGCGGCCACAAGAAGAAGAATCAGAGGAAGAGAATTGAAAATTATGTAAAATCTGATAAAAAGTCTTGAATAAATTGGTGCAGCTGTTCAACAAACAGTGAGAGTGCTATGTACTGGAGAGTGATTAATCAAAAGTTTCAGAAAATGTCACAAGGTATCAGAACAAAAATATAAGGGAGTAGAGTTTCCAGTTGGCTGCGTTAGTTTTCTCAGTGCAAGTCAATTGAAATTGGCGCAACCCATGCAAAAGACTGCAGAATTTTAAGCGTGAATGAAATTCAGTGCAAATTGAGTTTCTATCATATTTTGTGCCAGTTTGAAAAACATAGCTTTGAAACTGACCCCATCCATGGTACCACAAAGTTCCCAGAGAAAATAATCACCACTGGGAGATTCCGGTAACTGTGTTTGTTTACCCTCCAAGGAGGCTCCCTGGTTATTCACAAGTCAATTAATACGGTTATTAAAAATGTTCATTTTGGGAGATTAAACCCATTTTCAGTCAATGAATCAAACTGCACTAAGTTACCACTCTTCAATACATCGAGGAAACTCATTAAAGGAAATGCTTTAAAAAATAAACACTGATGAATTAAGCTGTTTCATGGCAGGGTTTAGATTCATATATATGACCACATTTCCAAGTTTTTGATATGATTCAGTTTAGGACATTACTGATTTGTTTAAAGTAGAAGAAGTTTCAGATTCTAGACACCCGCTCAGAGAATAAAGCCTCAAAGTTCCATGGATTCTGAGCATACATATATGAGCTTTACTATCCAAGGTCAGAAAGCCAAAAACATTTTCAATATCCATCTTATATTCTAACATTCAGGGTTAACAAGAGGCACATGTGAATTAACAGGCAAACTGTGGTTGGACACACCATACTGTGCAATAAATGCCAGATGTAACCAAGACAGAAGCCACTGATTCTCAACATGGCATGAGCGTACAGTAAGATCATGCCTATAGTGTTTAAACAATACTGCACACTCATGCCATGCTCTTACTGCAGCAAAGACAGAGAATTTAGTGACAAACCAAATCTCTATTCACTGCAGCAGGAAGGGAAAATCCCGCTCCTGTGAACGGTTAGAAAATTCTGGCCTATGGTTGGGACTTTCCAGACCCACATTGAAGGTTCAATGGCCCTGCCATAAGTGCATTGTCTGTCTGAGAAACTGGTCATTTCCGGCATGGGCTTGGCCAGAAAGCCCCACCCTATAAGTCAACCAACTGCACTGAAACTCTGATTCTCTCAATTCTGTCTCCACCTTTGAAGGTCTCACATTGGAATTCTCTCCATAGGTCACTCCAACTCGGATGGTCTCAGTGATGGCCCGACTTGCAGGGTTTCAATCTTGTCTCCTGAGAATCCATTCCCCTGGATCCCCTAATCTGTACTCAAGCATCAATTTACAAGCACAACTTCAGCTCATTGGCTGTTTTGAGCTGAACACTATTGCTACCGTTGCCTCAACGTGCTACAGCGCAAAGTCACCAACCCCCTGCTGTCTCTTGGATCTTCAAGATTTCTACCAAGCCTTCTTTATTTGAAGTCTGTTAAATTTGGCGTATTCCTGTTTGGAGGATTTTTTTCTGCTCTTCTCTCTTTCCTGTCCCAGTTGTCAGTCTGAAACATTTTCATAGGCCCTGCCCATGTCCACATTTCTTGTCCCTAGCCTGAAACTGTTGTCTACAATGGTTCATAGAATCGCTACAGTGCAAAAGGAGACCATTCAGCCCATCGAGTCTGCGCCAACCAGAATCCTACCCAGGCCCTATTCCTGTAAACCCTGCTCACTCCCTGACACTAAAAGTCAATTTAGCATTGCCAATCCTCCTAACTTGCACATCTTTGGACTGTGAGAGGAAACCAGAGCTCCTGGAGGAAACCCATGCAGATATGGGGAGAACATGCAAACTCCACACAGACAGTGACCTGAGGTCAGATTTGAACATGGGTCCCTAGCGCTGTGAGATGGCAGTGCTAACCACTGTGCCACCGTGCCACCCAGTGCTGTTCTGCTCCTGATCGTATTACTTGGCTTTTCCCCGTTTTCCCTTTCAGCACTGTTGAGCTGGGCATGTCTCAGCCCAGAGGAATCAAAATGCCAAATTGCAATTGCAGCTCACTCCTAATCTGTGCATGAACAGGAACTCTGAGGTGTGACAAGAAAGTTGGCTTTCACAACAATATACATGTTTTAATATATATGCCTTTTTATGTGTTCAAATAGATTTAAGTGGAAACTCGAGAAGATAAAATATTTTTCAAAATGCATTTATTTTTGGGTGGAACTTGCACCCAGAACTCCAATTGTGCCAGAATAGAATTCGACTCCAGTAGCTTATAATGAATCCTAAGAATAAACTGCCTTGAAATTCTGAAAGGAGAACCTTTATTTTATCAGTAACGTTACAAGGCCACCTCTTCACTACCTTTGGGTGTCATATATCACAGGTGCATTGAAGCATTAACCAATAGTTTTCAGCATGGCCAATAAACATAGTCCCAATTTCAGACATTAAATTGGGGTGGGAAGAGGAATTGAAAATGCTTTTCCCACTGCAGTTCTGAGGAGATGGGGAGTGAGTAATTAATTTACTTTTCACCAGCTTGGAACTCTAGCATGCTTATAGCAGTCCAGCAGATTATGTGATTTGCTGAAGTCCCAGTGCAAATGCTGGTACAAACATTTTGGCAAGCATTTAAGAAATCCAATGACTGGACAAACAGGACAGTAAAATGTGAGGGCTATCCTTAGCAGTTGAATACTGTCGGTGATTTCCATAGATAGGACAAGATCAAAGGTCTTTCACAGTCTTGTTGCGGGAGGGGATCATTTTCTTCAGTGAGTTTTGCAGACTTGCTATCTCCTCCACTTGGGATTGGAATGTGGAATAGATAGAGTAGTATAAAATTGTGTTGTCCGTATGGATGGAGGTTGAAAATAATTACATTGATTTCAAAAAAGTTGTCCTTTTAAAAATCCAGTTCCTGTTTCCAGCTGATGAATTGATGAATAATATTTGATTGAAAAACATCTTCACAGAAGCAGGAATTGAATATTCAGTTGGAGAGGCAGTGGAAGAATCAATAGCAACGTTACTATGCAATTTTCACTCAAAATGGATAATACTGAGGAAGAATGCAACTTGGTGATGTTCTGAGGATGAATTTCTGAAGGTTCTCTTGATCATCATTATTGAAACTTACAGGTTACTGCAAGGCCTGAATAAAGTGGACATAAAGAGGATGTTTCCACGAGTAGGAAAAACTAGAACCAAAGGGCACAACCTCAGGTGAAAGGGACAATCCTTTAAAACAGAGATGAGGAGGAATTTCAGAGACTGGTGAATCTGTGGAACTCTTTGCCACAGAAAGCTGTGGAGACTAGGTCATTAAGTGTCTTTAAGACAGAGATAGATAGGTTCTTGATTAATAAGGAGATCAGTGTTATGGGGAAAAGGCAGGAGAATGGGGATAAGAAAAATATCAGCCATGATTGAATGGCAGAGCAGACTCAATGGGCCAAGAGTCCTAGTTCTGCTCCTATGTCTTATGGTCTTATCCACCACATCATAAGTTTAAGTTTATTTATTAGTGTCATAAGTAGGCTTACATGAACACTGCAGTGAAATTACTGTGAAAATCCCCCAGTCACCACACTCCAGCTCCTGCTTGAGTACACAAAGGGAGAATTTAGTATTACCAACGCATCTAATCAGCACGTCTTTTGGACTGTGGGAGGAAACTCATGCAGATCCGAGGAGAACATGCAGAGTCTGCACAGACAGCAACCTAAACCAGGAACTGAACCCAGGTCCTTGGCACTGTGAGGCAGCAGTACTAAACGTCACCATGCCATCTAAGGATTTGCAGAAACTTGGAGAAATCTTTATTTCTCACTTCACACTTTCCTTTCTAAATTTCTACCTGTTTATCTCCATATCTCCATGAAACTAAAGCTGATAGCAAGATTGCTTCACATCACATGGTTTTGAAGTAATCACTTTTTTTCACTCAGTGTTACCTTCTAACTCAGCCTGTTTCCATTTTTAAACATGTGAACTTCATGCTTGCTATATCACCACCACCAATATTGCTGCAGCAATGAGATCAGACCTCTGTCTGCATGTTCCCAGCCCTGAAGCACAGAGTGGTTATAGCACAGAAGGAGGCCATTCAGCCAACTGCTTGGACATTTCTGGCTGGCAATGCCAAGTTGGCACTGCCCAAGGAGCACCTGCCCCTTGCCCTCGACCTCCCCAGGGGGATAAATGGTCTCAGGTTCTACCGGAGAGGGCAACACAACTGTTTCCTGTTCCTGGGGTGCAGGTGTTTTCCTCGCTGGAGAAAACCTCTCTCAGTGAGGCAATAAAGATAGGTGAGCCTGGGCGATTGAGCGTCAGGCTCGCTAAATAGATGGAAAACACTATTGTAATAAGTTTAAATAATTTATTCAACCTCTCGCCGGAAATGGGCCAGTAAGATTGTCGTGCAATTTTACGGGCTCGTTCTGCCCATCAAGCCAATAAAATTGCAGCCATTGTGTCGCCACAGGGTCTCCAAATGAGTAATGCATTTTGTACCATTTTCCTGGTAAACCTATACATTCTTCCCTTTTAGATAACAGTTTCATTCCTTTTTAAATACACCCTCTGAACCTGCTTCCACCATAGTCTTAGACAGTGCACTCCAGACCTTAACCACTCACTGCATGAAAAAGCTGTTCCTCATGCCACTTTTGCTTCTTCTCCCAATTACTTTAAATTTACGCCCACTCATTCTCAATCCTTCCGTAAGTGGGAACAGTTTTGCCCTTTCTACCCAATCCGGACCCCTCATGGGTGGCCCGGTGGCACAGCAGATAGCACTGCTGCCTCACAGCACCAGGGATCAAAGTTCAATTCAATACCTCAGGTCACTGTCTGTGTGGAGTTTGTATGTTCTTTCCGCATCGGTGTAGATTTTCTCTGAGTGCTGCAGTTCCTTCCCACAATCCAAAGATGTGTGGGTTAAATTGATTGCCCATGCTAAATTGCTCCTTTGTATCAGGGAGATTAGCAGGGTAAATACACGGGGTTATGGGGCTCGGGCCTAGGTGGGATTGTTGTCAGTGCAGGGTCAATAGGCTGAGTGGCCTCCTTCTGCACAGTAGGGATTCTCGGATAATCGAATTGCTATGATTTTGAATGCCTCTATCAAATCTCCTCTCAGCGTTTACTTCTCCAAAGTAAAAAGTCCTAACTTCTTCAATCTACCTTCATTCGTGACGTTCCTCATCCCTGAAACTATATTCATTTTTTTTGTACTCCTTCCAAATTCCTCACATCTTTCCTGCAGTGTGGCACCCAGAACAGGACACTCTAGCTGAGGCAAAATTTCCATCCTCTACAAGTTCAACATAACCTACTTGCTTTTATACTCAATGCCCCTATTAATGGAACCTTTGATAATATATGCTTTATTATCCATTCTCTCAACATCTCCTGCCACCTTCAATGACTTGTACACAAATAAATGCAGGTCCTTCTGTTCCTACCCACCCTTTAGAATTGTGCCTTTTATTTTGAGTTAACTCTCCATGTTCTTCCAAGATGAATCGCTTCACGCTCCTCTAATTGAACTTCATTTACTACTTATCTGCCGATTCCATCAACTTCTCAACGTCCTTTCAAAATACTACACTATCCTCCTCACAACTCACAAGGTGTCCAAGTTTTGTATCATCTGCAAACTTGGAAATTGTATTCTGTACGCCACTGTCTATGTCATTAATATATCTCCGGAAAATCAAGAGTCCCAACACTGATCCCTGGGGAACTCCACTATAAATCTTCCTCCAAAAACATCCATTAACCACTGCCCTCTGTTTCCTGAGACACACAGTAAGAAGTCTGACAACACCAGGTTAAAGTCCAACCAGTTTATTTGATAGTAATTCCACAAGCTTTCTGAAATGGTGTTCCTTCATCAGGTGTGTGGGAGGTCCTGATCAAAGAAAGACATATAAAATCACACACAGTTTACAGAACACTGATTAGAATGCAAGTCTTTGCAGCTAACCTGCTATTCAAGTCTTAAAGATGCAGACAATGTGAGTGGAGATAGCATTAGCACAGGTTAAAGAGATGTGTATTGTCTCCAGACAGGACAGGAAGTGAGATTTTACAAGCCCAGGCAAGTCATGTCGCACTATCTGTAACCCCCATGACTTGCCTGGGCTTGTAAAATCTCACTTACTGTCCTGTCTGGAGACAATACACATCTCTTTAACCTATGTTAATGCTATCTCCACTCACATTGTCTGCATCTTTAAGACTTGAATAGCAGGTTAGCTGTAAGACTTGTATTCTAATCAGTATTCTGTAAACTGTGTGTGTCTTTATATGCCTTTCTCTGATCAAAACCTTCTACACACCTGACGGAGGAACAGCATTTCCGAAAGCTTGTGGGATTACTATCAGATAAACTGTTTGGACTTAAACCTGGTGTTGTCAGACTTCTTACTGTATTTAGCGCAGTCCAACGCTGGCATCTCTACATCCTGATACACAACCATATTTCGAGTTGCTGTTATCTCTTTTATTCCATGAATTATAATTTTGCCCACAAGTTTGTCATGTGGCACGATATTGAACACATCTTGGATGTCTTTTCACACCACGTCATCAGCATTGAACTCATCAAACATCTCTGTTCTTCCTTCAAAAAGCTGTAACAAGTCAGCTACACCTGATTTTCCATTTAAAAATCTCATTTTCAAAAACTTTTGGCTGGAATATTTTGGCTTTTTTTCTCAACGGAGCCTCCTGATCCTGTTCACAGCATTCCCTGCCCCCCACCCTCCCACCATGGGTATCCTGGCAGCATGGGTGCAATTAGTGGGAAAGCCCATTGACAACGGTGGGACCAGAAGATCCTGCCACTGGCGAACAGCACGCCATCTCCACGATGCGAAACATATCTAAGGAGGCCAGAGAATCCCTCCCTTATTTTCCTGCAATGAGAGCTCAATGCAATTGAGAATTCTGCAACATTTTAAGTCTTTGTAAAAATGGTCTATTCACATCCTTTGTACTCAGGATGCTGGAATCAAATTGCATTTGCAATGTTTTTTGCAACCATGGACAAAGAGGGATCCCCTAATTATTTTCATACTTAGACATCATTCACAGAATTGACCAAGAAAATGTACTCATCTGTGGTGTAGTGCAGGGTCTATTCTTTTTCAGGATAGATATAGGGACAACTGGTCAGAAGTAAAACTTCATTTATTGCATGTCATTTAAAATCAGCATTTACAAAAAGTGAAAGGCACTAATTTACTGATAAGAGAGAGAGAGAGAAACAATATAGACCCAATCCAAAAGCTTGTACAGGATTCAACACAACTGAACAGAACTGAACACATTGCTGTCATTAACAATATATAAATTTGGTTACCTGTGTTAATAAAGAGCTGGTTATAAGCATTCCCCAGCTTTCATAACAATTCAGAGCTGTGTGACCATGAAAGCTTCTGTTAATGCAAATCTTTGCTTGACATTTTCAAATGAAGTCAATTTCTAAGCTCAAAACCCAGAATCCCAAGCTGAGTTTTAAAGTGTGGCAAGTTAGCTTAAGTTAGCTTTAAAGCATGATTAGTTACATTAGACAAAAATATCTTAGAATGAAACCTTTTAACTGAGGCAAACCATACCGAAGATCCCACATGGAGGCTGTGCAGCATAATGGGTTAACTTTTGCATTGTTTATGGGTAATCCCCTTTGTCGCAGTGCATAATGGAAATTCCTGTGTGTGTGGCATGTTTTACCAATCACTTTGGTTGGGAAACTGTGTGCAATGTGTACTCAAATTTCCAGTGAGCGTTTCCAGCGGCTAAAGCCTCTTCAAGGGAGCAAATTGTCCCTTATAAGTAATCATGACACAAACTTTCATTAAACTGTAATCTTTCTTGCTTGTTCATGAACGTTACCCATGCAGCTGAGATTGTACTCGCCTTAGAATTTATTTACAGCTCACATTCAGAGTCTCAATGTATTTTTTTTAAATCCATAAGTGAACATTCAGAATGTTCAGGAGTTAAACAAAAATAGTCACTGTTAATAATCACTTCAGCAAAATATAATTGCTTGTAAATGTTAATTATTAGGGGAAGAGAGAAAATGTAGGAAAGTGCATTTAATTTAGAATTTCAGTTTAATTTCCTTTCCCCCAGGAGACCTTCCAGTTTAGGTCTCCAGACACAGCAAGAAGCCACTCAACTGATGTCAGCTGCTTGAGTCCCTGAAGAGTTGGAAGACAGGAGACAGTGATTCTCTGCAGGAGTGAGGTAAAATAATATCTCCTGCAAAGTCGTTCTTTTTTCCAAATGAAAACCTTTTCTTCCACCTAATTTAATTAATTCCAAGCTGATTAAAAATGTTCAAGGAATGCTCCAAGGAAAAGAGCTCTTACCTGAGTTGAAATATAAAAGTGCCAATGTGTGTTTGCACTGTTTCAGGAGTTTTGGCGATGAAAAGGTTTGGATAATATTTATACTGAATCATTTAATATCATATTGTGTCTATAAATATCAATTTGCAGCCAGAGCTGGAGGCAGGAGGAGGTGCATGGTCAGGCTATCTGCCTTTTGATTTAACAAAGGGGAAGGATGGGGTCATGAAGACATTCTTGTGAACTATCCAGGCTAATTGTGCTGGGATAGCATTTGTCATTCTGAAACCATGGCCTAGTTTCCAGGGGATGAATCAGGGTGGGGGCAGTAGCTGATTTAATTAGCAGCTCAATCTGATCAACCCATGGGCAGGGAGGAGTCAAGTAGTTGACCTTTCAGCCAAGGAACAGGAGAAGTGGAGGAGGCAGGCACACAATCCAGGACAGTTCAGTCTGGTTTTCTTTTTTTGTTATTGTAGGGGATGGTGACTAGGTTCTTCTGGGATAGAGTTCTCTAATCAAACAGAGCTAGGATAAAATGAACTAATTGTCTACCTGAAGGAATCATCCATGTTCGGAGAAATTCCCATGATTAGGCCTCATTCCCATTTTGGAATAGTTCACAGATTGGTTGGAGTTTAAAAATCCCAGTAATTCCATTGTGGAGACCAGCAGTGCGTCAACATAAAAACATATCAGAAATTTACTTCGGAGAAGGACTGCATAAAGTCAGGCAGTGGGTTTATGTGAGGACTGAAAGAATATGAATGATCTTCTGAATGGTCTTTAAGGATTGCTAGTTAGACTTCCCAAAAACATGCACCAATGAGGATGAAGCATATGCGACACATGCTGGCTCCATTGAGACTTCAAAATTACATTGTTCACTTTTATGCCTTTGGACCCAAATATACATGGACTGATGTTGCAGTTTTAGTTGCACTTAAACCCTGCAAATAACTTTGAGTCATCAAATCCTTGCTACATGTGTTTGCAACACTATGCTCAACATGGACAGGGGTCAATAGCATTGCCATTCATTGAGAATCTGAAGCTTTACTAAGGTGATCCTGGATAAAGGGGAGCCTCGAGCTTGTGCACATCAATTTCCAGAATGTCAACCATTTGACCTATTAATACCACAGGTCTTCCTCCCACTCCACAGTGTATTTTGTGGTGGTGGAAAGTGAGCCACCAGTTGCTGGTGGTGGGATCTTGTGGTCCTGCTGTTGCCAATGGGATTTCCCATTGAATGCACCCCTTAATGCTAAGAAACCCGAAGTGGGAGCTGCTGTCAGCAGGACTGTAAGATCCACCAACTTAAATGCCAGCAAGAATTTGGTGACAGTTCTGAGTCAGGCTGTGCTCATAAAGAGTACATTTCACCCTGATGTGAGGATGATAATCATTGCAAAAGATGTTGGGTAGGAGTACATATGGGGAGTTTTGGACTGAACCTCCATTCATACCCTCCGTAATTAGAATTTAAGGGCTGTAACAGCATTTCAATTACTGCTATTCTTATTGTCTTCCAAATGTAGAAAATGATTAAAAAGCACAAGAAGGCACCGATCATAGCTAGGTCATCTTTCGTTCTTTTATCCCAGTTATTAACATTTTTGCCCTGACATTCATGTCTTATTTCTATTTTCCTGCCATAAACTATTCATGTATTAATGAGAATGACCTCAAAGCCTAAGTCTACATGTGGAAGCGCATGTTATATCTTAATTAAAGGCCTTTCCTAATAGTGAGTGCAATATTTATTGGGCTTTGAGACTTATCTGGGTAAAAAGTGCCCTGAACAGCTGAAGAATTCAACTAGAGGCACAACAACCTCCAGTCAGCTTCATTTCAATAATTCATTTATTACTAATTTTAATTTCAAGCTTCTCTTCATAAAACATAACTCGTAAGTCTGATAAGTCAATTGATGTCCTTGGAATGTGGAGAAGAGAACTGATGGATCTGAATGTTAATACTGAATGAAGGAAGTTACATTAAGCTTTTCTAAATAACTATCAAGCCCAACAATAGTTGTCGTTTGTTTTCAAAGGGCCCTCAATTTCTATGTCCCTTCAGTCTGCTCTGCTCAAAAAACGCAATGACTCTCCATCCCTTACCCTTCATGCCCCCTTAGTCCTCCAAACACTCCTCATGTCTCCATCAACCCCCCGCCCCTCCCTTGAGTTCCTTATGCCAAACCTTGCCTTTTCACCCATCCTTAAGTCCCCTCGCTACTTGGGTCCACCCATCCTCAATGCTCCATCATGCCCCCTATTCCACAGTCGGGCACTTACAAGCCTGTTGACCCACTGCAGTCTGCTCTTGGCAGCACTGATTAGATGCCACACTTGCCTTCAGGCCAATTATGAGTTTTACATTTGCAAATAGTGTTGCAACACTGACGCTGACACAGAGCAGGGTTGGTATTTAGAATTTATCTGGGCATCAGCTTTTGATCTTGAATTGAAAATCCAGCCTTCGGTAGACTGACAACAGTTTGAGTGCTTGTAAGCAGTGCTGGAATGAAAAAGAGGTCAATTTGAGGTCAAGAGATGGTTTGAGTTAACAAGTTACGATTCATACACCAATTATCTGTATACTTGCGCTGAAACAAAATGTCAAGTCTGCATTTCTTGAAGTACAATTTGATTGTTTGCAAAAAGCCATGCAATAAATATATTTACCTCTTGTTCTGCTCCGACGCCTGGAGAGCTGATCTTTTTGCATTTCAGACACTTGGGCCTGGATTTTCATCCTTGAGGCAGGCAGGGGAAATCAGGAAAACTCTCAGCTTGGTTCACCCACCTTGGAAGAAAGAGTTCGCGAAAAAGCAGGATCTTCGTTGCTGGGGCCTTGTGCGGGCTTTAAAGATTGAAGTTTATTTATTTATTGGTCACAATTAAGGCATACATTAGCACTACAATAAAGTTACTGTGAAATTCCCCTAGTCACGACAGTCCGGCACCTGTTCAAGTCAATGCACCTAACCAGCAAGTCTTTCAGAATATGGGAGGAAACCGAAGCACCTGGAGGAAACCCATGCAGACATGGGGAGAATGTGCAAACTCCACACAGACAGTGACCCAAGCCAGGAATCAATCCCGGGTCCCTGAAACTGTGAAGCAGCAGTGCTAACCACTGTGCTACCAAGGCACCCCAAGCTGGACCTGCCAAGTTAGGAAGTTTGCAGGAGCAGGCGCAGTAGAGGCTGGGTGCTGTGACAGCCTGTTTAAAAGGTTCCCCTCAGTACCGAACGGACTTTGTTTCAGTGACAAAAAATGTAAAGAATCTCCATCTCTTACCCTTCATGCCCCCTTCACCTTCCAAACACTCCCCATTTCCTAATCAACCAACCCCACCCCCGGGTTCCTTATGCCAAACCCTGCCCTTTCACCCACGCATATGTCCCCTTGTGCCTTCTCTGGTTGGCTCCACCCTTCCAGCCACCCTCTGTGCTCCCTTATGCCCCCTACCCCACACTCTGGCAGTTACAAGCCTGTTGACCAACTGAACACTTTCTACAACCAATGAACATTGTAGTGTAAAGTGGGATGTCTAAAAGCAAAAGCTTAGGAAAAATGTAATCCATTGATCACTTTATCCTATGCAAGAAAGGTTAGAATGACAAGCTAATAAAAGTGTTAATCATCCTGGTCCTTTGAAGTTTCAAAACCCACAAACATTTGAAACCTATTACTTATGCCACTAATCATTGCAAAATCGTCCGCAGAGATCAGGGGTCTTGCAATGTCAATCAAACAGTGTTTCCTCTGGGGAACAGGTATTCTGTTCTTCTAATAGATGTCTCAGCTCTTAGCCAAGCCCCATTATGTACACTTCAGAGGAGAAGGAAGTATCTACTTCTGCAATGGAACTGACCAGGTCAGGAGTGTTGAATGCAGGCTTCTGATCCTTTATCCTTTAAATGCACACCCTAAAACAGTTCAAGAAATGAGGTTGGGAATCCTGAAACCAGGACCCACCCATCATTTTTAGACGGCTCCTGAGTCAACCTGACTTAGTGAAAATCCAGGTCTAGACCCTTAATTGTAATCTTGACCGTCCAGATAAATCTAGGCTTTATGCTGGGCCATCAACTTAGCCATCTACCAGCAGTGTACCATTTGTGTCGTGTACACCATATATAGAATACACTACAGCAATTTGTCAAATCTTCTTTGACAATTCTTCCCAAACTTTTGATATCCACAACGAATAAAGCAACTGAGTTTTGAAGTTGACACCTCACTTAGTTCGAAGGTTGAAGAAAGGAAGGAAGGGTATTGAGGGAGAAATTTGGTATGGAACTTTGTGATGAGTACGCAATGAGGACTTTAAAGGGGTGTTTTAAAGAATGGAACAGAGCAAAGTGCTTAAAGAAAGGGAAGGTACCAAAGGAAAAGGCAAAGGTAGACTTGGTGATAAGTTCTACACTACCACTGCCAGCTGTTCCATATTTTATAAGAGGCTCATATGTGAAATCACAATCTCACACTTTCATTGTGCGGATTAATCCCAACTTCACAAATTTCTCTCATACTGTTTCCACAGGTGAATGATATGGAGGACACTCAGTTAACACTGAGAAAGCCTTTATAAAATCCTGAGACCACTTTTGAAGTTTATTTATTAATGTTTCAAGCAGGCTTACATTAACACTGAAGTTACTGTGAAAACTCCGTAGTCGCCACATTCCGGTGCCTGTTCAGATACACTGAGGGAGAATTTAGCGTGGCAACGCATTTAACTAGCTCTTCTTTTGGACTGTGGGAGGAAACCAGAGCAGACATGGGGAGAATCCACACAGACAGTGACCCAAGCCAGGAATCGAACCTGAGTCCCTGGCACTGTGAAACAGCAATGCTAACCACTGTGCCAACCCCAGTTGTGACAGACTGCTATTAAGAATACTGAGGTAGCTCCCTCTCCGTAGTGTTCTTTTACTTGCATGGTTTATCAGGCGATAGCAAAAGGAAAATTTAATATCATCACTCACATTTATAGGTGTGAAGACAGAAATGCAAGCAAGAGGTTAAAAAGGAGTACAAGATATGGAGAAAAATGACAAATGGAAGAAAAAGGGCAACAATAGAAGACAAAAGAGCGAGTGAAAGAAGAGATAAACACATTGTCACGTTTGCATTGCACTGAAGGAAACTGGCTTTGTTTTCACAGTAGGTGCCACACTTTCATTTACTGCTTGTGTGGATAACCTTCCATCTCTGTGAAGTTGAAACTAGGGTTCCACATGACATTTTCAAATGTATTGAAAGCACAACACTCCCACCAGCACCTTTCATATAACTGACAGGACTTCCAGCCCTTTTAAATTATTAACAATGTGAATTATGGTGTGAAGGACCCCGAGAGTTTGAGCTTCAACTAAAAGTTTTACATTGGCTCTGCTTGGAGCAGTGTCACTATCCACCCTTCCTGGTTTGAGACCAGCATGTTACAGACCAGGAGGGTAAATTCCCAGCTGATGCTCACTTAGTTGATTCTGGCTCAGGTTGCGTTGAGCAGGAGGGGAATTAGGGATGCTATAATTGATCTCAGTACCCTGATCCTGTATGAAAAATAATAACAGGTCAGCCCGGGACCCCCATAGTGCTGCCCCTCCTGGGGGCCCAATCGCGGCCCCCACAACAATTCCTGGGCCAGCCCCAAACCCCACCCCCCCCAACCCAGAATGCCCCGATGCTCAGGACCCACCCCCCAGCAGTGGCGATTCCCCCCACTCCCCCCACCCCAGCAGACCATTCCCATTCCCCCCTTTCCGCCCCCCAGCCAGTCATAATTGCTGGCCTCCCTCCATCTGAGACTGATCTAAATATGAGTGGCAGCGGAACCTCCCAGCCCCCCCAATTGCCCCCTGGGCCCTACCCACAATAGGCCCCATCCCTTGACACTTCCCGATGGCTGCTGGGCAGTGCCAAGGTGTTCTCTGGGCAGTGCCAAGGGCACATGTTGGTATTGTCAGGGTGCCCATGCCCAGGGAGCACCACCTTCCCCACCGCCCAACCTCGTGGGGGGCCCCGATTGCTCCCCCTTCATTATGGTGGGGTCTCTTGATAGGTCCCCGAATGTGGGGAGCTAGTCTGAGCCCCGCTGGAATGAAGTATTCCTGGTGGGGTAGGAGATAAAATAAACTAAAACCAGATTTAAATGACTTACCTGTCTTCCTGCCAGTTTCCAGCGTGGTCTGGCTGGCTGGCGACTGTTCGCTGGCTCTGGGGACGCGCGTATGTTCCCGGTGCATGCACAAATCCCGATTCAAGGCTAAAGACCTGCATCTCCCGGCCAGACCTACCAGAAAAGTTGCAGACACAATGGGAGAATCATGGCCCACATGTCATCATGGTAATGACCTCTTGCCCATAACTGGTGTCACCATTTCAATTGATCATCAGCTAGAGTTCCCCACTTCTCATGATTGATTTTGAAGGCTTTCGTCTTTCTTTTGACCACATCCTTGAATTGGAGCTACAGGTGTCGTGTGGATCTCTTGGCACAGGATACCTCTCCATATAACAAGTCCTTGGGGATGCAGTCACTTTTTAATCTGCGTGCATGCCCAAGCCAACACAGCTTTCTTTGCTTGATCAGCACTAGCATGCTTGGCAAATTTGTTCTAGAAATGAGTGTTTTGTTAGTGACTTCATTGCTAGGATATGCCATAAACATCGGAGATTGACATTACTGAGCTTTTCCTCTGATAAGTCTAAGATATCCAGTCTTTCCTGTAATATAGCAATATGCTGAGAATAAAGGCCTTAGGGATAAGCATCTTACTCCTGAGGGTCGGCCCATTTTATTTGTCAGTCGAAGTTGGTGGCTGCCTTTCCAATGCTTGTGTTGTTCTCTTCATTGAGAGAGAGATCACCATCTGTTGATGGTAACAGAATATGCTGACTGCTGTTGAGTCTTATACAGGAGATATATACCCTGTCCCATAAATTGTTCTCATTCTCAAAGCAGTCAGAGATGGAGTGTTAAACTGAATGGTGCTGTGCGTGTTATCATGAGAGGATCATATGAGATTGGAAGGGTCAGACAACCTTCTCCAGTAGCCTTCTCATAGTGTTGAATACTTTTGTGAGATCCACCAAAGCAGAGTCAATGGTGTTTGCTGCTCTTTGCATTATGCTTGTAGTTGAAGTGGAGAAGATCATGTCTACCAGGAATCTGCCTACTCTGAAGCCATAGAGTGCCTCCAGGTACGTTCTGTTGGCCAGTCAATACAGCCTCATTAGAATCATTCTAGTAAAAGCTTTTTCAATTATGTTGATGTGTGAGATGTCCCAATAGCTATTGCAATCTCCTCAATTGCCTTTGCTCATGTATAAGTGATGATGTTTGTGTCACACATATCCCATTGATAGATGCTTCTCCCCAGCAGACAAGGAGGAGGCTGCGGAGGTATGGCAGCAGGTAGAGCTCTCCATGCTTGAACAACTCAGCTGATAGTCTGTCCTTTTCAGGTACTTGCTTTCCTGCTTGGAATATCAGTGGCCTTTTCAAGTTATGAGGATTCTGCATCAAGCTCATACATGGTAGGAAACTGCAGCAGATCATCAAGCATAGGCTGAAAGTTATCTATCTCAGGTGAACATGGTTGAATAGTGCTTTACCCTGTGGGTCATTAGGTTGTTCCATTCAGTGAGTCCTTCCTCATTTGCAGGTTTCAAAGGGGCAACATTGGAATTGGTGGGGCTGAGTGCTCTTTTGATACTGTCATACACAGCATGAAGACTACCATTATCCTTAGCAGTTTGTATTTTGTTCCATAGATTGATTCTATGCTTGTTGGCCCAAGTCTTCTGTGCAACTGCCTTGGTTAGCAAGTTTTAGGATTAGAAGACAGATTGTAAGCCAGGCGACCCACTATCATTGCTTCAATGACAAGAGTCACTGCTACAAGTTGAGTCTCGAACCAATCTTTGACGCTGTTTCTTCAAATATCGTTACTGCAGCTTTGTAGATGATTGTCTGCAAAGACTTCCACGCTTTGTCAGTGTGACCTGGTGACTCCTCAGGTGGAAGGAACTGCACAAGAGTTTCTGAGAACTTCTGTCATCATCCCTCCTGCATGGAATGTGGATGTGCAGAATGCATTGGGACTTGTGCATGTTCTACGGTTGCAGTTTGATTCTTCTACTGACAACTGATGATCAGTATCTTTGAGTGGGATCTTGAGCCCACGTTGACCGTCTGTGGGAATCGTGATGTGGGCTCAAAATATGGAGAGGTCAGAAAAGTGTGATTCTTGTTGGCGAGATCGCATTTTTCAATTTTGAGGTAATCTAGCTGGTAAAATGATGGGGAATATGTTGGGGGGAGTGGGAACCGGATGTGAATGCATCAGCATATCATTGGCGAATGCTCATGCCAGATATTGAGCCCGCACCGAATATTCAGCTGGTGCCAGCGTGACATCCTGTTGGTACTATTTACAACTGCATGAAACTGGCACCATCATCTTCTGGGGGATATTGGAGGTGAGCATTGAAGTGACCTTTAATTCTCAGACAGCACAGCACTATGGAGTGACACGGTGGCACAGAGATTAGCCCTACAGCCTCACAGTGTCAGGGACACAGATTCGATTTCCGGCTTGAGTCATTGTCTGTATGGAGTCTGCATGATCTCTCCATGTCTGTGTGGGTTTCTTCCAAGTGTTCCGGTTTCCTTCCACAGTCTGAACGATGTGCTGGTTAGGTGGATTGGCCATGGTAAATCCTCCCTTCGTATAACCAAACAGGTGACCAGGGGATTTTCACAGTAACTTCACTGCAGTATTAATGTAAGCCTAACTATGACACTTATAAATAACCTTAAACTTTAAAAACTCATAGAGCACCAGGAAGAATGCTGGGGACACAAGGAAGTACAGCTCGGGCTGATTGTCACTGTCATCATCGGGATTGCAGGGGGGTGGGGGAGGTGGTGATGGTGGTGGTGGTGGTGGGGCATGGTGATGGTGATTTGGGGGGTGTAAGTGAGTCGCTCAGAGGCTTAGCATCCCTGTACATTAGGCCACCCCTTGCTCCAAGGGGATGCACTGGCTGCCAAGCAAACATTGCTTCCCAGTACCTCCATGCTGGGTTACTGATCTAACAGCAGCTGAGTTGATGCCCTTACTTGTTGGAGCTGCAAACTGGATAGAAGGCAGCTACAACAGAGGGGCAGTACTGGTGAGATTGAGGTCCTGGGGCCTTGCTTTGTGAGAGGTCAGACTGCAAGAGCAGTGTGGGGATCTCAGTGACGTGGAGTTACCCTGCCTCACAAAGCATAAAGCCCCTCTCACTTGGGGGAGGGTGAATGCAGTGAAACCGACAACCCTCACTCCTTCAATGGCGTGAGAACAGAGGGGATGACTGGACAGGAAGTTAGAACCCACTTCTCTACAACTCTGACTCTCAGTTCCAGCATTGAGTGTGTATTGATTGCTCTCATGCAAGGCTGCTCAACTGAACAGCACTGAAGACCCAGAAGAATGAGGCTATCCTCTGGGAAATTGCTTCAAAAGCTAATTGCGTACCTCTTGGGATTCAGCTGTGCTTCATCAAGATGAATGTTGTTGCTAGAGCAACTAACTGATGATTCCTTGAAGAGTCCAGCATGCCAGTTTCATATACAGAGCTAGACATTGATGCACAGTCTGGGGATAAAGATTAACAATAAGCCCCAAGTCTTTCAATTCAAGCCTTAGCAGTACACAAGAGGGCCGCGATTCTCCTATTGCAAACCACAACTTTTCTGTCGGGTCGTGGTGGGAGACGCGAGTCTCCGGCCTTGAACAAGGATTTGCTCATGTACTGGGAACGCATGTACATCTCCCAGAGCCAGAGGACAGTCACTGGCCGGACCACACTGGAAACTGGCAGGGAGGCAGGTAAGTAATTTAAATCTTTTCTGCATGTATTTTAAATATGTATATTACTTAATTATCGGGATCTTTCAGGTCATGATTGAGTATCCTACCCCACCAAGAGTATTTCATTCCAGCAGGGTTCAGTCTAGCTCCCCATGTTCATGGAATGGGAGGGGGCAATCGGGGCCCCAGGGCGTCAAGCGGCAGAGAGGTAGTGCCCCCTGGACATAGGCATTTGGCAGTGCCAGCCTGTGCCCATGACAGTGCCCAAGGGGCAAAGTGCCCATGTCCAGGGGGCACCTTGGCACTGTCCATTGGCATCAGCAGTGCCAAGGTGGACGGAGACTAGGGGCAATCATTTGGGGTGGAGGGCCCTGCTGCCATTCTGCGGACAAGATCAGTCTGAGATGGAGGGAGGGCAGCGATTGGAGTGGGTGGCCTGTCTCCGCAGGGGCGGGGGGGTATGTATGACCCCAGGAGGGAGTCAGAGTGAGGGAAGGTGGTGGGAGGGGTCTGCCAGGATGAGGGGAGTGAGGGGGATCGCCATTGGTGGGAGGTGGGACCTGAATGGGGAGGAGGGGGGTGTTTAGGTCTGGTCAAGGATTGCTATGGGGCATGGTTAAGCTGTGGGTGGGGAGCTGGAGGGGCAGCACTACGGTAGTCACAGGTTGGCCAGTGATTGGTCTGGCCAGCAAACGGGACATTGAGACGTGCGGGTTAGGTTGATTGGCCATGCTAAGAAATTGCCCCTTAGTGTCTAGAGATGCATAGATTAGAGGGATTAGTGGGTATAATATGTGGGGATGTGGGGGTAGGGCCTGGGTGGGAATGTGTTCGGTGCAGACTCGATGGGCTGAAGGGCCTCTTTCTGCACTGTAGGGTTTCTATGATTCTATGTTGACAGTTTGGGGCCACTGTGCATATGCAGAGCTCCAGAACCGTCAAACTCCAGCCGGAATAGGCCCTGCCACCCTGGGTTTTTAGTGAGATTCCTGACTTCCCAACTAGCCCTAACCCTTAGGAGGGAAAAAGCAGAGTTGTTCTCTCAGCTTCAAACAGCTTCTGAAAATGAAACTAAAACTGCCCTGTGAAAATAGCTGTTATCAGTCATATGACACGATCTGTCAATCCTCCCAATCAAGCTCTACTCAACAATCCCAGGGGAACATTAAATCCACAGAACACTGCATTAATTCAGATTAAAATCCATCTCCCTCTCCCCCCACCGATCGCTGCAAAGTGGTAGCCGGCCTCCTCCCCCATTAGCCCTGGCCCCACCCCCACAGGCTCTGTCCCCACTGGCCCCGACCCCACTGGCTCCAACTGCACAGGCCCGGTTCCCACAGGCCCTGGCCCCACTGGTCCCACCCCCACTGACCACAGTCTCCCAAATTCCGCCCCCACTGACCACACCCCATTAGGCCAGCCCCAGGTACTACCCAGTGGGCATTGCCCAGGTACCTGCTGAGAATTGCCCAAATGCAGGGTGACACAGCCCAAGGGGCACCCTCTTGTCCTCAGCCTCCTCAGGGGGCCTCAATGGCCTGCAGTTCCCCTGCGAGGCCAAGTCATCTGCTCCCCATTCATAGGGAGCATGTCTATTCCTCGCTGGCGCAAACTTTTCCCAGCGCAGTCATAAAGGGAGTGTGTGGGGTTGGGGGGGTGGGGGGATGAGCTCAGACAATTGAGTGCTATGTTCACTAAGCAGATATAAAATAGCATTAAAATAAATTTAAATACATTAACCTGCCTCTCACCCATTTTCGGAAATTTAGTGCTCGTAAAATGGCGCCGGTCGTGAAAACCGGTGCCAATTGCGCTAAGTGTTTTACGCCCCACTTTACCACCATGCCACGCCCAAAAATGGGCACAATGCAATGGTAAAATAACCCCCGTAGTCAACAGATAATGTACGTAAGTTAGTACTGATTGATTTGCTACATTGAAAGTGATGGTCACACAAAGCCCATGCTTCTAGTGTCCATTTTCATTTACCTTGCAATCACTGAGCCACGTTTGCCATGAAACTCAATCTGATTCAATCCTTGCATTCAAATAACTTTTCTCTTACTGGCAAATGTTATAGAGTACCATGCAGAGTGTCATAGGCATAATGTTTCTCATTGGTATATCAGGGATGCAGAAGTGCAGAAGGCGGTGTTAAAAAAAAAGCTCTGTCTGATACTTGATGAAGAGATATGCGGAGTTCAGAGGTCGCATGTCTCCCAGTTATCTGCATCAAATCTGTTGACAGCAAAGTGCGCTTGATGTAGCAGGTGTAAACCAGTAGAAAGGATAATTGACCTTATGTATCCTGTGTCAGCCAATCTGGTCTCTTGGAGAGTCACAAGGTTGATGTTGAACTTGTGTAGCTCATGATCAATCAATGCTATACTTACATTGTTGACTGCAAGTCCCTGTGCACTGCCAGGACACAAGGTTTTAATATACTCCATCTTACAAGCTAAACAATGTTAATCTTTTGTTTCTTGGGTACCCATTTACAGTCTGCTTGTCAGGATAGGATCTCCAATCATCATGCACATTTAAGGCAGGGGTTAACTGACCGATAGAACACAATGAATCTTCTCACCATCGGAGACAACATGTGCCTCCAAGCTCTTATATCATTTGGGCTGGGCTTACTACTGAAAATTTCTACGAGCTGTGATGGTTGCCTCACTTCTGTGAACAAGGGTGAAATGTCGACTCCATTTATTATTAATGGTGAATTGTCCACTCTGTTTATTATTAAGGATGAAATGTTCCCTCTGTTTATTATTAAGGTGCCCAGTCCTTGTGGGTGACTCTCTCACAAAATTCCATGTGTTGAATTTGCATAAAAACTGGAGTAATTACCGCGGATTTTTTAGCAGGGTTTTCAAAATGTATCTCCCACAGTCTGAAATTTGCAGAGTGCCCTAGTGAGATTCACGTTGAAAATCTGTGGGCGGTGCCTATTCCTGCTGGACAGACTGGCAGCATAGCGCTAAGCAGGCCACTGCGCATGTGCCAATCTGTCATAGTGGAGATAGGCGCATGCGTAGTGGTCCCACACTGCTGGTCTACCGATCACTGGCCAGTCCTGTGACCCTGCATTGCTGGCAATGTGACTCTCGATGTGGGTATGCCGGCGTTGGACTGGCGTAAACACAGTAAAAAGTCTGACAACACCAGGTTTTAGTACAACCAATTTATTTAAATAAATCGGTTGGACTAAAACCTGGTGTTGTCAGACTTTTTACAATGTGACTCTCTCCATCCCCCGATCGCTGACCCCCCAAATATCTCCCGGCCAGCCCCAATCTCCCTGACACTCCCCCCCTCCTTCCCAACAGTCTTGATCCTCCTCCCACCCCCACACCTAGCAACACCAACCTCCCCGGCAAATTACCCCAGCACCAACCCCCCCCATCACCCCACCACCACTTGGATGGCCAGCCCTGATTACCCCCTTCACTTCCTCTGCCACTGCACTGTGGCAGAAAGACCCCGCTATCCTCACTGATCTCCCACCCCCGCATAGGCCCCTTCTTCTCAATGGTCCCACCATTTCTTGCCCCCCCCCCCCAACCCCCTTGGCACTGACCGATGTCTGGTGGACAGTGCCAAAGTGGGCAGGGCATTGCCAGTTTGCCCCTTGGGCAGTGGCAGGGTGTCAGGCTGGCGCTGCCAGTCTGGAAATGCACAGGGAGAACCCCCCCCTTACCCCTGACCTCCTGGAGGGGCTGAATGGCCTCCTTTCACTCCAGTGGGGTCAGCTGCCTGTTCCCCATTAGTGGGGAGCTGTTGTAAACCCTACTAGAGTGAACCACTCCTGGTGCAGGGGGGGACGTTAGCAGGCCCTCCACTAGAGACTTCCTTCCCGGGCCCACTAATGGGAATTAAATGTGAATTTACATATTGAAATCAGCTCCGCACTGATTTCAGACATGGAGCTGACAACTCCAGAAAATGTGGAGTCAGAGACACATGGAGACCATGGCGCACGGCAGGGAGTCTGCTAAATGGCCTCCATGGATGTTTCCTGGCCCATTGCGCAGCCTATTGGGACATTCACCCTGCGTATTTTCTGGCTGAATTGCCCACCAGGATTTGGAAAACACAGTAAGAAGTCTGACAACACCAGGTTTAAGTCCAACCGATTTATTTGATAGTAAACTCACAAGCTTTCGGGTTTTGTCCCTTCGTCAGGTGAATGGAGAGTTCATTCATGGTGTTGTCAGACTTCTTACTGTGTTTACCCCAGTCCAACGCCAGCACCTCCACATCAGGATTTGGAAACATAGACTAGAGTAGCATCCGCATCTCCCTCTTGGATTTACAGACTGAATCCAGTGTGGGAGGCTTGTGTCTGGAGTCGACTCAACTGTAGGATTTGTAGGACGATGCTTGCCTAAAGGTACCACCAACTGCATATAGAGCTCCACTGCAGTGTCTTTTACTCTCCTGAACTGCAAGCACAAGGTAGTCAATATTATTTGATCCAAACCTGAGACTTGGTTGATGGACTCCAGCTTGTGCCCACACACCTGCAGGCCTCTGTACCACATCTCTGGGGGCTAACTTTCTTCTGAGATCTTGTGCAATTCAGCCTTGGACAGTAGGGTGTTACATTGCTGTGTGCCACCACAAGGAGGCACACAGGGATTGTGGTGATGCAGAAGCTGAGCACTGGAACATGACAATTATGGCTTACTTTTCACTGTAAGATAGCCCATGACTGTGGATCATGCAACTGCACATGATGCAAAACATTCCCCTCTGTGGCAAACCATTGATGTGGAGATGCTGGCGTTGGACTGGGGTAAATACAATAAGAAGTCTGACAACACCAGGTTTAACCCCAAAAGCTTGTGAGTTTACTGTCAAATAAATTGGTTGGACTTAAACCTGGTGTTGTCAGACTTCTTACTGTGCAAACCATTGATACATAGTATTCTCCAGTTCTAAAATCTACCAATGGCCCTCTATAGGAATGTTATGCATGTAAATGTTCAGTGGAGATAGGTCGGACTTCTTTATGCTTTCCTCAACGGACACTTATACCTTTTGGGAAAGATCCAAAAAGCTTATGGCACGGATGGAAACAGTCAGAAAAAGACAGAATGGCGCATTAACTGTGTCCCTTTCAAGCAAGTTGGAAACCCAACCCCTCATCATTCCCCAGCCACCACCAGCTATGTAAACTCAAGGGCAAAGCAAAAAGACAGACACAAAAGAAATACTAATATAGCTCAGGGGAACAGCATGCTAAGAAATTCCTCTCAATCCAAAGCAATCATCTTCAGGATATAATAGTCACCATGAAATGCATTGCTCAACATCACAACCACCTGTTGTGTGTATTCCAGGAAAAATCAATGTTTTCAAAGCAATGAAAATATAATGGGTTGGGTGCAGGGAGGTAGGAAAGTGTGTTAACCATTAAAGTGTCAATCACTGTGCTATTGAACTATATGGATTTGATTCTGTGGCAATATGAAAAGTACCTGTTTGCTGAACTTTCATTATTCTCTGTTGATTGCTTTCTTTTGAAAAGATCTTTGAATCTATTGCATTCATGTGGTTATTACCAACATTCATTCACAGGTCTGACTATTTCCACTGCAATCACTAGCCACCTCATACTGAATTTGTGCAACTCAACTCCGCATGGTAATTTAAAGGGACACAGTCATCCTGGAAAGGAGGCATTGGACCATTTTATATTTCTCTGCTGTAAATTGTATCAAAATCCATCATTGTTTGACTTGCACACAAAATAACAATGACACTTCACTCTTCTGCTTTTTCCCTTGTTTGAAGTTTTGTCAAACATTTTGGGTGGGATTTTCCAGCTGCACTCGCTCCGAAACCAGAAAATCCTGCCTGAGGGCAATGGACCTTCTAATGGAGTGCCCCCCCCCCCCCCCCCCCCCCCCCCGACCTCCCCCACCTCCCCCACCTCCGGCCCGCTGCGATTCCCATGGCAGGCAGGACGGGAAAATTGCCCTCTTTATTTCCCCTTTTACAGACAGCATCACTTCAAGTTGACTTATAATCTTTCTGAACTGCTGATTTTCCCTAGATAGTACGGGTAGGGAGAAAGATTAGAATTCATTACACTCCTCCATCTCTAACACCTCTTCATGGTGAAAAAGAGCCAGTAACAAATAAATCCTGTTTATTTCACAGCGGTCATCTCCAACTTTTGGAAAGATATATGTTTCTCACAACCTAGAAAACATGATCTGGGTTCAAAAGTAATGTTTATTTATTTATTAGTCACAAGTCAGCTTACATTAACACTACAAGAAAGTTACTGTGAAATTCCCCTAGTCACCACATTCCGGCATCTGTTCGGATCAATGCACCTAACCAACACTTCTTTCAGACTGTGGGAGGAAACTGAAGCACCCGGAGGAAACACACGCAGACACGGGAGAACGTGCAAATTCCACACAGACAGTGACCCAAGCCGGAAATCGAACCCGGGTCCCTGGCGCTGGGAAGCAACAGTGCTAACCACTGTGGCACTGTGCCGCCCCAAGTATCAGTACGTTTAACTAGATCTATCAGACACATGTGAGATAATGGGCCAGATCTTCCATTATCTGGAGTGTTGTACCCCGTAGATACCCCAGAGGATGCATTAAGGTTCCTACAGGGGTCTTCATACATTGTGGGTGGGATTTCTCTTCCACACTGCGGCACGTTTTACGGCAGTGGGTCATGGCACACGCTCACAGGTGGCAGGATTTTATGGTCCCACCATTGTTAATGGGGTTTCCTGCAGAACGTATACCTTGCTGGCAGTGGAGTATGCTGCCAGCGGGACTCTATGAGCTGGCATGAATGATAGCAAGATTTCAGTATGTGATACTGACAGACTAGATCAGAAAGCCAGAGCTATCAATCCTACAAGCCGTCAATCAAAGGTCTCAGTTGTTTTAGTACTGCAATGGAAGTTCTCCCAAAAACATTCTAAGTGTCGAATGCGGAGGAAAACTCGAATAATTCACACTGTGTTTGTTAGTGGGAGTTGAGAGAAGAATCTCCCACGCTCTGTGCAATGCAGAGGCCACCAGCGTGAATATCATTAAATTTCAGTCAGCAGAGCCTATTCACACTGGAGAGGCTGAAACCAGTGGGCTATGTGCATGTGCAGTGGCTCCAAAGTATCAGTCTCTCATTTACAGGCTAGTTCGATGACTGACCAGCTCAGGACCCCTGCGCTGCTTCCCCCCAGGTTCCCCCATGTCCCCCCCTATCCAATCAAGGGCCAACTCTGAACACCACCCCCATTCCAGCCCACCCCAATCTCCAGCCAACCTCAGCTGTGATGATGCCCCTCACCCCCTCCCTTCCACAGCCAGACCCTTCCCCTTGGCAAATCCAGCCCCACCCCCACCCCCCGCCAGACACCCTTGGCACGCCATCACTCACCTCCAACAGGGCTCTCAGTGAAGAATACATAATGAAGCTTGGCTGAGAGTCCAGAAATACTGGAGCTGGTCGAAGCAACTAAGCCCTAGAGAAAGCATTCTTTGATTGGCATGTCTGGCTCCCTGACCATGTGGTCAATTTCACAATGTTTCTTTACACAAGATAACAAGTTTTCAAGAGATTGCCATTTTAGCTATTGAAATTTTAAAGGGTCCAGAGGGTTGATACTGCTATTGGTCTGCACTAAAAAGGGTTTTTTTTTCAGAAATTGGGAAGTTATCAACGAATAACACTTTAAAAGGTTTTTTTTTACCTATACTAGTGTCATTATAGGCTCATTCATTTTATACAGTATATGATGAATAAAGTGCTGTTCCTCGGCATGTGGTCATGATGGGCCGTGGGATGGTTTGGGACTATATTTTGGTATGGGGGGGAATGAGACATTATGGGGTGGTTAGGAACCATAAGATGGCATGGATTGAGCATGGAGAGCTTGTGCATTGTGAGGGAGTATGAGGGATGAAGACTGGAATGCCTTTCTGTTTTTAATTTAACTGAGACTAAGTCCCACAGCACCAAGGTAGGCTTTTTAAACAGCCCAGCTCTGCACCAGACAGCCCATATGAACACCTTCAAACTCTTTCCAAATCCCTCTCCCATTTCACACCCAGCCCACACAATCAAAATCCCATTCTAGAGTGAGATACAGTAGTCTGAGATCATGTGCCAATTGCCTCAAAAACACCTTCTTACCTGCTATCATCAGACTTTTGAATATATACCACATATTAATTTCTCTAAAAATTCATTTTTGAGACATGGATGTCACTGGCTGGCCAGTATTTATTGTAAAAAGTCTGACAACACCAGGTTTTAGTCCCACCGATTTATTTTATAATAGACTCTCAATCTTTTGGGGTTAGCCCCTTCGTCAGGTGAATGGAGAGTTTTGACGAAGGGGCTAACCCCGAAAGCTTGTGAGTCTATTATCAAATAAATCGGTTGGACTAAAACCTGGTGTTGTCAGACTTTTTACTGTGTTTACACCAGTCCAACGCCAGCATACCCACATCAGTATTTATTGCCCATCCCTTGTTGCCTTTGGAGGGCAGTTAGGAGTCAGCCACATTGCTGTAGCTCTGGAGTCACATGTATGCCAGACCAGGTAAGGAAGGCAAATTTCCTTCCCTAAACAACATTAGTGAACCAAATGGGTTCTTTTTGACAATCAACAAGGGTTTCATGGCCATCAGTAGATTCTTAATCCCAGATTTTTTTTATTGAATTTAAATTCCACCACCTGCTGTGGCAGGATTCAAACACAGGCCCTCAGAACATTCACTGAGTTTCTGGATTAACAGTCTAGCAATAATACCACTAGGCCATTGTCTCCCCTGATCTAAGCTGATATTTTTCTTCAATCTATCTGTAACACTATTTCTGCACCCTATCCTTTTCTCCTATGTATTTTATGAACAGTATGCTTTGCCTGTATAGCACGCAAGAAACAATACTTTTCACCGTATCCCAGTATATTTGGCAATAATAAATCAAACCACAATTTTCTGCCAAGGCAGGCTAAGGCGGGACTTTTCCCTACTCCCTCTATCTACCTT
Source organism: Carcharhinus amblyrhynchos (assembly GCF_965287045.1). Classification (NCBI taxonomy): domain Eukaryota; kingdom Metazoa; phylum Chordata; class Chondrichthyes; order Carcharhiniformes; family Carcharhinidae; genus Carcharhinus; species Carcharhinus amblyrhynchos. The sequence goes on along the minus strand of NC_137328.1, from coordinate 24,681,169 downwards.
GAGGATGAAAATCCAGGCCTTATTGCTATAAAAGAGGACATTGTTTCTGTGCTGATTTTCTTTGCTTCTCTCTGAGAGTTCCTATTTGAAGGGAATTTCTCTCCATCATTGAATAGGCTCCGACATTGGATCAATGTATCCAGGTCAGTGAATAATTTTCATCGGATCAGTATTGGACGAGGTGTTCTGATCGGAAATTTTGAACCATTAGAATAGCCCAAAAGAACTTGTAAATTGGAAGATGCATGTTAATCATGCACAATACTATAATAGCCATGTTTTAATCAAAAATGGGCAAATAACTGCTGGTGTGAGGCAGGAGCTAGATGAAAGATTTAATTAAAAAAAAAGTGAAAAATAATGTTAGTCAGTTGAAACAATTCAGAGGAAAATGACACAGGCAATGATTTTAACTAAATATATTTGGCACAGAACAATCAAAACAGGTCCCTGGGGAATCTGAAGGAATTACAATGGAACAATTCTACAGGTTAATTCAAACATAACAAAATGCTTAATTCACACAGAAAATGTAAACACTTCAAAAATGCTTCATGTTTTGTATTCTATTCATTATCACCTGCAATTGAACCAAAACATGATCCAGAATATTTTTCTTCAGAAATGTAGGGCAAGCAATTGAAACCATTCTTCTCCCACTCCTTCTCTAATACATAGGGCTGGGCAATATCTGTTGGCTTTGCAGGAAACACACAAATCACAAGAATGTTTAAAAAAGAAATACTGTCCACCTTATCTGAGCCAAAATGACATAAACTACCATCTGTTTCAAATCCAAAGTACCATTGCCTGTAAGCTCACTTTGTTTGGAAACAAGACATTGGCTAGGATTTTACAGATGCAAGCAATGATGTGGGCACAAAATCCCACCAGAGTCAAACAACGAGTATCTCACCAATGAGACCTCACATTCTGTTTTTCCCCACCCCCGCCAGTGACTTAACAAGGTTCCCACCCAGAAATGTTGGGAATCTCTTTAAATAAATTATACTAACATTAAAGGGCTTCCCCACCAAATCACCCCCGTTCCCCCACATTTGGATGGCTCCCCCTGCCTTGCCAATGTGATAACAAGTTTGTAAAAATGGGAACTAGGTGAAGGGAAAATGGTTTGGGGGGGGTGTGCACAGGTAATCTATGTGGGGAGGGGTGCATTGCCTGTATGCGTATGATGGTGTCTCCATGTGCATGGGTGGGTTGGGAAGTTCCCGTTTTTGTTCTTGGGGTCATGTCACTCTTTTAAAAAGGTGCCACAATCTTGGGATTCCTGATGTTTTATTTATTTATGGTTAGGGGATTGGATGGCCGCAACACAGGACTTTTACCCTTGGGTACGGGCTGACAGCCTATAGTTTCAATAACAGCCTCAGCATTAATCAGACAGATTTCATACAAATACAATTTGTTCCTGCTGGGATTGTAGCTGGCACAAGTCTATACTTCAATAAAACACTTTCATTTTAAAGGGCATTAACTTATTATAAGAGCAAAAGGGGAGGGGGTTTGTAGTTCAATTTGCATTGCTTTTTCCAGTCTCACCCCACCAGTGTGAGGGTGTGAGCCATGCCTCCAATTTTGTTTTGCTGAATACTGCACAATGTGGCAAGAAAAGCCAGCTGTGCCATCGGTGAGCAACATCCACTTTTCTCATCTCAGCCAGCAGTCTGTGCAGAAATGGAAATATTCCACTCATTGCCTCAAGACTTAGCTAAGTTTGACATCAGCTGTCCCTTGATTTGAGGATGATATATATGCAGGAGCGCCATTTTCCTGTGACTGAACAAACCAATTTTCCACCTACAGATCTTTGGGCACATGGGAAAGGATGTCCCATGGGGTAGTGGGGCTCAGAGTGCAGGAGTTTCTTCCTCATTTATCCATCTCTGCCATTGCTGTCTTTCATCATTGAAGTGTTGTGACTTAAATCGTGCTGCAACTTGATGGACATGATGTCACTATTCTGAACAAAAGGTAACAAGTTCCTCACAGTCATCAAGGCCAATTCTGCTGCACTTTGAGGAGAGTTTTCTTTCTTTCTGTTTGTGGGCTCCCAACTTGGGAGGTTGCCAATTCTGACCACTCCCTCTATCTAGCATCCAATCCTATTGAGACAAAGAACAACCCAGCACGGGAAACAGGCCCTTCGGCCCAACGAGCCCACACTGCCATTTCAACAAAGCATTTTCCTACACCTACCCTGCCCCGTGTGTATGTGAATGGTACTCCTAATGTAGCCAGATTCAGGGGAGAATAGTGTAGGGTCAACTTGGTGCACCAATCAGCCTAAGAGCACATCTTTGGGGTGTGGGAAGAAACCGGAGCACCCGGAGGAAACCCACACAACCACAGGGAGAATGCGCAAACTCCCACAGACACAGGCCCAAATCTATGCATCTGCACAGCTAGCAGTGATAGTCACTGAGCTGTTGTGGTGCCCGTCTGCTGGTCCAGGATTAAGCACACACAACGACACAAAGTACTAGGCCACTCTCGAAACCTCCAAGAGCAGCCCACGCACAACCCACCGTGTGCATGCCCCTCGTTTGACAACAAGGTGGACCGACACCTGTGGATTAAAAGAGACAAAACATTAACATGTAATATTACATTTCCAGTGTCGTCCCGAGGCTCTGACCCTTTTTAATACCGTCTACTATAACCCTCCATCCCTGTTTCGCTCATGTGTCTAAGTAAACTTTAAACAAGTCCAATGTGCCTGCCTCCACCACCTTAGTTGGTAGCGCGTTCCATACCATCACGACCCTCTGCGTGAAAAACCTTCCTCTAGTATCCAAATTATACTTCTCCCCCCTCACCCTTAAATCGTGACCTCTCGTAATAGTTGTCCCCAATCTAGGGAAAAGCCTACCACTGTTGACTCTATCTATTCCCTTCATTATTTTACACACCTCTGTCAGATCCCCCCTTAATCTCCATCTTTCTAAGGCGAAGAGCCCCAGTTTTTCCAATCTTTCCTCGTAACTCAGTCCTTCCATGCCAGGCAACATCCTGGTAAACCTCCTTTGCACCCTCTCCAGGGTCTCCACGTCCTTCTGGTAGTAAGGTGACCAGAACTGGACGCAGTACTCCAAATGCGGTCTAACCAACGTTCTGTACAACTGAAGCATTAGACGACAGCTCTTATACTCTAAACCCCTTCCTATAACGGTTAGCATTCCATAAGCTTTCTTCACAACCTTCTCTACCTGCGTTGACACCTTCAGAGACTTGTGCACCTGCACTCCCAGGTCCCTCTGTATTTCTATACTCTTAATCGGTCTACCTTTTATCATGTAACTCCTCCCTGCATTATTCCTTCCAAAATGCATCACCTCGCATTTGTCAGGATTAAATTCCATCTGCCATCTATCTGCCCAGTATACCAACCTATCTATATCCTGCTGTGTCACCTGACAATCTTCCTCATTATCCGCCAATCCTGCCATCTTGGTATCACCCGCAAACTTGCTGATCACACCACGCACGCCCTCTTCCAAGTCGATTATATATATTACAAAGAGGAGGTCCCAGTGCTGAGCCCTGCGGCACACCACTGGTGACTGACCTCCAGCCAGAAAAGGACCCTTCCACTACTACTCTCTGTCTCCTATTGCCCAGCCAGTTTTCAATCCATCTAGCTACCTGTCCTTGTATCCCACGTGCCTTAACCTTTTCTACGAGCCTACCGTGAGGTACTTTGTCAAACGCCTTACTGAAATCCATATAGATGACATCAACGGCTCGCCCATCGTCAACAGTTTTTGTCAGGAGTAGGCCACCTAGTCCTTCGAGCCTGCCCCGCCATTCAATAAGATCATGGCTGATCTGAAGTGAATCGGTTCCACTTTCCCGCTATCTGCCCATAACCCTTAATTCCCTTGCCTATCAGAAATCTATCTACTCGTGGCTTAAACATATTCAACGAGGTAGCCTCCACCACTTCAATGGGCAGAGAATTCCAGAGATTCACCACCCTCTGAGTGAAATCGTTCCTCCTCAACTCCGTTCTAAACAGCCCCCCCCACTATTTTGAGGCTGTGCCCTCTAATTCTGCTATCCTTTCTAAGCAGAAAGAATCTCTCTACCTCTACCCTATCTAGCCCCTTCATTATCTTGTAGGTCTCTATAAGATCTCCCCTCAGCCTTCTAAACTCTAACGAGTACAGACCCAGTCTATTCGATCTCTCCTCATAAGCTAACCCCCTCATCTCCGGTATCAGCCTGGTGAACCTTCTCTATACTCCCTCCAAGGCCAATATACCCTTTTGCAAATTCGGGGACCAAAACTGCACACGCTACTCCAGCTGCGGCCTCACCAGTGCCCTGTACAGTTGCAGCAAGACCTCCCTGCTTTTATATTCTATCCCCCTCGCTATAAAGGCCAACATTCCATTTGCCTTCTTGATCACCTGCTGCACCAGACTTAAGCTAAGGATCTGCCATTTAACAAGGCTCTATGCAAATTGCTGGGGAAGGAGAGACCCAGGTTTTGAGCTAATTTGGAGATCATCAGCCATATTCTTATGGTGAGTAACATTGAATAAGAATTGCGGATTTTCACCCGTTGACACTCAATAAATATGACGGCGCAGAAGTTAAGTTTTAAACTTCGATAGCTAGTTGTGACCATTTTTCCACAAATATTCCAATGCTCATAAAATCTTGGGCCTGGAGTTTCTGCGCAGTTCCATTGATTTTTAGACACAGTTTGTCTGAATTCAATGGAACTAATGCAAGCAAACACATAGGCTGGAAGTTTACCATCCCGCCGGCCATGGAAATTGGAACGGGTGAAGTGCAGACCATGGAAAGGCCCATTGACCTCAGGCAGAATTTTCCAGTTTTGGTACCAGCGAGGCTGTAAAATCCCAGATGTAGGTTCTAAGTTCCCACACAAATTACATGCAATACAAATCAAATTTCTGCTAGTTTAATAAACATTGTTATACAAGCTGACCCCACTGACAAAATGGGCCAAACTTACCCCTACTCCCATCAAATTATTCATTATTAAGAGCTTCCACTAATTTCTTCAGCAGACCTTCAAACAAACTCTAAAGGTTAAGGCTTGCTTAGGCACAATTGTGTTAAAGATTCATTTAGAAAAGTTTTGCATTTCTACTATAGATCACAATGAATAAGTCAAACCATGAACCTTCAAACAATCCTTCCAAAAACAGGGGTTGAATTATAAGCAGTACATAAAATGCGACATGGCAATGTTCATGCAGGAGGAGCCATATGCAGACTGCTCTGTGCAGGCATGTCTTAATCTCCCACACATCTATTTGGCAACACAACTTGTATGCCTCTGCCACCTGCTTGAATTCATGCACCAGATTTTAACCTTTAACATCCATCTGGGAGCTGAAAAATTGAGGCCAATCTGAGTATTGCCACGCACATATATTAACTGAAAATGTGTGTGTGTGTCTGTGGGAGACGGACGGAGGTAATAGGGGTTGGGAAGAGGGATTTCGAGTAGAGGTCTAAGCATGCATTTTGGCACCAAGAAGTCATAGAATCACTACAGTGCAGGAGGAGTCATTTGGCCCATCAAATCTACACCGACTCTTTGATCTTGCTCAGGCACACACCCCACCCTATCCCCAAAACCTCATGTATTTACCCCATTAATTCCCTTAGCCTGCACATCTTTGGATTGTGTGAGGAAATTGGATCACCCAGAGGAAAACCACGCAGACACAGAGAGAATGGGCAAACTCCACAGACAGTCATCCAAGGCTGGAATCGAACCTGGGTATCCTGGCATTGTGCTGCTCTGAAGAGTTTTAGTCAAGTCTGTTTATTTATTTTTCAGCACACCCTTGTCTGCCACAAGATAATTTACCATCTACTATGGTGGAATTTGACCCAAGGACCCAAAGCACTGCTCTAGGTTTATGGTTTACCAATTCAGTGATCTTGACCACTAGAAAGTTGTTTATAAGACAGATCAATTTATGGAAATCTATGGCCACAATCTATGGTAATCTTTTTTAATTTGGTAAATAAGTAGCCATTGAGCCATAAGTAAAATCCCTAGTCCAGAGAGATTTCAGGCACAATCAACTGAGCTGTTTTGGAAATCAGTAGTCCCATTTTACAATATTTTTGTTAAAATAGTCAATGGGGAAATTTTACTCATTTGAATCTGCAGAAAATAACAATTCAGATACACTACATGTGGGAATTTAATAGCAGCATTGTAACATGATAACATTTGTAGGCAGATGATTCATGTCCCTCCAGTCCACCTACTGGCAATGTTGTTTTGTTGTGTTTCCGAATAACCCAGATCCTATTTGTTGACAAGAAGTTATCTCATTCTGTCTTGAAACCATCTCTTCCTCCATTACGCATGTTAATCATTTATGGCATCGTACAATGAGAACATTATCAATGAATATCATACAAAATCCATTCTCCCATGCTCCCATTAGCACCATGGTGGAATTGGCTGAAACGTACTTCAGGTGAATGAACTCTTAGCTTTTGAAGTGAGTGTTCTCACCATCTCCACATTATGTTGTATTAAGATTATATTGAATTTCAAATGAATCATCTACTTAAATTCTTAGGAACCAATAAAACTGTACCAATGATAAAATAAAAATTTCTGGCTTTTCCGAATAAAAGCTATTGTGAATGGTTTGCAATTAGGCCTGATCATCTCTATATAAGCTTACAGTACATCCCATTATCTTGTTCTTACCAAAATGATCTCTTCCTTTCCTCTTCCTTTACTTTGGGCAGAATTCTCCAATTTTGAGATGATGTGTGGTAATCAGTGGTCCAGCAGCACTTGTCCCACCACTGATCAGAATAGTGGGATCACAGGCCAGAGTCAGTGCTTGGAACCTCATGAATTATGCACAACCAAATTCCCCTCTGGTTCTCCAGGCAGGCCGGCAGCCGATTCACCTGCCCGCCCTCAGCTGGTGGATTCAAAGTTCCTGCCGCCATATTTAAACACCAGTCCAACACACTCATATCACTCTCTACAGCCCACCTGTCTTCACCAGACCGTGCAGGGTGGCTGGAACCCAGAAACAAAAGTCAGCAGCCTCAAGAGGAAGACTAGTTTTCTGAGACAGAGCCCTTGAGACATTTATTTTGGGAGTCCAAGTCCACTGACATGTTCTCTACCCCAGAGACAGTTCAAAGGAGCACTCAACCTTACCTCTCTGGTCTTGGAGGAGGTCAGCATGACTGTCACCTAGCACTGAGGTGTCACCCAGTGCAGGAAGTGAATGAATCAACTAATTTGCTCACTCAGGGTAAGTCCCTCCACTATCAAACTCTCAGCATGGCATCATATATTCAAACAGCGACACTCTTCAGGGATCTCACACATCCATTATCGAGTGACACAAACAAAACTCATTCTCTCACAACAATCTGTATTGTTGCTCACGCTCCAATATCTGCCCCTTCTGGGGAGGGCTCACCACACGCACAGGGGACAGTCACCCAACCTCTGCTCCATCTCCTCTGGTCACACCTTTCTTTTGTCACCATACAGGCCAAACGTACGCACAACAAGCTAGAGTGAGCCCAGACAGAGGGACAGATGGTAGAGATCATCGCCATCCCTGACTTAGAGGAGGTTGCAGCAGTTCTCAGCAGCAGGGACAGAAATCACTCCAGTGATGATGCAGAGTTTGACCTCCCGCAACACCAGAGTACGGAACTCAGCTCCATTCACTTCACCCAATGCTGCAATTCACACTGAGTGCTACAGACTCTGAATCAGCTTCAGCTCATCCATAAACTGAACATTTGTCTTTTGCAGGTCCCAGCAGACTGTGGCCAGCTAGCCAGCTCTGCAGCTCTCTGAGCCCATAGAGCATGTCTGAGGATGAGGGGGCTCAGAAAGAACTGCTCACCCACACATGTAACAGTACAGAGATACACACCTCGGGGGGGCATAGTGTAAGGTTAGTAATCATGGTCTCTTTCTGGGAAACACCTCACAAACATGTCCCCACACTAGTTAGAAGCAGGGACAGTCCAGGTATTTGGCACTCTGGAGGACTGCTGGAGATCTGCCATAAACCTGCTCAGTCTCAGTTAAATAATGAACCTCTGGAAGCAGCGCATCGACAGTCAGTTGTCAGAGTAGAGTAGGTCTTCTGATTTCCTGGCTCCAAAATATGAGTGCCTTGAGACAACAATGAGATGTTTGGCAAGTACCATGAAGACCTTGGTCCAGGAGAATTTGTGCCCACCCATGCACTCCATAACCACACATTCTGTTGGGCACCATCAAGCTGTAAGACATATAGGGGCCAGGCACCTTGACCTCCCTCTCAGGACCCCATCTCCTGAGGACTCATGCCAGAACCCTCTGGCAACCACAGGGAGGATGAACATCTGCTGGAAACCCCAGCGGCCTCCAATCAATACGTCCCAATGGTGTGCAGCCACTCAGTCTTTCTGCATCAACTCCAGCAGCACCAACTGCCAAAGATGCTTCTGCCCCTGAGTGGGTGGGTGGCTCTGAGCCTCAGGCCTTCGGAGGACATTCACAAAGGCCATCACAGGTATCAGGTCCAGCTGAAATAAACTACAGTTTAAAAGGTCCACTGCATCCACTGTGGTGGTGGTAGTGGTGGTGGTGGTGGTGGCAGTGGGGAGGGTTGGGGGGGTGGGGGGGGACTCTGTTAGTGGGCTGTAAATTCCTGGCCCAGCAGATTTGGACTCAATTGTTAATTAGGCACCATTTTTATGGATCATTATATGTAGCATATTTTTTTACCAACTTCACTGAAAGAGATCTTGCTGTAACACAGTGTATTGTTGTAGCATAGCTCAGGGATAGGTGTGAGATCACACAGGTTCTCAGGAGCATTACTGGGGGTCGGAAAGGAGGAGAAACGCCCTGTACCCACAGCAGGGTTGAGAAGGTGCCACTTTGGCCTCCTTGCTCTCCTCACTCTTTCTCCAATGACAGATGGCGGTACTCTCTCTGATCTCATCGAATTCCTGACTCAAGCCAATAGCTGCTGAGTCACTGATCCAGACAGCTGTCCAAAATAAATGGGAACTTTGAGGAGGAGTTACATTCAAATTGTGGCTAAACTTCAAAAGTACTTAATTGTCTGGACAGTGCTTTGGGACATGCTGAGGTCATGAAAAAGACTATAAAAATGCAGTCTTCCATAACACTGAACTACAAAGATTATCAATTATGCGTGTGTAAGCTTCTTGTTATGGACTCTTTACTCCTTTCCCAGAACAGATCCTGATGGTTAAAATCTAATATCAATATGATTTGCACACCATGGCCCACGGCCTTTAAATGTTGATCTCAGCCTTGAGGTAATAGATTCGGAATTTCTAAACGATTGAACCCAATTTCTGAAATGATTTGACATGAGTAGGTTTGTTGCACTTAACTAGCTACACAGTTTAATCAATTCAATTCAACTTTATTGTCATTGTGTAATGCACAAACACAAATACAACAAAAAGTGACCTTGCAGTCTGTCAACGTACATAAAGAGAGTCTAAGTAATAAGGTTTCCCTATCTTATACCAAAATTTCACAAGGGGAAAAATATGCTACAAGGATTGCTTGAAGGCATATCTGTAGCCATTTTGTCAGTAACGAATATTCTTGCATCCTTACAAATCCAAAAGTCATTCTAAGTGGCGAATGTGAACACTAATATTATTTGAACAGCAACTAGTTTCTATGCTGCATTATTGTGTGGGAGAGCTTGGTAATTGGTAGTGTAAATTGTTTCAAAACACTAGAATTGCTTCTCTGAAGCAATTTGTTAAAAATCATGGCAGATGATTTGAAGAGACTTTACAAGATGAGATGGGCCATTCATCCATTTGATGATTGCCACTGGTATGAAGTCATTTGCTTCTCTGGGCAATAACTTCGAAATAATGAAGAAATGACCCAAAGACACAGCTGCTGATAGCTATTCCATTTTTTAAAAATGCAAAATGTTCTAAGCTATCAGCAAAAATAGCAAGACATTTTTATCCATAATTGTGTTAGCTTCTGTATTGGCTGAAAGGCTGGATTATGAAGTTTTGTCACAAGGCAATTTTCTAGGGCATCCAGTAGAAAAACAGACCAGTGCATCTTCAATTATGGATTTGTAACCTGTCCAGACCAATGTAATGGAACTCTTCTGTCTTTGCCAGCTGTGAAACTGAATGAGTCTGGAAGCTCCTAAAACCAGTTACGCTCGGCATAGGCCCACAGAAGAAAGCTCGTCACAATTTGTTGCATTTGACATTAAAGTCAGTAAGTCCTGTTATTGGTCTTATGGGATAAGCATTTAATGAGTATTATGAGCTCAATGACTGCAGTGTTTCTAGTACAATGTCTTTATTGAACTAACTGCCTGAAGGGAGTCCTTCCTGGCAGAGTTCTGTGCTTACGCCAGTCCAACGCTGGCATACCCACATCAAGAGTTCACAAGACCATGGCAAGCCAGAAAGGACCTTTAGTACATGATTGCATTACAAAACCTAAACATCCTCCTTTTCATAACAGACAAAAGACAAATTAAATTTGTATGCAAGTTCATGTGTAAGTGTGTTATACCACAACTGTTCTCATGCATTAACAAAACATTTCATTACTTGAGACAGTCTCCACACATGATTTAATGACATTCAGTCGGTCTCTTTACTGTTAGGCATGCGCAATGTTATTGACTATTCGCCTGCATGATGTTTCTTCTCTGGGGAGTATTGCTCCCATGGCACTTGTTGTCATGGTATCTGTTGTTTCATTTCCATTGTTGGAGACTGGAGGACCTCTGGGAGTACTGGTCTTTCTGTACACTGTGCAGCTGCTGAGATCCCACCTTCCTGATCGGCCATGTGCAGTGAAGGAACAACTTCTCTAATTGTTTGTATATTCCTGTATTGCACCGCTATATTTTATGATTCACTTCCATTGTGTACAATTAAGGTGTCAACTGCTTTATACATGTTCCACTAGTTTGGCAGACTTGTCAAAATGAAATTTGGCTACCATTTCACCTGTTTTTTTTTTTGACTCATTCTTACTTTTAGTTTCAGTAGTTTTTTTTGCTATTGGAAGAGTAGTTTTGCTGTGCGTGAAATTAACCTTTGGATTGGACTACTTTCCTTGCCTACTGTTTGTATGTTTCTCCATATGAGGATTGCCATCTATGCTGGGTATTTTTTGATCATTCCTCTGGCAATTTTCATTGACACCTCAGCCTTTCCATTTGACTGGGGATAATGTGGAGATGGTGGCTGGGATTCTCCCAAAACTAAACTAAGTGCCTAATGGGTGGGAAAACAAGAGCATTCCCCACCCTCCCCCTGCAAACGTTTTATGGGTGAACTTACCTGAACAAATCTCTGACACTCTGATCAATGCAAAGTGCCTCAGGCTGATTCACTCAGAAAAGAAGGGAATGGGGTCTATTCCTGTCTGCGAGGTCGACAGCATAGTGCTGGAATCTGAAATCAAAAGAGAAAATGCTGGAAAATCTCAGCAAGTCTGGTGCTGGAATCTGAAACCAAAAGAGAAAATGCTGGAAAATCACCACCCTACAGTATAAATATCTCCCACTTTCTATGCCGCTTAGCTTTGACAAAGGTTCATTTGGACTTGAAATGTCAGCTCTTCTCTCTCCTTACAAATGCTGCCAGACCTGCTGAGATTTTCCAGCATTTTCGTTTTTGGTTTCAGATTCCAGCATCTGCAGTAATTTGCTTTTATCCAGTGTTTGACTCACTGCCACTTCTCTTCCAGGAAAGCCTGCCCTGAAAAAGTACTGTTCTTCTCCATATGTCTCTCCCCCACCTCACCCCCTCCCCCCCCCACCACCCACCTTCACTGCTTTCCATTTCTCTCTTAGTATTCCATCACATTTCCTTCCTCAGTGACTGCCTTCATCTCTTATTTTTGTGGCGATGACTCATCTTTCATTCTGTCACCCTCAAGTATAAATATCTTCCACTTTCTATGCCGTTTGGCTTTGACAAAAAGCCACCTGGAATCAAAATGTCAGCTTTTTTCGCTCTTTGCAGATGCTGTCAGACCTGCTGAGATTTTCCAGGTATTGGTGGAAATTCTCACAATCAAAAGCAATAGCCAGGCATTCTTTTTCAATCTGAGCATAGCATTGTCCTGTTTGAACTAACACGCTGAATGCAAATGCTAATGGTTGTCCTTACTGCATCAGAACTGCCCCCCCAATGATGTTTCACTGGTCTCACATTACAAGGTGACTTCATCATGGACACCATTCAACACTGAAGTTGACATCACTAGCTGTTTAATTTTAATGAGATATTCAGGATAGGATGAGAAGGAAAAGAAAGGCTTTTTGCAGGTTCAAGGGGAGCAAATCAGCAGAGGCAATAATGAAGTACAGAAAATGCAGGATGGAGATTAAGAAAGCAATTAGGAAAGCAAAGAGAGGACATGGGAAAACCCTGGCTGGTAAAAGTAGGGAAAATGCCAAGATAACCTATCAATGGGAACAGGATAACCAGGGAGAGAATAGGGCCAAATATGGGCCAAGCGGACATTGGTTAAGAACAAAGAACAACCCAGCACGGGAAACAGGCCCTTCGGCCCAACAAGCCCGTGCCGCCGCATCACCCTACACCTATTCTACCCTGCATGTCTACGAATGGAACCCCCAACTTAGCCAGATTCAGGGGAGAATAGTGTCAATTTGGTAAAACCAATCAGCCTAAGAGCACATCTTTGGGGTGTGGGAGGAAACCGGAGCGCCCGGAGGAAACCCACGCAACCACAGGGAGAATGCGCAAACTCCCACAGACACAGGCCCAAATCCATGTATCTGCACAGCTAGCAGTGCTAGTCACCGAGCTGTTGCGGCGCCCGTCTACCGGTCCAGGATCAAGCACACACACCGACACGAAGTACTAGGCCACTCCCGGAACTTCCAAGAGCAGCCCACGCACGACCCACCGTGTGCATGCCCCTCGTTTGACAACGAGGTGGACCTCCACCTGCGGAATAAAAAGACAAAAAACGTTAATCTTACAAGCCTGCCTTTCCGGTGTCTCCTGAGGTTCTAACCTTATTTAATAGCCCCTACCATAACCCTCCATCCTCGTTTCACTCATGTGTCTATCTAACTGAACCTTAAATGAGTCCAATGTTCCTGCCTCCACCACCCTACTCGGTAGTGCATTCCATACCCCCACAACTCTCTGCGTAAAGAACCTTCCTCTCACTTCCAAATTATACCTCTCCCCCCTCACCCTTAAATCATGACCTCTCGTGTTTGTACCCAGTCTAGGGAGCAGTCTCTCACTATTAACTCTATCTATTCCCTTCAGTATCTTATATACCTCTATCATGTCCCCCCTCAATCTCCGTCTTTCCAAGGAGAAAAGTCCCAGTTTCTCCAACCTTTCCTCGTAACCCAACCCCTCCATGCCAGGCAACATCCTGGTAAACCTCCTCTGCACCCTTTCCAGAGACTTCACGTCCTTCCGGTAGTAAGGTGACCAGAACTGGACGCAGTACTCCAAATGCGGTCTAACCAACGTTCTATACAACTGAAGCATTAGACGGCAGCTTTTATACTCTATACCCCTTCCTATGAAGGCTAACATTCCATACGCCTTCCTAACAACCTTCTCCACTTGTGATGCAACCTTCATGGATTTGTGAACCTGCATTCCCAGGTCCCTCTGTATGTCTATACTCCTAATCTGTCTACCTTTTATCACATAGCTCCTCTCTGCATTATTCCTTCCAAAATGCATCACCTCGCATTTGTCAGGATTAAATTCCATCTGCCACCTATCTGCCCAATGCACCAACCTATCTATATCCTGTTGTATCACCTGACAATCCAGTTCAGTACCCGCCAACCCTGCCATCTTGGTGTCATCAGCAAACTTGCTGATCACTCCACCTACACTCTCTTCCAAGTCATTTATGTATACTACAAAGAGGAGAGGTCCCAGTACTGAGCCCTGCGGCACACCACTGGTCACTGGCCTCCAGCCCGACAAGGTCCCCTCCACAACTACCCTCTGTCTCCTATTACCCAGCCAGTTCTCAATCCACCTAGCTACCTGGCCTCGTATCCCATGCGCCTTAACCTTTTCTACCAGCCTACCATGAGAGACTTTGTCAAATGCCTTACTGAAATCCATATAGATGACATCAATGGCTCTCCCATCGTCAACCGTTTTTGTCACCTCCTCAAAGAATTCCACCAGATTCGTAAGGCAAGACCTCCCTCTAACAAAGCCATGTTGCGTATCCCTAATCCGATCGCAATGCTCCAAATGCTCATACATCCTACCCCTAAGTATTTTTTCCATTAATTTCCCTACAACCGACGTCAAACTCACCGGTCTATAATTTCCAGGGTTATCCCTACTACCTTTTTTGAACAGCGGTACCACATTTGCTACCCTCCAGTCCTCTGGGACCTCACCTGTGTCCAAAGAAGAGACAAAGATTTGCACCAGAGGCCCAGCAATTTCATCTTTCACCTCCCTAAGCAGCCTGGGATAAATACCATCAGGTCCCAGAGCTTTATCCGTCCTTACGCTACCTAAAAGCCCTAGCACTTCCTCCCTCGTAATAGATATCTCCTGCAACTGATCCTCAGCTCCCTCCAAGAGACCGCACGATTCCGAACCCCTCTCCTTCGTGAATACCGACGCAAAGTATTCATTCAGGAGCTCCCCCATTCCCTCCGACTCAATACATAACTCTCCACTCTTGTCCCTAAGAGGACCAATTTTCCCTCTAACTACTCTCTTACCTCTAATATAGGAATAAAATGCCTTTGGATTTTCCTTAATCCTACCAGCCAAAGCCATTTCATGCCCTCTCTTCGCCCTTCTAATTCCCCTTTTTAGCTCCCTCCTACTCTCTCTATATTCCTCCAGCGCACTCTCCGTACCCAGTCGTTTCGACCTAACATACGCCTCCCTCATCTTCCTGACCAAGTCTTCAATACCCCCTGTAATCCACGGCTCTCTAATCCTACCTTTCCCATCCTTCCGCTTAACCGGAACATACCTCCCCTGCAACCATTTCATTTTGCCCTTAAAAGCCCCCCACTTGCCAACCGTGGACTTGCCAGCTAACAGTCCCTCCCAATCAGCGTCCTGCAGCTCCCTCCTAATCCTGCCATAGCTCGCCTTTCCCCAGTTCAGCACACTCCCGTTCGGCCGGCACTCGTCCCTTTCCATTTTTATCCTAAAGTAGACGGGCTTGTGGTCACTGTTAGCCACATGTTCGCCTACCTCTACCTCACCCACCTGCCCCGGCTCATTACCCAACACTAAATCAAGTATAGCCCCTCCCCTAGTTGGGCTA
This sequence comes from Carcharhinus amblyrhynchos, assembly GCF_965287045.1. Lineage (NCBI taxonomy): Eukaryota > Metazoa > Chordata > Chondrichthyes > Carcharhiniformes > Carcharhinidae > Carcharhinus > Carcharhinus amblyrhynchos. Next base: position 24,665,814 of record NC_137328.1, on the reverse strand, counting down.
GTTACATACTGCTCTAGAGACCCTTCCAAAACACATTTCACAAACTCCTCTCCCTCCGTACCCCCAGCTCTAGGCCCCCTCCAATTCACTCCTGGAAGATTAAAGTCACCCACTACAACCACTCTATTCTTCCTGCACCTGTCCAAAATGCCCCTGCAAATGCCTTCCTCCACCGACCTCGGGCTGTTGGGTGGCCTATAGTACACCCCTAGCAATGTGATCTCTCCCTTTTTATTCCTCAACTCCACCCACAGTGACTCAATCCCTATCTCTTCCATATTGTCCTCCCTCTGCACTACTGTGATGTTTTCCTTTACTAACAGTGCCACCCCTCCACCTCTCTTCAACCCTCCTCTGTCACACCTAAAACACTTGTACCCAGGAACATTCAGCTGCCAGTCCTGCCCTTCCCGTAACCACGTCTCCATTACAGCCACCACATCTAACTGCCTCACAAACATCAAGGCCCTAAGCTCATCCGTTTTCCCTGCCACACTCCTAGCATTGAAACAGACACAGTTCAACCCACGAGTGTCCCTCGGAACCTCCTTCTCCCTGATAATTTTCCTTTCACCCGACTCTCTCCCAGCCACCTCCCCACCCCCCCTCCCTATTAGTTTAAACCATTCCTGAACACCCCAGCTAACCTCCCCGCTAAGACACTAGTTCCCCTCCCGTTCAAATTCTCCCCACCCCTCCTGTACAGTTGCCCTTCTCTCCTAAACACCTCCCAGTGATCCACAAAAGTAAAGCCCTCTACCCTACACCAATCCCTCAACCATGCATTCAACTGCATGATCTCGTCATTCTTTGCCCTGCTAGTACTGGGCAGCAATCCAGAGAGTGCCACCCTGGAGGTCCTGCTCTTTAGTTTGGACCCCAACTCCCTAAATAGCCTACGGACCTCTACCCTACTCCTCCTTCCTATGTCCCCCTCCCCTACGTGAGGTTGAGTGTAGAATGAATATTTCATTTCTGTCTTCACCCAAGTGAATGAGGATGAAACTCAGGGACAGAGACTCTGAGGTTCTTGAGCAAATTGACAAGGGAAGGACAAGGAATTGGAGGTGTTGGCAGACTTAAAATTGGACAAACTTCCAGGTCCGGATGAATTGTGCCCTAGGTTGCTGTGGGAGGCAAGGCAGGAGATTGCATAGGCTCTGACCGAAATTTTTAATTCCTCTCTGGCCACAGGGGAGGTGCCAGAGGATGAGAGAACAGCTAATGCTTTTCCACTATTTAAGTAGAGTTGTGTTGGTAAGCTAGGAAAATACAGACCAATGAGTCTCACTGGAGAACTACTGGAGAAAATTTTGAAGGTGAGTATCTATCTCCACTTGAAAAGGCAAGACTTGATCAGGGATAGTCAGCAAGGCTCATGAGGGGGAGGTCATGCCAAACAAATTTGATTGAATTTTTTGAGGAGGTGACCAGGTGTGTAGATGAGGGTAGTGCATTTAATATCATTTATATGGATTTCAGCAAAACCTTTGACAAGTTCCCACATGAGTGACTTATAAAGAAGGCAAATGCAGATGGGACACAGGCTAATTTGAAAAGCGGATTCAAAATTGACTCAGTTGTAGGAGACAGAGGGTGATGACAAAGGTTTGCTTTAGTGTCCAGTCGTGGACCAGAGAGATCTGTGCTGGGTCCCCTATTAGTCATCATTAGACACAGATGTCTGTGTGGGGGATAAGATTAGTAAGTTTGCAAATGAAACAAAGATTGGCCAGGTGGTTAACAATGAGGCTCAGTGTCTTGGGCTACAGGACAATATAGATGGGAAGATGGGATAGTCAAATGGGCAGAAAGGTTGCAGATGGAATTTAATCCTGAAAATTGTGAGATGATACATTTTGGAAGGAGTAATTTGACAAGAAAGTATTCAATGAATAATATGATATTAGGAGGTTCTGCGGAACAAAACGACATGGGTGATTGACTGATTGTCTCTGAAGACGGAAGGACATTTCAGTAGTGCAGTGAGAAAGGTATATGGGACACTTGCCTTTATCAACCAAGGCATAGATTACAAAAACAGAGAAGTCATGTTAGAGTTGTATAGGACTTTGATGAGGCCACAACTGCATGCAGTTCTAGTTGCCATATTATAGGAAGGATGTAATTGCACTGAAAAGGGTGTAGAAGAGTTTCACCAGGATTCTGCCTGGGACGAAACATTTAAAATATAAAGAAAGGTTGGATAGGCTTGGGTTGTTTTCGTTGGAGCAATAAAAACTGAGGGGCGACCTGATCAAGGCAGACAGCATTATGAGGGGCATAAACAGAGTGGATAAGGAGCAGTTGTTCTCTTAGATGAAAGGTTAGTCATGAGGGGACCCAAGTTCAAGATGAAGGGCAGAAGGTTCAGGAGGGATGTTGGGAAGAGCTTTTTAAAAGAGAAAGTTGACAGCCTGAAAATGTGCTGTCTAGGAGGGTGGTAGAAGCGAGTTGTCTCACATCCTGTATAAAGTACCTGGATGACCACTTGGCACATCATAACATTCAGGGCTATGGGCCAAGTGCTGGTCAATGGGACGAGTCAGGTGATTTTCATGTGTTGGTACAGACTTGATGGGCCAAAGGGCCTCTTCTGCATCTTATGATTCTATGAATGCTGTTTCTTGTTCTATACCCCAATACACTGCACGTCCTTGACAGCAAGCTTATGCTTTGACAACAAATTAGGCAAAGATTTAACTTACCAACCCATAAAATCATTGACATAACCAACAGATGTCAAAGCAGTGCATCACTGTTAAAGCTCTCACCTTGCCAGGATCATGGTGAAGACCTTTTACTGTTGGTACACGACCTTTGTACTTGACTTCAGGCATCTTCAGTTGCAGTTCTTTCATGTTCAGGTTCATCTGCTGAACTCTCTACACCAGGGCTTCTGGCTCCTTCCATTGTGTCTCTACATCCATAGACAGCAGATCACCCACTCTAGGAAGATCGCTGACTATCTCATGCTATCTGCATTGATAATCTTCTGAACCTGTGAAATATCAACTGGCATGCACAATCATCTGTATCTCCCAAATCATAACCAGATTGTAATTGGAAAGAAGTTGCTTTCATTCAGATTCACTTGCCAGTAACAATCATTCACATCCAGGGATTAAAGATCTTTGCCTTGGCAAAGTTCCTTCAATGGTTGAATGGGGTAATGAGATCTCTTCTAAAGAGATTTAGATCCTTTGGGTCTGTTTATATACTCTGCTTTCCTAGTTATTTCAGTGTTACCATGTTGGTAATCCAGTCTGTAGAAATTGTCTATTTTGTTTTTTAGGCTGCACTTGAACATAAGAACATAAGAAATAGGAGCAGGAGTAGGCCATCTAGCTCCTCGAGCCTGCCCCGCCATTCAATAAGATCATGGCTGATCTGTCGTGGCTCAGTTCCATATTCCCGCCCTCTCCCCATAACCCTTAATCCCCTTGCCTATCAAAAACCTATCAACCCGTGTCTTAAAAATATTGAGCGAAGCAGCCTCCACCACTTCAACGGGCAGAGAATTCCAGAGATTCACCACCCTTTGAGTGAAGAAGTTCCTCCTCAACTCCGTTCTAAACCGCCCCCCCTTTATCCTGAGGCTGTGCCCTCTAGTCCTACTGTCCTTTCTGAGCGGGAAGAGTCTCCCCACCTCTATCCTATCCATCCCATTCAACATCTTATACGTCTCAATGAGATCTCCCCTCATTCTTCTAAACTCTAACGAGTACAAGCCTAGTTTATTCAGCCTCTCCTCATAGCTCAACCCCCTCAACTCCGGTATCAGCCTAGTAAACCTCCTCTGCACTCCCTCCAAGGCCAAAATATCCTTGCGCAGGTGCGGTGCCCAAAACTGCACACAGTACTCCAGCTGCGGCCTCACCAATGCCCTATACAGCTGCAGCAAGACCTCCCTACTTTTATATTCAATCCCCCTCGCTATGAAGGCCAGCATCCCATTCGCCTTCCTGACCACCTGCTGCACCTGCAAGCTGGGTTTTTGCAACTCATGCACAAGGACCCCGAGGTCCCTCTGCACCGTCGCCTGCTGCAGTTTTTCGCCCCGTAAGTAATAGTCCTTCCTACCATTCTTCCTACCAAAGTGGACCACCTCGCACTTGCCAACATTAAATTCCATTTGCCATTTCCTGGCCCATTCGCCCAGCCTATCTAGATCCTTCTGCAGACTCTCCACACCCTCCGCACAATTTGCCTTTCCCCCAATCTTGGTGTCATCAGCAAATTTCGACACCCTACACTCAGTTCCCTCCTCCAGATCATCTATATAAATGGTAAATAGCTGAGGCCCCAGCACCGACCCCTGGGGCACCCCACTAGTCACCAACCGCCAATCCGAATAGCACCCATTGACCCCCACTCTCTGCCTCCTATTTGACAACCAATCCTCTATCCACGCTAACACCCTACCCCCAAGTCCATGTCTCTCGACCTTCTGCAATAACCTCTTGTGAGGTACCTTGTCAAACGCCTTCTGAAAATCCAGAAAGACCACATCCACCGGCTCTCCTCTATCCACTGCCCTAGACACATCCTCATAGAACTCCAGTAAATTTGTCAGACACGACTTCCCTTTAATGAAACCGTGTTGCGTCTGCCCTATCAAGCAATTCCCTTCAAGATGCCTCGCAATTTCCTCCTTAATGACGGATTCTAACATTTTACCTACCACAGACGTTAAACTAACCGGCCTATAATTCCCCGCCTTTTGCCTGGCACCCTTCTTAAACAACAGCTGGAACTCTTTTTTAGCAGATGCTGAATTGGTCTTATAATCTCATCAGCTTCTAGATGAAAATCAGCAGCAAGACATCCAAACCCTGTAAACACATCTTTATAGTCCTTCAGGATCTGTTTAGCAGTCAATGGTTTTGTGTGTTGCAACACACATTGTAAATCTCTTTGGTACATTTTGGATTCCTAGCTCAACCTTCAGGTGTGCTATGGTTGAGAAGAGTGACTTCTGCATACCATCTATGACCTGGTATGAGTATTTTGCCATCATGTAGCTTCAATCTTACTTCTGAGGGCTTCATTTTTGGTTCAGCGTGTTGAGTCACTTTACACAGGCCTGTGAAGGTTATGACATCATGTGACGCACCTGTGTCTATCTGACCCTTCATGTTCACTTGACAGTCTCCTTCTGCAGTCATCATTCTAGCAGTCAACAATGGTGTGTTATGATTCATCAGACTCTTTGGCTGATATCTCTCCAGCAGCCATATGCATAGTCATGTTTCTACCTAGTCAAACATTTGTGTGTGAAATGATTTAGCTTCTTGGAGTTAGATAGTGCTTTCCCCATGCTGGACAAGCCTTATCTTCCTTTATATGATAATTGCATTGCGCCTTTTGTGATTTTTCTGCTTTTTCGGCCTAGAATGTTTATTAGTATAACACAAAGCCTAGTCTATTCCACCATGCATGAGCTCTAGCTCTGCACATGTCTATTGCGTTCTTGAGATCAAGATTTTCCTGTCTCAGAAGACTTGCTGTCACAGCAGGATCTCTTTTTCCTAAGACAATCCTATCTTAAATAAGGTCATCTTTTAGTTGTCCAAATTCATAGGATTCTGACAGCTGTGTTACTGCAATCACATACTGACCAATGGACTATTTTTTACCTTGAACTCTAGTGTTGAAAACATGTTCATAAGCTGCATTCGCTTGGGGTTCAAAGTGTCCTACAATGTTTTCAATATCTCTGCTATCTGTTCTGCTCTTCAGAGACAGGATGGAATACAATTTGTAGCAAAGCCTCACAGCAGTGTTAAAAATGTTCTTATGTTATGGGGCAGGGTATGACATCATTGGGGGCAGGGTGTGACACCATTGGGAACTGGGTGTGACACCATTAGGGGCAGACTGTGTCACCGCTGGGGCAGGATGTGACAGCATTTGGGGGACCCCAAAAATTAAGCTGAGTGTGGGGCCTCACAAAGTGCAAGTCCGCCACTGAAAATCAGGAACTTACCCCTCTGAACCTGTTGCATTCACACACTGCATCCAGTCCTTAACCTGTTCATTTGAGCAGGCAAGCACAATCCCTCACACTTTTAATGTTCCCCCCCACCCCCACCACCACCTGTAAAAATTAATGCCTTTGTGTAAGATAGGGGACATTGATATGATTCAGGACAAATCCGTATCAGGGAGGATATACTTCTATCAATCAAGACACATTTATCATGGCAAGTTGCTACTTTCAACACAATTTGTGGGGATTTGGCCTCTTAAAGTTGTCTCCATAAAACAGGTGGTTCTATACTCATGGTCTTCTTTATTCAGGGTCTCATCTATTGTCTGGATGATTCATTTGACCTACAAGCTCCCCAGGCTATACAGAGTGTGGAGAGAAGGGAACTAATTCAAAGCAGAATGAAATAAAGGCACAACATCCAAAAGATATTAAACATGATCATTTATCTTCAACAAAATTAGATGTGGCCATCTGGCAGATACACAACCACTGGGCACATTTGGCACAATCATTTTTTTGCTCAATGTTGGTTCATACACCTCTCAAGGCTTCTAGCCAATTTCAGTTCCATAGAACTTCATGAAAAATTTATTTTAAGAGTTACAATATTTTCCCAAAGTTGAGACTGATTATAATTTAAATAACATAAATGATTGTTTCTGTGTAATTTAATCAGAGCAGTGAAGTACGGTGAAATGCCAGTGAAATGTTTAATTATGCTAGCTGGTGAGAAAATACCTGAACTATTGTGTACACTTTTGGTCCCCTTATGAAAGAATATAATTGCATTAAAAGTTGTTCAGAGAAGGTTCACTCAGCTAACTCCTGGAATGAAGGAGTTATCTTATGAGGGAAGGTTGGACAGATTGGGCCTGTATCCATTGGTGTTTAGTAGAATAAGAGGTGATCTTAATGAAACATATAATATCCAAAGGGACTTTGACAGGATGGGTACTGATAGTATGTTCCCCTTATAGGACAGACCAGAACTAGGAGACACAGTTTAAAAATAAGGGGTCATGTATTTAAGACAGAGGTGAAGAGAACTCTTTTTCCCTCTGCAGATCATTAGCTTGTGGAATTCACTTGCCCATTCAGCAATGAAGGGACACTGTGATGCACTGTGAGGGTGGCAGTGCTAACCACATTGACACAGTGGTTAGCACTGTTGTCTCACGCCAGGGCCCCAAGTTCAATTCTGGCCTCGGGTCTGTGTGGAGTTTGCACATTCTCGTTGTGTCTGTGTGGGTTTCCTCCAGGTGCTCTGGTTTCTTCCCACAGTCCAAAGATATGCAGGTTAGGTTGATTGGCCAGGCTAAATTGATCCTAGTGTCAGGGATTAGCAGGGTACGTGGGGTTACGAGAATAGGGGCTGGGTGGGATTGTGGTCAGTGCAGACTTGATGGGTTGAATGACCTCCTTCTGCACTACAGGGATTCTGTGATCTATGAATATTTTTAATGCTGAGCTAGATAAATCCTGAATTGACAAGGGAGTTGAAGGTTATGGAAGTAGACAGGAAAGTAGAATTGAGGCCACAATTAGGTCGACCATGACCTGAAGTGGAGTTAGAATGAGATGATGATCAGCTATGATCATATAGAATGGCAGAGTGCGCCCAAAGGGCTGAATTGCCTACTCTCGCTCCTAATTCCTATGTTCAAGTGTTCTTAGCAAATGGTGGAACAGGCTTGAGGGCAGCCAAATGGCCTAGTCCTGCTCCAAATTCCTATGTTTGTATGCCATTTGTGTTTTTCAGTGATGAATAAATTGAGGGTCACAAAAAAATGCTGATATAAAAATTTATTTTTTTATGAAAATATAAAATTTCATATCTTACACTACAAAAACATGTACACAAACAAAATACAGACACAATGTCAGGATACTGTTCTTAAAATAAATAAAGCACGCTAAGGTTGTTATGAAGGTTTTTACTAGTTGTCGACAACTCAAAGCAAAATGCCAGCCTAATAGCATGTGTGATTGCTTGTTACTCAGTAAATGTAAGCTCCCAATGTTGCTGGTTGAATCACTAGGCTTCTACTATAAGTTGCTTTGCTATGTGAGAAATGGAGTTTCCTTCCCCTAAATTGTCTCAGTTTACGCATTACCTACAAAAGCATCCCACGTTCCTTTAGAAATTCCTATCTGCTTCCAAGTAACTTATCATCATGATAGCGTTGGGAATTGTTTTACATTCTTGCAATGGCTTAACGGAAAACTACAAATAATCACACATTTTATCCACTTCATTAACATGAGACTTTTCAAACCCCAGTCCTGCACTTCGATGTCTGATTGCAATTGGCTACTTACCAAGATAACCTTTTAAAAGTTATGAACAAAGTGGTGCTATCCATCTTAACCATTACTTTATTCCTGAAGTGCTTTGCGTTGTCTCTATACTGCCATATTAATTACTCTCATGCTATTTCCAATGCTTCCATCCCCTCTTCCATGTCATTTTGTTCAGTGTTTGTCAGTATTGTGATATTTAAGAGGGGATATCATTGTCTTCATTTCTGCTAATAAACTCACCATATCTTTCTAAAGTATTTCATAAAGTTGCATTGCCATCAGGATTGTTTCGCAGAGCTGGGTGAATTTATTTTGGTGTGGGTGAATTTATTTTCTCATCAAAGGTGAGGGATGTTAATCCTGGGAAACAGAGCATTTCTTTCAGCTTTAGTAATTCGGTTAGGTATCACATGGGTGCATGCAGACAGCAACACTTCCTTTACTTCACTTGGCAAGCTGCCTCTGTTCCCACCTGAAAAAACACTGGGGTTGAATCATAGAATCCCCACAGTGCAGAAGGAGGCCATTTGGCTCATCGAGCCTGCACCGACAACAACCACACCCAGGCCCTATCCTACCTTACGTATTTACCCTGTTAATCCCCCTGACACCAAGGAGCAATTTTTCATGGTCAATTCACCTCGCACATCTTTGGACAGTGGGAGGAAACTGGAGCACCTAGAGGAAACCCACACACACATGGGGAGAACATGCAGACTCCATACAGATGGTCACCCAAGGCCAGAACTGAACCTGAGTCCTTGGTACTGTGAGGCAACCGCGCTAACCACTGTGCCACCATGCCACCCGTAACCTGATTGGGTTCCGCTTTTACACCATTCCTGTTTGCACTTTCAGTCTGAACATTTCAGTCAAATGGTAGAAGGGCCCACTAGGAATTTGGTGGCGACACAGTGTCTGTAACATGTTCCATCCCCATCCCAACACTTTCCAATTTCAGGCCCATACACCACATGGACCTCAAATATTTGCACCCCGTGCAAAAGAGGTGCCTGCCTACCGACTTTGCAAACTCCAAAGCCGATAGCCATGTGCTAGACACAATCCCTAGGACCTTTGGGGCTAACATGTAGAGATGCTTCGAAACTATACAAAAAGGCTGCACCAGAATTTTCACTTTAAGCACTGAAACATGGAAAACATTTCTGAATTCAAGCTTTGAAGTTATTTTGTGCTCTTGGTTGGCTAGTGGAACCACAAACCTCAGTGTTGTGTCTCTATCAAATTATTCCTCTTACCTCTGGATCAGATCGTGCCAGCATAATAGTATGATGTTACTGTAGCCATGGTAATATGATGGAAAGAGAAGCCCAGAGACAAAGTGGTCAAGCATCTTTGTGGTTTGCCCAGCAAATATATGCAGAACTGTCCCAATCTCATTCACTTGTAGATCAATTTAATTTGCCAGATTTTTTTTGTTAATCATTTCTTAATTGGCTCAAATTGGTCCAGTAGATTTATCATCCCATTGCTCTGATGGCTAGCCTATTTGTAGGGGCCTAATGTCAGATGACTGCACAACTCCCTGTGCTCTATCTAAAGGCCCCACTGAAGGTACACATTGAGGTCTTAGAACCAAACAAGACCATGAACTCTCTGAACAGCTTCACTGGTGAAGAGTGGAGGTCCACACTTAAGTGGCTCTGGAAGGGCATGTTTAAAATTACATTTTATGGGCTAGGATAATGTGGAGAGCTTCTACAGGCCCAACAAACACGCTCTGGGCCCCTTTCCATGGAATTACCCATCCTGATATACCTTGCTGCCAGTTGTAACTCTGGACACCCAATGTCATACCAATTGAGGTTTGCCCAGTTGTATCTTTATTCCCATTTGGTCTCCGCATCTGTCTAGTTCTACAAAATTGACTTTAAAATGGATCCTGACTTTTGGCTGGTGGAATGGCAAATTGCAAGTCCACTCCACTAGTTGGCCTTCTGAGAATTAAGGCCACTCACCTGTTACTGTCAATCATTTGTTAATTGTAAAATGTGACGTACTTTAATGTGTTTCAGTAATAAATAGTTTCACACATTTAAGTTTCTCGTCGCTACCTATTTTTGATCATAATTTTCACTTCCAGCTCTATGTAAGTTTCACAGTAAACAGAATGTAAAGAAGCACAATAAAATAACAGCGTAATGTTGAATATTATTGGTACTGCAAGAAGCAGAGAAACACAAAGACTATTTTTATACAGAGGCAGAGCTATCCTTTCTATCCTTTTAGTTGAAAGATGGTATAAATAAGACTCCTCAGCTTTCCTTAATTAGATTACTTTCCTTTTAACAGTCAGTCTGGAATTAATTAACATCTTGGCTTTTGTTCCTAATGAGCCTTTAAATGTTTAAATGACTCTGGCTTGTTTCAGCGTATATTAATTGAATGAGTTAATCTGATTTGCAACTTCAAACTTCGGGACAATATTTTATGCAAATGACAACATTAGATTATCATCTTCAGTGCTGATGCATGAACCCAGGATTAAGAGTAGGGCATTGAAACCCTCAAACCTGTTCTGCCTCTCAATGAGATCACAGCTGTCTGGTTCCTAACTGCATCCATCTGTTGCCTCAACTTCATATCAATTAAGGCTTTGGTTAGCAAAATCTAATGATTTGTTGATCTAGCATCCATTGCCACAACTGTTTGTGTGAAGAATTGTTTTGTAACTTATTTTCTCAGTACCCTGCTGTTTTAACCCCTTGTCCTCATCTCCACCAGGGGAAAAGGTTTGGCAGGAATTCTCCTGCTATTCATGCTGGCGGGATTCTGCATTCCTGCCAGCAGTGCATCCCTGCCCGCAGGTTTCCTGCTGGTGTGGGGTCACATCAATGGGTGAGATCAGAGAATCCTGCCACCAGCAAATAACATGCCAGCTGGAAACACATGGCTAGGAAGCCAGAGAATCTTGCCCTTCATCACTATATTTACCCTTTCAAAACCTTAAAAGCCTCAATCAAATTGTCAGTTAACATTCCTAGGAATTAACACCTAGTTTATTGTTCATATATTGTTCATTGTTATAGTTCATCGTAGTCTAACATTAGAGCACTAGTAATGTTCCGGTGAATCTGTGCTGCACCCTTTATGAGGCCAAAATATATTTTCAAGGTGCAAGTACCAAGGGCTGAATAGCACTCCAAATGTGGTCTAATCAGGCTGTAGCATCAGTTCCATCCTTTCTATTAGATAGCTAGAATTCAATGAGTCAGTTTGATTACTTCACGAACCGGACCACCAGTAATCTGTAAACATGGACCCTTAAATTTTTTTGGACCTCCAATTATCCTAGTTCCACTTAATTTGAAAAGCATACAGATTTCTCCATTTTAATCCAATATAGATGATTTCACACTTACCAATGTTGAAATCCATCTGCCAGAGATTTCTTTCTCATTTAACCTATCATAAAGCTATTCATAATTTTCCTGTTTACACTATTTAGCATATCACCAATCTCTGTGTACTTGGCAAATGTGGATCTTTGGCTCTTCATCATGTTACCCAAGCTAATAATAAATCAAATGCTTAACTGAGGCCCTGACACAGATTCTTGTGGAACAGCACTGTCACTTTCTTCCAGTTCAAGTAAATGTCCATTATTCCTATTCTCTGCTTCTATTGTTAAATCAATCTCCTAATCAGATTATTTGTTTTCCTTCAATTCTGTGAGCTTCAATTTGAACCAACAATCTCTCATTTGGAAGCTTATCTAATGTCTTCTGGAAATCTATATAATCTACATAATTTCCCTCTCGACAACTTTAGTCGCTTCCTCAAAAAAATTCAGTTAGATGCTTGGTCACTCTGTCCTTAATTATAGATTACAATAACTTTATCACGACAGATGCTGGTTTTTCAATTAATCCCCTTTTCAATCATGGAGTTACATTTTTCAAACTGAAGGAATACTTGCTGAACCAAGGGCACCCTGAAAGATTATGGGTAAAGCATTTACAATCTCCACACCCACTTCCTTTCAAATCCTATGTTGGGCACCATCAGGGCCAGGTGATTTGTCACTTTTTACTGCCATTATTTTTCTAGTGCATGTTATGCCACTATGCCCTTAGCTTCTAATGATGGCATCTCACTAGTTTACTGAAATGTATTGAATGATGTGTAGTCACTATATTTGTAAGATAGATGCAGACTGAACTTACCACAGAAAGTTAGGTCTAGTCTGTTTCAGTCTAATTACATTTTTAACAAGATATTAAGTAATTACTGTTAAACAACCTCTCTGCATTGATATTCACCATTACAAGCATGGGCTCTCATTCTTTTAGGTTTTAATTATTGATGAAAATTTAAAGGAAAGTTATTTTTCTTTTTGTGGTGGCATGTGCCTTTGTGAGGGGAAATTATCAGGGGTCATATGATCCTTTGGGCCAATTGTAGAGAGGCAATTGTTTGACAGTTGGAGATGTCAATTGGAGTCTGGAGTCATTGCCGGAATGTTACCACCATTCATGCCGACGGGATTTTCCCATCCTGCTGCAGTGAACATAGATTGGGCTGGGTACCAAATTCTCTGACCTCGCTGTAGCAGGAGCATGACACAAATGGCCTGTAAGATTGTGCCCATTGAGCTATCAAGCTTTATTATTGCTGTCATATGTATATAGTTGTTTTTCCCTAATGAATTTCCTGTTCGTTTATCTACCTTGTTGTTCTTATTCTTTGCAGTTATCACACTTTATTCTCTCTCTTAATTTGACCTTTAATTCCCTCTCTTTATTTTGCGTTCTGCACCTGATTTGACATTAAATTCACCCCCTATACCTTATATTTCCTTCTGTAACTTTCACAATCCTTCAATTTGATTAACTAAGGAGCTACAAACTAGCTTGCCCTGTTCATTCAGGTCCCAGATGCTTTCTCTTTCTCTTATTGTAACATTACCAGTATGTAAGGGCAAGTTTAACATATGACTGCTGCTGTTAAATACATTCCTACAGAAAATTATGGCCCGTAATCTCCCAGTCGAGTACTCCCTCACCAGCACAAGTAAAGGAATACAATTGTGAAACATATCTCAATATCGCACACTGACCAGAACAAAAAGCAGGGTCTTTAAATCAAAGTTTTAAGAAAGTGTCACTCATTTTAGTCAATCATACAGTTAGTTTTGTTACATAGAGAAAATTCTGCACCCTGCAGTAGCAAACTGTACAGTATATACACATGAATATTCAAATATAGTAAGAGCAAAGTAAATATGTACGGTTTCAAATAACGTGTTTCATTACGCGCTAACATTTTAAATCAATAAATACATACTGAGCAAGACTGAGTCAAGCAAAGACTTTATACACTACGTTCTATAACTTATTAAATACAGCATGTTATAACTGCACTTATAATTTACAAAACATCTTACTACTAAGTAGTAAACTCAATATTGCTCTTCAATACACAACTGTCGGTCATTAAGACTTGATACAGGAAACTTACGTAAACTATTATGGATCTACTGCCATTTCTCGATGAATTTAAATTGTCTAGAAAGTCAGCTGCTCCCAAAAGGAGAATTAGAGTCCTTTATTATGCAGGAAAAATGTTAAAGGTGCCAATACCACTTTACAGAGGAGGAACATGTGTGCCAAGGTATTCAGTGCTGCTCGGTGTGAAAGCAAATGGATGAACTGCACCCCTTATTGAACCTGTCTCCATTCTCTGTGTTCCAGTGATGATGATTCCAAGGTTTAGGGATTTAGCGAATTCAAATACTGGAACAGTAAGGTGAGCATTAATTGCATTCTGTTGTTCCAGATATTCATTCCAATCCCCTTCCCACAACACCCCCCCAACCCGCCTCGTCCGCGCCCCCTGCCCCACTTTTGCAGCCAGGAATAAATACAAGTCCCAAATCAGGAAAATTAAAAAGTGCTGAATGGCTAGTGACAGCTCAAACGATTCTAACAGAGTCACACAGGCATCATGCCATTCATAAACTGGACTCGCAGCTCCTGAATACTGTTCATGATCTTCTTTTGGTGGCCAGCAAGACCCACACCAATTCTCTTCAAATCTCTGTGGGAATAGAATGCAGTAATTTTTCAAATAAAAAGTACCAAGGCTTTCCTGTCACCACCTAAAATGTATATTGAAAAAAACTGATGGAGCGATATACAAGTACATTAGGCATGGCACTCGTGGCTGCCGAATCCTCTTGGTACAATAGTAAAGATCTCTTTGGTCAATAAATTTGAGCACAGCTCATAACTGCCCGTCACATCGCTTTTCAGAAATTGTAAGCTTTACTGTCAAGTTATTGGAAAGATTGACAAAGGTTGATGTTCCTTTTCTTTCTCCTTTAAGTAGATGGAAACTCACCACTTATACCCCAGCTATAATTGGGACTATCTTGCTGGAGTTATCATCACCAACTTCAAGTCGACTTTTCTGGACAGAAGTAACAACAGTGGCTGAGGTTGGAACAGAGAGAGGTGGAGGTTGTTGGTGTTTGGAGTCAAATGGGATGGGAGACTGTGCTTTGTTCCCTATGACCCAGTGCAGGAGGCCATTCAGCCCATCGAGCCAGCACCAACCACAATCCCACCCAGGCCCTTAACTCCATGTATTATTCTGCTCATCCCCCTGACACTAAGGGACAATTTTGTATGGCCAATCAATCTAACGTTTTTGGACTGTGGGAGGAAACTGGAGCATTGGAGGAAACTCTTGCAGACATGGGGAGAATGTGCAAACTCCACATAGACAGTGACCCAAGGCTGGACTCTAACCACTGTGCCACCATGCATACAGCAAGCAAGATAAGGAGGATTATCCTGGAGAAGTGATGATAAGGAAATAAAGGTTAGGGAAAGGGAGATAGCAGCAGGGCTTACTGTTGCATGTCCCCACTGCTTCTACAGATATTGGTCAGGTTAACTAAGAAAAATCCAGCCAAACTGAGTTATAGTTCGAGATTTGAAATTGAATTGATCTCAAAGAGGACAAACATAATTCATGTGAACAGGTTAAGTTGGTGGAAAATTGAAATCATACAATGAAATTGATTCCAAATGACAAATGTGTGGATACAGACACAATCAAGCACAAGCAACAGCAAAAGTGAATCGCCCCACATTCCCTGCATACCAATTGGAGAGTCAAGGAGTAGAAAACAGAAGACAAAAACCAAAAAGTGAGCATTAAAGATGATTCACTCAGCATATGTTTCCACTCAAGTGTAAAAGAAACAATCCAGCAACAGGAATCACAGCAATTTAATTATTTGAATAAAATGCAGTAATTTTTTTTGTAGCTTTCAAGACACATTTATACATTCAGAGAATCCATATTCAGTGCATTCTATAAACTGAACATTAAGGCAGAGAGGACAAATGGCTGCAGCAAAGGGATAACAAAATGACAATAGCAGTCGATGCTGGAAATCTGAAATGAAACAGAAAATGTTGGAAATACTCAGCAGGTCAAACAGTGTCTGTGGAAGGAAACAGAGTTAATGCTACAAGTCAATGATAGCCCTTCATCAGAAAGTTACTGGTTTTGGAGCAAGTGGAATGGGGGTGGGAGTGGAAGAACAAAAGGGAAAGTCTGTGATAAGGTAGAGGGCAGGTGAAATTAATTGTAAAATTGTTTTGTTCTACAAAAGCCAAAGGGAGTGGTAATGAGTAACAAAATATGCCTCCAAATGAGTTGTGAATGGCTGCATTGCAGCTACCTGACTGCAGCTCTGCACAAATAATTAAGAAATGTTGCTGCTATGAACCATTCATACCTCCTCTAAACATATCTCTTTCCTCAGTTCTGATGAAGGGTCATCCTGACCTGAAACATTGGCTGAAATTCTCAGGCCATTCACGCTAGCAGGATTCCCTGTCCTAGAGATTGGCTGTGCATTCCCCATCCTTGCTCGCAGCGGTGGCAGGGTGTGAACAGCCAGAGAATGCAGCCATTAGCTTTGTTTCTCTCCGTGGATACTGTTACTACACATTTTCACTTACCTTCAATACCTTGAGCCTAAAGTCCTAATGCTTCAGGGATACTCAACCTATCTTGCGCAGCTCTTACATTATATCAATGACCTCTGTCCTTTTCCTATGGGACATGGGATACAAAGTTCTGTACATCACTGTGAACAGCTAGTTCTTGTATGTGGATATTAAAAGATTCAGTACAAAGCTGGATCATGATAAAAAGCTACTGAGTATTCCTGGATTGCAGAATCCTACAAAGCAATTTGTAAATTCTTTAAGGTATTTAGTCATTTCCAGGGAATTATAGGTTCGAGTCCAACACCAGGACTTGTTGGCCAATGAAAGAATGTTCACGACGTGGCTCAATAGACTGATAATCAGTTCGGGAATCCTTCCACCACTTCCCCCTACTATTCCCACAAGGATAAAAAGCAGCATGGGCATGAAGATAAGCTAAAAAGCCCACTGTCTTGAACCACTCATTCTTTAGATCCAAGATAGTGAGAATCTGTGCAGTAGCCGTAGCACAGTGCTAAAATGATTTTCCTAAAACTTACAGAACCTGTTTTCTGGGGCAAGGAGTGAAAATATTTGAGTCAGCAGTGTAGATTTCCTTGGGTACTATTTGAATGTTAGCCTATGTAAAATGCTGTTGACAGGGTAATCTTCCTTTAATGAGATTGGATGACGATAAACACAGAAACATAGTAATTGGAAGCAGGAGTAGGTCGTTCGGTCCTTCAAGCCTGCTTCACCACTCATGAAAGTTGGGAATCAAGTAGATAAGGTTGTCAAGAAGGCATACGGTGTCTTGGCGTTTATTGGTAGGGGGATTGAATTTAGGAGTCGCAGCGTCATGTTGCAACTGTACACTACTCTAGTGCGGCCGCACTTGGAGTACTGTGTGCAGTTCTGGTCCCCGCATTACAAGAAGGATGTGGAGGCGTTGGAGAGGGTGCAGAGGAGGTTTACTAGGATGTTGCCTGGTATGGTGGGGAGGTCCTATGAGGAGAGACTGAGGGATCTAGGGTTGTTTTCGTTGGGAAGAAGGCGGCTAAGAGGGGATCTTATTGAAACATATAAGATGATTAGGGGTTTAGATAGGGTGGATAGTGATAGCCTTTTTCCTCGGATGGAGAAAGCTAGCACGAGGGGGCATGACTTTAAATTAAGGGGGGGTAGCTACAGGACGGATGTCAGGGGTAGGTTCTTTACCCAGCGGGTGGTGAGGGATTGGAATGCCCTGCCTGCTGCAGTTGTAGATGCGTCTAGTTTGGGGGCGTTTAAGAGATCTCTGGATAGGTTTATGGACGAAAAGGGATTGGTATAGGCTAGTGGGTCATTGTTTTTGTAACTGGTCGGCGCAACATCGTGGGCCGAAGGGCCTGTTCTGCGCTGTAATGTTCTATGTTCTATGTTCTATGTTCTATGACTGATCATCAACTTCAATATCCTGATCCCCCTTCCTCCTCTAAAATAGCAACAGTCAGAGATGCTTGACGACTGACCCAATCGCGTCCAGTGGCAAAATCAAAGTCAGTGCATGTAATGGGGAATGTTGTCCACTCTTAGTAGAGTGTATTCATTGGACAGGACACAAAGCACTGATCAGATAGCAGCACAGAAAGGCATAATGACTCCTCACTCAATGGATATTCCTTTTTATGGAATTTGACGCTCAAGTTGAATAACTTGTAAGACTCCATCCCACTAATCCCTGCTAAACAGCATAAACAGCAAAGAAGAATGTGAATTTACTCACTCTAACGTTATTTTTGTCACAATATCCAGTGAGGTGTATCCACTTTCATTGAAATTTTCTGTGTACCTTCCCATCTTAAGGGTCTCCAGCCATTCTCCCACAGATTGGTAGACACTAAGACCCACTGTATTGTGCTCCACCAACAAGTTAGACACTCTAGAACAAATAGGGAAAGTACATCAAAACTCCTAAATTGGCAAACCTTCTTATACTTGTTTGCAAACATCTTATGCAATGATGTAATTTGTAGTGAAATTTATGAAGGGAACAAGACTAGATTTGCTAGCCTAACAAAAGGCTTGCAAGCACTTTTTCATGAAGATACATTTATTGGATTAAATTTTGTACATTGATACTAGTCAAAATTCTGGCCCTGATGTGGCAACTAGTAGCGCTGAACAACGCTTGCCGTACATTTTGCTGACAGATTCTTGTGAGCTTTTCGAGTACCTGTATGAGGTCCCCAGGAGTACAATAGAGCATGATGCCCTCTGCAGGGCAGTAATGTGAACATGACAAATAACAATTCACCTCTTCAATCAATCAGATTAATGAACCTTCACTGGGATCAGAGGAAGAAAAATTGGACAAGGCCTCAAACTGGGGCCGGAGGTTGTGATGGGGTATCATCCTGCAGCATGTAGCCAGTGCAGAGTGCTGAGAATTGGCACAAAAAGAGACTATCAGTTAACCCTATCCTGCACTGCACCTCTTAAAGGGGAGATGCATTGTGGATGGAACAGATGCTGAAAGCCATTCTAATAATGATTTAGAACACTCATTAATGGCACAACATGGCAGACAGCAAACTCCAAAGATTGTTTGACACTGCACTGCACTGCACATCTTGGAGAGGCGTGATCCATCCACAGGGAAACAAGAAACCTTGATGACAAACATTGCAAAAGGCAGATAGCCAGAAAGCGAGCACTGAGAACCTAAATGTAGTATACCAAAGGTTCTAAATACCTCACACTAATGGGCAAAATGAATGAAAATATCCTCAAATCAAATATCCCACCAACAGCATTACTATCCTTACATATTGCTCAATATATTGAATTACTCATCTACAAACAACATCCACCAAAGACAACTCAAACCTAACGTGCATAGCTTCACCTCCCCCTCACATATTTATCACTGCTAAAAGCCACACACCTACATCTATGACTCTATGACATCTCACAGTCTGCAGACACTGATCGCTATTCAACCAGGATGACTATGTTACTCAAACACATTGCAGCACATTCAATGACAGTTTTATTTTGCTCACAGGACAAGCTAGTGAATAACCAGAAGCAACATGACCTAACCAGCAGGAGAATACAGCAAAACTGGTTGTTCTTAGCCCACGGTGGTGATCATTAGAGCAGTCTTTTCAAGGAAGGGCTGAAACACAAAACATGTTGGTATCCTCTCAGTTACCCTTTTGCTTGCAGCCGACCTCTCCTCATTCCGTAATCTCTCCTGATTTACAAGCAGTAGATGGCGAAAGCAGCATGCACTTCCCCCCTCACTACAACCTTAGCCTTGCACCTTTTTCTTTGTGGAAGCTCAGTAGCTGCCACCTGGCCAGGCAATGGTGGATGAGCAAGAAGACAGTGATAATAAGGAAATACATGAATCTAACACTAATGAATGCTGTTGTGAGAGTTAGATTCAACCACAACTCTACAGGACTCAATGCACAAGAATTTCAATGAGATAGACTACAGAAGACGGGTGGCACAGTGGCACACTGATTCGCACTGCTGCCTCACAGCACCAGGGACCCAGGTTCAATTTTGGCTTTGGGTGAAAGAGAATGGCATGAGGCTAATAACGAACTCTGGACAGTTTTGTCCAGGCTCACTTAGATCTCTGATCTCAGCAATGAAGATTCCCACCAGTGGAAAAGTTTCACTTTTGGGAATGGAGGCCATTGGGGCCCTCTGGGAGGCTGTGGGTGGGGAGGGCAGTGTCCTTTGGGCAGTGCCACCCTGCCACTGCCAGCCTGGTACATTGGCAGTGTCAGCCTGGCATCCTGGCACTGCCCAACAAGCATCTGGCACTGCCAGCCTGGTACACTGGCAGTGCCAAGGGGGTGGGGCCTGAGGTGGCAGAGCCAGACGGGAGGAGGTTGGAACAGAGGGAATTCTGCAATGGTGGATGGGGACTATCAGTGAGGCTGACCACCAGAAACTGGGGCCAGCCACTGGGAGGCTGGCAATTGGGGGGAGGGGGAGAGGTCAAGCTGGCAATCAGCGGCCAGATGACAACCAATCTCCCAGAATACCAGGAGATTGGCGCATGCTCTATGGGAACATGAACACTCAGCTGCCGGCCTCTCCAGCAGTTTCAGGCTTCCTTCTCCCCACCGCCGGTGTGAATCACCTAATTGGCTGCTGATTTGCACAGACTGCTGTAAATCCATGAAACTCAGCTCACCCAAAACAATGATGATTTTTTTAGAAAAATTAGCCCCCCACACCCCATGGGATGGGATGGCATCCGAGATCCTGGCCTCCCAGCTTGCCTGGATCCACTATAGTTTGCCTATCGCCGCAACAGGTCCATAGCACAATGCCATCTCCCTGGCCCTACACTCATTCCTGGAATATCTAGACAACAAAAACATTTATGTTAGACTTTTATTTATTTACTATAGCTCAGCCTTCAACATCATTATTCCTACAAAATTCATCTTCAAACTCTGTCACTTGTGGCTTGGTTACTCCCTCTGCGACTGGACTAAAGACTTCCTAACCCACAGGCCGCAGTCAGTAAGGATAGGCAATAACATCTCCTCCATGATCATCCTCAACACCAGGGCCCACAAGGCTGTGTTCTCAGCCCATACTACCTATGACTGTGTGGCCAGATTTCCCTCCAAATTGATTTTCAAGTTTGCGGATGACACCACTATAGTAGGTTGGATCTCAAACAATGATGAGATGGGGTACAGGAATCTGGTGAACTGTGCGACAACAATAATCTCTCCCCCAATGTCAAGAAAAACAAAGGAGGTAGTTATAAACATCAGGAAGATAATTGGAGAACATGCCCCTGTCTACATCAATGGGGATGAAGTAGAAATGGTTGAGGGCCTCAAGTTTTAGGTGTCCAGTTCACCAACAACCTGTCCTGGTCCCTCCATGCTTTGGTTCAGAGACCCCACCAATGCCTCTACTTTCTCAGGAGGCTAAGGAAATTTGGCATGACCATTTCAAGTCTCACCAATTTTTACAGATGCACCATAGAAAGCATCTTTTCTGATTGCATCTTAGCTTGATATGCTCCTGCTCTGTCCATGACCACAATAAACTACAAAGAGTTGTGAACAAAGCCCAGACCATTACTTAAATCAGCCTCCCATCCACTGACACGGTCCCACTGCCTTGGAAGAGCAGCCAGCATAATCAAGGACCCCATGCACCCCAGACATACTCTCTTCCACCTTCTTCTGTCGGGAGAAAAATACAAAAGTATGAGGACACGTACCAACCAACTCAACAACTTCTTTCCCGTTGCCAGACTTTTGCATGGAGCTACTTTGCATTAAATTGATCTTTCTTCACACCCTAGCCATGACTGTTACACCACATTCTGCACTCTCTCTTTTCTTTCTCTATGCACAGTATGCTTTGTCTGTATAATAAGCCACTGTATGTTAATACATGGGACAATAATAAATCAAATCAAAATCAAAATCAAATCAGCAAAGATATATCCCATTGAGAAGGATGTGCTGCCCATAGTGGAAGTTAAGGAGGTTTTCAAGTTGAAGGAAAAAGCAAATAATGATACAATGATTAGTGGAAAATCAGAAGATTGGGCCAATTTTAGAAACCAGCAAAGAATGACAAAAAAAAGAGCCGAATCAGAGGATGAGAAAAAGCTAGTAATATAAAAACAGATATGATGAGTTTCTACAAATATTTAAAAAGGAAAAGAGTAACTAAAGTGAGCATTTATTCCTTCGGTGAGACTTGGAAATTAATAATGTTACACAAGGAAATGGTGGAATTATTGAACAGCTGTTCTGTGTCTGTTTTCATTATGAAGACAAAATAAAATCCCAGGAATACTTGGGAATCACGAGGCAAAATGGACAGAGGTACTTCTTAAAACAATCATAATCACTGGGAAAAGGCACCGGGAAAACTATTAAAACTAAAAGCTGAAAAGCCCCCTCGACATGATGTTTTGCATTCTAGAGTTATTAAAGAAGCAGTTGCAGAGTTATTATACATACTGGTTGTCACCTAGATTTCTAGAAAGGTCCTAGTGAATTGGAAAATCACTAAAGTGACATTTCTTTCAAGAAAGGAGGGAGACCGAATTTAAAAAACTATAGGACAATTGGAGTAACAACTGTCCTTGAGAAAATGCATTATTGAAATTTATTATAGCAGGGCATTTAGAAAATTATGATGCGATTAAGCAAAGTCAACATGGTTTAATGAAAGGAAACATGTTTGATTCATTTATTAGTTTTCTTTGAGGAAGTAACAAGCAAGGTGGATAAAGGAGAACTAGATATTGTAATCTTGGATTTAAAGAAGACTTTTAATAAGGTGCCACATCGAAGGTTACTGAACAAAATATGAGCTCATGACTTAAGGTGTGAAATGTTAGCACAGATAGAGGATTATTTAACATGAAACAGAGTGTAAGGTTAAATAGGTCATTTTCAGGTTGGTTACTAGTAGAGTGCCAGAGAGGTCAGTGCTGGGATCTCAACTATTTACAATTTATATTAATAACTTGGTTGAAGGAACCAAATGTATGATAGGTTAATCTGCTGTTGGTACAAAGCTAGGTAGAAAAGTAATTTATGAAGAAGTCGGCACAGTAGCACAGTGGTTAGCACTGCTGCTTCACAGTTCCAGGGACCTGGGTTCGATTCCCAGCTTGGGTCATTGTCTGTGTGGAGTTTGCACATTCTCCTCGTGTCTGCGTGGGTTTCCCCCAGGTGCTCTGGTTTCCCCCCACAGTCCAAAGTTGTGCAGATTAGGTTGATTGGCCATGCTAAAAAAAAATTGCCCCTTAGTGCCCTGAGATGCGTACGTTAGAGGGGTTGGTGGGTAAATGTGTAGAGCTATGGGGTGGGGCCTGGGTGGGATTGTGGTCGGTGCAGACTCAATGGGCTCCTTCAGCAGTGTAGCGTTTCTATGATTCTATGAAGTCAGAGATATTCTACAAGGGAATATGGATAGGTTAAATGAGTGGACAAATAATTAAGAGATTAAGTATAATTTGGGAAAATGTGAACTTGTCCATTTAGGCAAACCTGTCCACTTTAGTAAAGCAGTATACTATTTAAATGGAGAGAAACTGCAGAGCTGTATGGAGCAGAGGAATCTGGATGCCCTGGTATATGAATTACAGAAAGTTAGTATGCAAATGACTAGAAAGGCAAATGGAGAGTTGCTATTTATTGCAAGGCAAATAGAATATGGAAGGAGGGAAGTGTTGTTACTGCAGTACAGGGTCTTACATACACTGCATTGGGAGTCACATTGCTGCCCACAACACCAGGGACCCAGGTTAGATTCTGGCCTCAAGTGACTGACTGTGTGGAGTTTGCACATTCTCCCCAAGTCTGCATGGCAAACTTGTCCACTTTAGAATAGCAGTATGTTATTTAAATGGAAAGAGACTGCAGAACTGTATGGAGCAGAGGGATCTAGGCTTCCTGATACAAGCTCCCACAACTGAAAGATGTGCTGGTTATGTTGGTCAGCCATGCTAAATTGCCTCTCAGTATCAGCAGAATTAGCAGAGTAATATATGGGGTTATGGGGACAGACCTGGATGGGATTGTTATCAGTGTAGGCTCAAAGGGCCAAATAGCCCCTTTCTGCACTGTAAGGATTCTATGATTCAATTAAAAAGTGTAATTGCATAGAAGCAATGAGGAGAAGGTTTACTCGATTGATTTCTGGAACTAAAGGGTTATCTTATGAGGAAGGCTATTGGAGTTTATAAGGATCAGGGATGATCTTATCAAAACATAGGCCATGACTTCTTTGGAGTGGCAATCAGTATCAGATTGCTATTTCATACCCACTGACCTGTGGCAAATTTCTTCTGTGCCTATCTCAACTGCCCCTCCGATCAGGCTGGGCAAGATTCAAACAGTACAACTGTCCCCAAAGCCCAACGTTGAAGTCGAAGAGAGTTGGCATAAAGGAGGATGCCGCTTTTTTTAACTGCCTTAGCTGTTGTAAGGCTGATAAATTTAAAGGTCTGATTCAAAATAACAGGCTGAATGTCTATCAGTGGATAGAATTTGATGGATGGAGGGATTGGATGTTGGGGAGAGTTGAATATGGCAGCTGGGGTGGATGGGTCCATAGTGGGCAGGGTGTGTGTGCAGGAATCCCCTTGGAGATCAGGAGTGTGGGGGAATCTCGTGTGGGGATCTGTCTTGGTATTTAAAGTAGTTACCCAGAAGTCAGAAGAGGTTTTAATTCTTCTAATTATTTTTTTAACTAATTACTATTGTAACCTTGGTGGACCATCCAAAGTTAGCAATTTAATTTACTTTTTTGGATGGTTCACACCACAGCGCAATTGCCCAGGGAAAGTAGTGCATCTGAGGAATTGTGGTGAAAATGTTTACCTGGGAAGTTGTGAGAGGGATGCCCTGGCACATCTTTGGCGTGCCCTCCAAAGATGCTGGGGTGCTTGAAAATTACAGCCCATAATAAGTTCTTGATGGGGTGGGTGCTGAGAGGGTGCTTCCTCTTGTGGGGGAGTGTAGCACTGCGGAGTACAGTTTAAAAATGAAGGGTGCTCTATTAAACACTGAGGAGAGGAGAATTTGTTTCTCTCAGAGGGACATTACTCTGTGCAATTGCTTTCCCCAGACAGCAATGGATGTTGGTTCCTTGAACTGAATTAGATAGCTTTTTGATGAACAAGGGTATCCAAAGGTTATGGGGAGAAGACAAGAAAGTGCAGTTGAGGCCAAATTCAGATCAGTCATGATCTTATTGAAAGGCAGAGCAGATTTGAGGGGCTGAATGGTCCACTCTTGCTCCTAATTCTTGTGTTCAAAGGGACTTGCTGCCTCTCACATCAATCTAGCAATCTGACATCCAACGCTTACTCACCGATCTACCTGTCACAGACACATCTGTCAAGGCAGTATTGACAGGAGTACCAATGAAAAATCCCTGTGGGCATAAAGTTCATGCTGAGGATAACCTATATTGTGTTGTGTGGCACTACTGCTATGTTAAAGGGATAGACTCGGAGCAGATCAAAACTGGGCATCCATGAGGCGCTATAGACTATCAGCAACAGCAAAATTGTACTCAACAATCTGTAACCTCATGACCTGGCACATACCTTACTCTACTATTACTCTGAAACCAGGGACTGAATTCTGACTCAGTGAAAAATATAGAAGATGATACTAGGAGCAGAACAAGGTGCATCTACAAATGAGGTACAGACAAATAGGTAAGTTAGAAAACATGCTAAACAGTGGAAGCAGAAAGTTGTTTCGAGAACTAAGCAGTTCCGCAATCAACAGATCAGCTCAAAGCTCTGCAGTCTTGTCACGTCCAGAAATATGTGGTGGCGGAAAATTAAACAGCTAATTTGAAGAGAAGGCTTTATGATATCCCGAGCTTCAATGATAGAAATGCTCAGCATGAGTGCAAAAGACAAGGCAAAGCACTCTGCCTGCTACAGTGCTGGCATCTACCCGACAGAGTGGAAAATTACCCAGATATGTTCTGTTCATAAAAATCAGGACAAAATGAATCAAGCTAATTACCACCCAATTATGTTCCCTCAATAGTTAACGGAGTGATAGAAGGTATCTTCAACAGAGTTATCAAGCAGTACAGCATACTCACTGATGCTCAGGCCGGGACTTTGCATTCCCGTTTTCATGGATGGGAAAGCTGGTGGGGACGGAGAATCCAGTGGGAGCCTCCATATGGCATATATGCCATCGGGATTTCTTGTTCCAATTGTTCCCCCACCCCTGCCAATGACAAAACGGGGTTTCCACAACGAAAGGTCAGGGACCCCATTACCATACATTTTAATAACATTAACAGGTCCCCAAAATAATGTTACGCCAGCGGAGTTTACAACAGCCTTTGCCAAATAGGGACCTGGTGAAGAGAACCTGCCGGGGGTTCACAGCAAAGTAAAGCCCCCCAGGGGTGGGAGTGATGCCTGGGATACTGCTCGCTGGAACTGCCTTTTGCCACTGCCCCCAGCAGCATCTGAGAATTCCCCTGGCACTTCACCCGGTGATGCCCCAGGGAGCAATGCCAGGGAGAGAAGCTTCTGATGATGGGAGGTCCATGAGGTGAAAATTGCCTGGGGAGGGGGGTGCCTGGACATGTGGGTGGGATAGTGGTTCCCATTTCCATGGGGTGGGGAGTGGATTCCCAGGAAACGGGGGGAGGGTTTGTGAGTGTGGGGAGTTCCTGTGGTGGAGGGGTTAGAGTGAGTGGGTGGGTGAGGGGCTATGCGTGAGGAGTGGGGGAGTTCCCTTGTCAGTGAGGGGCATCCTCTCTTATTTTTATTGTGTTTAGATTGGGGAGCCCTTTAGAAATGACCAAAAAATATGATTGGAAAAGCCAGCAATGGAGTTGTAGGGCAGCACTTTGCTTTTCCCACCTAATTTAGTCGTCAGGAAAAACAGAAATTTGCCCCCACAGTTTGGGTTCTGCTACAACCACTCAGCTCCAGATCACATTACAGCCTTGGTCCAAACATGGGCAAAAGTGTTCAATACCAGAGGTGAGGTAGGGGTGATTGCCCTTGATATCAAGGCAGCAAATGGCCTAGTGTGGCATCGGGGAGATCCAGCAAAACAAAACTCAATGGGAATCAGGGTGAAATATCTGCTAATAAAAAAGCAAAATACCATAGATGCTAGAAATTTGAAACACTAATAAAAAATGCTCAAAATACTCAACATGTCAGGCACCATCCGTGAAGTGAGAAATAAAGTTTGCCTCTCAAGTCAATACAGTAACCTTTCAGCAAGACTCGGATAACATTTAGTCTTGGACAATTGAGTGAAAATGAAATTCACGCTGCACATGTTGAATCTTATCCAATAAAAGACATGGAGGGTGAGGGGGGGTGGGGTGGAGGGGGATTCTCCCGTCCCACCCATCACAGGAACCGTAGCAGGCAGGGAACAGACCATGCAAAGGTCCGGCGACCTTGGGCAGGATTCTCTGGTTTGGGGGCGAGTGCGGCTGGAGAATCCCACCCCTGGTCTGACCACCTCTCCTTGACATTTAACAGCATTACCATCGTCAGATCCCCCACCACTGATGTCCTGTGGGGAGAATCATCATTTACAAAAAGCCTTACTGGAGCAATTAGATAACTACTGTGGTTGCAAGAGCAGTGACGTTTGCTACCAAGTAAACCTGTTGGACTTTAACCTGGTGTTGTGAGATTTCTTACTGTGCAAGAGCAGATCAGAGGTGGATAATCTGTAGCAAATAATTCATCTCTTGATTCCCCAAAGCCATTCCACATCTACAAGGCACAAGTGAGGAGTGTGATGGAATACTCTCCACTGCCTTAAATGAGTGCAGCCCCAACAATACCCAAGAGGTTTGACCCAATCCATTAACACCACACATCTATTGGCATTTAGTTCCTCCACTGTGTATTAGCCACAGCACGCAATGCAACAACTTTCTCAGGCTTTTTCAACAGTATCTCCTAAATCCGCAAATTCTATGCCACTAGAGGAGTAAGGAACAATACACCATTGTGACTTGAAATTACATCACTATTCCTTCATTGTTGTTGGCTCAAAATTCTGGAACTCTCTCCCACAAACTACTATAGCATTTTAACAAGTTGGCTCACTACCGTCTTCTGAAGAGAAATTAGGGATGGAAAATAAATGATGGCTTTACCATCAAAGCCCACATTCCATGAATGATTTTTTTATAAGTGTGGACACCATAAGTCACTATCTGATTTATACTATAATAACAAAGAGTGTTGATAGCCCGAACATTATTATGCCAGCAAAATCCAGGCCAACATTCCTACTTTGAAGCTTTGTCATTTTATATAATGTAGAAATATGGCTATGCTTAGCCTTGGATCATTATTTCACTTTATAACCAAAGAAATTTTATACTCTGCCTATAGCAGGTACATAATACCGCACTCTCCTGACTGGGTCTTTCTTCCCTGTTTCATGTTCAAAAACACAATGATGATTTTATTACTTCATGTATTTCACCTATTACAAATAGCAGACTATGATTTCCAAGATGTTTTTGCAGACTCTGAAGCATTTACTTGAGTTAGATATTGGACAGTACCTGTTCCCAACCCTGAAACTTTTTCTCACTAGGGAGTTCAGTTTTACGAACACTTAATTGGGATGTTGGTTGTTAATGTGACAGAAAGAATGTACCTTTGGGTATTTTGTTTCCTCCCACAGTCCAAAGATGTGGTTAGGAGGATTGACCATGCTAAATTGCCCTTTAGTGTCCAAAGATACACGGATTAGGTAGATTGGCCATGCTAAATTACCCCTTGGCATCCATGGATGTGTAGGTTAGATGGATTGGCCATGGTAGCTGAGGATTATGGGGCTGGATTGGGGAGGGTGGGCCTGGATATGATGTAGACAGTCGATGCCCTAAATGGCCTCCTTTTGCAATGTAAGCATTCTATGATTCTGTGGTTCTATTGCACTGAAAGGAAAAACATCTTTGGCGAATGGAATTTGTGTTATCAATCTGATCTCTCTGCTGTCAGGAGAAAGTGATAGTGATCAATAAGCACAATCCCTTCAATCAGCATCCCTCTCCATTGTCCTGTCTGTCCATTGAATCTGATCCTAACAAGCCAGTGAGCAGCGTATGTATATCCATACAGTATCAATATAACATGTGGATATCAATTCCCTGACACTGAGTTATAACAACAACTGCAGTCTGGATTTTTGGTCCCAAGTTAGGAGCGCAGGGTCTGGTTATTTCCCACAAACCTGACCCAGGAGATAGTGCGCCCGAGTGTTGGATCTTTGTCAGGGGTTCTCTGGGAAATAAAGTCTGCACTTAATTTAACCTCAGCATGGTTTCTGAGGTCAGCCCATGGTGGATACTGGGTGAATTGGCATGGTAGATGTAAGGGCTAAAGGTGGTGGAGGGGGAGGGGTGGGGGGTGGTCACAGGTCGATATGAGTTAATATTAAGTTAGCATAGAGGCTGTAAAGGACCATGGGGGTTGGTATGGAGGATATGAGGGGCCATGGTGGGCAAGTAGAAGCCATGAGGTGGTTTGCATTGCATGGGAAGTGTGTGTGACTGGGGGGTGGGGTGGAGGGGGGTGTTGGTGGTGGTGGCGAGGGGGTGTGATGCGTGACTACTGGATGGCTTTTTTTTATTGCTGTTTTAAAAATCTTGGACATAGTGATGGACCATAGAGACAGGTTTTTCGCCGAGCTTGATTCCATACCTGCCGGCCTCCATACCCCATTCTGGGGTGGAGGGCCTGACTGCTAACAAAAATCTGCACTACTTTCTCCTAGGTCTTGATCCTGTGCTTCTGATCTAGCACTGAATCGGGTGCATGTAGCTGTTACGAGGGGGCATACCTATAAGGTTCATGGTGGGAGATATAGGAGGTATGACCGAGGTAGGTTCTTTACTCAGAGAGCGGTTGGGGTGTGGAATGCACTGCCTGCAATGACAGTGGAGTTGGACACGTCAGGAATTTTCAAGCAGTTATTGGATAGGCACATGGAATACACCAGAATGATAAGGAGTGGGATAGCTTGATCTTGGGTTCGGAAGTAGTTTGGCACAACATTGAGGGCTGAGGGGCCTGCACTGTGCTGTACTGTTCTATGTTCTATGAATATCCAGGTTTATGCTACTGATATTCAGGAATAGCATTCTTGTCCCAAGAGAAGATTCCTTTTCCAGCAATTCAGGCAAATTATTGTCCAAATGGTGGCCTTAATCAAACAGTTAGGCTCAACTCAGAGGCCTAACCACTGGCTAGCTCCTTAATGAAAAGGATTAAATGAGAGACTCAATCATTGAAATGGAAGAAAAATCCTTTTATTCAATTTTAATAGTTAACATAGTTAAAATGCTGTTTTCTCTAAAAAAAAGAAAAACCCAAATAAAGGACCCTGGACTTTAGCATAGAATACTGCCAAAGATGAGAGGGCTAAGATAGTTGTTCACATTAACTACACATGCACACATTAAGAAGATGAAGACTTCCAAGTTATACCACTCAAATTGTCTCATTGCAAAATAGTTCTTGTTTAATGGCAACATAGAATTACAAGAGAACTGAAGTCAATTTGGGATCAACTTGACATCAGATATGAAACAACCTTTGGTTCTTTGTCTCAGGATCAATACAATAAGCTTCATAAGATATAGAATTATAATTTATGAATCTCCTTCAATCTATTTGAACCTCCTTTCTGTCTCAAACTTGCAAAGGAACAAATAAACTACCTTATAATTTCTGAAAGGCCAATGGGTAGAGTTTAATATAGGCAGTTACTGACTTCAAGCGCAGAATGTTGCTCTCAACTCGCTAGAGTGGTATGAATGGACAGTATAATTTAGGGCTGTGCATCTATATTACTCTAAAAGCATGCCGTTTTCAGGATAACGGCGGCATAATTGTCAATTTAATGATGAAGAGATGTCAGAGAGGAAGGTCTTATAACACCCACTATCAGAGCACACAGGAAGAGCAGTCACTTTGCAATCCACATGGATATGAAATCAATTTGTGATAGAGAACTGACAGCATTCTAATCTGCAAGGGGCATGGAATGATTCTAACCAACCCCCATTTCCTTCAGTGTCAGGCTTTGAGTATCAGAAGAAGAATTCAACAGGAAGAAAATACTTTTCCAGCAACCGTCCTATCACAGTTCAATAGCTAAGTTAAAGTTAAATTAATTTTTTTTTTAAAAAGTAATTTCCTTTTTCACTTTTCTCTATTCCCCTCTTTCCTCTTTACACTAGAGAATAATGGTGCACACATTGTTAATAAGGAGGGGGGAGAAAAGAGTTTGTCTGTTTTCATATATGCTGATGGCACCCAACTCTACCAGGTCACCACCATTCTCAACTCTTCCTCTGTTGAAAAATATTTAAACTGTTTATCCAAAATCCAATTTGTAGCGAGCAGAAGTTTCCTCCAGTTAAATATTTGGAAAACTAAAGCTATTATTTTCAATCTCTATTTCAAACTCCATTTCTAGCCACTAACACCATCCATATCCCTTGCAACAGTCTGTGATTAAGTCAATGGATAAGATTCTCCAGTCTTCCAGCCACATGTTTTCTGCTAGTGGGAGGTCATGCATTGCTTGCTGGTAGCAGGAGTCTTTGGTCCCTCCTCTGTCAGTGGGAATTCCCATTGACATCACTCCATGCCAGCAGGAAATCCTTGAGGGGGGGTGTGCTGCCAGCAGGAACGGAGAATCCTGCCATCGTGAACAGCTGGAGAATTCCAGCCAGCCTGTTTGTACATTTGATCCCGAAATTCCAATCCCATATTTTTACCATCACTGAGACTGCCTATTTCTACCTCCATATAGTGCACAAATTCACCTCAGTCTCAGCTAATCTGCTCCTAAAACCTTAATTCGTGCCTTTGTTCTGTTTAGATTTCGTTATTCCAATGTGCTTCTGGCTGTTTTCTCACAGTCCACTTTCTGCAAACTTGAAATTGTCCAAAATTCCGGGTTTCATTCTCTTTTGCCCTTCTGCTTGTTGATCTATGCAACATCTTGATATTAAAATTGTTATCTTTGTTTTCAAATCCCTGCATGGCCTTGGTCCTCCTTTATCTCTGCAATCTCCTGCAGTCACAAAACCCACTAAGATATAAGCATTTCTATCATTATGATCTTTTGTGCATTCCCAATTTTAATTTCCCTGCCACTGACCCCTGTGCCCTCTGTGCCTAGGCCCCAAGTCCTGGAATTCCTGTCCGACACCTGCATGCGCTCCTGTGAAGACCTTGGAATGTATTTATTACATTAAAGGTGCTATATAAATATAAGTAGTGCTGTTGTTTGATCTTTATAGCAAAATCATAAATGTATATATATAATTTTAATGAACTCATACACTTGCTATAAATAGTGGAATGGAAATAAATCTTCTTCCGTCAGACTGAGGACTGCTCCACAGAATCACAGAACTGTTAGAGTACAGAAGGAGGCCATACAAACATACAGATTAAGGCAGGAGTAGGTCACTTAGCCCTTTGATAAGATCATGGCTGATCTGCTTTTAATCATAGAATCCCTACAGTGCAGAAGGAGGCCAATTGGCTATAAGTTTGCACCAATCACAATCCCAGACAGGCCTTATTCCTGTAACTCCACATATTTACCCTGCTAATAATCCCCTGACACCAGGGACAATTTAGCATGATCAATTAACCTAACCCACACATCTTTGGACTGGGGGGGGATACCAGAGTACCTGGAGGAAATGCACACAGACACGGCACATGAATGTGCAAACTCCACACAGACAGTGACCTGAGGCCAGAATTGAACCTGGGTCCCTGGGACTTTGAGGTAGCAGTGCTAACCACTGTGCCACCATAGCACTCACCTCAACTCTATATCCCTACCTATCCCTGATAACCTTGCTTATCAAAAATCTTTCTATCTCTGTCTTTAAAGTATACAAAGACTTTGGCAAGAATTTTCCTGTCCTGCCCCATACAGGAATTCTAACAGCTGAGAGGCAGATCATGCAACGGTCCATTGATCTCGGGTGGGATTCTCTGGTTTTGAGGTGAGTGCATTTTAATGAACAGGATTCTAAAGATTCAGAGTCCTCAGAGAAAAATCTTTTCCTCATTTCTGTCTTAAATGGGTGACCCCTTATTTTTAAACACAAACCCCTAGTTCTAGATTCTCTCACAAGAGGAAATATCCTCTCCACATGCACCCTGTCAAATCCCCTCAGAATTTTATATGTTACAATCAAATCACCTCTTATTCTTTTAAACAGAGACAAACCTAGCCTGTCCAGCCTGTCCTGAAAGTCAGGCTGCCCATTCCAGCCAATAGTTCAGTAAAACTTCCTTGAATTGCTACCAATACATTTGCAACTAGATGTGGTCGCACCAATGCCCTGTATAACTGAAGCATTACCTCCCTACTCTTGTACTCAATTTCCCTTACAATAAATGACAATATACTATTAACTTTGCTAATCACTTTCTGCACCTACATGCATCCTGACACAGCAGGTGGTGGAATTTGAATTTCAGGTGTGGCACAATGGTTAGCACTGCTACTTCACAGCACCAGGCTCCCGAGTTTGATTCCTGGCTTGGGTCACTGTCTGTGTGGAGTTTGCATACTCTCCCCGTGTCTGCGTGGGTTTCCTCCAGGTACTCCAGTTTCCTCCCACAGTCCAAAGTTATGTGGATTAGGTGGATTGGCCATGCTAACTTGACTGTAGTTTCAGGGGAATTAGCAGGATTAATATGTGAGGTTACGCAGATATGGTGGGATTGTTGTTGGTGCAGACTTGATGGGCTGAATGGCTTCCTTCTGTACTGCAGGGATTCTTTGATTCTACCAGTCTTTTGTGATTCATGCACGAGGTCACGTGTCTCTCCGCATCTCAGAACTCTACAATCCCCCATCATTTAGATAATATGCTTCTTTTGAATTCTTCCTGCCAAAATGGACAATTTCACATTTTCCATGTTAGATTCCCTTTGCTAGAACCCTAACTCATCTCTAACCTTCTGAAGCCTCTTCAATCCTCCACATAATTAGGTCCACCATGTCTGCATTGACTTTTCAAATGAACATTTCACCCAGTGTCATTCTCCAGCCTTCTCGCAATAACCCAGCACATTGATTATTTGAAAAGAAACATCTAATTCCCTCTGCAATGCCCCAATTGAACCTACTCCCATCACACTCTCAGGCAGTGCATTCCACACTCCAACTACTTGCTGTGACAGAAATTGTTAGTTCACTTTTCACACTTCCTATTTAAAAAAATCTTCTCACACTGTGCTTTATATATTGCTTTATTTCTTTCTTAATTTCTCACAATATACTTCCCTTTGTCTCATGCATGTATTGGGTGGGAATTTATGGTCTTGTTCAGCCCAAAACCATAAAATCCTGCCCAAGGTCAACAGGCCCACCCCTCACCTGCCACGATCCCCAAAGTGGAAGGGGCAGTAAAATTCCAGCCATTATTTATATCATAGAATCTTCCTGTACAGAAGGAGGCCATTCAATCTATCATGCTTCTCTGAAAGAGCTACCCAGTTAATCCTACCCTCCACTCTTTCCCCACAGATGAGCATTTTTTTCCTTTTCCTAGATCCAATTTCCTATGGGATTTTACTATTGAGCCTGCTTCCACCATGCTATCAAGCAATAAATTCTAGATCATACTATTCTTCCATTTTGCCATCTCATATCTCTACCTTAGTGCTTTCTTTCTTTTCTATTTCTAAGGTTATTCTATTTCTTATCCCTGTGCCATTATGTGTTTCCCCTTTCCTCCAATATTTCCCCTTTTGCGTGATTTGATCGTATTTAAATGCTGCACATCATTAATATTTTTCCAATACTGGAGAAAGATTTAGTATCTGAAATATCGACTTATGTTCTGTGGACAGGTTCTAATTGATCTGAGTGTTCCAGTATTTTCCAGCTCTGTTTTGTATTACCAATATTTTGGGTTTATATTTTTGGGGTTGGAGAGGAGAGTGTCAAAGGTTCAGTGCTGTTTCTCTCTCGAAAAAAGCAGGACCTCTAACAATAGGTGGCACGGTGGCACAATGGTTAGCACTCAGTGCCAGGGACCTGGGTTCGATTCCAGCCTCAGGTGACTGTCTGTGTGGAATCTGCATGGATTTCCTCCAGGTGCTCTGGTTTCCTCCCACACTCCAGGGTTACGGTGATGGGGCCTGGATGGGATTGTTGTTGGCGTAGGCTTGGTGGGCTGATGGTGCTCCTATGCACTGTAGGGATTCTATGATTCTTCTATGGATAAAGTAGGTTGATGTATGTGAAGCATATCTTTCATTTGAATAAAGAAAGTGAATCGTTGACAATGTGCAGGTTTCACCAACCGAACAAAAATATTTAACCAGATTCAATGTTTTAATGTTTCAGTTCATTAAAACCAGACTTCAAAGACATTATCCATCATTATTGAGGACAGAACTGAAAAAAACTTTTACTCCAAGACAAATACGGATTGTGGTCTGATTGATATATTGAATATATTTCGTTACATGTTCCTTTGTTCTCTAACAGTTAATTTATTGTTTCATACTTGATTCAGTGCTTGCTGTTGGATTGCTACGACTGTAGTAAATTTCAGCCCTGTAGCTGATAGTAATTTCATATTTAATAGACATGTTTAGAATGCAAAGAAGGATACCAGAACATATTAATAATAAATGTTTTGAAGATTGGATATTGAAATTTGTGCAATCTTTTTTGATAACTATATTTCCTGCCCACTGACCCCGGTCAGACACCCACTCATGCTCCATTTTAAATCAAATAAACTTTTTTATTTCCTTTTTACCACTGAAGGTCAGTATCATTATAGATCACAGATGGGTAATCTTGGCAATAGATCAAAAGAAAGGAAAGAAAAATTGAAACTGAACAGGTTGGAAGCACCAACACATCATTGGGAATTAAAGTAAAAAAAGATTGGATGTACAGCTCAGGCAGAAGCTGAAAAATGCTTCATGTAAGGTGCAGCTCAGAAGTCTCAAGACAGGAACAGGAGTCTTATCTTTCCCTTTCAGACTAGTTGGTCATTACCTTTTTCTGTTTCATAATCTCCAGCTTTCAAGGTTCTTCTTCTCAGGAGGAGGATCTGTCTCTCTCTCTTTTTCTAGGCTTCAAGTTGTTTGTTTTTATATTTTAGTTCCTGTCTTACTATTGCTTTTGTGAATGCTTGAGAACAAGGATCATGCCATGTATTAAGTTATTATGAATGATTATATCAATATCATGGCCTAATGAAACCTGGCTGATTGGTGATGACACCGTTCTCCTGAATGAAGCCTTGCTGTTTGGCTTGTGCCATGCTCATCACAAAATCTTACTGTTGACCTGATTGTCTACGGGCAGAACTTTCTCGTTCCACCCACCATGGGAATCGTGGCCACTGGGACATGGACCATGCAAAGGTCCATTGACCTCGAGTGGGATTTTCCGGTCTTGGGGCGAGTGTGGCTGGAAAATCCCACCCTCTGGGCCCTATTTTACCATTCTGATTCTAAGTGCTGGGAGTGTTTCAGATCTGACCTTTCGACCCATTCTCAGGTGCCCCCATACACACTCTGCCTGCAAAAATATCAGCGAGTTCTGTGGGCAAGGCTTAACACACCCTAGACCCTGCAGCTCTGATTGGCTCCTCTAACTGCGCATGTGCAGAAAAAAAAGATAGAATGCTGCTTCCCTGCCACATCCCTGCCACATCCATTAAATGCAATGGAAATGCATTTAAATAGCTATCACACCCATATCAGGCGTGGTCCCGATCGCGGCCATTTTCAGGCCTTGGTAAAGGGTGAACAGGTGCAGAGGTGAGCGTGGATCGCACTACTCACCTCACGCCTGACTTTACCAAGTTTTCTCTCCCGAAAATGGGTGCAATACAATGGTAAAATTGGGCTCTACATGTATGGCACCTGTCCCTGTCTTGAGACTTCAGAGCTGCACTTTTCCTCCTTTGAGCATCTCATTCTGCTCCAGCCTTCTCACGTCTCATTCAAAATCATCATGTCTTCCCAAGTACAAGACACATTTTTTCATCGCGGGATCTTTACTGCTTTCCTCCCTTAGTCTCTGTACTGAGCAATGTCTAAATCTTGGCAATTTCTTCCTTTATCTCAACTCATTGCACTTTCACTTCTTTGTTTCTCTTATTCTCCTTAAATCTTTCTCCTGCACACATATTCACCAACACAGATCCATGGCCACTTCCTTCATCTTGCTATCCCATATGATCTAATTAGTTCCATCAAATCAATCACAGATAAAGTCATCTCTGGTCACTTTTTTACATCACTCTCCACCCATATCCCCCTTTCCACACTTTACTCCCTCCTGGAAAAAAAACTATCACTCAATTCATATACACTTTCAAAACCCCAATTATCTAGCCTCTGGTCCTTCATTCTCCACAACATTGCTTACTATTTTCTACTCAGTCATGCCCTCATCTCCACCTTTAATATCCTGGTCTTCAATAAAACCTCTTTCAATCAGGCCATTGCTTCAATACAGCTATCATCCCCACCCTCTTACGTGTAAGGAATCCAGACTTAGGAATTTACAATGGACAATTAATTGATATATCCATCAATGCTCTATGAAGTGCTGCCAGACCCCATTCTTATCTGTTACAACTGCTCACTATTCTAGAGTCACCCTGGAATGCAAAGATAACGCTTCACGTCTTTACTCTACTGCAAAACATCTTCTTAAACCCTGTTTTCTCCCTACTCAACTCCAACATAAAATGTAATGAATTCATAGACTGTTTTGCAAATAGGTTAAGATTATCTGACCATCCTAATCTTAAGCTCACCATATTTGTCTAAATTCTCTCCTATCCCTTTGTGCTCTTTTGGGTTCACCCTGCCCATTAGCCCCACCTCCTGTTCACTCAATTCTATTCTCACCCAACTTCCCCTCCAGGTCCCAATATTAGCTGAGAATGTTAATGGTTCTCTCCTTTTATGTGTTGTCCCTCTCTTTTTTACATGTATCGTATCTACTTCCTCTGAAAACCAACCCTTGACCCCATCAGCCTTGAGAACAACTGTCCTGTCTGCAAACTCCCTTGCTTCTCCAAAGTCGTTGGACATGTTGTCAGCACCAAAATCTGTGTCCATCTTTCCCAGAACTCCATATTTGAATCCCTTCGATCATGTTTTTGCTCCCGCCACAGCAGAAAAGTAGCCATCAAAGTCACAAATGATATCCTATTTCGTTGTGATTAAGGTAAACTATTCCTCATTCTTGACCCATCTGAAGTCTTTTACACAGTTAATCATCATGTTGGAATAGCTATATTTGAGACCAGGACTTATTTCTCCATTATTTTTCCCTTTTCCTCTCAATTGCTGTGCTGCATGCAAATGGGGCTAAATGAAAGAGATTCATGTTTGTATGCTTTTAAACTCACTCTCAGGATGGCGCACAGATCTGTCGTGGTGGTGATGTGTTACAGATCACTCAAGCAATCCAAGGTGCTAGGGAAAACATACACTGTCACATTCAAGTTGTAAGCTGGATCATTGAACAGTGATGATAGAGGGTCCAACTTTCTTTCCATCCCATGGCTGACCAGGAATGTCTCCTGCTTTATGCCTACCAGGGGTGTGTGTTGGAAGGATTCACAGTTTGATAATCAGCCTGTTTGGCTGTGTTAACCATATGCCTTCTTTGACCACCAAGTTGTGGGATGGGATTCGAACCTGGACATTCTGATTTACATGTAGGGACACCATCCACAGTGCCTGATCTACTGTACCTAACCAATATGTTATTTGTGCATCAATAAAATCCTTCAGCTTTCTTTGTTACCGGCACTTCCATTCATATTTTCTATCTGTATAAAATCCCATGGGATCTCAAAAAATTCAAGCCACATTAGTACAATTTAAAAACAAGACAAAAATCAAATTGTGGATTCCTGGCACGAATCAAAGGTTCATATTGATGGGTGATACAAAGAACTTAGGTGTCAGCAGTGACCTTTACTTTGCATCAAGCACCTACATTTTCCACCTAAAATTACTTCAAGTGGCCACTGAGACGACATTTATATTCTGCTCCTCTATGGGAAATACTTCAGAATATTTAACTACGGCAGCTATTGTTCTATATGTAAACACAGGGTCTTCCTATAGGATAGATGTGATAAGTACACACTGTTATTGGAGAATCTTGTCTGGCAGCTGTGCAGGTCAGGAAACTGCAGCCACTATACCCACAATCCATTCTCCTTTAAATTTGG
Source organism: Carcharhinus amblyrhynchos (assembly GCF_965287045.1). Classification (NCBI taxonomy): domain Eukaryota; kingdom Metazoa; phylum Chordata; class Chondrichthyes; order Carcharhiniformes; family Carcharhinidae; genus Carcharhinus; species Carcharhinus amblyrhynchos. The sequence goes on along the minus strand of NC_137328.1, from coordinate 24,626,745 downwards.
TGAACAGAAAAATTAGGAGCAGTATGCCTTCCACTGGTGTAGCTTGTAGACAAGACTCCCCATAGGACAGAGCTGCCCTCAGCTAAATAAGATTCAATATCGTGCCATGTATGAACGGTCAGCCTGATTTCTTAGGAAGCTGTGATGCATCTGTTGGTGGTTAGGTTTTCATAATCAGCAAGTCATGAAGGAATTGGGCCAAGTGTCACTAACAGAAAATTCTCAATACACTCTCAACAGCTAGAATAACTGTCAACATTTTCTTAAATACAAAACGAATCATAGAAAAGTAAGCTGGAATCAAAGGCACAGAAAGTCACTGTGCAGTCCATAATGCCTGACCTAGCTCTCTGAAAGAACCAAATAATTTGTCCCACTCCTCTATTCTTCTTCATTGTAAGTATTTCATTTTCAAATGTTATAATCTACTCTCCTTTAAAAGTTAGTATTGCATCTGCTTCCAAATGCATTCCAGATTAGAACAACTCATTGCGTAAAAATAAAATCTCCTCAACTCCCTTCAGGTTCTTCTGCCAATCTTATCTTAAATAATTGTAATTGTACAGAAATCAACATACCTCGTGGAGGCATTAACTAATGTCTTCAGGCTGCATGGATTGCGAATCATTTTATCTAAAATGCTAACTATTTCTTCAAATTTGGGCCTGCTGTTGCGATCCTTCTGCCAGCAGTCAAGCATCAACTGGTAAAGAGCGGCTGGGCAGTCCATGGGAGTTGGCAAGCGATAGCCTTCCTCCACAGCCTTGATAACCTATTGCAAACAAAGTAAACGTTTTTCAAATGATAACACGTATCTAATGTCACACAACTTTTACCTCGCTTCATTACAATTTACCTTACTTCCAATACAATCTACCACACAGGCTCCATTTGAAGCTCATAGACTGTGAGAGCACTATACTTTCAAAAAGGGAACACTATACGATATTTGTAAACGTTTAGCTCATTGTGTTGAGACCTGTTCCTTAAATGAGGCATTCCAACATGATGTAGCTGATCTTTACTCGTCAAATGTGTCCCTTAAGGTTCCACTTCTGCGCTTCTGGTTATGAGTACTGCCTTCCAGGAGCACATGTCACTAAAAGGTCAATTCCTTTCCATTGCCGAGCTATTTTCTTCATGGCAAGAGTGCTACCTTTTTACCACAGCAATTGAGATCGATGAGGATAATAAAGGTCTGGCACGTGTTTGCTGGAACTTCAGAAAGTATCTCTCAGTTCTATAGGGCCTTTATATTCCTGCTCTCTGGAAATGGAATGTTGGCTCAGTAACCAAGCACACTGATTTCCTTTGTGCAATGTTCCATAAAAATCAAAAAGTCGATCTTTACAAAAGGGTTTAAGGCTTTGTTACACATAATATACAGAGCGAATCTTCTCTCATGCATGATACCCCGGGATTTGTGTCTGTTTCCTGCTCTCATTAGAGTCATAAAGGTTTATAGCATGGAAACAGGCCCTTCAGCCCAACTTGTCCATGCCGTCCTTTTTTTTCAAAACCCCAAAACTAATCCCAATCGCCCACATTTGGCCCATATCCCTCTTTACCCATTGCACCCATGTAATTATGTAAATGCTTTTTAAAATATAAAACTGTACTCGCCTCTACTACAACCTCTGGCAGCTTGTTCCAGACACTCACCACCCTCTGTGTGAAAAAATTGCCCCTCTGGACACTTTTTGTATCTCTTCCCTCTCACCTTAAACCTATGCCCTCTAGTTTTAGACTCCCCTACCTTTGGGAAAAGATATTGACTACCTACCTTGTCTATGCCCCTCATTATTTTGCAGACCTCTATAAGGTCACCCCTCAGCCTCCTATGCTCCAGAGAAAAAAGTCCCAGTCTATTTAGCCTCCCCTCATAACTCAATCCATCAATTCCTGGTAGCATCCCAGTAAATCCTTTCTGCACTCTTTCTAGTTTAATAACGTCCTTTGTATAATAGGGCAACCAGAATTGAACACAGCTTTACCAATGTCTTGTACAACTTCAACAAAACGTCCCAACTCCTGTATTCAATGTTCTGACTGATGAAACCAAGCATGCCGAATGCCTTCTTCACCACCCTGTCCCCCTGTGACTCCACTTTCAAGGAGCTTTGAACATGTACGCTTAGATTTCTTTGTTCTGTAACTCTCCCCAACGCCCTACCATTAACTAAGTAAGTCCTGTCCTGGTTCAATCTACCAAAATGCATTATCTTGCATTGTCTAAATTAAACTTCATCTGTCATTCATCAGCTCACTGGCCCAATTGATCATTGCAATTGGAGATAACCTGCCTCACTGTCCACCATGCCACCAATCTTGGTGTCATCTTCAAACTTACTAACCATGCCCCCTATATTCTCATCTGAATCATTAATATAAATGCCAAATAACAGTGGGCCCAGCATTGATCCCTGAGGCACACTGCTGGTCATGGTGTGGAAATGCCAGCGTTAGACTGGGGTAAACACAGTAAGTCGTCTCAAAACACAAGGTTAAAGTCCAACAGATTTATTTGGTAGCAGATGCCACTAGCTTTCGGAGTGCTGCTCCTTCATCAGGTGAATGGGTCACAGGCCTCCAGTTTGAAAAACAACTCTTCTGTCAAGAAGCCAATTTTGTATCCATTTAGATACCTCACCCTGGATCCCGTGAGATTTAACTTTATGCAACAACCTACCATGTGGTACCTTGTCAAAGGCCTTGCTAAAGTCCATGTAGACAACATTAACTGCACTGCCCCCATCTACCTTCTTGGTTACCCCTTCAAAAAACTCAATCAAATTTGTGAGACATGATTTTCCACTCACAAAGCCATGCTGACTGACCCTAATCAGTCCTTGCGTCTCTAAATGCCCGTAGATCCTGTCTCTCAAAATACCTTCCAACAATTCACCCACCACAGATGTGAAGCTCACTGGCCTGTAGCTCCCAGGCTTTTCCCTGCAGCCTTTTTTAAACAAAGGCACAACATTTGCCACTCTCCAATCTTTAGACACCTCACCCATGACTATTGATGATTCAAATATCTCTGATACGGGACCCGCAATTTCCTCTCTAGCCTCCCATAACGTCCTGGGAGATACCTCATCAGGTCCCACAGATTTATCTACCTTGGTGCTCTTTAAGACTTCCAGCACCTCCTTCTCTGTAATATGTACACTCTTCAAGATATCAATATTTATTTCCTCAAGTTCCCCAACCTCCATGCTTTTCTCAGTAGTAAATACTGATGAGAAATATTCATTTAGGATCTCACCCATCTCTTGTGGATCTGCACATAGATGACCTTGAGTAGGTCAGATGCTGATACAGACTCTGATTTGCTATGTTTAATTCCATGCGATTCCCCAATCTTATCGTGAGGAGGAGAGTTGTAAGTCTCCCCGAAACATTCCATTGATGGATGTCTTGACAATTCTTCTTCTCCAGTAAGTTGAATTTTTTTCAGTGAAAGTGGCTTAAGTTTTCTGGAGATTGAGAGGCGGGAGTGGGGGTGGGTGGGGGGGGAGATCCCAGGATATAAAGTTAGCTCCCCATTGGTTGTATTTGCCCCATAGGGGTACCCTTATATTGTGTAGCTCTTTTTTAGTTGTCCTGTGGAGGAGGATGTGCTTCATATGCACCTCCTCATGGCTTTTTCCTGGTATCCTGAGATCCCCTACTCTTTTTGGTATCCTTTAATTATCCATACACAGGGAAAGCTGACTACAATGATTGCAAAGATTGATAGGCTAAATATTCATAATATTTTCTATATTTATTTATGGAATAATGATTACTCTTGCACTCTGCTAGATTTTGGAAATTTGTTGTGTTTTGTTGCAAAATGAAGACCTTCAATAAAAACATTATTAATAAAAATATCTTCTGAGCATCATATGTGCAACTGTAAGTGTTTACACCAAGGGTAAGGGCAGCAGTAGCTGTGCTTATGATGTCCATGTGGTGGTTTCCTGATAGACACCATGCTCTGTATGTACTGAAATGTAGGATTATATAACTGCCCATCCTGTCCTTTGTTGAAGCTGTTAACTCTGTGTGGTATTTTAATTCTGCTCCAGTTACCTTCCAGTACTTTGCTCACATTGTCTTTACTGATTGACAATGCTTGACTTTAAGTTAAATACAGTTTTTTTAAAGATAGATACATTAATGCCTTTGCTGAAATATTGGAGAAAGGAATTTAATTTAGCATTCATGTGCCACTGACAACAGAAATTTCCAAGCTAAATGTTTGCTTCACTGATTGCCTACAAGGTATGAATACTTACATCTTGATTAGTCATTTCCCAGTAAGGTCTCTCTCCATACGACATCACCTCCCACATGACAATTCCGTAACTCCAAACATCACTGGCTGAGGTGAACTTGCGGTAAGCTATTGCCTCTGGAGCTGTCCACCTGATTGGGATCTTCCCTCCCTGTCCATCAGATAGGAAGAAAATACTGTCAGCATCTAAGGACATGAGACTCCTTGCAAGAGACGCAGAAGAAAGATATAGAAACTCTGGCTAAATGGAACTGACAGAAGATCTCTGAAGAGCAAAGCCCCCATGCAATGGTTGACCGACTATTAATTGGTTGTCCTGATCTTTCAGACTCATTTTGTTTGAATAGCCACAAAGTATGAGAATTGACTTGTTGATTAAGCTGATTCAAGAACCGTCTTCTCTACAAGATGCACAAAGCACATAAGAAGCAATAAGATACATTTTCATCAGTCAAAAACAACGCATTTATGTATTCAGCCAACTGTGCACGTGGAATGTTATAAGAACACCACATCATTTGTATCTTAGGGGCAACTATGGAAAGTCTAGGCTCTTGTTTCTTGAGTTATGAGGTGAATTTGCCAGAGACTTTGTTGAGAATGTAAACATTTAAGGTGTTATATATCAATGTATCAGGCTTGCTCACTGACTAGATTTGAACTGCATAATCCAGATTTTGCATGGAACTATTGAACAATATCAGCTGGCCATCCAAAGTCTGATATTGAAAATCTACTTTTTGCAGTTAATTTTACACATTATAGAGAAATAAAAATAATTTTCAATCCCCCCCAACTTACCCAACCTCCCAGGGGGGCTTAATGGTTTCTCCTCCCTCCAGGAGGTTAGGAGTAAATCCTGCTGGAGGGAATCATTCCCGGCAGTGGGGGGAGACATTAACAGGCCCAGACACTTCAGTCCTGGCCCGCTAACGAAATATAAATCGTTTCTGGCTTGGAGCTGATTACGCTGAACATCTTAGTTTCGAAGAGTTGCAGAAGCTTTGGCGCCTGGTTGCTTGAGCAGCACAGTAGGCTGGCAGAATTGCACTCCTTAGGAGGCTTTCAAGGGAGATGCTAAAAGGTTGGTACCTCTCATGGGAGAGTTTTGAACCAGAAGGCATAATCTCAGACTAAGAGGTTGCCCATTTAAGACAGTGATGAGGAGGAATTTCTTCTCTCAGATGTTAGTGAGTGCAAAGGACTGTAGCAGCTGGGTCATTAGTATGTTCAAGGCTGAGATAGACAGATTTTTAATCAGTAAGGAAATTAAGGGTTATGGGGATTAGGCAGGAAAGTAGAGTTGAGGATTATCACATCAGATCAGAGATGATCTCATTGAATGGTGGAGCAGACTCAATGGGCTAAATAGCCTACTTCTGTCCCTACATCTTATAGCCTTATGATTTGAAATGATTTACCACTCAATTAGGGATGGGCAACAAATGCAGGTCTAGCCAGGGATGTCCCATGAATTAATTAAATAGCACATATCTTATTCTCCCCTTGAGGAAGTTTCTGGAAAGGAAGTGAACCCAGGCATAATGGGATTCTTTATTAGGGAGTCAGAATATATTGCTGAGATAAACAAATGGAGCAAAAAGATTTACAGTTTTCAAATCTAATTAAAACATACATTCATAACCACATTCCATTTTTAATCCTTGGAAAAGTTTTCCTTCTGCTGCAGGATAGTGCCAAATAGTATCATTCCTAAATCTGCAGTTGGTGCAATTTCAATGAGAATTGTTCATTGGGGAAGGAGTTGATGTGAACGGGGTTTGCATTTGCACTTTTCTCATTGCTGCAATGATGTTCTACAATCTCTTTCTCAAGCCCACTAACTTCAGGTCTAACCAGGTCAAACTTTTCACTTTGACTACACAGCTGAGGGAAGTTCCTCACAGCCTTAGAGAAGAAAACAATTATTTCATTTATTTCCCAGATTACTTTGCTGGCAGGAACCCTTCAATCAGTAAAAGGTACAGGTAAATAATCCACTAACACTTTCCACTGACATATTACACTCTGTTTAGCCAAGATAGCTAATGTGTTATAATTACTGAACAGAAGAGTGTACAGTCCAATGTGATTTCCAATGCTTTCTCCATCGCTATGCTGGATTTAGCTTTTAATTTATTGTGAAGACGGCAGAGAATGTCTCAGATGCCTCTATAATCTGTTTATTTTGTCCATGTCATACAATATGACAGTCTTCTGTTGAAGGGTCTTCTGGGGGTGGCACGCCGGCACAATGGTTAGCACCGCTGCCTCACAGCAGCAGGGAGTTGGCTTGATTCCTGATTTGTGGAGCTTATAGGTTTTCCCCATACCTGCCTGGGTTTCCTCCAGGTGCTCGAGCTCCCACAGTTCAAAGGCATGCAGATTAGGTGGATTGGCAATGCTAATTTGCCTGTTGGTGTCCAAAGATGTGTGAGCTAGGTGGATTAGCCACGGTAAATGCACGGGGTTATGGGAATAAAGCAGAGGGGAGGACTTGGGTGGGATACTCTTTCGGAAAGTCAGTGCAGAGTTGATGGGATGCAGGTATTCTATAGCTCTAAGATCTGGTGATGAATCGCATCTGAGCAATTAATGTACTGACAAAATATTCAGTGCACATGAAGAATATATCCACCATTAAAATGAACCAACTTTACAAGATTTTACAGAGAGGGAAAAAAAAATGTTTATACTTTGTGATCTTTCACCTAAAGAGAGGAATTAGTTGCTGCGTTTGTTTTGTGAGCATTTCCTCCTTGATAATCCAATGGAATTTCGGATCACCAGAATGAAAGCTGGCCAAAAGTCCATTTAAATCAGCACTATTTATTCAGCGCTGCCGAATGGATTAACTCAGAAAAAGAGCCTGAAGCAAGATAATGTGAAACACAGTGCACTGGGACCCCTGATAAATTCATCACTTAAACCAGGACATTGTACATATAGGGCGCTGCAGCAGAGGTAACAGAACAACAGAAATACAACTGGGGTATATAGAGTCCTAAAGAGGATTATGCTCATCAGCTTCTTGTGTTTTTCCCTACATAAAATCCATTTCTCTGTCATGTATTGGATTTTCCTGTGAAGTGTCTTGGAATTACATTAAAGGTGCTATATAAATACAAGTTGCCACTGTTACACATGGTCCTAAAGTAAGCTCTGCAAACTAGCACTCCTGTCTTTGCCAAATTCCAAGAATGTCTGGGCATTGCTTCTCTGAATCTTGATTTTTTTTTCAAATCACTCTGTTGCCTTGCTCCACTTACAATCTTCAGCATCTCATTAAACGTAAGTCAGAATAGTAATCTAACTTAATTTGTTTCATTGTACATTGTCAGTTGTAGTTGTTTAATAGTACACAAGTTGAGTATTGCTGAAAAAAGAGGCAAAATAAAGCTAGCTGTTTCACGCTGCTATTATGTAGTAGCAACATGCATGGCACTCATTACAGCAGGATGCTGTGTCAAGCCAAAAAGATGTTCTGTCTGTCGCACAAATGAGCAATCTGGTATATGAATATCAGTGTTGGTGTGAGCTAGGTATGTAGGCTGTATGTCCCAAGGACTGGTGGAATATATCAAATAACATGTCCCATCCGTGTTCACAACAGGCAAGGTACAGACTGCACTCAACTAGCCCATGCTTGCAAAACTATAAACACACAGTGTACAAGATTAGATGTAATTCTGTGATTGGACAGCATTTGCTAAATAACCCTTAGTATACTAAAAATTACACTGACAACGAATTTAAAATTGTCAGTCAGGCTCAGAGTGTGCTGCCCTCGCATGTACTGGAATCTACATATATTAATACACAGGGCCCTGTTCTTTGAGGCAGAAAGAACATGTACACACATAGTGCCCGGTTCAGCTAAACAGAATAAATAACAGCCAGTCACTGATTCATTCCTCAGGGCAAAACTTTGTCACATCAGGGTCAAGCTGTCTGGTTTAAATTCCAAGCAGTACTTGGCAGTTATCTCAGTCACCATGAACTGGTGCAATCTCCATGGCAATGCCTCTGCCAATCAGAGTCCACTTACCAACCAATCAGCATTCCCTTCTCATACAGCATAAATTGTTATTTTCCCCTTATATTGGTATTCTTGTGAAGTGTCCAAATGAGAGCAAGGCAAAAGGTTTTGACATGTCTCTTTTTTCAGCAATTATCAGTTGAACAATAAAATGAGTGACCAAAGGAATCTTTGTCCCTCTGTCCAGTCACCAATAAATTGAAACATAAGATTCCTGACCTCGTCGGCTTAACTCACCACAAACTAAACACAGGGACCTACTGCTCCCAAATGAGTCTTACTTTAGGTTCATGAGTTATGGCCCAATAATGCCATTTCTTCTTAAGGAATTGAGAGACCTGCATGAGCAAATCTGGTGGCAATCAGCTGAATGTTCAAGAGAGGCCAGGATTAATCTCTCTATATAACTTTTCTCAGGATCCCCTGCGCTCCAGGAAGAGTAGAAAGTATGTGCTTCTGAATGTCATGCCTTCAATATTGAGAGGCATGTCTGTGTGGAGTTTGCATGCTCTACCCATGTCTGCATGGGTTTCCTCCGGGTACTCCGGTTTCCTCTCACAGTCCAAAGATGTGTGGGTTAGGTGGATTGGGCATGGTAAATTGTTCATTAATGTCAGGGGATTAGCAGGGTAAATATATGGGGTTACAGGGATAGGGCCTGAATGGGACCATTGTCAGTACAGGCTCAATGCTGGATAGCCTCCTTCTGCACTGTAGGGGTTCTATGAATATTGATGTGAAAAATTGGAGTCAGTGGGCATTGAATATGATGATTAAATTCCGCAAAGCTGTTGGGTGAGGCAGGTGTTAAAACCGACACAAACAACTGGAAAACCTAATAATATCAAGATAAAATAATTCAATAACAGTTCAATAAGCATGTGACACGTGAGTCACACTATTGATGCTGATAATGCAGAGGTCCAGGTATAGAAGGTGCACCAAAGGAAAATAGGCTTATCTAGACTGAAGAGACTGCTGGAGTCAGCTAGAACAAACCTGAAAAATCTACAATGAGGTAATAAATGGTACCCAACATGGATTCAGCAGAGAAATCATGCCAGACCAACCATCTCAACATGGTAGAGGAAGTAACCCTAGGAATCCTGTACCTGGGAAGCTGTTCAGCATACTGTATCCAAATATCCATTCAGCATTCAATTCCCACCTGAAAAGCTGTCAGTCAAACATAAGCGGTGATTCAAGAGTATGCCCTGGGAATGGGTCAGAATTTGGAGTGTGGGGACAGGGAAGCACTGAGTGGAATATGCCACTGGTCAGTGTTGGAGTCACATCTCATTTACTTCAACAACTAGGGACTCAATCACAAAATGACAAAATCTTATTTCTAACTGGGAGTACAATTGAAAGGGACATCTTGGAAATTACAATGAGCTGGACAAAATAACGAAATGGCAGATGAAATCTATCATGTCAAATACAAGAGACTGTGTATAGGAAGCAAAAAATAATTAACACGTATTTCATGAAATGTTCTAATCTAGCTAAGGATCAAACTGGTAGAATCAGCAATCCCTTCAGCCGAGATAAGATCAGCCTCCTTTGCTGAACCTCTTGTAGCACGACCTCTCAAGCTCTCAGCATCAAGAGAAGCAAGCACATTTCACAAGGTTCCTATTGCAAACCATATGCTTGGTCCCTTAGAATATGTAAAGTCTCATCTTTCAAGTCTCTTTGTCTTACCTACTGTATTCTGTCAGCAAAACTAGTGCCTTTAACATTGCAAATTATCCCAAAATAGTTCAGAGTAGCATTGTCAAACGAAATTTGACACTGAGCCCGACAAGGAGAAATTAGGACAGATGTCCAAAAACTTGGTCAAAGAGGTTGGTTATTTGGAGCAATTGAAAGACGGAGAGAAATGTTTAACACAGGAATTCCAGTTTCCAGGACCTTGAGAGGGGAAAGCATGGTCATCAATGGTAGTGTGATTAAAATCCTATATATGCAAGAGACTAGAACTGGAGGAATGAAGAATCTTAGAACATTGCTGAGCTGCAGGAGGTTACAGAGTTAGGAAGGGATAAGGTCATGGAGGCAACTGAAAACAAGGATGAGAATTTTAACATCAAGATGTTGCTGGATTAAGAGCCAATGTTGGTTACGGAGCAGAGGAATGGGAAATGAACAGGACTTAGCACGAGTAAGGTATGGGCAGAAGAGTTTTGGGTGAGTTTAAATTTGGACTGGTCAGTGTTTAAAAACTCTGCGACCAGCCTGAACGAGTACACCACTACAGTAACTGACTTCATTAATAAGTGTGTAGAAGACTGCGTGCCAAAGAAGCAAATCCGTGTGTTCCCCAACCAGAAATGATGGATGAACAGGGCTATCCACTGTTTGCTGAAGTCCACGTCTGAGGCGTTCAAGTCAGGCAGCACTGACCTATACAAGAAAGCCAGATATGATCTAAGGAAATCCATCAAAGATACCAAAAGGCAGTACCAGACCAAACTAGAGTCCCAGGCTAGCCACACTGACTCTTGCCGACTATGGCAAGGTCTTCAAGACATAATAGGCTACAAGATGAAAGCGTGTAAAATTGCCGGCACCAACACACCCCTACTGGATGTGCTCAATGTACTCTACACTCATTTTGAGCAAGAGATCAGCGCGACCATGCCCTCCACCCTGGGAGTCCTGGATGAACCTGTATCTAGGATCACCACTGCACTTGTCAGAGCAGCCTTCTCAAAGGTCGAACCATGGATAGTGACTGGCCCGGATGGGGTACTCAGAAAAGCACTCAGATCCTGTGTGGATCGGCTGGCGGGGGTATTCACAGACCTTCAACCTCTCTTTACAACAATCTGAGGTCCCTATCTACTTCATCCTGGTATGAAAAAGAACAAAGAAGAATTCTGGCATCCATCATTATGAAGTACTTCGAAAAGCTAGTCATGACACAAATCAATTCCAGGCTCCCGGACTACCTGGATCCACTACAGTTTGCGTACCGCAGCAATAGGTCCACAGCAGACACCATCTCCATAGCCCTGCACTCAACTGTGGAACACCTAGATAAATAGAAATCTGACATAGGTGTCCTTGTATAGATCAGCCTTTGACACCATTATTCCTACGAAACTCATCTCCAAACTCCATGGACCTGAGCCTTGACAACTCCCTCTGTGACTGGGTCCTGAACTTCTTAACTCACAGACAACAATCAGTAAGGATAGGCAGCAAAACCTCCTCCATGATCATCCTCAACACTGGTGCCCAATAACGCTGTGTTCTTAGCCCCCTACTATACACCTGAAACATCTACCACTGTGTGGCCAAATTCCCCTCCAATTCAATTTTCAAGTTTGCTGACGACACCACTGCAGTGGGTCGGATTTCAAACAATGATGAAACAGAGTACAGGAATGAGATAGAGAATCTGGTGAACTGGTGTGGCAACAATGATCTCTCCCTCAATGTCAATAAAGCAAAGGAGGTTGTCATCAACTTCAGGAAGTGTAAAGGAGAACATGCCCCTGTCTACATCAACGGGAATGAAGTAGAAAGTGTCGAAAGCTTCAAGTTTTTATGTACCCAGATCACCAACAACCTGTCCTGGTTTCCCCATGCTGACACTATAGTTAAGAAAGCACACCAATGCCTCTACTATCTCAAAACACTAAGGAAATTTGGCATGTCAGTAACAACTCTCACCAACTTTTACAGATGCACCATAGAAAGCATTCTTTCTGGTTGTGTCACAGCTTGGTATGGCTCCTGTGCTGCCCAAGACCGCAAGGAACTAAACAAGCTTGTAAGTATAGTCCAATCCATCAAGCAAACCAGCCTCCCATCCATTGACTCCATCTACACTTCCCGCTCGGCAAAGCGGCCAGCATAATTAAGGACCCTGCTCACCCCAAACGTTCTCTCTTCCACCTTCTTCCATCAGGAAAAAGATACCAATCTGAGGTCATGTACCAATTGACTCAAGAACAGCTTCTTCCCTGCTGCTGTCAGACTTTTGAATGGACTTACCTTGCATTAAGTTGATCGTTCTCTATACCCCAGCTATGACTATAACACTACATTCTGCACTCTCTCATTCCCTTCTCTATGAACGGTATTTCTTTTTCTCTGTATAGCGTGCAAGAAACAATACTTTTCAGTGTATTTTAATACATGTGACAATAATAAATCAAATCAAATTTACGTAGGCTAGAAGATGGAATTGAGCATTGCATCAGTGAAGCCTAGAGATGATGAAGGGATGGATGGAGGCAGGGGTGGAGCAGGGTGATGTCAGAGAGGTAAATAGGCAGACTTGATGATGGGAAGACTAGCCTTTCGAAGCACTTCATAAAGGCTTAACTTTATAATTGGAAAATAAATGATTACCTTTTGAAATGGCTGAGAACATGTGTTGATTTTATGCTGGTGCCAATAGGCACTGGCTTTGGGGACCCAGTCTTTAGGATCTGTGCATAAGCGATTGCTGATGTATTAGACTATCTACCAGGAAGTTATCAAAAAATGTTGGAAATTATGTATACCAACTTGTGTAGGATTCACACTCTGCCATCAACTCTGGACTATGCAACCACCTCAATAGACACTAAAATTGGAATACTGGTGTGTACCTGTGGCATCAGTTGTTGTATATCTAAAGGATGTTCACAGTGGGACCATACAGGGTTTTGACTACATTATCTCAGAACTCTAACTGGATCACAAATGTTCCATAGCCTGTTCTCCTGGTGATCTTGAGCATTGAACCTCAGACTGATGGCAGAAATAGTTGTGCAATGAATAGAATGCATTGCCTTTCTCCAGCTGAATAATCAATGCTTGACACCAAAGAAAGCCAGTTGTGCTCATTTCCCAACAGCCATCTAGTTACTGTAGTTGGGTTCTTCTAATCTTGGGGTTCAACCTAATCTTCTTAAGACTGTTGGCCACAAAGATCACAAGAGGCCAGACACTGTCACATAGCCTTCCATTGCTCTCACTGCAGCCTGTTAGCTGCAGGGAGATAACCAGAAATCTTCCGATATTGCGAAGCATGTACTGCCTGACATCCCTTGAGATTACAACTACAGACACTTGAATCATCTCTGAAGCCAAAAGTGCTATAAAATTGGCAAAATGTCTCCTGATAACTTTAATTGACCTTGTATGTATACATTTATGAAGCCCCTTCGTTCAGCAGTGGACTATTCCATTTTAATTTCAGTAAGATGATTGTGGAATATTATATTTAATAAAGGTCCTTGAGGACAATTAAATCTCTGGTTAATTGAAATAAATGACAGATATCGCAGCATCCACTGAGACCACCTTGTCATATTTGTGTTGGAGCAACAAAGCATTAAAGGGTGCAGAAACATTGAAGGTTGGAGATAGCACAGAGTGTCAACATGAACAGCAGTGCAGTTTAATCCCAGACTCAATGTAAATTTAAAGAATGAAAATATACCTTGATCACAATCACATAAGAACAAATATCAGCTGAATTACATTTTTGTAGATGATGCGGATAGACATGAAATTCAGGACAAATTCTGAGCCTGCAGAGACTTAATTGTGGCTTGGTTTGATTGAATGGCCAAAGTACATTGTTATTATGATAATGCCAGCTCGTCTCTATAAAGAAGAAAATGACTGGATCAAATGTGTATACATATTTAAATCCTGTCAATTCTGGCAAGTTCTATAATTAATGACCACAACTTTTAAGTGAAATTCTTGAAGGACTAGAATACTAATCCATAAATAAGGTCTCAACGGCAAGTTAGGTTTGTGCTTTTATATTCCTGCCACCTTCTGTGCTCTCAAAGTGAAGCTCATCCAAAACTTAGCTGTTTGTATCCGAACTCACACCAAAACCTGCACTCACATTCCTGACCTGACAAAATTTCAGTTTAACATTTTCATTCTTAGACTCAAATATTATCATGGCTTTGCTAAAATAAAAGCAAATTACTGTGGAAACCAAAAGAGAGTAAATGTCGGAAAATCTCAGCTGGTCTGGCAGCATCAGTGAGGCGAGAAAAGAACTGACATTTCGAGTTCAGATGACCCTTTGTCAAAGTTCTGGCTTTGCTCCCTTGATCCCTGAAACCTCCTCAGGCCCTGCAATTCTTCAAGATTTCTATGGTTCTCCAAGACTGGCCTCCTGTGCATTCCCCATTTTAATCACCTCACCATTGCTCACGATGTCTTCAACTACTTGGGCCCCATGCTATGGAATTCTCTCCCTAAATCTCTCTGTTCTCTATTGGCCTCTCTCCCATTAAGTCATCTATTCTTTTAACCAACCATCTAGTGACATTGCCTAATATTGATTTATGTGGATTAATGTCAAATTTTTGTTTGATAATATCCTGAGAGGTGCCTTAAAGACTTTTGGAATTGTAGACACAATATCAGTGCAAGTTGTTGTTTTCACGTGCAAAATTTTAATTTTCTCCAATTTTCAAGCAGCATTATCTTATGAAACATGAGAGGTTTTAGTTAACTATTGAGCCCCAAAGGCCAACCCCATCTTTATCATTCCTTTATCATTGCTGAGCCCAAGTCTTGGAACTCCTTCCCTTATAGCACTGTGGGGCTACCTTTACCACAGGGACTGCAGTGTTTCATGAAGATGGTCCACCACCATCACCTTCTCAAGGGCAATTACAAATACATATTAAATGCTGCTCTTGCTCGCAACGCCCACATTCAGAGAATAGATAAAGAAAAACCACAGCCAGTAACTTCCATCTGAGGAATATATAAGTTACTGCAGGTGATTTTAATCCAAAAAAGTCAACAAGGAGTATAAGCTAAAAAGTTATAGGTTTTTTGTCTTCACTTACACTCTGCCAGAGTCGATGGTCGGAATTTTACAGGGGCTGAACATGGAAAGGTCTGCTGACCTCGGGTGGGATTTTATGGTTTTGGGACGAGCAAGGCCATAAAATCCCGCCCAATGTCCTGAACTAATTTTATTAACATGGTTTTGTGAAGGGGAGGTTGTGCCCCACTAACTTGATTGAGATTTTTGAGGAAGTGATGAAAATTATTGATGAGGGTAGTGCAATGGATGTTGTCTACATGGACTTCAGTAAGGCCTTTGGCAAGGTCAGTCATAGCAGACTGGTGCAGAAGGTGAAGTCGGATTGGAACAGAGCTGAGTGGCAAGGTGGATACAAAACTGGCTCAGTCAAAGAAGACAGAGGGTAGCAGTAGAAGGGTGTACTTCTAAATGGGCGGCTGTGACAAGTGGTGTTCCTCAGGGATCACTGCTGGGACCTTTGCTGTTTGTAATACATATAAATGAGTTGGAGGAAAATGTAACTGGTTTCATCAGTAAGTTTGCAGACGACACAAAGGTTAGTGGACTTGCAGATAGCAATGAGGACCATCAGAAGACACAGCAGGACATAGATCGTTTGGAGACTTGGGCAGAGAGATGGCAGATAGTGTTTAATCCGGACAAAAATGAGGTAATGCATTTTGGAACAGACAGGAAGTATACAGTAATTGGCAGAACCCTTAAGAGTATTGATAGGCAAAAAGATCTGGGTGTACAGGCACACAGGTCACTGAAAGTGGCAGTGCAGGTGGAGAAGGTAGTCAAGAAGGCATACAGCATGCTTGCCTTTATCGGCTGGGGCATCGAGATTAAAAATTAGCAAGTCACTTTGCAGCTTTAGAGAACCTTAGTTAGGCCGCACTTCAAATACAGTGTTCAATTGTGGTCACCACACTACCAGAAGAATGTGGAAGCTTTGGAGAGGGTACAGAAAAGATTTACCAGGATGTTGCCTGGTATGGAGAGCATTAGCTATGAGGAGAGATTGGAGAAAGTTGGTCCATTCTCACTGGAGTAACGGAGGTTGAGAGGGTGACCTGATAGAAGTCTATAAGATGATGAGGAGATGGACAGAGTGGATAGTCAGAAGCTTTTTCCCAGGGTGGAAGAATCAATTACTCAGGGGCATAGGTTTAAAGGAGATGTGCGAGGCAAGTTTTTTTTTACACAGAGGGTGGTGGGTGCTTGGAACTTGCTGCCGGCGGAGGTAGTGGAAGCAGCTACGATAATGAGTTTTAAGCGCTGTCTGGCCAAATACATGAATAGGCTGGGAATAGAGGGATATGATCCCCAGAAGGATAGGCGGTTTTAGTTCGGTCGGGCAGCATGGTTGGTGTAGACTTGGAGGGCCGAAAGACCTGTTCCTGTGCTGTAAGTTTCTTTGTTCTTTGAACAAAAATTTGCCTATTGATGCACCAGTTTAATTTTCCAAGCTCTTTTGTGATGCAAGATACACCTAAGGTGAAACAGTTCTTTATACTGTTGCAACCTGCATTATATTACTTATTATTCAAACCACAAACAAAGACAACGTAGAACAAATATAGTTTCACATACCCTTGTCGTATAAGCAGCTTCTGGGTCATCTTCAAGTACCCGGGAAAGGCCAAAATCTGAAACCTTACTGACCAGGTTACTGTTGACTAAGATATTTCGAGCAGCCAGATCTCGGTGGACATAACCCATGTCTGAAAGATACCTCATTCCGGAGGCAATTCCTCTCAGCATTCCCACAAGCTGGATTACTGTAAACTGGCCATCATTTTTCTAAAGGAGAGTTGAAGAATTGATCATTTGGTATCTTTACTATTAAGTAGTATTTTCATAAAAAGAATGAGCAAAGACTAGGCTGAATTGGGTTTAATTGTAAATACGTTGAAAAAGAAGTCTGTTTTTAAGTTTGACAATGTCTCTATTAAAACATCGAATAAAGCACTGCCATAAAGATACATTATGTTTTAATTTATTAAAAACACCTAAATTATTAAGAGTAGAGGTGCACCCACAGAAGTTGATTGTCAGCATGTACTTTTGGTCACGGGATACTGTGGACTGTGGGGAGTGGGAAGAGCTTGCTGGAAGAAATTAAAAAGGGCATGGGCAAAATTCAATGGCATTTTAGAGAACAGAATGAAATTCAGTCTGGTTAATTTATAAGATTAGTGCCGCGCTTTTCCACTCTGGTCAGGGAGCACAAACATAAATCACAAGACTTTTGGTTTTGAAGTATAAAAATCCTTGCATCAACATTAGCAAAACTTCATCATTTTTTGAGGAAGGTATTAAATTCCAAGCTAGCTAACCACTGAAGAACATTGTCCAGGCTACCACCAGGCCTTGATTTTTTATTATTGGGGATTAAATGGGTTGAGAGACAACTTAAAGTCACCAGTGATATCACTCCAACCAATTAAAGTTGCAGTTCTTATTTTTCGATATATATGTATATATAAGCCCCATACTCAGTTGCAGTTTCCTCATTTGTAGGGATGGGATTCCCGCTACGTGTTTTTCCCTTCCTGCTGGCAGGAAACAGGACATGCAGTGTAAAATTCCCACCAACAACGATTTTAGCTTTTCAATATACAAGCGTACAAACCCGGAGAACTAGGAACAGTTCACCAAGTGCTTCAAAAAAGTTATCAGCAACCCAATAAACAGATACCAGAAGAACAGCCCTGATTTAACGACCACATCAAAACATGTAATTAAGCCAGATTTTGTAGTTTCAGCCACAGGCATATCCAACATTCTTTCACATTGGAGGAAAAAACAAATTGACGCGAAAACCTTGCAGAGAAAATCCAAATGTTGAAAGCACAAAATAAGCAGAGCATTTCCTTTCTCGGGGAAGGGAGTGCAGGGGCTCTGGAGAAATTAGGATTTGACATTAACAGTGGTACAATTTGAAATGTTTTCTCCTTCATAATTAATTGATTTTCAATCTAAAGAAAGGGAAATGCAAAGTGACAGATGGATTTTCAACAGGTCAATCAGGCTGAAACATTACTTCAATGCTCATTCTGCCCTTTCTAATCTCTGCTTTGTCTCAGTTCTCAGGGATATGCTACCCCATCCAATTCATATCCTGCACAGTCACTCTCTCCTCCTCCAATCCTTCTATTTAATACTAGCTCTTCTCTCTATTCTCCTTCCACCTCAACCCAGCATCCTTCCTCCACAATTGAAACCTGCACATTTCTCAACCAAACTTATACCAGTACTAATTATTATTTATCCACTGAAACATGCACTCTCCTTTCATTTCTATTCTATGCTGTTAAAGATCAACCATGGTCGTGTAGGCCAGACAAGGTAGAAAAGTCAATTTCCCTTCTCTGCCCATTTTTTGGGAGACCTTTACTGAAGAGGGACCTGCCTCAACTTTCCAGCAGAACTTACAAAAATTGTCAAAGTGCAGTGATCTGCTCTAAATTCTTGTTAGGTGTCACATTCCTCTGACTTTCAATGTGGTGCGCTCTCCTACCCTGCTCTTTCTCAATCTCTCTGCAACCTTTGATAGACTGGACCACTCTGTCCATCCTCAACATCTCCAGTCTATCATCCATTTTAGTGGGATTGCCCTCACATGGTTTCAGCCTCACCTATCTAATCATCACGAAAGTATCTCCAGCAATATCATGTATGCCGACAGACTGGTGGTGTAGAGGAATTACTCCTTGTCAGGCATTGATTTGGAAAGGATGGAAACTATGGGATGCTTGTGATTTTCCAAGATGCTCCAATGAGCTTTCCTCTGCCAGTGCACACTTGACATCACCCATTAGTCTGCTTTTAAGATTTGATTTGAAATAATAACAGTATTTTCAATTAGTGGCTTCATTTCATTTAACATCATGAATTACCTTAACAAAAATAGAAACCATTATCATTGTATCAATGATCCAAATATTTTGCTAAACACTTTCTTTTCATACTAATACAATTTCAATATGCATTCTAACACTGGGATTCAACAAAGTGGCAACTGGTATGAAGAGGTTCACAGTTGGAGGGCAGAATGAAAAATTGGACCCAGAGATCAATGCGACCAGTCTTTTATTCGAGTTATTCATGTAAAGGATCAGTAAAGTTGGAAAGCTGTGAATTGGGTGTGCTGACATAGTGCTTCAATGCTTTATCTACTACCTTGGGAAGCAAGGCAACATGTTAGGAACATTAACTCAGAGGTTAACTGCATATGTTCTTAAAATTTAAAACCATTTATACATTATGCAACTATATCAGTTTCTCTCTATTAATAATTCATAAGGAAACAAATAAAACATTAAATTGCCAATTGACTATTTAATTTCTGAAATGTGAAAAACTCACCTTTAAAAAAGTATCAAGAGAGCCATTCTCCATATATTCAGTCACTATCATTACTGGTTTACCTTAAAATATATATAAGAAATATATTAAAGTTGCTACAGAAACATTTGATACATAGAAAATGTGGTTGTAGGAGCAAAAGCTAAGAAATTTGCAGCATATTTTCCACTGATAGAAAACTACAGTTCCTCAAGGTTCACTCCCTGTGAATGATGCTCCCACTGGCAACATCAGATTGTGAATCAGCCCTATAATTGCATGCAAAGGAATGACATCCCCAAAACAGTCATACAGCCAAGTTGATCACCAACAATATTTACGTTTTGTCCCTTTTTTTTAAAATCCATCAGTTCATTCAGATTATCCCATAGGTTTGTTATCACTTTGCATTAAATCAATAAACATTTTGTGAATTTAAGGACTGTGTTGTTTGCATTGTTTAATTTAATTTTGCTGGTACAATTGATGACCATTCATCTGTTCTGCTCTCATCTACTTTATTTGTGTTTGCAAAAGGAGGCAAGTGAATACTTTAGGAAGTGAATTATTCTTTCCCCAGATGATTTGAGAATTGGTTTATGGGATTGGATTGCAGAGTGTACCTTCATTACAGTGTTAATGTTTAGGTCAATGAGCATACAGTAGCCCAGTGGTTATGGCATTGAAGTAGCAACTCAAACAAGTTGTGTAATTTAATCCATAAATTGGGGAATGACACTAGGAAAGGACCATGTGGTTTGTTGTTAAAAACAAAACTGGTTCATTACAGAATTCCTACAGTGCAGAAGGAGGACACTTGCTCCATCAAGTCTGCACCAATTCTCTGACAAATTATCTTAACCAGGCCGTATCTCCATAACCCCACGTATTTAACTTGTATGTCTCAAGACACTAAGGGCTAATCAACCTAATCTGTGCATCTTTGAACTGGCAGAGGAAACCGGTATACCTGGAGGAAACCCACGCAGATATGGAGAGAATGTGCAAACTCCTCACAGACAGCTACCCAAGACCAGAATTGAACTCAGGTCCCTGGCACTGTGACACAGCAGCACTAACCACTGTGCCACTTCAGGGAAAGAAACTTACTTCACTTATCCAAATTACTTATATATGGCTGAAATTTCACACAACTTGATTCACCTTTAATGCACTCAACTCCCAAATAGTTGGGCAACAGTAATGCCTTATGATCATCCCAAGAATAAAAATAATGGCAGATTTAAATTTGAACTAGTGCTTCTGGTGAGAGGCCTTTATACTTTACTCCTATATTTCACTCTAAAAACAGTACCATTCATGTTCCCAGTAAATGAAAAATTAATTCAGCCAATTTTTTCTCAGGTTAATGAGACAAATATGAAGGACATACTAGTCAATTCCCCAGTGACATTTCACATGAGTCTAAACATAGCCTTCAGGTGAAGCAGAATTATAGGAATAGGGTTAATTGAACCCGGGACAGTCATTTACTTTCCATTTTGAGGTCATAAGTTCTGTCATTATTGTTATATTACCAATAACTAAGTAGCAAAATGTATGACATCTTGGGGAACAGAGAAAAATGGATGATTTGGCAGGAAATTTGGCATGTCCACTGCGACTGTCACCAACTTTTACAGATGCACCATAGACAGCATTCTTTCTGGCAGTACCACAGCTTGGTGTGGCTCCTGCTCTGTCCAAGACTGCAAAAAACTACAAAGAGTTGTGAACAAAGCATAATCCATCATTCAAACCAGCCTCCCACCCACTGACACTGTCTACACTTCCCACTGCCTTGGAAAAGCAGTCAGCATAATTAAGGACCCCACGCATCCCATACATACTCTCTTCCACATTCTCCTGTTTGGAAAAGGATACAAAAGTCTGAGGACACGTACCAACTGACTCAAGAACAGCTTCTCTCCTAATGGACCTACCTCGCATTAAGTTGATCTTTTTCTACATCGTAGCTATGACTCTAACACTATGTTCTGCATTCTCTCCTTTCCTTCTCTATAAATGGTATGCTTTGTTTGTATAACATGCAAGAAACAATACTTTTCATTGTATACTAATGCATGTGACAATAACAATCAAATCAAAATTGGAACATAAGAGTTTATCTTAGGTACAGTGTCAGGAGCAAGGAGCTGTAAAACTGAGACCCTGCTAGTGGGAGAGTGTAATTATAGTGTGACAGGTTTACATTGGTAGTTGTGATTATCAACGTTGATACAACAATTTCTAATGGTAAAGTTGCACAAATGTAAGATTTGAACATTGAATAGTTTGTAGGCACTTAAAAAAAACAATTTAGTTCACTAGAACTGTTTAATAAATGTACATCTATTGCAAGCCTTTCTCTTCTCATTTAAATCTCTGTTATTGTAGTTACTTCATGTTGGTAGCAGAAAATGTATTCATAGCATAGCAATAATAAGACTACTGTATGAATAGAAAATAGATTATTTCATCTGATCAGCATTATGACATAATGTCACTAATGTCAAAGACTAAAGAAACTTGATTGGGAGTGAGATGTTGTCCTAGGAAGCAGGGGAGAAGTTCTATAACTGCACATTAATAGATAATCAATTGGTGGGAATTGTATCTCTGTCCTGCACTGCATTATAGCTCTATTTGTTTGATTAGGCTTCAAAATGAATGTAATGGTAGATTACAAAGAAGTGTAATTATGTGAGTTATATATGACAAACCAATATGGAACATCATTAAAATGGAACATTGTGTTTTATATTGTTTAAAACACAGCCTGTGTTACATATATGTTGCATTCAAGCAGTCTTTTAAGTAATTAACATGAAAACTCATGTCAACTGTACTTTTGTGTTGACTATAGCACTGGTAACAGACTGCAATAGAAGTGAGGAACAGAGTTGTTATCCTGCAAGTTCAATGACAAATGAGCAACTTTTAGCACAGTCATTTATTAATGGACGATAAATCTAGTTTTGTATTTTTCTTCATACTTCATGGCATGGGAATGATTTAGACTTCATTCTCCCTGTATCAAGCTATTAATGCATTTATATTTTTGAATGCATGTACTAAGTAATAAATATTTTGTTTAAACATTGTTTTACATGTATGCAAAACTGGGAAGTGAGGAAGCAAAATTCAGTATTGTCTGAGAATATTCAAGATTATTTGATACAGCAATGTGTCAGGTTGTGTGTAGAAGCTACTATGAAAGGTATTATAGTAGGGCATTTAGAACAATTCAAGGCAATTAGGTAGTGTCGATATGGTTTTGTGAAATCATGTTTAACCAATTTGCTGGAGTTCTTTTAAGGAGTCACATACTGTGAACAAAGGGAAAATGCTAGATGTACTGTACTTAGACCTCCAGAGGACAGAGGGCAATTGGAGTTTAGAACAAACTTTCTGAAAGTGTCATGGAATCAGGTTGAATTGAGGGATTTAAAAAGGAATTGAATTTCTATCCGAAAAGAAAGAATATGCAAGTTTACATGGATAAGGCAGGGGAATGAGATTAAGTAAAATGCTCTTTGAGTGAGTCAGTGCCTACTCAATGGGCTGGATTTCCCCAGTACGGGAATTGAACCCACTCTGTTGGCATTGCTCTGCATCATGAGCCAGCCCTCCAGCCAAGTGAGCTACATATAGCTCAAATATATAACATATATATGCAGAATGCATGGTTCTGCTTTTGAAATGAATTAAAGTTCTAAATCCAAATAGATTTTAAAAATAATTATGTATGATTTACATTTCTAGATATGGTAATAGCCTTACAATTTCACAGTTCTGTGTCTGTCTTATTTATTTGATAAACAACATGTAGAAAGTTACGTACTTTTAGTGACCACCCCTTCAAGGTGGATGATGTTGGGATGATCAAATTGCCCCATTATGCTTGCTTCACCAAGGAAATCTCTGCGCTGCTTCTCTGTATAACCAGCTTTTAGGGTTTTGATAGCCACTGGGAATTCTCTCTTTCCGGGTAACTTCAAACGGCCACTGCATACCTCACCAAATTCACCTTGAATGAGAAAGATGTTAGGTCGCTCAATTTACTGTGGCAGCACAGAACCTAACATGGTAACAAGGATTCTTATCGTCTAACCTACCTGCACCAATGACTCTTTCAATAGTAATGCATGAAGCATCTATTTCCTTGGCAAATTCATGAACAGCTTGACTTGGGTCTTCGTAGGTGTGAGGATCAATGTATGTTCTTATACCTGGCAATTTAACTGTTTAAAAGGAATAAATGATGAAAATATTAGTACAATTTTCTGTCATTTCTCAGCAAAATGGTTACACATTTTTTTCTTTTATTTGTTACATTATAAGATTTTTGCTTTCTGTTTCTAATATTTCTAAAGTAGTTCATATCCATTTGGATGATTTCTCTTAATCTAATATTCACATTTTCTCGGTATCATTTTCTGCAGTCTAAGTGTTCCTAGTCTCTTTGGGGATTCACACCTACCAGCATGGGCACACATACATTCTTGTCTTAACAGGCCCAGATCTGCTGGCATTTCCAGTTTCAAACAGTACCATAACCACATGAAGTAACTGAAGAACATCAACTGTTGGACCGAGCCTGTAATGCCTGCAGCAGCTGTATTAGCCACTGCCCTCAGAGTCTTTTGGCTGCACAGAAGCGAGGAAGCATATGCTCAAAGAGTTTGCCCTAAAATCTGACTGGTTCCAAAGATTTGCATCTAAGCCCTTCTAGAGCTGAGCTGGCAAGGAACTCCAACAAGCGGAAACACAGGAAACTGAAATGAGGGAAATGTTGCAACATTCCCACTGTCTCAATACATGGGATTTCTATGCTTAAGTCGCAAATGGTCCACTTTGGTCAAAAGAAGCCTTGTGAATATCTTGGAAATATAAAGGGGACAGAAACCAGCATCATTGGACCCATTTTCCTTATTTTGTATCTAGAGAATAAGAATGCAATATACTGGCTCACCACACCAGTCAGTCTCGCATGGCATGAATTGGATGTTTGGCCTCTCACACTATCTTCTTGGCTCCATTTTACTGGTGAGAATGGCTTCACACAAAGAAAGGGTGGGAAGCCTATTTGAATAAAATTTACTAAATTTAAATACACTTGGTATTGGCCTTGGAGAGAGTGCAGAGAAGGTTCACCAGGCTGATACCAGAGATGAGGGGGTTAGCTGATGAGGAGAGATTGAATAGACTGGGCCTGTACTCATTGGAGTTTAGAAGGCTGAGGGGGGATCTTATGGCAGCAAGGATCACAGTAGCTCCGTTGCCATGCCAGGGGGAATTGGAGGCCATTACAGCTTCTGGAGCTCTGCGAGGGGGAGTTCTGCGAAATGTGTGGTGATCAACAGGCCATCTCTCCAGGGGGAGGGGATTCTCTGCAAGGGGGGAGGGTAAAAGCAGTCAGTGTGCAGCAGTGAACCCCTACAGCACTCCACTGAAATCAGAACTCGTCGCAAGACCACCTCTGCTCATTCTTTACCACGATCTTAAAACTGTGCAATTCCTTACCTCTTTCAAGTTCCTTTCCTAGTTACCACGATCGTAAAACTGTGCAATTCCTTACTTCTTTCAAGTTCCTTTCCTAGCTACAATCTTCAAATTTTTTTACAAAAACAGGCTTGCTGTTATCTATTACTTATTCTATGGAACAGCAACCGCATTCATATTTAATGCAGAAACACATCTAAAGACACAATACCAGATTGAAACGGGCCAAGATTAAAGGAAGAGAGACTAGATGGAGTGGTTAAAAACATTGTGGTAGATGGCTTTAGGAAGTACAGAATAGAATCATATGGAATGAATGGTTACGGCACAGTGATATTTCAGTGTCTCAAAGTAGAGATGAAGAGATTTAAGGGAGGAATTCCAGAATGTGGGAGCTAACTGGCTGACAATGGGGGACTCACGAGAGATCAAAATTTAGGGAATGCATTGCTCTCAGAGGTTTACCAGTCTGGAGAAGTTCACAGAACCATGCTGGAGCAAAGACACAAAAGGGATTTAAACAAGGCAATGAGAATTTTAAATCTGAAGCACTAGGAGCCAATGTAGGTCAGCAAGCATGGAGGTAATGGATGAATGAGATAGAATAGGGCCGCAAAGATTTAGATAAACTAAACATGATGGTGGGCTGAAGGTGGATTGCAAAGGTGTTGGTTTTCTGTGGAACAAATTGGTGATATTACTAAATATATTATTTCTATTTAGACCTCAAATGTACTTAGCTTGCACTACTGATAAAATAGTTAATATTTCATGTTTTTATATCTATTCAAGAAGCAATTTTTTTCCCTAATTTTGCATAACGTTTAAGAATCCTTTCCAGCTCACTGAAGCCAGGCTGAGAAACCTATTGTGGCTGATGTCACTTAAGGTAATTATATTTCTAAACAGATGTACCATCAAGGGACAAATGAAGAAAAAGCCCTAAAATGTCATAATAGTTCCCTGGTTTCCTACTGAGACTACTTCTACCAAGTATCCACTGCCTTTATAGGGTTGATATTTAAAGAAGTCATGGAGATGATAAGGGCCAATTTCTTCAGCAGTTCAGACAAACTAATTGTTACAATTAAGAAAATCATTACAGTATTTAAAGCATGTCTGTAAGCATTATTAATGGCACTGTGATACAACACAATAAAAAGCTCAATGCTTCCACACAGGAAGGCAGTTGACCAAGCCGGTAACAATAAATTACCAATCGTGATTCACCTAGTGAAGCGAAATTGCTGATAAACTATTTTACAAGCAAAATAATTTTGTGTTTTTAAACAAGTGGGTGTATCTAATTACATCACCTTATCACAAAATAGAGCCTATCCAAGATTAGTGATAGAATCTCTACAGCGCAAAAGGAGGCCATTCAGCCCATCAGGTCTGCCCAACCACAATCCTATCCAGGCCCTATTCCCATAGCCCCACATATTTACCCTGCTAATCCCCTGACACTGGGGTCAATTTAGCTTGGCTAATCAATCTTACCCACACATCTTTGGACTGTGAGAGCAAACCAGAGCACCCAGACGAAACCCTCTTCCTTTTCACCCACCTCCACTTCTCCTCATGCCCCGCTCTGCCAATCTTTGGTATGTCCTTGCACATTGATCCACTCTGCACTTTCTAGAATCAATAATGACCACACTGTAAAATGCTATGTATAAAAATAAGCTTTTCAAAATGTAATCTTTTGATCACTTATCTTCGTGCTTGAAAGAAAAGGGTCTGGACAAGTTAATGGAACTGCCTTTTGAAGTTTCAAAAAAAAACACAAACCACAAATTCTTGAAACTATTTAAGTTATGTAAACAAGCATCGTAAAATTGACCACAGAGATCAGAGAGCCTGAGTTGTCAATCAAATAATGTTTCCCCTGGGGTGCAGGTATTCTGTTATTCTTATAGACAGCTGGGTTGTCATCCCTCGAGGATGAAAATCCAGGCCACCATTAGGTCTTTGCACATCTTCCTGCTGTGAGGAAAACTGCAGAGAAAGTCAATTTCTGCATAACTTACAGTAACTAGCTACAGGAAGGTTTTGGCAGAAATCTGAGGCAAAATGGATACTCTAGTATCTGAAATCATGGCAGACAATTGCAAAATGAAGAAGTAACAAAGAATTTGCTCTAATCCCTCATTTAAGAACATTGGATTGCAAGGCAAAGACAGGCAAGAATTCACCTAGTTCATCTTTTACCATCCTGGTAGCCACGTGATATAACATCAATGGAATTGTTGACTAATCAGAGTAATCAATCTCTATCTTTACACCAGACCCAGAAATGATATGAGAACATTTTTAGTCATTGAGAGCTTGTTCATTCCAAGCATGTTACACTTTCTATTTGACATGTCTCAACTTTCTTATGTGCCGTTACCCCAAGCTTTATTGAATTTACTCTACTTTGTCACAAATGTTCAAATTAACTAATTTTCATGACACTATTCAAAGAAGAAACTATGCAGAATGTAACTTTCGTCACATGCACAGTGTATCAGAACATTTTGTGAATAAGATTTGAGAGCGAAACATAATGGTGCTCAAGGAAAGAGATAGTATTGCAGAACTAAACAGGTTCCTCATTATAGCCAGTGGAAGAATCAGACACTTGTAAATTAAAGTTAACATAGATCAGTGCTGATATTGAATGTTGGTTAATCCTGGTTTAACTCCCTTTATGTAATAGTTATAAAATATTCAATTTTATTCATTATTTGAGATTCTTTTTTTAAAAATTCAATGAAGGCCAGTCACCATCGGTTCCTTACATGTTGTTCTCTATATCTTTTACCCTTTCACAATTCAAACAGATTAAAACATGTTTTACTCATCATAAAATCATATTAAGAATAGTATAGAAGGAGTCCATTCAGCCCACCACACTTCACTGGTGCTGGTTGTTCAACTGGAGTTCTTGTTCAAATCGCCTTTCCTGTATTAGAAATGTGTCTAATTCCCATTTAAATGATATATAATTAAATCATTCAAGTGACATTAAGTAGCATATAGTAGTCTGTTTCAATCGCTATTTGTGATAAAGCATCCAATTTTCTAATAACTCTCTGGATGAAAAGTCCAGATGATAACCGGCCAGCAGATACCCAGCAGACAATTTTACCCCCATCTGATTTTCTGTGCTACAGCTGTGTAAAAATTGGTCATTATGACCCAATAATATAATTCTTCTAATTTTATTTTTCATTCCTCTAGTAATAATCCTGAATCTTTGTTGCAGAACTACTTACAATTTTTCACCATTTCTCCTCTCAAAATTCTGTAAACCCCATCCAACTAATTTCTTATTTCAGTGCAACTGGGTACATCGGTTTCCTCCCACAGTCACAAAGACGTGCAGGTTAGGTCGATTTGCCATACAGAATTGTCCCTTTGAGTCCCAAGATGTGTACATCAAGGGGAGTAGCAGGGTAAATACATGGAGCTACGTGGATAGGGCTTGGGTGGGGATACTTTGTCAGAGATTCAGTGCAGACTCAATGTGCTGAATGGCTGCTTTCTGCACTGTAGAGATTCTAAGATACAAGTGTTAGGTTGTCCATTTTGGCAGAACAAAAATAGAAAGGCAAATTATTACCTAAATGGAAAGTAGATTAAAATTTATCTGGCCAGAGGGATCTGGGTGTCTATATTCAATGAATCGCAGAAGGTTTGTATGCAGGTACCCAGATGCTTTGATTTGCTCCTATTGTCCAAAGATGTACTGGTTAGTCGGACTGGCTATGCTAAATTGCCTCTTAGTGTCCTAAAATGTGTAGGTTAGGTGGATTATCCATGGGAAATATGAGGGAATATAGAGAGGGAGAAAGTATGGGTGAGATGCTCTGTCGGAAAGTTGGTGCAGATTCGATGGGCTGAATAGCCTCTTCTGCATGGTAGAGATTCTATAAAACTGTCTCTCCGTGTTGTTTCTTCTAAAGTGCATCAGTTCACATTAAATTTCATCTGCTACGCATCTACACATTTCACTCATCTGTCTACTCCTGAAGTCTGCTATTATCTTGTTCACTAATCACTGCATTTTGTATCATTTACAAACTTCAAAATTGCATTCCCCCTACCGAAGTCCAGATATATACACGCACATATAAAGTCTCATCCTTGCTGTAATAGTCACAAAATCACAGAAGTGTTACAGTGCAGAAGGAAGCCATTCAGCCCATCATGTCTGCACTAATTCTTCAAATAAGCAACGCACTGAATACCAGTCCTCTGACTTCTCCCAACAGACCTGCACACTCTTCCTTTTCAGATAATAATCCAATTTGCTCTTGAATGCCTTGATTGAACTAGCCTTTCACATGCTCACAGGCAGTGCAACTCAGATCTGAACCACTCGCTGCAGCCAAAAGTTTTTCATGTCTTCATTTCTTCTTTTGCCAGTTACTTAAATGTGCACTGTCTCATTCTCAATCCTTCCACAAGTGGGAAGAGTTTCTCCATTTTGACTCTGTCCACATTGTTCATGATTTTGAACACCTCTATCAAAAGTCATCTCAACCTTCGCTACTCCAAGGAATCAGGTCCCAACTTCTCCAATCTATATATCTAGGTGGTGAATCTTTGGAATTCTCTGCCCCAGAGGCTACAGAGGCTTGTTATTGAGTATATTCAAGACAGGGACAGATAGATTTCTAATTATCAAAGATATCAAGAGATACGGAGATAATGCAGGGAGAGTGCTATTGAGGTGAATATGAGGCATGATCAAATCTAGTGGTAAAGTACTTGAGGGGCCAATGGCCTACTCCTGCTCCTATTTCCTTTGTTCCACATTGAAGCTAAACCAGTGTTTTATTGAAGTTTAACTAACCTTCTTCCACTTGTACTCAATGCCCTGTGAATAAATCTGAGGATATTGGTTAATAAAATATACATTCTCTCAACCTGTCCTTCGGACTTCAATGAGATATGTACATATATACCAAAATCTCTCTACTCCTGCATCCACTTTAGAGTTATACTCTTTATTTGATATAGTCTCTCCACGTTTTTCTATCAAAACAAATAACTTCAACCATCAACACAGTTAACTTCATCTGCCAATTTCACCAACTTGTCTCTGTCCTTTCCAAGTCCTACACAACCCTCCTCATAGCTCACAATACTTCCAAGCTTTGTATCATCTGGAAATTTTAAAATTATTTCCTATTCATCAAGATCTTGGTCATTAACTTAGGAGGTCAGTCAGTTCAGTTTGCTGGACAGCTAGTTTATAATGCAAAATGACGGTAACAGTGTGGGTTCAATTCCCATACCAGCTGAAGTTTATTCATGTTTTCTCTACCTTGCCCTTTGCCTGAGGTGTGATGGCTCTCAGGTTGAAGCATCACCAGTCAGTGCTTGCTCACTCTCTCTCTCAAAGTGCTTCTGGCACTTTGCCAACTTTTATTTCTTTCATATCAGGAAGAGTAAAGGGCTCAATGCTAACTCTTGGGGAACTCCATGACAAATATTTGTCCAGTCTGAAAAACCATTATTCTCG
This sequence comes from Carcharhinus amblyrhynchos, assembly GCF_965287045.1. NCBI lineage: Eukaryota > Metazoa > Chordata > Chondrichthyes > Carcharhiniformes > Carcharhinidae > Carcharhinus > Carcharhinus amblyrhynchos. The sequence goes on along the minus strand of NC_137328.1, from coordinate 24,596,264 downwards.
CTTTCTTGTCGCTTAATCAATTTTGTATCCATGAGCTGTAGCTTTGCTCATTAGTCAGCGCATTATTATATCAAATACCTTTTGGATGTTCACGCACACCATATCAACAGCACCATCATCATCAAACCTTTCTGTTACCTTATTAAATAGCTCCAGCAAACTAACTAAGAACAATTTTCCCTTAACAAGTCCATGAATTTCCTTAATTAACTCCCATTTGCCGAAGTGATTAATTTTGTCCCAAATTATTGTTGCTCATAGCTTCCCCACCACTGAAGGTAAACTGTTTGGTCTGCATTTGTTAGGCTTATTCTTACACCCTTTAATTCCCCTACGGAAACCCTGAAATCGATTTGCTTTCAGTATGGCCTTGTCTGTTAACATTCCCACATTTAAAGATGTGTGCTGCTGGATTTCTCGATCACCATTTACAGTACACATTTGACTATATTTTCCTCTAGGTGTACTATTTCACATGTCCCTGCCATTCCTCTGCCTACTCTTCCAACCTATCATTGTTCTGCTGCGTTCTTTGGTTTGCAGTGCCTCAGGTTTACGAACTCTTGCAGTTTTTAATATTGCTCCTGATTTGCCCTAGTCCAAATACTAATATAAATAGTCCCAGCAAAAATCCCAAGGACACCTCATGACCATATCACGCTAACCAAAAAAGCTAACATTCACCCTTACTCCTTATTTCCTGTCACCTCATAATCATATATTGCCTTCAATACCACATGCCTAATGTTCATTACAAGCGTCCTATGTGGATCCTCAACAAATGCTTCATGACAATCCAAACTGCTAAAAAAAATCAATGTTAAGCACAAAACCATGCTAACTTTTCTTGATCAGCCCAAATCTTTCCAAGAGTTGATTAATTTCATCTTAATTTATGGTTATTTGTGGCCAATGATGTATTTCTGTGCTGTAGTAAACATTATTGTGTTAAAGGCATTGGTTTGGGTAGAAGCCTGAAGCCTTGTAATGCATACAGGGCAGTAGAATATGATTGGAAACATCCAAGTGACTAGTTTTTACGTTTATTTATTAGTGTCACAAGTAGGCTTACATTAACACTGCAATGAAGTTACTGTGAAAATCCCCTACTCGTCATCCTCTGGCACCTCTTTGGATACACTGAGGGATAATTTAGCATGGCTAATGCACCTAAGCAGCATGTCTTTTGGACTGTGGGAGGAAACAAGAGTACCCGGAGGAAACCCACACAGACATGGGGAGAATATACAAACTCCGCACAAACAGTGACCCAAGCCAGGAATCGAACTGGGGTCCTTAGCGCTTGTGAGACAGCAGTGCTAACCACTGTGCTACCGTGCCGCCCATAGTGACCCAACAGCTGGGCTGAGAAATTTGACTCAGGATGTGTGTTGGGGCTAATTTACCACATATATTCCAAATGGGCATTGCACAGGGCCACTGAAAAGCATTTGCTTCCCATTCACTAAAGAACACATTTTCAGCAGCAAGTGAAACCCTATGCCATTCTGCTGGCATTACTTAAAGTGTGGGCCATCATTTGTAGGTGAATTTGACTAACCTCTTTGTAGAAGTGCTACGGAGTGGTTTTGGAGACGCTAGGGCAAGTTGCTGAATTCTCACAGGGAGAACATGGTGACCTGTCCACACAAAAAACTTGGTAAATATAAGGGCACAACTTCAGTGTTGCAGGACGGAATTTTACCGGCACGTCTGCCTGAAGTTGTACGATCCCGCCCAAGGCCAACAGAGAATGTCGTTCTTCGAGCCTCGCCTGCCCCCAGAATGGGGGGGTGGGGGGGAAAGCACATTGGTAAAATTCCAGTCTCTGGGTCTGCAACGTAACAGAGAAGTGAAGCAGCTCTGCAAGGAGGAGAGGTTGTGGAGGAGGCATCTGGCTGCTTTAGACCAAATGGACTGCCCATAAAACACCTATTAAGGCTTTGGTTTCTTTAGGATGGCCTCACTTCACCACCATTACTCCATTATATGCCATCTTGCCTTGCATAGAGTCCTGCAATAGAATCCACCAACAGAAATTTTGCCACAACATTAATATGAAACAGTTCATCCAGCAAAAATGAACTAATAATCCTTGTGAAATCCCTTGGCAACTTCTCTGGCCTGATGCTCCGAAACAGCGTTACCCCAGAAATTGCAGTCTGGCCAGCAGAAGACTATAAACTCTCACTTGAAGAGACTGCAGATGGACTTGCAGCCTGGAGCAGCTCTGGGCCTTGAAGGCCCATCTTCAGACTGCACCAAATGGATGGGAGCTGTTTCCGCTGTCTGGTCAACACGCAATAGCAAGTACACTTAATGGAGCAACAGAGGTGGCAGCTCAAGTGCTGTTATCCTGAGGGAGAACAGTAAGTTAGTAACCATGGAGCCTTTTCACCAGAACAACATTTCAGCAATAACAGACCCTAGGAGCCTCATGTAGTATTTATGCAACTGCTATATGCAGCCAGTGGGCCTCACTTGGATCAAAGCTATAAAACTGAGGCAGCACCAAGTTTACAAACTGCTTGCCTCAACAGTAATGGGTGCAGGAAGATTGCAAATTGTGACTCTTGCAGACAAAAGCAAGCCTTAATGAATATTTAACCCATTGTACAGAATACAGATTTCTGCTTATTTTGTTCCTTTTTCTTTCAGTAGAATAAGAGTAAAGGAAATCAGTGGCTCAAGACTGGCAAAGATTTTGTATTTTTTTCAAGGTCTATTGTCCATTTTTAGTGCATTAACACTTAAGGAACGTAAGGGGCTTTTTCAGAAAAAGAGCTGGATTTTCCAGTTGGAATTGGGAATCAGGAGAGAGGTTCAATTTTGGGTTGTGAACTCACTCCTGATTAGATAAAGGAAACAGCTGCTATTTGACTGACTGGGGCTTTAATTGCCTAAGGGGTGTGCCTACCATTCAAAGAACATGGAGATGGAGCCAGTCTGTGGTGATTATCCCTTTAAGGGCAATACAACAGAAGAGGGTCACATGGTTTGAGGAACCAATTGGGACTGAGAATGTGTATTCACCCCCAGTGGATAGAGTCCTCTCAGGCTGAAGACAGTCTGAAAACATGGAGGAATTGAGGCAGAGGGGCGGGCTGCTGACCTCTATACAGTGTTTTCTCATTAGTAAATATATCTTTTGTGTTTCTGACAAAGCCTGTGAGCATGGTTCATTACAGGTCTAGTCAAAAAGCAGGCCATGTTGTGTCTCACTTTAGCAACCATTGCTGTGGCTGCAGTTTACAGATTAATATTTTAGGATAAAAGCTGAAATTTCTCACATTTTGGAGAACAGTGGGAGGCCTGAAAACCATGGCAGGGTAGGCTCTAATATCAGTGGATTTTTATATAGGACCTCAGCCACGTTGAGTTACATCCTATCACCTTAGCAAGCTGCTGACCAATCCTTGCCTCCTATTAAACAACAGTTGCTGAAGTGCAGCTGCCTCACAAGGAATTAAAAAATCCTACTGGGATGGGCTTAACCTGCACATCTTGAGACTGTGGGGCGAAACTGGAGCCCCTGGAGGGAATGCACACAGGATATGCAAACTCCTCCCAAACAATCACCCGAGGCAGGAATTGAACACAGATCTCTGGTGCTGTGATGTGTCAGTGCTAACCATTGTACACAGATGCCTGGTGCTGTGATGTATCAGTGCTAACCATTGTACCAACATGTTGCCCTTATGAATGCATAACCAATTTAGAAGATCATGTACCTGAGTTTTAATTGGGCAATATACTTTTAGTGTGACCGTCCAGCCTTTAATGATAGGACACTAGACTAAAGAGTAAAAGTCCTCATTTAAATGCTAGATGGCAGAATGCTGAACATATATCAGTGGCGAATAAGCATTAACTCTTCAAAACTTATTGTTTTAGTTTTTCAAATTAAAGCTTAGACCGTATATGAAGCAGAAGAATGCATGGCATCCTCTGATATATTTATTTAGAATATATTTATTTCATGAAACCACTGACCAATTTTTAATTTATAGACACTAAAGGCTATTTTAAGTGGTTTCATGATTTGAAGAAAAGGAGGAAATTACCTGAACAAAAGTTTGACTGCAGTGACTGCCAAATTTAAGGGCGTTCAAATGGTCAGTGGATAGGCATATGGATAACATTGGATTAGTTTAGGTTAGAGGGTCATTAGATTTGTTCCACTAGTCGGCGCAACATCGAGGGCCGAAGGGCCTGTACTGCGTTGTAATGTTCTATGTTCTATGAATCTATAAATATGGAAGAACATGCATTTATATAGTGCCTTTCATAACTTTATGCTATTCACAAATACTTCACCATGAAATGTTGTCACAACTGCAATGGGACGGGGAGAGGCAATGCTCACAACCAATTTACATACAATGTGATGATGGCGGTGTAGGACTGGGGTGGGCACAGTAAGAAGTCTCGCAATACCAGGTTAAAGTCTAACAAGTTTATTTGGTAGCACGAGCTTTTGGAGCGCTGCTCCTTCATCAGGTGAGTGGCGAGTTGGGTTCACAAACAGGGCATATATAAACACAGATTCCATTGCAAGATAATGGTTGGAATGCAAGTCTTAACAGCTAATCAAGTCTTTATAGGTACAGGCAATGTGAGTGAAAAGGGGGTTCAGCACAGGTTAAAGTGAATTGTCTCAAGCCAGGACAGTTAGTGAGATTTTGCAAGCCCAGGCAAGTCGTGGGGATTACAGGTAGTGTGACATGAACCTAAGATCCCGGTTGAGGCTGTCCTCATGTGTGCAGAACTTGGCTATCAGTTTGTGCTTGGCAATTCTGCGTTGTCATGTGTCTTGAACGCTGCCTTGGAGAACACTTACCTGAAGATCAGAGGCTGAATGCCCTTGACTCTGAAGTGTTCTCCGACAGGAAGGGAGCACTTCTGGCTGATGATTGTCAAATGGAGTCCATTCATCCGTTGTCATAGCATCTACATGGTCTTGCCTCGGGACATTCTTTCCTGCAGAGTATCAAATAGACAATGTTGTACCGTGTAGCTGGTGGATGGTGTTCTCACCTGAGATGGTGGCATCCGTGTTGATGATCTGGCACGTCTTGCAGAGGTTGCTGTGGCAGGGTTGTGTGGTGTCGCTATTCTCCTGAAGGGTGGGTAGTTTGCTGCCAACAATGTCTGCTTGAGGTTGCATGGTTGTTGAAAGCAAGTAGAGGGGCCTTGGCGAGATGTTCATCTTCATCAATGACATGTTGAAGGCTCCGAAGAAGATGTCATAGTTTCTCCACTCTGGGGAAATACTGGATGACAAAGGATACTCTGTCCACCATGTCCCATGTTTGATTTCTGAGGAGGTTGGTGCGGTTTTTCGCTGTGGTGTGTCGGAACTGTCAATCGATGCGTTGAGCACCATATCCTGTTCCTACCCGAGTATCTTTAGCATCTGTAGGTGTCTGTTGCATTCCTCCTCATCTGAGCAGCTCCTGTATTTAAGAAGGGCTTGTCCGTAGGGGATGGCTTCTTTAACATGTTTAGGGTAGAAGCTGAAGAAGCAGAACATGATGTTATCTAAGGGCTTGCAGTACAATGAAGTGCTGAGGTGACCATTCTTGGTGGAGATACATGTGTCCAAGAACACAATTGATTCTGGAGAGTAGTCCATGGTGAGTCTGATGGTGAGGTGGAACTTGTTGATGTCATCACAAAGTTGTTTCAGTGATTGTTCACCATGAATCCAAAGGAAGAAAATGTCACTGATATATCTAGTGCATTGCATTGGTTGAAGGTCCTGTGCAGTGAAGAAGTCTTGTTCGAACCTGTGCATGAAGATGTTGGCATATTGAGGTGCGAATTTGGTCCCCATGGCTGTTCCATGTGTCTGGATGAAGAACTGTTTGTTGAAGGGGAAGACAGTGTGGTCCAGGATGAAGCGGATGAGTTGTAGAGTTGCATGTGGAAATTGGCATTGAGTTCTGAGGCAGTTGCAGCAATGCCGTCATTGTGGGGGATGCTGGTGTAGAATGCTGAGGCATCCATTGTGATGAGGAATATTCCTGGTTCAACTCTCCATGGGTGCTGGGTTTCTGTAACAAATCCGTAGTGTCACGACAGAAGTTGGGGGTTCCTTGTACAATGGGTTTTAGGATGCCCTTGACATAGCCAGAGAGGTTCTCACACAGGGTCCCATTGCATGATATGATGGGATGGCTGGTTATATTGGCCTTGTGTATCTTCGGGAGGTGGTAGAGATCTCCAACGTGGGGAATATATCAGATGAGCGCATAGAGGGTGCTCTGAAGGTCCTGATCAAAGGTCTTGATCAGTCTGTTGAGTTGGCAGGTGTGTCCTTTGGCTTGAGACAATTCACATCTCTTTAACCTGTGCTTAACTCTCTCTCCACTCACATTGTCTGTTGCTGTAAAGACTTGATTACCTGTTAAGACTCGCATTCCAACCATTATCTTGCAATGGAGTCTGTGTCTATATATGCCCTGTTTGTGAAGCCAACTTGCCACTCACTTGATGAAGGAGCAGCACTCCGAAAGCTCGTGCTACCAAATAAACCTATTGGACTGCAACCTGGTGCTGTGAGACTTTTAAATTTACATAAAGGAAGGTTTTAGAGCTAGTATTGAGATAAATGTCCAGATAAACTACTTCAAAGGTGTTGGTTGTGATATCATTGTTGGCCATGAGTGCTCCATGCTATTCTTTGAAAAATGCTAGGGGATATTTCGTGTCAGCGGAGAGGGCAGGCAAGGCTTTAACTTAATATTTCATTCAAAAGAAAGCATCAGTATAGCACTCCCTCACTACTGCACTGAAATGTTAACCTAGCTTCTGTGCCTAAGTCTCTGGAGCACAGCTTAGCTTTCAAAGTCTTAATACCAGATTGTAGCTGCATCTGCTTCCCTTTAGCATTTAAAATTCTAGGCCAGATTTCAACTCCAGTCTGCACCCACAGGCAAAACTGAGAACCAGCAGTATTCAAGTCTAGTCTGAGTGAGGCTGCTGTCACTGACCACATGCTGAGCCTCAGCGAAGGAACTTTAACGCAGCACCAAGACCTGACTTGTTTGGGTCCCTTAATATTTTCAATCTGGAGTACTCTTGCCAAAGTGATGACAGAAGTATTCTGGAGCAGCTGCAGATATTTGGGGGCCTGCCTGTGAACTTTATGTCATCAGCCCTGTACCAGACTACAGTTGTCCTGCAATGGATTTAAACCTGCATCTTATAAGTTAGAAAGAATAGTCTTTGGTAACATGAGCATAGCATGAATGAGTTATGTTTTATTACCATCACTGCTCTTATTTGCTAGCTATAAAGATTTCTGCACAATGTCAGAATAGGATTATTCTGTGAAATGGATTATTCTATGACACTCCATCTGCAAACTGTAACATAACCTTGTGAAAGTCAACAAATACAGAGAAAGAATAGAACATCCCTGCTTTCTTTTAGTTGAAGCCAAGTCTTAGATGGTGAACTTTAATTGAACTCTTCCAGAAATTGTCTTTTTTTTGTTCCAAGATCCCCCAAAATCCACAATATAGTTTGTTGATATCTGACTTACTGTGGCCATTGTGAAAATGCATCTTCTCCTCGTCTGGATCTTGCTTGGCCTTACTGTATCCACACCGCCTAGATTAAAGTGAACAAGGCAACATCCATTAATCATATGTTTCCCAATTCAAGTTGTAAGTTAGACAGAAACCAGTTATGGATGGCATTTGTCATCGAAGCCTCTTCTGTTCTGTTATTCTAGCTTTCAGCAGCAAAGTCATGCTTGGCAGAGAGAAGTCTCCAGAGATCCTCTGTACAAAAAGCTACAGCTGTGTAAGAGATTAGACTGTATTTGAAAAATATCCCCAGCAGTAAAATTAATGTCACTAAGCGCAAACAACAAGATCTTTACAATAATGCGCAATATAAAACCACAGCAGAGATGGAATGCCACAGGGTCTCTGTTTAGTCTTCATTCACAGTACACAGCGAGAACATTTCATTTGAAGGTCAAGTGTTGAGGTTTTCTCCTGTTTCACATTAATCTTTTTGGGTTCTTTTCTTTTGAGGTTTCAAAGAATAGTCATAGTTTTATTATCCATTGAAGTAAAAACTCAGGACATGAAAGAAATGGAACAAGGGCAACACATGGAGAATTATCCTCAATGTGCAGATGATGCTCTGAACGAATGTGCAAATCTTGCATTACATTTAGGAAAGAGCAAAGATGTAAGTCAGGGCTAAGTGCATGAACCACATATGTAACATGATGTCACATGTTTGTTTGTGGTAAACTGCTAACTGCTACCCAAATTCTAACCATCATGTTAAATGAAATCAGCAGGTCGGTAGAGTAGTAGCACAATGGAGAAATAAACCGATTGGAAATAAACTTTTTTTTGGAAAAGCTGTATGATGAATTATCACCTGTATCTTCCACTTCCACAATAGCAAGATAAATTACTTTCTGAATTATTCCATTCTATATGTAGCATTAAGTGATAATTGCATATTACCTGGTGTATTAGGCATGACATTTGAAGGCAGCAGATTAATTAATAAGGTTAAATTAGTTTACTGAGCCTCATTAATACCTATTGTACTAACTTGACTAGTAATGATAGAGGAAAGAGCTAGAGAGTCAGAACCAACTCTCAGTCAGCAAAGAAAGGTCAGTTGTCCTTTGTAAACTGAAGCAAAATGACATGTGACCAGTTCCTTTTCTCTCCCTCTTTTTCCTCATTAAAACAACGCTTCAAATGTAATGTGACAAATTTAAAATACATTTGTTGGAACAATGTGACTAAATGTGAACATTTTAAATGTTTAAACAATGAAAAAGATTCACTTGTTAAGTGGGCATGTACAGTTGCTTCAGCTAATTTTACTGCATAAATTCAGTCAGATTTAATGATGCTGAAATTCTCATTCATGCTTTTGTTACCTCCATGTTTGACAACTCCAACATACAGCATTCCTGGCTGGCCTCCCACATTTTGCACTTTGTAAACTTGAGGTAATCCAAAACTATGGCTTGGAATTTGCAGTTTGGCACGTCCCGCTCAGCCAAGTCCCGACCACAGCAGCAGGAATGGATAATCCCAGCTGTGGGCAAGGTTGGAGAATTCTGGCCGATGCTCCTGCATGGTAAAACTCATCACTAATCACTGCTGTACTTGCTGACCTTCATTAGTCCCCAGTTAAGCAACACCTTGATTTTAAAATTCTCATCCATATTTTAAAATCCCCTAATACCTGGCTCCTTACTGTCTCCTTCAGCCCTGCAATCCTCTGAGATATCTGCAGTGCTCCAATTCTGGCCTCTTGAGCATTCCTGGTTCTAATGGTTCCATCATGATGACCATGCATGTCTTCAACTTGTGTAAGTGCTAAGCTCTAGAATTCCTTCCCTAAACCTTTTTGACTCTCTACATCATTTTTCTCTTTTTAGATACTCCATTGGCCAAGTTTTTGTCACCTTCCATGATATCTCCTTTTGTGGTTTGGTCTTATACTGTGCATATCGAAGTGCCTTGGACTGTTCTAATACATTAAAGGTGCTGTATAAATATAAACTGGGGTTGCAGTCATTGTAGTGTATGAATTAAAATCAATATCCTGAATCTGCAAAAATAAAAGTATCTTGGTTAATTAGTAGTTCTTGCGACATTGACTGTGGTTCTGAGCACTGTCCATTATAAATCTGCAGGTATAAGATTACCAACAATCCAATCCATCTGCTATGCAACCATCTTAATACTTTAACCATATTCAATGAAGAACAGAAATGGAATGCCCTTTATTATTTGTAAACTATATTTTTGGAATTGTTGTCCAAATTGTTTTGTTCCATTTCCCTCTACCCAACACATACCACAGATATTAATCACTTTCACAGCTCCTTGTTATTGGATGAAGACATTTGCACCCAGAAATGAAGAAACTAGGTGCTCAAGAGATGATGAATGGATGTGCCATTATGGATGAAAATTCTCATTTCTACAGTTTTATGTCCTCTATGCTTCAACTGATCAACCCATAATGAACCTGGTTGATGGACATTCAAATCATCTGTGGAGCTTTGTATGCCCAGAATAATCTTAAAATGGACCAGTTCAACTGATGAAGAAGTAACACTATGACAAAATTACCATTGAGAATAATGGGTATTTTAAAATGGATTTTTTTGCTAATTAAAATGTGCTACATTTTGACAATAAATTATTGAGCAAGTTATCTTCTATCACATGCAAGGCAGGGGAAAAATGGCATAGCCCAAAATTCTTGATAGCTGAACACGGGATGCTGGTTAATTTATTGTCAAATGATCGACTGTAACATGGTAACAAATGGCTATTCATGACCACACAAATTAAATCAATTACTTTTACCAAGAATAGATCAATAAGGATATGAGGTTGTATATCACCGGATAAACACTGGTACCCTGAGCTGTTCTGAATTAAGAACTAGAAAAATGTAATTTTCAAATGAAACATCATAAAGTAAGCAATACAGGATCAGCAAGAATGATACAGCCTGAACTTAAATCTAATTTATTAATCTAGTTAGTACTGGCAGTCCATAGAGTCAAAATGGACATCCTCAAAGCACATGACTATAAGGTTGACAAGCTAGAATAGGTTACAACAGGAGAGACATTATTCAAATATAAGCATTTATAATGTCTAGTACAGGGGAAAGTGAAAGATTTGCCTTTATAAGGCACTTTTCACAACTGCAATACACCCTAAAGTGATTTATAGCCAATTAAGTATTTTTTATAAGTATTCATCATTGTAATTTGGGAAAATCAATGTCCAATTCATCAACAGTCCAACGCTTCTTATTGTCTCTTTGTCACTGACTATAATCTTGTCCACTTGGCCATAAGGCAAAAATAAATTACAACAGAAAATACTGATGCCAACAAGAACTTAGAAATTAAACGATGACATAGTATAAGTACATCGAAACTAGTCCCCCTTGTGCATTCCATGTCGTTTGCTTGTCTTTGTCTCTTAAAGTGCTCCTACACAGTGTTACCTCAAAGGCTTCAACATGGCTGGTGCAAGATGAATATGATGTTCAGAGCAGGAGGATGCAAATGGCCTTTGAGGATCTGCTTGAACAGCTTTGGACCTAGAAGGCCTATCTTCAGACTGTACCATTCAACATGGGCTACCTGGCTGGCAGGTAATAGAAAGGGTACTGTGGTGGGTTCACAAATGCTGTCTACCTGAGAGTAGACAGCAGGTTTGTATTTCTATGGAGTTACTGCAACTTCCTTGGGCAGTATCTTAGTAACGCTAGTAATCTATTGAATGATATATTGCTATACTGCTGTGACATCCTGCAAGTTCTTTGAATGTTGGTATTCACAGTCAAGATGACAGCAAGCTGAACTTGTAAATTGATATCTGAACCTCCATTTCAGCACTCAGCCATTTGGTAGAAGTTGCATGTGCTACAATGGAACCAGAAACACCAGCTATCAGGTATTGCACTATGTTTAGTTCCGTATGTGCACCGATGGAATCAGCCATCAGTTTCATGCTGGAAGGGATAAGCATAAAGTTCTACATAAAGCCTGTGCCAAGCTGGTGCCAGGTTTCTTAACATTGAACACAGTTTTAGGGCAAGTTTCCCAATGTACCAAGTACTTCAGTGTGTATCCCAGTGGCAGAATTGCACTTTGTGGAGATCTGCGCTAAACTTCACTTCTGGGCTTACCCCCATGACATCATGTCCCTCCTCTACTAATATCATGCCCCTCCCGACCCCACCTACCCTCAGTCCACAGAACACAAAGATGCAAGCCACAAAATGCTCAAATTGATCACTGCTCAACTGCTTTAGTACTTTTTAACTAGTAAAAATGCATCCGTATAAATAATTGCTGAATTGTAATCCAAGTTTACCGCTTGTCGGAATGATGATAAAGATGCTCAATATTACAATGTGCATCTTGGAGGTGAGCAAACGTGGAACTTGCTGATGACATCACTGCAGCGCACACTACTACAGGACAGAATGAGCCGGTCCAGTGCAGCAGCAAATACTCCAGTCAACAACATACATACGCTGTCATTCAGTATATTTCAACCTCGTTCAGTTTCAAAAGTTAACTTCCTCTCACAAATTCAAAAAAGTTAGTGTTCTAAATTCATGTGAGTGAAATGTCCTGAGATTCCAAATCCAATATCAGTGGTTCTGTCTGCAGGATTCCATTCTTTGTCCTAGAGACTTTCTGAAGGCCAGAATTGAGGGCGATGGTGGTTAAAACTAGCAGCCATTAATGGTCCACTTTATAAAACAGAATTTAAACAAGACAATTTTGAAGGTGGGCAGACTTTTAAGATTTTTTTGCTTCATCCATGTTTGGCATGGCCATTTGGATAGCTCTCCTTCTGAACTTTTTCTTCACCAAACCATGAATTACATCATCATTGGTAAAATCTTGTAGAGACCACTTTTAATACACAATATTGCTGAACTAGTCAAATGTTCCTGATTCATCATACATTAAAAATAACCTTTAACCCTTTTCAATACAGAAAAAGAATGTTCGCTGGAAGCACTTGTGATAGGTATTGTTAAAAATATTTTCTGAATGGTTTCCATATTTGGAAAGGTTGACTGCAAACCATCACGCAAACCATCATGAGCTGGTAATCTCAAAGCACAGAGCTCATCATTATCAATGAAATGAATGAATTGTTTCACTTCATATTCAAAAATACTTGTGTCTATGTCCTCCCTATAGAATTCACTGAATTTCTTGTTATAGTAGCTTTTAGAATTCTCATTCAAACTTCTGTCAAAAAACACCCAAAATAAATCAAGTTTTCTTCAGAGATTCACTGCTATTCTGCAACTTGCACCATTACTGTGCCACAAACAACATTGACAGTCTCAACAATAATATTCTCTTTTTCTTTGAGGGTGATTTCATTTCTCTAGTTTCGTTAGAAAATAATTTCTTGCATTGTGTATTCTCATCATCTGGGGGACTTATATTTTATGTTAATATCAGTGCCTCTGCTTCCATTGAGCTATAGTCATTTTAAACTTCTATGATAAACTTTTAGCCAAGGCTAACAATTGTGCCGCATTAAATAAAATTGTATCAATATTTTGCAGCAGATTGCTGATGTGTTAATTATTTGACATAACGGTTCCACAAAACAACAAAAACAGCAATTTTGTATTTTTCAAACATCTCTGCTAAGGAATTTGCTTCAGTTTTCACACATGATTTTCCCAATTTTGATGCAGCCACCTCTGATCAGGTTTTCTTGATATCAACAAAGTTAATTTTCAAAGCCAAAACAGCATCTGCGTGAGTCGACCACCTGGCGTCAAATTCTTTTGACTCTCAAATGTTTTCTATTTGCCTGCTCCAAGCGTGATTGTAATATATTCCACCAATATGTGGAAAATGAAAAAAAAAATGCACACACATTTTGGACAAAGCCAAAAAAAGACCAGCCTTCTCACAGGATTCAGCTGCAGCATTGCAGAATAAATTCAAGAGGTGACTGGATGGGACGAATAATGCATAGGGGTTCACATTGTTCAGTCTTGCTTGTTGACCTGAATATTTTCTTGCCATACTTGTGGCATTATTGAAGTTCTGCCCATGTCAGTTTTTGAAGTCTAAACCTAAATTTGCAATGATTTCCAAAACACTTGTCTCCAAACACTCAGGAGCGTGGGGTGGACAACGGGTCCATTGACCTTGGGCGGAATTCCGGTCTCACTCGAGTGAGGCCATAAAATCCCACCCCACATCTCAGCATTTTCCTCCAAAAAGAACACTCTTTTTCAAACTGATAACACAGAATCAATCCTTCCAGAAAATTTACATAATTGAATGAGTGCACACAAAGCTTTAATACGAGCTTTCAAAGTTTCACGATTGGCAATACCTCTTCCAATATTTCTCCAGTTAGAGCACCAATCAGTGAATGCTTGTTTTCTTTTACTAGGAAATAATTTGCAGACATAACAGTAGACTCTCTTAGATGTTTCTGAAAATAAGTCAACCAATTTCTAATTTCCATCATCCCATTTCTCTTCACCTTCAGAAAATGAGATTTCTACACTGCTTTTAGCTTCCAAACTCAAATTTTCCATATTACCCATATTTTCTGGTTTATTTAGTATAAAATATTCTACCATATGAAAGGACAGATTTTGACCATAGGCAAGATTTTTCAGGGTAACTTTCTTCCCTTACTTCAACAGAAGAAATATCTTGCAGTTCCACTGCCATTTCAGATTCCACTTCTTGTTCAACTTTTTCAGGTGGCGTGGTTTCTCCAGAAATTGGAAGTCTAAGTCACTATACTTTTGGTGGATGAGGATAAATGTGCAGTTTCTATGCCGGTCAATATGTCAAAGTTTTTAAAAGCAAAATGACAAACTGGCTTTTTGGTTAGCTTTGGCCTTGTGCCTTGTCTTCAATTTTCTGCATTTTTGTCTACCAGATTGATAGTGTCACTTCATATTAATGATCTTTCTTAATTTTAATGAATATGACTTTTTTTTGCCCTACTCAATCCTGTGGGGTGGGGGGGGTGCGGGGGTGTGTGGAGATGGTTGGTGGTGGTGGTTGTGAGTGGGTGTGTGAGGGGGAGGGTTGGGGTGTTGAGTTTCCCCATTCCCCTCGCTGCTTGACAATGGCTACCTTCAGTCCCGACAGCTGGTTCTCTCACCACCTCCCTCTAGCTTTATTGCCTATTCGTCCGACCCTGATGGTGCCTCGCACATCACCTCAATGACTTTGTCTCACTGCTAGCTGCCTAGCTATGGCCTGCCCAGCCCTGGCCCGGGGTGGGGTGGGGGTGGGGTCAAGTCACCCAAGCTCCCTTTGATGACTCCCAATCAGCTGGCTGTCTCACCACCTCCCTCATGGCTTTTTTCACCAATTCGCAAAAAAGTTAGTTAAGTGAATACAGGAGATCTGCACCTTGACTGCTGCGTCTCTCCCTCCTAGCTACCTCAACGTTCATCAGTGATTTCCTGCTCTAAGGGGACTCGACCAATCAGAGTTGATATCACTCAGCATTTCCTGCTGGCAAGCTCAAATCGGTCTATCAGAATGCAGAGCAATCAGGCTCTGATTGGTGCCCACAGACACCAGGTGGCATGGTGTGTCCAATGATAAGTCTGTCTTTGGTGGATACCCATTAGTTTCCTTTTGCATCTGGCCAATCACCATTCTCATCTGAGTGCCCTGCAGTGGAACTCATGTGTGACCTTAGCCTCTGACCAGCTGTGTAACCTTGACTTCTGACCAAATGGCACCTGCAATATTCTCCATGCCCAGCTGGAATGTACTTGTGCCCACTCTCTCACCGCATGCAGATCCTGCCTCGAAGACATCCATCGTGTCAGTACCTGAGCTGGTGGCTATGGCTGTGATGTCAAGTGATGGTGGGACTCTCTTTCTGAAAATGAGGTGGAAGCAGAATCCTTAAATATTTAGGAGGCAGAGATAGGTCCTTGATAAGCAAGGGGGTGAAATTTATCAGGCATAGGGAGAAGTGGAGGTGAAAATGAGATTAGCCATGATCTTATTGAATGGCACAGCAGGCTTAGAGGGGCTGAGTGGCCTACTCCTGCTTCTAATTCATATGTCTGGATGTGTTTTCATCATCAGTGTCTTCTTCGTCAACTTTCACTGTCTAGCCAGACTGCAGTTTTTTGGTATATGAATGGAAAAAGGGTTAAAGATGAGAGGTAGGGGGAAAGTTAAAAGTGCATGCTTTCACTAGCTGTGTTTTGCAAGTCAGAAATGTTTGTATATTTTTATTCATTTGTGGGAGATGGAAGTTGCTGGCTGGCCAGCATTTATTGATGTGGGAATGCCGGCGTTGGACTGGCGTAAACACAGTAAAAAGTCTGACAACACCAGGTTTTAGTCCAACCGATTTATTTGATAATACTCACAAGCTTTCGAGGGGACTGCCTCTTCGTCAGGTGAATGGAGAGTTCTGGCCTCAGACAGAGCTTATAAAGCACAGACAGTTTAGAGATTACTGATTAAAATGCGAATCCTTACACCTAACCTGCTGTTCAAGACCTGAAGTGGTTGACAATGTGAGTGGTAGGAGCACTGATCACAGGTTACAGAGATGTGTATTGTCTCCAGACAGTACAGTAAGTGAGGTTTTGCAAACCCAGGCAAGTCACGGGGGTTACAGATAGTGCGACATGAACCCAAGATCCCTGTTGAGACCGTCCTCATGTGTGCGGAACTTGGCTATCAGTCTCTGTTCAGCGACTCTGCACTGTCGTGTGTCGTGAAGGCCGCCTTGGAGAATGCTTACCCGAAGGTCAGAGGAACCTGTGATCAGTGCTCCTTCCACTCACATTATCAGCCACTTCAGGTCTTGAACAGCAGGTTAGGTGTAAGGATTCGCATTTTAATCAGTAATCTCTAAACTGTCTGTGCTTTATATGCTCAGTCTGAGGCCAGAACTCTCCATTCACCTGACGAAGAGGCAGTCCCCTCGAAAGCTTGTGAGTATTATCAAATAAATCGGTTGGACTAAAACCTGGTGTTGTCAGACTTTTTACAGCATTTATTGCCCATTCTTAGTTGTCTTTGTTCAAAGGGCAATTGAGAGTAAACCACATTGCAGTGGCTCTAGAGTCACATATAGACCAGACCCAGTAAGAATGGCAGGTTTCCTTCCCTAAAGGGCATTAGTGAACCAGATGGGTCTTTTTTTTTGACAATTGACAATGGTTTCATGGTCATCAGTAGATTCTTAGTTCCAGATTTTTTTTATTTGAATTCACATTCCACCAACTGCCATTGCTGGATTTGAACCCTGGTCCCAGGAACATCAGCTGAGTTTCTGGATTAATAGTCTAGTGATAATACCACAAGGCCATTGCCTCCTCTTGTGGGATGAGGGGGAAGTGGGGTGTCAGAAAGACGATTTGGTATGAGTAGACCATCACCTTCAATGGATTCAACCCCACTACCTCAGCACTGGCCATTCTACTAATTCTCCTCCATGTGAATTAGAACATGCAGGCATGCTTATCACCATTAGGTTAGTTGTTACAGCAACATGTGGTATATCAAATTCTTCTGAAAAAAGGAAAGGGAAGTGTGTCAGTAATGCAATCTGCTTGGGTGTTGTGAATGTCACGGTTGATCAGCTGACAGCAGATGCAAGCCGAGATGTGGGTCTGAGTCTTATAATACCACAAAGTGTGGCTAAGTGCTATGAAAGAGGTAGAGCATATGAATTTTAGATATGAATTCTCTTTGAGAGAGGTTGACTGTAGGTGAGTGATGGAGAAATTGAGGTGTGGCTGCTGCTGTCAATGCTCTCGGTATTGTATGGCACGAGAAGATGTATTCTCTCCCATGTTCAGTTACTTTTCTCTCTTTCCTATGTAGGATTCAGCTCACAAGGGACTCCAGCTCCATCAACAATGCATCTTCCCTTCATGTAGTGTAGACTTGTTTTAAGTAGTGCAAGCTAACTATAAGTAGTACTAGCAAGTAACATCTTTGGGCTATCTCATGCTGACACATGTAGCTAATCAACGACACAATTAGTGTTGGCTGCACACAGAAATTATGATATTGGGCAGGCAGCATGAAGAGGCAAGGCTGCCACCATTCCATGGGTGTGCTTCGGAATGTCATTTTGTAAAACAAAAATCACTGACCAATTTGACTGTCACAGCCACAAGCTAAAGGTAATTTCCAATGTGTTCCAGATAAGTTGTTCTCTCGCTGAATACTAATAATCTTAGACCAGAACATGCACAACCCTGATTGTCTTTTCGATGCGGGTAATAAACTTTACAGTCAATGAAGTCCTCTTCAATTGTAATCATTGTCGTAATGTAGGAAATTGGGAGCTGATAGCAAAGCTGCATTGTCCCTGGACCTGTAATCCGGATATCCAGGGTAATGTGCCAGGACGTGAGTTCTGGAATTAAAAGTCTAATAATTATCATGAAATCATTGTCATAAAAACTCATCCAGTTCACTAAAACCCTTCCTGACCCACACATGATTCCAAATCTACAGCAATGTGGTTGATTCTGAAATGGCCGAGCAAGCCATTCAGTTCAAGGACAATTAGGGATGGAGAATAAGTACTGGCCCGGCCAATTACACTTACATCCCATGAATGTATACAAAAAAACCAGCAAACTGATTTGTCTACAATAAGCTAATAACTAAATAGGTCCTCTGTTTTGAGGGAAAATATTGGCCCAGCTCTTCCACAAAGAGAGGCATGAGATCTTTTACGCTGAGCTGAGAGTTGATGAGAATCGTAGAATCCCTACAATGCAAAAGGAGGCCATTTGGCTTATTGAGTCTGTACCAACCACAATCCCATCGGGCCCTATTCCCCTAACCCCACACATTTACCCTGCTAATCCCCCTGTCGCTAGGGTCAATTTAGCACGATCAATCAACCTAATCTGCACATCTTTGGAGCATGGAAGAAACCCACGCAGACATGGGGAGGTGGTGCAAACTTCACACAAACAGTGACCCGAGGTCGGAATTGGACCTGGGTCCCTGGCGCTGTGAGGCAGCAGTGCTAACCACTATGCTGCCGTCGGATTCACATTTCATTCAAATACAACGCCTCTGAGTGTTCCTTCAGTATTGCATTGAAATGTCCGCCAAAATTATACATTCAATTCTCTGGAGTTGGATTTAACTGAAAAGTTTCTGATTCAGAAGCAAGGTTATGAGGCAAAACTAGTGTGGCCAAGAGGGCCATTTAAAATGGTGATTTGTAAAGCACTTTGGGATAATTGGGCAAGAACTAAAATGACAGGCTGCAGCCTAAAAGACAGAACTAAACAGGCTGTAACCCAGACATGTGAATACACAGGATATGCGTCATCTCCAGGACAAAAGAGACTTTCTGGTCAAACTGGGTTGTTTACCAGTCATAGGGCTGCCGTAACCCCTTATTTGGGAGGGAGGTGTGAATCCTACATGTACCAACAGACATGGCCTTGGGGACACACCCAGAGGTTGTTGTGGTAGCACCCGATTGGGCTTTATCAATCAAGGTGATCAAGTCCTGATCGATTGATTGGCAATGGCCAAAAGGGTTGTGAAACCCAATGGGGTATAGAGGGTGCTGCACAACAAAGAATCTCTCTCTCTCTCTCTCTCTGTGACCATACAAACAGGTTACAACAATGGTGACCATCACCAGCGATGACCAGCACGAGGAGAGCCACCACACCTGAGAAGGAAGGAAGACCAGAGCCAGAGTGCCAGACCAGACCAAAGGACCAGACTACGCACAGGACGGCCAAGACCAACGCACAGATCAACACCAATATCTGCTTGGGTACTTGCCAGTCATGCAAAGTTAAGCCAAGATCTTGTATTGGACTTGAACTTTAGTATTTTCTGTAAGATAACTTATTGTTGGTTGGGTGGGTGATGACTGATTGTGTGTCTTTACTATTACTTACGTGGCGAAAAACTGCAGCAGGCGACGGTGCAGAGGGACCTCGGGGTCCTTGTGCATGAGTCGCAAAAACCCAGCTTGCAGGTGCAGCAGGTGGTCAGGAAGGCGAATGGGATGCTGGCCTTCATAGCGAGGGGGATTGAATATAAAAGTAGGGAGGTCTTGCTGCAGCTGTATAGGGCATTGGTGAGGCCGCAGCTGGAGTACTGTGTGCAGTTTTGGGCGCCGCACCTGCGCAAGGATATTTTGGTCCTGGAGGGAGTGCAGAGGAGGTTTACTAGGCTGATACCGGAGTTGAGGGGGTTGAGCTATGAGGAGAGGCTGAATAAACTAGGCTTGTACTCGTTAGAGTTTAGAAGAATGAGGGGAGATCTCATTGAGACGTATAAGATGATGAATGGGATGGATAGGATAGAGGTGGAGAGACTCTTCCCGCTCAAAAAAGACAGTAGGACTAGGGGGCACAGCCTCAAGATAAAGGGGAGGCGGTTTAGAACGGAGTTGAGGGTGGTGAATCTCTGGAATTCTCTGCCCGTTGAAGTGGTGGAGGCTGCCTCGCTAAATATTTTTAAGAAGCGGGTTGATGGGTTCTTGATAAGAGAGGGGATTAAGGGTTATGGGGAGAGGGCGGGAAAGTGGAACTGAGCCACAACAGATCAGCCATGATCTTATTGAATGGCGGGGCAGGCTCGAAGGGCTAGATGGCCTACTCCTGCTCCTATTTCTTATGTTCTTATGTTCTTAAATAAATATTGGTTGTACTAACAAGATGTCTACTCTCAGTTATTTGTCCAGCGTATAAGGGTTAAAACAAACTGTGCGGCAGGCACAACACCAGCATCCAAAATGAGGCCCTTACTCATTCCTGTTCAGAGCATTTGAGTCCAGCTGTGAAATGGTGGGCCGTGGACAACAGGATAAAGTCTAACAAACACCTTTTCTCCTTGATGTTCGAACCCCAGGTCCCCCATTCCTCTGCGCTACCACTGGCCATGGCATTTGGAGGATGAACTCTTCTCTTTTCCCAGTAGGAACCTTAGGCACTGTTGCAACTAAATGAACTACTTCACCAGGAAAGCTTGCCCGAAGCAAAGAGAAAGAGAAATTAATTTGCAACGAAGTAGATGGGATTTGTGATTTAAAGCTGTGGCTTGCTTGAATAGGTTCCCTGAGGTAGAGAGTCAACTGGCTCAACCTGAATAAAACGCAAGAAAGGTTGATGGAGTCAGAGCCACAGGCATCTCATCTTATTACCTCAGATGTATAGGAACTTGAGGAAGATTCACTGATATTAACATTTGCATTACTATTCTTGCTCAATAAATTTGACAAAATAGTTTCAGATTTATATATTAAAAAACAGTTTTCAGTTTAATTAGTAACATTCATCTTATTATATTGAATATTTTTCAGTGTACTTTTCTCTGATATAGATACCTTTACTAGTCACCGTACATGGGTGCACCGTACTGCAGTTGTATGTCAGACATACTGACCAGTATGCTTTGGTTTCCATGAATTATAACAAAGCACAGTGGATGGTTATACATTATGGTATGGAGGTAAAATTCAATGACCATTTTAGTTGACCTCATGTAAAAATCAGTAACCATATTAAGTCAATTCTGTGTGCCTACCTATCACAAAAATGGGATGTCTCTGGAGTAATTCCCACCCACCCAGAACTGGAACCACTCCAGCATGCCTGTTTCATCCAGTGCCAAGCACATCAGATCCAAAGTGTGAGATCAGGTCAATGGCAGGGTTCTGACATGTCCCCGGGGGCAACTATAAAAGGGCTAGAAATAGCCCCACAAGTTTCCAACTCATGTTCTTTTCCTTCACTCCTAGAATGTTAATAGCTGGCAGCGCTAACTGACTGGGAAGTGGAGGTAAACACTTCAGTTGCTGCAGGAAAAAGCAGAATGATATCCATCTTCTCAGATAAATGTTTGGAAGGAGGGTAAATGCAGCATGGGAGGGAAAGCAGAGACAAGAGTGGAGCCTGGTCACTGCTGCAGACTCATGATGTAAAAGCGCCATCACTGAACTTGACTCTCAACTCACAAAGTGGCTCTGTATACCTTTCAGGGGAGTATAAAGTTGGGATTAACACATGAGCTTCAAAGGGATGGTGTGGGGCATGGGTGCGGGGAATGGGTTGTAGGGGTGCACACAGGAGAACACTGATGGTCTCACACAGACCTTTCATTGTCATTGGGTCTGGAGAACCAAACACCATTATTCTTTATTTCATAGTATAATAATGCACTCTCAGCAGCACGAATCTGCAAACAAAGTGAAAATATTCTGACACGTCAGAAATTGCGATGTTGTATTTATGGTCGGGTAGAATCAGAATCCATCCACAAAATTGCCAATAATCTGAATATATGACCAAACTTTACAAAAAAACAGTAAATTTGAGCCCAATTCTTTTTTCCTTTCAAATCTTTCATCAACAAAAGAAACATGGGCTGGGACTTTCCAGACCCCACCCGCAGCAGGAATCGGTACTGGCAGGACTGGAAAATGTGGAGAGCGGTCAAAAATATGTTGACTTTGGGCAGGAATTTTCAGTCTCGTCAAAATCTTGCCCAATATCTATGAAATAATCTTAGGCAACATAGATATTTGGCAATTTAGTGTGTTCCTTGCAACAACTGTGCTTATCATCATCAGACATGTAGCAGGACAATCATATTTCTCGTACCTTCCGCTAAGTAGCAGGCCAGACACTACTGCCAGTAGGATCATGCCCACTGCCACAGAAACGGCGATGATTGGTACCTGACTCTGAGCACTGGCAGGTAAAGCTGGAGACAGAAAATGAAGAAGCAAACATTACAAATGCATAAGGAAACTGTCCTGACATGCCTAGATTTATTAATAACACTTCTGAAGAGAAAAATCTTTATAGCCTGACAGCCAAAAATATATTCTGTTTGACGATCCTGAATGATGAAACACTTGCTCTGTGGACATGAGATATAACTTCACAACCAAAGTATTGTTTCAGATGTATGAATGAGTAATTTGCATGTGTAAAACATTTTTTTCTGTAACAGTAAATTATCTGTCAGCATCTTATAAAATGTTAAACACTCATGAATAAAAATAAATGGCATTTCAACATTATTGTTTCCCTAAAAAGGCCCATTCAACATTCTGGGACATTCCATCACTTTTGAAGCTTATGATGGTGTCAGCATTTGTAAAAGTAGAAAACGTGACAGGCACTTCGGGTCAGAATTTGACATCCCAATGCAGGCAGGTGAGATGGATGGAACCCGATTCCAGGATTTCCATCCTGTTCCCATTATCCAGCACTTCTGAGAGTGCAAGACTGCATGCAGCAATCCTGACACTGGCTGCTCCATTGCAAAGTGACGATTTCAGATCCCCCTACAATTTTCATGGAATCTGTCTAGCTTTGGAAGGCTTCTGAAGCAGATGTGATTCACACAAGCTCAGAGGTATGGTGGATCTTGGGGGATGTCTCATCTGAAGTCAGGAACCTTTTTGACCATTGTTTCTAACTTTGTGTGTTATAATGAAATACTGTTTGATAAATATGTTTATAGCAATGTGATTAAGGATAGAGATTTGCTTAGAAAACGTAAGTGACCATTAAATTTACTGACACTGCGAATGTGGGAAAGTCTTCAGATTAATTTTGCCACTGGATGAAGTATTATTTTATGCTAAAGAGTGTTCTGATTCAGATTTTACCAGGGCAATTGCACCTTGTGCTTTTATCTTTTCAATGATTGACAATTCAGCCATCTTTTCAGGTTTTGAAGTGTGAAGCGATACATTTTGGTAGGAATGACATGGAGAGACAAGATAATACAAAGGGTAAAATTCTAAATGGGATGAAGGAGCAGAAGAACCTGAGTGTATATGTACTTAGATCATTGAAGATGGCAAGACAGGTGGAAAGAACAGTTAATAAAGTATAAATTACCCTAGGTTTTATTAATAGGGGTATAGAGTATAGGAGGTTATTCTAAAGGAGGTTATTCTAAACTTACACAGGATACTAGTTAGACCTCCGCTGTAGTATTATATACAGTTCTGGACACCACACTCTAGGAAGGATGTGAACACATTGAAGATTGCAGAAGAGGTTTACTATAGTGGGTACAGGGATGAGATACTTTAGTTATAAGGATAATTTTGAGAAGTTGGGACTATTTTTCTTGGACAGAGAGCTTAGAGGAGGTTTGATAGAGATTTTGACTATCATGTCGGGGGCTGGAAAGAGTAGCTAGGGAGACACTATTTTAGTGATTCAGGTCTGGAATACATTACCTGGAAGTGTAATGTACGTTTAACTGAAGCATTCAAGAGAACATTGGTTCTATCCAAATAATAGTTGAATGTGCAGAGGTATAGGGACAAGATGGACCAATGGCACAAAGTCAGAATGTTCAATTGGAGACCTGGTGCAGACATGAGGGGCTGATGACCTTCTTCTGCGCAATAATAATTCAGTGATTCTGTGATGGAAGCAATACAACAAATGGTTCTAGTGCTTCAACATTTTTAATCTATTCATTCCAGAAAGGTTTATGAACACTAATGTGCAATGAAAACATATTATGAATATTTGGATGAGCTCTAAATTCCTAATGGACTCATCTTAGCAATGATGTTGATAAAGTTGTCAAGGGGATGGTGAGATTTGCTAAGATTGACAGTTTTATGTATTCCTAATAGGACTATGCTTTAAAATTGTTTTTGAGTAACTATCTGTTTATTTTGACAGCTTTGTGACCATTTAATTGGATTACATTTTTTCAAGTGGAGTTTAAATGGCTGGGTGTGTAATTGACAATTTTATAATTTCTTAAAAGGATTCTGTCTTTTCCTAGTGGAGTTTGAATGGCTGTTTGTTTATTTTGACAGTTACATGAGCACTTCAAAAATTCCCTAATGTTATTATAAGACTTATGAGTTCTGTCTATAATGGATACTGGATTAGTGTGCATGAGAGGATAATGGGATATAATTGTGGCTTGAGATTTGGGCAAACTGGGGTGGGGTTATATGAATTATGGTGGATATAGAAAGGGTTTAAGGGGCAGGGAATGTG
This sequence comes from Carcharhinus amblyrhynchos, assembly GCF_965287045.1. Taxonomy (NCBI): domain Eukaryota; kingdom Metazoa; phylum Chordata; class Chondrichthyes; order Carcharhiniformes; family Carcharhinidae; genus Carcharhinus; species Carcharhinus amblyrhynchos. Next base: position 24,571,703 of record NC_137328.1, on the reverse strand, counting down.
GATGGACAAGGGAACGGGAGCATGGCAGATATGGGGACAGGCTGTGTGGTGAGGGTAGAGGAGATGAGGGTACAGGGGTTATGGAGAAGGCATATGGAGGAGCTTGGGGGTTTGGGCAGAGAGACGAAGGCTTGAGTGCTTAATACTCATGTACAAAACTGGCCCATGTCCCAGCAAATGGAGGTGGGTCTCCTAAAATCCCTGCATTGGTACCTGCCATCTCCATTCCAGCCTGAACCTTGGTAACTCTGGCTCATCACCACCACCCAGCCATGAAAATAGTGTGGGCAGGCAGGAAGCAAGAACAAGCCTGACTCAAGGATATGGGCCAAGTATTGGTAAATGGGATTCAGTTGGAGGTCATATGTTTCTCTCATGTCAGTACAGACTCGATGGGCTGAAAGGCCTCTTCCACACAGTATGATTCAATTATTTTATGATTGAATGACTCGTCCTTTCCACATCAAAAGGTAAAATCTAACCTTCTTTTCTCCAACTATGTCCTCTGCTACTGGGCTGGGTTTTCCACTTAAGTGGATTTACCACCAGAAATTCATTTGAGCTGATTTGAAGCCATGGTAACAAACTTCCAAGAATGCATAACATTCCTCACTGCCACTTCACTAAATATTAATTATGGGTTCCAGAAAAGAATAGTGCACTCTACAGGTCAGCCCTCCTTGTGGGATAAGGAAATGCCCTATGAATAGGTAGGAAGATCTGATGGTCATTGCATCCTAGTGTGTGAGGGACTAACGTGTTCTGTCGCTCAATGTGAAACAATGATGAGAGCTGGCAATGAGACAAATGGAGTTCTCTGAATGTTGCTTCTGCTTGAGGCATCCAATTGCAAAATATTAAGGAATACTATATGGATTTGGGCTGCCTTGCTGAGTTGGTGTCATATGAGTGCACCCATGTATTAATTGTAATTTCACCCGCTTAAAAACTACCACGCCCACTGAGGGCATGGATGAAAGGACTGCACTATAGTGAGGTGCATAAGGATATACACTAAGGGTGTGCTAATCACTTTCCAATGTTGTCATATAATCTCCCTTCCAAGGATAATCCCACCACTTAGACATATTTTGACTAGTGATATTTTCAGGATCATTGTGAGATGTTTGACCTTTCTTGAGCTGTTTAAGCTGAGAGGAAAAGTGTGAGGGCGTCCCATGCTTTGAAAGCTGCAGGAAACTTTGATTGTGACAATTTCTCATACCCTTATTTCTCCTAGAATATTGGATTGAGGTTGACACAGGCACAGCTGACACTTTGTCCCCATGCAATAGCATCCACAAGAGGCTTGTCTGAATAAGAACATAAGAACTAGGAGTAGGAGTAGGCCTTCTGGTCCTTGAGCCTGCTCTGCCATTCAATAAGATCATGGCTGATCTTTTTGTGAACTCAGCTCCACTTACCCGCCCACTCAGCGTAACCCTTAATTCCTTTACTGTTCAAAATGTTATCTCTCCTTGCCTTAAAAACATTCAATGAAGTAGCCTCAACTGCTTCACTGGGCAGGGAATTCCACAGATTCACAACCCTTTGTGTGAAGAAGTTCCTCCTCAACTCAGTCCTAAATCTGCTTCCCTTTATTTTGAGGCTATGCCCCCTAGTTCTAGTTTCACCGCTTGCGGAAACAGCTTGCCTGCTTCTATCTTATCTATTCCTCACCCTCACCCTCCTCAGAGCCATCTTCTTTAATGTCCTTCTTGGCCAAGAAGATGTCGAGTTCCTCATTGTCTCCGTCAGGCAATACATTCCCTTTGCAAGTCTCAGGAAATAATAATCATGCGGGACACTCTGTGGTGAATATTGTAGAGTCTCACCTGCCCCTCCAAACATCAGAAAATCATCTTCAGGAGGCCAACACTTTGCTCTATTAAGGACTTTGTGGTGGAATGTGTTGCATTGTATCTCTCCTTAGCTGCAATATGTGACCAACAAATGGGGACCATCAGCTAGGTCGTCTGTGGGTATCCTTTGATCTCAAAGAGTCAATTTTCTAAATATCGAGGTTCCTCTGTAGCAGTTGAGTAAGTCACTATCCAAGAGTCATGAGAGTTCTCTAGATCTCAAGCACAACATGCAGAATTTGCTTTCTGTGAAGTGAGATTGGCCCCACAAGCCACCCCATGTTTGCCTTGAAGCATTCTCAATCACTGACAGCTACAAAAGATTTAACTGACGAAAATCTGGCCCTTGTAACGAATAATCGTCCACCCAGAAGTAAAAATCAATAAAACGGTGAAGTAAAACACTGCTCAGATAGCAGAATGGGAAAATATTGGCCTGAACTGTTCTTTCTCTCTGGGCAGCTGCTGCCATTTCCATGTCATAGGGCGCTGTCGCAGTTGCTGAATTTGCCTGTCATGATGCACATGGCTGCAGCAAGAGGCTGACTTTCTTCATCTGTGTAACTGTGAGCTTGAAGGCATAGTGGGAGGCTGGAAAATCAGGGGGCCTATGCCAGGGCTTAATAAGACATGTGCACTTAGGGTGGGTGGCCACCGGAGCTTCGATAAGCCTAATGGCTTTGGTCCTGGAAAACGTACCTTTAAGTGAACACCACCAATGGCACCTCTCTTGCAACATCTGACCTGTCCCAGCAGTGCCCACCTCTCCTGGTCCTTTAATAGCACTGCAGGCAGGGAGGCAATCAATTAGGAGCTGCCTCGGGGAAGATTGAGCCATTAAGTGCTGCCAGTAAGTGAGGGCTAAGGACATTCATTTGATTCCGATGTTGGATGCCTGAGGGGAGTCGAAAAATGCAGCCTAAGGTTTGACACTGCTCTCTCATTATACCACAAAAATGAATGGTTAGCAGAGGAAAATTTAGACTTTCATATTCTTGAAGGAACTGATGTGTTTAATTGTGTTAATGTGATTTGACCTTGATTTATCTCAACTGTGCAAGTTGACATGGAGCCTTTTACAAGAAGCTTCATTTCCCTCTTCTGATGGAAATGCCTTTTATTTTCAGTTGCTATGCATATTTATTGCTCCCATAATTTCTCTTGTATCAGATTTATAATGCAATATTTAAAGTGATGATTTGCTTGGATTGCATTTTTAATCTTTGCACCTGGCTCTGTCAAGTTCACAGGAAATGACTGACACTTTAATTTATAGATTCCCCGAAAGAAGGTGCGAGTGCAAAGGCAGGGCTGGCAAAAAGCTCATTATTGATTTGCAGAAACTTCCTTCGCAACTGTCAGTAACGACAGTAAATAAAATGACTTACAGACTGGACTGGTTTCAAATTCAAATTTACGGCTGTAGCCCCCATATCCTGCTGCTGTACGAGCTCGTATCTGGAAGATGTACACTGTGGTGGGTTTCAGGCCATCGACAACAATCTCAGTTTCTCTGGATTTGATGATGGTGTAGCTGGTCTCCTGGGCCTGGGAGATAATGGAATACAAAAGTGACAATATTATGGGATGGGTAGTGAGCCAGCATCCTGGCTGTCATTTCACATTGCTATTACAACTTCTTGATTCTTAGCTACATGCTACCCTAATTAGTACACCAGCACAGGTTCGCGGCTTTTACATTCACTGTTCACTATTTCTCCAGCATCATCTGAAAACAAGATTTCATTTCAATTGAGTTTTTCACTGTAATTATAACTCCTTAGAACTTTTTTGTAAGTAAAATAATTCTTGGCCCCTAAAAAATACTTCTTTTGTTTTTACTGTTGACCACACAAACCTCTCTTGAAGCAGATATCATGAACACAAAATGTATAATCTAGTTATCATTTCCATAACTGCAGAATCTATCCTTGTGCATGACAGCCTGTTCACATATATTAATGATTTGGAAGAGGGAACTGAATATATTATCGTCAATTTTGCAGACGATACAAAGTTGGTTGGGAGGGTGAGCTGTGAGGAGGATACAGAGATGCTTCAGCATGATCTGGACAGGCTGAGTGTGTGGGCATTTGGATGACAGACGCAGTATAATGTGGATAAATGTAAGATTCTCCACTTTGGTAGCAATAATAGGAAGACAGGTTATTACTCGAATGGGTATAAGAACAAAAGAACACAAGAAATAGAAGCAGGAGTAGGCCATCTAGCCCCTCGAGCCTGCCCCGCCATTCAATAAGATCATGGCTGATCTGAAGTGGCTCAGTTCCACTTTCCCACTTTCTCCCCATAACCCTTAATCCCCTTGCCTATCAAAAACCTATCTACCCGTATCTTAAATATATTTAGCGAGGTAGCCTCCACCACTTCAACGGGCAGAGAATTCCAGAGATTCACCACCCTTTGAGTGAAGAAGTTCCTCCTCAACTCCATTCTAAACCGCCCCCCCCTTATCTTGAGGCTGTGCCCTCTAGTCCTGCTGTCCTTTCTGAGTGGGAAGAACCTCTCCACCTCTACCTCTAAATGCGTCTAGTTTGGGGGCATTTAAGAGATCTCTGGATAGGTTTATGGACGAAAAGGGATTGGTATAGGCTAGTGGGTCATTGTTTTTGTAACTGGTCGGCGCAACATCGTGGGCCGAAGGGCCTGTTCTGCGCTGTAATGTTCTATGTTCTATGTTCTATGTTCTACCCTATCCATCCCCTTCATCATCTTATACGTCTCAATAAGATCCCCCCTCATCCTTCTAAACTCCAACGAGTACAAGCCCAGTCTATTCAGCCTCTCTTCATAGTTCAACCCCCTCAACTCCAGTATCAGCCTAGTGAACCTCCTCTGCACTCCCTTCAAGGCCAAAATATCCTTGCGCAAGTGCGGCGACCAAAACTGCACACAGTACTCCAGCTGCGGCCTCACCAATGCCCTGTACAGTTGCAGCAAGACCTCACTACTTTTATATTCAATCCCCCTTGCTATGAAGGCCAGCATCCCATTTGCCTTCCTGATCACCTGCTGCACCTGCAGACTGGGTTTTTGCGACTCATGCACAAGGACCCCCAGGTCCCTCTGCACCATAGCATGCTGCAGCTTTTCACCCTTTAAATAGTAATCCCTCCTACTATTATTTCTGCCAAACGGGATAACCTCACACTTGCTAACAATATATTCCATCTCTTATAAATTGAGAGAGGTGGATACCAACGAAACTTTGGTACTCTCGTGTATCAGTTTCTGAAAATAGGCACGCAGGTACAGCAGGCAGTAAAATAGGCAAATGGTATTTTGGTCTTCATAGCAAGAGGATTTGAGTATAGGGATAGGAATGTTTTGCTGCAATCTTATAGGGTGTTGGTGAGGTCACACCTGGAGTATCGCGCGTAGTTTTGGTGTCCTCATCTGAGGAAGGATGTCCTTGCTATAGAGGGAGCACAACAACGGTTCACCAGGCTGATTCTTGGGATGGCAAGTCCATCATATGAGGAAAGACTCGAGTCAGTTAGGATTATATTCATTGGAGTTTAGAAGAGTGAGAGGGGATCTCATAGAAACTTATAAAACTCTAACAGGGTTAGATGGGGTAGATTCAGAAAGAATGTTCCCAATGGTGGAGGAGTCCAGACTAGGGGTCATATTTTGAGGATAAGGGGTAAACTTTTTAGAACTGACAGAATGGTTAGCAGGGGAGAAATTTCACCACCAGAGGATGGTGAATGTATGGAACTCACTACCGCAAAAAGTAGTTGAGGCCAAAGCATTGTGTGATTTCAAGAAGAAATTAGATATAGCTCTTGGGGCTAAAGTGATAGAGTCATAGTATCCTACTCCACTGCACCTTCCCCAAAACCTCAAATGTTTCAGTCAATTGTTTATCTAATTGCCATTTGAAGATTATTCCTGAATCTGCTTCCACTGCCCTTCCGGACACTGCATTCAGATTGCGTACAAAAAAATTGCTTGTGTTGCCTTATTCTTTTGCCGACCACCTCAATTATGAGTCCTTTAGATGAATCATAAATGTTAATTCTTTCTTTGCTTATCAAGGTGGGAAACCTCAATCGTTGCATTAGTGGTAACCTGTGTACACATTAAGCATTCTGGGGTCAATACAAGTTAACCATGTGCAGAGTGAAATTCTCCCAGTGGTAGATACCTATGCCTTTGCTGAAGGTCATAAAATAATAGACCCCGATCATAAAACCACAATCGTGACAGCTAGCACAGGAAAAAGATTTCTATCCCATTGGCGTGAATAGATTTTCACTCTGCCCTGTGGGAGAATGGTATTTTAACACACTGCACCATCTCGTTTAATGAGTAATTATTGTTCACTGATTAATGGCATAATTGAAGCAGAGTATGCACATTGTTAATCAGGAAGCTCCTGTTTGTACGATCAATACAAGTGCAAGGCTGGAGAATCGAATTTTTATCTGCAGCACAGTCATGAGGCGTACTTGCATTTTACCAAAAGCAAAGTCACTGGACTCAATATTAAACCACTCCTCCCGCCCCCCCCACTCCTCCCGCAAATCTTGTTGCAATTTTCTTGGTGGCAGGTCACTTTATTAACACACTTAAATCATTGCAATTAGAAATTTAAATTTAACCACTGTCACATGGGTTTCCTAAATCCCCAAATCAAAAGTGAGACAAGAGCTGCTAGATCAAGATGGTAAGTGGCATTTTGCAGTATTCCTTGTGGACAATGAGCAGTAAGAGTGCTCCTTCTGGTATCGTATTGAAGTCTTCACCTTAATCTCTGCCAATGCCATTCTCTGTCTTGCCACCAACCCATGCCCCAACACTAAGGCCGTGATTCTCCCAACTGTGCCCGCCACTTTTCCGCTGGGTCCGGCTGGGAGATGTGTGTCTGCAGCCTTGAACAGGGATGTGCGCATGCACGGAGAACGCGTGCGCATCTCCCAGAGCCGGTAAGCAGTCACCCGCCAGACCATGCTAGAAGCCGATGAGAAGGCAGATAAGTAATTCGGTCTGCCTTGTTGACCAACAAGGGGCATACACGCAGTGGGTCGTGCGAGGGCTGCTCTTGGATGTTGCTTTGAGAGTTGCCTAGTGCTTCGCGTCTTTAGCGTACGCTTAAACTGGACCATCTGACGGGCAACATGACAGCTCAGTGACTATCACTGTTTGCTGTGCAGATACATGGATTTGGGCCAGTGTCTGTGGGAGTTTGCACATTCTCCCCGTGATTGCATGGGTTTTCTCCGGGTGTTCCAGTTTCCTCCCACACCCCAAAAACGTGCTCTTAGGCCGATTGGTGTAACAAATTGTCCCTAAATTAGTCTTCCCTCAATCTTCCCCAATAGGCATAGACAAAGGTCATAGGTAGAGAAGGGCACGCACAATGTTAAAATGGCGGTGCGGGCTCATTGGACCCAAGGGCCTGTTTCCCGTGCTGTGTTGTTCTTTGTTCTCTTTGTTTTTAATTTAAATCTTTTTCAAATCTATTTTAAATATGGAGATGTGTTTATACCTTTCAGATCCCAATCGAATCTTTCACCCCGCCATTATGGTGGAGTTCAGACTAGCTCCCCACATTCGGGAAATTAGTGGGAGACCCTGCCAGAAAGAAGGGTGGGTGCAATAGGCGGCACCCCAGGGGGTTGGGCAGTAGGGAGGGTGGTGCTCCCTGGGCATGGGCACCCTAAGAAGTCTCACTACACCAGGTTGAAGTCCAACAGGTTTATTTGGTAGCAAAATTCACTAGCTCTCGGAGGCACCGGGGGCACCCTGGCAGTGCCAGCCTAAGCCCCCTGGCATTGCCATCGGGCATCAAGCAGCGCCAAGGGGGAAGGTTCTGTTGTGGGCAGGGCCTAGGGACATTGGTGAGGATGGGGGGGGACCCACTGCCACTCTGTATTGGGATTGGTCTGGGATGGAGGGTGGGCAGCGATTGGGGTGGGCTGGTCTGCCATGGGGGGCTGCCTCCGGGGGGGTGGGGGAGTGGGAGTGTCAGCAGAGGGGAGGGTCTGCGGGGATGAGGGAGGTTGGGGGTATTGCCACTGCTGGGGGGTGGGCCTGGGCATCGGGGCGCTCTGGGATGGGGTGTGGTCAGGGCTGGCTCGGGAATCATTGTGGGGGCAGCAACTGGGCCATGTGGAGGGACTGAAGGGGCATCGCTGCAATTGAGCTGGCCAGCAAGCAGGAGTTTGACAGTTTGGGACCACTGCACATGTGCTAAACTTCAGAACTATCAAACTCTGGCGCAAGTGGGTGGCACGGTAGCACAGTGGTTAGCACTGCTGCTTCATCGCTCCAGGGACCTGGGTTCGATTCCTGGCTTGGGTCACTGTCAGTGTGGAGTTTGCACATTCTCCTCGTGTCTGTGTTGGTTTCCTCCGGGTGCTCCGGTTTCCTCCCACAGTCCAAAGATGTGCAGGTTAAGTTCATTGGCCATGCTAAAAAATTGCCCCTTATTGTCCTGATGCGTAAATTAGAGGATAGTGGATAAAATATACAGGGATGTGGGGGTAGGGCCTGGGTGGGATTGCGGTCGGTGCAGACTCGATGGGCCAAAGGACCTCTTTCTGCACAGTAGGGTTCTATGAAGTTCTATAAATAGACCCCGCACCCCTGAATTTATAATGAAGTTCATGACTGGGCCCTCTTCAGTGCACAGAGTGCAGAGATTCAGGGAGAAGCTGAACAATCAGAACAGACCGGATTTAGAACAGTTTTTCTGCCAATTCAGCACTTTTGGGAGAATTGCGGCCCTAATTTGTGCTCCATGACAGCTTCTCTGCAGCCTAATCTTTGGCCTTCTCTCCTCTCGATTGTTTCCATTTTCCCATTGCAATCCCTGGCCCCACTCCTGATGACCTCTCTCTTCTTATTGATCTCTGCCCCACTCTCCTCTCCTCCACACACCCGGTTGCCTCTCCTTGCTCGCCCTGATCTCTGGCTACAAACCCTTTTGACAACCAGGGATCAACCTCGAGAGACCCCAGCTGACATCTTCTATTGTTGGATTCCCTGCTTGGTAGCTGGCCAGGCTGTCAATTTGACTGGTCACCATTGGAGTGGTGGGCTGGGTGGGGGGGGGGGGGGAGGGGGGGGGGGGAGGGGGGGGGTGAACCTACCCCATTTCTCCATAAATATCAGGAGCATTTACTTCTGGATTCATTGGCCATTCAAAAATAAGAAACAAGGATTATCCCAGTAACAATGAAAGATCTAAGTGAATCACCTAGCCTGTCAAATACAGTTCATGAGGACATACAGAAAACAGAGGGTGGCAGTAGAAGGGTGTGTTTCTGAATGGATGGCTGTGACAAGTAGTATTCCTCAGGGATCGGTGCTGGGACCTTTGCTATTCATTTTATATAGATGATTTGGAGGAAAATGTAACCAGTTTGATAGTAAGTTTGCAGATGACACAAATGTTGGTGAATTTGCGGATAGCAATGAGGACTATCAGAGGATACAGCAGGATATAGATAGATTAGAGGCTTGGGCGGAGAGATGGCAGATGGAGTTTAATCTGGACAAATGTGAGGTAATGCGTTTTGGAAGGTCTAATAAAGATAGAAAATATACAGTAAATGGCAGAACCCTTAAGAGTATTGAAAGGCAGAGGGATCTGGTGTACAGATACACAGGTCACTGAAAGTGGCAACGCAGGTGGAGAAGGTGGTCAGGAAGGTATACGGCATGCTTGCCTTCATTGAGTTTAAAAATTGATAAGTCATGTTGTAGCTTTATAGAACCTTAGGCCGCACTTGGAACGTACTGTTCAATTCTGGTTGCCACACTACCAGAAGGATTGGAGACTTTGGAGAGGGTAAAGAAAAGATTTACCAGAATATTGCCTGGTATGGAGGACATTAGCTATGAGGAAAGTCTGGAGAAACCTCATTTATTCTCACTGGAATGATGGAGATTGAGGGTCAACCTGATAGAAGACTACAAGATTATGAGGGGCATGGACAGAGTAGATAGAAACTTTTTCACAGGGTGGAAGAGCCAATTACTGGGGGCGTAGGTTTAAGGTGCAAGGGGTAAGGTTTAAAGGAGATGTACGAGGCAAGTTTTTTACACAGAGGGTGGTGGGTGCCTGGAACTCGCTGTCAGGGAAGGTGGTGGAGGCAGATACAATTGTGAGTTTTAAAGGGCGTCTGGACAAATACATGAATAAGATGGGAATAGAGGGATATGGTCCCCGGAAGGATAGGGGGTTTTAGTCGAGTTGGGCAGCGTGGCCAGTGCAGGCGTGGAGGGTCGAAGGGCTTGTTCCTGTGCTGTAATTTTCTTTGTTCTTTGCTCCTTTTCACTATCTTAAGTTTTTTTCTAAAACAGCAGAAACCTAAGGGTTTGCTGAAATAATTCTGTGTATGGGATTTTCAAGAGTTTTTACTCCCTCTTCATACATTAAACACGCTAGATATGCAGAAGGAACATTAGGGGTTACTGTAATTACTTTGGCTGAACACTTTTAGATGCTAAGAAATTAAAAGACCTTGCAATCATCTTACACTTACGCCATTATTGGGATCACAATGTGTATCAATTAATTTATATCAATGCACTGTGAAGCAATGATTCAGTGACAGTGATTATCAATCATTGATCCAATATCAGTGGTTATCAATTAGTGAAATAGCACCAGTGCTCATCAAAAAATCTATACCAGTATTTAGCACGAAGAGCGAAAACACACAGGCATACAATGGAAATAGAGAACAGGGGTTTTTTTTAATCAGTAATTTTATACCTTTTCATAATATTTGATCTCATACTCCAGTATGATGCCATTGGGCCGGTTTGGCTCTTGCCAGGATAAGGAGATGCTACTTTTCGTGACCTTCTTCTTCTTCACAACACTAATTGGTGAAGGTGCTGTAGAAACATAAGTACGGGAAAGCATATTATTGATCCGCTGTTAAGAAAATAAACCCGCTAAATTTGCTTTCCGATTGGTTTTCAATTCAACACCTTGCCACTTCAGCCGAACCGTACATTAAATCAAAGGATCATTGAGTATTCTGTTCTGTGTTCTGTGAGCTAAGGAGTGTTTTTGCAGCATCTGTAGCCTTAATGTAATGGATAAGATTTTAAATTTTCTCAAAATATAATGAAAACCACATTGTAACAATTTTTTAACAAGATGGTATGATAGTTTGGGAGCCTTCTCATATATCATGCAACATTGGCCAATATTTAAAAATCAAAACAGATGCTAAACTGTCCCATTACCCAGGATTGTAACCTTTACCTTGATGAAAGGTTCACCCTGATGTAAATAATGCATTTTTACTTTAAAAGATATGCATGTTTCATAAGATTTGGGGCTGTAATGAAACTCCAGAGCATCATATTTGGGGGACACAGCTTAATATGAGGTTAGTCATTTCAAAAGTCTGATGGCAGCAGAGAAGAGACTGTCCTTGAGTCAGTTGGTACATGATCTCAGAGTTCTGTTTTTTTTTCTGATGAAAGAAGGTGCGAGAGAGAATGTCCTGGGTACATGGGGTCCTTGATTATGCTGGCTGCTTTCTTGCGGCAGCGAGAAGTGTAGACAGAGACAATGGATGGGAGTCTGGTTTGCATGATGGATTGGGCTAGGTTCACAATCCTTTGTAGTTTCTTGCATGAATGTTAATGGATGAGTGAGTAGATGGGTGAATGAGTGAGTGGGTAGGTGGGTGAGGCAGGCAAGCGGATCAATATTTAGGGAAGGGGTTGATGAGGGGGTAGGTGGCTGCTATGGTTGAGCTGGCTGGCACATGAGGTGGTGAGTGTGTGAGGTGGAAGGAGTATAGGGTATCAGGTGGGTGAAATAGTAGATGAGCGAGGTAGTAGGTGGGTGAGGTGCACAGGGTGGGTGAATGACAGGTAGTCAGGTTGGAGGATGGGATAGTCAGGTCAGGTCTGAGGGCAGTTAGGTGATCAGAGCTAGTCGGATGGGATGGTACCCAGGTCGGGTTCAGGTATAGTTGGATCAATCTAGATTAGTTGGGAGGTGGGTTAGTGATTCAGTTTGGAAAGATAGTTGGGTGGTTGGGGATCATCATCCCTGGGAAGGGAGGGTGGGGGGGTGATCAGAGGGGGATGGCACCCTGGTTAGGTTGGGGTGTTGGATCGGGGGATTAGTTGGGAGACTGATGGGTCAGATCAGAAGGTATTCAAGTGGTCAGGGATAGTTGGGTGGTCATGGGTGGCCACGTTTTTGAAGGGGTAACCAAGAAAGTAGATGAGAGAAGTGTAGTTGATGTTGTCTACATGAACTTTAGCAAGGCCTTTGACAAGGTACCACATGGTAGCTTGTTGCATAAAGTCAAATCTCACTAGATCCAGGGTGAGGTATCTAAATGGATACAAAATTAGCTTCTTGACAGAAGCCAGAAGGTGGTTGTAGAGAACTCTTTTCCAAACTGGAGGCCTGTGACCAGCGAGGTGCCTCAGGCATCAGTGCTGGGCCCACTGTTAATTGCTATTTATATTAATGATTTGGATGAGAATATAGGGGGCATGGTTATTAAGTTTGCAGATGACACCAAGATTGGAGGCATAGTGGACAGTGAAGGAAGTTATCTCCAATTTCAACGGGATCTTGATCAATTGGGCCAGTGGGCTGACGAATGGCAGATGGAGTTTAATTTAGGCAAATGCGAGGTGATGCATTTTGGTAGATTGAACCAGGGCAGGACTTACTCAGTTAATGGTAGGGTATTGGGGAGAGTTACAGAACAAAGAGATCTAGGGGTACATGTTCATAGCTCCTTGAAAATGGAGTCATAGGTGGACAGAATGGTGAAGAAGGCATTCGACATGCTTGGTTTCATCAGTCAGGACATCGAATACAGGAGTTGGGATGTTTTGTTGAAGTTATACAAGACGTTGGTAAGGCCACACTTGCAATTCTGGTCACCTTATTATAGAAATGATATTATTAAACTAGAAAGAGTGCAGAAAAGCTTTACTAGGATGCCACTGGGACTTGATGGATTGAGTTATAAGGAGAGGCTGAATAGACTGGGACTTTTTTCTCCGGAGTGTTGGAGGCTGAGGGTGATCTTATAGAGGTCTATAAAATAATAAGGGGAATAGACAAGGTAGATAGTCAATATCTTTTCCTACGGGTAGGGGAGTCTAAAACTAGAGGGCATCGGTTTAAGGTGAGAGGGGAGAGATACAAAAGTGTCCAGAGGGGCAATTTTTTCATACGGAATGTCTGGAACAAGCTACCAGAGGTAGTCATAGAGGCGGGTACAATTTTATCTTTTAGAAAGCATTTAGGTAGTTACATGGGTACAATGGTATGGAGTGATATGGGCCAAATGCTGGCAATTCAGATTAGCTTAGAGTTTTAAAAAAAACGGTGCCATGGACAAGTTGGGCTGAAGGGCCTGTATGCTGTAAACCTCTATGACTCCATGACTCTCGGTGAGGTCAGGGGGTAGTTGAATGGTCGGGGCGTGACATCTGGGTCAGGGACATAGTCAGGGGGATTGGGTTAGTTGAATTTTCAATAGGGAATCAGTTCTGCAGTTACCTAGATATTAGACTAGGTTTGAATCTGTGTAAGATATCCTGGATAACTGCTCAAGCAAGTACCTGGAAACTGTCCAAAATATCCAACTTCAGCTCAGAGCTGAAGACATTCGCAGAGGATCCTGGGGAATGGGGGAATTGCATTTCGGAAGTTGCAATATCCCTGACAATCTGAAAACTGGAAGATTTGGGCCATTATCTTGTGAGATTATTTCAATTAAAGACTCACCGCCCCAACTTTGTTCCCTCTACAATTGTTCAGGTAAAGCAATAAAATCCTTCACTTCTTTGAGACTGTTAATAAAACGTCACCACAGAACTCATGAGACTGATGATGGATAACTCAGCCATAAGCCAGCTATGTTCAGAGAAGGAAACTGGGTAGTGCAGGTTAATGAAGAGATTTTGAAATACTACCAATATGAGATACAGAGATTTTAGTGAAAATTTTACTCTGACATAAAGATCAATTAAACAATTTTAGTTGATACCATTCACATTGTGAGATATTTTTATGCTTCAGTTGTGCTTGTGTTATTATGTGTTCTGCGAGGAATTTAGCTCCACCACCAAGGATTTTTATTAATCTAACAAGATGAAATTTGGTCATAGGAGCTGGAGAAAGCACAACCTTCCCATTTTAAGGTTCACAACTGGACGTCTTGCAATGCGATCCCTGTGACACAAAACAATATGGTTTAAAGCTGCATGCAGAGGTCACTAATATTTACTATTCAAGGGCAATGCTGCTGCTAATGCCACTTCAGAAACAATAAAGGGAAGAATGTTTGACAGTTCCTTGTAGATATTACAGGCACATTCTTTTTTGCATTGCATAAGGTGAAAAGGCGATAAGGTCATCTGCCAAACACAGATGAGGGAAGTTATTTAACATATCTTAGTTTATTGAATAAAAGAGAAAAGATATCCCACCCCACCCCTTTTGGGAGGTAATTACAGTCTCAATTTCAACTGCATTTCCTTCTCCAAAACTATCACCGACTAATTAAAATTAGCAGCCAGCAATCTCCAACAGAATTGTGCAGTCCTTGAAGCTGTTTTAATTCCGATATCCTGTGTCTACTTAATAAGTTAATTCACACAAGGTGCTGTGTTGTGGTGTTGCATCCACTGTTTTATGTTGGTAGGTGTTCAGGCAGTTAACATACGTTTTTATCTATTTTGAGCATTGGCTGTGGTGAAAAATAAAAACATGTGCAACGGCCGGTGGCTCTTACTGTGCCTGTCCCGTTGACCAGAATGGCAGGATCTCACGCCAAATTCAGAAAGCTCATTAATTATACACAGGCAAGTTCCCCTCCAACTCTCTCGTGGGCCAGCAAGTGATTCGTCCGCCCGTCCTCAGCTGATGGGTTCAGAAGTCTTGGCGCTCTCACCCACTGCTAGTCAGCCGGGCTGTTGCTGCTTAGATTGAAGCGATACAATCTGAAAAAAAAATTTTCTCTTTCCAAAGCTGCCTGAAATCACCCTTCACGTTAACCTACTAGCCTCTCCACTAAATGTTAGCAACCTTTCACCAGCTATACCATAGGCATATAGGAGAGCACCTCATAGGGGCATTAGGACAGGCAAAGGCACATGGAATACTCACCAAGGGAATCCACAACGGTGGTTAAACATAAGAACATAAGAACATAAGAAATAGGAGCAGGAGTATGCCATCTAGCCCTTCGAGCCTGCCCCGCCATTCAATAAGATTTTTAGGGATTCTATTTGCTGAGGGTGTATAAGTCCAATAATTACATGGTACCAGGAGAGTCCTGCACCCATCATAAAAATTCCTACTCTACTAATGAGGGAAGCAATGTAGCGCATATTTGTAAATCCATACGGATGGCCAGGATTTTATTTTATTTTATTTTTATTTATTATACAGTTTTGCATAAACTGTGGCATAATCGAATTAATAAATATGGATCTGAATGCACATTTGGTTGGTTTTTATTTTCACATTGTGGAAAAGAGGACAATATGAGAGCAGCGACAGGAGTGCAGGTTTTGTTGATGGATGGATGATTAGGGTTAAGGTTGCTGCTGGTATCATTCATTAATTACTTGGTCAAACACTTCCCAGGCAGTAAGAGAACATTTAGTTTGCAGCCTCCCTTCCTCCTCTTCTTCGCCTCACCCGCTTCTACTTCCTCTGCTTCCTCCTCTTCTTCCGTCTTGTGTTCATCAGGTGGGATGAGGTCAGCTGTAGCTCGGTTGATATTCATGCTTCTAAATCGAGAAGGTGTAGGTTCAAGTCCCACACTTGGACTTGACACAAAAGTCAAAGCCGACACTCCAGTGGAGTAATGGAAGGACATTGTATTGTCAGAAGTATAGTCTTTCAATAAGAAGTGAAAGCACGCTCCTGTTAACCCTTTCAGTTTGATGTAAAAGATCCCATTGCATTATTTCAAAGTGTAGCAGGATGTTATTCCCAGTATAATGCCAATACCTATCTCTCGATCAATGGCACAAAAGTAGGTTATCCAATCATTTAACAGTGCTGTTTGTAGGAGTTTGCTGTGTAAAAATTAGTTGCTGCATTTTTGACATTATAACAGTGACTGCACTTTAAAAGTACTCCATTGGTTAAAAAGTGTGTTGAGACGTCCTGTGGTTGTGAAAGGTGCTATATAATTATAAATCTATTTTTTTCACAACTGTTTTGCATCATGCAACATACAATGATTAATCGAGAGAGCTACACAACTCAGGAGTGCAATGTTCTTCCTGAGTGGTTCAAACAGTGAAATCTTTGCTTCAGGATACCAATGGTCTGTGCTATCAGATTTCTTGAGGGAGCAGAGCTCTCATTGTGTGCACACGTGTAGGTTGCAGACCAAAGTTATGAATTATGTCACCATAATGCTTGTTGCCCAGAAGCCATCACTTTGTTTGAGTTGTGGTGGAAACATAGTTGAGACAAAAAAAAACTACTATGGAATGAATGCATCATAAGTGCTGTCAGGATAGAAGGCACTGACCTACATGAAGCACTGCTTGCACTTTGAAGGAGCGGAATCTCTCTAATCCATAAACAATGTAAATACATAGCAGGGTTAACACGAGGTGCACAAAAAGCAATGCATATACAGTCAATGACACCCTTAACCATGACAAAGTTGTTAATCCTCACTCCACCTGCTTCTCTCTAACAAGAAGAAAGGACAGAGGTTTACAAGATGATGACAGGTTTGGATAGAGTGGATAGTCAGAATCTTTTTCACAGGGTTAAAGGATCAATTACTAGGGGACATAGGTTAAGGGTGAGAAGGGGAAAGTTTAAAAGAGTCGTAAGTGGCAAGTTTTTCACACTGAGCATGGTGAATGCCTGGAACACGCAGCTGGAGGAAGTGGTGGAAGCAGATTCTGTACAACGTACAAGAGGCATCTGGATAGATACATGAATAGACAGAGGATAGAGGGATATGGACTATGTAGAGGCAAGAAAATATTAGAGAGGCATTATTATATTATTATTTTAATATTGTATTATTAGAGAAAATAGTAGAGAGGCATCAGTGTCGGCACAGATTTGGTGGGCTGAAGGGCCTGTTCCTGTGCTGTATTGTTATTTGAGTTAATGCTGTAACTCTGGAGAGAGCCTTAACACACTTCACACTATGATTTATTGCAAAGAAAGCCTAGAAGGAGGAGTTCAGAGTTACTGTCACAGGTAATGTGACCTTGCTCTGAGGTGGCTGCTGCAGATGGCATGTTTCAGTAAAAATCTCTTTAGTGAAGTATTAGTCATCATTAAAGGAATACTCCTGAAATATTCTCTGCAGATATAGCCTTCTGCTGGCAATTCTTTAACCCCTCCCTCCTCTTCCTCCCTCTTCTAGCAGCTTGTCCAGTTCTGCATGGCCTTTTCCCATTCTCCAATCATACTTAATGCCAAGTGAAAGCCCCATTCATAGTTTAAAGCAACTGATATATGCAGGAGCCTTTAGGGAAACAAAGGTTTCAGTAACTGCCACACTAGCCTCTGCAAATTATTGGAACTTTAACCAATTTTGAAGCATTTAGAACTAAATTAAATGGCAACACAGCCAGAATAAATAGAAACTAACCAATGGGTAATTGATGACCACTGCTGGGGGTCCTTTGTGTAGTTTAGTGTTATATTCAACACTGTGAGCTTAAGATTGGACAAGGAGCACCATAATGACAGTACAGATGTCAAATCAATGTTGCGTGCCAAAGCACTACCAAGCCCAATTTCAATCTTAGATAGTGTTGAGTCTTGTGCATGTAAGTTAGATATCACATGGAAACTTCAACAATGTAAGGTTCTGATAATAGTTATAAACTAATTATTTTTTAAAATGTTTGTTCATTAGATGTAGGTGTCGCTGGCAAGGTTAGATAAAACTAGGGATAGGGATTGTGCTGAAGGCAACTGCATAGAATTATAGAATCATGCGGTGCAGAAGAGGCCCTTCGGCCCATTGAGTTTGCACCAACATGTGAGAAAAACCTGACCTATTTACCTAATCTCATTTACTAATACTTGGCCCATAGCCTTGAGTGTTATGATATGCCAAGTGCTTATCCAAGTACATTTTTTTATTCATTCGTGGGACATAGGCATCATTGGCTGACCAGCATTTATTGCCCATTCTTAGTTGTCCTTGAGAAGATGGTGGTGAGCTGTCTTCTTGAATCGCTGCAGTCCGCATGCTGCGGGTTGTTCCACAATGTCGTTAGGGAGGGAATTCCAGGATTTTGACGCAGTGACTGCGAAGGAATGGTGATACATTTCCAAGTCAGGGCAGTAAGTGACTTGGAGGGGATCTTGCAGGTAGCGGTGTTCTCATGTATCTGCTGTCTTTGTCCTTCTAGATGAAAGTGATCTTGGGTTCAGAAGGTGCTGTCTAAGGATCTTTGTAGATGGTACGTACTGCTGCTACTGAGCGTCGGTGGTAGAGAGTTGAATGTTTGTAGATGTGGTGCCAATCAAGTGGGCTGCTTTGTCCTGGTTGGTATCAAGCTTCTTGAGTGTTGTTGGAGCTGCACTCATCCAGGCAAGTGGGGAGTATTCCATCACACTCCCGATTTGTGTCTTGTAGATGGTGGATAGGCTTTGGGAAGTCAGGAGGTAAATTATTTGTCACAGTAATTCCAGCCTCTGACCTGCTTTTGTGGCCACTTTGTATCCGTGGTGAATCCAGCTGGTAACCACAAGAATGTTGACAGTGGGAGATTAAGTGATGGTAACACCATTGAATGTCAAGGGACGGTGATAAGAGTGTCTCTTATTGGTGATGGCCATTGCCTGACTTTTTAAAGGATGCAAGCATGCAAGGGAACCCACTTCTATCACCCTCTCAGGCACTGCATCCCAGAACATCACCATCCTCTGGGTAAAAATGCTTTTCCTCACATCGCCCCTAAGTGTCACCTTGAATCTATGACCCCTTACGACTGACCTTTCAGAGTGATTTTTCAATTAAGGGAACAACTGCTCCCTATCCACTCATTCCATGCCCCTCATAATCTTGTACACTTTGATCAGGTTCCCCTCAGTCTTGTCCACTCGAAAGAAAAGAACATAAGCCTATCCAATCTCTCTTCATAACTTGAATATTCCATCCCAGCTCTGGTTGAGAGTAACTAATCATCAAGGATTGGGAAACAATCTTGGGATAACCTAGCCCTTACGACCTATATATTATGTAATGTATATATGTATATAATCCATACATTCATTAAGTATCAGCAGAAGTTGTTTATTGATTGCGTGCCAAAAGAACAGAACAAGTCCATCTGACCACAAGGTGCTTCAACAGAAGTCAAAAGATGTTTTTCAAATCTTGCAAGTACAATTATTGATTTGCATTTGTGGTGCTGCTCTGTGACTTTCTCAGCAAAACAATTCTTTATCAATTTCTCAAGGGTAGCACAGTGGTTAGCACTGCTGCTTCACAGCTCCATGGACCTGGGGTTCAAATCCCGGCTCGGGTCACTATCTGTGTGGAGTTTACACATTCTCCCTGTGTCTGCGTGGGTTCCCTCTGGGTGCTCCGGTTTCCTCCCACAGTCCAAAGATGTGCGGGCTAGGTTGATTAGCCATTCTGATTTGCCCCTTAGTGTCCTGGGATGCATAGGTTAGAGGGATTAGTGGGTAAATATGTAGGGATCGGGCCTGGGTGGGATTGTGGTTGGTGCAGACTCGATGGGCCGAATGGCCTCTTTCCGCACTGTAGGATTTTATGAACAGATTCTCTATGCTATGAACTGTCAACTCTATTAGAGATTGATATCAATTCCCTCCACTTTCCCTCATTTACTTAAAGAATGGGGTTTCCGAGTCACAGATAAACTCTAGTACAGAACACGTTCCTTCCTCTATAAAATAAAAACTAATTATTGTTGATGCTAGAATTGGAAACAAAAACAGAAAAAAGAGGAAAAATTCAGCAGCACTGACCAAGAGTCATCCAAACTTGAAACACTGGCTCTGTTCTCTCTCCACAGATGCTACCAGATTTACTGAGATTTTCCAACATTTTCTGCTTCTGTGCTCCTTCTTTTGCTGACGGAACAGGTCAATTCTAGGTGTTATTTCTTGATGGCCTTTGTTACATGTTGCCAACACATGAATATGTAGAAGCAAGATAATTGGATTTAACTCCATAAACTACTGAACAATCCACTTCAAATCAACATATTTGAATGTTTTTTTTTCAGAAACAGTTGTATAGGTTTTTTTATTCTTTCATGGGATGTGGCTATCACTGACTAGTCACGATGTGGAGGTGCCGGCGTTGGACTGGGATAAACACAGTAAGAAGTCTGACAACACCAGGTTTAAGTCCAACTAATTTATTTGACAGTAAACTCACAAGCTTTCAGGGTTTGCCCCTTCTTCAGGTGAATGGAGAGTTCTGGCCTCAGACAGAGCATATAACAGCGCGGACAGTTTACAGATTACTAGGCCAATGTTCTTTTGCCCATCCCTAATTGCTCTTGAGAAGATGATAGTGAAAATTAATTAATCACACCTGAAATAAAGTCAGATCACCTTGTTCAGAATCTGATTATAGTTGTCTCTTAGCCAAACGGATAGCTTCTAAATTGGAGGATAGCATGGTTTTAAGTTAATAGGAAAGGAAAATCACAAACTAACTGCCCCAGAGTTTCACTCCTGGGATGGAATAATGGAACAAAATGGCCTTAAGGTATTCAATAGATTCAATGGGCCCTATTTTACCATTTTGATTCTAAGTGCTGGGCGGACTTGAAATTGGGAGTGTTTCAGATCCGACTTTTGGAAACGTTCACAGGCGCCTCTATATGCACTCTGCCTGAAGAAAGATCAATGATTCTGAATTGCGCTGTAGAAGCCTGTGGGTGGGGCTTAACGCGCCTGAAACCCTGCAGCTTCGATCAGCGCCATCAATTGTGCATGTGCAGAAAAAAAAGATAGAATGCGGTTCCCTTGCCACATCACTCCCAGGCCGGATAATACCTCCCCCTGGCCCCCACAGACATTGTCCCCCCCTTCACAACATTACTGACCCCCTTATCCTGCCATCCAGAGCAATTGTGGCCCCCTCCCTCCCTCCCTCTTGTCCCCCTCACTGATATCAGGCAGAGTGGTAGCAGACTTCCCTCACTACCCCTCCCCTCCAACTGATCAAGGGCAACTTTGGGATATAACACACGTACTAACTGGTGGAGAAATCCTGAATTTATGATCTGTTACACAGTGCTCCACCACAGGCAATGCTGTGACCACCCAGCCACACTCCCAATCCCTGCAGAGGTAACAGTTGCCGTAAGTCGGGCGGCACAGTAGCACAGTGGTTAGCACTGCTGCTTCACAGCTCCAGGGTCCTGAGTTCGATTCCCAGCTCGGATCATTGTCTGTGTGGAGTTTGCACATTCTCCTCATGTCTGCGTTGGTTTCCTCCGGGTACTCTGGTTTCCTCCCACAGTCCAAAGATGTGCCGGTTAGGTTGGTTGGCCATGCTAAGAAATTGCCCCTTAGTGTCCAGGGATGTGTAGGTTAGATGTATTAGTGGGTATAATATGTAGGGATAGGGGGATAGGGCCTGGGTGGGATTGTGTTTGGTGCAGACCTGATGGGCCGAAGGGCCTCTTTCTGCACTGTAGTGTTCTATGTTCTAATCAGAGGCAACTTCCCCATTCCCACACCGCCGTTAGAAATTCCATAAAAAGTTAGATTGTTGTAACTGGGTTGTTCAACAATGATGTGATGAATAGCAGAACTGGCTCTGAAAAAAAATGTTACAATTGTGCAGTGCTATTAAATGATTAATTGGTAGATATTGTTAAATCACATGTTTAATGATATTTTTAAAAAAGGTTTTCCAATTTCTTTACCTTTACCTTAATGCAAACATCATTGAAAGTGATTTTATTTGATTGCTTTTTGTTTCCTGGCTGGGTATTGTGAAAATCCTTTTGGTCTGATTAATTGCTCGGACAACTTGTTGGCATCACTCCAGCTCTGTGCTGGGAATGCCCCGTAAAGAAAGCCGCAATGGTTGATGTGTCTCTGCACAGCGGGAGAGGTGAGGTACTCACAAGAGCGATCACAACACCTCTGTGAGGCCTACTTCATGGTCAGCAGCAAAATCCTTGCTTTGCTATTGACCACAAACTCTAGGCTATTACATTTTACAAGGATTAAATCAAAGCAGATTGATATTCTGTAAGTGGCACTATCCATATATCCCAGTGATATATAACGTAAATGTAAATATCTATAACGTAAACAGATTTTGTTAGCTTGTTTGTTTGTCGGTAAACAATTTTTCTCAAAAACTAATGGACAGATTGCAACTTGGTACACAAATAGCACGTAAGGACAGAATGATTAAAGATCCTGTCATTTTTTCAAAGGATCTGTTAGCAGTGAGAGGTAAAGCACATTGACTTTTTTTTACATAGTTTTGTGGATTTCTTTATTAAGAATGTTGCTGCTTGTTTTAGAATGCTGTTGATTTCCTCAATTGCCGTGGTGGAATTTGCCATAGCTGTCAAAATGTGAGCAAAGTTTTCAGAGCAGGTTATTGATGATGGATGGTGATGAGAATGCTGATACCTTCTCAGTGAGGCAGAATCTTGAATAAGAATTTTTTTTTTAGTTTTGCAATTACAGAGTATCAACCAGGCAGGGAATGGAGTCCAGAAAGAGTCACATCATTGTATAAATATTGAATTTACAAAACATGCTCTGCAGAGTGTCCTTTCTACATGTTATAAAATATTTTCAGTTTTGTAGAGAATTTCTACTTTCCCTCAGACTTGTTTTATTAACTTCTGTAAAGTTAATTTTGTTGGCAGGATGGTGCAATGATGTTCTGTGCTGTTTATTATTTTTTAAAGTATCAATTTTGTAGCTAACTATCTTCGAAGCAACGAAAAGGAACAATATTGGCATTTGTTTCTTCCCCTGCAACCAGGTTTCAGATATGAAGGTTTACATCTCAAACATCAATCTCTTCACCTCTTTGAGAAACTAATTTTCCATCTATGTTTTCTTTAAATTTATTTGATCGACTGGCTTTGAGGTTGAGAATACTGATTACTTGTAATAATTAGTTGCTGTTCTTTGAAGGTCACAACTCATGTGTGATCTGAGGGAAAGTGATCTAAATAGGCACACCCCATTGTCAATTAGAAGCTAACTACCGAAAAATGCTTTTGTAGGTTGGGCAGCAGCTTATAAATCTCTGGCATCTGGCCTTGGGCAGGCTCTGATAATGATAAAACCAGCAGGAAATGATTGACTTCCTTTGTTTTTTCTAAAGGTTGGTCCAACTGAAGCAAGTACATTGGATGCAAAGCAGATCGAGATACAGATATACAAATCTGTCCTTACCAGTCTAGCTGAGAATGAATTGAATGCCTCATAAAGGAAGCTTGTAGTTTACACATATGACTGCTATGTTATGTTACCTCATGTTTTGGGCTCAGACATGACCACCTTCACTAAAAAATGAACAAATCACATTTTCTTCATTAAATATATCTTCTTTTATACTTCGCCTTTGCTTGCTGTATTTATACCCAGTTGCAGAGCTCATTAGTTATCCCTTTTTCAATTACATTTAATACTAACTGCAACATGCCAATTTATCAGATCAATTAATTGAATGTTTATGCTTTTGCAAGGCATAGATTAGCTCTGAATAACATTTCTTCATGTTAATTACTGTGTTTCTATCTCAGTTACATTTAGCAGGCATTTCCTTTGGAAATAATTTATTTCTTATTCAAAATGACAGATTGTGTTTTCGCCTACTGGTTTCTGAATGGAATGGAGGAAACTATGTTTTATCCCCTCTCCAAGTTCTTAATACAATTCAGCCCCTTCCTTCAACAGGAACTTCTGAGTCCTTCCCGACCAGCTGTTTCCAAATACAAATGGAAGCAAACACGCAGAGCACAAGAGTCTTTTAGCCAGTGTGGGAAATTTTTTGCCATGCCAAAATTGCCTGCCTACATGTTAAAACAATTATGCATATCAGTGCTTTTCTGTGTGGCCTAGATTTAGACAGGGCCGCATATATTAAAGTAAGACATGATAAATGATTGCTTACTGGAGTCTCTCAAATAACCATTTGTCCATACAGAAAGTTAAATCAATTGTAATTTCAGTGAGAAAGTACAAAGCAAAAGATGATTCCTAATTCGATTTTAGCTAGATAATGTTAGTGATATTCAAGGTAACAAATACATTTCACTGTGAGTGAATTTTATAGGAAACAACATACAGATTGCTGTTCCTTCAGTCCTTGAAGCTCAGGGAAAATCCAGTAGCAACACATTATCATTGGGTAGTTAATTGGGCCAAAACTTTCTCAATCAGAAACCCCTTTATTTGCATTTCAGGAGAGATATTTGTCAGGCAGGGTTGCAGTGAGGGTGCAGGGATCATCATTAGCAGGAATCTGGAATTTTGCAGTTTCAGGGACAATTAGAGATTTCAAGACAGATCACTAGATTTTTGTCGGGTAAGGGTATTAAGGGATTATAAAGTTGAAGTACAGATCAGCCATGGCCTAACTGAATGGCAAAGCAGATTCAACAGGCTAAAAGGCTGTCCCTAGTTGCTATGCAATTTTCAAAAGGCACACTTGATGTGTCTTTGGGACCACATCAAATAACAAAGTGATGTAAATCTGTAAAAATTAACATTGTAATAAATAGTAAAGATTGTGCATGTACTAGTTGTTGTCTATGGCAATACTGACCCATGCTCAACTTTTAAAGATTTTTCCTGGTATAAGCCATGGAAGAATATGAAAGGGAAACTTCTCTCTTTGTGCAGTTGTCTCTTTACTTTTTTCCACTCTTCTATATTTCGACCAGATGTAGGACTGTCTCTTGCAGCTAGAAAGCTACTCGCAGGCAATCCTGGCTTAGGTTTGGGAATTTCCTCAGGACTGCTCCTATTCCGCCAACAGAAGTATGGCGGAGACCCCATTTATAAATAAATAGACTTCCATCAAAATTATAGCCAGAGGGTAAGAGGGGCTCCAAGGAAATTCATGCTGAGTCTGAACTGAAGCTACAGCCCTCCACTTCACAGAGATAAAGAAAAAAAGAGAAAGTTCGTGCATTTATATAGCATCTTTCTTGATGTTAGGATGCCCCAAAAGCCCTTCAAAGCTAACTACCTATGAAGTATGCGGGAAACTGCAGCAGCCAGTTTGCCCACAGCAAGGTCCTACAACCAATAAACAAAGTAATGACCAGATTTACAATATGCTTTAGTGATGTTGCATTGGTGATAAATATTTGTTTGGGGAAACTTCCATTGTTCTTCTTTGAATACCTTCATGGGATTTTTTACGTAGCGGAAAATTCACCTATCCTGAGAAACACTCTGTTAAGAAACCCAAACTTACTTACTTGTTAGGAATGGAGGTCAGGAACTCCTAATTCTGAACAGTCTTCAGGCATCCCATGCACAGGCTGGGAGTGGACAAATGCAGATTGACATCTTTATGCTCTGCAAGCCAGGGACAATCCCTGGGTGCATGCACATTAAGAACATAAGAACATAAGAAATAGGAGCAGGAGTAGGCCATCTAGCCCTTCGAGCCTGCCCCGCCATTCAATAAGATCATGGCTGATCTGTCGCTGCTCAGTTCCACTTTCCCGCCCTCTCCCCATAACCCTTAATCCCCTCTCTTATCAAAAACCCATCAACCCGCGTCTTAAAAATATTTAGTGAGGCAGCCTCCACCACTTCAACGGGCAGAGAATTCCAGAGATTCACCACCCTTTGAGTGAAGAAGTTCCTCCTCAACTCCGTTCTAAACCGCCCCCCTTTTATCTTGAGGCTGTGCCCCCTAGTCCTACTGTCTTTTTTGAGCGGGAAGAGTCTCTCCACCTCTATCCTATCCATCCCATTCATCATCTTATACGTCTCAATGAGATCTCCCCTCATTCTTCTAAACTCTAACGAGTACAAGCCCAGTTTATTCAGCCTCTCCTCATAGCTCAACCCCCTCAACTCTGGTATCAGCCTAGTAAACCTCCTCTGCACTCCCGCCAAGGCCAAAATATCTTTGCGCAGGTGCGGCGCCCAAAACTGCACACAGTACTCCAGCTGCGGCCTCACCAATGCCCTATACAGCTGCAGCAAGACCTCCCTACTTTTATATTCAATCCCCCTCGCTATGAAGGCCAGCATCCCATTTGCCTTCCTGACCACATGCTGCACCTGCAAGCTGGGTTTTTGCGACTCATGCACAAGGACCCCGAGGTCCCTCTGCACCGTCGCCTGCTGCAGTTTTTCGCCCCGTAAGTAATAGTCCTTCCTACCATTCTTCCTACCAAAGTGGACCACCTCACACTTGCCAACATTAAATTCCATTTGCCATTTCCTGGCCCATTTGCCCAGCCTATCTAGATCCTTCTGCAGACTCTCCACACCCTCCGCACAATTTGCCGTTCCCCCAATCTTGGTGTCATCAGCAAATTTCGACACCCTACACTCGGTTCCCTCCTCCAGATCATCTATATAAATGGTAAAAAGCTGAGAAAGGACATGAAAACCGAAGTCACGTGATTGGGCACTGAACACTAGAATAAAGATGTGGGACATCCCTTGCTTCTGACCTCCCGGGGGCAGCCTCAGTGGCCTCTGTTGACACTGCGAGGTGAGCACACCTGTTCCCCGTTGGTCAGGAGCAGTTGTAAACCTGGCTAATTTTGCAAAAGGAAAAGAAACTGGGAGACTCGTGCTCAGCTGGATGTCGGTTGCAAGGCCCCCTACTGACATCTCCCAGCCTGCTATGCAACTCAAGCAGTGCAGCAGGCTGGGAGAATCCCAGCTGGAATTTCTGTGAAATTGGTTAACACAGACTGTGACTAACGCTTGGGTGGATTCTTAAGAAATCCCTGGAATCTGTTTTGGTCGCATTTGACATTTATTTTGTACTGTACTGTGTCTGACCACAGTTTACCTGTTAATTCAGATATACCTCATTCTTACCTGAAAGTATAAGCTAGTTATGCCTTTATATGTCTATCTTTCTGACCCTGTATATTAATGTTTATTTTTGTTTGTTTAAAATCAATGAAATCTTGTCACTTTATTTTGTTAGCAAGTGTCTTGAACCTCAAACTTTGTGTCCACTTTAAACAAAATGTTATTGGTCTCTAACCACATCGTCCAACAACTTGGGGCTCTGGCCAAAAAAATCATAACAGCCGAAAGAGCATCACAGATGAGCCTGTGATTCTGTAATGTTAATTCTCCATCATGCACTGCTCACAAGTACAGCTGCGCATTGAGACACAGCCACAAGACCATAAAATATAGGAGTAGAATTAGGCCATTCCGTCCATTGAGTCTACTTTACCATTCAATCATGACTGATATGTTTCTCAACGCATTCTCCCGCCTTTTCCCTGTAACCTTTGATCCCTTACCAATCAAGAACCTATCTATCTCTGTCTTAAATACACTCGACGACTTGGCCTCCACAGCCTTCTGTGGCACCTACAAATTTGTAATTCTAACTTGCAGGAATGGAAGAAAGAAAATGTCTCAGTCATTTCCAATACCTGGAACTAAAGCATATGATAATTAGCACAAATCTAAGCACAAGGTAATAATTTAAGAATATGAATAGTTGTTTGGCATATTACAAAATGCACACAACACTACAATCACGGACTAGTTTTTTATTGGAGGTTTCTGGGTGGTAGAGTGTGCCTCAGGATAGATCCATGTAAGTGTCCCTTCCAATTATATTTTTAACATTCTCAAAGCAAATTGCACAATAAGAAAACTGAGAACTCATTATCGTGGTGTTTTGGTTTAACAGCACAGAAGAAGGTTGTTGCATATGCAAGGCAGTATTCAAATTAGATTCAGCACCACACTCGCCATGGTTTCAGCGCCCAATTTTACTGACCTCCAGAATTATATATTCATAAGTTGGAATGTCAGAAAAAGAATGCCAAAAGAACCTGATTGTGGAATAACAAAAGGAAACTTCCAGTCTTGTCATGATTATATCCATATAGATAGATTTCAACAGACATAGTGAAGAGGTGGCCAGAAGCTTAGTGATATAGTGGAAGAGAAGGAAAGAGTGAACATGAGCCAAAGGAACTAAATCTAAGATAAACTTTGCTATGCTCATGGGGTAAGGACATGTTTCATTGTATTTACGTAAATACATTTACCTTTGCAAACCTAGTATGAAACTGATTTATCCAAAACAGATTCTAAAATTAAATGCAGTGCATTATGTCAATCCCTATTAATCACCAACTTAAATAAGTCAATCAAATTCCCTTGGCAGTGGGGGATGGAAGTTCTTTCATATTCCCACTGCTGATCTGACAGAGTTTACTGCGAAATGGCAGGGCCATTTGCCATTCATTCTTAGAAGGCAGCAAATATGTGTGACAATTATGTTAATTATTGCTTCAGACCTGGTCATGTCAAAGGGTGTTTCATGGGGGTATGCTCTATTGGTCCTGACTTTTCCCAATTGGTTTTCAAAATACAGCATTAAAATCAATAAGGAGTGATTGAATTGGCAATAAAATACAACCATGTCTACAGAAGTCTATGCAGCATTTTAAACATTAAATTGAGGCCCCAATATCAGCAACAGTGAGGGGAATGTGGGAGGAAAATACCCTTCTCTACCATTCCTGCCTGTAAGTGGAACCCCTAATGGGGTGGTAAGATTTTTAAAACCAGTGGACATTAAGACACTGACAGAACTAGCAGCATTTAGTTAAATAACTTAAAATAAGTTGACGGGCTACCAAGAAGCAATTTACATGTATGAGATGTTGTAATTGATTCAAACAAGTGATTATAATTGTAAAATACATATGCTGATATTGTTAATGTATTGTTCTTATTTTAAGGAGTATTGTTCACTTTAGTCAAAAGCCATTTTACCACAAGGCACCATGATAAAAGTCATTATGGAAAAGCCATATTTTGACAGCATATTTGGACCTTGGAAATGTGTAAGTTTTATCAGTAAAGTTTCGGATGGGAAAACATCTGGAACACTTAATCATATTTCATGAATAGGGTTTATTCAATGTCCAGATGAGATGGACTAGTCCAGATGTGGTGTCACACACTGGTCTCGTTAGACAGTGATCTTTAAGGGAGCCCATCAGAATGTTTATTTGAACTTGAGGCTAAGCATCTCAGGCTATGCAACCAGGGTATAGGGTTAGCCAAGAGAGGAGTTAGCTCCCAGGTTTCATGGACAAATAAAATACCATTATGCTGAGGGGTAGAATTCGATTAGCTAAAGTATTTGGTATTATTGTTGATTTGTGTATCCTGAAGGTGATTGATTTAAACTTACTGAAAGATGGGAATGATTGATAAGGAAAAACTATAATTGATCTGTTTTTGATTGTATATGTTAGATTCATCAGAGAGGTTTTGCTGCTCTATATCAGAGCTACTTAACCCTTTGATGAACTCCTGGCAGCTGCTGGTTTAAATAAAGTTATGTCTTTATACAGAGATACCTGACTCATAAATCTTGTATTGTCTGAAGTTTGGGCAATACTTTCACCTCGGGTATCCCACAGTGCTACCTCTTTCCACAACCTGGTCATTTTTTCAATTGGATTTAGGGATGAGCATAGTTTCTAGACCCTTATGTTATTCTCGGTGTGCTTGAGGCCAGTTCACCAGGTATAGTGGTATTATTCTGGTTCCTGGACAGGTTGCAGTGTAGACCAGATGGAAGAAACCAGAACTGTACATATTGTCTAGCCTGGTGGAGTATGATATGAGTCTGTACTTTTGTGGGGAATGAGTCTGATTATTGACTAGCAATGTTAGATTGAATGTTTCTGTTGCAGCTTCAGAAAGAAAGGCCTGTATTTATAAAACACAGTTTATGATATCTTCTCCAAGCAATTTGCAGCCAATAAACTACTTCTAAAAGTTACTTTGCAAAGCATCACTTCTCGGCCGTTTGGCTAAGATCAAGCATTAGAGCAAGCTAGGAAACAATGCTTCATCTTGTCAGCTTGGATCTTGACTGTCCTGTGGAGACCTTGAATTGGATCCAACTGAATTTTTTTTTGAGCAAGCAAGGAATAGATTTGGGTTTGCCTAGTCCATTCTGAGCATTGGCTTTGTAACTTTAAGAATGGATTGAAAATTTAAAAAAAACACAGCATCCAATTTGTGTATGGACTTCTGCAATGGGAAGCACTTTATCCTTATTTTCTCTTATCAATTTTGAACACCTCTATTAAACTTCATTGTAACCTTCTATAGAGAACAATCCCAGCTTTACAATCTCCAATTTTTGCAAATAAGTGAAGTCCTTGAAACTATCATTCTTGGGAAACATTTTTGCATCTCCCCGAAAGCCCTGATGCCCTTCCAAATGTGTGGTGCTCAGAACTGAATACAAATACTCCAGCAGAGGCCAAGCCAATGTTTTATAAACATTTAATTTAACCACCGTGCTTATGAAATTCCTCCCTCTATTAACAAAGTCAAGGATTCCACATCCTATTTCAGCTTTCCTGCTGTAATTTCATGTACAGATCTTTGTCCATGCACCTGCTGAAAAATGGTATTGTTCTGTTTATGTTGCCATATATTTCTTGCCCATTCCAGCAGTTTATCTGTGTCCCCTGGAGCCTGTTACTTCTCTCGTTGTTTACTACATTTCTGAACTTTACACCAATCGTAAATTTTGGAATTATGCTCTGCATACCCAAGTCCAGATACTCAATTTAAATAGAAAGAGCTGTGATTTTCATACCAACCTCTGGGACATAGTACTTTCTTCCAGTCTGACAAACAGATCACCACAACTTTTCGTTAATTAATTTCATATCCATGTTGCCAATGTCTTCTTAATCCCATGGGCTTCAATTTTGCTAACGTATGTACTTTTCCCATCCTTTCAGATACATCCTTTCAGTGTATTTCAGATCAGAACATCTCTCTGAATAAAAATAAGCTTTCATCATCTCTTCATTGGTAATCAGCTTAAATCTATGTGTTCTTAAGTTATTTGTTCACTTGCCATTGAAAACAGTTTCTCTCAATGTAATGATAGAAATGAACTTGTGCATCTTTAAGTTAACTAAATTAAGTATTTATTTTAGTAACTGGCTATACAAAGGCATTGGCTGATATAAAGAAATTGATGGATATAATGTGTATGCACAGCTACAGGAGTCACAAAACTTGATCTCACAAAAAGGATTCAATCATCTCGAGTTGTTTTATTATAAAATGTATAGACTAGTTTGTTTGGGACAGGTCAATGCAATTCTATTTTAGATGCTATAGGCATTTAATGAAAAATACAACACTGTGAGTGAAGATCAGCTACAGTAATTAGGCAACATTTTGTTTGGATCTAGCTTTAAGGTGTTATTTTAATGAATACTTCATTTTTATGCTGTCCATATTATTAACTGGAGTCTTATGGCACTGGAATTCAGCCAGGAAAGCTAAAATGGTGCAATCTGAGCCAGGCTCGCTGCACTGCATTGTGGAACTTTGCCATGTAAATCCAAGACACTGAACAAGAATGTTTACCGTGACAAATAGAAGAAAAGTTATCAGCGTGCATGATCAAATGTCTGCAAAAGCAACTGACAGTTTCCTTTGAAGGATCTAATATGTACCACAAAGCACAACTTTCTTTTCCCTTTCTCTCCTTCCCTCTTGAAATCCTTCTCAAAATATTTTCATAAAAATGTTTGATTCTCCAATTTTAATACACTGTCAATACTGCCCTTTACAAGATGGATGGTCTTCCAATATTTGCTTAACTTTATTTCAAAGGGACAGGGTGTATGTCTCTAGCTAAGAAGGATCCATATATACTCTGAAGATTTGCTGTTTTATCTGAGCAACTGACAAGATAAATGAATGGTGCAGTAAAAATCTATTTATAGCTATTACATTTTAAATCTGATATGGGGTGTGTACATGTTTCTGAATACATTCATCTGCAGTTTACCCCACTGAAAAGTTAATATTGTACACATAATACTTGCTGTACCTTGAGATGACATTATCACAGGAGCTTTCAATTCAAATTTTACCTGTCACAGATTCAGAGAACATAGAACATTACAGCACAGTACAGGCCCTTCGGCCCTCAATGTTGCGCCAACCAGTGGAACCAATCTAATGACCCTCTAACCTAAACTATTCCAATGTTATCCATATGCCTATCCACTGACCATTTGAACGCCGTTAAAGTTGGCGAGTCCACAACTGTCGCAGGCAGGGCATTCCACGACTTTACTACCCTCTGAGTAAAGAACCTACCTCTGACATCCGTCCTATAACTACCACCCCTTAATTTAAAGCTATGTCCCTTTGTGTTAGCCATCACCATCTGAGGTAAAAGGCTCTCACTGTCCACCCTATCCAATCCTTTGATCATCTTGTATGCCTCAATCAGGTCACCTCGTAACCTTCTTCTCTCCAATGAAAATAACCTCAAGTCCCTCAGCCTTTCCTCATAAGACCTTCCCACCATACCAGGCAACATCCTGGTAAACCTCCGCTGCACCCTTTCCAATGTCTCCACATCTTTCTTATAATGCGGCGACCAGAACTGTACACAATACTCCAAGTGCGGCCGCACCAGAGTTTTGTACAGATTCATGAATGTGAAGTCTCACGTATAACAGTGCTCAGGTGTATAGCATTTTCCTAAACGTCAATTATTTATTTTAACTAAATGCTACCTGAGGTCACAGATTACTAAAATTTTGCAAAGCCAAATGGTGGGTTTCCTGAACAAGACCAATGTTGAATATTTATGACTTGATGTATTTAGGCCAGAATTTGCTGACTGTTTATGCCCCACCGCCACTGCCAGCGAGAATGGAGAATTTGACCCTCAGCCAAATCTTTATTCACTGCAGTGGGACCAGAGAATCTCAGCTGCAGACGAAGTTGGAGAATTCTGCCCTTAATGTTTAACCAAACATACATTCAGACATAGGTTGTTCTGGAGGAAGCTACTGCGGATAGCAATGAGGACCATCAGAGGACACAGCAGGATATAGATCGGTTGGAGACTTGGGCAAAGAGATGGAGTTTAATCCGGACAAGTATGAGGTAATGCATTTTGGAAGGTCTAATACATAAGGGAAATATACAGTGAACGGCTGAACCCTGGAGGGTATTGATAGGCAGAGGGATCTGGGTGTACAGGTACATAGGTACTGAAAATAGCAACACAGGTGGAGAAGGTAGTCAATAAGGCATAGGGCCTGCTTACCTTCATTGGTCGGGCATTGAGTTTAAAAATTGGCAAGTCCTGTTGCAGCTTTATAGGCCCTTAGTTAGGCTGCACTTGGCCACACTACCAGAAAGATGCGGAGGCTTTGGAGAGGGTACAGAAAAGATTTAGCAGGATGTTCCTGGTATGGAGTACATTAGATATGAGGAGAGGTTGGAGAAACTTGGTTTGTTCTCACTGGAACGACGGAGGTTGAGAGGTGATCTGATGGAAGTCTACAAGATTATGAAGGGCATGGACAGAGTGGATAGTCAGAAGCTTTTTCCTAGGGGGCATAGGTTTAAGGTTTGAGGGACAAGGTTTAAAGAAGATGTATGAGGCAGATTTTTTATACAGAAGGTGGTGGGTGCTTGGAACTTGCAGCTGGGGGTGGTAGTGGAAGCAGATGCCATCAAGACCACTACAATGATCTACTCCTGTGCGACCTCCCCATTGGATCCACCCCGCGTAGCACCCCCCACCATCATGGTGTCCATTCAGGTTTCACCTCCACAGCACTGCCCCCACTATGCTGGTGTTTCCCAATTGGTGGTTACTACCAGACTGCCAGGTGGCTACTTCTAGGCACTGCCACTGTGCCAGTTGGACACTGCAATGTGTCAGGTGGGCAGTACCAGGTGGGTACTGCCCGACAGCAATAGCCACCTGGGGTACCCTGAATTGGGCACCACTCAGCCATGCCCCCAACCATCCTGGTCTTCAGTGGCCTCCGAACCCCCTCTGTGGCCATCATGAGTGGAGACAAGTAATGATTCTTGCCGTTGCCGTGCAGTGCTGTGACGTCTGTGCCCTGGGATTTGAATGGGCTATGCATTTTCAAATGCTATGTTTTGGGCCATTGAAAACAGATTTTTAGACCCACATGCTATTCTCCAGGACTGGCACAATCTACTAATGGCGCAGTGAGGTTGGAGAATCCCTCCTGTTATTCATTAAGTACGTTCAAGGCTGAAACAGACAGATTTTTAATCAGTAAGGAAATCAAATGTGAAGGTGGGAAAATGGAGTTGAGTATTATTGTGTCAGATTAATCATGATCTCACTGAATGGCAGAGAAGACTCAATGGTTGAATGGTCTATTTCTGCTCTTTTGTCTTATGGTCTTGTGATCGAGGATGATTGGGTTTGATAGGGTTTGTTACGGTCAGGAGATTTTCCTTTTGCCGTGTGAGGCAAAATGATCAATCCTGCATGGAAATCCATGTGTTGCATGTTTTTTTTTGTTCTTGTTAAATTGTGCTTTTTTTTACTTTGCATTCTATAAGCTGAAAATGCATTTTAATGAAGGGAGATGAGGCCATAACTCTCTTCTAGCCTCTTCTGCTACACTCACTACTGATCCATTAAACTGAGCTGCATGAACTTTGCACACTGTGACTCACACATCCTTTCTCCTTTTTTAGCTCTCTTACACAGCTTATTACTTAGAAAATTATACCCTATCCAATTACCAATTCCCAGATCCATCCTGCAATACTACACTGGTTTGCCAGGCCCAAGATCCTCCTCAGGCTTTGTTATAAATGTAAAACACAATCTTTGAATAGAGGGAAATAAACATCAGAGTGCTTCATAAGAGTTGAACGTACAACTGACCCGAACTTTCCAATTTACAAAACAACTAAATGTAGATTCTCTTCATTCTACCAATACCTAGCAAGGAGATTGAGAAATTCAGCTATGCACTGTGCATTTTTCATACACTCAACAACCTCCAATCTATACAGAAAAAAAAATTGGGTATCAGTTTTAATGCCCGGTAAAAGCAGAAAATGTGCCACTCACCATCTTGATAAAGATGAAAATGTGATGTGTAATGTCCAAGCCTCGAACATTCATCACATCCTTTTTTGCCTATAAGAAAGCAGCTGGAAGTCTAAACAGGCATTCATTAGAACATTGGTTTGCTAGGTCTTTGATAAGCTGCTCTATCTGCGGCCTAACAGTAGGTCCTACAAACCAACTTGCTCTGTAACAACCATCACAGTAACTTTTCAAGATACATTTATCTGAATGTGGGATATAAAGAAAAAGAAACAGTGCTCCTGATTGCTCCTGCTATAGTCCTCTCCTATAGCCACTATTATCTCCTTCCTCACAATTATGCTGGAGGGGGCAGTCCTGATTTTGGATGGAATCCCAAAAGTAGGGAGGGAGTTCCCATTACAGGATGGGGTCAAGGAACAGAGTACAAAAGTAAGCAAATTTTGCTCAACCTAGCTAAAACATTGGTTAGGCCTGAGTAAATCTTTCATTTTGGGCAAAGCATTTCAGGAAAGGTATCAAGATAGTACACAAGACATTTATTGGAATGTGCTGGTAATGAGGAAATTCCATTTCCCAGAGAGACAAAAGAAGTTGGGATTATTCTACTGAGAACAAAGAAGGTTCAGAGAAGGTGGTGTTCAATATCATGAATGGATTTGACCGAGTCAATAAGGAGAAATTGTTTTCTGTGGTAAACAAATGAGTAACCACAGAACAGATTTTATGATGATTGACAACAAAACTAGAGGTGACAGGAGGAAACATTTTAAACCATCATGATCTCGTCTGCATTGCCTGGATGGCTGGTGGAAGCAAATTGAATCGCAGCTTTCAAAGCTGGATGAATAATTAGAGGGAAAAAAAAACTATGGAGCTATGGGAAAGAGCAGGGAAATGGGATGCATTGAATAGCTCTATGAGAGAACTGCTTAGTCACAGTGGGCAAAATGACCTTCTAATATGCTGCATGATTCTGTGATTCCATGGCCTGAGTTTTCACTTCCAGGTTGGGGGCTCAGAATCAGGACAATTTGTAGCTCCACAAACCAGACTTGGGAGAAAGTACCTAGAAGTTGGAACTTTTGTCCAGCTTGGCCACATTTTCCAGTTGTCAGCAGGCTTTCCCCAGAATGAGTGCAAAGGCTGCTGGGTGTGCAGGCAGAGGGTGGATGGTCTGCTTTGGGTGCTCCATTGCTATGTTGAAGTTAAATTTAAAAAAAAGAACATGAATAGACCTCCAGCTCTTGCATCTCCCATATACTCCTCATGCTCCATCCATGTCGACCCATGTCACCTAATGCTCACAACCATTTCCTTCGCACCTCATACCCTCTTTGCCAACCTATGCCATTCTCCTACCACCATAACCTAGTATAGCCTTAATTAAAACCAATGTACTCCATCCACACCTGATGGCCCTTTATTGCCCTGATGCCAACTTGGTGGCAACTCATCCCACTCAACCATCACCATTTGACCTTATGTCTACCATGCCAATTCACATAGTATCCAACATGGACAGACTTCAGGACCTATGCTACGATTAAGTGATTTCAAAGTGACTTATTTTTCAAACAAACACCCTCATTCATAGAAATCCATTCGCTATATTTACATTCATTCAACTACATAATCCCTTACAACAAAAAACATTTCATTCAAGTTCACAATCCCTTTAGCAGCAGTGGAAATCATAGTCCTACTCCAAAGAGTCTATAACCACTCTGAGCTGACAATCAAACTGCAAAATGCCAGGCATCTTAATGTGATAATGGAAGGTTATGAAATCACTCATGCGATACCAGTCCAGTAATGGTAACCCTCAGATCAACGATAATGGACAGAATATAATATCAAGCAATGATTTTCCTCAACAGTTCAGACAGCATTTTTCAAATATTTAAATGGCAAACATTTTAAATGCCATGAGAGCTAGACAGCTCCCTCTGACCATTGTTTTTCAGTTTTTATCATCAGTTCCACCTGACATTTTTGACAGTTCCAATTAGAATCACAATTTCAATGATTTTATGCACTTGCTAAGCACATTCATGCCAACTTCGAACAATTTCTAAGGACACATTACCTCTTCCACAGAGCACTTGACCTCCCCCAAATGGATCCCTGTGATTCAAAGGGGTATCTTATCTCGCCTAAAGGGTATCCTGGCTATCCAAACAAATCTACAAAGTTCAGATCTTCTCCTACGAGGTTTAATCCGTGCACGTCATGTTTCACATACCAAAGTCAGACCTGAAGGGAGGCAGCTGATGATTTATACAAGCAGCTGCCCCTGCGAAATACGTATTCGCAAAACACAACCTGCCTTCACTCCCACCCTCACGAAAATGGTAGGTGCCTCCTTCTGGGCTACACCTCCAATTTGTAGATTCCTCTACCATTTCCACAATGAGGGAGGGGCTCGCAGTTGTCATGAAAATCCACGCTAGTGATTCTTGGCATGTGTAGGATAGAAGACGTTGAAAAGTGACACCAGCTTTGTTCTCATATTTTATGATATTCTTTGAACCATTTGATGTGTTACTGCCTCGCATCACACACTTTTTGCATTTATTACCCAAGGATATCATGTATATTTTGTAAACTAAAAATCTGGCAAAAGCCAAGTTTATTACTGTTCAATAAAACTCCATCTGCTTGTCAAACTATTGTGATAAAAGGTCAGACTAAGGACATACATGCTGTCAGGCTGCTTCTTCCTCCTAGTCACATGAATGTTTATACAAAAGCTGTGCTGTCTTCATTCACAGCACTCCAATCTCAGTGATGGACAGTTTGATACAGATTTCAAAGTGTCACATAAAAAACAAATTTAGTTTGGAATTTAAACCTTGTCCTCACAGGGATGGTATTGAGAAAATACAGATGAAAAATGGAAGATAATGCAGGTCTGGATTACATTTTACTTTTTAACATTCATAGGATGTGGGGATCATTGACAAGGCCAGCATCTGTTGCCCATCTCTAATTGCCCTTGAGAAGGTGGTGATGAGCTGCCCACATAAGCTACTGTGATCAGTGTCCTGCTCCCACTGCTAGGTAGGGCGTTTGAAGAGTTTGATTCAGTAACACCGAGGATCAGTGATATTTCCAAGTCTGAATGATTTTTCATTTGGAGGGAAACTTCCAGATGTTACTTTTCCCTTGCAACCACTAGCCTTGTCCTTCTAGGTGGCAGAGGTCAAAGGTTTGAGAAGTGCTGTTGAAGACTCAGCAAGCTTCATGTGGCAGATGGTATACACTGCACCACAGAGTTTTAGCAGTACAGGCAGTGAATGTTTAAGGCAGTGCATAAGGGTGCCAATTCTGACGAAAGGTCAGAAACTGGAATATTGAGTTGAATTTTCCAAATAAATGGCAAAATGTCAAGTTTTGACTGAAAACCCATGTTTTTGTCTCCAGAAGCATAGCCAGATTTGCTCACCAGATCTTCTGACATCCTGTCGGGAAAAAAATGGGAGGCATTGTATGTGCTGTCATTGTGGGGTGTCATTTTTAAAGGGTTCCCCAGTGTCAAAGTAAAGTTAATGGCCCTTGTATACCTCTCCAAGGATGTGGAGACCGCCCCCCCCACCACACCACACCACAATCAAGCAGAATACCCTCAACCCTCGGATTCTGAGGACAAACCTTTTTTTTCCACTACTCAACGACTGGGGCACCTCACCACATGGGCATCAAAGTCATTCTCCCGCCAACCCCCACCAAGCCAGTATCGAGGCACCTGACTCGGTTTCTGCGCCCACCGCTCCCCCATTCTCAGAGCAGAATTTTACTGGCATGCCCACCCCGATTCTGGGGGCGGATGAGTTTCAGAGAACAGCATTCTCCATTGGCCTTGGGCGGGATTGTACGGACCTCGGGTGGACGTACCGCTAAAATACCGCCCTCAACCTCCACCCCCTCCACCCCAATGCAAGCACAACCCCCACCCCATCGACCATATCGCCTCCCTGCACTTAATGTGAATCCCCCCCTTCACCCTCCAATGGAGCACCCAGCGAGCTTGCCCCCTGTCAGTACCAACTTGGCAATGCCAAACTGTCACTGCCAGATTGGCATTGCCAGGGAATTGCGCAGCCACTCAGGGGCTATACTTACCTCCCCAACCCTCGTGTGGTTATCAAGACTGTTTTTTAGTTCCTCTCACAAGATTTAGCAGCCATAACTAGAGTTGTATCCTTGGCAAACGGGCCCACAGAATGACTTTGTTTCTCTCACCGCAGATGCCACCTGGCTTATGGATTACTTGCAGCATATTCTGCTTTAATTCCAGATTGCCAGCATTCACAGTTTTTTGAATTTCTACCATGAAAACATTATCTGATCTTTGGCACATTTTCGCGTGTAAATCAGCTTAAACTTTTAACTCTGTAATTGTGACTAAATTTTTAAAGTACTTCACTGGCTATGAAGTGCTTTGGAAAATTCTGAGTTCTGGAAGGTGTGACATGTAATGCAATGCTGATTTTCTTTATGTTCTTTAGCATGTCATGGGAATTTCCTGACCATACAATACTGCTCCAGTATCCATTATCCAAAATCCTCTTTTCAGATTTCAGATCCTTTCAGAGTTTGGATACTGCATATGGACAAGGCCTACTTACATTACAACAGTCTAAGCCTGGGCTGTCTACAGTCTAAAGTAAACAAAATAGCTGGAAAAGTAAAATGTATCATTGAATAACAAATACAGGAATAAGTTCCCATCCATGGGGCCATCTTGATCTGGCTTGTAGGAGAAGGTTCAGAATATTGATGTGCAGACAAACAACTTGACTTCCTGGTTTAGTGTGGTCAGTGATGTTTGTGTCAGCGGAATAGAACCCCTATAGTGCAGAATGGCCAAATCTGCATCAACAGCATGATGGCACAGTGGTTAGCGCTGCTGCCTTGCAGCGCCAAGGATCCAGGTTCGATTCCTGGTTTGGGTTACTACCTGTGTGGAGTTTGCACGTTCTTCTGTGTCCACCTGGGTTTCTTCTGGGTGCCCCGGTTTCCTCCCACAGTCCAAAAGATGTGCAGATTAAATGCATTCGCCATGCTAAATTCTCCCTTAGTGCCCCCGAACAGGAGCTGGAATGTGGCGACTAGGAGATTTTTGCAGTAACTTCATTGTAGTGTGAATATAAGCCGACTTGTGATTAATAAATAAACTTTACTTTATCCAGGCCCTATCTCTGTAACCCCAAGTATTTAACATGCTAGTCCCCCGACACTACTGGGCAATTTAGGACGGCCAATCCACCTAACTAGAACATCTTTGCACTGTTGGAAGAAACCAGAGCACCTAGAGGAAACCAACAGAGACACGAGGAGAATGTACAAACTCCACACAGACAGTTGCCCAAGGCTGGAACTGAACCCATGTCCCTGGCGCTGTGAGGCATCAGTACTAACCATTGTGTTACCATGCTGCCCATTAAGACAAGTCAGAGACTCCCTGCACTAAAAGTCAATGAGGTCCAAAAAAAAATGCAGTTTTTTTGGATGTGTTCAGTTTTTCAATTTACAGAAAAACGATACTCGACTTCTACCCTTTATTCCTGCATTTTTCATTTAGCATGGAAGGTGATTTAGTAGCTGTTAATATATTTGACATTCCTGTATTTTGACAGAAATGCATAAAAAATTAGGATGAAATCATTATATTTTTATAATATAAATTAAACCACCACATTCATCTTTTATTCATTATACCACATGACTATTCTCCTCAGTGCATACTCCTTCAGCTAGAGTAAGTAATATGAGTCATGATCTCCTCATGACTGAAGACAGCAATTGCACTCAGTTCATAACTGGTATCTGACGTGTTTGACACAATACACACAGCACTACAGTTTTGCCCCGTAAGAGATTTTTAAAAGTCAAACGCTTCTTGGTAAAATAATTTCAGTAAAATAATATAGTCCAAAGATGTGCGAGTTAGGTTGATTGGCCATTGCTAAAATTGCCCCTCAGTGTCCTGGGTTGCGTAGATTAGAGGGATTAGTGGGTAAATGTGCAGGGATATGGGGTAGGGCTTGGGTGGGATTGTGGTCGGTGCAGACTCGATGGGCCGAAGGGCCTCTTGCTGCACTGTATGTTCCTATGTTCCTAATAGTACATGTTACTGTATTTGCTGCTCCCAGTGCAGTAGCCTCAACATTGGGAAGACTAAATGTAGACTGGGTGACTGCTTTGCAGGACACCATTGCTCGGTCCTTAAGCATGATGCCCAACCTTCCTGTTACTTGCCATTTCAACAAAGCACCTTGTTCTCATGCCCACCCTTGGCACCACTGAAGCCCAGTTCAAACTGAAGGAGCAGTATGTCATCTTCTAATTTGGCATGTTACAGCCCTCAGGACTCAACATTGAGTTCAACAACTTCAAACTGATCTTTCTCCACCATCTTGACCCCTTTTATTTAATCCAAAACATTTTTTGTCCTAATGCAAGCCCCTATCCCTCCCTCACTGGGCCATCTGTCACTTGTTCTTTAGTTTTGCTTTCATGAGACTGACCTTTGTTCTCTCATTGATACATTCTCATATCTTACCTTCATGCCACCACTAGCCCTCTCGCCTTTCACTGCCATTAACTCTTCCTCTGTTTTGTGACCTACACATCTTTATTGCAATGTCTCCTAACTCCCATCTATCACTGACCTTCTACTTAGCTCCAGCTTAGCCACCCCCTCTTATACAGGATGTAATCCATCACATTTCTCCCTCTCTTTAGCTCTGAAGATGAGTTATACGGGTCCAAATGTTAACTCTGGTTTAGCATGTTTTTTTTCAAACTTTTAAAACGCCAACACTAAACATGTCCTCTCCTTAAAGCTCAATGACATTTTCAAACAAAAGCAACCTATAAGGCCTAAGGCACATCATAGCCCTATTAGGTTTACTGGATTTTGCTGTTTTGTTACGTGAATATGTCGTTTTAATGGGTGTGAAGATTCTAAACATTGCCTATGTGCTTGTATCCAGTGTAAGCGTTTGCATTGTGGTGATACTACAAGTGTTATGTCAGGTCTCCAAGCTACAAGTATCTCTATTACAGCCATTTCACACTTGACAGACATCTGTTAAGTCCAGCATGGTTCTAACTCAATGAGATATTTTTCTCATTCTTCTATTCACTGGTCTATCAGTGGAGTTTCACACGGCCGTTGTGCCATAAAGACTTATTGATGTAATGCCATTGCTGTTTGACAATGTCAAGCAGAAATGGGGTGCTAAAGGATTTTCTGAGGCCTCTATTATTCTTCTGTTAGACAGTAATTTTGCAGTTTTCAATGCAATACTCAAACATAGAGGAATGTTATATCCTTCAATATTTACATTGCAGAAACACTTGTGTAAAAGACTTGATGTAGATGTAAAAAGAAAATTACATTCACATCCTACTGAATGGAATAATTAAAAAAAACATTAAAATGGAACCATGCTGTTTTATCTGGCTCAAAGTAAGGAAAGGAACCTACTTGCATCCTATGATCAGTCCAGTTTCAAAAAATACTTATATTCACCACTACAGAAAGTTTTTCTCAAGTTAAACATTGGAAATCTTTTTTTTGTTATCCGTGACATTTTTATAATTGTACCTCCACCATTATTCTGTGGAAATCCGGCTTTGCTCTAAACAATGGCAAATCACTAATCTGTGGGATTATGATTTGTGCTGAATAGAGCCTGAACAAGACAGAGAATCTTCACAGATGATGGGAGACCAGCAGCATTCGGACCGAGCAACAATCTTTTCTATTCACCCACCTCCATTGTTATGCTTCTGTCTGCAGTTTGAGATGCTGCTGCAATAGTCAATCTATTGGCTAATTTGTCAACTCAAAGCTCCGGAATGTACCTTTCCCTACAATGGCTGCCAGGCCTGCATTCCCATTATTGCCGCCACAGCACCTCCCCCGTGCCCACCCACCTCACAGATCCAGAAGCGAGTACAAAAAGGAATACTCAGTAACTTTCCACATTGCTGCCAACTTGAAAATCAAAGCCTTTTTAAAATGTCCTTCTGCTTTGGCAATGACAAAACACTTTGAATGCAACCTATACATTGGGCAGCATGCTCGCACAATGATTGGCACAGCTACCTCACAGCGTCAGCCACCTGAATTCAATTCTGGCCTTGGATGACTGTGTGGAGTTTGCACATTCTCCCATGTTTGTGTGAATTTTCTCCCACACTTCCTGGAGAAGCTACAACATCTTCTCTGGAGCCTTCAACCGCTAAGGCCATCCCGACACTCCCACTTCTTGCCTTCAAACAACCGCACAACCTTAGAAGACCACTGTCCGCAACAAACTACCCAGTCTTCAGGAAAACAGTGACCATGACACTACACAATCCTGCCACAGCAACCTCTGCAAGACATATCAGTTCATCGATATGGATGCCATCGTCATCTCATATGAGAACAAAATCCACAGGTACATGTATATACTCTTGCAACTAGGCCAACGCTGTCTACCTGATACGCTGCAGGAAAGGATGTCCCGAGGCATGGTACATTGGGGAGACCTTGCAGATGCTATGACAGTGGATGAATGAACACCTTTGACAATCACCAGGCAGGAGTATTCTCTTCCTGTTGGCGAACACTTCAGCAGTCACACAGGCATTCAGCCTCTAATCTTCAGGTAAGTGTTCTCCAAGGCAGCCTTTACGACATATGACAATGCAGAATCGCTGAGCAGAGACTGATAGCCAAGTTCCGCACACATGAGGACAGCCTCAACCAGGATCTTGGGTTCATGTCACACTATCTGTAACCCCCATGTCTTGCCTGGGCTTGCAAAGTCTCACCAACTGTCTGGAGACAATACACATCTGTTCAACCTTTGCTTAACCCTCTCTCCACTCACATTGTCTGTACCTTTAAGATTTGATTACCTGTAAAAGACTCGCATTCCAATCATTATCTTGTAAATTGAGTCTGTGTCTATATATGCCCTGTTTGTGAACACAACTCCCACTCCCCTGATGAAGGGGCAGTGCTCCAAAAGCTTGTGGCTTGTGCTACCAAATAAACCTATTGGACTTTAACCTGGTGTTGTGAGACTTCTTACTGGGTTTCCTCCCACAGTCCAAAGATGTGCGGTTAGGTAGATTGGCCATGCTAACTTGCCCCTTATTGTCAGGGGATTAGCAGGGTAAATACCTGAGGTTATGAGGATAGGGCCTGGTGACATTGTGGTTGCTGCAGTCTCAATGGGCTGAATGGCTTCCCTCTACACTGTAGGGATTCTACCCCTTCCTTCATCTTCCTTTAACAGAGGGAGAGCTGGTGGGCAGTTTCAAATATTCACCAATTAACATTATCTGTTGGGATCAGGAGTACAAAGAACAA
This sequence comes from Carcharhinus amblyrhynchos, assembly GCF_965287045.1. Taxonomy (NCBI): domain Eukaryota; kingdom Metazoa; phylum Chordata; class Chondrichthyes; order Carcharhiniformes; family Carcharhinidae; genus Carcharhinus; species Carcharhinus amblyrhynchos. Next base: position 24,527,370 of record NC_137328.1, on the reverse strand, counting down.
AGAATAAAGAAAATTACAGCACAGGAACAGGCCTTTCAGCCCTCCAAGCCTGCAACAACCATACTCCCTGACTTAACTAAAAGTCCGCTTCCGGGGACCATATCCCTCTATTCCCATCTCATTCATGCACTTGTCAAGACACCCCTTAAAAGTCACTATCGTATCCACTTCCACTACCTCTCCTGGCAACAGGTTCCAGGTACTACCACTTTCTGTGGAAAAATCCTGCCTCGTACATCTCTTTTAAAACTTGCCCCTCACACCTCAATCCTATGCCCCTTAGTAATTGACTCTTCCACCCTGGGAAAAAGCTTCTGACTATCCATTCTGTCCATGCCTCTCATAATCTTGTAGACCTCTATCAGGTCTCTCCTCAACTTCCATCGCTCCAGTGAGGACAAGCCAAGTTTCTCCAACCTCTCCTCATGGCTAATGCCCTCCATGCCAGGCAACATCCTTGTAAATCTTTTCTGTACCCTCTCCAAAGCCTCCACATCCTTCTGGTAATGTGGCAACCAGAATTGAACACTATATTCCAAGTGTGGCCTCACTAAGGTTCTATAAAGCGTCAACGTGACTTGCCAATTTTTAAACTCAATGCCCCGTTTGGTGATGAAGTTGTTGTGGATGCAAAGGGGCAGGATTTATTTTAGAACAATGAAAGACATTTCTGGAAATAGGGTAAGACCTAAGGAAGTAAATATAAGTGAAAGTAAATCATGGCAACAACATGGGATTTTGTATATGTCTTGTTGCTTTACATTGCAGCCTTTGTCTTACCTTCTTGTTGCATCTGTGAAACTCTGCTGTGAGTACATGAACTCAAAAATCTGAGTGAGAACTCCCGTGGCAAAACTTAGATGACCCAAATAGCCAAATATGAATGTAATGTGGAACGCAAAGTTGAATATCCAGCATCGATGTGTTACAAATTGTAATAAATGGCAATTTAAATGAGCTGAGCTTTTGAAATCTCTCATCAAAATGTCCACTGACCATTTTGTGATGTGTGTCCAGTTGGGACAAAAAGAAAAATTGCAACCACTGGCAATTAGAAACTGTGAGCTATTAGAAAACCACTTCAGATCAGTATCTTTGAGGGAAAGACAGGCTAGTTCAATTCTTCTGAAATCCTTCCCAAACCACCCTTTCCCTTTCAGAGAACTCACTGATCTTGACAATTTTCAATGCACTCTGAGCATTACTGATTGCTATGTAATCTTCCCATGGATAGATCTATGTTTACGACCACAGCTATATCAGAGGGTATCATTATCTTGCACTTTCTTCTTTTTCCATCCTAGTTCCTGGTCTGTGAGATTTAACGTGTGTGGTTTGCCCTTTTCAATAGTTCTTTTGGAACATAAATTATGCTTTTTCTTCAACCGGTCTTCAGTGAACAGCCTGTAATTCTGAAAATGCCTACCCGTTCTTTAAAAAGTACCAATTGTGCACAAATTCCACAATGATTACAAGTTAGGCAAGAGAGGACTTTGCTTTTTGCAAACAAGTCCCATTGTTTCTTAAATAGGTCCAAGATTAGAAACAAAATTTCCCACTTACAATTACTGTGAGAATGGAGGGCAAATTATTGCTTGCTTTGTCTCCCTGCTTTCACAGAGAATGCTTTTCAATTTTACAGTCACCCAGGTCAAGAATGCAAATGACTCCCTGCAAAATGGTGATAAACAGGGTCTCTGTCATTGTGAAGGATTCATGATTGTTTCAATCAATATTAGTTAACAGCACACAGCACAGAACCGTAAACACTGAATGAGTACATAGTACCAATCTTTTCACCAAAAGACTAACAATTGCCACATCTGACTGATGCATATAGCTCTTTGTCTCTAGTTGACTTAGGACAGGTTTGTCCAACTCTTGGCTACAGGCTGGATTTCTGGCCCTTGGAGCCACTGTCCAAAACACTGGTAAGAAAGGTAGTGAAGCTAGTGATTCTATAGGGGTCTTCTCCAATCATAAACTCACTAGTGAACAGTAGCAAATGTTTATCTTCACTCATTCATGGGATGTGGGCATGACTGGCTGGGCCCGCATTTATTGCCTATCCCTCAGGGCATTTAAGAGACGACCACATTGCTGTTGTTCTGAAGTCACATGTAGGCCAGACCAGATAAGGACAGCAGATTTCCATCTCCTAAGATCATTCGTAAAATGCGGGAGAGAAAAAAGTCTCTTATTAGACAAGTAGTGATCACACGCATTTTGGGGAGTGAGGTAGGATTTTGGGGGTCGAGCGTGAGGTGAGAGAGAGAGAGGGAGAGAGAGAGCGAGAGAAGAAGGCTTCGAGGCCTGGGAGAGAAGATGCTTATGGATCCCAGAGCCAGAGAAAAGCTGAACATCTCTTAAGCCTCCAGAAGAGAATTCCACAAAGTGGAAAACTGTGTAGCATGGAGGCAACTATCAAATTAATGTCAATGCTAACAGACAAAACTGAAAAAAGAAGCAAATGCAAGATAAAATCTATGAAGGGAAGTACTTTCTGACTGTGCAAATTTTCTCCTAATAGACTCAGAACTGAAACGATGTAATTTTCCTTCAGGTTACAGGGTAATTATCACTGTCAGTGTTTGAAAAGCTGCCTTTACTTCCTTTTAATATCTCTGTACTACTGTCCATTACAGGATATATCTTATATTCTTTAACAGCGCATAATTCATGAATATATTCATTTCAAACTTGTGCTTTTAACTGCAAAGCCATAAGAAGGATACCACTCAATAACCACATCTTGCTGCAGCAACAGTTTATGACCAATTTTCACTCTACTCAACAATAGCTTTTATTATTGTCATTTTCCACCAGCAGCCAAATCATCAGATTGCACTCAAAACTGTTGATGGACTCTTTGCCAATATTAAATCAATGTTTAATGTTGTTCAATGCTGGTGCAACAAAAAAAGGAGAATGAATAACAACATGGGAATGAGTTTCAATGAGGAAAATCCTTATATGTCATGATACCTGTCCAAGGCTGCAATTTCTGCTTGAATTCTTGGCCCACTGAAATAAGAATTGTTGGAGGGAGAGTGGTCTACTTTAGCCCTGAGGGGGGAGCCAAGGTGATGAGTGAAAAATGAATACAGATGACACAGTCAATCAGAAAGTAATAGTTTGATCGCACTTTAAGTACCTAAGGATTGTAGGAAAAAACCCTTGGAAAAGTGAGAAGTTGCATATGTTTGAGGTTGTGGAAAAGAATGAAATAGTAGAACAGACACTCTAACTGTGCTATGCAGTAAGGAGGAAAAACAGGCTGGAGTGTCATATTCATAGTTTTGAAGGAACAATACAGGAGAAACAATCATAAAAGTACTGATACAATAGAAAGAAACAAGGAGCGGAATTTTCCTGTCCCACTTGCCATGAGAATCGCAGCTAGCGGGACAGAAAATTCAGCAAACCATGCAAAAATCTGTTGACTTCGAGCAGAAATCTTTGGTCTTGGGGCGAGCGTGGCCAGAAAATCCCACCCAAGAAAAATAGTTTGAATGAAACAACCCAGTTGAAGGCTGATGGGAAGAACTTCCTTGCACATATGAGCTTTCTTAGCTTTAAAATTTTCTTAGATATATCAGCCTTGATGTTTAAAGGCTTAGTTTGAGCAAAGGAGATTTTGTTACAAAATAAGAAAACAATCTTTTCAGGCGACACTGTAAACAGTAGAGGGCAAGCAGGAATTTGTCTCGAGATCAGAAGACATAATGAGACAAAGAATGTTGATAAATGAGGAAGGATTAAGGATAAAAGGTGGTACATACATGATAACCTACATACCTAAACTGCAATAAACTTTTCTTCTTGAAGAACTGAAAGAAACAAGCTTTTAATTACCTCAGGGGAGCACATTGGGAAAGATTGAAAAGCAGCAATTTAACCAGTGCATTGTGGGAGAATATATGAACTTCTGTGTGATGTGAAGGAAGTTGATGGTTGTAGACTGGAATTATTAATGAGAGAATGGATTATGTTGGATGATAATTGTAAGGGTTTACTGATAGAACTCGCATTTATATGAAGCACTTTTCAGATCCTCAGGTTGGAGTCATAAAGTCATAGAGGTTTACAGCATGGAAACAGACCCTTCGGCCCAACTTGTCCATGCCACCCTTTTTGTTTGTAAAACCCCTAAATTAATCCCAATTGCCTGCATTTGGCCCCTATCCCTCTATACTCATCGTCCCCAGGTAACTACCTAAATGTTTTTGAAAAGATAAAATTGTACCTGCATCTACTACTACCTCTGGCAGCTTGTTCCAGACACTCACCACCCTCTGTGTGAAAAAATTGCGGTGTCGATGGTACTCATGATGTGGAGATGCTGGTGTTGGACTGGGGTAAACACAGTAAGAAGTCTCACAATGCGAGGTTAATGTCCAACAAGTTTATTCAACAAGTTTACCATAAAATACACTTGTTGGACTTTAACCTTGTGTTGTGAGACTTCTTACTGTGAAAAAATTACCCCTCTCACCTTAAACCTATGCCCTCTAGTTTTAGACTCCCCCACCTTTGGGAAAAGATATTGACTATCTCCCTTGTCTATGCCCCTCATTGTTTTATAGACCTCTATGAGGTCACCCCTCAGCCTCCTATGCTCCAGAGAAAAAAGTCTCAGTCCATTCAGCTTCACCTTATAACTCAATCCATCAAGTCCCAGTAGCATCCAAGTAAGTCTTTTCTGCACTCTTTCTAGTTTAATAATATCCTTTTATAATAGGGTGACCAGAATTGCACACAATATTCCAAGTTTGGCCTTACTAATGTCTTGTACAACTTCAACAAGAAGTCCTAACTCCTGCATTCAATGTTCTGACCAATGAAACCAAGTATGTTGAATGTCTTCTTCACCATTCCGTCAACTTGTGACTCCACTTTCAAGGAGCAATGAACACGTACTCCTAGATCTCTTTGTTCTGTAACTCTCCCCAGTGCCCTACCATTAACTGAATAAGTCCTGCCCTGGTTCAATCTACTAAAATGCATCACCTCGCATTTGTCTAAATTAAACTCCATCTGCCATTCGTCAACCCACTGGCCCAATTGATCAAGATCCTCGTGCAATTGGAGATAACCTTCCTCACTGTCCACTATGCCACCAATCTTAGTGTCATCTGCAAACTAATTAATGATGCCTCCCATATTCTCATCCAAATCATTAATATAAATGACAAATAACAGTGGGCCCAGCACTGATTCCTGAGGCATATCGCTGGTCACAGGCCTCCAGTTTGAAAAAACAACTCTCTACAACCAACCTCTGGCTTTTGGGAAGAAGCCAATTTTGTATCCATTTAGATACCTCATCCTGGATCCTGTGAGATCTAACTTTATGCAACAACCTACCATGCGGTACCTTGTCAAAGGCCTTGCTAAAGTCCATATAGACAACATCAACTGCACATCCCTCATCTACCTTCTTGGTTATCCCTTCAAAAAAATTCAATTAAATTTGTGAGACATGATTTTCCACTCACAAAGCCATGCTGACTGTCCCTAATCAGTCCTTGCATCTCTAAATGCCTGTAGATCCTGAGTCTCAAAATACCTTCCAACAACTTACCCACCACAGATGTGAGGCTCACTGGCCTGTAGTTCCCAGACCTTTCCCCGCAACCCATTTTAAACAAACATTTACCACTCTCCAATCTTCAGGCACTTCAGCCATGACTATCAATGATTCAAATATCTCTGCTAGAGGACCTGCAATTTCCTCCCTAGCCTCCCACAGCATCCTGGGATATACCTCATCAGATCCAGAAGATTTATCTACCTTGATGCGCTTTAAGACTTTAGCTCCTTCTCTGTAATATGTACACTGCTCAAGACATCAATATTTAATTCCCCAAATTCCTAACATCCATGCTTTTCTCAACAGTAAACACTGATGAGAAATATTCATTTAGGATCTCACCTATCTCTTGTGGATCTGCACATAAATCACCTTGTTGATCCTTAACAGGCCCTACTCTCTCCCTCATTACTCTTTTGCCCTTTATGTATTTGTAGAAGCTCTTTGGATTCTCTTTTGCCTTATCTGCAGAAACAATTTTGTGTCCCCTTTTTGCCCTCCTGAGGATTTCTCTCCTAACTCTACTCCTACAGCCCCTTTACTCTGCAAGAGATTCCAGCTGCCTATGCACATCATGTACCTCTTTCTTCTTCTTGACCAGGGCCTCAATATCCCGAGTCATCCAGGGTTCCGACTTCTGCCAGCCTTGCCCTTCACTCTAAGAGGAACGTGTTTACCCTGAACGCTGGTTAACACACTTTTGAAAGCATGCTACTTACCAGATGTTGCTTTTCCTTCCCATAGACTCCCCCCAATTAACTTTCGAAAGTTTCTGCCTGATACCATCAAAATTGGCTTTGCCCCAATTTAGAATTTTAACTTTTGGGACAGACCTATCATTCTCAATAGCTATCTTAAAACTAACAGAATAATGGCCACTGGTCCCAAAGTGATCCCTCACTAACACTTCCGTCACCTGCCCTTCCTTATTTCCCAAGAGAAGGTGAAGTTTTGCCCCTCTCTTGTCAGGCCATCCACGTACTGAATGAGAAATTCCTCCTGAATACACTCAACAAATTTCTCTTCATTCAACCCTCTAATACAATGGGTGTTCCAGTCAATGTTGGGAAAATTAAAATCTCCAACTATTACCACCCGATTTGAGATTAGCTCAAAGACTTTCTCAGCCAATTAAGTAGTTTTGAAATGTAATCACTATTGTAATATAGGAATTGATTTTCAGAAGAAGAATTGGAAGAGAGCAGAGTCCTGGAGAACTCTTGAGCTAATAGGAAAGAGTCAGAGGATCGAAGAGCTTAAGAGAAACTCGGTGTTCTTGAACATCACTGGTAAGAGAGCAAAATGATCATAACTTGTTAAGAAGTGCAATTTTCCAGTCCTTGTTAAAAGTTTTGAAGATGTTCAAAATAGTCAAAAATGATTCAACAAAGAATGCAAGAGCAGAGTTCCAAAGGAGTCCATTATAAAGGGCAATATCACCATTGACACAACCAAAGCAAAAACTACACTGAGGCTTATCAATCACAGCAAAATTTATAAAGCACAGTTAATGCATTTTTAAAGTTTAAAATTTATTTACTGGTGACATAAATAGGCTTACATTAACATTGCAATGGAATTACAGTGACAATTGCCTAGTCACCACACTCCAGCACCTGTTTGGGTACACAGAGGGAGAATTTAGCATGGCCAGTGCACCTCCTAAGCAGCAAGTCTTTTGGACTGTGGGAGGAAACCAGAGCACTTGGAGAATAACCACACAGAGATGAGGAGATGGTGCTGACTCAGGAAAGACAATGACCCAAGCCAGGAATCAAACCCAGCTTTGCTAACCACTGTGCCACTGTGCTGTGAGAATTAGTAACAGCTTCCATAACTCCAGGAAGTATTGAAATGAGGGAATAGGATGGTATTGGGAAGGTAGAAGGAACATTTTGCTTAATTGTAGGGTGAAACATGAGTAAGTGTTAAGAAACATGGACATAGACTAAGAGGCTGAAAAGATGGCTTAGGATTTGTGTAAACTCAGAAGCACAGCTGGAAGAAAATGGAAGGGAGAGCATCAAGGCCAGTAATCTTACTAAATTAGTTTTGAAATTGCTAGTGGAAGTAACACCCACTTTAACTGGTTTACCTCGGTTTTAATTTTTGAAAGAAACACAACAACAAAAAAAGAGAGTAGTTCTGCTGGTGACTTTTTTCTTCTGTTTAGCAGGAACCTATTTATAGCAACCTTATATATTACAAAGGAGCCATGCATTTTTCCATTTGGTAGCTGTAATATAACACGGGGAAGGGAGAGGTCAGGATAAAGCACACACTCTCACTGGTCATGTTTCGGTTGCTGTGTGGGGCCTGTCTGCAGATTAGAAAATTCCAGTTGGTCATGGGAGATTACTTCAATGGGCTTGATGGCACTGTCAGAGAGTTTTTCTGTTCAGCTCCCTGACCTGCCCTTATCAAAATTGGCTCGAGGATTGGCTGAAGCTGGCAAACACAGCAAGAAGTCTCACAACACCAGGTTAAAGTCCAACAGGTTTATTTGGTAGCAAACACCACTAGCTTTCAGAGCACTGCTCCTTCATCAGGTAAGAGACGAAGGAGCAGTGTTCCGAAAGCTAGTGGCATTTGCTACCAAATAAACCTGTTGGACTTTAACCTGGTGTTGTGAGACTTCCTACTGTGTTTACCTCAGTCCAACGCCGGCATCTCCATAACATGAAGCTGGCAAAACAGCATGCCAACTGGTGGCGCAAGTGTCCAGGCCTACTGCCACTATTCCTGCCCCCAATAGCCTCTGAAAACCCTGCCCTTTATCAACAATTTTAATGTAAATGTCCTCATTTAACCCTGAACTGTTTTACTTTGAATGCATTGTTATGACATCAGTCCAGTGGGGTGTCATGTGGGGTGGAATTTAATGTAGGTGACATGGGTGGACAGCTGGTGAGACTTCTTTTCAGGAAGGTGACCCACATTAAGTGCCAATGATCAGGGGTGGGTCTTCACCAGGATCAAGGACTCTGGGAACGGAAGTCCCACTCACCAGGAGCTGCTGGCCAAAATCCAGGGGCTGCCAACTCTTCAATGATCACCAGTATGACCGTGCAGGCAGTGGCCACTGCCAGGAATGCACTTTTCCAAAAGATCACTGAGGGACCCAGATAAGAGGTGAATGATGGAAGAAATGGATCATGACCAGGGATGATGGGGTGGGATGGATGGTCAGGGAAGGGGAGGTAGTTGGCAGCACGGGTGAAGAAATGACACTGTGAGCCCCTCTCCCTTCCTGATACCAGGTCTCTTGCACTGGCACTGAATATCTTCGAATGAGGGACACCATGTGGAAGCCTGCTTGAGGCTTCCTACATGACAAGACCCTGCCCACTGCTGGGTGAGTTCCAGGAATGATGGGATGAGGCCCTCTAGTTATCTTTAATTGTGGAAAAGTCATCCACAGGACTCCCTACCTCAGACTTAATTGGAGAAAAGTCAGGATGATTCCCCATCCACCACTCTCCTTCCCGATTAAAAGATCCACGCCACCCATTTTGCTTAAGCAGAAGGCATTAAGTTCTGTCCATGGTTTGAGTTCAGTGCTCTCTCTGGGCTGTGACTATTTCCTTACAAAAAGAACATGCCGGCTTTTGAGTCTTGCTACGTTAATCAGAGTAGCAGGAAATTCAGGTGAAAAGTGACATTAGCAAAACAAGCATGAATGCAATTTCAAGTGTAATTTCCTGATTACACTCCACAGGAATTCCACCCAAAGCATGAGTTTTAATGAAATGTTTCCATCATGAAATGTTGAACAAATAAAGCCCAATGAATAATGTTGTGAATAATATATGGCTCTGTGATGTCATACCAATGGACACAATCATAGCAACATCCATCAACTAGCAACTAAATTATTAGTAGTTGATGATTGTTTTAAATAGGGCTGGTGCGAGACCTTCCTGCTGCTGAATAAACAGTCAGCTATGCCTGATTAAGAGAAGGTATTAGCTGGAGCTTTGCGTTCCAACATGGTCATGCTGGTTTCATGAGCTGCCTGCTCTGTGTGGCGTAGGCTCAAAGCTCTTACCAATATGGTATCTGGCACAACTCACACCAGAAGCATGTATGCACTCTGCAAGTATCATTTTGGACCTCCAAGACACTTACTTCATCCATGTTTTGCTTCTGTCAGAAGTTAGCACCATTAAATGATGGTGAGGAATAACATGTGAATGTATGTCTTTCTCATCCTCCTTCAAGTAAATTAATTTAACGGCACAGCCCAAAAAAATCTTCCAGTTCACAGGCCATCACCATTTCAGTATGGAGATTAGCATTAATTGAAATTACACCGGTGCAAAGATTTATCAAGATGTTGCATTGATGGTTATTTTCCAAAATTCTTCAGTGAAAATATTTAGAGGTCAGGGAATACCTATGGTAACAGAAACAAAGTTAACATTTCATTTGATACTGGTTGATCCACTGAGTAGTTCCAGCATTTTCTCTCATTATTTCAGGTTTCCAGTACGCAGAGCATTATCTCTGCGTTCATTTGTATAAAATTGCCAAGATTATACACTCCCAAACTTAGCAAATTATTTTTTTATTCAATGGGATATAAGCATCGATTGCAAGACCAAAATCTATTACAATTTTTTATCTGACTTCAAGAAGGTGGTGGTGCTTTCTTAACTGCTGCAGTCCATCTGATGTAGGTACACTGACAGTACTGTTAAGGAGGGAGTCCCAGGATTTTGATGTTGTGAAAGTAAAGGAATTGTGATATCTTTCAAAATCAGAAAGATGTGTGGCTTGGATGGGGCTTGCAGGGATGGTGTTCCCACGCATCTGATTTATTTGTCCTTCTAGGTTTAGAGGGTGTGGTTTTGGAAAGTACTGTTGACAGAGATCTGATAAGTTGCTACAATGCATCTGCCACTGAGCACCAATGGTGGAAGGAGTGAATGTTTAAGTTGGTAGACAAAGCACTAATTAAATAGGCTACTTTAATTTGCATGCTGTTGAGCTTAACTGGTGTTGGAGCTGCACTCACCCAGGCAAATGGAGAGTAATCCATCACACTTCTGGTTTGTGCCTTGTCGACGGTGGACAGGCTTTGAGAAGTCAGGAGGTGAGTAATTTGCGACAGTATTATCAACCTCTGAGCTCTTATAGTCATTTTATTTACATGTCTAGTCCAGTTAAGGTTTCTGGTCAATGGTAACCCCCAGGATGTTTTTTCTTGTTGGAGATGGTCACTGTCTAGTAAGTGAGTGGTGCAAATTTACTTGCCATTTATCAGTCCGAGCCTGGATATTATCCAGGTCTTGTTACATTTGGACACTGACTGTTTCAGTATGAGGAGTCACGAATGATACTGAATACACTATGCAATAAGCAGCAAACCTCTTTGACCACTTTGGGACTAGGTATCCCATTTTTGACCTTATGATGAGAAAAAGGTGATTGATGAGACGTCTGAAGATGGCTGGACCTAGGACACTATCCTAAGGAGCTCCTGTAGTGATCTCCTGGTGTTGAGATGATTGATCTCCAACATCCATAACCATCTTCCTTTGTGTTAAGTATCACTCCAACCAGTGGAGAGATTTCCTCCTGATTCCCATATCTTAAATTTTGCTAAGGGTCCTTATCATGTATCCTTTGGTATATTCTATGACTTGAAAAATCTACAGCAGAATTTGCTTTAAGATATACCACCGCAAGACAATTTGGCCAAGAAACTGTATCAAACATTGCATTTGTTATTGAATTTATTGCAATTTTTGGAAAAGAAACTAATGCTGTTTAATAGGGAAGATTAGAAATTTAAAATTAAACTTAGTCAAATGCAACCTGGATGTCAAAGGTAACATTCCCATTTCATCACTTGAATTCAACTCTATTGTCTATGTTTGGGCCAACACTGTAACAAGATTAGAAGCTTGGTATAATACGGCTCCACCTTTTTAAAAGCCTCTTAATAACATACCTGAACTCCCAATTAAGGCCATTTTTATACTGCCACTTGTAGAGACTGAATGCTGTTGAAGTCAATGGAAAATAAATTTGGAGAGAATATAAAGCACGTGGCTGATCTGATTTCATCAACTCTCTGCCAGGCAGGTCCAGGTTAAAATTGTTCTCATACACCCAGATTTCCATGGAAATGAAAGCTTGCTGTCAAGATAAGGTGACCACATTTGGCAGCATAAATATGAGGAGCTAGTTGTTGGACATCAGTTTCCTGGAATCTGAAGTAAAACAGCAACAGAGTGGAAACCACTTTCGCAGTGTAATTGCAATGGTTCACACACAAGCTATTCCTGTCCCTTTTCTCATTCAGATTGCAAAGTAAGTTTCAGTTTATGATGAACGGTATCTACTAGTGCCAGTTAGCAATCAATAGTAGACAGGTTTTTACCCTCCCTGTGGACTCATGCATTGAGAACTGTATTTTATATCACACATTTTTTTTTCATTTTATGGAGATGATGCCACAACTGACAACAGATGGTGCTGTAAAAAAATCATGCCATCAGAACCATCTGCAAACAACACATCAATTTAGTTCCCATTGCAAAGTAAAATTTACATCTAATTTTCATCACTTTAATTCTTATTTAACATCCGGTAGAAACAGAATGTATAAATTTGGTGCCCGTGAAGTATCAGCTCACTTGTGAGTTCTAAACTGTACAACATGACTGCTTATCATGTATCCTTTGGTACATTCTATGACTTGCAAAATCCACAACAGAATTTGCTTTAAGATATGTCACCGCAAGACAATTTGGCCAAGACACAATATCGAACATTGCATTTGTTATTGAATTTATTGCAATTTTTGGAAAAGAAACTAATGCTGTTTAATTGGGAAGATTAGAAATTTAAAATGAATTACAAGCTTATCACTCAGTTAGCATCTCATATTGGATATGTTGACTTTTTTTTCTAGGGAGGTTAAATCTAAACGGTGGCACAGTGGTTAGTGCTGCTGCTTCACAGCGCTAGGGACCTGGGTTTGGTTCCTGGCTTGGGTCACTGCCTGTGTGGAGTTTGCACATTCTCCCTGTGTCTGCCTAGGTTTCCTCTGGGTGCTCCGGTTTCCTCCCATACTCCAAAGATGTGCGGGTTAGATTGATTGGCCATGCTAAATTCACCCTAATGTCAGGGGGACTAGGAGGGTAAATATGTGGGGATAGGGCCTGGGTGGGATTGTTGTCAGTGCAGACTCGATGAGCCGAATGGCTTCCATCTGCATTGCACGGATTCTATAAAAAAAACGTGTTTACTGCTGAAAAAAGGACACATGCTGTCAAAGCTTTTAGTCTTGCGCTCATCAGGACAGATGCAAGAGTGTCAAATTTCAAAGGGAACAACAATTTATATTGCATGAGAAAAGGATGCTGATTTGCTGACAAGTTGGGGCGATCTTACGGAAAAAAATTCCAAGTGCTGAGCGAGCGTGAAAACAAGAGAGATTTGCGTTGCTTTTTGGGTGAGTTATAAATTGAATCTTACCTCATGCTGTGAAAAAAATTGCAAGATCGATTTCCTGCCAGCAGGGGGAGGGGAAGGGCCAAGATCGAATGCCAGCAGATTGCATCAGAGGATTTGTGCATGTAGAGATCTCTGTGTTCTGTGGGCACAGAGATCTGTTGGTCACTTCCTCCGCCAGCTACTGCTGGCCTCCACAGCTGATCGCTCCTCCCCTACACTCAGACCGATCCCCCTATTTTGAACATAATTTAAATATTACAATCAGCCTCATGCCCTATTCGGGAGTGAACGTGATCTTGTCGGATATCCGGTGCCGGTAGGAATCGCGAGAGGCGAGAAATCGGGTGCAAGCCTACTTTCTCGACTCTTTTACGATCTTACTGGTTCACGCTGCCCGTTGGCTGGTGGGGCAAAATGGTAAGATCGTAGCCATTGGCTCTGCGGATTGGTCAAGACATTGCCATGCAAATGCACAGGGGGACTATGGACTACATGCTTTTGTTTATTCAAAAAAAGTAAAATATCAGGACATGTTCCTTTTTCCTGTGGAGGACCGCTCCTTGCATATTAACATATATAGCTTATAGAAAACATTGCTTATAGAGTGACATTGCAAGCCCAATTGATCATCTTAAATTGGTTGTTAATGTATGCAAAAGAAATATGTTCGGATCCTGTTGTTGGAGTAAATGAAAGCAAGGGGAACAACAGCTCCCTGGTGCATATGCCATGGCAATGTCTCAACCAATCAGTTGCCCTTCTCTCATGAGGTATGTTACAAAGACCCATGAAGAGTAACCTCGAAAGCTAGTGAGTTTACTATCAAATAAATCGGTTGGACTTAAACCTGGTGTTGTCAGACTTTTTACTGTGTTTACCCCAGTCCAACGCCAGCATATCCACATCTCAACAAAAAGGTACATGGGTCTTTTACATGACAGAAATCTTCGACAGTATGTCTCTTTTTTTTTAGCAATGCTTAACTTCTGGACTGCCAAGTGATATTGGATTATAGTTTTCTGTTGTCATCAGTTGCAGAAGATAAAGAAAGTAAAGCTCGCTTGTGCAGTGTCATGTATTATTTGAATTAGCAAATTTTGCAGATGTACCTGACATATACAGAATTACAAATGGGAAGCTGTTTATCTGTGCTGACTAGATCTCCTGGCAGTTGAGTGTGCATAAATATTTCACTATGTGAAATAGAGTAACACAAGAATTAATTTATCATCAGATAAAGGGATCATTGTAACTGAAAATAATTTATTTCTGAAATACTTGGATAAAAAGGTACCTCACAAATGTACTTTACTACTCTTGGTTTATTTTGGGGCCATGTAACTTTTATCCAGTGTAAGAGATCATTTCATCTAGTAGCTGGATTGCTGTAAGCATGCCGCAACAAAACATATTCATTGCTTCTAATTCTTTCTTCCTGGGTGAAGAAGGGAGCATAAAAATTGAACGTTTATACTTGAGTGTCATTTATTATTTCTTCTTCAGCAATTTAGTAACATTTTTCCTGTTATCAAACAAGAAAGACCAGAAATTTATGTGGATTAATTTGTTCCATAAATCACTTCAAGCCACATACATCGCTTAAAAAAAAACTTTTAACAACTCATTCAAATTAGTTGGACACTCATCTCACAGGTGAAATGAACACTTGAGTTCCAATCAATGTAATAGTCATTTGACATTTCAGCTTTTCAAGTTTGGATTCCTGTTTAGCTAGGTTTCAATTTTTGGTAACATATATGCTGAGAACACTAAATATTCAAGTATGATTGCATTACTCAAGTAGCTACTTGAAATTGAGATTACCAACAGGGTTTTTAAAAAAGTACATACTGTTTACAGTGCTTCAAACTCGAGAAGTGAGCAATCTACACACATTGCATGAAAGTTGAATTTCAGCAACTAGGAAAGCTTTCTACATTGCTTCTTAAGATTTGGTAGAGATTTGTTTGTAAAATTTATGGATGTCATAAACTGTCATATGTGAATACTGTGGGATGTAGAGTCATAGTTATAGAGATATATAGCACGGAAACAGGCCCTTAGGCCCAACTTGTCTGCTGAACAGGTGTCCTAAACTGAACAAGTCTCATTTGCCTTCATTAGGCCCATCTCCCTCTAAATTTTTCCTATTCATGTACCTGTCCAAATATCTTTTAAATGTGTAATTGTACCTGTCTCTACCACCTCCTCTGGCAGCTCAATCTATATATGATCACCTTTGTGTGAAAATGTTGCCCTTCAGATTTCTTTTAAATCTTTCCCTGACTTTCAACCTAAACCCACGAGTTTTGGACCCAACTATCCTGGGGAAAAGACCTTGGTTATTCACCTTATCTATATCCTCATGGTTTCATAAATCTCTATATGGTCACCCCTCATCCTCCTATGCCAAAGCAAAAAAGTTCCAGCTTATCTAGTCTCTCCTTACAATTCAAACCTTCCAGTCCCAGTCACATCCTTGTAAATCTTTTTTGCACCCTTTCCAGTTCAATAATATTCTTCCTATAGTAAGGTGACCAGAATTGTACACACAGCTCCAAATGTGGTCTCACCAATGTCTATAATCTGTCCTCCTGAAGCCTTGGTTTAACATCTCATCTGTAACTTGGTGCATCAAACAATGCATCATCCATTACTTCACTGAACTCTTAGTATAGGTTCAGTGCATTATTTGTCAAAACATGACCAGTTTTGTGCTGTTGAAAAAAACCATTAATGACTCCAAACTTGGTTTTAATTAGAACCATTACCATCAGTGCAGGTCTTGCATCCAAGCTTAATATCAACAGTAAAACAGACAAAACCTATGAGGTGAATTTTGATCAATGTCCAGAACTGTTCAAATTTTCACTCAAAGAAATTAAATGATCAATTTAATCCTGGTGTGAAACCCAACACCCTGAGAAGCCAAGTTCAGTTTGATGGTTTGATCTCAGTTCTACAAAAGTTAATCGATGTACAACAGTAGATTTTACTTAGAATCCCTGGAGTTTACTGCAGATTACTAAATGGAAAGTAGCCACAACCCATGGTCTCTGTTGCTTGTTAAAATGAGGGCACATTCCATTGCAAACCATGAGGAGCTATTCTTGAATTAATTTAATTATAAAGAAATGCAAGTCAATTAACAGTATTCCTTTGTGATAAAACTGAAAATGTGTTCTACAGATAGGGATTTATTCCTGCCTGTGTATTAAAGGAAACGCGTATGTTTTCATTTAAACTGCTTTGCAGGAGGAGTAATATTATTTTAAACAAAGATATGCATCATGAAAAATACTCCCTGAAATGGCACAAGCATTCAACCGATGATGAAAACCAATAACTGAAATACATTTGCAGTCTCGGTCTGTCAATGAAGACCAAATCCCAATCCACTTTATTCAAAGCCACTTACCTGCTTGATTTGTCGTGACATTTACAGACACAAACTGTCTGGGAACAGAGCTTAGCTCTGACACTCCATTCACTGCCTCAATCTCAAAGGTGTAATTGGTGTGAGCCAGGAGATCCACCACCATCACCGTGGTGTTCTTGAGTCCAGCCTCCTGTGGGATATATCTGACACCGCCACCACACTCCCCACACTGGATCAAATCCACGCTGCATCTCTTGCAGATCACAATGTATTTCACGTCTTTTCGACCTCCACCATCCACTGGAGGGCTCCAATCCAAAATCACACTAGTGTTATTGATGTTGGAGATGACATTCTGTGGGGCTGAGGGTGGTCCTGGGATCAGTGACAAAAACAATATAAGTTGTATACCCTGAATGTACATTCCCTACTTTTACAGAATGAACAAACATACTAAATATAACTGCACAATTATATGCAATAATTGCCTCATTTAAAATGCACACTTTTCAGAAATACATACTGTACACTCCAAATCATAAAATTATTTGTGATTTCACATACTATAGTACATCACAGGAATATATTGGAATAGAAGGAAGTCCCAGATGGGAAAGGATTTTGAACTCCATTTGCAATGCTTTTGAGCGTAAAAATTATAAATTCTTATTTTCTCCTTTTTGACATCCAGTACAAAGTATTGAGCTATTTAGTTCTTCCTACCATTAATGGACCATTGTATTGTTTTATTCTTTAATTTCATTCCAGTATGATGGGATGGGATTTCCTGCCAATATTGACTGTCTAGTTTCTCCCAAATCAAATTTTTGAGCAAAGTACTGGAAACTGCAAACTCTGATAAATCCTCAATCCAGTGCCTTTCGAATAGTGAAACTGGGAGAGGTGCTAACATACATGCATGTAGTGCGCCCCTGAAAGAATAGCAGATGCAATGTCCATTCTAAGCTGTGCAAACACAGCAATCAGGATTTGCACTGTGTAGTGTAGTTAAACAGATCAACAGGCAAAATTAAGAACAGATATATTTGTAACTTTTTATGTCCTAATATTGCAAAGTTATGCAGTGTTAGAATTGGGTATAGCGTCAGAAGAATTTGTTCACTCGATGTGCTGTTCCCCTTTAGTTGAGAAGAACCAAAATGAATATATAGAGGTAGGCAAGAACTTTCAGCAATGCATCAATTATATTAAAGCAAAGTGGTGAGATAATATTTATTAACTAACTGAATCCAAATTGAATATTTTTGATGCAATGATGTAGTCAGGGTGAATATTTCCGGTATAATTATGCAGGACTAAAAGACAAAGGACGGAATTTCATCGTCCCGCCATGGGAATCATAGTGAGCGGGGATGGACCATGCAAAGGTCCGTTGACCTCGGTTGGGATTTTCAGGTCTTAGGGTGAGCTTAGCTGGAAAATCTACCCAAAATATTTCACAGAACGCAAATTTCTACAGAGTTCATTAATCGAAAAGAAAGAAACAATTTCATGGCTCCAGAGCAGCTCAAGGTGCTTTTGAGTCAATGCAGTATTTATGAAATGTAGGCAGAAATCTTAGCCTGCATGAATGGATGGGTGGGTGAAATAAAAATTTCCAAGCCTGCTTCCAAACCAATCATTTCCAGCTTCATCAGAGGTAGGCTGGGGAATTACTAACCAGTTGCTCCGAAGAAATGGGTCTGTCACTAAAAACTGTTCAGATGGTCCCTAGCTTCATTGTAAAAATTCCCTAATTTTTAAATAATGCCAGCTGGATTTCAGAAAACCCATGAGGTAAAAGGAGGCAAGCGAGGCCTGATCCATAAGGAAGTGTCTTTTCAGCACTGTTTGTGGATCAATAGCAACCTGAGAATATCCTCCAAGACAAATGTGCCAACTGTACTGACTTAATTGGCCTCTTGGAGTATGAGCTTCCTTATTGCTTGCCCAAGCAGGGAGCCTCACCTGTATATAAATATGAGAGTCTCAGGTCCACTGGCACTCCTGATTCTGACTTTGTACCTGAAGTACTCTAGGAGTGAATAGAGTTTGTAAATAAAGGCAATCTGGTATATGGACACTGATCCCTCAGGAGTTATTTCATCAACAAACAAAATCTGGGATCAGGCAAGCCTCCCCGCAACTGAAACCCACACAATATCTCCCTTAACCTCTTTACCTGGCACACGTGATCTCCCCTTCTGATATCTATTATCTCCCTGTGATCTCCATATCTCCTTTTAATCACCACAACTCGCCAATGACCGTCACCATCTTTCCTTCTGACTGTCATCATCTTTCCCTCTGACTGTCACCCTCTCCCTTCTGACTGTTACCATCTCCCCTCTGACCATCGCCATTACCCTCTGACCGTCAGCATCACCCCTCTGACCATTACCATCACCATCATTCCTCTTACTGTCACCATCTTTCCCTCTGACTGTCACTATCGCCCCTCTTACTGTCACTATCTTTCCCACAATCTCTTCCAGACTTCCAAATCTCCACTGACATTTGCAATCTCTCTCTTGATCTCATGATTTCCACCACCGCCCCCCCCCCCCACCCCCCCATTCTTCCTTGGCTTTCACGGCCATCCCCCGACCTCCACCATCTCAAGCATGATCTCCCAACACCCACTATGAACTCATCCGTTACACTACAACAACCTTTCCCTCCCTTTCTTCCTTCCTCCTGTCCACTCCCAGTTTCGGCCTTGTGCCTTCGGCCTTCTGTATTTCTGACCAACTTGGCCATGGGAAACATGCTGAATAATAGCGAAATATACTATGCTGTTAATTTTAGCATAACATCTATAATTCCAGGTTTCCCATCTGGAAATCCCTCCTCCCAGCTCCCGTCAAAACCACAAGTCAGTATCAGGGCCATATGGTCTTTTTTGTAATGTCTGAAATTTAGCAATCAATTTGTGCACAGAAAGATTCCAGAAACAGCACTGGGATAATGACCGGATAATCCGTTTTTATTTTGATGTTGCTTGAAGGATAAGTATTAGTCAGGACAACGTCATGGGATCCATCACATCCATCCAGGAGGAAAAGGAGCTCCAGTTTAATATTTCATCCAAAGTCAACACTTGCAAAAACACAGCACTCTTTCACCATTGCACTGAATTGTCAGCCGAGACTTTTGTGCTTAAGTCATTAAAGTATGACCAATTGACTTGATCAACACCTTATTTTTTCATTATTGATATTAAGTTAAGGATTCAATGATTAAAGAACAAACAAAAGCAAGCAAGAATTTGTAGCAGTTATTTTGAAACTTGCTTGGTACAACTTTTGCTCATTTATGGCATAAAATGCCAATGTTTTTCTTCTCCCTCTCCTGAAGCTACTGAATCATGTTCAGCCAGACACAGCAATGCCATGCATCATTCTTTCTTTTTAATGCCAGTATCACAAGTAAGGCCAGCCCTAGTTGCCCTCGAGAAGATCCATACTCCCTGAGTGCTCCTAGATGATGACTGTCACAGTGTTTACTAAGACTGTGGAGGTGCCTCTGCTGATCCCATTCCCACTCACTGTTCAAAAACACATAGCCCAGGTTCCGACCGGAACAAGAACCTTCCTTTATGCCATACTAGCCTCAAGGTTATCAATAACAATGTAATGAATAGCTGGATGGGATTGCACTTACTTGATTCCATTATTTATCCAGTCATAGTTACAGTATCACATGTAATAGCATCTCTCCCTATTCCTGCATTGTTATCTTTGGTGTTCCGCAAGGATTTATCCATGGTCCCCTATGATATTTCTTTTACATGTGACCCAACATTATCTTAAACAAGGAATCAGCTTTTATGCATTTTTATGATACCTGGCCCTGACTTACCATCACTTCTTTTGATTCCTCCAGTATTGACAAATTGCCAGGCTATCTAATACAGGCTGGACAGAAATTTCCTCCAATTAATTATTTGGAATATCTAAGCAACTGTCTTCAGTTCCTGCGACAAACACTTTTCCATCATTACCAACTCCATTCCTATCCCTGGTAAACTATCTGAGGCTGAACTAAAAGGTGGAAGTTTTCCAGTTAGGTTAGTATCCCAGCTTCAGCCTCAATATCAGATCGGGAGACCAGAAGCGGCCATGGAAGAACATCAGTTGCGATCTCCCTGGAGCTGGCCAATTACGACACAGCCTCCAGGAGCCTTGAAAATTATGGTTGGTGGTCCAACCAGGGAAGCAGGAGATAGAACAGCAGGGCCCCACACTGGTGAGGTGAATGAAGCTGAGGCAAGCAGGAGAGCACAAGTGTAACTCAAATTAAACTCGCTCTCCTTAGCACTGGAAAATATCAAAAATCTCACACAATCACAGGATGGCTTGTGGCCACAGCTGTAACTATCACACTCCAGGATGTCCATGCTGGGGAGACTGAGGCATTGGATGACTCCTGTCCCTTCAATGTCAGATCGCCTTCAATCACGTTTTGGGTTCTAGCCTTAATGGGGAGGTCTGTCCACAGATGGGAAGATGTCAGCAGAGCCATTAATATTCCCCAGTTGCCCATTAATGGGCCCAATAGGCTGCCCACCATTGCTAGATGGGCAGCCTCCACTGCACTGGCCACACCTCTGGCAAAATTACTTAGTGGCAGGAATGGGTCAGGTAGCCAATCCACTGCACTACTTTGCAACAGTGTTCAGGGTCCTGCCTCCTACCCAACTCTGTGGGCCGGGTAAATTCAATCCAGAATGTTTGTAACCTTGATTGAACAAGACAGGAAAAGCAGAGCATGAGAGTTAGCTAGCAAGTAACATAAAAGCAGACTGTAGAAGCTTCTATAAGTATGTAAAAAGAAAAAGATTAATGAAGACAAATGTAGTTCCATTACAGTCCAAATCGGGAGAATTTATAATAAAGAACAAGGAAATGGCAGAGGAATTAAACAACTACTTTAGTTCTGTCTTCACAGAGAAAGTTACAAATAATTTCATAGAAATGCTAAGAAATCAAGGGTATAGTGAGAAGGAGGAATTGAGGAAAATTAGTGTCACTAAAAGAAATAATAAGATTGAAAGCTGATAAATCCCTAGGACTTGATCATCCACACCCCTGTGTACTAAAAGAGGTAGCCATGGAAATAATGGATGTGTTGGCTGTCATCTTAGAAAATTCTATAGATTCTGGCACAGTCCTGGCAGACTGGGAGCTGGAAAATGTTAAGTCCCACATAAAAGGATAATGTACAAAATTAAAACACATGGAGATTCAGGGTAGTATATTGGCATGAATTGAGAATTGGTTAGCACACAGGGAATTGAGAGTAGGATTAAATGGGTTGTTTACAAAATGGTATGTGTGACAAATGAAGTCCTTCAGGGATCAGTTCTTGGGCCCCAGCTATTCACAATAAGCATTAGTGGTTTGGCTGAGGGAACAAAACGTAATATTTCCAAGCTTCCTCGCTGATCTCCCACATTCTTCTATCTGTAACTTAAGGTCACCCATTACTCTGCTTCCCATGTGCTTAATCGTACCATGCCCCATTCACCCATCACTCCTATATTTGCTCACTTACAGACTCCTTTTTAAGCAAACATTCATTTTAAAATTTGCACCCTTGTTTTCAAATTCCTCCATGGCTTTGCCTCTTCCTAGGCTAAATGCTCCGGCCTTACATTTGCATGTCTGCTGTCAACGGGAGGTGGCGCATTGTTTGCTGGCAGCGGGATTCTCCAGTCCTGCCGCTAGAAATTGGAATTCCCACTGACGGCACTCCATGCCAGTGGGAGAATTCCAGCTCAGTAATCTCCTCTAGCCACGCAACCTTCTAAGATATCTGTTCAAGTCTCCAGAGAATCGCCACTTTTAATTGCTTCAACACTGGTAATCATACCATCAGCTGCTAGGCCTTAAGCTCTGGAATTCCCTCCCTGTAACTCTCTACCTCTCTTCCTTCCCTTGAGACTTGCATGTTTGACTGCACTTTTCACCATCTCATAGAATCATAGAACCCTACAGTGCAGAAAGAGGCCCTTCGGCCCATCAAGTCTGCACCGAACACAATCCCACCCAGGCCCTACTCCCATATCCCTACATATTATACCCACTAATCCCTCTAACCTACGCATCCCTGGACACTAAGGGGCAATTTCTTAGCATGGCCAATCCACCTAACCCACACATCTTTGGACTGTGGGAGGAAACCAGAGTACCCGGAGGAAACCAACGCAGACACGAGGAGAATGTGCAAACTCCACATAGGCAGTGACCCGAGCTGGGAATCGAACCCAGGACCCTGGAGCTGTGAAGCAACAGTGCTAACCACTGTGCTACTGTGCCGCCCACAATCTGTCCTCATATTGTCTTATTTGGCTTGTTGTCAAAACATTGCTGTACAACAATTCATGAAATGCCTTAAAGGTGCCATACAATTATGAAATGTTGTTGCTGAAAGGTTTATGATCAAAATAATTGGCACAGATTGATGTTATCTTTAAACTCAGATGAGCTAGCTGGTAGGCATGACATGAAGCTGTGCAAAGGCCTTTAGGAATGAGCCGAGGAGAAATTTCTTTACTCGAGGGTGTTGTGATTCTCTTTGATTGTTTGTCCCACGTTGCTTGGGATGCTCAACCACTGAGTATATTCAGGACAGAGAAACTATAGCTCTGAGCTCCCCAGCAAGAAAACAACTTCCAAACATCTACTCAGTCAAGTCCCCTAAAGAACTTTTTAAATTTCCAATGAGATCATCTTTCATTCTTCTCAACAAGAAAGAATATAGGCCCATTCTATTCAATATTTCCTCAGAGGGTAACCGTCTCTTCTCAGGAATCAGTCTTCTGATCCTTTGCTGCACTCCCTCTAAGGCAAGTGTATATTTCCTTGGATAAAGAGATCAAAACTATACACAGTGTTCCACCACCAAAGTCTGTTTGGAGCAAGACTTCCTTTCATGTGCTATCCAAACCCCTTGCAATAAAGACCAAAATACAAGCTGTCCTCCTAATAGTTCCCCGTTTACTTTCTGTGTTTTATGTACAAGGGCACTTAAATTCCTCTGAATCTCAACCACCTCCCCAGCCACCTTCTGCCATCTTCTTGCTCACTATCTGAATCTGTCTATATCCCTTAACAAACCCTTAAGGCGTGAATTTTACTTTAACGCTGGGACTCCAACATGGGGTGAAAAAAGGTTCCTGGCCACACACTTACTATCACCAGACAGAGACTCCTGATGCTCTTGGTCAGTCAGTGGGCTGGCACTCTCCAACCTCAGCAGCATCTCAAGGACAGGTGGTCACTGCTGAAGTAGGCACCTCGGAAGCACAAGTTTAAAAATATATATCCAGAGCACCAAGAATAAGAAAGGAAATCCCTCCTGAGAGATTGTTGGGGCTGCAGGGGCTATCTTCTTTACCCATGGCCCTCTCTTTGGGTCACTGAGCCTCAGTCTGCAATGGTCTTCCCGGTTGCTGCAAGGGGGTTAGCTGGCTGTTTCCCCACATGGGCAAGAGGTTGTCCTGAGGTGGGCAAAATGCTGGTTGCTTTGTAAAGTGGCCCTTTATTGCAGAAGGTACTGACTACAAAAGTAGAGATGTTATGCTTCAGTTATTCAGGGCATTGGTGAGACCGTATCTGGAGTACTGTGAAAAACATTGGTCTCCTTAGAATCATAGAAACCCTACAGCACAGAAAGAGGCCAACTGGCCCATCGAGTCTGCACTGATCACAATCCCACCCAGGCCCTACCCCCATATCCCTATACATTCACCAGCTAATCCCTCTAACCTACGCATCTCAAGACACAAAGGGGCAATTTTTTTTAGCATGGCCAATCAACCTAACCCGTACATCTTTGGACTGTGGGAGGAAACCGGAGCACCCGGAGGAAACCCACGCAGACACGAGGAAAATGTGTGAACTCCACACAGACAGTGACCCGAGCCAGGTATTGAACCCAGGTCCCTGGAGCTGTGAAGCAGCGTGCTAAGCACTGTGCTACTGTGCTACCTTATTTAAGGAAAGACGTAAATGTATTAGAAGCAGTTCAGAGAAGGTTAATTAGACTGACACCCAGAATGGGTGGAGTGCCTTTGAAGAAAGATTGGACAGGCTAGGCTTGTATCTGTTGGAGTTTAGAAGAGTAAAAGGCAACTTGATTGAAACATATAAGATCATGAGGGCTATTGACAGGATGGATGTGGAGAGGATATTTCCTCTTGTCAGAGAATCTAGAACCAGGGGTCACTATTTAAAAATAAGGGGTCATGCATTTGGGATGGAGCTGAGGAGAAATATTTTCTCTCAGAGAGTTACGGTTCTTTAGCACTCTCTTTCTCAAAAGGCACTGGAAGTAGTGTCTTTGAATAATGTTAAGGCAGAGTGGATAGATTCTGGATTAATAAAAGGCATGAAAAGTTATCTGGAATAAGTTTAAGTTATTTATTGATGTCACAAATAAGCTTACATTAACACTGCAATGAAGTTACTGTGAAAATCCCCTAATTTGCCACACTGTGCGCCTATTCAGGTACACGGAGGGAGAATTTAGTATGGCCAAAGCACCTAACCAGCACGTCTTCCAGACTGTTGGGGGTTACCGGAGCACCAGAAGAAACACATGCAGACATGGGGAGAATGTGCAGACTTCACACACACACACACACACACACACACACACACACACACACACACACACACACACACACACACACACACTAATCCAAGCTGTGAATCAAACCTGGGTCCCTGGCGCTGTAAGGTAGCAATGCTAACAACTGTGCCATAGGCAAGAACATGGAATTGAGGTTACAATGTGTACAGCTATAATCCTATTGAATGGCAGAGTAGGCTCGAGGGGCCTTCTCCTGCCCCTAGTTCATATGTTTGTATGTCCATATGTTGGTTCAATCTTTAATTATGTTTATTGGCTGCACAAGTGGGCAAACGTTTCACATCCTCACAGCGCCAGGGACCCAGATTCAATTCTGGCCTTGGATGAAGTTTGCACTTTCTCCCTGTGTCTGCGTGGGTTTCCTCCATGTACTTCGGTTTCCTCCCACAGTCCAAAGATGTGTGGGTTAAATAGATTGGCCATGGTAAGTTGACCCTGGTGTCAGGGGGATTGGCGGGGTAAATATGTGGGGTTATGGGAATAAGGCCTGGGGGTGGGATTGTGGTTGGCACAGACTTGATGGGCTGAATGGTCTCATAGAACATAGAACACTACAGCACAAACAGGCCCTTCGGCCCACAAGTTGGGCCAGACGCATCTATACCTACTCTGCCATAGAACTATCTGTAACTTCCAATGCCATTAGATCCCATATACTCATCCAGAAGTCTTTTAAAAGACCCCAGTGAGTCCGCCTCTACCACCACCAACGGCAGCCGATTCCGCTCACTCACCACCCTCTGAGTGAAAAACTTACCCCTAACATCTCCTCTGTACTTGCTTCCCAGCACTTTAAACCTGTGTCCTCTCGTAGCGACCATTTCAGCCCTGGGAAATAGCCTCCGAGAATCCACCCTATCTATACTTCTCATCATCTTATAAACCCTTATCAGGTCGCTCTCATCCTTCGTCTCTCCAGGGAGAAGAGACCTAGCTCCTTCTGTACTGTAGGGATTCTATGATTTTATGATTCTGTGATCCAATTAGGTAGCGGAGCTGAGTTGGGGAGTTATCCCAATGTGGGTCCCTTGATTTTATTGCCTCCACCCCCACTCCCAGCCTGCCACCGGAGGCCAGTCATATTCAGCTCAGCATCCTCCTCATTGTTTCCCACTGAATGCCAACACTTAATACTTTTCATCTTTTAAATTATACTCTGCTCATCTATTTTTCCTACCAGAGTGGATAATTTCGCACTTTCATACTTTCTGCCCAATCACATAACCTGCTATGTTTTGAAACTTTTCTTTCAAACAAAAAGCTAAAGACCCCAAGGAGCTGACAGCTGAAGTGTGCAGGGGGAATTCTGCAACTTTATGTACTGAAATTATACATTGTAAACACTGAGTTTTCCTGTGGCTGATGAAACAATCTTTAGCTTTGGCAAGAAGTTCAATATTAATAAATATTTTGCTGAAAATGTGAATGCAGAAAAAAGAACAGCAGCACTTCCAATCTGAGAGTTAATGGTTTAATTTTATGGAGTTAGATTGGCAGGTAGGACCTTATTCCAGTATTCCTGCCTGATTCCTGGCACACCCAATTTTCACTGGCGTGAGACAGAGAGCCTGCACCATGTTCCTCCAACCTTGCTGGCACCATTGACGGAAATATGCAATTTCCCGACACCCACATTACTGTGGAGTTGAGCGAGCTTCTTCCTGACTCATGTTGATAGATCTCAATGGAGTTGTGAACCATAGTTTCAATCCCATAAACTTGTGAAAGGTAAGATCAAAGGGCCTTATTAATATCCCCGTGCCTTCTACATTCCAACTCAGTGATAACTCACATCCATCTCCCACCATGGCCCTTTATAACACTCATACCAAGTTATGGCCCTTCCACACCCATTCATTCAGAGTACCCTGTGTATGGAACCATTAAGCTATATTGTAAAGATGACAAGTGTAGAACTCCTCAGGATAAAACACCAATTAAAATTATATCGTTTGAAAAAACAGATTGCTGCTCCTACAATCCAATAAAAGTGTCAAGAAGAAAGAACATTAAAGTTTCAATCACAGAGGCTTCAAATACTTCAGACCTCTTAATAGTGTACAGATCAACTTTGAAAACACCAATACAGAAAAATAAAACTGCAGCATCAATAGTTTTGCATCAAAGGGTCCAAAAGCCTGAGGTAACAGGGCTATTAATGGATCAGCAGAAACTTGGTAACACTCTTTAAAATATAAGTGTATGCTTCATTGTCTACATGGCAACCTGGCACGTTATGGAGCCACATAGAATCATACGGTCCTATTTTACCATTTTGATTCTAAGTGCTGGGCAGACTTGAAGCTGTGAGTGTTTTAGATCCAACTTTTAGACCCGTTTTCACCCCCAGATGCACTCTGCCTGCAAAAATATCAGCAATTCCGAATAATGCTGCACAAGTCTGTGGGCGGGGCTTAACACGCCCGAAACCCTGCAGCTCCAATCAGCGCCTCCAACTGCGCATGCACAGAAAAAAAATGCTAAAATAACATTCCCCTGCCACATCTCTCCCGGGCTGGATAATGCCTCCCTCTGCCCCCACAGACATTACCCCAAGAACATTAATGACCTCCTTATCCCCCCACCAGAGGGTGTGGGGATAATCTCAGGCCGAGTGGCAGTGGACCCCCCTCCCCCCCAACCAATCTCAGGCAGAGTAGCAGCTGACCACCCCCCCCTTCCCACCCACTGATGTCACGCAGAGAGATCCACCCCCCCAGATATCAGGCAGAGTCTCCCGCACAAGGCCCCCAACTCCTCTGCACTCCAATGGCCGTGTGACACCTCCCTCTCTCTCCCCCTGTCCCCAATCATTGAAGCACTGATCCACCACACCCGCTTCCCATCAGACACCTGCAAGTGCTGACTTGCCTTTCCCTCAGTGCTAAGAAGCAAACTGCATGTAGCTTGCTGGAATGCTCTGCAGCTGATCTGTCAGAACGAGGGGCGGCTCCATTAAAAACTCAGGAATGGATTACCAGGCAGGCATTCCTGCACAAAATGTGCACGCAACCAGTTCCTCTCCCCCCTCCCCCCCACCCCGATTTTCTGAGGGAGACCTCAGGAGCCTATTGGATGCAGCAGAGGTGAGGTGGAACACCCTTGTCCCCACAGGAGGATGGAGACCCGGGGGCCCTGATGAAATGCAGCTTAGAAGGAAGTCACCTCCTCAGTCAGTGCCGGGACACAGGCCCCCCTGAACCAGGAAACAGTGTCGGAAAAAGGCCAATGACCTCATCCGTGCAGCAAGGGTAAGTGCTGAACCCCGTCTTGCATCTTCTTCCAAATCTCCCCCAGATCCTCCCCTCCCCAGCACCTTGCATGTTTCCAACCCCTGACCCCCAAGCAGTTCCTTTCTATCCCCCCTCAAAAGTCCCACTGCGCATGCCCTCTAAGAGCCACCACCTGATAATCTGCGGGAGTCACGCCACCATTTCTTTCATGGCTCCTTCTTTCTCCACAAGAGAAGACCGAACATAACACCCGTGAGAGAGTGAAGACGGGCGGTGAGTCGGGTCCTCAACCCCTTTGAGGAGCGGGCACCAGCATACATGCGGAACTCAGCTAGTTTGCACCAGGGCATCATCATAATGGTGCTTAGCGAGTCGTCATCACCGTCCTGCTTGCCAAAAAGACTCACTAACGTAGAGTACCCAGGCCCACCATCTGGTGTGACTGTGTTGCAGGAGATAGAGGAATTTTGGGGTAGTGGTGGGGAATGGAACTCACACTCTCAAACCTCTAGCAATTGAACTGCCTGGTGATCAGAGCCTCCCTCGCTGCCCTCACATGCCTCACTTGAGCTGCCAGCTCTCCAGCGCCTGGGTGGCGTTCCTCGGCCTGCTCTTCCTCTTCTTCCTCCTCCTCCTCCTGTTGGTCATCCTCCCCAGCGACGCCCGGCTGGTCAGCCTCGATGTCCTCCCCCTCCTCCCCCAATAAGTCACCTTTCTGTAGAGCCAGATTGTGCAAGGCACAGCACACGACCACAATGCGGGAAGAGATCAGGGGACTGTATTGGAGGGCCCTGCCAGAGTGATCCAGACACTGGAATCACATTTTGAGGAGCCCAATGCACCTCTCCAGTATTGCATGAATGGCTACATGGGCCTCATTATAGTTCAGTCACAGGCCTCCACACAGATGTCATGAGCCAGCTTCGAGGTCCTGCACTTTAGCCTTTTGCCTAACTCTCTATATTCACACTTCAGGACCTTATCCCTTTTCCTACCTATGTCGTGGGTACCAATATGTACAACAACTTCTGGCTGCTCACTCTCCCCCTTAAGAATGTCTTGCAATCGCTCAGAGACGTCCTTGACCCTGGCACCAGGGAGGCAACACACCACCCTGTAGTCTCGATTGCGGCCACAGAAATGCCTGTCCGTGCCTCTAACTAGCGAGTCTCCTATTACTACTGCTCGCTTACTCTTTGCCTGACCCTGTCGCAGAACCAGCTGTGGTGTCACAGGCCTTTTCGAACTTGATGGTAAAATCGGGCTGATAGAGTTATCGATGTTCACAGCATGGAAACAGGCCCTTCAGCCCAACTTGTCCATGCCATGCTTTTTTCTAACCACTAAGTTAGTTTCAATTGCCTGCTTTTGGCCCATAATCCTCTCTACCCATGTAACTGTCTAAATGCTTTTTAAAAGACAAAATTGTACCTATCTCTATTACTACCTCTGGCAGCTCATTCCAGACACTTACCACCTCTGTGTGAAAAAATCGTCTATCTGGACCCTTCTGTATCTCTCCCCTCTCACCTTAAACTCTTGCTCTCTAGTTTTAGAGTCATCTAATTTTGGGAAAAGATGTTGACTATCTAGCTAATCTGTGCCCCTCATTACTTTATAGACCGCTGTAAGATCATCCCTAAGCCTCCTACGCTCCAGGGAAAAAGGTTCTGGTCTATCCAGCCTCTCCTTTGCTACGGCGAATGGGCAGGTAAGTTGAGCTGAGTCCATGAAAAAATCAGCCATGATCTTATTAAATGGTGGAGTAGGCTTGAGGGGCCAGATGGCCTACTCCTGACTGCTCTTAAGTTTTATAACTCAAACCATCAAGTCCTGGTAGCATCCAAGTAAACTTTTCTGCACTCTTTTTAGTTTAATAATATCCTTTCCATAATAGGGTGACCAGAACTGTACACAGTATTCCAAGTGCAGCCTTATTAATGTCTGATACAACCTCAACAAGTTGCCCCAACTCCTGTATTCAATGTTCTGATCCAATGAAACCAAACATGCCTTCTGCACCACTCTGTCTACTTGTGACTCCACTTTCAAGGAGCTATGAACCTGTACCCCTAGATCTCTTTGTTCTATAACTCTCCCCAATGCCCAACCAAAAACTGAGTAATTCCTACCCCGATTTGATCTACCAAAATACATTACTTTGCATCTATCGGAATTAAACTCCATCTGCCATTCATCAGCCCACTGGCCCAATTGATCAAGATCTCATCGCAATCCTAGATAACCTTTTTCACTTTCCACAATGCCACCAATTTTGGTGTCATTTGCAAACTTATTAATCATGCCTCCCAATTCCCATCCAAATTATTAATACAAATAACAGTGGACCCAGCACCAATCCCTGAGGCACACCGCTGGTCACAGTCCTCCAGTTTGAAAAGCAACCCTCTACAACCACCCTCTGTCTTCTGTTGTCAAGCCAGTTTTGTATCCAATGGCTACCTCTCCCTGGATCCATGAGCTTTAACTTCATGCAACAATCTACCATGTGGTACCTTGTTAAAGGCCTTGCTGAAGTCCATGCAGACAACATCAACTGCATTGCTCTCATCTACCTTCTTGGTTACCACTTCAAAAAAACTCAGTCAAATTCATGAGAAGTGATTTTCCATTCACAAAGCGATGCTGATTCTCTTTAATCAATCCTTGCCTCTCTAGATGCCTGTAGATCATCGCTCAAAATACTTTCTAACAATTTACCCACTACAGATCAATGGCCTATCGTTCCCAGGCTTTTCCTTGCACCCTTCTTAAACTAACAAACAACATTTGCCATGCTCCAACCTTTAAGCACCTCATCTGTGGCTGTCAAATGATTCAAATATCTCTGATAGGGGACTGCGAATTTCCTCTCTGGCCTCCCACAATGTTCTGGGATACACTTCATTAGGTCCAGGGATTTAACTACTTTGATGCATTTTAAGACTTCTAGCACTTTCCTCTCTGTAATATGTACACTCTTCAAGATATCACTATTTATTTCTCCAAGTTCCGTAACATCCATGCCTTAACAGTAAATACTGATGGGAAATATTCATTTAGGATCTCACTCATCTGCTGAGGATCTGCACATAAATGCCCTTGTTGATCCTTAAGAGACCCTACTCTCTCCCTAGTTACTCTTTTGCCCTTTATGTATTTGTAGAAGCTCTTTGGATTCTTCTTTGCCTTACTTGTCATAGCAATCTCATTTTCACCCTCCTAATTTCTCGCTTTACTCTACTCCAACAACCTTTATACTCTTCAAGGGATCCACTTGATCACAGCTGCCGATGCATATCATACAAGTGCTTCTTTTTGACCAGGACCTCAATATCACCCAGGGTTCCCCACTTCTAGCAGCTTTGCCCTTCAGTCTAAAGGAAATGTGCTTACCCTGAACCCTGGTTAACGCACCCTTAAAAGCCACCCAATTTCCAGCCGCCCTTTGTCTGTCTACCAGACTCCCTTGATCAACTTTTGAAAGCTTCTGTCTAATACCATCAAAATTGGACTTGCCCCATTTTAGAATATTAACTTTTGGACCAGACCTATCATTCTCCATAACTATCTTAAAACTAATGGAATTATGGTCACTGGTCCCAAAATAGGAAGTCTCATAATACCAGGAAACACAGGTTTATTTGGAATCACGAGCTTGCGGAGTGCTGCTCCTTCATCAGGTGAGTGGAGAAGTAGGTTTCATATCTTTAAAATTACAGACAGCGCGAATGGAGAGAGAGGGGTAATCACAATTTAAAGAGCTGTGAATTGTCTGAAGTCAGTACAGTTAGTAGGATCCATTTATGAAGCCTCAAGAAAAAGTTTTGTGAATGGACGCTTTTTCCTGTGCAGTTCCACACATGGCGGTGTTAATATAATGCTTCATTGGTTCTATACATAGTGTACATCCAGTGAAAGGGCATGGAAAGGCAATAAATGGCATGAGCTTGCTTGAGGGTGTTATGAGATGGCATGAGATTGCATGGAGGGGATGGGGGTTGTGAAGGGTAAGGGTTTCAAAGGCCTAAAATGTCACACTAAAACTGGGACAAAGTGCCAGTGAACCAAAGCAGGCCTTTTAATCTGTCTGTTTAGGCAGTCAGCCCCTCCTGTGGTCACCTATGCTCTGTTTGCAGAGGTGACAGGCCTGACTTTAACCCACTCTCAATTCTTGCGACAAGGATGATGCAGGGGCCTTTCTACTGAGGCCAATCTGGCAAGTTCGGTAATTTCCTAACTCAAACTCCCAAACTCTGTAGCAAAAATTTGGGCTAAAGTCTGAAAATAATCCCACACCAAAGAAACTGAATGCAAGCATATTAAAAATGTCTGTACTGCAAATTGGAAGTTCCATTCTCATAACAGTTATAAAACATAGTATAAAAAGTGGTGTCACACTGCAACTGAAACTAGTCCACTGTTTGTCCAAAAGTTTCCTTTATATGGTCCATTTTATAATTGTTGGATAAATTTCAACCACAGAAATTCTTTCAAGGGTTACAAGATTTACTTACTAGTACAGGCCATTGTAGGTGGATCATTATCTCTTCTGAAGTAGCTTTCCATGCAGTGACATGAAACTGAGCCCTTGTCATTGGTGTAACTGTAAGGAGGACACTTGCTGCAGGTCAGGCTGTATGGTGAGGCCTTAAAGAATCCTGGCTGACAAACTGTAGAAATGAAAAGAAATACAAGGATTTAATTTACCATATGGCTATTCAAAGTAAAAAAAAGTACTATTTCCTTTTACACAAACCAATTCCAAACTATTCAGTATTCGTTCTGCTCGTGTTATAAATACTCCAATCCTCAAAAGACTCCAGCGTTAAGAGTATTACATTGTTGCTGTTAATTTGTAAAACGGTGGCTGCAAAGCAATTAATTCCTGAGACGTTAGTTATATTTCCTAGATTAAGTAAAGTTCTTTCTCTCTTTGCAATTGCATTTTTATAGATATGTGAATATTTACTTCTGTGTACAAAAAATATGATAATGGAAATGTGTGAGAAAAACACTTATTGGTGTAGCTCATTTCATATCTCCAGGATGTCCCAAAGCAGTTCACACAATCATTAAATAATTCTGAAGCATAAGCCCGATCACAATATTTACACGCTCGAGACATTCAATAGAATTATTTGAAGAAGTAACAGCAAGGCTTGATCAAGGTAATACTGTTGATGTAATATATTTTGATTTTCAGAAGTTTTCAGTTAGGTACCACATGGTAGACTAACTACTAAAGGGGAACATGTACTTTTATTTATTTATTGTCACAAGTAGGCTCACATTAACACTGCAATGAAGTTGCTGTGAAAATTCCCTAGTCGCCATACTCCGGCTCCTATTCAGGTACACTGAGGGAAAATTTTGCATGGCCAATGGATCTATGACCAACTCCCCTTTCAGACTGTGGGAGGAAACTGGAGCACCTGGAGGAAACTCGTGCAGACATGAGGAGAATGTGCAGACTCCACACAGACAGTTACCCAAGGCCAGAATTGAACACGAGTCCCTGGCACTGAGACAGCAATGCTAACCACTGCACCACCATAACACCCCTATATTAGAATAGAACACTATTTTTGCAAGGCTGGGAATAGATTACTTATCCTCCTGACTGCATTAATACAAGGGAAAAATCAAAAGGTTTAAAGACAAAGATTATTCAGGGTAGACAGAATATGGAGTTGAGGCCACGATAAGATCAGCCAAATGGTCGACTCCTGCTCCTAATTTATATGTTCATTTGTATATAAAAAGAATTGGACACTGTTGTGTATGTGGTATCTGTCTCTATCAGGCAGTTCAGTAGAAAGGGATCACCTGACTTGAGGAACCAATGGGAGCTGAGAGTGACTGATCACCCCAGATAGTGGAGTCCTCTCTTGGCCAGAGTCATTTAACAACCATGTAGTTAACATCATAAAGAATGGAGCCCGAATCCAGGGCAGCCTAGAGCTGCAACTTCTCGACCTAGTTTCTCTTATCAATAAGTACCTTTTGTTCCAAACCTAGATTGAAATCTATTGACAATGTTAGAAGGCCATAACATAACAGTAATTCAACATATTTGGATTTTTATAATGCATTTGACAAATGACCAGTTAGTAGATTGATGATTAAAGTTAGAAGTAGCAGAATGGATAAAATGGAAAACAAAAGTAGGTTCTAAAGTTTGTTACTCAGGCTGAAAACGGTTGGAAAGTGGCAATCCACAGGGATCGATAAGGAATCACTGTTCATAGATCATAGACTCCCTATAGTGCAGAAGGAGGCTATTTGGCCTATTGCGTCTGCACCAACAACAGTCTCACACAGACCCTAACACTGTAACCCCACATACTTACCCTGCTTGTTCCCCTGACACTAAGGGGCAATTTAGCATTGCCCATCAACCTAACCTGCACATCTTTGGAGTGTGGGAGGAAAGTAGAGTACTGGAGGAAACTCACACAGACAAGGGGAGAATCTGCAAACTCAACAGTCATTCCAGACCGGAATTGAATCTGGGTCTCTGGTGCTGTGAGACAGCAGTGCTAACTACTATGCCACCATGTCATCCACCATTGCTCACCATTTTCATGGTTATGATATCAGAGAGGTCTAAGATTATAAAAGGGTTAGTTAGATAGGACAAACATAAGAGAAAATATTGTTGAGAAGCTACAAATTGCAGAAGAAAGATTAAAGGAAAAGACTAGTAAGATATCCAAAGATGTGCAGAGGTGGATTAGCCATGATCAATGCATGAGGTTATGGGGTTAGGGCAGGGGATTGAGCCTAGATAGGGTGCTCTTTTGGAGGGTCAGTGCAGAATTGATGGACCATATAGCCTCTTCTGCGCTGTAAGGATTCTATGATTGATTCTACATCAACTGGTGAGATGAAGAAGGTTGGGAGGAGGCTCATGTGGAACATAAACGCTGCATGGACTGATTCCTGTGCTGTAAATACCATGTGAAAGTCAACAAGGTTCAAGAATAAGGCTCCATCTATTTTTCATTTTCCATTGATTTTTCCAAACCTGATGCTAATACATCAGAAGGAGGAGTAAGCTATTTCACAGCTTGTAGGAAAACCATCCCAGCCTCAGTGGTCTCCAATTTCCACCTCTCTATTAGAAATCTGGCAACAGCTTGATGCTTTCCTATAACTGTGTAAGCAAAATCAGGAACTCAGAAGAACCTGCAATATTCTAGCCAATTCTGGTCATCCTCTCTGTCCACAATGTCAGAACACTGCAAATAAATTTAAAGAGCTAACACTTCAATTCACCAAACTAGGCAGACAGCTAACTGCCATCAATTGTTATCTGACTCCTAGAACTCTAAGTCTGACTTAAGGAGACTCCCATTCAGAATAACTAAATACCTCAAACATAAATTTACTAAATCAACTACAGGGCTATAACCTGATGATAAGATAAACTAGGATTTTAGCTTCTCTTAGCTCAGAAGCTTTCTCTTTTGCCAATCGAGTACTCTTTCACACTTCATAAAAACTCCAAATTAAGCCATTTCAAGATCATTCTTCTAGCTTCATCTAAATATTTATTAGGGTTACCCTGAATGTTATTCAGTGAACTAAGCCTACAGAAATCTATATCTGACAGCATCCGTTTCACTCCAGCATCTTCTCAACATTGGCTGTGCAGTCAGTGTAATTCATCCAAACTCTTATCAAAGCGATTGTGTGGCATTCATCTTTACCATAGTTTTGTCCTATTTACTTTAACACAACTACTGACAGCAAAATAAATGTGTGGCAACAATGGTTTCTCATTCAAGGGCCCCTCAGACTTTGCAGTCACTGAGGCTGTTAATGGATCAGCATAAATTTGTCAACAGTGCCTTGAAGCTGGAGGTGATGCATCATTGTCTAAATGGAAGCCTAGTGTTATAGAACTTATTCCATAATATAAAGGGGTTATTTTACTATGAGATCCTGCTACCATTAAAACTACCATCGAAGAACCGGTAAATCATTTTAGCCGTGGAATGGTACTTCGGTTAAAAGTGTCTCAAAAACCAGGGACAGTCGCAACCGTAGGATATTAACCAAGGGTGAAATTATTTGGAATTCAAATTTGTTATGTATGTTGGGGGTATAGCCCCTTTTAGGGAATGAGTTAGGTGATCCTGAGTGAGTGGTGATCTGCCTGGAAACCACCCTGAGAGGGTAGTTTTTGTTTGGAGCAATTAAGACTGCAACAAATTACTGTATTCCTTGAAGGCTCGTAAGGTGAAGGATCAGGACTTTCATCGTGGACTGCACGTCAAGATCCACAGTGCATAATGTAAAGAAAACCCGTGAAGGATGGCTAGGACCGCGGGGGTAAGATGGCATCATGGGAAGCAGCGAGTTGGATGGATTCTGGTGCCATCAACGGTTGTAAGTCTGTCTCCACGACCGTTGTTGGCATCAGTTGTTGCAGGGCAATCAGAGAAAGACTCAGTCATCGGGGAGAAGTGAGTGCAGGAGCCAGCGCTGGAGATCTCCCATCTAGCAGATCCCACAAAACATAGCCAGTTCTCTATAAATGTTGCCCAACTTGCTGAATATTATCAGAATTTTTGTTTTTAGATCAGTTTAAAATCATTGACAGGAAATTTATTTAACCAAATATACATGCGGCAACAATTAATCAAAATCCACTAGTGGGCCTTGAATTTTAGAATCACGTCCAGTCACATTGTTTACAAGTTGGGTTTCCTGCCTCATAAAACTATTCAGTAACTTCTGCTAGAATATGAATGGGATAATATGGAAAGGATTTCAGATAGGATGTTGTTACATGGATTTCTATGAATTTTGAATGAAAACTGAGCTACCATCACAGATGGAAGAAATAATCATTGACCAACTGGTAGTGTACCCTTGATGGGCAACAGGAGTAAAACAAACATCTTTGGCAAAAAGATGAATTGTAAATTGACGAGTATTTTTATCATTGCTAAAACTAAAAGGAAAAGAAAATGACTTGTGCTCTTGGTTGACATTATTTCTTTAAATGCTGCAGTTGATTCTTCTTCTCTGTGGCCTTGGGGTTTGAGATGTAGAATTTGAAGAATTTGTAGCACATCACAAGGCAAATGTGAAATGCAACATTTTAATTTTTAGCACCAAGTTAGGAATTCAAATCCAGAGCGATATGGAATAAATTAATGTCAGAATTACTTCAAGCAAGTTCTTATTATGTTAATTCTTTTAGCACTTGAGACTTTGTTTTGCTACTAAAATGACTTCATCACTGTTTCCTTGCTAAATCTTTTTGCACGGCTCACACCCCTTGCTATAATTGTAGAACACTTGTTAACAAACACTCTCTACATAACTGAGGGCAACTTATTCAGCTCAATTATTATTATTTTAAAACCAATGGCAGTTCAGCAAAAAAATATTTATCTTTAGACAAGAGGGAAAAACATACTTCAGCTTGGAGGGAACATTTTCACTGAATCTGACTATTTTAAAAAATAATGCATGCAACAACCACAACATATTGTGACAGACCTGTAAGGTATATATGTCTTGCATTGGCAAATACCTCATAATGGAATGTCATTAACAGGATCTCTAAGAGAATCCTACACTTG
This sequence comes from Carcharhinus amblyrhynchos, assembly GCF_965287045.1. Taxonomy (NCBI): domain Eukaryota; kingdom Metazoa; phylum Chordata; class Chondrichthyes; order Carcharhiniformes; family Carcharhinidae; genus Carcharhinus; species Carcharhinus amblyrhynchos. Next base: position 24,489,438 of record NC_137328.1, on the reverse strand, counting down.
AAAACTTGACCACAAACGCAGAAAGCAAAATGAAGAATTGTTTCCACAATGAGCACATTCCTTTGCTTATATCTGTCATTACAAAAGCTTGAATCAGACAAGAAAGACTTTCTCAAAATGGTCAAAATATTGTGTGATTTCAAAAAGAAATTACATATAGCTCTTGGGGCTAAATCGGAGAGGGGGGTTGTGGGGGAGGGGGAGGTGGCAAAGGCAGGATCAGGATATTGAATTTGACGCTTAGCCATGTTCAAAATGAAGGACTAAATGGTCTACTCCTGCTCCTAGTTTCTATGTTTGTTCGGCAGCATGAACAATTTAGCATCAGAAATGTTGCTCGAAAAATCCAGCACTTATTGATTACTGTCTGTTGTCACTCACAGGTTTGGCAGTTAAAATCCATAGATGCACGGGTGTAACTTGGCTATGTGCAGTTAGCAGCTGTGTTATTTGGCTCCGTCTTCATTTAAATTGATTTTGAATGAGAGAAAAAATTAAACTAATGACAAATTCAATACAGTCTGTTAAATCAGTTCATTTAAATTGAGACAATGCCTGCCTGCACATTTTTATCACTTGTGTGTTCAAATAAAGCTAATTTGAAAGAGCTGTTCACCCATTAAAACAGGAGTCCATGATCAGTTTCTGTACTGTGGAGTGGGCTGACTTTTCATTAACTAACCTAAATTGGTTCTCCTATACAACCCAGCACAAAAAACTAATTTAAATTGAACAAGTCTGTTATGAACCATCTCCTGAGTATACTTACAATAGATAAATCTGAATCCACTTTTGCCTGTAGGTCCACGGCCAAAACCTATTCCAATCAATATTAACCTATTCTGAAGGCAAGACATTTTCAGAGCCTTTGGCTGGAAGCCACTTTTTGTTTGCAAATATATAAAGGAAAAAGCCATCTGCTGCCCACTGCCTCACATTAAGATGTGTCCACAGTAGTGAATTAAATCAAAATACTTCAAAACTGACCTGTGACTAAGAATAGTCCTCCAAGCTCATTATTTTTTAATTATGATCCTAAGGGGAAAATGACTCTCGATATTCAATTCAATGTCAGTAACATGCACTCTTTAAGAGATATTGTATCTTGATGTGTTACCAAATTAGAAATAGCTCAGCCATTTAGGTTCATTCCTGAGGTCGTTTAATTAGACCTCATTTATTTTATACTGCGTTCTTGGCAACATTCCATTTTCACTGTTAATCTGTCAATACAGTCTTTGGCACTGCTTAGGACTGTCCAGAATTCAGATCATTTATCAAATTGGCTAATGTACAGTGTGCTCCTAATTCTCTGGAGGTCTGAAGCTAAAGCAGGCAGACAGATGCGGTAGAACTTGTAGATTAATGCCAGTACGGGAATGACAGCAACATGCGCAGTGTAATGATTTAGTGATGGGATACAAAGTAGGGAAAATCATATTTTTCAGTTCAGCCTGAGATTGATATGTGGTGGAGAAGCTGGGTTTCTCCAAAAAAACATTCAGTGCCGACTAATGCTGAAAATTGCAGAAGTAATGCCTCTTATTCATCATCTGATGCCCAATAATTCATCAAAGTAAAGACAGCCAGATTGTAGTCTCAGGATAGCTTTGAGATCAAAGACAATATTAATCTCAACTTGCACCATTGGAACTTGTAGTAGTTAACGGGTCTAAGTGCTTGAATGAATCAACCCTGTAAAGTTATTATGAAAACCTTGTCCTAATGTTGCAAGCAATGCAGTCAGATCATGTAATTCTCATTGCAAAAAATGTGTTGCATTCCACTATTGCACAATAAGTCATTTTGAGACACCAAAGGTAGATTGGGAGAGATGCATGGATGTTCCATAAAAAATGGTGACTCCTCCTCACACAAGGGTCCTTGTCTACATTGTCGTCCCAATTTCCTTTCAATATTTGTATCTATTTTCATTATTGCTTTCAAAGTTGAGCATTAATATATTTTGCAAAATTAAGACATTTAACTAAGTTATTTGATTACTGAGCTACAGGGAATTACATGTTTACAATTATAAATTTATGGACAAGACTAAAACAGGACAGATGGTTAGTAAAAACAGAAAATGCTGAAAAAACTCAGCAGATCTGACAGCACCTGTGAGGAGAGAATAGAGCCAATGTTTTGAGTCAGTATGACCCTTTGTCAGAGCTGATTCTTGCTTCACAGATGCTGTCAGACCTTGCAGAGTTTTTCCACCATTTCTGTTTTTGTTTCAGATTCCAGTATCCGGAGTATTTTGCCTTGATCAGATAGTTAGTAACTTCCAAAAAAAAACGGAAATTGGTGGAATGGGCAAGAAAGAAGCACTAGAAATTCAGCATCAGTAAATGTGGTTAAACAAAAAGTGATATTTATGCTTGGAATGGAGAAAAGCTGGAGAACGGAAGTATTTATTAGAGGTTCAGCTTCACAAGAAATTAAAAGCAGCATCTCAAGTGAATAAAATCATTAAGAAAGGTTAATAGAATAGTGGATTTTACAGTAAATGATATGGAATATGAAATATAGAGTATATAAAACCTTCATCAGATCACAGTGGTGGTAATGTGTGCCAATTTGGGATCCTCGCTGTGGAAAGAATGTTGAGGCAATTGAGTGACTATCAGAATGCTGCCTGGCATAATATAATGAAAGTTTGAAAGGATGCATAATCAGGGATTTTTTGTTGGTATAGACAATTTTGTGAGTTAGTTCGATGGAGTGGCTGAGGACTATGAAGAAATAAAGCAGGGTAGAGAGAAACAGACTATTATCAAGGTTTGATAGGATATGAACATGGGACACAGGAGATTTAGGAGACAGTAGGAACTTACACAATGCAGAAGGTTTGTTGGGCTGTGGAATACCCTACTGGAGTTAGTGATTGAAGCAGATATGTCAATATTGAAGAATAGCTTTGTTGGGTGCTTGAAAGGAAGGTAAATAAAGAGAGAAGGGCAGGGCCTACACATAAACCACAGTCTTAATCCCAAGAATAAATACCAACACAGAATGGTTGGGCTGAACGAGCTGCTCCATATTGTAACTTTTATCATTTTTCTTTTGTTTTTTTTTCCCACCTGAAATAAGTTTTTTGAGTACCAGTATTAATGTCCAAACAAAAGTCTAGTTTAAAAGCAGCCTTACACTCTACTCAAAACGATTATTTTGATCCTTCAAAGATTTCTAACTGGACACATAGCTAAGAAGTAACAAAAAAAAGTCCAGTAAGTCCAGTCAGATGTAGCCTGGAATCTTTCAGAAAATGTTGAAGGAAAAGATTAAACTAATTTGTATCTGCAGCAGCTTTCCAAACATACTGAATGAGCACTACATAGTAAGTTCATCTCAATATTCAAAAGAAGAAAAGTTAAGAATATAAATACATATCAGTGGGATTAACAATCACAATGAGGAAAATGCTTTTACAGCATTTTTGTACTACTCGTACGAAGAGCACAGATAGGTTAGCCAATGTGGATTTAGAAGCAATCACTAAAGTGTTGGAATCCTTTAAGAATGTAATTAAATTAGCAGATAACAGTCATCCAATGAACCTAATTTACCTCAAATGCCTTTTTACTATGTTTCACGTGTGATTCTTTTGAACACAATTAAAGCCCCAGCCATTGAATATAGAAGTCGTAAAACTCCAAAGTGTAGAAGGAGGCCATTTGGCCCATTCAGTCTGCACCAACTCTCCAAAAGAGCATCTTACCCAGGCCTCTTCTCCTGCCCTATCCCCGAAATCCCATACGTATATCATGGCTAAACATCTCTGGGAGGAAACCGGACCATCCAGAGGAAAACCACACAGGCACAAGGAGAATGTGCAAACTCCATAGAATTGAACATGGATCCCTGGTGCTGTGAGGCAGGAGTGCTAACCACTGTGCAGTAAGTAACGACAAAAAGCTGTTGAGAGATTAGGAATCGTGGAGTTCCAGTGATCTGTTATAATGCATATTCTAATACTAAATGGCCGAAGTATGGATAATAAAGAGGTGATTTTTGCCTGATAAGGTGGAGAAGAACTGATATTTGATTATCAAATTGATCATGCCAAATCGTAGGCCAGATGAAGGAAAGATACGGAGAGATTTAGAATGCACTGGTGGAATTAACAGGTAAATTTTAATATAAAGTTATAAATTTAAGGCAATATATCTCATAGCATGAAACAACAGACTTGTAGATTATAAAGATGGACTAGAAAAAGAATTGGATTGTGAATACTGATTATGCAGTGAAAGCCTCTAGTCAATACAAAGCAGTTAGTAATAAAGCTAATAAAAGCAAGGATATACCTTTAGGGCATTTAACGAAAAGTTCAGACAAGCTATACTAATCCAAGTGAGATCAGTGATGAGGCAACATATTGTGAAAAACGTGAAGCAAATGTACAAACAGCATCTTGGTGAAGCTGTACTGTAAAACTCACAGAACTGAAGACTGAAAGCAGGGATGTGACTTTAAAATGCTGAGAGGCATTCATACTGTTGGTATAAGCTTGTATTGTGAGTGATAGGTTTAATGTTAAAGCTTCTTGTCATACATAATTTTCTTAAATTTTAATTAGTATGGAAGACATAAAGCAAAAGTAAATGGCTGATTATATCAATTATAGCATTCAAATTAAGAATAAGTACCTGATTGAGGAATGAGTGGAGATGTCTCCTGGATTGAGATGTTCAAAATACTTCATAAAACATAGAAGTTTCTGTGTTGATGAGGGTGTGTGTGGACACAAGAAGCAGATTGCATCTTGAATAGTAGACAGACCTTCAGGTTTTGCCTGATTACATTTGAAGATCAGGGAATATATACACATCAAAATCCTGGCAGTTACCATTGACAAGAAACTGAAGTGAACTAGCTATATAAATATTGTAGCTACAAGAGCAGATCAGAGGCAGGGAATCCTGTGTTGAGTAACTCACCTGCTGACTCCCCATAGTCTGTCCATAATCTACAAGGCAATGATGGAATACTTTCCACTTGCCTGGATAAGAACAACTCCAACAACACACAAGACACCATCTAGGACAAAGCAGCCCACTTGATTGGCATTCCATCCACAAATATCCACTATTTCTTCCACCAATGCACAGCATCAGTATCTATAAAACGCAGATCAGGGATTCATCAAGGCTTCTTATGCATCTGTGACCTTAGTGTACTTTTAAGAGTTTTTTTTCAAATCATGTTCTCTGTAGTTCACAGCCTTAGGTGATGTCATTGTTGCCAAGCTGTCTACAGGGAGTCCTTTTGTTGCTCCTTAAGTGAATAAAATGGGTGTTGTTCATTTTTAATTTGGGAATTGTCAAGAGGAAGAATGTTTGCAGATCAGGTGATAGGCGCTCTTTGATTTTCAGTTCTGAGTGCAAGTTTTAGTTTTAGGAGGGTCATCAAGCTAGAAAAAAGTCTCTCTTTCTCTCTGGTTTAGGGAAATTCTGCTGGTTAGCTGAAAGCTTTCCTGGAGTAGAAACTTTGCTGTTGGTGGTTTGCCATAGTCTCTCCCTAGTGTTCTGGGAAGCTATTCTGACTTCAAATTGTTCTGAGTGAATCCAATGGACTGCTAGAAATTACAAGTCGAAAAGTCAAGGTTTTCAATTCTCCAACCAAAGGACTCAGTTCCAGTACTATGTGAGCATTAGTCTTTGCAGTGTTAAATCTGTGAAAAGGGCTTTTTTGTCCAAAGGAAGTTTTGTTAGATTGGAACATCTTAGATATATTTGTTAAGGGTGATATATTACCATTGTTGTTTTGTTTTTGTTTGTAATTGAAAGAAGTTATTGCTTTTTTTAATCCATACATGTTAACATTCTTAAATAAGCTTTGTTTGATAAAAGCTCGCTAGCGTATCATTTGAATCATACCTGAGATGAAACATATTGGAGCGATTCTCCCATCCCGCTGTGCAAAGCAGCTTATAATCTAATGTTTCAGTTGCTCAAAATAGTTTGAAAGAATTAAAATTTGAGAAAAATAAATATCATTGATAAAGCTCTATGATGATAACTTGCAACAATTTTTGAAACGTAACTTCCCTTCGGTTAGTTTTGCTCATGTGGTAGAGAAAAAGGTGGGAAAGCTTTGATGAAGCCTCTCTTGTATTGGAAGAGCTCAGCAATGTAAGACTGTGGTCCAACCTGATCCCGAGTGAGCAACATTTAAGTAAATGTGTTTTTAATCCTATATTTTTAATTGTTTGATTAATGAGAGAGGCTAGTGATAGGAAGAAAACACAATGTTGACCAAGGCTACCTTCCAAGTTTCTTAATAATTTCACCTTTGCTAAGGACCAGGGCCTGGGACAGTGAGGTACACAAGATCCAAATTGCCAGTGCCCAAATGCTAGGGAATCCTGGGCTCATTGTTGTGAATGATATTCTTGTTGTTGTCCAGACTAAGCAGTGAGAGCTGATCCAATGTGATCCACAGTGCTCTCTGCTCATTCGTCTCTCATTGTTATTGATGCTGCTCCCACCAAGGCCTTGATCCATGCCGGTGAAGAGCAAACTCTACATTTCTAAGTAAAGGGGAGAGTAGAGAAGCTGAGTCCAAAAGAAGCAGGGGAGAAACAAACAAAATCAAATGGCAGAGAAGAATATAGGGACAGGAGGAGAGAGAGAGAGAGACAGAGTGGGGGGTATATTGGAGGGGAGGAGAAGGAGAGGCAAGTACAAGATGAACAAATCTTAATTTGTATAATTGCCTATCAATTCTTTTTCCAAATGAATCCTTGCCAATAATAATGCCCCTGCCCCAAGTTAAAGAGCTCCCAATGCCAGTTTCCTGTAAAGATATTTGCTCAAAGGCTCTCTTCACATTCTGACCAGATTTTCAAACGCCAGGGGAAAGTTTTCCTGGTGTTTTATTGCAATTTTTAAAAAAATATTCTCATGGGTGGCCCAATCAGTGTTTTCATCTCTTTTTATCTCTTTCATCTCCACAGCATCAGTGAAAACGGTAAAGGTTTCTTGATTGCAGATTTCTAAGCATGACTTGCATCTAATGTGCAAGAGTTGACATTTTCTTTTCATACTTAGAGAAGTAATACTTTGTATGAGTGCAGTGTTTTCCTTGGGCTCTAATTTTTCACACAAATTTACTTTCAACTGTGCACATTTTTACAGACAAGCATATTTTGATGAGATTGCAACAGGAAATTTACATCTAACCAAACATTGGCAAAGGTGGGAGCGGGAATGTTGCTGATATCTGCAGCTTTCTGAAACAAGACTTCCTTAGAATGACATAGACAAAGAGACCAAGAGCAATGTATTTATGTTTGCTGTCAATGCAAAGCTATGTGGAGCTGTGTAAGCAGTGAATAAGCTATGTATAAGCTGTGGAGGACAAAAATGAGGGCAAAGGAATGTAGACAGGTGAAATGAATGGCAGATGAAATATAATGTGGCTAGATTTGGGATTCGTCACTTTCGTAGTAAGAATAAGAAAGCAAAAAGGCATGAAACTTGTCAACACTGATGTCAAACAAGGAACACAAAATTAGCTTAGATGTACAGCAAGAAATTAGGATGGCAAAATGGTATATTGGCTTTAATGGCAATGGGATTAAAATAGAATTACACAAGACATTTATGAGCCCACACTATGCGCAATTTTGACCTACACATTCAAGGAAGAACATACTTACATAGGAGGTGGTGTAGCAAAGGTTCATCAGACTGCTTCTTGGGGTGAAATAGTAGTCCTATGACGAGAAACTAAGGGTGGAATTTTCCAAGTGTTATCTCGGGAGTAGGGGACAATCCTGTGTGATTCTCGTTGGCTCAGGCAGGGCAATCCTAGTCATGATCTGCTAACAGTTTGTTACAGGGGGGCAGGTTTTGCACCTTGAGAGGGGTGAGGCTTAAATTAAGGATGCCAGTAATTCCAGCTACTTAAAGGCTCCTCAAGATCTCAAATTAATGTTAAAGATCCCAGCCACCAATCAGCAACATCGTCACCCACCCCCCCACCCTTGTTCCCTCAAATGTGAGTGAACCTTCACTATAAGATCACCTATAGACCATGTCCCATTATGGTCCTGTCCTCTTCAGGCCCTGTTCTTAGCAATACCAAGCTGGGCACAGCCCAGTCATGTCCCTGACCATCCAGGAGCTACACTGGCCTCCGAGCTCCTGGCATGGTCATCATGTCTGATCTCCTTTTTGGAATCAGATTATGTCGCCGGTCAGAGGTGGGAAAGTTCTCATTCTGAGACCTCCATGTCGCAAATCTCACAATGACGCTTCCAAAAGTGTTCCAGCCATTACGGGGCTTGCACCTGCCCTGGATAAGCCCAGAAAACCACCCCTTGTCTAAGTTGGGTCTAAAATTCACTGAAATTTAAAAGAATGAGAAGTGAAACATCAAAAATTCTGAAAGGAATCATTGATGTTCCAAATATAAAGTTTGTAAGATTGTGATTTTTGGGGGCTGTCTCTTTAATTTAGGGTGAAATAGAGGAATGGTTTTGTGATCTGTTCTGAATTCTGCCTGAAAACAAACTTGTTGGCTTGATTGTTAAAGGGAGAGCTCAAATTGTTACTGGGAAAAAGATAGATGATTTTTCACACCTTGTTAGCACAGAATTTGAAAAGAAAGACATGTTGCTGAAGATTTTCATCTTGTATTCATTAGGGCAAACACAAGAATACCAAATTTCAGACAAATTCAACAGTTTATGCTACACAAGAAAAAGATGCTAATTGATTAGCAAGTCAATCCTGATTGGCTGAGGCACTGCCATGGAGAAACAAAACTACAGACTCCCCAAGCTCCTGGGTAATTTAAAAAGATGAAAAGCGCAGTGATTAGCACTGCTGCTGCACAGCTCCAGGGTTCAATTCCCGCCTTGGGTGATATCTATGTGGAGTTCCATCAGTCATAAAATTACTCCAATGAAGTTTTAAAGTTTTTAATGTTTCTTAATTAGTATCACAAATAGGCTTACATTAAAACTGCAATGAAGTTACTGAGAAAATCCCCTAGTTGCCACACTCCAGTGCCTGTTCCGGTACACTGAGGGGGAATTTTGCATGGCTAATGCACCTAACCAACACGCTTTTCGGACTGTGGGACGAAACCTGAGCACGTGACGGAAACCCACACAGAGATGGGAAGAACGTGCAGACTTCGCTCAAACAGTAATCCAAGCTGGGAATCAAACCTGGATCCCTGGCACTGTGAGACAGCAGTGCTAACCACTGTGCCAACACTGGTATGAGCAGAAACAGTTGAAAAAACATGGTTCCAGTATGAAGGATATTAATCATTTTGTATTTATTGTGAATGCAGGGCCGTGAATTGCGACACTGGTTTCATGCTTCCTCTGGCATTTGCATTTTGGAGACACTAACATGAAACTGGCACTGTTCCAGTCAGGGGGTGGCTATGTTGTTGTGCCAGTTTTCTAACATTGTCTCAAGTACAGAAAACATGCCAACTTTATTTTTTTATTGGTGTAAATCTCATACAGTACAATGAATGTGTTTTATCTATATCAGTCTTTTATGGGTAGAAGCACAAGCTACATGTCAGTTCATACTAGCTGTGTGATGATTAAATACCCTCAGAGTTCAACCTGAGCAAGAAATACACTTCCAATTTTGGAGAACCTAAACAGATTTATAATGCTCTGGAGCTGTTATCTAAACAGCTCTCCATATGCCCAAGAGCACAGTCTAAATAGCCTAAATAACCTATCACCACTACATAAACAGTAAGATTTATTACAACTAATAAATCATCAGATTTAAAAAAAACATAAATATCTACGTATCTTGCCTGCATAAATAGATTAGTTCTAACTAAATTAGTACAGTTCAGCTGCAAGCAAAATATATAAATCGACTTAACGTTAATTTTAGATGACAACTTCTTTTTTTTTACACTTAACATCTGAGGTATAGTAGTCCTTCAACAGAAACAATTCTGTCACTCTTTCATGGTCAAAGTGCACAACTGAACACAGAAATAATTCCGCCCCCCACCCTGCTGGAGTTTGTTGCTGATAGTTCTTCCGCTCCCTGGCTTGCCCCAGTACAACCCCAGCCCTCCCCTACTTGCCACCTGTCTCTAGCTGCTCAGTTCTTCCTATTAACACATTCTGCTATCTCACTTTTTGCTGCTATTAGCGCTGTTTTTCCCTTAATGACACCATTAGCACTCCTCTTTGTTTTATGTCCAGGACAAATTTGTCAATATCTCCTTTTCCCCCACCTGTTCTCCACCCCCTTTCCCACTATATAATTCTATGCATTTGTCCCTTGCTTTAGTTCTATAGAAGAATCATTTAGATCCAAAACATTAATTGTTTCTCTCCACAGATGCTGCCAGAGCTGCTGAGTTTATCCAACACATTTTGTCTTTATTTCAACTTCCAGCATCTGCAATATTTTATTTTTAATCAACTAACCAATTTTGTCTCTCCGAGACTTGTTTCCAAAAGGATAGCTCTCAATCTTCAAATTCCATACTTTTAAGCTAACCTTGCTAATTATCAACATCAATACATTATATAGCCAGAAGTGACCAATTAAAATTACAATGTCATTCATGAAATTGGAAAGTGTCAATGATTTATGGTCGATCTTGGGATTACATCACACCATACTGGAACAATCAATTATTACAAACTGGTCTTCAAACTGTTTACCTTTGCAAACTTCTTTTTAAACACTCTACTATTTTATCCATGAGGATTTATTCATGGTACATAGGTCTACACTATTTGATTTTCTGTAGGACCACTTGGCATCTGTAGTCAATGTTGAAACCATGCTGTTTGTGCCTCAGTGATTGTAAAGACACTGTATTGCCCTAGATGATATCCCTGGAGCAGTTACCTATAACTTTGAACAGGTGAGTTGCTATGTAGAATGTTGATGGAGGAACTATATTTGGTTCTGTTCAGTTTCATTTTGGTACAAAACACTACTGGAATAGCTGCTTCCAGTTGTGCACAGATGGTCCGCCGTATGTCTGGTCTTGTGCAGGAACTGTGACTACTTCTAGTTTTTGGCAGTGGTAGCATTTGTGTGTCTGAGTCAGAAGGTTGTAAATTTAAGTTCCATTATAGGGTTTCAAGGCACTTTAGTGCAGTACTAATGAAATGAAAGACTGCTGCCTTTGGATGAAGTATTAGCATAAGGCCCTAGCTGCCTATTCTGATAGAAAATAAGAATGTTTGGCGTGACCATAAAGAGACCAGTAGCTCAATCAATATTCCTCCAGTATGAATGGAAAAATCAAAGATTAATTGATCTCACATCTCACGTATGTTTGCCTGAATTGAAATAGTGACTACAGATCAAAAGCAATTAATTGGCTGTGACGTGAGGTTGTTTCAATCAGAGATAAGGCAATCTCTGATCATTTCCCTGTATCCTTCACCACTCCCATCCTTCCAAGCATGCTTCCTTCTGCATCCAGCCCTGAAAATAATTAACTCCCACGTCACTTATAACTCCCAACTGCTTAGTCTTTGGTCTCCTTTTTAATATAACACTTCAGCTGCTATCACGCTTTCATCTGAAAAAAAGAGATGATGCCAGAGCGAGGTGACTTCTTGCATGCTGTCTCCAGCATAACTTCATCTTTAATGACTGTTCTGCACTTCTAAAACTGAATTCTAACTCTTTTAAACTGTCTAATAATGAATGGTCCTATCATATATTTAGCTGATCTTTCTCTTCACCCTATCCATAACTGCAACATTATGTTTTGCACCTTATCCTTTTCCTTTTCCCTTGTGTACTTTATGAACAATATCATTTGGCTGTACACTGTGCAAGAAACAGTACTTTTTACTGTATCTCAGTACATGTGACAATAATAAATCAAATCAAATTTTTGATGCCCCAGTAAAACCCTTAATGTCTCCCACTGGTTATTCTTACTGCTGAAGTCCCTACTCCTGCTGTGTGAACAGAGGAACAGGTGTGCCTTGAAATGGCAGAGGAATGGCAGATTGAAGCATCTGGGGACTTGTTTCAAGACGCTCCTAGAATAGTCAATAACTTCTCAGCTGCTCTGTCAGTGACACCAGGACCTGCAGTAGCCACTGCAGCAGATACAAATGTGCAGGAGCCCCTCAGCATGCCAGAGCTGTCCAGGCCTCAGGCAGCTTGGTGCAATGTCAGCAACCTGCCTCCATTGCAAGCATAATGGGAGACAGCATGTAAGAGCATGCAAAGGAGAACGAAGAAGAGAACCTAATTCCACTCAGGGTTCACGGGTCACTTTTTGTTGGTATTATGAAGCCTTGGAAATAATGGTAACAACACTAAATTTCTGATGTGGGGAGGCCCAAATTATCATCGCAATTCTTAGGTGGAAGGATACAGGCTTCAGGAGCTGCTGTTCTATTAAATATGCTTCGTGGGTGGAAAAACATTGCATGAGGTCGAGGCATTTCCCATACCACAGCAATCAATCTAACTGGGAGCAGGTAAATGGTAAGTTCATTGAAGGTGGTGGTTTGAGGCTGCACAGTGCTGAAACTTTACTGAATTGTCTGCCAGTAAGGATGATGTGAATTGTTCCGATATTAGTGTATCCTGACCATCCCTTTCATGCATCTCATAGTGCCTTCCAGGTACTCCCTGTGGCTCCACACAATCCTGTGCTTGGTATCATCTTCCATCACTGGAGGAAGCACCATGCTTAAAAAAAAAGACCTTTATTGCTGAAGAAAGGGACATGTTGTTGAAGCTTTTTATCTTGTAGTCATCAGGACAAATTTGAACAATGTCAGTCGTGAAGAGAACAGCAATTCATAACTGCATTAGAAAGAAGTGCTGATTAGTTGGCAAGTGGACCTCTGATTGGTAGAGACATTACCATTTTTTTTCAGCAATTTTCAAGCTCTGTATTAGCAACTACTTGACATCATTATTGCTCAATTGCTGTCCCCTCCAGGGCACAGCACACCACAATGATATAGGAGACCCTTGCTGAGGCATTCTGTAGTGCTCCACAGTGTCTGTCTAAACACATCTTCAAAATGGCCTGCTCGATAGTCGCTCAAGCTGTGCTGTAACAGGTATTGCATCTTTCCCCTTGATCAATGTGAGTGTTCTTTGCACCAACAGCGGATTACTAAATCTTTAGGGGTAGCCCTTGTCATCTTGAAGGCAAGAGAGGATTCTGAAAAGATCTAGCAGCAGAGTCTGTCATTGTAAGCAAGCATCCTGGCTGTCCCAGCATTTGTGCACACATCTGAAAGAAATAAAATCATGGAATCACAGAATCCCTTCAACGCGGAAGGAGGTCATTTGGCCAATCAAACCTGCACCGACAACATTCCCACCCAGTTCCGATCCCCGTAATCCCATGCAGTTACCCAGCTAATCCACCTAAAACTAAGGGACAATTTTAGCACAACCAATCACCCTAACCTGTATACCTTGGACTGTTGAAGGAAGCTGGAGAATCTAGAGGAAACTCACACAGACATGTGGAGAGTGTGTAAACTCCATACAGACAGTCACCTGATGCCAGATGTGAACCTGGGTCCCTGGCACTGTGAGGCAGCAGTGCTAACCATTGTGTCACCATGCCACCTCATATAATTGTGATGGTTCCAGTTATTGAACTAGTGGAAGCCCTACTGATAAAGGCCACTAGCTGGTCCATGGGAATCTTGATGGCCACGTATGCACAATCCATGATACCCTGTACTTGTGAGATTCCAGCAATAGACCCACAGCGCTCTCCATCTGACTGTTATGAATATCAAAGTGTTTGAATTGGCTCGCTCTCTTGAACATGGCATTGGTGAGCATCTTGGTACAATGATGAGCAGCAAGCTGGCAGATCCTACAGACAATCCTGAAGATCCCCGGAATGATGCAGAAATTAACAGGTATGGTGATCAGCGTTACTGACATTGGGTGGTCACTACTTCCAATGTGGAACAGCTCATCCCCCAGCATGGTACACAGAGGAATGACGTAGACTTCAATGATGTTACTGCTCTGACATCTGTAGGTAGTTGAGCTGTTGCCTGTAACCCCTTTGGGTGGGAAAACTCTTCTCCATACAGCAAGTGGTTGCGTATCTCTCTCTGCTCTTTTCCACCATCATCCCCATCATAACAGTGGCATTCCTTCCCCTCTTCTTGCTGCTAGCCCATCACCCATTGGTGCAACTCTCTCCTTCTTTGCTATTTTTCCTCACTATAAGATCTGAACTTGAGGGTACACGGTTCATGGCCTTTCATCGTTGTCCATCCCTTCTTCCACCTATACAAGTGTCAGTGTCGATATGCCATGATAGCAGTGGGTCCATGTGTCTCTGGCAACTTTTCCCCTTCTCTCCTCTGTCTCTGATCTAATTTGATTTTTTTATTGTCACGTGTATTAGCACACAGTGAAGAGTATTGTTTCTTGTGCAGTATTGTTCATAGAGAAAGAAATGAGAGAGTGCAAAATGCTGTGTTACAGTCATAGATAGAGTGTAGAGAAAGATCAAGTTAATATGAGGTACGTCCATTCAAAAGTCTGATTGCAGCAGGGAAGAAGCTATTCTTGAGTAAGTTGGTACATGTCCTCAGACTTTAGTGTTTTCTTCCTGACAAAAAAAGGTGGAAGAGACTATGTCCGGGGTGCATGGGGTCCTTGATTTTGCTGGCTGCTGTCCCGAGGCTGTAGGAAGTGTAGAAAGAGACAATAGATGGGAGGCTGCCAATGCCCACATCACTCCACTTGCCTATACTTATGATGGCTGCTACTTGCGGCTGGAGCTGGGCTATCACTTGTTAACGGCCCCCTTTTACCTGGCAAGACTCAGAATTCCTGGAGTTTTATTTGCAGTTCTGAAAAAAAATCTCAAAATATTTAAATGATTGCCTTTTTAATTAGATTCATAGAAATCCTACAGTACAGAGAGAGGCCATATGGCCCATCGAGTCTGCACCGACCACAATCCCACCCAGGCCCTACACCCGTATCCCTACATGTTTTACCCATTAATCCCTCTAACCAACACATCTCCGGGCACTAAGAGACAATTTAAGCATAGCCAATCAACCTAACCCACACATCTTTGGACTGTGGGAGGAAACCAGAGCACCCAGAGGAAACCCATGCAGACACGAGGAGAACATGCAAACTCCACATAGACAGTGACCCAAACCGGGAATCAAACCCAGGTCCCTGGAGCTGTGAAGCAGCAGTGCTAACCATTGTGCCACTGTGCCGCCCAGCCTTAATTACCTTAAGGAAGCATTATCTTCTCCTACCACATCGGTTGCCCTTTACAACATCTAGATCTGCTGGGAAGACATCTGGCTTCTGTCCTGAAGTTACGATCAGTGACTAGGGGTGTGCCTCAGGGATCAGTGTTGGGACTGCAATTATTTACATTTACATAGATGACTTGGAGTTTGGGACCAAGTGTGGTATATCAAAATTCGCAGATGACACTAAGATGGGTGGCAGAGCAAAGTGTGCACAGGACGCAGAAAGTCTGCAAAGGGATATAGATAGTCTGAGTGGGCGAGGGTCTGTCAGATGGAGTGCAATGTTGGTAAATGTGAGGTCATCCATTTTGGTAGGAACAACAGCAAAATGGATTATTATTTAAATGGTAAATTGCAACATACTGCTGCTGTGCAGAGGGCCCTGGATGTCCTTGTGCAGGAATTTCAAAGAGTTGGATTGCACATGCAGCAGGTAATTAAGAAGCAAATAGAATTTTGTCCTTCATTGCTAGAGGAATGGAGTTTAAAAACAGCAAGATTATGTTGCAGCTGTATAAGGTACTGGTGAGGCCACACCTGGAGTACAGTTTTGGTCTCCTTAATTGAGAAAGGATGTACTGGCACTGGAGGGGGTGCAGAGCGGATTCACTATGTTGATTCCAGAGTTGAGAGGGTTGGCTTATGAGGAGAGACTGAGTAGACAGGAGCTATACTCATTGAAATTCAGAAGGATGAGGGGAGATCTTCTAGAAACATATAAAATTATGAAGGGAATAGATAAGATAGAAGTAGGGAAGTTGTTTCCACTGGCAGGTGAAACTAGAACTATGGGCATAGCCTCAAAATAAGGGGAAGCAAATTTAGGACTGAGTTGAGGAGGAACTTCTTCATTCAAAGAGTTATGAATCTGTGGAACTCCCTGCCCAGTGAAGCAATTGAGGCTACCTCACTGAATGTTTTAAGGCAAGGATAGATAAACTTTTGAACAGTAAAGGAATTAAGGGTTATGGTGAGCAGGCGGGTAAGTTGAGCTGAATCCATAAAAAGATCAGCCACGATCTTACTGAATGGTGGAGCAGGCTTGAGGAGCCAGATGCCCTACTCCTGCTCCTAGTTCTTATGTCCTGACGCCTTCCTACCTGACTTTACAATGTCTCCCACCTTTCAGCCCAGAAAAATCCAGTTCATTCATCTAATTCTAAATTAGCAATTCTGCCATTGATTACCAAATCTTGCAATGAGAGCTTAGCAAAGTAAAGCTAATTAAAAATCCCATGCTCCTTTTACTTTTGTTAGTTTCTATTCAATTAATAACTCACGTCAATAAAAGATACACTTACTGTCAATATGCATTCAAAGGAAAATCGATGCAAGCAGCACTTCTGCTCAAGTTTATTATCAGGATTATTGAAATCAGACTGTAGGCTCTAGCAGATAACAGTCACAAACCTGACCAGACATTAGGGCAGATGGAGGCCATTCAGCCTTCAGTGTGATCATGGTTGATCATCTACTTCAATGCCTTTTCCACGCACTCACCCTATATCCCTTTATATCATTGGCATTTAAAAATTTGTTAATCTCTGCTTTAAACTTATTTAATGCCTGAGCTACCATAGCCCTGTGGGGTAGGGAATTCCAAGGATTCATAACCCCCAACTAAAAAGCTTTCTCCTAATCTCTAACTGTTTCCCCTTATTTTGAAATTGATCCCCCTGGTTCTACACCTCCTTTCCCCTTCCCCCCACAAACCGAGGGGGACACATTACCTGCATCTATCCATTTAGTAGATTTCAATGAGATCACCTCTCATTCTTCAAAACTCATGAGAATACTGGCCCTGTTTCCCCAACCTCTCTTCATAAGAAAGTCCTGCCATCCCAGAAAGAAATGGTGAAACTTTGTATGGTATTAATGTCCTTCCTAAAGTAAGGGGACCAACACTGCACACAGTACTCAAGGTGCAGTCTAATCAAACTTCTATACAATTGACGCAAGACTTCACAACTCCTATACTCAAATCTTCTTGGTATAAAGTTCAACATATCATTAGCCTTATTCACTGAATCTGCATGTTAGCCTTCAATGACTTATTGATGTAGACACTCATGTCTTTTTGCACATCTACACTTTGTAATCTTTTACCAATTAAGAAAAAGTCTGCGCATCTGTTCTTCCTACCAAAGTGGACAGCTTCACATTTTTCCACATTATAGTCCATCTATTTGTTTTATATACTTAATTTGGAGAGATGTAGGCACCTTGTGCAATTAGCTTTAAACTTGTCTTCACTGCCCCATAATTGTTAGGTATATTGTTAGGGAACAAGTCATGTGACCTGGGGTGTAGGGTGAGCTGGTTGGGAACTGCCTTGAGTGGGCAATCAACATTTGGAGTAGAATGAATAAAGTGAGTAGACTGAATAAAGATCTCTGTTCCCTTACGCCTGGCTGTGGAGTGATTACTGAGGAGATACCCCAATACTAAGAGATTTAACAAGGGCAGTACACTTTGATTTGACAGCGGCAGTGACAGTTCCACCAAAGGGAAAGCCCATGGTGGGCCAGCCATTCAAGGGTGGAGTAACAGTTGCACAACATTTACATTGTTCATATTCACCGCACAAAGTAATAACACCTCCTCCAAAGCACAGGAAATTAACCATGGATAACCAACCTATCAGATGGGCATTTCTGAGGGCCAATTATATGGACTCAGGTTGCCCACTCCCTCAGTCTAGGGTCTGTCTCCAACCTCCCACTATTTCCAGGCTCATCCACCCCCAAGCTTAGTGAAATTCTGGATTTTTATGAAATTCAAAAAAAAAATTAAAGTGCCAAATCTGTGTAAAAATGGGAGAAACTCTGTTTTTTACAGTGGGATTTTCAAAATGAATCTCCCACACTCTGTGCATCACAGAGTGCCACAGGAAGATTCCTGCTGGAGAGGCCAGCAACATTGTGCCAAGTGGGTCACTGTGCATGTGCTGATCTGTCATAGCAGAGATTGGCGCATGCGCAGTAGCCCCGCACTGTTGGCCTCCCGACCACAGGCCAGTCCTATAACCCTGCAATGCTGCCCCTCCCGATGAGTTCCCCTTCCCCCCTCTACGGCTGCTAGTCCTGATCTCCCCAACTTCTCACTCCACCCCAGCATATCTGACAACCCCCCTGCCATCCGCTAGCACCACCATCACATGGCCCAGCCCTGTCGAGACCCTTCCCTCCCTCTGCCACCGATCCTGATTGCAAAGTGACAATGGAACCCCTCCCACACCCATCGATCTCCTCCCCAACAGGCCCCACCCCTGCCCCACCACTGTTCTTGCCCTCTCGTGCCCAATGCCCAGTAGGCAGTGCCAAGGTGCCCTTGGGCATTGCCAGTTTGCTCCAGCCAGGCTGGCACTGCCAGGCTTACAATACTCAGAGGGCAACCTGGGGGGCTTCTGTAGCCTCCCTTCTCTCCAGTGGGGTGGGGCGCCAGCTCCCCATCAGTGGGAGTTGTTGTAAACCCCGTTGGAATGACCCACTCCTGGCTGGTGGGAAATGCTAGGGGGCCCAAAGAATTCAGTCCCACGCCTGCTAATGGGATCCAAATAAATGGCCTCCGCTGACGTCTCCTGACCCATTGTGTTGCTAGAGCAGCGCAGCAAGCTGGAATAATTCCACACCATCCCCCGATGTGTGGGCAGACATGTTTAAAAATTGCTTGAAAATCCAGGACCATGTTTGGGGTAAACAGAGATTTATTCTAAAGAATGTCTTCTAGAAATCTCTCCATAGCTTCCTGTTGCAATTCATTAGCTTTTGTGCAACCAGAATTCCTTCAGTACATCACATCCTGCAACTGACTCCCACAATTTTCAACATTTAATATTGCTTCAGTAAATTTGTGGTTGTAATGTGGGAGGTAGGATTAGTAAGTTTGCAGATGACACAAAGATTGGCTGGGTGGTTAACAGTGAGGCTGAGTGTTTTGGGCTATGACAAGATATAAATGGAACAGTCAAATGGACAGAAAAGTGGCAGATGGAATTTAAGCCTGAAAAGTGATACATTTTGGAAGGGGCAATTTGACAAGGGAGTATTCAATGAACGGCTTGACATTAGAAAGTTCTGTGGAACAAAGGGATCTTAGCGTGTTTGTCACAGATCCCTGAAGACAGAAGATCATGTTAGTAAGGTGGTGAAGAAGGCATATGGGACACTTGCCTTTACCAATCACAGCATAGATTACAAAAGCAGGGAAGCTATGTTGGAGTTCTATAGAACTTTGGGGAGGCCAATGCTAAAGTTCTGATTGCCACATCATAGGAAGAATATAATTGCGCTGGAGGGGGTGCAGAGGAAGTTCACCAGAATGGAATCGAATGGAATATTTATGTTCTGAAGAGAGGTTGGACAGGGTTGTTTTAGTTGGACAAAAGAAGACTGAGGGGTGACCTGATTGATGTGTATAAGATTATGAACAGGCGTGGACAGAGTTCAATTTTTTTATTTATTAGTGTAACAAGTAAGCTTACATTAAGCCTGCGATTAAGTTACTATGAAAATTCCCTAGTCACCAAACTTCAATGCCTGTTTGGGAGAATTTAGCATAGTTAATACACCTAACCAGCACATCTTTTGGACTGTGGGAGGAAGCCGGAGCATCCGGAGGAAACCAATGCAAACACGGGGAGAATTTGCAGACTCTTGCAATTGTACAGATAGTCACCCAAGTGGGAATCAAACCCGGGTTCCTGGCACTGTGAGGCAGCAGTGCTAAGCACTGTGCCACCGTGTCACCTCTAGTGGATATGGAGCAGCTATTTGCCCTTAATTGAAGGTTCAGTCAGGAGGGGACGTAGGTTCAAGGTGAGAAGCAGGAGGTTTGGGATGGGGGGTGGGGGGGGTGGGGGGGGGGGGGGGGGTTGCAATGTGAGGAAAACTTTTTTACCCAGGGGGTGGTGACAGTCTGGAATGCACTGTCGGGGAGGCAGGTCAAAGCAGCTTGCCTCACATCC
Source organism: Carcharhinus amblyrhynchos (assembly GCF_965287045.1). NCBI lineage: Eukaryota > Metazoa > Chordata > Chondrichthyes > Carcharhiniformes > Carcharhinidae > Carcharhinus > Carcharhinus amblyrhynchos. The sequence continues at coordinate 24,469,213 of NC_137328.1, read as the reverse complement.
TTTAAAGAGTACCTGGATGAGCACTTGCCTGCCCCTCTACCGTGGCTACGTTCGTGGCCAGGTGTCCCTGGAGAGGGAGCATGCGGTGTCCACGGGTGCAATTGACGCCTTCCATGCCCGCTGGGCACTGCAGGGGCTGGTGTGTGTTATAGACCCTTACGACCACATTTTGATTTAATGTTTTAAGTTTCCTTTGGACTTTGGTTTCTGTTTGGGCTGTCCCCCCCTTCCTTTTTGGGGGGCTGCCCCTCTTAATTTGTCTCTAAGTTAATTTGAGTTCATTTTACTCATTGGGCCATTAAAAGAACTGCCTGGATGAGCACTTGGCTTATCGTAACATTCAAGGCTATGGGCCAAGTGCTGGTAAATGGGATTAGGTGGAAGTTCAGGTGTTTGTCATGTGTCAGTGTAGCTTTGAAGGGCCATTTCTACACTGTGTGATTCCATGAATCTAATGTAGCCTTTTGTAACGCACAAACTGCTTACCCTTTGGGTAACCAAAATGTCATTTTATATTGTTGGGTTTTATTACTTATGCAATTAGCTGGTGAATGATTAAAAAACAAGCTTTCACCAATCCCTGTTAATTGATATCAGCTGGTGCCAGAACAGAGAGTCTTTACAATGAAAGGTGTAATCTATGAGCAAAAGACCATGCAAAATTGGCCAAGAAGTTCACTGAAGTTTAAAGAGGCATGTCTAGCTGAAAAGTGTTTGATTGTATTTATGTTTGAGGGGTGGAGATAAGCCAGAGGAGTTTATTTGCATCCTAATGAAGTCACTTCTTTTAGATGCATTTAAGGGAAAGTAAGTCCAAATGGGTAGAAAGGAGTAGAGAGAGATGTTAATAGAGATGGAGTAAGGTGGGAGGTGGTTCATGTAGAGTAGGAATACTAACACAGAGCAGTTGAATTGAATGTCCTGCATTTGTGCAGGCAAATGTTCTAATAATACAAGTTTTTTTGTTTGTTTTTATTCCAGTTCAATCAAATCAAGTCCAATTCAGAGTCTCAACAAGTTGAGACATTCCCAATCCAAGCTGACAAGACAGGGCTCTCACCTCCTGTCTTGGGCTTGATCTACATGATCCAAGCTGATTGGAACAGGCATAGCTCCTCCTCCAAGGCTCGATCTTATTTGCATCTTTGCCAAAAGGCCGAGATGCCGCTTTTAAAAATTTCTTCAAATGAAGCTAAAATGTAAATGACTTTAAGCAAGCACAGCATGTTGATATTACACTTGATTTTGTAATACAAGTGCTGCAATCAAACATTACACAAGCTTGGTATCACCAGACTTTTTAAAAAAAACATTTTTTTAAACATAGCAATAGCACTCCTTTGTGAGCATGCAATAATGCCTTCAGTCTTGGTATTAAAACAAGTCCTCAATGAATTTCCTTTGTTAGACTTTTGTTCATAACTTCAACCACAATCATTATTTGAACACTGGCATCTACTTTAGTGTGGTAACATGACTCCTTTAAGAGGGCTAGCCTTTGCAGGCCATGTGACTGGGCCAGACCCAATGAAGAGACTGCATAGGTAGCTGAACCAATCAGGAGCAAGGGCTCCTGTCTTGGGATAAGGAGGAAGTTCAGTTGGAGCCAGGGAGGAGAAGAAAGTGGATTTGTGTATTAGTTCTGTCAGACCCTTGTCTTGTCTTTATATTATGTTGGCTACTAAAACCATTTCTTGTTGGAGCCACTTTGAGGTGCCTTCCAATTTAGTATATTAAGTTTGGAAGCCATTCTATTTTACTATCCTGGGTGACCCTGCAGTACCTCAGAGCCTGGCTTCTGACCAGAAGTTTGCAAAGTTTACACAAGGGCTGCCATCTTAATGAAGCAGATTCTCATCCATCAAATGGAAAGTCACGTCGAAGTGAGATATTCCAACTTTTCAAAAAAAATGCTAAAATTCTGTTGTGTCCACGTACAAATCACTCCTGTACTGTGTCATAAGATTCATGGGGATGGGGGGAAATGAGAAGAATTCTTTTTGCAGAGTGGTTGTTCCGCAGGGTTGCAGCATCACAGATGTGAGTCTTCAGCCAACTCAATTTGCTCCACGTGATAACAAAGAATGGCTGAACCCTCTGACAACAATATTCTGGTAATAGTATTGAGGATTGGTGCGCCAGAATTTGTCACACTCCTAGCCAAGTTGTTCCAATTTAGCTAAAACACTGCCATCTATCCAGTAATGTAGAAAATTGTCTAGGTGTCTGATACATAAAAACCAGGACAAAATTCATCCTGGCCAATTGTTGCCCAATCAGTCTACTCTCAGTCAACAATGAATGATGGAGGGGTTCATCAACAGTACTATCAAATGGCACTTAACTCAGCAGTAACCTGCTCACAACACATAGTTCAGATTCTGCCAGGATCACTCAGATCCTGATCACATTACAGCCTTAGTTCAAACATGGACAAAAGAACTGAACTCCAGAGGCGAGGTGTGAGTGATTGCCTTTTCAAGGCAACATCTAGCTGAGTATGTTATGAAGCAGTGCTAGCAAAACAAGCCAATGGCCATCAGGAGGAAAACTCTGCTGGCTGGAGTCATACCTAGCACAAAGGAAGATGGCTGTGATTATTGAAGGTCCATTATCCCAGCTCCAAGAAATCACTGCAGGAATTCCTCAGGGTAGAGTCCAACTATCCTCAGCTGCTTCATCAATGAACTTCCTTTGGTCATAGGGTCAGAAGTGCAGATGTTCATAATATTCAGCGCCATTCGTGACTCAGATTCTGAAGCAGTCCATGTCCAAATGCAACAAGATCTGGACAATACCCAGTAACATTTGCACGTTAGTCAATGACCATCTCCAAGCGAGAATCTCACCATCATCTCCTGAAATTCAATGGCCATTGCTGAATCCCCCACTATCAAAATTTTGGGGGTTACCATTGACTAGAAACTAAACTAGACTGGCCATATAAATATTGTGGCTACAAGAGCAGGTTAGAGGTAGGGAATCCTGCATTGAATAACTCACCTCCTGACTCCACAAAGTCAGGGGTATGATGGAATACTCTCCCTTGCCTGGATAAGTTTAGCTCCAACATCACTCAAGAATCTTCACATCATCCAAGACAAGGCATCCCGGTTGATTGGTATCCAAGAATCACAGAATTGTTACGACATAGAAGCAGGCAATTTGGCCCAAGGCCTTCCACAAACATTCATTCCCGCCACCACTGACACACAGCAGCACCAGCGATGTCTACCATTTACAGGCTGCATTGCAAGAAGCTCCACTAAAACTCACCAAGGCTCTTTCAACAGCATCTTTCAAACACGTGACAGCTACCATCTAGAAGACAAGGGCAGCAGGACATGACCTGGAATTTCCTTCCAGGTCAATCACCATCCTGACTTGGAAATATATCATTGTTACTTCCCTGTTGCTAGATCAAAATCCTGGAATTCCCTCCCTAACAGCACTGTGGGTGTACCTACACCCATATGAACTCAAGAGGTTCATAAAGACAGCTTACCACCATCTGGTCAAGGGATGGTCAATGGTTGGTGCCAAGTCAGTGAAGCCCACATCTCATGAATGAATAAAATATATGATCATCTGCAGTTCACTATATGAAATGGTAGAAATTGATTCAATAGTAACTTTCAAGAAGAAATTAGATATATACTTGAAAAGTAAAAGTTACAGGGCATTGGAAGTGAGTAGGGAATGCAAGTAATTGGATAGTTTCCAATAAGCCAGCACACACACAATGAGTTGATGCATCCTTCAGTGCTTTGAGATTCTGATTTCCTATGTTTTTTTTATTTTGAACTCCAAATGAGTGGACAGAAGAAGTGATGATGCAAATGCTTGCAGATAATTAATGGCCCTGCCCTTACTGACTATTGGGACCTAATTATTCTATTGAATATCATTAATTATAGAAGCGCTAAGTTGAAAGCACATAGTCTCTTCTGGATGATGTGGCTCACTTCATGCATTAACACCCCAACAATCAAACAGGCTGGGGTCCATTTTATAAACGTACAGTTATGCATTAACAACAAATCACACTGAAACTGTGTGTTTAGTGTGGAAACACATCCCAGTTGAGATTCACAGAAAAATGGTCATTCCGTAATGGGTCTGAACCAAGGAAAGGAATATTAGGAGAGGCAAGAAAAAGCTTGCTCAAAGCAGGCTGATTTTAAGCATTGTCTTAAAGGAAGGAAGAGATTTGGGGAATTTTCCAAAGGGAACGTCCCTGTCTATGGGGCCTCGCTAGAGATTGAATTTGGTGGTCTTTGTTTTGGCAAGGATATAGAACATAGAACATTACAGCGCAGTTCAGGCCCTTCAGCCCTTGAAATTGCACCGACCTGTGAAACCAATCTAAAGCCCATCTAACCTACACTATTCTAATATCATCTATGTGTTTATCCAATGACCATTTAAATGCCCTTAATGTTGGCGAGTCCACCACTGTTGCAGGCAGGACATTCCACACCCTTTCTACTCTCTGAGTAAAGAACCTACCTCTGACATCTGTCCTATATTTATCACCTTCCAAAATATATGATTTTGGAAGCTCAGCTCAAGGTTAAAATAGACACCATAGCTGTGACTGGGGAGGAGGATGGAAGCAATCATAGAGGTAAGGATTTTGTGGATGAGCAAATGACAATGGCAGCAGCTTTCTTCAGCTTTAACTGGGACAATTACAGCTCATTTGAGACAAGACATTGGACAACATTGAGACAATGGTGAAGGCATAGGGGGAAAAGCTGAGTGTCATCATCAAAAATTTGGAAGATAACCTTATGTCCACAATAATGTCACCGTAGTCAGCATGTAGATAAGTCTTTGGCTTCTTTGAACTTAATCGTGGTTAGCAAAACATTTGTACAAATTTCCTGGCTAAAAACAGAAGTGGAATTGAGCTGGAGCAATCCTACATAACCAGAAAACTGAGCAAATGGAAAACTGCAGAGATGTTGAGGAGGACAAGAAAGAATAACAGATCACTTTCTCAAGGGCAATTAGGGATAGACGAAAAGACCGGACCTATCCTGCAAAATCCCATGAATGAATATTTTAAAAAGTTACGTACACACATGTCAAATGTGGCTTTAGTTAAGGTCAATTCAGTGGAATTGCGAGGGTAGGAACATAATTGGAAATATTCAGCTACCCTGGTATCACAGAATCCCTACAGTGCAGAAGGAGACCATTCAGCCCATCAACTCTGCACCGAATGACCATTTTTAAAAATCTTACCCTGGCCCTATGCCCATAACCCCAAGTATTTACCCTGCTAATTGCCCTAACCTATGCATCTTGGGGCACTAAGGGGCAACATGGCCAATTCACCTAACCTGCACATCTCTGGAGTGTGGGAGGGAACTGGAGCACCTGGAGGAAACCCACACAGATATGGAAAGAATGTGCAAACTCCACACAGACAGTTACCCAAAGTGGGAATAAATCCAGGTCCGTGGCGCTGTAAGACGGCAGTGATAACTACTGTGCCATTGTGCCTCCCTAAAGGGAAACTGGGAACTGAACATAGTAGATGAAATACAAGGTGAAGAATTTTGGTATGAAAAATTTAACAAGCTGAATTTTTTTGAATGAAAAGAGACTGGGAATTGTGTACAGAGGCACCATTTCAATGAATCACAGAATTAATATGCTGATATTGTAAGCAATTAGGAAGGCAAATTATATGTTAGATTTTATTACAAAGAGATGACAAAGAGTATAGAAGCCTTATTATTAGTATGCAGGGCATTGGTGAAAACAAACCTGGATATACAGTGACAAAAGCAAAAAATACTGGAAAACCTCGAAGGTTTGCAGGATCTGTGGTGAGAGAAAGAGCATTAACATTGCAAGTCTGTATGACTCTTTAAAGCTAAAGAGAGGGAGAAATGTGATGTTATATACTATATGGGGTTGAGCAGTTGGGGCAGAGTGGATAAGTGAGAGCTGGGAGAGATTGGAATAAGAATGTGTAGGGCACAAGACAGAGGGAGCATTAACGGCAGTGTGAAAGGCTAGAGGTGCTGAGGGTCGCAAAAAGGTCAGATAAGTACAATGTGTGTTAATAGGAGAACAAAGGTCATTGCTCAGTGAAAGCAGAATTAAAGAACAAGTGACATATGGCCCAGTGGGGGAGGGTGGGGGTTTCAAATTAGGCCAAAAAATCTCAAACTTTCAGAGTGCTGCTCCTTCTTCAAATGAAGCCACCTCACTCCACCTGACAAAAGAGCAGTGCTCTGAAAGCTTGTGATTTCAAATAAACCTGTTGGACTTTAACCTGGTGTCATGTGACCACATCTCTTCCATCCTAGTCCAACACTGGCATCTCCACATCATCTTCTGATAAGTCATGTTCCAGCCTTCTGAATTCAAAACTGAGTTCAACAACTTGAGACTGTAAACTTTCTCCTCCATATTTACGCTTTTCCCACATCCAAAACATGTTTTTTAACCAAAACTCCCACTCCACCCACCCCTGTCACTTGTTCTTCAGTTTTGCCTGCACTGAGCACTGACCTCTGTTCTCCCACGAACACATTCTGATATCTTACCTTTATGCACCGTCTCTAGATTTTCACACGACCATTAACTTTTCCTGTCACATGACCTCCACATCTTTGTTATATCCTCTCCTATTTCACACCTAACATTGACCTTCTACTCTGCTCCTTCTGCTCTATCTCCTCTTAGAACATAGAACACTACAGCACAAACAGGCCCTTCGGCCCACAAGTTGCGCCGATCACATCTATACCTACCAAGCCATAGAACAATCTGTAACTCCCAATCCCATTAGATCCCATATACTCATCCAGATGTCTTTTAAAAGACCCCTGTGAGTTCGCCTCTACCACCACCGACGGCAGCCGATTCCACTCACTCACCACCCTCTGAGTGAAAAACTTACCCCGAACATCTCCTCTGTACTTGCCTTCCAGCACCTTAAACCTGTGTCCTCTCGTAGCGACCATTCAGTATATAATCCATCACATTTCTCCCACTCTTTAGCATCTGAAGAAGATCATTCAGACTGAAAATGTTAACTCTATTTCTCTCCATACAGATTTTGTTTTGTTCATTCATGGGATGCAGGCTTCACTGACTGGGCCAGCGTTTATTGTTCATCCCTAACTACCCTTCAGCTGAATGGCTTGCTAGGCCATTTCAGAGGGCATATAATAGTCAATCACATCACTGTGGATCTGGAGTCTCACTTAGGCCAGACCAGATAAGGATGACAGATTTCCTTCCCTAAAGGGGCATTAGTGAACCAGATGGGTATTTGCAATAATCAATCATGGTCATCATTGGACTTTAATTCCAGATTTTTAATGAAATGCTGAGTTTGACCAGCATTTTTATATTTCAGATTTCCAGCCACTAGGAAATTTTGCTTTTATCCTTGAGTATTGTGCAGTTTTGCTCCCTTTATTGAAAGGAAAGGATGTACATGCTTTAAGAGAGTACAAATGAAGGTTCACTGGTTGATTCCTTGGGATGAGGGCATGGTTCCATAAGGAATGATTCAGTAGAAAAAGCCTCTACACTACGGTGTTTAGAAAGAGAGGTGATCTAATTTGGCAAACCAAATTCAAAGGAATAGTGTGGAAGACAGGTTTCATGGAATGAATACAGGACAGTTTCTAGATCAATATCTTGAGGAACAAACTAGGAATCAAACTGCAATAAAAACAAAAAAAAATGCTGGAAATACTCAGTGGCTCTGTAGCAAGAGAAACAATTCCACCGAGATTTTTGCAGAAGTGTCAGACTTTAAAACATATCCTAAGTAGTGCTGAGAACCCAGATCTGGAAATCTCATCCCCATTTTCGACAGATCCTACAAACAGACCAGTTAGTGTCTTGAATAAACAAAGATGAGTGGAAAAGTGAATTGCGTGGAAGGCGCGGAAAGTCTGCAGAGAGATCTGAATAGGCTGAGTGTGTGGGCGAGGGCCTGGCAGATGGAGTATAACGTTAGCAAATGTGAGGTTATCCACTTTGGTAGAAATAATAGTAGGAGGGGTTATTATTTAAAAGGCGAAAAGCTGCAGCATGCTACAGTGCAGAGGGACCTGGGGGTCCTTGTGCACGAATCACAAAAACCGAATCTGCAGGTGCAGCAGGTGATCAAGAAGGCGAATGGAATGTTGGCCTTTATAGCGAGGGGGATAGAATATAAAAGCAGGGAGGTCTTGCTGCAACTGTACAGGGCACTGGTGAGGCCGCAGCTGGAGTACTGTGCGCAGTTTTGGTCCCCATATTTGCGAAAGGATATGTTGGCCTTGGAGGGAGTGCAGAGAAGGTTCACCAGGCTGATACCAGAGATGAGGGGGTTAGATTATGAAGAGAGACTGAATAGACTGGGTCTGTACTCGTTAGAGTTTAGAAGGATGAGGGGGGAATCTTATAGAGACGTACAAGATAATGAAGGGGTTAGATAGGGTAGAGGTAGAGAAATTCTTCCCGCTTAGAGAGAATAGCAGAACTAGAGGGCACAGCCTCAAAATAAGGGGGGGCGGGGGGGGCAGTTTAGAACGGAGTTGAGGAGGAATTTCTTCAGTCAAAGGGTGGTGAACCTCTGGAGTTCTCTGCCCATTGAAGTGGTGGAGGCTACCTCGTTGAATATATTTAAGTAATGGGTAGATAGATTTTTGATAGACAAGGGAATTAAGGGTTATGGGCAGAAAGCGGGAAAGTGGAACTGATTCAGTTCAGATCAGCCATGATCTTCTTGAATGGCGGGGCAGGCTCGAAGGGCTAGATGGCCTACTCCTGCTTCTACTTCTTATGTTCTTATTAATAAACTGATTACAGTTGAATTCAGAGAACGGCGGGGCGGGGGGGGGGGTGTGACTAGCATCTGAATTTCTGGGCACTTGGGCCAAGGTCAATGTTGTGGGCAAGATCTGTGGACAAAGGAACTTCTAAACAAGTATTGAAAAAAAACATGGATGCTGTAACATAAAATAGCTAGAGATATAAAAATTCCATGATCTTTGGCATTGGTTAATTCAATTCCAATCAGATTGCTCTATTATAATCAGCAGTAATCACAAGGAAACATTGAGTCTCAGTACCAAGAGAGAAAACGCTGGGAAATCTCAGCAGGTCTGGCAGCATCTGTAAGGAGAGAAAAGAGCTGATGTTTCAAGTCCAGATGACCTTTGATCCTTTGGGTCAGATGACCCTTTGTCAAACATCAGCTCTTTTCTCTCCTTACAGATGCTGCAGACCTGCTGAGACCTTCCAGTATTTTTACTTCTGGTTTCAGATCCCAGCTCTGCAGTATTTTGCTTTGATTTTACTGGATCTAAGTACTTTGTTAACAGTTTTCATGCAAAGCTGCAGAAATCTAAGAAAAAGAGTTCTGCCAGTCAGGAGAACCAGGTTAACGTAGAACCCCGACAGTTCAGAACAGACTATTCAACCTATCGAGTCTGCACTACTCTCTGACAGAATATCTTACACAAGCCCCACCCCTGCCCGATCCCCGTAGCCCTACCCATTCATCGAATATATACATCTTGGGACACTAAGGGACAATTTAGCATGGCCAATCCACCTAACCTGCACATCTTTGGACTATGGGAGGAAACTGGAGGAAACCCATATAGACACGGAGAGAATGTCCCACACAGACAGTCATCCAAGGTCAGAAGGGAACCCAGGTCCCTGGCACTGTGAGGCAGCAGTGCTAACCGCTGTGCCACTGTGTTGCCCCAAACAAAGTTGGCACCTGGGTTTTTTGATGCTAACTATAAAACCACAACAAAAATCCATGTTTATCACAATGCAAAAGATGTAAACTTATCAAGAGACAATATTAAAGAATGATATAATAATTTTCACAGATTTCTGGAGGAAACGCTTTAGCAGACTTTAATGATTCAACATTAATTACAATATAAGCCTCCTTCTGCTGCCCTTGAACCACAGGACAGTATTGATGCTGTTATTTTGCAGAATTAAAGTGGATATGACTTTCAGATCACATATTAGATACCTTATGAAGTTGTGAGAATGTCATCCTGAAGTAAAAGCGATAATTCAGCACTGTCATTTCTCGTGAAACCTTAACATCACTCACAGGCTTGAGCTGTGCTAGCTAACATTTTTACTGCACCTGTAACAAGTAAAAATCTGCTTATTTGACTTATATGTTGCAAGCCCTCTTAAAAGTGTGCCACAGAGTTGCTGAATAAGCAGGAAACTTGAGAACACCATATTGTATTTGGGTATATAAATGATACTTCTCTTCCTTGATTGTCTCCTCAGCAAAACAGAAACTGCTCCTATAGTTGTGGTTTCCACATTACACGTAGGTCACCAGAAAGCCTGCTCACTATCTAGAACTGCAATAATGACATTTAAATGTTTCCCTCAATAGAATTTTAGATGTGCGGCATTGGTTTCCTTATTAATTACTTCACCCTAAAATATAAAATCCTATGCACCACAATAGCTGAGTAAGCTCCTCCACAACTCACTGATGTTGTATTATAGCTTGCTTCATCTTAAGCTTGAGGTAGAAGAAGTGGCAATGTTCTATCCAAATTTGCAATTGCTTGCATAGCACTGGTGTGTCCAGTAATTAAAATGGAATTCTTTACATACTTCTGTGCTCATAGTGGATTCCCTCAGCAAAGTCCTCAAGCTGCCTTTCATTCAGGTCATACAAGTGCAATTCGAACAGAAGTCCAGCCAATCCATTCAGAAAATGGAATTCGCTCATTCGTTAGAAAGATGCCCACATCCATATTCAAATCTGAAGCACCATCTGCATCATCTATTAGCACACTAATCATACAAAGACACATTCCAGCTAAGAGTGTAAGAGTGTATTGTACATGCCTTTTTGAGCAGTAAGCAAGCCCTTAAAATGCCACTTGTGCTCCAGGTTTTGGTTTATCAGTTTGTTACTATGAGAGACATAATGGACTGATGTTAAGACATTCTCTGATTATAATGTCCTTTGGAAACCAGTATCAATCAATGCAGTTGCACCCCTTTTATGGGCAAAAAAAAGTTTATTTATTAGTCACAAGTAGGTTTACATTAACACTGCAAAGAAGTTACTGTGAAAATCCCCTAGTCATCACACTCCGGTGCCTGTTCGGGTACACGAAGGGAGAATTTAGCATGGCCAATGCACAATCAGCATGTCTTTTGCACTGTGAGAGGAAACCGGGGCACCCGGAGGAAACCCATGCAGACACAGGGAGAACATGCAAATTCCGCACAGACAGGAAGCTGGGAATCCACAAGCCAGGAATCGAATCCAGGTCGCTGGCACTATGAGGTAGCAGTACTAACCCGTATGCCACCGTGCCACCCGCAAGCACACCGAAAACCAGTTTATGCAATCAATACAGTTGTTCAGACAATTGTTTAATTGCATCACATTCGCAACAAGGCAAGCAGCTGCTTGACATAAGTGCAGGCATAATTTCAACAATAAAACAAGGCTCCTTCAACCATCCAGACCCAGACACCTAAATTCGTTTGAAGCAGGCAGATTGAAATGCACAAGCTCCAACTCGTATTCCAGAGCCCCAGCTAGCCTTGAAAAGGAGACTGCAGGGTCCATATCTTGTTGCTTGTGGACTCAGAAGGACCAGGAGTACTCCCCCTGGCTACATAAAACAATCACAGACTGTTGCCAACTGGCACTCTCCTCCCAACCTTCCTAGCTTTTAGCACCGAACAAAATCAGCCAGGCCTGACAGGCAAAAATCATCAGGGCCCCAGAATGATATCTGGAATATGCGATGAACCCCAAGGACAAGTTTAGTTCGGTCCTTACGTTTGTCCATTCTGGAACGCACCATCACTGTATACAGCTGCAATTGACCCCAGTTTGGAATGCAATGGATTTGGGGTCTAGTGTACAGTCTACAAACACCTTATTGACCAAAAATATATTTGACACTTTAAAAGCTTACAGTATCTGAATGATGTGCTGTCAGTAGTCACTAATATCTTAATAAATCACCCAATTCTCTGTTTTCAGTAATTATTTGTCACTTGTGAATGGGAAGAATTTCCCTATCAGAAAATCATAGTTAACTTCAACATCCTTTCTCTTCCGCTCTTGAACATGGAATTTTATGCCAGCTTCACATGAAAAGGAAGAGTACAGTCGCGTTACAAAGGGTAAAATCGGTTATGCCTGCAGTCTGTAGTGAATTGAAAGCTGATTTTCCCCCCATGCCTGCTCTACTTTCAACCGAAGCTCGCTGAATGATAACTCAAATTCTTTCAGAGTCATTTCCAAGTTTGTCTGGCACTGTTGTTTTGTTTTGGAGTTAAAAATGTTTGCAATATTTTACAAATAAATGGAAAACAAAAGCTGACATTGCCTAACCGGCTGCAATTTGCTACAAGCTCACTTTGTACTGCCAGCAGAGACTGTTTTCACCCTCTCCAAGTTTACCTTTACTGCAAAATGATATTGACTTTGCACTGACTCGGTACTTGGTTTCTTGCACTGTGCAGTTACATTGTTCCATGAAAGTGGCGTCACAGGTAGACAGGGTGGTGAAGATGGTGTTTGGCACACTTGCCTTCATTGGTCAGAGCACGAGTACTGGAGTTGTGACCTTATGTTACATCTGTACATGACACTGTAAGGCCACCTTTGGAGTACTGCATACAATTCTGGTCACCTTGCTATAGGAAGCATGTTTTATTAAACTGGAAATCGTGCAAAACAGATTCACAAGAATGTTACCAGGACTAGAAGATTTGAAGTATAAGGAGAGGCTGGATAGGCTGGGACTTCTTTCCCTGGAGCGTAGGAAGATGAGGGGTGATCTTATTGAGGTTTATAAAATCAAGAGGAACATAGATAAGTTGAGTAGGCAAGGTCTTTTCCCCAGGGTAGGGAAGACCAAAACTAGAGGACATAGTTTTAAGTTGAGAGGGGAAAGATTAAAAAGGGCCTTGAGTGGCAACTTTTTCCACACAGAGGGTGGTGCGTCTATGGAATGAGCTGCGAAAGGAGATGGTAAAGGCGGGTACAATCAAAACATTCAAAAGAATTTGGACAGATACATGGACAGAAAAGATTTAGAGGAATTTGGGGCAAATGGGACTAGTTCAGTGTATGAAACCTGGTCAGCAAGGATGAGTTGGGCCAAAGGCCCGTTTTCATGCTGTATATCTATGACTCTGATTAAAATTTGTGGACTGTAAATGCCATTTCACCCAGTCATTCTAACATTTGATTTCTGTTCATCGTTATGTGGTCTGAATTAGCATTGTCAAAAGGCCAAACATTCTACCCAGTCTCATAAATAAGCCATCAATATTGACAGTTGATAGCAAAGCTGCCATCAATCGCCCATCCCCAGTTGTCTTGAGAAAGTGATGATAGGTTTTCTTGTTAGACTGCTGCAGTTTGTATGGCCCTTTATGTCATTTTCCACCATTTCAATGCAACTGGTTATCTAGCTAGACCAGTTCAGAGGGCAGCTAAGAATCAACCATATTTGTACAAGTGTGAAGAGATGGGATATTAGTTTAGGCTTCTGGTTTATGATCCAGGAACATACCCATTACACTATTAATTATTTTAACACTTTTTCAAAAGGAACTACTGATGAAACTCTAAATTTAACTTTAGGTTAATGGACCATTTTTAAATTAAGAAGAAACTCAATTTTTGACTCATCATTCGACTATGATATCATAGAATTTCCACCAGAATCCTCTTTGCCATCTGCTCTAATTTTGATGGAAAATTTCCAGAAAGCAAAAGGAATAATGGAAATGTTTCCACTATTGCTACAGCATTTGCACCACTCTTCCACCAAAGTTAGTAAATGAAATTGAGAGCAATTCTGCCCCTCTGTTTGTATTTCAATATTACACAAAGCCAAATTCTGAGGAGCCATTTAACACATGAGCTCAACATTGCAGTGAAAGATCCTTCAATGTTCAGTTGTTTAAATCAATCCATCCCCTGCAACTAAATTTAATACAATTATGCCTCTTCCAAATCAACGGACTGCTCTAGTCATATATTCCAATGAGCATGAATTTCCTTGGGTTATTAAGCAGCTCATGCATACTCAAATAGAAAGAGATGATTCATTTGTATGATTTAATGAAGCAATGGAGCCCTCTAGAACAATATGTGCATTAGCACCAAGATTTCAAATCAACTGTACAGTATGCCTGGCAGATTCAGACTCCCTCCCCCCATTTCACCACAAAAGAACAGTGAAAACTTGTCAAATTGAAATAATGCGCTTACAATCCAGACTATACTGGATGAGTATTATGTGTGGTAATAAATGTGAAGAGTAATGTGGAGAGGTTAGCAGGGTGGTTGGTGTGAAACAAAACCCTCATTCAACTTGTTCAAACCTATGGCTCAAAATTCTGTTTACAGTGTTTTGAAATGTTCAAAATTGTTTTCTTACCTCAATCATTGTATGTGCTGCTGTGCTTTTCCCTGGGAGTTAATTGGCAATTTTACCCTACACTCCTGTATTCTCATGCCACGTGAGAAGATTGGGCTGACTGAATTAATGAGGATCACCACCAACAAACCTGGTTTCCAAGTAAACAAGTCAATGCATGCTGCAGTCTAAATGCTAGGTACCTATAGAATAATAGAATTAAAGAATCCTACAGTGCAGAAGGAAGCCATTTGATCCATCAACTTGTAGATTGCTTTAAGAGCTTATCATATGATTTGATGCTGATGTCATTAGGGTGTTGCACAGACTAATGTTTTAGAACAAAGAACAATACAGCACAGAAAACAGGCCCTTCGGCCCTCCAAGCCTGCGTCGCTCTTTGGCCCAACTAGACCATTCGTTTGTATCCCTCCATTCCCAGTCTGCTCATGTGACTATCCAGATAAGTCTTAAACGATCCCAGCGTGTCCGCCTCCACCATCCTGCTTGGCAATGCATTCCAGGCCCCCATCACCCTCTGTGTAAAAACGTCCCTCTGATATCTGAGTTAAACCTTGCCCCTCTCACCTTGAACCTGTGACCCCTCGTTTCAGTTTGTACAGGAAAAAGCTCCTCGAATAAATCTGTTGTTGTTAGTTTGTATCTTCATATGCAAATCACACTTTTTCCTTTTGTTTAATACCCACAACCTCTAACATAGTTAGGACAATAAAGTGTCTAAAACAAAAACAGTAAATGCTGGAGAAACTCAGTAGGTCTAACTGCATCTGTGGAGCATGAATACAGCCAACATTTTGAGTCTGGATAATCCTTCATCAGGCTACAAAGAGACAGTTGGTGAAGAAGGAAAGTACACTTGTGAAAGTACACAGTGGATGGCACAGTGACACAATGGTTAGCACTGATATCTCACAGCACCAAGGACCTGGGTTTGATTCTAGGTCACTGTCTGTATGGAGTTTGCACGTTCTCCCTGTGTCTGTGTGGATTTCCTCCAGGTGCTCCAGTTTCCTCCCACAGTCCGAAAGACGTACTAGTTAGGTGCATTTACCCAATAGGCGCCTGAGTGTGGCGACGAGGGGCATTTCACAGTGACTTCATTGCAGCGTAATGTAAGCCTTACTTGTGACTAATAAATAAATAAACTTTTACTTGAGTTGGTTATACTAGGGCGAGTTCCAATAACAAAGAACAAAATTCTTGTTTGGTTTAAACTTTGCCTACTCTCTCCACTTAAATGATAAAGAACTTAGCATTTTATTGTTCTTTGGGTCATTCATTCTCATCTTCAAGGAGGTTAAAACAAGGATCGTAATTAAATCACCAGGAAATTAGTGGCTCATATTAAAAGATCTACAATGTTAGCTGTTAACATTAAGGAATGTTCTTCCGTTAATGTTCACTTCAAAGCCAATAGTTGGGCCATCCAAAATGGATTCCAAAAAGATGTGGTAATGGAGTCTAACTTTAAAAATAATTAAATCCAGGTCCCTGGTGCTATAAGGCACCAGTACCAATCATTGTGGTGCCGTGATTTGAGCACATGATCCATAGACTGACATTTTGATGCAGTGCTGAGGGAGTGCTATGTTCAATTGTGAATGCTGCACCTAAACTGTTCAAACTGTTCAATTGCGAATGGTGCACCTAAATGATCTTGTGGCACTATTTTAAGCTGAAATTTTTGAGTTTACTAAACATTTACCCATCAAAAATCCCACCAAAAACAGATTATCTGAATAATATTTAATTGATGTTTTGCCTTGTTTCTCTGTATTACAGTGATGACTGAGCTTCAATAGTATTTCATTGGCCATGAAACAGTTTGGTATGTTGGGTGGTTAAGAAAAGCAAATATAAATACAAGTCCTTGCTTTTTTTGTTCCTTTTTCAATATCAGTGTAATGTGCAATGTCCTTGCTTTGCGTCAGTCAAGTCAAGAAAAGATATACTGGAGAGAGCGCAGAGGAGATTCACCAGGTTGATTACAAAGTTGAGAGAGTTGGATTATGAGGACAGACTGAGTAGATTGGGGCTACATTCATTGAAATTCAGAAGAATGAGGTGAGATCTTATAGAAACATATAAGATTATGAAGGGAATAGATAAGATGGAAGCAGGGAAGTTGTTTCCACAGGTGGGTGAAACTAGAACTATGGGGCATAGCCTCAAAATAAGGGGAAGCAGATTTAGGACTGAGTTGAGGAGGAATTTCTTCACACAAAAGATTATGAATCTGTAGAATTCCCTGCCCAGTGAAAAAGTTGAGGCTACCTCATTGAATGTTTTAAGGCAAGGATAGATACATTTTTGAACAGTAAAGGAATTAAGGATTATGGTGAGCGGGCAGGTAAGTGAAGCTGAATCCACAAAAAGATCAGCCAGACTCGAGGGGCCAGATGGCCCAATCCTGCTCCTATTCTTACGTTCTTCTATGATACTTCTGTAAATTTATGCACTGCAGCAATGGACAAACTGGTGCCATATTTCGGATTTTGGTAGATTTCAGAAAGCACACTCCAATGGCATAAAATCCCTAATCTCATCAATGAGACCCTGAAAGCTTGTGACTAACCTTTCCTGAAATTTTACCCCTTTACATGCACTTTCTCCAGAGCACTGCAAAGTTTTTGAGTTCCTGGAGTAGTAGATTCCCTTTTATTGGAAAAGCTGTCAGACTGTACAAAAATCAACCCTCACTCAGCAAAATAATCCGTGCCATTGCATTAAGGCTGGGGTTGTGAATTTCGAAAAATCGAACCCACTGTCTCTGTGACAAATAAATGTAGTTAACTGAATGTTTGTTGAAACGACAGTTTCATCGTTGTCTAATTTTATACTTTAAGAATACTGTTTTTACGTACTTTTCTAAATTTCAAATTACAACACTTCTTCACTGCAATGTAGATTTTCTATAAGGTGCCAATTGTAAACAAATTCGAGCTTGGCCTGAAGCAGCTGTTTCATGCACTCTCTGAGAGGCTTAGATTTAGAACTGTCAGTCTGTGATTTATGAAGGAGAGTTTTTACCTTGGAATTATTAGCTGTATGATAGCATATACTGAACGTTGGAGTTACCCTCCAAAAAAGACTCAGGAATAGTCAAGACCTGAATTTTGCAAAATATTTTAAAATGCAGTACTTAAGCACAACTTCATTCTTTGTCAAATTAGTTCTGTTCTGGGTGTAAGGGAAAAAGCAATTAGTTTCTGAGAAAAGTTATGGCCTAACGGGAAAAGGGATTTCTTGCGCAATCTGTTCCATGGGTGACGGAGTAAGGTGCGTTGAGTAGGGAGTGGTAATGCCTCTCAGTAAATGAGAATCAGGGTACTGGACATAACGCCTCACAAGGGCAGCTCCAGGTGGGCATGGTCAGCTTTACAGGGAGCAGTGACAGTGACTTGGGAATATACCAAACACAATCTCTCTGCAGGAGCCGAGACAAATGGCTTAAGAAACAAGACTGGATGAAAATGCAGAGTGTACGCATCACCAAACATCACCATAAAAACTCGAGAAATTTTGAACATTAACTCACAGGCCAGGATTCTCCCAAGAAAGATTTTAGTGTCAAATTCATGAGAAAACTGGAGTAAATCACGTTGGCTTTTTCAGTCGGAGTTCACACTAGAATCCCCCTCACTCTGTACATTGCAGAGGCCATCAGCATGAATCTCATTACACTTCAGGTGGTGGGACCTATTCCCACCTGCATTGTGCAGTGGCCCTGAACTGTCAACCTCCCTTTCTGCTGGCCAGCTCCATTGCTCGCTAGCCTGGGACCCCTGCACAGCTGCTGCCACTGATTGTGTCCCCCCCCACCCCCCTCACCATCCCAGGGACAGCCCTGAACCAACTCCCCACCCCCCATCCCCCGTCCTGGACTGCGGGATCTCCAGCCCTCCCCCAGTAATGATAATCCCCACCAACCCACTCCTCCCTGGAAGAACTCCTCCCCTCCCCGCCTCCCCCCCCCGCCCCCCCGCCCCTGGCAGACCTCGCATGGCTGACCATTCCCCTCCCCCCCCAGCTCGCCCTGATCGTTGGCCTCCCTCCTGCCCCAACCGGATCCCAATGCAGAGTGGCAGCAGGACCCACCCACCCACCCCCACCAATGGGCCCCACCACCTTGGCACTGACCCATGCCTGATGGGCAGTTCCAAAATACACCCTGGGTATGGGTACCTCACCCCTTGGGCAGTGCCAGGGGGCAAAGACTGACACTGCCGGAGTGCCAATGCCCCCCTTTGCTCCAGCGGGGTCATCCCGCAAGTTCCCCGAAAGTGGGGAGCTACTCTAAACCCCGATGGAGTGAAACAGTCCTGGCAGAGTGGGAGATACTAGCAGGCCCAGAGAATTCAGATCCAGGCCCGCTAATAGCATTTAAATAGTATGTTACATGTTATTTAAATACTAACCCCTCTTCCCAGATGATTTCCAGTGCCATGCAGACGCCACTGGAAATCTGGGCCTGGGAGACACAAGACCAATGCAAATACTTGCAGGAATCCTGTGAATCATTCAACTCACAATCCTCCCCCACTATCACTGGTAAAGGTTTATTTAACCATCAAAAGGAGCATTTTTTTTTGCTTTCTTTCCTTTTATTTTCTTTTGTTTCTCTTTTTTTTCAAGTTTAGAAGATACTGGATTTGTTCCATAAAGCTGCAGGATTTCACACATTTACACTTCTATCTGCTGCTGCGTGCCAGAGACATCAAAGCCAGCAGATAATTGTTACTAGAAACAGAATACCAAAACAATTGTGTTCCATCCCACGTCAGTCTGATTTTTTTTCCTATTCTTCAATGGGCTGTAAGCATTATTGGCAAAGCCAGCAATTGTTCATCCCTAATTTCTCTCAAGAAGATGGTGGTGAACAGCTCCCGTGAAATGCTGCAGTTCATCTGTTGTGGGTACACCCACCATGCTGTTAGGAAAGGAGTTCCAGGTTTTTGATACAGCAACAGAGAAGAAATGGCTATAGTTCCAAGTCTAGTGTGTGGCTTGGAGGAGGATTTAAGGCGGTGGTGTTCCCATGCATTTGTTTCACTTCTTCCATGAGGTGGTGAAGGTCGTGGATTTGGAAGGCACTGTTGAAGGAGTCTTGGTGACTTGTTATATATAATGCATCTTGTAGACAGTAACACTGTATGCTGGTAGTGGAGGGAGTGAATAGTTAAGGTGGTGGAGTGTTGATCTTCTTGAGTATTGTTGGGGCTGCAACCATCCGGGTAAGTGGAGAGTATTCCATCACATTCCTGACTTATATCTTGGAGATGGTGGACAGACACTGGGGAGTCAGAAGATGAGATATTCATAAAAGAATTCCTAGCCTCTGACTTGCTCTATTTTTAAATTTATTTTATGGGAAGTGGGGATCACTGGCAAGGTCAGCATTCATTGCCCTTCCCTAGTTGCCCTTCAGAAGGTGGAAGTGAGTGACTTTCTTGAACTGATGCAGTCCCTGAGGTGTAAGTACATCCGCAGTAGTGTTAGGGAAGGAATTTCAGGATTTTGACCCAGCAACAGTGCAGGAATCCAGGCAAATGTAGAGTACTCCTGACTTGTGTCTCCTAAATGATAGAGAGTCTTTGGAGAGTCAGGAGGTGAGTTACTCATAGATCATAGAATCCTACAATGCAGAGGAAGCTAATCAGCCATCGCGTCTGTACCAACTACAATCCCACCCAGGCCCTATTCCAATAACCTCACACATTTACCCTGCTAATTCCCCTGACACTAGGGTCAATGGCCAATCAATCAAACCTGCGCATCTTTGGACATAGAACCATAGAACCAAAGAAAATTACAGCTCAGAAACAGGCCTTTTGGCCTTTCTTGTCTGTGCCGAACCACTTTTTGTCTAGTCCCACTGACCTGCACTTGAACTATATCCCTCCACACCCCTCTCATCTGTGGGAGGAAACTGGAGCACCCAGAGGAAACCCACGCAGACATGGGCAGAATGTGCAAACAGACAGTCACCCGAGGTCGGAATTGAACCTGAGTCCTTGGCGCTGTGAGGCAGCAGTGCTAACCACTGTTCCACCATGCCGCCCCACAGGATTCCTAGCCTTTGACCTGCTCTGATAGCTACAATATTTATATGGGTAGTTCAGTTCAGTTTCTGGTCAATGGTAACCCCCAAGATGTCAGCAAGGAGAATGCTATTGAATGTCAAAGGGCAATGGTTAGATTCAATTTTGTTGGAGATGGTCATTGCCTGGCACTTGGGTGCACAAATATTACTTGCCATTCATCATTACATTCTTCCGTTGAATTGAGGAAACAATAATATGAACTCTTTATTTGAATATAACACTATATACAATCAACTTTTCACTGGAGACCATGAGGGGCACGCCTGACCTCAATCACTGCTGATTGCAGACTGCCTGCACGTAATGGGACTAATACATCACATCCTGTGTCAGTGGTTGTATCATTTGACAGCCATTTAAGATGTATCTTCCTTAAAGGTGCCTGCACATCAAATCACAACACTTTATTGACCCAACCTGAACAGTTCCATATGCAGAAAGACTTGCACAGAAACTTCAGAGTCACAAATGGTACTGAACATTTTAGATGCAATACTCAAGGTGAATAAGATGATCCAACTAAAAAAAAATGCAGATTGCAACTCCTGTTGAAAGTAAGCTGTTGTTTAGCAGCTTCAGCTGCCTCCCAGGGATAAAACTGAATTCTGATAAATGTACAGCTAGCCTGACAGGAAATGTCAAATCTGGATTACTTGGTTCTCCAGCAAAATCAGAACTTGAGAATCAACCTCACATTTACCTCGCTATTCCACATTGTTTAGATAAACTGGGCAGCTTTGCAGGAGCTGCAGTCCTCCCCTGTGTATTTCACTGGAGCGTGCAAGGCTCCATAAGCAATCTCATCGGTCTCCTGCTTATGAATCACTATCTCATGACTGGTGCAAGATAGCCTCAAAATGGTTGTAACTGTGAATAGATAATCCATGCCTGCTAATTGGAAATCAGTTTTGTTCAGAAGAAAATTCAAGTTATCCACAAGTCAATTGAGCCATTTGAATTAAGAGAAAGCACAGGAGATTTTCATTTGCACAATTTCAATTCATATTAATGGCTAATTTGAATGAAGAGGAGAATGTAAGTGTTCTGCATTGTGGGCAAAGCCGTACGTAAGCAAACAGAAACCGCATAGAGAAAGAACTTTTCACAGGCTGTAAGCGGCTTTACTCTTCTCAACCAGAGTTACAATATTGCTTCTTCTCCCCACTGAAATGAATGCCAATGTTTTGCACTCACAAATGTTTGTATGAAGCATGGATACATTTTTGTTAAATAGATTCCACACCATGTCAATGATTCTTCTGAAGTTGAACAAGCACCCACTGGAGTTTAGAAGAATGAGACACAACCTTATTGAGAATATTCTCAGGGGGCTTGACACAGTCAAGGGGAGTTTCACAGTAACTTCATTGCAGTGTTAATGTAAACCGACTTATGATACTAATAAATAAACTTAAATGGTAGATGCTGAGGGGTTGTTTCCTCTTGAGGGAGAGTCTAGGACCAGTGGGCATAATCTCAGAGTAAGGGATCACCCATTTAAGACAGAGATGGGGAAGAAATTTTCCCAAAATACGGAATGGCCAAGTGCCAGGTTCTGACTGCAAAATAACTTGTTATCGCAAGAGAAACAGGTAAGTTTTCTCTCCAGAACTTTTGATGCTTCATCAAAAAAAAATTGATGGCATGTTTTGCGCCATCATTCCTGAGGGTCAGGGCTGAAAAACATCCATAAGGCCAGCTCCACAGACATCTGGGTGGAAAATCACCCCAGAGGAAATTTTATTCTCTCAGGGGGTAGTGAATCTATAGAATTTTTTTAACCGCAGAGGGCTGTAAAGGCTATGTAATTAAATATGTTCAAGGCTGAGATAGGCAGATTTTTAAACAGTAAAGGAATCAAGGGTTATGAGGATAAGGTAGGAAGGTGGAGTTGAGAATTATCATATCAGACCAGTCACGATCTCATTGAATGATGGAGCAAACTCAGTGGGCTGAATGGCCTATTTCTGCTCCTACGTCATGGGCTTTTATATAGCTATATACCAGAAATGGAAGAGATTTGTACTGATAGATATTAAACAGATTGAGAACAATTAGCACCTCCATGTTTTTCATGGAAATTTGCTTTTCATTTCAAATAAAGGAAATGAAAGATGACCTTAGTTGTCTATGACAGATATAGATATTTCAAAAGCTCAACCAAAAATACAGATCCTTGTGCTTCCGACCTATATCCATTAGCCCCTGCTAAAAAGAGACTGTGGGTAGCTTTTTCCTTCATCTTTACAGGGAAAAATAAAGAGCTAAATGTTGTCCTCTGTTCATGGAAAGCACCCCACACTGAAGGAAAAATAAGTATATTTTCTCTTTACACTGAGAGTAAAGGAATAACCCCACTCAGTGTGAATTGAAACAGAAAATGTACAACAGGCCAATCAAGTACTGACAGAGAAAGATGTTCTGATTATGACCTTTATCAGAACCTCTGAATTTCTCCTTCAAATGCTGGCCTACCTACTGTGAACCATCAGCATATTTAGTTTTCATTTCATGCCTATTCAGTTTTCAGGAGGTAATGCAGACCTCATAATATCCGATCATATAGAATTGCTCCATTAGTCAACTGCTGAAGCAAAAAAAAACCTGAGTCTGGTAGAGATAATCCATTAAGGAAGTGCCCAGGTGTTTATACTACAGATCTTAATTGATTGTAGGCAGCGTGTAAAATACCAATTTGTGAACATAACTCAAACGCAATAGATTTAGCGTAGATCTGTTACTGCCATTTTCTCCAGTTAATTCATTTAACTCTCACATCGTACAATTCATCCAGTTATTTATCCAGCATAAACTAGCATTTATTTATTCATCTGTTCAAAATAGAAATCCGGATCATTTCATACGCGTTCAACTGTTGCCAGTCTGTGCAAACCTTCTATTGACAAGATATCCGGTTTGTTATGAATGGGATTGGAAGCCAGGAAAGCCTCTCTAATCCTGAATGACTCTGTTGAGACAAGGGACAATATTTTGTGTGGATGAGCAAACATGGTTCTTTTATCCAGCTGCGGAACTTTGGTCTGGATGGTTGCATTAGTGTTCTTGCAATCCAACAAGTATATTGTGTGCAGTTCTGGTCACCTCACTATAAGAAGGATGTGGAAGCTTTGGAGAGAGTGCAGAGGTGATTTACCAGGATGATGCATAGTTTGGAGGGTAGGTCTTATGAGGAAAGGTTGATGGAGCTGGGGCTTTTCTCTTTAGAGCGGAGGAGGATGAGTGGCAACTTAATAGAAGTTTATAAGATGATGAGGGGGATAGATAGAGTGGACGTTCAGAGACTATTTCCTCAGGTGGATGTAACTATTATGAGGGGGCATAATTATAAGGTTCATGATGGGAGATATAGTAGACATGTCCGAGGTAGATTCTTTACTCAGAGTGGCTGGAGTGTGGAATGCACTGCCTGCTGTGATAGTGGAGTTGGACACTTCAGGAACTTTCAAGTGGTTATTGGATAGGCACATGTAGCACACCAGAATGATATGGAGTGGGATAGCTTGATCTTGGGTTTGGACATAGCTTGGCACAACATCGAGGGCCAAAGAGCCTGGACTGTTCTATGTTCCATGTTCCATGTTCTATGTTCTATAAAACATTTCCAAAATCTAGAGTCAATTAACCAATGATCTTAGTGCAATCTCGGGCTAATTCAAAAAGATTGCAGAAAGGCGAGAGCATTTGGGAAAAAGAATTAGCTACTTACAAAAAAAAATGATAAATGGATTTGGTCTCCAAGAAGGAACGATTAAATAATATTTTTTGAAGAGGGAGAAAAAGCAAAAACAGATATGGAGGGTGGGATTCTCCCAAAAAAATTTGAAGTGTTGAATTCACGTAAAAACTGAAGTTCAATTCCGTTGGTTTTTTTCAGTGGTATTTTCAAAATGTATCTCCCACGCTCTGTGCACTGCAGAGTGCACTAGTGAATCTCATTAAAAATCTTTGGGCTGGGCTTATTCCTGCTGGAGAGGCCAGCAGCATAGGGCTGAACGGGCCACTGCGCATGCACCAATCTGTCAGCCCCCTGATCACTGGCCAGCTCAATTGCTGGCCAATCCCACAATCCCACATCATTGGCCATGTGACAAAGAAGTTCCAGGAAATCGCATACAAGTCAAAGGTGGCTGAGAATGTAAATTCTGGGAATGTTATTTCAGTCATCATCTGAGTTGCTCCTGTGTGGATGATACTAAGAGAGAGACAATAGAATATCACACTCTGTCTCTCAGAAAGATGTTTGGGGCAGAATTTTCTTGCCCCACCCACAATGGAATCATAGCAGGCAGGACATGGACCAAATAAAGGTCCATTGGTCTCAGGCAGGATTTTCCAGTCTTGGGGCAAGTGTGGCTGGAAAATCCCACCCTCAAAAGGAAGAAGCTATTCAAGCAGAAATTGTCATCTCCTGTGGAGTTAATGGAAGCTGATTATCATCTCAGCAGGAATTAGATCCTAGACTAGTTCGTAGATTGTCGTCTTCCAGGAATATCAAAGTGTCTGAGATAAAAGCCAACTGCCGAACTTGGAGACGAGTGCTGTGTGTGAGACACAGAAGCAGGGAGAAACAGCAGCAGTCACTCCTGCAAAGGTTTTCAAGTAACACCCTCTCTTTGATTGCTGAAGTAAGCTAAGTTGGCAAAGCCACAGCTGAAAAGGAAGAAGGACAACTTCGCAGTAGAACTGCAGAACTCTGGGACCTCAAAATCAACTATTCAACTGCTGAACTCAGTGTTACTGGAGTCATGAATCTCAAACAGTCACCAACTACGCCTTGCAAACAAGTCAAAGACTGATTCATATATCAATTTAATATTATTTTTGGTTTTGATTCTCATTTCTAACCTATATGAATGAATGTATTTTTTTATCCTCGTTGTTTGCAGCAAATGAATTCACTCTTTCTTTAACTCAAGAAGACCTGGTTAATTTTTTTTTTGGGGACTGGGAAAAGGTATCCACAAGAGGAGGGATCCTGTCTCATGTAATCTTATTGCAATCAACTGAGGGGACTGAATAAAGAAAGGGAGCCAGTTCATTTCTGCTCACACTGCGACACAAGAATTTGGGAGCATCCCATTCAGAATTTAACAAATTGTGGCTCATGCTGAGATAGTCCCATAGAGGGTAACAAATTTGGGGATCTCATCCAGGTCCTGGTCATAACATCTGAACTAAGAAATTCGATAATGCTCGCTCTGTCCCACCTTCCCAATTCAAAACAGTGGTGATTGTGAATTAGTTTCCTCTTGCCCTGCAGGGTGTCAATGGACTGAAGGGTGCCAGTGGGCTGAAATGACTACAAAGATTAGCTCTTGGCATACAGTTTTGTAAGTTAGAAGTTGACAACAGATCTGTTATGTGAAATATTGTGTTGATCATTTTGAATTTAAATTTAAATATCTACAAAAATACTGAGCAAATCAACTACTGCCCCATCTGTCTAGTCTCAATCATCAACAAGGTGATGGAAGGGGTCATCAACAGTGCTATCAAACAAAGCAATAATCTGCTCACTAATGCTTAGTTTGGCTTCTGCGAGGGCCACTCAGCCTCATTTCAACCTTGGTGCAAACATAGTCAAAAAAACCAAACTCAAAAAATTGAAGTGAGGGTGACTGGCCTTGACATCAAGACAACATTCAACTGAGTGTGGCATCGAGAAGCACTATTGAAAGTGATGTCACTGGGAATCTGGGGGGTAAACTCTGTGTCATACCTGGCACAAAAGAGGTTGGTTGTGGTTGTTGGAAGTCAATCATCTTAATCCAGGATATTGTTGCAGGAATTCCTTAGGGTGGTGTCCTAGGCCTAGGCGTAACCAATTTTAATTGCTTCAACAATGACCTTCCTTTCATCAGCAGTGGGGATGTTCGCTGATGACTGCACAATGTTCAGTACAATTCGTGACTTCTCAGATATTGAAGCAGTCCATGACCAAATGCAACAGGACCTATCTGGGCTTGTGCTGACAACTGACAAGTAACATTCGCACTACACAAGTGCCAGACAACGAACACCTCCAACAGGAGAAAATGGAATCATCGCTCCCTGACACTCAATGACATTAGCATTACTGAATCCCTCACCATCAACATCTTGGGGTTGCCTTTGAACTTAATCTGAAGTGAACTAGCCATATAAATAAGTGTCAACAAGAACAGATCAGAGGCTGAGAATTTTGCACAGAATAATTCACTTCCTATCTCTCCAAAACCTTCCCATCAACCATAAGGCACAATTCAGGAGTTTGATGGAATATTCTCCCCTTACTGGGTTGAGTATTCTTAGATTTTAATGGCATCAAGGCATACTCTTGACAAAAGCAGGAACGTGGCATTAAGATGGAGGATCAGCATGATTGTATTGAATGGTGGAGCAGGCTCAAAGGGCTGAATGGCCTACGCGTGAACCAAGTTTCTATGTTTCCAACAATACACAAGAGGCTTGACACCATCCGGAACAAAGTAATATGTTTGAGTGACACCCCATCTGCCACATTAAATATTCACAATTCCACCGCAGAAAGGATATTGCCATCCTATCAAGTCACATTTCTGGAACAGTGGTGGAGGGGGCAATGGTGAGATGATGGGAGAGATCAAAGTCTTGGGGTCAGGGAGGTCAAGGATCACCAGGCCAGGGCGCACAAAGTCCTGCCTGATCGTCACTCATCCCCTCTTCTTCCTATCTGAGGTCAAACTTTGGTCAGTTTTAGGTATTCCCCTCAATCTATCACCATTGAGGATAGGCTGAAAATTAACTGAGCCAAGGGCAGGCTTACTGTCCAAGGTTCTACCCACTTCGGTATAAAATCACGAGCAGCTCTAGGTGGGCGGGGTCTCAGAGCTTATCCAGGACATGCAATTTTACTGCCCCTCCCAGCCACCTCAGAACCGGGGACTGGGTGGTGCAAAGCTCTGACCATTAACGAAATTGCTCTCATCCAAGAGCATTATCTCCTTCACCTGTATTCTCCAATTTGCATTTTTACCTTCTCTTATGAATAACAAGAAAAATGCAAATTTCATTTCCACCATTCCTTCAGCTTTGATGAGATTTTCTTTAATTCTAATGTATAACTTTTTTTTAGCATTTGTGTTGATGAAATAATTAACAGTTTCTTGTGATGCTTCCTAAAGCTTCTTTCGTATCTCCTCATTGTCTTTCAGACCTCTCAAATTTCTTTATATTGTTAGTTTCAAATTTGTCATAAGTCTGTTTCAAGTCTTACTAGAATTTCAGTTGTTAATGGTCATCCAAGGAAGTACACTCTTTGTTTTAAATTCATTTTAAATTCTGATGAAGAAATTCCAACAAGTCTTCAATTTAGACATTTTGTGCATTTCAATTTTTGATGACTCTTCAAAGTAGGGAATTATACATTTGGATAATTCTAAGAAATTAATTAAGAGAGATCCCATTTTAATAAAGAAATATTGCTGCCTAAAGAACATCGATTTGTTCTCCGACCTGCTTAACTTTCAAGTTAGAAAATACTGTTGATGCAGCAGTTTTGCTGCGCAGTTCTGAGCTATCGCAACTTCACATTACCTTCCAGTTTACACACTGCTGTTACTTTCAGACAGTCTTTCTATCAGGACTCCATCCAATAATTTAACCTGGCAGCAACAATATTTCATACAGTTGCCAGTTTTTTTTCAGAGTGTGCTAGACCAGACACGTGGACATACAAATAACAGTAATCAGTTGTATGCCAAAAAATAAATGATCCAGAGCTTTTGGGTTTCTCAGGAGAAAATGCAAGTTGTTCATCCCCTTGCAGTCTCCAGCCAGTAGACATCCTCCTCTGAACAGATCTACTGGCCTACTCCAACTGGGAGGTGTTCATTTCGGCAAGGGATTTCAATGGTAGAACCGAGAAATACTTCAACTCATGCAACTATTCTTTTCATGATCACGCTGATGCCCCACAAGGCTGTGTCCTTATCCCTTTACTATGCTCCTTGTGCACCGAGGACTGTGTGGCCAAATTCCCCTCCAACTCGACTTTCAAGTTTGCTGATGACGCCATCATACTGGATCGGATCTCAAACAATGATGAAAAGGAATACAGGAAAGAGATAGAGAATCTGGTGAACTGGTACAATAATATCTCCCTCAAAGTCAACAAAATGAACAAGATAATCATCGACTTCAGGAAGCGTAGTCAAAGACATACTCGAGGTCTACATCAATGGGGACAAAGTAGAAATGATCAAGAGATTCAAGTTTTTAGATGTCCAGATCACCAATAATTTGTCATAGTTCCCTCCATACCAACACAATAGTTAAGTAAGCCCACCAACACCTCTACTTTCTCAAAAGACTAAGGACATTTGGCATGTCCGCTATGACTCTCACCAACTTTTACAGATGCACCATAGAAAGCATTCTTTCTGGGTGTATCACAGCTTGGTATGGCTCCTGCTCTGTCCAAGACTGCAAGAAACTACAAAGGATCATGAATGAAGCCCAGTCCATCACTCAAACCAGCCTCCTGCCCACTGACACCCTTTACACTTCCTGTTGCCAAGGAAAAGCAGCAACCATAATTAAGGACCCCATGCACCCTGGACATTCTTGCTTTCACCTTCTTCTATCAGAAAAAAGATAAAAAAGCCTGAGGACACATCCAACTGACTCAAGAACAACTTCTTTCCCTGCTGCCATCAGACTTTTTAATGGACTCACCTTGCATTAAGCTGATCTTTCTCTACACCCTAGCTATGATTGTAACGTCACATTTTGAACTCTCTCCTTTTCTTCTCTACGAACGGTATGCTTTCTCTCTATAGCGTGCAAGAAACAATACTTTTCACTGTACACAAATACATGTGACAATAATAAATCAAATCAAATTTCATTCCAGTTAAATTCATAGTAGTTTGTAAAGTCCAACATTGCTGTTCTGTCCATGAAACTTAAAATAATAATTAAATGGAAAATCTAGGTGAGATAGATTATATGGTGGACTTAATGGCAAGGTGCTCCCTAGCCGAACAAATACAGCATCTCATAAAGTGAACCTCTCTGTACTGAAACAAATGATTAATTAATGGCATTACTTATCATAACAACATATATCTCCTTTTTTATACATTGGTCTCGTAACCTTCTCTCGCACAAGCACATTAAGTCTACAGCACAGGACTCAAAATAGATTTATTCAATTCGCTTTCATGCTATAACAGTCCTAAACCCTCTCTGCCAGAAGTAAACTACTGACATGATATGTACACTGATATGTGGATGTAATTGTCATAACCTCTGTGCCGATGCTGACTATTGTAACGGAAATACTTGCTTCCGAATGTTATGCTGGTTTCTCTTGGAATCCAGATCGACCAGCTTTTATCTATGGATACAGAAATGCACATGATGGGTATGACTAATATGGTCTGTCTTTTCAATTCAGAAGAGAGCAGTGATATCTTTGAAAACAATTGCTTTGATCAGAGCATTCAACCTCTGCTGCATTTTCCCATCCAAAGTGTCATCACTCTTCTGACTCCCAGCCAATCACTCATTATTAGCTTCTACAAGTAACAATTAATCCTTTAAAACCAGCCAACTTGCTATTTTGTCCCTCTCCTTCCAAACCTTCCTGAAAACCCATCTATACCTTCAGCTGTCTCACTTAATTCTTCTTTCTCTGTGTCTTGTACCTATTTTTGTTTCTCGTATATCACAACGACTATATAAATGCAATAATAAGATAAAGGAACCAAATATGGCCATACAGCCCATTGGGCCTGCTCCGCCATTCAATTATGGTTCGTGATTTTCTCAATGCCATTTTCCCTGTAACCTTTCATCCCCTTCTCAATCAAGAACCAATCTTAAGTATACTCAGTGATCTGGTTTCCACAACCTTTTGTAGCAATGAATTCCATAGATTCACCACCCTATGGCTGAAGAAATTCTTCCTCATCTTGGTCTAATTAAAGTTAATATTTTGTACATTTGATTTTAAGGACTGAATATTTCCAATCTATGGGTAGTCTCCCTGCCAGTCTGCACTCAGGCTGAGTGACAGAAGGAGGGAGGCCAGCGATCGGGTGGGGAGGGGGCAGGTTAGTCTGCCGGGGGGGGGGGGGGGGGGGTTCAGGAGAGATTGAGGCAGGCCAAGGGTGAACTGACCTGGATATATTGGAGAGGAAAAGGGGGGGTGGTGCACAGCAATCGGGCCATGGGGGGGCGGTTCACAGCCAGCAATGTGGGATCATGAGAGTGGGCAGCTATTGAGCTGGCCAGCAACAAGGAAGCCAGCAATGCAAGCTACTGCACACGCGCCGATCTCAGTGCTGACAGATGCGCAGTGACCCACTCAGTACTATGCCGCCATCATCTCCGGGGGAATGGGCCCTGCCCACAGATTGCCAACGGGATTCATGCTGGTGCACACTGCAATGCACAGAGTGTGGGGGATTCATTTACTCCAGTTTTTACATGAATTCGACACTTAGAATTTTTTTGGGAGAAGCGCTTCCGACATATGACCGTTGACCAGATTCCGCCCAGGATTTCCTCATGTTATCTGTATTACATGGTCACATTTTTGACTCAATTCCCAATATTCCCATCGCATATGATATCCACTTGCCACTCATTTAATTTGCGCACATTTTATTTTTTTCCTTTGGCTATCCTTCATGTAATTTTCCTCTGTAGTGACTTATTAAGCCTGAGCAGCTTCAACTCTCTCTTGTTGTTCAGCTTATCCGTGACTCCTGCTGATCATTACTGATCAGATGGGTTGCACTTCTGATGGTTAAAGAGTCAAAAATAAGCTCAATTGCTTCAGCAGTGCAATTACTAACACAGAACCAGTCTGATATTTGGAACGTGCCCTCGTCTTTACATCAACCACTTATGAGGTTGTCAGGGAAATTTGCTAGAGTTTCTGTGGCCAGCAACATGCAAGGGAGCTGACTTAGCACAAGTAGTTAAAATTGCACAATTACTTAAACATTTTCGGTTAAGGACTGCATCTCCTCTTGATAATGCAGCTATACCTTTTACCATCATTTGTAAATCCTCTCAGTCAGTTTGTCCAAAACAAGGTCATCACAACCACAATAAAAATGAAGATATCCCATAGGATATTGTTCAACAGAAAAAATCTGTAATTACATAAAAGTTTATTCTACTTCTCATTAGCAGTTCTATTTGTATCTTTCTTTTTAAAAAACACCACATTAGGAACTTTTTTCAAAGCCTCCAAAATTCTGCTGTTCATAAATGCTGAGATTTTAACAAAGATAGGTAGAAATTCATAACTAGCTGCACCCACTAGGATGTTTTGTATTTTAACTTACTGCACTTTATATATGTTTTGCCAAAAAAAAATTGTGAAAACAGCAATGAAGAGCACATTGTTACTACTTAATATTTGAGCAATCTAGGAACAATCTCTTGGCGTTTACATACTTCTCTTCCAGCTCTTCGACTTACCAGCTCTTAGAGCTTTTCTGTTAGTTTTACTCAATGCAGATCAAATAACACAGGATCTTATAGAAACATATAAAATTATGAAGGGAATAGAAAAGATAGAAGCAGGAGGGTTGTTTCCACTGGCAGGTGAAACTAGAATTAGCTTCAAAATAAGGGGGAGCAGATTTATGACTGAGTTGAGGAGGAATTTCTTCAACCAAAGGCTTGTGAATCTGTGGAATTCCCTGCCCAGTGAAATGGTTGAGGTGCTCTCATTGAATGTTTATAAGACAAAGATAGATAGATTTTTAAACAGTAAAGGAATTAAGAGTTGTAGTGAGCAGGTGAATAAGTGGAGCTGAGTCCATGAAAAGATCAGCCATGATTTTGTTGAATGGTGAAGCAGGTTTGAGGGGCCAGATGGCTTATTCCTGTTCCTAGTTCTTATGTAATTGTTATATTCTTTTGTCAAATGTGCTGCTGAAACCTAAGAGATTATGGCACAAACACCTTCATGTCTACTATCCACATCTTGTGACATTATCCCTCAATATTACCTAACAGTAACTTTCCTATAACATAATGTACTTTTTCATAACAAAATAGGAATTAAGTGCAAGATGGCTGATCCTGCATCCGTCTAAATCAGTCACTTCCAGTCTAACTGATGGGTTGATTAATTATTGACAACCAAAATGCTGTTGCCGAGAGGTTTTTCTTAATTCTTTCAATTAAGCCACTGCACTACCTTCTCTGTTTTCAGGGCATCAACAAAACGCAGAGGGGGCTGGCTTGACTGCTGTGAAATAACACTGAACTGGGAACCACCACATCAGACCATAGTGTGGCCTTACAATTACAATTCACCTTTTAACTATTCTTGGACATGACAAATGTCAATTTGAACGAGCGCTTTAGAGACTCTACTGTCAATGCGAGAATTGCTTCTTGGTATGTCTTGCATGAGCTTTGAGAATTTCATTTCCAAAAATTTAGAGAGAAAACAAAATCTAATTAATCACAAAATCAAGTCAAAATTGTACAACCTGATGTGAACCACATACTGTACATAAAAATTCACTGCATAAAATAAATTGCTCTACATCAAGCGGCAATTGACTTTTCTGCCTTCAGAAATTACCACATTCATTTTCTGCCTATTAGTCAGCTTCATTTTTTAAAAACTGGCAATATCAGATGCTTAATTGTTTTAAAAATTTGCTAACACCATCAGGTTTTTAATATATAAGCCACAATGGTTTCATTATGCACGATGGAAACTTTTCTCCCCACTTTTGATTAGCTTGATCATTAACTAGCAAATTAGTGTCTCGTCGCTGTGGTGAAGAAAATAGAAATCCCATCCATTACCAGTGACAAAACTGAACTGAATAATATAAAATGTTTCATCCATCTGAAATGTGCTGCCTGGGAGGATGCTAGAGACAAGTTGCCTCACGATCTTTAACACGTGCCTGGTCGAGCACTTGGCAGGACATAACATTTAAGGCTATGGGCCAAGTACTAGTAAGTGAGATTAGGTGGGAGGTCAGGACATTCAAAGGATCGAAGGGCCTTGTCTGTATGGTATGATTCTATGACCTACTAAGTGTACGACTGAAGACTGCGCATACGAACCAAAATGGACTTGCTAATGTATGATTCTAAAATAAAAACTGTCATGAAGTTGTGATCTCAACTCACTACTCTGCTTCGAAACCTAATGAATGACCAATGTGTTTATTGAATGGCTGACAACAGATTTCCCGTGAGGTCCTAGAGTCATAGAGGCCTTGGACGTTCCCTCCTCCACCCGATGTACATCAGCAGAAGCACACCAGCGAGTGACCCAGATGCCTCACCACCAACTTGACCCAAGAGAGTCTCTGGGATGCTGGGTTGCAAGCTGGAAGCTGATGCAAAGCTGATGCCAGCCTCGGAGATCCCTTCCTCCGAGGAGTCTTCCGAGCTGTCAGGGGCTGGATGGGTGGGAGCAGCAGTGGTGCTGATGCCAGATGGCCCAGGCACGTCGGGGCCCCTTCCTGCAACACATGACACAACGTTAAGTGCAAGGGAGGGGGAGGCGGCTGCATTGCGTGCAACTTACTCGAGATTTCTCCAACAAGTGGAGGATTGGCAGGTGCTCACTTCTATTCTCCAGCCCGACCATGCTGTTGCTAATGGTCCACATCCCTTCCTCTCCCACACGCTCCAGTGCCCGCTCCTCAAATGGAGTGAGGACCCAGATCTCAGGCACACCACCCCCTGTCTTCACCCTCTCCTGGCAATTGTGGGCATTCTTCTCCTATGGAGACAGAAGAAGCCATATAAAATCTGATGGAATGAGCTCTGCAGGGTTTCAGGGGATTGCCCTCAGAGGGCAAGGGTTATGATACTCTTGGAGGGGGAAAAGGGAAGTGCTTGGGGGGGCGCCAGGGGCTGAAAGCTTGCAGGGTGCTGGGGAAGGAGGGGTCTGGGAATCATTTAGGGGAAAGATACTTGATGATGTTAAACACTCACCCTTGCTGCTTGGATTAGGTCATTCAGTTTGTTGCAGCACTGCTTCCCGGTTCTCCTGGCCAGTGCCCTGGCACCAGTGCCTGCTGCTATGGCCTCCCAGGCTGTGCTTCTTATCCCTTCCATTGGGACAGCATGCTGCTGGAGGGAAGAGGGTGTCTTGCCTTGCCTCCACCGCCTCCGCCTACCTGGCCAGAACAGCATCTGAAAAACAGGGAGCCATCTTCCTGGAGGCCGGTTCTTCCTGCACTGCCCGCTTGTCTATCCAACCTTGGTGTTTATATGGATCAGAGAATCTCTTTGTTAGGGCAGATCAGCTGTAGGCAGTCTGGGCAAGTCAGGAATCCATCAGAGCATCCCAGCGAGTCTAATGCAGTTTCTCTTGTTACCACGGAGGGGAAGCCAAGTCAGCACTTGCAGGTGTGCTGATGGGGGTGGGGAGGGGGGTGATTTGTGCCTTTGTCATGATCAGGGGCAGGGGAGAGAGGGTCATGTCAGTCAGCTATCAGGGTCGGGTAGCTGATGAGGGAGCTATATGCAAGGGGGCCTGGGAGTGGAGGCATGGGTGTGGGGGGTTAAGGTGGTTACTAATGTTGGGGAGGTCTCTGATGTCCCTGGGGGAGAGGGGGAGGTGGGATCTGGCCCGGGGTGGGGGGTTCTGTCTGCAGAGATTTTTTTTCCACTTCTGCGCATGCGCAGTTTGTGACTCCGATGTGAGCTGCAGGTTGTCTGACAAATTAGGCCTCGGCCACTGCCTCTAGCGGCTAGAAACGTTCTAGCCCATAGCTTCAAAGACTGAGTGCATATGAAAACTCGCCCAAAAACAGATCAGGAACTCCCCCATTTTCACACTAATTGGAAACTTAGAAAAAATCTCATAAAATTCCATCCTATATTTCATTCCCTTACAACTTGGAATATTTCTTGCCAAAAGTGACTGCATTAATTGGATGTACTTTTTTGATGTGTTAATTAAAACAATAACAAGAAGAGTACAAACAATAAGGTGTCTATATACAGAAAATAATGGGGGAAATTCTCCGGCTGTTCACGCCGATGGGATTCTCCGATCACACTGGCAGTGCATCCCCTCTTGTGGGTTTCACAGTTGAGTCAGTGACATCAATGGGATTGCATTGGCAGTGGCAGGACCAGAGAATCCTAATGCCAGTGAACAGAGCATCACTTCCTGTCACAAAGAAATACGCAGCTGGGTCGCGAGAGAATTCCCCTCAATGAATCTAATGTTACTTATGCAAGCACTCCAGTGGAGTAATTAGGAAGCAATGTTTTGTTAAGCACTTTATCTTTCAGATGAGCAGCATACCCTCTCGGTGGACATAAAAGATCCTGTGACATTGTTTGCAGACTACAAGAGAGTTAATTCATTGTCTTGTCCAGCAAGTTCCCCTCAATCACCAGTTACTAGAACAAATTACCTGGTAATTTACCCCATTGCTTTACTTATCTGAGTTACAACAGTGGCTACACTTCAAGAGTCATTGATTAGCTATGGAAAGAGTCTGAGATGTCTTGAGCCCATGAAAGGATTACAGCAATGCAATTTATTGCTTTATGTTCAGGTGCCTGTATACATACACCTGCCCTAAGTCTACCCAATTCATATATTACATTTTGCCCACTATGCATTGCTTCATACTTTTCAATATTACATTCTACTTTCATTACAAACTGATTTAAGCCATTAAATCATTTAGTGCATCAACTGTATCTAATGATCACTGTGAAGAGGAAAAGGGGGAGAATATTGATTTGATCTGCATTACCCAGTGTATGGTTTAACTGGGTTTAACAAACTTTGAAGGATATACTGAGCGACTGCTCTCTTTGCTCCACACAGAAGCCAGGTCCAATGACCATCATCCATCTTCCCTATGAAATTTACTTTTAAATCATATCAGCTAATGATTTACTTCACTTCAGCTCCTGAGACATCAATCTCGATGACAGAACAA
This sequence comes from Carcharhinus amblyrhynchos, assembly GCF_965287045.1. Classification (NCBI taxonomy): domain Eukaryota; kingdom Metazoa; phylum Chordata; class Chondrichthyes; order Carcharhiniformes; family Carcharhinidae; genus Carcharhinus; species Carcharhinus amblyrhynchos. Next base: position 24,432,715 of record NC_137328.1, on the reverse strand, counting down.
TGAGGTCCAACCCCAAAATATTCTTCGCCTAAACTTAAAAGTTCAGGAGTCTTGTGGCACAATGGGTAGTGTCCGGCTTCTGAATTGGAAATTGCAGATTCAAGTCCCAATCAGGACTTGATGATCAAGGAAATTGCACTCACAGAGCCGCAGTCATGGAGTTATAGAGGTTTACAGTACGGAAACAGGCCCTTCAGCCCAACTTGTCCATGCCACCCTTTTTAAAACCCCTAAGCTAGTCCCAATTGCCCGCAATTGGCCCATATCCCTCTATACCCATCTTACCCATGTAACTACCTGAATGCTTTTTAAAAGATAAAATTGTACCCGCTTCTACTACTATTTCTGGCAGCTTGTTCCTGACTACTCACTACTCTCCGTGTGAAAAATTTGCCCCTTTGGACACTTTTGTATCTCTCCCCTCTTGCCTTAAGCCTTTGCCCTCTAGTTTTAGACTCCCCTATCTTTGGGAAAAGATCTATCTATCTGATCTGTGCCCCTCATTAATTTACAGACCTCGATAAGATCACCCCCCAGCCTCCTACGCTCCAGGAAAAAAAAGTCCCAGCCTCTCCAGCCTCTCTTTATAACTCAATCCATCAAGTCCCTGTAGCATCCTAGTAAATCTTTTCTGCACTCTTTCTAGTTTAATAATATCCTTTCCATAATAGGGTGACTAGAACTGCACACAATATTCCAAGTGTGGCCTTACTAATGTCTTGTACAACTTCAACAAGACGTCTCAACTCTTGTATTCAATGTTCTGACTCATGAAATCAAGCATGCCGAATGCCTTCTTCACCACTCTGTCCACCAGTGACTCCACATTCAAGGAGCTATGAACATGTACCCCTAGATCTCTTTGTTCTGTAACTCTGCCCAGCACCCTACCATTAACTGAGTAAGTCCTGCCCTGGTTCAATCTACCAAAATGCACCACCTCGCATTTGTCTAAAATAAATTCCATCTGCCATTCATCAGCCCACTGGCCCAATTGATCAAGATCCAGTTGAAATTGGAGATAACTTTCTTCACTGTCCACTATGCCACCAATCTTGGTGTCATCTGCAAACTTACTAACCGTGCCTCCTATATTCTCACCAAATCATTAATATAGTTGACAAATAACAGTGGATGCAGCACTGATCCCTGAGGCACACCGCTGGTCACAGGCCTCCAGTTTGGAAAACAATTCTTTACAACCACCCTCTGGCTTCCTTCAAGAAGCCAATTTTGTATCCATATAGATACCTCACCCTGGATCCTGTGAGATTTAACCTGATGCAACAACCTACCATTCGGTACCTTGTCAAAGGCCTTGCTAAAGTCCATATAGACAACATCAATTGCTCTGTTCTCATCTACCTTCTTGGTTACCCCTTCAAAAAACTCAATTAATTTTGTGAGATATGATTTTCCACTCACAAAGCCATGCTGACTGCCCCTAATCAGTTCTTGTGTCTCTAAATGCTTGTAGTTCCTGTCTCTCAAAATACCTTCCAACAACTTACCCACCACAGATGTGAGGCTCACTGGCCTGTAGTTCCCAGGCTTTTCCCTGCAGACCTTTTTAAACAAAGGCACAACATTTGCCACTCTCTAATCTTTAGGCACCTCACCCGTGACTATCGATGATTTAAATATCTTGGCTATGGGGCCTGCAATTTCCTCCCTAGCCTTCCACAATGTCCTGGGATACACTGCATCAGGTCTCGGGGATTTCTCTACCTTGATGCGCTTTAAGACTTCCAGCACCTCCTTCTCTGTTATATGTACACTTCTCAAGACATCACTATTTACTTCCCCAAGTTCCCTAACATCCATGCTTAATGGGATCAAACAGGTTGACTGTGTCAACCTGCGAAAAATCTTATGCCAATGGTGGGTGATAAGAGTGGGAGAGACTCCTGGTCAGCAATGCTAAATGTGGAATAGCGCTCCTCAATCTGTAAACCTGTGGCAACAGATTCAGCAATTACTAGCTACAGAAACAGAGAAAGGTCTGTGCCTTGGTGCACCACCAGGTGTGGGAAGAGAATTGAAATTGAAACACTTAAGTGTTCATCTCTCCCTGTCATGGGATAAGAGCATGAGAGACTGCTATATGAATGCAAGTTGTTTTATTGCTAACCCGATCAATATGCTGTTATAATGCAGTCACAAAAGTGTAATTTATTTTGCTGTGAGTATAACATTTGAGAACAGTGCTTTCTCCTGGAATTTACTATGTGTGCTTCAGCTGTAGTTGCCAGTTTTTCTAGCTGTCTGGGGGATTTGAAGACTGCCGTGGCTCCAACATGGATTTGGATCCTAAATGAAGTGCTGAGTTGCATTTTATAATTTGGGTCCATTCCAAATTTTTATGTGCAGTCCAAGAACACAATATCCTTTGATTTAAATTACTAGAAATTTGCCGCAAAGTGGAAATCACAACAGCTCGCAAAATTTCATTGGCAAATCAGATGTTTGGTCAGGACTGTATTAAGAAGCACTGCATGCAAGGATTGAGTGTGGAAATTTGGAAATTCTAATCTACCCTAAGCAATTCGTGCTAAATCCAAATTCCACTCAGATGCAGCAGGAGAAACTAGTTTCAGAAATGCCAAATAAAAGTAAGACAAAACTGGCAGAGGATGATAATCGTAGCTGAGAGTGAAAATCATCGAATTTGTGACCTTTGTGACATCCATGCCAAAGATATGGCCTTACTTATGATCCAATCTGCAGCACGATAGATACAAATGTGTTTGTCACATATCGAATAGAGATTTTCATTAAAAACACTGGTGCCTTTTTATGCATGAAAGACAGAGGCAGCTCAGAAGCCAGCCTGTGATCAGCTGTGCTCCAGGCAGTCAATTGCCCTTCCTTCACCCCTTCAGGAAAAAAAAGCAAGCAATCTATCATTTTAATCTAACTTCATCAGCTCGGCTGGAGGGATGAAGTGTCTCGTTAACATTCTCGTCATCCTTTTGCCGGTTGATAGTCCACCCATAGTTTGTAACTCTCCAAAAAAAAATGTAAAATTGATCTATCATCTTTGCTAAAATATATTCCATTAGAGAACATTTCTCGTGAATTAATGTTGATGATAAGCAACCCAATCGGAAATGAGTGGTAGAGGATACACATCAAGAAGTGATGAATTACTCAATTATGAATGATGTAAATAGACAGATCTAATGAGTGTCACAGGCATAAGTGAGTTATGTGGTCTATGTCATGACTGGTCTTTCTTACATGGCAAAGGAAAATGACTGCTTAAATTAAATTCAAATTAGATGTCTGTACAGAGCATACTTAATGCTCCATTAAAGCTGCTTCTTCAGGATAATATCAAAGATATTATCAAGTGTCAAGACTCCCATCTCCTTCCCACTATTGTGCACTCAGCATACTCCATAATTCTTTTCACCTTTTACATTTTTGGAAGTAATCAATCTGTAATTGGTATGGTTTTTACGCTGATTCCCCATAGAGACAGATAATATAGGAAAAGAAACTCAAGCTTCCAGAGAATGGCTGAAAGGATCGCGCAAGATTCTGTTAAGAGTTTTACTGTAACACACAAACTAAAAGCAACATTGACTGAACGCTTTTTCAGTATGCAAACAGCTTCTGACAAAAAATCTCCCTTTACTCTGTCCCTACAGCAGACATTTAATTCTCCAGGAACCATTCCGAAAAGAGATTCTTAGCTCCTTTTCACTTTTCCAGCCCCGTAACTTCTAGTTCCCAAGTTGACTTTCACAGTATGGGTTACCCTTGAGATTTCTCTCTCTAGCCAAAGCTCGGCAAATATTTCAAGTTTGTTTCAACACTCACGACCTTGGCCTCTTCTATCTAAGAGCTTGCTCCCATGCACATTTTGTGTGGTCAACAATGGAGACTTGCCACCCCTACCAGTCTGCTCTTTCTCGCTCATTCTCTCAAATTCTAGCGTACTGACTGTGATATTTAGGAAAACGTGCAACCTGTTCCTACAATGGCTTCTTATGGACTCTTCCTCTCTCCAAGCCCACCTCTATGGCAACATGAATCACATGGGTCAGGTAGAAATATCCTCTCGAACATCTCAACTCTATCTTCTAGACCATCTCAACTCTATTCCATCTTGAAATTACATCTAAGAATTAAAGTATAACATTTATAAAGTCTGCCATTCCAAAGATCTCCCTCTGGGCACTGTTTACATATGTATCTTGCACTTTCTTCCCAGTAAAACAACCGGGGCCACCCATTAGCCAGCCAACTACCCAAGCTTGTTGTCAATGGAACCCGGACTAGGTCACATGACACATTCGTTCCTCCATCTTAGGCAAAATGAAAGGCACAGTCCCAAAATATAACAATCTTATAAAACCTCACCTTTGTAGCATCATATTGAAAAAGGAAGTGAAAGGGCCAATCCATATTGCAAAATGCCAACTAAACAAAAGATGAGAAGATTATTTCATCTAGAAGTATTGGCAAAATACCAACTAAACAAAAGTTGAGAAGATTATTTCATCAAAAAGTACTGATTAGATCAAAACCAGTCTGGCTTTTAAAGTTTGACAGAGGAAGGAATGACTCGGGTGATGAACTCAGAGAGATTACAATGACATCTAGTTTCAATGCCGTGAGGATACAGAGAACAATAAGAGTTTATAGAGTAAAACCGAAGGAACCCAAGGGAACAATCTTCAGCAAAGCATTGCTTCAATTCTATTGATAGACAGTGGTAATTACATAGAGCGACAGAGACGGGTTAAAGATTTGGAAGCTGGTATCAAGACACATTGCCATTAAACCACTTCTTGTATTCTGTCCAGGGAAGCCACAGAGTTTCCTTACAGGATATGGGAACATACCTTCAATTGACATGGGGTTTATAGAGGGTTACACATTGTTGAAAGAAAAGATACTTAGATTGAAAGTTAGTCAACATCACAAACTCTATCCTTTGCAGCTAAGTCATAGGGCTGAATTATCACCCTCGAGGTGGGTAGCAGAAGTCAGGAACATTAACAGCTCGGTTCCCACACCCCTCCTCTCCCCACCCAGCAATAATCATATTGGACTCAAAACGTTAACTCTGTTCCTATCCCTACATACTGTCCGACCTGAATATTTCTAGCCTTTCGTTTTTATTTCATTGTATTTAGTCCCATCACAAACTCGACCATCGTCGCCAATTCCATTCCAGGAACACCAGGAACACTGCCCTCCTGCCTGGAACACTGCCCTCCAGACAGGAACATTGCCCTCCTGCTGGGAACAATGCCCTCCAGACCAGGAACACTGCCCTCCTACCGGGAACAATGCCCTCCAGACCGGAAACACTGCCCTCCAGACCGGGAACACTGTCCCCCTGCCTGGAGCACTGTCCTCCAGACCGGAAACACTGCCCTCCAAACCAGGAATACAGCCCTCCTACCGGGAACAGTGCCCTCCTGTCTGGAACACTGCCTTCCTGCCTGGAACACTGTCTTCCTGACCGGGAACACTGCCCTCCTGAACTGCCACTGGAAGCCCAAATCTAGTTGCACCAACACCCACATATCACCATCCCCTGCTCTTTGGGAAACTGGAGGCTGACTCAAAAATCCCAGGCGACCTCCTTAAACTGTCCTAAACAAATTTTTTAATGAATTAGAAACAGAAAATGTTGCAAAAGCCCAGCAAGCCTGGCAGCAACAGTGGAGAGAGAAGCGTCGTTAATATCTTTCATCCGAATGACTCTTCTTAAGAATTCTTCAGGTTTTTAAGGAGCTTGATTGCCTCATGATAGTGGACTGCCTTACTAAGCAGCAAATCCATTTCCCTAAAAAGGCCAGTGCTGGGAATGTGTTCAGAGAAATGACATACTGTCAAATGCCATATTTTCAGGCTCAGTCCACTTTCGTTCCTGACCTCAGTCCCAAAGATGTGCTTGTTACGTGCACTGGCCATGCTAAATTCTCCCTCAGGATACACAAACAAGTGCCGGAGTGTGGTAACTGGGGGATTTTCACAATAACTTCATTGCAGTGTTAATGTAAGCCTATTTGAGACACTAATAAGTAAACTTTAAACTTAAGACGGTGAAGATAGAAAGTTCAACCCCAACTCTTACTTATTCATCTCTAATTTATATTAGCTGGTTCCCCCAATGTCTCAACAGTTCCAATTTCTGTATTTGCATCTTCACATGTCCTTCTCAATCATTTTTCAGCACTCAAACCCCACATTTATCTAGCTGCCAATAAACCATCTTGGTCAGAATCACAACACATTGAAAGGTTCTCATTTAAAAAATTAATTTTGTTTGAGATGCTAGACACAACTACAGAAAGTCCCTTTTACAAGTGCTGAGTTGGGATTTTCGAGCATGTTCAGTTGGGATTAAGTTTATTAACAAATCCTTCTTCCTGCACTATCATCATAGCACCCTGGAGAATCATCCCTTAAATATCTCCTGTACACCCAAGGTTAAAGTCCATTATTGTGTCAGCACTGACTAAAGCTTTAAATACTGGATTCTGAGTTCTCTTCTATTTTTATCTGAGCTTCCTGTATCACATCTGAGCCACAGCAGAGATTTCAATATTTCACTACCAGAACTAAGTATACTCTTTACTTCTCTTTGACCTATGCTTAAACCCTAACTCACACTTACATCACCTTGATGCTCGACTTCTTCAATATCACCTTTCATAAACATTTGATTTGATTTAATTTATTATCATCACATGTATTACCATACAGTGAAAGGCATTGTTTCTTGCGCACGACACAGACAAAGCATAACATTCATTGAGAAGGAAATGAGACAGTGCAGAATGCAGTGTTACAGTCATAGCTAGGGTGTAGAGAAAGATCAACTTAATGCAAGGTAGGTCCATCCAAAAGACTGTTGGCAGTAGAGAAGAAGCTGTTCTTGAGTTAGTTGGTATGTGACCTCAGACCCTTGCATCTTTTTCCTGACAGAAAAAGGTCAAAGAGAGAATGTCTGAAGTGCATGGGGTCCTTAATTATGCTGGCTGCTTTGCCAAGGCAGCAGGGAGTGTACACAGACTCAATGGACGGGAGGCTGCTTTGATGGATTGGGCTACATTCACGACTTTTTGTTGTTCCTTGCGGTCTTGGGCAGAGCAGGAGCTATACCAAGCTGTGATATAACCAGAAAGAATGCTTTGTATGGTGCATCTGTAAAAGTTGGTGAGAGTTGTTGCTGACATGCCAAATTTCCTTAGTCTTCTGAGAAACATTAAGTTAATAAAGACTCTATGGCATTGGTCCACCAAAACAAATTAACAAATTTCCTTGTGCAAGTTGGCTGCCACTTTTACTTTCAAAAGAATAATGAATACACTTCATTCATTAGCTGTAAAATGTTCTGAGGGTCTTCAAATGCAGAGTTTTACTGTTTGTTCAGTTTTCGTGATTTGCAAAATTAGAACAGATTTTTAAATTAATTTTCTGCAGAACTACCTCTGATTTTTTGGGGGTCCAATTAATCCCAATGATTTTCTCTCTTTTGAAACACTTAAAATTTCATACACTTGAATTCCTTTTGATTTAGACAACTGAGAATTGGTCTAATGTAAAGTTTATTTATAGTGTCTCAAGTAGGCTTATATTATCACTGCAATGGTGTTACTGTGAAAATCCCCTAGTCACCACACTTCAGCACCTGTTTGACTACACTAAGGGTAAATTTAGCATGGCTAATGCACCTAACCAGCATATGGTTTGGACTTGTAATCAAGGGTTTTAAAACTATAACAAAATTCAATACGGTAAATGCAAAGGAATTATTTTGAAAAGTAAATAATCTAGAACATTTAATATTAGAGTTAAAGTGCCCCTTTGGAGTCAAATTAAGAAGCACTTTACTTCACAAATGGTAACAGCAACCTGCAACCATCCTACTCCCTACCCCACCCTCGCAAATGGCTGTGCTTGCCACAGTAATTTCTGAAAATTTTAGAACTGAGATGGACGTTTTTGTTTGTTAACAATGTGAAGGAATCAAAAGCAAATAAATAAAGTTGAAACACTGATCAAACAAGGTCTAATAGTCTCGTTGTTTTGGTTTGTATGTCCTAAAATAACTCAGGAGCAGAATTTTCCCAAGCCCTCACTGGCTGGTTCTATGGTGAGCATGTTAGGGAGGCGGGGGAGAAGTATAGGGCGGGAGATCCAGAAATTGGTTTTACACCAGCAAGAGTCGACAGTGGGATCTTCCACTAGTACCCGCAATGACTGGTCATAAAACCTGCCAGAGGCCAGCGTGAAACTAATCCGCATTCCATTATTGGTTTGATAAGAGGTTTACAGCATGGAAACAGGCTCTTTGGCCCAACTTGTTCATGTCGCCCTTTTTTTTAACCATTAAGCTAGTTCCAATTGGCCCTGTTTGGACCATTTCCCTCTGTACCCTTCTTACCCATATAATTATGCTTTTAAATTATGCTTCTTACCCATATAAAAATGCTTTTTAAAAGATAAAATTGTACCTGCCTCTACTACAACTCTGCCTGCTTGTTCCAGACACTCACCACCCTCTGTGAAAAAATTGCCCCTCTGGACCCTTTTTGTATCTCTTACCTTGACCCTGTGTCCTCTAATTTTAGACTCCACTACCTTTGGGAATCTATCTAGCTGATCTATGCCCCTCATTATGTTATAGCCCACTACAAGATTACCCCTAAGCCTCCTATGCTCCAGGGAAAAAAGTCCCAGTCTATTCAGCCTCGCTTCTGCCAATGAAGGCTTGAGCATTTATGCCAGATTCTCCAGGATGCCAGCGGGAAAACACACTGCCGTAAACCACATTTGGACCCAGTTAGTACACAGATGTTGGGGCTCATCTGAACAATGTCTAGCATTGACTCTGGAGATCAGAATGGAGGCTGCCCATACTCTGAACCTTGGATCACCAGCAAATTAGAAATCGCTCATGCTAGATATGGGACGAAGGGGGAATCAGGATATTAAATTTGATAAATAGCCATGATCAAAATGAATGGCAGAGCACACTCAAAGGGCCAAATGGCCTACACCTGCTTCTAGTTTATATATTTCCTGTGCTGTACTGTTCTTTGTTCTTCTTTAGCAAGCTTTGGTGTGCTTGCAAGTGCATCAAAATTGGGATAGTACATAGAACCTGTAACTTCAACTGATCCGTGAGGATTGCTTCATGTTTATGTCCATCCTTGGTAGCCTTTTGATGCTATACATTTTGGATTTTGTCCAACAGATCTTTCTGGAAAGCTTCCATGGGAGTAGATGTGGATCAATTTTTCAATTTACTCCCTCTCTTTTGATGATCCATTTGGTCTTCTGTTGATCCTGGCATGTTCAGCCTGTGTAGAATTTCATTCCCAATTGTTAGGAGAATTTTTATGCTTTGCTTGTCGGAGTCAGATACCCCTGAATCAGTAAACCACATCTCTGAATGCTGTTCAAATATTTTGAGTTTGGACAAAAGGTCAGCTGCATCCCAATTCAAACTGGGAATTTTGTGGACATTTTGACGAGATCTTTATGACATTCCTCTTTGTTTTATTCAATCTGTTGTTCAACAATTGCCCGTCATAATTGCAACATTCTCTGGCCTGATTTGATGATGGTTTGATTGTTCTTGTTTTGTTTGACTCTCTCTCATTCGCTATCGATCCAGCCTACACCCTGGTCACTCACCTTTCCAGACTGAGCTAACCTAGTGCTGGTCCTCTCAATGTGCTGCCCCACTGACTGAACTGAGGAGTTATATGCTTCAATCACACCATGAGGGATCCATCTTATCTCTTTACTGTGTGATCAGCACATTGCCATGTCGAAGAATGTTAAAACCGCAATCTCATTTCAGTGTGTCTAAAATGTCAACGGTTGTATCATGCTATGTGGCACAACCCAAGACCATTCACTGTATTGTATCTGTACTTAATTTTGCTGCCACACAACAGTATGGGGCAGCTAACACTGCTGCCTCACAGCGTCACAGATCTGGATTTGATTCCTGGCTTGGGTCTGTGCAGAGTCAGCACGTTCTCCCTGTGTCTGTGTGAGTTTCCTCTGGGTGCTCCAGCTTCCTCCCAGAGTCCAAAAGATGTGCTGATTAGGTGCAATGGTCGTGATAAATTCTATTTCAGTGTACCCGACCAGGTGCCAGAGTGTGGCATCTTGGGAATTTTCACAGTAACTTCATTGCAGTATTAATGTAAGCCTACTTATGACACTAATAAATAAACTTTAAACACTGTTTGATCTCCACTGAATACAATAACCATAAGATATAGGAGCAGAATTAGGCCATTTGGCCCATCATGTCTGCTCCACCATTCAATCATGGCTGATAAGTTTCTCAACTCAATTCTTCCACTTTTTCCCTGTAATCTTTGATCCCCTCACCCATCAAGAGACTAGCTATCTCTGTCTTAAATATTCTCAACGACCTGGCCTCCACAGTTTTCTGTGGCAATGAATTCCATAGTTTCACCATTAAATAAGTTCCTCCTGATCTCAGGTTCTAAGGATTCTGAGGCCGTGCCTTTGGAACCTATTCCTCTTTAAATGATATTAAAATCACTCATAAGGGGTTGATTTATTTGGTAGGTGGATAAGAACAGTTATCCAAATGCAGAAGAGGTTTGAAGGGATCAGCAGCAGAGTTGTGTGCGTTGCATTCATTGCTCACAAGCCAAAGTGAAATTAAGACTGGATCACGTGACACACTTCCCTGCTAGTGATGACATGCTGTTAGCCCCTTAAAGGCATCTTACAATAATAAACACTAAAATTATCCTTATTTGCCAGTAATCAGAGTAAACTGACTGCACTGAAAAATAGAGTGCATCATCCATTGAAAGAGTTTCTTCGTGCACAAAATTTCTATGTAAATAAAGTGTTACTTGGAATATCAAAAGTTACAAATAATAGCCAGATTTCTCCAGCCATTCATGCTAGCAGGATTCTCTGGTCCCGCCAGCAGTGCACCACAACCTGTGGGTTTCCTACCAGGGTGGGGTGACATTAATGGGAATTCCAATTGATTACGACAGGATCAGAGATACCCGCCTCTAGCAAACAATGTGCTACCTCATGACAGCAGGAAACACACGGCTGGGAGGCTGGAGAATCTTGCCCAATACTTTTTGGGTGTGGAACTAGAGTTATTTAACAAAGAGGGTGCAATTTGTAATGGAACTGCTTTCAAGGTTCGAAGTCTAATTCAGAGAGTATGATACAGAAAGATAAATACCTTTTCATATTTTACATGTGATTCCTTTCTTATCAAACAGTTGGCCATTTTGATATACATTCACAGCCATTTCTTAAATTAAAATGGTTTATGTTATAATTGCCCCATCATTAAAAGGTGATCAGTTTATCAAGCACACATATTCTCTGCAAGTGAACTTCATAAGTATCACGAAACAGAGATTTCATTGTAGTGGCTGTTATAAGTTCTTATAGCAGAAGTCCATCCAAAGCTGGTAAAGACAACAATGTTCCACTTCAATGCTTTGTGACCAGTGCTCAGTTGGTATGCCACCTTACCCATAGATGTTAAAGGCTATATCCAACACTTCCAGTAAAATGTACACCATGAAATCGGAAAATCAGATCATTTTCTGGCCCATTCTGCTCTTCCTGTGAATGAGATTGGATTTTGCTATGCCTGACTAGCAATGCTCATTTGGCATTCAAACTGAGACTTAAGCCTTGACCTCATAGAAAAGTAAAAAGCAGGATGTCTCTCTAGTGATGAGGTGGGAAAGGGCATTCTAAACGCTTCACAGAAAGGCTAATTGGTAATTAATCTAGCACCATGACAACAAATGAATTTTAGTTAATTGCACAGTCAATAAAGGTCAAATTTGACATCAATTTATCATCCATTAGAAAGTGATCTGTTCTTACTGTTTCAGAGTAAAATGGAGCTAATGTTTGTTAATTAGGAGAACCAAGGGACAAAATGAGATAACTCTCAGAATCGGGTGCAGGAATTGCGATGCACCATTATCACATGTTGTTTTGATATAGAAATCCGACAGTGCAGAAGAAGACCATTCAGCTCGTTAACTCCGCACCAACAATAATTCCACGCAGGCTCTATCCCTGTAACCCGACATATTTACCCCACTAATCGCTCTAACCTAAGTATCTCGGGACACTAAGGAGCAATTTAGCATGGCCAATGCACCCAACCTATAAATCTTTGGACTGTGAGAGGAAACCCACACAGGCATGGGGAGAACATGGAAACTCCACACAGACAGTGACCCATGACAGGAATCGAAAGCAGGTCCCTGGAGCTGTGAGGCAGAAATGCTAACCACTGTGCCACCATGTCATGATACAAAAAGCATACACACTTTTTGATGACTACAAAGGATTGTAATATTCAGCAAAATGTTACATGCATTGCTGAGTGCCTGCACGCATCAGAAAGGGGTGCACGTTTGTGTGAGGTTCGCACTACTTGAAGTTCATCTGCACTAATTAAAGTTAGCCCGAACCTCTAAAAGGGGAGGTACATTCTGGCTGAACCAGATCATAGAACCCTACAGTACAGAAATAGGCCATTTGGCCCATCGAGTCTGCACCGAGCACAATCCCACCCAGGCCCTACCCCCATACCCCTACATATTTACCTGATAGTCCCTCTAATCCAAGCATCTCAGGACACTAAGGGGCAATTTTAGCATGGCCAATCAACCTAACCTGCATATCTTTGGATATGGGAGGAAACCGGAGCACCCGGAAGAAACCCACACAGAAGTGAGGAGAATGTGCAAACTTCAAGAATGGTTCCAGGGATGAGAAATCTCAGTTACGAGGAGAGAAGTTGGAACTGTTTTTTCCTTGGAGAGAAGAAGGCTATGAGGAGATTTGATAAAGATATTCAAAATCATGGGGGCTGCTGGTCAAAGTAGATAAGAGGAAACTGTTCCCGCTTGTAAAAGGATCAGGAACAAGAGGTCACAAGAAAGTGATTTTCAAAAGAAGCAAATGTGATTTGTGAAAAACCTTTTTCATACAAGTGGTTCGGGTCTGAAATGTACTGCCTGGTAGTTTGGAGGAAGCAAGTTTAATCAAGACATTCAATGGGACATTAGATGATTACTTGGATAGACTTGTGACACGAATAAATAAATTTAAAAACTAGAGTATTAGGAAAAGGCAAGGGAATGGCATCAAGTCATGATGCCCATTTTAGAGAAATGGTGCAGACATGATGGGCCAAATGGCCTACTTCCATGCCATAACAATTCCGTGATAATGGACGATGGCCCTTCAAGATAGATTGGCAAAATTGAGTCCATTCCACCTGATACCAGCAGTTCCCTTGCTCATTTGCAGTTGGGTACACAGAATGTCAGTAACTGTAGTGACTGTTTTGGGACCTCCCTTCGTAGAGTTTGCGTTCATGCTTTTAGTGGAGAACGGTGTTGAGCCTCAAGCAGGGGAACAAACAATTGCTGGATCTCCTACAGAATGACAAAGCAAGAACTTGTAGCACCAAAAGCAAGTTCCTCCACTGAAGCAATGTGAACCAACCTTTCTGTTACCAGCATAACCACCAATTCCCAGTTGAAAGTAAACTGTGGACTTCGATGAGCCTCACTGAGTTTTTAAGCAACACAGCCAAACATACTACAAACATATTACTGCAGCAGAATGTCATGTGACAAACACTGATCAAATGAGAAAAAGACTCTCCCATCAAAAAATTTGGTCATCTAAGTTGTTGAGTGCAGGTCAACCATAATTTTTTTCATTTTAGGAAAGTTAAAGCTTAAGTTTCTTTCCTGTCGATCAGGCAAATAATATCACCACTTTACTTCTAATGAACTTTTTTCATCATCTATTATGCCTGTTGGGATTTCTAACAGAAAGAGTCTTAATTAAGATTGGCCTAATTTGGTTTCTTATTTAATCCATTCTGCAAGATTCATAATGGTACTGTCCATTAATACAGGTTACCACATGATTTATCACTGCACTACAGTGACAACTGTTGTAGGGACTGTAAACTCATATCATTTCAGCAGTATGTGTGCCCATTGTTTCACAGCATAGAACTATATAAACTATTTCCAACCAATCCTGAAGACACAAACTTTCATATCAATCAAGCATGCAACTAATTTCTTTCCTTCAGCATCCCCAAGGGGCTTTTCCCTCTGCAACAGCCTAACCCACTCTTCAGTCACCCACAACACCCCATCCTTCTCCTATGGCACCAACAGAGAAAATGCTGGAAAATCTCAGCAGGTCTGGCAGTATCTGTAAGGAGAGAAAATAGCTGATGTTTTGAATCCAGATGACCCTTTGTCTCCTATGACAGCTTCCCATGCAAACACAGGACTTACAAAACCTGTCCTTTTATTGCATCCCTTCTCTCCCACAAACCGTCCTTCCAAGTGAAACAGTGAGTTATTTGGACTGTTTTCAATTTAGTCTACTGCATTCACTGCTCACAATATGATCACCTCCGTACTGAGGAGAGACAGACTGGGTGACTACTTTGCAGAATGTCTCCATTCAGTCCACAAACATGACCTTGACCTTCTTGTCACTTGTAATTTCAGTTCTTCACTTTCCTCTCCTTTTGATCTTTCTTTCCAATGTTTCCGTGAAGCTTGAAGCAAACTTGAGGAACACCACCTCATCCTTTGACTCAGCATTCTTCAGGCTTTGCATTTAACATGCAGTTCAACTTTTTTTTACACCATAACCTCTGCCAACATTTTATTCCATTTTTTTTCCCACTTTCTTCTGTTATGCCTTAATTTTGTGTTCAAACAGCTGTAATCCAGCCATTCACACCTCATCTGAACGCACCTCTTTCTTTGCTTCATCCATTACAACTTCCTCTGGCTTTTGTACCGTGAAATTGTCGTTTAATTTCTCCAGCACTTTCACCCTACCACAGACCTTTCCTTTTATTCTTCCTCCCCATCACAGGCTTTTCCTTAAATGTCGTCCATCAGCTAAGAGGTTGTGTGCGTATGTGGTCCCCTTTTAAGTTACGAATAGTTTGATTTTAAAATAACCCAGCAGACAACATTCAGTCTTAATCAAGATAAGGCTTAATCACAAAAACTACTACTTAAAGTCACTTAAGTAAAAAGTGATAAGGTTAACTTTAAAAAAAAACAAAGATTAAAATGCAGATAAAGAAGAAAAATCAGTCACTGAGTTATGAACAGAGGCCTATTGCTTGAGTTCCTTCTTTTTGAATTTAGGGAGTTAAAACTTAAAGTTAGCACGCTGTGTTGACTTCTGCAGTTGATGTTTGCCTCTCAGATGGATTCAGCAGGTCAGCAAGCTTTTGGAAGAGAATGTTTCCTATTCGTCACAATTTCTCTAATTTTGTCATTTGCAGATTGTCTGGACTTTTTCAACAAAATCAGCAATTGATTTCTTAATATCTGCAACTTTGTCCTCCCTTGGCCAAGAAACCTTTCTGAAGCTCAAATTCTTCCTGGGTGTCTACATGTGAAAATGATTGTTCGCAACCAGTTCAAACCTTAGAATGGCTGCTATCATGTGACCAGGACAAAAAATGTCATTTTCCAAATAAGACAAGTGGTAATGCAATTTAGTAATCCAAAATCGCCTTATCAGCTGCTGCGTTCAAACAGGGCCAAAGTTTTCACACAGTCAGGGAAAGCCATTGCCTGCTTAAGGTGCTTTGAATTGAAGAAATCTTATTGTGTCTACGTGCAATCCACTTAAAGCTCTCTGGAAGTTTGAACCATTGCAGTTGAAAAGGGCCTGGTGACCTGCAGCAGCCTTTTAAGGCTTCTTTTGTTTGTTTAGGTAGGCAGATTAGCTTTTCTACCCCGCACGCCCCCCCCACCAAATCCTGCATTTGCGTCACATCCTTCCCTTATTCGGTTGCTAAAAGCCTATTAAATTTATTTTCTTTCCTCAATTCCAATGAAAAGTCATCAGCCTGAAATGTTGACATTGTTTCTCTCCACAGATACCATCTGACTTGCTGAGTATTTCCAGCATTTTCCAATTTTATTTTAGATTTCCCTTATCGGCAATATTTTCCTTTTGTATGATAAACATTTCTTTCATACAGTCCTTTTTTTTGAAAACTCGTTGTTCAATGAACAGTTAGGTAATGATAATTCTTTGACCAAAAAACAGTACGAAAATAAAACTGAAAGTTCTGGAACTAGTCTGCAAGTTTGGCACAGTCTTTAAAGAGATAAAGAGAATTAACATTCCAGGTTAATAACATTGTGTCAGAACTGGAAAAAGTTAGAGATGTGACACACTTAAAGAGGCAAAAAAAGGGGGAATGGAAGGCAGAGTGGAGAAGAAGATTTATGATAGGGTGGAAGATAGGATAGATTAAATGACAAAATGTATGATGGCACAAATAAACAATAAGATGTATCCAAAAGAGGTGAAAATAGGAAAAACTGAAAGGACCAAGAGCTGCAGTCCATAAGAAAATCACATTAGTTGATGTGATACAAGGTATGGCACATATAAGGTTTCTGTAGGACTGACTACAGTACTCCCAACACAGTGGTGTAAAAAGGCATACGAACTGAACTGAGGGTAGGTTGTGTTGGATAGAGCTGTGTGTACCAGCAAGCATGGCGACAGCTCCTAGCTTATACCATTTACTGTATAACTAAATATTTATTTATGAGTCAATAAAGACTCACAGTTAACCTATGTATGACTACAAAGACTTCTTCAGAAGTTGGTCCTGTGACGTTGTGCAATCTATTTATATTAATATTTAGATGTTATTCCATGTTTAAAGTTAATTTATTAATCACAAGTAGGCTTACATTAACACTGCAATGAAGTTACTGTGCAAATCCCTGAGTCACCAACTCTGGCTCCAGTTGGGGGACACTGAGGTAGAATTTAGCATGGCCAATGCACCGAACCAGCACATCTTTTGGACTGTGGAAGGAAACCAGAGCACCCAGAGGAATGAACGAGCAGACTCCACACAGACAGTGATGCAAGCCAGCAATCGAATCCAGGTCCCTGGTGCTGTGAGGCAGCAGTGCTAACCACTGTGCCACCATGTCGTCTTGGGTCATGTGTCTATGATGTTTCAAAAAAAAAACAATCACAACACAATCTCCATAATCTACTGGGTGTAACTCATTTTCTTGCATTAAAGACATCTGCTATTATTTTCACTGCAGTCAAGAGAGGGCAAAAGATCCATAAAAAGCTAAAAAGTTTTAAAATAACCTAGGTGCTTTCAATACACAGAAAGGCTTGAAGGTCCACAGAATTGGAAGTACCTATTTACCATGGCTGCTTTAGAAAAAAGATCAAGATAGTGAATGTATTCTGAAGGAGATTTCAGAACAGGATATAATAAATGTCCATCATATTTTCTGATTTGGTTCTGAATGCAATAAAATAAGATAATTGAATGCTAGGATTGCAATTTTGGCTGAAAGCTGAAACGAGTTAACTTTCCAACACAGAGCAGAAAGTGATTAATAGATTGCTTTTGAAGTCTGCTTACAATGCAGTGTTTTCACAGCAATTTCACAGGCCGTTCATTTTGTATAAACTATAGTTCTAGCTGCCTTACAATATCATCAATGCTAAATGAAGAGACCTAAAACAGGATGTAGTACGGACAGTTTTAGTAAATTCCAGCTCACTTTCCAAGTGGAGGCGCGATCAAACAAATGTACTCGTTATTATGGAGTTGTTCAAACAAAGATCAATGTCATTCTGCTCATTAACATCCTGTCAGCTCTAGAACAATGGGAACGTTTCCTTTTTTCCGGATACTGTACATGCATTATTAGAATGAATTGTAGACCTGAATTCTATGTTTATTTTATCTGTTTTCAATTTGAACGAAAAATACTTGTATGTTTTATAAGACACCTGTGGTGGAAATGATGTTGCATTTAATCGTATACGCTGTTGCCATTCATTATCCTTTTCCCAGTATAACACATTCAATTTAAAATAAAGTCCAGTGTCTATACTTCTGCCTTCTCAGCTTGGATTTAACATTTCCCTTCCTCCTTTGGTGATCCATCACAGCAATCACTAAGTTAATTGGGTTAATCAGCAGGTAAAGCTATATGTATTACATAAACATTAAAATGAACATTACTGTATAGTAAATACAACAATTAACAGAGCTTAACATCTTGCTCGCAGGTTGGACTAGGCTGGTGTTTAATTTATTTCAAACTTTTTAAATAATATTCTGACGAAACAAAAATAAGTTAACAACTTCATGAAAATTGTCCAGAAAGTAACGTATGCAAACAAGTTAATTCAATGGAACTTAAAACAACATGTGTTAAAGCACAATTGTCAGACTTCAGCTGCCCATTCAATAGAAGCTTAGAGCACAGGTTGGATGGAGAAGTCACCTTTAAATAAGCAAGGTCTCCACATCTTTTACATTCTATTTATATTATAGAGTTACTGCAGGTGGATAGGGTCGTAAAGCGTGCTTTTGGTACTTTGGCCCTTATAAATCGGAGTATCGAGTATAAAGGTTGGAGTGTTATGGTGAGGTTATATAAGGCATTGATGAGGCCGAATTTAGAGTATTGTCTAAAGTTTTGGTCACCTAGTTACAGGAAGGATGTAAATAAGGTTGAAAGAGCGCAGAGAAGGTTCACAAGGATGTTGCCGGGACTTGAGAAGCTGAGTTACAGAGAGAGATTGAATAGGTTAGGACTTTATTCCCTGGAGCGTAGAAGAATGAGGGGAGATTTGATAGAGGCGTATAAGATTTTGATGGAGATAGATAGAGTGAATGCAAGCAGGCTTTTTCCACTGAGGCTGAGGGAGAGAAAAAAACAGAGGGCATGGGTTAAGGGTGAAAGGAGAAAAGTTTAAGGGGAATATTAGGGTGAGCTTCTTCACGCAGAAAGTGGTGGGAGTGTGGAATGAGCTGCGGATAAAGTGGTAAATACGGGGTCACTTTTAACATTTAAGAAAAACTTGGACGGGTACATGGATGAGAGGGGTGTGGAGGGATATGGTCCAAGTGCAGGTCAGTGGGACTAGGCAAAAAATGGTTCAGCACAGACAAGAAGGGCCAAAAGGCCTGTTTCTGAGCAGTAATTTTCTATGGTTCTAGTTGCTTCCACCAGAAACAACTGCATAATACAATCTGTTTCCCAGTCTGCTTAATTGGATCCATTGTACAGTGGGGAGTTTTCCTGAGCCCACCCTTTGCCTTTTTGTTGAAGTTGATACTTCTGCTCCTGGAAGCAAACAAAATCATCTCGGGGTAAATATCAGTGCCTCTGAAGGCATGTCTGCCACTTGTGGCAGTTTTGTAATGCAGATGAATGATAAGCTACTGAGGGGAATATAGTAAACACAACAGAAGACAGAATCAGGACTTTGCCCATCCTCCCAGGTATAAAATGGTGATTACCTGAAGAAAAAATATCATTTTGATGTGGGAAAACTTACGAATTAAGGCAAGTCCATTTATGGCACTTATTCACTTGTGTAAAAATCAAAAAAGAACTTCCATATCCCCAGGGCAATTTAAAATACATGACACGCTAATTAAAGTTTCTCATTCAAAAAACTGCTGAATCTTGTGTCCTAACTTTTCCATTTTTCTCCTGTATAACGCAATAGTAACAGGGTTGTCCTTGTTATAACACACAATGCTTACCTTGAAGCTTCATGGTATATTAAGGGTAGAGTGTTCACTGTTTACTAAAGGGGCAATTTTAATAACTTGACTGCCTGTTTCTAAAGCTGTCCACACACACACACACAAACACACAGACAGGCTTTGAACAGACTATTTCTGAGTTGATGATGAATGGACAGTTTGTGGGAAAAGAAAAGAGTTACTGGGGCCTGCAATGCATTCAGCAACCATTTACCAGTGTGTGTCTGTTTCAACAGAGTAAGGGGCCCCATTACAAAATCAGTGGTAACAATACAGTCAGGATTAGAGGAGTAAGTAAGCACTATGTCTATATCCTACCGAGTAATCAGAAATCTCATACAGTTAGTGCAACAATTGGCATATTAATGGTAACAAAATAACCTGTTTTGTGCTGCTCCAATCAATAGCAATTTGTGTTAATTACCCAACAACTCAATTCGCAAATCTCTATTATCCTTTGGAAAAGAAAGGAATGCTTTGCAACTTCCGGCCAATTCCACCATCACAGTTTGCATGCAAAGTGCATACTGGTCTCATCAAATTATGTTTGACATCTGTGATAGTTGTGGGTGTCAGATATGAAAATAAAGGAAGATCACACATTTCTCACACCAGTCGCAGCATCAAGATCAGGCAATTCTCTCCATGTTCCCTGACTGTAATCTTGAGAGACAGCACTGAACCACTTTCACAGCAGTCAGCTGAGGCTTGTCACCCTTAAGGCATTTAAGTGGCTGGAAGCAACTGCCAATTAGTAGCGTCCAGTCCTGTCAATCTCCATGCGGCTTGAAGCTGCATCCTCTCTTCATTGAGTTACAGGCTGACGGACGTGAGCAACAACTTATTTACCTTGTTTTGAGACTAATCCAGTCATTGTCATGAGTCACATTATAATGGGGTTACCCTCTTTACATTGTATTCTCTTTCCTTCTTTCTGAAAGCCCATATCTAGCCTAATATGGCATTATGGCCTAGCAAACACACGTACATTGCAGGTTTTTTTTTAACCTGAGATAAAGGACGGGTTAATTCTCTCATCTGCAGTCAGGCTAACAGTCAGTCCCCGACAGAATTAGGAACATAGGAACAGCAGAAGACCATT
Organism: Carcharhinus amblyrhynchos; assembly: GCF_965287045.1. Lineage (NCBI taxonomy): Eukaryota > Metazoa > Chordata > Chondrichthyes > Carcharhiniformes > Carcharhinidae > Carcharhinus > Carcharhinus amblyrhynchos. The sequence continues at coordinate 24,411,965 of NC_137328.1, read as the reverse complement.
TAGCTCCTCCAAGCTGTCCAATTGCATCATAGCGTATCGCAACCTTTGCTTCATGTACCTTAATACTCTCACTGAACAAAAATCTATCTTAGTTTTTAATTTTTAAATGGGCCTTTGGCTCAATAGCTTTGGGGGTGAAATAAGTAAGCAGAGACCAGTGTCCCTTCACCAGATTCCTTTCTATTTACAAGCTCTGTTCTAGTACACAGAGTGCAACAGGTTCTGTGTCAGCATCTAAAGTGCCAGGAGACCTGACACCGTCAGCTTGTATATACAGAAAAGGCTTCCTGATTGGACCGAAAATAATAAACTCAATCAGCGACATCTTTTAGTGTCCAATCAAATAAACAAAAGCAAATTAACTTAGGGAAGCTTAATCAGGGAGTTCATGTTCCAAAAGGCCCATCTCAATGGCTTCATTGAAGTCCTTACATGGGGCAAGAGATTTCCACTATTTTTTGTGTGAAGGAGTGCTTGTGGAGGTCACCCCTGAAATGCTATCTAATTGTGAAGTGGTGCCACTTTGTCCTGGACAGACAAACTAGTGGAAATAGTTTCTCTCCATATACCAACAAAATCATTTGATATCTCAAACACCACAATCAGATCACTCCTTAATCTTCTACTGTTAAAGTAATACAAGCCTTGACTTTGCAACCTGTCCTCTGAACTTGACTCTTTAAGGTCTAGTAACGTTCTGATAAACGTGCTGCTTCCAAGGCCACTTATGAAATTGCACATTTCAAGTTGAAATATTTATACTCCAGCATGTATAAACGGACAGTGGCTCAGACCTGACACTAGTATGAATGTACACATTTTACAGGGTTTATATTTCCATGGTATTGTCCAACACGAATTGTCAGATTCACTCCGACAAAAAAAGTATAAGAAAATTGTGAAAGTACTGTAGCAGAGAGGTACAAGTGGTACAAGTGTAGCTTTCTTGCCAGAAGCACTCACTTCTAGTGGAACGGCAGGCTCGGGGGTAAAGACATAACCAAATGCTTCGCTGAACACCTGTGCTCCCAAATGTTCATTGTACAAAACATTCAATCGTGCTACGGTATAATAATCCACCTGGATGGAAACGATCATTATCTTTCTGCTTGTGGAATTGCATTACCATACCTTGGAAATCTTAGATATCCTGAAAAACCTCAAAGGAACAGTTTCAAATGAGGTTTCACTGGACTGAAACCTAGCATTGGATAGAGCGACATTTCAGAAAACAGCAGAGCATGTCTAATAAAGACAACATCCGTGTGGTTTTTCATCAGAATTAATATTACAAGAATAATGTGCCCGAATGAAAAAGTGTTCTACAATAAAACTCAGTGTATATTAAATACTGAAAATGAACTTTCATGGAACTAGAACTATTTTGATGATTGCAATCCATATTCAAAAAAAGGATACACTTTAATCTGGGAAATTGTGTTAAAGGAAATGCCAGTATTGATCTATTGTTGAATTAATTGTCATTTCAATTTACAATCAAATATTGTTACACCATTTAAAATAAACACAGTACCCAGTATAAGATGGAATAGCCTTCACAGTTGCATACATTTCTGACTGATACGATGTTTGACATTTGTACATGCTTCACTGATTTTAAAAAATTATTCGCTTTACTGAACTCAGCCTGTCCCATGTGTTCTTCATTCAATAAATACCACCCACATGTTAAGTGTTGTTGGCTAAACAAAAGAATATCGGAGAACAAACTTCGGCCCAGGTTAATGAACTTCTTGAAGCATTTTATTTAGATCTACATTTATCGACCAGTCTTCCTGTGTTGTAACAATGTGGAAAATAGTAGGATTACAATTCCAACTATTTGGCTGTTACAAGCAACATATTTTTAATTCCACGCTCATGTTATTTACCCAATGAGGAATTAATGCCAACATTAACTGTGGGGACCTTCAATGCATGCATCTATTGTGCCCCTGACTTCCTTTACTGTATTTTTTTTATTCATCCCTGGGATGGGGCATCACTGGCTGGCCAGCATTTATTGCCAACTGTTAGTTGCCTTTGGAGGGCAGTTGAGAATCAACTATATTGCTGTGGCTCTGGAATCACAATAGGCCAGACCAGGTAAGGGCAACAGATTTCCTTCCCTATAGGACTAGATGGATTTTTCCGACAATCAGAATGATTGACAGCTGTCTTGCCTTTAACTTTGGAATTCTTTTGCTAAATCTCTCAATCCCTCCACCTCTCTCTCCTACTTTATGATAACATTTTGAGGCTGGCATGCTGGTTAGCACTGTTGCCTCACAGTGCCAGTGACTCAGGTTCAATTTCAGCCTTGGGTGACTGTGTGGAGTTTGCACGCTCTCCTTGTATCTGCATGGGGTTCCTCTGGGTGCTCTGGTTTCCTCCCACAGCCCAAAAATGTGCAGGTTAGGTAGATTGGCCATGTTAAATTGCCCCTTAGTGTCCCAAGATATGTAGGTTAGATGGATTAACCATGGGAAATGTGTGGGCTTACAGGGACAGGGCCTGGGTAAAATACTCTCTGATGTGGGTATGCCGGCGTTGGACTGGCGTAAACACAGTAAAAAGTCTGACAAATAAATAGGTTGGACTAAAACCTGGTGTTGTCAGACTTTTTACTGTAAAATACTCTCTGTCAGAGAGTTGGTGCAGAGTCAATGGGCCAAATGGCCTCTTTCTACAGTGTAGGGATTGTACAAAATTATAATCTACCTTTGTGACTAAACGCAATTCACCCGAATCGAAAATAATTGCCCACGCCATCGGGAAAAGAAAAATGTTTTCTGTCGGGTGTGATTCAAACCCCCAGTAAAATTGACATCCCCTGTCAGAGGACTTCAAAGGGGTCTGCTCACAGCTTCTGGAGGGAGAAAGGGAAATCCAGGCTGCAGAATGAAGTGCTGCAATAATTTGAAATCCTGCCTGGTGATCAGGGGTATGGAGATTAAAGTGACATGGCTACTTCAACATTTTCACACCTGACAGGCAGGAATGAAGATGTTGATCACAGAACTGTCTGAAATCACCATGGCGATCTTCCAGGGCTAGAAGGGTCAGTCCAGCCATGGGACCCTCCCTCCCCCACCCCACCATCCTGTGGGAGAGTGGGGAGGTAAACTCTTTGTCCCCAGCCTGAGCCCATCCAACCCTTAGGAGACCCTTCCTCTGCAACCTGGCAGCAACAGGGAGGCAACTGGATACTGGAATACTCCCACACGCCAAAGATATGCGGGTTAGGTTGATTGCCTATGGTAAATTGACCATTCGTATCAGAAGGTTAAATCTATGAGGTTAAGGGGATAAGGCTTGGTTGGGATTGTTGTCAGCACAGGCTTGGTTGGCTGAATGGCCTCTATGGATTGTATGATTCAATGATGTTAAAGAGAGTAGAGGTCAAATGGATGTTTTTCTTTGTTGGACATTCTAGAATGAGAGGCCATAGTTTTGTGCTAATTTAAAATAGAAATTAGGAGGAATTATTTTACTCATGAACCTATGGAATTCTTGACCCCAGAGTTCAGTGGACACTAGACCACTAAACAAACTTAAGGAGGAGATAGATAGGTTTTTAATTGCTACCGGGATAAAAGGTTATGGGGAGTGGGCAGGAAGGTGAAGATGAGGTTGAGATGAGATCATTGAATGGCAGAGAGGCTGAACTGCCGAATCCTGCTCCTAGTTTGTTTGCTCTTGTGTCCTTGACCTGTACATGTTTTACAATAGGGCATAAAAGGCTTACATCAACCTTCAGCAGCAACATGTAAAGATGTAGAGTGTAACCATTTTATGTCCAGATATGAAATATGTATGTAAATACATTTTATTTCTTACTCAACATTTCTATTCCCTTATAAATTTATAAATGGTAACAAAGCTGTGCTAACAAAGACCACAGTGCATTGATGCAACAAAAAAATGACAGCACAGGTCTGACTTGATATATCTCCTTTAAATATAACTAATTAGATAAGAATATTATTTTTGGAAGTAATGCAATTATTGATTCAAGCTAAGTTCAAATGGATGTTATCTTTTTGACAGAATGCCAAGCATTTACAAACGATTATGTGTAAACAGGGTGGATATTATAGAATTAATGTGATGGTGAGAAATCTAGCTCACTCTTGTCCAAAAGGAAAAAAATGTACAATTTTACAAAGGAAATTACTGCAGATGCAAGAAATCTGAATTAAAATCAGAAAATGCTGAAAATACTCAACAGGTCAGACAGTGGGGGAAATTTTCTGGCCTCCCTGCAGCATGTTGCAGGATATTCTGGTCCTGTCACTGTCAATGGGAAATGGGGAAATCCACAATGGGGTGGGGGGGGTGGGGGCAGGTGGCTGGTGCAGTATTGGTAGGACCAGAAGATTCTGTCAGCATGAACAGCTGGAAAATTCTGTAAAAGTAAAGTTTATTTATTGGTCACACGTAAGGCTTACATTACACCACAATGAAGTTACTGTGAAATTCCCATAGCCACCACACTCCAGTGCCTGTTTGTGTAAATGTACCTAACCAACACGTTTTTCAGACTATGGGAGGAAACCGGAGCACCCAGAGGAAACCCACAAAGACACGGGGAGACTGTGAAAACTCCACTCATACGGTGACGCAAGCCAAGAATTGAATCCAGGTCCCTGGCACTGTGGGGAATCCACTGTGCCCCTGTGCTGCCCAGTATCAAAATATTCCAGCCGGTATCTTTGGAGAGAAACAGGGCTAACATTTCAGGTTGGTGACTTTTCATCTCTTCATGGATGCTGCCTGACCTGCTGAACAGTACCGACATTTTCTGTTTTTAGTTTCTAATTTTACCCATACACCAACATTAGCAGGCTGTGCCTGTACAATCATCATTAGTGCATTGCTGTTTGTGGGATCTTGATGAGTGCAAATAGTTGGCCACACTTGCCCTATTCCAACAATAACTGCACTTCGAGATTAGAGCAATGGCTGTTAAAACAGTTTGCAATATTCTGAGGCCGTGAAGGATGCTATAGAAATTAAAGTTTTTTCCTGATTTCTACTTTGTGGCCTTACTGACAACTGAGCTTTGTGTATTTTATCAAGAAGTACAATATTTATGACACCAAACACCAATGGTGATAAAAATGAATGCATCGCTTTTTTTTAAACTCTGTACTGAAATTCTGCATCTTTAAGTACATAAATAGTGGAATAAGTTGGATCTCCGTACTATCAGTCAAGCACTCCAATTCATATTTTAGGAATTAATTTGTTAAATAGAGCCATAATACACTGTGGTGTAGCATTTTTATATTCATATGAAACAAACCTTTAAATCTTCAAGCGCACATATTTTGCAGGCATGATAAATGTGAGCCATTTGACTGAGGGATATCAATTTTTCATGGAAGAAGTTAGTGCATTTTTGACCTTTGCAGTATTGCATTGCTGCAGGGTGCAAGGATAATTGAATGATTCAAGGAAATATATTGTCCTATTTATTTTCTATGAAGATTGCAGCATTAAATACAACTAGGAATGATGCATCCATAGAGCTAACAAGACAGATTAGATGAATAAAGGGAATATGAATGTCTGCATCTTACACTCTCATAAATCAGAAAAGTTGATCTGGGATATCAGGTGGATAGGAAAGACATGGACAAAAGGGGAACCATATCAGCTATCGATCAGAGGTTTGCTATGCTGTCAGTTGGTCTACTGGTCAATTTAATATTAAGTAGTAGATAAGATTTGATTTCAAAATATGCACCAGCAAGAACGCAGATGCTAACACAGATTTATATTAGCGAGGCAGCAACAAGTATTTTGTTTGGCTGTATGGCATTTAATTAGTCCCTGCTGGATGACTAAATGCTGATTTAAATATTGACCAAAAGACTTTCAGTCTACTCATCCTACTTTGCTTGAGCACTGCTTGAAATGGTCACAATTTGTTACCTCCACAAGCTGTGAGCACAGGGCTGACTTGTCTTTCCTACTTTGATTAGCTCTCTTTCACAACAGGAAAGTACATTTTAAAAGAGAATTTAATGCAAAGCAAGGTAAGGAAAGAGATTAGTCATCAGTCACATCTGGTACCTAAATTCATCTATGTTTAATAAAATGAACAAGAATATGAGACTCCCAACTCTGTTTTAGAAATCAGTTATAATACCATGTAAAAAAATTATCTTCAAATGCTAATAAAGGGAAAGTGTGTGGTTAAATCATATCACAACAAGGTGGCATAGTGACACAGTGGTAAGCACTGCTGCCTCATAGTGTCAGGGACCAGGGTTCGATTCCTGGCTTGGGTTACTGTCTGTGCGGAGTTTGCACGCAGTGTTTGCGTGGGTTTCCTCCGGGCGGTCTGGTTCCCTCCCCAGTCCAAAAGATATGCTGGTTAGATGCATTGGTCATGCTAAATTCTCCCTCAGTGTACTTGAACGGGCGTCGGAGTGTGGTAACTAGGGCATCTTCACAGTAACTTCATTGAAGTGTGAACGTAAGCCTACTTGTGACACTAATAAATAAACTTGTAAAAACTTGTCTAAAAATGACAAGTCACATCAAGACAAAACATCAAGCAGAGATCCAAAGGGTGAAATGAAATTCTTTTCACATTACCTCATGGTTTTTACTTCAGTGCTTCAATGTCAGATTTACTTTACACAAAGTAGAAACCAAATACTCAACATGTGCTTTAGAAAGGCAGAGTTAACATTCTCAGATACCTCAAGTGCATTTCTGTGTTGAGCACTGAGTTAATTCAACCAACTGGAAGCATGAGAGGGTACATGCAGAGGATGCTAAAGTCTGCAAAGGGATATAGACTGAGTGGGTGAGGGTCTGGCAGATGGAGTATAACGTTGGTAAATGTGAGGTCATCCATTTTGGTAGGAATAACAGCGAAATGGACTACTATTCAAATGGTAAAAATTTGCAGCATGCTGCTGTGCAGAGGGACCTGGGCGTCCTTGTGCAGGAAGCTCAAGGAGTTGGTTTGCGGGTGCAGCAAGTATTTAAGAAGGCAAATGGAATTTTGGCCTTTATTGCTAGAGGGATGGAGTTTAAAAACAGTGAGATTATGTTGCAGCTGTATAAGATGCTGGTGAGGCCACATCTGGAGTACTGTGTACAGTTTTGGTCTCCTTACTTGAGAAAGGATATACTGGCACTGGAGGGGGTGCAGAGCAGATTCACTAGGCTGAATCGGGAGTTGAGAGGGTTGGCTTATGAGGAGAGACTGAGTAGACTGGGGCTATACTGATTGGAATTCAGATGAATGAAGGGAGATCTTATAAAAGCATATAAGATTATGAAGGGAACAGAAAAGATAGAGACAGGGAAGTTGTTTCCACTGGTGGGTGAAACTAGAACTAGGGGCACAGAGGAAGCAGATTTAGGACTGAGATGAGGAGGAACTTTTTCACACAAAGGGTTGTGAATCTGTGGAATTTCCTGTCCAATGAAGCAGTTAAGGTTACTTCATTGAATGTTTTTAAGGCAAGGATAGATAAATTTTTGAACAGTAAAGAAAATAAGTGTTATGGTGAGCGAGCGGGTAAGTGGAGCTGAGTCCACAAAAAGATCAGCCATGATCTTATTGAATGGTGGAGCAGGCTTGAGGGGCCCGATGGCCCATTCCTGCTCCCAGTTCTTATGTTCTTATTAAACCACACCAATTTACATCAGTAATAAGCAAGTGCGCACACCAGACTCATGTGTACACTGTTAAGTCTTTATAAAACTGTAGGTCTTTGCAGTTTCATGATTATCCACTTCTAACAAACATTACAATCACTATTAAATAGTGCTGGGCAAATTGAAGTAGATCACAAGTAGGCTTACGTTAACACTGCAATGAAGTTACTGTGAAATTCCCCTAATCGCCACATTCCAGCACCTGTTTGGGTACACTGAGAGAGAAATTAGCATGGCCATTGCACCTAACCAGCATAGCCTTTCAGACTGTGGAAGGAAACCGGATCATCAGGAGGAAACCCATACAGACATGGGGAGAATGTGGAGGCTCCACACTGACAGTGACTCAAGCCTGGAATCGAATCCGGGTCCCTGGTGCTATGCCACCATGCTGTCCACAAGTGAGTGTGTCTGCAAATATGGGCTGGATTTTTGCATCAGAGGCAGAAATCAGGAAATCTCACTGTCACGATCCCTAATCTGTCTTGGTAGCCATTATCATCCCAGGGTCCGGGCTACAAATGATATTGGAACTGGAGACAAGAATGAAGACAGACCAAGTTTAAACAAAGCAAGCAGGTTGAAAGGCCTGCATCCTCTAAAGAACCTTGCCTGATGTTCATTTATGTGCAGTTGTACTTTCTGACTACTTTAAAAATACCCCTCACCCTCACCATTAATTTGTCACCCATTATCCACTTTATGAATGGCCCTATTATTATGGTTGGAATCTATTAAATAGCCCATAAAACTCTGAGGAAACAAAGTAAACAAAAGTAAGCAACATTAGACAGTTGGATCACAGTCAAGAGTCCATAAAACTTCCAAGAAAACCAACAGACGGCAGAACTTTCCCTTCAATGGAAAAAGACCAAACATTTAGATGTTCATATATACTAGGTTATTCTTTCAATAGTCTGAAATATACTCTATCAAGCTTTTATTCCATTGGACAAACTTTTATTAACTCATCTGAATGTTGATCTTTCACTTGAATGTTTGCCAGTTCGCAGAAGTAACCGTATGGGCCAGATCTTCTGGCCAGTGACACAGTGGGTACTCCTGCTGCTGACAATGATTTGAAACTGTACACTGACCTTTTTTTTATGCTGGGGCCTTGGCATCTTCCAACCTTAGTACCAGCAGTGATCCAGCAGCCAACAGACCCAGGAGGCTTATAGCAGGGGTAATTCCAGCAAATCATACACACTTTTTCCATCATGAACTGAAGACAAATCTCCTTAAGGTCCATTTTCAGTTCACTGACAAACAGTTATTAAAAGGAACTGTCACTCTTAACACTTTACCATCTCTTCTCCATTGACAATGTTCATCCTCTCCCTAGCTCACAACAATATTTATTCTATTGAACACCTCCCCTCCAGCCCCCATCACAGCACCACCCCCCCCCCCCCCCACCCACACCGGCCTCCCCCCACCTCCTCACTTGGGTCAGTTCTAGAGCACAACTTCACAACTTTCACGGAAAGTTGTCCAGGTCCATAGCATTGGCAGTATTCAATACCTCAACTGTTACTTGGCATTACATGAATTGAATTGGCTGAAGACTGACTTTTTATGGTTTATTTATGGTTTATTTATTTATTAGTCACAAGTAGGCTTACATTAACAGTACAATGAAGTTACTGTGAAAATCAGACATCCGGAGACGTCCGAATGAGGCCGACATGGATCATCCACTTGGCACTCCTGACTGAAGATTGTTGCACATGTTTCAGCCTTATTTTTTGCTCTGATGTGCTGGACTTGTCCATCATTGAGGATGGGGATGTTTGTGGAACCTCTTCCTCCAGTGAGTTGTTTAATTGTCCACCACCATTCATGGCTGGATGTGGCAGGACTGCAGAGTTTAGATGTGGTTGTGGAATTGCTTAGCTCTGCCTATTACTTGCTGCTTATGCTGTTTGACATCAGGGTGGTCCTGTTTTGTAGCTTCACCAGGTTTGACATTTCATTTTTCGGTATGTCTGGTTCTGCTCCTGACATGCCCTCCTGCACCCCACGTTGAACCAGGTTTGATCCCCTGCCTTGATGGTAATAGTAGAGTGGGGGATATGCCAGGCCATGTGGTTACAGATTGTGGTTGAGTACAATTCTGCTGCTGCGCTTGGCCCACAGCACCTATGGATGCCCAGTCTTGAGCTGCTAAATCAATGTGAAGTCTATCCCATTCAGCACGGTGGTAGTGCCATGATGCAGAGTATCCTCAATGTGAAGACAGGACTTTGTCTCCACAAGGACTTTGTGATGTATCTGCAGCAAACAGGTTGGTGAGGAAGAAGGCAAGTCATCTCTCGTTGATTCCTGTTGCAGGGATAAAGATTGTTGGGGGGGTGGGTGTTGAACACAGTTGGGAGGGGGTAAACATTGTCTGGATAGGGCGTCGAACATTGTCGAGGGATGAAGAGTATTGATGGGATGAGCGGGGAGTTGAACATGATTGGGGGGCAGTGAACATGGTCGCAGCCAGGGGAAGTGGTGAACATTACTGGCAGTGTGGCTGAGCCATGCCAGATTTGACTGATGCTGGAGGCTTTGATACTCCACTACTTTGAGTTCCAAGCAAAGCTATGTAAAAAAAAATTGGGTAAGTATAGGTCAAGCCCCTCAAGTTCTTGTGGTCCTGGGCATCTGATCCCATAGTTATGCAACAATCCTGACAAGGTGAAACTGGCAGAGGTTTAAACTTCCTGCTTAAAAACCATACATGTGGTGGCCTTAGGACTTCCTTAGGGTCCCAAAACACATCAGTGACTTAAGTTGAATCGTTCACTGCTCTCCATGTTGGAAGTGTCCTTTCAAGAGTGTACATTCTGGAAACCATGGAATATTTTTGCTTGCTCTTTCTCAACTCTGTTGAGAATTCACACTCCAGCTAAAATGATTGTTTTCATTTTTCCATGTAGAGGAGGAAGGGCTACCCACTTAAGCACTGTTTCATGGCCCATGATAGTAACAGCCAAATGCCAATGTGCTCCCACCAAATGTTGTCCATCTTTCCCCAGTGTCAACATCGCCCAGTTCTCAATTGCATCACGCTCAAACCATTATTCAACTGTCAAAGCCAAAATCATGCTGGAAGCTGCGGAAGAGAACATCCTTCGAAAACACTATTAACCAGATCCCACCCCCTCCCCCAAAACTACAACTGTATCACTCGCCTACTCAAATTGGCAGCCATTAAATTTGTTACCCGGGACTTTAGAAAACATTTCATCCCCTGCCGGACCCAGAAAGTGAATGGCTCCTGCAAGGATACAGGAGAAATGCAGACCCCGACGTGGCAACAACACTTCTCAAGTCTCTGCAGGATGTCTCATATGATGGCAGGAAACAGAGAGAAGATTGACTTCACACACTGAAGCCAGAAGGCATAGAAATTCCTACAATGCTTGAGAATAACCGTGCAACAACTACACAAGTGGATCAGAATCAACAATGATGCTGTTGCTTCCCAGTTCCTAATAAATGTAAAGATACCCAACTGCAGGGACAGTAACTGGATGGTAAAAATAGTCCTGATGTAGTCCCTCAAGATTACCCCATAGCCAACACACTTTTCAAGCCCTTCCACATAAGAGAAAGCATCCTGACAGCAACCAGTCCAGGCAAAGCAGCCAATGGAAAGGAGTTTGGATCAGAGGGAAGGAAGTGGTTACTAAAGCCGTTTACCTACATCCATAATTCAGCCAGCATGCTGAACATCTGGCACCAATCCAGGCTGATGGATAACTTGTCTCATCCCCTTGCTCTCAATAACATGCAGTACATCTCTGTTTTAAGTTGCCCAGTTTTAAGTCATTCTGTGTTAACATTGCTAAATTAATAGGGACAATAGTGCAGGTTAGCTGGATTGGCCATCCTAAATTGCCCCTTAGTATCCCAGGATGTGTGGGTTAGTGGGGTAAAATGGGACTTGGTTAGGATGCTCTGTTTGATAGTTGGTGCAGACTCAATGGGCCGAATGGCCTTGTTTTGCAATACAGGGATAATATGATTCTACGATATTCACATTTAGCTCTGGGAGTTTCATTTAAATGTTGTCATGCACTGGGTCTGATGTAGGGTCATGTGACCATTTTGGCATTGTTTAACCTTCCCATCACTGCTGACCTCTCTTCCCTCTTTCAACAGCACACTTCCTAGTTGACTGCAAACATCATCAAGTGATCAAGTCCCAGGTTTCCACCTTCCACAGGAAATCTGAATAGCCCACAACTGCTTGAGGACCTAATGGAATATGAAGAACAGCTTAAATGGTGTATGTGATCATTGTGGTTATGCAAGTAAGGCCACTCCCCATATACTGAACTTCTGCCTGGACAAATCCATTCCTAATGGCATCACAGCCATTCACACTGCAACCCCTGAAGCCATTGAATGGATTGTTAAACTTGATGTTGGAAACTCCTTTGCCATACAAATAAAAAAAATGCAGAGGGTGCTTGCATGAAACACAACAGGAATAAATTCAGGGCTACATCCAGAAGCGAGTAGCAAATGTCCGATTTTTCAATGACTGCTGAAGTGCCAGCATTGCTACCTGAGGTGATTGCAAGGACAATTCCCCTTTCTCCCCATCTGAACAGGCTGATAAGACCTCCAATTATCTCTTGAGATTTTAAAACAAGTATACGTAAAAGATCCCATGACACCATTCAAAAAAGATGAGAGGGGAGTTTCTCAGAGTACTGGCCAATATTTATCCTTCAACTAATATCACAGTGTTATTATGGAGCAGAAGGAAACCAATTGGCCCCATATGTCTGCACCTCAACATCCTTGAATGCATCTCATCTGGTCCTGATACCGCGTCGACTTTCAATAGCTACGATCCACTCAACACTTCTATATAATTAAACCAGATAATCTGCTCGTTATCTCATTTCAGTTTGTGGGATCGTATTCTGCCAAAATTTGCTGCCATGTTTCCTGCATTATTGCAAGAGGTGCTATATAAATACGATTTTTTCATGCTTTGTGCCATTCCACAGGAGTTGGAGCATTAGTGGCACAGCTGATCACTAATGTTATACAATGTGCCAGTTTTATGGTAGCTGCAGATGTTCTTGCCTCATCCAAAGCCTAAGATAGCTTCCCATCAAACTGAAGGGCTAGTGTTGGACACTTTGTTGGGACTTAATGCTTAGACTACCAGAGTTCTTGATGAGCCTGCAGTGCCTTCCTTTGCAATGCTATTGAATGCCTGATATAATGGAGTCATTTTAGATCTGGATCATAGTGTTAAACAGCTAATATTCAATCTGTACCAAGTATGCATCCTTCAGATTTTAATTCTCTTTGACTTCATTAAAAATGAAGATCAGAAGAGGTGTAGAACAGGTACCTATACTAATATCAGCTATATTTTCTTACTACTGTAAATCTTAATTACCCACACACAATATGACAGAGGCACCTTTTCAGAAACATCCAACATTATTTTAAACAAGTTTGCATAGTGTTCAACTTACAAAATAAGAAATAAGAGGAATAAGCCATTCGGCCCCTCAAGCCTAATCCACCATTCAGTTGGATCATGGATGATCTGCCTTAATGTCATTTTTGTGCACCATCTCCATAACCTTTGCTGTCTCTAGTATTTAGAAATCCATCAAATTCTGTCTTGAGCATACTCAGTGACTAAGCCTGTAAAACACTTGGGGGTAGCGAATTCTAAAGATCTAAACCATCTGTGAAAAAATTCCTCATCTCACCTCAGTTCTAATTGGCCTACTTCTTATCCTGAAATTGTGTCCCCAAGTTCTAGATAACGTGGAAACATCCTTTCTGCATCTACCTTGACAAAACTTATAACAATCTTTTCTGTTTCAATTTGATCTTCTCTCATTCAGGGAATACAGACCCAATCTCTTCACATCGGACAATCCTGCTATTCCAAGAATCAATTTCATGAGCATTCATTGCACTTCCTCTCTGCCAAATATACACTTCATTAGATAAGAAGACCAAAATTGTACAATACTCACTGCAACAATTATCTGCCAAAGAGAGATGCATTCAGTTATATCTACAGTTGCCAATTGACAGAACTACTGAGTGTGCATATACAGTACATCTCCAATGCACCTGTTCTTCCTGGCATATTATGGTAGATCCTTGTTTTTTTTTGAGGTGCCACCTGTGGTTCAACTATGAGTCACAATGTTCCAAATTCAATTCCTACTCCAACATTTGAGGACAAAAATACCAATATTCCAGGGCAGAAATGAGGGAATGCTGCAGTATGAGATGTAAGATGAGCCATTCAACCAAGGCCCCATGGGTCTGTGTGGATTAATGTAAAAAAATCACAAAAAGATAAAAGAGCATGATTTCAAAGAACAGCATCTGAGTCATTCTTAATATCCTGGCCAATATTTATCACTCAGTAAACATCAACATCTGGTCATGATTGCATTGCTGTTTGTAGGCAATTGGCTGCTGCTATTACAACAGTGACTATACTTCAGAAATACTTCTTTGGCTATTAAGTGCTTTGAGATGTTTGGTTGCTGTGTAAAAGACTGTATAATATGTAATTCTTTTTCCAATCAAGTTGGTTAAGGATTTTCCATTCCTACCAGTAATGCACAAAAGAATGAAGAACATACTGTACAACAATTGACACAAAGACTTACGAGAACCTAAATGTTGCCAGCTATTGCATGTGGCACAGTGGTTAGCACTGCTGCCTCATAGCGTCAGAGACCTGGGGTTCAATTCGGGCCTCAGGTGACTATCTGTGTGGAGTTTACACATTTTCCTCATGTTTCCTCCAGGTGGTCTGGTTTCCTACCACAGTCCAAAGATCTGTGGGTTAGGTTGATTGACCATGCTAAATTGACTCAAGTGTCAGGGGACTGGCAGGGTAAAATATGTGGGGATACAGGAATAGGGTATGGATGGGATTGTCGAGGGTGCAGACTCGATGGGACAAATGGCCTCCTTCTGCACTGTAGAGATTCTATGTGACTCCAGCCCCCACTTCAAAGTGGTTGAGTGTTAACAACTCTCTGCAGTGGCCGAGCCAGCCATTCAGTTATATCAGGGAAATAGGGATGGACAATAAATGCTTTTAATAAAAGCCAGCAATGCCTGCATGCTGAGAATCAATGCCTCTACATCAGAATCCTGTAAAGGATTCAATCACATCTATAAACAGGGGAAGGAACAAGAACACGATCATCAGAGTGCTGTGTAAAATTAATTGTTTTTTCAAAGTTTGAATAAATTTGTGCTCAAACTCTTAAAACCGTTTTGTTTGGTACATCAGAATGCTGCCACGGATGTACTGGATTTCCTTCTGCACAGTTGCCTGTCCACTAGATTCTCCAATTACGTGACAGCACCACATCAACAAGTAAAGACTGAATTCAAAGAAGGCAATTTGTAGCATTTCACAGCAGTATGTTCTGAGCTCAGAATGAATAGTGTATGGTTGTTTGCCATTGAATGAAGAAGCATAAAATGCATGACAGCATGATTTCCTAACAAATAAAGATCTGAACACAAGCAACATACAAATGAAAATTCATGTCCCCAGTATGTTTAAAACTACTGAATGTAAGCAAAGTACAGGAATATAATTACGTTGGTTTTCTAACAATACCAACATCCATTACTGTTTTCTATTGATAACGTTCTTGTTTCTGAGAACTGTAAGATGCTTTTTAATGGGCTTTAGTAATCTATAATATATTAAGCATTGTACGTTTCTGCACTTCATATTAACTTTTCCATCATAACTTCTTTCATTTACATTTGCAATGGAAACTGGCTACTGGTATTTATTTTTTGTGATGTAGAGATGCCGGCGTTGGACTGGGGTAAACACAGTAAAAAGTCTCACAACACCAGGTTAGAGTCCAACCAGTTTATTTGATAGTAATCCCACAAGCTTTTGGAAATGGTGTTCCTTCGTCAGGTGTGTGGAAGGTTCTATCAGAGAAAGGCATATAAAGTCACATACAGTTTATAGAATACTGATTAGAACGCAAGTCTTTGCAGCTAACCTGTTATTCAAGTCTTAAAGATGCAGACAATGTGAGTGAAGATAGCATTAAGCATAGGTTAAAGAGATGTGTATTGTCTCCAGACAGGACAGTAAGTGAGACTTTACAAGCCCAGGCAAGTCATGGCAGTCACAGATAGTGCGACATTAACCTTAGATCCCGGTTGAGGCTGACCGCATGTGTGCAAAACTTGGCTATCAGTCTCTGCTCGACTGCGCTGTCGTGTGTCATGAAAGCCGCCTTGGAGAATGCTTACCTGAAGATCAGAGACCGAATGCCCTTGACCACTGAAGTGTTCGCCAACAGGGAGGGAACAGTCTTGCCTGGTGATTGTCGAGCGATGTTCATTCATCCGTTGCCGTAGTGTCTGCATGGTCTCCCCAATGTACCATGCTTCGGGACACCCTTTCCTGGTGTTGTGAGACTTTTTACTGTATTTATTTTTTGTGCCATGTGGTAATTGCAGCCTCCTGCCAGTGGAGACACTATAATTTTGACACTGGCACTATAATGTGACTAATTTAACTGGTAATTCAAATTAGAAATGCATATACCAAAACCAATAATAGAATATAAAAAAACGCACATTGGAAACAGAATTATGTCTGTACACATTCATAAACCATCATGAACTCTTTAACTCATTTCACAATGAAAACCTAAGTTTAAGTTTACTTATTAGTGTCACAAGTACGCTTACATTAACAATGTAATTAAGTTGCTGTGAAAACTCTCTGGTCGCCACATTTTGGCACCTGTTCGGCTTCACTGAGGGAGAATGCAGCATAGCCAATGCACCTAACCAACAGCACTTTTGGACAGTGGGAGGAAACCGGAGCACCCAAAGGAAACCCACGCAGACACAAGGAGAACATGAAAACTTGACACAGACGGTAACCCAAGACGGGAATCGAACCCGGTACCAGGCGCTGTGAGGCAGTTCTAACCACTGTGCCACCAAGCGTCACTGTAATTGGTTTTGATGCCCCATATATAAAACAACAGATGTTTTGCTATTTTTATTTTTTATAAAATCTCCCTTCTTGTCTGAAACAAAATGCATGATATTAATGAAGTTTCCCTAAGTAACCTTCAGTAAATTTACAAATCATGATTCCTTTACAATGGCCATTGCATCTTACATTGTGCTTCAGTCTTTCTGAATTGGTGCTTTGTTGTGTTAGCATTTGCTGCCAAGAGAATCAAGTTAAAAGATTTGACCATCGGAGAGTTTCCACGATCCACCATGGCCACCATGTCAACTGCCCTGCAGTCAGACTATTCTCCCAGCTAAGGAGAGGAAGGTTTCAATGTGTGCAGGGATTTAATTTTGCTGAAAATGATGTGGCGTTGGGATCCTGACATCATCTTGGCATGCCCCTTGGTGGTTTCCAAGACCGGCAGATAACTCCATTGGATCTGGCAGGAAACCTATTGGGTCAATTTAAGATACAACTGGGAGTCTCTTTAATCCTGAATTCCCTCTTTCACACCCAGCACAGCTTGCAAGGATAGAGAAGTCTCGTGAAAACCTGTTGCGGAGTGAAAAAACTGCTCCTTCCAATGCCAGCCTTTGTTTCAGGGTGACCACATATGGATTTCAATATTTATACTCTTGCTATCATGTCTGCTTTTCGGCCTAACTTCACCAATTTTATTGTGATCGGCAACTTTAACGAGTGACCATCATATGCCTCGGACTCCACTGAGATCAGTTTCAAGACTTTGTCTATAAGACTTCTCTTTAATATGGAGGACAGGTATATTTTGTACCTCGCAGGAAGTACAGCCTGTTTCAAACCAGTGATAGGGGCGGCAACCCCATCAGCACCTGCCTTCCCCACAGCCACATACAGCTCCATAGGACAGAGGTGATGGGCACAGGGTTGTCCCTCGAAGGAAGCCATATATCTGCATGGAGTCCCTAATCAAAGGGTCATCTTCATCAACATCTCTGAGCAACAGGGCCTCAGAAGGTTCAATCTCTTGCTGCAGAGAATCACAGACATCTAGAGTCTTTCAGAAGCAGACCTCCATCTGCTGATGATATCTGTAGAATCTCTGCAGCCCACAATTGCACCAGCCAAGTTACTGATGCCTTGTTTGCAGAAGTTTCCAATTATATCCACTTTGACTCAGGTGAAATCAGTCAAACCCAAAGGCTGTTCTGAAGAAAGGTCAGAGATGCTGCCAGATCTGCTGGGTATTTCCAGCATTTGCTGTGTTAATTCAGATTCCAGCTTTCACAGTATTTTGCTTTTGAAAGCTAGAGGCTTCTCGGCTTTGTGTTCCCCGTAGAATTTCAACTAGTCTAGGGGTCATGGACTGTACTCATGGTAATCAAGGTGCCATCAGATCAGCCGGGTTTATTTATTAATTCGAAGAGCCTTCCACTCCTTAACTTCTAGCTAGTCAATCCCATAATCAATCCGATAAGCAAATCTATGCCATATACTCTATGCGATGGCGCTTGGTAGTCTCAGGTTCCACAAGTGTTCCCTCCCCCAGAAAGCCTCACCAATTGATTCCTGTGAATCAAGGAAACCCCTAGTCAAGACCTGACTGATGATCCCAGTGGGGATACCACAGAGGTATAGGAATGGTACAACATCAGGGTGATAGTAGAGCAACCATTGGCATGATGGATCTGGGGACGGCCCTCAACATGGCTAACAAAGGCCATCATTTACTGTGTCCTTCATTGAATTGTGCTGCAGAGAAGACTGGGACTGGCATCTTTGGAGGAGGAAGGGGAATCAAGATGAGGAAGAACAGCATTCATGTGCTGTTAATGTCTACAGCCACAGTTCTGCGGCCAGACAAGTCTATAGTGCCTTCCACCAGGCATTTTAAAAGTATGCTTGAGACAACCATCCCATCCTTTCTCCCTACAGTCACTGAGACAACAATAGCACCCATTGCCTTTCCTCCTCATTAAGATTGGTCTTTCCATCCAGCAGAATGGGGAATGTGACAAAGTTGAGGTCATGGTAATGAATAGTTCACATAAACTCATTTCTTCATCCAAACAATGAGCAGCAATGAAACAGGAACAATGTAATAAGAGCCTGTCTGCGACAAAAGAGTTTTCCTCTTTCCTCGGCCTTGGGTGATGGCCTGTGTGGAGTTTGCACATTCTCTCTGTCTTTGTGAGGGCTTCCTCCAGGTGTTCAGATCTCCTTCCACACACCAGGGATGTATGCGTTGGATGAATTAGCCATGAGAAATTGCCCCTTAGCATCCAAAGATGCGTAGGTTAGATGGTTAGCCATGGTAAATGTGTAGGGCTACGGGGTTAGGGTGGGGGAGAGGGCCTAGATAAAATGTTCTGTCAGAGAGTCAGTGCAGATTCGATGGGCTAAGGGGCCTCCTTCTTCACTGTCGGGATTCTACAATGATTTATGTGTGGTGCTCTCCCTCTGGCTTCAGCTGAGCTAGAGATTGGCTCCTTGTTCCCATACTCTGGTTCAAAAGATAGTAAGAAGTCTCACAACACCAGGTTAAAGTCCAACAGGTTTTGGAGCGCTGCCCCTTCATCAGGTGAGTGGGAGTTCTGTCACAAACAGGGCATATAAAGACACAAACTCAATTTACAAATTAATAGTTGGAAAGCGAGTCTTTACAGGTAATCAAGTCTTAAAGTTACAGACAATGTGAGTGGAGAGAGGCTTAAGCACAGGTTAAAGAGATGTGTATTATCTCCAGCCAGGACAGATAGTGAGATGTTGCAAGCCCAGGCAAATCATGGGGGTTACAGATAGTGTGACATGAACCCAAGATCCCGGTTGAGGTTGTCCTCATGTGTGCAGAACTTGGCTATCAGTCTCTTTACAACTCATCCGCTTCATCCTGGACTACGATGTCGTCAGCTTCAACAACCCAGTTCTTCATCCAGGCACATGGAACAGCCATGGGGACCAAATTCGCACCTCAATAAGCCAACATTTTCATGCACAGGTTCGAACAATACCTCTTCACCGCACAGGACCTTCAACCAATGCTACACACTAGATACATCAATGACATTTTGTTCCTTTGGAATCATGGACATTACTGAAACAACTATATGATGACATCAACAAGTACCATCCCATCAGCAAACTCACCATGGACTACTCTCCGGAATCAGTTGCATTCTTGGACACATGTATCTCCATCAAGGACAGTCACCTCAGCACCTCACTGTACCACAAGCCCACAGATAACCTCATGATGCTCTACTTCTCCAGCTTCCACCCTAAACACTTTAAAGAAGCCATCCTCTATGGACAAGCTGTCTGTGTACAGAATCTGCTCAGGTGAGGAGGATCGCAACAGACACCTCCAGATGCCGAAAGATGCCCTCATAAGAACAGGATATGGCACTCGACTCATCGATCGACAGTTTTGACGCGCCACAGCGAAAAACCGCACCAACATCCTCAGAAGGCAAATGTGGGACATGGCGGACAGAGTACCCTCCATCGTCCAGTACTTCCCTGGAGCAGAGAAGCTATGTCATCTTCTCTGGAGCCTTCAACATATCATTGATGAAGACGAACACCTTCTTGCCTTCAAACAACCGCACAACCTCAAACAGACCATTGTCCGCAGCAAACTAACCAGCCTTCAGAAGAAGAGTGACGATGACACCACACAACCCTGCCACAGCAACCTCTACAAGACATGCCGGATCATCGACACGAATGCCATTGTTTCATGTGAGAACACCATCCATGCGGTACATACACTTGCAACTTGGTCAATGTTGTCTACCTGATATGCTGCAGGAAAGGATGTCCCGAGGCATGGTATATTGGAGAGACCATGCGGACGCTACAACAACGGATGAATGAACACCACTCAACAATCACCAGGCAAGAGTGTTCTTTTGTGGTCATAGGCATTCGACCTCTGATCGTCAGGTAAGCGCTCTCCAAGGCAGCCTTCACGACACACAATAACTCAGAGTCACTGAGCAGAGACTGATAGCCAAGTTCCATACGCATGAGGACGTCCTCAACCAGGACGTGGTTGAGGTAGTGGTTCATATCACACTATCTGTAACCCCTACGATTTGCCTGGGCCTGCAAAATTTCACTAACGGTCCTGGCTGGAGACAGGACACATCTCTTTAACCTCTGCTTAATCCTCTCTCCACTCACATTGTCTCTACCTTTAAGACCTGATTACCTTTAAAGACTTGCATTCCAACCATTATTTTGTAAATTGAGTTTGTCTCTTTGCATGCTCTGTTTGTGAACAGAACTCACCTGATGAAGGGGCAGCACTCTGAAAACTAGTGGCTTGCGCAACCAAATAAACCTTTGTACTTTAACCTGGTGCTGTGAGACTTCTTACTATGTGTACCCCAGTCCAACACCAGCATCTCCACATCAAAAGGTCAATGTTCTTTGGGCCTTGAAGCCAATAGTGATCATGCCAAAGACTGTCCCATCTGTACCAGTGCAGGGGCAAACTGGATCATCAAAGCAACAGGCAGCATGTGCAGTTCTATCTGGCAAGGCTGAGAAGGGGAATTCAGGATGACGGCTGAAGAGTGAAAGCATCTTGAGCTCTTTTTCCATCTTAACTCTCAGGGTCCATCCTGTGAACAAAGAGCAGGAGAGAACTTGGCTGATTATCAATGTGACGTTCAGTCACCAAGGCAAGGCTTTCATTGATGTTCTGTGAATGACAGTTAGAGATTGTAGGCCATTGAGGAGGGCCAGCACACAATGGCCTGCTGTGTCGGATTCTCTTTGAGGTTGGCCACTTTGCAATGGAGGTGGTCAATGGCATAACCGCTCAAGACATCATGGAGCTTGTGCTAGAGACCTTCTGTCCACCTTCTGTGCAAGGGCGTACACTGTCTGTAAATTCTGACAGAAGCATGCACATTTTCCATTGTTGCTCCAGAAGTCCACTATAAATAGATGATCCACATGGCTCAGCAACTGTGTCCAGCTGAGCAGAGTTTGACATGTCTTGCATCTTCTAACAGGGATTCTTCACTGCTGTTCCTTTGTCCAGCACCTCCTCCTGCTCATATGATGTGCCACCCTACCTGAGATGTCATACCCTCGGAGTTGTGTGTATTTGTGCTACAGCAGGGGTCATGTGACAGTGCTGTGAGAGATTGAGATCCAAATTAGCATAGTATAGATCATTCAACTTTTGTTCAAGATCACTGACAGCGTGCCAAAGTGGCGTTGTAATATCCAATCAGATCTCTCCAATCCCATCGTTCCATCAGCTATAGCCAGCACCAGTTCGATCCTGCCAATCTCAAGAGCATCCTCCTTTCACTGCGGTCAAGGTGGCCATTGCTGCAAGCCCATCCCCAGTAATCTGTCTTTCTTTAGAATTATGGACTCTCTTTACCAGCCGCAAGAGATTAGGCATGCGAGAAGTGAACTACTTGCTGAAGATGGAGCATGAGTGTTTGAGGAGTGTGATGACGAGTGTGAGAAAGAGGATAATAGGATGAGGATAAGTGCTGACGGTTGAAATGGAGAGTTGAGGAGGAGATTGGAGAGACAATAATTTATATCAGTCAGAGCAGGAGAATGCCCAGGAAGTGAGAGACTGAGGCTGCCAGAAGTGAAGGTGCCAACCAAGGAGATGAAGGAGGTGCCTGAGAAGCCCTGTGTAGAGGACCAGCACTCTGAGGATACACGACCACAGAACTCCTCCACTAACACAAATACACAGGGCTCAGAGGGTGTAGAATCTCAAATAGGGTTCCATAACACTCACCTATCCACACCTCGTGAGATTGTGAAATCTTTTTTGGCACCACACTTTGGTTGCTGAGGTTCTGTGTGAATTGCAGCTATGCCTTCTTGTTGAGGCTGGCTGACCTCACAATGACCTCAAATAAAATACCCCCTTTGCATTAACAATTCCCTCCAGCGATGGGTCAGAGAATCAGTGGGAGGGGATGAGGGTGTGCGGCTTTTTCATGTACTTCCTCCATTCTGCAGGTCTTTGTTCCTACTTCCATGCTGAATGCTGAAATTAGTCCCGCGTTATGAATTCTGCCACAGTCCCTGTAAGTCGAAATCCTCCACTGAAATTGAATTGTTGGTCAGTCTAGAGGCAGGATGATAACGCTATTGCTTTAGAAGTCGTTCATCAGGTCCCAACTCAAAAATGGCTCCACCGTTCCAAATTAGACTTCATCCTATTTATTTGTTCTTCTGCATCTGTGCAGCCACACTGCTATCTTTTGAGTGTGTGCAATCACACTGCAGTTTTTCACTTATGTATTGGAGCCTCATACAGGGGGTGACGATGGTGGGAGAGAGCATCAAGCAGGGAAACCAATTGTCCTTGGGGGTCTTTGACAAGCTGAGGGGCAGAGCCCCATGCCATGAGATAAGGGAGGAAGTGCTCAGGCAGAAGTGGGGTTAGTGAGTGGTTGTGTGGCAGGAACCCAAGGGCAGCTTGAAGCTGCCAGCCAGGAGTGGCATTGTGGAACCTAGTCAGACTATTAGGCAGCAGCCCTGCGTCTAAGAAATTTTGTGGAGAGAGGTAAGAGCGGGGAAACCCAGAAATGTTCGCTTTTTTATTCATCCGTGGTATGTGGGGCATCATCATTGCTGGCTGGACCAAAATTTATTGCCCATCCTTGAGGGCATTTAAGAGTCAATGGAGTCACATATAGGATAACAGATTTCCTTCCTTAAAGAGCATTTGTGAACCAGATGGGTTTTTATGACAATTGTTTCAGTCATCGTCAAACTTTTAATTCCAGAGTTTTTTATTGAACTCAAATTTCACCATCTGCTGTGGTAAGATTTAAACCTGAATGCCTAGAACATTACCCTGGTTCTCTGGATTACAAGGTTTTTTTTACTTTATCCCTGGGACATGAGCGTCTCTAGCTGGGCTAGCATTTATTGCCCATCCCTAATTGCTCTTGACCTGAGTGGCTTGCCATTTCCGTGGGCAGTTGAGAGACAACCACATTGCTGTGGGCCTGGAATCACATGTAGGCCAGACTGGGTAAGGACGGCAGATTTCCTTCTCTAAATGACATTAGTGAAGCAGATGGGTTTTTCCGACAATCAACAATGGTTTCATGGTCATCAGTAAATACTTAGGCTACAATTCTCCCAAAAAAGTTCTAAGTGTCAAATTCGCTGGAAAACTGGAGTGAATCATGTTGGTTTGTTCAGTGTGACTTCAGATGAGAGTCTCCCACACTGTGCAGCGCAGAACACACTATCTTGAATATCATTAAAAGCTCGGGGTGGGGGGGTTGGAGGGGGGCCTATTCATGCCGAAGAGGCTGACAATTCAGGGCCTCGGCGCATGCACAGTGGCCCCGAACTGTCACCCTCATGATCGCTGGCCAGCGCACAACACCCACAGTGTTGCCCCCAAGGCCCGAATGCGGCCCCCCCCCGATCCATTCGCAGGCCAACCCTGAACGCCCCCCTCCATCCCAGGCTGTCCGATCTCCAGCCCCCCTCCCAACTCCAGCAGTGACGATTCCCCCCACCGCCCTCATCCCTCCCCCACCCCGGCAGATACCCCCTCGCTGACCAGCCCACCCTGATTGCTGGCCTCCCTCTCACAATGGCAGAGTGGTAGCGGAAACCCCCAAACCCCACCATTCACCCCCTAGGCCCCACCCCAAAAAGGCCTAGCCCCCCTGGGTCCCAATCCCCAATAGGCCCCCACCTCCTTGGCACTTCCCTAGTGCCATGGTGCCCCCTGAGAATGGGCATGGGCACTCTGCCAGGGCGCACAGGCTGAGACTGTCAGAGTGGCCATGCCCAGGGGACACCACCTCCCCCACCACCCAACCCCCTGGGGTGGTGGTGGGGGGGCGGCGGAGGGGGGGGCGGGGGGGGCTCCAATTGCCCCCCTTCATTCCAGCGGGGTCGTCCCACTCATTCCCCAAAAGTGGGGGGGCCAGCCTGAACCCCTCTGCAGTACAATACTCCTGGCAGGATGGGAGATGCCAGCAGGCCCAGAGAATTCAGTCAAAGGCCCAATAATCACATTTAAATTACCATACAGTAACTTACCTGGTGTTCCCAGCACAAATCAGATGGAGCCAGATACCCGGCACTGGGAGATGGCAGGAACACATGCACAAATCCCACAAACCAGCCGACGCGTGATTCTCCCATCAGCCACGGTGGGATTCAAACCCAGGTCACCAGAACATTAACTGAGTTTCTGGATTAATAGTCTAGTGATAACACCACTAAGCCATCACCTCCCCAGCCATGATATTACTCCACCACTGCTTCCCTGCACTGAGAAACTGAGGCCCTGACCAGGAGAGAAATTTGGAGCATTGGAAGTATATATTCTCAGTAAATAGTTATTTCTTGGAGTCACGGTTTCCCAAAAGGAGCAGTTGACAGTTTCTACAGTTCTGATGCCAGTGGAATAAATGAATCTTGTATTTTTAATCTGTTGTCCAGTCCACGTGCTTAAATCTTACATTCTACTTGGGGCTGGCATGGTGGCACATTGGTTAGCACTATTACCTCACAGTGCCAGGGTCCTAGGTTCAACTCCACCCTCGGGTCATTGTCTATGTGGAGTTTGCATGTTCTCCCCATGTCTGCATTGGTTTCCTCCAGATGCTCCAATTTCCTCCCATAGTCCAAAGATGTGTCTGTTAGGTTGATTGGCTATGCTAAACTGACCCTAGTATTAGAGGGATTAGCTAAATGGACCCTAGTATTAGGGGAAGTAGTGTAGAGTTGTAGAAATAATGCTTGGGTGGGATTGTGTTTGGTACAGATTCAATGGGCCAAACAGCCTCTTTCTGTACTTTAGCAATGCTACAACTTGCCAATGCATACTGTAATTTTTTTACACTGTAGGTTTTCTTATGGGTGCTACCACACTGCAATTTCTTCCGCCTTGACACACTTCTTCTTTGCATGCACTGCTGCAATAAACCAGGGCAGAATAAAGCCATCAGAAAAGGAAAAACATTGGGGAAAGCAGCCAAAAGTATTTAAATATATAGCAACCCTGTTTTCAAGGCCCATGAATGGAGATCCACTCCGTAACATGACTGCTTGGCAATTATCTGACATCTTGCCTCAACCATCAGCAGCATGTAATGAAAGTGTTTAATCGATATAACCATGTGTTATGTATAACCAAATGGCAGGAATTATTACACAGGACTAATGGCTGTTTCCTTTATTTTCTATCGCCTTTTGTTACTCACTGATAAGTCTGTTAAAGTTATGAAATCTTATTTTGATGACTAGGATGAATCCACAGGGATATGAGGTTTTGTTGTAAACAAGAAGAATTGTTTCTTTGATTTGCAGTGTTTTTGTCAGATTGGGAAGCTAATTAATAAATGAACTTGTGTTGCAAGCAATTACATTTTCTTTACAGTCTAGAAACAGGCTATTCAGTCCAATATGTCTAAGCTAGTATTGATGCTGCAAGAGCTTACTTGTACTTCATCTGAATATCAAAATTATTTTCCTATCTCCCTCATGTACTTCTCAATTTATGCAGCACCTCATCCCTTCCGTGTGTTGGAAAATACTAACCTCTCTCTGAATCCTTTATTGGATCTATTAGTTACTTTTCAATATTTATGTTACCTAGTATTGGACTCCCCCATAAGAACATCCTCGCTCTGGTTAACCTATTGAACTTCTTCAAAGTTTTTAAGATTCATGTTGGATCAAAGCTCTGGGCTCATGTTACTAGGGAAGATCAAATCTATCCAGTTTGAGCTTCCTGGTAGCTTTTTGCTTTTGGTATCATCCATGTAAATCTTATTGCATCTTCTCTAATATC
Source organism: Carcharhinus amblyrhynchos (assembly GCF_965287045.1). Lineage (NCBI taxonomy): Eukaryota > Metazoa > Chordata > Chondrichthyes > Carcharhiniformes > Carcharhinidae > Carcharhinus > Carcharhinus amblyrhynchos. The sequence goes on along the minus strand of NC_137328.1, from coordinate 24,385,464 downwards.
TCTCTATCTCTTGCATACTCATGTCTATATTATTTTCTGTTCGCCACTCATCAGGCAGAATTTCCCAAACCCCTGCTGGTATGTTTGATGGTGGGCATGGTGAGAGAATGAGGTGAGAGGGCCAGAGATCGGTTTCATGCCAGTGTGAATTTACAGCAGCATCTTCCACTGGTAGCCGTCATGGAGTTCAGGATGCTGGCCGCACCTTGGATCTTGGAACACCCCAGCAGTAGGCCGGTGGAGCATCTGCAGCTGGACCTTCTAGTTTGAGTGTCCTGGAGAGGCTCCACGTTCCAGCCTCAGGATGTTCCCAGAGATCCATTTTCATTTTCAGATGGTCCACCTTCTTCCTTCAGGTGTGGAACAGTGATGTTTCACTATGGCACATGGACACAAAAATGGACGATGCATCATCTGGGCCTGCCCCACTACTGAATACAGCATGCCACACTGGCTGCATAATTAATGATTTTAGGGCAGGAAGATTTGGTGCGTCTTCTTGTTGGTCACAGCAGTGGGAAACAACCCATTTTCCCATCTCAGCATAGCACGTAGCCTCAAAATGGGTGAATTCCATCCTTAATTATGGTCTAGGTAAAGCAATGTATAAGTTGAAAAGGAATTCTCTGTTTTTCAAATCTATTCCACTGGAAATTAACCCCATTATTTTATGCTTTGTTGAACCTGTGTTTGCTATCCTTAATGATTTTTAGATTTTGTATCCCATAATACCTTTGCTCCACTTTACAAAGAGCGGGTGGTGCTTACTTCCTCTTATCTTTGAGGTTTGAGGTCACAAGACATTTCTCCAGTGAAAGTCTTTTGGTGTTTGGATTCTCTATCCCAGAGGAATTTGCTTGCACAATTGGTGAATATATATTCAAGATTGAGACTGATAGATTGTTTGGGTATGTCAGCAATTAAGGAACATGTGGGTAGGCTAAGAAAGTGGAGGTGGGGTAGATGAACAGCCAAGATAATCTGGAATAGTGGATCAGGCATGAAGGGATAAATGGCCTCCTCCTGTTATTCTTCCTTATGTTCTTAAAATACATCACCTCAAACATATCCACAATGAAATCAGCTATCATCTAATTCTGTGAGTGCAACACTTGTCGTAGTCTTCCCTCATTAACTATATTCCCATTTGGCTGTTTCTGAAAATGTTGATTTTGTACTTTGCATTTCCAAATCCAAATCATTTATGTAACCTGCACCAATTTCTGTGGAATATAACTTTCCATTTTCTGCCAGTCTGAATATTAACCTTAATCTCTGTACTTTTCTTTCTGTTTTGTAGCTAGTTTACTGTCCATTCTGATCCACTCTAATCTAATGACTTCACTTGCTCTTATTTCAGTGTACAGTGCAGTATATTATCAAAGCCCTTTTGAAAGTCTAAGTAGATTACATCCACTCTATTACTCTTGTTGGCTTCTTATGTTATTTCTTCAATGAATTCAAAAAGGTTAATCAAGTATAGCATTCTGTTTTGAAATCCATGCTGACTTTATTATATTTTCGGAGTCTAGAGCTGAAAACCTCTGACCTTGCTGGCAGCTGCAATTCTCCAGTGCCACTGCAGTGACACTTTGGCTGAGCCCCAAATTCTCCATTCTCGCTGGCAGCGAGAACAGACGAGATTGGAGAATCCCATCCTTGATATGTTTCTGCTTTTTTTATTAGTATCACAAGTAGGCTGATATTAACGTTGCAATAAAGTTACTGCGAAAATCCCGTGGGTGCCACACTCTGGCGCCTGTTCGGGTACACCGTGGGAGAATTTAGCATGGCCAATCTACCTAACCAACATATCTTTCAGACTATGCGAGGAAACTGGTGCACCTGGAGGAAACCCATGCAAACACAGGGAGAAGAGCAGACTCCGCACAGACAGTGACCCAAGCCAGTAATGAACCCAGGTCTCTGGTAATGTAAGGCACAGTAAGAAGTCTCACAACACCAGGTTAAAGTCCAACAGGTTTATTTGGTAGCAAACGCTACTAGCTTTAGGAGCACTGCTCCTTCCTCAGGTGAGTGGGAGTTTTGTTTACAAACAGGGCATATAAAGACACAAACTCAATTTACAGAATAATGTGAGGCAATTGTGAGGCAACAGTGTTAAGCACTGTGCCACTGTGCTGCCCCTTGAGTAATTCTCCATCTTGAGTAAGCAGTCTTTCCTATAATTGATATTCAGCTAACTGGTCTATATTTTCCTGGATTTGCAGCTTTTTAACTATAGGATCCAAATCAGCTGCCTGCTAGTTATCTGCACTATTTCCCTTTCTATTGATGATTTTTTTATATAAGAATGCTTCTATTATCTCTTCCCTAGCACCTTTTGGTATGTGCATATCCATTCAGACACATATTTGAATCTATGTTTGACTAGCTTATCAATTACCTCTTGATGTCCTTTCTAATCTTCTCTTCTAATGTCATGAAATAGACTTTCCAGTTATACATGAAAAATTAATAAATCCTTTCTTTCCTTGATATCCATGGTATAAATATGGTGGAGGTGGGGAGGGGGGCAGTGGTTTGTGGGGTTGCAGTGGGCGGGAGGGGTGGTGGTGATGAAACCGTATCATGTGATATTGCTGGAATCTCATTGTAGGCACAACACATGGGACTCCCATCATCTCCTTCCTATAAAGCTAAAGTTGTAGGAAAATATACATTTAATGTATCTAATCTAAAATAAAGTATCCGAAATCTGATTGAAAATGCTGATAGAAAATAATTCTCATGATTTCAATATATGCATCCACCTTCAGAGATCACTAAAAGACCAAGAAGCTAGAAATGCGATGAAGCATTGTACAGACATTTTGGGATTGTAGAGTTATTTTAAAATCACTCTAAATAAACCTGTTATGTGCTTAGAGCAATGAGGCAAATCAAATGTATAAAACTTACAACAAATCAGTGAATACACAGCATCAGTAATTCTCCACACTATGAAGGAAAATTGCATTGATTAACGATTTGGACAGTTAGGACTGTACCCTATCTCTGAACCAGGCCACTCATGGACACACTCCCCTGGCAGTCATGTGAGTTCATGAACGATCCCTTGCTCCAGCAGTATAATAAACCAGACAGCCACAGCATATAATTGATTGTTAATGTGTGATTAATGTAAATTTAACATACTTGGGTATGGTAGTTTCATAGTGAAGTTGTTGATCTATTAATCCAAGATCCTGGACTAATGGCGAACAATAGCAGTTTAAATTTGGAAAATCCGGAATTGAAAATGTGACACAAAGATGACCAAAAAACTACCGTATTATTGCAAAAATGTAACTGGTTTACCAGTGTGTACTGGGGGAAAGAAATCCATCATCACTACCCTGTTTGTTCTGCACATGTCCCCAGTCCCACAGCAACGTGGTTGAGTTTTAGCTGACTGCTGAAAAGACCCAGCAAATGTCCCAATTGTGGCAGCAGTCCAGAAAAAGGTCTGGACCACCACCTTGGACAATAAGGGTTAATCATTAAATGCTTGTCCTGGCAACAAGGCCCATCACCCTGAGCATATATTAAACATAATCTTGATTTTGATCCTATCTTAGAGGTGGGGGTGGGGGGAGGGGGGGTTGTTTCTGATTTTGGGACACTGCTAGTCAAATTGAGAGACTGGTTGACAGTTGGGAATGTACCCCTTCAGGATTAGGCCACAACTCGAGCCATGAAAAGGAGGGAAGGTTTCGAAAGGCTGGGAAAGAGGGAGGATTGGAAGCTAGAGGGGACACCAGAGGGACTGGAGAGGATCTCTGAAGCAGAGGGGAGATCGGAAGGAAATGAGTGGGTGGATGGTGGAGGTCGGGGTGGACAAGATGGGAAAGGTTGGGATTGTATGAGGCTGAGCAAAGCAGATAAACTTAATTGACCAGATGAGTAGAAAGTGACTTGTCCACTGGTTCAGCATTCCTCAACTTCCTTTAGTTTATGGGTTTCCCAAGGCTGAGGAAGCCCTATCAAGATTCAACTTAAATTCCTAGAAATTAACAGTAGGAGGGAAGCCATTCAGCCCATTCTTTCTGTGCCAGCTCACTTTCCAGTTCTTTGTCCACACCTCTAGATTACAACACTTCCAACATATCCAAACACTTTTTAAATCTGATTGTTTATTCTGCCTGTGTCAAACTTTCAGACAGCGATCTCCAGGCCTTCCTGCACCACCCTTTGGGTGAAAACAGTTATCCTCAATTCGCCTCCAATCATCTACCAATTACTTTAAATCTATTGCTCTTGGTATTGGCCTCTACTCTGAGGCATGGAGGTCCTTCATAGTCATCCATGTCACTCAATCATTTTCCAAACCTCCGTTAAATCTCTCCTCAGCTTCCTCTGCTTTCGAGGAAGCAACTTCAATCTATCCAATCTTTCTTTGTTGCAAAGATTCTCCAATCTTAGCAAAGTCCTCATATATCTCACAGTTACCCTCTCTTGTGTGATCACATCTTGCCTGTATTGTGGTATTGCACACAGTACACCAGCTGTGACCTAGCTTGTAATTTATACATTTCCAGCATAACCGATATTCTGTGCCTCAGCTAATAAAGGAAGGTATCCTTTATGCCTTCTTAATTGCTTAACCAACCTGTCTTGCTACCTTCAAAGATCTGCAGAAATGTACTCCAAGCTCCTGCCATTCCTCTACACTTCTTGGTATCCTACCATCAATTTTCTATGCCCTTGCCATGTTTGCCTTCCCCTTTACATATCTCCAAATTGAACTGAATTTGTCAAATTTCTGTCCATTTTACCAGCCCATTGATACATTGCTGCAATCCCCACTTTCTCTCACTCCATCTTAAACTTCATAATCATGCTGCCTACATTAAAGTCCAAGTCATTCATGAAAACCTCAAAAAGCAAGTAAACTTGTACAAACTCCTTTAGAACTCTACTGGAAACAGATTTCCAGTGACAAATCACCTCTCTGTCACTGATTGATTTCTGCCAATGAAAGCATTTTGGATCTAATTTGCCACTACCTGTTGAACCCCATGGACTTTTAGCTTTCAAACTACGTGGACTGCATTACTCATTGACCCCACCTTGTTGCCTCCTCAAAACATTCAATCAAGTTAGACAGACATGATCTTTCTCTATGCCAATTCTCCTGGGGTAATCCAGGCTTTCCTAAATGAAAATTAGTACTGTCTCTCAGAGTCTTTTCTAGTAATTTGCCCATCTAGTTTAGGGCAAATTAAGCCCTAATTTGCCTCAGGGCAAATTATAGATGACCTGTACTAGTGTCTAACTATTTCTCCCATTATAAGCAACGGTATAATGCTATCAGTCCTCCAGCACTACACCCGTCGCCAGACATGATTGATAATGATGATCAGAGATTTGAAGGCCGCAAACACACAAAGCAAGTATGGAATACAAGGAAAGTAGAAAGAAACTTAAGCAAGGAGTAAGAAGGGCTAAAAGGGGTCATGAAAAATCATTGGCCAGCAGGATTTAGGAAAATCCCAAGCTTTTTTATACATACATAAAGAGTAAGATGGTAGCCAGGGAGAGGGTTGGCCCACTCAAGGGCAAGGGCATGAATCTACACATGGAGCCAGAGGAAATGGGCGAGGTATTAAGCGAGTACTTTGCGTCAGTATTCACCAAAGAAAAGGACTTTGTGGACGATGAGTCTGGGAAAGGAAGTGTAGATAGTTTGAGATCAAAAAGGAGGAGGTATTGGAGTTCTTGAGAAACATTAAGGTAGACAAGTTCCCAGCTCCTGATGGGGTATACCCCAGAATACTGAGAGAGGCAAGGGTGGAAATTGCTGGGGCCTTGAGAGGAATCTTTGTATCCTCACTGGCTACAGGGAAGGTCCCAGAGGATTGGAGAATAGCCAATGTTGTTCCTTTGTTTAAGAAGGGTAGCAAGAATAATCCAGGTAATTACAGGCCGGTGATCCTTACATCAGTGGTAGGGAAATTATTGGAGAGGATTCTTCGCATCAGGATTTATTCTCACTTGGAAATAAGTGGACGTATTAATGAGAAGCAACATGGTTTGTGAAGGGGAAGTCATGTCTCACAAACTTAATCGAGTTTTTCAAGGAAGTGACGAAGATGATTGATGAGGGTAGGGCAGTGGATGTTGTGTACATGGACTTCAATAAGACTTTTGACAAGGTCCCTCGCGGCAGACTGGTGCAGAAGGTGAAGTTGCATGGATCAGAGGTGAGCTGGCAAGGTGGATACAAAACTGGCTCGGTCAAAGAAGGCAGATAGTAGCAGTGAAAGGGTATGTTTCTGAATGGACAGCTGTGACAAGTGGTGTTCCTCAGGGATCAGTGCTGGGACCTTTGCTGTTTGTAATATATATAAATGATTTGGAGGAAAATGTAATTGGATTGATTAGTAAGTTTGCGAATGACACAAAGGTTGGTGGATTTGTGGATAGCAATGAGGACAGTCAGAGGATACAGCAGGATATAGATCAGTTGGAGACTTGGGCAGAGAAATGGCAGATGGAGATTAACCTGGACAAATGTAAGGTAATGTATTTTGGAAGGTCTAATACAGATAGGAAATATACAGTAGATGGCAGAACACTTAAGAGTATTGATAGGCAAAGGGATCTGGGTGTGCAGGTACACAGGTCACTGAAAGTAACACTGCAGGTGGAAAAGGTAGTCAAGAAGGCATACTGCATGCTTGCCTTTATCGGCCAGGGTATTGAGTTTAAAAATTGGCAAGTCATGTTGCAGCTTTATAGAGCTTTAGTTAGGCTGCACTTGGAATATATTGTTCAATTCTGGACAGCACACTACCAGAAGGGTGTGAAAGTTTTGGACAGCGTACAGAAAAAACTTACCAGGATGTTGTCTGGTATGGAGGGCATTAGCTATGAGGAGAGGTTTGTTCTCACTGGAGTGATGGAGGTTGAGGGGACACCTGATAGGAGCCTACAAGATTATGAGAGGCATGGACAGAGTGGATAGTCAGAAGCTTTTTCCCAGGGTGGAAGAGTCAATTACCAGGGGGCGTGGGTTTAAGGTGCGAGGGGCAAGGTTTAAAGTAGATGTACAAGACAGACTTTTTACACAGGGAGTAGTGGGTGTCTGGAACTCATTGCCGGGGGAGGTAATGGAAGTGGATAGGGTAGTGGCTTTTAAGGGGCATCTTGACAAGTACACGAATAGGATGGGAATAGAGGGAAATGGTCCCCGGAAGGGTATAGGGTTTTAGTTAAGTCACGCAACATAGTCGGTGCAAGCTTGGAGGGCCGAAGGGCCTGTTCCTGTGCTGTAATTTTCTTTGTTCTTTGTTCTTTATTCTATATTAGAATGGTGATTAATCCTGTTACTCTACCTCACTGTAATATTTATATGACCAATTCTTTATCCCAAGGGATTGTGGGTGCTCCATCATTGAATACATTTAAGGCTGAGATAGACAGATTTTTGGTTTCAGAATTAAGGGAGGAGCAGGCAAGAAAATTAGAAGTCCAAGATCAAGCATGATCCCACTGAATAGCAGAGCAGGCTCGTTTGACTGGGTAGTCTACTCCTGTTCCGATTTCTTAAGTACTTATTTTAACCTGTCACTAGTAATTAGGTAATTGTCCATCAGTAATATCACTATTAAAATCAGAAATGCATTATTTGGAGGTGGGTTGCGGTTGGGTTTCAGTTTTTTTCTCAACAGTTTTGCATGTCACCCAATCAAAACTCATTTATTTATGCTAGTTAAAATTTCTTCCATTGGATCAAAAAAAATGTAATTTTAAATGAATAACCTTACCTTATAAACTAAAAGTGAACATGCTCTGATTTGAGCGATACATTTAAACTAGTTCACCATTTACTAATACCAAACCAATTGTTGCTAAGTCTGTTTCTGGTGATAAACATGAGCCTTACCAGGGTCAAAGGTTAATAACTCAAAGCTTTTCTCAATCTTGTGCTTTTCAACAGTCTTTGTTAAATGGTGATTGGATGAAACAGTTCCCCAATACAAGGTGCAAGAAATTGATATGCATTAGATATAGAAACCAGAATCACAACACATTTGATAACCAAACAATCCATTTGGAAATGGACAACAGTTTTTTTTTCTGGACAGCAGGAAGAAAATTAAGTTTAAAAACTGTGTCACAAGTGCTTGATACAAGTATTTTATATTCAACAAATGAGTGTATAATTTTCTGGCTTAATGTTCATTTACGTTGTTACACTTTTACATCAATATTGAATATAGTAGAAAGATGAAGTGTCATACTATTCAGAGAAAGAGTAAAATTTCTGCTCCTGGGCTAAGTTGTCATTGTATGTACTACTTCAATCTGTAACAGTTCAAGGCTACATATGCTTACAGAAAAAGATGACACTGAATATAATTTTGAACTGGAGGATGGTCCATAATTACAAGCTCCTTACCCCCTTAAAGGAGGCCCATAACATATATGTGCACAACAGGATGAGAGACATATTGGGAATGAAACAGAAGCCTTCCCCTTGTTCTAGGACTATTGTGATCTGGATATGTCACATCCCCTTCTCACTCACTGATATATTAGCATGCACAAAAACAAACATTGCTCATTGTAGCTTGCAAATCTGACTCAGTATCAGAACATTTGCTCCTTTTATGCCATTGTTAATTATTTATTGGATTAAATAGTCATTCAAGAAATTTAATTTACAACATATTTTTCTGTTTTGATTGTCATCATTTTGAGTTTCAGCAACACCAAACTATTTGTGGTCTAACTTACCTTGACATGTGTTACCTTTCTCTTCATAGCCTTCTTTGCACATGCACTTCCCAATTGGGACTAACCATTCCCCATCAGCACTGCAGTACATTTTTGGAGTGTCATCTTTCATTGAGTTGTTAACACATGTGCCTGGCACCTCCACCAGTGAAGATGAATCAGCCCCTGTGATTGTGTCTTCAAAGAAAGCAAGATTATGGAATGTTGACGGGCACTTCTTGTAGTAGACTCGCACAGAGACCAGAGCGATACAGGCACCAACATCTTGAAAGGCGAGATAGAATCCCTTTTTAGACAGGGGGCCGACATCTCTCACTTCTGTATTTAACTTCATGACTCGATCTCCAAGGTCGAGTTCTGTGAAACTTTCATCTGCTGCTATTGTGTCAATTTTCATGTATTGGTTTTCTCTGATGTTCCTCCCATCTTCATCATTGGATTCATAATGATACACATTAAAGGTCTCTTTACAGGTCCCAAGACCTCCAGGGAGACTATTGCAGTCTCGTAGTGTAAACTTGAGCTCAATGAATATTCGACGGGCCCCTTCATTGGAGATCCAGTTAGTCTGTAACCAGTTATTCTGATTTTGCTCCATAACATTACAAACTTGATATGTGTGTATGGGAGTGTAGTTCTCATCAACCTCACTGATTTCTTCCCACTGTAAAAAGTAAACAAAAGAACAGCATAGGTTAAACATAGTAAAGCAGATGTCAAAATATTAATGAATTCCATTTGTCATGGAATATCTTTGGGGAAATCACAGATTTGTCGTTACTAAAATATCAAAGATTACAGAAGCTGTAGCAAAAACGCACAATGTCGGGGTACATATTTTGGTAAGAAGCCACCTATACGATGCTATCATTGTCTCTCTTTCAATTCTGTATCTCACATTCACTTTTCTATTCTGCTTCTCTCTCTCAGTTTTATTTCTTTTTCCCAGTCTCTTGTTCCTTTTGCAATTTTTTTCTCCTTTACCCTCCACTTTAGTTCCTCTCTTTTTGTTCTTTCACTTCTCTCCATCCTTGGTCATATTTACATCTCTTTTGTTCATCCTCCTCTCGTTCTCTCTCCCTACTTTTCACTGTATGTTAATACATGTGACAATGATAAATCAAATCAAATTCTCCACTATTTCCATTTCTTTCTCCTTTCCTTTTCTGTTTCTCCTGTCATTTCAATTTCTCAGCTTCTTAATCATATTTACTTCTCTATCTCTGCTGTTTTGGTTTCTTTAAGCTTCCTCTTTTTTTTTCTATTTTACACCTTCCTTCAGTTCTGTTTCTCACTTTCAGGTTAATATCCCATTGCCCTCCATTTCTGATTGTCTTTCTCTTTTTCTCCAAAATGGTTTATTTCCCCCTCTGTTTCTCTCTTCCTTCATTCCATTTTAAAACTTTCAGTATTTTTCTTTTACTAACTTCTATTTTGTATTCTTCACTTTTTTCTCATGTTCCGTTCTTTTCCTGTTTTCTCTTTCCCCTTCTCATTCATGTTTATCTTTGACTCTCTCCGATTCCATGACAGCCATTAAAATATTTTGTTAAAGGGCTATTTTAATGGCTATGTTAAGGTCATGTTAAGCTAATTTATTAGAATTTCTTGAGGAAGGAACAAGCAAAGTGAGTAAGGGGGAGGCGATGACCCAGTGCTATTATCGCTTGACTATTAATGCAGAAACTGAGTTAATGTTCTGGGGACCAGTGTTTGAAAACCACCCCAGCAGGTGGTGGAATTTGAATTCAATAAAAGAAACCTGGAATTAGGAATCTACTGATCACCATGAAATCATTGTCAACTGATAGTAAACCCATCTGGTTCACTAATGATCTTTGGGGAAGGAAAGCTGCCATCTTTACTTGGTCTGGCCTGTATGTGACTCCAAACCCACAGCAATGTCTTGATTCTCCACTGCCCTCTGAAATGGTCTAGCAAGCCAATCAGTTGAAGAGCAACAAGGGATGGGCAGCCAGCGACACCCTTGTCCCGTGAATGAATTTTTAAAAACCTGTAGATGGGACATACTTGGATTTCCAGAATTCATTTGATAATGTGTCACATAAAAGATTCCTACACTAATGAGATTTTGTGTTTTAAGGGGTAATTTATGAGCACAAATAACAGATTGGTTAGCTAACAGGAAGAAGAGAGCAGGGATAAATGGGTCATTTTTGGGTTGACAGACTGTAACTAGCCCTTCCTGATATATATTAATGAACTAGACTGTGGTGTGCAAAGCATGATTTCAAATCACGATACCAAGATTGGAAAGGTTGTCAACTCTGATGAAGATAGCCTTGAAATTCAAAAGGATGTAGATATATTGTTGGATTGGGTACATAATGGACAGATGAAGTTCAATGCAGACAAGTGTAAGATGATTATAGATTTATAGATTTGATTTATTATTGTCACATGCATTTACAGTGAAAAGTATTGTTTTTTGAGGGGTAATTGCCATCAGTGGGACCAGAAGATCCCACTAATGGAAATAGCCAAAAAATACTGCCTTATGGGCCAATCAATGTCTCTTAAAGACTTGGCACCAATCTTCTGCTTCTGAATCTAGGCTTCAATCCTCTGAAACCCAAAGAGACAAAATCCCTAGACAAACTATAGTAAAGGCCCAATTGACTATAAATTTTTGAAAGTTATATTCCTCTACAGTCTAATATTTTAACACTTTCAATACTGAATGCTGCTGAGGTTTATTTTCTACATTGCTTCTCTCCTATTTTGAATCTCTTCAGTTACGTTAAAAGGTTAAACATAATGTTGCCTCACTGGCTAAACATGTTCTGCAGATTGCAATCATTTCATTAATTTGCCATCAAGATAAACATCTTTATTAACTATGCTTGAAGAATATGACACTGTGCTTTAGTCACAAATACTGAAAAATAAAGTAGCTGAAATAGCCATTACTAATCAAAGAAGACTTGTGAAGAACAAATGTTAAAAGGTTTTCTCAACAGGCACCACTTTTATGCAGAAACAAAATGTACTCAGGGAAAGGGGGGCTAAAGATATGACAAACATAATGGTGACTATACACACAGAATGATGATTTTTTTTATTTCCCCTTTTGTAGCTTTCACTGGAAAAGATGATGCTTGTGGCAGACGTCTCATGAAGAAATTCAGTAATAGGCTGTTTTTGCTCTTCTAGATAATCACATTATACAAAACAGTATATAAACTTAAAACATGTTCATTAATTGTCCTGCATATGAAAAAATAAGGTTGTTCTGGTTAAATGAAATAGCCTTGATTTCTCTAAACTTGTCTGCATTCACTGCTCAGGCTAACCAGAATGTCATTCCCTTCTGGCTGAATGACCTGGTAAAAGAAAACCTTCTAAATTTGTGCAGCCACGTGCAAAATAGTCTTGTATGTAACTCCCCAGATACTAATCTGTCCACAGCTTTTTGCACAGATAATATTACATTTGTGGTTTAGTCTCAACAACTGCATCTATAAATCAATTTCAGTCCAGCTTTAATTATCTATCCGTAATCAGGGGCTATTCAGGCCAAATTTACATCTTATTCCTGCTGGCCAAATAGTCACATTAGTCCTTTGGTGCTTATTCAGGCTTAAATTATTATATTCTCTAGTAAACATTGAAGTCCTTTCAGCCTGATCTCCGTGACCAGCATTAATGTATCTCACCAGCAGAAACATCTATGAGTAAATTAGGATTTCTGGCATTAAAAATACAAAAGCCTTGATCCTCACACCCAATAATGGGTTTGTTTTATGCTGGCCACTTAGACTGTCCTTGATGTTGTAATCATACAGCTGTCCCAAATCCAACAGCAGCAGATGGATTCACAGTTTTCTGATTCCAGCTCATCCCCCTAATTATTGCTGCATTGGACCAAAACACCAAATTTAATCATGCACAGAATTTTGCTGTTAGATCACTCGACTCCTGCCTTCTTAATGAACATTTATCGAAATATAATCGATCATTATACAGTGTGACATGCTCTGTATGTTATTGTATTTTACAATACACACACCTTCAGTTTTTCATTGCAAACAAAATGCATCTAATAAGCATACAGGTATGAATTTTCATTCAATATATATGTGAAATCCAGATTTACAAGACTCCATCAATAAAGTTGCTAACAGTCATTCAGCTAGATGGAGCTGAGCAGATTTATCATATGTGGAGGGTCTTCTATCCTCAACTGTTAGCGTTACAACTATCACATTCAATAGCTCTAGCAGAGTGGGGATATGAATTTGTCTTTGCATAGCACATGGAACAGTAGGTGCCCACTAATTACAAAGAAGGATGAAGGTGAGCGCTTTTTTTATGAATTGATGGAAGATTTGTGATCTCCTCTGCATTTCAGGAAAGATGGATTCTCAAAGGAAACCTGCTATGAATGCTGTGGAGCTTGCAGACAACAAGGCTAATTGCAAAAAAAGTAGATTCTGTATAAAAAGAAGAAAACAATGCACACTGGTTTTCATGCTGATATTGTGGTATAATGTATCTTTAACACTACCTTAAAAGAAGCACATTGGCTATTCATTGTACATGTCTGTACAGTAGTTAAGAAAACTCAAAGCAAAAAAGGGAACATTTGCCCCATCAATTTTGCATCATTAAGAACAAGGATCAACACATCTTAGACTTCTGTTGCTATTTGTTAATCCCTGATTTTGATTTTTTTCTTCCTACTTCCTATAAAACATAAAATAAAACTATCAATATTGTTTTAGTCTCTGATTTCCCTGTTTAATGGATATTGATCTAACTTGTTTTGAAATATATTTTCTGTGAGTTTGTCCCATTTGTCCGTAACACTACGGAGAAAATAGATCATCCTGGTTCATTTGGACACACAGAAATACCACAATTTGGGGAAAAGTTTGATCTTGTACGATAGTTTAACATACAAACTGGAACCTCTCTGAGATTTTCTTCGCTTTATTTCTATTGACTATAATGGGAGAGGTCTGGGGAAACTTTTAAAGATATGAATGCATAATAGAATTAATTGGCATTTGTAAAAAGTGTAAGCTAATAAATGAAACGAGAATTAGGTTTTCCGAACTCGACTGAGATCTTTAGTAAAATAGCAGAAAGGGTTGATGCACATAGTATAGCATAGTTGGTGTATGTGGACGTTCAAAAAGCATTTGACCAAGTACCCCAATGTGGACTTGTTAGCAAAATTAAAGTCCATGTGATTAAAGGGATAGTGGCACTGTGGATATGAAGTTGACTGAGGTCAGAAGGCAAAGAGTCGCAGCGAATGGTTGTTTTTCAGATTGGAGGGAAGCATATTGTAAAGATATACTCCTGGAGGTTTCTGAAGTACAAATGAACAAACAATCTTTATTTACAAAGCTGCTTCATTAGCTGCATGCATTGCGTTAGTTCACAGTGCACACTTTCTAACAGAGATTCCCCATGCTAACTGTTGATTAGTTGGTTCAGACCATGTGACCCTTATTCAGTAAGATTGGTTTAAAAGGAACAATCACCACATTTGCATGTACCCATATGCTCCCCAGGCTCAGTAGAATAATCACTGTTCTTTTATTTGTATATTAATGATCTTATCTTTGGTGTACAGGGCATAATTTCAAAGGTTGCGAATGATACAACGTTTGCAAAAGTAGCAAACAGTGAGAAGGATGGTAACAAACATCAAGAGAACATGCATTAATAAGTTAAAGGAATGCATAGATATGTGGCAGATAAGATTTAATGCAAGGAAGTGTGAAGTGATGCCTGTTTGGTAGTAAAAATGAGAAGAAGCAAATTAGCTAAATGATACAATTTGTAAAAGGTTGCACGTGGGGCAAAAGTGTGGCATAGTGGTTAGCACTGCTACCTCACAGTGCCTGGTACCCGGGTTTGATTCCCGGCTTGGGTCACTGTCTTTGTGGAGTCTGCACATTTTCTCCATGTCTCCATGTCCTCTGGGTGCTTCAGTTCCCTCAAACAGTCCAAAAGACGTGCTGGTTAGGGTACATTGGCCATGCTAAATTCTTCCTCAGTGTACCCGAGCAGGTGCCGGAGAGTGGCAGCTAGGGGATTTTCACAGTAACTTCATTGCAATGTTAATGTAAGCCTACTGGTGACTAATAAATAAACTTTAAATAGAGAAGCTTGAGGTGTATCTGCACAAATCTCTGAAAATGGCAGGCCAAGTTAAGGCCACTAAAAAAGCATATGAGATCCTTGGCTTTATCAATAGAGTACAAAAGGAAGCAAGGTTCATAGACTCACAGAGGCATTGGCACCTAACAGAAAGCCCATAAAATGTCTTCCACTTGAGTCTCCTGACCCATTGTGCTGCTTTTGGGAGAATCTCCCCAAATCTTCTTGTTTTGGTCTCCAAAGTTCAACCTTCCTTATTTCATTTCCATATTCATCACTATGTTCTTTCACCCCCATTAGCTTCCTTTTTTGCCAGAACCAAGCTAAACAAGTCACATTCACTATACTTGTACGATACACTGATGAAGAGCATGGAAGGGTTGCATGACAGATGTGTTTGAAAGGCTGACTTTCTGAAACAGTACAAGGTTTTCCTCCATGGACACCTGTTTGGCAGGGAGACCTTCCAATGCAGGCCAATACTCATCTGGGCCACGAGCTTGTGCATCAATGAGGGAACAGCAGTGCAGCTGCAAGCCTGGCGCAGCATCCTGGCATCAGCATCAAGGTCTGCTGCCTGTTGATCTCCAGCCTGGAGAAATTGAATCTTCTGAGTGTGGAAGCTTGATGGAGAGAATCAAAATTCATTTTTCACTTTGGCCGCATCCTCTTTAGCCTCTGGTTGTAGAGATCTCGGCACAGATCCCCACATCAGCAATCTTCATTTCACCCCTGGGATGCTCATTGAGCACAGGCAGGGAAGAAAGAGATGGGAGGCCAAAAATGTCCACTCTATCAAATTTTAAAGAGATTGGGCAAGTCCCATTAAATTCTTGAATCCTTATTAATGAAATTAATCAAATATGGGAATACTCTTCTAGACCTTTTAATAAGTTCTTTGAAAGGTTTAAACATGTTAAAACATGTTTTTTTTTCTGAAGATTGGAGCATGTAAACTGTAAGAATTAGAAAGGGTAAACCATGAATGCTAGATATATCCGTGATAAGTTTTTTTTAAATGGTGCAAATTACGTCATCTGAAACCAGAAAGTACAAGTTAATATTTTACATGGAAAGCTTACATCAGATGAGAGATCTTGGATAGCTATTTTATTTGACTAACCAGAAAAGAAGAGAGAGAGTGAAAGGTATTATTCTCTACTTTTACACAATCCCCACTCATTCTCCCAGAAGAGTATCACATATCAAAAAAAAAATCCCCACATGCTTCATAACTGGACACCAAGTCCTGAATTTTCATTCCCAAGTCAGGACAATTCCAATGTCCACAAACCCAACCCAAGAAAAAGTGTCGAAGATTGGCATTTTTGCTCCAGGGACTGAGAACCCAGACTCCCATTAAAAAGTTTTAGTTCGTTGACACAACTGAGGAAAACCTTTGGTAAAAGCAAAATATTGCGGAAGCTGGAATCTGAAACAAAAAGAAAGGTCATCCGGACTCAAAACGTTGGCTCTATTCTCTGTCCACAGATGCTGTCAGACCTGCTGAGATTTTCCAGCATTTTCTGTTTTTGTTTGAGGGAAACCTTTGCCTGATTAATAGTGTTATGATGTTATAATGAATTATTGTTTCTGTGATCTGTTTTATCAATGGCTCAGTGTTTATTTGCATAAGATAAAGAGGTATAAAGTGCTTACAAGTCTGTCATTGATACTTTGAAGATCTGGTTAACTGACATATTTATACGGTTGTAGCAATTACTCATGATCAAACAAGAGATATGCCGTGCATTTCTAGATTCAGTCTAATTGAACAACCAGGGTTGGAATGATCAATAAAGAAGATGGTTTCAGCCTTGTTGATGTGATAAAATTGCAGATATAAGGTTAAAAATGCGGTGTTGACCAAATGTAAATATTGAAAAGAAATGCTCAGAAACCAAAAGACATCATATAGCATTGTCTCTTTAAAAAGCCGTGCGCTTTTATGCTCGGATTTTAAATTGAAAAGCTTAGCAGCCAGAGTTCAGCGTAGCAAAATAGGCTTTTGAATTGGACCAATGAGTTTAACACAAGCACTCAAAGACACAGAACCAATTGAATTCAAATTTGCGTGTTGTTAACACCCTCAAGCCACTCAAATTGCAGGAATACTGTGAAGTAATTCTAGGTATTAAGACCCGGACAAAGGTTTAACAGTTAGAGTAATCTTGCCACCTCTTTAGTCAGAAGGAGGAAGAGGCGAGTCCCTCAGATAGTCCTGCAGTTTTATGTATTCATAAAACTTACCCTCTACAATCGGAAAATAGATCAACTCGGAAGATGTGTCAGACCTGCACAAGAAAGACCTTCTGACTTTTAACAAGTGCCTGGTTGTATATACAGTGAAACCCCTATTTTATACACCCTAATTTAGTGCAAATTCGGATATAATGCAATCATTGGACCCATTTTATTAAAAAGCTTTACTAAAGATTAATCATGTTCCTTTATGAAGACTAATCCCAGTACTTACAATTATGATATTGGAGCTGACGTACAGTCAGTTAAATCAGGACACAGCAATCTGAACTGAGATATGGGAGAGATGATGGTTTCCAGGCTCTTTCATACTGACAGACAGTATGACAAGCACAATGATAGGTGCAAGTAATGGCTGTTAATAGGAGTTTAGAAAATTCAGGAAACAAGCTTAAATATGTTTTGCTATTTTTATTGTTTTAACTGAATGAAGATAAATTGCTACATATTAATATGTTAATATACAATGCAAGAAATTTAAAACCTATGAAGTGAAATCATTGCAGTCATTCTCACAGCACCAGAACAAGAAAGTGTCACTTCATATAAAACTATTATAAACTGTCAAAAATATATACAATAGGGCGATAATTGGGGCATTTTAGGTCACATTGGGTCACACTGAACGCTGATTTTCTCGAACCCCAATTTAGCACGACTCCGCTTTTTCCAAGATAACATTTTATGGTCCCCAACTATCACGTTATAACGAGGCTGCACTGTACATCCTTTTGAGAATGAGTGGAATTCATAAGCCTTTCTTTCATTCCTGAGTCTTGTATTATCCGGTTGGCGTGCTATTGGGCAGTTTATTCAGTTTGTTAGTTTTTATAAGGTTGTCACCAGTTTTAAAAATAAAGACCTGATAATTGTTCATGAGAGAATTCTAGGGAGGCGATTCTCCCAAAAGTGCTGAATTGGCGGGAAAACTGTTCTAAAAGCGGTCTGTTCTGCCAGTTCAGCTTCTCTCCTGAATCTCTGCACTCTGGGCACTGAAGAGGTTCCAATTGTGAATTTTGTTAAAAGCCTGGGGGGTGGGGGGGGCGGGCCTATTCACACCGGAGTTTGACAGTTCTGGGGCTCTGCGCATGTGCAGTGGCTCCAATCTGTCAAGCTCCCATCTGCTGGCCAGCCCAATCGCTGGCCAGCCCGGGACCCCTCCAGCCTCCCCTCACAACCCGATCACAGCCCCCACTGCAATTCCCGGGTTGATCTCCCCGTCCCAGAGTGGCTGATACCCAAACCACACCCTCCAGCAGTAGCAATCCCCCCACCCCCACCTCACCTCAGCAGAGCCCCCAACCTGCTGACGCCCCCCCCCCACCCCGGAGTCAGACACCTCCTTAGGCAGATCCCTCCTCAGCAGACCACACCCCCCACCCCCCCCCCAGCCTGCCCCAATTGCTGCTCTCCCTCCCCATCCCAGATCAATCCCAATGCAGATTGGCAGCGGGACCCCCCCCCAACCCCCGCCAATCGCACCTAGGCCCTGCCCACAATAGGCCCTGCCCCCATCACACTAGGGATTCAGCCACTTAAAAATGCATGACCCCAAAAACAGGGAGTGGATGGGCACATTTCCGGGCTTTCAGAGAGCTGGAAAGAACTTTGAAAATATTTGTGGCGTAGTGGGTATTTGGGGCTGTTTGATCAGGGAAAGAAGATAGAATAACGGCAGTTAAAGAGCAAATAAATGTCAACGTGTGAAACAGACTAAGTGACAACTCAACAGCCGTTCCCTCTTATTTGTTGACCAATAAAGTGAATGTATTGCTGTGCGAGGAGACTTTGCCCTCTTTCATTCTTTAGGTGCTCTCTCCATAAGAGGGCAGTGCATCATATATTCACTAAAGGTGGCACCCAGACTCAAAAGCTGTATACACAGTGAAAACAAACATGGGAAAAGTCTGTGTTTGTTCGGGAGCCGACAAGAAAAAACAGCAAAATGCACCACTGTTACAAATTTTGACTGAGTGCATCTCCTGCGTTGAAGAGTTTACCCTTGCTGTCCAACGTCTAATTGTGAGACAAGCTAACCTGGGGTTGTAACAATGAAAGCATCTGTGTATACTGAACACAGCAATTTTGTATATGCCTCCAGCATCAGCTGTACTCCACATCTTTCAGCAGATAGAGCGCTAAATATTCCAGTGAGAAAAGGCCAATTGTCAACCAACAAACTGCTTTAGTTTGCATATGAAGAAACCAGAAAATGGTTTTAGTGAAATTCAGTCTGATTCCTTGTGCAACATAAATTATGCAAACTGAGCAAACCTATCCTCCTGAGTGCAGATCTCCTGCTGGTTACCTACAACTAGACTCAAACAAATGAGATCATTTCAACATTTCACATATGAGTGTCATTTGAATATATTAACTGAAATGATTTGGTATGCATGAATTCAAATTCTATCAGCAGCTAATCACAGCTATTGGGTTAAATACTCTCTTCTAAATAGGCATTTGTGACCCATTGTATGTTGGAATATGTAACAACACAGGCAGGGGGATGACAGTGCAAACCACGTTGGGCAAAACTATTTAATTAAAGTTTATTTATTAGTGGCACAAGTAGGCTAACATTGACACTGTTATGAAGCTACAAAGCTACTGTGAAAATCTCCTAGTCTCCTAGTTCAGGTACATTGAGAGGGAATGGCCGATGCAACTAACTGGCACGTCTTTTGGACTGTGAGGGGAAACCAGAGCACCTGGAGGAAACCCACGTAGACACGGGGAGAACGTGCAGTTAGTCACGGTACAACAAGGTTTTAGTCACATGCAGTTCTTTTAGTAAATGACACCTTACACACAATTCAGGTAAAAATGCTTCATATCTATATTTATTTAAACATTGATCACAATTTAGTTTGGAGCTTTGCAACCTTTTTCTTTCACCAAAGTTTGGAATTTTGGTGTGAATTTATCAGGCACAGCACTACTTCATGCAGCTTATAGATTTTGCCCAGCAGTTGCGAGCAATATTTTGACTTCGCCAGAGTGATTACTGAGTACGTTGCCTCACACAGATGACCTGGAAGAGCCCGTCTGCCCATCCAAGAACACTTTACATACAAATGTATGAACTATCAGCAGGGGCAAGCCATTCGGCCCTTCAAGCCTGCACTGGCAATCAATAAGATCATGGCAGATATAACTGTAACCTTCTTGACCATCACTAGTGACCTTTCACCCCTTCTTTGTCAAGTTGTTGAAAACTTGAAAGACACTGGGCCCAATTTTACCATTTTCATTCTAAGTGCTGAATCTGGGCACAATTCAGATCCAACTTGGAGATCTGCTTTCAGGCGCTCCCATACGTACTTAGCCTGAAAAAAAAAATCACGAATCTGAATTGCACTGTGGGCGGGACTTATCATGCTCGAAACGATCGGAACTCTGAACTGCGTATGCACAGCGAAGAAAATATTTGAAAATCGCGCCGCTATCACATCGCTCCCAGTCTGCAAAAAGCGGATAAAGCAACCCTGGAGTGATGGTCCCCACAGACGTCACCCCACAACATAACTTCCCCCTTATCCACCCTCAACCACCGCGCCCCCCCCCAACCCACTACCCAAATCGATCACGACCCTTTGTCGCCTTTCCCCCTAACCGATCGTCCGCAGAGGGGCAGCGGTCCCCCTTGCCTCCCCCACACACCCACCCACCAGAGATTCATCTGGCGTCCCTCCTCCCTCCAGTATATTTCACATACTCACAGCCCAGTACTTTGACAGTTTCACTAATGAAGTGCACGCGCACTATTATAGCTGTGGAATCCCTTCTCTCTGCTGCCTGTACTTCCAAAATCCACTGAGGTACATATCCAGGCCTTTATTGAAGTTGTGTAATGAAACATTTTGGTACGTGTACAAATAACCGTTGTTTGATTCAACAACCTTTGGAATTGCGTTTAGCAACAGCCAACTTGCAGTAAGTTCTAAGAGCTGCATTTCCAAGTTTAGAAGATAATTTGGGAAATGGTAATAAGATCATTTCTTCTTCTCCTGAACTTGCTGAGGTAGGGGGAAAAAAAAAACGACATTCATGGCAAGTGAAATATAATCTAAGTAGCATTTATAACAAGAGTGATCAGAATTGGAAACGTGATGGGAGAGAATTAACTCTCCCCCCCAACAAGAGAATGATCGGTCCTCCCCACCCCCAAGAGAAAGTTCAAGTCTCCCTGCCCCCCACCAGACAACGATCTGCATCCATCCCCCTCCCTCCCCAACCAGACAGCGATCGCGCCTCCCTCCCCTATTTTCTTCCTTTTGAGGAAGGGAGTTCCAGAGACTCAAGAGCAGAAACAATTTTCATCTCTGTCTTAAAGGAACAGCCCTTATTTTTGAAGATTGACCCCTGGTTCTAAATTCTCCCATAAGAAGAAAAATCTTCTCCACATCCATCTGTTCGGACCCCTCAGGATCTTGTGTTTTAATCAAGTCACCTCTTTCTCCTCGAAACTCTAGCCGATATAAGCCCAGCCTGTCCAGTCATTCCTCATAAAATAACCTACCCAGACCTGGTATATGTCAAAGTAACCTTCTCTGAATTGCTGCTAATGCATTTATATCTTTCCTTAAATAAGAAACCAATTCTGCACACAGTATTCCAGATGTGGTCTCACCAGCATTCTGTAGAAGTGAAACATAACCTTCCTACTTTTGTATTCAATACCCCTCGCAATAAACGATAATGTTCCATTACCTTCTCTAATTGTATACTAATCTTTTGTGATTCATACACTAGGACACCCGGATCCCTCTGAATTTCAGAGCTCTGCAGTTTTTCATCATTTAGATAATATGCTTCTTTGTAGTCTTCCTGCCAAAATGGGGACCATTTCGTATTTTCCCTCACCACGGCTGCAATTCTCCCATCCTGAACCGCAACTTTTCTGGCAGGTCAGGGTGGGAGATGTGTGTCACTGGCCTTGTTCCGGAAGTGTAACAGGAATGCATGTGCATCTCCCCGAGCCGGAGAACAGTCACCGGTCAGACCATGCTGAAACCGGCAGGAAGACACGTAAGTAATTTGAATTTGTTTTAAATGTATTTTAAACGTTTTTTCAATGTAATTGTCGGGAGCTTATCGGTCCCAATTGAATCTCCTACTGCACTTCATTCTGGCAGGGTTTAGGGTAGCTCCCCACATTCGGGGAACTAGCGGCAGACCCCGCCAGAATGAAGGGAGGGGCAATCGGAGCCCTAGGGGGTTGGGCAGCAGAGAATGGTGCGACCCCGGCACTGCTCAGGGGGCAAAATGCCCATGTCCAAGGCAGTGCCAAGAGGGTGGGGCCTATTGTGGGCAAGGCCTAGGGACGATCGCTGCACACAAGAGGATGGCGATTCCTGCTGCCAGTCTGCAAATGGGCCCATCTAGGATAGAGAGAGGGCAGCGTTTGGAGTGCCCTTGGGGCAGGATCTGGAAGGAAAAGAGGCGGGGGGGGGGGGGGGGGGTGCGGGGGGAGGGAGCCTGCTTCCCGGGGAGTCTGACCCCAGGAGTTGGGTGTCAGCAGGTGGGGGGGTGCGATCTGCCAAGGTGAGCGGGGGGGGGGGGGTGGAGGTGTTCGACACTCCTGGGAAGAGGGTGGGGTGGACCTCGAGGCATTCCTGGAGAGGGTGGGGGGGTTAGGGTTGGCCCAAGAATTGTTGTGGAGCTACGATCGGGCCATAGGAATAGATGGAGGGGCAGCAGTGTGGGGGTCCCAGGCTGGCCAGTGATCGAGGTGGCCAGCAAACGGGGAGTCTGGCAGATTGAGACTACTGTGCATGCGCAGAGTTCCAGAACTGTCAGACTCTGCCACAAATAGGCCCTGCCCGTCCCCTGCCCCGGTTTTTTAATGAGATTCACAATTGGGACCTCTGCAGAGCACAAGAGTGCAGCGGTTCGGGTGAGAGATTGAACTGACAAAACAGTCAGGATCTAGATCAGTTTTCCCGCCAATTCAGCATTTTTAGGAGAATCGTGGCTCACTCACATACCTATCAGTGTCCACTTGTAGCCTTCTAATACCCCCTTCACAATTTACTTCTCTACCTGTCTTTGCATCATCATGCTGTCTCCCATTTTGAATAAAGTAGTTATAGTTGCCATTTTCCAATCTAATGTCACCTTCCCTGAATCCAAACATTCTGGAAAATAATGCATCAACTATCTTACTTCTTTACAGACCTTAGGGTGAAATTCATCAGGACCCGGGGATTTGTCAGCCCGCAGCTCCAACAATTTGCTCAATATCACTTTCCTGGTGAATGTAATTTTTCTGGATTCCTTGTTGCTTTCCCATTCCTGATTTATAGCTATTTCTGGGTGTAACTTCTATTCTCTATAATAAAGGCCAATGCAAAATACATGTTCAATCTGCCAGCTCCTTACTTTCCATTATAAATTCCCAAACTAATTTTCTATGGGACCAACATTCACTTAGTTGATTATTTTCTCATGTAAAATATCTATAGAAGCAGTACAATAGAAATCTTACTATTTGTCTTTTTATTACTGCTACGCAAGGGTGCCTTTGCCATGAAGTTATCCTATCTTGTTGCATGTTTGGCTGCTGTTTGCATTGACATGCCCCATTGCAAATCGTTCATTATTGGTTGGGCTGGCTTTTTAATTGCTAGTCTGAAGCAATTATTCAAATTTCTCAAGCTGATGGTTATGGTGATGGCCCCATGAGTTCCCCATTGAAGTGTTCCTGGTATTTTCTCACTACATTTAGCCTGTATTACACACCAGTTAAGCAGATAAGCAGTAACCAAGAAGTAAAGCACGTGCACCAATCAAAAAGTACTCATATCACCAGGATTCTACCACTTTGCATGCCATGGAATTGGAGCAGCCGAGGGACGGACAACAGAAATGTCCATTGACCTGAGATGGGAATGTCTGATCTCGCTCAAGTGAGGCTGTAAAATCCTGCCCAAAATCTATAAACTCTGCTTTTTGTCATATCATTTTATCAGCAAATAACAAAAAGGTTAATATGCACGTGTAAATGCTGTACCAGTATGAGTATTGACAACACATGTTGAACAGCGGTGTCTATTACGCATTTTTATTTGCAAAACAAAAACGCAATTGGATTCCCAATTAACTACACGTGGCTAGTGATTAATGTATTGGACAACACTGACCTAATTGATACATGTGTAATTAGCACATTAGCTTATATTGCCATGTGAGCAGGTTGTGGACCACTGGCATAATCATGCATGGCAATGGTAATTTTGCAAGCCTTTGGCGGTGCCATCTCTCTGTTACAACTTGGCTGCAGCTATTCTTGCTACAGATGGTTAAGCTCTGCAACAAGGTCCCCGCTGCACAGAAGGAAGCTGAGGCATTTGTCCAAGCTTGTTTGCAGGTAGGTGGGCCATTTTCTGTAAATAAGATCTGGTACTTACTGATCTTCCGAGTGAGTCTTTCTTAATTTCATCTTGCCAAATTTCAGTCATGAAATACTGTAATTAAGCCACTTCAAAAATAAAACAAATCATCCATAAAAACGCTCTTGCAATAATATGAATTAAAATTACAGTTTAAAATTACAAGCTTATAATGGAGATGTCCAGTTAAAAAGAACATTGTACTAAAAGGGCAATGTAAATAGTGGAAACAAAATAAAAAGACTGTCTTCTCCTTCGGATGTCCCTCAGGTTTGAGGATAACTTGCTTCCATGCTAAATGGAAGTCCTCAGGTAACTGAGGATTCCAGTGTGTGACCAGTAATCTCCATCACATGTGGGCCAGATGGAGGAGCGAGTGGGTGGTGTGGCTGAGTTGCCACACGCTCTCTTTATTATCGAATCTTGGCTTCAGCTTGTTCACAGCTATGAAACTGAGAGGGGGGGACCCGCAGTGGGCAGGGCAAGCAGGTTCACCCCCAATTTCATACCTCTCATGATCTTATCAGCACTGGATACCCAGCAAGATCCGTCTCCCGTCAGAAATGAGCACAAGGCTGAATAAATTATTTTGGTCTAATTTAAATATACTTTAAATATTATTAGCAAGCCCAGAATGGTATCGTCTAAGCTCACCTGCCAGTGTGGCCTCACCGGGGGACATTTGATCGAGTGAAATCATCAAGACTTAGATCAAAGGATTTTTGTTGACTAAGTGTATCAAGGAATAAGTAGGGGGTAAAGGCAGTGAATAAAATTGTTGCGCCAATCAGCCTTTATCTAACTCAAAGGGCTGAATAGTCTATTCCTGTTCTTATGTAAGACATTGGGCCTGATTTTAACATTGAGTCACACCTAAAACTTGATAAAGTCGGGCATGAGGTGATTAGCACGATCCACGCACGCGTCTGAGCAGATGCCCACTTTACCAAGCATTTGCATGCATTTAAATTGAATTAGTGAGCTGCCCGCCCAACTTTACCAGCGTTTTTCCCTTTACCATAGCATTCGCGTGTCCAGATTCGGTGCGAAATAGACACGCTCGGCAAAGGTCTGTTTCAGGCGCTCCAGCTTCGGAAGAGATAAGTTCAGAGTTTCCAACGACTCTCTGACTCAGATCGGTGGTGGGGGGATGGAGAGAGGTGGATCAGATCATTCTCTGGTGAGGGGGGAGGGTCGAGAGAGGCCAGATCGCTCTCTAGTTGGGGGGGAGGGAAGATGGAGGCAGGTCAGATGTATCTCGGGGTGGGGGGGGGAGGGGGGAGGTGGGGGGAGTGTGGCGGAGGTGGGCCACATCGCTCTCTAGTGGGAGGACTGGGGGAGAGCAGGGACGCCCAAGCATTCTTGGGTGGGGAGGGAGGAGGGAAGCCAGATTGTTTTCTGGTGGGGGGAGGGGGGTGAGATGGGAGATGGGTCAGATGCATCTCTGGTGAGGGGGCGGAGGGGTGGGGGGGGGAGGAGGGAGGCCCAATGGCTCTCTAGTTGGGAGGGGGAGAGGAGGGGGTCCAGGAGGATCTCTGAAGGGGGGGAGGGGGCGGGTGGCGGAGGAGACCACTGCCACTCTGCGGGCGATCGGTGGAAGAGGGCAGAGAGTTGCGATCGGTCAGGTTAGTGGGAGGGGGTGGGTGAATAAGGGAGCCAGTTATGTTGTGGGGGTGGGGTGATGTCAGGGAGGCCATTGCTTCCGCTTTTTGCTCCTGGGCTGTTTTATCTAACTTTTGCGACCCAGGAGCGATGTGACAGGGGTGCGTTTTTCAAATTTCTTTCAAAACACACACGCATGGTTGAAGGCTCCAATCGGAGCTGCAGTATTTCACGTGCAATAAGCCCTGCCCACGGGGCAATTCCGACTAGTGATTTTTTTTCAGGCTAAGTGTGTCTGGGGACGCCTGAGAGCATTTTTCCCAATCAGATCTGAATTGTGCCCAAATTCAGCACTTCGAATCAAAATGGTAAAATTGGGCCCATTGATTTGGGTTAGTAGGTAGCTAAAGGAAAATAGAAGCTTGTAAGAGCAGCTTGGCCACAGAATTCAGGGCAAGGGGGAATATTGAACAAATTGCCCAAGTCTTGCCTGGAGTCTCTTCGGAATAAATTTGATTAGAACAACATTTTCACACACATCAGAGCATTAAACAAAGAAGGCAGATGTCATGAATAAGGACAGATGTCATTAGTATTTGTTTGGAGGATGAACAATGGCTGAAATAGATTGCTAAGGAGGGAGCTTGAGACCAGGACAGTTATCTCATTTGAGAAACAATCAAATACTATGAAGCAAATGGGTTAATGTTGGTAATCGGAAAGCGATGAGGTCAAATGCACCAAAAAGCCAACTTTTCCAAAGCCTATTTTGTAAAGATAACAAGACAGGAGAAAAACTGTATTCATAGCATCTTTCAGATTGTGCAAAAGTGGGTTCCATTTCCCCAATCCATGTTATTTACCATGGCCCTGGATTACAGCAGAGGAAACCATAAATTATAGAATGCCAGGGCTAGGACAGGAATAACTTAATTTGAAGATTCTAACCATACAAAGTCAATTGATGTGGTTACCAAAGAATATAATGAAAGCAGAAAAACCACAACTGTGGCCCAAGTACTGATCCTTGAGAAGATAATTACACTGACAAACTACAGCATCATCGGCTCTATAAAATGACAGCATCGGAAACCAGTAAGAAATTCCTAAATGGCTTTGAAAGAGATGTCAGTTTTTAAGTATTACAATGATTAATTTCAGACCTAACAGCTAGTGTTTGGCTTCGCCAGCTTTTAACTCTGTGGGAGCAGTTCAAGGAAGACAATTTCCACTTTTTTTCAGTTCATTTGTGAGATTTGAGTATTATTGGCATGACCAGCAACATTTGTTGCCCTCCCCTAACTATCCTTGTTATATAAAATACTCTTGCTAAAGTTTTAAGTTCGTTTATTCATATCACAAGTAGGCTTACGTTAACACCGCAATGAATTGTCTGTGAAAATCCCCTCATTGCCACACTCCAGCATGTGTTCAGGTACACTGAGGGAGAATTTAGCATGGCCAATGCACCTCACCAGCATGTCTTTCGGACTGTGGGAGAAAACCAGGGCATCCGGAGGAAACCCACACAGACACGAGGAGAATGTCCAAACACTGCAAAGTGACCCAAGCTAGGAATCAAACTTGGGTGCCTGGCTCTGTGATGCACCAGTGCTAACCACTGTGCCACTGTGCCGCCCTTCAAATGGGAAGCATTCTAATCTTAGAAGGTTGTTTATATAATCTATGCAATTTTATTAGATTAAACTTTCCCACCTTTCTAATAGCATTAAGTATGGCCTTTGGATTCTTATATAGTTTATTTTGTTTCCATTTATTAAAATTTAGTACTGTTGTAGATGCATGGTGGCACAGTGGCTAGCACTGGTGCCTCGCAGAGACAGGAACCCGGGTTCAATTCCAGCCTCAGGTGAGTGTGTGTGAAGTTTGCACATTTTCCCTGTTTCTACATGAGTTTCCTCTGGGTGCTCTGGTTTCCTCCTACAGTCCAAAGGTATGTTGATTGGTCATGCTAAATTGCTCCTAGTTTAGGTAGATTGGCTATGGGAAACGTATGTTCACCCCGTTCTAGGAAGGCCTGCTGAACTAAGTGCATTGAGGTATTTAACAGGCCAGCAACAGGCCTTTGGAGTGTTACATACAGGTTTGATTTCCTCATCTAAAGAAATGCTTACCACAGAAGGGGTGAAATGAAGTTTCACTAGACTGATTCCTAGGGTGGTGGGTTTGCCCTGTGAGGAAATATTGAGGTGAATGATGGAGTAGTTTTGATGGGCCAAATAGCCTTCTGCTCCTATTTTTTGTTTCCCTTCATTCTTTCTGTTTGCCTTTGAATAAGAGACAACCGCCTCCCTAATCTCCACCCCTTTCTCGTACAACCCTCACAACAAAACATACTTTGCTTGTCCTATTCCTCACATTGTGATTGGGTTAATACCAGCAACAAAAGGATGAGGTCCTCAAGTGAACATTCTTGTCCACTTAAGGCCTTCAGTTGGTGGCAGGGTGGGAAGGCTATCCACTAATTGTTGAACTCAAAGGGTGGGGCCACAGACCTTCCTGCCATGAACATATTCAGGGAGAGAGCAGGAATGTGGTAACATCCCTACATACTACCCTCCCACCTGATTAAATGCCCTGACCCTCCCCACACCCACTCGCCCACCCACCAAATCCATCTGTCTGAAGATGAATGTCAAAATAAAGTTGTCTATTATTGAGAACTGAAAGTGTGTCCATACTATGAAAGCAAAAATGTGGTGCCCTCTTTGGCAATGGAATGCAGAAAGCACTGGCATAATTTCTAACAGCTTGCATTCCAAATCTGCAAATTCTCAGCTTGGACTTTGTGACTAATTTGGATAAATGCTTGCACTCTCACATCGAACTTTGCATTTTGTGTCACTAAGTTAAAACGCCATTTCAAACAACTTGTCTGTTTAATTATCCAATATCATGAGCTGGACAGTTAGCTGGGCACTGGCAGGAGGCATTGATGTTAAACTCCAATCGAGAAAGCAGATGCTTTGACCACTCTTAATGCAGGAAGCTCTCTGAAACCCAACTTAGAAAAAGCTAACGGGTGGCAGCCCTTTCATCCACCGCAGGGAGGCATTCCCAAGTCACTGAGCTGCTGATCAACCTTTGGAACATGCTGGGATTTCATCAGTGGAACGCGCCAGATGAGGTTCGATCACTAAGGTAGTTTGGGCCCCTTGCTGGTGACGTTAGGCAGGCAGTCAATTGTTTTGAGAGTTAGCCCACAGGGTGCAGGAAAAGGCTTTACATCTAGCGGCAGGGTAAGTAGGAAAGCTGCCACACATAAAGCAGGCAAAGTACAGGTTAAAATGTCTACCATCCTCCCCTTGACTAATACAGTGCAAACATCCTTTGCTTTCTCTATCCCCTTGTATGTCTAATAAATCTGAAGGCTATGGTAATAAGACTAAGTTTCTACTTAATCTTCCAGCTGCCTTTGCAGAAGCAGCTTGTTGATATATTTGGCTCGGTAAAGTGAGATGCAATTACCACTCGTACTACTGTAGCAGCCATTAGAACAGCACGCAATCCGTCTCATTCAGCCTCTCTGCTTTATTAATGTCTTTAAAATGGAGCACTCCGGGACCCAGACACACATCCAGCTGCTCAGCACGACCCATCGGCCTTAAACCAATAACACCCCATTATCATGCATTTTCTACTGTGTAATCAGTAAATCTGCCCAAATCTTTCATCATGCTGGGACAGGAACCAGAGACAGTTAATGTATTTGAAAACTTCATCACGCTGTGTTTCCCCTGCAGCGAAAGTACCTTCATGAGCCAGTAATTAATTGACCGTCACAACAATTACACAAGGTAGGACTTACAGACACATTTACCTCAGATTCATTGACCAGTTCCTCAGTAAAACATCCTATAGGCTTTCACGTTTGGTATTTGAATAAAAAATCTTCAAAGAAGGGAAAAAGGTTTGCATTTATATAGTGCCTTTTCCAGCATTGGACATTGCAAAGCACATTACAATTGATAAGGTACATTGACATATATATATATGGGTGGGATTCTCTGGCTGTGCTCGCCCCAAAACTGGAAAATCCTGCCTGAGGTCAACAGACCTTGCCTGGTCTGTTCCCAGCCCACTACAATTCCCGAGGCAGCAGGATGGGAAATTTCCCTCTCATTGTTACTCTGGAGGGAAATAAGGCAACCAATTTGCACACAGCAAAGTTCCACAAACGTGATGATCAGTATTTTAGTGATGAAGAAACAGAAATTGTTGAGAAAACTCAGCAGGTCTGACAGCGCCTGTGGAGAGAGTATGGAGCCAGCGTTTCGAATCTGGATGTCTCTCCTCCATCAGCTTTGACAAAAGGTCATCCAGATTCAAAATGTTGGCTCTATTCTCTCTCCACAGATGCTGTCAGACCTGTTGAGTTTTCTCAACAATTTCTGTTTTTGTTTCAAGTTCCATCATCCGCAGTATTTTATCTTTATCTTAATGTTTTAGTGATGTTGCCAATGGGCTAAATATTGGTCAGAGCATGAGTAAAACTGCCTTCTCAGTTATGAACACTGCAGTGAGATGTCTTATATCCATCTGAGAAGACTGGGCACGGTCTCAATTTAACATCTCATTTGAAAGACAGCGGGGGGGATTCTCCCATCCCATCCACCACGCAAATCAGGGGGAACATAATAATAAGAACATAAGAAATAGGAGCAGGAGTAGGCCATCTGGCCCTTCGAGCCTGCCCCGCCATTCAATAAGATCATGGCTGATCTGTCGTGGCTCAGTTCCACATTCCCGCCCTCTCCCCATAACCCTTAATCCCCTCTCTTATCAAAAGGCGGACCATGCAGTGGTTTATTGACCTCGGGTGGGATTTTCCGGTTTTGGGGCGAGCGTGGGCGGAGAATCCTACCCAGCATAGCTGACAGTGCAGCACTCCCTAAGCACTGCACTGATATTTTCCAAGAAGCATCATTTACACTGAGAACATTTTTAAACATCTCCCTTTTATTTCAGTGTCACTGATCCAACATTATGGAGATTCAGCATGGTAACACACAGCATCATGTTGCATGGGCAGACACAAATTTGAGTCCTGTACTTCTCAACTTTTCAATCTGAGCTATGACAAGTTTA
The DNA here is from genome assembly GCF_965287045.1 of Carcharhinus amblyrhynchos. NCBI lineage: Eukaryota > Metazoa > Chordata > Chondrichthyes > Carcharhiniformes > Carcharhinidae > Carcharhinus > Carcharhinus amblyrhynchos. The sequence continues at coordinate 24,354,217 of NC_137328.1, read as the reverse complement.
AACTGCTGTGTTGTGGTTTTGGCACCTTCCTAGACACTAATGGAAACTTGAAAGAGTGGAGAGTGGCTCTTTCCTGTCCAATGACCAGTGACAGGAGTGTTGGCAGCAGCTTGGGAATAGGCTAAGTGACTGTCATCTCATCTGTGGGCATGAGGCTGGATGCCGAAAAATAAACTCACAATGCCCAAACAAAGCAAAAAATACTAAAATAACCCCATAAAAATGAAATGAATGAAAAATACATTTATGCTGAATCATTTAGCACAATGCAGTTCAAGTACTTGTAAGGAAATAACAGCAACAGTGCATATAAAGGCGTACTTTCTCAATAAATTGATACAAAATTGATTGGATTCTTCCCATTCTATTGCAAAAAATTATAAAATTATATTCCAAAAATTGAAAAAGAACAATCTAGCAATGTGTTTTAAAGCAAAGCCTGAGAAAATTAATTTTTGGTCTTGCTGAAATGTTTGTCTCCTTCGGAAGGGTTGTAATCCTGCCAAACTGCATATGCGTAAATGCAACACTAAAAACAAGCTTTAACCCGTCAAAAGTGGATTCCTTTCAGAGCTTTTGTTCCTGAAATACTGCAGGGAAAAATATTAAGTGTGGGATTAGAGGAATATCCAAAGAACCTCACACCTGCTCTAAATTATCCAAAACAAAAAAAACTTGCATTATTAAATGACATTTCTATATTTTGATGCAGTGACGCTGTACCTGTTCAGAAAAGGAGTGTGTGCTCGATTCTATATACAAATGTTTGGTTCATTGGGCACTGCGCTGTAAAACACAGCACTGCTGCAGCACATTTTCTGATATCTGAGCTGTGTGTCAAATGGCAAGCAGATGCCTGTGATTGAACTAGTCTTTCTGTACTTTGTATATGCCCGTTTTCATCAACTCCAATAGAAACATCAGAAACTAATTGCAAAAATAGAAACTGTACAGAGTCGCTTCAAGGCTGACACTGCATTGAAGCCCACAATCTAAAAAAAAACACACACAGCCTCACTCAGCCAAAACTTACAAATATGGATTTAGAACAAGTTCTATACTTTTCCAGATTGCTCTGCACTAGAGCACAGGAGTTTTAGCAGCCTTATCATTCTGAAACCCATTGTGACACTTCGCAGTTCAGGCTGAATTTGAATCTGTGAAAATAGATCCAAAGGTGTCACCCCTGTGTGTGGGAGGAAGTAGGGAAATCTCAATGTAATCTGACAATAGCTTGGGTGCTACAAAGACATCACACAGGAAGTGGCCAAATTAACCATCTGAGCACTTGAAGAGGATGCCAATGCAATAAATATAATGTAATCTTGAGACGTTAACAACTGCATAAGTTTATCCTCCTTCATAACATTGCTTGCGCAAAAGTAAGAAAAACGCAGTCTGTGTGGACTACAGGATGCAAAAGACACATAGAAATATTTCCAGTTCGAGGTACTATTTATTGTGTACCAAAGGCCAATAATACAGTTCCTCCCAGCATTGGCAATGCTCATGTACTATCTGTGCCTATGCATAGAACAGTTGACCTCAAGAGATAACATTCAGCTCTTTTATACAATTCTAATGGCAAATTGGGTTGAATATTGTGACTTGTAATAATTTCATTGCTATGGCATGCACCTCTCTACCATAATCAGCAAGATCTAAAGTGAATGCCAACCACTTTTGTGCACTTTCTGTACACAAGAGTGGCTAATTTCAGAATTTATATCACTTTGGAATAATCAATATTGCCAATAATCACTTTCCCTGTGGATATTAGCAGTGAATCACTTTCCTCAGTCAGTACAATCTCAGCTAAATCTTACCCACATTTCTGGACACTGTAATCGTGATTGAGTGAGTTGGCGTGGTCATTCCAAAGGCAATACAAACACCTCAGGCTAGATCTGCAAAGAGCTGCAGAGTCAGAACCCGATGCAGTCCTACTGAATAATCATAGTCCCAGAGTTCATCTCTGGATCCTAACTCCTCCAGGACAGATTAGAAATTTCTGAGGACCATTGAAGGGGAAGAACAAGAAACCTGCTTGCTGCTAAATAATGTTCCCTGAAGTTAGTCAATGAACTTGTTAAAGGGCTAGTGCGCTCAATTTTGAACCTTTAATTTGGTAAACCAGTGCACAGTCTTTTCCATGATAGTGCATCGCTGTCAGGTTCTTTGCAAGGCCATCAGAACTTTTCTTTCCATTTATTTAAAACTAACGTTTCCTGGACCTCCTTGTGCCAGATCCAGCGCCCACCCATAATCTGCCCTGTGTGATCCATTTTATCACCAGGGATGCAGTTGGTCCTCTAAAGAGCTGCTTGTTCTCTTTGACAAGGCCACAACATGGCTGCCACCTGCCTTTGCTGCTGGCATAGACAGGCAACTCTTGCCTCCTAGAATCATAGAATCCCTACAGTGAAGAAGAGACTATTCAGCTCATTAAGTTTGCAACAACTCTCTGACACAGTATCTTATCCAGGCCTTCTCCCGCATCCTATTCCCATAACTCCACACACATTTCCTGTGGCTAATCCATCTAACCTACTCATCTTTGTCACTAAGGGGCAATTTAGCATGGCCAATCATCCTAAATGTGCATCTTTGGACTGTGGAAAGAAACCAGAGCACCCGGAGGAAACCACACAGACATGGGAAGAACGTGCAAACTCCACACATCACCCAAGGTCAGAATCAAACCCGAGTTCCTGGAGCTGTAAGGCAGCAATGCTAACCACTGTGCCACCCCATTAATTGGGCGCCAAGTTTGTTTACTGACTAATTTGGCTGTTTAGATTTAAAAACAGAATTGCAAGAATGGTGCAGCTCAAGTGTAAGATCCAGAATTCATCCAGGTTTAGGCTTCCTAAATCCAGTCTATGTCACTGGCAATTAAAATTCTCATTTTCAGCTTGTCCAATTAGTCAGCTGTTTTGAGTATACTCTGAAGGGTGTTTGGGTGGGAGGAGTTGCTGGAAGTGGGGACGAAGGAGTGCGAGTTATTTTTAAAGACAAATGACATGGAAAAGGAAAAAAAAACTCCACTCCCTGTAACACACTCGGTAAATTGCTACCTGAGCCCATATATATATCTACAGTACCTCATGGCAATGATTCTGATTGAACATAAGAACGTAAGAAATAGGAGCAAGAGTAGGCCATCTAGCCCTTCGAGCCTGCCCCGCCATTCAATAAGATCATGGCTGATCTGTCGTGGCTCAGTTCCACATTCCCGCCCTCTCCCCATAACCCTTAATCCCCTCTCTTATCAAAAACCCATCAACCCGCGTCTTAAAAATATTTAGCGAGGCAGCCTCCACCACTTCAACGGGCAGAGAATTCCAGAGATTCACCACCCTTTGAGTGAAGAAGTTCTTCCTCAACTCCGTTCTAAACCGCCCCCCCTTTATCTTGAGGCTGTGCCCCCTAGTCCTACTATCCTTTCTGAGCGGGAAGAGTCTCTCCACCTCTATCCTATCCCTCCCATTCATCATCTTATAAGTCTCAATGAGATCTCCCCTCATTCTTCTAAACTCTAACGAGTACAAGCCTAGTTTATTCAGCCTCTCCTCATAGCTCAACCCCCTCAACTCCGGCATCAGCCTAGTAAACCTCCTCTGCACTCCCCCCAAGGCCAAAATATCCTTGCGTAAGTACGGCGCCCAAAACTGCACACAGTACTCCAGCTGTGGCCTCACCAATGCCCTATACAGCTGCAGCAAGACCTCCCTACTTTTATATTCAATCCCCCTCGCTATGAAGACCAGCATCCCATTCGCCTTCCTGACCACCTGCTGCACCTGCAAGCTGGGTTTTTGCGACTCATGCACAAGGACCCCAAGGTCCCTCTGCACCGTAGGTTAGGCCTGTCACTGGGGATTTGGATTCTTTCCATTCGACTCCAAGTAACTCAGGAAGCCAATGAACATAGCGGTGCCTTTGTGCATACTTGAGGGTGCTTATAATGTGGCTCAGCCAACCCTCAGCTAACCTCCCTGTGGCTGGTTAAGTGGATCAGGGGAGAGAGAGAATGCACTCTCTCCAAATGTGTACATCCTCCAGTTGTTCGCCTTCGTTAGATGTGATGGAAATCTGTACATGTCAAATATCTTGGTGGCTAAAAACCAAGTAAGGCTTGCAAATCAAGGAAATCTCAGGTCTGCATTACAGAATCTCAGTCAAGCAGTGATAACAGTACCACAGGTTAGGAGTGAAGGACACCAACTCCCACTTTCAATTACTATGGGTCATGTTTACTACAGAGATTGGAGGTGTGTGCATGCAAATGTTAAGTGGAAATGTCTGCAGAGATTTGCTGTGAGGCATCATGTACACAGGAACATAGGAGTTAGGAGCAGACGTAGGCAATTCAGCTCTTCCAGTCTGCTCTGCCATTCAATCAGATCATGGCTGATCTCTCCCTAGTCTCAAATCCAACTCCCTACCTGTCCCTTTTATCCCTTTAACCCATTTCTTTTTATATCAGAAATATATCTATCTCCTTCTTGAAACCATTTAATTATGCACTACACTACGGGACAACAAATTCCACAAATTCACCACCCTCTGCGAGAAGTAGTTCCTCCTCAGTTTTAAATCTACTGTCTCTCAACCTATACCTGTGACCTTTTGTTCTAGATTGCCCCACCAGGGGAATCAATTGGTCTATGTTTACTTTATCAATCCCTTTCAGTACTTTGTATACCTCAATCAGATACCCTCTCATCCTTCTAAACTCCAGTGAGTATAAGCCCAAGCTGTTTAATGTCTCCTCATACATCATGTCGCCTGCCAACAATCACTGTCTCAATCAAACCATAAGTAAGTAATTGGATGAGATATAGGAGAGCAACTTGTCCCTGTGGAAACTTCGTCCAACAAGGAGTTAGTACACTCAGGTAAATGGATGTTAATGGATGAGGAGAATTGGTGGGAAAAGGTAGAAGGTGATAATCACATCTCCTGTGCACTGGCACAGAACAGTTGGTGCTCTTATATCCACATACCACTTCTGCTCCAATTAACTTGCCAGTCCAGTTTTAACATACTGAAGAAATTTAAATTCAACCTTCTTCCACTGTGCAAATACTGGGCTGTGCAGTCATTCGACTAAGCACAGATCAGCCCTTTAAGTTACCAATCGTGCATGATAGCTCCAACATTTTAAAGGGCCCATGCACTTAAATGAATCAACTACTCACTACAAAACAAATGAGAGGGCATGTTTCTTATAATAGAGCTTTCATTAGCCTGATGAATGAAACTCAATTTATGAAAGCTTCTAAATGAATAACTGCTCGGTGAAATTCATTATAGTACATTTATTAACTCAGGTGATGAGAGACCTTTTTTCTCTTTAATTCTCAACAAGGGTCAATATGAATATGATAATGATAGGGGAATCCTTTTTACATTAAGGGCTTTTAGACAAAGACTGTGAAGCTTAAATTTCCACTGAGGTTAGGACTCACTCCCACTCCTCTAAGTGCTAACTAGGTTAAATTTACTGCTGGAGGAAGAACTGTCTGCCTAAATTAGAGGACAGAGGGGGCAGTAAGGAGGCCAATGATTTGGCAGCTGATCACATTTCTTTCTGTTGATGACAGGAGCCAACCTAGAAAGAAACTCAAGAAATTCAAGGCCTATTTCCCCTAATTTACATTGCCAGCGTGGAGCCGAGTCCACCTATCATGAGTGCTACTACCTATGAGTGGATCATAGATGCCAAACAGTAAGCAGGGTGCCAATAATACCCCGTTATGCATGAAACAGCAAGTACTGCTCTACATTGCCAGCAAGCATTTGGAAAAGCCAGCCTCAAGCAAAGACGCTTTGATGGTCTGCAAAACACAGAAGTTTAGCTTTGTATTAATCTTTTCTGAATCTGATCATAAATCAAAATAAGGGCATTTCCCAAGAAGAGAAAAACCACGGGTTAATTTCTCAGCCATGTACAACAATGGGTGAGAACATGTTCTCCAGGACTTTTCCAATTTATCGCCATTCATTGCATAAATAGCACTTCTGCCCAGAACTGGGGTTTCTGCCGAAGTTACAGGGAGGAGGAAGAGCAGGTCCAGCACCAACGTATTACTCCAGATATCCCATACACAATGCAAAATACTCTCACCAACTTTTACAGATGAACCATAGAATGCATTCTTTCTGGATGTATCACAGCTTGGTATGGCTCCTGCTCTGTCCAAGACCGCAAGAAACTACAAAGAGCTGTGAACTCAGCCAGACCATCACGCAAGCCAGCCTCCCATTCATTGACTCCATGTACACTTCCCATTGCTTCAGCAAAGCAGCCAGCATAATCAAGGGCCCATGCATCCTGGACATGCCCTCTTCCATCTTCTTCCATTGGGAAAAAGACACAAAAGTCTGAAAACACGTATCAATCGACTCAAGAATAGCTTCTTCCCTATTGCAAAGAGATTTTTGAATGGTCTTGTTACATATTAAGCTGATCTTTCCTTCATCCTATCAAATTATAACACTATATTCTGCACCCTCTCCTTTCCTTTACCCTGATATACTCTATGAATGGTATGCTTTGTCTGTATAGCACACAAGAAACAATACTTAGAATTCCTACAGCACAGAAAGAGGCCATTCATCCCTTCGAGTCTGCACCAACCACAATCCCACCAGGCCTATCCCGATACATTTACCCACTAATCCCTCTAACCTATGCATCTCAGGACACTAAGGACAATTCTAGCATGGCCAATCAACCTAACCCCCCCATCTTTGTGGACAGTGGGAAGAAACTGGAGCGCCCGGAGGAAATCCACACAGACACTAGGAGAATGTGCAAATTCCACACAAACAGTGACCCAAGCCAGGAATCAAACCCAGGTCCCTGAAGCTATGAAGCAGCAGTGCTAACCACTGAGCTACCGTGCTGCCCGGCTTACAGTGAATACTTTTCACTGTATCCCAATACATGTGACAATAATAAATCAAATCAAATCAAATCAAAACACAATCATCAGGATGTCAACAACATTTTGAAGATAAGCCTGGGGGATTTAAGTCAGGAGCACGGCTTCTATTGGAGATAGTGCACTTCCTGCAAGAACTTCTTCACAGATGAAGCAATGTTTTATCTTTAATGCTTTCTGTGGCTTGTTTCCACATCCTCAGTGAATTCTTAGACTAAGTCAACCAGGGAAAAGCTAATGAAAATACACAAATGATTTTGTATTGGACTGCATTTGATTATTAAAACATTGCAAATGATATAATAATGTTTCTTATTGTTAGCTTTTTGCTCATTATTTGTCATAGATTTACGTAAAGCAAATGACTTAATGTCTTGGGATTTTGACCATATGGGTAATGTAATCGACAGGACTTCTGAGGACTTCAGATGTTTTTATGATTTAAATTGGGAAATCCCATGAGAGTTCTGACATCAGGACTGCAATCCTCAAGCTGCTATCACAGATTTATAACCACAGTGATGACTCAATGATTAATTGGCTTACAATAGTAAACAGCAAGTGTGAGGAAAATTCACAGGATGTAGCTGTTTCCTTTTAGCTGTAAGAGAAAAAAAAATAGCAGATACTGCAAATGAGTAACAATCTGATTCCTAGAGGAACGCACCAGCATACACTGGAGCAACACAGGAACTTGGATGCAGCAGGTCAATTTATCCACTTTCATGCTTGAATATCCTTTCAGCTTCCTGAACATAGACACCACACCATTCCTCACAAAGAACATCTGTGCAAATGATTTGGAATATATTGCCAATGATGAGCAGAATTAAAAGAATGCGCGGATTTAAACTGAAATAGCATTTTTCAGCCTGAGTGTGAGTTTGCAAAGAAGCTGACAACATGCTGACTTGGTGGTGGGGTGTGGTTTTGCTGGGGGTTGAGGACCACTCTGCTCTCAGGATGCAGGTTGGGGACGTGAGGACGGGAGGGGGTGCTGATGAGCAACTCACTCTCAGGAGGTGGGACGAGGTGTGCGAGGAGTGCTGATCAATTCACTCTCAGGAGGCAGACTGGGGGTGGGAGGGGTGATGACCAACCTGCTCTCAGGAGGTGGGTTGGGTTGGACATCATGATGGGGATGATGTTCAAGGACCACTGAAAGCTTTAAAAAAGGCCGCGTGTTTCCATTTTCACATACTTTTCGTCTTTGCCCATTTTGGACACGTTTCCCAGGCCTCAGAAAATCCAATTGGCTAAAGGAAGAGGCAGGTAGCACTAGATCCAGAAAGTAAGTTCAAAGATGGGGGCAATTCTCCCAGCCTGTAAAAGCAGTGCAGTGGCCTGGGAGACTGGAATGGAGGCCATGAAGTGGGTTTCCCACTGGGAGCCGCAACCTCTATGCATCTCCGGCCAAATTTCTGACGCTCTCAGCTCCCTGCCAACAGAGCTACATAAATTATGTAAATTAACAGTTACATGTAATTAGTGGGCCCAGGACTCAAGTCTCTGGGCCTGCCTCCCCTCCCACCCCCTTCACCAGCCAGGAGTGTTTCACTCCAGAGGGGTTTACAATAGCTCTCCACTTGTGGGAGGCTAGCAGCCAGATCCCGTTGGAGTGAAGAGGGGGCACAGATGCCCACCAGGAGGTCAGGGAGGTCTGCCTGGACATTGCCAGCTTCACAGTGCCAGCCTGGCCTCCTGGCACTGCCCAAGGGGCAAAGTGCCAATGTCCAGCGGAACTTTGATACTAGTACTGGGTATTGGGCAGCACCCAATGGGGCCAGAGAGGTGAGGCCTAATGGGGGTGGAGGTTGATCGGTGGGTTGGTGGATAACGCTGCCACTCTGCACTTTGGGAGTGGTGACAGAGGGAGGGACACCAGCGATTGGGCTTGGCCATTGGGGTGGGGGGGGTGCGGGAGTCGGTCTGCCAGCGATGGGGAGGGGGGTGGCGGATTGTGGGAACTGCCAGAAGGAGGGGGTGTGGGAAGGAGAGATTGAGATGAACCAGGGAAGGAGGCAAATACCAGGGTGACTCAGACACATCTGGGGGGGGTGGGGCCAGCAATCAAGCCCTGCAGGAATTGGTGGGGCAACAATGAAGGAGATTGCAGGGCCAACCAGCGATCGAGAGGCCGACAGTGCAGGCCACAGCACAGGCACCGATCTCAGCACTGACAGATCGACACGTGCGCAATGGCCTGCTCAGTACAATATTGCCGATCTCTCCAACAAGGATAGGCCGTACCCCAGCATTTTAATGCTACTTAGGCATGCTGCAATGTACAGAGTGTGGGAGGTTCATTTTGAAAATCCTACTGGGCGCCATGACCTCTCTGCATGTCTGATGCTGTCAGCTCGCTGCCAATAGAGCTACCATAAATTATGTAAATTAGAAGTTACATGTAATTTGTGGGCCAGCCAGCCTCCCCTCCCACCTCCCTCACCAGCCAGGAGTATTACGCTCCAGAAGGGTTTACAATAGCTCTCCGCTTGCAGGGGTTGGCAGCCAGACCCCGCTGGAGTGAAGGGGGGGCAAAAAAAACAGTGGGATTTACTCCAGTTTTTACACAAATTCAGCACTTAGAATTTTTTGGGGAGAATTTCTTCTTCGCCAGGAATGTTTTCTCCTCCAACTCAACATTGTAACCCACTTCCAATAATATGAGAGCCAGCTGCCCAGGTTCTTTCGGAGTACCTGGAATATTCAATCCCCTCCACACCCCTCTATAATATCCCTTCTCCTTCATATTGCCTCCATGCTGTATGAGATTTTCTCCCTTCTACATTGCCTCCAGCTCCCTATAATCTCCCCAATCCTCAGTGCTGCCTCAAGGCACATGCAATATGCCCCTTCATCAAAGCTGTCTCCAATCCTTGCAACCTCCTCCATCTCCGACCTCTCTCCACTTCACTACCATCCTCCTCCTGATCTCTCCTCTCAAGGTCCCAGCTACGCACTGGAGGATAGTTAACATACAAATAGGTAATTTTGTTGATGAAGGAGTTGAGGAGATGGTAGCAGCATTACAAAGTAGGAGAACTCATACACATCTAATCTGGTTACTCCGTGTTGCTGTCTGTGTCAGTCACAGGATGGCATATCCTCTCTGGTAAGAAAATATAGCTACATCCACCATGATATGCCCTTTTTTCAAACATATAAACAACACTCCCTTAAAAATACCCACACCCTACTAACACAGTACCAGTATCACCTTCAACATTGCCTCCTGAAAAGCACAGCACAGGGCTAAACTCATTAAATTATAATTAAAATGATTTAATGTGAATTCAAGAAAATGATGCTTCATATACAGGATTGTGAGTACATAGAATCCTCTACCCCAAAAGAGCACAATGTCAAATTGAAGCATGCAACAGAAACGTGAATAATTACTTGATAAGGAAGGATATTAAGGGATTATACAGCAGGAACAAAAAACTGGGAGGAAGAAGATAAAGCCAAAATTGCATAGTAGGTCAATAAAGTGAAGTATCAACTCCTATTCTTATGTACCATTGCACAAATCATTGATTTTGGTGTTAAACTGCAAACCCAGAGCTGTCTCTGGTATTAGGTTTTACTGTTTGTGTTGAATTATAGATTATTAACTGCACTCCAATTGATATCTCAGAATGAACTACTAATCCAGATTTATGCAAAAGTCCATTGGCACAGCAGAAAAATCCATGTGCTTTAAGGATGAGTAATTAATTGTACAAAAGCTTTTGAGATATTTCAGTTTGGAAAGTAAATATTTTATACATCATACATAAGAATATAGGGCACAATTTTCCTGCTTGAATAGTGTAGCAAGCCGGGAAATGTCAGCAGTAGGCCAAAAACAAGAATCACATCCGGTTGGTCGCTATCTTCCCAGGCCATTTTCTCTGCATTATCAGCTTTGCACTGGGGAATGGTGCAAGGCTGTTAACACTATGCAAGCGCATTTTGGGTCTATTTAGTAAGTCCAGGACGCAATTGTCCGGAATCGCTAATGTTTCTGACCCCGCTGGTGGAGGTCCACACCGGAGGGGATCACACATAGTCCCCAGCAACGGGGACCAGGTAGGATGGCCTCACTTTTGGGACTGTAGACAATTGAAGCTACCTGGGAGGTTGGGAGCAGGAGGGGGTGCCCCTTGGGCAGTGCCAGCTGGCACCCTAACTTGGGGGGGGAGGGAGTGCCGGGGACGATGACTGGGATGGAAGGTCTGGGCCAGCGATCAGGGGACTGTCAGGGCCAGCGATAGGGGGGAGGATCAGGGGCATGATCAGGGAGTGGGGTTTGGGCTGGTGATCGGGGGAAGGGGGAGTTAGGGGCACAATCAGGAAGAGGTGGTCGGCGCCAGCCATGTTGAACAGGGGCCTGGGCTGGCAATTGGGGTAGGGGGGTGGGAATGAGGCACATGTCAACCGATCTCCCAAAGTACTAGCCCTAAGGAGCCCCACTTAACTCAGGAAACCAATCATCCGCAAGCCCACCCAGGTTAAATGTAAACGTGGGTGGATTCATGTGGAGTTCCTGACTCAACACCACCCTTCAGGGCTATTTCACCCACTACCCAACCACCTGCACAAAGCTGACCCCCACTCCCCTCCCGCTCCTCACAAGCCACAGCAGTCAAAACTCTAACAATACTTCTGAAGATGCTGAAAATCAGTTAACAGAATTGTGATCTTTTGTTGACAATTGCATTCTGCTTTATACAGCTCTCTAGCCACCATTCTATTAAAAAATGTACTGTGCCATAATTACAACATCTTCATTTTATATTGGACACCCATATTACCTATACAGAGGAAAATGCTTGCTTGAAAGCAATGCATTTGAAACTATCTATTCTGAAATGTATATAGGTTTATGCACTGCACACCCTAACTGAAGGCTACATTTGGATGGCATCTTGTTTTTTCCTTTCTTAACTTAGTAAATATTTAAGGATATCAGCTGGGAGTAGAAGTTATGCACTCCTGCCAGTCAAATGCTTCTGGCTCTTATATAATGAGGATATAATGATGAGAAAATTCCAGGCAAATAATAATTGATCTTATTTGGATTTCATCAAAATTGTTCTCCCAAGAGAGCTGGTTCTGGGAAACAATGAACCACAATGGGATGTTTTTGTTCTTACCGCACCAGAAATTATGCTGGCAGATGGCAATCGATCATTTTCTATATAAAAGACATTATATATCGCCTACTATCGTTATTTCAGCAATTTGATTTGCATATGATCTCTTCTAAAAGTGCATTTACCTGGAAATCTCTGACAAATTCAAACAACCAAATCAATTTAAATTACTAGATTATTAAAAAATAAATCAGCAAAGATGCCTTGGAAACCTTTGTATGATATCAGTGAAATGGCCAGAGGAATTGTAAAATTGCCTCTGTACTGAACTGCTAAAGTGCAGAATCATGTATAGCAAAATATTTACATAGTTCTTCTATGTGTGGAATCTGAGTTTGAATTCAACCTATACTGGTGGAATGAAGCTACTGCTGATTGCAAACATCCTGCATAAAACTGACTTGATCAGAATTTGCCTATTTCTGGGAAGTACGTGCCCATTTTAAAAATTATCCACACCTTGAAAGAAGTCTCACGAGAAAGGCTAGAAAGGAAACTGGTTGAGATACAAGACAGTAAGGAATGATCTGTCACGGGCAGCTTGTTGAAGAGACAAGGAAACAAGAACAGGAACAGTGGTCTAGCATGAGAGGAACATAAAAGATCCAGGTTTTTCTCTCTGAAACTAACTGTGGAGATTAATTAAAATGTTCATATACAGATGGGGAAGTGGTTCATGGAGGATGAGGAAGACCATAGAGTACTTTACAGCAAAGACAAAGATCTTAAGGTCAATAGAATGAGCAGAGGTAAGGGAGAGCTTGGCGAGGAGAGAACTGGTTGAAATGCAGAGAGGGAGTGGTGCCTTGTGTGTTCTGAGTAACGCAGAAATTGTGCAGGACAAAGAAAAATGTCAGTCAAATCTGAAAGTGAGAATGATGGAGCAGTGTTTCAATGGAAATAAGTGAAAGCAAAGAAAAGACTGTATTTCATTTATGCTTCAGAAGCAAAATGCTTTATTCTTTTATGCTTGATAAGTGAATTAAAAACTGTCAGGATTTTTTTAAGTGTTCTCTTAGACAGCATCGGACATGCCACCTGACGCTGTAGAAACTCATCGATTAGAGAACTTGCTGTTTGAATCCGCATGAAAGTTGTGCAGGTTCCCTTTTTTGCACGTTAACATTAACTACAAGGACTTCTCAGGATTTAAGCAACCTTATCTCATTGATTTTTGCAATATTGTTTTGGGGGCTTATCTTCTGTCTACTGTCCATTCATGTAAGAGGCAAATGAAAATGTTATTGGAGAAACCTACTACCCACTAGTCATCCACAACAGCCCAGCTCATTTTTCAAGAGTGCCTTTAAATAAGCAACCAATGCTTCCAATTGGAATTAAAATATTTAAATTGGAGTTCAATGCTGTTTGTGGGATCCCACTGAAGTCCTGGTGTTCTCCGGTGAAGCAGGGACTGGTGCTAAACCCTTAAAGAACACTGCAAAAATAAAGTTGTGGCATATTCTTGCTATGCCAGCAGGAAAATTACAGCTGTTCCTGCATGCCCCCCCGCCTCCCCCTGCCACCACCACCACCACCAAAAGAAAATCTTTTAGTCTAGTGGGAGTGGACATCATCTAACATTGGAAAATCTTGGATCAAGTTAAACATAGGTTTGAATATGAAAATGGTCCAGACAGTTCAGTAGTGTCATCAGGCATCAGCGCCTCTTCTTCACTCACTGCTGGGCTCATCTGAAAATCAGCCTTATGGTGTTGAAGTGTGTTTGTTGGTATAAAGTTTCCAACATGGTATTGAATGATTAACCATTCGAGTAGAAGCCACTACACGGTGTGCTAACTCCATAAACATTGCATTTACTTAGCCAACTAAGGGTTAAGTCAGAATGGATAAAGTATTTCACAGCCTGTCAATTGTTCACCTTACATTCCAGATACTGCAATTTCATGGGGTGTATAAGGCAGTGGTTGAAAAAAATCTGCTCACCATATCATTTTTCTATATTGCTTTATGTAACGTAATGAAAAATTACAAAATCATACTGTCAACTTCAAAACTAGAAGATGTCAATGGGCTTCACTCACAATATTGTTCATGTGTATTTGAGAGGCATGTGGAAATAGAGAAAAGATTTATGAGGGACAACTAGTCATGCCTTACTGTTTTAAATGATGTTTTCTATCATGTTAGATCACAGTGTAAAGCAGGTGCAATCTCAAACACCTCAGTACCAGATATAAAGGAAATAATACTGAGCTTTATTGTATTGTGCAAGCCCTTCAACCACCATCTCTCAGGGTTCCCCGAGACAGTGAAAATAGGATTTCTGTCAACACTTGTGCACAGTTTTGCACGTAATTCTATATGCTGGTTCAAAATAGAAGGGATAACTTTCTCTGAAAATTACAAGGTAACTTTCTGATCACAAAAACAGTCTTCATGTCACGCATAATCTGTTCTCATTAATATCTTGAACGATTAAATTGAATTTTGCAGGACAGTAATAGAACCTACTGTGCATGTATTTTCCTCCTGTGGGTTACACAAAATGAAACACACTCCAATCTTCCTGATGGTTAGTAAAACATTACTATCAGATTTTTATTCCATTCTGCAATCTTCCTAAAGTGTTCAGCGTACTTATACTTTTTGGAAAAATCTCTATTTTTTACATTTTCATAGGGAGAATGTTTTCATTGTGTTCAAACTCCAAGAAGCACAGTAAATGTCATCTATCAATATTTGAGCTCTTCAAAATGTTACTTTGTCTTAAAATTATTTACAGAGGGCCAGTTGTAAACCATTTACACATGTCCTAGTACAGTTGTACTATGAATCTTTGCCTAAAATGGGAAGTAGCAACATTCGAATTTGTATACTTTTTTTCAGCATGCACTACATTTTTCCACATGCAAAAAAGTTGTAGAAGTTATGATCAAGCACATGGTCTAGCAAGTCAAGCTGCTTGAGTCCTTTGAATTGTTTGATCTCAGTTTGTACTGAATTAAATGTTCCTTTCAAATGGGTCATGTTGCCAAAGGAATATTAATGTGCTTCAAAGTTCAAAACATTTGCTCCTTTGAAAGATCTCAAACTTTTCTTTCAACAAAAGATGGTAACTTGTCAGACAAAATAAGTGAACATAATTAAATGGATTACTGATTTGATTTGATTTATTATTGTCACATGTATTAGCATACAGTGAAAAATATTGTTTCGTGTGCGCTATGCAAACTAAGCATACTGTTCATAGAGAAGGAAACTAAAGAGTGCAGAATGTAGTGTTACAGCCATAGCTACGGTATAGAGAAAGGTCAACTTAATGCAAGGTAAGTCCATTCAAAAGTCTTACAGCAGCAGGGAAGAAGATGTTCTTGAGTTGGTTGGTACGTAACCTCAGAATTATGTATCTTTTTCCTGACGGAAGAAGGTGGAAGAGAGAATGTCCGGGGTACACGGACTGTCTAATTTTGCTGGCTGCTTTGCCAAGGCAGCGAGAAGTGTAGACGGCGTCAATGGATTAAGGGCTAGTTTGAGTGATGGATTGGGCTACATTCATAACCTTTTGTAGTTTCTTGCGGTCTTGGGCAGGGGAAGAGCCACACCTTTACTCAGAGAGTAGTAAGGGCGTGGAATGCCCTGCCTTCAATAATAGTGGATTTGCCAACATTAAAGGCATTTAAATCGTCATTGTATAAACACATGGATGATATTGAAATAGTGTAGGTTAGATGGCTTTAGATTGGTGTTGTGAAACTTCTTACTGTGTTTACCCAGGTCCAACGCCAGCATCTCCACATTTAGATTGGTTTTACAGGTCAGTGCAACATTGAGGGCCGAAGGGTCTGTACTGCGCTGTGATGTTCTATGTTCTACATACCTAGATAACAAAGACCTATGTCAGACTCCTATTTATTGACATCTGTCCTATATCTATCACCCCTCAATTTAAAGCTATGTCCCCTTGTGCTAGCCATCTCCATCCGAGGAAAAAGACTCGCACTGTCCACTCTATCTAATCCTCTTATCATCTTGAATGCCTCTATTAAGTCACCTCTTGATCTTTTATCTAATGAAAACAGCCTCAAGTCCCTCAGTTTTGCCTTATAAGACCTTCCCACCACACTAGGCTACATCCTGGTAAATCTCCTCTGCGTCCTTTCCAATGCTTCCACGTCCTTTCTATAATGTGGCAACCAGAACTGTATGCAATACTCCAAGTGTTTCCACACCAGAGTTTTGTACAGTTGCAACATGATTTCATGGCTCCGAAACTCAATCCCTCCACCAATAAAAGCTAACACACCATACGTCTTCTTAACAACGCTATCAACCTTGGTGCTAACTTTCAGGGATCTATGCACATGGACACCAAGATCTCTCTGCTCATCCATACTACCAAGAATCTTACCATTAGCCCAGTACTCTGTATTCCTGTTACTCCTTCCAAAGTGAATCACCTCACACTTTTCTGCATTAATCTCCATTTGCCATGTCTCAGCCCTGTTCTGCAGCTTATCTATGTCCCTCTGCAACCTGCAGCATCCTTCCGCACTGTCCACAACTCCACCGACTTTAGTGTCATCCACAAATTTACTAACCCATTCTTTTGGCCTTGGAGGGAGTGCAGAGGAGGTTTACTAGGCTGATACCGGAGTTGAGGGGGTTGAGCTATGAGGAGAGGCTGAATAAACTAGGCTTGTACTCGTTAGAGTTTAGAAGAATGAGGGGAGATCTCATTGAGACTTATAAGATGATGAATGGGAGGGATAGGATAGAGGTGGAGAGACTCTTCCCGCTCAGAAAGGATAGTAGGACTAGGGGGCACAGCCTCAAGATAAAGGGGGGGCAGTTTAGAACGGAGTTGAGGAGGAACTTCTTCACTCAAAGGGTGGTGAATCTCTGGAATTCTCTGCCCGTTGAAATGGTGGAGGCTACCTCGCTAAATATTTTTAAGACCCGGGTTGATGGGTTTTTGATAGGCAAGGGGATTAAGGGTTATGGGGAGAGGGCGGGAATGTGGAACTGAGCCACGACAGATCAGCCATGCTCTTATTGAATGGCGGGGCAGGCTTGAGGGGCTGGATGGCCTACTCCTGCTCCTATTTCTTATGTTCTTATGTTCTTATGTTCTATGCCCTTACCAAGGCCATTTATAAAGATGACAAACAGCAGTGGCCCCAAAACAGATCCTTGCAGTACACCACTAGGAACTGAACTCCAGTTTGAATATTTCCCATCAACCACCATCCTCTGTTTTTTTTACAGCTAGTCAATTTCTGATCCAAACCGTTAAGTCACCCTCAATCCCATGCCTCCGTATTTTCTGCAATAGCCTACCATGAGGAACGTTATCAAACGCTTTACTGAAATCCATATTCATCACATCAACAGCTTTACCCTCATCCACCTCTTTGGTCACCTTCTCAAAGAACTCAATAAGGTTTGTGAGGCATGACCTACCCTTCACAAAACCGTGTTGACTATCTCTAATCAAATTATTCCTTTCTAGGTGATTATAAATCCTATCTAACATAATCCTTTCCAGGGTTGAGTACAGGGCCAGGGAGATGGTGTCTCTGTGGACTTGTTGCAGCAGTAGGCAAACTGCAGTGGATCCAGGTAATCCAGAAGGTTGGAATTGATTCACGCCATGACTAGTCTTTCAAAGCACTTCATAATGACGGATGTCAGAGCAACTAGACAATAGTTATTGAGGCACACTGCTTGGTTTTTCTTAGGTACCAGGATGATGGCCATCTTCTTGAAACAGATAGGGACCTCAGGTTGTTGTAAAGAGAGGTTGAAGATGTCTGAAAAGGCCCCTGCCAGCTGATCTGCACAGAATCTGAGTGCTCATTCAGATACCCCATCCAGGCCAGTCGCTTTCCATGGATTGACCTTCGAGAAAGTTGCTCTGACATCTGCAAGGGTAACCCTAGATATGGGTTCATCTAGGACTTCCAAGTTGGAGGGCAAGCTCTCACAGACCTCTTGCTCAAAATGGGCCTAGAATGCATTGACCTTATCAGGGAGGGGTGCATTGGAGCCGCCGATTTTACATGCCTTCATTTGTAACCTGTTATGTCTTGCAGAATTTGCCATAACTGGCAGGGGTCCATGTGGCTAGTCTGGGGCTCTAACTTGGTCTGATACTGTCTTTTGGCATCTTTGATGGATCTCCTTAGATCGTATCTGGCTTCCTTGTATCGGTCAGGGTCGTCTGACTTGAATGCCTCAGACATGAACTTTAGCAAGCAGTGAACATCCCTGTTCATTCATGGTTTCTGGTTGGGGAACATGCGGATTTGCTTCTTTGGCACACAGTCTTCTACATACTTATTGATGAAGTCAGTTACTGTAGTGGCACACTCATTCAGGTTGGTTGCAGAGTTTTTGAACATTGACCAGTCCACTGACTCCAAGCTGTCCCATAGGAGGTTATCCAATTCTTCAGACCAACAATGCACCACTTTCTTTGATGGATTCTTCCGCTCCAGTTTTTGCATGTGAGCCGGGAGGACAAGCACAGCCTTGTGGTCTGATTTGACAAAGTGTGGACGGGCG
Source organism: Carcharhinus amblyrhynchos (assembly GCF_965287045.1). Lineage (NCBI taxonomy): Eukaryota > Metazoa > Chordata > Chondrichthyes > Carcharhiniformes > Carcharhinidae > Carcharhinus > Carcharhinus amblyrhynchos. Next base: position 24,335,595 of record NC_137328.1, on the reverse strand, counting down.
ATAGAGTGGTAGGCATATTTGATATTTGTGTAGCATTGGTCTAGGATGTTTGGGCCTCTGGTGGACATGTTGGTGCTAGTATGCTCTAGAGCTTGCCCTGATTGAAGTCCCTGGCCACAATGAACAAAGCTTTGGGATGTTTTGTTTCAAGGCTATTCGTAATTGTGTACTTACAAATCATTTACAAACTATCTAGGCATTTTTATTGTCATGATGCTTTATATTTTTAATGTGAGAATTTCCCACCTTGGATATTTCCATTATCTAACATGCTTAAAGGCAGGGATTAAACTTATACTTCTGATAAAAGAAGCAAAATATAGCAACCCTCAAATTTAATGTCACTTCTCAATAATTTGAATTTCCTCGTCACCAATTTCAGTCCAAAGTTCCACCTTTTGTGTGTTATGTTTCAACCATTATATAAATAATTGTAAATAATACTTCCTCATGTATACATTGATTATAATGTCCATCATACAAACAACTTGAAAAATATGCACCAAAAATGCATTTCAATATGAAATTTATAGATTTTTAACCTCCACACAAAATAGGGGTCACCCTCATAATATGGGTGGGTGGGCGCAACAATCAACTGCCCACCCACCATATTTAAATTATTAATCAAGGATTCATTATATTTATAATTGAACCAATTGGTCCTGATAATATGCTGCCCGTGCCTTAAGACATTTGGTGTGGGTAGCTGCATAGGAGCAGGCAGCCTGATTTTTTAAATCTACCTGTAAAAAGATAGGGGTAAAGTGGGGAGGTGCTCATTCTTCAGGGATTGCCCATTGCTGGTGCCTCCCTTTGGTCGAATCCCCACTTCCTTCCCACCTGCTCACTCCCTTCAATCCACCTCCTATCCCACCTCTCTTCCACCATGTTGCCAACCTACCCAAACACTCCCAGTCCAAGGCCCTGCTCTGGGGATCCAAAGCCTTGGAGTTTTTTCTTCTCCAGCAGGCCCAGCATTGACGACTGAAGCTTTCCTGGTGCTGCCGAGGTTGATGGACCCGCTAGTCTAAACATTCAGAGGATGGATTTGCTGCCCCAGTGAGGGGCAGATATGCTTTATGACTGCATGGTAGGGGAGGAGGGGTGGAGGGGGCTCCGGGGGACAGAGGGGGTGGGGGGTGCTGATCCAGCATGAAGCATGTTGACTCCCCATCAATATTCTATCTGGATGGGCTGGGGAGGGAGAACGTGTCTTTGCACCCTTCCCCCCTCCTCATATCATTCAGCCCCATTGTATTTTTGAGTTCAGTTTTCATAAATATTTATGTATTAGATTGGCATGTTAGTAATTTAGGTTACAAAAAAGGTTTAGATCCATTATATGACATTCTTAACATAGTAAAACATGTCAAGGTACTTCACAGAATCATAATTCAATATTGACAAAAAGAAAGAGACAAAAGGACAAGTGGCAAAATGTGTTCTAGATTTTAAACAGTGTATTAAAGGAGGAGAGAGAGATGGAGTAGCTGGGGTGAAGGAAGCATGGAATGCACAAGAGGCCATAAAATGATCTGAACATGATGAATTTTAAAACTAAGATGTTGCTGGACTGGGAGCTGATGTAGGTCAGCAAACACAATCACTGTTTAAAGGGGTCAGTACCAAGTAGCTTTAATATTTAGATAACTTTCCCATTCAATACAACATTATTTGCTGCAAAAAGGCTTCAGTAGCTGCCATTACTTCATCATGAGGAGCAGGACACACTGAAAGGCTTAAAGCTAATTCCTTGTGTAAGAGATTTTGTGCTTGGTTAAGTCTTGTACAAAAATATAACCTGCAATTTCTTTATGGTCCAATTTATTTTTTTTTCTCTTAGTTGGCAAAGAATTACTCCAGGGAATTTCAGACCTTGAAATGTACCCGTAATACGTTGCCTGCTAATGCAGCTTCTGGCAAAGAGTATGTTGAGAAACTTACCCCATTCTTCGGGTAGGCTATCCATCCCAGGTCTCCCATTACAGCTCTGGAATCCAGTAAATTAACTGTAAAAACAAATAACAGAACAATCAGTCAGGATTACATTAATTCCGAGCAGCAAATAGAACCAAACTGCCAACACCTTAAGACAGACGGAAAAAATAATCCGCCAGCAGATATTCATCTTAAGGAAAAGGGCTTGCACACATATTGCACATTTCAGCTTTATTTTCATAATGGTCAATGCAACAATTATGTTTAATAGTATTTTAATTACTGTAGATTACAGTGTACAAGTCTGCCTGGCATATAAGATAGCCTTTTTGGGCATCAAGATTCTCCTTTCAGCCTATGCCCAGCATATGATTTGACCCCCCTTTTTTGCTGAGAAATGCTACATTCGCATCAGGACTTGGCCTTAGTTTTTCATCTCAGCTTATAAGTCAGCGCATGAAACCAGCCAGACAAAATGGAGCACGTTGCCAAAAAGACACTTGGGAGTTTAAGACAAGTCCATAAAGAGCAGGCTGCACATGGTGAGCCATGCACAGAAATGGGTCCTCTGGCAAAAAAAGGATGAAATATGAAACTGGTTTCATGCTAAAAGTCATAAGGGAGAATTGACAAAAAAATTCTAAGTACAAACAAGCGCTAAAACAGAACAGAATCGCACAATTTGTTTGGGCGAGTTAAAAATCCAATATCCAAAAATCCAATACACTGAGCAAAAAGATGAAGCAGGATCTGTTTCACGCCAGTAGTGGGGGTGGTGGTGGTGGGGGTTGCTAAGCACACCCAAAAGCCAGCAGATCACAGCTGAGGGCACCATTGTGCATGCACAGATCTCTCTGCGCTATTGCTGGCTGATCACTCCACCTCCCCAAATGGACCAGCCAATCCCCCACCCCGGATGGGCTGGCTGATTCTCCCCGTATCACAGCCTAGTTAATTACTCCCCCTCATCCAATACCCACTACGGAGTGCACAATGTTCCCCCCTCCTCCCCTTATGTCCCACTCCCACCCAGGCTCTGCCCCTCCCCTTAGGCACTGCCCCCTGAGATCCCAGCCCCTTGGCACTACCTCATGCCCGATGGGCACTGCCAGTGCCAGTGTGTCACACATATCCAGTGCTGGTAAAATTAGAGACAAGGAATCTGATGCAAATCCAATTATTTCCCTCTCTCACAAGCTTACTTGCTTGCCTCACCCGTCGACTGGCAGGACGAGAAAGTAAGATCACACCCCCAGCCCCCCTCCCCCACCCCCCTCCATTATGTCTGCTAACTCATCAAATAACTGTGCCACAGCAAGGAAATTCACTGCTGGTGAAAAACTGAGGTAAGGATAAAAGAAAGAGGAATCTGCCCAAGACCAAATGCACTATCAGATCAGGGAGCAGCCTTGGCCTGATATTCAGATGCATATATTCAATTGGATCCTCAAAAATCATCAGAACTGTTACATTGTCACCAGAATTGCAAAATGTATATGTGCACTTAAGAAGGCAAAATCAATCCTTAAGTCCTGCAGAGATTTCAGAGCAACAGTTAGTGTGACCACCTTATGGAATGAAAATGTCTAGTGTTGGGGCAGAAGATATTGATGTAGTTAAATGTATGTTTGTAGAATTCCTTAATTCAATAAAATGTGTCACATTGATTTAATTTGAATTACCAGTGTAGTTAATTTTCACCTTTCAAAATGGCCATCACCACATCAACAATGGAGATTTACATTTTATCCTCAATGTATAAATTAACCACTGTTTTTGGAAGAATTTGTTGAGGCTTTGGAAGTCAATTTACACACCACAATCTACGATAATAATATACTTTTCAAGGAAATACTTCAACTAATCAAGTGGAAACTCAGAACTCTCTTGCAAAGTCTGTGGATTCTGAGTCAATTTAAATTTCATAACTGAAATCAATAATTTTCTTTTAAATAAAGATAATAAACAATCTTCCTGCTAATCTGCATGCATGTAAAGCTGCACATCAGTGTGCAAGATGCTGCACAAGCCTTAATCTGTATTAAGTACTGTGCAAGTAAAAGACTTTCATGGGCTGCATCTTGAAAAGTTTGAGCTCAGCAACAAAGTTTTATAGGAACTGTGTTAGCAAAGAATGTGGATTAAAAAAAAATTAAATGGAAGTGAGGTATGATGCTGAAAAATATTGTTCCTTGTGTGCTATACAGAAAAGCATGCCATTCACAAAGGAAAGTAAAGTTTTAAAAGTATAGTACAAAAATAAAAGATAGGATGAGAGGGTATTCTGGGCACAAAGTTATCAAGAAGTAGCCTCGCTTCACCACCACCTTGAAATCTTACCTGGTCTGGCCCTTCCCTTCACCCTATCTACATAACCTCAAGCATTTACCATGTCTAATTCATCTAACCTATACATCTGTGGACACTAAGAGGCAATTTAGCATAGCCAACACACCTAATCTGTACATCTTTGGACTATGGAAGGAAATCAGTGCACATGGAGGAAATCCATACAGATACGGGGAGAATGTTTAAGGTTTAAGGTGCTGGGGAGTAGGTACAGAGCAGATATCAGGGATAAGGTTTTCACTCAGGTGGTAGTGGGTGAGTGGAATCGGCTGCCATCGGTGGTGGTGGAGGCAGATTCGATAGGGTCTTTTAAGAGACTCCTGGATGAGTACATGGGACTTAATAGAATTGAGGGTTATAGGTAAGCCTCGTAGTAGGGATATCATCGGCACAACTTGTGGGCCGAAGGGCCTGTTTGTGCTGTAGTTTTTCTGTGTTTTATGTCCTATGTTCTAATGTGCACCCTCCACACAGGCAGTCACCCAAGGCTGGAATCAAACCCAGTCCCTGGTGCTGTGAGTCAGCAATGCTAACCACTGTGCCACTACGCCATCCAGATAGACTATCTTAATAATATTCAGATATAAAATATCTCTGAACCCTACTTCACATTTACTTTTGCTTACATTTGTTTTAAACAACTTTACAATTTATTTTCAATGCAGATCATAGATTTGTTTTAGAGTCTGCAAATGTTTGCAATCATTCTCAAAAAGATGGTGCTGCTGTACTACATTTTTTTCCTGTTAGTAAATAATTGAAATTAATAACTGAAAATAGTAAATTGATTTATCTTACAAAGCTCATACATTGCATATGTAAACAATTCCATGATGCATAAACCAAGTGTATTCAGAACACTGCACTATCTTGCACCATCTGAAAGCTTAGAGATAGCAAGGACTGAACATTCCAGCTATTTGTATTTCAGCCACTGTTCATCCGTCTGTTGTTGATAACAAGCATCAGTGTGTGTATAAAAAGACAAGCTACTCATCACCACTGTTGCAACTGTCAAAACATTAACAGCATTACAAATGAAATGGAATCACATCACAAAATAGTTTTACCACAGGGATCAGAGCTCAGCTCACTTACTAGTTCATTAGAAAAAATTATAAAATAAATTGTTCAGGCAGCTGGAGAATGTCACAGAGGTACTTTATGAATGCAAACAATATCCCAGACAAGCCTGAGTAAAATATCTTCATAATAAAATGAAGGAAGTCGAAAATGTACATTTTCAATAATTAATGTTGTACTCTAGGGCTAATAATTGATATTGGCATTGCTTCCAGAATTCACCTTTGCTTCTCTGTGAGGTCTTTCAATGTGTAATAGCTCTCTTCGTCAAACCACCTCCAGTACCACACTCTATGCTACAAACTCTGGCTTGCTTTCTTACTGACTGGTTTTGTGCTATTTATGGCATCTACATAAACTGAAAGGGAATTGTATATGCAGTTGCCATGCAGTGAGGAAATATGATTTTATTAAAGAATTCTGACTATATCTGATAACACTCACAAATGTAGAATTCTGGTATCTTGATCTTTCTTCTAAAGGCTGATTTTAACAGCCCCCTAAAATGTGTTTGCTTTCCCATCTACATTCATCAGTAGTCAGTAGTTACTCTGCACACTGTCTCTCAAGCATTTTGCTGCATGGATGTTAATAATGATGACATCATCTACATGCATTTAATATTAATGCTATCACATACTTTTGTCATGTAAGCTTATCTATGTGCCCAATAGCCATGCCTTAATATGCATAGTAATTGTTTTATGTTACTTAAGCATTCCTTAAGACTGTTGCCTGGCAGAATCACAATCCTTTACAAATTTTGATCTTCCACTTTGGGAGATTCTCTAATTTTTTTCTGCGCCCTAGTTAATAATTAACACCCCACCAATAAGGATATGGACACATCTTGGACATTCACCCATTGCCATGAACTTGTCTTCATAAGCTTCCACAACAATCAACATGATCTTTCTCTGCAGCCCTCAAGTCCCACGTGAAAGAACTGAACCTGCTGACTCCGTGCCAACTGGCTGTAAAATATCAGGATGTTAGTAACCCAGATAAGATAAAGATCAGAAACAGACATTTCTGCCGAGGTTGTGTAATACAACCAGTGTGTTGTGCAGATACAAGGGAGTATATTTGTAAGAGCTGTTTTTGACATTGGCAGATACACTTGAAAATATACATCATGTATGAGAGTGGAGAATTGTTCCTACACCACTTGTCAAGCACGAAGCTATTTGACAGACTTTTCCAGCAATTAAACACTAAACAATTCTTCGCTATTACACGCAAGACAAGCTGATATTCCCAACTCCTTGTCCCCGTTGAAAATTAATGCACAATAACAAAACTAAACGCAACTCCCTTCTTAATATGCACAATGTTCTGTCGCACAACACAGCACCATCTGGTGCATGCGCATCTTAAGGAACCCGGGAGTTTCTGCAGAGGGGAAGGGCAATGGTTTCAAATCGATTGGCAGTTTCCAAATGTTTGAGCAGAAAGGGACGAAGATCAGAGCAAAGTTTCGGAACGGCTGATCCCGCACCCCCTCCCCCCCGCAATATTGGCGAGTCTTTGGTCTTTAACAGGCGCAGCCTGGCTGCTGAGTCCTGGCTCTGTGTGGGATCTGTATGCGTGACGGGTGCAGAGATAAAACAAGCGGCTTCAACATGGAAGGCACGCAGTGCGGGGCAGGATTCCGTGCTTCGGGAGATTCTGAGCTACAATTAGAATCTCCTCTTCTTCCCTAATCTTCTTCAAAGTGAAGTAAATAACGAGAATGTGTCGTACATCAATTACAGTGACAGGGATGTTTGAACTGCTCACTTAAGTTACATTTATAGAGCAGACTTTTCTGTATTAATGTATTCAATCTTTTATAATGTAATTACTGGAGGCCTCCTGAGAACCATAAATAAATATATTCTGAAATAACCTTTTGGAACCATCCCCATAAAAAGAAAAAATGAACGTTATTCTTACATACAACAAGGGTGCAACTTTGATCTTGTAACAAAAGACAGGCAACCGTTAAAGTGTTCAAACAAACGGCCACTTTCTGGTACAAATCTCCAGTTTACTTGAGCCCTTCTGGTTCACAATTGAAGAACACCCTTAACCCAGCTAATGACATGTTTTGAACAATAGCTGTTGTTTAAAGCATCGAGGTGAAATCGAGATGCAAACAATCCTTTCCGCCAGCCATAAAGGACAGGAATTAGGACCCCGAAGTTTGCCAGGCAGATGGCGACTACTGACTAACTCTGATCCATCAGAACTGAGCGCAATGTAGACTCACACAATACAGAAGGTTATTCGGCCCATCCAGTCTGTGATACATTTAAAAGCTACTAATTTGCAAGTAGAGCTTGACGTTGTAGCTTTTGTTCCGGTGTGAAGAATCACTTATTTTAGAACAAATGCACAAGGTTTATTAGCAACAGATTCAACACACCCCAATTGCAGTTCAACACTGTTCTCTGACTGGACTCTTTCAGGCATCATTAACCCCGTGAGATCTGATCACCCAGGACTGTACAAACTGGCAATGCCTTTTCTTCGTTTAAAGCATTTTTGAAAAAAAAAGTATTGCATTGTGAGATTATCTATTACAATAGCGTACGACTTGTTCGATATTTTTAAAAAATATCCCCTCAACATTAATGCCAGTTTTGCTGAGATTCTCAGTAGCAGCAGATGTTATACAGCATATTTTTCCATGCTTAAACCATTGATGGGTTCAGTAGAGGTCGTTTTAGCTTGGAACCTTCGATCTGAGAAGCGAATGAGTAGTTGTAAATTCGGAATACTCTACACAATACTGGGGCTGTAATCTGCTCTCGCTTGCAAACAATCCAGCCTGGAATTGCACCGAACCCCCACTCACACTCTGAAAAAGACAGGCACTATTAGCCCGAACACAAACGTGCTCTTCCATTTCAAGGGCAGCCCAGGGGCGGACCAGGTTGGGATGATAATATTCAGTACCATGAGAGCGGTAGCATATTGAGTGTGTGCCCTCAATTTTCCGCATGATCATTCCTTGCTCTCAACCAACCCCATCGGGAATGAAGTGATTTTCCTCCACTGGGGGAAGTGGGAGAAGGGACAGAAGTGGCTACGGTAGCTCGGCACAGACTGGAGGAAAGATCTTTGTATTGATAGGACTGCTTTTGAGGGGCTCGGGACAATAGAGAGGGTTTGAACGTTGTGAATGCAGCAACCAACATGAGTCCCACAACCAGCAAGAAGATCATAACCAGTTCATCTGTTGGTGATAGTTTCAGGACACCGGAAAAATTCCTCTGTTCCTTGTAACATGGGAATGCTTATTCTCAACTGAGATGGCAGGGGAGGACTCAGTTTAAACAGCTCTCCAAAGAGCTGCCACCTTTGACAATGCAGCACTCCCTTGTTACCGCATTGATGTGTCAACCTCAACCCTGTGCTCAATTCAGGGGACTGGAATTCAAACCTCCTGGGGACCCTGTCCTCTTTGCCACTGTGTGATATGGAGCAGACAACTTTTCAATGGGACAGAAAAAAAGACCTTTCCTAATGCAAACACCATGTTGTGAAAACAGAACATAATCTGGGAGACTTCAGATTTCCAGAATCCGCAGGTTTTTTTTAATGTTTTATGTGTAACCCTGCTGTGAAAGCAATGTGATTGCTGCCGACACATTACTGTACCTCAAGCATTCATCTAATAATTGAATCCTTAACAATGCAGAAGGGGGCATTCGGCCCATCGAGCTTGCACCGATAAGAATCCCACCAAGGCCCTATCCCCGTAACCACACCTATTAACCCCGCTGATCCCCCTGTTATTAAGGGGCAATTTAGTATGGCCAATCCATCTAACCCGCACATCTTCGGAGTAATCAAAGAACCGTTACTCCCTTTTGTCTTCTCTATCAAGCGGAAATGTTCGCAATTAGCTCGCATTTTTTTTCTTGAGCCAAGGGGAAACCTCAAGCAGAAGCAGACGTAAGCTACCCAATAGCTGAGTTAGTAACTGCACCGTCCTATACAGTGCTGTAATATATAATTCAGTTAGGACCGACCGATCTTCATGTCAGTCTAAATGGCTACTCAGCCGCAGAGTGCATTAACATTCTGCTCCAATTTGACTCTATGGGATGTCCATATATATATATATATTCTGTCTACGATGGTTCCTGAGATCAGGATCAACAACTCTGATTGAATTTCCTCCTCATCGGCCTACAGAGTATTACAACATTGCCAACATTATCCTGAGCTCCAGCTCGGTTGGTAGCACTCTTATCTCTGAGGCACAAGGTTTTGCTTTCAGTCCCCCAGTCAGTACTTGAACACAACCTTCTCAGCTTTTGAATAAGATGTTAAATCAAGGTCCAATCTGCCCCCTTAAGTGAATGAAAAAGGTCCCATGGCATTACTGTCAAGAAGACCAGGGCAGCTATTCTTTATTCCTGACCAAGTCATCCCTCAATCCACATCATAAAATTAAATAGGGAAGTCGGAGTAGAAGATCATTAGATGAAGGACCCAATAAGTAAACAGACAGTTTGTATCTTAGGGAGGGGATCAGAGTGAAGGTGTGGCACAGTGGTTAGCACTGCTGCCTCACAGCACCTGAGACTGGGATTCGATTATGAGCTTGAGTCACTATCTGTGTGGAGTCTACACATTCTCCCTGTGTCTGCATGGGTTTCTTCTGGGTGCTCCAGTTTCTTCCCACAGTTCAAAGATGTGCAGGTTAAGTGGATTGGCCATGCTAAATTACCCCTTAGTATCAGGGGCGAGCTAGGGTAAATGCATGGGGTTATGGGGGGATAGGACCAGGGTGGAATTGTGGTTGGTGCAGACTCGATGGACTGAATGGCCTCCTTCTACACTGTAGGATTATATGATTCTATGTGAAGATTATGAGTAAATACTTGGCGACATTGTCAAGTGCCTGGCTTCAGAGGCAGCAGAAGGTGGTAGTATAGAATTGGAAAGGAAGCAACAAATTAGCTTTGGTTGGAATATTTAGGAGAAGTGCATGGAGCATAGAAAGGTCTTGCTGAAAGTGGAAGGAAGAATCTACAGGACAGTTATGAGAGTGGCCTTGTTATATACTGCAAAAGAGAGGAACAATGACTGGATACTAATGAGATACAAATAATGAGCTGGAGCATGGAGTGACAAGAAAGAACAAAATCTTATTGGCTACTTTCTTCAATGCTCCCACAATCTTCGCTAACTCCTTAATGTGTTGGGAGTTAGTGAAGATTACATTAGGGAGCTAGTGAAGATTGTGGGAGCATTGAAGAAAGTAGCCAATACAAAATTAACATGGTACAGTCATTTGTTACAGAGACAGAGGAAATATGGTGAGGTGAAGATGACAGTGTCAGGAAGAAGAAAAGGAAGGCTGAAGACCAGGTAGAAGAATGCTGTGGAGATTTAAATGCAATGGATTTGGATGAAGAATGGGTGACAGAGAGGAGCAGCCGGAGAAGGGTGATCAACTTGCATTGTAGCAAGCACAAGTACATTTTGAGCAGCCAAAAGAAAAACATCCCTGCAAAACAGATCAACTGATCTTTATCACATTGCTGTTTGCAGAAGTTTGCTACAACATTACAACAGCAATAACACTCTAGAAGTACTTAATTGAGGTATCTGGTGGTTGTGAAAGGTGCTATATAGAATTATAGAATCACTACAACGCAGAAGAGGTAATTGGCCCACTCAGTCTGTGCTAACTCTCTGACAGAGTACCTTCCCCAGGTCCTCTCTATCACCCTACCCCGTAACCTTTCATATTTCCTATGCTTAACCTAATCATTTTTGGGCACTGTGGGCAATTTAGCATGTCCAATGCATCTAACCTGCACATCTTTGGACTGTGGGAGGAAACAGGAGCACAAAATATGCAACCCGAGGCCAGAATTGAATTTGGGTCCCTGGCACTGTGATAACAGTGCTAATCACTGTGCCACTGTGCTGCATATAAATGCAAGCCTTTCTTTACCTGTTCATTATTGTATCTCAAAGATGATATTTTGGACAAACTTTTTTTTTCAAAACTCACGTCTTTGCTGTCAAAATTAACTATTTCTGCTCAGTTACTTGATCTAAGCTGCAGCTGTAGTCTGGAATGCTGCAATTGGTTCAAGCAAATGCGGCTGGAGAGGCAGGAAAACAGTATTTTGTTCCCATGCTCTTGGATAGAGAAATCTTAATGGAAGGAACATGTGTGAGAATCTGATGGAGACATTTTAGGGCTTAATTTTCACACCCTCTCGCATCATTTGCACTCACCCCCTAAATACCATACCACAAATGGATAAGCTGCCAACATTCATTGTCCTGGTACAGTGATGAACAACAGTCACTTTGGCAAGATATTGGTTGACAATGACCTAGAATCATGACCCAACCTGAGTCATAGCCTGCAGTGAGAAGAACATGGGAAAAAGCTGTGGAATGACTAACCGCCTGTGCAGCTAGATGTCACCCATGCCACAATGATAACACTCTCCATTCTGAATCCGATGGTTATGGGTTTGAACAACATTATCCAGTGTTGGAATTGCTGTTTTTCAGGTGACACTTTAACTAAAACCTTGATTGCCCTCTCAAGTGGACATAAAAATTCCCAAGGTATTATATAAAAGAGCTGATATCCCTGTTTTCCATACCAACAATTTGCTCTCATCCAACGGCATAAAAGGAAATAGAATTCTGGTTATCATCATATTGCTGTTTGAGGGACTTTACTGTGCATTAGTAGTTTCTGCATTTCCCATGTTACAACAGTGACTACATTTTAAAGAAAATGAATGCTCATGAAGTGTTTTGAGATGTACCAAGACTTTGAAAGGCATTACATAAGTACATATCTTTTTTTTCCTTGAGAGACTTGGACAACTGCTCTAATGTTTTCAATGTAAATAAGGCGCAGTCTAAAAGTTGTCACATATGGTAAAAGTGGGATTCTTAAGGTAAATAGGGCTGAAGGAGAGAGCATCATCATCAGAACTCAATTTACAAAATAGCATTAAGCTTAACATCAAGATTTCTTTTGGAAAAAAAAAATTCTGCTAGATTTAAAAAAAAATAATTACGTGTTCATGACCTCCCTGGGGAATACTGCAACGGAGAAGTTATTGAACCTAACAGTGTGAGCGATCTGCATTAATGTACACAGCGGAATAAAATTGCTGAGACGCCCAGGGTTAATAGCTATCTCTGCAGATACTAATTCCGTTTCCTCATACTGTCCCCAACACAGTATATATTATGATGGACAAGAGCAGAAAAAGAAACACAATTTTTTTTTAATAAGGGCCTTCAGTGTTTCTCCCTCTTTGATTTTTGCCTCATGTATGAGCATGGCAAAGAGAAACCTGCTGGAATGAATCATCACGGTACAAAAGAGGGCACACGTAAAGTGTGAGCACTTTCAATCAGAAATATGATGGACAGAAAAAGACCCATTAGCCCATCCAGGCTGTTCCACACAACATTAATGTCTTCTACGACACAATACCAACACTCTCCACCGCAACTGCAATTCATGTAACATATCAAACCTAAACCAATTAAGAGGGAAAAAATTGGATTTCTCTACAGCAGATTGCAAAATATTGCACGGAAAGAGAAAAAGTAACCCGTTTGCATTCAGCTAAGCAAATCTTTCATGTTCACAGCAGCTCAGAGAATGCTGCGCTTCTCAATCAAAAGAGTTTGTAGCTTCTGACTAAAAGCCTCAATCACGTATTGGACATGGTGGAAGCACGAAACATTTCCTCTTCAATTTCTCCATGTACGTATACCTTTCCTACATTGAACATCGAAGGTGTAGAAGCTCAGACGAGACATTGAGAACCCTTCAAAAACTTGTGGGAATTCTCACTGTTTTTTTGCTTCAAGGATGTAGGAATTATGTGCACACAAATTTTATAATTGTATGCACATCTTCCCAATCGACGCAATTTATCACATACTCAGGGGGCAAATTCGTGACAGAGCAGCATTGTCGGAATGCAGTCATAGTCGCATTTTTCTTGTCACAAATATTTACCTGTAAATGATTAAATGCTGCAAGCTAAATCTCTGACTTCATTTACATGTGGAATAGGTACTTAAACATCACTAAAATAAATTGGGTCTTGTAGAAGAATCATACAGACTCGAAACGTTAGCTGTTTTTCTCTCTCTACAGATGCTGCCAGACCTGCTGAGTTTATCCAGCATTTTCTATTTTTACTTAAAAAGTCATATTGTTTCCGCCCTGTGCTATAAGGAAGGCATAATGTAGCACCTTTTTGAGTTTTGTCGTCGTTTACAATATAAAGTACTAAAAATACGTTTACTTTGATCCATTTTGCTTGTTTATGGCTCAGTAATGTGTTCCAGTATCCTGCAAAGCTCCCCTTCTAATTTACTCAGGAGACAGTCTACGGCCATTAATAACGCTCGCTATTTCTTAAGCAAGATAATAAACTATAAATGAATAAACTGTGACATAAATGATTAGTGATTGCCAGTGTCAAATCGTCAATGGCTGAGGTGCAAAGATGCTCACACACATCTAAGATGTTGAAAGTGTCAGTGTTTGTCAATGAGAGTCAAAGGTTGGCTCCTATTTTGTGGCATGCTGCAATTCTGATAAACAACATGTCTAATATTCCTTCCAGAGAATAGTAAGTGAGCATATTGCTCTTAGGCAAGAAATCAGGAAGGAAATGTCATGGTCTAATGTGTAAAAGAGATTGGACGCTTGAAATTACGTTTGACTTGATTTGCTGCCCTGAGTTGTTGAACGGTTGGTGGAAAGAGGATTGTCACTTTGCCAGACAGGAGAACAGATATCATTGGCTTGGCACATCACAATCTTAGAACCATCCCAAGTTCCTTTCATTATCTAATGCTTATCTTTGCAAGCACAATTAATTTCCTCTACAAATTGTGCACTATTTTATGCACCTACGCTGTATCTGTCAAGGTTCTACACACCTCTACTATTAATGAAAGCAAAAGCGTCCTCATAAATCAAGCGTCATCTTAAAAACGAAGACAGAGAGCATTTAAAATAGGAAATGGAACAGTAATAAAACGGCAGCTACTGGGTCATGCTAGTTCATTTATTACCCCAACCCTATAAAGTTGTGCATTTATGACTTTGCCAGTAAAGGCTTGGATCCCAGCAAGGTACCTTGGTTTCGAGAAAATGTGCCACGGTTAATCACAAGGTGCAAATGGATGTTGCCTCAGAGGCAATGATCTACCGTTAGCTCAACCAATAATTGGTCCGAGCTTTTGATCCGCCTTTCTCACACCAACTGCACGAGTTCCAATAGCATCCAGGAAACAAGTCGAAAAAAAACTTTCTGTTGCAACGTAAGAAGCACCAAAAATCAAATTATTTCACGGGGCCAAGGTGGAAATGCAATGTGAGCATATTAAATATAACGGGCAAGTCATTTTCAAAAAAAAATTCATAATAAGATGCGTCTTCTATCCAGCAGTTTTAATTTCGTTCAAGACAATCTTTTCTGCATGTTGTTTTAAGTACCTGGACAAAATAATTAATTCCTTAGCACCTGAGTCCATAATCATTCAAATAAATCGAGATCTAAAATGTTATAGCACAGGGCGGAAACAATATGACTTTTTAAGTAAAAATAGAAAATGCTGGATAAACTCAGCGGGTCTTCGGTATGTGCAGACTTTTTTACCTTTTCCACAAAGTTGTATGAATTTTAAAAGCTCATGACAATTTTGAGACTCTGGTTTAATTTTGGTCGCACTGCCATAGCCATTTACTATTTCAAATCTTCTGACCACAAAAAGGCAAAGCTGCCCTCTAGATTTTCCACAGCACCAGATTCAAGAGCAAAACTTGCTTTAAGTTCTTTTTCACATTTTTATTTTAGAATCAAGGATCATATCAAACCATTTTCAGTGGTTAAAAACATCAATTAAAATAGATTAGTCTTTGGCGACTGCAAAAGTAAACATCAATCTGTCTACTTAAGACACTCAAATACACTAACGCCAATGTGAACCTCTCGTTCTTCGCTTGAGATTGCTGCAGGGAAGCTTTGAAAACTTTCTATTAACTTTGGTTCTGAGGTTTTTAAAAAAAAACACGAGGAATCGCACTAAGATAGCTGCAGAATATAAATCTTACATTAAGTCATCTAGCTTACAAAAAGGAGAGGCGTCTCCTGGGAAGAATAAACCCTCCACATCAAACATGACCGGAGTAGTTCAAGCACACTAGGGTGCAATTAAAGCATTAACCGAGAAGCACATTATCACAGTCGCTGTCGCCAACTCGTTTTACTGCCGTTACTGGAACACACTCACAACCAAACCCTGGTTCTTAACAAACCCGTTTCAGTGAAAATTCGTGTCATTTTGAACGCTGCCCTACAATCAAGTTAAGGCCATCCCTGCTGTATAGTTGGCCGGCAACATATTGCAACGGTGAATTGCTAGTATAGGCAAATCGGTCAGAAACACTAAACGTTGTAAGGCTAATGTGAGCAACGTACATTGTAAAATAAGGTGCCACTTCAGTTACCAAAATATATTTTAAAACGTCGAATCTCTGGAAAAGAAATTTCAAACCGAAGGAATTTATGCCACAAAGTATCAGAATTGTAAATACTTTCAATAGCTCTGAATGTTGCCTTCAATGACAAAAAGAAGGATGCACAGAGCACTGTGAACAGGTTCACAGGCCGGACTGGACACAGCTAGTGTCTTTGCCTGATCTTTTTAAACCCAAGCCCCTTCCGAAAAGGCAGGCAACCAGCAGCTGTCAAACAACTCGTCGTATTTTAGGTAACAATTTAATTATAAAATGTTTCTTCTTCCCCATCCGCTAACCCCGGATTTTTTTATATATATGTTATCACTGCGCTGCTAACTCCCTCAGTTTGATATGTGTGTGTGTAAGAGCGCCCAGGGCGAGTCCAAGCTTAACACTTTCAAAGTTAAAATAGGACGTTTTAAGGGAGGCAACAGGCCGAGACAAAGGTGTGGGGACAAGCTGAAACGGTGGCGAGAGAGCGATGGAATATCCCCCACACTGTCACCAGTGAATAAACCCAGCCTGAGAGCTGGGTGATGTTTAAATTACATTGCAAAGTGACGGGAGCGGTGTTCCCAACATTGAACAGTCTCCAATCGATTCGGACGACGGGACATTTTGCTGATTTTGGCAGGCAGCAAGAACAGATTGCAACAAAAATAAAGGGGAGAGAATGGGCTAGGGGTGTAAAGGGGATCTGGAAACAGGAGTGTAGAAGTTGGGTTTGAATCCAGGAGTTGGAGTTAAAAGGCAGGGCTTGTCAGCACACAGCGGCGATGTCTAGGGCTGTTTGTTGTCCATGTCCCTCGCTGTCACTCAGACAAGCAGCCCAGGCACAACGCTTCAGTGATGTGAATTCGGAAGGCTCTCCCCTCCCCTTACCTTGGTTGTGCCCCGCGGCCCCGGCGCACCTCTCCAGCTTCCAACAGACCAGGCAGAAGGAGTAATAGTAAGTCCAGCAGAGCAGTGCCGTCCGGAGGACTGCTGCCGCGCTCCGCCGCCCTGCCATCGCTCGGCGCCGGCCCCCGGTGGAGTGTGGCCGGCTGGCGCTCGCTGTCTGTGTGGCTCTGTCAGTCTGGCAGTGACCCGGAGAGAGCGAGAGAAGCAGAGAGGCTCACAGTCCGTCCGGCAGCGAGGGAGATACTCAGCCCTCTGCCTATTTATGTGCAGACTAGGCTCTGCACACACACACACACACACACACACACAGACTGGGGGGAGGTGCGGGCTCTGCAGCACACAGACTGGGGAAGGGGGGAGTGGAGGGGTAAAGGTGTCGGATGATAGGGGTGGATAGAGATGGACTGGGGAAGAGGTTGATCTGCACGCTGCAACTCACATTCCCCCCTACTCCTCTGAGTCACAGACACTCTCTCCAGAGGATGTAGGATGCTTGTCCCTCTCGCCTCAGCCGGGCTAAGCCACTCAAGACTGTTTTATGTAAGTGTGTGAGAGATATTCAGTTACTTCATATGCTACACTCAGAGAGAGGGGGGAGAGGAGGAGTCACTCAGCACACATCCAGCGTTTGCAGGGACTTGTCAATCAGCACTGCACCATCCCCCTGCCTACAAGAAGTTGGTTCAGGGACTTGCTGCAGGCGCCAGCTCTCTCTGCCCCTGTGCATCGAGAGAAAACTACCAGCTACCGGCGAAAATGATGTCTGCTCTCACAGAGACAGAAACAAGATTCTTTTCACTCTCTGTGAGATTAATAGTCATTTTCACAGCCGGAACGCAGGACCCCTGACTCACTAATATCAGATATAGTTCTGGGGGAAATTCCGGACTCGCATCTCCAAACTGATGTTATAAGCCAGGGTGCACACTTCTGTCCGAAGGCGACCTGTTTGGGACTTTTACTCCCGATTTTCTTTAACAATTCTAATTTTCGGATGGATGGGCGTTTCTGCGGGGCTCAGAATCAACGATTGCGAAATCATTCCAAAATCTTCGAAATATTACACATTTCAATTCATGTGACAAATAATTTAACATTGTCGGACTTCTAAGCCACGATTTCCATCCCACCGGCCACACAGCACTTTATTCCATCGGCAACATACTGTAATGCTGCTACCCTGGACAGTGCAAGAATGGAAATCAGACAAAAGCCAAACGCTGTTTCATTTCAACAGTTACATGAAATCAATCAGAATTGAAATTGAATCGATGCGTGAGTTGTCTTAATCTCTGGTCATAACTTTGGTGAATGATTGACAGTTTCTGGAGATATATATATGCTTGTTTATCCTCGGGGCGGAAGGGGGGAGGGGGTCCGCCACATAACGTGAGGTGAGTGGAATACCCTTAATTTAAGAAAAACAGTACGCTTATTAATGATAGAACACACCCTGCTGAGTTAGCTACAGTGTTTGCACAATTGTGCGTCCATTTTCAATGCATAAAATCTTCTGAAGAATCGATTGGGATAAGACACAATTTCACTAAGATGCACTGAGGAACATCTAGTACGGCAATCATTTCCTGCTACATTTCGTCGTATTAATCTATTGTAATCTGAGATTTGTGCCGCCTTAGCTGGGTTTAAACTTCTTGCTGAGTGTTTTCCTATTTACTTCAAAACATTTTCACCTCTTCCATCTCATTTTCCGAGACCGACCTGTTGCAAACTATCCTTTCTGGGCTGTCATTCCCTCAGTCCTCATCTCCTCCGCCGGTTTCCAGTTTTGTCTCCCTCCCACCTTCTGTCAGCTCCCCCACTTTGCTGCCCCTTGAACTGACGAGAGTGCGGAGTCCTCACTCCGGACATTGTGTTGGCCCAAAGGCTTTCCAAATGCTGGCGTTCGAGCCTTTAGACTTGGCTGGATTTTAAGCAGTACTTATCCATGCTGTATCTCTGACATGCCCCAAGTTCTCTGTCAGCACCGCTTATCACACACTATTGAACTCTCACTTGCTACTGCTTTCCAACTGGCAGCTTGGACGGGCAGTTCTAAGATTTATAATGAAAACCACTGCTTTAACCACATCTGGCACTACATGTAAAATTAAATCTGCGTCGCCCAAAAAAACGTCATCAGTGTCTCCATACTTTAATAGACAAATTGTCGATTTTTTTTAGAATATTGAAGTCACAAAAACTGCAGTGAAGCAACATTAATAAACAATTCCTCCATCTTCGGCGACGATCAAGTATGTTTTAAAAAAGAGCGATTATTGATTGTAAGATTTATGCATCGGGATTTGGGAGAGAGCACTTCCTGAGTGAGTCACAGTCAGTGTGAGTGTGTGTATGAGGGAATTTGAATAGTGGGAATTTGGTGTAGAGAGTACAGAGGTGCCCTTTCGCTTTCTAACTTTTTTAATGTTCAGAGTGGTCTTGCTCTGCTTATAGGAGTAGAGGTTACAAGGGAGAGGTTACATTATAAATCTTAGAACTGCCCGTCTAAGCTGCCAGTTGGAAAGCAGTAGCAAGTGAGCGTTCAGTAGTGTTTGATGAGTTCTGCTGACAAAATTGGTCAGTAGTGGATAAGTTGTTTTTTCCCCCCCAATTTTAAGCTATATTAAGGAAAGGTAAGAGTTCCAGCTTTCTTTAAAAAAATCAATAGTGTTCCAATTGGTATAAATTTAACATGAGTCGTTTAACTAAAAGATGACTAAGAGGTTCAGTTCCATGTTTTGAACAGCCTGCAGCATGTGGGAATTTCTGGACCGCCTTGCAGCTTGGTAACCACATTTTCAGGAAAGGCCACTGGTTTGATTAACTTGAGAACCGAGTTTGGGAGCTTGAGCATCAGCTGTAGGCGCAACGGTGCATCCGTGAAACTGAGAGGTTCAAATATAGCACGGTTTTAGATGTTGTCACCCCCCGGAGCTTAAGGAAGTGCAGCGAGAGAGGGAATGGGTGACCCCAGTCAGAAGAAGGGGTAGGGGGGGGGAGTAATCAAGAAAGTCCCAGAGTCTATCTCAGTAAGAACAGTTTTTCTGTCTGGGAAAACGGTGACAGTGACAGTTCCTCTGGGGAGTGTAGCCTGATTCAAGTTCACAGCACTGTGGGTGCTACATAAGGGGGGAGGGGTAAGAGTGGAAGAGCAATAATGGTAGGAGACTCGATAGTGAGGAATGCAGGCAGGTACTTCTATGGCAGCAGATGTGACTCCAGGGTGGAATTTTGAATGGCTGGATGGCATTTATTTTAATACAATGAGTCTCACAGGTAAGGGTAATGAACTGAGGGTGTTGATCATCACGTGGGAGTATAATATTATTGCTATCACAGAGCCGTGGTTAAAGGAGGGGCAGAACTGGGTACTCAGTATTCCAGGACAAGAGTTGCAAAAGAGGAGGTGGTGTTGCAATATAGATCATGGAGTCAGTTACTGCAGTGAGGAGGGTTGATAGTTTCACAGGCTCCTCAATTGAGGTTGTATATGTGGAACCTAAAAACAAAAAGAGGGGAAACACTTTGCTGGAAATGTACTATAGATCCCCAAATTGTCAAGGGGAGATACAACAGATATGTAGACAAACCTCAGAGAAGTATCAAAATAATAGGGTAATAATGGTGGGGGATTTTAACTTCCCCAATATTAATTGGGATAGGCAAAGTGTGAAAGGATTTGAAGGGGTGGAATACTTAAAGTGCATCCAGAAGAGCTTTTTGAACCAGCACATAGAAAGTCCTACAAAAGATGGGGCAGTAATTGAACAAATTTTAGGGAATGAAGCCAGGCAGGTGGTGGAGGTGTCACTGGGGGAGCATTTTGGTGATAGTGACCATAACTTGATCAGACCTAGAGTAGTTACAGAAAAGGAAAAAGATTTCTGAATTGAGGGAAGGCTGATTTTAATACAATAAGGCAGGATCTGGCTGAAGTGGACTGGGAGCAGCTACTGCTTGGAAAATCCACTTTAAAACTGTAAGAGTAATTCAAAAAGGAAATAGCGAGTGTACAAAGCCAACGTGTTCCCATAAAAGTAAAGCATGGGACCAACAATTCCAGAGAACTCTGGATGTCAAAGGGTATACAGCATTGGATAAGGAAAAAAAGGGAGGATTATGGAAGATTCAGGGGGCTCAAAACAGTGGATGCCTTAGAGTAGTATGGAAAGTGTGGGAGGTAGTTATAAAAGGAATTGGTAGAGCAAAGCAGGGACATGAAAAAGCATTGGCAGGCAAAACTAAGGCAAATTCCAAAGTGTTTCATAAATATATCTGGGGCAATAGGGCAACCAACGAACAGTAGGACCCATTATGGAACAAAGTGACAACCTGTCAGTTTTTCGAGGAAGTGGCAAAGATAAGCAGTGGATGTTGTCTACATGGGCATCAGTAAGACCTTTGACAAGGTCCCTCATGGCAGACTGGTGCTGAAAGTGAAGTTGCATGGGATCAGAGGTGAGCTGGCAAGGTGGGTACAAAACTGGTTCGGTCGAAGAAGACAGAGAGTAGCAGTGGAAGGATGCATTTCTGAATGGAGGGCTATGACAAGTGGTGTTCCTCAGGGATTAATGCTGGGACTTTTGCTGTTTGTAATATATATAAATAATTTGGAGGAAAATGTAACTGGATTGATTAGTAAATTATTGGACATCACAAATGTTGGTAGATTTGTGGACAGCGATGAGGACCTTTAGAGGATGCAGCAGGATATAGATCAGTTGGAGACTTGGGCGGAGAGATGGAAGATGGAGTTTAATCTGGATAAATGTGAGCTAATGCATTTTGGAAGGTCTCATACAGATAGGAAATATACAGTAAATGGCAGAAATGGCAGAATCCTTAAGAGTATTGATAGGCAAAGGGATCTGGGTGTACAGGTATACAGGTCTCTGAAAGTAGCAATGCAGATGGAGAAGGTCATCAAGAAGGCGTACAGCATGATTGCCTTCATCGGCCGGGATATTGAATTTAAAATTGGCAAGTCATGTTGCAGTTTTATGGAACCTTAAATAGGCCACACTTGGAATATAGTGTTCAATTCAGGTTGCCACACTACCGGAGGATGTGGAGGCTTTGGAGAGGGTACAGAAAAAATTTACCAGAATGTTGTCTGATATGGAGGGCATTAGCTATGAGGGGAGATTGGAGAAAATTTGGCTTGTTCTCATTGGAGCGACAGAGGTTGAGGGAGACCTGATAAAATTCTACAAGATTATGAGAGGCATGGATAGAGTGGATAGTCAGAAGCTTAATCCCAGGGCAGAAGAGTCAATTACTAGGGAGCATAGGTTTAAGGTGCTAGGGGCAAGGTTTAAAGGAGATGTACGAGGCAGATTTTTTACACAGAAAGCAGTGCATGCCTAGAACTCGTTACTGGGGGAGGCTGTGGAAGCAGATACGGTAGTGACTTTTAAGGAATGCCTTGACAAGTACATGAATAGGATGGGAATAGAGGGATATGGTCCCCGGAAGTGTAGGAGGTTTTAATTCAGTCAGGCACCATGATTGGTGCAGGCTTGGAGGGCCGAAGGGCCTGTTCCTGTGCTGTAATTTTCTTTGTTCTTTGCTCTTTGTTCTGTGCATTGAGTCGAAAGTAGGTGAGGCATTAAATGAATAATTTGCATATGAGTTCACTGTGGAGAAGGACGATTTAGTTATAGAAAGCAAGGGTGTGGCAGGTATATGGAGGTGTAGGGGCTCTGTGATAAAATTGAACAGATTAGCATTCAGAGGGAGGAGGTGTTATTAGCTCTGGCAGATTTAAAAATGGATAAATCCCCAGGGTCAGATTAGGTTTATCCTAGGCTGCTATGTGAAGCAAGGGAGGGAATTGCAGGGGCTCTGATGCTAGTTTTCAAATCCTCTCTGGCTACAGAAGAGATGCCAGAGGAGTGGACAACAGCAAATGTGGTACTTTTACTCAAGTAGGGAAAAACCAGGTAATTACAGACCAGTGAATCTAATATCAATGATAGGGAAAAAAATTCTGATGGACATAATTCATCTTCATTTCGAGAGGCAGACAAGGATTAATCAAGAATAGTCAATATCACTTTGTAAGTGGAGATCATGTCTAACGAATTTTATTGAATTTTTCAAGGATGACTTGGTACGTAAATGAGGGCAGTACTGTTGATGTAGTCTACAGGACTTCAGTAAGGCTTCCAACAAAGTTCTGCACAGGAAGCTGATGAAGAAGTTTAGAGTCCATGGGATCCAGGGCAATTTTGCAAATTGGATCCGAAATTGGATTAGTGCAAGAAGGCAGAGGGTGATTGTTGAAGGTTGTATTTGTGACTGGAAGCCTGTGTGCGGTGGTATAGAGTCCATTGGATCCCTACACTGCAGAAGGAGGCCATTCGGCCCATTGCATCTGTACCAACTCTTCAAAAGAGCTTATTATCCACTACCTGAAAGAGTGGTAGAGGTAAGAACTCTCATAACACTTAAGAAGCATTTAAATGAGTCAGAGCAGACATGGCTGTGGTCCAGGGTTGGAAAATAGGAGGAGAACAGATAGGTTCTAATAATGATGGCCAACACAGACATGATGGACTGAAGGGCCTCTTTCCATGCTGTCAAACTGACTCTATATTCAGAAACAGCCACAAAACTGCACAAACAAAAATCATAGGGAGTAAAATTGGTCCAAGCTGATTGGCAGGCAAGTTTTCATTGTGCCTGATCTTTTCACTGAAATTCATATAATCCCAGTTACAAACTCTTTCGTTTTAAGTCTCACTGACCCTGTTTCTTGTACTGGAATTAAAAATCTTGGCAATATTTTTTAAGTCAATGGGAGATGAAAGGCTGTTTATTCATTGAGTCTATTTCAGCCTGCTGGGGATGACCAATTTCAGCCCCAAAAATCTATTCACCAGTATATCCTTCGAGATGTGTGGGGAAACTGATTTGAATTATATGGTGCATATACTGTAGACAGCATGGTAGCACAATGCTGCCTCACAGCTCGGGGGACCTGGGTTTGATTCCTGGCTTGGGTCACTGTCTGTGTGGAGGTTGCATATTCTCCCTGTGTCTGCGTGGTTTCCTCCCACACTCCAAAGATATGCAGGTTAGATGGATTGGCAACGCTAAATTACCCTTCAGTGCCCCAAGGTATGTGGGTTAGATGAATTAGTCATGGGAAATGTATGGGATTAAAGAGATAAGGCGGAGGAGAAGGTCTAGGTAAGATACGCTATCAGAGTTAGTGCAAAGTCGATAGGTCAAATGGCCTGTTCTGCATTGTAGGGATTCTATGAATCTGCTGACTTAATTATTCAGAAAGTATGAGGCCCGCCTCACTCATGATCATGTCATCCCTTCACATATCTTATGTCCCACATTTTTATATACTATGTAACAATGAATAAGTAAAATGTTATTACAATGCAGTGATACAATGCATGGATTCACATGAAACAATGGCCTCTACTGAAGCTCAGGTTCCATACATTTATAGCCATGGATATCAGTGCTTCTGTTTTGTTCCTTCCTTTAACTCACCAGTGTTTCTGTTGTACATTGGTGTGCAGGTCTCATTTATATTCTGAGGGTGTGACGTAAAAGGTCAGTTCCCAGAAGACCTCTATTTTACACACAAGAAAATCAAACCTGATAGTTCACACAATGTAAAATAACACTTATTGGTTGGCAGTAGCACGCAGTGTTCAATAATTCATTTAAAGGCAAGCCTCAGATTCTATCAGGGACCAGTGCACCCATAGAATAAATAGGTTGCTGTCAAACTTCACAGGGGAGTTGTTGAATCAACTCTTTTAACAGGCATTTATCGGAAGGACGTTCCAACCCTGTTTTGACTTCAATAAGAATCTGTTGTTACCATAAACTTTGATTTAACAAAATGTTTAAAGTCATAAAGTCACTAACTTAATTATTTGGGAACAGATTGGGCCCATTTAGCCCATTGGGTCAATTAAATCATGTCCGATCTGTACCTCAACTCTATTTACAGAGCTTTGAAATTAATTACAAAACCTGGTATACATCAGAGCCCAGGCTTTGATTGTAGGAAGAACAGTTCAGAAACTGCAGTTTCTAGTACTAAAGATAGTGCAGAAACCTGTCTCAGAGAACTCACACCCTGGGTGGAATTTTCCCCAAAAAATGACTGTGTTCCCAAATGTTATTTTCAAAGCAAAAGCATTCACATTTACATTTGAATGCATCCTTCCATCTGTTTAGCAAACCTTTTTAATAGATTAGCCACCCTCTCACTAAAACATTTGGTCGGAATCTTAACTCCCAAAAACAGAGTTATGCCAGAAGTTAAAATGCAAACTCAAGATCCAGAAAAAAAACCTTAAACCCACCCATTTAAAGTGGGAGAAGGGGTGTGGGAAACCAACAACTTGTTGGAAGGGGATTAGTTATTAGCACATGATAATGTTTCAACAGGAATTCTATTTTTACCCACATGCATCCAGGTTTCCCAGGCCTTGGGTGACTCCATGGCCTAAAGGATGCAGGAGGGCTAAATCCAAAAGGGAAGTACCCCCCTAACACTGTCACACTCAGCTCTAATCCAAGCCATGGTTTCAGGATGAGCAGGAATGTTTCTCTATGCCCAAACAATTCCCAGTAACCCATCTCACCCTCTCATCTTCAAGTTACCCGCTCCGTCCCCTTCCACCATTTAACACACTAACCATCACTGAATCCTTCCCAAGCACCACTGGAATACCTCACCCCATCCACAATGCAGACTACCATCCACCTCCCATCATTGGGACAACCCCCACAATCTCTCACTCTCTAAACAAACATACCCGTCCTCTTGGCTTTGGTCGAGTGAAGCCAGCTTCCACATCATCCAACCAACACCCAGTCACTGCCACCAAACCCTCCACACAATCACCCACGAGGTCTCCAACTTGCCAACCTGTCAATCAGTGGATGTGGATGAGAACTTCACAGATATGAAATTAAGTCTGCAATCCATTTCTACAGGAGATTCTAGGAACCATCATTCCTGGACCATTTCTGGACCTCAAACAACTGACCAGCTAATCATGCTCACACCCAACTTGCCTCTCAGCTCTAATCCAAGCCATGGTTTCAGCAGATTAGTTTAGTATTTACCCTCCTCCATGCATGAGCAGTGTCCTCCGGTCCAACTCCTCAGGATGAGTTGAAACAGGTTTTCATGCCTCATAACATTTGGTCCCTTCAGATTCTTAAAAACAATGGTATCACCTTGCCAACTTCTCCTTTCTGTAATAATCTGCCCAATTATCAGTTATAATCAAAGTCATTCATTCTGTTTTTCTCTGTATGCTTTCAGCTGCATTTTCTTGTGCTGTGCTGATTAGAAATGCATACAGTATTTTAAGTGCAGTTGCACCAATGATTTATAAAGTGGCAGGATTTCTGCATTATTTCAGCTCATTATTGATCTTTTAATACATCCCAGTATTTGATTTGCTTTACACTGCCACCACAAATTGTTGTGATAGCTTCAATTTGTCAGTCTGAATTCCCATATCTTTCTTTTTCCACACATTATTTACTTTCCCTTCAATTAATAGGTATTTCTTGGAATTTTTGTTCCCTTGTGAGGTACTTTGTATTTCCCTACATTGACTTTTCTTTGCCACCCGTCTGCCCAATTCCCAAGTTTGTTCAAATCCTCCTGCAGCTTACACTGTTCAGCTTGCAGTGTGCAGCCTTCATTAGCTTTATGTCACCAGCAAATTATGCCACTGCGCTTCTGACTTCTGGTTCCAGATTGTTTATGAAGATATTAAATGCGATGAAGTCCTAATAGACATATGTGGGACTCCAAAAGTAACAATCAGTTAGGTTAAATACCATTCTTGCGCCCCCATCCCCTGGGTCCCATTGATCAACAATTACACTTTTTGGAAAATATTTCCACTGATTCCCATTTTTTTGTTACTTTGAATATCTTCCTAGAACCACTGTAGCAAATTTGAAATTTGAAATCCAAGCTCACTACATCCATTGTATCACTCCTATAAAACTCCTTTCTTACTTAAAAGAAAATTACTGAGTTATATTAGCAAAATGTTTCCTTCTCTAACCATAGTCAGGAATATAGGGCTGAGGAACAAGAGTAAGACATTCAGCCTTCCAATCCTGCAATGTAATTCAATAAGATCATGGCTGATCTGGTTATGGTCTCAACTCCACTTTGCCATCTGCCTCCCATAACCCTTGACTCCTTGAATTTTCCTATCCTGCCCACCACGGGAATCGTAGCGGGTGGGGGAGAGGGAGGGAGGACGTGGACCATGCAAAGGTCCGTTGACCTTGGGCAGGATTTGCTGGTTTTGTGGTGAACGCAGCTGGAAAATACAGCCCCTTATCCATCAAAAATCTATCTATCCGGCTTTGAATAAATTCAATTATCTAGCATCCACTGCTTTCTGGGGAAGAGAATTCTACATACTAATCAGGCTTGAAGAGAAAAAATAGACCTCTTCTTACACAGTGTTCCCTTATTCTAGCCTCTTCCACAAGTGGAAACATCCTCTCTTTTATCATTTTGTTTTGATACAGATGCACCATGATCTTACCTTTATTAATGCTCTCCATGACTTTAGCTATAATGGGCACTAAGCTCATTGCTCCATAGTTTTCTTGCTCACTTTTGCTATCCTTTTTAAAATGGAGCAACATCTGCTTTTCTCCAATGGTGAGACATTTCTCCAGTATTTGGTGATGGAATATTTGTGCCAATCTCCTCTCTTGTTTTATAAAGGGTCCTCATTTGCATCTTATTAGAGTCCTGAGATTTATTCATCTTTAATGTGCACAACTGTATAGCAACCATGCTAGTTGTAATGTGGATGGTACCACATATTACCTTTGCAGCACCCTTTAGTTCCCTTTCCATATTAAATACATTGCCCCTCTCCATTGGGTGAAGACATTGTAAGTCACTCACATCCATCCAGTCAATGGTTAAAATAATCATTATACTTCATCCCAGTTGACTTTTTTCCCAAAAAATATACCAAAACATTGACTTCCAGTGAGATTAATATTGAATAATTCTGGGGTACAGTACAAGCATATCTATTGATTATATGACTAAATGTCTTGATAATGTATATTGGCAATGCATAGCAGTTAATTATTCTCTTATACACATTATATTTTGTAGGTAATGAAATACATCTCAAAGTCAGTACTAGACAGTGATCTAATTTTGCTTGAGCTTTATTTTCATGGTTCAGGAGCCCCTCAGATCTATTACCCCTTTTTAATCATGCTAGAAATAATAGCTATTATTCTCTGTACATTGTATTAATATGTTTGAAGATTGAACACAGCTGCTAATAAAATAATCTAATATACTTTGAGTCATTTCCAAAAAATGTAATTGATCAGAAGAAAGCATTTAAAGGATGGGACTATGTAATTGAATTTGATTGTAAGACTCATTAAAATAGAATTCCCCATCCCATCTATGCTAATAAATTGACTTATTAAAAATAGGAGATATAGGGGAAGGGGCATTCCATTTTCTGTCCTGATTGACCAAAAAAAGTGGAATGATAAAGTTCCATAAAAATATAGCTTTCCTAAGAAATTAAAATTTTAATTAAAATATTCTAGACTATATTTTGTTGATAAAACTTTTGTTGGTACTGGTAACAGCACAAAGAATGGAGACATATTGAAGAGAAGTAGCTGTAAACAAAGCTGGAAGTTTAAGAGTTTTGACTTGTTTGCATCCATTTCATATCTGAATTCCGAAGTACAGTGAAACCAGTCCAGTCTGAACTTCTGCCAGCATGGATTACATTCAAAAAATATGAATTGTGGCACTATTGTTGCATTACAGTGGATAATGCAACAATATTTTGTACACAACAAGCAAGATAGAGTTATTAGAAAAAAATAAATGTTGCACTGCAGCTATTGTGCACCATTGACAGAAAGTATAAAATTATTACATTGCACCTGATATTTGTTGCTTTGCCACCATTCCTTCTGAAACCTCTCAAATACCATTCCTGCATGAAAGGATTATGCATTTCCTGTTCTCAAACTTTGCTTCTGTCATTTTATCAACAATAGTTTAGAAAATACAGGAAAGGCATACAGTAGTGCCTCTGTTCCCCAATCCCACCTCTCCCTCCATCACCCACAGAGAATGCTTCGGTTCCATTTGGGATCTCTCACAATCCATCGACTCTCTCCAGAATGTGAAAGGCTGCACACTTTTAAATGATCATCAGGAATCCATGATGTTCCAAAGTACTTCATAGTTAATGGAACACTTTTGAAGTGTGATCACTGTAATGGAGGGAAAACACAATTTAGGCAGTTCAAAATGATAAATGTCCAGTTAAGCATTGTTGGGTTATGTTGATTGAGAGATAAATATTAATCTGACTAACATTAATCTCTTATTTCTTATTTCTTAATCTCATACTTTGAATCGCGTCCATGAAAACTTTTACATTGCTCCAAGAGGATTGATGGGGTCTCAGTTTAACTTTCTTATCCAGCAGAAGATTGCCACTTGATTGTCAATTTTTTTTTGCAGCACATTACATCTAATATCAGCATAACTGGTGCAAAAGATCATGGAATGTTAGCTGAACATTTCTTTTGCTGCAAATTAAATTCCTGCAATGTTGCACACTAACTTTGTTCTCAAAGCATCATTCACAAAACTGGCCAACGCATCCAAGCTGCAGTAATCACCAGTGGGAGTTTCCACTAATTGTTCTTGTTTGCGGGCATAGTGGATAGACATTAGTGGATATGTTTCCAGTGGTTTTGAGTGGGTTTTTTAAAATAAATAATAATACTAATAATAAATAATTTGGACTGCGTTCTAATCAAACTAGGAAATAGTGTTATTTGATATTTAAAAACCATTTCAGAAAATTAAAATCAGGTCACTGACAGATAATGAATTAATATTGTAATTTAAAGTGATAAATCTGTTTTCAGCTACATTAACCATGGACACTAATGGATATGGTTTGAAAGGTTTTTATCCCTTAAAACAAAACTAAAGATTTAGACAACTATTACACAATTTTACTAAGAAATAGAGTTGCATTTTTTATAAAATCATTTTCAATATGTTAGGAACATAAGAACATAAGAAATAGGAGCAGGAGTAGACCATCTAGCCCTTCGAGCCTGCCCTGCCATTCAATAAGATCATGGCTGATCTGTCGTGGCTCAGTTCCACATTCCTGCCCTCTCCCCATGACCCTTAATCCCCTCGTTTATCAAAAACCCATCAACCCGCGTCTTAAAAATATTGAGCGAGGCAGCCTCCACCACTTCAACGGGCAGAAAATTCCAGAGATTCACCACCCTTTGAGTGAAGGAGTTCCTCCTCAACTCTGTTCTAAACCGCCCCCCCTTTATCTTGAGGCTGTGCCCTCTAGTCCTACTGTCCTTTCTGAGTGGGAAGAGCCTCTCCACCTCTATCCTATCCATCCCATTCAACATCTTATACGTCTCAATGAGATCTCCTCTCATTCTTCTAAACTCTAACGAGTACAAGCCTAGTTTATTCAGCCTCTCCTCATAGTTCAACCCCCTCAACTCTGGAATCAGCCTAGTAAACCTCCTCTGCACTCCCTCCAAGGCCAAAATATCCTTGCGTAAGTGCGGCGACCAAAACTGCACACAGTACTCCAGCTGTGGGCTCACCAATGCCCTATACAGCTGCAGCAAGACCTCCCTACTTTTATATTCAATCCCCCTCGCTATGAACCCATGTTACTCATGGGTGTTGGATTGTACACTTTCAGCTGTAATAAAAATAGAAAATGTTAGTGCTTATTTGTAGGTCTAAACTTAATCTGTGATGTGAGAAAACATTTCAGGTCAATCACCTTTTATCAGAATATTGTTGATATTGATAATGAACGTAATAACGGCATTTGCTGTGCAAAACCAAAGTGAAAATATTCAAGCCTAAGTTAGAAAATGTATCACATAGTTCAGAATGCTAACCATCAAATACCATGGAAAATATCATTTTAAAACTCTTTGAAATGAGTCTTAGCACCTTCAACCATCCATGGTTCTGCTATTCTCATATCCTGTCACTGCCACTATTGTTTCTACAGCACACTCTTTCTTGTTCACTTGGGAACTTTTTTTTGATTGTGAATAGACTATAAATATTTCATTTGATGTCAGGTGAAGTACCTCAGAGAATAAAATCTCTCAGCGCTTTATCAACAGATGTGCACTGTGTCATATTGTTTTGGAATGTATGTCAACAATGTTGTATCTCCAAAGAAATGATACAATTTGCTTTTATAATATATGTATACAACGTAACTGGGAATTAACTGCAAATAATTCTCTTGGTAATAATGTCACAGGCTAGTTAATCTAGAAATGATACCCTACATTACTCTTAACAATCAGTTTACCTCAAAAAATCAAGTATTTCAGAAACAATATTCAAAACAAATAGTATATTTGAAACCAGTACAAGTTAAAATTCATTGCATCAAAAATGCTGAATGAACACATGAAACAATGAATAAAAGGGAATAACTATAAATCTTAATTCTGATTTAAAGACTTTCCACTAGTTTATAACTGATATTCACAAAATCTCAATTTGACATTACAATTATCCATTGTTCTATTTCAATATCTAATTCAAGGAACAGTAAATTACATTTTCAGCATGTTATAGCAAACTAGATGAGATTTTAATTGGAAAAAAGCCTTGCATACGTCTAAGTGGGATCGTTAAAACCTCAGTAACAAACACATTTATAATAGGACTGACTATTATTCTTAATACACGGGATTACTAATTGATACATTTGCAATGATTCTTTAATCCTTTGTATACATCAAGATCTATCAACTTTGAAAAGTATGTTGTTTTATATTTGAACTGAATTTTGGCCCAGTTATGCTTTGGGACAACTTACCACACGAAGGTGCATTTTGATTGCCAGTTTTTATTGTCTATTTCTGTTTTTCACTCCAGCTGTTGACAATAGAACAATGAGACAATTTAACTGTGTGCTCCTCTGTATAAAAAATATAGTGATATGCAGGAATGATTTTGGCTTTCTGTTAAGGTAACAATGATAGCTACATACCTTGGGTGGCATGGTGACACAGTGATTAGCACTGCTGTTTCACAGCGCCAGGGACCTGGGATCAATTTTCACCTTGGGTCACTGTCTGTGTGGAGTTTGCACATTCTCCCCGTGTCTTCGTGGGTTTCCTCCGGGTGCTCCAGTTTCCTCCCACAGTCTGAAAGGCTTGCTCGTTAGGTGCATTGACCAAGCTAAGTTCTCCCTCAGTGTGGCAAGTAGGTGATTTCACAGTAACTTCATTGCAGTGTTAATGTCAGCCTACTTGTGACACAAAGAAACAAACTTAAACTTAAACTTCAAGCATTTTCTTCATGTTCTATTATTTAACAAGCGGCAGTTTATAATGAATGTTAAGAACATTGGTACATTCATATAATGATTCCGTTACTTGATTAGTCGATCAGAGCCATGGACCAATATTTTCATTCAAATCTCATTTGAATTAGTTAAAAAAAATGGATATTAACAAAGATTGACTATGAAGCTATCAGGAAGTCATAAAAATTGTTAATAATGTTTTGGAAAGAGACATGCTATTTTACCCAGTTAGACAAGTACATTACTCCAGTCTGACACTAATGCCCTCTGAAATGGTCCAGCAAGCCATCCAATTGTATTAAACTTTAGCAACCAGGAAAGAGAAAAAACTGTTGGTCTTGCCAGTCATGTGTACATTCTGAAATTGTAAAATATGAGATAAGAAAGGTCATTTGGCCCATCAAATTCCACAAATTATATGCAGACTACCTCTATTGCAAAGATCATCACAGCTTATTTTCATTTATCCTGTTTTTTGATAAAATAAATAAAACATTTTACCATTTCAAATTTAATTTCTGTTATTTCATAGATATTAAGTACTCATAATGATGTCTGATTAAGTGATAAAGATAAGGATATATTACAGCTATTTATAATATTAAACTCTTAATGTTGATGCAATAGAAGAGCATCTTTGAATTGCTTTTTTCTCATTGATTCAAGGCTATATTATTGTATATATTTGCTGGAATTTTACCAGGAATCGGTGTGGGTGAGGTGTGGAGTGTGGGAAGGTATGTTGACCTTGGGCAGGATTTTACAGTTTCCAGACAAACGAGGCTGTAAAATCCTACCCATTGAATTTTATAGAGAATAGAAGATTCCTTCAAATGGTTACAGAGCAGTAATGGAGTACAGATATTGGTTTCAATCAAGTCTCATTATCATCGGTCATTGCATTACCTAACTCTTGAAATAGATTATTATAATTGTCCTTCATTATCTCTTAATTTCTACTTATTCACAAATTATTAGCAGTTATTGACCGAATTATGAAAATAACAATTGCAAGAAATGAACAGCAAATTATTCAGCATCTGTAAAGGTAAAATGGTAGATATTCCACGTTTAATTGTTCAACTGTTGTGGATTTATATTTTCAGTTTATATCTCAGATTTTCTTTTTCTCTTGCCACAACATCATTTAACTTAGTACATGTCAATAGCCCAAACTGAAAAATAAATACATGATAATTTGCGCTATATTCATATTTTGTATATTTTTAATATTCCTTTAACAAATACATAAGATGGGATTTTATGGCCTCATTTGTCCCAAAACTGTCAAATCCCACCCGAGGTTAATGGACCTTTCTATTGCTTGACCCTCATCCATTCCAATTGCCATGGTGGGCGGAGCAGTAAAATTCCGGCCACAGTATTGCCATATCCAGTAAAAACATGTCATATTTCCAACATTGAGATACAAACTTTATTCAATGTGAACTGTTTGAAATGGACTTATCTGTTAAAAATGGACACTGCTGCTGCAATGACTGCTGCCAAATGTCAACTGATCTGGCTTGTGCATTCAACAACCGATTCACTATCTAATAGAGACAAAAAGAAACATCTCAGATGATAATCATCATAGAACCCTACAGCGCAGAAAGAGGCCCTTCGGCCCATTGAGTCTGCACTGACCACAATCCCACCCAGTCCCTACCCCCATATCCCTACATATTATACCCACTAATCCCTCTAACCTACGCATCCCTGGACACTAAGGGGCAATTTCTTAGCATGGCCAATCAACCTAACCTGCAAAGCTTTGGACTGTGGGAGGAAACCGGAGCACCTGGAGGAGACCCATGCAGACACAAGGAGAATGTGCAAACTCCACACAGACAGTGACCCGAGCCAGGAATCGAACCCAGGACCCTGGAGCTATGAAGCAGCAGTGCTAACCACTGTGCTATCATGCCACCCCTTCACAAATGTCAACTTTACATATCTTGAGACCATTAAGAGATATTCCTAAATTGATTAGGTCTTTTTTGATGCACAAGCAGTGACTGGCTTAACCCCCTCAGGGTGAATGTATTCAAACAATGAACAAGTATGTGGTTAATCAATCGTTCACCACCATCATACTTAGGAAATGAGCTGCGAAGAGTCACATGGTAGGGAAGTTTTGTTTGTTTTTCTTCAATGGGCGACATAGTGGCATAGTAGTTAGCACTACTGCCTCACAGTGCCAAGGGTCTGGGTTCAGTTCCTGTGTGGAGTTTGCACATTCTCCCCATATTTATGTGGGTTTCTTCCGAGTGCTCTGGTTTCCTCCCACAGTCAAAAGATGTGCAGGTTAGGTTGATTTGGCCATGCTAAATTGACCCTTAGGCCTTAGGATTCTGCCATCACGCCCGCCAAGGAATTGGAGCGAGCGAGGGTCCGACAATGGAAATCTCTGCTGGCCTCGGGTGGGAATTTCCAGTCCCGCCTGAGTGAGGCCATAAAATCCCACTCATAATTTCAGGGTACTAGCAGGATAAATGGGTGGGGTGACAGGGATAGGGCCTAAGTGGGATTGGCATCAGTGTAGGCGCAATGAGCCAAATGGCCTCCTTCTGCACTGTGGGGATTCTATCATTTAATCCTTGACTGCAGAAAGCACAGTAACATCTATGCCTCAGAACCACCGGCTGTAACATCATACAATCTCCAAGTCACTTTTCAGGTCCACCGATATAACAAACTGACTCCCTGGTCGTACACAAGAAATTGACTTTGTGACTTTCAGAAAGTTCGCCTTTTCAAGAAAATCCTAGAAACACCTTCAATATATGGCTTCAGCTATTGAATTCACCAAAACTCAGTTCCAAGAGTGAACATATCTTTTGCAAAGATGCAACAAATTTTCTCCAGAACAAGATGAGCACATAAACTATTCATTATTTATAACTTGTAACAGCGAACTATTCTCTTCGATTGTACTTCCCTTGAGTATGTTTAAGTGTATCACTGTGTAAGCGGGTGCCATACAATTAGATTTTAAGGCAAATGCTTAAATAAATAATCATCTTTCTTTGTTCAATAAGCTTGCTGCTGATTATTCAAGATGTGCATACCATCAGGGGTTAAATAACGCGCACACACTAGTTCCTCTCAAAATAGGACTACAGACAGGAATGGGAAGGGAACAGAAATTTCAGAAGTTCTCTCTTACCTTGTCTGACATAGAATATATAGGATAAGACAGGGCATATAGCATGATGAAAGTTATGATATTGTGAAGAATTATGAACTGCAAAAAAGAACTTAAATAAATCTTTTGTAGCCTTTAGATAAATTACACCACCATTTTTTACTATCCATTTTTTTCCCCTCTTTTTCTTTAAACCAACAGCTATACCATTGGGAGATGGCAGTAAACTACCAGGTCTCACAGTCAAATACAATGATTTGGCAGACACTGACATTGATAGCTGGTCAGAGTCTCACTGCTAAGATTGGGTTAATGTCTTGGCGTTTTGATTGATTACCTTTGAGACTCGGGAAGAAATGTCCTAGAGCTTTATCTTCTTGGAGCTTTCACCTGCATCCCTTAGGAGACTGCATGAACTGAGTGGAGTCTGCAGGGCAAATTGCATATAGAAGAAATGGTCCAAATGTTAATTTCTCATTTCATGTTTTACATGTTTTGACATGTCCATGTTGGTTCATACAGAAAGTTCATACTTTCTTGGTTGTCTCAAACCTGTGCAGAAAGAAAATGCACAGATAAATTACACATATGCAAAAACGATAAAGCTGCGAAGCTCACAGAAATTGCAGTGAATGCACATCCAATAACGTATTCAAATAAAAGAATTTGCTTTTTGTTAAATGCTTTGCTTCTTTAACCTTGAAATAATTTTTGACTATACATACAGAGAATGGCACTTAAAGAATTTACTTGATGATACTTCCCAACATTTGTGTGGATTTCAGCTTCAATTTCAATATCAGTGCAACAGATTTCAAAGGAAGACAAGTAAGTCTAATAAACAACACTGTTCGTAAATTCTATCCATGCCTAATGAGGGCAACTTTGCAGTGGTTTTATAAGAAGGTCCATCTCCATGCACTAAAGGGTGACTAGGGATGAATAATAAATGCGGGTAAGCGTTCTCCAAGGCGGCCTTCATGACGCATGACAGCGCAGAGTCACTGAGCAGAGACTGATAGCCAAGTTCCGCACACATAAGGACAGCCTCAAACGGGATCTTGGCTTCATGTCACACTATCTGTAACCCCCACGACTTGCCTGGGCTATTAAGATCTACTAATTGCCCTATCCAGAGACAATACATATCTCTTTAACCTGTGCTTAATGCTCTCTCCACTCACATTGTCTGTATCTTTGAGACTTGATTACATGTATAGACTCGCATTCCAACCATTATTTTGTAAATTGAGTTTGTGTCTTTATATGCCCTGTTTGTGAACAGAACTCCTACTCACCTGACGAAGAAGCAGCAAGCGTTCCGAAAGCTAGTGGCTTTTGCTACCAAATAAAGCTGTTGAACTTTAACCTGGTGTTGTGAAACTTCTTACTGTGTTTACCCAGTCCAACACCAGCATCTCCATCACCATTTATTGCCCATCCCAAGTTGCCCTTGAGAAGGTGATGGTGAGCTGCTGTCTTGGAAAGCTGCAGTCCACATTTCGTGGATTGATGCACAATGCTGTTAGGGAGGGGAGTCCAGGAGTT
Source organism: Carcharhinus amblyrhynchos (assembly GCF_965287045.1). Classification (NCBI taxonomy): domain Eukaryota; kingdom Metazoa; phylum Chordata; class Chondrichthyes; order Carcharhiniformes; family Carcharhinidae; genus Carcharhinus; species Carcharhinus amblyrhynchos. Next base: position 24,298,670 of record NC_137328.1, on the reverse strand, counting down.
TGACACAATGGCCCTGAGTTTGCTGGCACATCTGCCCTAATTTCAGGGTGGGCAAGGCTCACAGAAAGGCATTCTCCATTGGCCTCGGGCACGATCTTACGAGTCAGTAAAACTCTGGCCAATGTCTGTGAAGGAATTGCGATATATTTCCAAGTCAGGATAGTGGGTGACTTGGAAAGGAACTTGCAGATGGTGGCATTCCCATGTATCTGCTGCCCTTTCCTTCTAGATATAAATGGTTATGGGTTTCAAAGGTGCTGCCTAAGGATCTTTGGTGAATTTCTGCAGCGTGTCTTGCAGATACTGTGTGTTGGTAGTGGGGCAGCGGATATTTGTGGATGTGGTGCCAATCAAGCGAGCTGCTTTATCCTGGATGGTGTCAAGCTCAGGAGGTGAGTTATTCCCTGCAGTATTCCAAACTTCTGACCTGCAGGTTAGGTTGATTGCCCGTGCTAAATTGACCCTTTGTGTTAGAGGGATTAGCAGAGTAAATATGTGGGGTTACAGGGATAAGGCCTGGGTGGGATTGTTGTCAGTGCAGGCTTGATGGGCCAAATGGCCTTCTTCTGCACTGTAGGGATTCTATGCTTCTATGGTGTTCATTTGTATAGATTGATGCAGAAATTACTTTGGACCATGTTATTCATTATGGTGACACTCATGTGATTCTGTCAGTTGGGCCCATATACCTTGTATGGAGATTGATCCACAATTGTGCTGAAGGGATAACAATAAATTGTGATGGTACTGGTTAAGATTACAGAATACAAATTCATCTCTTTGAACTTCAAGTTCAACATTTCATGACTACCTAAATATTTCAAGAATTTGTTCATATAAGTGGACTTTTATATCTGCTAATTGTAAATGGATAATTCTTAATTAATGGCATCACAATGGCATTATTAATTGTGTTTTCTGCTTCGATATTCTAGAAACAATTCTTCCCCCTCAACACAAGTAATTTATTGAATTCCTCCTTCAGTTAAACTCGTGTGAAGTTGTTTACCTTCTAACTGCTCCAACAGAATAAACTAGGAACAATTCTTTGATGTTTTTCGCAAATGAAAATCATTCTAACTTATGTTTAAAAAGTTCACGGTATACTAAAAGAAACATTAATATCCCAATTTCATGCCTGCAACAGGCATTTACACAATTTGAGTTATGCTGCAAAGTCAGTGAATAGAATTTTACTGTTCTGCCCACCATGGGAATTGGAGCAGGCAAAGGGCAGACCATGGAAAGGTCCATTGACCTCAGGTGGGATTTTACGGTTTGGAGACATACGAGGCCATAAAATCCTGCCCTATGTTGTAATCAAACTGCTTTATATAAATCAGATCTGATTATTGTATTTTATTAACACTGGAGAAAGAAAGACTTGTATTACATAGCACCATTCACAACTTACGGATATCCCAAAGCAGTCTACAAATGGTGAAGTACTTTTGAATTGTAGTTACTGATGTAATATAGGAAACATGGTAGTTAATTTGCACATAGAAAATTTCTACAAATTGCCAAGTGATATTGACCAGTTCATCTGTATGTTTTTAGTGATGGTTCTTCCCAACAGCTTGTTAGGTCAACATGAAAGAACAGTTGTGCTGAGTTTGGCTTAATTGTTTTCTTTATTCGCCTCTATTGTCGTAGGCAAACGTGTTAATGTAAACCCAGACAAGTCCTTCACTAGCCTGAGTTGGAAATATCTCACTGCCCCCTCACTGTCACTGGGTCAAAATTCCCCCACTGTCGCTGGGTCAAAATTCTGGAATTTCTTCCCTAACAGCACCATAGGTGTATCTGCACCTCAGAGACTACAGCAGTTCAAGATGGCAACTCATCATCACCTTTTCAAGGGCAACTAGAGATAGGCAATAAATGTTGACCTAGTCTGTGCTGCCCACATCCATAAATGAGTTTAAATGTTGAGCACAGCCTCCACTAATCAATCATCCTTCTCATGGTGGACAGATCAATCCAACAGATTAAAGAGTAACTACAGTAGATCTCCCAATCACAACATAAAACTACAGTTATGCCCTCCTAGAATTCTGTAGAAGGGTCATATGGACTCAAAGCATTACTGTGTTTCTTTCTCCACGCTTGCTGCCATACCTGCTGAGTTTATCTAGTGTTTTCTGCTTCATTTCAGATCCCCAGCATCCAAAGAATTTTGTTTTTATCAATGGTAACAATTTATGCAGGATCATGTAGAGTATAAAGGATAAACAAAGTTTGTCCTTATAGTTAAATCTGAAAATTGTCAACTGAATGATCTCTGGCAAAAGAAGTGACTGTTCACAAGTATATCATTGCATGGGTGAAGTGGGAGAAAAAAAGCCACAGAGGGCACATTATTATTTTCATAGTAAAATATTCCAGCCTGCTAATCTGCCACAACAGGTTTAATGATCAGTAATTCAGGAACACCATTAATCAGACATGTCGATTGAACTGTATTCAGCACTCTGTGCCAGTGTAGAATATTAAAGTTTAAGTGCTTATATCTTTTACTAGTCAGTCTATTTCAATGAGTCATAACCACCTGTCAGGTTTCTTCTGCAGGTATCTTCTGTCTGCCCATTACATCCAAGAACCACCACCCCCTCTCCCCCACCCCCACCCTGAGAGTGTGGCATTGATAGGTGGTTCCTTAACTGGAAGCTGAATGGAATACAATATGCATAATACAGTTATTTGTCCCTAGCCTTAATATACCCACATCTGTGCCAATAGTGTCTTTACCAATCACTATCTAATGGTCACCGCATACAAATATCGGTTGTATTGTAATGACTTATCTGGATACAAATTGGTTCTCCCCACTCTGTGAAATTAGAAGATAATATATAAGTGCATAACCACATTTATTCATTTGATTAACTAAATTATAATGATGCAGCAATGTGAAATCAGTGGGATTGGACAAATTGGATACATATATATATCAGTTGGTATATGCACCATTCGGAGTTTCTCAAGTTCAACATCTGCAAGAGCTTGAATTTTCTCTTCATATCCTGTGAGATTCCTGCCAGTAAATTGGCATACCTATTCACTCAGCACTTTCCTGATATGTACAAATTTGCCCATATATAAGGGAAGTGTAAACTAAGATAAAGTGATTTTTTTTTAGGATTGGTTTTTCCTGCACTATACATTCTCATTGCTACACCATTGTCAACATTTCTCAGTGCGAGCTCATCTTTTACAGTTTTTGTTCTATAACTACAACATTCCATCTATCCACACATGTTCGGTGCTGCTGCTTTATGATGACAGTGTTGTCTTATGTCATGTGTGCTTGTCTGGACCATGCATTGGCTTTTGGATGGTGAGCACTGGTTTCACATGCTGTGTAACATTTTTCCACTTTGCTCCCACGTCTTGTTGGGACATTCCTCCTGCCGATTCTCCATTATCCAGTTAGTAAGAGCCTTGTTTGTGAAATGTGCCTCTCAGTCTTGCCAATCAACTATTTTGCCACTGTATTGTATGCTCGACAGCTGCAATCATAACTGTACCATCACGTTTTTTCTGGTTTAATGGCTTTTTAAACATGTTTGCCTCAGACAATAACTGTAATCTAAAAATACTTAATTGTGTGAGGCACTTTGAAACATTTCATGATGAGAACTTATTTTTGAAAAGCCATAGTTACTAACTGCAAAAAAAACAGAATAAAGTGCATTATGATTTTTCTTCAACACTTGTTATTTTAACAGTATTGTATAAAACTGTCAGTTTACAAATTGTGCACACAGACCATTTTGTTCATGAGTTTTTTAAGCTGTGCAAAAAAAATCCTACTTTATATTAAGTTGATCTTTCTCTATTCTCTAGCTATGATTGTAACGTTACACTCTGTACCCTCTCCTTTCCTTCTCTACGAATGATATGCTTTGTCTATATAACATGCAAAATACAATACTTTTCACTTCATACAAAATACATGTGACAATAATAAATCAAATCAACACAAAAACATCTACTGGCCTGGTTTAGAATAAAGGAGAAAAATTAATTTGTGACCATACTGGAGTAAATCTTCCAGCCATTCATTTTTTTTTTCCATTGACGACAACCCAAAGATATTGCCATTAAATTGCAATATCGTGAGGGAAACGTAGTACTCCTGCAACTAGGGACAACATGCAGAACCAGTTGCATTTTCGTATCTGTGATCAATAACCAACATTAGCTCTTGGTTCAGCTGTTTTTTTTCCAATCTCTTCATTGCCGCTCCCCTCCATACCTCTGTAATCTCCTCCAGTCCCACAACCCCTCCTTATCTTTGTCATAGAGTCAGAGTCATAGACGTTTACTGCTTGGAAACAGGCCCTTCGGCCCAACATGCCCATGCTGCCCCCTTTTTTAACCCCTAAGCTAGTCCCAGTTACCCGTGTTTGGCCCATATCCCTCTATGCGCATCTTACTCATGTAACTGTCTAAATGTTTCTAAAAGATATCATTGTACCCACCTGTACTACTACCTCTGGCAGTTTGTTCCAGACACTCACTATCCTCTGTGTGAAAGATTTGCTGCTCTGGACCCTTTTGTATCTCTCCCCTCTCACTTTAAATTATGCCCTCTAGTTTTAGACTCTTCTACTTTTGGAAAAAGATGTTGCTTATCTACCTGATCTATGCCTCTCATTATTTTATAGACCTTTGTAAGATCACCCCTCAGCCTCCTAAGCTTCAGAGAAAAAGTTCCAGTCTATCCAACCTCTTCTTATAACTCAAACCATAAAGTCTCAGTAGCATCCTAATAAATTTTTCCTGCACTCTTTCTAGTTTAATAATATCCTTTCTATAATGGGATAACCAAAACTGTACACGTATTCCAATTGTCTTACCAATGTCTTGTACAACTTCAACAAAATGTCCCAACTCCTGTATTCAATTAAACAAAGCATGCCAAATGTCTTCTTCACCACTCTGCGCACTTGTGACTCCACTTTCAAGGAGCTATGAACCTGTACCATAGATTTCTTTGTTCTGTAACTTTCCCCAATGCAGTACCATTAACTGAGTAAGTCCTTCCCTGGTTCAGTCGACTAAAATGCATCACCTCACAGTATCTAAATTAAACTCCATCTGCCATTCGTCAGCCCACTGGCCCAATTGATCAAGATCCCTTGCAATCTAAGATAATCGTCTTCACTGTACACTATGCCACCAATCTCAGTGTCATCTGCAAACTTAAAAACCACGCCAACTAAATTCTCATCCAAATCATTAATATAAATGACAAATAACAATGGACCCAGCACCGACACCTGAGGCACACCGCTGGTCACAGGCCTCCAGTTTGAAAAACAACCCTCTACGACCGTCCTCTGTCTTCTGTCATCAAGCTAATTTTGTATCCATTTGGCTACTTCACCCTGGATCTGGTGAGATTTAACCTTATGCAACAACCTACCATGTGATACCTTGTCAAAGGCCTTGTTAAAGTTCATGTAGACAACATCAACTGCACTGCCTTCATCTACCTTCTTGGTTACCCCTTCAAAAAACTCAATCAAATTTGTGAGACATGATTTTCCAATCATAAAGTTATGCTGACTATCCCTAATCAATCGTTTCATCTTTAAATGCCTGTGTATCCCATCTCTCAAAATACCTTCGAACAACTCACCCACTACAGATGTGAGGCTCACTGGCCTGTGGTTCCCAAGCTTTTCCCTGCAGTCCTTTTTAAACAAAGGCACAACACTTGCCACCCTCTAATCTTCAGGCACTTCACCTGTGACTATTGATGATTCAAATATCTCTGCTAGGGGACCCACAATTTCCTCCCTAGCCTCCGACAGTATCCTGGGATACACTTCATCAGTTCTCAAGGATTTATCTACCTTGATGTGCTTTAAGACTTTCAGTACCTCCTTCTCTGTGATATGTACGGTCCTCAAGACACCACTATTTATTTCCCTAAGTTGCCTAACATCCATACTTTTCTCAACAGTGAATACAGATGAGAAATATCCATTTAGGATCTCACCCACCTCTTGTGGATCCGCACATAGATGACCTTGTTGATGCTTTCTCTCTCCCTAGTTTCTCTTTTGCCCTCTATGTATTTGTAGAAGCTCTTTTGCTTCTCCTTTGCTTTATCTGCCAAAACAATTTTGTGTCTGCTTTTTGCCGTCCTGATTTCTGTCTTGCACCTTTGTATCTGTAGGAGTATCTGTAGTTGTGCTTCCAATGTTAATTTCCAATGTTAATTGCACCAGCACTGGGGGCAATGCTTTCAGCAAGCTCTGCCCTAAGTTTTGGAATTCCCCCAGTAAACGTCTCTGCATGGGGATGATTTTCCAGCCTTGCTGTATCTGGAGCAGATCACATTGATCCTGAAAAATTAGGTGCGGGCTGAAAAACTGATTTTGCGCCTGGTGCCCAATGGTTTGCAATCGTTTTGGTCCATTTCTACTACCGGAAACTGGATCCCCCACAAAAGGGTGTGTGGCCAATTAGCTTATTGAAAATAGCATTCAGATGTGGTTAGTCAGATTTTCCAGCTCCCAAGATCTTCCGACCCTTGGCACGATGCAGCGACCAGGTATGAGAGCCATGCTAGGAAGAGGCTCAGAGGCCATTGAAGCTCTCAGGTAGTTGGTGACATGGCTGGGCAGTGCCAACGTGGCAGTGCCCACCTGACACATCAGTTGAGCAGTGCCAAGTGTGCACTGCCAGTGTGCCAGGAACATGTGCTAAGGGGGTGGGGCCTGAGTTGGGGTGGCCATGGGTGAGGCCTGAGTTGGGGTCGAGACAGTGTGCTACGGTGGAGGGGCTATGAATGGGGGAGAGGGTCATGAAGGGGTGAGGCATGAATGGTGGTATGTCAGGGGTCATGAAAGAGGATTCACTGGGAGAGCACCAATGCCTCAATGGTGATCCTTGTCAGGGAGGGAGTGGAGCAACATGCCATCAATGAGGAGGGGAGGGTCTCAAAATCCGTAGGGGCAGAGATGGGAAATTCCAGTGCACTTTGAGATCAGGGCACCCTTTCAGAATGATGCCAGGCTTTGCAGCCAGGCTCACCGATATGCTTAGCCCCCTCTCCAACATCCCCTCCCCCCCACCCCCGCTCTCCCCTGCCACCACCCCCCCAAGAGTGGCACTCTCCCAAGCAATGATTAAGTGTGGGACGATTGTGGCCCAGTTTTCATACCATTATGGCACCTGTTAGGGACCATATAGCAATTCCAAGGTGTGTTATGAAGCTAACCTAGTCCTCAACCAAATTTGACTTTGGCATTAGTGTGAGCATAAGCTTTTTGCTCCAGGTATGACTGTTTACCCTCTGGGAAGCTTTTAGTGAAACAAACTTTATTTAACAAAACAATTTAACTATAACAAAAAGAATTAGCATAACTTTTACCAAATGAAATACTTAAACATGGTAAGGTATAATTCTTAGCTTACTATCTCTATTAATTCCAATTTAAGTAATATACCCCAGAGGTGTAAACTTCTCTTCAGAATCAGTTAGCAAAACACACAGGCTTATGTGAGTTGCTAATGTTCCAGCCTTTTAACACCTCTGGACAGAGACACAGAGAGTCACCTGTTTTCTGATTCTCAGACAGTGGCCTCAGGGAAAGACCTCTCTTTAAATCGCAGAACTCCAGAGAAAGAGAGTGGGAGAAAAATATCTCTTGCCTTTTGCAGACCGCTCAGCAGAGAGATACCTATTTTCTAGCAGGTTCAGACTTCAATTTCCTGAGAGAGAGAGAGAGAAAGAACTGCTGCTCTATATACATTTAAACAGCAACTATCTGCTTGTCTCTCTGTAAGCTTAGTTCTGTCCATTCACATGACTTTCTCCTGTCAATCAAGCTAACTGAACCCTACTCTTAAACCCCAGAGGAGAGCCCTAAAAATAACAAAACTGCACGAACTCAGAGTAAAACAATTACTCAATTAACCAGGAGTAATTATTCTTGGGCATGCTCAGTCTTTTCGGCTGCCAGACAAATATGCAGACAAATTGGCTCCGTTTAACCAGAATTGAATCTCAACATTTCCTCCACAAGAAACCTGTTACAAATACATTTCTTAAAGGCACGGTATCATCACACTGAATCATTTCTTTGGGAAAATTCCACCTGATATCTTTCTTGTTCCAGTAACTACTTAAGTGACTCACTGTCAAAATATATTTGATAATGCTTCTGTGAAGCACCTTGGGATCTTTTACTAAAGGTGCTATCTAAATGCAAATTGTTCTTATATAAAGCACCTTGCCAGAGGAAATGGCTGATTTCAGTCTGCCCATGTTCTCCCACCACCTCCATCCACAGAGACACAGGACAGCAAAAGTGCCCTGGGAGATTGAGAGCAGCATTTCCGCGATGCCAGAATTTCCTATATATTTGTTTGTTAAACTCAGTGGTTTCATAAGAACATAAGAAATAGGAGCAGGAGTAGGCCATCTAGCCCTTCGAGCCTGCCCCGCCATTCAATAAGATCATGGCTGATCTGTCGTGGCTCAGTTCCACATTCCCGCCCTCTCCCCATAACCCTTAATCCCCTCGCCTCATAATCAAATCTGGGAGTCTGAGCGTGGTGGGTATCTCACTCAAGACATGTGTTAAAATGTTATCAGGAGGATTGGCTAAACTGCCCCTTAGCTTGGGTAAGTGGACGGGGTTACGGGGATAGGGCCTGGATAGGATTGTAGTTGGTGCAAACTTGATGGCTCGAATGGCCTCATTCTGCACTGTAGGATTCTAAGATTCTATGATTCTGTATCATAGCACCTTGCTTTCCTTTCATTTTGGAGATTTCCTCTGGACTCCAGTGGATGCACCAAGCACCATCATAATCAGCGGTACTTAAATAGTGAATCAATCAGATTGGATGGGGAGTGAAACAATCTTAACGAAGCATTTTACCTGCTCCTTTCCCTCTGATCAGCAAGAGTTCAGACCGCCCTGCTGCATCCAAATACACAAGACTTGGAAAAGATGAGAGAGAATTTTGAATTAATATTAGCTGGTGGATTTTAATGCAAATGGCATTGAAACAAATTTAAATGTAGCTATTTAATTAACAGAGAAGAGATATGATAATGAATAACATTTATAAAATCTGCCTGAAAGGAGTATCTGTTGTGTAATTACTTCAGCTAGAAAAGTACAGATTATATGAAGGAGAGTGTCATAATCTATCTATTTGACTGGCTTTCTATTTGCTTATTATTTCCCTATCTGTCTAGATCTCCATGTCCTTATCCTTCTGTATCTTTGCAATCTTCCCCACCCTATAACTTCCTAAAAAAAATGCACTCTTCCAGGTCTGGCCTCTTAGGCATGCCCAATTTTAATCACTCCACCATTAGTGGTCATGACTTGGGTTGTCAAGGTCTAAACTCTGGAATTTCTTCCCAAAATCTCCCCGCCTCCCAACTATACTTCCTCCTTTAAAATGCTCCATAAAAAACTTACCTCTTTGACCAAGTTTTTGGTCACCTGCCCTAATATCTCCTCATGTGACCCAATGTCCAATTCAAATACTGTTTGATAACATTTCTGCAAAGTCTCTTGGGCTATTATTTTCCATTAAAGGCTCCGTGTACTTACAATGAAAACTATCTCTGCAAAGTCGTCTTGCTGTAATTTTCCCCCCCTGTGAGCGGGGATGCTACAGCATCCTTTCTGGCTGATTGACTTAAATTCTATAAAACAAAGTCAGGGCTTCAGGATTGAAGTGATGAAACTTCACCAAGAGGAAAAAGTAAAGTTTATTTATTAGTCAAAAATAAGGCTTACATTAACACTGCAATGAAGTTACTGTGAAATTCCCCTAGTCGCCACACTCTGTTGCCTGTTCAGGTCAATGCGCCTAACCAACAATGCCAATTAAAACAACTTTCAAAGTTCTTTTGAGTTCCATTTTCTTTCTGACCATGCTCACCCTCAATTGGAAAATCCCAACCAAACCTTTGTATGGTTCATGTCCCATCCGTTACAATTCCTGTGGCGAGCGGGACAGGAAAATACCTCCCTAAAAATCTCACAATGGTATTTTGTAGTTCACTTAGGAAGTCCGAGTTTCGATGGCAACATACACATTGCTGTCTGGAACGAGATGGGACTGAGCAGGAATCTCTCCTGTCATTAGTATATGCTGGAAGGATTTGCAAGTTGGTATTCAACCTGTCTGACCGCGTTATGAATGCACCTTTCTTAACCACCAAATCCTACGGTCAGATTTGAGCCCAAAGTTTCTGGATTGGGGACAATGATATTACCCACTGCAACATCAAACTCCCTAGTCTCAAAATAAGGGTGTGAAAGTTACACAGACCTCAACAGCTGTACTGGAAGCACATTGCTGGCGCACTTGAATGCTGAACCTGGTTGAGCATTGCAGGATTAATGGGTGGGTGCCTGATTTCTATGAGGTTGATATGCACCAATAACAATAAAAGCTTATATTCAGGGAGGCAAGGAACTTAATATTCACTTTCTTCAAATGGTTGAGTAAAATTAATGATGGTCCAATTTCAGATCAACTTTATAGTTTATCAAAATGAACACATACAGGTTGAGCCTGTCGAATTACCTCCTCACCAAACCCCAGTGAGATACTTGTTAAGGAGGCAAAGCAATCTCAGCAAAATGGGTTCTCAGGGTTTGGGTCAGAAATTGACAAGTTGCTGCAGTTGTTCCCTGATTGACCTTAGGAGTTTATAGGCTGTTGTAATTACCTGGCTTCAATACAGGGAATACTTAAAAGTGAACTGAAAGTGAGAGGGCTAAGATAAAAGCACAGTCATATCCCAGAAACTAAATGACCCATAAAGATATGGACATTGTGAAACATTTTCATTTCAAGGACTCCTCTCCTGGAACATAAAATTTAAAGCTGCCTTGGATTGCTATAGGAGAATACACAGAAATATAAAAATGAAATGGAAAAACATGTTAAGCAACGCAATAGGCCAGGATTTTGCACTCTGGGAGCCAGTGAGGGGAGCTCTGCTGGGCGCAGTCCCAGGTTCATAGAATAGAATCCCCACAGTACAAAAAGAGACCTTTTGGCCTGTCAAGTCTGCACAGACCACAATCCCACCTGGGCCCTGTCCTGTAAATCCACATATTTACCCTGTTAATCCCCCCAGCATTAGGATCAATGTAGCATGGCCAATCAAACAAACCTACGCATCTTTGGACTGTGGGAGGAAACCGGAGCACCCAGAGGAAACCCATGCAGACACAGGAGAATGTGCAAACTCCACACAGACAACCACCTGAGATCAGAATTGAAGCCGGATCCCTGGCGTTGTGGGGCAGCAGTGCTAACCATTGTGCCACCGTGCCGCTCTATGCCAGGAGAGTGCCGGGAATGGGGGGAGGGCAGGGCTGTGGGAGGAAGGGAGGCCCTCCAGGGAGCTTCATTGGGGCAGCCCCCTTATCCATGGGAGATTTCGCCAGATCTCGAGAGGGCTTCACAGTTACTGGATCAGAATCCTGGAACATCCTCCCTCATGTGGGTATAACCAGAGCACATAGACTGCAGCAGTTCAAGAAAGCAGCTTACCTTCTTAAGGGCATTTAGGGACGGGCAATAAAATTGCAGGCCTAGCCAGCGACGCCCACATCCCATTAAAGAATGTTTTAAAAACTTCTAAATTGTGGACACTTACCAGCAAATACCTATTTTATTCGTTAGTCCTATGAAAATGTAATTGTGCTGCAAGAATTCAAAGCTAACTGTAAACGCTGGAATTCTAAAGTGAAGCAGAATCTTCTCTGAAGATCCAGATTATCTTAAGTGTCACTTGGCACAGTTGGCAGCATTCTCACCTCTTGTATCTGATGGCTGTGTGCTAAAGTTTCACTCCAAGTTTTGTGCATCTAATCTAGGTCGACACTCAAGTGTTGTACTGCAGGAGTTCTGTAATGTTAGAACTGTCTCCTGGGTGAGCTACTAAGTAGAGTGCCAGTCTGCTTGTTCTTATGCATTTTTAGCAGTATTCAAAAGACAGGCAGGGATTTAATTAGTGTTTCAGATAACATTCCTTCTCTAACCAACATCAACAAGAGAACAGATTAACTGGTCATTCAACAACATCAGTTTACGTTTCTACAGCACCTTGAATATTAGCAAACATTTCAAAGCACTCCTGGAATTAATCAAACAAGAATTGATACCTAGCTAAAGTAAGTGGATAATCTTAACGGGATGATTAAAAACTTGGTCAGAAAGATAGGCTTTAAGGAAAGTTTAAAAAGAAGGGAGTGTGGTGGAGACGCAGAGGTCTTTAGGGATGGAATTATACAGCCTAGGGTCTCATCTCATTACTGCTTATAGGAATTTACTGTGTGAAAAATGGCAGCCATTTGCACTTACAAAATGAAAGTGATTTTTCTTCAATGTAATTCATTTCATATGAAGCCCTTTCAGGGATCTTTCTGAAAAATGTGATAAGATGCTAAATTAGCTTCCTTTTTTAATGCTTATCAATTTTTTTTTAATTTATAGATTCTTGGAGATATGGACATGTTTATTAAGTCCAGCATTTATTGTGCATCCTTAATTGTGCTTGAGAGTGTGGTTCTGGTGAACTGCCTTGAACTGTTGCAGTCAGTGTCATGAAAATTTTCCCACAGCCCTGGGAGTTCCAAGATTTTGATCCAGCAATGATGAAGGAATTGTATTATCTTTCCAAGGTAACACATAACATAGAAAGAAGCTTGCAGTTGGGGGGTTCCCATGCATCTGCCCCTTTTCTCCCTCTAAGTGGTAGAGGTTGTAGGTTTGGAAGGTGTTGTCTGAGAAGCCTTGGTAAGCTGCTGCAATGCACAATGCATCCTATCATTGAACACACTGTAACTATGGTATGCCAGTGTAGGACGGAGTGAATGTTTAATGTGATTGATGGGGTGCCAATAAATTGGCTACTTCATCTGAAATGAGCTGTAATACAAGTGTTGATGTTGAGTGATAGTTGGATTTATACTCATGCAGGCAAGTGGAAAGCATTCTATGACACTTCTGATATGTACCTTGGCGGACAGCCTTTGGAGAGTGAGAAGGTGAGCTGCTCACTACAGAATACCAACTTCTGGCCTATTTGAATAGCCAGTGCATCTATATGGCTGGTCTTGTTGAGTTCTAGTGAATTGTGATACCTGAGATTGTTGGTGGTGAGGTTTTTTGTGATGATACTGCCATTGAGTATTAAGATGGTTAGAATGGCAGTAGCCCAGTTTGAATTTGTCCTGCTTTTTGTGGACAGGACATAATTGGGCAAATTTCCACTTTGTTAGGGTTATTGGTAATGTTGTAACTGTATCAGAACAGAATCACTAGATGCATGAGTATATCTGAAGCAGAGGACACCATTGATCTTTTCTCAAAGTAAAGCCCTTGCAATAATGTATACACACAGTATTAAGCTTTATTCATGTTAAACAGCACTCTAATTAATTTTTCCATCCCACATGTAGCAGCTTTCACGGCAGGCGTGGGGAAGGGGGGTTGGAGGGAGTGGGTGGGGGTAGTTGGGGGGATTGGTGGTGGTTGCTGAGAATCTAGCAGCAGGCAAAAAGTCAGAAGCTGGCCAACGTTAAAATGGTTTTCAATTCTCCTGATGGTAGCAGGTTAATGGCAGGTCAACTAACCGGCTGCCTAATAGCAGGAATGCTATTTGGATTAATTTAACTCTCAGGATCGCCCATTAAAACAGCTGTTCACTGGAAACCCTTCTCACGCTTTCTGATCTTTTGTCAGGCCAGCAGAAACTTACATCAGCCTCAAATCCATTTGAAAATGTGCGGCGTGCACAAGCTGGATCTCAACTCACTTGTGACTTTGAGGCGAGTACAACATACGCAGCCTACCTGTCATAGCACTGAGTCACTGCTGTTATGGTTAATACCACTCTGGTGGAGTTGTAGCTTGGTCTGCTCCTGCCCATTTGTTGACATTGTCCACAAGGACATTACTGCGCTTCCACTTTCAGATGCTGACCAGTGCTGTGCCTGTGGTTGGAGAGCACAGGGGACTCCTGTCCCGGTGGCTGACGTCGCTGTCTAGAAGGACACCATTATACTGCAGCACTCAGGCAGAACTCCACTTTCACAAATGAGCCCTGTGACCAGGATGGGGGATTGGGAGAGAGTAGAGATGATGACACCAAGGGGACAATGGGGAGGGAAAGCTATGCACAACTCTGGGGGAGATGGGTGAACATCAGGGGGCAATGGAGAGGTAGGATGTGAGGAGGAAAGACGAACAGCTCCTGTGGCAGCAGCTCCTAATGTTTGCGAACCACAAAGGCTACTATTCCATCAGTGTGCGATCATCGGAAGCACATCCTGCATGGGTGTGCACGATACACTGGGAGCTGCCATTACTCTTACATCCTGAGCCACTCCCAGCTACCTGGGATTTTCATGGGCCCAGCATGTTAACAGGGATGGCTTTTTGGGGATAAGGGCCACCCACTGAAACACTGGCTGATGACCCTGGTGGGTCTCCCTCAGAATCATTCCGAGGAGAAGTACAATGCTGTTCACAGCCCCACAATCTCCTTTACAAAGAAGACCATAGTACCTCTGAATATACACTTAAGATGCTTGGACCGCTCAGGTGAACTACAATACGGTCACAATAGGATTTCCCACATCATCGCACCCCTCAAAATCTGACACTGAAAGAAGTGATCTCTTGCCAGAGGGCAAAGGAGGAGGAGAAACCATCAGTAGATGAAGATCAGGAACCCAGAAACCTCTGGAGACTGCTGAGGGTCAATATAAATGAGATTACATCATGGAGGAAGGAAGGTGTGGAGAAGTGCCTGTAATACTTTAATTGCAAACAGGCTCCATGACGAGTAAAGTTAAGTGTCGGCATATGACCATACCTCACCTAGCCCTCAGTGTCATTCCCCTTTCATCTCAGAGAAAGTCCAAGCACTTGCAACAAAAATGAGTCCAGCATTCATACTTATCCATTCTGGCCTCATGAATGACCAAGCCACGATCTCTGCTTGGCCCTTGGCGCCCTGTCAATGTGCTTGAGAGGCCAACTGACTGAGCAAGACCAATGCTGCCATCTAATGATGCAGATACTGCTGTCACTGAGAAGAGGACATGCCTAGAGATTGCCACCTCTTGTGCATGTCTTGTCTTCTGGCAATGCCACTGAGGAGACATATATGCTGCTAGAGTATCAACATTGTGGAGCTGTCCTCACTCAATGCTGTTCCTTGTGAAAGAAGGATTAGAATAATTTATATCTCATGTGTCTAAAAAAAGGTTTAAACATGTGGGATGGCACGGTGGCATACTGCTTAGCATTGCTCCTTCACAGCACCGAGGGATCCAGGTTCAATTCTGGCCTCGGTTACTGTCTATGTGGTGTTTGTACGTTCCCCCCCGTGGTCCAAAGATGTATGGGTTGACTGGGCTTGGTAAATTGCCTCTTAGGGGGCTTAGCAGGGTAAATACAGGGGGTTAAGGGGATAGGGCCTCGATGGGATTGTTATTGGTACAGGCTTGAATGGCCACTTCTGTAGTGTCGGGATTCTATGATTCTATGATCTGTGCAGAGATTAGTTCAATTGAGATTGACATTACAAGAATGTTAATCTCACAGGGAACAGCATCACTGAATGGGAGAAAATTCCACATAAGAGGATTCCAATGTACAAACTCACAATCCTTTCAGTTGACCAAAGCATTCCCCATCAAATGTTTTCACAAGAGTGCAATTTGTTTACATCGATAGATTGTCTGTGACCCAAAAATGATATCAAAGTTTCTTAACTTTCCTAACCCTGCCACTATGCCCCAACGCCTGCTGCAGAGATGGAGACAGACTGCTGGCTGCTATGTCCTGATGTCTGTGATGGCTTTGACAGACATCCTCCGATGGCCCGAGGCCTAGAGGGCCCACTCTGATAAAGGGCAGAAGCACCCTGAGCAGTTAGAGTGACTGGAGTCACAGGCAAAGGGAAATGTCAGGCTCTACACCCTTGGGGTGTCCTGAGAGGAAGCCCTCAGAGTGTTCGGGTAACACTTCTCCTCCCTGTGGCTGCCTGAAGGCTCCTTTGACTCCAGCAGGCGATAGTGTACACATCATTTTTTAATGGACTGCAAAATCTTCTCAATGCCCTCAAACTCTGGGCTCCAAGGGAAAAATAGTAATTTTGAATAATGTATGGCAGAATGCTGGCACCCCTGGAATTGGACTTTTCCAATTCATGGAAGGGTTTAAACTAACTTAGCAAAGGAGGCAGTTTATGGAATAAAGCATCAGAGAGGAGGAACAAAGGCTGGAACTGACAAGCAATATTTGAATAAAGAGTACTCAAAAAAAAAGGTAGCATGAGACAAAGAGGAGAAATTAAAAGTAGCCTAATGCAGGTTTGGAGAATGTGTATCTAAATGCATAGAACTGAACAGTTGATGAATGGCAAGGCCATGATTCCACATGACATTATGATATAATGGTAATAATGGACACCTGGCTGAAGCAAGAAGAGAAAATAGAATTAAACATCTATGGTGTTGATATATTCAGGGGAATCAGGAAGGAATAAAATGAGGAATATCATTGTTCATTAAGGGTATGGAAAGGAATGATGTGATTAAGAATTAAAAGGCAGAATCTCTTTGGTTAAGGAGTTGTAATAATTCTTGCTCCCCAGTTAAGGGAAAAACAACATGTTCACTTACAGGTAAAAGGTAGACAGTGGCTTGTAACCTCATGCTGCATTCCGTTCCCTCTTCCGTTCCCTGGGTAATGTGACCCTTACTCTACAGATGGATCCTTAAAAAGGCAATCACCATATCTCTCCCCTGTAAGTTTTTTTATACAAATGTCAATACTCAATTTACACAGGATAATTAAACATTTAGTACATAAATTTAGTCAATTATAAATTAAGTCTTTCAGGGGGTTTCTAAATCCTTGTAGAGTGACGTAACTCCTCTGTTTGGGACAACACGTGCTTCTTCAGGCACAGGCAGATCAGTTCTGTCTCATTCCATGGAAATGTCGATTGTGCCTGCCACACAAAGACCAGGTACTTTGGTGCTTGGATATTTGACAAAATTCTCAGATGGCAAAATAGTTCTTGACGGCAATACTGGAATCAGGCGCTGCATAAGAGATTGTTAAGTAAGTTAAGAGCCCATGGTGTTAAGGGTAAGATCCTGGCATGGATAGAGGATTGGCTGACTGGCAGAAGGCACAGAGTAAGGATAAGGAGGTCTTTTTCAGGATGGCAGCCAGTGACTCATCGCGTGCCTCAGGGATCGGTGCTGGGACCACAACTTTCCACAATATACATTAACGACTTGGAAGAAGGAACTGAAGGCATTGTTGTTAAGTTTGCAAATGGTACAAACATATGTAGTATTGAGGAAGCATGGGGGCTGCAGAAGGACTTGGACAGGTTAGAAGAGTGGGCAAATAAGTGGCAGATGGAATACAAAGAGGAAAAATGTGAGACTATGTACTGGAAGGAGGAATAGAGACAATTTTCTAAATAGGGAAATGCTTCGGAAATTAGAAACACAAAGGTACTTGCAAGTCCTTGTTCAAGGTTCTCTTAAGGTTAACGTGCAAGTTCAGTTGGCAGTTAGGAAGGCAAATGCAATGTTAGTATTCACGTCGAGAGGGCTAGAATATAAGAGCAGAGATATACTTCTGAGGCTGTATAAGACTCTGGTCAGACCCCATTTGGAGTATTGTGAGCAGTTTTGGGCCCTGTATCGAAGGAAAGATGTGCTGGCCTTGGAAAGGGTCCAGAGGAGGTTCACAAGAATGATCCTTAGAATGAAGAACTTGTCACTTAAGGAACGGTTGAGGACTCTGGGTCTGTATTCGTTGGAGTTTAGAAGGATGAGGGGGGATCTTATTGAAACTTATGAGATACTGCGAGGACTAGATGGAGTGGATGTAGGAAAAACTAGAACCAGGGGGCACAACCTCAAACTAAAGAGACGGAGATGGGGAGAAATTTCTTCAGCCAGAGAGTGGTGAATCTGCGGAACTCTTTTTGCTACAAAAAGCTGTGGAGCCAGATCATTGAGTATCTTTAAGACAGAGAAAGATGGGTTCTTGATTAATAAGAGGATCAGGGGTTATGAGGAAAAGGCAGGAGAATGGGGATGAGAAAATCATCAGCTGTGATTGAATGGCAGAGCAGACTCGATGGGCTGAGTGGCCTAACACTGCTCCTATGTCTTATGGTATTACTGGTTGCTGGGCATCTCTTGCTCTCTCAGATTTGGATATAATGACTTCAGGGACCCAACTCGACCCACGTTCAAACTTCCTCATGGCGTCATCCACTGGAAAAGACCATGCTGACTTGTGTGAATCATAACTGCCTTCTGACTGTTGCAGCTGACTCTACATTCCCTGGCAACTTTAGAAACACAAGGGTCACTCTTGTTCTGAGACAACGGTTCATTAACAAATTAGATGCACACAGATTACTGAGAGAAGTAAAGTATCAGTGACTTTGACTATAACTTTTCAATCCTTCTTGGCATCAGAGGGTGGTGTGTTTAAACTATTGCATCCTTGGTCAAAAAGAGGCGGGGATTAAACTGGTAACCACTAACAATCAGTATAATTCCAACACTGGAGAATGTTTTGAAGATAAAACTCCACAATAAAACTAATTGTCACTTGGTAAAACATGAGTTAATAAATAATAGCCA
The DNA here is from genome assembly GCF_965287045.1 of Carcharhinus amblyrhynchos. NCBI lineage: Eukaryota > Metazoa > Chordata > Chondrichthyes > Carcharhiniformes > Carcharhinidae > Carcharhinus > Carcharhinus amblyrhynchos. Next base: position 24,279,966 of record NC_137328.1, on the reverse strand, counting down.
GCATGAATGGTTAACGATGATTTCAAAGTCAGAGTTTCAAAAAGTGAATGTCAGTTGATAATTTCCATACATCACAAGAAGACAGCAACTATTGTTTCGCTGTTAACAGGCTGGAGCCAGAATTGTTGACACCATTCTGACAAGAGCATGATTAAGATATATAAAGAACAACTTAGATTTTAAAGGCTGTCACTTTCACCCAACAACAGGGATATTGCCTTATTATCGAAGCAATTAGATGGGGTGGGAACAAGGTAGATAGGGTCCATGGCATAAAATGTCAATCACTATTTACAGTGTGAATTAGAATTGGTGCATGGAGATTTCAGCATCATCTGCCAGTCATTACTTAGAGATGAATCCAACTAGGCTATCAGGTCAATACTATCAATCAATGTCCATGTAAGTATTGTAGCTGCTCCATAGTCAATAATATCACCTATCAATCAACCACATTAACAACAAGGCAAAGGTTATTAATGTACATATCTAAACTTACAAGCTTAAAATAACTGTGATTATTTCCTTCACCCCAGGGCCCTAAATGGACAACTGCCGAGTAATGCTTATCAATCTGTTTAAAGAAACAGGCCTTTACCCTAAATTGGTTGTTGTTGCTCTATAATTTATTTTATTCATATATTGTGCATGGCATCACACAAACCATGTATTGTTAAGATATTTTGTTTTGTCTTTAAGCAGGCATTATTTTATAACAGGTTTGCTTTCGAGTTTGTCTTCATTTCTATCTTGCCATAAACATTTGAGGTTGTTGTAGTACACTGCCAAAGTCATTACAAGTCAATTACTCTGAAAATTATAAGTAGAACAGTGGGAAAAGCACCCATTCGCAATCTTTGAATGATGAATTCTAGTGTTAGCCACTGGCAGTATTTAATGCATTTTGGAGATTTATACTACCATCTCACCAGAAATATGGTCACAGAAGCATAATCCACTCAGATTTCTCTTTGTGCAGCTGTATCTCCTGATGAGTAATTTTCTGGGACAGAAGGGGAGCCAAGTTACATGCCACTCTTGATGTGTCTGTGTGTTTATTGAAAAAAATATGCTTATAGTTCTCATGGATGTTTCTTAAAAAGCCAATGAAATTATTGAAATATTTTTGATTAATAGACTGAAAGTAACAATTGTCATCAACGTTTTTGCTGTTGACTCCTCAAAATGCCTTTCATACAGCATGTGTTAGAAGCCTTTGGTAGTTATGGGAATAAAATATCAGATAAGGATTCCAAACAATATGCCGGATCTCTACTTGAAAATTAAAGGATTATCTCACAGCCTGAAAGTCCCATCAAGGGACAAAAGATCTTTATTAAACATATGGGGAAGATTTGGAGGTCGGACATGGGGGAGGGGGGAAGGTGTAAGGAAGTCCGAGAGAACAGGGACGATGATTGTGATAATCAGGAAGGAAATTAATGAAGGTTGTGTGGCACCCTGGAACACCTAGATAAAGTGCATACCTATGTGAGACTCTTACTTGTTGACTACAGCTCAGCCTTCATTATTCCCACAAAACTCATCTTCAAACTCTGTGGCCTGGGCCTTGGCACCTCCATCTGCAACTGGTTCCTGAACTCCCTAACTCACAGTCCACAATCAATAAGGATAAGCAATAACATCTCCTCCACAATCATCCTCAACATCCCACAAGGTTGTGTTCTCAGCCCCTTACTATACTCCATATATACCTATGACTCTGTGGCCAAATTCTCCTCCAATTCAATTTTCAAGTTTGCTGACAACACCACCATAGTGGGTTGGATCTCAAACAATGATGAGATAGAATACAAGAATAAGATAAAGAATCTAGTGAGCTGGTGTGGCAACAAAGTGATGGAGATTTTCATCGACTTCAGGAAGTGTGAAGAAGAAATGTCCCTGTCAACGTCAAAGGGAACAAAGTAGAAAGGATCGAGAGCTTCAAGTTTTTAGGTGTCCAGATCAGCAACAAACTGTCCTGATCCCCCCATGTCGAGACTATAGTTAACAAAGCCCACCAATGCCTTTACTTTCTCAGAAGACTAAGGAAATATGTCAGCTACAACTCTCACTAACTTTTACCGATGCACCATAGAAAGCATTCTTTCTGGTTATATCATCGCTTGGTTATATCCCTGCTCTGCCCAAGACTGCAAGGAACTACAAAAGGCTGTGAACGTAGCCCAATCCAACACGCAAACCAGCCTCCCATTCATTGTCTACACTTGCCTCTGCCTCGGCAAAGCAATCAGCATAATTACCACAAACCCCGGACATTCTCTTTTCCATCTTTTTCCATGGGAAAAAGATACAAAAGTCTGGAGTCACGTACCAACCGACTCAAAAACAGCTCCTTTCCTGCTGCTGCCAGACTTTTGAACGGACTTACCTTGCATTAAGTTGATCTTTCTCTACACTCCTCACTATGACTGTAACACTATATTCTGCACTCTCTCATTTCCTTCTGTATGAATGGTATGCTTTGTCTGCAAAGTGCGCAAGAAACACTGTATGTTAATACATGCGACAATAATAAATCAAATCAGATCAAATCAAATCAAAATGATCGGGAGAGTCAAAGTCGTATATGGGGTGGAATTGAGGTGGAGTTGGAGATTATGGGATTGTTGGGGGAATGATGTGTTGTAGCTGATTGCAGGATTTATAAACACATGAACCTGGAAGGAGTACTCCTTGTCTGATGGGCTTCCTTGGCCTCCATGGACCATGAATAAAAATCCTGGTAAAACAGAGGAATGCAGCCTCCTTAACAGTTTCATTGGTCTATGACTCCAGGCTACCTGGTCATCATCTTGTTGCTTTTTATGGAACTTTGTGAACAAATTAGCCGCAACATTCTCTACTTTACAAAGGTGACCACACATCAAAAGCACTTCACTGGCTGTAAAGTACTGTGGTCCATCCTGAGATCACAAAATATGCTGCACAATGCCAGACTTATTTTCTTTCCTTCTGTTTATTTGGTTTAATTACATCAGGGATGATAGGGATGGGGCATACATGCTGGTGTTCTCTGCATCTAAGAACAATTGCGATAAAACTTCGTATCTGTCATGTCACAAGAACACATGATAAATACAACTGGCAAGCCTGGCTTCCTATTGTCCCTCTGCACTTCTAAGTTCAGTAGGAACTTAATCTTAGGAGGCAGATGAATAAGTGGGGGCAAAACATATTCATTAAGCTTACAGTCTATTAAAATTCTCCTTGATTTCCAAGGCAACTGAAGGAATAACCAATACATCAATTGAGCATTGCAACCACATTGTTGGGTGGATGACAGAATTGACAACCAACTCTGATTTTTTGATCATATGTGTTTCAATTCCTCGATAAATATTCACCCAATTCTTTTTTAAAGGAATTAATATTCAAATTAAGCCTTACCCTTCAGAAAATATTTTCTTCCTGATTAGTAGTTCTTTTGATCAGTGTTCATTTTGAACTGTGTGTTCTAATCACAGTTCAGGCTATTATATTAACAATATCCGTAACCTATGAGTGGGATGCCACGTCTCTGAGGCAATGCTCCAAAGCACTTATTCTGTTTCATGTAATTTACAAAGACTTATCTGGAGAAGGTTACGACTGAATATTTAATGTTGGATATCAATGTTTTTTGACTCTGCAGAAGTATAGATACATTGGTTATATTGGGCATGTTGGAGCTGTTTTGTGGAGACGATATAAATTAAGCAATCAAACAGATCTGTCATTGGACCTTTGCACCTTTTTTCCTGTGATTTCAAAATGACTTGAACTGCATATGCATATTATTTGGATGTTCAAAAGCCCTTCAATGAAGTGCCCCTAAATACATTAATGAATAGGGTCAGAGCATGTAGAATTGGAGACAAATGGCAAAGTGGGTTGCTAACTGACTTTGAGGCAGAAAGCAGAGATGGGGGAGTGGTGGGGGGAGGGGCTCATGACCGGTCTGGGTGGCAGACGGGTTGGGGGGGGGGGTAAAGAGGGCAGTAATGTTGTGGGTTTGGGCAATACCTGGGGGCCAGTGGGAGCGATGTGGCAGGGGAACCGCATTCTTTTTCTTTCTGCGCACATGCAGTCGGAGCTGCAGGATTTCGGGCACGTTAAGCCCCACCCACAGGCTTCTGCAGTGCAATTCAGAGTTTCAAGTCCGCTCAGCACTTCGGATCAAAATGGTAAAATAGGACCCATCACTTCCCACCATCTGTCACTCTGAACAAGCTCCTATATATTTTCTCTACAAAACAACTCCAACATGTTGACCGTAATGGGCATTTTAAAAAGTCTACTTTGGCAGATGCTCCCCCCTCAGCCCACCACCACCATCTCCCTCCATTCCCACATCCCCACCCCAACCCACCTCCAGGGTGGAAGGCCTGACTCCAGTTAGCACCCACCCCTCAGAATGAAAATCCTGCCTTTGCAGACACTTTCTCCCAAGACATGCGCATCAAGCAGAGAATTTTTTAACTCTCACAATCCTCCTCGAGGGTGACTACCCAGTCCATTATTTACGATTCTTCTTAATTTTATAAAATGCTTTATGAATGGCATGTGGACTCATTTGAGAAATGATGACAGCTGCAGTTTTAGTTGAATAATGCATCGTCCATTGTACCATCAGGAGAGGTGTACAAGAATTTGATGAGTTTAGTAAATGAGCCTATACATCCTCTGTACAGCCCCCGGTTCCCATGTTTGAAATGTAAAATGTTAGTCAGACTCTGAGTGCCAACAATCAGTGAAGAGTAATCTCTAATGGGAATTTGCCATTTTCTCAGAATACCATGTATTTCAAACAGATGAAGTGATTTGAATTCTTCTAAATGACAGGATGATGTAAATATGCAAATAATGCATTTGCATTGTTTTGAAACAAGCTCAGATTTTATTGGAGGGTTTTTAAAAGTGTCCAAACCTTTGTTAGCTTTCTAAAAAAAATTCCAGAACAATGCATTTGTATTTTCAGCAGAAATGCCAAATGGAATAAGCCTTTACAAATTTATTTCTAGTCGTGCTACAAGTGATAAAGAAAGACAGAACCCCCGTGTCAGAACTGTATTAATTGCCTTTGTTGCGTGTTATTTGCTTGTTCTTTTTCCTTCTCTTCTTTTCGTTATCAGTGCTGAGAAGGGAGATGGGTGGCTTATTGCCTGACCTTGATGTGTTTCTCTATAATTGGCTTTGGGAGGTGGTGACCATGGGTTCTGCAGATCAAAATGGTGGACTTAATTTTTCTAATGATTTAATTGGTAATACACCATGTAACATGATAGTGGGCCACATAGGATTAGAGGAAAGAGGGATGTATAAATGATCTTGGTATTAGAGAAGAGAAGAATCAACTAGATTTCATGTTTCTCACCGTTCTTTGGCAAATCTTGCTGGAATATTATGGCTTGGATTTTAACTATGATGGAGAGCCTTTCTGTCATTGTGAAAATGGCAGAAGAGACCAAAATCCTGAAGTCCCAAATATTGTTTATCTTGCACTTTTGAGGGTAAACGACAGTGGAATTGGAACATAGGGGTTGTTTACAGTCAGCAAGGCAGGTATATTGAGCTGCTGTTCACTGCACAAAGGCTTGGGCTAGACTGACTAAAAAGCTCATGAAGCAGTCAATGATGTCACAAACTAAACACATTTGTCACTCTGTGAAAAGAAAATGCAAAATCTCTTTCCTGCCAGGAGGGGGAGGAGGCGGGGCTTAAGCTCACTAGAAAGCCAGAAGCTCACACTAGAGGGCACAATTGCACATTTGCAGATCTCTTTGTTCTGTGTAATAGCACAGAGCAAAGAGATCTGTCACTGCCATCACTCCCCTCCCCGAATATTGCTCACCTCACCTCTGCAATCACTAGCCTCTGCAGCCAAGGAATTGTGGGGGGAATTATGTGATGAGGGATGCAGGGGGATCAGCAGCAAGAGCATAGGTGGACCTTCAGTGACTCTTGCCCTTTCTTAACTAGGTGCCTTTGATTGAGGGAAGCTCTAGCTGGAGGTGACAAGTTAGCTGGATATTTGTACTTGTTGCATAGGCTGTATGGCGACAGGTCCAACTGCAGCTGGGTTGATACTAGTAGTGGTGAATTGGCCCTTAAGTGGTCATTAATTGGCAACTTAAGGGCCTCAATTGATCATGGTGCTGGAAGGTCAACCATGGGCCTTTCCATCCAGAACTTAATTCTGGTGGAGTTAGCAAGGTAGCAGTGTTTTAGAATGCCATCAATCTGCCTAAGTAAATGTCCTTTCCATCTGCAAGTTTGATGCCAGTGAGGCCACAAGTTTATAGAACATAGAACATAGAACATTACAGCGCAGAACAGGCCCTTCGGCCCACGATGTTGCGCCGACCAATTAAAAAAGCAATGACCCTCTAACCTAAACCAATCTCTTTCCATCCATAAACCTATCCACGGATCTCTTAAACGCCCCCAAACTAGGTGCATCTACAACAGCAGCAGGCAGGGCATTCCAATCCCTCACCACCCTCTGGGTAAAGAACCTACCTCTGACATCCGTCCTATAACTACCACCCCTTAATTTAAAGCTATGCCCCCTCATGCTAGCTTTCTCCATCTGAGGAAAAATGCTATCACTGTCCACCCTATCTAAACCTCTAATCATCTTGTATGTTTCAATAAGGTCCCCTCTTAGCCGCCTTCTTTCTAACAGAAACAACCTCAAATCCCTCAGTCTCTCCTTAGACCTTTATTTTGTTTAATCTCATCGGGTCTGCCCACGATGGATACTGGACAAGTTGGCATTGAGAGTATAAGGGCAAAGGGTTGTGGGGGGGTATGGGTTGGCATGAGTTGACACTAAGTTGAGCTAGGGGCTCTAAGGAGTGATAAGGATGGATAGAGGAGCATAGGTTAGCATAGAGGGTATGAGAGTGAGGCCATGAATGGCATAGATGTGGCATGGGGTTAGTGTGTGGGATATCTGAGATATGAGGACTGGAAGGCTGTTTCTCGTTTCATTGCTTTTTTAAAATCATCCACACAGTGTTGCCCAGACCGCCACTGCACTTGGCAGCCTCTGCATTCATTCTAGCCTCACCTGCCATGCCTCCCATTCTAGCCTTAGCTGCCATGTCTCCCATTTCTACCTGTAGCCCCAACCCACTCTCTACCCCACCATAGACATACCCCAACCCCCGCTCCAACTTCCACCTCAGTCTCCCCAGAGCAAAAATCCAACCTTCTAGGACACTTTCTCCTTGGTTGGGTTAGTGGAGTCAGGAATTGTCTGGACTCTGCACTCCCTGGAGTGAAAATTCATACCTATGTTTGCGTGATGGTCCAAGCTCAAATATTAAAAAGATGCTGCAATAATCATGAGACGTATCAGATGGCAGATGTGGAAGATGGAAGAGAGGACTTCGGAAAGTACTGATAGGATGGCATATGAAATAATACATTTTATTCCAGATTCGTGTTGTAGAATGAGATCCAATATGTTTCTCTAACTCTAAAGCTACATTGCTTGAAAAAGATTATTTAGTTCCATCAGCAATGTCCCAAACAATGAGCCTTATGTCACTATTTTGATTCTAAGTGCTGGACAGACTTGAAACTGGGAGTGTTTCAGATTCAACTTTTAGACCCATTCTTAGATGCCCCATATGCACTCTGCCTGCAAAAATATCAGCAATCCTGAATCGTGCTGCAAAAGCCTGTGGGCAGGGCTTAGCAGACCCAAAATCCTGCAGCTCCGATTGACACCTCCAACTGCGCATGTGCAGAAGAAAAAGATAGTATGCGGCTCCCCTGCCACATCGTTCCCAGGCTGGGTAATGCCTCCCTCTAGCCCCCACAAGCATTGCCCCACCTTCCACAACATTACTGACCCCCTTATCCCCCCATCCGGTCCGTCACCCAGGCCGATGACAGGCCCCTCCTCCCCTACCCCCCCACCGATTCCAGGCAGTGTAGCAGTGGACCACTCTTCCCCCTCACTGGAAGGGTGGCAGCTGAGCCCTTTCCCCCTCACTGACCTCAGACAACATGACAATGTACCTCCCTTATTCCCCCTCACCGATCTCAAGCAGAGAACCTTTGGACTCACCTCCCCCTGCTGATCTCAAGCTGAGAGCTGTTGGACGCTCAGTATTTACCTCCTCACTAACTGGAGCACCCAAATTGGTCTTTTGTGGAGCGTGTCTGTTTTGCACCGATTCTGGATAGGTGAACGCAGTGTTAAAGGGGGAAGTGCTGCTAAGGTTGGGCGTGCAGCCTGTTAAGCCAATTTAAATGCATGCAAACTGGGCACGGTCCTGATTGCGGGCATTTATGGGTCTTGGTAAAGGAGGAACTGGCATGGAGATGGGTACAGATCACGCTACTCGCCTCACACTCAACTTTATCAAGTTTCTGCGCTCAAAAACGGGTGCAACTTGATGGTAAAATGAGGCCCAATGGTTTACTGGTAGATCAGCATAGGTTTAACTATTTTACCTTAAATCATTATAATATATTTTAATACTCATAAAAAGCTTCAAGTCAATCGCATGGCTAACAAAATTCAGATACAAATCAACTAAGTGTAAATTAATTAAATAAAATATTTATACTGGTGAAAAGAAATAGTCTTGCATTACATCAAATAAGTAATGTATTTAAATTCATGCAATGTTTGAAATAATTATTGACCATATATCTTCTAACTGCTTTATAAAGCACTTTGAATATAGGCAAAGAATATTTGTTTTTGATAAAAATGGCCATTTCATGTTAGCAAAGCTTCTATTTCCTTTTATTATGGTGAGCCAGGGGTAACTTAAAATATTCTGTTCAACTGTGACATCAGTGAGTTGGGGTCTTGAGAGATCTGATGAGGTCAAGCTGCTACAGAATTGTGGTTTCGTCCTGTTAAACATACCCACAGCCTCAGGCTTCTGAATAAAAAGAACAATCCATCTTTACCAAATGACTATTTTCAAATTCAACAAGATTTGTCAGTCAGTGCAAGGAAGCTTCTAAATGAATATAGTCTGCCTTCACTGGGCAATTTCTATTCATTGCGATCCATCGCATTTACCATTAGATTGCCAATAACACATTCCTTATTGGGTAATCCCTGGCCTTCTGTTGCATCCAGGACATATCAAAATGGATGGGCTATTTAGGAGTATGATTATCCATGATGCACACCCTTAGAGCACAGTGCTATTTGTACGAAATAAAGACTGAGGTATTTGACATATTCATCACATTCTGTGTCAGTCAAGAAGGAAAACAAATTATCTTCTTAAAATCAATTAATATTACTTTTTGGTAATTTAATTTTGACTTTAAAAACAATCCTCCTTTCCAAATGAAAGAATCGGATTTAAAGATTGCATGTGAATTTGGGTTAAGCAAAAAACTCATTCTGCTGATTGACAGGGAGGATGTTTAGTGCACATGTGCATCTGAATGGGGTCCTTATATGCAAATTAACTGCTGTTGTTAACCCATGAATCAGCCAGTAACTTCCCTTGAGGCCTAAATGAAATAGGTTAACTGCTCCCATTTCTATTTTTCTTACTGAATATTAAATATTATTACTGTTACTTTAGTCAGCTTATTAAATGCTAAACCTAAATCATCTCTTCTACCCCTCACCACACTCCTGACAACCAATAATTGTTTTAATTCAAAATAATAGTGCAAGGAAGTATTGAACAAAATGATTAATTAAATCCATTTTATCCCTGTGATTTGAAATGGAAAACACAATTTCTTAGTCTAACCTGTCAACCATGACAACTTAGATTTGTACATTATGAAATAGAGTTAGCAGCTATTTATTTCAAGAAGTGGGTGAAGCTCTTGGTTTGGTTATTTTGTGAATGATGAAAACTTCCCTTTGAAATAAAACACAGCAACCACCTATTTCTTATCATATTTAAGTAGCAGTTTCATGAATGAACATCCGTTTCACAGTGTTTTGGAGCTCAGGGTGAAAACTACTAAAAAAAATGTTCAGAAGTTTTCCTAGTTTATATTACTCGATTAAGAAAATATTGCTTGTTACAATGCTTTCCTCCTTTGTCATGCTGCACAATTCTAACAGCAAAGCCAAATGCTGCCCATTCTCTTGCCTATAGTTCCATTTTTATCTTATAGAAATGTGAAAGAAACCGAATGCCTCAGATTTAAAGATGGGAAAGAGGTTTAAGCCCAGCAATATGCAGTGGAACATATTGGAAAGATCAAACGAAGGGTCATGTTCAATAAACTATCTCTAGTTGCCATACTTGTTAATACAGTAATTTTGCTCGACTAGAATACTGGAGGCCATGTGAAGGAGCTGATTAGTTTTTAGCTCTCTGGTTGCTGAGGTTGAATGTACCGTCTGTTCAGGTACACCATCATTCCAGCTGTAAGTCGCGCCTGCACTAATATTTCATGGAAAGTGATTAATGTGTTTTGACAACATCACTGGATTGCATATTTAATTAGATTATACATCTGGTGTATTGCATGCATCTGCAGCAAAGAAATCATATCCTGTATGAAAAATCTCATCAGCAAAGTCACGGGAAGTTTGATCCCTGACAATCTAAATTTGCTACAAAATGATATCAAATTATTTTACTGTTTCAGCTTTGGTGATCTCTATCTTCTTTCATTCCTAAGATTTCTTTTGTTCTCCCTCATTATGTCTTTATTTTTCACAGAATTTCCCAGAATCTAAGGCTCAAGAGCAGGCCATTCAGCCCAACCAGTTTATACTAGTATTTATAGAATACAGAAGCCTCTTTCAACTCCAATGGCTGCTTCCCATCTTACCTCAGTATACCCCTCTCCCCTCCTCCTTAATGTGTGCAGGAAAGTCTTCCCATAAATGTATCAATGCTTTCCGATTCAACCACTCCATGTAGTTTTGCCCTCCATGTTCTCACCACACTTTTATTTGATCTCATGCATATGCTCTCGCAGTGGAAACATCTATGAATGGAAATACTTTCTCTGCATTCAGTTGATTTAACTTGTTAATAATTTTAGAGATGGTCATATCTCTTTACAGAGAAACAAGCCCTAACATTCTTGAGATTTCCTGATTGTACAACCTGTCAGTTTTGTAAAATCTTCCTTTCACTCCTCTTGACCAGAAAAGTAAACTTGGTGGTTGAAAACTCAGTATGCTGTTTTTGTGAGCATTCTCATTTAAATGTATTTATTGTGTTCATTAAAAACAATGCAGCCAACATGAAACGTCTATCCATTATCTATCATCATTGTTTACCATCCGCAGCTAACTCCTAACATTCAATTCTTTTCAGGAGAAAGCAACAAATGAACATTATCCCACACACAAGTTCCATTATTAGTTGCGTTTCGGTCTTGTGTCACGAAAAATTTCCTGGATTAAGTTTTTAAAAGATGGAAATGATAACAGAAATGTAGTGCACTGCAAGGAAATTTGTCTCTCAATCCCTTCTTGTAACCATCAATAACAGTGTGGTATAATTACATTTAATGGCAACATCCATAGAACAGCTCCAGACATTAAAAAAGTTAAATTGTACATGGAAAGATATGTTTTTCAAAAAAACAATCAGCAAGGTCAGTAATAAATGGATATTTTTATTGAGAAACACTTGTTTACCATATTTTTTGAGACATATTGGATGGACCAATAACGTCTTGTCCATTATCATTTGCATCATTTTACACTCGTAAAAAAATCTCTACAATGGAACCACAGCTGCAAGAGATACTTTATACATAAAAGAACTTGACCACATATGAGGACTGCAGTGCTTCTGATGGCATAATTTTGTTGTAGCAAGTATAATGGAAAGCATTTTGCGCTGAAGTGTTGCAATTGACAACTCTTGTCAAAGATACCCTTGTAGCTTGTGTTCCTGTCACGTTAGGCCAAAATTGGATATCTCAGACTGGAGGAGGTTGGAGAGATAGGAAGAGATATGGATGGATGAGATATAGCTATGTCGAAATGAAAATGCTGAAAAATTCAAGAAGGGGCTATTTTTATTTTCTGTCAGTATCGATCTGAAAGGAGCTCCGAAAATAGATTCTTTAAAGTTTTGCCTTTCTGTAGATTTAAAGAAAAATGAATCAGCCCTTCCCAGCAGCCTCTCTGACATATATTTGGCACCATGACAATATCTTAAGTCAATATTCTTTCTTTTCCACGGACACATGGAAGACGCCCATTAACAATGTCATAACAATGTGAAATTTGTAACAGCACCATATGCATAGCAAACTTTATAGTTTAATTATTTTCTTTGCAAAGGGAGCTCTTTGGGAGTGCTGTAAAAATTCTTACAGCTGTCCAATTAAGTTGACTGGATATCAAACAACCAGAATGCAGGCACCAGCCTGCCTAAAATTAATGGGCTCAAATGTGTATCAGCAGCAAATTTTGACAATCATACCAGACTCAGGCCAACACAATCTTTATACAGAGAAAATGGATGCCCAGAAGAAATTTCTTGGCAGGTTCAAATGGCATCGTAAAATAGTTAAATGGAAAGTTTTACTTATTTGTAACTGTAGTCTGAACTCAAAGCTGGGAGTACATCCTTGAAGTCACTGCAGGAATTCCATCTGTTTTTAAAATGTATATTCTACAAAATGCACGTGGATGATATAGTTCCAACAAAGGTGTACTTTCATTACCAGTAGCAATGATCAGGGTCTGAACACTGACGTGTTACTGAAGCAATGACAGATCTGTGAATTGATTCATGATTTCAAAGCAATAGGGACAATTTTGTTGAATGGTAGCAGTCAATGATTCCTGGAAACGCATAGTAAGTACACATTGTTTTGCTTTAATTTACACATGGATTGGTGTATTATTTTAGATTCAGACACTGCTTTCCTTATAAGAGGAAAGGGAGATTATCACCATCATCTGTCTTTTTATGTGCTAGCTAAATTGATGAAACACATAGACCTTTCCAGCTCAAATGTAACAAGGGCTGGTGGATATTTCAAGTTCTATTATGTTTACTAAAGTTGAATCTATTGTAAATAATTTTGCCTAAATTAAACTTTTCAGTAGAGGTTTTTTTTGATTGTTCTTCTCGCTATCCTATTTTTTCACTTATAACATCTCTGCACATGTAATGAAGCATCTTTCAATTTAGCTAGGCATCAATGGATCATAAATATTTAATTATCATTTTTATAGCTATATCTTGAAATAAATTAACTTGTGATGCATCAGTATAGGATTATCTGCATAAATGGACATTGGATATCAATCCCACTGACTACGCTTTTTAAAGATCCTCAAAAGGCATTGTTTTGCTATTCTGATGAACTTGCCAACTTGATGATGGTTCAATTGAATCACTATGCAATTTTTTGTAAACATTTAAAAAATGAGTAAACAAAGAGTGTGATAGAGCACAAACTTCCCTCACCAGGTGTTCTGGAAGATGCTATGATGCAACCGAGCTACGATTAAAATGTCCCAAACTTACATAGCTAAGTAAAATTGGATTCATTTCCATAGGTTGCCTGTAAATCCAGTTTACGGCAGAGCAGTGATTTTGTGACTTTTCAGAGCTTGTCACCATTTCCCAAATGTGTTTGCTGCAGAGACATTACTCCAGTTTCAGTACAGTAGAGCTCTGCTGTAAAGCTGGCGATGTTGTTTTTCCTTGTGAATGGTGAAAAACCTTGTGGATCGCCTGCTATTTAGTGTGGTGGCTGCTAATAGTGGCCACATATAAACTGATTTTGAGCGCAGTTAAAGTATAAATGCTTAGGGACTGTATTCAGTGCAGATCAGTGAGCAATCTTATACTACAATCTACAAACATAGCTCTGTGGTGTGTGCTGACTTTTATCCTACTGAGCAAACTGCTGGCTGTTAAAAGTCTCAGCAAGAACCAATAAATGCCAAGTTATCTGCTGAACTAGCAACACAGCCAGTTTAGAGCAGGGCAGTATCAGAATTACATGTATTTCAATCGAGATTTAAGATCCCTTTTTATTGTGCCCAGGACGAACAGTTCTGACCAGGCCAATGCAGTTATTGTGTGACAAGGTTGCACACTCAGAGTTTTCATTATAAATGTGGTCACAGGAATTTATATTGCAGAAAGTGTGACACAAAAGTCTGACAATAGGAAGTAAAGGTTTGTAGATAGGAAGAGCACACAGGAAAAAGACCTTATTAGTACATAACTGCAATTTTTGTATGTAAAATGGGAAAATAATGTGCATTAGCATTCAAAGCGTCAGTGAACAATAAATGAAAGCAAAAGCAATAATGTGATTTTTACAAATTTAGTTCTGCCATTGTACTTCTTTTCTTAAAGGATGTGTAGTACTAGTCATTCCCTTAAGTATTTTGAATGTTTTGCTGTAATAAAAATTGGCTATCACTGTCTTTCACCTGCTTGTATGGGTAGGGGTGGTAACTCTGAAATCCCCATGCGAGCTGGACAGAATACCATTATCTTTTGCATGTGCATTTCATCAATCTCTCCAAAGGTGAGTTGAGTAAAGCAAGATAAGGCTTGGCTTAGTTTGAATGGTTATATTGATTTATCTCACATTCAGGTGAAACACAGGGGCAATTTCCAAACTTGCCGCACCAGGTGCAGATTGTGCTGATCCAGGAGAACAGGACGTGGGCCTAAAAATCACTATTGCATCCGGCACCAAACAGTTTGTAATCGTCCTGGTCCCTTTCCAATGGCAGGAAGCAGATCTGGGCACGAGGCCAATTTTGACTGGATTTCAAACTCATTACCATGTTCAGCAATTGATAGCTCCCCCTTCCCAGAATGCTCCCACCTCTCCAGAGGGAAGTCATGCTGATGCGAATCACTACTGGTCTCCAACAGCTGGTGACCGCAGGACATGGCCCAATGGTGCGCATCGGGCAGTGCCCATCAGGCAGTCCCCAGCAGTTCCAGTTAGATACCACCAGTGTCTGGGGCAGCACCAAGGAGATGGGGTCTGGGTGGGGGCTATTACAGCAGAACCATGCAAAGGAGCCATGCAGAGTTGATCATGTTAGGGGTCCTGATTTTGGGGGGTGGTGGGGGGGGGGGCATGTTGGGGCTTAGGAGGGGGGAGGGTGTGGGGCATCATGCCACCAATGAGAGTGGGGGCAAAATCCAAGGGAAGAGGGAAGGTCTTTTCCAGTACACTGTGAAACTGTGAGGTTGTGGCACCCTTGTGGAAAGGCACCCAAGTGCTTTGAAGCTGGGCTTATTGGCATGTCTGGCCCTGCGCCCCCGCACCCCCCCCAGTACCAGCGCATACCACACCACTTTCCAGTGACATGACTGAGCGTGGGACGATTGCAATGTGGACTGCGCCTGAACAACTGCTTTACATTGGGGGAATTCCACCCGTGATCAATGTAACTAAAATCAAACTATGCAACCTATATTTGATTTTGATTTGATTTGATTTAATTTATTATTGTCACGTGTATTAGCATACAGAGAAAAATATTATTTCTTGTGTGCTATAAAGGCAAAGCATACCATTCATAGAAAAGGAAAAGAGAGGGTGCAGAATATAGTGTTACAGTCATAGCTAGGGTGCAGAAAAAGAGCAACTTAACATGAGGTAGGTCCATTCAAATATCTAATGGCAGTAGGGGAGAAGCTGTTCTTGTGTTGGTTAGTATGTGTCCTCAGACTTTTGTATCTTTTTCCTGGTGGAAGAAGGTGGAAGAGAGTATATCCAGGGTGTGTGGGGTCCTTATTAATGCTAGCTGCTTTTCCGAGGCAGCGGGAAGTGTAGACAGAGTCAATGGGTGGAAGACTGGTTTGAGTGATCGAGTGAGCTGCGTTCTTGGCTCTTTGCAGTTTCTTGCGGTCTTGGACAGAGCAGGAGCCAAACCAAGCTGTGATACAACCAGAAAGGATGCTCTCTGTGGTGCATCTGTAGACATTGGTGAAAGTCGTAGCAGAAATGCCAAATTTCCATAGTCTTCTGAGAAAGTAGAGGCTTTGGTGGGTTTTCGTAACTATAGTGTGAGCAGGGAGGGGTACCAAGACAGGTTGTTGGTGATCGGGGTGCCTAAAAATGTCTCGACCATTTCTACTTCACCTCCACTGATGTAGACAGGCGCATGTCTTCCACTACGCTTCCTGAATTTGATGTCTGTCTCCTTCATTTTGTTGACATTGAGGGAGAAATTATTGTCATCATACCAGTTCAACAGATTCTCTATCTGTTCCCTGATCTCCGTCTCGTTATTGTTTGAGATCCAACTTACTATGGTGTCAGCAGCAAACTTGAAAATCGAGCTGGAGGGGAATTTGGGTCTCACAGCCATAGGTGTATAAGGAGTATACTAAGGGGCTGGAGACACAGCCTTGTGAGGCACCGGTACTGAGGATGATTGTGGAGGAGGTGTTGTTGCCTATCCTTACTATTTGCGGTCTGTGGGTTAGGAAGTCTAGGATCCAGTCATAGAGGCAGGAGGCGAGCCCCAGGCCACAGAGTTTGGAGATGGGTTTCGTAGGAATAATGAAGGCCGAGCTGTAGTCAATAAATAGGAGTGTGACATAGGTGACTTTGTTATCTAGGTGTTCCAGCATTGAGTGCATACAAAATAAGTTTGTATTTGCATACAAAACAAAAACATGCAGCACTGTTCCCACTCCTGGGAGTCATTTTACTTAGCCAGATTAATTTCCATTGCTCTGGTTGCAGAGCACAAGGCAAAACCTTTCTCCCTGCAATTTTCTTGCCAAATAAACATAAGAGGCTAGAGTTTTCCAGCCTTGCTCACCCTGCTACAGCTGCCAGTGAGAACGGAGAATTTGGCACTTGGCTAAATCTCCATTCACAGCAGCACGATCAAAGAATCCCAGCTGCAGGCAGGTTTGGAGAACACCATCCAGAATTATAGAATGTTTATTGGACAGAAAGTGGCTATTTGGCCCATTGTGCCCAGGCTAGCACTTTGCAAGCCCAACTCAGCTAGCCTCACTCGACCAACCTTTTCTCGAACCTCTGCAAATGTTTTCTCTTCTGGCGCTTGTCTTATTCTTTTTGAAAGCCATCATTGAACCTGTTTCCTTTACATTCTTAGGCAGCACATCCCACTTCCTAATCACTGCATAATTTATGCCCAAATGCTCCGATGTCTTATTCCTATACCCTCTTTGGAGCTACACCCTTTATTACTGTCTTTCCTCTTTCTTCCTACCAAAATGTACCACATTACACACCTGTCTTAAATCTCATCTGCTATAGGTCCAACCATTTTATCAGCCAGTCTGTGTCTCCTTGAAGTCTGTCACTATCTTTCTCACATTTCACAATTTCTCCAAGTTTTGTGTGTTCTGAAAATTTTGAAATTGTGCTCTGTGCACCCAAGTCTAGGTTATGAATATAGATCAGTAAAGTAATGGGCCCAGCTGGGAGCCTTGGAGAACTCAATTGTGTATCTTCCTCCAGCTAAAACAAAATCCACTATACTACTTGCTGTTTCCTGTCACTCAGCTCAGTTGCTGCTACCGTACCATTTTTTCATGGGTTCAGCTGGGCTGGAAAGCCTATTCCAATCTTCTTGAAGCATTTTGCTGCCTGACTGACACTTTTCTTTCTGTGATTTTTAAAAGCATCCCTCTCCAAGTGGTGAAAAGGCTGTCCTTCTCACGTACCGACAGAGATCAAAGAGTATTCCACAAAGTCCACTTCTAAATATCCAGCACACTCACGTCAATGATGATTTCAGTTTCTGGGAGAAACAACTTCTGGTTCACATATCAACCACCTTTTGTCTCAGTAGTTTATTTTAATTTAAATTTGAAAGGGAATATAAATCATTTTTAAAACCCATCATTTATAATAATCCCTTTTGCTCCATAGGAAAAAAAGTGTCAAACAATTGGAAATATGGCACTTAATTGCACAGAATTTCATGTTCCGAGCTTTCAAGTTTTCATATTTTTCTCCAAATTTCTTCAATCTGAGCCCGATACTAACTCATTTGCATTCCAACCTTGTCTTCTCTTAAAATGGTTGACTGGCAGGGATTTAACCTCACCAAACCGCCTGCGCACGGAAGAGAAGAATACCTCCGAACACAAATGGCACGTTGATCAGAATCCTGCATGACCTGCTCTGAAACGTAATCACAAAGAATAGAAAATGCAAATTTATCTTCAAAAGAAATTGCCTGTGCGGCACAGGTTTATTTATATCTCCAACAGTTTAATCCAGTTCTTATTATGTGCATTATGCCTTAAATTATATGCACTCAAGCAGGATTAAAGTGAGATTGTTGCATTTTGAGTATGGAGACAATTCTTCAGTAAAGAGAGAAATTAGACTGGTACAAGACTATATTTGTCAAGCAACTATTTTTGTTGCATTTTATATTACAGTTATAAAGCTCTTTCATGGGAAAGGATTCTTGGTGAAGAGTACAATATTTTACCTTAACTAAGCAAAAATGTGATATAGGGATGTATTTGTAAAATGTAGCAACCGCCCAGAACCAATGCCATGAGTATTCAATATATTGGATGCAGACTGGATGTCATTTTTAAAACATAGCTTGTTTATTGAACTACATTACAGTATTGACTGCACTTCAAAGGGATTGTAAAGCGCTTTGGGATATCCTGAGATTTTGAAAGGCGCAACATAAATTCAACCCCTTTCTGACCTTTTCCAGGCAAATAGTACAGTTCTTACAGTTACTTGAAATCCTTCTTTCATTTGCTAGCAGCATCAAAAATAATGACATGATAGCACAGAAAAAACTTGTTAGCTATAGCCAAATTTATGATCTCAGTATTAATGGATTAACTAGAAATGATCAAACCAGGGGATATTAACAGTTAAAAAGCAAGGGACATGTTCCAAACCCACCAGGTACGTGCTTGTTGCCATTTTTAGAATGATGGGTTTCCTGACGTCGGATAGTGGGACATTCATTAGCAATTTTTAATCAGACTGATAGGGAGCTCTATATAAAGTTTGCAGCTGCTGTGCAGGTTTCCCAGGAGTCGAGGAACCAAACAGTGAAAGGGAGCCATAATCTACTAGCTTCATATCTTTACCAGCACTCTTTGTGAACCATGAGGAGCAGGGATGCTCCTCCAAACCATCAAGGAAGACTTTGACATCCTCTTTGCTGATTGTGACCTCTCTCCTATTCTCTGACTGGTGACCTCCCCTCCTTCTTCAATCATCCCTTGATTACTTCTTCCATGCCCAAAGACCTTGATTGCTTACCCCTTAATGTGACATTCATGGTCAACCATCACCCACCACCCCTGCCCTCCTCTGCCTTCAGATTGTTTGGTTGCCTCCCGCTGCTAGGTTTACCCCCCCAACAGGCACCAAGACTGTCAATTTGGCTCATTGTCAGGAGGAGAAACTATGATAATAAAGCTCTGCTGTTAAATTCAGCGAGACCTCTGTGTCCTTGAACTCACCCGAGAATTATCAGGGTCGATGATTTAAGTTTTTTGTAAGCCATTTTGGTTGCATTCTCTCTTCATGTTATTTAATGAAAAACCAAACTCCTGATAGTGGTACCAAAAAAGTCTTTGTTCTGCACATTGTGCTTTATAGAAAAGGTAAATGTGCTTTGCAACATATTCCCTGATTTCTACTGAGATAAGCAATTTCACAAGTAAGAGTTTAGGGATAGGAAATGAGAATATCAGCCCCATTTCTGCTCCTGATCATGATCCAAGTGACCATTGCTGGGAACTTTCTATGTCTAGTTAACAGGGTTTTGCACAATACCAAGCTCCCCATGGCTGACTAGCCAAACAGTTAGTAGAATGCTTTGCAAGGTTTGCATTAAGAAATAGATTGTGTAATCTCTACTGGATATTTTGAGGAAAGAAGTGTTTGTCACTGAGCTGGACAGCATGGTGGCACAGTGGTTAGCACTGCTGCCTCACAATGCCAGGGACTTGGGTTTGATTCCCAGCAGAATCTGTATGTTCTCCCTTTGTTCGCATGAATTTGCTCCAGTTTCCTCCCTTAATCGAAAAGGTGTGCTGGTTAGGTGTATTGGCCATGCTAAATTCACCCTCAGTGTACCCAAACAGGCACCGGAGTGTGGTGACAAGGGAATTTTCATCGTAACTTCATTGCAATGTTGATGTGACACAAATAAATAAACTTAAATTTCTTGTTTTAGAAATGAAGTCAATTAAAATAACCTTACTGAGATCAAAAGCCTGTGTCTGAAGTCATGAAGATATCTTAGAGCATGAAACAAATGAGCTTGCAGAATCATGAATATCTTTGCACGGCTGAGGTTAAACACGTGTAAAATGTGCCTTCAGTCTCCCAGAGGAAGGGATGACGAGTGTCATATTGCACTATGGATCCATTAGCTACAAATGCCATCTAACCACAACATACTAGCCAGTGCCAAGCAAACCATTTTTCACTGGAATGCTTTTTTTTTCAAATCCTCAGAGGACTATTGAAAACCATTTCTGTAACAAGAGGGGGTTTCAGCAGCAGACGCATTTTAAAAATTTAAAGCAAGAGGTTGCAAAGAATTTTAATTGATTTTTGTTAAGTCTTTTGTTGGGATGTTGAATTGGATGAGTTAATCAGCTCAGTGGTCAGAAGAGAGCTTTCAACAATTTCTTTCTTTTAAGTACTACCAACGACGTGCATTTGTACTGCACCTTTTAGAAAAACACCCTTCACAAAAGCAGAGTCAAAAAGTGCTGAGTCAAAGAAGAAAATATTTAGGAGAAGTTGGTCAAATCTTGATCAAAGAGCTGAGTTTTAAAAAAGGCCTTAAAATGGAAAGGGGGGGATACAGGGAGGAAATTCTCGAATCTGGGGCCTAGGCAGCTGAAAACATGGCCATGATCAATGAATGTGTGGGTCAGAGACTGGGGCCAATGTCCAAAAAATTAGCATCAGCAGAATGGAAAGTTTGGTGGGGTGGTGATTCTAAGTTTGGAGGAGGTGAAAGGAGTACGGAGATTGTGAAACCCTTACTTGATGGCATTGCTGCAGAAGGTAATACCGATCCCTGACATTAGCTCACTCACTCAATCTTTCCAGTTAATCCTTTCTTTTTAAGAGTAGGCCACCCGACATTGTTTAAATGGTGAGTGATGATGATGGGTGGCACAGTGGTTGGCACTGTTGCCTCACAGCACCAGGGATCCACGTTCAATTCCTGGCTTGGATTACTGTCTATGTGTCATTGCACTTTCTCCCCATGTCTTTGTGGGTTTCCCCCGGGTGCTCCAGTTTCCCACAGTCTGAAAGATGTGCTGGTTAGGTGCATTGACCATGCTAAATTCTCCCTCAGTGTACCTGAATAAGTGCAGGAGTGTGGCAACAAGGGGATTTTCACAATAACTTCATTGCAGTGTTAATGTAAACGTACTTGTGACACTAATAAATAAACTTTAACCTTTAACTTGCAGCAATCGGCAGAGAGAAGTGACTGAGCAGCTATGGTTTGATAATTCAAGCCACATCAAAGCTTTTTGAGAAAAAAGATTGGAACTGTGAAGTAAAAGCAGAAGACGTTGGACTTGCAAAGGAACCATTTATGAACTGAAGAAAAATACAGGTTAACATTTCAGCTAGGTCAAAATATTACCCTGCCTTTTCTTCCTTTGAGTTGTGACTACTTGCCATGTTTCTGGTATTTCCTGTGATGCAACCTTGACTGGACAGTGGTTTACTAATTTGTAAATTCATGGTAAACAATGCTGGTGTGGGCTAAATTATATTCAGCCGTCTCACACTATTAGATTTAGGATGCCCTCCCAACCCAATTATGTCACTCGCGTTTGTTCCTCCAACTTAAAATAACCAATTATGAAAGCAAAGAGAACATTAACATTATTTATAATTATTTTGTAACCGTTTAAATTTTACAATATGTCTACACAGATAAATGATTCCTACATCCTGGAATCTAGCGTTCTAACACATTTTCAGTTTTTAATAAAAATGCATAGATAGAGCAAATTATTTGTGATTCAGTATGTAAGTCATAGTTAGAATATTGCATATAAGAAATGCTGACTATGATCTCTGCTGTTTAGTGTCTGATCATCAAGAAAGCGGATGGGATTAAAAAAAGCTGTAGTGGGGAATTGGCACTGAAAGAGTTAATGTTTCTCTTTGCAATTCATCTCGTCAGCTTTGAAAAAGCCAGTCTGTGCTGTGCAGCATTCACTAGGGAGACAATATAGTCAGCAATAATGAATGAAAAGGTGCACTGCTGTGGTAGATTTCAGCACGCAAGGGCTATTTCAGTACAGAGAGATTTGAGTTCAACGTTTTTATTGGATGTTTTTGCCATTTGAACATTTTGCAACCCAAATTTTTAACCAAGTTATTTTTCTTCCCCCACCTTCCCAAAGAAAGACTTCACTGAGTTGTCTGTTGTCACGATCCTGTGGTGCTAGTGTAAACCCATTTCTGAGGATGGATTCCCAAGGGGTTCAGCTTGCGCAGGTAAATAGGTTGCTTCTGAACCCCAATCACTCAAAGAAGTAATTCAGCTCATTGTCAGTATTTTCCCACAGTTCAAGTCTTTTTTTTAAATGGTTTCATTTCAAGTGACACAAAATAGATGCTTTTTTTAAAAAATTGCAAGCTGTTCAAATAAAATATACTCAACAAACAACATTTTGTAACTCTTCAGTGAATAGTAGCATTCCCTCACTGTTGTGAATTGCAAGACTTTCCACAATAATCACAAAGGTGAAACATATTGAAGGTAGATCCAGACACCTTCTGAGCACAGAAAACCTATGAACCTCTAACCACTGCTCCCTCCCAGATATTGTGATGACCACCCCACCCCAACAATGGAAAGCACAGCCAAGGATCATTCTCAACAACAAGCCCTCTCTTTAAGGCACTGAAAGGCAGTGAGTGACCCAGCGGCCCAGATTAACCTCAGAATTGAGGCTACCTTCTTGATTAAAATATTATCTTGGTTCAGCCAGAAATAATTTCATCCCATAATGAGCACCCTATCCCCATGCAATCACAACGTCTGCTCCAGCTAAAATCATGCCTCGTTGCAACATCTGTTCCTCCAAGCAACATATTCTGTCCTGCAAGTATCAGGTCTCACTGCTGGTATTTCTGCTTCAGCAAGTAATGTATTCCATGCAGGATCATGGCAAACCATTTGTGTGGGGATCCACACTCTTTTGTGCTTAATCACTTCTTTTTAATAAGTAACTTGATATTTAAAATGTCATGTTTGATCTGAACCTTCTTTCCCAGTAAACATATACTCCTTGTTGCAGCTACAAATAAAGTTTAATCCTATTTTACTCAAAGGATATTTTTTATAATGGCTTTGGTGGAAAATTCAACATCCACCAATAACTGAAATCGTGATGGGTGAGGGCAATTAATTTGGCAGGAGGTAAGGAATCTTCTTTCCCAATGGTGAGATAAACTGTGCAAATTTTATACTCTGGGCTTTCAGGGTGGGCTAAAGGCCAATCTGGTTTCCCAATGAACAATGTTGGGAAGCCCATTTACATTAATTAGCATCGCGTGCATGCTAATTGAAAGGCCACCTTGTCAGAATTAAGTTCAATCTCCAAATTAAGATCCCGCTGCTGAGAATTTTAAATGTTGACCTCTTCAGCTACATACAAGTGGCGTGTGCGTGGCAAACTTCATCTCTTCCATGACTTTGTGGTCAGGAGATGTTGCTTTCTCCTTCTTGGGGACCTCACACTACTTCACTCTGAGTGCCATTAGTTAGCAAATGCTCTGCCAAAGCTGGACAAGGGAGGAAAGGTGAAAGAGCGCGGTGAGTAAGATGGAAGACCAGGGCAACACTGGACAGGGGAAACTGGCTTACCCGGGATGTGTGTGGGAGTGTCTGGAGAAAGAGAAAGAGAAAATGTCCAGACAAAGAGAAATGTCGTAAGGCAGCACAGTAGAATAGTGGCACACTGATTAGTACTGTGGTCTGACAGTTCAACTCCAGACTTGAGTAACTGTCTGTGTGAAGTCTGCACATTCTCCCTGTGTCTGTGTGGGTTTCCTCCAGGCACTCCGGGTGATCCAGTTTCCTCCCACAGTCCAAAGATATACAGGTTAGGCGGATTGACCAGGCTGAATTGCCTCTTAGTGTCCAAAGATGTGTATGTTAGGTGGATTAGGCAGAGTAAGTGCTCAAGATTATGGCCTAACTCTTAATTTTAAAATTGTGTTCATTTTTCTACATTCCCGCATCAGAAGAAATTGCTTTTCTGTATCTATTACTGAATTCACTGATCATTCTGTACACTTCAATGAGATTAATCCTATACTGTTGAAACTCAAAGAAATACAAGGCATGGTTTTGCAACATATCTTACGTCCCTTGATCCTTCAAGTATCATTCTGGAAATTCGGCTCAGCACCTCACACCAAGGTCAATAGATCCTTCCTGAAATGTGATGCCCAAAATTGAACACAGTACTCCAAATCAGTTCTGACCAAGTCTTTCTATATAACTGACACAAACTGTCCTTTGTCTTCCTGCCCTCTTGAAACAAAGAATAACCGGCCATCAGTCTTTTTGAGCCGAGTTTCATGAGTCAGCCATGGTATAGCTAAACAAAATGGACCACATAGCCTACACTTGTTCATTTGTTTTTCAGATCACGACCTGGATTCTCAAAAAGCCTCATTGAGCACTCTTATGTATAATTATTTATTCCAGTCACTGATGTCAATCATTTAGAAGTGCCCTAATGTGATACTTTCTCTTTGATCACAGATGAAGAATAACCATAAGGCTCTCGGAAGCCTCCTTAATGATTATTATTGAATGTTCTGCAATTGGGTTTAATTAAAAGCATTGTTGAAAAATGATTACAAAATTGTAATAGAAAATCATGGCTTCCTCCTGCAGAAGATGCCAGCCCAGGTGTTTCATTTTGCATGCTTATTTTCATTTTGGAGGTGTAACATTTCATCTTTCAATCTCGTCATTCTGTAATGACTGTCTGACATTCAGACTCTCATCGCATTTTTGTGGCAGACGATTTTCTGATTGTGTTGTGATTAGTATCTGCCTATTTCCTGATTAGCCATTTGAACATGATTCACTCCCGATATTTTTGAACAAGAGTGGCTGATGTCCATGACTTATATATTTGCGTTTGTTGATTTATCAACACGGGATGCTTAAACATTTTAACGGTTCCATTTTAAGTCTTTCCTTGCAGTAGTGCAATCTCGACAGCAAGATTCCGCACACAAATTGTTACGCTCTTTCACAAATAACATTTCCATTCAAAATGTACATCTCCATCGATTGACAAAGCTTTCAGTACTTTTCATTTTTGGAGGGGAGGAGGTTGTAAGGCAGCTGTTTATATTGTCAGAATAAGGTTTTTCCTCCACCCACCAGGAAAGAAATGTTTAAAAATAATCAGTTCTAATTTATGGAAGTTTTTATTTTATTTGCCTGCACTGAGGAAACATCACTGCATCTCGATCTTTATTAAAACAGGGCACAATCCACTTGAAGCCATTTTGAAGTGATTTGATGTTCTTCAACTTGAAGGGCTTCCTACATAATACACTATTCCCCAGCTAAGGCAGCATGACTTGCATGCTTCATTGTACTGTTATAGGAGGTGCATGAGAGCAGCTTGGACTGACTTGTCAATGTTTTTTTTTATCCCTCCTTCACCTCCGAACTTCATGGATTTCTAAAACCGGTCTCCTCTTTTAATGCATTGAGTAAATGGCAGCACATTCTGCTCTCAATCAAAACTGCTTCAACGTTAAAAATAGAGAGTTACACCATTGTCCTGTTAAATAACCTCCTTTCTCCAAAAATTGCAACCCAGCACCGGTTTCCAGCTGCCATTAAAACATTAAACCAGGCTGTCTATTTAGGTCACTACCTATATTTGGCTTAAATTGTTATCAAGAAATGCAGTTGAACCCTCTAGCAGTCTCATTAGTCATTACAAACACACGGTAGATGATAGCTTCCTAATTTTAAACTGAAGTTATATTATAGTTTGTAATTAACAAGTTCTATAACAGATTACATCTTAGAAGCTTCTTTTGCAAGCATCGATATGTTACAATGCTGTTCCTTCACCTTCATCTCTGAGACTGGGTTCAAGTCAACCCTCGAAACAAAATGGTGCCTACCCCATTTTTCACTTTCTCTCTCATTTTCTTTTCGAGGGTTGCAGTGCAAATCCTTCAAGCAGCCCACTCCAGTTTCTGGTTATAACTGTGTCGAGAAGCACACAACTGTATACTGCATTTATCTAGTTATTTGTTCTTCGACAACCTTATGCATGAAGAGGACTCGGTGGTGAGAATACGTTACCAATGCTCTGGAAGACGCTCCTTTCAAATTGCAGCTCTGGCAGTGTGTTGCAGCAATGGTGAAGTGGAGGGGGGGAGATGTTTCTAAACATATTCGGCTCCTGACACAGGAATTTGTAATGCTGTCACCAATTGAAACATGGAAAACCATTCTATTCTCCTAAACTGTCATCTCTTACCTTGATGTCTACCCTCACCACTCTTTCCCATAGGAACAAGAAGATACCGGCCTATTTCTGCATTATTAAAATCATGATTATGTCTCTCTGGGCTGGTGACCCAGGATGTGGGTTTCATTTTTAAAACTGGTTTATGGGTTCAATCATCCTGAGAACATCCCACCGCATGACAAGCTAACAGCTTCTTGCAATGTAGAAGATGCTCCCCCCTTACTATCCTGTGCGACCTAAGGATATTTTTGAAATAATTTAAATGTAGAAAACATAGTCAAAAAATTATATATCGGCAGAGGTTCGGTAAAATTTGAACTTTTTTTCAGATATACAGCTAGATCAGGAAACTTTCTTGTTTGGTGAAATATGTTTACAAATGCTTGAATGACTTGTGACAAGCCGTGACAAACCTTTCTAAACAAAGGTCAACATTGGTGCTGGCAGGTCGTGCATCACATTTTCGACTGAAATGAACACAGAGGATGTTCCCATGATCCTAAGCAAATGTCCCTTTGGCAGACCACGGCAAAAAAAGGGGGAAGAATGCAAGGTCAACCTCAGGTCATGGTCATTCAGCAAATCTTTGTACAGCAAGCTGATACCCATTCCATTAGATATGAAAATCCACTTATTGTTTAAATACTGATTGTTTCCTGTCAAGTGAGTTTGCTCACAGAGTAGCCACGGCAACTGTAATGAGATAACACAGGGTATAGAACAACCATTAGCAGATCCTGGGCTCTAAAAAAGAGGAACATTCGTATTGCCATCAAAACTGAAATCACTGTAGGTTCTTCCAAAATCACAAAGCAAAGAACATGCATCTATGTGCTTTCCTCAAAAAAATTCCTCATTTCCAAAAAACATTGTGGACTGATTTTAAATAGCTAGTTCATTGCGGACATCTTTTATCTATTATTATCTTCTCCCAGCATGCAATTACCTGGCCTTTCCACATTTTTTTTGAGTTTAAGTGGGGTGGCGGGGACAGGGGGTATGAAATGGGGAGAGGGGCGTGTGGAGAGGGGGGTTTGGAGGGGGAAGGAGGAATCCGCCCACTTTTACATTTTCTGCATTGGGAGGGTTTTTTTATTCTCTCTGTTGGTTTCCCAAGCCATACATGACAACAAAGTAGGGATGAAATTGTCTGAGACAGAGTCCCTGCTCAGAAGGAGGTTTGACCATCACCAAGCTCTCTGACATCCTGATACGTTTCTGAATATAAGGTCACTCTGTCACTATCAATTTTGCCAAATCCAGCCACAGGTCAGCATCGTGACATTGTTGGAGCTAGCTACATTTTGTACTGCAACTGCTGCTGTAAAATGAAATGACACTGTTACTGCAATGGATTCCTGGAATTACTTCATTCTGCCCAGAAAAGCAACTCAGTCTAAAAATGCGCAGAGGTAAGAAAATGGGACATTTGTGATCGTCATAATGGAAATAACAGTTGGGAGGGAGATATTTCAAAAAAGAAAAAGATTGAAAAATATTAAACCATTTGTTTTTTAAAGCAGCATGTTTCTATCAATCAGTTGTAGTCAGAATTATGTACATATGATCCTTCTTTTATTGTGCTTTAGAAGAGCAGGGAGTTAAACATTTTAGTGAACAGAATCTGGATGACATCATTATTCTTAAAATGGCGAATTTAATAAATAACTTAATTTCCTTGACATTTTGGAGTTCACTGTCATATTAGGCTTAATTTCTCAAATGAAACTGGGGAGTCAACAGATTTCCAAGATTTCTGATTGGAACACCATCTGGTTTGTAAAGTGTGTTTCTCTCTTGATTTTCTCAAGAATGGTCCCTATAAGGGTTGTGGGCAATGACAAGATGGAACACACATTTAAACAATTTATTTACTTGTCAACATATTATGTAATGAGTTTAAGATCTATATGTTCGGCTTACCAAATATATAGGACCTAAAGTTGTGAATGCAAACTGATACATTTCAAATTTGATCTCTATCAAAGCTTGAAATATTTAATGAGTAACAAAAGCTGTTGTAGTGTATTTTTTTTACTGGCCAACTTGAGTTAATTTCAAGCTTCATCTGCATAGGTATGATGCAAAACCTTCCACTCGTTATTCAATATACCTTTAACAATTTGGAGAAATATTGTTAATGCTGTGATGATGGAAGAAATATTCTGATTCAATATGTATTTTTTCCTTTCCACTTCCCTTTTCCATGGTTGAGAGGGACAGTGATGGACCTTTTGGGATTTTACAACCTCGCTCATGTTGAAACTGTAAAATCCCACCCGAGGTCAATGGACACTTCCATTGTCTGCCCCTCACCAGCTCCGATTCTGTGGCGGGCGGGATGGTGAAATTCTGGCCTTAGCGTCTTAGATGTCAATTCTATTCTCTGATTCACCATAATATGTTAAGTTTTGCAAAATATCACTGGCCCTTTATTCCTAGCTTCAAATATTTTAGATCGAGGTATGTGACCAAATAAACAATAAATGGATGACATTCCAGTTAGATGTCATGGGAGGAATGCAAAGAATTTAAATTGGATAGCATATTAACATTATAAGATATAAAAGTTAGAGCAGTTTTAATATTTAAATGGGTTAGCAGCTCTGTTAGCATGGCAGAGAAATATCATCTGCACATGTTAAGCATGCATGCGTAAATAGAATAAAAAGTTTTCTTATGCTTAGTTGATATTACAGATAAAAAGAAATTAGCAGAACATTATTACTATGCCAGTGTCACTCTCGCTCATTTTCTTCAATGTTGGATTCCTGAAATTCACCCCCTCCTCACCACTTCCCCACCACCCAGTCCAAATCCATAGCTCGTAATCCATTGAGTACTTCAACTGTTGTCATTTCCAAAATCACCTAATTAAACATGGGACCTTTTAATCTAGTTTTACATGAGGTGGTACTTTTACTCATGAGATTTGGAACTGATGGTATTGGCATAACGTTGCTGCTCTTGACCTTCTCACTGCTAGATGTTATGGGAAGAAAGGTGGTGTTAAAGTAACTTTTGATCTGCTGCATTCTATAGTAGTGCATACACCAATGCCGGGCAGGCAATTCAATGGCAGGGGTGGTTTTTAAGTCACCTGTTACAGTGTGAATAATATTGAACTTCTTGCCATTGCAGTTG
Organism: Carcharhinus amblyrhynchos; assembly: GCF_965287045.1. Classification (NCBI taxonomy): domain Eukaryota; kingdom Metazoa; phylum Chordata; class Chondrichthyes; order Carcharhiniformes; family Carcharhinidae; genus Carcharhinus; species Carcharhinus amblyrhynchos. Next base: position 24,250,357 of record NC_137328.1, on the reverse strand, counting down.
CACCCCTCCTATGGTACATATTACATTACACCAATGATTATGGAGAGATTTTGAGAGTTCAGGCTGAGTCACATTCAACAGGCTACACAAATGCTGCCCAACCATATCATTGATTTGGCTCTCCAGTTAAGGTTCCGGTCAATTATGACCTCTAAAATGTTGATGTTTGGGAATTTTTTTGATAATGATCCTGTTGAAGATCATGAGGAGATGGGAGAACTTTGAGATATTGATTAACCAATATTTTTATGACATAAATATTATCTGCCATTTCTTAATTCAAACAGTTGGCATGGGCTGCTTCATTATTGGATAAGTTACGAATGGCATTCAACATTGCTCTCCAGTAAACTTCCCAATTTCTGACATTACTGCAGAGGGCAGGTTATTGATTAAGTAGCTGAAAATGGTTGGATGAAATAATCTAGCCTGAGGAAAACTGTTTCAAAGTTGCATTAATTGTCCTCCAACAACCCTGGCCTTCTTCCTTTTGTAAGGTAAGACTTCAACCGCTGGAGTTTTTTCCCTTTGATTCCTGCTGACCTTTGTTTTGCCAGGACTCCTAAATGCCTTAGCTAGTTAAAAGCAGCATTCCTGCTGCAGACAGCTAATCTCATCTCTCCTCTGGAACCCAACTTTTCCATCCATTTCTGGATCAAGGCTATGATAACATCTAACGTTGATTATTCAGGTAAAACTGAGATTACTTAGCATCTTTTTTGACAAGTTTGTATTGTTTGATACAGTTATTGATAATTCTTCCCATCACTTTGTTGATGATTGGAAGGATGATGACAGAGCAGTAATTTAGACTGTTTTTCATTGACACTGCATAAATGAGCAGTTTTAAAAATTATCAGGTAAATGCCACTGTTGTTCTATTACACAACTAGGATATGAGAACAATTAACTCTAGTGGAACAGGCTTCAGCTGGATTTTGGTAGACATCATGGGTTTTACTATGTCCAACAACTTTGACTTCTTCTTCATGGCCTCTGGAGTTAACCAAACTTGTTGGACACTGGCATCCATAATGACAGGGCAGAAACATGTACTCGGCACCTTTGGCTGAAGATTTTTGTCAACCTTGACTTTTGAAGATGTTTGTCAACCTTGACAGCTGGGTTGTTCCTCCTATTAATGTTTAATTGCCCACCACCATGAGGAGCTGGGTGTGTTAGGGTTACAAGTAATCACTCTGATCTTTGAATTGTGGGGGTGCTTATCTCTGACTATAGTATTGTGTCTAGCACTTAGTGTGGTAGCTTTATATGATTAGTGCCTCTATATAAATAATTTTAGGTGCTATCCTTGTCATATTCTTCTATATTTTCCATTAAACTAGGATTGGTTTTGTTAACTTATTGTGATAAAAGAGTGGGGGGACGCTGGACAAGGAAGTTAGGGATTGTGCTGATATATGGTATATGGGTTTGGATGTCATATAGTATTGTTTGAACTGGGAGTTAATTAGAAGGCCACTTTTTAATGTGTCCAATTTGAAGCATTAGCCTAAATTAGTCAAATATGAGAAAAGGCATTTTGTCCATTGGTGTTCCGCCTAATTCCCCATTTCTTCCAGTTTGACATCCAACTATGTAATGCCCCGCCCAATGACTGTTTTCACAACTTTGCACAGCAAATCATTCTAAGATTTATCATACGTTGAGTAAAGACGCTTTTTCTAATGTCTGTTTCAAATTGGCTTTTTGCTAAGCTAAACTAACATTTCTTCAGCCATATAGCCTGACCTGCACTGAAGTAATATTATGGGTTTACGTTACATCACTCAGCCTTTTGTATACTCAGTGAGGTCCACTTCAACTCTCTCCAGAATGTAGAATCTGAGTTTCTCTGATTTTTCCTGGAAACAACCTTCCATGTTTTGAAACATCTCATTTCATGTTTCCATGTTTTGCTCAATGTGTGTGTATGTTCTACTTATGAGATGGTAACCAGAATTGAAATCGAGGTGTGATCTGATCAATATTTTTCAAGGCCTTCATTCTTTGCATAATTTGTCTGAATGTGAACTTTTATTTTGCAAATCTGGCTAAATATCACAAACACACACACACACACACATACACACACACACACACACACACACACAGAGCTTGAAAGTGATTACAGTTGTTCCTCAGTCTTTTTTCACAGAACAAAATGAGAAAGGCTGGTATCTATATTGGAGGACTAGAATATAAAGATGAGGGAGCTACATTGTGTCTATACAAAGCCTTAGTTAGACTAAAGCTCAAGAATTATGCACTATTCAGGGCACCAATATATAATCCTTGGAAGGAGTGCAATAAAGATTCACCAGGCTGTAACCAGTGTTTCAAATGGTTAGATCATGAATAGCTGTGTACTTCCTGGATTATAAATAAGGCAATTTCATTAAAATGTTTAGGATTTTGAAAAGGAATAATAAAAGAGAAAAGCTTTTTCTGCTGATGGGGAGTGTGGGATGATGGGAAATAATCTCAAAATCAGAATCAGGTCATTCAGGAAAGATATTAGGAAACAGTTCCAAATGCAAAGGGAGAAGTATGAAAATCTCCCTGACAAAAAACTATGTGCTCACTCAGTTAATAGTCTGAAATGACAGAGTGATACAATTTTGCTAGTTTACAAAATTAAAACATATGCAACAGAGGGCGGTAAAAGGAGTTAACATATTGATCAACAATGATCTTATTAAGTGGCAAAACAGATTTGAGAGGCCTGCTTCTGTTTCTATGTTGATACAGTTAAACTACAAAATTAGTTCCAACCTAACAGGTCTTATTTATAGTTTTTGCAGTCAATGGAATATATTTTTGAGGAGTTAAATTTAACTGTTTTGACAGCCAGGCTGGGGCATTCGTATTTAAACCAACTTAATTTACAGAGCAACCATTTCAAAGTGGCACTAAATTTGCATTTTGATTGTTCAATGACAATGTTCCATTTGGTGTCTATGGAAGACAGCTTTTTTGACCAAAGTGCAATCATTTACACTTTCATTATCAAATTTAATTCAATACTTATTGATCTGATTTCATAATGGGATCCAAATCCTTCTAAAATTCACTGTGCTATGGGTCTCTCCTGCATTCCTGGTTTAAATGTCTGCACATTTCATTGAAAAGTTTGCAACTGGTTTTAGCATTCTGTTTTTTGAAATCACCCATGGATTGCAATGATTTTTAACTGAGCCCCTAAATTTGCAATTAAATATTTGGACTATTTAAGTCCAAATAAACGATATGGTTGGGAGGTTCACTGTCTGCTTCCTTTGCTGTGTCCACAAAGAGCAATACAGACTAACAGCTTCAATATGATTAAGCACCTTAGGGTGGCTCACAGGCATGCGTTCAAATAATAGAAAATAATATTGATGACAAAAAAGACAAATTGAGATCAGTGACAGATAGATTTTGAGGATTGTCATGAAGAAATTAAGGAAATTTGTAGGGAAGGATAATGATTTTGTTGTCTGCAATGTTGTTGATACTGTAGATTTAGATGTGGGTAGAAGGTGAAGAACAACTGATAACTGATTGGAATTAAAGACAATTGCATAAGCAAAGATATTGAAAGGCCGACGAGGTTTTAAATTCACCAAGTGAGAGAGATGAGTAACAATGATCCAAAGCTGAACAGAAAATGCGGTGAAAACAACGGATAATCTCGGCGTTTTCGTGACTGCTCATCCAAACATGAAACGTCAATTGTTCTAAGTGATTCTGACATAGTTATATGATTATAGTAAGTACATCCTCCTCAAGGACGCTTGATTGTCATTAAGCATCTTTGTTTGCCTGGTGCTCACTTAACCGACATTTGTTCCCCACCTCCCCCCGTCCCCGCCATATCCATCCTGTAAATAGTTTTTGAACATACTTGGAATTGTTAATAATAAGGAACAAAATGCCCGTAATGATGAAGACATGCCAGTAATAAAAATATATATGAGTCGTAATGTACTAAAATCTTGCTATCTGAATGTATATTTTCACATCAATCATATTGTATTGCTATAAAAGTGAATGCTTTTATGCCAATATAGCAAAAACAGCATAATTTGAGAGTACTGTTGTTTGTATCTTCCGGCGTTTATTTATATGTATATATTGGAAAGAAACTGGATTAAACCGATGGTCGAAGGAGTGAGCTTCCCGCTTCAATGGGTGAGAATCTACTCCATCCGAGTGGGTCATGGACCCATAAGCTGGACTGTGAACTGGACAAGCCTAGTGCAATGTCTACCAATTGTGGACTTCAACTGGATCAATACAATAGGATTTCAAGCTAATCGATTCCTTTTTCTCTCTCCAGCTTCAACATCTGTTCTGTTGTGTAAACAATGCACCACATGAGCACCTTCACGAGTGCCCAGTTTCAAACATTCACCTCGTTAACGGGAAACGAATAGTCCTCGAAAAATATATACTTTCTAAGAAAAAAACATCTGCGCCTCATGAAAATGTTTATATATCCGTATTCATTTTTTAAAAACATTTTACCAGCTGCCAGGAATCAGATCATATTTATACGTTTGCTAGCCTCGGTTCAATACTATCAAATGAAGTAATCTTTGGCATTTGATGGCCCTTGTCCTTTTATAGTGTTGTTTGCATCAGATCACAAAGTTCACAAATCCATCATAATTTGCGAATTCTGTCTCCACAATAAATTCCTATTTAATTCAAAACAAACACCTTCCGATATTCAGCAGCAGATCCAATATTCAATTAAAAATATTGAAGTCACAAGACTTTCAGTTTTTGTTTCATTGATTTTGTTTTATTAATGAACAAACCCAATCATACCCAGAAATGCCGCCAAAGCAATTGACCTGGGCGGTATCATCTCCTTTTGATTCATTTACTCTGTTCGCAAGCGCTTTCCTTCTTCGTGCTCTTTTGAAAATCCAAAGCGAGGGGAAATCTTGTTTTCCAGGGATGGTAACAGAGCAAGATAAATGTTTGGTTGTGAGAAACTTCAGGTTACTTTATATAGTAACTATTGTGAAAATACGATAAGCGCGCTTTACAATAACAACGAGACACTTGAATTTTTACTGGAACTGCAGGACTGAAGAAGGTCTTTTTAATGAAGTTATGGTTTAATTTTGTAATTTTATATAACATTGATTGTGATATTTAAATTGAATATTCACAGGGGATTTTCACAGTAACTTCATTGCAGTGTTAATGTAAGTCTATTGGTGACACTAATAAATAAACGTAGTAGAGGTATAGAGGTACCACACATCCAATATCAGGCATCTCATCAATTATAGTATGATAAACACCATCATTGCAATATAATTAATACATGGAGTGAAATTTATATCGAACGCAAAAAAGTAGCTTTATGCACATATTAATGTACCCCAATCAGAAAACATACTAAAACAAAAATTGGGTCAAAAATGTAAAAAAAAGTACAGAAGCTGCAACCACCGAATTTATCCGCTACCCCCGAAGGGTTTTTTGGTTATCGCGTTGCTGATTTTTTTTCATCTGAACGTTTGAAGCTCACAAAAGGAGTGAGCCACAAACCGGTCTAGGCTTCAGGAAAGATAAATTAATCTAGGTGAAAGATTTATTTAATATTGTACTTCTGGTTCGCTCCCAAAATATACCGGTGAAGAAAATAAAGTGGAGTGCAAGGTTGTTTTAACGAAACGAATCATTGCTGCGAATCGCCTGTTTTTTTTTGTCAGGCTAAGGTGTTGTTACAATGCAAAAATAAAACAAAATACTAGGCATGCTGGAAACCTGGGGGGAAAATAACAGGAAATACTCTGCAGATCAGGCAGCATTGGTGGAGAAGGGAACTGAGTTAACATTTCAGGTCAATGATCTCTAATCAGAGCTGAAAGATGTTTGGAAGATAAATAGCTTTTAAGCATAAACAGGGCCAGGGAAAATGGAATGGATGAGCAGAGAGGGAAAAATAAAGTAACGGGCAGAGAGATCTGTAACAGGATGGGGGGCAGCAATAATTATATGGCATAAGTACTGATGAATTATTATAATGAGTTTGATTAAAACGTGTTTCATCCAATGCTTTCTCGTACCCTTAACAACATCTCACATAATGTGTTCATTTAGATGTTGCATAGTCCATGAAAATAGAAATAGACGAGAACTGTTCGCCAGGGAAATTGAACGCTTAAAAGAGGTTTACAAAGGCGAGCGGAATCCCACACTTCGCATTCGCCTCTAGTGTTCTTCCTGCCACGAACTATTTAGCAGATCCGCGAAACAGCTTTGTTAGGTGTTTGTTCCTCGGAGACAGCTTGTTGCTGTGGCCCATTCAAGGGAAGAGCGGCATTCAGGCCGTACCATGCATGCAGGGCAATGTTCCCCAGTTCGACACAATGTTCCAGTTCATCTGCATAATCCCCGGGTCCAGGCAGCGAGGAGAAGAGTGGATACCATGCATGTCAGTCCTGACAGCTTCATTAAACTGGAAAGCTTCAGTCGCTGCTGACTGCTGATCTGCCATTGAGTCTGGGAGATCTGCAGACGCACTTGTCTTTTTATTGCAATTCATTATAAAACACACACACACACACACAGAAGGTTTAACAGTGGTGTTATTTGTTAAACTCAGAGATATGTTAAAATCTCCAAGATTTCCGGAGTTTGTTCTGAATTCTTTTTGTATCTTTTTTTTGGGGGGGGGGGAGGGTGGAATGACGGAATTTTCGATTTGAGGATTCCAGAATTTGCAGAAATCTGATCAGCAATGATGGGGGGTGGTTTCGGGGGGGGGGGGGAGCTGTCAAATAGTGATTGCGACCAATTATATTCACTCAGAAATTAACACGCAAAGGCAACGATTGAATGCGGCAGTACTCTCCAATTGTTCTTGAAGATACTGAAGCCACGAACACCGATATTAACCAGTAAAACCCATCTTAATCATTCAATTCAGACAGACAGCTTAGGGGGTTCCATTTAAATTATTGCCCTCCTGGTTAATGAAATGCTGCTACGGATCTATGATTGAAATCAACAATCATATATTCTGCTGACACTTTTATTCAGGAATACTTTCATCCACTGTCTGTTAAAAATCTGAAAGGCTTTTTAAACACCCGTTTTGTAACGCATTTATTGATAAGACCGCGCTCCAATAGATGAGGAGCCTTAATTATGAACGGAAAGCAGTTTGATTGTGGGACTGACTCATAAAACGCAGGCGACAATCAATTGTCATCTCTACTAGTGGCCCCGATGTAACGTTTGAAATAATTGTCCCTTTATCCGCAAACATCGCATCTATGTCGATCTGTGCATGCACCAGTATAATGACCCACACCAGCGATGTTCAAGGAAATCATGTTAAAATCCTTTTGAGTTTGGAGATCGGAAAGGGTTATAAGTAATACAACTGGATCAATAATGTGGAGCAAGTCCAGATTGTAGCTTGAAACAACCCTGGCAGCCCAGAGTCCCGGCCTAACCAGAACTTGGATCTGACTGGGTCTATTACCCTCCCCACCCCTACTGTAGTCCCAGCATTAGCAGGAGAACAATATAGGCTTTTGAATAGCAGGTTAGCTTAGAGGAGGAATGGTGACACAGCACCCACACCCCCAAATGTTTAGTGTAGTACCTCCTGGTCAGACGTAATGAACGGCAAAAACAATCCAGAGTATAAAGTGAATCGTAGAATCCTTACAGTGTAGAAGGAGTCCATGTGGCCCATCAAGCCTGCACTAACAATCCCACTCAAGCCTGATGCCACTAACCCCACTAATTCCCGACACTAAGGGGCAATTAAGCAAGGCCAATCAACCTAATCCACATGTCATCGGAGTGTGAGAGGGAATGGGGAAGAACATGTTTGCATGCATTTGTTCCAAGAGCTCTGGTTTCCTCCCACAGTCCAAAGATGTGCGGGTTAGGATGATTGGCCATGTTAAATTGCCCCTTGGTGTTGGGGGACTAACAGGGTAAGTGCAAAGACAGTGAACAGAGGCTGGAATTGAACCTGGGTCACTGGGACTGTGAGGCAGCACTGCTAACCAGTGTGCCATTGTGCCACCCATATAAAAACATTGGATGAAATGAGTGGCCTCATGTGTCATTAACTGCAGAGGAGAAGCAGTTTCCTTGTGTTGATATAACAGAAGTGAGAGTGGAACAGGATGACAAAGCAATAGGTGATGCTGTGGAACATACAGCTCACTGAGTCACATCATTCCATTTTACAGTGAGAATAATGAATGGAAATCAGCTTATTATAATGCTTTGATCATCACCAGTCATATATTTCCCACTTGATGAGGGCCTATCGTGAAATTCAAAGTTTGTAGAAAATCTATCTTCCAGCAAAATAAAGGATTCATTAAAGGCGCTGGGAACTTAGTGTCTTTTTCTGCCAGTATTTGCAGTGGAGCTATGGGAGCGATCCAGTTGTATGGGCTCATATCAAAGGCAGATTCTAGATTTAGATTTGCACCCTTCCAAATAGGGTTAGGGGTTTCTGAGAACTGAGGTCAGAATCAGTCAATTGATCAGCAGTAATTCCCAGGCAATACTCTGACATATGAAGCCATCCTCTGTCTCTTCATACAGCTTATCTAGCTGCCAATGGTGTAGTCTGTCTTATTGCATGTAAAAGCTTAGTTTTGTGCTGTGGCCTGACCAACTGCATCTAACAAGATTCCATTTTGAGCCACTTTCAAGGCTTCTAATTTCTGATAACCCATCGCCATTTGAAGACTCCCCTTCCCCCCATCAACATTCAGAAATGTCTAGCATCAGAACTAGCAGGTCATGAGTTCAAGTCCCAGGGCTGTCTCCCAGCTGCATTGATGCTGAATAAATCATGAATGTCCATGGAAACTTCATGAATTTTCATGGGTGATTGTACCTGAACTTGCATAACAGTGTGCCAAGTAGTTCATGGTTCCTCATATATATCCATGACCACTAAATAGTTCCATTCCAGTTTGTGGAAAATCATAATCAAAACTGACGTGCATAGTTCATCAATTTCCACAAAGATAGAGTCTGAAACAAAACGAATTTCTGAGTGATGCAGTGCATGTATATCCATAAACTACTGTGATTTGCAGTGCAGTTCTGCACAATTTCAGGACTGCTTTCATGCCTCAATGTTTCATTTAAGAACAGGTAAAAATGTGCAGCCACACTCATTTCAAACGTATTTTCAGACGAGGTGGTTGACAAAATGCTGTGTGCAAATATTCTGAAGCACTCTTGGAAGAAAGAAATTAACAGAACATTTAATTCTGATAAATTCCTGAATAGCTGATGTGAATATTTACTCGTGAACGATTCAAGAAATATCAAACATACCAACTTCTAAGTGAAATACATTTTTGAGCAAAATTTTCCTTGTTGTCTTTTTCATTGCTAGAGTGCAGAAGCAGGCTGTTTGGCCCATTGAGACTGCATTGACTCTATTTAATAAAACATCTTCCCCAGACTGATGCCCAAGTGCTTACACCACTAATCTCTTAGAATACGGCACAGGAAACAGGCCCTTTGGCCTCCAAGACACCTTGGAGGGCCGAAGGGCCTCTTGAACCTACACATTTTGGGACACCAAGGGGAAATTTAGCATGGCTAATTAATCTACCCTGCTCATCTTTGGACAATGGGAGCACCTGGAAAAATCCCACACGGACATGGAAAGAACATGCAAACTCCCAAACAGACAGTCATCCAAGGCTGAAATTGAATCCAGGTCCCTGGCATTGTGAAGCATCAATTCTAACCACCGTGCCATCTGTTATTCACAACCCTGCCTGCAGTAATACCCGAGAAATGAAAAAGGAAAGAAAGCAGAAGGAAAATTTTCTTATAAACGCTATGAATGAAACATGATTTCCTGTTCTGTGCTAATCCTGAGGAAGAATCTGTATTGTCACTGCCACCAAGCAGTAAAGATTGTTAAGTGGAAGTATTCATCAGCATTTGTTGTGTCAGCAATTCCCAAGCATTTCGGTTACAGCACTTAACAAATTATTACCTGTGCTGTACAAACAATCCATATGACCAAGCAGTTCAACAGAATCAATCAATTAACTTAATCTATTTGCACTTTATTCTAAACTAATAATCCATTTTTGTAAAAAGGTAGACAGGTGACAAGGGTGGAATTACTTTTGCCACCCTTCCATGAAACAAACAACAATGTATCTTCTAGCCAGCAGAAAATCTGTTATTTTAATGAAATGTCAAGTCACCAGAGTCCCAGATGACCAGAAGACTGCTCGCCCCTTTGAAGGGGTGGGGGAGGGATCTGACTGGTGGTGATTTAACCTGGGAACCACCATTCCTCAGGCAAAGGGATAGTTTGAGAAGGCAGGGCCTTCATGAATGTCCCAGAAAGATCCGCAGCAATGAAAGGTTATAAACCCAATGGGTACAGCCCATCAGGGCCAGATATATTTTCATTATTCATTTAAGGATGTGGTCTTTTCTAGCTAGACCAACATTATCGCCCACCCCTAATTGCTTTTGAGAAGGTGATAGTGAACTGCTTTCTTGAACCACTGCAGTCCATGTGATGTAGGTACACCTACAGTGCTGTTAGGGAAGGAGTTCCAGGATTTTGACACAGCAACAGTGAGGAAACAGTGATAGATTTACAAGTCAGGATGGTACATAGCTTGTTGGGGAACTTACAGGTGGCGGTTTTCCATGTGTTTGCTGCCACTTGTCCTTCTAGATGATAGTACTTGTGAGTTTGGAAGGTGCTGTCCAAACAGCCTTGGTGAATTCCTGCAGTGTTTATTGTAAATGATATACCTATTAACATTATTCATCAGTGGTGGGGGAAGCAATGGGAATGGGATGGCAGTCAGGTGGGCTGCTTTGTCTTGGATGGTATCAAGTTCCTTGAACTCCGCTCATTCAAACAAGAGGAGAATATTTCACCACACTCCTGACTTGTGCCTTGCAGATGGTGGACAGGTTTTAGAGAATCAAGAGGTCAGTTACTTGGCACAGAATTTCCAGTTTCTGACCTGATCTTATAGCCATACTATTTACATGGTTAGTCCAGTTCAGTTTCTGTACAATGGTAACCCCCAGGATTTTGATTACACACAGCCCAAGATGCAGATAATCAATGGATTGAGGCCAATGAATGCTTAATGGTTTCTGATGGGCATGTTGATGATACAGTTTATATTATTCATCATATATATACTGCATGGCCAATGAACACCAGCTACATAGCATTGACTGAGCCACATATACCAGACTGGAAGCCACAGGTTTACTGGAGCTATCTGGTCTGATGGGTGATGGATAGGAGATTCAATTATGGGAGATTTCATTTCATTATTTAGTGAGATGAATGGATTTTCAGGTTGTTTCCAATCTAAGCCCAGACTTTCAAGATTTGTGTATGCTCCCTTCTCCTAAGACATTTCAATGACTTTCCTGAAAATCTCAACTCTCATGGTCAACTCTTATCTCAGCTTATCATGACTCTTATGGTCTTATAGGTTATGGGGAAAAGGCTGGAGAATGGGGATGGGAAACTTAGCAGCCATGATTGAATGGAGAGAGGGTGCAAGAAGAAGGAGGATTGGGGGGCAGTATGGAGAGAGGGGGGACAGGTATGGAGAGAGGGGGACAAGTGTGATGAGAGGGGATGGAGTTGGGTGTGGAGGGAAAGATGGATGTGGAGAAGGCAGATGGAGGAAAGGTGTGGAACAATGGACAGATAACCACAAACTTGGATAAAAAGTTAAACCCTCAGCATCATCTAAAAAGCAGTTTGGAGAGAGGTGGATTGACGCGTTTGAGACTAGTCATATTAAGCCAGTGGTATGAGGAGAAATAGATTTTGAGCAGAGGGAGGTGGTGACATTGGACATTTGAGAGTGGGAGAGAACAACATTGCTTTTAAGAAAACCAAGTATTGCAGTAAATAGGCCGCTCACTAATTCACAAAATTGCTGACATTTAAAATATAAGATGTCCGTGGACAAAAATGTGGCGTGCATCAGTGTTTTTGCATCACCTAGTACAAAAAAAAATTGAGGGAACATTGGTGGACAGATAGAGAGAGTGCAGCACATCCTCAGCGGCGCACTGGAATGCCAGGCTTGATTTTGCACTCAGGTCATGGAGTGGGATTTGAATCCAGAATTCTACTAAATATGTCATAAACATAGAAGCCTCGAACAGTACAGCACAATACAGGCCCTTCGGCCCTCAATGTTGTATCGAGATATGTCCAAACCCAAGTTCAAGCTTTCCCACTTCCTATCATTCTGGTGTGCTCCATACGCCTATCCAATAACCGTTTGAAAGTTCCTAAATTGTCCGACTCCACTGTCACAACAGGCAGTGTATTCCACACCCCAACCACTCTCTGAGTAAAGAATTTACCTCGGACTTCCCTCCTACATCTCCCACCATGAACCTTATAGTTATGACCCCTAGTAACAGCTATATCCACCCGAGGAAATAGTCTCTGCATGTCCACTCTATCTACCCCCTCATCATCTTATAAACCTCTATTAAGTCGCCTCTCATCTTCCTCCGCTCTGAAGAGAAAAGCCCTAGCTCCCTCAACCTTTCCTCGTAGTCCTACCCTCCAAACCAGGCAGCATCCTGGTAAATCTCCTCTGCACTCTGTCCAATGCTTCCACATTCCACATAACTGGCATACTAACCTTCATCTTCCAGGATTCTAGCTGTATGTTATTGCTGAATATCTGGCGTATTTGTTCAGTTGTGTTTAAATTACAAATCTCTAAATACAGTTTTGATTTTTGAGAATATGGCATGTTCAAGTAGTGTTTGGCACAGAATTGACTTCTAAATACTGCCTAATTGTTCTAAGTACGGTCATATAATGACCGCCAAATCATGATCAGTCATGATCAAAATGAATGATGGAGCAGACTTAAAGGGGCTGAATGGGCCTGCTTCAATTTCTATGTTCCTTTGTTCCCTTGCCAACAGCAGTAAATATAGCATGAGCTAATTGTCCACTTGACCTCATTGTGTCCAGTTCACACAATGAATAAATGAAACTGGTGGCGCTAGGTGTTTTGGTATCCAACGTTGCTCTGCTTCCTGCTGTAGATTAGTGGTTCTTAAAAAGAGACGATATATTTATGAGCGTACTGCTATCCTTTGTCAATTCACCAGTGTCTTTAAAAGTAATGAGAGGAAAGCTATTTCGCAGGGACAGCCATTAGTGTTAACTACTTGGAATCAGGGGATAGCGTCATAAATTTGGAGCCAGCCTGCTGGTAAGTCTCTCTCCCATCTCAGCAACAGTAGTGCCTCCCTCTTTTCACATCTACGTAGAACAGCATGCCTTCAAAGACTGTTAAGTAACTTAATTGTGTTCAACCCTGTCTGCTATCAATGATATGAGTGATGTTATTATTATGGGGCCTTATTCCTTAGAGGAGACACTATCTTCGTAGTGACATGCTTACACACTTATGGCCTTGAAATACCAATCAATACAGCACGTTACTTCGGTGGCAATTGAGCAGCAAGTTTCCGGAGGTAGAAATTGCTTGTGTTTGCCATCAGCTAGGCATTGCTGGAAGAAAATTGCTGCAAGGCTTTTCAGCAGCTGATGAGGTTTCCTGCAGAGACTGTGCTCTCCTGTCCTCTGGTATGTAGATTGCGGGGGAGGAGGGGTGATGGTGTTGCTATTTAAAGGGAGAGCCTGCAGTTTTGCTGTCTTCACACACTGCGCGCTCCCATATGAAGAAAACTTTTGAGGCCAGTGAGCTTTTATATTGGGAATAATGAGTGACAGCAACAATGTCAATCATTTCTTTCACTGGCAGGCAGTGCAGGGATTCAACTGTCAGTTGATTTAATGGAGGAGGACAAGGAAGAGCAGAGTGCTCATGCCAGGCATACAAAAAACAGCACCACAGGTGTCCTGCTCTCAGCCGCCAATCTGCTGCCCACTGTTATTTGTAAATGAAGGCAAAGCCACCTGCCAGTGATTGAGAAGAGCTGCCCACTGCTTCCTAAGATTTTGATTTACCAGGGAGACAGTTACAGAGCAATGAGACCAGCTGCAGATTTCTAATATCAACCCTTCCAGTGACTGTCATGGTCTTTAATACTTTTCCCTTTATTTCCATCCAGGATCGTATTCAGGATGTCAGGGAATCATAGAATGTCTGCAGTGCAGAAGGAGGCCATTTGGCTCATCAAGTCTGCACTGACAACGATCCCACCCAGGCTCTATCCTCGTATCCCTATGTATTTACCGTGCTAATCCCCCTGTCGGTACAGTGGCACAGTGGTTAGCACTGCTGCCTCACAGCGCCAAGGACCCAGGTTTGGTTCCCGATTTGGGTCACTGTCTGAGTGGCGCTTGCACATTTTCCTCGTGTCTGTATGGGTTTCCTCCAGATGCTCTGCTTTCCTCCCACATGCTCATGCTAAATTGTACCTGAACAGGAACCAGTATGTGGCAACTAGGGAATTTTCATAGTAACTTCATTGCAGTGTTAATGTAAGCCTACTTGTGACTAATAAATAAAATAAAACTTTAAATTTAAACTTGACACTAGGGGTCAATTTAACATGGCCAATCAATCTAACCTGCACATCTTTGGAATGTGGGAGGAAACCAGAGCATCTGGAGGAAACATACGCAGACATGAGGAGGATACGCAATCTCCACACAGACAGTGACCCAAGGCTGGGAATGAACCCTGATGTTGTGAGGCAGCAGTGCTAACCAGTGTGCCACTGTGCCACCTCAAAGTAATATCAACTCATTTGTTGTCCACAAGCCCCTGAATTTATTTTACAAATGCAATACTTTCAGCTCCTTGCCCACTAAACAGCAAAAGTTGACTGACAGAATTGCCTAATTTCACAGGGGTGCTGTCTCTCCAATTAACAGGAATCATCATTTTTTTTTTCTGTTGAAGAATCGTATTAGACGCAAAACCTTAACTCTGTTTCTCTCCACAAATGCTGCCATACCTGCTGAGATTTTCCAGCATTTTCTGTTTTTATTTCAGATTCCCAGCATCTGCAACGTTTTGCTTTTAGTTTCTGATCCATTTTATTCATTGGCCACTTGTCTTCCCAGACCACAATGAACAGAAAACCTAACATCAACAAAAATGAATTTTCTTCCATCAAAACAAGATCTTCCTCCTTGAAGTCAGCAAATTGTAGGTTTAAGCTCTGTAAGATATTTGGATTTGCATCCATGGATACCTAAGAGAGGTGGCCGACTATTTTAAGATAATTTATTAAGAAACAACAGTTTGATATGGTGTATTAACTAATTATACTGAAGAAGTATACAACCCAGAACACTTGAGAGATGTTTACTGATCCCAGAAGACAGGTGGATGGTCGGTGCAGAATGCATTGGTCTCAGGGACTCGTGATAGCAAAATTCTATTCTCTAGTAGGGGAGCTAAGGAATGCATTCCCCTCATCTGCCTCCTCCTCTTCCTCATCTATCTGAAGAAGGTGGTTGCCGACAAGCTGTGCCAGCTCACCAGGATCTCACCAGCACCTCATCAAGACCTGGCCCTGTGCCTGAGCACTTGTTAATATACCCTTTTCCTGTGAGTTGATAGCTTACCCAGTGTTAATCATTTATCCAAACCCTCTAACCAATGGATAAGGACTTGTACCCAAACTGTCAGACTGGTTAACTATTTCCCTGATCAAGGTCAGCCTTTTACTTTACGTCATGCTGAGGTTCATATCCTGGTCCTTTCTAAATGCTGGCATTGATAAGGGGGTGCACAAGATGCCATCCACCCAGTTTAGGAATCTCAATATGGCAGCCTTAACTAAGTGATCTTGCAGTTTCTGAACAATGTTTGCAGGTAAAAGTGTTTAGAAATTCTCTTTCCAAAGACATAATCAATGCTGTTCAGCATTGCTGTTCTGTATATAAATATTATGCAGAATATAGTAGTTCATTAAAGGTTCCAATTTCTTACAGCTAGATTCCAGGCTCTTAGCCTAAAGGCTAGATTGAGCACTGAGGGAGAGCTATCTTCATATGTATGTTAAAGATCCATCCTTCAACCAACATTGCTGAAAAAATGTATTATTTGATCATTTATCTCAATGTTCTTTGTGGAATTCAGTGTGTGCAATTATTTGCTGCTTCTTACAACGCTGCAATTCAAAAATACTTCACTTTGTGACATCCTGAGGATGTGAATGTCACTACATAATTGCATGTCTTTCTTTTGGTTTATTAATATGACCATCAACAGCATATCATGCTCACTTTCCATGCAACAGTTTACGATCCATTCAAAGTAGAGCAATCATGCGTGTCAGACTTATTCGCAGATGGCTGAAAACACACTGAGCAAAAGGATTTTAAGACACTCTGCAACCAGGAAGTATTGTGTTCCAAGTTCAGTTGTGTTCAGACATGTGCCTGAGTTGTTCCTTTGAGGAACCATCCTCCTAAGATTATAATCAGGAATGTGACGCCAAATGTCGGATGCAACACTCTCTTCTGCTCTTCTCAAATTGACATCACTCATTATCTTATTTGACATATTCAAAAACCAACATTGGAAAATGTTCAAGCACTTTTACCAGCCGCATTCGCCCCAAAATTGGAAAATCTCATCTGAGATCAATGCACTTTTGCATGGTCCTGTTCCACCTGTTACAATTCCTGTGGCAGGCAGAATGAGAAAATTCTACCCATCCCCCCCCACCTCCAATGTGTATCCAATTTTTTGTGTGAAGTGTGAATGAAGTTGGTGAGAATGAGAATCAATGCAGATGCTGATCTTGTTGGGTGAGGAGATTAAAGTCAGAAGGCACAAATTCAATTGGAGACAATCTGGATCCATCTGCCAGTTTCATTCAAGTGGCAGAGGCAGAAACAGTAACTTCAAAAAAGAAATTTGAAAGAGGTAACAATGGGTTAACATCATTTGTGACCTGAAACCCGACTGAAGTTCCAGTTAGGTAATTATTCCAATCGATGTGGTCAACACAAAGCAGAAATTCATGTGTGCCCATCCCCATGATTTTCTTGTAGAATCATAGAACCCTACAGCGCAGAAAGAGGCCCTTCGGCCCATCGAGTCTGCACTGAACACAATCCCACCCAGATCCTACCCCATATCCCAATATATTTCACCCACTAATCCCTCCAACCTACACATCCCTGGACACTAAGGGGCAATTTCTTAGCATGGCCAATCAACCTAACCCGCACATCTTTGGACTGTGAAAGGAAACGGAACACCTGGAGGAAACCCACGCAGACACGAGGAGAACGTGCAAACTCCACACAGACAGTGACCCGAGCCGGGAATCGAACGCAGGACCTTGGAGCTGTGAAGCAGCAGTGCTAACCACTGTGCTACTGTGAATCTCCTCTGGGCTTTTCCAAGGCCAGCACATCCTTCCTTAGATATGGGGCCCAAAACCGCTCACAATACTCTAAATGGGGTCGGACCAGAGCCTTATACAGCCTCAGAAGTACATCCCTGCTCTTATATTCTATCCCTCTTGACATGAATGCTAGTATTGCGTTTGTCTTCCTAACTGCTGACTGAGCCTGCATGTTAATCTTAAGAGAATCTTGAACAAAGACTCCCAAATCCCTTTGTGTTTCTGATTTTTTAAGTATTTTCCCATTTCTGACCATTAATTCTCATATGTTTTGAAATATTGCCTCAAAATCATAAAACACAGTAGTCTTACCAATCTTAGCACCTGGCAAATATAGTCATTTAGCGAATCACTAGTTAGTTGTTCTTTTTCAACCATGCGTAGTAGTTTCTCTTTTTATTCTTTCATGGGTTATGGGCATTGCTGGCAAGGCCAACATTTGTTGCACATCTGTAATTGCCCTTGAACAAGTGGTTTGCCAGGCCACTTCAGAGGGTAGTTAAGAGTTAACCACATTGCTGTGGATCGAGAGTCACACGATAGCCAGAGAAGGTGAGGGTGGCAGGTTTGTTTCCCTAAAGGACATTAGTGAACCAGTTGGGTTTTTGCAACAATCAATTGGAGTTTCAAGGCACAATTACTGAAACTAGCTTTCAATTCCAGATGTTATTAATTAATTGAATTTGAATTCCATCAGCTGCCATGGTGGGATTTCAACCCATGTATCCAGACCAGTGCTGGGGCCTACTAGGCCAGTGGCATTATCACTGTGCCATCATCTTCCTAAACTAACCCTTGGTTAACTAATCAAAGTCTATTCCCAGATACTTCAGTCTATCTGCTATGTGTCACAAATTAAACAGTTTAACAAATATGCTGTCATTATGCAGTAAATAAATCCTCTTAGGCTTTACTTCCAAAATGACATGTTTTATTTTCTTTTATTCTTTTTCCATTTTATTCCTATTTTTAACTGCATTTTCTTTTATTTTGAGCTGAAATCATTTCTCCTTTATTTCACTCAAATTGTTTTCCTCGTTTTTTTCTATCAGTGTCATTTATGGGCTCGACTTTTATTTCACCATCTGTATTTTATTCTTCTCTTCCATTTTTTCTTTATAATTAAAATAATTGGACTATTGTTTTCATTACCTGTGTGACGATGTGTTTTTAGCATCAAAATCTTGCTTTTGCATTATCTTCACCAATGCTTTTATGCATTATTTTCACCAATATTTTTTTCACTAATGATTTTAGTGACCCATCTTACACTTTAGAATTGTACCAGAAAGTTGCATTGCCTTTTTAATTCGATTTCCTCAGTTGTTATTATTCCAACATTTTCTTTTTCTGTGGCATATTGACCTCTCTGATTAATGATCTGCTCACCTTCTTCTAGCTTTTGGTCTTATCAATTCTTTAATTTGTACATCTTGCTGCCTCTTTTTCCTTTTAAAGTTCCTTCCAGAGTGTCAATCTTAATACCTTGCCTGACCTTGATATTTTGTGTGGATTATTCTCCAGAATTCTACCTCTCCGCTTGCCATGGAATCAGAGTGGGCGAGGGGTGAACAGGAGTTTCCATTCTCGGGACAAGCGAGGCTGTAAAATCTTGTCCATTACAGTGATCTATTTCTCACATTTTCTGGAAATGTTGGTCTTTACATTCCCATTCTTCTTGACTTTCATGTCTTTTACCCTCTTATTTCCTTTATGTGATAACATGGCCCCTTTAAGGGGTGATTGTTTGTGAGTCATGTGACCTTCCTAGGATCAAATGAAATGGAGCGCGCGAACCTCATCCTATCAGGTGTTAAGGCACAGGTCCAGTCAGTAGAACCTGCAGTGTGAATCAGCGTTAGTGGGACCAGACCTGTATCTGTATATTGTATAGATTTTGCTGTTGCTTAATAAATCTCCATTCTGATTCAAGGCTTTCTCATTGTATTACTTCATGCTATTACATTGGCGATGAGAATAAATTTACACACAGTGGCAAAAAAGTCAACATTTGGATGGGGATGGGTGAACACTCACAACACTGCAAGGAAGATAAATGTCACCTGTACCATAGCCAAGTAGCCATGCCATTGTTTGGGAAACTTCATCCATCTGATCTCGAGGTTGAAAATTGGGGCCTCTACGTTGAAAGGCTTCGATACTCTCGCTGACAATTAAATAACTTTCAAAAGAAAGCAACAACGTATTTCACTCAGTTTGTGGCCCATAAACATATAACCTCATAAGAAGCCTAACATCTCCAGAGGCTCTGGGTATGGAAACCTTTGATCTGCTAGTGGCACTATTACTATTATTTATTTATTATTAATTAATGTAGTAGACTTGTATTAACACAGCATTGAAGTTACTGTGAAAATCCACTAGTTTCCATACTCCAGTGCCCGTTCGGATACATGTGCTGGAATTCTACTGTCCTGCACACTATGGAATTGGAGTGGGCTCGGGGCAGACAATGGAAATGTCCATTGTCCTCAGGCAGGATTTTCTGGTCTTGCTTAAGTGTGACCGGAAGATCCTGGTCCATTGAAGAAAATTTAGTGTGGCCAATGCACCTAACCAGCACATCTTTTGGACTGTAGGAAGAAACTGGAGCACCTGAAGGAAACCCATGCAGACATGGGGAGAATGTGCAGATTCTGCACAGACTGTGACCTAAGCTGGAGATCAAACCTGGATCCTTAGCGCTGTGAGGCAGTAATGTTAACCACAGTGCCACCATGCTACCCTAGTGATGAGCCACTATAATCATCAACCCTCCATTATTATGCCAAGCTGTAAATTCTATTTAGCCATTAGGAAGCTAGGGGAGACAGTTTCTGCTTTTGTCATGGAGCTTCACCAAATAGTTGAACACTGAGAGTTTGATCTGTCTCTAAGTGATATGTTACATGGCCATTTGGTCTGTAGTATCAATAATTTGAACATTCAGAAGAAATTGCTGATACAAACCAAATTATTCCCTAGATCAGGTGGTTGAATTGGCTCAAGTGACTGAAAATACTGAACAAATTTGTAAGGTGTGCAATGTGAGGAAAATCAAATATGGCAGGAAGTAGGGGCCGCTTGAAATACCCAAAGTGAGCCACACAGGTTCAATATGTGTTTTTGTAGTGGGGACACCATTCCCAAAACAGGTGCAATTGTAAAAAGTTCATTTGTTTCAGATGCAACAGTAGGAAGGGTTACATACGAGCCAGGTGCAGAGTCAGACTTAGTTTCCAAGAAAATAATGATGACTCCAGTGAATAGGCTTGAAGAAGATCCAGAAGAAAAGTCTGAAGTTTATAAACTCAGCATTGTAAAGTTGAATAAAGCACTTCCCATTGCGATTGTCCTTATGGTTAATGAGTATCCATTAAGTATGGAGTTCACTACAGGAACTTCAGCCATGGTAGTAGGTGAGCTAACCCACAAGTATTTGCAAGAAGGATTGCAATCCTTGAGTCTTAATAGTACAACAGCCAAGTTAGCCAACTACTGGGGGGAGGCCCTGAAGATAATCGGCACAATATCAACACTGTATACATCAAGGGTAACTGCAGAGACTGGTGCTGAAATGCCAACAGAGGCCTGGCATTATGGGGCAAGATTGGCTGAAGCCAATTGAATTGTGCTGCAAATATTCAGCACCAGGGACAGGGTTTTCAGGAACCCTCATGCAAGAATCAAGAAGTGCATGCCAAAAGTCAAGGTAAAATTTTACATAGGCCCTGGATCAGCACCAAAATTCTTTTAAGCTGGCCTAGTCTTTATGCTCTCTGACAAAAAAGTTAAGGTGAGCTTGTGTTGAAACACTTGGAAGAATGAGGAATAATGAAACCTCTACACTACTCAGAGTGGGCTACATCAATAGTCCCAGAGGACAATCTTACCAAAAAAACTTTAAGTGCCAAATGAGTGTGATAACTGGAGAGAATTGTGCCAAATTTTTCAGCGAGCTTTTAGAAATGATTTTATCCAATTCTTGCAAAAAAAAGGCAATCAGTAGGGAGAGTGGGTGGAGTCTTCTCACCAGAAAGCTGGCTACTCACAGCTTGAGGGTGCTAATGTGCACACACAGATCTTTTAGTGTTCTGTGTAAAGTGTACATAGAACAGTGAAGATCTGTCACTCCTGTACTCCCTGGGTATTACCACCTCGATTGCTGGCCTCTGCGGCTGATTGCACCCCCGCCCCCCCAAGATATCATCCTGATACCTCATCCACCCTGGCCGATCGCTGCTCCGATATCACTCCCCACCGGCTAAAAGCCCCCACAACCTCCCAACACACATGGTCAATTGCTGCCTCGATACCCCTCCCCCAGCCGATCCCTGATTACACAGCTTCCCCTGGTTTGCCTTTCCTTAGGCCCTGCCCATTATGGCTCCTTAGGTTCTGTCCCTTGACACAGCCTGGTGTCTGGTTGGCAGTGTCAGGGTGCCTGGTGGGCAGTGGTAGGATGGCACTGCTGTGATCCCAGGGTCCCAGGCTGGCACTGCCCAAGGGACACACCCTCCCCTGTCCCTGAAGAACCTCAGTGGCCTTCAGTACCACCGGTGAGGCCTTCACATCTGGTCCCTGTTGCTGGGAACCATTGTGATTCTCGTCTGTGAGGATCTCCACTGGTGATTACACCCAGGACTTACTGATAATATGAATATGATTATTTAAATACTTTGAATTGGGTGTAAGGCTGATCATGCCAGCAATCCAGGTCCAATAAGATCGCGAGAGCAGAGAAACCTGACGCAAACTCAATTTATCGCCTCTCTCGTGATCTTATCGACTTGCCACACTGATCGGCCGTGCATGACAAGCTGGTAAGATTGTCCCCCCTAGTGTTAAAACTGGATTGCACAGTGAGGGTTTGTGGCAATTACAAGTTGACTGTGGGCAGAGCTGCCAAAGTAGAGATATCCTTTCCCAAGGATAGCAGGCCTCTGTGATAACTGGCAGGAAACCTCAAGTACATGAAATTGGACATTTAATCTTGTGTACCACCGGCTTGAGCTAGAGGAAGCTTCAAGGAAATTTTTACATCGTTAATACGCACAAGGGTTTATTCTAGTATACAAAGCTACCCTTTGGCATTTCATGCATGCACTATCTTTCTGCACACCACGGAAGCCTTCTACAAGGGATGCCAAGAGTTGTTGTATATCTGGACAACATCTTAGTTAGGGGACCATTATCCAAAGATTATAGGGCTAATTTGGGGGAAGTCCTCAGGAGAGTCAAATAAGTAGGTCTCTGCCTGAAAAGAGAAAAATGTATTTTTCAGGCCAAAGATGAAGATGTTGACCATTTGATGGCCAGGAATTGACAAAGGAATACAGAGTGTGGTCAACTTCTGTAGACATTTTCAAACGCAGCAGCCCCTTCAGCCTGCAGCAAACTTACATCCCTGGTAATGGCCTGCTTCCCCTTGGACAAGGGTCCACATTGACTTTGCCAGCCCTTTCATTGAAATTATGTTTTTAATCATAGTTGACACCCACTTAAAGTGGCTTGATGCTCAAATCAAGCATTCAGCAACTTCATCAGCCACTATCTACAAGCTGATATCGTTCTCACAGCCCAGGATTTGTAACTCTTTGTCAACACTAATGGTATCCAATACATACAAACAAGCCCTATTCCGCCCTGCCTCCAGTGGGTTGGCAGAAAGGGCAGTTTAAAATCTCAGTATGGAAGCAATCCTACAGATCACTGCCACTCCGGTTAGCCAATATTCTGCTCTCACACAATATAACTCCTCACATTATCACAGGAGTTATACTGACTGAATTTTTGATGGGTTGATGCCTCAGAACCCATCTTGACCGTATTTTCCCTAATTTGATGGGGAAGGTGGAGGCCAGACAAGCCTCGCAGAAGGAATATCTGCCAAAGGAGACAGGTCATTTGAAATGGATGACTTATTCTTTATCTGAAACTTTGGAGAGTGGGGACCCGCTTGGGTACCAGGAAGATTATTGAAAGGATTGGCCCAGCTTCTTATGTTATTGACCTAAAGGGAGCAGAAGCACGTAGACCACATAAGAAAGCAACATGTTGCAGCCCCTACCATTAAGCATCTGGACCCAGCAATAGTTTCAAGTGTGCCAGCAATCGAGTTGGCACTAGCAGAACCCAATGTTTCCCAAGCAGAATCTCATTTGTCAGCAAAAGCAGAGGAAGAGGACTTTGGCACTGGCTCGTTGTCAGAATCTGTCAATTTACCCACCACTATCATAGACTCTGATGCCTCAAATTTGGAATAACAGGTTGCGGAATTGAGGCACTCCACAAGAATCCAAAATCCCAGATAGACTTTATGAACTTCGTCAAATTTTCCTCTTTTGGAAATTCTGTTCTGACATAGTTGTATATAATAGGGTTTTTTTGTATAATTGTGAAGGAACTTAAGGTGGGGGTGGGGTGGGGGGGGGAGGAATGTGATAGCATGACCCCTTTAAGGGGCTATCATTCCTGATTCATGTGACACTCCTGAGACCTTTCAGAACAGAGCACACGAACCATGGTCTATTGAATGTTAAGGTGTGGGCCTGGTGAGATGGAATGCACAGTGGGAACCCGGGAGATGGTGGGGCTAGACCTGTTTCTGTGTTGAGCTCATATATATATATGTATATAATTCTTGCTATTGTTTAATAAATTATCAATGTGATTTAAAACTTCCAAATTGTATTCCTTGTGCTCCAATACCTTACTTATGCTTTCACGTTTACTTACTTTTAAATTGGTGTGTCACCTAATCTCTTCATAGGCGTTCTGCTTGATTAGGGGAGTTGTATCAGCAGTGTCGTGGGGATAACGATTTCGCCCATGAATCAGAAGATTCTGAATCCAGAGGCTACAATACAATTTATAGCTTGGAAATCCAGCAGAGGATGAAGAACTGCTGCATTGTTAGAGACATTTTATATGGTGGAGATGTTAAACTAAAGCCTGATCTGTCTTCTCAGCTGGGCCTAAATGATTGTGCTATATGAAAAAAGAAAGCCTTGTATTTGGACAACATTTTTCATGGTCTCAAGACATCCCTGTAGTAGCATGGCCCCTTTAAGGGATGCTCCTTCATGGATCATGTGACTGGGCTGAAACCAATTGAGTGCGAGTGCATGAACATGGGCCAATCAGGAGCAAGGGCCTGCTTTCCCAGGGCTGGAAGGCTGCAGTTTGAGTTCGGGCATTGTTAGCAGTCGACCTTAATAGTTGTGTTGCTAAACTCTTCATTTCATATAATTCTTCTTAAACAATAAATCCTTTAGTTAGTTACTTGTTACATCAAGTTGTGTCATATTATTACAGTCATAAGGTGTGTTACACCCTTTTTAAGAATTGTAATGTAGCAAATGTGATAGCAAATTTGCACACAGCAAACTCCCACAGTTGGGTGCTAATGACCAGATAATGTTTTCTGATGTTGGTTGAGGAATAAATATTGGCCACTGGGAGATATTCTTTTCCAAAATTGAACAATGAGATCATTTACATCCCCCTGAGAGGGCAGCGGTACCTCAGTATAACATGTCATGCAAAAGATGGCACATTTAACAATGCAGTACCCCTTTGGCACTGCACCAGAGTGTTAGCTGAACATTTTCTGCTTAAATCCTGGAGTGGGATGACCGAAGCACATAATCTTCTGATTCAGTTGTGAGTGCAACCGACCAAGCCACAGCTGACAGCTATTTCGAAGAAGAGATGGCAAATTCTCACTGGTGGCCTGGCTGATACTTATCTCTCCAAAGAACTAAAGTGCCACAATCGTCAATCAATCAGGCAGGCAGACCCACATTGCTTCCGACTGAATCTGATCATTATCATGTGGCTGTTTGTGGGACCCTGCTGTCTGTAAATAGGCGGGGCAATTCTCTACATTTCAACAGAAACAACATTTCAGAAGCACATTATTGACTGTAATAATGTTTTTGGATTTCCTGAAATTGTGAAGTGTGACTTATCCATGCAGGTTCCTCATTGGCCCAGTAAGCATTTTTTGTTTTTCAGTCATGGGACATGCGTGCCATTGACTTGCTCTTGAGAAGGTAGTGAGCTGCCTCCTTCATGTGCTGTGGGTTGATGCACAATACCGACAGGGAGGAATTGACCCAGTGACTGCGAAGGAACGGCAATATATTTCCAAGTCAGAATGGTGAGTGGCTTGGAGTCGAACTCACAGGTAGCATTGTTCTATGTATCTGCTGCACTTGTCCTTCGAGGTGGAAATGGTCACGGGTTTGGAAGCTACTGTCTAAGGATCTTTGGTGAATTGCTGCAGTGCATTTTGTAGATGGTACAAACCGCTGCTACTAAGTGTCGGTGATGGAGGGAGTGGATGTTTATGGACATTCTGCCAATCAAGGATCCACTTTGTCCTGGATGGCATCAAACTTCTTGAGTGTTGAGTGACCTTGGAGAAACACAAATTGGGCATCGCTGTGCAGATGCTGCTCGATAACAGTATTGATATGGTGAACAGGGATATCAAGGTTATTTACCCCAATATCTTTTGCAAATATTAGCTAGGTTTTCTACAATGTCTTAGTGGTTAAGCTCACTGTCTGACACTGATTTATGGTGTGTACATATATATATAGAAGGTGTGAAATAATTTTTGATCTGCATTGGGTGAGGTGATTCCAGCAGAGAAGGCAGTAGCAGAAATGTTACAGTCGTTGTCACCTTTGCTGGGGTAAGATAGGTCACTGATGAATTTTGCATATGTGTGTGGAATCATTGTACTGGAAGTTGACCAATGCCTGGAGATCCTTGCTTCACAATGATTCAGTGTTTTCAGAGAAGATATATAGAGAGATCATAAGCAGAAGGAGAAAAAAACATTGATTTTTGTTAAAGCTGTTTTTATATTAATTAAGATTGGGAGATTCTAGGCAAGCAACAGTTTAGTGGTATTATCACTTGACTATTAAACCAGAAACTCAGCTAATATTCTAGGGACTGTGTTCTAATCCCACTGTGGAAGATGATGGAATTTGAATTCAATAAAAAATATTTGGAATTAAGAATCTACTGAAGACCATGAAACCATTGTCGATTGTCAGAAAAATGCATCTCACTCACTAATGTCCTTTAGGGAAGGAAATCTGCCTTCCTTAGCTGGTCTGGCCTACATATGATCCAGAGCCACAGCAATGTGGTTGATTCTCAACTGCCCTCAGGCAACTAGGGATGGACAATTCATGCCCCATGCATGAATAAAAAAAAATTATTATAATGAATTAGCTTGAATGACAGAAATCCAGATAAATAATATGAAAGGAGCGAGACGCGCTGGAAGAACTGGCAGTCAACACTAAAGACAGGTTTGATATGCAGCGATTGAATATAGTTGGCAATGTGTCAGGGAATCTGTCACCTGTTTGATATCATAGAAACAGAATAAATCTAGGGTGACTCAAAGTACAAAAGGGTTTAATGCAAATGATAAATAATTATTTAAAAACAAGGTCCTAACAGAACTAACAATGTTACTATTACCCACTTTTCCTTGGCCCCAACTGAGGATCCTCGCCGACTTGGATATTCCCCTTTACACCTGATTGGCTCAGCTTCCTGTCTTGACACTCCAAAGAGTCTGACCTGATCATGTGGTCCTCAGGGATTGCCCTTTAAAGGGGCCACCATACCACAGAAACAAATATGTATATGAAGTATTTCAGAATTTGTTGCAATTGGTGGGTTATTTTAGGAATCTTTTTCACAGGCCTTCTGGGGCCTTCTTCAGCTGTCACAATACTTGTGACCTTGTAGATGTGTTCTAAGATGTTTATTAGTCTACTGATGTATTTTTGTCGTCATGAGGCATGTTGAAGATGCAACACTATACATAAGCCTCTCATCACTGCCTCAACGTGCCTTTCTTCTATCTTTTGTTTGTTGACAGTTACTCCAGAAATAAAATGCCATTTAGTAGCAGGTTGAAAATGTGGTGATAGCCATATGGGATGCAAAAATATGTATCTTGAGCACAATTAGATCTCAGGAAGTCACCTGCTTCATTTGATACGAATCATTCAATGTAAAACCACCTTACTCACATTGAACCAATAAACCTTTTCTGAATCAAATTCAAGCTACACACGGAACTGAATCAAACTTTTGTGGCATGCAATCATTCAATATCGTGTTCAATGCAAAAATAATCCCCAATCTAGCATTTATTTCCATCCAAACTAACACACTGAAATGTACCCAATGTAATACTAAAAATAAAACAGTCTTGAAATCATGGCATCTTCAGTGTGAAAAGAGAAACCCATGCATTAATAAATTATATAACAGCAGAAAATGCTAGATAAGCTTATCAGGTCTGGCAGCATCTGTGGAGAGAGAAACAGAATTAATGTGTTTAGTCCAACACTATTACTAATATATTGTATACAGATAGGTTGAGTTTTATTCTTTTCAATGTTTGAGCACAAAATCTAGGCTGGCATTCTAACATTGGTCAAATGGATTCTTTATTGCCACATACACACAAATTAGGAGTAGGCTACTCGGGCCCTTGAGCGACTGACTATCACAGCTGAACTGATTGTAACCTCAACCCCACATTCCTGCCTATTCCTGATAACTTTTCACCCCTTTGTTAATCAACAATCTATCTAGCTCTGCCTTAAAAATATTCATAAATTATTCTTCCACCACCTTTTGAGGAAGAGAGTTCCAAAGACTGACAAAGGGGAAATTGTGTTTGACAAGTCTACTGGAATTCTTTGCGAATGTAGTTAATGGAGTTGATGAGGGGGAGCCAGTGGTTTACTAGGACTTCCAGAAGGCTTTCAACAGAGACTCACATAAGCAATTAATGTGCAAAATTAAAGCGCACTGGATTGGGGTTAGTATATTGAGGCAGATAGAAAATCGGTTGGCAGACAGGAAATAAGGAGTAGAAAAGAATGAGTCTTTTCTAAATGGCAGGCAGTGCCTTGCAGGTTATCATAGGAATTAGCGCTGGGCCACCAGCTAGTCACAATGTATAGTGACGATATAAATGAGCAAACTCAATGTAATATCTCCAAATTTGCAGACGGCACAAAGTTGGGTGAGAGGGTGAGCTGTGAGGACGATTTAGAGATGCTTCGGTGTGATTTGGACAAGTTGAACGAGTGGGCAAATGAATGGCAGATGCAGTATAATGGGGATGTATGTGAGATTATCCACTTTGGTAGCAAAACAGGAAGGCAGATTACCATCTGACTGGACATAAATTAGGAGAGAAGAATGTGCATTGAATCCTGGGTGTCTTCATACACCAGTCACTGAAGGTAAGTGTGCAGGTGCAGCGGGCAGTAAAAAAGACAAATGGTATGTTGGCTTTCATAGTGACAGAACCTGGGTACAGGAGCAGGGATGTCTTGATACAATTATAGGGGGCCTTGGGGAGGCCACAACTGGAACATTGTGTGTTGTTTTCATCTCATCTGAGGAAATATGCTGTTGTTCTAGAACGAGTGCTGACATTTACCAGATTGATTCCTGGGATGGCAGGCCTAATGTATGACGTGAGATTGAGTCAATTTGGGCTTCAGATATGTTCTATGGGCTCAGAGAGCTGCAGGGCTAGTAGCTGGCCATGGTCTGCTGGTAGCTACGAAGGATAAACGGACGGTTGGTGGATGAGCTGAAACTGATTCACAGTCTGTAGCCCTCAGTGTGAATTGCAGCATTGGGTGAAATGATGGAGCTGAGATCGTACTCAATTTTTGTGAGGCTCTGCGTCGTCACAGGAGCGATCCCTGTCCCTGCTGGTGAGCACTGCTGCAGCCTCCTCTAACTCACTAATAGCGATGATCTCTGACATCCATCCCCCTATCTGGGCTCGCTCTCACTTGCTGTGCTCATGTTCGGCCTGTATGCTGACAAAAGAAAGATGTGATCAGAGGGGATGGAGCAGAGGTTGGGCGAATGTCCCCTGTGTGTGTGGGGCGAGCCCTCCCCAGAAGGGACAGAGATTGGAGTGTGAGCAACAAGACAGATGGGAGGGTGATGTTGTGAGACAGTGAGTGTTAATTTGTGTTCCCGATAATGGATGTGTAAGATCCTTGAAGAGAGTAGCTGTTTGAATACATGATACCATGCTAAGAGTTTGATAGTGGAGGAAGCTGAGAGAGGACTTACCCTGGCAGAGCAGATTAGATCATTCACCCTCTTCCTGTACTGGGTTCACGGGTTGGTGACAACCATGCTGACCTCTTCGTAAGCTTCCTCAGCTGGCAAGATGAGGTTGGGTGCTTCTTTGAACCATCTCTGGGGTAGAGGACATGTTGGTGGGCCTGGACTCTGTGAATAAGGGTCTCAAGGGGCTTGCCTCTGAAAGCTGGTGCTTTCTCTCCTTCTTTCACCTGTTACCATTCCAATGCCTACCCTGATTCACCCATTATTTGAACCACTGGTTTTGTCTTCTGTCGCAATCTGTGATGCTCCGCAAACCACCCCCCCGACCTTGTTCCCCCCCACTCCTCACGTCTGACCCCACTACACCATGAATCCTTCAGCTACTTGACGATTACCCTGGGCTTGCTGCCCCCTATCGCACTACATTTACCAATCTCACCCCGGCTGCTCCCTCCACTGCCCAGTTTCCTTAGTTCAACCCTAAGGATCCACCATAGACAGCATTGACCATGCCCTTGAGGACAAGCTCCCTTGTACCATCCCTGCCCAGAAACCCCTCCCCACCAAGCCACAGATCCCCCGTGCCCAAGAAGCAAGATCTTTCCCTCCATCCCATGTCCGTGCAGAATAGAATTACCTCACAGCCACCCGGACATCCATCCTCCCTGCCCCAGAGAGCATCCTGGACCATCCTTAGCCTACCTCCATGTCCTACCTTTGCCCTACCTTCCTATACTTAGCCAGACTCCTGTATCCATCTTCTGTTCACCCCTTAGCCTATCTCCGTTTCAGGTGGGTGCAAGTTCAGTAACATTGGCTTGTGAGAGGGACACCCTAATGATCATGAGGCAATTGATTGAGAACCATGCTCAGTTGTGTTCTCCTGTCTATAGTACAGCCCACATGGCTAATGTGGGTGTAGTAGAGCCCATGTGACCAATGGACCAATATAGTAGAGCCCACATGGCCAATGTGGTTCTAGTAGAATCCACATGTGGGTGTAGTAGAGCCCACATGACCAATGGACCAATATAGTAGAGCCCACGTGGCCAATGTGGTTGATTTTCAACTGCTCTCTGAAATGGCCTAGCAAACTACTCAGTTCCAACAAAGTCTCAACAAAGAAATGAAACCGGTTGGATCAACCTAAGCACCAAAAACGACAACAGCCAGCAAAACAAGCAGCCCTTTCAACTCTGCAAAGTCTTCCTTACAAACATCTGGGGGCTATACCAAAATTGAGAGAGCTGTTTCCCAGACTAGTCAAGCAACAGCCTGGCATCGTCATTCTCATGGAATCAGACCTTACAGATAACACCTTAGACACCACCATTACCATCCCTGGATATGTCCTGTCCCACTGGCAGCACAGACCCAGCACAGGTGGCACAGTGGTATATAGTCAGGAGGGGGTTGCCCTGGGAGTCTTTAAAATTGACTCTGGACCCCATGAAGTCTCATGGCTTCAGGTTAAAATTGGGCAAGGAAAGTTCTTACTGGTTACTAGCTAGCATCCTCCTTTGACTGATGAATCAATTTTCCTCCTTGTTGAACAACACTTGGAGGAAGCATTGAGGGTGGAAAGGATGCAAAATATACTCTGGGTTGCGGATTTCAATGTCCACCACCAAGAGTGGCTCGGCAGTAACACTACTGATTGAATTGGTTAGGTCCTGAAGGATATAACTGCTAGGTTGGGTCTGCAGAAGGTGGTGAAGGAATCAACAAGAGGAAATAGCATCCTTGACCTCATCTTTACCACTCTGCTGGCTATAGATGCATCTGTCCATGATAGTATTGGTAAGAGTGATACCTGCACATTGAGAATAAGCTCCATCATGTTGTGTGGTACTATCACTGTGCTAAATGGGACAAACTTCGAACCGATCTAACAACTCAAGACTGGGCATCCATGAGGCCACCAACAACAACGGAATTGTACTCCAGCACAATCTGCAACCTCATGGCCAGGCATATCCCGCACTTAAATATTATCATTAAACCAGGGGATCAATCCTGGTTCAATGGAGAGTGCAGGAGGGCATGCCAGGAGCAGCACCTGGCATACTTAAAAATGAAGTGTCAACCTGGTGAAGCTACACAACAGGACTACTTGCATGCCAAATGGCAAAAACAAGAAGTGATAGACAGAGCTAAATAATCCCACAACCAATGGATCAGATCTAAGCTCTGCAGTTCTTTCACATCCTGTTGTGAATGATGTTGGACAATTAAATAACTCACTGGAGGAGGAGGCCCCACAAATACCTCCATCCTACATGATAGAGGAGCCCAGCACATCAGCGCAAAAGGTAAGGCTGAGTATTCTTAACAATCTTCAGTCAGAAGTGCAAAGTGGATGATCCATCTTGGTCTCCTCAAGTGGTCACCAGCATCTCAGATGCCAGCCTCCAGCCAACTCGATTCACTCCCTGCGATATCAAGAAACGTTTGGAGGCACTGCATACTGCAGAGGCATGGGTCCTGATAACATTCCGGCAATAGTACTGAAGAATTGTGCTCCAGAACTTGCCGCTTCCCTAGCCAAGCTGTTCCCGTACAGTTACAACACTGACATCTATCCAACAATGTTGAAAATTGCCCAGGTATGTCCTGTACACAAAAAGCAGGACAAATAAATCCGGCCAATAACTGCCCAATCAGTCAACTCTCGATTATCAGTAAAGTGATGGAAGGGATCATCAACAGTGCTATCAAACAGTACCTGCTCAGCAAAACCTGCTCAGTGACACCCAGTTTAGGTTTCGCCAAGGCCACTCAGCTCCTGACCCCATTACAGTCTTGGTTCAAACATGGACAAAAGAGCTGAATTGTAGAGGTGAAGTGAAAGTGACAGCCCTTGACGTCAAGGCTGCATTCAACCAAGTGTGGCATCAAGGTGCCCTAGCGAAGCTGGAATCAGTGGGTATCAGGGGGCAAACTCTCCACTGGTTGGAGCCATACCTGGTACATAAGAAGATGGTTATGGTTGTGGAGGGTCAGTCATCTCAGCTCCAGGGCATCTGTATGGGAGTCTCTCAAGGTAGTGTCCTAGGCCGAACAATCTTCAGCTGCTTCATCAGTGACCTTCCCTCCATCATTAGATCAGAAATGGGGATGTTCGCCAGTGATTGCACAATGTTCAGCACCATTCATGACTCCTCAGATACTGAAGCAGTCCATGTTCAAATGCAACAAGATCTGGACAATATCCAGGTTTGGGCTGACAAGTGGCAAGTAACATTCGTGCGCACAAATGCCAGACACTAATAATTGATACTCTAACCACCGCTCCTTGACATTCAATGGTGTAACCAGCACTGAATCCCCCACTGTCAACATCCTTGGGGTTACCATTGACCAGAAACTCAACTGTTATGTGGACTTACCACATAAACACAGTGGCTACAAGAGCAGGTCAGAGGCTAGGAATACTGCAGTGAATAACTCACTTCCTGACTCCCCAAAGCCTATCCACCATCTACAAGGCACAAGTCTGGAGTGTGATGGAATACTCCCCACATGCCTGGATGGGTGCAGCTCCAACAACACTCAAGAAGCTTGACATTACCCAGGACAAAGCAGCCCACTTGATTGGCACCTCAACTACAAACATTCAATCCCTCCACCACCGATGCTCAGTAGCAGCAGTGTGTATTATCTACAAGATCCATTGCAGCAATTCACCAAAGATCCTTAGACAGCATCTTCCAAACACATGACCACTCCCATCTTGATGGACAAGGGCAGCAGATAAATGGGAACACCACCACCTGCAAGTTTCCCTCCAAGCCACTCACCATCCTGATTTGGAAATATATTGCATTTCCTTCACAGTTGCTGGGTCAAAATCTTGGAATTCTCTCCCTGATAGCATTGTGGGTCAACCCACAGAACATGGACTGCAGCAATTCAAGAAGGCAAGTCACCACCACCTTTTCAAGGCCAACGAGGGATGGGCAATAAATGCTGGCCAGTCAGTGATGTCCATGTCCCACGAATGAATACAAAAAATTGGGGTTGATTGAATGGTAGACAGGCTCAATGGGCTGAATGGCCTAATTCTGCTGCTTTATCTTATAGGCTTATGGTCCTATGATCTAATGAACATGCATGACATGCTAATTCTTGCAAAAAGGCTTCTTGGCTTTGTCCATTGGGAAGCCTAACTTACCTTTAAAGCCTCGAGGACAAAGCTGAAAAAATTCATCCCGCCATTGGGAAACGGGTTTTTGGTCACCCGCCAAATTAAATCCCCCGCTTGCCTAACTTCCCACTGCTGGCAGGACTGGAAGATTCTGCCCGTGACTTTTGCTATTTCAAATCAATTTGAGGAACAGAGATAACTGAAAAGGAAATCAAAAGTTCTACACCAGATATGTAGGTTGGGATGATGGCCATGCGAAAGTTACCCCTTAGTGTCCCAAGATATGTAGTTTCTGGGGAGCATTGTCAGGATAAATACAGGGGGGTTGCGAGGATAGGGTCTGATTGCATACTCCATTTGAGAGTCAGTGCAGACTCGATAGACTGAATGGCTTCTCACTGCACTATAGGGAAATCTATGATTCTATGATGTGTTGCTTTGTCAGCAGACTGATCCCATCAGTATAACCAGATTGGTTCAGCGAAAAATAATCAGAGTACAACAGAGATGGGAGAGAAGCCCTACAGGAAAATAATTGCAACACAACCAGAGAGAAAGGCTAAAGACGGTTAAAGTTTCTCTCGCTTCCATTTCTCCAGGCTCTCTTATGTACCCACACCAGCGACACAGATCTGTCACCTACCTGACCTACTGAAGTCAGGCAGGATTTATCTAACAGAGAGGGGCACCAGATGGCAGACTCCAAAAGCAAGCGAGGGAAATCATATATAGATCAGAAAGAATCTGATCTTACTTTGTGCAATGCAGCAGAAGTGCAGCTTGCATTAAAAAGCAAATAATATGTGTTATTCACGTTCAGGTCAATCTGCAGCCATTTACGTACTGCTGGCAAGTGTATAATTTCCTTATTAAAGTGAAATGTTACAGTTGTAGCATTTAAACCTTCAAATGGGTTCTGCTTTAAACCCAAAGACTGTAATTGTGCACATTGATGAAACCATGGAACTAATTAATGTCACAAATAGCAATAGTGTTTTAATGATCACCCTGTGTTTGTCTTAATGTTAATTATTCACTAATGAGCTTAATTCTAATGGAAGAACATACAGTGAAGCCTTATTCCTGCGCCCTTGCTGTTCCAATATGTAAGTAAACGTAGGTGATAATTTAGACTTGGGGCAGAGATGGAAACCAGGTGACCTTGATGGAGTTTTGGAAATGAAAACTGGCAGAGGTACACAGTGGGTGGCTGATTCAATATGGTGCAAGGACAAAATAACTCTCACGTTGTCTAAAAAGAACAAAAATTTCTAAACCATGTGATTTGACAAAATTGACAGATGCTTTGAATGGACGTGCAGAGAAAACAAAATCACAAAGCATTAAAATATTGCAAAATTCATTGCTTTAATTCCAATCCTGCTGCATTTGATACTTTTGTTGGTAAATTCAGTCAGCATGACTAATGGTGATATCATGATTCTGAATGGAGCTAATTTTTCATCAGTCATTTGCTTTTATTATTCACTTATGGGATGTGGGCATCGCTGGTAATACCAGCATTATTAATCATTCCTAATTACCGTTAAGAAAGTGGTGGTGAACCACCTTCTTGAATTGCTACAGTCCATGCATGGCCTACGTCAGTATCGAGAAGTTGTGGATCTCATTAAATGCTGTATAATCATCAGTGAACATTCCCCCCCCCCTCCCCTTTTGACCTTATAGTCGAAGGAAGTCATTGATGTGAATGCTTGGGACTAGAGCTGAGAAACTCCTGCAGTGAAATCTTGAGCTGAGATGATTAGCCTCCAATAGCCACCTTGACAGCAGTTACCATATCTGTGACCTCTACCAGAAGGACAAGGGCAGCAGATGTATGGGAACACCACCACCTGCAAGTTGTCCTCCATGTACACATCACTCTAACTTGGAAATATATCATTGATCCTTCACTGTCGCCGGGTCAAAAATTCTTGAAGTCCTCCCTAACAGTACTATGGGTGTACTTATGCTATATGGACTGTAGAGGTTCAAGAAGATGGTTCACCACCATCTTCTCAAGGGCAATTAGGGATGGACAACAAATGTTGAGTCTACAATGCTCACAGACCGTGAAAGGGTAAAAAATAAAAATCATCTTGCTTTGTGCTAGGTATGACACCAACTAGTGGAGAGTTAATATATTTTAAATATTTGAGTTATTTTCAGATTCTTTTTACCTGCAGAACCTTCATATCCAGGTCTCAGCTTTAAGGTTGGCACGTGATAACATATGTGAGAGGGAAATGGCATTTGTACATCGTTAGAACTATTTGTTTCTAGAAAAAAAGTCAGTAGGTAACATTCACAAGTAAACAATGAACTATATATAAAAAAGAGAACTGTAGTAGTTTAAATGGTGGAATCATTGAATCATACAGTGTGGAAGAGGCCCTTCAGCCCATGGAGTCTACACTGGCACATTAGAAACAACTGAACTCCCACCTAATCCCATCGACACACTTGGTCCATAGCTGCGAATGTTACCATGCACCAAATGTTCATCCAGATACTTTTTAAAGAATGTGAGGCAATCAGGCTCTATCATTCATGGGACATGCACATCGCTGACTGGCCAGCATTTATTGCTCATCTCTAGTTGCCCTTGAACTGAATGGCTTGTGAGGCCATTTCAAAGAACAAAGGAAGACCAAAGAACAAAGAAAAGTGCAACACAGAACTAGGCCTTTCGGCCCTCCAAGTCCAGTCTTACAGTATAGCAGGAGGCCATTCAGCCCATTGAGTCCATGCCAACGACAATCCCATCCAGATCCTATTCCAGCAACCCCTGCTAATCCCCCTGACACTACAGCCAATTTAGCATGACCAATCAACCTAACCCATACATCTTTGGACTGTGGGAGGAAACCAGAGTACTCGGAGGAAACCCAAGCAGAGACAGGGAGAATGTGCAAACACCATACAAATAATGACCCAAGCCAGGAATTGAACCTGGGACCCTGGTACTGTGAGGCAGCAGTGCTAATCACTTTTCACCCAGATCATTTATATATACCGAACAACAGAGGTCCCAGTACTGATCTCTACAGAACACCATAGCTACAGATCTCCATTCTGAAAACACCCTTCCAATGCTACTCTTTGTCTTCTATAACCAAGCCAGTTCTGCATCTATCTACCCCAGCCTACCCTGAACGTGATGTGAGTTTAGTTTCTATACCAGTCTGCCATGTGGGACCTTGTCAAATGCCTTACTAAAGTCCATTTAAACCACATCCACAGCCTTTCCCTCATCAATTTTCTTTGTCACCTCTTCAAAAAACACAATCAAGTTAGTGAGATATAACCTCCCATACAAAACCATGCTGCCTGTCACTAACTAGTCCATTTTCCTCCAAATCCTATCCCTCAATATCTTCTCCAAAAGCTTCCCCACTCCTGATGTCAGGTTCACTGGCCTATAATTTGCTGGATTATCCCTGCTTCCTTTCTTAAACAAGGGAACAACATTGGCTATTCTCCAGTCCTCTGGAACTTCACCCGTGGTCAAAGAGGATGTAAAGGTATCTGTTAAGGCCTCGGCTATTTTTCCCTTTGCCTCCTGCAGTAACCTATGATAGATCCTATCTGGCCCTGGGGACTTGTCTACCTTCACACAACTTAGAATGCTCAACACTTCTTCCTTTGATATGTCGATGTTCTCAAGAGCATACACACCTATCCCTGACTTCAACATCCATCATGTCCTTCTCCTTGGTGAATACTGGTACAAAGTACTCATTAAGGATTTCACCTTCTTCCTGTGATTCCGTGCATAACTTTCCTCAATTGTCCTTGAGTGCTACTCTCTTGCAACTAATATTTGTATAAAAAGCCTTAGAATTCTCCTTAACTCTGTTTGCTAAAGACATTACATGGCCCCTTTTAGCTTACTGAATTCTAAATTTGAGTTTGTTCTTACTTTCACTGTGCTCCTCAAGGGCTTCATAAAAATCATAGAAACCCTACAGTGCAGAAAGAGGCCATTTGGCCCATCATGTCTATACTGACCACAACCCCACCCAGGCCCTACCCCCATATCCCTACCTATTTACCTGCTAATCCCTCTAACCTAGACATCTCAGTACACTAAGGGGCAATTTTAGCACGGCCAGTCAACCTAACCCGCACATCTTTGGACTGTGGGAGGAAACCAGAGCACCTGGAGTTGTCACACAGACACAAGGAGAATGTACAAATTCCACACAGACAGTGACCCATCATCATCAAGATTTCATCAATTATTAGATGCCTCGACCTATCATATGCTTCCTTTTCCCTTTTGATTAAGCTTACAATTTCCCTCATCATCCATGGTTCCCACAGGCCATTTCTATCCTTCATTTTGGCGGGGACATGCCTATGAAAGCAGTTGAGGGTCAACCACATTGCTATGGTTCTGGAGTCACATGTAGGCCAAAAAAGGTAAGGAAGGCAGATTCCTTTCCCTAAAGGATATTAGTGAACTAGATGGCTTTTTCCAACAATCGACAATGGTTTCATGGTCATCAGTAGATTCTTAGTTCCTGATATTTTTTATTGAATTCAAATTCCACCTTCTGACATGGCATGATTCGAACCCAGGTCCCCAGAACATTAGCTGAGTTTCTGGATCAATAGTCTAGCTATAATGCCACTTGGCCATCACCTTTCTGACAATTGTATAGAAATTGTAATCAGCCTGCTATGGTCAACAACGATGATGTGGAGATGCCGGCGTTGGACTGGGGTAAACACAGTAAGAAGTCTGACAACACCAGTTTTAAGTCCAACCAATTTATTTGAAAACTTGATAGTAAACTCACAAGTTTACTATCAAATAAATCGGTTGGACTTAAACCTGGTGTTGTCAGACTTCTTACCATGGTCAACAACACCAACAACAGCCTGCATTTATATGGTGCTGTTAAGGCAGTAAAACATCCCGAGTACTTTACAAGGGCATATTCAAACAACATTTGATACAAAATTTAAATAAAGAGAGAAACTTAAAGAAAAGAGAGTTAGCGAAGCAGAGGTTGAGGGAGATTAGTCTAATGTTTAGGGTGCAGGCAGCTGAAGGTGTGGCCACAATGGTACAGCAAAGAAAATCAGGGATGTGCAGTAGGCCAGAATTGGTGAGTGCAAAACACTCGGATTGTTGGTATGGAGAAAGTTACTGAGATTAGGAGGGGAAACACCAAGCAGAGAACTGCAACCAGTGATGACAGTTTTAAAACAAAAATGTTGCTGAACCAGCCCGTATTGGTCTGCAAGTCCAGGTACTGTGTGAATGGGACTTAGTAAGAGTTAGAGTACAGGCAGAGTTTTGGATAAACTCAAGTAAACAATCACAAAGCCACGCAGTTTAGAGGAAACCTTACACAAACATGTTTTGTAAATGATCCAACCCTCTGTACACAGAAATTTCTAAGGAATTATTCATCTGAAATGTTGTAATTTCTGCACTTTTGAAAGCTCCATTATAGTTCCAGGGGAGTCAGTTATCACCCAGCATTTTATCCGATCTACAGTCACTCATGCGTCATGATTCACAAAGTGTTGCCTTACTTGCCTTTAGGCTACAATGCAGTGCCAATATCTGGCTGTGAGTGTCCAATCAATCCTTCTTTATCAGTGCTGAGGCTGCAGTAGCTGGGCACGCCACAGACAAACTCTTGAGTATCTGAAAGCAGAGAGTGAGAATGGAAGAGTTGGGCTGAGGGAATGGGAATGGGGTTTCAAAGCAAAATGGTCACTGATGGCCACCATCTGTAGCTGGCCATGCAGCAGGATTAGGGTGAGCTCAGAGTTAAGGAGGGGAGCATCTTTATTCTTCATGTTCTCAGTGCTGACAGGTGCCACAGGCTCTGTTGCAGTCAGCCTCATTTTGTAGAGAACTGTCTCCTCTGTTGGGCTAAATAGCTGCAGAAGTCCATGTCCTCTGTTTTTCTCTAACCTTGTTTCCAATGTGCCACCCTGTCTACCAAGAGGGAGAAAATGATGACTGATAGTGTGGTGCTGGTGATAAGTCTGTCTAAACTAGTTGAAGATAATGGAAGGCAGGGAGAAGTTGTTTTGAGACTGGAAACAGGGATGTATGTGGAGTTATTGAATGTTAGGCATGGGTTCTAAGTGTTGGGATAAGCTGTTTGGTGTGATGCATTGAGCAGCCTTAAAGTTGGATGGTGTGTTGGCTAGGAAATGTCATGGGAAATGAAATCACTGACCTTGGCCATCTGCTTGAAGTCATTTCTGCTAGGAATTGAAACCACCTTGGCAGCTCCCACTTAAAGATTGCCCTTGAAGAATTCATGATCCCCAGTAGCACCATGGCATCTCTTCTACCTACCTACCTGTCCACCTCCACCACCAAGGTCCCTAGCATCATGTGATCCAGCAGCCCTTTTTCTGCCCTTAGATGCCATCTTCCTTGTTTACAATTGCAGCAATTATTTCAACAACAGCCTCCTATCATTCAGGGAAGCTTTCAGCTTGAGAGGGACAGACTGTCTTTAAGAAGAAAATACTGGTTGCACCACATGCCATTGGCACAACACTGCTTAGACCCCCCCAAGTGCATGGATGGTCAGCAAAGCAGAGGGAACTGACAAATTTGGGAACTGAGGTGGCAGCATCAAATTTGCATGCTGCAGACTCCACCAGAAGTGACAAGAGCAGGTTGTGAACCATGGCCCCACATCTGGATAACAGCACAATTCCAATTTTTAAATATCTCCAACTCTGTATCTCCCTTTCCTCTTTTCAAACACACTGAAAACTCGCCACTTTGGGCCAGGTTTTGATCAACCCTACTAATGTCCCCCTCTGTGCTTCAGCGATCATTTCATATCTCTTTACTATTTACTATTTACCATTTATATAGATGATCTGGAGGAGGGGGCTGAGTGTAGGGTAACGAAATTTGCTGATGACACGAAGATAAATGGAAAAGTAAATTGTGCGGAGGGTGTGGAAAGTCTGCAGAGGGATCTAGATAGGCTGAACAAGTGGGCGAGGACCTGGCAGATGGAGTACAGTGTTAGCAATTGTGAGGTTATCCACTTTGGCAGAAATAATAGTAGGAGGGATTACTATTTAAAGGGCGAAAAGCTGCAGCATGCTACGGTGCAGAGGGACCTGGGGGTCCTTGTGCATGAGTCGCAAAAAGCCAGTCTGCAGGTGCAGCAAGTGATCAAGAAGGTAAATGGAATGCTGGCCTTTATAGAGAGGGGGATAGAATATAAAAGCAGAGAGGTCTTGCTGCAACTGTACAGGGCACTGGTGAGGCCGCAGCTGGAGTACTGTGTGCAGTTTTGGTTGCCGCACTTGCGCAAGGATATTTTGGCCTTGGAGGGAGTGCAGAGGAGGTTCAATAGGCTAATACCGGAAATGAGGGGGTTGGACTATGAAGAGAGGCTGAATAGACTGGGTCTATACTCGTTGGAGTTTAGAAGGATGAGGGGGGGTCTCATAGAGACATATAAGATAATGAAAGGGATGGATAGGGTAGAGGTAGCGAGATTCTTTCAGCTCAGGAAGGACAGCAAGACTAGAAGGCACAGCCTCAAGATAAGGGTGGGGGGCAGTTTAGAACGGAGTTGAGGAGGAACTTCTTCACTCAAAGGGTGGTGAATCTCTGGAATTCTCTGCCCGTTGAAGTGGTGGAGGCTACCTCGCTAAATATATTTAAGTCACGGGTAGATAGGTTTTTGACAGACAAGGGAATTAAGGGTTATGGGGAGAGAGCGGGAAAGTGGAACTAATCCACTTCAGATCAGCCATGATATTATTGAATGGCGGGGCAGGCTCGAAAGGCTAGATGGCCTCCTCCTGCTCCTATTTCTTATGTTCTTATGTTTTTCAATTCAGTGATGTGCCTCAAGATGTTTTTGTACATTGTTGTTGCTGTAGATTCTGAGACACAATACTTAGAACACAGAACATTACAGTCAGTGCAGGCCCTTTGGCCCTCAATGTTGCGCGACCTTGGCTATGAGTAGCATAGCGATGGTTTATGAGATCAAAATCAATGAATAGGATTGAGTTACAAATCACGGTTAGATTATAATGGAACACTTGCAAACATATTGGCCGGAATTCTCAGGCTGTTCAATTCAGGGGGATTGTCCAGTCCCGCCAGCAGCACCCTCTCGCCCATGATTTCGCGGTAATGAAAAATCACATTGACAGCGGCGGAACTGAAGGATCCGCCACCAGCAATAGCAAGTTGCCTTGCACCTTTGGAAAACATGCAGTAGAGAGGACTGTTATTTAATCCTATGAGAGATTTGAAACACTACATTGATGATATCACTCCTCATATTTAAGAAAGAAGATAAGCTAACACAAAACTTGTGAAAAATGCAATGAATGGTCAATTTGTATCACTTGACATTTGGATAAATTTCACAGCGCCACTCACCACAGGAATTGTCACACTGGGATAGACAATTTGACAAACCTTTGAAAAGTCCATTGACCTTGGACAGACCTTTCTGGTCTCACTGTGGGCAGAACTGGAAAATCCCACCCATTGTATTTAATATGTGATTGCACTGTTGTTTATTTATTTGTGGGACATGAGGCGTTGCTGGCTGACCAGCATTAAAAAGTTTAAAATTCATTTATTAGTGTCACAAGTAGGCTTACAAAAACACTGCAATGAAGTTACTGTGAAATTCCCCGAGCTGCCACACTCCAGCACCTGTTCGGGTACATCAAGGGAGAATTTAGCATGGCCAATGCACCTAACCACCACATTTTTTGGACTGTCAGAGGAAACTGGAGCACCCGTAGGAAACCCACGCAGACATGGGGACTCCGCACTGTGACCCAAGCCGGTAATTGCATTCTGGCATTATGAGGCAGCAGTTCGACCCCCTGTGTTCCTGTGCCACCTGTCCCTAGCGCCTGAGGGCAGTTGAGAGCCAACCACATTGTGGTGTCTCTGGAGTCACATGTATGTCAGACCAGGTAAGACAGCAGATTTCCCTCCCTAAAGAACACTTGTGAACTACATGGGTCTTTCCGACAATCGACCATGCTTTCATCATCATCAGTAGATCCTTAATTCCAGCTGTTTTTTATTGACTTGAATTTTATTGAATTCCATCATCTGTCATGGTGAGTTTCAAAGTTGAGTACGCAGAACATTAGCTGAGTTTCTGGGTTAATTGTCAAGCGGTAATACAACTAGACCATTGCCTCTCCTGAGACAATATATGC
The DNA here is from genome assembly GCF_965287045.1 of Carcharhinus amblyrhynchos. Taxonomy (NCBI): domain Eukaryota; kingdom Metazoa; phylum Chordata; class Chondrichthyes; order Carcharhiniformes; family Carcharhinidae; genus Carcharhinus; species Carcharhinus amblyrhynchos. The sequence continues at coordinate 24,207,465 of NC_137328.1, read as the reverse complement.
TTAGAAAAAAAATAATCCAGTCTTGTGTCGAATGAAAATGAGATTAATTGGAGGGATCTTTCGAAGAACTGGGAGACATGGCCTTGTGCTGTAAGATTCCATAATTGCAATCAACTAATAGTTTTCAGTAAGTGGACTCTATTACAATTGGAAAACATATCATGCCAAGAGTACGTTGTGTGATAGGACTAAGAAATTGCACCACAAGGCTTTTCTTTTCAAGTGTGCGAGTTCTGAGTTTAGTTGTCATCACATCATATTTCAGTCACTTTCAAATGGATGTATTAACTTAGATCACTTAAGTACATTGACTAGAGGTTAGACATAGCTTTGGTTGTGCATTGGATTATTAGACCAGATCCAAGCACTTCATTCCAAACAGATGCTGGCAGCATTTGGCAGCATCCGATGTTGTCGTTGCAATTTATCGCATTTGCAACTTCAGTAACATTAATTTAAAAGATATTACTATAAAGTGCATATATGACAGCAAGGTGCATTTTCTCTATTCTCTAACTAAACACCATGCTCTACCATAAAACATCCAAGTATTGCATTCCTACAAAATCTTATAGTTATTCAGTTAACACAATGTGATTTTTACCGGGACAGTGCGGTTTTTATTAGAAGGACATTGTTGAATAGCCTGGTTTGTGTGTGGTCTGATAAATAACGTATTGGCTGTTTCGCAAATTATTAAACACGTGCTCCAACACTGGCTCTGATAACTGCTGTTACCATAAAATTGGACTCACGGGACTTGATGAAAAGATTTTGTACTTTTAGAAGGAAATAAATGCATCTGCTGAGACGATCAGATCAGTTTCCCATCTGTCGCCAATGATATGAAGAATAAGTGCTAGCTCAATCGAATGTCTGCTTTGGCTTTTAACAGTAATTTGTACAAGATCCTGTAGGAAAATTCAATAGGCATTTTTTTGTGAAACAGTTCTCTTGGATATAAAGCATTTGTTAATCTTTAGGATTTCTGTTCCATCCACACCTTTCTGATCGATATTTTCACCCATTGACATCAAACCCCACATACTTGGGTGAGTCGAGTCTCAGGCCAGTCCAATGCCAACAGGAAATCCTTTGGATTTTGCTTAATTGGCATTTTTTTAAAAACAGGAGAGATGAAACTGACCATCAATCCAATTATGCAACACATTTCACTGAATTCCAGTTCCTTTGCTTAGAGTTCCTGCGAGGTTTCTCCTGATCTTCAGTGTAACCTTAGCAGAAGATTGGTAGTAAAGTTTAGAAAAATGACTTCAGAAGGGCCCCTGTGGAAATTCTGCTGTTTGCTTTCCATAGATAACCCAAAACCATTAGATTTATCAAAAAATTTTCTATATGTCTTTGGACCACATGTTTTATGTCCCATTTTAACATTTTAGTCCCATTTCAGAATTTCAATATCAAGAAAATGTATTGACCAAAGAGTAACTGATTAAACTGTGGTAATATACTGTAATGTAGTAGTTATTTGAAATAGATATTACAATATACTACACTATGAAAGTAAACAACAAATTAGTATAATCTCTGTGTTATAGTACTATTTTATAGTTTACTTTTATGGACAAGTTCTTCTAATATGTTTCAATCATTGGAGTTTTATCTGATACTCAGAACATTACAAGCTGATTCAATGATTTTAAACAGTCCAACCTCATTAAATATTGCTTAGAAAGTTGTAATTTAGATTTTAAATACTGTCATCTCAATTCAAAGAGATGTTGACTGTCAAACACATGATGAAACGAATAGCACAACATGGTTTCTGTTTGAAATGTGGGTCTTGGTTTAACACTCAAAAATATTTGCTTTGAGATGATTAAAGAAAGCTTTGCAACACTTTGATTGAATTATACTGAATGTATGTTTCTGACTGTGCCCCACTTTTGTGACTGAAAAAAAACGGACCACCATCAGGTCAAAACAAAACAAAAAACACTCACACCTCTTAAACTGACTCAAAGAGCCATAACGTATGAATATAACAGTACTGACCAATTCTTTTTAGATCATAAAATGCTCCCAGATGCAAGGGCCACAAAATTCAGATCCTTAGTGCTTGTTTCTTTAGCACTACAGATTTGACAATGTTGTCACCATTTTGGAGCCCAGTTAACACCCTCTTACACAACCCAACACACATTCAACAACAATCAACTATTTTCATACTTGTTACTGATTGAGATCTACTGTCTCTTGCTACAAGTGCTTGCTCGGTTCCAATGTTGTTTAAAGTAAAGTCTACAGGAAGTGATGTGGCTCAAGGGTTCTTTAAGTAGACCACTGGCTCTCAGATACGAGTGCAATTATATGCATTCCCTTTGGAATACAATATGACAGGGAGAATGAAACAGAGGCACTACAGAACATGACAAACTTCTGGAAGATCGTGGAAGGGCAAGGGGGGGTGGGGGTGGAAGCCAGGCTCTCAACAGGTTTCGGGGCTAGATTCCTGGCAATGACTGCCATAACTATCTGGTCCCTATACATTCTCAGAATTTGTTTGGAGAATGTCCTCGTTGCATTAGGACACTGGGAATTGATTACCCTATCAATATTTCTGCTCACTCCCTCACCCATCTGTTCATTCATCTGCTCACCCAATCACCCATCCATTCCCACTTACCTACTCATCTACTGACATACCTACTCACTATTCACCCATCTACACACTAACCCACCAAAAATAGAGAATTATAAAAACTGCTGCGTCTAATGTCATGAAAGGATGCATGTTCTCTCTTCATCCATCTTCTATGCCCGTCAGTCTTCTGCAGACTCGGCTGCACTGACCCATCAGTATGATGAGCAGGACCAGAAGTCCCAGCTGAAAGTGAGCAAAAAGGTGTGGTGCCAGAAATCTTTGTGGGCGATGCATGATGACTGTAAGACCTGAACTCCAGTGTCCAAGTGTAATGTAAGTTAGTGATCCCGGGTGTGGGGTGAGCTTTGGGATCTGCCCAGAGTGGTCAGTCAATATTTGGAGTGTGCAGCGAGTAGACATAATAAAGAGTTGTGTTCCCTGTAGTTATTGAGGAGAAGCCAGAGTACAACAGGATTTAACACTAAGCATGCAGATTTAAATTAACAAATCAGAAAATGTCTTCAGGGTTCCTTACTCCTCCACTGCATCATCTTCATGGATGCAATCAGCAGAGATATCAGTGATCTCATATAAACAAAAGTCTGAAAAATGTCCTGGTGAGGTGCATTGACAATGCTAAATTCCCCCTCAGTATACCCAAACAGGTACATGGCGATGTGGGGACCTTTCACAGTAACTTCATTGCAGTATTAATGTAAGCCTCATTCTGAAAAATGCACTTTTAACTTAACTTTAAACTTTAATTTATTGTGCATTTTTCTTGGTGTAAATACCATTGGCAATGTTACACTTTGTTGAGTGAAGTTTAACTGAGTTATGAGCAACGTACTTAGTCATTATTAGTACTGAACAGCCACTGTGCTGTGGAAAACCACAAAAATAATTTCCTCCCTTCCATAATAAAAACTCAATACATTTTTAGAATATTACAAACTGTTTTTTATGTTTTATTTATATGTTTTGCTCATAATATTTCCGCTTCTACTTTAATTTCTTGTGTATGTCTGAATCTTTATTTTGCTTGCTGCAGGGCAATAAAAAGCCAGTTATAGAGTCATAGAGTCATAAAGATTTACAGCATGGAAACAGGCCCTTCAGCCCAACTTGTCCATGCTGCCCTTTTTTTTTAAACCCCTAAGCTAATCCCAATTGCCCCCATTTGGCCCATATCCCTCTATAGCCATCGTACCCATGTAACCATCTAAATGCTTTTTAAAAGATAAAATGGTACCTGTCTCTAATACTACCTCTGGAGTTTGTTCCAGGCACTCACCACCCTCTGTGTGAAAAAATTGCCCCTCTGGACACTTCTGTATCTCTTCCCTCTCACCTTAAACCTATGCCCTCTAGTTTTAGACTCCCCTACATTTGGGAAAAGATATTGACTATCTACCTTGTCTATGCCCCTCATTATTTTATACACCTCTACATGGCCACCCCTCAGCCTCCTATGCTCCAGAGAAAAAAGTCCCAGTCTATTCAGCCTCTCCTTATAACTCAATCCATCAAGTCCCGGTAGCATCCTAGTAAATCTTTTCTGCACTCTCTCTAGTTTAATAATATACTTTCTATTATAGAGTGACCAGAATTGCACACAGAATTCCAAGTGTGGCCTTACCAATGTCTTGTACGACTTCAACAAGACGTCCCAACTCCTGTATTCAATGTTCCGACCAATCAAACCAAGCATGCTGAATGCCTTCTTCACCACTCTGTCCACGTGTGACTCCACTTTCAAGGAGCTATGAACATGTACCCCTAGATCTCTTTGTTCTCAGTTCTTTGTATTTCCTAGTTTGTAATCTGTAAGGAGCCTTCAATTTGATTGGCTGCCCATTCTGTTTCATAACCTTTCTGTTTCCTGGATACCAGAGGTCTCCTGTAACTGGCAGTAGATCAAAATTGATGTAATAGAAGAGATCAACACCACAGATCTCGGTAGATCATTGTGAGCATCCTTCCTACAGAAAATGCAAGCCTGACAGCGTCTGTGGAGAGAGAATAGAGTTTATGGGTGGGATTTTACAGCCTAGCTTGAGCAAGACAGGTAATTCCGGCCAGAGGTCAACTGAGATTTCAGTTGTTGGACCCATGCTTGCCACAATTTCGTGGCGGACGAGTGATAGAGTTCTGGCAAATGTTTCAAGTCTGGGTGACCCTTCATTAGAGCTAATTATTTTATCACTTAGTAGATAAGCAATAAATTCCTTGATTCGCTAGGGGCACAATCTTAAAATGAGAGCGTGAACCTTCAGGAGTGGAATCAAGAGGCATTTTTCCAAGCAAAGGGTAGTGGTGAAGTAGCAATGTCTTCCCCAAGAGGCTGCTGATGCTGGAACAATCGACATTATCAAGACTGAGTTAATTGTTTAATATGTAACGGCATCAAGTGAATCAAATGTAAGTGAATGGAGCAAAGGTAAATCCCTATCACATTTAAAGAAAAAATAGGTCTGAGGAGGCGAATGGTCTACTCCTATCCCTATGTTCCTTTAGCATTGTCACATGGCGTCTGCTAATGGCATATTTTTCTGAGAACAAATATTTTCTTCTTGCCTTGCAGACGATGCAATTTTAAACCTAGTTCTCTATTCCTCAGGTGGCATTTATGCTTTAGTCACATTCACATTCACTATGCTGACTCATGCTGGGAATGAATCTATCCTTTCATAATTAGCTAAACTGGAAGGCATGGAAACTACATTCAAACCATTTTCTGCCTAACTAAGTAGAGGCTCAATTACATTGTTGGGTAATAGTGTCCTGGCACTTAATGAATCAGTCTGAAATTGCTCAATCTCCTATTTTATCAGAGGCATTTATTTTAAACAGTTTCAGAATTTGTATACTATTATCTCATAATTGAGCTTCAAGGACGAGTCGTTTGATTCAATTTAGTACAAATTCAGCCAAACAACACAACTCAGCCACTCATCCACCTCATGCTTAGAAAAACAACTGGATATTTTACCATCATATGAATGACCCAGTGTCACATGACACGAACCCACCGCTATAGGAAGCTGCATTGGACACTTGATAAACACATTAGACATTATTCCTGGCCCATTTCACTGGGATGAAAGTTTCCCTTCTCTGTGGAGCTAGATTTGCTCACTAAAATGAGCCAAATATTTTCAATTTCCATCCCAAGCACAACCAGAAAATATGTTCCCTCATCAGATATGAAATGACTCAAATATTTTCTCTAAATCTTTTCAGTGGGCTTGTTTTATTCCTTGCTGTAACATTAGCGAGGATTGTATTTATTCACTGGCATGTAATGTAAAGGACAACCGTGCATTAGCTCAGCTATCTCATTCATATTAAGCATGGGATTTTTTCAGAGTGGCATAATATTTTGAGAGGGTCATACTTTGAGAGTGATGAATTCATTCCTTTGATTAATTATTGTGCATATGACATGATTGATGCTGAACTTTGTGTGGAATATGAAACACTGAACAAGAAAAGATGACTTAACATCCACAAAACATGTATTGTTTGGTTCATCACCGAATGGGAAATGGCATATGTACTGATTCACAAAAGTATACAGTCAACTCCCATCGTTTCTCGGGTGGGGGACGGGGTTGGGGGGGGTGATTCTGTTCCTGTGAAATCTCACAAAGGGTGAAATTGCAAAGAGTGAACTTACGCCCGCGCAGTGCATGCTTTCTACGTAGGAAAGAAATGGGAAAAGGTTAGAGTTTAAGCTCCCAACTGCTAATTCCCCAACATGTCTGCTAAAGTGAGAGTTGTTAGTGCACTTGCACTTCTGTGCGTAGTTGAAGTTAAGTAATGTACTGTAAGGCAGTGTTGTGATGCAGTGGGTAGCATCCTGTCTCTGAGCCAGAGTTCCAAGTTCAAAATCCATCCCAGGACTTAATGGTGCTTTCAAAAGACGGTCAGATAGACTGTCAACTTGCAAATCCTCCAACTACCCCAATGGCTGGCGGGAAGAGCAGGCAAGATTCCTGGTTAGCCACACTTGATGTGGAGTGGTGGCCCTCAAGCTATAATCCCTTTGTGACAGATTGTTCCAAGAATTACTAGCTATGGAAACAGATGAAAGTTTGCCTTAGTTATCACTAAGTATGGGGAGCGAATTGTAAATTTATGATGTCTCCTGCATTGGCATAAGCTAAATCACAGATGAGTGACCCATTTCTCTTGATTCTCACATTTACATTTCTCGTATTCGGATAGCAGCTATTCAGGATTCTGCCTGCCGCACCTCCTCTAAACATTAAACAGAGAGGGGTTGTGAACGACAGGAGTTGACTGTGTTCTCCAGTCCTGATATCTACTATTCAAATAAAACAGAAAGTGCAGGAAATACGTATCTGGGAGTAATTGCAGATGGAGGATGCTGCAGGTCAATGTGTCAGGCCATTTGTGTCAGGAAAAGTTACAAATGAATAACTTCTGAGGAGAAATAGAGTCAGGGAAAAATGAGGCAGGGAATTAAAAAGAGGGATCTGTGATTTGAGGAATAATAAGGAAAACTACAGAAACGTAAGAGGCAGAATTCTCCCAAAAAATTTCAAATGCCATCACTGTGAAAACAATGGAGTGATTCACAGTGGTTTCTTTGACGCACGCCACACACTTGGTGCACTGTAAGAGCCATTACATGAATAATGCCCTCATGGACTCCCCACGCCGGACTCACCCGAGGTGGCTGCAGCTGTGTGCCACTAACAAGAGGGAGCTGCATTTAAATGCTCCCCCTGTACGCACAACCAGTTACGCCTGGAAGATGGCACCATGCAGATCAGCCCCACGGTTCACCAAAACAGAGGTTGGACACTGTTAGATGCTGTGGAGGAGAGGCAGGCCATCCTGTACCCCAAGAGGGAAGATGACCCAGGAGCAGGGACTCCAATGCGACCTGGGAAATGGTAGACGCAGCAGTCAGTGCCCGCAGCCTGACTCGCAGGACTGGGGCCCAATGCCACAAGAGAATAAGACCTCATTCAGGCTGCAAGGGTGAGAATCCACCTGCCTCGACCTGGCATCAGTCTTGTCCGTCACACCTGGAATGTCCATCTTGACTGACTCTCTGACACCTTGTGTCTGTCCAGCATCCCGCTCAAATCCCTCTGGCACCCCCAATCACAACCCCACTGGTGAGGCACGCTGCTGAGCTTCACCACCATAGATGGTGCAGAACAGCTGAGAATAGGAAAAGGACACCTCGATGGGTGGAATTAGCCGACAAGCTTCAGGGTCACTTTCTGGTAAGCAACGTATAGCTGGTGATGTGCATCTGGCAGAGGTGGGTACATCTGAGAGATCGGGCAGGCAGAGATCTGCTGGATCCAAGCACACAGTTGGCCCCCAGCCAGATGTTGAACCACTGGAAAAGACTCTTACAGAGCAGCTGGAACTGCAGAAGCAGAGCCAGGAGAGGGGTGGTGGGTATTGTAGGAGGAGGTGTTGGAGACTTTCCAGCAGCTGCTAGGCTGTTTTGAGCAGTTCATCAGTCTTCAGGTGAAGGAGATGGTGCGGGCATTGTGTGGTACCCAGACCAACATTGCAAGGGTGATAACCACGATGCAAAGCCTAGGCAGGAACTGGTAGCCAAGGGTGGCAAGGTGAAAGGCATGGCCAAGTCACTGAGGACCATGGGTTGTAGGCCTTGAGAGCATGGTCCAGTCACTGAGGATATTTGCTAAGGGGATCCAGGGCTTGGTCCAGACTCACAGGGCCATCACTGAGGGCTCACACATCATGGTGCAGACTCTGTTTGCCTCCAGGACTGACAGCACTAGGTGACGCAATGGCTCTGAAGCTCAGTACAGCTACCCTGCCATCTCATGGAGAGTCCCAGGGTCCCCTGGGCGGCTCAAGGGAGGAGAAACTATTGGAGTCCATAGAGGGGCCTTCCCCCTCAGACGCCCCAGTCATCCCCAGCCCTTCTGAATCCCCCCTTCCTAACACCGCTGCAACTCCCAGGCAACAGGCTGAACTAGGTGCTACTGTTGCATCCATGACACCCAAAAGTTAGTCAGGGCCTAACATATCCTGACCCTCCAGGAAACGCCCTCCAAGGACACCAGGCCACGGAGTGTGAAACACAGCTGACCACCTCCACATCTGATGTGTCCCCTGGTTGTCACTTAGATATAGCGGCAGTCCACGGAAGGTTAAGAAGTTGTAGGGTCACCAAGAGGGCAAAGATTGGACAGTATAGTTAGGGATAGTGTAGAGTCATAGAGTCACAAAAATTTACAGCTTGGAAACAGGCCCTTCGGCCCAATTTGCCCTTCTTTTAAAACCCCTAAGCTAATCCCAATTGCCTGCATTTGGCCCATAGCCCTCTATACCCAATACCCATGTGACTATCTAAATGGTTTCTGAAAGATAAAATTGTACCCGCCCCTAATACTACCTCTGGCAGCTTGTTCCAGACATTCACCATCCTCTGTGTGAAAAAATTGCCCCTCTGGACACTTTTGTATCTCTCCCCTTAAACCTATGCCCTCTAATTTTAGACTCCCCTACCTTTGGGAAAAGATATTGACTATCTACCTTGTCTATGCCCCTCATTATTTTATAGACATCTAAAAGGTCACCCTTCAGCCTCCTACGTTGCAGGAAAAAAAGTCCCTGTCTATTCGGCTTCTCCTTATAACTCAATCCATCAAGTCTCAGTAGCATCTTAGTAAGTCTTTTCTGCACTCTTTCTAGTTTAATAATATCCTTTCTATAATAGGGTGACATGAATTGCACACAATATTCCAAGTGTGGCCTTACCAATGTCTTGTACAACTTCAACAAGACATTCCAACTCCTGTATTCAATGTTCTGATCAATGAAACCAAGCATGCCAAATGCCTTCTTCACCACTCTGTCCACATGTGACTCCACTTTCAAGGAGCTATGAACATGTACCCCTAACCTCTTTGTTCTGTAACTTTCCCCAGTGCCTTACCATTAACAGAGTAAGTCCTGCTCTAATTCAATCTACCAAAATGCATCACCTCGCATTTGTCTAAATTAAATTCCATCTGCATTTCGTCAGCCCACTGGCCCAATTGATCAAGATCCGGTTGCAATTAGAGATAATGTTTTTCACTGTCCGCTATGCCACCAATTTGGTGCAATCTGCAAACTTACTAACCATGCCCCCTATGTTCTCATCCAAATCATTAATATAAATGATAAATAACAATGGGCCCAGCACTGATCCCTGAGACATACCACTGGTCACGGGCCTCCAGTTTGAAAAACAATTCTTTACAACCACCCTCTGGCTTCTGTCAAGAAGTGGGAATGCCGGCGTTGGACTGGCGTAAACACAGTAAAAAGTCTGACAACACCAGGTTTTAGTCCAACCGATTTATTTGACAATACTCACAAGCTTTCGAGGGGACTGCCTCTTCGTCAGGTGAATGGAGTGTTCTTTTTACTGTATTCTGTCAAGAAGCCAATTTTGTATCCATTTAAATACCTCATCCTGGATCCCATGAGATTTAACTTTATGCAACAACCTACCATTTTGTTAGATGGTACCTTGTCAAAGGCCTTGCTAAAGTCCATGTAGACAACATCAACTGCACTGCCCTCATCTACCTTCTTGGTTACCCCCTTAAAAAATTCAATTAAATTTGTGAGACATGATTTTCCACTCACAAAGCCACGCTGACTGTCCCTAATCAGTCCTTGCGTCTCTAAATGCCTATAGATCCTGTCTCTCAAAATACCTTCCAACAATTTACCCATCACAGATGTGACACTCACTTGCCTGTAGTTCCCAGGCTTTTCCCTGCAGCCCTTTTTATGTAAAATGCACTGTAAATAATAACAGTGAAAGATTATTGCACTCCACAGCCACGACTGACTATTCATCAGAGCAGGGTCATCCAGACTTGCAACATTAGCTCTGTTCTGTCTCCACAGATGCTGTTGAACTGTTGAGATTTTAAAGTTTTGTTATTTGTCACAAGTAGGCTTACGTTAACATTGCAATGAAGTTACTGTGAAAATTCCCTAGTCGCCACACTCGGGTGCCTGTTCAGGTACGTTGAATTTAGCACGGTCAATGCACCTAACCAGCGCGTCTTTTGGAACATGGGAAGAAACCAGAGCACCCGGAGGAAGCCCATGCAGACTCTGTACAGACAATGACCCAAGCCGGGAATCAAACTCGGGTCCCTGGCACTGTGAGGCAGCAGTGCTAACCACTGTGCCACTATGCCATAGCATTTTCTGATTTTGTTTCAGATTCCAGCATCTGCAGCATTTTGTTTTTATGTTAATGTTAGAGTGTTATGAAGAACCTAATGGAAATATCAATGCCTGTTCCTCAGATATATGCTGAGCTTTGTTAGAACATTCTGGGAGACCAATGATGGAGAGATCAGATTGGGAAGGTGATGGGGAATTAAAACGTTAAGTGATCCAAAGCTCAAAGTTTCAGTTTCAGTTACTTCCCTCGCACATCTGCCTCAAACTTTCTCCCCTCACCTTGAACCGGTGCCCCTTTGTAATTGACACTTCCACCCTTGGAAAAAGCCTTTGACTATCCACCCAGTCAATTCTTCTCAGGCATTTTGTAGACCTCTATCAGGTCTCCCCCCATTCGTCATCTTTCCAGTGGAAACAATCCTAGCTTATTCAACCTCTCCTCACGAGCCAACACCCTCATGACCAAGCAACATTCTGGTGAGCATTCTTTACACTCTCTCCAAAGCTTCCATGTTCTTCTGGTAGTGTAGTGACCAGAACTTCATGCAATACTCCAAATGCAGCAGAACCAAGGTTTTATATAACTGCAACATGATTTCCCAACTCTTGTACTTAATGCCCTGGCTGATGAAGGCAACTATGCCATATGCTTTCCGAATCACTGTGGCCACCTGTGTTGCCACTTTCAGGGAACAGTGGAGCTGCACACCCAGATCACACTGATGTTAATATTCCTAAGCGTTCTGCCATTTATAGTATAATTCACACTTAAATTTGATCCTTCAAAATGCATCACTTTACATTTGTCTGGACTAAACACCACCTGCCATTTCTGTGCTCCAGTCTCCAATCTATCTATATCCTGTTGTATCCTCTGACAATCCTCAGCACCATCAGTACCTCAACCAATTTTCATGTCATCATGACAAGGAGATCATTTGTCAAAAGCAGAGGTTGGGAGCCTGGAAGGTGAGGACAAGAAAGATCTTGGAGAGAGTATTCCCATCCTGTCCACCATGGGAATCTAGTTTTGCAGCTAGTGCTCCAAAATTATGGAAAATAGGTGAGGACAGAAATGCAGGGCATAGAACAGAGATACTTAGAATCTTAGAATTACTTAGAATCACTACAGTACAGAAAGAGGCCATTCGGCCCATCAAGTCTGCACCAACCACAATCCCACCCAGGCCCTACCCCCACATCCCTACATATTTACCCACTAATCCTACTAACCTATGCATCTCAGGACACTAAGGGCAATTTTAGCATGGTCAATCAACCTAACCCGCACATCTTTGAATTATGGGAGGAAACTGGAGTACCCGGAAGAAACCCACGCAGACACGAGGAGAAAATGCAAACTCCACACAGACAGTGACCCAAGCTAGGAATCAAACCCAGGTCCCTGGAGCGGTGAAGCAGCAGTGCTAACCACTGTGCTACCATGTGCCCCAGTGGCTCAAGGTTGTTGAAAGCATTCTCAGAAAATACTTTTCCAAACCTAGAGTCACACTGGTCGCATCCTGACCTCTGAGTTGTAAGGTTACATATTCAAACCCTACTCCAGAGACTTGTACACTTTTACTACAGAGACATTCCAAGGCAGTATTGAGGGAGTACTACGTTATCAGAATTGTCACTTTTGGATGGAACTTCACATCAAAGTGGAATTTTCTGATCCCTTCTGCTGGTGAGATCTTCCAGTCCTGCCAAAGGAAACTCCACCACGGTACAGGTGGAGATCTTGGAGCAAGATCCCACCTGAATCTCAGGGGAGTAAAAAATATTTCATGGCATTTGACAAAGAAGAGGAAGGAATCCTTGTTTTTGCTATTTATCCTTCAACTGACATCACAAATAAAGAAAATTATCTTGGCAATCATTTCTTTACTGGACTGCACTGCTTGCAGTTTGGCTGCTACCTTATACATTGCAGTCATAGCTACACTTCAAAGATACATTATTGGCTGCAAAGAACTTTGGAACACCCTGAGGTTGTGAAAAATATAAAGATGCAAGTTTTGTTTTTCCAGAAACCATCGGACAGAATTATCTCAGCCCAGTACAAGTGGCATTGGAGTTGTGGAGGGAACCAGGAAAACCACACTGGAAACATGCCGGAGTGTCTCCCAGGCATGGTCTTGCATCACACTTCTCCCATTGAGAAGAGGGGGCACAGTAGTGATAGCAACTCACCCATCACTGGTTGGTTCAATCAAGCAAACTAACACACTGCTCAGTGTCAGTTGTTGTTGCAGCACAACAATTTTACCAGTGTTACGTTGGCCTCCTATTGTTTCTGCGTCCCAGCGAGTGACAAGGGGTGGCTGTTCAAAAGGAGCTTCAGCACTGAAGGGAGTCCTAATGTTTCTGGCAGAAAAGGGCAAGACTGCTGTCTTCTCATGTCACAACTTTGCCACTAACTATGGAATTTCTGGAGACTGATGTCTACAATTGTCATGAGCCTTAAACAGTCTCAGCCACCCCCTTGATGCCATTTGATTCCAGCTTCCTGGGCATTAAGCAGCATCTCCAGTGATCATACAGTGATGGTGGCTGACCCTCTTTACAAGGGGCCATGCTGTCTGCAGTTCCCACCTCTAAAACCTACCCATCATCCTTAATTGTGCAACGGATGCAGGGATTACCTATTAATCGGCCACCTCCAATGAAATGCAACTAGAGGATCAGTTATCATCTCGGACAGGTTCACAAAACAGCCCTGACAATGGGTTCCTAATGCCCGTGGCAAAAGCCCATTGTGTCCCGTGTATCACTTATTCATGCAAAGATGTGCAGGTTAGGTTGATTGGCCATGCTAAATTGCCCCTCAGTATCAGGGGAACTAAGAGGGTAAATATGTAGAGTTATGGGAATAGGGCCTGGGTGGATTGTTGTTGGTGCAGGCTCGATGGGCCAAATAGCCTCCTTCTGCGCTGTAGGGATTCTATGATTCATCACTCTTTTTGAAAGATTTAACACAACATGAATTCCTTTTGCTAGGTGTCTGATTCACATTTAAAATGCTGTGTGGAAAAATGGATGATTTCTCTAATCTCTCGTCTTGCTTGAGGCTTGTTAATTTTAAACCTGTGTTTGCTGTTCTATTCTCACAGTTGGTCTGATAATATCCTTCCATCTATATCATTGATCCCCCACAGGGAAGTTCCTGCAAACGAAGGGGCCTTGGTATGTTTATCCGCAGATCTCTGAAGGTGGAAAGGCAGGTTAATAGGGCGGTGAAAAAGGCATATGGCACACTCACTTGTATCAACTGGGGGTATAGATTACAAAAGCAGAGGGTTCCTGATGGAGTTGTATAGAACTTTGGTGAGGTCATAGCTGGAGTACTTGTGTCAACACATCATAGGAAGGCTGTGAGCACACTGGAGGGGGTGCAGAGGAGATTTACCAGGATGCTGCCTGGGATGGAACATATAAGTTATGAAATGAGGTTGGATAGGCCTGGGTTGTTTTCCTTGGTAAAAAGTCTGACAACACCAGGTTTGGAGCAGAGAAGACTGAGGCGCGACCTGATTGAGGTGTTCAAGATTATGAGGGACATGGACAGGGTGGATAGGGAGCAGCTGTTTTCCTTAGCTGAAGGGTCAGTTACAAGGAGACACAAGTTAGAAGTGAGGGGTGGGCGATTTTGGGGGGATTTGGGGAAAAACATTTTTATTCAGAGGGCGGTGACAGTCTGGAATGGGCTAACTGGGAGGGTGGTGGAGGCAGTATGCCTCACATCCTTTAAAAAGTACCTGGAAGTAACATTCAAGGCTATGGGCCAAGTGTGGACAAGTGGGATCAGAAGGGCAGATCTGGGCATTTCATGTGTCGGTACAGACTCAATGGGCCGAAGGGCTTCTTCTGCACTGTAGTATTCTGTGACATGTGGCCCCTTTAGTTTTTTTCTTCTTCTGATGAAAACACACTGATGACTCCAAAATTATTCTAACTAATTGGAAATCTTCAGAAAATATAATAGATTAGATGAACTTGGGAAATCGTTCTATATGCTTACGTATTAATGTCACAAGTAGGCTTATATTAATACGGCAATTAAGTTACTGTAAAAACTTCACGTCACCGTACTCTGACACCTGTTCAGGTACACTGAGGATTTACCATGGCCAATGCACCTAACCAGCACATCTGTCAGACTGTGGGTGGAAACTGGAACACCCGGAGAAAACCCACACAGACATGGGGAGAACCTGCAGACTCTACCCAGGCAGTGACCCAAGCTGGGAACTGAACCTAGGTCCCTAGTGCTGTGAGGCAGAAATGCTAACTACTGTGCTACCATGTCATGTTATGAATTAAGGAAGAACCAGTTACAATGCACTTTAGAGTGTCCTGGCTTTCATTTGTTCTAAGCAGGAGTGTTAATGTTCACATAAAGCATGTTTGAAGATGCAGTCATTACCAAGGTTAGGTGCTATCATTTGCTTACACTTGCCAACTTGCACCTAAGGTATATAGGTTTACGTACCAACTCAACATTAACTTTTTTTAATGTCTTTAGCAGCAATTAAAGTAAGGAAAGTACTTAGCTTTTCACACCACTTTCCACAACCTGAAGACATTCAAATACATTTTCCAAGCAATTAAATATTTTTGAAATGTAGTCTTTGTTGTAAGATAGGAAACGTTGCATAGCAACAAGAAATGCTCATAAAGGGGACAAACATGAGTTAATCTATTTTAGTGAGGGTGAAATATTTGCCTCTACTCCAAGATAGTGTCATGGGGATTTTTTATGTTCAGTTTAAAGGACAGTCTGGCCTTGCTTTGACATGGCATTCAAAAGATAGTGCAGAATTTCATTAGCATTACATTGGAGATTTTTTTAAAATCCACTTATTCAATGGGAGCAATATATTTATTATCAATCGTTAATTGCCCTCGTAAATATGGTGGTGAACCACTTTTTTGGGCCATTGCAATCTGTGTGGTGAAGACATTCTCACAATGTGGTTAAGTAGGAAGTTTCGGGATTTTGATCCACCAATATTGAAAAATGGATAATATATTTCCATTATCCAAGTAGTGTCTGACTTAAAGGGAACTTATAAGTAATGGTGTCACCATGCTTTTACAATGCTATCCTTCACAGTGGTAGAGGCTGGTGGTTTGGAAGGTGCTGCTGAAGAAACTTTGATGAATTGCTGCAGAAAAATCTCAGCTTCAGCTCCCTCTCATTTTGCTCTCATTTTCATTTGGATGGTTCAGTTAAGTCCCAAATGAATGATGAACCCCAAGATTTTGAGGTTGGAAGATTCAATGATAGTAATGACATTGAATGTCAATGGCCAGACACTTGCTCTTGAAGATGGTCATTTCCTAACAATTGCATGGCACCTGAATGTTGTTCAGATTTTGCTGAGAGCAGGCATAGACAGCTTGATTATCTGAGGAGTTTTGAGTGGTGCTGAATATTATGTGGTCACCAGTAATCATGCCCAATTCTAAACTGTAGTTGGAGGGAAAGTCACTGATGAATGAGCAGAAGATGAATGAGCCAAGAATACAACCCTGAGATACTGACAAATCTGCTGTTTGTCTACTCAAGTCTACCCTTTTAATGGCACGATTTTTTTATGTATGTCCTTAAAATCATATCAGCTGGTTTTAAATGAAGATGTTTCAGCTTTTGTTGGTATGTAGTCTTAGGAATTAAAGATACACCAGCACCAGCATCAATCCCCATCCTAATAGTTGTCCACTTAATTTCGGAATCCCAGAATCGATGTCATTCATACTGTCTGGATATCTCCATCATATTTCTGGACATTCTTTTCTTGACAGTCATAATTTTTTTTTCAATGTTGTAATTTCCTTTGTAGAAAGTAACTTGTCCTTCTTTTTGAAGGTACCCAGATTCTTCTTCTGAATATTCTTCTCGGGGAAGCCTCGTCTAGCCCATTCAGCTTTTGCAATATGACCCATTTTGCCACATTTCTTGCATTGACTATCCTTGTTCCAGCATTCACTTGCACGTCTGTGAAACATAGAAACATAAAAAATTAGGCAATTTGACCCATCAAGCCTGCACCACCATTCAATATAATCATGATTGATCATGCACTTTCAGTTTCCCAGTCCTGCTTTCTCTCCATGCCCCTTTATCCCTTTAGCCATAACGGCCACGTCCAGCTCCCCGCTTGAACATATCTAATAGAACATAGAACATTACAGCGCAGTACAGGCCCTTCGGCCTTCGATGTTGCGCCAACCATTGGAACCAATCTAATGACCCTCTAACCTAAACTATTCCAATGTTATCCATATGCCTATCCACTGACCATTTGAACACCCTTAAAGTTGGCGAGTCCATAACTGCTGCAGGCAGGGCAGTAGTCAGGCAGGCCATGACAATAAACTGTCCCCGACAGCTTTCTATGGTAGAGAATTCCATAAGTTCAAAACTCTTTGAGTGAAGAAGTTCCTCCTCATCTCAGTCCTGAATAGCATACCCTTTATTCTTGCTGGACTTCCCCAACATCGGGAACATTCTTCCCACATCTAGCCTGTCCAGTCCCATCAGGATTTTATACATTTCTATGAGATCCATTCTCCTTTAAATTCCAGTGAGTAAAATTCCAATTGATCCAATCTTTTTTCATACATCAGTCCTGCCTTTCTTGGAATCAGCCTGGTGAACCTTCACTGGACTCCCTCAATAGCAAGAATGTTCTTCCTCAGGCTAGGAGACCAAAACTGCACACAATACTCGAGGTATGACCTTGCCAATGCCCTCAGCAACTATTGCAAAACATCTTTACTCCTATACTCAAATCCTCTTGCTATGAAGGCCTGTATGCCATTAGCTTTCCTCACTGCCTGCTGTACCTGCATGCCAACTTTCAGTGACTGTTCCACAATGACACAGGTTACATTGCACTTCCCCTTTTCTTAGACTGCCACCATTCAGATAATAATCTTCCTTCCTGTTTTTGCCACCAAAGTGGATATCCACATTATATTGCATTTGCCAAGTATTTGCCCACTCAGCCAGCCTGGCCAAGTCACTCTGCAGTCTCTTTAGCATCCTCTTCACAGTACACACTGCAACCTAGCTTAGTGTCATCTGCAAATTTGGAAATATTGCATTCAATTCCTTTGCCCAAATCATTAATGTGTATTGTGAATAGCTGGGGTCCCAGCACTGAACCTTGCGGTTCCCCACAAGTCACTGCCTACCATTCTGAAAAGGACCCATTTATTTCCACTCTCTGCTCCCTGTCTGCCACCAGTTCTCTATCCACATCAATACATTACCCCCAATATCATGAGCTTTAATTTTGCTCACTAATCTCTTGTGTAGAATCTTATCAAAAGCCTGTAGAAAGTCCAGATGCACAATATCCACGTGTTCACCCTCATCCACTCTACTAGCCGCATCCTCAAAAATTCCAGAAGATTTAACAAGCACAATTTCCCTTCAGAGAATCCGTGCTGACTTGTACTGATTCTGTCACCACTTTCCAAATGCTCCATTATTACATCCTTAATAACGGACTCAGCATTTTCCCCAACACGATGTCAGGCTAACTGGTCTATAATTCCCCATTTTCTCTCTCCCTTCTTGTTTAAAAAATGTAGAGTTCCACTAGCTACCCTCTAATTCATTGGAGCTCTTCCAAAGTCTATAAAATGCTGGAAAATGATCACCAATGCATCCATTATTTCTAAGGTCACTTCTCTAAGTACTCTGGGATGCAGAGCATCAGGCTTTGGGGACTTATTGGGTTTTAGTCCCAGCAATTTCCCCAATATAATTTCCTGACTAATAAGGATTTCCTTCTGTTCTTCCTTCATGTTAGATCCTCTGTCCCCTAACATTTTTGGATTTTTTTTGTGTCCTCCTTAGTAAAGACGGATCCAAAGTATTTGTTAAGCTGGTCTGCCATCTTTTTGTTGCCCATTGTGCATTCACCTGATGCTAAACATAAGGGACCTACATTTGTCTTCACCAGTCTTTTTCTCTTTACATATCTACAGAAGATTTTGCAGTCAGTTTTGATGTTTTCTGCAAAGTTATTCTCGTATTCTATTTTCCCCTATCTCCTCTTCTGCTGGATTTTAAATTTTTTCCAGTCCTCAGGTTTGCTGTTTTTTTCTGGTCAATTTATATGCCTCCTCTTTGGTTTTAACATTATCCCTGATTTCCCTTGTTAGACATGGTTGAGTCACCTTCACCATTTTACTCTTATGCAGACAGGGATATAAAGTTGTTGAAGTTCATCCCTGTGTTCTTTACATGTCTGCCATTGCCTATCCACTGTCAACCACTCAAGTATTGTTTGCCAGCTTATTCTAGCCAATGCACATTACACAATACCCAGTCTAGGGTGGCATGCTCTCTAGTTGGTTCCTCGGTCAAGAAAACCATCCCTTATATACACTAGGAAATCCTCATCCATTGCATTGCTACCAGTTTGATGAGCCCAATCAATGTGCAAATTGAAGTCACCCATCATAACAGTTGTACCTTTACTACATGTATTTCTAATTTCTTGCTTGTTGCCATCCCCAACCTCACTGCTACTGTCTGGTGGTCTGCACACAACTCTCACTCATGTTTTTTGTCCTTTGGTGTTCTGGAGCTTCACCCATACAGATTCCACATTTTCTAGGTTAATGTCCTTCCTTACTATTGCATTAACATCGTCTTTAACCAGCAATGCTACCTCACCCCCTGCTTTGCTCTCCATTTATCTTTCCTGAATATTGAAAACCCCTAGATGTTGAGTTCCCATCCATGATCACCCTGGAGCCAGGTCTCCATGAAATCAATTATATCATATCCATTGGTGACCCTCTGCATGGCTAGTTCATCCATCTTATTATAAATGCTCCTCGCACTAATACACAGAGCCTTCAGGCTTGTTTTTTTGACATTTATTGTCCTCTTACAATTATGAGGTAGTGTGGCCATTTTTGATTTTTGTCTTTGGTTTCTCTGCCTTCCACTTTTCCTTACTGCCCTTTGTTTCTGTCCCCACTTTTCATCCCTTTGACTTCCTGCCTCAGTTCCCATCCCCCTGCCGTATTAGTTTAAACCATCCCCAGCAGCAGTGGCAAACACTCCCCCTGGGACACTGGTTCCAGTCCTGCCCAGGTGCACACCGTCTGATTTGATCTGACTCCCCCTCCTCCAGAACCACTCCAATGTCCCAGGAATTTGAATCCCTCTCTCTTGCACCATCCCTCAAGTGATGTATTCATATCCCTGCTCCCCACACACCCCAGACGTTCTCCCTTCCACCTTCTTCCTTCGGGAAAAAGATACAAAAGTCTGAGGTCACGTACCAACTGACTTAAGAATAGCTTCTTCCCTGCTGCTGTCAAACTTTTGAATGAGCTTACCTTGCATTAAGTTAATCTTTTTCTACACCCTAGCTATGACTGCAACACTACAGTCTGCACTGTCTCGTTTCCTTCTCTATGAATGGTATGTTTTGTCTGTATGGCACGCAAGGAAAAATACTTTTCACTGTATGTTAATACATGTGACAATAATAAATCAAATCAAAATCAAATCAAATCAAATCAAATTATCTTTGCTATTCTGTCATTCTAATTCTGACTTGCACATCGCACTGGTAGCAATCCTGAGATTACCACCTTTAAGGTGCTACTTTTTAATTTAATTCCTAACTCCCTAAATTCAACTTGTGGGACGTCATCCCATTTTTTACCTACATTGTTGGTGCCTATATACACCACAACAGCTGGCTGTTCACCTTCCCCTTCCAGAATGCCCTGTAGCCACTCCGGGACATTTTGACCATTGCATCAGGAAGGCAACATAACATCCTGGAGTCCTGTTTGCACCCACAGAAATGCCTATCTATTCCCCTTACAGTTGAATCCCCTATCGTTATAGCTCAGCCATTTGTTCCCCCCCCACTGCAGCCCTCACCGCCACCCCCCCCCCCCCCCCCCCCGGCCATGCAGCAGAGCCAGCCACATGCTATGAACCAGACTGCTGCCATCTTTCTCTGATGAGCCATCTCCCCAATATTATTGAAAATGGTGTATCTGTTTTGGAACGAGATGACCACAGGGAACCACTGCACTGCCTTCCTACTCTTCCTCTGTCTGATGGTCATCTATTCCCTATCTCCTTCAGTAATTTTTACCTGCTGTGTGACCAACTCACTGAGGAACTTCAAAAATTCTGAGGGTGCGGTTAGGGCTTATTTTCCATAACAAAGAGGCTTGTAATCCTGTTTTTAGTGGCTAACCAATTTAATCCTCACACTGTCTTAATCTCCAATCTGGATCCAGGTTGGTTACTCAGAGAAATCCTTTGATGCTACTCTCAATCAGAGTAATTACCGGGTCCATTTAGGCAGCAAAATCAGGTGGTTGAATCAATAAGAGGTTGACAATACTCTGTTTTACATTGGTTTCAAAACTGGACTGTGACACTCACCGCTAACACAGAAGCAGCTTTTCAGTTCTGTGCTTCTCTTCAAGTGCAAGGTGCTAATTGCATTGCCATTCATGCATGCAGCAACAAAGTTCTGCATTTTATTAACAGGAAGTGTTATCTCAACACTCAGATGGGTTGTGAACATTGATGAAAAGGCTCATGCAGATTAACCCTTGTCTTCAGAGAGTGCTCATGACACACTCTATTCAATAGTACCCAATCAGTGAAGATTTGCTTTCAAAAATTAAATACTGATAACTTGCGCAAATTCCTACACCTCAAAAGAGAGAGCCTGTGACAATAGACATTCTTCAGGCAGAATCATAATAGAGCAGACTTTAGATTTGTTAAAATAAAACCTCAAACAAATAACTCTGGAGGTATTTTGCTGTGAATCACAGCAAATTGAGAGACTGATTTGAGTAGTGGTAATGGTGTACCTACCCCTGTAGAGAAAAGCTGAAAAATACAACCCCAAGAGAGAGGGTAAAGATGTCGATGAACCTTTGAAATCACCTCAGCAAGTCGCCGTATTGAGATAGTGCTGAGATTAAATTATCCTTTCAGGTGTATATTTGGAACTTAAATTCCCAATTTTGTAAATACAATTGAATCCAGGCCTTGGATCTTCTTTGTTTTAATTTGTCAAGTTTTTCAAGAAGTAATACCCATGCTGTTGAACATATTGTTCTTTTGAAGCAAAAGTGCGTGTTCATCATGTGATAAATCAACAACTCCAGCGCTGTCCCCTTATGCGTTTCTTGCTCGTACATCTTTATAGCGTGTTTAACTCTGCTTCTATTGAAAGGAGGTCATTTTTGGATCAGCCTGGGATTTTACAAGCCAATGGCCTCTAGGTGTTGCGAATCTAGACAATCCTATTTGAATGGAATTGCATGTTCTTTGTTCTCTGTAGGCGCCTGTGTGCTTGCTATGCTTTTCTTCTCAAGTGACTGACCACAACTTGAGAACTGTCTGCCTATTCCTATGCTTTTGCATGCATGGCTGGGTTGAAGGCTAAGTTTTAATGGTGACCACTGAGCTATGAATTCAGAAACCATTCCACTGTATCATAGCATCTCAACAGTGCAGAAGGAGGCCTTTCTGCCCATCGAGCCTAAACCGACAAGAGTCCCACCTAGGCTCTAACCCCATGTATTTACCCTGCTAGTCCCCCTGACACTAAGGGGCAATTTACCACACCCAATCAACCTAACCCACACATCTTTGGAGTAAGAAGCCTTGCAACAGGCCCTTAAATGCAGTTTAAATCTTTATAAATTAACATAAGGACTGAACGGGGCTGAACATTCTGATGGCATTCAAACTGACCTTTGTCATATCTTGAGCTTAAATTTCAAAATCTTACCATCATCAGTCAGAGCATTCCTGAGAAATCCAACCTGCTTGCTGCCTGCTTAATCAAAGTTTCTTTTTCATATCCTGCTGTTTCTGTTTGGTGCTCAGTTGCAATCTGCTGAGCAGAAAATCTTTTCTCCATGTCATTCATCATCTAGGCAGCAATATTTCCAAAAAACCATAGAGGGATAAATTTGCAAGGAAATTACAGACAGTTGCATGAACTATAATGTAGTTATAATGGGAGACTTGAATTATCCTAATATATTGGGATAGTAATAGTGTAAAAGGTAGAGTGGAGGAAAAATTTATGAAGCATCTTCAGGAGAATGTTCCAGATTGATATGATTTTGGACAATGAGGGTTGAAGTAGTGCCAGATCTAGTTTTGGAGAATGAGGTGAGCAAATGAATCAAGTGTCCATAGGGGAACTTTTATGGGACATTTAGAATAAAGTTTGAGTTGTCTATAAACCGAGAACTATAGACCAATGGGCCTGACATCGGTACTGGGAAAGTTGCTAGACTCCATAATCAAAGATTTCATAACTCAGCATTTGGAAGACCGTGGTATAATCAGACAAAGTCAGCCTGGATTTTCACAGGGGAAATCATGCTTGATGAATCTATTGGAATTCTTTGACAATGTTACTAGTAGAGTTGACTGAGAAGAACTAGTAGATGTGGTTTATTTAGACTTTATACTTGCAGAAGGCTTTCAACAAGGTCTCACCTAACAGACTAGTATGTAAAGTTAAAACATATGGGATTGCAGGTAATGACTTGAGATGGATAGAAAGCTGGTGGCAGATAGGAAGCAAAGAGTTAGCATAAATGGGCCTTTTTCTGATTGGTAGTCAGTGACTAGTAGAGTTCCACAGGGATCTGTGCTGGGACCCCAACTGTTCACATTTTATATTAATGATTTGGAAGAGAGAACTGAATGTATTATCTCCAAATTTGCAGATGATACAAAGTTGGGCAGGAGGGTGCGCTGTGAGAAGGATGCAGAGATACTTCAGTGTGATTTGGACAGACTGATGCAGTATAATGTGGATAAATGTGAGGTTTTCCACTTTGCTAACAATAATAGGAAGACAGATTATTATTTGAATGGGTGTAAATGGAGAGAAGTGGATACTCAGCAAGATCTTGGTGTCCTCATGCATCAGTCATTGAAAGTAAGCGCACAGGTACAGCAGGCGGTAAAGAAGGCTAATGGTATGTTGGCCTTCATAGTGAGAGGATTTGCGTATAGGGATAGGAATGCTTTGTTGCAATTATACATGGCATTGGTGAGGCCACACTTGGAATATTGTTTGCGGTTTTGGTGTTCTTATCTGAAGAAGGGGTCCTTGCTATAGAAGGAGTACAGCAAAGGTTTACCAGGCTGATTCTTGGAATGGCAGCTCTGTCATATGAGGAGAGACTAAGTCGGTTAGGATTATATTCACTGCAGTTTAGAAGAGTGAGAGGGGATCTTGCAGAAACTTATAAAATTCTAGCAGGGATAGACAGGGTAGATTCAGAAAGAATGTTCCCAATGGCAGGGGAGTTCAGAACTAGAGGTCATAGTTTGAGAATAAGAGGTAAATCTTTAGAACTGAGGTGAGGAGGAATATCTTCACCCAGAGAGTGGTGAATGTGTGGAATTCATGACCACAAAATGTAGTTGAGGACAAAATGTTATGTAATTTCAAGAAGAAATTAGATATAGTTCTCGGGGCTAAAGGGATCAAGGGATATGGGAGAAAGGGAGATCAGGATATTGAATTTGATAATCAGCCATGATCAATATGAATGGCAGAGCAGGCTCGAAGACCAAATGGCCTACTTCTGCTTCTAGTTGCTATGTTTCTATGCTATGTTGTCTCTATGGAAAAGGACAAGGAGGAGTCAGAGTAAAAATAAGCAATTAGGAGAAGGCCAATTTCAATGGGGTGAGAATATGTTTGACCCATGTAAATCAGAAACAAAGACCAACAGGCAACAGAATAGACCAGCCTTCAAAGAAGTAGTTCGAACACAGTTGAGGTATATTCCCATGAGGAGGAAAGTGCTCCCTGGACAATTAAAGCAAAATAGAGGATAAGATAAAGTAGAAAAGAGGTACATGTGACAAAGATAATAAAATTCAGAACCAAATTCCATATAGAAAGTTCAGAGGGAAAGTGAAAATAAAAAATAAGGTAAGAAAGAATATGAGAAGAGATTATCAACTAATTTAAAAGAGAAACCAAAAGTTTTCATAGTAGTAAAAAGGTGGTGAAAGGAGGAGTTAGGGACAAAAAAAGAATTTAATTATGGAAGGCATGGCTGAGTAACTAAATGAGTGCTTTGTGTCTGCATTTATTAAGGAAGAAGATGCTTTCCTAATCATAATGGTAGAAAAAATAGTTGAGCCATTGAATGGGTTAAACAATTGTAAAGAGGGGGTATTGGGGAGGCGGGCTGTCATCAAAAGTGATTAAATTGCCAGCATTGAATGAGATGCGTCCAAGAGCACTAAGGGGAATGAAAGGTAGAAATTACAGAAGTGCTGACCATAATCTTCCAATTCTCTGTAGACACGGGTGGTAATAGAGGACAAGAGAATTTCAAATATCACGCCTTTGTTCACAAAATGCCCAGCAACTGGCAATTTAACCCCTGAGGTGGGAAATCTCTTAGAAAAGACGACTTGGTTTAAAAAGTGTTATGTTCATTCAAAGGGACATATTCATAACTTTTAAAGTACAAACTTTATTCAATGTGGAATCTTTGAGTTAATTTTTTTTTCTTTTAAGATACCTATTTTTTCTGACAAAGGACAAAACATAGAAACTAGGAGCAGGACGAGGCCATTCAGCCCTTGGAGCTTACTTTGCCATCATGCTATGATCATGGCTGATCATCTCTCGCAATGCCATATTCCTGCTTTCTCTCTATGCCTCTTGATGCCATTCAAATCTAAAAAAACTTCTAATTCTCTCTTGAAAACATTCAATGATTTGGCCTCTGCAGCTTTCTGTAGCAGAGAATTCCATAGGCTCACTAGCCTCTGAGTGAAGAAACTTTTCCTCATCTCAGTCCTAAACGGTGTACCCCATATCCTGAGACTGTGTCCCCTGGTTCTAGATTCTGTAATCTGTAAACTGTCTGTGCTGTTATATGTACTGTCTGAGGCCAGAACTCTCCATTCACCTGCCGAAGAGGGGAACCTCGAAAGCTTGTGAGTTTACTATCAAATAAATCGGTTGGACTTAAACCTGGTGTTGTCAGACTTCTTACTGTGTTTACCCCAGTCCAACGCTAGCATTTCTACATCTAGATTCCCCAGCCAGGGCAAACATCCTCCCTATATCTGGTTTGTCCAGCCATGTTAGAATTTTATATGTTTCAATCAGATCTCCTCTCATCCCTTCTAAATTGCAGACCCAATCTCTCCTTATGGGACAGCCATGCCAACCCTTGTATCAGCCTAATGAACCTCCGTTGCACCCTCTCTATGGCAGTATATCCTTTCTTTGATAGGGAGACCAAAACAGCACACAGTTCTCCAGGTGTGATCTCACCAAGGTCTTGTATAACTCCAGTAAGATATCTTCTGAACTCAAATCCTCTTGCAATGAAGGCTAATGAACTATTTGCCTTCCTAATTATTTGCTGCACCTGATTCTTCACTTTCTTTGTCTGGTGTACTTGGACACCCAGATCCTTTGTACATCTACACATTCCAATATTACAATATTTAAATAATATTCTTCCTTTTTGTTTCTCACGCCAAGATAAATAACTTCACATTTAGCTGCATTATATTGCATCTGCCATGTGTTTGCCCACTTATTCAATCTTCTGAAACACCTCGGAGCCTCCCTGCAACCTTCTCACAACTCACAATTGCTCCCAGTTTTGCGTCGACAGTGGGAAAGGAATAGGGACTTAATGATACGTACTTTGATGTAGCATAATTTCAAAACTTGATACAAAAGTTGGAAATAATGTGAACTGTAAGGAGGATAGGGAGAGACTTCAAGAAGATATAAATCAAATGTGGAATGGGCAGATAAGTGACAGATGAAATGCAATGCAGAAAAATGTAAATGGATTCAGTTTGGTAGAAAGAATGAGGAAAGACAGTACAAAATAAAGTGCACAATTCTAAATGGAAATTAGGAGCATAGGGGCCTGGGGGGCATTTGTGTACAAATCATTGAAGGTGGCAGGGAAGGTTGATAAAGTATTTCATGAAGCGTGAACTAGATCCTGGCTTTATAAATAGGAGTGAAGAGTAAAAGCAAAGAAGTTACAATTAACCTGGATATAAAACTGTAGTTTAGCCTCAACTGAAGGATTGTGTCTGATCCTGGGCATCTCACTTTAGGGAGGATATGTGACAGCATTAGAGAGAACAGGAAAGATTCAAAAGTTCCAGGGATGAGGAACTTCAGTTACCCAGACAGATTGGCAAAGCAGTAGTTGTTCTCCTTGAAGAAGAAAAGGTTAGAAAAGATTGAATAGAGGGGTTTGGACAGAGTAAACAGGGATAAACTGTTTTCATTGGCTGATTGAGGGATTGTGTGAGGAAATGGCATTAAAATCCCTTTGCAACATCGCAATCCAATTCCATTCAGAGGGTTCAACGGATAAGCAAGTCTCATGGAAGGTAAAAGTAATGGATGGGATTTTCAGGCCATTCCCACCAGTGGGATTTTCTGGTCCTGCTGATGGTGACCCCCTTGATGTGGGTTCCCCAGCAGTGGACAGTGCAGACAATAGGAAGCCCTGTTGATGGGTGGGTGGGTGGATGGGGGCAGAAAATCCAGCCCAATGACTTCAAAATTCTGGTGGAAGATTAGAAGAACCTCCCAAGAAATGGAAATACAACAGCAAATTATCAGTTAGTGTTTGCGTGCTCCCCACAATTGCAGCTCCCTGCAAAGTTAAGAAGCTGGAGCAGTGCTTTGTGCACATCCTTTAGCTAGAAGTAAGCTCAGTGCACTAGGACCCAGCAGCACTACAAGACCCAAGGTCAGTGCTGAGACCCGGGTCCGTGTTGCAAGTTGAACATCGGAGACCGTGCAGAGCAACAGCCCCCTCCCCCCCACCCTCCATATACTCACACAACCACCACCGACTCGAGAAAGAAAATGGCCAGAACAAAAGGACAGCCGTGAACAACAGAGAGCCACAGGATGCTATGCACTTACCTTCTCACTGACCCTCACTGATGGAGCACTGGAAGTGGAATCTTATGGAGCAAGTTTATTTCGCAATGATTCCGAATTAACAAATGTAGTGATAAAGATGGAAGTACTGGTAAAGTTGGGCATGCAGCCCATTAATTCAATTTAAATGCATTCAAATATATTTAAATGGCCATCATGCCCATTTTGGACAGGGTCCCGATTATGTCCATTTTTGGGCCTTGGTAAAGGGGAACTAGCACGGAGGCAGGCGCGAATTGTGTTACTCACCTCACGTCCGACTTTACCAAGTTTTCACACCTGAAAACAGGTGCAACACGATGGTAAAATTGGGCCCTCTGTTTGTTGCTTGGAAAAATCAATTCTTAAACCACATGGCTGTATATTCCTAGAAGGACTTCAAATTAATGCAGTATTTGTGTCAAACAAGTAATCAGATTTTTGATCTTTGTTCTCTGAAAATTTTGGCACATTTCAAGATAGCAAAAACCAACAGGAAATGGAATCATTTTGTCCTCCATAGTGGGGTTTGAATGTCTGTTCAGTTTCTGGCTGATTAGCAGTTATGATGTGGGAATGCCGGTGTTGGACTGGCGTAAACACAGTAAAAAGTCTGACAACACCAGGTTTTAGTCTAACCGATTTATTTGATAATACTCACAAGCTTTCGAGGGGACTGCCTCTTCGCACCTGACGAAGAGGCAGTCCCCTCGAAAGCTTGTGAGTATTATCAAATAAATCGGTCAGACTAAAACCTGGTGTTGTCAGACTTTTTACTGTGATTAGCAGTTCCCATTGTCTTTACTGTTGATTCAAGTTTATAACTCTGCATTTTTAATGTCTACTTTTCAAGAGATCCATTTTTGAACTTGACCTTGACAACCCTCCAAGTGTGAAATTCCATGAGCAACATATTAGCAGTGCAATCCATACAGAACTTTCCATAAAAGTGGTCAACTTCCAATTTCTGTTATCAGATGACACATGGCGCCCATTTTTGGTCAATGTCTTTTCTCATAATTTTTAAAAACAGGTCCTCTTTAAACGATTTGTTTGGTTAGCTGATCAGTAGGCATATAGGTAGATTTCATTCAGTCACAATCTCCCATCATTAAAACAATAGACAACTCAAAGTTAGCTTGGAAGTAAAGCATAAATGAGAGATATTGGGAGCAATTACCAGGCTGAAGGGTAACTGAGAAAGATTATACACTGGCTATTCTTAAGCACAGATAGAATTGATAGCAGTGGTTTCTTCACTCAAGGGACGGTGAATATTTGGAATTCTTTACCCATAAGGGCTGTGGTCATTAAGTATGTTGAAGACTGAGATCGATAGACTCCAACATATTGAAAACATCAAGAGAATTGGGGACAGTGTTGGAAAATAGTGTTGGGGTCGAAGATTAGACATGATCTCACTAAATGGAGGAGTGGGCTCGAAGAGCTGGCCTACTCCTGCTCCTATTTCTTATATTCTTATGTAGGTATTTTACCTTCCATTTCATCACACATTGCCAATCGAAATGCTATAGTGCAGCCTTTGCCACTGCATCTGATTTAATGCAGTATTTGTGGCCTGCTTTAATTGGAACAATGATAAACTCAGTAATACCCACGCATGATTCCTGTGCCATCTATTTTTGCATGAAGGCAGTAAGGTTTGGAAGAGGGAGCATTGCACAGTTTGGGACACTGTATCCTGTTTCACTTAAAACAGTTGCCAACCAAGACACGCTTTAGAAGATATTGGCAAGTACAGTCGTATAGCATGAATAATCTCGTATAAATATCCAAAGGCATAGATGGAGAAAAGGCTTTGGGTTGTCCTGCGGAGTGAGAGAATCTGAGGAGTAACATCATAATTCCAGGAAACAGCGCCACAGATAAAATGGAGGATACTTCACAGGGTAAACTAAATCACATCCCCTTTGTAAGAAAGTGGCAATTCAAATTAGACTTAGGCATAGAATCATAAAATGGGTAACAACACAGAAGGAGGCCATTCAGCTCACTGGAAAATTCGCTTGGTCCCTTTTATCCCTGCTTTTATCCCCATAGCCCTGCAATTGTTATTTGCTTCAGATATTTAACTAATTCTCTTCTGAAAGCCTTGTTTGGATCTGCTTCCACCACACTCTTAGTCAGAGCATCCAGATCTTAACAATGCATGGTATAAAATGCTGTCCCTCATGTCACCACTCTTTTTATTCCAATCACCTCAAGTCACGCCCTCTGGTTCCCCACCCTTCAGCCAGTTGGAACACCTTCTCCCTATCTTTTTATCAGAGCCTTCATGATTTTGAAAATCTCGATCAGACTCATCTTAGCTTTCTCTTCCTCACGGAGAACAACTCCAGTTTCTCCAATCTATCCATTCAACTGAAGTTCCTCACCTCTGGAACTATGATCATGAATTACTTCTGCACTTTCCCTCATACCTTCACATCTTTCCTAAAGTGTGGTGCCCAGAAATGGACACAATACCCCAGTTGAGGCCAAACCAGAGTTTTATGCAGGTTCAGCAAAGCTTTCTTGGATATTATCTACAAGCTAACTTTTTAGGAACTCTTCACTCCTTTCAGCACACCAATAATGCAACTAGGTGGATATATCAAGAATTCAATCTAGTTTATTAGGAGGGTACCAGTGTGATGTAGTAGCATTGTTAAAGATATTGTTCTGACTGGTAGTTTAGAATTTTAAATGCAAATTAAACCCTTAAAGATGTGTACTAATGAGAGCTGATTTCATGATCCCTATTTCTAATTTTACTCTTGTTCCTAACAATAACCTTTATCCATATAAGAAGGAGAGATACATTTGTAACACTAATATACAGTGAGATTAAAGACATTTTACTCAGATCCCACTAGCTTGGGTTAGAATAATACAAATATGCCTCCCTTTCTCCATCCATCTATTGATTTATACTCTAGTGGTTGCATTGATAGGCACTGATTATCAAAATCTAAATTGGAAACAAATTATTATTTTTGATAATATTTATGTATTATGGATATTAACGAAGACCAAACTCCTCTTGTTGTTCGGCACCACAATCCTCTGTGTCAAATTGATAGGCAGTGGTGATTTGGGCTGGAGGTTATTACTGATAAAGAATGGACCAGGTTCAGATCAAAATATATGTGCCTATTATAAATCTATCATATTTTCAAAAAAGAAGTTAAAATTAAACTTCAGACTCTATCTTTTGTATGTAATACAGCTTTAAATTTTATAAATCTTTTATGTGCCACTCATTAGCTTACATTGACATATAAACTGTAATATTATCAAACTGTCTTATTATAATTACTGAAACGTCAATGCCTCTTACTTCTGTTTGCCTCTTCTAACAATAAGTCACTTAAGAGTTCTGTTTGTATCAATGAGTAATCAGTATGGCATAGCAGCCATTCTATTCACATGACCTACATTCGAGGCAGAGTCATGAATAATGTGGTGAAAATCTCATGAATGAATCATTTTGTGATGAATTATGGATTCTACAGTGGAGTGTAAGAGCAGGTTACAAAGCGTGTTTGCTGTCTGTGTGCTAATCACCCTGGTTCAGTAATTGGTGCTATTGAAGTAATCATCAAAAGAGACATGGAGCTCTTAATTCACTTCTTTCAGAGTGAAGTATGGCATTCGCAAAACAGAACAAATAAATTCCTGGTAATTTTCTATCTTACATAATGTTGTACAATAAATCTACCAATGGCACAACGTGCCATATACGTTCACTAAATTCAGTTCAGAAAATATTGAATTTAGTCCAGTCCACCTGTGTTTCATTACTATACTTCTGAGTCGCAGTTCAGTCAATACACATTCCTGAGTGACATTGCACTTCATGTCTGCTCTTAAACTGTCCTTGTAACAGAAGGTTGCCATGATAGATGGAGTAAGTGACTTGGCCTAGTTTTTTGTGTCCAGCTTTGATGTTAGCTGCTTTGCTTGAAATATTTTACAGAAATCCTATCAAAAGACAGAAAACAAAATGCAAATGTTGAAAGAAAACACTGTCTTCTATTACAGTTCATGGTTTCTCTGTGAAATGGAAGACTGTTGAAGCCTTCCCATAAACCAAAGTGTAACTTGACAAACTAACATCTGTTTTTATAGGGAGAAACTTAAACATAGAACAGTAAATGGTAAGATGGCTTTTATGTGGCACATTTGAGAAATATCTTAGGAGGCTCAACAATCGAGTAGATAATTACAAAATGGCATTTACGAATACAAAACTCAAATATTTCATTCCCCAATTATATAGAGACTGGGATTGTTCGCTTTGGAGCTGAGAAGGTTAATTCAAAACTTAATGGTGATTTTTTAAAATTGAGGGATTTTGAGAGAGTGAATAAGGAGATATTTGGTGGGATTTCCTCTTCCCTCCCCCCACAGCATTCTTTGCAGAGGCAGAGGTGGTTCGACATTGGCACAGTGGAGGGATCTTCTGGTCCTTTGGCTATCAATGGGTTTTTCTGTTACTCGTGTCCTCTGCCACTGGGAACTCACGGTGGGGGGGGGTCGTTGTTGGCAGGATGAGAAGATCCTACCAGCGACAAAGGATGGAAGATTTTGGCCACTGTTTCCAGTGACAGGAAATGTTCTAAAAACATAGAAAGTAGATGCAGGAGCAGGCCATTTGTCTGTCCGAATCTGCAGCATCATTCAATATGATCATAGCTGATCATGCACTTACAGTTTCCCACACCTGCTGTCTTGCCATACCCCTTCATCCCTTTACCCACCAGGGCCACGTCTAGCTCCCTCTTGAACATATCTAATGAACTGGCCCCAGTAGCTTTCTGTGGTAGAGAACTCCACAGGTTCACAACTCTCTGAGTGAAGAAGCTACTCCTCATATCAGTTCTGAATGTCTTACCCTTTATTCTTAGGCTGTGGCCCCTAGTTCTGGACTTCTCCAACATCAGGAACATTCTTCCTACATCTCTGGGATTCACCATCATCAGTGAGCCAGGAAGTTATGTTAAGCCATTGTAAAACATCGGTTGGACCTCAGTTGAGGTGTCGTGTTCAATTTTGGGCAGCATTTAGAAAGGATTTCAAGGCCTCGGAGAAGGTGCTCAAGAGATTTATCAGAAATTTGCTAAGGATGAAGTTTTGTGAAAAGACTAGAGAAACTAGAATTGTTCTTCTTAGTGGGGGGATTTAATAAAGGTTTTTAAAATCATGAGGGATTTCAAAGAAGGTGAAACATTATCCACTGGTTGGTGAATCAATAACCAAAGGTAAAAACAGTTGGAAGATGATTGGAAAAAGAATCAGAGGGAAAATGAGGAGACACTATTTAGGCAGCAAGCTTTTATGATCAGGAATTCACTGTTTGAAAGAATGGTTGAAGCTGATTCAATAGTAACTTCCAAAAAACACTTTCATTAAAATAAAATGCAGCACTATGGGGAAGATTCAGGATAGTGGAACTAAGCAACTAGGATTTTCAAAGAGCCAGTGTCGGGATAATAGGCAAAATAACATCCTTTGGTGCTTTATGACTCTATGATTACATGGGGTAATTTTAACATTAGCAAATTGGGGAAAGCTTTAACCTGAACCTGTTCAATATTGGTCCTGATTTGACTTGTACAGAAATTAAAATTGGAAGAGGTGTTTATCAGGTAATCGAGCTCCTATCACACATGTTCTATTATCCTTGAGCATCAAAGCTTCTCTCTTTGTGAGTTCTTAAGCCGCAGGTACCCTGAAAATTACCAAAGTGGAAGGCCACCAAAAAAAAATGGGTCAAATATGTAAAAGGGGATTGTCAAAATTGGCAAGAAGCAAAATATATTACAGAGAAGAGATATCTGTGATGTCCTGTCAAATTGGCAGAGTATTTCATCAGTAGTACTGGGCCATGAGCTACAATGTGTCTTCAATACCACTTTGATCTTAATGATCAAAACACTACTTACAAGTAATTTGTCCAGTTTAATTCTTACTTCATAATGGAATCAGTAAATAATACAAGAATAAACCTCTGGGAAAACGAAACCACTGATGTTAAACCATGACTGGAAGCATCAAATATGTACCTGTAATAACGCAACATGTTCTCTCACTAAAAACAAATCAGTGTGATAATCACACTTGCAGTATTTGCTAAACATAAGCAAGAAATATCAACAATTAAGTAAGCAGAGGGTGTCTGCAGTGGCTTCTTTTTCTTAAAAGAGAAGAGATATATCAGTTTAGAGATGTAAACAACTGAATATAATAGATTATAATATCCACTAAAGAGATTTTAAAAATTTCATGGGAATGGCTCATGGTACTATAGTATACTGGAATGTTCCAGATGATGCAACACAATCCATGAGGGGAAAGCGCAAGTGGGTCATCAAAGTCTGTTTAATGCTGAAAATGGGTTACAACCTTTAATTCACACTTTGCAAAATTTGAGTTCATCCAACATATTTCCATTAATTTGTATATACAATAAAGCAATGCACTGCTGAGATACTGCAAATGAGTAAAACTCTGCAGCGTACGTACCCAACCTAGGCTATAGTGAGTGCAATATGCAGAGTGTTCTGTCATGTTCTCCAACATAACAGAACACTCACAGAGGAGATGTCAGGGGTAAGTTTTTCACTCAGAGGGTGGTGAGTGAGTGGAATCGGCTGCCTTCGGTAGTGGTGGAGGCAAACTCGTTGGGGTCTTCTAAGAGACTTCTAGATGAATACATGGGATTTAATGCGATTGAGGGTGATAGATAGGCCTGGTAGGCAGGGATATGATCGGCGCAACTTGTGGGCTGAAGGGCCTGTTTGTGCTGTGGTGTTCTATGTTCTATGTTGGAGGTGCTGGCTCTCTCTCCAAGCCAACGCTATAGTTAAAAAAGCACATTAACACCTCCAGTCAGGAGGTTAAGAAAATTTGGCATGTTCAATATGACTCTCACCAACTTTTACAGATGCATCACAAAAAACATCCTTTCTGGATGTATCACAGCTTGGTATGGCTCCTCTCCTCTGTCCAGGACTGCAAAAAACTACAAAGGGTCGTGAATGTAGCCCAGTCCATCACGCAAACCAACCTCCCTTCCATTGACTCTGTCTACACTTCCCCCTCCCTTGGAAAAGCAGACAGCATAATCAAGGACTCCAGCATCCCAGACATACTCTCTTCCACCTTCTTCCATCTGGAAAAAAAATACACGTCCCAACCGAATCAAGAACAGCTTTTTCTCTGCTGAATGGACCTACCTTATATTAAGGTGATCTTCTCTACACCCTAGCTATAACTGTAACACTACATTCTGCATCCTCTCCTTCCCTTCTCTATGTATGGTATGCTTTATAAAGTGCAAGAAAACAACACTTTTCACTATATACTAATACATGTGAAAATAATAAATCAAATTTCAAACAAAAAATTTAGCTATAGCTTTGTCTGTCTATTCTAGTTGTTGGAGAAAAGCAGAGAAATCTCACAGCCTCTTCAGCAATATTTCTTCCTTCACCAACAACTCCTAAAAACTCTAGCTAAACAAGTTGCTCGTCTTTTATGCTGTTTGCGAGTATCACTAAAAGCTTATTGCATCAGAGTACAGGAGGGCATGCCAGGAGCAATGCTAGGCATGCTTAACAATGAAGTATCAACCTGGTAACGCTACAACACAGAGCTATTTCCAGGCCAAAAAGTGAAAGCAGCATGCAATAGGCAGAGCTAAGCAACCCTCCAACCAACAATCAGATCTACGCTCTGCAGCCTTTCCACATCCAGCTGTGAACTGACAGGAGGAGGAGGCTCCACATCTGTCCCCACCCGTGATGCTGGGGGAGCCCTGTACATTAGTGCAAAAGATAACACTGAAGTACTTATAACATTCTTTAGCCAGAGGTGCAACTGTACTGGAACAGCTTGGCTAGGGGTGCAACAAGTACCACCTAAAAGGGCAAAGGCAGCAGATGCATGGAAACACCACCACTGGCAAGTAACAGCTCACCAACAGACCACTCCTGTAGCAAATTCAGCATGGAGCTGACCCACTCCGCATTGGCCTGCCCTGCTCCACATGCACACTGCAGTGACATAGCACAGTGATCTGTTCTTGGCCCACTATTATTCGACATTTATATAAAACGACATAAATTACTATGTCGGGATGGGATTAGTAAGTTTGTAGATGACACAAAGATTATCTGGGTGGTTCACAGTGAGGCTACAAGAAGATATGGATGGGATGATCAAATGGGCAGATAAGTGGCAGACAGAATTTAACCCTGTAAAGAGTGAGGTGATATACTTTCAAAGGAGCAATTTTACAAAGGAACATTCATTGAATGGCACAACACTAGTAAGTCTTGTGGAACAAAGGGACCTTGTGCATTTGTGCATAGATCTCTGAAGGCAGGAGGGCATACTTGTAGGGTGGTGAAAAAGGCATGTGGGACACCTGTCTTTACCAATTGATGGTAGTCCTGATGTGGAGTTGCCAGCATTGGACTGGGGTAGGCATAGTAAGTAGTCTCAGGTTAACACCAAGTCCAACAGATCTATTTGGTAGCACAAGCTTCTGGAGCATTGCCCCTTCATCACTAGACTGATAGCCAAGTTCTACACACATGAGCATGGCCTCAACCAGAATCTTGGGTTCATGTCATACTATCTGTAACCCCCACAACTTGCCTGGGTTTGCAAAATCTCACTAGCTGTCCTGGCTGGAGATAATTCATACCTTTGTAACCTGTGCTTAACCCTTTCTCCACTCACATTGTCTGCTTCTGTAAAGACTTGATTAACTATTAAGACTCGCATTCCAACTATTAACTTGTAATTGAGTTTGTGTCTATGTATTCCCTGTTCATGAACTGAACTCTTCACTCACCTGATGAAGGGGCAATGTTCCGGAAGCTCATGCTACCAAATAAACTTGTTGGACTTTAACTTGGTGTTGGGAGATTACTTACTTTATCAATCGAGGCATAGATTACAAAAGCAGGGAAGTTATGTTGTAGTTGTATAGAACTTTGGTGTTGCCAAAGCTAGATTACTGTGTACAGTTCTGGTCGCCATATTATAGGAAGGATAAGAACATAAGAACATAAGAAATAGGAGCAGGAGTAGGCCATCTAGCCCCTCGAGCCTGCCCTGCCATTCTATAAGATCATGGCTGATCTGATAGTAGTTCAGTTCCACTTACTTGCCTGCTCCCCATAACCCTTAATTTCCTTATTGGTCAGAAATCTATCTACCTGTGACTTAAACACATTTAACGAGGTAGCCTCCCCTGCTTCAATGGGCAGAGAATCCCAAAGATGTACTACCCTCTGGGGTAGAAGGGGACTTGTCTACCTTTAGTCCCATTAGCCTACCAAGCACTGCCTCTTTAGTAATAGTAATCATTTTAAGATCCTCAACCCCTACAGTCCCATGACTGTCAATTATCGGTATGCTATTGGTGTCCTCTATTGTGAAGACCGACACAAAAAACTTGTTTAAGGCCTCGGCCATTTTCTCATTTCCCATTATTAAATCCTCCTTCTCGTCTTCTAAAGGTCCAACATTTACTTTAGTCACTCTTCTTTTTATATATTTGTAAAAACTTTTACTATCAGTTTTTATATTTTATGATAGTTTTGTTTCATAATCTACCTTTCCATCCTCTATCACTTTCTTAGTAGTTTTTTGTTGTTTGTTAAAACTTTCCCAATCTTCTAGTTCTCCACTAATTTTGGCCACTCTGTACGCATTGGTTTTTAATTTGACACTCTCCTTTGTTTCCTTCGTTATCCATGGCTGGTTATCCCTTTTCTTACATTCCTTCTTTTTTACTGGAATATATTTTTGCTGAGTACTGATAAAAATCTCCTTAAAAATCCTCCACTGTTCCTCAGCTGTCCTACCAACTAGTCTGCGCTCCCAGTCTACATTAGCCAACTCCACCCTTATCCTATTGTACTCCCCTTTGTTCAAACAGTGGACACTAATTTGAGACCCTACTTTCTCACCCTCCATCTGTATTAGAAATTCAACCATACTGTGATCACTCATTCCAAGAGGATCCCTCACAAGAAGATCATTAATTTTACCTATCTCATTACACAGGACCACATTCAAGATAGCTCGCTCCCTCGTAGGTTCTGTAACATACTGTTTGAGGAAACTATCCCGACAGCATTCTAAGAACTCTTCCTCAAGTCCACCGCGTCCGACTTGAGTCGATCAATCAATATGCATGTTAAAATCCCCCATGATTATCGCTGTTCCATTTTTACACGCATCTGTTATTTGCTTGGTTATAGTCCGCCCCACCTCAAAGTTATTATTTGGGGGACTATAGTGCATGCCTACCAGTGACTTTCTCCCCTTACTATTCCTTATCTCCATCCACATCGATTCTACATTTTGCTCCTTAGAGCCTATATTGTCTCTCACTACCGCCCTGATGTTATCCTTAATTAACAGAGCTACCCCAACTTTCCTTCCTGCCTATCCTTCTGAAATGTCTGATACCCCTGGATATTCGATTCCCAGTCCCAGTCACTCTGCAACCATGTTTCCGTAATGGCCACTAAATCATACCCATTTGTACTGAATTGTGCCATCAACTCATTCTCTTTGTTTCGAGTGCTACGTGCATTCAGGTAAAGTGTCTTTATACTGCCCTCTATCTGGACCCGATTTGTTAGTGCATTCTTTTGTTTGCACGCTCTGTCCCTTCCTGTCGCAGACTGGTTATCCTTCCCCAGACCATCTCCCTGCACTGTGTTGACCACCTCTCTTCTCATGCTTGTCACCTTTTTTACTCTGCCTGAGGTTAGATTCCTGCCACCTTCTATACTCTCTGTCCTATTACGTGGTCTGGAAACATTACTAATCTCTCCTGAGCCCTCGACTCCTTTAACTAGTTGAATGTCCTCATCATTAACCTGCATTCATACCCTTTCCTTTACCTTTGATTTTGTAACTCCCCATACCACTGAACCCTCCCCTCCAAGTGCAGTTGCACTGGAGGGGGCTCAGAGGAGATTCACCAGGATGCTGCCTGGGATGGAACATTTAAGTTATGAAGAGAGGTTGAATAGTCTTGGGTTGGTTTAGTTGGAGCAAAGAATGGAGCAGAGCAATGTGCTAGTGAGTTGGATTAGATGGGAGATCGAGTATCTCTCACCTGTTGATGCAGAATCGATGGCCACTGTATGATTCTATGACACTCCTGCCTTGTGGCTTGTAGATAATGGAAAGACTTTTCAGGGGGGAGGGAGGTCAGGAGGTGGGTCTCTAGCCACTGATTCCCAGCCTTTGATCTGCTTTTGTAGTTATGCAGCTAGTTAAGTTAGGTTTTGATCAATGGTAACCCCCAGAATGTAGATGCCGGGGATTCAGTTTTGGAATGTCGTTGCTTATCAAGGAGAGGTGGTTAAACTTGTTTTCTCATTTCCACACAACAGCTCAGCTATTTTTATCTGGAGGGGCATTAACGCATATCACTTTGAATGTGGCATCAAGTGCTGAATGAGTGCTGAGTGGTTGAGAATGTGCTTCTCTTTCAGTGGGAGCCATGAAGGAGACTATCAAATGCTTTGAATTTGTAGGTCCCAGATCTTATAGATTTTTGCTGTAAAATAGAATGTTTGAGGAACGTGGCAACTGATAAATTATTCTACTTCTTCTAACTGTAATAAATAAATTAAAAATTGTGGTAAGTGATATAGATGTATTCTACTCCTAAAGTTTAAAAAGTATAAATTTTGGTAAGCTTAATAAAATACATAAATAAAAATAAATAAGTGAATAATGTCATTAAGTAATTAATAAAAATGCATTAAGTTTAGCAAAAAGTGTCAAGGCTACAGCTTGTGGGATCTCCTGGTTGCCTCTAAGATCTAGGGACTGCAGTAAGTCTTCATGACTGGAGGATTTTTGGATCAGGGTCACTAAGCTGGAGGCTGAGCTGCAGACACTGCACATATCAGGGAGGGTGAAATTATCTGGATATCTCACACCAAGGGACAGCCACACAATTTAGGATAGAGTCTTCTGATTTGGGCAGTGATCAGGGACAGGAGAGTGTGAATGTGGTTGACCCAGTAAGGTGACCCAAAGATTGCAGAGGGCTGTCTCTGCAATTGTCCAACAGGTTTGAGGTTTCTCAGCTTGTTTGGAGAGACTGGAGGCGGCAGGATAGTTGAGCAAACTGACCATGGTACTCTAGTACCATTCAAATGGGGGGCGGGTGGGGGGGGGAGTAGAAAGGAATGTAATGGCAGTAGGGGACATGATAGAGAGGGGGATTGACACTGATAATTGACATACTGACATTGCAGCAGAGAACAAGAGTCCAGAAGACTGTGCTGTCTGTTGGTGCCAGGATTTGGGACATCTGCTCAGGGTGATCCAATTGCTGTGGTCCACATAGATGCCAATGATATATGTAGAACTAGGCAATGTGTCCTCTGTCATTAGTACAGAAGCTAGGGACCAAATTGAAAAGCAGAACATCAAAAGTAATAGTTGGTATGTTACTACCTG
This sequence comes from Carcharhinus amblyrhynchos, assembly GCF_965287045.1. Taxonomy (NCBI): domain Eukaryota; kingdom Metazoa; phylum Chordata; class Chondrichthyes; order Carcharhiniformes; family Carcharhinidae; genus Carcharhinus; species Carcharhinus amblyrhynchos. Next base: position 24,167,139 of record NC_137328.1, on the reverse strand, counting down.
AAGTACAGGCAAATTGGCATAGGGCAAATAAGATTCAAAGTAAAGTTTATTCATTAGTCACAAGTAAGGCTTACATTAACACTGCATGAGATAGGGGTGGGATTCACAGGCTGGTATTGGGAAGTGGGCTTTGGCTCTTGAGACACAGGGCAATATACACCTGAATGTGACATTCTATCAACCCATATAAACAAGGAAGTAGAGACGGCCTTAAACTAATTAGTGGGGACAAGGGATCAAATTTGGCATAGTGTCATAAACCAAAGAGTAGAGACAAGAGAGAAAGGTATTAATATGGGAAGTAATAATAGAATGTGGCAGGAGAGGATACAAAGTACAGACCTAAAAGTAAATTAGCAGGCAAGACCATAGGTTACAAAAATAATAACAGGACAAAATTAAAGGTTCTGTATCTGAATGCATGGAGCATTCAAAACAAAACAAATAAACTGATAGCACAAATAGATGTTAATAATATGATCTGATACCCCTTAGAGAGACATGGCTGCAAGATGACATCATTTGGATCCTGAATATTGAAGGATAAATGACTTTTAGGAAGACAGGAAGCGAGGCAAAGGTGGAGGTGCGGTTCGGCTAATTGATGAAGGTATTAGCATGTTAGAGAGAGAGGATAAAATTCAGGAAACCAGGATGTAGAAGAAGGTGGATTGAGATGAGAAATAATAAGGGCAAGAAGTCACTTGTGGAAGTGATGTACAGGCCCTCTAATTATAACGAACAAAAGGGTAAAGTAACAGATAACCATCGACTATGATTGGTGGTGATTTAACCTGAGGATCACTGCTGCTCAGGTGAGGAGCAAAGTTGAAAAGGGGGACCTTCATGAATAACCTCAGCTATAACTATATGCTAGGATAGATTATAAAAGAAGATGTAATAGCAGTTTTCCAGAAAGCTACGGTGATAATAATGGGGATTTTAATCCACATGTAGATTCAAAAAATCAGATTGGCAAAGGTAGTCTATACAATGCGATATTTGAATGTTTTGAGGATAGTTTGATAGAACAGTACATTCTGGAGCAAACCAGATCGCAGGTTGGCTTATGTTATGCAATGAGATAGGATTAATTGATAAACCCCTACTATCATAATGTGACTGAGCTTATATTTAGTTTGAGAGAGAGAACAGTAGGTCCAGAACTAATATTTTAAGCTTAAATAAGGCAATTATGTGGGAATGAAAGCAAAGCTAGCTAAAGTGAAAGGGTCAAGAGCTTCAAGTTTTTAGGTGTCCAGATCAACCTGTCCTGCTCCCCCCATGCTGACACTATCGTTAAGAAAGCCCACCAACGCCTCTACTTTCTCAGAAGACTAAGGAAATTTGGCATGTCATCTACAACTCTCACCAACTTTTACAGATGCACCATAGAAGACATTTTTTCCAGTTGTATCACAACTTGGTATGGCTCCTGCTCTACCCAAGACCGCAAGGAGCTACAAAAGATCATGAATATAACCCAATCCATCACATAAACTAGCCTCCCAACCATTGATTTTGTCTGCACTTCCTGCTGCCGTGGCAAAGCAGCCGGCATAATTAAGGACCTCACGCACCCGGACATTCTCTCCTCCACCTTCTTTCTTTGAGAAAAAGATACAGAAGCCTGAGGACATGTACCAACCGACTCAAGAACACTTCTTCCCTGCTGCTGTCAGACTTTTGAATGGACTTACCTTTCATTAAGTTGATCTTTCTCTACATCCTCGCGATGGGTGTATCACTACATTCTGCACTCTCTCATTTCCTTCTCTATGAACGATTTGTTTTGTTTGTATAATGCGCAAGAAACAATACTTTTCACTGTATGTTAATATATGTGACAATAATAAATCAAATCAAATCAAATCAGTGAACTGGGAAATGAAATTAAGCGACAAGCCAATAGAGATGCTATGGCAGACATTTAAAGGGATATTTCAAAATACACAGAAAACAAATATATACAATAAGTGTGTACAAATGTATTTTATTGTCTATGAGTCCAGATATTTGTGCTCAGTGTTTTCTGAGTTTCTTCTATGAGGTTATGTAGCTCTGTTCCTGATATCCTGCATGAAAGAGTGTGTACTGTCAAATCACATCTTATGTTGATTGTATTATCCTGGTTCTCCTCTCTCTCTGAGGATTCCTTTTATTAGCTGGGTAAGTGGGTGCTGATATAGGCTTCAACTTATTACATTTAGTCTTATTGGGGTTCCCTCACCTTGTCAGGAGGAGGAGGATTTTATCTGTCCAAGATACCCTGTTTGTGGGTTGTCCTGACGACTCTCTTTCTTCCAGTTGGTTTAAGATGGCTTAAATTTTCTGGCTGATAGGACGGTCCAGTGGCACAATGATTAATACTAATTCCTCACAGTGCAAGGGACCCAGGTCCAATTCTGGCCTTGGATGACTGTGTAGAATTTGTACCTTCTCCCTGTGCCTTTGTGGGTTTTCTCTAAGTGCTCTGGTTTTCTCCCATAGTCCAAAGGTGTGCAGGTTAGGTTGATTGGCTGTGCTAAATTGTCATTTTGTTTTCCAAGATGTTTAAGTTAAGAGGAATAATGAGATAAATGCCTGCGGTTACGAAGATAGGGCCTGGGTAAGATGACCTGATGGAGAGTCAATGCAGACATGATGGGCCAAATGGCCTCCTTCTGTACTGTGGGGATTGAACAGCACCTCCAATATGGCTGGAGATGAGCGAGGCTGGTTTAGTTATAAGCCCAAAAATGGTGTGAGAATTCTAGGCTTATTGGCCCGACTTCTATCTGCCACAATATCTCTTGCTTTATTAGACTGTGTAGGAAGGGTGGCAGTTAGTTTGAACATTCATATTAGGAGGGTGTGGAGATTATACTCTTACTGGAAGGTATCCTGTTATCTGTGGAGCCCAAGGACAAGTTTAGATACCTGGGCTCTGTTTTATCTGTACTCTTCCTGTGAGTCTATGTAGCTTTGTTCCTGATTTTTGTGCTTTGACTAGCATATGGGACTAATTGTAATCACTATCTTTGAGGCCCTACATTTCAACTTATATCCTAATTCCCCATATTCTGCTTTTAGAACGCCATTCTTTTTTTCACTTATGTCGTTTATATCAATGTGTACCAAGGCTGTTCATCATCCCCCTTCAGCATGTCCTCTAGCTGCTCTGAGACATCATTGATCCCAGTACTAGGGTGGTTATGTACCATCCTGGAGTCTTATTTGCAATCATAGAAATGCCTATCTATTCTCCTGATAATGAATGCCTTATAACTATTGCATTCCCATACTTTTTACTCCTCTCCCATGCAGGAAAGGCAACCATGAATTTGGCAACTGCTGTTTTCCCTTGAGAGACAAATTCACCCCAACAATATCCATAGCAGTATATCTGTTTTGGAAGGGAATGGACATAAAAGATTCATGCATTGACTGCATAGTCTTCTTGCTCTAACTGTGGTCACTCAATCCTTACCTGTCTGTGGAGTCTTAGCCTGTTGTGGGACCATCTCCATATATGTGCTATCCACATATATCCTCTGCCTTACGGAAGTTCCAGCTGTCACTCCAGCTCTGAAACTCAGGCTTCCAGGAGCTGCAGATGAAGACACTTACTTGACACGTGCTGGTGCCAGGCAATAGAAATTTTCCTGGTTTCCCACATAGAGCAGGATTTGCACACTATGGTTTTGAACTCTCCTGGCGGACTGAATCCATCCTATCCTTGACTCCCTAGAATGAAAATATTTCACCACTAAAACAAAATAACTGCCTTGCATACTGTGTGCAGTCACATGCAGATCAGTGGTAGCACACTTACCTCTTGAGTCATTCAGTGTGGTGTTCAAGACCCAATCTAGAGATGTAAACACATAATCTAGGCAATCAATGTAGTACTGAAGGTGTGCTGCACTATTTGAGGTGCTTTCATTTAGATGAAATGTTTAACACCGTCAGCTCTCTCAGGATATAAAATATCCCATGACAATGTTTTAAGAAGTTTGACAATTTTATTTCCCAGCCAAAATCACTCAAATAGGTCATCTGGTTGCTTTTAGGGGCTGCTGCATTTTTTAATTAGCTGTTGTTCGATATTTAAGTGCTAGTGGTTGCTTTAAGAGTTGATCACATGATTTTATGGTGATGTTAATAGAGTATTGCACAAGCTGCTTTTTTACTTTGTTTGTATTCTCTTACAATAAACCTTGTTGTTAGTTTGAATCTACTTGTGCAAACTATGGGTGGGGTTTTAAGGCCTCGTTCATCCTGAGGTCAATGGACCTTTCCATGGTCCGTCACTCACCCACTTCGCTTCCCGTGGTGGGCAGGCTGGTAAAATTCTGGCCCATGTCTTTTTCTTTTTGCGTAAAACTCACAACCCCAAGCATCGTTAGAACATTGCAGCTGTGAAGTGCTTTGGGACATCCTGAGGTCATCAAAAGTCCTAGATAAATATAAATTATTTACTTGTTTTATAAATTGGTTCAAATAGGGCAGATTTGTATTTACTGCTGAGGATTATTATCTTCCAGCTTTGCGGCAGTATGTGTTTGCTTTCTATTTCTGATTTGAGAGATTGGCTTTTGTCAGCTGTCTTATGGGTGACCTTATCCATGTCTTTCTAAATGGGATTTCTGCACAACAAAAGTGTGAGGACTTCTGAGGAAAGGCAGTGTATCCTGTGTAAGCCCAGGTCAAGCAGTTTGGCTGAGGACTGACAACAGTCATTACATAGGCAGCTAGTGGAGTTCAGTATCAGTCACTGTTGGGACTTGAACCTGCAAACAAGTAACTCATTGGGGTCCAGACAACTATGGTATCTAAGCACATTAAGCAATAATATCCTCTGTGTGCTTTGAACTGTAACTATGGGAGACTCATAAGTTCATTCTAAGACCTGATAGAAAAAATAGGAAAAAGTATTTTACTAACAATAGATATTAATACTGAGAGGGGAGCTGGATATTGCCATTCATAAAATTGAATTATCTAGAGCTACAAAACTGTAAGTGTATTATGTGACACTTTCAGTGGGAAATTACCCTTCTGTGATGTTCCCCTCCATAATAAAATAGTTACATGATGACATTTGAATTTCTTTGCAAATTAATGTTTTTCTGCTTTTTCATTCACAGAGCTTCTCCCATTCAAACAGCATCTGATTAACTGCCAGGATATTTGCCAATGAATTTTGGGGTCAATAGGTGCACAAAGCAGTCCTGGGTGACTTTTCCTTTAGTTTGAAGTTTATTTATTAGTGTCACAAACAGACTTAGATTAACACTGCAATGAAGTTACTCTGAAAATCCCCTAGTCGCCACACTCCGGTACCTGTTCAGTTGCACTGAGGGAGAATTTAGAACGGCCAACCTACCTAACCAGCACATCTTTTGGATTGTGGCACGAAATTAGAGAACCCCACAGAAATGCATGCAGACACAGGAAGAATGTGCAAACATGTACAGTGACTCAAGCCAGGAATCGAAACTGGGTCCCTGGTGCCTGAGGCAGCAGTACTAACTGTGCCACTGTACCACCTACCATGGTGTTTAATGTTCCTCTCCTTCCCCATTGCATGAATTAGAATAAAGAGATGGGCAGGGAAAGGATACAATCCTTGACTGAAACAAAATGCCGTGTGTTCTGAAGATCTGAAATAACAATAGAACATTTTGGAAAAACGCAACAGCTCAGCCAGCAGCCGTGGGGAGTAAAACTGTATTCGATGAAACATGTTTAACTTGAAACATTCTGTTTTTCTCTCTCACAGATACCACATGGTCTGCATAGTGTTTCCATAATTCTTTGTCATATTTTTAATATAATCTTTGGTTTGCATTGCTGACCACCAAAGAGGTGGAAGAGATTAAAAGACGAATAAAAAAGCTCAGCATAAAATAGAGCAAAGTAATGTGTCAGCTAGGTGAAACCAGAGAACATTTCTTGGAATGTATCCAGAATTGATTCACAAATGAACCTGATTCCTGTCAAACAAGGAAAGAAGCATTTGATTTATTTCTGAGAGATCAAATGAAACAATAACTAATGTGAGAACAATCGAGAAACATTGAACCCAAAGGAATTATGTTCAAAGTAGGGGGAGAAAGGGTTAAGAAAAGGCAGCTACACTGGGAAAAAACATTGTATGGAGATTCAGGTACAGTTAGCCGTGCAGAAAAGTAAGCAGGCGAGTTTTCTGAGCAGCAGTGTGAAATATTCAAATGTGAGATTGATAAAGTACAAAACAAATATAAACCTGAGGCAAAAATAGAGTACAGTAAAGAATAACATCCTCTGGATAAATAGGGAGATGTATGATAAAGTGATGTCAGTGCAGGTTAATCTAACCAACAATTCCAAATTATCTCTTTCAGTTTTGTCTCCATCTTTCATTTGTTGATTCTAAAAATATCCTTTGAGGTACAGGGGATTAATATTCACAAGTGTTCTTGATAAGCACATTCACTATAGTTCATTCAGAAAATAGAAGGCAGGCCACAAGAATGACCCTGTTAAGCACATTGGTTCACACTATGCGTAATTTGCAACACAAACTAAGGGCAAGCTGAAGACCAAGGGGTTAGAGGTCACTTGGTGTCTGGACTAGTCTGCAGGAGCCCTGTCTGTTTCATTTGATTTGCCATATCATTACACCAGGCCAAATTTCTCACGATAAGCAAAAATTCATAGCACAAAGGGAAGAGTGAAAAGAGTTGGCAATTAAACAATGAGATGATAAAAGTCCAGTCAACAGTAATATAATCAGTGATGCAGTAAGACAGTCTGTTAATCAGAACATATTTGGCAAATGACCGTGTGTGTGTGTGTGTGTGTGTGTGTGTGTGCATCTCTAGATCAGCTTTTATACTTTAGAGGCCCACAGGTTCTTGGGTACAAAGGCTTCATGTGACTGCAACTCAAAAGTAAACCTGTCAGCTTCTCTAAGAAAACAAACAAGAAGACATAATAAAACAAAAACGTTGTATTAATATCTGCTAGAAGCCAGCAAGTCAAGGTTTTGCATATTGGTATCAGGAGTTAGAATATCAATGAGCACCTTATCTGAAAGGAGGAGCATTAAGAGCTCAGAGTCCCTAAAGACATTGACTGATGTATCTTTACAGAACAGAGTTGAAGAAAGGACTATGAATACAAATGCTATTATAAATGACACACTTACTGGCCTCCATTGGGTTCTCGTTCCTTATCTAATGACCCTAAGCTGTTCTACAATAATTTGAGAGGAAGTTAATAGCAAAGTCGCTCTGCAGGCTGACTCTGTTATAAAGGTGTGTACAAATGCAGATATCACACATGAAATACGTTCATTGAATTTGGATTTAATGGATCTCACTGGGCCTGGAGTTGTTCAGTTAACTGACACCAAATCCAATATTCTCACCTCTGAGTCAAAAGCTTTGGGGGTTCAAGTCACGCTCTAGGATTTAAGTGTATAATGAAGGCTGATATTTGAGCACTACGTACAGGTATTGTCTTTCAGGTATGTTTGTGAACTAAGACTGTCTATTCAGGTAGACATTAGCAACAGCATTATTAGAAGATGGTTGTCTGTTCTATCAAGTGACATCAATAAACATTAAGTGTATTCCCATTTGAAGTATCTTGCAACAAGATTCCTGCTGCATTTGGCTACAAAACAACATTGCTACAATTTAAGAGAATTGGTGGGATTTTTACGCCCCGCTGCGCTGGTTAAGTAGCGTTGCAGAGAAGGAAATATGAACAAGAGGTGAAAAGTTGGATTTATGACTAATTTCTCAACTCTTGCAATATTGCTGGTCACATTCTGCTGGCAAAATCAGCCTCCTACCATAAATTACCACTACTTACTTAGCTGGAAAGAATGGGCAAGAAAACTTGGTTATATTGAAACTATCTGTTCTTCTGCCTCTGCCACTCCGCTATAATATTATAATAGCCCACTGGGCTAAACCCGCCCCTTTTACTCTAGCCCTGACCTTGGGTCTTTCTCTGGTATCTTACCTATCTTTTCTCATATCTTCCCTGTGCTAATCTTGTCTACGAAAACTACCTCTTGTTTACTTGACTCTAATCCTACCAAACTGCTGTTGACTCAACTCCCTTTCCTGCTCCTTATATTAACTGATATTATTAATGCTTGACTTCCCAAACCTTTCCAACTTTTAACCTCCCAAGAGTATTGTGAAAATCCCTGAGAAATTTTCATATTATACTGAAGAATGAAACCACAAAAAATTTATTCATGCACAATAGGTGCAAACATAATAAAACAAACAAAACATATGTTTCTGGGTCTTGTATTTATATATTTATTATAATTAAAAAATTATATTATTCAGCAAGTATTTCCAAGCCTTACTTTTTTGTCATTTTAATGGGAGCATCCACTTTGCACAATCCCTCACCAACTCTCACCCATAGTCTCATCCATCTTCACCCACTCTCATCCTCATCCACCCACATCCATCCTCAACCACACTCATATTCTTACCCACACCCTCACCCACTGTCACCCATACCACACTCCCAACCCTGCACCCTCTTCTCAGCCTCCCGCAGACCCAGGCTTTTTTGTGTCTTTCCAGCCAAAATTCTTCTTGGGCTCCCCAGCCGAGTCTCTTCAAGTTTCCACCCACCTCCCCACCCCACCCACCTCCCGTTCCCACCTCCTGTCCCCTACTTCCTTCCGGCTCCTGGCTCCCAATCCCAACCCAGAAGCCTCTGCTCACTTCAGGTTCCCAGGACAAAGGAGGTCTGACTGCGGGGGGAGGGAGGGGTGCTGCCGGGGTAAGGGCGGTGTGGGTATCGCACTGCTGGGGATGGGGTGCAGTGGGAGGGGTGGGGGTGGGCTGGATATCAGGGTGCTCCGGGGGCGGGGAGGGGGTCAGGGATGACCCGAGACTTGTTGTGGGGGCTGTGATTGAGCCGTGATGGGGCTGGAAGAGCAGCACTGAGGGGGTCCCAGGCTGGGCCAGTGATTGAGCTGGCCTGCACACGGGAAGACTGACAGATCGGGACCACTGCACAAGCGCAGAGTTCCGGAGCTGTCAGATTCTGGTGTGAATAGGCCCCCGTCTCCGGGTTTTTAATGATATTTATGGTTGTGACCTCTGCATTGCACAGAGTGGGGGAGATTCAAATCTGAAGCAACACTGAGAAAACAGTCGTGATCTAGAACGGTTTTTCTACCAATTCAGCACATTTGGGAGAATCGCCCCATCATTTCTAAACCTGGGCTCAGACTTGGAAGTCCCTTCCTGTCTACAGCACTGTGGGTGTACCTACACCGTATGGACTGCAACTCACCACTACTTTCTCAGAGCAATTAGGGATGGGTGATAAATGCTGGCTAAGCCAAGGACATCCACATCCCATGAAAGAATCAAAACGAAAAACTTTTATAAAATGATAGAAATTACATTACAGGAAGAGGCCATGACATTCCTGGTGCCTCTGCACTCTCTCCTGTAATCCCATTAACCTGAAACCTCCAGCTACTCTTCTGTTTCTCCTTTTCAAATATTTATCCCATTCCCTTTTCAACTATGTTCCAGTGCCTACCTCAAAAGCCACTCGTTCAATGTCCCTCAATTCAAGGTTCTTCCTTCTCCCTTCCTTCTAGTTTCTCCCCAGTGAGAATCCTCAGTTTTGATTCGATTTGTTATTGTCACCTGTATTGGGATACAGTGAAAAGTATTGTCTCTTGCGCGCTGTACAGACGAAGCATACTGTTCGTAGAGCACATAGGGGAGAAGGAAAGAAGAGGGTGCAGAATATAACTTTGCAATTACAGATAGAATGTAGAGAAAGATCAGCTTAATATAAAATAGATCCATTCAAAAGTCTGATGGCAGCAGGGAAGAAGCTGTTCTTGATTCAGTTGATACGTGTTCTCAAACTTTTGTATCTTTTGGATCCCTTGCTTCCCATTGGCCTGCCAGTGAAAAAAACTTTCACTATTTATCTGCAGTAAAGGCTCCTGTGTTTCAATTCACCCTTTACTGATTTCTTGCTGTCAATTCCCAATCCCACATTGCTCTTCCCATTTCTGCAGAACGTATTTCTCCCTATTCCCACTGTGCTGCCTCAGCTTCCCACGCTTTCCCTCTCTCTGACTGAGCTCCAGTGCCCTATTCCCCAGTCTCCCTTTTTCATCTGACCCCTGACCCACTCCCCCCCTACCACAACCATGTTCCCCAATCTCCCCCTTTCCCTTGCGTTCCCACTGGATGATTCCCACTGCACCAGCATCACTGAGCTGGAGGCTGCTATCCAGTGACAATTTATGACAGTGCAGAGTGGAGAGAGTTGGGGAGGGTGGGGGCAGTGTGAGGTTGATGTGGAGTCACTGAAACTGAGATTTAACACACACACGCACACTGACATGTTGAGTAATAGCAAGTCAAAGTGCTAGAACCTCTGGCTCTTCAACAAGGGCTCTTCAGTAACACTGAGCACGTTCGGAATGACTGATGATGAGAACGCAGCATTTGGACCCTGAGACCTTTTCATTTCTACAATGGGATATCGGAGATTGCTTTTAAGAAATGCTCAAGCTGGCGAGAGAAAGAATGAGTGCTCCATGGCTGGTGTCGTCGGTGGTATTGAGGAGGTAAGGCGGCCTCTCATTAGGGTCAGCGTTCCTGCAGGTTGCACCGCTCTGCACTGAATGAAAGATGAGTAAAGGCCACATAGAATCTGCTCTGAGCACATCTGCTAACAGTCTGATTGACAGCAGGGCAACACAATCTGTGTCATTGTTTCAGAACCTGCCAAATAGTTTAGATTTGCTGAAAAAAAAAGCCTTCTATATTGACCCAGTGAAGCAATATTTAAAATTGGAATACCTCTCAATAGTTAAACCCCCATCTATTATGGAAGTATAACAGTTTGGAAGTTCAGTCTGGTTTTAACTACTGGGGCAGATCTGAGAACAATGGTTGCTCTTTCTTCACTGTATATCATGTTTCCAGTTCATCTGCGCACATTGTTTCAGCTGAGCTCGACTTCCCCAAAGCTTTCAGTCCCTTTCAGAATCTGCACATTCCCCATTAAATGGTTTAAATGCGTCTCTTCCCTCATTGGCACTCTCCACTGAACAAAAAAAAAACACCTTTTATTTGCTCTGAAATGTTGCGAAGAATTTGCATTTTATCTTCTTTGTGGTTTCATGCATCCAGTTTAATTAAATACCGTCAATTGTGTGAGCCTAAATAGCATAGAATCACCCCCAAAAAACGGCAATCTACAAATCATTCTCATTTACACACTCCACCACTCTCAAAAAAAAATCAAGACATAAGAAAAAGATTTATTTTTACAAGCAGCATGGTTTGAGCACTTGTATTGTGAAGAGTGCTGACCCAGATTTTCCTCTTTTGTGACAGTAATGTTATTCCTGGTGTTACTAATCACACATCCTGATTGACCCTCCCTCCGCCAACTGGTGCGGTCTGTCTTGATAGGCTGTCTATTTTCCTAAATTCCACTTCCCTCCCAACATGTCTTTTCAGAATGAGATTGGGGCCAACTTTGTATAACAGCAACATTAGTGCAAATCATCCGGTCTTCAGATGGTCAGAGACTGCATGCATCCTAATGGATGAGCAATGGGCCCCCTTGGAAATTTCTCAACAAGGACTCCGCAGGGATTGCCCATCCGATTGGCAATTTCAACTTCCGATGGGCAATTTCCCTGTGTCCGAAACTTTATGAAAAGTCTCCGACTCCGAATTAGAATCAGAGATATTCAGAGGGTTCTAGCTCATTTACCTAGATAGTTATAGAAGGATAGAGAAGAAAACCACAGTTCTAACTCCTGGATAACTGTACAATGAATCACCCCCTGACTCTGCACTGAATAGCCCCACGACCCACCCCGATTGTCTGACTTCCCTTCCAATGTTCTGACTCCTTTCTGATTTTCCAACTGCCCCTGATCCTCCAATTCCCACCTGTGGTAAAATGATCGCTTTAAGGGGGTGACCCTTAGAATTTGACATAATTGGACCAGACCCGATGGAGAGGCCGTGTAGAAAATCGAGCCAATTGGGAGTAAGGGCGCATGTCCTGGCATGGGGAGGAGCCTCAATTTGAGCCAGGGAGAAGACAGGAGACATGCATTTTAGTTCTCTCAGACTTTGGCTGATAGGATTAAGGAGAATCCTAAGGCGTTCTATAGGTATGTCAAGAATAGAAGGTTGGTTAGGGCAAGATTAGGGCCAGTTATAGACAGCAGAGGGGAGTTATGTGTGGAACCGGAAGAGATTGGAGAGGCATTGAACCAATATTTCTCTTCGTTGTTCACGCAGGGGGACAAGAATATAGCTGAGGAGGACACTGGATTGCAGGGGAGTAGAATAGACAGTATTACAGTTGATAAGGAGGATGTGCTGGATATTCTTGAGGGATTGAAAATAGATAAGTCCCCTGGTCCAGATGGGATTTACCCTAGGATTCTCTGGGAGGCAAGAGAAGTGATTGCAGAGCCTCTGGCTCTGATCTTCAGGTCGTCGTTGGCCTCTGGTATAGTACCGGAAGATTGGAGGTTAGCGAATGTTGTCCCATTGTTTAAGAAGGGGAACAGAGACTTCCCCGGGAATTATAGACCGGTGAGTCTCACTTCTGTTGTGGGCAAGGTTTTAGAAAAAATTATTAGGGATAGGATTTATAGTTATTTGGAGAGTAATGAATTGATTGGAGATAGTCAGCATGGTTTTGTAGCGGGTAGGTCGTGCCTTACTAACCTTATTGAGTTTTTTGAGAAAGTGACCAAAGAGGTGGATGGGGGAAAGGCAGTTGACATGGTATATATGGATTTTAGTAAGGCGTTTGATAAGGTTCACCATGGTAGGCTTCTGCAGAAAATGCAGATGTATGGGATTGAGGGTAATCTAGGAAATTGGATCAGGAATTGGCTAGCAGATAGGAGACAGAGGGTGGTGGTTGATGGTAAATATTCGTCATGGAGTTCGGTTACGAGTGGTGTGCCTCAGGGATCTGTTTTGGGGCCACTGCTGTTTGTAATTTTTATTAATGATCTGGATGAGGGTATAGTTGGGTGGATTAGTAAATTTGCTGATGACACCAAAGTCGGAGGTGTGGTAGATTGTGAGGAAGGGTGTCATAGTTTGCAGGAAGACTTGGACAGGTTGCAGAGCTGGGCCGAGAGGTGGCGGATAGAGTTTAATGCGGAGAAGTGTGAGGTAATTCACTTTGGTAGGAATAACAGATGTGTTGAGTATAGGGCTAACGGGAGGACTTTGAATAGTGTGGATGAACAGAGGGATCTAGGTGTATGTGTACATAGATCCCTGAAAGTTGGGAATCAAGTAGATAGGGTTGTTAAGAAGGCATACGGTGTCTTGGCATTTATTGGTAGGGGGATTGAATTTAGGAGTCGCAGCGTCATGTTGCAACTGTACACAACTCTGGTGCGGCCGCACTTGGAGTACTGTGTGCAGTTCTGGTCCCCACATTACAGGAAGGATGTGGAGGCTTTGGAGAGGGTGCAGAGGAGGTTTACCAGGATGTTGCCTGGTATGGAGGGGAGGTCCTATGAGGAGAGACTGAGGGATTTGGGGTTGTTTTCGCTGGAAAGAAGGCGGCTAAGAGGGGATCTTATTGAAACATATAAGATGATTAGAGGTTTAGATAGGGTGGACAGTGATAGCCTTTTTCCTCGGATGGAGAAAGCTAGCACGAGGGGGCATGGCTTTCAATTAAGGGGGGGTAGTTATAGGACGGATGTCAGGGGTAGGTTCTTTACCCAGAGAGTGGTGAGGGATTGGAATGCCCTGCCTGCTGCGGTTGTAAATGCACCTAGTTTGGGGGCATTTAAGAGATCCGTGGATAGGTTTATGGATGAAAAGGGATTGGTTTAGGTTAGTGGGTCATTGTTTTTTAACTGGTTGGCGCAACATCGTGGGCCGAAGGGCCTGTTCTGCGCTGTAATGTTCTATGTTCTATGTTCTATATATATAGTTGTTAATAAATAAATTATTATTTAAAGCCACAACGAGTTGCCTTTGACTTTACTACATTGGCGATGAGGAAAAACTTTGTTGGTCATTGGGAGATCACAGCTAGAAGGGGAGTAAAGTAAGCACTGAAGCTACAAAGAAACAGATACGTACATCATATAAAATGCCTTTAATCAGAAAGGTTGAGCTGTTTGACCCAGAAGTGGGAAAATGGAGGTAAAATATCAAAAGGCTGTGTTATTTCTCTATAACTAATAAGATCATCGTAGAGGAAAAACTCAGTCTGTGGCCTAGAAACCTACAGCCCCCATTGAGGAGTTTAACATCGCCTGACCAACCCTCCCCCTGTATATGTCACTGTTTGTGCCCATGCCCTATGTGGACCTGATCCCTCTCCAAATACATATGTACACGTTGTGTATATTGTCACACATCAGAGGAGACACCACTGTATCCCTTAAAAGACCTTCCAATATACCCCTCCCCAACTTGATTTTCCCCAATTTTAGGCTGCAGATGCCTCCAATAACCATTACCAGTGCAGAGCCAGAGAAGCCCATGAGCATCAACTGTGAAAATGCCCTGCACACCAAGCAGTGCATTACTCCTATTCAGCACACAGTTTCTGTCCCTTCCTAGAGCAGGAGTGCAGTGTTCATGTCAAATATAGCCAGTGAAGTGACCCAGTGCACCCTAGGACATTTCCCAGGTAACTATCCACATAAGGAAGTTGGAACTGTCCAAAGTCTGTTTCTAACTGAGAGTTGGGAACATTTGTGGAGGGCTCCGTGTGCAGGGAAATTTCAGATCTCTGCTCTCTCACTCCTGATGTAAGATCCAGAGAGCCCTCAACTTTCTCACACTGGAGAGTAAGCCCCAAGAATTCTTCCCTTATTCAGTTTCATTATGAAATTCAGAAAGCCCAAGAACTGTCTCTCCTCTCTCAGTCTTCTTTGTGAACCATTCTCCATTCTCTCACTTGTTGGCTCCAGGCCAAAGATTTTGACTTTCAAAGAGTTCCCCATTGACTTCATGATGGTTCACTACACTGTCCCTCTTTGTACTTCCACCCCTCCCTCTTCCTTAGTCTCTGTATAATACTGAGCTCATGCCAAATAACACACACCCCTTTCTATTGGAATCTGCACACATCCCTTCCCATTCATACATGTGTTTTCCCATCCATCTTCTTGTGTGTCAAAACTTCAGTCTCCCTTGTCGGCCTTTTGCTTCCCACCCTTGGCCTTGAGTCTACCTGTCATTTTCCCCCTCATCACTTCCAAAGGCTTTCCTGCCGTTTTTTCCCCTTGTCTGTCAAACCATCCCAAACCCTTCAAAAACCTTCCAACCCCTTTGCCCGCCCTGTGTGTCCATTATCCTTGCCTTACACCTCACCCCCGAACAGTTGGGACCAGTATCACCCCCCCGTCGCAATGCTCTGTTTGAGTGTTCAGCCCTGCCTGAGTACCACTCCACAGTGGTGCCCTTCAGGATTATGCTGGCACCATCTGGGAGAAGACCAACCTGTGCTGCCACAGGTTGGCAAGGAATGTTGCACTCACCTAAAAGGTGTAATTGATACACTTAATCACCACTGAATGCCACTCTTTTACAAAGGTGAATCTGAACAGTGTGAATTCCTGCTGGCATGACACCAGATTGGAAGACACTGTGTAATTCTGATGAGGAGCATATAAGGGCCCAGGAGCCGTCCGAGTGCAGTGGATCTTCAGCTGTGAGCTGCTCACCAGTGAGTGACCCAGAAATCTGTCTACTAGTTATTCCCCCCAAGGTGCCAGCATTTGCATTGATGGAGATGGGGGAGGTACTGATGAGATGCCAGTCTCTGAGATATTTCCCTTAGAGCTGCTGGGATGCATCATGTTCAGAGGGCCAGAGCATGATCTGGCCTGGCTGGCTGATTGACCTACAAGGGAAGGAAGATGGCATTAGTTCAGGGCAGGCTCATAAGCATTGAAGAAGCTGACCTGATGTGAGGATGGAGCCATGGCAGGGTGCATTGAGGGTTCTCACTTTTGTCTCTTGCTCCCATCTCGTCCTCAGCACAGGTGCGGTCTTGCTGCTCGCCAGTCAGCTCAAGGGCTGTCCTCAAACAGAAATGAGGTTTTCAGCTTGACCAGGACTTGGGCTGGCTGTGCCCGCTCTTGCCAATCATTCTCAGGTTTGTCCTGCAATGAGACAGATGGGGAGAGTGTGGGCAGGACTCTTGCCAGGTCAGATGGTCATGATATCTGGCATGCGTGGTAGGTGAGTGGGGTGCGGGGGATGTGATGAAGAGAGGATCCACTTAGGGGGACAGGGGGCTGGATTAAAGGATAGACGATGGGGAGGGCAGAATTGTGAGTGTTGGGAAAATGTGAGGTGGCTGGGAGTGAGCTCCCTGTGGAAGTGTTAATGGTGCAGGTAGACACATGAGAAGTGTGACTTGCCCTGGATGCAGACGAAGGTCATTCATAATCTTCCTTCTACACTGCATCCCCTTCCCCTCACTATTGCTGCCAATGCCTCCAGGCGGGATTGGTGACCTTGCTGGCTGGCCACCTGTCCATGTTAGGGTACAAGATGTCCCATCTCTACTCCAAACCCATTCATTATCTTGGTGAGGACTCCTTCTGAGAAACATGGGCTGTCGTCCTTGGTGCCATCCCCCTAACTGGAGTTGGAACAAGTGCTGGGGAGCGTTGGGGAAGTTTTTAAGTGGTGCGCCTCCCAATTGCTAAGATCAAATGATGCTGATATGTGCAAGGCAAAGGCAAGCCCACCAAAAGCGTGGCACGCAACTCATGAAAATTGTTTTGCCAAAGTGCGTGAAGGTTTATCAATTTTTCTTGCTGACGGTGCCCCTGGGATTCTCTCCAGTTTTCTCGTCGAAGAAAAATCAGAAAGTTCCGCGAATGTCCTCAGTTTTGACAGAGAGACTTCAGGTTGTTTATTGTTATCTGTGGACGGAGATTGGATTGATTTCTTGGTTTGCTAATTTCACCTACCTGTCTATGACTGTAATATTACATTCTGCACGCTCTCGTTTCCTTCTCTATGAATGGTATAGCGCACAAGAAACAATACTTTTCACTGTATATTAATACATGCAATAATAAATCAAATCAAATCTTTTATTAGATTATGTATAGAAATATCAATTTTAACAATTGGACGGCACGGTAGCACAGTGGTTAGCACTGCTGCTTCACAGCTCCAGGGACGTGGGTTCAGTTCCCAGCTTGGGTTACTGACTGTGTGGAGTTTGCACATTCTCCTTGTGTCTGTGTCGGAGTGCCCGGTTTCCTCCCACCATCCAAAAATGCGCAGGTTAGGTTGATTGGCCATGCTAAAATTGCCCTGAGATGCGTAGATCAGAGGGATTAGTGGGTAAAAAAGTAGGGATGTGGGGATAGGGCGTGGGTGGGATTGTGGTTGGTGCAGACTTATGGGCCGAATGGCCTCTTCCTGTACTGTAGTGTTTCTATGAATTTTAAAAAAGGAGGCCTTTTATGTAATGTTCCCAACTTGATCAGTCTGTATGTAAAGGGAGTAATCTTGCAGCCACCCATTATGTCTGAGACTGACAGATGCTCCACGATAAAAATGAAGGAAGATATCCTGAATGAAAATGTAAATTTATGATGTAATTACTGCAAGGTGACTGAAACTGAGCATGCGATGGATTACACCATCCTGTATTCTTGCAGTGCCGCTTACAAGAAGACAATCTGAAAACATGGAGCCCCTTTTATAAAAAAGACAGGCATTGATTAAAACCACTCTTTAACAAGAAGAAATAAGAGCTTTGGAAATTTGCTCATTGGTTACTTTCAGTGGAATGAAATTGACTGATGAAGCAGCTTTGAAAAGATTGCATTTTACTGCACAGTAAGAAACAATGATAAATAGCCTAAAATTACGGTTACATTTATATCATACCGATTGCAAAGCTCTTTCTATCAAAGAATTAACCAGCATGAGTGATTATGAATTGAAATTAAACAGCCGTGAATATATCTGGAAGGGATCATTGCAATAAGGTATTCATTTTTGCATATACTTTTCTCAATGAATTTACCACCCTAAGAAGTCAAAGTGAGCCAGCTGACCTCTGCAATAGAGCCTGGCTGTGAATGCTTCAGCAGGAAATAATTTAATCTCATTTACCATCGCCTGGTCTAATTTACTGCGGGCAGTATGTTAGGAAGCAGTGGATCTGATTATCCGTGTGAACATCACAGTGACAAACGTATGTGATCACTGATGAATAAATGCAATTGTACTTTTAAACCCTGGTTTAACAGTGTGAAACCAGGATTCTTCCACCCTTATCATTTAGGTGAGCTTGGCACTGCAATTTTCTGGCACTCTATCAATTTTTTTGACAGTTGGGAGCTTAGCACCAGTGTGGGAGGGGGTGCATGGAGCCCAAGTGTGCCAGTGAAGCTGGCTTCAGAGTACTCAGCACCTTTGTGCAGGGTATCCCAATCACTGCTAGTGAACCGGGAGACCAACTCCCATCACCACCACCCCATCATCAGTGGCAATGTTACCACCACCGCCCCCACTCCCCCACCCACCACTACACCAAGAAGGCTCGCCAGCATCAGGACATCAGGACACTCCTGATGAGCCCCTGGTGGACCCCCAACATACCCCCCATGTCATGATCCCCTCCATGGCCCACTTCTGCATGCCCACCCTCCTGAACAAACACACCCCCTCTGCCTCACCTTGCAGAGGTTTATTCCTGTTATATTTAAAGGTGGTGACTCGGTGTAAGCGTGTTTTGCCAGCACGTCGAGATGCTGACCCCCTTTTGATAGCATGAAGCATGCCCCTCTTGATTTTTTAGGCAGCGATCTGGAGAGAAACTTGCCGGTTTTCCCACTGGAAAGCTTCTGCCGAGCTGGGAAGATAGCGCGAGAGCCAAAAATTGCTATGTTCCCAGCGTCTATTTATCAGCGGGAACGGGCCAGAAAGCATGCAAAGCCTACTTAGACAAAAATTACGATTTTTGAATCCACTTATCTGGTTCAGCATGGCTGCTTCCACTCTCCCAGATGCTTCTCCCCTTGCCAACGAGATGTCACACTGGCAATAATCACTACTCCTCTGTAGTACAGACCAGGTGCCATAGCCTCATCAGGAGGATAGGAGGCCATTGAGGCCTTCGGGTGGTCAGGGCTATACTGGGGATGAGCAGGTGTATAGGTAGCTAAGCACTCTTCAATCAATAATCAGCCAGTTTGCAGTGAATGGATATGGGGATGATATCTGGGGGCAATGGCAGGCGTAATTGGCCAAAGAATGGTGGGGGGGGGGGAGCAATCAACCAGCGATAACAAGTGAGGCAATATCCTCATATGGGTAGGGAGGTGATATCCAGAGGGGTGGGGGACTGACTGATCTTCAATGTTCTATGTACATTTTACACAGAACGCTGAGAGATCTGCACATGCACACTAGTGCCCTCTAGCTTTCAGCAGCCAGATTTCTGGCAAGAACAGATGCCAACCACTCCCCCTACTGGCATGAATCACACTTTGCCTCTTCTTTTGCATTAACTGGCATAAGATAGTGTCTGAAAGTTTGCCAAAAAATTTGTGTGTGATTCTTCCATATTTTCACTCAGTTGGCACTTAGAAATGTTTTGGTAAGATCGCCTCCAAGGTTATTAATATATTTCAAGAAGGACATTGATCCTAAAGCCAACAAATAGGGATCTCATTGTAAATTTTCCTCAATTTCCAAATCACCCATTAACTACTGCCCTCATTTCCTGTCACTGAGCCAGGAGCATTTGAAAGAGTTAAAAAACTTTTCTTTCGAACAAAAAAGGTTCAAAAGTGACATAATTGGAATTTTCAAGATGATGAGACGTTTTGATATGAGTAGATAAAGAAACAAAAATACCCTCTGGAATGTGGGTTAACAAATAGAAGTTAAAGATTCAAAATCATTGGCAAAAGGTCTCGAGCGGGATGAGGAGATACCTTTTCACCCATTAGGTTGTCAAGTTCTGGAATAGTCTTCCTGCACAGGAAGAGTGGAAGCTGATTCCATAAGCAAATTTAAAATGGAGTTGGACAGATGGTTGAGGATAAGAAACGTACAGAGTTATGGCCAAAGAGAAGGGATGCTGGGACTAAGACAACTGCCCTTTCAAATATCCAGACAGGCCCCGTGGGCCAACTGGTGTAATCTACACAGTAAGTTTCTAGGCTTCTTTAATTCGATGGGCGTGTTTGTTTTAATGGAAATAGCAAAGTGCGGAAATTTTCAGAACCACATTTGCGATATTACTGCACACTGAGTCCAAAGTGATTCTTATTCAGCCATGGCCTGATGTAAATATGACTCAGCAAGTGCCAAATCATTGGGAGATCTGATAAATTGTGACTAAAAACCAACCTTATACTGCAACACCACAAAACCATCAGGATTTGTGTCTCTCTATTTCATCCCTTAGCCCTTAAATGCAGGGATTTGCTATCTTCAATCTTCACCTCTTTCTGCAATGAATCTGCAGATTCCTGTTAATGTGTAACCTTAAAAATTGCTGTGTACGGCCAAAAACAAATATCAACTTAAAGCATGAAGGAAACATTGTAATTATGATGATATTTTACTTAAAAATTAATAAATAAGGTCTGTTTTCTGCTAATTGGTATTCACAATTAGTTATTTTAATGAGACATGAATTTTCAGACTAAACATGGTTCACTACAGCTGAGCTGGAGTGTTCCCATGAGGAAAAAACTCCCTCAATCCGGTAAAAGGAGGGTGTGGACAGTTTTAAACTGGAATTTGTGTCTCTCCGAGCCAAAACCTTTCTTCTTTGAGAGCAGATTATTTTAAAGTTTGGTTTTATCACTTGGGCACAGTGTTGCTGGTTTCAACAATAAATAGACCATAAGACGTAGGAACAGAAGTAAACAATTGGGGGAGATCATTTATGTGGCTGCCCAGGTGTTAGGCTGGGTTTCAACGTGCCTAACACTTCCTGGGTAACCATCCCGGTAAGTAAGTTGAAACTATCCAAATTGGAGGATTTTTTGGAGGGTGCCGGGTCTCGGATTCCATGGCACATCTCTGGGGGAGTAACCGCCCAATCTCCAACACACACACACATACATATACACATGCCCTCTTTCATTAACACAAATGTAGACACATACTTCGAGCACGTTTCCCGTTGGTGAGAGGTAGCATGTTGTTTGCTAGCATCAGGATTCTCTGGTCCAGCTGCTGTGTATGAGAATTCCCATTGATGTCACTCCGTGCCGGAGAATCCCACCAACTTGAACGGCTGGAGAATTCTGGCCATCCTCTTTCACACACGCACGCATGCACACTTATACACACAAACACACACACACACACACACACACACACACACACAGGCCCTCCTTCACAAACACACACAGACTCTTTCACAAACACACACACACACACACACACACACACGTCCTCCTTCACAAACACACAAACACTCTCTTTCACAAACACACAAACACACAGACTCTCTTTCATGGAGGAACACACAAAGGCACTCTCCCTTACACATACACACACACAAACGCACACAGGCAGGATCAGTTCAGTTATCTTGTCGACACCCTTCCCATTTTCTTTTCAACTGACATCAAGCATGAGTTAAATTCTAAATTATGTATAATGGACAATTGATCTGCTCTGGTCAGTTTCCCCCCAAGGGTTGATTAAGTGAAAATTACTGGCTTCTGTCAAATTTCACTTGAAATTGACAAAACCTGAATTAAAACCGATTTATATTCGGATTTCATATTTGCCATTTAGTCTCCTTTTCTGTACAAGTGTTTTATAGTGAAGCGAAGATTCAACCGAAATGCTACATTGCTGAGTGTATCTGTTGTAATTAACACATGGTCAGTTCCCCAGGATGCGGAAATTATCTAAATGCAGTCACAGATTAAGTACTTTCTCTTGTAATATCTGAAACGGAACAGCAAAATGCACCCACCAACAATTTAGTGAGTGTAACTGCAAAAGATCACACTTCAGCACAGTTAACAATCAAGAATAATAAGGAGCTGTGAAAGATTAACTTTTGTTAAGAATTAAATGCTGATGTGCATTTCAATGTGAAATTAGCTAGGCTTTTCAAGCCGTTCCCTGTTATGTACATGAACAGTTTATGCATTAGTAGCAACGAAGGAGATGTTAATAATCTTAAAGGATACCCAGTTATGATCCGATTTGCATTAAGGCAAAACATTGGGGGTGATTCTCCCATCTCACTACGCTGATTTTTTTTCACGCAGTGGGCAGGAGATTTCAGCAGTGCCAGATCAGCACAATCTGTGCTGGGCATCTGGCCCCAAGCATGTCAGGTTTCTGGCACCATCAGCTCCATGTTGGAAATAGGTATTTGGTATTCAAGGAATCATTTAAATATAAAATATGAATTAAATATGGTTAGCAGGCCTGCGACTGAAATCTCTGGGCCCGCTAGCATCTCCCCCCCACCAAGAATATTCCACTCCAGTGGGGATTACTATAGTTCCCCACTTGCGGGCAGCTAGCAGCCCGACCCTGCTGAAGCAAAAGGAGGCAATCTGGGCCCCACAGAAGATTGGATAGTGGGAGGTGCCCCTAGACATTGACGTCTTGGCAGTGCCAGCCTGAGCCCCCAGCACTGCCCAAGGGAAAAGTGCCAATGCCCAGGGGGCACATTGGCATTGCCTATCTGGCACAGGTCAGCGCCAAGAGGGCAGGTTCAAATTGAGGGGGGGCAGGGCATAATGGGGAAGGGCCTGATGGGAGTGGAGTCTGATGGGAGTGTGGTCTCTGGTGGGGGGGGGGAGGGGGGGGAGCGGGGGTGAAATCAGTGGGAGTGGGGAATCTGCTGCCACTCCATAGTCGGGATCAGTGGAGGAGGGAGGCCAGTGATCAGGGCTGGCCATTCAGCTGGGGGGTGGTGTTGGTGGTCAGGGCGACAGGGTGGGGTCGGCATTGTAGTGGGGGGCTCAAGACTGCCGATGGGGATGCGGAATGGGGGTGAGGGGGGCAAGAGATTTGGGCTGCGGGAGACGGGGGGGGGGTGTCGAAGTTGGATGCGGACGTGTTTGGAGGGCCAGCAATCGGCCATGGAGGGGTGAGAGGGCAGGCATTGTGGGGATTGTGGGGCTGGCCAGCGATCAGGAGGCCAGCAATGCGGGCTACTGCGCATGCGCTGATCTTGGTGCTGACAGATTAGCGCATGCACAGTGGCCACTATGCTGCCAACCTCTCCAGTGGGAATAGGTCCTGCCCACTGATTTTATACTTGATTCATACTGAGGCTCTAAGCAGTGCACAGAGTGTGGAAGATTCTTCTCTGAACTCCCACTGAAGAAAACCAATATAATTTACTCCGCTTTTCACGTGAATTCAACACTTCACATTTTTTTGAGAGGATCGCCCCCATAGTGGTTACTGGCAATTATTACAGTCATGCAAGATTATCTGTCTTTTCCTACAGCAACTACAGATGTGGAATAAGCATTGCATCTATAATATGTCAATCAGTACAGGATCTGATACAATATTATTTATGTACCTTCATTACTTATTATTAGTTGCTAAAGCAAATGTTTTCAGTAATAGGACTTAGTTAAGGAATGTAGGTTGAAGTCTAATTTGAATGAGAAATAGATACTAGCAATTTGACATGTTAGTATTGAGTGTACATATTGTACTAAGTTTTGAAAATTGGACCAAATCAAAGCGATGCATTATAGAAGTGACAATTATTTTTCTTAGTTTATTTAAAGTTTATTTATAAGTGCCACAAGTAGGTTCCTCGGGGTCAGTACTGGGACATTTACTGTTTATAATACATATAAATGATTTGGAGGAAAATGTAACTAGTTTGATTAGTAAGTTTGCAGACAACATAAAGGTTAGTGGATTTGTGGATAGCAATGACGTCAGTCAGAGGATATAGCAGGACATAAATCGGTTGGAGACTTGGGAGGAGAGATGGCAAATGGAGTTTAAGCCAGACAAATGTGAGGTAATATATTTTGAAAAGTCTAACAGATAGGAAATATACAATAAATGGCAGAATCCTTAAGAGTATTAATAGGCAGAGGGATCTGAGTGTACAGGTACACAGGTCACAGGTCACTGAGAGTGGCAACACAAGTGGAGAAGACTTGCTTGCCTTCATCAGCTGGGGCATTGAGTTTAAAAATTGTTAAGTCATGTTACAGCTTTATAGAACCTTAATTAGGCCACACTTGGATCATAGTGTTCAATTCTGGTCACCACACTACCAGAAGGATATGGAGGCTTTGGAAAGGTAAAGAAGAGATTTACCAGGATGTTGCCTGATATGGAGGGCATTAGCTATGAGGAGAGGCTGGAGAAACTTGGTTTATTCTCACTGGAACGATGGAGGCTGAGGGAGTGACCTGATAGAAGTCTACAAGATTATGAGGGCATGGATAAAGTGGATAGTCAAAAGCTTTTTCCCAGGGTGGAAGAGTCAATTACTTGGGGGCATAGTTTAAAGTGTGTGGAACAAGGTTTTAAAGAGGTGTATAAGGCAAGTTTTTTACACAGAGGGTGGTGGGTGCGTGGAAGTCACTGGAGGTAGTGGAAGAGAATACAATAGTGACATTTAAGGGGCATCTTGACAAAAACATGAATAGAATGGGAATAGAGGGATACGGTGCCCGGAAGGATAGATGATTTTAGTTCAGTTGGGCAGCATGGTTGGTGCAGGCTTGGAGGGCTGAAGGGACTGTTCCTGTGCTGTAATTTTCTTTGTTCTTTGTTTACATTAACACTGCAATGAAGTTACTGTGAAAATCCCCAGGTCGCCATACTCCGGTGCCCATTCGGGTACACTAAGGGAGAATTTAGCACGGCCAACATGCCTAATCAGCATGTCCTTCAGTCTGTGGGAGGAAATCGGAGCACCCGGAGAAAACCCACGCAGACACAGGGAAAACGTGCAGAGTCAGCACAGACAGTGACCCAAGCCAGAAATTGAACCTGGGTCCCTGGCGCTGTGAGTCAGCAATACTAACTACTGTGCCACCGTGCCACTTTTATAGGTTCCTTACATGATATTAGTACATTGACATTATCAAACAAAGAACAAAGAACAAAAACAGCCCGGGAAACAGGCCCTTCAGCCCAACAAGCCCACGCCGACATTTTAACATTACCAGTCCCCCCCTCCACCCATGACCCTTATCTATTGTTTATGGCATTCCACATTGAGGTAAACAAGTCTCCTGGTCTTACCTACCACTCCCTCCTTCCACATACCTCAGTAAAGGTTTTTAAACTTGTGGGAAATCTATCATGGTAATTCTAGGATATTGTTGTAGGAGTTCTTCAAAGAAATATTCTTGGATCAACTCTCCTCAGCTATTTCATCTTTTACCTTTAAAGCAAAGTAGGGAGGTAAAAATTGTTATTCGATAACAAGAGCTACTGTCACCCTATAGTAAAACATGAACAACCTCCAGACATGGGGTGACAAGCTGTAGGGATATTTTCACTGCATGAATGCAATCATGAACCAAAAATAACACCAATCTTCAACACCATCATTCGCGGACTTTCCCACCATCAATAATGAAAAGAGAAGCCAGAAGGCATGATCTCACCTGCCGTTTGTGCCTCACTCCCACTCCCACTGCAATGAGGTCAGAGAATTTGGCGTCCAGGCAAACCTCTATTCACTGCAGTGGGATGGGAAAGTCCCACCAGCGTGAATGGTGGTAACATTCCAGCCAGAGATTTCTAGCCCCTCCCACCGGTGGAATTCTCCGGTTTTACCAAAGTCAATAGATTTTTGAATGGCTTCCGCATTTTACGGATTTGCCTCACCATTACAGTGTTGTAAAACCACTCCACAAGAGTTTTCCATCACAACCACAGTTTGCATAATTATGATTTGGCCAATTTCTCCTCAGAAACTTATATGATATCATTTTATTGCTAAACCCTGCATGCTTTCATATCATAAAAAAAGCTTAAAAACTTAAAGATTAGTTGAAAAGTATCTACAAAGCAAAACTTGGTATTTCCAACAAAAATTTGACCTCATTATTGTATGCAAATTGATCCTCACAATTTGCTGATAGCGAACACATTTCATTTTAAAAGGTTATTAGTAAGTTTTACTTAGGATTACATTTCCTACATTTTGCAAAATGCAACGAGAGTAAAATGTTATTATCAGTCAGTCAACTGAGACCAGAGGCTCAGTAAGAACATTTTGAACAGTTTGACATTAACTCCTGCTTTTGTACAATAATTACATATATCACACTGCCTCATATAGCCAATATATTCAATGCTAGTTTAGATAAATTCAATCAGAGAAGGGAGTTCATGTCGCTAGTGACTATCTGGACCTAGCTTCAATTGTTATAACATAGTACGATGCATCTTTTCTCTAACTCACTCTGGAAATGAAGGATGACATTAGATTAGAAGAAGAAGCTTAAAATATTGTAAAGGGGAATAGCTAAAGGACTGAGAATATTTTAGAAACTTGCAAAGGGCCACCAAAAGCTGATAACAAGATGAGAGCAAACTTGCTAGAAATCTTAAAACATATTTTAACAGCTTCATTAATAGTATAAAAAGGAAGAGAGCAACTGAAATAAACATTGGTCACTTAGAAGCAGTGACAAGAGAAATTATCAGGGGGAGTGAAGAAATGGCCGAGGTACTGAACAAATATTTTTTGTGTCTGTCTTCACTCTGGAAGATACAAGTTACCTCCTAAAAATAAAAGGAAATCTCGGAGCTAAAAAGAGCAACGATGTTAAGGTAATTACTATCAACAGAGAAAATGTGCTGGAGAAGCTTATGGTACTAAAATGTGTCAAACCCCCAGGATCTGATGGCCTACATCCTAAGACTATAAAATGGATAGCTACAGAGATAATGGGCGGCATTTCCCGGTCATTCCTGACAGCGGGATCATCCGGTCCTGCCGACAGCAAACTCCTGCCACAGGCTCCCCGGTGCTGGTGTTGTGAACCCCATGGAAACCCCATTTACAATGGTGGGACAGAAAGATTCCACTGCCAACCAGTGGTGGGTGAGGGAGGTTGTGGGGCACTGAAAATCCTGCCCAATGGATGCGCTGGCTGTGATTTTTCAAAATTCTTAGATTCAGCAATAGCCCTGACAGATTAGATATTGACAAATATAACATTATTTTTCAAGAAAAGGAGAGAAAAAATGGAACGGCAATCAAATTAGCCCAACATTAGTCATTCTCCAGGAAACAATCCAAAATTATCATCCGCTTCCAATGGCTTGTTTCCTTTATTCTTCCCAACCACGTAAGTTCTAAATTCTAGAACTGACTATCACTGTGAGTGATGCACTGGAGGTTCCTTCTGCCAGCTAAACTAGGCAAATCTTTCAGCCACCTTTAAATCCTTAAAAACTCTCTTCGATCTGAGCGTGCACTCCCACCCACATTCTGTGTGGTGGCCAGCAGAATCAATATCTTTTCTGTTTCATTGTAGGAGTAGGTGCCATGATTGCTGCTCCCTGTCATTCAGATTGTGGCAGGCTGTCTGTCAACTCATAGAATGAACAAATGGACACCCTCCTCTCTGCTAATCACTGCAGTCTTTCATCTCCTCAAGTGACCCTCCTCTCCAGCTCTTCTCTCAAACTGAAAGACTGTCCGCAGTCAGCACAGTGGCTTTTGCCATTGTTTCTAGGTGTTAATATTTTGCGTCTTCCTTCCAGCAAGTCAACTTGAGCTTCTCCATATACATAACAGCCAAGTCACCCAGTTTGTTGTCAGACAGAAGTGATAATTCCTTTTAACAACACTATCACTCGAATAACTAACGTTCTCTCCATTCTGCCATGCTGTGCCATTAAATGATCCATCTTGGAGTATCACAATGCTTAATCTGTATCAACCAAATGCATGTAATAGTTTGCAGTCCAAGTTCAATTTACATAATCCTTTAGAGCTCTAGCTTTCCTTTGGATCAGAATTTAATTTTACTACTTGTTGCTTCACTTTCTGGCATGCATCCTTACAAATCTCCTTTCTCATTCTGAGTAAGGTTTGCAGTGCTTCCATGCACTGGGTGTGAAAATTATATATTTGGTCTGATATGGTTAACTTTGTCAAGAACAACATTTTTTTCTGTTCATCTCTTGGGCTTTATGGTTTCATCAGATGTGGAAATCCAGGAGAAATTATCTCTTATACTGTTTCTTACCTTTTGGATCCTGTCATCTCTTCTGTTATTCTTTGAAACCAGACACTACATTGTAATGAGGGTGTTAACCTTTTATGTCATCTTTCAACCACCCTGTTTCAGCTTTTAACTTTGGATTTCCATTCACTTATATAGTTGTACCTTGCTTAATGCCCAAGTCTGTAAAGAAAGTCTCAGTTGACTACAGAACTGAACTGGCATCCTCCATTTTAAATGCAGAATTCTGGCTCTCCTTTGAGTCCCCTTAAGGTTACGTCAATAATGTTGCCTGGGGTGGAAAGTTTCAGCAACGTTGAGAGAGTGCATAGTTTGTTTTCCCTGGAGCAGAGGAGACTGAGGGGGGATCTGATAGAGGTATACAAAATTATGTGAGGCATAGATAGGGTAGATTGTAAGAATTTTTTCCTCATGGCAAAGGTACCTAAGACCAGAGGAGATAGTTTTAAGATGAGAAGTGGTTTAGAGAAAATTTTTCACCCAGAGGGTGGCAAAAATATGGAAGGCATTGCCCGAGAGGAGGCAGAGACAGGTAGTCTTGCAACATTTAAGATGCATCTGAACAAGCACTTAAATCACCAGGGCATAGGGGGCTATGGTCCAAGTGCTGGTAGGTGGGAATAGTATAGATTGATATTTGATGGCCGACATAGACATAATGGGCTGTAAGACTATATAATGAACAGTCAAAAAATCATGGTACTTTTTTTGAGCCAGTTGACCAATTTCTTTATTTTTTTTCCCTTGTGAGCACAGACATTCTTTAAATGCTATCTCAGAAGAGCATCAGTTTCATAATTTTGAAATTTTATTTTTGTTCAAGAACATGTTTCCTTTCTCATAACTTATCGTATCAGCATTAATTACAGTCAAGTAATTCTGTTTTAAAGCACAGTCTTCCTTTGTTTCTTCGTGAAACTTAAGTGTAGCTGCTATATTCTGCTTTGACACTTTATGGCTTAGGGTCTGCCTGTGAGCTTAATTTAGAGAGTTTCAATTCATATCAAGCTGCTATTAACTCATTGGAACATCAGATTGACAACAGTGTCTTTTTAATTGCAGAAGTTTGAACTTTTAGCTCTTTGTACACATCTTTAGTTGGGACTGTAATGGATTTCTGTACACAATTTGATGTCTTTTAAGGTTTTACCATTTCGCTGGACTTGTCTGACATCAATGGAGATGGCAGAACTTTATCTCAAGCAAGGTCATCATCAACACCATTAATAACCAAGTTTGACATAATTTGCACAGTTACAATACCAGAAATTAAACCACATTTTCAATTAACTTAATGCAACGGAAAAATTAAACAATTTCCATTATCAGTGTATTTCTAAATAACATACCTTCTAGAGAAGGTTTCATATCATACACCATCATCAATGATTGAGCTGACCTTGTATCTCATAGAATATTTATTTGTTTGTTTGCCTCACTGGACAACAATGTGAAAGAGCACTACATAACCAAGTTGTTTTTTGCTGTTATGCTGAGTTGCAGGAGATTCATGTTTTACCAGTCTCAATTAGGTCCGTACCTGTACTTAACAAGGCTGAACCAATACGGTAAATGTGGAGACGATGGCCTTGTGATATTATCGCCTGACTTTTAATCCAGAAACTCAGTAAATGTCCTGGGAACCCAGGCATAAATCCCACCACAGCAGATGGTGGAATTTGAATTCAATAAAAAATATTTGGAGTTAAAAATCTGATGACCATGAAACCACTGTCGATCGTCAGAAAAACCCATCTGGTTCACTAATGTCCTTTAGGGAAGGAAATCTGTCATCCTTACCTGGACTGGCATATATGTGTCTCCAGAAACACGGCAATATGGTTGACTCTTAACTGCCCTCCAAACAAGGGCAATTAAGGATGGGCAATCAAGCCAGTGGTGTCCATATCCCAAAAGAGAAAAACTCCCTTACCTGTGTCAGTTCTGAGAAACCTGGGTCCTGAATAAAGCCTCTTGAGAGAGAAGTGAAATGGTTTTTCTGCAACAAAATATATCAAGAATTTCACATTTGGCTTAAATTACATAAAGTAGCTGTATTGTAAAAAATATTCCCTGTTCATCTATTAGATTAATGACCCATCAAATCACTAAAAATGTGAAGTAATCAAAATTGCATCTCATACATTCTAAAGTTTTGTTGAACTCAGCTTTATATAGCTCACTTAAAGGTAATTATTACTAAACAAGCCAAAAACTATGAGGCACTTTACTTGTGTAGCAAATGCTGCAATTAGTCTGACAGGATTACGCAGATTGTCAGTGCGATACCTTTGTGTCTAGGGATAACATTAACTTATTAAAGCTGGGCAGCCTTGACTCTTATGTAACTGTAGATTTTAAGTGTGAATCAAAAGACTAGACAGAATAGAAATTATGCCATTAACTGTCATAACAAACTGTTCTTGGAATGATTATTGCCATTACCTGTCATAAATAGCAGTTGTTGTATGTCAAATAGTCCAAATGCTTAAATTATACAAAATAAACCTTGTTTGAGATGTGTTTTGATAACAGGAAACTATCATCATTGAAGAAAATCTGTTCCCTGTTTTTTAAGACTCTGCAGTAAATCACAGAAATGGCAATTCTCCTTCAGTTGAACTCAGTAAGTAGGCTTCCAGGTAGATTAATGGAGACAAAAATCTTAAATAATTTAAGAAATAATTGCAGGTGGCTCTTATGATTTCTCTTGATTGTGCCCTGTAAATGGTGAAACAGCGCTGAGGAGATAGGCAGTAAGTTACTTGTTACAGAGC
The DNA here is from genome assembly GCF_965287045.1 of Carcharhinus amblyrhynchos. Classification (NCBI taxonomy): domain Eukaryota; kingdom Metazoa; phylum Chordata; class Chondrichthyes; order Carcharhiniformes; family Carcharhinidae; genus Carcharhinus; species Carcharhinus amblyrhynchos. Next base: position 24,136,134 of record NC_137328.1, on the reverse strand, counting down.
TCTCATCTACATGTTGCCATTTGGTGACATCACCCAACGATAGAGCATTATTATCATATGTATGCTGATGCCTCCCAGCTCTACCTCAGCAAGCACTTCTCTCAACCCCCTCACTGTCACTAATTTAGCAAGCTGCTAATTCATAATCCAGTAATGGATAAACAAGAATTTTCTCCAATTAAATATCGGGAAGGTGAAGCTATTGTTTTCAGTCACTTCATTGCCTCGCTCTCGAGTGATTGATTAGGTATGAGGTTACGTTGGTCTGTTTGCAACTTTGGTGCCACAGTGGATTTCAGGATGAGCTTCTGAACTCATATCCATGCTATCCTTAAGGTCACCTTTTTCTATCTCCATAGCATCGCACAAGTATTCCCCATCTCAACCCTGGCCATGATTCTGCTAACTCCTGATGGGAATCACACTAGCCCGGAGAATTAGGCTGAAAAATGGGTTTTGTGCTAGTTGCCAAATGCTTTCCAATGCTCCCAGCCCACCACACCAGCCCCAATTGAGTTCTTGGCTGGAGTGGGCAGAAACACAATAACTATTCAAATTGCCTATTTAACATCTGATTAGCAAGCTTGAAGCCTGATCCAATTCCCTCCCGTTATTCATCTGCTTCCCCAGCGGGATCTGCAGTGGGCGGGCTTTTGTACAAGCCCTGACAATCATGGACCTAGCATGTTGGACACCAAGGGGTGGGGGGGGGTGGTGGGGGTCAAGAAGATAAATGTTGTGTCTGCGTATCCTCTGCCATTGCTAGGCTGCAGAGGAAGACTGAAGAGTCCCGGGAGTTGGGTGGGCTTGCAATGGGAGCAAGGATTGACCTTATCACTCTCCCCTGGAATGGGGGTCTCCTGGCTGGAACGCCCCTTCCAGCCTTGGCAAACCCAAAGATCACCTGTGGCATAGTGACATAAAAAGGGTGCCCCGATCTCTGAAAAGCCAGCGCTGGTCGCCAGGTTTCTCAGGATGCATTAATTGGCATCCATCAAGTGGGAGCATCCCATCTAACAGACGTTGACAGGGTAAAAGGACTCTGGCTTTCCTGCCAGCGTGGGCACTTGGTCCTGATTCAGGAGAATTGTGCCCTGTCTGATGCTGAAACCTTCATTTTTACCTTTGTTACCTCTAGACTCAACTATTCCAATGAATTTGCAGCTGATCTCTCACTTTCTTCCATCTGTAAACTCAAAGTCAGTATGCTGCCCATGTCTTAACTCGCGGCGAGACCTGTTACCTTATCTCCCCTCCGCTTGCTGACATACATTGATTCCTGATCAAGCAATATCTTCATTTGAAAACTCTCACCATTGCTTTCAATACCCTCCATGGCCTTGCCCTTCCTTGTGGAGACAAAGTCCCACCTTCACATTGAGGATACTCTCCATCGCAGTATGTTGTACTATTACTGTTTTAAATGAGATAGATTTTGAACAGATCTAGTAACTCAAGAATGGACATCCATGAAGTGCTGTAGACAATCAGCTGCAGCAGAATTGTACTCAACCATAATCTGTAACCTCATGCCCTCGTACAATCCCCCACTCTACCATTACCACAAAGTCAGAGGATCAGATCAATGAAGAGAGCAGGTGGGCGTGCAGCAGGCATACCTAAAACTGAAGTGTTAACCCGATGAAGCTACCAAATAGGACTACTTGCATGCCAAACAGCATAAGCAGCAAATGATAGACAGAGCTAAGCACTTCCACAACTAACAGATCAGACCTAAGCTTTGCAGTCCTGCTGCATCCAGCTGTGAATGGTAATGGACAATTAAGTAACTCATTGGAGGAGAAGACTCCACAAATATCCCCATTCTCAATGGTGGGGAAGCCAGTACATCAATACAAAAGATACGGCTGAAGCATTTGCAATCAGAGTGCTGCATAGATAATCCATGTTGGTCTCCTCCAGAGATCCGCGGCATCACAGAAGTCAGTCTTCAGCCAATTCAATTAACTCCATGTGATATCAAAAAACAGCTGAAGGCTCTGGATAATGCAAATGATATGGCCCCGAAAATATTCCAGCAATAATACTGAAGTCCCTAGCCAGGTTGTTCCAGTACAGAACAGCTATAACACTAGCATCCAGTAATATGGAAAGTTATCCATATTTGATAAGCATTTGTCCTGTATAGAAAAAGCAGGTCAAATCCAACATGACCAAAAACCACACCACCAGTCTACACTCAACTATGAGTAAACTGATGGGAAGGGTCATCAATAGCATTATCAAGTGGCAGTAATAACATGCTCAATGATGTTCTGTTTGGGTTCCCAGGTCTAATCAGCTCCTGACACATCCATCCTTATCTCAGCTCACCTGCTGCTATCGATTAATATTTTGAAGCATACAGGAAATGGAGAATGGTCCCATTCTTGCATGAATAACCAAATCTGTGTTACATGTTAAAATGTAATATGAGACTCATGTTGCATGAAACACCATATTACAGTCCATGGTGCAGCACACCATGTTACAGGAAGTTGATATTAGAATCTCAGCAATACTTTGGGTTTATGCAGAAATTATAATTGCCTTAACCAAACAAAACCTACTGGATTCCCAAACTGCATAACCTTTTAGAAATTATGTCTATCTTAGGTGAATCCCATAATAAAAATTATCACCTATTGGTTGGCTCCGGGATGCTGACAACTATTAGGATGGACACCAGTATTATGTAGCAAGGTATTCTCTTGTAGTCAGGGCATTTGCTTCAGAGGCAATCTGCACGCCTGCGTTGAAACATGAATCTTCAGGCAGCAAACAGCTAGGAAAATTCCAGGAGAGGTGATGCTGCCTGGATGGGAAAGGCAAGCTTGGTTTGATTTGTTATGATTTATTATTGTCAAATGTATTAGTATATGATGAAAAGTACTGTTTTTTCTGTGCTATATAGACAAAGCATACCATTCATTGAAAAGGAAAGGAGAGGGTGCAGAATGTAGTGTTAAGGTGATGGCTGAGGTGTAGAGAAAGATCAATTTAATATAAGGTATGTCCATTCAAGAGTCTGATGACAGCTGTTCTTGAGCCGATTGGTACATGACCTCAGACTTTTGTATCTTTTTCCAAATGGAAGAAGGTGGAAGGGAGTATGTCTGGAGTGAGGAGGAGGGGGAGTAATTATACTGGCTGATTTTTTGAGGCAGCAGGATGTGTAGTTAGAGTCAATGAATGGGATGCTGGTTTTGCTTGATGTATTGGGCTTCATTTCATAACTCGTTGCAGTTTGCTACTTGCTTTCACCCTTCAGCTTCTCTGCTTGAAGCTTTTTTCCTGCTTGGAGCAGTCAAAGTGGAAAAAAGGGAGCTTCAAGCAAAAAAGCTGTAGGATGAAGGCAATAATACAGATGCATGATGGCACGGTAGCACAGTGGTTAGCACTGCTGCTTCACAGCTCCAGGGACCTGGGTTCCATTGCTTGCTTGGGTCACTATCTGTGTGGAGTTTGCACATTCTCCTCGTGTCTGCGTGGGTTTCCTCTGGGTGCTCCAGTTTCCTCCCACGGTCCAAAGATGTGCGGGTTAGTTTGATTGGCCATGCTAAAATTGCCCCTTCGTGTCCTGAGATGCGTAGGTTAGAGGGATTAGCGGGTAAATATGTCAGGATATAGGGCTAGGGCCTGGGTGGGATTGTGGTCAGTGCAGACTCGATGGGCCGAATGGCCTCTTTCTGCCCTGTAGGGTTCTGTGATCTGTGCAGATATAAAGAGAAATCAGTCAGCAACAGAAAGAGGAACACATCAAATTCATGTGAGAAAAAAGCAAATTACTTTACCCTCCATTGTTTCAAAAAGAACGTTTGAACATTAAACCACTCCTCTGCCATGGTCGCTTGCCAGCAATAGATTCAACCCACAATAAATAAACACATCGTGTGCTTTCTCTTGTTTTTTGCAGCGTAAACTTTAGAATGATTCTATGCATGCTGTTATTGCATCATAACATGGTTACAGAACAGAAGGGAGATTTTTGGTTCATTGAACCCATGTTGGCTCTTCACAAGAGCAAGACCCCCTCAATTCCAACCTTATCCCCTCAGAACTGCATTTTTTTTCCCATTCAGGTGCTTATCCAGTTCCATTCGGAAACCTCAGTTGAAGTTATCTCTGAGGCAGTGCATTCCAGATTGGAACCATTCACTGTGCAAAAAGGTTATTCATCAAGCCACCTTTCATTTTTTTGTCAATCACTTTAAATAGAAATATTTATATTTAGTTTAGTGCATTATTAGTGTCTCAAGTAGGCTTACATTAACACTGCAATGAAGTTACTGTGAAAATCCCTGAATCATCACACATTGGCACCTGTTTGGTATACTGAGGGAGAATTCAGTATGGCCAATGCACCTAACCAACAAAGAACAAAGAACAAAACAGCCTGGGAAACAGGCCCAACGAGCCTGCGCCGCCAATTTAACATTACGAGTGCCCCCTCCATCCATGACCCTTATCTATGCTTATGGCATTCCACATTGAGGGATAACCAGCACGCCTTTCAGACCATGAGAGGAAACCAGAGCACCTAGAGGAAACCCATACAGACACAGGGAGAACATGTAAATTCTCCACATGAGTGGAAAACTGGCTTGGCCATAGAAGACAGAGGGTAGCAGTAGAGGGGCCTTTTTCCGGTTGGAGGTCTGTATTAGTGGTGTTCTGCAGGGGTCTGTACTTTGACCTTTGCTGTTTGTGATAATATATAAATGATTTGGAAGAAGATATAGCTGGTGTGATCAGTAAGTTTGCGGACAACACAAAGATTGCTGGAGTTGCGGATAGTGATGAACATTGTCAGAGAATACAGCAGGATACAGATAGGCTGGAAAATTGGGCGGAGAAATGGCAGATGGAATTTAATCCAGATAAATGCGAAGTGATGCATTTCGGTAGATCTAATGTAGGGGGGAGCTATACAATAAATGGCAGAACCATCAGGAGTATAGACACACAGAGGGACCTGGGTGTGCAGGTCCACAGATCCTTAAAGGTGGCAGCACAGGTGGAGAGGGTGGTGAAGAAGGCATATGGCATGCTTGCCTTTATTGGACAGGGCATAGAGTATAAAAGTTGACATATGGTGTTATATAGAACGTTGGTTAGGCCACATTTGGAATACTGAGTCCAGTTCTGGTCGCCACACTACCAGAAGGACATGGAGGCTTTGGAGAGGGTACAGAAAAGGTTTACCAGGATGTTGCCTGGTATGGAGGGTCTTAGCTATGAGGAGAGATTGGATAAACTGGGGTTGTTCTCCCTGGAAAGACGGAGGATGAGGGGCGACCTAATAGAGGTGTATAAAATTATGAAGAGCATAGATATGGTGAACAGTGGGAAGCTTTTTCCCAGGTTGGAGGTGACAAACACAAGGGGTCACAAGTTCGTGAGGGGGGCAAGGTTCAACACAGTGTCAGGGGGACATATTTTACACAGAGGGTGGTGGGGGCCTGGAATGCACTGCTAAGCAAGGTGGTTGAGGCGGACATGCTGGATCATTTAAGACTTATCTGGATAGCCACATGAACAGACTGGGAATATAGGGATAAAAATGAACGGTCTAGTTGGGCGCATGAGTGGCGCAGGCTTGGAGGGCCGAAGGGCCTGTTCCAGTGCTGTATTGTTCTTTGTTCTTTGTTCCGCACAGTGACCCAAGCCTGATATCGAACCCCGGTCCCTGATGCTGTGATGCAGCAGTGCTAAGTACTATTCCACCTTGCAGTGGTGCAGAAAGAGACCATTGAATCCATCATGCTAATGTTGGACAATAAAAAGGAATATGGCCTAATCCCACCTTCCAGTCTTAGCCCATTCAGCTACAGTTATTGGCAACTCAAGTATATATCACAGTATTTTGAATATGATTAGGGTTTCTGCCTCTACCATACTTTCAGGCAGTGAGTTCTAAATCTCCACCAGTGTTTGGGTGAAAATGTTACTCCTCAGCCTCTAATCCTTCCATCAATTACTTCAAATCTATGTCCCCTGATTATTAACTTCTCTGTTTATTGAAATAGATCCTTCCTCTCCCTCTTTTGGTGCCTTCATAACTTTATCCACTGCAATTAAATCTCTTCTCAACTTCTGCTGTTCCAAATAAAATCCAATCTTTCCACATAGCTAAAACTCTCCATTTCTGACAACAGCTTTGTAATCTCCTCTGTAACCTTTCTGGTGTGATCACATTCTCCCTATAAGTGAACTCAAATTGTACACAATGCTTAAGCTGTAGTCTGCCTTGTGTTTATACAGTTTTACATGGGCGACACAGTAGCACAGTGGTCAGCACTGCAGCTTCACAGTGTCACGGACCCAAGTTCACCGGACTGTGGTGACTAGGGGAATTTCACAGTAACTTGTGACTAATAAATAAACTTTAAACTTTTAACCATATCCTTTCTGCTCTTTTACTGTAAGCCTCAGTCAATAAAGGGAAGTATCCTGTATGGTTTCTTGGCCAATTTATCTATTTGTCCCATTATCTTCAGAGATCTATGGACATGCATTCCACGGTTCCTTTTAACCTCTACATTTCTGAAAATCTAAATTTATTGTGTATTTTCTTTTTCCTAAATACATTAATTCACAGTTCTCTGGATTGCATTCAATTTTGCAGTTTTCTGTCCATCTATCCATTGATATCTTCCTGCAGTGTATAGTCGGAATGTTATGGCTGTTCACAGTGATGAGATTTTCCCATCCTACTGCAGTGGTCATATAATTGGCTGAGTGCCAAATTCTCCAACTTTGCTACAGTGGGAGCGTGGTATGAACAGTCCCCAATGCACCCGATATCTCTCTTACTCAAACAAAACACAAGTTTTTGTATTACCTTCAAAATTCTTAATTATTTCCCTTACATTTAAGAACCATAAAATCACAGAATCCTTACAGTACAGAAGGTGGCCATTCACCCCATCGGGTCTGTACCGAACACAATCCCATCCAGGCTCTATTCCGTAACTCCTCATATTTACTCTGCTAATCCCCCTGACATAGTGTTAATTTAGCGAGGCCAATCAACCTATCCTGCACATCTTTGGAAGTCTAAGTCATTGATGTATTCCACGAACAGAAAGGGGCTCAGTACTGCCACCCATAGAATCCCACTGCAAATGGCCTTCCAGTCCCAAAGACACACGTCAACCAGAACCCTTTGATTCCTGCCATTGAGTCACACTGGATCAAACTTGCCACTTACCCTTACATCCCATCAATTTTCTAGCCAGTCTGCCATGTGGGACTTTGTTAAATGTCTAGCTAAAATCCATTGAAACTATATCAAACATTCTGTACCCATCCACCTTCCTCATTTTTTTCTCAAAAGTAATTATGACATTTGTTAGACATAACCTTCCTGTTAAAGTTCAATGCTGATTGTCTTTACTTAATCTATGCCTCTGTAAATGACAACCTGGTGTCCCAATTTTTTTTTGAAATAACTTGCCTGCCACTGAGGTTAGGCTGCCTGGCTTTTAATTATTTGGACTATCCCTTCATTTGATTCTTTCTCTTTTCCACCTAGAGAAAAGCTTCTCTCTTATCTACTCTATCTAGACCCTGCGTGATTCTGAACACCTCTGTCAAATCTCTCAACCTTCTGTTCTCTAAGAAGAACAATACCAACTTCTCCAATTTGTCCACAAAACTAAGCCCTTCATTCATGAAACTATTTTCCTGCACCCTCCTTAAAACATTCTTAAAATGTGGTGTGCAGAATTAGTCGTATTAGTTCCCCTTAAGGTTGAAATATTGTTTTATAGAGGGTCATCAGAATGTCATTGCTTTGTACTCTGTGACTTTACTTTTAAAGCACAGGATATTGTTTCCCTTTTCAACCACTTTCCCAATCTGTCCTGAAACCTTCTACAATTCGTGCATATAGACACAACTCTTTCTGTTTCTGCACCTCATTAGAATTGTACCCTTCAGTTTATATTGCCTCTTCCCATTCTTCCTACACTGCTCCATTGTCATGTATCTGCCCATTCCACTCTTTGCTTTCTCGTGAATTCTATCACTACCCCCATCACAGTTCACTATACTTCTAAATTTTATGTTACCTGCAAATATTAAAATTCTGGCATATACACCTAAGCTATTTCTTTTTAGTTTTAAAGTTTATTTATTAGCCACAAGAAAGGCTAACATTAACAATGCAAGGAAGTTACTGTGAAATTCCCCTAGTCACCACAGTCCGGCACCTGTTCGGGTCAATGCACCTAACCAGCATGTTTTTCAGAAGGTGGGAGGAAACCAGAGCGCCCGGAGGAAACCCACACAGACACGGGGAAAACATGCAAACTCCACACAGCCGGTGACCCAAGTTGGCAATCGAACGTGGATCCCTGGCACTGTGAAGTAGCAGTGCTAACCACTGTGCTACTATGCCGCCCCTGTACCAATCCCTGGGGAACCCTATGTTATGTCTTCTTCCCATCTAAAAAACAACTGTTCAGCCCTACTCTCTGTTTTCTTTCACACAGCCAACTTTGTATCCATTCTGCTATTGTCTCTTTTATTCGCTAGGTTTCAACTTTCTGGGAGCTTATTGTATGGCACTTTTGAAAATGCCATTTGGAAGTCCATATACACCAAACAGATATGCCTAATGTGATTCAGCAGAGAAATATTGACAAGATCAAATAACATCTGTACACAATTACCAAAATCAGTATGGGCCTCAATTTACTTTGGCCTTGGTTATTTCCAGGCTGGGTCTGGTGACACCAATAGATTTAGTGGCCAGAATTTTACCATCCCACTCACCATGGGTATCGGAGCAGGTGAAGGATGGACCATGGAAAGATCCATTGACCTCAGGCAGGATCTTATGATTTTGGAACGAGTGGGGCCGTAAAATCCATCTAGTGAGTCAGTTTGCTATCAAAGTGCTCACAGATGTATTATTCAAGTCAAGAATTTCATCTCTTTTGTCATTAACCAACAGAAGCAATGTGCGACGCACAATAATTCTACAATGTTTGTCTCACTTAGCCAGAATTGATAGTGCACTGCCTGTGTTCATGTTCAAACTCCCAAGACACAATGATTCCCCCTATATGTCAGAAATTAGAGTTTTCAGGCTTAGTGTGCACAGGCTATCTGCTCAGCTCTATAGAATCACAGGAATACTTGGGCTCTTTGCTGTTCTCATGACAAAGGCAATCATTCACGCCATCCTTATTGGAAGGGGAGTGCAGGGTGGAAGAATGGGACCATGTGACCAAGGCAATTCTCCCAGGTGCCAACCATGAACAGAAAATATATTGATGTTCATTGTACAATCACAATTAAAGGAAGGAAAAAATAAAAACTTTCATTAATAGAGCGCATTCACAATATTTGGATGTCTCAAAGCACCCTCCAGCCAATGAAATACTTTTGAAGTGTTCTCACTGTTGTAAGATCGGAAATGAGAAAGCCAATTTGCAAACTCCCATAAAGGGAGCACGGTGGCACAGTGGTTAACACTGCTGCCTCACATCTAGAGACTCAGGTTCAATTCTGGCCTTTGGTGACTGTATGTGTGGAGTTTGCACATTCTCCCTGGGTCTTCTCTAGGTGCTCAAGGTTCCTCTCACTGTCCAAAATTAAGCATTTTAGATGGATTAGCCATGCTAAATTGTCCCTTTGTACCCCAAGATGTATGAGTCAGACAGAGGAAATGTGTGGGGTTTGGGGGACAGGGTAGGGGAGAGGGCCTGGGTAAGATACTCTGTCAGATAGTTGATAGGCCAAATGGCCTCTTCCTGCACGGCAGGGTTCTGTGAAACAGAAATGCAAATTTGATCTAAAGTTTGTTTAAAATATTGATTAACTTCCCTGCTCATATTACTCAAACACACATCATTGGCATCTTGCTGCTGCATGAAAAAGAATAACAAATTGTCTTTCTGTAAAATCTTTAATGTAAATACAAAGCTAACATGTTTCACATTTGCAGTCAAGTCTCACCAACAGCAATCTGATTTCCTGCATTCTTTAATTATACACTAATTTACAAAATAATGCTTTAAACTTTCAAAATTACAAAATACCAACAAGGATCTCATGAAATAATTACTTAGATAATTGGTCAGCTCTGAGAAGGAGCTAGCATGGCCGCAATGGGTTAAATTAACTTCCTTCCATAATTCACATGCCCACTTAGCAGTGAGCTGTTTTACATGCCATTATCACACTCAAGATACCTCCAAACTAGTTCTCTATTTTTCCCCGAAACCCGCTTGCTGAATCCTCCATGATGTGGAAGCACATCGGTAGGGACTGTTTGAATCAACAATGCATCAGATGTTGCTTTGCTTGGGAAAACATGATAATTAGAGCAATGATCAACAAGGGAGTAGCCAAAGGTCACTTAATCTCAGCCCGTACCTCTAGGGACAGCCTGAATGTCATTCCATGGCTACAGAAAAATAATTCATAGTGTTGTACCACACCACAGTGAGCTGCAGGCTGTTAATACGTACAGCTTGCAAAATTTTGAAGTGATTTTCCCTGTGATTTTACACATTTTTTAACCTCCCATCAGCTGATCATTTTAGTGTGGTTAAAAAGGGCAAGCTAGCAATCCTGTATTTCCAGACTGTATTTATTCATTGGTGGCTGAACCCACAGATGCTGTGCCAGTGTCCTGCACACACACACTCCTCCCGGGTTGAGGAGCGGCATTCACCCTGTCTCCTCCCAGCTGTTGTGCATGATACAGGCTAGGAGCCAAGGCTGAACAGCTGGATGTCTTGCTCACCGTCCCAAAATGTAGCAGGTGATGAAATCTTTGCTGGCACCCATGTTTGGCTGTGCGTCCTGCCAAGGCTCCAACCACCTCAGCAATTTGGAACCATGCTCTCTTGGTCAGAGTTGGAAACAATCGGGTAAAGCTGGTCCTTCTTGTCACAGACCACTTGCAGGAGTAGATCAAGTTCCTGATCCGAGTATCATAGAGCTGAACCCTGGCTTCTCCTGGCTGTTGGAATGCTGTGACATTTTGGCATTAGAGTAGATGAATAGTACGGGCGGCATGGTGGCACAGCGGTTAGCAATACTGTCTCACAGCGCCAGGGACCCAGGTTCAATTCCGGCTTTGGGTGATTGTGTTGAGTTTTCACATTCTCCCTGTTAATGCGTGGGTTTCCTTCGGGTGCTGAGGTTTTCTCCCACATTCCAAAGATGTACAGGTTAGGTGGATTGGCCATGAATGGGGATTTGCAGGGTAAATGCCTGGGGTTATGGGAATAGGGCCTGGGTGAGATTGTTGCCAATGCAGGCTTAATAGGCCAAATGGCCTCCTTCTGCACTGTAGAGACTCTAGGTACGTGGGTAGAAAAGTGTGCTTGCCTTATCTGAGATGCATCATAAGCATGGCATAATACTGACACATGGACATGATAGAACGGGGCTGGAGCATTATGATTTGAATACCAGTGATGAGTTTTCTGTGGGACAGGGGGCCTCACTTTTGTCATTTGATTATGAGCATGGCAGAGATTGATACTGTGTAGAAATGATCTAGGGGGCTCACTTTCATTAGAATGATGTGAGGCTAGGCTTAACCTACTCAATTTTTTATTTCCACTATTCTGATTGTAAGGGTGGTAATGCTGGGATGGTAATGCTGGGACTGGCAAGAGAGCTGAGGGTGACTGTGAGATTCCACCAAAGAGCTGGGCTATTGGTCCCATTCCCTTGGCAAATTGCAGGGGAATGCAGAGACAGCCTGGAGCAGCAGTCTCTCAGTATTGGGTGCTTGTAGTAGCAGACCAAGAATTTTTGAAGTTTATTTATTAGTGTCACAAGTAGACAACGAAGTCACTGTGAAAATCCCCTGGTTACCACACTCTGGTACCTATTCGGGTACACTGCGGGGGAATTTAGCACGGCCAATGCACCTAACCAGCACATCTGGGAGGAAACCAGAGCACCCAGGAGAAACCTATGCAGAGACGGGGAGAACCTGCAGACTCCACGCATTCACTGACTCAAGCCATGAATGGAACCCAGGTTCCTGGCTCGGTGAGGCAGCAGTGCTAACAACTGTGCCACTGTGCTGCCGAAGAATTCAGGAGAACCTGCATGCTTTGAGAGTTAACTGTGGTTTCCTTCATGGGCCAACTACAACAAGGCAGTCAACTTATTGGCCTGCAATGAACAATGACATTTACTCACAGTGTAAAGCTGAACCAGTCCTCCCAAATCAACTTCACAGTTGCATTCTTGTGAAACAATGATGTAAGCGGAGGCAGACATTTTACTGGGCCCATGCCAATTTGGTCACCATTTCCTCTTCCCCACTGACTTGGGAGATGGCAGACACAACTCCACTCTGACTCCACCTTCCCGGATAAAACTGCCACCGGTTGGCACTACCAAGACTGAGCCCGAATTGTAATTTCTGGAAAATTCCTGACTCCCGATTCCTCCCTTCAAGGTGAAAATCTGCTCCCTACGGTTTTGGAACTGGAACCGACACATTGTCAGTTCTTTGGGACACTGAGATGAACAAACCCATTTTGACGCGAAGACATTCAAAATTGTCCCCTTTGGTATTCGGCTGTGGAACTGCAGCTTGGGATTTTTGATAATCTCGGTGTTGGACTGAACTGAAAGGATTTTATCAGCAGTTCTGAAGATCACAATTGGTGCCGTGATGAAGTTAAAGAAACTGCCAGCATTCACCATCATTACTTCTGAGAAGCTGACAGCAGCTTCTGGAGTCCCCACATGTGCAATTAAACACAGAAATACATAACTTGCTGTCAGTGATTCGCTGCTTCTCCATTGGGTACGCTGTTGAAGATCCCAGACTGCAATTAAGTAGAAATCGCTGAACTGATGAGGACTTGTCCTCATGCTCTGTAGTCTCACTGAAAAAGGTACACCTTCTGGGATGAAGTGCACTGGATTTTATTTCATAATTATTGCTGATCAGTCTCCCTAGCTCTGAAAAGATTATTTTATATTTGTTGGGGTGTCAAATTTCCTCATTCTGACAAACAATTTATTATCTTTTTAAAGGTTTTAGTTATAGAATAAAAGCAAATTACTGGGGATGCTGGAGAAAATGCTGGAAAATCTCAGCAGGTCTGGGCTAAGAGTCATCCGGACTCGAAACGTCAGCTCTTTTCTCTCCTTATAGATGATCTGCTGAGATTTTCCAACATTTTCTCTTTTGGATTTATTTACAGAAGTTTGTTTTTGACATTTCAACTTCTACCTTAATCTCATATGTATTTTCTAATCAATGATTTCATTCTATGTAAAATTTAATTAGAAGCAAAAGGTAATTGGTGCATTTCACTTCCTCATTTACTGTCTGTGAGGATTCATCAACATGGTTTGCTGCTTAAGCCCGAATATTACTGTTGCAATCGATCCAGTGATCCACCCTTTACCTGGCATTTGATTTAAACAGAGTTGTTGGGAAACAGAGACACTTAGGGTGAAATGTTTCCATCCCGCCTGCCAAGAGAAACGTAGCGGGCAGGGGCAGACCACGCAAAGTCTGTTGACCTTGGGTGGGATTTTCCAGTCCTGGGACAAGCACAGCAGAAAATCCGACCTTTGGGCATTTGCAGGCATTATTATTGGAGGCTGCTAGTCAAAAAATACAGACCAATGATTCCATTACTTCCTATAAAATTGGAAGGTCACAATGGTCTTTGTGCAAGACTGGATTTATAGGGGTTTGCTGTTTTTAAGTAGTGCAGAAAGTGCAATAAATAGAAAACAACTGTTTTGCACAGTAATGGGAAGAAACCTCATCTTATTTATATGTGCATTAGCTCTTGAGGATGGAGCCAATAAATACACAAAGTAAATTACTGTTGATTTGGAGATGTTTGCATCAATAGAACAGCTTATTTTTCTTTCTGTTTCTCTCTATCTTTTCAGATTTTAAGTAACATTAGCAGTCCAATACATTAAAGAATTTTCAAGTAATCCATAAAGCGTGCTTTCCTTTTTCCCTGGCTTGAAACAAAAATTGCCTTGCACTGCCAAGTCCTTCTCACAGATCTGAAGAGGGAATGCAAAGTGCAATGGCTAATATCCAGGATTCTCTAACAGGCATTACAAGAGCACTCCTGTGCCTGATGGAATCTAATAATTACGGTCGATTAGTCTTTAGCTGACTTGACCACTTTTCCCATTCACAAAGTTGATTTCTGAATCCAAGCCAATGGGGAAGTGGATTTCCTGTCTCTGGTATCAAGCTCTGTGTAAATGATACTCTGATGAGGCTGGCTGCATTCAGTTGTAAGAATTCAGTTTCTGCTATCTGATCCTCTCTACATCCAGTGTGTCTGAGATTTCACTGCAGCACTCAGAGCTTTGTCGGAATCAGTTTGTCCTGCAATAGAAGCTGTGACATTGGCCATCAGATGTGTGTCTCATGCTGGCTTCTACAAGTGTATTGATGGAAGTGGCCACCTGTTCCCTGTTGGAAAGGATGGGTTCCAAGCTCTGAGCAAAGATCTGTGCCAAGTTGGTGCAGGATATCTCCATTTTCCCTTGCCATTGTGTGCAGTCTCTCTGGCAGGCTTCTCATTACGCCAAGCATTTGGGTCTGTACACCCATCAGCGTCCTTTTGTAGCCTACCCTGTCTAAGTTCTTATCTAAGTCCTCTGTAGTAAATCAGGTATATGGCCTTGCCCTCCGCAAGCACCTTTCTTACTGTCCTGTTTCCTGTGAATGTATGGCCTGTGACTCACCATGCACAGATCCTACTTACCTAAAATACATGCAATGTCAGCCTTGGAGCTAGTGGCTCTGTGTGTAAGATTGAGTGATGATATCTGTTCATTTTCATTTCATCAAAGGCTTATTTATTTAAAAATCACTTTCCAGCACGGCCAAGTGCTGAATTGAAGTTAATTTTACAATTAGCCATATCACATAAAATACAAAAAAAATGAAAGAAAGGACTGAGTAGAATAATGTACTGATCATCAGATTTGGGTCTCCATGTTATCAGGTTTCAAAGTTTAAACTGTCTTTAGAATTTGGTATTGTGCAAATGAGGAATGGCATTAAGATACTCTCAAATGTTATGTTAAGCCTTAACTCAATTTGTTGTTTTGCATTCCATAGCCTGATAGCCACTGTGAAATATATCTGCAGGGAACAAGTAGTGACCTCTGGAGTTAGGAAATGACCTTGCGAAAAGATGGCAAAGTTGATCGTGTCTGTTCTCGAGTGTCCCCAGATCGCAACTGTGGCAGGCACCTGAAGAATTTTCGTAACTCGGGCCAAGAATGAGTTTGCAAGCCCTTTTTTGAAAACTGTCAATGGGTTTACATTGCTGCTATCTGATTTCAATCGACCACATAATTCCCCATATTCAAAAATCTCTGCATCTCTAATCTCTACTGGATCTTTTTAATTTCTAACTGTACCCATTTAATTTGCCTCTCCAAACAAGGATAAATGGTCTCTGCAGTTCTCACTGCTGCTCAAAATGGCAGGCACAAACATAGTCCCCAATTTTTAACACTTAATCACTCCCTTCCCCTCTTCCCCCACCCCAACACTCTCCCAACTGTTGTGGGAGTGGCTGAGGGAAGGGGAGAGAATTGCGGGGGTACTTTGACTGCCATTTTAAATATTTACTTGTCCAACCAGCACATTTAATCTGCCAGTTTATATATTTAATCTCTCACATTACACATTTAATTTGACACAATGAGCATTTAATCTGCTACTGTTTGTACATTTTCTGCCAATGTGCATAGGTACCCTGACATTCCATACAATCAATGTGCTCTCACACTAATTTAACTAGTCACTGTGTACATTTAAACTGACATTATGCGCACTTGATTTACCACTTTTCACTTTGAATTGGATACTGTGTACATTTAACCTGACTCTTCTAACAAATTAATTAACTGATAGCATTTTAAGCATATATAGAGACAAATTAAAAGTGTAATCATAATTCGTTAATCTGCTGTTGTGCACCACTGAAAGTCTTGCTGGTTGGCAGCATTGGCCATGCTAAGTTCTCCGTCACCCAAAAAGGCACTGGAGTGTGGCGACTAGGGGATTTTCACAGTAACTTCATTGCAGTGTTAATGTAAGCCTACTTGTGACACTAATAAATAAATTTTAAACTTTAATTGCCACATTGCACACTCATAGGGTTAAATTGAATAGCCCCAAGAAGGGCCTGTGTACCATGGCACACCGTTAACATATATCTAATTATTACATTGAGGCTCATACATCATATTGATATTATCTGGTGTTTTACATGATTGCTACATACAACCAACACAATGTGCATTGTTCATTGGCTGCATGTATCAGATCAAATGTGTCAAGTGGCTAGATATGTAAAATTGCTTCTGCACATTTCTGCCCAATTCATAAGCTTGTCTATGTCCTCATGAAGTCAAATGCTACCTTATTCATTATTTAATGCATTGCCCAATTCAAAATCACCCATAAACTTTGAAATGTACTTCCTAACCCCATGTTCAGGTCAGTTTTATATGTTCAGAATAACAGTGGTCCTAGATTAACCCCTTGGAGACCTTACTGCAGACTTCTTCCTGGTCATTACTATTCTCTGCCTTCTATCTCTTAATCAGTTACACAGCCAGTTATCACCACTCTGTTGGGACCTCATGCTTCTGTGTTCTGAATGAGTTTGCTGTGTATTGCTTGGTCAAATACTTTCTTCCGCCTTCATCAAAAAACTCAGTGCCTTTAACAAATCTGTGCTGGCTTGCTTTTGTTGGCCAATGTTTCTCCAAGAAAGAATTAATTTTGCCCTTGAAAATGGGCTGTAGTAGCTTTCCCACCACATTTGTTGGACAGATCAGCCTGTAGATGGGTATACATATCAAAATGCATGGCATATTGGGCACTGGGATGCCTGCCGGAAAGTCTGTATTCAATTTCAAGGAGCATGAAGGAATCCAACGCCAATTTGGCACAGGGGTTTGCACAGAGCTAGTGCCCATCCTTTCCAACAAGGGCTTGGTGGCCAACTCCATGAGAACACTCGTAAAACCAGACAGGAAAGTACAAAAAACACTCTCGTCATGCAGTACACAGTTTTTCGCAAAATATAACACCTGCAGAATTTTTCCAAATTCTGCCCAGCAACAAGAACTTGGAAAAAAGCAGGAAAAAAAATGTATCCTAACCACTGCAGCGTGAGTAAAAAAAAGTTACTGTCTTAAAGCAGCAATACATTTGAAGTGTTAAATACAATAAGAAAGAAAAATGGCATAGGCAGTGAATTAGAATTTGCTGTCGGGGATTTGAACTAAGCTGGTGCGAGGATAGAATGGGAGTTCCAGCTGGAGTTTGGGGTTTAAAATATAATCAGAGTGACAACAGAGTGAGAGTTAATTCACATTTTATTGTGTTTACTTAAATTTAAATATCAGTGCAGTAAATAAATAATTTGAGGCATGGTAGGACTGCACATTCCCATCAAATGCACATCCTGTATCATGTGGGAACTCCAGAGTACTACCGATGTCCTGGAAAATGACATACAGAAAATGCTACCAAATGAAGCATCACAAGTGCTTTGCATTGAAACTGTGGAACAACTGGTGTCATTAAGGTGCATTCACAAGAGATGGGTGCTACATAGAAAGCACATTTCAGAAGTTGGTCACTCTTCAGCTTAAAAAGTAACAGGCAAAGGGGGACTGTGTGGCCATCAGACATACAAGAGAGACAAGGCAGATAGTGCAGCAGACCCCTGACAACATCTCACTTTCTATCAGGTACACAATTCTGAGTGTCAGTGGGGGAGGGAGTTCCTCTTGAGAGAGCAGTGAGAGTCATGACCAGAGTTGTGTAGGGAGGGAAGAGAAAAGACAGGAGAGCAGTAGAGGTCTTTATTTTCTAAGGAACATTCAGCTACTTCAGTGATTGGAGATATGATTCCAGGATGATATGTTGACTCCTTGGTAAAAGGATCATAGGTATCACTGAGTGGCTACAGAGTGCTCTGGAATCCAAGGGTATGCAGCCAGAGATCATGATTCATATTGGTACCAATGACATAGGTAGGACAAAGGATAAGGTCCTGCAGGCTGAGTTTAGGAGTTTAGAAAGAGATTAGCAGGAAGGTAATACTCTCCAGATTATTTCCAAGACCATGAGCCAGCGAGCACATGAAAAGAGGAGAATGCAACAGATAAATGCATGGTTGAAGAAATGGTGTAGGAGGAGGGATTCAGATTTCTGGGATATTGGGACCACTTTTAGAGAAGGTAGAATTTATAGAAACTGATGGAGTATATCTAAATAGGACCAGGATAAATGTCCTTGCAGGGAGAGTCCTTGGGGAAAGTTTAAACTAGGTTAGAAGAGAGATGGAAACCTGAGGGTAGATTTAGATCGGACAAATTCAAAACAGGAAGAAGGAGACAGAAAATTAATGAGTAATTCTGAAAGAGTGAAGAAGCAGCAGTTAAAATGTTTACAGTACAATAATTTGACAATGCTGAAAGGTATTTATTTACATTTTATTAGAGACAGTGGGCAGAATTTTCCCACAATTGCACAGAGTGCTGGAGCAGGCAAGAAAAGCAATGTGAAACTCTTGGGTTCACAGATGTCATTTCTCATCTGATCAAACAGCACACTGCACAATTTCAGAGTGCTGGCAAGGATCAAATAGCCAGCTGGAGGCGGCAAAACAGGGATTCGGAGGTTGGGGTGCCTTTTCTTAAAGATCTCAAAGTAAAGTGGGCACCTCACTTCTCCCTCTTCCACCTCCATGGATATTGAGACACCCCCTCTTCCACCTCCCTTCATCAACATCCACCTTCATACTTGCCAACGCAGACAAAACCTCTCCTCTCATCATCCATTCCAACCCAATCCCCATGTAAGGGATCACCACCGCCCCCCCCCCACAATAGAGCAAGACGGAGGGCCTGCCCCGCCAATAACTAAGTGGCAGTACAACCCTGCCATTGCCCTAGTGCTGGGGAAGTGCCAGCATGCTGTCCTGCCATGTCCTTTACACTCTGGAAACTATACTCACCTCTGAGCCCCCGGCATGACCCAAGTGGCAAATCTACCTCACTAAATACTGGGTTTTCAGACAGGATAGAGAGGGGACAGAGAAAGGTGAAGATGTCGCATTGTTGATAAAGAATCAATTACAGCTGTGAGGAGGGATAATATACAAAATTAACCATTAACTGAGGCCACATGGGTTGAATAAGAAATAAAAAGGAACAGCCACAAGACCAGGAGTGTCAAATAGAACAAAGAGCAAACAAAATTATAGCACAAGCACAGGCCCTTCGGCCCTCCAAGCCTGCACTGACCATGCTGCCCAACTTAACTAAAACCCCCTACCCTTCCAGGGACCATATCTCTCTATTCCTATTCTATTCACGTACTTGTCAAGATGCCCCTTAAAAGTCACTATCGTATCCGCTTCCACTACCTCCCCCCGGCAATGAGTTCCAGGCACCCACTACTCTCTGTGTAAAAAAATAGTGAGAGGGAACTGGGTGACGGACAGTGTGAAGGGTACAGAAGGCACAAAATTCTTGAATTGCCTTAAAGTCAACATTTTTAGCCAGGATGTTACATGCCCAATGAGAGGGGATGCAATCCTAAATTTAGTCTTAAGAAATGAAGCTGGGCAAATTTGGCAGGGGGTGGGACCCAAAACATTCGGGAGACAAAAGAGAAGGTTGAGGACAGCACAGAAGTTAAAGAAAGCACATTAAGTAATAAAGGCAGTGTCAGTAATCCTAGAACCCAACAGATCAAGCAAAAGCAAGACAGAGGGCAAGAGAAGGCCAGATTAAACTGCATTTATTTCAATGCAAGAGGCCTGTCAGATACGGCAGGTGAACTCAGGGCATGAATGGTACATGGGACTGGGATATTATAGCAATTTCTGAAACCTGACTAAGGGAGGGACAGGACTGGCAGCTCAATGTTCCAGGGTACAGATGCTATAGGAAAGATAGAACAGGAGGTAAGAGAGGAGGGGGAGTTGCACTTCTGAATAGGGAAAACATGACGGTAGTACTGAGAGTGGACATATCTGAGGGTTCGACCACTGAGTCTATATGGGTAGAACTGAGAAATAAGAAGGGGGAAATCAATTTGATAGGGTTGTACTATAGGCCCCCAGCAGGAAATTGAGGAGCAAATATGTAAGGATATTACGGATAGCCCCAAGAAAAATAGAGGGGTAATAATAGGGGCTTTTAACTTTCTCAACATTGATTGGAACAGCCATAATATTAAAGGGTTGGATGGAGAGAAATTTGTTGAGTGTATTCAGGAAGAATTTCTCATTCAGCATGCGGATGGCCCGACTAGAGAGGAGGCAAGACTTGATCTCCTCTTGGGAAATAAGGAAGAGATAAGGAAGTGTTAATGAGGGATCACTTTGGGACCAGTGACCATAATTCTATTAGTTTTAAGATAGCTATGGAGAATGATAGGTCTGGCCCAAAAGTTAAAATTCTAAACTGGGGCAAGGCCAATTTTGATGGTATCAAGCAGGAACTTTCAAAAGTTAATTGAGGGAGTCTGTGGGAAGGCAAAAGGACATCTGGTAAATGGGAGGCTTTCAAAAATGTGTTAACCAGGCTGCAGGGTAAGCACATTCCTCTTAGAGTAAAGGGCAAGGCTGGCAGAAGTAGGGAACCCTGGATGACTGGGGATATTAAGGCCATGGTCAAGAAGAAGAGGGAGGCACATGACATGCATAGGCAGCTGGGATCAACCGACTCCCTTGAAGAGTATAAGGGGAGATGAGATTACTTTGGCAGGTAAGGCAAAGAAGAATCCAAAGAGCTTCTACAAATACATAAAGGCCAAAAGAGTAACAAGGGAGAGAGTAGGACCTCTTAAGGATCAACAAGGTCATCTATGTACAGATTCACAACAGGTGGGTGAGATCCTAAATGAATATTTCTCATCAGTATTTACTGTTGAGAAAAGCATAGATGTTAGAGAACTTGGGGAAATAAATAGCGATGTCTTCACGAGTGTACACATAACAGAGAAGGAGGTGCTGGAAGTCTTAAAGCACATCAAGATAGATAAATTCCCAGGACCTGATGAAGTGTATCCCAGGACATTGTGGGAGGCTAGGGAGGAAATTGCAAGTCCCCAGCAGAGATATTTGAATCATTGATAGTCACAAGTGAGGTGCCTGAAGATTGGAGGATGGCAAATGTTGTGCCTTTGTTTAAAAAGGGCTGCAGGGAAAAGCCTGGGAACTGCAGGCCAGTGAGCCTTATATCTGTGGTGGGTAAGTTGTTGGAAGGTATTTTGAGAGATAGGATCTACAGGCAATTAAAGACGTAAGGACTGATTAGGGACAGTCAGCAAATGCTTGTGAGTGGAAAATCATGTCTCACAAATTTGATTTAGTTTTTTGAAGGGGTGACCAAGAAGGTAGATGAGGGCAGTGCAGTTGATGTTATCCACATGGACTTTAGCAAGTCCTTTGACAAGGTACTGCATGGTAGGTTGTTGCGTAAGGTTAAATCTCACAGGAAGCAGGGGGAGGTATCTAAATGGATACAAAATTGGCTTCTTGACAGAATGTGGGTATGCCGGCGTTGGACTGGCGTAAACACAGTAAAAAGTCTGACAACACCAGGTTTTAGTCCAACCTATTTATTTGATAATATTCTCACAAGCTTTCGAGGGGTTACCCTCTTCGTCAGGTGAATGGAGAGTTCTGGCCTCAGACAGAGCATATAAAGCACAGACAGTTTAGAGAGTAATCTCTAAACTGTCTGTGCTTTATATGCTCTGTCTGAGGCCAGAACTCTCCATTCACCTGACGAAGAGGGTAACCTCTCGAAAGCTTGTGAGAATATTATCAAATAAATAGGTTGGACTAAAACCTGGTGTTGTCAGACTTTTTACTGTTCTTGACAGAAGCCAGAGGGTGGTTGTAGAGAGTTGTTTTTCAAACTGGAGGCCTGTGACCAGCAATGTGCCTCAGGGTTCAATGCTGGGTCCACTGTTACTTGTCATTTATATTAATGATTTGGATGAGAATATAGGGGGCATGGTTAGTAAGTTTGCAGATGACACCAAGATTGATGGCATAGTGGACAGTGAAGAAGTTTATCTCAGATTGCAATGGGATCTTGATCAATTGGGCCAGTGGGCTGATGAATGACAGAAGGAGTTTAATTTAAACAAATGTGAGGTGATGCATTTTGGTAGATTGAACCAGGGCAGGACTTACTCAGTTAATGGTAGGGCATTGAGGAGAGTTACAGAACAAAGGGATCTAGGGGTACATGTTCATAGATCCTTGAAAGTGGAGTCAAAGGTGGACAGAGTGGTGAAGAAGGCATTCAGCATGTTTGGTTTCATTGAACAATGTCAGAACATTGAATACAGGCATTGGGATGTCTTGTTGAAATTGTACAAGACATTGGTAAGGCCATACTTGGGATACTGTGTACAGTTCTGGTCACCCTATTATAGAAATAACATTATTAAACTAGAAAGAGTGCAAAAAAGATTTACTAAGATGCTACCAGAACTTGATGGTTTGAGTTATAAGGAGAAGCTGGATAGACTGGGACTTTTCCTTTGGAGCTAGGAGGCTGAGGAGTGAACTTTTAGAGGACTACAAAATAACAGATCAACTATTAGTCAATATCTTTTCCCAAAGGTAGGAGAGTCTAAAACTAAATGGCATAGGTTTAAGGTGAGAGAGGAGAGATACAAAAGTGTCCAGAGGGGCAATTTTTTCACACAAAGGGTAGTGAGTGTCTGGAACAAGCTGCCTGAGGTAGTAGTAGAGGCAGGTACAATTTTGTCTTTTAAAAAGCATTCAGATAGTTACACGGATAAGGCGGGATATAGAGGGATATGGGCCAAATGTGGGCAATTGGGATTACTTAGGGGTTTCAAAAAAAAAACAGCATGGACAAGTTGGGCTGAAGGGCTTGTTTCCATGCCGCAAACCTCTCTAAGTCCAACTCTTTATTTAAATCAATGAAAAGTTGGCTTCTGGTCAGTCAAATCATCCACACACTAAGAAGCACGGACACCTTCCTTTTCAAAAGACACTCATTGCGGACAGTGTGGAAGGAAATAGGAGTCTCAGTAGTTTTCTCTCATCCCTGTCCATAACATTACTGACAAACAAATGTCAAAAGCACTGCCAGTCACCCATGAGAAGGATCCACCTGATGGATGACTCTTGTGAGTTCGCATGCTTGATGTCTTCCAAGGCCTTTCATGAAAGAATAGCATTTTATTACTGGTTGCAAGTAGCATCGGTAATTCAGGGCGAGTTTTTTTTTCCCATTGCTCCGAGCCAAGCATGTGAGCTTGCATCTTAACCTGTGTTGTCAAACTTGTTAATGACATTTCACTGCAAATCTCATTGTGCTGCAGTCAGTTGAACGTTCTTTACTTGAACATAAAGGACAAAAAGATTAAGTCGGAACCTCATTTGCTTATGTGCAAACTGAAATTATATTTAACACAGCGAAATTTCCTTAATGTAAGAAAAGAACGTCTTAACTCTCATTGCTGAGTGAAAAGAACGTTGGGAGGAGTGTCAAATGAATTGTTGATTTGCTGTTGCCCCATTTTTCACCAGTGATAAAAGTTAACCCCAGTCGGACTGCTAATTTAGATGTGTGTATGCCAAGCTGGTAGTTCTAGCAGTGATTAAAACTGAAGAGGGTTATTGAAGAGTATCGGATTTGCGACATGCATGTCGATCTATCAACAGAACTTCCTTAGAAATATGATCACAGCTCTTGGCTGGTTGTTGTACCCTTGAACATCTGTCATTCACAGCAGTTATTGTCAATCAGTCCGGTAAGCACCTGAGGTCCTTTTCTTGGATAAGTGTCTCCACTGGTGTGTAACCACCCCAGTGACCTCATAACAGCGGCCAAACTACCTCTGGTCCACCGCAGGCTTCAACGCTTTCAAATTCATTTTCTCCCAGGCCTTTCATTTCTCAGCATGTGAATTGACGACAGTTCCTTGGAAACAATGGTCAAGACGCCTCAGTACTTTAATGAGGAAATGTTTCTTATTAAGCCTGAAGTGTTCTTTGCACTGAGTGCCAATCTGATTTACCCTCATATCAGTGTCATTTTGTAATTCTCCATTTGGCACTAGCAATTGGCTCCGCAAATGTCTGAATGCAAAATCAAAGCTAGAAATGTGTTTCTTTCATCAACGCAGGACAAACAACCACAGCTTTGTCTCAAAAATCGAGCCAGCACTGAGAGATACTACAATTAGGACCAGTGTTTTGCCAAGCACCTTCCAAATAAACATGAAAAGAAACATTAACTTGTGCCACTTGCTCTGTTTAGCTTTTTTCTATTGCTTTCTCCCCTGCTAATACCACAAACACTGGCTGGTACAAGAACAATATTATTGCAATTGTCAGGAGAAACCCAGTTTGGAAAAGGTTTCTGGTGTACATCATTAATTTTGGAACGTGACTGTTACATAGGATTTAAAAATATATATATATTTAATTAGGTCATGCCTAACCGATAATAGCCTTCACTGAAGAAACAAGTTTCATATTGGTTTCACAGTAAAATAATTAATTCAACAAATGTTGGGTCAAAAGTCACAAAAATATAATTTAATTTTGCTTAAAAGATGTCCATTTATTTATATCAAGATAATTTTGCTGGCTGGAATTTTCAGGCCATTCACACCCCACCTCTGCTGCAGGCGAGCATGGAGAATATGGCGCTCAGCCAAATCTCTGTTCACCGCAGTGGAACCAGAGAATCCCGCTGGCATGAACAGCCAGAGAATTCCAGCCTTGTTACTGGTTCATTAGTGTGTCAAAGAAACATTTTGAATTAAGCATTAAATAACAAAGGGTAAAGGCAATTGCACAATAAACAAAATGTTCAGTGCAATCATTACTTTGTCCATATTTTTAAAAGAATGTCAGGGTGTTTTCTAAAAAAGTTAACAGTGATTAAGTAACCAGCAGCTTGGAGACTTGGGACATTTAGATTAGGAATATAGGAATTAGGGGCAGAAGTAGGCAAATTCAGCCCTTGGATCCTACTCCACCATTCAATCAAATCATGACTGATCTCTCCCTGGTCTCAAGTCCACTTCCCCACCTGTTCCTCATATCCCCTTATCCCTTTTTTTCATTAGAAGTATATCTATCTCCTTTTTGAAACCATCTAATGATTCAGACTCCACTGTGCTATGGGGCAGCGAGTTCCACAAATTTACCACCCTCTGCAAGAAGTACTTCCTCCTTATTTCAGTTTTAAATCTACTGCCTCTCTACCTATTCTATATGGTGTAACAGCTCATCCTGATTAGGTAGGTTTAGAGGTAGCAAGACCACTCACAAGGTAAGAAGTTACTTAACAGTTTGACAGGATAGATCGTAGAGTCCCTACAGTACAGAAGGAGGCCATTTGGCCCATCGAACCTGTACCAACCACAATCCCAGCCAAGCCCTATTCCTACAACCACACACGTTTACCCTACAAATCCCCCAACACTAAGGTCACTTTAGCATGACCAATGAACCTAACCTGCACATCTTTGGACAAGGTACACAAATCATTGTTATGCAGCCAGTTAGCTATTCTATATGTGCACATACACATGTATATATGCATGTATTTATAAATAATTTATTTATATTTATAAAAATACAATTGTCTCCACTGACAGACTCCACACTTATCATGGACAGCTTTCTATATCGGGCAAATGAGTATATCCATTTGCAATTTCCATAGGAGACAAGCTGCTGGTTACATAATTGTTATTAACTTTTAAGCTTAATGTTTTAAGCTTAGTGAATATTTTGGGCAGGTTCGTCAATATGTTTGCACCCCATTAATTCTCATCATTTGTGAAATTGGCCCTATGTCTTTGTAATTAGATCCATCAAATGGAACCACGGAGGAGAAGAGAGGAAATGAGAAACTCATAATCAAAACCAGCTGTGAATTGATAGCAGTCAATTAATCCTTCGCACCTAAATATTGTTTGACCTCCGCCTGTTGAGGAAATTTCAGTTAGCTTGAGCCTGTTAGAGCATGACGTGAGGAGGTTTAATACTCAGATCAAAGTGAGGAGGCTTAACTGGTTATTATTTAACTGAACACTACAAATTACATTAACTCTGCATGTCCATTAGTAGTGAGGACTGCATCTATATCAATGGGCAAACTATCTGTCGTGATGAATATACAAATGCTTGTGTCTGCATATTTATTGGGACTTGATGTATTTTCTATAAACAAAAGAAAAATAAATTATAGAACAATATGACAAAACATAAAGGGGAGGCTTCAGACAGAAATACCAGGCATTTTGAACATAGCAGATGTTATTTGTTGAGAAAATAAGATCCCAGAGGGAAACCTGCCTTACCATATACAGTCTTTTGTATTTTGAAAATGAGGAAAAGCTACTGATTCCAGAAGCATAGAATCCATTAATTAGGAATTTTAAAAATTAAAGAGAGAATTTTCCGAGTCCGCTAACTACTGGCATGTATCACGATGGCCCAGAGAATCAAAAGTCAGTGGAAAAATGAGTTCCAGGCAGGGCACCAAACCTGTTGCGACCGTCCCCGATCGAGTTCCCAGCCAGAGCAAGTGAGAAGCCTATTAATATTCAAATAGCCTCCTTAGCATCTCATTAGCAGACTAGGATGCCGATTCAATGGCCACTTGAGATATTGCTGCCCCTCCAGCCGGAGACCACGTGGTCAGGAATTGGTACAGGTCCTAAAAAGTGGGAACCTGGTGGACTAAGCAATGACGTAATGGTGGGGCAGCACAGTAGTTAGCACTGCTGCCTCATAGCTCCAGGAGCCTGTGTTCGATTCTTGGTTCCGGTAACTGTCTGTGTGGAGTTTGCACATTCTCCCGGTGTCTGCGTGGGTTTCCTCTGGGTACTCTGGTTTCCTCCCACAGTGCAAAGATGTGTGGGTTAGGTGGATTGGCCATGCTAAATTGCCCCTTAGTGTCCCAGGATGCATAAGTTAGGGGGATTAGTGGGGTAAATAAATGGGGATACGAGGATAGGGCCTGGGTGGAATTGTTGTTGGTGCAGACTCAATGGGCCGAATGGCCTCTTTCTGCACAATAGGGATTCTATGATTCTATGAGGTAAGATGCTACTTTAAAGTTATACTCTATACCGGAGTGTATGGGGGACCGGGGTCAGGGGGCGGGGTGGGGGGGGGGGATGTTGTTGGTGGTCTTGCAAAGCATCTGTGGATAGTTCTGTCCATGCTGGTGACTCAGGAGAGATCTTGGGATTGACCTTGGAGGTTCCTCCCCCAACTTTCCGTGACACAGGAATGGCCTGGCTGAATGTCCTCATGCTGGGAGGGTAGAGTTCAGAGAAATGACTAAAATTGCACTCTGGGGCAACTGTCCTGTCATTACGTTCATGTCAGTTTCATGTCTCATCTATGATGTCTCCTACCCCAATGATAACGTCATGCGCCCTGTCGATTTGTGCGCGTGCATTACTCTCTAAGGAATCTATGGTTACCATGGGCTTACCCATAGTTCAGTCAATGACCCTGACCTATTAGCATACTTCCATGAACTGCTCCTGCTCACTGGGGTCAAGAGACACACTGGGGCTTTGCTGTTTCAAAATTGGCTGTGGCCCATGTACAAGCCCTCTCAATGCTTCTCAATCATGGTTGCTGACCTGTTGGAGGAGAAGGTCAGCCAAGGAGAGTTATGAGAACAAACATGCCAATCAGCTGAATCAGTGTTCTGCCAATCAACCCATGTGACACAGAGGATTTACTTGTTGAGCCAATTATTCAAGGCCCCATTAAGGATCCCACTCTTCAGTCTCAGCCCCCTGGCTGCTTAATTTGGCCACATCTACAGGGCAATGGATAGGATTTGCAAACCCACATCCCCCCTCCACTGCCCCCTCTCCACCCGCCTCTCCCCGCAACCCCCAAGGTCTGACACTGTATCATGGCCTATTACTCCTCAACAGTGGCTTCACTTACCAGCGCACAAGTTCCTGGCACAGCACATAGAGGAATGTGCTAAGAACTCTCCATGAGGTACTTGTGCTGCATTCTCAGGTCAACACAGGAGGAACTCAGTGGAGCCAATCGTGTTGGATTCCTCGCTGCTACAGACATGGGTTCTCCATGTGGACGGGAACGTAACTGATGTCTGAGAGTTCAAACCCCAAGGAGTCACCTGGGGTGAACAATTGTCAAGTAAGGTGTGTCTTGGCTTTCTTGGTAGGGGGATGGGGGGGGTGCATATCAGTTAAGCATGAGTGGAAAAGGTGTTTGTATCTTGTCTGACCACACAGTTCGAA
This sequence comes from Carcharhinus amblyrhynchos, assembly GCF_965287045.1. NCBI lineage: Eukaryota > Metazoa > Chordata > Chondrichthyes > Carcharhiniformes > Carcharhinidae > Carcharhinus > Carcharhinus amblyrhynchos. Next base: position 24,107,801 of record NC_137328.1, on the reverse strand, counting down.
GATGTGTGGGTTAGCTTGATTGACCATGCTAAAAATTGCCCGTTAGAGTCCTGAGATGCATAGGTTAGAGGGATTAGTGGGTAAATATGTAGGGATATGGGGGTAGGGCCTGGGTGGGATTGTGGTCAGTGTAGACTTGATGGGATGAATGGCCTCTTTCTGTTCTGTAGGGTTCTAAGATTCTTCTATTGATTGCAGTTTGGAGTGTGACGATGTCCAATGAGGTTAGGGATCAACCAACCCAGAGGCTATAGACAGGTCTGAGGGAGCAGTGGCCGGTGTCTGTGACTGTGGGAACAGAAGGGGGATTTAGGACTGTTTGAGGAGTGGCTAAGGAGGGAATACGTCTTTGCATTGCTGAAAGGGGAATGGAGGTGTTTAGTAGGAACATCACATCAAAGGTTATGGAAATAGTGGAGGCTGATCAACTGAATGCAGAGGCTGTTAGGATGGGAGGCGAAAAGAAGGGGAATCATATTGTGATTCTAATAGAGTGAAAAAAGTGGGTAGAAATGGAATGGAGGTGGACACTCTGACCTTTCTGTATTATGGTCTTCCAAGGAATCTCAAAATAACCACGAGGAATAGCATTGTATCTTTCATCCAGGTACTTTCAGATCGTAACCTATACAAACATTTTTGTTTTGTTTTTGGATGGCAGCATTAGGTGATGTTTCTGCATTTCATTTACGTCACTTAGAACGCAAAGCTTTTTTTTGTTATTCATTTTACAAAACTACAAGATCATAAGACATGAGAGCAGGATTAGGCTATTCAGCCCATCGAGTCTGCTGTGCCATTCAATCATGGCTGATAAGTTTCTCTACCCCATTCTTCCACCTTTTTCCCATAGCCTTTGATCTCCTTCCCAATCAAGAACCTCTCTATCTCTGTCTTAAGTGTATTCAGTGACCTGGCCTCCATAGCCTTCTGTGGCAATGAATTCGGGATCTGAGTGTTGCAGGGGGGCCAGCATTTATTGCCCATCCCTGACTGCCCGCCATTTCAAAGGGCATTTGAGAGTTAATCACATTACAGTGGATCTAGAATTGGGCCAGGTAAGAATGGCAGATTTCATTCCCTAAAGCACATTCGTGAACAGATGGGTTTTACAACAATCGACAACAGACTCATGGGCCAGAATTTTACTGCCCCGCCCAACATGGGAATCAAAGTGGGCGAGGAGTGGAATGGGAAGGCCCATTGATCTCAGATGGGATTTTACGGTTTTGGGACGAGAGAGATTGTAAAATCCCACCAACGGACTTCTTAATTTCAGGTTTTTATTGAATTCAAAATTTCACCATCTTTTGGGATTTGAAACCGAGTCCCCAGATCTTTGGCTAAAAAATGGTGGGCAGGTCCCAAATCCAACAATCGTGCCCTATTCTTGGGGTAGGCCATTGACAACAATTTGAGATTAAAGGGTGGGTTGGAAACTGGCGTGCTAATGTCCTGACATTGCCAGCACCATTACAAAAGTGATCATTTCTGACCTTCCATAATTTTCATGCAGGCAGGCCAGTTATGGAAAGTGATGTGATTCACACCAGCATAGAGATATCCTGAACCATAGGAAAGCTATAATTTGGAGTTGGGAACCATATGAAGAGCAAATTCAAAAGGTGTTGCCAACTTGACAATATAATGAAATTCTATATCTCCATTTATATATTTTTTAATACAGTGAATGATGATAGGGCTTTGTTCTGAAAAGGTAAGTGACCATTCAATAACATAATTGCCAGGTTGTTACTTATAACATCTGGCAAGCTACCCATTGAGTGAACAGAAATGCGAAAATGGAAAGATCTTCAGATATTATCGTACACTGGCTATTGAATGAAGTGGGGGGTGAGGGTGGAACAGTACAATAATGAAATCAAGAGATGATGATATGAAATGCAATCACATCTTTGACTTACTCTCCTTGAGTTTTGGCTCAGCCATGTTTAAATGTTCAAAATTTTGACATTTGGCGACTGTCCTTGATATTTAGATCAGCCATCAGTTTGGCTGTTCCAAAGCTTTTACAAATAGTTGAGATTCTGGTTGTCAAGGCTTTAATTGATTCAGCTCAGGAAGGTTTGTTGACAAGGTAGTTCAATGGAATCTGATTATGAATGTTTGTCAGACTTCTACACCCACTCTTCACAGCAGAAGTTGATGAACAGCTGCAAAATGGAATGTGAGCTTGAATTTTTGATAGTTTTGTGGGCTGTTAAGAAGGTTTTCATTTTTAAAGAAGAAGTAAGATGTTTTGATTTGATTTGATTTATCATTTATCATGTGTATTGGGTTACAGTGAAAATAATTGTTTTTGCACGCTATACAGTCAAAACATACCATTCAAGTAGAGTAGATAGAAGAGAAGGAAAGGATAGGGTGCGAGATGTAATGTTTTAGTTACAGGCATGGTAAAGAGGAAGATTAATATACAATAGGACCATTCAGAAGTTAACAGCAGGGAAGAAGCTGTTCTTGAGCCTGTTGGTACATGTTTTCACTCCTGTATCTTTTTTCCTGATAGAAGAAGGTGGAAGAGAGTGTGTCAGGGGTGTGTCGGCAGTGGGAAGTGTAGATGATGTCAACGGATGGAGACTGGTTTGCGTGATGGATTGGGCTATATTCACAACCCATTGTAATTTCTTGCGATCTTGGTCACAGCAGGAGCCATACCAAGCTGTGATACATCGGGATAGGATGCTTTCTATGGTGCATCTGTAAAAATTGGTGAACGTCATAGTGGACATGTCAAATTTCCTTAGCTTCATGAGAAAGTAGAGGCATTGGTGGGCTATCTTAACTATAGCTTAGTGTGGAGAGACCAGGACAGGTTGGTGTTCTGAACACTTAAAATCTGAAGCTTTTTCTTTACAGATTTATGACTTCTCGAAGTCTTTCGAATGTTATTATAGTGGATTGTGGAATGAGGTTTAGGAAATCTCACACTCAGCTCCAGAGTAGAGCTAAATTCTCAGCAAATCAAAGTGCATCTTTTAACCTGGCCATCTCAGCATCAGCCCACTGTCATTTCCACCTCAGGTCTATTGCCCGAGGCAGCTTGCGTGACTCCAGCCTGTCATCAACTCACTACCCTGAAAGTTGCATTGGCATGATCGCAACGTCGGGAAATCACTCAATTCCCACTTCCAAGGTGAAAATCCAGTCCACTAACACTGTTTCTTTCTCCAAAGCTGCGGCCTGACCTGCTGTGTATGCCCCAGCGTTTGCTGTGTACAATAAAGCACCTATTTCCTTTTGGAGAGGGGGGTGCAGGGTGGGCTCTGCACATTACAGAATTCCAGGCACTGACATGAAGTAGACAGACAGTCTGAGAATGGTGCCCTGGAGTGAAAAAGGTCGTCAATGTGAAGTGTTAGCTTAGAATGACCAGAATACTGTTATCACCACACGAGTGGCAGGAAGCAAGCCCTATTACAAAATAGTTCACTGCAGTGTTCTTACGGGGATTTGACCATCGTGCCTATTAACTAAAGTAGCACTATTCAACACTGCTGACCTGAAGAAACCATTACCTGCTTTTACTAATGTTCTCCCTATTATTTTCTGGCAGTCCTCAGAGTACAGGAAATGTGATGTCAATGCAACATAAACATATTTTATCGTGGTGCCAGTAGATTTGGCAGACAGTATTGACTTTACGCACTCATTAATTAAATAAGGACTGTAACCAATAATAAAACTGCGATTTTACTAAGTGTACTTAAGAGTGTGTCTGGCCTCCGCTTGAATTGCCGAGGCTAATTTGTTCATTTTTCTAAATATAATTTTAAAAATCAGAACCAACACCACCCAAAAGATTTTTTTCGCACCCCTCCCCTTCCAAGAAAAATAATAAGTTTGGATGGTGACATATTTACGGATCATGACACCCGAGAGTCCAGATTAAAATGACAGCCCAGATGGCATGGACCAGTAAAGATGCTTTACAATCACAGTTCCATTGGTCTTTGCATTAAACAGGCACACAGTGAGGAATCAATTTGCAGTCCTGTGTACGTGCAATATTAGTTCAGAGCACTGAGGAACTCATAGTCCCACCATCGCAAGGCAACACCAGGCTGTTTTCCTTTGAATATCTTTTTGCTTGTTCGGCTTGTTAGAACCAACTGCTATGAATTTCTTCTTCAAGCCTGGTCTAAAAGGAATGGCTGCCTCCTCAGTAACTTTAATAAAATATTCATGAAGAAATCAGTGTAAATCACACTGCTGTATCATGCATCAGGTGTCATTACAACACTGTGGAAAGAAAATAAAAGGCTTTTTTAAAAGCTGCGAGGGTGATTAGAAAATAAACTTGTAAAAAAAGAGAATGTACTTTATGTGTTAAACTGAATTGAAAACAGGTGCCAGAAATATTTTAAAACCTTTGTTTATTTAGACACAAAGGTGCTAAATTTAATTGATTTATATTTATAATGTTGGCCAATGTATCACTAATTTCATTCTGGATCTTGTGTAATGATGTAAATACCATAATTCATAGCAACTCAATTCATAGGAAGAGGAGTAGGTCATTCACCTGTGTCCAAACTATTCTGCCATTCATTTACATAAATGGCTGATCTGTATCCTAACTTGAGTGACATGCTTTCCTTCCATATCCTTTAATACCCTTACCTAACAGAAATCCACCTCTCTCAGTCTTGAACACATCAGCCTTTTTGAGTCACAAGCTCTAGATTCCCACTTTGTGTGAAGAAGTGCCTGTGATTTAATTCCTGAATGACCCAGTTTTGAATTTAAGTTGTGCCTCTTTCCTCTGGGATCCTCTGTCAGACTGGGAACCGATTGGCATTTTCATTGAGGTGGAAGCAGAAATGGAGAGGAAACAGTCTGCCAGCCAAATAGTGCTGGGGGAGGAGTGGGGGTATGCGTGGGGGGAGTGGGGGGGTGGTGGTGACGGGGTGTAATGCAGGTTGGACTTCAGGGAAACAGGCCAGATTCAGGCCCAAACCAGCAGCCATTTCTGCGGCTTCCATCTGATGTAAAAATTAGCCAGGGCAGATGGAGAGCTAGCACCCAGGATAAGGGAGCAGAATTTGTCAAAAAAGTTCCACTTTTTAAAGTTACACCAAAAAATTTCAATCCTGTTCTTGACAGGCTGGAGCTGCTGAGCTTTACACAATTCCAAACAGCTACCCAGTTTCTCTACGCACCCCTCCCCGCTCCCAATCTCTACACCCTGCTACACTGCTTCAAAATCTCAGGCTGTTCGAAGTTGAACACTTTACATGCTCCTTTATTACATAAATGTGCCCAATTAATCATGCAGGCAGCTTCACTTTCCCACTCTCCTGCTATTCTCATGAAAGCTGGCAGTCTCAGGCATGGGATGACAGACTGGCACACAATTGGTCGGACCCTCTTTTTTTCAGTCACCCACCTCTGTGTCAACCCAATTCAGAGCACAGAAATCCAGCTGTGCAGTAAGAAACCTGAAACCTGGCTTCACAACTTATCCCTTGTAACCCCAGTATCACTCAGGTCAGTCCATGTTGTACACCCTCGGAGAAGCTCATAACCAAATGCAGTCGTCCCAATGGCATAATTTAGAAAAGAGCACAACAGATTCCAAAATTTAGAATAACAAATTAAACAGTACATTTGTAAGGTTCATTTGTTACGATTTTAGCAAATATGTAAGTTCATATGGGCGGCATGGTAGCACAGTGGTATGGGCGGCACGGTAGCACAGTGGTTAGCACTGCTGCTTCACAGCTCCAGGGTCCTGGGTTCGATTCTTGGCTCGGGTCACTGTCTGTGTGGAGTTTGCACATTCTCCTCGTGTCTGTGTGGGTTTCCTCTGGGTGCTCTGGTTTCCTCCCACAGTCCAAAGATGTGCGGGTTAGGTTGATTGGCCATGCTAAGAAATTGTCCCTTAGTGTCCAGGCTAGCAGAGGTTAGAGGGGTTAATGGGTATAATATGTAGGGATATGGGGGTAGAGCCTGGGTGGGATTGTGTTCAGTGCAGACTCAACGGGCCAAAGGGCCTCTTTCTGCACTGTAGGGTTCTATAAGTTCATAAGATATAAGAACAGAATTAGGCCATTCGGCCCATCGTGTCTGCTCCACCATTCAATCATGGCTGATATACTCATCATCCCCATTTTCCTGCCTTCTCCCCATGACCCTTCAGCCCATTACCAATTAAAAATCTGTCTAACTCCTCCTTACTAATGGTCCCAGCATCCACCACACTTTGGGATAGCGAATTCCACAGATTCACAACCCTTTGGGAGAAGTAGTTTCTCCTCAACTCTTCTAAATTTGCTACCCCTTATCCTAAGACAATGACTTCTCATCCTAGAATGCCCTGTAAGAGGAAACATCTGCCTCACATCTGCTTTATCCATACGTTTTATCATTTTACATACCTCAATTTGATCTCCCCTCATTCTTCTAAATTCCAGAGATATGTGTGTTTTGCATGTATTCTACTCACAGAGTCACACCAACTAAGCAGATGGTCATTTATTTTATTTTGATGATCTATGTGTATATGTGTCTGCATAAAAAGAGAGTTTTATGGTTTACTAATTATTGTGTGTTTTCCTCAGAGAATTTACAGACAGCAATGAAAGAAAAAATATCTCTTACGTACAGTGATCAAAAGACTAGCACAGCATTTTACTTTGAAATGCTGTCGCATCTTTCTTCATTCGCCCTGTAGGGATTTTTCGGGCAGCACAGTTTTGAAATTCTGAGCTTTCACAGCATCCGAGGAGTCAGTAACCAGTATACTGTTGGAAGAATTTGTGTCTGCCTTGCTTGTGGTTAACTTGGAAACTTCACGGTGGATTCAAAGATCAAACGTCTGCAAAATTGATTGGGCTTCCACATCACCAGACCCCCAGGCCTGCCGTCTGTGTCAGATGTTGTGTGCACCATATCTCTGTCCACTGGAAAATCAGGACTGTATACGCAGATATTTGAATGGTCCAATATAAAACTGACCTTTTTCTTTAACCTACCTGTAACTGCAGCACTATATTCTGCACCCTATCCTTTCCTTCTCCCCTATGTACTTTATGAATGGTATATTTTGCCTGTATCGCACGCAAGTAACAATACTTTTCACTGTATCCCAGTGCATGTGACAATAATAAATCAAATCAAACAAAAAACAAAAAGTGCATTTGTTTCTCCTTAAGGCAAAGCCATCATAACAAATATATTATGGAACCTGTTTAAAGATAAATTATGTCATTTTAATTTGACTTCATGGTGTACATGAAGTTCACCAAAAAGGAAAATGATTAGGCAAGTAGATCATCCACCAGACAGATCAGCCATGCTGCCTCTGCAACCCAGCAGGTGTTTCAAAAAATGTTTTCCAAAAGCTCCCGACTTACTGCCAGAAATAATGATTTTTTTTCCCCTACAAAGGTTAGCAGTTCCACAGAGATGGGAAGCAATCTGTTAAAGGGCAGCTTAATCCTTCCTTTCCAGGTATATTATATATTCATATTAATTGTAATAATATAACCACACAGATGCTGAATGTGAGAATGCTGGAAAGCCACAACTGAATCACAATGCAGACCAGGGCTCGATATCCCACAACTGGGATACACAGAAAAAAAGAATCATTGGCTTATAAAAGTTTGAGTTAAATATTTGAGATAAAACAGTTCCACTCTGGCCATCCTCTTTATAAAGGCAGCAGAACCTGTCCCAAGCAGGACAAGAAACCAATGCAGAGTTTACCTTAGAGTGTCTTGTACCTAGACAGTCTAATAGGACTTACTTATTTTCAAATTGCTGTCTGAACAATATTCCACAGCAGCTTACATTATCAGTGTGGGAAAAAAAGATAAAGCTAGATGTGCAGACTATTTAGCATAAACAACAGACTAACTCTGACAAGAGATATTATCAGCTGATTTATAATGAAGCAAAGTACAGTTCAGGATAACATTAATCCATAGTCAAAGTTCACACTTACTTAGCATAAAAGATCGTGCCAGTTTGATTTTTTTGACAAAGGCACTTTCAAAGAACAAATTGGCGATATTTCAGTGTTACCTATTACATGAAGGACAGCTTAAAGGGGAAGTCCAGACAACAAACAGTATTGATTCGATCCACAGAAAAGCCTTTTAGTAAATAGCTGGTGGCAAGAATTAATTTTATCTTTTTAATCAGTAACTTCAAAACAGACCGTCAAGGTGAATTTTCCAGATATTCAGCTTACTATCTGCTCATATGATGCAATGTGCAGCTGCATCTGTGACTGTGCAGAAGAATCAATGTCATTAATTCGTGCTAACAGTTAATTACTGTGGGTTTTCTGTGCACTTCCCCTTTAAGCTATTCTTTATTCAATATTGACAACTGATACTGTTCTTTAATTCTACCCACATTAAAAATAAAATAATTGCCACTGAGTCCTGCTGATAGCTTAGCAGCTTGCACTATTTCTAACCAAAAGGATTAGTTTAAATAAATGCTTGCATTTACGGGGCTGTGACATATCACAGGCATTTTGTGACATCATTTGGAAAGCCTTATTGTAAGACTGACTTCTTGATCATTAAATTGCTACATAATTTGATGACTCACACCTATGAACAGAAATCTTGTTCAATGTTAAAAAGCATACATTATCCTCCGCTTTATAAACAAGGGATTGAGTACAGAATCAAGGAAATAAGGCTAAACATTTACAAATCCTTGGTTAAGTCTCAGCTAGTGGCAGACTTTCTGGATGCATTTGCCCCAAGACTGGAAAATCCCGCCCGAGGTCAACTGACCTTTGCATGGCCCACCCTTCTGCCCGCTATGATTCCAATTACAGGCGGGAAAATTCCAAACAGCACATTTTGTCCAATTCTGGCTACCAAACTTTGGGAAGGATGTCAAGGCCTTGGGCAGATGACATTCACTAAAATGATACAAGGGATGAGGGACTTGGGTTACATGGAACATTTCAACAAGGTGGGATTGTTCTCCTTTGAGTGAAGCAAGTAGAGATTCAGTGGAGGTACTCAATATAGTTAGAGGTGATGACAGGATAAATAATGAGGCTGTTTGCATTGGCAGGGGGGTTGGCAACCAGTTGATACAAACTTCAGATCATTGGCAAACAAACCAGGGAGGCAATGAGGAAAAACAATTTCAGCAAGCTGAAAGACTAGTGGAAGCCGATTCCATAGTGATTTTGAGAAGAGAATTGGGTAAAGGTAAAAATTTGTAGTGGTTGAGAACGTTCAAAGGAATAGGACCAAAAGTTTTTACAAAGAGTCAGCAAGTTGATGGTCACCTTGTATGTATCATGATTTCAAAGAACAAAGAAAATTACAGCACAGAAACAAACCCTTCGACCCACCATGCTGCCCGACTGAACTAAAACCCCCTATCCTTCAGGGGACTATGTCCCCTTATTCCCATCCTATTCATGTATTTGTCCAGACGCCCCTTAAAACTCACTATTGTATCTGCTTCCACTACCTTCCTTCAGGCACCCACCACCCTCTGTGTGAAAGGCTTGCCTTGTACATCTTCATATTAAGTAGACTTTTTTTGTCAGTTAGCAATGAGTGCTGCCCTAATGGCTCCAAGAGAAACTTCCCCTTTATGAACCTTACAGACCAGAAAATTCCTGCATTGATCCCTTGGCTGGAATTGTCTGCTACATACGTGCGCTAAAAGTGAATGTAGCGCAGCAAAGGGAAGTCAAAACGACAAAGGTGGCTACCGAGTGATCCTTGCAGTGTGCTTAGAGCCAGATAATGACAGGGTTAGACTCAATATTGATGTCAGATTGCTTCCTACCATTTACCATCAGGAAATCCTTAATCTGAAGGCTCAGAGGTCATCATACATCTTGTGAAATTATACCCCAGTGAGAAAGAGAGAACATGCATTTATAATGAAACAACAAACAGAAAATGAACGGTCACAGACCTGAAACATTAACCCTGTTTTCTTGCCACAGATGCTGCCAGACCTGCTATTATCATTACTTCAGCATTTTTTGTTTTTATTTCCGATTTCCAGCATCCATGGTATTTCAGCTCTGTGTTTGCATTTGTATTGCACTTTTCGTGACCTTAGGATTTCTTAAACACCGCACAGCAATTTAGGCCTTTTTTGGTAGAAAAGCCATCATCATAATGTAGGAAACACAGTAACCAATTTGGGCACAGCAAGGTCTCCCAAACAATAATGTGATAATGACTAGATAATCTGCTCTAGTTATGTTGTGCTTCACATTAGGGACACAATTACCATTTATTACTTGAATTTTATCCCACAGTTACTTGCAATCAACGGAATCATTCTGTACAGTTTGGTGCAGCACTAATGATGTGGCGCTGATTTGATTTCATCCCGACTTCTCTGTACATTAGCTTTGAGCATTATAAAACTGGAGTTTCTTCAGGTTAGATCCAGCCTGATTAAAAATCAGTTGACTACTTCCAGCCCACTGCATTCAGCTTCTTAATCCGCATGGTGAAAACCTTTGGATTCTGTGTGTTCTGTTTTAAACACTCACTTCATTTGCTGCCAGGTGTCCCTGGAGAGGAAAGCATGCGGAGTCCACGGGCATCATCGAGACCTTCTGTCCCCTCAGGGGCTAGGGTGTATTATCGGCCCTCTGTAATGACTTCAGTCAGGCAGATGAGGTTGGCCTGTTATAGTATGAACCCCCTGACTGAGTCCTGGGCGGCATGGTGGCACAATGCTTAGCACTGCTGCCTCACAGTGCCAGGGACCGGGTTTTGATTCCCGCTTGGGTCACTGCCTGTGTGGAGACTGCATGTTCTCCCTGTGTCTGCATGGGTTTCCCCCGATGCTCTGGTTTCTTCCCATAGACCGAAAGATGTGCTGGAAATGGACAAGAGGCTGACCTTGCCGGGAATACCGTAAGATCACAAAAGCTGAAAAATCAGGTAAGATCCTGATTTCTCAACCCTCGTGCAATTTACACTAAAAGATGTCTCTGACTGAGTCCTAATTGATGGTCCAAGCAGGGAGCCCTATATTCTCTATTTAAAGCAGGTGTGTCAGTCTGTTGTCTCGTAAATAAAGGAACTTTTGGTGATGGGACCTTCATTTCCGTGGATTTATTACACCCTCTTAATCGCATTTTGATTTTGTGTTTTAAGTTTCATTTGCACTTTGTTTATTTTTGCTTTGAACAGTTCCTACCACCTCCCCCCACTCTTTTTAAGGGCCACCCCTTTCATGTTGTCCCTCAGTTTATTTTGATTTAATTTATTTGGGTGGGTGCTGTTAGCAACAAATGTTTCGCTTTTCTATTCATTTTGGGTACTCAGATCCAGGCCTTGAAAAGCAATGAGGATTCTGAAAGATTCCCTCCATGCCTTTCTGTTATTTCTAGGATTTGGAAACACAATTGGAAAGAGTGAGAAATTCATCCATGCTTAAACAAAGCCAGTCATGTCATGTTATAGCCCTGTGTGAAGAGTGGTGATAGGGTCTCTACAAAAGATTAATTGCTGCTTCCACAGCTCAATTAAGACCCACCAATGAAGTGTGGGACATTTATTAAGGTGAGGCATAAATAGGTTCATCTGGGATCCAAGGAAGTTAAGCAGCCTTAGTTGTTTTCTAATGCATCGGCCCACTTGCACAAGACTGAAGGGAGCACACATGATGAGGTGACACAGTGGTTAACACTGCTACCTCACAGAACTAGGGACCTGGATTCAACTCCAGCCTTGAGTGACTCTTTGTGTGGAGTTTGCCCATTCTCCACATGTCTGTCTCCAGGTGCTCCAGTTTCTTTCCATAGTTAGGTGGATTGGCCATGTTAAAATTCCCTTTAGTGTCCCACGATATGTAGGTTAGATGGATTAGCTATGGTAAATGTGTGGGGTTACAGGAATAGGAGAGCATGTGTAAGATACTCTGTCAGAGAGTTGGTGCAGAGTCATGGGCCAAATGGCTTCTTCTGCACTGTAGGGATTCTATGACGGTTTGGGGGAGTCTGAGCATCTGCAATTGGAAACTCATGCTAAATTTTTCAATGCACAGGGACAACTCACACTGACCAAGACAAAGGCCGCAATGAATGCAGAATCGGCAAAGGAGAAAGTATTCAATTTCTGGTAGCAGGAAGCCAGATTGCAGAGATAAAGAACATCTCCTTAAAGTTAAAGTTTATTTATTAGTCACAAGTATGCTTACATTCACACTGCAATGAGGTTACTGTGAAAATCCCCCAGTTGCCACATTCCGTGCCTCTTTGGGTACACTGAAGGAGAATTTAGCATGGCCAATTCACCTCACCTGTACATTTTTGGAATGTGGAGGGAAACCCGGAGCACCCGGAGGAAAACCATTCAAATACAGGAAGGATATGCAGGCTCTGCGCAGACAGCGACCCAAACCGGGAATCAAACCCAGGTCCCTGGCGCTGTGAGGCAGCAGTGTTAACCAATGTGCCGTCGTGCCACTTTTAAAGGTTCCCTTATATGATGTTGAAACATGTAACAACAGTATGTTCCACTTTTGTTATAATAATGGTCTGCTGTGCCACTCCTAGGGTATCAGTCAGGCTTGCTTTTATTTGGATACAGAAGGGTAATGGCTATGGACGATTACAAGGGTGCTCAGTGGAGTCTGTACCCAATGAATGTGAAATTACAAGAAAAGAAGATGAGCCATCACTTCAGGAGACACTCCAGCCCCAAGCATATTAACCCCTTGTCCACAGCTCTCAAAGACTCAGGTGGCATCAACATTGAGAGGTTCTAATGGACACAATACTATTGCATATCTGAGCACTCTCTTCTATTTTCAGTCCCAAGATTTTTTTCATTTAAGTTCGAAAGGTATAGCCCATTCAAGATCATGGATGCCCAGCAGTAAATATGGAGTAGTTCTCTCAACAAAGTAGAACATAGAACATAAGAAAACTACAGCACAGACAGGCCCTTTGGCCCACAAGTTGCGCCAGTCATTTCTCTACCTACTAGGCTTACCTATAACTCTCAATCCTATTAAGTCCCATGTACTCATCCAGAAGTCTCTTATAAGACGTTATCGAATTTACCTCCACCACCACTGATGGCAGCCGATTCCACGCACCCACCACCCTCTGAGTGATAAAACTGACATCTCCTCTGTACCTACTCCGCAGCACCCTAAACCTGAGTCCTCTTGTGGCAGCCATTTCAGCCCTGGGGAAAAAACCTCTGAGAATCCAACCAATCAATACCTCTCAACATCTTATACACCTGTATCAGGTCACCTCTCACCCTTCATCTATCCAAGGAGAAAAGACCGAGCTCTCTCAACCTATCCTCATAAGGCATGCCACCCAATCCAGGCAACATCCTTGTAAAAAGTACTCAGATTAAACAAATGATGAGTGTGAGATGAACCATTTGCTAACCAGCCTTTAAACTGTGAGACGAGATTACAGACTATACACATACATTAATAGCCATTCAGTTGTGTAGTTGATTCTATACTGTTGCCACAGGAAATTCATTTATTTCAAACTCCTTTTGCCACTACTGGTTGCCTTATTGTCCATGCACACTGCTTGAGAAAATCTACAAGGAACAACGACCTTTGTATAATCACAGTTATCTGGACATGTTTTCTTGAAAGTTAATCTTGGAAAATACTCCTGACAGGATATGTTGTATGAAATGAATAGATGTGGATTCATACATCAGACTTACAATGAAGGATAGATTTCACTTTGTCAATCTCTGCACAATTTTCAGAATTTTAGTTTTGCATTGCATGGTTCACAAATGAATGATGGAATTGAAATGATAAGTACACACTGACAATTATAATTTTAGGTCTTTTTTGGTAAAAATGCAACAACAACTTGCATTTATCTAGCGCTTTAAATGCAACAAAAGGTTACAAGCTGCTTGTCAGCTTGATACAAATAAAAATAATTACTTAACACAGAAGAAGACAACAGGACAGGTGACCAAAAGTTTGCCCAAATAAATATCGAGAATTATCTTAATGGAGGAGAGGGAGGGAGAGAGGTTTAAGGAGGACATGCCAGAACTTAGGACCTAGGTAGCTGAAATCACAGTTGCCAGCAAATAAAGTCAACAATGTGCAAAAGACTAGAATTAGGACAAATGCAGAGATCTTAGAGGCTGGTCTGGCTGGACTAGATTAGAGAGATAGTGAGTGGTGAGGTCATATAATGATTTGAAAATGAGGATGGAGATTTTAAAATTGAGGCTTTGCCAGACCCAGAACCAATATAGATGAGCACATATTTTATTAAAAGCACATGAGTGAACAAGACTTGGGCTGAGTTAAGATAAATGCAGCAGGTTTTGGATGAGCTCAAGTTTAAGTATGGTGGAAGATGGGAAGTCAGCCAAGAAAACATTGGAACAGTCAAGTCTAGAGGTGACAAGGTGCAGACGAAGGTTTCAGCAGCAGTTGAGCAGAGTCAGGGTCTGAGACGGGAGATGGTACAAAAGTCTTAGTGATGGAGTGGATATGTGATCAGGAGGTCGACTTGGGTCAAATACAACAGCAACGTTGAGTATATATTATAGTAATATTATATTACTTTTATAATATGTTATTATATATTATAAAAATATAATCCTTTTAGCTCCAGATTTTGCTTGGGATGAAAATATTGGTTAGAGAGTGGATTCTGAGGTGGGGTCCAAAGGAAATGGTTTCAGTCTTACCAATATTTAGTTGGAGGAACCTTCTTGTTCTTCTGATGGTGGATGACAGAGAAGCAGTGTAACAAATCAACAAAAATGGAGGAACCCAAAGGAGTAGTGGTGAATTAGAACAAGTGTCATCAGTGCACATTTGAAAACTAATGTTATGTTTTTGAATAACTTGGATGAATGGAATGAGGCAAGTGCAGTCCCATGGACAACAGAGGAGAGGCATTGCAGGACGATGGCAGGATCAAGTATGTAAAAGTTGCTGTTAGATGGGGGAGGATGATAAGTCTCAGCCTTAGTCCAAAAGGCTGTCATTTGTGACTGTGATTAATACTGTTTCAGTGCTGTCAAGGGACTGGAATCCTAATTGCAGAGGCTCAAACATGGAAATGCAGGAAAACATTTAACACAGATCTGGGGAGTGATGATATGTTCAAGGACTTTGGATAAGAAAGGAAAATTGAAGATAGGTAGTTTGCAAGAACAGAGGAGACAAAGAGGGGTTTGTGAGGAGAGAGGTGATTGGCAGCAGATTTGAGGTTTGGGAAAGGAGACTGTGAAACAGTACCTGAGGTGAGGGAACCACTAGTATCATCAATTATCATGGAGGCCAAAAATCAAAGTTAGGTGACAAATGGTTTGGTCAGAAGCAGATCAAGAGAGCAGAAGAGGGCTGTCAGCAACAAGATGAACTCAAGAGAGAGCAAGATCTGAGGGAAAAAAACAATAGGTTAGAAAATAATGAACATACACCGACAATTATAATGTGAGTTTTTGCAAAAACAACAGCAAAAGTGGGGTAGCGAGGAATACAGCATTCAGTTGAAGAATTAACCATTAAATCTGTTTCTCTCTCCTAAGTGGAATATTCCAGAACTGCTGTTTTACTTCAGTTGTTATTTTGGAGTCCAGTTTATGATTACTAACTTAACATTTAGAATAAGATAAAGTTGAAAGTTTACTTATCAGTCACAAATAAGGCTTAGATTAACACTGCAATGAAGTTACTGTGAAATTCTCCTCGTCGCCACACTCTGGTGCCTGTTCGGGTCAATGGACGCTTTCAGACTGTGGGAAGAAACCAGAGCACCTGGAGGAAACCCAGGCAGTCACAGGGAGAACATGCAAACTCCACACAGACAATGATGCAAGCTGGGAATTGAACCCGAGTCCCTGGCGCTGTGAGGCAGCAGTGCTAACCAGTGCGCCCACCATACCACCCAGTAAGTACTGGGGAAAATATTGATTCGAATGTGGTAGCCACCAAGTAAAACATAGATAAGCTGAAGCTAAGAACTGCTCCAGGTTTTGCTGCTGAACTTATAAAAGCCTGTGAGGGGACTAAGTCAATGCCATTAACAGGGTAAGAATAGTAAGTGGTAAAAGAGCTGTAAATTGCAGCTATAACAAAAGCAGCCTGCTGCGAGTGCCTCAGCAAAGCAACGTAAAGCTGTGCTGTACCTAATGCTGTGTGTTTGCATTGCTCACTCCATCCTCATCACCAGCATCACTTTCGTGTTTTGCTTTTCCCTTTCTGGTTTTTGTATTCTTTCAAATGCAGCAAGCTTGTGCTCACAGCACTGATGTTCAAAAAGCAAAGCAAAGTGCCTTTTAGTGCTCAAAGGGAAATTGCTGGAATCAGAGAAGGACAGGCATTTGGACCCTGAATGGGGCTCAGCTATTACATGTTTGTAGATCATTCTTGTTCCTAGATTTTGAGAACACTAACTGGAATACAAGCAGAGGATTGTAATATGAAGTTGGGATGCAGAAGGATGACAGTATTGCTGGAAGCTGGGTTCCTCATTTGCAAAATCCAAAAAACAGTTATGTTTTCCTGGTTACATAAAATATTATGTCGGTTTATATATATTCATAACATATGAAAAATCTTATGTCTGCGTGTACTTCAAGCCTGCAGCACTTGGCACACTTCATGTATTAACTTGATGCGCCATCATAAATCCCTATGTCCATATTTAAAATGGGATTTGCTTAAGTAAGCTTATCAAACTGTGTGCATATTTACAAATAGCATAGAAGCAACTTGCAACCAGTCCAGTGCCGTCTTAATCTTTACCTAAATTTCAGGAGATAAGTAAGTAAACCATCGAAGGAAGTGAAATTTAAATCCACAGCAGGCCAGACACAGCACTATGAAGCCGGAGATACTTTGAGTTAGGTGCACAGTACCTCCTGCCATTTCCACCATGACCTGCATGTCACACGGTTTTGCCTCTGTGTGTATACCATGCACACTGGAAGCTTCCAAACTGGTGTTGTCATGTTGTCAACAGCTCGATTGGCAGGTTAAACTTTCTACTTACACATAGCTCCAATCAAGATACTCACTGTCACTCAATAAAGAACAAGCACTAACATGATTTAAAGGGCTCCCACTCAATTTGTAGACAAGATAATTTAGAATATCAACATAGAACCCTACCGTGCAGAAACAGGCCTTCTGCCCATCGAGTCTACACTGACCACAATCCCACCCAGGCCCTATCCCCATATCCCTACACATTTACCCACTAATCCCTCTAACCAACACATCTCAGGACACTAAGGGGCAATTTTAGCATGGCCAATCAACCTTACCCACACATCTTTGCACTGTGGGAGGAAACCGGAGCACCTGGAGGAAACCCACGCAGACACGAGGAGAATGTGCAAACTCCACACAGACAGTGACCTGAGCCGGGAATCGAACCCAGATCCCTGGAACAATGAAGCAGCAGTGCTAGCCACTGTGCTACCGTGCTGCCCATATCCTATTTCAATGTTTCTGAAAGTACTGTGGGGAAAGGGGGGTGGGGGGTGGGCTCGGTGTTGCAGTGCAGACTCCTGGATTTGCTGCTACATCCTCACAGTAGTAGAGGGGTACAATTTTGTCTTATAAAAAGCATTTAAACAGTTATATGGGTATAGAGGGATATGGGCCAAATGCAGGCTATTGGGACTAGCTTAGTGGTTAAAAACTGGACGGCATGGGCAAGTTGGTCCGAAGGGCCTGTTTCCATGCTGTAAACCCCTCTGATTCTACAGGCCCTATTTTACCATTTTCATTCTAAGTGCTGGGCAGACTTTAAACTGGGAGTGTTTCAGATCCGATTTTTGGACCTGTTCTCAAGCGCCCCCATATGCATTCTGCCTGAAAAAATATCAGTGATTCTGAATCATGCTGCAGAAGCCTGTGGGCTGGGCTTAATGCTCCTGAAATCCTGCAGTTCTGATCAGTGCCTCCAAATGCATATGCACAGATTAAAAAACGCTACCCAGCCACATCATTCCTGGGCTGGTTAATGCGTCCGCCTAGCCTCCACAAACATTGCCCCGCCCCTACAACATTAATGACTCCCTTATCACCCCACCCCCCCCTCCCCCGCTATCTAGACCGATCGCACCCCCTCCCCCGCCGACCACATGCTGAGCGGCAGCAGAACCCCTGTTTCCCCCCACTGGTTACACGCAGAGTGGCAGTGGACCTCACCCTTCCCCCTCTCTGAGCAGAGGCAGAGTGGCAGTGGAGCCTCTTCCCCGCTGACCTGAATGCAGCCATCTGACCCACCTCCCTCCTCCCCCACCGATCTGAGTAGAGCTAGCTGACCCACTTCCCTGACCACCACATCCCCACCACCCCCCCTCCGCCTTGCCCCCATTGATCTGAGTTAGAGAACTGTGGGAAGCTCAGAACTTATCTCCTAAGAAGTTGGTTCGCTCGAATTGGACCTTTGCGGACCACGTCTGTTTCATGCCGAAACTGGACCGTCGAGTGCAGTGGTAAAAGGGAAAATGCCAGTAAGTTTGGGTGTGCAGCCTGTTAAGTCAAATTAAATTCGTACAAATGTATTTAAATTGGCGTCACACCCATTTTGGGTGTGGTCCTGACAGTGGCCATTTTCGGACATTGATAAAGGGGGAACCTGTACCTCTAGCCTCAGCCTTTGCCCAATTAGGGTATCACATACCTACAAATGCTCTTTCAACCCTACCATTCATATGCTTTCCCTCACCTTTCCCCACTTACACTGCTGCATGTTTCACACCTGTATCTGACAGTTTGTGTATACTGGCAGCTATTCATAACAGCCATAGCAGCCAAACAAGCTTCATGATACGGAGTGACTCCCTTCTCTCAGCTTTGCAGGAGAAAGTGACACACAGCTAGGGTCTTCAGGAAAGAAGTGGAGTGAAGAGGTGCACCTCCATGTAAAATCCCTCATGGAGGAGATGGTACTGGTCATTATGGGGTGGAGATCGCTGGGGTTTCGATCATTATGTGGAGATGCTGGCATTGGACTGGGGTAAACACAGTAAGAAGTCTCACAACACCAGGTTAAAGTCCAACAGGTTTATTTGGTAGCAAACGCCACTAGCTTTTCGAGCGCTGCCCCTTCATCAGGTGAGTGGGATTTCAGATCACAAACAGGACATATACAGACACAAACTCAATTTACGAAATAATGATTGGAATGCAAGTCTTTACAGCTAATCAACTCTTGGAAGTACAGACAATGTAACTGGAGAGAGGGTTAAGCACAGATTAAAGAGATGTGTATTGTCTCCAGTCAGGACTGTTAGTGAGACTTTGCAAGCCCAGGCAAGTGGTGGGGGTTACAGATAGTGTGATATGAACCCAAGATCCCGGTTGAGGCCATCCTCATGTGTGCAGAACTTTGCTATCAGTCTCTGCTCAGCAACTGTGCATTGTTGTGTGTCATGAAGGTTGCCTTGGAGAACGGTTACCTGAAGATCAGAGGCTGAATGCCCATGACTGCTGAAGTGTTCCCCAACAGGAAGAGAACACTTTTGCCTGGTAATTGTTGAGCGGTGTTCATTCATCCATTGTTGTAACGTCTGCATGGTCTCCCCAGTGTACCATGCCTCAGGACATCCTTTCCTGCACTGTATCAGGTTCCCAATGTTGGCCAAGTTGCAAGTGTATGTACTGTGTATCTGGTGGATGGTGTTCTCACGTGAGATGGTGGCATCCGTGTCGATGATTTGGCATGTCTTGCAGAGTTTGCTACGGCAGGGTTGTGTGGTGCCGTGGTCACTGTTCTCCTGAAGGCTGAGTAGTTTGCTGCAGACAATGGTCTGTTTGAGGTTGTGCAGTTCTTTGAAGGCAAGAAATGTGGGTGTGGGGATGGCCTTGGCGAGATGTTCATCTTCATCAACGACATGTTGAAGGCTCCGGAGAAGATGTTGTAACTCCTCCGCTCCAGGGAAGTACTGGATAACAAAGAGTACTCTGTCCGCCGTGTATAGCGTTTGTCCTCTAAGGAGGTCGTTGCAGTTTTTCGCTGTGGCGCGTCAGAACTGTCGATTGATGAGTTGAGCTCCATGTCCCGTTCTTATGAGGGCATCTTTCAGCGTCTGGAGGTGTCTGTCACGATCCTCCTCATCTGAACAGATCCTGTGTACACAGAGGGCTTGTCCATAGGGGATGGTTTCTTTAACGTGTTTAGAGTGGAGGCTGGAGAAGTGGAGAATCGTGAATGAAGTACTGAGGTGACCATCCTTGATGGAGATGTGTGTGTCCAAGAATGCAATCGATTCTGGAGAGTAGTCTATGGTGAGTCTGATGGTGGGACGGAACTTGTGTCTTCATATACCCTGTTTGTGAACTGAAATCCCACTCACCTTATGAAGGGGCAGCGCTCCGAAAGCTAGTGGCTTTTGCTATCAAATAAACCTGTTGGACTTTAACCTGGTGTTGTGAGACTTCTTGTTGTGATCACTGTTAGTGCTGAAGCCATTGAGGATGATGATATCTTCATAGCTAATCTTCCTTCTCACATCCCATCATTCCTCAGCCTTTTCTGATTTACAAGCTGCAGGTAGAGTAAGAATGCATCTCCTGCTTTCTCCTATTCCCTCAACATAACCCGAACCTCGTCCCTTTTCATTTTGGATGGCTAAGGACTCTAACATATCTTCAGTGCTGGAAACACCGGAGGACAGTGAAAATGAAGGGACAAGATAATTGTCACACTTTGATGCTGTTCTTAATTACATTTAGGATCTTGTCCTCGATGCAATGCCACTGCATGATGGCTGAGGACTGGAACAGATCTGATTTGCCTCACCATTGCACACTTCTATGTAACAATTTTGTAGAATCTTATTTCTGACAAAATCCTTCTCATTTTAGCTGGTTGCCACATACTTTCTGTGGGATCCTGGATGCAAATGCATTTCCAAACTCTAAACTTGGCAATTCAGTACCTGTGTTTTTATTCAACACATTGGTCACCTTCTGTTGTTGCTTCAGAAATTGCTCAATTATTTTTGAGAGAGTAGAATGGGTAAAAGTAGGTAAATCTAAATATGAGCTCTGCCAATGACGGAATGACTGAATTGGAAGGTATCACTCTGAGATGAACCAAAGCATTTGGCAGTACAATGTCACATTGGGTTTGCATTGCAGTCTCACAGCTCCAGGAACCCAGGTTTGATTCTGGCCTTGGGTCACTGTCTGTGTGCAGCTTGCACGTTCTCCCTGTGTTTGCATGTGTTTCTTCTGGGTACTCCAGTTTCCTCCCACAAGATGTGCAGATTAGGTGGATTAATTGCACTTTGATGTCCAAAAATGTGCATTTTATGTGGATTAGCCATAGTAAATATGCAAGGTTATGGGGATTAGGTGGAGGGGAGAGCCTGCTTGGGATGCTCTTTTGGAGAGTTAGTGCAGACTCGATGGGCCAGGTGGCCTCTTTTCGCACTGTAGGGATTCAATGGCATAGATCTTGCTTGGTCTGTCTTATAATTAGGTATTTTATGTGCAAATGATTTAAGAACATAAGAAATAGAAGCAGGAGTAGGCCATCTAGCCCCTCGAGCCTGCCCCGCCATTCAATAAGATCATGGCTGATCTGAAGTGGATCAGTTCCACTTTCCCGCTTTCTCCCCATAACCCTTAATTCCCGTGTAAATTTGTTAGATCGAGAGTAATGAGGAGAAAAAGTAGTGTGATCAATGGTCCATTTCTCACACATATCCTGCAATGGTTTACCAATAAATATTAGTCCATTAGCTGTAATAATCTCTCTAGGTACACCAAATAAACTGAAAATAGCACCCTAGAGAGTGTGCAACTGTTGTGCTTGACATATGAAGTATGACATGGGGGGGCACAGTGACACAGTGGTTAGCACTGCTTTTTCACAGCACCAGGGACCTGGGTTTGATTCCTGTCTTGGGTAACTGTCTGTGTGGAGTCTGCACATTTTCCTCCTGTCTGCGTGGATTTCCTCCGGGTGCTCCGGTTTTCTCCCACAGTCCAAAGACGTGTTGGTTAGCTGCATTGGCCACGATAAATTCTTCCTCAATGTACCTGAACAGGCGCCGGAGTGTAGCGACTCGGGGACTTTCACAGTAACTTCATTGCACTGTTAATGTAAGCCAACTTGTGACTAATAAACAAACTTTATTGTGTAGTTGCTGAACAATGGGGTACTTGGTACAGTAATAGGACATAACGAAGTTAAGGCCATGGCATAAAGGAGATCAAATGCAATGTTGGACAAAGAATGGGTAGGAACTTGATGTTAAATCAATGAAACTTCGTTTTGCATATGTTCTTGACCGACCTCATTCTCTTGAAAACACCTTCAATATCATTATTCATACCCAGGCTGAATTGAACTAGACCATCCCTCGATGATGCTTTTCCAGTTTTTGTTGAATACAATCTTCCAGTTTCTTCTGATAACTGCTGGCATTTGCATTGTGTAAAATGTAGCAGATCAATTTGGAAAACATATTCAAGTGAATGTCAATTAAGTAAACTTGTATACCTAAGAATCTGGATGGCATTTTACAAGAAAGATTCTAGGTGACCAGCTAGTATGAAAATGGAAGAGTTCTGATCCATTTTTTGGGTGAGTTTTCACACTTAATCTTTCATATTGAGACATGGAAAATTTGGGCTAGACTGTTTCCGCTGCTACAGGCAGTGGGCTGGGCTTAATTTGACAGCCAGCCTGCAGAGG
This sequence comes from Carcharhinus amblyrhynchos, assembly GCF_965287045.1. Lineage (NCBI taxonomy): Eukaryota > Metazoa > Chordata > Chondrichthyes > Carcharhiniformes > Carcharhinidae > Carcharhinus > Carcharhinus amblyrhynchos. The sequence continues at coordinate 24,085,132 of NC_137328.1, read as the reverse complement.
TAGGTATTGCGCAAGCATATTAGCAACCGTAGAGGGAGCTATTGAACACCTGCAGACGTCTAGTTCTGCACATGCGCAATTTCAACAGCTGGGGTCTGACAGACAGCGCTGTCAAGCCCCTGCCATTGCAGACCGCCTCACAAACTCTTTCCCTCCTCCACAATCACAGGGGTCCATGGCCGATCACGAGCCCCATTCTGCATGAACATGTAGCCTCCACCACTGCCCCCACACAACATCCAGACCCCCACTTATCCAATCACTTGCAGAGTGGCAGCGGTTACCCTCTCAGCCCAATCCAGTCATAATTGAGTGTGCAGTAGTTACCCTTCCCTCCCCCAACCCCGGTCAAAACACAGGCAACGTGCGAGCGGGGCCCCCTCCCTCCAGGATCGAGCTTCCCCTTCAGGCCCCACCCTTTTTTGACCCCTATAAGCCCCATTCCCTAGCTCCCCTAGAAACTGCCCCATAGGCTCTCCCCCAATTGGCCCTGCCACCACCAGCCATGCCCCATAGACCACACTACCCTCACTGGCATGTGGGCAGTGCTTAAGGTGGTATTGCCAGGCTAGCACTGCCCAAGGGGCACCCCTTGCCCTCACCCTCCCCGGGGTCCTCAACGGCCTCCAGTTCCACTGGCAAGGCCAACATAAATCTTCCCCATTAATCGGGAGGCCATAAAGGCAAGGAAGACTGAACGATTCAGCGCCAATCTCACTAAAAAGATGCAAATGAAGATTATAACGAATTCAGCCTCTATCCCATTTTTGATGAGATGATGACCTCACTGGAAATCTGGCTCTTGTAAGATCGCAAGAGCAGAAAAATTGGGCATGATCCTGATTCTCCACTCTCGCGCAATTTTACCAGCTCGCTTCGTCCATCTTCCATTCTCACTGGGTTAGGCTATCTGTTAAATGTATCTGCTGTGATCATCAAGTTAACTTTCTTGTACCTAATCTCACAGTTGTAATATTGAATCTTTGTTAAGAGATGTTGGAATCTGGGAAGTTTGCTGGTTAATAGTCTTTTGTAATAATCATAGATAGGTGTCCAAACGCAATATATGGAATCATTTAATGTATAAATTTGGATTGGAATGTGTATTTTGTTTTGAATTGAGTTTCAAATTGTGGCAAGACAATGACAGAGAGGGAATAGAGAGTGTGGGACTGCAGTGAATGGGGAAATGAAGTTGAGGTTACTAGTGTCACATTCAGATTAGTTGTTCACGTACAACATTGACTTTGAGGGTGATTTTGAGCCCAGGATTGAACTTCCCCTTCAGGCCCCATCCTGTCTGTGAGAATGGTGACACATGCTCAAAATCCAGAGGCCACGATTCACACAGGCAAATTTCTGAGTTACAATCTTCCCAAGACCTAATCAGTGGAGCGAACTGAAACACATCACGGGACCACAGAAAGCTCATTTTAATACATTAGCATGTCATTAGCTCAGACTCTCTCTGGAACCCCCCCCCCCCACCCTCCCCCACCCCTCACTGGTGACATCATGTCAACACCATTTAAAACAGATCTACACAAGCATGAACCTGGCACCTTCCCCTACAAGGGGAGTTTCATAGGTGAACGCTCAGGCAGCCAGCACCCTTCCTGGTATGCACTGCTCTGGGGGCACTGGACTGGATTCAAGGTGTATGGATAGATTCAATTCAGGGGGGGTCCCAGAATTGCCATTTCTGGGAGATGTGCTGGCAGGGGTCACTCTCAGGATTTCTCTACCCTTCATGTTGGGGATCCCTTGCTTTAAAGGTATTATGATGGCTGGTATGCAGGCAGCACTTTCTGTGTCCTCCTTTCCTGGGTTCCTGTTCATATCTCCGCTGAGAGAGTGTCCTTTCTTAGTGGGGGTTAGAAAGATGGTGGGAGGGACACAGCCATTCTCACACTCCATAGGGATGAGATGCGGGTGAGCGCAGTTGTTCCCCCAAGCTTGGTGGCATGAACAGACAGGGTGAAGACTCTGTAGATGAATAAAGTGAAATTTGTTGACAAACATTCAGATCAAAATGGCGACCCCTATACAATAGTGCCTTCTCCACTAAATGCCTATGATTTCTTCATCTTCCTGACCCGTCCACTATACCTAGGTGTCTCCCCAGGATCCACAGCTGAGCTTGAGGTGGACTGTTGACTTCCACACCCTTTGATCTGAGATGGTGAGTGTCCCCTGGGGTGGGGGGTCAGGAATTTGAGGGTCCAGCACTGCACTTGGATGTTGGACTGCTCCCCTCCTCGGTGTCAGAGGCTGGAGGTGTGTCGCTCACAAGGAGGGGAGGGATCATTGACAGATAGGTAGGTTTGCCCAGGGTCCAGTGACTGGATATACCCCTGTTGATCCTTCTCCCTCTGCGTTCCTGGGGGCCCCTGTTCACCACATGGGATGGAGCGGGGGGGGAGTGAAATCCAGAAAACCGCTGTGCTTTTTCACTAACACTCATGGATTCTCACCAGTCCATGCATCGAAGCCCTGCACCATGGTGTGGGCATCTCTTGCCATGGAGTGCATGCCCTGTGCAACTGCTCCACTGCAGACACCAATCTTGGGGTGTAGCCCTCGGTACAGTGCAGTGATGGCACCATTTCGTCAGATGAAAGGCAATGGGATTCCTCCAATGGGCGTTGCAGTCAGAGGAGGGCTATTGTTACCCTCTCCTGAAACTTCCAACTCTGCCTTTGTGGCTCCAGAGCTGTGGGATGACCTGACCAAGGGGCACATCATCGGCAAGGGGCTCAGCAGAGCCCTGGGCTCTGGCACCCCTCCAAGTGCTGGTTCTCTGGGATATCCCTGCCTCGGCCTACTGTGGATCGTCAACTGTGAGGTGCTCACGACTGAGTGACCCAGAAGCCTGCCTACTTATCTACAAAGATGCAAGAAAGCAACAATCATGCATATTGATACAGACATCAAGTTTCTACAAAGATGCAAGAAAGCAGACAAGATACTGAACCCAGTCCAACACTGGTATTCCATATCATGGCTACTTATTGGACCCACTGAGGTGTGAGTATCCGTGTTGGGGCTGGGTGTGGGTGACAGCTGTGACACATGTTCCCCGCTGGAGGAGGAAAAGTCACCCTGAGATAGCCTTCGGGGTTGCTCCCCACAAACCAACGTCCCACCCCCTCAGCACCACAGGACTTGGTAGCAACCCAGCTGAACTTCCTCACGCTGTGGGGAAGAGTTCAGAGAAATCACTAAAATTCCACTCTTGAGCAAGTGACCTGTTATGTAGCTTGATGTTAGTGGCATGACTCATCTGTGATGTCTCCTTCCCCAACCATAATGTCATGCACCCTTGTCCGTCTGCAAGTTTGCATTACTCTCCAAGGAATCCATGGGTACACTCTGTTTGCCCATGGTTCAGCCACCTTTTATGCACCTGGTCATTCTAGGGCTCGAGCAGGGACCTGTATGCCCAAGCTTTTCACCTCACAGGATCACAGAATCCTACAGTGCAGAAGAGACCCTTCAGTCCATGGAGTCTGCATCAATGCAGAAAGGCCCTGACCTGTTCACCTGGTCCCACTTGCCAGCACTTGGCCCATAGCCTTGAATGTTATGATGTGCCAAGTACTCATCCAGGTAGCCTGGGCCTCGGCGCCTTCCTCTGCGACTGGGTCCTGAACTTCCTAACTCACAGACCACAATCAGTAAGGATAGGCAACAACACCTCCTCCACGACCATCCTCAATACTGGTGTCCCACAAGCCCCCTACTATATACTCTTTATATAACTCTGTGGCCAAATTCCCCTCCAATTCGATTTTCAAGTTTGCTGACAACACCACCGTCATGGGTCAGATCTCAAACAACGATGAGACAGAGTACAAGAATGAGATAGAGAATCTGGTGAACCTGTGCGGCAACAATAATCTCTGCCTCAATGTTAACAAAATGAAGGAAATTGTCATCGACTTCAGGAAGGTAAAGGAGAACATGCCCCTGTCTACATCCATGGGGATGAAGTAGAAAGGATTGAGAGCTCCAAGTTTTTAGATACCCAGATCAGCAACAACCTGTCCTGGTCCCCCCATACCAACATTATCGTTAAGAAAGCCCAGCAACGCCTCTACTTTCTCAGAAGACTAAGGAAATTTGGTTTGTCATCTCCAACTCTCACCAGCCTTTACAAATGCACCATATAAAACATTCTTTCTGGTTGTATCACAGTTTAGTATGGCCCCAAGACCGCAAGGGACAAAGGTCTTTAATGTAGCCCAATCCATCACACAAACCAGCCCCCCATCCATTGACTCTGTCTACACTTCCTGCTGCCTTGGCAAAGCAGCCAGCCTAATTAAGGACTCCATGCACCCTGGACATTCTCTCTTTCACCTTCTTCTGTCGGGAAAAAGATCCAAAAGTCTGAGGTCACGTACCAACCAACTCAAAAACAGCTTCTTCCCTTCTGCTGTCAGACTTTTGAATGGACTTACCTTGCATTAAGTTGATCTTTGTCTACCCCTTAGCTATGACTATTACATTCTGCACTCTCTTGTTTCCTTCTCAATGAATGGTATGTTTTGTCTGTATAGCACGCAAGAAAATACTTTTCACTGTATTTTAATACATGTGACAATAATAAATCAAAATCAAATTGAATCAAACTTTTTTAAAGGATGTGAGGCATCCTGCCTCTACTACCCTCCCATGCAGTGCATTTCAGATCGTCACCACCTTCTGAGTAAAAAAGCTTTTCCTCAAATCCTCTCTAAACCTCCCTCATTTTTTACTTGTATCCCTTGTAATTGACCATTCATCCATCCTGTCCATGCCCCTCATAATCACCTGGACTCACCTGGGGGGAAGAGGGGATTCTTTTTATTTTATAGAACACCTACAGTTTCGAAGGAGGCCATTCGGCCCATTGAACATGCAACAACAACAATCTCACCCTATCCCTGTAACCCCATGTATTTATCCTCACAAAAAAAAATCAACCCAACCTGCATATCTTTGGATTGTGGGAAGAAACCGGAGCACCCAGAAGAAACCATGCAGACATGGGGAGAATGTGCAAACTCCACACAAGCAGTGACCCGAGGCCAGAAGTGAACACAAATTGTTGGTGCTATGAGGCGGTAGTGCTAACCGTTGTGCCACCGTGCCGCCCTACCTAAGCAACTGATCGGTGTCAACAAAAACATACTTCAGCATCTGCCATGCCCCATCCCACTGAAATTTAAAACAATTAGAGAAAACTGAAAAAAAACGTGTAGAACTGCTCCAGAAATGTGGTGAAATAATTCAGCAACTCGCCTGTTAGTGGCACTGGTTGGGGAATCCATCATGCCGCTCAGTGGGGTGTTCAGTTGTGTAAAGTTGAAGCAGGCTGAGACTCGATCGTGGGAAATCAAACTGACATTGCTGGCAGTAGATCAGCATTGTATGCTGATTATAGTCAGAATCGATCTGCCCTGCATGCTGGCAGCAAATGGTAGGTGTGCACGTGAAAGCATCTTTAACAATATAGTGTCAATCAGAAAAAAGCGCACACTTTGTGGATGTTTTGGAACCCATTGGGACCTTGTGTTGGGAGCCCAATTTCACCCTCAGCAGCGTGGGATGAATCACCCATAGGCTAGACCTGGTGAGGGTGGCACATTCTGCTTCCTGAAGGATATCAGAGGAGCAGTAATGTGTTTGCAACAGTCCAACAGCTTTCACAGTTAACCAACAGAACATCGTATTTACAACATGCTGCAATGGTATTTGAACTCACTGATGTCCACCATTGAAGGATCAGGACCTTAACTGACCATCTCTCACTCCTACGGCATGAACCTTACAGTAAAGAAGTTTAGTCTGTATCAACTGAATTTTTAGGTGACGCAACCTTAGGAATAAATTTGGGCATCATTAAAAATGCCTATGAATTGATGTTTTCACATTGGCCATGGGGTGCCATTGGTAGACTCTGCTGAGGTTGCTACTGAAGGTGTGTTGTTGGCTACATCAATTATCACAAAGCAGTCCATTCTCCATAATTGGTACCCTCCACTTTAACAAATATAACTTTCACTGCAGTCCCATGCTTTGTAAAATAGCACCTTTGCATTTTGATAATACATTAAACAGTATGGAAACAGAGTGCCTTGCTTAATGGACAAGAAACCATGACGAAAGTGGCCGCTAGATCATGATACAGAATTACATGATATACAGATTGCAGGAAGAGGCCATTCAGCCCAAGTGGTCGATTCTGGTGTTCATTCTCCACACCAATGAGCTCTTTCCATCTACTCCTGTATTCCTCTGTTTTTAAGTTTATTCACTATTGTTACAAGTAGGCTTACATTAACACTACAATGAAGTTACTGTGAAAATACCCGAGTTGCCACACTCAGGCGCCTGTTCGGGTACACTGAGGGAGAATTTAGCATGGCCAATGCACCTAACCAGCACGTCTTTCAGACTGTCGGAGGAAACTGGAGCATCCGGAGGAAACCCATGGAGAACATGCAGACTCCGCACGGACAGTGATCCAAGGGAATTGAACCCACATTCCTGGTGCTGTGAGGCAGCAGTACTAACCATTGTGCCATTCTTCTCCCTGATATAGTCACCAAACCACCCCCCCTCTTATCGGTTCTCGGTGGACAGTGCATTCTAATAGGAGCACAATTTCATAAAAGCTTCCCTCAGATTTCCACCACAGATATAAAACTAAAAGCCCAGTTAATATTACATGGCTGAAAAGGGTTAATTGTTTTGCAGTGAGTACTATCAATAATTAAAGAGACCGTCATTAATTCTCAGCTTCTCCTGTGACAGTTGGCAGTCTTTGTAGCGATCGCTGGACTGGTGTTTGGTTCAGTCAAATCTCAAAATATTTGTACGATAAACACCGAGGCATTTTGTCGTTGATAATTTCAATGTTATGAACGATCAAACCAGCTCATGGGAGGATGGTCACCACCTCTCAGAAAAAAAATCTCAGAACTGAAATAATTATTTTTAATGACAGCGTTCGCAGATGGGTTCTGAATGAAATTTTAAGTTGGAGTTGTTGGTGCTAAATTTATTTATAGAATGTTTAATGCCAGCAGTGGGTGTATTTCTCGATATAGGTGTTAACAGTTTGACCAAGGTTTGCTATTAAAGAATACATGCTGCAGTTTGTGGCATGTGACCATTGCTGTGGAGTCATCAGAATTTCTACAAAGCAAATCAGAAATTATATTTTCGGAGACCAAGCCTGCTTTGTTCGTATTGAATGATTAACAAACGGAGCTTTGCCAAAGATTTTCCAATGACGCATGGAGCATGATTCTCCCGTCTCTAATTACGTCTGACTTATTGTTTTCTTTTAATTAGTGCCACAAGTAGGCTTACGTTAACACTGCAATGAAGTTACTGTGAAAATCCCCTAGTCACCACACTCTGGCGCCTGTTCGGGTACACTGATTGTGAATTTAGCATGGCCAATGCACCTAACCAGCACGACTTTCGGACTGTGGGAGGAAACCGGAGCAACCGGAGGAAACCCAGACAGGGAGAAGGTGCAACCTACACATAGACAGTAGTCCAAGCCGGGAATCGAACTTGGGTCCCTGATGCTGTGAAGGAGCAGTGCTAACCACTGTGCCACTGGAGTGTTTCCCGCAGGTCTTAGCGTCGCCTGTCAAGTGGGATTCAACCATTCCAATTTTATGCATGATGCAAAACCCACCAGCCAACCTGGCTTTACAGCGATTTTTTTAAAGGACACCCTGATTTCAATGTTGAGAGACAGATCCCCCTTTTGCCCACAACAAACATAGTCACCCCACTGAAAGGAAAACACCTCCAATGTTTCAGCACAGAGGAGCATCCTTCCCCCACACCACTGAAAGAATGGGCCAGCCCCTCCCCACCCCGCCACTTCAACACCACCTGGCCACATGCTTCCCCCCTCCCCAACAACAGAGACACTCCAATATAGGATGCTGTTCAGGTCCAGTTCCTTGGCTGTATTGCCCCCAGCACTCTGGCACTAACACTCTGTCAACTACAGTGTCATCCAGACCTAGTGGGAGCAGAGAGGAAAGTTTTGTGCCCATGTGGCCCCTCTTCTGCTGCCAGGCCCTGTGGTTTGAGTGGACTTGGGTTGGGGGGAAGTGGTTGGCTCTTTCCTGGGATGGATGTCCTGAAGCTGGACTGCCACTTCCAGCACTGGGAAAGGTGGAGCTCACTCCTAGCATAGTAATTTCAGGCAGTTTTTTGTTATAAATATTCATTCTTGTCTGCCATGAAACCTTTGAAGTGGCTTGGTTAGTTTGAAAAGTCACAGCAACACTCTATTTTGTAGAAGGGATTGCCGTTTCTCTCAGTTTCTAAGCCCCAGGTGTGAGAAGATCCCTTTGACGTCCTCAGACTGTTAGGAGACGTCACTTTCTTTAGGGTCAGTCCAGCCACAAGACCCTCATCCCGGGAAAGAGTCCCGAGGTCAACCTCTTTCCCTCAGCCTGAACCCACCCATCTCCCAATTCTCTTGACGGATCCTCCTTCTGCAGCCTGTCGTGGCAGAGGGGCATATGGGCACAACAATTTCCTTGTTGCTGCCCCCCCCCCCCCACCCCCCCCCCCCCCACCCCCCTCCCCCACCTTGGAGTCCAAGTTGCCAGGTCCATGTTTGTCAGAACCTGCACCAAATCCAGGCCAGTGAACTACCCGCTGAAACATCGGTCTCCCAGTAATTTGCCAGAGAATCTGACCTCCAATCCACTAATGACATTTAAATGCCTATTTAATTGCATTTGGGCCGACATGCCATGCCAGGAGAATTGTAACAAGTCTAATGCCTGGTGCCATTCCTGTTTTAGCCCTGATGTCCAATTCACTAAGCCATCGGGATTCTTGCCAGAGATTAGCGGGCGCAATATCAAACTCTGGTTGTTATCCATCTGAAATACATTTTAATCTCTGCAGCATTTTACTTTGATTGATGCTATTTGTTTCAATGTTTAAAGCTTCTTTGTCATTCTGGGATGTGATCACATAACCATCTTTTACCTGATCAAAATGGTAAATGGCAGACTATCCAGATGGAAGATGGAAGAGGGAAGAGGGAGGTTGTTTCCACAGGCGGGTGAAACTAGAATTAGGGGGCATTGCCTCAAAATAAGGGGGAGCAGATTTCAAACTGAGTTAAGAAGGAACTTTTTCACCCGAAGGACTGTGAATCTGTTGAGTTTGCTGCCCAGTGAAGCAGCTGTGGCTACCTTGCTGAATGTTTTTAAGGCAAAGACAAATAGAGTTTTGAGCAGTAAAGGAATTAAGGGTTATGATGAGTGGGTGGGTAAGTGGAGCTGAGTCCACTGAAAGATCAGCCATGATATTACTGAAAGGCCTATTCCTGCTCCTAGTTCTTATGTCCATATGTGTGAGGCATCACAGTAGGAGAGGCAATGGCTTAGTGGTATTATCACTAGTCTATCAATCCAGAAACTCAGCTAATGTTCGGGGACCCGGGTTCGAAGCTCGCCGCAGCAGGTGGTAGACTTTGAACTCAATAAGAAATATCTGGAGTTAAGAATCTACTAATGACCACGAAACCATTGTTGATTGTTGGAAAAATCCACCTGATTCACTAATGTGTTCAGGGAAGGAAATCTGCCATCCTTACCAAGTCTAGTCTACATATAATTCCTGAGCCAGTGCGATATGGTTGACTCTCAACTGCCCTCTGAAATGGCCAAGCAAGCCAATCAGTTCAAGGGCAACTAAGGATTGGCAATAAATGCTGGCCAGCCAGTGTCACCCATGTCCCACGAATGGCAAAAAAAATGTTCTTATGTGCAAGGCATCACAGTGGCACTTGGTTCTATCGCTACCATTACAGCTGCACAATACACTTTCAGCAAGGACCTCTGATAGAGATTAAAGAAGGAAAAGCTGAGACAATTTTTCCTTTACTCTCCCCAGGGGCCTCTATGGTAAGTGTAGCATCCCAAACCTAATGCTGGCTGATATTAGATGGCTTAACACTGGGGATTTCCCCAATTATTGTGGCTCAGTCATTCACTGCGTGAAAATGCTGAGTAATCAAAGACTCTGGTCATTTAATCAAATCCCTGTTATTTTCTCCTCTTTCCATCATCTCTTTTAGCAACAGTGGAGCAGATGACAAATATTCCTAAACCTTCAATGGTGCCAATTTCTACTGGCTGCTTTGTCTGATATTTGCTCTCTGGATACCCATTCAAAGTTTGCCTGGGAAAACAGTGTTCTTAACCCTGCTGTTGCTTCTACAGTTACTTATTATTGTTGAACTGTATCAATTTCTTTGAAAAGTTGTCTTTTTCAAAGGGCAGCATGAATCAGTCATTCAGCCGAGGCAAGGATTTCATGTTGATCCAACTGGGTAGGAGTGGCAGGTTTCTGTCTCACTCAACCAGTTTTGTGACAATTGGAAAGATTGCTTGGGGCAACATGATGGCACAGTGGTTAGCACTGCTGCCTCACAACTCCAGACAACTGGGTTCAATTCTAGCCTTTGGTGACAGTCTGTGTGGAATTCGTACATTCTCCCTTTGTCTGCTTTGGATGTTCCAGTTTCCTCCCACAGTCCAAAGATGTGTGGGTTAGGTTGATTGGCCATGCTAATATCAGGGGGATTAGCAGGGTAAATGAGGGTTATGGGAATAGGGCCTGGATGGGATTGTGGTTGGTACAGACTCAATAGACCAAATGGCCTCCTTCTGTACTGTAGGGATTCTATAATTCTATGAGAGTCAGTGCAGACTTGATGGGCCAAATGATTTTAGATACATGAGGATTGGGAATCTGGTGGAAGTGATCTTTCTCTCTCTCTCTCTCTCGCTCTCTCTTATTTTCATAGGCTGGACTCAGATAGCAGCAACAGGAAACAGAATGAAAAAAGACTTGAGTTTGTATCCACCTTTTTCTAGAAATATACAGTCGAGAAGGAGGCCATTCAGCTCTTTGTATCTAACACATCTCTAATTAATTCAAATCTCAACCATTCCTTTACAGATTAGAGCAAAATATATTCTCCTCATCTTGCATCTGGTTTTTTTTTGACAGTTACTTTAAAGTGTGCCCTCTGGTGAATGGCCCTTCCACTATAGAAGCAGCTTCTCCACACTGACACAATCAAACTGCTCATACTTTTGAACACCCCCCATTAAATTTCTCTTTAACCTTCACGCTTTCAGGAGAACAAGCCCAATTACGCTAATCTGCCCCCATAAGTTTTTCTTCATTCATTCATGGGATGTAGGCTTTACTGGCTATGCCAGCATTTATTGCTGATCCTTGAGAAGGTAAGGGTGAGCGGACTTCTTGAAGCACTGCAGTTCGTGTCCTTCATCTCTTATTCTATTAAATCTCCCTGCTCCCTCTCCAAAACCTTGAAACCCTTTCTAAAGTATGGTGTCTAGATATGGGCATAATACTCCAGTTGGGGCCTAGTCAGCACCTAATGAATCAACAGCATAACCTATTAGTTTCTGTACTATTAATAAAACAAGAGGTCTCATTTTTAGTCTTCTTATCCTATCATCTTTCAAGGTTTGTGCATATGCTCCCAGGTCTCTCTGTTCTGCACCCTAGAAGCCTCCTTTCCCTCCAGAACTGGTCCCACCATTTGCTGGGCCTATCTCCATGGCAATCGCTTGATACAATAGTAAGTGTGGCAACCAGGAAGGAAATCCATCCTGAATCGTCATAACATAGCAGGGAAAGTATGAGAGCAGTTGAGGCGATGAAATGGCATTTACCAGAATCGCAAAGGAGAATTCGGCCCCAGTCAAACAGACCATTGGTCAATAGTGAACTTAGGGAGGTCACCGACTGTGATTTGTCTATACAGAACAGAAAATGTGCTGTCAGAATGAAGGCATTGAAACTCAGTACTCAATGGGTTAATGGCCAGTTTGGTGAATATTTATTGCATTCTGTTAAAATTTGATAACCACACTTTATAAAGTTATGATCTGTTGTGAGTGACCTATGCATCTGCTTTTACATTGAGGCCAGGGGCCAGGGAAACAATCCAGTCGGCGGCTGACAATATCTCTCCGTCCACTTTCAGTGAATACGACAAGCTCACCTGCTGAGGGAGCCTGAAGAAAAGGACAATCTCACCTGATTAAAAAAACATGAAGAGGGTATCAAATCAGACTCGGAGAAAACCACTAGAGACATCATGTACCGCTTAATTTTGCAGGCGGTGGAAGTGCTTTGGCCTGAGGTAACTTCTGAAGAGGCCATGTTTGCGTGCAAGTCTCCACTTAAAGCAATGCAGGCTGGTGAAGCTGATGCTCACACGAGTGTAAACTTACAACGAAATGCATGAATCGCATGAGATGTTACGTCGCTCAAACCAGTCATTTCCAGCAGGCGGCTAATGTTTTATTGAAGATAATCCTTAGAGGAGCTCTAAAAATTCATTCAACGCCTTCAAAAAAAAGTGTCTGTTTTGGTTGCAGGGAATGGTTCCCAATCACGAAAAGATAAAAACATCAAAATAAGCTAATGGGGCATCAGCCTTGAAATCCCCTCAGAAGGGCAAGCTGGTTTCAAAGGGAATACAGGCAGCAGATCATGCGCAGAGACTGCGTGAGCTTCCAGCGCCTGTACAGAGATTCGCTGCACTTACTAAACGTGACAGGACAAGCAGCCACTACTGCAGGCAGACTCAGGCAGGGGAATACTCTCACAGAATATAGCCAGCAAGCAGTTCTGCAAGAGGAGAGGATTATCAGAGGGGCTTAAAGGAACCACATTTTTATCTGTCAGCATGTGTTTTTTTTAATGAAACGGACACGGATATAAAAGGCACCAAGTGGCAGTGAGTCAAATATTGTAAGAAAGTGTCCTTATGTTTGTAAAATTAGCGCATTTTCAGCATAGGCAGGCATACAATGTAGCAGGATTGCTTAGGGCTAATTTCAACCTTGTGTAAAAGCGGGTGACAGTGAATAAGCAGCCACACATTATTATTCACACCGACTTCAATAAAAATACAACGTAGGAGAGCTTTAAAATGAGCTGCTGGTTTACTATTGTCCATTTGACACCTTTGTACACACTAAGATTAATTGTCAAATGAGGCTTTTTACAAGCTGCAAAAAAAAAATCAATGAAGGAAGAAACCTATTGGAATATAAAGGCACAATTGCTGTCATTCACATATTTCAAAGTTGAAAGAGAGATTCCACTTCTATGGTCGCTCTGATTTTCCAGCCTCGCTTGTCCTGAAACCGTAAAATCCTGCCAGAAGTCAACGGATCTTTCCATGGTCTGCCCCTCGCCCACTATGATTCCAGTGGTGGGCAGGACAGTAAAATTCTGGCCCTTGTATCTGGATAATGTGAGGCTTTCTAGGGAGAGGGTATCACTCATCTGGATAGACATCCAAGCAATCATCTTTGGAGTATTTATTGTCATTAATTTTTTTTAAAAAAACAAAGAAGGTATTTGCTGACATTGCTGTGTGATCAGTATATATAAGGGTTAATGTTGCAAACTATGAAATAGGATTGCCACTGACAAAATCTATCTGCTCAACAGGATAAGATCTGCCTCCTCATTCTTTTTGTATATTTTGCTTACACCCATTACAATAATAGAGGCATGAGATTGTGTTGGATGCATTCTCCTTTCTGGATCAAATTACAGTACCCACATATCAACTTCATAGGCATTAAATGTGACTCAGTGGCATTACTCTCAACTCTCAGTTAGCAGTTTGAAGGTTCAAAACCCACCCAAGAAACTTGAGCACAAAATATAAGAGGCTATTGCAGTATTGAATGAATACTACACTGTCAGAGGTATTGGACAGGATTTTACCTGCATGCCATGTCAGTCGATTGGCAATGACGAGCCAGGAAGTGAAAAATTGGGTTCTCGCCCAATGTCCCACTTCTCACGATATTGCCAGCCCCGTTCAGCTGGCAAAATCAACCTCACACCCAGGAAGGACACAAGCCTGAATTCAATATGAGTGACATGCTTGGCGTATCACTAATGAGACCTGGATGTTATCGCTTGGGCTCACCTACCTTAGTCTCCTCATCGGTGGGGGATCACAGATGGTTCCCACCAATGGGGACCAAATGTGATGGCCTCACTGATGGGAATGGAGGCCAGTGAAACCCTTGGGTGGTGTGGGGTGGGGTGGGTGGTGTGGGGTAGGGTGGGTGGTGTGGGGGTCAATTGGCTGGGGCAGTGATCAAGGGAGGAAGAATGTCCATGGGGGCTTGCAGGGTTGACAGATCTCCCAGTATACTCTGTATACTGTGGCCGGTATTTTACCATGTTTTATCTAAGTGCTGGGCCAATTTTAAACTGGGGGAGTTTCAGATCTGTCTTTTTGGTGTGTTTTTAGGCCCCACCCCCTAAATGCACTCTGCCTCTAAAATTCTGAGCAAGCTGCTTGCTCGCTGCAGAAGCCTGTGGGAGGAGCTTAACATGCCCAAGAGGGAGATAGTGCACATATTGCAGGCCTCTGATGCTGCACATGCACACTAGCAGCAGCAGGGGTCTGACAAAGACCGAGCTTTCAGGCCCCTGCTGGTGCAGGCAGCCAAAGCAGTTATCCGTCTTCTGCAATCACAGGGGCCTGCGGCCCAAGGTATCGCCCCTGCATATCTTTTCATGCCCTGTATGGCATGATTAAATGCACACACAGTCAAAAGTGTGTCACTGTGCTGTAGGGATTCAGTGGTCCTATGAATGTCTGATGGCAGGCCTAAATCTTCCATTCAGCATTAGAACACTGTGTCCAAACCTGATCACTCGCCTGGTTATGTTCAAAAGGACCCAACTCCTAATGCAGTGACCTGAACATCTCACTCAGCAGGAAACCACACAGAGGCCAGAAAAGAGGATCAATCCAGAAACACAGCTGCCATACCATAAGTTTAAATGTCCATTTTGAATGATAAAGGATGAGTTCCTGGATGAATGGGCGAAAGAGTGAGTGGGTAAGAAGGTAAAATAAGTATGGCAGGTAAGTGGATTAGGAGGTGTGGTGGTTGGTGGGTAATTGAGTAAGATGGATAGGATAGGTAAATGGATTGGGACGAGGTGGATAGGCAAGTAAGGTGGGTAAATGGGTTTGGGGTGAGATGGATAGGTCATGAGGTCAGTAATCATATAGGGTGGAGGAGTGGTGAAGGGTGGCAAGAGGTGGGTGATTGGGTTAGAAGGTAGTCGGGTCACGTAAAGCTAGGGGTTAGTTAGGTTGGTTCAGAGGGGTAGTTAGGCGGCCGGTGGTGTAGTCGGGTGGTCCCATTGGGGGGCTATTTGGGTGCTAGTCGGTGGAGAGGGGGTGGTAGTTGTGTTGGGTCTGGGGGGGGTGATGGTAGAGTCCTCGGTTACTGGGGGAGTGTTCAGGTCAACAATGTAGCCCAGTCAGAGGATTCTCAAACTGGGTTAGGGTACTTTTCGAAAGGCAAAGGGTGGTCAGGTTTGGGGGCATTGTTGGAACTGTAGATGGGCAATCGGGTTGGGTCTGGTCTGAGGCAGAGTCAGGTTGGGGAGTGTTATTGGGTGGTTGGGAGTGTAGGCGAGGGATCAAGGGGTGTGAATGGGGAATGGGATTAGTAGTTACCCAGGTATTAAACTAGGTCCCAGGTCTTCCATCCCAATCTGAGACCTTGTGGGAGTCCCAAAGGCTGACCTCCATGGGAATTGCCTGTTTGAACATTGGATGGGCAATTCCTCTGCCCAGGACCCTCCGACTTTGTCTCTGATCCAAGTAACTCCCAATTCTGATGAAACCAACCCTCCGCTTCCCCACTCAAATACATTGCAACCAGACTAACTACTCTACCCGCCTGTCACCTCATCCTACCCACGTAACATCTCACCCAAATACCACCCTACTCACCTACTACTTCACCCTCCTACTATCCTATCCATGTGCCACCATCCTATCACTTATTATCTCATCCACCTCCCACCCTATCCATCTGTCGCCTCACCCAGCTTTCACTGCCAATTCTACCCACTTACCATTTCATCCACCTACTAACCTACTCATCTACCAGCTCACCCGTCTACCACCCTTTGCAACTACCACCATACCCTCATATCACGTCATGCACCTATCACCCAACCTAACCACCACCTCACCCACCAGACTCACCAACTACTTATCCAAATCCCGCACCCACCCTACACACTGAACCACTTAGCTCATCAACCAGCCAACATACCCATTCATTCATTAATCCACTCTGAGTGGAGATTTAAACGTACCATCCAGTAGCTACAGCCATAAAATGAGGGGAATATCCTGTCTTTCCCAACTCTACAGCAATCGAATAAAGTTCTCTGAGGGACGCTGGGCTCTGCACTTCTGGGATAGTTTGACTGGAGTGAAATACAAAGAATCATTGAGACAAAGGAAAAGTTCAAGTGGAGAAATCCAACAGTGACTGTTGTTCCTCTGAAGATCCAAGCCTACATTTCAATCTGTCTAACGTTTCCTGGGTAACTATTCAGCAAAGAAACTCAGATCTCGCCCAAGTCTCAGACTCTGTGATGGAGTCAGAGATATTTATAGGAAGCCCTGGGAGCAAAAGGAAATGTCCATTGGAAATTGCAACCTCTTGGGGAATCCCATGTAGATTCATGTGTCAGGATTCCCACAGGAGCCTGACACATATCTCCGTCATACATCCACTCTCGAATGACCCTGAGAGCAGAGGATTTGACTCATCACATTGAAACAAACACTGAATGTTGGTCGAAGTTAGAAACTTGCTTGCAAGCCATGGCAATTATAACTCGCTGACCTTGGAATTATTGATTTTAAAGGGAAAAAAAGAACTGAATTCAAAGCCAAGACACATCATACGATCCTAACAGATCTCCAGGGAGACAAGCAGTTCCTCAGTCACAGATCACATGGTAAACCAGACAGCCAGGAATAAAAAGGTAGATGTTTTATGACATCTGAATCGATCTCTGAGAGTTACAATTCCTTGGACTTCGAAGCCCTACAGGTCTCTGCCCTCTGCATGCTGCCATACAGGTCCTGACCACGAATATCAATGGTGACAGGAGATGGAGGAAGCATTGACAGTATGTCAAAAGCTAGTTGCAGTGTTGCAAAAGGGCAAAACTCAAACACTCATATTGTACTGGAATCAGGAAAGGCAAAAGAGACAAATAGAAAGAACTTGCATATCTGCCTTTCTGAAGATCTCACAAGGTGCTTTACAGCCAATGAAATACTTCCAAAGTTTAGCCACTGCTGCAATCATAGTCACAGGAAGTTAGAAATATAGGAACAGGAATAGGCCATTTAGCCAGTTTAGTTTGCTCTGCCATTTAATACAGTCACAGTTGTTTGGATACTTCAATGCCTCTCATAGCCATTATCCCAATAACCCTTGACTTTACCGTTAATCAGAAATTTATCAATCACTAGTCAAAACATACGCAATGGGCAAAATTATATCAAAAAATGCCAGTGTTCGTTCTGGCGAGGAAAAATGGCATGTTTCTCTCTAGAGAAACACATCGGTTTTTCTCTCCAATTCTTACCGCATGCTATCACAGTAAAATAGGTTGGCATGTTTCACGCCATCAAGTGGGGGGGGGGCGGTGAGTAGGGAGGCAGGGTCTCAACATGACAGCAAAACCCGACCGCACTGACATCGAGGCACCATCTTTAAAGAGTGCCCAGATCAGAACAAACAAAAACCACCCCTAAGCCAACCAAGGAGGTCTCAGGTGATCCCTCCCTCCCACCTACCACCCCTAGTTGGAGCCAGCATTCCCCCCCAAGTATATCAGCAAAAGTTCTCCAAACTTGCCATGGCTGGAATTATCCAGTCCCCCAAGTGGCCAAGTTCTTTGTTTTCAGTGGTAGTGGGGAGAGTGAGACCAGAGAATTACAGCCATCGTACACCATTGTCGAGATAAAAGACTACATAAAACAGTATAATCACAAGTGGAGAAAATTAATGATGGGCTGCAGGTAATATAAACATCCACAGAGCTTGAAAAGACCAAAGCCATGACAGGACTGTCAAGCAACATCAAAGATCCATCCAAAAATCAGCTAAAGCCTCTGCACTTCCACCATGTCATAGCCCATAAGTTCCAGTGAATAACAATCTAGGTCCCGACAGGCAGCGGATTTATGTTTGGCTGCCCCCACCCCTTCCCGACAGGTACCGAGGTCAAAACCGCACATGACCAATGATCAGGATCTCTAATTGACCTACACCTCAAAGATTGGATACAACAGGCCCCATTGAACTTGACACAGCTAATCTTCACATTTTGATTGTCAAAGCATGGCAGTCAGTTCTCAAATTCAGCTGGAAATTCATCCCTAGCTCCTCTCAGGACACCAGGCATGCACTTGACGGAAGGCAGTGTACATCCAGTTACATCCCTACTGGTGCTATGGAGATTAAAAAAAGTTATTACAAAGCAACAGAAGTAAAAATAGAAAATGCTGAGACATTCACCATATGCTTTCCTGCAACTAAAGGAGTTATCAGTTATAGTTCAGTGGCAGCAGTCTTACCATGAGATTAGAAGATCATAAGACATAGGAGCAGAAATAGGCCATCGACTCTGCTCCACCATTCAATCATGGCTGATATTTTTCTCATCCCCATTCTCCTGCCTTTTCCCCATAACCCCTGATCCCCTTATTAATCAAGAACATATCTATCTCTATCTCAGTGACTTGGTCTCCACAGCCTTCTATGGCAAAGAGTTCCATAGATTCACCACTTTCTGCCTGAAGAAATTCCTCCTCATCTCTGTTTTAAAGGATTGTCTCTTTAGTCTGAGGTTGTGCCCTCTCGTTCCAGTTTTTCTTACTAGTGGAAACATCCTCTCCACATCCACACTATCCAGGCCTTGCGGTATCCTGGAAGTTTCAGTAAAAGTCCCCCTCATCCTTCCAAACTCCAATGAGTAAAGACCCAGAGGTCTCAACCGTTTCTCATACGACAAGCTCTTCATTCCAGTGATCATTCTTGTGAACCTCCTCTGGACCTTTCCAAGACCAGTACATCCTTCCTTAGATACGGGGCCCAAAACTGCTCACAATATTCTAAATGGGATCTGACCAAAGCCTTATACAGTCTCAGAAGTACATCGCTGCTCTTGTATTCTAGCCCTCTTGACATGAATGCTAACATAGCATTTGCCTTCCTAACTGCCAATTGAACCTGCACATTAAGAGAATCTTGATCAAGGACTCCCAAGATCCTTTGTGCTTCTGATTTCTTAAGTAGTTCCCCATTTAGAAAATAGTCTATGCCTCCATTTCTCCTTCCAAAATGCATAATCTCACACTTTTCCATATTGTATTCCATTTGCCACTTCTTTGCCCATTCTTCCAACCTGTCCAAGTCCTTCTGTAGCCCCCCCGTTTCCTCAACACTGCCTGCCCCTCTACATATCTTTGTATCATCTGCAAACTTAGCAACAGTGCCTTCAGTTCCTTCCTGCAAATCATTAATGTATATAATGAAAAGTTGTGGTCCCAGCACTGACCCCGAGGCACACCACTAGTCACTGGCTGCCATCCTGAAAAAGACCCATTTATCCTCACTTTCTGCCTTCTGCCAGTCAGCCAATCCTCCACCCATGCCAGGATCTTACCCTTAACACCATTGGCACTTAACTTATTTAACAGTCTCCACTGCGGCACCTTGTCAAAAGCTTTCTGGAAATCTAACTAAATCATGTCCACTGGTTCTCCTTTATCTAATTTCCTTGTTATCTCCTCAAAGAACTCTACCAGATTTGTCAAACATGATCTCCCCTTGATGAAGCCATGTTGACTCAGTCCTATTTTATCATGCACTTTCAAGTACCCCAGGATCTCATCTTTAATGATGGACTCTAAAATCTTGCCAATGACTGAAGTCAGGCTAACCGGCCTATAATTTCCCATCTGCTGCCTCCCTCCCTTTTTAAATAGCAGCATTACTTTAGCTACTTTATAGTGTCTGGGACCCTATCTGCCTCCACTGATTCCTGAAAGATCACCACCAATGCCTCCACAATTTCTTCAGTTATCTCTTTTAGACCCTGGGTGAAATCCATCCAGTCCAGGTATCTATCTTCAGACCTTTCAGTTTTCCCAGAACCTTCTCCTTAGTGATGGCCACTGCACTCACTCGAGCCCTCTGATTCTCCTGGAGCTTTGGCATCCCATTGGTGTCTTCTTCCGTGAAGACAAATACAAAGTAACTCTTCAGTTCCTCTGCCATTTCTTTGTTTCCTATTATTACTTCTCCAGCCTCATTTTCCAGTGGTCCAGTGCCTATTTTTGCCCCTCCCTTATCTTTTATATATTGAAAAAACTCTTCCTATCTTCTTTTCTATTACTAGCTAGCTTACACACATATTTCATCTTCTTCCCTCCCTTATTGCTTTTTTAGTTGTCTCTGCTCACTTCTAAAGGTTTCCCAATCCCCTGGCTTCCCACTAATCCTTGTCACTTTGTCTGCTTTTCTTTTTGCTTTTATGCTGTCCTAAGTTAGAAGATTAAGGCTGCAATTTTACCTGCTGCTCACGCCATGCTCTCACTGGAGCAAATTTGGAGAATTTAGTGGCCAGCCAAATCTCCACTTAAGTGCCCATGGTGTTAAGGGTAAGATCCTGGCATGGATGGAGGATTGGCAGGATGGGAAAGTCCCATTGGCATGAATGGTGGTAAGACTCCAGCCTGAGAATTCAAATCTTATTTCAGAAACATGAGCAGATAATCTAGACTGATACTTCAACAATGCACCCTCTTTATTTTTTTCAGTGTGCAGGTGATTTGTTTAAGTGCACAGCTCCTTTAACACTTTTTTGCAGGCGTGTATACACAGTAAGTCAAAGGGCTGACATGTCCTGCGTAGAGACTTTCAAGTTACTCTTCAATTCACTATTGGGAGTGTGCTACTCTTTCAGAGATGGCGAGGGGAATTCTCAATGGGGGAGCATATGGGGTGCAGCGAAATCTGGCAAAAATGCAAGTGTGCCATCAACCCAGCTCCAACCTGTCAACTTCTGCATCTCACTCCAGTATGATTGACTACATGCAAGCATACCCCTTGAGGAAGGTGTGTTGTCAACTGACATGTTAATTACTCAGCTAGAGTGATATTCAAATGCCTGTGGGTTTCCCAGGCTTCCAGGAATTTGCCAGTGAAAGCACGATAAGAACTCCAAGGGGGCTGATGCCATGACAGGGAATTTTGCCAACAATCATCGACACGTCGCAGCTGCTTTGTTATCTGCTTGTTTGAAAAGGTCTGTTCTCTGCTAAGAGGTTACTGGCTTTTGAAGTGTCATCTGCACTTTGGAGGCCTGAGCTATCAAATCAGCATGAGTACCACTTACATTGTGTTAAAATAAACCTGAGATGAGGGCCAGGAGGCTGACCCTCAGCAGCAGTATTCTCTTGCTCATAGCTGTAATTTCATAAGATTGCAGCGATTAGCAGAGAGGTGCACCTTGCAGAAGGGCACATGTGGCATCAGGATGTACAAGGAGAGAATTAAAATTCTCTACGTGTTGAAATGCCAGTGTCTCAGGAGGCTTGGGGATGGCATCAGGTGGGGCAGATTTTTGCCACCTGCAGAAAGAAGACCCACCTCTTGAATGGACCTGGTGACCACACTTTACCAAACACTGTCAAGGTCATTGTAGGTCTCAACTTCACTTCCTTCAGGGAGCTGTCAGAGACATTTGCAAAATATCACAGTCAGCATGGTCCATAAATGCATACTACAGTCATAGAATTTACAGCATGGAAACAGGCCCTTCGGCCCAACTTGTACATGCTGCCCTTTTTTTTAAAACTCCTTAGCTAATCCCAATTGCTTGCACTTGGTCCATATCCCTCTATACCCATTGTACCCATGTAACTACCTAAATGCTTTTTAAAAGACAAAATTGTACCCACCACTACTACTACCTCTGGCAACTTTTTCCAAACACTCACCACCCTCTGTGTGAAAGAATTGCCTCTCTGGACACTTTTGTATCTCTCTCCTCTCACCTTAAACCTATGTCCTCTAGTTTTAGACTCCCCTACCTTTGGAAAAAGGTAATGACTATTTATCTGATCTATGCCCCTCTATTTTATAGACCTCTATAAGGTGACCTCTTAGCCTCCTACACTGCAGAGAAAAAAGTCCCAGTACATCCAACCTCTCTTTATAACTCAATCCATTAAGTCTAGGTAGCATCCTAGTAAATCTTTTCAGCACTTGTTCTAGTTTAATAATATTCTTTCTATAATAGGGTGACATGAATTGAACACAGAATTCCAAGTGTGTCCTTATTAATGTCTTGTACAACTTCACCGAGACATTCCAACTCCTCTATTCAATGTTCTGACCAATGAAACAAAGCATGCCGAATGCCTTCTTCACCTTTCTGTCCACCTGTGACTCCACTTTCAAGGGGCTATGAACACGTACCCCTAGATCTCTTCGTTCTGTATCTCTCCCCAATACCCTACCATTAACTGAGAAAGTCCTGCCCTGGTTCAATCTACCAAATGCATTACCTCACATTTGTCTAAATTAAACTCCATCTGCCATTCATCAGCCCACTGACCCAATTGATCAAGATCCCATTGCAATTGGAGGTAACCTTCTTCACTGTCCACCATGCCACCAATCTTAGTGTCATTTGCAAACTTATTAACGATGCCCTCCATATTCTCATCCAAATCATTAATATAAATGACAAATAACAGTGGGCCCAGCACTGATTCCTGAGGCACATCGTTGGTCACAGGCCTCCAGTTTGCAAAACAACTCTCTACAACCACCCTCTGGCTTCTGTCAAGAAGCCAATTTTGTATCCATTTAGATCCCTCACCCTGGATCCCGTGAGATTTAAACTTATGCAACAATTTATCATGCAGTACCTTGTCAAAGGCCTTGCTAAAATCCATGTAGACAACATCAACTGCACGGCCCTCATCTACCTTCTGGGTTACCTCTTCAAAAAAACCACAAATTTGTGACACATGATTTTCCATTCACAAATACAAGGTTTAAGTTTATTTACTGGTGTCACAAGTAGGCTTACATTAACACTACAATGAAGTTACTGTGAAAATCCATTAGTTGTCACACTCTGGCTCTTGTTTGGGTACATTGAGGGAGAATTTAGCATGACTAATGCACCTAACCAGTATGTCTTTTGGATTGTGTGAGGAAACCGGAGCACCTGGAGGAAACCCATTCAGAAAGGGAGAATGTGCAAGCTCCACACAGATGGGAGTTGAACCCAGGTCCCTGACGCTATGAAGAAGCATAGCTAATCACCATGCTCTACGGATGACAGAGAGTTTACTTACCAGGGTTAGCTATTATGCTAACTTTACCAACAAGATCAGTCAGTATAAGTGGGCACTCCAGTTTGCTGCTCTACTTGGCATCCCATTGCAGCAGGATATCACTGACTGCAAGCATTTTACAGTTAAGGCAACCCCAGATTAATTGAGAGTCTTCAACTGCAAGGGCTTCAATATGTAGCTACTTTGCAACCATAGAAAAATCTTTATGGACAAGAGTCCCATGCATTTGGCATGATGCTTTCATCTTGTGCCAGTCCACTGTCCCCAATCACTATGTATTGTAAAGTAAAGATACCAGTTGGCTGCTCAGGGACAAGGGATTCCTACTTAAAACATGGCCACATCTCTCATAAGCCAGAGGAATGAGGCCCCAGAGCGTTACACTGTCTGTCATATTACGATCAGACCTGTCATTAAATGAGCCATTGGTCTGCTGAAGAAGCTCTTCAGGTGCTTGGCTAAGTTTGGGGGCATCCCAGCCCGGGTCTCCAGAATGGTTATTATGTGATGTACTTTGCACAGCATTGTACAGGGGTAACATCTCAACCTGCAGGAGAAACACAGAACATATTCGAACAATTCTAAGAGGGAGGAGAAACAGGAGGTCAAAAACGATATGGGCAAGATAGAACTAGTGATGCATATTGCTGCCCAGGATGCCTGGACTACCCCTAGTATGCCCCATTATTGTGAGGTTCATCAGGTCTGCCAAAGCACCCATCTAATACATCCAAAAGCCACTTTTACCCAAAATTCACCCCTCCTCTCTAACAAAAAGCATTCCTGTAAATAGTTAAATGATCCTCTCACAACCACACATTTCTCACCATCAATTCATAACATAAGAACTCATTATTACAAAATGGTAAAAAAAAAACTTCAGCATATTTGTTACAGGTAGTATATCTACGCAATGTAATTATTACTGGAGAGCAAACTGGAACTGATGGTTTAACCTGGATCTCTCAGACAAAAGTGCTTTCTCAAATAAACTGATATCCTGAGATTTAGGAATAAGCATTAAGAGATGAAGGTCGTGATATTTATTCCTTCACATTTACAAGGTAAAATATATTTAAAACATTTGAAGAGAAACTCTGTCCCCTTTGGAATATTATCATCAACATTAAACGCTTGCATTATATTTGCTACGAGTGACCTTTAAGTTGTTACAAAGAACACACTTAAGTGCCAAAAAATTTGCTTTGCTATGCAAAACAATGGCAGGCATGTTTACAGGGGAACGGTTAGCTGTAGTCATTTCTGCTGTGAACATCATCAATTACAAACTAATTATACACATTTGACATGTCAGATTATTTGATTGATGGAGGTGGGCTGACACGTATCGTTTTAAATTAACCTCATTACACAGCTAAACAGGATATCTGAGTGCCATTGTCTATTCTTTGGGTCCATTTATTTTAACTAACAGTGGTTTAAACAATGTTCCTGAAGTGTTTGAATCCTGAGCACACAAACACACCATTAAAGTATGCAACCTGACTCTGCAATGAGAAAGATAAACTGCCCTGAACTTTTATCACCTCATGTTTTGCCTGATAACAATTTCTTACCTACAGGGAGTCAAGAGTTATGGGGAACTGCCAGGAAAGTGGAGTTAAGGCTATGATCAGATCAACCATGATCTCATTGAATGTTGCAGCATGTTGAATGGGTTAAATGATCTACTCCTGCTCCTATTTCTTTTGATTGTATGAATATTTGAAGCTTCTCTTGCCTCACAACATTGACGTGGGAATTGTGAATTTAAAAAGAAGCAAGTTCCACCTTCTAGTATTCTGATAGTCACATGATACAAATATCATGGAATTGTTAATAAACCAAGTTGTGGAAACCAAGTTATATCAAATAGTTCAGAATAGATCAAGGCATAAGGGTAGGAAAATGCTCATAGTGGAGAGATTTGTAGATCATGGGCTAGACTTTCACAGAGTCATGGAGAATCGAAGGACATTTACAAATGGCATGGAACCTGATTCTGAGATTTCCATACCATTCCTGGTGTCCCTGATTTTCACTGCATGGGAGAAGGGTGTGGGCAGAAAGCTCACACACTGCAGTCCGAACTTGGATGGCTCTTTTGTGGAGATAGACATCTCCTAGCAATTTTCATGGAGTTGGCCCATTCCTAAGGACTTGTGATTTACAACCTCTCAGAGGAGATATGAAGGATATCTGGATGCAGGATACTTTTGAAAGACAACTTGAAAAGGTCCTATCGATTCCCCACTGCCACATGTCAACCCATGCCCATCCCCCCACCCCCCCAACCTCAAGGATCCCCCAACCTCAAGGATCCCTCATACTCGCCATGTCAACTCATAGTGCTTCCATGCTCATTCACCCAATATACACTATGTACAGAACCAATGAATATTATAGTAACAATGGCATGTGTAGAACAGCTTACAAAAGCAGATTTTTGTAACTTTCATTGACAAAGTGCTGCTGCAACAACCCTATAAAGTCAGTCAACCAGACCTTTAAAATATCAATTGCAAAAACTATATGCACTTGACGCTTCTTTATGCTAGTCTTTTGTGATCCATGCACTAGGACGCCCAGATCCCTCTGCACCTCAGAGCTCTACAATCTCTCACCATTTAAATAATAAGTTTCTTTTTTGTTCATACTGACAAAATGGAGCATTTTACATTATACTCCATTTACCAGAGCTTTGTCCATTGACGTAACCCAACTGTGTCTCTTTGTAGCCTCTACATACCCTCTTCACAATTTACTTCCTGACATAATATATTCAAAAAGTGCTTCTAAACTAATTAACTACTTTTGAATTGTGGTGCTATAATGCAGAAAACACTAGCAGCCAATTTTCACACAGCAAGTTACCACAAACAGTGATGAGGTAAAGAAGCAGATCATCAATTTTTTAGTAATATTGGTGAGGATGAACACTACTAGATGACTAGGAAAAATCCCTTGATATTCTTTGAATAGTAGCATTGAATCTTTTGAAAGAAATGTGATAAAAACTGAGGCTCCACTTTGCAAAGTCATCCTTGGATACAGTTGAATAAGGGAATCAGCCAGCTTCTCTGGTGCACTTATTGTTGTTTGTAAAATTACAGTAATGTCCATTAAAGGCTATGGAAAGGTTCAAATAAGGAAACTGGGTGGGCAGACTTGATCAGCAATAAAAAAAAATTGAAATCTTGATCATGAAAGCACTGCCTTTGGCAGAAAGCAAGCTGAGGACACTAAATCTATTGCACAAGAAAAGGTCTTTCAGGTCTGTGCTGGTATTTACATTTCACACAAACCTCTTTCCTTCCTAATCACTTCTCACCATCCTGTTCTCTGTTCCCTCCATACCCCTCTTCCTCATGCTTACATCAGATATCCCCCTAAAAACCCCCTTTCAGCCAGTCCATGTGGCCTGATTTTCTCATCGATCTTGTCATAAAGAAATTCCTATGAATCCTTTCTTTATTTGACCTGTTTCGAAATTCCTCCTGAATTCTTTATTTAACCTGCTCTCTTTTCTGAACACACAATATCAACTTCTTCACTGGCAGTAACACTGCCCTTGCGTGAGAAACTCCAGTCTACACTTTGGAGAATTCCTTCAAGAAATGTCTTACAATTTTTATAAGTCACTTTGCTTCTTCCCTTGGCAAAAGGATTTCAAGAATAAAATTATCATCTCTGCCACTGTCAGCCCAAGAACTTTTTAAAAGAATCACTTTGAGTCTACAGACATTAAAAAAAAATTAAATCCATTTTTAAAGCCACAAAGCCAACGCTCAGAATGGATCAGGCAAACACAAATCCACTCCTTGCTTGCTCCAAAAATCTAATTCAAAATCCAATTGAATCCAATTCAAGGTCCCCACAAGCAAACAATTTCCAAAATGACAAGACGAGGCATTGCACCCCATCTTGGGCTTGATCTAATGCTTGATCTTAGTCAAAAGAATTTGGAATCTGTAGACACCAGAGAATGATTTTATGTATTATTATGTTGTCCAATCAGTCACCAGACAAGCTACCAGGCCACAATTTAACTGTGACATTAGCCACAATTCTTGTAATGGCTGCTAAATCTCATAAGGTACCAAAAACACCAGTGAGATTTTGGTTTGTGATCTTCCCAGCTCTACTCCAATGATGCAATCAGATTTCTGTCCAGGAAGGTTGCAAGCCTGATTTGCATGCATTACCATTTCATTAGCGGGTGTCACGGCACAATGTCATGCCTTGCTGTATTTTCCCACCCAGCTGACGTGATGTCATGCTGGCACAAATTATTATTGCTCTTCGAAAACTGGAAGCTGGTGACCTGACCTCCGAGGGGAAGGTTGGACATGACCGTGCTTGTCACCACTATCTACCAGTGAGTCCAAAAGGAGAAAAGGTACTGGATAGCTCTGGAGGGGGGAAGGGTAAGAAGCAGGTCTCTGTGATTGACCTTGTAGGGGTCTGTAAGTCCATTTGCGGGGTCTGTGAGGTCAGTGGGTTTTGCAAAGTCAGGGAGATTTTAGAAATCAGGGGATCTGTGAGAGTGGGAGCAAAGGATTTTTATCAAGGAGGGATGACAGCAATGAGCTCCAGGATGATTGCCGTTTGTGTTAAAAGAGAATCTTTTAATACAGTCTAGCACTAAGGAAGGAACCAATTATGCCCAGTTGTTAAGCAGAGATTTATGCTTGTGACACTGATTGGCCCTCAGGAGTTAACCCTTTGCACCATCAGCTTCCCACAGTGTTATATCCAAGGCTGAGTCTGAGCTTTCAGTGAGGTGGCTGACAGACCTAGGGCCTCAGAAACAAGGGCCAAGGGGTCTGCCTCTCTCCCGGGCCCCCAGCTCCTGCATTTGTGGTCCCATTGGATTCCCCTCCTTCCTAATGCCCATCTTGGCATCCAAATGAGGGCATCCAGGTGCGATCAGGAAACCCAAGCCCCTCCTGAAAGAGGTTGCAGTGGTCCCATGCATATGACCAGGGGGCTAGTGATGCCCACATTGTGACACAGTCCCAGGAAGTCCAGGGTTAGGGAGGACCCTTGGGTGACCCTTCTGGACATGGTCTCTCCTATGTGCCTGGGGGGGTTTGAGATGGCTAATAATTCAGGGAGCGGTGATGGGCAATCCCCAAATGTTAGCTTTCAATGCAGGAAGATGATGATGTGCAGTGAGGAAAGGGCTGTATTGCTTCTCAGGGACACTGCGAATGCCTGACTCCTATCTGGCAGCCCACAGACTCCCTGTGGCTTGGGTCATTACAGACTGATGATGTAGAGTCACTCATCTCTCCTGATGCTATCTCGGGGAGGGTTGGTGGGCTTGGCTAAAGGATTCCGTGCATCCCTGAGTCCTGTCAGTATGAGGAAAATACATTCAATGAGATAACATAATTACATAGAGGGGTTAGAGGCAATGCCATAAGTCTGAATGCATCTCGAATGCTGGATGTGCTGTTATTGTCACCAATCAGTGGAGATTTGGCAGCCTAAAAGTAGTTAACAAAAGTGAGATCAAATATATACAAATGTAAGTGCTGTACATTCCTAAATGTTTAACCTACCTGCGCCAACAGTGCGACTACAACTTCTTAACCTTTCTAACCCCCCCACAACACCTAGGCGTCTCTCCAGAATCCACATCTGAGCTTGAGTCAGCCTGCTCACTACCATGTCTTATTGTGAGATGACTTTGATGGGTATCCTCTAGAGGGCCGGGACCTGGAGGGCCTCAGCCTGCTTGCTGGTGGCATAGGTGTTGTGGTACCATCCTGTTCTATCTGCTGGGCTTGAGGTGTCTTGGTCTCTGGGAGGGGGACTCAGATGGACTGGAAACTCCCAAGGTCTGCTGAGTGGAAGGCCCCAGGCGATGCACCAATGAATCCTCCTCTCGATGGGTGTTGCGCTGTGGGACAAGGGGTCAGCTGGAGTCGGAAGCAGAAGTCTCAATGTCCTCTGGGACTGGCACTCATGGATACCCACTGGTGTCTGCGCCATGCAACTGATGCTCTCAGCCAGTGAACTCATGCTTTGAACCATCAAGTTCACAGCCTGAAGGTTGGACCTCATGGCCTGAACCTTGCACTAGACATCTCCCACCATAGAGTGAGTGTTAAGCTCCACTGCAGACGTGACCTTCCACCCTCCCCACCCAGGCACTGGTATGGATTTCAGATTGGCAGCTATTGAAATGACCATCATTGTTGGGGCCGCTGAGGAGGAGGAGGGAGATGTCCGTCTACTGCAAGGTCAGTCAAGGCCAGATACCACAACAGGCAGGAAGAGATCCAGGGTCTACAGGGCACACAGATCCTTTGAGGGGATGACAGAAGCCACGTGTTGCCACAGGCTCCGGCTGAGTAGGGAGACAGTGCAAAACCTGTATCAGATCCTCACAGACCTGACATCTTGAGGGATAGGTGGATACCTGCTCCCAGTGGAAGTGAACTTTTACACCACTGGGTCCTTCCAGGCCTCCAGCAGGGACATCTATGGCGTCTTGTAGATGAAAATGCTCAAGTGTGTTCATGAGGTCATGGATGCCATGTTCGCCCGGGCTGGCAATCACATCCATTTTGACATGAGCCAGGCCGAACAGGAAGCCCAGGCTGCAGGCTTCGCTGCTATCACTGACAGGGCCCATGTGCAGGGGACTGTAGATGGCAGGCACATTTCCCTGTGGTTCCTGCATGGTAAGGAAGTGGTTGCATCACTGTTCTTACAGGTTGTCTGTGACTACAGGCTTATGATCATACACATATTTGCACACCACCCAGGGACTGTGTATGACAGCTACATTCTCCAGTTTTCGGACATTCCTGGGCTGTTCGAGAACCAACCAAGGCTGCTGCAATGGCTCTTGGGGGACTATGGATGCCCATTGAGGGCTTGGCTGGTGATGCCAGTGCATAGGCTAGAGACCGAAGCCGACACCTTCTACAGTGAAATCCATGCTGCCACCCAGTCCATCGCCAAGCGGTGCATCGGGCTCCTGAAGGTGTGGTTCCGCTGCCTGGACAGTTCTAGCAGGGCCCTCCAGTACAGAGCCGTGAGGGTCTCCCGCATCATCATGGTTTGCTATATACTCCACAACCTGGCACAGCAACGGGGAGTTGAGGAACTGCATCTGGACGCTGTGGAGAAGGAGCCCAAGGATGAGCCAGAGGGTGGAGGACAGGCGATGCTGATAACACCTCTATTTTCTCAGAAGACTAAGGAAATTTGGCATGTCAGCTATAACTCTCACCAAATTTTACAGATGCACCATAGAAAGCATTCTTTCTGCTTGTTTCACAGCTTGGTATGGCTCCTGCTCTGCCCAAGATCACAAGGAACTACGAAAGATTGTGAATGTAGCCCAATCCATCACGCAAACCAGCCTCCCATCCATTGATTCTGTCTACACTTCCCGCTGCCTCAATAAAGCAGCCGGCATAATTAAGGACCCCACACACCCACCCACCACACTCTCTCTTCCATCTTCTTCCTTTGGGAAAAAGATACAAGAGTCTGAGATCACGTACCAACCAACTGAAGAACAGCTTCTTCCCTGCTGCTGTCAGACTTTTGAATGGACTTACCTTGCATTGAGTTGATCTTTCTCTAGACCCTAGCTATGACTGCAACACTACATTCTGCACTCTCTCGGTTCCTTCTCAATGAATGGTATGTTTTGTCTGAATAGCGCACAAGTAACAATACTTATCACTATATGTTAAGCGTGTGACAATAATAAATCATATCAAATTAAATCAAGGGTCTGGCAAGGCAGGGCAGCAAGGGAGGCTCTCATTGCAGCAAGGTTCAACTCAAGCGCTCGTGCAGTCTGGCAACTGACACCCCCACCCACTCACCTCACCCCAGTAGCCCTTAGCCCCCTCCCCCCCCTCCATACACCCCACTTCCCCCATGGGTCCAAATGGTAACACACCAGGGTGAGGGGCCTGGGTTGGCCGTGCCTGTGAATTTTTGGTCCAGATTGGAGGGTGATGATGACTCGCTCTGAGGCACTGTGTGATGCTGTCTTGGTGCCATACAAGTCTGATTCCAACCTGTTCTCCAACTGCATACTGGCATCTGGGCCTACATATGTGTAAGGGTTGTGGGCATGCGTGCAAGGCATTGGCTTTGGGGGGGTGGGGGGAGGACAAGGGGTGGGGTGGACAAAGGCCTTGGAGGATGGTGGGTAGTAAGTGTTGACACATAGTCTGGGGATACCAGGGTAGACCGTTTGTCACTTTTGGCTGAAGTGCCTGTATTGCGCAGCACAAAATTCTGCGTGTATTGTGCAGTCGGGGTATGTTCATCCCTGTGGGGGAGAAATCAGACAGATTGTTCACAACTGCGGGCAATAAACACTTAATGATTAAACTAAATGCAATAACATGAAGGGGTGATATTTAACTGTGCAATATAACAAATGTATGTGATTATATTCAGTGCCTAGTGTCCTAAACTATCTAGCTGCCTTTCACCTGGGCCTGCTTGGTTACCCTAAGAATTCGTAATCTTACGAGGCCTATTGCTGCATCTCGGTGTGCCCCGGGATGCACATCGAAGGGGGAGATGCTCAGCTGTGATTTATGCCCCGTGGCCTGTGATGCCCTTGGCAGGCATCCCCTGGGTAGTCAAAACCTGAAGTGCCCCAGCTGACTTATGGGCAACACTAATGTAGCCGTGCCACCCTGTTCATCCTGCCCATGAGATGCCCCAGTGTTGGGAAGGGAGAAATCAGAAGGTCTGGGGTGTCTCCTGGCTGGAAGGCGCTGGCATTGTCTCCAGCCCTTTCTCCTCCCTCAGTGTACCTATTGGCATTGCGGACACTCTATGGGATGGCAGGGCAGCTGGAATGATCTCTAGAAGCCTCAGCATCACTTGGCTCTGCCAGTCCTGGAGACCAAAACTGTGTCTTCCCCATAATGTGTGAACCCTCAATGATGGCCCTCTAAGATTGGGCCAAGCTCTGGAACCCCTTCGTGACAGCATTCTGTGACTGTGCTGAACCATGGTGGACCTGTGTGTCCATAATTAGAGCTTATAGGGAGCTTTCACTTTTAAGGGAGTTCAGCTGCAGCCAGTTTGGGCGAGTCACGAGCCTATTGAGTCAATTCCAGGGAGAATAATGTAGAGGTCGAAATGAGGTGGGGAAGCAAGAGCTCGTCTGCAGGGGTGCTGATGGGAGGATCTCTCCAACGCGGATGATCAGAAAGTGGGGAGTGCGGGGGTGCGGTTGTGATGATCAGAGGGAACTCTGCAATGGGGGATAATAGGCAGTGAAGATCGGGAGAACTATGCAATGGGGGATATCCATGGGGGGAGTGGCCCGTGATGTCTGGGGGTTGAGGGTGGCAATATCCATGAGGTGGGGGGGGGGGGGGGGTAGCAATGTCCAGGGGTTGGGGAGGAGCTATGTCCGTGGAGGGAGAGAAACAAGAGATTTCCAGGGATACTGGGGGATCGGGGTGCCTGCGCACTGGCGCTCCGAGAAGGCTGCAGCCGGCCTCCCTGATGAGATTAGGCTCTGCCCACTCCACTTCTGAATCACCTCATGCCCCGTGTATTGCAGAGTGCCAAAAGTTCATGTAACTCAGCTTGCTAAAAAAAATCCAGCAAGAAAACTTACAGTTTTCTCACCCGCTCCACACTTAGAATGTTTTTGGGATAATTCCTCCTTTAGTGTTTGACAGAGAACTAAGTTTAAACAATGATGATATTGAAACTAATCATAGCATCACAGAATCCTACATCTCAGCCCACTGTATCTGCGCTGGCTTGTTAAAATATACCTAATTAGCTCCAACCTTCTCCCCTTTCCCCTTTCCAATATTCCTGGAAATTCTTCAAGTATATATCTAATCCCCTTTTAAAAGTGAATGTACCTCTACTGTTCTTTCATACAATGCAACCAGATTGTACTACTTTAATGTATAAAATAATTTCTCACCATTCTGGTAATTTTATAACCTTTATTCTAGTAATTCCTATCTGCTTGATCAAAGTAATTTTGAACACATTTATAGAACCTCTTCTTAACCTGTTATGCTGCATGGGGAAAAATCCTATCTTTTCTCGCCTATCCTCAGAACTGGATCCCTCACGCCAACACCATTCCAGTAAATCTCTTTTACATCCTCTGAGCAAGGTGTGACTGAGTGCTGACTTACTCCAGTCACTGTCAAGAAGATAATTTACTGAACCCAACATTGTATTCAATGTGCCTGCACAAAGGTAACTATATAATTTAAGGTGTGGTGAATCTGGTGTTAGACTTGGGTGGACACAGTGAGAAGTCTCACAACACCAGGTTAAAGTCCAACAGCTTTATTTGGAATCATGGGCTTTCGGAGTGCTGTTCCTTCATCAGGCGAGTGAGCAGCCCTCTGAAAGCTCATGATTCCAAATAAATCTGTTGGACTTTAACCTGGTGTTGTGGGATGACTTACTGTCTAATTTATGGAAAAATAAAACTGAATACAGGAGGTCTTCTATGAGCAGACTAGTCTCATGGAGGAATGTGAAGTTTTCCAGTGAATTAACTGTACCTTTTCTTCCCCATGCTGCAATGTCTTCCTTAGAAATCACGGTCGTTGTGTTTTTCTAATGATCCACAAACCACTTGAAGAATCTGACATACTTCAAGTTCACCCGAGAGACTTTAAGGCAAATTTTTTTCCACCTCAGGCTCTAACTTATCGATTGTAATAAATGTCCCTCTTGCTTATCCCTGTGGCTTGTCCATAATTAAACTGCAACTCATTTAAAGTGTCACTAATATTAAAGAGAAGGTAGTCAAAGCCTGAATACAGGAATTGATTCATATCATGAAGTCAATAATATCATAAAGTCTGTAAAGTGCTGCGTTTGAGAAGATTTAGTTTAACAGCAGATTCTGAAGTGTATTTAATTATCTTTGTTATTTGAATACAATAGGGAGGGGAGGAGATGAAATATATTCTTACATTTTCCATAATCATGAATTGACTTAGGTTAATAATGGACCCAATTTTAACTCGAACCAAGTGGATTGGTTTTGAATGAATTGAAATCTCTCACAATGTCACGCACGGCTACAGGATCAAAATATACTGCAGATCCCCATTACCTTCACAAGGTGGCATGATGGCACAGTGGTGACCAACGTTGCCTCACAACGCCAGAGATGTGAGTTCAATCCCAGTCTCGGGTGACAGCCTATGTGGAGTTTGCATGTTCTCCCCATGACGGCTTGGATTTCCTCTGGGTGCTCCAGTTTCCCCTACAGTTCAAAGATGTACAGGTTAGGTTGATTGGCCATGCTTAATTGCCTCTTAGTGTTACAAGGATTAGCAGCATAGGGTAACAGGGATAGGCCTTAGAACACAGAACATAGAAAAACTACAGCACAAACAGGCCCGTCAACCCACAAGTTGTGCCGATGATATCCCTACCTACTAGGCCTACCTATAATCCTCAATCCTATTAAGTCCCATAGGCCTCAGTTGGGATTGTTGTCAGGGCAGGCTCGAAGGGCTGAATGGTCTCCTTCTGTACTGTAGGGATTCTATTCTAAATAGGTGGAGGCCTATAGAGTTGTAACATTGAAAGGGGAAATATTGGAGATGATTTGCAATCACCATCCAGTGCAAAGTGAAAGAAGGAGATGTACATTTGTATTGGGTGGACAGGGTGGTCTCTACCAGATCCTTGAAAGAACTGTCCAATTAGTCCCACTTGCTGGTTGTTATACTATAGGCTTACAATTTATACTTCATTTCCCAGCATGTATTCAATTCCCCTTTGAAAATTACTGCTGAATCTGCTTCCACCACCCTTTCAGGCAGTACATTCAAGATCATAACAATCCATAATAATTTCTCCTTACTGTCCCTCTGGTATGTTGGATAATTCATTCCTTACTCGCTTAACAAATTTGAAGATTTAGAGTCTGATAATTGGCTTCATTTATTATTGTTACAAAACATTTACCTCAAAATACCGTACGGGGCAGCACACATCAGTCTTATATCGAAAGCTAACATACACAAGTTAATCCAAGCCTGTTCACTTTGCCTGGCTTTAAAGGTAGATAAAAATACTTTCTGAGCAAAATCTCCTTACTTTTCTCATTTTATTTTTAATGTTGGATGCACGATTGAGTGATCTTTGAATTAATTGCTGGACGGAGATGGGGAGCCCGACATCACTTCCTATTCCTACGTTTCTCAAATCATTGTTCTTGTTATACAAGCCTTTGATATTTATGTTCAATGGCAACAGAAACTGATTGTCTTTTATATTACCATTTCTTCCATTCTCCCTGTTGTGACCAAAAGCCTGTTTTTAACACAGCAACTGTTTGGCTTTACATTATCCACCTTCTTTATTTATTTAATAGTCTGCATGTACTTCTCCTCTTCTGTTTAATGCCTATACTACAAGGCCCATATCCTCAGCATGTTGCTGAATGGCAGTGAAGCGTGGATAAC
Source organism: Carcharhinus amblyrhynchos (assembly GCF_965287045.1). Lineage (NCBI taxonomy): Eukaryota > Metazoa > Chordata > Chondrichthyes > Carcharhiniformes > Carcharhinidae > Carcharhinus > Carcharhinus amblyrhynchos. Next base: position 24,049,336 of record NC_137328.1, on the reverse strand, counting down.
TTACAACTAACAAAACATACATCTCTGGTATCTACAATGCATCCTAAGCATCATGTGGAAAGACAAAGTCGCTAATGAGATAGTCCTTGCCGTGGCAAACATGCCAAGCATACTAGCGCTAATCAGGTAAAGAATGCTTCATTGTTTATGGAGATGAGTAACATTGGAAGAGATTTTAACTAATTCAAAACCAATCCACTTGTTCAGAGTTAAAGTCAGAACAATTATTAACCTCACGGCTTGTACATGTGCACAGGATAAAAGGTGACTGCATCCCCAAGGACTTGTTATATGGAGAGGTATTTGCCTGTTTGTCCCGATCAGTGCGGTCATACACATAGTCATTGACCCTCTTAAGGATGGCATTGGTCACTGCCATGATGCAATAATGGGCACAGCCTGGGAGATCCCACACCTGCCCCAATAGATCCCTGAATAAATCTGGATGCATAGAAGTTACGAACCATAGTGACCAACAGAGTTACTGGTATTGGGTGTCCATTCATTTCTTTCTGTCTCCACTTGTCCTGAAGAATGCCACACAATCAGTGATGGCTTCTCTGGAGAGCCCCAGTCTGCATTTGGACAACTAAAGACAGTTCAATCTCAAATTTTCCCCCACAAATAGGCTCTTCTCCACCCAGGAAGCTGTTGGTGCATTCTATTGAGTCCTCCTCTGGTGAGCCCAACTGGAGGTTAAGCCTCTTGCTGCTCCTGTTGTTGCTGTTTTGGAACCGCTATTACTCAGACCTCTTCTGAGTCATTCCTCCTCCTCACTGGGTGTATCAGTCACTTGCCAAATGGTCTTCCTCTTCCAAAACTTGCTCCGCGCTAACTCTAAGCAAATAACATTGCCTCTCTGTCCTCCTTTCAAAATGCTCCTTCTCTCCACCAAACTTGGTGGTGGCAAACTTACATGCCCTACTGCCCTTTGGCAAGAGCACCCCAGGACTTTTGATGACGGCACTCTCTGAGGGTTTCTGTGCCAGTTGGCAATAACTTCCATTCCCCACTCTCCCCCTGCCACTGAATGCTGCCTTTCACTGTGACTGGGTAGCAGAGTTGGCACTGAAACCTCATCTTGTTGCTGCCACCATTAACCAGCCAGGTTCTGAAAATCTGTGAATCCCGTTTGCTGCTCATGAAAAACAAAATGCACCATTTAATTTCAGTCAACTGCCTTCAACTTCAAGTTATTGCCTTCTAAAATAGGTCGATTGATGTTCACCGCATTATAGTGAGAAGTCAGTTGTCCAACCTTCCTGCCGCTTATGAAATTTGGAGCTGACGTGGAATGTTGGACTTCCCTGCGTGCACCTGGGCTACATTTTTCAGCCCTCTCCCCACCACCTACCCCATTCTTATGTACAAAGTAATATTATAGCCTATACTTCTGTTCATAAAACTCAGGATTCCATGTGAATTTTTTATCACCATGTTCTGCTGCTTAAAAAGATTTGTTTATACGAATCTCTCTGTTCCTGTACTCACTTTAAAATTGTACTATTTGGTTTGTAGTGCTTCTGCTGATTCTTCACTACAAAACGCATGGCTTCCTATTTCTCTGCACTAAATTTCACCTTCCGTGGCATCACTTGTTCCAAAACCATAAAATCCCATCCAAGGTCAATGGACTTTCCCATTGTCCATCCCTCACCTACTCTGATTCCCAGGGTGAACAGGGCGGTAAAATTCCGGCCCGTGTGTTTGCCAATTTAATCAATCCATTTATGTCCTCCTAGAAATTAAAACATATTAAAACTTGATCCTTAGCCTGTGGAAAGGGAAATAATCAGACTGGATTCCTCTGCCTGATCATTCACTGATGAACCCTGCTGGAAATTGAATTGTCATGAGGCCAACAATTCTTCCAAGTACCCAACAGGTGAGAAAACCAGAGATTTTTCCACCTGTTTTTTAAGCATACTTAGCTTAGTGAATCTCTGGCACTCTGAAATTGTGTACTTCACAGAGTGCCTCAGATAGATTCATGCCAGAAAGTAGGGGCCACGGCCTCATCCATTGGAGAGGCCAGCAGCATACTGCTCAGCAAGCCATTGCACGTGTACCAAACTGTCAGTGGAGAGATCGGCACGTGTGGACTGGCCCCCCAATCACCACTCTCCTGAACACTGGCCTTCTGATTGCTTCCCAACCCTCCCACCGATCAGTGGCCTTCCTGACAACTAAACACCCCTCCCCCAATTGCTGGCCTATCCGACCACCCATTCCGCCCCGGGCCAAGCCCCAATACTATTCTCCATGGCCAGCCCTGATCGCACCCCTTCCTCCCTCCCTCACCAATCCCATTGCAGAATGCACAGTGGATCCACTCTCCCACCACCACCACCAATCAGCCCTCCCAGTAGGCCCTGCTCCAACCCAGTAGACAATGATTAAAGAATTTCAAGGAAAGGCTGCCCAGCCACTAAAGCAAGATTGCAAGTGATACAGATGGCGTCAAGAAAGTTGTCAACAAAGGAAGCACATTAAAGGCTGCTCTCTATCCATCTCTCTCTATTAGAACAACTGTGTCACCCAGTTTGAGAGACCAACTCTACAGAAATGCACATGTATGTGTATGTGTGTGTGTGCGCATGTGTGCACATGAATGCGTACATATGGTCCCAAAAGACTGTGTGAAGGCTGAATGCTTGACATCACATTTTTATTCTTTTCTTGGGTTTAATGGTTAATAAGTTTGTTAATTTTCTCTTTCTTGGACACAAGTAGAATTTGTTTGGTTTGCTCCTCAGTGCTCACATCTTAGGCAGCTAAATGAATTTTGATTTGGGAAAGGGCATAATCTTCTGCACAAGAAATTTAAGCCTTTGTTGTGATCAACTGAGGAGGTTGAGTAGAAGAGAACCAGTTTATTCTTTCGCACCTAGACATAACCAAGCATTCAACGAGAACATGTTTGCAATCACTTGCAATGCCTCCCGCAGCTAAATAGCCTGATAGTATTTCTTGTCGAGGTTCACAAATCATGAATGGTCCTTGAATGAGCTAATCGAAACTTGTTAACATCAATAGACCTTAACCAAATTTGAATCAATGTCTCCAGGAGAAGATTAATTATAGCAGAATAAACATTATGTTTGAAAGTATTAATTAGATATGGTGGCTTCCTTTTTACTGATTTAGATCGAACACTGATATTTACAACTCCTGCCTCAGTTTCAACTTACGGAATGCAGTCTCACTCACTGGATTAGAATGCCAGAACCCCAGGAGTGAATTTTCAATTCATGTACAGTGACTGCAACCAGTTACATCAATTTTGCAAACAGCTCTCACCTCATGAAATTTAATCAGGTTTGGGAGCACATTCAATTACCTGGACCATCAATTAATAGGAAACACAAGATTAGCTCAAAAGCGCCAATGACAATTTGATGTTGAGCATTTCTCCCATAAATCCAATGGCAATTTCTTTTTGTTTTATTTATGTTTTTGAAGATAAAGTCCAGTACAATTTCATTACCTTCAATCACATTCCTCTATTAATGCAAACATTGTGACAGTAATAATGAAATGGGTTTCGTCCTTTTTGTTTTACAAACAATTATACAGACTTAACTCTTCAGCTCTGTGATCCCCGGATTGGTTTCAACCATCAGAGGTGCAGCAGAGCAAGTTTCCAGAGCTTTTCGCTCGTGACTTTTGCTTCTCCCTCAAATGGTTGGGGTGGGGGGTTGGTGGGGATGGAAGGAAGGTGCATTGACGGCAGTGGGAGGAGGATTGAGGTGACAGGAAGTAGATAGGATGCCCAAGCCTTGATGGACCAGATGATCATTACTTGTCCGTGATTTCTAGACGTTATTGATATCTCATTGATTCTCTGCCAGCTCAGTTGAAGAGCCATCGAGCTAATTCAACCTGCTCTTTCCACATATCTCAGAATTTTTTATTCTCTTTTTGTCCAATTTTGTTTTAAAAGACTAGTATTGAATCTTTATTCTCCATCCAATCAGGCAGTTTGTTCTAAATATTTACCACTCTTAAAAATTATTTTACATGGTGTGGGCATTGCTGGTTCAGTTGACATTAATTGCCAATCCCTAACTACCCTTGAAAAAGTGGTGACAAGCCACCTTCTTCAACCCCAGCTGACCATATGGTATAGGTATATCCACAGTGCTCTTAGGGAGGGTGTTCCAGGGTTTTGACCCAGCAACATTGAAGAAATGTTCAAGGGCAGCATTGCGACACAGTGCCTCACAGCTCCAAGGACCCGGGTTCAATTCTGACCTTGGCTCACTCCCTGTGTGAGTTTGCACGTTCTCCCCATGTCTACATGGATTTCCTCCAGGTGCTCCAGTTTCCTTCCATAGTCCAAAGATGTGCAGGTTGGGCAGATTGGCCATGCTTAATTGCCCCTGAGTTTAAATAGATTAGTCAAAGGAAAGGTGTGGTGTTATAGGGATAGGGTGAGGGAGAGGGCCTGGGTAAGATACTCTATCAGAAGTCAGTGCAGACTCAATGGGTTGAATAGTCTTTTCTGCTCTGTAGAAATTCTATGATATATTTCTAAGTCAGGATGATGAATGACTTGGAGGGAATCTTCAGGTGGTAGTGTTCCCATGGATCTACCATCTTGTCCTTCAAGGTGGTAGAGGTCACAGGTTTCGAAGGTGCTATTGAAGGAGTCTTGGTGAGTTCCTGCTGAGTATCTTGTAAATGGCACACATTGCTGCCACGCTGCATTGGTAGTGGAGGGAATGAATGTTTGTGGATGCGGTGTCAGTCAAGTGGGCTACTTTGTCCAGATGATGTGAAGCTTCTTGACTGCTGTTGGAGCTGCATCACCCAGACAACTGGAGAGATTGCCATCACACTCCTGATTTGTGCCTTGTAAATGGCGGACAAGTTTTGGGGAGTCAGGATGTGAATTACTCACTGCAGAATCCCTAGCCTCTGATAGTGGAATTTCAGCAATGGTACTGCCATTAAATACCAAGGGGAGATGGTTAGAGTGTCTTTGTTGGAGATAGTTATGTGGCATCAATGTTACTTGCTGCTTGCCAGCCCAAACTTGGATATTGTCCAGATATTGCTGCATTTGGAAAGGACTGCTTCAGTATCTGAGGAGTTGCAAATCATACTGAACATTATGCAATCATCACCCTCATTTCTGGTAGACCAAAGATAAATAATAAAGCAGCCAAGGGAACTCCCCTAAAGAATTCCTGCAGTGATGTCCCGGGACTGAGATGTTTTACCTCCAACTGCCATCTTTCTTTGTCCTAGGTATGACTCCAATCAATGGAAGGTTTTCCCCCTGATACTCATTAGTCCAGTTTTACTAGGGTTCTCTGATGCCACACTCATCAAATGCTGCCTTGATGTCAAAGGCTGTCATTTTCACCTCACCTCTGGAATTCAGCTCTATTTTTCATGTATGGGTCATGGTTGTAATGAAGTTAGGAGCCTAGTAGCTCTGACAGAACCAAACTAGGTGTCACTGAGCAGGTTGCTGCTGTCTAAGTGCTGCTTGATAGCACTGTTGATGGCCCCTTCCATCACTTTACTGATGATCAAGAACAGACCGATGGGGCAATAGTTGGCTGGGTTGGATTTGTCCCACTTTTTTGTGGGTAGGACACACCTGCATAATTTGCCAACTCGCCTTGCCAAATGTGTAAAATAGTATTTCCTCATTTCGACTCTGCTTCTTTTGCTGATCACCTTAAATCTCTTCCCCGGTTATCATTTCTTGCCACTGGAAACAATTGAATTGCAAACTTTGGATCCAAAGTACTGGAGAAGTTGCAAAGGAATTGACGCAGTGTTTAGCACTGCTACCTCACTGTGCCAGCGACACAAGTTCAAATCCTGGCTTGAGTCATTGTCTTTATGGAGTTTGCACATTCTCCGTGTCTGCGTGGGTTTATTCTGGATGCTCCGGTTTCCTCCCACAGTCCAAAGATGTGTGGGTTAGGTGGATTGGCTATGCTAAATTGACCCTTAGTGTCAGGAGGACTAGCTAGGATAAATGCATGGGATTATGGCAATGGGACCTTGGTGGAATTGTGGTCGATACAGACTTGATGGGCCGAATGACCTCCTTCTGCCCTACAATTGGCGAATGAGAATTGGTGAATGACTGTAGTGTTACTGGTCATTCTGCATCATAATTAGAAGCCACACTCCATCGCTTCAATTCTGCGTGCAGGAGACTCGATCTGTCCTTGAATGTTTTCAAAACAAAACTCTCAAGTCAACCCAGACCTGAGCAGGTACATGAAGGAGGTTGAAGGAGAGATCTGGAACACGTTGAACACTTCTCTTATCTTGGCAACCACCACTCTTAAAAGGCCATTATTGATGAGGTGACCCAATATTGGATCAACGGTGCCATCTCTGTCTTTCATCAACTATAGAAATGCATGTTTGACAATCAAGATCTCCATATGTCAACATAGGTCCTAGTGTATAGAGTAGTTGCCATCACCACACTCCAGTACTGTCGTCAGAGCTGGGCCATCTATCAACAACTAGAGAAATTGCAATGCCTCTTCTGGTTTCAATGGGAGGACCATTGGACACGTTCTTGAGGCCAGCTCCATAAACATTCAGGCAAACCTGTGCAAAATCAACTATGGTGGCCTGGACACTGTGTCTGATTTCCTGCCAGGAGATCTGTTTTCTTTATTCTCAAGTGGCCAGCATTCCAGGGGAGGGCAAGGAAACTGCAACAAAGGCACTTTTAATCTATTCCTGAAGCATGACAGCTTTAATATTAATTGTGGGCAGAGCTCGTTACTAGTCTTTAGAATGATGACAACTTGTCCATCAAGCTGCGTCGTGCTTTGCGTCCAAAAGCCCTTAATGATGAGACAGAGCAGTGGAGGAGAAGGAAAGAAAAGGAAGCAAATCCTGCACTCTGTATCCCACCACATCATGAAACATTCAACCCCATTATCCAAAGATCTGTGGGTCAATAATCAGCCTCTTATGAAGACCCACGGCAAAAACTCATGACCATAAATAAATATCATCCTTCGGTTAAGGGATAGCCCATAATGAAACATTTATTTATCAGAGTCATACATTACAAGCAAGCATCTCCTAACACCAACCACTACAGTTTCAGTTTGTGACTATTTATAGAGGATCACATGAAACCCCAGTTAATGCTTACCATCTTCATACAACTAAACACAATTAAAATCCAATTAGCATTGGCTATGCAGCTATTCCCCCAATGAACCCTTGGTATCATTCTTGTGAATTTGTCCCAAAACCCCTTCAAAGTCAATGTATCTTTTCTGATATGTGATGTCCACAATCATATGCAATACCCCAGCTGAGGTTGAACCCAAGATTTATAAACTGTAGCATAACTTCAGCTCCTTCATATTCCAGCTTCTTGGAGATAAAGACTAAAATTCCATGAAACATTGTATCTGTCAACTTGTTTTCAGTGATCTCAGGGCACTAGATCCTAATCTCTCCGTTGTTCCTCCACAGTCCCTAGCTTCTTACTATTTAGAAAATATCTTGATCTATTTTCTTTCAGTCCAAAGTGAATGATCTTCCACTTCCCCATGTTAAACTCCAGCTTGCCACAGTTTTGCCAACTCACTTAATGGATCAATGTCCCTGTGCAATTTTACATTCCCATCAAGATTCATGCCTAATTTAGTACCATCAGTAAATTTGGATTTTTTTTGTCAGACTGTATCTCAGCTATCTGCTATTTCCTTACTTTCATTGTCAATGTTGTTATAATATAACCAATGATGCATTGGAATTTGTTATAAGTTAGCCAATGGTAGCATGCTGTGAGGATCAGCTGACAACCACATCCTTTTGTCATTGGTTACATTGTCTACTGGGTCAGCTGACCCTCACAGCATGTTACCATTGGTTACAATATAACAGGTTCCTCTTTTTTCAAATTAATTTTAGGTAACCATCCTCCAGTACTCTTAACAACTTTCCAGTACTTGCACCCCTTTCAATAAAACAATAACTAAGGGCAAAATGATGTGATGGTCAGCTGACCCAGTATAAACAGAAAGCAGATGGCGATTGTGGGGAGCTTATGTGGCTCGGTGTGTAGTCTGAGTGTTAGTGTAATGAAGTTTTCATTGTTAAACCTTTTTCTTTGATTTACTTTGTAAAGTTACTTATTTTATTAGTTGCAGCTGAAGTATCCTTACTTCTGGATGAATAAACATTGCCATTATTAGGTTTCAACAAGCCCATATTGATTCTGAAAAATATAAGGGGTGTGACTTTACCTACTGTTCACACCACACTCCCAGTGCAGTGAGGTTGGAGAATTTGATGACCAGCCAAATCTCTGTTCACTGTTGCGGGTTGGGAAAATCCCACTGGGGTGAGTGGTGATAAGATTCTGACCAACAGCGTTTATGCTATTCCTTGCGTGTATCTTTTCACACTTTTTTAGCTTTTGGTGTTGGCTTGTCACCCTTTGCTGCTCTTTGTACCGTTTGCCAGGACATGAGTTACTTTTATATGATATTTATTTTAGTTTTATCAGAACATTGAAACAAGAGCCAAGTATTTTGTGCTTTGAGCCTGCTTCATGATCCAATATGATCATGGCTACTCTGCAACCTAACTTTGACTTTCTGTATCTGTTAAACACTTGGTCAACAAAAACTTATCAATGCAAAAGCAAAATATTACAAGTGCTGGAAATCTGAAATAAAAACAGAAAATGCTGAAAATACTTTATAGGTCAAGCAGCATCCATGAAGAGAAACAAGGAATGTTTCAGGTAGATGATCCTTCTTCAATCCTGTACTAGCTATATCCCCCAATGAGGTGCACCCCTCTGATTTTGGTTTGATTTATTATCGTCATTTATATTAGCATTTAGTGAAAAGTATTGTTTCTTGCATGCTATACAGGCAAAGCATACCATTCATAGAGAAGGAAAGGAGAGATTGCAGAATGTAATGTTACAGTCATAGTTAGGGTGTAGAGAGGATCAGCTTAGTGCGAGGTAGGTCCATTCAAAAGTCTGGTGACAACAGGGAAGTTGTTGTTCTGGAGTCGGTTGGTATATGACTTCAGATTTTTGTATGTTTTTCCTGACAGAAGAAGGTGGGAGGGAGTGTCTAGGGTGTGTGGGGTCCTTAATTATGCTGGCTGCTTTGCCGAGGCAGTAGGAAGTGTAGACAGCATCAATAGATGGGAGACTGGTTTGCATGATGGACTGGGCCTTCGTACACGACCCTTTGTAGTTTCTTACTGTCTTAGAAAGAGCAGGAGCCAAACCAACCTGTAATATGACCAGAAATATTGCTTTCTATGGTGCATCTGTAAAAGTGGGTGAGAGTTGTAGCTGACATGCCTAATTTCCTTAGTCTTCTGAGAAAGTAGAGGCATTGGTGGGCTTTCTTAACTATAGCATCGGCATGGGGCAACCAGAACAGGTTGGTGGACAGGTTGTTCACTGTTGATCCCCTCTCCCCTGTGGAACTACAGGTTTGTTAGGAATAGGGTGTTGCTGGTGCACTGAATATTGTTCCTTCTGATGCTCGTTCTCCTGTTACATCTACTGTTCCTCCTGCTATTGTTGGTGCTCCTGGTCCTGATCCTGCTTCTGGTGTTGCTGGTGTCACTGGGACTGTTGGTGTTCATCAATGGTGAGTTGCCTAATGAGGAAAGGTTGGAAGGCTTGATTTGTACCACTGGAGTTTAGATGAGTAAGAAGTGACTTGATTGAAACATATAAGATCCTGAGGGGTCCTGGCACAGTGGATGTGGAGAGGATGTTTCCTCCTGTGGGAGAATGTAGACTTCAGGGTCACAAGTTAAAACTAAGGGGTCATCCATTTAAAACAGAGATTAAGCTATATTTTTTCACTCAGAGGATCAGGCACTTTACGAACTCTCTTCCCAAAAAGGTGTTGGAAGCAGAGTTTTTGAAGGGATGATAGATTATCAGCAAATTTGAGATTACTAATAGCCATGGTCGCAGTAAATGACAGAGCAGGTGCGAGGAGTTGAATCATATAACTCTTGCAGTGCTGAAGGAGGCCATTTGCCCCATTGAGTCCACAGCAACCCCCTGACAGTGCATCTTGCCAAGACCCTATGCTTGTAAGCCCACATATTCACCCTGCTAATCCCCTTGATCCACACATCTTGGGACATTAAGGGACAATTTAGCATAGCTAATCCACATAACCTGTCGTAACAGAATTCCAACATATGCCGATCATTGGGATTTCACCCCATTTCCACACCCAAACTCCATACACCGATCCACATTAAAATTCCCTTCTCAATATCCATTTCAAGCACTCTCATCAAGCTAGATGTAACAAAGAACAAAGAACAACACAGCACGGGAAACTGGCCCTTCGGCCCAACGAGCCCGCGCCACCGTCCCATTGTCTCAGTGACCTATTCATGATTTTAGTCTACGCCTAATGTGCGAGGATCAGGGAGGTCCAATATAGGGACAGTTTGTTACCCAATCAATCAGCCTAAAAGCACATCTTTGGGATGTGGGAGGAAACCGGAGCACCCGGAGGAAACCCACGCAACCACGGGGAGAACGCGCAAACTCCCACAGACAGTGCCTCTCCTTGCTAAAGTGTACGTTAATTTCAATATTAGTGCCCCATTGTAATTTTCCTGAGCAAGATTACAATTTTAGTGTCAATTTCATGCCAAATTCTGGACAGTTTAGTGCTTTAAACCTACATTGATTCAGACTATGTTGAGATGAATCAATTTATTTTCGAGCAGACAAAACTGGATAGAAATAATGTCCTCAGGATGTGCTAAAGAACCAGTGGGCTACTTCTAATGGACAGTCACCTTTGCTGATACATTGGGGGAATTGTATAAAATCCACCTATAAAACTTCCTGTATGCAGTTTTAGAGTCTACACTATAGGAAAGGAATTGGGGCAATGGGATGTAAAGCGCAGATTCGCTCGCACTGTCAGTTTAAATTTAATTATAAATTATAAAATCAGGCAATTATCAGATAAGGTGCCCATTCTATAGCTCACACTATTTCTACTTGCAATGAAATGGAAGAAAGAAAGATCGGATTGGATGTAGAAAGGCCACTCAATCGAATATTGTTGGTTTTATATGAAAAAATTAAAATTATCACTAAGTATATTACTATATCTGCCCCTATGGACTCATGAGGTAAGCTTCAACAGTGGAGCTCCTTATTTGAGCTGTGCATTGATTCGCAGTCAGGTCTAAGACTGCACAACAGGGTCCCACACAAAGAGGAGCTGGTTGCCCAGGGGTCACCTGACCCGCACTTTTAGAGGAGCAGTCCATACCCCAAACCCAACATACTATATACATTTATCACAAATCATGCCTGTTATGAGGAAATAATTGAAACATTGTGGCTGTTTTCATTAAACCAGAGGAGACTAAGTGCTGATTTGTGGTTCAAAATTAGATAGGGATGAAACAGAGAAGATTGAAACAAACTGTTTAGAAGGGTTAGGGAATCATTAACAATTGGAAATAGATAAAATATAAGACAGAAGTTGGAGAGAAGAAGAAACATTTTTAGAAAGGATTGTGGTGAAGTGCAATATATTTTGTGATCGGAGATCAATATGCTGTTAAAATGGCACCAGGGTATAAGTGCGTCATGGGACCTGATTAACATATATTAATGAGGCTCCTACCAGAGTCAATGGGGACAATTCAGAATCATAGAATCACAGAATTGTTACAGTGCAGAAGGAGGCCATTGCACCGATTCTCCAAATGAGCATTGTGGCAACAGCAATAGGGACAACAATGTCAATAGCAATAACAGATTGTCAAGAGTTACAGTCAAGCATGCTGGGAATTTTGTTCAAGTTGAGTTAAACACTGTTGCTGGTCAGAGAAGGTTGTAGCAAGCCATGATGTGTCCTGTGAGATGTGGCCTGAAACTTCTGTATTGGCCAAATAAGGATGGTTGTTTGGACAGGTGCCAGATAGACTGGAGCCAATGATTACTGCCTGGTTCCATATATGGTAAGACTATGTAACTTACATGTAACTTGGTAAAACATTTGTGATTTGTTTAAGAGTAACTCTATTGGCTATAATCAAACATTGTGATTAGTTTCCAGTGGTATCATTGGTTGAGTGCCAGAGAAACTTTTGAAAGAATGTGCAAAGTTTGGGTGAAAAAAAGGAATTTTGAGCTTTTTCTTCAGTAGAAACTCGAGAATCACATTGGCAATGTGTGCCCTGAAGATTAGCTTCAGAGAAGAGCAAAGAACCATGAGGAAGTTCCATACCTGAAGTCGGACCTGGCTAGTTCACTCAAGTGGGTAGTATTTGTTTTCAATTAAACACAAAGTTAAATGGAGCTAAAGTTAAACTTGAGTTGGAGTTGCTGTTAAATGAATTAAAGTTAAGGTTGAAGTGAATTGAATTGAGTAAGTTAATGTAAGTGCTGCAACTAATGTATTTTTATGTTTAGTATTGGCATCTGAAAGGTTAAATAAAGTTTGTTCAAGTGAAATCTGAGTCGACCCTCGGGGCCGATTTTACAGTGCACTCCATTGGCCAATGGGCAAAGGGAGCCGGTAAGATTGCTCAAGAGCTGAGAAATGAGATCTGCACTCAATTTCTCACCTCTTGTGATCTCACCAACACCAGACATCCGGCCCAATCAGCCCCACTGAATAATTTATTTAAATTATATTTAAATTTGTTTTTCATTGATTTACTGAGCCCAGGATATTATCATGAGGGCAGAGGGTGTCCAGATGGGCTTTTCCCTCTGCCCCTGCACATTGTTTCTATTCAAATAATTATCCAATGCACTCTTGAATGTCTTGATTTGCATCCACATCCTTCACATTTCCAGGCAGTTTATCCGGCCCAAACCACTCATGGTGTGAAATCACATTTGCTTCTTCAGCAAATCACATTAAATCTGTGCTCTCCCCCATTCTCAATCCTTTATTAAGTTGGAATAGTTTCTCCCTACCTACTCTATCCAGCCCACTCGTGATTTTTAAACCTTAGCTGTCTCCTTTCCAAGAAGGACAGTCTGTACTTCTCCAATCTATCTTCATAACTGAAGTTTCTCAGCCCTGGAACAATTCTTGTAACCTCTTCGGCACTCTGTCCAATGTGGTCACATCTTTCCTAAAGTATGTCACTCAGAACTGAACACAATATTCTAGGTGCAACCTAACCAGATCTATACACAATGCTCCAACTGAGATCCAACCAGAACTCTACACAATATTCCAACTGAGATCTAACAAGGTCTGTACACAATATTCCAGCTGTGATCTAACCAGAATTGTACACAATATTCCAACTGAGATCTAACCAGAATTGTACACAATATTCCAACTGAGATGTCACAGAATCACAGAATCCATACAGTGCAGAAGTAGGCCATTGGGCCTGTCGAGTCTGCGCCAACAACTGTCATCTAGACCTTGTCCCCATAACCCCACATATTTACCCTGAGATTAAGGAGCAATTTAGCATGGGCAATCCATATAACCTGCACATCTTTGGACTGTGGGAGGAAACTGGAGCAACCAGAGGAAACCTACGTAGACACGGGACGAATGTGCAAACTCTACACAGACAGTCACCTGAGGCTAGAATCAAACTTGGGTCCCTGGTGCTGTGAGGCGGTAGTGCTAACCACTATGCTGCCCAAATCTACCAGAACTATACACAATACTCCAGTTGAGGTGTGATCAGAACTGTAACAATATTCCAGTTGAGATCGACCACAACTGCATTGATGATAGCCACACAGAATCCTCAACATTGCTAAAGAGGAATGGGAGGCAAGAACAATTTCTCCAAAACATATTATTCAACTCATTGTGATGATGAGTGAGCAGATTGAGGCAGTAATGCCCATGGCAAGGACCCATTTCAAAAAAGCACAGGAAAAGTTCAGGAAGTTCAAACAAATGACCATTTGATGGTCCTTATCTGTACAAGTGAGACTAAGTTCTTTGTGGGGTGCTGGGGACTCTGGGCTCACAATGGCAACAGGCCCAGTGAAGAAGAAGTCAGACAATCTCAGAGAAGGAACCCTGAGCAAATCTCTAATGTGAACATCCCAGAATCATGGAGAACTCACAATTCACTGACTGCCTATTGACTCTGTGAGATCTGGCAGGGATCTTTGTTGAAGAGGACCACTGGGTATGATAATAGCACCACACCAGGCTCAACACGGAATTCCTAATTGAAACTAAAGTCCATCTGGCTAAATACGTAGTTATCAATTATGAATGCAATTATAATTTTAAGTCCTCATTAGACTGAACATCCATCCATCATAAATCTGACGTCCAGTACTGTGGAGAATGATTGCTTTCACCTTCCCCTGCCAACCCTTCCTACACTTTCTACGCCACATACTTCTGGGAGTAAAGGAATGACCATTAGTCTCTTATCTGGTTCATGAGTTTCTCTCCTTCTATAGAACTTCCCGCGTTTGCTCATAAACCTGCCTTTCCTTAACTCTAACACCCCATTCTTCAGAAATGTTGTTCAATTAATGACAGCCTTGGGCTCTCCAATGTTATTTCAACACTTAAAATTTCATCGAACTGCAGCCATGGCTGGTTGAGAATCAGTCCTCCTTCTCTTTTTAATTGGCTGACCCACTGCAGGGGAGTTCAACAGCAATTTTTACCTTGTGCATTGGTGAATTTTCTTCATTCTCATAATTTGCAAAAATGAGAAGTAGTCCACTTGTGCCTGGAAAAATTCTTAATGGCAAAATATGCAGGAATAGTGTCACTGGCAAATTGCTTTCCATTTTTCACCTTTTGGTGGATGATAGCAGACAGCTTCTTCACCCTACACCCAATGGCATTACTGTCAGCAACGGGACAGGTTGAGGTGAGCACACTGGATGGGCTGTTGTTTCATGTGACCTTGCCCCCAAGTTTTGAATTGAGGTAACTGTAAGGAGCCACTTTTGTTAAACACATTTTCATTTATTTTCAATACTTTAAGGTATCTCTCCCACTGGGCATGGCATACTCTGCGAAGCAGATGATGTCGTAATTACAATCAATGGAAACATTTAGATTTTAAACAGTAAAGGCAACAAATGTGAAAAGGAAGAGACCTCGCTTTCATATAAGGAATTGGGAAGGACAGGGAACCCTATTATTCTTGGCAAAGAGATGCGTGAATTAAACAACAATGGACCATTTTATTCTTGACCTCCACTCTGTCCATTGATTGGTATAAGGCCTTTGAGAGAAGTAACTATGAGGCAAGGGCATTTTCAGTGTGTTTCTTCAATTGAAGTTCAATTGACAATTAAAAATATGAATATGATTGGCTCTTACTTATATTGTTTTCAGGAGTGGTACCAAATCTCAGTCAAGTTTGGAAAGCTACATATAGAACTAATCTGTATCTTCCCCAAAGAAGGCCCATACAGAACATCAATAAAACTTCACTGCTTGTATATGGGAAGGAAAATTTATTCAGTCATGCAGCCCATAAATTAACAAGTTATTTGACTACAGGGGCTTCACACAACTTTTTACGATGGAGGTCAAAGGCATATGATTAGCACTGATTTTCAGCAGTGGTGCCAGTACAACATAATTTAGTAATGAACTGCATATTAGGGCAGATAACCAAAATCTTGGTCACCGATGTAGATTTTAGGAGATTCTTAAAGATAAGAAGTGAGGTACAGAAAAGAATGTTTGGGGAGGGAATCCCAAACCTTTGGACCAATGTAGCTGAAGGCATGGCCGCCAATGGCAGAGCAATTAAAAATATGGATAACAACTACAATGCAAGATTCTGGAACAAAGAACTTGTGACTTTTTTCCACTCTGAATGTTCAAATCCAAAATGTTCTTTCATGAATAAGCAAAGAATAGAGGGATATGGACCTTTGAAGGCATAATATCTTTAGTTTAGAAAGGGGTCATGTATCAGCAGAGGATTGGAGGGCCTGTTCCTGTGCTGTAATGTTCTTTGTTCTCCCTCAGAAAGAAAACTAACAGAGCAAAAAACATTGTCCTGGAATGACTGCTTCTGATAACAGTAGATGAACATCCGATATTCTTTTGTTTGCTATTTTAACACTCAGTGAGTTGATTGACTGATTTATTTAAGTGGGAAATATTAAAAGAAAGGAAATAGGTTAATGTTGCATGAACTGATGGTTTTTTTGTGGTTGATAGTAACATCAATTCCTAGGTGTCAGAGGAAAGAAATTGCTTATTCAGTCTCACTGATGGGCATTTAAGCAGCTTTTGAGTGACTCAGTGCACGAGAGGTTGTTCCTTACACTGTTCAGGTTGCTTGATTTCATTGTATAGCAGCTATGAAATTGATTGCCTTGACACGTTAAGAAACTGTTTGGGATTGTTAAATGAAGAAAAGTAAGATTGATCAAAGAATTCTACCATGTTACCTATTCTCACCTCTTTCTGTTTTACCCCATTAAGAGAAAACTTATCAATCGTGACAGTCACGCAGCTCCACAGTTTAACTGGATTATTAAACAGCTTGGACATATGGCAAAAGACCCCACAATTGAAGAGGCTGGTAAAATTGAATTAATTTTCTCATCATAGACTTTGAAAAGATCAGACTGACAAGGACCACTCAATAGACAGCAGGTCTGGCATGCTACATTGAGTGGGAAAACAATCAGTACGTTAGTGGCCTTACTGTAACAATAATTATAATAATAATGGATTTAAAAATCTGTCCTTAGCTCAATGTAGCCACGGCAAACTTAAACCATACCTTTGGATAAGCGTGTGATTTTTAAATCATTAAGGTGCTGAGATTTTATTCAGTGTCAGGATGTTGAAGAAGTGTAAATAATTTTGATGCAAATCTCATCTTTTTTCTATTTTTTTCTTCCTAATACTGCAATTAGGATCTCACTCTGGAGAGAAAGGAAATCCAGTGTACAGACTAAATCTCTTGAGACTGATACCTTGGCTCAAAGTCCGACTGAAAATAGATTGTAATGGCAAGTTAGAGAGAACTCAGTGGTCCTGCACCCATCAGGACCCACTTACTAAAAAAGTGGCCAGTGGTTCTGAACTAAAAAACAGAATCCACAATATAATATGTCTCGTGCACCCTTGTGCAATAACAAAGCTTTGCCCCTGCATGATGGAACCCCTATAGGTTCAGCAGAGGTAGATACAGGCTGCTCAGATCCTAAGTCTGAATGCCTGAATACACTTGGTCAATGGCCCCTTGTTTTTGGAGGCTGCCAAAGATTACCCATGGCAGGAACAGACTCAGCCATCAGGACGGGAAGCAGCAAGTGAGGTGCCGACCGAGATGGAAGCCAACACTGAGAAGTGGAACCCGTGTTCCCTTTCGCTATCTTGTGGCCCAGCTGTCCTCAGCTGGAATGCACTTTGCTGCGGATTAGTGCACTGCTGTGAGGCTAAAATTTGTCAAACTATTTAAGGTGCCAGGAATGCTCACATCCAGAATCTGTACAGCTGTAGTCGTGTGCATTTGATGTTCTAAGGATTTGGCCAGTCCCACAGGGTGGCATGGTAGCACAATGGTTAGCGCTGCTGCCTCACAGCACTAGGTACCCTGGGCTTTCAAAATCTCACTAACTGTCCTGGCTGGACACAATTCACATCTCTTTAATTTGTGCTTAACTCCCTCTCCATTCATTGCCTGTTCCTTTAAGACTTGATTCCCTGTAAAGACTCGCATTCCAACCATTATCTTGTAAACTGACTTTGTGTCTGTATATGCCCTGTTTGTGAACACAACTCCTCACTAACCTGAAGAAGGAGCAAGACTCCGAAAGCTTGCGCTACCAGATAAACCTGTTGGACTATAACCTAGTGTTGTGAGACTTCTTACTGTGCAAATCCACCATAGTAAAAAGTCTGACAACACCAGGTTTTAGTCCAAACGATTTATTTGATAATAGGCTCACAAGCTTTCGAGGTTTCCCTCTTCGTCAGGTGAATGGAGAGTTCTGGCCTCAGACAGAGCGTATAAAGCACAGACAGTTTAGAGATTACTGATTAGAATGCGAATCCTTACACCTAACCTGCTGTTCAAGACCTGAAGTGGCTGACAATGTGAGTGGAAGGAGCACTGATCACAGGTTACAGAGATGTGTATTGTCTCCAGACAGTGCAGTAAGTGAGGTTTTGCAAACCCAGGCAAGTCACGGGGGTTACAGATAGTGTGACATGAACCGAAGATCCCTGTTGAGACCGTCCTCATGTGTGCGGAACTTGGCTATCAGTCTCTGTTCAGCGACTCTGCGCTGTCGTGTGTCGTGAAGGCCGCCTTGGAGAATGCTTACCCGAAGGTCAGAGGCTGAATGCCCGTGACCACTGAAGTGTTACCACAACGGATGAATGAACATCGCTCGACAATCACCAGGCAAGACTGTTCCCTTCCTGTTGGCGAACACTTCAGTGGTCACGGGCATTCAGCCTCTGACCTTCGGGTAAGCATTCTCCAAGGCGGCCTTCACGACACACGACAGCGCAGAGTCGCTGAACAGAGACTGATAGCCAAGTTCCGCACACACGAGGACGGTCTCAACAGGGATCTTGGGTTCATGTCGCACTATTTGTAACCCCCGTGACTTGCCTGGGTTTGCAAAACCTCACTTACTGCACTGTCTGGAGACAATACACATCTCTGTAACCTGTGATCAGTGCTCCTTCCACTCACATTGTCAGCCACTTCAGGTCTTGAACAGCAGGTTAGGTGTAAGGATTCGCATTCTAATCAGTAATCTCTAAACTGTCTGTGCTTTATATGCTCTGTCTGAGGCCAGAACTCTCCATTCACCTGACGAAGAGGGAAACCTCGAAAGCTTGTGAGTCTATTATCAAATAAATCGTTTGGACTAAAACCTGGTGTTGTCTGACTTTTTACTGTGTTTACGCCAGTCCAATGCCGGCATACCCACATCAAATCCACCATATCAGAAACAACAATAGGGGGGTTGGATAAGTTATTAGCTAGACTTGGATGGCCCAAACAACTGATCAGTGATATTGGGACACAATTCACATCCTAGAAATTTGTGGATTACCTTAAGAACAATGGTATGTAACACATAAGGACTGTACATATCATCCTTTCAGTAACACGGTGGCAGAGAGGCTAATACCATCAGTGAAACTTGCCTTCAAAGTGCTCAAAGAAGGAAGTTCACTATCCAGGAGAGTGAACAATTTTCTCATGTTCTATCGGAGTAGGGCTCAGGCCATCACATACAATTCACCAGCAATGTTGTCCTGAGAAGGAAACTGATAACTAAATTCAATCTACTCACACCACCTGAGACTATTCCAAAAGAAAAATGACAACAACAAGCACAAGTTACTCACCATGAACAAACATTGAAACTGAGGAGTTTTAAACAAAGAGAAAGAGTTTCCACACAAAACTACTCTACAAATAAGGAGTACCTGCAACCATTCTAACCAAGGCTGGCCCAATTTCTTGTGCAGTACAGCTTGGTGATAAGAGAACATGACAGAGACACAGGGATCAAATCCTCACTTCAAAAAATGAATTAGTGGAGACAGTATCAAAAAGGCTTGCATCAGACACCCAAAGTTGTGTTTTCCCTGAACCAAGGATTACTACAGAACCAAGTTGTGATTCTGACTCCAGCAGAACAACCAACTTCCCTGGAAGCTAACAATAAAGCAACTTCACAGGATGAAGAGCCCGATATTCATGAGGAACAAGTTACCAAGGATGTCATAATCAGACTCCAGAATGTCCTATCTGACCTAAACAAAGTTGACAGTCCACTAAAAAGGCTCTCATATTAATTGTACGTAATACCTGGTGGTGTAACTCATGTTCATAGTGAATAATCATTCATGTTTAAAAGTTTGTTGTCATACTACTGAAGTAAAGGGGGAGGGATGTATTAGAAAGCAATGCATCACTGTGATTAGTCACATGACATGCTGTGACATCACCAGAGGCATTCACAGGATTTTAGCTCTCTTCCATGTTGAATTTCAATTAGGCAACACTTGTTAATGTAATTGCATTGGTTTGTTAAAGTAGCCCATTGTGTGGCACTTCAGAAATCCTTTCTCCTTGTTGTGAAATTGGTCAGAAAAAAGTACACATATACAACAAAGATGATCATATTTTAACCCTCTTAAAATCAAGTCAACATAACTGAGAGTTGTATGATGTGTGGCCTCTGATGTTCAATTCTGTCACTAGCTAGCTGGCAGCTTCCTAACTCCCTACCTCTGATGCCAACAATGCTAAGATACCACTGATCTTTACTGCTTTCTCCTCCACACAAGTGAGCTGGGAGATCTGCGGCAGACCATCTCCAGTCCTCACTGTACTCTCTTCTTCTGCAATGTGAGAAAGAAAAGGCCTATGAGTCACCAACATGTGCTCACCTAACCGGTGAGATTGACTATCCATGAAATTTTACAATGATGAGGGAAATGGATAATGTGGATGCATTGAGTGGAGCAGCACACAGGAAGAGAAAGATGTGTGGGCATGCAAGGTACATAGATATGAGGATTGATGTGATTGGAGTGGGCTGGAAAAGGCAGAACAACAGGTTAGAGTGAGGCACTCAGCAAGATGTAAGTGAGTGTGAAACTCTGAGCGCGATTTTACAGCTTCGCTTGTTCCTCAACTGTAAAATCCCACCCAAGGTAAATGGTCCTTTCCATAGTCCACCCCTCGCATGCTCCAATTCCCAAGGTGGGTGGGATGGTAACATTCTGGCCTATATTTCTTGATCTAGAAAGGTCAATAAAGGACTCTCATATGGCACAATATTCCTGTTGCTGACCTCCAGCAACACAGTTTTTAGCATCAGTAGTTGTCTACCTAATATGCTGCAGGAAAGGATGTCCCGAAGTATGGTACATTGGGGAGACCATGCAGACGCTACAACAACGGATGAATGAACATTGCTCAACAATCGCCAGGCAAGACTGTTCCCTTCCTGTTGGCAAAAACTTCAGCGGTCACAGGCATTCGGCCTCTGATCTTCGGGTAAGCAGTCTCCAAGGTGGCCTTCACAACACACGACAGCTCAGAGTCGCTGAGCAGAGACTGATAGCCAAGTTCCGCACACATGAGGACGGTCTCAACTGGGATCTTGGGTTCATGTCGCACTATCTGTAACCCTCGTGACTTGCCTGGGTTTGTAAAATCTCACTTACTGTTCTGTCTGGAGACAATACACATCTCTTTAATCTATGCTAATGCTATCTCCACTCACATTGTCTGCATCTTTAAGACTTGAATAGCAGGTTAGCTGCAAAGACTTGCATTCTAATCAGTATTCTGTAAACTGTGTGTGACTTTATGTGCCCCTCTCTGATCAGAACCTTCCACATACCTGATGAAGGAACACCGTTTCCGAAAGCTTGTGAGATTACTATCAGATAAACTGGTCGGACTCTAACCTGGTGTTGTGAGACTTCTTATTGTGTTTACCCCAGTCCAACGCCGGCATCCCTACATCATGAAGCCCAAAGGGAGACAGCATTCGAAGCAACTCTCGGTCTTTGTTCATCCTGAATCCTCTGTTGCAACGTCTCTCCAACTCCAAACTCCTCCATATTCCATCTTTACCTTGAAGCTTTAAATAGTGGAAGTTGAAATCACATCATGTGGGCCTTTGCTGCCATACAACAAACTCCAAACTTAGAAATGAAATGAGAAGGAGTTGACAATGTTTTAATACCTCAAAACTGCACTGAGTTAATTTCTGGGTTTTCCCACATGACACCATACCTCCCACTGCCCATCTGTATTTACAACACACCTCCAAATAATATTGGGTTCATCTGCAGAATTTTCAACCCCTGATGTGGAAAAGCATGGAAGCAATCACATACAAAAATTTGCTGTTTTGGCCAGTCCCACCATTTTCCCAGAGGTGAGATCAGTTGCTGAGAGGCAGGTAATAATTAATTATATTTTATGGTCTCTTGTTAGAGGCTGACCAGAATTTTCCAATTGGCTTCTGGCTACCCAGAGCATTGGAGACTAGGCCGTCTGCCTGGAAGTTGCCTCCTGGTAGCCGACCAATAGACCATGACTTTGAGGCCTGCTTGACCTCCACAAAGGTGCTGCTGCTGCTGAGAGGACTTTTTAACTTGAAAGTTTAAAAATTTGGAAAGTTGCCACCTCAAAATGGAGGCACTGTCTTCCTTACTTCATGGACAGACAGTGCAAGGTGGTATTGTCACTGGGTCAGCAATCCAAAGGCCAATGCTATGGGAATGGGGTTCAACTCCTACAATGGAAGCTGGTGGAATTTAAATTCAATTAATAAAATCTGAAATTGTGGCAGTAATGGTGACCATGAAACTATTATTGATTGTTGTAAAAATGCATCCGATTTGCTCATGTCTATTAGGGAAGGAAATCTGCTAGCCTTACCTGGCCTGGCCTACATAGGTTCAGGTCCACAGTAATGCACCTGACTCTGTACCTAACAACCCACAGAAGAAAATTAGGGGTGGGCAACCTTACTCATGATACTCACATCCTATGAAAGATCCAAAAATGGATGGTGACTCCATCCTCTGGCCACTAATTGGCCAATTTAGGAAAAATTACACAGCATTGAATAGAATGCTACAGTGCAGAAGAAGGCCATTCAGCCCATCAAGCCTGTACTGACAATTCTACCATCCAGGCCCTATTCCCATAACCCCAAGTGTTTACCCTGCTAATTCCCCCTGACACCAAGGGACAATTTAGCACGGCCAATCTGCCTAACACTGAAAATTATGCTGTCATGTTTTACACTATGCTGTGTTGTGACCTTTTTACGCTGAAATCAGAGTCCTGATCCACATAATAAGCCACAAAGGAGAGATGAGGACTGACAATATTGGTCAAATTGCTCTGTCACAGATCTTATTTGGTAGCAGTAAAGTGTTGCTGCTGAACCCAAGGCTGCTGGCAAGTATCTTCTGAAAAGAATAAATAATTCAACGACAGTACTCACTCACCCTTACTGCTTTAGTGAGGTAACTGAAGCTGTTTTGCAATATTTCCAGGTCCTCAGAGTGTCCCACAGCTCATTACAGTCTGCCCTGGTTAGTGGACAGACTGTTTGTAAGTCCTGTGGTTACACTAATACTGAGTAGATGGAGTTCCCATTTTCGTCAAACACCTCCAGGGAGTCTTCACAGAATGTGACAGCTTGCCTGCAACTCATTTTTCCAACAACCCTTCTTACAAACAACCTGGAAATAATAGAAGTCACAAGGGAATGCAACCTTCCTTTACGAGGTGCATGTCCACTTTAAATATAGGCCTCTAGCAGACCAAACTCCAAATCCCTGGAACTGAGTGAAGTTTCTGGTCCGTTTATAATGAGACCAGGGAACTCAAGTCTCAACAGGGAACTCGTCTTTTTTTTGCTGAAGTGGGTGAGTTTGAAACTGAAACCAAAGGCAATTTTAACCCTTCACCGTCCAAAGACAATGATACAATTGCATTGTGAACCCATTCCACACCATTTTAACTTGTTTGAAATTAGGTATGGACTGGATACCAACCCAAAGGAGTAGGGCCCTAATTTAACATCTTACATCAATGCTTTCACAAACAGCATATTTAAACCGTGGCCAAACAAAGCCCATATGTTCACATCCCCAAACAAAAGCTGGCAGTAGCCAGGATCCTGGTCACAAGTGTTGCAGTCATGTGGTCCTGTGAGCCAGATGGAGCAGCAGTTCCACCTTGGCCCTCAAGGAATCCTTCCAAATGGACTGTACAATGGCCTCGGGCAAGGCTGAGTGAGGTGGGGTCTGCCTTCTAATCAACACCTCGTGGTCCTAGACGTAGCAACATTGGCAAGCTTCTGCTTCCCGGACTGAGAATACCTGATGCTAAAATGCCACCCCTACTATCTTCCACTGGAGTTCACCTCTTATCCCAACAGCATCTTACATCCCACCTCATGCAGGCGTCAAGACCACACTGGACAAAATAAATACCACCAGAAATGCAACATCTCTAGGCCTTGTTCATCATGGCCGGGGACTTCAATCAAGACAAACTCAAGAGCGACCGTCCCACCAGAGGCCCTAACATCCCAGACAACTGCTACACAAATATCAAACATGTCCTCTGCCCTATCGCCCATTCATAATTTGGCAAATCAGGCCACAAGGCTGTGCTCCTGCTCACACCTTACAAGCAAAAAAACTGAAACAGGAGAATCCATTAAAGAAAGTAATGCAATGTTGATCTGAGAAATAAATGATCTCCTACAGGACTGCTTAGAGTCAGTAGACTGGTCAGTATTTAAAAACTCTGCGACCAGCCTGAATGAGTACACCATTACAGTAACTGACTTCATTAGTAAGTGTGCTGAAGCTTGTGTGCCAAAGAAGCAAATCTGTGTGTTTCCCAACTGGAAACCATGGATGACCAGGGATATCCACTGCTTGCTGAAGTCCAGGTCTCAGACAATCCTGACATATCCAAGAAAGTCAGTTATGATCTATGGAGATCAAAGGTGCCAAAAGACAGTACCAGACCAAGTTAGAGTCCCAGGCTAGGCACACAGATGCCCGCCAACTATGGCAAGGTCTGCAAGACATGACAAGCTACAAAATGAAGACGTGTAAAATTGCCGACATCAAAGCACCTCTCCCCTATGAGTTCAATACATTCTATGCCCATTTTGGCAAGAGGTCAGCAAGAGCACACCGTCCACCCTGAAAGCCTCAGATGAACTTATATCCAAGGTCACCATTCCAGACATCAGACCATCCTTCTCAAAGGTCAACCCACAGAAAGTGACTGGCCCAGATGGGGTATCCAGATGAGTACTCAGACTCTGCACAGACCAGCTGGCGGGGATATTTGCAGACATCTTCAACCTCTCTTTACACCAATCTGAAATCTCTATCCGCTTCAAGAAGACAAGCATCATCCCACTACCAGAGAAAAGCCAAGCAGCGTGCCTTAATGACATCCATCATTATAAAGTGCTTTGAAAGGTTAGTCATTGCATGAATCAACTTCAGCCTTGCAGATTGCCTGGAACCATTACAGTTCACCTACCGCTGCAACAGGTCCACAGCACACTTCATCTTCTTCCCCATGCACTCAACCCTGGAACACCTAGATAACAAAGACACCTATGTCAGACTCCTATTTATTGACAACATCTCAGCCGTCAACACCATTATTCCTATGAAACTCATCTCCAAACTCCATGGCCTGGGCCTCGGCTCCTCCCTCTGTGAATGGATCCTGAACTTCCTAACCCACAGAGTGCAATCAGTAAGGGTGGGCTACAACTCCTCCCCCACAATCATCCTCAACACCGGTGCCCCACAAGGCTGCGTCTCCAGCCCCACAATGTACTCCTTACCCACCTATAACTGTGTGGCCAAATTCCCCTCCAACTCACTTTTTAAGTTTGCTGATGACACCATTATAGTGGGACAGATCTCAAACAATTATGAGATAAAGTACAGGAAAGAGACAGAAATCTGGTGAACTGGTAAAACGGCAATAATCTCTTCCTCAATGTCAACAAAATGAAGGAGATGGTCATCGACTTCAGGAACTGTGGTGGAGAATATATCCCATCTACATCAAAGGTGATGAAGTAGAAATGGTCGCGAGCTTCAAGTTGTTAGGTGTCCAGATCACCAACAACCTATACTGGTCCCTCGATGCCGATGCTACAGTTAAGAAAGTCCACCAACGCCTCTACTTTCTCCAATCAAAAGGGAAAATGCTGTAAAATCTCAGCAGGTCTGGCAGCATCTGTAAGGATTGAAAAGAGCTGACGTTTTAGTCTAGATGCCCCTTTGTCAAAGCAGGAGGACAAATTAGAAATACACTTTGGAAAGTGGCATCATTAGAACAAATGCAACAGAGACAAAGGAGCTGAGAGAAAAGGGTGGAGTCCTTACAGGATATAGGGTGCGAAGCGTTGTAATCCAGATAGCTGTGGGGATCAGTGGGTTTGTAATGAATATTGATAGATACTCTATTGTTGGAAATGGAGACAGAAAGGTCAAGGAAGGGAAGGGAAGTATCTGAGATGGACCAGGTAAAGATGATGGAGGGGTGGAAACTGGAAGCGAAGTTGATGAATTTTCCAGGTCCAGTCGAGAGTATGAAGTGGCATCGCTAGTCATCGATGTGTGAGTAAAGGATTTGTGGGAAGATCTCCTGTTGGTCTGGGACAAAGAATGTTCCACATATCCCATAAAAAGACAAGCGTAGCTGGGGTGCATGCCTTTGATTTGGACAAAGTGGGATGAGTTAAAGGAAAAATTGTTGAGAGATAGAACAAGTTCAACCACATAGAGGAGAATGATGGTGGATGGCAATTGTATAGGCCTCTTTTCAAGAAAGAAGTGAAGAGCTCTCAGGTTATTCTGATGTGGGATGGAGGTGTAGAGAGATTGCACATCCATGGTGAATAGAAGATGTTTAGGGCCTGCAAACTGGAGGTGTAAATACGACATAGGGCATCAAAGGAATCTCAGATGTAGTAGAGAGGGAATGGACCAGAGGAGTAAGGATAGAGTCATGATAAGAGGAAATAGATTGGGTAGGGCAGGAGCATGCTGACAAAATGGGCCTACCAGACCGCAACGACTCTCACCAATGTTTACAGATGTACCGTAGAAAGCATTCTTTCCAGTTGTATCACAGTTTTGTGTGGCTCCTGCTCTGTCCAAGACTTCAAGAAACCATTAAGACTTGTGAATGAAGCCCAGTCCATCAGTCAAACCAGCCTCCCATCTTTTGACACTGTCTACACTTCCCTCTGCCTTGGAAAAGTAGCCAGCATAATCAAGAACCCCAAGCACTCTGGACATGCTCATTTCTACCTTCTTCCATCAGGAAAAAGATACAAAACTCTGAGGACATATACCAACTGACTCAAGAACAGCTTATTCCTTGCTTCCACCAGATTTTTGAATGGACCTACCTCGCCTACATTGATCTTTCTCCACACCCTAGCTATGACTGTAACATTACATTCTGTACCCTCTCCTTTCCCTCTCTATGTACAGTATGCTTTGTCTGTATAGTGTGCAAGAAACAGTGCTTTTCACTGTATACTAATGCGACAATAATGAATCATTTCAAATCAAAAAGACCTCCCACCTTCTGTTGGTGAGTCCTCCCTCCCTTCTAGCCCTGATCTCTGGTTCTCTGCTCTGACCACTCTCACCTACCACTCCCCTCGCCCCATCCTAAAAAGCCTGAATCCTCTATCTAACACCTAATTGTTTACAGCTTCACTTTTGCAAATTGCTGAGGATTTTCCCCATGTCGCCCAGGCTGTGGTACCCCTGCTACTTGTTTTCTCATTCAGGGTTGGTCAGTTTGTTTATTTGATTGGCTGTCAAGCAGGAAATAGAGAAAAGAAATTGTGATGAGATCTTTCTGTTAAACTCAGCAGGACCTCTACTTCAACTGGAAGTTTTCATAGAATTCCTACAATGCAGAAGAGGTCATTCAGCCCATCGAGTCAGCACCAACTCTCCAATAGAGGATTTTACCCAGGCCCTCTACCCTGTCCTATCTGTGTAATCCCACACATTTATCATGGCTAATTCACCTAACCTACACATCTAGGGACAGAAAGAGACAATTTAGCATGGCCCATCCACCTAACTGACACATCTTTGGACTATGGAAGGAAACCAGACACCTGGAGGAAACCCATGCAGACATGGGGGGAATGTGCCAACTTCACACAGTCACCTGAGGCTGGAATCGAACCCAGGTCCCTGGAGCTGAGAGGCAGCAGTGCTAACCACTGTGTCACTGTGCCTCTTTCTCCCCCTAAACTACCACAAACTCCCCATCATGCCATAAATAGCAGGATCAAAATCTTTGTTGCTCTTATATCTGCATATTTGTTTGTTTTTGTTTGTGATTAGGTCAAGTTATTCACTTAAATGACAAAATTAAAACAGTTCCAATCTTTACCAAACCTTTACTTTAGTATCTGTCCCCACCTTCATAACAGAAATATAATGAAATAAGTTAAAATAAAAGAAAATATTGAGTATATCTGGATGTTTATGATTCATTAGTTTCAGAACAAGTGCTGCCTAAATCAGAATATCTGTCCTCTAATATCATTACCTCAGCACAGAGGGCTGCTCACATCATCATCCATTTTGCCTATCTTCAGGGACCACAGAATACAAAGGTCATAAATTGGTGTGATTTATTTTTATTATATTGCTTTAATTTCGTAATTTGTAACCCCAATCAGCCTGGATTAAGTAGTTGAATCGTCTCAGAGGACTTCACCTGTCACCAAAGAGATGTCCACCCATTCATTCATAATGCCCTGAAAATGACCTTTATCAATGATGAAATATTGGTGCCTGTGAAGATGCTTTGCGAAAGAATCCAGCGAAAAATAATTTAGTCTGAAGCTCCCAGCTGGGTATTCAAGGTACAAGAAGAATTGTTGGTGTCTCTACAAATATAGAACTGTAAAATACGGACTGATATCCTAAGCGGAAGATTTTAAGACATTTTTCACAGTAGTACTGTTTCAAGTGCCTTCATTTACAACTCAGAAAGGAATAATGCTGCCCGTTTAAGGTATATTATTCGTTCAACCAACTGTATTGAATAGTTTTGTAAGGTTCTCTGTTTCCATTGCCCCACTGATGTTGCTGAAGCGAAACAAATAAATAATTACCCTCAGACAAACTATTCGAAAATTGTGCTTTTTGCTCTTGCTGCTGGGAAAAGTCTTCATAAATGTATTGTGATTACAACTGGACTTGGGTATCTAATAAACTAAATGCATTATCTAAATTTTCTTGTAAGCTCTAACATTGTGGTAAAGAGATCCTGTCCTCACAAGAACTAAGAGCATATAAATGAAGCCTTTGGCTTCAAGCTTGACTTTGGAAACACCCACTCCCTCCCCCCTGAACATCAGTCCCCTTCCCGACCTCCAGCAGTCAGTTCCAGCAACCTCCGAGCATCAGACCTTTACCCCAATCCCCTACCACAAAAGCCATTGCCAACACCCCCAACTCCCACATACACACCCTTCCCCCATGAGGCTCCCACTGGAGTCCAACCTGGTATTGCCCCTGACAAAGGTTAGAATTTCCAGGTTGGCATTGGGCATGGTGTCCACCTGATAGTGCTAACCTGTGCTAGAGATATTACCAAGCTACTGCTAGTCATGTCCATCTGCACCAGGGGCTATCCCCTGTGGGATCTGCAGTGGGTGAGCTTTGGTACAGGTTCTCACAAGTATGGACCTGGTGTGTTGGACCCTGAGTGTCCAGGGACAGCACTACAAACCTCTCAACAATAAGGGGCACTCTCCACCACCCACCACTCCCCCAATCCCCACACATCACACAGACATGAGGATGACCTAATCCAATCCTCCTTTCAGCCCTCCCTCCTCAGATTCCGTTGCCCCTCAGACCCACCACGCAGCCCCCCCCAAGACCCTCACTCAGCCCCTCTCCCCCATCAGACCTCACTGAAGCCCCCATTTAAGACCATGTGCTTTGGCATTGCCACATTGCACTGTCCCTGGCGCCCTGGGACTGACACCTTTGCCTGATACCTTTGGCCCTGTGGGGAGGTCAAGGTGATATATCCAGTGGCCATCTGCCTCTCTGTCACTATCAGGCTGCAGAAGAAGGGTCAATCGAGGTCCTGAGGGCTGGGTGGGCTCAGACTGAGGCAAGGAATTGACATCACCACTCTTGCTGTATCTGCATGTTAACTTCCCGTGTTTCTTCAGAAGCTGAAAATCTATCCCTTGGCATCCTTATTTCAGGGTGCTTTATCACCTAACTTTGCATTATCAGCAAACATGAAGTACATTATAATTGTTTTCTTGACCTAGATCATTAATCCGATTGTAAATAGTTCAGACCCTAGCCTGATGCTGATCCTTGCTACAGCTCACTAATAAACCCCTGTCAAACTAAAGTCAATGGGAATCAGCTGGAAAGCTCTCCATTGGCTGGCGTCACATCAAGCACAAAGGAGGATGGTGCAAGTTGTTGGAGACAAATCATCTCAATCCCAGGATATCCCAGTACATAGGGTGGCACGGTGCACAGTGGTTAACACTGCTGCCTCACAGCGCCAGGGAACTGGGTTCAATTCTGGCCTTGGGTGACTGTCTGTGTGGCGTTTGCACATTCTCCCCTTGTCTCTGTCAGTTTCCTCCAAGTGTTTCGGTTTCTTCCCACATTCTAAAGATGTGCGGGTTAGGTAGATTGGCCATGCTAAATTGCCCCTTTGCATCCCAAGATTCCAAAGATGAGTAGGTTAGGGGGATTAGTGGGTAAAAACTTGGAGTTATGGGGAACAAGTCTGGGTACAATTGCCCCTTAGTGTCAGGGGGATTACATTGGGTTACAGTGATAGAGCCTGGGTGAGATACTTGTTGGTGCAGGCTCAATGGACTGAATGGCCTCCTTCTGCACTGCAGGGATTCTATGATTGTATTATTCTATGACATTGCTGCAGGCTTTTCTCAGGAAAGAGGCTTAGGCCCAACAATCATCATTAGTGACCTTCCCTCCATAACAACTTGAGAAGTGGCAATGTTTGCCGATAAGTTTGCACATGTTCAGTTCCATTGCAATTTCTCAGATTCTGTCTTTCCCACATGCAGCAAAACCTGGAAAACATTTAGACTTGGACTGGTAATTGGCAAATAGCATTTGTTATGATACAAATGCTAAGCAGTGACCATCTCTAACAAGAGAGGAACGAAAAGAAAGAATTTTGACAGAAAAGGCAGTCAAAGGTTATGGGTAGGGTGGAGTGGGGTGTGTTGATAGATAGGAAAGTGGAGGTGGAACACAATTATATCAGGCATAATCTTATTGAAATGTGGAGCAAGCTTGAAGCACTGAGTGGCCTAATCTTGCTCCTAAGACCTGGTTTCCTTCATCCCTGACCACCTTCCCTCGAAATTCAATGGCATTAACGTCATTAAAACCCCAATTTCAACATTCTGACAATCATTATTGAACAGAAGTTTAAATGGACCAGCCACATAAATACTTCAGCAAGAATAGCAGGTTATTCTGAAGCAATTAGTTCAGCTCATTATACCATCTACAAAATGTAAGCCAGAATTACGATAGACAGCCCAAACATTTTCCTGGAGTGATCTAATTGTAAGGCCTCAGACTTTGTGTGATGCCAGGGTAAAAATTTGTGGGTTATAAGAACTGTTAAATGGGGGGAGGCCCATATGCCCCTCCTTCACCCTTCCCTCCCGCCCCTTCTCCTTTCTCCCCATCTCCCTTTTGGCAGTGGTTGATGAAAAGGCAAGGTTTTGTGAGAAGAAATAAACACCTAGGATAGAATGCCCCCATCTGAGATTAAATCCCATGGCGGGGATGAAGATGATGAGTTGCAGAGGCCAACAGGAATTCATGCCAAATCTTCCAGCCCAGATCTCATTAATTATGCATTCAGGGATTTAGTGCCATATTCTGTGAAAGGGCAGGCTGGATTTCATGAGTCCCATCGTCATATCGGGATGCCATATTGAAAAAATGCCCAACATCACTGACCCACTATAGAAGAAAGATGATGGATCACCAAGGACACATTGAAGCTGATACATGCTCCCCCACAACCACTGTTGTGTAATTCCAGGGTCAAGGGTCACCAGCAGTCTCCATTCCAAACTCTACACATAACCACAGGCATTCTTCAGGTAAATCCTGATTTCTGCATGGCATGTTATTCCAAGCATGTTCTGGACTGGCATATTTTCCTGCTGGTGTTGCAGAGAATCAGCTACAGATGATCTGTAGCTCATTAGCTGGATGCCCATCAGTTTCACACTGGCCACCAGCAGGTATCCGGATTTGCCATGGCAGGCACCAATGGAAAATCCTTTGGAAAATTCACAGTGGCATCGCACTGACTTTTAGATTTCTGCCAAATTCTTCCCCTCTGCCCCCGCCTTCCATTGAATACACCAAAGAGACTTTCCAGCAGCCTCCAAACATATTACCAGGTAGGCAAAGACAGTAGACACAAGGGAACATCTCACTACCTACAAGGTCCCCTCCAAGTCATACATCATCCTGACTTGAAGATAAATCTTATTGAAATGTGGAGCAGGTAAAGCTCCTTTACTTTTGCTGGGTAAAATAACTATACTCCCTCCCTAACTCTGAAAGTACCTACGACACAAACTGCAACAAGTCAAGAAGGTGACTCATTACCAACTTCTCACAGTCAGTCAGGGATGAGCAACAAATGCTGGCCTTTCTATGAATGCTGATATCCCAGGAATAAATAAAAATATTGACAGTTCTAATGTAACCAATGATAACATTGGAACCTTTTATAATGTAACCAATAATAACATGCTGTGAAGGTCAGCTAATCAGTTGACCTGATAGACATTGTAACCAATGGCAAAATGCTGTGATGGTCAGCTGACCTGATAGACAATGTAACCAATGGCAAAACGATGCAATGGTCAGCTGACCTGATAGACAATGTAGCCAATGGCAAAATGATGTGATGGTCAGCTGACCTGCTATAAATAGAAAGCAGATAGGAATTGTGGGTAGCTTGTGTGGTCTGGGCTGAGGGATGATGTGATGAAGTCTCTTTATTGAACTTTTCCTTTGATTTACTTTCTGAAGTTAGTTATTTTATTGCTTGCAACTGAAGTTTCTTTGCTGTAGGAAGTCCTGCTGTTAGGTCAGCAGTATTTCAGCATTCTGTTGCTTATTAACCAATTAGCCTGAAGTTGCTAACTAAATCTGGAGAAATAGCTGAAGGCTTAAATTCTTTCCACTTAGCTGCAAATAACTATTCAAGACAATCTAATAATGAATAGCTTCATCCTGTTTAGACAAAACAGTGGGGAGCTTAGTAATACTTCATTCTGATGAATTAATCAGTCTTAAATTCTAGCAGTGTCCCTGCAACTCCTAAAGTTGGGAGTTCTTGCATCTTGCTTGTGTCTGACTTCCCTGAACTTGAGTAAATAAGATAATTCCCTACAGGAAGAGAGAATGATCAAACAATTTACATGCATTTCTCAACAGCTTCATCAGAAGTCTTTTAGCCCAGAATAATGTGTTCCAACATGTGGCAAGTAATTCACCCCCTGACTCCCCAAAGCCTTTGAACCATTTACAAGGCACAAGTTAGGAGTATGATGGAATACTCCCCACTTGCCTGGGATAAGTGCAGCTCCCACAACACTCAAGAAGCTTGACACCATCCAGGACAAAACAGTCTGCTTGATTGGTACCTCACCCACTCCCTCCACCACTGACACTCAGTACATATCGCTGCTACTATCTACAAGATGGACTCCAGCAATTCACCAAAGATCTTTAGACAGCACCTTCCAACCCACAATCACTTTGATTTTGAAGGACAAGGGCAGCAGATACATGAGAGCACCACCACCTGCGATTTCCCCTCTGAGCCATTTGCTGTCCTGATTTGGAAATATATTGCCATTCCTTTGCAGTCACTGGGTTAACATCCTGTAATTCATTCCCTAACAGTATTGTGGGTCAACAGCAAGTAGACTGCAGTGTTCCAAAGAGGCAGCCCAGCACCACCACCTCAAGGACAACTAAGGATGGACAATAAAGAAGTTTGCTTTCCTACTCATTACAGTTGTACTGCAGTGTATGAGGCAACCTTCTCTCAGCCTTGAACAAACTCTAAACTCACAGGCATTTAAGATGGAGATGAAGATTTTTTTTCTCTCAGAGGGTTGAGAGTTGGTGCAACTCTCTTTCCCAGAGAGTGGTGGAGTCTGGGTCACTGAATATTTTTACAACTGAATTCGGTAGATTCTTGATAGACAAGGGTATAGGAAGGAAAGTGGAGTAGAGGCCACAATCAGGTCAGCCATGATTTTATTGAATGGCAGGGCCAAATGCCCAACTCCTGCTCCTACTTTATATGTTCATACATTCGTATGATAACTGGAGTTGAATAGAGGGGAACACAGGCCTGCAAAGAATCCGTCGCCTTTAAACATGTATTTCCTGTTTTTCATCTTTTTTGCCCTCCAATCAATTGTACTTAACTGTTCCAGTTTAACTTGCTGGCCATTGAATGCAAATTTATAATCAGCCTTTCTAATGATACTCCACGAACCCCAATTAGAAACTTTTAAATCTCAATCACTTCAGTTGGAAAGGATTTCATTTTTCAAGGAGATTTTAAAAGGTAGTATTAGTTACTTGTTGTTCATCAGTTAGTCAAACTCTTGCCTCAAAGTCAATCAGATTACAAGTTTAAGTCCAGCTCTAGAGCTTGAGCACAAATATCAGGGTGGATACACCAGTAGTGTAGTAAACTATAAACGGTGCTGTCTTTTGCTTAAGGCATTTAACTAAGGATCCCACCTGCCTGCTTGGGTGATGTACAAGAACCCACTCTATTATTTTGAAAAAGAACAGGAAAGTAATCCTTGCTATCCTGACCAATATTTATCTCTCAATCAACATCACAAAATACAGATTATCTGGACATTATTCCATTGCTTTTTGTGGGAGCTTGCTCTGCACAGATTATCTGTGGTGTTTCTTACTTTACAAAGATGCCTACGCTTCAAAAAGTACCACAGTGTCTGTAAAGGGCTTTGAGGGATCCCTGGTTGTGAAAAGCGTGAGACAAATGCATGTCTTTCTTTTCATGAGGAACCGGCAACACAGTACAACATCCTGCATATCCTGTTACTTTACAAAGCAAAAAACCTGCTGGGAAAGCAAATATGGGGGCTGGGTGCTTCATCTCCAGGGAAAGATATTCAACAAAATTAGTCAATGATGTGACCATTTTAGGTATACTATCCTGGTCACCAAGGAAATATTTGAAAGACTCAACATTTCGGTCAAATCATGGACATTTTTTTAATTCTTTCATAGATTGTGGGAGTCACTGGCAAAGCTTGCGTTCATACCCTATCCCTGACTGACCTTGTGAAGTTGGTGGTGAGCCACAAACTAAACCATTGCAGTCTATCTGCTGCAGTACATGACAGTCTTGGTAGGAAGAGAGTTGCAGGATTTTGATCCAACATTAGTGAGGGAATATAATATCTGTCAATGTGGTGTGCAGCTTGGAGTGGATCTGGAAAGGGGTATGTTCATATGTATCTGCCACCCTTGTCCTTCCAGGTGATCAAGGTCATGGTTTGAAGGCACTGTTGAAGGAGCCACAGTGAATTGCTGTAGTGCATCTTATCTGGGTACATACTGCCACCACTGTGCACCAGTGGTGAAGGAAGTGAATGTTTAAGTTGGTGGATGGGTTATTGTGAAGTGGGCAGATATGTCCTAGATGATAGAAGAAAGAACAAAGAAAGGTACAGCACAGGAATAGGCCTTTCGGCCCTCCAAGTCTGCACCAACCATGCTGCCCGACTTAACTAAAACCCCCTACCCTACCGGGGACCATATACCTCTATTCCCACCCTATTCACAAAATGTATTTGTCAAGATGCGCCTTAAAAAAAATCACTACTGTATCCGCTTTCACTACATCGCCTGGCAGCGAATTCCAGACACCCACCACCCTCTGTGTAAAAAATCACACATCTCCTTTAAATCTCGCACCTTAAACCTGTGCCCACTAGTAATTGACCCTTCCACCCTGGGAAAAAGCTTCTAAGTATCCACTCTGTGCATGCTTTTCATAATCTTGTATCAGGTCGCCCCTCAACCTCTGTCGCTCCAATGAGAACGAACCAAGTTTCTCCAACCTCTTCCCACAGCTAATGCCTTCCATATCAGGCAATATCCTGTAAATCTTTTCTGTACCCTCTCCAAAGCCTCCATATCCTTCTGGTAGTGTGGTGACCAGAAATGAACGCTATTTTTCCAAGTGCGGGCTAACTAAGGTTCTATAGAGCTGCAACATGACTTGCCAGTTTTTAACCTCAATGCCCCGGCTGATGAAGACATGCATATCGTATGCCTTTTCCATCTGCATTGCCACTTTCAGTGGCCTGTGTACCTGTGCACTCAGATCCCTTTGCCTATCAATACTCTTAAGGGTTCTGCAAATTACTGTATATTTCCTATCTGTATTAGATCTTCCAAAATGCATTACCTCACATTTAGAAACATAGAACATTACAGCACAGTACAGGCCCTTCGGCCCTCAATGTTGTGCCAAGCTATGTCCAATTGCAAGATCAAGCTATCCCCTCCCTATAATTCTGGAGCGCTCCATGTGCCTATCCAATAACTGCTTGAAAGTTCCTAAAGTGTCCAACTCCACTATCACAGCAGGCAGTCTATTCCACACCCCAACCATTCTCTGAGTAAAGAATCTACCTCAGACATCCCTCCTATATCTCACACCATGAACCTCATAGTTATACCCCTAGTAACAGCTACATCCACCCAAGGAAATAATCCCTGCATGTCCACTCTATCAATCTCTCTCATCATCTTATAAACCTCTAATAAGTCACCTGTCATCCTCTTTCACTCCAAAGAGAAAAGCCCCAGTTCCCTCAACCTTTCCTCATAAGACCTACCCTCCAAACCAGGCAGCATCCTGGTAAATCTCCTCTGCACTCTCTCCAATGCTTCCACATCCTTCTTATAGTGATGTGAGCAGAACTGAACACAATATTCCAAATGTGGTCTTACCAACGTCTGGTATAGTTGCAGCACAACCCCACGGCTCTTAAATTCAAACCCCCTGTTAATAAACACTAACACACTGTAAGCCTTCTCCACGGCTCTATCCACTTGATTGGCAACCTTCAGAGATCTGTGGATATGAACCCCAAGATCTCTCTGTTCCTCCACATTCCTCAGAACCCTGCCGTTGACCCTGTAATCTGCATTCAAGTTTATCCGACCAAAATGAATCACTTCGCACTTATCAGGGTTAAACTCCGTCTGCCACTTTTCAGCCCAACTTTGCATCCTATCAATGTCTCTTTGCAGCCTACAAGAGGCCTCCACCTCATCCACTACTCCACCAATCTTGGTGTCATCAGCAAATTTACTAACCCACCCTTCAGCCCCCTCTTCCAAGTCACTGTTAAAAATCACAAAAAGCAGAGGACCCAGCACTGACCCCTGTGGTACACCACTGGTAACTGGCCTCCAGTCTGAAAATTTTCCCTCCACCATCTCCCTCTGTCTTCTATGGTACAGCCAGTTACTTATCCAATCAGCCAAATTTCCTTCTATCCCACACATCCTTATCTTCTTCATGAGCCTACCATGGGGAATCTTATCAAACGCCTTACTAAAATCCATGTATACAACATCAAATGCTCTACCTTCGTCCACACAGTTAGTTACCTCCTCAAAGAACTCAATAATATTTGTGAGGCAGGACTTACCCTTCACGAAACCGTGCTGACTATCCTGGATTCAACTGAATCTTTCCGAATGGTCATAAATCCTATCTCTCAGGACCCTTTCCATTAACTTACTGACCACCGAAGTGAGACTAACTGGCCTATAATTACCAGGGTCATTCCTATTTCCTTTCTTGAAAAGAGGAACAACATTTGCCACTCTCCAGTCCTCTGGCACTATCCCTGTGGATAGTGAGGACCCTCGAGACTAAACTCCATCTGTCATCTCTCCGCCCAAGTCTCCAACTGACCTATATCCTGCTGTATCTTCTGATGGTCCTCATCGCTATCTGCAAATCCACCAACCTTTGTGTCGTTCACAAACTTACTAATCAATCCAGTTCCATTTTCCTCCAAATCATTTATACATATTACAAACAGCAAAGGTCCCAGCACTGATCCCTGAGGAATGCCACTTGTCACAGCCCTCCATTCAGAAATGCACCTTTCCACTGCTACCCTCTGTCTTCTTTGATCGAGTAAGAAATCTCACAACACCAGGTTAAAGTCCAACAGGTTTATTTGGTAGCAAAAGCCACTTGCTTTCGGGCCTCTGACCTTTTGTCAGGTGTCTGGAGTGTTCTGATCACAAAAGCTAGTGGCTTTTGCTACCAAGTAAACCTGTTGGACTTTAACCTGGTGTTGTGAAACTTTTTACTGTGTTTACCCCAGTCCAACACTGGCATCTCCACATCATTCTTTCACTGAGCCAGTTTTGTATCCACCTTGCCAGCTCACCTCTGATCCCATGCAACTTCACCTTCTGCACCAGTCTGCCATGAGGGACCTTGTCAAAGGCCTTACTGAAATCCATGGTGACGACATCCACTGCCCTACTATCATCAATCGTCTTTGTCATTTCCTCAAAAAACTCCATCACGTTAGTGAGACATGATCTCCCCTTCACAAAACCATGTTGCTTCTCACTATTATGTCCACTTATTTCCAAATGGAAATAAACTCTGTCTCAAAGAATCCTCTCCAATAATTTCCCTATCATCACTGATATAAGGCTCACCGGCCTATAATTACTGGGATAATTCTTGCTACCCTTCTTAAACAAAGGAACAACATTGCCTATTCTCCAATCCCCTGGGACCTCCCCTTCAGACTCACATCCAACTATTATCATGTAATCTGAGTTTGTGTCTTCATATGCCCTGTTTGTGAACATAACTCCCACTCACCTGATGAAAGAGCAGCACTCCAAAAAGCTTGAGAGTGTCATTGTTTCCAGTACCCAGAATGACGCCAAATGATCCATCCAGCTTTATTCCTTCTTGTTTTCTGAATAGTTTCACTAATTATTCATGTATATCGTGACCAACAGCTTTGCAATTTCATGTGGCTAGTTGCATCAATCATTGTGTTATGATATGGTAAGAAAACTGCAACATTTTTGCATCAATTTTATTCAGATTTGGACAGGATCCACTCCTTCATGGTACTTCAGCTTAACAGCATTTCTATTTTAAGTTTCACAGTTTTCTCCTTATGAAGTGAAGTGTCAACCCTATTGAATATTGCACACTAGATAAATTTGCCTTCAGAAAGAGGCCAATTATGATTTCCTGCTGAAGGTTCTTCAAAGAAGAGTCAGAACAGAGTGCAAGTGAAGCCCTGGTTTTGCATTCTGTAGCTCTAAACTCTGGTTGTTTGTCATTGATGAAACTTCCACTATTGTCACGGCATTTAGATCAAGCCATCTTAATTAAATCCATTTGTGATAGCAACCATTTACTGCTCAATAAAAAATACAAATTGTTAAACATGTTGCAGTTTAGATGCCAAATGTTGTCAATGTCCATTGAATGCCTGGGGATGCTGAACTGTGAGTTTCTGTGTAAAGTTAATTGGCTGAAGTGATTGTGGAGTGATAGGCAGGAAACCACAAAGATTTGTTACAAAGCTGAAAGTGAGTCATACATTATACGTTCTCCTTTCAAGATGCTGTGAGGATTTTGAGACTGAAATGTGGAAGAAAACGATAATTAGGTTCTAGAACGAAGTATACAAGTCAATATGAAAATGTACAATACATTACTATAAAATCTAAAAAAGAAAGAATAAACTTACGCCTAGAAGGCATTTTTCATGATCAGGATGCCTAAAATGCTTTACAGCCAAGTAAGCATTTTCAGAGGCATGGTCACTTTTGTAATGTCGGAAACATTGTAATTCTAAAGATGCACTTTAGTGACCACGAAACAATGTTGTTGGTAAATAATACCTCTGAAACTAGTCGTGAGTCCAAGTACAGTAGTTTTATTACAAAAGCTTTTGGGAGAAGCCTGGTTCCTAAAGTGGTTCACCAGACTTCTCCCTGAACACGAGTAAGAGTAAATCTTTATACATCCTGGTTCCCGCCCCTATTCACATCTGCAGCTCTCTAGGATGTCTGTCATGGTTCGTCATCCATCATGTGGTTATTGCTGCCTCAGTGGTTTCATCCTTTGCATAGTCTGTTGTAATTGTAGCTGTCCCAAAGCTGTGACTGTCTGCATTCTGTTCCTCTAGTGTGATTAGCCGTTATCACATCTCGATACCTGCAATTTGTTTAGCCAGCATACAAGGTTACAGGCTCGGACAAACGCGTCAAACTGGCATACAAGGTTACAGGGGTGCAAAAACAAGTCTTGCAATGCTTTGCTTAAATCTTAAGTATTACAAAGTTCATTAACCTGTTGGCTTCTTCATTCCCCCCTTTTGGCCGGGGCCATACCAAAGCACAGCCCCATGACTAATTTAGAACAAAATGTTACCAGCATATGGGCCTAGCACCTTTATCAGGAGGCCTGCCCCGTACCATTATATGCAGTCATACTGCTCACATAAGCAAAGGAGTAGTTGATCAGGACATCAGCTGTGGATTGTAATCTGTTGCACCAAAACCCAGGCACCACTGATAACATTACCCTACTGAGTACAGTAGCTATGACCAACAGGTATGGTTCCATTTTGTACCAAGCAGTTAGATCCCTTTTTTTCACAACGAAGTGGGGAGGAGAGTCTGATCTATTATAGCTAGGCTATAATGGTTCTTAAAGGCTGATCGAGCACACCCTCCACCTCCTAACCCCAAAACAGCATCACTGTTGCTGACATTGAAAGTACCTTGCATAGTGGCACCTGATGGGGTTTTAAATGTCACTTTCCTTGTCCCGTCCTGGGTTCCATCCTGATTCAAAATCCATTCTACTATTTCCAGAATTGACAGAGCGATAGGGATTAAAGGACATTCCCCCCACCTTTCCTCCGTGTATGGGAATGTGGGAGCAGACCCAGCACTTGCTCAAATTTGACTCTAATACATACAAGTGAGACATATACACAAAAATGTTCACGTGAGGGGGTCCGATTTTAACAGATTGGTGCAGTGACCTCTTGGATCATCCAAATCTCATTGCGTTCATTCCCCCGAGCCCTCTGTTGTTTGCTGGGCACAGGTCCATCCCAGTCCCTGAGCTAAACACCAGAAATTCCATTTACACCACCTACAGGTTACTTCCCAGGGGCCTATTGCATGTGTCAGATAGTTACAATGGATAGAGTCTTTGTTACAGAGATGCTTGCGATGCACTATGTCAAGTCTACACAATTCCATCTATACTTTCCCTCCGTGCCTGACAGGGCAAGGGTTGTGAGGAGCAGCATCCTATCACTTAATTATAGCCCGTATGACCATTATACAATGGTTCAAAGGCTATATTGTCCGTGCACAACTTCCTGCGAGCACGTTCGGCTTGCTTGGAGGTCAGCCTTCTCACATATCTATGAAGTGAGCACATTGTTTTGCTTAAGTAGGCAGGGGTCTTCTGCCCATTAATTCCTTTTACATAGTTCATTTTATTCATTATTGGTAAGGGTAGGTCCGTGATAGATATGGAGGCTCCCGTGTCCACCAGCATTTCACATTGTCAGCCCCCTACTAGTGCAGAGGGGGCACTACCCAAACTCACGGGGCCTGACCCTTGTCAGTTTGCCCCTTTCCATGATGGCAGAGGAAGCCTGACTAGGTCATCCGTGTTTGCTCCAACAGGTGGCCTCTGTGTGGTCGTCTTTATTGCAAAATTGGCAGGTAAGGGCCTTCCTTCTACCCCCCTTCAGAGACTTACAGTGGCTTAAAGTGGCCTGGCTTTCCACAATTATGGCATGTATTCTTTTGTTTAGTTCCTCCACTGTTTGCACTAACATTTTCCCGTTTTATTCATAGGTATGGTTTCTCATCTGGCCTGTCTTTAATTCCAGATGCCCATTTTAAGAATTTTTTGGTGAGCTGGTGACAGCTCATCTTTAAATGCTTGTAAAAAGGCTCTATCTGTTCAGATAGTTTCAGGCATTCCCGAATATTCTTGGTATACTTTGAAGAGTCGCTCCCCGAATTCAGAGGCTCCTTCACCCCTTTGTTGTTTAGTATTTGTAATTCTGGACCAGTTGGTTGGTGCGTTGCCCAAGGCTCATTGGACTTCCATCTTAAACTGATTAAATGGTTCAATCATTGCTTTGAGCTCAATGTTTAACTCTACGGCGAAGTCTCCCATGGGTGCAATGGGTTGTATGGCCGGCCCATAGGGAGGCAAGGATCCCCAGCCAGGGTCCTCTAAAATTTGGACTCTCTTTTCTTGTTCTCTAGTGCGTGCTTCCAACATTTTGATTTTTGCTTTGTCGTCACCCCATTTCATACCCAAGACTGAGGCCTGTTCAGTTAATCCGGCCAATTGGCGAACTAAGAGAACTCCAATTTTCTTAGTTCTGTCCTTTCTTTCCCTTTTCCAACCATTTCCATTGTTGGTCTAGTGGGTGGGATAGATCCCAGCTCCCCTTTTCTCATCTGTTTCATGATTTGTCCCTCTCAGTCATACATTTATTTATCAGGGATCCCGGGAATCCCCACTGTCCTTGTGATCCCAAAATAAGACAGTTAAGTTTATACTCACCACCTGGAGTCTTCTATTCTCCCTTCTCACTCTCACCCTCTTAGGTCACTCTTATCAGAGTTCAGTGACACCTATCAGGGGTGATCAAATCCCCCCATACCACCGCTTATACTATTTAAGGCGGCTTTTCCTTCTACTCCGGCAATCATTCAGACAGCCTCTTTCTCACTCACATCAGAACATCACACCACAGACATCCCTTTCTCCAGTCTCCACATCCACTTCAAAATCCTGATCTTCGCATGGGGGGGGCTACCCCTCTTAACAACTGGGTAAGGCTAAGGTATTAGAGACGGATACCTCCTTGTCCATATGTGTTCAGTTCAGACGTCTTTCACTCACACACTCTCTCATCACAGATGATCACCTACTGTAGTTTGACCCACCCTTTTAAGTTCAGTGATCTATTCCAGCCCCCCTGGTCGTGGCCATTCAAC
Source organism: Carcharhinus amblyrhynchos (assembly GCF_965287045.1). Lineage (NCBI taxonomy): Eukaryota > Metazoa > Chordata > Chondrichthyes > Carcharhiniformes > Carcharhinidae > Carcharhinus > Carcharhinus amblyrhynchos. The sequence goes on along the minus strand of NC_137328.1, from coordinate 24,006,605 downwards.
AGGACCCATAAACAGTTCCCGGGTTTCAGCACCAATTTGTTGCCGGTCAATAATATCTCTGAAACTAGTCATGAGTCAAAGTACAGTATTTTTATTACAAAAGCTTTTTACAAAAGCCTGGTTCCTAAAGCAGTTCACCAGACTTCTCCCTGAACACAAGAAAGAGGAAATTTTTATACATCCTGGTTCCTCCCTCCATTCATGTCCGCAGTTCTCCAGGATGTCTGTCATTGTTCATCATCCATTATGTGGGTATTGCTGCCTCAGTGGTTTCATCCTTTGCAAAGTCCGTTGTAATCATAGCTGTCCCAAGGCTGCAACTGTCTCCGTTCTGTTCCTCTAGTGTGATTAGCTGTTATCACATCTCAACACTTATGGTTTGTTTAGCCAGCATACAAGGTTACAAGCTCGCACAAACTGGCGTGCAAGGTTATAGGAGTGCAAAAACGAGTCTTGCAATGCTGTGCACAAATCTTTAAATACTACAAAGTTCATTAGGCCATTCCCTTCTACAAGGGTATTTATTAATAAGAACCGTGCAGCAGCCAGGCGGTTGTAGCTAGCTCCTGAAATGTCTCTGCCTAAAAGCCCTCCTCACCATGTGCTGATCCCACACTCTTGAGTCCCCATTGGTCACCCAGGCCAGATGACCCTTACTCTATTGTGTTGACCTTAAGGGAAAAATCAGCACATTCCCCTCCCCCCACCTTAACTCTTTTATACAATCTTCAATAACTAATTCACTCCACCATAAATACTAACTAAATATTATGTACATGAGTTGGACAATAATAACCTTGACGGGCATTTTTTGTTTCATGTAGAACAATGTAATTGTGTAGTCTGAATTGCTTCCACAGGATCAACATTAACAGGAACTGCTTGAACGGGTACCTCTTCTTGCACAGGCAGTTCATCACTATTTAGTTCCATAGAGACATCAGTCATGTTGATAACAGGCCAATCAAGTACTTGGGTGCTTATGAGTTTGAAAACATTTCATTATGGCAACACTGACTGCTGGAGCATCTCTTTACATGTCAAGTGGTCCACATGTTTATGAATGATCTGTCCCTCCACATCCACTCTGTCTGAAAGAAATACAATCTTAAAAATAATAATTCCAGGGATCCTACTTGATCCTTTACTGAAATTTCTCATGTATACAGACAGCTTCATTTACTATAAATGAGCGTGCCACATCAAACGATCAGTTTGTGTTCGGAAATGATGGTAAAGCGTCTACAGGTAATTCCACCTGTTTAAGTACAGGTGGAATTTACAAAGACAATTCATAGTCTTCCTTCTCAATCTTTGAGTAGCCTTTTTCAGCCTCTAGGAGGGTTCTTGACACATACCCTATTGGCCCTTCAGAGCCATCGTCTACCTCATGGTACAACACCACACCAGCACCATACAGAAAAACGTCATAGGTCAATACGAGTTCTTTAGATGAGTTGAAGTGCACTAACAGATTTGAGAAATGCAGCAATTGGTACACTCTGTTAAAAACTTCCCCTGGGGAGTCTTCCAACACCAAAAATGGTGTTTCTTTAACAGAATATGCAGAACACATTTGGTAAAAGTAACATCTGTAGTAGCTTACCATCCACAAAATGATTTGCGTTCAGTTTGTGTTTGTGGGCGCTGGCACCTCCTTTATCATCTTGACCTTGTCTTCCATGGACGCAATTCTTGTGCATCCACAGTGCCCCAGGTATGTCACCTCAAGGTGCATTTCCCTTTCTTGAGGTAAACTCCAGCCATTGAAATCTATTTAAAGCCTTTTTTAAATTTGATTGATGTTCAACCTCTGTTAATCTACTTACATTGTCAAAGTACAATCTGCGGTAGCACCTGTAGCAGACTCTGCATTGTTTTTTGGAATATTGTACATGTCAAGGACAGGCCAAAAGGCAAGGGCATATACAGGAATTGTTTGTGTTTATCATGGCACAAAGGTTGGTGGATTTGCGGATAGTGATGAGGAATGTCAGAGAATACAGTAGGATATAGATCAGTTGGAGACTTGGGCAGAGAGATGGCAGATGGAGTTTAATCTGGACAAATGTTAGGTAATGCATTTTGGAAGGCCTAATACAGATAGGAAATATACAGTAAATGGCAGAACCCTTAAGAGTATTGATAGTCAAGGGATCTGGGTGTACAGATACACAGGTCATTGAAAGTGGCAATGCAGGTGGAGAAGGTAGTCAGAAGGCATATGGCATGCTTGCCTTCATTGGCTGGGGTATTGAGTTTAAAAATTGGCAAGTCATGTTGCAGCTTTATGGAACCTTAGTTAGGCTGCATTTGGAATGTAGTGTTCAATTCTGGTCGCCACACTACCAGAAGGATGTGGAAGCTTTGGAGAGGGTACAGAAAAGATTTACCAGGATGTTGCCTGGTATGGAGGGCGTTAGCAATGAGAAGAGGTTGGAGAAACTTGGTTTGTTCTCACTGGAGCAATAGAGGTTGAGGGGAGACCTAATAGAAGTCTACAAGATTATGAGAGGCATGGACAGAGTGGATAGTCAGAAGGATGGAAGAGTCAATTACCAGAGGGCATATGTTTAAGGAGGGGTGAGGTTTAAAGAAGATGTACGAGGCAGATTTTTTACACAGAGTAGTGGGTGCCTGGAACTTGTTACCGAGGAAGGTAGTGGAAGCGGATACATTAGTGACTTTTAAGGGATATCTTGACAAGTACATGAATAGGATGGGAATGGAGGGATATGGTCCCCGGATGGTAGGGGGTTTTAGTTAAGTCGAGCAGCATTGTCGGTGCAGGCCTGGAGGGCCGTAGGGCCTGTTCCTGTGCTATAATTTTCTTTGTTCTTTGTTCTATAACATGGACAGTGTCATCTAATTCGAGTTGCTGGTATGTGTGACTCATACCCAGCTTTGTGTAAGATTGACCTCCTGCCAGCTTTGAAACAGATCCTCAGTTTTCAGGTGTTGATATTTATCCAGTTTGGCAGCCTGATTAACTGTTAGTTTCTAATCAGCACAAATGCAAAGGTCTTATCTGGTTTCAATACAGGGACTATCGGTGCTGCCCATTCTGAGAACAGAACTAGCTGGGTAATGGTTAGATTGTTCTCCATAGTTTACAGGTACAATTTTGGTGCCTTTTATTTCTAGTTCTTCTCCTATATAAAAGTCTTCAACTTGGCAGAAGTGCTCTTGGAGTTTAATGGTTGGACTCCCTCTCTCAGGTACTGAAACGTGTGCTCACCCATCACAGTGGCTGATGTTACTGTATCCACTTCCATCTTAAGAGTGTTCCCATTTATCCAAAGCGTTACAGTAAGAGGGTCTATCTTACCTACTTGTAGATTAAACAGAGTAGATACTAGAATCATTGGTGTTAGGCTCGTTCACGTTGTATACTTGTGACATTTCAGTGGATCGCTTACTCAGATATCTTTACTTAGCTCTGCAATGTTTTATCAAATTGTTCCTTTTGTGTCAATAAAAACATTCAGCCTCCTTAAACCAACACGATTCAGGAGTGTGGTTACCTCCACATTAGTAACATTTTTCTTTAAGCATTACTGACTGCCTCTGCTGTATCATTTTGTTTCCTTGGTAGCTGAAGTTGTTTCCAACTGTTAAGTTCTGGTAGCGCAGTGGTTAGCACTGCTGTCTCACAGTACCAGGGACCCAGGTTTGATTCCAGCCTGAGGTAGCTGACTTGTGAGTTTGTAGGTTCTTCCCATATCTGCATGTGTTTCTTCTGGGTGCTCCAGTTTCCTCCCAAAGTCCAAAGATATGCAGATTAAGTGGATTAGCCATGCTAAATTTCCCATTACTGTCCAAAAATGTGTAGGTTTTGGGGATTAGTGTGGTGGATGGGTGGGGTTGTGAGGATAGGGTGGGGTCTGTTGAAGAGTTGGTGCAGATTCAATGGGACGAATGGTCTCCTTCTGCACTGTAGGAATTCTATGATTCACAGCTGCTTTGGCAGTTTTAGCACCACAGCTGGCTGCAGGTTCCTGCCTTAAGTGGTGAATGGCATCATTTTGTGTGCAATGCAGCTCTTGTGTGCCTTTCATTCCATGGCTGGTACTATCCTTTATGTCAGCCTCTGTAAGCAAGCTGCATTGAAGAACATCTTTATTCATGCCACAAACTAATCTATCCTGTAACATGTTGTTTAGGATGGCTCAGAAATTACAATACTTCGAGAACTCCTTCAGTTTAGAAATGTAAGTTGCGATTTGTTTGGGGCTTTCACCATTAAACTAAATTTGAATCTCTGGTGTACGACTGATGCTTGAGTTTGTACTTGTGCCATCTTTAAATCCACAAGCTCGTTAAATGACTTGGAGTTGAGCGTGATTGGGGTTGTAAGACTGCAAATAAGATTATAGGCCTGTGTTCCATAAACACTTAGGAGAACTGTTTTCCATTTCACCTCCTCTCCTATTTCATTTGCTTGGAAATAACCAAGGTGCTCAACATATTTTGTCCAGTCTCCTGTGAAGGCGCTAAATGGATTCTAGACCCAGAGAGAGGTTTTCTGATGAGTAACTTTTTTTAAACTTTGATTAGAAGAGGATACTCACAGGTGTTGGGCCAAAGGCAGTGTCAGGATAATTTATCCTCGTCACAAGAGATGCACATTCACAGGCTTCATTAGTGAACACAAAAGATATTTATTAAAAGGAAAGAAAGCAGGGCCGTAGCTTTCTCCCAAAGTGTCCTTGCCTCTGAGCATTTCTCACTATGGGGTATTTCACACTTTGAGTCCCCATTGGTCACCGAGGCCAGGTGATCCTTACTCAGCCCTGTTACCCTTAAGGAACAATCATCGCAGTAGTTATGGAAACATAGGGTTAGTTGTTAAGTGCTCAGACCCAGGCCAGAAGCTCCAAGATGTTTTATGAGATAGCCTAGACCATAACTTTTTACATTTGAATTTAGCATGGGTAAGCATAAGATGTTTCATCCCAGGTATGGTTCAAGTGACCCACTGGAAGCTTTTATCAAACAAAGTTTATTTAAGAACACAGGAAAAATGAAAAATTATAAAAACATTTAGTATAACTTTTACCAACTACAAGTATCAAACAGTGTAAAACTTAACAGCTAGCTATCTATGAAGTTCCAAGTCAAACAACATCCCACAAACATACACTCCCTTCTTGATTTAGCACAAAAAGCAAGTATACTCACGTGATGCAGGATTTTTTAACACCTGCTGTGAACTGGTCTTTTCAATGTTGGTCTCTAAAGGACCCTACTCTTTCTCCGGTTAACCTCTTCCCCTTAGTGTATTTATAGAATATCTTCTCATTTGGCAGGAGACCCCATGCCTTTATTGCCTTCCTGCCCTTGGTTTCTCACCCCTGTAGCCCTGGTGACAGGGCTTTACCTCCGCTCCTCAGATGTTGTTCCTCATTGCTAGTTGATCCTAACCACAAGCAGCTTAATCCCATTCCTTCTTTTTAGTTGGAATCTGGAATCTTCCTTAACCCCCCTCTCATAAACCAGTGAGGCTAGTAGGCAGGAAAAGCCATCCACCAACCTCTTTAAAACCACACCTTCCAAATGTTTTTTTTCAAAGATATCATAGATAATTCTCCTAATACAGTACAATTGTTTACCTATGAATGAGGGCCATCGTAAATGGTACCTCTTGCTGCTGTCCTGCCATTCTGACTTGCTCCCTGCTGTATTAATGCATCCTGCTCCCTGACATTATTTATTCCCTGCCTGTATCCTGTACCTTACAAGTAAAATTCTAAACTGGCCTTTAATGGGCTAATAATAAGTTCTTGCAGAGCTTTAACCAGTGTTCTCAGTTTTGGTGGGTTGCCTTTTCCTGCCTCCTCGAAGGCTTTTAAACTTTACTGTGTTTGTTCCATGTCGGAAAATTGGACTTAAACATTATCCTACCCCCATTTTTGCCCTCATAATCAATAAAAAAATCTTGGCTAGAGTGCAGAATTCAGGTATGAACATGTCAATAAAGTGGAAGATTATGCTGCAATTTTCATACAAGATGGGTCAATTCCAGGCTACAAAGGTCAATTTTGTCGATCAGTTAAAGTTTGCAATTTGCATCTCCTCAGATGAGTGCCATTCATTTCTGTCTGATGACATTCTGCTGTAATGAGTGTGTAAAGAGCAGCTGGAAAGGTGCGGTTTTCAGCACCAGGGTTAGGGCCAAGCGAGAGGCTGTGTGGCTGTCAGCAAGCAAGACTCTATTATCTGGCTAAACTGGGGCATTCATTATATTCTATTGTGCTGTAATTTGGACCCAGTCAAGCTGTCTCTATCCTTTACCTCCACAATTCATAAGCCATAAATCAGCTGAGCAATGGTTTGTCCCATATGGCCAAGTTACCCTAGGTGAGATGGAAGTATGAAGAAAATGAATGAGGCGTGAAAAGCAGGCTCTAGATGAATTTAAAGTAGACACCTCATTACTCAGTGCCAGGCCGTAGGCCTTATGGCACACTGCCTAGATGAGTAGGATTCTGCAAGACATTAGTTTGCTATTTGTTCTTATTCCAAGTATGTTACAGGCAGTGAACAAAAGTAATGGCCTGGTTGTTTGCGTGGCATTTTCTTTAAAAGCAGTGAGTATTCTGGTGTACAACAGAAAACTAGCTATAAAACTTTCAGGCATCAAGGCTGCACAACATTCTTTAATCCCTTATATCCTCAGAAAACATTGGAATGTGAATTCACTAAAACTTATAAACCGACTTAGAAGTCAGGGCCCTTCTACAAACAATGGACAGCAAAAGGCGAATGATTTGACTGTTTTGCAGTGGTGTACAGCCTGTATATCTCTTCACGTTGCACCTGTGATAGAAATTAAAGTAGTAATGCATTCATGAGATGGAAAGTGTCTTTTTTATTGCTTTCTGGAATTGCTTTAATATTTCAGGCCAGCACTAAACACGCACTAAGGGCTAACATTGGTTAAAAAGCACCTGTACATGCACTTTATTTTTGTTGTTGAAATATGGTATTAGATAATTGCCCAATCAGAAATACAGTTAGTCTTTTGAGTTTAAGTGCAGGCTCTCCAACCAGGAGCTGTGGTATTACAAATTGTTAATTTGACATATTGAAATCAATATCTGTGCTTTGGTTGATTAACTGAAAATGAATCATTGCACCTTTGATATTCTCTCCTAGGTGTCTCATTTACTGCTTAATTAAAAGAATATTGCATCACTGGCACAACGTTGTAATTTCACACAGGAAAGGGACTGGGTTAATTCACTTGTGACTTTATTTCTGATTAGATATGCAGCTCTTCTCACACGCAAAATATGTTGTAGATTAATTTGTAGCTCCTCATAAAATCTTTTATGACCACCATATTTATTTACTGCTTTAAGCTTCCCCTTTTTTCCCAAAGCAAATATCCAGGTTGATACCATTATAAACACGAGTCAGATGTGTCACTGTGTCCAGAGGCATTCAGAATCTTTTGACATTTGTGTGACAACCTTTTTTTAAACCAACATTTACAACACAGAAGGAGACCATTCGATCCATTGTGTCCACACTAGTCAACAAAGATCTACCTGTACCAATCCCATTTTCCAGCACTTGGCCCATAGCTCAGGAGGTTGTTTCAGTGCAAGTGAATACCTAAATATCTCTGAAATATGACGGGAGTTTCTGATTCAACCACCCTTTCAGGCGGTGAGTTCTAGACTCCCACTACACTCTGGGTATAAAGGGGAGGGGGGCTGAGTGGAGGTATAAGGGGAGAAGGTATGAGTGGGTTCTGAGGGTGAGGCGGCCTCAGAGGGACAGGGACTGAATGGGGGTCTGAGGAGGAGCGGGACTGAGTGGGGAAATGAGAGAGCAGTGGAGCTAACTGAGGTTCTGAGGAAGGAGCAGAGCTAACCGGACAATGAGGGGGGAAACAAATAAGTAGGTTGAAAGATCTCATTCGATAAACTGATGTAGCAGCTTTGAAGTTACTGCTGACCTCAGCTGAAACAGCAGAGAGAAAAATATCAATAGACATTTGTCCATATTCATTTCAATTAACTTCCAAGCTAGTATCTGTGAAGCACAAATCGTTTCACCATTAGCTATGCCTTTAAAGTTTAGACTAGAAAAATCTCTTTTATTGCTTTTTAAAAGCACTTTCCTTTTTTTCTCAAACTACAAATACTGAGAGAACTTGATTCAAAAGAAGACACGTGCATAAGGGGAAGACGTTTGCCAATCCTTCCGGCTAACAGAAGCAAATCAGTAAGACAATATAAGCATAAAAACAGCTTAGGTGCCTGAGCTGAATATGAGGTGTCTTGGGCCATGTACAGACCAAGAGCTGCATTTTGAACATCGCTCATCTTGGAGATCAATTGTCCTTCGAGGTAGAACACATATCTGCTCAGGATCATGATAGCCATTTACTATTGGGTGTTAAATCCAAATTGGGGCAGAGAACACCATCATTTTCTGAATGAACAGCCACCTGAATGTCTAGAGAAAGCAACTACATTAAAGCCAAGAAACCCTTCTTCAAATGTTTCAGCCAACATCATATCAAATTACTTCCCATGTTGAAAGACAATTCCCATTACAAATGGTGCGAAGGGGTTGAGTAATCAGTTAATAATAAGAGGGTGTGATTATTCCAAACAAAGAAAAATACTGAAGAAATATGTATCAGATGAAAACAGTTCTTTTGGACAAAGCGTCTTTGAAAAAGAACTAATTATTTTATTTCTTGTATATTGCAGAAAAAAGAGACATTGGCCAGGTTTCTCCAGGTCTGTTCACCCCAATTGGGAATCCCAATGGCCCATGGAATTTGGCTATTGGGATTCCAGGTGGGTCGTGATACCACCCTGATTCCCCTCCCACCTTGCTACTGCCATAGAAATCTGGTTCTATCCCCTAGCAGCTGAGAACTTGGTTAAGCATCATTTTCATGTCATTAGCTGGCTTGAAACTCAATTCAACAGGCTCCCACATTTCCCCCACCACTCCAGCTGGAAATCTCACTGCGGCTGCTGATTACACATGGTCCACACAGGCTAGACCTAGTGCCGTGGATTCTGAGGTGGTGGGGGAGCTGGGGTAGGGGGCATGGAGCGAACTGCAGCCTCCAACTGTGCCCTTATGTCCCTCCGCTACTGCAAGGGGAGGGGTGGTCCCTCCAGAGACATGGAAGTTGGGGGACTTTGGGCTAAGGGGATGGACTTGATTCAGGGGTCTCCCCCGGGATGGTAGTCTAGTAACTGCGCGTGTCACTGTTGCCCTGGACAAAGTGGTGTTCACTCTCAGGATGGTGATTTTAGACATCATTCTGGAAAAATCCTTCATTATTGTCCTTTAAAACCTTTGAAGTGGCCTGGTCACTTGGATATACATGCCATCTAAACATCTGGATGTTCAAAATCACCACAACACTCCATTCCACAGTGGGGATTGCCCTTGCTTAATATCATAAACTCGAGGTGTTAAATTACCACTTTAAAGTGTTCTGATAGAAAGGACTTGTCAGTTTTCCAGGGAGACTCTTTTTGCTTTTTCTCCTAAGACCCAAATGCTCTGAAACCTCTCCGAAGTGCTTTGATTGATGGTAAACTGTCAGAATCACTGGGGAGATCCCTCATTAACTTTGGAAGAGTAGCAGCTGCTGCCTGGCTGCTTTGAAGTGCTTTGATTGATAGGAGGCTGTCAGTTTCATTTGATCCATAGGATTTGTTTGCAAAATTACCTTCTGCTCCATTGAATATTATAGGGCTGCTGAATTTTCAGGTCCACAGCAGATCAACCAAAGGATTAGCCTTTGTTTGTTTTCAGAAGCAACAGCTAATCCTTTTTGATTGACATCTCAAACCATTACCAAAAAATGGATTAGCCTTAAGATAAAAGCAAATTAGTGTGGATGCTGGAATTTGAAACAAAAACAGAAAATGCTGGAAAACCTCAGCAGATCTGACAGCATCTGTGGAGAAAGAATAGAGCTAAAGTTTCAAGTCTGGATGCCTCTCTATCTAGAGCTCTGATCTCTTAGCCTGTTCTCTCTCTGCAACTGCTGTCAGAGCTGCTGAAAATTTTCAGCATTTTCTGTTTTTATGGAACGATTAGTCTTTGTTGACACAGGAAACAGATGGTCCATTAGTAGTTGAAAGCTTTTTGGCTAACAGCCCAAGGGGGGAATCAAAGCCTGTATTGTTGATACAACCATCTCATGCCTCATTATTCTTGAAGTACTTCCTCTTTTTTCCACAGCTGTTTAATCTGGCCTCATTTTATAATACTGCCGTTTTTATCAAGTATCTGAGCCTTCCTAGAAAGCAGAAAGCCTTGCCAGTATCATTCATTTTACCATTGACTTTTTGTCTTGCCTGCAATGCTTCTCACTGAAGCCATAAGCTTCATTTTTCCCACTTTTCCCAATTACTGTAATCTTTATCTCTCTGCTAGGCATCAAGATTGCACAGGCCAGAGTTTTTCACCTTTGATATAGAGGAGGCTGAGGGAAGATTTTGGTCAATTGTATAAAATTTTGAGAAAGCCTGACAGAGTAGATATGGAAGGAACTTAATTCTCATCAGAGGAGTCACTAGGGGGCATGGATGAAAATAAATTGGTTGAAGAAATAAAGGGGATTTGAGGGAAAAATTATTTTAAGCAAAGTGTGAGGGCCAGTGGGAGAGTGGGGTGCTGGTAGGTGAGAGGTAGAAACCTTATAGAACTTGGTTACAAGGCATGCTTATGTATTAGAAGTTTCAAGATCTATGGGGCTACTGCTAAGAGCTGGAAAATGGTCTCTCTTTCAGAGGGCAGACATCTTAGGGGTGATTGGCTGCCTCCTCTGCTAGTATTCTCTATAACTCTATAGCCACTCTCGTCACATCATCCAATTAGGTTCTAAAAAGAACCATTTATATCAGTTAAGGCAGACATCAGAATGGCATAGAAGATGAAGATGTTGCTTCTAATCCATTTGAACAGTGAACATTGTGGACAGTGCAGATGATAATGCATAAAATTACATTGGGGTCTGGATAGACTAGGTGAATGGGCAATACTGTTGTAGGAGGATTTCAAAATAAGAAAGAGTGAGGTTATTCATTTTGGACCAAAAAATAATAGATCAGGGTATTTTCTAGATGGCATGAAATTAAATACAGTAGATGTCCAAAGACACTTGGGGGTTTAGATGCATATATATTTAAAATGCCATGAACAGGTGCAGAAAATAATCAAAAAGGCAAATGGAATGCTGGTGTTTATATCTAGAGGACTGGAACGTAAGGACACAGAAGTTATGCTGCCATTGTACAAAACCGTACTTAGATCCACTGTGAGAAGGTCTGGGCACCACACCTTTGGAATGATATATTGACCTTGGAGAGAGTACAATGTAGGTTTATAACAATGATATCTGGACTGTAGGGTAATCTGCCCAGGGACTGCCCTGGGAGAGCAGTTGCAGTTTGAAGCGTGGAGTGAGTAAGATCTGCAACAAATACTTGTGTTCCCCAAAATCTGTCTGCGGAGTCAGATCTTGGGGAAACCTCCAGTAGTAGCGAAGTTAACAATCTCATTAAATGGCAGAATGGGCTCATTGGGCTGAATGACCTACCCCTGTTACTATGTCCCCATGTGACAATAGCTCATGATGTTATTTGTTGACTCCTGGAAGTTTCACAAGTCTGACAATTGCTGTGACTATCTTGGATTTGAAATTGACCTTAGAGTTATGACAGTATCACTGAAAATCACATGACAATATTTACAGAAGCCCTGCCAATATATCTATTCCATTTAAAATCATTGTAAACAGTTTAACATCTTACTGATCTTGTTGTTCATAATGGGACATTGAGATGAGCAGAATTGTCACTCTATTTGCCTAGGTAAAAGCAGTGACTGCATTTTTATGCTCTAATTCATTAATTGTACAAAGTCAATGGTGTGCAATTTGGGAAAACAATGTTATAGACCAATCAAGTGCAATACAATTGATGTCCTTCCTTCCCTCCTACCTTCCATCCTTCCTTCCCACCTTCCTTCCATTCCTTTCCTCCTCCCATTCCCTTCCTCCCTCTGGTCCCCTCCCTCCCTTTCACTCTTGCTCCTTTTGTAATCTTTCTGTCTTTCATCATCATCCTCCTCTCACTTTTATCTTGCTGCCTCTTCTCCTTAAACTTCTTTTTTCCCTCTCTATCGTTCTTCCTCTCATTTTAAACAAATATGGTCATTTTGCTATTTCCAGATGCCATCAATTATGATTTGTTACTTCTGAAAGGCGAAGCACGTTTTTTGCTCCATTAAATGTTACAGCTTGTACACTGAAAAATGTATATTCATAACTTCAGTGTGGGGAGATGAGTTGCGTCTGGGAGCTGTCCACTCTAAAATGGTGCTGAAAGGTGCGAGTGACAATCACAGCCAGCAAGATGACACCAAAGCAGAAAGCGCCCTTTCCTCTCAGGACAACAGCTGATACCCGATTCCATTGGGGCATGCACCTGGGCCAGCCTGTGCAGCGTGATTCCCGTGGGCGGAGAGACAGCTTATTTTAAAAGAAGCTGAATAAGATGAGAAAAGTACTGCTGATACTAGCGGGAAACACAATGGTTTTCTCACTGGCGGCAGCACTTCAATGTGGACCCAAAGATCCATAGCCATCCTATCAAAGCTTTCCATCTTGCACACATCAGAACAGCCCAGTAAAGGCATTTAGCAACTGAACAAAAGCTCATGGAACAGTCATTCCCTGGTTCATTTTTAACCAATCAGAGTCAGCTTGCTTGGTTTGAATTTGAGCAAAGCTGGGCAGTTAACTGTTCCATGCTGCATTCTCCATGTCAATGCCTTTGCCAATCAGTGTCTACTCGCCAACCAATCACCGCTCTTTTCTAATGCAGTATAATTTATTGTTCTCCGTTAATGTTGGAAAATTCTTGCATACTGATCTGATGATTTCAAAATGAAAAGATATGATAGTATGTCTCATCTTTCACTAATACTCAACTTCTGTAGTACCAAAGGACAACTTTATTTCTGATTCATTATTTCTCCTCCCCCCAACCCCATCTCCCCAACTCCATGCTTAAGGCCTCACCTTGTGATCTGACACTGATGTCACAGACCCAAATTGCATTTTCTTACTGGGTAATGGCATTGGGAGATTGACCTATTGTTCAATCTCACCTAGAGTTGAATTGTAACAGAAGGAAATCAGTCCATTTTAATAAAGAGTGGATGAATTCCCATTGGAGTTCTCCCTACTGTCCACCATTACATCTGTGGAATTGCTGGATAAACAGCTGACGGACTAGGAAAGTCCAGAGGAATTCAATGGCAAAAGGTAAACATCCAAAATAGCAATCCTGGAGAAAATGAACTCAGTGGTAGAGCTTTTCAATCCAGACACAGGCAAATTACATCGCAAAATTAATGAACTGGTATCCATTCTTCAAGATTTTGGGTTAATCATGCAAAAGCGAGATAAAAAATTCTGGTGAGCAGCCATCCTGCCACATTCCCACTTCACAATGTCATATTCATCATCTCCTGTTAGAAGCGCTGGCATATAAATGGCTATTAAAATGAAAAACAGTGTGACATGATTGGAAAGTAAAACATATAGCATTAATCTTTCTAAACAGGCAGAGAGTCAAACCAGGAAACTACTGGCCAGTCAGCCTAACATCTGTTATGAGTAATGTGTAATGAAGAGGGGCAATGGAGCACCTAGATGGACCTAGAAGGAGTAAACGTGGATTTATGAGAAAAATCATAGCATCTTACAATATAAAAGGAGTTCATTAGAGCCATTGTGCTCTTGCAGCCTTTCAAAAGAGGCCAATTAGTCCCATCCTTCTACTTTTTGCATATCCCTACATATTTTTCACTTCCAAATATAGACGTCAAATTCCCTTTTGAAACTTACTGCACCATACTTTCATGTCAAGTATCCCAGATCATAACAGCTCATTGCATTAAAAAGATATTTTTTCTCCAATTGCCAATTATATTAAATCTGAATAGTTTACTTGCTGACCCTGCTGCCAGTGAAAACAAACTCTCCAAATCTGTTCATCAAAAGTTTTCATCCTTTTGAAGGCCTTGTCTAAAATAATTGCTGGAGTTCTTCAAGAAAATAATAGGTTGTTAATGAAAATTATGTGGGTGTGGTATATTTAGAATTCAGTCAGTGTTTTTGATTCTGTGCACACCAGCAATTAGTCCACAAGATAGGAGGATGAGCAATGGAAGGCAGACAGCTGAGATGGATTGAAAATTGGCTAATCTGGGAAAAAGTAAGGGTGACTGTGAATCAGGCTGTGTCACTATTACAATTAATAGGAAGTGCCGTAAGCATATGGGTTCACGCTTACCAGAGAGACAATGCTTAGACAGTGTGCTTATATGAAAGTAATTCATATGCAATGTGTGATGTATAATTATGGAGAAAAAGTAGTGGAGTGAAATGTATTCTTGTGTTTGTAAGATGCTGAAATGAAGTGTGTGAAGAGTGTACTGTGACCAGTGAAGGTGCAGTTGATATTGGGGTGAGTAGAGATTAAGAAAGCAGAATTCTTAGCTTGATCACTCTGGTGAGTTGGTTGAGCTTTATTTTACAGGTAGGATTTTATAGCCCTGCCAGTCACTGAGATTGTCTGGGCCTAATGTAAGTCAATGGAGTGTTGGCTGGGCCGTTGGATCTCCCACCATGATGGGGCTGGAAAATCCTGACCAACATTGCAGAAAGCTGGGAGCTAAACTTCTGATGTCAGGCTGCTTAATGACTGGTTATGGAGTTATTGGTTGGTAGATTTTCTGTCCCCTGGCATGAACAGGATCTCCTGTCCTCCTCATTGCTTGGGCCAGGACACTAACCTCAGATCAGAGCAACTCAGTGCCCTATTTGGACCTCTTTCAACCATTTCACCACTTGTGAATTTTCCTCCTGTCTGCAGCAAGAACACACATTTAAGCAATGCTGATTACTTTTAAATGGTGCCACTCAATTCTGACTTAGTACTTCCCTAAATAGACAGGCAGCCAATGAATAGTGTCAGTTGCACAGATCGGTGTCATGCTCATGAGCTGACAGGACCAAATTCACATAATCTCTGTGACAGGATTAACAGGTGCTATGCACCTCTTATGTCTCAGGGACCCTTGTTATTCATTATTTATATCAATGATTTAGATGTGAATGTACAAGACATCATTAGTAAGTTTGTGGATGATACTAAATTAGGAGGTATCGTTGATAGCAAAGAAGGTTACCAAAGCATATCGGGGGTTTTTAACAGTTAAGAAAGCAGGCCAAGCATTGGCAAATGAATTTCAATACAGTTAAGTGTGAGGTGTTGCAATTTGAAAGTCAAACTAGGGGATCCCAATGCATTTGAAGAACCTGCCCATGCTGCATACTTTCATCGTGCACACAGGCTGCCTGCACCAGCACCTTTCAAGCATGGTAATTCACATCGACTATACCAGGAGTTTCTGGAAGTGGATCAGCCACTATTTTCAGAGCTCTGGGTTCCTCTAGATCCAACACCTTCCTCAGATACTGAAGCAGTCTATACCCACCATGGAGCAATAAGACTAGGGCTGATATGTGGCAAGAAGCATTCACGCAACACAAGTGGTATATAATGACCTTCTCCAACAAGAGATTCCTAGCACTTTCTATTGACAGTCAATCATCGTCCAATACCCTATCATCAACAATCCGGGGATTACCATTGACTAGAAACTTAACTGTACCTATAAGAGCTGGTCCCTAATTGGGAATTCACATTAGTTTTCACACATATACTGACAAGACCCAGCTCTACCACGACACAGCCTCCCTTGATTCTTCTATTGTTAGCTAAACTATCAGACTGCTTATACAACATCTAAGACTCACTAAGCAGAAATTTCCTCCAATTAAATATTGGCAAGAGTGAAATAATTTGCTAAAATCTTGCTGGCATTCCCCAATGAATTCTTACATTCCAACCAACAGTGCATCCCCACCATAGGTTTCCAGGTGGTGGGGCATCCGTTCAATGGGAAACCCTATTGACAATAGTGGAATCGTAAGATCCCCCCACCAGTGAGTGGCACATCTCTTCACAATGCCATGAAACACACCCTGGAGAGGTAGGAAAATCCCAGCCTATGTCTTCATTTTCCCCTCCAGACTGTTTCCTAGCTACCAACTCCACCTCCATCCTGGGCAACAGCCTGAGACTGAACCAGACTCTTTACAATTTTCATATATATTTGATCTTGAGATGAGATTCTGGGCTTCCTATCTACACATCATGCCGTCATAAAGACTGCCTATTTTCACCATGTACTGACTCTGCCCCACCTCTACTGCTAAAATGCATATTCATGTCTTTGTTAACTTTAGACTTGACTATTTCAGCATACTCCTACCAACCTCCCACATTCTACCCTTCATAAATCTGAGGTTATGTAAAGTTTTGCTGCCATGTCCTTCCTTGTGTCCAGTTCTGTTCACTCACCATATGTTCTCATTGACTTATATTGGCTCCAGGTTAAGCAATGCCTCAATTTTAAAACTCTTGTCCTTTCTTTTGAACCCTTCCTTGGCTTTGTCTCTCACCATCTCTGTAATCGCCTTGAGCCCTACAACCCTCTAGAACATCCACATGTCTCCAATTCCAACCTATTGAACATCTCCAATTTCAAATTAATCCTCTTGGTGGCCAAGAGGATTCTTCATCCAAATTGGTGGCCTTGCCTTCTGGTGTCTAAGCCTAAGCTCTATAATTCTATCCCTATACCTCTCTGTCTTTCTATCCTTTTATAAAACAAAACCTTTTTCAAACTTTTCTCTTCACCCAAGTCTTTTGATGTTTGTACTAATATTGCTCTGTGTAACTTGATGTCAAATGTTGTTTTATAACCATCCTGTGAAGTGCCTTGGCACATTTTATTGCATTACAGACCCTAGAACAAAGAACAACAAAAAGTACAGCACAGGAACAGGCTCTTCAGCCCTCAAAGCCTAAGCCGATCATGATGCCCTGACTAAACTAAAAAAAACCTTCTGCCCTCACTCAGTCTGTATCCCTCTATTCCCTTCCTATTCATGTAACCACCAGATGCCTCTTAATATAAGTTATCATTGCTATTCTGCAGCATTGACTCCCCAAAGCCTTTACATCATCTGAAAGGAAGCATTCAGTAGTGTGATGGCATACACCATCCAGTAATAGGATTCATTAGCATCCTATTCATTACCTCAAACATTCATTCCCTCCAACATAGTATGGTTGTAGTATGGACAATATACAAGATGCACTACACGAGATAACTTTGATAGCGCCTCCCAAACCTGCATCATCTGCAGCCTATAGGAATCAGAGCAGCAGCTTGATGAGAATATTAATAAGTTTCTTCCCAAGCCACACACCACCCTGGTGTGGAAGTAAATGCCTCTCTTTCATCACTGGGTTAAAATCCTGGAACTCCCTCTCTAACAGCACTGTGGGTGTACCTATACCACATGGACTGAGCAGTTCAGGGAGGTGGCCCACCATCTCAAGGGTAGTTAGGGATGGAAAATAAATATTCTGATCCTGCCAGTGTTACTCACATCCCACGAACAAATAAAAACAGTAGCAGCATCCTTCCATTACTCAACTGAAGCCAAATATATTCAACCCTGGAACCATCTACAACTATAACTTTTCTTTATCAAGATGCCTTACTCACTGTTGCATTTTCGTCTCAATCATTCCTGAATACTAGGCAACCAGGAATGTGAAGAATCCATTCCTGGTCTTGTTTGATTTACAACTCTGCTAATGCAACCACCTAACAATCCCATGCAACTCACTAATCTTATTAGTTTCCCTGCAGACATTGAAATACATGCAATTCAATACCTTTGTCATTTTGGGTTTTTTCTTCAATCAGATCCCTGCAATTTTTGGGGGTATTTTGATCTTTCTAATTTTATTTTCTTTATATTTTTCTATCCTCTGATCTCATTGTCACACATTTCCACTATTTTCAGATTTCCCTCCCCCTGTCCAATTAGTTTACATTCTTCCCCCTTTCAGCAAGGACACTGGTCCCAGTTTTGCTCAGATGTTTCTCCAGTACTTGCTTCCCCCAGAACTTTCCGGATGCCCCAAGAACTTTATCCAGCACCACTATCCAAGCCATGCATTTACCTGCACTATATTCGTAGAATCCCTGCAGTGCAGAAAAAGGCCTTTCTGTCCATCGAGCATGCACCGACAACAACCTTGCCCTATCTCCATAACCCTATATATTTACCCTGCTAATCCCCCTGATGACACTAAGGGGCAATTTACCATGGCCAATCAACCTCATTTGCACATCTTTGGAATGTGGGTTGAAAGCACAGCATCTAGAGAAAACCCACACAGACACGGGGAGAATGTGCAAATTCCACACACTGAACCGAGGCTGGAATTGAACTTGGGTCCCTGGAGCCATGAAACAGCAATGCTAACCACTGTGCCACTGTGCTGCTCTGTTCCTGATTATGTATTCACTCATGTAGTGCTGGGAGTAATTCTGAAGCTACTACCATTTGAGGTCCTTTTTTTAAATCTTATCTCCCATCTTATAAGATCATAAGAACATAAGAAATAGGAGCAGGAGTAGGCCACCTAGCCCTTCGAGCCTGCCCCACCATTCAATAACATCATGGCTGATCTGAAGTGGATCAGTTCCACTTTCCTGCTTTCTCCCCATAACCCTTAATTCCCCTGTCTATCAGATACTTATCTACCCATGACTTAAATATATTTAGTGAGGTAGCCTCCACCACTTCAACGGGCAGAGAATTCCAGAGATTCACCACCCTTTGAGTGAAGAAGTTCCTCCTCAACTCTGATCTAAACTGCCCCCCCTTATCTTGAGGCTGTGCCCACTAGTCCTGCTATCCTTTCTAAGCGGGAAGAATCTCTCTACCTCTACCTTCTTCTGAAACTCTGCTTAAGTAGAATCAGACAATGGTTAGGAAGGACCTCAATATTATTTTTACCTCAGTCTTGATTCCAATATGGATCATGATTTCTTGCTGTTCCTCTTTCACTGCCAAATGATCTGCATCTTGGTGATGAAATTTATCCTGGCACCAGGGAGCCAATATACCTTTCAGAAACTCTGCTGTGATGTCAGTAGCTGAACACACTCCTCCGCCCTTATACTCTTACCTCAAGGTTCAACCTGAACCCTTCTGCCTGGAGAAAATGGTCAATACTCACAACTCTTCTCTACAATAGTTTATTGTAACAATGATGAACTGACAAACATCTGTACACTCCCTCTTAAAATTAAGTCAACATCATACTCACAAGAAAATTCCCGTAACTTCTGAGCTGCACTCATGTTGTTAACCTTTGGATTGCTGCTTTAATTCCGGCTATTCCTTTAACCTAGTTGTTCCATTTTAGTCCACACCAATCTCTTTTCTGAGAGCTCTGTGCTGTGTAATGCTGCCATTTCTGTCGGCTGTTTTCTCTTGTCTGCTTCGGTGGTTACTGCTATCTATTATCGCTCTTTCTATCACTACTGCCCTTTTCATGGAAATATATGTTCCTTAAAAAAAAATCCATAACTACAGCTGTGGCAATTATTGCTGCAAAGCACCTGCCAACTCTGAGTCTTCTTACATATTGTAACAATTTCATAAATAGCATATTAACATAATAAAGGTGATGTTGTTGGGGGAGATCCGAGTTATATCTGTTGACATTTTGGAAATGCAATCCTGTACTGTATGATTAACTGACTTGCTATGTCATGTGACTGTGCCATGACATTATTTCTGAATATGGAGATGCTGGCATTGGGCTGGGGTAAACACAGTAAGAAGTCTCAATGCACCAGGTTAAAGTCCAACACGTTTATTTGGTAGCACAAACCACTAGCTTTCGGAGTGCTGCTCCTTCATCATGTGAGTCACCCGATAAAGGAGCAGCTCTCTGAAAGCTAGTGGCTTGTGCTACCAAATAAACCTGTTCTGCTTCTGGAGGCAGATAACTTCAGGTCAATTTAACAAAGTTCTCACTGGGTACATTCCAAAGTATAGCTGTCCTTAGGCTTGCAACAATATCAGGCCCATTTCACTTGAATTAAAATCTGTTGGCACTATTCACTGTTCCACAGATTGTAGCCAAGTACCCATTGTATGATCTGATGGCTTCATTAGCTATCTTTTGACTAGTATACAGAAAAGGTCACTCTGAGTGTACATTAGGTTTTCCATGTCCCAAGGAATATTGGAAACATTTTTGAACGTTGTCCATTCCAAGCAGACTTTTTTTGCGTTTTTGGTTTCGCTTTGAGATATTGGCTTGTTTTAAGTTGAATGCATTCCTGACTGGCTATAATGATGACAGAAACCCCTGTCTATGTCCCTAACTATTAAATCCCCTGTTATTACTATGCTTTTCATCTTGCTTCCTCCTGTGTCCAATCAAATCTTCAAACTGAAGCAGGATGAATTTAAATAATTTTCCTGCAAGTTGGTGGGTAATTTAGAGTGACATTGTACATGACAATGAAGAATAAGCACAAATACTCTTAGTGTCATTATCACACATTTACATAGGAAGACTAACCATGGATTTTGGAACGCTGATATCGTTGCAGAGCACAAGAACACTAAAGGTAATTGAGGAAAACTTCATTGCTCAGCTGCAGATGCTTTTAAAATTGGTGTTTAATCCCATGGAATCTCATTATATTTGCATTTACTTTGCTTTAGTCACCCATAATGAGTATATTTTGAAATTGACGTGAATTGACTATATTTTTTATAAATGCATTGTAACAGTGACTGTATTTCAAATGTACTTGACTTCGTTGATTGTAAAGAGCTTTGGGATGTCCTGAAGTCATGACAGCAGCTTTATAAATGCAAGTTCATTTTATTTTCACAGGGCAAATGTAAAACAATATTCAAGATGGGGAGACTAGTCAAAAGGGACTTACAATTGAGAAATTTTGGCTGGGAAGTTGCTGCAATGGTGCTATTGGCAATGATCTCCATAAGTGTGACAACTAGAGAGTATTCTGTGAAGCTCATTACCGTATGCCAGTGGGATAATAGTGATGATTCAATGAGATGTGAGGCACATCTAAACGAAAGGCTTGTTGAAAGCTGCATCTACAAATTAAGAAAACACAAAAAGATTCGCTTGTGAGCTTCAAACTTTACATCAGAAGAAGAACAAGTGTACAATCAGCAAAATCTGACTTTAATATACTTCACTTTGCGATGTTGTTGCTGGATTTGCTGATCAAACAAGAAATGCTGGATGACTATTTAATGAAAAATGAACAGTATATTTGTAATAATTGCTCCTTAAATTTATTGTCTATCGGCCATTCATCTCATCAAGTCTGCTCTGCCATTCAATGATCTGATTTGAGAATCCTCAACTCTACTTTCCTGCCTTATCCCCATAACCTTTGATTCCCTTATTGATTACAAATCTGTCTATTCCAGCCTGGAATATAATTAACAGCTTTATGGAGTAAAAATTTCCAGAGATTCACTATCTCTTGAGAGAAGAAATTCCTCCTCTCTTAAAAGAGTGTCCCGATATCAAAGTTTAATTAGAGGCCCCCACTCTGTGGACATTGCACCCATTTCTGTTGGACAGGTTCTGCCACAAAGACATTCTGTGTCATTTCCCCCTTCCCCGCCACAGACATCGGGCCCCCTCTCCCCAGCAGATAAGAAGATCACCCCCAACCCCCCTGTGCAGAAGGGGTGCCCCATGGAGGAGGGTAACCCACCGGTGCCAATGCCCCTGAATTTTTGACATTGTCACGAAGCAATTTTCTTTCCCTTCTCATTTTAAATCATATGGAATTGTGTGCATTGGAATCTTCTGCTTAGCAATCTAATCAAAACCACAACATTGGTGAAAGACATCAAAGGCATTTCCTAGGCAATAGTGCTTGTGATTCTCCAGTGTCTGTGTGCATCAGCAACATCACAGAAACGATTAAATTAATCTCGTAATTTTGCAATCGACACTGTTTCATATGGGAAGTTTGTGTAAACTACCTTTCAATGTTGCTTCCAGTGGAGTGGCACAAATGGTGAGGAAATGTTAGTGATATGCAAACAACTTCATGAATCACTCACACCATAATTTCCTGCAACTTCTGTTCCAGAAAAATGATGCATGTCACAGATGCTATGGTACAAGAATACAGACAATTACAGGCTGTACATGGATATTTCCAGAGCTGATACTGTTCTGTTGTTAGAAATAAGAACATTAGAAACAGAAGCAAGAGTAGACAATTACAGCCTTCTAGCCTGCTCTGCCATTCATTAAGATGAAGGCTGATCTTTCATCAAAAAGCCTATCAATCACAGCATTCCATCTGTTATGTTCCTGCCAATTCATCCAAATTGTCAGTAACTCTCTGCAGCCACTTTGCAGCCTCCTCCCTGCTTACTTTCCCTTCTAGCTTTATATAAGTTGCAAACATTCTTATCTAAGTCATTAATATAGATTATAGAAAGCTGAGACCCAAGTACTGATCTTTGTGCTACCCAACTGGCCATAGCCTACCAACCTTAGCCTTTGTTATGATGTATTACCCCACAAGTCATAGTTTTGTGTGATAATCTCTCGTGTCATACATCGTTACATAATTTTTTGAAAATCTAACTACACTACATCCACTGGCTTCCCCCTTTTCCATCCAATTAGTTAGATCCTCAAAAACCTCAAGGAGATTTGTCAAATATGGGTCGGAATTCTCCTGCCATCCACGTCTACTGGATTCTCCGCAGCGCACCCCCACCCATGTGGAAATTCCATTGACTGTGGCAGGATCAGAAAATTCTACTACCAATGAAAGATCTGTTGCTTCCCACTGTTGAGAAACACACAGTTGGGAAGCCAGAGAATCCCTTTCATAAATTTTTTGTTGATTCTTTTCCCCCCTGACTATACAGTCCTGTATCACTGCTACATTCCTTTTCACTACCCCCACTTGAATGGTTTGCTACATCAAGATGCTACAATTACTTTTCTCATATGCCCTGCAATCTTTGTCCTCGCTCACACAGTGTGTCCTCACTCACCTTGTGGGGGAGTTTGCCAGGCCCATCCACCATGGGAATCATAGCGGGCAGGAGGGTGGACCATGCAAAGGTCTGTTGACCTCAGGCAGGGTTTTCTGGTTTGGAGTGAGCGCAGCCAGAAAATCCCATCCTGTGTCTGCTGGTTAAAATTAGGAGCCAAGGCCCCTCCTTCACTATATGCTATAACCCCTTACCTCAAGACACACAGTCACACCCTCTGTTCCTGTCAATTAACAAACCCTAAAATTTAATCTAAAGGATGTCTCCAGGAACAAAGTGCTCTGGTAACTTGCCCCTTCCCGAGTGCCCTGCAACATTTGCACCTCAGATTGCAGTTCAACAATTCTGAGCTGAAGTTCCCAGAGCTGTAGGCAATTACTACAGACATGGTTGTCCTGGGCCACAAAGCTCTGTATAAACACTAATACGCTGCCATTACAGCTTTCTCATAGCTAATGAACATGATTAATATACTTGTTTGATGGGTGAAGTAATCAAGGTTTTTTGTAGTTGAATTGAATATTTTCATAGAATCCCTACAGTGCAGAAGGGGCCATTCAACCTGATGGCTATTCCCTCAGGTCTGCATCGACAACAATCCCACCTAGGTCCTATCCCCATAACCCCTATATTTACCCCACTAATCCCTCTAACCTATACATCCCGGGACAATAAGGGGCAATTTAACATGGCCAATGCACCTAACCCACATATCTTTGGACCATGAAAGGAAACCCACACAGACATGGGGAGAACATGCAAACTTCACACAGACAGTGACCCAAGCCAGGAATCAAATCCAGGTCCCTAGCACTGTGAGGCAGCAGTAGTTCTGTAAATTAATTGGTTTATGTAGTTTAAAATTCCAAATTACTAAAGCGAAGTAATAGCAAGCAATAGCAGCAAGTTACAGTTTTGATGCAAAAAAACGCCCGTTCTTTTCAAATTTCTGCTCTGGATCTCAGCTCGTATTGTTTTCAATGTGAAAAAAATACCCACCAGCAATCCACCAAATACATCACACTTTATTTCTAAACTCTCCAATTGAAGATTATTGCTTACAGTTTAATCTAACTTGAAGAATGGCACAACCTGCAGAGCATCGACATCAAGTTTGATGAACACTTTACTGGGTGCCTTGATGGGGAAGGTGGGAAAGAAAAGAAATGTTCTTATCCACAGAGGGTTCCAAGGCCCACCAGAAACTTGCTCAGGGGACAGTGTGAGCAGATATCTATGAAGGAGTCAAGACCTGAGAACTTGGATGTAGTGCCGCAAGGCGTTCAATGATCCAACATGAATGTTCAAGGGTAGTAAATGCATCTTCGAATAGCTATCTTATCAAGTGCATCCCTGGTCTCAGGAACTGTTCAATTCATCACAGCCCCCAGCACTCCCCACTTCTCCCCCATGCCCCCCACCCCCTCCCTACCATCAGTCACATACTATCAGTCTCTACCATGCAGTGCAACCTCACATCCATGTCCTACTTGTGATTTACTCACCTGCAGAGTTCCTCCTGTGTACTCACTGTAATGTCTCTCTATGAGAATTTTTTGGTGTTTGCCCTGCCTTTCAATGTCCTATCCTCACTGGGGGATTCTCCTTCACTTGTTCTCTCTTTGGAACCATAGAATCCCTACAATGCAGAAAAGGCCATTTAGCTCATCAAGTCTACACCGACAGTCTGACAGAGTATCTTATCTAGGTCCTCTCCCCCACCATACCTCCATAACCCTACATATTTACTATGGCTAATTATTCTAAACTACACATCTTTGGAATCTTAGGAGCAATTTAACATGGCCAATCCACCTAACATGCACATCTTTGGACTGTGAGAGGAAACTGAAGCAACCAGAGGAAGCCAACACAGACACGGGGAGAGAGTGCAAACTCTTCACAGCCAGTCACCCAAGGCCAATATGACTTTAACTCACTGGGCTTCTCCCTCAGTGCTTTGTGCTGTCTAGGAATTCTCCCTCATTTGTGTTCCTCTTCAAGCTCACTGGCCTCCACTCACAGAGCTCATGCTGATTGGAGATTCTCCCTCACTGCTGCTCCTGTTAAAACCTGCTGAGCTCTTCCCATGATTCTATGTGCAGATTCCCATTTTCATTCCATTTCCAGCAAAGTCGCAGTGGTCAAACAGGAACAGATATGAGGAAATTCATAGCTTAAATTAGGCATGAGTCATTAAACATATGTCACTTGTTAATCCTGATTTCAAACATGAACATTAAGAAACATAGATAGAAACATAGAACAGTACAGGCCCTTTGGCCCTCGATGTTGTGCCGAGCTATGTCCAAACCCAAGATCAAGCTATCCCACTCCCTAGCTGGAGTACTGTGTGCAGTTTTGGTCGCCGCACTTACGCAAGGATATTTTGGCCTTGGAGGGAGTGCAGAGGAGGTTTACTAGGTTGATTCCGGAGTTGAGGGGGTTGAACTATGAGGAGAGGCTGAATAAACTAGGCTTGTACTCGTTGGAGTTTAGAAGAATGAGGGGAGATCTCATTGAGACATATAAGATGTTGAATGGGATGGATAGGATAGAGGTGGAGAGGCTCTTCCCACTCAGAAAGGACAGTAGGACTAGAGGGCACAGCCTCAAGATAAAGGGGGGGCGGTTTAGAACGGAGTTGAGGAGGAACTTCTTCACTCAAAGGGTGGTGAATCTCTGGAATTCTCTGCCCGTTGAAGTGGTGGAGGCTGCCCTGCTCAATATTTTTAAGACGCGCGTTGATAGGTTTTTGATAGGCAAGGGGATTAAGGGTTATGGGGAGAGGGCGGGAATGTGGAACTGAGCCATGACAGATCAGCCATGATCTTATTGAATGGCGGGGCAGGCTCGTGGGGCTAGATGGCCTACTCCTGCTCCTATTTCTTATGTTATTATGTTCTTAACATTCTGGGGTGTTCCATGTGCCTATCCAATAACTGCTTGAAAGTTCCTACAGTGTCCGACTCCACTATCACAGCAGGCAGTGTATTCCACACCCCAACCACTCTCTGAGTAAAGAATCTACCTCGGACATCTCTCCTATATCTCCCACCATGAGCCTTATAGTTATGCCCTCTAGTAACAGCTACATCCACTCGAGGAAATAATCTCTGCACGTCCACTGTATCTTTTCCCCCTCATCATCTTATAAACTTCTTTTAAGTCACCTCTCATCTAAAGCTTCCCTTAACCTTTCCTCATAAGTTCTATCCTCCAAACCAGGCATCTCCTCTGCACTCTCTCCAATGCTTCCACATCCTTCTTATAGTGTGGTGACCAGAACTGAACACAATATTCCAAATATGGTCTCACCAGGGTCCGGTATAGTTACAGCATAACCCCACAACTCTTAAACTCAAACCCCCTGTCAATAAACACTAACACACTATAAGCCTTC
Organism: Carcharhinus amblyrhynchos; assembly: GCF_965287045.1. Lineage (NCBI taxonomy): Eukaryota > Metazoa > Chordata > Chondrichthyes > Carcharhiniformes > Carcharhinidae > Carcharhinus > Carcharhinus amblyrhynchos. The sequence continues at coordinate 23,980,116 of NC_137328.1, read as the reverse complement.
TTCACAGCTCTATCCACTTGAGTGGCAACCTTTAGAGATCTGTGGATATGAACACCAAGATCTCTCTGTTCCTTCACATTCCTCAGAACCCTGCCATTGACCCTGTAATCCGCATTCAAGTTTGTCCTACCAAAATGAATCACCTCATACTTATCAGGGTTAAACTCCATCTGCCACTTTTCTGCCTAGCTCTGCATCCTGTCAATGTCTCTTTGCAGCCGACAGCAGCCCTCCACCTCATCCACTACTCCATCCATTACTTGATGAGAGAGAAGAACTTAGCTGTGGTGGGTAACTTAATTTCAACTGGCTCACGGTTTAAAGTCAGGCTGAGTTTCTGGTTAACAATTTGCCCATTTTAGGGAATCTCAATTTCCCATGAGATTCTGCAGTCATCTGCTTAGAGGATCCTGTGTGTTGTTTTTTTTCCTCTGTTGGGGCAATTTGTAATACTTACAATTATTTACTAGGTGCCAGCCTTGGCTCAATGGTGGTATTTTCACCTCTGAGTCAAAAAGTTATCAGTTTAAGTCAGTCTTTGAACAAAATTTAAGCCCACACACCGAGGAAGTAATGTTGCACAGTTGGAAGTGCCATCTTTTGAATGAGGTGTTAAACCAAGATCTTGCCTATCTTTTTAAATGATGGAAAATATCCTAAGGCACTATTCAAAGAAATGCCTTGGCCACTGTTTATTCCTCAAACATAATAACTAAAATACATCATCTGATCATCATGAACAAATTTAATTTATTTCTAACTTCACAAACCATTACTAAGCTGATCAACTCGAGATTCTGGTAAAAATCATATGGAATTATTAGCTTCCAGCCTAATTTCTAATTAACAAAGATCACATACTGCTTGTTTCTTAAATATCCTGGGTGAAATTTTTGCTTTGCATTCAGGAAATTGCACCTAAATGTGCCCAAAATTACATTTGTTAAAATACAGTTCACGTTCTCATGAAAAGTAATTTGTATAGTCACAAATGTAAAATGTTCAATCTAACAACATAATAGAGTAGCGCAATAGAAGGTAATCATTTTTTCCTCATGAAATGGCATTCCTTGATGTGGTAAGAGCTGAAACGTGTTTTGTTAATAGGCTGAGTGGGCTTATCACAAAAGTAAGCATTTTATTATAAGTATCCAGTCCTCCAACTCTGTGAAACCTGATTTAAAATCTCTGGAAATTACTTAAAAATCTGTACTGAACAATTTATTACTTTCTTTGATGTACATTAGTCAGCTTCTAAATAAATTAAATATATGTTATAGAGTCATAGAGGTTTACAGCATGGGAACTGGTCCTTCGGCCCAACTTGTACATGCCACCCTTTATTTGAAACCCCTAAATTAATCCCAGTTGCCTGCATTTGGCCCATATCCCTCTATATCCATTTTACCCATGTAAATGTGTAAACACTTTTTAAAAGACAGAATTGTACCCACCTCTACTATTACCTCTGGCAGATACTCACCACCCTCTGTGTGAAAAAATTGCCCCTCTGGACACTTTCGTATCTCTCCCCTCTCACCTTAAACCTATGCCCTCTAGTTTTAGATTCCCCTACCTTTGGGAAAAGATATTGAATATCTAGCTGACCTATGCCTCTCATTATTTTATAGACATCTATAAGATCACCCCTTTCTTCGCCCTAGAGAAAAAAGTCCCAGTTTATCCAACCTCTCCTTATAACTCAAACCATCAAGTCCAGTAGCATCCTAGTAAATCTTTTCTGCACTCTTTCTAGTTTAATAATATTCTTTCTATAATAGGGTGACCAGAACTGTACACTGTACTGTACAAGTGTGGCCTTACCAATGTCTTGTACAATTTCATTAAGACATCACAACTTCTGTATTCAATGTTCTGACCAATGAAACCAAGCATGCTGAATGCTTTCTTCAGTACTCTGTCCAGCTGTGACTCCACTTTCAAGGATCTATGTACATGTACCCCTAGATCTCTTTGTTCTGTAACTCTCCCTAACGCCCTACCATTAATTGAGTCAGTCTTGCCCTTGTTCAATCCACCAAAATGCATCACCTTGCTTTTATTTAAATTAAACTCCATCTGCCATTTGTCAATTCACTGGTCCAATTGATCAAGATCCAGCTGCAATCGGAGATAACTTTCTTCACTATCCACTACGCCACCAATCACGATGTCATCTGCAAACTTACGAAACATACCTCCGGTATTCTCATCCAAATCATTAATATAAATGACAAATAACAGTAGACCCAGCACTGATCCTTGAGGCACCCCACCGGTCACAGGCTTCCAGTTTGAAAAATAACCCTCTACAGCCAGAAGTCTCTGGTTCTGTCAAGAAGCCAATTTTATATCCATTTAGATACTTCACCCTGGATCCCATGAGATTTAACCTTATGCAACAACCTACCATGCGGTACTACGTCACAGGCCGTGCTAAAGTCCATGTAGACAATATCAACTGCAGTGCCCTCATCTATCTTCTTGATTATCCCTTCAAAAAACTCAATCAAGTTTGTGAGACATGATTTTCCACTCACAAAGCCACGCTGACTGTCCCTAATCAGTCCTTGCATCTCTAAATGCCTATAGATCCTGTCTCTTAAAGTACCTTACCCACCACAGATGTGAGGCTCATTGGCCTGTAGTTCCCAGGCTTATCCCTGCAGCCCTTTTTAAACAAAGGCACAACATTTTCCACCTTCCAATCTTCAGGCACCTCACCCATGACTATTGACGATTCAAATATCTCTGATAGGGGACCCGTAATTTCCTCCCTAGCCTCCCACAATGTCCTGGGATCATTAGGTCCCAGGGATTTATCTACCTTGATGCACTTTAAGACTTCCAGCATCTCTTTCTCTGTTATATATACACTCCTCAAGATATCACTATTTATTTCCCCAAGTTCCCTAACAGCCATGCTTTTCTCAACAGTAAATACTGATGAGAAATATGTTGATATGAAAACTTTTTAAAAAGCACACCCCTGAGATAACATGATGTACTTTGAAGAGCTTTCCCTTAATTATTGGAAGCAGTGACTATTCACAATGTTGAACTGTGCATCCACGTGCTGATCAAAGTAACCTCTTTCGCAAAGATCCCTCAGACTCAAGGCTCATTTGGCTTCGAACTAAAAAGGAGTTCTCAGATGACTGAGGAGTCCAATGCATGATCTACATTCTCTAACAAAGGAGGGCAGAGGGTGGTTGGAGGAATGGATGAGTACGGTGCCCTGTTACCATATCTCCTGTTGCTGTTGATGCATGGCATTAGCTTGTTCTTGGCAATGAAACTCAAAAGTGTTCAGCTCCTTCCCGGATGCTTTTCGTCCACTTCGGGCAGTCTTGGCCCAAGGATTCCCAGGTGTCGGTGGGGACGTTGCACTTTTTCAAGGAAGCTTTTAGTGTGTTTCTGTAACATTTCCTCTGCCCTCCTGGGTCTCGATTGCTCTGTTGAAGTTTTTAGTGGAGTGCTTGCTTTGGGAATCTCGTGACAGGCATGTGGATAAAGTAGCCTGCTCAGCTACAAGTGTGGTCAATGCTTCAATGCTGGGGACATTAGCCTGAGTGAGTGAGAACATTGACATTGATGCACCTGTCCTGTCAATGGATTTATATGATCTTGCAGTGGCAGTACTTGTGGTTTTGAGGTGCCTACTGTTTGTAGTCTGCATCCCTGAACCATGTAGGAGAGTAGGTATCACTACTGCTCTGTACACAATGAGCTTGTTGGTGGGTCTGAAGTTTTGGTCTTCAAACTCTCTCTACCTCAAGTGACTGAGGTTTGCTGTAGCACAGTGAGGGTGGTGGTGAACCTTGTCTTCAACATCTGCCCTTGTTAACAGCTGAATCCCAAGGCAACTTTATAGTTGAGTTTATTTAGTTATTGTCATAAGTAACCTTACATTAACACGACAGTTACTGTTAAAATTCTCTAGTCGCCACACTCTGGCTATAAATTATTATAAAGTATAATAATATAATAGTACTATAAATTATTATAAAGTATAATAATATAATAGTACTATAAAATAATAATAAACATATAAAGTACTATAAATTAGTATAAAAGATTGTGGAGAACACAAAGTTAAGTAGTTTTGCGTAAAGGTCACTTAAGTTTTAACTTCCCAATATTTTGGTCAATTGCACCCAGATTACACGGCTATTCCCGGTATGAAGGAACTGAAACTCTATGCCATTATTTTTATTTGGGCATTAACCAGTTCATTTTAAACTGGTCAACTCTTGCACAACAAATATGCAAGTAGAATTTGAAATGACTGGACGCAATCAGAAGATCTCCCCTAATGTCTTCACAGCAAATAGCAATATCGTGCTATCATGAAAAGGAAGCAAAAACCCCAAGACCCAATTGTGACAGCTGAAGATGTGCGTAGATATATAGGAAACTGGAATATAATGAAAACATTTTCAATGTGAACAGTTAGACGTGGATGGCAGGATTGCTGTGGTTAACTTTGTTCTATTGCTAAAAGCATGTCGACGAGAGATGCAATCCCCCATATGGCATTTAGCTGTGGCAATATTTACTGTACAAGGCCTTTTATGGTAATCTTGTAATAGATTTTTGACAGGGTACTTCTGCACATAATAAATTCTCTCTGCACCCTGCCTGTGGGCTGATATCTCTGTGCCAAGGGTGTATTATACATTTGTTTCCTCATGTTCAGCTGTAACTTACGGAAGAAACCAGTCCATCAGGAACAATTTGTCAAAATAATGGGGGAGCATTCAATTCTGGGGCTGTTTATCCAAAGTATTTAGGGAGTGTTGCACCAGCTGCTCAAAAGAAAAATGACTGCAGATGTCCAAAAGTACATTTTTAAGGTTGCAGAGGGACTAACGATTAGGTCAGTGTTCAGCATTTCTGATCCATATACTAAAATGTGAATGAAAAACACACTTCTGCGGCTGCCAGTGGAATTATTTGAAATCCTGGATTGCAAATTATTTAAAAGTCATGCCACAGTTATAACTAAAATCTCCAATTTATTGTACAAATGCAGATTAGATTCAAATCATTGTCATGCAAAAATTTCCATACGTTAAAAAACTTCAAGAATATGTATATTTGCGGTGCAGTTTCTTTAGGTTTGCTAACCTTTGAACTCGACACTGTTAGTGGAATGTGAATTTAATTTTTCTCCCTTCTCTGCTTTCTTAAAACAAAACAAGTTTTTCCCTTGTAATTTTCCATAGTACAAGTTGTAGACTCAAGCTGAAATCTGCTGGTGTTGGATCTGAATACCATCCATTCTTGAGCTCATTCTTTCAGAACTCCTACTCAATTAAACCCATGAATTAGGACCAGAATTAGCTTCCTTCAACACGATCATGGTTGATCTGATTGTAACTTCAATTCTACATTCCCACCTGCCCCTATAACCTTTCACCCATTGATTATCAAAAATCTATCAACTCCTCTGTTAAAGATATTCAAAGATTCTGCTTTTTTGATGAATAGAGTTCCAAGAACTCACAACTCTCAGAGAAAATCTTTTTCCAGATCTTTGTCTTAAATGGGTGATCTTATTTTTAAACTGCGACCCCTAGTTCTAGATTCCCCCACAAGATGAAACATCATCTTCTCATCCACCCTCTCAAGACCTCTCAGGATCTTACATGTTTCAGTCAAGTCACCTCTTATTCTTCCAAACTCCGGGGTTACAAACCTATACATCCAATCTTTCCTTGTAAGACAAACCACCCATTTCAGGAAGTAAAGCTTCTCTGAACTGCTTCTAACACATTTACATGCTCCCTTAAATAGAAGACCAATGCTGAATGCAATACTCCAAATGTGGTCTCACCAATGCCCTGAATAACTGAAGTATAATCTCTCTACTTCTGTATTCAATTCCCCTCACAAGAAATAATAATCTATAAGCTTTCCTAATTATTTGATGCTCCTGTTTATTTACCTTTTGTGATTTGTGCACATGAGTATTCAAATCTCTCCGTCTCTCAGCGATCTGCAATCTCTCACCATTTAGATAATGAGATACTTGCTGTCTTTTCCTGAAATAATGGACAATTTCACATTTACCACACTATATTCCATTTGACAGAGTTTTGCCCACTCACTTAACCAATGTAAATTCCTTTTAGACTTTTAGAATGTTACATTCATTTCATTCAAAACCCAGGGAAGGACTGTTGGTAACTTTCCATTTCACCACACCCACACACACACACTGCCCCATACATACACATACACACACACACACACACGCACGCACAAATACACGCACCCCTCCCATGCATGCACACTCACGCATATGCACACACACATCCACACACACACACACACCACACCCATATACACATCCCCATACCCAGCCACACACACACATATACGCACACACACACACATGGGTATAGGTAACAGAAACCTTACAATACAAGAACCACAGAATTGAATGTTAGTTCATAAGATTTCCAGAGTTTAAAGTCAGAATGCAAGGAGTAATTCTTTCAGTTTGGCATTCAAATTCAGCTGACTGAAGATCGGATGTCGTAGCATTTGCTTTGCAGTTGTTGCTTATACCACAAGGTGAATTAGGTGCATCAAGACTGAGTCTATTCTATAGATGATAGTACACAATCTTCCAGCACAAACAAGCTTGACCAGCAGGCTGTTTCTCTGCCCAGAGGAACCTGCTCTAGGTGGCTCACCAGTTAGACATTAAAACAGCTGACTGGCTATTTCTCAGTTCTCAAAGGCACAAAGAGATTTCAAAATGGTCACTTGACTCATGTGACCTCCCTTCTCATGTGACCTTCAATGGCTTGACGAGGAATGATATTCAGTTTCTGGATTTAGTTTTGATTTCAGGACTGATTGTGTCCCAGCCATTAGCTGTTGAAAGAGTTGCATTAGATTGAGAGTCTGGCATTCAGAAGCTGTTATCTAGGCAGTCCCACTGACTCTGCGAGCAAGGTGAGCTTCTCAGATGGAAATTATACCCCTTTGGTTTCCTTTTGAAATGTGCCTGGATGGTTCCAGTGTGATGTAAGTCTGTTAGCAGGTTTGCAGGCATAACAAGTTTCGCACTAACAAGTGTGAGCCTTCCGGTTTCATGATTACTAGCGGTTTATGCAATGAGATGTGTCATTGCAAAAACTGAGAAAATATTTTGTTTTTATTCTTGCAATTCCTGCGGGCAGTTCCATGACAAAGGGCAAAACATGTGATTATGTGACTTGTAGCAGCCATCTTTTGGTTCAGCAGGAAATTCATTTTAAATTAGCAATAAGGGTAAAGATTTGAACATGCTGTGTTGGATTTCTTGTCATGTCATAGGAACCCAACAATACCTTTACAATTCTGTGCATGTTCCTCAATCACAATGTACAGCAGCAACAACAACAACAACAACTCAGGTCTTTCTATTACATCTTTAATAAACAAAAAATTCCATGATGCTTCATAGGGGTGTCATCAAATAAACTTTGACTTTGAATTGCAAAGCAAATGATTAGGACCAACAAACAGTCAAGGTGTCTGAAGGATAAGGGAAAGGGCCTGGGCAGCTGAAGTCATGGCTGCCAGTCGCAAGTGATTAATGTCAGAGATTTGCAAGAGACCAGAATTGATGTATGCATAGTGATACTTAAGTCACAGTCAGGAATCTGCAGTAATCATGCTAAGATAAGTTGCAGTCAAATAAATTGTGCTTCTAATTGAGGCATTAGCTGCATACAGCTGTTCTGTAAAGATGAAAATATGCCATCTGTATACACAGAATGAACATTTACAAGTAGCCTCTAAAATCAAGAATTGGAGTAACCACATTCTACTATTCTATCTTCTGCAGTTGATAAGAATCATACAATGCCTACAGTACAGAAAGAGGCCATTCAGCCCATTGAGCTTGCATCGACAACAATCCCATCCAGGCCCTATCTCTGCAACCGCACATCTTTACTCTGCTAATCTCCCTAACACTAAGGGGCAATTGAGCATAGCCAATCAACCTAACCCGCACATCTTTGGGCTGTGGGAGGAAACCAGAGCACCTGAAGGAAACCCACACAGACTTGAGGAGAATGTGCAAGCGTAACACAGTCAGCCACCTGAGGCCGAAATTGAACCCAGATCCTTTGCACTGTGAGGTAGCAGTGTCAACCATTGTGCCACCATGCTGCCCCTAAAAGTAATGCCAACTCATTTACGACTACGATTGGAACCTTGGTCTGAATTCTACACAAAAATTAATGGAGTAAACAGGACAGTGACTTCAATCCCATCCATTGAAACTGTTTACACTTCCCGCTGCCTTGGAAAAGCAGCCAGCATAATTAGGGGCCCACACACTCCAGACATTCTCTCTTCTACCTTCTTCCATCGGGAAAAAGAAACAAAAGTTTGAGGACATGCGCCAACTGACTCAAGAACAGTGTGTTCCCTGCTGCCATCAGACCTTTGAATGGACCTATCTCACATTAAGTCCTCACCCAATCATTCATATTCTCCTTGTCAGTGAGTGTTGGCATGCAGACCAACCATTAAGGACATTGCCAGCTGAGCCTACTCTAAGCTGTCTTGTACACAGATACTTCCACTGTACAATGATAGAAGAAAGGAGCCACTGGGTGATATCCTTTTTCCAAATGCAAGAGGACTTTGGTCAATTGCAGCTATAATGGCTGAGATGGGGATTGTACCCATGACCTTCGTGATCTGTATGGCTTATAGATAGAGGGTTAAAATTTCCAGGCCATTTCTCCCAATCTCCTGATGAGGTTACTTCAGGGCACCAAGGGTACGATTTTCTGGCTGCGCTTGCCCCAAGACAAGCAAGTCCTGCCTGAGGTCAATGGACTTTACATGGTCCTGTCCTGCCTGCTACAGTTCCCATGGCGGACAGGATGGAAAAATTTTGCCCCAAGAGAATCCTGCTAATATTTATCCCATAGAATTTAGCATAGCAGATCGAGCAAGGTGGAACTTCCACCTGACATTCTATCCTTGCCACGATCCCCTCCCAGCCCTGGGAAGGGATTACTTAAATATTAGGTACAGCTACGTACACCAAACAAAGCATTGCAGACATGTCTATAAATTGAAGTAACACAACACCAGGTTAAAGTCCAACCAGTTTATTTGATAGTAATCCCACAAGCTTGTGGGATTACTATCAAATAAATTGGTTGGACTTTAACATGGTGTTGTGAGACTTCTTACTGTTTACCCCAGAACAAAGCCAGCATCTCTACATTATAAATTGAAGTGGCAGAACTGCTTGAGGCTATGTGGGAGGTGGGTTCATAGATCGGTCTGATTAAAAATGACAAAAACTCACCTTTTAAATTGCTGCCTCAATGACAGATCCTATGTTTGAACAACAACCAATCCCTCTGGGTTGTTATCTGGGCTTATCTGACAGAATCCTAACTGGAGCTCTGGAATTTTTAGTCATTATTTCCAAAGAGATACAAGAGCAAAATACTGCAGACGCTGGAAACATGAAATAAAAACAGAAAGTGCTGGAATTACTCAGCAGCTCTGTCAGCATCTGTGGAGGGAGAAGACTGTCATCCCAATGATGGGTTTCAAACACATAGCTTCGGCATTTATTGCATCTGGTATACAGAGATGTCTAGATGTAAGGGCATAGGAGGACTATTGAAGAGAAGAGGCTTATTGGGCAAGGTGATTGTTTGACTCTAAAGGACTCTGTTCATTCTTCCTATATGTAGCTGCACAAAGGAAATCCTTTCGATTCCGGAGCAATGAGAACATTCTCAGTGTGTTGTTCTCTTGGTGTTATTATCAGTTCTGACAAGCAGGAGAGGATAGGATTAATTTTTCACATATCATCCAGGATCATTCTGTCTACCTCTTCAAGAGGAATATCTTGGGCTATTGATCAGGACTATTATTCTTTTGTTCAATGATTGTCACCTTGTTGGGGCCTTGTTTGCAAACCTTGTAGTTTTAAATGACATGAGTAGACATTACAGTCTGTTCACGTAACATGACATCCCGCAAAGCTTCTTGTTCAGTGAAAATGTGACAATCGCTGTGTTTCTTTAAATAGCATCACTTTCATGAGAACATTGTGCTTAATTATATCTGTGCCAGTACAGAGTTGCAATTTTTCAAGCCTAAATTTGAAATATATTAATTGTATTAGATTCAAATATGTGCTCACAGTTTATATTAGTATTGATGCCTAGTCTTGTCATCAAGATCAGTTTCATAGAATACCAGACAGCATAATTAGGGACCCACACACCCAAGGAGCATAAGGCCAATTTGGAGGAAGTCATCAAAAGATTCAAAGATGCTCACTTGGAAAGAGAAATAACTCTTCAAGCTGATGATGTAATGTATTTAGGATTCAAAGTCAATGCCAGAATTGCACCCATTAGGAGGAAAAGTAAAGGCAATAATAGATGTGCCTGCACTGAAGAACATAAGAGTTGAAGTCCTTCTTAGAGATGGTCAACTACTACGACTTGTCCACCTTTTTGGCACCCTTACACCAACTTCTAAAAAAACATTCATGTTGGCAAGGGGAAGATTCTCACAGAAAAACTTTTGACCAAGTGAAACAGGCCCTACAATCATTCACAGTATTTGTCCATTTTGACTCAGGCAATCAGATCACAATGACTTGTGATCCATCACCTTATGGCATCGGGACTGTACTTTCCCATAAGATGGAAGATGACATGGAGCAATCAGTCGCTTTTCCTTCCATGACCTTGTCTAATACCAAAAGGAAGTATTCACAGAAAGTCTGGCAGTTATATTTGGTGTCAAGAAGTTTCACCAGTATGTGTACGGCCACCATTTCGCCACCATCTCAGACCAGAAACCAATATGAGCACAGTTCTGTGGAGATAAACCAGTCCCAATGATTATCTCAGGCAGAGTACAAAGACGAGCCTTACTGTTAGCTGCTTATAGTTACACATTTCAGCAAAGCCCAGAGATGCAGATCTCCAATGTCAATGCTCAAAGTCACTCCTACTTCTGCAGATGATATCTTAGCTGCCGGTTCCACATGAGATGGGCCTTGCTTTGAATTTTCTACACATTCTGCCAATTTCATTGGCCCACACCAACGTATGTTCTGAGAAAGACCCAGTCCTTTCGAAGGTTAAAACAATGGTTATAATCAGCTGTGATTTTGGCAGTTCCAAGCAGTACTGGCCCAACTTGCAGCGTAGAGATTAAATCAGCGACAAAGATGGAGTACTTTTGCAGAGGAGCCAAGTAAGGTGTCATCCCTGGGACAACAGCCATTCCTCCAGGAGTGGCACAGCGTACATCCTTGGCAGACCAAGAAGAAGATAGTGGCCAGGAGCTTCATTTGGTGGCCAGGAATTGACAAAAAATAGAGAGTTTGGTCAACACTGTCAACATTGTCAAAGTAAGAAGTCTCACCGCACCAGGTTAAAGTCCAACAGGTAGCACAAGCCACAAGCTTTCAGAGCACTGCTCCTTCATCAGGTGAGTGGAGTTCTGTTCACAAACAGGATACATAAAGACACAAACTCAATTTACAAAATAATGGTTGGAATGGGAGTCTTTACACACAATCGAGTCTTTAAAGGTACAGATAACGTGAGTGGAGAGAGGGTTAAGAACAGGTTAAAGAGATGTGTATTGTCTCCAGCCAGGACAGATAGTGAGATTTTGTAAGCCCAGGGGGTTACAGATAGTGTGACATGAATCCAAGATCCCGGTTGAGGCTGTCCTTGTGTCTGCGGAACTTGACTACCAGTTTCTGCTCAGCGGTTCTGCGTTGTCGTGTGTCATGAAGGCCACTTTGGAGAACGCTTACCCAAAGATCAGAGGCTGAAAGTCTGTGATTGCTGAAGTGTTCCCCAACAGGAAGGGAACACTCCTGCCTGGTGATTGTTGAGTGGGGTTCATTCATTCGTTGTTGTAGTGTCTGCATGGTCCCCCCAATGTACCATGCCTCATGACATTCTTTCCTGCAGTATATCAGATAAACGACGTTGATCAAGTTGCAAGTGTATGTACCGTGTACCTTGTGGATGGTATTCTCATGTGAGATGATGGCATCCGTGTCAATGATCTGGTACATCTTGCAGCAGTTGCTGTGGCAGGGTTGTGTGGTGTTATGGTCACTGTTCTCCTGAAGGCTGGGTAGTTTGCTGCGGACTAATATTAGTGAGAGGCAACATGGTTTTGTGAAGGGGAGGTCATGTCTCACAAACATGATCAAGTTTTTCAAGGAAATGATGAAGATGATTGACGAGGATAGGGCGGTAGATGTCGCCTACGTGGACTTCAATAAGACCTTTGACAAGGTCCCTCATGGCAGACTGGTGCAGAAGGTGAAGTTGCGTGGGATCAGAAGTGAGCTAGCAAGGTGGACACAAAATCGGCTCGGTCAAAGAAGACAGAGGGTAGCAGTGGAAAGGTGTGTTTCTGAATGGAGGGCTGTGACAAGTGGTGTTCCTCAGGGATCAGTGTTGGGACCTTTGCTGTTTGTAATATACATAATTGATTTGGAGGAAAATGTAACTGGATTGATAAGTAAGTTTGTGGATGACACAAAGATTGGTGGATTTGCAGATAGCGATGAGGACCATCAGAGGATACAGCAGGATATAGAACAGTTGGAGATTTGGGCAGAGAGATGGCAGATGGAGTTTAATCCGGACTAATGTGAGGTAATGCATTTTGGAAGGTCTATTACAGATAGGAAATATACGTAAATGGCAGAACCCTTAAGAATATTGATAGGCAAAGGGATCTGGTGTACAGGTACACAGGTCACTGAAAGTGGCAATGCAGGTAGAGAAGGTAGTCAAGAAGGTATATGGCATGCTTGCCTTCATTAGTCGGGGTATTGAGTTTAATAAGTGGCAAGTCATGTTGCAGCTTTATAGAACCTTAATTAGGTCACACTTAGAATATAGTGTTCAATTCAGGTTGCCACAACTACCAGAAGGATGTGGAGGCTTTGGAGAGGGTTCAGAAAAGATTTACCAGGATGTTGCCTGGGATGGAGGGCATTAGCTATTAGAGGTTGGAGAAAATTGGTTTGTTCTCACTGGAGCAACGGACGTTGAGGGGAGACCTGACAGAAGTCTACAAGATTATGAGAGGCATGGACAAAGTGGATTGTCAGAAGCTTTTTCCCAGGGTGAAAGAGTCAATTACTAGGGGGCATAGCTTTAAGGTGCGAGGGGCAAGGTTTAAAGAAGATGTACGAGGCAGATTTTTTAAACAGAGAGTGGTGGCTGCCTGGAATATGTTGCTGGGGGAGATCGTGGAAACAGATACGGTAGTGACTTTTAAGGGGCAGCTTGACCAGTACATGAATAGGGATGGGAATAGAGGGATATGGTCCCGGAAGTGTAGGCAGTTTTAGTTACGTCGGGCAGCAAGGTTGGTGCAGGCTTGGAGGGCCAAAGGGCCTGTTCCTGTGCTGTAATTTTCTTTGAGGGGAGATCTCATTGAGACGTATAAGATGATGAATGGGATGGATAGGATAGAGGTGGAGAGACTCTTCCCGCTCAAAAAAGACAGTAGGACTAGGGGGCACAGCCTCAAGATAAAGGGGAGGCGGTTTAGAACGGAGTTGAGGAGGAACTTCTTCACTCAAAGGGTGGTGAATCTCTGGAATTCTCTGCCCGTTGAAGTGGTGGAGGCTGCCTCGCTAAATATTTTTAAGAAGCGGGTTGATGGGTTCTTGAAAAGAGAGGGGATTAAGGGTTATGGGGAGAGGGCGGGAAAGTGGAACTGAGCTACAACAGATCAGCCATGATCTTATTGAATGGCGGGGCAGGCTCGAAGGGCTAGATGGCCTACTCCTGCTCCTATTTCTTATGTTCTTATGTTCTTATGTTCTTTGAACCAACTGAACCATGTATTCCTGAAGCAGAGGGAGTTTTCCCCAGAGAGGAAACGTTGGCAGAAGCTACTGATAACAGTAACCAGGCAAAAGAGGAAGCTCGAGAGCTACTGGAAATTTGGGGAAGAACACTCAAGAAAGTCTCAAAGGCAACAAGACAATATGGATTTATGAATAGAATATCATGATTGATCAACCTGTTGGAGTTTTTTGAGTTCCTTACAGACTTGATAAAAGGATGGATGTAATATACTTGGATTTTCAGAAGGTCTTCGATAAAATCCATCACAGGAGGTTGGTTAGTAAAACTAAAGAACGTGGAACAAGAGGTAATATACTGGTATAGATTAAAGATTGCTAAGCAGGTGAAAAACAGTAGGAATAAATGGGTAACTCATGTGTTGGCAGGCTGCTGTGACTACTGAGGTACCACAAGGATTGGTCCTTGGGCTCCAGCAGTTCACAACATATGTTAATGATTTAGATGTGGGGACCATATCTAATATTTCCATGTTCGTAGCTGATGTAAAGATAGGCAGAAATGTGTGTTGTGAGGAAGATGCAAAATAGCTGCAGGAGAATTTAAGTACTTAGTGAGTGGGCAAGAACATAGCTGATGGAAAATAATGTGGGAAAATATGAGGTTATGAACTTTGGCAGAAGGAACATATTTGCAGGGTTTTTTTTTAAATGGTGAGAGATTAGAAACCACAGGTGCCTTTGCATTAAATCACTGAAAACTAACATGCAGGTGCAGCAAGCAATTAGGAAAGCTAATAGTATATTAGCCTTTATCGCAAGAGAATTTGAGTGCAAGAGTCGCAAAGTCTTACTTCAGTTGGACAAAATCTTGGTTAGACCACACTTGGGGTTGTGCAGTTTTAGTCTCCTTACCTTAGAAAGGTTATTAATGCCGTAGAGGGAGTGCAATGAGATTCATCAGGGACTATCCTACTAAGAGAAATTGGGGAAATTGGGCCTGTATTCTCTGGAGTTTCAAAGAATGAGAGGTGATCTCACTGAAACTTACAAAATACTTAAAGGAATAGACAGAGTGGATATTTTCTCTGGTTGAGGAGTCCAGGATCAGGGTACATAGTACATAATTTCAAAATAATGGGGAAGCCACTTAGTACCGAGATAAGAACACATTTGTTTTTTGCTTAGAGTGTTATGACTCTTTGGCATTCTCTACCTCAGAGAGCTGTGGAACCTTGGGCATTGAGTATGTTAAAGCAAAGATGGACAGAGTGCTGATTTCCAATGACTTAAAGGGATTTAGGGATAATGTGGGGGAAAAGGGGTTGAATTCGCATTGATTGCATTGAATATCGGACCTAGCTTGGGCCTACTCCTGCTCCTATGTTCCAACACAGGTTTAATATAAGTTATCTGCATTTCAATTTTAACCACAAGAAATGAACACTTTTTTTCCTTTTCATTTTCTTATGGCTTTATTAAAGTGTGCCACCACTTTTGGTGATTCCTGTATTTGTATCCCCCTGTTCCTCTACCCCATTTAGGTAATTAGTTTCTCAGGTGTATGTGACTTTCTTATTTGTCCTGTCACAATACATTTTGCAATATTGAAATATTGTAATTTGCCAATTGCATGCCTGTTCTGCAAGTTTAATCATGTCTTCTTGCACTTTATTGTTTCCTTCTTTATTAACTCATAATCTCAGTTTGACACCATCTGCACATTGAAATCAAAATTCTAAGCCCTGAGTCCAAATTGTTTAGATAAATATAGCCACCAACACTTGTGAAATGATACTTCCCATACTTACAATCTGAATTATTACTTCAAGCCCTGACTCTCTGTTTTCTGGTTGGCTTACTATCCATTCTGCTACTGGAGCCCTGTCTCCACTTGTCCTGATCATAGTCAGGAATTCTCTGTACAGTGCGTTAGAGAAGATGTTTTGGAAATCTAAATACGCTACATCTACTACAATCTACTTTTTGGGTGGGATTTTCTGGCCCTTCATGTTGGCAGGATCTTCTGGTTGCGCTGAAGGCTTCCCTGTGACAGGTTTCCTGGTGGCAGTAGGGGTGAGTCACACCGTGATATCGGCAGTGCCGGAGGATCCTGCGGATGGGTAATGGCAACACAGAGGTCTGGGGGCAGGGGAGGGAGAGGGGTGAGGGGAGTAAATCCCACCCTTTCTGTTGGTTCCTCAAATAATTCAATGAGGTTGGTCAAGCGTAACTTCCTTGCTGATTATTATTTGTTATCATTTCATTTTCTAGGAATAGGATTCCACCCATCCCATGCCCCCCAACAATGGCATGCTATGCGGTGGCAGAGATGGCCCCCATTAGCCCGTGGTGGGGATCTTCTGGTTCATAGTTCATAGATGTTCATAGATCCCTACAGTGCAGAAAGAGGCCCTTCAGCCCATCGAACCTGCACCGAACACAATCCCACCCAGGCCCTACCCCCATATCCCACATATTATACCCACTAATCCCTCTAACCTACGCATCCCTGGACACTAAGGGGCAATTTCTTCTGATTTAGATGTGGGCACCAAATCTAATATTTCCATGTTTTTAGCTGATGTAAAGGTAGGCAGGAATGTGCGTTGTAAGGAAGATGCAAAGTAGCTGCAGGAGAACTTAAGTAGACTTAGTGAGTGGGCTGCTTAGTCAGTCTGTCGCTGTCAGTGGGGTTTCCCATTATATGCACCCACCACCATTGGGAAACCTGCAACAGGATTCACTGTCGACAGGACAGAAAGAGCCCAATGGCGAGAATGGATGGAAAATTCTGACCTTGCTTTTTTTCTATCACATCTTTGAGTAAGGATTCCATTAGCTTTCCAATCACTGATGTTAAACTACTTGGTCTATAGTTTTCTGGAGTTTTTTTCATCAGTTTTTATCGTACATGGGGTAGATAAAGATCTTCTTTTCCACAGTGGAGTTGTTCAGGATAAGGGACATTTAATTCAGAGCCAGGGTATTCAGGTGAGGAGCAAAGGATGGTAGAAGTAAGGAACTCTCTCTGACAAAAGGCAGCAGATGCTCATTCGGTTCGTTATTCCAAATCTGAGTGTGATAGATTTTTCCTAGCCGATGGTATTAAGGGATGTGGGGCAAAGGCAGGTAAATGGTGTTAAGATACACACCCTCCTGTGACCTACCAGGAGTTCACTGAACAATAAAATAGGTTTGAGAGGCTGAATGGGCTATCCCTATTCTTATGCTCTCAGGTTTGATATCACAGTGTGTAGGATGAGTAAGTTGCAAATGGATATTATAAGATTAAGTGAAGAAGCAAAACTGTGGCTGATGAGATTCAGTGTGGGTAAATGAGAAATTATCACTTTGAATCAAAGAACAAAAGGTTATGTCAGAATGGCTAGCAAACACGGAGGAACAGAGAGAGATTTAGGTATCCACGCCCTAATATTAAAAACCTACTGCATACGATAATCAAATAAGCAAATGAAAGTTAGCCTTTATCTCAAGAGGGCTGGAATATACAAGGGTGGAAGCATGTTGCAATTGTATAAAGTTCTACAACTGGAAAACTATTTTCAGTACTGGGCACGACACCAAAGGATATATTGGCCATAGAGAAGATGAGGCATAATTCTAAACTTGGTGGGTGGCCAAATGTAGCACTATCATAGCAATTAGTGCCTTCATTAATAGGCCCCTAGACTCTTATGTTCTCTAAATACTATTCTTGACTCTTATTTTCTCTAAATACTATTCTTGACTGTTACATTCTCTAAATGCTACTCCTACTCCAGTTCCTGATTGTGCCTGTCTCTGCTGTAGCTTCCTGGTCAAATCTCTCCAAGGAGATTCCAGACCTAATTCGCTGAGGCAAAACAGACTAAAGCCATGAAAGAACATTTTTGTGATTGTGACTATTATGTGTTATTTCTCTTCTTCCTCCTGGACCATTCAAGTAACTTTTGGCGTAATTGATTTGTACCATCCTCCTCCAACATCTCTTGGCTGTTGTGCAATTATGTGGGATGGCCCTGGCTTGGCTCATGCTTCATCTTAAAGTATAAAACAATTAGAAATGCTCTAGTCAGCAATGCTAAAGATAAAACTGGATGTAAAAAAAACACAATGACACCAATACCTAGAACACAGCTAGTTCAGTATCCAGTTCAGGTCACTGTACTGCAAGAAGGACATGATTATGTTACAGAAGATACAGAGAAGATTTATGAAGATGATGCCAGGAATGGAGAATTATAGAATTATGAGAAAAGATTGAATAGACTGGACAATTTTTTTGTTTCTTTCCAATAACCTTTGCTACTCTTCCTGCCTTTTGTTTCCTGACATCTTTGTCATTTAATTTCCCCTACCACTTAATCTATTCTAGAACTTCACTTTTGTTCTCCATGTCCCCGACCCAGTCAACATCAGGGAAATTAAAATCTCCGAAGATAGTGGTGAGGGGCCTGTGATCAGTTAACAGCACAAAATGCCAGTCGTATAAGAAATGGGAAAATTGCTTCAACCAAAAATGATACTCAACCCCTCCTTCTTTTCTCTGTTTTTGTCAAAGACTTTGACACAAAGGCAATGGGCCATTCTTCTCCATTGGACAGTACAGCACCAACCCCATAAGGTGAGGTATTGCAGGCTAATTACATTGGCAACCTCAGGTCAAAATAGTTTAATAGTCTGACCTTAATAAGGCATATTTTACCTCCCAGTAAGTCTCTTCACACCCCTGCGTCCATCTGCGCTGTTGGCCTTTACCAAGCAGTCAGTCTAAAGATTTCAGTAAGGTGGCCAAATCTGGCACAAATTTGCCAAAATAATTTACCAATCTCAGGAATGATCACAATTGCGATGCATTCTCTAGTCCAGGAACTTTCATAATGTCATCCATTTTCTTTGGTGCCTTGTGTAGTTCTTCACTGTCAATAACGTGGCTGAGATATTAAATTAAATCAGTGTCCCTGCAGCTTCCTGAAGATCTTCAGGGTTCTTCATCATCCAGGTAACACCGGACTCCAAGTAATCCACATAGAATTTAATCCATTGCCCTCTGGTAAATGGTTGGTGCCGATGTGATGCCGAAAGGAATGTAGTGGAAAAGCCCCTTATGAGTTATTATCATCAGGGAAGGTTGGGACTCTTCCACCACCCCCATTTGAAGGTAGGCCTGAGACAAATCCAGCTTCAAAAATTTCTTCCCTCCTGCCAATTCGCTAAACAGCTCTTCAGTAACTGCAGTGGGTATTGATCCGCACACATTGCAGGGTTGATGGTGACCTTGAAGTCCCTACAGATTCTTACTATGCCATCTATCTTTAAGACAGGCACAATCAGAGTGGCCCATTCACTTGTGTCTATTTCCAGCACACCCATACTCAGCAGTCATTTAATTTGACCTCCACCTTCGGCCGAATGGCTATGCCTTCAGACTCTTGGGCAAACCTCTGACTTTAGTTGAACCTTAATTGCTACCCTTTTCATCTCACCCAGGATCCCCTTGAATGTCCTTATATCTTTCCAATATATCTGTAAACTTGTTCTCAAATCTGCCAGCCTATTTAACACTTCGCAACTTAATTTTAATTCTGAAGCCGGGAGCGTTCAAACATCCTTGGCCACTTACAAAAATAACTCCACATATTGGCCTTTTACCAGCACATATCATCTCAGTGACACCACACAGTAACTTTATTACAGTGATCATGTAAGCCTACATGTGATGCTAATAAATAAACTTAACATCACAAATATTTAATTCCCTGTAAATAGGAGGCACGGTGGCAAAGTGGTTAGCACTGCCAACTCATAGCGTCAGGAACCTGAGTTCATTTCCGGCCTCGGGTGACTGTCTATGTGGAGTTTGCACATTTTCCCCGTGCCTCCATGGTTTCCTTTAGGTGCTCCGGTTTCCTCCCACAGTCCAATGATGTGTGGGTTGGGTGGATTGGCTATGTTAAATTGATGCTTGGAGTCAGGGGGATTAGCAGGGTAAATACATAGAGTTATGGGGAAAGAGCCTGGGTTGGATTGTTGTCAGTGCAGGCTCGATGGGCCAAATGGCCTCATTCTGCATTGTAGGGATTCTGTGATTCTATTGTACTTAAGAAAACTGCTTCTGACAGTTCTTCATATATCTTATTTGCCTTTAAATAAGAGTGAAAATGTTCCATGTATAATGTCCAGATCTCCATATCTTCATTGAATGACCTGCCGTTTTCTGTTCCTGATGGCAGAAATCCCAC
Source organism: Carcharhinus amblyrhynchos (assembly GCF_965287045.1). Lineage (NCBI taxonomy): Eukaryota > Metazoa > Chordata > Chondrichthyes > Carcharhiniformes > Carcharhinidae > Carcharhinus > Carcharhinus amblyrhynchos. The sequence continues at coordinate 23,960,019 of NC_137328.1, read as the reverse complement.
CTTTGTGTTCTGCAGCTGCTTTTTTGTGCACTTTTGCTGCTCTTCACGCACTTTGCACTGCCACTCCCTTGCCAACTGTGCTCCTCTACTCTTCCCATCGACAAAAGTCTGAGTCCCCTCACGATTGCTTCCCCTTCCATAAGAGAGGTGAAATCCCTCTCTTATTCCTGGCCTTCAACTATAGTCCAGTTCCCCTTGCAACCACTGCCTTCAGCCTGTTTCCCAGCTCTTTTGCAGCATCAAGTGCAATCTGAGTCCCCTCACAATTGCTTCTGTCAAAGCCTAGGCTTGTTCCCTCTAGTCCACCTCAGTACCTCTGCGGTTCATGCTATTTTGGATGTCAATCTTCTTCCCTCTCCTGAAAATCAGCAGTCCATGGGCCATGACTCAGCCCTTGTTGTTAATTATTATGCTTGAGGTCTGATCTAGAGACTAATAAAGGACAATGCGATAAGTGGCAGTGAACTAACTGGAGCTGCTTATTAACACGTCTATTCTCTAGGGCAATCAGCACAAGACCGACTGAGCAAGCTCCATCCAGGGTGGAGTTGGAGTCCCTAGTCTCTGATCCATTCTCTTAAAGGGGCATGCTCTAACATACATAAAAGACCCACACTTGACTTCAGCCAAATGTTTCCTTTTCACACACCTATAAAAAACTTTTATAGTCCACTTTCATGCATTTTGTTTCTTTAAATTCATATTCTATTCTTTACCAGTTTCTTGGCTCTCCTTTGCTGCATTTTAAAATAATCCCAATCCTCGGGTTTTCTAGCCATTTTAGATAATTCTTAACTTCCTTTGTTAGCTTGAGGGGTTTTTGTGCCATGAAGGAATTTATAGCTGTTGTAAGCTTTGTAAGAATTATTTATAGACTATCCATTGGCAGTGCACTGTCATACCTTTTAATGTATTTTCCCAATCGCAACCAATTTGTCCCTCACACCTTCATAATTTCATTTGTTCAAATTTAACACCCTGGCTTCAGATTGAGTTGCTGCTCTTCCAAACATGATCTAAAACTATCATATGATGGTAATTCATCCCTAAAGGTTATTTTATAACAATATTACTCATAAGACTTTTCTCACTACAAAATAGTTGACCTAAAATAACCTGTTCTCTTACTGGTTCCTCAGCATACTGCACTGAAAAACATCCCTAACACACTCTGAAATTTGTTCCCAGCAGCATTAATGCTCATGAGATTTATCCAGTCTATTTGCAGACTGAAGTCACCCATGATTATTGTATTACCCATGCTACATGTTTCTCTCATCTCCTGATTATTACCACCTCCCACTCCATCACTTTTTTGGAGGTTGATGAACAACTTCCACCAATGTTTGCTGCCGCTTGCTGTTTCTTAGTTCCACCCAAATAGATTTCACATTCCATTCTTCCAATTTGAAATCCTCCCATAAGAACTCATAGATCCCATCACTTATTATCAACATAACACCACCTCTTTTTCCTTTTAGTGTGCCTTTCCTAATTGTCAAACATCTTTAATTATCAAGTTCCCCGTCTTGGTCGTTCTGTAGCCATGTTTCCACAGTGGAAATTAGATCATACCCTCCTGCCCTTAAATCATCTACCTTGTTGTGAATGTCATGCCCATTCAGCTAGAGTACCCTTAACTTTGCCTCGTTGACATTATTCCACATCCTAAACCTATTTAATACTCACTTTTGTTTTGCCTGCCTTCTAATTTTGCTTGCTACTTTTCTATTTCCTGTTACCAGCATTACTTTTTCACAATTTGAGCTACTCCTCAGGTTTCCACTCCTGACGAGCTAGTTTAATACCCAACTCCCCCAATAGTACTGCAAATATATTATCCCCAGTCATGTTAAGCTGTAAGCCATCCATCTTGTACAGATGTCACCTGCCCAGAACCAGTCCCAATGCATCAAAGATATAATCCCCTTCCTCCTACATCAATTCTCCAGGCACATATTCAATCAATCAATCAATCCTCCTATTCCGATGTTCAGTGGCACATGGCATTAGGAATAATCATGGGATTACTGCTCTTGAGGTCCTGACTTTTAATTTCCTTTCTAAGTCCATAAAATCTATTTCCAGGACCATGTCTCTCTTCCTACCTTTGTCGTTGGTAGCAATGTGCACCACAACCATTGTCCCCCTCCAGCCATTCCATGACCTCATTGACCCTTGTACTAGGGAGGTAATACACCACAATGGAGTCATGTTTATTGCTGCAGAAATGCCTTCTCATCCCCTGGCTATCGAATCTCATATCACTACTGCTTTTCCCCTCTTCTTCCTCCCTTCTTGTCTAGCTGAGCTATCCTTGGTAACACAGTCTTCTCCTGAGGATCTGCATTGCTCTCTTAGACTGCTTTGCGGTCACCATTCCCCCCCTGCTTGCATGGTCCTAACCTGCAGTATGACCACCTCATAAAATGTGCTATCCATATAGTTCTCAGCTTCACAGATGCATAACAGTGATTCCAAGTTTTGAAGCCAGTACGCAACTTTCTGCAGCTGGTGACACTTCTTACATATATGTTCATCAACACTTCTTACATATATGTGCATCCATGACTTCCCACATACCTCGGGGTAGATATTCCACTGGCTTGAGTAAACCTGCTATATCGTAACTTTAACAAACTATTACAATGCAAATAAGTACAATAACTTACCAGCTACTCACCAAATACAGAAGTAAGAGTCAGCTACTTGGGGCTTAAAAGAGGTACAAAAAGAAAGGATCACCACCTTAACTGAACTTTCTCACTTATCAAACTCCCACTTTACCTTCTGTGCACTCCATGTAGTACTCAGTGCAGATTCAGGGCTTGGGTATAAAAGTATAGAAACTTGACTACACCACACTTGATGTACTGTGATTATAACCAGCATCAAAGGTTGAACAGGCAGAATAGATAAGAGGAGACTGAGGGGATGGCCTGCTTGAGGTGTTTAAGATTGTGAAAGAGTATGATAGGGTAAATACCGGGGCAGCACGGTAGCACAGTGTCGTTTCTGTATGCTTAAACTGGACCAGCAGATGGGCACCACGACAGCTCAGTGACTATCTCTGTTTGCTGTGCAGATACATGGATTTGGGCCAGTATCTGTGGGAGTTTGCGCATTCTCCCTGTGGTTGCATGGGTTTCCTCCAGGTGCTCCGGTTTCCCCCCACACCCCAAAGATGTGCTCTTAGGCTGATTGGTGTAACAAATTGTCCCTAAATTATTCTCCCCTTAATCTGGTCTCCAATGGGGGTACCATAAGCATAGACATGGGTCAAGGGTGGAGGAGGAAAAGCACATTGTTAAAATGGCGGTGCGGGCTCGTTGGGCCGAAGGGCCTGTTTCCTGTGCTGTGTTGTTCTTTGTTCTTTGTTCACAGTGGTTAGCACTGCTGCTTCACAGCTCCAGGGACCTGGGTTCGATTCCCGGCTCGAGTCACTGTCTGTGTGGAGTTTGCAGATTCTCCTCGTGTCTGCGTGGGTTTCGTCCCGGTGCTCCGGTTTCCTCCCACAGTCCAAAGATGCGCGGGTTAGGTTGATTGGCCATGCTAAAATTTGCCCCTTTTTGTCCTGGGATGTGTAAGTTAGAGGGATTTAGTGGGTAAATGTGTAGGGATATTGGGATAGGGCCTGGGTGGGATTGTGGTTGGTGTGGACTTGGTGGGCCAAAGGGCCTGTTTCTGCACTGTAAGATTCTATGGTCTATGTTCTAAAATATTCCCATGACAGACAAGATCAGAACTAGGGGCATACATGTAAGAGAGCCACTAGTAAATCCAATGGAGAATTCAGGAAAAAATTCTTTAGAGTGGGTAGAATGTGAATTTGCCATCAGAAGAGAAGTTAGGGAAAATAGGCAAAGCACATGCTGGTGCAAGGATATGTTGATGAGATGGATGAAGGAGGGTGGAAGAAGGTTTGTGTGATGCATGGACCTTTTGGATCAAATGGTCTCTTTCTATACTGTGAAGACTTTGCCATGTTTTGTAATTCCTATCAAATCCATTCAAAACTGTAAAGCTTCAGTCAAATCACCCCTTAACCTTGTACATTCCAAAGGATACAGGACTAGTTTATGTAGCCTCACTTCATTATTTAACCCTTGGATTTGAATAAGCTTCTGATGAATCTCATTTACCATTTTTAAAACAAAAACATATTTCCTAAGTAAAGTCAGTCACTCTATCATTAATTATAAATTCCTATAACTTCATCACAACACCTAATTTAGATCGAGAAATTAGTTTGAGAACTATAAAAATGAGTTAAATTTAATCGGAGAGCCCAGGACTGAGGAAACACGAACATTCGGAAAAACCAAGGCTTTGTCTGCCTGCTCAGAATGATGTAAAAGATCCAAAAAATTATCCTGAAGAAAAGAGGGCAAGTTATCCCCAGGCTCCTGGTCTATATTATCCTTCAATCGACATCATAAAAACAGATCACCGGGCCATTGTTAAATTGGGAGCTTGCTGTGCATATATTGGCTGCATATTTTCTGCATTCCACTGGTGACTATACTTCAAAACCATTTCATTGTTTTAAAGTGCTTTAGGGTATCCTGAAGCCATGAATGGTGTTCTATAACGATACAAGTTTCTTTTAATTCTGTACGCTCATGGTCGTAGTGTAAGGAATAAAGCAGGTGAGTTAGCAGCAAAAATTCAATTTAATGATTGGACAGAGGAAAAGGGACTCGCGTATCCAAGTCTGCAATGGTCTCAAACTTGCAGGGCGTAGTGAGCTGTAACAGGGAGGGAACGCTACACAGAGTTAACTCTGACAGACTAAGGGTAGAATTCTCCCATTTTCCGGCTAAGTACCCACGTTGGAGAGAAAGCAGGAATGTTTCTCATTCTCACACTGGCAGCGGCTGTTAGGTGGGATTCACTGACCTGACAGATGCTAATGAGACCATTTCAGGGAAGCTGCTGGCCAGCCTCACGGTTCTGAGAAAACTCTGCAGTTGGAGACAGTACCCCACCCCCCACCCCACCAAAGAATGAAATGGTGCCCCCCCCTGGCTCCCTCACTGATCAGGGGAACAACAAAAACTCCCCACCAAAGAGAAGCATCTTCCCCTTCTCCCACTGACAAATAATGGGTAACCCTTCCAGCACAACGCAGGCATGAGAGTGGCCTAACCTGACCCCCTTTCCTCGCCAAACCCTCCCACTCAGACCACCCCCCTTTCAGACACCCCATTCAGCCCCCTCTTCTCTCAGATGCCCTGCTCAAGCCCCCTTTCCCTTCCCCCTCAGACCACCCACTCATCCCCCTTCCCCCTCAGACCACCCACTCAGACTACCCTCTCCCCCAGACCACCCACTCAGGTCCCCTCCTCCCTCTGACTCCCCAAACAGGCACCCTTGTTCCTCAAGACTCCCTTCTAGCCAAGCGCCTTGTAAATGCCAACGGTGCACAACCCCTGGCACCCTAGCACTGACACCCTGACCTGGCATCTTGGGCCGAAAGGGGTCAAGGAAGTAGGTCCAGGAGACATTTCCCTCCCTGCCACTGCAAGGCTACAGAGGAAGAGTCCCTCAAGGGTCACAGGGGTTGCATGGGCTTGGGCTGGGGGCAAGCGATTGACCTTGCTACTCTGCCCTGGGATGGAGGTCTCGTGCTGGACTTCCCCTTACAGCAGTGGCAGATCTGAAGATGACCCCTGGCATGGTATTTTAACTAAGAAGTTTCACAACACCAGGTTAAAGTCCAACAGGTTTATTTGGTAGCATTTGCACTTTAATCTCCATGCGACACCTGTCATCTGGCAGGATTTTAAATCACATCAGCCCTCCATTCTGCAGCTGGGATTTTCCTTCTTTGTATCAGAAGCTGCAGGTGTGAACAGCCCCCTTTAAAGTCCTCTGACAGGGAGGATTTGTCAATTTTGTGTGGGGCAGGGAGATATCCAGTCTGCGCAGCCATGCACTGTGCCCCAGTGTATGCACACAGCTAAGATTTTGCGCAATCAGGCTTAGAATCAGAGTACACATTGCAGTTAGAAACAATGGGGTACTTGAGAAGCATTCGAGTGTGAAGGGAAATGAAAATAAACACAGCTCACTGTGACATGAGTAGAAATCCATTAAGCTGTTAATGGGGGCTTCTTTCAAAGTACCGTACGTTGAAATTGACATATGAGAGTTTTGCAGTGAATTAGAGAGTTTCATAGGTTTCAGCTTGCCAAGAAGCCTTGGAGATTGCAAATCTAAGCTGTTTGAATACATTAGAACATAAGAACATAAGAAATAGGAGCAGGAGTAGGCCATCTAGCCCTTTGAGCCTGCCCCGCCATTCAATAAGATCATGGCTGATCTGAAGTGGATCAGTTCCACTTTCCCACTTTCTCCCCATAACCCTTAATTCCCTTGTCTATCAGAAACCTATATACCTGTGACTTAAGTATATTTAGCGAGGCAGCCTCCACCACTTCAACAGGCAGAGAATTCCAGAGATTCACCACCCTTTGAGTGAAGAAGTTCCTCCTCAACTCCGATCTAAACTGCACCCCCACCCCCCCTCCCCCCATTATCTTGAGGCTGAGTACACATCTGTGCGGACCATAGCCCAACATCCATTGACATCTTTTCTCTGTCAGAGGACCCTCAAAGGAGTCTGTTCTCACCTGAAGATACAGAGTAGACCATTCAGAACAGAAACAAGGAGAAATTTCTTCACCCAGAGAGTGATCAGCCTGTGGAATTCACTACGACAGAAAGTAGTCGAGGCCAAAACATTGTGGGTGGATTTTTCTTAAAAAATCCAAATACTGGGATTCTTCCATCCCACCCACCAAGGGAATCATGGCAGATGGGGGTTGGGGGGTGGGGGTGGGGGGCGACTATGCAAAGATCTGTTGACCTCAGGTAGGATTTTCCAGTTTTGCAGTGAGCGCAGCTGGGAAATCTCACCACTGCTGTCGAATGGGTGAGAAAAGGATAGGTTTTCTCGTCAGTTTTCTCAGTGAGGTCAGCAATGGGAACTTACAATGCTGTGTTTAAAAACAGAAGCCATGATGTGAATCCTGCCGGGTGAGGTGTGGGATGGAGCCTCAGCTTGTCTGAGAAGTCAGCTGCTGAGCTTTGGGGGCATCATTACATAGTATACTGGGCAATCAGTCAGCCTCTCTTCCCCGCCCCCCACCCACACACATCCCCTCACCCCCCATGGATTTTGCTCCCATCCCAATCACTGTCCTGGACATCGCTGCCTGTTCCCCCAATCAGGCCCTACTCCTTGGCATTGCCAGGGTGTCAGGCTGCCACTGCCCCATGGGCACTGCCCAGCCCTGCCCCCCATCACAGAGGGGGATTCAATGGCCTCTGGTTGCACCGGTGAGGCCATCACATCTGGTCACTGATCATGGGGATCATCTGAGGGTTGTTGCCATTGAGGATCTCGACTGGCGAGGGGGCTAAAGTAAGTGAACCCGGAAGATACTGCCCAGGGCTCATTACTGACCAATTAATCATGTCATTAATTCAAAATCAGCCTCGCGCCTTTCCTGGATGTGAGGCTGACTTTGCCAGCAAAATGAGGCTGGCAAGATTGCAAGGGACAAGAAACTGGACGCAAGCCTGATTTTTCACCACTTGCTCTATCTTCCTGGCTCAGCACGTAGAATGACTGGTGTGATAAACCGGTAAGATCCCGCGCTGTGTGTTTTCAAGAAGCAGCTAGATTTAGCACTTACGTGAAGGTCACCCTCATGCATGCGTCATATGTGTATGTGGGTGGGGGGGGGTGACCTGAGATTTGAATGGAGGAGGGGAATGTGTGATTTCCTAAGGGGTTGGTGGTTCTCCCCTAGACCCTCAGGGTCCAGCACATTATATCCATGCTCCTGATTAGTAATACCAAAGCCCTCCTGGTGTTGTTCCCATGGGCTGGTTCAGGGTGGGGGTTGGGTGGGGGCGGTCTCAGGCAAGTGCCTGGCTGGGGACTGGTAAATGGGCCACCAAAAACTGCTAAATGTATTACAATTAGCACATTTGTATAATTATTGAGTTATTGCCCACTGTGGGCGGGAACCCGATCACAGCCAGTGAGGTGAATCCCAATTGCTTTGACACCTCTTGGGAATCATGATTTTCATCCGATGCCCCATTCTGCAGGGCATCGGGATTCCCGCCGCCCATCTCACTGGATTGGAAAATCCAGCCCTTGGATATTCCAGTCCAGTGAGATGGGCGGCAGGAAAGGGAGTAAAATTTCGGTAGAAGGCATAAAATATCTGGGAACATGTGGTCATCTACTTTGAATTAAAGGCAGTGAAATTTGAATACTTAGAAATGAAATTAGAATTGTGGAGGAGTAAAGGGCTTTAAGTGTCTGTAAGAATAAATTATTAAGTGTTAATGAATAGGTTTGAAAAATAATCATAAAGGCTAATGGAATGTTGGCCTTTATCTCAATGGGACTGGAATTGAAAAATGAGGAAGCTTTGTTTCAATTGTGTGGCCAGGTTCCATCTGGAGCAATGCGTTCAGTCCCAGTCAATGAAATTCAGAAAGAATATATTGAACTCGGGAGGACAACTGTGTAAATTCACCATAAATATTTTGTGGCTTAAATGGTTAAATAACAAGAAGAGTTTACAAAACAAAATGGCTTGTATTCTCCTAAGTTTAAACAATTCTGGCTGATGTAACCAAGATGTTTAAAATTATAAGAGGAATTAATAGGGTAAAGAAAAGATTATTTTCTCCGCTACAGAAATCCTAAAATTAGAGGTCAGCCATCCAGGAGTGAAATTGGAAAACTCTTTTCACACAAAGGGTAGTGGAAATCTAGAATTCTCTTCCCCAAAAAGCTCCAGATGCTAGGTTAATTGAAATGTTCAAGATCGAAATCCATGGATTTCTACATAAGAACATACAAACGTACAAGGAGTAAGAACAAAGAAAGGTAATTAAATTTGAAATAAAAATCAACACTGATCTATTTGAATTGTAGTACTGGCTCGATGGACTGAATAGTCTCCTCCTGTTCCTATCGAGTCAGGAAGAAATTGTCCAACATTTTAACTGAAATTGGCACCCAGATATGAATCCCTGTGGTTTCTTTCTTCAGACTTGAGTAGGGGCAGTAAATGATCTTGCACCATCTTGTGGATAGGCTGAGCACTGATGTGCTCTGGTTAATTCTTTCCAAGGACTACAAAAAGCTGAAATAGCCTTATTCTTGCTCAATCTTCCTTGCCGTGTACAGGCTTTGAGAGCTTAAACTTGGCACCATCTAGTTACTATTCTCTTTAATCTTATTGGTGTCTGGCAATCTTCTCAATTTAAGGGAAAATATCAGGCTTGAGCTCTGTGATGCTCAGAGTGAAGTCTCTAACCTTCATTTCAACCTGAGCTCAGTGGAGCCAAAAATCGAGTGAGATGAAAATCAACAGTTCATTGCATTAGATTAACACTGGAGCTACCATCTCCGAGTGAAACAGACCGGTGAAGCCTTACGTTCAATCCCTGGGCTGTGCTGAGTTAACTCAACCCAACTACTCAGTAACGAAGACGTCAGAATCAAACTGGCACTCTTGTGTCAAGAGAAAAGTGTTCCTCTGTACTACACAGCAATGCAAGCTCATAATGTCTGTGTCATTGAGATCAGTGATGATATCTTCTAATGGAACATACTGTTAAAGTTCACACATCAACAATGACGGTTTAGCTAAGGTGCTGCAAAAGTGCTTGCTCCCCATGGAACCCCACCACAGGAATGTAATCAATGCCTTCGGGAAAGGAAGGCAAGGAAGAAAATTGGACGCTGAAAGAAAAACCCCAGAGTAATCGATAATATTGAGCTTTCAGAAATAGCTGACATGAGAAAGCTTACTGGCATTGTTCCTGTCTGCAGAGAAACTGACTGGGCAAATACTTGGCCAATTTTCAACAATTTCAATTTTTTTCTCCAATGGTGGAGAAAAATGATGGCAAAAATATCACTGTAACACAATCATGCCCTTTCATTTGGGTCTACTGCACCATCTGCTGCTTCCATAGTATACGGCTACAGCCTAGAGAAGGCCATCAATGTGGGCATCCCCAGCCTCAGAAGGAATGCAATCCTGGCTTCACAGGGTCCTGCAACTAATATGGAGCCAGAATGCCTCATTTGCAGGTCCAGACAATGAACGTGCATCTTTCCACAAAGAAAAGAATTGAATGCCATGTGGCACTAAAGTTACTTAAAGGGCCAGGCACCCAACTTGCAAGCAAGATCATTTTGAAGAACTTCTGCTATTATAAATTGATCTGGAAGTAGCCTAGGCTACCCTACATCTGAGGTGTTATGGCAAGTTCCTGGATTTGCAGAGACTGTTGATGCCTCCTCGGAGGGGAGGGCAGAGGATTAAGTGATCTGTCTGCACAAAAATTGTAACAGGTGTGGAAGCAGCAGTGTCAGTGCCTCTGGTTCTGCAACTGAGCAGGAGAGCTGTGGAAAGGGCAAGCTCTGTGTCATTCCCTCTACCAGCTAGGAGCCAGACTTGTCCAATTTCCTTGACAGTGATAAGGAGCTAGCCAGCAGGTCTCCTAATGCACCCAACATCTCAGTATGCATGCCCATCATGGCTCTCCAATGAGGTCCTCATCCAAATCCTCTCCAGTAGAACTCATCTGTAGCCTTGCCGTCTGGTGACCTGGCAAATTAACCATTATTCACCCCTGATCTGGCTGCAGCCAAACTGAATCCCAGTCACTCAAGCCATATTAATTGCAACTCAGTGGAAACTGTCAGGGTAGGTCTGCTCCTGCAAAGTGGTAGGGCCTCTTAATCAGAAATGTCTCTCTTCATCCTAGGGCTGCTGTGGCTGGTTAGGGCAGCAGTGCTTGGGGCTCTGAAAGCTTCTCTCACAAGGGCAAGTGTGGATTGGGCTGAATGTCCATAGCCACACCACCAATGACTTGATAGCAGGATGAATGTAAGTGAGAGATGAGAAGAGGGCTAAGACTGAAATGTACATCATCCTGAATGGTCCCAGTGCCACCAGATGCAGCCAACACTGTGTCTCTGTCAGCCACTCCTCATCACTCTGTGCACTCCTGAACCAGAGTACTCTCTTCTTGCTCAGGCTCTACTAATGCTTCCTATGCCACATCCATCAGACTGGAATCCTCTCTCTGCCTTGGTGTTCCCTTTCACATGTTTTAAATTGCAGCAACATTATTCAGTGCATTTTCATTTCAAAAGATAAAAATCCTGCTTTTAACAAGAGTAAACTGGCTGCACCATGCACTATAAACATAACACTGATTAAAACAGAGCCAGCAGCAGAAGGGAGATGCTTAATCCTAAACTACAATCATGACTTTGAGGTGGTTGCACCAAATTTACATGCCACCCACAACCATTGGAACTGCTGTGAATATGTTGTAAATCTTGCCATCCACCCCACTGAAAAAAAATAGGGGTGTGTCATTTTTTTAGTCCTCAGAGTTTTGTTTGATCCAATCTGCAGTACAATAGGTTTGTGTTTGAAATTGTCATATCTTCACTATGATCGTACTACAATAGCATCAGTAGTGACAAACTGATTTACATGCAAATAAAGCAGCAAGAACAGTAAGCAGAAAGATTTAAGGATGATAACTGATGCCAATCTAGTTCTTGCAGCATGTTGTATCCTGCACACCCATATAGCACTTGAGTTCAGTCAAATACTGCTTATCACAAATCATCATTTGTGCAGCTAACTGTAAAAGCCTCTCCACAAAGGCAATGCAAAGTGGATTTAATGACAGAATTCAAGGTGATGGCTGACAAATGATGGTGGCACAGTGGTTAGTACCCCTACCTCGCAGCATCAGGAATGTGGGTTCAATTCCTGGCTTGAGTTACTGTCTGTGCAGAGTCTGCATGTTCTCTCCGTATCTGCTTGGGTCTCCTCTGGGTGCTCTGGTTTCTCCCACAATGCTAAAGATGTGCTGGTTAGGTGCATTGGTCATGCTAAATTCTCTCTCGGTGTACCCAAACAGGTGCCAGCATCTAGTGAATAGGGAATTTTCACAATAACTTCATTGCAGTGTTAATGTAAGTCTATTTGTGATACTAATAAATAAACTTTAAATGTGAGTGCCAGTTTGACTGGCATGAACTATCATATTTTACCCACAACACCACAATATATATGGAAGTAAGATTTACAAATTAGCAATGGGAGACCCTCAAAGAGAGTAAAGTTCTGGTGCAGACCAGACACATTCTCATGAAGCGGAAAGGAAGCTCATCCAAAGCTCCAGCTCCCTGGAGCTAAAGACACAGAGATTAAAATGAAACAGATAAAGGAGGCTTATGATGGATGTCAGGTTTGTGATTCAATAGAGGACCAAGAGGAATACAAAAAATACAGGGGAGAACTGGAAAAGGGAATAAGGGAGACGGAGAGAATGTATGTGAATAGATTAGTGAGTAACATAAAAGGGAAGCCAAAAGTCTTTTATAACGATATTAATAGTAAAAGAGTCGTCAAAGCAAGGACATAGCTGGTAAGAGACCCAAAGCATCACTGAGATATTAAATTAATACTTTGTTCATAAAAAAGATGCTGTCAATGTCACAGTAAAGGAGGAGGTAGTCGAAAAAATAGATAGCACAAAATAGTGAAGAGAAAAGGGGTTCTTCTGGCCAAAGGGTGAAAACAGCTGCTAATAAGAAATGCCCATCTAAAAGCATGAATTTAGCACTTGGAGATGATTGTCGTGATTTAAATGTGCCTGCGGATGTGGAAACAACAACTGCAGCTTTAGTGTTCAAGCAGAGATTAGATACAACTTTGCTGGAACTGTATATGTCGCTGCAATCATTCACTTCCACTGTAGGTGTGGAGTGAGCTGTGGCTAATGAAAAGATGTCTCAAGGAGCTACAGAGATTGCACCCGTGTTCTCCAACATAGTGCTGGAGGTCCGAGTGGAGCAGGTAGGGAGGAAGGAGTAGTGATGTCCTCAACCCGCAGTAGGGAATGAGACCACACTGGCAGCTAAAACGAGGAGATCACCTAGTGATGAAAGCCAAGAGCCTTGGCCTATGACATAGCTGCAGTGCTGCAAGGTATTTAATAACTTGCACTTTTTGTTAAGGTAAAATCCCACCTCACCAGCGCACTGTTCTGGTAAGTGCACTGCCGCCATCATTTATGACAACCTCAACACACTTCATCTGCCATCTGACTTTACACTGACATTCCCACTCTCCATTAATGCAGGCAGAACTCATATCTCAAACATATCTCATAGTTCTTCAGCCATGTCAAACAAAAAGGTAAGAGAGTGAAGGAGTTCCTGTGGCACAGTTGGTAGCATCCCTCCCTCTAGGCCTGAAGTTCTGGGTTCAAGTCCCATTCCAGCCCTTGATAGCCAAGGAAGCTGCCTTCATAGCACAGCCAAACATGTTTAGTATCAAATTGTAAAAACTTCCGACCCATACTATAGACTGTGGTAGTAAGAGCAGGAGAAATTCCTGCTCAGCCATGTGATGGAAAGGCTCTGCTATGACTATCTTTAGCTGCAGGCTACAGCATACATTTAAACATTTATGTAGCTGGGCTTCTTCGAGGGGGTGGTTGGATGGGCCAGATTGGTGTCAACAGTATGACATTAGAACGGGTGGATTCAGGACCTGTCCCTGTGCCATACCTACGGTGGAGATGATAGGGCTGTGGATTGGACCTGTCTTTCAGCATGGAACTCAAGAAGAAAGTGAATGAGAAAAGACTAGTGGGTAACATAAAAGGAAAGCAAAAGTCTTATATACATATAAATAGTAAAAGAGGGGGACCAGTAAAGGACTGAGGGCATGGCTGAGGTACCTTTGTAAAACAAAAAGATGTTGTTAGTGTCACAGTAAATGGTGAGGTAGTAGACAGATTATACAGGCAAAAGTAGATTAAAAGGAAAGGGATTGTTTTGCCCATAGGCTGAAGGTAGATACTAAATTCTCATTCACAATCACCACTCTCACTCTTTCAGGAAAATGCAGCTCACAACCGGCAACAGCAGGACGTGCCCGAGGGAGGGGAAGCATGCAAGCAAGAGATTGTTCCACTTGAGGAAGCAGTGCTAGCCATGATTATAAGAGTGCTGGGTGCTGTGGCTGGAGGAAGAGCAGGGAGCATCTGCTTAGACCCATGTTGCCAGTCTAGCCCCCTTCTCCGGTTGTCAGCATTACTCCTCCCTCTCCAGCCAGTGCATCACTGATTTGGCACATTGCCTCTCAGCCAGACTGCTGAAGCTTATGCTGAGATGGTGCAGTTTGAGACAGGAACAACATTGATCCTCAGCCTCTCCCAGGAAAATACCTGAACTGCTTGTCAAATTCTGAGCAACTGTCCACCCTTTCTGCTGCTGCCATTGGAGCTGCACTTTGTACAAGCATTATATTACCAGAACCACTCATACATAGTCAAGGTTAAAAGGTTAGTACCTAGAAAAGTTATTTGTGTAAGATTGCCACTCATATAGGTATTATGATAATTGTAGAATGAGTGATCATTTTCACTGTGATCTTCATGCAGAGGAATTGAACAATTTCAATCACAGAATTATAGAATACTTACAGTACAGAAAGAGGCCATTTGGCCCATCATGTCTGTGCCTGCTCTCTGCAAGCGCAATATAGTTTGTACTGTATAACTACCTTTTCCTTGCAAGTAGCCTTGCACATTTTTCCTTCTTTAATTGATGGACTTAGAATCATAGAACCCTACAGTGCAGAAAGAGGCCCTTTGGCCCATCAAGTCTGCACTGACCACAATCCCACCCCCATATCCCTACATATTATACCCACTAATCCCTCTAACCTTTGCATCCCTAGACACTAAGGGGCAATTTCTTAGCATGGCCAATCAACATAACCCGCACATCTTTGGACTGTGGTAGGAAACCGGAGCACCCAGACGAAACCCATGCAGACACGAGGAAAACGTGAAAACTCCACACAGGCGGTGACCCGAGCTGGCAATCGAACCCAGGACCCTGGAGCTGCAAAGCAGCAGTGCTAACCACTGTGCTACTGTACCACTTACGCGTCCTATGTCATGGGGGTATATCATAAGAACATAAGAACATAAGAAATAGGAGCAGGAGTAGGCCATCTAGCCCTTCGAGCCTGCCCCGCCATTCAATAAGATCATGGCTGATCTGTCGTGGCTCAGTTCCACTTTCCCGCCCTCTCCCCATAACCCTCAATCCCTTCTCTTATCAAAAACCCATCAACCCGCTTCTTAAAAATATTTAGCGAGGCAGCCTCCACCACTTCAACGGGCAGAGAATTCCAGAGATTCACCACCCTTTGAGTGAAGAAGTTCCTCCTCAACTCCGTTCTAAACCGCCTCCCCTTTATCTTGAGGCTGTGCCCCCTAGTCCTACTGTCTTTTTTGAGCGGGAAGAGTCTCTCCACCTCTATCCTATCCATCCCATTCATCATCTTATACGTCTCAATGAGATCTCCCCTCATTCTTCTAAACTCTAACGAGTACAAGCCTAGTTTATTCAGCCTCTCCTCATAGCTCAATCCCCTCAACTCCGGTATCAGCCTAGTAAACCTCCTCTGCACTCCCTCCAGGGCCAAAATATCCTTGCGCAGGTGCGGCGCCCAAAACTGCACACAGTACTCCAGCTGCGGCCTCACCAATGCCCTATACAGCTGCAGCAAGACCTCCCTACTTTTATATTCAATCCCCCTCGCTATGAAGGCCAGCATCCCATTCGCCTTCCTGACCACCTGCTGCACCTGCAAGCTGGGTTTTTGCGACTCATGCACAAGGACCCCGAGGTCCCTCTGCACCGTCGCCTGTGTAAACATTTCTTCAATTTCTTATCATGTGTAAACATTTCTTCAATTAAATTGTACCAAGCATCCTTCCCTTGTGTGGGTATCTGGTGTTACCCTCGTCCCGCTTCTCCTTCACTTATTCTTTCTCCTCCTCTTTAACATTTGGTTTAAGGAGACCTGTGAATGTATGTATTCAAGCGTTTGAAGGTAGCAAGACAAGCAGAGAAGGGGTGGCATGATGGCACAGCGGTTAGCACTGCTGCTTCACAGCACCAGGGGCACTGGTTCGATTACAGCCTTGGGTGACTATCAGTGTGGAGTTTGCACATTCTCCCCATGTCTGCATGGGTTTTCTTTGGGTGCTCTGGTTTTCTCATACAGTCCAAAGATGCACAGGTTAGGTGGATTGGCTATGCTAAATTGCCATGTTGTTTCCAAAGATGAGCAGATTAGATGGATTAGCCATGGTAAAGGTGCAGGGTGACGGGGATATGGCAGAGTGGGGAGGTAGGTAAGATGCAGACTTGATGGTCTGAAGTCCTCCTTCTGCAAGGGATTCTATGAAGGCAATTCAAAAGGGATTTGGGATAATGCTTTATGAATAGCAGAATAGAATATGAAAGGAAGAAAGTTAGACTAAATTTTTACAAAACACTGATTAGACCTTAGTTGGAGTATAGTGTTCCATTCTGTAACATAGGAAGATATCAGCAGTCATACCCAATGATGGAATATTAAATTGTATCCATTGAGATAGATGTTAAGAGGGTAATTTAATCCCCTCCCTTCTATGAATGGAGACTGTTGCTGGGAAGTGGGGTATTTAAAATGGGATCCTGATCACAATCTGTCACAAATATTTTTAGGGTTGGACTCACTGTTAAGGAGTGCATTGGTAATTAACATATTTAAAAGAGTTGCAATGCTTCCATTTTTAAGAGAACACTAAAATTTAATAGCCGCTGGCCAACTTTTCCAGAGGTCAGGAACTGGACAGCTGAAGGAACACAGTAAAAAGTCTGACAACACCAGGTTTTAGTCCAACCTATTTATTTGATAATATTTATTTGATAATTTGATAATATTATCAAATAAATAGGTTGGACTAAAACCTGGTGTTGTCAGACTTTTTACTGTGTTTACGCCAGTCCAACGCCAGCATACCCACATCACAGCTGAAGGAAGACAGGAGTTGCTAGATCCAGGAGCTATGTGTTTTTGTAGCACTGCTTGTGGTCCAGTGGAGATGGAGAGAATCCTCCAGCCACAATCTACCACCCAACACTGTGCTTTACAGTCACCAGCTGCTACCATCTACTGCATACTTCCTCAGCCACCAGCCTTCATTCTGGTTGATGGGCAAAAGATGGAGTTTTACAAAAAAACCATTTAAGTCCTGATATTAAATTCATCAAGACCTCCACGCTGAAAAGGGTTATTATGCAGCATCCTTTTGTAACAAGACTCCTGAATCTCAAAATCTTGCCTTAGACTTACTCACAGATATCCTAGTCAAATCCATCTCATTTTGGACTCCTCCTAACACCATTGTTGTGCTTGTTGCTGGCCAGGTGATATCTAGAGCAGCTTTTCTATTTGCAGCCAGATCAAAATGCCCCCTGAATTAAGTGCTATAAAACAATGCTTCCAGATATGGGCCCTGGTGTTTCTATATTTGCCTCAGGCTCAATCAGTTACAGGACCTTCAATGACTATTGGAGAAATTCTGGGTGTATTGTTATTATGATATTGAAATAACATTTGTTGCAGGTCTTGTGGTAAAATTCATCTTACCCTATGTCTCACTTGCTACATGAAAAATTCATTGAACTAACAGGCAGCAGTGATCCTTCAGCTGTTCTATTTAAACAGCTCATCCACTCTGGATAGGCATGGACTACACCAGTTCAATAGGTCAGCTCATCACTACCTTCTCGAGGGCCATTATGAATGTTTGGCTGATTTCCAAGATTGATTAATGCATTCAGCCCCCTGTGGGGAGTGGCAGGACAGCAGGGATGTTGGGGGTGGTGGTGGGGGTAAGGTGGAGAGAATGCTGTGTCTGAGTGGGCATTGTTGTTGTTTATGCAGTTGCAAAGGGATTTTTTTTTGACTGACAGTTTCATTGCCTTGTAATAACTTGATCTTTCTTTGAAGTAGCTTTTCAATACCTATGTATTTATTTACCCAGGATTAAAAGTTTTGTCAACAGCACTTTGCTTTATTACGGGCAGCTTGGTGGCACAGATGGGTGACAGTGGTACAATGGTTAGTCACTGCTACTTCACAGTGCCAAAGACTCAGGTTCAGTTCCAGCCTCGTGTCACTGTCTGTTTGGAGTTTGCCCATTTTCTTCGTGTCTGCATGGGTTTCCTCCCACAGTCCAAAGATGGGCTGGTTGGGCTGATTGGCCATGCTACGTTGATCCTAGTGTCTGGGTATTAGCCAGGCAAATATGTGGTATTACAGGAGGATTGTGGTCGGTGCAGACTCAGTGGGCCAAATGGCCTCCTTCTGCACTGAAGGGATTCTATGATTCCATTAGATTGTAAATGGCATTTTTGTAAAAAGAATGTATACTGCCTGATTTTTTTTAATGTCATGATAATTGCAAAAACTTAATGTTATTATATAACAAATGAGCTCTGTGCCTAGTGGAGAATGTGACAGTGATGTGGCAATGCCGCTCACCTGATGAAGGAGCAGCACTCTGAAATCTTGTGATTCCAAATAAAGCCATTGGACTTTAACCTGGTGTTGTGAAACTTCTTATTGTGACAATGGGTATGGAGGATGCAGGGGGGCCATGGAGGATGCAGGGGGGCATGGAGATTTAACAGGGCATGGTAAGCATTGGAATATGAGGGGCATGGGGGAAATAGAGGGGAGCATGTGGGTGGGGTGAGGGAAGTGTGGTGTAAGAGCTAGAGGGCATAACAACCATGAATAGAATTGGACCAATGTCGCAGTCAATGGATATCAGCCTTCTAATATGTTGACATAGCCATAAATCACCTCCACTGTTTCGTCAAAGGAAACAGCTCCAACTCTAGCCTATGCCCAAGCTAAAACTACTCTCCTGAGACTGTGCATCAGTACTCCCATGTCTCTGTGTGAACATAGTGTGGTGTGATTATTGGAAATATCCATCAAAACTGCTCCCCAGAAGCCAAAGTGCCAGCCATCTGACATTTGATTGATAGGACCTGTCGTGGCAGCTTGCAACAGAGGCTTCAATATAGTGGGTATAACTCTCATGTTCATGAAGCTACACATACCTGAACTTCCTTTGACATTCATGACATGTGCTTATCAGCCATTATAGCACAGTGGCACAGTCGTGAGCACTGCTGCCTCATAGCGCCAGGGACCCGGATTCAATTCCGGCCTGGGGTGACAATCTGTGTGGAGCTTGTACATTGTTCCTGTGTCTGCATGGGTTTCCTCCGGGTGCTCTGGTCTCCTCCCACACTCCAAAGAAGGTTCAGTTGATTGGCCACGCTAGATTGTCCCTTGGTGTCAGGAGAATTAGGAGGGTAAATATATGAGATTATGGGGATAGAACCTGGGTGGGATTTTTGTCGGAGCAGGCTCGATGGGCCAAATGGCCTCCTTCTGCACTGTAGATTCTATGATTCTATGATGTGGGTCCTCGGCCTCAACATCAGCTGCAGAACCAAAATGTGACCTCACCTTGCTATGAACCTGTACCTGCACCATCCTATTCCACTGTCTTAGCCCTTACACATCTGATGCATCGCCACATGAAGTCCTCTCCTCTTATCTACTCTCTTAGAGTGTGTCTACAGTCTGTAAGCTAGTGATGCTGCATCTCTAGGGAGGCTGCCCTTTTCCAACTGAAGTGACATCCTAGTGTTCATGTTTCCAGGAATGAAAGCGAATGGAAAACAACATGCAAGTGCAAAGTCATTTCTAACCTGTTCCAGGTTGGGCTGAAGTGCTGGACTGAATTTTACCAGAGGCAGGAATCAAGGCAGAGAGGTGGTGGCGGCTGGTTAGATTTCAGGGAGCTGGGTTGGATTGGCTACCCGCCATCAGGGCATTTCACTGACACAGGACCAGAAGTGGACAGGTTGCCTGATGCAAGGAAACAAACAGCTGATTTCAATAGTCCAAGTCCCTATTGAGGGCTGTTTTACTTTACCATCAGCATCGTACTGTTGGCAGGACAACTTCCTACCTTAGCTGTGAGGACTGCCAGCTAAATGGAGGCAGCACCCAAAGGCAGCACAGGGGGTAACAAAGACTTCATGAGCTAAGGAAGGTGACACGGACAGGGGAAGTAGTACCAGCAGAGCACCCACCATCCCCCTTAGAGGGGGTTCCCTCCTGAGCTTCCAGCTCAGGAACTTTAATTATTTTTAAACTCACCTGCCTGTGATGTCAAGGTGACCTGCATATCTGAGCAGTGACCATTGCTCCTAGTGGTACTACTGAAGGCTGCTGGGCCTTCAGCATCAGGATCCCTTCCCCCACCCCGCCCTCCTTATTGGGAACTGTGGTAATTGCTACAACATTGCCAGTTGTCATGGCTGAGAATCTCTACTGTATGCATTCATCCAGAAGGGCTCCTCTGGTCACTGCTTCCTTCTGCCTTCTGTTCCCCTACAGGGAAGAAACGAGGACCTTGTGTCCTGTGGCTGTGGAATAAATCCGGTTATTATTGCATTCCAATGGAAGTGTAGACAGGTGTAACTCATGCATGATTCCAGCTTTATTTAAATGGCAAGTTTTTTTTCAGTTCAGAAGAGGAGTTTGCTGATGAAAATCCTCAGAGTAAACATCTCTGTGATCTTATTTAATGTAAGTGTTTCCATCTGGTCGAAAAGGTGAATGATAATGTCATGGATGTAATACAAGTGTGTCAATGAGCACAGAATAATGGCCTTGAGTCTCAGTTAACACCTCATTCCTTTTGTTGAGTTGAAAGAAAGAACGGCGTTCCCAGGGGAATGGGATGTTAACCACTAATGGGGCGCTTGAGAATGTCAGATTTCTGAATTACACTGGCATCACTAAATAATTCATGCCCATAAACAACAGCTACGGAGAGTCAATCTATGACCCTAAGTCATTTTCAGGCTCAGGCATCAGAGCTATGACCTTTCTAAAGGTTAAATCCATCTTCTTTTATTTGCTCATATACAAGTCTTGCTTTTAAATGATCTCAAATAACACTGAAAAGATAGGCACAATAATGAAATAGTCCTTCGATTGACTTTGTCTCTGTCAATAACACATGTGCAACATAATACTTGGAAAATGCTGAATAGGTAGAAAATGGACACTTCTCTGTTTTTCTTATCAATATTGAATAAATCCTCCTTGCCAGTACATGAGAGAAAAACACATTGATACAGAAAACAGGAACGGCATTTCACACAGGCAAGAGATTTACTTTTTCTGAAATATTTTTGGAATTAATATATTGATTAGTTGGATTAAATGCACAAGGTAGAACATGATATGAAAATAATTGTCTATCAGGAAAAAATGCCGCTTTATTTCAGGGACCACATAAAACAAGCTGAATGACAAGAGCAGTAAAATGTATTATTTCAGATGCTCATTCTGCTAATTTATTTCAGTTCAATGGAAGTCACTGCTGTCTTAGCTGTAAAGAATTAACTTTGATTTAATTATTTTTAATCGGTGGTGATTTAATAAGAGTCAGGTTTGCCAGAAGTGAAACACCTTCTTTTACTTCTTGTGTCACAAGTTGCATTTACAAAGTGCCTTTCACAACCTCAAGAAAGGAAAAAGGGAGAATCCAGGAAACTATAGACATGTGAGTCTCATATAGATGGTTGGGAAGGTATTCGAGAGGATTTTTAGGGATAGGATTTATGTGCATTTGGAAAAGCGTGGTCTAATCAGAGAAAGTCAGCATGATGTTTTTGCAGGAAGTTTGAGTCTTATTAATTTGATTGATTTTTTTTGAGGAATGGTGATGAGGGTAGCGCAGTGGATGTTGTCTACATGGATTTTACTAAGACTTTCGACAAGGTACCTCATTGTAGGCTCAGCCAGAAGATTAAGATGCATGGGATCCATGGTGACTTGGCCACTTGGATTCAGAATTGGCTTGCCCATAGAAGTCAGAGAGTAGCAGTGAAAGTTTATTTTTTCTGGCTGGAAGTCCACGATTAGTGGTGTTCTGTGGGAATCTGTACTGGGGCTTATATATAAATGAATTGGATAAAAATGTAGATGGGGGTGCTAGTAAGTTTGCAGACAATACAACAATAGGTAGAATTATGGATAGTGTAGAAGGTTGTCAAAGGATACAGTGGGGTATAGATCAGTTGCAGGTATGGGTGGAGAAATGGCAGATGGAGTTTAATCCGGGAAAGTGTGGGATGTTGCACTTTGGGAGATCAAATGTTAAGGGTACATATACAATTAATGGGAGGACCCTGAACAGCATGGGTGTACAGAGGGATCTTGGGGTTCAAGTCCATAGCTCCCTGAAAGTGACACATAAATAGATAGGGTGGTAAAGAAGGCATACGCATTCTTGCCTTTATTGGTCAGGATTCAGGGTGTCATGTTGCAGCTTTATAAAACTTTGGTTAGGTCGCACTTAGAGTATTGCATTCAATTCTGGTCACCACATTATAGGAAGAATATGGAGGCTTTGGAGAGGATGCAGAAGATGTTTACCAGGATGCTGCCTGGATCAGAGGGTCTGAGCTCTACGGAGAGGTTGACAAACTAGTGTTATTTTCTCTGCAGCGGCAGTAAGTGAGCTTTTGCAAGCCCAGGCAAGTCATGGGGGTTACAGATAGTATGACATGAACCCGGTTGAGACCGTCCTCATGTGTGTGGAACTTGGCTATCAGTTTCTGCTCAGTGACTCTGCGCTGTCGTATGTCATGAAGGCCACCTTGGAGAACATGTACCTGGGCTTCAACATCTCACTTACTGTCCTGTCTGGAGACAATACACATCTCTTTAACCTATGCTTAATGCTATCTCCACTCATATTGTCTGCACCTTTAAGAATTGATTAGCTGTAAAGACTCGCATTCTAATCAGTATTCTGTAAACTGTGTGTGCCTTTATATGCTCTGTTTGAGACCAGAACTCTCCACTCACCTGATGAAGGGGCAAAGCCCGAAAGCTTGTGGGTTTACTATCAAATAAACATGTTGGACTTTAACCTGGTGTTGTGAGACTCCTTACTGTGTTTCAAATTAGCAACAGAGAAAACCATTTCCTGAGTGTTTATTTTCAGTGAAGCACTAATTGTTAAAAACAACTAAGAGTATTGTGAACATATTTTGCATCAGTATATATTTCTGTTGATCAACACCTATTTCCTATTCTTTGCTGTTTTAAAAATGCAATGCATTTAGCGATTGCCCTTAACTGTCCACTTGCAGCGAGACTCATGCTCAGTTTTCCCTGGGGGGGTCCTTGGGAGATCATCTGACTCTAGCTGACCTTTCAAAGCAGCACTCTTCCATTCATACCTCAACAGGAACGGGATCAAATGGACATGATGGCAATACATGTAGACTCCAGCACTGGAGACAATCTAATTAATTTTTTATTTGCTACTGATCTATTAGGTTCTAAATCAATTTAGGATTATGTTTACAGAATTGTGGAAAGAGAGGAGACAGGTTCTACATTTGTCTCCTTAACTGTCTAAATTAACCAGTTAAATGATCCCGAGAGATGCATACAGAATGTGTGCAGTGCTTGTAAATAACTTTCTTTTAATTAAATACAGAATTCTCAATACTTGGCAACATCTTGTAACAAAAACTGAAGGATGTGCAACAGGTATCTAAATACTTTAAACTCTAAAATAAAGGTATCTTGTGTGAATGAAAAGTTAATTCCAAATCATAAGGTCATTTTGTAAGTGGGGACTTTTGCTCGTACCTTAGCTTTAATATTTCGCTCTATTCAGGGGCATTCACAAAAACCTTCCTACCACAATCCGGAGGATACCCTCCAGCATTGACTCCAACTGAGTTTGTAGGACAAATAAAAAACCCCTCACTTACATAGAACGAGCAAGTACCTCTTCAATGCCTGTCATCAGCACGCAGAAAGAAAATTCGACCCCATGTCCAGTTTCCTCCTCTCCAAGAACGCATGTGACTCCCCATCAGTTCATTTTTTTTTAAAGTTCTTGGTAATCCAGTAACAGTTTTATGGTCACTGCAGTGAAAATACCTCATTTCTCTTAGCATACTTTGTTGCACCAGATCCCACCTGAGCTCCAGAAGTAGGAATGTCCAGTGTTTGGAGATACCAGTTTCTGGCCGCATCTCCTTGGTGTCTTTGGCAAGTAAGAAGTGGACAGAGGCTTCACCTTATATAAGATTAACTGAAACTCCTGGTGTTGGCAAAGAGCCAGTGTTTCTGGGTGACTGAGTACCTGTCCTTTTCTGTTATGTTTCACTGGCATCTGCAGGAAAATTCAGGATAACCACCTTTAGTGTCATTCTGAATGAAGTAGGTTACAGTGTTGCTTGAGGTGGTGTATAAACATGGACGATTTGGCAAATCAAATTAACCTCCACCCCAGATTGTACAAACCCCAGCAACTTGCACTTTCCACCTCAAAGTTCTCGGCATAAACACAATATTACACAATTGAAACCCCCAAAGACAGCTAATACCAGAAAGCATTCTTCAATTGATTGCATCCCCAGAATTTCTTTCTTTTAAATGCCTAAAAATGGTTAGTATAACTGGTGCCAGTGCTGTTGTGGCATCACCACCAAGGGATTGAAAAGAATTCAGCTTGGATTCCTGAGATGCATAAATGGAATTTCCAAACTCAAAGCAATGTCACAAGTGCTTAAATTATTGTTCAATTCCTGTGTGTAAATGTCCCCTTAAGTGTAGATGAGAGGGGTCCCAGCCTCATTCAGACCTAATGGACTTTCATTCAATGGAGCAGAGATGTGTTAGATGAAATGGGGGAAAATGAAAAAAAGGCTTCTGAAATGTTATTCTTGTGGAAATGCAATGCTTTTCCTCAACAACAGAGCTTTCAAGTTCAGTAGCTTTTCTAGGATAAAAATAGTCAACATGCTGTTTCTCTGCTTGTCTTTGTGTTTTGCAAACCACTTAAAGTTTTACAGATTGCTGAGAACCATTGTCTAATGACCATTCACAGATTTATTAGCCTATGTTCTGCTTGCAACAGATCACGATTTGATGGTCTGCTCTGTTCTGAGTGCAAGGGTGTCAATATTGAAGAAATGCGAGGAGACAGGTTTATGGTTAAGAAGTGTGGCAAAGATTGGAAACCCATTCAAACGTTTTGATTTATGTTGTTATATTTCATCTTTTATTTCCGTACAGGCTTCGTACTGGAATAGTTTAAATCCAAATTGAGTGTGTCACTGCCAAAAGTTGACAACTTGCTGGTCTGATGATATATATCACAGTCAAATTGTCTCATGTCCCAGTGTTTAAATTCACTTAAAGAACGAAAGCTTTTTGAAGCATTTATATTAATCAGAAGTAAGTATTTTTCAAACATATTTCAGGTGGAATTTTGGCAGTGTAAAAGTTATGCTTTGATGTTTACAGGTACTTCAGTTGTATAATCTGCTGTCATAAGATATACTTTTGATTGGCAGGCTTAAGTATTAATGGAAGTTTTGACTATGGATAATTTGAGTCCAGGATTTGGATTCATATTCTGAATGGGACACTCAAAAATGAGGGAGTACATGAGTAAATAATAATGTCAACTCTGCTTTATAGCCCGACTAGATGGCTCTAATGCAAGAATGCAAGATGATGAGGAACTGTACTGCATTGATCATAGACAACCTGGGATGGAAAGAAAGAACTGGCATTTGTATGGCCCCTTTCACAACCTCGTGACATCCCAGTGTGCTTCACTGTCATCGACATTCTTTTCCTACTGTGGTAACTGTTATAGTACAAACTCAAAGTACATTATGTAATTGAGGTGCAAGACTCAAATTCAAGTGAAC
The DNA here is from genome assembly GCF_965287045.1 of Carcharhinus amblyrhynchos. Lineage (NCBI taxonomy): Eukaryota > Metazoa > Chordata > Chondrichthyes > Carcharhiniformes > Carcharhinidae > Carcharhinus > Carcharhinus amblyrhynchos. The sequence continues at coordinate 23,934,242 of NC_137328.1, read as the reverse complement.
CGCTGTCCTCCATTATCAGGCATAGGTCCTGGACATAGCCGGAATTCTCCAGCTATTCACGGTAGTGGGATTATCTGATTCCACTGGCGGCATACCCCATGCTTCAGTTTTCCTGATGGTGGGAGGTGGCTTCAGTATGAATTCCCATTGACAGTGGAGGGACCAGAGGATCCCACTGCCAATGAATAGTGTGCCAACCCCCGCCATTGTGGTTAGCACCGCTGTCTCACAGTGATTAGTACTGTCGCCTCACAGTGTCAGAGACCCGGGTACAATTTTGACTTTGGGTGACTGTCTGTGTGGAGTTTGCACGTTCTCCCCGTATCAATGTGGGCTTCCTTTGGGTGCCCCGGTTTCCTCCCAAAGTTCAAAGATGTGCAGGTTAGGTTGATTGGTCATGATAAATTGCCCCTTAATGTCAGGAGGATTAGCAGCGTAAATACGTGGGGTTACGGGCTTAGGACCTTAGTAGGCTTGTTGTTGGTACAGGCTCGATGGGCTGAATGGCCTCCTTCTGCACTGTTGGGATTCTATGAGAAGACTGAGGGGAGGCCAGAGAATCTAGCCCATCACCTTCCATGTGTGGTGCCAGTTTCCAGACTATCATTAATCCACAAGTGAATGTGATCCACTTATCACATTTCTCATTGAATCCATAAAATACAAAAATAGAACTGGTTGTTCCAATGAAAGGCTTACAGCGGTTCTTGTCATGGGTTCATTTCCATCAGTCATTTGGGAGATTTATTCCTAATTAAAAGTTATTGGTCTCAGTTCAAAGGCAATGAGGAAGAGCATTGCCAGCGACTGGTCTTACCATAAGTTTAGCAAATCCAGTAAAAAATCATGGGGCAGAATTCTCCAGCCCTACCTGCCAGTGGAATCGTCCAGTCTCACCGAGGGCAAACCCCACCAAGTGTTCCCCAATGGCAGAAGGGGCAAGCAATACGTATTGTCATTGACTGTAGTGGGACTGGAAGATCCAGCTGGTGACCAATGGTGAGTTTCCTTTGCCACAGGAAAACCCACCACAGTGGGAGCTGGAAAATTCCACCCACAATGTTGGTAGAGGGTGTATTTTTTTATGCGTGAATTTTCTGTAAGGACACATTCCATTGTGATATGTAAAAAAACTTTCTCATGCACACTATGTGCACCCCATTGAATCACCCAAATAGTTCTGAGAACTCAATTCGCAGAACAGAATTCTGTCATGTGATTAAATCATAGAATCCCTACGGTGCAGAAGGAAGCCTTTTGGCCCATCAAGCCTGCATCAACAACAATTCCACCCAGGCCCTATCCCCATAATCCTATGTCTTTACCCTGCTAATTCTCCTGACGCTAAGGGGCAATTTAGCATGGCCAATCAGCCTACGCACACATCTTTAGACCATGTGAAGAAACTGGAGCACCAGGCGGAACTTGCACAGACATGGGGAGAATGTGCAAATTTCATACAGTCACCCAAGGCCAGAATTGAACCCGGGATCCTGGCACTGTGAGGCAGCAATATTAACCACTGTGCCGCCTTACTTCACTTTACGCCAGGACTCCAATGGTGCAGGATATTTGCCCATTTTAGAACGCCTGCACAATTTTTATTCTATTGATCCACTTCATGAGTTGAATATTTACCCAGTGTGTTTTTTGAAAAATATTTCTAGATGAAATGATACTCAGACTATTTATGGGAGTGTTGCTGTAGAGTGTAACTACGATTAAGCCCAAAACTTTCAACATGTTGCAGTCTTGTTTATGTTTATTACACAGGAGCTGTCTCAGCTGCACCTCAAGATATTTTGAGTCCAGAAGTCTGCACTTGAAGACCAAGAAAGACATTTCACTACTTACATCTATTGATTTCTTTTCCAGACAATGTCATCACCTGGAACTCTGCCCAGACACACTTAATCATTACCTATTGAACCGTGGTTGTTTGGATATTGCATAAAGCTATAGTAAGACTGTCGCTGCTAGAAACATCCTGTATAATTTCTCTATTTTTCATTGTGCACCCAGCAAGAACAGCGATCGTATTCCTGAGACATTTGTCCTTGTTCCTGATGCCCTGACTGTGTCTAGCAATTATGCCATCAAATAGCACACAAACAAAAGGAGAAACTTCAGAAACTTAACCCAAGAACTCAAGTTTTGATCCACTGCCTTTTTCAATTGAAAGTAAATGCCCATACTGAAGGAAATATTGAAGGCTAATTCTCCTTTAATTACAAAAACTATGTGTCGTTGATATTTATTCCCCTATCTACCTCACCCTATCTACCATACACTTCAGAACGTATACCTGGTTTTGTGTCAGTCTCGACAACAATGGATTTTAATTCTGAAATTGCTCTTCGCCAATTAAGCAAAGTAGGTGTAAGAAGGGGTGGCATGGTGGCACAATGGTCAGTGCTGCTGCCTCACAGAGTCAGGAACTCAGTTTCAAATCCAGCCTTGGGTGTCTGTGGTGTCTGCATGTTCTCCCTGTGTGTGTGTGTTTCCTCCGGATGCTCTGGTTTCCTCCCACAGTCCAAAGATGTTCGGGTTCGTGGATTGGTCATGCTAAATTGCTCCTTAGTGTCCCAAGTTGTGTAAATTAGGGGGATTAATGGGATAAATGCATATGGTTACAGGGATAGGGCAGAGGGTGGGTCTAGGTAAGACACTCTGTTGAAGAGGCGACGCGCTCCAAGTAAGTAACAAAACTGAGATGATTGTACTCCAACAACCACAACCATCCTCCTTTGTGCCAGGATTATGACTCTAAGCAGCAAAGAATCCCCCTGATTCCTGTTGCCTCCGATTTTGCTAGGGCTCCTTGTTGTCACATTTGATCAGATGCCACTTTGCTGTCAAAGGCCCTCACATCTGGAGTTCAGTTCTTTTGTCCATGTTTGAATCTGGGCTACATTGAGGTCGGGAGCTGAATGATCTTGTAGAATCCCCACTGACCAAGTTATTGATAAGTGACTGCCTCTTGATGGCATAGATGGATGACCCATTCAGTCACATTGTTGATGATCAAGGCTGATGGGGTGGTAATTGTCCAGCTGATTTGTCCTGCTGTTTGTGTGTAGGATATACCCGGGCTATTTTTCTCATTGCTGGGTAGATGCCAGTGTTGTGCCCTTCTGGAGCAGCTCAGCTAGGGCGCCTCAAATTCCAGATCACAAGTCCTCAGTACTATTGTCGAATATTGTCAGGGCCCATATGTAGCCATTGCCATCAGCTGTTTCTTAATATCACATGGAGTTAATTTAATTGGGTGAAGACTGGCATCTGTGATGCTGGGGCTAAGATAGATCATCCACTTGGCTTTACTGGTTGGAAGTTGTTCACAGGCTCTCTTTATGGCTTTGTGGAGCATTCCCTGTTCTAGACCCTTCCCACAACTCCTTTATTTGGTGTATCAATGGCTATTTCGGTGCCATTTCATACTCTCATTTGGACCTGCAAAAATTTATCAATTTTGCTTCCAATCTCCATTTCTGTCACCTTTGTGTGGTCCATCCCTGAAACTTCTCTTCCCTCCTTGACCTCTCTGTCTCCATTTCTGATGATGAACTGTTCATCAGTCTTCGTTACAAGCCCACCGACTCCCATAGCTACCATGAATATAGCTCCCACATCCTGTGGGAGGGAAAGGTACTGTGATTGGGGAGAAAGGGGGAGAAGGGGCTGACGATTGGAGGGGAAGGGGCTGTGATTGGGAAGAAAAGAGGGATGGGACAGATGATCAGGGGGGTGAAGTGGCCAATGATTGGGTGGTAGGAGGAGAAGGTGCTGATAATCAGTGAAGGAAAAAGACAAAGGGGCTGATGATTGGGGTAAGAGTGGGAGAGAAGTGCCAACTCTATTTCCTCCAGAAATTGTGTCCTTATACCAGTGTGGGCTCCCCTCTTTATCTACAAGCCAGGCATCCTTATCATTTGCCCTGACAATAATCTTGCTCACACTGCCTCCATTCAGGGCAAGCTCATGCACAATTGTTAAGGAACAGATCAGAAACCTCAAGGTACATTATGAAGTTAGACTAGACCCCAAGATTTCTTTTATTTTGGCACAGGTGTGAGGATTCACTCCAGGTGTGATTCTATTCATAGAATCATAGAACCCTACAGTGTAGAAAGAGGCCCTTTGGCCCATCGAGTCTGCACCAAACACAATCCCACCCAGGCTCTACCCCACATCCCTACATATTATACCCACTAATCCCTCTAACCTACGCATCCCTGGACACTAAGGGGCAATTTCTTAGCATGTCCAATCAACCTAACCCGCACACCTTCGGACCGTGGGAGGAAACTGGAGGAAACCCATGCAGACATGAGGAGAACGTGCAAACTCCACACAGACAGTGACCCGAGCCAGGAATCGAACCCAGGACCCTGGAGCTGTGAAGCACCAGTGCTAACCACTGTGCTACCGTGCCGGCAATAGTATTGATACACTTGGAAGCTTTTCTCCAACAAACGTTATTTAACAATACAGTTTAACAATAGTGGATTAATCAGCTTAGCTTTTACCAATCAAAATATTTATACATGACAAGTTACAGTTCTTAACTGCTAGCCTATCTCTATTAGTTCCAATTTCAGTAATATTCCCCTTATAAACTCAAATTCCTCTTCAAAACCAGTTAGCAAACTACACAGTCTTATGTGTTTGTTTTACTTGTTAACAGTCCTTGTCTTTAAGCACATTGGAAAGAGAGACAGAGAGAGAGAGACAGAGACACCTGTCTTCTGACACTTAAACTGCAGTCTCCAGATAGACAGAGACAGGCAGAGACACCTCTAGCTTCTTTCAAGGCCAGGCAGAAACTACTTGTTTTAGCCTATAAGCTTAGCTCCTCCCATTTGCACATGACTTTGTCTCTTGTCAATCAGCCTGATCAAATCACTACTCTAAAACCCTTGAGGGAAAAAACAAAAATGCTTTAACTCAGATTAAAATAAGGTGAGAGGTCACATGACACCAGGTTATTGTCACAATGACAAAGTGCACAGAAGGGTGTGTTGTCTGCCTGGTGCTCGGGTCCGGGATGTCGCAGCTGGGCTGCAGAGGAACCTGGAGTGGGAGGGTGAGAATCCGGTTGTTGTGGTACATGTGGGTGCCGGCGACGTAAGCAAAATGCGAACTGAGGATCTGGGGAGGGAGTATGAAAAGCTGGGAATGGAATGAAAAAGTAGAACCGACAAGGTGGTCATCTCTGGGCTACTACCTGAACCGAGTGCAGACGGGCGTAAGGTTGACAGGATTAAGGAAGTGAATGGGTGGCTCAGGGATTGGTATGGGAGGAATGGGTTTGAATTTATGGGGCATTGGCACCAGTATTGGGGGAGGTGGGACCTGTTCGGGCGGGATGGGGTTAGTCTGAACCGTGCTGGGACCAGAGTGCTGGCGAATCGAGTAAAGAGGACCGTAGACAGGGCTTTAAACTAATTGGGGGGGGGAGGGTGCGAGGGTAGGTGACGTTACGAGGTCTAAAGTTAAGGATAGGGTACAGGTAAGGGAAGAGGCCGAGGACGTCCCAATAATAGAGGGAGTAGGGGGCGTGAGTATAGTTGGTGGCGTTACGGCAAATAGGGTCCAGGTGAAGACTGGGATGAAAGCGCTTTATCTGAATGCACGAAGCATTCGGAATAAAGTGGATGAGCTGGTGGCGCAGATCGACACAAATGGATACGATCTGGTGGCCGTTACAGAGACGTGGCTGCAAGGTGACAGGGACTGGGAGCTGAATGTACAGGGCTATCAAGTGTTTAGGAAGGATAGGCAGGAGGGAAAAGGGGGGGACGTAGCTCTGCTGATTAAGGATAGCATCAAAGTGGTAGCAAGGGATGATATTGGAGCCAAGGAGCAGAGGGTGGAATCGTTGTGGGTGGAGATTAGGAACAGCAAAGGGAGGAAGATGCTGGTGGGTGTCGTCTATAGGCCCCCAAATAATGATCTGGAGGTGGGGCGGGCTGTTAACGCGCAAATAAGTGTGGCGTGCAGGAATGGGATGGCCGTAGTTATGGAGGATTTCAATCTGCATATTGATTGGTCGACCCATGTTGGACGAGGTGGGCTCGAGGAGGAGTTCTTGGAATGCTGCCGGGATAGTTTCCTCGAACAGTGCGTGTTGGAGCTGACGAGGGAGAGAGCTATCTTGGATCTCGTGCTATGTAATGAGGCGGGTAGAATTAGGGACCTTGCGGTGAAGGATCCTCTTGGGGAGAGTGATCATTATATGGTGGAGTTTCTGGTGCAGATGGAGGAGGAGAAAGTGAGTTCCCAGACACGCGTACTTTGTTTGAATAGAGGGGAGTACGGTAGGATGAGAGAAGAATTGGCGAATGTGGACTGGGGGAGCGCGTTGGAGGGAGGGTCTGCTGAGGAGCAGTGGAGGATCTTTAAGGAGATCTTTCTTGGTGCTCAGCGGAAATTTATTCCGATGGTCAAAAAGGACAGTAGGAGGAGAGGTAATAAGCCGTGGATAACAAAGGAGGTGAAGGAAAGTGTTAAATTAAAAGCGGAGGAATTTAGAGTAGCTAAGAGTAGTGGGCGAGAAGAGGATTGGGAGAGGTTTAAATGTCAACAAAGATTGACAAAGAAGTTGATAAAGGAGGGTAAGAGAAACTATGAAGCTGGGCTAGCGCTTAATATAAAAAAGGATAGCAAGAGTTTTTATAAATATATAAAAAGGAAGAGGCTGGCTAGGGTGAACGTTGGTCCTTTAGAGGATGAGAAGGGGGACCTAGTGGTAGGGGATGGGGATATGGCTAAGGTATTGAATAACTTTTTTGTTTCTGTCTTCACGGAGGAGGACGTGAATAATTTGCCGGGTGTTAGTGATGGAAAGGTGATAGGACTGGAGGGTCTGAATGACATTACTGTTACTAGAGAGGCGGTGCTCGACAGACTGGAGGGGCTGATTGTGGACAAGTCCCCAGGACCGGATGGAATGCATCCGAGGGTTCTGAAAGAAATGGCAGAGGTGATAGTGGATGCCTTGGTGGTTGTTTTCCAGACATCGCTGGATTCCGGGGAAGTGCCGGAGGATTGGAAAACGGCTAATGTTACGCCGTTGTTTAAGAAGGGTGCCAGGCAAAAGGCAGGGAATTATAGGCCGGTTAGTTTAACGTCTGTGGTAGGTAAAATGTTAGAATCCGTCATTAAGGAGGAAATTGCGAGGCATCTTGAAGGGAACTGCTTGATAGAGCAGACGCAGCACGGTTTCATTAAAGTGAAGTCGTGTCTGACAAATTTACTGGAGTTCTATGAGGATGTGTCTAGGGCGGTGGATAGAGGAGAGCCGGTGGATGTGGTCTTTCTGGATTTTCAGAAGGCGTTTGACAAAGTACCTCACAAGAGGTTATTGCAGAAGGTCGAGGGACATGGAGTTGGGGGTAGGATGTTAGCGTGGATAGAGGATTGGTTGTCAGATAGGAGGCAGAGAGTGGGGGTCAACGGGTGCTATTCGGATTGGCGGATGGTGACTAGTGGAGTGCCCCAGGGGTCGGTGCTGGGGCCTCAGCTTTTTACCATTTATATAGATGATCTGGAGGAGGGAACCGAGTGTAGGGTGTCGAAATTTGCTGATGACACCAAGATTGGGGGAACGGCAAATTGTGCGGAGGGTGTGGAGAGTCTGCAGAAGGATCTAGATAGGCTGGGCGAATGGGCCAGGAAATGGCAAATGGAATTTAATGTTGGCAAGTGTGAGGTGGTCCACTTTGGTAGGAATAATGGTAAGAAGGACTATTACTTACGTGGCGAAAAACTGCAGCAGGCGACGGTGCAGAGGGACCTCGGGGTCCTTGTGCATGAGTCGCAAAAACCCAGCTTGCAGGTGCAGCAGGTGGTCAGGAAGGTGAATGGGATGCTGGCCTTCATAGCGAGGGGGATTGAATATAAAAGTAGGGAGGTCTTGCTGCAGCTGTATAGGGCATTGGTGAGGCCGCAGCTGGAGTACTGTGTGCAGTTTTGGGCGCCGCACCTGCGCAAAGATATTTTGGCCTTGGACGGAGTGCAGAGGAGGTTTACCAGGCTGATACCAGAGTTGAGGGGATTGAGCTATGCGGAGAGGCTGAATAAACTAGGCTTGTACTCGTTAGAGTTTAGAAGAATGAGGGGAGATCTCATTGAGATGTATAAGATGATGAATGGGATGGATAGGATAGAGGTGGAGAGACTCTTCCCGCTCAAAAAAGACAGTAGGACTAGGGGGCACAGCCTCAAGATAAAGGGGGGGCGGTTTAGAATGGAGTTGAGGAGGAACTTCTTCACTCAAAGGGTGGTGAATCTCTGGAATTCTCTGCCCGTTGAAGTGGTGGAGGCTGCCTCGCTAAATATTTTTAAGACGCGGGTTGATGGGTTTTTGATAAGAGAGGGGATTAAGGGTTATGGGGAGAGGGCGGGAAAGTGGAACTGAGCCACGACAGATCAGCCATGATCTTATTGAATGGCGGGGCAGGCTCAAAGGGCTAGATGGCCTACTCCTGCTCCTATTTCTTATGTTCTTATGTTCTTAAGTTTATGTGAAATCACAAGCTTTCAGAGTGCCGCTCCTTTATCAGGTGAAGTGGAGGGGTAGTGTACAAGCACAAATTGTACAGGAGTGATGATAGCCCGTCACTCCTATGCACCTCACTCCACTTCACCTGACAAAAGAACAGTGCTCCGAAAGCTTGTGATTTCAAATAAACCTGTTGGACTATAACCTGGTGTCGTGTGACCTCTCATTTTATCCACCCCAATACAACATTGGCATCCCGATAAAAACAAATAGCCCATTATCCAGGATTAATAGTCTGCATTCTCAGCTTGTGAGCTGCCTGGTGCTGACAAATTGGCTATGTGCAAACAGAGCTGAATTCTAAACATACCCCTTTACAAGAACCATGACCAAAATGCATTTCTTAAAGGCACAATATTGTCAAACAATAAAAGGGGACTGCCCACAACCAGGAGCAGTTCACCCGGTATAACGTCCTCACAGAGTTCAAGAATCAAGTCATCAAACTAGCCAGACAGGGTGTGGACTGTTCCTGCGCCCTTATGCAAGTTGGTAGTGTACACCCAAATGAGGATCCTGCATTAGGTCATGCCTTAGACAGAAAACTATGAAGACTTTGTCCTGTTTGAGAGTTACCTGCTATGCACTAATTATCTCCCAGACGGCATCCCCAGCTCCGAGGCCTTCTCGAATGAAGAACCAGAAGAGAGTACCTTTCAAGGCTCATGACAGTGCTAACCTACACCCTCCACTGGCACACACCACAGTGGGACCTAGTACTGAAACAGTCTTGATGAGCATAGTGCACAATCTGGTCCACAGCAGGGTAGCAGGACCATCTGAGGTTGCTGGAGCCAACAAGCCTCCTGAGTCTGAGTCCAATGATGAGCCTCCAGACTTGGTCCTAAAACTGTTGCTGGATCTGCAGTGACAGTGAAGAGACTGTCAGGAAAGGTCAATCTTCAGATTGTAAAAGATGATGGAGGAACCTTTCCACCCACACACTGAGGTGATAGCATCAGCATGCCAACACCCCGAGGTTAATACTGACAGGTCACCAGTCACCACGTAGACCTTGATCCAAGCCATCAGTCCTGCATTGCAGCAGGAGCAGCACTTCATCGCTGCACCTCTGAGTGACATCCATCAGTGGCATTGCAAAAGGGGCATGGGTCATTGAGATCTCACTCCAGCTGTCTCTTCACAGCAAGAAATCAGCAAGGAGCCCTTGGGCATCCATTGGGAGGGGACCAAGCAACTGAATACCTCAAGACTACCTATATGGTGCCTCCAGGGGTATAAAACCAATCCCAATTTTTTCTTGCTGTGACCCCATCACCACCAGCACCACAGGTCAATGAGAGTGCACCTGTCCCACAGCAGCATACCCAAAGCAGTCTGGGGTCCTAAACGTCTTGGTCCTCAAGAGGATGCCAACCAACATCATCTCAAACAACAGTACAGTACTGCCCCCACCACCAATCTGAATGTCCGGGAAGCACCAAGACATAGCAGTAGGGTAGGAAAATTAAAAATAACTTTTTATAGTCACAGACCAGCTGCACATTGAGTGCGTCATGGCTTTTCCAGTTTATGTATTGCAGGCCTATTGTCAGGGAGCTTTAATAGCTGTATGAATGCAGATGATGGTACCCTGCACCTGAGAATCCAGCAGTATCAGCAAAGACCAGTTCTCTGGCGTCTTGAATTGCTTGATCTCTGTCCAGGTTGACTTAATTGAAGGCTTCAGCAAAAAGAATGTCTAAGACCTCATGAATGCATTTGTGCATGAAAATTTGAGAAATCCCACAAAGCTCCCCAGTGGAGTCCTTGAGAGAACCACTGGCATAGAATTTTAAAGCAACCATTACTTTCAGAGCCATCAGCAATTGATGCCGTCCCAGTCCCCATGATGCCAATTCCTGGAACACATGCCAAATGTCAGTCAATAGATCACTGGACATATGGAGAAGTTGCTGACACTGGTCCTCATTGATTTGAAGATAATTTTGTTAAATGCTGGTTCTTGCAAGTTGCCTACGCACAATGTCTCTGCGAGCTCACCCTTGGCATCTGGAGGAGCCCTGTTAGTGCTAGGTTTGAGAGATTTTCTCTTCCCTTTGGTGATCAGGAAGGAACCTGACGTAGGAACAGCCAGTTCTGAAAGATAGTGGCGTTTGCTACAAATAAATCTGTTGAACTTTAACCTGGTGTTGTGAGACTTCTTATTGTGTTTACCCCAGTCCAATGCCGGTATCTCCACATCATGTAAATGATAATGCAGGCAACAATAAATCTATGTTCCTGTGACAGAGAGTACTTGCCATTAAAATAATGTCCAATGCAGGGTGATTTTCAAGCTCCCTCTCCTGATAACATGATTCTATAACATTGCTTTAGCTAGGCACTTGGTTATGCTGCTTTCAGCCCAGGTGTGGGACTTCATTACTGCACTCTAATACCACACATTTGGGAATAAACATGAGAATAAATGATAACTCACCAAATTTAATTATTTGAGGAGGGGGGCTAAGACTTCTCTTCAGTTAACCATCCAGCACCAAATCTCTAACAGGGCTTTGGAGATTGTCCAGTAGCCCAATTACTCTGGAGTTCATTATGACTCTGGGGAGTTTCCACACTGAGAACGAGGAGTTGAAATAAAGAAGTTGATCAGTGCCATGCTGTGGGATTAGTCTCGAATAAATGGGTATCAGTGCTTCACTTTCCTGATTCCCTGTACAGTCATTGAAAGATTCCTAACATCGCTCAGCTGTGCCTCTCTCCTCATTTGGGAATGCACAATTAGTTGGGTGCCATTTTATTTGTAGCCCCCCACCACCTCCCCCACCCTCCCCCACACCTCCATCCATTCATCTGCCGTCTAATTGGCATTCAGAGCCCTCATTGGAGTTTCTCATCATTCTAGATAAATAGGAACAGGAATAGGCCATTCTGCCCATTGAGCCTGCTCTGCCATTCAAGATGATCATGGTTGATTGGACACTTCAGTGCTTTTTATACCCATTTTTGTCATAACCCCTTACATTATTGTTGATCAGAAATCTATCACTCTCTGCTTTAAACATACACACTGCATCTACCCTTTCTATTCTTTTATGTATTTTGTCATGTTTCAATGAGATCATCTTTCATTCTCGAAAATGTAGAGAATTCATGGCTTGTCCAACCTCTTTTCATAATACAGTCCCGCAATCAGGTCTGGTGAATATTTGTTGCATGCCTTCTATAGCAATAATATCCTTTCTGAGATAAGGGAACCAAAATTGCACATGGTGTGATCTAACCAAATTTCTATACAAGTGAAGCAAGACTTCACTTCTCCCGTACTCAGATCACCTGCTTGTTAGCTTTTAGTGACTCATGGACAAGCACACCTTTGTACATCCATATTTTCTCATTTCTTATGGTTTAGGATGTATTCTGCACATCTGTTCCTTCCATAAATATGAATTACCTCACATTTTTCTGCATTATACTCTATCTGCCATGATTTTGTCCATTCACTAAGTCTGTTCGAACCCTCACGTAGCCAATTTTACATCTTCCTCACAACACAAATTCCTGTCTGGCTTTGTTTATCTGTGACATTGTAAATGTGACATTTGAACCCTACTTCCAAATCATTGATATATATTGCAGATAGCTCAAGTAGCCCACTAGTCACAGTCTGCCAACATGAGAATGACCCATTTATTCCTATTCTGATTTCTGCCTGTTAGCCAATCCCTAATCCATGCCAGGGTACTGCCTCGTAGCTCATCTGTTTTTATTTTGCTAATAAACCTGCTGTGGGAGACTTTATCAAAGGCCATCATGAAAATCCAAATATACTACATCCATCAACTCTCCTTTGTCAATTTTGTTAACAACATTCTCAAAAAAACTCAACATGTTTGTCAAACATGATTTCCCATTCGTAAATCCCTGCTGACTATGTCCAATCAAATCATGGTTGTCCAATTGCCCATTTAGTACATTCTTTACAATAGGTTCCAGCATTTTCTCTAACAGATCTGTAATTCCTTGTTTTCCCTCCCAGTGGCACACTGGTTAACATTGCTGCCTCACAGCATCAGAGGCCCGAGTTTGATTCCCGGCTTGGGTCACTGTCTGTGTGGAGTCTGCACATTCTCCTCGTGTCTGCATGAGTTCCCTCTGGGTACTTCGGATTCCTCCCACAGTCTGAAAGGCATGCATCGGCCATGCTAAATTCTCCTTCAGTGCGCATGAACAGACACCAGAGTGTGGTGACTAGGGGATTTTCACAGTAACTTAATTGTAGTGTTAATGTAAACCTACTTGTGACAATAATAAATAAACTTAAAACTTAAATAGTGGGATGACATTTGCTACCTTCCAATCTCAGGAAACATTCCATAATCCAATAGAAATTTGGAAAATGATTGCCAATGCATCCATCATCTCTATAAAAACCTGAAGGTTGGAAGTTGCTGGTGCAGATCTCTCAATACCAGACCAGCTTGGACCCACCCTGTGTGAGAATGGAAACATCTCCCATCATCCTGGAGGAGCTTCATGCTCAAGTTTTCCACCCTCACAGACCTCCCCTGTATTCATCAGTCCTGTTGTGCTTCTGATACAACAGTATTTCAGCCCTGGAACATTTTGAAGTAGATGTGTCTGTGACCTGTGTGGCCTCCTTCACTCAAAGGGTGATGAATCTCTGGAATTCTCTGTCCATTAAAGAGGTGGAGGCTACCTTGTTGAATATATTTAAGTCACAGGTAGATAGATTTCTGATAGACAAGGGAATTAAGGGTTATGGGGAGAAAGCGGGAAAGTGGAACTGATCCACTTCAGATCAGCCATGATCTTATTGAATGGTGGGGCAGGCTCGAAGGGCTAGATGGCCTACTCCTGCTCCTATTCCTTATGTTCTTATGTTCTTACGACTTCACTCATCCCCATCTTGGGGCGACGTACACAGTTCAGTGTATATTCCTGCCCCACACCCACACACCCTTACCCTCTGTCATGTGTTGTGAGTATAACCTTTCCACTCACATCCCCCCGAGTACAGGCCTAGCTCTGCAGCCTCTTCCCCTGCCTGAGGCCACTTGCCCCTGTAACGGAATGTTCTTATAAACCTTTCCTCCTATACAATTATTTGAGTGTTCTGAGGATGCGTGGGTTTTGGAGAATCTTTCAGTCTGCAAGAGAGTGTTCTGCAAGTAAGATCTTTTTTGCTTGTGCTTCTGTTTTCATAGTTATAACTGTTACTACTGTTCCGCTGAGTTATTGCTATTGTTGAATTTCACTATTTATTCATATAAAGACCATACTTTAAATAATGCATTTGACTCCTTTATTTGTGGTCTCAAGTTAACACATTCCCCCACCCCCCTGCCCCGCTTTCCCACTAAACACCTAGCCCCGCAACCCATGAAAAGTAAATCCCCTTCCTAATGATCTGGTAGGCAAAGATTGACTATGACAACCTCCTGAAAGCAAAGTGTTGTTGCCTGCAAAGACTAACGCTGATTCCCGTGAGCACTGTGCAATGCAAGGTAGGCAAACTAACTCCAAAGTGTCAAGCAAACCGCAGGTTGCAAGGCGCACATTGCTTATGCACCATTGTAAAACAGTCTAATTGCATGGCGACATGCCTGGAAGATCCAGCGAGGAGTTATGATAACGGGATGCAAAAATTTCAAAATTACTTTCCCAATGTGCCTTAGTGGGAACAACGGCCCACCCTTAATGACTGGAAGGCACAATCACGACCTGGTTTACGATAACATAAGAATTGATTTTTGGCCATCTCAGTATTTTCTGCTCCTGCCCGCCATGGCACCTGTCGCGACGGAAACGGAAAATCCCAGCCAAAGATGGCACCTCTGACAGGGTGGCACTCTTTCTGTGCTGCACTGAAGGGCCAACCTAAGTCATGTGTTGAAATCTCAGAGCCAGAATTAAGGGCACTGCCATTAAGCCGAGGCTTAAATGTTTAAGTATTCAGGTCACGTTGTCACAAAGCAAGCACTTTGTGTTTTCTGAAATGTAATTTCTCACACAGCTGTTTATCATACAGGTTAATCCCACTGTGAGTTGCCTGCAAATTGCAAACTCAACATTACAGATTCCAATCAATTTATATTTAGCTATCTTTCATTTTGAAATTGCGTATTTGAAGTAATCCTTCCACCTCTACAAACAATCCCATTGACATTTCTCAGGATCATTCAATAATTTAAATATAGCACAATTATTCACTTCTTGGATCATGCCTGCATGTAACCATAAACCTGTCAGTAGTTTTAGCTGTTTCTTACTTACATTGTTATTACGCCAAGTCATTGATTTGTTCACATCTTTTATCCAGCGTTGCAAACAGGCTGAGATCCTGCTTTGATCCCAGGCAATGCCACCTGTTTTTATAGCAGGTTTGCTGCTTCTTAACCGTTGCAATTAAAATTTCCATTATCAATAATCTGCAGCACTTTCTACATTTTTTTATTTACCTTCTTTCAGCGGTCTCTCTAAAGTACACCTAAGTCCACTATAACGTGTGAAAAGCACAGGTATGCATTGCATGGGCAGCTTATCCAAAGGCACGTTTAAGTTCCTGCTCTGTGTCTCGCGCAGTTAAAATTTGACTACACCAGCTAAGCACAGGAGCTTCTCACACTTAGCAACAAGTATAATTCACTCCGTCTGGCCAAATAAAATACTTTCAAGATACTGTTATTGCAATAACATGAGGCAACTCGATGGGGCAATTAACAAACTTGAAGATTTATTGCAAATGAAGAATTATTTACAACCAAAGGTTTAATAACACAACTTTATAGATCTACTCCCAAAAAAAAACTGACTCCCACTGCTGACCTCCAACCCAGGGGATGCCTACCCTCACTTCCGATTGCCGAGTTCATGCAGTCCATTTGTTCTGGCCTCTTAAAAGGGCCACATTCTCATAGTTATCATTCTCCCTGAGTCAGTTAAGAAATTTTCCTTAGATACAGAGAAAAATATTCTCTCCATTGTAACAAAATCTCCTTTATACCATGAAACGAAAAGAAAAATATAGAAAAGGTTGCATCGATGGTGACATGGTGGCACAGTGGTTAGCACTGTTGCCTCACAGCAACAGGGACCTGGATTTGATTCCCAGCTTGGGTCACCATCTATACTGAGTTTGCACATTCTCCCCAGGTCTGTGTGGGTTTCCTCCGGGTGCCCTGGTTTCCTCCCACAGCCCAAAGATATGCGGGTTAGGTGGATTGGCCATGCTAAATTGCCCTTTAGTGTCAAGGACACTAGCTAGGGTAAATGCATGGGGATAGGGCCTGGGTGGGATTGTGGTAAGTGTAGACCCGATGGGCTGAATCACCTATTTCTGCACCATAGGATTCTATGACTCTACGAAAAAAATAATAAGATGAGATAATTTCGAAATTCTGGCTCGGAATTATCATTATTTAATTCTTTTTTTACCAACACTATTCACCTAAATCAGTCAAACCAGTGAGAAAGTTCTAAGAAGATGAAAGCACAAATTATGTCAGGGTCAGGGAATGATACCAAGTTTAATCGACAGACCAGCTGACAAATCACTGCAAGGAAGGAGGAAGTCAGTAAAAAAAGCTCAACTAGTGGTTTGGTATGTAGAGAAATAAGACAAAGAAACAGTCAGCCATCAATATCTAGAAGCAAACCTGCTTCAGCAAGCCCAGAGCATCATAGAATCCCTAAAGTGCAGAAGGAGGCCATTTGATTAGGAAAAGTTCATCAAGGAATGGTGTGCCACATGTATTTTAGTTTCCTTATTCTGTTATCTGTGAGATCAAGACTGGATCTGATTTGATCTGTTACTTGCTAAATCATTACCTCACTAAATCACTGATTCACTAACATCTTTTAGGGAAGGATGTCTGCTGCCGTTACCTGGTCTGGCCTACATGTGGGCATTCATGTGGCCTACGGCCTCTGACCTAAGAGCATAAGAACATAAGAAATAGGAGCGGGAGTAGGCCATCTAGCCCTTCGAGCCTGCCCCGCCATTCAATAAGATCATGGCTGATCCGAAGTGGCTCAGTTCCACTTTCCTGCTTTCTCCCCATAACCCTTAATTCCCCTGCCTGTCAGAAACCTATCTACCCGTGACTTAAATATATTCAGCAAGGTAGCCTCCACCACTTCAACGGGCAGAGAATTCCAGGGACTCACCACCCTTTGAGTGAAGAAGATCCTCCTCAACTCCATTCTGAACTGCCCCCCAGCCCCCTCTTATTTTGAGGCTGAGCCCTCTAGTTCTGCTATCCTTTCTAAGCAGGAAGAATCTCTCTACCTCTATCCTATCTAGCCCCTTCATTATCTTGTAAGTCTCTATCAGATCCCCCCTCTGCCTCCTAAACTCTAACGAGTACAGACCCAGTCTATTCAGTCTCTCTTCATAAGCTAACCCCCTCATCTCCGGTATCACCTGGTGAACTTTCTCTGCACTCCCTTCGGGTAAGCGTTCTCCAAGGCGGCTTTCATGACACACAATGCAGAGTTGCTGAGCAGAAACTGATACTCAAGTTCCGCACACATGAGGACAGCCTCAACTGGGATCTTGGATTCATGTCACACTATCTGTAACCCCAATGGCTTGCCTGGGTTTGCAAAATCTCATGAACTGTCCTATCTGGAGACAATACACATCTCTTTAACCTGTGCTTAACACTCTCGCCACTCACATTGTTTGTACCCTTAAGACTTTATTACCCCTGTAAAGACTCACATTCCAACCATTATTTTATAAATTGAGTTTGTGTCTTTATATGCCCTGTTTGTGAACAGAACTCCCACTTACCTGACGAAGGAGCAGCGCTCCGAAAGCTAGTGGCTTTTGCTACCAAATAAACCTGTTGGACTTTAACCTGGCGTTGTGAGACTTCTTACATGTGACTCCACAGCCAAAGCAATGTGGTTTACTCTCAACTGCCCTCTGAAATGGCCCAGCAAGTCACTCAATTTTATCTGTCAAAGGCAACTAAGAAAGGGCAATATATGCTGGCCAGCCAGTGACGCACATGCCCCATGAATGAATAAAAATAATTTACTTGTTATCCATTAAATAAAGCAATTTTGTGATTCCTAACATAACATTCCGATATTAAAGAGACCCTGCTTTTAAAATGGGATATGTTTCCTGTCAGCATTATTGAGCAACTGAACAGCAGCCACTGAACACTGTACAGAAAGGAAAATTTAGCTGAGTAAATGTACATCCGTTACTATCACTGTTGCAATTTTATGGATTTTAAGCTAAATATTCCCTTAATTCAATATCATCAGTCATTCTAGTAAGTGGATCTTGTGTCCCGTACAATCAGAAGTGCATTTTTACCATCAAATATCTATTCAATTCTAGTAATTTCCATGGATACAATAAAATAACCCTTGTGGTATGTGCTGGCTTCTCTAATCTCACTTATATTGCCGTGTCTGTTCTTCTGTCCTCGTGCAACATTTCCAGATTCAAGCCCATAGGGATCACATCACCATGGGGAAGGAAACAAAGGAAGCCATTGTAATGATCAGGTTTCAGTTTTCCTACCGAATATCACTGAATATCTACTAGGCAGCCATATGCTGCGGTTATCAGAGAGAAAAGGCTGTTTGACTTTGTGAAACTATCACAGCCAGAAGTGGGAGAAATCTGTACATTACTTTCTTAAAGGACTTTTGAAAATCCAGATATAGCCCAATCCATCATCCACACCAGCCTCCCATTCATTGACTCCAGTTACACTTCCTGCTGCCTCGGAAAACCAGCCAACATAATCAAGGATCCCACGTACCCAGGCATACATTCTTCCACCTTCTTCCATTAGGAAAAAAACACAAAAAGGCACCATGGTTTCCAGGTTGGCTAGTACTGTTGCCTCACGGCGCCAGGGATCCAGGTTCAATTTCGGCCTCGGGTGACCGTCAGTGTGGAGTTGGCACATTTTCCTCGTGTCTGCACGCATTTCCTTTGGGTGCTCCCGGTTTCCTCCCACACTCCAAAGATGTGCAGGTTAATTGGCCATGGAAATTGACCATTAGTGTCAGGAGGATTAATAGGGTAAATACACGGGGCCAGGGTGATAGGCCTAAGTGGGATTATTGTTGATGCAGGCTCAATGGGCTGAATGGCTTCCTTCTGCACTGCAGGGATTCTATGGCTCTATGAAAAGTCTGAGAAACATACCAACCGACTCAAGAAAAGCTTCTTCCCTGCTGCCATCAAATTTCTGAATGGACCTACCATGTATTAACTTGATCTTTCTTTGCACTCTATTGTAATTTGAAAAATATATTTTGTACCCTTTCCTTCTTTCTCCCCTATATACTTTATGAATAGTATGTTTTGTCTGTATAACACACAAGAAACAATATTTTTCACCGTATCCCAATACATGTGGCAATAATAAATCAAATCTGTTACATTTCCCTTCTCTATTCCTGTATTTCTTCAAAGAATTCAGTAAAGTTAACCAAGTAACAGCTTCCCTGAGCTGAGTGCTCTTTGTTGTATTTCTGGTTTCTATCTGCACAAATGGAAGTCTTAAGATCACAAAATAAATATCAACTCAAAATGAAAAGTAAACAAAAATCCCACGTTGATGGCTTCATATTTATGTTGTGTTGCAGACAGTGGTGCCAGCAGAGACAGCTCTTCTGTGAGAGTACGCTACCTCCACTTGTACGAATGCCATCTCATGTTCACTGCCAATTCTGTCCCCAACAAATGGAGCTGCCATCTGTGGCAAGTCAAAAAATATCCTCCAAATTCTAAACAGAATGAAGCAGAATTCAAACCAACAGAAGAAAAAGTTTGAAATGAGCAGCCAATATCACTCAATATTTAAAAGAGAATGATATTTTAACATTTCATAAGAAACCATTCACCTAAAACACAATATCAGGCTGTAAAAATACCTTCAATGCAGGGCTTAATTTTGCCACGATTTTTTTTTACTTTGCGTTTTGACTTGATTTCTATATTCTCGTTTTAATTTTTCCTTTTGCATATCTTTGCTTGCCTTGTCCTGACTATCAGGTAACATTTGATAGATATAGGTCTGGAATTCTCCAGTCTCTAACGCCAGCGAGAACAGAAGATTTGGCGCTCAGGCAAATCTCTATTCACACCAGTGGGACCAGAGAATCCCAGCCACAGGCGAGATCGGAGAATTCCAGCCATAGTTTCAGTTTTTGTGGTCTTATATCACCGTTCTACTGAATTCAGGTAATGTCCATTATATATGTTGTTTTTATCAATAAATATTTCCTGTTACATATGGTCTTTCAACATGATTTCCCAATCCCATTTTCTGCTTAAAGACAAAATTTGTTTCGGGTGTTCCTGTTAGGCATCATATTGATCCAGTGAGTCCCACTAGGATAATACATGAGCAATGGCCTTTGTCAAATTCGCCAGTAAAAAAGTATCACTCGCATTAACTGCCCAGCATATATCTTGTAACAGTCACCTGAGGGTCTTTGACATACAGTTAGTCGTGCTGTGACATTCCCTCGTGCCTGTTGGCTCAGCAATTGTTTACAAATTGCCTGCAAAATTGACTGTGAAGAGTTAGGCAATTCTCAGCAAAATAATTAATCTTCAACTCAGCACCAGGTGTTTCAGATGGAGCCAAACTAAGTTATGCTATCCAGAAGAGTAGAAAACCATCTGGTTACTTTCAAGTGGACTTGATATTTTAAATATTTATTTTCATTCCTCTCTAAATGCCAACTTGATCTATTATTATCAAGATAGTGCAATTGTGTTGAACGTCAGGGTTCATTAACATTTTGGAGCTAGGTACTTTTTGCTGCTTTAACCTAAAGAAGCACTGTGTTACCAGGCGACACGCTTGTGTCTGCAAAGTTTACTTCCGATTCCTTTCTATTTTCCCACCAGCGTTGAATTATAGATACAAAATTGCCTTTTCTCATGATTTATTTTTGCAATATATTTGACTGCGGCTTATTTTCCAGACAAAATGTCTCTGAAAGGGTAGTTGAGCAGACCCGAGAGAACTGATTTTAACATTTCTCATCAAGCCCTTGAAGAACAATAGAATTTCAATTCTTAAGATGTGTGAGTTAAGTTGATTAGCCACGCTAAATTACCTTAGAGTGTCCAAAGATGTGCAGGTCAGGTGGATTGGCCAGGATAAATTCACTTTAAGGTGGGATTTTCCAACCATACTCACCCTGAAACCGGAAAATTCAGCCCAAGGTCAATGGACCTTTTCATATTCCGCCCATTGCCCTCTTTGATTCCTGTGGCGAGCAGAATGGGAAAATTCACTCCTTAGTGTCAAAGATAATAGGTTTGGTGGATTGGCCATGCTAAATTATCCTCGTGTGTCCAAAGATATGTAGGTTAGGGAGATTAGCGGGGTAAATACCACCCCTAGCATGGTGATTTCAGGCAGATCCTGTGATCCACATCTTCGTTCCTGCCTGTCAACTGTGAAAATTCTGAAGTGGCCAGGTCACTTTAATCGCCATGTCTCCCCTCCCCTCGGTCACCTGGCAGGATTATAAATCATTGAAGCATTCCATTGTGCAGCAAAGAGTTCCCTTTCTCCCTGTCAAAAGCTGCAGGTGTGAGCAGACCCCTTTGAAGTCCTCTGACACCTGGGGAAGTTGTTCCACTCCAGACAGCTGTGAACTCAGCCCCAATGTATTGACACAGCTTAAATTTTAAATTTCTGGCAAGTTGAATTCTTTGAAACCCTCTCCATTCCAGTGGAACACTTTGATCTCCAACAAATTCAATGTGCAGTGCTTTGAAAATGACTTCCATTGACAGTTCAATGGCTTTTCACCATCCCCCAGTCATCTATGTTTATTTTCATTTCCCTCTTTTGCAAACCACAATCATTTTGAAGAAATCACAGGCTGTCAATCAAGTTCAGACACCATTAATGGATCAAGGCGGTATTTAAAGTTTTAAAGTTTATTTTTTATTGTCACAAGTAGGCTTACATTAACACTGCAGTGAAATCACTGTGACAATCCCCTAGTCGCCACACTCCGGCATCTGTTCGGATACACAGAGGGAGAATTTAGCATGGCTAATGAACCTAACCAGCACATCTTTCAGACATGCTACTGGAATTGGGGCTGGCACAGGCAGAGGTGACTGTGAGCACTTGCATAATTTGGAGTGTCCTGAGTGAAGGGTTCTGGGATGGCTGGCTGACCCTCATCCTCCAGAGGATTCCAGCATGACTCTCGCAGGAGATGGGGCATCTGAAGGGAGGTCAAGATGCCTGGTTCCCTGACCTACATCCTGATGGTGCCTATCAGAGTGTGCTGCCATGAATGAGTACAAATCCGGCAAGACCTGCTGGACCAAGGTTTCCATAGTGGTTGCCAACCTTTCCATGGTAGCCTCGAGTCATTTGCGTGTCGGAGTCATAACATCAGTCAGATCGCAAACAGATTCCTCCATAGTGCACTCTATTCTGACAATTCACCCTCGAAGCCCTGCCCAATGATCCACTCTGTCTGGCTTTGCATCTCCAATAGTGAGCTGGCAGCTGCTTCCAGAGGTTCAACATCTGACTGGGACTGAGCAGGTGGCTGGTCTCGAGCAGCCCTCCGAGTGCCGGAGACCTGGATTGTTTCTGACTAGCGTGGAGTTGTGTCCATGAGTTGTTATCCAGAAAGTGACCCTGAATCTAACGTAGAACTGTGCCCCACTGAGGTGTGTGTCCCTGCACTGGAGGAGGGTGAGCACTTTGAATCTTCTTCCTGACCATCTTCATCCTTAGACATGCTCCATGGGCTGGGAGAGCTGCTGGGCTGGTTAGCTGGTACCTGTAAAATATAGCAGGAGGATTTTAGTGGATGAGCTCAAGCTACTTGAGTGTATACTCACTCCGTGTGAACTGCAGGACAGGGTGAAATGATAGAGCTGAGATCGTACTCAGTTGTTGCGGAAAATCAGACTCTGCATCACCACCGGAGCGATCCCTGTCCTTGCCAGTGAGCGCTACTGCAGCCTCCTCTAACTCAGTGATGGCAGGTATCTCTGCCATCCCTCCCCCAGTAAGAAGTCTCACAACACCAGGATAGAGTCCACCCAATTTATTTGATAGTAAAGTCAGGTGAATGGAGAGTTCTGGCCTCAGAGCGTATAACAGCACACACAGTACACAGAACACTGATTAGAATGCGAGTTTTCACAGCTAACCTGCTATTCAAGTTTTAAGGATGCAGACAATGTGAGTGATGAGTGGTAAATTGGATGGACTCTAACCTGGTGATGTGAGACTTCTTACTGTGTTTACCCCAGTCCAACGCCAACATCTCCACATCATCCCTCCCCCGGCCTGGGCTCACTGTCGCTTGTTGTGGGTATGTTTGTGACAAAGGGAAGATGTGATCAGAGAGGATGGAGCAGAGGTTGGGCAAATGTGCGTGTGATGAACCTTCCCCAGAAGGGGCAGAGATTGGAGTCAGAGTAGCTGGACAGATAGGATGGTGGTGTTGTGAGACAGTGAGTGTTGATTAGTGTCCCCCGATAATGGATGAGAGATCTGTGAAGAGAGTAGGTCTCTGAAAGTTGGTGCCGCCTTCTTCTTGAGGCTGCTGCCTTTTCCCTTTGGATTCCAGACATCCTGCACGACCTGGTGAAAGTAGGTTGGCTGGAAAAGGTGATAGGAGTGTGCAGGACTGGTGTTTATACATGGCACCTGGATCTTCAAACTTACCAGCTGAGGGACTTACCAGGGTGGGCGAATCAGCTGCCAGCCTGTCGGGAGGGTCAGAAGGGAACTCACCCATGCACAATTTATGAGATTCCAAACAAAGGATCTGGTGCAGGATCCCACCATTCTGGTCAGTGGGACAAGTGTCGCTGGAAACACCTGCCAGCACACCTCATCTCAGAATGGGAAGATTCCGCTGTATACCTATTGGAAAAGATTGAACAGCATTTTGCAGAAAAGAGAAGGCTGAGTCATGATCCGGTAGAGGTCTTTAAGATTAAGGAAGAATTTGATAGGGCAGCAATAGAGGTGATATTTTGACTTAGTGCAGAGACCAAAACTAGAAGCCATAAAATGTGAGGTTATCATAACCAATGCGTATAGAATTCAGGAGAAACTTCCTATTTAAGTTGAATGGCCTGTTTCTGTGCTGTAAGTTCGATGTAATATTACTGTGGTCTATGTAAGATATTTCAAAGTGAATAAATTACATTTGTGCTAGGTAACATTAATTCAGATATGGCATGTTCAGGAAATATAAGAATATAAGAAAACGCACAAAGGCTTTCAAATCTAATATTGTTTTCCTCTGTATTTGTACAAATTGTCTTGATAAGGGCTCGTCTGCTTATTCATTAGCTGAGTTATTAGATTCAAAAGATCTGAAATTTATTGGCCTTAATTCGAATCTGAACCTTTCATGTAGACCTATCCAAACTCCAGCTGACTGAGTCTATAATTTATGAACTGTGGAACTGATTGTCAATGTATGTCATGCTGGTAGGGAGCCAATGTCTGTCCAATGTATGATGAGATCTCGGTCCATGCAGTTGCAATTTCCTGCCAGTGCTCACGGCACACATTCACGGGAAATGACTCCTCACAAGTGTAACACCTTGTCTGAATTCTCAATCACGCTGCTTGATGACTCATGAGACTTTGAGAAAAATGCCAGAACTCTGTGGACAGCCACTCACTGTTGGGTATAAACCCTTGGGCTTTTCACATTTTCCTTTTCATCTATGGTAGGGTGACTGTCCCATCCCGCTGCACTGCTTTTGTAGCACAGTTGGCTTGGAGACATCAGGAGCAGTCAACTCGAGGGCTTCAGGGTTTCTGCACATCTTCCGGCCTACGTTTTTCCACGTCAACGGATCCACACTGAAAATAAGCATAATGGCCATTTGCATTAGCTAACATAACTTAGCATACATTTAGTGGCTCCGCGAACAGGATCTCCCTCCTCTGACGTGTCTCCAACATGCCCCTGACACATGTGGCCATGGACCAATGTGCCTCCAGGATGGCGGTGACACTATCAGCCGTGGCCCGCCGTGTCTCTACCATGGCCTGCTGTATCTCCAGGATGGCCGGGACCCTGTCACCCATGAGGCCAAATCCCTGACCCAGACTTTCCACTACAGATGCCACCCTTAGAGTATTGGCCTGATTCGCACACCGTGTCGGCACCACTTCCTGCGACAGCACTCTGACTCCTCTAAAGAGCTTTGCAGTCGTAGCATGGCTGCTGTCAGCCCATTCACAGCTCCCCGGGTTTGCTAATGCATCTCCACCAGCCTTGGGGTGAACGAACCCCAAGGCCCGACATCTGGCCTGGGGAAGCCTCATCTCCGGAAGATCTCCAGAGCCCTTAGATGTGCCCCCCCCTCCAACCAATGTGCATGAGCAGCCGCTCAATGACCCCAAAGCCTCAGCACTAACATGACCCATTGTGGTGATTGTCTCTGTGTTGGTGGGTTGTGTGGTTGATGTCTTGTGCCAATTCACTGGTGCTGTCCTCGGAGGATCCTTCAGGACCTCCCTCCGAGGTGTCATCCGAGGTGTCCATGGGAGTTAATTCAGGAGCAGCGGGGTGGGTGCAACACCAGAAGGACCTGCTGCATCAGGATCCGGCACTTTTAAGAAAGAACACACATTTGGGGAAGGAAAGGAAAACAGCCTGTGCAGCAAGAAACTTACTTCACAGAAGACTTATGAATAGGGTTCAGCTGATGTTCATTTGCATGCCAGATGCTGACCTGGCTGTCCTCTTACCATATAAGATTATGAAGGGTATAGATAGAGTAAACAGAGGTAAGCTATTTCCTATGATAGAGACACGTAGGACAAGGGGCCATGGACTTAAGGTGAGGGGGGAAAGGTACAACACAGATATTAGAGGGAGGTTTTTCACACAGAGGGTAGTGGGGGTATGGAATGCTCTGCCAAGTAAGGTGGTGGAGGCAAACACACTAGAGTCATTTAAGAGTAACTCAGACAGGCACATGACTGGGTTGGAGATGGGTGGATATAGGAGATTGTTTTAAATAAGGGTCATTAGCATTGGGGCGTCCCTGGTAAGGTAAATGGATATGGTACAATAATGATTTTTTTTTCCTTTTCATTCACAGGTTTTAAGTCGGTCCGCCTTGTGTCCAACGAGGGGCATACACGCGATGGGTCGTACTGGGGCTGCTCTTGGTTGTTCGAGATTGGCCTAGTGCTTCATGTCGTTAGTGTGTGCCTAAACTGGACCAGATACTGGGCAAGACGACAGCTCAGTGACTATCACTGATTGCTGTGCAGACACATGGATTTGGGCCAGTGTCTGTGGGAGTTTGCGCATTCTTCCTGTGCTTGCGTGGGTTTTCTCCGGGTGCTCCGGTTTCCTCCCACACCCCAAAGATGTGCTCTTAGGCTGATTGGCAGGAATAAATTGTCCCTAAATCAGATTCCCTCAATGTGGATGGCCATAAAACATTAGACAGAGGTTGTGGGTGGAGAGGGGGACTGGTGGTATTGCGATGGTGGCGCGGGCTCGTTGGGCCGAAGGGCCTGTTTCCCAGGCTGATTTTGTTCTTTGTCCTTTGTTCTAGATGGGTGCTCCCCCCCACCCACCAGCTCCAGGGCACGCTGTTCACAGACAGCTGATAAGCACAGCTCAGGAATACCTCCATCCATCCTTTCCCTCTCATGGAGGATGTGCACGTTTACTCCTGTGGGGACATAAGGGGGATTGAAAGCATGATGTATGGAAGGGCATTGGGTGCAATGTATGTCGGGGTTGGAGAGTTCACATTTTGCGTAAATGGGTCCACAGTAGGGGGGTGCTGATAGATGGGTGCCACAGGGGTTAGAGACAGTACTGAGCAGGGGGAGGGGGTGGAGGTGGTGGTTGGCATTGGTGACTGTTCTTGAGGTGTCTGGGGATGGTTTGTCATTGTAAGCGCTGCACATGTACAGGTTTCAGCATGGGTTGCACACTCATGCTTGCTGCCTGAAGAAGATCGTTCATTTTCTTGTGGCATTGTTCTCCAGACTGAGGGGTCAGAGTCCTGGCATTCCCTGCAGATGCCACTGACTCCCACAATATGTTTGTTGCATAACCTCTTGGGTGACTGCCCTGAGTGGGGAACAGCTGGCATCTCTCCCCTACTGTGTCCAGTAGGCGGATCTCCAGTAAATCTGGGACCACATTTCTTTGGGGCCACCTTCCTGGTGGCATGACTGCCTGTGTGTCCCTTCTTGCAGCTTTTATAAAGCTTTGGCTTGTTCAGGGAGTCCAGGTGCAGTCAGTTTGGGCCACTCTGGGCAGCCTGGTTTCAATAGAGGGTGAGCCATCTCCAAAGGTGCCAATTGGAAGAACTCAACAAGGTACTGTGTCCAGTGTGAGAGGGGTTGCAATGCTCAAGGTTTTCACTCAACAAGATACTGTGTCCAGGGATCCAATGCTCAAACTCTCACTCAAAGTGCAGGAATGCTCACAGATAGGGAGTGTGCATGGCAGCACTGCGCTCTGTGTGTGAAAGGGGTGGGGAGGGAAATGGGGAGGCCAGGAGGTCAACGATGTGCAAGTTACTGCGGGTGGGGAGCCCAGCGATGTCCGAGTCATTGGGTTAGGGGAGGCCAGAAGGCCATGATGTCCAAGTCAGTGGGGCATCGGGAGGCCAAGAGGCAAGCCATGTTCGAGTCATTGAGGGATGGGGAGGCCAGGAGGCCAATGCTTTTCTTGTCAGTGGGAAGGTGGGTGAGAGACCAGCAATGTCTGTGGAGGGGGGAAATGTGAGAGGCCAGTGATAAGGCCAGCAATGTAGATGGGAGAGTGAGAAGCCAGCAATGTGAAAGCTCGAAGGACTTCTTCAGAAATCAGCGCACAAGCAGAAGCCCACTCAACGCAATGCTGCCAGCCTTTCCAGTGGGAATAGCACCGCCCCCCCCACCCCCCACTTGTCCAGATTTTTTGTGTGATTCACAGATGCATTCTCACATGTTAAATACCCAAACTTCTGATTAAATCGGGAACCTAGTCCACCAGCCATACACATTGGTAAACTACCAATTATCTGGTGGGCAAAATGCTTTCAGGAATCTAAACTATTACTGTCCCAAAAACAAATGTATATTGTACTTCATAAAATATGACAGCAATAATTCACAAATAATATGGCCAAATGCACAAATATAGGGACATAGACATGTTTATACACACAATCATATTCATAAATAATATCCATATAAATGCACACTCTCAAACAGATGTGTAGATATATTCAAACATAAATATGTATATTCTATATAGAAACATTCACACATATACATGCATACACATATGAGCATATTGTGGCATAGTTTACCTGGAATAATGGGTCAACCATGTGGTTTATTGAAGGCAGAGCAGAAAGGGGAGTTCCAATGGGATAATCTTGTTCTTATTTCTAATGTTTTTACATGTTTATTACAAAATCTGCTTGTAAATTCATACAGAAATGCATTTAATTATTACCACGGAATGTGCACATAACCATAATGAGAAGCTGCATGAAACCATTCAACATGGCATTATTGGAGTTACAAATCTAAGGCTGCCTCCGATGTACAGAATGTTAAATTGCTGCCCTCTCATCTGTGCAGAAATGACATGACGGGGAAATGATTGATTGTTGCAATTACTTCAAGGAAACAAGACAGCAGGAATCAGTACTGGGCATGATTAGGAATCTCATCATGGTCCTCCTTGAGGTACTTGCAAGTTCAAAGACAGGAGGAGTTCTCTGACCTCGGGATCCTCCTGTTCCGTTGCTGTGAATGGAGTGTTGGCTGTGTGCCAAATTTTCCATTCTTGCTGGTGAGGTATGCAAGACCAGAAAATTCCAGCCAGCATCTATTTCGTTCGAATTCAGTAACAAGTGTGGAGCTATTATGTTACTGGGTTTGTATTGTATAGCACCAAATAGTGGGAAGGAGGTAGAAGAGAAAGATTGCAAGCGCATTACCTAACAATGTAAGAGAAAGACTGGTGATAATAGGGTGAAATATTGAATTGTAGGGGAGCTGTTTTTGTGAGTTGGAAAGAGTCTGGTCCAGAAAGATTGGCAGGCACAACAGTAAATGAACAATGAGAAGCTTTTAAAGAGGAAATAGTTCAGGTGCAGAGTTGTTGTGAATGTGGAATTACTCTATAGATTTTAGGATAACTGTTTTAAAGGCACATTTTAAGTTAATGAGAATTTTACATGCAACATGTGTATACAGTGGACAGAACCAGAAAGCGACTGCGTTTCCTGGTTCTGCCTGAGGTCCATCTGGCTGACCCATTATTCCAGGTAAACCATCCCACAGTATGCATCTATATGTGTATATCTATGTTTGAAGAGATGTACACATGTCTATTTGGCCACTTAAATGCTGGCCAGAATGAAACCTCCAGATAGGGCCTACAAGGCTGGAGGGGGTGGGAAAGGTTACTTGAGTAGCGGCAAGTCCAGTGATGGCACAGCACAATATTTAAAAGCAACTGCCTGAGATCGCTGAAGACATCTGAAGAGGCAGAGGGGGATCTGCATCATGGCAACTGCAACACTACAGGCAGGAGGACACTTCAGATGGGCAGTAAACTTCCTGGATGACTGTTGTAGTGGTGGTGATCATCAGAAGAGACATCCTGATGCTGTGGGAAGCCTGGAGGAGGCTGCTCCACCTCATCAAGAAGGCCCAGACAGTGGTGATAGCAATGCTAGAAAAGGTTCAGTGATCTAAAGGGTGAGTAATGAATTGATATGGTCCAATGTGAAGAACTGAGGAAGGGTGCCCATCCTACATCGCACTCATGGGTGTAGGAATCAGGGAGTGTCAGAACACACCTTCACTTCTGTGTGTTAAGACTGGTGAGAAAATTGGAAGCTTGGGGTCTTTTAAAGGGTCAGCTCTACAAAGGGCTTGGGAATGTTGGGAACAATTACTCCTACCAGCTCAACCTACCTTTTCTCCTGCCTCCTTTATGCCCACGTTGGATGACAAAATGGCAAAACCCAATTGCCGCCTGCCCATGTTGCCCGTGCGCTGACATAAAAATCAGACAGGCGATATAAAATCCAGGTCAATTGGAATTGAAATCCTTTAAGTTAGTTTCCCACTGACAGCGGGCGTGCATCCAAATCATGCCCGCCAACCGAAATATCACACAAGTATGCAATGACATCGGAATGTATTCCTGATGTCTTCTCATGGATCTTGAGCCCTGCCGCAATTCCTGCAGGTGGAGAGTGCAGGCTCAAGATCAGCCCTGATGTATCTAAATACACACAACATTTGTAAAAAAAAAGATGAATTGACGGCACAAATAAACATATTTGATCTATTAGCCCACTGCAGAATCATGGCTGCAGTATGACAAAGACTGGGGCCTGAATATTCAAGGGTGTATGAGATTTAGGAAGGACAGAAGGTAGTAAAAGTGGAGGGATAGCTCTGTTAAGGATGATGTAAGTACAATAAAAAGAAATGACCATAGTTCTGGAGATCAAGATTCAAATGTTTTTTATATATTTTCTTATAAAGGAGTAACAATCTCTGTAACCAACAAAAATCTTGAAATATCGCCATATGAATGTTACAACATGACGATGATTAACAGTTCAGTCCATCATCTGGCCAGAGTGTGTGCATATGTAATGTTTGTTGATTTTAGGCAGGCTCTTGGGGAGGTTAATTTGCCTTCAGATTAGCCTACATTGGTAAATAGAGTGTAGAGAGCGCTGAGGGTATACTTCAGGTCACAGTTCACAATATCTTCAGATCAAGGCTTGAGGATCAGGTTGGGCAGAGAGAATAAATAGTGAAGGTGATAAGCTACTTGTGGGAGTGGTTTATAAGGCTCCTAACAGTAACCATAATGTAAGACAGGGTATACAGGAAGAAATAATGGGGGTTTGTGAGAAAGGCAGGCCAATAATGATTGGTGCTTTTAATCTACATATAGATTGGCAACCAGATTGATAAATGTAGCCTCACTTATGAGCTCATAGTGTTTTCAGGATAGTTTCTTAGAACAGCATGTTTTAGCACCAACCAGGGAACAGGCTATACCAGATCTGGTAAAGTGCAATGAGACAGGATTAATTAATAACCTCACAGTGAAGGCATGCCTAGGTACAAGTGACCATAATACGACTGAGTTTCACATACAGTTTGAGGGAGAGAGGAGTGGGTCTAAGACTAGTATTTTAAATTTAAATAAGGGCAATTGTGAGGACATGAAGACTGAACTGACTAAAGTGAACTGATAAATTAGGTTAAGGGATAGGTCAGTGGAGATGCAATGGCAGATATTTGGAGAGATATTTAAAAATTCTCAGAAAATATACATTCCAGTGAGATAGACTATAAGGAAATGGAGACATATTATAAGGGACTTCTTCCATATTTGGAGGAGAAGGTAGATGCTGGGTAAGCAGCAGGCGGCTCAAGGCTATATGTTGGCTTTATGTCTCCCTGGACGATGTCCTATGGTATATTCATAGGGGTAGTAGAAGCCGTCTGGTGCACATCGATCCAGTTTGAATGGGTGTCAAAAAGAATTAAAAACATGGAACCCATGAATGGCCCAGCAAAGTCTGCATGTACTTGTACCCAGGGTCTCCCCGGCCATTCCCAAGGGTCTAACGAGGTGGGGCCTTTTGATTTTCCTGTCAAGTTTAACATTGATTGATTGACTAGGTTTTCAATGTCAGTGTCAATGCCACCAACCAGACATAGGACCTTGTGAGCATTTTTATCTTAGAAATTCCTGTGTGGCCAACATGCAATTCTTGACCTGCATGTGAGACGACCACCCAGTTTCCCCACAAGATGATGCCATCTTCTAGACTTAATTTCTGATATTTAGAGAGGCAAGGTTTCAAATCTTCTATAGGACACTTTTGTGGTCCATCACTTTGGCAAAACTATGTCATGTCATCCTATGTAGAGTCCTTTTGGGTCCATGCTTAGATTTTCTTGGAGAGTGTCCATGAAGTTCAGAGTCACGATGACTTCATCCATCTTTGGAGGAGAAGGTAGGCACTAGGTAGGTGCAGGCGGCTCAAGGCGATATATTCGCTACATGTCTCCCTGGACGATACTCTATGGTATATTCATAAGCACCTAATAACAGTGCCCAGCACTGGATTCAGGCTGATGTGATGGGAGAAATCACCTTGTCTTTCTTGAAGATGCTCAACAGTGATTTGCGGTTGGTTACTATGCTGAAATGCCAACTGTAGACATACCATAGAACTTCAACGCAAACACCATGGCCAGACCTTCTTTTTCGATCTGGGCAGACTTCCTCTCCACATCTGCCAGGGTTTGTGATACATACGCGATTGGATGTTCTGTCTCATTGTCCCAATGGTGTGACAATACTGCATCTATCCCATAAGGGAAGGCATCGCTGGTTACAATAAATGGTCTTGGGGGTGATAATGCATTAGTTTATTTGTTGACAACAATTGTCGTTTGATGTTTGCAAAGGCTTTCTCTTGTGGCATTTGCTATGACCATTTCTGATTTTCTTTAACAGTATGGGAAAGGGTGTCAGTAGGTTCACCAGGTTTGGTGTGAATTTTCCATAATAACTTATCAGATCTGGGAAAGACTTCATCTCCGTTATGTTCCTTGGAGTCGGAGTCACCTTTATGGTCTTCAGCTTCTCTTCAACATAGCGTAATCCATCCTTGTCAGCTCTGCACCTGAGGTGCCTTACTTTGCTGACCTGAAACACAGATATTTCCCTTTTTAATCGGATACCAGCATCAGAAAAAAGTCATAAATCCTCCTTCAAACTCACTAAATGTTCTTTTGCAGTGGCTCCTAAGATTAAAATATCATCCAGATAGACTGTCATTCTGGACACCTCTTGAAGGATATTTTCCAGTACGCTTTGAAAAATGGCACAAGCCAAAGACACCACAAAGGGCAAGCAAGTATATTCATACAGTACTTTGTGAGTATTTATAGTATTTCTAGGATGACACCTCAAGCTCCTGTTGAAAGTAGATTTGGCTCATGTCTAATTTGGAAAATAGATGACCCCTCCAACCAATTTTGCATACAAGTCTTCTTTGCATGGTATAGGGTATCTGTCCAAGTGGGAAACTGTTGACTGTCAACGTATAATCCCAGTAAAAAGTCCGACAACACCAGGTTTTAGTCCAACCTATTTATTTGATAATATACTCACTAGCTTTCGGGGTTACCCCCTTCGTCAGGTGAATGGAGAGTTCTGGCCTCAGACAGAGCATATAAAGCACAGACAGTTTAGAGATTCTGAGGCCAGAACTCTCCATTCACCTGACGAAGGGGGTAACCCCGAAAGCTAGTGAGTATATTATCAAATAATAGGTTGGACTAAAACCTGGTGTTGTCAGACTTTTTACTGTGTTTACGCCAGTCCAACGCCGGCATACCCACATCATAACGTATAATCCCCACAGAGACAGTCTGAATTGTCAGGTTTTATAACAGGGACTACTGGCATGGCCGTTCAGCAAATTGTATTGGGCATATAAACCAGGTTCCTCTAGACATGCCAATAAGGCCTCTAGTTTGGCAGGTAAGGATAAGGGGCCAGTAGTGCCTTGAAGTACTTAGGTCAGGCCTCTGGATCCACCTACCACCTTTCATCTTCCTGAAGCCTTCTTAGAACACTTTAGGATAGTTCCCAAAGACTTCATGTAAATTGCCAGTACCCATTTTAAAGATCTGTTGCCAATCCAGGTGGATATTCTGCATTCAATCCCTTCCCAAAGGGCTGGGCCATGGGGTGTCAGACTGTCTATTGCCTGTGCATAACCTGGGGTTACAGTGATCCCAATAATATCTAAGGGCTCCCCAGTGTATGTGGCCTTGGTATCCTGAAAGCATAAAGGCAAGGTGCCCAACTGGAATTGGCTAAAGGTTTGCTCCCCAATAACAGGTACAGCAGCTCTTGTGTCCATTTCCATGACTGGGGGGGGTGGTGACCATTTACCTGGAGTTTAATCTTGATTGAAGCCATTTTAGCTGCATAAATTACTCATTTTCATGCTGGTTTATTTTGTAAAGCTCTGTCCTGAGGTGGCATTACTCTTTGGCCTGGGTGGTAATCATTTTGTCTGCTTCGATAGCCTTATCTGGGTTGGACACCATAACTACCAGTGCAGCATGGATGTGCTCACTTCTCACTGTATTGTGAAGAAACATCCCATCTAAATCTGGAATATCGTGGCCTCCAAATCCAATTGCCCTTTCTTGACAGCAAATGGGAGATGCAAGCATTATCTGCTGGGATATGGGGGTTGCTCAAGACTGAGGATGGTACCATCTATGGACCTCTGAAACTCCTGGGGCCCTTTTTCCACATTTTCATGGGAAAAGTATAGTTCTAAGGCTTTCTTGAGGTCCAGAGTTGGTTCAGTCAATGGCTTTCATGAGATCGCAGCATTATTAACTCCACATACTAAAAGATCCCTTAACATTTCAGTAAGTGCTGACCCGACTTTGCAGCGTTCCGCCAACATACACAGTTTCATCAAGAATTCAGTGACTGGTTCCCCAGGGAGTCTACTTGCCGTGTTAAACCTGCAGTGTTGCACTATAACAGTTAAGGGTTGTAGTCGTCGAATACCATATCTACCAAATCATCAAAAGGTTTTGCATTTGGGGTTATTGGGTAGGTGAAACTCCTTATAGTGCTGAAAGTTGGGGCCCATAAGCGGTCAGGAGGATGACTTCTTGCCAATCAGCCTCTTCTATCCCATTTGCCCAGAAGAAATGCCTCATTTTTTTGAAATGCTGAGGTCAATCCTCCACACACACATCATAAGTTTTCACTTTCCCAAGCAGTGGCATTTTCAATATTTTTCCATCACTGTCTTACCAGATCCTTTGAAAGGCAAAACTCCTCTTTCTCCTCATTGCCAATGTAATGAATCAGAAAACCTGATTTGAAGGAGCATAGTTTATTGAGGAATGCAAATTAAAACTACTACCATGGTGTACACACATTAGTCCTGACCTGGGACTATAGTTTAGGAGAGCTAGGAAAGTCCCATTGAAATAGATGCAATCAGTTTTGTGATGGGTGAGAGTCTCAGTCTGCAAATCTCAGAGTGAAACACATCAAGATTCGATTCATGGTATTCATGTCGGACATCCTGTACCATCCACTACAAGAGTCACCATACTGTTGAAGCAGAGCTATCATTCACTCAGAGCCAGATTGGAAATCCTGTAGAGATTCAATTGAACAATCAAATGAACAGTCATGTGGAATATATGAATGCACTGGAGAAATTGGAACTCTGCAAGAGAGACAGAGGCTGCCTGGTGTTCAAAGGTGTTGTGGAGGACATAGTAATGGACAAATCCAAAGACAGAACACAACTGCCGAACAAATTAGCAATTCAGGAGAATTGCCTTATTAAAATAACAAGAAGAAGGAACAAATGTTGAACGTAAAAATAAAGTTTGTTCCAATCATGACAAAAGGAATATTGCCATTCTCGGCAAATATATTAAGCGTGAGTAGCGAGAGGTGATTGCTAATACTGTCAGAAAAGATTGTTGAGTTCACCTTGAAAGAAACTCAGAAATGGATAAACTGAATTAATTGCAAAAGCAGAGCAATGGGCTGAAAGTAAAGCTAACAGATACTGAGAATGTGAATATGAAACCAAACGAAACAGCTAAATCATCAGATACATGTCTGAGAGATTGTGTAGGTAACAGTGGGAAATAAAGCTGAGTTTGGTACAAATTTGGAAACAAGCTGAAGACTGCGATCACTGCAGGAGGAGCCACTTAAAATTGTCAGTTCATCGAAAGGGACTTCAGATGAATATCAAGATAACGGAAATCCAACTGTGGGAGACACAGCTGGAACTGGTTCAGACTGAACAGCAACAGGCAGAAGCTGAGTGTAAAAATGCAGAAGGAGGATACAGAAGATGAGTTAATGCAGAAGATGAAAGGAAGAGATTGGACAATGAAGCCACCCAGTTGTAAAAGTTGGTGCCGGAGAGAAATACACAAAGCAGCAATTCAGACAGAGAAGGAAACAAATTACATGCTGGAACAAGATTTGTGAAATGATCACACTAATAGAAAAACACAAGAACCAGTATGATAAAATGATCAAAGGAAAGATGACAAAAAGAAATGCTAGCAAGAGCAGGAACTTTTTTACATGACCTCAGTACCAGATATAGAGTACTGTGTCCATTTCCTTCACAAGGGACATACCAAAGTTGTGAATGAGCTGTCAAGACTATGTCGTGTTGTAATGATTGTGCCTGCATACATTGTAAAATTAGGTCTTTGGCAGACTAAAGGATCAATGGAAGATTGGCAAGTGACACTGTCTGCAAAGTAAAGCATGTAGTCCTGTGTCAGCACATGAGTCTGGAACAGAACTCGGAAAGCAGCAAGCCTGTATGGAAGAATGCCATGCAAGACGATATTTGGAATTGTGCATATTTGAAACTTACTAGTAGAAGTGTTATGTTAAATGCAATCCTCAAGAACTCATCACTGAACAACATTGATTTACAAATGTTTAACTTATGTGTATAACGTATATTTAGAATGTTGGGTTGAGAACATTGATTTTGACATTTGTATTAAAAAAATGAAGGATGTAGTGATTGTAGTGTTTGCCTCTTTAAGACAGCACAGCAGAAAAGGATCACTTGGTTTGAGGGACTGATGGAAATGGGGAATGAGTAATTACCCCAGAGGGTGGAGTCCTCTGTCATACAGAATCATTGAGCAGGCACGTAACCATTTAAGAACTGGGGCTCTGTTCCCCAGGGAGCCATGAGCTGAAATCCCTTGTACTTGATTGCTCTATATCAATAAATACCTTAGGTTACTGATGAAACTTAAAGTGTCTGGCCATCGCCCGAGGGCATCATGCTATTACAGATGGAAAAGGGGATCATCTAACGGAGGCAGATGTTCATCCAGGTTCAGATCCAACATCCAGATCATGGATAATGTACCAAATGAATGCATTACACATCATCACTAGAGGATGCAGCCAAAGGCGCAGTAATTTGGATAGGATAACAATAGTTTTTTCTTAAATTAATTAAAAAGTTGGGAGTACTCAAAGTTAAATGGCCATTCAGTCCAGATCAGATGCATCTTTGGTTGCTGTGGGAAAAATAGATGGAGTTTGAAATGACTTTGGTCGCAACCTTCCAGTACTCCTTAGATGGCGAAGTCAAGGCAGGAAGACTGCAAGTGCAATCTCTTTTCAAAAAAAGAGGAGAGGGATAAGTTTGGCAATTACAAGCTAAAATTCCTAACACTGATTACAAATTAGATATTTTACAAACATTCGTCCTAGGAAGACAAAAGGAAATTAATGTGGCTTTTTAAAGCATATCATTTTGACAAACATTGTTGATGAAGTGACAAAGAGGGTGGTGAGGGATGTGTTGTGTGGTTAATGTATACATGAAATCTCAAATAACATTTGACAAAGTCTCTCATAGACTTGCTAACAAAATTAAAGCTAGTGAGATTAATGGGGCAGTGATTGCATGTTTACAAAATTGTTCAAAGGACGAAAACGAGAGTGTTGTGGTGAACAGTTGCTTCTTCACACTAGGAGGTGGTATACAATGTATGTTCCCCCAGGAATCAACTTTCGGATCATCACTTTTTTGATGTTATATTAATGACCTAGGCTTAGATGTATAGCACAACATTTCAAATTTGCAGATGTCACAAAACACAGAAATGTAGTAGGCAGTGACCAGGATCGGAGCTGACTTTGGGAAGACGTCAGTGAAATGGGTAGGAACATGGGAATAAAATGTAAAGCTGAGAGGCGTGAAATGATATATCTTGGTGGGGAATATATGGAGAGACAGCATAAATACTGTGGTGAAATTAAATTTTACCAAGGACATAATTTTACCAAGGACAGGGAGACTTGGGGATCTATGTGCAAAGGTTTTGAAAGGTGGCAAGACGAAGCTATTAAAAGTGCATAGAGGATCCTTGACTTTTTAAACTCCAAAACATAGAGGGTAGGAGTCTGGTGAGATATAATTATTATTAAATCTCAATTCAGTGCCAACCTGCCGATTTTCCCAGTTGAACGGAGGCATGACAAAGGGTAGGAAAATCATCTCCTGTCTGAAGGCAGGTTAGTCATTGAAATATTATAAGCAAGCGCAGAGTTTCACATTCAACTTCCTTTTGAAGTCAGTGATACACTATTATCTACATCACACATCAGCATATTCCATTCCTTAAACTATAATCTATGGTGGTATGTCTGCTTCGAGTGCTATTACCTGACTGAAAGACAAAGTGAAATTTTAAAAGTTAATTTATTAGTCACAAGTAGGATTACATTCACACTGCAATGAAGTTACTGAGAAAATTCCCTAGTCGCCACACTCCAGCGGGTATATGGATGGAGAATTTAGCATAGCCAATTCACCTAACGTACACATCTTTGGACTGTGGGAAGAAACTGGAGCACCTGGAGGAAACCCATACAGACCCAGGGAGAATGTGCAACTCTGTACAGACAGTGATCCAAGCCAGAAATCAAATCCCAGTCCCTGGCGCTGTGACGCAGTAGTGCTAAGAACTGTGTCAACGTGCCACTCATTAAGCCAGTCAATCAAGCTGAATTCAAGGCGAGAATTCAGTCAGAAATAAAATATGTATGCTAAAGTTTTATGGGGAGACTTGGATTTCCAGGTCTCCTGGCTGAAACTTCATGATCCTATCACAGGCTCAGAATATCCACTCCTGTCTGGGGACATCGTGTCCAAAAGCAAGTTATGCTAAACATTTCTGAAACACCAGTTGGACCCAAGCTGGGACATTATGGAAAGGCAGGAGGCTTCCCCTTTCTTTCCAGCTCTCCAAATAGCATTTGACTGCTATACAAATAACGGCAGCTTCAATTATTCATTCAAGAATAGCTCCACACCTCCTCTCCATCACAGTCTGTACTTGTCACAATGCATGAATAAAAGACATCAGAATATAAACATTTCAAACCAAATTTAGAAATGAAATTGTGCCATTTTCCATGTAAATCTTGTTCATTCCCGCAATGCTTGGCTGTTGTAGTGCTCCTATGCAATGTACTTGTTGTAGGATGGTTGCTGAAAGGCTGCTGACTTACTTGGGCACTACTGTACCCGGCCTTTTGGATGATCTTGAGCATCTCTGGCCCTGGATTGCCTGGCTTTGAACTGCATCACTTTGACATGGGCTGCAACAATCTGGGTCAGCTGATGGAGACGCAATGCACACTAGCCGACTGGCACTGGTGGGAGAATGAGAGCTTGGTCAATGTCCTGAGAGAATAACAGCTTCATGCTTCATGAAGCCATTGCCCCTTCCCCCCTGGTGGCACCTCAGAAGTCCTGGTAACGTATTAGAGATCAGATTCAGTTGAAGAATGAGTTCCAGCTCCTATTCCAGCCCAGATGCTGCAACACCCTGCAAGGCCCTTCATACATTGATGTGTGCAGCTATAATGGCAGCAGTCTGAGATTCCACTGTAGAACCCAGATGATGGGTACCTTCTGCTTGTGCTGGAATGGATGATGGGACATTGCTCATCAGATGCTGCATCATGGTTGGGTCTGTGAATGGCATTGGCCACATGCTGAAGAAAATCATCTCTAACCCCTAGGCAAACCCATCCGCCGTGTTGGTGCCTGATGCCTCTATGTTTTTCAACAAGCACGTAGACTTTCTGGCAGGTCTGCCAATGTACCAAGTATTTCATTGTGTGTACCCATCAGTGTTATCCTTCTGAGCTCTCCATCGATATCTTTATCAGCGTCCTCTGCTGTCAAACTCATTTACAAACTTACCTTCCGGTGACCTAGTCCCTGAGCTGCCCTTGACCCCTGCCCTGGCTGCAGGCCTCTTGTGCTTTGTGAGAATATGATAGTGTTTTTCCTTCATTATTTTGTTCATGCTCTTCCATTTCTTTCTCTTCCACCAATGTCTCTGTGTTGCACTTCCTAGTTATCCGAAAGAAGAAAGTCACAAAGGTAACATTACACTGAGGGTAGGTGGAGGCAAGAGGATCATGCTTATACAACCCGCAGCAAAAGAGATTTTGGGATGATGGTGAAAAAAGATGTGAGAAGGGTGATGAGGTATGAGCATATCATCATATTCAATGGTTTCAGCCCTGCTACTGGTCTCAGACATGGATGTTCCATCAATGGTAAAGACATGTAATTGTGCTGGTCCCCTGCCAGTTAAATGTTGCTGCTTCCAGTCATGTGCCATCTGTTCCAGTAGAGAGAGGAAAGTGTGTCTGTGAGTGTGCAATGTATTTGGCTGATATACTTGTCATTTCTGAGTTGCTGACAATGCTTGCAATCTGTGAGATGTGTGACGTGGGCATTTGCTTGCAAGAGTGCTAAATGTGCAAGGACTGAGTGAAGATGTGAACATTGGGTATGAATCAAGATTGACAAAAGTTGTTTTGTTTTATTTGTTCATGGGACGTGGGCATTACTGTCTGGGCCAGCATTTATTGCCCATCCCTGTTAAGAGTCAAACTCATTGCAATGGGTCTGGGATCATATGTAGGCCAGACTAGGTAAGGATGGCAGATTTCATTCTCTAAAGGACATCACTGAACCAGGTGGGTTTTTATGACAATCAACAATGATTTCATTGTGATCATCAGAAATAAATTTCAGACCTTTATTGAATTCAAATTCACCACCTGCAATGGGATTTGAACCTGGGTTCCCAGAGCATTCACAAAATCATAGAATCATAGCTTCCCTACAGTGTAGAAGGAGGCCATTTGGCCCATTGATCTGCACCGACTCTCCGACAGGTTGTCTTACCCAGGCCCTCTCCCCTGCCCTATCCCCGTGACCCCGCACATTCACCATAGCTAATCCACCTAACCCGCACATCTTGGGACACTATGGAGCAATTTAGCATGGTCCATTCACCTAATCTGCACATCTTTGGACTGTGGGAGGAAACTGGAGCACCTGGAAAAAACCTGTGCAGACACAGGGAGAACGTGCAAACTCCACACAGTCACCCAAGGCTGGAAGCGAGCCCAGATCCTTATACTGTGATGAGAAATGCTAACTACTGCACCCTAAATTTCTGGGTTACTAGTCCAGTGACAATACAACTGTGGCATCTCCCTGTGAGTAAGTATGTAGAAGGAAGTGCAGTGAGTTTGGTAGTGCTGAGGCCTATATGTTTTGTAAAATATGGCGTTTGAAGATACAGTCACTGACCTTGGCCACTCATGTGAGGTCATTGACCATCTTGATGCACTGCTGCTAGGTCCTCAGGTGTTGGCTTCTGGTCCACCATGCTGTCTGGTCAAACTGCCTGACAGAATTGCGTCTTGAAAGCCTCCACGTCCCCTGTAGGTAGATGGCCTCTTTTCTCCTCTTCACCTCTTGCACCAAAGCATCCATTGCAGAAAATGGTGGAGCGCGTTCTGCCACGTTGTAGCATTGTTGTATCTTTTCCAGGTCAGAATCTGTTGTAGAATGAGTTCCAGCCCTTGCGCCGGTAAAAATGTCTCACTTTAAAAGGTAACACTTTAAGAAGTGCAGGCTAGATTAAATTTCTCTTAACCGCTCACAATTGTTCACCTGCTCAGGTTGCAGCCACTTTGCACTGGCTGCACTTGGCAATTGTTTGAATTCGCAGGCAGCGCAAAGTTTGCAAGCTGCTGTATTAGAAGTAACAGGTGTAGGTTAACTGCACTCCTACGTCTATTTTCAGTTTGAACAAGGAGAGAAAAATGGGCTCTCCAAACAACCAGAAAAAGATGGAACACTGCAGAAACCTTCCACCAGTTTAAAAAAGAGGGTCCAAGCTGTAGGTTCCTGCCAAAATGGCAACTGTTGACAGTTTAAAAAAAACATTGACGGTCATAAAGCAGTATAGCATTTAACGTTGTACAAGATTTAACGCAATAGCCACAGGAAGGGACAAGGGACAGGAAAACAGAAAAGACCCCAGATAGAAGGAATTCTAAAATGAAGGTCTGCAAGCAACACAAGACTTCAGCAGAAGAGATAAAGGCCTCAAATAAGATGCAATGCCAGTGACAGTGAAAGAACCTGAAAACTGATGGTGAGTTGGAACCCCCAAAGTGGCGGCAGTGGGATGAGGGGGAAGCAGCATTCGGATACCCCAGTGAAAACGTAGGCCCAGTACAATGGAAGATCGTTGGTGACTAAGTGAAGAACTGAAGGGAGCAAGATGCAGTCGTGCCCTATCTTGTTGTATTGTAAGGAGAAATTCCTTGCAAGTTTTAGCAATAAACTACAAGCAAACAATGAGGTTGTAGTCAGTCAGGAAGTAAAATAAGTCACAGCAAACGAAGAGAAAAGAGATAAATTTCACCGAGAGCCACAGCTATTCAAAAAGGAGGTACAAGTTTGTGGCCCTTATCTAAAGAAGTGGCCCATCTATACCAAAGCTGAGAAATCTATCAGTGGCAGTGAGAAGCAAGTTTCACCAGCAAGCAGAGAGGAACTGGAGTTAGAGCAGGAAGATGTGAAAATGGCAAAAAGGGTTGGGAGGAAAAGCACAAGTGGAATTCAACAACAGAGGTCAGAGCTGGAATTCAAGAAGAGCTAATGGATGCAATCAGGTTTGTGATGGGTGAGAGAACTACAAGTCTCAGAGTGAAACCATCAAGCATTTGATTCATAGTATTCATGTAGGATATTCTGTATCATCCACTACAAGAGTCACCGTACTGTTGAAGCAGAGCTATCATTCACTCAGGGCTAGATTGGAAATCCTGTAGAGATTCAATTGAATAATCAAATGAACAGTCATGTGGAATATCAAGATAATGGAGAAATCAACTGCGGGAGACACAGCTGGAACTGGCTCAGACTGAATGGCAACAGGCAGAAGCTGAGTGCAAAAATACAGACAGAGGATGTAGTAGATGGGTTAATGGTGGCCTGGCGCATAAAATGGTTACCTGAGAAAGAGACATCAAGCAGGCACTGACTTTAGCGCAGCTACTTGAAATGAAAACATGCAGCACTGACAATTATTTAAAGTTAAACATGCAGGAAACAAATACTGCAGGAAGCCAGTAAGAGCTTGAGGCACTTTAAAGATAAGGGCAGATTCAGGACAATAAGGTCTAATAAAGAGATTAGCCATGAATGCAACGGGAATACATAAATGCAGGAAAACCAATTACTGTATGTATAGACTGAAACTAAGTCATTGATAGTCACTGATAGAGGAAATGTATCCATTTTATGAAACAAATGCCAATGTTTGTATATGTCTGACTGTAACAATGTGTTAACCAACAATCATACTCAACTATAACAATGTGTTAAATGGCTAATGCCTGGACTTTCCATTGTATGAAAAGTATAAAAATGAACCACTCCTGTTGTATTGTTAAGAAGGTAGCTGCCAAGCACTGTGGAGTACCAGTGCTTTCTCCCCAAAGCTTCGTGTCTGAAATAAAGCTGTATTATTGAACCTCAGTCTGACTGGTAATTTTCCCACAACAAAACAGAACAGCTAAATCATTAGATACAACCAAATCATGTCTGAGAGATTGGGAAAGTAACAGTGGGAAATAAAGCTGAGTTTGGAACAAATTTGGAGACAAGCTGAAGACTGCGATCACTGCAGGAGCCACTTAAAATTGTCAGTTCGTCAAAAGGGTCTTCAGATGAATATCAAGATAATGGAAATCCAACTGTGGGAGACACAGCTGGAACTGGCTCAGACTGAACTGCAACAGGCAGAAGCTGAGTGCAAAAATACAGACAGAGGCTGCAGAAGGTGGGTTAATGCAGAAGATGAAAGGAAGAGATTGGAAAATGAAGTCACCCAGTTGCAAAAGTTGGTGCCAGAGAGAAATACACAAAGCAGCAATTCAGACGAGAAGGAAACAGATTACATGCTGGAACAAGACTGCTGAAATGATAACACTAATAGAAAAACACAAGAACCAGCATGATAAAATGATCGAAGGAAAGATGACAATAAGAAATGCTAACAAAAAAGGAATTTTTTCACATGATCTCTGTATCAGAAATAGAGTACTGTGACCATTTCTTCACAAGGGACATACTAAGGTTGTGAATGAGCTGTCAAGACTCTGTCGTGTTGTAACAATTGTGGAGTAAGGTGCTTGGCAAACAGAAGGATCAATGGAAGATTGGCAAGTGACACTATCCAGTGAGTAAGGTACAAAATTCTGGGTCAGCACACAGTCTGGGACAGAACTCAGAAAGCAGCAAGCCTGTATGGAAGAATCCCATGCAAGACGATGTTTGGAACTGTGCATATTTGAAACTTACTAGTTAGTAGAAGCGTTATGTTAAATACAAGCCTCAAGAACTCATCACTGAACAACATTGATTTACAAATGTCTAACTTGTGTGTATAACATGTATTTAAAATGTGGGGTTGAGAACATTGATTTTGACATTTGTATTAAAAAAAGGGGAAGGATTTAGTGATTGTGGTGTCTGCCTCTTTATGACAGCACAGCAAAAGAGGTTCACATGGTTTGAAGGACCAATGGAAATGGAGAGCAAATAATCACCCAGAGGGTGGAGT
This sequence comes from Carcharhinus amblyrhynchos, assembly GCF_965287045.1. Classification (NCBI taxonomy): domain Eukaryota; kingdom Metazoa; phylum Chordata; class Chondrichthyes; order Carcharhiniformes; family Carcharhinidae; genus Carcharhinus; species Carcharhinus amblyrhynchos. Next base: position 23,890,094 of record NC_137328.1, on the reverse strand, counting down.
CTTCTGTCATGCAGAATCATTGAGCAACCATATAAGTAAGCATGTAAGAACTGGGGCCCTGCCCCCAATACAGCCATGAGCTGCAATCCCCTATCCCTGATTAGTCTATATCAGTAAACACTTTTTGTTCCTATTGCAGAGGGAAAAGGGGATCATCTAATGGAGGCAGATGTTCACCCAGATTCAGATCCAATATACAGATTCTGGATAATGCACTAATAGAGCACATTGCACCCATCATCAGTAGGGAATGTAGCCAAGGGTGCAGTCACTTGGATAGGATAAATACAGATGTTATGAAATGAATTAAGAAGGTGAGAGTATTTAAAGTCAAACAGCCATTCAGTCCTTATCAGATGCATCTCTGGTTGCTGTGGGAAATAAAGATGGAGTTTGAAATGCCTCTGGTCACAATCTTCCAGTACTCCTTAGATGGCAAAGTGAAGACAGAGGACAGGAGGACTGCAAACGCAATCCCTTCTCAAAAAAAGAGGAGAGGGATAAGCCTGGCAATTACAAGCCAAGATTCCTAATACTAGTGACTTCAATATTTTGCAAACATTCAGCCAGGGAAAAATTAGACAGAAGGAAATTTTTAAAAGCGTATCATTTTGACAAACATCACTGATAAGGTGACAAAGAGGGTGGTAAGGGTACTGTAGTGTGGTTGATGTGTACATGAAGTCTTACATGACATTTGACAAAGTCTCTCATAGACTTGCAAACAAAACCAAAGCTCGTGAGATCAATGGGGCAGTGGTTACATGTTTACAAAATTGTTTAAAGGGTTAAAACCAAAGTGTTGTGGTAAACAGTTACTCTTTCAAACTGGGAAGTAGTATACAATGTGTGTTCCCCCAGGAGTCAGTTTAGGGATGATCACTCTTTTTGATGTTATATTAATGACCCAATAATAGTATACAGGACATCATTTCAAATTTGCAGATGCCACAAAACACAGAAATGTAGAGGGCAGTGACCAGAGTCGGAGCTGACTTCGGGAACACATAGATCAGTGAAATGAACAGGAATGTGGCACTAAAATGTAATGCAGAGAGGTATGAAATGATTTATTTTGGTAGGGAAAATATGGAGTGACAGCATAAATACAGTTGTAAAATTTTAATTTTACCAAGGACATAATTTTACCAAGGACAGAAAGACTTGGCGATCTATGTGCGCAAGTTTTGAAAGGTTGCAAGACAAGGCTATTAAAGGCGCATAGATGATCCTTGACTTTATAAATAGAGCTGTACGGCTGAACTGTAACTCCAAAACATAGGGGCTTGGAGTCTCGTGAGATCTAATTTTTTTTTTAAATCTGAAATCCAGCCAACCTGCCAATTTCCTGGTTGAGTAGACAGGACAAAAGATGGGCATTTAAATATTATAAGCAAGCACAGAGTCTCACGCGTAACTTCCCTTTGATGTCAGTGATACATCATCATCTACATCACACACTGGCATATTCATTCCGTTTACCCTTATAGTACAATCTGTGGGCTGTAGGTCTGCTCAGAGTGCTACTACCTGACTGAAAGTCAAGCCTATCAGTCAAGCTGAATTCAAGGCCCGAATTGTCAGAAACAAAATATGTATGATAAAGCTTTGTGGGGAGACCCAGATTTCCAGATTTCCTGACTGAAACCTCATGATCCTATCACGGGCTCAGAATATCCACTCCTGTCAATACTGGGGACATTGTGTCCAAAAGCAAGTTATGCTAAACATTTCTGAAACACCAGTTGGACCCAAGCTGGGACATTTTGGAAAGCAGGAGGCTTCCCTTTCTCTCCAGCTCTCCACAATAGCATTTGACTGCTATACAAATAACTGCAACTTCAATTATCCATTCAACAGTAGCTCCACACCACCTCTCCATCACAGTCTCTACTTGTCACAATGCATAAATAAAAGACACCAGAACATCAACATTTCAAACCAAACTTAGAAATGGAATCATGCCATTTTACATATAAACCTTTTTAATCCTGCAGTGCTTGGCTTGTCGTAGTGATCCTATGCAATGCTACTGCACTTGTTGCAGCATCGCTGCTGGAAGGCTGCTGACTTATGTTGTTGCAACTGTATCTGGCCTTTTGGATGATCTTGAGCATCTTTGGCACTGGAATGCCAGGCTTTGGACTGCATCACCTCAGCATGGGCTGCAACAATCTGGGTCAGCTGACGGAGAGGCAACGCACACTAGCTGACTGGCAATGGTGGGAGAATGAAAGCGTGGTCAATGTCCTGAGAGGATAACAGCTTCTTACTCCATGGAGTCACTGCCCCTTCTCCTCAGTGGCATTCCAAATGTCCTCGCTGTGGGAAATAAAGATGGAGTTTGAAATGCCTCTGGTCACAATCTTCCAGTATTCCTTAGATGGTAAAGTGAAGAATGAGGACAGGAGGACTGCAAATACGGTTTCTTGTCAAAAAAAGAGAGGGACTGTATTAGAGGTCACAATTTCTTGAAGAATGAGTTTCCGCTCCTATTCCAGCCCAAGTGATGTAACACTCTGCAAGTCCCTTTATACATTGTTGTGTGCAGTTATGATGGCAGCAGTCTGAGATTCCACTATAGAACCCAGGGTGACCTCAACTTGTGCTGGAGTTGATGATGGGACATTGTTCATCAGATGCTGCATCATGGTTGGGTCTGTGAATGGCATCGACCACATGGGGAAAGAATCATTTCCAAGCCCTAGGTGAAACCATCTACCATGATGGTGCCTGACTTCTCTAAACTTTTCAAAAAGCAGGTAAGCTTTCTGGCAGGTCTGCCAATGTACCAAGTGTTTCATTGTGTGTACCCATCAGTGTTATCCTTCTGAGCTCTCCATCGATATCCTTATCAGCGTCCTCTGCTGTCAAACTCATTTACAAACTTACCTTCCGGTGACCTAGTCCCTGAGCTGCCCTTGACCCCTGCCCTGGCTGCAGGCCTCTTGTGCTTTGTGAGAATATGATAGTGTTTCGCCTTCATCATTCTGTTTGTGCTCTTCCATTTCTTTCTCTTCAACCAATGCCTGTGTGTTGCACTTCCTAGTTATCTGAAAGAAGAAAGTCACAAAGATAGCATTATGCTGATGATAGGTGGAGGCAAGAGGATCATGCTTACACAACGCACAGCTAAAGAGATTTTGGGATGATAGTGAAAAAGATGTGAGAAGGGCGATGAGGTATGAACATATCATCATATTCAATGGTTTCAGCCCTGCTACTGGTCTCAGACATAGATGTTCCATCAATGGTAAAGACATGTAACTCTGCTGGTCCCCTGCCAGTGAAATGTTGCTGCTTCCAGTCATGTGCCATCTGTTCCAGTAGAGAGAGGAAAGTGTGTCTGTGAGTGTGCAATGTATTTGGCTGATATACTTGTCACTTCTGAGTTGCTGACAATGTTTGCAATCTGTGAGATGTGGGTGTGTGACTTGCAAGAGTGCTAAATGTGTGAAGACCGAGTAAAGCTGTGAATGTTGGGTATGAATCAAGATTGACAAAAGTTGTTTAGTTTTATTTGTTCATGGAACGTGGGCATTACTGTCTGGGCCAGCATTTATTGCCCATCCCTGTTAAGAGTCAACCACAGTACAATGGGTCTGGAATCACATGTAGGCCAGACGAGGTAAGAGTGGCAGATTTTGTTCTCTAAAGGGCATCACTGGACAGGAGAGTTTTTACGATAATCGACTGTGGTTTCATTGTGATTATCGGACTTTAAATTTCAGACTTTTGTTGGATTCAAATTCATCATCTGCAATGGGATTTGAACCTGGTTTCCCAGAGCATTCATAGAATCATAATATCCCTATAGAACAGAAGGAGGCCATTTGGCCCATTGCGTCTGCACCAACTCTGTCAGGTTGTCTTACCCAGGCCTCCTTCCCTGCCCTATCCCCGTGACCTTGCACATTCACCATGGCCAATCCACCTAATCTGCACTTCTTTGGACTGACAAAGCACCCAAGAAAACCCACGCAGACACTAGGAGAACGTGCAAACTCCACAGAGATAGTCACTTGAGGCTGAAATTGAACTGGTGCTGTGAGGAGCAGTGCTAACAACTGTACTACCATGCCCTCTCTCTGGATTACTAGTCCAGTAACAATACCACTGTGCCATTTGCACTCCAACTAAGTATGTAGTAAGGAGTACAATGAATGGAGCAGTGCCTGAGGCTATATATTTTGCTGGTGAAATATGGCATTTGAAGGAAAGCTCAGTGATTTTGGCGACTCATGTGAGGTCATTGACCATCTTGCGGCACTGCAACCAGGTCCTCAGTTCTTGGCTTCTGGACCACCATGGCTACCTGGTCAAACTGCCTGATAGAATTGTGTCTGGGTGGCCTCCAGGTCCCCTGTAGATAGATGGCATCTTTCCTTCTCTTTACCTGTTGCACCACAGCATCCATTGCAGAAAATGGTGGGGCACAGTCTGCCACATTATATCATTCTTGTGTCTTTCCAGGTCAGAATCTGTTGTAGAATGAGTTCCAGCTCCTGCTCCAGTGAAAATGCCTCACTTTAAAAGGTGAAAGCGAACCTTAAGTAGTGCAGGCTCGATTAAACTTCTGTTAATCTGTCACAATTGCTCACCTGCTCAGGCTGCAGGCACTTTGCACCGGTTGCACTTGGCAATTGTTTGAATTCGCAGGCAGCGCAAAGTTTGCCAGCTGCTGCGTTGGAAATAGCCGGTGAGGGTTAACTGCACAACTGTGTCTATTTTCAAGGGTCATGACCTATGATTGTAGGATCCTTCAGATACGAGGATTTGATTTATTATGTTTTTTATTGTTACAGTGAGTGGAAACAAATGATGGACAAATCTCTACCTTTACTGAAATGTTATGAAAAAGTCACAGCATCCAATCAAGCAGATGCATGGCTGAATTAGTATCAGATTACTCGATGCCAAGCTGTATCAGGCCTCACTGTGCAGGCAAGCAGTGGGCAGGTCACTATGTGTGATACTATGTGATAAGTGGATGCTCACTGTGTGATAGGTGGCTGTGCAGATAATATCCTCATCAGACAGAGTAGCAATGAGAAAAAAGCCACGAATGAAGAAGTAATCAAAGCCTTTGATACATACTTCAGTCTGAGAAACAATCCTATTATCGAGTCAGTTAAACTTAGCAACTGTTATCCGTAGAATTCCTACGGTGTAGAAAAAAGCCATCTGATCCATTAAATCTACATTGACTCTCAGAAAAAGTATTCCACCCAGACCCTCCCTTCCACTCTATCCCTGTAAGCCCACACATTTACCATGGCTAATCTGCACACCTTTGAACACTAAGAAGCAATTTAGCATGGGTAATCAACGTAACCTGCATATCTTTGGACTGTGGGAGGAGCACCCAAAGGAAACCCATGCAGATGTGAGAAGAACATGCAAATGCCACACAGTGACCCAAAGCCAGAATTAAAGCCTGGTGCAGTGAGGCAGCAGTGCTAACCAATGTGCTACCGTAAACACAAAGTACATCCATTATTCTCTGCGGACATGAGTTTAGCCAAATTCGGAAAGAGTTCGATCCTCATGAAGCTATATGAAAATAGTAGTTTTTGGCATCTATCCCTCAATGAAAAGTTTAAGTTACTCACAACTTTCATTAATCCAACAGGAAGTTTTTGCTACAGCAGATTGCCTATTGGCATCAAATCAGCACCAGAATCTTTCAAAGGACAATGTCAGCCATCCTAGAAGGACCAGATGGAGTTGTATGTCTTGATATACTCAGATAGAACATGCCACCAGAGTGTGAGCTGTGCTACGATTTTGATAGAAAGCAGGACTTACGTTGAACAACAAGTGTGAACTTTTGCGGCCAAGATTGGCCACGTTGAAGAGGCATCCGGTGTTGATCCACAGAAAACAAGAGCTATCAAGGAGTTTCCAGCCCCTTGCAAAGTGACTGAGCTCCAGGAATTCATGGATAATGGTAAACCAAGTGGAGTAGTTCCTGCCCAATCTAACAGTCACCAGCTATTACATCAGGACACCATAGTGCTAGGAGGAAGCACAACAGAAATCATTGGAGAAAATCAAAGGGGTGCTTATATTTCTTGATAACTTAACTCACAATGATCCAGAGCTGTCTATTATTGTTGCTGCAACTGTAACTTTAACAGGGCTCACTGAGATACACTGAAGCTGATGGTGAATGTGAAATAGGAGTGTATACCATGAAATCATTGTTGAAGATGAACAATGGCATCCAACCTGCAGTTCTAAGCTATCATTCAATTGCACTCCAAAATGGTCTAACAACATATGAACTCCTTATGGGGAGAAGTCTGAGAACTCACCTATTCTCCCATGCACCACAAGACCAAGATGAGAGAAAAGGTGAGGGATAAAAATGCTGAGTATTGTTGTAGTCTGGTAACTATGACAAATGTCGCAAAGCAAGTTACCTGCTAGACCTCCAACTAGGAAAGGCAGTTTGGATCCGAGACCAAGCTCATTATGGCCAACATGTTGAACAACACAACACTGTGGCCTAACCTTATCCAAACAGAATAAGTATGTTGAGACGGAACAGTTCATACTCTGATTACCATTCAGAAATAACCAGTGGAAGCAGTTATCTAGCTAATCTAGCTGTCCAGAGATGCTGCATCCAGCAATCCAGATGGTAGCCCAAATAGTGAACCTAAATCATCTACCAATTCCCCTCCTGCCCAACAGGGTCTGTAAGATCACCCACAGAAGTCAAACCCCAATCTCCTCCAAAAGAGAAGGGGAATCAGCATGGTTGACTCGTGAAAATCATCAGAGTATAACACAGAATCCAATCATAGAATCATAAAATACCTACAGTGCAGATGGAGGCCATCTAGTCTGCACCAACTCTCTGACAGAGCATCCCACGCAGGCCACCTCCCCCTGCCCTATCCCCATAACCTACATGTTTAGCCCACTAATCCCCCTAACCTGCACATCTTTGGACTGTGGGAGGAGCACCCAGAGGAGACCCATGCAGACATGGGGAGAACATACAAACTCCACACAGTCACCCAAGGCTGGAATTCAACCCAGGTCCCTGGTGCTGTGAGGCAGCATTGTTAAAAACAAAAGAATAAGGAACAGTATAGTGCAGGAACAGGCCCTTCAGCCCACCAAGACTGTGCCGATCACGTTGTCCTATCTAAACCAACCACCTGTATCCCTCTATTCCCAGCCTATTCATGTGTCTATCCAGGTAAGTCTTGAAATAACACAAACATGGCTGCCTCATGTTTTATATAATGTTTTATATAACTTAGGCATACTGTGTCTTGGCGTTTATTGGTAGGGGGATTGAATTTAGGAGCCGCAACGTCATGTTGCAACTGTACAAAACTCTGGTGCGGCCGCACTTGGAGCATTGTGTACAGTTCTGGTCCCCACATTATAGGAAGGATGTGGAGGCATTGGAGAGGGTGCAGAGGAGGTTTACCAGGATGTTGCCTGGTATGGAGGGAAGGTCCTATGAGGAGAGACTGAGGGATTTGGGGTTGTTTTCGTTGGAAAGAAGGCGGCTAAGAGGAGACCTTATTGAAACATACAAGATGATTAGAGGTTTAGTTAGGGTGGACAGTGATAGCCTTTTTCCTCGGATGGAGAAAGCTAGCACGAGGGGACGCAGCTTTAAATTAAGGGGTGGTAGTTATAGGACGGATGTCAGAGGTAGGTTCTTTACCTAGAGGGTGGTGGGGGAATGGAATGCCCTGCCTGCTGCAGTTGTAGATGCGCCTAGTTTGGGGGCGTTTAAGAGGTCCGTGGATAGGTTTATGGATGGAAAGGGATTGGTTTAGGTTAGAGGGTCATTGCTTTTTTCTTAATTGGTCAGCGCAACATCGTGGGCCGAAGGGCCTGTTCTGCACTGTAATGTTCTATGTTCTATGTTCTATGTTCAAATACCTCACTTGGCAGTGCATTACAGGCCCCCACCACCCTCTGTGTAAAAGACTTCCTCCACATTTCTCCACTGAACCTTTCCTCTCTTACTTTGAACTTGGGGCCCCCTCGTAATTTCTGCCCTGGGAAAAAGCTTCCAACTGTTCACATTATCTATGCCCTTCATAATTTTATTAAATTTTAAAAGGTCACGTCTCAGCCTCCATCTTTCCAGGGAAAGCAATTCCAGTTCATTCAATCTCTCCTCACAGCTAACACCCTCCATACCAGGCAACATCCTGGTAAACCTTCTCTGTATTCCTTCCAAAGCCTCCATGTACTTCTGGTAGTGTGGTGACCAGAACTGGACACGGTATTCCAAATGTGGCCGAATCAATGTTTTATATAACTAAATAACCACTGTGTCACCGTGCTACACTTGTAGTTGTCCTTACAGAAAAGGAATGAAGGAAGCAAAAAGGGTCTACGAGAAGAGAACAAGATTTAAGGCTGCAACACACCAGAGTTAAAGTTGTGGCTTGTGGATATGGAGGGGATGTTTTCTTTTGTAAGAAAATCGAGACCTAGGGGTTTCTGTTTAAAAATAAGGGGGTGGAGGGGGAATTCTCCCAGCCTGCTTTGCTGCTTGAGCAGCTCAATGGGCCAGGCATCATCAGCGGAGGCCATTTAGTGGGCTTCCTGCTGGGCAACACATTCTCTGTGTGTCTCCAGCTCCAAGTCTTTTTGGAGTCATCAGCTCAGAATTAATATTGAAATTTTATTTGAATATCATTAGTGGGCTTGGAACCGAAGTCTCCTGGCCCCCTAGCAACTCCACCATCTCCCTCCGCCCCGCCAGGAGTAGCTCACTCTAGCAGGGTTTACTCCTGCTTCCCACTAACGGTGAGCAGGCGGGTCAACCTCACTGGAGTGAACAGAGGCCATTGAGGCCCCCACAGGGTGTTGGGTGTAAGGTGGTGATGCTCCCTGGGCACTCTGTGATGCCCAGAGTGTGGGAGATTCATTCTGAAAATCTTGCGAAAAAAATTGGCAAGAATTACTCCAGTTCTCACGCAAATTCAGCCCTTAGAATTTACTTGGGAGAATTGCCTTCAAGGGGTCTCCCATTGTAAACGGAAGCAAGGTGAGGTTTTTTTTCTCTTAGAAGTTCGTGAGTCTTTGGAACTGTCTTTCTGAAAAGGCAGTGGAAGCAGAATCTTTGAATAATTTTAAGGTATAGGTGAATAGATTCTTGGTAAGCAAGCGGGGTGATAAATTATTGGGGGTAAGAAGCTACAGATTTGAGGGTACTATCAGATCAGCCTGATTTTATTAAATGATGGGGTAGGCTCAAGGCACTGAATGGCCCATTTCTGCTCCTTGTTCATATCTTCGTAGCATATGAAATTGGCAAGCAGGAAATGTCCAACTGGTTCATCAGAACATTATGATGGCTGGAGAATTGTAGCTAAATATTTCCTTACCTCTATTCCCTCTCGGAGCCATATAACCTGCTATAACATCCAGGCAAGAATTTATAAGACATCTGTTGTACATATTTGAAAACAAACAAGATTAGAAGTTATAATTAGGCATAAAACGATGAGAATGTTTGCTCTATCATATATTTTCTCCTGTGAAAGAACTTAATATTGGGCAATTTGTGGAAGCAGGAAGCAGATAGCTAAAAATCGCCTTGAAGGTCACAAAGAAAATATTAAAAAGGATGTTGTGTCGATGCAATGACCGAAGGTCCCAAAACGTTACAGTAAATATAGGACAACAAACTGGCTGGATGTCCTCAAATGTCACTGTTATCAATGGTCACACAACCCCATGACTTGGGAAAACATTGCTGTATCCTACAGAAACCAAACAATCATTGTCATATGTTCATTGAATTTTCATCATTAATGATGAAAAGATAACATTGAGACCCAAACGGTGAGAAGGAAAGGATAATATATTTAACATTGCCCAGCTTGCTTTGTCTGGTGCAAGAGATTCTGTTCCTATCGCCCTCATAAAATCATTCCTCAACTCTACAAATTATGAGAACAAAATGCACGTGACAGAGGGTTTGGCTCAATCTCAGATTCATTGTTTATTGAAGCTCACAGAACTTGCCTCAGTATATGCCCTTATTGTCCTGGCTCAAATGTTGCTGGGAAATTGGCTAAGTTACAGAGACACTAAAGGCTGATGGGAAATGTGGCTAAGTTACAGGAGACACGATAAGGAATCAAGCAATCTGCCACAGGATGCAAGGCAGCAGGAGGTCTGGACTTCAAAAAGTGATCCTTATCAATTTGAAGTGCCGGAGATGAACAAATGGTTATCAACAATCACACATCAGACGGGAAGTGAGGAAGTAATGATTGTGATGGATGGGAAGCCATTAACAGGGACATCTGTAGTAATCTGAAGAAACAAAGAAATACAAGCAGACACACAGTCCCAACGAAGATATAAATGTTGTGACAAGCTTAGCCAAATCAGTGACAACTTATTAGAAGAACAATTGCAGAAGGAAGCCTCAAGTGTTTGTCTTGAAGAAGCAGTTTGATGCCCGTTTGTACCTGTCCTGTACAATTAGATGGTGACATCTCCACAACTTCACCGGAAATCATTAGAAAAGTATTGTTTCTTTAAACGTTTGCTGAGGAAGTTGTATTGGTAGCAAAGGAAGGAAAAATAATTTGTTTAAGGAAATTGTCACAAGAACCAGAGGCAAGATGAAAAGAAATTCTTTTGGACAGTGAGCTGTTACAATCTGGAATGGTACAGCCTGAAAGGATGAAGGAGCCAGATTCAATACTAAATTTCAAAAGGAAAATTAGATACATGCATGAAAAAGCCAAGGGGAACGAAAAAGAGAGTGAAGCTATTTGGCAATTTTTTTCAATGAGTTGATTTGATTTGCTTTGATTTATTATTATCATATGTATTAACATACAGTGAAAAAGATTGTTTCTTGGGCGCTATACACGCAAAACGTACCATTCATAGAGAAGGAAACAAGGGAGTACAGAATGTAGTGTTACAGTCACAGCTAGGATGTAGAGAAAGATCAACTTAATGCAAGGTAAGTCTGATGGCAGCAGGGAAGAAGCTGTTCTTGGGTCAGTTGGTACATGACTCAGACTTTTGTATTTTTTTCCCGATGGAAGAAGGTGGAAGAGAGAATGTCCAGGGTGCGTGGGGTCCTTAATTATGCTGGCTGCTTTGCTGGGGCAGTGGGAAGTGTAGACAGAGTCAATGGATGGGAGGCTGGTTTGCGTGATGGATTGGGCTACATTCACAACCTTTTGTAATTTCTTGCAGTCCTGGGCAGCGCAGGAGCCTTATCAAGCTGTGATACACCCAGAAAGAATGCTTTCTATAGTGCATCTGTAAAAGTTGGTGAGTGTCATAGCTGACATGCCAAATTTTCTTAGTCTTCTGAGAAAGTAGAGGCATTGGGGTGCTTTCTTAACATAGTGTCGGCATGGGGGGACCAGGACAGGTTGTTAGTGATCTGGACACCTAAAAACTCAAAGCTCTCGACCCTTTCAACTTCATCCCTGTTGATGTAGATATGGGCATGTTCCCCTTTACACTACCTGAAGTGGATGACAATCTCCTTCATTTTGTTGACATTGAGAGAGAGATTATTGTTGCCGCACCAGTTCACCACATTCTCTATCTCATTCCAGTACTCTGTCTCATCATTATTTGAGATCTGACGCACTACAGTGGTGTCAGCAAACTTGAAAATCAATTTGGAGGGGAATTTGGCCACACGGTCATAGGTGTGTAAGGAGTATACTAGAGGGCTGAGAACACAGCCTTGTGGGGCACCGGTGTTGAGGATGATCGTGGAGGAGGCATTGTTGCCTATCCTTACTGATTGTGGTCTGTGAATTAGGAAGTTCAGGATCCAGTGACAGAACGAGGTGCCAAGGCCCAGGCCCATGGAGTTTGGAGATGAGTTTCGTGGGAATAATGATGTTGAATGCTGAACTGTAGTTAATAAATAGGAGTCTAACATATGGGTCCTTGTTATCTAGGTGTTCCAGGTTGAGTGCTGGGCCAGGAAGATGACATCTGCTACGGTCCTGATGTGGCGATGGGCAAACTGTAGTGGATCCAGGTAGTCCGGGAGGCTGGAATTGATTTGTGCACTTCATAATGATGGGTGCCAGAGCCACTGGCCAACAGTCGTTAAGGTACGCTGCTTGGTTTTTCTTGGGTACCATGATGATGGCCGTCACCTTGAAGCAGATAGGGACCTTATATTATTGTAAAGAGAGGTTGAAGATGCCTGCGAATACTCTCACCAGCTCTTCTGCACAGGATCTGAGTGCATGTCCGGGTACCCAATCCGGGCCAGTCCTTTCCATGGTTGACGTTTGAGAAAGCTGCTGTGACATCTGCAATGGTGACCCCAGATACAGGTCACCCAGGGCTTCCAGGGTGCAGGGCATACTCTTGCTGACCTCTTGCTCAAAACTGGCGTAGAATGCATTGAGTTCATCAGGGAAGGGTGCATTGGAACCAGCGATTTTACATGCCTTCATCTTGTAGCCTGTTATGTCTTGCAGACCTTCTCATAATCAGCGAGGGTCGGTGTGGCTAGTCTGGGACTTTAGCTTGGTCTGGTACTGCCTTTTGGCGTCCTTGATGGATTTCCTTAGATCGTATCTGGCTTTCTTGTATAGGTCAGTGCCACTTGACTTGAACGCCTCAGACCTGGACTTCAGCAAACAATGGACATGCCTGTTCATCCATCATTTCCAGTTGGGGAACAGGATTTGTGTCTTTGGCACACAGTCTTCTACACACTTACTAATGAAGTCTTACTGTAGTATTCATTCAGGCTGGTCGCAGGGTTTTTAAACACTGACCCATGCGTTGACTCCAAGCAGCCCCACAGGTGATCAGCCAATTCCTCAGACCAACTTTGCACAAATTTCTTTGATGGATTCTCCCGCTTCAGTTTTTGCTTATGGGCCGGGAGCAGGAGCACAGACTTGTGGTCTGATTTGCCAAAGAGTGGGTGGACGTTAGAACAGTAGGCACGTTTGATATTTGTGTAGCAGTGGTCTAGGATGTTTGGGCCTCTGGTGAAACAGGAGATGTGTTGGTGGTAACTTGGTAGTACACTCTTAAGTTTGTTGGCACCAGCATGATTAGCCAAATGGCATCTTTCTGTGCGATATGATCCCAGGGGGTGTTCCTGAGAAGGCAAGCAGGGAGGCAACAGGGCAGGGAAAACAGCAGAGTGCGTATGGGATGCTTGAGAATGGGTCTAAAAGTTGGATCTGAAACACTCCCAGTTTCAAGTCTGCCAAGCACTTAGAATCAAAATGATAAAATAGGGCCTGTTATCTCTATTCAATCTCCAGAGCTGCTGTCAGAGTTGCTCAGGTTTTCCAGTATTTTCTATGTTTAGTATTTGTGACCTAAGTAGCAGGGACAGCCCTGCCATCCAACAGCAGGCACTCATCTCAGGCCACCAGCCTCACCAGAGTTTGGAAACTGACCACAACTGCTGAAGAACCCTGAGGGGGATAGACCCAAGATCTTCCTTGTTCATTAGTGACCAGTTTAACAAAGGAACCCTAAGATGATTGCCAAGATGACGAAGAAATTACCATCACAAATTTGGTTTTGAGTGGACTGCAAAGATCAGGTACATTTGATGTCTAAAATGGTTTATTTTAAGCCTGTTTTATGGCCAAGAAATGCAATTTTCTAACCCAGTGACTGTTTTCAGGCTGGTCAGCCATGAACGTGAAAGGGAGTGTTTTCAAACTAACCTGCCGTCCTCACCTGGAGTAGAATGTGTGACCAAATTGTAAATGGAGTTCAATTAACAAATTTAATGCAACTTTCCATCATGAATTTCTATCTTTCACTTTTAGGATAGAGAATCAATGTCCCAAAGACTGAGTGGCCACTCCCCAAAGCCCAGCTCCTAATATCTTACATTCCTGATTCTCCTACTTTATTTGATTCTTCTGAAGAGGTGAGCAAGAGAGTGAGAATTCTGGTCCCAAGCCACAACCGGATAGAAGCAAGTGAATAAGATAAAGGAAGCACAATGGTTCTTGAAGTCAAAGAGATGGGCACAGGTGAGATATGTGACAAAAAAGGAGAGGGAATACCAGGATCAACATTATGGGAGTTGGGAAAGCAGAAAAGGAATGACCCAAAAGGGACAATTTGGAGGCAGAAAGTGTGAGAGGAGTGACGCCAGACCAACAGCAGCTAACAATGGATAGAAAGGAAAGGCCAAAAGAAGAACTGTGACATGTATCTATAGGAATATTTCCTGTTTGATCGTGGGTGATCTTAGCTCCATTTGCTCATATTGATTTTTTTATCCCCAGTACCCTGACCTAACAAGCAGCCTATGAATCTCAGTTATGAAATTTTCGATTGACCTAGTCTCCACAGCTTCTCAGAGGGAGAGAATTTCAGATGTTCATTATTCTTTGTGTGAAGAAGTTCTTCCAGTCATCACCCTCAACAACCACTTATTATTTTAATCTTATTTCCCACTGTTATTAGGTGGTTCGTGGCGCAATGGTTTGCGTCACTGTCTCTAGGGCAGAAGCTTTGGGTTCAAGTCCCGTTCCAAGACTTGATGAAGCTGCCTTCATAAGCGGCCAAACAGATATCAACTTGTAAGTCTTTCCAACACAACCCAGGTGGCAAGTTTTAAGAGTGGGAGAGATTCGTGTTCAGCGTGTGATAGATAGAAATTGGAGCCTCTACATCAGTGCTAGACATAGCTCTAGTAAAAGTGCATATTTTCACAGAAACTCAAACTCCCCTCACACTTTCTCCTTCCAGAAGACACAGTAAACCATGGCTCTGTTGGCGCTCTGAGATGGAGGTAAAAGATTCCATGGCATTATTCAGATAAGAGCCAATGAGTTATCCCTGGTGTCCTAGCCAATATTTATCCCTCAACCATCATCACTAAAACTTAGTGTGAGACCTCGCTACACAGTGTGTTCTCCAATGCAGCAGTAATTACATGCCAATAAGTACTTCATTGGCGGGGTATCATTTTGGGGTATCTTGAAGTCATGAAAGACTCTATATAAATGCAAGCTTTCTCAAGTTCTTTCTTAATAGCTATTAATAGACAGATTAGTACAAAAGAAAAAGGTTTTCCCTCATATACATCAGCAACCGTGTTGTCAGAAAAAAATTGTATCCAGGTAATTGTGGTGTACCTTGAGCATTATTGATTAAAGCAATAATATGGAACACTAGCAAGATATGACAGCCTTTATTGCTTTAATCATAAGACCATATTGGTAGTCATTTGCAGGTTATTGAATCTGTCACAATTGGGCTAACTTCTTTTAGACATGTATCACCAATGACAGGCCAGAGTTACGTGCAATAATTTACCTTCAGTTCAATTCAGTGGCTGGAAAGCAAGCCCCCATGGAAATTAATTTCATTGATTTTCTTTCCCCCCATCATCATTATTATTATTACGCAGTGAAGTAATTCTCTGCGCTGAAGTTTTCAAATGCCAAACAGCATGTTCACTGCTAATTGTTTAAAACAGGTTAAAAGAACTCAAGGTATTAAGGACACATTTGTGGGGTGCCCTTTGCCTTTGCCATAGCTGGAGTACTGTGTGCAGTTTTGGTCGCCACATTTGCACAAGGATATTTTGGCCTTGGAGGGAGTGCAGAGGAGGTTCACTAGGCTGATACCAGAGATGAGGGGGTTGGACTATGAAGAGAGGCTGAATAGATTGGGTTTGTACTCGTTGGAGTTTAGAAGGATGAGGGGGGATCTTATAGAGACGTATAAGATAATGAAGGGGATGGGTAGGGTAGAGGTAGAGAGATTCTTCCCGCTCAGAAAGGACAGCAGGACTAGAGGGCACAGCCTCAAGATAAGGGGGGGCAGTTTAGAACGGAGTTGAGGAGGAACTTCTTCACTCAAAGGGTGATGAATCTCTGGAATTCTCTGCCCATTGATGTGGTGGAGACTACCTCGCTAAATTTATTTAAGACACGGGTAGATAGGTTTTTGGTAGGCAAGGGAATTAAGGGATATGGGGAGAAAATGGGAAAGTGGAACTGAGCCACTTCAGATCAGCCATGATCTTATTGAATGGCGGGGCAGGCTCGAAGGGCTAGATGGCCTACTCCTGCTCCTATTTCTTATGTTCTTATGTTCTTATGAGCTGTTTCCTGCACAAACCTTATGTTGTTCTGAGTGGACACATACGCCAGAATTCTACTATCCTGCCTGCCTCGGGAATTGGAGTGGGCTAGGGGTGAACAATAGGAAGGTCCATTGACATCAGGCGGAATTTTCTGATCTCGGCCTACAAGTGATTCCAGAGCCACAGCAATGTGGTTGATTCTCAACTGCCCTCCAAGGTCAACAAGGGATGGGCAATAAATGCTGGCCAGCCAGTGACACCTATGTTCCATGAATGAATATAAAAGTACTGGACATCATAGAAAAGAACATTGCTGAGGCTGGAGGGGTCAATGATGAGGCTACGTGCATACCTAATCCTTCTCTGATCACCATGTCTTCCTGATCCCACAATTTCTTTTCTGACCCAAAAGCTGTAGATAGAGAGTGTCAGCAAACATTTATGTTTTTCTCCTTTTCTTCCCCCACAGACAAACCCTCATTCTTTTATCATTTCAGCCAAGAACCTGAATCTTTCCAGTCAACAGAGGAAAAGGAAGAAAACAATAACACTGAAGAAACACCATCACTCAATATTATACACACAGCTACCAGCTCAGACACTGGCAATTTTAGAGATTAGTTCAGATGAAGCTGAGGCAAACTTCCCAAACAACTGCAATGTTGGCAACTTTTAAAAACTGTTACAACTAAACCAAAACAATTCAAATAAAAAAAATGAATAAATGAAAAATTTGTCTCCAATAAAAACTACAAAGCTACACTTTAAATAGCCAAGGCAACAAAGATAAATCCCACAAATTTCTCTGATGGTTCCTTCAAGATATAGGGCATTAATTTCAGCTACAGAGTCCCACAGAACTCTGCTCTTTTCAGGTAGTGTTTAGGTTCCTTTATTTACACAGGATTTGGCCTGAATTCCCACCTGACAGCAGCTTTATCATCTCCTAAGTTCCATGGGTACAATGTCCACCAAAAGACACAGCTTTCTGGATTCTTCACAGCATTGCCTCTGGAAGCAGCCTTATTGATCTCCTTCTCCAGTTGTGCCAGGATTTTCCACCTTAGTCTTTAGCTGCCTTCCACTCACAGCTTCATTTCACAGCCTTTCTGAACAGTGAAAAATGCAAACTCCAAGATCCCCATGTCTCTTTTTACCAATTTGATTGAGTTTTCTGAAGGGGTAACTAAGAAGGTAGATGAGGGCAGTGCAGTTAATGTTGTCTACATGGACTTTAGCAAGTCCTTTGACAAGGTACCACATGGTAGGTTGTTGCGTAAGGTTAAATCTCACGGGATCCAGGGTGAGGTATCTAAATGGATACAAAATTGGCTTCTTCACAGAAGCCGGAGGGTGGTTGTAGAGAATTGTTTTTCAAACTAGAGGCCTGTGACCAGCCATGTGCCTCAGCGATCAGTGCTGGGCCCACTGTTATTCATCATTTATATTAATGATTTGGATGAGAATATAGGGGGCATGGTTAGTAAGTTTGCAGATGACACTAAGATTGGTGGCACAGTGGACAGTGAATAAAGTTATCTCCAATTGCAACGGGATCTTAATCAATTGGGCCAGTGAACTGACGAATGGCAGACGGAGTTTAATTTAGACAAATGCGAGGTGATGCATTTAATGGTAGGACACTGGGGAGACTTATAGAGCAAAGAGACCTAGGGGTACATGTTCATAGCTTCTTGAAAGTGGAGTCACAGGTGGACAGAGTGGTGAAGAAGGCATTCGGCATGCTTGGTTTCATCGGTCAGAACATTGAATACAGGGGTTGGAATGTCTTGTTGAAGTTGTACAAGACATTGGTAAGGCCACACTTAGAACACTATGTGCAATTCTGCTCACCCTATTATAGAAAGGATATTACTAAACCGGAAACAGTGCATAAAAGATTTACTAGGATGCTTATGAGAACTTGATGGATTGAGTTCTAAGGAGAAACTGGATAGACTGGGACATTTTTCTCTGAGCGTAGGATGCTGAGAGGTGATATAGAGCTCTATAAAATAATGAGGGGCACAGATCAGCTAGGTAGTTAATATCTTTTCCCAAAGGTAGGGGAGTCTAAAAGTTAAGGGAGCTGGGGCTTTTCTCTTTAGAGTGGAGGAGGATGAGAGGCGACTTAATAGATGTTTATAAGATGATGAGGGGGATAGATAGAGTGGACGTGCAGAGACTATTTCCTCAGGTGGATGTAGCTGTTACTCGGGGGCATAACTAAAAGCTTCATGGTGGGAGATGTAAGAGGGATGTCCGAGGTAGATTCTTCACTTAGAGGGGTGTGGAATACACTGCCTGCTGTGATAGTGGAGTCGGACACTTTAGGAACTTTCAAGCAGTTATTGGATAGCACATGGAGCACACCAGAATGATAGGGAGTGGGATAGCTTGATCTTGGGTTTGGACTTAGCTTGGCACAACATTGAAGGCCGAAGAGCCTGTACTGTGCTGAACTGTTCTATGCTCTATGTTCTATGTTTAAGGTGAGAGGGGAGAGATACAAAACATAAGAACATAAGAAATAGGAGCAGGAGTAGGCCATCTAGCCCTTCGAGCCTGCCCCGCCATTCAATAAGATCATGGCTGATCTGTCGCTGCTCAGTTCCACTTTCCCGCCCTCTCCCCATAACCCTTAATCCCCTTGCCTATCAAAAACCTATCAACCCGCGTCTTAAATATATTTCGCGAGGCAGCCTCCACCACTTCAACGGGCAGAGAATTCCAGAGATTCACCACCCTTTGAGTGAAGAAGTTCCTCCTCAACTCCGTTCTAAACCGCCCCCCCTTTATCTTGAGTCTGTGCCCCCTAGTCCTACTGTCCTTTCTGAGCGGGAAGAGCCTCTCCACCTCTATCCTATCCATCCCATTCATCATCTTATACGTCTCAATGAGATCTCCCCTCATTCTTCTAAACTCTAGCAAGTATAAGCCTAGTTTATTCAGCCTCTCCTCATAGTTCAACCCCCTCAACTCCGGTATCAGCCTAGTAAACCTCCTCTGCACTCCCTTCAAGGCCAAAATATCCTTGCGTAAGTGCGGCGACCAAAACTGCACACAGTACTCCAGCTGCGGCCTCACCAGTGCCCTGTACAGTGTCCAGAGGGGCAATTTTTTTTCAGACAGAAGGTGGTGAATGTCTGGAACACTAGCTACCAGAGGTAGTAGTAGAGACAGGTATAATTTTGACTTTTAAAAAGCATTTAGATAATTACATGAGGGATAAATGCGGGCAATTGGATTAGCTTAGGGGTTTTAAAAATAAAGGGCAGCATGGACAAATTGGGACAAAGAGCCTGTTTCCATGCTGTAAACCTCTATGACTCTCATGATTGAAATTTGACCTTTCAGCTGTTTTTATTCTTATCAACTTGTTTCCATTTTCCTAACAATCAAAAACACAAGTTGATTTCCCAGAAGTCTGATGTTACAGCCAGGAATTCCAATTTATAAGCTGCTCTTAGAAACTGGGAACTTTGTTTCTGTTTCAGTTAAGGACCATCTCAAAAGAACACAGGTAGCAAAACCACAATGAGTGCATACAACTACTGATTTCATTACGCTGATAAATAATTTAGTATGCAAATGAATCTTAAGGAAAACAAAATAATATAATTAATAAGCAAATGTGACAATCTCAATTGCTCTACAACTTTACATACGTCGATCAGATCATCACAGAAGATATTAAATGTGACATTGAAATAATTAAAATAATTGAAATAGCAAGAGTTCCTTTCAATAAAATGAATTTGATTCGAACAACAAGGAGAATAAGCCTACGTTCAAGAAAACATTTGCTTAAATGTTACATCTGGTCAAAACCTCAACAGTAGGCCACCAAGTGGTCAAAAAATCAAAGCCTTTGGCACAGTGATTAGCACTGCTTCCTCACAGCACTAGGCACAATTCCTGCCACAAGTCACTGTCTGTATAGAGTTTGCACATTCTCCATGTCTCTGCGTGGGTTTCCTCGAGGTGTTCCAGTTTCCTCCCACACTCCACAGATGTGCAGGTTAGGTGGATTGGCCATGCTAAATTAACTCTAGTGTCAGAGCAGTATTAATTATACTAATAGCAGATTAATTATATCGGATTACAGGAATAGGGCTGGGGTGGGATTGTGGTTGGTGCAGACTTGATGGGCCAAATGGCCTCCTTCTGCATGTAGGCATTCTATGATTTCATGATTCTGTGATTCTAAATATGAGCAAACAGAAAAATTCTTTGAATATCTTGGAAATGAGCATTTCCTATGGAGAATGTGATTCAGAATAAATACGGTTTACAATATTATTATGCAGTGAAAAGTATTATTTCTTGAGTGCTATGTAGACAAAACATAACATTCATAGAGTACACGGGGGAAAGGAAAGGAGAGGGTGCAGAATATAGTGCTACTGTGGGTGGTACGGTGGCACTGTGGTTAGCACTGCTGCCTCACAGCGCTAGGGACCTGGGTTCAATTCCAGCCTCAGGCCACTGAATGCGTGGAGTTTGCATGTTCTTCTCATGTCTGTGTGGGTTTCCTCCAGGTGCTCCAGTTTCCTCCCACTCTCCAAATATGTGCAGGCTAGGTGGACTGGGCATGCTAAATTTCCCCTCGGTGTCAGAGGGAATAGCTAGCATAAATATATGGGGTTATGGGGATAGCGTCGCGGTAGGATTGTTGTCAGTGTAGACTTGATGAGCCAAATGGCCTCCTTCTGCACAGTATGATTCTATGAAATGATTCAGTCATAGTGGGGGAGTGGACAGAGAAAAAGATCAACTTTTGAATATATGCAGAATACTGCTTGTAGGCCACACCAATAGTAAAGGGAGCCAAGAAAAATCAAGGGTCCAATCTTACCAGCCTTTCACACCACGCTCCCAGTGCAGCAAAATTGGACAATTTGGTGGCCAGCCAAATCTCCATTCACTGTGGCAGGATGGGAAAATCCCATGGCATGAACAGTGGTAAGATTTCAGCCCAAGAGCTTCTTAGACAAGCAACATCAAGGAATGAGCAAACATGAGCAATCAGGAGACATTGTGGATAGCTTTCAGTAGAAGCAGCTGGTGAAGTATTATATCTATTTCTTGGCTTGAAAGAAAGAAAAAGTATTAAAGAGGGATCTGCATATGGTGTAACACTGGCACAAATGCACAAGATCCAGGGCGAGGAGAAAGGATAGCATTGGTGCCAGCTACCAAGTGGCAAGGCCACACACTGCTGCAGGGGAATCAGATGAGATCTTGATGGACCAATCTACAGGGGAAACTGACCTGTGTACAAACTAAATGTCTGGATGTATGAGGAAATGTGTCAGCAAATCTGCACCCAGTTTAAAGGAACATGGAGAAGTCCAACAACAGCTTAGTACAGGGCTCCATACAAAATTTGGAACCCATCCTTTCCAATGCAGAACAGGAGTCCACTTTCATCAGCTCACCTGTGGGACCCACCATGACACAACATCCACTGACTGACACAGTTTCCATTGCAGCACATATGTGAATGCTCAATGTCAAAGGTCAGATTTCTGCCCTCATGCCGGCTCCGGACACCGCAGTTCAAGGGGGATTCCAGAGCACTCACAACAGGTCATTGTTCAGTTAGCTAAGGCACTTCACCATGGGAGTGGCAGTGGCTCCACGGAGCACAATCCATGGGAATGGCAGTGGCTCTATGGAACACATACTTACTGTGCTTTCCCAAGGTGTCAGAAATCACCCTAACGCTCCACCAGTGTCTTTCCTGTTACCCGTCCAGCCAGCCAGCTCAGGTTTCTGAAGCCTAAGCTGAGATGATGCAGTCTGGAGCCAGAACTTGCAGGCACAGAACTACTCCAGGTCATCTTCTAATGCCATGTGTAGACTCCTCAATTGGAGTCAGCATCCTTCAATAAGTCATGTTGCAAAAGGGAAGCACTACATATCAGCCCTACGACAGCCAAAGAATTAGTAGTCTATTTTTGTAAGCATATGTAATGATTAATTTTTTAAAAATTGTTGCAATGTGCACAGTCAGGTGATCTATATTTTTGTGCTGTCAGTTAGACTACTGGTAATTGGTGGGGAGATGGTGGCATAGTAGTAACACCACTCCATTAGTAATCCAAAGACCCAGCTCACACTCTGGGGGCATAGGATCAAATCTCACCACGGCAGCTGGTGGAATTAAAATTCAATTAATACATCTGGAATATGACAACTATCATCCAATGTCGTAAAAATCCATCTGATCACTGGTATCCTTTCGGGGAAGAAATCTGCCATCCTCACCTGGCCTAGTCCACATGTAACATCAGATCCACTGCAATGCTTTAACACTTAACTGCCCTCAGTTCAAAGGTTATCATGGATGGGCAACAAATGCTGGCATTGCCAGTGGTGCCCACATCCCAGGAAAGAATAAAGGGAAGTGTTGGAAGGAGAATAAGAAGTTTGTGACTGTTGGTTGAATTATATAGGACACTGTGGACCCTGTCACTCTCCCCTCCTCCACCCCCAGCCCCTCACCCCACCTTAGAAGATGGTGGGGATCACCTGCCCAGAAGAAAAAATGGCTGTTTCACAACCATTTAATGACCAATTGCTGTTACTAGGTTGGAAAGGATATTTCTGCCACTCAGAGATCAGAAGTCCCACTTCAGAGAGCTGCCGGCCATTCAGAGGCCAATGGATCGCGATGCACCAACAGCACCAGTAGGAGCAGCGACCACCAATCAGGCCATGAGGAGGCCAACTGAGACTGACCGGAACTTTGTAACTGTTTGGGATTTGGCTCAAGGAGTTGTCATGGGGGCTGACAGTCAAGGTTTCGAAGAGCAATGGGGTTGGGAGGGCAACCTGTTGGGGTTACATCTTTGGGAGGGGCTCTCCAATGGGCCCAGGGACAAAGCCCCACCACCAGCTCCCACTGGGAAACATGTTGGGCTGGCTGTTTACTGTGGGCCTCTTCTCTCACAATTAAATGCTGGTAGTAGCAGGATAAGTCTCTAAAATGAGCTTTCATTCATTCTTACGTGGCAGGAACATTAGTTGCCCACTGCCAGTCCTGCCACTGGTATAGTTGGAGGCAAGACATGGCTGACAGGTCAGCAGTTGGCAAGCTGGATTTAACATGCCCAATTGCCTCCAAACCCATTGGCAAAAGAAAAGTATATCCAGCCCATAGATTCTGGACAGAAAGGAGCTGTTAATGTTGCTTCCTCCCTTCCTCTACTCCCTGTTGCACATTCCTTTCCTCCACTTCTTCCTGTTCCTCCTCCTCTTCCTCCTATTCCTCATCCTTACGGATGAGACCTGTTCATTTGACTACTGTACTATAGGTCTCTTCCAATGTGATCCAAGCAGCAGAAGAATTCTTTGAGGAGATCAAAGCTGTGATCCATATTATTCCAGCGGCAGCAGTTGGCTCTGATTGTACTCCTGCAGCACACATTTGGGTAGGTTCCGCACAGGGGTTATAACTATGTCATGAGTGGATAGTAACCAGCCGTGACTTGCCTTGGTGAGTCAAAAATAGGTGATTTGATTTGATTTGATTTATTATTTCATAGAATCCCTATAGTGCAGAAGAAGACCATTCAGCCCATCGAGTCTGGACCGACCACAATCCAAACCAGGCCCTACTCCCATAACCCCACATATTTACCCTCCTAATCCCCTGACACTAGGGTCAATTTAGTATGGCCAATCAACCTAACCCGCACACCTTTGGAGTTATCACATGTATTGTGAATACATGGGGGTGGCACGATGGCACTGTGGTTAGCACTGCTGCTTCACAGCAGCAGGGACCCGAGTTTGATTCCCAACTTGGGTCACTATCTGTGTGGAGTTTGCACTTTCTCCCCGTGTCTGCGTGGGTTTTCTCTGGGTGCTCCGGTTTCCTCCCACATTCTGAAAGATGTGCTGGTTAGGTGCATTGACCCAAACTGGTGCCAGATTGTGGTGACTAGGGGAATTTTACAGTAGCTTCATTGCAGTGTTAATGTAAGACTTGTGACTAATAAATAAAATATCAGGATACAGTGAAAAGTATTGTTTCTTGCACGCTGTATAGACAAAACAAACTGTTCATAGAGTGCATAGTGGAGAAGGAAAGAAAAGGGTGTAGAATTTAATGTTGTAGCTACTGATAAGGTGAAGAGATAGATCAGCTTAATATCTCTTGGGCTGATTCAAAGAAGAAGCTGTTCTTGAGTCGGTTGGTACGGGATGGCACAGAGAACTGCTGAATGAAGGAATCATGACCACTGCAGGATAACAGGTATTCAGTAGCCTGATGCTGCCTGTGATCCCACACCATCTGCACATTGTGGGAATGGGATCCCTTTCAGTTTATGAAAATAGCCAAGCAGTCATGAGGGCATGCAAAGCAATGTACTTGCATTCAAAGGCATCCGTCCCACAGCATGGGGAAACTTGCAATTCATGCAAACCCTAGTGTTTGCCCTGTTTCTCTTTGCCAAAAGGAAATGAGATGAAGCTGTCTCTCTGTATCCACCGAGTCTCGGTGACCTCCCTCATGAAGCAGTGTACTGCAAACTGCCAGATGTTGCATGTATTTCCAGCAGCTGCCAGCTTCATTTGAGTCTAAAAATTGCTTGTTGCTTTTTCCCGCAGTGTTATCTAAATCTGTCCTTGTCAATCTCCTTCTATAACAAAAAGTCAAATTATCATTTTATTTGATAACTGCTCTAGAATTATACTGTCTGTTTCCAATATTCTTTCCAAATGATACATGCACATTTTGTTCGTTCATACTGTCAGTTACAAAAAGAAACTCATTAACTTGTGGGAGCCAGGTTGTTTAGTGAACCCCTCATTCCGTTAGATCCAGTACATTTTTACAGACCATCTTGTGTATAGATGTGCTTTGTTAAGAATACACCTCAGGAATTGTACATATTTTCCCACTAGAGGTCTTTGATTTATACAACATCGATTCTACATTCAAATATCCTTTGCAGATCAGGATTGCTATCTGTGAAAGAGGAATTTACAATCCCAAACTGTCTTAGCAGAACATTTGCTCAGCTTCATCTACTCCAATGTTTGATATGGTTGCCAGACTGAGCTCCCTTCACACTATTATTTACTTGATTCTTCGCACTCTCCAAAGCTGCTATTTCCCTGATTGCGAGGTTGTCTGCTTCCTCACAAATGTCTGGTATATTATTGTCAGTTTGGCTGTCAGCCTTCGTTGGAGGGAAATAAAATGAGTCGAGCCTTGGAGACCGTGTTGAACTTCAAGAAAAGTTTTTATTCCACATGCATGAAGAAGAACTGGGCTGCAGCCTGAAATCTTAGGCTGCCCGTGAGCCCTCTCTGAATCTGTTAAATTGGTACAGGGTATTTTGAATCACAAAGGTTTACATTAGCATTTTAATTCCTTGAGTTGGATACAAGTTGGTTCTTCTAATCTTGTTTTGCAGACTGTATTGTTCAGTACAACTTCGTTAATCAGTTTTTGGACAGTTCCGTTTACCTGATTATAATGTCATTGTATTTGCCCAATCAATTTGCAATGATATGTTAATCATTTGCCTCCCTCCCTGTGTTTTACAGAAGACTGTACACTCCCTAGACTATATGGAACCTGGCTGTCTTAATGCCGGTTCTCCCATTGGTGTGATAATTCAGAATGATCTCCTGCACATCAGAAGTTGATAGCATGTGTTAATCATTATCTGTCAGCAGAGTAGGTCTCTAGCTGTCTGCATTAACTCTTTCCTTCCTCTTGTGAGGCCTGGCTCTCTGGGCTTGCTCTATGTAGCCCTGCAAATATTATACTGAAATGAAATAAAATACGAATGAACAAATAAATTAAAATAGAAAGGACACAATCCCCAATATTGCCCACAACAATCCCCCTGATAGTTCTTGGTCATACCCAAGAAAGCCATGAACAGACACCTATTGATATCTGTGTACCTTTTGTATTCTAAACTATAACTTGGAGATATCATTACCTGTTCTCATGGAAGCTCTCCTGCCTTGATCATTTTTGAGGACACAGTACCAGATCCTCCATATCATGGAAAGTGTCCTAACCACCCTGCTGTGAGTAACAGCCACTTGCTTCTCCCCTTCCCTAATGTTATGGGCTGCTAGTGGGTATGTTGAAGAACAGTCTAAGTTTTACACAGTTTCTGTTGTAGACAGCACATAACCGTGGACTGCACCAGCATTATACCCGTACTGGCAGTGTTCCCTATTCTAATTATCTCGGACCTATTTGTTAATCAGTTGCCTGCTGACCCTGGAATGAATATATCTCACCAATGTTGTGTCCCAGAGACTCCCACCTGGTCTGGATCCTTCACTTGCTTATCTGAACTGTTGATTGCCTGACACATACTCCTGAGTGAGCTCTGTTGCTTGGTGCTTGACCTGTCGGATTATCCTGCCTGGTATTTTGTCAATGTACAGTCAGCCATCCCATCAGGCCCCAAATAGGAGGCCTGACATTTGTCCGGAGGAGGGGTGAAATTCCTCCACTGTTAAAGAGTCTGTTACTTGCAGACAGAAGCTGTGACTGTTGTCACACAGGAGACTCCCCATGATTATTTCCGTCTCTGGTGTGATAAGACACCACTGCATTGGACTGATCTGTATGTCTTTAAAAGCTTCCCTTAACAGCAGAAACTCAACTATTACCTTGCTATTATTTGACAAGGGTTTAAGGTCCGACAGGTGCACACTATGTAACGTGCTGACTCTGAACAGCACTCCACAGTGCTCATGTATGCCAGGTCACTTCGATAGACTATATATCCCCTGGATCCAGTACGGTAAACCCAGCTCTCCTACACTGTTCCCAATGACCTCCATGCCTGTACCTGTGTATGTTAAGGAGGTTTACTTCATATAGATGCCGCAGGATAGTCCCAAGTCTCAACTCCTCAATGTCAGCCCAGATACTATCAATCAAATCTCTATCAAGACTATCACAAGCTCTCCTTTTGCTTATGTTTGGGTGGTGTTAATTATACCCACAGATAACTTCTCCAAGGCTTGCAGGAGCTCCTCTCCTTTTATGTTTATGGCAGTCAGTGCATACTCGGTCCCATATACCCTATATTGTATCTCTTTTTTGACTTCCGTTGCTACCCAAGTATAACTTTTTGTCTCAGTTAGCTGCACCGAATTCATGACTGAGTTTGCACTGCCAAATAACCCTACAATGTCTCCTAATGTGCTCCTTTTACTAGACCTGCGTACCCTAGATTTGGGGTTATCCAATAATTATAGTCATGTATGGTCTCCTGTAATCTAATTTTTGCCCATTTATTGGCACTTGGAGTGTGGAACTTCCAACAACCCTGAGACGTTATACTTTATTTCTAAGGATACCATCATGACATCATGTAGTGGAGTTTTACCTACTACAGAATGTCACGATGGTATCCTTAGAAATCCTTAGGTTGACCTCCCCTAGTCTGTCCAATGGAAGATCAACCAATTGAGGGTATCGAGTAAGCTTTTGATAGCCACAAGTACTAAGGCTATAATAACTAATCTCCCTACATCCGAGTCTATCTATTACATGGATACAGTATTCCTGACATTACTGACCCTCAAGGCCAGGTTCCCATACAAAGGGAGGGAGATCAGCCCATCCCACCATTAAATTTAAATATGGATTGAATATCCACATCCCCCATCCTGGTCCTGTAAGGTTACATGTACAAGCCCACATACCCAACTCCATGTGTGCATCATATATCCTTATGATAACCAAGTGTCCTTCTGAGTCCGTTTCTGTTTCTCTCTTTCCCAGCCCCTGATACTCTGCGTATCTACCACCTCCCCCTTTAAACTGTGCAGCTGTACAGCCAGATGTTGGACGAAATAGAACACTCTCTCCTTTGCATTACAAACCAGACGTGGGCATGGGAAACCAGTGCAGGAAGCGCCATCCCGTAAAGTGTCTCACAGCATCCGATCCCCAATCCATGTCGGCGCATCTGCAGCCCGGGTCTTTAATTCTAATCGGCATTCCAGGTCTCTTGAGGGGCACATAGACAATGTGCTTTCGCATGAATTTTCCCCATACTGGCGCGATCACTTGTGTCCGGTGGTTACTCAGTCGAAAATCCGATTTTTTTAATCCATTCGCCTGTTTCCCCTTCATGGGGAGCTGGATGTATTGACCCAGATGCAGGCAAGTGTCCCCCTCCACATGGACCGTCAGTGCCTCCCATGTCCGTATACAGTTCATCAACGAAAAAGGGGAGAAAGGGTAACATTATCCCCACTAACTGGGGAGAAAGTTAGGTCTCTTTAGGTTAGTTATGCAGTTTTAATTGTGTATAGTGTTTCCACCTTGGTGAACCTTTCATATCTACTAAGGCACATGAATCCCTTCAAACAATCACTTTGTGGAGTCCTACACATTGGGACTGCAGAGCTGCTCTTTCAGGAAGAACTTTGACCATTACCTTATCCCCTGTCTTGGGTTCAGGGTTCGGATACTTTCCTTCTCTCTTTCTCAGTTCCTGATTCTCTGCATATCTACCACCTCCCCTTTTAAACTGTGTGGCTGATGTCGGATGAAGTTGAACACCCTCTCCCTTGCATTACAAACCTCTGCACTCCCGGTCACTACATCCTCGGGAACTGTGATGGCTCTCCCGATCATTAGTTTAAAGGGCATCAATCCCGTCTCTCTAGCCGGGATTGCTTGCATTTTGATCAGTATAGTAGGCAAGATCTTTATCCAACCCTGTCCTGTCTCCACTAAGGCCTTTGTCAGACTTTTTAAGAGTCCTGTTTGTCCTTTCTATCATTCTTGAACTCTGTGGGTGGTATGGGACATGGAATCGCTGCTTGATTCCCATTAGGGCTTAAGCTTACTTCATTACTCTCCCTGTAAAATGGATGCCTTAGTTTGAGTCTAATTGAAGTGGGACACCCCACCACAGGATCACTTCCTCTGCTAATATTCTAGCCACTATTTCAGCCGAACAGTCCCTGCAGAGGAATGCCTCCATCCATCGGGTGAACTGGTCTATTATCACCCTCTGGGATTGTGGAAGTGGTTTGGTGAAGTCTATCTGCTACTGCTCCCATGGCCCCTGTGGTCTGGGTTGATACCTCAGCCTTACCTGGGGGGCCTTCCAGGCTCACACTGGGCATTACATATCACTGGCAATATTTGGCTATCTCTCTCCCCATGTCCTTCCACCACCAACATCGGCTCATTTGTTTAATTATTTTATCTCATGTGTGAGTCCATGGTAAACTTTCAGTAAGGTTTGCTTTATACATTGCGGCCAACTATACACCCATCCTTTCTCTAGATGTTATCTGAATCTTTTACATCCCCTTCTCTCCTTCATTCCTCTGCTTCTTCCTCTTCTGTTGCTAGTTGCACTTTCCCATCGCTATCTGAATCGTGCTCCTATGCAGCAACTGGTTTTACATCTTCCCCCTGCACTCTAGAGACTGTGCTGTGAGGGCTTTGGCTGCCCTGCTGCTGCGGTGTCTGTACCTTTATGTGTGCACTTATCTTGATTACTGCAACTTCTACTGGTGCTTTAGCTGCCTCTACCAACTTCCTTATACAATACTCATGCTATACATGTCCCATAACAGGAAGTTATGTATCCCCGTTGAGCCCAAACTACCGTGTAATTGTAAATTACGCCAAATGCATAACGGCTATCGGTGTAGATGTTAGTCCTCTTTCCCTTGGCTAGTTGCAATGCCTCTGTTAGGTCCGTCAGTTCTGCCACTTGAGCTGACTCGGTTCCTGGGATCAGCTTCTTTTTAGTACAGTGCCTGTTCTATCCATTACCACCCATGCTGTATGTGGGAACCTCTTGTGATACTTCTTAGATCCACCGACATATAATTCCATTACATCTTCTCCTTCTAACGGTTCTTCTGCTATCCTGCCGCTTTTGCCTTCATCAACTTCCTCTAAATAACTATGTTCCATATCTTCATTAAATAACATGGATGTGGGGTTGAGGCCCGAGTCCTTTACTATTTGTATGCGCTTATCTGCTGGAAGTAACACACTCTCCCATTTTGTTCGGCAGCTGTCAGAAACAGCCCTTAACTTTCCTGCTTCTAGTACCTGCACCACAGAGTGAAGGGAGTGGAGTGTAATCGGTTCCAGAAGATTTACTGGTTCTGATGTCTGTATTGCCAATGCCTGCATGCATCGGTGTAATCCTGCTCCTATAGGACTCCTTTCTGCTGAATAATACACTACTAGCCACATCTTGGCCCTGGTTTCTGGCCCACTACTGCCATGTAGCATCCCCCCTCATTGTGGCCATATACATGGAAGGGTTTGGTCAGGTCTGGTAACCCCAGGGCTGGGGCCACTGTGAGGGCATGCTTTATCTGTTCAAAGGCAATGTCCTTTCCAATCTCTACTCTACTCATTCCCGAGATTGCTTATATTGCTGCATGTTTGTTAAGGCTGGTGTAGTCTACTGAGAGTCAATAAGAGCCATCTAGATTTTCACTGGCCAAACAGGGAGTTGGTGAATGAATGGGTTCTTTTCGCTATTCCCTGCACCTGGAGTTCCTGCACTATGACCCTACTGCCTCTTTGGTCTGCTTTTTAATGGGGTACTGCTGGTGAGGTGGATGTGGATCTCCCTTTATAGTAACGGGGGTCACCTCCAACCTCCCACAATCTTGCTTGCCTTGTGCCCACTCTGCTGGGTATGCCTGTGCAATTATTCCCCACATTCCCTGTTGTTCCAATGCTACAGTAACCAGGGTGATATTTCGGACATAGTGTCGGATTTTCCTTCCCCATTAGTGCACTGAGTGAGACTTCTGCCTTCAATGCAGTGGGTTTTAGTGTTTATTACTGCCCCAGTTGTTCCAGCCAGTCTATCCCTAATATAATATAGGGTCGAATATAGGGATAGATTCCTGCAGCCGTCTTACATACCCAAATTTGGACTTTTATCCTGAAATTCTTAATTTCTCAGGGAGTGGGGTTCGCCCAATGTCACCACACGAACTCCATCTCTTGCTCCTTGGATCTGGGTCAGGGGTCAGTCTATATCGGTTATGGATATTGAGACCCCTGTATTTATTGAAATTGTACACTGCCAGCCCCTAACAGCACATCAATAAATATTCAGGAACTCCCCCCCCCCCCCCACCAAGGGCTGAGAATCACCATTGCTTCATCGCTCCGAATATCTTTGCCAGAGCCTCTGCTGAGAGTTGTATCACCGACCCAGGGGTTCCCGAACCCCCGCTATTCTTTACGGTGCTGGATCCCTGACCTCCCTTGTCTCCCCTTTGGCTCGGCAATCTTTCTGGTCATGCCCTGACTTCCAGCAGTTCTAGCATCTCTGAGCACCCCATCCCTGTTCTTTCTTACCCCTGCATTCTCTCATGAAAAGCCCTTCCTTCCCACAGTTGTAGCACTGCCTTTCTCCGTCTACCCTTTCCATGGGGTTCACCTTGTGCCCCTTCCCGGAATTAGCCTCATTGCCCTGGTGAGGATCTGATTATAAGTATTTCTTACCGAAATGCCTATCTCCACAATTCTCGTCAAATGTGGGCCCATTTCATCAGTTAACATCTTTAAGAAGATTTTGTTATCTCGGTGTGGGATGGCTGCTGCTGAATAGTGTTTGTATGCCTTGAACTTCCTCTCTGCATAGTCCTCTACCCTTTCGTTTGGTCCTTGCTTAATCAGGGTGATCAGTGTCCAGTCTGGACTGCCCTTTCCCAGGACAGTTTTTACCACTAATTTAAAAGCCACAAAGTGGGCGTCTTTGCTCCCCCCTCCCCTCTAGGTGATCAATGTGCGATCTCTAAATATCTGTGGCATGCCTGCCCAAACAGGTGTGGGGACCTTTGCCCTCAACAATAAATGAATGTCGCTATTCGTCAACCCACGGGCTTCCTGCAATTCAGCTAATTTATCCCGAAAAGGGCCGCTATCGTTTTGTTATTTCATAGGGAGTAGTTTGTTGAGAACCATCTGCTTTTCCCCCTCTGTAAAGGACGCTTGAATCTATTGCTCAGAGGCCTGTCCATCCGTGATCTTCCTTACAACTCGCAAAGGGGCCTATGGGCTATGGCTCGCCTTCCTCCTCGTAAGGAGGAGGAAATGGGTACCCGCGCTCACAAGTCCGCCCCAGTATATCCATTCCTCTAAACTATCCCATTGGGTCCGGTCATCACTGTCCTCAACTAAGTCTGGCACTGTTGGTAACACAGCGCCTACAAATCGTCCATGTGCTTTGTTCCTGTCCCCCTCCCACACATGTCTCACAGTTGCTACTCTCACTTCGTGATGCTCTCTTATTCTGTGGTTTTTCAATATGACTGTTGCAACTATTACTCTCTTCTCATACTTGCTTTTAGTTTCCTCCTTCCACTAGCCTTCTGCTTGGTCACGGAGGCATCCAGATTAAAGCAGTTCCCCATCATTTTCTTAATCAATTTTATATTATGATTAACTGTAGTTTGTATGATAGATCTCTTGGGTCTCTATTGTAAATCCCCTGTACCAGAGCCTGTTTTGTTACACCCGACCATCTCAGCCACTTTTGCACTCTCTCTCCTCTCAAGTATTTTTTCTTCCTCTCACAGCCCTACCCTCTTGTGGACTGCTCCCTCACAGCCATTCCTCCTCACTGTAAGTGAGACCCTTCATCCTTCCTACGCATGTTTTTCTCCAGCATGGTGGTCTACTCTCACAGAATCCTCCTTTGTGGTGCTACCGTCTCGTGGAATTCTTCCTCACTTCGACTCCTCCTCGCTGTAAGTGAGACTCATCAATCCTTGCTCCGGGCTTTTCCCGGCATGGGTTTTATATGCAAACTTCGCTGAAAATTCTTATTTAAGTTTTCTTATCAATTCTATGCCCCAGCGTGCGGTATTACCCTTCAATTTCCTTCAAGCTCATATGGTCAGACTCTTCATATAGCTCTTTAGTACCGCAACTTACAGCCAGCCAATGACTAATGTGCAATTGTTCCCCTAACTATGGGATGTATAATAAACGTACTCCCCCAAGTTGGAGTCACATAATCACCGGTCATCCAGTATGGTACCCTGGTCGCAGAGCCAATTGTAGGAAGGAAGTAAAACAAGTCGAATCTTGGAGACCGTGTCAAACTTCAAGAAAGGTTTTTATTCCACATGCATAAGGGAGAAGCAGACTCTGGGCTGAAATCTCAGGTTGCCTGTGAGCCCTCTCTGAATCTGTTAGATTGGTACAGATATTATATTTTTTCTAGTCACAGAGGTTTACATTAGCATATTAATTCCTCAAGTTGGATACAAGATGATTCTTCTAATCTCATTATGCAGGCTGCATTGTTCAGTACAACTTTGTTATCAGTTCTTGGACAGTTCCGTTTATAAAGTTAAAGTGTTGTATTTGCCCAACCGATTTACAATGATGTGTTAATCGATCTCCCCCTTTGCTTAATGTGCTTTAATGATGATCGGCTGGTAGTTCTGACATCTATCATTATGAGGTGCTTTGAAAGGTTAGTCATGGCATGAATCAATTATGGTCTCCCAGACTGCTGGATCCACTAGTGTTCGCCTACTGCTGCAACAGGTCCACAGCAGACGCCATTGCCCTGGCCCTGCACTCAACTCTGGAACACCCAGATAACAAAGACAGTAAGAAGTCTCACAACATCAGGTTAAAGTCCAACAGGTTTATTTGGTAGTAAACACCACTAGCCATCAGAGCGCTGCTCCTTCGTCAGGTGAGTGGGGAGTTCTGATCAGAGAAGGGCGTATAAAGGCACACACAGTTTACAGAATGCTGATTAGAATGCGAGTGTTGTGAGACTTCTTACCATGATTTATGATCATCAGAGGTGATTGGGACTCTTCTGCAATTTCCATTTGAAGATAGGCTTGAGATAAGTCCATCTTTGAAAATGTTTTCCCTCCTGCCAGTCTACCAAATAGTCCTCCATCAGAGGAAGCGGGTCCTCATTGGCACACGGTGCTGGGTTTACAGTTACCTTGAAGCCCCCATAGATTCTCACTGTGATTTCAGTCTTCAAACTGGCACAATTGGGGTGGCCCATTTGCTGGTCGAGACTGTTTCCAGCACCCCCATGCTCAACAGGCATTCTGATCTGGCCTCCGCTTTCGGCCTAATTACGTAAAGCACCAGATATACTTCAGGATCCTTGGACAAGCCTCTGACTTAAGTTGAATCTTTATCTCGACCCCTTTCATCTCACCCAGTGTCTCACCTTATATTTCCCTGGGACATCCTGTAACTTTGTCTTTGAATCCACCAACCTGTTACCAGGCTCCAGTTTAACTTTAATTTCTGCAATTGGGCGTAACCAAACAAGCTCGGATAGCCACCCCTGACCACGTACAATGGTAACTCCGCAAGCTGGTCCCTCAGTTGTACTTTTACCATCACATATCTTCTCAGTGGCACCACCTGCTCCACATAAATGCATAAGGTGATTTTTAAAGGCTTCAACATCAGTGTTTTCAATCTTTCTCTGCATACTGAGTCTGGGATCGGTGATATCACTGCTCCTGTGTCTATTTCCATTCTGATTACCTTCCCTTCCAGCTTTGGATGGACCCAGAATCAATCGACTTCTCTACCAGCCAATAACATATTCAACCGAAATTCTGTCACACTCGGACCTTCTGTCTCCTTGGCAGAGCCAGCAGACAGTCTGTCCTCTTCTTGACTGGTGGCTTGTATCTCGTCTCTAATCCTCAGGTTTGTCTCTCTCTGACTCCCCTTTTCTTCTTTTAATTGCGCCTGACAATTGTGGGCAATATGTTCCATCTGCTTATACCAGCGGCATTGGCATTTGCAAGTCCAGCACGTGGACTCTACGGCCGGACTTGCCACAGCAGTTGTATTCTATGGTTAACACCATG
This sequence comes from Carcharhinus amblyrhynchos, assembly GCF_965287045.1. NCBI lineage: Eukaryota > Metazoa > Chordata > Chondrichthyes > Carcharhiniformes > Carcharhinidae > Carcharhinus > Carcharhinus amblyrhynchos. The sequence continues at coordinate 23,855,143 of NC_137328.1, read as the reverse complement.
TTCTCTTGCTCCTCAGCTACTTTGTGTAGTCAGGCACTGTGTTGATTCATTTGCAGCCAGTTCCAGAGACGTAGCTACTTCAAAAGCCATTTTAAAGTCTAGACATTTTTTGTCAGCAGTTTCCATTCTATTGTTTCATTGTGTAGTCTAGACACCAAACAATCCTTCAAGACATCCTGTCGGAAAGTGCCAAATTCGAGGTGCTCACCTTATCTCTTCAACACAACCACAAATTGCACAATAAACTCACTTTCTAATTGCATTCCCTTATAAAATTGGAACCATTCTGTTATCACAAATGGCTTTGGCACATAATGATTCATTAGTGCTTCGCAGAGCTCCACTGGGGAACACTCTGCGGGTTTCCCTGCTTCTATGATGCTTCTTAATATAACAAACATTTTACTCCCTGCTAATGCAAGTTCTTCATCCACATTATTTGCCTTTAAATAAGGGTGAAAATGCTCTACGTATAGCATTCAGCTCTCCATCTCTTCGTTAAAAAGCCGCATCGCCCCGCCCCGCCGCTGGACAGGAAATTCCTCCCTAAAGTCAATGGACCTTTTGCTAGTTTGTCAAATTTTCCATCCCGCCTGTGACAATTTTACAGCAGCCAGGACTGGCAAACCTAGGCCAGACCTCAGTTCCAAAATGCACATAACTGCAAATGATGCAAAATCATGATGATATGGGCAGCCATGTTCTGATTCAATGACCTACCAGAATTACTGCAATGACGCTGCAATGCCACCCTACTATATACTAATGATTTCAAACACAGTAAAACCTGCTGGGGTGAGTATAAGCAGCCAATCTCCCCCCACATTTTCCACCCCTGTCAAAAACTAATATCTGCCCCCTTGCCTTTTCCTTCCAATTGAGTCAATGATGAATAAGAAAAGCTCCCACCATACATTATATATTTGATGTTTATTTTTAGGAACAAATGAATCAGGAACCCTAAAGAAAGTTGGTTTATTTTCAGTTTGGCCTGACTTATTGTTTCCAAGAAAGTATGAAGGGCTTTATACATAGTGAGTTGCTTTGAAAGTGAGAAATGCTTCTACAACACCTTAGCTCTGAAATTCTGGGATGGTATGTGTGTGTTGGGGGGCAGGGGGTGGATGCTGGGAGTGAAGTGTTCATCTGTATCATTTCCACAATCAGTAAGGATAGGAACAACACCTCCTCCACGATTATCTCCAACACAAGTGCCCCACTAGGATGTGTTCTCAGTTCCCTACTACACTCCTTATACACCTATCACTGTGTAGCCAAATTTCCCTCCAATTCGATTTTCAAGTTTGCTGACGACACCACTGTAGTGGGTCAGATCTCAAACAATGACAAGACAGAGTACAGGAATGAGATAGAGAATCTGGGGAACTGATGCAGCAACAATAATCTCTTCCTCAATGTCAAAAGGAAGGAGATTGTCATCGACTTCAGGAAGCGTAAAGGAGAACATGCCCCTATTTACATCAATGGGGATGAAGTAGAAAGGATCAAAAGTTTCAAGCTTTTAAGTGTCCAGATCACCAACAACCTGTCCTGGTCCCTCCATGCCGACACTATAAGTTAAGAAAGCCCACAAACGCCTCTACTTTCTCAGAAGACTAAGGAAATTTGGTATGTCAGCTACAATTCTCACCAACTTTTATAGATGCACTATAGAAAGCATTCTTTCTGTTTCTACCACAGCTTGGTAAGGCTCCTGCTCTGCCCCAAACCGCAAGAAACTACAAAAGGTCATGAATGTAGCCCAATCCATCACACAAGCCAGCCTCCTATCCATTGACACTGTCTACCCTTCCCGCTGCCTCGCAAAGCAGCCAGCATAATTAAGGACCCCACGCACCCCGGACATTCTCTCTTCCACCTTCTTCCTTCGGGAAAAAGATACAAAAGTCCAAGGTCATGTACCAACTGACTGAAGAACAGCTTCTTCCTTGCAGCTGTTAGACTTTTGAATGGACTTACCTTACATTAAGTTGATCTTTCTCTACACCCCAGATATGACTGTAACACGACATCCTGTGCTCTTTTGTTACCTTCTCTTTGAACAATATGTTTCGTCTGTACAGCATGCAAGAAACAATACTTTTCACTGTATGTTAATACGTGTGACAATAATAAATCATATCAAATCTAGTTTTATGCAATAACCCTGGCAGAGGTCCAGGAAACCTTCAGAAAAACTAATGAATGACCAATCTTAACATTTATGCCTGTCCCCTAAGTATTCGATTAGAGTCCCACTGGAGCTACAAAGTGTGAGCAGACGAATCTTGTGGAATATCAGGATACGTTACCCTGTTAACCCACTGTGGGAAAGGGCAAGTTCTTCGAAGATCATGTGACCGATGGGCCAATCAGGCTGGAGCACACAAATCCTGGGCACAGATTTTCCTTGCAGTTAGGTGCCTGGATTCATGGAGAACAGGAGCTTTTATATCACTCTCTGTAAATTATTACTCACCTTAATAGGCATTTATTTGTTGAACTCTTTGGCAGTAGTCAGTCTTTGCAAGATACTATACCCACCATCATGTAAAAAATGTAATATTGAAGGCTCTCATATCACTTCAATTCCGTTAATGCAGTCACATTTTTTAAAGTGATGAATAATAAACCATTCCACGTCCAGAATTGAAAATGTGAATTGCATATAGTACTATAGATTAAGTTTTCAAAATAGATAAGTGATAACAGTGAAATGATGTTTCAGTGAGGTACTTAGCTTTTGCTTTCCTTAGAAAGGAGCTTTGTAATAAATCTCGGTGGGGAAAAATGATTAGATCTTCTGCCATTGCTAAATGATACAATTGATATTTTTTCTTAGTGTAACACACTCATTCCATGATTTGCTTATATATTTGTTTCAAGTAGACACTCAAGCAAATTCAATGAGGTTGTGCTCCAAGGGTGTTATAGACCAAATTGCAATTCAGACTCCTGTCAAATAGTTCTCTTTGATTAAGAGGTGGCACTGTGGAACGGTGGTTAGCATTACTGCCTCATAGTGCTAGGGACCCGGGTTCAATTCCCTTCCACTGTTACTCTCTGCTTTTTATGCCCAAGCCAGTTTTCTATCCATTTTAGCAACCCACCTCAGATCCCATATGACTTCGCCTTGTGTATTAACCTGCCATGAAGAACCTTATGAAAGGCTTTATTAAAGTCCATGTATACAACATCCACTGAGCCATCCTGGTCAATTTTTTTTGTCACTTCCTCAAAGAACTCAATCAAGTTTGTGAGCCACGGCATTCCCTTCACAAAACCATGCAGTCTATCCCTAATAAGCCTATTGTCTTACAGATGTAAATACATCCTGACCTTAAGAATCCACTCCAATAATTTCCCCACCACTGGTGTAGGGCTCATGGGGCTGTAATTTCCCGAATTGTCTCTTCTGCCCTTCTTAAACAGGGGAACAATGTTAGCTACTCTCCAATCCTCTGCTACCTCACCTGTGGCTAAAGATTGCAGGGATAGCTTTGCTCAACATACTTCCAAAGTGCATTGGACATTTACAACTGTACGGGATGCTTAACAAAATATTATTATTTAATACATACATACCAATAAAATATATGAATATTGTTGATATTACATAGCATTATGCAATAATATTATACATTAAACACAAGTTGCAGTGTTATTTTTAAGACATACCTAGCCTTTGTAACATCTGCTCTGAAAGGGAGTTTAACACTCTCTTTATGACTGTAAAGAGACATGCAGGTTAGGTTGATTGGCCATGCTAAGAAATTGCCCCTTAGTGTCCAGGGATGCATAGGTTAGAGGGATTAATGGGTATAATATGTAAGGATATGGGGGTAGGGCTTGGGTGGGATTGTGTTCGGTGCAGACTCGATAGACCGAAGGGCCACTTTCTGCACTGTAGTGTTCTATGATTCTATAATTCTATGTATCTTCTCCCTCCTCAAGTTCTATTCTGTTCTCTGAGATCCTTTCAGGTTGGGTTTTAATTAAGTCTTAACAAGCAATGTCTTCCTGCTATTTTCCTTATATCTGTTTATTAATTATTGTCACTATCATATTGTTTTTTTCAGGGGACCTCATTAGAGACCTAGCTCTGATGAAGGATCGTCCAGGCTTCAAACATTAACTCTGTCCTCTCTCCACAGATGTTGTCAGACTTGCTGAGTTTCTCCAGCACTTTTTGTTTTTGTTTCAGATTCCAGCATCCACAGTATTTGCCTTTATATTGCTGCTCGATGCTAATTGGTCATCTCATTCTCTTATTCACATCAGTTATTACACTTCAAACATATTTCATTGGCTGTAAACTGCTTTGGGTTGTGCTGAAGTCTTGCAGGGTGCTATATAAAGAAAATGTTTCTTTCTTTATAATTCCACCACATACAGCAGTGAGGCAATCTTCCTTCAATGCTCATTATTCACCAATGGCTGCAGTTGGTGGTATGACTTCCTAAACTGGATTATCTTGCAAACTGCATATGAATTAGTTAATCCAGAAATATGCAACAGTTTTGGACTTTCCACGTGAAGATTTTAAAGCTAAAAGGAGGGGTATGAACAGCAGAATATAGCCACCTTTGGGTGGCGGTTTAGAACAAAGTTGAGGAGGAACTTCTTCACTCAAAGGGTGGTGAATCTCTGGAATTCTCTGCCCGTTGAAGTGGTGGAGGCTGCCTCGCTAAATATTTTTAAGACGCGGGTTGATGGGTTTTTGATAAGAGAGGGGATTAAGGGTTATGGGGAGAGGGCGGGAATGTGGAACTGAGACACGACAGATCAGCCATGATCTTATTGAATGGCGGGGCGGGCTCGAGGGGCTAGATGGCCGACTCCTGCTCCTATTTCTTGTGTTCTTGTGGGTGATTAATTATGTTCCTGAAGCTTGTTTAGACAACTAGATTTGCTCTTCTCGGTGAAGGAAATGAAACTGTAGAAGGAAACATCACTTATTTCAAATGAGCTGAAACTATGCCCCATTCTTAAAACTTTCTTCTAAATGAATTACAATGCAAATATCATGAATTTACCAAGGTTTTAATTTTTTCAAGATAGTAAGTTATTTTACCAATTAATTGTTGAAGGTACAATGAAATGATCAATCTAGAAATATCCATTTTGACTCATGGGGATTTTTAATCTAAAATGGAGGGGGAAGCAGCAGATTACAGTCAGATTAGGGTATACTGACACAGAACCAGTCACATTAGAAGCAATGTTAAATACCATCTGTGAAAACCAAAAGATCTTGCAAATCGATTCAGTGAGTGTATTTTCTTTTTTCAAAAGCTTTATCTTAATTTGAAACATAATAAGGATAGATTCACCAATCCCAGGGCGGAAGTAACACTTGAATAGACTGATTCTGAGAGAGCGCTATAGCCCCAATTATCCTGACAGATACTCACTCCCCTATCACTCCCTCAGCCCTCTATTCATGTAAACATCAAAAGTATTTTGTAGAATGGTTCAATTACTATCATAAAAGAATCGTAGAATCATAAAGAACAGAGGGAGGTCCTTCGGTCCACTGAGCTTTCAAAGAGCTGTCCGATTAGCTCTAATAAGCTGCTCTTTCCCAATTGCCCTGCAATTTCTTCCTTTTTAATCCTTTCTATCTCCTATTCTGCTATTGAATCTGCTTCCATCATCCTCTCAGGCAGTGCATTCCAGAACATAACAAATCACTGCATTAAAAACTTCTCCCCATCTCCCCTCTGCTTTTCTGTCAATTGCCTTAATTTATTTTCTTTGGAGCTCGGCCATTAAATGGCTAAAAATTCAATGGTATCAACTGTCAGGTGTAGGGGTCACAATGAACAGCAAATGGATGGAATGGTGGGGAATTATGGAGCAACAGTGATATAAGAAGAACCAGAGGGTGCAATCTTACCAGCCATTCACACTACACTCCCACTACAACGAGGTCAGGGAATTTGACACCCAACCAAATATCCATTCACTGCAGTGGGGTGGGAAAATCCTACCTGCATGAAGGGTGGTAACCCTCCAGCTGGAATCCGATTAGCTACTCACAGACAGTTCATTCGGAATAATGGGGCCCTAGATCCTCGCTTCCATCCATCCTTCTACTTATACCTTCTCTTCTTCCTTCTCTTGCTCTTTCCATGGTGGACTTTGTATATCAAGTGACAAGAACTCTGCACTCACAAGGGCCAGAAGCAACAGAAAATTGACACCATTGAATTTGATCGGTCGGAATCGAAAGGAAATAATTGCTGTTAATTTGAAGATTCACTCCAGCTAGTATTGACATAGTTGCCTTGATAATCTAAGCAGTAGGGCTTTTGTTTCAGAATGGTGATAATTTCTCCCACTTCTGGTTTTCATTGTACACATGTTGTTCATATGTGGTTAGGTGGTGAAGAACATCATGACACATGCACATAACAATTGTCCTTGTCAATAAATGACCGTCTTTTGGTTCATCAAGTTGTTCAAAAATTTAAGGAGATATTTCAGAACTCTCAACAAAAAACATATTCCATTGAGAATGAAAGGTTATTCAAGAAGGATGCATCTTCTGTGGCTAAGTAAGGAAGTTAAGGATGGTATGAAACTGAAAGAAAAGACATACAATCCAGGGAAGATTAGTGGTAGACCTGAAGATTGGGAATATTTTAGAAACCAGCAAAAAACTGACACCTAAAAACAAATGAAGTGGGAGAAAATTAGAAAAGAGAAGACTAGCAAGAAATATAAAACAGTAAAAGCTTCTACAAGTAAACAAAAAGGGTAGCTAAAATGAGTATTTGTCCCTTAGAGGATTAGACTAGGAAATTAATAATGGGAAACAAGGAAATGGCATTAACTTTGAACAAATATTTTGTATTTGTCTTCACAGTAAACCACACAAAAAACTTACCAAGAATAGTAGAAAGGCAAGGGACAACAGAGAGAAAGGAAATTAAAATAATCACTCAAGTAAAAGCATCAGGAAAACAAATGAGACTAAAGGCTGATAAATCCCTTGGTCTTGGTGGCCTGCATCGGAGGGTTGTAAAGAAAGTAAATACAGCGAGAGTGGATGCACTGGATGGTAACCTTCCAAAATTCCCTATGAATCTGGAAAGATCCCAGCAGATTAGAAAACTGCAAATGCAAGATTACTATTCAGGAAAGGAGAGACAAGAAATTAGATCTGTTAATCTAATATCCATATGATGTCTGGTCCCTTTAAGGAGTGAAGGGTCACATGACCAATCAGGAATGGAGTTGAGGTTTCACTCCAACTTGCCTGGATTTGTCCCAGCAGTTAGATCCTAAAGTTATGTTTGGAAGCATTGAATCTGCAACACCCTGAAAATAAGTGTTGTTCATTAATAAACAGCTTGTTCTTAACTGGTTGAGCCAAGTTAATACAATCTGTCACTGGGAAAATGCTAGAATATATTATTAAGCGGGCAGTAGCCAGCCATTTAGAAACACTTAATACAATCAGGCAGGGAGAGCAATCATGGCATTGTGAAAGGAAAATTGTGTTTGACAAATTTATTCAAATCCTTTGAGATGTAAGAATGAGTGTGGATTAAGGAAAGCCAGTAGATGGATTTCCAAAAGCATTTATGACTTCTCTAAGGATGCATAACTTCCACACTGCAGGATAAGGTTCTTGCAGCAGTGAAATGGAGTCTGCCTGAACTCAGCACTGAGGGGACTTGGCAAGCTGTAAAAGAATTTTTCTCTCATAGGGGAATCTAGGACCAAGGGGCAGAGTTTAAAGGTGTTTCCTTCTCTCCAAGAGTTATTACTCATTCAAAATCTCTTCCACGTGGAGCAGTTAATGCTAGGTCATTGAATAGTTTCAAAGCTGAGAGACAGATTTTTGATTGACAATGAGTCCAACGTTATGAGAGACAAGCAAGGTCATGACGTTAAAACTGCAATTGATCACCCATGATCTATTAAGGAGAAAGGTTCCTTCCTAGCTACCTAAGTATATCCTTCATAATTTTGTACACCTCGATCATGTTCCTCCCTCAGCCTTCTCTGCTCTAAGGAAAACATTCTAATAAAAACCTTCTATGTTTCAAAATGAGCAAGCTCTCCTTCTACCTTTTTTCCTAAGGAAGGAAATATATCCCAGTCTACGTACCCATCCACCCCAACCCCCTCGCCCCCACATCTATCTTTCTGAAACTCATTGCATGCTGAGATTTGGAACATGTTTCAGATTTGAAATTCCTTCGTGCGCTATTTTTAGCATACCAGTTAAAGATTCCACGTTGAATTCCTTCATGTGTAATTTTAGCAAAATCATTAACTCATTTAAAATAGTGGAGCAGAAATTTGGCATAAATACATTCATCAGTGTCCTAAAATGGACTCTCAGAGGAATTTCAATCCTTTGAGAGGAATGGTAGATGGAAGCCTCTATCCTGCCATTCCATGGATTGGTTCGTTGGAGTCCCGACAAATTCCCTCTAAAGAAATAACCTTGAACATGAGAGTACAATGCTGCAATGTATAAATACAATAATTATCTGACTAAATGAAATATGTGGAACATTGATCAAATTGCACTGCCTTTGAGAAAATGTACTTTAAAAATAAAAAAGTCAGCTCATTTAGGGGGTTGTGTGCACTTGAGAGAAAATATTCTTCAAATAATAGACTGGGAATAATATGTTTTCAGTTACTTCACAGAAGAAAATACAAGATAATGTGAAATGACTTGATAGTATCTTTGCTTACTGCAGAGATGGATGTCTGTTGTAAGAATAATGCTCATAGGCAAGCTTTTAAAACAATTTGAGAGAAGCATTCTGCAGCACAAGGTCAACCTCTGCATGCTTTACAGATTATCATGTAGAATGTTAACATGACACTGATTAAAAGGCAACAAACTGTTCATGCATTTCCAGCACCAACAATAGTTCATGTATATGTTGATGTCTGCACTTCTGGGCACTACACCTCAAGAAAGATACATTGGCTTTGGACGACACAGACTCAATGACACTGGGCTCAAAGAGGTCACAGGTGACAGAGTTCAGGTTTGTATTCCCTCAAGTAAGAGAAGTGAAAGGGTTGTTTGGAATTGAAATGTAATCATGTACTAAGGATCCTACCTTGCTGTTTGTAGATATGTGACTTCTGTGATGAGACACAGGCTGGGGACAGCCACATTACAGCAAATCTAATAAAGACATTGTAGCGGATGCAATGCACTTCTTGAACTCGTAACACGGTGTCAGAAGTGGACTTGAGCTTTAGTTTTGAAGAATTGGAAAGAAGACACCACTATTAATAAGGAACACAGGAATATTCAGAGTTAAAGAAAGCCACTCAAAGAAAGCCACTGAAAAAGAAGGCAGACAAACATGGTGAGTCAAAATGGCAGTTAACTTTCCTCACCCAGCTCCTGAAATGAACGGTGATATGTGGACATAGCTGACAGTTTTCCCCTTATCAATGGCAAAACTATGAGATTGCAACATATTTAATTAATAAAGTGAAGCCAATATGAGGGTTAACACTTTTAACAATGCAGGGGAGGAAATGTTACAATTTGTATTCTACCCTAAAACTCTCTAAAGAACAGCAAAAAAGAGATGGCAGAAATCTTGAAAGCAGACATTGAACCCCAAGTGAACATAACTTTTGAACACCATGGGCAGAAATTTACAAGAACGATTCTAAGTGTCCGGCTAGCATGAAAATGGGAGAGTTACAGAGTTTTTACACCTAATCTTGTGCACATAGTGCATGAAGAAATGGGCTAGACCATTTCTAGCTACTCCAGGCAGTGGGCGGGGCTTAAATCACCAGCCTGCAGCAGAGGGAACTATTGTGTCTGTAGATGCACAATAGCAACAGCAGAGGGCTGACAGAGAGACAGCGAGCCATCAGGCCTCTGCCTTTGGAAGAAGACTCAATCAACACACCCCCCTGAATCTTGGGTTCCCGTGGCCAATCGTGAGCCTCACCGCACCCAGAATGTAGCCCCTGTCACCCAGACCAAAGCGTACCCCTCCCCCTATTGATTTGATGCAGAGTGGCAGCAGGCCCCACCGATTTCCAACAGAGCGGCATTGAGCCTTTCCCCCCCCCCCCCACCCCATCGATCTCTGGCAGAGTGGCATCAGACAGCCACTTCCTCACCCCACCGATCTCCAACACAGTGGCAGCAGACTGCCTCTCCCTCCTCAATCAGACTCCCAAGTATGACCCCGGCTTCTTCAGGTCCCACTCAATAAACTCTGCCCTCATCAGACCCCAGGCCCCCTAGACCCCACTGCCCAATAGGCAGCACCTAGATGCCAGTTTGGCACTGCCCAAGGGGCAGCACCACCCCCCCCCCCCCAACCCCCCGTTGCTGTTGGCCTCCCTGAGAGCCTCAATGGCCTCCGCTTCTACCGGTAAGGCCAACATGGTTCTCCACTCATGGGAAGAAAAAGATGAGGAGAGGAGGGGTTTCAAGCTGGACAATATCTTCTCAAATGAAACTCTTCAATTTGCACAAATTTAGAGCAAATAAAGGAGGGTTAAGAGTGGTCCACCTCTATTAGAAGGAGAAGGTCACAGCTTGAGGAACAGATAATGAAGATTAGTTTTTTTTCTCTTTATTCTTGTGATATGAGTATCGCTGGATGGGCAGCATTTATTGCTGTCCGCGGATGCCCTTGGAGGGCACTTGAGAGTCAACTGCATTGCTGTGGGTCTGGAGTCACATGTAAGCCAGACCAGGTGAGAATGGCAGATTTCCTTCTCTGCAGGACATTAGTGAACCAGATGGGTTTTTTCAACAATGGTTTCATGGTCATCAGTAGATTCTTAATTCCAGATATATTTTATTGAATTCAAATTCCACCATCTGCCTTAGCGGGATTCAAACCAGGTCCCCAAAACTTTAGCTGAATTTCTGGATTGAAAGGTCAGCGATAATACCACTAGATCACCGCCATTAGCTTAGCCTGTTCCATCCACTGCTTATGTAATGGTTATATGTAGTTAGTTTGGTGTTCTGGTTTTGTTTGCTCGAGAAGCACTTTTAATGAGATACCATTTATCCACCTACATCAGACTAAATAATTGGTGTCTGTTTGTCACATTGAGTAAGCTGCTAGGCAAGACCAGCAACAGCTCTCAGTAAATGACTAGACGGAAATCCAGTTGAGACAAATGCTGTTAGATCGAAACCCCTTGCTATCTATGATTGTCTCCACTTTTATAATTCCCTGACAGATTTATTATTATTTACAATACATTTTGTCAGGAGTTTTTTTGGGTAAATATACTGTCATAGCTCCTGATAAAGAGTTATTTGTTGTTGCTGCTTCTTGCTCTCTTTGAAATTAAGAGAAACATCATGCGGCCTGGGTCTATACCTGGAACATTGATGAGTAACTTTGGATAGACAAATTACAGCATAATTAATTTTATGCCATAAACTATAAGGTGATTGAAATTTGTTCTGCAAATCACTTTTTGTTCAGAATAATGAAGCTCCTATCTGTCCGCTAGTGGGGTTATAATGATTTTTTTAAATATTGAAATCATTGTGGAAAATGAAATGTAGCACAAAAGAATGCAATGTTAATACACATTGCACTGGGCTACCTGCTTTTATGCTAAACAATAATGGGGGTGGGGGCAGGGGAGAAACATGTTCCAAAAAGCCTTAAGCCAAATGTGACACCACTTGACCTAATATTAATGGGATCAACCCCTGCAATAAGTCAATTTCTCCAGCGTTTCATCTAGTAAAGAAATAACTGCTTTTGTAAAAGGTGTTATCCATCACATGAAAACTGCTGCTGCAGCTAACAAGAATCATGGATTGCACTGCATCTGCATTTGTTGGTCATTAGCTACAATAATGTTCTACCTGCGCAGCACTTCAGATTATTGATAGTAAAAGGAAACAAGACTTGCATTTATACAGCAGTGTTCATGACCTCAGGATGACCAAAAGTGTTTCATAGCAAACTCATTTTGAAATGCTGTCACTGTCGCAACAGTGGCAACCAATTTGTGCACAGCAGGATCCCATATCCAGCGCTGTTATAACAATCAGCTAATCTGATTGAGTATTGTTGGTTGAGAAATAGATGTTGCTCATGGCACCAGAGAGAACCTCCTCAGCTTGTCTTCAAAATAGAGGCAGGTAGAGACTTAGTTTGATCTCTCATCTGAAAGGCATTGCATTGAATAGTGCAACACACCTTTAAGTCTATGTAATAAGACTTAAGCCCCAGGCTTTAAGACTCAATGCACTGCACAAATGTGGGTGTCGCTAGCTAGGCCAGCATTTATTGTACAAACCTAATTTCCCTTGCAAAAGTGGTGATGAGCTGCTTTCTTGAACCACTGCAGATCATGTGGTGTTGGTATACCCGCAGTGCTGTGTTAGGAAGGGAGTTCCAGGAAAGGATTTGACTCCATATCAATGAAGGAATGGTGATACAGTTCCAAATCAGATAGTGTGTGATTTGGAGGGGAACTTGGAGGTGATTGTGTTCTGATGCATGCCAGCCAACTGTATTCACTCAGGCAAAGAGAGAGTATACCATCACACACCTTCCCTGTGCCTTGTAGATGGTGAACAGGCTTTGAGGAGTTAGGAAGTGACTTACTGACTGCAAAATTTACAATCTCTGACCTGCTCTTGTAGCCACAGTATTTATATAACTGGTCCAGTTCTGCTTCTTGTCAATGGTAACGCCCCCCCAGATGTTGAATGGTGATATTCTATTGACAAAATATCAGCAGAAACAAGGTATGTGATCAGAGAAATTGTAAAAGATCCAGTACTGGTTAATGATGTACCTTTGAATGAAAGCAGCATTGATAGCTCCTGAGGATCAGTGAGTGTGTTTTGAGGCCTGATTAACAGGCTGTAGCTGCACAAATCTGTTGATGTGAGTTTTCCAGTCCCAGTGGTGAAACAGTTGAGCTGGAAAACAGGAAGCTTAAAATGTGTCGGCATAGCCCCAGGTTGGCCTTAAGTGGGTTTTCCGCAGGCTGGCTTTGCAATATATTCAAAGCCCAGCCTGAGCTTGCCAGATTTCAGTGCCAGCAAACTGCAGAAAAATATGCCTGAGTTAACTGTTAAAGACTGCTAGACTTCTATGTCGACTATAACAGTTTTAATAGTGTTGGTATATACCATGTTGCATGGTTGGCTGTGCGACGTTGCGGGGAAGCAGTGAAAATGGATTGCAGCGGTCTGCTGAGGCAAACTGAATACGCAGAAAGATTCCCACACTGGATAAAGCTGAACCAAATATACTGGGGTACTGGTTAGTACTGCTACTTCACAGCGCCAGGGAATTAGATTCAATTCCTGGTTTGGATCACTGTCTGCATGGTGTTTGCATGTTCTCCCCATGTCTGTGTGGGTTTCCTTCGGGTGCTCTGGTTTCATCCCACAGTCCAAAATATGCATTGGTTAGATGCATTGGTCATGATAAATTTCCCCTCTGCATCCAAACAGGAGTGTGGCGACTAGGAGATTCTCACAGTAACTTCATTGCACTGTTAACGTAAGCCTCCTTGGGGCTAATAAATAAATTTTAACTTTACTTTAAATGATATTATGTGCCTTAGGCTTCTTTAAATTAGCCCCATGGGCTACATGTCCACAACCAGCACATTGGAGAAGTACATTTAATTTGTTGGTATTCTGTCACAAGCAAAGACTTTACCTACATTCTCAGGGACTGCAGGAAGGACGAAGGTGACTGGGATTGGAATAGACAAATATGGAGAGGGAGATGTGATCAGAGGAAGGGGGAAGTGATTGAGAGAGTTTATCAGGAGAAGAATGGTGATTGGAAGAGGGGGAATGAAGGGGAGAGGGCGACAGAGAGATAATCAGAAGAGATCGGGAACCCAGGGTAGGGGACGCCAAAACTAGAGGGTAGGGGACGCCAAAACTAGAGGACATGGGTTTAAGGTTAGAGGGAAAAGATTTAAAAGGGACCTGGGGGGCAATTTTTCACACAGAGGGTCATGCATATATGGAATGAGCTGCCAGAGGAAATGGTAGAGATGGATACAATTACAACATTTAAAAGACATTTGGACAGGTACATGGACAGGAAACAGAGGGATATGGGCCATATGTAGGCAAATGGAAATAGTTCAGTTTCGGAAACCTGGTCGGCATGGATGAATTATGCTGAAGGGCATGTTATCATTCCGTATATCTCTATGACACTTCTGATCTGCAAATCCAGATCGAGGGCCAAAGGGCCTGTACTGCGCTGTAATGTTCTAAAATGTTTTATGTAAATGGTAAATAACAGCACTATTCCTCATGAGAAAATCACTTCCAATCTTCTGCCAATCTGAGTAATAACCTTTAATCCTTCTACTCTCTTTTTCTGATTTTTTAGCCAGCTTGCTGTGCTTCCCCCACTTGTCCCCTGAATCCACATTTCTAACCTCAGTTATGAGTCTATTGTGTGGTTCCTTACCAAAGAGAACTGATGGAATACATTGAGATGAAGACAGGAGGAAGAGGACAAACTCTCCAAACAAGCAGACATGGATGGAAGTGGCCAAGGAAGCCATCAACCTGATGATAGTGCTCCAAGAGGATCTAGGACTTCAGGATGGCGTGACATGTCAATGGCATTGCACCTCCAGGTCCTTAGACCCATAGTTTAACTTGCCCAGCAACCGCCAGCACAGCATTCCTCAGACCAAAATGTAATGTTCTAATTATGTTAGACATTCTGGGTTTAAGCAATAAGAAAATGCTATGGTTTACACGTGTAAATTCTAAATAACAACAACAAATCTATTCTAGGAGCTCTGACCTATTATAGAGAAGTGCCCCAGCCACATAGCAAAGTATCCATTCTTCTCAAATATGCCAGAAATTGCCTGAAATCTCACCCTTCTCTGACTGGGAAAAAGAAACCCTCCTTAAAACCACACAGAGTGCTTTTCTCATATTTGGTCTTCCCTGTGGCACTTCAATCTTTAACCCTGTTGTTGCTATCACCCGCCACCCCTCCTCCCCAAGCCTTCTAATGTTCAAAGTGCGAGGATCTACAAAGTTTTATTCTTCATTTGTGACTTTTCTCAATGTTCTCAATGAAGCAAAACCACAACTCGTTGGCAATTTTCTTTTTGTAATGTTCTAACTAGCTTAGAGATTGTGAGTTTTACACTAAAAGAGAAGGCTGTGATTACACACATAGATTCAAACTAACAGTGACAGATTTATTATAGGAGCTCTGGCCTGTAGGGAGAACAAACTGAGAGTAAAACAGCAACCTCTGCAACACCCTAATGACCTAATGACAAAAAAAGATGAGAGCTGTCCTAAGGGGAGGGTGCTAAATTGGGGGAAGGCTAGATATAGCCGGATTAGGCAGGAGTTTAGGGATACAGACTGGGATACGCTGTTGGAAGGCAAGACCACGTTAGGCATGTGGGAGTCTTTCAAGGGGCCCGATTGCATTTATTCTAGGCTGCTTAGGGAGGCGAGGGATGAGATTGCTGGGCCTCTGACGTGAATCTTTGTCTCTTCTTTAGACACAGGTGAGGTCCCAGAGGACTGGAGGATAGCGAACGTGGTACCGCTGTTTAAAAAGGGTAGGAAGGATAGCCCAGGTAACTATAGGCCAGTGAGCTTAATGTCAGTGGTAGGTAAGTTGATGGAGAGGATTCTTAGGGATAGGATGTATGCGCACTTAGAGCATTGCGATCTGATTAAAGATACGCAGCATGGCTTTGTAAAGGGGAAGTCTTGCCTTATGAATCTGGTAGAATTCTTTGAGGAGGTGACAAAAACGGTCGACGAAGGACGAGCCGTTGATGTCATCTATATGGATTTCAGTAAGGCGTTTGACAAAGTCCCTCATGGTAGGTTGGTACAGAAGATTAAAGCTCATGGGATATGTGGTCAGGTATCTAGATGGGTAGAGAACTGGCTTGCAAAGAGGAGTCAGAGAGTAGTAGTGGAGGGGTCCTTTTCTAGCTGGAGGTCTGCACTAGTGGTGTGCCACAGGGCTCAGTACAGAGACCTCTTCTCTTTGTAGTGTATATAAATGATTTGGAAGAGGGAGTAGGTGATGTGATCAGCAAATTTGCTGATGACACCAAGATGGCTGGATTGGCGGGCAGTGAGGAGCAGTGTCTGGCAATACAGCGGGATATTGATAGGCTGGTTGATTGGGCAGATACATGGCAAATGGAGTTTCATCCGGCTAAATGTAAGGTGATGCATTTCGGCCGGAATAATGTAGGGGGGATTTATATGGTAAAGGGTAAGCCTGTAAGGAGTATAGAATCGCAGCGAGACCTGGGGGCCCAAGTGCACAAGTCTTTGAAGGTGGCAGTGCAAGTGGAGAGTGTGTTGAAGAAAGCCTATGGTATGTTAGCCTTTATAGGAAGGGGTATAGAATATAAGAGCTGGAGTCTAATGTTGCAGTTGTACAGAACGTTGGTTAGGCCGCATTTAGAGTACTACGTCCAGTTCTGGTCGCCTTACTACTGGAAGGACATGGAGACTCTGGAGAGAGTGCAGAGGAGGTTTACCAGGATGTTGCCTGGTATGGAAGGACTGGGGTATGAGGAAAGATTGAAGAAACTGGGGCTCTTTTCCCTTGAAAGATGCCGACTGAGGGGGGGATCTAATAGAGGTATATAAGATTATGAAGGGTATAGATAGAGTAAACAGAGGTGAGCTATTTCCCATGATAGAGACACGTAGGACAAGGGGCCATGGACTTAAGGTGAAGGGGGAGAGGTACAACACAGATATTAGAGGGAGGTTTTTCACACAGAGGGTAGTGGGGGTATGGAATGCTCTGCCAAGTAAGGTGGTGGAGGCAAACACGCTAGAGTCATTTAAGAGTAACTCAGACAAGCACATGACTGGGTTGGAGATGGGTGGATATAGGAGATTGTTTTGAATAAGGGTCATTAGCATTGGGGCGTCCCTGGTAATGTAAATGGATATGGTATGATAATGTTTTTTCTCTTTTCATTCACAGGTTTTAAGTCGGTCCACCTCGTGTCCAACGAGAGGCATACACGCGATGAGTTGTACTGGGGCTGCTCTTGGTTGTTCGAGATTAGCCTGGTGCTTCATGTCGTTAGTGTGTGCCTAAACTGGACAAGATACTGGGCAAGACGACAGCTCAGTGACTATCGCTGATTGCTGTGCAGACACATGGATTTGGGCCGGTGTCTGTGGGAGTTTGCGCATTCTCCCCGTGCTTGCGTGGGTTTTCTCCAGGTGCTCCGGTTTCCTCCCACACCCCAAAGATGTGCTGTTAGGCTGATTGGCAGGAATAAATTGTCCCTAAATCAGATTCCCTCAATCTGGATGGCCATAAAACATTAGACAGGGGTTGTGGGTGGAGAGGGGGACTGGTGGTGTTGAGATGGCAGTGCGGGCTTATTGGGCCGAAGGGCCTGTTTCCCAGGCTGATTTTGTTCTTTGATCTTTGTACATCACCATCAAAGCAATCTGCAACCACTTAAATATATAACACAGTGCACCTTGTCCCGTTGCCACATCCAATGATTCTCACGGCATCTAAAAATCGATAGAGCTCTGACTGAAACAACTCAATGACTGGATACCACTGCTCTCAGGAGTAGAGAATTCCAGAAGTTCCCAATCCTATGAATGAAGAAATATCTTCTCATCTCAATTCAAACTAGCTGTCCCGTATACTCAGACATGACCCATGTTCTAGACTGACAAGCCAGAGAATTATCCTACCAATATCTACCCTGCCAAGAACCTTAAGAAATTTAAATGTTTCAATAAGAGCATCTCTCATTTGTCTCAGCTCTAAGAAACATCCAACTAGCTAGTCAATCTCACCTCATTTAGAATCATAGATCATAGAGGTTTACAGCATGAAAACAGGCCCTTTGGCCCAACTTGTCCATGCCGCCCCTTTTTTTAACCCCAAAGCTAGTCCGCATTTGGCCCATATCCGTCTATACCCATCTAACCCATGTAACTGTCTGAACGCTTTTTAAAAGACAAAATTGTACCCACTTCTGCTACTACCTCTGGCAGCTTGTTCCAGACACTCACCATCCTCTGTGTGAAAAAATTGCCCCTCTGGACCCTTATGTATCTCTCCCCTCACACCTTAAACCTATGCCCTCTAGTTCTAGGCTCCCCTACCTTTGGGGAAAGATATTGACTATCTAGCTGGTCTATGCCCCTCATTATTTTATAGACAATAACCTCATCCTAGGAATCAGTCCAATGAACTTTTCCTCCAGGGCTAATATTTACTTTTTTAGTTAAGGAGGGCAAAACTCCAAAAATAACTTTACCATCATCTCACTAAGCTTTGAAACAATTAAGGTAAAACCTATTTACTCTGATACTTTTACATTCCAATCCCTTTGTTATAATGGTTAATATACCATACAGTCTGAGTATTGATGCCAGTGTCCCACAAAATGGGACTCCTCCCTCCTCCACTAAGCCTGCATCCTTTCCCATGTCCTACTCTCTAAGCCAATTAGCATTTGGCACTGTTAATAACCCCTAGCCATGAAGCCATTTTTTTTTAGTTAGCTTACTAGCTTCCAATATTCCCATAGCAGGGCTTGCTCCCTATTCTTCCCAATGCCAGTGGTCCCAAAATGAACCACAACATCTGGACCTATCCCTTTCCAGTTGCACAGAGCTATTCCACACCTTTGTACCAGGTAGGCAGTACTTCCTATTCAACTATCAGTCATGACTACGAGGTAGACCATCTAGCTCCCTAATGATTGAATCCCCACTGACCATGATCTTTTCTCTTTCCTCCACCACTCCACCCTCCTTCACTTGGTCAGCCTCCAGCTCATAGTTAGCATTCGAGCTGTCCATGCCACAGCCTACATCCTTATCCTCACAGTTAGCAAGTTCATTGTAGCTGTTGGACAGGACCAATCATTGTGGGCCCTCCTTCACCATCTCCCTTTAGTTCCTCTCCCCTGCAAACCAGCTTTCCCTTTGATAATACTGTGTGTCATAAAAGGATAGTGAGCAAGTATAAATATTTAAATAAGATTGTGATAATAAAGAATGTGCGTCGAGAATATTAATATTGAAAGTCCATTACAGAGTTAATGCACCACATATTTCTGGATAGAAAACATGTATGCTTGTTTAATTTGTGATGCGAATATTATAATAAAGTTATTTTCTCTAATAAACAATGAGAATATTCTGTTTTCAGTGTGTTGTCACATTCCCAAACATTACAAACAAAAACTGACTTAGCAATTCAGCAAATAATATTTATAGTCATTTTTATATGAATTTAAGTACATGCACATAATGTAACAACTAATTACTAGAGAAATAAAAAGAGAATAATGAAAGCTGGAGTGTGATTACAAGGCATTAATCAAACTGGAAGGTTCAGAACTCATCATGAATCGAGAGCAAATTTGAGTGGGTTATAAACGCAGTCTGAACCCCAAGTTAAATTCAAGCCATCAGGGCATTTCTCCATTGGTGTCTATGTTGACTTAGAAAAGAATATAATGAAGTTCTCCTCTTGATCTGTCTTGGAACCAACCTAGAGGGTCCGACTTTATCATCAAGTTGCACACGTTTTCGGGCGCAAAAACTTGATAAAGTCGGGCGTGAGGCGAGTCGCGCAATCCGTGTCTGCCTCAATGCTGGTTCCCCCTTTATCAAGGCCCAAAATGGCTGCGATCAGTTCTGTGTCCAAAGCAGGCACAATGGTCATTTAAATGTATTTGAATACATTTAAATTGAATTAATAAGTTGCATGCCCAACTTTACTGGCACTTCCCCCTTTACCACCACGTTCGCCCATCCTGAAACAGTCATGCTTCGAATCAGGCGCTCCATCAGTGAGGGTTAGTGGGGAGGTAAATGTAAAGCATCCAACAACTCTCCGTTACTGACGGGTGTCCTTTTGTTGTGGCCATTTTCTGTCTCGGGTCGGAGGTGGCTCTGTCAGTATGTGGGGGGAGGGGGGGACTGTTGCTCAGCATGGTCTCCAATGTCCGACTTGCAACACTGACCCGGGTCTCAGCACTGACCTCAGATCTTGCTGCTAGGTCCTGGTGCACTCAGCTCACTTCCAGCTGAAGAATGTGCACAAACTAGCCCTTGCAAATAGCACTGCTGCAGCCTCTTAACTTTGCAAGGAGCTGTGATTGTGGGGAGCATATGGCTGGGAGAACTGTGACTGTTGATATGCGAGGGGCAAGCAGCATTCCTTAACCTCTACATGTGTTCCTCTCCATCTCCCCTCCCCTGAGGAAAGCCCGAGGCAGGGAAACCTCACCATGAGTGGCAGGCTCCAAGTGACGACCAAGACACAGCAGGCCACAGATGAAGGACTGAAGAAGATTCTCAAGATTCTGCGGCCCATGGCTGAGAGGCTTGAGAGCTTGCAGGATACCCAGCGTGTTACCACTGAGACGTAGCAGGCTGTGGCAGCAGCCCTTGAGAATGTGGCCCAGTCTCAGAGCGTCATGGCAGAAGAGTTGCAGAGCATGGCCCAGTGTCAGAGGGCCACGGCTGAGTGGTTACAGAGTGCGGCCCAATCTCAGAGGGTACTTGCTGCGACCATTGAGAGGTGGCCCCCAACTCAAGTGGCCATCGCAGAAGGCTCGATTACCATGGGTAGGACGCAGGTGGTCCTCAAGAACTGGCAGTGCCAGATGACGCTGGAGATTCTGGAGCTCACCGCAGAAGCACCGCCGTCCCTTTTATCAATGATTCAAATATCTTTGCTAGGGGACCTACAATTTCCGCCCAGCCTCCCACAATGTCCTGGGATACACTTCATCAGAACCCAGGGATTTATCTACCTCGACGCACGTTAAGACTTCCAGCATCTCCTTCTCTGTTATATGTACACTCCTCAAGACATCACTATTTATTTCCCCAAGTTCCCTAACATCTATGCTTTTCTCAACAGTAAATACTGATAAGAAATATTCATTTAGGATCTCACCCATCTCTTGTGGATCTGCACATAGATGAATTTGTTGATCCTTAAGAGGTCCTACTCTGTCCCTAGTTACTCTTTTGCCTTTTATGTATTTGTAGAAGCTCTTTGGATTCTCCTTTCCTTTATCTGCCAAAGCAACCTCGTTTTCCTTTTTTGCTCTCCTGATTTGTCTATTAACTACACTCCTACACCCTCTATACTTTTCAAGTGATCCACTTAATCCCAGCCTCCTATGCATGGCATGTCCCTCCTTCTTCTTCTTGACCAGTGCCTCAATATCCCCAGTCATCCAGCCTTGCCCTTCACTCTAAGAGGATGTGCTCACCCTGAACCCTGGTTAATACAGTTTTGAAAGCCTCCCACTTACCAGACATCCCTTTACCTTCCCACAGACTCCCCCAGTTAACTGTTGAAAGTTCCTGACTGATACCTTCAAAATTGGCCTTGACCCAATTTAGAATTTTAACTTTTAGGCCAGACCTATCATTCTCCATTGCTATCTCAAAGCTAATGGAATTATGGTCATGGTCCCAAAGTGATCTCTCATTAACACTTCTGTCACCTGCCCTTCCTTATTTCCCAAAAGGAGGTCAAATTTTGTCCCCTCTCTGGTTGGCTATCCACATTCTGAATGGGAAATTCCTCCTGAATACACTCAACAAATTTCTCTCCATCCAAGCCTCTAATACTAAGGCTATCTCAGTCAATGTTGGAAAAGCTAAGATCCCCTACTATTACTACACTATTTTTCTTGGAGCTATCTGTAATCCCCTTACATATTTGCTCCTCAATTTCACGCTGACTATTTGGGGGCCTATACTGCAACCATATCAAAATGATTTCCACCTTCTTATTTCTCAGTTCTGCCCATAATAGACTCAGTGGGCGAATCTTCTTCTCAGTACTACCGTGATGTTTTCCTTAACCAAAAGTGCAACTCCTCCTCCTCTCTTACTTCCCATTCTATCTTTCCTATAGCTCCTGTACCCTGGAACACTAAGCTGCCAGTCCTGTCCTTTTTTTAGCCATGTTTTTGTAATTGCTATAATATCTCAGTCCCATGTTCCCATCCATGCCCTGAGTCCATCTGCTTTGTCTGTCAGGCCTCTTGCATTGAAATAAATGCAGTTTAATCTGGACTTCCCTTGCTTAGGTACTTGGGTAAAAGTGAAAAGGTTTTTAACTAAAATACAGGTACAAAGATGAAAATGAAGATGAGGGAGAAACATGTTTAAAAATTAGATTTCAGATCGGTCTCTGTGAGATCTTGCTGTGCACTTATTGCTTTTGGTCCTTTTTTCTGGGTTTGAAACTTAAGGTTTGGTTAAGCAGACGCTTTGGTTTTTGCAGTTGGTGGACTCAATAGGTCAGCATGTTTTTGGGAGAGAGAGAAGGTTTTCTACTCTTCATTAACTCTGCATAGTTTTCTATAGATTTTCTGGACTCTGTCAGCAGAACAATAGTTAATTTTTTAATACCTTTTGTCCTTCCTTGGCCAAGAATCCCCTCTGAAGTTATTTCTAGGAGTTCTTCCTGGGCTTCTCAACCTGTTTTAACACAATCAAAACAAGATGTCTGCTGCGTTCATTGTTATGAAGCATTGTCCCACCAAGCAAAGAGCTTAATTATGTTGAAGTCCTTTGAAGTCCCTTCCTATCTCCTGGTTTATTAGAAGTAAAAGGGTTTTTTCACACCTTTTAATATTCAGTGGACATCCCTGGAAAGGTCTTTGCATTTTTAGCGATTTTTCTTAGCCAGCTCTAGACATATGAGTCTGACCAGGTTTGAACAAACATCAGAAGGTGCCATGTTGTGGTTGTTACTTTTTATTCATTGTTGGGACATGATCATCGCTGGCTGGCCAGCATTTATTACCCATTCCTAATTGCTCAAGGGCAGTTGAGAGTCAGCCACATTGTTGTGGCTCTGGAGTCACATGTAGGCAAGACCAAGTGAGGGTGGTGGATTTCCTTCCCTAAAGGACATTAGTGAACCAGATGGGTTTTTCTATCAACAATGGTTTCATGGTCATCAGTAGATACTTAATTGCAGATTTTTTTTATTGAATTCAAATTCCACCATCTGCCATGGTGGGATTCGAATTTGGGTCCCCAGAACATTAGCTGAGTTTCTGCATTAATAGTTTAGCAATAGTATGACTAGCTCATCGCTTCCCCACATTGTCAATCCTCTCTCTCAGATCCCATTGGTTCCTCAAGTCAGGTGATTGTCTTCTGCTATGCTGCCTTAAGCAGAAAGATACCACAAACACAACACATGTTATCTGCCTCGAATTCCATTTGAAGAAAGGATCTTAAGCTTAACATAAAGTCTAAAAATAGAAATGTGCTTCTATAATACTTGTCCTTAAAATATGTGATATAATAATTACACATTTGTGACAATCAATGCATTTGAGGCACATCTAACAAGGGTAATATATTTATCATGGAGTCTTTAATTTCCACATAGATAGGACAAACCAAATTTGCAGTAGTACAATGGAGCACAGTTTCATGGAATGTATACAAAATAGTTTTCTATATCGGCAAATCAAGGGATCAACTAAGAAAAGGTTATTTTGTGTTGTTCAACAGGACAGGTCAATAGTAACCTGTTAATAAAGAGGCTTCCAAGAAAAAGTGACCAAAATGTGATTGAATGAAGTCAGAAGTTAATGTTGTAATGTTAAACAATGCAAACTATGTAGGGATAAGGAATGTGTTGGCTAAGGTGGACTGGGAAACTACGCTAAAATTGAAGAAAAACAGTAGCTAGCATTTAAAGAATTAATACATAATTTGCAACAAAGATACATTCCTTAAAGTTCCAAACAAAATACCCTGAAGACGTGATCCAACCATGGCTAACAAGAGGAATCAACAGAAGTATTATATCAAAGGAAGAGGTTTATAGGATTGCCAAGAAGCAAGATAAGCCCAAAAATTGGGAGGGTTTAAGAATTCAGCAAAGGAAAATCAAATATTTTCTAGGAAAGAGAAAAAGGAATATGAAGTAGATAAGTAAGAAATATATCCCCCCCACTCCTTTCTCATCCCTCGACTGACTGCAACAAGATTTTTTTGAGAAGGGCTGTTTTAACCCCTTGGATGTTGTGATTTCAAAGAACAAACATGAAACAGGTAAGTTTAAACAAAAAGGAAGAATAAATGCTCAATTCCCATTATAACTCAAATATAACTGCAACAACACCCACTACTCACACATAGTGGATATGCATACACACAAAAACAGATAGGTTTTAAAGAGGGAACATGCACTCAAATTAGCTAGAATTAAAAAAGGTTACTTCTAATCAGTCCTCAAGATGGTCTTTGAAATATTGCTGGCCTGATGAACAATGAATGTTGGAGATTTGCAGTGATGACTTACATCAGTTTACCCCAAACAGCAAGCTTCTAGTCTATCAGTTAATGCTGGTCAGCACTCATAGTAAAGAACTATACTCTGTCAGGTAAAACCAATAAGCCCCAATTCTCTGATTAGGGTCATTTTTGAGCCAGGGTCCTCCTTTGTACTGAAAGATAGATGGTTTCCCTCAAGTCTTCATATCCCAGACTGATCTGCCTTGGCTTTTCCTTGTGAACCTACAAGATACTACCAGGTAGTTCTAATCACAAGCCAGGGGATTTTCGCAATAGCTTTATCGCAATGTTAACGAAAGCCTACTTGTGGCATTAATGAAATAAGTAAAGAATCCTGACATTTGATACTAATATTGGAGTTTTATATTGTCCACACAATGGATTGACGGCTAAGCAATTCATCACACAACAGAGAATGTTTGCTACCTCATCAACATTCTACCTATGATTCATCTCCAAAACATCTTCATGGGCACAATGAATTTAGCAGCCATTGTCATGTTAAATCTCTCCTAACATATCTGCCTCTATCAGTACAGAAACCATAACAGAAGTGATTTGACTCTCTTGGGTCCATTTTTAAAGGTATAGGGCAGGATTTTCTACCCCTACCCCCCGCAGTGTGTCTCTCGGTGATGGGAGGCAGCCCACCATTGACATCAATAACATTTTTAACTTTTCAGTCAGCATCTAATTATGACATTTGAAGCTGAGAAGAACTTTCAAACTTATCAAAAGATTCAAAACTCCACAAGTGGCTTCCCACAAGGTACACAAACAGACTTACCCAACATGGTTCCCACAGCCTTCAGAAATCCTCCCACCTCAATGAAAATAACAACCTAGGGGCAAGTATATTTGGAGCAAACATTTAAATAGCAAACCCTGAGACGAGAGAACTGTTCAAGGAGGAGAGATTGAGTAGACTAAGAATATATTCCCTGTAATTTAAGGAATGAGATTATTTGACTGAAACACATTGGGTGGGATTCTTCCAAAAAAATTCTAAGCGTCGAATTCACATAAAAACTGGAGTAAATCCCACCAGATTTTCCAGCGGGATTTTCAAACTGAAACTCCCACACTCTGTGCACAGAAGTGTGCACTAACGTGAATCACGCTAAAAATTAGTGGGCAGGACCTATTCCCGTTGCTGAGGCCGGCAGCATTGCACTGAGCAGGACCCTGCACTGATGCCATTCTGTCATAGCGTAGATTGGAGCATGCGCAGTAGCCTTGGACTGCTAACGTCCCAATCACTGGCTTCCCTGTTTCTGCCACTGATCCCTATGCAGTGACAGCAGGACCCCCCACCCTCACCGATCACCTCCCAGAGGCCCCACCTCCACTCTGGCCCTGCCCCGATGGTAATGCCCGATGTCCAGTGGGCAGAGTGCCAAAGTGCCCCCTAGGAATTGCCACTTTGCTGTTTGGGTAGTGCCAAGGAGCCAAGCTGGCACTACCAAACTGGCACACCCCCTTACCCCTAACCCTCTAGGAGGCTCCATTGCCACCGCCCCCCCCCACTTCATTCCATTGGTTTTGGACCACCAGCTCCCCCGCAAGCAGGAAGCTTTTGTAAACCTTGCTGGAATGAGGGGAGATGTGATTTAAACAATTTGCACAGCAAATTTCTGGCACCAAGCTGACAGGGTGGCCAGAGACTCACGGAGACCATGGTGCCCAGTGGGAAGTTCCCTATGCAGCCTCTGCTTGAGTCCCCTGGCCCACAGCACTGCTAAAGCAATGCAGCAGGCTAAGAGAATGGCCCCCATTAATTTTAAAAGGCGTGATAGGGTAAATGCTGAGAAAACATTCCCCTGGCTTAAGAATTCGCAACATGAGGTCACAGCCTTGGAATGAGAGGTTGGTGACATGTGACCGAGATGGGGAGACATTTCTTCACTCAAAGGGTTGTGAATCTTTGGACTTTTCTACTCAGAGCACAATAGATATGCAGTTTGTGTGTATATTCACAACTTTGAACAAAGAACAAAGAACAAAAACAGCCCGGGAAACAGGCCCTTCGGCCCAACGAGCCCGCGCCGCCATTTTAACATTACAAGTCCCCCCTACACCCATGACCCTTATCTATGCTTATGGCATTCCACGTTGAGGGAAAACTAATTTAGGGACAACTTATTACCACCAATCAGCCTATTAGCACATCTTTGGGGTGTGGGAGGAAACCGGAGCACCCAGAGAAAACCCACGCAAGCACGGGGAGAATGCGCAAACTCCCACAGACACTGGCCCAAATCCATGTGTCTGCACAGCAAACAGTGATAGTCACTGAGCTGTCATGTTGCCCAGCATCTGGTCCAGTTTAAGCGTACACTCACGACATGAAGTACTAGGCTATTCTCGAACATCCAAGAGCAGCCCTTGTACGACCCATCGCACGTATACCCCTCGTTGGAAAACAAGGCGGACTGACTTAAAACCTGTGAATGAAATGAGAAAGACATTAGTATCATTTCACATCCTTATATATTACTAGGGACGTCCCAATGCTAATGAACCTTATTTAAAACAATCTCCTATATCCCTCCATCTCCAACCCACTCATGTGCCTGTCTAAGTAACTCTTAAACAACTCCAGCATACCTGCCTCCACCACCTCGCTTGGCAGAGCATTCCATACCCCCACTACCCTCTGTGTGAAAAACCTCCCTCTAACATCCGTGTTATACCTCGCCCCCCTCACCCTAAGCCCGTGGCCCCTCATTACTCTATCTATACCCTTCATAATCTTATATACCTCTATTAGATCTCCCCTCAGTCGCCGTCTTTCAAAGTAAACAGCCCCAATTTGCTCAATCTTTCCTCATAACCCAGTCCTTCCATACCAGGCAACATTCTGGTAAACCTCCTCTGCACTCTCTCCAGGGTCTTCATGTCTTTCCCGTAGTAATATTTGGTCAATAGACATTTGGGTATTAAGGGATTTAAAGGATATTGGAATGGTGTGAGAAGCTGGAATTGCGGACAAAGGTCCAGAATTAACTTTTCAACATTGAAGCAAATTTGAAGGCCAAATGGCCTTCATTCCTGTTGCTATTTCAGAAAATATGAGCTTACTACGGTTTCACAAACAGCAATATGATAATGACTAATGTCAGGAATACACAGCTAATAACTTACATGTTTTAGAATATAACTTGTGGCTTCAGGAAATAAAGGTTAATGCAAAGAACGGGGTGGGGGAGGAATCTAACTAAAACTGGTAAATGTCTGTATGAATGCAACTCAAATAATTCTGAGTTAATTATGCTACAAAGAATGGACAATGTTCATCAAAGGACTGGATCACATTGCCTTAAATGATCAGAGTAGAAGAGAAAAAGACAGAAAACCTATTCAGAAAACCTTTATGGAGACATGACATCTGCAATCCTTGCAGTAATGGCAGTGCAGAGAGATGTTTTTGTTTTGGGAATTAGAGCTAAAGTAATTTAAAAGCACTCAATAAAGCCTGAAGGGTTTGTAAAATCTGTTTCTTCCTTTAGATCAAAGAGGAAAGTTAAATGAAGGATGTTTAGCCTGAACGTCTATTTGAGGGCACTTCACTGTATGCCACGTCATCATGGAGATGGTTGGTACACAGGGAGCTTCTCTGGTTTAAATTTATCTACATGTTTGTTGAGAAAATTTGTTAGTCGCAACCTGAATTTTGGGTGCTATAGCTCACTAAGAGAAGGTAACGAAAGTAAAATAGTTATTTTGTGCGACAATAATCTCTCCCTCAATGTCAACAAAATGAAGGCGATTGTCATTGACTTCAGAAAGTGTAAAGGAAAACATGCCCCTGTCTAGATCAATGGGATGAAGTAGAAAAGGTCGAGAGTTTCAAGTTTTTCAGCGTCCAGATCACCAACAACCTGTCCTTGTTCCCCTCCTCCCCTCCCCATACTGACACTATAGTTAAGAAAGCCCACCAACGCCTCTACTTTCTCAGAAGACTTGGCATGTCAGCTACAATGCTTAATAAATTTTACAGATGCACCATAGAAAGCATTCTTTTTGGTTGTATCACAGCTTGGTGTGGCTCCTGCTCTGCCCAAGACCGCAAGGAACTACAAAAGGTTGTGAATGTAGTTCAATCCATCAAGCAAACTAGCCTCCTATCCATGTCTCTGTCTACGCTTCCCGCTACCTGGGCAAAGCAGCTGGCATAATTAAGAACCCCATGCACCCCGGATATTCTTCCACGTTCTTCCTTCGGGAAAAAGATACAAAAGTCTGAGGTCACATACCAACCAACTGAAGAACAGCTTCTTCCTTGCTGCTGTCAGACTTTTGAATGGACTTACCTTGCATTAAGGTGACCTTTCTCTACATCCTAGCTATGAATGTAACACTATACTCTGCATTCTCTCATTTTCTTCTCTATGAATGGCATGTTTATTTCTGTACAGCGTGCAAGAAACAATACTTTTGGGAACAACATATTGGGAAAAAGATATAAAAGTCTGAGGACACATACCAATTGACTCAAAAACAGCTTTTCTCCTGCTGCCATCAGACTTTTGAATGTACCGATCTCGCATTAAATTGATCTTTCTCTACACCCCAACTATGACTGTAATACTACATTATGCACTCTCTCCTTTCCTTCCCTATATAAGGTATGCATTGTCTGTATAGCACAGAAGAAACAATACTTTTCACTGTATACCAATACATGTGACAATAATAAATCAAATCAAATCAAATCAGAACATTAACTTCACAATCCACCACATCGAATGCAGGTGAGGCTTTATTTCTGTTTTTAATTCATAAAGGAACATAAATTGGAAGATTTGTTCTACCTCACAGTGAATTGAAGAAATCTACAGTGGTCCTCATAGAATCTTGTAAAATAAATAAAAGCAACCAGCAGATTAGCTTGGAAGTTTTGAGAAAGTAACCAGAAGAATGGGATGAGGCATTTACAACCAAGAGATAGTAAATGAGAGATTTCCTCTGAGAATAATTGGTACTGAGGAGAAATAAAGTAGTTCCCAAACAACTGTGGCATATTTATAGATGATTCCTACAGAAATAAACTATGTTAAGATCCATGTGGTTTATAAGGAAAAGGCTTAAAGGAAGTAAAGAGGAAAATTGAATGCATAATATGCATCATTATGACCATAGTGTTAAGACTACTTTGTCTCATTCTTTACAAAATACAATAAAGTTTATGTTTTGTTGGTGTAGTTCTAGTGATTGTATTGTGGACCCGAATCCACAACCTCTGCAAGAATATTGCCACTGGTAAAGCCACTGCTTTTTTATGTGCGGCTTACTCTGTTGTGCATTCTGTGATATTACCGAATGCCTTTGGGCTGAGCTGTAATACAAATGGTTGCCTCGTTTGCTTTCCCCCGTTAGTTCCTGTATGCTCAGATGTATTATACTGCGACAACCATCTTGCACATTGCCCAGCACTTAATGCAATCTCCATATTCTTAGTCATCAGCTGGTGGTTAACTGCTACATTTTGAACTTTGATATTGTGATTCAAATAATGGCAGAATAATGATATCTAAAGCTGTAGAAACTTATCCTGGCTTTTACATGGATTTACTTAGTGATGTTCATAGCAGGAATAAAACCAATAAAACAATTTAAGTAAATCAGCTGGACTGTCAAAGCATGCTAGAACCCACGGCAATGTTCCGCCCAGGCAATATTCAATCCCTTCCCCCTCCCAATCACCAAAAATGTTCATTCCCCAGTCTCCACGCTCATCCTACACTCCTGATAATGCTCATCTCTTTCTGTCTCCCTTGCCTACTGATCACACTGACCTTCCCCCTCCCTCATAGACAGTGCCACTCTGTCCCACCCCATGAGCAGTGCCACAATAATAAAGCAACATTACTTCAACTATAACCTGCTTAGGAAGCAAAAAGAACTTGAATTTAAATAATGTCTTTCATGCCTCAAGATGATCCAAAGCATTACGCAGGCAATGAAGTACATTATAAATATAGTCATTGTTACAATGTGAGGAAACACAGCAGCCAAATTGTACACAGCAAGCTCCCACAAACAGCAATGTGATAGTGACAAATAGTAATGTTGTCAGTCAGGAACAAATTTCCAAAAGATTCTTGAAATTAACTTTAGGCCCTCCGCTTAGCTAGACAACGAGCTTAATGCCAATCTTAAGTAGGTGCCCTGGCAACTTCAGTATTCCAAAACCTGAATATCATTCAATACAAGCCTAGCACGGAAAGATTGTGCACACCACTTTGAAGTCTTGAACAATTGTACAATCCAATTTCCGGGCCACAATATTTTGAAAGACTCTGAGTTTCTTCTAATGGCATAACCAATCACCGTGGTGCTGAGATATACAGAACAGGAAGATCTGAGGGCCAGTTTCTAGTCTGTAATGAATTAGCTCATATTAGGTAGACCCATCCCCTACTTTGGAGAAAATTCATTCATTCCAAAGCAATAAGTTCACATTGAAGAGAGCAGAATGTGTCACATGCATTTGGTTCACATTTCTTTCCTGTTTAAAAGAAAACTGACAGTGGAGTGTTCATGATTTCAGATAATTACTGATGTGATGTATACATTTTTCAAAATGATCTTCAGAAAGAGAAAGCCTCTGATCGCTATGCATACAGACAGAGCAGTTAGCCTTACAAAGCTTCAACACCAAGGTGAAGACTTACTAGATGGAGAAGCATAGTTCAGAAGAGGCACAATCACATTTAGGGCCATTAATGCAACCTTCATTCTTGCCTATTGAAAGATGGAGCTTCACAAAGTTAAAGGAGTCAAGAGCAAATGGATTTTTATTCATTAATTCTTGAGATCCAGGCATTATGAACAAGGTCAGCATTTATAATTCAACCCTAGTGTTTATGGATTTGTCGAGTTTTTTTTTAATTTTATTTATTATTGTCACATGTATTGGTATACAGTGAAAAGTATTATTTCTTGTGTGCTACACAGACAATGCATACCTTATATAGGGAAGGAAAGGAGAAAGTGCAGAATGTAGTGTTACAGTCATAGCTGGGATGCAGAGAAAGGTCAACTTAGTGTGAGGTCGGTGCATTCAAAAGTCTGATGGCAGCAGAGAAGCTGTTTTTGAGTTGGTTAGGTACATGTCCTCATACTTTTGTATCATTTTCCCAATGAGTTATGACAACAAAGATTAGATTTTCACACCAGATGGGTGTTAGTAAACCCAACACTCAGACATGCTCAGCCTGATATACCAAGCCTGCCAATGCTTTTTACAAGATTTAACATCAAAAATGAATTGATGCCATTTCTAAGTGTGTGACCAAGTTCAATCTTGAGTACAAATATGTTTTTCTTGAAAGATGACACTCCTAAATTCTCTCTGCATATAAAAATACATTACCTTTCAAAATATTGTTTTTGAAACATGCCTGTGGGTTTGTAGATGGCATTTTAACCTGTGCCTTAATCCAATAATTGAATATAATCTAAATCCCTATAGTGTAGAGTACAATGTGTCCTGGAGAAGATACAGCAGTATATGAGTTTTACTCCCTCCAGTTTTAGAAGTTTGACAATTTTTAGTCAAATGTAATATAAAAAGTAAATACAATTTATAAAAAATGAAGCTGCCTGGACACAATAAAGTGCCTTCTTTGGCATGTCTGCCAATGTCATTTAGCTTCAATGTGCGAGGGAGATGAAAATTCAGAATGCTGAATTAATACTGTGTGACGCCTGATAAGTAAACAGCTCTGAAGCTATTTCCAACGTCTAAGTGTGTAACTCTCGATTAGCCTCTAATCTCCTGGATAAAATTGGTTCATTAAAATGTTAATAAAAATAAGCACTTGCACAGGTATAGATGTGAATGGGCTAATAGACTGAGTTTGTCCTAGCAGACCAGCCTCTATCTCCCTTTAACACCCACTTGACATTTGCCACTCTCCAAGAGAAATCCTCAATGATACTGAAGCATTGGATTTCAGTCCTACTTTGACTTCATAACGGTTGAGCTGCTTATTCATTATGAGAGTGTCAGAGAGTCTTTATAGTAAATTCAAGCATAAGAAGTGTTACAATGGTTTCTCGTACTGTTTTCTTGTGAATCAATAGCAGACGTTCAGATATGTAAAGCAGTTCCTTTGTTGTGAACAAAATAACAATCCGCTTAGAGATTATCTCAGAAAATAAAAATTATTGGTTCTATTTGAGGGATTACCTCTCAGCCCTCTATTTGACCTCTGAGTAATAATTTGCTGAAGCTTAAAGAGACAGTTTCATCATCAGAATTTCTCATCAAACTATTGTGAGGGACTAAGACCTTACTCTGCATATTTTCTAATGCCCGTTGCTATTTCAAAACAGTTTAAAACTGGACAAAATCTTTTAAAAAGCTGAATCTATGTTAAAAAGAATAAGCACTTGCACAGGTGTAGTCCAAAGATGTGCTGGTTAGATGCATTAGCTGTGTTAAATTTTCCCTTAGTCTATCCAAGCAGGCGCCGGAGTGTGGCAGCTAGGGGATCTTCACAGTAGCTTCATTGCAGTGTTAATGCAAGCCTACTTGTGACTAATATATAAAAAATTATAAAAAAAACTATTTCTGTCTTTAATTCCCTCCCACCTGAAAAAAATGAGCTATCTGGCATTATCGGGGAAACTTATACGTTGTTATCTCAAGGGACCCACAAGTGTCCCCCTGTGAGTTGCACAGGCCAAGTTTAAAGAGAGCTATACAAATATCAGTTGAATTCAATGACCCATAGGGATCTGCTCTGCTCACCTGCTAGGACAAAGGGCCCCACAATCTTCCTTTCAATTCTAAATGGTTGAAACATTTAACAATCTGGGGGACCCAGACAAGAGATACACATCCCATATCAAAGACAGTATGGAGAGGTCGGAGTCCTATGGCATGGGCTTCTGATTTGTGGAACTAGCAATATTGCCTTTCTGCCCACTGTTCACCAACTGGCAACCTTACAGAAAATGAGCTCCGCCAAGGTTGAATGCTTGGGCTCGTCTCTATTGCTTCTCCCAGCAATTCTGTACCATCTGCTACAAGACTGATTCACCTCTGCAACACCACGAGAAAATAAATTATCCAGCATCAGTTTTCAACCTACCAACCTCCATGAAGGAATACCTCATTGGACTTTGGAACCCACGTGAAACAATATTTCTTTTTTCTGTGATTTCTTTACTCAAAATATTTCTTTCTCTACCTCTGTTTTTATTATCTGGATACGAGGGAATGTTGTGAATGTTCTTTTAGGTTTTGTATGTGCACAAATAAGCTAACCCTTTGGGTGGCATTTTCTGTTTTTTTGACTTAGTGTCAACTCAGGCGGGAAAAGCAGTATGTAGGCTATCCGTTTCACTTTTGACTTTTTCCACCGTATATTTTGACACTTAGTCAAAAATAATCCTAGAGACAGGTCCCATAGCATCATGCTGGTGGGGTGGGATCTGAATGAGTTTGCCCTGCCAGCAACATTGGCATTCAAGAAGGGTGCCCTGACCAACAGATAAGGAAAAAAAGAAAAGGCATTCCCCACAAGAACATGGGGAGCTCCCATCATGGACATGTAAAATCCCACCCTATGACTCCATGACACTTCCAAAGCAAGAAACAAATCAAGAATCTGTTTACGGATGGGTGGTGAGAGGATAAATGAATGCTTTTTAAATTAAACCCCCTCCTGAATAGAACAAATGTTCTGAGCCCAGCTAATGTTACTACTGGACAAGTCAGATTTCAGGATGGAGCCAAGCTTGATAGATCTTAAATTTTATTCTTTGTTTAGAAACATGAAGGACATCTATGGAACAGAGACACAGGAGTCTGCTGATGAACTTTTAATATGGCAATAAAACATTTATTAAACAAGAAAAGATGAACTATAGCACACTGCTCATTCACCCATTACTATACCTTTACAGATATCAAAGAAAGTATCTTAAAAACCCTATAGGGCAAAAAGATGCTCGTTGGCCTTTCGAGCTTGCACCAACAATTCCACCTAGACCCTATCCCCGTGACTCCACATATTTACCCTGCTAATCCCCATGACACAAAGGGGCAATTTAGCAAGGCCAGTAAACCTAGCCTGCACACCTTTGGAGTGTGGGAAGAAACCAGGAGGAAACTACACAGACATGGGGAGTGTTTCAGATCTGACTTTTAGACCCATTATCAGGCGCCCCCATACACACTCTGCCTACAAAAATATCAGTAAGTCTGAATCATGCTGCACAAGTATGTGGGCAGGGCTTAATTCACCCAAAACCGTGCAGCTCTGATCACAGCTTCCAATTACGCATGCGCAGATAAGTTGCTGCAGAAATATCAAGTATGCCTACCGCTCTATCATCCGCCCACACTTCGGCAAATCAGATCACAAGGCTGTGGTCCTGCTCCCAGCTTACGACCAAAAACTGAAGTGGGAGAATCCATTAAAGAAAGTTCTGCAATGTTGGTCTGAGGAATCTGATAATCTCCTATGGGACTGCTTTGGAGTCTGAACCGGTCAGTATTTAAAAACCCTGACCAGCCTGAGCGACTACTCCATTACTGACTTCATCAGTAAGTGTGTAGAAGACAGTGTGCCAAAGAAGCAAATCCACCTGTTCCCCATCCGGAAACCAGGAATGAACAGGGATATTCACTGCTTGCTGAAGTCCAGGTCTGAGGTGTTCAAATCAAGCGACACTGACCTATACAAGAAAGTCAGATGGGATCTATGGAGATCCATCAAAGATGCCATAAGATAGTATTGGACAAGCTAGAGTCCTAGGCTAGCCACACAGACCCCCACCAACTATCGCAAGGTCTGCAAGACATAACGGTACAAATTGAAGGCGTGTAAAATCACCCCTCCCTGATGAGCTCAATGCATTCTATGCCTGTTTTGAGCAAGAGTTTAGTCAGAGCATGCCCTTCACCCTGGGAGCCCTGAATGAGCTGTACCTGGGGTCACCACTGCAGATGTCAGGGCAGTTTTCTCAAAGGTCAACTCACAGAAAGTGACTGGCCCAGATGGGGATCTGGACAAGCACTCAGATCCTGCACGGATCAGCCGCCAGGGGTATTTGCAGACTTCTTCAACTTCTCTTTACTACAATCTGAGGTCCCTATCTACTTTAAGAAGATAACCATCATCCTGGTATCTAATAAAAACCAAGCAGTGTGCCTCAATGACTATCGTCCGGTGGCTCGGAGATCCATCATTATGAGTGAACATCCCCGCTTTTAATGGAGGGAAAGTTGAAGATGGTTGATTCTTGGACACTGCCCTGAGGAACTCCTAGAGTGATGTCCTGGGACTGAGATGATTGACCTCCAACAACCAAGACCATCTTTCTTTGTTCCAGCAGAGAGATGTTCCCAATTCCCATTGAACCTAATTTTACTCAGACTTCTTGGTGCCACATTTAGTCAAATGCTGCCTTGATGTCATGGCCACTCTGGCCACTGGAACTCAGCCCTTTTTTCTGTGTTTGAGCAAGACTGTAACAAGTCTTGGAGCCATGTGGTCTTGATAGAGTTCAAACTGAGCACCAGTGATTAGTTTATTGATGAGTAAATGTCACTTCACAGCATAGTTACATCACCTTCCATCATTGAAGCTGGCACCTCATTTTCTGATGCCCTTGTCATTCTCCAGGTGTCTCCTTCCACAGATCACAAAGAATCCCCTGGTTTGATGAAAGTAGCGTCAGGAATATGGCAGGCCACAAGGTAACAGATTGTGGTGGAATGCAATTCTCCAGGTCCTGGTGGTCCACCATACCAACTGAATGCCATCTTTTAAGCTGTTTGATCTGCTCTGAATTTATATCATTTAAGGCAATAATAGTACCATACAACATGGTGGCATCCTCAGTATGCAACTATGCAGCTTTCCACATTGTTCTGTCTCCCCAACTAAAGGAAGTTATGTGATAGGCTGAAAAGAGTAAGGTCAGTGCAGAGTAGGGAGGTATTAGGTAACAAGAACCAGGTGAAGAGGCTAACCTATTGACCTATCAATAGAATGTGGGTTCTGATTGCCAATGAGCCAAGAAAAAGTTTATTATCATTCTTGTCCGCTTTCTCTTACTGGCCATCATTTACTATTACACATTAACACCTCTATTAATATGTTTATTAATTATCGGAATTCAAGGCATTACTAGTGAGGCCAGGATTTATTGCCAATCAACTGTTGTCTGGAAAAGGTGGTGATGAACTTCCTTCTTTAACCTTTGCAATGGGTTAACCTGATACAACAGATGCTGGCGCCCTCAGAGAGTAATTAAGAGTCAATCACATTGATGTGCAGAAGTGACTGAATGGTCTATCTCTTTTTCTATATGCCAATGCGAGGAAGCAGTTATATAAAGGTTAGATTTGGTAAGGATTTTTTTTGTCCATGTACAGGATGTAAGTGTCACTGGCAAGGCCAGCATTTATTGCCTATCCCTAATTGCTCTTGAACTATGTGGCTTGCCAGACCATTTCAGAGGGCATTTGAGAGTCAAGCACATTGCTATGGATCTGAAGTCACACGTAGGCCAGACCAGATAAGGACAACAGATTTCCTTCTATAAAGGACATTAATGAAATGGGTTTTTACAAACTTTGACATTGGTTTCATGATCATCATTGGACTTCCTACTTCCAGATTTTAATTCAATTCATATTTAGTCATCTGCCATGATGGGATTCAAAACTAGGGCCCCAGAGCATCAGCCTGGGTCTCTAGTCCAGTAACAATGCCACAACTCCATCACCTCCCATAAGGATGATGCCTTCCTCCCCTAAACAACATAAATGAACAAATTGGGTTTCTAAGGGCATCCAATAGCTTCTTGGTCATTATTACTGAAACAATCAATTTATTTCCAGACTATTTTAAACTCAATTCAAATGCTCAAACTTCTATAGTGGGATTTGAATTTTTGGTCCATTATTCTCTGTGAGTTATAAATTAGTGGAGTTTTTAAGAGATTTAAGTGGATTCCTTTCTATTGTAAATGTGGGCTGAATTTTACTTCTCTGAAATACTGGGTTCACGGGTGGGGATCCACACATGTCAGGAATGCAGAAATCGAGAATCCCCCATACACTACACAGTTGAAAAGCTCCAGTCTGGCAGGAAGCCAGACAGAGAAGGCCAGTGAAGTAGACACGTCCACAAGATGTTTGATTCTAGAAAGCCAGTTTATGAGGGAATAG
The DNA here is from genome assembly GCF_965287045.1 of Carcharhinus amblyrhynchos. NCBI lineage: Eukaryota > Metazoa > Chordata > Chondrichthyes > Carcharhiniformes > Carcharhinidae > Carcharhinus > Carcharhinus amblyrhynchos. Next base: position 23,817,611 of record NC_137328.1, on the reverse strand, counting down.
ATCTGAAGGCTCGGGGAGTATCATAGAATCAGAGAGAGAGTAGAAGGAGGATCAGTCAGGGAAACTGAAGTGAGACCTGGGAGGGAGGATATCAGGGCCTGGTGGTAGCATCAGAGGCTTTATGGGGGAGGTTGATGGGGAGGCAGACCTTATCTTGGAGACTCGTCAGAGAGGCAGTTGGATCCAATAATAAGTGTAAACACATTTAATTCCTTAGCCTGACAGCGTTAGCCTCTGATCAATGAGGCTGCCTTCTTGAAAGCTTTGAATGAACCTTCCTCCACCATACCCTCAGACAGTGCATTCCACACCTGAACCACTTGCTGTGCAAAAACATTTTTTTTCACATTGCCTTTGCTTCTTTTACCAGTACTCCAAATCTATGCCCTCTGGTTTGTGATCCTTCCAGTAAGGAGACTCTCCCAATCAACTCTGTCCAGATCTTTCATGTTTTGATGACCTCTATCAAATCTCCTCTTAGCTTTCTTTTCTTCAAGGAAATGTCCTGACCTCTCTCAACTATCTTCATAACTATAGGTTCTCATCACTTGCATAGTTCTCGTAAACCTCTTCTGCACTCTCTTCAATGTGTTCACATCCTTCCAAAGATGCAGTGCCTGAAACTGTACACAAATTCCTGCTGAGATCTAACAAGTGTAACACAAGTTCAAGATAACTTCCTTGCTCTTATATTCTTTGCCCCTATTAATAAAGCCCAGGATACTGTATGTATTATTAACAGATCTCTCCACGTGTCCTGCCACCTTCAATGAAATGCATATGTATGTTGCTGACCATGGAAGACAGTAGACGCCAAGGATTTCTAATGCTCCCTTGGAAGTCTTAGTGGAAAAGAAGGAAATAAGGAGAGATTTGCAACATCCCTGGAGGGAAGGAGCTCCTCCAGATACATTCTTAGGAGACAGTGGTAGCAGATATTTGTGAGAGGGTTAATGCCTGATGCCTAGCCTCAAAGATCTGGATGTAGTTGAATGGCTTCACACAAATGGTCAAGACTCTTGAACTCATCTTCTAATGCCATATTGTACCAAATGCAACATTAGCCTCAGCCACTGCTCAATTCACCACATCATTCACTTGCCAATAACCTCTATTAATCGGGAATCATATCTGACAGTTATATGCTTCATCTACCCTCATGCATTTAACACAGTTGCAAATCTAACACCCACAACTCACAACTTGTACACACTGGCAGCTGTTCAATAATGACAGCCACAGCATCAAAACATTCTGCATGACAGTCATTGACACACTTCCCTCTCTCATGTAAGAGCAGGCTGCACAACACCAGAGACAGCAAAAAATAATTGGAGAAGGAAACATAAACTTGATGTTCTAAGCCGATGAAGGAGATGGTACCGCTGTTATGGGAAAGGCCATTGCCTGCAGCCACACTGAAGTTAACAATGTTTTAAAATCTAATCCTCTTTCTCACACCCACTGCCCCCTCATCCAATAATTTCTTCTGATTCAGTAGTAACTGATAGTGTGAGCACACACAGATGGTGGGCTTGTATGTTGAAGCTTCCTGTGTCTAATGTCTCATAAAGCAGACAAGTACACATTTATGTGTGTTTCTGTGGGTAGTTTTTCATGGGATAGATTGCCAATCTGTCATCAGAGGCTGGAGGATGAGCGTCACCTCTCCACATCAAACAAGGCTGACCAGGAGATTCTCCCTTCCTTCCCTCTGCCATTGATGTAATAGAGATAGCCGTCAACTACAAGAAGCATAGTAAAGGACATGCTCCTGTCTACATCAATGGGGATAACACCAGTTGACACCAAAAAGTTGCCACCTTCGGAGATTCTTTCACCTGCTATTTAATTTATTCTGTATGATCTCTTATTCATGCTCAGTTTGAAGGTGAATGCTGTCTTGTGTATCTCTGTCTGGGAGTATGTTAAATACTTTGGAAGGGACTCCTATTGGCACAAGTGGCACTATCTGTGAGTGCGTGCCGGTTTCAAGTGAAGTTTCTGTGAATTAGTGGCTTTGTATCAGTTGTAGGCAGTGGAATGGGGTGTAACACCAGTATTTTGGGTGTTATGTTTGCCTTCAATACTCCCAGAAAACATCTGTGATGTGTGTGCACATTTTTAATGGAAAACACAGTGAATACCATCTTAGTAAAGTGTGTTAACTTGTGTTTACTGGGATATGTACAGAGAAGGCAGATCATAAAATCAATGAGAGGCAAGTGTGGGCATTTTAGAGTTTCACACTCCAGGAGTTGCCTTCCTTTCATTTCACATGGTGAGCACACATTCAGCAATATGAAGTGTCCCTCACCAGCGCTATTTAAAGGGATCTTCAACAACTTTACACGGTACATTCCTTCTGTTAGAATTCTACACATTTTTGGTGTTTTCTACAGTTGTTTCAAGTTTACAGTGAGTAAGATGGTTGGTGCTGAAGTCTTTTTTTGCTGAATTCAATTAAACCCAAGTTGTGACTTTCAACTGTGAGTTTTGCAACTTCAGAAACAGGGTTGCTGTACCTGAGGAATTAGATCTGAGAGCCACTTCAGTTTTGAGTGTTAATGGCCCAGTTGAGTTTAAACTGCTTTCTATTTCCAATTATCAATTCTGATTTGATGGAACGAAGTTGGATTGGTTGCTGTTAGAGAACAGAGGCTCTGCTGTCACGTGCAGGTAACTTGCAGTGGCTCAGACGTTACAACCTTTCCAACTGTACATTTCAGTTTCCTTGCACCTGGTCAGAATTCAGTCCATCTCCCATGCTGCATGTAAATTATTTTAATTAATTTCTCTCATGGGCTATACAAATATCATGTTCCGTGTTAAATAACTCCTGTTCTGCAACAAAGGCAGGGCAGTTTAAACCATTCAACTGTACTCAAATCATTTGCTGATGATGCAGTCCTTTCTTGCCTGTTACAGCATTTGTACAGTCACACATGTGCGCTACAGTTGCTGTCAGAGCCTCCTCACCTAATGTTTCCCATTCCGCCCCACTTCCCACACTGTCCACCCTTGCTTCAAACTCCCTGATCCCAGCAGGACCCCAGGTGTGTCTTCATCCAGGCTTCTTTGGAGTTGCTTCCTTGAAGGCCATTGCCGCCCCAGCAGTGGCCACCACTCCTGGTTGTGCTACTGTTGGCTACTGGCTATTTGTTGGCTATTTGATTAGCTGGCTGCTCTCAGAAGCTTGGCTTCCACTCAGACGAAGGTGGTCAGCCCACCTTAAGCTGTCAAATAGCTGTAAGAGAGGCAGCCAAGTGGGAGTGGACTCACTCCTGACAGTTGCACCAGAGGCGCAGACCCCACCCCCAGCATAAAATTCAGCTCATAATGTGAAAAATAGAAAAGCGGATTATATTTTCAAATGTTGTGACAATGGCAGATGTTGGCATTTAGACTGAACTGGATGCCTTTGTACATGAATCACAGAAAACTAACTTGCAAATACAGCAAGCAATTGGAAAATGGTATGTTACTCTCCAATGCAGAGGGATTGGCGCATAAGGTCCACTTTAATTATAAAGGACATTAGTGAAACCACCTCTGGAATGCTATGTACAGTTTTAGTCTCCTGAGCTAAGGAAATTACACTTGCCTGGGAGGACACCAAATGTTCATTAGATTGACTCTTGGATTCAGAGCATTGTCATATGAGGAGCTATCAGACAGACTATGGGCATAAGTCCGAAAGCTTAGATGAATAAGAGACCATCCCATTGATACATTCAAAATTCTTAAGCAGTTTGACAACTTAGTCGCTGGGAGGATGTTTCCCCTGAATGAGGAATCTAGAACACTAGGGTCACAATCTCTTTAGGACTGAGATGAGGAGAAATTTACTCATTCAAAGGATTGGAGCTCTTTGGAGTTCTATGCCTCAAAGGGTAGAGTATGCTCAGTCGATAAGTGTATTCAAAACTGATATCAATAGATTTTTGGATGCTAATGGAATCAAAGGAAAAGTGTGGGAAGGTGGATTTGAGGTGAAAGATCAGTCATGATCTTCTTGAATGTCAGAGCAGAGTCGAAGAAACTTTTTTAAAATTATTCTTTCTTGAGATATGGATGTCACTGGCTGCCCTGCAATAGATTTATTGCCTATCTCTACTTGCCCTTGTTCAGAGGATAGTGGAGAGTTAACCACATTTCTTGGATCTGGAGTCACATAGGACGCCAGATTTCCTTCCCTAAAGGACATCAGTGAACCAAATGTGTTTTTTTCGACAACTGACAAAGATTTCATGGCCATCAGTAGATTCTGAATTCCAGATCATTTTTATTGAATTCAAATTCCATCATCAGCTGTGGCGGGATTCGAACCCAAGCCCCCAGAACATTTGCTGAGTCTCTGGATTAATAGGCCATCGCCTCCCCGCAAATAGCCTGCAACTGCTCCAATTTCTTAGGTTTTTATGTAGCTGCTTCGACCAAGTTCTGAATTTATTTCCTGTCTTTGCAAGTTAGTATATGAGGGCAATGCAAGATCAAAAAGGCAAATGTATATTTTTGTTTCTTTCAAACTGCTACTTTTGCTCTCCTCTTCCCCTTGTTATTCTCATTTAATCCTTATGTGTAAAGTTCTTTCATATAATTATTCATAACAGCCTCATGCTGTCTATAAGAAATCACACTGTTCAGACTCTGTGGTGCCAGACTCATAAATAGCTAGCATAATATTTGGATCATGTTTCTTCCATAATTCTGTCCTAAGGTACTGCTGCCATCCTAACATTGTAGTCAGTGTGATAATCAGTGCTGATACGCAAATGTCAAGTTCGATTAGTTATTTAGGGAACCTTTGATATGCCACTGAACATTACAGATCAAACAAATGGGATCTTCCTTGCCAAACTAGAAGCAAATTACTGGGGGTGCTGGAATCTGAAAAAAAAAACAGAAAATGCTGGAAAATCTCAGCAGGTCTGACGGCATCTTATTCTTGCTTTTCGGCACATTTGTTGCACGCTCGGTGATTTCATTTCAATGAATATATTCTTGTGGATCGTCCAGTGTCAAGGTTCCTATTCTTCAGCTTGAATGACAGTTGCTGTCAGGATTCTGTTAGATGTCAGCAGTCTCCAAGGATGCCTGATGGCCGTGTTTCAGGAAGTGTCAGATTGAGTGATGCAAGGCCACAAAGCCCGGTAGGGTCATCGTTACAAGAGATTTATGTCACAGAGATTCAAAGAAGGAAGTGAGTCTTCTTCAGTAGCATTGCTTACATATTGTCGAGAATTGGAAACAGTGTTAACTTGCTTCAATGGTGCTATGAGGGAGATGGCCTGTCCATTCTGTGGCTAAAGTACTGCTTTTGGGAAAGAGATTCTGAAAAGACAAATCTAACTAAATGTTGCCATTTATAAATTTCTATAAGCAGGACCTTGGAACAAACAAAAGCATGTTAGTTCAATTTAGATACAAACATTAATGAGAAATTAAATTTGAAAAAAAAATCCAGATGATCACAATATTTATCCTTCAGTCAACACCACTAAACCAGATTATTTGATCATTTAAGGGAATTATTTAAAAGTGCAGCTAGAGTTTGCCTTAATTTTTCACACAACTTGTCTATAATTCCTGGATTGTTGATGCAAACATGGACAAGGCAAATTTTCAAAATCAGCATTTAAGAGAATGGTAACGCAGCAGTGTTTTTACAGGTTTGGTAATCCAAGGGCCCAGACTAAAGCTCCAAAGACATGAGTTCAAATTCCACACTGTAGGGAAATAAAATTCAATTAATTAATGAATCCAGGAAAAATATGCTTTTCTCATTAATAATGATTGTAAAAACCCAGCTGGTTCATCAATGCCCTTCGGAGGAAGAAATCTACCACCTTTACCCATTCTTGCCCACAGCAATGTGGTTGACTTTTAACTGCCTAGTTAATTGCCTAGCAAGTTATTCAGTTTTACCCAAACCACTGCAGAATAAAGCACTGTGGCTGTACCTACAACACACGGACTGCAACGATTCAAGAAGGCAGCTCACCATATCTTCTCAAGGGTAATTACAGATGGACAATAAATGCTGGCCCAGCCAGCAACACTCATATCCCAAAAAACAAAGGAAATTGTCAAGAGGCGAGAATTACATCCTGTCCTAATTCTCTCTGACATCCCAATAGAAAATATGTTGATTAAAAAGGAAATATAAGCACTGAATTGCAGGAAGGAATAGTAAGTATGAGGTCACCCTCCATCTTATGCACAATACATATTCGTGATCAAGGCACAAGTTTGTCCTGTAAGAACTTTTAGATCTCTTTTTGGGAAAAGCTGAACTGAAAATCCTGTATCACTGTCTCATGCAAGAAGAATTGCATCAAGATTTACTTTTGTCATTTTATGCAGTGCCATTTGTCGTGGAAGTCCTCCTAAATGGACTGACTATTTTATAAAAACATTAAAAACTTTATAACGTAGTTATGCAAACACTAGTTAATGTACTATTCAGTATCACCATACTTGAGAGACCTCCAGGATTTTAAATGATACCCAACATACAAATAGCTACTACATGTTGTCATAGAGGTTTACAGCATGGCACAGGCCCTTCAGCTCAACTTGCCCATGCCTCCCTTTTTTTTAAACCACTAAGCTAGTCACAATTGCAGACGTTTGGCCCATATCCCTTTATAACCATCTTACCCATGTAACTGTCTAAATGCTTTTTAAAACATGAAATTGTATCCGCCTCTACTACTACCTCTGGCACTCAGACCCTCACCACATTATTGAACTAAATTTGTAATTCTACCGACAGCACTGTTATTGGACAGCAGAATTTGTTGAGTTTAAAACCAAGATGGATACATTTTTATTGAGTTAAAAACCCACCCAGATAAAGATATAAAAATATTTTAAAGGGTATTGACAAATTTTAACCTTGGGAAACCCACATTTAGACACGCATGCAAGCATGCAAAATTTATAAGTTTTACTGGAGGTTGTTACTTCCAATGCTGAAAGGTAAAACAAATTTGAGTTCACTATTATTAATGATCACAATAGAAGTAATCAGTGGAAATCAGCAAAAATTAGAAAGAAAATATTGTATTCATATAGCTGCATTCACAATTTCTGAACTTTCCAAAGCACTTTGCTGCCAAGAGCATACACATTCCCTTCCATTTCCTGGTTTATATCTGCTTCTGGGATGTCACTTCTTTGCTCTATAGTGAAGAAAGGAGCAGGTTTGGTTTAAAAGCTCTGATTTCTCCCCTTACCACTACTTGGTAAATGAAGAGGTGTTTTGATTGTGATTTACCACTTGATCAGTTGTGGTGTAATTTCATTACCTGATCAAACATTTAAACTGTTTAAAATGGATTTTTTAAATTAAAAATGGCTACCATAAATCACCTGATGTTGCTGATAAGCAATATCAGGTGACTTGTGGTAGCCATTTGCAGTGTTGCTATTTATTAGTGTCACAAGTAGGCTTACGTTAACACTGCAATGAAGTTACTGTGAAAATCCCCTAGTCGCCATACTCCAGCACCTGTTCGGGTACATTGAGGGACAATTTAGCATTGCCAATGCACCTAACCAGCATGTCTTTCAGACTGTGGGAGGAAATCGGAGCACGCAGAGGAAAGACACAGACACGGGAAGAATGAGCAGACTCCACATAGACAGTGACCCAATCGGGGAATTGAACCCAGGTGTCTGGCGCTGTGAGGCAGTAGTGCTAACCATTGTGCTGGCATGCCACCCCAAATGCAACGCGCGAACAGAGACTTTAACCCTGGGTCCTCAGATTAAAAGTCTGATGCTCTACCAACCAGGCCTTAGTCACTGTTGCAATGTAGGAAATGCAATGTTCACATTGCACACAGCAAGCTCCCACAAACAGTTCAGCCAAATCTCCATTCACTGCAGTGGGACCAGAGAATCCCAGCTACAGACGAGGTTTGAGAATCCAGCCCAATATGCTTTTGACTGCTATCAAGCCTCTTCTAATGAAAGACTGGGACGCCTCAAAGAATTTTTTGACCAACAATACTGCTATCCAAATGTTAAGAAACATAAACTCTTAAGGCTGGATACTCCAACCTCCCCCCACAGTTGGGATTCTCCGGTCCAGCTGCAGGGAACGAGATTTGGCTGAGCGCCAAATTTTCCATTCTCCCTGACAGGGGAGCGTGAACAGCCAGAGAATTCCAATCTTAACCTATGTGGTTTTACCAAGAAATTAATCTTTCTGGTTGGTTCTTTAGCAAAATAAGCATCAAGGTTGTCAGTTTAAAAGACAAAAAATAGTAAAACCATGTTATCATTTGCTGAGTTATCTTAAACCGCACATCATTTTATTTAACATATTCAGTAACAAGACTCGGTTATAATCCACAAGCAATGAATATTTCTTTTGTTTTTTCCATCCTACATGCCCCTAATGTCTACACTGTCTTGCCAATATTAATTGGATTAATTTGAACAATTTAGGCCTCTAATTCAAACCATAATTTGAGATTCTCTTACAATTTAATTCCACAATGCCCAATAGACAGGAATACAATTACAATGCATTTTAACGCATTACATACGTTGATCCATTCATTGTCATTTTCAGTTAGCCTCCAGCAGTGAGCTAATATACTACACAACTGAGAGTGTCTGGAATTGAAATTTTACCTCAATCACGAAGATCATTTTTTTATTGGGAAAATGTATATATGAGAAATGAATGAAATGTCGAAATCAATCCGCTTATCCTAATTAAAAAAGTGTTTTAATTAATTTATGCAACTTTGTAATTTATTTCTAATTTGCTATTGCGTCTAAAATTAGAACAAGTATATTAATCGCAGGGCCAACAGGGAAACCAAGTAAACATGTACAAAGTAAAATTATTTGTAGCATTGAATTTTCCACTAGATCTTGCCTCTGAGTCAGAAGGTTGTAAGATGAAGTTCCACTCCAAAGACTTGATCATATCATTGTAATTGTTACAGCCACATGAGGATGGGGTAGAATGATTCCCCTAGTTTACCACTCCAACTCTAACCATAATAGGGATTTTTGTGCATATAGAAGAATGAAATATTTACTCAATGTCTGTGCTTAACCATTTGCGTGCTGGTTTCAAAGAAGCGAGCCAGCAGCCTTTCTTGAGTGTACTTCAAAGAGGGATTGGTTTTTAATGAGTTAAAAACCTACTCTAATACAGATATTAAAATATTTAGTAAGGTAAATCTGGATCTTGACCTTTCGCAACCCACATTTACACACACATATGCATGCAAAATGTACACATTATACTGTAAGTTGTTACTTTTTTTGCCAAATTAATGTTCAATGTTGTATGGTTTTAAAAAAAATTAGAGTTCACTGTTCGAGTCCTTTGCTGGAATCTGTGACTGCAACAGAAAGTCTTCAAAATGATCTTGAAATCAAAATCAAATCAAAAATTCAGTGGAATTGAAGCCTTTGTAAAACGACAATTGGTGGGGAGAATATATAATCCATCTTTTCCAGAAGTTGATGAGTTTTGCACCAAGTTCCTTTTGTTGGAAATTCACTATCTATGTGCTGGATTTTAACTTGGGAAAGAAGAGAAGGAAGCTTGTGCTGCTTTATTGGCTGCTTTTCAAGACTATTAGCTACTTCTTAGCAGCTTGCATGCTGTGTTAAAAGATTTCAAAAATGATTACTTCAGTCACATAATCACTCTGCCGCCATAACGATTTCAGGATGTGTTTATTTAGCTGGCGTCTAAATCAACAGCGATTTTTGTTTCATAGCCGTAACTCTGCATTGTCCCATCAACACCCCTGAATAAGTCATTATCCATCTTGATGAAATAGGGAAATATCTTTCCATAAAACTATTGTCTGAGTAGACTTGAACATTGTCCCCGCTTAAAACTTAGCCTTTTAGAAATGCAAATGTGAAGCCCATGCTGCTTTTCAGTAAATTCTTTTGAAGTAGTCTTTGAAATCATCAGTGTGAAATTTGAGAGAAAGATGTCATGGCATGTGTAAAATTTAATTCACAGAAGAACTCTCCAGAAAGCTGGTTGACTTAGAATACTAAGCATCAGGTGACTTATGGTAGCCATTTTTAAATTCAAAAAATCCATTTTAAACAGTTTAAATGTTTGATCAGGTAATGAAATTACACCACTATTGATCAAGTGGTAAATTACAATCAAAAACACCTTTCAATTTACAAATGAGTGGTAAGGGGAGAAATCAGAGCTATTTAAATCAAACCTGCTCCTTTCTTCACTATAGAGCATAAAAGTGACATCCCAGAAGCAGATATAAACCAGGAAATGGAAGGGAGGGAGCAGCTCAAGTAAATTAGTGACCAGAGATGTAGTAGTGAGTAAATTGATAGAGTTGCAAGCTGGCAAGAGCTCATGTTCTGATAAATTCCATCCGATAGTCTTAAAAGAAGTGTCTGGTGAGATAGTTGATACATTGGTTTCCATTTTCAAAAACTCCCTAGATTTGGGGGAAGTCTTATTAGGTTGGAAGATGGCAAATGTAACTCCATTATTCAAAAAGGGAGAGACAGAAAGTGGGAAATTAAAGGCCAGTTAGCTTAACAATTGTCACTGGGAGAATGTTAAACGTTATTATTAAATGAGCCTAGGGTGATTAGGCAGAGTCAACATGGGTTTGTAAAAGGGAAATAATGTTTAACCAACGTACTGGCATTCTTTGAGGAAGTAACCGTGCTGTGGATAAAAGACATGGGTGTGTTGTACTTAGGTTTCTAGAAGATATTTGTTAAAGTGCTTCATCGAAGATTATTACATAAAATAAAAATTCATTATGAAGGGGGCAACATATTGGCACAGATAGAAGGTTGTCTGGCTAACAGGAATGAGAGACTAGGCATTAATGGATATAATAAGTGGTATGCCTCAGGCATCAGTGCTGGAACCCCAACTGTTTACAATTTATATAAATGGCTTGGATGAAGAGGTCGAAGGGTGGTTTCCAATATTGTTCATAACACAAAGATAAGTCAGAAAGTAAATTGTGAAGAGGATATAAAGATCCTTGGCACCCACATCCCCTGTTTAATAATACAGTTGAGACTCCAGTGCAGATCCTTATGGAACATCAGGAGTCACATTCTATTTATTAGGCAGTAAGTCCATTATCCCTGGTCTTAGTTTCCTGTCATTCAGCCACATCTGTGATAACAGCATGCAGCAAGTTCAGAGGGAGACAAGTTAGACCAAGTCAGCACAGCAGGAAATTAAGATAGCTGATGTTACATCAACAGTTCTCAGTGAAAAGATTAAAAGTGGATAAGAGGCCAGAGGGAGGGATCTAGGTGGAGGGAGAATATTGGAAATAAGTGAAAGGGTTTGGTAAGCAAGGAGTAGGAGTCCTACCCAAAGAAGTGAGCATGGAGACAAAGACAATGGAAGAAGAATTCAACTTCATGCCAAACCCAAAATTAATTGAGGTGAAGTCTTAATTGGCTAAAACTGAGTTCTTTGCTAATTACAAATCGCTCAGGGTCAGAGAGGAAGAGAACAAAGGGTATGTTCAATATATGGTGAAAGGTAGGATTAGAAGAAGGAATGGGATCAGAGGAAAGGGAAAGAGAGGAAGCATTTAGAAGATCGGAAGTAACCGTAAATCTTTGGAGCTTTTGTTTCTCAAGGCCTGAAAGGGAGAGAAGTTTCTTGTTAAAGCATTGAATGTCACTAAGAATGAAATGAAATGATGACAGTCACAGCCTTGAGGTATGTTAAGTTGGAGCTGCTGGAGAGAGAGGTTGACTCTGGTGACACATGGCACTATGTGGGGATCTCAGGATGCAGCAAGAATGGAATCCAAGGAACATTGTGTGTCTCTGGGATACCTGAAATCCTGGCTGGATTCAAAACATGAATAAAGCAACTTCACTTGAAATCCACATGGGGTAAGTCAGAGCCAGAGACACTCACTGAGGAAGATGTGGGTGTGAAAGTGATTTTTGGAAAACACCTCATCAAACACCAAGAAGCAAATGGAAAGCAATGAAGGTGAACAAAGTGAAAGAGACAAACAGAAATTGGAGAGAAGAGTAGGATTAACTCAAGCTAGAATTAAATGGAAGAGAAGTGGCAGTAAATTAAACACCAAAATAAAAGCACATGTCCAATGTTATACCACATAGATCTTTACTAGGTCTTCTATTATTTGTCATTTATAGAAATGGCATAGATGATTATGTGGGGATAAGATTAGTAAGTTTGCAGATAACACAAAGATTGGCTGGGTGATTAATACTGAGGTCGAGTGTCTTGTGCTACAAGAAGATATAGCCAGGATGGTCAAATGGGCAGGTAAGTGGCAGATGGAATTTAACCCTGAAAAGTGTGACATGGTACATTTTGGAAGCAGTAATTTGACAAGGAAGTATTCAATGAATGGCATGACATTAGGAAGTTCTGTGGAACAAAGGGATCTTGTGTGTTTCTCCATAGATCTCTGAAGATGGAGGAATATTAGTACGATGGTGAAAAAGGCATATGGGATACTTACTTTTATCAATTGAGGTATGAATTACAAAATCAGGGAAATCATATTGGAGTTGTGTAGAATTTTGGTGAGGCCACAACTAGAATACCGTGTGCAGTTCTGGTCGCCACACTATAGGAAGGATGTGATTACGCTGGAGATGCCGCTTGGGATGGAACACTTATGAAGAGAGGTTAGATAGGCTTGGGTTGTTTTTGTTGGAGTAAAGGAGGCATAGGTTCAAGCTGAGGGGCAGGAGGTTTAGGGCGATGTGAAGAAAAATATTTTTATCCAGAAGCTGGTGACAGTCTGAAGTGCACTGCCTGGGAAGATGGTAGAGATGAGTTGCCTCACACCTTTTAAAAAGTACCTGGATGAGCACTTGGCAGGCCAGAATGTTCAAGGCTATGAGCCAAGTACTGATAAATGAGATTAGGCAGAATATCAGGTGTTTTACATGTGATGGTGAGACTCGATGGGCTGAAGGGCCTCTGCTGCACTGTATAATTCTGTGAAAATACTGTGGATGCTGGGGATCTGAAATAAAAGCAGAAAGTGTTGGAGAAACTCGTAGCAGCATCGATGGAGAGTTTTTTTAATTGTATCATGCATGGAATATTGAATATGTTTTAAGTAATGTGCTAAAGACAAACTTTTACTTCCATGAATAAATGTAAGTAAAGTCCCCTAAAGATGGAGCAAATAAAATTCCACATCATTGTTGTTCAAATAATACGAGTAAGTGACATTTCAGTTTAATTCAATGAGAAGTGTGCAATATCTATCATTTAAAAGAATGACAGCTGCCATTGCCAATAAAGGAAATGAATTGAAGCTGTTCTCTGGAGCCTGTCAGGGCCTAGTCCTCACTGAGTCCTGCAACAGCAGTAATGACAGACTGCCTCAGAATCTTCTCTTCAGTCTCATGTCCAAAAGGAGCAGCCAAATCCCCTCAGCCTGAAAAGCCATTGAAAATTTGTTCAGAAAATGTTTAGCTCCCATTCAGCTCCTCCATAGTTTTGCTGTGTTTCCCTCTAAGCCTAAGGGGAAAGCCAAACTCAAGGTCCAGAACATACTTACACTCAATGCCTGTTGGGGACCTGCAGACCCATGAGCTGTGTAGCCATGTTAAGTCCCTGTCGCTTCATTTACATAGTCACTATGCTTTCTTGAAGTGTGGATGATCTGATGTCTTGCCCCCTCCTCCCACTCTGCCCAATCACTACAAGACATCTTCAGGAAATCCCACAGCAATGTGAAGAGCAACTCTGACTCTTTTTCCTCAGCCAATTTGTGTCATAAAAATCATGAGAGATTATGGGAGGGGTTTTATGGCCTCACTCAACCCGAAACCATAAAATCCTACCCAAGGTCAATGGACATTTCCATTGTCCGTCCTTCTCCCTCTCTCATTCTGTGGCATGTGAGGCGATAAAATTCCAGCGACTGGCTTCCCTATTCACAAAAACTTGAATAACCTACCAAGAAACAACTTGCATCAACCTTTCTGGAAAATAGTTAATATTTATGCAGCTGGTATCTTTTGGACTAAGTTCTAGTCCTACAAGATTTCTTACTTTAAACGCAAACATCAATTGCAACAACCACAGAATCAGATCTTTGTCTTTAATGAGTACCAAGTATTAAAGTTGGCAAGTTAAGTTACAGCTATATAAAATTTTAGTTAGGCCACATTTGGAATATTACAAAGAGTTCTGGACGCTACCAGAAGGACATGGATGCTTTGGAGAGGGTGCAATGAAGGTTTCCCAGGATGCTGCCTGGTCTGGAGAGGTTTAGGTATGTGGAGAGGTTGGACAAATGTGGGTTGTTTTCACTGGAAAGACAGAGGCTGAGGGATGACCTGATGCAGGTCTACAAAACTATGACAGGCATAGACAGGGTGTATAGTCAGAGGCTTTTTCCCAGGGTGGTAACATCAACTACAAGAGAGAACAGGTTTAAGGTGAGGGGAGATAAGTTTAGATGACATGTGGAGGAAGTTTTTCCACATAGAGGGTGGTAGGTGTCTGGAACGCACTGCCAGTAGAGGTGGTGGAAGCAGCACATTAGCGACATTCGAGGCATGTCTTGATAGACCCATGAACAAGAGGTGAAGAGAGGGATAGAAACTCTGTATCAGCACAGGCTTGATGGACCAAAGGGTCTGTTCCTGTGCTGTAATATTCTTTGTTCTTTGTAATACAATTCAATATGAAAACTCAGTCAAATAATACAACATAATTTCAATATGATTACTTGATTCTTTGTTTTTGAGTTCCAAGTGTTAGTGTAAGAAATCAGACACAATCTTTCAAATTCCAACATGACTACCACAAAGCATGGTTTACTCAGATCACCCTGTACTAATTCTATCTTTTGATCACTAAGTTCTATGTTTACTAATACTAAATTGCAAAACATCAAAAGATAGAAAATGTAGACTTCAGATAGCATATAGCCAACATGATATACTCGTGTTACTCTCACTCTCTCCCATTAACTGAAGCTCACTAATTACTTTATTAATCTTTCGTGGGATGTGGCTGGCATTAATTGCCCTCCCTAATTTCCCTTCAGAAGGTGATTATGTGCCACATTTTTTAACCAGGGTAATGTGTTCTAGGAAAACCACAGTGCTGTTAGGAAGAGAGTTCCAAGTTTTTGACCCAGTGACAGTGGAGGGACAGCAATACAGTTTGAACTCAGGACAGCGTATGACTTGGAGGCAATCTTGCAGGTGATGGTGTTCCCAAGCATCTGCTGCTCTTGTTCTTCTTCTGGTAAAGATTACACTTTTAGAAGGTGCTGTCGTAAAGTGCATCTTGTAGATAGTATTCATTGCTGCCACTGTTAATCAGTGGTGGAGGGAGTGAATGTTGAAGGTGGTGGATGTCAATCAAGTGACTTGTTTTGTAGAGAATAGTGTTGAACTTCTTAAGAGTTATTGGAGCTGCATTCATCCAGGCAATTGGAGAGTCTTCCATTACATACCTGGCTTATGCCTTATAGATGGTGGACAGACTTTGGGGAGTCAGGGGGTGATTTTCTTACCCCAGAGTTATGAGCCCCTGACTTGCTCTTGTAGCCAGTGTATTAATGTGGTTGGTCCATATAAGTTCCTAGTCAATGGTAACCCCCAGGATGTTAATAGTGGGGAGTTCAACAATGGTAATCCCATTGAAACACAACGGACAAAAATGAGATTTTCTTGCTGGAGATGGTCATTGCTTGGCATTTGTGTGGTGTAAATGTTACCTGCCACTTATCAGTCCAAATCTGAATGTTGTCCAGATCTTTCTGCATATGGACATGGACTACTTCTGTATCAGAGGAGTCACGCATGGTGATGAACATTGTGAAATCAGCGAACATCCTTACTCTGACTTCATGATGGAGCAAAGCTCATTGATGAAATAGTTGACGATATTTGAGGCTAGGACACGACACTGAGGAACTCCTGAAGTGATGTCCTGGAGCCGAGATGTTTGACATACCTTTCCAAAAAAATCTTCGTTCAGGTATAACTCCAACCAGTGATTTCCCGTAGAATCCCATTGACTCCAGTTTTGCCAGGGCTGCTTGATGCCATACTTGACTGAATGCTGCCTTGATGTCAAGGACAGTCACTCTCACCGCACTTCTCAAGTTCAACTGTTGTGCTCATATTTGGACCAAGGCTGTAAAGAGATGAGGAGCTAATTGACCCAGGCAAAACCCAAACTAAGCGTCGGTGAGCAAGTTATTGCTAAGCAAGTGCTCCTTGATAGCGCAGTAAATTTTATTACAAGTGACCAAGGCATCATGTTCCAAACCTGAATGGATGAGATTCCTACAGCTAGACCGCTTCACAAGGCATTCCTGTTCAGCAGATTTGAAAGTTGTTTTAATACATTTGTTAGAATTGAATGCAGGCGACCAAGTTATTGCCACCAGTTGAATAGCTGTCAAGGGGCCCTTCTCACCTTTCAGGGAGGTCTGAATTAAATGTGAAACAAGCATTAAATTGGGCAATGGATGACAATGCTGAAATATTCCATAGCTTACATAATGGATTGAAGCTGATGCAATTGACACACAATGAAGGAATGATGGACAAGCCATCAACGTCATGGGGCCAGTGGATCTGGCAGCTATTAAGATCTTAAATCTTTTCCATTGAAATGGTGAGGGGGGTAGTCAATTAGCACATAGGAAAACGATTTGCATTTTAAGTAACTTCCCAGAAGAATGTTGTCATGTCCATCTTGGTCTGTCCAGAAACCACAAAAACAGTCACCCTACTTTCCAAGTTCCATTTTGTGAGGAAGTATTAATTCTATGTTGTTCCCTTTTTTTTAAAGAAAGTGTTCACTTCCTGAATAGGTTTATGATGATGACATGACTCTCACACACCTTGCAAGTTTGGTTTGTTTCCTAGGTGACATGCTGACACCTAGCGTTGTTGACTCACAGCGCCAGGGACCCAGGTTCAACTCCGGCCTCTGGTGATTGCATGGAGTTTGCACGTTCTCCCTTTGTCTGTGTGGGTTTCCTCCGGATGCTCTGGTTTCCTCCCACAGTCCAAAGATGTGTGGGTTAGGTTGATTGGCCATGCTAAATCACCACTTAGTGTCGGGGGACTAGCAGGGTAAATACATGGGGTTAAGGAGATAGGAGCTGGGTGGGATATTGTTGGTGCAGGTTCAGTGGGCTGAATGACCTCCTTCTGCACTGTAGGGATTCTCTGATTCTCTGAACAGTTGCATACAATGCCTTGACAAACAGTATGTGATGTTTTGTATTTCAGCATGCAATATTTATTATATGTATACGTCATATATATTGGGGTACCCAGAAGAGCACTCAGATCCTGTGCAGATCAGCTGACAGCGGTATTCGTTGTTGTAGGTAAAGATACCTCTGAGACTAATTGTGAGTCAAAGTACAGCAGTTTATTCAAAAGCTTTAGGGAGATACACCTGTCACCTAACAGCGGTTCCCCAGGCATCTCTCCGAACACAAGTTAAGAGCATATATTTATACCCCCCCAGTCACGTACACATCTTCTCATTCTCAGCAGGTTCCCAGGCTGTGGGTTGTTCTCCATCGTGGGAACATGGCTGCCTCGGCATTTCTTCATGGTTATCTCAAGGCCGCAATTGACGTGTGTGATTAGCCCTTACCTAACGTACAGGCCGACAAGACAAGTTAAACTTAATGGGCCGGTATAACAATCTATGCTCATAAGTTGTATAACGTATGTATATGTACAATATGTTAGTACATGACACATGAGCAGTATATAATGAATATATGTATAAAATATATTTAGGACATGCAGGTTTCACTATATTAGGCGAAAGTCCACGAAATTAAAGACACAACGTAACTACAAGCTGGGTCAACTACATTTCTAAGCGGGCTTATCATAAACTTGTGTATAATAGCAAAAGCAGCTGCCGTCTCCCTGTCTGGGCACAAAAAAACAAAGTTACATTTATCTGAAATATATGAAAATTAGCTGCATGTAGGCCACTGGATATTTTTTTCATTCTCCACCAAGTATTGCAAAGTTCATTAACTCATTCCCTACTACAGTTCCTGGCACTGTAGGGATTCTCTGATTCTCTAAACAGTTGCATACAATGCCTTGACAAACAGTATGTGATGTTTTGTATTTCGGCATGCGATATTTATTATATGTATATGTAATATATATTGGGGTACCCAGAAGAGCACTCAGATCCTGTGTAGATCAGCTGACAGCGGTAATCTTCTACCTCTCTTTACAACAATCTTAGGTCCCTATCTTCTTCAGGAAGATGACGTCATCCCAGTACCAAAGGAAAGCCAAGCAGTGTGCCTTAATGACTATTGGCCGGTGGCTCTGACACCCATCATTATGAAGTGTTTCTAAAGGTCAGTCATGGCACGAATCAATTCCAGCTTCCCGGACTGCCTGGATCCACTACAGTTCACCTACCACCACAACAAGACCACAACAGATGCCATCTCCCTGGTCCTGCACTCAACCCTGGAACACTGAGATAACAAAGACACCTCTGTCAGACTCCTATTTATTGACTACAGCTCAGCCTTCAACACCATTATTCCGATGAAAGTCATGTCTAAACTCCATGACCTGGGACTTGGACCTGAACTTCCTAACCCCACAGACCACAATCAATAAGAATAGGCACTAACACCTCCTCTACAATCATCCTCAATACCAATGCAACACAAGGCTGTGTTCTCAGCCCCCTCAGACTCCTTATACACCTACGACTGTATGGCCAAATTCCCTCCAACTCGGTTTTCAAGTTTGCTGATGACACCATCATAATGGGTCAGATGTCAAAAAAAGACAAGATAGAGTACAGGAATAAGATAGAGAACCTGGTGAACTGGTGCAGTGGCAATAATCTCTTCCTCAATGTCAACAAAATGAAGAAGATTGTCATCGACTTCAGGAAGCATAATGGAGAACATGCACATGTTTCCATCAACGGGAATGAAGTAGAAATGATTGAAAGACTCAAGTTTTTAGACGTCCCGATCACCAACAACCTGTCCTGGACCCCCATGCTGACACTAGTTAAAAAGCCCACCAATGCCTTTTCTTTCTCAGAAGACTAAGGAAATTTGGCATGTCAGCTACGACTCCCTTCAATTTTTACAGATGCACCATAGAAAGCATTCTTTCTGGGTGTATCACAGCTTGGTATGGCTCCTGCTGTCCAAAGACCACAAGAAACTACAAAAGATCATGAATGTAGCCCAATCCATCACGCAAACCAGCACCCCCCATTCATTGACTCTGTCTACACTTCCCACTGCCTCGGCAAACCAGCATAATTAAGGATCCTGCGCACACCAGACATTCTCTCTGCCTGGTTCTTCCATCAGGAAAAATGATACAAAAGTCTGAGGTCACATACCAACTGACTCAAGAACAGCTTCTTCCCTGCTGCTGTCAGACTTTTGAATGGTTCATTAAGTTGATCTTTCTCTACATCCTAGCCATGACTGTAACACTACATTCTGTACTCTCTCACTTCCTTCTTTATGAATGGTATGCTTTGTCTATAAAGCGTGCAAAAAACAATATGTTTCACTATATACTAATTCATGTGACAGTAATAAATCAAATCAAAATTTTGCCACATTATGAACAGATTGAAAATATACAAGAATATTAAATGAATTCCTCAGTCTGATGTTTACCATATTATGTCATATTTCCAGATAAGCTACACATATGCATAAACCTGATCCAAATTATAGTGGACATATTCAGCTGTTGCCTTTAAACACAGATACAACCAATTGTTGGAAGAATTGCTGCATTCACCAAATGCAACATCATCAATATAACAATTTATCAATACTTTAGGAACAGTCTGCTAAGCAGGGAGGCTGTCAAAGTGGGGCAATTTTCCAAGCAATGGGAAAGGTATAAGACAGATCACACACCAGAATCCCCATTGGGCCGCCTGTGTTCAGTTAAGGTCTCTTTCCATCTCTGCTGGCACTTGCCATCATTACTTGAGGAGACTGCCCACTGAAACATGGCAGCATCTCAATGGGCATTGGGGAAGGACCACCTCAGGCATTCCTTAGTACATGGAGCAACCCCTGACCACAGTGGCCGTCCCATAACAATAGAGCTACCTGCCCTCAGTACTCCTCTCCCACCACACCAATCTAACGGTGAGGGCAAATGGCCAAGAATGCATCCATCTGCTTCAGCTGCAGCCCAGTAATGGCCTGGTGTTGAAGTTGCTGAGGCTGCTGGGCTGCCAACTCAATCAGAGAGCTGGTAACTCTTGGGGATGGGCTATTATCCTATATGTGTGGGAAGACCAAGTCACTTAATTTGCTGGTCTGGATCCCATCACTGGTTAATAGGGTTGTGGCTCCCACCGCCCTCCACCCTCCTTCACCCCCGCCACTCCTATCTCTAGTGCCTGCCACCTCCTGGATTTTCAACCTAAATGTACTCTAGTTGATATTTCTAGCAAGATCATTGTTGGAACATTTATATAATTTTACTGGAAATATCAGCTAAAAGAACTCTATATTGACCTCACTGGACATGAACTTTTAGATATTTCATTGTTTATTCTGCTATGTTATGTGGAGAACAATAATAAAAACTGCATTTATATATTTCCTTTAACGTAGAAAGTCCTGTAGCATTTCAGAAGAAAAGATAAACAGGGAAAAGACACAAAATGATGGGCCTGAACTTGATGTTCAGGACATGGGAAGCACAGGATGTAAGATCTGTTCCCGCCAGAGAACATGGTCGGAATTCTCCCAACCCATCCGCCACAGCAATTGTAGTGAGTAGACAATGTGAAGGCCCGTTGACAGACAAACGGGAATTTCCGGCTTTTAGAACAGCCGGAGAATTCCGCCACATGCTGCTAACACAATGTTACGCCAGCCAAACAATTAACAGCCATCTAGCTGAAACGCGCTGTGTGAAAGGATGAGTGCTACCGGGGAGGGTGGGAATAAGGTGGGCACCACGAGAAAGGAGAAGGTGGGCTGGCACTTCCCATGTGTCTGAGGGACCTGTAGACCTGTAAAAAAACAACAGCAGAATAACAATGCCACGAGTGTGGAGGCAGCAAAATCAGGTGCAGACCTCAGCCGCTGGACGCATCTGTTAATTTTATTTGAGCTCTGACATACCCCAGATTGAGGTGGCAGCTATAACGCAAAGGCTGTCTGACCAATTGGTCTGCCTGCCAACCATAAAGGCAGACAGGCAACATAAAATCCCAGTCAATTACTGTTTCATTCATTTAAATTGGCTTCTTGAATGTCAGTGGATGCACTTCTTTGTCAGCTGACCGTAAAATCGCATATGACATTGGGACCCATTCCCAGTGTCTTCCCAGTGTCTTCTCCCGTGATTTTATGAACTTTCAGGTGACTGCCCGAGCAATGTATAATTCCGATTATGGAGAAGGATGGAAAAGAAAAGGCTTTTTTTTTAAGGTGAAGTGAAAAGCAATTTCTTGCAGAGTTCAAGAGTTGAACGTCTGGAATGCACGCCGAGGCCACTGGCTCGTGGACAAGTTACTATGCGTTATGTCACAATTCATTGGATTAGGCAGGCTCTAAAAAGCCTTTCAGCCTTCGGTTCGTAAAAGGCACCATGGGAAGAAAAGAGAGATATAAAATCACGCCAGTCAAAGACATTGGCCAGAATTTCACTCCCCTCCCCCAACCCTAACCCCAACACCACAACCCCCCCTACCCTCTGACCCTGGCTGGAGCACTACCTCAACCTTCACCCCTCACTCCTGGGATTCCGTCAATCGCAACCTGGTAGTGATTCAACACTGGGGCAGGCAGGGCCTCACATAGGAAACCTGCCCTCGCCCTAGTTAAGATTTGTAAGTGGCTACTTAATAGCCATGTAAGGCCCTTTTAACACCAAAGCTCAATTTTTAGGCCAGCGTGCAGATGACAATTTGGGTGGGAGGACAAGCCAGAAAAAACAGAGCTTGGCCTCAGGCAGGAAGGGTGGGTTGGGAACTCTTCGCCATAAGGTCCATTCTAAATGGGGGCACTCTCTTCTTAAGGTTCAATAATCTCTTGACCTCCCTACTCCTCTGGCCTATCTCCTTGGAGCCCAACACCCTTCCCTCACAGCCCCCCAGATGTTCCCTGCCATCTCCACCATGGGTCTGTTCCAGGCAGATCCCTGCAGTGCCACTTCCGGCCATTGCAGCTCTGTGTCTGGAGAGACTGGACAGCAGCCGGCAAACTGACTGCCCAGCAGCTCTCCAAGGTGGGACTCCCTCCTGAGTGAAGGTGGAACATTATAGCATAACATAGCCTTGGGACTGTTGGAGTCAGCAGCGATGTGCTCTCAGCCTCCACTATCCAAAAAATTCAGGCCATTGAAACAGGGCAATGATTGAGATGGTAAAGTGATAGAGAAAAGAATGAGAGAACATGCTTATATGGAAGTGAAAGTCAATTACAAGCAATGCTTTCCCCTTGAGGGTCATTTACATACATTATTTGCATCTACACAAATGTATTCTGCTATGTGGAAAGCTAACTAGAATTGAGCATCTATTGCTGGAGAGATGTTGCACAAACCCCAGGAGATGATAATGAGTAAGAAAAAAGACAATGTTATGGCCATGTAGGAGTACCAGGTACATATCAGGTTACCATATCACAGTGTTAGTCCAATGCAGAAAAGAATGCTCCAACTGGTGCTGAGAGATATCATTTAAGATTCTCGAGGGAATTAGATAAACTAAATCCTAAGAATATGTAAGAGATTGCTGTGGACTTTATAACCAGGGATGTATATTCAAGGGAGGCTCAGCATCGTGGTATTGTCACTGAATGAGTAATCCAGACAATCCAGTAATCCAGGGGCAGCATGATGGCACAATGGTTAACACTGCTGTCTCATAGCACCAGGGACCCAGATTCAATTCTTGGCTTGGGTCACTGTCTTTGCGAAGTCTGCATGTTCTCTCTGTGTCTGTCTGTGTTTTCTTCGGGCACTCCAGTTTCCTCCCACAGTCTGAAGTTATGCAGGATAGGTATATTGGCCATGCTAAATTCTCCCTCAATGTATCCAAACAGGTGCCGGAGTGTGGCAACTAGAGGATTTTCATGATGTTGTAATGTTAATGTGAGCCTACTTGTGGCACTAATAAACAATGAGATGGAGATGCCGGCATTGAACTGAGATGGGCACAGTAAGAGGTCTCACAACACCAGGTTAAAGCCCTGAAAATGAGATGACTGACTTCCAACAACCAAAACCATCTTCCTTTGTTCTAGGTTTGACTCCAACCAGTGGAAAGCTTTCCCCCTGATTCTCATTGACTCCAGTTTTGCTAGGGCTCCTTGATAACACACTCAGTCAAATATTACCTTGACGTCAAGGGCAGTCATTCTCATATTGCCTTTAGAGCTCTGTTCAAAGTCTATCCCATTTAGCATGGTGGTAGTGTCACAAAACATACTGAAGGGTATCCTCAGTGTGAACACAGGATCTCCGCAAGTGTTGTGTGGTGGTGACTGCGAGAGATATTGTCATGACAGATACATTTGTGTTAAAGTTTCAGAGCATCAGGTGAGCGATGAAGGAGCAGCACTCTGAAAGCTCATGATTCCAGATAAACCTGTTGGACTTTAACCTGGTATTGTGAGACTTCTTACTAATAAATAAACTTCTTTAAAAACCCAATGCAATACTCTGGGGACCAAGATTTGAATCCCACCATGGCAGGTAATAAAAATCTGGAATTAAAAGTCCAATGATGACAATGAAACAATTATCATTAAAACTCATTTGGTTCCCTTTAGGAAGGAAGTTTGTCATCCTGGTTTAGCCTACATGTGAGTCCAGATCCCATACTAATGTGATTGATTTTTAAATGCCCTCTGAAATGGCCTAGCAAAACACTCAGTTGTATCAAACTGCTAAAAGGTCTAGAAGCAATGAAACTAGATGGATTTCCTGACATTGACACAGGCACCAGAAACAATAACAGCAGACCCAACATTGCAAAATCCTCCTTCCTGGAGGCTTGTGTCAAATTTGGGAGAAATGTCTTACAGACTAATCAAGCAGCAGCCTAAAAGAGGACATCATGGACCTTACAATGTTCCAGCCACCAGTATCATCATCCCTGCTGGTAGTGACAGAGGTCACAATGATATACAGTCTACAGAGAGTCCTCAACATGAACCCAATGAAGTCTCATGGCATCAGGTCAAACAAGAGTAGGAAAACCTCCGGCTGATTACCACGTACTGCCCTCCCTCAGCTAATGAATCAGTACCCCTCCATGTTGAACACTACTTTGAAGAAATGCTGAGGATGGCAAGGGTGCAGGACATAAACTGGATGGTGGCCCTCAATGCCTGGCACCAAAAGTGACTCCGTAGCACTACCAAAACCGAACTGGCTAAATAAGACACAGCTTCTAGACTGGGTTTGCGGCAAGTGTTGAGGGAGCCAACAGGAGGGAAAAACCTACTTGACACTCATTTTCACAAAGCTACCTGCCACAGATGTATCTGTCATGACAATATCTGTAGCAGTCACCACTACACAATACTTGTGGAGATTCCGTGTTCACATTTATGTTTTGTGGGACTACCACCATGCTCAATGGGATAGACTTTGAATAGAACTTTAGAGGTAGGTGAGAATGACTGCCCTTGACATCAAGATAACATTTGACTGAGTGTGGCATCAAGGAGCCCTAGCAAAACTAGAATCAGGGGGAAAGCTTTCTACTGGTTGGAATCAAAACTAGAACAAGGGAAGACAGTTTTGGTTGTTGGAGGTAAATCATCTCACTTCCAGGACATCACTCCAGGAGTTGCTCAGGGTAGTGCTCTAGGTCTAACCATCTCCAGCTGATTCATTAATGAGCTTCTCTTCATCATAAGGTCAGAAGTGGGGATGTTTGCTGTTGACAGCACTAAGATCAATATAATTGGAGGCTTCACAGATACTGAAGCAGTCCATGTGCAGAGGCAGCAAGATTTCAATGTCCTAGCTAATGTTAGGGGGGTATGCATTTTAACAAAAGGAAAATAATGTGGTTTGCATACATGGATTCAAAGTAACAACAACAAATTTATTGAAGAACTGTTCTGTGTACTGAGTACAAATTAAAAGTAAAACAGCAGCCTCTGCAAACACCCTAATGGCATCACCATCAAATCATGTGATTAGTTCTTAAGACAATCTGCAACTCTTATAAATACATATCAACTACTATCATCATGTCAACAAATTACTGCAATATTACATAGGATCAATAATACTCTACACACAGTACTATACATCATTAATCATTTTACACAGTCAATAAGAAAATCATTCAAAAGGATGTCTATTCCTCTTTGGTTTCATACAATGTTCTGGAATTTGTTTGTCCTTGACCTAGTAGTGTGATTTGGAACTTCAGTAGACGCATCTTATCTTGGAACTAAGTTTGTATCAGCTTCATGCTATGTTGACACAATCATCAGACAACTCAGATACAACTAAGTTTTCTGTAGTAGTATTCATAACACTAGGTTCCAGAAATATTTGTATTTCTGTAGCTGATTCTGATCATTACTCTGACAGAATACACCTCATTTGCCTGGATGGGAGTAGCTCTAACAACACTCGCTTGACAAAATCCAGGATAAAGCAGCCCCACTTGATTGGCACCCCAACCACAAACATCCACTCCCTCCACTATCAATTCAGAGTAGAAACCATGTGTGCCACCTACAAGATGCAATGCAGAAACTCATCGAACCTCCTTAGATAGTATCTTCCAAACCCACAATCACTGCCATCGAGAAGGACAAGAGCAGCAGATACATGGGAACACCACTACCTGGAAGTTCCCCTCCAAGCCACCCATCATCCTAACTTGGAAATATACTGCTATTCCTTCACTTTTGCTGTGTCAAAATCCTGGAACTTTCTCCCTAACAGCATTGTGGATGTACCAACACTACATGAACTGTATCAGCTCAAGAAAGCAGCTCACCACCACCTTCTCAAAGACAATTAGGGATGGGAAATAAATGTTGGCTTAGCCAGTGAAGATCACATCCAAAGAATGATTTTTTTTAATTTGAGAAAAGGGTAAGTGCACAGTTTTGAATTAATTATTATCACAGATGTTTTAAAAGGTGTTTCTCCAAAGTCACCTGTGAATAATATATTTGTAGGTTCATGTTTATTTTCTTGCCTGTGGAGCAGCAAAGCCTTTTTACCTAAAAGCCTTAAAAGGAAAAGGTCTGCGTATTACACTCTATTGCTCTGTAACTTACCTCAGAAAATATGTATTTATTATCACATTCACACACTAAGATTTGTTAAAAATAAAGATAAATGCATATGTATAAACATAAATCAAGATCAGTTGGTGTAGGCCTAGTATGTTTTGAAGTCAAGGTGTCTGAAGTGAAGTTTTGAGGTTGGAGAGCCTTCTCTCTCCGCAACTGCATTGGATTCCACTGACATATTTCCAGAGGTTGTTTTTCCTTCAAAGGGTCATCCAGACTTGAAACATTGGCTCTATTCTCTCTCCATAGATGCTGTCAGACTTGTTGAGATTTGCCAGCATTTTCTGTTTTTGTTGTAGCTATGTAGATGCCTTTCTCTGGCTCTCCCTGAGTTCCTGGGTTGATTTTCTTTTAGATAGCTCAGTATGGATCTGCCACCTCCTGCCTTTTTCAATGCTTTTTGCAAGTAAGTCAAGGTGGCCACATTATTATTTTGCTTATACCAGAATCCCAAGTCTCTTTGCATTTAATGCAAGTGACAATTCCATTACAATTATCCAAAAACCCCTTACTCCATATGGTGATCAAAAAGGTTGTTCACACCTTACAGGGATTTACCAGATTGACTTTGTGTTTGGAAGAAAAGCCATCAATTCAACGAGTTTCTGTTTACTTTTTTAGAATAATCATCCAATTTTAAATTCACATGCCTGACGAATACATCTTTGTCTCCTCAGATGGTAAGAGAAAGATTATTATAATCCACAATTATGTCTGGTAACTTGAAGAAGTATTTAAAATCAGTCTTAGGTTTTTAAAAAAGTGACCTTCGGAATAATTTCTCTAAAAAACTGTAACATCGTAACTGTGGACTCTTTAATGCAAAGATGGTGGCCTGTGGAATGGCTAACTCAGTGTCACAGCTAGTGTGGATGACAGTTAAGGAAGAATTGGATAGATATTTGACGGTTTTTGGAAATATCCAGATGGTCCACTGGATTATCTGCTGATCTACCTTCCCATCTTCATACAATAAAAGCAAAGTACTGCAAATGCTGCAGATCTGAAATAAAAGCAGAAAATGTTGGAAATACTCAGCAGGTCAGGCACCAACTGTGGCGAGAGAGAAAAAGAATGTGTTCACGGGCTAATTGTGCTCCTCTGCTAAGAAAAGTGATTCAATAGACCCTGTGATTTCTTTACATAATTGTGAAACTTTCCTCTCCGTAACAGATAAACGGAAGATCTTACATATTATCTGCTAGAACCAGTTCACGAGTGTGTTGAAGATAAAAGTGTAAGCTGCAGTATTGAGAGCTACAGTAAAAATAAGGCACAGTTTTGCTTTGTCTGTGAAACCTAGAACCACAGCAATTAAATGTTGCTGTAAAGATAAGTGGGGGTGAAATTTCTCTTTGAAGCAGCCGAAGACACTGGGGAAGAACATGAGGCAGAATATAGCACAAACTGGTTGATTTGCTTTCACTCATCGTGTGCTGCCAGCTAAGAATCACCCTTATATTCCAATCTAATCAATTGGTTACAATTGTATATGCCTGAGTTGAAGAGTTCTTAGCCTTCATGAGAAGCTGCAATGTAATTTAGTGACAGGTTGTGCAGTGATTGTGCGGTTCTTGCTGGGGTTTATTCATCTCTTGTTCTTCTGGTACCTTTTCTGGTCCTGTAAGGGTGACATTGTAGCCACAAGTTAGTCTTGTCATTTTTAATCGTATAAGCAGTTGCTTTGTTTGTCTCATCTAGGTGAGGAACAAGTGTAAACAGAGTTGGATTTTTCATCTCCTGACCAATTCCCCAGGACTGTCAAGATAACAGATTATACATTGAAGTGCCCGAGCCTCCCAGATTGCAGTCCAACTCCACGCTCTGAATGGGATATCTGTACTATGCATGACATTGTCAGCGTGCTGCCTGATAATTTACCGGGATTGATTCATCCTGTTGCAGCTAATGCTTGGGAGACACTATGACAGGTGTGATAGCTTACAGGGCTGGCTGTCAACTGAATCTCTCTGTGATTTTACAGCCAGGGAGATCTTGTAATTTCTGCCACCAGTCGTTTTCCATTCCACGATTGCCTGTCAAAAAAAAGGAGGCATCAGGATTTTAGAGTCATTACCTAGCTTCCACTTTAAGCGTAATCATAATGAGTTACTTCCTTTTTCTGAAGAAGAATATTCTCAGATATGAAGTGGCACATCCTAAGGTCAGCCTGGGAGTATATTTTTTCTTTTGAGTTCACCATCTAGAATGATGAGTCAAACCAATTGCTATTACAGGACCTAGGTTGGAGCTGTCAATTTTTCTATCCATTTACCATTGAATGAAGCTGATACTTCTGGCTCTTGAACAACGCATTTTGTTTTGCTCAGTGATAATAGAAACAAGTGGAATATAATCTACAGTATAACCAACCAGTAGGTTGAGATTGTTTGCCTAATGCTAAAAAACATTGACTTTTCCACCAGCATTGTGAAGTCAATTTCAAACAAGGTTGAAGAGGTTTAGATTAATTGGCTAGTTACTTCCTTTAAAAAAATACCTTGCAACAGAATTTGCAGCACTAATGATCCTTGGTGAGATTGCTACTTTTCCAAACGCTGCATCAACATTCAAAACTAGAATTTCACCGAATGGAGAGTCAAGAATTGAAGCACAGAATATAATGTATGTGCTTCATGTGGTGCAAAACAACTCATTTTTATCCATATTGAGAAATGATCATGTACATTAAAAGTTCTAGTAAATGCAACGGAAACAGCAAGGTAACATGAGGAGATTAAGCTTTCATCTAAAATGGGGGAAGAATAAAAGCTTTGAATCTTCAAATTGACAGGTCTAATCTATCTAACCAGCTGTAATACATTAAATATCTCATACACAGGCACTTCCTGTCTGCACCAAGTCATGCTGAAGATGTTTTCTGAGCTATTTACTCTAACTGTGCCAACATCTGATTCCTTTGCTGTACTTCCATGAAGTAAATGTACAACGGTGTAGGAAAACCTGACTTTTTTACTTAACTTTTTAAAGCAAAATTCAATTAATATCTTTACAAATTAATTTCTCTTTAACAACCTTCTGATCGCAGTGCCTTTTCATTTCTCCTATTTCTGCTGCAAATGGTACCTCTCTCTGCCACACGCACCAACTCTAATCCTCACACCTCTCCTGTTTGAAATTTGGGTTTATTCTTGGCTTATACTGGCATTCATACAACATTTATATTCCCATTCAGACCAAGTCAGAATGCACTTACTCCCAGTCCTTTCCCTCCCAACACCAGGGAGGGTTTGAGGTTTATTGATGTGCCACAGATGTCAATTGTCATGGAGGCAGATAGGGTGGACAGTGATAGCCTTTTTCCTCGGATGGAGAAAGCTAGCACGAGAAGGCATAGCTTTAAATTAAGGGGTGGTTGTTATAGGACGGATGTCAGAGGTAGGTTCTTTACCCAGAGGGTGGTGAGGGATTGGAATGCCCTGCCTGCTGCAGTTGTAAATGCGCCTAGTTTGGGGGCGTTCAAGAGATCCGTGGATAGGTTTATGGATGGAAAGGGATTGGTTTAGGTTAGAGGGTCATTGCTTTTTAATTGGTCAGCGCAACATCGTAGGCCGAAGGGCCTGTTCTGCGCTGTAATGTTCTATGTTCTATGTTCTAACACAGCCCCAGATCTGGCCTGTTCCCATTCACTGCTGAATGTGCTCCGGCCTACTGGTTACTACTGTTGGACTGATCTGAAAAAAGTCAACTTGTACTCAGTCACCTCACTTTCCATAGCCCCCAAAATTGAGAATGATTGCAAAAGTTGGACACTTGCTCCCAACCAAACACAGAGGAAGGAGAAGGAACAAGAGAACAGCACAATCCAGCCACATCCTGATGGGCATTTTTGAGCACAGGAGTTGTGATGCAGAACCTGCCCAAAACCTGTGCCCATTGAGGCAGGCAACACACAAACTGTGCGGTGCATCCTCATTTCCATGACTTCTGCACGCACTCGTGCTGATGCTTTCCTGCATTCACAGTTGGGAGCTTAGCAGCATGCAAGGTTAGTACACACAGCAACTAGCCTCCAGTTCTTCACCACTGTCTTTCCCTCTTAAAAGGAAGCTGGACTGGTACACAAGGCCCCTGGCAGCAGGTGGTGAAAATGGGGGAGAGCACCAAGCAGGAAAACTGTTTACACAGCGCTGATGCCAGTGGAATAATGAAACCCTGTTTTTTAGCCTTTGTGTAAGTTAATCAATGTGCTTAAATCTTGCATTTTAAAAGGAAACGGAACACCAGGGAGGGTTTGAGGTTTATTGATGTGCCACTGATGTCAATTGTCATGGAGACAGAGAGAAGAGAGGCCATATTTCCACATGGGAACCTGGAGACCTTCAAGGCAATCCTGTAGTGAATTGAATGAAGCAGGTGGCACGGGAGGTCAAAGCAGGAAGCAAGGGAAGTTAACGCATATGCTCTGGCCCCAAGGACCTGGCAGTGTTATTGGAAGATGTTTAATTCCCTTATATGGGTCAAAGTTAGTGATTGCACCTGCATATGATATCATCTACCCACCAAATCCCTGACCTTTCATACTGCTCAATGCATTATATCACTGTCACTCTCTCAGCATCATATCTTAGTAGTCAGGACTCATGTCTAATACTCATGTACTTCACCTCACTCTTGAAAACCTTCCTATGATGCCAGACTTAAGCCCACTTCTCAAAGTTCCATACAATTCCAGCTGCTTTGCTGTGGCAGGCTCTTCAGCAGAATGCAGTGCCACACAAGCAGTAATATTCTTCTCTCTAATCTTACAAGACAAGGTAATACATAACTACAGGAAGCATCAGGGAACAGCAGTGGGCAGGCATTGGGCTGGATGAAGATGGTACTCCTCAGTGTGAAGCCAGCTGCAATAGTGTCTATAGTTTTTGGTGTTGTTGAGACCATGTAAGATGACGGCATATTATTGCCTTATGCGCCTTGATGTATAAGCTGCAGGTGACAGGAATATTCAGTGTCTTCTCAGATCCCACCTTTCTTGCCCCACCTTCCCTCATTCCAACGCCCAAGTGCCACCTTCTCAGCCACGGCACATCCAGGAGAAAGAGAGAGAGAGAACAACTCCATGCCAATGATGAGGAAGCACCTTCACCTTAATGAAGCTACCAGCTCAGACATTGATATTACGCCTAACTTAGTGGTTAACACATTGGATCTAAGTATGGTGAGTTATGAGTTTTTTGCAATCAGGACAGGGGAAATGATAGCACATGTGCCTGCGGAGGGTAAAGTTGGAGACAAGTCTGCTACAGGGAGCTCAGCTGAAGACTTTGATGGAGTTGTCCGCAAAAATATATTAATGTGTTTGCATGTTGTGATGTTGGGTGCATTGGCAGGCATGCCAGGCTGCCTCCTCTCAATGTTAAGGGCATGAAGGATTCTGGCTCTAAAATGGCATGGGCATTGCGCAGTGCTTCAAACTCACCTTTTCTACTTTGAAAGGGATACCCAACTCTATGCCGGAACAAATGTGTCCATCCACCTGGTGGCTGATGTCTCATAATCCTTTGCAGCACAATGAGGAGTTATCCAATGTCTCCATGGTGCAATGAGTCATCCAGACAGAGATCGTCCCTGCCAGTCCATCAGTGGCCTTGCTCTTCCTTCTCATCCAGCAGGTCCAAACTGTTACCACCTGGATGTGGTTTGAAGATAGTCTCCCCCATTAAAAGTCAGCAACCTTCCGCCAATCATGCTACAACCATTGTATAGGAGCACCAAGAAAGGGCAGCAGAAAGACAGGCAGTTAAGGGGTGAATAGTTTATTTCTGTTTGTGTCACTGGATGAATCATAGAATGCCTACAGTGCAGAAGAAGCCATTTGGCCCATCATGTCTGCACTGGCTCTGTGACAGAGTTTCTCACCCAGGCCCTCTCTCCCACCCTATTCCTATAACCCTATACATTTACCATGGCTAATCCACCTAACCTACACAAATCTGGACACTGAGGGGCAATTTAGCATGCCAATCCACCTATTCTGCACATCTATGGGTCGGTTGTTAATGATAGAGATGTTAATGAGAAAGTTTTTGTAAATAACCTTAATTGTTGGACAATAACCAAAGGGAGGCAGTGATGGGGTATCTCAAATCAATGCAAATGGTGGAATATGGGGATATGTTTGCAATATCACCAGCTCCTGCCTGTAAAGGAGGCTGGTCAAGATTTAATTGAAAGCAGGATCCAAGAAATCAATCTCAAACAGCCACCAGGAGCAAAGTGGTGCTTAAAGCAAATTTCCTGCTGCATCCTCCTTCAGTTCCTCCCTCTTATGGTCCTCTTAATTCCACCTTCTCCCCTCGAGGTACCTCTGTATTCTTAAAGCCAAGGGTCTGTTCTGATGTTAACAATGTTTTAGAGGATACAGCAGACCACACAAACTTCAAAACACACTCCACTGTGGAGGGAAGGGCTCCCACATTCAGTCAAGGCAGCAGAACCATTGCATGGGCAGGTTAATTGTCTACTCCATGTTTCCTATGGCTCCATGGCTCTCATTATATACCTGTTGTTCTTGCATGGCTAAGTGTAAAGAGGGATCTTCAACTGCATGTACAGGCTCCAGTGCAGCCATCTTGTAGCTCCCATGGAGGATCGAAGATGGTGAGGACAACCAACTGCACATGTATAGAATCGTATCCCATGTAGTTCCTCTCCCCATTGTCACAGGAGTTCTCAGAGCCATGTGTAAGCAAATTCCATTATCCTGTCAAAGCCATGCACCCTTTCATCCTGTTTACCTCTGCTGGGGAAAATCATGTACTTGTGGTCTACACTTGCCACTGCCTCAACAAAGCAGCCAGCATAATTAAGGAAACTATGTACCCTGGACATTCTCTCTTCCATCTTCTTCCATTGGAAGAAAGATACAAAAGTCGGAGGTCACATATCAACTGACTCAAGAACAGCTTCTTTCCTGCTGCCATCAGACTTTTGAATGGACCTATCTTGCATTAAGTTGATATTTCTCTACACCCTAGCTATGACTGTAATACTACATTCTGCACTCTCTCCTTTCTTTCTCTATGAACAATATATTTTGTCTGTATAGCGTGCAAGAAACAATACTTTTCACTGTGTACTAATACATGTGACAATAATAAATCAAATCAAATCAAAATCCTCCATAATCTTGCAGATGCTCAAATGGCATATTGGAATATGTTCTCAATATCACTAGCTCCTGCCTATAAAGGCCCACATACATAGAGGTTAAATGCTAATGTGGCCTTGACAGCAATTGGCTTGAGGTTCATATCAAGTTTCAGGAGGTGGCCTACTCCAGTAACCACCCACTTGTTGAACCTAGTTTCCTTTAGCTTTAAACTGGGTGAAGTGGAAACGAGAGAAGAGTTCCTGAAAAACTGATATAGACCTTCGGTGAAAAACTATGCTCTTCCTCCTCTTCATTCTTCACACAGCTTCCCCTATCTGCAACCTTCTCTTCATTTGATGGTCTAAAGATATTGAATGCACAGCCCACATACCTCAGGAATCAAATCCTGTCATTCTTCATGATAAGCACAGCTGTCAAAAACACCTCAAACATAAAGCACACTTTTACAAATACAGCCTAAGCAGAAGTAAGCCAGAAGCATTGGCAGATTGGTATCAGTTGATCATTGGATATACACAGACCGTTTTCTTGAACCTATCAGCAAATCAGCTTGAACGGTTATTTGACATTTGGATACTCCAGATGTTTCTAGCCCACAACCAGAAACCTGCACCAAATTTCATACGACCAAGTGTGGACTACGTTGGGAGGGGTCAGGAGTTTAAGTGGTGGAATTTTATCCTTCAAAGGTGGTTGATGGTAATTATTCATCATGGAGTTCGGTTACGAGTGGTGTGCCTCAGGGATCTGTTTTGGGGCCACTGCTGTTCGTAATCTTTATTAATGATCTGGATGAGGGTATAGTTGGGTGGATTAGTAAGTTTGCTGATGACACCAAAGTCGGAGGTGTGGTAGATTGTGAGGAAGGGTGTCGAAGTTTGCAGGGTGACTTGGACAGGTTGCAGAGCTGGGCCGCGAGGTGGCGGATGGAGTTTAATGCGGAGAAGTGTGAGGTAATCCATTTCGGTAGGAATAACAGATGTGTTGAGTATAGGGCTAACGGGAGGACTTTGAATAGAGTGGAGGAGCAGAGGGATCTAGGTGTATGTGTACATAGATCCCTGAAAGTTGGGAATCAAGTAGATAAGGTTGTTAAGAAGGCATACGGTGTCTTGGCGTTTATTGGTAGGGGGATTGAATTTAGGAGTCGCAGCGTCATGTTGCAACTGTACACAACTCTGGTGCGGCCGCACTTGGAGTACTGTGTGCAGTTCTGGTCCCCACATTACAGGAAGGATGTGGAGGCTTTGGAGAGGGTGCAGAGGAGGTTTACCAGGATGTTGCCTGGTATGCAGGGGAGGTCCTATGAGGAGAGACTGAGGGATTTGGGGTTGTTTTCACTGGAAAGAAGGCGGCTAAGAGGGGATCTTATAGAAACATATAAGATGATTAGAGGTTTAGATAGGGTGGATGGTGATAGCCTGTTTCCTCGGATGGAGAAATCTAGCACGAGGGGGCATGGCTTTAAATTAAGGGGGGGTAGTTATAGGACGGATGTCAGGGGCAGGTTCTTTACCCAGAGGGTGGTGAGGGACTGGAATGCCCTGCCTGCTGCAGTTGTAAATGCGCCTAGTTTGGGGGCGTTTAAGAGATCGGTGGATAGGTTTATGGACGAAAAGGGAGTGGTTTAGATTAGTGGGTCAATGTTTTTTTTTAAAAATAAGACTGGTCGGCGCAACATTGTGGGCCGAAGGGCCTGTTCCGCGCTATAATGTTCTATGTTCTATGTTCTAAGGCTCCTGCTCCTTTTGTATTAGTAGTGCCGCAAAGCCCAAATTCACCCCTGAATCCTCTGGGGTAAATATTTGTCTTCAATCGCATGGGCAGTAAGTTGGCAGAGCAGATCATCACTCATTATAGAGGCAGAGGTGATGGCCTAGTGGTACTATCACTAGACTATTAATCCAGAAACTCAGTTAATGTTCTGGGGATCTGGGTTCGAATCCCACTACGGTACCTGGTGGAATTTGAGATCAATTCAAAAAAATCTGGAATTAAGAATCTATTGATGACCATGAAACCATTGTTGATTGTCGCAAAAACCCATCTGGTCTTTTAGGGAAGGAAATCTGCCATCCTTACTCGGTTTGGGCTATATGTGACACCAGAACCACAGCAGTGTGGTTGACTCTCAAATGCCCTTTAAACAAGGGTAACTAGGGTTGGGCAATAAATGCTGATCAGCCAGCGATGCCCATGTCCCACAAATAAATAAAGAAAAAAATAGCAACTTTACTAACTTCAATGGATTGAAAATCGGGCAGGTTCTATAACTCAGCTTGTATAAGATAAAATCAAAAGAGCAGGAGTAGGCCATTTGACACATTGGGCCTGCTTCACCATTCAAACAGATCATGGCTGGTCATCCACCTCAATGCCATTTTCCCCATATCATTGCCATATCCCTTGATGTCATTAGAATCCAGTGTCTTCTGTCTTGAACATGCTCACTGATGGAAATTTCACAACCCCCTGGAATATTTCAAAAAATACCAAGGACTCACCATCCTTTGAGTGAAGAATTCACTCCTCATTTCATCCCCACCTTAGGGTCGGCACAGTGGCACAGTGGTAGGGACGGCATGATGGCACAGTAGTTAGCACTTGTTAGCTGCCTCACAGTGCAATGGGCTTGATTCCCGGCTTGAGTCACTGTCTGTGCAGAGTTTACATGTTCTCCCCATGTCTGCAGAGTTTGTGGGTTTCCTCCAGGTGTCCTGTTTTCCTTCCACAGTCCGAAAGATGTGCAGGTTAGGTGGGTTGGCCATGCTAAATTCTCCCTCAGTGTACCCGAACAGGTGCCGGAGTGTGGCAACTAGTGGATTTTCACAGTAACTTCATTACAGTGTTAATGTAAGCCTACTTGTGACACTAATAGGTAAACTTTAAGAAACAAATTGCTTGTCCCGAACCCAGAAGATCCCGAACAAGGTCAACAACCTTTCCATGATCCGCCCCTCACCCGCTACAATTCCCGTGGTGGGTAGAATGAGAAAATTTACCCCTATACCCCCTGGTTCTGGAGTCACCAGCCATGGGAAACATCCTATCTACATCTATCACATCCTATGAGAATTTGGTAAGTTTCATTGGGATCACCTCACATTTCTTGGAACTCTACAGGATAGAATTTCCTCAATCTCTCCTCATAAGACAATTTAGCCATCCCAAGCATTAGTGTGGTAAACATCTTTTTTAGTCCTTCAATAGCAGGTATATCTTTCCTTAGGAAAGGAGAATGTCCTGTCCAGAAGACAAGAAGAAAAATGTATACATTTATGTCAGCCTGGCTACATTCCCATATTCTTTTAATGGACAAAGACTTCACCTTCACATGCCTGACTAGCCATGACACATACCAACGGAATCTTTCATGTCCTCCCTGATTGTAGAAAATCAAATTCAAAAGACTTCAAGAGCATGAGATCATAAGATATAGGAGCAGAATTAGATCATTCAGCCTGTCAAGTCAGCTCTGCCATTCAATCATAGCTGATAAGTTCTCAAACCCTTTCCCCTGCTTTTCTCAGGCTAGAAGAAATTCATCAACACCCTTTACATTTCTAAGGCAGAGCTAGCAAACAAAGACAGTGGTGAAATTTTCCAGCCATTCCCACTGCCAGGATCTTCCGATAGCAGACCCCACCCTCCCCTGCCTCCCCCCAGCCCCTCCCCCCCACCCACCCACCCCCATGCATTCCCCAACAATGAAGGGTGTGAGCAATGGGAAACCCATTGATGACAGCAGGACAAGAAGTTCCCACCATTGGCCCATGGCGGGTCCCCTCCATAAACACACCTTTGGGAAGAGCGTGGAAAATCCCGTCATGTTCATCTGAAGGACAAAAGAGACCCTGACCCTAGAATTAAACACCTCAAGATTGCAGAACTCAAACGATACATGCTTCGTCCAAACCTGGAAAAGGAAGTGGGAGGCATGTCACGTGATCTCCCCAAGCTGCTAGAACCTGTAATATTGTCATGAAGAACTGAACTCAGGCAGTCTGCCATATTACCACTGAACTGGTAACGGCAGAAAGAACTCTGTATATTGTAAATTCTCATCTACAATTGCATACTACTGGGGACATCAGCTCCTGTTTTGGTGTCTATAAAACTAATTCATGTCTGTGTTCCATCTTCCATCAGGGAAATCATCAATTCTGGGGAGACAGACAACCCTGTGGCAGTTTCAGCCTGTTAACCACTGAAGGAATACACCATTGGACTTTTGATTCACGTGAAACCATAACTCATATTTTTATCATGGTCTTTCTTTCCTTTATCTCTTTTTTATTATATGAGTGCAAAAGATATTGACATTGCGAAACCTATTTCCCATGTTTTGTGTTACCAAAGTGAACCAATCCTCTTATTTTACCTTGTTTTGAGTTTACTGTGGGGATGTTAATGGAAGATTGGATCACTTATAAAAGGAGGAAATCAAAAACACCTTTCCATTTCCAGACAGTTAGTGAGAGGAGAAATCAGGGCTATTTAAATTAAACCCCTTTCTATCCGTAACACTTAGATAATAATCCAAGCACAGTTTCATCAAGGCTCCATATAATTGCAGCAAGACATCTCCATTCCTGTATTCAAATTTCATTGCTGTGAAGGCCAGTGTACCATACTCCTTCCTAATTGAATACTAGCTTTTCATAGGTCATAGAACCCTACAGCGCAGAAAGAGGTCCTTCAGCCCAACGAGTCTGCACCGAACACAATCCCACTCAGGCCCTACCCCCATATCCCTGCATATTATACCCACTAATCCCTCTAACTTACACATCCCTGGGTACTAAGGGGCAATTTCTTAGCACGGCCAATCAACCTAACGCACACATCTTTGGACTATGGGAGGAAACCAGAGCACCCAGAGGAAACCCACGCAGACACGAGGAGAATGTGCAAACTCCACACAGACAGTGACCCGAGCCAGGAATTGAACCCAGGACCCTGGAGCTGTGAAGCAGCAGTGCTAACCACTGTGCTGTGTTAGTGACTCATGACTGAGGACACCCTCACCATTTAAGGGATGGGATTCTCTGACCTTCCCGTGTTGTGTTTCTCACAGAGGGTGGTGGCATGCTGTTGGCTGGTGATGGGATTGTCTGGTCCTGCCACTGTCAATGAGCTTTTCCCCTGATTCTTGAAACCCATGGCGGGCATGCACCAGCAGTGGGACCAGAAGGTCCCGTTGGTGTGTACAGCTCCACCTTTCTATTTATTATTCTAAAGTGGATAACTTGACATTTATTCGCTCTATGCATTAATGCTGCAGGTAGCAATTACTGCACCAAAGTACCACCCAGGTGGTGAAGGCAAATAAGGCCTCCCCCTTGCCCCATCTCACCAGCCTTTTTGTCATGATCTTACTCAGCATCACCTCGTCCTCTTCCTTTCAAATAGTGATGCTCACAGCTTATTGAAAGACTCGAGATACCCGCAGTGAAATACTTAGTGGAGAAATGAAATATTTTTTCTTAAAAAATTACTTTGAATGATCCACAAGCTAAGATGATCTTACAATAATTCTCCACATGGCAGAAAACCAATAATTAATTTACTTTATAATGATGGATTCTGATAGATTAAATGAAAAGAAATGTTTTGAGGGGCAGGGGGATGGATAAAGGCAGGCAAATATATTTTTAAGCAGTGAATTGTAATGTGGAATGCACTGTCTGAAAGGGGGGTGGAAGCGGATTCCACCTCATTTTCAACAGGGAATTGAAAAACTGAAAAAGCGATTGGAAGAGCAAGTCAATTATCCACCAACCAATCCCTGTAGTAACTTGTTTCTTTTCAAGTATATATCCAATTCACTGTGTAAAAATAATTCTCATATCTCCTCTGGTTATTTTACCAAGTATCTTAAAACTACCCCCTCTGGTTGCCAACACTGCTGCCAGTGGAAACAGTTTCTTCCAATCTTCAAATCGGAATGCTTCTCTCCCCTCACCTTGCTCTGCCCCAAAGGAAGCAATCCCAGCTCTTTGGTCTCACCATATAACTGAATTGCTCATCTCTGGTATGATTCCTGGAAATCCCCGTTGCATTTGCTCCAAGGCCTTGACAAACTGCTTTAAAGTGGGGTACCCAGAATTAGGTAAAATACTCCAGTTGAGGTCAAACCAGTGATTCAGATATGCTCAGCATATACAACACTGTGAATTGATGCTTCCACTTTTGAGAAATAATGATGTGGAGATGCTGGTGTTGGACTGGGGTGGGCACAGTAAAATGTCTCACAACATCAGGTTAAAGTCCAACATGTTTATTTGGTATCATGAGCTTTCGGAGCGCTGCTCCTTCATCAGGTGAGTGGAGATTGATTAAGCAGCACTCTGAAAGCTCGAGAAATGATGCACATTGGTTCTTATTATTTACCTTGGTGCTTTTCTTGACAAAAAGGATGTGTAGACTCCTCCAGAAACAATGGTCGTTCATTGTTGGCTGGCACAGTGGCATAGCGGTTAGCAGTGCTGCCTCACAGTGCCAGGGGACCCGGGTTCGATCCCTGGCTTGGGTCACTGTCTGTGTGGAGTTTTCCCCTCGGTGCTCCGGTTTTCTCCCACAGTCCGAAAGAGGTGCTGGTTAGCTGCATTTGCCATGCTATATTTTCCTTCAGTGTACCCAAACACCACACTAGAGGATTTTTACAGTAGCTTCATTGCAGTGTTAATGTGAACCTACTTGTGACACTAATAAATAAACTTATACTTTAGTTCAGGTACCTCCCATATGAGATACCTCAATCTCTTCTTCTAATTAGTCAGTCACATTTTCAAATTCATAAGTTTGATTTCATAATCCTTTCATGCCATCTGTATATACTCATCAGTCAACCAA
Source organism: Carcharhinus amblyrhynchos (assembly GCF_965287045.1). Lineage (NCBI taxonomy): Eukaryota > Metazoa > Chordata > Chondrichthyes > Carcharhiniformes > Carcharhinidae > Carcharhinus > Carcharhinus amblyrhynchos. Next base: position 23,777,297 of record NC_137328.1, on the reverse strand, counting down.
ACCAACCAGTTTCATCAGCACACCAGTTTGTGGATCACAGCGACCATTATTCCTCATAGTCACATGCCTAAAAGGGTTAACAATGGATTCAACACAACTCTTGCTGGTTTTCCTGATCGATTCCCAATCAGTAATAGTTGCAGTATTCATATGTTCCCTGGAATCAAGGACTAATCAAAGGCTGACATCTTTGTTGAGTGGTCACACAACTGGGGAGAAAGTAACTGCTGCCAGTACGAGGCCTAGTATTGTCGCTGGATTCCAGGCCGCAGGTGAAGATTGCGAGGCGGGGAGGGGAAGTGGGGTTCATGGCATGGAGCCCGCAGGGGGAGAGGGGGGGGTGGCAGCAAAGGCTTGAGGTAGTTCTCAGCAAACCTCCTTCCCAATGCCTTTGTACGAGCAAGGCCCCCCCCCCTCAATACTCCACCCCCACCCCCCAATGCCCTCACCCCACCCCAGGTTCTCACATGCAACACAAATGGGTTTGCTGATCAAGCTCCCAATATGGCGAGCTGCTGAGTTAAGGATGAGGTGCACAGGCCTTCCCACCATGGATTTAATCAGGTGGTGGGTACCCTCGTCCATCCACCCTTCGACTTGATTAAATGCCTCGTCTGCCACCAAACTCACCACAAGCGAGAGCATTAAATTCTGCCCAGTGTCAGTAATTTTATCGATTTGTACATTGTACTGGATTAACTGCCACTCACACTGGACATTATTTTTCGACTCCTGATAGCTCTGATGAGTAAGCCAAAGACAATTGCAAAAAAACTCTGAAATGGACTGTTAACAATTAATTCCTCGGTTTCCTGAGCAGATTGATTACATGAATTAGCTGGGCTGCTGGAGGGAGACTTCTCTCTGACCTTGCTTAGTGATGTAACTGCTAATGAAATCACGTACTAATTACTCTCAAAATGGTGCCTGCTTGTGTGGAGCAGTGGATTAATGGTGAAGCTGGAAAAAGGCCAATTTCCTACTTAAAATGTAAGCCGAGTGATATTTTTTCCCAGGGACAGCTTGGCAGATGCAAGCTCAAGCTCACACTGCTCATTTCAACAATGTCCCCACTTCAAGCTCAGAAAATAGTAGCTAATTCTCAGCGGCAAGTCTGGCTGGCTTAAAGACCACGGCAATTCTCTCCGAATTAACATTTCCACATAGTTCTGAGCAAGTGCTGAATGTTTGGACCTAGCTAGCTTTGATTGAGATGATGGTGCTTATTTTCAACTTTGACCTCTATTTACACAGTTGCCCTGAATTCCATTGGGTCAGAAATCAGGCAGATTGCATCAAGCGTGGGAGATCTGCTCCACGGGCTTTACATCTGGTCAGTGACTTTAAGCCTGCCTGACCTCACCATTAGAGAACCTTTACAAACTCCAGAGAAGGCACAGTGATTAGCACTGCTGTATTACAGAGTCAGGGACCCGGGTTCGATTCCTGGCTTGGGTCACTGTCTGTGCTGAGTTTGCACATCCTCCCTATGTCTGCATGGATTTCCTCCAGATGCTCTGGTTTCCTTCCACAGTCCAAAAGATGTGTAGGTTAGGTTGATGGCCTACGCTAAATTGCCCCTTATATTCAGAGGGATTAGCAGGTTATGGCGATAGGCCTGGATCGGACTGTTGTCAGTGCAGACTCGATGGGCTAAGTGGCCTCCTTCTGTACTGTAAATTCTATAAAATTTCATCCCTTCTGCCTCAGCAAGCTTCAATTCACACACTACTGTGCTAACAAACTGCAGGGTTTAAGTGTTGTCAATTTTAGTTATGTTTTCTGTCCTACTGGCCTTCAGCTTTGTTTTATTTTTCACAGGACAGGTGAAAAATGTCAGCTCAGTCACAAATAAAATGACTGCTGTATTTTGATATTAACATCCTACTAACGGCATGGTGGCAATAGTGGTTAGCACTGTTGTTTCAGAGCACAAGGGACCTGGGTTCGATTCCAGCTTTGGGTGACTGTCTGTGTGGAATTTGCACATTCTCGCCATGTCTGTGTGGGTTTCCTCTGGGTGCTCCGGTTTCCTCTCACAGTCGAAAGACAAGCTGGTTAGGTGGATTGGCCAAGTTAAATTGCCCCTTAGAGTCCCAGGATGTGTAGGTTAGGGGGATTAGCCATGGCAAATGCACAGGGTTGGGGGATATAGGGCAGGGGTTGGGTGAAGTCCATCCTGAGTGGGATGCTCTTTCGGAGAGTTGGTGCAGACTTGATGGGCTGAATGGTCTCCTTCTGTACTGTAACGATCTCATGGAATTCTATGGTTTGTAATACTGCCATTGATACTGATCTGTCATTTCAAATTAATAAGGCCAATCTGCTGCCAGCTATGGCAAATATGTACATGGTTGCTACCTATACAGGCTGTGTATAAACTGATCACTCTGTCTTTCCAGGATATTAATGTGCTCACTGGAGCTGTATGGACCTTTCTCAAAAGGGAACTGATAGCCAGATTAAAAAGTTTGACATTTGTTTGTCTACTGCTGTTGCAACTGCTCTCTGATATAAAAGGGCCTAGGTTCCATGAGTCTCAGGCTGCATCGTAGGGCCACTTCTTAAAGTAACTGTGCAACGTTAAGGCAGTGAGAATATAATTCTGAATGATCTTGGCTTGCCTCAAATCATCTTTGTTTAATTTTTAAGAGGGTAATGACCCAGCTGAAGAAAATGATTAATTAACAGAGAGTGCAGAGCTTAAAATATGTAGACTTTTATCACCTTGTATCTGAAAAGGTGGGTAAGATTAACTCAGCCTTTCTTTAGGTGGAAAGAAGTGTCAGTATTAATGGAGCATGCGTAACATATATCAAATATGCATCAAAGAGTTTGCAAATTGAACAGTTAATAATTGGAGATTTAATTAGAAAACATGAAATTCACTAATTTCATTCTGTATATCCATTTATGTATTGATGATGTATGCAGTAAGGTATTACGATAATAATGCATTTAATACATGTGAAATAGCCTAAATGCTAATGGTTGGTTGAAATGGGTTGAAACTCCTTACAGGCATCCAATGGACTGGATGGTGGCAGCTGCTTTATTTTCGATGCATTTAATTCTTCCCACAATTCCAGGGAGACTCCAGCTGCACGTCAGACTTGTCTGCTGTAGCTCAGACGAATCCTCGAACTGACAGACCATTTGTCTCCTGTCTGATCTCTCCCATGTGATTGGTCAGCAGATTGTTATCAACTAATCCACTTTAAATTTAAACCATTTCAGACTCGGAAACCAGATGTGATTAGGTCAACACCTGCCTGTGTTGGGGCTGTAAAGGTTAATTTTGATTGATGCAGCATCCCTACATTCAAGGTCTTGCTTATCACAGCACATCCAGAGAGCTACATGTTTTCACCAACCATTTCTGAAGTACAAGTGAACGGCCCGATATGGTATAACCCTCTCCACACAAATAAAACAGAACCCCATAGATTCAGTACAGCTCCATTCTGATTTGAATTCTGCCTCTCTGATTCTGCAACAACGTGGCAATTTATTTCTGTTGGATGATCATTGTTCTCATTAAGGTTGATCTTTATACATAATATGCTGTAGAAAGACCAATTCATACTTTTCCATTATCAGTTATTCAAAACACTAGGGTTGATCTTGATTCTATGTAACGGGTGGTGGAGTCAACAGTCCTCTTTACTTCTCTCCTGATGCACATTAAATCTGCCGGGTTCTCCCTTTACAGAGAGTGAAATTTGAGTTTTTTAGGGGTAGAGAGTTGGGGATAAGAAATCAGCGGCTCCAGTTTCTTTTCCAGAAAGGTTTAAAGTAGGCTACCAAGTTATATACATGCACACAGAGCCTTGCCCTTTGCAAAAGGAAAGAGCATGGCCATACATTGTATTTTTTCCAAATAAACAGAAGCTTATGGGGCAGCCATTCCCTGGTTCATTCCCAACGCCAATGCTTTGACGAATCACAGGAAACCTGACTGGTTTAAACATAAACAAAAGCATGACAGCAAATTGTCCTCTAGTGCATTCTCTGTGATCAACATCTCTAACAACCTACGTCCACTTGCCAACCAATTTGCATGCAATATAAATTGTTCTTCCCTTTAGAATTTGTATTCTTGTACATCTATCCTTTGTGTTTATTCATTTGTGGGACACGGGTGTCGCTGGCTGGTCAGCATTTATTATTTATCCCTAGTTGCCCTTGATAAGGTGGTGGTGAACTGATGATGAAAGATAAAAAGCTTTGGCAACATATCTCTTTTTTAAGCAATAACCCAACAAAAAGCGTAACTTACACTGGTAACAATGTAGATATAATTATGGTCAAGCTATTCTATGAAGAATCTTATCCTTTGACATCTAGAACTTATATATTGAATTGCAAACTTAACCAGATATGTTTGACGGATTAACTTGTCTGCTTTCGATGGAAGCTCCTTTTTTTCACCAATTCACTTTGCAGGAGTTTTCACTACTAGTGCAGAGGAGTGGATAGAAGTACAAATCAACTGAAGACTGTTGGCTACAACCTCGAACTACTAAACCATAGAGCACAAAAAGAGGTCATTTGGCCCATCGTTCCTATATTGGAGGAACTTGGAATGGGAGGGTAAAGATCCAGTTGTCATGGTCCACATAGGTACCCTATAGGTAGAACATGAACAAAGGTTCTGCTAAGGGTGTATGAACAGCTGGGAGCTAAATCTAAAAGAAGAACAAAAAAGGTAACAATCTCTGGATTACTACCTGAGCCACGAGCTAATTGGCACAGGATCAATAAGATTAAGGAGGTAAATGTGTGGCTCAAAGATTGTTGTGGGAGAAATGGGCTTGAATTTATGGGACATTGGCATCAGAATTGGGGAAGAGGGGACCTATTCCAATGGGAATTCATCTGAATTGTGCCAGCGAATTGTATAACTAGGGCTGTAGGCAGGGCTTTAAACGAGATAGTGGAGGGGAAAGTTCAGTTGTATGGAGAATTAGAAAATCAGAGTTAAAGGAGGGGGTAGAAGTGCGGGTTAATGGAGCTGAGAGCTCAGGAGAGGTTAGTAAATTTTCCAGACCACGTGATAGAACAGAGAGTACAGAAAGTAGCAGGAATCTAACCTCAGGCAGAGCAAAAAAAGGTGACAAGTATGAGAAGGGAGGTGGTCAATGCAGGACTGAGGGTTTTGGACCTAAATGTGCGCAGTGTACGGAATAAGATAAATGAGCTTGTTGTGCACATTGAAATTGGCTGGTACGATGTTGTGGGCATCACAGAGGCATGGTTGCAAGGGGATCAGGGCTGGGATCTAAATATCCAAGGATATGGATCCTATCGGAAGGACAGGCAGAGGCAGCAGGGTTGCATTGTTAGTAAGGAATGAAGCTGAATCGATAACAAGAAGTGATTTAAGGTCAGAAGGCATCGAATCTCTGTGGGCAGAGTTGATGAATCGCAAAGGTAAAAAGACCCTGATGGGACTCAGGTACAGGCCCTCTAGCAAAAGTCAGGATGTGGGCAGAACATAAATCAGGAGATAGAAAAGGCATATAAAAAAGGCAATGCTGCAATAATCATGGGGGACTTCACTATGCAGGTGGACTGGGAAAATCAGGTAGGTAGTGCAGTCCAAGGAAAAGAATATGTGGAATGTCTAAGAGATTTTTTTTTTGGAGCATTTTGTGACAGAACCTACAAGGGATCAGGCAATTCTGGATTTGGTGACATGTAATGAGCAGACTTGATTAGGGAACTTAAGGTAAATGAACTCCTGGGGAGTAGTGACTACAGTATGATAGAACTTACCCTGCAGTTTGAGAGGGAGGAGCTGGAGTCAGAGGTAACGGTATTACAATTAAATGAAGGTAAGTACAAAGAAATGAGGGGGGAACTGGCCAGAGTCGATTGGAAAGGGAGTCTAACAGGGAAAACAGTGGAACAGCAATGGCAGGAGCTTTTGAGAGTTATTCGGGAGGCACAGTAGAAATTCATCCCAAGGAGGAGTAAACATGCTAAGGGGAGGATGAGGCATCCATGGCTAATGAGAGAAGTCGAGGACAACATAAAAGCAAAAGAAAAAGCATACAAAGTGGCAAGGAATAGTGGAAAGCCAGAGGATTGGGAAGCCTTTAAAAGCTAGCAGAGGACAACAAAAAAAGCAATGGGGAGAGAAGGTGAAATGTGAGTGTGAGTAAGCTAGTAATATAGAAGAAGCTAGGAAGAGATTTTTTTCAATATGTAAAAGGTAAGAGAGAGGCAAAAACCATTGGACCACTGGAAAATGAGGCTGGAGAAATAATAATAAGAAACAAAGCAATGGCAGAAGAACTGAATAGTTACTTTGTGTCAGTCTTCATGGCGGAAGACACCAGTAGGAAGCTCCAGGAGAGTCACGGGGCACAGGTGAGTGTAGTGGCTATCACTAAGGAGAAGGTTCTGGGGAAATTGAAAGGTCTGAAGGTGGATAAATCACCTTCAGGGGTCTAAAAGAGATAGCTGAGGAAATTGTGGAGGCATTGGTGGTGATCTTTCAGGAATCGCTGGAGGCAGGGAGGATACCAGAGGACTGGAAAGTAGCTAATACAACACCACTGTTTAAGAAGGGAGAGAGGCTTAGCCTGACTTTGGAAATTGGCAAGATTTTAGAGTCCATTATTGAAGATGAGATCGCAGAGTACTTGGAAGTGCATAATAAAGTACGACTGAGTCAGCACGGCTTTGTCAAGAGGAGGTCATGCCTGACAAATCTGTAGAGCTCTTTGAGGAGGTAACAAGGAAGTTAGATAAAGGAGAGCCAGTGGACGTGATTTATTTAGATTTCCAAAAGGCCTTTGACAAAGTGTCGCATAGGAGACTGTTAAATAAGTTAAGTGCCCATGGTATTAAGGGTAAGATCCTGGCATGGATAGAGGATTGGTTGGCAGAAAGCAGAGAGTGGGGATAAAGGGATCTTTCTCAGGATGGCAGCCAGTGCGCCTCGGGAGACAGTGCTGGGACCACAACTTTTCACAATATGCATTAACGATTTGGAGGAAGGAACTGAAGGTACTGTTGCTAAGTTTGCAGATGATACAAAAATATGTAGAGGGACAGGCAGCATTTACGAAACGGGGCCGGGGGGGCGGTGGTGGGCTGCAGAAGGACTTAGATAGGTTAGGAGAGTGTGCAAAGAAGTGGCATTTGGAATACAATGTAAAAAAGTGAGACGTTATGGACTTTGGAAGGAGGAATGGAGGCACAGACTATTTTCTAAATGGGAAAATGCTTAGGGAATCAGAAGCACAAGGGAACTTGGAAGTCCGTATTCAAAATTGTCTTAAGGTTAACGTGCAGGTTCAGTCAGCAGTTAGGAAGGCAAATTCAATGTTAGCATTCAAGTTGAGAGGGCTCCAATACAAGAGCAGGGATGTACTTCTGAGGCTGTATAAGGCTCTGGTCAGAACCCATTGGAGTATTACGAATAGTAAGGCATAGATATCAGTGTTATGTAAAAGATATGGTAGACATGTAGCAATCATACTGTTCTTGTTATCTGGAGGTGTGAGTTCAAACAATGGCATGGTGGTTCACACTGCTGCCTCACAGCGCAAGGGACCTGGGTTCAATTCCCAGCTCGGGTCACTGTCTGTGTGGAGTTTGCATATTCTCCCCGTGTCTGTATGAGTTTCCTTTAGATGCTCTGGTCTCCTCCCCCAGTCTAAAGATGTGTGGATTAGGTTGATTGGCCATGCTAAATTGACACTAGTTTTCAGGGAGATTAGCAGGGTAAGTAGGTGGGGTTATGGGATTAAGGTGGGATTGTTGTCGGTGTAGGCTGTATGGGCCGAATGGCCTCCTTCTGTACTGTAGGGAATCTATGATTTTATGAAACTCCTTCTACAGAAAGTGGTGAAATTATATTCTTTTGCCGTTTGTATACTGCTTCATTGCTTTGTATGTGGTGTCTATCACTTTAAGACAGTATAGCAGAAGCAAGTCACCTGAAGGAACAATAGAAACTGAAAGTGAGTAATCACACCCAGAGGGTGAAGCACTCTCAGGCAGAATCATTAGCAGCCATGTAGTAAACATGTCAGGATTGGAGCTCTGCTCTAAGACAGCCTAGAGTTGCACCCCTCCTGTACCTAAGTTTCTCTTATCAATAAATACCTATCGTTCCTAACAAAGCCTAAAACTCTTGACAACACTAGAGAACGGCAGCATAGCATATGTATGGAAGTTTGCAATTAATTTTAATAATGTCCTGAAGGGATGGGAACCTACTACCACTGTCAGATCTGGCCTGTTGTAACTCCAGTCACACCCCACGTTAGTTTCTGAGACAGAAGATTTTGACTTCAAATCCTGTTGCTGAAAAGTAAACACGCATTGCAGTCCTAAGGAAATGTCGCACCGCATTTCAGATGAGACGTTAAATAGTCTGCACCCTCCATACTCTATCTCTTTCCTGTATTCCTTCTCATCATTGTTTGCGGTCTGACCTACTACAGTGGTGTCATCAGCAAACCGGAAGATCAAGTTGGAGGGGGATTTGGCCACACAGTCATAGGTGTATAAGGAGTGTAGTAAGGGGCTGAGAATACAGTCTTGTGGGGCACCTGTGTTAAGGATGCTTGTGGAAAAGGTATTGTTGCTGATCCTTGATTGCGGTCTATGAGTTAGGAAGTCTAGGATCCAATTGCAGAGGGAGGAGCTGAGCCCCAGGCTCAGTTTGGAGATGGTTTTTGTCAGAATAATGGTGTTGAAGGCTGAGCTGTAGTCAATAAATAGGAGTTTGACATTGGTGTCTTTGCTATCCAAATGTTCCAGGGTTGAGTGTAGGGCCAGGGAGACGGCGTCTGATGGGGACCTCTTGCAGCAGTATGCAAAACTGTAGTGGATCCAGGCAGTCTGGGAGGCTGAAATTGATTCGTGCTGTGAATTTGGCTGAGTTGGCATGTTTGGTAAAACATAGCCACCCCTTCCCAGATAAAACTCCATAAAGCGATCAGGAAATTGAGCTGGAACAGCACGAGTAATGAAAAGGACTACTCTCAAGATTGGCTTTATAGAATCTCAAGTGAAGTGTATTCCAACAGTCTCAGTCTTGTCCCTAGTGGCCACCAGCTCATGGCACCAAAAATTGACTCTAATTTGGCAATTAAAGCTCAAGAACGCCTCAGTCAAACATGTGCCGAATGGAGTGATCATCTCCCGCAGTATTGCTTGCTGTCAAGAGGTAAAAATTCAGCTTATGCAATTCCACTGAAAAGTAGTTATCTTTGACCAGTTATCATAACTATTGAATGATCAATTGATGATTGTAAAATTTTTTAAAAACTTTTACTCACTTAAACCAGAATACCATTGCAACATTGTTAGCTGCTATTATAGTGCATGTATGATAATTACAGTCCCCGGTGACAGTTCCTATTAGCAGCAGGCTTTATAGTCTCTTTAAAGATGGTGCGATTGAACATCACAGTTGGTTATTGATGACACCTCTGTCATTATACAAATGGAACGTTTGTTAACTGTTCTTTTGATGGCTAAAGTGCTAATGCTGACTTACTAGAAAAGCACTCAGGAGTCACTTGGCTGCTAACAGGGGACAAATTCAAATCATGATCCAGTTTACAGCAGGAATTTTGTTCTCCAGTGTCTGATTTAATCAATTAAAGAAAAACATTAAAATATTCCTCTCCATTCTTTTTCAGTCTTCCAACTTTTCTGCTTTCCCTTTCCAACTAACGGCATGGTGGCACAGTGGTTAGCACTGCTGCCTCACAGCGCCGTAGATCTGGGTTCGTTTCCTAGCCTGGGCCACTGTCTGTGCAGATTCTGCGCGTTACCCCGTGTCTGCGTGGGTTTCCTCTGGGTGCTCCGGTTTCCTCCCATAGTCCGAAAGATGCGCTGGTTAGGTGCATTGGCCATAATAAATTTTCCCTTAGTGAACCCAAACAGGCGGTGGAGCATGGCTACTAGAGAATTTTCACAGTAACTGCATTGCAGTGTTAACGTAAGCCTACTTGTAACACTACTAAATAAGCTTTAACTTCAAAACCTGGTTTTGTGAATAATAAGACGAGATACTCTGGCATCCCCTCAGCATTATTCTCAGTGGCGGAAGGCAGTGTACAATTTGCTGGCTACATGATCTTCTGGTCCCGCCACTGTCAGTTGGAATTCCTGTTAAAGCCACCCCACATTGCCAAGAAACCTACAGCAGAAGGAGCACCGCTGCTGGGACCAGAGAATCCCATCAACGTGGATGGCTGGAAAATTCCTGTCATTATCTTTGGTTCAGAGGTCTTGTCTCCACTTCTGAACTTTCTGGTTTTGAGAGCTTTAGGGGTGAATTTGGTTTAAGCTACCTGCACAAAGCAAGCTCGTAGCAAATCAGTGGTCAATTTTTTACTGCACTCAATCTTCATCCCTTCGTATTTCATAGAACAATAGCTCAAACTCTTTTTGGAGATTAATTGCCTAATCTCACTGCCATTCTCTCTCTCCAGTAGTCCCTCAAAGTGAAGAGGACGCTTGTCACAGAGCACAAACCCTAGCAAGAATCTGAGTGTGCAGTCTTTTAATTTGGGGAGACTATTGTGCTTCAGTTACTACACAGTTCTGGCAGACAAGGAGACGCTCTGGCTTTCACTGCCTGCCACAGGCATTTTGGAAGGATTTCAAGGTTGATAAACAACCTGTTTGGCACATTATGAACGCACCTTCAGTGGGCATCAAGTCCCTCAAGGGCTCAGAACTGCCTTAGAGATGAGGACAATACCACCGCACAACAAGATTTCCTGCTATTCTTCCTATGTTTGAAGTTTAAAGCTTAGTAATATCCAAGTCAATTGAAAATAAAAGCTGTCAGTGAAAAATTGATGGCTAATTCACCATGAGTGCAGTTTATGATACTTGTGTGGGCCCCCTTAATTTCAACCCTCAATTACAAAATCTAAAATGACACTTCAGTGCGATACTGAGGGGGAGCAGGAATGTTAGAAGTGCTGTCTTTTGGCTGGGATCTAAAACTGAGACAAAAGCCATATACTGCCATTGCTGGAAATCTGAAATAGAAACAAAAAAGTGCTGGTAAGTCTTAGCAGGTCAGACAGCAACTGACAGCACCAGTGAAGAGAGAAACTGAGTTAATGTTTTAAGTCCTCTTCAGAACTGTGGAGAGAAAGTAGAAATGTAAAGGGTTTTATGCTGTTGAAAAAGGGGAAAGGGCAGATGCTGTAAAATAGAAGATCAGGGACAGTTTGGAAGGCAGGAGTGACTAAATGACAAAGATGTAATGGAACACATGACAGAGAGAGTGGCAATGATAGTATAAGCTTTGGTCCTGCGTAGGTGGGACAGATTAGCATTTTGTTCTCATGTTTCTGCTTTCAGACAGAGCTGACCTCTTTCTCTGTTATTAACACATTCTGCTATTTTGTTTTCAGGCAGTGCTGTTCTATACCATTCTCTTAACACACTTCTCTTATTCGCTTTCTGTTTTGGACACACAAGTAATTTGGTAAAGTGGATACCAGCGGAAAACATGAGATAATTTTTTAATAGTTTTAAATATGGGGAAGGGAGACGAAATGTGAACAAAAATGGTCCTGAACTCCATTATTCCTTCAAACAAGCGCACTGGCTCCACCAACTATTGGTGTTAACGTTAGTGAGCATGGTCTTAAAGTCCCGGGCAGACACTGCAGTGTTGATGCTTTGCATCAAGTCATAGTCGAAAAGTCTCCTTTAAATTATTTCATGCTGCAATTAGGATTCGGCTGTCCTGAGCCCACCTCCCAACAGAATTAATTAAAGGCCTTCGCAGAAGAGTAACTGAAAGAAACAAGAAGCATCGCTGTCAGCTCACTCGAACTCAGGCAGTGAGGATATCAAAACGTTGTAATCTGGTGGGAGATCACATGAAAGAAATCACAGGGAATGAATTTTAATGAAGGGTCATGAAGGGTTTTTTTCTGTTAATTTAGTAAGAAAATGATAGTGAGAATTTGAAAAATGAACACTTTAATTACCATTAAATTTAAATTTAAAATTGTATCTGAATATAAGCCAATCTTCTTTTTCCAGTTGGATTTAGATTTGAAGGAAATAGAATGTTTTGTCTATTTAGTTGACGCATTTGATAATATATATCAGTGTAATCAGTGGTTTTGTTTCATGGCTCACAGTGCACAGCCCCTATCAGAGAATATTTCTTCCGACCTGTGGAGATCCAGATGGTGCTATCAATCTGAACATTACGGAGGGGTCATAGAACCCTCACAGGATGTCACCCGGCCCGTCAACTCTGCACCGACAACAATTCCATCCAGGCCCTATCCCCGTAACTCCACATATTTACCCTGCTAATTCCCCTGATGCTAAAGGTTAATTTAGCATAGCTGATCAACATAATCCACACATCTTTGGACTGTGGGAGGAAATCGGAGCACCCGGAAGAAACCTACACAGACACAGGGAGAATGTGCAAACTCTACATGGACAGTCACCTGAGGCTAGAATTGAACCTGGGACCCCGGTGCTGTGAGACAGCAGTGTTAAGTCAGCTAATCAGAGCTCTGCCTTGGCCACAGTGACAAACAGCTGCAAGATAACAAAGATCCATGAACCAGCAATGGAGAACACCTATGAACTTGCCTCAGACATCATCAAAATGTCTTTCTGATCACCTTTTTAAGAAGTATACTGTTAAAAGATATGATCAGGGTGTACAATCACTTCGAAAGATCTTTTGAACATCTATATGAATGCCATTTGGGTTCAATTTTTTTTTAATTCAGTCATGGGGCATGGCATCATTGGCTGGACCAACATTATTGCTGATCTCTAGGTGCCCTTAGCACTAAGTGATTTGCTAGGTCATTTCAGGGAGCAATTGAGAGTCAACCACAATGCTGTGGCTCTGGAGTCACATGTAGGCCAGGCCAGGTAAGGATGGCAGATTTCCTCCCATGAAGGACATTCGTGAACCAGTTTTACAGTCATCAGTAGATTCTTCATTCAAGATATTTTTATTGAATTCATATTCCGCCATCTGCCATGGCAGGATTTCTACCAGGGTACTCAGAATATTAACTGAGTTTCTAGATTAATGGTCTAGTGATCATCTAGCCATCATCTCCACTGCGATATAATGTAATCACCATTAACAAGATTCTGATGCAGAGTTCATACTTAAATGGTTAATCTGCCTCATCTCTATCTGAGTAATGAACCTGCTGTGTATTGCAAACATCTCCTGCTTTTGCTGAAGTTCTATTTTCAGTAATGCACCCAGCTACAAGACATGTTACAGGCGCCTCAGGAATCAATGTGGCAAATTTAACATGTATCATTGATGGCTGTAAAAATGCACTTTCACAAACTTCATTGAAAACACAAAAAGTATTTATTAATAAGAAAACAGCAGCCTCATAACTCTCAAAAGGTCTCTTTGCTTAACAGTTGGGGGAACTCTTTCACCAAGGGGCGATTCCACACTCCCGATTGTTCGCACAGGCCATGTGACCCTTACTTTGCTGTGTTGCCCTTAAAGGGTCAATCACCACATTCCTCCCCCTTTACATCCTTTGTACAATCTTCAGTAACGAATTCACTCCATCCTAAGTACTAACTTGACATTATGTACATGAGTTGGACAATTGTGAAATGAATCTTTGAGGGGGTTTTCTGTTTCATATCGAGCACCATAATTCTGTAGTCTGAGATGCTTCCACAGGATCGACATTAACAGGAGCTGCAATAAGAGGTATCCCTTCTGACACGGGCAATTCATTACTATTTACTTACACAGAGACAGTTATGTCAACTACAGGTTGATCAGCTACTTCAGTGCTTATGTGTTTGAAAGCCATTATGGTAACACTGACTGCTGGAGTGTCTCCCTACACCTCAAGTGGTCCATGTATTTATGATCAATCTGTCCCTCCGTGTTCATTTAAAATGAAAGGGATCCGGTCTCCAAGACAATTATTCTGGGGATCCTACTTGATCCACTACTGAATTTTCTCACTTATCTGCTTCATTCGCCATAAGTGATCATGCTGTATTATATCAATCATGGTTTGCTTTCTGATTACTTTGGCTTGGTCTTCTACCCTGATAAGTTTGGAAACATGAGGCTCAGCATTGTTCTGAGACCATGTTTTGCTGGTAGTTCTGTTGATGCAACTCTTGTTGTTACACTTGGAGTGGTACAATAGCTAAGGAGCAATCACGAGATTTGGTCTTCAAGGTTTCACTTGACAGTTTCTTTAGGCCGGACTTGGAAAATTTGGATGGCTGTCTGAGCAAGTCCATTTTATGCTAGGTGGTAAGGCACAGGTTCAATACTGAGAACGGTGAAATTTTGGAACTCAGCACATAATGAATATGATTCCATTGTAAAACACCATGGGCAGGATTTTATAGTCTCATTTCAGAAAATTCCTGCCTGAGATCAACAGATATTTCCATTGTCCGCCTCTTGCCCACTCCAATTCAGTGGTGGGCAAGGTGGTGGAAGTATTCTGGTGAGTATTTTTTTTTGGACTTTGATTAAAACAAGATATCCAAGTGTCGGGCCAGACGCAGTGTTGGGATAATTTATCATCATTGCCAGATTTAAAGATACACCTTCAGAGACTCCATTAGTGAACACAAAAGACATTTATTAATAACTGACCCTAATCCTAACTAGTTCCTTTGAATAAGATACTCATTTCCATTAGATGCTGATGTTTCCATCCCCTCATACATGGGCTGTAGAGTCAATAATATCAGCTGGTAAGGGCAATAATGTCATTGTTCATCAGACTTTTAGCAAATTCTTCCATTGTTTCTCTAAGGCAAGTGTATGAAGAAAAGAAAAGCAAATAATTCCATGTCTTAATCAATGCATTAAGCATTGAAATGATGCTGAACAAAGTGTAATTCTGTGGGTCAGTTTCGTTTTGCAAAGGCCAGACAGCAGGCTGCCAAATCTCAAATGCTCTGCTATGAGCTGGGAAACAGAAAATGTTACTGCTGATTGGAGGGAATGGTCCCGACAGAATGAGAAACACTTTCAAAGCCTGCGACATCTAACTGATGATGCACCCAGGTGACCCAGAATACTTCTATACAACCATCCTTGTACACAAGAGACTATCATATAGCTTTTCAAGGATACATATTGAGAGGCAATGCATTATCATTTATATCCCCAATGAGATAACTCACCAGTCATTGTCATAGGGCAGGATTTTCCAGCTGTGCTCACCCCGAGTCTGGAAAATCCCACCCCAGGTCAACAGACCTTTGCATGGTCTGTGTCCCATCCACTACAATTCCTGTGGCTGGTGGGATGGGAAAATTCCATACAGTTCATACAGTATGAAAAAGGCCCTTCAGCCCATTGAGTCTGCACAATAACTACCACTAAAGTTGTGCTAATCCCATTTTCCAGCACCTATCCCATATCCTTGAATGTCACGATATATATCAAGTTCTCATCCAATTACTTTTTAAAGGTTGTAAGGTTTCTGGCCTCCACAATCTTACCTGGCAATGCATTCCAAATTCCCACGACACTCTGATTGAAAAGGCTTTTTCTCTAATCCCCTCTGAATCTCTTGCCCCTCACCCTAGAACTGCCTACTCATGAACTGACCCCTAAACCAAGGTGAACAGTTGCTTCCTATTCACTCTCTCCATATCCCTTGTAATCATATGCATTTCAATCACGTCCGCCCTCAGCCTTCTCTGCTCTAAATAAAAATAAATCTAAAACTACCCAGTCTCCCTTTGTAGCTGAAATGCTTCATCCCAGGCAACAACCTGGTGAATCTCTTCCATGCACCCTCTGGTACTATCACATCCTTCCTATAGTAAGGTGACAAAAATTGCACACGGTACTCCAGCACGGTACTCACATGACGTGCATAGGCAGCTAGGATCAAGTGTATCTGTTGAAGAGTATAGAGGATGTAGGAGTAGAGCTAAGAGAGAAATCAGGAAGGCAAAAAGGGGACACAAAATTGTTTTGGCAGGTAAGGCAAAGAAGAATCCAAAAAATTTCTACAAGTACATAAAGGTCAAAAGAGTAACAAGGGAGAGAGTAGGGCCTCTTAAGGATAAACAAAGTAATCTAAATGCAGATCCACAAGTGATGCTAAATGAATATTTCTCATCAGTATTTACTGTTGAGAAAAGCATGGATGTTAGGGAACTTTTGGGGAAATAAATATAGATGACTTAAGGAATGTACATATTACAGAGAAGGAAGTGCTGGAAGTCTTAAAGCGCATCAAGGTAGATAAATCTGCGGGACCTGATGAGGTATATCCCAGGACATTGTGGAAGGTTAGGGAGGAAATTGCAGGTCCCCTAGCAAAGATATTTGAATCTTCGACTGTCACAGGTGAGGTGCCTGAAGATTGGAGAGTGGCAAATGCTGTGCTTTTGTTTAAAAAGGGCTGCAGGGAAAAGCTTGGGAACTACAGCCCAACGAGCCTTACATCTGTGGTGGGTAAATTTTGGAAGGTAATTTGAGAGACAGGATCTCCAGGCATTTAGAGATGCAAGGTCTGCTTAGGGACAGTCAGCATGGCTTTGTGAGTGGAAAATCATGTCTCACAAATTTGATTGAGTTTTTTAAGGAGTAACCAGGAAGATAGATGAGGACAGTGCAGTTGATGTTGTCTACAGGGACTTTAGCAAGGCCTTTGACAAGATACCGCATGGTAGGTTGCTACATAAGGCTAAATCTCACGAGATCCAGGGTGAGGTATCTAAATGGATACAAAATTGGCTTCTTGACAGAAGCCAGAGGGTGGTTGTACAGAATTGTTTTTCAAACTGGGCCTGTGACCAGCGGTGCGCCTCAGGGATCAGTGCTGGGCTCACTGTTATTTCTCATTTATATTAATGACTTGGATGAGAATATAAGGGGCATGGTTAGTAAGTTTGCAGATGACATCAAGATTGGTGGCATGGTGGAAAGTGAGGAAGGTTATCTCCAATTGCAGCGAGATCTTGATCAATTGGGTCAGTGGGCTGACAAATGGCAAATAGAGTTTAATTTAGACAAATGCGAGGTAATATATTTTGGCAGATTGAACCAGGGCAGGACTTATTCAGTTAATGGTAGGGCATTGGGGAGAGTTACAGAACAAAGAGATCTAGGGGTACATGTTCATAGCTCCTTGAAAATGGATTCACAGGTAGACAGAGTAGTGAAGAAGGCATTCGGTATGCTTGGTTTCATCGGTCAGAACGTTGAATCCAGAAGTTGGGACGTCTTGCTAAAGTTGTACAAGACATTGGTAAGGCCACATTTGAAATACTGTGTGCGGTTCTGGTCACCCTATTATAGAAAGGATATTATTATACTAGAAAAAGTGCAGAAAAGATTTACTAGGATGCTACCGGGACTTGATGGATTGAGTTATAAGGAGAGGCTGAATAGACTGGGACATTTTTCTCTCAGTGTAGTAGGCTGAGGGGTGACCTATAGAGGTCTATAAAATAATGAAGGGCATAGACAAGGTAGATAGTCAATATCTTTTCCCAAAGGTAGGGGAGTCTAAAACTAAAGGGCATAGGTTTGAGGTGAAAGAGAAGAGTTACAAAAGTGTCCAGAGTGGCAATTTTTTCACATAGAGGGTGGTATCTGGAACAAGCTGCCAGAGGTAATAATAGTGGCAAGTACAATTTTCTCTTTTAAAAAGCATTTAGATAGTTGCATAGGTACGATGGGTATAGAGGGATATGGGCCAAATGCGGGCAATTGGGATTAGTTTAGGGGCTTTAAAAAAAGGGTGGCATGGACAAGTTGGGCTGAAGGGCCTGTTTCCATGCAGTAAACCTCTATGACTCCAGCTGTGGCATTACCAATCATCTGTACAGCTTCAACATAGCTTCCTTGCTGTTACATTCTGTGCCACAACTGATAAAAGCAAGAGTCACATATGCCATCTTAACTACCATTTTCACCTGCTCTGTTACCTTCATGGATCTGTGAATATATACCCCAATATTCACCTGTTTCTCTGAGCTTCTTAGTGTCCTGCCATTCACTCAATACTCCCTTGTCTTGCATGTCTTCCAAAGCATCACCCTGTATCTATCAGATTAAAACCATCTGCCACTGCTCTGTCCATCTAACCAATCCATCCATATCTTCCGGTAACCCATGAACTTTTCTTCACTCTTAATCACAGTACCAATCTTGGAGTATTCTGCAAGTTTGCATATCATTTCCCCAAATTATCATGTATATCATTTATGTATATAACAAACAATAATGGACCCAGCAATGAACGTTGTGGTACACTGGCCTTCAGTCACTGAAACAGCCTTCTACCATCAAGATTTGCGTCTTATTACTAAGACAGTTTTGGATCCATCTCAGATTTCCTTGGATTCCATATGTTTCAACCTTCCCAATTAGTCTCCCATTTGGGACCTTGTCAAAAGTTTTGCTGAAATCCATATAAACCACATCAACTGCACTTCCCTCATCTACACACTCAATCACATTTTTTTGAAAAATTCTATCAAATTTGTTAGGCATGACCTCCCTCTGACAAAGCCATGCTGACTAACCCTAATCAACCCATGCCTTTCCAAATAGAGATTAATTCTCTCCTTCAGAATTTTCTCCGATAGTTTCCTGACCACTGACATGGGACTTACCAGTCTGTCATTCCCTGGTTCATCTCTGCCACCCTCTTGAAAAGTGGAACCACATTCACCATCCTCCAGTTATCTTGCACTTCCCCTGTGGCCAAAATGAAATTAAAAATTTGTGTCAGAACCCCTGCAATTTCCTTCCTCAGCTTCCAAAGCAGCCTAGGATACAATTCATCTAGGCCTGACGATTTGTCCATTTTTAAGACTGTCAAAGCCTCCAGTCCCTCTTCACTTGTTATGTCAAACTGTTCAAGGTCCTCAGAGTCATTTTTCCTGAATTCTATACCTACGTTCTCCTTTTCCTGAGCGAAGACTGATGAGAATTATTCATTTAAAACCCTTCCAATATCCTACTGCTTCAACACAGATTGCCCCCTTGGTCTCTTATGGGCCCTCCTCTTTCCTTGGTTAATCTCTTCCCCTTAATATATTGATAGAATATCTTAGGATTCTCCCTAATCTTGTTCACAAGTCCTTCTTCAAGCCTCATCTATGCTCTTCTAATTGCTTTCTTAAGTTCTCTCTTGCATTTCCTATATTCCTTATGGCCACAGCTGAATTGGTCCCTTTGGACTTGTTAAAAGCCTTTTTCTTCTTCCTTATCCAGTCCTGAGTTATCCTAGACATCCAGGGTTCCTCGAATTTATTGCTCCTGCATTTCCACCTTTTGGGTACCTGTTGGATGTGTACTCTCCCCAGCTCCTTTTTGAATGACCCCTACTGCTTCACTGTAGACTTTCTTGCAAGAAGCTATTCCCCCAGTCATCTTTGCCAGGATCCTGTCTTATTTTAATAAAATCTGCCTTTCCCCAATCCAAAGTATTGTGTTAGATTCTTGACGCTTGATAATTTCATTACCTATACATATTGGGTGTATTACCAGATACAATCATTAAATATCTAAGCTATTTTATCTGGATTCAAATCCACCAGGTGTGAGAAGAAATGGTCCACACAGGATAGAAATTGTTTACTCTTAATTTCTTTGGTTAATGCTGCTATAAATTTTGAAGGTTCAGCTATTCAATATTAATTCTGCTTACAAAGAGAATAGATTCATAGAAACTCAGAATCTTACAGCAGATAAGCAAATCAAACAGCCCTGGAATGGGTCTTTGAAGGAGCTGTCCCCTTAAGTCTACAAATACATCCTCTTCAAATGTGTGTCCAACCGTTTGTGAAAGCTGTATTGAAATCTGATTCCAGGCAATGCCTTCCGAAGCTTAACAACTGCCTACATGAAGAAATTTCTCCTAATTTCCCAGTTTTTTTTGCCAATTATTTTAAATCTATGACCTCGGATTACCAGCCCGCTTGCCCAACGCCCTCAGACTTTTGATCACCTCCATTAACTTTTCCCTAAATCTTCTCTGCTCTGAGGGGAAGAATCCCAACAGCTCCAATCTCTCCAAATGACTGAACTCCTGGTGCCGTCCTGCTAACTCTCCTCTGTACCATGTTCAAGGTCTTAACATCTTCCCTGGGGCCCAGAGTTGTGCACAATACCCTGGCTTAGGCCTAACCAGTGAAATGTGGCTCTTTTGTTTTTGTCTTAAATACCCCTCATTACAAAACCAAGTATATATTTTCTTAACAATCTCATTAATTTTCTAATCATTTATGAATAAGCACTCCCAGGTCCTTCTGCTCTTTCACCCCTCCTCCATAAAAATTAATAAACTGTTTAATAATTTTGCAGAAATGAAAAACTTTAAATGAGATGAAAGAACGGCTGGGAAATAGGTCATCACTAAACTGGTAAGAAATTACCATTTTAAAATGGCTGAGATCCAAACCGTTTGAATATCCTAATTGCTATCCCTCAGAGACAGATGGCTTTAATGGTCTATTCGCAGAAGAGTAAATGCCAAAAAGAAGTGTTAGATGCTGAACCCAATACAACGTTTTTTTTGAAACTAAGCTTGCATAGCTGCAGCATCAGTGTTGCCATGTTACTTGTCTGACATCTATTTTTAGATGGATTGCAATTTCCTTCAGCTGAACAGTGGACAATCTAAAACCATAGGAGGCGATCTTACCAGCTCGTCCCACTGGTCAATTGGCATGATGAACAGGTAAGGTCCAACAAAGATAAAAAACCAACTTTGCACCCAGTTTCTCACCTCTCGCAAAACTATTGGCCCTGTGAAGTCAGTGTGATTTAAATATTAAAATCAGAATTTAAATATGATTAGTGAGCGCGGGAGGGAATCATCCGGATTCACTCACCTTAATGGCCTCACCGGTATAGGTCTCCACCAGCGAGGATCATGTATGGTCCCCCATCAATGGGGACCAGATGTGATGGCTTGGCACCCTGGCACTGCTCACCAGGCTCTTGGCATTGCCAATGGGTGGGGCTTAAGCGAAGGGAAAGGGACTGAAGGGGCGGGGCATGAAGGGGCAGGGCCTTAGGGGAGTCCAACAGGGGCCATCACTTTGCACAACCTGCAACTGGGGACTGGCCAGAGTGGCAATCGGCCATGTGTTTATCGGGGTGGCGATCAGCAGGGGACTCCAGTGATGGACTGGACAGTCCAGCAATAGCTGGGGAGTCCAACGATGGGTGAGGTTGTTCACCAATGGGGTGGGAGGCCGTCAATGGGCCGAGAGGTCAATGATCAGGAGGAGACCAGTGATGAGCCAGTGATCCGGGGGGTGGCCAGCGAAGAGACAGGGAGGTCAGTGATCGGCTGAGGGCAATATTTGGGGAAGTGGGGTAGAGGGAGCATTATCCAGGGAGGCATGAGGAGTGACAGATCTCTCTGTTCTGTATATACTTGTATACAAAACACTGAGAAATTTGCACTTGCCCAATGGCATCCTCTAGCTGTCAGCAGCCAACTTCCTGGCAAGAATAGACTGTTCACTCCCCTATTGGTATGAGTTACACTTTGGCTCTTTTTTTTGCACTAAGTGACGTAAGATTGTGTCTGAGGACAGTTGACATGCCGCTCCCCCCAGTCGCTGGCCTCCGATCGCTGGCCTTGCCACCAGTTCCCACCACCCCCTTGCAGAGTTCTCCATTCCCTCCCTCCCCTCCTACCCCCCTCTTTGGTCTGGCTCCACTCACATCTGGCCCCATCTCATGAGGTCCCACCTTCTTGGCACTGCCAATGCCCACTGGGCACTGCCAGTGTGCTAGGCTGGGAGTGGCAGAGTGCACAGTGGACAGTGTCAGGGTGCGAGGCTGGCACTGTCCAAGTGGCAACCCACCTGCCCATATCCTCTTGGGAGGCCTCAGTGGTTTCCAGTCTCTCAAAAGAGGCCATTACACCTAGTCCCCGTTGCTGGAGATCATACATGATCCCGCCTAGTGTGGGCCTTCACCGGTGGGATACGAAACCTTACTGAACCTGGACAATACTGTCCCGGGCTTGCTAAAGAGATGCAAATCCCGTTTTGTATATTGTAATTGGTCTTGCTCTGTTCCTTGGCGTGAGGCAGATTACATAAAAGAAAATGGCCTGGGAAGATCACAATCAGTTGGACACTGGTCGTGATTCCCGTTTTGGCCTCCTGCTGGTCGAGCAGCATAGCAGGGCAGGAAAATTATGTCCAACATCCATTCTCACACTATGCTGTTATCTTTCTGTGATTCTGTGTATATCCAAATCTTTATCTTGTTTTCTCCAAAACGATTATAATCTCCATTGAGCTCGGGCAGGAATTTCCACTCTCATTTGGGCGAGGCCATCAAACCTCGCCCGTGGTCGGTATAGATATGAACTTGACATCAGAAAGGCAAAATCCACACCTTTCTTCAAGGTCAGTGATAACCATTGCAAGTATATAGAAAGTGGCTCAGAGCACTCAAGGGGTGGGAATTTCTGGTCGCACCCACCCTGAGGCCAGATATCCCCATGTCAGGTCTACAGACTTTTAAATGGTCTGCCAAATTTTTCATCCTGCCCGCTGCAGGAATCGTCACGAATATTTACCCCAAGATGTTTCTGTTGGGGAATAGAGGCCTTAAAATATTGAAAGAAGTGGACAATGTCAACACCAGAGGATTGTTTTAATTTTTAAGATTATAATGAAATGCCATGACAATTTTCCCCTCTAAGTATTTTTATAGAACCTAACCAAGCAAATTATTGTTTTGTCATTTGGCTCATTTCAGAAGAAGCTGGCTTGGTAAACTCCTGTAACTAACAGGAAACCAGATACCTCAAGAAATTGTGAACTTCCTGAGAAGATCAGTTTGTCAAACTGACCATTGAGACAAACTGAAAGTACGCACTGAAATAACGGCTGCATAAATTAGAGTAAGAAGTCTCACAACACCAGGTTTAAGTCCAACTGGTTGGACTTAAACCTGGTGTTGTGAGACTTCTTACCGTGTTTACCCCAGTCCAATGCCGGCATCGCTACATCATGCATAAATTAGACCCAGGCCATCTGATGCATACGGAGTTAATGTTTCCACATTATGATGAGCTAATCCAATTTGTATTATTCACCTCCACATGTGATAATCAATAGCCAGAAGTAGGACACAAGAAAGTAATTCAATTGAGTGCTTCTGATGATTTAAACATTAAGCACAAAATTGCTCTTACAACTCGGAAATTTAAGCCTCCTGTTAGAGCTTTGAAGACTGGGATTGATGATGCTATTGTTGGGTAAGGGCGTTAAGGGATTCGGATCAAAGGTGGGTAAATGGACTTGAGATGTAGATCTGCTAAAATCTCACTGAATGGCAGAACAGGCTCAAGGGGATGAAAAGCTTATTCCTGTTCCTAGTGCTCCAACAAAAGCAAAACACTACAAATACTGGGAATCTCAATAAAGAGCAGCAAACTGTGGAAGTGCACATCAGCTCTGACAGTATCTGCAGAGAGTGAAACTAAAGTTAATGTTTCAGATTTTCAAACTTTCATTAGAAATCTTCTTCCTATTACCTTATTTTTATTAACTGTTTGTTTAAAATGTAATATTTAGTTTTGGCGATTACGTTGATGCATTGCATATATGTCAGTTCTTCTCATCGTAGCGGATTATTCGCTTAGCCATCCTAGACAAGTTCCTGATGCAAAGAGGTGGTTCAAAAATCTAACTCAAAATGCCTAATAAATTACAGTTTTCCCAAAACACAGCCATCAAACTGTTTTGTCTGCCAACAGCATCATTGGGCTGGATTTTTCTCCCACTGCGCAGAGTGTTTTGCGGTGGCAGGTGTTGGCACATACTCACTGGTCCCGCCATTGTCAATGGGCTTTCCTATTGAACACACTCCTCGCTGCTGGAAATTTTTCCCTCTAAGGAAAACGTTCTATAAAAATCCTTAGAGGGAAAAATTGTCATGGCATTTCTTTTTGTTCATTATAATCTCAAAAGTTAAAACAATCCTCTGGTGTTGACATTGTCCACTTCTTTCAATACTTTAAGGCCTACTCCAATCTCTATTCCCCAACAGAAACACCTTGGAGTAAATAATCGTGATGATTCCTGCAGTGAACAGGATGAAAAATTTGCTTACGGCGGGGTGCATCATTGGCGGGACCGTAAGATCCCACTGGCGTAGATGCCAGCAAGATTTCAGCACATGTTTTTCCACACTTTGAAATTCAGTATTTACCAGTCCCTTCTGTGGTGGGAATCATCAAGGGAGGGACGGAAAATTTGACGGAGCAATCAAAGGTCCAATGACTTCACCCAGGAATTCTTGGTCTGGCGGTGGGCAGGACCAGAAAATTCCAGTTTGTATAATGATATGTTGAAAAGGCATAAAAATCGCTAAAACCGAGTTCTGCTTAGAACACTGTAATCATTGTTTCTCATTTACTGTTATTGTTCATTTCACAAAATAAATACATTTCACAAATGGGACGGCACAGTCGCACAGTGGTTAACACTGCTGCCTCACAGTGCCAGGGCCCCAGGTTCAATTCTGGCCTCGGGTGACTGTGTGGAGTTTGCACCTTCTCTCTGTCTCTGCATGGGTTTCCTCTGGGTGCTCCAGTAACCTCGCACCCTCCAAAGATGTGCAGGTTCAATTGATTGGCCATGTTAAATTGTCCATTAGTGTCAATGGGATTAGCAGCGTAAGTACATGGGGTCATGGAGATAGGGCCAGGGTGGGATTGTTGTTGGTGAAGGCTTGATGGGCTGAATGACCCTCCTTCTGCACTGTAGGGATTCTATGAAATAATGAAACCTCTGTACACATACGTTTCACTGAATTACATAATGGTACATTTTGCCTGGTGAAGTCTTATTGATATGGGTTTTATACAACGTGTACATTATTTGTGGCAGTAATGATTTGTTGCCGAAATAGAATCTTTAATCTTTCCAAAATGAAATCTCTTGCCTTACATCAACAGCGTTTTTATAACAATGTGTTCTTTCTCTGTTGGCACCAGGATTAAAATAGCAATTACAAAATAACATAAATACACCATAATTTTCTGCCCCAAATGTAATACACACCTAGACATTCATGAACAACAATTTAAAATTGCCTTATCGCTATGTGCAACACACAACTAGACTTTTGCAATATTACAGTCAAGACTGTCACACTTCCAGGGGATTCTTACACTGCCTGGTTCTTACATGTTTCATTGTATAATGTATCAACTAACATATCTGGACCATGAATATCAAAACAGACATCCCATAAAAGGTTTAGAATGACATCCTGCAGTTTATGATGTCAATTGAATATTTTGGTGGATGAAAGCTTTGTTATCCCCGGATGGTTTGCCCAGTAGGAAAACAGTCGCCAAATCAATCTTGAAAGAGGTTGCACCATTTAACTTTCTTGCAGGCAATAATTTTCTTTTGTAGCCTTCCTGTCCCCTTATGAGAGATTTTATCCTTCTGCGTTTGTCTAGTTTGGGTAGAGAAACAGATCTGGCCTGGGTTTCTCAGCGCACGATTAAAAAGACTGAAACCTTTGCCATACTCTATGCAATGTCCACTCATCAGCTGCAAAGAAACCCATTTTGATTTGATAGCTTGTATAATAATCACCCTAACTGCAAGATCAACTTTTAAAAGAAAAATGCATATCTTACTTTGAAAATTACACTGGGTATTTTCTGACAGATTGTACGAGAAAATACTGGGCAGAGTTCTCCTGTTTTCAGGCTAAGTGCCCACGCCAGTGGGAAAACAGAGTATTTCCCACTGGCAGCATCTGCCAGGTGGGATTCACCAACCTGAAAAACACAAATGAGCCCATACCAGGAAACTCACCGGCCAGCCGACTGTTCAGAGATTCAGCTCCCCAGATCTCCTAGATCGGAGATACGCCCTCCTCCCCGCAAAAAATTAAATGACAGTCCCCCCTTGCTGATCAAGACAGCACCACCGGCCCCTCAGCAAAGAGGGGTATCCTCCCTCCTGCAAATCAAATAATAGGTCACACCAAACCTCCATACCATGCAGGCATGAGGTTGACCCGATCTGACTGCCTAAGAGCAACCCCACCCCCATTCAGTCACCCCTCCCTCCCTCAGAACCCTTCTTTCCCTCTCCCCCCTCAGACCCTCCCAACCACTCTCTCCCCTTAGATCTCTCCCCCATCAGCCACCCTCCCCCCTCAGACCCTCTCCCCATCAGTGGTCTGCAAAACAGGAAGTGAAACCACTTATTCCCTTTGAAGAAAACACAGGTGGCACAGTGGTTAGCACTGCTGCCTCACAGCACCAGCGACCTGGGTTCGATTCTTGGCTTGGGTCACTGTCTGTGTGGAGTCTGCACGGTCTCCCCGTGTGTGCATAGGTTTCCAGTGGATGCTGAGGTTTCCTCCCATAGTCTGAAAGACCTCCTGGGTAGGTGTATTGGCTGTGCTAAATTCTCCCTCAGTGTACCCAAACAGGTGCCAGAGTGTGGCGACGAGGAGGTCTCCACAATAACTTCATTGCAATGTGAATGTAAGCTTACTTGTGAACTAATAAATAATCTTTAAAACAGGCTGACCGTCTCTGTCAACATTGTAGTTAGTAACATTACTTATAATGGTTAGCAACAACTTGAGATACATTTAAATGTGAAGGGAAAGTTAAGTGAACACGGGTGACTAGATTCTGAACAGTAATCCATTAAGCTCTCAACAGATGCTTATTTCAAAGCATTGGATCATGAAATTGATAGAGATCAAAGGTTTGCAAAGGAATAGAGAGGGTTTCAAAAGTTCCAGCTTGCTAGGAAGGCTCAGAAACTTCAAATAAAAGTTGTGTGAATACACTGGGGCTCAGTGCAAGGCTGTGGAGAAGGGAGCAACCCCCAAACCCCACCCCCATCATTAAAATGATATCGTCTCTCTGTCAGAGGACTTCAAAGGGATCTGCTTACACCTGCAGCTTCCAGCAGAGGAAAAGGGGAAATCCCAGCTGCACAATGGAGTGCTGCAGTGATTTAGAAGCTTGCCAAGTGACCAAGGGGTGTGGAAATTTAAATGACCAGACCACATCAAAATTTTCACAGCTGACAGGTAGGAATTAAAATGTTGATACGAGTTTCCTGAAATCACTGTGCCAGGGGTGATTTTCTGGTCTGCCAGGGTGGGAAGGAACAGTCCAGCCATGGGAACCCATCCCAGAGGAGAGTGGTGAGGTCAACCCCTTGCCCCCAGCCGGAGCTCACCCAACCTCTGGGACCCTTTGGTACCCCTTCCTTGGCAGCTTTGCAGTGGCAGAGGGGCAAAAGACCACTGGACTTACCGCCTTGACCGCACCCCCCCCTTCGGATCCCAAGGCCCCAGGCCGGGATGTCAGTGCCAGGGTTCAAGGGGCAATACACCATTGCCAGTTCCAAGGTGCATAGCCTGAAGGGGGAGTTGAGTGGGCATCTAAGGGGCTGGGATTGAGTGGGGTGTCCAAGAGTGGAGGGAGGGCTGAGGGTAAGATCTGATGGAGAAGGGGGCCTGAGTGGGGGTTAAGTCACTGCAGCAATCCATTGTGCAGCTGGGATTCCTCTTTTCCCTCTGTCAGAGGCTGCAGATGTGAGCAGACCCCTTAGAAGTCTTCTGACTGAGAGAAGATATCAATTTCATGGGGGGAGGGTGGAATGACTCCCTTCACCACAGCTGTGCCCTCAGCCTCAATGTATTCACACAGCTTTTATTTGAAGGGGGGGGCGGGGTTTTAAGGGGGAAAGGGGGAGGGGATCTGAGGGTGGAGCCTGAGAGAGGTGGGGTCATGTTGGGTTACCCACATGCCTATGTGGTGTGAGAGGAAGGAGGTAACTCATTATTTGAGTGGTGGAGGTGGGGAGAATTTTGCTGAGAGGTCTCTTGGACCCTCAAGTCCATCATGCCAGGTGTTTGCCAGTTATTACCAGCACCAAAGTGTGCCCTATGCATTTCCCGTTGGGGGGAGCCACATGCATGGTGGGGGCCATTGAATGGGTTGTCAAACCTGCTAGTTGTATTACAATGGGCAGGTTTGCATAATTATTGGGTTACCGCCTTTTATGGGTGGGATCCCGAATGGGGTGGCAGACCGGGTCAGATGAATCCTGATTGCCTTGATGTCCATTGCAAATCCAGAATTGCGGCCAATGCCCCATTCAATGGGGCATCTGGATTCCTGTTGGCCATCCAACGGGGCTGGAGAATCCAGTCCACTGAATTTAATAAAAATTTTGGTCATTCAGAACTTCACGACAAAGCCTTACTTTTAGTGCACTTTTTCTGCCATGTTAAGTGAAGCATACACCTGGATTAACAAAATTAAGTGTTTCATTACCTAATTGTGTTAGAGGATTGACTAATGGCAAACAGAGCTGTGACAAATGAATTAATTTCAGGTAGCTAGTGGAGTGCCACAGGGGTCAGTGCTGGGGCCTCAACTAATTATCATCCATGATAATGACTTGGCTGAAGGAATCAATTGTGTTGTAGTCAGGTTTGTTGATGATACCCAGGTATATAGGAAAGTAGGTTGTGAGAACAATAATTATTTCCACAGGCAGGTTAAGCAAGTTGGCAAAAAACTGGCAGATGGAATACAAAGTGGGAAAATGTGAGGTTGTTTATTTTGCCTGCAAGAATAGAAATGACATCTATTATTTAAACGTAGAAAGATCATAGAATGCTTCATTACAGAAGAATCTTGGTGTCCTTGTGCATGAATCACAAAAATGTAGCATGCGAGGAGGGCAAGAAATCAGGAAGGCACAAAATCCCTACAGTACAGAAGGAGACCATTCTGAATGAGGGGGAGTGGGTTTTGGAGAAGGGGAGAGACAAATGGAGAGGTTAAGGAACTCTGCTTGCCCCTAGCCCAGCAACACACACTCTACCCATCCCTCCCACAGCCTGCCAGCATCACAGCCCCTCATACCCCGCATAGCTCCCGAGCAACACAGCACTCCCCATCCTCCCCCAGTAACACACACCCAGAACCTAAGCAGTAGTGACCACAGGCACTGCTGCTTGAAAAGTCCTAAGGCTGCAGCACTGCCACTTCAAAGGGTTTCCAGCACATCCCCCACCTGTAAAAGTACTAGGATCGAGCTGCATCCCTGGGACCCGAGGTCAGTGTTGAGGCTTGGGTCCATGCTGAAAATCGCATGGAGAATGCAATTTGCTGATTGCATTCAAATGAATGCAAAAATATTTAAATCGACATCTCGCCCATTTTGGGCGGGCTCCCAATCACACCAATTTTTTTCCCTTCGTAAAGTGGGAACTGGTGTGAAAATGGGCGCAGATCGCACTAATCACTTCACACCCTACTTAATGACTTTTTTGCACCTGAAAACTGGTGCAACACAATGGTAAAATTCCACCCAATCTCTCTGAACTCTCCCTTTAGGCTACCCTTGCCAGTTTGATTAATCCAGTCTATGTGCCTATTAAAATCACCCATGATGCTAGTCATACCATTCTTACAAGCTTCCAGTATTTCTTAGTTTATACTGTATCATAGTGTGGATCCACCATTTGGGGATGTATAGATTATTCTCACCAGGGACTTCTTTCCCTTATTATTCCTTATTTCTATCCAGACTGATTCTATATATTGCTCTGCAGAGCCAACATAAATTCTTACCACAGCACTGATCTCCTCCTTTTCCTTTCTGTCTATCCTTCCGATTTCCTTAGGATATCCAGACTCAGTCTCCTTGTAACAATGGGCCAGATTTCACCATTGCATTGTTCCCGTTTTCAGGTGTGAAAACGTGGTAAAGTTGGGCGTGAGGCCATTAATGTGATCCACGCCCACGTCGCGCAGATGCCCACTTTATCGTGCCCGGGAATGGCCACAATCTGATTCACACCCAGAACAGGCGCAATGGCAATTTAAATGTATTTGCATGCATTTCAATTGAATTAATGAACTGCCCGCCCAACTTTATCAGCCTTCCCCCCCCGCCCCCCATAACCACTACGCTTGCTAATCTAGAATTGGTGCAAAATGGACATGCTTAATAAAAGACTGAATTGGGTGCTTCATTAGTGAGGGTTGGCAAGGAGGTAAGTGCATAGCGTCCGACGGCTCTCTGCTACTCACTGGGGTCCTCTTGTTGCAGCCATTTTCCGTCTTGGGTCAGTGGTGGCTGTGCGAGTGTGTGGGGGGGGGGCGGGTGAGGGGCTGTTGCTCTGCAGGGTCTCAATGTTTGTCTTGCAGCACGGACCCAGGCTCAGCACTGACCTCGGGTCTTGCAGTGCTGCTGGGTCCTAGCATACTCAGCTCACTTCCAGCTGAAGGATATGCACAAAGCCCTTGCAGATAGCACTGCTGCAGCCCCCTAACTTTACCAGGGGCTGTGATTGTGGGGAGCATGTGGCTGGGGGGAGTGGGGGGGGCTGTGATTGTGGGGAGCATGTGACGGGGGGAATTGGGGGGCATGGGGGGGCAGTGATTGTTGATGCGCTGGGGGCTAGCAGCGTTGCATGACTTCCGCATTTGTTCATCTTACACCAGAGTTTCCAAGGCAACATTTGAAAAATCTCAAAGCCCTTTCTCTGTCATGTTGTGCCATCATTGAGCGTCAAAATGACTTTCAAAATGACCACATTCCCTACTTCAGCCACAATGCACCTCCCCTTTAAGGAATTTTTTTTTAAGTAATGCAGGCTAGCTTCAACTCATGCTAACCCCCATTGGAAATTGTGACCTCTGCTCTGATGTGTGGCCACTCAACAATATGCTTAATGCTGGTGGCACACAATATCCATTTAAGTTAGCAAACTTGCATCAGTAGCAATGATTGTATGTTATCCAGTATCATGATCCTGTACCTGTTTCTGGGCCTGGTCCAATTTCATGGCCAATATTCACAAAAAGTCCTGAGAGCAGCACAGCAAATTTACAAGATAAATGACCTCGTCACATATGACCTAGTGCTTTTCACTTGCAGCAGCCCATTTAACAACTCAAAACACCCCTGATGTTTTAATAGTGTGTATTTACTGCCTAATTAGAGCAATTTGTAGATCAAATCTAAGGTCTGCACAACCAAAGAGAATGTAACAGGTCTCCCGTTTATTTTTCTGCTTTTCAGCTTACGGCTAAGCTACCGTTTAATTCCAGTATCTGTGACCTTGAGCATGAACATGCCTTGAGCTTTGGAACTGGCTTCCTGCCCAATAAGTTAATCATAATAAGATCAGAATCAGCAGGAGTGGTTCAGCCTAGGTACAATCCAAACAGAAAAGTCAATAACTGCACAAGACGACATGCATCATTTGACATAATATTGATCCGACCGCAGAAATAGAACAAAGTGAAGACAAGCGGCCCTTGCTATATATTTAAATATC
This sequence comes from Carcharhinus amblyrhynchos, assembly GCF_965287045.1. Lineage (NCBI taxonomy): Eukaryota > Metazoa > Chordata > Chondrichthyes > Carcharhiniformes > Carcharhinidae > Carcharhinus > Carcharhinus amblyrhynchos. The sequence continues at coordinate 23,745,943 of NC_137328.1, read as the reverse complement.
TGTCACTCCTGCATCAGTTAACCTAATCTCTTTGAGTTGGAATATTTCCTAATGTTTTGAATAACACTTTATTTACTTTGGGTTGAATCACAAAAGATACTCAGCAATACAGCATTAACACAACTCTTTAACATAATCTTTTCATGGAAAAGTTGGAAACAAAGGCTCAGTTCTTACCAAGTGTCAGGTTGTCCCAGCTGAAAGTAAGTGCTGATCCCCTGCGGGATGGTGAGTACATGGATATATTACTGGCGGCGGGAAATTAAATGACCGGCACCAGAACTGTCATCCAGTTGAGGACAGTAGCTCACCAATCAGACAGTTTACATATCACCGCTCTTTTATCATTCCTGGGTGAAAATCCTCACCTAACAATATCGTGGGAATGCCTTGAGCACACAGAAAACAATCAAAAGTCCACTATCACAATCTCAGTAAAACTAGGGATGAACAATAAACACTGAGAATAAGTAAAAGCAGAAAGTAAGAGAATGTAGTTGATTCTTATATTTTCGCTAGGCTAGTGGTTCTAAAATCTTTGTGTCCGCTTAGGTGAGGCAAAAGAACCCACAGGGCACTTACAGATTTAACTAGCACTCATGTACATACTTACGCAAATTACAAATATTTTGCTGCTTTTCCACAACTATACGTAATAAATGTATACTTTTTAAAAAATTAATATAACAAAACTATTAATTCATGATCAAAAGAGTGTTTAGACATTTTTATATCATACATGTATGAGAAAAGTTTGAACAGGCAAGGCTGATATCTGATGGAATTTAGAAGAGTAAGTGGTGATTTGATTGAAATATATAAGATCCTGAAGGTTCTTGACAGGATGGATGTGGAAAGGATGCTTCCTCTTGTAGGAGAAGCTAGTACTAGGGGCCACTGTTTAGGACAAAGATGTGAATTTTTTTTCTCTCAGAGAATTGTGAGTCTTTAGAACTCTCTGCCTGAACAGCCGATGGAAGCAGCATCTTTGAATATTTTTAAGGCAGAGATAGATAGATACTTGATAAGCAAAACATGAAAGATTATCGAGCATAGACAGGAATGTGAATTTGAAGTTACAGTAAAATCAGCCATAATCTTATTGAATGAAAGAGCAGGCTTGAAGAGCCGAGTGGCCTACTCCTTGCTCATTGTTCATATGTGTCTATGTGCTTTAATACTCCAAAAGAACATACTTATTTGAAGCATTCCAATATGTATTATAAACTCATCACAATCTCCTTCTGAGAAATTCATTCTTACATTACATCTATTGATCCGACAAGGTCGACTTCATATAACGAATCTTTCTGTGAATTCTGCAAGGGAAGCATGGTGGATGTGGCCAATTCCCACATCTCAGGATAGTTCCTGAGCTACATGGGAACATCTGCCCAGAACAATCTTATAAAACCTCAAAGGAACACAATCGGAAAGCTGATGTGAGTCCTGCTGAGGCCTTCTGCCTAACTTCAAATTTTGCCCTTGACTAGAAACTCTGCTGGCCTCAAAAGGAGCCAAATAAAGATCATTCAATGGTATAGCCTCCCCAGTACTGATGCCAATGCCCCATGCATCAAAACCCACTTCATTGAGTCACACATTCAAACCCTCTGATCTTATATTCCCTAAGCCAATTGGCTCAAGGCTCAGGTAATAATTGAGTGGTTCTGCCTTTTAATTTAGTCCCTAGTTGCTCATACTCCCTCAGAAGAACTTCTTCCTTCGTCATGCCCGTGTCATAAATGCCCATATGCTCCACAACAACTGAACCTTTCACCTGCCACACAAACTTCTTCGCCAGCCATGAGGAGATGTGCTTAACCATGGCACGAGGCAGGCAACACAGCCTTGTAGAGTCATATTCTCAGCTGCAGAGAAAAACATCTATATCCCTATCTGTACTGAGCCCAACCCACTATTATTATTACCTTTTTTGTTGTACACTGAGGGACACCTCCAAATCTGAAGTATATTCCAGCATGCTGATGATCTGTCCAGTCCCATAGCTAGTAGTGATATTGGGATGATTTGCATCCATGTTAGTTATGAGTGTAAATGGTGAGGTGAGTGCAAAATCTCATGAGAATCAGAATATCATGACATTAGGAAGTTCTGTGGAACGATAGGACCTTGGCTTGTTTGTCCATAGATCTCTGAAGAGGAAAGGGCATTAATGGGGAAAAGCCCAATAGGGACACTTGCCTTTAGCAATCAAGGTATAAATTACAAAAGCAGGGAAGTCATGTTGGAGTTGTATAGAAATTTGGTGGGACCACAGCTAGAGTACTGTGTGTAGTTCTGATCTCCATATTATCAGAAGGATGTGATTGCACTGCAGGGGGCACAGAGGAGATTCACCAAGATGCTGCCTGGGATGGAACATTTAAAAACAAAGAACAATACAGCACAGGAGCAGATCTTACAGCCCACCAAGTATATGCTGACACAGATGCCTCTTTGATCTAATATTTTCTTGCCTCTGTGTGGTCCATATCCTTCTATTTCCTGCCTATTTGTGTATCTATCCAAATGCCTCTTGAACATTGTTATAGAATCTGCTTCCACCACCTTTAAGTTACAAAGAGAGGCTGGATAGGTTTGAGTTGTTTTCGTTGGATCAGAGAAAACTGAGGGGCAACCTGATCGAGGCATACAAGATTATAAGGGCAGGGACAGAATGGATGAGAGGCACCCTTCAACTTAGCACCCTTAGTTGAAGGAGGAATGATGAGGGGACATAGGTTCAAGGCGAGGGGCAGGAGGTTTAGGGGGGATGTGAGGAAAAGCTTTTTTACCCAGAGGGTGGTGACAGTCTGGAACATGCTGCCTGTGAGGGTGGGAAAGGCAGGTTGCCTCACATCCTTTAGAAGTATTTAGATGAGCAGTTTACACATTATAACACTCAAGGTTATGGGCCAAGTGCTGGTAAATGGGATTTGGTGGAAGGTCAGGTGTTCTCGTATGATGGTGCAGGTTTGATGGGCTGAAAGCCTTTTCTATGATTCTGTGTTAAGATTCTCACTGGTGAGATCTTGTTTTCTGGTTTTCCCCACCCCTCACTGGTGACATTTGGGTGGAAACCTCATTTAAATACATTTTAATAAATTTAAATATACACTGCTTCTCCACCAAATATTTCCCCAACAGTTTGAATTCTCCCTATGCCAACGTGACATCATGTCAGCGACATTTACAACCGCTTCTGGAAAAGTGAAGTAGTTGAGGGGGGATATGAATAGGCACTGCACCCTGGCAGTGCCAACCCGACAATGCCCACTCGTAGGGCCAACCTGTCAGAGCCAACCCAGCAGTGCCAGGCCCTCTGGGGAGCTCCACTGGATGTTCCCCTTACGTACTGGGGAGAGAAGGGAGGGGCATGGCCCAGGTGGTTGCGTGAAAGTGGGGGGGAGCCTGTGCAAGGAGGGGATTCCCCAGTGCCTGTGTGAGGAGGGGATTCCCTGGTGCCTGTGTGAGGACGGGATACCCCGGTGCCTGTCTGTAGAGGGGATTTCTCCAGTGCCTGTGTGAGGAGGGGATTTCCCGGTGCCTGTGTGAGAGGGGATTTCTCCAGTGCCTGTGTGTGTGGAGGGGATTCCCCCGTGCCTGTGTGAGGAGCAGATTCCCCCGTGCCTGTGTGAGGAGGGGATTCCCCCCAGTGCCTGTGTGAGGAGGGGATTCCCCCCGGTGCCTGTGTGAGGAGGGGATACCCCGGTGCCTGTGTGAGGAGGGGATACCCAGGTGCCTGTGTGAGGAGGGGATTCCCCGGTGCCTGTGTGAGGAGGGGATTCCCCGGTGCCTGTGTGAGAGGGGATTCCCCCGTGCCTGTGTGAGAGGGAATTTCTCCAGTGCCTGTGTGAGGAGGGCATTCCCCAGTGCCTGTGTGTGGAGGGGATTCCCCCGTGCCTGTGTGAGGAGGGGATTCCCCCGTGCCTGTGTGAGGAGGGGATTCCCCCCAGTGCCTGTGTGAGGAGGGGATTCCCCCCGGTGCCTGTGTGTGGAGGGGATTCCCCGGTGCCTGTGTGTGGAGGGGATTCCCCAGTGCCTGTGTGAGGAGGGGATTACCCGGTGCCTGTGTGTGTGGAGGGGATTCCCCACAGCCTCTGTGTGGAGGGGATTCCCCGGTGCCTGTGTGTGGAAGGGATTCCCCAGAATCTGTGCGAGGAGGGGATTCCCCAGTGCCTGTGCGAGGAGGGGATTCCCCGGTGCCTGTGCGTGGAGGGGATTCCCCGGTGCCTGTGTGAGGAGGGGATTCCCCGGTGCCTGTGCGAGGAGGGGATTCCCCGGTGCCTGTGCGAGGAGGGGATTTCCCCAGTGCCTGTGTGAGGAGGGGGTTTCCCCAGTGCCTGTGTGAGGAGGGGGTTTCCCCAGTGCCTGTGTGAGGATGGGATTTCCCCAGTGCCTGTGCGAGGAGGGGATTCCCCAGTGCCTGTGCGAGGAGGGGATTCCCCAGTGCCTGTGCGAGGAGGGGATTCCCTGGTGCCTGTGTGAGGAGGGGATTCCCCGGTGCCTGTGCGAGGAGGGGATTTCCCCAGTGCCTGTGTGAGGATGGGATTTCCCCAGTGCCTGTGTGCGGAGGGGATTCCCCAGTGCCTGTGCGAGGAGGGGATTCCCCGCAGCCTGTGTGAGGAGGGGATTCCCCGCAGCCTGTGCATGGAGGGGATGTCCCGGTGCCTGTGCGAGGAGGGGATTCCCAGGTGCCTGTGTGCGGAGGGGATTCCCCAGTGCCTGTGCGAGGAGGGGATTCCCCGCAGCCTGTGTAAGGAGGGGATTCCCCGCAGCCAGTGAGTGGAGGGGATGTCCCGGTGCCTGTGCGAGGAGGGGATTCCCCAGTGCCTGTGTGAGGATGGGATTTCCCCAGTGCCTGTGTGAGGAGGGGATTCCCTGGGGCTTAGAGGTGTGCACTCGTATATTGGGGGGTGATTGACCCGGTGCTTGTGTAGCTGTGTGGGGGTGTGCCTGAGTGGGTGTTGTCCTGATGCGTGTGAGGGATATCTGTAGGCAGGGGAATTTTTATTTTAATCCAATTCAATCAAATCAAGTCCAATTCAGAGTCTCAACAAGTTGAGACATTCCCGATCCAAGCTGACAAGACAGGGCTCTCACCTCCCGTCTTGGGCTTTATCTACATGATCCCAGCTGATTAAAGTAGGATTGCTCCTCCTCCAAGGCTTGATCTTATTTGCATCTTAGCCAAAAGGCCGAGATGCCGCTTTTAAAAATTGCTTCAAATGAAGCTAAAATGTAACGTAATGACTTCAACCAAGCATAGCATGTCGATACTACACTTGACCTTAGCCAAAAGGCCAAAAAGGCCTGTAGGCAGGGGAATTCATTTTAATGCAGATCAGGGCATGCTTTGAAAAAGGAGCCCCAATCTCTGTGGATCTGGCATTGTTGGCTCTATCAAGTCCCAACCCATCAGCCTGCTGCATTTGTTTTCTCTCAGGTGCAGCAGTATCTGGCAAGAAAAGCCATTTGAGCAGCCAGGGGAGCTACACATCAGTTTTCTCCACAGAGCCAGCACTTGGAAACAAAAATGGAAAATTCCACCCATTCGCCGGAATTCTACCGTGCCGCCCGCTACAGCAATGGGAGCGGGGGTGCAGGGCAGACAATGGAAAGGTCTGTTGAGCTCAGATGGAATTTTCTGGTCTCAGGTTGAGAGAGGCTGTAAAATCCTGCCCATAGTATATATTGCAGCATCATTAGACTTCATTAGTAAAGTTTTCAACAATTTCCCATAAAGTCGGTGTCCTTTATCTTCTCCCTTAAGTCTGTTCCTGTTCCAAAATGATTAGGTAGATTTGTCTGCTGCAGGACAAAATCGCCATGGCAACTCCCTGAGAATCTTGTGCACATCTGCAGGAATATCTTGCCATGGCTGCGGACCAACAGCACATTAATGCAATGGGTGCTCTTGTGGTTCACAAGTGCCCTTGACTGATGCCTGGATTGCCACATGTGTTCAGCCAGAGGTGCCAACTGCAAACTCGACAGTCCATTCTTCCTGACTGGCATCACCATAGGCACAGTTCATATAACCCTGGAAAACAAGCCAAGAATACCCTGTGTGATATGCTCATGGGCTGCTGGCTGAGAGATCTTGGGTGGGATGTTATGGCCTCGCTCATCCCAAAACCATAAAAACTTGTCTAAGGTCAATGGACCTTTCCATTGTTCACTCTTCGCCTGCTCCGATTCCCGTGGCAAGCAGGGCGGGAAAATTCAAGCCCATGAATGGTTCTGCTGCAGATCTCCAGATCGATGCAGAAGCAAAAAGCGTGAGGGTAGTTGTCATTGTAATAGCCAACAATAATGGTGGCCGCTAATTCTAGCTAGAATTGGATCGTATTTAATATCCTTGAATCCTCCTAGAATCTAAAAGGCTGCGTATGGCTTTCACCACCTAACATGACAACCTCAGTCTTCTGGAGCACTGTTGTTCGGACAGATCAAGCTACCTCAACCTCTGCCTGTACTCCTTTGCTGTTTCCCTCTATACTGCTCCAACTCTGCTGTCCAGTCACAGTTCACTCCACATCCAGCTCAGCAAAAGTAAAGTGAGCAAAGCCTTTCTCATTAGGAGACAAGAAAGCAGCTGTAAACATTGAGTTTCTATTGCAGTATTTCCACAGACTTTAATTTGTCTCCTCAAAATGTCCATGGGGAGTTTGCACATTTTCCCTGTGTCTGCATGGGTATTCTCCGAGTGCTCCAGTTTTCTCTCACAGTCCAAAGATGCGCAGGTTAGGTGGATTGTCCATGCAAAATTACCCCTTAATTTCAGAGGGTTAGCAGGGTAAATACATGAGGTTATGGGGATAGGACCTGGGTGGGATTGTTATCAGTGCAGGCTCGATGGGCCAACTGGAAGTGATTCTATGATTCTAATATCTGTTGCTCTCATTTTGCTTTTCATGGTGAGTCCCAAGAAACCCAGGAACCCAAAGATATGACATTGAATTTAAAAGCCATGATATGGAGATGCCAGTGTGGGACTGGGTGTGGGCGTACTAAGAAGTCTCAGAATACCAGGTTAAAGTCCAACAGATTTATTTGGAATCAAGAGCTTTTGGACCGCTGTGTCTTCATCAGGTGTGTCGCCTGATGGAGGAGCAACACTCTGAAAGTTCATGATTCCAAATAAACCTGTTGGACATTAACCTGATGTTGTGAGACTTATTGAATTTAAAAGTCTGCTGAAATATTGCTCCAGCTGAGCAATTAGTATTTGTTAAGTTGGTTGTCCATCCCTTCTGAAGGAGGTTGCAGCCTAATGCATTTTGGTTAAATGTGAATGTCAATGGTTGCCTGATGTGCTTGAATTTTATACCCACAGCCCCACCAATGAGCTCCTCCAGGTCAGGACTTTCCCCCATTGAGTCTGGACAATCAGGAATTCCACCTCCACTGAACTTCCATCGTTAAAACCATTTTGCCCCACAGTACAATAAATTATCATGAAACAAAGGCCCATGGATTATATTCATGTTAAATGAATGTTGAAGTAACATGGTAAGAATGCTATATATTCTTAAAAACTGCTCCGTTGATGCCTCCAAAGCATGCTGTCATGGGAATACAGTTGGTCAAATAGCAGCTGATGACTGGTCATCACATTACCTGGCACAATAAATAACAATGTTCTGGGGTAACATTTTGCTGCATTTCTCTTATTTACCTTAAATATTGCTGCCCAAGATGTGCAGGTTGGGTGGATTGGACATGCTAAATTGCCTCTTGGTGTCGGGGGTTCAGCAAGGTAAATATGTGGGGTTACGGGGATAAGGCCTGGATTGTTGTTGGTACAGGCTTGGTGGGCTGAATTGCCTCCTTTTGCATTGTAGGGGTTCTATAACTTTGACCTCAATCCCTTGATTTGCTTACAGAAACCTCTCATTTGGCACTGCCCCGTTCCTTGACTGGCATTCAATCTCTCCAATTTAACATTCCTTTCTACCTCCTCATTCCTACTTTGATGAATGCTAGAAAAGTCTAACTTTTGTTCTAATAAAAAGGTGTGTTTCATAGCAACAAGATTACAATTTCAATAAAAAGAAGGTTGCAAGGCAGTGAGACACAGTTCTTTTTAAATCGCCCACTTTTGTCAGTCGTGGTCAGAGTGGGGATGTTGGGGCTGGGGGTGGGGGCGGAAATAAAATCTTAGCAGCCTTGTAGCTGGAACAAATAGAAATTTATAACTGACAGAATTCCACTTGGGACCTTTGTGGAAAAATAGGTTCTACAAATAGCCCTGTGGAGTAATGAATCACAGCCTTTGAGTCCTGCTGGATCAATCTTTCTCCTGGAGTCTCTTCATATGACATTAAGGGAAATACCCACACGAACACAGCATCAGCAGAACTGTCATTCTGCAGCATTTTAATGCATTTTTGATACATATACCAAATATATATCAAGGTCTTCATTAAAGTATTCCAACCAGTAACTTTGGTGAATGTTTTTAACATGAAGACTCAACAGGTTTGTGCTGAAAGTTTGGGAGCTGTAACAGGAGCATTAGACTCTTAGCAGGTACAAAAAACAATCAGAAGGTTGCTGTTTACCTGGAGAGGCTGGAATACAAACCACAACCTGTATCACTTAGAAGATCAAGGTCAGCAGGTGCAATGAAACACCATCCTCTACAAGTTCCCTTCCAAGTCACACACCATCCTGACTTGGAAATATACCACCACTCGTTTATCTTCATCATGTCAAAATCATAGAACTCCCTGACTAACGGCCCGTGGAGTGTACCTATGGGTGTTACAATCTGTCATGGTTCAAGATGGTGGCACATCATCATTTTCTCAAGGCCAATTTAGGATAGGGAGCTAATGCCTATGACACCTACACTCCAGGAATGAATTTGTACAAAAGCCCCTTGATCTGTATTTACTGCTGTAATGAACCACAGCAAACAATCTTCACACAGCAAGGTGACTAAATTTGGCATTTCCATTACGACTCTCACCGATTTTTATAGATGCAACATAGAAAGTATTCTTTCCAGATGCATCGGATTGGTATGGACCCTGCTCTGACCAAGATTGCAGGGAACTATAAAGGTTACAAGGAGGCAAGGAATGAAATTGCCGGGTCTTTAGCTTTGATCTTTGGGTCCTCACTGTCCGCGGGGATTGTGCCAGAGGACTGGAGAGTGGCAAATGTTGTTCTTCTTTTCAAGAAAAGAAATAGAAATAACCCTGTAATTATAGGCCAGCTAGTCTTACTTTGGTGATCGGTAAGTTACTGGAAAAGGTCCTAAGGGATAGGATTTATGACCATTTGGAAAGATGCAGCTTAATCTGGTAGAGTCAGCACGGTTTTGTGAGGGGTAAGTCCTGCCTCAGAAATTTGACTGAATTCTTGGGGGAGGTAACTAAGTGTGTAGATGAAGGTGGAGCAGTTGATGTCGTATACATGGATTTTAGTAAGGCATTTGATAAGGTTCCCCATGGTAGGCTCATGAAGAAGGTAAGGAGATATGGGATAGAAGGAAATTTGGCCGATTGGATAAGTAACTGGCTGTCTCATAGAAGACAGAGGGAGATGGTGGAGGGAAAATTTTCAGACTGGAGGCCAGTTACCAGCAGTGTATCACAGGGATCAGTGCTGGGTCCTCTGCTATTTGTGATTTTTATCAATGACTTGGAAGAGGGGCTGAAGGGTGGGTTAGTAAATTTGCTGATGACACCAAGACTGGCGGAGTAGTGGATGAGGTGGAGGGCTCTTATAGGCTGCAAAGAGACATTGATAGGATGCAGAGCTGGGCCAAAAAGTGGCAGATGGAGTTTAACCCTGATAAGTGCGAGGTGATTCATTTTGGTAGGACAAACTTGAAAGCGGTTTATAGGGTCAACAGCAGGGTTCTGAAGAATGTGGAGGAACAGAGAGATCTTGGGGTTCATATCCACAGATCTCTGAAGGTTGCCACTCAAGTGGATAGAACCGTGAAGGAGGTTTATAAGTGTGTTAGCGTTTATTAACAGGGAGTTTACGTTTAAGAGTCATGGAGTTGTGCAACTGTGCAGGACCTTGGAGAGGCCACATTTGGAATATTGTGTGCAGTTCTGATCACCTCACTATAAGGAGGATGTGGAAGCATTAGAGAGAGTGCAGAGGAGATTTACAGGATGCTGCCTGGTTTGGAGGGTAGGTCTTATGTGGAAAGGTTAAGGGAGCTGGGGCTTTTCTCTTTAGAGCGGAGGAGGATGAGAGGCGACTTAATAGAAGTTTATAAGATGATGAAGGGGATAGTGGATGTTCAGAGACTATTTCCTCGGGTGGATGTAACTGTTACCAGGAGGCATAACCATAAGGTTCATGGTGGGAGATACAGGAGGAATGTCCAAGGTAGATTCTTTGCTCAGAGAGTGGTTGGGGTGTGGAATGCACTGCCTGCTGTGATAGTGGAGTCAGACACTTTAGGAACTTTCAAGTGGTTATTAGATAGGCACATAGAGCACACCAGAATGATAGGGAGGGGATAGCTCGATCTTGGGTTTGGACATAGCTCGGCACAACATTGAGGGCCAAAGGGCCTGTACTGTGCAGTACTGTTCTATGTTCTATGTTCTAGGGTTGCATATGTAGCCCAGTCCATTACACTAACTAGCCTCCCATCCATTGACTCTGTCTACACTTACCACTGCCTCGGCAAAGCAGCCAGCATAATTAAGGACCCCACACACCCTGGACATTCTCTCTTCCTCCTTCTTACATCAGGACAAAGATACAAAAGTCATGAGATTACATACCAACCAACTGAAGAACAATTTCATCACTGCTAACATCAGACTTTTGAGTAGACCTACCATATATTAAGCTGGGTAAGGATTGTCCCAAAAAAATTCAAAGTCCCCAATTTACATGACAAAGGGAGTAACTCCTGCTGATTTTTTTAGCGGGATTTTCTGATTGAATCTCCCACACTCCGTGCAACACCGAGTGCACTAACGTGATTCCCTCTGAAAATCAGTGGGCAGCACCTATTCCTGTCAGAGAGGCTGGCAGCATAGTGCTGAGTGGGCCACTGTGCCTCTGCTGCTTTTCCAGCGTGGTGATCAGTGCATGATCAGTAGCCCCATATTGCCAACCTCCTGATCGTTGCCAGTTCAATTGATGGCCAACTTCGTGACCCCCGTATCGCCAGCCTCCAGATCGCTGGGCAGCCCAATTGCTGGCCAGCCCCATCGCTGGCTTTGCAGAGCCCCCCACTCCGTGATCCCTGGCCTCCTGGAACTCCCCAGAGTCCCCACTTGACCAGCCTCAATCTCCAGACCTCCCCTCCCCAGCACCCCCAATCCACTAGCAGCCCAAAACCCCTGGCAGCCTCAACCCCTCCATCTGGATGGCCAGCCCCAATCACCATCCTCCCTCCCTGTGCCACCAATCCCAAATGCCCCCTATGGGTCGCGCCCCCGCCCCCCAATAAAACATTGCTAGTTTGCCCTTTGGGCAGTGCCAAGGGGGCCAAGCTTGCACTGCAAAGAGTGACCACCTGACCCTCGACCTCCTGGGAGGGGCCTCAATGGCCTCTCTTCACTCCATCGGAGTTGGCCATCTGTTTCCCATTCATGTGGAACAGTTGTAAACCCCGCTGGGGTGAACCACTCTTGGTGGTTGGGGATGGGGTGATAAGATGCTAGCGGGTCCAGAGACTTCAGTCCTGGCAGGCCCGTTAATGACATTGAAATCAGCTCAGCTCCAATTTCCAGCGCAGAGCTGATTACACTGAAAATTTTGGGCTGATCGATGCATAGAGGCCATGGTACCTAGTGCGAAGCCCACTAAAGTGCCTCAACTGATGTTTTTCTGCGCATTGCACTGCTAAAGCAGTGCAGCAGGCTGAAAGAATTGCCCCCATGATCTTTCTCTACACCCTAGCTAAGACTGTAACACTATATTCTGCACCTTCTCCTTTCCTTCTCCCCTGTGTATTTTATATGGTATGCTTTATCTGTATAGCGTGCATTAGAAACAATACTTTTCACTGTATCCCACTGCATGTGATAATAATAAACCAAATCAAATCAAAAATCAAATCAAACTTGAATGAGCGAGGTATCTGATCATCTGTTTTAATAATGCTGATTGAGAGTTAGATGTTGAATATCAGGTGAACATTCTTGTTTATTTTTAATAAAGTCATGGAATCATTCATATATCTGCCAGGGAAAACAGACCAGGCCTTGGTTTAACATCTTGTTCAAAGACAGCAATTCCAAGCATTCAGCACTCCCTTACTTTATCTGGAACGTTATGTGCTCAAGTCACTGGAATGGGACTTGGTCCCACAACCATCTGATTCAGAGGCAAGATTGCTGATACCAACCAGGGCTGACGTTTGCAGGTTGATCTGTATAAAATATACGCAAATTCCAAGAACCTGTTCTAATATGTATAAGTTACACGAGAGTTATTTATTTCATCACAGAAACCATAACAATACAGTCAAGAATCAAGATCTTCTAATTTGATGCTAAGTACCACATTTTCCTATTACGTTACTGAGCCTCAAAAGCTGACAGGTTTAAGATACTCTAGTCATGCATGCAGATATGAAAAGAGTTTGAATTTATTTTAATCGCATTGGATTAAAGTTCTGCTTGTGGATTGATACTGTAGCTAGAAATAATAAAGCTGATCATTTGATGCCTTAACGTGTCGACTGAATGTGCTATTTACCTTCTTTTGAAAGTTCAGGGTGTTTTCTCTGTGTCTGTCTGACTAAACTTTGACAATACATTCTGAAATAATTCGACCCAAAATAGCGCTTGCATGAGAGACAGTGAATCAGAATGGTAAACTGGGTGATTTCTGGTATTTTGTAGGGAGTATCTCATTCCTGGTGGTCCTATTCCAAATAATTGCTATCAGATAATAATGCATCGCCTTAGTATAGTGAGCTTCTATAAAACTTGATGTTACTTTCACAATTTGTAAAGTCATGATAAAAAGTATCGATGAATATAATGATGCACTTTCAGAGACATCATCAGTGAACAAAAAGAGGTTTATTTAATGATCTCCAAAAGCAGTAGCATGTCTGCCGCTACCTCTAAAATATCTCTGCCTAGGAGAACACCTAACCCTGAGGTGAATCCCCAGCCTGAGTCAGTTGGTACCTGTTTTCAGACTTTAGTATCTTTTTGCTGACAGAAGAAGGTGGAAGACAGAGTGTCCGGGATGCGTGGGGTCCTTGATTATGCTGGCTGCTTTCCCAAGGCAGTGAGAAAGTGTAGACAGAGTCAATGGGTGGGAGGCTGGTTTGTGTGATGGACTGGGCTTTGTTTACGACCTCCTGTAGTTTCTTGCGGCCTTGGTTAGAGCAGGAACCATACCAAGGTGTGATACATCCAGAAAATATGCTTTTTATTTTCCTTCTGTAAAATTGGTGAAGTCATAGTGGACATGCCAAATTTCCTTAGCTTCCTAAGAAAGTAGAGGCGTTGGTGGGCTTTCTTAACTATAACATTGGCATGGAGGAATAGGACAGATTGTTGGTGATCTGAACACCTAGAAACCTGAAGTTCTTGACTATTTCCACGTTATCACCTTCGATGTAAACAGGGGCATGTCCTGTACTACACTTCCTAAAGCTGATGACTATTTCCTTCATTTTACTGACATTAAGGGAGAGATTTTTGTCTTTGTACCATTTCACTAGATTCTCTACTCTTTCCTGTACTCTGACTTACCATTGTTTGAAATACACCCTTTTAGAGTGGTGTCATCAGCAAATGTAAAAATGGAGATTGAGCAGAATTTGGCTACACAGTCATGAGTGTGTAAGGAGTATAGTAAGGGACCAAGGACTCAGCCTTCCAGGGCACTGATGTTGAATAATCGTGAAGGAGGCATCATTGCCTATCCTTACTGATTGTGATCTGTGGGTTAGAAAGTCAAGGATCCAGTCGCAGAGAGAGGAACTAAGCACTAAACCACAGTATTTGAAGATGCATTTTGTTGGGATAATGGCGTCGAAGGCTGAGCTGTAGCCAATAAATAGGAGTCTAACATAAGTATCCTTGTTATCCAGGTATTTCAGAGTTTAGTGTAAGCGAAGGAAGACAGCATCTGCTGTGGACCTGTTGTGGTGATAGGCGAACTGTAATAATCTGACAGACCAGAGTTAGTCCTATGGCTAACCTTTCGAAGTACTTCAAAATGATGAATGTAAGAGCCACCAGATGTAGTCATTAAGGCACACTGCTTGGTTTTTCTTTGGTACAGGGATGTTGGTTGTCTCCTTGAAGCAGGTAGGAACCTCACATCAGAGTAAGGAGAGATTAACTCCTGTGAATAACTCCAGACCGACAGCGATGTGGCTGATGCTAAACTACCCACTGAGGTTGTGTGCCAAACTACTCAGTGGTCACCACCATCTTCCCCAGGACAAATAGGGACAGGCTATAAATTTTGGCCTCTCCATTGATGCCTACATCTTGCAAATAATAAAAGATTAATAGCTGTACCTTCTGTTAAGACTTGCTTGTGTTCACCAGCATCAGTCACCCACTTAAGCAGGCTGAGAGCTCTGGTTGTTGAGTCGCACTGCTTTTGAACTGCTTATACAATGGTACAACTCAGGGATGTAAAATTAACATTTCCTTGCAATCTGAATAGAGTATTCATTATCAACATTTTCTGTTCTTTTTTCAGATTCCATCATCTGCATTATACTGCTTTTATTCATATCTCCTCCTAGTATTCAATCTCTGAAATCTATACCCAGTCTATGTAGAAATTGTATAACTAATGCATGTAAAAATAGCATTCAGAGATATCCCACAGTCTCCAGTTTCCTGGACACTGCCAGAGGAACCCAAGTAAAAAATAATTTAATATAATTGTATATGATTTTCATTTTCTTTGTACACTTTTTTTACTCTTAGAAAAAATATTGGAGGTGCAGAACAAAGCAGTGAGATGGGGTGAAATAGTTGGAGACAAAAGATTGTGCAATAAAACCCCTGGGAATATCTAATTAGAGTTGACAACCTTACCTTCAACTGGTAATATCAAATATATATTTTTAAATACTGTAAACTATAATTAGCCTGTGTAAACACTATCTTGTTACATGAAACTGCATAGACCGAAGAAGGCTAGAACATCCTTGCCTCCTTTTAGAGCTCCTGCACTTCAGACAGAATATTTAATTAGAAACAGTGCAAATGGCAAGTAACCCATTAGCACAGCAAGAGGAAACAAAGTTTGATACAGCTGTGAGGATGTAATTACTATCCCCCAAGCCAGTACATGGGAATCCTTTGCTGATAAGGTAAGACTTTTCAAAAGCAAAGCAGTATAGGCTGCAGATAGTGATTCTGGATTTATCAATTACATCTGCTGCCACCAATCTAGAATAAAGGAAAATCAAAACTGAGGTAAAATCAAAGAATCTCTGCAATGCAGAAGAAGGCCATCCGGCCCATAGAGCCTGCACCAACTCTCCAAAGGAGCATCTTACACAAGTCCATCCTTCCTGCATTCACCCATAACCCTGCACATTTTCAAAAGCTAATCCACCTTAGCTACACATCTTTGGACACTAAGGCGCAATTTAGCATAGTCAATCCACCTAACATGAACATCTTTGGATGCTAAGGGGCAATTTAGCATGGTCAATCCACCTCACCTACTCATCTTTGGACTGTGGAAGGAAACTGGACGACCTGGAGGAAACCCATGCAGACATAGGGAGAACGAAAACCTCCACACGATCACCCAAAGCCTGAATCGAACCTTGGCGCTGTGAGGCAGCAGTGCTAACCACTGTGCCACCGTACTGCCCATGGTAGTAAAACAAAAAGATAGCTGAATCCAAGTGGGTATCTGACTTTTAAATTGAGTGCCTAACATGCTTTTAACAAGTGTAGCAAAAGATATACTTCAAAATTTCCAACATTTTCTCCACTATTACATACATATTGAGCAGGAAAAGATGAGCTGGTTCATCAAGCCTGACAACACCAGGTTTAAGTCCAACCGATTTATTTGACAGTAAACTCACAAGCTTTCGAGGTTTACCTCTTCGTCAGGTGAATGAAGAGTTCTGACCTCAGACAGAGCATATAAAGCACAGACAGTTTACAGATTACTGATTACTGATTAAACCTCGAAAGCTTGTGAGTTTACTATCAAATAAATCGGTTGGACTTAAACCTGGTGTTGTCAGACTTCTTACTGTGTTTACCCCAGTCCAACACCGGCATCTCCACATCATCAAGCCTGGCCCAGGCTGGGGTGAGGATCTTCAAACTTCAAATTGGAGATCATCTGTTTTAAAGACAGCAGTCACATTTGCTACTTTCAGATCCGTTTATATGATGCTTGGTTCCAACGAGTTTTGAAAGATAACAGTGACAATCTTCGCAGCCAATGCCACTAACCCCTCGAGTGGAAATTGTCAGAGGCTGGGTCCTTGACAATCTAAACTTTTCCTAAAATGCCTTTCTTTGAGGTCTTTACAGACTCTGAATTCACTTTCCTCTTCATACATCCCTCAGGCTTTTGTTAGGATAACTAATGGATATTTCTGTGTTTGGAATGAGTTTTCTGCTTTAGCAGAGCCCATTCATTAGCTGGCTATGTTCTACAGGAATTGGATAGTCACAATGAATTCAGTGTGGTTCTCAATGGTACCCTTCACAAAATTGTCTGTGACAGTGTAGTACAGTGTAATTACATAGCAATTACAAACACAATAATAAGTATGCACATATTAAAGATTGAGTCTGTAATAGCTGTAAGTGTCCAAGCTCAAGCCTGCTGTATCAGATTCAGTACCACATTAACTGTTTGGAGGAAGATATAAAATATATGACCAGATAGTCAGGGAAATAAAAGGGGGCAACCTGGTATGATTGGGGTAGTGTTGTGATTGTACTGGGGAGAGATAAGGGCCACAAATAGCAGGCCTGTAGCACTGTAGCTTTTGTGGTCCATCTGCAGTTTTTGTACCAACCACACTTCCAATGTGGCACACATCTGACACCATTTTAATGAGGGCATTGGCTCTGTCTGAGCTTTCAGAAGTTCTCTAAATTTTCTAATGCAATTTAAAGTTGGTGAGTTGACAAAGTGTGGTGTTGCACATCTGGTGAAGGCTTTGGAACTGACCTCAGGCATTGAAATCAGCTCCCCTGCCCCGGGTCATGGGTTCTGCGGCTCCATCCACCTTAACTGCAGCATGGCAGGGAGAATGAGCAGTGACAGCACTGTGAAGATCAAGTTGCTTATAGAGGGAGAAGGAGAGAGGGGAAAAAGATTCAGAGCAGGAGACGCTATACACTCAGGGATTTCAGGGAGCACTTCTCTTACCTCAACCTCAGCCAGGAACTCTGATATGATGTCTCTGTTTCATGAAGAAGGTTACTAATGAAATCTTACAGGTAGACCTGTCACAAAACAAGTTCAGCACTGCCAATGCCTGAAAAGTTGACCATTGCCATGAATTTCTTTGCATCAGGATCATTCCTGGCTGGGGCAGGTGACCTCCTTTACAGCTGTTTGCCATATACTGCTGAATGAAGAAGGCAACTGATCCTTGTCAGGCCCAGAGGGGGGAGTTATGAGAAGCTTTGCCAAGATATCGGCAATCCCCATGGTGTAGGGTGCCATCTACTGCACACATCTACGACTTTTCATGTGCTGCATTTAAGCATGGTGATGTTCTATAATCACTCAGGGTTCTACATCCAGAATGTCCACTGCCATGATTGAAACATCAGCCAAGTGAATGTCCTGGCAGCAGTCATGAATTTTCTTCTTCCAGTCTGGTGTTTCCTCAGTATTTGAGCCACATCAAACCAGATGGTGGTTTCTGGGTAACAATGGCTATCCACTAACCACCTGGCTCATACGTCCACGCAGCAATTTAACCATGGATGGACAGCTTGCATACAACGAGAGCAATGTTGCCTCACAAAACATCATTGAGCAGACCATTGGGATGCTCAAGCGATGACTAGACTGCCTGAGGTGCCTGTAATAATCACTGAGTACCAATATTTATTTTGGACTCACAACTTCATCAACATGAGGGAACAACCATTGCCAGTTTACAATGAGCAGCTGAGGAGATGGAGGAAGAAGAGGAGCAGAAGAAAGAGATGAAACAACAAAGACTTCCCTTTCTGGTTGATCTGGCCATGATCACCACATCCAACTGTGCCAATAAACTTCATCTTTCTTCTCTCACTGACCATCACCACAGTTTTTGGCTACATACTAACATAAGAACCAACATAAAATACCCATTCCAATCTTTATCAAGTAACTCATCCAGTAGTCCACACAAAAGCCAACAAATCAGCCTTGTGCATTCCATTAGTGCCTGTGGTCCTTAGCCTAGTTAATCCTCTGACACACTACTGTCCCAGTTACTGCAGGAAGCTGCTGACTTTCATAGAATATAGAACATAGAACATTACAGCACAGTACAGCCCCTTCAGCCCTCAATGTTGTGCCGAGCTATGTCCAATCCCAAGATCGAGTTACGCCCTCCCTATCATTCTGGAGCGCTCCATGTGCCTATCCAATAACCGCTTGAAAGTTCCTAAAGTGTCTGACTCCACAATCACAGCAGGCAGTGTATTCCACACCCCAACCATTCTCTGAGTAAAGAATCTACCTCGGACATCCCTCCTATATCTCCCACCATGAACCTTATAGTTATACCCCTAGTAACAGCTACATCTACCCAAGGAAATAGTCTCTGCATGTCCACTCTATCAATCCCTCTCATCATCTTATAAACCTCTATTAAGTCGCCTCTCATCCTCCTTCACTCCAAAGAGAAAAGCTCCAGCTCCCTCAATCCTTCCTCATAAGACTTACCCTCCAAACCAGGCAGCATCCTGGTAAATCTCCTCTGCACTCTCTCCAATGCTTCCACATCCTTCTTATAGTGAGGTGACCAGAACTGAACAATATTCCAAATGTGGTCTCACTAACATCTGGTATAGTTGCAGCATAACCCTACGGCTCTTAAGCTCAAACCCCCTGTTAATAAACGCTAACACACTATAAGCCTTCTTCGCGGCTCTATCCACTTGATTGGCAACCTTCAGAGATCTGTGGATATGAACCCCAATATCTCTCTGTTCCTCCACATTCCTCAGAATTCTGCTGTTGACCCTGTATTCTGCATTCAATTTTGTTCTACCAAAATGAATCACCTCACATTTATCAGGGTTAAACTCCATCTGCCACTTTTTGGCCAGCCCTGCATGCTATCAATGTCTCTTTGCAGCCTGTAAGAGCCCTCCACCTCATCCACTACTCCACCAATCTTGGTATCAGCAAATTTACTAACCCATCCTTCAGCCCCCTCTTCCAAGTCATTGATAAAAATCACAAAAAGCAGAGGACCCAGCACTGAGCCCTGTGGTACACCACTGGTAACTGGCCTCCAGTTTGAACATTTTCCTTCCACCACCACCCTCTGTCTTCTATGATACAGCCAGTTACTTATCCAATCGGCCAAATTTCCTTCTATCCCACACATCCTTATCTTCTTCAAGAGCCTACCATGGGGAAACTTATCAAACGCCTTACTAAAATCCATGTATATGACATCAACTGCTCTACCTTCGTCCGCACACTTAGTTACCTCCTCAAAGAATTCAATCAAATTTGTGAGGCAGGACTTACCCCTCACGAAACCGTGCTGACTATCCTGGATTCAACTGCAACTTTCCAAATGGTCATAAATCCTATCTCTCAGGACCCTTTTCATTAACTTACCAACCACTGAAGTAAGACTAACTGGCCTATAATTACCAGAGTCATTCCTATTTCCTTTCTTGAAGAGAGGAACAACATTTGCCACTCTCCAGTCCTCTGGCACAATCCCCGTGGGCAGTGAGGACCCAAAGATCAAAGCTAAAGCCTCTGCAATCTCATCCCTTGCCTCCCAAAATCTCCTAGGATGTTCACTGGAGGACACAGTAAATGCAGGGCTTCAGAAAACAGGGTACTTCAAGAAAAATAAATCAAAGGGTCAATCCTTCAACTGAAAGATATATCAACTGGAAGGATACCTGGAATTAGACCACAAGTTCGCCAGCAAATAAATACCATTGTCCTGTGGATTAACACAAATTGCAAGGATTTAGTGAATAAGCAATTAAAATTTAATCATGACACATGTATGAGCATCAATATCCCTCTGTACATTCAAACTGCTAATAATTTTACAACGACATTGGCACTAATGAAAGAAACCTGCTAATACTAATTGAATTACACCGTACCATGACAGCACAGAAAATAGTTAATGCTTCAAAGAATTAAAAAGGTTCATTATACTGTATGATAATGAAGTCTAACTGTTCTCTATAGAGGCAACCATAACAATGGAGCAAGGAGTGATGACGGGGATGCCAAGAAGGCCCTTACACCTGCTGAGGAAAATAGAGGCTGCACATTGCAGTTAGCATCAAAATGATGCCATTCACCACTGACCTTGAAGAAAGATCTAGCAATCTCTGTGATGCGGATTTCCCCTCTCCTGGGTGCCAAGTCTAAGGAATCACTAGAGATGTCATCAAGCAGTCTATGCAGCTAATCACATTGCAAAATTCTCATAGTCAGAAAATGAGGAAATATAATGCACTGATTCTCAATCAGCTTTTCTAAATTTTGCAGAGGAAAATAAAGTTTGGGACATTAGACCTGAAAACAGCAGAAATAAACTTAAAAATTGTTTTTAATTATATTAGAAGCTTATATATATTACAGCAGGATATAGATAGGCTGGAAAATTGGACAGAGAAATGGCAGATGGAATTTAATCCGGATAAATGCGAAGTGATGCATTTCGGTAGAACTAATGTAGGGGGGAGCTACACAATAAATGGCAGAACCATCAGAAGTATAGACACACAGAGGAACCTGGGTGTGCAAGTCCCCAGATCCTTAAAAGTTCATTGTAACATCCTATCACTAACCAGAAACTCAACTGGACAAGACATATAAGTACTGTGGCTACAAAAGCAGGTCAGAAGCTAGGAATCCCTCAGCAAATAACTCACCTCCTGACTCTCCACAGCCTGTCCACTATCTACGAGGCAAAAATCAAGAATGTGATGGAATATTCTCCACTTGCCAGATAATTAAGGACACCATGCACTCCGGATATACTCTCTTCCACCTTCTTCGGTCAGGAAAAAGATACAAAAGCCTGAGATCACATACCAACCAACTCAAGAACAGCTTCTTCCCTGCTGCCATCAGACTTTTGAATGGACTTACCTTGCACTAAGTTAATCTTTCTCTACACCCTAGTTGTGACTGTAACACTACATTCCGCACTCTCTCCTTTCCTTCTCTATGAACAGAATGCTTTGTCTGCAGAGCATGCAGGAAATAATACTTTTCACTGTATACTAATACATGTGACAATAAATGAAATCAAAAAATCAAATCAAAAAGGATGAGCTCAGCTCCAACAACACTCAAAAAGCTCAACACCATCCAGAACAAGGGCTTCTTTGGCAGCACCTTCCAAACCCATGACCACTACCATCTAGAAGGGCAAGGGCAGCAGACATGGAAGTTCCTTTTTTTCCCTCCATTCTTAAAGTCACACCAATCTTAAAAGTTACAAAGCCAATGAGTGGAACACATCGGGTGAACCCTTAATCCGTCTCCTTACCTGCTCCAAAAACCAATTCAAATTGAACCAATTCATAGTCCCTAAAAGAGGCATACAAGATCCAGGCTGACAATATAAGGCTTTTACAGCTGGTCTTGGGGTTGATCAGACACCTGACTTCAAGAAAAGGCAGAGGAGCGCATTCCTGCCTTGTGTTCAAGGTTTCACCCTGCCAGGTAGCCATTCACCATCCTGACTTGGAAATATAGCACCGTTTCTTCACTGTCACTTGGTGAAAATCCTAGAACTCCCTCCCTAATAGTACCAAGGATGTATATACACCACATGGGCTGCAATGGCTCAAAAGATAGCTCAGCACTACCTTCTCAAGGGCAATTGGGGATGAGTAATAAATGAACTTAAAAAAGCACTTCAGGATAGTGAGGGATCATGAAAGACATTACGTAAATTCAACCCTTTTACTATATTTGACACTCTGGGGAGAGCCATGGAATTCCAAACCACCCCCCTCACCACACAAGTTCTGTTTACAGCACAGCTGTTAAAGTCAAGACTGTCATCATCAGCACAGCTGTAGGTTAAAGAGGCTCAAAACATATTCAAGTTATACTTAAATAGATAACTGGGTTGGGAGAAAGTACTTCCGTCACAGAACGGCAAAATAAAATGTTGATTATTCAAGTAGTTATGTCATTTTCAACACAGTTCAGATAATTAGCTCTATTTAAAATGCAAATAGAATGCAAAAGCAGCAAGACAAACTCCTCCAATGAGATTACATGGGAGAACTTTCAATAAAGAAACTTCAGATATGAACACCTTGCAGTTTATGTTGGTAGTGAAAATGTACATTAAGTGGGTTCTTAATAAGATACTGCTGTTTGAAAGTCTAGATTTAGTGCACAATTTTAAAGCAAATTGATGAAATATGCCTATTAAAATCTGCCTGCCAGGCAGTGAAAAAAACACCTGCAGGTTTACCAGTCGGGTGCTGATTAAAGGGTTTTATGTGGGGCATTATGAGTCATTTTGATGTTCTACTTCCTGAAGGATCCACAGTTGTGGAAGATAAGGCATGGGGTAACAGTTCTCCAAAGTCTAACTTTGCAGGACGGTTCCAGCCAGAAGTGGGCCATTGACTTGGTCATGCCTCTCCCTCCTCCTCAAATTACTGTTGTGGCTCCTGAGCTTGACTCCCTAGCTCCATTGCTGGTCTCTCAAGATTGCCAGGTGATGGAGTAGGGAGCAAGGCTGGAGTCCTCCTCCCCATCCCGTGCCTCTATCCTGCAGCTGCTGGGACTGCACTGCCTGGTCTCATCTCGTCCTCCCATTCCCCTTCCAGACCAGGGGAGACCCAAAGCAAGATCCTCATGAACAACTACTCATTTTCTCCTGATGACTCCACTAAGCTGTTGTAGCACAGTATTCCCTCTGTCAAGGCAAAGACCTCACAGCATTTATTAACATTTATTTCACAGACTTTTGGTGAAGTCTCGACAAATGCTCCATTAAGTCTCCCGATGTGTCTTAAAACTCTTCTTCTTGTGTATACTTCCAACGACAAGTGAACATGGTTATAAGTAGTGATTATAATTCTAAAAAACCTGCTTACTTCTGGTCAGCTGGTCACTATTAGAAGTTGAAGCATAGCCACCAAAATAGCGTGCAATCTCTTTAATGAGCATTAGCAGGCAATTAAAAGAGAAAGGAACAGAGCAATGGGAGTCCCATAAAGTTGATTAACTGTGGGAGAATATCAGTCCAGTTCATTTATTTAATTTTCTATCAATAGAAAAGCAAATCACTGAAGATAATGTAAATCTAAAACAAAAAACAGAAAATGTTGCAGTTCAAGCTGCATCTGTGTAAACAGAAACAGAGTTAATGGTTTGTTTGATGACCTTTTGTCAGAACTTCCTTATCTTTATTTGATTTAACTGTCATGAGCTTCTCTGACAAATGTGTGGAAGGATCTCAACACTCCAAGTGTAGTTTGAGCTGATTAACTGGCTTGGAGGCAGTTTCACATAAGTTAAAACCACCAGACTGACTTTCGAGCTCAAATTCATAAAATAAACTCTCTTCCCTCATTTTTACAAATGTGGCGGTGTGTTCAACATGGGAATGTGTCACTGAGCAGCCAGAATGAGCAGCTCATAAAGTCATCAGTTTTATGGGTCAACAGTGGCAAATCATGATAGACGTTTCACAGCAGAGCTTTCCCCAGAAGAGATGGAATTTTCTTAACTCCACTTTAATGTGTTCAGTGGAAAATGCTGCAGCTAGCTGAGCTGTTAAATTCCCAGGTTGGGTTTTTAATTTTATCCTGAGGTATTGGTTTCAATGAGTCTTTGAAAGACTTTATTACAATTTGCCCTTTTCATTAAATAGGCAATGTCAGACCTATATTCATAGAGACATATTCATAGAATCCTACAGTGCAGAAGGAGGCTATTTGGCCCATCAAGTCTGCACTGACCACAATCCCACCAATATCCTAAAGCCATAACCCCATGCAATTACCCTAGCTAGTCCCCCTGGCATTAAAGGGGCAATTTAGCACAGCCAATCCACCTAACCTGCACATCTTTGGACTGTGGGGGGAAACTGAAGCACCGAGAGAAAAGCTACACAGACACAGGGAGAAAGTGCAAACTCCACACTGATAGTGACCCAAGCCGGGAATCGAACGCAGGTCCCTGGTACTGTGAAGCAGCAGTACTAACCACTGTGCCACCCTTATATTTTAATCTTCTCCACATCTGATGACTTAAAACTGGGGCAGACAAGGAGAATATCAACCTGATAAATCTCCTTTGTTTACTTCTCTGTGGGTAAAGCAAAATAAAATTCTGAACTTCTCTCTGCAAATTCTCAGTCACAGGAAAATATTTGGCGGGAGCTGTTTGCATTCAATTTATGAGCTGTACAGCAGATAAGCAGGAAGAATAAAGCAAAACAGGCAGGTACAAGTGGCCAAACAGCATTGGACAACATGGCCCCGCTTTGGACCTGAACCACACACATACTAATTTCAAGAAATGTAGATTCACTGTAAGATCATTATACCTAAAACCAATTACAATTGTCATATAGTTCTTTGGTTTTAAAATAACTTATGTCATAGTAATTTTTCATGTGGAATTTATAATTAAAAACTGATTAAAAAGTCCAAGTTTATAACATTTTTCAAGACACTTTGGGAACAATTTTCCAATTAACTGCACTGAGAGTGAAGGTGCCAGTTGAGAATGCAAGTGGCGAGAGGATCAAGTTAGACGACCTCAGCCCTCTATGTCTCAATGTTCCTGTAAAATGCATCATTTACCAGCATGAAAAACAGAGTCAGAATGCTCTCACACACAGCATGCAAGAGGCTCATCATAGACCCAAATTAATGGAAATTTATGTTAGTTACTGTCAGCTGCAATTGCCTTTTTTTATCCAAAGAACATAGTGAGAGATTTGAAAGCCAGAACAAGAGGGCCTGAAGAAAATGCCCTTCTGATTTGGTTTCTTAAAGTTGGTTTCTTTACTCCTGTTGAGTTGAAGCTTGAGGCTCCCGTTTTGGATTTGTTGCTGTTTGTTCCTTTACCAACAGCTTTTCTTTGAACTCCCCCTTAGTGCAGTTTTGATTTTTGCACTCAAGATGGATGGTTATTTGAGCAGCAAACCTTTTAGGCCTCTGGTTGTTAACCCCGTTGAGACAGTCATGAGCCGTCACAGAATGCCAATATATGGAGGTGAACATTGGGACTAGATCTTTATGAAATTTGGCATGCTAAATCAAGTAATGATAAACATATCCCACAGTATAATTTCACAAAGATCTCCAGACTCTCACTATTGAATGTTACAAAATATTACCATATCGACAGCACCTTAAACAGGAGGATAAGATCCCCACCTCTAACCACTGAGGATGAGGCAAATAAGTGTATGGTGAGGCTTGGTTGCAATCATGAGGATTAGTGTGCCATGATCACATTGACAGCAGAACTCCCTAAATATTTAAGACAACATTACACAGTCAATTCCGTTTACTTGTTTTTAGCATTTAGAAGTTAAATACCTATGATGCCAGTCCTTTGATCAGCTATCATCTTATACTTCCCTTTTAGATGTTTCTGCAATACTTCCAATGCAGTTCCTTCATTAAAAGTAGAAAATGTTGAAAAGGCTCAGCAAGTGTGACAACAGCTGTCAGAGAGACACAGTGCTCAATGACCTTTCATTGAAAGACTAACTTTGTTTTGTTATGACAGATATTGTCAGATCTTTTAAGTAGTCCAGATTACCTTCAAAAGCAGTTAGCATTGGGAGAGGAAATTTTACTCAATATTCACCTGCAAAGCCTTACATCAGAACATAGGAATAATATAGGCCGAGTCCATTCAGTCCCTCAATCGAGCCCGACCCACCATTTCAATTAGATCATGACTGATCGGTACTTTAGCCTCATTTACTCACGTTTGATCTCTAATAATGAGAGAATACTGCACTGTCAGAAGAATATATGAACATACAAATAAACAGTAGGAATAGCCCTCACCATCATTCAATAAGATCATTTTGATCTGACTGTGACCTCAACCCCACTAACCTTTCCCCCCATGCTTACCAAGAATCTATCTAATTCTGCCTTAAAAATATTCAAAGGTTTGGCATCCTTTTGAGGAAGAGAGCTTCACAAACTCACAACCCTCTGACAGAAAGAATTTCTCTGTCTTATAACAGTGACCCCTTATTTTTAAACAGTGACCCCTAGTTCTAGATTCTCCCATAAGAGGAAACATCCTCTCCACATTCAATCTGTCAATAACCCCAGGATTTTGCAATCTTTCAGAAGACACATTAAACATCTCCACTCAAGTAAGCGTAAAAGATCTCATGGCACCATTCGGAGGAAGCAGCAGAGCTGGCCCAATTTCAATCCTGAGCCAAAGCAGAGGATGTTTATTAACAAGCAGCACTACACAAAGGGCCAGTAAAGCCAATAGGTCTCATCCTAATTAGATCCATTACAGTTATCTGTTATTTGCAGGGAGAAGTTTGTTGCAAGCTTTTGCCACAAATAGAAAGAAAAAGAAAGATTTGTATTTCTATCGTGCCTTTCCCGACCTCAGGGTATATCAGGGTGCTTTACAGCCAAGGAAGTAATTTTGAAATGTAGCCATTTTTCTCGAACAAAGCAGCACATCTACCAGGATCTTCCAATGTGCAGTGCATGAATCAGAAATATAGGGGCATATTTAAACTCACCAAAATGGGCGGGTGTGGGTGGGTGTAGGTCAGATGAGAAATAGCAAATCTCAATCCAAATGGACCCCATCTACCTCTACAAAGGTTTATCTGGGATGGATAACCAAATTGTCCTTGGGAGGTGGGTTACTCATTTAAATATTCTTAGAAGATCACAAGAAATAGGAACAGGAGTAACTCATTTAGCCCCTCAAGTGCTCAGTCATTCAATAGGATCATGGTTGATCCAACATTCCTCATGTTGGCTTTCCTGCCCTTTTTCAGCAATCCTCGAGTCCTTTGATGTTCAAACATATATTTATCTCAGCCTTAAATATACATAAGGACTTTGCCCCCACAATTCTCTATGGCAAGGAGCTCCAAAGACTCACAACTTTCTGAGAGAAGAAATTCCTCATCATAGTCTTAAATCAGCGTCCCATTATTCTGATACGATGCCCTCTGGTCCCAGACTCTCCCATGAGGGGAAACATCCTCATAGCATTTACCCTGACAAGCCCCTTCAAAATCCTTAATGTTTCATTGCCATCACCTCTCATTCTTCTAAATTCCAATGAATCCCAACCTGTTTAAACTTGCCTCATAAAACAATCCCTCCATACCAGCGATCATCCTAATCAGCCTTCTCTGAACTGCCTCCAGTGAAATATCTTTCCCCAAATAAGAGGACCAAACGTGCTCACAATATTCCACCTGTGGTCTCACTGTACCTTGTACAGTTGAGGAAAGATTTCCCAACTCATACTCCAACCCTTTTGAAATAAGGACCAACATTCCATTAGCCTTCCTGATTACCGGCTGCATCTGTGTGCTGGATTTCTGTGTTTCATATACCGATATCCCCAAGTGGCTTTGTGCTTTTCGATATAAATAATATTCTGTTCTTTTGTTCTCTCTTCCAAAATGAATAGCTTCACAGTTTCCCACATTGAACTCCATTTGCCAAATTTTTGCCCACTTTCTTAACCTATCAATATCTCTTTGTAAAAAACTGTTTGTATCCCTCTGGCAACTTGCATTTTCACCTATTGTTATACCTTCTGTAAACTTGATCACAGTACATTCACTTCTTTCTCCAAGTCGTCAATATATGTTATAAACAGTTGAGGTACCAGTACCAGTCTGTGTGGAACCCCACTGGTTACAGGTCGCCAACCTGAAAAAAGGTCCTTTATCCTCATTTGCTGATTCCTGCCCATCTCCCTCCATGCCAATATACTACCTCCAACACCATGGGATGGGATCTTCCAGCCTGCCTCACCCAGAAACTGAAAAATCCTGCCTGAGGTCAATGGACCTGTCCATGGTCCAGCCCGCACCTTCTCCAATAATGATGGGCGGGATGGTAAAATTCACCCCATGGGCTCTTATCTTATGACTTAACCTTTTGTGAGGAACCTTGTTGAACACCTTCTGGAAGTCCAAATACAACAACATGCCGTCTATCCACTCTGGTTCAGACTTTCTTGAAAAACTCTAATAAATTAGTCAGACACAACTTCCCTTCAATGAAGCCAAGCTGACTCTGCTTTATTCTATTATGATTTTCCAAATGTGCTGCTATTACTTCCATAATAATTGATTCCATCATATTTCCAATAATAGATGTTGGGCTAATTGGCCTATTATTACCTGCTTTTTGCCTCCCTCCCTTTTTTAATTGGTATGTCATATTGGCAGTTTTCCAGTCCTCTGGTACTTCTCCAGAATCCAAGGATTTTTGGAAAATTATAACCAGTACATCAACTGTCTCTGTAGTTACAGAGATAGTTGATCATACAATCCTAACCATCAGGGTCAGGGGACATATCTGTCTTCAGCCCCATTAGTTAGTCTAATACAACTTCTCTAGTGATGATGATGGTACTTAATTCCTCCCCCATATTATTTAGTGTTAATGAGGCTATGTAACTAAGATTTCATCTGCATTTCAGGCCCATAGCCAGTTTACTGGACCTGGGCAAATGTGATAACTAATGAGAGATGAGGAAAGTTGTGGGAAAAAGGTACATGTTTTTCCTGCACTGTCTGCGGTCCAAGAGGAATAATGCTTCCCTTTGACCCACTAAGTAAACTAGTAAACCACAGCAGTGATCAAACCCCATCTCTTCACTAATCAACCACACCATGTGATCACCACACATCCCTACCTTTATAATCACTGACTCTTACCAAGCTCCAATCATTCCCTCTGATAGCTCCCCCCACAATGCTCCAAATCAAGCTGAGACCACCACAGTGCACTACAACAACCACCTCTCATCCCACACGCATTCAATCCTGCATCCACACCCCCTCCACCTTGCACCCCACCCCTCTCCACACCACACGCAGTCTACCACCACCCCCCACCCCTCCCCCCATTCCACCCCCTCATGATTTGTGCCTAATTTTGACTGACCTATTTCTTGGTTACAGTCTCTTCTTCAGCATTCCCTGCAGACAGACAGCTAATCCTATCAACCAGGCTCACTTCCCATGGAGACTTGTAATAACAAACATGCATGCTACGAAGATAAAACTTCACAGCAACCAGAACTCCTCCTCCAATCTTGGAAATCACACTCCAGCATATATCAAGGCCATTATTTAATTTGACTTGCGTAGCTGTCCGTGCACTGTTCAGACTCCTCCTGGTGTGTTGCTTTGGACTAGACATAACCTCATTCTTGGACAGCACTGAATGCTAATCTACTTCACTTGTGCCTTGCAAAGCTCTCAATTTGCTGGAGACTAAAATTCAAGACAGAATGAACTAAAAGAGCTGATCCTTTCAGCTCAGATGTCTGAGGGGAAAATAAAAGAAAATTAAGATAACTTTCTGCTAAAAACGGAGTAATAACCGGATGAGAGTGGCTTAGAACATGATGGCTGTAAATAGTAGCTGGAGGCAATCTGAAGACCACCTCCAAACATGTTCATATTTTCTATATTACAAGTTGACAGAACAGTGCGATTTATTTCCCTGGGTAAAACCTTCCTGTTTGTACTCGAGCTTTGAAGGAGCAGTCCTGGCAGTCATTCCCCTCTGGATTTCTCTGTGTCCCCATTCTTCTCTGATGCCTCATTAGACATCAATGAATCTGCAGTTAGATCTCCTCAGGCTGGTGCCACTCTGAAGATTGATAAGTGTCCTTGTCACAGCCTTCAGTAGGACAGACAGCAGTGGTAAATTCTTGTCACGGTGATTATCAGCACCTTGTCATCTTATACTATCTCAATTCACTTGCAACAGAAAACTGACTGTTCTCAAAATATCACTGATTTCTATGAGGCTAAATCAAACTTGAAACAGCCATATCGATTTTAAAGGGACAGTCTCACTTACTGCTGTCTGACTCACTCCTAAGATTTCTGGCTATTGAAGTGGTGATTGTTACAGGAGTGAAGGCAAAAGGGCAGGTAGCAAGGTGTCACAATGGTTAGCACTGCTGCCTCACAGCATTGGGGACCCAGGTTTGATTTCCAGCTTGGATCACTGTGCAGAGTCTCACCCTGTGTCTGCATGGGTTTCCTTTGGGTGGTCCGGATTCTTCCCACAGTCTGAAAGATGTGCTATTTAGGTGCAATGGCCATGCTAAATTCTCCCTCAGTATACCCGAACAGGTGCCGGAGTGTGGTGACTGGGGGATTTTCACAGTAACTTCATTGCAATGTTAATGTAAGGCTACTTGTGACACTAATAAATAAACTTAAACTTAGATACTGGGTTCTATTAATTTATAGGCTGGAATTTTCCAGGATCCCGCCACAGATTCTCCCACAAGCCATCCAAATCTCCACTCACCTCAGCAGGACCAGAAGATTCCGCTGGCAGGAAAAGCTCGGCTATCGTGTTATTGATGGCACATGCTTTAGGTACCCCATGGCATTGAGTGGATATTTATGCGGATAAGCCAAATTTAAATGTCTGAAACACACTCATTTGTCATTTATATTAGCGATTTGGATGAGAATACGGCAGGCATGATTAGTAAGTTTGCAGGTGACACCAAGATTGGTGGCATAGTGGACAGTGAAGAAAGTTATTTTCAATTGCAACGGGATCTTGATCAATTGGGCCGGTGGGCTGACGAATGGCAGGTGGAGTTTAATTTAGCTAAATGTGAGGTGATGCATTTTGGTAGATTGAACCAGGGCAGGACTTACTCAGTTAATGGTAGGGCGTTGGGAGAGTTACAGAACAAAGAGATCTAGGGGTACCTCTTCATAGCTCCTTAAAAATGGAGTCACAGGTGGACAGAGTGGTGAAGAAGGCATTCAGCATACTTGGTTTCATTAGTCAGAGCATTGAATACAAGAGTTGGGATATCTTGTTGAAATTGTACAAGACATTGGTAAGGTCACACGTGTACAGTTCTGGTCACCCTATAATAGAAAGGATATTATTAAAAAATTAGAAAAGTGCAGAAAAGATTTATTAGGATGCTACCGGGACTTGGTTGCTTGAGTTATAAGGAGAAGCTGGATACACTGAGACTTTTTTCTCTGAAGCGTAGGAGACTGAGAGGTGATCTTATAGAGGCCTTTAAAATAATGAGGGGCACAGATCAGCTAGATAGTCAATATCTTTTTCCAAAGGAAGGAAAGTCTAAAACTAGAGAGCATATGTTTAAGGTGCGAGGGGAGAGATACAAAAGTGTCCAGAGGGGCAATTTTTTCACACAGAGGGTGGTATCTGGAATAAGCTGCCAGAGGTAGTAGTGGAGGCGGGTACAATTTTGTCTTTTAAAAAGCATTTAGACAATTACACGGGTAAGATGGGTGTAGAGGGATATGGGTCAAATGCGGGCAACTGGGATTAGCTTAGGGGTTTTAAAAAAAAAGGACGGCATGGACAAGTTGGACCGAAGGGCATGTTTCCATGCTGTAAACCTCAATGACTCAATGACATTCCTGAAAGACAACTCAACAATGTAGACGGAGCCTGGTGGGGAGAATGCAGCATGTGGGCTGATTTTGATAAGCCTGCAGCAGCAGCTTAAAGGAAAGAGGGAGAATTATTAAGAGCAAACGGGATTAGCAGCTTATTGTAATGAGGAAAATATTTGCACAGCATGTCAACATAAGAAAACCCAAAATGTTTCTACCAGCATGTAAATAGCTAGCAGGTGGTAAGAACAAAGAAAATGATTCATGCATAGAGGCACAGAGCAAAGCAAGAATACTTAAAGAGTATTATCAAGAAAGAGAATGCTGATAAACTATCAGTAAAAGCAAAGTTGATAGAGGTAATGTATTGGTTGAAAATTAATAAGCAGACCATACTGGAAAGGCTGGCTATACTTAGAGTGGGTAAGTTGCCTGCCTCGGGTAACTTGGATCCAAGATTGCCAAAGGAAGTGGGAATAGAGATAACAGAACAGCTTGTCATAATTTTCCAATCCACCTGGGATAAGAGATAGTTGTAGATGCCAGAGAATTGGGGAGAGTGGCAAATGTTCAAGAAAAATACATATATATTTGTCAGTCCATTATTTTTCTATGTGAAATGTGTAAATTAAATTTTAAAATCCTTATTTCTCTTTTCTTTCCCCTTAAATTAAAATCAATCAATTTTTTTTAATTGCATTAGTGTATAATGATGTATAGGTGTAAGGAGATTCCTACAAGGTGCTCTGTTTAACATAGGGATAGGGATTTGGAAATAATAATCAGGAAAAAATCAACAGGCATTTGGAGATGTTTGAGTTAATTCAGCAGAGCCAGCGCTGATTTCTAAAAGGCAGATTGTTCTTGAGTAACCCCAGTGAATTTTTTGAAGAAGTAACAGCAAACATTTTTGAAAATAATGTGATGACTATTGTCTGTATGGATTTTAAGAAAGCATTTGCCAAAGTGCTGCACAAAAGGCTGAATATTGAAGCTCATTGAATAGAAGGATCAGTTTTGGCTTGGGTAAAACTATTGCCTTAAAGGCAGAAAACAAGTCATGATAAACAATGGCTTTTCAGACTGGTGGATGGTAGACAGTCCTGTTCTCCAAGAGTGGGTGCCAGGACCACTGTAATTTCTGATATATGTAATAGACCTGGATATTGGAATACAGAGTAAAATGCTTTTGATTTCATTTCATTTACTAGTATCACATGTATTGACATACAGTGAAAAGTATTATTTCTTGCATGCTATACAGACAAAGCATGCCATTCATAGAGTACATAGGAGAGAAGGAAAGGAGAGGGTGCAGAATGCAGTGTTACAGTTGTAGCCAGGGTGTAGAGAAAGACCAACTTAATATAAAGTAGATTCATTCAAAAGTCTGATGGCAGCAGGAAAGAAATTGTTCTTTAATCAGTTGGTACACGTTCTCAGACTTTTGTACCTTTTTCCCAGTGGAAGAGAGTATGTCCGATGTGCATAGGGTCCTTAATTATGTTGGCTGCTTTGCAGAGGCAGCGTAGACAGAGTCAATGGATGGGATGCTGATTTGCATGATATACTGGGCTTCGTTCACAACCCTTTGTAGTTTCTTGCGAACTTTGACCGAGAAGGAACCATACCAAGCTGTGATACAACCAGAAAGAATGCTTTCTATGATGCATCTGTTAAAGTTAGTGAGCATTGGAGCAGACTTGCGAAATTTCCTTAGCCTCCTGAGAAAGTAGAGCTGTTGTTGGGCTTTCTTAGCTATGGCATGGTGGGACCAGGACATGTTGGTGATCTGGACACCAAGAAACTTGAAGTTCTCAATAATTTCCACTTCATCTCCAAATATCACTTGATATAGACAGTGGTATGTCCTCCACTATTTTTCCTGAAGTTGATGACTATCTCTTACATTTTACTGATATTTACTGATAAATGTCAAAATATATCAATGATACCAAACTTGGAGGTGTGACAAACATTGAGGATGGTGCAAATCCTCTGCAACTGAACATAAAGGGACCAGCAGGATGGTCAGATAAGATGAAACTTAATGAAGAGAACTGTGAGATGATGCCTTTTGGCAGAAAAAAACAGGGAAGGGCAATATAGACTCACTAGCACAGTTATAAATTAAAGGCATAGTTCTAAAGAGAGTGCAGGGACTTTGCACAGATCTTTGAAGGCAGCAAGACATGTTAGAAGAGTAATTAGCAAAGCGTATGGATTCATTAATAGAGATACTGAGTAGAAAAGCAGGGAAATTTTGCTGAACCTTCATAAAACTTTTTCTCATATCCCCACTGAATATCATGGCCCTTACACTAAAACAATGCCACCTCGTGATTGACCTCTCAACCAAGGGAAACTTGGTTCCTATTCACCCTGTCCCAACCTCTCAGAATCTTATGCACCTCAATCATGTCCCCTCTCAGTCTACTCTGCTCTAGAGAAGGCAATCCAAGCTTATCCAGTCTCTCTTTATAGCTCAAATGCTCCACCTCAAGTAACGTCCTGGTGAACCTCCTCTATACCCCCTCTAGTGCAATCACATTGTTCCTATAGTGTGGTGACCAGAACTGCACACAGTCCTCCAGCTCAGCTGTGGCCTAACCAAAACTCTGTACAGCTCCAACATTACCTCTTTGCTCTTATTCTTTGTGCCACGACTGATAAAAGCAAGTATCCCATGTGCCATCTCAACTATCCTATACACCTGCTCTGCTGCCTTCAGGAATCTGTGAATAAGTACCTCAAGAACCATCCATTCCTCTGAACTTCTTTGTGTTCTGCCATTCATTAGATACTCCCTTGTCTTGTTACATTTTCACCTGATACTTATCAGGGTTAAATACCATCTGCCACTGCTCTGCCCATTGGACCAACCCATCTATATCTTCCTGTAACATACAACCTTCTTTTTCACTATTAACCATCCTACAAACCTTAGTGTCATTTGCAAGCCACTCATCATTTCCCCCCACATTATCATCTATATCATTTATGTATGTAACAAATAATAAGGTCCCAGCACTGAACTTTGTGGTGTATCACTGGACACTGGGCTCCGGTCACTCAGCCTTCTACCACCACACTTTGTGTCCTATTACTAAGTTAGTTTCAGATCCATCTCAACAGGTTTCCCTGAATTCTATATGTTTCAACCTTCTAAATCAATCTCTCATGTGGGACCTTGTCAAAAGCTTTGCTAAAATCCATATCAACTACATCAACTGTACTTCCTTCATCCACACACTCTCTCACATTTTTGAAAAATGCTATCAAATTTGTTAGGCATGACCTCCCTCTGGCAAAGTTATGCTGACTATCCCTAATCAACCTATGCTTTTCCAAGTGGAGATTAATTCTCTCCTTCAGAATTTTCTCCAATAGCTTCCCTACCACTGACATGTGACTCACTGGTCTGTAATTCCTTGGTTCATCTCTACCACCATCTTGAAAAGTGGAAAAATATTTGCCCCCACCAGTCAACTTGCAATTCCCCTGTGGCCAAAAATAAATTAAAAATTTGTGTCAGAGCCCTGCAATTTCCTGCCTCACCTTCCAAAGCAGCCTGAAATACAATTCATCTGGGCCTGGGGATTTGTCTATTTTTAAGCCCGTCAAAGCCTCCGATCCTCTTTACTTCTTAGGTCAAACTATTCAATGTCCTCACAGTCCCTTTTCCTGAATTCTGTACCTGCATTCTCCTTTTCCTGAAATGAAGACAAATGAGAAGAGTTAATTTAATATCTTTCCAATGTCCTGCTGCTTCACACACAGATTGCCCTCTTGATCTCTAATGAGCCCATTTTGTTCCTTGGTTAACCTCTTCCCCTGTGTTGCTTTCTTAAATTTCCACTTACGCTTTCTATATTCCTCTAGGGCTACAGCTGAATTGCTCCCTTTGGACTTGTTAAAAGCCTTTCTCTTCTTCCTTATCCAGTCTTGAATTGTCCTAGACTTCCAGGATTCCCTAAACTTATTACTCCTTTCCCCCATTAGGGAACATGTTAGACCTGTTCTCTTCCCATTTCCTTTTTGAATGTTCCCCCATTGCTCTGTTGTAGACTTTCTCACAAGGAGCTATTCCCAATCAACTTTGGTAGGTCCTGCCTTATTTTAATAAAATCTGCCTTCCCCCAACACAAAGCTGTCTTTTGCAAGCCATCTTTCTCCTTGTCCATAGCAAACTTGAACCATATCATGTTGTGGTCACTATCGCTAAAATGCTCCCCCACTGCCACGCTGAACACCTGTCCGCTTTGCTCCCCAAAACCAGATCCAGCACTCCACCATCATTTATTGGGCCTTTGACATATTGATACAAAAAACATCCCTGAATACATTTTAAGAAATCCACCCCCTCTAAACCCTTTAGACTATGACTATCCCAATTTATGCTGGGGAAGTTGAAATCTCTCCAAGTATAATTATCCAATTATTATTCTTACACACCTCAGTGAACTGGCTATATATTTGTTTCTCTATTTTCTGCTGACCCTTTGGAGGCCTATAATGCACTCTCAATAATGTGGCTGCTCCCTTTATATTCCTAAGTTCGAACCACAAAGCCTCATTTGAAAACCTAGATGGTGATGCATTTGGGAGATCGAAAGAGAGGCAAAGGTTTAAGGTAAGGAGTAAATGGATCTGAGGAAAAAATATCACCCAGAGGTGGGGGAAATATGGAATGCACTGCCTGAGAGGGTGGTGGAGACAGGTATTCTCGTAACATTTAAGAAGCATCTGGAAGAGCACTTAAATTGGCAAGACATGGAACCAAGAACCAAGTGCTGGTAAATAGGATTAGTATAGATTAGTCTTTGAAGATTGACGCAGATATGGTGGGCTGAAGAGCCTGTTTCTGTGCTGTATGACTAGATGACTCTACTGGCTACATGTGGGAAATTTCTCTGACAGCTGTTAAATTGCATGTGAACTCAGAAACACAAATTGCAACAGCAAGATTTGAGTTTCTGAGTAGTAACCCCATCCCACCAGTGACATGATCAGGTCTGCACCCAGAAAGAGTGTGAAACTGAAAGGGCTTGATGCAATAGC
Organism: Carcharhinus amblyrhynchos; assembly: GCF_965287045.1. Taxonomy (NCBI): domain Eukaryota; kingdom Metazoa; phylum Chordata; class Chondrichthyes; order Carcharhiniformes; family Carcharhinidae; genus Carcharhinus; species Carcharhinus amblyrhynchos. The sequence goes on along the minus strand of NC_137328.1, from coordinate 23,709,111 downwards.
ATCTGCCCTCATCGCATCTGCCTGTTTTCCCCTTCTCACCAATCTAGTTTCCTGATGCTGCTGGCCTATTTTAGGCCTCTGCCCTCCAGTTGGCTATGTGAACCATGATGTGGAGATGCCGGCGTTGGACTGGGGCGAACACAGTAAGAAGTCTCACAATACCAGGTTAAAGTTTAACAGGTTTGTTTGGTAGTAAACGCCACTAGCTTTCAGGGTTTGCCCCTTTGTCACCTGACAAAGGGAAACATCTGCTCTTAGAGAAACATTTATTTTGGAGGAGTTTAAGAAATCACTTCCTGAAGTGGTGAAACTCACGTGGAAGAGCAGAGGGTTAAAACTGTTATATTAGCAACAGAAATGGTAGATGTTTATGAGTTAATTCATAATTCATGAGTTAATTCAAAAGGGTGACATGCTGGCACAGTGGTTAGTACTACTGCTTCACAGTGCCAGAGAGCAGGGTTCAATTCCCTGCTTGGATCACTGTCTGTGCAGAGTCTGCACATTTTCCCCATGTTGGGTGTGAATTTCCTTCAAGTACTCAGGTTTCTTCCCACAGTCCAAAGGACATGCTGGTTAGGTGAATTGGTCATGCTAAATTCTCCATCAGTGTCCCCAAACAGGTGCTGGAGTGCGGCAACTAGGGGATTTTCACAGTAATTTCATTACAATATTAATGCAAGCCTACTTGTGACACAAATAAATAAACTTCAAACTTAAATCCAAGTTTTATTTCTAACGTCAATTTTGACCTGTGAAGGATAGAAGTTGAGGAAAAGAGAAATCCTCAGGTGGAAAAGACAAAGGAGATCTTATGGGAAAAAGTAAAGATAGTTTACCTCAGTTTAAAAAGGAAACTCATGAGAGTGGGAGAGAAGTAAAAAGCCTCAGATGTTTTCACTGTAATAAAGCAGGAAACACAAAGTTGCAGTATTGGTGGTTTAAGAATAACACTAGGAAGACAGACATGGTAAAACAGGATAAGCCCAGGGGGTTTGGTAAAGTGATAATGAAACCACCTAAAGAGTTGCAAAAGAATGTACAGTCTGTTCAGGAGTTGCTAGATAGGAAAGTGCCAGATTCTCTTTAAAGAATTTACTATTGTGGATAATGTTTACTCATGTACACCAGGAGAGGTAGGTAAAAGAGTTAAAATTTTAAGAGATAAGGGGGCAAGTCAATCTTTGATGGTGAGAGATGAGGAGTTATGTAGTGTAGAAGGAGTATTGCCAGTCATATGTGGAATTCATGGTGAGAAGTGTAATGTTCCATTTTATAAGGTCAGGTTGGAGAGTCCAGTAAAAAGTGGTAGGAGTAACAGAGAAATTATCTTGTCCAGTTTATGTTGGGTAATGATACAGCTGGATCACAAGTGGGAATGCTACCTCCTGTGATTGAAAAGTAAGTGGAAAATCACACAACTGAGTTGCTAAAGGACACATATCCTGGGATTTTTCCTGACAAGGTCACAAAGCCATAGGTTAACACAAGAAGAAAAATCAAAGAGTAAAGATAAAGGAGTTGAAGTTCAATTAGCAGAAACCATTTTTGATCAGATGATTGAGAAATAACAAGAACAGGTAAGGGGCAAAGTGGATATTTTTAGTTCAGGAAAGCTAGCAGAAATACAACAGAAAGGTAGAGATAAAACAGTTGGATCAGAAAGCATACATGGGAGACAAATCTGAGTGTATCCCAGATATTATTGCCTTAAAAAAATGTCTTAATGAGGAAGTGGAGACCTTTACATATTCAGGTGGATGAAAAATGGTCAGAGGTTCATCATTTTGTATTAACGGTGGGTTATATAAAGGAGGTGTTGTGTGTAGCACATGAGGTATCAGTAGGAAGACATTTGAGAGTAAGGAAAACTCAAGCTAAAATGCAAAAATATTTTTATTGGCCTGGACTGCGTAAAGACGTAATTGAATTTTTTTTGATAAGAGAGGGGATTAAGGGTTATGGGGAGAGGGTGGGAATGTGGAACTGAGCCACAACAGATCAGCCATGATCTTATTGAATGGCGGGGCAGGCTCGAAGGGCTAGATGGCCTACTCCTGCTCCTATTTCTTATGTTCTTATGTTCTTATGTTCTTATGAATTTTGCCGTACCTACCATTTATGTCAAGTAATAGAAAAACCTCAAGCGGAGATAAAACCAGCACCCTTAATATCCATTCCAGTATTTCTGGAACTTTTTATCAGGGTCTTCATTGATTGTATAAGACCCCTCCCTAAAATGAAAAGTGGAAATCACTATTTATTGACATAATGGATGCGTCTACTAGATTCCCAGAGGCCACTCCATTACACAATATTATAGCTAAAAAGATTGTAGAAGAGTTACTTAAATTTTTACTAGGTATGGACTACCCACAGAAATACAATCAGATTAAGGATCAAATTTTACATCGAGTTATACAAGGAGGTTATGGATAGCTTGAGAGTAAAACAATTTAATTCAACCACTTACCATCCAGAATTGCAATGAGCATTAGAATGGTGGCATCAAACTTTGAAGACTATTCTCCAGCTGTTCACATGGAATTCCCATTGACAGCAGCAGGACCAGAGAATCCTGCCGCCAGCAAACAATGAACCACCTCCCACCAGCAGAAAGTACATAGCTGGGAGGCTGGAGAAGACCCTCACCCTGTGTTGAGAGCCTATAGTCAAGATTGTCTGGAGGATTGGGATTAAGGAATTCCATTTGTACTTTTTGCAATCAGGAATGCACCTAATGAATCAATTAAATTCAGTCCATTTGAATTAATTTTTAGACATGAGGTAAGAGGACAACTTAAACTGATCAAAGAGAAATTGGTGTCAAGGTTCTGAATTACATTATTGGACTATGCGTCAAATTTTAAGGAAAAATTAAATAAAGTCTGTGAGTTGGCTAGAAAGCATTTAAAAGTGGCACAGCATGCAATGAAACAGGAAACGGTTAAGAAATCAAAAATAGTGGGGATAAAGTGTCAATATTACTGGTAGGTGAACCTTTAAAAGCAAGGTTTGGTGGACCATATCAAATTAAAAGGAAATTCAGTGAGGTGAAAGTAGTAAAAGAGCACTGAATAAATATTACAAACATATATCATCATATAAAAATGCTCATTTTAATGCTCCTTCACGCATGGAACTTACAAATGTTGTGGTTGCTCCAAATGAATGAGCTGAATATGCTTGTCTTAAACAAGCACAAATGGACGCTTGCAACATTTACATGTAGAGTCATAGAATCATACAGTACAGAAGAACCCATCAAGTCAGCACCGACGTGAGGAACACCTGACCTCCCACCCAATCCCTCCTGCCAACACTTGGCCCATAGCCTTAAATGTTATGACGAGCCAAGTGCTCATCCAGGTACTTTTTAAAGGATGTGAAGCATCCCGCCTCCTTCAGTCTCCCAGGTAGCATATTCCAAACCTTCAGCACCCTCTAGGTAAAAAGCTTTTTTCTCACATTCCCCCTAAACATCCTGCCACTCACCATAAAGCCATGTCCTCTCATGACTGACTCCTTAACTAAAGGGAACGACTGCTCCTTATCCACTCCGTCCATTGTCCCTCATAATCTTGTACATATGCATTTAAGTGTATTTTAATATTTAAATGAACCACTGCACACGTTGTGTGAGAGCGCTGTCGGATATTTGCACTGTTATTATTTATATGTTTGCTAACAAATAGCCAGCAGATGCCTTCCCTGATCAAGGGATAGGGAACACTGAAGCAGGTAGTCCACCACCCATTGAAAAGGAAAATGGTGATTTACCTCAGGCTATTAACCACAGAATGGATAAAGCAAGGAGAATAGTATGCTGATAACAAATAAAAGGTCACCATAGCAAAGCTTTATCAGCAAGAATCCAGTCTTGTTTGAATTACTGTTTTAATTGTATTTTATTAACCACTTCATTAACCGCTCACCAGGAAGGTACTGCAGTTCACTCCACCAGGCTTTCTAATTCTGTTTATTTTCAGCTTTTTTTTACATGTTGAATGAATATTTTGGTGGGAGGAAATTGCTTGATAGAACCCAGGAAACGAAACTTCACAGCATGACAGGGCACATTGACAGAGGTCAGATTACACTATAAAACTGGGACAGAAGGATTGTCAGCGTGCTGCTCCCCAAGCCTAACATAGATATTGCAACATGAAATAACTTCCTCCCCTTCTGCAGTTGTGCCAGGAGTTGCCAGCCACAATGTTGGCTGTGTCTCTTTGTACGTTGTTCTGATTGATCCATGCTGCCAATGTATATCGCTAGCAGAGATTCAAACTAAAGTGCATTTGATCTCCATTGTCTACCCCCCTACTCAAAATGAAAGAAAATAAAGTAAATTGCCTTCTCCCCTTCTCTTGACCTTATCTGTCCCTCACACTGCCTCATATATTACTCAAGTCCCTCATACGTGTCATCTCTCCTACTCGTCTCTTTTCACTCTTTCATGTTTTCCACTACTCATTATCGCACTAATCTCCTTACATTCCAAATACCCCTGCAACTCTGCTTTTTCAACACCCATTTCCACCCCCCCCACCCAACCACTTACCTTTCCTAAGTGTTACACTTCCTCATTTTAATAACTGCCTTAGTATTGAGGCAAGGGAACCCTGACCGGAATTTGACGCTCAGCCAAATCTCCGTACGCTACAGCAGGACCACGAAATTCCAGCTGCAGGGGTGAGATGGAGAATTCGGCCATTTACTTAGAGCTGGAACTAGGTGGGGGGAGGGTTCCAAGAATGAAAGATTTAAAAAAATCAAGGGTATATGAGGGAGCAGTGGTACAGAATAGTGAGGGGGAACTTGACTGTCAAAGTGTGACCAGCCAGGGCAGGAAACATAAAGAAAAATATTTGTTACAGAACCAATCCAGAGTTGTAAACAACTGTGCAAAATCAAAGTTAAATGTTCTTTATCTGAGTTGATAGCACAGATTGCAACATTTGAGTATGATGTATTAGCTATTACAGAAATATGGTTGCAAGTTGATCAGGATCAGGTGCTCAATGTTCTAAAAGAACTTGCCAAAGGGGAAAGGAGATGGGGTTGATCAAGGAAGGTTTCAGAGCAGCACTGAGTTGTGATATAAAGGCAGTAGATAGTGATATAGAATTGGTTTGGGTTGCAATCATGACTAGCAGGGGAAAGAAGACAAGCATGGGAGTAGAATATCGACCCTCAAAATGTGACCTCTCAAGAAGTCAGGGCCTAAGTGGGGAAATATCAAGGGCATGTTCGAAGGGAACTGCAATTATCATGGGAGATATTTATTGGACAAACCAAATTGGAAAGGGTAATGTAGAAGAAGAATTTGTGGAGTGCATCAGGGATTGCTTTTTAGAGCAGTACATTGTGGAACCTACCCAGGAACAGACTATGGTTTTGTGTAATGAAGAAGACAAGAAAGGAACCTCACAGCATGTTGGTGCACATGTACAGAGGTCAGACTGCATCTTGAAACTGGGACAGAAGGATTGTCAGCATGCTGCTCTCCTTGTCTAACATAGATATTGCAACACAAAGCAATTTTCTCTCCTTCTGCACTTGTGCCAGAAGTTACTGACCATCAAGTGGTTAAGGATCCCCTCGGGGGTAGTGACCACAATATGATAGGATTCCAGATACAGTTCGAAGATGAATGCCATTAGGCCCAGAACCAGTGACTTCAACTTAAGTAGGGGCAATTATAAGGTTATGAGGGGGGAGTTGTTTAAGATGAACAGCGCAAACATACAAAGATACAGGTCAGTAAATGAGCAACAACAGGTATTTAATCAAACAGCTGGCCCAAAATGCCTAGCAGGAGTTTATCCCAATCATAAAGAGGGATTCCAAAGGAGGTCAAGGATAATGTTAGGCTGAAAAACAGGATATAAAAAGCGGCAAGGAATAGTGGTAGACCACTGGACTGGGAAGTTTTTGGGATCCAGCAGCAGAAGGCTAAGAAGCTCACAAGAAGGGAGAAAACTAATTGTAAGAGATAACTTGCATGCAGCATAAAAACAAACAGTAAGTGTGGAATCTCAATCTCGCTGCAGCTACCAGTGAGAAGGGAGAATTTGGCGCTCAGCCAAATCTCCATTCACAGCAACGGGACTGGAGATTTCCAGCCTAAATGTTTGGACTCTTGCCAAATTCCCACCCCAACCACCCCCCCTCCTCCCCCACACACACCCTATTCCTGCCTGCCACTGAATCCACTAGTGGGGCCATGGGAGAATTCTGCCAAATGTCTTTGTAAGTATGTTGCCTGATTTCTTAAATTCAATAAATTTAGCATTCTAAGAAAGGGGATCATTTCAGTTATTCCTTGTTGAGGATTCTTTACAATGGTTTGTTTCACTTGCCAAGTTGAAAAGGACATGTATATTGCTGTGTTGGTAACAAAAATTACTGCTATTTGCAGGGAAATACACAGGAGAAATTGAATTTCAAGTTAGACCTCTAGCTATTTGTCTTCCTTCTGCTTATTTGCTCTGAAGCCCTGGTAACACAATCACTGCAAGTTAGCAGCAATAAAGCTGTGCAAAATCGAATCAACACCTTTTTACAGGGCATTACCAGTGTAATAGAAAGCGTTGCGTGGCACTCCATTACTTAGGCACTGGGTCACATATCCATGTCTCCAGATGGCTCTTAGAACAATTCCTTTTAAGTGTCATTCAATCTCTTCAAGCCCAGATTTTAAAAAAAACGCCACCCCTCATACTACCGAATAAGGAGTTAAAGTAAAGCAGCAGAGGAGCTCTTTGCAGTTACAGGGAGTCGAATTTGTCTCAAAGTGAAATGCAGTTCAGAAGCATCTTCTTGGGTATCTATTGCATGTCCAGTAAATGGATACTGACCTTTATCGCTATTGGCATCTAAAGCAGGTGAGACATAGCATACTCAGAGCTCTGTCATTTTCTCAGTATATGACTAATGTACTGGTTTGTGTTACAGACCAGCATCGTTCATCCATCATTCTGGCAGCTGATTGCAATAGAGAGACAACATCGGTCTAAGACAGCACAGCTGGGTTTCCCATCAGTCATATGTAATTACATTGTCTTTCTTGAATATTTGGTCTTTGAGCAAACATGCATCATCTTTGTTGAAATAAATTGAAATAAATTGGCAGCTACCTGCTTTACAGTGAAGTTCAGTGAATGGCCTCCTTCTGCACTGTTTTTATGTTTTTGTGGGATTTTATGTTGTCTGGATGTTATTCTATGAAGAACAATTTTACACTGGGATGAGCAGGGTCTTGGACAAATAGCCAATTAATGGTCACTTAAGGGCCATTTTCTGCCAGCCTCAATTTATAGGCTGACAGGATGATTGCTGCTCTCGTATCATCCCCCACAACTTCATCCTGGGAGCCCTTTAGTCTCCTTAGGTTTAATCTTCTTGAACTTCCTCTGTCCACTGCGGCGCTGTTGCTCCAGGGGCTGGAGAGCTGCTGGCCAAGGTAGGAATTCCTCCTGAGTGAGAGGCAGAAGTTCCATCCACAGCTAATCAATGCTCACAGGGCAGTCAGTGTTGGTGGGGATGCAAAGGATTCATGGCACCACATTGAAGAAGAGAGGGGAAGTTCTCCCAGTGTCGTGGTCAACAATTCCCCCTGAGCCAACATCAGCAAGAAAATAAGACTGATCATTGGTCATTATGGGCCTGAGCGCTCTGCAAATGAGCTGCTTGTTTTCTACATTAGAGCAGTGACTACACTTCAAAAGCCCTTCATTGGTGATAAATTGTGTTTTACCATCATGCTGTGCCCGTTTTCAGGTGCGAAAAATTGATAAAGTTGGGCATGAGGCAAGTAGCACAATCCCTGTTGCCTCTTCCCCCTTTACCAAGGCCCGACAATGGATGTGATCGGGACCGCTCCCAAATCGAGTGTGACGGCCATTTAAATGCATTCAAATGCATTTAAACAGAATTAATTGGCTGCACGCCCAAAGGCACTTCCCCTTTTACCCCGATTTCACCAATCCCAAAATGGCACTAGACAGACATGCTTCATAAAAGTCTGATTCGGGCACTCCATCAGTGAGGAGATAAATGCATAGCATCCAACGGCTCTCTGCTGCTCACAGGTGTCCTTTCATTGTGGCCATTTTCTTTCTCAGTTCAGTGGCGGCTCTATGAGTGTGTGGGAGCGGGGGGCTGTTGCTCTGCGGGGTTTCCGATGTCTGATTTGCAGCACTGACCGGGCTCTCAGCACTGACCTCGGGTCTCGCGGTACTGCTGGGTCCTAGTGCACTCAGCTCACTTCCAACTGAAGGATGTGCACAAAACTCTTGCAAAATGCACTGCTGTAGCCTCTCAACTTTTCAGGGAGCTGTGATTGTGGGGAGTATGTGGCTGGGGGAAATGAGCAGTATGGACAGTAACTGTTGATGTGTTAGGGACAGACAGCATTCCTTAACCTCTACAAGTGTTCCTCTCCATCTCCCCACGTCCCCCACCTCCCCATCCCTTCAGAGTGATGAGATGGCTTTTGCGATGCAACCAATTGATCTTGCTGTTCTTTTGGTTGCTTTCGGAGCTGAGGAGGAGGAGGAGCTAGAGGAGGAATTGCAACTGCAGAAGGCTCGAGCCTTACCACATGCAGGAGTAGAGGGAGACGACTGCCAGAGGCTGCGGGTGGGGGGGGTTGGGGGAGGCGCTGCCATTCACAGAGGTGGGGGGCAGGAGAAAGAGGGAGCAGAGACCCCGGCGGCTTTGTGCACGAGCGTCATTTGAACAGATGTCGGATACCATGTGCTGCCAATGTCTCCGCCTCCGAGAGGAGACAGTGCCACACCTGTGCCACCTGTTGTAGGACCTGGCACCTAGATGTGGAATTTGGGGGTGAGGGACGTCCACACTCGCTGGCTGTCAATTTGACAGCCACTCTGAACTTTTATGCTGGCTGGCTCCTTCCAGACCCCTAGCAGAGATGTCTGTGGCATCTCCCAATCAGCTGTGAAAACCTGTGCCAAGCAGGTCACTGAACCCGGTATGCCCGGGCTGGGCACTACATCAAATTTAACCTGGACCGGGATCATCAGGAAGCCCAGGTTGCAGAGTTCACAGCTATCAACTGCATGCACATTGCCCTCAAGGTTCCCCTACAGAATCAGCGGAGACTCATCAACAGAAAGGGGTTCCATTCCTTTCATCTAGTATGTGACCATAAGATGAACATTATGTATGTCTGTGCGAGACATCAGGTAGTGCGCATGCAGCTTCATTGTCAGGGGCTCGGACATCCTGGAAGCATTTGAGGAGCAGCCCAGGCTGTGGGGGTGGTCATGCTTCGGACATGGCTGAAGATGCCTGTGCAGAGGCCTGTGACTGAGGTGGAGACCTGCTATAATGGGGGCCATGTAGCCACTCACGCAACAGTGGAGAGGTGCACTGGGCCCCTCAAAATGCAACTGTTGTACCAGGACTAATCTGGCCGGGCTCTCGAATACAGCCCTGTGATCTCTTCCCGCAGAGTGGTCGCCTGCTGTGCCTTGCACAATCTGTCCATATCTGTGAGGGATGGGTGGTGCATCAGCGCCTCAATGATTGGGAACAGGGGAGAGAGATGGAGGTATCGCACAGGCATTGGAGTCTGGAGGAGATGAGGCCTTGTGCGAAAGGTCCAGGATGGGAGTGAAGCGGATCACTCTGCCTCAGATTAGTGTGGGGAAAGGAGGGATCCACTGCCATTCTGTCTGAGGTTGGTGAGAGGGAAGGGGGAGGAGCCCGCGATTGGTCTTGGTGGCGTGAGGGTGGGTAGGAGGATAAGGAAGTCATTAATGTTGTGGGCATGGGGCAAGATCTGTGGGGGCCAGGGGCTGCATTATCCAGCCTAGGAGGGATGTGGCAGGGGAGCGTTATTCTCTCATTTTTTGTCTGCGCATGTGCATTTGGAGGCGCCAATCGGAGCTGCCGAATTTCAAGCACGGTAAACCCACATACAGTCTTGTGCAACACAATTCGGAATTGCTGATATTTTTGCAGGCAGAGTGTATATGGGGGCACCTGAGAATGGGTCAGAAAGTCGAATCTGAAACACTCCCAGTTCCAAGTCTGCCCAGCACTTAGAATCAAAATGCTAAAATAGAGCCCTTAATGTCAGCCTTGGCTCATGGTAAGCATTCAAGACAGGAGTTCATGAGATGTTGTCCTTCTGACAATATGCTACACTAAGGCCCTTTTAACCCTGTCAGGTGGGTTAAGAGATCCCATCACATTCAAAGATGAGCAAATCTCTCCAGGTGTCTTTGGCAATATTCACCCTTCAACCAAAGCCACAAGGATGGATTCTGCTCATCGAGCTCACTGCTGTGGGGAAGGATTATTTGACACATAGAAAGGCTAGAACTAACTATTTCAGTGAGCTCTTTGTTGCTGGTTCCACTGTATTGCATAGCAGCAGTCTGAAATGTAGCTATCACTTCCAGCACAGACTCAATTTACTGTCTCTAATCAATATATCATGACTTAAATGGTTGCCAATGATGATTAAGTGCTAAACATGCAAGAAAATTAAAAGCCAATACTCAGTTTGTCAACAAAACTGATCTCAAAACCCACTGAAAGCTGTTAGATTTCCATTTGTTTTACTCCTTACTGAACTGATCACAACAATGAGGTATTTCCTGATAAATGCTACACATTCATAGATTAACAGCAACTACACCTATTCCAGAAGGTATTGCTGAGAGTCAGTATAAGTTTCAGCTATATTCCAAAAAACAATACACTTCAAAAAGGTGCAATTCTCCACCCCATGCACTCAAACACAAATCGAGCTAGAGCTGGAGAATCACAGGGAATCACGGAGCCATATTGCGGTTAACGTCGGCGAGGACTCTTTCAGGGATCCTCCCAGCTCCTGTGTCCCAGGAGTAATCTGGCTCATGTCCAGCGAATATTCATCCAAATATGCAGGGTCAGTTTGGAGTTGGATTGGAGCCAGGGTGGTATGAGGGGGTGGGGGGGGGGAGGTGGAGGTAGCTGGCTCCTAAAGTGAGATGGGGGGAGTTGGTGCATGGAGTGCATGGAGGCCTCCTGAAGAGGGTGAGTAGCCTGGGGGTGAGGGGGGGAGCAGCCTGAAGCTGGGGGTGATTTTGGTGACTCCACTGTACAGTGTTGCTCATTTAGAAGGGAGGTATTGGAACCAGTGAATGGAGTAGGGCCTGGTGGCAGTGAGTGACAATCTCCAAGGAGCCAACCAGCCTTGTGTCTTTGGGTCCCCACTCCAAAAGAATATCTGGGTGAATGGCAAACTGATTCACACCAAACCCATATCTTTGAATGTTATGATGTTTGTTTCAAGTGCTCGGGTGAGTATTTAATGAATGACAGGACACTGGGGAGCTCAGGGGAACAGATGGCTCTTTGGATATTTAGTCACAGGTCCCTGAAGACAGCAGAGCGAGTGAATAGGGCAGTTAAGAAGGCATATCACTTGTTTTTATCAGTTGTGGCATACCATATAAGAGTAAAGAGGTGATGTTGAAGCTCTACAGAATGTTGGTCAGGTGACAGCTTGAGCACCATGTGACATTCTGGTCACTTGGCTATAGGAAGGATGTGATAGCAGTAGGGAGGGTACAGAGGAGGTTCACCATGATGTTGCCTGGGATGGAGCATTTGAGCTGTAAAGAGAGACTAGATTGGCTTGGCTTGTTTTCTTTAGAGCTGAGGGGGAACATGATTGAGGTGTATAACATTATGAGTGGTATGGATAGGAAGCAGCTGTTCCCCTTGGTTGATGGGTCAATCATGAGAGTGCCTGCTTTTAGGGTAAGGGGCAAGAAATTCAGAGAGAATGTGAGAAAATTTATTTTCACTTAGAGGGTGGTGGCAATCTGGAATGCTCTGCCTGGGAAGGTAGTGGAGGGTGGAAACATTACAACCTTTATAAAGCATTAGGATGAGCACTTGAAACATCATAACATTCAAGGATATGGAACATGTGCTAGAAAATGGGACTTTAGTGCAACTTCAGTGGTAGTTATTGTCAGTGCAGATTCAATGGGTCAAAGGGCCTTTTCTGCACTGTACCACTCCATGACTGTGACTAAACCATTCAATAGGAATCTCATCAGTTTTCTCACTGGGAACAACGCTAAGAAATATTTTGGGAGAATTCTGCCTAATTGAAATACATTTCTCTAACAAACAGGTATCCATAGCTACACCATATTCTCTGGGTTGGGTTTTTTTTTGTCTTTGTAAATTTAGATTTTTTTGTTAAACCTGCTGATGTTACTATGTCTCCATGCAAATAGAGCAGCAGCTTACTAGCCACCCACCATACGCTTGGAAAACTTACAGGGTGACTTACAGAAATGTGTCTATAGAGGCGACTTTCAGCCTCTGCAGATGCACTCTGCTGTTATTTGGGAGAAACGTTTGTTTTCATCCCAACAGAATTGGACAAGGTGAAAATGTTCACAGGCATTTCCCAAGAGATCCAACTGAAGCATCCAAACTCGAAACGTTGGCTCTATTCTCTCTCCACCGACGCTGTCAGACTGCTGAGGTTTTCCAGCATTTCCGATTTTGGTTTCAGATTCCAGCATCCGCAGTATTTTGCTTTTAATTTCACTTTGATCAGATTGGGGTCCACCCATTGCCTGTAATATCTACATGGCTCTTGAGAATTTATTTGTTGAAAGAACTTTAAGAAAAGAACTGTAAAAAAAAGTTTAACCACAGGATAATCTCTTATGGTTCAAGTTTATTCAACGGCAAATGTTTAGGGACAAGAAAATGTAATTGGGACACACAAGATGACCCTTACCTTTTTCACGATTATCATCAATTCTCTATCCCGTTTGAAACACCTTTAATCACTTTTCCATTTTGTTTGGCGTTTCCCTTCTACTTAATTCTGGGTTATGGTTTAGCGCTCACTCGATCTGGCAATACATCCAGTGTTTATTCTTGAGTTGTTGAGCCTTATCAGAGGATATCTGATGCTGACCTACACAGTTCAACTTCAAATGAGAAAATACATCCTTCCACTTTTTTTTTAATTTGTTTCTTGGGACGTGGGCATCGCTGGCAGGGCCAACATTTATTGCCCATCCCTAAATGTACTTGAAGGGGCAGTTAAAACTCAACCACTTTGCTGTGGATTTCTATAGATTCGATTCTTGGGTCATTGTCTGTGCGGAGAATGCACATTCTCCCTGTGTCTGTGTGGGTTTCCTCCGGGTGCTCCGGTTCTCTCCCACAGTCCAAAGGAGGTGCTGGTTAGGAGCTTTGGCCATGCTAAATTCTCCCTCAGTGTACCTGAACAAGCGCCAGAGTGTGGTGATTAGGGGATTTTCACAGTAACATCATTGCTGTGCTAATGTAAGCCTACTTGTGACACTAATAAATAAACTTAAAACTCAACTTGGACACCCACTGACCATTCTACCGTTGGACGCTCAGCCGTTGTCTCCCCACTAGCCACACTCTCACAGGACAGTTACTGATCACTTTCAAATCGGACATGTTCATTGGCACTCTTCCACTGGACATTTATGGGTGGCCATCAAACTGGATACCCTCTAACTGAAAGGTCACTCACTGTCCATAGTACTACCCCAGCCAGTTGTACTGTTTTAGCCTCCCTTTTGTTATCTCCACAGCAACCCACTGTTGTGCTGTGTTGGCTTCTCTTCCTGTCTAACTGCTCTATATCTGCCTGTTTCAGTTCAAATTGGGAAAACCTGAAAATGTTGCAAATATTCGGCTGGTTTGGCACCATTTGTGAAGAGGAGAACAAATGTTCCTCATCAATCCCTTTCATTGGAATTGGCATCCACAGTATTTGCATTTGTAACATTATCAGGTTTGTTTTGCTGATTCTTAACTGCCAGCTTTTTGTAACATGACAACTATTTACCACCAACAGGAAGGATAGAAAGGTGGATAAAATTAATAAAACAAGGGGAACTTACATTAGAGTTCAGACACTAGGAGGGAATGAACGTTGATGCCAATATTCATTTTGTTTCAAAATAAATTTCTGAACATTTGTGTTACATGAGCACTTAAAGGAATCTTCACAGCTAGAATCATTGAATCCCTGCAGCGCAGAAGGAGGCCCATCAAGTCTGCACTGATCATAATCCCACCCAGGTCCTCTCCTCAGAGCCCCATGTATTTACCCCAGCTAATCCCTCGACACTAAGTGGCAATTTAGCATGGCCAATCAACCTAACCTGCACATCTTTGGAGTGTGGGAGGAAACCCACACAAACACAAGGAGAATGTGCAAACTCCACACAGACAATGACCAGAGGCCAGAATTGAACCCAGGTCCCTGGCGCTGTGAGGCAGCAGTGCTAACCACTGTGCCACCCTGATGCACGAATTCAAAGAGCTAAGCCACCAGGCACTTCCCCCATTCAGTTTATAGAGAATTTAGTGATGGAAGGCATCCAACATCATTTAGAAACCTCCTCACCCTGATCTTTAAAACTTGATTCACATCAACAGGCTGTTGGGGAGTAAAGTAAAATGCATTGTAGGTGATGTGGATAATAAGGCACACAGATCACAGTGGGACGAAAGCAGCAGAAAATTAAATGAAGCATCTGGTTCCTGCTTAACAATGCACCTCACACACGTGCCATTGCTAATAAGAGAGAATGGAATGCAAAGCTGTATCTACATCATAAATCCGCCAGGACAAAGGCAATAGAAATGGTTTTAGTATTCTACCTGCCATGCCAATTCCCAGTTCCCAGCTCTTCCTATATCAACATGAGAAAGGCTGTCCTATCTTGAAGGCAGTTCTCGTTTATTTGTAGTTGCGATGGTGACTTTATTGCTGAGAGAACAATTTGTGTTTTCTGAACTTATTTTTAGAACAAAACATTCCAGTAAAAGTGTTGTAATGGCAACATTCAATGGTGCTGCATTCACTTGGAATGACTGTATATTCAAAAGCTGCAACATCACCTGCTCCCCAGTGTTGGGTAATTCTGAGTTAAAGGCACACTCTCGGCGTTCAGAAGAATGAGGGAATCTCATAGAAATCTATAAAATTCTAACAGGACTAGACAGAGTTGATGCAAGAAGGATGTTCCCAATGGTAGGGATGCGCAGAACCAAAGATCACAGCCTGATGATACAGGGTAAACCGTTTAGGACAGAGATGAGGGGAAATTTCTTCTCCCAAAGAGTGGTCAGCCTGTGCAATTTGCTACGACGGAAAATAGTTGAGGCTAAACCATTGTTGGCGGAATTTTACGATAAAAAGTTTTAGTGCTGAACGAGCATTTAAACCAGGGAGAATACACCAATATTTTGTGCAAGCTCCCAGTTGCAATTGTATGACATTTAGTTAGAAAAAGTGCCATGGTGTGATTCTCGCCAATAGGGGGATGGGCGGATATAATCTCACCTGTGAAGCCGGCTGCTAAGCTCTTGGGGCAACATTGCACAGGTGCCCTGATCTCCCAGTGTACTGGGGATCTCCTGTCACCACCCCAACATGGACATTGGGTCAGACCACCAATTGCTCCCTGTTGCCAGTCTCCCCCACCTCCTGACATCACCCCTGCCCAGCTGATCGCCACTGCCGCAGAGTTCCTCCCACCCTTCTGATCACCACTGCTGCAGATTTCCTCCGACTTCCTGATCGCCACCCCTGCAGAGTTACCCAACTCCCCCGTCATCAATTATGATACCCACCGATCAACCCAGCCCCCTGCAGAGTTGCTCCCTTCCCTCTCCACCTACGGGACTCGGCCTGCCTCCCCAATCATGGTTCCATCACTTCTCAGGCTCCACCTCCCTCAGGTTCCCCCCACTCAGACCCCACCGCCTCATCTTCCGCCCCCTTGGCACTGCCAGGGTGCCTAGTGGGTAGTGCCAGGGTGCTAAACTGGTACTGCCTAAGGACACTGCCCAGCCCTGCAACTGATTACCAGTCAGTTTTTCAATGGCCTCCCATCCCCCCCAATGATGCCATCATGTTGGTGGAGGCCATACGTGATTCTTACCAGTGAGAATCTCAACCAGGGAGGGGTAAGTCCAAATGAGCCCAGATGATAGCATCGGGACTCCCTAATAATATTTAAATATTGTCATAAATATTTAACTCGATTTCATGTGCTTTCTGGGTGCAAAGCCGATTTCGCCAGCAAATCAGCGCCAGTAAGATCACAAGGGCTAAAAAACAAGCGTGATCCTGATTTTTTTGCCTCTCACCCTATCTTATTGGCTTGCCAGTAGGATCACAGCCACTGTATGTTTTCAAGATGCAGTTAGATGTAGCACTTGGAGCAAAGGGGACCAAAGCATATAGGGAGGGAGGTGGGATCAGGCTGTTGAGTTGGATGATCAGCCATGATCATAATGAATGACAGAGCAGACATGAGAGGCTGAATGGCCTCCTGTTCCTATTTTCTATGCTTCAATCCCTGACAGCAGGACATCACCCATTAACTTCCCTCACATCTCGATTTTGCAATATACTAGTAGGATTCAGCATAATTTGCTTTGTTATGATGTAGTACTTGAACACAAGGGTTAGACAAACACTTCCTAACACTTCAATAAGGTTCACCATGGTAGGCTTCTGCAGAAAATGCAGATGTATGGGATTGTGGGTAATCTAAGAAGTTGGATCAGGAATTGGCTAGCGGATAGGAGACAGAGGGTGGTGGTTGATGGTAAATATTCATCATGGAGTTCGGTTACGAGTGGTGTGCCTCAGGGATCTGTTTTGGGGCCACTGTTGTTTGTAATCTTTATTAATGATCTGGATGAGGGTATAGTTGGGTGGATTAGTAAATTTGCTGATGACACCAAAGTCGGAGGTGTGGTAGATTGTGAGGAAGGGTGTCATAGTCTGCAGGGAGACTTAGATAGGTTGCAGAGCTGGGCCGAGAGGTGGCGGATGGAATTTAATGCGGAGAAGTGTGAGGTAATTCACTTTGGTAGGAATAACAGATGTGTCGAGTATAGGGCTAACGGGAGGACTTTGAATAGTGTGGATGAACAGAGGGATCTAGGTGTATGTGTACATAGATCCCTGAAAGTTGGGAATCAAGTAGATAAGGTTGTCAAGAAGGCGTACGGTGTCTTGGCGTTTATTGGTAGGGGGATTGAATTTAGGAGTCGCAGCGTCATGTTGCAACTGTACACTACTCTGGTGCGGCCGCACTTGGAGTACTGTGTGCAGTTCTGGTCCCCACATTACAAGAGGGATGTGGAGGCTTTGGAGAGGGTGCAGAGGAGGTTTACTAGGATGTTGCCTGGTATGGTGGGGAGGTCCTATGAGGAGAGACTGAGGGATTTAGGGTTGTTTTCGTTGGAAAGAAGGCGGCTAAGAGGGGATCTTATTGAAACATATAAGATGATTAGAGGTTTAGATAGGGTGGATAGTGATAGCCTTTTTCCTCGGATGGAGAAAGCTAGCACGAGGGGGCATGGCTTTAAATTAAGGGGGGGTAGTTATAGGACGGATGTCAGGGGTAGGTTCTTTACCCAGCGGGTGGTGAGGGATTGGAATGCCCTGCCTGCTGCAGTTGTAAATGCGCCTAGTTTGGGGGCGTTTAAGAGATCTGTGGATAGGTTTATGGACGAAAAGGGATTGGTATAGGCTAGTGGGTCATTGTTTTTGTAACTGGTCGGCGCAACATCGTGGGCCGAAGGGCCTGTTCTGCGCTGTAATGTTCTATGTTCTATGTTCTAATATAGCCAGTGTCCCTTTAATGTTGAAATCCATTGTTTATTTTTAAGAGAAAGTAAACATGTACAACCATGAATCTCCCTTTGACCCCTAACCATGTCAGCACCAGGTCAATGCAATTAACTTTGCTACTGCACAGGCAAAAAAATAACTTGAGTTAAGTGGTTGCCATCAGCCATCCCATTCTTGCCTATCGCAGTGATTGGTGACTTTTTTTTGATATGTGTCTTGTCAAGGAATTTGTATTTTCACTTACATGCATGGCAGAAATAGAAACCTTTAGTCTGAAAACAACCAGAAACTGGCATTTGAAACTCTGCACTCTGAACAGTGTTATTTTTGATATATCTCAGGCACTGTGCTATCAGCATGTTTTCAGAAAGCTACCCTTTCCCATCACTCCTATTATCATAACTCCTCATTCAACAACTCTTTAGTTTTCAACAATGGAAGCATGGGAAGAGTCTGTAAATAATAGAGGAAGGAGAGGAAATATTAATTATGCACTTCACATGTATGTACTCTGCAGTGACCCAGAGGTTACAGTCTTGCCGCTGAATCAGTAGGTTGTAGGTTGAGTTCTACTCCAACAACTTCATATGAATTTTGGTGCTGTACAGAGAGAGTGCTGCAACATCAGAGATGTCATAGAGGTTTACAGCACAGGAAAAGACCCTTCGGCCTATCATGTCTGTGCCAGACAAAGACAAGCCAACCAACTATTTCAGT
Source organism: Carcharhinus amblyrhynchos (assembly GCF_965287045.1). Taxonomy (NCBI): domain Eukaryota; kingdom Metazoa; phylum Chordata; class Chondrichthyes; order Carcharhiniformes; family Carcharhinidae; genus Carcharhinus; species Carcharhinus amblyrhynchos. The sequence goes on along the minus strand of NC_137328.1, from coordinate 23,690,696 downwards.
TTCACTTTCCAGCCTTTGGCCCATAACCTAGTGTGGTTTGGCATTACAAACGCACCTCTAAATACTTCTTAAATATTATGAGAGTCTCTTCCTCCACCATCTTTTCGGGCAGTGAGTCCAAGACTCCCACCACCCTCTCGGTGAAAAAGATTTTCTTCATATCCCTTCTCATGCCCCTTACCTTAAATCTATGCCCTTAAGTCATTGATCCGTCCACCAAGGAGAAAAGTTTTTTCCTGTCTGCTCTATTTATGCCCCTGGCGCTGTAAAGCAGCAATACTAATCATTGTGCCACCGTGCCACCCACATATAAAGATTCTCAGCTAAGCAAGGGTAATTGTGGGATTGGAAAATAACACTACCAATAGTATGATGTATAGATTCATATTGTAATGGACTCAGATAAAACACTCTGGAAGCAGCCTACCTGCACTGAGGAAGTGCTTCACTATCAGAGATTATTTTAAAATTTCATATTGGTCCTCTAGGGATGGAAATCTGCTGTCTTTACCTGGTTTTTCCTATATATCCAGACTCACAGCAATCTGGTTAACTTTTAAGCCACTCAATTCAAGAGCCATTAAGAATAGGCAACAAATGGTGGCCTTGCCCATCAGACCCTCATCCCATGAAAGACCAAGCAGCTTTATTCTCCTGGGGACTCCCATGAGGTGCCCAAGTAAACAGAGTAACACAGAATCACTCTTTTTAAGCTAAATCCTCAGAGAATTTCCAGAATAAACATTGGTAGATCATTGGTGAAGACTTAACAAAAAAATCTCTTCAAACCACCCGGACCAAGTGAAAAGTAAAATGTGATGATACCCCTCTCAGTAGTGCTCACAATCCATTGTGATGTTTACTTCTGTTCAGCAGGTCACTGCAGAGGAGGTGGCATTAAATAAAGAATTATCTGCAAAATTGGTGTGTAACACGGTGGTTAGCAAGAACGTTGAAGGTCAGTCAAACCTTTTTCAATCCTGTGGGCTGTCGTGAATAACACTTACTTCAACTTCTTTACTAGAATGCGTATTTCACTAAATGTAGGTGTTGTAGCAAGACAACCTTAAGGGGCGAACGCTGGTTGGACCATGTGACCTATTCAGGTGTAGCCTAAAAGTGAGCACAGATTTTGGTCCTCAATTCTTGGATTTAGAAGTCGGCACAGTGGTTAGCACTGTTGCCTCACAGCGCCAGGGTTTGATTCCCAGCTTGGGTCACTGTCTGTGCAGAGTCTGCACATTCTCCCCATGCCTGCGTGCGTTTCCTCCGGGTGCTCAGGCTTCCTCCCACAGTCTGAAAGACGTGTTGGTTAGGTGCATTGGCCAAAATATATTCTCCCTCAGTGTACCGAACAGGTGCCAGAGTGTGATGAATAGGGGATTTTCACAGTAACTTCATTGCAGTGTTGATGTCCCCCTACTTGTGACACTTATAAATAAATTTAAATGTACAATCTATATTGCAACACTCTGTACGTAGTTTTTGTTTGTAAATAAATAGTTCATAGCTGATTATTAACTGGTGGTCGCTTGGAGTCTCCATTTCTGCAGTAGATAAATGGATGTTGCAGATTAAAACTTCATCGTGGTCACTGCTTTATCTTATTAGCACCTTAAACCAATGCAATGCAAGTCACTGCCTCTATGAAAAATGCTGCCTGTTATTGCCCTCTAGTGGATGTTGAGGAAATAGAAATTGTTGCAGCAATGCAACAGGGAACCTGAAATATCCCCAATCTTGGAGTAGACCAGTCAGGCCATTGAGCCTGATCTGTGTCCAGTTTGATTCTGTCCAATCTGATTCACTTCCATTTATCAAGCTGTACCTAACATAAATCTATAAACCTTAGTTTCGAAAGCCCCAGTTGACACAGACGTCACACAGCCTTTTAGGGAATAAACTCTAGAAGTAGTATCCTGTTCAGTTAGTCTCTATTGGAATGCAAGACTAATGTCAGGTAATGGGCAGGATTTGACAGGACTCTTCTCCACAGCCTCAGGCTCCCCAGCCAGTTAGGGAGAGCAGAGATATGAAGTGCCACTGGGAACCAAGTTTTATCCAGGTGACTGCAATGATCTGCTATGGGAGCCTGAACTCCCTGAGCATTGGTGTTCAGATATGTTACGAGAGCTGATCCTCTTACCTGTATTAAGATCTAACCTCCTTCCAGCAGGGTCTCAATGTTGTGTGGAAGTACACGTGTTTGAGGTGAAGGCTGCTGCTGATGTTCCAGCTCAGGCTGGAACTGTTGTTGGTAATGTGGCAAACTCTCTTGCTACTGAGTGGAACTGGCAGGAGGGAAAAGCAATTGAAGGTGACTAAAGTAGAGAGAGGTGAAATGCCATCCATGAAGGTGGTAACTAGCAGTCAAACAGTTGTAGTATTCTCAGAGAAGAAGTGCTTCGAATAGCAGTCTCTCAACAGCCAGGGCTGGAGCTCTTCAGTGTAACTGATCAAAACCTTCACGGCTGAAAGTTGCAGCGAAGATACCCTTTCCACTGTGCGCTCACTCACCTCGCTGACTCTAATGGATATAGGGTGGACGCCCCCATCCACTCGCTGTTGGGAAAAAACAACTCATGTTTAAAAAAGCCCCTAATTGACTTTTAAATACTTCAATTGTTCTTCCATGAGACACATGGGGATTCCCTACTTGGAACACAGCCAGGAAAAGCAAAAGTCAGAAGAGGGTTGAATAGCATCAGGATTCCGTTATCACTTTCCATGACATTCCCAGCCTGAACCACTTCGATCTGGCTGGGAAAATTCTGTCCTAGATTCCTACTAGCCATTATGTGAGAAAGTATTCTTTCTGGTTGTATCACAGCTTAGTATGGCTCCTGCTCTATCCAAGACTGCAGGAAACTATGAAGGGTCATGAATGAAGCCCAGTCCATCACTCAAACCAGCCTTCCATCCATTGACACCGTGTACACTTCCCGCTTCCTCGGAAAAACAGCCAGCATTATTAAGAACCCCACACACCCCGGACATACTTTCTTTCGCTTTCTTCCATCGGGAAAAAGATACAAAAATTTGAGGACATGTACCAACTGAGTAAAGAAAAGCTTCTTCCCTGCTGCCATCAGACTTTTGAATGGACCTATCTCACATAAAGTTGTTCTTTCTCTACACCCTAGCTTTGACTCTAACACTTCATTCTGCACTCTCTCCTTTCCTTCTCTATGTACAGTATGCTTTGTCTGTATAGTGATACAACACAGAGGAGATTTTTCAATCTGCACAATTTTGGAAGCCCCCAAAATTATACCTTGCCTCGTAATCTTAAGTAAGTGTGCGCAAAATAGTAAGAAGCTACTGATTTTGGTAAATTAAAGCAGGGTCTGACACTCTATCATGAACAGAACTCATGACAACCTTATGAAAACAATTAACATACTGAATAAATTCCCCAATAGAATGCTGTTCAAATTGCAAGACTCATTCAGGAATAATGAAATAAATCATTATAGGATATAGCCACTCTCAAATAATATAATACCAGGTATTTGTTGGAAATATGAACTTTCTTCTGATGCTTTGTCTGGGATACTTTCTGAGTTGGTCTACACTTCTATTTAGATGATGATTTGATGGAGTTATAAATATTACTTCAGGGTTCCATAGGAGAGACTCACCTCTCCCTCCTTCAATCTAAAGTGGTGGCAAGGTTGCTTTAACCATTATTTCCCCCGTCCGGGTTCAACTACCTCGAATTACCTCACAGTATTGCTGCAATTTGAGTGGCTTGAGGCTGCCAACAACACTCAAATTTGAATTCAGTTGGTTCTGTGTCTTTGAATGCTTGCTATAAAATCATTGGTCCAATTCAAAAACCTATTTTGCAATGCTAGAACTCTAGCTGCTGCTTTGGACACAAATGTTGCAAAATTGACTCCTGCAGCCTGCTTTCTGCAGTTTCAAATCCAAAGCACAAAGACACATGCTTTTAAAGAGACAATGTTATATGATTTATTCTTTTGGTTTCAGCATTTCTTTTCAATATGTACATTTGTCAAACACCACATTTTAACCTTTTACATGCAACTTCATTACAATAGCATACAAGGAACAATACTTTTCACTGTATACTAATACATGTGACAACAATAAATCAAATCAGAATGTCCTTCCTGACTTCTCTCTTAAATTATCTCGTCCAACTCAAAGCTTTTGTGCTTCTTTCTTGATTCACTCACCAAGTGAAAAAGTTTCTCCGTATCGACCCTGTTAATATTTTCACCCCCAAGTGGCTCACTCCTCACTCTTTTAGACTCAACTGAATATGAGGTAAAAAGAGAGTTTGAGAGCTGCATTTTCAAGTGTCTGTGAGGACAAAGTCCAGTGTGGGCACACAGTGAAAATCACACTCCTGGATAGCATCTTTGGATCCCAACACCTCTGGATCATGATACAATTTTCAAAGGAAGGGCGGAATTGGGAACAGCCAACAACCCACATGCCTCCAATTAATAGGTTGTTGAAATCGTCATGGAGCAAAGATTTGAAGAACGGAGGTTCGAAGAGAGGTGTGGTGCAATTTCCAGGAACCCAGTGAGCAGCCATGGTCGATAATGAAGGTGTCGCTCAATAATTGTGAGAAACAGATTTCAGCTCAGCTGCTTTACCAATGGGTGCAGAGCTGCCATCACAGGTGCTGAGAGGCCGGTATTTGTGAACAGTGAATTTGTTATACGCCGGAATTTAATCATCCCGCCCACCATGGAAATCGGACCAGGCAAGGGGCGGAGCATGGGAAGGTCCATTGATCTCCCGCTGGATTTTACGATTTCAGGATAGGCGAGGCCATAAATACAAAGAACAAAGAACAACACAGCATGGGAAACAGGCCCTTCGGCCCAACGAGCCTATGCTGCCATTTTAACATTGTGAGTTGCCTCTTCCACCCACGACTCTTGTCTACGCTTATGGCACTCCACATTGGAAACCAGATTGAGGGGAGACTAATTTAGGGAAAATTTATTACACCAATCAGCCTAAGAGCACATCTTTGGGGTGTGGGAGGAAACCGGAGCACCGTGGGAAAACCCACGCAACCACAGGGAGAATGCGCAAACTCCCACAGATACTGGCCCAAATCCATGTATCTGCACAGCAAACAGTGATAGTCACTGAGCTGTCGTGTCCATTGAAATCATAGACAAATCCTGTCCATTGAATCATAGAATCCCTGCAATGCAGAAAGAGGCCATCAGGCCAATCGAGTCTGCAGCGGCTGTCTGAAAGAGCATTCCACTCAGGCCCTCCTCGCCACACTGTCCCTGCGCATTCACCATGACTAATTCACCTAATCTGCTGCTGTGAGGCAGCAATGCTAACCACTTTGCCACTATGTTGGACTACTGAGGCTGCTGGCATCACGTGGGCATCAGAGGTGGATACAAGGAGCTCTGGTAAACAAACAAGAGTGAGTTGCGAGAGCGGAGATGGGATTAAACTATTCAGACACTGGACTTAGAAGCAAAGAGGAGCTTCAACAGATGCATCCTCCAGCTGAGGAGGCTGCAATATGTTGAAGGCATGAATGACAGAACTGCAGTGCCAACGGAGACCGTAGCTATCCAAACACTTAACTTCAGACTTCTGTATTCTATTCCTCAATGAGCCAATATCTCACAGCCCGGATGACAATCTCTTATCTGCAGCTGCCAAGCTCACTGTTGCCCTGACTCTGTTACGCATTCAGTCATTCCAGGGTTCAGCTGCAGACCTGGGAATCAACTGAGAATCAAAGTTCTCCACGCCATCAGGCAAGTGGCAATTGCCTCCCCCCACCACTCCAGAGGATGGGGGACTACATCCATTTTGAGACAGATGAGCCAGAGCAGACACAGAAGCCAATGAGCTTTGCAACCATCAGTGGAATCCCTCATGTCCAGGAACTCATTGACTGGGCCCACAGAACCATCAAGGCACCGATAGAGCAGCCAGCTACGTTCTGGAAAAGGAAAAACTGCCACTCAATAAATGATGTGGAGATGCCAGTGTTGGACACAGTAAACACAGTAAGAAGTCTCACAACACTATGACAACGGATGAATGAACACTGCGAGACAATCACCAGGCAAGGGTGTTCTCTTCCTGTTGGCGAACACTTCAGCGGTCACGAGCATTCAGCCCCTAATCTTCAGGTAAGCGTTCTCCAAGGCAGCCTTCACGACACACGACAGCGCAGAGTCGCTGAGCAGAGACTGATAGCCAAGTTCTGCACACATGAGGACAGCCTCAACTGTTCATGTCACACTATCTGTAACCCCCACAACTTGCCTGGGCTTGCAAAATATCACTAACTGTCTTGTCTGAAGACAATACACATCTCCTTAACCTGTGCTTAACGCTCTGTCCACTCACATAGTCAAGTCTTAAAGGTACAGACAATCTGTAAAGATTCACTTTCCAACCATTATTTTGTAAATTGAGGTTGTGTCTTTATATGCCCTGTTTGTGAATAGAACTCCCACTTATGTGACGAAGGGGCAGAGCTCCAAAAGCTAGTGGCTTTTGCTACCAAATAAACCTGGTGTTGTAAATGGCCAGTTGGTGTATGGCTACAAAAGTTTAAAATTTGTTCATTAATGTCACAAGTGGGCTTACACTAACACTGCAATGAATTTACTGTGAAAATCCCCCAGTCACCACACTCCAGCACCTGTTCAGGTACACTGAGGGAGAATTCAGCATGGCCAATGCATCTAACCAGCACGTCCTGTGGGAGGAAACCGGAGTACCCAGAGGAAACCCACTCAGACACAGGGAGAACATGCATATTCCGCACAGACAGTGAGCTAAGTCAGGAATTGAACCTGGGACCTTGGCACTGTAGGGCAGCAGTGTTAACCACTATGCCACCATGCCACCACAGAAATGCATCTTGCACTCAGTTTCCAGGCAACGGTCACGATTCCTTCATCCTGAGAGAGTCCCAGCTGCTGCACCTTTTCAGGCCGACATCCAGATTCTGTGGGTTAAGGACTATCTGGGGGAGATTTCTCCTGATGTCCATCCAGCAGCAAGACATGGATGGAGGGAGGTACTGGAACTAGAGCTATCTATTAACGCATACCTGCATTGAATAAACCTGTTGATGATCTTTAGTTACCTCAACCAGTTAGGTTGTCAGACAGGGTGTCTCATATTATGCTGCATGTGGCATAACATGAAAATGTAAAGAGGACTGGAGCTAAATGATGGGGAGGTTCTGAAATGGAACTGTGCCTTGGAGGAGGATGGGGAGAAGGGTGAAGAGGAGAGAGAGGAAGCCAAAGAGGGCTTTCCAGAGGAGCCTGGTGCCCAGTCACTGTAGGAAGGTTGCTGGGGCTACCCAGGGTGATTGTCAGGCTGGCATGAACACATCAGCTGGGTTAACTCAGCACTGTTTCACCTGAGGAACTCTCAGCCCTATGTCAAATGACACTCATTCTCCATTAGAGAAATAAATTATCCAGCAAGTGCACACATCTGAAGAAGCCCATTTCCACCGCAATGATTGAAACTCAGGTCTCCACAGCGAATGGTCTGCCCAAACACAGGCCATGGCATGGCAAGAAACACAGCTCCTTCACCCTGCCATACCCCCACAGCTCTTCACTCTATGGCCTTACTGACACCAAGCAAAAGTAACACGTCTCTGTTGTTGACGTAATCAACAATATCATAAACAAGAAGTCAATAAGCAAGCAGACAGAGAAAACATCACCCAAGTCTATATCTGCTTAGTGTCTGTCTGCCTGTTGACCTCCACTGTCACCTCAATCCACACCCTTTCAGTCTGGCTTGGCAGATTTCTTTATCTAGAGCGCGGGAACACCACATATTCCTCTTGGATGGTGTCCATCAAAGCCTCAAGACAGATACTGGAAAAGAACAGAGCCATCCGGACATGCCTGCCCAGGCCAGTGCTGCCCGCTAAGCTCCCAGTCGCTCCATTCCCCAAGGCAACACAAATCCATTAGGCCTTCCATTTGTCCCCATAATTAGGTCCTGCCTCCAGACCATTCACAGCACATTGATTGGGTGCCAAATTAAATTTTGACCTTTGCATTTACAAATCAGGTTGCTTCACTGGTTAAAACTGATAATTAATACAGCCAAGAGGTTCCAAACCCCAGGCTGATAATTCAGCCCCTCGGTATAAACGGAGCAATTGATATGCACAGAATGTGGAGTCTTATGCAGTACTGTTGCCCTTGGACTCACTAAATGGCATTTTCTATGTACACACAAGCAATACGATTTATCTTAATTGTAAAGTAAGTCTAAAAATAAGTTTTGATATTAATAGGAATCCTAATTGTGGATGATGCTTCTCTGGGCACAACTTTAATAGGGATTAAAATCAATTTCTGGAATATTTATTTTTTACTCTCATTCAGAAATTCCTGTAGGCTGATGCAAACAGAAGCCTCCATTAGTTAAATTTGCCCTTGCCTGTTTAATCTCCAGAATATTAGAAGTGGAGAAGGAAATGTCACGGGACCCTCTTGAGAAAACGTGGGATCCCAGTGAATAGGGCAAGCATCTGTGTAAGCTCAACTGGTCAGATGGATGATTTGGAAATTGACCAACACCATGAACAAGAAGGTGCAAATTAAAATGAGAATATATGGTTTCCTACAACTATAATGCGAGAATCTCCCTCTCTGCTACTTAAGAGTCACACTAATGAATTGTAGCATTTTTAAACTTTAAACATTGTTTAAACTTGTTAAACTAGGAAGAAAGAAGTGACATTGTTTATAATCTATGCCAGGAACCGAACAGTCGCCAGTTTGACATTGTTGAGGAAACAGGTTTTCGAAGTCCATACCCAAAATAAATAGAGTGTTATTGATCAGCAAATGGTTTCCTAATGGCGGAAGGCGGAGATATGTGCTGTTGCTCAAAAAATGGTAGTTTTGCAATCAAGCCTCCAATTCTAGTTTATTCCAACCTTGATTCAAATTTATTGCATTGATCCAGCCTGAAGCTGATCAATTGTTCACATTGAATGCTTTACTTCTGCTTAATCAATGAGCAGAAATTACCATCGGCTCCAGTTGTACCAAAGAGCATTAAACACTTTCTGACTGAGGATTATAACTGAGAGGGGATGTAAAGAGTACTCCTGGAGGCTTCTTTTATAAAGCAAAAGAATTTATAAGAATGTTTCAAGAGCTGCATGTTTGCAGCTAGTCCATAGCACAATCTCCCAATAACCTCATTGCAACTCTTTCCAAAACTGTGCCTAACTCACGTGTAATCTTATCACAATATGTTAGGGCTATAGTTATTCTTAGACAAATCATGTGTTCCAATCTTATTTTTCTTCATTTGCCTGTAAAAAAAAACTTTCATTGCAGCTCATTCCATGGTTCCTTAATTACCAGAATTCCTCCAGCCTTGGTCCAGATAAATAGATTATGCAAGCAAAGCAGAACTACCCTTCCACCTGAGCAACAGGGAGGAGCAGAAACCTAACAGGTAGGATTTTACGGCCACATTCACCCCAAAGCTGGAAAATCCCACCTGACGGCAACGGGAACCTCTGGATGTTCTGTGTCCCGCTCGCTACAATTCCTGTGACGAGCAGGACAGTAAAATTCCACCCTACATGTCTGCAATTTTCAAAGAACAACATAGCACTTTTATTTATCTAGCATCCTCCACAACTTCAGGAAGCTCAAAAACACAAAAACTGAGCTGTGATTGAAGTGGCATCAGGATTGCAATATAGACATTATGGCAGACAATATATGCACAGCAAGATTCCACAAATAGCAATGAAAGAAATGACCAAACCTCTGTTCTCATTACACTGACTGGGGAGTAAATATTGATTGTGTCATCTGGGAGACCCTTTGACAGGGTTACGGTGGCGTAGTGGTTAGCACTGTTGCCTCACAGAGCCAGGGGGGTGCAGGTTTGTGAGACATGTCAAGGAAACTGAACATGATAAAGAAAAGAGGGGGAGGAGTCATGATGGAGGGGGAAGTTCACAGCTAAAATTGTTGAACTCAATAAAAGCAAAATGCTGTGGATGCTGGAATCTGAAACTGGAACAGAAGGTACTGGAATCTCAGCAGGTCTGACAGCATTTGTGGAGAGAGAATATAGAAATATAGCCTTCTTCAGCCTCATTTACATTCCCATTGTTCTATTACAGCTCCCCTCTCTCTCTCTCCCACCCTACTGCAACCCTCATAGTATAAATCTTTTCTGATTTTCTTTGCTCTTAGCTTTGACGAAGGGTCAACCAGACTTGAAATGTTGACTCTATTGTCTCTCCACAGATGCTTTTAGACATGCTGAGATTTTCCAGCATTTTTTGTTTTTGTTGTTGAATTCAATGCTGAGTCCAGCATTAGGCTGTAACATGCCTAATTCAAACACGAGGTGCTGTTCCTCCAGTTTGCATTTAGCTTCACTGGGTCATTGCAGCAGACCAAGGATGGACATGTGGGCATGAGAGCTAAGTGCTGAGTTGAAATAGCAAGCAACAGAAAGTTTAGGGGGGTGGTCATGTCAGTGAGCACGGCAGGTACATGATTGTTAACTGCCCTCTGAAGTGGCTGGCATTCCAGTCAGTACGTACCCGCGGCTCAGTACATTGGGGGGACCATGCAGACACTACGACAACAGATGAATGAACACCGCTCAACAATCACTAGGCAAGACTGTTGCCTTCCTGTTGGGGAATACTTCAGCGTTCATGGGTATTTGGCCTCTGATTTTCGGTTAAGCGTTCTCCATGGTGGCCTTCACAACACATGACAGTGCAGAGTTGCTGAGCAGAGACTGATAGCCAAGTTCCACACACATGAGGACAGCCTCAACCAGGATCTTGGGTTCATGTCACACTATCCGTAACCCCACAACTTGCCTGGACTTGCAAAATCTCACTAACTTTCCTGTCTGGAAACAATACACATCCTTTTAACCTGTGTTTAATGCCCTCTCCACTCATATTGTCTGTACCTTTAAGATTTGGTTAGCTGTAAAGACTCACATTCCAATCATTATTCATGTAAATTGAGTTTGTGTCTTTGTACCCTGTTTGTGATCAGAACTCCCCCACCCACCTGACGAAGGGACAGCCTGTTCCAAAAGCTTGTGGCATTTGTTACAAATAAACCTGTTGGACTTTAAGCCGGTGTTGTGAGGCTTCTTTCAATTCCAGTCAGTAACATGGAACCCCTATAAAGTACGGATCAAGAAGTCCCCACTGCTTCCTTCTCTGGGCAGCTGATGAGCAATAAATGCCAGTGAGGTCAACATTCCAAAAATAATATTTTTAAAACAAACCATCATGACATACATGATAGTGAGTACACGATGTAAAGCCAGATCAACCAGAATGGTTGTCTCATCCACCGTATGCACACTGCCAGCACTCTGATAGCAGAAGATCAAACATCGTCTTTCCTTATTTCCACAGTAAATTGATTTGAAAAGCCACTTGATTTTTTTCCCTAGAGGGGCGACATTGATGGTTGCCCATGCCATGTATACACTCACATACGCACACACACGCACGATTGAACAAAAAGATGGGAGGTGCGACCTACATGCAGACTTCAAAACACAGTGTCGTTTCTGACAAGAATGAGAGATTTTAGTTGGTATGCACTGTGTGATGCCACAACACCTGTGTAATTATACCAAGTAATCATCCTTCGCTCATCTCATCCTTTCAGACGATCTATGGGAATAGGATTTCATCTGCTGATTTTTTTGTGCACTTTTTCAGTCTCTATCATTAGTCCCCCCATAGCTAATTTATTTCATTTATTTTATTGATTTTATTGAGCCTCAAAAGGTGTGTCAGGTTGACAGTTGATTAACTGTGAAATTCTGCCTGCTTATAGCTCAGGCTATCACACTGAGTGATCTTATGTAAGTGTTCACTGTGACTAATTTAGTTATTTTCATGTCAAAAATATATTAAGTTTTAAGGGAAACATCCAGGCACCTCATTAACCACCATTTGTACCTTTTCCTGTGGTTATACCATCAGCACTGGGTAATTGATTGTTGAAGTTAATTCCAGGCGATGATCAGTTAGATGTGATGGTCGGATTATCATTAGCGTTAGAGAGTGACATTTAGGGCACAATCATGTTTGAACACAGGGGTGGGATATTTCAATAAATATCAGCACAAGGTTTGTGTGTTGTTAAGATTTTTTTATCACAATATTCATATATTTTCAAATTTTCCACCCTCTGTAAGCTTAAGCTTATCTAAAACATTGCTGTTTGTAACCTAATTCACACAAAGTCCCATTCATGTCCATTATGACTCTCACCAACTTTAAGAGATGCATTACAGAAAGCCTCCTTTCCAGATGTGTCACAGCTTGGTAAAGCTCCTGCTCTGACCAAGACTGCAAGAAACTATGAAGGGTTGTGAGCATAGCCCCGTCCATCAAGCAAACCAGCCTCCCATCCATTGACTCCGTCTATACTTCCCACTGCCTCGGGAAAGCAGCCAGTATAATCAAGGACACCATGCACCCCAGACATACCCTCTTCCACGTTCTTACGTCGAGAAAAAGATACAAAAGTCTGAAAACACATACAGGCGGCACAGTAGCACTTTGGTTAGCACTGCTGCTTCCCGGCTCCAGGAACCTGGGTTCAATTCCCAGCTTGGGTCACTGGGTGGAGTTTGCACATTCTCCTCGTGTCTGCGTGGGTTTCCTCCGGGTGCTCCGGTTTCCTCCCACAGTCCAAAGATGTGCGGGTTAGGTTGATTAGCCATGCCAAAATTGCCCCTTAGTGACCTAAGATGCTTAGGTTAGAGGGATTAGCAGGTAAAATATGTAGGGATATGGGGGTAGGGCCTGGGTGGGATTGTGGTCGGTGCTGACTCGATAGGCCGAAGGGCTTCTTCCTGCATTGTAGGATTCTACACCAACCAACTCACGAAGAGCTTCTTCCCTGCTGTCATCAGACTTTTGAATGGTCCTATCATATATTAAGTTGATATTTCTATTCACGCTACCTTTAATTGCAGCATTATATTCTGCACCGTATACTTTCCTTCTTCCCTATGTACTCCATGAATGATATGCTTTGTCTGTATAATGCACAAGAAACAATACTGTTCGCTGTATCCCAGTACATGTGACAATAATAAATCAAATCAAATCACCCATCACCCCTGCACTCACTGATCTTGAGTCTTGGTCCAGCGATGTCTCTATTTTAAATTGATCATTCTCTTGTTCATATCCCTTCATGATCTAGACCTTCCATAACCATGTAACCTGTTCCACCCCAATGAGCCTCTGAGAACTCTGCATTCCTCCAGATCTAGCTTTTTGGACATTCCCATTTTCTTCATCCCACCATCTGTGGCTGTGCCTTTGAGGCCAAAATCTCAGGAATTGTTCCCTAAATCTTTCCCTCTCACTGCCTCTGTTCCTTTTAAAATCTATTGGACAAAGGTTTTGTTACCTGCCCTAATATCTCTTCCTTTAGCTGGGTGTTAATTGATACCAAATAACATTTCTGTGAAGCCCCTTGGGACATGTTAATCTGTTAAAGGAGCTATATAGATGTAAGTTGATGTTGGTGCAATGCATACTTCTGAAAACAAGCAAAGTCGATGCTAACTGATTTAGTCTGCAGTATTTAACATCACAGTCTCTACTTCACCTTTCTCATAGAATCATAGAACCCTACAGTGCAGAAAGAGGCCCTTCGGCCCATCAAGTCTGCACTGAACACAATCCCACCCAGGCCCTACTCCCATATCACACACACTAATCCCTCTAACCTACACATCCCTGGATACTAAGGGGCAATTTCTTAGCATGGCCAAACAACCTAATCCACACATCTTTGGACTGCGGGAGGAAACCGGAGTACCCAGAGGAAACCCACGCAGACACAAAGAGAACATGCAAACTCCACACAGACAGTGACCTGAGCCTGGAATCAAACCCCAGACCCTAGAGCTGTGAAACAGCAGTGCTAACCACTGTGCTATTGTGCCACCTTTCTCCTACATGTGCACACATTGGGACCAGCTTTGATATCCAATGTAGGAACCAGTGCCAGAGAGGCATGTGACAAGATGGGCAGCCCAAGAATCTGACGGATGAACTCAGTCGAGTTTTCAGACTGACTTTTCACATTTCTAATGACCAAAGGCGTGTGGATTAGGTTGATTGGCCGTGCTAACTTGACCCTAATGTCAGGGGGTTTAGCAGGGTAAATGTGTGAGGTTGAGGGAATAGGGTCTGAGTGGGACAGTGGTCAGTACAGGCCTGATGGGCCAAATGGCTTCCTTCTGTGCTGTAGGGATTCTATGATTCTATGCAGGCCCGAACATGGCCAACACTGGGCAGGAAATCACACATTGCTGCAGGGCCTAAAGGCCAACATCAACATAAGAAGACACTACCTTCCCAGTCAAAGAGAAATAACCAGTTTTAGTGGAAGATAGGAGCAGAAGCAGACCATTCAATGTTTGCTTTTCAATTAGATCAAGGCTGATCTATATCACAATTCTATTTACTCCCTTTATACCATATCCCTTAATATCCCTGCCTAACAAATGTATCAATGTCAATTTTAATATTTTTAGGAGAGTTCTAGATTTCCACTACCCTTTGTGTGAAGAAATACTCCCTGACATCAGCCTGAGCAGTCTAGTTCTTACCCTAAGGTTATGACTCCATATTCCAGACCTCCCAACCAAAGAGAAAAATTTCTCATTATCTACCCAATCAATCCCTTTAATGATCTTAAACACCTTAATTAGCTCACTGAATAATCTTCTATACTCCAGTGGATAAAAGCCAAACCTGAGCAGTCCTTTTAACTCAACCCTTTTAACCCTGTAATCATCCTTCTTATTCCTCTCTGTTTCATGTTTACATCAGGTTTTTATGTAACCAGAGCTACATAAGTGGACCTTTCCCAGACATCATTTGAAGAGGTGATATCCTAGTGGTATTATTGCTAGACTAATAATCCAGAAACTCAGCTAATTTTCTGGGGACCCTGGTTCGAATCCTGCCACGGCAGATGGTGAAATGTGAATTCAATAAAAAATATCTGGAAGTAAGAATCTACTGATGACCATGAAACTATTGTCACTCATCAGGAAACAAAAACATCTGGTTCACTAATGTCCTTTAGGGAAGAAAGTCTGCCATCCTTGCCTGGACTGGTGTACATGTGACTCCAGAGCTACAGCAATGTGATTGACCCTTAACTGCCCTCTGAAATGGCCTAGCAAGCCCGTCAATTCAAGGATGACTCAGAATGGGCAATAAATGCTAGCCAGCCAGCAACGCCTATGTCCATGAATGGATTTAAAATATATATATATATGCATTTTGGCTGCCATTCAAGACCCCAGCCTAACACTCGATTTCCACTTACACTCAACTTCTTTTCTCTTGACCGCTCCAGATTGCCGTGCCTCCCTTCTCTTTCAATTTCCTGCCTCACCTCTTCTCCTCCACCTTCCTGTTGTCTTGCTTCTGTCCATGTTTGACTCTTCTTAGATTAAGATACAGCTGCTCCCTTGGCCTCGGATGGCATCCTTGGAATGGCAGATTGAGAGATTTGCCTTCACAAGCAGAAATCCCAATTGCCTCATCCCACTCTTTCCTTCCAGCCAATTCCATTTCTGTCCAACTCATAAGAACATAAGAAATAGGAGCAGGAGTAGGCTATCTAGCCCTTCGAGCCTGCCCAATAACATCATGGCTGATCTGAAGTGGATCAGTTCCACTTTCCCGCCTGCTCCCCATAACCCTTAATTCCCTTGTCTATCAGAAATCTATCTACCAGTGACTTAAACATAGTCAACAAGGCAGCCTCCACCACTTCAATGGGCAGAGAATTCCAGAGATTCACCACCCTCTGAGAGAAGAAGTTCCTCCTCAACTCTGTTCTAAACTGCCCCTCCCGCCTTATTTTGAGGCTGTGCCCTCTAGTTCTGGTTTCCTTTCTAAGTGGAAAGAATCTCTCTACTTCTACCCTACCTAGCCCCTTCATTATCTTGTCAGTCTCTATAAGATCCCCCTTCAGCCTTCTAAACTCCAACGAGTACAGGTCCAGTCTATTTAATCTCTCCTCAGAAGCTAACCCCCTCATCTCCGGTATCAGCCTGGTGAACCTTCTCTGTACTCCCTCCAAGGCCAACATATCCTTTTGCAAATAAGGGGACCAAAACTGCACACAGTACTCCAGTTGCGGCCTCACCTGTGCTTTGTACAGTTGCAGCAAGACCTCCCTGCTTTTATCATCCCTCCTACTGCTGATCCTTTGAACTCTGCCAGCAGATCAGCTCTTGCCACCCCTCAATTCATTTTCCTCCATAATGTCCATTCATTATGAACAATGCCCTTGCCATCCATGTGCTTATTGGATATGATTACATCAACATCATGGCCTTGTTGAGGGGTAATGACACCTTTCCCATTATTTGAACCTGAGTCTTCAATCCTAGGGACATGTTTGAGCAGTTGCTTGTCACAATTAACATAGTAGCAGTGCGGTGCTTATCACCAATTCTCAATGCTGCCCCTCTCACAGTACCAAAATGATTCTTATGAAACTCACAAAAGGAATTTTATATGACTGCGGCAAAGGTAAACTTTCCCTTCTCATCCTTCTTGACTTATCATCAGCCTTTGTTGTCTACGCAGACTTCAGTAAGGCCTTTGACAAGGTCCCTCATGGCAGACTGCTGCAGAAGGTGAAGTCACCTTCACCAAGTGAGCTGGCAAGGCGGATACAAAACTGACTCGGTCAAAGAAGACAGAGGGTAGCAGTGAACGGGTGCATTTCTGAATAGAGGGCTGTGACAAGTGATGATCCTCGGGGATCAATGCTGAGACATTTGCTGTTTGAAATAATTTGAAGGAAAATGTAACTGGATTAACTAGTAAGTTTGCGGATGACACAAAGGTTTGTGGATTTGTGAATAGCTATGAGGATCAACAGAGATATTGCAGAATATAGATCAGTTGGAAACTTGGGTGGAGAGATGGCAGATGGAGTTTAATCCAGACAAATGTGAGATAATGCATTTTGGAACGTCTAATACAGAGAGGAAATATACAGTAGATGGCAGAACCCTTAAGAGTATTGATCGGCAAAGGGATCTGGGTGTACAGGTCCACAGGTCACAGAAAGTGGCAATGCAGGTGGAGAAGGTAGTCAAGAAGGCAAACAGCATACTTGCCTTCATTGGCCGGGGTACTGAGTTTAAAGATTGGCAAGTCATATGGCAGCTTTATAGAACCTTAGTTAGTCCCCACTTGGAATATAGTGTTCAATTCTGGTCACCACACTACCAGAACGATGTGGAAGCTTTGGAGAGGGTACAGAAGAGATTTGCCAGGATGTTGCCTGATATGGAGGGCATTAGCTATGAGGTGAGATTGGAGAAATTTGGTTTGTTCTCAGTGAAGCGACGGAAGTTGAGGAGCGACCTGATAGAAATCTACAAGATTATGAGAGGCGTGGACAGGGTGGATAGTCAGAAGCTTTTTCCCAGGGTGAAAGAGTCAATTACAAGAGGGCATAGGTTTAAGGTGCGAGGGGCAAGTTTTAAAGGAGATGTACCAGGCAGATTTTGTACACAGAGAGTAGTGGGTGCCTGGAACTCATTGCTGGGGGAGGTAGTGGAAGCGGATACATTAGTGACTTTTAAGGGGCGTCTTGACAAATACATGAATAGGATGGGAATAGAGGGATATGGTCCCCAGAAGGATAGGGGGTTTTAGTTACGTCGGGCATCATGGTTGGTGCAGGCTTGGAAGCCCAAAAGGCCTGTTCTTGTGCTGTAAGTTTCTTTGTTCTTTGACACAGTTGACCACTTTATCTTTATCCAAAGGGTTTCCACTACCATCCTACTAGGTAGGATTGTTCTCAAATGGTTCCATTCTGATCCAAAAGCATCATTTCTTTCCACTCCCACATCGTTACCGCTGGTGACGCTCGAGGATCTACCTGTGGCCCTCTCTTTTTATTTCATCTATATGCTGGCCCTTGGGGACATCATCCAAAGCACAATGTTAGTTTTCACAAGGTGTGCTGAGATCCACCACACTGTCACCCCTGTCAATTCAGCCACTCCTGCTGAATTATAAGACTGCTTATCCAACATCCAGTACTGGACGAACAGAAATTTCTCCAATTAAGTATTAAGCCATTGTTTTTGAGCACAACTCAAACGCAATTTTCCAGCTACTGACTCCATCATTCTCCCAGGCTACAGTGAGACTAAGTCAGCCTATTTACAGTAGTAACGTCATATTTCACTCCAAAATGAACTTCTGAACTCATAATTAAGCCATCACTAAGACCATTCATTTCCATCTCTGAAACATCACCAATTCACTCTTGTCTCAACTCATTTGCTGCGAAAAACCTCATCCGTGCCTTTGTTACCTCAAACTCAACTCTTGAGTTGATCTTTCACATTCTATCCTCTGTAAACTTGAGGCAACCCAAAACTTTGTTGCTTGTGCCTCAACTTGTACCAAATCCCATTCACCCACCAGCCCTCTGTTTGCTGACTTATATTTGCTCCCAGTCAAACAATGTCGTGAATTTTAAATTCTCCTCTTCATTTTCAAATCTTTCTACGGCCTCACCCTACCCTCCCTTCTCACTGTTATTTGCTTCAGTTCCACAACACTCATATAATACCCAATTGCTCAACCATTGCCTTCAGTGTTTGATACCATAAGCTCTGGACTTCCTACAACTCTCCACCTCTCTATCTCACTTCCACTTTAAAAGATATTCTTCAAAACCTACCTGTTTGACCAGATTTTTGTTCAGCTAACCTAAATCTCCGTATGTGTTTCAGTGTCACATTTTGTTTTATAATACTCCTGTGAAGCACTGTTGGATGTTTATTACGCTAAAGGTGCTATATAATTATAAGCAGTTATTGAAGAAGCTGTCCTCCATGCTGTTTCAATAGCCTTGAAAGCAGCAGGACCCTTTGACTTTGCGATGTGATGATGGAAGTAAAACTGGAGGAAATAGCCATAGGGAGATAGGGACGATCATACATTTCCACAATTCTGCTGTCTCTGAAACCTTTCCACATGACTTCCTCCAGGTGCTCCAGTTTCCTCCCACAGTCCAGAGATGTGTGGGTTAGGTTGATTGCCCATGTTAAATTGTCCCTTCGTGTCAGGGAGAATAGCAGGGTAAATATATTGGGTTACGGGGATTGAGGACGGGTGGGGTTGTTGTCAGCGCAAGCTCGATGGGCTGAATGGCCTCCTTCTGCACTGTAGGGATTCTATGATTGCAACCAGTTGAAGTTATATGAACAAGTTAAACAAATGGGATAAGAAATGGCTGATAGAACAGGAATTGTGAAAATGTATATAATTAATGGGTCTATTTGGCAGCTCATCAACAAAGTTGAAAAAGAGAAAGATTTGGGCGTGACTATTGATTTTTGGCTGAAAATATCCTGTCAACATGAAGGTGCTATCAAGTACCAGGATTCACTTCAAGAGCATTTGGTTTTAAGTGAAAACAGCTCCCTTGAACCCAGTGGTGCTCATTAGTAGAGTCACGTTTAGAATATCATGCGCTGTTTTAGGCACCAAAAGTCATTGATGTCAGAGCAGAGCAATAATGATGACAACAAAGCACTCACAAACTTGAAATTATGAAAGAACTGCACTTATTTCCATCAGTGAAGAATAAATTTGGGAAATTTTAGTTGGCAGATTAAAGCAGAGCTCAGTGATAACACACTCACCTCAGAGTCAGGGGGTCAGAATAACTATTACAGGTCATATTGAGGAAGGAATGGATGCAGGGCCAGGAGGAAATAGCAAGGGCCCACCTTGGGCAGGGCCCCTGATGGTGGCCCACCATCAGCTAATTATCCCAGAAGTAGGTATCTTGACAGATCACTGGCGGAGGCAGGCACGTACTTAATAGATAGTTAACAGCCCAATAGACCCGGATTCTTTCAGATGAGTCATTGTTGGGGAAGTGCAAAGACTCAGAGGCTTACCTGCAGCAATGAGGGAAGGTTTCAGCAACAACAGAGTTGTGGAAATGTACATCAAACCTGTGAAGATGTGAGCAGGATGTGTCCTCACCAAGCCTGACTTTCCTGTTTGGGGGCTTTGCAGAGACTGGGTGCAAAGAGAGTTACTGCTCCTGGAAAGGTGTCTACCAAGTTCTAAGTAGCCACTAAAGTCAGGGCAAAGGTTCCTTGGAATCCCAGGACAGTGCAGCCTTCACCTGATGATAGGATTACTGTTTTCACACTTTGACTAATTCCAGTGTGGAGGAAAGTGGCCCAAAGAAAGGCACACAGCCAAATGGTGTGGCTGCACTGAGGCCAAGGAAAATCCAGCGTCTAAAGGAAGCCACTAGAAGTGTATGAGATGGGCTGATGGGGCAATGAGGGCAGCCTCATAGCAAAACGCATAACCAGGCTTAATGGGTTTGTCATCAGAGACTCAGCTTCACCAAGATGTCCAAGCCTATGTAGACTGTGCCTTTCTGGGGAGGTAGTGGCAGAACTATGTAGAACAATGGAATGTGAGTTGCAGCCACTAGGCCAGTGCCTGTGGCCTTAAAGGTGATATTTGCACTCAATCTTTTCACCAGTGGATCATTGCAGCATCTGCATGGCCTCTGTCAGTCAGCAGCCCATCACTGAACAAAGGAGATGATGGATGTCATGTACAGTCGGACAATATATCATCAAGTTCACAACAGATCAGACCAGTCAGGCCAAGAGGACAGTCAGTTTCAGAGCCGTGGCTGGACTTCCCCTGATGCAGGGAGTCATCAGCTATACTCATGTGGCCAGTAATGTTCCCTCACAACAGCCAGATGCATTGATGAATAGAAAGAGCCTCCACTCGCTCAGTGTGTCACCACTGTAAACACTTGGGGGAGGTATGTACAAGGTTTCCAGGAAGCTGGCAATACTTGAACATCCTTAGATCATGCCAATTGCTTCATCTCTTCAAGCCAGCCGCATGTCTCCATAGCTAGATCTAAGGGTACAAGGGGTAACCACTGAAGACAAAGCTTCTGAGCCCCATGTACTACCCCAACAATTAGGGAGAAGACAAACATAACCATCTCCATCAAATAGGCCATTGAATATGAGGTTTCAATACCTCGATGGGGTGCCGTGCAATATGCACCCTCAAGGATATCCGCATGATAAAGATGGCACTAGGGGTCCAGGCCACATGACTACTACATGACAGGGCAGGGAGATTAGCGACTCTCTGATTAGCAGACATTCCATTTGAGGATAAGTGCAAGGAGAAACTAGACCCAGGAATTCATTCCCAAAGGCAGGAACAGTGACCTGTCATCAGAGACCCTCAGCATCTCTCTGTGCTCTGTGGTCATTATGTGCAAAGACCTTTATGAGGGCGGGTACTCTTTACAGGCCATCCATTCCTTGGATTTTGTGAAATCTTATCAGAATAGATAAGATAGTGTTGCTTCCAGCAAGAAAACCGATGTGTTTTTCTCCAGACTTTACAACACACCATCAAAGAAAAAATAAGGGGATGTGTTTCGCGCCATCATGTAAGAGACCAGGACCTCAACTCACTGGTAAAACCTGGCTACACTGAGACTGGGGCGCCATCTTTAAACGGCAAGTTTAACAGGAATAAACTTCCCCCTCTCCAGCCCATCTCACAGGTCTCAGGGGCTTCCCTCCCCACCCCACATCCAATGGGAGTCAAGACTTCACCCCCTGCCCCCCTCCAATCATCGGCCCCTTTCACCTCCCCCTCCCTGCCATGTGGTTCTCACTGAGGCTGGTTTGATGCTGCCAGGTTGACATGGACATAGTGCTAACTTGTACCAAGGGGCAATACCAGGATGCAGTGCCAGGGTGCTGCCTGGCCATGTCCCTCTCTCTCAGGGGATGCCCCCGGGGAGACCCCCACGACAGGCTTACATCTGCGTGAACCTGTTGTAAATCACATCACTCTCATGTCATGCCGGCATTATGGGTGTGAACCCCAGATGACATCATCGACAAGGGGCGGGGAGATCTGGAATCATGATCATGTCGGTAAGATTCGCAACTTCTGGACCATGAGCCCCCATTGGCATTCCAGCAGACAACAGAGTGGACTCAAGATCACCTCTAACAATTGACCTGTTGCACTGAAATAAAAAGATATCTCTTGATAGTTACCTGACAACAACCTTTTCTTTCATTAAATATGACAAGTTTGCCTGTTGCAATATAATATCACCCAGTAAACTCCTTTGTCTAGTCTGTGCTCCTTAGCTCATTATTGTAATTTGTATGATGTTGTCTTCCTGCACCTCAATTTGATGTGGAGGAAAGTTGTTGCCTGTTCTCCAGGACAATAGCTGGCAGTGGCCTGTGTCAAGGATCCAACAGGCTCCAGAGTTTGCATCACCATCGAAAGACTGAGGCTGTGTCATCAACTATGGAAGTCCCCAGAGGAAATCCCCATTCCTGAAGTATGCCCTTCCCCTGCCTTTTGAGGCCTCACATTAACTCCTATGGTCGCCTGGGTTGGTTGACCTCCCTAGCTCTCTTATCACTCCACTGACCCCATAAGTGAGGCCATGCTCCACTTATCTCCTCACAACGCCAGCAGCCACTCAGCACTATACTCTGTGTGTCTCTCCATGAGAATCAACACTTTCTCAATGGAGAAATATAGTCAGCCGTGTCAAGGATTGAGTCCTCCATCATTCACACTGCCTCCGGAAACTCTGACAGATCTTCATTAATTTGCTGATGACACCGAGACTCATCACCTGCATGAAACCAAGCTTTGCTGGGAATTTCTTCACTCCTCTGAGGTGAAGAGGCCATACCTGTCACTGCCTCCACAACCTCCTCCTGTGTGTTTGTCCACCAATATGTATGTATCTGTGCAGGAATGAAGTAATGCAGTGTCTCTGAATTGTCTGACATTCTGTGAGCTGTCCAGTGTTGATGTAGCCCTGGGCAAACCCTCATCTCCTGCTGGGCCTGGTGGAGATACATTATGAAAGTAAAATCTGCCTTCTGTCACCCTAGGCCTCTTGCCTCCCTTGGGGAGAAGCTTCCAGTGGAGGTGAAAGACTCACTCATGTCTCATATATGCTGTAAGGAATGTCGAACATAAACAAATCTTTACACTCCATGTCCTCTCCACCTGACTCGCCTTTACTGATAGGCTGCTCTGCAGTTACCCATCACATTTACATACCTCTATCTTTCATTGCTGATAGTGATAACAACAACTGCACCTCTAGTCCATCAGCACTCCCTGGCTTTTATAGCGCACTTCACCTGCAAGCATGAGCGTAGGCAATGTCACTACTGTCTCTTGGCACTGGTGTGGTGGTCACCCTGAGGCACTGTAAACACGAGTACTTCGCCACTGGGATAGCATGGTAAGCTATTCAGCTATCTCTATGCAGCATTCATTCATGTCTTAGCATGGCTTTACGGTGCATGATAAGTGTTAATATTGGTTCCTTCTGATGTCCCAGCTGGCCTCAGATATTATGAGCATCTATCACTCATCTATCACTAAATTTCCAGTAGACAACTGTGAAAATTACTCCACCTTGCAGACTGCAGCAGGGCGTGAAATCTCTTCCTGCACTGGTTCCAGGTTCTGGCAAAGGCACTTCGACTGTTCATGACAGTGCCATCACTAGACATGCCTTATTGGGGACATTGCTGGCTTCCTCTTTTCGCCTTCTGGAAACAGAACCTACCTCCTTCCATGGACTGCTTCACAAAAATGTCTCAAGGGAGGCATGCTGTCGATGTTTCCTCTTTATGCTGCCTTCTCAGCAGCCCACCTCCTCCTATTGGCATCTGGGTTGAAGCTAACTGACTGCTGACACCAGACCCACCCAGCACTTTTAACTGACCGGCTCCCTCTGCACTAGTCCCTTTAATGGCAACTAATAGTAAACTACAGTAGGAAGACGTACCATCCCGCCATGCATGTCAGTGACACACATTTCTGTTGACTGTTGGGACCCCAGTTCTAATGGTTAAATCCTGACCCATGCTTCCAAAGCACAATGGCAGAGTGGTTTAACACTGCTGCCTCACGGCTCCAAAGACCCAGATTCAATTCCGCCTCGAGACACTGTCTGTGTGGAGTTTGCACTTTCTCCCCATGCTGTGTGCTCCGGTTTCCTCCCATAGTCCAAAGACATGCAGGTTAGGTTGATTGGCCATGCTGAACTGACCTTGATGTCAGGGGGATTAGCAGAGTAAATGGATGGGGCTATGGGAATGGGGCTGTGGGGGGGATGTGGTCGGTGCAGACTCAATGGGCCGGATGGCCTCCTTCTGCACTAGGGATTCAATGAGTGTAGAGTGCTTTGGGATGGAGGAAAGTTGATCAGTCACTTCATGGTGTGCCTCAGGGATCAGTGCTGGGCCCATTGTTATTTGTCATTTATATTAATGATTTGGATGAGAATATAGGAGGCATGATTAGTAAGTTTGCAGATGACACCAAGATTCGTGGCACAGTGGATACTGAAGAAAGTTATCTCCAATTGCAACGGGATCTTGGTCAATTGGGCCAGTGGGCAGATGAATGGCAGATGGAGTTTAATTTAAACAAACGCGAGGTAATGCATTTTGGTAGATTGAACCAGGGCATGATTTACTCAGTTAGGGAGAGTGACAGAACAAAGAGATCTAGGGGTACATGATCATAGCTCCTTGTAAGTGGAGTCACAGAGACATATTGTCTCTGACAATATGACAAACAGAGTAATTACATACAAGCATGTTAAATGCTTTTTCACTAATATTCGAAAGGGTTTTTATGGTAATGAGAATGAGAGAAAATAGGATGATTTGGATTTAGGAACTAGAATTTGATTTGACTTGACCAGATTGGAGTATAGATAATGCAGGAGGAGGACATTTATGAACTTGCAGAATGGGCCAATGAATTTGAATAGAGATGTATGTGAGGTGGTACGTTTCTGCCAGGAAAAATAATGAGGTCATCTATCTTGGAAAGTAAAGGCTAGATTTCCAATTGCTAACAGGAGTGGGAAAGGGTATGACTGTAATTTGAAAATTGCTTTCCAGGAGGGCAGCATTCTGGAGTGTAATGTAATTTTCAATAGGAATATCTGGAACCCACCATGTTTCCAATTAAGTGCCTGATAAACCAATTATGGAGCCAATTAAAAAGCCTCACTGGGCCAATTTAGGATATTCAAATGGCAGACATGAAGAAGATGCAGTGCCTGGAACATGTCAGGATTAATCATAGAATCCATACAATGCAGAAGGTAGGCCATTCGGCCCATCGAGCCTGCACCAACAACAATCCCTGTGCATATATACAGTGAGGAGCCATCAGGCCTAATGGAAACTAATGGTCAGCTCATATAAATGATGTACAATCACACTCAGTTGCTCATCCAGTGGCACACTGGTGCCTTTACTGGTGCTGAAAGGCTTGTATTTCTCAACAGTGAGAGTGTCAAGTCCTGAGGGGAGCATCAAGGTATTGACGTCACCTGGGCAGCAGAGGGTGGCTGAGGAAACCCTGCTGCACAAACTACTGGCTGGTCAGGGGCTGGAGATGGGAATAGGGCTGTTCAACATTGGGTAGGGCAGCAAAGCAGAGTCTCAGCAGAGGCATTCACCTTATCAGTCAGAGATCAGAGGAAGACAGCAAGGGGCTGCAAGGAGGACACACTATCCAACTCATCAGTTGTGCCATCCAAGTGTCAGCTACCTGCAGATGGTTAAGCGCCAGTGCTGAAGGAGGTTGCATTAATCCAGGGAGGCAGTCTCGGAGATTTGTGCTATTGTACACTGTGACCTGATGTCTCACAGTCCTGATGGCACTTCCCTACCTGCAGCCATCAAGGTCTCTGTTGTCATCTATTTTGATGTGACCCTGTCTTCTCAGGGATCAGCAGTGAGTCTGGGAAGCATCTCACAGTTGGCAGTTCATCATGCCATCAGGCAGGTCATAAATTCCTTCTTCCAGACAGTGCTGCACAATATCCATTCTGACGCAGAGGGGTCAGCACAGGCACAGAGAACATTGCCACTCTTAATACATTCCCCGATCAGACTCTTTAACATCCTCAGGCTTTCATATTGCTATTGATTGCCGAATGAGGCCAGCAGCTGGAACACAGCTGGCATCCACTCCTCACATCTTTGTGCCATTAGGAACACTGGCCATTCAACAATCCAGAGAGTCGCACTCTTTCTGCCTGCTGCTGCCTCTACATCCACACACAGCGATGTTACATACAGATATCCAAGAAGGTGACCACCCCCTCCAAGGAGGAACTCCATGCACTGAGGTCCATGAGCCACGAAGGAGCCCATGCTCTCCACATGGACGCCTCCAGTCTTTGTCCATGGCTCCATGATGCCCCAGGGATGTCTGGCATTCAGGAACGTATCTGCCTCTGATGCTCCAGAATGACCCTGCTGTGACACCCAATTCTGGTTGTGACAACCAAGGCTCAGCATCTTCATCCTGCAGTGTATGATTATGGACGTCCTCTGTCTTCCGAAGGGGACTGCCCAGAGACAAACATGTCTCACTCTCTTCCTCAAGGAGAAGCCTGGACTCACTGTTTGTTTTTCTTTATTTGTTCATGCAATGTGGGCGTCACTGGCTGGGCATTTATTGCCCATCTTTGAGGGTATTTACAAGTCAACCACATTGCTGTGGATTTGGGGTCACATGTATGCCAGACCAGGTGAAGATGGCAGTTTTCTTCCCTAAAGGACATTAATGAACCAGATAGATTTTTATGACAATCAACAATGGCTTCATGGTCATTGGTAGATTCTTAATTCTAGATTTTTATGGAATTCAAATTTCACCAGCTGCCATGGTGGGATTCAAATGCACATCCCATGGGTCTCTGGATTACTGGTCCAGTGACAATACCATTACACAACCACCTCCCATCTAGATACAGAATCTTTGATTAAAGGAATAGCAGCAAAGCAGGAGAGAGGGAATCCATCATTAGAGGGGCAGATTTATGCCTTCTATACTCACTGTTTCCCCAATCACATCTCGCATCATAATCACAAGTTAAAGTTTAAAGTTTATTTTATTAATGTCAGAAGTAGGCTTACATTAACACTGCAGTGAAAATCCCCTAGTTGTCACACTCTAGCACCTGTCTGGGTACACAGAGGGAGAATTTATCATGGCCATTGTACCTAATCAGCACGTCTTTCAGACTGTGGGAGGAAATAGGAGCACTCGGGGGAAACCTAGACAGACATGGGGAGAACATGCAAACTTCACCCAGACAGTGACTCATGCCAGGAATCAAACTCAGGCCTATGGCGCTGTGAAGCAGCAGTACTAACCATTGTGCCACTATGCCGCACCAGTTGCCACATTATGTTAAGTTTAAATGTCCTAAAGCCACTTTGAGAAGCTACAAAGAGAAGTGAAGTAGGTGATTGGTAGTCTAACAAGTGGTTGGGTGAGGGGACAGCGTGCAACAAAGTGGGTGAGAGAATGGAATGATAGATAAGCATGGTGGCACAGTGGTTAGCACGGCTGCCTCACAGCACCAGGGACCCAGGTTCGATTCCCAGCTTGTGTCACTGTGTGGAGTTTGCATGTTCTCCCTAGTCTGCATGGGTTTCCTCCAGGTGGTCCATTTCCTCCCACAGTCCAAAGATGTGCAGGTTAGGTTGATTGGCCATGCTAAATTGACCCTTAGTGTCAGAGAGATTAGAAGGGTAAATACAAAGTGGGTGATAAGGTAGAGTTGCAGGTGGCTAGATGAGGGGTGGAAGATGGATGGGTAGGGTGGCCGGTCATTTGGTAAGGAGGTAGGGTGGTAGGAGTGGGAGAATTGGTAAGGTGACAGGTAAGTGGGTGAAGGAGTAAGGTAGGGCATGACGATAGCTCCTGTGGAGACGGGAGTCATTGGATAGTCCAGTTAGGGCAGGAGCTAGAGGATGGTTAGAATGTGGAGTTTGACACCACAGGAAGTTGAGGTGAACAGGATCAATACTTTGAAACAAAACTAAATACAAACATGAGAAAGAAATTGAAGGATATTTTGAACGGGGATGAATAACGAAGTAAAGATGTCTCATGTGAAACAAACTAGTCAGATCTGCTGTTTCTGTCTTGTAAATACTGGGTTTCATTCACCCAGGATAACTGGCCATTCACCTTCTTACAGCAGTAATCTGATCGCTTTGTTTGAAGTGTTAACAGGATTGAATCGAGTCGATAAGGAGAAACTATTTCTTATGTTGGAAAAATCAAAAATGAGGGAACAACATCTAAAAATTAAAGCTTGGCCATTTACAACAGAAATTAGGAAATAATTTTTCACTAAAATGTAATCAATATCTACAAACTCCCTCTCAAAAAAGGCAATAGATGCTGGGATAATTCAAGCTTTCCCAACTGAGATGAATAGATTTTTGTTAGGTAAGATCATCAAAGGATATGGAGTTATGATAGTTAAATGGAGCTGAGCTACAGATCAACCATCATCCAATTTGGGGAATCTATGGGACTCCAGAAGGGTCCTGGAGTTGGTTCAGCCAGGGAGGGGGAAAGGACCCAGCCGAGATCAGGGTCAGAGTGGGCAGAGGGCAGGCTGAGAAGAGCAGAAGCTGCAGGGGCACGAGAGGAGGGTGAGTGAGTGACAGTCTGGATGGGCAACAGAATGTGGAAATAGGTGGATGATGGCTGATGGGGGTGAGGATGAGAGTAGGTGAAGGTGAGGATGGATCAGGCTGAGGGCAAGCATTGGTGGATGAGGGTGAGTGCATGAGAATAGGTGAAAATGGGTTTGAATGAGAATGGCTGAGGGTGGGTGAGGCTGAGGATGTGGGTGAGAGTGAGGGTGAGGGTAGGTGAGGGGGACAGTGAGAGTGGGTGAGGGTGAGAGTGGGTGACAGTGGATGAGGGGGGTGAGAGTGGGTGAGGGTGAGTGAGGGTGAGGGTGGATGTGGGTGAGGGTGGGGATGAGGGTGAGGGTGGGTGAGAGTGGTGAGGATGAGTGAGGATGAATGTGAGGGTGAGAGTGGGTGAGAGTGGATGAGGGTAGGGGTGAGGGTGAGTGAGTGTGAGGCTTGGTGAGGGTGGGGATGTGAGTGAGTGTGGGTGAGGGTGCATGTGGGTGAGAGTAAGGGCAACTGTGGGTGAGGGAATATGAAACGGCAAGAAGATAAGACTTGGGGACTATTTGTTGAATAACAGAACTTTATTGTCATAAATTTATACACACAAGACATAGAAAGATCTTTTAAGTTTGTTTTTGTGTGTTTGCACCTATTGCATATTAATAATCATTTTTGAGCTTTAACTCTTGAAAATATAGCAAGAATGTTTCTCAGGGCTTCCTTCAGTACGCTGGGAGATCAAAGGGATTCCCATTCCTGAAAAGTTTAGGAAATCTTGATTTCACTAGGTGTGAGGGGCTGAATGGCTGACTCCTGTTCCTAATCTGTGGAATGTGTGGAAATAAATGTTCCTTGGTTTGTTGGTTGTAACCTCAAAAAAAAAAGAGGGATTTTAGCTGTATGTGTTAACCACTTTGATAAAAAAAAAGAGCACAGGAGGATTCTTAGAGTTTGCTGACCCTGGGTTAGAGGCCTTTCACCCTTCACGTTTGAAATCCCCACATTACCACCTCTTTATATGTTGGGCAGTTCAGCATTCCCTTCAGAAAATATGTATTACTTTTTTGACCAACATTGGAAGTGTAAATAGTTTATTCCCAAAGGTGTTTATGATGCAATGATAATTACCCAGCAATTTATTACTCAAGTCATTTACTAGCTGCAATTCTCCAGGAGCAAAAGAAAAATAAAAATGTACAACTCTCAGGAACATGCGCCAAGGTGCCTCTTTCCAGCTGAGATCACCAACATAAATCATTGACTGTCAGCTTTGCTCCAGCTGCCCTTACTGGAGGCCAGTATATATGGTCATATAATGAACAAGTTGATGAATGCGCCATTTTCCAAATACATCTCCACTGATCCAGAGAAATGATGACCTTGAGGTTTCTCTCCAGTGATTCCTTTAATACAGTCAGAATATTTGGAGTTTGGATGAGCAGTGACTAGATATTTTATAACTTTGAAGAATAAACTTTTCGTCCACTGCACTTTCCTGAAAATAACTTTCGAGAAGACTTTGGCCTGAATTTTACCTTTGGGGCAGACCCAAGGTTGATGCAGACAGGAGATGATATGAATCCTGCTCCTACCCAAAATTGTGTTGTTAATACTGTATTACACTGGTTGACCAATTTAGGCTCTCCCAGCCGATGGGCATCTCTGAGTGGACAGGAGGCACAAAAGAATCATGCACTAGGTCCAACCAGAGGAGGCATTTCCCTGAAGGCTGTCAGCAGCTGTGGGGATGGCTGAGGACACTATATGGCTTAAGAGTAATAATCTTACTGATGTTCAGTAATGTCAATAGTACCAGAAGATCGATGAAGGTGGAAGGCAAGTTGGTAGGCTAAATGCCCCCATTTCTTAGATGCATGCCTCTCTGTGCTGGTGCAGGATGTCAGTCCCAGGCAAAACATCCTGACGCCCAAGGTGACAAGAGAAGGTCGTCCCACCTAACTGTGAAGGTCTGGATTGAGGTATCTGCCCAGGTCAGTGAGCATGGCATTGTGTGCTGCACCTGGCTGTAGTGCTGCAAAGGTTTAATGATCGTCTAAGAATGGCAAGGATAAGAGCAGAGATGGCTTGGGCCTGTGTGGCGAGGTGTTGTTGGGTGTCCGTTCCCCTGTGTGCTCTGGGGTCTGAGCGTGTATGCCAACTGGTGCTGAAATCTGCCCTGTCAAGGCTGGACTGTCAGCACATTAAGCCTCAGTGCTCTGGAGTTGGACTGCCACTGGCCAGCACACTCCTCCCAGTCCTAGTGAGATAGGGGTCTGGGATGAACATAAGTATGTAGGTCCCTGTGCATGTGCTGCCGGTATGCACCAGAGTTTACAGGCTCCTCTCATCAGAAAGTGAGAGCTGTTCCAGCCAGATGCAGACGGCACCATGCAGCATCACTCCATTGCCTCATCAGGACACTGTGCACGTATAGTGGAGATGGGGATTAGGTTTGCCTTCCTTCCATAGATGAGTCAACTGCACAAAGTGCAGGCAATCCTGAGGACACCTCTGAGGCATCCAGGAAGACATTGTTCCTGCATCTATGTTATGCTGTCTCTCGGTATCAGGCATCAGCACAGGTACTCACACATCAGTGGGAATTACACCATCATCTCCACATGTAGCACATAGTGGTGAGGACACACCACACTCGCATGAGGAAGTAGTAGAAAGCTTCCCAAAGGGCTGACAGTGGGAGCACGGCTGGAAACCAGAATTATGCTGAGTCCAAGGCTGGTGACCACCCTCTGGAGACGTCTATTTGGCATCTGATGCTGTATGTCCAACAGAATGCACAGGGAGAGCTGTGAGAGCAAACTAATGAGGAATATATAAAACAATAACAGCTTCCTTAAATATATGAAAAGGAAGAGAGAGGTCAAAATAAATATAGTCTTCTGAGAAAATGAATCTGGGAAAATAGTTTTGGAGAACAAGGAAATGGCAGAAGTGTTGAACAGATATTTTGCATCAGTCTTTACAGTGGAAGATACTTCGAATATCCCATTAATACTAAGGAATATAGGAATTAAATACTGTCACCATCACAAAAGAAGTAGTATTAGGCAAACTAATGGGGCTAAAAGCAGATAAATACCCTGCTTTACATCCTAGGATCTTAAAAGAAGTAGCTACAGAGATAGTGGATGTACTGTGTTGTAATTTTCAAAAATCCTTGGCTTTTGGAGAAGTACCAAAGAATTGGAAAACTACCAACATGACATCCCTATTCAAAAAGGGAGGGAAGCAAAAAGCAGATAATGATAGGCCGATTAACCCAACATCAATTGTTGGAAAAATGTTGGAATCAATTATAAAGTAAAGCAGCACATTTGGAAAATTATAATCTCATCAAACAGTGCCAGCATGGCTACATGGAAGAGAAATCGTATCTGATTAATTTATTAGAGTTTTTCAAGGAAGTCTCAAACAGAGTGGATAGAGGGGAACCAGT
The DNA here is from genome assembly GCF_965287045.1 of Carcharhinus amblyrhynchos. Lineage (NCBI taxonomy): Eukaryota > Metazoa > Chordata > Chondrichthyes > Carcharhiniformes > Carcharhinidae > Carcharhinus > Carcharhinus amblyrhynchos. Next base: position 23,658,583 of record NC_137328.1, on the reverse strand, counting down.
AGATGTGTTGTATTTGGAGTTCCAGAAGGTGTTCAACAAGGTACCTCACAAAAGGTTAATTCATAAGATAAGAGCCGATGGTTTTTGAGGTAGTATTTTGGCTAGAGAATTGACTAATGGGCAGGAAACAGCAAGCGGGGATAAGGAGTTCTTTTTCAGGTTAGTGACCAGTAACCACAGGGATCAGTGCTGTTTACAATCGATATCAATGACTTGGAGGAAGGCAGTGAATGTACTGGAGTCAAATTTGTAGATGACACTAAAATAGGTGGAAAGGCAAGTTACGAGAGGGATATAAACAGGTCATTAGGACGGCTAATGGAATGTTGGCCCTTATTTCAAGGGTTATAAGAGTTGGGAAGTCTTCCTGCAACTGTACAAAGTAATAGCGAGGCCACATGTGGAGTGCTGTGAGCAATTTTGGTCCCCTTATTTAAAGAAAGATATTATTTCATTGGAGGCAGTTCAGATAAGATTCACTAGGATGATCCCCAGTACAGAGGGATTGTGTTTTATGAAGAAAGGTTAAACAGGCTGGGACTCTACTCATTAAAATTTAGAGTATTGAGAGGTGATCTTATTGAAATGTAGAGGATCTGTAAGAAATTTGACAGGGTAGATGCTGAGAGGATGTCTCCTTTCTTATGAGAGTCCAGGAGCAGAGAGCATAGACTCAGAATAAAGGGGTGCCAACTAAGACTGAGATGAGGAGGAATTTCCTCTCTCAGACATTGTGGGTCTTTGGAATTCTTTGCCACAGAGAGCTGTGGGGGCAGAATTCTTGAGTAGAGTGAAAGCTGTGATAGATTTCTGATCAGGAAGGGAATCAAGCTTTATGGGGAAAGGACATGAAAAGGAATGTGAGGAATGTTGGATCAGCCATGATCCTATTGAATGAGGGAGCAGGCTCAAGGGGCCAAACTGCCTACTCCTGTTCCTATTTCTTATGGTCCACCTGCAAGTTCCCCTCCAAGCCACTCACCAGTCTGACTTGAAATATATCTCCATTCTTTCATTGCAACCACAATACATTTTTGCTTTAAACAGTGCAAACAGTTTTAAATAGGTCCAGCAAGCAATGATATTGGGATCCCTGCTGACATGTGGAGACAATAAAGAGTGTGGTTAGCATTGGCTGGTACTCGGCAATCATTATAAAGAACCGACAGCTCCAAGTTGCTTGTTACTGCACTATATCAAACACATTGCAATCCCCACATCCTTTTCAGGGGTTATCCAATTTATACCCCTGTGTGTTCAATTCACATTTATTCATTGTAAGGTACAGATTGTTTTGGGCCATTTAAATGTCATGAACTTTTGATCCTTTGGCTATTGTGAAGAACACAGCCTGTAAATTAACCACAAATCACAGACTTTTGTCAGGAAAAGGTCACAACTTTAGACAGTGCAACAAACAAATGACAGAGGGTGGCCCTTTCATACTAGTCAGAAGCAGAAAGACTAAACCTCAAAAGCACGGAATGACAACAAACTGCAGACTGAGACAACATGAGGAGAAAGAAGAATCACTTAGATACCCCAGCACTGAACAGAACAACAGTCTGGTCAGTTTTCTGTTCTGAGTCCTTCAGAAGTTGTGAACATTTCTTCAAGCTCTTGTTTATTGTCGTTGAGTTATCAAAGAAAGATTTTAGTAATCTGTGGTTGTCTTTGTTCAAGGGTAGAACTAATAATGTGAATATTTTCCAAAATGTTCGAATGAACAAAATTAATAATACTACAAAAACCCTCTTCTTGTTAAATGTACCCTTAAAACTGACAGCGTAAATTAGTTGGTAAATAGCCCATCTTTGCAGAGCTAATTTGTAGCAAGTTAATTGCTAATTGCTGCTGGAGTATGTTGCAGAGATGTGCATGGGATAAAGGACCTATTGCATGTGTGATGGCACCCCAACCATCGGCTTCAACATTCTCTTCCTCTGCCACTGACGCTCACTGACAGCTGTGTGTACCATCTATAAGATGCACTGCAATAACTCGCTAAGGCTCTTTCAACAGCACCTTCCACACCCATGATTTCTGCCACCTAGAAGGACAAGGATGATCCATAAATTTGGCCCATTGAATATGCATCAACTTTCTGAAAGGGCAACTTATTCAGAAAATAGGGTGCGGGCCTAAAAATGGGTTTTATGCCCAACGCCAAACACTTTGCAATCATTCTGGCCCTTTGTTACTGGTACAATTGGCCCAGAAAGGCCAATTAGCATTTTTGAAGTAGCAGCTGCATTCTCCCAGCTCTCAGATGCTTTAGGCACGATGCAAGCCTGGTGAGAATCATTACTGGTCTCCATTAGCGGACACCAAGTACGATGGCCACACTGGGGGACTTGGAGGTCATCCAATCCCCGGGTGTTCAGAGACATGGCTGGGCAGTGTCCATCTGACAGTGCCCTCCTGGCATGGCAGTGCCTGAATGGAGATAAGATCTGACTGTGTTGGGATGGTTTTGAGTGGAGAATTGTGAAGAGATGGGCCATGAAGGGAAGGCATGTTGAGAGTCATGAAGGCGGACCCATTGACCCAATCCCCCAATGCCAGTGATCTGTGTCAGGGAGGGGATGGACAAGTATGGTGCTGAGGGTGGTAGGAAGGGTGTCCTGATACTTATGGTGGGGAGGAAGTCTTCCTAAGCTCTGTGAGATCAGGGCACAATTCCAAAACTTGAAAAAGAAACTTTCAACATGGAGTTTGCAGCTCGACTTATCAATGTGTTTAGGCTGCGCCCCTGCCAGAACCAGCATGCAACTCACTGCTCTTGCAAAAGTGACTAAGTGAGGGACAATTGTGGTCCAGTCCACACTAGACAGACCTACTTGGATCGCTCCAGTTTTCTCACCATTATGGGCATGAACTTACAAACATGTCCCGTCTGACTTTTGGCAAGGCGAGGTGGTAAGATTGGACAGGAGGCAGAAAAATGAGAAACATGCCTGGTTTATTGCCTCTCCCCAGTGAGCTCAGGCTTCTTCCCCCTCTCCCCCACCCCCCGCCACCCCCCACCCTCCCCACACCCATTGCAGGTGAGAATCACATCCTGGCACTATTTTTGCACTCAGTGCCATAAGATTGCATTTTCAAACTCACCCAAAAATCAGATCTGAAACTCTTTCTCACTGATTCAGCACTTGGAATTTTTTTTTAATAAATCCCACCCTTAGTCACTTTTTTGGAAAAATTCTGCCCAAAATCTCCAACAACTGAAAGATCCAGTTTCTAAAATGTTAAACTGATTGATTATCCTTGCTCTGTTAAACGAGAATCTCATTTGCATTCCTCTGTTCCTGAATCAAAGAAAGTTTGGAAAATTGTAGCTTGTTCCTTCATGATTTCCACCTTGTTTTCTTCGGTATTCTTGGATGCATCTCATCAGATCCTGGTGACTTATCAACTGTAAATGCAGTCAGCTCATATATCATCTCTTCTTTATTAATTTTAACCCATTTACTGCTTCCACTGATTTGCCTTCACTTTCACTATGATTTGGGCAGCATCTTCTTCCTCAGTACAGATTAGGTGTGGAGTACTCACTACCTCAGTCATACTCCTTCCCACTATAAATAAATCCCCTTCGGTCTCCAATCACCCCAAACTCCCAAATTTCCAGGTCGTCAACTCAGCAGCAATGAGGGGCTAAATTAATTCACTCCACTGCTGTCAATTCTAACAAGTTATCAATGTTCAAATAGTTTGCTTCAAATTGCATTACATAGAGGGGTTGTTCAAAAGCATGTGTAAATCGATAGATTAAAATTACCACTGTAAATTATGGAGTGAGGACGTGGTGTACAGAGATTAAAAGAGCTGTGGCAGCTTTCCCACAGAAATGTATTTCTTAATAAAGCAACTGGCTGTTTGCCTAAAGATAATAAGCATTCTTATTAAAACATCCATCTGAAGACAAAAAAAAAGACACGGTCTGAGGTCCGGTATGTCCTGCATTCCTCAAACACACCAAGAATTACATGTAACACAATGATAATACCAGCACTTCTGACATTAAAATGTTTGTGCCCTTTCCAAGGACTCACAAGGGGAGGGGGAGGGAAAAAAAACCTCCCAAACACTGAAAGGTCTGGTCTCCAACAGTTACTGCAACATGAATCCTTGAAAAGGTAAAGGTGGCATGATTTATGAAGAGTCTGAAAGGAAAGTCTCATTGGGCATCCTTTCAAACCAAGAGAGGCAGAAAATAGAAAGGAAAATCACCACAGGAGATTGGCTGGAGGCTGTGCACAATGCTTGGGTTATATAAACATTAGACTCCCAGAAAGAAAACCTACCAGAGCAGGACACTATTTACCCATAAATTATGAATGTAAGCAAAGGCAGAAACTATAATGGGAATGAAATGCAGTCCAGGGAGCAGAATTGACACAAAATGAAATATATACTCTATAGAGTAATAACTAAGGCTGGGACATGAACAGAAAGTGAGAAAGAAGAGGGAGATAAACAATTGTGCTGGGACTACAAGCCTTCCCTGAAAGAGTTTAAAACAAATGAACCCACAAGGTTAGATTGCATTTATCCAGACTGCCAAGAGAGATGAGCAAGGACATGAGCACGGCATCAGCAATCATTATAAAAGTCAACAGACACTGCGGAGGCACTGACAGACTTTAAACAAACTAATGTAGCACCCACCATCAAAAAAGCTGATAAAACATACAAAATAAGCGACTGTCATTCAATTTAATGTGAAATAATTAAATTTATTACACTGAGGCTTATTCGTACCACAGCAACCTCAACACAACTTTAGGCAGGAAGGTTTCTGTCTGATTAATCTCCTTGACTACTTCAGGAAATGACAACCATGTGATTCAGTTCAACTTCCAGTCCTTAAATTTATTTATTAGTGTCACATTATATTAACTGCAATGAAGTTACTGTGAAAATCCCTAGTCGCCACACTCTGGCACGTGATCGGGTCACTGAGGGAGAATTTAGCATGGGAATGTATCTAACCAGCACGTCTTTTGAACTGTGAGAGGAAACCAGAGAACCCGGAGGAAACCCACGTAGGCACAGGGAGGACATGAAGACACCGCACAGACAGTGACCCAAGCCAGGAATTGAACTTAGGTCCCTGGCACAGTGAGGGTTTTATTTGCCAGGGTGCGCCTCCAAAAGTTATTTCATAAAGTTCCACCTGAAAGATTATTCTCAAATTCATGGGATTCAGTGTAAAAATTGTCTATGGGTAAGAAATTGGCTGAAAGGAAGAAAACAATGGAGTGAAATTTATCACAAGACTAGCCCAATTTATTCTTGAAAATATTATTTAAACTTTCAAGGAACTGGAACTGTTGCAATTTGAAATGCAACAGAGCAAATTATTTAAAAATGAAAAGCCATATTGTGAGGTGAAGAAAACAAACAAGGCATCCTCAGGGGAGTTTGAAGGACGTTCTCTATCATTCCGAGATCCAGTGAAACTGTCTAAGGAAGAGTTATTAAAATGCAAAGTGCTACATATTGAAACAATAGTTGCCTTATATAGACCAGATCCACCCCCCTCCCCACACCCGCCAAAATCCCACCACCCACCAAACTCCTTGAAAATACACAATAAGTGAAATGAACAGGTCAGGTTGCAGATACTCAGAAAAAATTGCAAGAAATACCTCAGCATACAAAACAGGCTAAAGCTCACTCTCTCTTTAGAAAAATTGTATCACCCAATAAGGGTCTTTAGAAGCAACCTACCAGTGATCCAAGGTCCTGTAATAACTGCTTCATCTTCTACTGAATCTATAAAACTAATATAAACTGACTGCAACAATTAAATATCTATACTTCAAGAACAATCAATGGATACTTAACTGCATTTTCTTTTAACATTTCTCATTGGACTGTAACTCCCCTTATTTATGATATTATGTATGTGTGTGTGTGTGTGTGCACGCATGTGTGTGTCTATGTGCATGTGCAGGGGTGTGTGTGCGCATGAGTATGTATGTGTGTGCATGCATGCGTGTGACTGCATTAATATTATTTACTAGGATTTAGTAGTGAATAAATTGTCCTTCCTTTCACTCAAGAAAATTTTGTTTGATTGGCCCCTTATCGTTCACTGATTAGATAAGAATATATACTGAAGAAGGAGACCATTCACCCCATGAGTCTGCACTGACCACAATCCCACCCAGACCCTATCCCCATAACCTTATGTACTTACCCTAGCTAATCTCCCTGACATTAAGGGGCAATTTAGCATGGCCTATCCAACAAACCAGCACATCTCTGGACAGTGGGAGGGAACCAAAGCACCTGGAGGAAACCCACGCAGACACGGGGAGAATGTGCAAACTCCACACAGACAGTGACCCAAGCTAGGAATCCACCCTGGATCCCTGGCACTGTGAGAGAGCAGTGCTAACCACTGTGCTGCCCCTTAACTGCTTAAATGCATTCTGATTTGGAAAAGGTGTATCTTTGTGAAAAAGAAACTTGAACTTTTGTTGTGACCAACCGAAAAGACCATCTTCAGCCAGAAGTGCTGAGTTGATGACCAATCCCTATTTCTTCCCAGCACTACAGACGCCAGATCACTCAATTCTGTTCATTCCACGTGATATCAGGAAATGACTCAGTGCAGTGGATACAGTACTGTACACTAAGGGTCAATTTAGCATAGTCAGACCACCTAATTTGCACATCTTTAGACTACGAGAGGAAACCAGAGCACCCGGAGAAAATCCACGCGGACACAGGGAGAACATGCAAACTCCACACAGGCAGTCACCCAAGGCTGGAATTGAACCAGGCACTGTGAGGTTTTGACTGATGTATTGCATTTGACTTTCTAGCAAGCTTTTCCGTGCACCAAACATTTAGTTATGCGCACCCTCAACCAGCTAGTCTGGATCATTGACGTCCTTATCTGACATCTCTTCATGCTCCAAGCGCAGTGTCATTCTCTGACCTGGAGGTTTCAAATATAAGATTGAGAGATAGTGTCCCTTCATCTTCACTATTTCTCACTTTTCCCCCTCTGGCAGGGAAGGCTCCCATTCTTGCGCATCTGAACTCAAAAATCGGACAAGAATTGATTATGATAAGAATGAAGGTGACAATAAGAAATACTACTTAAACTCTGCAGGTTGCAAGTGAGAACAGTGAGATGAGGGAGAAGTAGGAAGAGAGAAGGATTAGAATGCACAGGCCATCGCCATTGATCCCCTCAGCACCTGAGGAATGGGTTATATTTTTGTAATGAACTGCAGGAGGAACCAGTAAAATCTGTGAGTAGAATGACAAAATGAAGGTCTGTGATGGAGAAGAAATGGGTGATGCGGGGGAGCTGTGGTTGAAGTTACGATTGTTTGATCATATGGAACCAGGCTGTCTGTCTTGTATCTTTCTGTCCCTTTCTTCCATTTCCTCTTACATTTCCTCCTCTACCACCCCCTCCTCTTCATCGTGTTCTTTCTTTTCCCATTGATGGTGGCAAGGGCCATTCCTCCATTAATTTGTGCCACATGCTATGCATTCTGCAGATTCGGATTGGCTCAGGCAGAAAAATCACTCATTGAGGGCACAAATGGTGCATTCACTAATGTTCCTCATAGTAACACTCAATTTCAATTTGCAGCTATCCAAACTTGCAGTTTGGATAGCTGCAAATTGACTACATTCAGTTCACATCTACCCTCCACTCATTCATAATGTTAAAGATCACTAATTCTTCTCTCTAACAAAAAAGCAGTTCAGCCTATGCTGTTAGCTGTAATCTCTCAGTCCTGGTAAATGCTTGTTTTGCATTTTCTCCAGTGTCTTTAAGTCAGTTTTATAATTCAGAGCAGAAATGTGCACGGAACTGGTCTCTATACGTGTTCAACACAATTTCACTTCTTTGAATTCTCAACCCCTCAAAATAAATCCCAGTGTTTAACATTTGTAATTGTTTTGCTGACCTGCAATGATGCTTTTCATGATTTATCTGTGTTCCTATTCCTTTTTCTCTTTAATCACATTCAGTTTCTTATTTTTGAATGCATGTTAAGGTTTATGTATTTCATACCAGTGTCCATCACGTCACATTTATCTGTGCTAAAAATTACTTGCTGCTCAATTGACCAGACTGCAAGTTTTCTAATAGTCAAAACAGTTCAGCAGTTTTGTCATCAGCAATGAGGATAGCGATTTTGTCATCACATTGCTCTCAAATAATCCTGGGAAACAATCAGGAAGGAGGGGCAATGGAGAGAATGGCAGTGAGGGTGGGGAGTGCTGCGGGGCATCACAGGGTTGCTGAGAGAACCACTCCTGCTTCCACATTCAGGTATATATTACAAAGGTCACCTCTTTGGTGGCAGACAGCAGCATTCACTATAAGATACAGCGGAAACTAGGCATGTTGGCAATGCTGAGGGCTTGGAGGTCATTGAAGCCCTTGGGTAGTTGGAGACATGGCTGTGTAGTGCCCGCAGCACACTAGCAGTGTCCACCTGTCACACTGGCAATGGCCACCTGGCACACCATTATTCCAGGGGAAGGGCAAAGGGGTTGGGGTTTGAGACGGGGGTTGAGTACAAGGCTATGATGGGGGGGTTGTGAAGGGCTGGGGCATGAAAGAGGGGGGTATGTCGGGATGTCGGGGGCCATGCTGGTGGATCCATTGGGAGGGCCCCAATACTGGCGATCCATGTCAGGATGGTGGGGGGGGTGGTCGTGATGGTGGTTGGTGTCAATGTGGAGTGTTGCTGATGTATGATGGGGGGAAGGGAGGAGTGCCTTAGTGCACTGTGAGATTTGGGCACCCTTTCAAAATGGCACTCAATCGCTTTGCAGCCAGGTTCACCAGTGTGTTTAAGCCCCATCGCTCCCAGAACCAGCATGGCAAGTTCTGCTCCGTATTGATGAAGCTGAAACCTGTTTTCCTGACTGCAGTCGGTCTGTACCAGCAGTGTTCAGGCCAATCCACTTGTGTAAATAGGGCCTGAAACAAGCTAGGTCCCTATTTGCATCTGAAAGGAACTGGTTTTGGTACAGCTAGGTCTGGAATCTCTTTTGCTGCTTCTACTAATGGCAAGCAGTAAGACACAGGTGAATATTGCCTGCTAATCTTAAATGCTTATAGGTGGCCAATTTGTGATTGTAAATGGCATTGAATATCTAGGCCATAATCTCTTGAAGGTTAAATGAACTCTATTCCTGAGCAAGCCATCAACTTTGTTTTCTTCATTTAAGGAAGATATTAAGGAATTCAATGAGTGTGAATTTCTTACACCTAATAACTTTGGAGAGGCTAAGATTCAAAGGCACAACCTCAAAGTAAAGGGACGATCCTTTAGAATCGAGATGAGGAGGAACTTCTTCAGCTCATATGTGGTGAATCTATGGAATTCATTGCCACAGAAGACTGTGAAGGCCAAGTCATTGAGTGTATTTAAGACAGAAACAGATCGGTTCTTGATTGATAAGGGAATCAAAGGTTACGGGGAAAAGTGAGAGAATGGGGTTGATAAACATATCAACCATGTCTGAATCAGGTGATCAAGAAGGCGAATGGAATGCTAGCCTTTATAGCGAGGGGGATAGAATATAAAAGCAGGGAGGTCTTGCTGCAACTGTACAGGGTACTCGTGAGGCTGCAGCTGGAGTACTGTGTGCAGTTTTGGTCGCCACACTTGCGGAAGGATATATTGGCCTTGGAGAGAGAGAAGGTTCACTAGGCTGATACCGGAGATGAGGGGGTTAGCCTATGAGGAGAGACTGAATAAACTGGGTCTGTACTCGTTGGAGTTTAGAAGGCTGAGGGGGGATCTTATAGAGACATATAAGATAATGAAGGGGATAGATAGGGTAGAGGTAGAGAGATTCTTCCCGCTTAGAAAGGATAGCAGGACTAGAGGGCACAGCCTCAAGATAAGGGGGGGGCTGCAGTTTAGATCGGAGTTGAGGAGGAACTTCTTCACTCAAAGGATGGTGAATCTCTGGAATTCTCTGCCCGTTGAAGTGGTGGAGGCTACCTCACTGAATATATTTAAGTCATGGGTGGATAGGTTTCTGATAGACAAGGGAATTAAGGGCTATGGGGAGAAAGCGGGAAAGTGGAACTGATCCACTTCAGATCAGCCATGATCTTTTTGAATGGTGGGGCAGGCTCGAAGGGCTAGATGGCCTACTCCTGTTTCTATTTCTTATGTTCTTATGTTCTTATGAATGGTGGTGCAGACTCGATGGATTGAATGGTCTAATTCTGCTCCTACATTTTGTGGTCTTATTAATGACATGCATGCCTTCTGCTCCAGTTTTTTCACATCAAAATGGAATGTAGATTTTACCATATTGGCAATATTAGAAGGTTGAATAAAAACTAGACCAACTTTGTTATGTAATGGCAGCAATAGAAGTCCCATTTTTGTACAATTGTTTTAATGTTGCACCAATGCCTATGTCAGACATGGAAGTTTTGTCACTACAATAGTAATTCCAATTGAGAACATAGAACATAGAACATTACAGCGCAGAACAGGCCCTTCGGCCCACGATGTTGTGCCGACCAGTTAAAAAACAATGACCCACTAATCTAAACCAATCCCTTTTCGTCCATAAACCTATCCACGGATCTCTTAAACGCCCCCAAACTAGGTGCATTTACAACTGCAGCAGGCAGGGCATTCCAATCCCTCACCACCCTCTGGGTAAAGAACCTACCCCTGACATCCGTCCTAGAACTACCCCCCCTTAATTTAAAGCCAGGCCCCCTCATGCTAGCTTTCTCCATCCAAGGAAAAAGGCTATCACTATCCACCCTATCTAAACCTCTAATCATCTTATATGTTTCAATAAGATCCCCTCTTAGCCGCCTTCTTTCCAGTGAAAACAACCTCAAATCCCTCAGTCTCTCCTCATAGGACCTCCCCTCCATACCAGGCAACATCCTGGTAAACCTCCTCTGCACCCTCTCCAAAGCCTCCACATCCTTCCTGTAATGTGGGGACCAGAACTGCACACAGTACTCCAAGTGCGGCCGCACCAGAGTTGTGTACAGTTGCAACGTGACGCTGCGACTCCTAAATTCAATCCCCCTACCAATAAACGCCAAGACACCGTATGCCTTCTTAACAACCTTATCTACTTGATTCCCAACTTTCAGGGATCTATGTACACATACACCTAGATCCCTCTGTTCATCCACACTATTCAAAGTCCTCCCGTTAGCCTTATACTCAACACATATGTTATTCCTACCAAAGTGAATTACCTCACACTTCTCCGCATTAAACTCCATCCGCCACCTCTCGGCCCAGCTCTGCAACCTGTCTAAGTCTCCCTGCAAACTACGACACCCTTCCTCACAATCTACCACACCTCCGACTTTGGTGTCATCAGCAAATTTACTAATCCACCCAACTATACCCTCATCCAGATCATTAATAAAAATTACAAATAGCAGTGGCCCCAAAACAGATCCCTGAGGCACACCACTCGTAACCGAACTCCATGACGAATATTTACCATCAACCACCACCCTCTGTCTCCTATCTGCTAGCCAATTCCTGATCCAATTTCCTAGACTACCCTCAATCCCATACATCTGCATTTTCTGCAGAAGCCTACCATGGTGAACCTTATCAAATGCCTTACTAAAATCCATATATACCACGTCAACTGCCTTACCCCCATCCACCTCTTTGGTCACTTTCTCAAAAAACTCAATAAGGTTAGTAAGGCACAACCTCCCCGCTACAAAAACATGCTGACTACCTCCAATCAATTCATTACTCTCCAAATAACTATAAATCCTATCCCTAATAATTTTTTCTAAAACCTTGCCCACAACAGAAGTAAGACTCACCGGTCTATAATTCCTGGGGAAGTCTCTGTTCCCCTTCTTAAACAATGGGACAACATTCGCTATCCTCCAATCTTCCGGTACTATACCAGAGACCAACGACGACCTGAAGATCAGAGCCAGAGGCTCTGCAATCACCTCTCTTGCCTCCCAGAGAATCCTAGGGTAAATCCCATCCGGACCAGGGGACTTATCTATTTTCAAACCCTCTAGAATATTCAGCACATCCCCCTTATCAACTGCAATACTGTCTATTTTACACCCCTGCAACCCAGTGTCCTCCTCAGCTATATTCATGTCCCCCTGCGTGAACACCGAAGAGAAATATTGGTTCAATGCCTCTCCAATCTCTTCCGGTTCCACACACAACTTCCCTCTACTGTCCGTAACTGGCCCTAATCTTGCCCTAACCAACCTTCTGTTCTTGACATACCTATAGAACGCCTTAGGATTCTCCTTAATCCTATCAGCCAAAGTCTTCTCATGTCCTCTTTTAGCCCTTCTTAACTCACTCTTCAACTCCCTCCTAGCCAAGAAGGATTGACTTTGAGATCAAGCACTTTTAGCAAGGAACGGAGGTCACAAGAAACACTGGTCAGGATATAGAGTCATAGAGGTTTACAGCATGGGAACACCCTTCGGCCCAACTTGTCCATACCGCCCTTATTTTTTGTTTAAAATCCCTAAGCTATTCCCAATTGACCGCATTTGGCCCATATCCCTCTATCCCCCTCGTACCTATGTAACTATCTAAGTTCTTTTTAAAAGACAAAATTGTACCCGTCTCTACTACTACCTGTGGTAGCTTGTTCCAGACACTCACCACCCTCTGTGTGAAAAAATTGCTCCTCTGGACATTTTGTCCGACCCCAAAGATGTGCTCTTAGGCTGATTGGTGTACCAAATTGACCCTACACTATTCTCCCCTGAATCTGGCTACATTAGGGGTACCATTCACATACACACGGGGCAGGGTAGGTGTAGGAAAATGCTTTGTTGAAATGGCAGAGTGGGCTCGTTGGGCTGAAGGGCCTGTTTCCCGTGCTGGGTTGTTCTTTGTTCTTTGTATCTCTCCCCTCTCACCTTAAACCTATACCCTCTAGTTTTAGACTCCCCTACCTTTGGGAAAAGATATTGACTATCTACATTCTCAATGCCCCTCATTATTTTATAGACCTCTATAGGTCACCCCTCAACCTCCTACGCTCCAGAGAAAAAAGCCCCAGTCTATTCAGCCTCCCCTTATAACTTAATCCATCGAGTCCCGGTAGCGTCCTAGTAAATCTTTTCTGCACTCTTACTAGTTTAATAATATCCTTTCTATAATAGGGTGACCAGAATTGCACACAGTATTCCAAGTATATCTCAGGCTCCATGGCTATGATCCTCCATGGATTGGAGAAAAGATTCCCAAATCATTTTCTGTGAGTCTCATTCCTCACCAGGAATGCCCAATTGGAAATCAGCCCTTTGCATTTTTCTAGCACTCTTCGCACCCTCAGGATACCTCAAAGCACTTCAGAAGCCTTGAACTATCTTCTTGGAAATGTATTTGCTGCTTGTTAAAGGCAAACTTAAGAGCCACATTTGCACAGAAGAAAATCCTACAGGCAGCAAATGAGATAAATGATGAGTAAGTTTTTTTGTTGTATTATCTGAAGAATAATCACTATTGAGCACATCAGGACTTTAACTTTTTGATTTGATTTGGTTTGATTCATTGTTGTCACATGTATTGGTATACAGCGAAAAGTATTGTTTCTTGCGCACTATACAGATAAAGCATACTGTTCATAGAGTACATAGGGGAGAAAGAAAGAAGAGGGTGCAGAATGTAGCATTACAGTCATAGCTAAAGTGTAAAGAAAGGTCAGCTTAATATAAGATAGGTCGATTCAAAAGTTAGATGGCAGCAGGAAAGAAGCTGTTCTTGAGTTGTTGGTAGGTGACGTCAGACATTTGTATCTTCGGCAGGGAAACGTCCCTACTCCTGAGATACATGAAATCTATTTTTTATGTATAACTGAACAATTTTAGCAAAGATGGCACCACCAGCAATACAGGGCTCCTTCAGTGCTGTATTGTCCATTTAAATTACATTTACAAGTCCTCCAATAATATCACAGCTTATTGATTCATAGTGGAGAGCCACGCTAATGCTGGTATATTATTGTACCAGCCAATAATTCTTATTTTCATGAAACCAGTATAAGGAAAGTTTCTCCAGTACTTACAGGAATTTATAAAACACTATTCTGAAAATCCACCCATTTTGATTAACTTCTGTATGGTAGCATCATAGAAAATTAGGTGCATTAGATTCACAGTTTTAACGCAACCCAATTAGAGTTAATAATGGTTTTGTTATAAGAGCTATTACTACAATTTTCTTTCTGACCTGAAACTGCTTTCTATGTGACACTAATCCCTTATTACTGAGAGCATTGAGATGTAATTTAGCTATTATCAGGACAACTGTGAATAGGGAAAAATGGGTCATTTGCTATGAGTTAAGTAGGAGCTATCTATCTGAGTCACTGAACTGAGGCAGAGTCTGCAAACAGATTCTTATTCTTATTTACCCACTTCTAAAGGTGATGCTTTGCAGGGTTACCAGACTTGCTCCTGAGCACACTGCAATTTAAAGAAGTGGCAGATAAGGAGAATGAGCACCATTAAATAAGAATTTAAATAAATCTCGGGAAGACTTGCCGACAGCCCCAGTGGAAGAGCTTTGGACTCCCAATCCAAGGCTGCATGATTCATTAAAACGAGCGAACACTCCCAGGCCAAGTTGCAGCTTAAGCTTGACTGCAAATGAATTATGGTATTGTATCCATTGTCACGCATCACATGACTTTGCTCTTTGATTAAACAACTGTGCTTACTTGCCACAAGCCTCTGACACTTATGCAGATTTAAAATATAAATATTAAACGAGTGTGGATTGTTGCAAGGAAATGATGTTTCACCATGCTGCAAAGACAATTCAGATTGCAGTTTAGTTCCAGTAGATTTAACACCAAAAGTCATGTCTGCAATTTTCCTCCTTGTGTGATTACACCTATATTTCCCTCATCTATTCCCAGCTCCTGATCAGTCATTTTGATCTCCATTCCTCATCCTTCTCCATAACAAGGAGACTGGTATGTAGAACAAAGTTTTGCTACATTATGTGATGACAATAGCTGCAAATGTTATGTGCAGCATACCATTCATAGAGTACATAGGGGAAAAAGAAAGAGGATGCAAAATCATATCTAGAGTGTAGAAAAGGAGAAATAATCAGTCCCGAAAAGGGGATTTCCTGCTTGTCTATTGTATGACAATACCAATGATACCCCGGCCTACCAAGGTCTGCAAACCAAACATCCCCAACTTCTCACTGAAGAAAATATAGCGTACCAACTTAAAGTGGAAAATGAGAGAACAAGTCATGGGTATGGCATTTCCCTCACTTTATCTTATGCTGCCAGTCTTGACATCTGCCAGTTGATGTTGCCAAATTTATTTACCTGACAGCGGTGAAATCATGATCAGGCAGGGAATGAGGTTAGCCCATTGCACTTGGGGTCTGCTGATGCCTGCGATTGTGGTTTGCCTAAGCTAGGATAGAGTAAAGGATCAGGGTAGCCAATGAGGTTAAACAGAGGCTTTATCGAATGCAATTTTTCAAAGCCATCTCAGCTTTTGTCTAAGATGAAACATTAGATCAAGTCCAGGATGGGGTAGAATGCTTCATCGTGTTAGCTTTGATCTGATGATTCAAGAACCAAAAGATTTGGTCCCTGCTAATCTGTTCCTGATGGTGATTGGTTGTAGGCTAAGTCATCCTACTCTTCTTAGAATAGTCACATCTGCCAAAACAGAGGCGCACATTCTGATTTAACCTGTCTTCCAAAAGACACATGGCCATCTGGTACTCCCTTAATACTGCACTGCGACATGGGTTTAGACCATGTGCTTAAGCTTTTCACCCACAACCACCATGACTCCTGGACAAGAGTGAGCTTTTTGATCATAGAATCATAGAATCCCTATAGTGTAGGAGGGGACCATTTTGCCCACTCAGTCTACACCAATTCTCTGACAGAGTATCTTACCAGGCCCTCTCCCCTGCCCTATCCCTGTAACCCCACCATGGCTAATTCATCTAACCTAGACATCTTGGGACACTAAGGGGCATTTTAGCATGGCCAATCCATATAACCTGATGTCACATAGCCAATTAACTTCTATTGATTCATGTACCTGATCCATTAATTTTTCAATTTAGCATAACAAGTGACTGAGAAACTTAACCTCAAAAAGTCTTTTTGTTGTCAGTTGCACTGTTATGTTCAGTTTTTAATAGTCAAAGTTCAACACAAAATGAGAAGCATGACAACCTAACACATTTTGTGGTGGTGGCTATGAATTAATGACTTCTTCTGCTGATGTTGCACAGTATAACTTGTAGTTGGTTTCATATATAACAGCACAATTTGCTATTCTTTCTAAAAGCTATTCAGTTTGAAGAGATTGGTCCTATTGCCACTGTTATTTTGCTGATCAAGATGATATTACATGAGTGAGGGTTGAGGATAGTCAGTGGCTTATGAATGAATGTAAGCAATAATTTCATAAACCAAAGGTGGTGGAAAAGCCCTAGAACTTAGAGATGAACAATCCAACTGAATGCTCTTCAGAGCTCAGATCTAGGGGTACATGTTCATAGCTCCTTGAAAGTGGAGTCGCAGGTAGACAGAGTGGTGAAGAAGGCATTCGGCATGCTTGGTTTCATCTGTCAGAACATTGAATACAGGAGTTGGGATGTCTTGTGGAAGTTGTACAAGACATTGGTAAGGCCACATTTGGAATTCTGTGTGCAATTCTGGTCACCCTGTTATAGAAAGGATATTATTAAACTAGAAAGAGTGCAGAAAAGATTTACTAGGATGCTACCGGGACTTGATGGATTGAGTTATAAGGAGAGGGTGAATAAACTGGGACATTTTTCTCTGGATCGTAGGAGGCTGAGGGGGTGACCTTATAGAGGTCTATAAAATAATGAGGGGCATAGACAAGGTCAATATCTTTTCCCAAAGGTAGGGGAGTCTAAAACTAGACAGCATAGATTTAAGATGAGAGGGGATACAAAAATATCCAGAGGGTCATTTTTTTCACACAGAGGGTGGTGCCAGAAGTAGCAAAAGCTGCTAGAGGTAGTAGTAGAGGCAGGTACAATTTTACCTTTTAAAAGCATTTAGATAGTTACATGCATACGATGGGCATAGAGGGAAATGGGCCAAATGTGGGCAATTGGGATTAGCTTTGGGGTTTAAAATAAATAACGGCAGCATGGACAAGTTGGGCCAAAGGGCCTGTTTCCATGCTGTAAACCTCTATGACTCTAGATAAAGTGATTTCCTAAGCAATGGCTCAGGAATGTAAATTTGTGCAGCTATTCTAACATGTGATCACCAGGTTCAGTATGTTAATGGGTCTTCTTCTCGGAGGTAGCAGATATCACAAGAGCTAGAAAATCTAGCCTGCAGAAGTTCTCCACTCCTGTAAGGTCAAGGAAAATGAACCTCTCTCCGTGCAAGCTGTTATATGCATCCTCAACATCTCTCCCCTGCACTCTTGCTGATCTCATCACAGTGTAGTGTATTGAAAATTTTATTGTGTATTGTGTCCATTTAAGGCATACCATACACATACACCAACAGAGGGAGTCTAGAAGGAGATTAACAGAATCCATTTTTAACATCCTGTCCAGTTCTGAGTCTGAAGGTTCCTTGCTGAATCTTACTGTTTCTTCTCATGAGTTTCACATGCATGTCTTTGCTGCTATGGATGGTAATTGTCTTCTAATGTAATTCTCAATCTACTGGTTTATACCTGAAAGCTTCCAAAATTGTCCAAAGCTTGCACAGTAACAACAAGTCTCTGCTAAATGTTTGACAGGAAGAACAAACAAAACAGCTGTAGGAACTGACTTACAATCATACAATGCAGAAGTGGTCCCTCAACCCATCGAGTCTGCACCGATATGCAAGAAATACCTGAACTCCCACCTAATTCCATTTACCAGCAGTTGGCCTATAGGCTTGAATGTTATGATGTGCCAAATGCTTCTCTAGATACTTTTTAAAGGATATGTGGCAACCTGCCTCAACCACCATCCTAGGCAGCACAATCCAGGTCATCACCACCCTTCGGGTAAAATGATTTTCCTCACATCTCCCTTAAACCTCCTGCCCCTCACTTTGAACCTGTGTCCCCTCATGACTGACCCTTCAACTAAGGAGAACAGCTGCTCCTTATCCACTCTGTCCATGTCCTCATAATCTTACACATCTCAATCAGATCACCCCTCAGCCTTCCCTGCTCCAACAAAAACAACCCAGGCTTATTCAACCTCTGTTCAGAACTTAAACGTTCCATCCCAGGCAGCATCCTGGTGAATCTCCTCTGCATTCCTTCTAGGGCAATCACATCCTCCCTACAATGTGGTGACCAGAACTACACACAATACTCTAGCTGTGGCCTCACCAAAGTTCTGTACAACTCCAACATGACTTCCCTACTTCGGTAAGCTATGCCTCAATTGATAAAGGCAAGTGTCCCATGTGTCTTATTCACCACCGCACTAACATGCCCTTCTATCTTCCGAGATCTATGGGCACACACTATGTAATCCCTTTGTTCCTAAGAACTTCCCAGGGTCATGCTGTTTGTGTCGTGTGAAAGAGTTTGAGCAGTGTGAAGTTGATAAATGCCCAGAAGGTGCATTTAAAATTCACCTCATTTTCATTGACCTGTTTCCTGCATGCCAGAAACCATGCCATGGTCATTAATTCTGAAGGCGGATTAGATTCCTGTGAATTATCAGCTTAACATGAGTCTTCATTGCCCACTTGCCTGTGCTAATAATCATGCCAACTACAGCAAGTTTAACTGAAACTCACATTTTCTTAAATGTAAATGTTGAACTGACTCCATCCCATCTGTTCTTGCCCCTTCTCCCCATCAATGTAATGAGATTAATCACATCAAAGCAGCATTTGTCTTGGCTCAGTAATAGCACTGTCAACTCAGCTGTAGTTTTTTCCAGAGACATGAGCACAAAATCCAACTGACAGTGCATTACTGTGAAAGTGCTGCACTGTCAGAGGTGCCACCTTTTAAATGAAGCATGAAATAGCCAAACCATCTCCCTTCTCAGGTGGATATTAAAAATTCCATGGAACTGTTTGGAAATAGGGGGGATCGCTGTGGTGCCCTGGTAACCAACAGCAGTCATTATCACTTAAAAGAAAGATGATTTGGTTATTTATTGCATTTCAGTTAAAGAGCCTTGCTATGCAAATGTTGGCTGCCCCCAGTAGATTTGATTTATTATTGTCACATGTATTGGGATACAGTGAAAGGTATTGTTTCTTATGCACTATACAGACAAAGCAGACCATTCATAGAGTACATAAGGTAGAGGGAAAAGAGAGAGTGCAGAATGTAGTATTACAGTCATAGTTAGGACATAGAGAAAGGTCAACTTGACATAAGGTAAGTCCATTCAAAAGTCTGATGGCAATAGGGAAGAAGCTGTTCTTGAGTCAGTTGGTACGTGATCTCAGACTTTTGCATCTTTTTCCCATTGGAAATTGGTGGAAGAGAACATGTCTGGTGTGCGTGGGGTCCTTGATTATGCTGGTTGCTTTCCCAATGCAATGGAAAGTGTAGATGGAATCAGTAGATGGGAAGCTGGTTTGCATGATGGACTGGGCTACTAATGAACAATCACTTGTCTACCTCCAGTTTTAAAAAGGAGATAGACAAAAGGCGGATAATTATAGGCTGGTTAGCTAAACTTCTGTCATGGAGAAAATGCTTGAACCTATCAAGTAAGAAATAGCGAGACATCCAGATAGAGATTATCCCATTGGGAAGACACAGTATGGGTTCATGAAAGGCAGGTCATGTTTAACTAATTTAATGGAATTCTTTGAGGGCATTACATGTGTGGTGGACAATGGGGAAACCACTGGATGTGGTGTATCTGGATTCCCCGAAGGCATTCAACAAGGAGCCACACAAAAGGCGGCTCCATAAGATAAAGATGCACAGTGTTATGTGTAATGTATTAGCATGGATAGAGAATTGCTTCACTAACAGAAAGCAAAGACTGGGGGTAAATGGGTGTTTTTCTGGTTGGCGATCGGTGACTAATGGTGTGTCTCAGGGATCAGTGACGGGACTGCATTGTTTACAGTTTACATAGATGATTTGGAGTTGGGGGTCAAGTGTAGTGTGTCAAAGTTCGCAGATGACACTAAGATGAGTGGTAGAGCAAAGTGTGCAGAGGAAATTGAATGTCTGCAAAAGGATATAGATAGTCTAAGTGAATGGGCAAGGGTCTGGCATACGGAGTACAATGTTGGTAAATGTGAGATGATTCATTTTTGGTAGGAATAACAGTAAAATGGACTATTATTAAAATAGTTAAAAAATGCAACATGCTGCTGTGCAGAGGGACCTGAGTGTCCTTGTGTATGAATCACAAAACATTGGTTGTAGGTGCAGCAAGTAATTAAGAAAGCAAATGGAATTTTATCCATCATTGCTAGAGGGATGGAGTTTAAAAACAGGGAGGTAATGTTGCAGCTGCATGCTCGTGAGGCCAAACCTGGAGAACTCTTGTACAATTTTTGTCTCCTTACTTGAGAAAGGATACACTGTCGCTGGAGGGGTTCTGATGAGATTCACTAGATTGATTTTGGAGTTGAGAGGTTGGCTTATGAGGAGAGACTGAGTAGACTGGGACTATACTCATTAAAATTTCGAAGAATGAGGGGGGATCTTATAAAAACATATAAAATTATGAAGAGAATAGATAAGATAGAAGCAGGGAGGTTGTTTCGACTGAAACCAGAACTAGGGGCATAGCCTAAAACTAAGGGGGAGCAGATTTAGGACTATGTTGAGAAGGAACTTCTTCACACATATCTGAGGAATTCCCTGCCCAGTGCAGAAGTTGAGGCTACCTCAATGTTTTTAAGGCAAAGATAGATGGATTTTTGAACAGGCGAGAAATTAAGGGTTATGGTAAGCGAATGGCTAAGTGGAGCTGAGTCCACGAAAAGATCAGCCATGATCTTGTTAAATAGTGGAGCAGGCTCGAGGGGCCAAATGGCCTACTCCTGCTCCTAATTCTTATGTTCTTATGTGCCACTAGTAAAGATCATTTTGTGCCAAAAAATCTGACACTATAAGCCAGATTTCTAGATTTTAATGTGTTTGCAGTACTTTTCTTTGTCTAACTGAGGATGTTAATCCATCTATTTAAAATGCATGACGATAGCAAACAAAGAACTACCTTCCAAGCACATTGACTGTCCAACAGTTAGTAGTGCAAATAGCCATTTCCAGTTCCAAACATTTTTACATTTAGTGAATTGTTATGAGAAAGAATTCACCACCTAAAAGGATGGTAGAAGTAGCAACTTCCAAAACAAACCAGATGTATAAGAAAAAAAAATACTGTGCTATGAGGAACAAGCAAAAGAGTTGGTCTAACTGAATAGCTCATAGAATCCTACAGTGCAGAAGGAGGCCACTCGGCCCATCAAGTCTGCACCGACCACAATTCCACCCAGGCCCTTTCCCTGTAATCCCATGCATTTACTCTTGCTAGTCCCCCTGACACTAAGGGGCAATTTACCATGGCCAATCTACCTAACCCACACATCTTTGGAGTGTGGGAGGAAATCGAAGCACTTGGAGGAAACCGATGCAGACACAGAGAAAATGTGCAAATTTCACACAATCAGTGACCCAAACTGGGAATCAAACTTGAGTTCCTGGTGCTGTGGGGCAGCAGTGCTAACTGTATTGCCACCATGCTGCTCTTTCAGAAGAGCTGGCACAGGCATGATGGATTGAATGGCCTACTTCTGTATTCCATGTCTCTATGATCTACGATATTTAAACCCATCTTAGGAATGTCTCCTTACCTTTAAAAGATTCCAGTGTCTTTAAAATGGATGTGTATTTAATGGCCAAGTTCAGAACCACAAATCATTCTTTTCTAATGATTTGTGCTTAGGGAGAATCTATAATCAGGCTACCATTTAAAATCTATAATTGCAAATCCTGACAACTTCTCGATCTGACTGCCAAAAATATTAGGCATGTTTGCTTAAAAAAATGACTTTGTTTGTCTCTTCTTGAATTCTGGTTTGAAGCAATGATTGATTTAGGAAATAGGCTGTAAAAATCACAATGTATTTAAAATACTGTACCAGGAGGACTTGCTTTGGTCAGTGGAAATGTAAGTTTTAACTTGGATATCTTTACAGTGTTCATATCATCCAGTTTTATACTCCAATCTGCTTGTATTGTAAGGGTTCATTCTCAGCATTCAAGGGGACCTCTCAAGGTTTAGATTATTATTTGGTACTATAATGATGCCAAAGCGAAAAATACACTAATAACAGAGAGAGGAATAAAATAAGTTATCAATACTAAAAGTGCATAATCTAAACTGTCTCTTTGCTTACGGTATATGATCTTACAAAATCAATGATAAAACAGAAGAAAGAATGTGATGGATAAGCAAAAGAGAGAGAGAGAAGGAATGCAAACGAAAGACCAAGGTGAATAGAAAAAGGCAGAGATGAAAGAACAAACAATAATTAATCCAAATGTTTTTGGAATTGAAGAAGAGACACAAAAAGCATGTGTTCTCATCAGTAATACCATTCACTAACTCATGCAGCTGACACATTAACATCCAGCACCCTCACGGGAATTCTACAGATCAGATAGCAGAAGAAGGTATTCCTCTCTCCCATCCCCCCCCAGCCCACACTGCACACAAAGCAATATATTGAAAGCCCTTCTGCCATCTGAATATTTTTCCTTTTTCTTATTCATTCAAGGATGTGGGCATCATGGGCTAAGGCAGCATTTATTGCCCATCCGTGGTATGCTTGCACTGGTGTGCACTCAAGGAGAGGTAGGTGGGGGAGGAAGTGCTGAGTCTCTGTGTTGCTACAGAATAGAGTTTCCATTTGGTAGCACTGATTTACAGCGCGATGCACTCAAAATTGGCAAGCCAATGCCAGCAAACAAGGAATTTCAGGCACAAATTACATCCATACAAATCAAGTTCCCCTGATCTTTTACACTAGTTTAAAAAACATTCTGCTGGAAACCAGTCCTGCACCCATCAAAGTTTATTTATTAGTATCACAAGCAGGCTTACCTTAACTCTGCAATGAAGTTACTGTGAAAATTCCCTAGTTGCCACACTCAGGCAACTATTCAGGTACAATGAGGGAAAATTTAATAACCAGCACATCTTTCAGACTATGGGAGGAAACTGGAGCACCTGGAGGAAACCCATGCAAGCACGCCGAGAATGGGGAGACTCCGTACAGACAGTGACCCGAGCCAGGAATCAAACCCAGAGGAAACACATGCAGACATTGGGAAAACGTGCAAACTCCACACATTCAGTCACTCATGGTTGGAATCGAACCCAGGTCCCTGGCGCTGTGAGACAGCAGAGCTAATCACTGTGCCACTGTGCTGCCCATAAGCTAACCACCATTGAGAGTTTCTGCCATTTACTCTCCATTTTGAGCTTTCAAGATGACTCTTTTGGTTTTTTCGGTGCAATAAGAATAGGAATGTTTTAAAACTTTGTTAATATTTAAACATATTAAATTTACTAAGAACCTGATTACTGTACATTATTGTAACAAGTAAATAACATAAGAACAAGGAGCAGGAGTAGGCAATTTAGCCCCTTGAGCCTACTCCACATAAATGGTTCTGTTTAGTCTTTGTTATTTGATTCTGTGTATTTGTTATTTGGTTCTGTATAGTCTTTCAGTTATTTGGGAGCAGGCCACTCACAGGCGGTGAACTAGGCACTGTGATTAAAATGCTTATTTTTTGTAATGAACCCATTATCAAATGTCAAGAAACACTGTGTTTTGAGTCCATTGATCTTTTCTCTAAAGAAGTGTCAATGGACTCAAAATGTTTCTCACTCCAGTGATGCTGAGCTTTCCTAATATTTTCTGTTCTATTTCAGATTTCTAGCATTCGCAGTAATTTGCCTGTATTCCATTATCAACAGTGTTGTCGTTTAAACCATAGCTCAATTGCACTTAAAGGAAACTCCACATTAAACAACATGCAAATGAACTTCAGCAGAAATTTGAACAAAACACTTAATGCAGAAAATGTTGAGCCCACCTTGTTCCTGGAGTGCCAATTGTATACAACATTGATGTCCTTGGTCTGCTTTTACTATCACTGGAATTAACTTTTATCTGCATTATTATCAGGATAAATGGCATAAGTAGTAATTTAATGAAGCTACAATCCTTGTTTTCTTTTATATTAAAAGTAAGAGAAAGTATAAAATATAACGTTATAAAATGAACAACAAGAAAAATGCTTTCACTCTTTCAGACCAGGTTCAATGGATGAAAATTTCCCTTCTTCCTTGGCCGGAAGGAGCCCAAGTAAAATAAGCCTGAGACAACCAACCCAATTTCTTTATAGGCAGGGGACCACATTGCAAATGAGTTTATAATTGAGCAATAATTGACTGCGCCGGCACTCTTGCTTAGAGGATTAATAAAGAGGGCTGGAGTGGGAAATGGAAAAATGTTGCACTGGTGTAATAGATGGTGCTTTCCTGCAGCTGATGCTGGGCTACATTTTTGAGGAAGGCCAGAGGAATTTTTATTCTGCAACAAACCAACAGCACAATCGATCTGGGAATGTTTGATGCTGCATGGCAAGTGACAAAGAGTGGAAAAACCATTCCATTCCCTTATAAAGACATTCTTAATGTTCAGAGGACAGATGGGCCCCCAGTTTAACATCTCTTATGAAAGCAACACCTCTGTCAGTCCTGCATTCCATCAGGACTGTACTGAAGTGTCAGCCTTCAGATACAGTACTCATGGTCTGGAGTGAGACTTCAACCCAAAATCTTGTGATTCCAAGACAAAACTTTGAGCCACGCTCACACAAAGATAAAAGCAAATTACTGTGGATGCTGGAATCTGAAACGAAAACAGAAAGTGCTGGAAAATCTCAACAGGTCTGAGCATCTGTGGAGAGAGAATAGAGCTAACAGGGCAAATTTTCCTGTCCTGCCTGCCACGGGAATGGGAGCAGGCAAGGGGTGGACCATGGAATGGTCCATTGACCTCAAGCGGGATTTTTGGGTTTTGGGGCCAATGCAGCTGGAAAATTCCACCCAACATTTTGTGTCTGGATGACCCTTCATCAGAACTGGGGACAATAGAAAATAGGACAGTGTTTGTACTGTTAGGGTGGGGGGTCAGAATTGGCAAAGATGCCATAGTCAAAAGGACAAAGAGAATGTAAATGATAGTGGCTAAAAAGGCTGCTGATAGCAGCCATAATGGGATCAGAATGAGTAAATGGCAGGATAAAGGTAAGAAGAGTATCAAAGGGTGGCCTGACATATGTAACAGATGGCCCGAGTTGGGGGGAGTGAAGGGAAGGCCGGAAGCAGGTGGGACAGGAACGAGATGGAAAGTGAGGTTTTAAAGAAATGGAAAAATGAAATGATGAAACAAATGAAAGTAAATAAATAAATAAGATTAAATGAAATGAAAGAAAATAAATGGAAATGGAGTGAGGGTCGGGGGGAAGAGTTCACGTCCTAACGTTATTGAAGTCAGTGTTCAGTCCGGAAGGCTGGAAAGTTTCTGACCAAAAGATGAGGTGAAGTTCCTTCAGTTTGTGTTGGGCTTCACTGGAAAATTGCAACAGGCCAAGGAAGGACTTGTGGATGGAAGAGCAGGATGGTGTGTTGAAATGGCAAACGACAGGAAAGTCTGGGTCCTGCTTGCAGACAGACCAAAGATGTTCTGCGAAGCGGTCACCCAGTCAGCCGTTACACTGCATTGGAAGGAGTGAATGCAATAGACCATTGCAATAGAGATTGGGGACCCCAAGGCCCCCAACACTCATACCCCCACCACCAAAGCCACAATCACCAATGGACCCAAGTGCTACCAGCATCCACCCTAAGGAGGGACTGCCCCTCCCACAGGGGGTGGCCTTGCAACTCTGGCTTCTGTTCATTCAATTGCTTTCAATATTTCTTTGTGGATGGCGTTGTTGTTCCCCTCCTGCAGCTCCAACACCTACCTCAGGCAGTGGCTCGCTGATTGGCCTTGCAACCTCAGGGACCCAGCAACTGTCCTTAATTGGACAGCAGATCCAGCCACAGCCTCTTACTTGGTTGCCCCCACGAAGATCTCGCAAACGGGAGCAACGAGTGCGAGTATCAGATCTAGATCCAGAAATAATCCTGACTCACACTTATATCCAAAGTGTTGAAAATTCTGGCCCATGCAAGCAGATTTTAAAAGTAGGATAGATCTACATAAGACTGGAAACAGTTGAATGCCAGATCATTTGAGGGATTACCTCCAATGCCCACAATCCCATTCATAAATAACCGCTGAGTATTTATTTTTTACAACAGAGAAAGAGGCTGGAACTCAACCCAGGTTTCAGATCCAGCCATAGGATTCAGCACCAGCAGAAAACTGGCAAAGGTCCAATACAGAGTCAACTCATTATTGACTGAACTGAAAAATGGGTTATCTATGAGTGGAGGGATCATTAAATTCAATGAAAGATAATTTGTCAAGAGGCACAAGATGTGTCAAGTGAGATTACTGTCTCGCTTTCAAAAAGATGATGATGAAAGGCTTCACCGCTCTGAGAAAATAAAGTCATACCAGGAAGAGATGCCACACGAATAGACAGGTCGCAATGATTACTTTTATCTCTGCTAGTCACCGGGGACATTTTACTATTCCTTGCTTGTTTTTGGCATCAAAGGAGGGAAGAATTGACTGACCTGAAAATGGGGCTAGCACTGATTTAGAGGCAAGAACCAATACTAACTACCCACTGGGAAAACCTGATTTTAAAAACACAGGCATTTTAAAGGAACGTTTTCACAAATGCATTGAACTTCTATTCCTAAATAACGCCTGATGGTTATGCTTCTTTTTCTCAATTTTTTGAAATGCTGCAGACTATAATTTCCTTGGTTTTACAATAACTCAGTTTTTAGGTGTGCACATTTTATTTTGAAACTGACATCTGACATCGAAAGGTTCAGATTTCAGCTAATGGTTACTATAGCCTGATTTATAGCACAGGAAATGCCTCTGAACAACATTGTTCTAGATAATGCCTGACTATTTCCTGATGGTTCTGTTAATAAACTGCCAAGAGTTGAAACAAGTCATTCTCTGATTCCCAGATGATGGGCAGGCTGCAGGTTGGCAGGCAGGGGGAGGGGGTTGCAAAATGCCAAGGCTGCCCCTTCCTGCCCTGCTGTGATTTTACCAGTGGTAGGGAAGCAACCCAGGGGGTCAATTGAGGCCTTTAAGAGGCAAAGAAAGGCCACTTAAGGGCCTCATCCCACTGCCAGTTGAATTTAACCAACAGCAGATGAGGCCCACACCAAGCATCCAGTTCAACAACTTAAACTGTGCAGGCTGGTGGAGGGAGGGAAATTGTACCTCATTAACAGGCCACTTGGGCCCATTAGAGGGGCCCTCAAAGTATCACTCCCCCATAATTCGCATCTTGTCTACTCCAATCCTTCACCCCACTTCAATTGGCCCTGGCAAGAAAGCCAGACATAATCCTGGTCTCAGCTCCAGCAGTAGGCCTTCCTGCAGGCCGTTCCTGCAGTACTGGCAATGGCCATTTCTCTCAGTGGCACTGCCCGCACTAAAGAGCTGCCGGACACTGGTTGGCCGGTAGCCCTCAGAAGTGGGAATTACTGCTGCTGAGGGGTGCATATCTTGCCTCAAGCCACTTAATGGCCAGTCATCTGTTGATTGGCAATGGGTGAGCTTCCCACTGGACGTGGCCTCACCCTTGGACTTAATGCATGTGTTAAAATCCAGGCCAAAAACTCCAAGATGTTTTGTGAAATTAGCCTAGATCCTAAGTTTTAAATTTGATTTTGGCATTAGCATGAGCATAAGATGTTTCACTCCAGGTATGATTCAAGTGACCACTAGGAAGCTTTTATCAAACAAACTTATTTAAGAACACAGAATATAACAAAAATAATTAGCATAATGTCTACCCATCACAAGACTTGAATGTGACACAGTATAATTTTTAACAGCTAGCTATCTCTGTTGTTCTAATTGAAAAACAATACCTCATAGGCATACACCCTTCTTCCGAATTAGTTAGCATTAAAACAAGTACGCTCATGTAATATTAGATTTCCAGCTTTTAACACTGATAGACAGAAATCCAAGCCAGCAGTTTTTAGAGAAGGATATATCTTCAAGACAGCAAAAAAAAAGCAGCAAACCTAGTCTCTAGAAGCGTCCAGTCTTCAGACTTCAAAGTCAGGAAAGTCTGTCTCTGTAACTTTCAAAACAGCATCTCAGAAACTAAGTTGGAATTCTCTGTGAAAACATAGCTGTCCCTAGTCATATGGTCGGACCTATCAATTATCCCAATCAAAATCTATTTTGAAATCCCAGGGGAATATTGCATTAGTTCAAATTAAAACAAACATGATACTAACAGAACTGCTTCAGTAACAGTTGAGGACACCGGCTGAGGACAAAACAGCACCGACAATATGCCAGGGACTGCTCAAAACATCCTGGAGAGAAAGATGATTAAAATACATTTCTTAAAGGCACAGTATCATCGCAGTATGCAACAGGGCCTCAGCCCCAGGGTAAATTCCAGCCCGATATTGTATGAGGAGATCTCATTTTGGACAGTGATAGAAACATAAGAACACAGCAGCAGAAGCCATTCAGTCCCTCTAATCCCACCTAATCAGTTCATGACTAAACTGTATTTTAACTCTATCTACATACCTTTAATACCTTTTGCCTGATAAAAATCTATCAATTTCAATGTTAAAATTTCAATTGATGTAGTCTCATCAGGAGAGAATTCCAGACTTCCACTAACCTCAGTGTGAGGCAACATGACCCTAAATATCTTGGTTCTAACTTTAAGTATCTGTCCCCAATTTCTGAATTTCTGCATAAGAGGAATTAGTTTCTCTCCATCTACCCTATCTAATGCTTCAATCATTTTAAACACTTCAGTTAGACAATCCTTTAACTTTCTATATGTAACCTTGCCAAATTATTCAACTCTTTTGAACCCAATATCATTCTGATTTAAAGTTTATTTATTAGTGTCACAAGTAGACTTACATTAACACTGCAGTGAATTTACTGTAAAAATCCCTCAGTCGCCACACTCCAGTGCCTGTTCAGGTACACTGAAGGAGAATTTAGCATGGCCAATGCACTTAACCAGCCTGTCTTTTGGACTGTCCAAAGCATACAACTGCAGATGCTGGAAATCTGCAAT
Organism: Carcharhinus amblyrhynchos; assembly: GCF_965287045.1. Classification (NCBI taxonomy): domain Eukaryota; kingdom Metazoa; phylum Chordata; class Chondrichthyes; order Carcharhiniformes; family Carcharhinidae; genus Carcharhinus; species Carcharhinus amblyrhynchos. The sequence goes on along the minus strand of NC_137328.1, from coordinate 23,629,320 downwards.
AAAAACAGAAAATGCTGGAAATACCAGCTTCTAGCTTCTTACCATTTAAAAAAAATATTCAAATCTATCTTTCTTAGGTCCACAATCATGCTGGTGAGGAGATTAATACATTTGACAAATCTCCAGGAGCTTTGGTTTCTAGATGGCTTCTACCCATTAATATTAAAAGAAGTGGGTGAGGAAATTGCTAATGCATAAATCATTATCTTCCAAAACACTTGCAATGTAGGAATTGCTTCATCGGATTGGAAAACTTTTATTCCACTATTTAAGAACGGTAAGAGATATACTAGGAAATTATATTCAACTCATGTTAGTTGTGGGGTATTTGCTATTATCAAGGACACTGTAAGAAGTCTCACAACACCAGGTTAAAGTCCACTCATCAGGGGCAGTACTGCAAAAGCTTGTGCTACCAATAAACCTGTTAGACTTTAACCTGGTGTTGTGAGACTTCTTATTGTGCCTACCCTAGTCTAACACTGGCATCTTCACATCAAGGACATAGTAACTGAGATTTCAGGAAAACATGACCAGAGAGCCAGCAAGGATTTGTAAATGATAGACCAACTATAACAAACTTAGTTATCTTTATTGAGCAACTGGCGAATGTGGGAGATAACAATGTTCCTATTCCAATTCTCTTCACGTACCTAGGTGTACTAAGGCAGACTTTTGTCTGTTTCTGTACCTAGTAATTCCCGGAAAGGTCACTATTCTCTTGCTAGGGGCTTATAGCTTGAGGTGGCATCATTCCACATGAAACATGACTGACCAGGAGGCTCTCCTGCTGTTACCGCCAGCCACTGATATGTTGGAAGGATTTCCAGGTTGTCAGTCAACCTGTTTGAATGCCTTTTCAACACACCTTCCTTGACCATTAATCCTGGGGTGAGAGTCAAACCCAAAGCTTATGGCTCAGAGGGAGGGACTGCCCCACAAGAGCTCTAGATAAGGAAGTCCATGGATATCATGCACATTGATTGCCAGAAGGTATTTCATAAAAATTCACAGAAGAGACAGTTGACAAAAATGAGAGCACATGCAATTGGAGGCAGGAGGGAAGAGAATTGGTTAGGAGATATGAGACAGAGCCGGGATAATGGTTATGTACTAATTAGCAGGATGTGACTAGTGATGTCCCCAAAGATCTGTACTTAGCTTCTTACTTTACAACTGACTTTGCTTAAGGAATAAAAAGCTGCATATATAAATTTGCCAATGAAACCAAGTTAGATGGCAAAGTACGTAGTGCAGATGAGACCAGAAAGTCACAAAGGAACTGGATAAATTTATTGAAATGGTAAAACTATGACAGATGGAGTTCAGTGGGGAGAAAGTATTATTCATTCAGTATAGTGAATTGCTTCACATGATTTATTTTCCGCTTCCCTTGTACCTCTGGTACTTTATTGATACTCAAGTTGTATTATGGTTGGCATGGTGGAGTAGTAGTCAGCACCGCTGCCTCACAGCACCAGGGGCCCAGGTTCAATTCCGCCCTTAGGTGACTGTGTGGAGTTGGTACGTTCTCCATGTATCTGTGCAGATTTTCTCTGGGTGCTGTAGTTTTCTCCCACAGTCCAAAGATGTGCAGGTTAGGTGGATTGGCAATGCTAAAATGTCCCTTAGTGTTCCTAAGAAGCGTAGGTTAGAGGGATTTACAGAAATAGGGCCTGGGTAAGATGCTCTGTTGGGGAGTCAGTGCAGAATTGATGGGCAGAATGGCTTCCTTCTGCACTGTAGGGATTCTATGAGTCTATGACTTTATTTTTACTGTTTACTGCGGAGACAAATACAATGTAGCTATTTAGTAAGTCTGCCATTTCCTGATTTCCAATTACAATATCACTTGAATTTATCATTAAAGGGTCCACATTCCTCTTAGTCATACCATTTCGCTTAATATTTTTGTAAAAACCTTTAATCTTGTCCTTGATTTGCTATGCTAACTTTTGCTTGTATTCCCTTCTGTGGTGCTTATCACTTTTGTTGTATTCCTTTGCTGTTCTTATTTCTTCCAGTCTGTGATCTGTCCTGTTCTTTGCTTTACTAAAAACTCTTTCTTTGAAGTTTTATTATCTTTCACTTGGTGGAATAACTACATTTGTGTTTTTTTTTAATTTAAGATTTTCATTTGGTCTCTTTCTGAAGGTAAAGTTGGCAACATTTTATTCGCTTCCCATCTGTGAGAATGTGTTGGCATGGGCTTCTCCTTGAACATTTGAGTCTTTATAATGCTTCCCAATGTGTTGTTAGACAATTCCAGGCTACTGATCCAAAGACAATGAAAGAACAGTGAAGATGGTGTGCAACTTGAAGGGAAACATTGGATGTGATGGTGTTCCTATGACTTTCAGTTCATGATTTTTGTTTCATGGCAAAGGGAGGGAGAGGTCAGTCAACTAAACTTGGACTTTGTGTTTCCAAAAGGAAAAAAATCAGTCTGATTGCTAACCAGCTTACTAGAAGGTGGACACACTGGCATGTTGGTAAGTTCAGTTGTGATTGTCTTCTCCCACTCTTGGTATTCAACAGTCTGCCGGCACTCTCTGTTCAGCTTCATACTGCATTGAGGCACCAACAGAAACCATAACATCCTAACTATGTGAGGGGTTGTGGGTTTTAAAGAAAAAGATGAGATTTGTACATATAGATTCACAACGACAACAACAATTTTATTGCAGGAACGATCGCCTGTGCAGAGTAGAAAATGAAACAAAGGCAGGAGCCTGAGAAACACCTCGATGAAATAATCATCAAATCATGTGACTAGCTCTTAAAGCAATCATGCAACCACTTAACTATATAACAGGAACTGGCACTTGTAGGCCAATAAATCAGCACCAGTCAAGACTCTCAGTAGAACAAAGAGGAGAGATTGCAAAGTCCATCTGAAAGCGAGGCAGAGACAGACAGAAAACAACTGAATGTTCTCAGAACTAGACTGGGGATAATTTCTCATTTGTTACATATAGCCTTTGCTTTATTCAGCACCACAGAAAGTAAGCGCAACGTTACATGTCAACAGTGACTAATCACAGAGTGTCCTTTTGGTTTTTAATCAAAATAGATTTTGTTAATTTAGCTTTATTGCTGTGGGACTGGAGCATTAGCAGAAGTTGGTAACCCATGTAACAGTTTGTGACAGCTTCCCATAGTGGCGGATGGAGGTACAAACATAAACGGTTGTTTTGAAAAGTGAATCAGAGTCTTCCTAGTTGTTGATGGGGACAGATGGTAATTGCAATACACATGCCCGTCAGTCATAGAGCAGATTTTTCCCACTATATGGTATATGATGATGTTTGTTTAACTGAAGAATGAAAATCAGATGTGATTTATAGGCTCTGCCACAGATTACACATCACTTCCTGGGTGTAAAACACATTCTCACATTTCTCATTCCCATGCTGCCTTTTCATGTTTCAGCTGCCAAGAGAATGTTTTCTAGTGTAATATGGAGTTATAGGGTGGACTCTTACGAGAATTTGGCTGAGTATCAGTTCTGATGGAAAAACTGGTGAGAAATTCAGCTATTTACCATTTATATAGATGATCTGGAGGAGGGAACCGAGTGCAGGGTGTCGAAATTTGCTGATGACACCAAGATTGGGGGAACGGCAAATTGTGCGGAGGGTGTGGAGAGTCTGCAGAAGGATCTAGATAGGCTGGGCGAATGGGCCAGGAAATGGCAAATGGAATTTAATGTTGGCAAGTGTGAGGTGGTCCACTTTGGTAGGAAAAATGGTAGGAAGGACTATTACTTATGAGGCGAAAAACTGCAGCAGGCGACGGTGCAGAGGGACCTCGGGGTCCTTGTGCATGAGTCGCAAAAACCCAGCTTGCAGGTGCAGCAGGTGGTCAGGAAGGCGAATGGGATGCTGGCCTTCATAGCGAGGGGGATTGAATAGAAAAGTAGGGAGGTCTTGCTGCAGCTGTATAGGGCATTGGTGAGGCCGCAGCTGGAGTACTGTGTGCAGTTTTGGGCGCCGCACCTGCGCAAGGATATTTTGGCCCTGGAGGGAGTGCAGAGGAGGTTTACTAGGCTGATACCGGAGTTGAGGGGATTGAGCTATGAGGAGAGGCTGAATAAACTAGGCTTGTACTCGTTAGAGTTTAGAAGAATGAGGGGAGATCTCATTGAGACGTATAAGATGATGAATGGGATGGATAGGATAGAGGTGGGGAGACTCTTCCCGCTCAAAAAAGACAGTAGGACTAGGGGGCACAGCCTCAAGATAAAGGGGAGGCGGTTTAGAACGGAGTTGAGGAGGAACTTCTTCACTCAAAGGGTGGTGAATCTCTGGAATTCTCTGCCCGTTGAAGTGGTGGAGGCTGCCTCGCTAAATATTTTTAAGAAGCGGGTTGATGGGTTCTTGATAAGAGAGGGGATTAAGGGTTATGGGGAGAGGGCGGGAAAGTGGAACTGAGCCACGACAGATCAGCCATGATCTTATTGAATGGCGGGGCAGGCTCGAAGGGCTAGATGGCCTACTCCTGCTCCTATTTCTTATGTTCTTAAATTCTCCAGCTCCACTGGCCAGTTGTCTCTCCGGATCTTGTCCCTTTAACTGCAAATATAAATAGCCACCATTTGCACCATCACTCTGGTGAGGCAGGGACTCTGGGGCAACATTTTTAAAGGACGCCCTGATCACATAAACAAATACAACTATGCACCCCATCCCACCCCTTCACCACGGAAGGATCTGTGAACTTTACCCCACAACCACCCTCTTCCACCGATCTTCCCCGACATCCCTCTCCATCCTCTCAATCATCTCCCCCACCTCCCACCTCCCCTTCCACTCTGATGATTTTCAGCATTCCTCTCCATCCCCCCATCCAAACCCTTAATTATCACCAGCATCCCCCTTCCTCCGCCCCCTCTGCCCCAATTATTTATTGCCGCCACTCTCCTTTCTTCCCCCCAATCATTCCCATCACTCTCTTGTGTCTGTTAACACCCCCCCCCACCCCCACTACAAATAGGTGAGTCCCCACTAGTGAGGCTCCACCCTCGGGCCCAACCCTGGCACTGCTGCATGGCACCGGAGACTGCCAGATTGGCGAACCTGACTGTGCAACCTGTGCCAGGGGACATTTCCAGGGGCTTCGCCAGGGCACATCCTGACTATGTCCCTTTTCCCTTGGGGGGGGGGCTGTACTGATCTTCACAGCCGGGTGAACCTGTTGTAAGCCTCACCGACGTGACACATGACTTCGGCAAGGTACGAAAACCTCATAAATGTGACAAGGGTGATTTTAATTATATTTAAATTTATTCAAATATATTGATTCAGGTTGACACCCATTATAGGCATGAAACTACTTACTGTGCTGGTGAGGGGCAGTGAAATTCAGAGATGAGGAATATCACCCTCTCACTAGACCTTGCCAGCGATCTCGCTGACAGGGGGGTGTAGGCTCAAGATGCTGCCCATAGAGTTTCACAGCACAGCAAGAGGCCCTTCCACCCGTATCTGCACTTGTCATCAAGCACCTATCTATTCTAATCCCATTTCCCAGCGCTCGCTCTGTAGCTTTGTATGGTACGGCATTTCAAGTGCTCATCTAAATATTGTGACAGTTCCTACCTCCACCACCCTTTCAGGCCATGATTCTAGATTCCCACCTCCCTATGGATGAAAAAGCTTCTCCTCAAATCCCCTCTAAATTGTTGGGAGGCGGGGGGGGTTGTTGTGGTGCGTGGGCTGACAGTGTCCCTCAGTTTTCATCAGGAGATTGGAGGAAAATGCCTAAAAAGTTTTTATGAACATTTTCTGAGCAGCCTACATCATTTCCTTTAAAGTCAGGCCTCCCTGTTCGGCCGTTCAAGGCCTGAAATGAGATGAAGCTTGCATAGAGCCCATGTATTTACTCATTGTCAAATCTTTCTAGGACACTGGTTAGTAGAGTCAAGCTGCCTTCGGCAGGAGAACAGTCTGCTTTCATTTTTACATCTAGATCTGGAAATTACATTACGTAGGCCTTGGACATTCTTGGAGTGCATGAGGTGATCCCTTCACAGCCTTCCCAACTCTGATTTTCAGTCAAAACTCTGGAATAAATTTCTCCTCATTGTTATTACCATGATAATAGAACAAAAAGCAATCAAAAAGAATGAGATTTTGGGCCATAGTTTAAGCCAGTAAATGAATGGATTTTGAGATGAGCTACAATCTTGTCCTTAGTTTCAGTAAAATTATTTTATAGAATCATACAGTGCAGAAGAGGCCCTTCGGCCCATTGAGTCTGCACCGTCACGTTAGAAACACCTGAATTCCCACCTTATCCCATCTGCCAGCACTTGGCCACAGCCCTGAATGTTAAGACATATCAAGTGTTCATCCAGGTACATTTTAAAGGATGTGAGACAGCCTGCCTCCACCACCTTCCCAGACTGTCACCACCCTCTGGGTAAAAAAGTTTTTTCTCACATCCCCACTAATCCTCCTGCCTCTCACCTTGAATCTATTTCCCTTTGTGACTGAGCTTCAACTAAGGAGACTAGCTAGTCCTTATCCACTCTATGTCTCTCATAATCTTGTACACTTCAATCAGGTCTCTCCTCAGTCTTCTCTGCTCTATGAAAATAACCAAAGCCTAACCAACTTTTCTTCATAACTTAAATGTTCCATCCCAGGCAGCATCCTGATGAATCTCCTCTGCATCCCCTCCAATACAATCACATCTTTCCAATAATTTGGTGATGAGAACTGCACACGGAACTTTAGCCACCTTAACAGTTCATCAGTGTCCATTTTAAATAAACATAGTTCCAGAAGCTTCCACAGAGTCCATATTTAAAGTTATTATGACATGCCTTTATGGGGCATAATTATGCTGAGTAATTAACAACAATACTTCACATAAAGAAGGATTTTCTGACTTGACACCTGATAATCCAGCTCCATTATAAGATCATTCTCCCTTGTTCCGGACCAGAGGAAATGGTTTTTGTCTATATCAGCTCTCAACATGTTTTATCAGAAATTAAATCATTGCTTATTCTTCTATATTCAAGAAAATTCGAGCATAGTCTATGAAACCTGTTGTCAGAATGTAACATTTTCATTTACTGAATCCGTACTACACACCTGTTTAAAAAAAGCCAATAGCCAAAAAGCCTACCATATGTTAATCCAATCTTTCTCTACACATTAGCTATGACTGTAACACTATATTCTGCTCCTTCTTCTTTCCTTGTTTCCTATGTACTTTATGAACGGTATGCTTTATCTATATAGTATACAAGAAGCAATGCTTTTCACTGTATCCAACACACATGACAATAATAAATCAAATCAATATTATTTGCTGAAGTGCAGTGATCAGATTGAATGCAATATGTTCGAAGGGGTTTAACCTGAGCTATGTACAGCTGTAATAAAATGTTCACCATACTGAATTCCAGTGCCCTTGAGATAATATTTCATTAGGCTTTTAAACACAGTATCTGTGCATTCATTTTTAGTGATTTGTTACACCTTTCTACCCCTTCCACAGTTCTGAGCTTCTTTCCCATTTCTCCCTACGTTGAATTCCATCTCTCAAAGTTTGACTCACCTACTTATTCTATCAAAGTCCCCCGATATTCTTTTCCCATTTATATTATTTACTGTGCTGCTAAATTTAAAATGTTAATCAGGCTCCAAGGCTTGATCAGGCTCTCTAATCAAAGGGGTACTACCTTCTCCTGGGAGTCTAACACTGTTTAGTTCAAGTGCCAGGATGGGCCCGACAAACTCCATTTACACACACAAAACCAGGTTTCTGCTGTACTTCTGGTGGAGTTAGAGTCAAAGATTTTTGCCATCATGTCTGTGCTGGCCATCAAGCATCTATTTATTCGGTTCTCCTTTTTCTAGCACTTGATCCATAGCCTTGCTATGCCGTGCCAAGTGATCATCTAAATGCTTCTTAAATGTTGTGAGGTTTTACTCCTCTACTACCCTTTCGGGCAGTGAGTTCCATCCTCCCATTGCCCTCTGGGTGAAGAAGCTTTTCCTTCAATTTTTTAAAAATTCATTCATGGAAAATGCGGGTCGCTGGCTGATCAGCATTTATCGTCCATCCCTAGTTGCCCAAGGGCAATTGAGAGTCAATCACATTGCTATAGTTCTGGAGTTACATGTGGACCTGACCAGGTAAGAATGGCAAATTTCCTTCCTTAAAAGGACATTACTGACCCAGGTGGGTATTTCTGACAATAGACAATGGTTTCATGATCATCAGTAAATTCTTAATTCCAGGTTTTTTTTTATTGAATTCAAATTCATAGAATCCATACAGTGCAGAAGGCGGCCATTCGGTCCATTGAGTCTGCACCGACCACAATCCCACCCAAGCTACATTCCCATAACCCCACATATTTACCCTGCCAATCCCCTGACACTGTGGTCAATTTAGCATGGCCAATCAACCTAAGCCACACATCTTTGAACTGTGGGAGGAAACCAGAGATCCAGAGGAAACCTGTGCAGATATGAGGACAATGTGCAAACTGCACACAGACCCGAGTCTGGAATTGAACCCTGGTTCCTGGCGCTGTGAGGCAGCAGTTCTAACCACTGTGCCACCGTGACACCTCGAAATCCATCATCTGCCATGGTGGGATTTGAATCCAGGCCACCAGAAGATCCTGGATATGACCACTGACCAGAAACTATGCTGGATTAATAGTCCAGTGATAATAACACTAGGCCTTCGCCGCCCAATAAATGGCAATAAAATGTCAGCAGCACCATGGAGATGGCCAATGACCCACTAAATTAATAATCATGCACGCAACTCATGCTGACTTATACAACATGGCACATGCTTGCATGAAGCATTTTTTAATGCAGAAATAGTTAACTGAAAACAGTGATGGAAATGTCAACAGCAGCAAATGACAATTCCTTTGGCTTGCATTTTGAGAAGCGTGCTTTTTTCCTATTTCATTCTTATTGCCCTAATATAGATAGTAAGTTGACAACCTATTCAGTTGTTACTCAAGTGTTTGCATGACAGGAGTTCTAATCTCTTTACAGCAGTCAAAATGGTTTAATAATGCATGTCTCAAACCTGCATTTTGTCAGGTGTTTGATGAGCTTTCTTTCAAGAATTAAAGGGATTGCTGACAGCCCCTTCATTTGCCAATCACACAACATTAACATGAAGCCAAGCATTGTCCCTTTCTGTCAAAAGTGATTTTAGTTTAATTAATATGTTTAGAAACTAAAATACAGCCAATTTGTTCTGTGCATTTGGAAAGAAATACAGCAGCTAAGAAGCAGCTATAGAGAACATACAGAATGAAATGGACCCTTTTGATCAGATTGCCTTCTTATAGTGGAAAAAGCAAAATATATGGAAATGGATTAATATATCACCCATTTCAAATGTGGAGAGGTCTTCTGTGTGGGGAAAGAAAGGTCGCTGGACCAGGACTGATGTCAAGTAAAGCCTGCTTTCAGGATTCTTAATTGATATCAAATATAAACAAGTTTTACATATTTTCCATTAATAAGCATAAACACAGAGCAAGATAGGCCAAGTGTCTGTTAATTCCATTTACTGATTTTTGTTAACAGCCTTGGCCATTGAATCATAGAATCCTACAGTGCAAAAGGAGGCCATTTGGCCTATCAAGCCTGCACTGACAACAGTCCCACCCAGGCACTATCCTTTTAACCTTATGTATTTATCGTACTACTCCCTCTGTCACTAAGAGTCAATTTAGCATGGCCAATCAACCTACCCACATATCTTTGGACTGTGGAAGGCAACTGGAGCACCTGAAGGAAACCCATGCAGACACGGGAAGAATGTTCAAACTCCACAATGTCACCCGAGGTCGGAATTGAAGCCAGGTCCCTGATGGTGTGAGACAGTAGTGTTAACCGCTGTGCCACCGTGCCGCCCCAATACTAAGTATGCTCCGATATATAATGTTGATGGAACACATTTTTGGGAACATGGCGCTTGCTAAATACATACAACAAAGAATGAGAGACTCACATTTCTATAGCAGCTTTGGTAACCTCTGCACATCACAAAGATTATGTGCTGCAGTCTCTGGAGCTTCGGACATTCTCACTCAGAAGTGAGTATGCCAAGGCTGACAATTAGGGCAGGCTGGCACTTTATCTGAAGTGACATACTACAGGCAACCACACTGTGGCACACACCCTCAGACCAGATCCTTTTCCTAATCTCTTTCTAGATCTGTGGATGTGTGGGACTCAATGGACAATCTCTCGCCATGCTTACTGCACAGTGGCTCTCAGAGGTGAGTTACCCTCCACCTCAAAATGAAATTCTTCCTGTGATGCAGTTCCTTCCGGAGGACCACTGTTGTGTATTTATAATGGTTTAAAGTGATTTCTTCTCAGTAGCACTGAAGCTGGATGGAGCACTTGAAGATAATGCATGCATGATGGTGGCAGAAGTGATGATCGTTTGCATGGGTAGCTAACTGGCAGGTAGCTTTGCAATCTGTACTGAATACATCACCCTAATAAAGCTCCTTAGTTTGTTGAACCTCTGTGGCCTCCTAGCAACAATCCTGCGGATACAACACCAAAACTGGTGGCAAGGACGTGGAATAGCACATACTGCCCACTGGAGAGGGAAAAGAAGTAATCAGAGTCAAAAAAAAGGCTTTGGGAAAAAACACTGTCCAAGTGCTTCAAACAGAAGAGGTTTGGTGGACTTGAGTAACAATGGCTGTACTGAGGCAAATACAGAGCTGGGAGTGTTTAAAAATACAGGTTGAAGCAGAGGCTGTGCCACACAATTCAAGTGAAGGAAGCCCTGATATGCAGCTTAGAGGGGCAGCTGTTGGCAATGAAAAAAACAGAATTAGAAAACAAAAAAAGTTTCAGAGATACGGAGGATTGAGACCATGGAAGGATTTGAAAACAAATATAAGAATTTTAGAATCAAGGTATTGCTTGAGTGGGAGCCAATATGGGTCAGTGAGCACAGGGGTGATAGGTGAAGAGGACTTGGTGCAATCTGAAAGGAGCTAGTTACAAAAAAAAAGGCATTGCTAAACCAAAAAAAGATGATGATCTATCGAGTTCACCTTCTAAGATTCTTGTGGTCACATGTTATGACAATCATGAGGTAGTTTAAGCTCTTGGCCCTCGGTGACATTTTATCTTCTTTATAGCGTTCAGACAGTAATGCAATAGGAAGGCCTGTTAACAGCTGCAGCACTCTACATTCCCATATTACTGCACACGAGCACATTGAAACTATGTCAATTAACTCATCTCACCAAACATGGGGAGGTCAGCTGTCCTCTACACCATGAACATTTTGATGTACATCCTCATTTAAAATGATCACAGTAGAGGTCATTGGGATTATGGACCAAAACAAGTTTAATGGTTTTCCATCATCTCATTGTATTTTCAATGTCTTTTTGCTTGGCATTCAATCTTAATCATTTAGTAACATTCTCAGCTACCCAATAAGCAGCAGAATGATGTTTCATTGGCCTTACCACTGTGGACAGAGCCATTAACACATGTTCCCCATGGAGGAACATTCCTAGTCAATATCACTGAAAAGAGAAAATAATTTAGAAGCTGCCACCTACATCCGTCTAGTAATGCAACAGCCCCTTGCTCTTAGTGTTACCTCGGTGTGGTGGAGGCAAATTCGATAGGGTCTTTTAAGAGACTTCTGGATGAGTACATGGGACTTAATAGAATTGAGGGTTATAGGTAAGCCTAGTGGATAGAGATATCATTGGTGCAACTTGTGGGTTAAAGAGCCCATTTGTGGGGTAGTTTTTCTATGTTCTATGTCCATTCACCTTGCTGGGAGCTGGAGAAAGGGATTCAAAGCATGAACTGGGCCTGTATGAGTTGAGGAGAAGCAAGTGAAAAAGTGGAAGCAATTAATGATAAAATGATAAAATAGAACAAGCAGTGAAAATAGTCAATAAACTGAATTCTAATTTGGTGTAAACTTGGCCAGTATCTTACAGATGTCAGAGCCCTAGGAGAGCAGGAAATGGAACTTGAATGAATGAGAAACAAAAGTTAATTGAAAGAATGTCACCAATGCCACTTGTAAAGATTATGGCAAATGGCCACTGGTCCTTAATTTTTAGTGTTTGATCATCTTGAGTTAAAACTTGGACTGTCTACCATTCAAAGTGTATGCAGCGAGCAAAATGTGCTTTACATTCAATCAGCCTGAATCATAAATTATCATTTTGCACGCACAACAGAATCAGATTTTGTTATAATTCGAATTACAGTCATTGCCATATAATTATCACAGTGTAATTGCCAATCCTGTAACCCGACCTCTTTATAACCACAAATAGCATTTTGATGATATGGTTTCAGAAATGACATTCATTGCATAACCTATGCCAATATATAAAGGAACAATAGCAGCAAATTACTCAGCTAACATGTAATTACAGGTTGTTTCGTTGCTGCCACTTCATAACTGTATTTTAGGCAAAATTATCTGCTCAAAGAAACACCTAGAGATACACAGATAATTAGTCCAAGAACAAGGTGAGTAATTCATTGCAGCATTGCTCCGAGACTAATCTTTTGCATTGTACTGGCTAAGCAGCAAATTTGCTTGCAAGCCAATTTCATCTTTAGAATGCATTTTTACTCTGTACTCCCACCTCTTTCTGTTGCTTGATTCAATCTACCCTCTATTTTAGAGATGGGACAGAAGGGATTTACTAAAATGGTATTAGAGAGGACGGACTTTCATACAGTACATGGAGGGATTGAGAAGCTGGGATTGTTCTCCTTAGAGCAGAGAAAATTTAAAAAGGTTTAACAGTGGCCATCAAAATGGTGAAGGGTTTGTTGCAATAAATAAGGAGATCCATGGCGGGAGACTCAGTAACTATGGGACAAAGAGGTGGAGTAATTGGCAAAAGAAACTGGTTGGAGGTAAAGAGATTTTTTTTAATATAGTGTGTAATAATCTGGAATGCACTGTCTAACAGCCTGGTGGAAGCAAATTTGACAGTCACTTCCAAAAAATAATTTGGTATATATTTGAAAAGTATGAAATTGCTGGACTATGGGGAAACAGCAGTAAAATTGGACAGTTTATTCAAAAAGCATGCACAGACATAATGGGTGGAATTTTACGAGAATGATTCTAAAGGCCCAATTTTACTATCAAGTCGTGCCCGTTTTCAGGCACGAAAACTTGGTAAAGTACGGCATGAGGCGAGTAGTGCGATCCGCGCCCGCTTCTGTGCCAGCCATTCCCCCATTAACAATGGCCGAAAATGGCCGCCATCAGGATCGCACCTGAAACAGGCGCGACATCACTTTAAATGCATGGATGGAGCAGGGGAATGGTGGGGGTCAGATAGCTTTTGGTGAGGGGGAGGGAGGCGGGTCAGATGGCCCTCTGGTGAGGGGGAGGGAGGCAGGTCAGTTGGCTCTCTGGTGGGGGTGGGGGGAGGCAGGTCAGATGGCTCTCTGGTTGGGGGGGGGGGGGGTTCACTGCCCCTGTGCATACAATTGGTGCAGGGGGGTTCATTGCCACAATGTGCACAATCGGTATGAGGAGGGGGGGTCCACTGCCACTCTGCATGTGATCGATGGGGGGGGGCGGGGAGGGGGATCCGCTGTTACTCTGCATGCGATCGGTGGGTGGGAAAGGGGGGCAGAGGGCTGTGATCAGTCTGGGTAGTGGATAAGGAATGGGGGGATAAAGGGGTCTGTTATGTTGTGGTGGTGGGGCAATGTCTGTGGGGGCCATGGGGGAGGAATTATCTGGCCCAGGAGTGATGCGACAGGGGAGCATTCTTCTATTTTTTTTACTATGCATGTGCGGTTGGAGGGTCTGACCAGAGCTGCAGAGTTTTGAGTGCATTAAGCCCTGCCCACAGGCATCTGCAGCATAATTCAGAATCGCTGTTATTTTTCGCAGGCAGAGTGCGTATGGGGGTGCCTGAAAATGCGTCTAAAAGTCAGATCTGAAACACCCCAGTTTCAAGTCCGCTCAGCACATAAAATTAAAATGGTAAAATAGTGCCCTAAGTGAGCAGCTAACTTAAAAATGGGTGAATCTTTACACCTAATCTTGAGCAAATAGTGCATGAAAAAATCAGCTAGAATGTTTCTAGCTGCTACAGGTAGTGGGCAGGGCTTAATTCACCAGCCAGCCTGCAGCAGGAACTATTGCGCATGCACAGACTTATGTGTCTGCACATATACAACAGCAAAGCTCTGACAGAGAGAGATCTGTCAACCCTCTGCTGTTGCAGCCAGCCTGAACCAATGATCCCCGCCTGTAATCGGGGGGGGGCCTGCAGCTGATCACAAGCCCCACACTGCCTGGAAATATCATTCCCGCCGCCCAGACTGATTGTGTCCACACCACACCGACCGGTATCAGGGTTACAGTGGGCCTCCCCTCCCTCACTCCACCGATTGCCTGCAAAGCAGCAGTGGCCTCCATCCTCCCACTCCCCCTTCCCCTCCACCCGAGCTGAAGGACCCCTGCTTCCCAATTGGGCTGTCCCCTTAAGCCCTGCCCGCTGCAGGCCCTGCCCTGTGGCACTGCCCAGGTGTATACTGGGCATTATTACCAAGGCACCAGGCTGACACTGGCCAAGGGACACTCCCCCTTGTCCTTGGTCGCCCCGGGGTCACACTGGCTTCCAGTTCTACCGCCAAAAGCTATTTCTTGTTCATGGGGAGTAGGTGTTTTCCCTGCCGGAGAGAACCTCTTCTGGCGGGGCCACAAAGGCAAGTCAGCCCGGACAATTGAGCACCGGGCTCACTAATCACATACAAAGCAGTATTAAAATATATTTAAATAATTTATTCAGCCTCTCACTGGAAATGGGCGAGAAGTTGATCGCGTTGGAAATCCGGTTCCAGTAAGATCGCGAGAGCCAAGAGATCAGGTGTGATCCTGATTTCTCAGATCTCATGTGATTTTATAGATTTGCCCTGCCTATCAATGTGCGGGACGAGCCAGTAAAATCCCGGCGAATGTGTTGAATGACACCTATGCTGTATGATTCTATGATGTGTTTGAAGTTTTATACTGCCCTATTTTGCATTTAAAAACTAAAAAAAAGCATTATATATAAACCATGCACAGAATAATGCTTCCACTCCAACTGAATATTGTAACTCACGAAGATATATTGCTACAAATTGCTACAAACATAAGAAGCTATGTCAATGGGGGTCTGCAGTAGTATGTCCATCATTGCTATTACTTCTCATTCAATCCCCAGTTCAGGGGTCAGTATATGGTAATTCACAAAGCGTTAGCTAAGTAGTAAAGGACAAACCAAGAAACAGTTCATTGGAGGGCAAGCATAGTGCTGCTGCAAAGAGCAAAGATTTAGACTTTAGGAGGGTAACATTTGAAAAAATATATATTTCTGCACACCATCAATTGCTGAATATATTGCACTGCCTGCTTGGAGAATTACAGCGGCATAAGCCATATACATATGGAGCAGAAACAGGCACCTAAACATGCCCTTCAGCCCAACTATGTCGACCAGGTTTCCTAAACTGAACTAGTTCTATTTGCCTGCATTTCACCCATATCCCTCTAAATCTTTTCTATCCATGTACCTGTCCAAATATCTTTTAAATGTTTTATCTGAGCTGCCTCTACCGCCTGCTCTTGCATATTCCATATGCACACTACCCTCTGTATCAGGTCCCTTTTAGATCTTTCCCCTCTCACCTTAAACCTATGCCCTCCTAATCTGGGAAAAAGTCCTTGGCTATTCATCTTATCTATGCCCTCCATGATTATATAAACCTCTATATGGTCATCCTCATCCTCCTACGCTCTAGAAAAAAAAAGTCCCAACCTATTCAGCCTCGCCTTATAATTCAAACCTTCCAGTCCTGATTACATCCTTGTAAATCTTTTTTACACCCTTTCCAGTTTTATAATATCTTTCCTACAGCAGGGCGACCAGAATTGTACACAGTACTCCAGATGCGGCCTTACCAATGTCTTATATAGTTGAATTATAACATCCTAACTCCCTTACTCAATGCCCTGACCAATAAAGGCAAGTGTGCTAAATGCCTTCTTCATCACCCTGTTCCTATGATGCTACTTTCAAGGAACAATGTACCTGCATCTTAAGGTCTCTCTGTTTGACAACACCCCCAAGGGCCCTACCATTAACTCTAAGTCCTGCCTTGGTTTGTCTTCCCAAAATGTAACATCTTGTATGTATCTGAATTGAACTGCATCTGCCAGTCCTTGGCCCAGTTGATCAAAATTTTGTTGTGGTCTTAGGTAATCTTCTCCACTGTCCACTACACCACCAATTTTGGCATCATCTGCAAACTTACTAACCATGCCTCCTATATTCTCATTCTGTGGACATGATGATGGATACAGAGATGGTGGGAAGGATCACTATCAACACATGGTCTTAATACACTGTCCACTGAATTGACCACACCTTCTATGGTACAATGTCATTGAGTCCTTCTTGCAGGAGACTGTGGCTTAAGTACTAACAGTAACTTTGCTCAGGGCAATGGACACCAACATCTCCTCCATCTTGGACAGACTGGGAAACCAGTTAGTTGGTGAGGGGGGTGTGGGAGGGGGGTGGGTTTGGGGGGAGTCTGCAAATGGATCATGGATGTCCTACTGTCTTGTCTTCTGGAGATCAGTGGGTGTCCAGATAGGAGGGACAGTTGTGCAGTGGGGATGAAACATGTTGGCTTTCTTTCAGAATGATAGTTGCATGTTTGTACATCTGCCATCTGTTCAGCTACTTAGCTCCAGCAGTCTTCAGATTTTTGGATTCTGCATAACTTTGGGAAAGGTTTTATGAACCCGATATGCAGGGGATAGCCTTCATTCCCCAGCATCCAACTGTGCAGCAGAAGAGTTGTGGAAGGGAGCAGTGTGGAGGATTGCTCCAACACAAACAGGAAAGCTAGAACAAGCCTGCACAATTCACTACCTAACAAAACACATGAGTTAAACATTAATGGAGTGGAATGCTTACAATTTATGAAAGCAGCTGAAATGTCTAAAGGAGCTTGCAAGATGATATCAGCATAGACAGAGATCTTTGGAGAACGCCTGCTGTCTGCACAAACCCAAGGTAAGGAGTCTTCTATTTCCAGTTGCCCATGGAGAAAAAGTTGCAAATACAGAGCACCAGTCACCTGTTAATACATGCATAAGCTGTGGATGGACTGACATTGCTAATCTCTCCTAGGAAGCAGCTGGAGGCAAACAAATTCAGGGTTGCAGTTAACTTGATTGCCACATGCAATGCCGCGCAAGATATGGTTGCAACTTTTGCTACAGGTAATGCTGTAACATACTCTCAGTAGAGAAGTGCAATCACCTACTGCAATTCACCTCAAAGAACTGCAGCAACATTGGCCAGGATTTTCTGCCATCCTCCTTCCCCGTCACAGTGGGTTTTCCAGCAATGATGGCAGCTCGCCATTGGCCAGCAGCAGGATCTTCCAATCCTGCCAACGTCAATGGCCATTTGCGATGCTCGCCAGCCGTACCACCAGGTAACCCGTTGTGGGAGGTCACCTTTAGTGGGACTGGAAGATCCTGCCAGCAGAAGGTCTGTGAAATTCTGTCCATTATTCTGGGCTAAAGGCTCTGGAGAGAGCATATGGATTCGTGCAAGCACAAATCCCTGCTGGGCCCCTGGCTGTAGGTACTGTACGACTTCCTCCAGCCAGAAGGGAATTGCCAGAAGGATTCCCATTTTGCCAGTGTCATCTAGATTTCAGAAAGTTAGCCTGGATCTTCACACTTTGTAAGTGTCCTAGGCCCAACAATCTTTAGCTGCTTTACCAATGACCTTCCCTCCATCATAAGGTCAAATGTGTGGATGTTCGTTGATGATTGCACAATGTCCAGCATCATTATGACTCCTCAGATACTGAAGCAGTCCACATCTTAGGAATTTTTCAGAGAACTAAGTATTATGTTGGCTTTTATTTGGGAAATTTCTCTTTATTAAATACAGCTCAGCAAATACAAAGAACTCACAGAGACAGTAAATTCTGGTTGAAGATGTACTTTATTTTGCCCAGGCTTGGCCCACACGTATGGGAGAGTGATTTGGAGATGCCCAAATCATTCTAAATTACATTATTAAGACAGATTGCAACTAACATTTTTCAGAAATCATTTGCCCGTTACTCTGTCATCCTAACCGGATGAGCCAATCATGAATCATTTACCTTAGCCAATAACATCCTATTCTCTAGCAGCATGAAAATTCATTGGTCCATAGGATCCAAAAGCTCCCAGCCATTGTCTCTTTAGCAACCCTAATTACATAGGTTTCAGATTTCTTACTTTCTGCTAAGCAATCTCTTATTGGAAGAAATTGAATTATTCCATTCATTCTAGTGTCTGAGAAACTTGTACTTTCTATAACCCATACTGATAAAAACTGCTATATTGTTCACAAAGAATGTGACTCGTCTTACTCAACTTTTATCCCATTATGCCTTAGGACAATTTGTAGTTGGCCAAAGTGTACATTTTAATTCAAAATATATAAAAACATGTTTAAATTTTCTATCAATGGTTATATGTGATTCTATGCAAAACAGTACTTTCATACTTCCTGGCGCTTTATGCTTTTTCTATACTATATTCATTTCTAAATTACCCTGATTTCTTAGCTTTTTAGTACCAGGTTATCCTAAATCCCTCTAAAAACATCCAAATGCAGCAAGACCTGGACAATATCCAGGCTTGGGTATCATTGCAGGAGTTCCTCAGGGTAGGTTCTAGACCCAACCATCTTCAGCTGCTTCATCAATGACCTTCCTTCTATCATAAGGTCAGAAGCTGGGACGTTCACTGATGACTACAAAATTTTCAGGACCATTCACAATTCCCCAGATACTAAAACAGTCCGTGTTCAAATGCAGTGGAACCTGGGACAATAACAAGTGGCAAGTAACTTTCACACCACACAAGTGCCAGGCAATGACTATCTCCAACAAGAGAGGATCTAACCATTGCCCTTTGACATTCAATGGTGCTACTATCACTGAATAGCCCCAATTTCAACATCCTGGATGTGACCGTTGACCAGAAATCAAACTGGGCTATCCATATAAGTTCTGTGGCACAGCAGCAAGTCAAAGGCCAGACACCCTGTGGCAAGTAACTCACCTCCTTATGCTCCAAAGCCTATCCACCATCTACAAGGGATAAATTAGGAGTTTAACATAATACTCTCGACTTACCTGGATGACTGTCGCCTCAACAACTTTCAAAAACAACTTAAAACTATCCAGGACAAAGCATCCCTCTCTTAAGTGATACCCCCATCCACAAACATTCACTCCTTTCACCATTGATGAGCAGTGGCAAAAGTGTGTACCATTCGCAACTGTTACCAAGGACAAGGGCAACAGACACATGGGAACACTATCATCTGGAAGTTCCATTCCAAATCATTCACCATCCTGAATTGGAAATAAATCATCATTCCTTCACTGTCATAGAGTCAAAATTCTGGAAATCCCTCCCTAACAGCACTGTTGGTGTACCTACACCACATGAACTGTAGCAGTTCAAGAACGCAGCTGACCACCACCGCCTTAAGGGCAATTAGAGATGGATAATAAATGTTTATCTAGCCAGCAATGCCCACTTCCCATAAATGAATTTAAAAAATGTTGCCACACCTGTTTTCAGTAACTGCAAAGTGACTTCTGAGTGACAGAGGATATCTTCTGAGGACCAGGTTCATGACATTTTTGTAGAACACACCCAGTACTAAAAAGGTAAAGTTGCATTCATATTCAGCAAGGGAAACAACAGAACAGAACATCGGACTGCAGAAGATGAGCTTTTGCTGCCCGAACCCACCCAATTGGAGTTCTGCAGTACACCCCAGAGAGAGTCTCCAAGATATTGTGGCTTGCTGCACCCTACACAACCACATGCAGCAAAGGGCTGTGGAATTGGCTGATGGGGAGGTGGAGAAGTCAGATGCCTCCTTAGACAAGGCAGGGAAAGAAGCAGATATTCATGAGGAAATGGATAAAGAACATAAGAACCAGGAGCAGGAGTCGGCAATCTGGCCTCTTGAGCCTGCTCCACCATTCAATAAGATCATGGTTGATCTTTTTGTGGACTCAGCTCCAATTACCCACCCACTCACCATAACCCTTAATTCCTTTACTATTCAAAAATTTATCTATCCTTGCCTTAAAAACATTCAATGAGATAGCCTTAACTGCTTCACTGGGCAGGGAATTCCACAGATTCGCAACCCCTTGTGTGAAGAAGTTCCTCAATTCAGTCCTAAATCTGCTTTCCCTTATTTTGAGGCCATGCCCCCTAGTTCCAGTTTCACCTGTCAGTGGAAACAACTTCCCTGCTTCTATCTTAGCTATTCCCTTCATAATCTTATACGTTTCTATAAGATCTCCCCTCATTCTTCTGAATTCCAATGATAATAGCCCCAGCCTACTCATTCTCTCCTCATAAGCCAACTCTCTCAACTCTGGAATCAATCAAGTGAATCTCCTCTACACTCCTTCCAGTGTCAGTATATCCTTTTTCAAGTAAGGAGAGCAAAACTGTATGCAGTACTCCAGGTGGGGCCTCACCAGCACCCTCTACAGCTGCAACATAATCTCGCTGTTTTTAAATTCCATCCCTCTAGCAATGAAGGACAAAATTCCATTTGCCTTCTTAAATACTTGCTGCACCCACAAACAAACTCCTTGTGATTCTTGCACAAGGGCACCCAGATCCCTCTGCACAGCAGCAAGCTGCAATTTTTAACCATTTAAATAATAGTCCATTTTGCTGTTATTCCTACCAAAATGGATGATCTCACATTTACCAATGGAATTGTTCTAGCACTTACAAATGTCACTTTGTAATGATTACATTGTACCACTTACTCTTGCAGAGAGTAGGAAATCACATCCTTTTCCTGCATTTGACCTCATGGTCGCTAAGCTCTACTATAACTTAAATCTAGGTTCAGCCAGCTGAGCCTCTCGTTGTCAACCCTAGGAAACAGAAGTCTAGACAGTCTAGAGGGGAACCTGGAGGGAAGCATCACTGAACTGTACGGCCACTTATTGTCTGTGTTTGGGCATTTTTCACTTTGGTCTGGGGTGGTAGCAGTTTCAGTTAGTAAGAGCTCCTCAGTTAGTAACAGCTCCTTCAGTTAGTAAAAGCACCAAGAATGATGCTTGTTGCTTTCAGGAAATGCATGCCTGTCCCGATGCCCTTTAAATTTGCTGCCAGCTTGGATATTTGACCCCATGAACTAATGGCAGGGCAAAGACTTACTTACTACTTAGCTCTGCCATAGATTCACCAGGCTTCTCCACTGTGACTATCTAATTGGCTGGCGGCATGATAGAGCACAGCCAGCTGTTCTGCGAACACATGACAGTGTTGGGCACTTCCAGCCACCCCACAGACAATCTCAGCACCACCAGAAGACCCCAGCCATTGTCTTTAGGATGAGACATTGAATCAAGGCCCCATCTGTCCACTCACTTATATGCAAAACAGGATGCAATAGTATAATGGTCAGCACTGCTCCCCCACAGTGCCAGGAACCCGAGATCAGTTCGCAGCTTGGGTCACTGTCTGTGCAGAGTCTCATGTTCTTCCAGTATCTTTATGGGTTTCCTCCCACAGCCTGAAAGATGTGCTGGTTAGGTGCATTGACTGTGCTAAATTCTCCCTCAGTGTACTGACCAAGTGCTGGAGTGTGGCAACAAGGGGATTTTCACAGTAACTTCATTACAGTATTAATGTAAGCCTACTTGTGACACTAGGAAATAAACTTTAATGGTTATGTCATTGGACTAAGAATCCAGATACTGAGAGTTCAAATCCCATTTAATTTCATTTCAAAAACCAGGACGTAAAAAATACCAGTATCAGCAAAAGAGGAATGAAGCAATTGGATTTTCATTATAAACCCAACCGATTTACTGATGACCTTTACTATTCACTATTACTAAATGAGCTCAGATGGTTACATAGCAAGCAGGATCATTCCTTTGGTGCAGACAAATAGAATTTGCATAACACTTGCATTGAAACAAATGAGAATAAATCAACACTTACTTATTTTTATTCTTCCAAATTACACATGGGGCCTGATGATATTTATGCCACATGAGTATACATGTGGGTATGCATCTGTCTGCACATGTACAAGCCTACGTATTGTGGCTGAATGGAGTTTTATCTTTTAAGATGCTGAAAAATCTTCAGTCAAGCAAACTGATTGTTTGGTTAAAGTTTTTTTTTCACTGTGCTGGCTTTTCTTTGGGGCCAGTGGCCTGGAATTTGTCAAAGGACAGATGATGTCTGATTCAACAGCTTGTCCTTGGCAGGGATGAGTTGTGAATAGACTCTTGGAGCCAGTGTTCCTTAGCTGGGCATTGGAATGTAAACAGTATTCACTTAGATGACGAGGCCTGAAGTGACCAATGATACTATGGCTTGATTTGATTGGCCTAATTGAACAATGCAATTGGGGTCCTGATCAATTCATTGGCTGATTACCAAAGAACTTTTAGAGTTTTACCTCTGCTAACACAAAGAACTTGTTCAGACAGGTAATGTGTAGAACTAGGCAACCAAGCTCACAAGAAGAGACAACATCTGGAAGGAGAAGAGAACAAAGAACTGACTCTGTGTGACAGCAAATTCCTGGCCAGGTTTTAATTGCAAGTAGAAACCAACCTTTAGTTAAGTAACAGATAGTGAGTATTTGGTTTATGCATTCCAAGTATTTACTGCTATTTAAGTAGCTACAGAATAAAGGAAATTGTGTTTAAGTATTTAAACTTGACTTTGTGCCTTTATTTGCTGCAGAGATTAAAATAGTACAAAGTCTGACAACACCAGGTTTTAGTCCGATTTATTTGATAGTAAACTCACAAGCTTTCGAGGGGACTCCCTCTTCGTCAGGTGAATGGAGAGTTCTGGCCTCGGACAGAGCATATAAAGCACAGACAGTTTAGAGATTACTGTCTGTGCTTTATATGCCCTGTCCGAGGCCAGAACTCTCCATTCACCTGACAAAGAGGGAGTCCCCTCGAAAGCTTGTGAGTTTACTATCAAATAAATTGGTTGGACTAAAACCTGGTGTTGTCAGACTTTTTACTGTGTTTACCCCAGTCCAACGCCGGCACATCCACATCAAGATTAAAATACACAGATTTGGGCAATAGTATATATCTCACATTGTGTAATGTTAAGCACTGGCAGTTGCTAAAGTCATTTTGTTGTGAACTTTGGCCTGTAGCAAGGTGCTGGTGTGGAGAATCCTGAACTCAGGCCACTTTATTCCCTACATGGCTTTGCCATGCCCAATGAATGTTGGTTCCCTGATGCTGTCAGATTCTGCCTCGTTCTTTTTATTCTTCAAGGGATGAGAGCCAATCCTTCACCCAGAAGTGGAGGCACTGTGTGAGACACAGACGAAGCACACTCGAAAATATGACTGGAGGAATGGTGTGGATTTACCAGCTGCTGCAGGTGCTTTTAGACTTAGATTTTTGAACTCCATTTCCTGAACTTTAAAAATGCAGCTGCAAAGAACATTTTATATGTATTACAACACACTGCACTGATATAGATAATCAGCCCAAGGCTCTCTACACTACACATTGCTTACATTTATAACAGTGAGCAATATAATGCACCGAAGCTCTCTAGATGAGAGGGTTCACCTCTCATGACAATAAAACAAATTTTCTCCACCAGGCAACAGGTAATTTTTTAATCCTTGGCATTTCTCTTTAATTATCATTTGTCTTTAATTGCCTTTTTAAGATCATCTCAGCAGCATTATATTTCACAGTCCCACTGGTATGCTAGAACATGCTCACTTAAACCAGTTGCAGTATATATGGGGATGCTCACAATTTTGTTGGACAACATTTTTGGTTCATGAAAGATCATAATCTATTCCTATAACACAGTTCAGCAGCTATTTTCTACCTTTTTTACAATGATCTTCTAGAAGTTCAGTAATTACCATTTTTCCACCATCACATTTGGGTGTCTTATATTACTGCAGGCAGTAGGTCATTGTAGATACAGTATGGCAGAGTTTTGTCTTCCACTATAGCAATATAATTATCAATAACTTGCTTTGAAACACTAAGTTGTGTAATAATTAACTAAGTGTAAAATGTATTAGAAAGCTCGCACAAGGCATACTCAAAACTTAATTGCATGTGTTTATCAGAAGAAAGGTTTAAGGTGTAATTGGGGGGTATGTTCCTGATCTACATTGTCTTCTAGTCAACCAACCCTCCGTTTTAAAATTCCCAGCTTATGCTCAACTTCTCCCTGACTTTGTAACCTCATCCAGCCCGGTATCCTTTTGAGAATTTAGTGTTCATCTCCTGGTCTCATGTGCATCCTCCACCCTCTTCATAACCCTCAATGACAGCTGTGTCTTCAGCAGCTAGACCCTATAATCTAGAATTCCCTCTCGATGCTCCTCTGCCTCTCTCCTTCTCTCTAAGACACTCCTTAAAACCTGACACTTTGATTAAGCACTTAGGTTCCTTCTGCAAATGTTTTATTCTTTGGCTGAGTTTCAGCTTTTGACTTATTACATTCCCATGATGCATTTTGAAACATTTCACTATGTTGAAAGAGCTACATAAATGTGGATTGTTGCATGCTGACCACATCTGTGTAAGGCTTCTTGATACTGCCATCTGCTGAACACTTAATGTCAATATTCCTGTCCAAATTAAGCCCAGTTTATCATGACAATTTACTTAGCTACAGTGGAGATTTAAGAACATTATTTTGGCTACTTACTATTACCATTGGGCCAAACTAATGCCCCCACGCCCCCACTGAGAGCAGCAGACCGCAGATTTTCAATCATTTTCAAACTTCTAGTGTTGGAGTAATAGAGGTTTAAGTATGGAAACAAGCCCAATATGTTCATGGGATTTTTTTAAATCCCTAAGCTAGTCCCAATTGCCCACATTTGGCCCATATCTGTCAATACCATTTTACCCATGTAACTATCTAAACGCTTTTAAAAAGACAAAATTGTACCTGCCTCTATTACTACCTCTGGCAGCTTGTTCCAGACATTCACCACCCTTAAGTGAAAAAATTGCTCCTCTGGACACTTTTGTATTTCTCCTCTCTCACCTTAAACCTGTACCCTCTAGTTTTAGGCTCCCCTACTCTTGGGAAAAGATATTGACTATCTAGCTGATCTATGCCCCTCATTATTTTATAGACCTCTATAAGATCACCCCTCAGCTTTCTACGCTCCAGACAAAAAAGTCTTGGTCTATCAAGCTTCTCCTTATAACTCAAACCATTAAGTCCCAGTGGCATCCTAGTAAATCTTTTCTGCACTCTTTCTAGTTTAATAATATCCTTTCTATAATAGGGTGATCAGAACTGTACACAGTATTCCAAGTGTGGTCTTACCAACATCTTGCACAACTTCAACAAGATGTCCCAACTCCTGTATTCAATGTGCTGAGCAATGAAACTAAGCATGCTGAATGTCTTCACCACTCTGTCCACCTGTGACTCCACCTTCAAGGAAATATGAACCTGTACCCCTAGATCTCTTTGTTCTGTAACTTTCCCCAAAGCCCTACCATTAACTGAGTAAGTTCTGCTCTGATTTGATCTACCAAAATGCATCACCTCGCATTTATCTAACTTAAACTCTATCTGCCATTCATCAACCCACTTGATGAAGGTGGCCCTTCATCAAGTGATTAAGATCCCGTTGCAATCTGAGATAACTTTCTTCATTATCCACTATGCCACCAATCTTGGTGTTATCTGCAAACTTACTAACCATGCCTCCTATATTGTCATCCAAATTATTAATATAAATGACAAATAACAAAGGGGTTGGGACACCCAATTTTTCAGCCTTTGATCAAATTGTCAAAACTGTGAAGTGCTAGTATTTACCCTGCCTATATACATCCATTTGTTTGCCATCTATGTTTTTTGTTACCAATGTCAGACAACCTTTGATTTGCACGACAGCCAGTTAATAATCAGATATAGGCTGGAATTTTACCGACTGACCCGAAATGTTCTCCTATGTTGGCATTCAACACTATGGGTGGGATTTTATGAATTCACTCGTCCCGAAACCATAAAATCCTGCCCGAGGTTAATGGACCTTTCCATGGTCCGCCCCTTGCCCGCTCCGATTTCCATAGCAGGCGGATCAATAAAATTCTGGCCTATATCTGATTATTAACTGCGTGGTGACAATTTAACTGTAAATGTCGGTTTTGGAGGATGGGACCAGGTTTTTTAAAGTTTCACACACATGAGAAATAGAAGCAGGAGTAAGCCACCAGCTTGCCAATTAATACGATCATGGCTGATCAATGCCGACCTTGGCTCCTTTTCTGAGCCATTTCCCTCTATTTCTTGATCTATCAAATATTTATCCACCCCCACTTTAAATACTTACAATGATCCAGCCTCCACCACCCTCTGCGAGAAGAAATTTCTACACACCTCAGTTTTAAAGGGCCGGCTTTTTATCTTGTAGATATGTCCCCTTGTTTTAGATTATCCCACTAATGAAAACATTTCGGCATCTACTCTGTCAAGTCTCTCAGGGTCTTACTGTTTAAATAAATAAACATTCTTCTAAACTCCAAGGAATGGAGACACAGACTATTTAGTCTCTCCTGATAGGAGAGCACTCTTATTCCAGGAATTAGCCTGATGACTCTCTTTTGGACTGCCTCCAGTGTTACTATATCCTTATTAGGTAAGGGGACCAAAACTGTACACAACATTCCAGGTGAGACTCCAGCAGCACCCTGTACAATTGCACCAAAAGGTCCATATTTTTAAACTCCAACCCCTTAGCCGTAAAGATCAAAATGCCTTTTGCCTTCTTAACTACTTGTGGGGCCTGCTTGTAGTTTTTTGTGATTCATACACCTAGATCCCTCTGTACTTCACTCAGGTGCAGTCTTTTTCCATTTAGATAATAATCTGCCTTTTGATTCTTCCTACCACAATGCATGACCTCACACTTGCCCACATTAAACTCAATTTGCCATATTTTCGCCCAGTCATTAAATCCCTCTTGCAGAATCACAATATCCTCCATCATAACCGGCCTTTCCACTTTTTTTTTCGTATCATTGGCAAATTTAGAAATCTTGCATTCTGTTCCTTGCTCCAAGTTATTAATGTAAATAGTGAACAATTGTGGGCCAAGAACTGATGCCTGAAGTTCTCCACTAGTTACACCTTTCCACTCTGAAAATGGCCCTTTTATTCCAATCCTGTTTTCTATCTGACAGCAGTTTTCAATCCATGCTAATACACTTATTCCAATGTCACGGGCTTTTACTTTATACACCAGTTTCTTACGTGGCACCTTGTTAAAATTTAAAATTTATTTATTAATATCACAAGTAGGCTTATATTAATACTGCAATGAAGTTACTGTGAAAATCTCCTAGTCTTCACACACTGGCACTTGTTCATGTACACTGAGGGAGAATTTAGCATGGCCATTGAACCTAACTAGCATGTCTTTCAGACTGTGGGAGGAAACCCCCACAGACAGAGGGAGAATATGCAGACTCTGCACAGACAGTGACCCAATCTGGGAATCAAACACTTGTCCTGGCACTGTGAGGCAGCAGTGCCAATCATTGTGCCTATGTGCCGTCCTGTCAAATGCCTTCTGACAATTTAAATACACTACATCTATTCTCCTTGTTACATCTTCAAATAATTCGTGCAAATATGTCAAACATGATTTACGTTTCATAAAACTATGTTGTTTAAGTTTGATTATATTTAGCTTTCTTAAATGATGAGCTATTTCCTCTTTGATCATTAACTCTAGCATCTTGCTAATAATAGATGTTAAGCCCACTGGGCTATGGTTCCCTGCCTTTCTCTTTTTTTGACCAAGGCCATTACATTTCCCTCACTTTCTAGATTTCAGTGAGAAAACTTAAGACAGAATGTGCGTATATAAATATTAGGTTTCTGCAGGCATTCAGGACACTGAGGATTAAAAGATTATTTGAAATGATCCAGTAGCACAGCTGTATAAATAAAAATGTTCTCAATCATTCAGTAATAATTTATTTTCCCAATTACTTTGCAGTAAAGGTTATACTCAGCTGCCTTAGAGGATACGCAACATATTATACAAATAAAGTATAATGTCTGTGGTATTAGCAGAATATATACACATAAATCTTATTTGCACATCAGATCTCAAAGTGTCATAAACTCTCCCTCAACCTCTAATGAAACTCTATGTACCTATTTGCACAATTACTTGAATTTAATATGTAGATCAGATACCACTTTTATGACAAACTGCCTGGCAGTTGGTCAATTTACAGCCAAGTCAGACATCTAACCTAAAGGCATAAACCACCTATTGTCTCAGTTAAAATCTCTCTCTGCTGTGCCTCATTGAGGCTTTATCCTTAAAGAGATAGGCCAGAATTAAACGTAGCATCACTTTAACAAGACAGTGTTTCCTTCTTTCACATCGTAAGTAAATCAGCAAAGAACTCCAGAAACCTTTAAACGTGTGTCTTTAAACTATCATTGTAAAAAACAGATGCTCAAATTTAGTATAAACAAGATGATAGAAAATTCATTCACATTTAAACATGATTTCTGCAACATTTTAAAACATCTTCTCCTTCCTCTTTACAGTTCCCTTGTCCTGCATGCTACATTGTTTGCCTCAATGAATATCTAAGGCTAAGACTTAAATCTTTTCTCTATATACTGTTACTTATTAAACTTCAATAATTAATTAATTGTGCAAATCCTGCAGAGGTAGTTAATGCAAAATACTTGATTTATAGTGCCTTTCACAACATTGGAACATCCCAAAATGCTTCACAATGAAATACCTCTGAGCTGTAGTTTTCATTGTAATATAGAAACTACAAACATAAAGTTATTTATTAGTGTCACAAGAAGGCTTACTGAAGCCACTGTGAAAATTCCCTAGTTGCCACACTCTGGAGCCTGTTCGGATACACTGAGGGAGAATTGAGCACGGCCAATGCACCTAACCTGCACATCTTTCAGACTGTGGAAGGAAACCAGAGGACCTGGAGGAAACTCAAGCAGATATGAGGAGAACATGCAACTCCACACAGGCAGTGACCCAATCTGGGAATCAAACACAGGTCCCTGGCGCTGTGAGGCAGCAGTGCTAACCACTATGTCACCGTGTCACCCAGCAGCAATTTGCCCACAGAAAGGACCCCCCACCCCATGTTGCAAAGAGCAATGCGATGGATATAGGCAAGGGCACCAACAATCTTACACTTCAAAATATTACCGAGATCTTAAAAATATCCCTGAGGGAGCAGTTGGTTCAACATTTCATCCAAAATATGGCATCTCTGACAGTATAGCACTTGCTCAATACTGAAGTATCTGGATTGTATGCTCAACTTTCTGGAAATTATGGAAAACTTTCTAAGATCACTACAAATTATGAAACATACATTTTCATATCTGCCAGCTTGTTAAAATGGTTTTAAAAATGATAATCTCAGGATGTAACCTTTGCATTCTTTTTAAATTAACTGAGGGCTCCAACAGAGCAATACCTTGAGCATATCACAGTTGCTGCACATAGTTTTCTCTTAAACCAGAATGTTTTCCTCAGCATCTATGGTCCTGTTTGTCACAGAGAAAACGTTTTATGGCACAAGACTGCTCATAACATTTCAAAAGAAAATCCCGAAACAGTGGTCTGAAATCATTGGGCAAGTGCTCCACCTGATGGTCAGTTTAAGAAGTGGCACAATTTATCCAATAAGGCTAACTGAGTGAAGATTTTCCATTCTGCCAGCCATGGCAGGTCCGTTGACCTCATTCCGGTTCTGGGGCGAGCACGGATAGAAAATCCCACCCAAGCTTTTTGTCCAGGTCAACATTCTAAGCTTGGGGCAGGAAAAAATTTTCATTGAAGCATGAAGCAGGACCTAAAGGCTTTAGTAATCATCTCACTGATGTGTTAATTGCAAATTACTGATGGTGCAACTTTAATTAGTTTATAGTTTGTTAATAATTCATGCTGTGATTGTTTCATTCTTTTTGTATTTTCATATATTTTCGCTCTTGCTCTATATCTTCCTCAACATTGTTTCTCATACTGAAAGCTTGTAACGAGTACTAAAGAAAGCAAGAAAAATCAATTGTCTAAGTGGCTTAATATTCCTTCCTTCTGAATGAAGATCAAGAAATTCCTACAGAGAATGAGATGAAAAAGAAAAAAATATATTTTTATTCATTTATTCAAGGTATGTGACGTCGTTGACCAGGCCAGCATTTATTGCTTATCCCTAATTGCCCTATGAAAGGTGATGATGAGCTATCTTCTTGAATTGCTGCAGTCCGTGTGGTGTAAGCACATTCACAGTGGTGTTAGGGAAGGAGTTCCAGCGTTTTGACCCAGTGACAGTGAGAAAACTACAATGTATTGATGGCGAGTGACCTGGAGGGGAACTTCCAGATGATAGTATTCCCAGTGTCTGCTCATCCATGCAGATAGTAGTGGTGGTGGGTGTGGAAAGTGCTGATAAATATACATTTGCTGGGACACCAGTGAGAATTTACATGCTCTTAAGACAGTGCTATGGGATCTTTAACATCCAGCCAAGCATGCAGTCGGGGCCTCGGTTTAACATCATGGGAGCAATTCTCCCAGTCTGCTGCGCTGCTTTAGCAATAATTTGCTTGAGCAGTGCAGTGGGCGGGGAGACTCAAGTGGAGGCCATTCAGCTGCTTCCCATTGAGTGCCATGGCCTCTGCGAGTTGTGCAGCTACATAAATTATTTAAATATTCACTTTAATATAATTTACGTCTGATTAGTGGGCCCAGGACTGAAGTCTCCGGGCCTGCTAGCATCTCCCCTTATGCCAGGAGTGTTTCACTTGTGCGGAGCTGGTAGCCCAGTCCCCCTGGAGTGAAGGCAGTCCATCGAGGCCCCCCAGAGGGTCGGTGTATATGCCCTCCCCCTGGGCATTGGCAGCTTGGCAATGCCAGCCTGGGTTCCCTGGCACTGCCCAGGCAACATCTTGGCACTGCTCACCAGGCATTGGGGAGTGCCAAGGGGGCAGGGCCTAATGGCAACACAGCCCCTGAGGGGCAGTGAGATGCCACTGCCACTCAGCAGAGGGATCAGTGACAGGGGGAAGCCAGGGATCAGGACTGGGCATGGGAGGGGAGGGCAGGAGCAGGCAGCAAAGGTGGCCTGGACACATTCAGGCCTTGAGGAGTGTCGGAGGGGCTGCTCTGGAGGGTCACAGAGTTGGCCAGCAATCGGAAAGCCAGCAGGACGGGGCTATGCTGCCGGCCTCTCCAGCGGGAAAAGGCTCTGCCCCTATGATTCAAGCTAGTGCCCAGTGTGTGGAAGATCACTTTGAAACTCCAGGTGAGAAAAAAACAGTAGGATTTACTTCAGTTTTTAACATGAATTCAACTTCGAATTTTTTTGGAAGAATCACCTCCATGTCTGAAAGACGGCACCTCTAAAGTACAATCACTCAGCATTGTACAGCTGTGATTTTTGTGCTCAAGCCCTGTGGAGTAGGACTTGAATCTGAAATCTGGTGTCGCAGAGATTGATTCCAGGCAGGGGACGTGCTGGAGAGAAAAGTTGCACACCGTAGAGTTCAAATGCTGGCCTGACCAGAAGCCCTCCCTACCACTTGGAAAATCCATCCTAGTCACAACCAAAGTCACTGACTCAGATTTTAATGCCTCTATCATGTCAGGAAGGAGCAGAACAGCAGGTGAGACCCAAATTCAGGATTCCCACCCCATTCCTGTTTCCACCAATTATTTCAGGCACGAGACAGGGGCAGCTAATAAGCCCAACAACAGCACTCCCACTTTTGCTGGCTTATCCAATTTTGGTGCAGATGTGGCTGACGGCACCTCAAAGAAGTCATAAATTATGGCAGAAACCCTAGTCTCCAGACGGGAACAAAAAGAATAGTATTCAAATTCACTTTGAGAAACATTGCCCCTCTCACCTTCTCCTCAAGCAGTCAATCAAAAGCAGTGAAAGTCTCATTTGATCCATTCAATGGGCCGAATGTAGGGTTTCTATGATTCTCTTAATCTTTCCAAATAAGCACACAGGCATTTCCAAATTGTCAAAGAAAGATCAAGTTGCAAGCTAAAAATAATGCCAATCACAAAGTTAACAATCCTTTTTGCAGTTGAGTAAATGGACTCCTGAACAGAGTCCATTAGCCATTCCTGCAGCTTAGCCTAGTATCCATTATGAATTGTTTTCATTTCTTCCGCACCTAGTGGTGCACAAGGCAGACTTTCACCTGTTCCTACCATGAGGTTTTTCTTGGAATAGGTTACTAGCCTGTTGACAGAGACTTATTGCTTGAGGGGCGCCACTGTGCATCAAGCATGGTTGGAGTCTCTCCAGAAATGTCTACTGCTCTAACTACCTGCCTTTGGCACATTTGAAGGATTTTGCAGGTTGGTTGGCCACGTTATTATAAATACACCTTCCTTAGCCATCAAGTGCTGGGGTGGGATTCAAACACAAAGATTTTGGCTCAGAGCCTTGGACACTACCAATCGCACCTCCTTTTTGTTATGAAGCTATCTAGCAATTGTAATTTATAAATGCTTGCTCCAAGAATGGCTAATAGATCAGCTCAGCAGGGGTTGCAAAGGGAAATGCTTGCTTCATATGATTGTTATCTTTATGACCTTGAAATAATCTGATTATACTTTGAACAAGTTTTTCAATGCCTTTATGTTTATTGAACAAGACGTGTGTGAAACAAATTAAAGATTTCCTCAAAGGGACTTCCACTATAATTGATTGACAACTTTAAAGAAGGCATAAAGCAAACAATATTTTTTGAAAGGAATGCTGATGGCTACAAAACATACAAAGTGACAAGGATTAGTGGGAAGTCAGAGGATTGGGAAGCCTTTAAAAATGAGCAGAGGACAACTAAAAAAGCAAGGGGGGGAGGAGATGAAGTATGAGTGTAAGCTAGTCAGTATTATAAAAGATGATAGGAAGAGTTTTTTTTCAATATATGAAAGGTAAGTGAGACAAAAGTAGATATTGGTCCACTGGAAAATAAGGCTGGAGAAGTAATAATAGGAAACAAAACAATGGCAGAGGAACTGAATAGTTATTTTGTATCAGTCTTCTTGGTGGAAGACACTAGTGGGATGCCAGAGGCCCAGGAGAATCGGGGGGCACGGGTTAGTGTAGTGGCCATCACTAAGGAGAAAGTTCTGGAGAAATTGAAAGGTCTGAAGGTGGATACCTGGACTACACCCAGGGTTCTAAAAGAGATAAGCTGAGGACATTGTGGAGGCATTGGTGGCAATCTTCCAGTAATCACTGGAGGCAGGGAGGGTCATGATGTGGAGATACCAGCGTTGAACTGGGGTAAACACAGTAAGAAGTCTCACAACACCAGATGAAAGTCCAACAAATTAATTTGGTAAACCTGTTGGACTTCAACTTGGTGTTGTAAGAGTTTTTATGGCAGGGAGGGTACCAGAGGACTGCAAAGTAGCTAATGTAACACCGCTGTTTAAGAAGGAAGGGAGGCAGCAGACGGGAAATTATAGGCCGCTTAGCCTGACTTCGGTCATTGCAAGATTTTAAAGTCCATTATTAAAGATGAGATCGCAGAATACTTGGAAATGCATGATAAAGTAGGACTGAGTCAGCACAACTTTGGCAAGGGGAGTCACATCTGACAAATCTGTTAAGAGTTCTTTGAGGAGGTATCAAGGAAGTTAAATAAAGGAGAACCAGTGGACATGATTTATTTAGATTTCCAGAAGGCCTTTGACAAGGTGCCATATGGGAGACTGTTAAATAAGTCAAGTGTCCATGGTGTTAAGGGTAAGATCCTGGCACGGATAAAGAAATCAGAAACACAAAGGGACTTAGGAGTCCTTGGTCAAGATTCTCTTAAAATTAACATGCAGGTTCAGTTGTCAGTTAGGAAGGCAAATGCAATGTTAGCATTCGTGTCAAGAGGGCCACAATACAAGAGCAGGGATGTACTTCTGAGGCTGTATAAGGCTCTGATCAGACCCCATTTGGAGTATTGCGAGCAGTTTTGGGCCCCATGTGTAAGGAACGATGTGCTGGTCTTGGAAAGAGTCCAATGGAAGTTCACAAGAATGATTCCTGGAATGAAGGGTTTGTCATATGAGGAACAGTTAAGGACTCTGGGTCTGTACTCGTTGGAGTTTAGAAGGACGAGAGAGACTTTTACTGAAACTTACAGGATACTGCGAGGCCTGGATAGAGTGGACATGGAGAGGATGTTTCAACTAGTAGGAAAAGGAAGAACCAGAGGACACAACCTCAGACTAAAAGGACAAACCTTTACAACAGATATGGGGAGGAATTTCTTCAGCCAGAGTGTGGTGAATTTGTGGAACTCTTTGCTGCTGAAGGCTGTGGAGGCTGGGTCATTGAGAGTCTTTAAGACAGAGATAGATAGGTTCTTGATTAATAAGAGAATCAGAGGTTATGCAGAAAAGGTAGAATGGGAATGAGAAAAACATCAGTCATGATCGAATAGCAGGGCAGACTCAATGGGCCATGTGGCCTAATTCTTCTCCTCTGTCTTATGGACGATGAGGAGAAATCTTTTCTCTCAGAGGATTAAGTGTCTCTGGAGCTGTCTCCCTCAAAAGGCAGTAGAAGCAGAATCTTTGAATATGTTTAAGGCAGAGCTAGATATATTCTTGATTAAAAGGGGGTGGGTGAAAGGTTAAAGATAGCCCAGATTGTGAAGCTGAAGTTACAATCAGATCAGCCATGATTTTATTGAATGGTGGAACAGGATTGAGGGGCAGGGTGGCCTGCTCTCAATTCATATTTTTGTATATTTGGACTTTGATTATGGACCCCGAAAGCAATATAAATGTTCTCTATGACCATTATACTATGCAGCCCATTCTTTAAATAGTGAGAGAAATAGTGGGCTCTCTTTTTCAGTTTTTTAAAAATTTATACAATAGGCTGAGCTAATCCTAATTCAAATTTGCTGTGGATTAGTAGAAATCAGAACACATAAAATCTGAGGAGTTGAGAAATACACCACCACTTAATCTGAAACAAAAACTGAAAACACCTTCTGTTGATGAACAGGTGGCATGAGGTAAAAAAAATCAGTGCTGTTTGAACTGACTCCCCACTCCCCCACCCAAACTATCCAACTATTCTCTCCTTAGCCAGGTGTCTGAACCAACTGCAAGCCCAGGTAAAATCACTTTGTTCAGCACAGGAATCGGGATTCTTCTCATCCAGTGTGGTTTAAGTAGAGTGGAAAGCAGTCATATGAAGCATGTGGGTAGTATTACTTACAATTGGTACAAAAACTGTTGAAACAGCATTCAACAGCAATGTATTTTGATTCAGTAAATCCAATTAATGTACTACTGTGGCAATTGGAATGTCACATTACAACGTGATGTGAAATTTATCTCAATATATCATCACAGCTACAACTTACCATCTCCTGGAAAGTCAGCAATGCCTACCTGCAACATTTGAGCAGTCATTATCACTTTGATGATCCAGCCACCATGTTCATTTAGCCAACTCTTTCAACTGTGCTGGATACTGTCAATGTTGCATATTTTTAGGTAAGTGATTTAGTGACTGTGGAGAGGGGACAAAGCTAAAATTTTAAATGTTTGCTCCTATTAAATCCAACAAAGCACTTGTCAACATAAGAAATGGTGCAATATCTACCCATAACATTAAGAATTAACAATATGGAAACACTTATACTCTGCTATACATAGCATGCCTGCAATGCAACATGACATCATGGTCTCGATGAGCAAGAAAGAATCAACTATAGCCAACCAATCTTCAAAGAATGATAATAAAACCTTGGAACAAAAAGGTAAAATCTGTGAAATAATTAAATGAACTACTCTGAATTTGGAGGAAACCTATTCCTGCTCCTAATTCATATGAAATAAAACCTTTGTTACAATAGGGAAGATACAATAACTCAGCAGTGGTTGTACTGCTGCCTCACAGCTTGGGTCACTGTCTGTGCAGAATCTGTACATTCTCCCTGTATCTGCGTGGGTGCTCCAGTTTTCTCCCACATTCCGAAAGACTTTCTGGTCAGGTGCATTGGCCGTGCTAAATTATCCCTCAGTGTACCCAAACAGACGCGTGTATCCGTGACGACTAGGGGATTTTCACAGTAACTTCATTGCAGTGTTAACATAAGCCTACTTGTGGCACCAATAAATAAACTTTAAAAATGCCTTCAACTGAACGAAGGATGGTGAGGCTGCAGTTGAAACTGGACGATTCTGAGCACACCCTAATCAGCTAATACTGAAAGCTGTTCAGTGAGTGAACTTGCCCTGTTATTTGGGTTGAGGGAGATAAATTATTCCAACACCAACTTATATTTACATAGGACATTTATTATTTTAAAAGTACTGAGACACTTCCCAAGGCCTTATGACACCAAACCACCTCAGGCGATATTTGATTAAGTTTTTGTCATTTAATCTAAGAGCTGGATTTTAAGGAATGTGTGAACAGAGGAAAGTGAGGTGGAGAGATAGAGAGGTGTAACGAGTGAATTCTCGAGGTTAGGGTCTAAGCTACTGAAGGCACTGGTACCTTTGGGATAATTAAAATTGGAAAAACATGTGAGGCAAGAATATAAGTACAGATATCTTGGATAGTTATAGGGCTAGAGGAGGTTATAGAGGGATAAAAGCATGGAAGAATTCAGAAACAAGGATGAGTATTTTAAAATCAAAATGTTGCCTGACCGGAGCCAATACAGATTAACAAGTATGGTGATGACAAGTGAATGGGACTTTGGATAAGGACACAAGCAGCAGAGTTTTGGATGAGTTTCAGTTTACAGGAGGTAGAATAAAGCAGGCAGCAAGGTGTATATTGGAATATTCATGGAAAAGATTTCAGGAGCAGATCAGCTTAAACAGGAGTGAAGTAAGGTATGTTAATCAATTAGGCAATCTTGGTGGAAGGAAGCCCATGTTAGAGTCAAAAATGACACTATGGCTTCAAACAGTCTGGTTTAGTTTTGGACAGGTACCAACAAGTGGGAGTAGAATCAGTAGTGAGAGAATGGAACCTAGAGAGGGGAACAAAATGAATGGTTCACTCTTACCAATATTAATGGAAGGAAATTTCTGCTTATCTAATTTTGGATGTTGAATGAGCAGTCTAATAATTTAGCAACATTGAATAATTGGTGGTGAGGTAGAACTGAGTGTCATCAGCAATATTTCCATGTTAGTTCATATAATCTCAGTAATTATTGTAGTCAGTTTTTAAAATAAAAGTTGGCACTCACCTGAAATAACAAGAAAAATAAGCTAAGGTTAACGTTACAGGGATCTTAGATCAATATTTGTGCTCCCACTACAAAATGATACGTATGGGAAAAGCTAAATAAGTTCAGTTCTTGGCCTTGTATTTCCACTAATGAATATAATAATTCTTCACTCCACATCTCAAGAAAACCAAATGACTTTATAAAGGCAGAGAGAGAGAGATTGGGGAAGAAATTCATGGCACATGGCGAACATCCCACAATGATGCACATAAGAAAGTAAATCAGCAAAGACAAATTGCATGATCTTTTATTCCCAATTTTTTTAAAAAACAAAGTATTTGGAAAAATGGCAATCACTACAACTTTCTGCAGGTGGGCTGAAGGTTGTTTTGTACATATACATTTTAATATCCATTCAAGTGCTTGCACGTCAAACACTCATCTTTTGTATAAATTGCCTCTTTATAAAACAGAATGTATTTATGAGTTATTACAAAAATAAGCACTGGTTTACTAATATTTTCTGCATAGAACTTCTTTACATTTGAAAGAACACAAATTAAAATAGGTTAAGTTTGTCTTCTGTTCAGTGGATACTAAATGGGGAACAGAATATTTATTCCTTGAGCAAAGAACCAAGTAATCCAGTTATATTACTATAGTAACGGAAGACCATAAGACAGAAAGAGAAATGGAGATGGAAAACAAAGGAACTCGGGGTTTATATATTGCTTTTCCACATTCTGATGATGTTCTAAAGCACTTTTGAACTAATGAATTATATCTGAAGATACTGTTACTCAAGCAACGTTGTGGCCCATATAAACTGTTCTGGATAGATAAATGCCTTTTGCAATTGGCATGGCCCAGTTAGCACTTCTGAAAAGAAAATCCCCATTGTTCCTTTCTGTAATAACAAATAAAATGAATTTTGGCAACCTTATAAAAGGACAACTGCCCATAATCCAAACTGATGCAAAATTAAGTGGGCAATCTCACTTTGAAAGGAGACAGAGGTGGGGTAAGAAACGGAAGCAACATAACTGTCCAGCATTGCATTCTTTTTGAAGTTTAGGGATTAAAACACTGTTTAGGGTTTTATTCTACAGCTAATGGAGCCAACAGAGAACCTAACTTGGGAAACTGTTTCCATTTTGACTACTAATGCCTCTTAACTGTAATAACGCTTCAACAATTCATCAGAAGAATTGTCAATACGGTACCAAATTTTGGACCGTTTACTGCTGCTGCTTAATGCCTAGTAGAGACTGAGAAGAAACTGCCTATACTCTTCACAGGCAATCCATACAGTTAATGGACAGCAGAAATTTTTGTTCTACTGGGCTGGACTGGATTCAATCGCAAGTACCAGGGGTGAAAGGATGTTTTAATTCTCTTCACTAGCATAGCTTAACTGAAATTAAGAATTCCAGTGTTGCTAAGTACGGCCACAAACTTGCATACTTCCATGCATGTTAAGTGAAGAAATCATGGTTTGCTTGGTTTACATTATCACTGCTGCCAGAAACAAATATACCTTGCTATAAAGAGGCACTCAGACAATTTACTCACGTTTCCTCCTCTACTCATATACGTTGAGGTTCCCAAGGTGTGTTTCCACCCCTTTGTTTATAGAAATTCGAGCACTAAAACATGGAATTGCACAAATGCAGGATCAAATTAATCACATATTATGATTACCAGTCTTTATGCTCCAAGCTCAATAAGTTTTAAGAAGCAGAATATTTGATAACAGCACATTAACTTGCAACAAAACTAACATATTCCAAAATTACTCAAAACTACTCTAACATATGATACAAACTAGAAGAGTTCTTTGCAGGTGATAAATCTCAACAAGCTGTACGTCTAGATACACCAATAGCACTGAATTCAGATTTTCTAGGCAGGTTACTTTCTATATATTTCATAAAAACAAAGTGGTTCATAAAAAAAAGTCAACATTTTAACTATTCCAAAATGCACTAAACTCTTCTTCAGGACTACAGTAATGTACAAAATATACTCCTGCCACAAAAACTGCTCCTCACGAACACTGTTCAATCCATCTTGCTTCCTTTCAACTGTGTGAAAAACAGTACAGCCTCAGTATCCTGAAGATTTGTAACATTGTACGTGTTACCTGTAACGAAGAAATGACTATTTACACAATAGTCTAATTTATTACATTTTAAAGATTTTGAAAATTATAAAATACCCTGAATCTTCAGCCATCTATGACTGAAGATGAAATTCTTCATTTTTTAATTACTGGAACAATTTAATCATATTAGTAAGCAGCCTTGGAAATATTGTGCACTGATGTGGTATATGCTAGCAAACTGTGCTGAAATGCTCAATTAACTTGGCCATTGATAGAACTTCTGACAAATCTCACTTGCAATTACTACCCCATAAAATCAATTTTGTACTTTAGTGTCTCGCCTGCTGTTTCAATTCCTTGGTGAAATATGCAACCCCTTCACTGTGCAGGCTGCGTAGTGAGTATGACTTGTCAATCTGTGTACATTTTCATTGCCTAGCATGTAATAGTGGATGATTCCAAAATTAAACAATGCAGTTGATTGTAAGATATAAATTTACCAGTAAATAAAAAGAGATCATTTACCTGAAGGCACAAAGAAGTAATCCCCTTCTTTGAGATGGTATGTAGTACGATATATTGTAATTCCTAGTTCTCCTTTTAGGATGTGAAATACCTGTAATACAATTAGTGTGCATCAATTCTTCTAATTTTTTTAATTCATTCATAGGACATGGGTGTCACTGGCTGGTCAACATTTATTTCTCATCCCTAATGCCTGAGGGCAATTGAGAGTTAACCACATTGCTGTGGCTTTGCAGTCACACGTAGTTTACATGTAGGCATCAAGTTTATGGGTTTTACATGCTATCTGAACCAAGCATGATGGTATCATTACAAGTAATTTCATTGGCTGTTATCGGTTTCCAGGTACATCATTGGCTGGATGCCAGAGAAACTTCTTGAAGTTGAAACAATTTGTGGATAAAAGAGATCATAGAATCATAGAAACCCTACAGTACAGAAAGAGGTGATTCGGCCCACTGAGTCTGCACCAACCACAATCCCACTCAGGCCATATCCCCATATCCTTACATATTTTACCCACTAATCCCTCTAACCTAAGCATCTCAGGACACCAAGGGCAATTTTTAGCATGGCCAATCAACCTAACCCACACATCTTTGGACTGTGGGAGGAAACCGGAGCACCCAGACACAAGGAGAACGTGCAAACTCCACAGCATGACCCAAGCCAGGAATTGAACCCAGGTCCCTGGAGCTTTCAAGCAGCAGTGCTAGCCACTGTGCTATCGTGCCGACCCCTGTGCTACCATGCCGCTCCCACAATGTTTCAGTCCTTTGTCTCGAGCAACAACTCCAGAGATCAAAAATCACAAGAAGGGGGCGTTGAAACTAATTTGTCAGGGGAATGGGAAAATGAGCTGTAGTCCAAAAGCCAGTGTTGAAGGTTGACAGGATGGTGGGTTGAAGTGTATCTACTTCAGTGCAAGGAATAAGGTAGGTGAACTTGGAGCATGGATTGGTACTTGGGACTATGATGTTGTGGCTATTACAGAGACATGTTTAGAACAGGGACAGGAATGGTTGTTGGCAGTTCTGGGGTATAGATATTTCAGTAAGAGTAGGGAAGGTGGTAAAAGAGGTGGAGGAGTAGTATTGTTAATCAAGGATAGTTTAACAGTTGCTGAAAGGCATTTTGAGGGGGATCTGCCTACTGAGGTAGTATGGGCTGAAGTTAGAAATAGGAAAGGATCAGTCACGTTGTTAGGAGTTTTCAATAGGCCCCCAAATAGTAATAGAGATGTGGAGGAGAAAATGGCAAAGCAGGGTAGTTATCATGGGTGACTTTAACTTTCCAAATATTGATTGGAACCTTTATAGGTCAAATAGTTCGGACGGATCACTTCTTGTACAGTGTGTGCAGGAGGGTTTCCTGACACAATATGTGGATAAGCCGACAAGAGGTGGGGCCACATTGGACTTGGTACTGAGTAATGAACCAGGCCAAGTGTTAAATTTGTTTGTGGAGAGCACTTTAGAGATGGTGACCACAATTTGGTGTCCTTCATTATTGCAATGGAGAGGGATAGGGTCACACAACAGGGCAAGGTTTATAATTGGGGCAGGGGTAATTATGATGTGATTAGGCAAGAATTAGGGAGCGTAAGATGGAAACAGAAACTGTTCAAGGAACAAATACTGTGTATGCTTGATAGGTATGTCCCTGTCAGGTAGGGAGGAAATGGCCGAGTGAGGGAACCATGGTTCACAAAGGAGATTGAATGTCTTGTCAAGAGGAAAAAGAAAGCATATGTAAGGATAAAAATACAAGGTTCAGATAGGTCGCCTGAGGGTTACAATGTAGCTGGGAATGAGTTAAAATAAAAAAGGGCTTAGGAGAGCTAGGAGGGGGCATGAGAAGTCCTTGGCGGGTTGGATAAAGGAAAATTCCAAGGTTTTTTACTCTCAAGTGAGAAATAAAAGAATGATCAGGCTGAAGTTAGGGCCGGTCAAGGATAGTAGTGGAAACTTGTGCATGGAGCCAAAAGAGATAGGAGAGGCGTTGAATGAATACTTCTCTTCAGTGTTCACTAAGGAGACGGGCCATGTTTTTGAGGATGAAAGTGTTTTACAGCCTAATAGAATGGAGGAGGTAAATGTTCTGAGGGAAGATGTATTA
Organism: Carcharhinus amblyrhynchos; assembly: GCF_965287045.1. Classification (NCBI taxonomy): domain Eukaryota; kingdom Metazoa; phylum Chordata; class Chondrichthyes; order Carcharhiniformes; family Carcharhinidae; genus Carcharhinus; species Carcharhinus amblyrhynchos. The sequence goes on along the minus strand of NC_137328.1, from coordinate 23,587,184 downwards.
GCAATTTTGAAAAACCTGAGGGTCGATAAGTCCCCTGGGCCAGATAAGATACCTCGGGAAGCAAGGGATGAGATTGTGGAGACTTTGCTTAGATCTTTAGATTCTCATTGTCCACAGGGATTGTGCCAAAGGACTGGAGAGTGGAGAATATTGTTCCTCTCTTCAAGAAAGGAAATAGGAATGACCCTGGTAATTATAGGCCAGTTAGTCTTACTTCGGTGGTCAGTAAGTTAATGGAAAGGGTCCTGAGAGGTAGGATTTATGACCATTTGGAAAGATGCAGCTTAAACTGGGACAGTCAGCATGGTTTTGTGAGGGGTAAGTCCTGCCTCACAAATTTGATTGAATGCTTTGAGGAGGTAACTAAATGAGTAGACAAAGGTAGAGCAGTTGATGTTGTATACATGGATTTTAGTAAGGTGTTTGATAAGATTCCCCATGGTAGGCTCATGAAGAAAGTCAGGAGGTATGGGATAGAAGGAAATTTGGCCGATTGGATAAGTAACTGGCTGTCTCATAGAAAATAGAGGGTGGTGGTGAAGGGAAGATTTTCAGACTGGAGGCCAGTTACCAGTGGTGTACCACAGGGGTCAGTGCTGGATCCTCTGCTATTTATGATTTTTATCAATGACTTGGAAGAGGGGACTGAAGGGTGGGTTAGTAAATTTGCTGATGGCACCAAGATTGGTGGAGTAGTGGATGAGGTGGAGGGCTCTTGTAGGCTGCAAAGAGACATTGATAGGATGCAGAGCTGGGCAGAACAGTGGCAGATGGAGTTTACAGAAATCATAGAAATCCTGCAGTGCAAGAGGGCCATTCGGCCCATCGAGTCTGCACCGATCACAATCCCACCAAGGCCCTAACCCCATATCCCTACATATTTACCTGTTAATCACTCTGACCTACGCATCTCAAGATTCTAAGGGGCAATTTTTTTTTAGCATGGCCAATCAACCTAACCCGCACATCTTTGGACTGTGGGAGGAAACCAGAGCACCCAGAGGAAGCCCACGCAGAATCAAGGAGAACGTGCAAACTCCACACAGATGGTGACCCAAGCCGGGAATCGCATACAGGTCCCTGGAGCTGTGAAGAGCGGTGCTAACCACTGTGCTACCATGCCACCCTTTCTTAAAAATTCCTAGCCTGTCTTTTTTGCCATTTCCCCGAATATCATAAAAGTTTAACCCTGATAAGTGCGAGGTGATTCATTTTGGTAGGACAAACTTGAATGTGGATTACCAGGTCAACGGCAGGGTTCTGAGAAACATGGAGGAACAGAGAGAACTTGGGGTTCATATCCACAGATCTCTGAATGTTGCCACTCAAGTGGATAGAGCTGTGAAGAAGGCTTATAGTATGTTAGTGTTTATTAAGAGGCAAGCCGTGGGGTTATGTTGCAACTATACAAGACCTTGGTGAGAATATTATGTGCAGTTCTGGTCACCTCACTATAAGAAGGATGTGGAAACATTGGAGAGAGTGCAGAGGAGATTTACCAGGATGCTGCCTGGTTTGGAGGGTAGGTCTTATGAGGAAAGGTTGATGGAGCTGGGGCTTTTCTCTTTAGAGCGGAGGAGGATGAAAGGTGACTTAATAGAAGTTTACAAGATGATGAGGGGGACAGATAGAATAGATGTGCAGAGACTATTTCCTCGGGTGGATGTAGCTGTTACTAGGGGGCATAACTTTAAGGTTCATGGTGGGAGATATAGGAGGGATGTCCGAGGTAGATTCTTTACTCAGAGAGTGGTTGGGGTGTGGAATGCACTGCGTACTGTGATAGTGGAGTTGGAACTTTCAAGCGGTTATTGGATAGACACATGGAGCACACCAGAAATGATAGGGAGTGGGATAGCTTGATCTTGGGTTCAGACATAGCTCAGCACAACACTGAGGGCCAAAGGACCTGTACTGTGCTATACTGTTCTATGTTTAAGCGTGCCCTGAATAACATAAGAACATAAGAAATAGGAGCAGGAGTAGGCCATCTAGCCCTTCGAGCCTGCCCCGCCATTCAATAAGATCATGGCTGATCTGTCATGGCTCAGTTCCACTTTCCCGCCCTCTCCCCATAACCCTTAATCCCCTCTCTTATCAAAAACCCATCAACCCGCGTCTTAAAAATATTTAGCGAGGTAGCCTCCACCACTTCAACGGGCAGAGAATTCCAGAGATTCACCACCCTTTGAGTGAAGAAGTTCCTCCTCAACTCCGTTCTAAACCACCCCCCCTTTATCTTGAGGCTGTGCCCCCTAGTCCTACTGTCCTTTCTGAGCGGGAAGAGTCTCTCCACCTCTATCCTATCCATCCCATTCATCATCTTATACGTCTCAATGAGATCTCCCCTCATTCTTCTAAACTCTAACGAGTACAAGCCTAGTTTATTCAGCCTCTCCTCATAGCTCAACCCCCTCAACTCCGGCATCAGCCTAGTAAACCTCCTCTGCACTCCCTCCAAGGCCAAAATATCCTTGCGTAAGTACGGCGACCAAAACTGCACACAGTACTCCAGCTGCGGCCTCACCAATGCCCTATACAGCCGCAGCAAGACCTCCCTACTTTTATATTCAATCCCCTCACTATGAAGGCCAGCATCCCATTCGCCTTCCTGATCACCTGCTGCACCTGCAAGCTAGGTTTTTGCGACTCATGCACAAGGACCCCAAGATCCCTCTGCACCGTCGCCTGCTGCAGTTTTTCTCCACGTAAGTGATAATCCTTCCTACCATTATTCCTACCAAAGTGGACCACCTCGCACTTGCCAACATTAAATTCCATTTGCCATTTCCTGGCCCATTCGCCCAGCCGATCTAGATCCTTCTGTAGACTCTCCACACCCTCCGTACAATTTGCCTTTCCTCCAATCTTGGTGTCATCAGCAAATTTCGACACTCTACACTCGGTTCCCTCCTCCAAATCATCTATATAAATGGTAAAAAGCTGAGGCCCCAGCACCGACCCCTGAGGCACTCCACTAGTCACCATCCGCCAATCTGAATAGCACCCATTGACCCCGACTCTCTGCCTCCTATTTGACAATCAATCCTCTATCCACGCTAACACCCTACCCCCAACTCCATGTCCCCTGACCTTCTGCAATAACCTCCTGTGAGGTACTTTGTCAAACGCCTTCTGAAAATCCAGAAAGACCACATCCACCGGCTCTCCACTATCCACCGCCCTAGACACATCCTCATAGAACTCCAGTAAATTTGTCAGACACGACTTCCCTTTAACGAAACCGTGCTGCGACTGCTCTATCAAGCAATTCCTCTCAAGATGCCTCGCTATTTCCTCCTTGATGACGGATTCTAACATTTTACCTACAACAGACGTTAAACTAACCGGCCTATAATTCCCTGCCTTTTGCCTGGCACCCTTCTTAAACAACGGCGTAACATTAGCCGCTTTCCAATCTTCCGGCACTTCCCCGGAATCCAGCGACGTCTGGAAAATAACCACCAAGGCATCCACTATCACCTCCGCCATTTCTTTCAGAACCCTCGGATGCATTCCATCCGGTCCTGGCGACTTGTCCACAATCAGTCCCACCAGTCTGTCGAGCGCCTCCTCTCTAGTAACAGTAATGTCATTAAGACCCTCCAGTCCTACCACCTTTCCATCTCTAACACCCGGCAAATTATTCACGTCCTCCTCCGTGAAGACAGAAACAAAAAAGTTATTCAGGACCTCAGCCATATCCCCATCCCCTACCACTAAGTCCCCCTTCTCATCCTCTAAGGGACCAACGTTCACCTGAGGACAGATTTTACATTGGGAACAGAATTGGCCACTTCATTCTAACGTGTGGTATTTGTTTTCAATTAAAGTGCTAATGTTCAGTTAAGAGTTAAAGTTCAGTTAGAGTTAATGTTTGGTTAAGAGTTAAAATTCAGTAAAAGAGCTAAAGTGTTACAACTGTTTAAATTGGTACCAAGTGTAAAATAAAGAAAGAATGTTAAGAAAATTAAGTTAACTCCTGTTGTTGTTTGTCACATTAAATTGGAATGCATGGATGGTGTTTAAATTATAGCAGAATAATATTGTCTCATTAAGCGTGGGAGACTAGAAGTGAAGAACAAGTTGCTATCAAAACACATATTAATCCACAAGGTTTCATATGCAAAAACTATTTCAGCAAAATAAAAATCCAATGGATTAGCAGAACCCCCAGTTTATCAAAAAATCCAATATGTTGACCAGGAAGTTGGAGGTTGGAGGATCCATGATAAATAGAAACATGAATTAGAAACAGGTAAATAAAGCTTGAAGACAGTCATGCCAACTTAATCTTCCCTTTCCTGAAAGTGTTCTGTATTGGCATAGCAGTTCAACAATATGACTTCTGATTCCCTGGCAGGGTCAATGAATGCAAACTACATAATATTCCTGTCAGCATTTGCCATCTAAAACTGAGAAGCTTCACACATATGCAGAGTAACGCAGAAACCGAGAGTTATTGTCAGTGATTAATAACTTCAGAATTAATACTTTAACACCCCAACTCCTCCAAAAAGCTGATTTTATATTTGTGGGTTGCCAAATTTCTCCACAACAATAATTCCACATATTTCAAATGCATTTTTTTCTTTGCTTAAAAGTTGATCTTTATTTTAGTTCCTATATTAATCCAATCATAATCACGTATTTCACTAGTTGAAAAATTGAAGGCAAAAATATTCCGTACTTTTGACTTTCTGGTTTGCAGTGTGTGAATACTTCAATGTGACATCCCCATGATCTTGCACCAGATTTAAATTAGCAAGGGCAAAGGGAAAAATCATCATAAAGATCAGTAGAAGTGCAACATAGATACCTGTACTGTCGTTCACTCAGAAAAATACAATTATATGTGAGAGTATAATTGATGTCCATAATAGATCAATGCCACAGTGCGCACGGGCGGCCGTGTGTGTGTATTACATGACTTAAATCTCGAAAGGGATCAAATCCTTTTAACTATATGATCATCAATGTATTTGATTAGAATGCATGGTCAACAGACCAAGCCACTAACCTCAAAGAAAACTGTCCACAAAGATCTACCAATTACAGATCTGCAATACAATTCGCAGATTGATAAGCACAGAAAATCATTGAGCCAATTATTCCTCTGCTATCTCTTTGGTAAAGCTATTAATTAATCACAATTCTTTGTTACTTTTTCCTCTCAAATATTTATCCCATTTTCTTTGAACATCTCCCATCACCTTTTCAGGCAATGCATACCAGGTCACAACTCAATCAAAAATAAGTCATGTCACCTCTGGTTCTTTCGCTAAAACCTTAATCAATGTCTTTTTGTGACTGACCTCTCTTGCTGCTGGAGAATCTTCATTTGCTAAAAACTATTCATGATTCTGAACACCTCTATCAAAGTTCTTCTTATCATTCTCTATTTTAAGTAAAACAACCACAGCTTCTTTCATCTTTCCATTTCACTGAAGTCCTTCATCCCCAGCACCATTCCAAAATAAAGTCCTTTTGCACCATTTTCAAGCCTGGTATGGTGCTCAGAATTGGAAACAATGTCCTTGATATTGACTGGAGTTTTCCAAATGTAGGGAGGAGCTCTAGCTTCAACTTTACAGTGTGCGTCCCAGCTTCGTAGGGTCTTTGCCTAACCATCATTGTTTAAAGAGCTTTGCAAAGATGTGTTTTCAGGAGATTTCTGAAGCAAGTGAGAAAGGTTTTGGAAGACATTTCTGAAGGATAAGCATCTGACAGTTTTGCAGTATACGAGATCATCTTAAGTGGGCTGGCAAGAGTAGGATGAAACTTCGCAATAGTTTTCCTGGGAGACCAACATGCATTGGAGTTGGCAAGGCTGGAGATTCATGGACTTTGTGCCAAGAAGACTGAAGTTAGAGTGAAAGCAAGTACCAAAGTAGAGGCAGGTACAATTTTGTATTTTAAAAAGTGTACAGACAGTTACATGGGTAAGATGGGTATATAGGGATATGGGCCAAATGTGAGCAATTAGGACTAGCTTAGGGGTTAAAAAAGGGGTGGCATGGACAGGTCAGGCTGAAGGGCCTGTTTCCATGCTATAAATCTCTATGACTCTATAATAAAGTGTAATAAGGATCTTTAAATATAACACCACCAATGCTTCATGAAGAATAAATCAATATATGAGAAATGTACTTACCATGGTATCTTTATAAACCATTTGACAACCCTTTTCTTTGTATGGTCCCAAAACTAGTTTGCCACAAGAAAATGTGTGCCAATTTAAACTTTTGCAGATGGCAATCGATCTGTTATCCTCATACTCTGTCTTTAAGGGATAGAAGAAATCACACATATCTGAAGTAGTAACGCAGTCTGAAAGTGAAAAATAAATATTATTAGATGTATAGTGCATAGAAACTAAATCAAACATAGCCATTACTGGGCACGAAAAGCTCTTGTCCATGGGGTGACACAATGGCACAGTTGTTAGCATTGCCACCTCACAGCCAGGGACCAGGTTCAATTCTGGCCTTGGGTAACTGTCTTTGTGGAGTTTGCATGTTCTCCCAGTGTTTGCGTGGGTTTCCTCCAGGCACTCCAGTTTCCTCCCACAGTCCAATGATGTATAGGTTAGGTGGACTGGCCATGGTAAATTGCCCCTTAGTGTCCCAAGATGTGAAAATTAGATAGATTAGCCATGGGAAAGCGGTAGGGGACGGGGCCTGGCTAAGTTACTCTGTCAGAGTTGGTGCATATTTGATAGAATGACCTCTTCTGCACTATAGGGATTCTATGATTTAGATCCATTTTAATGCATTAATTTAAACATCAATCATCTGCTTTTAACTTGCACTCTTTTTATGTTTATTCTGATCCACATCAGCTAGTGTGTAAGAGTAAACTGAGTAAAAACTTGCACCTCTTTATCAAATCTGACCACAATTTAAGAAAACCATAGAAACTAGATCAGCCAGAGGCCAATTTTCTACAACTCAAAATACGATTAAGTGCAAAATGTAGAACAAAAGAAAGATACTGCAGATATTGGAAATAAAAACAGAACCTGATGGAAATGCTCGGCAGATCAGACAGCGTCTGTGGAGAGAAACAAAGAACAAAGAACAACACAGCACGGGAAACAGGGCCTTCAGCCCAACGAGCCCGCGCCACCATTTTAACATTATGAGTCCCCTCTCCACCCATGACCCTTGTCTATGCTTATGGCATTCCACATTGAGGGAAGACTAATTTAGGGACAATTTGTTACACCAATCAGCCTAAGAGCACATCTTTGGGGTGTGGGAGGAAACCGGAGCACCCGGAGAAAACCCACGCAAGCACGGGGAGAATGCACAAACTCCCCCAGACACTGGCCCAAATCCATGTATCTGCACAGCAAACAGTGATAGTCACTGAGCTGTCGTGATGCCCAGCATCTGGTCCAGTTTAAGCGTACACTAACGTGAAGTACTAGGCTACTCTCGAAACATCCAAGAGCAGCCCTCGTACGCCCCATTGCATGTATGCCCCTTGTTGGGCAACAAGGCGGACCGAAGCACTTGTGGATTAAAAGAGAAATACCACGCACATCCTTATACAAACATTCAAGGGAATCCCCAGGAGCTCAAAAGTAAAACAAGTGAGCCAGAAAATATATTGGAAGATCCGTAGGAATCAATGGATTCCCAGGGACGTCCCAAGGCTCCTGAACCTTATTTAAAACAGTCTCCCACATCCCTCCATCTCCATACTGCTCATGTGCCTATCTAATTAATTCTTAAACAACTCCAGCGTGCCTGCCTCCACCACCTTGCTTAGCACAGCATTCCATACTCCCACTACCTTCTGTGTGGGAAACCTCCCTCTAACATCCGAATTATACCTCGCCACCTTCACCCTAAGCCTGTGGCCCCTCATAATGTGCATTTCCAATCTAGGAAAAGGCTTACCACTGTTTATCTCTACCCTTCATAATCTTATATACCTCTATTAGATCTCCCCTCAGTCTCCATCTTTCTAGGGAAAACAGCCCCAATTTGCCCAATCTTTCCTCATAACCCAGTCCTTCCATACCAGGCAGCATCCTGGTAAACCTCCTCTGCACTCTCTCCAGGGTCTCCACGTCTTTCCAGTAGTAAGGCGACCAGGACTCGACGTAGTACTCCAAATGCGGCCTAACCAACATTCTATACAACTGCAACATTAGACTCCAGCTCTTGTACTCTATACCCCTTCCTATAAAGGCTAACATACCATAAGCTTTCTTCACAACCATCTCCACTTGTACTGCCACCTTCAAAGACTTGTGCACTTGCACCCCCAGGTCCCTCTGCGTTTCTATACTCTTTATAGGTCTACCCTTTATCATATAACTCCCCCCTACATTATTTCTCCCAAAATGCATCACCTCACATTTATCAGGATTAAATTCCATCTGCCATTTATCTGCCTAATATACCAGCCTATCTATATCTTGTTGTATTGCCTGACACTGCTCCTCACTGTCTGCCAGTCCAGCCATCTTAGTGTCATCTGCAAACTTGCTGATCACACCATGTACTCCCTCTTCCAAGTCATTTATGTATATTACAAATAGAAGAGGTCCCAGTACTGAGCCCTGAGGCACACCACTAGTGACAGACCTCCAGCTAGAAAAAGACCCTTCCACTACTACTCTCTGTCTCCTATTACCAAGCCAGTTATCAATCCATCTGGATACCTGTCCTTGTATTCCATGAACCTTAACCTTTTCAACCAACCTACCATGAGGGACTTTGTCAAATGCCTTACTGAAATCCATATAGATGACATCAACGGCTTGTCCTTCGTCGATCGTTTTTGTCACCGTTTGAAACAATTAATGTTCTGGTGAAGGGTCATCTGCTTGAAACATTAACTTTGTTTCTTTCCACAAATATAACCGGATCTGCTAAGTATTTGCATCACAAAGAATATTTTCTGACTCGACAGACTAGAATGAAAACTTTGCAGTCACTTGGTAATGACACAAACCTATAAATACTTCACTGTTTTCTTTTACACTCCAAACACAAGTAGATTTCAAACTTTCTTGTATAGCTTCTTCAGAAGGCTCCTTCTCATTGTTTTCTGTTCAAATAATAAAACTGATTTATTATTAGAAAGTACTTGAATTTTCTTTTCATCATTATAACATATTTAGTATATTTAATACTATTAAAACTAGCAAATTTTATTAATTAAATGTGAGGATTAATCCACAATTACAGGAAAGGAAGACATTGTTCACAAAATGAATGTGACACAGATGAGCTGAATGATGAGCTGGGTAAAACAACATATCCTTACAGCTAGTATTAAGCTGCCACCTTTATTTTTTTTGAATACTTGTCAAAGTGTAATTTTTTAATGGATGAATCATGCAGCACATTCATTCAAGTTAATCAGCACCTGATCAGTAAATTCTAATGTAAAGCAAGATTTTCTGGGCTGGGAACATGATAAATGCAGGGGATTTGGAATACTGCTCACTGAAGGCTGAACACCAATATAAAATGGTTTAACCCAAAAATATGTGTCCACATTCTAATTTCTACATAATTCCAGCATTTGGTCAATTCAGAATTCAAAACATTCAGAAAGCACCAACATGAGTTGTCAACAAGTTTTGATTGGTGCAATCCAGATTCTGCACCTATTTCGGGATCAAAATCAAGTGTATACACACAAAAAATTAAGATAAAGTGATTCAGTATGGCAAGCAAAAATGAACCTTAATAAAAGACTATCTGCAGTACACAGAAAACATAAGCAGTGCACCTCCTAATCAACACTGAATATTTATCATCCAACTCCTTAACATTGCAAAGCCTACCCTATCTTATTTCAATTTGATGCAGTGTGGAGGTTGTTTTCTGAAATTGCCCCTCCTCAAAATAGAAGAGAATATGTTGGTGACCTTCTCTCGGAGCAAGACTCCATCACCTGGCAACAACCAACTCATCTCTCACACACACATGCACACAACTCATACTCAGTAAAAGGTTCCAAGTGATGGCTTAAGATGTAGATGAGGAGACCAGAAGTGGGAGGTGGGCTTGCACTGCTCAAAAGAGAACTGCTGAATGAGTTGGCTGAAAGTCAGACCATAAGGGATTGTATCCAGTATATAAACATTATTATCAACCACTCCGTATTCTAAACTTTAAAGCTTTTTACCGTAATTGCAAGCCAACTACATTTGAAGGGGGAATTCCACAGCAAGCCACACACCTCCACTGTCCACTTGCGTGAATGATTGTGACTCAAGCAACACTCAGAAGGTTTGAAAGCATTCCCCCCCTTTGGTTGACACCCCAACCATCATCCACTGAACCAGGAGGTAGAAGTGGAGTGTGGATGCCACGAGTACAGCCCAAGAGTGGGCCGGCTACCTCACTGAATCATAGAATACCTACAGTGCAAAAGGAGCCCATTTGGCTCATCGAATCTGCACTGACCAAAATCCCACCCAGGCCCTATTCCCATAACCCTACTTATCTACCCTGCTAATTCTCCTGACACTAGGGTCAATTTACCATGGCCAATCAACCTAACCCTGCACATCTCTGGACTATGGGAAGAAACCAGAACACCTGGAGAAATCCACGCAGACATGGGGAGAATGTGCAAACTCCACACAGACAGTGACCCGAGACTGGAACTGAACCCAGGTCCTTGGCACTGTGAAGCAGCAGTGTTAACCACTGTGCCACCCTCATCTAGAAGGACTGCAAGCAAAGATCGACTGCAGTGCAAAGCAGGTACACCCATCTGTCAGTCAATACCTGTTTTCTAATATATGTTAATAACATAAAATGAAACTACTGCAGGTAAAGATTATGAGTATTATAAAATGGTCCCTCACCAAAATCATGGTCACAGCCAATTTGTACATTAAAGTTAGAAGATAAAACGACCAGTTAAATTATATTTCATTTGATTTGAAATTTTGAGCTCCACTGATAAGTTTTATGTTTCAGTAAATGAAGCTTTTCATGATATCATGCCATCAGACAGGCCATGAAATCAAAGGGAACATCAATTAATGCCAATCGTAAGGTTTGAAGTCTGGGTCATCAGTGCATGATAATTGCTATACATCCCATTAAATGTGCTGATATGAACTATACTTAACTCACAACCAGCTTTTTTTAAAAAATAAAACTTCTCAATCCCCCTCTTCCCAACTCATCTGCTCTGCAAGTTCAATACAGTAAAAAGTCTGACAACACCAGGTTTTAGTCCAACCTATTTATTTGATAATATACTATATATTATCAAATAAATAGGTTGGACTAAAACCTGGTGTTGTCAGACTTTTTACTGTGTTTACGCCAGTCCAACGCCGGCATACCCACATCATGACTGCAAGTCCAAACCATGGCTTTTATGTCACTACAGCAATTTTTAAATAAAACTCTAAAACTTCATCTGCGCAAGGTAACTTCTAGTGCTAATTCTACTTACAACTAATTTTAGTTTAGAAAAGAGTGAATCTAGGCAACAAATCAGGTAAGCAATAAGTGCTCTAATCTGCCTCACCACCTTAATATAATGCAAGTAACGCAGAAGAACACACTGTCTTAGGGATTAAACATGTGGTGGCCCACTTGATAGCATTCTTGCCTGAGTCAGAAGGTTCCAGGTTCAAGTCCTACACCAGAGCTTGAGCATAAAAATCAAGGCTAACAGCACACCCAAGTACTGAAGGAAGAACTACACTATTCAGATGCCATCCTTCACATGAGCCTGTCTCCTTCTCAGGTGAATATAAAAGATCTCATGCTACTATCTTGAAAAAAAAGCAAACAAGTTATCACTGCTACCCTAGTCAATCCATATCCCTCAAATAAAATCACAAAAATTAACATTATCTGTTCATTACCATAGTTTAAGTACAACTTAAACTAGCTGCCACATTCCCCATTACAATAGTGACTAATTTTAAAAACACTTAAATGACTGTAATGCACTGAAACATTGGGTAATAGTGAACAGTGCTATGTATGTTTTATATATGTGGAAGTCTTTTGTTGACAAAGTCAAGCAACTCTGATTGCAGTGTGACACAATGACAATTACTGTCCAAACCTGCAGGACTTTACTCAATGTGACAATGCAATAGAAACGGGAAGAAAATATGCAGGAGAAATACAACTTTTCTAAAACAATTGCAATGATGCTGCCCGGAATTCAGCAGTTCAGGCTAAGATTGATGAGTTATGGCCATGGCAGAATATATGCACAAGAAGTAACAACTGCAGTCACACTGTCATGACTATCATAAGGAACCAAAAAGAGAATTTACATTTCATTGAGGAGTTCAAGCAGGTACATCCTTAATCGTTCAGCAGCTACTGCAAAAATAGTTGTAGGAAATAAAACAAGCAAGTCAACAATGGGGAGGCATTGATGTAGCAGCATTATCACTGAAATACCAATTCAGAGACCCAGGCTAATGCTCTGGGGAGCCAGGTTTAAACAAACCATGGTAGGTGATGAAATCTGAATTCAGCAAGGATCTGGAATTAAAAGTCTAATGATGTTCGGAAAGCCATCGTTGATTGTCATAAAAACTCATCTAGTTCACTAATGTCCTTAAGGGAAGGAAATTCTGCTGTCCTTACCTTATCTGGTCTACAACTAACTCCAGAGCCACAGCAATGTGGTTAACTCTTAAATGCCGTTGGAAATGGTCCAGCAAACTACTCTGCTCAAGGTCAATAAATGCTGGCCAGACCACATCCCATGAATAATTTAAAAAAATGAAGAATGTCTCTAAATGAAGAAAATTGTCTGGAAGGATGGCCAGACTATAACCCCACTAATCCAATATATAGCAGTACTTCGAAAGTGGAAGCACCTCATCCCATGAAAGTATTAAAAAAAAAACAAGATAAAGAATTTCTCTAAACCAAGAATATTGGGCAGAATTTTCTCAAAAAAAATTTAAGTGTCAAATGGGCAAGAAAACGGTAGATTTCCTCTTTGGTTTTTTCAGCAAGGCAAGTAATGCAAATTTACGGCACTCCATGCAAAACAGGAGCCGTCATGCGATGCTGGCAGGTAGGGGCCGGGGGATGTAGCCTCATCTCATCTGTGAAGCTGGCTACTGAGCTCTAGGGGGTGCCATTATGCAGATGCCCCGATCTCCAAGTGATCACAGCGTACATATTGTACTGTGAGATCTGTCACTTCCCACACATGATGTGGATGTAATCTCTAAACTGTCTGTGCTTTATACGCTCTGTCTGAGGCCAGAACTCTCCATGCACCTGACGAAGAGGGAAACCTCGAAAGCTTGTGCGTTTACTATCAAATAAATCGGTTGGACTAAAACCTGGTGTTGTCAGACTTTTTACTGTACTTCCCACACAGACATCGCCTTCCCCAATTTGCTACCCCTACAGATTTCTACCCAACCAACTGTGATCACACTGGCTCAGCCACACGCCACCAACACCATCCCCACCAGAGTTCCCCCTTCCCTAATCCCATGGAGCTCCACCTCCCAAACCCCACCCCCTTGGCACTATCAGGATGCCACAGGCACCGTTAGTTTTAGCAGCAACAGCCACACCCCATGAATGAGAAACAAGAATGCAATATTAGCACAGAAGGCATGTCTTGCTTATCTGAATTCTGAAATTGAAGTAATGTTAACCTACAGGATCATGGTTATGACTTCAGTAAAATTATTATTCACCCAATTCATGCCAGTTAGTCAGAAATCTGTGATAAGCGAACAGATCTGGATGAATCTGGCCATCAGAGCACATATCATATGGAAAAGGAACTCCATAGAAAAACACCAATTATATCTACAAATTGTTTTAATAACCTTACAAAGTGCATATAATTTTCAGTGAAAATGTGCATTCAAAGTTAAAAACCAAATAGATGAAAGTCAAACAATAACTTATTGTAACAGAGGGAAAACTAATTTGGAACTTCAGAATTTGTCATTTTTAACTCATATTTTCTAACATTTGAAGACTGTTAGAAGTCTTTAATGATTGATCATGAATAAACAGTGGAAGCAAACCAATGGTGGAATAATACAGTAAAAATAAAATTAGAGCACAGAAATAGGTCATTCTGCCGTACAATTCTTACGTTCTACAGAAACCTCCTCCCACCTGATTTCACCCAACTCTATCAACATAAGCTTTAATCCTATTATCCCTCATTTTTAATTAGTTTTTCCTTAAATTGCATCTATATTATTTGACTCAGGTTTTCCTACTGACAGCTCTCTAGGTAAAGTGTTTCTTCCTGAACTCCTACTGAACAAATTCCCAACCAGGCTGACTGTGTGGAGTTTGCACGTTCTCCCTGTGTCTGCGTAGCTTTCCTCCAGGTGCTCCAGTTTCCACCCACAGTCCACAGATGCGCTGGTTACGTTGATTGGCCATGCTCAATTGCCCCTTAGTGTCAGGGAGCTTAGCAGGGTAAATAAGTGGGGTTACAGGGATAGGCTTGGGTGTGATGTTGTTGGTGCAGGCTTGATAGGCCGAATGGCCTCTTTCTGCACTGCAGGGTTTCTATGACCAATAAATGCCCCCCAGTTTTGGACTCTCCCACCAATGGAAATATTCCCTTTGTATCTACTCTGTAAAATCCTTTCATAATCTTAAGTACCTCAATCAGTTCATCTCTCAGCTTTTTCCTTTTTAGAATAACGAACGAAAGCATTTCCAGATGAGTATAACCTCTCAGTTCCAGTAATTTCTTTATGTGCGTCGATGGACACGTGCAGCTCCATCAAGGACGGTCACCTCAGCACTTCACTGTGCTACAAGCCCATGGATAACCTCACGATGCTCCACTTCTCCAGCTTCCATCCTAAACACGTTAAAGAAGTCATCCCCTATGGACAAGCCCTCCGTATACACAGGATCTGCTCAAATAAGGAGGATTGCAACAGGCACCTATAGATGTTGAAAGGCACCCTCGTAAGAACAGGATATAGCACTCTACTCATCGATCGACAGTTCCAACGTGCACAGCAAAAAACTGCACCAACCTCCTCAGAAGACAAACATGGGACATGGCCGACAAAGTACCCTCCATCATCCAGTACTTCCCCAGAGCGGAGAAACTACAACATCTTCTCCAGAACCTTCAACATATCGTCGATGAAGACAAGCATCTCGTCAAGGCCATCCCACACCCCCACTATTTGTCTTCAAACAACCATGCAACCTCAAACAGACCATTCTACACAGCAAATTACCCAGCCTTCAGATCAGTGACCACAACAACCTCTGCAAGACGTTCCAGATTATCGACACGGATACCATCATCTCACGCGAGAACACTATCCATCAAGTACACAACACATACTCTTGCGACTCGGCCAATGTTGTCTACCTGATATGTTGCAGGAAAGGATGTCCTGAAGCATGGTACATTGGCAAGACCATGCAGACACTACGACAACGGATAATGGACACCGCTCAACAGTCATCAGGCAGGAGTATTCCCTTCCTGTTGGGAAACACTTCAGCAGTCAAGGGCATTCAGCTTCTGATCTTCGGGTAAGAGTTCTCCAAGGAAGCCTTCAAGACACATGACAAAGCATAATCTCCGAGCAGAAACTGATAGCCAAGTTCCAAGGATGGCCTCAACCAGGATCTTGGGTTCGTCACGCTATCTATAACCCCCACGACTTGCCTTGTCTTGCAAAATCTCACCAACTGTCCTGACTTGAGACAATTCACACCTCTTTAACCTGTGATTAATTCTCTCTTCACTCGCATTGTCTACATTTGTAAAGACTTGATTACCCGTTAAAGACTCGCATTCCAACCATAATCTCGTAATTGAGTTTGTGTCTATATATGCCCTGTTTGTGACCCAACTCTTCACTCATCTGACGAAGGGGCAGCACTCTGAAAGCTCGAATTACCAAATAAACCTGTTGGACTTTAACTGGTGTTGTGATATTTCTTACTATGCCTACTCCAGTCCAACACCAGCATCTCCACATCATTACTGATGGTGGTCTGTGGGTTAGGAAGCTCAGGATCCAGTCGCACAGGGAGGAGCCAAGTGTGGCCAAACGGGCCACCTAAAGTGGCAATTTGTAAAGCAGTCTGGGACAATTGCACAAGAACTAAAACGACATGCTGCAGCCTAAAAGACAGAGATAAACAGGCTACAATTCTGACAACTGAATACACAGGAAATAGGCCATCCCAAAGACAATGGACACTTTCTGGTCAAAAATATTTGTTTACCAGACAAAGCAGAGCCTTAATCCCTTATTTGGGAGAGAGGTACGTGACCTACGTGCCTCCAGCACCTACAGGCATGGCCATTGGGTACACATCCAAAGATTGATGTGGCAGCACCTGACTGGACTCTTATCAATCAGGGTGATCAAGCCTTGATCGATTGATTGACAAGAATCAAGAGACCGTCCAAAAGGACATGAAACCCAACAGCGAATAAAGGGTGCTGCACAACCAAGAATCTCGCTCTCTCTCTGTGACCCCATGAACAAGCTACAACAATGGTGACCATTGCCAGCAATGACCAGCACGAGGAGAACCATCACACCCGAGAAGGAAGACCAGAGCCAGAGTGCCAGATCAGACCAAAGGACCAGACTACGCAAAGGACTACCGAGACTAGCGCACAGATAAAGGCCAATATCTGCTTAGATACTTGCCAGTCATGCAAAATTAAGTCAAGGTCTAGTATTAAACTTGAACTTTAGTATTTTCTGTAAGATAACTTATTGTTGGTTGGGTGGGTGATTATTGATTGTGTGTTTTAAATAATTATTGGTTGTACTAACAAGAAGTCTACTCGCAATTCTTTGTCTATCGTATAAAAGTTAAAACAGACTGTGCAGCAGGCACAACATGAGGCTCAGGCAACGGAGTTTGGAGACGAGTTTCTTAGGAATAATGGTGTTGAAGGCTGAACAATAGTCGATAAACAGGAGTCTGACATAGGTGTTCCAGGTTTGAGTGCAGGGCCAGGGAGATGGTGTCTGCTATGGACCTGTTGCAGCGGTAGGTAAACAGTAGTGGATCCAGACAGTCCCTGATATATAGATATATCATGGAGAAATTAATTTTAATATCGATGTGGGTATTTTGATGCAGTGTTCCTCAATATTAACTTTTCCTTCCAAATTGCTATAACCTGCTAATTTTGAATTTGAGCTCCTGATATCAAATTGTTGATGTAAATGGCGAAGAGCTAACACATTTCTTTGTGGAATACCACTTCCCACCTTTTGCCAGTCTTAGAACACAGATATACTGACAGGATAGTTGAAAAAGCAAGATACTCGAATAGTACCACATTTTTACATGGATAATGCCTTTGAGCATTGCCCTCCATCAGAAATTGTGGACTAGCCACAGATATTATTACTATAATACTATGCCAACCACTTGCACTAATTTTGTTGGTGTTTTCAACTGTGTTATACAGCATTTGAGAAAATAACCATCAGCATTATGGAATGAAGGAGAGCACTCAAAAATTTAAGGAGGACTCTATTTTGCAGCTTACCATTTTGCCAGCAGATATGAAAGTTGAAGCACACAACATACGAATGTTATGATCTACATGAGCAATTATGTTATCTATTACTAATTTTATTTCACTAATTAGAAATATACTTTTCCATATACTCAACTAAATATACATGATTAATATACTGGACAGCACAGTCTTAGTGGCCCACTGTACCTTCCCCTAAATTGAAGGATAATAACTATTACATGGAATTCACCTCATTCATCTGATTCAGAATTAACACCGTCTCCAAAACTGCACTTGATAAGATTTAGTTTGGTTTGTCACGAACGTCGAAGAAGTACTACTGACAGTGTTGTGTCACAAAGGTTCTAAATAACCAAAACAATGCTTTTCAGTTTTACAAGAGTTGAGATCCTAAAAATCATGTTATAAAAGGTGAAAAATTCTGGACACAAATGTGAACGAATTCTCAAGTCAGATCAAGAATAATATTCTTCAAAATGGATGAAATTTGTCTATCACCTGTCTCTTGCTTATGTTTTCTTTATTGCAAGTATTTTGAAATTAATCTTTAAATTGCGATATTTGTAGAGAACCACCATTGTACAATTGGAATCTTGCCACTTCAGATTATTGAAAACAATGCTGGTTCGTGTCTTCCAATTGAACTAGCCAGATTCAGAAAACAAAATCAGCAAATTCTACTGACTAAGCTGGAAACTTTTATATAGCACGCCACTGGTAAGACTTTTTTAAATGTTTAGCCAAAATAGTACTGTTATTTTATATTACACATTAAAAACTTAAAATAACAAAAAAAAAGCTGTGGTTAACTAAAGTTCAGAAAGTTACTCGATTAAAAGAAACTTAAAATGTTATTTTAAGGTTTGCTGAGCTGACTGTGAGAGCTTTAGAAATCAGTGAAAAATGACTAAGAAATCATAAAGCAGGTAAGAACAGAATACAAAGTAAACTAGCAAGAAATATTGAAAACCAGAAATTTTTAAATGTAAACAAAAAGAGATGAGCAAAAAGTAAACATGAGGTCTTTATAAGCCGAAGTAGGAAAAATAATAGGTAATAAGAACATAAGAACATAAGAAATAGGAGCAGGAGTAGGCCATCTAGCCCTTCGAGCCTGCCCTGCCATTCAATAAGATCATGGCTGATCTATCGTGGCTCAGTTCCACTTTCCCGCCCTCTCCCCATAACCCTTAATCCCCTCTCTTATCAAAAACCCATTAACCCGCGTCTTAAAAATATTTAGCGAGGCAGCCTCCACCACTTCAACGGGCAGAGAATTCCAGAGATTCACCACCCTTTGAGTGGAGAAGTTCCTCCTCAACTCCGTTCTAAACCACCCCCCCTTTATCTTGAGGCTGTGCCCCCTAGTCCTACTGTTTTTTTTGAGCGGGAAGAGTCTCTCCACCTCTATCCTATCCATCCCATTCATCATCTTATACGTCTCAATGAGATCTCCCCTCATTCTTCTAAACTCTAACGAGTACAAGCCTAGTTTATTCAGCCTCTCCTCATAGCTCAACCCCCTCAACTCCGGCATCAGCCTAGTAAACCTCCTCTGCACTCCCTCCAAGGCCAAAATATCTTTGCGCAGGTGCGGCGCCCAAAACTGCACACAGTACTCCAGCTGCGGCCTCACCAATGCCCTATACAGCTGCAGCAAGACCTCCCTACTTTTATATTCAATCCCCCTCGCTATGAAGGCCAGCATCCCATTCGCCTTCCTGACCACCTGCTGCACCTGCAAGCTGGGTTTTTGCAACTCATGCACAAGGACCCCGAGGTCCCTCTGCAACGTCGCCTGCTGCAGTTTTTCGCCACGTAAGTAATAGTCCTTCCTACCATTATTCCTACCAAAGTGGACCACCTCACACTTGCCAACATGAAATTCCATTTGCCATTTCCTGGCCCATTCGCCCAGCCTATCTAGATCCTTCTGTAGACTCTCCACATCCTCCACACAATTTGCCGTTCCCCCAATCTTGGTGTCATCAGCAAATTTCGACACCCTACACTCGGTTCCCGCCTCCAGATCATCTATATAAATGGTAAAAAGCTGAGGCCCCAGCACCGACCCCTGGGGCACTCCACTAGTCACCATCCGCCAATCCGAATAGCACCCATTGACCCCCACTCTCTGCCTCCTATTTGACAATCAATCCTCTATCCACGCTAACACCCTACCCCCAACTCCATGTCCCGTGACCTTCTGCAATAACCTCTTGTGAGGTACTTTGTCAAACGCCTTCTGAAAATCCAGAAAGACCACATCCACCAGCTCTCCTCTATCCACCGCCCTAGACACATCCTCATAGAACTCCAGTAAATTTGTCAGACACGACTTCCCTTTAATGAAGCTGTGCTGCGTCTGCTCTATCAAGCAATTCCCTTCAAGATGCCTCACAATTTCCTCCTTAATGACGGATTCTAACATTTTACCAAGCACAGACGTTAAACTAACCGGCCTATAATTCCCCACCTTTTGCCTGGCACCCTTCTTAAACAACGGCGTAACATTAGCCGTTTTCCAATCTTCCGGCACTTCCCCGGAATCCAGCGACGTCTGGAAAATAACCACCAAGGCATCCACTATCACCTCCGCCATTTCTTTCAGAACCCTCGGATGCATTCCATCCGGTCCTGGGGACTTGTCCACAATCAGCCCCTCCAGTCTGTCGAGCACCACCTCTCTAGTAACAGTAATGTCATTAAGACCCTCCAGTCCTACCACCTTTCCATCGCTAACACCCGGCAAATTATTCACGTCCTCCTCCGTGAAGACAGAAACAAAAAAGTTATTCAATACCTTAGCCATATCCCCATCCCCTACCACTAGGTCCCCTTTCTCATCCTCATAATAAGGAAATAATGAAAGTGTAAATTTTAAATTGGTATTTTGTATCTGTATTTACTGTAGAAGATACAATGTATAGACATAAAGGAATTAATATTACTAAAAAGGAAGTACTGGAGAAGTTAAAGGGACTAAAAATAGATCAAGGTACTTTCTAAATGGCAAAGAGTCATAAATAATGGAGGCCCAAAAAGACTTAGACATCTAGAATAGAAGTGGGTAAAAGCCATGTTGGACATATATATTGGCCTTGTAGACAGTGCATTTACTTGGTACCTGGGCTGCAAAACTTAAATTCTGAAAAACGATCCAACAAACCAGGGCTGTATTCTTGTTGCTGAGCGGGGTAAACCATAAGAGTTTAGTGTGCCCTATCTCCCCATCCTTCACCCAGACACCTACTTATTCAAAGGCATTTTGCAACAGCAATTGGGCCTCAGAAAGCGGTTCCCAAAGGTAGGGGAGTCTAAAACTAGAGGGCACAGGTTTAAGGTAAGAGCGGAGAGATACAAAAGTGTCCAGAGGAGCAATTTTTTCACACAGAGGGTGGTGAGTGTCTGGAACAAGTTGCCAGATTAGTAGTAGAGGTGGGTACAATTTTGTCTTTTAAAAAGCATGTAGACAGTTACATGGGTAAGATGGGAATATAGGTATATGGGCCAAATGCGGGCAATTGGAATTAGCTTAGGGATTTTAAAAAAAGGGCTGAATGGACAAGTTGGACTGAAGCACCAAGCACCTGTTTCCATGCTGTAAACCTCTATGACTCTATGACACTGGGCCACAGCAAGCAACTAAAAAAAAGAGAATTAAAGGAATCTCTCAGATTTCAGAAATCAGTCAAAGTTTCATTGAAGCCTGTGCAGCCTCTGGCTCAACCTGGGATCCAACTGGGGGTTGTAACCCACAATTGGAAAATATTGTTAATTTTAAAACTGAGATTTGTACTAACTAAAGGTATTAAGAAATGGAGCAAAGTTGTGTATAAGAGCTAATTCAGAGATTAGCCACGATCTCACTGAATGAACGGTCAGGCTAGAGTGCTTCTCAGATAGACAGTAAATTTACTTTGAAATGCAGTGATTTTTAGGTAGCAAAATATAGCTACCATTTCACAGACAAGCTAGGTCCCACAAATAGCGAGGTGATAAATGACTAATTCATCTCTTTTGGTAGTGAGAAAGGAGCAGGCAGTAATTGTGAAAAACCCTGGATGAGTCCCTGCTCTTTTCTGAATGGTAGCATGTGATTTTCCAAAATTCACATAAGTGATCAGAAACGAGTAAACTGACTTGTCAATCAGAAAGTTAAATAATGTTTAAAAATGCATGACTTTGTCAGTTTTGCACTTGCATCTGCCAAGACTACGTGGCCCAAGTCCTGGAGAGGACATCATTGATAACAGAAGGCTGTGGGTTTCAGTCAGACTGATATCTGCATTTTTGAATTGGGTTATGCGCTAATAGACCTGAGCTGAACTGACCATTTTCTTCACTGTCTTTTGTAGAATTCCCATCCTCACAGGCATCACCAAAACCTAGAAGAAAGAAGAGTGTAAATGGTATTGCAGATATGGTCTTCCTGAGTCTTTCAAAGTAATTCAACTCCAGATAACAAACCAATGCAATTAGACAGGGTTTTACCAAGGATAAAGTCTCCTATTAAGAGTTTCTCCAGAACTTGAAACCAATAACTAAGTCAATGATGGACAGAAAGGAATTTCTTCCCACTTTTCTGTTGCTCAACCGACTTAGGCTGTTTGGATTATGGCATGATACTCCAAAAACACCCAGAAAACCCATTTTATTTTGATAAGCATAATGGATCTGTTGACTTCAAGAACACTTTCTGCCCATCCTGGACCTAAGTTGAGACCTAACCTTTTCATGAAGGAACTACTACGGACCAGATTTTGAAAGTCATGGAAGCTTTGGAAGACAGTATTAACATTTCAATCTCATTAATCGCAATGAAAAAAATCTGTTACACTCAACTTTAAAACTGGAAGCTGCCACTAATCAAAAGTAGAAGAGCTCAGGAGAACCACACCCCCACTTGACAGAGGCAACAGAAGACAACATGGAGATGTGATGATATATCAGCCAGGAAACCTGCCATTGACAACTAAGAAAAAAGGAAACTTCAACAACAAGTAGCCAAAAGGATTAAAGCGAGTTGGGCTATACAGAACAGTGGGTTCCATGTTTGATTCATGGAGTTATTTATCTGTTAGGGTGGTAGGAGAGATTATTACAACAACATCTACTTCTACAGTCAACGAGAAAAAATAAACATTCCACTCATGATAGCTATCTGGGTGATTCCAGCTCGAAAAGGCATTAAAGTAAAATGAGGTCAATCAGGGTTTAGCAGTGACACTCCTATGACTCTTTACCATGCCACCCAAAAAAGGTTGACCAATCTACCATCACACCAAGAATTAGATTTTGGATAAGATAGCAGAGGGCTAGAAGAAATAACAATCATTTAACCAAAATTATAACAATAACAGGATTGTTTTTGGAGGAATGTTTTGGTTACTTCTCATGTTCATACTAGCTATGTTCATACTAGTTATGGTTGATGGGTTTTTGATAAGAGAGGGGATTAAGGGTTATGGGGAGAGGGCAGGAATGTGGAACTGAGCCACGACAGATCAGCCATGATCTTATTGAATGGCGGGGCAGGCTCGAAGGGCCAGATGGCCTACTCCTGCTCCTATTTCTTAAATTCTTATGTTTATGTTCTTAAAACATATCAGTAGCACTTATTTATTCATACCCATTGTTTCTCTGTGATCCAAGTATCCAACGCCATCTTCATCAAACAACTCTTCATAATTTCTACATGGTCCTGGTCCACTGCTATTAAAAACAGGTCTAAAAATAAAAAGCATTCTGAACTTATTACTGCTGAAACACTTGAATTGGAAATTATGCAAAGTGCAAATATACTTTTATACTAGTATATTAAGTAATATAAGCATTGTTCTCAACACTACCTGTGTGCCTGTCTTAAAACATTCCATTCGTCTACATGATGGAGGTATATGTTATTTGAATTATTTACTGAAAACACTACATGTTGATGCATAACCATTCATCTCTCAAAACAAAATACAACAAATAAACCACCCCACGCAGATATAAGCAATACCAATCAGCAGGGACGTATAAAACACCAGTTGTGATATTTGCACCTTTATGACAACAGTGGAGCTATCTCATGTGCCCAAAAATTGGCATGCTAAACAAAAATCACTTTTCATAAGAAAGCATACAATAAAAATGGGTAACATTGCTGACCTGTAAATTTTATATTAAAAACACATAGGTTGCCTTCAACCAAACTAGCCCAAAATTTCTTTATGACTTTTACAAACATGCTCTTTCTACTTGCCTTCTGCTCACTACCCCTTATTCCCTCCTCCTCAATGTTTCCCAATCCTCTTGCCACTTTCCCTTTTCATCCCATCACAGCTGCCTACTCTCCACTCAACATCACCTGACTCACTCCCTCCCTTTGACTCGCTGAGTGCTGGGGCCACTAATTGGGCCAGGGAGCAGTAAGAGCTGGTGGCCAATACCTGTGATACATGCACTGGGCTCTGCCCATCAAATCAACCCACCTACTAATCAAAAATACAGGAAAAAACTATAATAAATTCCTACAATTTTTAAAAAAAACAGTAACATATATTTATCACACATAGAAGTGCTGTAGATTATTCACCAGCTCTCAAAATGTTTCTGTTGCTGGCTAATGGCTGGAAATTCCCACGAACAGAATGATTGAAGGTTACAATTTAAGTACATTAATTACAATACCCAAATCTCTGAACAAGTTTGTTTACTTACAAATTATTGTGGGGAAGTCTTTGCTTTAAAGTTCTCTCCCTTTGCACAGAACTGCTCGGTCCTGGTTTGTTATTTTCCTCACTCATATCTGTTGGCTGTTCAAAATGCTGAGAGGAGACAGTTTCATCTTGGTACTTCATAATCTTACAATTTCTGGGTCTCATTAGAGCCTGATTATGACTACCAGAGAATGCCTGAGCACTTGCACCTTTAGCAGATTTTGTGAAGGACTTTCTGGGGCTAGTTACAACTTGGTTTTTAATTTCTGAAGATCTTTTGACAGTCTGTGGAATCTTTTCGTCAACATGAGCTGCCGATAAGGATGCAACAGACTCTCGAAGTGGCTTAGACGGTAAATCAATATAGTCCTGAGTCTGCCTTGAAGTTGTACAAACACGTGCAGGTCTTGAAAGTGGACTGTATTCCTCCCCTTGCATTTTATTTTGATCTTGCATGTTGAAATTGTGAACCTTCAGCTTCAGTGTAGATTTCTGTTTTTTGGGCAGGTGCATGTCAAAGTGTTTTCCTTTCTCTTCTTCAACCTCAGAAAACAATCGCTTTTTCGGTATGGATTGCGCAGAATATTTTTGTTTTCTACCTTGCTCCTTGACTAACATACTATCAGAATCATCTTCCTGTTGATTACCTATGCCTCGCTTAGCTATGGGCTTTGGCTGGGGATGTGGTGAGCTACTTGGAGAACAATCATTTTCAAAAACATTCTGAAAATTTTGCTCCTTTGAAGTAGAGGTATCACTCCTCAAGGGTTTTGCTTGTGCATGTGAAGATCTTCCTTTCAAGCCCTTATTCGTTTGTGATTTGAAAGGCTTTGCTGTCCGTTCCTGTACACTGTCATCCAGTTCAGTCAAATTATCTGTCTTTAATCTATTATGTGGATGGTCATCATCCTGCTGCACAACCCACCACTTTGACGGCGGTCGGGAAGGACGCTTGCTTCTTGTATATACATTCACAGCATTACCTTGTGGAAGATTCTCATCAAATCGATAAGGGAGATATTTCTTAGAACAGGGTTTCTTTGGCTGAGTTTCCTTTACCGACATTTCTTTCTTTATCACTGAAATAAAAAAGCAATATTCAAAGCAATGTTGAGAGGAATCATAACTCATTTTATCTTAGGTTTCCCAAAGTGCTTTACAGTGCATTAAGAATTTTTAATAGGTAGTCACGACTGTAATGTAGGTAAATCGAATACCCAACTTGCTCTTTCCAAGGTTCCACAAACAGCAGTAAGATAATGACCAGGTCATTTGTTTAAATTAGGGGTTCCCATACTATGGTCTGCTACAGCCTCCCTGGGGGTCTGTGGGAAAACAGGCACATTTGTCAAATTTGAAAAACGCTGCTCAGCTTCTTGTCCAATTAGAGTCTGGCTTCTGCGAAAGCCAACTTTTGATTGGACAAGTGTGTACAACACAGTAATGGGAAGTGAGAGTCTTGGAACGAAAATTGAAGCTGGCACTGGGCTGTAGAAGTGGGGTCCAGACTGAGTGGCTGTGAAGGCCTCAGAGTGAGAGGCTGTCCAACACAGGCCACCAAGAGCAACAAGCCATCAAGAGCGAGCCTCAGAGCAGGAGTAGAGGCCAAGCAGACCATAGGGTGAGAAAGAGGAGTGAGTGAATGTGTGAGAGACGGGTTGAGTCTGTGTGCAAGAGAGGAGTTAGTGGGGTGGGGGATTGAGTGTATGAGACATGAGGGGAGATGTGTGTGAGACAGCGTGTATGGGAGAAAGAGACAGAGACTATGTGAGAGTAGTGTGTCTCTAAGGGGGGTTGTATGTGTGTGGAGGGGTGGGGGGTGAGAGAGAAGAAGTCTGCAAGAGCACGGGGGCTGGAAAAGATGCGAGTGAGGGGACACGAGCGAGAGGGTCATGTTTGTGTGCATCTGAGAAACAGAGATGTCTGTGTGCATTAAAGAGAGAGAATGCGTGTGTGAGAAAGAGGTGAGTTTGTGTGTGTCAGGGAGAGCGCTGGGCATGCGTCGAATAGGAGCATCAGCTTTCTAGCTTCACTCTTCCCGTTAAAAATTATAAAAGGTAAGACTTAAATATGATTTAGTAAGAAAACATTTTAGATTATCCACTCCTAAAGTGGGTACTACTTCCAGGGGTTAATGTTACTTGGCCAGGGTTTAAGGTGGGGGGAGGAGGTGCCATGTAATTAGTGAATGTATTTGTGACTTATGCCTCTTCCTAATATATGCATAGATATAGCCAGAAACACTCGTTTACATTTGATTTCAGTGCTCGCACTTATTTTGCTGCAAAAAGGGACGTCAACATGGAAAATGTTTGGGATGTCCTAATGCACTTCGAAGGTCACTTAGGGTTCTGTAGCTCAAAACGTTTGGGAGACTCTGGTTTAAATGGTGGTTGAAAAATAAATGATACCCCAAAACACAGGGCTCCCTCAGCTTTTCTGAAATAATGTCACGGGGTCTTTTAAATTCACTTGGGCGGCATGGTGGCACAGTGGTTAGCACTGCTGCCTCACAGTACCAGGGACCCGGGTTCAATTCCAGCCTTGGGTCTGTGTGGCATTGCATGTTCTCCCCAAGTCTGTATGGGTTTCCTCCTACGGTCCAAAGATGTGTGGGTTAGGTTGATTGGCCGTACCAAATTGACTTAAGTGTCAGGGGGATTAGCAGGGTAAATATGTGGGGTTACGGGAATAGTGCCTGGGTGCGATTACAGTCAGTGCAGACTTTATGGGCCAAATGGCCTCCTTCTGCACTGTAGAGATTCTATGATTATCTCATCAGAAAGACAGTCCTGCAGCACAACAGTGAAGTGCCAGACTAAGATTATTTGCTTGTGTCTCTGAAATAGGTTGTTGAGCCCCAGGAGTCTGTTCCACCGTTCAATAAGAGAATGGCTGCTCTATACCTTTATCATCCAATAAACTTGGTTCCATATCCTTTTACCCCTTTATTAGCACACAAAAAAAATCTCAAACTTAAAATTGCTTTGAACTAAAATCTACAGTTTTCTTGAGAGCATTCTGCACTACTATCAACCTTTATTTGAAGCTTTTTCCAATTTCTCTCCCACCATACCAGGCAACATCCTGGTAAACCTCCTCTGCACCCTTTCCAATGCCTCCACATCTTTCTTATAATGCGGCGACCAGAACTGTACGCAATACTCCAAGTGCGGCCGCACCAGAGTTTTGTACAGTTGTAACATGACCTCACGGCTCCGAAATTCAATCCCTCTACCAATAAAAGCTAACACACCGTACGCTTTCTTAACAACCTTATTGACCTAGGTGTCAACTTTCAGGGATTCACTTTGGTAAGAGTAACAGGAGTACAGAATATAGGACTAATGGAAGGACTCTTAGTAGTGTTGACGAGCAGAGAGATCTCGGGCTACATGTGCATAGCTCCCTGAAAGTTGGCACCTAGGTCGATAAGGTTGTTAAGAAAGCGTACGGTGTGTTAGTTTTTATTGGTAGAGGGTTTGAATTTCGGAGCCGTGAGGTCATGTTACAACTGTACAAAACTCTGGTGCGGCCACACTTGGAGTATTGCGTACAGTTCTGGTCGCCGCATTATAAGAAAGATGTGGAGGCATTGGAAAGGGTGCAGAGGAGGTTTACCAGGATGTTGCCTGGTATGGTGGGAAGGTCTTATGAGGAAAGGCTGAGGGACTTGAGGTTATTTTCATTAGAGAGAAGAAGGTTACGAGGTGATCTGATTGAGGCATACAAGATGATCAAAGGATTGGATAGGGTGGACAGTGAGAGCCTTTTACCTCGGATGGTGATGGCTAATACAAGGGGACATAGCTTTAAATTAAGGGGTGGTAATTATAGGACGGATGTCAGAGGTAGGTTCTTTACTCAGAGGGTAGTAAGGTCGTGGAATGCCCTGCCTGCAGCAGTTGTGGACCCGCCAACTTTAAGGGCATTCAAATAGTCAGTGGATAGGCATATGGATAACATTGGAATAGTTTAGGTTAGAGGGTCATTAGATTGGTTCCACTGGTCGGCACAACATCGAGGACCGAAGGGCCTGTACTGCGCTGTAATGTTCTATGATGCAGAGTATAGGACTGTAAAGAGATCCAAGCCCTGTATAGCTATAGCAAAACATTTTCCCCTTTTATATTCTAGCTAGGGTAGGCAGTGCTGGATCCCAAATATATCAGACCTCGGATTGGCACCAGCAGCATGACAGAAGCCCCAGTACTCAAAAATATTGTCAACTTGAGCCTCCCTTCTGCAAGCCTGCAACCAAAAAAGGCACAAATATCACCTACACCTCCTCCCATTTTACTTAATCTAACCCTATCAACAAAGTCTTCTTCGTGTTGAGCATGTAGATCCAAGATTTTATTCTATGTAGAGCCATCCTAATTAAATTTTGGTCACTTCTTTTAAATTTGCTCTTGGAATCTGCACATTGCTGGCAAGGTCAGCATCCGTTGCCCATCCTTAATTTCCGTTGAAATGGAGAGTCACCGTCTTCACTGCAGTCCACTTGGTGTAGGTGTAGTCACAATATCTTGAGAGGGAGAGTTCCAGGATTCTGATCCAGTGACAGTTAATTAATGGCAACATATTTCCAAGATAGGATGCTGAGTGATTTGGAGGTGTTCCATGACCTGCTACCCTAGTCCTTTCTGGATGTTGAGATCAGTGTCTCTTTTTTACATTTAATCAAGGGATGTAAGCTTCACTGACTTTGCTAATATTTACTGTCCATCCTTAATTGACTTGAGATCATGGTGAGCTGCTTTCTTGAACTGCCATGCTTCTTCTAGATGACTGTGGTTAAGGGTTTGTAAGATGCTCAGGAGTGTTGGTGAGTTCCTACATTGTGCCTTGTAGATGATACATGCTACTGCCACTGAACATTGGTGGAGGAGGAATGAATACTTGTGGGTTGAGTGCCAATCAAACAGGCTACTTTGTCCTGGATGGTGTCAACCCTCTGAATATTGTTGGAGCTACAATTGTCCCAACAAGTGGAGTGCATTCCATTACACCACTTATTTGTGTCTTGTAGAATGTGGACAGGCTTTGGGTCATCAGTTGTATTACTGTTGAATTCATAGCCTCTGGCTTGCTCTTTCTGCCACAGTATACACTGGTTACTCCTTTTACCTTACTGCTCAGTGGTAACCCCCATTGATCATAGGGGACTCAGCAATGGTAATTCCATTGAATATCATGGGGCAATGGTTAAATCCTCTACAGTTGGAGATGGTCATTGCCTGGCACTGGGATATACAAATTCTGCTTTCCATTTGTCAGCTCAAGCCTGGATATTGTCCAGGTCTAGCTGTATTTGGACATGGACTGCTTCAGTTTCCGAGGGGTCAGGAATCGTATTGAGCATTGTGCATTCATCTGCAAATATCGCCACTTCTGACCTTATAATGGAAGAAAGGTCATTGATGAAGCAGCTGAAGATGGCTGTGCCTAGGGCCCTACTCACCTACCATGATGTCCTGCGACTGACATGACTGCTCTCCAATAGCCACAACCATCTTCTTTTGTGGAGGTATGACTACAACCAGCCCAATTCTCACTGACTCCAGGCTTGCATGGGCTCCTTGATGCCCCTCATGTCAAATGCAGCCTTGATGACAATGGCAGTCACTCTCACCTCTGGAACCCAGTTCTTTTGTCTATGTTTTAACAATGGTTGTAATGAGGTCAGGAGCTGAGTGACCCTGGTGGAATCCAAACTGAGGTGAGCAGGTTCTTGCTATACAAGTTCTGCTTGATAGTGCCATTGATGATCCCTTCCATTATTTTACTGATGATTGAGTAGACTGATGGAGCAGTAATTGCCCAAGTTGGATATGTCCTGCTTTTTGTGCTTAGAACATACCTGGGCAATTTTCCACATTACAGGGTGGAAGTCTCTAGTGTTGTAGCTCTACGAGAACAGCTTGACTAGGGAAACTGCAAGTTCTGGAACACAAGTATTTTAATTCCTCTGGTAACGCCCATGACTTGCATGGGAATCACTGACTGACCTCCCAAGGAGCTCATATTCAACGATTCCTACAGGGAGGTCAATCAATGATTCCCCATTCAAGTCATGGGGTTATCACAATACCATTGCCAGAATATTATCAGGGCCAACAGCATTTGCAGTATTCTGTGCCTTCAACCATTCCTTCAAGTATGTTCAGTGAACTGAATTGGCTGAAGACTGGTATCTGAAATGCTAGGATCCTCCAGAGAAGGCAAAGTTGCCTAGAAGATGGTGCCCACTGCTGCCACTGTGTGGGGGTGAATGTTTACAGTAGTGGATGGGGTACCAATCAAACACAATACTTTCAATACTGTCAAGCTCTGTTATTGAAGCTGTGTTCATTCAGGCAAATGAGAATATGCCATCGTGCTTTTGACTTTTGCCAGAGTGTCGACACGCTCTGGGCAGTCAGACTTACTGCCACAGAACCTCCAGTATCTGGCACAATCATCCGAAGTCTGAATGTTGGCCAGGTCTTGCTGCATACAAGCAATGTCTGCTTCAATACTGCAGTGGCACACATTAACTATATTCACCCCGATGTGCATGTGAATCAACTATAATTTTTTTTTGTATAAATGTTACACATATTTCACACAAAGGAAAATTAATGATGTTCTACACTAGAAAGCTAGCAAATGCTAGAAACAGGATAAACAGCTGAGCACATGCCTTTGGGATCACTGATTTAGTGACTGGGTGAAATTCTGTTCTTAATCGAAATTTCACAATTGTGAAATGTGATTTGGTGTTAAACAATTGATCAACAGCTTTTTGAGTAATTCTATATTGGTCTTAATTATGAAATATAAAAAGTTCCATTGAAGAGCGGGATATAAGATTGACCTCAAGGACATAATGCAGTTAGAACTTGAACTACATTTACAATGTTTCATCACTTGTATTAATGACAGGGAAAATACTTGCAGCCAAAAGAGAAAATGCTGGAAAATCTCAGCAGGTCTGACAGCATCTGTAAAGAGAGTAAAGAGCTGATGTTTCGGATCCAGATGACCCTTTGCTAATATTTGAAATATTAGATGTAAACATTTGTGGTATGGGATGAAAGATTTTGCAAAACTGAGTAGGAAAAGTCTGTGGGATACTGCACAGTAACTGCTGGACACATCTAAAAATGCGTTTTTCCTACTTTGAGTCTTAATTACTAGATGTCCGCACGCTAAAACGAAGGTATAAGCTTAGCCAATATTTCTAACCAGTTATTGGATTAAATGTTTTCCACGGCTCCTGCAAAGAGCAGGAAATTCAGCACGCTACTGCATTCAAGCTTTGCCATATAAATTTGCAGTTGACGACGTTTAAATATAACTTTTTTGTTAGCAAACTCACACTAGACATTCATTCCATAAAACTGCCAAGGATTCTCATACATATGCCAGGTTTGAGAAGCCAGTTTGAGGTTACAGTTTCAGGATCACACCATGTAAAAGAAAGCAGTAAAATGTAAAAAACAGTTGTGGGCAAAAATGCTACATTTAGTTTCAACACGGTTTGCTATCTAGCTGGATAAAGTGCTTTCTGTCTGATGTTTGAGTTTGGGCAGGAAAAGCTTTGCCCTGTAGATTTAGACTGGTGATTGCCACCAGTTGGGTTAATATTTTGTGCTGCTCCATGAAATATCCTGGATGTACTATTAGGAAGTTCAGTTCATCTGTAAAAAACACCCCCCACCTTTCATACATGTGTATGTGCTGAGATCAACTCACTTAGAAGGGTAGGAAATGCAAATCCTGCAGTAGCCTTGCAATTTGCGATTACCAAAATAACCTTCCTGCCGCAAAAACTCTCTTGAAAGCGCTTTTCCTTCGAAGTTTTGATTCTGATAGACAGCCTGTCCATTTGCAGACTGGCCAACCAGTGTATGTCTCTTAATTTGGTTTCTGGATTGATACTTTTTAAACACATTTCCAATCTAGACGGTTTTTTGCTGGACTATTTCTGGATATATAACATTTTTGATACTTGGAAAGTTTACATAAAATATACTTTAGGATTTTTACTAAATATTATCAGGCATAGAAATTTGATACATAATAGGGAATGTCTCCTTTTCAGTTACTAATATTTCTTTGTTTTGACAAGAGAACCGATTTACTTTTTGGTTCGATTGCTTTACTTTAATTAATGGCTTTACAATTTGTTTCGTAATAGTTTACAATTTTCATGGAATCCCTACAATGCAGGAGGCCATTCAGCAATCAAGTCTGCACAAAATCTCCAACAGAACATCTTACTCAGGCCCACCCTCCTGCCCTATCCCCTTAACCCCACATATTTACCTCATTAAACCCCCTAACTTACACATCATAAAAGGCAATTTAACATGGCCAAACCACCTAGCCTGCACATCTTTGGAGTCTAGGAGGAAACCAGAGCACCCAGAGGAAACCCACACAGACGCAGGGAAATCACCCAATCCTGGACATTGTTTTGGCCAGGAGGACCATCAATTGCTAAAATTATAACTTGGTTACTCAAATTTATCATGTTATGTTGATGATTCCTGCTTTGCCACAATAATAAAATTAATTGTATTTATACAGTTCCAATAAAATTGAAAATTTTCACAATTAATTGCTTTAAAGTGAATAGTTATTTTTATAATGGTGGCAGTTACTGCAAGAGAAATGTATGAAATATTCAATGCATTTATTTTTGGTTTGAAGTAAGAAAGAAATATTGGTCAGGACTCAAAACCTCTCAGCTCTTCAGATAGTATTGGAGATTTTTAATATCCACCCCAACAAGATAACTTTGGTTTAATGTTGGGTATGAAAAACAGGATTTGTAATAAAATTGCACTGTAGCATCAGACTAGATAAAGCCACTCACAATCCTCTACACCTGATACAAAAGTGTTACAATTAGGTAAAGCTGAGTATTTTATCCCCTTTCTGCCTTCTGCTTAAACCCAGATCATTCAATATTAATTATTCAATACAGCCTTGAGCTTCATGCAACAATAATGGAGCTAGATAGGAAATATTCCAGGATATAAGGTGTTCCATAAAGAAAAGGAAGAAAAGAAAGGCGGACTGGCAATATTGATTAAGGAGAATATTACATTTCTGGAGAAACGGGATGAGTGGGTTAGAGCGAGGAATCATAGCGGTACTATTATACTACTGGATGTGTTCCATAGGCAACAAACTAATAAAAAAATACAGAGGAACAAATCTGCAAGGAAATTACAGAGGTACAAATCTGTTATAATTGGGAATTTTAATTATTATAAAGTTGACTAGGATAGTAAAGGTGTAAAGGCCAGAGGGGGACAACAATTCCTGGAGTGTGTTAAGGAGAATTTTCCACATCTAGTATGTTTCCATTCCAATGAGGAAGCAGATATTGTTGGATGTGGTTCTGCGGGAATGAGGTGGATCAGAGACAGCAGAGGAATCTTTTAGATCGCAGTATAATACAGTTCAGGTTAGCTACGGAAAATAAACAGTCCAGAGTTTAAATAATTAGTTAGGAAGGGGCAATATAGAATGAAAATGGATCCAGCCCAGGTAAATTGGAATCCAAAATTGAGAGATGAAATGGAAAATGAATAACAGAATGCCTTTGAGGACGAGATAGTCTGGCTGCAGTTGAGGTACAAACTTAAAATATCGTCTAAGCATTTATGAACTTTAGTTTACATGTGAGATAATAAATGATAACACATTGCTGAACATGCACTAACATCATGCTGTGAATTATCATTGACCAGAAATAAAATCAGACCAACTACATACATACTGTAGTTACAAGGGCAAGTTAGAGGCTAGGAATCATGACGCTCCAAAGCCTGTCCATTATCTACAAGTCACAAGTTGGAAGTGTGATGGAAAATTCTCTCCTTGCCTGGACAAATGTAGCTCCAACAGCATTCTGGAAGTTTGACATTATCCAGATAAAGCAGCCCACTTAATTGGTACCCAAAATAAATATTAACCTCCCACTCCCAACGAACAGTGGCAGAAATGTGTATCATCTACAAGACGGATTAGAAACCCACGAGGACTCTTTAGACAGCACCTTCCAAACCTGTGACTGCTACCAAAGACAAGGGCAGCAGACACATATGAACATCACTGCATGGATGTTCCCCTCTAAGTCACTCACCATCCTGGCTTGGAAATTTATTACTGTTCCTGGTTGGAGCAAAATCCTGCAACTCTCTCCCCAACAGCAACATGGGTGTACCTACACCACACAGACCGCAGTATTTCAAGAAGGCAACTCACCACTACCTCCTCAAGGGCAATTAGAGATGGGCAGCAAATGCTGCCAAAGTCGGTGACATTCATCCTGTAAATGAATTTAAAAAATCCCACCTGGAGTCAGGCAAAATTTTTTGTAATCCCCAAGAGCTAAGGTTCATATCAGGCTTCTCTTTCTATAAAAGAGATATCATTTTGTCTCGATGCGCATATTATGTAATTTGATAACACTTGGTGTAGCTTCTTCCAGAAAGGAAATCAAAACAACAGCACACAGTCCAGCCGAATGGATACCATATCACTTATTTTTCACACATTTCTTAAGAGATCATTTGACTAAATTTGGAGCTATGTAATGAAGCTAAAGGAGTAACATTCCCCAAGAGTCTCACTCAAAGTAAAAGTTTCACCACTACTGAAAAACGGCACGAGATTAGTGCTGCAAAATATATTTACAAAACTTTTATATACAAGGGTTAAATTATGCTCCAAGCAGATTGAAACAAAAATAACTGTTGACAATATACAGAACAACATATCACATTCCCACATTGACTGAAGATTTAATTAACCGAAACAAATGAAGTACCAATCAATGCTGGCATTGGACTTGTTGAACCTCATTATTGGCAAGCAAACAACAAGATATAGTTCAAAATTGGCAAACATATCTCTTAAAAATAGCTTTTGTGGTCAAACGAGGATGATAAAAGGCAGGGAGAGGGGGCAATTTGACCTCTTCTCGCCTGATCATAACACTATCTATTATGTTCAGTTTTGGATGCCGACAATTATGCAGAAAGTCTAGCCATGGTTCAGCAGCACGATATCTATGGGAAGACTGAATAGACTTATGTTGGACTGCCTAAAAATGAGATTAAATTCACAAGAGTTTAAAATAATAGAGAACTGACAGAATTGATTAAGAACAACCAACACATTCATGGAAGTTGTGTTACGTGTCAAATTCTGGAAAACCTCTTCAGAAAAAGGGAATTTGGAGTACATTTATGTACAAAGCCACTCATTCAAAATCACAGATGATTAAAAATAAACACAATGCTTACTTTAAAAATGCTTAGGCTACTGTAGCAGAATAGTTACATCACTAATCCAGAGGCCTGGACTAATGGCCCGGAAATGTGAGTTCAAATCCCATTATGGCAGCTGGGGAATTCAAATTCAGTTAATTAAATACATCTGGAACAAAAATATTGTGACCGTGAAACATATGATCACCAATAAAAACCCACCTGGCACATTAACTATCTTTAAGGAAGGAAATCTGCCATCTTTACATGACTCCAGATGCACAGCAATGCTGTTAACGTTTAAACTGCCTTCTGAAGTAACCTAGCAAGCCATTCAGTTATATCAAAACCACTACAAAAAACAAAGTATGAGACCAGACAGGCCACTCAGCATCAACTTATTCAGTGGAATTGGACACAACAAAGGCGCACCCAGCCTAGATGACCAAATTCTTTCTCACCAACACCTGGCGATGTCTGTTAAAATTAGGAGAGTTTTCACATAGTGGTCAGTGCAGACTCGATGGGCCAAATGAGCTCCTTGTGCACTGTGGGGATTTGATGATTCTATGACTGGCCAAGCACAACTTCACATAGTCATATTCACAGAATTATATCTTTCAGACAACACCCAAGCCTCCCCCACCCTACCCTTACCCCTACCACCACCAAACCCCACCACCCCCACCCTGCCAGTTGGATTATAGGTGGTAACACAGTGATATACAGACAGAAGGTAGTCAACCTTATTTCTGGACCCCGGGAAGTTTCATGGCATCATGTCAAACATAGGGAACTCTCACTGATCACCATCTATCACTGGTGCTCAACTGTTGAACTTGAAGGGCATGGAGACGATGGTGTAGTGGTGATGTTACTGGATTCAGAGGGCTTAGCTAATACTCTGGAGACATCAAATCCCAACCATGGGAGTGGTGCAAGTTAAATTTAAATTAATAAAGCTAGAATTAAAAGCTAGCCTCAGTAATGGTGACCACCTGTTTTGCTAATGTCCTTTTCGGAAGGAAAACTGCTGTCTTTGTTTGATAAGGTCCATAAGAGACTTCAGTACCACAGCAATGTAGCTAACTCTGAAATTCCTTCTGAAACAACCTAGCAAGCCACTCAGGTATATTAAACTGCCATTGAAATTTCAAAAAATAAAACCAGGGGGACAATCCAGCACCAATCTAGGCACCAGAAATGACAAAGGCCCAGTTGACCCTGATAAACCCTCCTAACTAACATGTTTAAAAATTCTCATGAAATGTAAGTGTCACTGGCTTGGCCAGCATTTGTTGTCCATCCCTAATTACCTTGAACAGAGTGGTTTGCTAAGTCATTTTGCAGGGTAATTAAAAGTCAATTGCATTGTGTGGATCTGCAGTCACATGTAGTCCAGACCAGGCAAGGATGCCAGATTACCTTCCCTAAAGGACATTCGTGAAACAAATAGGTTTTCACAAAAATCGATGATGGTCACAAGTACTGAGAATAGCTCTGAATACCATTTGGGTTCTTGTGCCAAAATCGGGAAAGCAATCCCACAGGCTTGTCACACAGTTTGACCAAAATAGAAAATGCTGGGCAAAGAAAAATACAGCTGGTCTGGTAGCATCTGTAGAGAGAGAAAAATAGAGGTAACATTTTAAGTCCAATATTACTTCTGTGGAACTGGAGAAGATAAAAATGTAATGGGTTTTATGCTACTGAAAACAAAAATGGTGTGAGGGTATTTGCAAGTGGAACAAAATACTTGGTCAGCAACAGGTTGGAAGTTAGGAGAGATTACATGACAAATA
The DNA here is from genome assembly GCF_965287045.1 of Carcharhinus amblyrhynchos. Lineage (NCBI taxonomy): Eukaryota > Metazoa > Chordata > Chondrichthyes > Carcharhiniformes > Carcharhinidae > Carcharhinus > Carcharhinus amblyrhynchos. The sequence goes on along the minus strand of NC_137328.1, from coordinate 23,549,897 downwards.
CATCATTGAACAAAAATCATAGGGAGTTTGATAGTTTATGACAATATAAAGACAAAAGCTTTGATCCAGAGTAGATGTTAATAGCCACATAAGGGTTTATTTATTTATTACTGTCTCAAAGCAGGAACTTGAGAACATTACAATCTGGCACTCGGGAGTAAGGGTGGCAGTGGGAGGAGGGTAATCGAAATGGAGGATAGAGTTCATGGTCTGAATTCAATGTTGAATCCAGAAAGCTATGAAGTGCCTAATCATAATACGAGGTGCTGTTATTCAGACTTATATTGAGCTGTTGGGCTTCACTGGATATGGTAGCAAGGTGAGGTCAGCAATGTGAGAATATGAGAGAGCAAGATGGTGAATTGAAATGTCAAGCAAAAAGGTCAAGATTATGCTTGCGAACTGTGAGCGATGAATATGGTAGACTAAATTTCAAGTATAAGTAAATTGCTGCTTCACTGAGGGTGTTTGTGGCCTTGATGGTGAGGAGGAAAGGTGTAAAAACATAGATGTTAAATCTCCAGCAATTGCATAGCAAAGTGCTGCGGGAATAGGGCTTGAGGTGTTTAGGGGACACTGATAGGGGAGTGGACCAGGGTGCCACAGAGGAAATGGGCCCTTTAGAATGCTGACTGGGGAGGTGAGAGATGGCATTATGCTGCAGTTGGAGAAGGATAATCCATTGAATGCAGAAGCCAGTGGGGTGAAAAGTGAGGACAAGGAGGATCCCATCATAGTTCTGAGAGGGAAGGAGAGCAGGAATGAGTCAGATTAGGTTGAAGACCCTATCAACCATAGGGAGGGAGGGTGGTGGGTGGGGGAAATCCTTGGCTAAGGTAAAAAGAAGATATGTAAGAAGGAATCATGAAGTCTGTCCACCATTTTGATACATCTCTTCTCTACTCCATCCCATTCCAGGGCTCCTATTCTCATGTTCTTGCTTTCAGAGAGCACTGACCTATTTTTCTGCTATTACTACTTCATTTTTCTTTCAGGCAGTGCTGACCTTTATTCTGTTTTTAACAATTACTCCGGACCAAAGCTTTAATCTTTAATACAAACATTACCACTCACTTTTCTCTTGTGTTCCATGACATCTTTGTCATTTAATACCTCTTGCCCTCTAAACTATCCCAAACCTTCAGTTTTGCTTAATCTTTCCCCGTTTCTTCAATAGTATAAAACCCATCACAATTATACCTCTCCCAAGTTCCAAAGAAGAATCATATTGGGCTTAAAGTTTTAACTTTTTCTGTCCCCACAGATGCAGCCAGACATGAGCTTTATAGCATTTTCCATTTTTGTTTCAGATTTCCAGCATCTGCAGTACTTTATTTTTACAACAGCCTGACAGTTAAGTTCATTGAATTATCCCTTGGAGACAATGCATCTCTATCACCATTCATGGGCATATCCTGTTCCACTGGCAAGACAGATGCAGCAGCAGTGGGGGAGGGAGTTGTTCTCAGTCCTCAACATTGACCTCAGTGCCCTCTGAAGTCTCATGCATCAGGTCAAACATGACCAAGGAATTACTACCTATTGCCTTTCCTCAGCTGGTGAATCAGTATTCCGCCATGTTGAACATTACTTGAAAAGAGCACTGAGGGTAGCAGGGGCACATAAGTATTCTGTGTGGGAGACTTCAATGCCTCAGTAGCACCACTACTTATCAAGTCCTGAAGGACATATCTGCACAATTGTGCTTGCAGCAGGTGATCAGGGAACCAAAAAAGGGGAAAACCTGCTAGACCTTGTCCTCACCAATATACCTGTCATAGATGCATTAGTCCATGACAGTACTGGGAGGAATAACCACCCCACAGTCCTTGTGGGGACAGAGCTTAGCCTTTGTACGGTCCAGCATATCAGGTGCACTACCACAGTGGGAAATAGGATAAATTCCCTAGAACAAATCAAATAGCTTAAAACATGGTATTCACTGCAAGCCATCAGCAGAATTGCATTCCACTGCAGTATGTAAAACATGATTTGACATATTCCTCATTCTACCATTGCCCTCAAGCCAGGGGATCAAACATGTTTCAAAGAGGAATGCGTACCAGTACCCCAGCACCACCCCAGGCATATCTAAAAATGAGATATCAACCTGGTGAAGTACAAGACAGGACTACTTGCATATCCAACAGCAGAAGCAGCGTGCACATGACAGAACTCGGCAATCCTGCAACAAATGAACCAAATCAAAGTTCTTGCACATCCTTAATGGCAGTGGTCAATTGAATGGATAAAAAGAACAGAAGGCTTCATGAACATCTGCATTCTTAATGATAGCGAGACCTAGCAACATGAGCACAAAAGACAAGGCTGAAATGTTTGAAACCATCTGAAGCCATAAGTGCCAAGTGGACAATAAACTCGGTCTTCTCCTCATGTCTGCACCATCACTGGCACCAGAAAACAGCTGACTTCTGATTGTGAAGACCTGTGCTCCAGAAACAGCATGCCCTTAGCCAAACTATTCTAGTACAGCCACAACACGGGCATCTACCTGACACAATAGAAAGTTGCCAGGTGTGTCCTGTTCACAAAAAGCAGGACAAATCCAATCAGGTCAATTATCACTCAATCTGTCTAATCTCAGTCATCAACAAAATAATGGAGGGGATCATCAGCAATGTTATCAAGTAGCATTTGCTCACTAATAACCTGCTAACTGATGCGCTGCTTGGGTTCTGCCAGGAATCATTTTACTTCATTACAGCCTTGAACCAAACCTGAGTAGAAGAGTTGAATTCCAGAGGTGAGGTAAGAATGATTACCCTTTGACGAAGTGCCACATTAAGCAGCCTAGATAAAATTCACTGAAAATTGGGGAAAAACTTTCCATTAGTTTTGAGTCACATTTAGCATAAAGGATGATGGCTGTGGTTGTTGGAAGTTAATCATCTCAACACTAAGACATCACTGCCGTGGCCTAGGCTCAGCCATATTCAGCTGCTTCATCAATTACCTTTGTGCCATCATAAAGTAAGAACTGGGAAGGTGCAATGATGATCGTTTCACAATTTCCTCAGAAAACAAAGCAGTCTTTGTCCACATACAAGAAGACCTGGACCAAATTTCAGCATGACTTGATAAGTGACAAGTAACATTCATCCGACAAGTAACAGAAAATTAACTTCTCCAATAGAAGAAAGTCTAACCTCCTTTACAATAATTGAATCTTCCACCATCAACGATGGGGTCAGCATTAACCAGAAATGTAATTTAATCAGCCACATGCATAGGTCTATTGTAGCTACAAAAGCAGATCAGAAACTGGGAATTCTGTGGAAAGTAACTCACCTCTTGACACTCGAAAGCATGTTCACCAACTAGAAGTAAGAAATCATGAATGTACTAGAACAATCTCCACTTTCCTGGATGTGTGTGGCTTCAACAACACTCAAGAAGCTTGACACCATTCAGGACAAAGCATCCCATTTGACTGTCATCCCATCCACACTTATTTATCCATCCACCATCGGCACACTGTGGCTACAATGTACCATTCTGACGATGAACTACATCAATTCTCCAAGGCTTCTATGATGTCCCCTCTCTGCATTTTCTATGACCTAAAAGGTTAAGGACAGAAGGAGCGTGGGAACACCAGCATCTCCAAGTTATCCTCAAAGTCATAAACCACCAGGACCTGGCAACTGTTCACCATTGATGGGCAAAAACCTTGGAACTCTTCTAATAAAACCGAGAGAATATTTTCATCACAAGGACAAGATTTTAGCAGCTTAAGGTGGGTTCACCTTGGCAGCGATATCTTCAACGCAGGAATGAATAAAAATGTGGTAAGATCAAGTAAATTGAGCAGCCGTGCTAAAACATAGCAAAAAAGACTCAGGTAGCAAATAGTAGAGCATCATTCACAGAAATATAACTGACTGGCATTGGTGAGCCAGACATCACTAATATAACAAAAGAAAACCTGAATATACTTTAAGCAGAACAGGAAAGGCTAATATTCATTTGGATATGCCCCGAACATACAAATCTTCCCTAAAACATGGATATTTGTGATCCTTCCTCCAATTATAGATTTCAGTGACAATGCTTCCACTCATCTTGTGTCTTTTCACAAATTAGTTGCACGTTCCTGCGGACTGTGCACATCAAATCAAGCACAGGCTACATGATGGAACATAGTATGCCTAGGAATTAAAATATTGAAACGTTACTGTCCTCTTCCTCACATTGCACTCTTATTGAAAATTCAAGATATTTGCAAATTATTTTGAAATCAGAATAGCCAACTGACAACAACTCAGGCAGTTAATATGTAGAACACTGACTCTACTGATGTTACTGACAATGAGTGAGTGTTGAAATCTCAACAGCTAAGTATTAGGTCGTGATATCTATTCTGAATTTTATTTTTACAATGAAAAAGGGGATCCAAAATACTATGGGAAAGATAGTCAAATGAAAAGAATGTTACCTGTTGATTTCTGTTTCTGTTCTCTCTTTGTTTTCTTTTTGTTTTGAGTTTGTGGTTTTGAAAATAAAGGTAGCTTTGATATTTTCTTATCAATCGGTGGCTGGGGCAAATTTATTGAATTTTCAGACTCCGAGAGCCTCTTGGAAGCTGTATCCTCTTCAGACAGATGGGACTTTTCAGTTCTATTTTCATCATCCTCAACACAGAAATCTTCTCGTAATTCCTCTTGCCCTGCAGCCATGACAGGCTTACCTACAGACTTTTTTCTTGGTCTTCTATGAGGTATTTTTTCTGACTCTGTTCGTTTGAGAGTCAAATATTTAGGATGGGATGATGGCAAATTTACTGAACTTTTAGATTTTGGAAGCTTCTTGCAAGTAATCAAATCTTCCTCAGACAGTCTGGACTTTTCAGTTCTGTTTTCATTATTAACATGGAGATCTTCTCGTAATTCCCCCTGTCCTTCTGCTTTGTCAGACTCAATTACAATATCTTTTCTTCCACGTTTCTTACCTCCTTTCTTTTTTTGTTTGGGAGATAACAAGCATTTGGGGATCAATAAGGACTCGTTTTGGATTTCTTGTTTCTCTTTCTCAGTATTAACAGTTTTATTATATTTTAATAGGCATGTAGACTTTTCCCCAGACCCTTTTGGTTGATTTTCAATTTCTGAACTTTTATTTTTATTCAGAGTCAGCTCCTTTTCACCATCTCTCTTTATTAATGAAACAATAACTTCTTTTCTTGTTGATTCTGTCGTCTGTACTCTTTCTTTCTTTCTTGTCTTCTTCGCAGCTGAGACAGATTTATTTTTCTGTTCAGCTGGGTCCTGGATTTTGGCTTTCCTTGGTATTGTAATCCATGACTCAAAACAGAAGCTCTTATCCTCTTCCAATTCAAATTCAAACTCAAACTCAGGGATAGGTGATGAAGGAACATGAATATCTTCTTTTAGGTGTGGCAATGAAGAAATAGCTGGCCTGTGGAAAAAGTGTTTCAAAAAGTTATGTTTGTACTTTAAGCTAAAACATATTGTCAGCATATTATTGAAGTACATGTGTAATAATGACCAATAATGTTGGGAATATGATAAATCCTCTCTCACCATAAGTTTTCAAATTGCAGTGGGAGATTTATTAATATGTTATATGCTCCAAATTCCTCATTTCCAAACTAAAGAATAGTTCATTTTTTACATTAACCTCAGTCAAGTGGGAGAAACAAGAAGATGATTATGGTTGTTGGAAACTAATCAGCTCAATTCCAGGACATTGTCAAAGAGTTCCTCAGGGTAGTGTCCTAGTCCAATTCATTATCAGCTACTTCATCAATATTCTTCGTGCTATCATAAGGTCAGAAGTGGAATATTCGCCAATAGTTGCATAATGTTTAGCACCAGTCACAACATCTCAGCTACTGAAGTAGACCATGCCCACATGTAGCAACAACTGTTCAACTTCAAGCTTAGGATGATAAGTGGCAAATAGGATTCACAACATGCAATTATCAGGAAATGACCACTCCAACGACAGAATCCAATCAGTCTCCTTGACATTCAATGGCATAACCATCACTGAAACATCAACATCTGGCCATTGACCAGAAACTGAACTGGGCCAGCAAAATAAGTACCATGGCCACACAAATAGGTCAGAGATTGGGATTTTAGAGCAAGTAACTCACCTCAAATTTGATTGAGTTTTTTTGAAGGGGTAACCAAGAAGGTAGATGACGACAGTGCAGTCTACTTTAGCAAGGCCTTTAACAAAATACTGCATTGTAGCTTGTTAGATCTCATGGGATCCAGGGTGAGGTAGCTAAATGGATAAAAAATTGGCTTGATGACAGAAGCCAGAGGGTGATTGTAGAGGGTTGTTTTTCATACTGGAGACCTGTGACCAGTGGTGTGCCTCAGGGATGGGTCCACTGTTGTTTGTCATTTAATATTAATCATTTGGATAAGAATACAGGAGGCATGGTTAGTAAGTTCGCAGATGATTGGTGGCATAGTAGACAGTGAAGGTGGTTATCTTGCATTGCAATGGGATCTTGCAATGATCTTGCAAATTCTCTGCCCATTGAAGTGGTGGAGGCTACCTCGTTGAATATGTTTAAGTCATGGGTAGATAGATTTCTGATAGATAGGGAATTAAGGGTTATGGGGAGTAGGTGGGTAAGTGGAATTGATCCACTTCAGATCAGCCATGATCTTATTGAATGGCGGGGCAGGCTCAAAGGGCTAGATGGCCTACTCCTGCTCCTATTTCTTATGTTCTGATATTCTTATGTTCTTATCTTGATCAATTGGGCCAGTGAACTAACGAATGGCAGATGGAGTTTAAGTTAGATAAATGTGAGGTGATGCATTTTGGTAGATCAAACCAGGGCAGGACTTAATTAATGGTAGAGCGTCGGGGAGAGTTACAGAACTAAGAGACCTAGGGGTACAGCTTCATAGTTCCTTGAAAGTGGAGTCAGAGGTGAACAAAGTGGTGAAAAGGGCATTCAACATGCTTGGTTTCATTGGTCAGAACATTGAATACAGGAGTTGGGGTGTCTTGTTGAAGTTGCACAAGACATTGGTTAGGCTACACTTGGAATACTGTGCAGTTCTGGTCACTCTATTATAGAAAAGGTATTATTAAGCTAGAAAGAGCACAGAACAGATTTACTGGGATGCTACCGGGATTTGATGGTTTGAGTTACAAGGAGAGACTTGATAGACTGGGACTTTTTTCTCTGGAGCGTAGAAGGCTGAGGGGTAATCTTATAGAAGTCTATAAAATAATGAGGGGCATAGGTCAGCTAGATAGCCAATATCTTTTCCCAAAGGTAAGGAAGTCTAAAACTAGGCAGCATAGGTTTAAGGTGAGAAGGGAGAGATACAAAAGTGTCCAGAGGCACAATTTTTTCACACAGAGGGTGGTGAGTATCTGGAGTTAGTAGTAGAGGCTGGTACAATTTTGTCTTTTAAAAAGCGTTTAGACAGTTACATGGTTAAGATGGATAAAGAGGGATCTGGGCCAAATGTGGGCAATTTGGATTAGCTTACGGGGTTAAAAAAAAGGGCAGCATGGACAAGTTGGGCCAAAGGGCCTGTTTCCATGCTATAAACCTCTATGACCCCTGATTACCTCAAACCTGACCACTATTTACAAGGCAGAAGTCAGGCGTGTGATGGACTATTCTCCTCTTGCCTGGATAAGTCCAACTCCAACAACATTCAAGAGGCCCAACACCATTCAGGATGAAGCAACTTAGTGGATTGGCATCCCATCCACACCTCCAACATCCACTCTCTCTACCAGAGATGCACAGTCGCAGCAATGTGTTATCATCCGCAAGCTGCATCACCAACGCTCCTCTGGTAGTACCTTCTAAACCCAGGTCCTCTACCACCTAGAAACACAAGGGTAGCAGATATACGGGAACACAAATTCCTTTCTAAGCCACACACCATCCAAAGCTGGAGCTATTATCGCCAGTCCTTCACTATCACTTGATAAAAATCCTAGAATTCCCTTCCAAATAGTACTCTGGGTGTACCTACACCACAGATTGCAGCAGTTCAAAAAGGCAGCTCACCACCATCTGCTCAAGGGCATTTAGGGATGGATAATAAAAATGCTGCCAAGCTAGTGATGACCACATGCCATGAAGTAAAGAGTCAATGCGTTGCAGATTCCCACCACTCTTTAGATGAAAAGTTCTCAACTCCCCTCTAATGCTTCTGCCAATTACTCGAAATCTTTCCCCCTTGGTCACTGACCTGTCTGTTAAGCGGAATAGGGCATTCCTATGCACTCTATCTAGGACCTTCATAAGTTCACACATCTCAGTTAAATCACCTCTCTCCAAAGAAAGCAACTCCAAACCCATCAAATCTTTCCTCATAACTAAAATTCTACAACTCGGTTCCACTCTTGTGAATCCTCTCTGGTGCAATCAAATCCTTCCTGAAATGCAGCAAACAGATCAGTACACATTACCCCAACTGTAGCCAAACCAGTTTTTATATAATTTCACAACATCCCTGCACTGATATTCTATCTTTCAGGGTAATAATGGAAAGTATCCTATATCTCTTCTGAAACATCTTATCTACCTATCCTGCTCCCTTTAGGGATCTTTGGATAAGCAATCTGATCCTCTGTACTTCTCAGCGTAATATATATATCATATATATATGCAATCTGGTTCTCTGTATTTCTCCATATATTTTGCTCGTTTGTCCCTACCCCATAATACCTCAAACCTCTTCAGGTTGAATCCTATTCCTTCCATCCACTAACCATGGATATCTAACTGCAGTCTACTGTCTTCTTCCTCACTATCGACCACACAATTATTTTTCTTCATCATGTGGCCTACATTTAAATTTCCATCACTGCGATATACCACAAAAATCAAGAGACCTCGTAGTAAGAATTGTGAAGTTCACTGGAAATAGCTTTTCAGTCACAAAAACACTTGCCAATCATTAGCCTTTGTTTCCTGCCATCAAGTCAATTTCAGTTCCAACTTGCCACTTCCCTCAAAACTCACAGGCTTTTATTTTTCTGACCAGTTTGCCTTGTTGGGCATTGTCAAAAGTCTTGTAAAATCCATATAGATGACAATAAGTGTACTAACGTCATCAACCATATCCTCTCAAAAAATTCATCAAGTTTATCAGACACAACCTTCCCATAATAAATAAAAGCAGAATACTGCCAATGCTAGAAATCTATAAAACAGGTCTGACAGAATGTGTGGAGAGAGTCCAATATGGCTCTTCTTCACACTTGTCCTCACCTTCCACTCCACCAGCCTCTGTATTTAATAGATTATCCTCTGTCAATAATTCTATCACCAAACTATCTTCCCTGACCCTCCCAGCATTAAAGGGACCATTCCCTCCAGAACATCCTGGGCACCCTGCCCAATCACCCCAATATCCTATCCACCTTTCCATGAAACACTGAAGCTGTAACACCTGCTCCACCTCCTCACTCTTCACTGTCCAAGGCCTTTAAGTGAGACAGCAAATTGTTTCAACTTAGTTTTTTTTATATATCCAACTCAATCCAATCAAACTCCAATTCAGAGTCTCAGCAAGTGAGACACTCCCAATCCAAGCTGACAAAACAGGGCTCTCACCTCATGTCTTGGGCTTGATCTACATGATCCAAGCTGACTGGAATAGGCATTGTACTTCTTCCAAGGCTTCATCTCATTTGCATCTTAGCCAAAAGGCCGAGATGCCACTTTTAAAAATTGCTTCAAATGAAGCCACAATGTAACCTTATGACTTCAACCAAGTATAACATGTCGATACTACTTGATCTTATCCAAAAGACCGAGAAGCTATCTTAGCCAATTTAGGTTTTTTTTAATCCAATTCAATCAAATCAAGTCCAATTTAGAGTCTCAACAAGTTGAGACATTCCCGATCCAAGCTGACAAGACAGGGCTCTCACCTCCTGTATTGGGCTTGATGTACATGATCCAAGCTGATTGGAGTGGGCATAGCTCCTCCTCCAAGGCTTGATCTTATTTGCATCTTAGCCAAAAGGCCAAGATGCCACTTTTAAAAATTGCTTCAAATGAAGCTAAAATGTAACCTAATGACTTCAACCAAGCACTCATGTTGATACTACACTTGATCTTAACCAAAAGGCCAAGAAGCTTACTCTAATCACTGCTCACAATGTAATTCTCCCCGTACCCCGCCCCCAAAGATTCCGGTGGTTTACCATTTTAATTCTCCACCTTACTCTTATGCTGACCTCTCTGGCTCAGCTTCCAGCAGTGTCCCAATGAAGCACAATCCAAGTTCAGGGAACAGTCTCTCATCTTTTAACCAGATAATTTGCAACCTTCCAGACTCAACACTGAGTTTAACAACTTCAGAATTTAATCTCTGCCCACATTTTGTTTCATTGTTTCTGCAGGTTTCATCTTTGTTTTTCTCGTTTTGCTTTTTTGTAGTAGCCGGTCACTATTCTTCCATTTACACCTTCGCTTGATATATCTTTTGTTTCTTGTCCCATTAATAACCCCTTTGGCCCTGCACAACATTTAATGCCTCCTCTATCTGTTGCCTATCACAAATATTTATTTTGTTCTTTTTCCATGCGCTCCTTTGGCACCTGCTTAAAACCTATTACATTCCTAACTTCTCCCAATCGACTGAAAGTCATTAGCTATTTTTCTCGACACAGATGAAGCCTGAACTGAATGTTTCCAGTACTGCTGTTTTTTCTTCAGATTTGCAACATGCGGAGCATGCATCACTGTTTAATTATTGCCATTTCTCTTCTCGGATTGCTAAACTTGAAGTCCTTCTTTTCTCGCCAACAGGATTTTATTTGTCTCTTACCTGTTCACTTTTATGGCTTTTGATTTCCCTCCAGGCATCTACCAAACACACTTTCATAGCTACTCTGTAATTTTTACCTCAAATGTATCTAAGTGTCCAGATATAAAGTCTTTAATAATAGCTTCTTATATTTTCCTCACAACAAATGTTAAACTAACTGGCCTGCAGCTTCTTGCTTTTGATTTCGCTCTCTTTTTGAATAATGGAGTTACACTTGTTATTTATGTTCCTCTTAGGTGTTAGGGAGCACAAGCTTCAATCACACAAGGACCCCAACACTTCCAGATCTTAATTTCACTTCACTTTCCTCTGACTCATCTCTCTTCAAATCTTACCTCCTGTCATGTGTTCATGATAGGGCCCTCAACCATATCTGACCTATTTCCTACAGTTGTCATCCCTTTCCATAACATGATAGGGTTCCCCATGCGCTCAACTTTTACCCATTGGCCTCTGTATTCAGCTTTTTAGACTCTGCCATCTGCAATGTGGTGCTCTGACAAAACACATCTTTCTGTCCTTTCCAGCATTCCAAAGAGACCTGTCGCTCCACATCATCCTGATCCATTCAGTCACACCAAACACCCCAGGATGACCAATTCCCGTGGGAAAAAAATTAGTTACACTTTTGCACTCTGGATGTGTACAATATTATCACCATGCAATCTACATGTATGCAAATGCATTTAAATGTCCATCATGCCCCTTTTGGGCATGGTCCTGATCACGGCCATTTTCGGACCTTGGTAAACGGGAAACTGGCGCGGAGGCAGGCGCAGATCGTACTACTCACTTCACACCCGAGTTTACCAAGTTTTCACACCCAAAAACAGGCACAACGTGATGGTAAAATCAGGCTCTCTGTGTGCGGGTGCATTAAAAACACTGGCTGTGCACATTATATCCAACTCAGTGGTAAATGGGTTGGCTTAAATATGTCAGCAATCAAGACAGCTGCATTTAACTGTACCAAGGATCATTAGAACTTAAAATTAATTACAAAACACAAAATGTTAAACATGAATAGAACTTCATTTGATGCGGGAGACAATAGTCTTCACAGAAAGGACTTCTTTATGAGAGGACTTCCCTCAGATAACAACTGTAAATCACATGACAAACCAGCGCAGAAAATTTATTGGACTATCTTGGACTAAGTCACAACAGATCGTTCTGCAACTGCAAATTTACAATTATATGCAGTGAATTGTTGAAAGATAAGAGGAGTGTTTAAACAAAAGTTATTTGTTTGCTTCTTCCTTCAAAATCCAATTAAGACATTCTGCAGAGAATAACACTGAGGTTTTTGCTACTTCTGTTTTGCAGTTGAGGTAAATCTCATAGTTCAGTTCACTTTGTAATACAAGGAGCTTGTTATAAATTGTCTGAAAATAATTTTTGTGTGATTTTTAAAAAATAAAGTTTACACCACAGGACTTCCTTTGTGACTTTTGCAGAATCATGGTAACTGAAAGAGATTCCAAGGTTGCAAAACCTCTTGAATGATGAAAAAGTTCCAAAGTTCATCTAATGAAAAAATGCTATGGACTTAAAAATTCAAATATACTTTTCTGTTATGTTTGCTTTCTTAGCATGTTATAAATATATGGTTCCATGCTTAGTTAACAAATTCTCTGTTCATTTCTTATTAGATCAGACCTTAAATAATTTTTGAATATTAAAAAAAATTAAAAGCCACATTGAGCAATTGTAACAACATTCCGGTAACGAAGGTATCACAACTTACTTTATCCCAAACTTATTAGGGAACCGAGGTGCTTGTTCTTTCTTCTGCTTTCCAATTGCTGAGGTGGATGGGATAGCATTTTCAGTTGGGCACTCCTTTTGTTTATTATTCGCACCTTTGCTGCTGAAAACTGAAGGTGTTTTACTTGTACTCAAGGTTGGTCTGCAACATAGTAAATGAGGTCAACTTATTGATAAACAAGAAGAAGAAAATAGTGAGTTTTTAAGGGCTAACTTGTAAAAGGAACTATTTTGTGAACTACAATTTATAAAAGTGAAAGATAATACTCCCTCCTCAGAATTGTGTAACGGCTGATGATTGCCAAAATTACAAGTGCCCAACACTGCCAAACTTAAACTGAGAGCAACACAGCACAAAATTATGCCATTCATCCAAATGTGCCTGTGACAGCTCTTGAAAGAATTAATTAATTAATGCTAGAAAATGCTGAATAAACTCAGTAGGTGTGGCAGTATGAATGGAGAGAAAAGGTTTTGAGATCATATTATCCCTTTATTTCTGATTCCAAGCATCTGCAGTATTTTGCTTTTATTCAATTAATACCATTAATCTACCTTTTCTCATAGTCCTGCGAATGATTTTTGCTTTAAATATGTATTTAAAGTTGAATTGCGGTGGGGGAGGAGGGGTTGATCATTAAAATATCCAGAATATAATCAAAAAGGCTAATGCAATGTTGGGGCTAGGAGGAGGTATAAGATATACTACAGTTACACAAAACCCTGGTTAGACAACACTGTGAACAGACCAAAGCACTATCCCTTAGGAAAGCTATGTTGACCATTGACGAGTGTAGCAAACATTTACCAGAATGATAACAAGAGGCAAATTACAAGATGGGATTTTGCAAACTAGGTTACAATTCCTTGAATGTAAAAGGTACAGGAATGCTTTGATCAATATATTCATGGTATTAAGGGGAACAGGAAAGAAAAAAACATGTTTGCTGGTTGGAAAGTCCGGGAATAGGAAGCATTGTCTAAAAATTGAGTCAGAACTTTCAGTAGTGAAGTTAAGAAACATTACTACATGCAAGTGAAAGAAGTTTGGAACTCTCTTAAGCAAACTGCAGCTGATCAATTTTTCATTTTAAATCTGAAATGAATCTATTTTTAATTAACTAACTAAAATAATGGAGGTATAGGGCAAAGACAGATCAAATTATCTTAGTGAATAGAGGAATAGTCTACTCCTCTTCCTGTGAAAACAAGGATATGGAATTTAACACTCGGGCATTGTCAGACTGAAAGTAGATTGGGTAATGGGTGAATCAAACTTGGTGGGAGTTAAAATATGTGTAGCAAAGTTTTGGATGAGCATGCTTATTATGTAGGATGAAAGACTGCATGAAGGCTAGCAAGGGGAATACTGAAATAGTCAAGACTTATGGAAACAAAGCAAGAACAGAAATTTCTGTTCGTATTGTTCAGTGTTTATCATTGCTCTGTGGCATCACCACTTTCTACCAGAATGCAGTTTTATAAATTCCTTTTGGAATACCTGAATTAAATTCAATAGCCGTGGAAAAATAGCCCCACTGTCTTTCGGAAACTTTGAGGGGATGAAGATTAAGAGGGCAAACCCTAATGAAATATCTGGAGTGGTACTCAAACGCAATCTGATACCTAAGTACATCATCTTTTTAGCAACTCCTGCAATCAAGCTGATGCCAAATGTGGTGCACAGGGCCAATCTTAAGCCCTGTAAAGGACATTCCAGTTTCACTGCAGAGCCTAAACACAATAGTGTTAACTAGGGGACAAGTTATGAGAGATAAATTCAAGTTGATTAGTGCAAACAGGCCTAACAGGCTTTCCCCAGAGATGCAAGGGAGATCTGCATAACACTGATCAACATCAACCATGTTCAGCTGGGCAGCCCCCAACTTGTAAGATGCTGCTATTATTCACCTGCTTCAAGTGGGTGCTTAAAGTCTACTCAACAAGTAAACCAGATCTGTCACACCAAGCGAACAATGAAACAACCATAAAGAAGTACTGAAATACATCTTGCAACTGGACAACTCCTGCAAGATTGCCTTGACCAACATGGTACTTGATAAGCTGAATATTTACATAGAGAGCTGAAAGTGGATGACTGAGAAAAGCATCACACATTCTCTGGAGAAAAAGAGTTCAAATGAGGGTGCAAGCAACTCGATGTTCTCCAGTGATAGAATCCCCCAACAAATGGTTCACAATGTGCTATTTGCTTCAAGCAGCACCCATGCTTCAACACTGTGCTTTGCTACAGAGACAAAAGATCAACTGTATGAAGAAATAGGCATTGCTATCAGCAGAATCGTTAAGACTGATCTTAATCTACTGAGGGATTCCAACACAACAGCGGGCAAGGACCATAAGGCATGGCCCACTTTCCTTTCACACCATAGCAAAAGAAAGATAAAACAAAATGTACAGAGACCATTTGCTGTTACCATTTGCTTTGTGTACCTAACACTTATTTTCCTGTATCTATGACAGCCATACAGCCTACCCAGATAAGAATAAACAGTTCCTCAGCTCGATGAACAGGCACTGTCTGCCATTCCCACACAGTTTGCAGAAGTAAAATGGAACACGCTTCAAGACACCATATACAATACTGCACTGTCAACAAATAGGAAGAACAGAAAAATTTGACTGCTGCCTAACTAGCCGTGTCCACCATAACCAATGACACTGCTGAGACTGAAGAGCTACCAGCCTTTTAATTCGCCAGCAGCTCTTGCAGGCAGAATCAACATCTTTGAAGGCTCAGGAACCCCAACGGCTGGCAGTTAATTTCCTGATTAATACTTAATTATATCAAGGTCCTTGGAAATGGCTGCAGCAGAGTAGTCATGACTTTTCAGCCAGTTGATGACTGTTGCAGCCATTAAGTTCAGTTCTACCTTTGCCAATTTAATTTCTCCATTCTTTATGTAGATTAAAGTCCTCCCATTACTCCCAATTATTACTTTGGCTTTGTTACAACTCCAGTTATTTATTGTATAATGCTCCGTCTAATAGAATAATTGCTGTTATAAGGCCTATAAACAATTCTTACCAGTTTTTCTATCCTTCCATTATTCCTAAACTCAACCCTGCTGTTTCTATTTGCTGATCTTCTAAGCCAAAATCCTTTCGCTAATGTCGTGGATTCCTACAGCGCAGAAGGTGGCTATTCAGCCCAGCGACCATGCACCGACAACAACTCCACCCAGGCCCTATCCACATAACCCTACGTAATTTCACATTAGCCTTCCTTTTCAGCATTCTGGAAGGGACATCCCCTCTGCAACCCTCCTCAGTCATCCTAATACCCCCTCCATTTTCTACAGCGCCTTTCCATTCATGCAGTCAGTATAACAGCTACCCTTTTACTTCCTTGCTTATCAAAGCACCAAACCCTCCTTCTAAGTGAAACAGTGATAACTGAAATTTCTTTTAATTTGTTGTACTGTATTCGCTGCTCAAACATGGTCTTCTCTACACTGGGGAGATGAAACGCAGACTGGATGCCACAAGTGTGACCCTGAGCTTCCTGCAGCTTGTCACTTCAATTTTCTACTTTGCTCCCGTGGGCTTGCAAGTGTGCCAATTAAGTTCAATCCAAGCTCAAGGAACAAAACCTTATCTTTTGACTCAGCACTCTACAGGTTTCTGGACTCAACAATGAGTTCAACAATATTCATCATAAGCTCGATTTCCACTTTGTTTCACAGAATCCCGACAGTGCTAAAAGAGGTCATTTGGCCCACTGACTCTGCACTGACCGTGCGAAACAGTATCCCACCCAAGTCCTTCCCTTGATCCTGTCTCCATAACCCCACACATTTACCATGGCTAATCACATCTTCAGATGTCAACAGACAATTTAGCATGGTCCATCCCACTAACCTGCAGATTATGGGACCGTTGGGAGGAAACCGGAGCACCTGGAGCAAACCCATGCAATATGAGGAGAACATGCAAACTCCACACAGACAGTCACTTAAGGCCAGAATCGAATCCGGGTCCCTGGCGCTACGAAGCAGCAGCGCTAACCACAGTGCTGCCCACGTTTTTTCTGGGTTTTTTTTATTCATTTACTTTGCATTGAATAGCTGCCAACCTGAGCTTTTTGTGACATGAAGCTTTTTATCCTTTAATCTGTCATGCTACTGTAGATTTTCACCCTATCATTGACATTCCCTTTTGTTCTTTCTGTCCACCTACCCCCTTGCATTTGCTCAAAGCCCACTACATTTCTACTTGTCCTCAAGTCTGATTAAGAGTCATCAACCTGAAGTGTTACATCTCCACAATCGTTGCATGACCTGCTGAGCATTTTCTACACAAATGCAAGTTTGGTTTTCAAGACTAATGCCTTAATTTTGACTGCAATCGCCAAGTAAAATTGATGCTTGGTAAGTAGTTACGTTCAGATGGAATCCATTTACTTGCCAGAGTATCAATACCCAAGTTTGCTCTACATGTTTAAATTTACTGTCTGAACTTATATTTTGAGAAAAATCACTTGGGTGATAGAGCAGATGCTGCCAGCACTGATAGAACTGTTCATCAGCAAGAGTGAGTTCAGCTTTCAAAGGAAATTGATGATAAACCAAACAAGAAAATTTATTTTGATTTTACTTTTGCTGTCTAGTTTTCTTACCCTTTTGAATGAATTCTTTGTGGAAGTCTTGAAATAGTTTGAGATGCACTTAAAATGGTTGCTTCCTTGTTCTTGCCACAGAGCAGACTGGCTTTTAGTTTGTTTGTTTCCAACCCAGCTAACTTCTCAGCTTCTTGATCATCTGCTGTAACTTCTGTCAATGGCACAGATTTTGAATCCACACATTTGGTCAAACTGTTATAATCTGTAATGAAACAGGAAAATGAGATTATCCAGATCCCATAAAACTATCAAAGTACTTTGAATAAAGTTTATTTTTAAGCATTTTTGTTTTCACATTAAACTAATGGACAAGCAAAGGGAAACTTTGACATTTGGAAATAAAATACAAGCCACATTATTCAAGTGGTCATTCCACACCCTTTCATATCAGCTACCATTCTGTTCATCAATTCTTTTGAAAACAACCAGCAAGTTAATACATGAAATTAGCTAACTATCAGTTATGTTGGCTAATGATATGACTTTTCAAAAGCTTTAACTGCTGGGATAGAGGACAGAGGCAAAGGGGTTCATTTTTATTAAAAATATACTTTGTGTAGAAAACTTGAAAGACTTCCAAAAGTTCTAAATTGAATCCAACTACTTCAGCATACCTCTTCAGCCTCAGTTAAGACACTGGTGTTAGAACTACTACTAATCTTTTATATTAACATTAGAAATACAAAGGCTGCTACTGAAACAATTTTTTAAATGTTTATTTATTAGTCACAAATAGGCTTACAATTAACACCACAGTCCAGTGCCTGCTCAGGTACACTGAGGGAGAATTTAGTATGGCCGCTGCACCTAACCAGCACGGGGAGAACTGCAACTTCCACACAGACAGTGACCCAAGCCAGGAATCAAACCCTCGTGGTGTGAGGCAGCAGCAGCTAACAACTATGCTACCGTGCCGCCTTATGGGCAAATTCAACCATTTGGTTGATGGTGTTGCAATCTATTGTTAGGAGGCTATTGTATTCTGTCAAGAATTTTCTTTTCAAGTCCTTTAAAAGTGCTCTTCTCACAATTTTCCATAAAGTTCAAAAATGGATACAGACGTAAAGAACAGGAAAAGGATGTTCTGGTTTCCTCCCATACTCCAAAAATATGTAGGTAGATTGGCCATGTTAGATTGCCCCTTCGTGTTCCAATATGTGTAGGTTAGGTGGATTAGTGGGTAAATACGTGGGGTTATGGGAATAGATCTCCCACTCATCTGACGAAGGAGCAGTAAGCGCTCCAAAAGTTAGTGGCGTTTGCTACCAAATAAACCTGTTGGACTTTAAACTGGTGTTGTAAGACGTCTTACTGTGCTATGGGAATAGGGCAGGAGGTGGATGTGGGGTTGACTGAGTAGGATGTCCTGTTGGGAGAGTCGACAGACCTCATTGTCTCCTGCGCTGTACGGATTCTATGATTCTAAAATAATAGGATTGGAGTCAGTTGTCCCAAATGAACAGCTACTCTATAAATGCTCTATTGTAATTTATATTGATTACATATTTGTATGAAAGGTTGATAACTTGTTATGCTTGGGCTTTCCTTTGGTCATGGCCTTAGCACGACTGCGAAAGTCGGATTTAAAAACTTATTGACCTAACAAAAAGGGCAGAAGTTCCATAATTCATAGGATTTTCTTTTAATACATATGATTCATACAGGAAACTGAATCCATTAAAAACAGCGTTTAGTCATAAGGATTAAAATAACTTCCACAGATTTCAGGACTTAAGTGTTGGCAATTCTGGGTTTCCAACTGCTGTTCACAACTGAGTTTTTAATGTATTGCCCATATCTTTGAGTATTCATCTATTTTTCTGAAGAACAATTCAGTATTTCATTTTTAAACTGACAATTTACAATAATTATATTTCAAAAAATAATTGAACCAATAAAAATGATGCAGGTTTCCTTAGTGATGAAGATGTATATTGGGCAATTCACACAGAATAAAAGACATAGCCAACAATTTATGCAGGAAAAGCCTGGAAATAAGTTTATTATAAATGAAAATGATTTCTTGATTTAATTAAAGATGACAGGGAACATCATATAATGCCTCCACTATCAGCCTTTCAAATTGCTCACTCGTTGATAGGAATCAACTTTGGTGTGGCTCGCTTCCATTCTGTTTCAAAGATATTTGTCCAAGTTATTTTCTCTCTGTCAACTAAGTGGAAAAAACAGAAGCAGATGTCTGTGTACACAATCTCCTGAATGCTAGGATGAGATTATGGCATCTGCTGCCAATTTAATTGATTCACTGATGGTGTGTGAGCAGCTTGCATTTTAAGTCAAAGGCTCAAAGTAAAGTCCTTTTGATCAGTTTAGCTCATTATATTGTATTTGAATCACCTTTATGCAGGAAATAATCAGTAATTAAATACTGCTTAAGAATAAATATAAAATGATTACCTGATGACATTGGTTGGCTGACCACCTTATTTTTGTTTGGAATGTTAGATTCTGTGGATGAAATTCTTTTTTTATTGCTTGCTACTGCTTTGGACAAACAGTCAGATTTTGCAGCATTCTTAGAATTAACTGCACCCTGTTTAGAAATTTTGCACTTTTCCATTCCTTCTGTTTTTTCTACAACCCTCAATGGCGGCTGTTCTTGCAATGTCTCACATTCATCTCCATTGCCCTCAATTGAAGCACATTTTTTTCCTGACCTTTGGTTTACAGGTTCTAACTTTGTTTTTTGTTTGGGGGTCAAAGGTTGTTTAGAGGTGGATGAAGGTTTGTTTTGTAATTCTTCCTGAAATTTCTCCAAGGGAAGTTTAGATGATCTTTTGCCAGCTTCTTCCAGCTTGGTTGGCTTGTTCACTTTGGAAGTTTCTTTGTCTCCCAATTGTGTAAGAGCAGGCATGCATTCACTTAGTAAATGATCTTGCTTTTCATCTGTGGCAGCAACTTCTTTTTCTGCTGTTTTGTTATGTTTTCCTTTCTTCATTACTTCTTTTATATCTGAGGGACATGTATTTTCCTGCTTATTTGGCTTCTGACTCTTCCTTGGTATAATAATCTGTGACTCAAAACTGAAGCTTTCATCTTCCATCAATTCAAATTCATTACACTTGGGGGCTGAAATGCTTGGTGCAACTTGTGCTGGTGGTGGTATCACAGAAGTAACAGGTCTGCAAAAGAGATGTGGGAAACAGAATTAAATTAGATACTACCTTATTGATATTCATATAAACAGGCAATTCCTCATTCAAACAAAATCCCAAGCTTTTACCCTTGGTTACTAAACTAATCTTTCATTGCAGATCATGGGCAAAAACACCGTGAAGTCTGAATAAACATTTTTAGGTCAATTAATTTTCAAACACTAGACTTTGACTTATTTTGAATTTGCATTAGAACTATTTCATATGGTAACAAGATGTCTATGGTCAGAATATATTCAGTGCAGGCCTCCGGGATCTAATTTCTGTGCAAAATAATTGTGCACAATTTGCAATAATCAGCCATGTGTTTTGTCATTGTCAACTTTATATTTAAATATAATTGTTAAAAAAAAATTGTTTGCTCCAGTTTCCTAAACATCTCCACCTCCCTCTCATCCATAAAACCAAACTCCTTGATCAAGAAGCTTTTAAAACTCCATCAATACTTCCTTCTTTAATCTAACGGTCATTTTTTTTTAAATTTTATTCCAATCCAATCAAGTCAAATTAAACCCAATTCAGAGTCCCAACAAGTTGGGACATTCCCGATCCAAGCTGACAAGACAGGGCTCTCACCTCCTGTCTTGGGCTTGATCTACATGATCCAAGCTGATTGGAGTAGGTGTAGCTCCTCCTCCAGGGCTTGATCGTATTTGCATCTTAGCCAAAAGGCCGAGATGCCGCTTTAAAAAATTGCTTCAAATGAAGCTGAAATGTAACCTAATGACTTCAACCAAGTACAGCATGTCGATACTACACTTGATCTTAGCCCAACGGTCATATTTATCTGACCAGACTGCGGTGTACCATCTTGGAATGTTATTCTTCGCAACTACAAACTGCTGTTGTCATTGTAGTCTCTATCCTGTTAAATGAAGGCTGGTTGCACAACAGCATTTTAGCAGTTATGCATGCATCTTGATACAATGTTGTGAGGCATGGGTGTCCAACCTGGATTCATGGTGGTGGAGCTTGTGGTGGCAGTGGGGGACCAAAGCCAAGGGCCAGGGTGTGTTGGGTGGAGGGTGAGTAGGTGAAAGAGATGAGTGACAATGCGGGAGCGTACGCGAGTGGATACTCCCATTAAAAATGACAAAAAGTTAAGACCTGGAAATATTTGTTGACCAAAGAACTTGTTTATTATAGTAATTGAATACATACAAGTTTGTTTTGGTATGCTTGTAGCTATTGCTCAAAAATAATCATTTTTTGTGGTTTAATTTTTCAATATGTGAACAATGTTTCTCAGGAGTTCCTTCAAGTCAAAAGGCTTCCACGGCTGGGAAAGTTTGGGAAGCCCTATTGATATTGTGGTCTCCTTTCAGGAAACGTATGACAATTTTGAAACTAGATTGTTTGTATTTGATTGCTAACTGCTTTTTGAATCAGAGAAGTCAGCTATCAAAAATGCACAGGCTTACTCTCTTAAATAGCATATAAACAAGGATAGGTTTAAATTAGGAGTATTTCAAACGTTCTCTTGAAAGACAGTTGAATACAGTCAATGAGTAAAGTCTCTAGAGTGTTCTCAAAAATTGAGTGTGAGTGGGAGAAATCCCTGAAGAAACAGTGAATTTAAATAGCAAATTTAATTTAAAAGAGAAATATAGGGGTCGATTACACCCCCCCCCTCAAAATTCTAAGTATCGAATTCGTGTAAAAACTGGAGTAGCTTGCGCTGGTTTCTTCACTGGGAGTTTTAAAATGAATCTCCCACATACTGTACACTGCACGATTCACTCCAGAAATCAGTGGGCCAGACCCATTCCCACTAGTGAGGGCAGCAGCATAACACTGAACACATGCGCCATTCTGTCAGTGCCAAGATCGGCACATGTGCAGTGGTCCCTGTCTGCCAGCCTCCTGATCACTGGTCAGCTCAATCGCTTGCTAGCCCTGCTACCTCACATCGCCAGCCATGAACAACCACGCACCCCGTCCACAGCCCAATCGCTGGCCGCTGCCGCCCCCCCCGAATATGCTCAGGCCAGCCTCAATTCCGAACTCAACCCTTTCCTCTCCCACCACAGTGCTGACCCCCCTCCCCCTCAATCGCTGGACTCCGTCTCTCTGTCACTCAGCCCAAAATGCAGAGTGGCAGTGGGACCCTCCACCCCCACAGATTGCACCCCGGAGGCCCCACTCCCATTAGGCCCCACCGCCCATGCCTGATAAATGCTCCCTGGGCATTGTCATTTTGCTGCTTGGGCAATACCAGAGCGCCCAGGCTGCCACTGCGAAGGTGGCAACGCCGAGCAGCACCTGCCCCTGGTGCGGCTTTCTGAAGCCTCGACTGCCTCCCCTTCACTCCAGCAGGGTTGGGCTGCCAACTCCCTGCAAGTGGGAAGCTATTCTAAACCCCACTGGAGTGAAATACCCCCGGCTGGGAGGTTGCAGAGGTTAGCAGGCCCTGAAATATCAGTCCCATGCCCATGAATGTCATTTAAATCCTACTTAAATTAGGGTTTGCATATATTAGGCAGCTCTACGCCAATTTCTGGCATGGACCTGACAGCGCCAGAAATGTGTAGCGCAGAGGCTGTGGCACCCAGCAGGGGGGCTGCTAGAATCTCCCAGCCTGCTGCATCACAAAAGCAGCACAGCAGGCTGGGAGAATCGCCCCCATAGTGTTCACAAGTATAACTCTGTTGTCTATTGATGTCGGTAAAAATGTCCTATATTTTGTTGGATTATTTGCACCCTATATCTGTTGGATTATTTTCATAATTATTTAATAAATTTGACAATTTTAAACACTGAACACGATTTTGCATTGCTCTACAACTTTCAAATTATGATGGTACCAAACTGTAAAAAATGATGCTGTTCATTTTCCAGACACATTACAAAAACTATTGTGAAAACTCAAGCCAAAGACAGAACACTGGCAAAAGAGTGAGACTCACTGGAGAATGGTGTGAAAAATGAGAGCTGAAGTTGAACAAGTACAATAAGGCGGTTTGTAATAATGCAAAAACCCAGCAGCAGCAGCATCTGAAACACTCTACAGTAAAGAATTCAGAATTTTAAAACTAAATATTCGGAAATCTTTCCAAAATCCTGATGACTGGTTCAGATGATAACTTGCTTTGAATTACCTATTTAAGGGGGATAGAGTATTAATTATTATACAACAACAAAACATAGTGAATTAACTGCAGCAGCGTCTGGATCTGTTCATGACTAGCAAATGGAAGTGAAAACCTGGACAATGTCCAAACAGTCTCACTATCACATCATAAAGAATATTACACCATCAAGCACAAGCATAAGGTAGTTCACAATTACATCAAAAATAATGTATGCTGGTTTGAAAGGCTACCAAAGATAATTAATCCACAAATATTTATTTTTCTTACAAATAGTCCCAAAAAACACAATAAAAAAAATAAATTTTCCATCAACAATTACATTCAAAGTTATAATGAAATTAAGATCAGAAAATGTGATTCACTGGTTCTTCCAGGTCATCTTAGAGTTCCCAATCTTTCTGCTTTCCATTGGACTCTCTCAAAATTAAGGAATGCCTCTTCCAAACACAACTTGGGGGCAATGTTCTTGTATCACCAGTTGACACGCACATCAGTGCTGCTGTTTGTCTATATGTTGAAAGTCAGGACACTGTTCTATTTCCCTTTATTCACTCAAACAGTTGCACTACTTCTGGACTTCACACAAGTTCCAATTTTTCCCAGCCACAGCAAGGTATTAGTGTGTTAGAGGAATTTGAAACACCCTGAGATTAAAACACTAACAAATAACATTCCGGCAATACTACTGAAGACTTGTGGTGCAGAATTTGCCACTCCTCTAGCCAAGCTCTTCCAGTACAATTACAACACTGGCATGTACCCCCCAATGTGAAAAATTGCCTAGGTATGTCCTGTACACAAAAAGCAGGACAAATCCAACCTGGCCGATTGCTGCTCAATCAGTCTACTCTCGATCATCAATAAAGTGATGGAAGGGGGTCATCAACAGTGCTTTCAAGCAGCACCTGCTCAGCAAAACCTGCGGGTGATGCCCAGTTTAGGTTTCGCCAGGGTCACTCAGCTCCTGACCGCATTACAGCCTTGGTTCACGCACGGACAAAAAGTTGAATTCCAGAGATGAGGCGAGGTGAGGTGAGAGTGACAGCCTTGACATCAAGGCCACATTCGACCAAGCGTGGCATCGAGGAGCCCTAGCGAAACTGGAATCAATGGGTATCGGGGGCAAACTCTCTGCTGGTTGCAATCATACCTAGTACATAGGAAAATGGTTGTAGTTGTGGAGGATCAGTCATCTCAGCTCCAGGACATCTCTGCAGGAGTCCCTCAGGGTAGTGTCCTAGACCCAACAATCTTCAGCTGCTTCATCAATGACCTTCCCTCCGTCATGAGGTCAGAAGTGGGGATGTTCACTAATGATTGCACAATGTTCAGCACCATCTGCGACTCCTCAGATACTGAAGCAGTCCATGTTCAAATGCAACAAGATTTGGACAATTTCCAGGCTTGCGCTGACAAGTGGCAAATAACATTCATGCTCACAAATGCCAGGCAATGACCATCACTAATAAGAGATGCTCTAACCATCAACCCTTCACATTCAATGGTGTAACCATCACTGAATCCCCCGCTATGAACATCCCTAGGGTTACCATTGACCAGAAACTCAATTGGACTCGCCACATAAATACAGTGGCTACAGAGCAGGTCAGAGGCTAGGAATAGTGTGGTGAGTAACTCACCTCCTGACTCCTCAGAGCCTATCCAGCATCTACAAGGCACAAGTCAGAAGTGTGATTGAATACTCACCACTTGCCTGGATGGATGCACTCCAACAACATTCAAGAAGCTTGACACCATCCATGATAAAGCAGCCCGCTTGATTGGCACCACATCTACAAATATTCAACCCCTCCACCACCGACACTCAGTAACAGCAGTGTGTACTATCTACAAGATCCACTGTAGCAATTCACCAAAGATCCATAGACAGCATCTTCCAAACCTATGACCACTTCCACTCAGAAAGACAAGGGGAGCAGATAAATGGAAACACCACCACCTGCAAGTTCCCCTCCAATCCACTCACCATCCCGACTTGGAAATAATGTCACTGTTCTTTGGAAGTCACTGGGTCAAAATCCTGGAATTCCTGCCCTAACAGCATTGTGGGTCAACCCACAGAACATGGACTGCAGCAATCCAAGAAGGCAGCTCACCACCACTTTCTCAAGGGACTAGGGATGGGCAATAAATGCTGGCCAGTTAGCAATGCCCATGTCCCACAAATGAATTAAAAAAGCCAGACTGGATAACTCTGTAAACTATATACAGCAGTCTGTGGATAAGAATCACAGACTGCTGTATATATTTTACGGAGGTACTATCTGCATAGAAACACATATAACCACAGTTAGAGGATTCAAACATGTATTTTTGAAAGTTTATTACGGAACAGGCTATAGCAGGGGATACAGAAACTTTCGTTCTGAGACTACTAAAATAAAGTAAAAATAGAAGGATTCAGCTCTAGTTCTAAATGAAAAGATGCAATTCAGTCTCCACTGATAAGGTGACAGAAAAACAGATAGGGAAGATGACTCCCTTCTCGTTCCCAGGACTGCAGGTGTTAGGAGCAACCCTTGAACCTACCGGATTTGTGTAAGGTTAATAAGCAATGGGGCAGGGGGTGGAATCAGCGGGTTACATTGACCAATTAATTCCTAATTCTGCTAGAAGGTAGAATGCTATTGGCCGAAGTAAATAAAATGTATTAACGTAATTGAACCACCTAGCTTGGATGACAGGTGGGGCGGGAGAGTCAAATTTTCAGAAATGTATATCTGTCGTGATCATGTGATGTAATGCCAGAGAGAGATTAGAATCCGCTGATCTCCTCTCTCCCAGTACATGTCTAATAAAGAACGTCTTCAAATGCATACTGTCTTTCGCAAAGTCTTTGTGTTAGCAGGATTCAACCGAATACAAGACTCCCCAGTGGAACACCCCGCCGAAATCCACTAACACAGGCATACATCTTGGCTAATGTCACAGGGTCCGAAGGCATCATGGAAAATAGGCCAGTAAAGTGAACTATATTCTTTATAACAATACACCCATAGAAGCATAGCTCTTATCAACATGGACACCAGACAGCTCAGTGAAAGAGATATTCATTGAGCAAGCATAAGCTAGTGGTTCCAGACAGCACAATAAATAGAGTCTTCAACTAGACAAGAGGGCCTTGAACTCGCAATAAGTGGCCATGGGAAAGCCTGGTAGTAACCACTAGAATTTATTATTCCCATGCTGCCAGAGAATATCTGTAACTGGTCACGGTATATGACATTCACTAACGATGATTGACCTGTACTGATGATAATTGGTTCCTTGTCTCATGATGAGCCAAAGAGCAGGTAAAATGTCTTTTGGAAGATGTATAATTGTATTGCCACTGTGATGTAACTTCAAAGAAGTGTTGGACCGCTCAATCCTTCTCTCCCAGTATACGATGGTCAATATGGAACGTCATTCATCAGGAAACTGTGGTCACAAATCCTTATATTAGCTAAAGTTGAGCTAAATGTAACATGTGTTGATGTTTTTTCTCTTTTACTCCGCAGGTGCATCGGTCCACCTTGTTGTCTAACGAGGGGCATACACACTGTGGGTCGTGCGTGGGCTGCTCTTGGATGTTTCGAGAGTGGCCTAGTACTTTGCGTCGTTTGTCTATGCTTAAAACTGGACCAGCAGATGGGCACTACAACAGCTCAGTGACTATCACTGCTAGCTGTACAGATACATGGATTTGGGCCAGTGTCTGTGGGAGTTTGCGCATTCTCCCTGTGGTTGCGTGGGTTTCCTCCGGGTGCTCTGGTTTCCTCCCACACCCCAAAGATGTGCTCTTAGGCTGACTGGTGTAACTAATTGTCCCTAAATTATTCTCCCCTTAATCTGGTTTCCCATGGGGGTGTCATAAGCATAGACATGGGTCAAGGGTGGAGGAGGAAAAACACATTGTTAAGATGGCGGCGCGGGCTCGTTGGGCTGAAGGGCCTGTTTCCCATGCTGTGTTGTTCTTTGTTAAATAATTAGCCTCTGGAAAGAAAACCCTGCAAAGTGGCTCCCATGGTTTCCTCTGAGCCCTAACGCTATCCAACTTCTGTTACCTTCTCAGCTCCCCAGGTCTTCTCAATCACTAACTGTGTGAAGCTATCAAATGATTCCAAAGACTTTTCTTGAACACCAATTAATGCCAGCCAACAGCACCACCTTTTCTGCCTGGAGCTTGTTATCAGCAATACCTATTGGAATGGCCTTTTCCCTGATGTGGATGTGCCGGCGTTGGACTGGGGTAAACACAGTAAAAAGTCTGACAACACCAGGTTTTAGTCCAACCGATTTATTTGATAGCAAACTCACAAGCTTTCGAGGGGACTGCCTCTTCGTCAGGTGAATGGAGAGTTCTCCATTCACCTGACGAAGAGGCAGTCCCCTCGAAAGCTTGTGAGTTTACTATCAAATAAATCGGTTGGACTAAAACCTGGTGTTGTCAGACTTTTTACTGTCTTTTCCCTGACTGCAGAACACTCACTCTCCCACCAAACCAACAGATAAATTGAAACCTAGAATTTTCTTAAGCTCCTCTGATCTCTTTGACAACATATCATTCTGAACTCACTGAATATTTTTAAATTAATTGCAGTTCTAAACCCCAAAACAGAACAACTTTCTGGGCTGCATTTCTCTGTAAGCTGCGTAGACACCTTAGTCTTAATTTCCCAGCCAAGCTTGCCCACTTGTTGTTTTATGATCTTACTTTTCTAGCTCTTAACTCCATTGCCTCAACAATTTAAACATTATCGGCTTCAAGTTGCTTTAGTTATCCTATATTCTACAATTAAACTTTAATTTTCACCCAAAATTAAAAATTACCTCTGAAATATGACTATGAACAACAAGCAAAGTATTTTTAACACTGGAGACAGTGGAGTTTAGATTTACCACAATCATGCCAGGGGTTAGATTACATGAAGAGATGACATAAACTAGTATTGTATTTCACAGAATTTAGAAATTTGAGGCAATTTGCTTCAGGTTTTCAAGATATCAAAAGAAACAGATCAGAAGAAATGATTTTCACTAGTTGGAGAGTCAAGACGTATGCCACAAATGTCTAAAAGTTAGATGCAGACTTTTCAAGAGTGAAGCTGGGAAATACTTCCTCATGCAATGGGAGGTAGAAGTTTGAAATTCTCTTCTGATGATAAATCAATTGCTGGTTTTAAATCTGAGATTGCCAGATTTTTGTTAAACAAAGATATTAACAGGTATGTGGCCAAAAATGATAATACAAAGTTACGTCACAGTTCAGCCACGGTCTTATTGAATGTTGGGCAGGCACGAGGGCTGAACAAATTAGTCCCCTTCCTAAGTTCCTAACAGCTCTAACAAATTTCCCTTAACTTCTTGGTTCTAGGAAGAATAACTTCAGTTTCTCCAGTTTCTCCACATAACTGAAGTTCATCAGCTCTGGTACCATCCAAGTAAATCTCGTATGCACCCTCCTCCAAAAGTGCGATGTCCTGAACTGAACAGAGTACACCAGCTGTGGCCTAACCAACGTTTTATGAACATCACCATCTAGGACAATTAGGGATCGGAAACAAATGGTGATCTTGCCACTGAAATTCATTTCATGAACAAATAAAAAAAACCATGATCAAGCAGCTTGTTGCACACATTGAAACTGGCCAGTACGATGTGGGCATCACAGAGTCACGGCCACAAGGGGATCAGGGCTGGGGTCTAAATATCCAAGAATAGGTGTCCTATTGCAAGGATAGGTAGATGAGCAAAGGGGGCAGGGTTGCATTGTTAGTCAGGAATTAAGTTAAATCGATAGCAAGAAGCGATATAGGATCAGAAGGCATAGAATGGAGTACTGTGTGCAGTTTTGGTCGCCGCACTTGCGGAAGGATATATTGGCCGTGGAGGGAGTGCAGAGGAGGTTCACTAGGCTGATACTGGAGGTGACGGGGTTGGACTATGGAGAGACTAAATAGACTAGGTCCGTACTCGTTGGAGTTTAGAAGGATGAGGGGGGATCTTATAGAGACGTACAAGATAATGAAGGGATGGATGGGGTAGAGGTAGAGAGATTCTTCCCGCTTAGAAAGGATAACAGGGCTATAGGACACAGCCTCAAGATAAGGGGGGGCAGCTTAGATCAGAGTTGAGAAGGAACTTTTTCACTCAAAGGGTGGTGAATCTCTGGAATTCTCTGCCCGTTGAAATGGTGGAGGCTACCTCGCTAAATATACTTAAGTCATGGGTAGATAGGTTTCTGATAGACAGGGAAATTAAGGGTTATGGGGAGAAAGCGGGAAAGTGGAACTGATCCACTTCAGATCAGCCATGATCTTATTGAATGGTGGGGCAGGCTCGAAGGGCTAGATGGCCTCCTCCTGCTCCTATTTCTTATGTTCTTATGTAGAATCTCTGTGGGTAGAGTTGAGGAATCGCAAAGATAATAAGACCCTGATGGGAGTTATGTACATGCCCCCTAGCAGTGAATGTGGAAAATAAATCAGGAGATAGAAAAGGCATATAAAAAGGCAATATTACAATAATCATGGGGGATTTCAATATGCAGATCGACTGGGAATATCAGGTTGGTAGTGGATCCCAAGAAAACAATTTTGTGGAATGTCTAACAGATGTTTTTTTTTGGAGCAGCTTGTGACAGAACCTACTAGGGAACAGGCTATTCTGGATTTGGTGGTGTGTAACGAGGCAGACTTGATTAGGGAACTTAAGGTGAAGGAACCCTTAGGGAGCAGTGACAACAATTTGATTGAATTTACCCTGCAGTTTGAGAGGGAGAAGCTGGAATCAGAAGTAACGGTATTACAATGAAATAAAGTTAACTACAAAGACATGAGGGTGGAGCTGGCCAGAGTTGATTGGAAAAGACAGCATAGAACATAGAACATTACAGCGCAGAACAGGCCCTTCGGCCCACGATGTTGCGCCGACCAGTTAAAAAACAATGACCCACTAACCTAAACCAATCCCTTTTCGTCCATAAACCTATCCACGGATCTCTTAAACGCCCCCAAACTAGGCGCATTTACAACCGCAGCAGGCAGGGCATTCCAATCCCTCACCACCCGCTGGGTAAAGAACCTACCCCTGACATCCGTCCTATAACTACCCCCCCTTAATTTAAAGCCATGCCCCCTCGTGCTAGCTTTCTCCATCCGAGGAAAAAGGCTATCACTGTCCACCCTATCTAAACCTCTAATCATCTTATATGTTTCAATAAGATCCCCTCTTAGCCGCCTTCTTTCCAGCGAAAACAACCCCAAATCCCTCAGTCTCTCCTCATAGGACCTCCCCTCCATACCAGGCAACATCCTGGTAAACCTCCTCTGCACCCTCTCCAAAGCCTCCACATCTTTCCTGTAATGTGGGGACCAGAACTGCACACAGTACTCCAAGTGCAGCCGCACCAGAGTTGTGTACAGTTGCAACATGACACTGCGACTCCTAAATTCAATCCCCCTACCAATAAACGCCAAGACACCGTATGCCTTCTTAACAACCCTATCTACTTGATTCCCAACTTTCAGGGATCTATGTACACATACACCTAGATCCCTCTGTTCATCCACACTATTCAAAGTCCTCCCGTTAGCCCTATACTCAACACATCTGTTATTCCTACCAAAGTGAATTACCTCACACTTCTCCGCATTAAACTCCATCCACCACCTCTCGGCCCAGCTCTGCAACCTGTCCAAGTCTTCCTGCAAACTACGACACCCTTCCTCACAATCTATCACACCTCCGACTTTGGTGTCATCAGCAAACTTACTAATCCACCCAACTATACCCTCATCCAGATCATTAATAAAAATTACAAACAGCAGTGGCCCCAAAACAGATCCCTGAGGTACACCACTCGTAACCAAACTCCATGACGAATATTTACCATCAACCACCACCCTCTGTCTCCTATCTGCTAGCCAATTCCTGATCCAATTTCCTAGATTACCCTCAATCCCATAAATCTGCATTTTCTGCAGAAGCCTACCATGGTGAACCTTATCAAACACCTTACTAAAATCCATATATACCACGTCAACTGCCTTACCCCCATCCACCTCTTTGGTCACTTTCTCAAAAAACTCAATAAGGTTAGTAAGGCACGACCTACCCGCTACAAAACCATGCTGACTATCTCCAATCAATTCATTACTCTCCAAATAACTATAAATCCTATCCCTAATAATTTTTTCTAAAACCTTGCCCACAACAGAAGTGAGACTCACCGATCTATAATTCCCAGGGAAGTCTCTGTTCCCCTTCTTAAACAATGGGACAACATTCGCTAACCTCCAATCTTCCGGTACTATACCAGAGGCCAACGACGACCTGAAGATCAGAGCCAGAGGCTCTGCAATCACTTCTCTTGCCTCCCAGAGAATCCTAGGGTAAATCTCATCCGGACCAGGGGACTTATCTATTTTCAATCCCTCAAGAATATCCAGCACATCCTCCTTATCAACTGTAATACTGTCTATTCTACTCCCCTGCAACCCAGTGTCCTCCTCAGCTATATTCTTGTCCCCCCGCGTGAACACCGAAGAGAAATATTGGTTCAATGCCTCTCCAATCTCTTCCAGCCTAGCAGGGAAGACTGTGGAACAGCAATGGCAGGGACGTTTGGGGGCTTTTCGGGAGGCACAACAGAAATTCATCCCAAGGAAGAGGACAAGGCATCCATGGCTGACGAGGGAAATCAAGAGCAGCATAAAAGCAAAAGAAAAAGCATACAAAGTAGCAAGGATTAGTGGGAAGCCTTTAAAAGTGAGCAGAGGACATCTAAAAAAACAATGGGGGGGAGGAGGGGAAAGAAGATGAAATATAAGTGTGAGCTAGCTAATAACATAAAAGATAGGAAGAGTTTTTTTCATTATATAAACGGTGAAAGAGAGGCAAAATTAGACATTGCACCACTGCAAAATAAGACTGGAGAAGTAATATTAGGAAACAAAAAAATGGCAGAGGAACTAAATAGTTACTTTGCATTAATCTTCACATTGGAAGATACCTGTGGAATGCCAGAGCTCCAGGAGAATCAGAGGGCAAGGTGAGTGTAGTGGCCATCACTAAGGAGCAGGCTCTGGGAAAACTGAAAGCTCTGAAGGTGGATAAATCACTTGGTCTGGATGGATAACATCCAAGGGTTCTGTAAGAGATAGCTGAGGGAATTGTGGAGGCATTAGTGGTGATCTTTCAGCAACCACTGAAGGCAGGGTGATTGCCAGAGGACTGGAAAGTAGCTAATTTAACACCACTGTTTCAGAAGGGGGGGGGGGCAAGCAGCAGCAGACGGGAAATTATAGGCCGGTTAGCCTGACTTCGGTCATTGGCAAGATTTGAGTCCATTATTAAAGATGAAATTGCGGAGTACTTAGAACTGCATGATAAAATAGGGCTAAGTCAGCACGGCTTCGTCAAGGGGAGGTCATTTCTGAAAAATCTGTTAAGAGTTCTTTGAAGTTAAGGAACTTAAATAAAGGACAACGACAACCTGTGGACATGATTTATTTAGACTTCCAGAAGACATTTGACCAGGTGCCGCATAAGAGACTGTTAATTAAATTAAGAGCTCATGGTGTTAAGGGCAAGATCCTGGCATGGATAGAGAATTAGCAGACTGACAGAAGGCAGAGAGTGAGGATAAAGGGGTCTTTTTCAGGATGGCAGATGGTGGCTAGTGGTGTGCTTTGGGGTCAGTGCTAGGACCATAATTTTTCACAATATACATTAATGGTTTGGAAGAAGGAACTGAATGCACAGTTGCTAAGTTTGCAGATAATACAAAGATATTTAGGGGGACAGGTAGTATTGAGGAAGCAGGGGGCTACAGAAGGGCATGGACAGGCTAGGAGAGTGGACAAAGAAGTGGCAGATGGAATACAATGTGGAAAAGTGTGAGGTTATGCACTTTGGAAGAAGGAATGGAGGCATAGACTATTTTCTAAATGACGAAATGCTCAGAAATCAGAAGCACAAAGGGACTTGGGAGTCCTTGGTCAAGATTCTCTTAAGGTTAACGTGCAGGTTCAGTCGGCAGTTAGGAAGATAAATGCAAAGTTAGCATTCACATCGAGAGGACTAGAATGCAAGAGCAGGGATGTACTTCTGAAGCTGTATAAGACTCTGGTCAGACCCCATTTGGAGTACTGTGAGCACATCTCCATCTAAGGATGGATGTGCTAGCCATGGAAAGGGTCCAGAGGAGGTTCACAAGAACAATCCCTGAAATGAAGAGCATGTCGTATGAGGAACAGTTCAGGATCTGGGTCTGTACTCATTGGAGTTTAGAAGGATGAGGGGTGGATCTTATTGAAACTTACAGAATACTGTGCAGCCTGGATAGAGGGGACATGGAGAGGATGTCTCCATTAGTAGGAAAATCTAGAATCAGAGGGCATAATCTCAGGCTAAAGGGACAATCCTTTAAAACAGAGATGAGGAGAAATTTCTTCAGCAGAGAGTAGTGAATCTGTGGAACTCTTTGTCACAGAAGCTTGTGGAGGCCAGGTCATTGAGTGTCTTTAAAACAGGGATAGATAGGTTCTTGGTTAATAAGGGGGTCAGGGGTTATGGGGAAAAGGCAGGAGATGGGGATGAGAAAAATATCAGCCATGATTGAATGACAGAGCAGACTTGATAGACCGAGTGGCCTAATTTTGCTTGTATGTCTTATGGTTTAATCTGGAAAATTTTGCAATGTTCTCTTTATGACACTTGCATATATGTCTGCACATCTTTCTTAAAAAGGACTGCAACAAGTCAACCATCCACTGTAAATAGAAGTTAGAAGGAACATTATCAATAACCTCTCCTGTCAACTTCAAAGGTTTATCTATATTTGTCCCTCTATTGTCTTCTACCTGCACTTCCTTTAAAATTATATGACCTGCTTCAAATTGCTTCTCCATACTCTTCCCAGCAAAACATGACATTTCACACTCCTCTGCATTAAACTTCATCCATCATTTGTCTGCCCAGGTCTTTCTGATTCTTTGATCAAAGAGGCATGCTTGCAAAAAATACATGTCTGAAGCAAGATGTGTAGTCAATGATTTCCTATCCATCAAGTTTCACAAAGGTAAGACAATAATAGTGCAGATCTCTGCTATTTGCATCATATTGTGGATGTCAGTTCATAATTTTTTATTACAACTCATGCATTCTCAGGACCTCAGAAATAGAATTCCTGATCTTGTTCAGTTTTTCCTGCCGGTTGAAGTCTTGAAGCTTTTGAAATCCAAGTTTGGTGTCATCAAATCACCAACATACCAATTTATTTCATCTTTTTTATCTTTTCCAACCATGACGCGTGTCTGCCTCTCTACCTCTTTTTATTTTAAAAACCTTTGCTTTTAAATTAATATCTATTTGATAGAGCAATGCATAATGCAGCATGCAATCCTATCATTGACCTGGGTTAACTTAGAGAAACAAATTAACAATTCCTCTGTCACTCAGCAATTCACTGACCCAATAACCTGAACCACTCATACAATCAGAAAGTTCGAGTGTTAGTCTAAGCTCATTACCTCTTCTCAACCAGGGGAGAGGTCATGTTGCTAGCATTCACCTCAACACCTTGGATTAGGAGAGGAAAATATACCAGTCACAATTCTATCCTCACCACTATCCTACAATCCATATTTAAGTCAGAGGAGAATCATAGAATTCTCGGTGCAGAAGGAGGCAATTCGGCCTGTTGGGTCTGCGTC
Organism: Carcharhinus amblyrhynchos; assembly: GCF_965287045.1. Lineage (NCBI taxonomy): Eukaryota > Metazoa > Chordata > Chondrichthyes > Carcharhiniformes > Carcharhinidae > Carcharhinus > Carcharhinus amblyrhynchos. Next base: position 23,514,683 of record NC_137328.1, on the reverse strand, counting down.
AATTCTCCGACAGAGCACTCCACTCAGACCGTATCTCTGTTCTTTCACGCGTCAACCCCACTAATCCCCCTAATTTACACATCTTGGGACACTAAAGGGCAATTTAGCATGGCCAATCCATCAAACCTGCACTTCTTTGGACTATGGGAGGAAACCAAAACACTTGGAGGAAACCCACACAGACACAGAATAACAAACAGAGAACATGCAAACTCTACACAGACTGTCACTGAAGGCCAGAATTAAATCCAGAAAGCTGGTGCTGTGAGGCAGCAGTGCTAATCACTGTGCCGCCAATATTGGCCTTAGCTGCAATGGGTTTCAAAGCTGGCAGCCCAATATTTTCAAGAGGAAGAAAATAATCAGTGAGAATCTAAACATTTAAAGATATACTTACTTCTTTCCAAAATAGTTGACTGAAGTCTTGTGTTTTTCAACACTTGAAACAATATTCTTCTCCTTGATTGCTGCAAGAGGATTCCTTAGGACGACAGGTGTTATGCTAGTATTAAAACACAGCCTACAAAACATAAATCAGGCTCATTAATTATGAATTACCAGCTTTATAGATTGATATAAATAGAATGAAGTAAACTGTTCCAGAAAGTTTATATAAAAAGGTGCATAATTTGCTATCTGCTTAACTTATAAAACAAAAAAACACCATATTTGCAGAAGAATGAGTTGATACTATAAGGTCAGAGGGTTTACTCCTGACTGTTAACATCTGCTTAGGTTGAAGAACTATCGTTCTATTCTACTGGTACTAAGCCATTAGATTTCATACCTCATTTTTGGTTTAGGGTCATGCGATAAACCTGAAACATTTGGAGTGGAGTTTATAACCGATGCTTCTGCATTATAAGTAATCCCAAATTTTTCCATGGGGGACATATCATCCTCTGGCATTAGGGTCTTCACAGCAATGAGCAGGGGCTCTTCTGCTTCATCAATATAATCTCTTTCACCATCACCACCACCACGAACACTAGCTTTATCATCAACAGAATGTGGTACTAGCTGAGGCCCCATTTGTTTACTTGAGCTGCAATAGCCTTCGAAGAAACAAAACAAAGAAAATTGTCATCCTTATCGATCTTGTATAAACAAACAAATCCTGATTCAAACTGAAAAATAAATTCCACTTCAATTTTCACCAAACAATTTGGGCCATCTTTTTTTTTAATCTGTAAAGTACTAAGATGCAAAAAAGTACATGACAAAGGGCAAAAGCCACTTAGTATTACTAATAATCACAAAAAACCACAGCTGCAGCACAGTTCCCAGCAGCTTGGGTGAGGCAATATGTTTAGCTGTAATTTAAAGAGAGACAACAATTGGCAGAATGGCATTGGCAACAAAAAGCTAACGAAACGTATCAAAATCAGTGCAATGTCATAGCTTATTAAAAAGACAAATATAAAAAGCTCTTTCAGTACACTAAACTTCATTACTCATACGAATTTTCCTATCTAAAGATTAACTCTCTTATTCGCACCACACTGTTCATAGAAAGTACTTTATATTGGGTTTTTGTGACATGAAAATAAATCTAAACTGATGTTCAAAACTTTATTTTGCATTTTTAAATGGATTTTCTGCTGAATCTAAAAAAATTATTGCTAAATCACATTGGTTGACCCTTGGTTCTAGAAGCTACTGCCAGGAGATACAAGAACAAAATAATTCCTCACAACAAAAACAGAGGAACTGCAAATAAACTGGCTCCCCCAAGCGGAATTGTCAGAAGAGAGAGATCAAAACTCATTCTGGGCTTTGCAATCATAATTCCATAAGATTTCAGGTAGGCACGGATAAGGATACAAGTGGCCCTTGGGTGAAGATGCTCAATTGGGCGAGGGCCAACAACATCCAAATTAGACAGGAACTGGGGAGTGTGGATTGAGAGCATCTATTTGAGGCAAATCCACATCTGGCATAGGGGAGGCTTTTAAAGACCAGTTGATTAAAATGCAGGACATGCATATCCCCACAAAAATGAAAGATAGAAATGGCAGGATTTGGGAACCATGGATGACAAAGGCAATGATAAGCTTGGTCAAAAGGAAAAAGGAAGTGTGTGATAGGTCTAGGCAACTAAAAACTGATGAAGCCCTTAAGTATAAAGAAAATAGGAAGGAATTTAAATGTGGCATTAGGAGGGCTAAAAAGGGCCATGAAATGTCTTTAGCAAACAAAATCAAGGAGAATCCCAAGGCTTTTTATGCACATATTAGGAGCAAAAGCGTAGCAAGAGCAAGAGCAGGCTCATTCAAGGATAATGGAGGGAAGTTATGCATGGAGCCACAGGACGTGGGCGAGATCCTTAATGAATTCTTTGCATTGGTATTCACCAAGAAGGATATGACAACTGTTAAGGTCAGGGATGGGTGTGTGAATGCTCTGGCGAATGTCAATTTATTGAAGCAGGGAGGGTTAAGAATTCTAAATTGCATTAAGGTACATAATTCTCTGGGGCCAGTTGGAATCTATCCCAGGTTCCTGTAGGAGGCAAGGGAAGAAATAGCTGGGGCCTTAACAGGTATCTCACGCTCTCTTTGACCACAGGCGAGTTTCCAGGGGACTGGAGAATAGCCAATGTTGGCTCTTTGTTTAAGAAAGGAAGCAGGGGTAATCCACAAAATTATAGGCCAGTGAGCCTGATGTCTGTGGTGGGGAAACTTTTGAAGAAGATACTGAGGGACAGGTATATGCACATTTGGAAGAAAATAGACTAATTAGTGACAGGCAGCGTGGTTTTGTTCAGGGTAGGTCATGTCTCACCAATTTGATTGAGTTTTTTGAAGAGGTGACAAAGATAATTGATGAGGGAAGGGTTGTGGATGTAGTTTATATGGATTTCAGTTAGACATTTGACAAGGTCCCACATGGCAGACTGGTACAAAAACTAAAATCACACGTGATTCGGGGTTTGTTGTCCAAATAGATACAGAACTGGCCTGGTCATAGAAGACAGAGAGTAGCAGTGGAAGGGTGTTTTTTAGAATGGAGATCTATAACTAATGGTGTTCCACAGGGATCAATGCTGGGACCTCTGTTGTTTGTAGCATATATAAATGATCTGGAGGAAAATATGGGTGGTCTGATTAGTAAGTTTGCGGATAACACAAAGATTGGTGGAGTTGCTGATAGTGCTGGGGATTGTCAGAGGGCATAACAGGATATAGATAGACTGGAGACTTGGCACAGAAATGGTAGATGGAGTTTAATCCGGACAAATGTGAGGTGATGCATTTTGGAGGATCAAATTTAGCTGCGAATTATACTGTAAATGGCAGAATCCTTAGGAACACGAACATGCAGAGGGAACTGGGTGTGCAGGTCCACAGTTCCCTGAAAGTGGCAACATAGGTGACCAAGATGATTGAGGCGGCATATGGCATGGTTGCCTTCTTTGGCCGGAGTATTGAGTGCAAGAGTTGGGAAATCATGTTGCAGCTATATAAAACCTTGTTTAAGCCACATTAGGAGTATTCCATGCTGTTCTGGTCACACACTACCAGAAAGACATGGAAGCTTTGGAGAGAGTGCAAAGCGGATTCACCAGGATGCTGCCTGATTTCGAGGGCATTGGTAATGAGATGGGGTTGAAGAAATCAGTATTGTTTTCACTGGAAAGATGGAAGCTGAAGGAGACCTGCTAGAGATCTACAAAATTCTGACCGGCTGGGCAGAATGGATAGTCAGAGGTTTTTTCCCAGAGCTGAACTGTCAATTACAAGGGGGCACAGGTTTAAGGTGAGAGGTGAAAAGTTTAAGGAAGATATACGGGGGAAGTTTTTCACATAGAGGGTGGTGAGTTCCTGGAACATGCTGCCAGAGAGCTGGTGGAAGCAGGCACATTAGCAACATTTAACTCTGAATGAATAGGGAGGGAATAGAGGGATACAGACCGAGTAAGGGCACTAGATTTTTTTTAGTTTAGATAAGGCATCATGATCGACACAAGCTTGGCGAGTCGAAGGGCCTGTTGCTGTGCTGTACTTTTCTTTGTTCTTTGTATCATACTGGAAAATATGCTATGGAGTTCTAGCCAGAAGCACAGAATCTGATTGTTAAGCTGCAATTAACCATAAATGCAACCTGCCACATGACCCAAGTCTCCGGCCTTTTGGAAAATTTTAATATCAAATCTTTTGCCTTATAAATAATCTGCTGTTTAACAACCAATTGATGAACCACCAAGAAGCAGCCATCCAAGCAGAACAACAGCCTGTTCCTTAAGCCTGTCTCTGCTAGAAGATTTCCTACCATCACCTGCAGAACAAACCAAGTCCATACCTCCCTCAGAGTTAAAGCAAATTCACCAGCTGAACTCAAAATCCTACATGAAAGAATTCTTTACTGGACCCTGGCCCTGGAATTCACGTGAACTAACAGTAATTTCTGTGTTTCTTAAGGTTACTATCCATAGTTGTAATAGCCATTCTCTCTCCATCGTTATGTGTATGCAGTGGATTCGGAAGTTGTCAACAATCCTCCCTATGTTTTGAATAAGGAATGAACTAAATCACAAGGTGAGTTTTCTGCAGATTGCTATTACATTGGATCACATAAACAGAGAGGCTGGGGAAAGATACCACCAGATGCTTTCAAAATAATGCATAACACCTTCCAATGGGTGGTGGGAGGATTTTAAAAAATTCATTCATGGGATGTGGATGACAGTGGCTGGACAGCATTTATTGCCTTGCTCTGATTGCCCTTGAACTGAGTAGTTGGCTAGGCCATTTAAATGGGCTTTTTTTAAAAGAGTCAACTACATTGCTGTGGATATGGAGTCACATGTAGACCAGACTGGGTCCTCCCTGAAGGACATTAGTGAACTAGATGGGTTTTTAATGAAAAATCAACAAATATCTGCCATTTAAGGGTTTGAATCCAGATCCCCCAAAATATTACCCTGGATTACTAATCCAATATTGATTTCACATGGGCTTCACATGGCACAGTGGTCAGCATTGCTACCTCACAGCACCAGCGTCCTGGGTTCGATTCGGGCCTTGGAGAGTTCGTACATTCTCCGCATGCCTGCATGGGTTTCTTACGTGTGCTCTGGTTTCCTCCCACAGTCCAAAGAAGTGCAAATTAGGTAGATTGCTGAGCCAATGTTACTACAAAAGGACCATTTGAAGCTGGTGGTACAAACCATTCTTTTCCTTCCTCTTATCTGCGAAAGATTCCTCAACATGACAAGATTGGTTATTTCCATGGAGTTGCAACTGTGATTTGGCAAGTGATCTCTAGGGAGAGAAATATTTTTCTTACAAATAGTGCATACAGTAAAAATACATCGTTGTTAAGTACATGTCACAAGTATCCTGACCTTCAATTTTTGATCATTATATCACGCTTGGCATAACCTTGAGGAAAACAAGGTGGGCTTTATTTTGTACTCAAATAACATGAGTCTCATTAATAAAGTCCCCATAGTCCCAGATCAATGGGGAAGAGCTAAGTGGTGGTGATTTAACCCGAAGGTCACCACACCTCAGGTGAGGGGCAAGGTTGAGAAAGCAGGGCCTTCATGAATAACCTCAGCCAGTATAGGAATTGAACCTTGATGCTGGCATTGATCTGCATCACCAACCAGCTGCCCAGTCACATGAGCTAACCGACCACTTCATTATATCTATATTAAAAGGACAAGCAACAAACTTAAGCCCAGATCCCTTTCACCTCTGGGATCGGGGCTTAAATCCAACCAAAATTGCTGGAATTACGATCACATTACCTTGTTGGTTATGAGGATCTCAACCAAAATAAGCTAATAGTAGCAACACAATTCAGGGTAGGCACAGTGCTCAAATCATATTAAGCAGCTGCTAATAAAGAAAAGTGCTGCAGGAAGCATAACAGAAGGTTGAAACTAAGGTCCATTGCAAAGTTTCCCAGCTCAATTAATTGTGCATATCTGGTCCAAAATCTTGGATGTTGACACTGAGTGCCTGAAAACACACTCATTCCCTAACAGGAAAAAATATATATTTCCATCCCTTACAAAATACAATCCTAAATATAATCTACAGCATTTCATTTTGGAAAAATGTCAAACTTCTGCGTAACACAGATATCCTATAAATGAGAAGTTAGAGATTAGAGAAAAAGAAATTAGTGATGTAGACACCATTTATGATTAAAAAATGTAATGAATCTAGTCACCTTTTTACCCTGAAGATCCTTTGAAGATTCTTTCCCAGGGTTTTTCTCCTTTGAAAACTGGACTTCAGATGTAGAATCTAGTCGTGAACCACTATTATTAATACTGTCTGAAAAAAACCATTAAAGTTAACACCTGTGAATTATTCTTTCAATTTTCCTAACAACGTCTAATTTTAAACAAGAATTATAAAAGTAGTCAGCAATGGAACTACAGCATGAACAAAAAATGAATTTCTCAACTCGATACATTACACTAAATTTGTATTGTAGTATTCAGATTAATCCTGTTGTGGTTTGATTTCTCAATAATGGATGGCCATAACTGGAACATGGTAACACCATCATAAAGAAGTTGCATGCTTCAGGGTATATTGCTGGCACAAATAGGACTCTACAATGCAAAAAAAAGTAAAAAACAGTCCTTTGTGACAGAAGTTTGAGATACATAGTATAAAACCTAAACCTACAGTGAGGGCGAGGGCAGTCCTTTTTCCACTAAATTTCCAGATCTCGGTCGAAGCCTAGCTGTCTAAAATCCAAGCAAATTCTTTGAGCTTGTATTTACAAAGCACCTTTAACATAAATAAAACAGCCAAAGAACAAAGAAAATTACAGCACAGGAAAGGCTCTTCAGCCCTCCAGCCTATACTGACCATGCTGCCCAACTTAACTAAAACCTCCTACCCTTCTGGGGGCCATCCCTCTATTCCCAATCCCATTCGTTTGTCAAGAAGCCCTTAAAAATCACTACCATATCCGCTTCCACTATCACCCCCGACAACGAGTTCCAGGCACCCACCACTCTGTGTAAAATATCTGCCTTGTACATCTCCTTTAAACCTTGCCTCTCGCACCTTAAACCTATGCCCCGTAGTAATTGATTCTTCCACACTGGGAAAAAGCTTCTGACTATCCACTCTGTCCATGCCTCTCATAATCTTGTAGACTTCTTTCAGGTCTCCCCTCAACCTCTATTGCTCCAGTGAAAACAAACCAAGTTTCTCCAACCTCTCCTCATAGCTAACGCCCTCCACACCAGGCAACATCCTGGTAAATCTTTTCTGTACCCTTTCCAAAGCCTCCACATCCTTATGTTAGTGTGGCGACCAGAACTGAACACTATATTCCAAATGCAGCCTAACTAAGGTTTTATATTCCAAATGCAGCCTAACTAAGGTTCTACAAAGCTGCAACATTACTTGCCAATTTTTAAACTCAATACCCTGGCTGATGAAGGCAAGCATGCCATACGCCTTCTTGACTACCTTTTCCATCTGCATTGCCACTTTCAGTAACCTACGTACCTGTATACTCAGATCCCTTTGCCTATCAATACTCTGAAGGGTTCTGCCATTTACTGTATATTTCCTATCTGCATTAGGCCTTCCAAAATACATTACCTCACATTTGTCTGGAGGTACTTCATAGGAGCATTCTAAACAAAATATGACACTCAGCCATATAAGGAAGTATCACAAATGACCAAAAGCTTGGTCAAAGGAAGGATTGAAGGAGTGTCTTAAAGGAAAAATATGAGTTAGAATGATAGAGGTATTCCAGAGCTTAAGCAGTGAAGGTTTACCAAATTGATTCCTGGGATGGCAGGACTGAGTCAGTTAGGATTGTATTTGGAGTTCAGAAGAACGAGGGAGATCTCACTGAAACCTATAAAGTTCTTGCAGGACAAGACAGGGTAGATATTGTGAACAATGGTGAAGGTGCCCAGATTTCGGTTGTGGTCTAAGGATTCGGGTGAATCATTTGGGATTGAGATGAAGAGAAACTTCTTCACTCTGAGTGGCAATTCTGTGGAATACGCTACTGCAGAAAAAAGGTGAGAGCAAAACAGTACATGTTTTCAAGAAGGATTTAGATATGGCTCTTGGGGCAAAGGGAATCAAAGGATATGGGGGTGGGCAGGGGGGATGTTGAGGTAGGATCAGGCTACTGAGTTGGATGATTACCCATGACCATAACGAATGGCAGAGCAGACTCAAAGGGCCTGTTTCAATACCAGCAATTTGCCTCTTCCTTAAACAGAGATGAGTTTAAGTATCACTAAGTCTGAATCGCAGGAAATGTGGACAGGTCATTCTTCAGTAATTTTCAATATTGCCAAGGAGATGTCAGCTTTGCAGTTGTACTGAAACAGCTTGCCTAGGGGCGCAGCTAGTTCTGGGACATAAGTCTTCAGCATGATGACTGGGATGCTGCTAGGGCAATATCCTGTGCATTTAGCCATTTCTTGATATCAAGTAGTTAAGGAGCAGAAAACAGCGAGTAGGAATAATGGGTGCTTTTTCAAGCTGGCGACCTGCAACCAGTGGGCTTCCACAGGGATCAGTGCTGGGATCGCAACTGTTTACAACATATATTAATAACTTGGAGGAAGGAAATGAATGTACTGCAGCCAAATTTGCTGACGACACAACAGTATGCAAGAAAAGCAAGTTACAAGAGGGATACAAACAGTCTATAAGAAATATTGGTAAACTAAGTAAGTAGGCAAGAAGTTGGTAAATAGAGTACAATGTGGGAAAATGTGAAGCTGTTCATTTTGGAAGGAAGAACAAAAGAACACTACTATTTAAATGGAGAAAAACCACAGGGGTACTTGTGCACAAAACACAGAAAGCTGGCACACAGGTGCAGCACGTAATCAGGAGGGCTAATGGAACATTAGCCTTTATTTCCAGAGGGTTGCAGTACAAGAGTAGAGAAGACTTGCAGCAAGACACTACTGGTGAAACTACATCTGGAGTACTGTGAGCAGTTTTGGTTCCCTTATTTAAAAAAATGTATTATTTCATTGGAGGCAATTCAGAGAAGGCTCATTACGATGATTCCCATTATGGCGGGATTGACTTGTGAGGAAAGGTTAAACAGGTTGGAAGTCTACTCATTGAAATTTAGAAAAATGGGATGATCTCATTGAAACATAGAGGATTCCAACAACTTTGGAATCAATGTATTATCATGCATTCTTCCCAAATCACTTAGTCAGAGGGAAGTAAACGATTACACCTAAAACTGCAAGAAAAGATAAAACCTTATGAATGATGCTATATGGCCAAACAAGCCACCTAAAATGACAATTTATAGTGCACTCTGGGACAATTGGGCAAGAACTAAAACAGCAGGCTGCAGCCTAAAAGAATGAGATAAACAGGCTGCTGCTCAGACAACTGAATACACAGGCTATAGAACATAGAACATTACAGTGCAGTACAGGCCCTTCGGCCCTCGATGTTGAGCCAACCTGTGAAACGAATCTAAATCCCATCTAACCTACACTATCCCAATATCATCCATATGCTTATCCAATGACTCTTTAAATGCCCTTAATGTTGATAAGTCCACTACTATTGCAGGAAAGGCATTCCACACCCTTACTACTCCCTGAGTAAAGAACCTACTTCTGACATCTGTCCTATATCTATCACCCCTTAATTTAAAGCTATGTCCCCTCATACTAGCCATCACCATCCATGGCAAAAAGTTAACACTGTCCACCCTATCTAATCCTCTGATCATCTTGTATGCCTCTACTAAGTCACCTCTTAACCTTCTTCTCTCTAATGAAAACAGCCTCATGTCACTCAGCCTTTCCTCATAAGACCTTCCCACCACACCAGGCAACATCCTGGTAAATCTCCTCTGCGCCCTTTCTAATGCTTCCACATCCTTCCCATAAAGCAGCAACCAGAACTGTACACAATACTCCAATCGCGGCCGCACCAAAGTTTTGTACAGCTGCAACTTGACCTGATGGCTCTGAAACTCAATCCGTCTACCAATAAAAGCTAACATACCTTCTTAACAACCCTATAACCTGGGTGCCAACTTTCAGGGATCTATGCACATGGACAGTGAGATCTCTCTGCTCATCTACACAACCAAGTGTCTTACCACTAGCTCAGTACTCTGTGTTCCTGTTACTCCTTCCAAAGTGAATCACCTCACACTTTTCCACATTAAACTCCATTTGCCACCATTCAGCCTAGCTCTGCAGCTTATCTATGTCCCTCGGAAACCTGGAACATCCTTCCATACTGTCCACAACTCCAGCAACTTTAGCGTCATCCACAAATTTACTAACCCATGAGGATATGGGGCATCTCCCTGACAAAGGAAACTTTTGGTCAAACTGGGTTGTTTACCAGACATGGGGGCACCATAACCCCTTATTTGGGAGGGAGAAGTGCATCCTATGTGTCCCCAGCACCTACAGACATGGCCTTTGGGGACACACCCATAGACTGGTGTGGTAGCACTCAATTGGACTTTATTGATCAAGGTGATCAAGTCCTGATTGATTGATTGGTAATGGCCAAAAGAGGTGCGAAAACCAACAGGGTATAAAGGGTGCTGCGCAACCAAGAATCTCTCCCTCTCTCTCTGACCCCACAAATGAGCTACAACAACAGTGACCATCGCCAGCAACGACCGCCACGAGGAGAGCCACCACGCCCAAGAAGGAAGGAAGACCAGAGCCAGAGTGTCAGACCAGGCCAAAGGACCAGGCTACGCAGAGGACTACAGAGACCAGCGCACAGATAATGGCCAATATCTGCCTGGGTACTTGCCTGTCACACAAAAGTTAAGTCTAGTATTGGACTTGAACTTTAGTATTTCTGTAAGATAGCTTATTGTTGGTTGGGTGAGTGATTATTGATTGCGTGTTTAAATAAATATTGTTGTACTAACCAGAAGTCTACTCGCAATTCTTTGTCCATCGTATAAGGGTTAAAACGGACTGTGGGGCAGGCACAACAAATTGGCACCCCAGACAGGACATCGATAAGAAGTAACTTTGTTGCTCCAATATTGAATACCACAGAACCTAATACTCCTGGAGATTTAGCCTGAGCCCAAATTAAGGCGGCAAATGCCCCACACGGCGGCCAGGATTTCAAATAAATTGAAGAGAGTGAAAGGTCTATATTGAATGATTATTTATTAAAACTCAGAGTCAACAGGTATAAACTCCTTATTGGACAAATTACTGCTTTCAGGAATTGTCATTGTGCATGCGTTGTTACTAACAAGGACAGGGTAAACTCTGTAGGTTTACATTAGAATCGGAACATAGCCCAAGGCCGTAACGCAGTCCAATCAACTCCCTATCCCCTGTCATCAAAAATATAGAATGACAGGAAACAGCAAAGGAACAGAGAAGTATCCCATATGGGAAACAAAAATCAGAGAATACATCAAGAAGAAGGGGTGGCCCCTATGGGTAGAATCTTGCACCAATACTGACATGGGACCAGGATCCCTAGGACAGAAGTATTAGGACATCTGAGGAAAGTTCAGGGAAAACAGGCAGGCAAATGTGAGAAAGCGACTGCTATCGTGAGTTGCTGAGGACAGCTTCTAGGAACAGAAAAGGAATTAAACAGTTCGTAAGGATCTGGAGGAATCAAAATAGGGACAGGACAATAAGGAGGAGAAGATTAAGAAACTAAAGGAAGAGCAGCAGGAGCAGTTAGAACAAATAAGAGCAGAAAAGGACAAAGAAGTAGATGAATTAAAAAGAACCAACCAGGCAAATTTATTACATCTGGGCAATTTTCAGACCCAGTATGAAAGTGCCTATCAAGATGCCCAACATGCTGATTTAGCCAAAGGTGAGGCTAAGCGGGCAGTAGCACGATTGGAAGCCAAGTGCACTGATCTGCAGGTGGCAATAAAAGCACTACATCAAGCCAGTAAGGAACTGAGACAGGCCATTACTCCAAATGCCAGCGAGAAATTTCACGACTGGAATCTCTATTAACGGTTCAAAATGGATTTGTGTGTAAGTTGGGACAGTAGAGGAAGAGAAGATAGAGAATGCAGATTGGGGAGAACTAAAGGATAATGCTAAACTTTACGTTACGCAAACCGAGGATAGGCGTCCACCCCCTTCTTTCCTAGGGGAAGTCATACCCACCATGTTCCCAGATTCACCTCCGGTACCAATATACCCAGTGACAACTGAATGTTGGATAAGAGAGACTCAGGGGCCACTGTTACATTCACGGCCCCGTTTACAGTGGCAATATTGGCCGAAATCACAAATAAAGTCACAACCTTTAAGCCATCAGCTGATCCACACAGTTTCTTTGAGGACGTTATGCAGCAAAAGATAATGCATGGGGGAGATGAAAGGGAAGAAGTGAAACTGATAGTCAGGTGCTTAAGCAAGTCTGTTCAGTCTGCCCTGCCTGCCCCTCAAAATGTTGGGGAAGGAACCTTAAACGAGATCAAGAAAGAGATATTGACTGGGGTAGGGCTTAATAAAAGGGATCCAGTAGATCATAGAATCATAGAACCCTACAGATCAGAAACAGGCCCTTCGGCACCGACCACAATCCCACCCAAGCCCTACCCCCATATCCCGACATATTTTACCCACTAATCCCTCTAACCTACGCATCCCGAGACACTAAGGGGCAATTTTAACATGGCCAATCAACCTAACCCACACATCTTTGGACTGTGGGAGGAAACTGGAGCACCCGGAGGAAACCCACGCAGACACGAGCAAACTCCACACAGACAGTGACCCAAGCCAGGAATCAAACTCAGGTCTGGGTCACTGTCTGTGTGGAGCACTGTCTGATGGGTTAAGTAAATGTAGGCAGAGGGAAGGGAAACACCCGACTGCCTTTGCCAGTCGTTTATGGATCCACTTCATGGGAGTGCATGGGGAGTTAGATTGGACTAGATTAAATGAGGCCGATTCATCCAAATGGGTTAGGACATTAGTCTCGCACACCACAAAGGAAGACAAGAAAGCCTGCACTAATTTTGACACCGCAGAGACCACACACAATGAAGCACGGGTTCTCCAACAGTTAGCTCAAGTCTGGGAACAGGATATTCAGGGACCCCCAATGTTACGATCAGAAAGAGAGGCGAGAATGCTTCTGATGAGGGCTAGCCAGGGTCCAGTATGGAAGAACGAGAGTAGAGGGGATCCCCAACACCAAAGAGGTACAGCTCCACCTTACATAGCAGTCCTGGGGAGAGGTTGAGGGACATGTTTTAATTGTGGGCAGCCAGGACACTTGTAGGAGACCCCCACCACCATATACACAGTCCCCGAGACCACCAGCTCCACCAGTTAGGCCAGCTCCTACAGCTTCACACACTCAAGTGCGTCTCAATTCTGCCACCATGACTGAAGAAGGAAAGTTGTTTGTTGGAGGCCTGAATTTTGACACAGACAAGCAGTCCCTGGAAGAGGTTACGGGCAGATCTCTGAGGTGAAAGCAATTAAAGACAAAGACACCATCGCATCTGCGGTTTCAGTTTCAAAAATCCAGAAGATGCCAGGGAAGCGCTGCAGGCGATGAACGGAAAATCCTTCAAGGAGTGCCAAATCGGGGTGGGTCATGCCAAGAAAAGGTCTGGAGGCAGCTGCGGGTATGTCAAGGGGGCTATAGTGGCGGTTACAGTAACAGTGGTCGCAGGAGAGGAGCAGCAAGTGGCTATTGGGACAGTGAAAGAAGCAGCGGTTATAGCGGCAGAGGCTGGTATAATGCAGGAATCTGGGATAGCTATTCGAGTGGGTACAAGGGCTAAGGTGGATACTACTATGGTGGTGTGATGGTTACAGAGGCTGCTCATACAGGGACTATGGCTAATCAAAGCAAGAGAAGCATTTCTGCCAGATTCAAGATCAACTTCCCACCTTGTTCCTAAAATGACTCCAGGAATCTGATGAAATTTGATTTGCCTGTTATGATAAAATGCTAGAAAACCATTTTCACCATGATTAATCTTGTTATCCAGTTGTTGACTCAGTTAACTCATTATGAGGATTGAACATCTCATTAAAAAAATGCTGTGTGGCTCTTAATGAATTTAAACGTTTTCACTTGGAAAATTGGCATGGAAGGTCTGTTGCAGGATTGAGACGACAAATTGAATATTGCCAGCAATGTACTCAGTTAATTCTGAATCATTTTTCCTGCCAGTGAAAAATAGTGAAAGATCTCTCTACACAGCAGCCTTTTCATGTAACTTATTGCAAGAATCTTTGAAATCAAACTAATGGTCTTTCGTTTTAAAACTCAATTCTTGAAAATTGTATACTATTTTTAAAAATCAAATGTCATTTGTGATACTTTCATCAGCTGGCAAGATCTTTTGAAAGTCAAATCTTTTGCCAGTGGATTATCTGAATAAACTGCAGCTTCAGAAAAAAAGAGGAGGGTGCATGGACAGTTTAAATATATTTATACACCAAATATTAGATGTGATAACAGCAGAAATTACTTTGATCTCCTCAGGACAATGTCGGACGATAGCAAAGATGCAACCTACGACCTACCTCATCGGATTCATCATCACGATAAGCACGCAGGACACCCCAACCAAGATGAACTTTTCGTATCCTGGCTATTTGTGGTTTGACACAATGACAAGATGTAGAGTCTGCCCTCAAATCACGGTCCCCTCTAATTCATTAACACACTGTTTACAGAGAATCCGCCGGATTGCTCTTTGCGCTAATGGACAATAATGGACAATTGAAAATCTTAATATCGGAACGTAGCTTGGACTCGCGATTGTAATGCTTTGTTTTGAATGTCTGGTTGTTTGTAATTGGCTTTATTGTAATGATTTTGTTTTAGAATTGTGGTTATTTGTAATTTATGGTTAACAGCAGACTGTTTGCTGTCTGTAGCTTCTGGAATGTACATATGTCGTAGGGATGTGTTATTACTGTACATGCCAACACCTGGGCCTTGCTTGATTGTTGAGTGACTGGGGAATTCCTGACAGATATCGGTCCTGAGTTTGTGATCCACCACACTTCGTATTCAGGATCAACAGGAGGGACTGTGGCCAAATGGGCCACCTAAAATGCTGATTTATAGAGCACTCTGGGACAATTGATCAAGAACTAAAAAGGGCAAGCTACAGCCTCAAAGACAGAGATAAACAAGCTGCAGGTCACACGACTGAATACACAGGATATGGGCCATTTCCAGGAGAAAGGAAACTTTCTGGTCAAACTGACTGTTTACCAGACATAATCCCTCATTTGGGAGGGAGGTGTGTGTTCTACCTGCCCCTAGCACTTATAGACATGGCCGTTCGGGACACACCCAGAGATTGGTGAGGCAGCACACGATTGGACTTTATCGATCAGGGTGATCAAGTCCTGATCAATTGATTGGCAATGGCCAAAGGGGACACAAAAACCAATGGGGTATAAAGGGTGCTGCGCAAGCAAGAATCTCTCCCTCTCTCTCTGACCCCACAAATGAGCTACAACAATGGTGACCATCGCCAGCAACGACCATCACAAGGACAGCCACCACACCCAAGAAGGAACAAAGACCAGAGCCAGAGTGTCAGACCAGACCAAAGGACCAGATTATGCAAAGGACTACAGAGACCAGCACACTGATAAAAGGCCATATCTGCCTGGAAACTTGCCAGTCATGCAAAAGTTAAGTCAAGGTCTAGTATTGGATTTGAACTTCAGTATTTTTGTAAGGTAACTTATTTTTGGTTGGGTGGCTGATTATTGATTGTGCATTTAAATAAATATTGTTGTACTGACAAAAAGTCTACTTGCAATTATTTGTCCACCGTAAAACAGAATGTGTGGCAGACACAACAATGGAATCAAGAGTAAAAGCTGAGAGGCTGTACCCTCTTATGGGAGAGTCTAGGACCAGAGAACAGAGAGTGTAGGACCAGACGGCAGAGTCCCAGAATCAAGTAAATTTAAGACTGAGGTGAGAAAGAATTTCTTCCTTCAGAGGGTTT
Source organism: Carcharhinus amblyrhynchos (assembly GCF_965287045.1). Lineage (NCBI taxonomy): Eukaryota > Metazoa > Chordata > Chondrichthyes > Carcharhiniformes > Carcharhinidae > Carcharhinus > Carcharhinus amblyrhynchos. The sequence continues at coordinate 23,498,726 of NC_137328.1, read as the reverse complement.
GAGTCTTTGGAACTCTTCTTCTCAATCCTCTTCTAATGCTTATGCAGAGACATTTTCATTAACAACATTACTCTGCAAGTTTTTTTGAATATGTTCATATTTGGTTCAATTCAGTTTTGAGACCTGGGTTTTCCAACTTAATTGATATTTATTTAAACTGAATAACTTACTGTTGATATTATGATTGGAAATCTGGACCTATAGTAATACATCCAGCAACAGACAATTTACATTCATAGAAAGCTTTCCTTAAGCTGTCAATGCAACATTGTAGTCTCCTCCAAGACTACTAGGTTCTTCGTCTGCCAAAGAAATTCTAATAACAACATTTCATCCCCATGTGGAATTTTCGATCCTTATCATTTCCCGAGTGTCTATACCATCAGTTCTTGCCATTTATTTCAACCTTACTTGGAATAAAGACATTTTAGTCTAAATTCCTAACCTAGCAGAGTTTTAAAATTTTAGAATTATAGAATCATAGAATGCCTACAGCACAGGAGATAGCCAGTGCTGACTCTTTGCAAGAACTCACCTGGACCCACTTACCCACTTTTCCCCCAAAGCCCTGTTTTTTTTTCCTTTTCAGAGTTATCCAATTCTCTTTTGAAGATCTCAATTGAATCTGTCTACACTGCATTATAAGACAGTCATTTTAGATCCTAACTATTTGCCGTGTTAAAAAGATTTTCTTCCTGTTACTATTGCTATTTCTGTCAATCACTTTAAATCAGTGTTCTAATTCTCAACTCTTCCATCAATAGGAACTGTTTCTCCCTTTCTACTGTGTCCTCATGATGTTGAGCATTTCCGTCTAATCTCCTCTTTATGTTTCCTTTTTTAAGGATAAGATTGGATAACACATTGGGTACCCATTGGAACCCCAACACTAAAAGCTCATGGCATAATATTCAATTCGTAACATTAACAAGTGTACAGATTTCAGTGCATAGTAGCCTATCTGCTTATAAAAATTGTAATTTTTGACAAAAGAAGTGGCAAGAAGAAGCTATATTCTAACACCCTGACGATCTTTGTGCCATGGAAAAACTGAGCATAGGAAAGTTATATTTTGACACACCTTTTCCTTATAAAAGCTGAAAGTCCAGGAACAGATGCATTAGATGCATATTTTCCATTTCTGCTTTTTAGAGAAGTTTAAAAATACTCTTCAAAAAGGGATAATAACCATAAACTTTACAATAGAGTTCTTTAGAATATTTAATATTCTACGAAAGGCATCTTTTGCCCTCTCATTTTACTTGTCTCAGTTTCATTATGCAACCATGACAAGTTAATTATCAGGAATAATTTTTGAAAAAAATTGATCTGCATGCATGCGTTTGTCATCATTAAGATCAATACTGGGCGCAGAAAGCAAAGTAAAATAAAAATTCAGAGGTGAGGAAAATATATTCCATCTGAATTGTTACCCCATTACTGATCTTGGCTAACAGCTTAGAAGCTGAGTGAGCACCATGATGTAGCATAGTGCCAATGTCTCCCTTAAACATTGAATATTTTCTGAAGACTCTTCATCCAATCCTCCTTCACTCTGAACTTCAGTAGTCACAGCTGAGATCAGGTATTCCACAAGTACGGTAATAAGCACATTTGTGTTCAATCATGTAACATCATACAAATAGAGATTAGTACATTCCACTTAAATCAGATATTTAAGTAAAGTTCACCTAGTCCAGCCAAGAAGTTATTTAGAATGGTTGATGTGTTGACATTTTTCTGAGAGATGATGGTCTTGGGTTTTCCTGCCAGTCTAGAAAGTTTGAAAGAAAGGAATAAAACAAAATAAATTCTTTGGACACATTTTAATACAACCAGAAACACCTATAATTCACATCTATCAAATCTAGCAGGTGTTGCACAAAACATGAGCATGAAGATTGAAGGTAAGCTCAATAAACAATTCAGACCTTTATAAAAAATATAGGGAAGCAAGTGCTTAAACATATAGGACTTTAACCAAATTATCACATTAAACACCTATACAGCATTTAGATCCACATTGGCATTAATGACTGTCAGCTAACCTCAAGTTTTTCCTTTGTTATGCACAGACACAACATAAGAAAACATGGAAGGTTCGGCCCCAACAACTTCAGGATCAATATGTTATCATGCATTCTTCCCAAATTATTTATTCATGAGGGAAGTAAACGATTACACATAATACTGCAAAAACAATAAAACCCTATTAATGACCCTTTGCGGAATTGAGGTATTACAGAAATAATTGTAGAAAAGTTAAACATTTGGCTAATTTCCTTTTAATAATAAATGCTGGTTGAGAAGTTAAGGTATAAAGTCTAGAGAGTACAACAAAGTTTACAATGGGCAAGTTTAAAAAACATTCCAATGGAGTGCTTGTTTATTGTTATCTATACTTTGAAGCCTTCATTTCCTTCTAATATATTTATCCAGAATCTAAGACAGTTTTAATGATTTTTAATGTGAATTTATAACCATAATTGAATGACAGGGGTATTTTTCGCATCTCACTAGACTCAAAAATTTGCAAAGTAATCTCAATCCAAATTAAATAATCAACTGTCTACTTTTTACGACTTTTTAAAAAGCTGGAGCTTTTTTTTAACAATAATCAGTGCAAACACTTTCTAAAAATAATTTCTCTGCACTAATCAAAAAAAAGGACTTCTTGCATGTGGTCAATCATTGAAGTGAATTTTGTGTTGCTTGAACTTTGTCTTTCACTTTGGCCACCTCTTTTATCAGAAAATCTAGTTTTAGGGATAGAATAATTTGAGAACAGTCTGAACAAACGTGGATATTTTGAAAGCTGAAGTATCCTACTCAAGGCATTAACTGATATGAAGCTGTAATTTAAATAAATGACAGTTTCTAATAAATAATATAATATTGTTAATATTGAAATTAGGGTGTGTTTAAGTGTGTTTGAGTCCAGTGAAATTGGCTGCAAATGATTTATTCGCATACAAAGGCACATGATCAACTTCACAACAAAGAAAATATCGACTGTTTCAATCAGCCTGTGTATATCATGTAATTCTTGATACATATTCCTCCAGAACAAGAAAGCAATGCTAAATCTAGCTCTAGGAAATTATATGGAGTACGCAACAGTGGGAAAGAATTTGGCAAACAGCGATCACGATATCATTAGGTTTAAAAAACAGGACAAAGATATTTTCTCAATACTCAACTGGAGAAAGATCAATTTCTTTAAATATCCTGCGTGCACACAAAGACAGCATTTCCACTTAAATATAGAAACATTGAACATTACAGCACAGTACAGGCCCTTTGGCCCTCAATGTTGTACTGAGCTATGTCCAATCCCAAGATCAAGCTATCCCCTCCCTATAATTCTGGAGTGCTCCATACGCCTATCCAATAACTGCTTGCAAGTTCCTAAAGTGTCCGACTCCACTGTCACAGCAGGCAGTCTATTCCACACCCCAACCACTCTCTGAGTAAAGAATATACTTCGGACACCCCTCTTATATCTCCCACCATGAACCTTATAGTTATGCCCCCTAGTAACAGCTACATCCACCTGAGGAAATAGTCTCTGCATGTCCACTCTATCAATCCCTGTCATCATCTTATAAACCTCTATTAAGTCGCCACTCATCCTCCCCTGTTCCAAACAGAAAAGCCCCAGCTCCTTCAACCTTTCTTCATAAGACCTATCCTCCAAACCAGGCAGCATCCTGGTAAATCTCCTCTGCACTCTCTCCAATGCTTCCACATCCTTCTTATAGTGAGGTGACCAGAACCGAACAATATTCCAAATGTGGTCTCACCAACATCCATTATAGTTGCAGCATAACCCGACGGCTTTTAAACTCAAACCCCCTGTTAATAAATGCTAACACACTATAAGCCTTCTTCACAGCTCTATCCACTTGAGTGGCAGCCTTCAGAGATCTGTGGATATGAACCTCAAGATCTCTCTGTTCCTGTACATTCCTTAGAGCCCTGCCGTTGACCTTGTAATCTGCATTCAAGTTTGTCCTACCAAAATGAATCACCTCATACTTATCAGGGTTAAACTCCATCTGCCACTTTTCAGCCCAGCTCTGCATCCTATCAATGTCTCTTTGCAGCCTGCAAGAGCCCTCCACCTCACCCACTAATGGGAAAAACAGAACTTTGGCCATCAATAAAGGATAGATACCAAGAAATCAGGTAGGGAATTCAGAAGAAACTGAAAGAGGGGCATAGCCTCAAGATAAAGGGGGGGTGCAGTTTAGAACAGAGTTGAGGAGGAACTTCTTCACTCAAAGGGTGGTGAATCTCTGGAATTCTCTGCCCGTTGAAGTGGTGGAGGCTGCCTCGCTAAATATTTTTAAGACGCGGGTTGATGGGTTTTTGATAAGCGAGGGGATTAAGGGTTATGGGGAAAGGGCGGGAATGTGGAACTGAGCCACGACAGATCAGCCATGATCTTATTGAATGGCAGGGCAGGCTCAAAGGGCTAGATGGCCTACTCCTGCTCCTATTTCTTATGTTCTTATGTTCTATATGGAATATACTACTCAATGAGTAATTGAGGCAAATAGTGTAAATGGATTTAAAGGGAAACTGAAAGTTTATTTAGTAGTCACAAGTAGGCTTGTATTAACACTGCAATGATGTAACTGTGAAAATCCCCTAAGTTGCCACACTCCAGCACCTGTTTGGGTACACAGGGGGAGAATTTAGCATGGCCAACGCATTCTAATCAGCACATCTTTCAGACTGTGGGAGGAAACTGGAGCACCTGGAGAAAACTCCCCGCAGACATAGGGAGAACATGCTGACTCCGCCAAGATAATGACTCAAGCCAGGAATCGAATTTGACTCCCTGGAGCTGTGAGGCAACAGCGCTAACCACTGTGCCATCACACCGCCACAGGCAAGCAAATAGAGGATAACAGTGATTGATGTGTAAAGATGAGAGTGCACTTTGTCTAGAGTATAAATTATGGTCTGTCTCAGCCACATGAACTGTCTCTGTGCTATTAATTCCTTGGTAAAAGCATGTTTGTGATCTTTCTGATGACATTTGAATAGAGAATGATGATAACATGATCAAGAGAATTAGGAGGAGTTACTAAGCTCTACAATATGAGGGAACTATAAGAGATATAGACATGGACATTAGGCCGTGATTTAAAAAGATACTAAGATAGAAAGTAATAAAAATTAATATGTTCACGTCTTTGAGACTCTTTTCCTTGCTCAGTTGTTGGGAACACTGAATTTTGGAGCAAAATTTAAAAACAACTGCCTGATTCTTTCACTCCTGGTAACAGTAGTTGCTTGAATTTTTTGTTATATGTACAGGAAAATATATTTTGTTTTCACTGAACAATAAATTAACTCCAAAAGTGCATGCTTCTCACAGTGAAGATCACAAAAAGTATCAAAAAAGCACTGTCTCAGCAGAGCATTGGCACATCAGCATTGAATTTTAGACTCAGATTGTGAAATCTTGTGATTTAAAGGTGAGGATGTACAAACTGAACTTTGGGCTGTAACTTAAAATCTGATTATCTCGATCCTGATCCTTTCTTTATTTTTGTTAATTCTATTTTAATGTTGTCTGACACATTTACGTTTGGCAAGATCATGTGTTATCAAGGTATCTGTCAAGCATCATTGAATGCAGATCATTTTTAACATACTAAATACTTCAATTTGCAGGGATATGGGAAAAGAGAATGGATCAATTGATTGATTCCTCCTAACAGCTAGGGCAGACACAAGAGGCTGAATGGCCTTCTATACACTGCCATTTCATGTATTCTTCACCTTGCATGACAATGTAAAAAAGACATTTAAGTAAATAATTAGACAATACAACAGGCATGCAGAAGTTATTAAACACACATAATTAAATCTTACAATCTACCTCCAAATCTACTGGAAAAAAATGTGTCAATCTGATCTCAATGAAATGACAGCAAGAGTTTCAAAATAAAGTGGCAATAAAATGATACTCAACAGTTTAAATATCATAAGCAAAATTAATTAAAAAATGATAATTTTGCAGAACCACCCATTTTTACATTTAATTCATTAAATAAATTGAGAATTTAATGAGCATGACTATAAATGCCTCCATCAAGCATCCATATATTCTAGTTAAAAACCATCCAAAGTTAGTTTACCTCCCAAATACATTGTCTCTGTAGTATCTACTTCTATAGGGCTGCTTTGGCAATTCCTGCAAATCAAAAAGACAAATGTGAAAAGGTAACAATTCTGTCACTGCAATATTCATCACTTTCAGCATTGCTGCACATTTTTAAAGTTGATATATAATCAAACCCCTCCCTCTCTTCCATACCCCCTCTCACCTCATCATCTTAGCAATAGCTTTCTCACCTCTGAGTTAGTGCAGCACGGAGTCAAGCTACACTTCAAAGACCTGAACGTATAATTTAGGCTAACATCCCAGTTACAGTATAGTACAGATGAAATGCCATCTTTTGGATGAAACAAGGTCTCAGAAAGAACCAAAACACTATTCAAAGCTGTCATGGTGAATCAAAATTTATACCGTAATCAATACCACCACATCTCATTGCACATAACACAATCAACAAACAGTAAATTGATTGCTGTCTGTTGATTGTGAAAATGTTCCAAATATGATTTTCTAATGTATTTTATTCATGAAATCTGTAAAAGTACATTACATAACAGTTCAAATTTGACATTACATAAAGATCAGTTTCCCGGTATCACCTCACTATAATTGCCATTGCAGGTTAAATACCAGATGCACGGGAACACCATCACTTTGAAGTTCTCCTTCAACACAGCACTCACTTTCATGACATGGAAATATATTGCCATCCCTCCAGTGTGACTGTGTCAAAATCCAGAACTCTCTTCTAACAATACAATGGGTTCTCCTGCAACACACAAACTGCAGCAGTCCAAGATAGAGCTCGAGAGCAATTAGCAATAGTCAATAAATGTTGGCATAGCCAGCGATGCCCACATTCATGAATGAATAAAATGATCCTGCCAATTTAAGTACACACTCTTTATCTCTACTATTTACTAACCAATTCTCTACTCAGGGTAAAAGGTCATCTCCTACTCCATTAATTTTCTTTTTCTCTTATCACATTTATGACCTCATTAAACTAAATTGGGTTCATTCCAACAAATTCCCATGCTAACTTTCTGATCGATTCACTTTTGTCCAAATGTCCAGTCAATTTGTTTCAAGTGGGAAACAAAAATTTTCCCACTTTTGTTAGTTTCTTTACGGGATGTGGGCATAAGAACATAAGAAATAGGAGCAGGAGTAGGCCATCTAGCCCTTCGAGCCTGCCCCGCCATTCAATAAGATCATGGCTGATCCGTCGTGGCTCAGTTCCACATTCCCGCCCTCTCCCCATAACCCTTAATCCCCTCGCTTATCAAAAACCCATCAACCCACGTCTTAAAAATATTTAGCGAGGCAGCCTCCACCACCTCAACGGGCAGAGAATTCCAGAGATTCATCACCCTTTGAATGAAGAAGTTCCTCCTCAACTCCGTTCTAAACCACCCCCCCTTTATCTTGAGGCTGTGCCCCCTAGTCCTACTGTCCTTTCTGAGCGGGAAGAGTCTCCCCACCTCTATCCTATCCATCCCATTCAACATCTTATATGTCTCAATGAGATCTCCCCTCATTCTTCTAAACTCTAACGAGTACAAGCCTAGTTTATTCAGCCTCTCCTCATAGCTCAACCCCCTCAACTCGGTATCAGCCTAGTGAACCTCCTCTGCACTCCCTCCAAGGCCAAAATATCCTTGCGTAAGTACGGCGACCAAAACTGCACACAGTACTCCAGCTGCGGCCTCACCAGTGCCCTATACAGCCGCAGCAAGACCTCCCTACTTTTATATTCAATCCCCCTCGCTATGAAGGCCAGCATCCCATTAGCCTTCCTGACCACCTGCTGCACCTGCAGGCTGGGTTTTTGCGACTCATGCACAAGGACCCCGAGGTCCCTCTGCACCGTCGCCTGCTGCAGTTTTTTGCCACGTAAGTAATAGTCCTTCCTACCATTATTCCTACCAAAGTGGACTACCTCGCACTTGCCAACATTAAATTCCATTTGCCATTTCCTGGCCCATTCGCCCAGCCTATCTAGATCCTTCTGCAGACTCTCCACACCCTCCGCGCAATTTGCCGTTCCACCAATCTTGGTGTCATCAGCAAATTTTGACACCATACACTCGGTTCCCTCCTCCAGATCATCTATATAAATGGTAAATAGCTGAGGCCCCAGCACCGACCCCTGAGGCACTCCACTGGTCACCAACCGCCAATCCGAATAGCACCCATTAACCCCCACTCTCTGCCTCCTATTTGACAACCAATCCTCTATCCACGCTAACACCCTACCCCCAACTCCATGCCCCCTTACCTTCTGCAATAACCTCTTGTGAGGTACCTTGTCAAACGCCTTCTGAAAATCAAGAAAGACCACATCCACCGGCTCTCCTCTATCCACCGCCCTAGACACATCCTCATAGAACTCCAATAAATTTGTCAGACACGACTTCCCCTTAACAAAACCGTGCTGCGTCTGCTCTATCAAGCAATTCCCCTCAAGATGCCTCGCTATTTCCTCCTTGATGACGGATTCTAACATTTTACCTACAACAGACGTTAAACTAACCGGCCTATAATTCCCTGCCTTTTGCCCGCCACCCTTCTTAAACAACGGCATCACTGACTGGGCCAGCATTTATTGCCCATTCCTAACTTTTATCCTTGATCTGAGTGGTCTCTGAAGGCATTTCAGATACACATTGTTGTGGGTCTGGAGTCACATGTAGGCCACACCAGGTAAGGGTAGCAGATTTCCTCCTCTGATGATGCTGTGCCTTTAAGAAATGTATTTTAATCATGTTTCTCTGCAGGATGTTTCTGCAGTCTTCGGCAATTTCTCGGCACTATGTTGTTTGTAGCCAGTGTCCTTTATTATTGCTAAAGCAATATAATGGATATAAAGTTGATTTTAATCTGGTGGTTTTAAAGGTCCTTTAGGATTGCAAAGTGATTGACAAGCCATGTTACGTAGCTAATGACAGCTATGCTACTCAGAAGGGTCCAATTTTTAGTTTCATTTTCAGCAGCGACTTGAAGTGGAGAGAAGCAACAGTGCTTTTTCCCCTCTCTCTGGAGTTGGAGTTTCTGTTCTGGCTGTCTTTGCAAGCGGCCCCAGATTAAGTTTACCTCTCTGAAGTCTGGCTGTTCTGAAGATATCATTCTCTACAAACAGCTGGTCTGCATTTCTGTCCATATGTTTTACAAAGCTGAACATGTAGCAAACATGTAGCATACTTGTTTTTCTGCTAAGTATGAAGAAGGGTGTATATCTGTAGGGTGGCGTTTAACTTGAAACTGCAGAGATAGCTAATTGGTAGGAGTTATACTGTTTCATATTTAAGTCTTGTAATTGGTTAAAGTTATGCTAATTATTGTCATATTTTAACTGTGTTCTTAAATAAACTTTATTTGATAAAAGCTTCCCAGTGAGTCACTTGAATAATACCTGGAGTGAAGCACCTTGTGCTCATCCATGCCAAAATCAAATGTGTGGTCTCTCCTTGATTTAGTTTTCCTTGCATCTCTGGTATTCATCCTCAGCCGCAAAGATTGATGCAAAGTAGCTTTTTAGTAACTATCATTTCCTGATTTCCAAATACAGTATCATCTGTGTCAGTCATTTAAAGGACCATATTATGCTACTCTCTTCACGAGTTCTCAAAGAAATCTTAATTTTTTTTAAAATTTCCCTCTGCTCATCATAGTTTTATTTGTTAACAGTTCTGCAGTTTGTTGTGGCCCATTTCCGTCTCATTCCCCTAAAGTCAGCCTTACCCAGATTTAAAACCGTGGTTCACAAGTTGCCCTTCTCCCTTTTAAACTCATAGAAAATTCAATCATATTATGGTGACTGACAGCTAGGTATTCCCCTTGCCATTAAGATTATTAACTAATTCAGGATCATTACTAAATCTAATACGGCCAGTTCACTTGCTTCGAGAATATTGTTCTGGAAAATACAGAAACTATTCACTGGCTTTGGTACTTTGACAGTGTGAAAATTAACATCTCTCGTTATAACTACTTGAATTGAATTGGTTTATTATTGTCACACAATGAAAAGTATTGTTTCTTGTGAGTTATACAGACAACCATTCATAGAGGACATAGGGGAGAAGGAAAGCACAAGGTGCAGAATGGAGTGTTGCAGTTATCAAAAGGGTGAAGAGAGAGATCAGCTTAATAATGCGGTAGGACCATTCAAATGGCAGCAGGAAAGAAGTTCTTCAGTCAGTTGGTACACGTTTTCAGACTTTTGCATCTTTTTCTCAATGGAAGATGATGGGTGAGGATGTGTCTGGCTGCGTAGGGTCCTTAATTGTACTGAGTGCTTTCCCTAGGCAGCAGGAAGTGTAGATGGAGTCAACGGATGGCAGATTTGTTTGCGTGATTAACTGGACTTTGTTCACAACCCTTTGTAGTTTTGTGCAGTCTTGGTCAGAGCAGAAGCCATACCAAGCTATGATGCACCTGATGGGGACTCGTGCAGAAATACAGAGCTACTTTCTTTTAAATAAAGGATGCAAGAAAAGTCTAGGTCATGAAAAGTGCTATCAATTTTGAAATTCAGAAAGAAATGTAGCTAATAATGAAGTAACTAAAAAACACAATAAAAGTGATTTAAAAGTAATAAGTGAAAACGTGTTTAAAAACACTAGGGTAGGACAGGGCCTATGTTGGTGAGAGGCATAATGGAATGCTGAATTTCCTTAGTTTTCTGAGAAAGTCAAGGTGTTGGTGGGCTTTCTTAACTATAGCATCAGCCTGTAGGGACCAGGACAGATTATTGGTGATCTGAATACCTAGAAACTTGAAGCTCTCAACCATCTCCACTTCATTACCTTTGATGTAGACAGACATGTCCTCCACTATACTTCCTGAAGTCGATGACTGTCTCCTTCATTTTACTGACATTGAGGGAGATATTGTCATTGCACCATTTTACCAGATTCTCTATCTGTTTCCTGTACTCTGTCTCTTCATTGTTTGAAATCTGACCCACTATGGTGCTGACATCAATAAGCTTGAAAATTGGAGTGGAATTTGGCCACTCAGTCATAAGGAGTATATTAAGGGGCTGAGGACACAGACTCAGGGGCACCGGTGTTGAGAATAATTATGCAGAAGGTGTCATTATCTATTCTAACTGACTTTGGTCACTGTTATCTGCAAGAATGTACTGGTAAACAATTCCCAAAGTCTTGCATAGTTTTCTAATCCCTAATTAGATCCAGTGTAAATACTGCCTGCTCAGTTTTACTGATAAACCATCTTTAATGCCATTATCAATATCATTATCAATATTGCTGCTCTTCTTTTTCCTATTTCTCCATGCTTTCTGACACCTTTAAACCTGCAATGTTTATCTCTGAGGCATGAACGGACTGTAGCCAGCTTTCAGTGATCCCAAACTTCAAGCCATTGACTAATTTTATTTTTCTACTCTGAGCATGTGTATAGAACTGTTAATTGAGCAATAGGCCCTGATGTCTTTAAGCACATTTTCACTTATCACTTTTAAATCATTTCTATTGCGTTTTTTTAGTTACTTCATTATTAGCTACATTTCTTCCTGAATTTCAAAAGTGATAGCACTTTTCCCAATACTCATAACCTGGACTTCTCTCTTATCCTTTATTTAAAAAAAATAGCTCTGTATTTCTGCCTGAGTCCCCATCACAAATGACATCCCCTCTGCATAGCTTTTTTGCTGGCTTGAAGTCCTTGCTGGCCTGAAGTCCTTTTCAAGAGGCCTATTTATCCTTTTCAACTGGGACTGTTTCCAGCTAGATGTAGCCCATCTAGTTTCTTCTCGTCCTTGGCCTGAATCCCATCACTGTTACCAAATTTTTACCCAAGCTTTGTTTCAATTTTCCTACTCTGTTCATCCTTGTACCAATTTCCATATGACTCAAGTAACAATTATCCTGCTTCGGCATTTTAATTTGTATGTCTATTTCCTGGCAATCCCTCAGTAGGGTCTCTTCCTTGGTCTTTCACACGTTGCTCATCCTGATAGGAGTCACAACAAACAAACCAGCTACCTCACTCCATATTTACTTTTCAACCACATCAAGATACTCTTATCCCGACATCAGACAGATAACCCATTTTTCAAACTCTCGATTATGGTTCCATGGAATTATCCTTCTATTTGTTAAATTTCCAATAATCATTAAGTTTCTAATCTGTTCTTCCCCATTTGCTCCTAGTGGAAGCTTTTGAAAACATTGGACTCACTTATCAACTTAACAAAAGCAAGGTAAAAAACGAAAGGGTGCTTCCTGTGCTGTTAAAACCTATGATTTTTCTCACTGTTACTAAGAGCCAAATACCTATCACTAACCTGTGTAACCATTGAAATGCACTTTGGGCTTTAAAAAAAAATAAACATTACACCAAGTTACATTTTCACATCTGAACAACTATACCATTCAATATCCAGTGGTTATAATTCCATGAAATACAGAATTTGATGGGGTAACCATAAATTATTGACTTGAAAATACACTACATATTTGATAATTAAGTTATTCAAACAAAAATGCTTAGAAACGGACAGCACATGAAGCTTTTTTAGTGCGGAAAAAATGTCAATTTATTAAATGACCTTGAAATAACATGATAAAACTACTATTATTTATAATAATGATTTAACACAATAACATCCCCTTTGCTAATAATGCTTCTGTGAAGTGCCTTGGGATGTTCTGCAGCATTTACAGGTACTATATAATTGAAGGCCATTGCTCAATTGTAACATTGAAGGTGACACAGTGATTAGTACTGCTGCCCCTCAGCACCAGGAACCCAGGTTCATTCCCATGATGGGTGACTGTGTGGAGTTTGCACGTTCTCCCTGTGTCTGTGTGGATTTCCTCCAGATATGCTAGTTTCCTCTCACAGTCCAAAGATGTATAGGTTAGTTGGATTGGCCACTTGTGGCCTTGATGTCTCAAGATGTCTAGTTAAGAGGATTAGCGAGGTTAGTACATGGGGTTAAGGGAATCGGTTATGATGCTCTGTCAGCAAGTTGGTGCAGAGTCAATGGGTCAAAAGGCCTCCTCCTGCTCTGTAGGGGTTCTATGAACTACTCATTCAGATGAAGGGTGGTTGTCCTCAAATGGTAACCCCATCTGCCTGATCTGCAAATTCTGTCTGACTTGCTTTAGAAAGTGTATTTATCAGTATCACAAGTAGGCTTACATTAAAACCGCAATGAAGTTACTGTGAAAATCCCCTAGTCGCTACACTCCAGCCCCTGTTCGGGTACACTGAGGGAGAATTTAGCGTGGCCAATGCACCTAACCAGCATGTCTTTCAGACCGTGGGAGGAAACCGGAGCACTCGGAGGGAACTCACAAAGACACGGGGAGGACATGCACACTCTGCAGAGTGACCCAAACCAGGAATCGAATCCAGATCACTGGTACTGTGAGACAGAGTGTTAAGCACTGAGTGCTTCCTGCCTTTCCAATCCCTGATGTAAATGGATACTGCTTTCACAGCATCAGTGCTGTGGTTGACATCTTTTGTGCCAGTACCTTATTGGGGGTTACCCACACGCCATGTCAGTGTAATCTTAACTTCAGATTCTTAACTTTAAAACCATTAGCAACAACTGCTCCATCACGCAGCAGTAACAGATTTATAACTATTAGGCCCTCTAAACCCCTCTACCAATTTCCCCGTCTGTCAACCCCGGGGGTGGGAGGGACAAGAGACTCGGCAACCACACCATCCTTCCTTATTCCAAGTGGCGCACACCTCGCCCCGCCGGTCCGGACTCACCAGCCTGGGCAGTGCCGCCTCCCCGCTCATGCCCAGTCACTGAGCGGGGCACCGGAGCCAATTTGTCCGCCTCGCGCCTCTTCTGTTGATTTGAAATGGGTCGCGCGGCCTCCAGCAACGTCTCCGAGTGCTCAGCCAATCCCAGTTCAGCCTGAGCCGGCGCGCGCCCTGTCAGAGACGTCATCAGCCGGCGCTCCGCAAGCGGCTGGGTCATGTGATCAGAGCCGCGCAGAGTGAGAGATGAGTTCGTGTCGGGGGTTTACAGCTGGTGGGTTGCCCTTCATCCGCAGTGTTGTTGGATTTAAACCTTTAGAAGACGCCGTGGCTTCGTCTTCAGGTGCATTACCCGAAAACTTGCAGAGGGTACAGGAAATATTTGTTAAGAATGGTACCAGTGACGAGGAACTTTGGTCATGGGAAACACTGGAGAAGCTTTTCCATGACGTGGAGATGCTGGCATTGGAGGGGGGTAAACACAGTAAGAAGTCTCACAACACCAGGTTAAAGTCCAACAGGTTTATTTGTAGCAAACGCCACTAGCTTTTGGAACTGACTGTTCCTTCGTCAGGTGGGTGGGAGTTCTGCTATTACACACAGCAGAGAAGGTTAATAGAGTAAATAAGAAGCAACTGTTTACAAGCATGGCAGCTGCATCGGAGTGCTAGCATCTAATTCCTCTCCAAGACAAACATTGGCGTACCTACGCTACAGGTTGGATCCCCATCAACTTCTCAAGAGCATTCAGGATTGGGAAACAAATGCTGATCTTGTCAGTGATGTCCCCGTTCCTAAGAATTAAATTTTAAAAATGGATATCTTACATAACATTCATTAAAGCAGGAGATATACATTAAATATTTTATGATAGGAAGATCTTTTGCAACAGTTTTAACATTGAAAAGTATGATCCACGTGCATATCAGGGAAACGTGGACACCTGGGAAACTTCTTAAGAGCAGGTTGAAATTTGAGTTTGCAATGAAACACGTGGCCTCAGAACATAAAATATAAATACACGCTAATAAAGAGCATGATGTGGAATGATTAAGACCATGTATCACAGTTTTCTTTGTTAGCTGTAATGTGCTGAAATGTTAAGTCTGTTACATACTTCTGATGCCAGTTCCAGTTTTCCTATTATAATTTCCTCCTCCACATTTTACATGAACAGTTTCCATAAAAACTTATGATTGTAATTACACCGTTTTGATATTGGTGACATTGTACAATATTGTTTTACGTTTGTCAATACTTCAGCACATATCGCCTAATCTCCTTTCTGAAAACAGCTCTAGAGACCTTTTGTCAATTTACCTGCAAAATGGGAACTGAATTATATCTTCACATCCTTGTTCAAATATATACTTCCCTTTTGATTTAGTTTATTATTGTCATATGTATTGGGATACAATGAAAATTATTGTTTCTTGCGTGCTATACAAAGCATATTGTTCATAGAGTACGTGGGCAGAAGGAAGGGATGCAGAATGTACTGTTACAGTCTCAGCTAGGGTATAGAGAAAGAAAGATCTACTTAATGTAAGGCAGATCCATTCAAAAGTCTGATGACAGCAGAGAAGAAGCTGTTCTTTCCTCCAATCTGCCATCTGAAAAATATACTCCCAATGTGCAATGTCATGCAAACTCAAATTAACTGAGTTATATTACATGATTTTTATTCTCAGCTAAATATTGGACCACACTTATATAATTCACAATTTATTTTGCTCACTTTTTAGTGTTACTACATCCTACTTTCTGCTTGCTGTTTCACTTCCCATTCAATCACCTCCAAAACAATAATCTGTCATTGTATGGATCAAAACACATTTCTAATATTGTTTCTAATTCACAAGAACATAAGATGTAATAGCAGTAGAGAATTCAGCTCTTGGACCTTACTCCACCATTCACTATGATCATGGGTGATCTTCTATCTCAACTCCCATCCTTCTACATTATCACCACATCTCTCATTCCCTTATATCCAAAATGTCATGGGTCTCTGTCAAGCTGTGAATCCAGTAAAAAGTCTGACAACACCAGGTTTTAGTCCAACCGATTTATTTGATAGTAAACTCACACGTTTTCGAGGGGACTGCCTCTTCGTCAGGTGAATGGAGAGGCAGTCCCCTCGAAAGCTTGTGAGTTTACTATCAAATAAATCGGTTGGACTAAAACCTGGTGTTGTCAGACTTTTTACTGTGTTTACCCCAGTCCAACGCCGGCACATCCACATCAAGCTGTGAATCTGCAGCTTTTTGGGCTATTGCAGAAATTTACAGCACATAAATAAACCATTCAGCCCATCTTTGCTGCCAGAAAAGTATTTATTCAGACAATCCCACATTCCTGTTCTTGGCTCATAGATTTGTGTGTTACAGTGCTTCAAGAGCATGCTCTACTTATCAAATTAAATGACATCAAGTTAAAAATGACATCCAATGTGATTGCAACAAAGGTTAAGTAACTCTCCTCATCCTTCTTGACCTATCTGCAATGTTCGGCATTGTTGACCAAACCATTCTCCTCCCATGCCTTTCACTAGGCTGATACTGGAGTTGAGGGGGTTGAGCTATGAGGAGAGGCTGAATAAACTAGGTTTGTACTCGTTAGAGTCTAGAAGAATGAGGGGAGATCTCATTGAGACGTATAAGATGATGAATGGGATGGATAGGATAAAGGTGGAGAGGCTCTTCCCACTCAGAAAGGACAGTAGGACTAGAGGGCACAGCCTCAAGATAAGGGGGGGCAGTTTAGAATGGAGTTGAGGAGGAACTTCTTCACTCAAAGGGTGGTGAATCTCTGGAATTCTCTGCCCGTTGAAGTGGTGGAGGCTGCCTCGCTAAATATATTTAAGACGCGGGTAGAAAGGTTTTTGATAGGCAAGGGGATTAAGGGTTATGGGGAGAGGGCGGGAAAGTGGAACTGAGCCACGTCAGATCAGCCATGATCTTATTGAATGGCGGGGCAGGCTCGAAGGGCTAGATGGCCTACTCCTGCTCCTATTTCTTATGTTCTTATGCCTTTCCATGGTCATGCAGATAGGTGAGAGTCCGCTCATCCAGTCCAATTCTTCTCCTGTTGTCACCTCAGAATTGCTTGCAATGGCTTTTCTTCTTGCTCCCATTTCATTATCTTCGGTACACCCCAAGGATCTCATTCGCTTGTTGTCCTTCAGTAACATCCAAAAACACGGCATTAATTTGCAAAGGTATGCTAATGATACACTGCTTTGCCTTATCACCACCTCTCTCAACAATTTCACTGTTGCTGAATTATCAGATTGCTTATCCAGTATCGCAGGAGCAAATAATTCCTCTAAATATTGGGTATACTAAAGCTAATGTTTTCAGGTACCGCTCCAAACTTTATTTTGTAGCTACTGACACCATCCAGCTCCCTGAGACTAAACCAACAGATTACAATCTTCATATTCGAATATTGTCCTACTTGGTTCCAAGATGAGCTTCACTAAACCATCTATTTTCACCTCCTTAACACTGTTAGATTTCACCTGTCTCATCTCATCTGCTACTGAAACCCTCATTCATGCCTATATTTCTGAACTTGACTGTCAAAACACACTCCTGGCTGATTTCCCATAGACTATCCTTCATCATATTGAGGTAATTCAAATTCTGTTGCCGTGTCTTATTTGGTACAAAGTTCTGCACACCAATCACACCTTCACACTGGCTCCCAGTCAAGCAACATCTTATTTTAAAATTCTCTTTCTTGTTTTCAAATCTCTCCATTGCCTCACCCATCTTTATTTCCAATCACTTCCAGCACCCAACCCTTCCAAGATATCTGTGCCCTCTAATTCTGGCCTCTTGTGTATGCCGGATTTTAATTGCTCCACCATGGTGGGGCAATGTCTTCAGCTGCCTTGGCCCTAACCTCTGGAATTCTTGCCATAAAGCTCTCCATTTCTTTTTTTAAGATACTTATTATCACCATCAGCCTGTCTGTAGCAATTGTAGTCACATAATATAGAGGACATCTGAACTGTGAAACCATTCAAAGAATTTGAACTCTAACCAGCCTGGTAATTAGGTTACCATCGCCATTAAGATCCTCAAGCCAATTCTACAATTTAATTTTATCATGGTCAATCTGTACATTAATTCCTAACTACCTGACTTACCTCAATTCCATAATATCATTTTGCTGAACAAAATTGCTATTTATGGGAGGGAGTTTCGGATGTGTGAAGAAGTGCTTCCTAGTTCTAATTTTAAGATTGTGCCCTCTTGCTCTGAACTCACCCACCTGAGTAAATGGTTGCCCTCTTTTTTTATTCAGTCATGGGATACGAGCCTGCCATTTATTTCCCATCCCTAGTAACTCTTGAACTGAGTGGCTTGGTAGGCCATTTCCAGGTCTGCCACAAGATGGCAGATTTCCTTTTCGAAAGAACATTAGTGAATCAAATTGAGTTCACAGATCCCCAGAGTATTATCCTGGGTCACTTCATTACTAATTCAGTGCTATTGCCATTGTGCCACCACCTTCCTCTTGTGCATCAAATTATTTTAACACATCTGTTAGACAACTCTGTAATCATCTATTTTCAAAAGAATTTATATAACCTATCCCCATAGTTCAATCTTTCTGTCCCTCTATCATTCTGGTCAATCTGCACTGCATCCCCACCAAGGCCAATTTCTTCCTGAAGTGCACAGCCTTCCGTGCTCCCAATATATCAGTGAGATTAAAGTCTGCAAAGTTATGTTGCTGGACTAGTATCCAGAGTTTGAGTTCAAAACCCACAATGATAGTTTGAGAACTTGGATTCAATTTTAAAACTCTGGAAATTAAAAATTGGTATCAGTAAAGATGACAATGAATCTGTTGTATTGTCATAAAAAAACAAACTGCTTCACTTTTTTTTAACAGGAGTCTGACTGGGTTTTGCCCCTAGCTTCATAGAGGGGTTGATTCTTAATTTCCCTTTTGAAGTTGAATGAAATTGTTATAAGGAGTTGGGAGCAATTCACTCAATCTCATTAAGGTATTCATTGTCTTAGGTAGCTCAACAGTATTTATTAACTACTAGAAATTATATATATAGGTACAGAAAGATCCAAGCTAGGAGCTGTCTCCATGCTTGCTTTGACACATGCCTCCGTCCAACAATGCTAATCATCAATTTCTCAGTCTGCTTTGCTCGTGACATACATGTCTTAAAATTGAATAAGAGATAAAATACAGAGATAAATAGATATCAAGCTGCATTAGCAACTAAGAGTACAAAAGCAACATTTGTTCAACATTTTCCATTCTATCTGTAGCAGTATACAGTACTCTTTTCATGTCAGTTGAAAGAGAACAAATTAACACGAATAGAAGTTCCTTCAGTGAAGAACAAACTTGAATCGATAGTTCCTTTTACGTCCTCTTGGTGTCCCAAAGTCCTCTGTAATTAATGCATTATTCTCAAAATTCAGTCTGTGCTGCTATGCAGGGAACACAGCTGCTAATTTGCTCACAAAAAGTTTACACAAACAGCAGGGTGAAAGATGACCAGACATTGGTTCTGGAATAATGTTGACTGATCATACTGCAAGGATTCCATACTCTTCACTGAATACAACAGTGGGATCTTTTAATCCATTTGAGCAGGCAGAAAATACCTCAAGTTTAATGTCCAGTATAAAAGTTTTCACCTCTGATGGTGCAATGGTCTGTCAGTAATATATAGAAGTGTCAGCAAAGTTCATGTATCCAAGTTCGATATGTAGCATAGACCCATGTTGTACCTGCCGCACAGTCTGTTTTAATATTTACACGATGGACAAATAACTACAAGTAGATGTCTTGTTAGTACAACCAATATTTGTTTAAGACACGCAATCAATAATCACCCACCCAACCAACAATAAGTTATTTTTACAGAAAATACAGGAGTTCAGATCCAATAGAAGACCTTGACAACTTTGCGTGATTGGCAAGTAGCCAAGCAGATATCGGCCTTTATCTGTGCACTGATCTCGGTCATCCTCTGCAAAGTCTGGTCCTTTGGTCTAGTTTGGCACTCTGGCTGTGGGCTTCCTTCCTTCTCAGGTGTGGTGGCAGTCCTCGTGCTGGTCATCGCTGGCGATGGTCATCAGTGTTGTAGCTTGTCCAGGGGGTCAGAGAGAGAGGGAGATTCTTGATTGTGCGGCACCTCATACCCCGTTGGGATTCACGCTCCTTTTGGTCATTGCCAATCAAATTGTTCAAGACTTGATCACCCTGATCGATAAAGTCCAATCGGAGGCTGCCACACCAACCTCTGGGTGTGTCCCCAATGGCCATGTCTGCAGGTGCTGGGAGCAAGTAGGATTCACACCTCCATCCCAAATAAGGGGTTACGGCGTCCTTATGTCTGGTAAACAACCCAGTTTGACCACAAAGTCTCTTTTGTTCTGGAAATGACCCATACCCTGTGTATTCACTTGTCTGGGTTGCAGCCTGTTTATTTCTGTCTTTTAGGCTGCAGCCTGTCATTTTAGTTCTTGCCCAATGGTCCCAGAGTGCTTTACAAATCGCCATTTTAGATGGCCTGTTTGGCCACAGACCCCCCACCCCCCCACTTCCCAACCCCCCACCCCCCACTTTGATCCTGAACACGAAGCATGATGGATCACAAATTCAGGACCAGTATCTGTCAGGAATTCCGCAGTCACTCAACAGTCAAGCAAGGCCCAGGCATTGATATACGCAGATCTGACACACATTTGGTAGTAGAATTTTCAATGGCTCATTAGTACAAATTGCAAAATGGTAGGCTTCCTGTAAACATTGCTCTACTGAATTAGAAGGGACCATGATTCAAGGGCACACCCTACATTCTGCCTCTGGATGATCCTGTTTTTCCATCGGCTGAATTGGACCGTGAAGATGATTAGGTATACCAGGGTGAACAAAGTCAGTACTACCACCAGATGTGATATTATGTGAACAAATGGGTGGATTTGGATGTTTGAGCCCTAGTTCCAAAGGTTGTCCCACCAAGAGGTGACTTTAATTTCTTTAATCCTCCTTTTCACCTCTTGCGCCTGCTGTACTACTTTGGTGAAGGTTCTGTGGACTGCAGCCAATATTGCCCGAAGATCAAGTGTAGTATTGACGTGCTGTACTTGGTTGAAGTCATTAGGTTACAATTTAGCTTCATTTGAAGCAATTTTTTAAAGTGGCATCTTAGCCTTTTGGCTAAGATGCAAATTAGATCAAGCCTTGGAGGAGGAGCTACACCTCCTCCAATCAGCTTGGATCATGTAGATCAAGCTGAAGACAGGAGATGAGAGCCCTGTCTTGTCAGCTTGGATTGGGAATGTCCCAGCTTGTTGGGACTCTGAATTGGCTTTAATTTGACTTCATTGGATTGGAATAAAGTAAACAAAAAAAAAATTGCCCGAATCAGGTTCAATTCCTGTGGCAGGAGTTTTAGGTTTGTGTCATATTTCTCACGGGGCTCCCCTGGAGTCTGTCGGAACTCGTCAGTGGTGTTCAAATCTATCCTCTCCCTCTTATGAATGTCTATTAGTTAAGTGAGGCCCACCCTGGCTGATATGTCTGCTTTGATGCAGAATGTAGTGTTATTAATGTTACAATGTGTCGTACCATACTGATATTGTTTCAGGGAGGTGGTGAGACAGTATCTCCCTGCTCCCTTCTAAGCTTTCTGAGTTATGTCTGTGTCCAGGCTACAAGCTTCTACTAAGCAATTTAGGCTAGTATTTGGTCTGAAGCCACACAGTCCATGCTCATTCAAATAAACTGGGTACGGGCATGCGATTATTTCGTCAGTTTGCTGACATCTGTCCAGAGTAGTGCCTATGAACCTCCCTTCTTTCTCCATTGCATATGGCGGCACAGTAGCACAGTGGTTAGCACTGCTGCTTCACAGCTTCAGGGACCTGAGTTCAATTTCCAGCTCGGGTCACTATCTGTGTGGAGTTTGCACATTCTGCTCATGTCTGCGTGGGCTTCCTCTGGGTGCTCCGGTTTCCTCCCACAGTCCAAAGATGTGCAGGTTAGGTTGATTTGCCATGCTAAAATTGCCCCTTAGTATCCTGGGAAGCTTAGGTTAGAGGGATTAGCGGGAATGTGGAACTGAGCCACGACAGATCAGCCATGATCTTATTGAATGGCGGGGCAGGCTCGAAGGGCTAGATGGCCTACTCCTGCTCCTATTTCTTATGTTCTTATGTAAAATATGTAGGGATATGGGGTAGAGCCTGGGTAGGATTGTGGTCGGTGCAGACTCGATGGGCCGAAGGGCCTCCTTCTGCACTGTAGGGTTCTATGGGTTCTATATGGTAAAGTGCCAACGTGCCCTATCCAGATAGCCTCATGAATAATCCCTATATTCTCCACTTCAAAGACCCTCAGTCTGACCCAGTTGTCAGTGATTATGGAGAACCCTAAGATCATTCCCAGGAATGATCTTTCCCTGGAGTCCCTTTGCAGTCGTCATTGAACCAGACTTCGGTCAACTGTTGCATCTGGCAGGCAGATAACCCGTACCCATAAATAAGTGTTCCATCTGTTCATCACTAATCCAAGATGGAACATGTCCACTGCGTACTTGTCCTAGGTTTTCCCTTAGCTGTTCTATCATCCACTGTCCATATGCACAACATAAAGTCCAGTTCTGTTGTCAGTCATCATCCTCTAATTTTTCTTTGATAATTTGATTGTCTTGGCATGTCCTTTTAACACAGCTACCATGTGGCTGCTGGTTGTGTACCCAATCAGTTCTCCTTCAGCATCTTGCTGATTGACCTCATCGATGGAACTGAGTGTCTGTTTAACGTGTTGTGTCAGAACTCTAAATTTAGTGTCCAGGTTAGCTAAAGCAAGGGCGTTGATGGTTGTTACCCCTGCTCCGTATGCTTGGCCATGTCATTGACTAACTCCCTCCTGGAACTTTCCTGTCTTTCATCCATTCCTACCTTCCACCCTAACAGTCAGCGAGTTAAGTGGAGGTACAATCTCTCAAGCTGGCACTCTGGCAGATGGGTCCCAGCTATATCCACCACCACAGGTACCAATTCATGGTGAATGTTGTCATACAAAGTTTTCTCTGTGTATTTTAGTATCAATCCATTCTGTGGTCCGGAGATGGCTTCAGGACAAATCAAGTGGGATGGGTCTGGGGTTCGTTTCAGCCCAGTTCTTATTTCATACAATGCAAAGTTCCCCTCTATGAGCATCCCGGGAGACTGCTGCCCAAGCTCCAATCCTTTTTCTGGGCTGTTGGTCAGACATCCAATTTCACGGCACCCATTATTTGAAAATCCCCACCAATGCCCTTTTTTGGTGACACTCAGATAACATTCAGTTGAACTACCATTTGGTTTTCTGTATACCAGTCACTGGTTGTTACACCCAAACATCATACTCTTCTCAAGGTGCACCCAAAACACACCCTCCTCACATTTCCCTGTGTCAGGTGGGGCAAACCATAAATAATCTGGATACCACAAGTTCATCTTGCTTGGAATGTCCTGTGTGCTTATCCCAATGATGAGTCCGATGAGGTAGATCATAGGTTGCATCTCTGTTATCGTTCATCATGTTCTGAGAAAATCAATGTAATTTCTGCTGTTACTGCATCTAATATTTGATGTATGCATATATTTAAAGTGCCAAGCTCTCCCACCTCTTTTTTTGAACACTTATTTGAGAGTGGTGTGGTCAAGAGGACAAAGAACAAAAATAGCCCGGGAAACATGCCCTTCGGCCCAATGAGCCTGCACCGCCATTTTAACATTACCAGTACCCCCCCTCCGCCCAGGACCCTTATCTATGCTTATGGCATTCCACATTGAGGGAAAACTAATTTAGGGACAATTTATTACGTCCAGTCAGCCTAATAGCACATCTTTGGGGTGTGGGAAGAAACCAGAGCACCCGGAGAAAACCCACGCAAGCACGGGGAGAATGCGTAAACTCCCACAGACACCGGCCTAAATCCATGTGTCTGCACAGCAAACAGTGATAGTCACTGAGCTGTCGTGTTGCCCAGCATCTGGTCCAGTTTAAGTGTACACTAACAACACGAAGTACTCGGCTATTCTCGAACATCCAAGAGCAGCCCTTATCCAACCTATCGCGTGTATGCCCCTCGTTGGACAACAAGGCGGACCAACTTAAAACCTGTGACTTAAAAGAGAAAAACATTAGTATCATTCCACATCCTTATATATTACCAGGGACATCCCAATGCTAATGAACCTCATTTAAAACAATCTCCTATATCCTTCCATCTCCAACCCACTCATGTGCCTGTCTAAGTAACTCTTAAACAACTCCAGTGTGCCTGCCTCCACCACCTTGCTTGGCAGAGCATTCCATACCCCCACTACCCTCTGTGTGAAAAACCTCCCTCTAACATCCGTGTTATACCTCTCCCCCCTCACCCTAAGCCCGTGGCCCCTCGTACTGTGCGTTTCTAACATAGGAAATAGCTTACCTCTGTTTACTCTATCTATACCCTTCATAATCTTATATACCTCTATTAGATCCCCCCTCAGTCGCCGTCTTTCAAGGGAAAACAGCCCCAATTTGCTCAATCTTTCCTCATAACCCAGTCCTTCCATACCAGGCAACATCCTGGTAAATCTCCTCTGCACTCTCTCCAGGGTCTCCACGTCCTTCCGGTAGTAAGGCGACCAGAACTGGATGCAGTACTCCAAACGTGGCCTAACCAATGTTCTATACAACTGCAACATTAGACTCCAGCTCTTATACTCTATACCCCTTCCTAAAGGCTAACATACCATAAGCTTTCTTCACAACCTTCTCCACTTGTACTGCCACCTTCAAAGACTTGAGCACTTGTACCCCCAGGTCCCACTGTGTTTCTATACTCTTTATAGGTTTACCCTTTATCATATATTATTCCATTATCCATTCCTACATTATTCCAGCCAAAATGCATCACCTCACATTTATCAGGATTATATTGGGCAGATATATTTTGCCATATATCTGCCCAATATACCTGCCTATCTATATCCCGTTGTATTGCCAGACACTGCTCCTCACTGCCCGCCAATCCAGCCATCTTAGTGTCATCTGCAGATTTGCTGATCACACCACCTACTCCCTCTTCCAAGTCATTTATATATACTACAAAAAGAAGAGGTCCCAGTACTGAGCCCTGCGGCACACCACTAGTGATAGACCTCCAGCTAGAAAAGGACCCTTCCACTACTACTCTCTGTCTCCTCTTACCAATGATGTGGGTATGCCGGCGTTGGACTGGCGTAAACACAGTAAAAAGTCTGACAACACCAGGTTTTAGTCCAGCCGATTTATTTGATAATAGACTCACAAGCTTTCGGGGTTAGCCCCTTCGTCAGGTGAATGGAGAGTTCTGATAGCCAAGTTCTGCACACATGAGGACGGTCTCAACAGGGATCTTGGGTTCATGTCACACTATCTGTAACCCCCGTGACTTGCCTGGGTTTGCAAAACCTCACTTACTGTACTGTCTGGAGACAATACACATCTCTGTAACCTGTGATCAGTGCTCCTTCCACTCACATTGTCAGCCACTTCAGGTCTTGAACAGCAGGTTAGGTGTAAGGATTCGCATTCTAATCAGTAATCTCTAAACTGTCTGTGCTTTATATGCTCTGTCTGAGGCCAGAACTCTCCATTCACCTGACGAAGGGACTAACCCCGAAAGCTAGTGAGTGTACTATCAAATAAATCGGTTGGACTTAAACCTGGTGTTGTCAGACTTTTTAAAGGGATGGACCAGAAGCTGTTACTAATATCTAGTACCGTGAAAATCTTTGCCTGGGTTCCTTGTCTCATCATGATGACGGGACTTGTGGCTACTGTTGGGGCCATGAGTAGGTTAACCTTATTTAATTCCCGGTAGTCAACCATTAACCTCCATGATCCATCTACCTTCTTCACAGGCCATATCGGCACATTATTTGTGGATGCCACTCATCTCAACACTCCCTGCTGTAATAGACTATCAATTACTTTGGCCACCTCCGTCTTTGCCTGTCTGGGGAAACCATATTGTCTCTGTGTTTTCGGATCCGACCCTTCAATTAACACCTCCCCAGGTATCTGGCCACAATCATGTTTATGCCACGCAAACACCCCATTGTTTCTTTGAAGCACCTCCCTGATGGCTGGATCACTGCTAATTGTTAAGGGATCAAACCAGAATTCCCCAATTGTGCTAATCCTATTAGCATATGTCCCAACTGAAATGATTAATAGCGTTCTGCTAATCATAGCCATCTGCCAAATGCATCGATTAGCTGGATCAAATGAAAGATTACATTTATTCATTTAATCGGACCCCAGGATGTGTTCAGCACTTGGAAGATCAACTATCACCACCGGATGGTCAAACACCATGTTACCTAGGTGGACCTGTACAGGGGCTGTAATGCATCTCTCCTGCACGTGTCCTGTGAATCCATTGTGCAGTAGTTGGCCAAGGGATGCCTGTTTTTAATTTTGATACATTTAGGGTAGTTCGGGAGCCTCCGATATCCCAAAGGAATTCTACGAGGTGGCCTCTCGCCTAGCCGTTAATTAGGGGTCTCCCTACACTGTCCGAGATCCAGGTTGAGGAGGCCAGGCACTGTCTTTCTAGGGTTCCATAGGTGGGGACAGTTGGATACAGTGATGGGCTCGTACTTACGGTATGCATGGGGTGACCAGGACCTTCCATCGGTGGTGGGCAGTGTTCTCTCTCGTACCTAGGAGCTGCCCTAACTGGTGGAGCCAGTGGTTCTGGTAGTCTCGTGGACCATGTATATGGTGGCGGGAGTCTCCTACAATCTCGAGCGAAGTGTCCTGCTGCCCGCAGTTGAAACATGTCCCTCTATCTTTCCCTGGGGCTGCTGTGTAAGGTGGAGCTATATTTCTCTGGTATTGGTGATCCCCTCTACCCTCGTTTCTCCATACTGGACCCTGGCTAGCCCTTATTGGAAGGATTCTCGCCTCTCGTTGTGACCATGATACTGAGGCTCCAAAGATTTCCTGTTCCCAGATTCGAGCTAAGCGTCAGAGAACCCATGCTTCATTGTGTGGGGTCTCTGTGGAGTCAAAATTAGTGCAGGCTTTCTTGCCTTCCCCTGTGGTGTGCAAGACTAATGGCGTTTGATAAGGTGCCGCACAAAAGGTTGTTACAGAAGGTTGGGGGGCATGGAGTTGGGGGTAGGGTGTTAGCATGGATAGGGGATTGGCTGTCAAATAGGAGGCAGAGAGTGGGTGTCAATGGGTGCTATTCAGATTGGCAGTTGGTGACGAGTGGAGTGCCCCAGGGATCGGTGCTGGGGCCTCAGCTATTTACCATTTATATAGATGATCTGGAGGAGGGAACCGAGTGTAAGGTGTCGAAATTTGCTGATGACACAAAGATAAGTGGAACGGCAAATTGTGCGGAGGGTGTGGGAAGTCTGCAGAGGGATCTAGATAGGCTGAGCGAGTAGGCGAGGACCTGGCAGATGGAATACAATGTTGGCAAGTGTGAGGTTATCCACTTTGGTAGGAATAATGGTAGGAAGGACTACTACTTACAGGGCGAAAAGCTGCAGCATGCTACGGTGCAGAGGGACCTGGGGGTCCTTGTACATGAGTCGCAAAAACCCAGCCTGCAGGTGCAGCAGGTGGTCAGGAAGGCAAATGGGATGCTGGCCTTCATAGCGAGGTCTTGCTGCAACTGTACAGGGCACTGGTGATGCCGCAGCTGGAGTACTGTGTGCAGTTTTGGTCGCCGCACCTGCGCAAGGATATTTTGGCCTTGGAGGGAGTGCAGAGGAGGTTCACTAGGTTGATACCGGAGTTGAGGGGGTTGAGCTATGAGGAGGGGCTGAATAAACTGGGCTTATACTCGTTAGAGTTTAGAAGGATGAGGGGAGATCTCATTGAGACGTACAAGATGATGAAAGGGATGGATAGGGTAGAAGTGGGGAGGTTCTTCCCGCTCAGAAAGGACAGCAGGACTACAGGGCACAGCCTCAAGATGGGGGGGGGGGCGCAGTTTAGAACGGACTTGAGGAGGAACTTCTTCACTCAAAGGGTGGTGAATCTCTGGAATTCTCTGCCCGTAGAACTGGTTGAGGCTACCTCGCTAAATGTATTTAAGACGCAGGTAGATAGGTTTTTGGTGGGCAAGGGGATTAAGGGTTATGGGGAGAAAGCGGGAAAGTGGAACTGAGCCACTTCAGATCAGCCATGATCTTGTTGAATGGCGGGGCAGGCTCGAGGGGCTAGATGGCCTACTCCTGCTCCTATTTCTTATGTTCTTATATCCTAGCCCATTTGGATGAATCAGCTTCATTCAATCCAGCCAATCTAATTCCCCATATACTCCCATGAAGTAGATCCGTAAATGGCCGGCAAAGACAGTCGGATGTTCCCCTTTCCTCTGTCTACATTTATTTAACCCATCTACAGGATCCCCTTTATTAAATCCTATTGCAGTCAATATCACTTCTTTAATTTTGTTTAAGGTTCCTTTCCCAACATTTTGAGGGGCTGGCAGGGCTGACCATACAGACTTGCTTAAGCACATAAGAACATAAGAAATAGGAGCAGGAGTAGGCCATCTAGCCCTTCGAGCCTGCCCCACCATTCAATAAGATCATGGCTGATCTGTCGTAGCTCAGTTCCACATTCCCGCCCTCTCCCCATAACCCTTAATCCCCTCGCTTATCAAAAACCCATCAACCCGCGTCTTAAAAATATTTAGCGAGGCAGCCTCCACCACTTCAACGGGCAGAGAATTCCAGAGATTCACCACCCTTTGAGTGAAGAAGTTCCTCCTCAACTCCGTTCTAAACTGCCCCCCCTTTATCTTGAGGCTGTGCCCCCTAGTCCTACTGTCCTTTCTGAGCGGGAAGAGTCTCCCCACCTCTATCCTATCCATCCCATTCATCATCTTATATGTCTCAATGAGATCTCCCCTCATTCTTCTAAACTCTAACGAGTACAAGCCTAGTTTATTCAGCCTCTCCTCATAGTTCAACCCCCTCAACTCCGGTATCAGCCTAGTAAACCTCCTCTGCACTCCCTCCAAGGCCAAAATATCCTTACGTAAGTGCGGCGACCAAAACTGCACACAGAACTCCAGCTGCGGCCCCACCAGTGCCCTATACAGCTGCAGCAAGATCTCCCTACTTTTATATTCAATCCCCCTCACTATGAAGGCCAGCATCCCATTCGCCTTCCTGACCACCTGCTGCACCTGCAAGCTGGGTTTTTGCGACTCATGCACAAGGACCCCGAGGTCCCTCTGCACCGTTGCCTGCTGCAGTTTTTCGCCACGTAAGTAATAGTCCTTCCTACCATTATTCCTACCAAAGTGGACCACCTCGCACTTGCCAACATTAAATTCCATTTGCCAGTTCCTGGCCCATTCGCCCAGCCTATCTAGATCCTTCTGCAGACTCTCCACACCCTCCGTGCAATTTGCCGTTCCACCAATCTTGGTGTCATCAGCAAATTTCGACACCATACACTCGGTTCCCTCCTCCAGATCATCTATATAAATGGTAAATAGCTGAGGCCCCAGCACCGACCCCTGGGGCACTCCAATCCGAATAGCACCCATTAACCCCCACTCTCTGCCTCCTATTTGACAACCAATCCTCTATCCACGCTAACACCCTACCCCCAACTCCATGCCCCCTTACCTTCTGCAATAACCTCTTGTGAGGTACCTTGTCAGACGCCTTCTGAAAATCAAGAAAGACCACATCCACCAGCTCTCCTCTATCCACTGCCCTAGACACATCCTCATAGAACTCCAATAAATTTGTCAGACACGACTTCCCCTTAACGAAACCGTGCTGCGTCTGCTCTATCAAGCAATTCCCCTCAAGATGCCTCGCTATTTCCTCTTGATGACGGATTCTAACATTTTACCTACAACAGACGTTAAACTAACCAGCCTATAATTCCCTACCTTTTGCCTGCCACCCTTCTTAAACAACGGCGTAACATTAGCCATTTTCCAATCTTCCGGCACTTCCCCGGAATCCAGCGACGCATGACTATCAGCTTCACCTCTTCCCTTTCATCTTGCCCATGCAATATCTTCTACTGCCTAACATCCTCAAAGAAACTGTGTGGATCAGCCAATGGCTCAGAGGTTGTGATTTTATTTGCAATTTCGGCCAATTATGCCACTGTAAATGGGGTCAGGTATTTAACAGCTGGAGCCTGAGACTCTCCTGCCCGACATTCAGTCGTCACTGGATGCATTGATACTGGAGGTGAATCTGGGGGCGCAGTGGGTATGACTTCCCCTGGGAAAGATGGTGGTGGACTCCAATCCTCAGTTTGCGTAACGTAAAGTCAAGTATTCTCCTTTAACTCTCCCCAATCCGCATTCTCTATCTCCTCTTCTTCTACTGTCCTGAAGGTACACATAAATCCGTTCTGAATCAATAATAGGGACTCCAGCTGTGAAATTTCTCGCTGGCATTTGGAGTGGTCAGTGGTTGTCTATCTCTGTTCTTTACAGGCTTGATGTAGCACTTTTATTGCTGCCTGCAGATCAGTGCACTTGGCTTCCAATTGTGCTACTGCCTGCTCGGCTTCACCTTTGGCCAAGAGAATGCACAGGGCTTGTTGATAGGCTCTCTCATACTAGGTTTGAAAATTGCCCAGATGTAATACGTTTGCCTGGTTGGTTCTCCTTAGTTCATCCACCTCTGTGTCCTTTTCAGTTCTTATTTGCGCTATCCTCTCCTGCTGTTGTTCCTTTAGTTTCTTAATCTCCTCCTCCTTTTCCTCCTGCGCTTGCTTTGATTTCTCCAGTTCCAAACTGTGTATAACTCCTTTTCTGTTCCCAGCAGCTGTCCCAAGCAGCTCACAATGGCAATTTCTTTCTCACTTTTGTATGCCTGTTTTTCCTGAACTTTCCTCAGATCATCCAAATACTTTTGCCCTAGGGATCCCATTCCTATCTCAGTATTGGCACAAGATTCTGCTCATAGGGGCCACCTTTTCTTCTTAATAAATTCCCTGATTTTTGTTTACCATATGGGACACTTCTCTGTCTCTGTGCTGTTTCCTGCCATTCTATATTCAACAACAAGAGGTAGGGAGTTGATTGGCCTGCGGGTACGGCTTTGGGCTATGTTCCGGTCCTAATCCCTCCGGATTGTAATGTAAATCTATGGAGTTTACTCTATCCTCCTTGTTAGTAATAATGCATGCACAATAAACAATTTCCCAAAAGCACTTATTTGTCCAATGAAGAGTTTACACTTGTTGGCTCTAAGTTTTAAATAATCATTTAATATAGATTCTGTGGGATTCAATATCAGAGCAACAAAGTTACTTCTTGTCAGTTTCCCAGAGGAGTCGCCAATTGTCATGCCTGTTGCACAGTCTGTATTAATCCTTATATTGTGGACAAATAACTGCGAGTAGACGTCTTGTTAGTACAACCAATATTTATTTAAGACAATCAATAATTACCCACCCAGCCAACAATAAAATATCTTTGCAGAAAATATGAGTGTTCAAGTCCAATAGAAGACCTTAACTTAACTTTGTGTGACTGGCAAGTACCCAAGCAGATGTCGGCCTTTATCTGCGCTCTGGTCTTGGTCATCCTCTGCATAGTCTGGTCCTTTGGTCTGGTCTGGCACTCTGGCTCTGGTCTTCATTCCTTCTCGTGTGGTGGCTCTCCTCGTGCTGGTCATCTCTGGCAATGGTCACCGGTGTTGTAGCTCGTCCGTGGGGTCAGAGAGAAAGAGAGAGAGATTCTTGGTTGTGCAGCACCCTTTATACGCCGTTGAGTTTCGCGCTTCTTTTGGTCATTGCCAATTAATCGATCAGGACTTGATCACCCTGATCGATAAAGTCCAATTGGGTGCAGCCACACCAAATGTGTCCCCAATGGCTATGTCTGCAGGTGCTTGGGGGCACGTAGGGTTTACACCTACCTCCTAAATAAGGGGTTACGGCACCCTTATGTCTGGTAAACAACCCAGTTTGACCAGAAAGTCTCTTTGGTCCTGGAGATGACCCATATCCTGTGTATTCACTTGTCTGGGTTGCAGCCTATTTACTTCTGTCTTTTAGGCTGCAGCCTGTCATTTTAGTTCTTGCCCAATGGTCCCAGAGTGTTTTACAAATCGCCATTTTACATGGCCTGTTTGGCCACACTCACAACTCTGAATGTCCTAAGACCCATACAAGCAAGCATGCCCACATGTACTAATTGTATAGTAGCTATCATTTTTCACACCAATAGGAAGTGAGTAATCATGAACTGAGATATTACATTTCACTTGATAATACATATCAATTCTCAACTTCAGGTGTGACTATTGAAAGCAATATATTCGCATGGCATTAATCCCTCCACGGGTTAATACTGATGAATGCTAGATTTAAGAGAAGGAAAAAAACAAAAGAGATACGAAGTTTTCAGTTGTCAAATTATTGTACAAAGACACTTTTGTCCTTAGGTGTAAGTCATAATACAGATCATTCCAAAAATGGAAGTTACTGTTTAAATCTATTATTCATTTAACAATGTCACAGTGCAGAATATCAGTATTTCTGTACTGCAGCAACTCCTGCAGTGCATCTTCTTGCCCTTGTTAAATCAAGATAGACAGAATGTAAAGGAAATCTAATCACAGTAACAAAAGAAAGTTTTTTAGCAAAATACTAACTGTTCTTCCATGTGAATCCAGAACAAACAATGCATTATATAGATGAAAAGCGCATCACAGTTAACTCATCACTAATCCAATTCGTTGTGCATATGTCACTACAATGCAGGACTAAAAAAGAAATCTTGCCATGTCTGATGCAAAATGACTGACACATTGGAGGAAATGAACTACTAAGTAAATCAATCTGTTTTATTAGCCATAAATGCAATTCACAGATAAGACACATATATTTCCAGACAGAGATGTTATGTGACTAAATTAACAGAGTCTACATTGTATTTATTACATGGAGCCCTGTTTGCAATGTCAGAGGTTTCAGTTTACTTTGTTCTATATATACATATATGTTGTACAATCTATAGATAATACAATATTTCCATATTTAAAAAATGCAACTTGTGTAACATATTTTCTGATAATTGTCCAAAATAAGAATATTTTCTGTAAGTCCCTTCAATATATCCCAGAAGAATCACACAGATTAAGACTATGTTAGATTTAAAAGTAATTGTGCGACCAAATCATTATTTTCCATAAGTTAAGGTCGATTGAAGAGCAAACATATCTTATTTTGCACTTGGAATTCACTCTTCAAATGCCTTAAATGGCTGCAATGCCCAATTTCTTACCTCCCATTTTAGGAGTGTCTCATCCAGCAATAGAAAATTCCTAATATACATCACTTGCTATTTCAGCTAAGAGTTCCCAGGTAAAATTACACTATGTATCCTTCATTAAGCAATTACCTGCCAATATATACAAATACGCAATGAAAAATCAAGATCCTGCTTCCATCTCGACATGTACTCTCCCAGCAAGCAATTCAGCTCTTGCCTTTTACATTAATACCAAAACTGGTGATATGAGTTTATGTTTCAAGTTCAACAGTAGTGTTCACTGCACATGTAAACAGTTAAGTATTGAAACCATCTCATAAGCCACATCATAGTCTTTGTTCATTGCAATTCTCAAGCAAAAGGTTACTTGGTATACATCTATCAGAAAAGCTCAATGAAAGAATTCTTGCAAGGAACACACATTTTCTTTAGGCTGACCTCACAATTTTTTTTGTTAAATACTGTGTAATTTAGGGTTGTATGTGGAAGCTCTAGGACAACCCACTTTGAACACGTGGGTTTAAATTTATACTTTAAATTTAATCCTTGACAGTTTTCTCAGGTCTTGATCAGACTGATAAACAAATCCCCTTGCAGTAGTCAGAATTGGTCTCCGGACCAGAAAAATAAATAATCTGGGAGACATGCTTTATAAGATGCAACTGTACTGTTGGCCGGAATGAAGAAGTTGGACCTGCATCTTTCTATCCTCCTGCCTGAAGTATGACACATGGAGCAACAAAAAGGTACAGGTAGGTAAAAATGATTTAAAGATTAACTTTTAAATACTGATGGAATATTGGGAATACCACATTATATGATAATTTTTTAATACACAAATATTTGTAAGTGTTTGTAATACAGATCCTCTCTGGCCTTTCTTCATTGACCAACAGCCAAGTAATTAATTCTCATCCTTTGAATAGGTAGCTACATCAGTAACCAACTTTCATAAGAAAATTGTGCTTGGTTGATCTAGATTTGCAAACTTGATTTTTGTCAAATGGTTTTGTCTCTGGGGTAAGTTAAATACAATGTGTAGCGATTGTGTACCACCGTATGAACTAAAACACAAATCCACCAAATCTACTGAACTGCAAACCATTTCAGTGCAAAATACTGTAATCAGATTTGGAATTTAGCATTTTGCAGTTGAACTCAAACCAGCATTTACATCAACAACAGGAGAGAACAAACTTTAGTATTGTAATTCTATCAGTTTTGAGTATCCTCAAAATTCATGCACTTTTTTTTAAGAAAAGAAAATTACTCTGTTAATTCTGGACAACGATAACCATATGAAACAGGATCTCAACGGAAAGTCACTCAGGAGATGTTCTCCTTTATATACATGACAAACCAAATGTTTCCTAAATTTCACCTCGTGGAAAGGCATTCATTGGACTATCAACTGAAGGGTGACTTGAGTATAAATTGCAAACACTTTCAATTTTTACAAGGCAAAAGCAATTAACATTCACTTCAAGTTATTACATTTCATCTCTCACAGGTGTTGGCTGACACTTGAAGACCCACATGCTAAAATTGCAGCATTGATATGTGAAACCTTAGAGTGTGGAACACGACCATTTTCAATAGTCTTTCAAATCTGCAGCAGAAAACATAATGCTTCGGAGGATGTCAACACCCTAATTCACAGCACATAATAACTACTCACAAACATTACATTTACATTATTACAGAAATCAACAAGAAAATGAGAAAGGTGGACTTGCTGAAAGAAATATTAAGTTTTAGAAAGAAATAAATTATAGTTTACACAGGCTAACAAAACAAATAACACTTCTGACCAATAACCTTTAAGATGGCGGTTAACTGAAATCAATAAAAACTAACCATGATAAAACTACAGACAAAGTATGGCAAACATGAACAAAGACTACAAAAGATGGCCTGGCGGGGAGAACATGCCAGCTGGAATACTTCATCTCCAACCTTTAAAGGCATGTCACAAACTTAATAGGCCTACCACTGTACATTTTTAGAAGTGGTCTTCATACTACTTAATTCTTCCTCTGAAGCGTTCTCCAACATTAACACCTTACATTTTCATCTGTTAAAACATTACATTTTCAAAAAGGTTTCAAGATTATTCACTGCAATGATTTTAAAGATAAAAATGTGGTTTTTAAGAGGATGCCTAAATGCTGCCATTACCCTGTAGCAGAAAAAGATTATCTCAATGATGCAGGAAGTACATCAATCAAGGTTTGTACTAAGAACTCCATATGTTTTAAACTACAGTTCTGCAGTAACATTTCTTGAAAGTGACGTTTAAGACAACTGAAGATGTGACGACATTTTGCAGTGGCTGTTCCAGAAGATAAAAACAAACCAACAAAGCACTTAGAGCAGTCTCATCAATTACATTCACATGTTCTATACTTCAGAAAAGTGCCTTTGACCCATGGTTTTCAAATTCTGACCAGGCATCATTCAGCTCCATGAAGATCATTTTGGCATATTGTTCATAAGATTCACCTGTCGCCTTAAAAGGTAAGAAAAAAATTAACACTCAGTTCATAGCATCTATGGTGTGCTTTACTTCATTGTATGTTTCGAGCTTTATAAGCAAATGGCATGCTTATTACACAAAAAATGTGATGGGTCCCATCAGGATTTTGTAGTCACTTCGTGAACCCCCATGTAAAAAGTAGTTTATCGCAGTATAAAGATTAATTTAAATTCAACCATAGTATTCAACTTTCTTTCCAACATCTTCTAAAGTACTGTATGCTTTCCATAATTAGTAAATTCCCAGATTTTTAACTTTATTCATGTTGATTTGACTGACGATAACATATTGTTGATCTCACCTTATCTGGATGGACCACAAGTATAGCTTTCCGATAGACTTTCTTCACTTGATCTGGATGTACCACGTCTGCCATGCTCACAGGTTTCCATTTGGTTTCACCCTCCCATAGTACTGTATGCAACGTTGACAGTAAAGCCCTTATATTTCTCTCTTTTCCTTCAATCCAATCAAGGATCTAGCAAAGAAATAAAATTTTGATATATATCTCAAGAGGCTGTGTTTGCTGAGAAATACCTGGCATGCACAGTTGACCATGGTGTCCCCTTACAGCATAGCAAGTGACAGAAATGGCTGGCAGCAACCAAGGCTAAGGGCACAATTTTACCGCCCACTCACTCCATGCATCCACTGCAGTGAAGAGGGAGATTTTGAAGTGAAATCTCTGTTCATCGCAGTGAGATGGGAATATCCCATTGACATGAAAAGTTAGAAAATTCCAGTCTAAAACTGCTGCTGCTCAGATAATCACAGCAGTGTTTTCTCCTGTTTTGCAAAACCAACATTTTGCACAGAGCTGTTTGAAGTTGTGTTTAATTTGGAACTGAGATATTGTGGTGCTGTAGCTTATGGCTCTCGCACACAGCGGAAGCTAATAGTCTTGGCAGAATTGCCTAGCTATCTGATGATCTTGTTATTTAATAAGCTTTGTTAAAGCCAACAGCTATCATGCAGCATGTATCCTTTCTGGATTATAGCGGTGAGAGATGAAGTTACAAATTAATAGGTTTTAATGTGTTGAGATAAAATTCTTGGAAATAAACCATTGCAGAAATTGGAAAGACTTTCATAACTTTATCAAATAATACACATGCATTTTAAGGTTTGCTAATAATTTGTGTAATCGAGCCAGAGGCAGCACTAAGATTCAAATTTAACATTTCCTGTTTACTAGGTAGACACTTCAACCCACTAAGCTATCGTCTGATCCCTGACATGAATCCTGAAAGTAATCAGTGCTAAAGGATAGGAAGGAACTGTTCACGCATGCGCAGGGGTATAGAGGAGTAAAGGTCATTGGCATTCCTTGCATGCGTGATGCAATGCAAATACTCATAACAGCGATCTTAGATTGGCAGGAGTTACAGTATTCTTAATAACCTTTGAGAAGTTGTCAAATAATTATGTGACATCTTAGTCTCAGATAGCATGATTAAACTAGCAGAGGAGAGGAAGGTCACCAGGTATTTGCAGCGAGGTTATTGCACAAAAATCACTTGGGTTTTCCAAAATTTAATCCAGAACTATAAACCGGCTTTCACCGAGAAGAAAACCAAGTCAGTAACATTTAACAATCCTGACTTGTGCCTTGTGGATGGTAGATAGACTCTGGGAAGATGAGTTATTCACCATAGAATTCCCAGCTTTTGACCCGCCCCTGTAGCCAAGCATTTATACACTGATCCAGTTCAGGCTCTGGTCAATAGCAACCCTAGGTTGATGACGGGACTTCAGCAATGATAATGTTAGTTTGTATCAAAGGAGATGGTTAAATTCTCTCTTGTTGGAATGGTCACAACCTGGTACTTGTGTGGCACAAATGTCACTTATCAGTTGAAGCCTGAATATTGTACAGGTTTTATTACATGTAGGCATGGTCCGCTTCAGAATTTAAGGAGTTGCAAATGGTACTGAACATTGTTTATTAATGATTGCACATTCTCACTTCCGACCTTATGAGGAAAGGAAGTTCTGGAAGAAGCAGCTAAAAATGACTTCAGCTACTAGAAAGCTTTCCACTCCAGACCTCACTGACATTTGACAAGGACTCCTTGATGTCAAGGGCAGCCATCCTCACCACATCGTCTGGAATTCAGTTCTCTTGTTATGTTTGGACCCAAGGCTGTAATGAGGTCTATAGCTAAGTGGTCCAGGTGGAACACACACTCAGTGTACAGGTTATTAGCGAGTAAATGTGACTTGTCAGTATTGACAGCAGCACCTCCTGGTTTTTGATGACTGAGGATAAACTAATAGGGCAGCAATACTCATTTGATTTTAGAAGAAAAAGAGGTGGCCTTATTGAGACATATAGGATTCTCAAGGAGTTGGCAGGGTAGATGCTGAAGGGGTGTTTCTTCTTTTGGGAGAATCTAGGAGTGAGGGGTCACCCTTTTAAGACAGAGATGAAGAAGAATTTCTTCTCTCAGAGGGTAGTGAATTGTGGAATTCTTTACCATACTCAGTTGTAGAGGTTAAATATACTCAAGGCTGAGATGAACAAATTTTTATTCAGTAAGGGAATCGAGGGTTATAGGAATAAGGCAGGAAAGTAGACTTGAGGATTATCACATCAGATCAATCATGATCCCATTGAGCGACCGAGCAGACTCGATGGGCTAAGTGGCCTATTTCTGCTCTTAAATTTTATAGTCTAATTGGCAAAACGGGATTTTGTTGACTTTTTGAGGACTAAACATATCTGGACAATTTTTCACATTGTCGGGTAAATTGCCAGTGTTATAGCTCTACTTGAATAGTTTGGTGAAGAATGTGAGTAGTTCTGGAGTGCAAGTCTTCAGCACTACAAGCACAATGCTGGCAGAGCCTTTACTGTAACAAATGTGCCCTGCCATTTCTGGATATCATTTGGAATTCATTGAATTGGTTGAAAACTGGCACCTGTGATGCGGGGGAGCGCAAGTGAAAGCACAGATGAATCATGTACATGGCACATCTGGCTGAAGATGGCTGCAAATGCTTCAGCCTCCTCTTTTGTACTCATCTGTTGGATTCCCTCTCATTGAGTTTGGGAACTTTGGAAACCTTCTCCTCCTGTTAGTTGTTTGGTCCCCACCATTCATAACTAGATGTGGTAGGATCACATGGGTTTTATGGCAACCTCATAATTTCATAGGCGTTATTGCTGAGACAAGCTCTTTATTTCAGATTAATTTAATTGATCAAATTTAAGTCTTCCCAGCTGTTGTGCTGGGATT
This sequence comes from Carcharhinus amblyrhynchos, assembly GCF_965287045.1. Lineage (NCBI taxonomy): Eukaryota > Metazoa > Chordata > Chondrichthyes > Carcharhiniformes > Carcharhinidae > Carcharhinus > Carcharhinus amblyrhynchos. The sequence goes on along the minus strand of NC_137328.1, from coordinate 23,459,760 downwards.
TGAAATAATGAATCTGCAGCACTTATGTGAATGCACAGAGTGCAGATTGCCCTGTGGAATTATGATGCTGTGGTTATAACAGAAAACTGGCTCAAAGTAGGGCAGGACTTAATATTAAATATTCCTGGATACAAAGTATTCACAAAAGGTGGGAAAAGAAGAAAAGGTAGAGGGGTAGTGATTTTGATTACAGAGAGCATTGCAGTGCTGGGGGGAAAAGGTTGCCTTAGAGAGATCAAAGACAGAATCTATTTGGTCAAAGCTACAATCCATAAAGTCCCTACTGTGCAGAAAGAGGCCATACCACCCATCAAGTCTGCACTGACTCTCCGACAGAGGAAAACCAGTAGTTGAACATGGGCTACGTTCAAAGAAGAGATACTTTGTGCAGTAAAGATATATTCTCTTGGAAGAGAAAGGTAGGGCAAACAAATCCAGAACTCCATGGATGGCAAATGAGGAAGAAATCAAGATGGAAAAGAAAAGATGTGCTTATGACAGATGTCAGGTAGAAAATACAATTAAAACACCAGGCTGGATATAGAAGGTTCAGGGGGACGTGAAAAAGCAAACAAGAGGGACTCTGAAAAGAGACTGACAGCCAACATAAAAGGGAATCTTAAAGTCTTCCATAGGCATATAAAGAGTAAAAAGGTGATAGGTGGAGCAGTAGGGCCAATTAGGGACAAAAAAGGGGATTTATACATGATGGCAGAGGGCATAGCCAAGGTATTAAATGAATACTTTGCATCTGTTTTTGCCAAACATGAAGATGTTAACCAGTCCATGGTGAAACCGAAGGTAATTCAGACACAGTGTTTAAAATTGATAAGAAGGTGTTACTGAATAGGCGGTCCGCACTTAAAATTGATAAGGTATCAGGACCGGATGCGATGCATCCAAGGATACTGCAGGAAGTAAGAGTGGAAATTGTGTAGGCACTGACCATAGTTTTCCAGCCTTCCTTACTCAGGGATGGTACCAGAGGACTGGAGAATTACAAATGTTACATTCTTGTTCAAAAAATGGTGTAAAAATAAGCCCAGCAACTAAAGGCCAATCAGTTTGACTTTGGTGGTGGAGAAACCTTGAGAAACAATGGCTAGAATTTTTCAACGTCAACTGCAGTTGGGATTTTCCTGACCAATTGCAGTGAACAGAGAGTTGGCTGAGTGCCAAATTCTCTGTTCCTGCTGGCAGTGGCAACAGGTTATATGAGACAGGAGAATTCTGGACAATAATTTGGGATAAAATTAAATCAATGCAGATTAATTAAGGCAAGCCAGCATGGATTTCTTAAAGAAAGATCATGTTTAATTAACTTGCTAGAGTTTTTTGGAGAGGTAACACAGAAGGTTGATGAGGGCTATACTGTTGATATATGGATATCTATGACATTTGATATAATGCCACACACAGACTTGTGAGCAAAGTTAGAGTTCTTGCAATAAAAGGGACAGCAGCAATGTGGATATGAAATAGGCTGAGTGACAGAAGAAACAGAGAGTCATAGTTCATGGATGTTTTTCGGGCTGGAGGACGGTTTGTGGTGGAGTTCTCTGGGGTATATATCCTGATCTGTACTAATGATCTTGACGTACAGGCATAATTTCAAAGTCTGCAGCTGATACAAAACTTGGAAGCATTATGAACAGTGAAGAAGATAATGCAAAACTTTGAAAGGTTAGATAGGTGGCTGATGCAGTTCAATACAGAGAAACATGAAATGTTGCATTTTGATAGGAAGAACAAAATACAGATGCAATATAAAATGAAGGGTACAATCTAAAGGGGGCGCAAGAGTATTGGGACCTGGGTGTACATAGAATGTACACAGTGGTAGATCTAATACAGGGGGGAGGGAGCTATACAATAAATGGCAGAACCATCAGAAGTATAGACACACAGCTGGATCTGGGTGTGCAAGTCCACAGATCCTTAAAGGTGGCAACACAGGTGGAAAAGGTGGTGAAGAAGGCATATGTTATGCTTGCCTTTATTGGACAGGGCATAGAGTATAAAAGTTGGCATATAATGTTGCAGTTATACAGAACATTGGAATACTGAGTCCAGTTATGGTCACTACACTATCAGAAGGACGTGGAGGCTTTGAAGACAGTGCAGAAAAGATTTACCAGGATGTTGCCTGGTATGGAGGGTCTTAGATATGAATGAGATTGAGTAAACTAGGGTTGTCCTCCCTGGAAAGACGGAGGTTGAGGGGCAACCTAATAGAAGTTTATAAAATAGGGCATAGATAGGGTGAACAGTTGGAAGCTTTTCCCAAGTCGGAAATGACAAACACAAGGGGTCACAAGTTCAAAGTAATGGGAGCAAGGTTCAATACAGATATGTGGGGGACGTACTTTACACAGAGGGTGGTGGGGGCCTGGAATGCACTATCAAACAAGGTGGTTGAGGCAGACACGCTAGGATCATTTAAGACTTATCTAGATAGCCACATGAACAGACTGGGATTAGAGGGATAAAATGGATGGTCTAGTTAGGAACACATGATCGGTGCAGGCTGGAGGGCCGAAGGGCCTGTTCCTGTGCTGTATTGTTCTTTGAATCCTTCAATTGCAGAAGGATGCCATTCAGCCCATCGAGTCAGCACCCCTACATTTACCCCACTAATCCCCCGACCTACACTCCTTGGGACACTAAGAGGCAACTTAGCATCACCAATTCATCTAACCTAAGTCACTAAAAGTGGCAGGATAGGTGGTTACTAAAGCTAAAGTACCCTAGGCTTAATTAATCGGGAGAGAGAGTACAAGAGAAAGGAGGTTAGGTTGAACTTGGATAAGTCACTATTGCAGCCTCAGCAGGAGCACTGTAATCAGTTCTGGGTGCTGCACTTTCGGAAGGACGTAAGGCATTAAAGAGAGTGGAGAAAAGATGCAAAAGAATAGTTTTAGGGATGAGGAACCTTGCTTACAAAGGTATGTTGGAGAAGTTAGGACTGTTTTTCTTGGTTGAAAAGGCGGGTCTTGGGAGATTTGATGAGGTATTTAATATCATAAGGAATCTGGACAGTGTAGAAAGGGAGAAACTGTTTACACTCATGAAAGGATCAAGACTGGGAGGGCACAAATTTAAAATAATCGGCAAAAGAAGCGAGAGCAACAAGAGAAAAAACATTTTCATGCAGCGATTGGTTAAGTTCTGCAGTACGCCATCCGAAAGTGTGGTGGAAGCAGGTTCAATCAAAGCATTTAAAAGGAAATTCAACTGCTATCTGAAAGTGATGAACATGCAGGGTTACAGGGAGAAGATGGGAGAATGGCATTAAATGAATTTGAAGAGTCGATGCTGATATGAAGGGCCAAATAGTCTCCTGTGCACTGTAACAATTCTGTGATTCTGTAAAAAAAAACAGGGATTCCCTTGCTATTCTATCAGAACTTTAAGAATAAAATAGGGAATCGGCAGATTTATCATGCACCCAGGATGGTCTGAGACAACCTCAAAAAAACTATTCTGATAACATTTGTAAACTCAAGGGCAACAACTACATAATCAATGCAGAATGAAATCTGTGCTACAAGTTACAAAGTAAAGTAATTCAGAGATTCAAAGTCACTGCACAAATATATATTCTTCAAACCTTCAGTTTCATAGGATCCATTTCTTTAGTCAGTTCTTCTCTTCGTAATTCTGCAATAGTCTTTGGCTCTTTTCTGTCCACTGTGCTGGAAAATCCTTGCTCAGACAACAAATCCTTAAAGTCGTTTGCAGAAACTTTTGGCTTTGGTCCTGCAGGAAAGGAAAAAAACAGTGTGATTCTACTGTGAAAGCATCCTTCCATGATCAACATTCAGTGATATTAAGAAAAATATTTTTCTAACACTGGGGCAGTTTTCATTTGGACAGAGATTTCAGGTTGCTTTGTGAGAGATGTTTACAATTATTAAAGGATGGGAGAGGTTAGGTAGAGACAGTGACTCAAAGGGATGGCTGAGCAACAATCATAAGAGGCCTAACATGAGAGACATACAATTAAGATTAAAAGTGAGGCATTTTGGAAGAAGAAACATGGAGGGTAATGATATTATGCCTAGAATGCACTGTGGAGTTAGTGAATGAATCAGAAATGGTGTCAACATTTACGAATAGATTTGAAAGGTGATTGAATGAAAAGGAAATAAAGGGCATAATAGAATTAGAACTAATACTGGTGTGGAGGATAAACACCGACACGAACTGGTTGGGCCGAATGGTCTCCTTCCATATTTAATTCTGTGTACTTTAAAAATAGTTTCTTTCCCCCTCCCTTAAAAACTGAGGTTTGATAAATAATTTTTAGGGGAAAAAACAGCTGAAATCTAAAACAAAAACGTACCAAATCCAGGTCCGCGGATGCCTCTCTCCTCTCGCCTTCCCATCACACTGAAATTCAAATTGTAGTTAGGTTTGGTCTGGGCTGCCGGCCTGGGCTGATGTGGCTTTGGTTGTTGTGCCTGTTGTCGTGAGGTGGTATTGCTGCCCAGTGTTTTGCCTGTCTGCCATGAACCACTGCCCATTGCTGGCTGGGTAGGTTTCTGAGTGAATGTTCCTCCAGCCGTAAACCCTCCACTCAAGGAACCTGTAGAACAATCATTGATATGAAGGTAAAATAACTGTACAATTTGTTACTTATCCAGGTTTTCTCCGCACATAAAAGCATTTCAAACATTTTTGTTCTCTTTTATACTAGGTAGGATCATTGGTGAACAAAGTCAGTCCTAGCAATCACATAAATGATTTGGATTCAAGAGTACAATGTCAAAATTTGCTATGACACCAAATTGGGTGGGTGGTGGGTGGGGGAGATAATCAAGACGGAGGAAGACTGCAACAAAATACAGGAAGATATTAATGACGTGTGTAGTTTGCAAAAACTTCAAAATAGATAGGTGTGAGATCATATATTTTGACAGGATATATGCTTTGAAAAATGAATATCTAGATAGAATAGTAGAATGGAAGGGTCTGGGAGGTATACAGATGCACAAATCACTTAAAGTCATGTGGTTCATTTCTAAAGGTGTAGAGTTAAAAAGCCAATACATTATTTTAAACTTGTGTAGAGCCTTGTTTCAATCACATTAGAGAAAGAAATTGTTCTGGTCCCATTTAGCAAAAAGGATTCAGAAGCACTAAAGAGATGTAAAGAAAATACACTAGAATGAGACCAGAATTGAGAAATCATATCATCAGCAAAGACTGAACAGGATGGGGCTCTCTTCCCAGAAAAGGGGAAGAATGAGTGTTGATCCAATAAAGGTCTTAAAGATTAACAAAAAGTTAGATGCAAAGAAAATGTTTCTGCTCGCAATGAAAACTGCAGCTAGCAGTCATTAAACTAAGTCACTCACAAATTCAATGGGAAATTCAGGAGAGACTTCTTTACCCAAAGAATGATCAGAATGTGGAATTTGTTATCATAAAGAGTAGTTAAGGCAAATTGCATGAATACATTTATAGGAAGTTAGATAAGCATATGAGGAAGAAAGGAATAGGAGGATATTGTTGATGGGGTTCAATGAAGAGTGGATGGACGCTTTTGTGGAGCATAAACACCAGCTTGCACTGGTGGGATGAATGGCCTACTTCCATGCTGTAAATACTATGTAACTATGTAAGTGACAAAATGTTGCATCTTGTCAAACTATACATTCCCTCCACAAACTTCAGCTCATCCAAAACTCCAATGACTGTACCTTAACTTGCATTAAATCCTATTCACCCCTGTTCTCGTTAACCTATAGATAGATGCCTTGAATTTATAATTCTTATCTTTTTGTTCATGAGCTTGACTGCCCCAATGTCTCTAACTGCTTCCAACATTACAACATTAGAAATCTCTGTTCCTCTTAATCTGGCCTAATGTACACCCTATTTTATTTTGCTCCCTTACCTGTGGTTGTGGCTGTCTAACTCAGAAGCTCTAGAATTTCCTCCTTAAACCTTTCTGCATCTTCATTTCTAGGAACTTACTTAAAAACAATTTTGACCAAGCTTTAGGTCATCTCCCATAATAGCTCCACACGTGGTGTGGTGTTGACTGATTATGTTCTTGTGACTTGCCTTCAGTTATTTTACTGGATTTAAGGTGCTATAGAAATGCAATCTGTTGTTAAAGCCAAGTTTTCCACCTATTATCCATCATAATCATTTTGTAAACAAATAGTGGAGAGCTGAATGACAAAATAGGATCGCCATAACAGAAACAGAAGATAATACACAATCAAAGACAGATATTACAATGAATAAAGTAAACAAGTCTGGGAATGCATTATAGAGAAACGTAAACAGTTTATCAAGTTTAGAATGCGAATATGAATGCTTTTCTCTTTTATGGGTCACTTAGGATCATAGTCTACAATTAAAGTTTAAATCAATATTCCCAATAATCTGCATATAACTTAAGGTTCAGGTAATGCAACTTAACATTTTGATTTCAGATTTTTCCAACAGCAAAGCAACAGAATTAAGAAACACTCTTTCCATACCTCCAGTTTCACAAAATTCCAATATATAATTGTTTAGTATCTCTTCATGCAGAGATTGGTAAGATTGTGAAACTCATTGCCAAATAGAGTGGTTGAAGTAGATAACATTGACAACTTTAACTGGATGCTTGATGTAACATGAGAGACAAGAAAAAAGAAGAAAGGACAAGGTGAGAAAAGACCATTAGAATAGGAATGGTCTCTGGCATACACAAACCTAATTCTGCACCTCAGGCATTGTGTTTGTGGCAAACAAACACAATGCCTGTCCCAAGTCCACAAGTCACAGGGCCCATGAATTATAGTTTGGACACCCAGTTCAGACATCATTAAAATCCAAGCTGGATTTGAACAGGAAAAAAAAATTGTGATCATAAACAGATGAATCTCATCAATATCAGTTCCTTTGCTAGATCTTGTACTTAGCATACCAACTATGAATGAATAAATGCAAGCCCCCAAAAGCAGCAAGGATTCATTAACTGGATCAAAGATAAAATACGGATTCTGCATTGATGATTCAGGACATTACCTGGTAAACTGGAACCAAGGTTACCGATGTCAGCAAATGGGTCGAAGCTCTGTGACTTTGAATGACTAAATGACATACTTGATGAAGGACCGGAGGCAGAACCTGATGTTGCAGTAAATGTTGAGCCTACATGAGAAACAATCAAGCATAAGTTACATACAGATTAGCAGCTATGTATCATACAAAGTCAATAATAATGATACAGGTTATATTGCATTAACTTGTAAGTCAAAACATAGAACAGGTCTCAAGTGACTATATATATCTGTATGATCAAAACTAACATGACGCAAATGAGCGAATGTAATAGTAATGCTAATTCATCACATCAGCAAAAGGGGCTTTTAAAAAAAACACTGCTTCTGGTATAGTGTGGATGGTACTTTTGACACTGTGGTATACAGGTATAAATGTATTTCCACAAACAATAAAGTCAAGATCAGCTCATGCCTTATTACCCTTGAGATGGTGGTGGTAAGATGCCTTCTTGAACCTCTGCAGTCCATGTGATATTGTGCACTCAATCAATAAAGTCAAAAGTTTACTTAAGCTTACATTGGTAAAGTTTAATGCTTCTAATAATATTTCATGATTTATTCCAAACAACCAACAGAATTGGTCTCTTATCTACCTCTTCCTCTGTGGTAAATTGGTCACATATTTACATTATCTGTCTTTTAAATGAGACATTAAGCCGAGGCCCTGTCAGGTGGGCATCAAAGATCTCATTATGTCATTCAAAGAACATGGGATTCTCCCAGCATCCCATTCTGGCCAATATTTATCCTTCAATCAAAATCACCAAAAACAGTTATCTGGTCTTTTATTTCATTGCTGTTTGTGGGACCTAACTGTGTTCAGATTGGCCGGCATATTTCACTCATTATAACACCGATGACGTTTCAAAAGTATGGCTATAACACGTTTTGGAACATTGAGGTTGTGATAAGCATCATAAAACACTATTGCTTTAGTTAATTTTATCCTGTTATAACCAGAAAGCTGATGATGTATTTTTAAATCAGTGTACCAACTTCGCATGAATTGCAGAGGTTCAAGAAGACATCCCAGCACCACCTTCTCATGAGCAAAAAGGGATGGGCAATAAATGCTGGCCTTGTCAGTGATGTCCACATTCAGTGAAATTATAAATTAAATAAACCTCAATATGATTGAATAGCTGAGTCAACTATATGATCAGCAGGTTCAATTAGATTTGTTTTTTCTACCCAGGGCTCAGCTATAAAGTCTCAAAAATCCTTGATCACAAGATGGGAACAATTCAAGTTGTGCATTTTCAAAGCAATGATGCCTCATCTCAAGTTGCTTTTTTTTAAAAGGCATGAACACAAGATAGCAAAGAAGCAGCAGTTTTATTGAAAGCATATTTTAAAACAAACATGTATTACTTTGACCTGTAGCTCCAAATGCAGTCTTATTATTCTGCTGGGGAACTGTATTGCTGCTAGAAGCCCACGCATCCCAGCCACTCATGAGGTCAGGTTGACTGGCAGATGATGATACTTTGGGTAACTCAGGTGGTGCATTTGCTAGAAGTAAGCATAATTGGTTAATGTGTGCTAATGCAAACATTTTCTCAAAATCATTAAAACACTCAGGGTACTAAAAGGCACTATGATTATTTATACCCAAAATAATCATTAAACATTCAATGAACTACAGCAAGGCATCCCTACAAATGTCATTTTAAAATCTGTATTCAGTACAGACAGAGGGTGCAAATTTTAATGCTCCTTGCATTTTATTACCTAAAAGTTATACATTTTTACATGTTTTAATGTATACTTTTGCAAAATATCTTAAAAAAGCAACAAAAAAGAGCATTCTAGGTGAGGTCCCCTGAGAACAACAATGAAGACTTATATATCATAGAATGGTTACAGTATAGAGAGGCACATTTGGCCCATTGTGTCTGTGTCAGCTCTGACAGCAACTCAGCTCGTCCCACTCCCTGTAATTTCCCCACAGTCCTGCAAATTTTTATTAACTGTTTTATTTTGAAAGGCACAATTGCATCTACCTCCAGCTGTATTCCAGATCCTAATCACTTGCTGTGTAAAAAAAGCTTTCATGTCGCCTCTGCTTCTTTGGTCATTCACTTTAAATTGATATTCTCTGGTTGTCAACCTCTTCTCCATTCTGTCCAGAAACCTCTTGATTTTTAACACTTCTAACAAATCTTTCAACCTTCCCTTCTCTAACGAAAGGTTCTATCTTCACCAATCTAAATGAAGTTCCTCATCCTGGGAACCATGTTTCTAGCTGAGCTGGAATGTGTGTTCTATCATGATTCATTACAATCTGTTTGCATTTGTACATTGAGCCCCTGTTTATAAAACACAGGATTCTTTGTGGCTTATTAACTTCTTCTTGACCTGCTGTTCCACTTTCAAAGATTTGTGCACATATAACCCCACCACCCCCCTTGTTTCCACACCCCCTTCAGAATTGTATCCTTTATTTAATCAAGCAACATGGTGCACAGTGTTTAGCATTGCTGTCTCACAGCTCCAGGAACCTAGGTTTGATTCCCGGCTTAGGTCACTGTCTGTGTGGAGTTTGCACATTCTCCCAGTGTCTGCGTGGGTTTCCTCCAGGTGCTCCAGTTTCCTCCCACAATCCAAAGACGTTCAGCATTGTTTAGCATTGGCCATGCTAAATTGCCCTTTAGTGTCTTGGGATGCATAGGTTAGAGGGATTAACAGGGTAAATATGTGGAATTATAGGGATAGGGCCTCAGTGAGATTATTGTTGGTGCAAACTTGATGGGCTGAATGGCCTTCTTCTGCACTGTGGGGTTTCTATGATCTTGTATTTGCTTTCCTTATTCTTCTAAACAAAATGTATCACTTCACATTTCTCTGCATTAAATTTCACCTGCCACATTACTGTCCATTCCATCAACCGTTTTATGTCTTCTCATCATTATTCCTCTCACACAGTTCACTATATATTCAAGTCTGTTTTAAGTTTTATGGATTTTTCACATCTTACAAATTTGAGAGCAAATAAGACCAATCAGCTTTGGTCAAGCACTCACTTACTTTGAACATCAGTAAATTAAAGAAATAAAGGATTAAACTGTGCAAGTATTATTTACTGAAGGGGAATTTCAAGTGGAATGTGACAAGATCTATAGTGTTTAGAAACGTCAAGAAACCCAAAACCTTACTCCTAATCGATAACACCAAGTAAAGATTCTGTGTAAAGTTACAAATGATACCAGTGCTGAAGAGTTAAATTTCAAGGATAGGTTTGCAAGAACTTGACTTGTATTCCATTAAAGATGATTAAGGGGTCTAACTGAGATATTAAAAATGCTAAAAGGTTAACACAAGAATAGATACAGAGAATCTCTTTTCTCTGGTAGGGGAATCCAGCAAACAAGAGGCTGTCTTAAAATTGCCAGAAAATTCAGGAGTGAAATCATGAAGCACTTATTCACACAAATGGCAGTAGAATTGTATTTGTTTCAGGTAAGAATATCAAGGGATATTGATCAAAGGCAGGTAAATGGAGTGGAGGCACAGATCAGCCAAATCTAACTGAATGATGGAACAGACTAAAATAATTGAATGGCTTACTCCTATTCTGAAGTTCCTGGACAATAAGTTGAATCACAAAATCACAGAATCACTACAGTACAGAAAGAGCCATTGAGCCCATCAAGTCTGCACCAGCCACAATCCCACCCAGGCTCTATTCCCATAGCCCCACATATTACCCTTTAATCCCCTGACACTAGGATCAATTTATCATGGCCAATCAACCTAACCCGCACATCTTTGAACTGTGGGAGGAAACCAGAGCACCCAGAAGAAACCCACAAAGACAATGTGCAAATTCCACCCAGACAATGTGCAAACTTTACATAGACAGTGGCCCAATGCCAGAATTGAACCCAGATCTCCGGCGCTGTGAGGCAGCAGTGCTAACCACTGTGTCCCTCTACCGCCCTGAATCATTCTAAGATATTCAAGGCAATAGACTAGAATGTTTTCTGTCTGTTTATAAGCACTTCTTTAAAACTAACACTAATTAATATATTTTATCAGGACAGTTAATTAACTGCTAAATCATACACTACTAAAAACAAATTTCAGTTCTTATTCAAACAAACATGCATTTGACAATATTGATATCTTTAATTTGTAACTAAAATATAACAGATCCATAACAGACTCTGTAAACCAGAAATTTTAAAAATGCATTCTGTTTTAAATATTCAGTACATTACAGACAATGTTTCGTGCAAATTTTATTTGAGTGGTGAGGAATTTGAATTCAAAAAACTTTCACTGCAATATCTCTACTGGACAGGATAATGGTCTTTAACATTAAATAGGGATGGTAAGAAACTCAGTACTTGAAATATGAAGATAAAATGGACAGCAGATATGTTATTCAATAGAGGGGCTGTGTTTACAGATCATAAGTCCAAAACAAACAATAGAGGAAGAATTAAATAAAATCGAGGTATTCTTACCCATACTGAAGAAATCTGAACTTGAGGATGGATGAGGCATACCATTTGTGGATGAAAAAGTAGGAGCATTAGGACTAAAAAACTGTCCAAATAAATCTGGCTCAGTTTGATCAGTATTAGCTGTTGAAAATGCAGCACCAAATGGATCAAAGGAGTCTGCTGAAATATAAAGTTCACCAGCAAATAAATTTGATTTGTTACCATGCCTGTCATTTGTCAATGAACAACGTAAAATGCAGAGTGCAATTACTGATTTAACCAAAAGGTGAGGAGCTGATAAAGGCAAGCTTTAGTTAGGCATGAGTTGAAGTATCAATCAGTTTGACACATTGACAATAAAAACAAAATAGTGCATATTTCGTAGATCTGAAATAAAAACACAAGTGCTGGAAAAACTCAGCAGGTCTGGCAGTAGCTGTGGGGAGAAAAACAAGCCAAGGCATTACATTGTTCAGGCAGATGCTCACCTGGACTTGAAAGGAGTACAATATTTCAGTTAGTAGGCATGTGGGAGGTGTGGTAGCACACGCACCAATAATCAAGCAGGCTATTTAGTTAATTAAGGGGCCAACTGTATTTCTTCAGAAGGAATTATTCAAAATGCAGCTAATGAAACAACAATAAAACTTACTCCAACTTATAAATCAAAGAAAGGGTTTAATAAAGAAACATCATTACTCCAAACTTGGGGCCTCATCCTGAGCCACTCCAAGCTTCCCACAATTCTACATAGTCCTTATTTATAGTGATCAGTTGGTCAGCTCTCTATTACATCACTCTGTGATTAGTCCATGTTTTAGTGGGTCAACTGATCCTTACAACTTGTCCCCTTTGGTCACATTACATCCAATACAAATTTGTCATTGGTTACATTCTAACAACTGAATGTAATTTTATGAGGTCTGTCTGCTTTTATGGTTGTTGGCCAAGCGGCCTTTATATTTTAGCTGCAATTTGAATCTAGGGCAAGGATGAACTGTCAGGGCTGAAGCAAAATTAGCAAATGTATCTGGGGACTGAGATATATGTACAATTGTGCTGCCTAGACACTTCTAGCATAGTTTTAACATCAATATGTATTTTTCACAGGTAAGCAACTCCCGAAGACAGCTCTGCAGCAGCTGACCCCTGAGGGTGCACACTAGAAGCACAAGCCCACACACCTCCCTTTTCTTGGTGCCTATCCTCTTCCTGCTCTTCCAGGCAGCATTTCACCGAGCAAGTTTCACACTGGATGGCCATTAATTAGCCTGGGGCTAAATGGGGCTAGGAACACCTTTCACATTTACTACCAGGCTTGCCAAATGCATGTCCAATGGGTCAAAAATTCAGACTAAGAAGTCTCACAACACCAGGTTCCTTCCACACACTTGACAAAGGAACACCATTTCCGAAAGCTTGTAAGATTACTATCAAATAAACTGGCTGGACTCTAACCTGGTGTTGTGAGATTTCTTACTGTGTTTGCCCCAGTCCAACGCTGGCACCTCTACATCGAAAATTCAGGTCAGAACACTTTAAGCTGAAAATGATTCTTCTTCGGAACTGGCATATTTGCAAACTCATCTTTTAAAATTATTCAGCATGACTAACATTTTAGAACAATAACTGAGTAAGGAATAGTGCTAAAATACCTGTACACTTAAATTTCTGTTTTTTGATTTATGGAGGTGTATAAAGGATAATAGCCTCAAATTACAGTAGGTAAGCAAAGTGACCATTGGGGACTTATGGATACCCTTTTTATCATGATAATTGGTCAGGAATAGGAACACATTTTCAATGGTTTCTTCTGATCAAGTGCACCCAGTTTGAACTGATAGATTCAAGTATTTAGAAGGAAATATTTTATTCCACACTGCAAAAATCTTAATAGATGACTAACAAAATGGCATTCAAGCCAAGAGTTTCAACTCCGCCCAATACAATTCATGTGCAAAGTCACTTTCTAGTTACACCCACCATTCACAATTCCTGGTTTACACAAAGATTTGAAAATGTGAATAAAAATTCTGTTCATCTATTCTTTTAAATGGAAACCTCACCATTTTGTCAAAACATTTCCGACTCCACTGATAACAACTGGGGTAATGAGAAAAATTACAATTATGCATACTGCACAAAGTTAAAAAGGTCCCTTGTCCTTCATAAAAAAAAATAGGCTGGCATACTTAAAGGTAATAAAATGACTAGGACAATAAACATCAGAAACTAATCAAAATTGAGGTGCTAACCCCGGATTCCCTCCTTTTGGGTAAATAAAGAACAAAACATCTGCATTACTACAATAATGAAGCTCAGACACATTGTCAGCTCATGTATTAAATGCATTACTCCCCCTTAGCATGCCACATAGAAGTACAACCATCCATATTTCATGTTAATTAAGTCACAATATTCACTGATGAATGGAAGGGTCCTCTAATAAAAGTATGTAATTTGAGAGAGATGAATTTATAGTGCTGAATAATTCAAGATGAGTTACACAAATATCATATTTACGTTGGCAGTCTCACACTGTTTCACAATTTTACCAATCCCATATTGCACTTTCCAAAGCTAACATGAAATTTACAGAGACAGTCTGGCAACTTCAGTCATATTCTGTTTTGAACCAGATCACATGATCAAGTGTCAGGGCTGCTCAACACGCAAATCTATTTGGCTTGGGGCAGTGAATTTACGAGGAACTTTCTGCCAAGAGACAAATAGTTCTCCTTCAGGGAGGGGACAGTGGTGGTTGTGATGGTGGTGGGAGTTGGGGGAGAGAGAGAGATGAAGAAGACAAACAGATACAACAGCTCAACCACTTTGATATCTATCTCCATCTAACCCTCAGTAAAACAGCAACGATGGAGAACTCTGCAGTCTGTGGTATTAGAAGGTGCCTGATACAAAGCACCACACAAGAGCAAAACTTTTGAGGGGAGGCAGGGAAACATGAAAATATTTTTGCCAGACACATTAACACCCTTTCTATTTCAATTTCTAGACCAATCACTCTGTTATCGAACAAAAAAGCATCCAATATTAACATATTAACCGTTCTAGTTATCTGGCAGTTGTGAGTGATATCCATCTGTAGCAATACCTACCTGCCGAAGTGTGCACTGCAGAAGGTACAGGAACTGGTTCCACTCGGGGTGGAGGTGCCCCACCAAAAAATAAATCATCCCCTCCCCCAATAAGATCAGCCGAGAACTCCTGCTGCATTTCTGATGGACCACCAGCGAACAAATCATTCAGCAGGTCAGCATTGCTAGATGAACCCTTCATTTCCACTGTAGGTGGGGCAACATCAGACTGGACATCACTGTTCAGTCCAAGTAAATCCACATTGTCCTCAGTAGGAGATTCTGTAGCTTGCTCTGTTGGTCCTTCAAAATCTGCTTCAAAGAAAAAGTTTACACTGTTCGTTTGTTCTGGCTGAGTTGGACTTTCTGGCTCATCAGCCTTCACTGTGCTGCGCTCACTGGAAAAAGCAGCAAAATCATCATCTGATGGCCCACTGTCATCCACCAAGCTTGGGTGACCTTCATCTGGAGACTGTCCTTCAGTGGCCCTGGAGTCTTCTTTTGCTTCTGACAAACAAACAAAGTGTTAGTCCCAAACTGGCTAGGTTCACACAAACTATTACAATCACTATATGCAAATATATTATTTACATTTTAACATTATTTACATTTTTACGTTTCAAGATAAATAAATGGCTTTGTTATCTCAACAACCTATTATATTTCATGTCAGCCTGGTCAGTGAATTGGTGAGCCTTTTGACCATGAGGGTCATAACAGCCAGCTGGTTACCAAACGCAAGCATTTTGCTTAAGAAACTCTAGAGAAAAGCACAGGAAAATACATCGAATTTCCCTCTCCATCATTCAGAAATGCAGAGTTCAATGGTTGTCTTCCCACCAGTTGAGACCAACTAACTCAGCACAGTTGGGGGACCTTCCTTATGTGTCTCACACGTGGCAGTGCACTAATCCAACTGGAAAATGTTCTCCAAAAATCTGTGCATTTCCTAGATGGCTCAGTTTGTGTGCCCACAGACAAGTGGGAGTTCAAAGTTGATGGGGAGTTGAGGCAGGAGTGGAGAAGTCTTCAATAGCATGACTTCAAAGCAGAAAGTTAAATTTAAAACAAACTAATTTTGAAGAACCAAAAACAGAAAATGCTGGAAAATTTCAGCAGGTCTGGCAGCATTTGTGGAGAGAGAATAGAGCTAACGTTTCAAGTCTGGATGACCCTTTGTCAGAGCTCAAAGAATGTTTGAAACATAAGAAAAGTTTGAAACAAAAGAAAAATAGGCTAAAAGTAGAGGATGCTCTGCTGTTAGTAGACACAAATATTACCTTGTCCTAAATAAATTAAAGCAGTGTACTAATTTAATGGCATTCAACAGCAGCCGACTTCAGACATTCTACATGTTTAATATTACTCAGGACAGTGTCTGCCTAATTTGCCGCAGTGAAATAATTATTTGTATTTTCCGAAGTTTCTGTATAAGAGAATCTAGGTTTAACTGATTTCACAAACACCACAACGTGCGTATTCGGGTGGCTCATTAACCTGAATAATGGAAGAGTAGGAGCTCAGTGAAGGAAAAAGGTCAATATCAATGCTTGCCCTCCAGACAAATAATTTATGAAGCCTGTCCAATATTGCTCCACGGGGTGAAAAACCTAGTAGTTTTACTTTGTTTCAATTTAACAGTAAGCATACTTAACTTTTTAATATGTTATTGTAACTGCAATATGTGCTTCTTTGGCAGGTGCAGTGTAATTTTGCTTTCAAATAAATACCCATGCAAAATAAAAATCAAGAATTATTTTTTAAAAATGAAACCTCTACTTACAGCACTGGCTGAAATCTGACCAATTCACCAAAATCAGGCAACACTCACCTTCCCAATTTAGTGTCTCAAAAAAGCTGTTGGAGGTATCACTGTTCTGATGTGATGCCTCATCTTCACTTGTATTTTGTGAAGCATGGTCTGATTTAGGGGTCTCTGCATCATACTGTGCTGTTGATCCTGGCTGTCTGGGTAGTTCAGGTTTTCCTTTGTTTTGAGAGAAAAGAAATAAATCTCAATTTTTCAGGTATGCCTTTCCTTCAAATCAATGGGCTTTCCTGAACTTTACAAAATTGTTCTCATACTGTGGCAGCATACTAAGATTCAAAAACCAAAGCAGGCATCTTCATTAAGGAAGTTCTATTTAGAAAAGTTATTCCTACCAGTATAATAAAAAATCATGTACAAAATCTAATGAAATAGTTATGCGATTCTCAGTGTCTAATAAGTATTAAAATGGCAATGCATGCTGCAGAGAAAGTGCTCAAGTACCTCACTGTCTGAAGTAGTTCCTTACATATAAATTGTTACCGTATTGCCTAGGATTGCGGGCGGCACGGTGGCACAGTGGTTAGCACTGCTACCTCACAATATCAGGGACCCAGGTTCAATTCTGGCCTTGAGTCACTGTCTGTGTGGACTTTGCACATTCTCCCCATGTCTGCATGGGTTTCTTCCAGGTGCTCTGGTTTGCTGTAACACTCCAAAGCTTAGATTGATTGGCCATGCTCAATTGCCCCTACAATCAGGGGATTAGCAGGGTAAATATGAAGGGTTGCAGGAATAGGATCTGAGTGGGATTGTGGACAGTGTAGGCTTGATGGGCTGAATGGCCTCCTTTTGCACTGTAGGGATTCTATGATTCATGCTTACAACAAATGTGTCTATAGATATAAGAGTAGTAGGACAATAGTGAGGGATGGAATTACCAAAGATATGTATTAACTGTATTCTGTATTATATAGTCTAATGGTTTTCTAAGTACTAGCAAGGGTGAAGGATCAGAAAATATGTCTGAACTAATTTTTTGAGATGACTTACACAGCTCAGTTTAGTGACCATTGTATCATATGTTACAAAATCAGGCCATTCGATCCATCGTGCCTGTATCAGTTTGATGAAACAGCTATCCAGTTCATTCCACTTTCCTTCACTTCTCCCATAGCTTTGTAAATTATTTTTCAAGTTTTTGTCCAATCTGCTTTTAAATGTCACAACTGAATCTGTTTCCACCACCTTTTCAGGTAGTGCATTCCAGATTATACCAACTCATTCTGCATAACAATATTTCTTCATCTTACTTTTTTTGCCAATTATCTTAAATGTGCCTCCTGATTATCACCCTGCTGCCATCGGAAATAGTTTCTCTTTATTTATACTCGCACAATCCTTCATAATTTTGAACATTTCTCCTTTACCTTCTCTGCTCCAAGGGAAATAATTCCAGTTCCTCGAGTGTCTACTGAAGGTGTTTATCCTCACTACTACTTTAATAAATTTCCTATGCACTCTCTCTAAAGCTTTGCCACCCTTCCTAAAGGGGGTGGCTAGAACTGTACAATTTTTATGGATGATTCATTAATGTTTAGCAAAGCTTCCTAGCTTTGGTACTCTATGCCACCATTTATAAAGCTTCTATTTAGAAACAAATAACCAAATCATCATGTCCTGCTACCTTCAAAGACTTGTGTATCTTGTCAAAGGAAAGGTCACTAACCACGAGGATAGTGACTGCAGTTTGAAATATTTCCTATAAGAATGCAGTATGTCACTGCAGAGTAATGTCACCCTTACTGAGCACAAATGTCACTGGTAACATCTTCCTATTGTTGGCAATGCCTGAGATTACAGCTTCTGAAACTGTTTGCACTTAATGAATCCGCTTAATATTAATCTTTGATGTCAAACAAGCATCTACAGAACTTCCTGAGTTAGATTGTACTCCCAAGTACTACTTGACATTGTTTCACACTTAACTTTGAACTATGCCTGCCACTGATCTGCCTGTTTGCTTTATCCGTGTTCTCTGGCATTCTTTTGCTCTTTTCCTTTCAAGTCTAAGCTTAATGTCAACTTTACACTTGGCTGTATTCCATTTGTGACACAGTTGGAGTTTCAATGGTTTTGTCTGAGGAGAATTTTTGGTTTCATTTATTCTGCATTACAGGTACAAGGTTAACTTCAAGTTACAAAGAGTTAAATAAGCTCTCAGAAATTCAGTAATAGTTTCTGGCTTGACATTAGAAAAAAAATCAGTTCATACCTAATGTGTGTTATCCTTAGAGGAAATGAGATAGCCCTTAAAATGGTTTGCCATTATGTACACAATAATGTTGAGGTGCATTGAATGAAAACCCACTGTTGCTTTTACCAGGCCTATCTCTCTCTTCATCACTCACTTTCTTGATGTTTCTTCACTCATATCCTTAATATCATGTGCAACGTGTTTATATACTTTTGTTTGCCCTTATGATTTTGATTTTTTTGTGGCTTTCTGTAATCATCATGTTATTCACTTTTGTCCTATATTCTTTGCCCTTACATTTGTAATGACATAAATTTCTTTCCATGAGCTGCGTACATGGACAAGATACTCATTTGGGTCTTTAAAACTTACCAAATTTAGATAACATCTCTTGCTGTTCTTCGCGACTAGAGAAGAGAATCTTGGGATTGAGTCCCTTTGTCATTAAGTTTTCCCATGGTGGTGTATTATTGCTGATACTGTCTCGAGGCTCTACCTCCACTTCGAGAGTTACCTGGAAAAGGTCTGGATATTTCTCCTGAATGTCACATGCATCAAGGTCATACCTGCCATACAGAATCACCATTTCATCAGAATTGTTTTACAAGAATTTATATTTATGTATCACTTTTAATATAATAAGATGCCCAATTGCTTCACAGGACAGTTATAAGCAAAATATGACACCAAGGCATAGTGGTATTAGCACTAGAATATTAATCCAGAAACTCAGCTAATGTTCCAGGGACCAGGATTCAAATCCCATCATGGCAGATGGCAAAATTTGAATTCAAGAAAAAAAATCTGGAATTAAGAATCCACTGATGACCATGAAACCATTGTCGATTGTCAGAAATACCCACCTGGTTCACTAATGTCATTCAGGGAAGGAAATCTGCCATTCTCACCTGGTCTGGCCTGCATGTGATTCCGGGTCCACAGCAATGCAGAATCATAAAATCTATGGCATGGAGACAGGCCCTTCACCCCCAAACTGGTCCATACCAACCAAAAAGCTCATCTAAGATAACCCCATTAATCTGCATTTGGCCCATATCCCTCTAAATCTTTCCTATCCATGTATCTGTCCAAATGCCTTCTAAATGCTGTCAAGGTCCTTGCTGCAACCACTTCCTCCAGCAGCTCATTCCACATACATACCACCCACTGTGTAAATAAGTTGCTCCTCAGGTTCCCATTAATTCTTTCCCCTCTTAACTTGAACCTATGCCCTCTAGTTTTTGATTCCCCAACCCTGAGAAAAAGACTGAAATCATTCACCCTAGAATCCACAGCATGGAGACTCTCAACTGCCCACAGGCAACTAGGGATGGACAGAAAATGCTGGCCAGCCAGTGACGCCCATGTCCCATGAATTAATAAAAAAAAGGAAAGATGACTAAACGTTTGGTCAAAGAGACAGGTTTGAAGGAGTGTCTAAAAGAAGGAAAGTGAGGTAAAGAGCCAGAAGTTGTAGGCAGCTTAAGACCCAAGGAAACTGAAGGTACAGTCAGGAATGTTGGGGCAATTAAAATTGGGGATGTACATGAGGACAGCATGGGTATCTGTAGAAGAATGCAGAGAGCAAGGTTGAAAACCTGTTAAGTGCCCAGCCACCTCTGGTAGTGGATGGTTATACAATCTGCCATATCCTTTCAAATCTCTTTTTCCTTGGACTTAAGGCAGTGGAGATGAGATTTGTAACAAGTGAACAGCCAGAATGAGAAGGAGTAATGGTTTTACTAGGGACTAGGTGGAAGTGGTTGTACAAATAATTTGCTGCAGAAATATTGTGGCAAATGGGGGGCCAGAGGCCAGACAGTTGGGATTTTGATAGTGGTGGTGTAAACACTTTGATGCATAGTTTTTTTGCAGGGGCAGATACAGAAAGAAGCAAGGTTGGAATGTGGAAGGTGGATGTGCGTGGAGTGTGATAAAAATAGATGATCAGAGATGGACTTATTTGTGATTGATATAATTGGACTAGCAATCATCATGTGAAATGGCAAGATCAAGGTGACAGTTGTGAAAATGGATTTGGGAGTTAATATTGGGGGAGAGATTTAAGGGGGGAGAGATTTAAGGAGGAAGAGATTTAGTGAACATAAGAAGGCACTGAACTCAGAGGAGAGAAAGAATGATGAGTTGAAATTCAAGTGTAACAAATAGGCGTACAGAGGAAAGCATTGAGGATATCGTAGTGATGGTAATTTATTGCACTTGAGAGGACAATGACTTTGAATGAAAGATAACAAGGGTGGCAAGGTGAGACGCTTGAAAGAGGAGAAATTGCCAGAGCAATAGGGGATTAGGCCAAGGTGTGATCTTGAAATAAGTGCCAAACCACCATTGTGACAGTTTTGAGGTGACAAGTGTGGAAAGTGTAGGGAAAACCATATGTTCATAAACTGTATTTTTCTTTTAAAATTTGCAAGGACATTGCATTAATTGGATACTTGGATTTTTCTTAAAGAAGGTCATAAGTTCAACATCGACTATCAATAAGCATGTCTGTTCTAGGAAACCACATGATTTCAGTCACCTGATGAGCATGGTCCTTGAAGCTGTTTGAACTGTAACTATTTTAATTGTTGGGAAAAATCTCTTTAAAGACAAAAGCCTGGTGGTTTACTGGAGATCACCTGACAGATGAGCTCTAGGTTTTGAACCTGTTGTTTGCACACTCAGTTTTGGGGAATAAACTGGGAAGGAAGGCTACCTAACTCATTCCCTCCTGCCTTGCCTAAAATTCCATGTGTGGTTATCAACCTTCAGCTAGAAATTTATCATCTGAGTATAACTTGTCTGCGTTTAGAAATCCGCAAAGCTGAGACAAGAAGAATTAATCCAGCGCTATATTCTCCTCCACGCTGAAGCTTAATGAGTGAGGACATCCAGACATCTACTGGGACCACACGAGGTCTTCACACGAGGGAGCTCTAGATCGACAGTGTCAAAACTCTGCAAACTTTATCCTTTATTTTATAAAGTCTATCTTCTCATCTGTGTAGATACCCAATCTGTTCTTTGTTTTTGTGTTAATGTGCAGGAGTATTTTTAAAAAGGGGTAGATTGTTGTATATAATAGTTCTTGCCATTTGTTTAAAAAAAGAGTGAGGAGTCGCCCATTTAAGACAGAGATGAGGAGAAATTTCTTCTCTCAGGGGTAGTGAATCTTTGAAATTCTTTACTGCAAAGGGCGATAGTGATTGGGTCACTAAGTATGTTCAAGGCTGAGATAGACAGATTTTTAATCAGTGAGGGAATCAAGGGTTATGGGGATCGGTGGGAAAGTGGAGTTGAGGATTATCGCATCAGGTCAGTCATGGTCTCATTGAATGGCAGAGCAGACTCGATGGGCTGAATGGCCTACTTCTGCTCCTACACCTTATGGTCAAAGCAAGGCAGACCTGAATACTTTTCACCATTTCTCAGTGTAATTCCAAAGATCTGTATCTAAGCTGCAGTCAAAATCTATCAGCATTGATAGACACTAATTCAAATCAACATGCAATTTAGGAAAGCAGAGACCTGAAAAGCAATGGCATTGGACTAGAGATTCAAAGACCCAGGGGTAATGCTCTGGGGGCACAGGTTACACCTCATGACAAATAGAGCAGTGAATTATTTTCTATGAATATTAAAATAATTGTGTTTCCTTGCCCTCGTTTTAGTCAAAATTATTCAACATTCAAATGCTAGGCTGAGGAAGTAATTGTACAGAAGTTGTTCAATTTAAGTAGAAGGATACAACTTCACCTAAACATTTGTGACGTAAAAAGGTGAATATAGCAGATATACACATACTAGGTTTATATTTATTGCAAGAAGATAAATTAAAAAAGACTTACTTTGCAAATTTGACCAATGTGGCATTCCTAGGTACAAATCCTGTATGGAATTGAATCTGAAACATCTTCATTGAAGTCATCTGAAATAAAATGGTCAGTCAATGCTTGCACATGTCTTTCAATCAAACATGGACTTGAAACTGAACCTTGAGACTGCTACCATCTGAGTCACGGCTGACAACGGTTCAAAAAACAAACAAAAGAAGGGAAAGGATAGGCAGTGGTGTAGTGGTGATATCACCAGACCAGTAACCCAGAATGCTCTGGAAACATGGGTTTGAATCCCACAATGACAACTGGTGGAATTCAAATTAAGTTAATAAATCTGGAATTAAAAAGATAGTCTCGGCAATAGTGACTGTGAACCTTGTCGATTGTCATAAAAATCCATTTGATTTAATAATATCCTGTAGGAAATCTGTCATCCTTACCTGTCCTACATGTGACTCCAGACCCACAGCAATATGGATTGTTCTTAAAGGCTGTCTGAAGTGGCCTAGCAAGCCACTCTGTGTATCAAAACTGTACAAATTCTATGAGAAACTGGTGAAACCAAATGGGTGACATGATATCAACCTAATAAAGGTTAATGTCTACACCATCTACAAGGTGCACTGCAGAAATTGACTTGGAACAATACACCATTCCTTCACTGTCGCTGAGTCAAAATCCTGGAACTCCCAGGATTTTGGTTGGTGTACCTACACCTCATGGACTGCTGCGGTTCAAGAAGGCACCATTTTCTCAAGATCAATTAGGACAATAGAAATGCTAGCCTAGTCAGTGAAGTCCAAATTCCATGGAAGAATTTTAAAAAAGTGAAATAACACCCACAAATTGTGTTTTGGGCACTGTAGATAAAGAAAATTAAAATGAAAAAATTAAACCAGAAGAGAGGAATAAGAAATATGCAAGTAGAACATTAGAACAGAGCACAGATCAGGGTGTGTGGTCCAAATAAGATTTCTCACAAATGCACAAAGTTTCAGGGGGAAATAAATGAGTAAATTGCAGGCATAAATTCATCTTGGCAGGTATGACAAGGTAGCCCTTATTGAGACATGACTGTTTGACATTTCAAAATGGACATTAATATACAGGGTTAGACTGTCACAGAAAGGATATGAACATGTAATCACAAAAGTGATCAGAAGATATAATGAGAAGGAGACAGCAGAGACTTTATGGGTAGAATTAAGAAAAAAGGTATTAAATACTGCAGTGAGAATTGTGTCTAGGTCCTCTGTTAGTTGGTTAATTGAACAAGTATAGCTATTAGACAGGCATGTAGCAAAAAAGCGTAGTTTTAATGAAGGATTTTAACTTCCATATAGATTGCAAAAAGAGGCAAGCACAAATCAGAAAGATAGCAAATTTGTTGAGTATATTTGGGATTGTTTTCTACAGCAGTGTGTCCTTTAGTCAAAAGAGGTTATGCCATGCTGGATTTAGCAACAAATAATGAGTCAGATCTGGTTTACAGCTTAAAGCATGCATATTCATCTAGTAGCTATCATGATTGAGTTTAATGTAGTGGTTAAAACTGAGAATAGAGAAACTGCTACTGAAGTTCTAGATTTAGAAAAGGCTTACTTCAATATAAGATAGAGAGAGACAGTACAATAAACTGGTAAATCTGTTAATGGGTGAAAACAACCATGGACAACTAGAGAGATGAGCAGCAACTTAAACCAAAGAGCAAAGGTGCACAAAAATGCAAAAAGCAGCACAACTCCTGCGAACAGGAAAAATACAAAGAACAAAGTCAACAGAACATTTTTACAATGACACGAGGGAAAAGAGTGATCAGAAGCAACGTAAGCCCCTGAAAAACTGATAATAGTATTATTGTCCATAAAAATAACAGGGTTGCATCCCTGAAATTTCAAAGGTTAAGGGGTGATTTGATCAAAGTTTTCATGATATTAGGGAAATAGAGTGAGTAGAAGACAGAAACTATTTCCAAGAGTTCAGGTGTCCTGGACTAAGGAGCAAAGTCTAAGAAACACAGCCAGACCTTTCAGGGTAGAAATTCGGAAATATTTTTAAATGCAAAGAGTGGCAAAAGGTTGAAACTCTCTTCAGCAAATGACAATTTATGCTCGAACAATTGTTAAATTTGAGAACGAGATTGATAGAGTTTTGATAACCGAAGTATTCAGGAACAAACAGCAAAGCTGGATATATGAGAGGGGTGACCTAAGTCTCTGGACCCACTTGAGTCTCCACCCACCAGGCGTGTCTCACTCCAGCAGGATTTACAATACCTCCCCACTTTCAGGGAGCTGGCGGCCCGACCCCGCTGGAGTGAAGGGGGATTTTACATTTGGGGGGCCAGTGTTCAGGGCATGGGTGGCTCTGCAAGCCAGTGTTGTAGGGTCGGAAGACTGGTCAGCAATTGGGAGGCCAGCAGTGCGGGCTATTGCCCATGCACCAATCTCAGCGCTGACAGATTTGCCCATGTGCAGTGGCCTGCTCAGCACAATGCTGTCGTCCTCTCCAGTGGAAACAGGCTCTGCCCACTGATTTTTAATGATAGCCACGCTAGTACATTCTGCAGTGCACAGAGTGTGGGAGATTCATTTTGAAAATCCCGCTGGTTTACTCCAGTTTTAATGCAAATTCAACATTTAGAATTTTTATGGGAGAATCCTACCCATGGTGCGCAGTCACAAATAGCCTCAATCTCATTGAATAGTGAAGCAGGCTCAAGGGGCTAAATGGTCTACTATTCTAATGTTCCTATTTATGGAAGTGACTGCATTCGTAATCCTCATTTTGAACACCTCAAAGTAAATAAAAGCCATTTGAAAAAAATATATTCATTCAATCAATTTCCACATCTCTGTTGCCTCTTCCTTGTGTGTCAGCATTAGAGAGTGAATCCAGATCTTATCAAGCAAAAAACTCAAGTTAAATAACTTGCAGAGTTAACAAGTGTTATTTCATCATAACCAGAGTAACTAAATCAAGAAAAATTGGTTAGTTTTTCAATACCTTTGCTTGCAGCCTTCCTCCAAGTGTTGATCTGGCATGAAAGATCACAATGAGGATATCACCTTGAACATTTAACCCCAGGGGAATTACTGCCTTGCCATCTTCCATTTTAAATTCCCTGAAAGAAGCAAATGTCAAATACTCCTAACACAATAAGGTTCAATCTAATTCTATTAAAAAAATCTGCTTGCACAAATCACAATTTTTCACGTTCAACAGTCTGACAAACCCAATGCTAAAATAGTAGTTTGATTTAACATTAGCTGTATAGTCAAGTCATGAAAAATAAATTAGGATATGTCAAGTTGATGGACTGCTTCACTAGTGTCATCATAATGAAGGTCTAAACTAGTCTCGTCAGACACCAATACATATCCACTTCCAAGAGGAAGTCTGGAAAAATTGAGCCAATCTTTCCCCTTTTACACAGAGACATTTACCACCAGATCAATAAAAGGCTGATTTGAGTTGACTCAAAACAACAACTTATACATATATATAAAACTCTTAATCCCAAGCTGCTTCACAAAATCAAGGAAGGTGGGAGGAAAAGGGTAGGATAGATAACTGAAAATAGAATCAGTGAACTAAACTGGAATTCTGTCCTCTCTGATTAGTATGGAGCAGTGCACTTAGTTGCTGCTCTATCAATCCTGTCAATGTAACATGCTCATACTTCCTATAACAATCATGTTATAGCTGAGAGGGTTTGCTAATTTAGTGGAAACATATGTCCTGGCAAACCCTGCTGCTGCAAAGTGGCTGGCTCATCTACTTAGAGCCAAAGCAGAGATGAGCCTTTCATTCCATCAGTTCAGCTGGATTACAACAGAGATCCCATGGACGCAGAGAATGAGCTCTAAATTTTAAACTGTGGCCCATCATCCAAGAACCCCCCAACCAGGAAAAATAGTTTCCTCCTATCTACACTATACGTTCTCCTCAATATGAAAACTTCGATCAAATTACGTCTTAAGCTTATAAATCCCTTGGATAAAATCATGTGATTCCTTTATATTCATTGACAATATTACCTTTATCAGTTTCAAAGGGTTTACCGTGCTCCCGACCACCCTCTTTTTCCTAATTATGAAAATATTGTGTCAATTTTGATATTTCTTACAAATTTCATTTCATACTTCACTTTTTGTAACTGTTACTGTTTTGTCACCTTTTGCCACTCTTTGCATCCTTCACGTTCACTGGGGCCTTTTTGTATGATTTTTCTTTTATCTTTATGTTGTTGCTACCTCTTTAGTTGTACATGACTGTCTTCTTTGGCAAGTAAAGCTCTTTGCCCTTAAGGGTAAAAAGTGGCTCTGTACCACATGAAAATACATTTTTTTTAAACATCTTCCACTGATTTTCTGTTGTCCTACTTATTAACAGATTTTCCCAGTTTATTGTGGACAGTGTCTAACTTTTCAAGTTAGCCATACCCAAATCTAGAACATTATTAGTTGTTTTGAATTTTTCCCTTTTGACCAGTACTTTCAACTCGATCATATTATGATTGTTATTATGTAAACTATAGACAACTGGATAAATAAGCAATATTTACCTCAATTTATCATATTCTTCAGACGTGGTCATTACTCGCTCATCACCCACATATATTTCGCAGAACGGGCGGCAAGCGTTGCGTTGTTTATTAAATAAAGGTACAGGCGTCATCACAATCGACTTGATCACAATAGATTTGTTATGTGGGATTATAGGCTCTTCAGCCATCATGTCACACATGTATTCTACGTACCTATAAGCAGCAGGAAAAAGACACAAATTATCTTTTTGCATAGTTGTAGCTTATTGCACTCCCGTTAATGTATAGCACTGCTAGAAACTGATCATAATATACTTTGCCAATACAATCTCAGACTTGTCAGTCTGAATATTCCACCATCACTAAGTTTGTCCAAGGACTTAGTTATTAATTAGTTATTAATGCTCTAAAATTTTGTTCCAGGTATTTCAATTAAACATAGATGTCCCATGGCATTGCTCATGGTCAGGGGGATATCAAATTAAGTGTGGCAATATTTTACTGGATAATAAAGTTCAATCGCTCGTGCAATTGCTCCTGGAGAAATTTTCCTGCACTTGTGCTTTATTCTTTTGTATTCTGTACATTTATTTGCCAAATATTTTCAATGGTTCTGATTTTTTATTGAGCAAGCTGTCTATGAATATTTTTCTCACTGCTTTTATCCCCTTACTATGTTTTGTTTGCTTTACTTCCACCTATTTCCCATTCTGTCTTAAACATATTGCATTATCTATGCAGTTCTGCAATCTGCCTAAGGCCATGTCCTCAGCTCGTTTCTCCACACCCCATTCTCTGCTTCAGTTGTCCATAGGAGTCTCCAATTTTCAATTTGAACTTTTTTTTAAATTCTTTCATGGAATGTGAGCATCTTGACATTTGTTGTCAATCCCTAATTCCCATGAACTAACTAGGTTGGTAGGCCATCTCAGAGGGCATTTAAGAGTTAACCACATTGCTATAGTTCCGAAGTCACATGTGGGCCAGACCAGGTAGGGAGTCAGATGGCTTTTAGCATTGAGTCCAAACTTAATTCCAAAGAAAAGTCACACATTGGACTAGAAATGTTAATTCTGTTTCTCCACAGATGCTGCTAGATCTTCTGAACTTTTCCAGTATTTTCGGTTTTTATTTCTACCAGGGTGGGGGCAGATGGTGCAATCAAGAAGGGAGAGGCTCTATAAAAGCAGGTGCGTGCATATAAATGAAACAACAAACGGGAGATTGGGAAGTCAGGCTAGAAGAAATTGGGAAAATAGGGAATCCAGAGTCTCAGGATTGGCATGTGCAGCAACCTGGGTAGGAGAGTTGGGAAGGTGGTGTGGCAGCAGGGCAGCGTTATCCCTCATGAGATTTACCAGACATCTAGAGTCTGGGAATATTCAACGAAACTGAGCTTTGGCTGTAGTGCAGGACATGGTACTACTTGGAACCACTTAACAGTTAGGGGTGCACATTGTGCTGGGATCTCTCGGTAATCAAAAAACAGTAGGGAAGGGGAGAGATGGGCTCTAGGATTTGCTGCACAGTTATCTTGCTGAGTTATTTTGTGAACTATTTATCCCATAATCTCATAAGGCCAGGCAGCTGACAATTATCAGAAAGGGAACAGCTTTTAGGAATTAAAGACAGTTAAAAGAATTTCAGGACTGCCTGCTCTGACACAGTTTCTCATCATGGTGCACCAGGTGAATTAAACTCCAGTGGCTAACACTATTGGCATAATTCATACAAAAGGTTATATTAATTCTTCATAGAACAAGCTCCCTTATTTCTCTTAGGAACACAACCTCTAAGATTCTATAAGGAGCATTCAAAGATCTTGTCTGACTTTGGAATTTAATTACCACCCTTGTGAACTGCTTGTGGACTCTTAGTACTACACTGGACTGTACGTTATTCCAGTGACACTGCTTGTTTCCATGATTAATTCTATTTGTGAATAAACCATTTTATTAGTTTAACCTGTTACAAAAATATCCCTATGTGGCTAAACATACTTTTTATTGGAAAAGATCCAAGAAATAGCAGAATCATCCATATAATATCAGTTTACAGTGTTAGAAAGGTTTGTTTGGCCTGTGGCATACTAAATCCTAGATAGTAACTGCATTAGGTTGTGTTTCCAATAACAAAAAGCATGAGCTAGTTAATTTACATAGCTGCAATTTTGACAAAAAATTTAATAATTATTAAAACAAGCTCAACCACAACTTCCTTATTATCAGATCAGGAAACTGCTCAAGAAGGAAGCATGTTCGCTGCATGGTGGCACAATAGTTAGCACTGCTGTCTCACAGCACCAAGGGCCCAGGTTCAATTCCAATCTCAGGTCACTGTCTTGTGTCGAGTTTTCACATTCTCCCCATGTTTTTGTGGGTTTCCCCCAGGTGCTTGGCTTCCTCCCACAGTCTGAAAAATGTGCGTGTTAGGTTGATTGGCCATACTAAATTACCCCTTAGTGTCAGGGGTCTAGCAAGGTAAATACATGTGGTTAAGTGGTTAGGGGCCTGGTTGGGATTGTTGTTGCTGGACTAAATGACCTCCTTCTGCATTGTAGGGAACCTATGATTTTAAAGAGTTAATCACTTCAACAAAAGCTTCTCTACTGAACAAAAAAGAACCAGTCTATTTTCTACTTACATATATAAGATGGCACGGTGGCACAGTGGTTAGTACTGCTGCCTCATAGCACCAGGGACCCGGATTCAATTCCCAGCTTGGGTCACTGTCTGTGTGGAGTCTGCACATTCTCCCCACATCTGCGTGAGTTTCCTCCGGGTGCTCTGGTTTCTTCCCACACTCCAAAGATGTGCAGGTTAGGTTGACTGGCCATACTAAATTGACCCTAGTGTCAGATGGTTAATAGGGTAAATAAGTAGCGTAATTGTAATTGTGGGGATTGTGGTCGGTGCAGACTCAAATGGCCTCCTTTTGTAGGGATTCTATGATTTGTTAAAGAGTTCACAACGATTGCTGTTTCTTTTTTTAAAATGGCTGTGCATAATAGCTTCTGAGAAGTGCATGACATAGTCATTTTATAAAATAAAATTATAAACGGAATTTATAAAGGGGCTAATTTATATTGTGGATTTACAAGTATACACTGATCATTTCACATAATCAATAAATGATGATAAACTCGACAATCATGATTTAGCAACGAGTAAACATTGTCTACTGACTTTTTATGAGTTTGTAGCAGATGGGAAATTCCTCCTATGATTAACTATTTGCTCAAGCTTAGCATTATTTCCCAGATGAGGGAATAGGAACTTGCCCTACAACCAGTGACACATTAAACCTGCCAAATGAAATGTTCTTTCTCCCTGTGATAAGGCACCATCAATATATTCTTTGATAGGCTAAAAGCACATAGCTCAGAATTAGAATGAAAGATGTGTATTAACTTCCTGCCACACTACAGGGATTCTCATTCATCTCTACTTAGACATGAGCAGAATTAAAATCAAAGATTATTTCACATTCTGTGAGCTATCACAAAACAAGTAAAAATTCTTTTGGGCTGTCTGTACATTCAAGTGAGAGATGTAAGTGAGGGGAAGTGGATTTCTTTCCATTTCAGGTACATATTGGCTACACAGATGTCACACAGCCAGATACAGAATACAGTTCTCACAGTCCTCCCAAATTTCCAACTGGACATTCCTCATACAGCCAGCAGACATTCATTCCATCGGTCTGGGCAGAAATTGAATCCAGATCCACAAAGGGAAACACATGGTGTTTAATTCACCATGCCAGTTTCTGTCTTAGAATCTTCTTATTGTGATTTTATGCGCCCATTTGTCTGCTTTTGATTGGCATCTACTCCCCAAGTTGTCATTTGTTGCAATTTCAGTTGACAGTGTGAGGTTTCTTTCATGAGCTTTTGTATTAGCAGAATTTCCTTGCAAAAACCAAGCCTGGAATTTCTTCTCCTACAGTTTGGAAGATATCTTCTCTCCATGATGCACAGAGTGGTTGACACAGAGAATCACAGAACAGAGCGCATCGCAGAGGTAGAGAAGTTGGGAATTTGACACAAATGGGAATTAGTGCAGAGGGGGACATAATTATACAAGAATATAAGTGCTGCTTTTTGCCTCCAAGGTTAGTAGTGGTTTGTGTTACAGGTAAATAATTTCATCTACATGTCAACTTAAACTAGATCAAGGGATCCATTAAAAGACTATAAATTAAATGCTGATTAAATACAAGTGAAATTAATTAAAGAAATGAAAAAAAGTTAAGTAGAAACATTAGTCTAGATGAGGTATTGCAATGGTGACATGTGGGAATTTGGACAGCACTGTGATCCCAGACAGTCACATCTGCAAATGTATTGGCATTGAGAAAATTCAGCTCAGGTTGTTGAGCTGGAGTTCAAATGCAGAACTTACAGGCTTTCATGGAGAGGAAGCATTACCTGAACACTTTGATTCAGGAAGCAGTCACACCATTTAGTTAAGGAAGCAGGTGTGTTTGGGTGTG
This sequence comes from Carcharhinus amblyrhynchos, assembly GCF_965287045.1. Lineage (NCBI taxonomy): Eukaryota > Metazoa > Chordata > Chondrichthyes > Carcharhiniformes > Carcharhinidae > Carcharhinus > Carcharhinus amblyrhynchos. Next base: position 23,428,240 of record NC_137328.1, on the reverse strand, counting down.
ACTCTGAAACAGGCAGCTAAGAGTGTCCTAGCCATAGTTCTGGAGGGAACTTGGCCCTCTCCCTTATTCAACAAGTCCTCAACAGGTATAAGGTTCTTGCTGTTCATGTGAATGAGGACAAAGCCTGCAGGATCGATGACCAAACTAGAGGATGCACTGGTTGCGATCTTTCAAAGTTCCCTAGATTCAGGGATGGAAGACATCAAATGTAGCACTGCTATTCAGGAATGGAGAGAAGAGAAAGAACACAGAGAACTATGGACCAGTTAGCCTGCTATCAGTTGTCAGGAAAACACTGAAATCCATTATTAACAAAGTTGTTACAAAGCACCTGGAAAATCAAAATATGGAAAGGCAGAACCAACAATATTTTATGAAGAGGAAATCATATTAGGTAAATATAATAAACTTGTTTTAGGGATGCAACTAGCAGGGTAGCTAGAAGGAAATGAATGAGGTATATTTTTTGAAAAAAACATTCAATACACTACATAAAACGTTATTACACAAGTTAAGGGCTCATAGCATTGAAGACAATGTATTGGGATGACGAGAAAATTGGCTAAAAGACAAAGGTTAGCAGATACTGTATTACTACTAGGGTTCTGCAAGGTTCAGTGCTGGGATTTCAGCTACATACAATCTATGTTGTTGACTTAGATGAAGGGGACAGAGTATTATTTATTCAAGCGCTGATAATACAAAGTTAAGAGGGAAATTAAGCTGTGTGGTAGATGCTGAGTTGGCAGGACATACACAGAATCAGGTTAAGTGCATTGGGAAGATCGTGGCAGATAGAATATAAGCAGAAATGCAAGGTTATTCATTTTGGTGGTAATACTAGCGACATAAAATACTTCCTTAAATGATAATAAAGTAAATTTTGGCATTCAGATGAATTTGGGTACATAGCAAACAACTGGGAAGGCCAAAGGTATATTGTATTGCAAGGGATTTGAAGTCTGAGGAAATCTTGCCACAATTGTACAGGGCTTTGGTGAAACCATCCTAGAGTAATGTGTGGTTTTAGCTGTCATTGTAAGTGTAAGCCAAGTATATCCTTGATGGGTTCCTGGGATCTGAGGGTTGTCCAATGAGGGCAGGCAGAGTAAACTGGGCCTTTACCCCCTGGAGCTTAGCAGAATAAGTAGATGCTTAGGGACTCTAAATGCAATTTAAGAGATAGCAACTGTTTCCCCTGCGCTCAGGATGAGAGGGATTGGACAGCAAAAAGGACAAATTTCAGAGGGTTCTGAATCTTTGGAATTCTCTACCATAGAAAGTTGTGGGTGCACAGTCATTGCGTATATTCAGGATCAGTACATGTTTGAACTCCAAGAATCAACACAAATGATGATCAGGTGGTAAAGTGGAGTTGCTTTTGAGGATCTTATTAAATGGTGGAGCAGATTGAAGTGGCTGAAACGGCTTTACCTTGTTGCTACTTCACATGTTGGTGTTCCCCAATTACTAACAGCAGTACAAATGCCATGTTGTGTCAACAAACTGCACAACTAAACATGTTGCTCTGTTTAACAACGTTTGCTGCATTTACATGATCTGCTCAACAACTTAACTTTACAAAATCAAATGAAATGTACCTTTTGTGAGAAGGCCAGATACCAGGTGGTGACCTCTTCATACTGAACATATACACTGCAGCTTCCGCAGTGGTGAAAAGACGACAAAAGCACAGGAAAGAACAGACCACCACTGCAGATGCTGCACGTCCATCCTGTTGAGAAAGATTTGAATTAAAATTCATAGGTATGAAAAAATTGCACATATGCATATTATCCAAATCCAGGTGTATAATATAAAGAGCTGAACACATTTTTGATCTGATGTAGGGCATTCACACCAGTTCAGGCACATAGATACTGATACCTCCACAGATACCAATATGACTATTGCTGTGACCAGTGAATGTAATCATCTTCTCGTCCGTATCTCCAGGGGAAAAGAAGGAGTTTCAACACAAGGTGGTTTGGTACTATTGCGCTGACTACTGCAAAGCATTCCATCCTGCAGTTAAGAGTCAATGCCAATTGCCTATCAAGCAGATTCAGGACTTCTAATGACAGTCAGGCACATCAGTGCTGGGGGTGACAATACTTTTATTAATGGGTACCAGCACTTTTATATTTCCAATTAAATTTCTACATGAATTTTCTGCAGAACTGATGGATAACATGTTTTTCCCATCTTTAGTCTCAACATAAACTGCAGTGTGAAGCGCCATTTAACCAACTTCAATAATGTGACTTAATGTCCAAGTTCAGGACTGCAACCACAATAACATCACAGAACAACTGCTCTTACCAACTTGGTATCAAATTAGGGGCAATTCTGCATCCCATGAGGAACTGCACTGAGATTACCCAAATTTCAATAAACCAGTGATCATATCAAACCAGGTCTTAAGAAACTCCAGTGTTTAAACCCATTACATCACTAATTACAGTTGCTATGAACTGAGATTTGTTTCTACATATGCAGTTTACACCAAATCTACCATTCAGCGTCCTACATTAAATCTGCCCCGGTTCAATATTGGCAGTATTTGCCAGCCTCTCGCTTTGACTCTTCCAACTTCACGATAACTACCCAAAAATTAATCAGAAACTGTAAAAACACACTGACCAACCAACTTCTTCCCTCACATCCACTTTGTTACTGAGACTATTTTTCTTCCACCTGTACAAGATTGTTCACGTGTCATTATCTCCACCAATCAGCAAATGCATGTCTTCAACACCTGCAGGTTCACCTTCTCAATGGTCATCCTCACCATCAAAAATCTCCACAAACTTGTAGAAATTCAAAACATTATAGTCTGCTCTCTCAAACTCCTGCATTTGCATCATTCCTATCCTCTCCAAACAACTCGATATTCTAAGTCCCAGTAAATAGATTTCAATATTGCTGTTCTCACTTACAAATCTCTCCACATTCTTGTCTTGCTCAATTAGTGATGCTTAGTGAGCCTTAGTGGGACAAATTCATTATGCATCACTAATCCATTCCCTTTAGTGGTGCTCAATTATTCAGCCACTGTGTTCCTATCTGCTAAATTTTATCTCAATTCCCCCTGGTTTTCCAACTTTTTTTCTGTTCTTAAGCCTGTTACCAACCCTTCACTTCAGAAAAACCACTGCTTTGCCTGTCCTTCCATCCTTCCTCTTCTTCAGAATGCAATTATGTTCTCCTTAACGTACATAATTCAAGACAATATGTCTTGCAGCACAAAGGGAAATTAAACTTGATGTATGTTGTTTCAGCTTCCTATGAGATAACAGCACTTATACTGGGTTATTCTGATTTTTCAAAAGATATTTATACATGTAGAACATCTATTAGTTCGTCTTCATTTATCCACACAGAAAGAAATTACAGTTCCTGAGTGTCACACGTAATTGCTTCTTGAATGATTTCAGGATTTTCTGCCTCCAAAACTATCCAGAAGTTCATACCATGAATGCTTTATACCAAGAACTAAATTATGTTTTAACATTTTGAACTCAAATCGCTTTTCCTACTAGTTTAAAGTAATGAGAAGAATTTTAGCTTTTTCTATTTTCTAAACTATCATATAAACTTCTATAAAATCATCTCTCAGATGCCGCCTTGCCGACAATGCCTTCTGACAAATCATAAAAACACATTTCCGCACTACTTACAAGACAATGGACAACACAAATGTTCTTCTGATCTTGTTTCAACCACAAGTGCATATTCTTGCAAATGTTGTACAAGTTTTGCAGACTTGGGGCACGTCGTGTTGGCCAGCCACATTCAGAAACCTATGGTTATTAAAAGCAGAGCAATATTTTACAAAATACTCTTGTACCTTGATAAAATCTGAATACATCTTAATGACCTATCTAAATGCAATCCTCAACACTGCTGTATCGGTTTAACTGTACTGATAAGTTCAAGTATCGCATCTATCGATGTAAAGAAAGTATATTTAAGTTCATACTGCTGGACTTTTTTTTGTGGGGGATTATGTGCTTTCATTGTCAGGTTCATGGATTCAAGTTCAACTTCAGTAACGTGAGCGCAAATTCGAGTACTCAAAGAGTGTTGCACTAACAGAGATTTCGCACATAAGAAATTAAATCGAGGCTTCCGTCCTCTCTCTCAGAATGAATTAAAAGATCCCATGACACTAATGAAGAGAAGGGAAATTGTCTCTTGGTTTCCTGGCCAGTATTTAATTTTGCAAGGAACACCAATAAGAAATAGATTATCTATTGTAGTCTCATTGCTGTTTGCAAGACGATGTTGTTGCAAATTGGTTACCAAGTTTCTAACATGACAACAGTAGCTACTTTTCAAAAGTACTCAACTGGGTGTAAAGCGCTTTGCAATTTCTTATGTTCATGAGAGTTGCTGCATAAATGATTTTTTAGTTGAAATCACTTACTTAGATACAACACTGCAGTATAATGATACTGAGCTTTAAGCAGAGTATATGAAACTGAACAAGTTTGAGGACAAGTTCAAGTGTGTGTCAAAATCAACCTCTATACTTAATATTAGAATGTAGAATTAAATCTAGTAGCATTTTTAAGCCTGTTGTTAACAAATATTTGCAGTTGCAACTGCAGCTTGGGTAGTAAAAGACCAGAAAATGAACTTTTCAATTCTAATTATATGTTACATTCTATCCATTAAATTCCAAAGACATAAAATAATTTGACTTTCGCTTTGGTGGATTAATAGATTTGTGCAATATTGGAGTACATGAAACCAGGTAGTTCAAGCTGATTCCATAACCTGTACAGTTAATACATGTCAGCTATGTGACAAGAACTGAGAATACAAGTGCTTGACGTTTATTTATCAGTGTCACAGGTAGGCTTACATTAACATTGCATGAACTGTTGTGCCACTGAAGTGAGCTCTGGAGTGATAACATGAGGGAATAAAATTAGTTCAAAACCTTACACCTAACTGCTAACATATGTTGAGATGTATGAATGTCAGCTAAGTATGAGATCAGACTCAACTGGCACGCAGCACAGTGGCACTATAGTTAGCACTGCTGCCTCACAGTGTCAGGGACCCTGGTTTGATTCCTAGCTTGGGCTACTGGCTACGCGGAGTCTGCATGTTCTCCTTGTGTCTGTGTGGGTTTCCTCTGGGTGCTCTGGTTTCCTCCCACAGTCTGAAAGACGTGTTGGTTAGGTACATTACCCATGCTAAATTCTCCCTCAGTGTACCCAAACAGGTGCCAGAGTGTGGTGACTCGGGGATTTTCACAATAACTTCACTGCAGTGTTAACGTAAGCTTACTTGTGACACTAATAAATAAACTAAGACTGCAATGTTCTCAACAGTTTGCCTTGGCTCATAATACTATCACTTTTAGGTGAGGAATTTGAACATTGAATTTACCACTACTATTGATGCAACTTTGAGAGGAAAAACTACAAAATTGGAGGTTAAAAGGTAAAGAATTTAACTCTTTGAGGTGCAAATCATTCCTTTGTTAACCCTAGTACTCACATGGGGCATCCCTGACTGACCTCCCTGTGGGCCTCATGGAATACAAGTTCCCGTGGTAATAGGCAATTGCCTAACTAGGTGGAACTCATATTCTGAGCCCTGGATAAGGCAGACTCCTGATAGGGTCCAATGATCTTTCATCCCAGTTTGGACTCACATACATGTACCACAGGGCAGTGGTCTAACTTTTGCTTTGATGAATAAAGTTTGTTCCTTTACAGTTGGCTTCCTCAGTTATTCCTTAATGCAATTCTACAAAGTTAGTGGCCCTCCAAAAACCTGCATAAATCTAACCCCATTTTCCTTTAACAACTTCACATTTGAAAATAATTAATATACTGTTCTTTATTTAACAACCAAGTTATCACTGACCATTAGCGTTGTCAATTAAAAAGGGCTGATATAGTCAGAAAATAGTAACAGTCTTTGATAGTTCATCATTCATTCTGAAGTTCCATATTAATGCAAAAGATCATTCTTATAATATTTTCGGCTAATAATCTCATAGGTCTATCACTAGTTGCATAGCTCAAACGAAAGCAACACATGTTAACTCAACTTTAGAAGTGATTACAGTTGAGAGATTTATCTTGAAGATGTAAACTTACGTTTGCAATAAAACTTTAAAATAACTTTCAATTGTCTCATTTCAAATCTAAAGCAACTTTAAAGTTTTTCATTAAAATGCAATAAACCAATGCATTTTGTTTTGATTTCCTCAACATTTTTCCTTAAGATCTGATATGCAACATTATTTTAAGGACATAACCAGAACATCCGTGACTTTTGTTTTAAACAAAAAGGCATAGTTTTAAACAGACAGTTGAAAATAAGTTGGCTGACCAATTCCCACATTCAAAGGTATCCAGCAAGATGCCATCCACATCAATCAGTGACTGGATCTTTGTTTATGGAAAAATTCAGCTGAATAGCCATGTGTCAATCATATCACTGCATATGCAGCGACACTGAACCAAGCAACAAAATACAAAGTGACAGAAGCAACCATTAATTGCACAATGTAATTTTAAATCTGTTTAATATCTAAATATGTATGTAGTTTCTTATGAAAAAAATGAAATAAAATTGAAGAATTCAAAGCTTAAGCAGTGCAAAATTGATGTCTCATTTCAATTCATCTTTTACAATTCTTATACATACCCTGTTATGGAATTTGGTGGATCTGTAGGTTCGTTGCGAGAGATTGTAAACTGCATAATGTCCTGGATGCCGGGAATCTAGAAACAATCTAACATCTTCAATGTTGTTTTTGATTGCAGATTCAACACCTTCAGCTGGGAATGACATAACTGGGGGAAATACAAATACATATTACAAATACTAGGCATAGAATGCATGTACTAAATTACAATTAATTCAAATTACTCCAGAACTCCTTAATTGGATTACTGTCTTGTCCTCCCTAGTGTTTATTATTCCCTGTGGAAAACATTTATGTGAGAATTGTAATTAGAATGACTATTCTATAATTATTGCTCAACATTGCAGAAGCTAATTCATAGAGCATAGAATATAGAACTGTACAACACAGTACAGGCCCTTTGGCCCTCGATGTTGTGCCGAGCTTTGTCCGAAATCAAGATCAAACTGTCCCACTTCCTATCATTCTAGTGTGCTCCATATGCCTATCCAATCTTGAAAATTCCTAAAGTGTCCGACTCCACCATCACAGCAGGTAGTCCATTCCACATCCCAACCACACTCAGAGTAAAGAAACTACCTCGGACATCCATCCTATATCTCCCACCATGAACCTTATAGTTATGCCTCCTAGTAACAGCTATATCCACCCGAGGAAACAGTCTCTGAACATCCAGTCTATCTATCCCCCTCATCATCCTACAAATCTCTATTAAGTCACCTCTCATCCTCCTCTACTCTGAACAGAAAAGCCCTAACTCCCTCAACCTTTCCTCATATGACCTACCCTCCAAACCAGGCAGCCTGGTAAATCTCCTCTGCACTCTCTCCAATACATCCACATCCTTCTTATAGTGAGGTGAGCAGAACTGCACACAATATTCCAAGTGTGGTCTCACCAAGGTCCTGTACAGTTGCAGCATAACCCCACAGCTCTTAGACTCAAACCTCCTGTTAATAAACACTAACACATTATAGGCCTTCTTCACAGCTCTATCCACTTGAGTGGCAAACTTCAGAGATCTGTGGATATGAACTCCAAGACCTCTCTGTTCCTCCACATTCCTGAGAACCTTGCCGTTGACCCTGTAATCCACATTCAACTTTGTCCTACCCAAATGATTCACCTTGCACTTATCAGGGTTAAACTCCATCTGCCACTTTTCGGCCCAGCTCTGCATTCTATCAATGTCTCTTTACAGCTTACAACAATCCTCCACCTCACCCACTACTCCACCAATCTTGGTGTCATAATTCAGAATCTCTTATTATGGATCACCCTTTAATTGTGCCTTTTGTCAATTATTTGCCTTATAATAATTGTATATTTTTCAAGGACACTTCCAATCAATTTTCTTTGCAAATGCCATATGTTTATAGAAATAGCATTTTATGAACAACAGAAAATAAGAATTTTCTGTTCAAGACTTGAAATCAAACCATGCAAAAGCCTCAGTATAGAATTGTAGTAGCTAGAGATGTTTTTAGAAAAGTACATTGAGAATCAAGTATTTTTTTGTTTCTAATATAATCGCCTGTATTTTGTGAAATTGGAGTGGGCACAGAGGCTTTGCTGCAGTTAAATTCAGGATCAACAATTTCAAAGTTCATTCCTGTATTTATAATTTTGTAAAGTTTAACAAATATGGAATGGAATTATACACAGTTGTGCCATAGAATCCAAGCCATGAACAAGTGATTCTCAGTTAACTGCTGGCCTCAAATTTTACTTCTTATGAAAAAACAATCTACTGCTGAAAGTGGTTTATCAGACATGCTCATTTGTATGCAAGTAAGCTTTATCCCTGAAACACAAAGACTGCCTGACTTACCAGCGATTCTTGAAGTAACATATGAAATGTCCAAATCTCCTTTAGCATAGCTAGTCAAAAAAGCATAAAAACAGCACATAAGAACAGACTGTAAAGTAGGAAACAGTAAGAGATACAGTTTAACTCTTGAACAAGGAATGCACCATAATCCAGAATGAAACAATAATCGAAAGTGTTAGAAAAATTCAGCAGGTCTGGCAGCATCTGTGGGGAGAGAAACAGAGTTAACACTTTCAGTGCAATATGACTCATCTTAAGAGCCTCAAACAGTTCTGGAGAAATCAGATCAGACTTGAAACACCAACTCTGTTTTATACTTGTACAGATGCTGCCAGACCTCCTGAGCTTTTCCAGCATTTTCTGTTTTTATTTCAGGTCTCCAACTACCGCAGTATTTTGCTTTTACGGAGTAATTTTATTTGGATTCTCAAGAATCACACATGGGACACAGTCAGTATCCCAATTACCCATTTCCTTCGTGTAAATGTGAGCTTAAAACAGAAAGAGCATCCAATTAATCAGACATAATTTATAATTCATGACAAATAAAAACCAAGAGCTCAGTTAGAATTCATCATAGAAGAGGTTACCAATGCATCACACAGGAGGTTGTCATTCAGTCCACTGTGTCTGTGTGGGACCTTTGAAAGAGAAATCTGAAGTAGTCCTATTTCACTGCCTTTTTTCACAATTTTTTTCCTTTTCAAAGATATATCTAAGCCATTTCTGAAACTTAATCTTTTTAGGCAAATCATGTAGAACACAAATTACCCTTGGCACAGAGACCAAAACAGAAATAATGAATAAAATTGACAAAGATAGTTTAGGAAAGAATAATCCTTGCAAGTTTTTCTTCATCAAATATATCTAATTCTCTGTTGAAAGTTGTGACTGAATTTATTTTCACCATCCTTTCAGATAGTACGTTCAAAGGCATCACAGACTTTGCAGAGAAAAAAAATTTTCAACCTCTAACATTTTTTGCAATCACCTTAAACCTGTGTTCCCTAGTTATCAACTCTTCTACCAATGGACACAGTTCCTCCAGAGCAAAGCCCTTCACAATTTGAACGCATCTCTATTATATCTCCCTTTGACATTTATGTGCTCTCTCCCAGACTCAGCTTTTCCAATCTCTCCATTTAACTACCATTCCAGCAAATTGATTCTACAAAGCCCCCTTTGTAAAGCCATAACATGCTTCCTAAAGTGTGCTGCCCAAATGTGGTTCCAATTTGATGCCCCTCCAGTGATTTGTAAAGGTTAGCATAACTTCCTGGCTTTTGTACTCTTTACCTCTGTTCATAAAACCCGGGTTCCTGAAGAAACATTCCCCTTAATTTGTCCTTCCACCAAAGATTTGTGTTTGTGAACCCCCAGGTTTCTCGTTTCCTGCACCCTCTTTATAAGTATTCCACATAGTTGACCATTATCTCTCCTTGTTCTCACTCCTAAAATGCATCACTTTACACATTTCTGTACTAAATTAAATGCCATGTGCCTGCCCATTTCACCAGTCTTTGTCTCACTGATGTCTGGTACTATGCTTCTTGCTATTACTACATTTCTAAGTTTTATTCCATGTGCAGACTTTGACATTTTGCTTCCCACACAAACATTCCAAGTCATTAATATATTTAGAAGGAACTGTGGCTCCAAAATGACCCTGTTGCACAAAACATTCAGAGCTCCAATTGGCAGAGACACACCAATTCAGGCCAACCCATTTATACAGGTATCAACGGAACTCTGGAGCTCTCTTTTTGCCCCTCTCAAGCAACGACGATGGATACTGGAACAATTGGAGATTTCAAGATTGAGACAGATAGATTCTTTTTGGCAAGATATAATAGGATTTGGAGAAAGGCAAGAAAAAAATGTAGTTGAGATGTAGATATACCATTATCTAATATTCAAACAAGCATTTAATTTTTCAGTAGCCCACTGAACAAAATAAAGCAAATGTGATTTTGACTAAGTAACTTTAAAGGAACATGTTATAAAGCAACATGTTTTAAGACATCCTTGTGAGGGGGAAGGGGAAAAAGGTAGTATACATGTCTGAAGTCACATTATCCCAAAATGTTGCATGTAATGGGAGATATTTCTGTATGGCCCCTTGTATTTAAACTAATGATTAGAGGTTATGATGACACTAAAGTGTGAGGGAACTTTCCAGACATTTGCTCATGTGCCACTATAAGAGCGAATGATGGACATTATTAAGGTAAAGAGGTAAAGGCTTCCAGGAATTAATTTATCATAGAATCATAGAATAGAACCCTACAGTGCAGATAGAGGCCCTTTGGCCCATCGAGTCTGCACCGACCACAATCCCACCCAGTCCCTACCTCCATATTCCTACACATTTTACCCGCTAATCCCGCTAACCTATGCATCTCAGGACACTAAGGGGCAATTTTTGCATGGCCAATCAACCTAATCCGAACATCTTTGCACTTATCTGTGGATGTTTCTCCATGGATGGGGGCAGATTGAGTATCATTCAGTGACATGAACAGTGTCATTAGTGGACAACTCTTGAATTCATGCAGCTAACATTTTGTTTGCCAATGGGGCAAATGCTGTGGACACAGCAGGTTTCCACAGAATGAAGGTATCATGACTGTTACCAAGATATTAGACATTGACCTTCATGTTTTAATGATCACATATCAGCTGGAAATTGAGGCAGTGGAATCCCTTTTGGTTCTAGTATACAGCAGATTTGACAGCAATGTGCACGCAATCAAAAGCACCTGTACCATGAAAACGCCTGCAAAGTAAGCAAAACTGGGAACACTGTTTGACTGGTTCTTTCTGGCAAGAGAGTATATAATGGACTTAATTCTCTTTGGAAAGGGAGAGTCAATGAACTCCCTTACACAACAAGGGATGACAGACTCAGAAATCACTAATTCCATCCTCCAATCATAGCTTAGCATTCATTTTTATTTACTTTACTCACTTTAAGAAATATTTCTACCCACATATAAATGTAAGCTAGTTAATATTGTTCAGCTATGTGAACAGGAGTGCTGAAAACAATACCTCGCAACAAACACTCAGCAGAATTTGAAGAATCATATTTAAAGGATCCAATATAAAATAAGATAAAATATATCCCTAAATTTAACAAAGTTTGTCATGAAAAATGGAAAAGAATTATTTCTGAAAAACTGATAAGTAAAGCCACAGCACACTGAAGGTGAACACAAAACACTGTAACACTGCAAGGCAGTATTTTTAACATTAGTTGCAAATGCATATGCCATCACAGTATCAAACAAATGTAACTCAGGTCAAATTGAACTTTCCCTATCATCGTTCACAGAAATTATACCTAATCTCTGCAACCTAGCAATGGAAAGATGACATGTTTAAACAATTAGACTCTTTAATTACTAGATTAAAGAGGGAGACATTTTGGTAAGGTATTGATGAACTTTAAATCTTCTAAAAATGTGACAGCAACTTGGTAACTCCTCAATCCTTGACATTTTACAAAACTGAACTGAAGGATGCCTTAACAATGACCACTGGAACATTCAACTTCAGCAACAGCAAATTACAGGCTCTAAAAGTTCAATTAGCTGGATTTCACTTCACAACTCTTCCCCTTTGAATTACTCTTCACGACTGTCTGATGCTAATGCTGGATGTGCAGAATTACAATTGCTCCATTCACCAATCCAAACATTCCCGAAATGCAACAGCGCAAAATAATTCCAAAATATAAAACCAGGGACAGAGAAAAACATAGCATCCTTCAAACAAATCTGCATTTGTATATTTCAAATCATAGAATCTCTACAGCGCAGAAAGAGGCCACTCAGCCATTGAGTCTGCACTGATTCTCTAACAAAATATCATAGACAGGCCCTTCCCTACATCCCATCCTTCGAACACATTTCCCATGGCTAATCCATCTAACCTACAAATCTTGACACTAGGGAGCAACTTACCATGGTCAATCCACATAACCTGCACATCTTTGGAACTTGGGAGGAAATCAGAGCACCCAGAGGAAGCTCACGCAGACATGTGGAGAACTAACAAACTCCATACAGGCAGGCAGTCACCCGAGGCCAGAATTGAACACGGGTCCCTGGAGCTGTGAGGCAGTAGTGCTAACCACTGTGCCAACATGCCGCTCATAAATCTGGGTACTCCAAGCTTAAAGTATTGACAACTTTTTAAAACATCACTGGCTGAAAGGATTTCAAGGCCAATTAGAACCTTGAAAATGTGTCAGCCTGCCCATTCTACTGATATTCCTGACAAAGCATCCCCAAGTTCTTCCTTTCCTTGCTTGCCCAACAAATAATATTAAACTAACAGTGTTTATAGTTGTAGCCCTTCAAACAAAAAAACATGCAAAAACACCTCTATTGAGATTAAGGAGATTGGTTAATGAACACCATTCAAAAAGTGAGCAAATTCCAGTTATTACAAACCACAACTTAGCAACACACAGACAAACTAAAATATTTACCTGGGATTGCTACCAGAGGCACAGAGGTGTTAAGAAAGAAAAAAAATTGAGTGAATATTCAAAACATAAGCAGTAACAAGAAGCAACACTCACAATGGGAAACAAAAGCAGTGAACACATGATACTCATCAATACTAAATTAAAAAAAACACATTCCTGAGCAAAAATTTGAAAATTAAAAGGAAATGAAAAGTATCAAAAAATTGTCTCTCCAATTGAAATAATACAATTTAATGTTCTTTTGACTGATACCCCAGATTCCAGAAAAAGTAATCATAACACAACTCATTCAAATTTACTAATGAGCTGTCATCAAATGACAAAAGCAAATGGAAACCAGGCAATCCTTTGGGGCAGACACTATTCTCCTCCAAGTTGACTTATCAGCAAAACAACAGTGTTAACTATGAAGGATACATTTGTTCGGTTAGCTTACACTACGAAGAGAGGGGAGAAAAGACAAAGCTCTGATTTGTTGCCATCTTTACATCTTCCGTGTCCACACACATACTTTAGCACAATAGCTGCATATAATTCTGCATTCAATTCCAGAAAATGGGCATGATACTGCGGAATGAATTAACGTGACTGTGTTCTTTTCAAGCAGCTAAATTATATGTCCATTCTAAACTCAATTTTTTAAAAAATAATTATTTAAACATTTGACAGGTATGCTGAATTTGTCGTCATTTTCTTCCATTGCTATTTTTCTTCGAGTCCTTAAAATCTATGATTCAAAAGAACATATCAAGAACAATCAATGATGGGAACGAGCACCTCCATTGGCCTCACGTCATGCAGAAATTGTGGCACAACCTAATCTGACGTCCAACGTTACAATTATGTATCACTTGGTTATGAAGGACTATGTCCTTCCACAAATACCATTTTAAGAGTGCAGCCAAGAGCGACATCAGGATGGTAAACTAAAGTGCTTTTCTATTTTTATATAAAAATGTTCACACCCAGATTACTAATCAGAGTCAGCTGCAAACTCTGGCACTGAGTGTCTATCCAAAAAAGTGTGAATCTATCTGTACAAATTGAGTGAAACATCCTTATACGATAAATACTGGCAAAGATGATGGAAATCAAGATAATTTTGAAATAGTATGAATCCAATAAATGAACTTAATCCATGAAAAGATGGATAAAAATTAGCAAGAAACTTGGCATCTACAGTAACAGGTTAGCTAGAAACTGCATTCTTTCAGCAGCAACTCGAACGTGACTGATAAGTAAATAGGTTTCCTTGTAATCAGAAGAGGAAAGGTGAAACAAATTTTGAAAGATTTGTAGATTTAATTGTTCTAACAATTCCACAGTTCCGATATTCTGTGAGAATTAAGTTCCTGACTGTTGGCACTATGGAACACCTACAGTGAATTGTGACAACAGTAAACACGAGCAGTGAAACGTGACGACGGTGATCACAAGCAGGGAAACATGACGACAGTAAACATGAGCACAGGAATGTGACAATAGTGAACATGAGCAGAGAAACGTGACGATAGTAAACACGAGCAGAGAAATGTGACAACAGTGAACATAAGCAGTGAAAAGTGCCGACAGTGAACACGAGCAGAGAAACGTGACAATAATGAGCATGAGCAGAGAAACGTGACAAAGTGAACACGAACAGAGAAACGTGACGACAGTGAACACGAGCAGAGAAACGTGACAATAATGAGCATGAGCAGAGAAACGTGACGACAGTGAACACGAGCAGAGAAACGTGACGACAGTGAACACGAGCAGAGAAACGTGACGACAGTGAACACGAGCAGAGAAACGTGACGACAGTGAACACGAGCAGAGAAACGTGACGATAGTGAATACGAGCAGAAAAATGTGACAATAGTGAACACGAGCAGAAAAACGTGATGATAGTAAACGAGCAGAGAAATGTGACAACAGTGAACATAAGCAGTGAAAAGTGCCGACAGTGAACACGAGCAGAGAAACATGACAATAATGAGCATGAGCAGAGCAACGTGACGATGGTGAACATGAGCAGAGAAATGTGACAAAGTGAACACGAGCAGAGAAACGTGACGATAGTGAACACGAGCAGAGAAACGAGATAACGGTGAACACGAGCAGAGAAACATGACGACAGTGAACACGAGCAGAGAAACATGACAATAGTGAACACGAGCAGAGAAACGTGACGACAGTGAACACGAGCAGTGAAACGTGACGACAGTGAACACGAGGAGAGAAACATGACAATAGTGAACACGAGCAGTGTAACGTGGCAACTCAAATAATTGTTTCACTATCACATCCACTTACTTGGCAACTGACTGGATCATCTTTGAGGATGTGTCCTTGATGTTAGTCAGAAAACGCTCTGTGCCTCCTCTGAGAATATCAAACAACCCCCCAGGGTGCGATACGTCATTCTCAATACCTAAGGAATAAGATGAACAAATAATCCTTGACAGATCGACACCCCATTTTTCAATTGCCTTGATCCCTTTTGCACATTTCCTATAACCTGCCTTCTATCACAGAATCATTATGTTTTCAATCATTCAAGGAACGTGCACATCACTGCATACCCAAAAATATTGCCCAGCCCTAATCGCCCTTGAGATGGTGGTGCTCAGCCGCCTTCTTGAACTGCTACAGTCCATATGGCGTATGCCGACAGTGCTATAAGGAAAGAAGTTCCTGTATGTTGACCTAATGCTGGCGAAGGAACAGCAATATAATTCCAAGTCAGAACAGCGTCTGGCTTGAAGGAGAAGTTCCAGGTGGTGGTGTTCCCAGATATCTAATGCCATGTCCTTCTAGGTCGACAGGCTTGATGGTGGTGTCTGGGACATTGCCTAAGTCTGCTGCTTGACTATTCTGTGAGACAGCTCTCCCAATCTCCCAACAAGCCCCCAGATATTTCAGAGGAGGATTCTGCAGGATCAACAGAGCTGCTTCGTTTCCAGCACCTAGGTCAATGCCAGGTGGTCCATGTGGTCTCATTTCTTATTGACTTCTTTTTAGCGGTTTTATACAATTGAGTGTCTTGTGAGGCTTTTCTCTTTTTAGAGAGCAGACCAGATAAGGATGGCAAATTTCGTAAAGGGTATTAATGAACCAGATGGCCTTTTCCAATAATTGACAATGGTTTGGTTTTCTTTCGTTCCAGACTTTTAATTCCAGATTTTTATTGAATTCAAATTTCATCACCTGCCATGGGATGAAATTCAAACCCAGGTCCTCAGAGTATTACCCTGGGTTTATGGATCACTAGCCCTGTGACAATACCATTACACCACTGCCTCCCCCAACTGTAATAATTTTTTTTCCACAGAAAAATTTTGAAAACTGACTGCACTTATATATGGAGATGGCTTAAACCAATCCAGGCTTTTCTAGAAAGAGTAGATCTAAACAACTTTGCCCCATTCAAAGGTACAAGACATCTATATATGCTGCCAGGGACATCAGACAGACCCACATTACTCGCTAGATTCCCCTTTTACAATCCAAGTTGAACAGGTGGCTAAAATGATCATAAACCACTCACTGTGTCAGTAAAGTGTTTCTACAACACTTAAAAAGTAGAAATTTCTAAAGTGACTTTACTGATTTGAATATCATACTATCCGGTATCATACTAGGCTGATACCAGAGTTGAGGGGGTTGAACTATGAGGAGAGGCTGAATAAACTAGGCTTGTACTCATTAGAGTTTAGAAGAATGAGGGGAGATCTCATTGAGACATATAAGGTGATGAATGGGATGGATAGGATAGAGGTGGAGAGGCTCTTCCCGCTCAGAAAGGACAGTAGGACTAGAGGGCACAGCCTCAAGATAAAGGGGGGGCGGTTTAGAACGGAGTTGAGGAGGAACTTCTTCACTCAAAGGGTGGTGAATCTCTGGAATTCTCTGCCCGTTGAAGTGGTGGAGGCTGCCTCGCTAAATATATTTAAGACGTGGGTTGATAGGTTTTTGATAGGCAAGGGGATTAAGGGTTATGGGGAGAGGGTGGGAATGTGGAACTGAGACACGACAGATCAGCCATGATCTTATTGAATGGCGGGGCAGGCTCGAGGGGCTAGATGGCCTACTCCTGCTCCTATTTCTTATGTTCTTATGAATGAAATTAGAGAAGTACAATATGCAAAATGGAGAATCTCAGTGCAACCAGACATAAAATGGCACTGAATTGACCCTAACCAGGGCACATGTTTTGACTGTATGCTCCACCAAAACACAATGGCCCAGATCTTCCCATCAGAGTCTGAACTCTAGGCCACGATTCTCCCATTGCAAGTCGCAACTTTTCTGTCGGGTCGCGGTGGGAGACGTGTGTCTGCAGCCTTGAACAGGGATTTGCGCATACGTCGGGAATGCATGCGCAGCTCCCAAAGCCAGCAAACAGTCACCAGCCACATTGGAAACCGGCGGGAAGGCAGCTAAGTCATTTAAATCTTTCCTGCATGTATTTAAATATGTATATTTCAGGTCCCAATTGAATCTCCCACCCTGCCAGAGTACTCATTCCACTGGGTTCTGACTATCTCCCCACGTTTGATGAATTAGCAGGAGACCCTTCCGGAATGAAGGGGCAATCAGGGGCCCCCCAGGGGATCGGGCATTGGGTGGTGCCCCCTAGACACTGGCACCCTGGCTGTGCCAGCCTATGCTCCCTGACACTGCCCAAAGCGAAAAGTACCCATGTCCAGGGGACACCTTGGCACTGTTCAGCAGGCATCAGGAGTGCCAAGGAGGCAGGGCCTACTGTGGACTGGATATAGGGGTGGTCAGTGAGGATGGGAGGTCCCACTGCCACCTTGCACTAAAGATTGGTCTGGGATGGAGGGAGAACAGCAATTGGGGCAGGCTGGGGGGAGGGGTGATCTGCAAGAGGGGGGAGGCCGCCTGCAGGGGGGGGTCGCTAGTGCTGGGGGCTGGGGCCTGACATTGGGGCACTCCAGAATGTAGGGCGTCGGGGCTGACCAAGGAATTATTGTGGGGGCTGCGATCGGGCCAGGGGTGAGGGGTGGGGGGAGACTTTGGGGTTCCCAGGCTGGCCAGCAAACAGGAGATTGACACTTTGGGACACTGCACATGCGCAGAGTTCCAATACTGTCAAACTCCAGAGCAAGCTCCCCACCACCCCGCTCTCTCCCCCCGCCTCCGGGTTTTTAATGAGATTCCCGACTGGGACATCTTCTGTGCGGAGATTCAGGCAAGAAGCTGAACTGACAGAATAGTTGGGATTTAGAACAATTTTCCTGCCAATTCAGCACTTTTGGCAGAATCGCCCCCGTAGATTCCAACCCTGATCAAACAAAACACACCCACCTGTCCTTCTCTGATTTCCCTGGACAGTCTTCCAGTGGAGCATCCTGCAGAACTCTTTAAAATGCCCAACATAAAATTCCCATTATAAACAACCTTCTTTGTGATCTTATTTTATGGTGTTGCAGTGATTTCGATTTAACAGGGCTATATGCTCCAAGCACACTAATCAGTCCTCCGGGTGGGGCCTGTCACTGTAATTCTACAGATTCAAAAGTAAAACAAACCCAGAGCCTCTCCTGTTTGTTAATATATGAATTAATCAGCAACATAAAGCACAATGAAAATGAAAGAATCAAATAAAAATGAGAGCATCACATCAGCAGCACGTCGCTGGTGACCCGATTGTGACATGCACTTTCCGACTTGCAATTTGTAAAACCAAGAAACAGTCCTGAACCAAATAGTGGGATGTCAAACACTAAATCTAGTTTAGTAGCAAAAATCACTGAAGTTGGCCATCAATCTGAATCAAATTGTGCAGTTTGGATTTGAATGTAATTTGATGCTGCACATTACACACGGTTTTATACTGGAGAGTTTGCGATCACTCCTTTATTCCTCCTTTGTTGATAAATAGGTCACATACCTGCATTGTGCATGTTGTTCAGTGGTCCTGCTGGTTTGCTCCACTGTGGCGTCGAACTTGCCACTGTACTGTTGGCCACCCCTCCATTCTGCTCCAGGAGCTGCAAGGATTGGTAACCGTCACAATTGATCTTTCGCAGATAAGAGCCCAGCAAACTCATGAGAGGACAACCCAAACACTAGCACAACAAAGAAAGCCGAGACTCCCAGCCACCAGTTGCAAATTATTCTGCTATCGAGTCGCAGTAGCAAGAAGCTTCTCTTCAGAACAAACAGAGCATTGCTGTGTTACTGCCATCTCAAAGCTCAGCTGCCTACACTTACAACCAGACCCAGCAGGATATCCAATTTGGCTTTAGGCCCAGCCTTGATCAGTGTACGCAGCTGACTACACTATGTCTGCTTGACATTTAAGCTGATTAGTTTGAAGATGAGCAGATTACCTTCATAATTCTATCCCCACTGTGAGAATGGACAGCTTTTTGGAGGAGAGGTCCCACTTTTATAAACTTTAACACCGTTTAAAAATTTTCCAACTTATTAAACCACAACATAAATGCCAAGCTTTACAATCTGTACAAATATTCACAACAGAATAAGAAAAAAAACAGTAACTTTATACCAGTCCCTTTAACTTTATATAGATCTAAAACGTCTTATTCACAACAACCTACAATAAAACCCAATTTCTACATACCACATACTTTTCAGTGACCATGTGTCAATTGCCCCATGTAGGTTGAGACTGACAACACATTGGTGTAAAGTAGGATTCCACTTGATGCAAGTGCCGGGCTGGATTTGTTAATAGTGTTAATTTCTCTTCATTATGGTATTCCATGTTATGTAATCATTGGTATCTACCATTTAGGAATGTATGTGCAAATCTGGAACTCAATGTCAATAGCTAGCTAAACTGAAGTGCTTTCAACAGGGAAAAAACAGCTAACAGGTGACAACTGAAGTACTTAAAACAAAATAAATAATAAACCTGTCAAAGCCAGAAGTCAACACTGCTGACAGTAAAACAGCAGCAACAGTAGAAGAAATACATTCCAAAGATGTGCAAGTTAGGTTAATTGGCCATGCTAAATTGTCCCTTAGTGTCAGTAACACTAGCAGGGTTATGGCAATAGGGCCTGGATGGGATTTTTATCGGTGCAAGCTCGACAGGCTGAATGGCCTTCTTCTGCACTGTAGGGAGTCTATGAAAATGCCCCTACAGCACTATAAATATAATTGACCATAGACGAATTTATATAATGTTCAACTTTTACTTTGTGTGTGAAAACAATATCGAGCTGCTATCATGATATGACATGAAGAAGGAACAAAGTCTTTTACAGGAGCAGCTGAGGGAAATATGATACTTTCATGGCTACTGCAAGAGCACATATCTGCTAGAGCAACACAGTACCAAATAGTCCCCTTCCCTCTTTAGATGATTTATACATAGAGGCAGAATGAATAATTCATAGTTTGTAAACAAAAAATATCCTACACGATTCAGGAAGTGTAAATGTACTTATCAGTAACATCATGGAACATCTCATTTATTTAACTCAAATAAAAGCCTGCAATAATCTGTATGTGGATAATCATATCTTACCCACCACATCAAAACATCTGACCCCTTCTGCTATTAGCCATTGTACCTTCAAAAGATTCACAATCAAAAAAAATTAACATAAAAGATAAAGACAACAGCAGGGCTATGCAGAGAAGTTTTGAGATTCAATTTCTTGTTCAAGTCCTTCTCTTTACCTCTGTCACCTCTCCATATTTGGTTATGACTACCTCTCTTACACTGACCTCCTTCAATCGGACAATATGACAGTCCAGTTAACAGAAGGACCAATATAGCATCATAACTAGGGGGTCATAATGGCTTCCCTGGATTTGTTTCACTCCTAAACTTAACAGTCAAATGCTGCCAAAAGCCCAACAAAGTAGTTGGCTAAAGAAATGCCAAAACCTTCCCATTAGAACAACTAAACCTTGCATCAAATAGTGATCAGATCACCTTACCAGTGGCCTAACCTGCGACGAAGATAACGGTGCATTTGGATAATGGAGAAGTTAGCTTACTTAGATACATCAAAAGCAGAGAAAGAGGAAATCACACTGTCACCATATCCGGGAGCAAAACATTTCCGTCCACTGTAATCACATCAAGATATATACAAACCAGCTAATCTTTTCTGCTGTTGCCAAAATACCAGACTCAATTGAAGAGACTCGGCAATGATTTGTGAGTAATACTGTGAATGGTTCAGTTTTAATCATTGCTCATCTGATTAATGATGAGCTGAGAGGAACACAGATGATCAACGAAGTTAATTTGTTCAAAGTCTATGGTCACTGGAAACCTATGGCAACCCAAGGTAATGTCACTTTTGGATGTTACCATCGTGACCTGCAGTACACTCAATGGCTATTGTTTTCCTCAATTTAAACATGAAATTCAGAAAAAAAAGTCAAAAAATGAATAAACCAGGACACCAGGAAATATATTGCTATGATACATTGGTATTTTAAGTACTAAGGTTTGAATTTGAATTCAAACTTCCTTTTCAATGTGCTTTTTAAAATGGGATAAATCACCTGATGTACACCTTGAGAACTAGTATCAAGTTTCTTACCTCTGTAATTGGAGATTTAAGATTAATATTCCTAGCTGCTGCTATCTCCTGCAATTGATTCACGATCTCTGTAATTGTTAATCGCTCTTCAGGATTTATCTTCATTGTATTACCTACAGCAACAAGAGAGAGAAAATAAGAGTCATCATATTACATTCTGCCAATGGGTGTTTTGAGGTAATATATGACTAAAACATAACACAAGGAATTACTCCCCTGCACTCCAGTCACCAGGTAGAATTTAGAATTCACAGCATTAATAAAAATAAGCAAACTTGTATTAATGTAGCTTCCTTCTCATTCTTAGAATATTTCATGTGTTTCACAAACATAAATAATTTTGTATTTTAATTTACTGTTATATCTCTCAGCCAATTTGAACACAGCAAAGTTCCAAAATAGCATCAAGATAATGAATAGTTAATCAGTTTTATGTGTGTGGTTGGTCAGGATGGTGGGAAAGTTTCTTTTCTCTTCTTTGAACAGTTGAGATCTTCTCTGCTCACGTGAACAGGCAATTTGGGTCTCAAGTGTCTTATCCAAAAGACAGCACCGCTAACAATGCATCACTCCTTCAGCAGTGCAGAGGCGTCAGCCTAGATTGTGTGTTCCAGTTCTACAGTTTACCCTAAGGACATAACAAAAACACAGACTTACATCAATGTAATATTGCAACAAACTATTAAAAGTGGCCAAAATCCATCTCAATCTGCTTCAGCCAACATTAACTCAAACCACAATGGCATATTTTAATTATTGTACATCTTATAACATGAACCCAGGTCACATGTAACTGAAAGCGTTGCAGTTAATTTTCCAAAGTTCTCTTGATTCGGGAACTATTCCTTTAGTTTGAATAACTGTGCGTCATTCCTCTTTTTAAGAAAGCTGACAGAGGGAAACCAGGGGAGATTGACATTTGTTGTTAAGAAATTACTGAATGTCTACAATTAAGCATAGGGTAACTGAAAATCTTGAAAATGTTCAGCTGATCAGCGAGAGCTAGCATGGGTTTGTAAAGAGTAGTCACGTCTGAAGAATTTGATTGCATTTTCTGAGGTGATGACAAAAGTAGGGTTTTTTTATTCATTTGTGTGACATAGTGTCACAGGCTGTCCAGCATTTATTGCCCATCCCTAGTTGCCTTTGAGAAGATGGTGGTAAGCAGCCTTCTTGAATCGCTGCGGTCCATGTTCTTGGGTTGACCTACAATACCATTTGGGAGGGAATTCCAGGATTTTGACCCAGCAACTGCGAAGGTACAAAGACATATTTCCAAGTCAGGATGGTGAGTGGCTTGGAAGAGAACTTGCAGGTGATGGTATTCCCATTTATCTGCTCCCCTTGTCCTTCTAGATGGAAGTGGTCATAGGTTTGGAACAGGCTGTCTAAGGATCTTTGGTGAATTGCTGCAGTGCATCTTGTAGATAGTACACACAATATATCATGCCTTGTGTACTATGTTGTGAAGCTTCCTGAGGCATGGTCCATAGGGGAGACCATGCAGATGCCATGATAACAGATGAATGAACACCATTCCACAATCACCAGGTAGGAGTGTATTCTTCCTGTTGGGGAACACTTCAGCAGTCACAGGCATTCAGCCTCTGATCTTCGGGTAAGCGTTCTCCAAAGCGGTCTTCACGACACACAACACAGAATCACCGAGCAGAAACTGATAGCCAAGTTCCACACACGATGACGGCCTCAACTAAGATCTTGGGTTCAAGTCACACTATCGGTAACCCTCGCAACCTGTCTTGGCTTGCAAAATCTCACTAACTGTCCTGGCTAGAGACAATAACACACCTCTTTAACCTGTGCTTAACCCTCTCTCCACTTACATTATCTGTGCCTTTAAGACTTGATTATCTGTAAAGACTTGCATTCCAACCATTATCTTGCAAATTGAGTTTGTGTCTATATAAGCCCTGTTTCTGAACACAACTCCCACTCACCTGATGAAGGGATAATGCTCTGAAAGCTTGTGGCTTGTGCTACCAAAGAAACCTGTTGGACTTTAAGCTGGTGTTGTGAGGCTTCTTACTCAGCACAGGAGACAATGAGTCAGGTTAATGGGCAGGTAACCCATTGAACAGGTGACTAATGCTGTCTCACAGGATCTGTGGTGGGATCTCAACTAGTCCTCGTATTTATTAATTACTTAGATGAAGGAATAGGAAGTCACATAATCAGAAGAACTGATGCCACAAAGGGAGGTGACAGGGTAAGCAATGCAATTCAAAGCTAAACATCACAAAGAAATACTGATATTACATGAATGGAAAAATCTATGTGAAACTGATTTCAACTGATTTAAACGAGGTCTTAAAAGGATAGAACCGGTTACTTTTTAAATGTTGAAAAGTTAGAAACAATGCAGGTTGGATCTTTGGATTTGGGACTTAAATCCAAAGATCATTAAGATGCCATAAACAGGCACAGAAATGGATTAAGAAGCCAAATAAAATATCGGCTTTTAAATCTAAAGGACTAGAATACATTGGGGTTGACGTTATGCTTCATTCAGCTATATGACGCACTGGTCAGACCACATCTAGAATACAGTGAGCTATTCTAGGCACAACACAAGGAATGAAATCATGGCCTATGAGTGCCATATGGACTTAGCAAAACAATAGCTGCATTCCAAGGGTTAAATTATGTGGCAAAATGACACAACCTAGGGTGGTATTCTCTTGAATTCACAAGGTTAAAGGATAGTTTGACCAAATTTTGCAAGCTATTACGGGAAACTAGTGGGGAAGATTGAGACAACTATTTCTGCTGGCTGGGGAGACATTGTTAAAATATTACAGGCAGATTTTTCAGAAATGAAATTTGGAAAAAACATTATTCAAAGGGTTGATAGAAGTTTGGACTTGCCTTCTGCAAACAGCAATTTATGTGAGATCAAATGTTAATTTTAAAACTGAGACTGATTTTTTTCTTGGCCAAGGTATCAAGGAGTATGGAACAATGGCAGGAATGTGCAGCTAGGGTGTAGATCCGTTACAAACTCTGCAGAACAGGATTGAGGAGCTAAATAGCAGGCTCCTGTTACCATGTTCCTGCAGTCTACAAAGTTTTGTTTACTCCCTGAAGGGGACAAAAGTTCATTAAAAATTTCAATCATTAAAATGCAACAGGAAGAATGTTTCAACTACAAACTGTATAGATCTAAAGAAAAACACAAAAATGATTGCAGCATAATATCTTAAACAATAAAAGTACTGTAGGTCATGTTAGCTTATTAAAAATTACCTTAAACTAAAAGTTCACTTCCTATTTTAGTATGATACGCTGCAATAAAATAGTCTAGATTTTAACACTCAATTTTTCATAGGAGATTCCCCTCCTAGCAAGCACACTTACTGAGCTAAGTATGAAGAACAATCTGTTAAGATTCTCTCATGCATTCTTGAAAAAAAATACATTGTGAATTTAGCATCTTTATTAAGCTTCTCTCCTCAAGCCCTCCTTTAGAGTTCATGTTGTCCATAAAACTCTCTTTCTAGAGCCTTGACATAATTTCTCTTAAATCACCTCTTTCCAGTTTAATTTATTTCACAATGTAAATGGTCCTTCTCCTCACTTTCTGTCCCACTTTCTTTTAAACCACTACCATCACTGCCCCTCAAAACAAAACCCTCCTTGCAAACGATTGTTCCCATCACCAGCCTCCAGGGTTGCTTTCCAAATCTTGTCCATTTTCTACGCATCTATTGGCTTAAGTCTCTTCAATCAGACTTTTTTCCCTGGCATAATACTGAAACAATTCTAATGTCCTAAATAACATGCTCTGCAACTATAGCTGTGGTACATTATCCACCCTAGTCTTTGATTCTGCAACTTTAACATGGTCACCATACTATGCTCCCCCAATGCTTCTCCTCTATTGACCAACCCAGTAGGACACTCTTGCTCCTCTTCGCACTTGTACATTATAAATTCAGAGTTCCCAAAGATCCATCTTTGACACTTATTTCATAAAATCATAGAATCCCTACAGTGCAGAAGGAGGCCACTCAGCCCAAGAGATTATACCAACAACAATCCCATCCAGGCCCTATCCCCGAAACCCCACACATTAACCCTGTTAATCTCCCTGACCCTAAGGGTCAATTTTGCATGGCCAATCAACCCAATCCGCACATCTTTGGATAGCAGGAGGAAACTAGAGCACCCAGAGGAAACCCACGCAGACACGGGGAGAACATGAAAATTCCACACAGTCGACTAAGGCCAAAATTGAACCCAGGTCCCCGGTGCTATGAGGCAGCAGTGCTAATTACTGTGCCACCATGCCGTCCCATTTCTTCATCATCTACATGCTGCCTCTTAGCAACATCATCTGCAGTCATGGGGTCAAATTCCATGTGTGCTGACAACACCCAATTGTATCTTTCTACTGCCTCTTATCAATCCATCAACTATCTCAGTATTCTCTCAACATTCAGGCTGAGATGAGTCACTTTCAGCTAAACAATGGGAAAACAAAGACATTGTCTTCAGTCCCTGCACAAATTCCATACGTTGTCACTGATTCAATCTCCCTTCTCAGCTATAACCACAGGCATCCTATGTAGCCATAAAGCAGAACTACTAACCCCATATTCTCTCAATGACTAAGTCTGCCTGGTAGTGCTCTATCAGCATCTGCCTCTAGCTATCTGCTGCCAACATCTCCATGCATACCTGTGCCAACTTCATACATGACTATTTCAATGCTCTTCTGGCCAGCCTTTCATCTTTCACCTCCTGTTCTTGCAAAATCTATACCCTATTCTTCACTAAGTTCTAATTTTCATCTTTGGATTTAACTTCCTTAAGGCCTCAATTCTGTCTGTACCTGCAAACACCTCCAGTCCCACAGCACACTATCCTGAACTCTCTGTATCTAGGACTCTAATCTTCATCCCACCAACAGCGGTTCACTTGCATTGCTTGCTCATCTCTGGAATTTCCTTTCTCATGTCCTCCACCCCGCTCTCCTCCATTAAGACCTTCCTTAAAATTCAACTGTTCAATTAAGCTATTGAACAATCAAATTTTCAGGGTCCATTTTATCATAGGATCTTTGTGAAACACTTTATTCTCACACTACATAAATGCAAAGTGTTGTTACTCAGAATATCTTTTTCCATTTTTTATTTGACATTTCAGCAATGAGATTGATATGACATTTACTGATACTCAGGTCGTTCACAGACAAAAGTAGCTGCACTGGAGGGTTAACGTTTATGAAACCAACCCCATGCTTCCCAACACCCTGGTTCATTGTTGCAAAATAATCAAGCAATAATCTAGAGGCAATGAGAAAAAAAAGTCAGTATGTATCTTGCATAATTAACCTGAACATGAAACTGAAATACTTCTTAGTTTGTGCAAATACTTACGAATGAGATCGTGAAAAACAGTGTATTTGGTATCATTCGAAGGAATAGAGTACTTTCCATTTACAATTCCAAGCTTAGCACCATCTTCAAATGGATGCTGCTTAAAGCACAGAAGGTAGAGGATGCATCCCAAGGCCTAAGGAAAGTTACAAAATACATTTAATCAAAAGTTGCATGTTAATTACAGATGATAACTCTCTGCCCAACTGCATTGATGACCTTTGCCTGTAAATAAATTCACTTATTTCATTTTTCTGTTCAGAAGGCAATAACTTATATAATTGCACAACAATTGGAGCCAGCAACTCTCCAGTACCTCTTCTCAAGCAACTCTATTTTATGTTCAATCTTAAAAGCAACTGATCTACCAAAAAGGGAAAGGTAACAGGCATAATGGCCCAACATACACATTCCAGTAGGGACATCAAATCAAAGGAGTCAGTCAGGTTGATCCTTTCCCCCCGAGCCCAGGAACACTAGGGCAAATGAGAGTGTTCCTCTTGCTGCCTAGGTTGAGGTCAGTTAAATCACATAGAGCATGAACTGGGCCTGGAATCCTCATGATCTCATAAGAACATAAGAACAAAAGAAATAGGAGCAGGAGTAGGCCATCTAGCCCTTCGAGCCTGCCCCGCCATTCAATAAGATCATGGCTGATCTGTCGCTGCTCAGTTCCACTTTCCCGCTTTCTCCCCATAACCCTTAATCCCCTCTCTTATCAAAAACCCATCAACCCGCGTCTTAAAAATATTTAGCGAGGCAGCCTCCACCACTTCAACGGGCAGAGAATTCCAGAGATTCACCACCCTTTGAGTGAAGAAGTTCCTCCTCAACTCCGTTCTAAACCGCCCCCCTTTTATCTTGAGGCTGTGCCCCCTAGTCCTACTGTCTTTTTTGAGCGGGAAGAGTCTCTCCACCTCTATCCTGTCCGATTAACATCAAGAAAGTCATTGCATTTGTACACCTGGCCTTTACTATATTTGCTTAGTGAAATAAAAATGAAAAGCTCTTCTACTGAGCCCTGTATACTACATTTAATTCAGCAGACAGGGGGAAGGGAGGAGGCCAGAGCAAACAGCTGGAGAGTTCACAGTGGACCAACCATGTTCAAAGAAATAAAAAAAAATCAAGTGCGAAAGGAGGTAACAGATTCCTTGGTATTTCCTTTTCTTCCGTTTTTGTTCTCTATCTCTTTAAACGAGGTAACTTATGCCGGCTCCAAGTGGAGAGGATCTCAAAGACGGTCGTGTATATTGACACAGACGGTGTTTACCCAGTCCAACGAAACTAGGACAGTCATTTGAACTTGTAGGCAGGAAATTAAAAATTTCACAGTAAGTACAATAATAAATGAGTTAATTGTAAGAATATGAGCGCAGAGCAGGTCTAGAGACACAAATTAAAATGAGTAGTTCAAACAAGGCTCTGAAAGAGGAAAGACTTTTTTTTAAGATAATGGATAGCTAGCTGAGATCTGCTGGTTGCAATTCCTGCACCACATAGGACCTTCAGGTGACTCCATGTGCCTTGGGGAACTACATACGTACAAACAGTCTCCATCTTTTGAGCTCAAATGGGCAAGGGACTGGTTAGCAGGGAAAAGTAAATGATAGGAATACAATTTTTATAGGCAATTCCATAGTTAGGGGAACAGACAGGTGTTTCTGGCACTGTAGGTGTTACTGGCACTGTCATTGTGAGTTTTGCATGCTACATTGCCTCCCTGCAGAGACCATGCAAAATATTCTGCAGGGGGGAAGATATGAGCCAGACGGTGAGGTCCACATCCAGACCAACAACAGAGAGAGCAAGCATTTAGATACTACAGTCAGACTATTCGGGCAAGAGAGGAAGTTAAAAGTAGGACATCAAAGGCAAAAATCCCTGGATACTCCCAGCGCCAGGTGCTCACAGGAGTAGAAATAGTAAGATAGAGTGTATCAATCCATGACTTGGGGTATGATGCAGGAGGGACAGCTTCAAATTCCTGATACATTAGGGCCAGTTCTGGAGCAGGAGGCACCTATTCAAAAGGGTGGATTGGACTTCAACAGGACTGGGGCTAATCCCCTCGCCAGGAATTGAACTAGTGTGGTTGGGAATGGTTTCAACTGACAGGAAGAGGGCACCAGCATATAGGCATAGAAAATAGCAAGATAAGGGAGGGGGAGCATTGGATAGTACTAGACAAAGAAGTATCATAATTAATCAGGGGCAGGCTAAGGAGATGATTATGAATAAGACAGCTTTAGGAGGCATTTAGGTAAATGCACAGCATGTGGCAAATTAGATCAATGAGCTACAAGCACAAATAGATGTTTAGGAATATGATGTAGTAACAATTGCAGAAATGAGGCTTAAAAGTTGGGAGGATTGGTCCCTTAATATTCAAGGATATAGTGTTCAGAAAAGATAGAGAAGGAAAAATGGGAGTTGGGTGGCAGTGCTAATTAGGGAAGACACTATAATGTAGGGAAAGAGAAGATGTCCTTGAGGAGACAAAGACCACTTGGTCAGAGTTGAGAAGCAAAGAGTATTATCATGCTACTAGGGATATTCTAAGGATTGCAAATGGTGAGGGAGAATGAGGAGCAAATTTGCAAGGAAATCTCAGAGATGAGCAAAAACAATACATTGGTGATTTTGGGGAACTTTAAGTATCCTAATATCTATTGGAATAATATAAAAATAAAGAGTAAGGAGGAGGAGGAATTTCTGAAATGTGTTAAGGAGAACTTCATTGACTAATATGTTCTTGGTCCAATGAAGAAGGAGGCATTGTTGGATCTGGTACAGAGGAATAAGATGAGCCAAGTGGACAACGTGTCTATGGGGAAACATTTGGATAAGACTGATTATTGTGTCAAAGGGTTTAGATTAGTAATGGAGAAGGACAAGGAAGTTAAGGAGGATATTAAGTTGAAAGCGGAAACATATAAAATGGCAATGGTTAGTTAGAGGCGAGAAGAGTGGGATAGATTCTGAACGCAACAAAGAGTTAGCATAGTTTCCTGAAGGAAAAATCACATCTGACAAATTAACTAGAGTTCCTTGAGGTGGTATCAACTAGAGTAGACAAAGGAGAACTAATTGATGTTGTATATTTGGATTTTCAAAAGGCACTTGATAAGATGTCACACAAAAGGCTACTACACAAAATAGGAGCTCACAAAGTTGCAGGTCATAGAGGTTTACAGCATGGAAACATGCCCTTTGGCCCAACTTGTTCATGTCACCCTTTTTTTAAAATCCCTGAGATAATCCCAATTGCCCATATCCCTCTATGCCCATCTTACCCACGTAACTATCTAAATGCTTTTTAAAAAACAAAATTGTACCCAGCACTACCACTATCTCTGGCAGCTTGTTCCAGACACTCACCATCTTCTGAGTGAAGAAATTGTCCCTCTGGACACTTTTGTATCTCTCCCCTCTTACCTGAAACGTATGCCCTCTAGTTTTAGATTCCCACACCTTTGGGAAAAGATATTGACTATCTAGCTGATCTGTGCCCCTCATTATTGTATAGACTTCTATAAGATCACCCCTCAGCCTCCTGCACTCCAGAGAAAAAAGTCCCAGTCTATCCAGCCTCTCCTTATAACTCAAAACCATCAACTCCTGGTCGCGTCTCAGTAAAGCTCTTCTGCATTCTTTCTAGTTTAATAATATTCTTTCTATAATAGGGTGACCAGAATTGCACACAGTATTCCAAGTGTGGCCTTACAATGTCTTGTACAACTTCAACAAGATGTCCCAACTCCTGTATTCAATGTTCTGATCGATGAAACCAAGCATGCCAAATGCCTTCTTCACCACTCTGTCCACCTGTGACTCCATTTTCAAGAGGCTATAAACACGTACCCCTAGATCTCTTTGTTCTTTAACTCTCCCCAGTGCCCTACCATTAACTAAGTAAGTCCTGCCCTGGTTCAATCTACCACAATGCATCACTTCACATTTGTCTAAATTAAACTCCATCTACCATTCGTCAGCCTACTGGCCAATTGATCAAAATCTTGTTGCAATTGGAGATAACTTTCTTCACTGTCCACTATGCCACCAATCTTGGTGTCATCTGCAAACTTACTAACCACGTCTCCTATATTCTCATTCAAATCATTAATATAAGTGACAAATAACAGTGGACCAAGCAGTGATCCCTGAGGCATACCACTGGTCACAGGCCTCCAGTTTGAAAAACAACTCTCTACAACCACTCTCTGGCTTCTATCAAAGAGCCAATTTTGTATCCATTTAGATACCTCACCCTGGATCCCATGAGATGTAACCTTATGCAATAACCTACCATGTGGTACCTTGTCAAAGGCTTTGCTAAAGTCATGTCGACGACATCAACTGCACTGCCCTCATCTACCTTCTTGGTTACCTGTTCAAAAAACTCAATTAAATTTGTGAGACATGATTTTCCACTCACAAAGCCATGCTGCTGACTGTCCCTAATCAGTACTTGCGTTTCCAAATGCCTGTAGATCGTGTCTCTCAAAATACCGTCCAACAATTCACGCACCACAGATGTGAAGCTCACTGGCCTGTCGTTCCCAGGCTTTTCCCTGCAGCCCTTTTTAAGCAAAGGCACAATAATGTTGTAATATTCTACACCAACAGAGGACTGGCTAACTAAAAGGAGTCATGGTGTGGGTATGCCGGCATTGGACTGGCGTAAACATAGTAAAAAGTCTGACAACACCAGGTTTTAGTCCAACCTATTTATTTGATAATATACTCACAAGCTTTCGGGGTTAGTCCCTTTGTCAGGTGAATGGAGAGTTCTGGCCTCAGACAGAGCATATAAAGCACAGACAGTTTAGAGATTACTGATTAGAATGCGAATCCTTACACCTAACCTGCTGTTCAAGACCTGAAGTGGCTGATAATGTGAGTGGAAGGAGCACTGATCACAGTTTCGGGTAAGCATTCTCCAAGGCGGCCTTCACAACACACAACAGCGCAGAGTCGCTGAACAGAGACTGATAGCCAAGTTCCGCACACATGAGGGTGGTCTCAACAGGGATCTTGGGTTCATGTCGCACTATCTGTAACCCCCGTGACTTGCCTGGGTTTGCAAAGCCTCACTTACTGTACTGTCTGGAGACAATACACATCTCTTTAAACTGTGATCAGTGCTCCTTCCACTCACATTATCAGCCACTTCAGGTCTTGAACAGCAGGTTAGGTGTAAGGATTCGCATTCTAATCAGTAATCTCTAAACTGTCTGTGCTTTATATGCTCTGTCTGAGGCCTGAACTCTCCATTCACCTGACGAAGGGACTAACCCCGAAAGCTTGTGAGTATATTATCAAATAAATAGGTTGGACTAAAACCTGGTGTTGTCTGACTTTTTACTAACTAAAAGGAAGCAGCAGGTAATGATGAGGGGGACTTTCCACCAGGATCAGTACTGGGATCACAACTCTTCACAATATATACTAACAATTTTCAGGAAGAGTGTACTGTGGCCATCATTGCAGATGATACAAAGCTGGGAGGGAAGGCAGGTTGTAAGGAGGATATAAACAGCTTACAGAGAGATATTGACAGCTGATGGGCAGAAAGAAAATTGTCAAATTGAATTCAACAGGGGAAAATGTGAGGTTGTTCATTTTGGAAGAAACAATGAGAAAGGGTTACAATGGAGAGAACCGCAGAAAACTATGGCATAAAAGGGTTTTAGCGGGACCTTGTTCATGAAACCCAGAAAGCTAGCATACGGATGCAGAAGGTAATAGGGAAGGCAAATGGAATGGTGACTTTTATTTTAAGGGAACTAGAATATAAAACTAAACAGATGTTGCTGTAACTGCACAAAGTATTAATGAGGCCACATTTAGAATACAGTGTACAGTTTACGTCCCTTTATTTAAGGAAAAGTATATTAATGTCTAGGGCTACAAGATATAGATGGAATGGTCTCATGGACAGAAATGTGGCAGACAGAACTTAACCCTTTAAAGTGAGAGGTGATACACTTTGGAAGGAGTAATCTGATAAGGAAATATTCAATGAACAGCATGACACTAGGAAGTTCTGTGGAACAACAAAATTTTGGTATGTTTGTCCATAGATCTCTGAAGACAGAAGGGTATGTTAGTAGGATGGTGGAAAAGGGATATCGGATATTTGCCTTTATCAATCAAGGCATATGTTACAAAAGCAGGAAAATCATCTTGGATCAAATAGAAATTTGGTGAGGCTGCAGCTGGAATATGTGGAGTTCTGGTCATCACATTATAGGAAGAATGTGATTGTACTGGATGGAGTGCAGACGTGATTCATCAGGATGCTGCCTGGGATGGAAAATTTAAGTTAAGAAGAGAGGTTGGATAGGCCTAGATTGTTTTCGTTGGAGCAGAAGACTGAGGTGGAACCTGATTGAAGTTACAAGATTATGGGGGCATGGACAGAGTGGACAAGGAACAGCTGTTCTCCATAGTTGAAGGGTCAGTTTCAGGGGGACATAGGCTCAAGGTGAGGGGCAGGAGGTTTAGGGGAGATGTGAGGAAAGGCATTTTTACCCAAAGGACAGTGACAGTCTGGAATGCGCTGCCTGGAGGGTGGTAGAAGCTTTCACATCTTCTAAAAAATACCTGGATGAGCACTTGGCACATCATAATAGTCAAGGCTATGGGCTAAGTGCTGGTAAATGGGATTAGGTGGAAGTTCAGGTGTTTCTCACATATTGGTGCAGACTCAATGGGCCTCTTCTGCACTGTATAATTCTATGATCACTGAAGGCAGTACAGAGGAGGTTTACAAAGATCCCAAGTATGGAGGAACTGCCGTGTAGGATAGATTAAACAAGTTGGGTCTGTACTGTATGGAGTTCAGAAGAATGAGAGGTGATATGATTGAAACATATAAGATTCTCAGGGGTTTAGACAGGGTAAATGCTAGGTGGATGTTTCCACTCATGGGAGAATACAGGACCTGAGTGTAGTTGCAGAATATGCGGGTGCTCACTTAAGACAGATTTGAGGAAGAATTTCTTCTTCCAAAGAATGATGAATCTTTGGAATTCTTTACCCCAGGAAGTGTGGAGGCCAAGTCCTTGCACATTTTCAAGGTTGAGATGGGTGGGTTTTTAAACAGTGGAGAATTAAGAGTTATGGAGATAAGGTAGGAAAATAGAATTACTGAGTTTTAGATCAACATGATCTTATTAAATGGAGGGGCAAGCTTGGAGGGCTGAATGGCTTCCTCCTCTTCCTATTTCTTATCGTACTCTCTTGGAGGCAATCAACTGTAACAAAATATGAATAGGTTGTAGAATAGATAATAGAATGGGTAGACAAGAGGCAGATGGAATTTAATACAGAGAAATGTGAGGTGATACACTTTGACTCGAGGCAACATAAAGTTAATAGCATAGTTTTAAAGAGTGTGCAGGGACAGTGGGACAGGAGTACCAATGAAGGTGTTAAGAAGTACTGAAAAAGTATCAAAATATTTGGATCTTGGATTTCATAAATAGCAACATTGAGCACAAAAGCAAGGAAGCTATGTGTAATCTTTATAAAGCTGTGGTGAGGTCACAGGTAGTGTGTTGCATCTAGCTTAGGTCACTAGACTTTCAGAAGATTGAGGGTCCTTTAAAGTGTGCAGAGGAGATTTACCAGAAGGAGTCAATGGATAAGGGCTTTTAATTGCAAGGTTCAGT
Source organism: Carcharhinus amblyrhynchos (assembly GCF_965287045.1). Taxonomy (NCBI): domain Eukaryota; kingdom Metazoa; phylum Chordata; class Chondrichthyes; order Carcharhiniformes; family Carcharhinidae; genus Carcharhinus; species Carcharhinus amblyrhynchos. The sequence continues at coordinate 23,393,620 of NC_137328.1, read as the reverse complement.
TGGAGAACTAGGATTGTTCTCCCTCAGGCAAAAGTGATTATGGAATTTTAGATAGAAGTGTACATGATTGTGACAGGTTTAGATAAGGTAGGCAAAGAAAAGCTGTCCCCATTAGCTGATGATACAAAGACTAGGGACTACCAATTTAAGGTTTTAGGCAAGAGATGCAGAGCAGATGTGAGGAAAAATGATTTTACACAGCAAATGGTAATAACCAGGAACTCGCTGCCTCTGGGGTGATGGAACTGGAGATGATGAATGATTTCAATAGGAAAATGGGTGGACATTTGAGGGAGATACATTTGTAGGGTAAGTAGAGATAGAGCACGACACTGGGACTGATTGGATTATTCTGTGGAGAGATAGCCAAATTTGCTCAATTGACTACATTCTACATTAATCCCTTCCTCCTTCTCATCTAAAGACGTTGATGCTTCATTGAGGTATGATTCTGCAGGCAAAGGTCACATGTTCCAAAGCCTAGGCCTGGTGACCATTCTTCATTGTGAAACATCAACTGAGTATTGATAGAATATTCAACTTCAGTGCATCAAAGCAGAGGCTGATTCCATGTTAAAATGGCATCCCTTTGTAGCAGTCACTGGACAGTGATCAATAGCACTTTTTCTCCCCCTCTCAGCCAACCTATAGTGCCACTTCACTGCAACCAGCTAACGTTGAAAGATGGGGAATTGAATCTCCAACATTCTGAAACTGGAGGGCTCAGTTACTCACTAAATTTTCATTGCAGTGTTAATGTGAGCTTACTTGTGATAATAAATAACTTTTAAATTCAGTTTTTATAAATTATAAATGATGATGTGATTTTTACTACAGCTGCACTCTGCTCTGTATTTTAACGATATGGGGGATTATGCAGTAGAGTGCATTGGAAATGAACAATTGGAACAGTGTGTATTTTTGAACTAATAACCTCCCTTAGGAGGAGCTACTCAACCTAGAATGACATCGAGTTTATTTCTTTCCAACAGGAAATTTATATATTAATCCATCAAATGCATACAGTGCAAAAAGAGGCCATCCAGCCCATTGAGTCTGCATCAACTCTGCGAAACAGCATCCCCCCCCAGGCCCTACCCTTTGAGGGCACAACTTCAGGCTAAAGGGTTTGATCCTTTAAAACAGAGATGAGGAGGACTTTCTTCAGTCAGAGAGTGGTGAATCTGTGGAACTCTTTGTCGCAGAAGGCTGAGGAGGCCAGGTCATTGAATATCTTTAAGACACAGATAGATAAGTTCTTGATTAATAAGGAGATCAGGGATTATGGGAAAAAGGCAGGAGAATGGGGATGAGAAAAATATCAGCCAATATTGAATGGCAGAGACACTCGATGAGCCGACTGGCCTAATTCTATCCCAAATCTTATGGTCTCTACCCTATTCCTGTAACCCCATGCATTTGCCATGGCTAATTCACCCAATCTACACATCCTTAGACACTAAGGGACAATTTTAGCACGGCCAATCCTCCTAACCTGCACAACTTTGGACTAAGGGAGGAAACCAGAGCAAAGAGGAAACCAGAGCAGACATGGGGAGAAGATGTAAATTCCACACGTTCAGTCATCCAAGGCTGGAATCGAACCCAGGTCCCTAATCCTGTGAGGTAGCAGTGACAGCCACTGTACCTCCTCTTTTCTGCTTTCAGATTGAATTGTCCAAGCTGAGTAGTTCTAAACTGGTCTTGGAGTAGTCAGGTTACAGTTTGAGCAGTAAGGAACTGGGTCATCACAACAGTTATAGCTAAAAATCTCTCTCAATTTACAATTAAGCCAAATTTCCTTCAAAGGCTAATACATGCTGAGCAAGCGTCATAGTGGGAGAGGACTCTGATCAGCCAGATGTTTATAGGAAGATAAAGTGTATTCTAAAAAAAACCATCACAATAGAGAGGCACTTACTGAACACGGGTTGATAAACAGAAGGCCAAATGGAGAAACCCTGGATTAGCAGTGATTCACTTCCATTACCTTAAGTAAACACCTCTAGAAGGTTTTAAGTTTTCATAAAATGACACAAAACAGAAAGTCACTCTTGAATTCGATCCAGCACGCTTTCACACAGTGCATTCCGGATCATCATAACACACTGGATAAACAAATGTTTCTTTGTGTCACCTCTGGTTCTTTTGCCAATTTATGAATAAAATAGATAGAAACTGATTGTTAATCGGTCACATTTCATTGGTCAGGTTGCCAGCTATGATTGGATATACTGTACTCCTGACAAAGTCATTGTTGGCACTATTTAAATCCTCTAAAGTAGGTTTCAGCTTTTCTCATCAACATCTCCATTCCCTACGGGAAGGTGTTGGAATTTTATTTGAATGCCCAAACAGAACCCCAGAGTTTTCAATGGAAAAGGGAAAACATTCAGCAGAAATTTCCAACATTTTTTGTTATTGTTTCAGTACCCATTCCATATCATAGTTTTCAGCTTATCTGAAAGTTGCCCTTACTACTGCAACAAGATGGTGCAAACAGTTGATTAGTTAGATTCCATACTGTACACGAGCATGGGCACAATCATTGACTTGAGAAGCTTGCTTCATTTGTTTAAAATTGACCCAGTGTGCTTAGAATTAAGAAGTTTAAACGCTGCAATGATGAAAGTCTCTCTGAGGTTTTCAGGCACTGTATTAGAGGCACGTGCAAATTTTGTGGATTCCCCAAGACAATTAAACTCCAATTAATCCAGATTCCTGTTCCTTGGTTTTCATGAATGTGAACTTTCTCCAATCATAGTATCTGGAAATTATAAGCAAAATAAACATACCCTTCGGAAAAGACCAGAACAATTTCCTAAGTTAACAATTTGACCTTGTGTTTGCCAAAAGTGAATTACCAAGGAGCTATATCGGGCAAAGCTGTTTTTCCTGTTGTTCTTTTGGACCAATTAGATAAGAGGCATTAGTCTGGGACAACCTCATATGATGTTTCTTGGCTTCATTCACTAACAATTAAGATTTATGCTTATTGCTGGGGCTGTGTGTCTGGGAAGATCCCAGGTATCGCTAGGAAATCTTTTCTACAACATTCCTGAGAATAGCCGACCTAAAGCATGAAGTGTGCTTCTTGAAGAAAACAGTATCAGAGGTTCAGGTACTTGGAACAGCGTTTGTACAATTCTGTCACTAAAACAGTTTTCCAGTGACTGAAATTATGGTAATCAGTTTTATTTACTAACATTCACACTAACGAAAGCTGCTGAAAGCCAGAAAAACAAGCAATCAGGTATTGCCAGTACTTGTCATTACTGGGAACAACAACGTTGAATGCAAAATATGATAAATGTTAACTGGACACTAAGGTTATGAATGAACAATGATAATGGAATTTAATACGCTCTTTTACTCTAGGACACTGCGTTCATAACTTATAATAGAGTAACATCACTGATATCCAGAGTGTTGTGATAAAATGGAATATCCTATCAAGAAACACTGTGAATTGTGTTAAATACTTGAGCAAGAGAATTTAAAATGGGAAAGGAAAAATGCAGGGGAACAAGACCTATGGCATAACTCTTTGAAACATATCTCAGCTGTAAAGGGCTTTATGATCTCAACAGGTGCTACAAAATTCTGTGATTCAAAGCATTTTTGCAACAGATGAACAATATACGCAATTAAAATAAATTATGCTTGCTTCATGATAATATTGTGAATCAAAGCATACATGTTTAACAAGCAAATGAAAAACAGAAGTAAAATTAAACAAAAGCAATTAAAAGCATAACAGAGTAGATATAGTATTCAATTATATGAAGTGAAGACAGAATAGTAAAGCTGTAATTCAATCAAATTAAAATAACTTCAGACCACAGAACCAAATCTTGAATGAATCACAATCTTTTATTCTGCACCACCCATTATGGGAATAAGTATTCATTTTGTAAATAAAAATATCCAAATTTTGACCAAAATGAAGAAACCATAAGTATTTACTACTGATGGCTAATGGTAATATTGTGACTACGTTTCTAGGCTAATAACCTAGAGATCTGGACCAAAAATCTGGAGAAATAGATTCAAATCACATCAATTATAGAATTTAAAATCAGTTAATTAATTGAATCTTTAATCAAAGCTAGTATTAGTAATGCTGGCCATCAAACTACTGGATTGTTGTAAAGCCCCATTCACTAATGTTCTTTAGAAAAGAAGATCTTACCGAGCCTGACTTCAAACCCAAAGTAATGTGGTTAACCCCAGCAACCCCTCAATTGTGTTCAAGAAGGCATCTCTGAAGGGCAATTAGGGATGGGCATCAATGCCCATACCCTGCAAATGAATAAAAAGTTAAATTGTCCTGCTCTTACAAAGCATAATACTTTATAGAAAACTTACCCAGATATCCTGTTTTTCATTGATTGGATAATTGGAATAAAGATCTATTATCTCTGGTGTCCGGTACATTGGTGTGGTGTTTCTTGTAATCTGGTTTAAAAAACAAGAGTGTTTTTATGTTTCATTAAAATGGATGGTATGGAAGTGTAAATTGCACCGATGGTTAGTTATATGAGCACCATTTTCAATACAACCCTATTTTACTGTGAAGTAAATCACTGTCCTGAAAAGCTCTAACAAACTTGTCAGACACAATTTCCTTTTCATAAAACCATGTGCATTTCATCTAATCATCCTACGATTTGCATTGTTAAGACTTCCCTAATAATAAATTCCAACAGTGATCCACATAAATCCAATCCAGCCGATTACCACCCCATCAGTCTACTCTCAATCAGCAAAATGATGGAAGACGTTGTCAAATTTGCTATCAAGTGGTACTTACATAGCAATAAGCTGCTCATCAATGCTAGGGCTCCAGTCATCATTACATCCTCATAACATCAAGACATCATTTGACTTGAATGTGGCATCAAAGAGCCTGCTCAAAAATGGGGGTGCTCATTCATGATTGCATAGTATTCAGCACTGTACACAACTCCTCAGATACTGAAGCATGTCCAAATGCAGCAGGACCTGGACAATATCCTGGCTTGGGCTGACAAGTGGCAAGTACATGTGCACCACACATGCCAGGTAGTGACCATCTCCAACAAAGGAAACCCTAACCATCTTCCCTTGACATTGAACAGCATTACCACTGCTGAATCCCTCACCATGAACATCCATTGACCAGAAACTGAATTGAAAGATTCATGTAAATCCGATGAGACTGCAAGTCAGAGGTTGAAAATGTTGCTGCAACTAACTCACTTTCTGACTCCTTGAAAGCCTGTCCTTTACCTACAAGGCACTGGTCAGGAGTATAATGAAATACTCTCCAATTGCCTAGATTACGACATCTCCAACAACACTCAAAAATCTCGGTTGCGTTCAGAATAAAGCAGTCTGCTCTTTGGCACTCCATCTAACACCTTAAACATTGCCTCCCTCCAACACTGGCACACTGTCACAACAGTGTATACCATATAAAAGGTGCATTGCAGCAACTTGCCAAGCCTCCAGCACCATCCATACTCTACCTTGAAAGTGAATGGCAGCAGGCACATGGGAACACCACTGCCAGCAAATTCCCCTCCAAGCCACAAACCATCTTGACTTGGAACTATAGCACTGTACCTTCAATGTTGCAAGGTTAAAAATCTGGAACTCCCTACCTACACCAAAGGGACTGCAATGCTTCAAGGCAGCAGCTCACCGTCACCTTCTCAGGGGCAATTAAAGACAGACAATACAGTTAACCTTGCTAGCAACATTCGCAGTCCTTGAAAGAATAAAAAAGAAAATCCTGACAACTGACGTCAGGCTAACTGGCCTGTTGTTCCGTTTTTCTCTCTTCGTTCTTTCTTGATAATGGTGTTACGTATACTAAATTCTAATCTGCTGGGAAATTAACTTAGCACTGTAACAATTGTATTCTGCTTTAAGTATTTGGTACATCATAGTTAAAATAAAACTATTTTGTTATCTGTAAAGTGCCTTGTGATGGCTTGAAGTTCTTTCCTCACAGTGCTATCAGTGACTTATAATGTTGCCAGAGGGCACAACCAAAACAAATAAATTAGAAACTACAACAAAAACACCCTAAGTTTAGCATAAAACTGAATGATGGATAAATGCACACCTTGATCACTCTTTTGTCAGAACAGTTTTATTTAATCACTATGTTTCATCACAACAACTGCTTTAATATTTGAATATTAAGTCAGAAGTTATATCAACAGAGATTTCACACCTGAACTTTAGTTACATTTTCTCAACATTTGTCTTCTTTACATGTACTTGGTATATTAAGCCCCATGCAACTTCAGCTCGAGACATACTTTCAAAGAACAAAGCGACAGCATTGACATAATAAGTTTACCCAATTGGGAAGATATTTTGCACCAATACACTCTACTTATCAACATCAAATGTCAAGTACCATTATACTATATAGCTTCATGTAAGCATTCCCTTTTTGAAAGACTCATGAATCACTCCAAGGGTAACTTCAACTGTCCCTTCTCATTCAAAGAACATAACTTAAAAATAACCCTTGAAAATAATAGGTAAACAGAATACTATTTCAGGACCAGTAGGTCATGCATAATTAACTACTTACTGATGTGCTAACTGACACATGACAGTGAAATATCAAGAGTTATAAAGGAAAATGAAAGAATTAGCATTGAAATAGCACCTTACACATCCCCACAATATTCCAAATCCTTTTGCAACAATTATGTCATTTTGAAATGTGGTCACTGTTGTAATATAAGGAAACACAGCAGCTAATATGTATACAGCAATATTTGATAGACAACAGTGAGTTACAAGATCAGGCAGTCTGTGTTAATGTTACTTATTGAAGGATAAATATTGGCCAGGACACCAGGCAAGTTCTTTGTTTCTTTTTAAATATGCCATTGCGTAATATGTGCTATTCAATTTGTATTCTCAATGACTGATAAAAGTACACACATACCTCTTCCTCCACCATTGCTCTCTTCTGTGCAGACCATGTGTAGTCTGGGTAGTGTGCTATACTTGTAGCACTGCCAAAATCACAGAGCTTGATAGTACCTTGATGACTGACCAAGAGATTTTCAACCTACATTAGAGGTAAAGCACACAATAACATTAAGATCAGCAAATACAGTACTGACTATAACAATAACCAATCTTTTGAATATGTGTTGCATTTTCTTCCCAAGGTGAAAGCAGGAAGGGGAAATCTGAAAAAATAGCAGAAATAGCCAATGATAGCGATTTCTGATCAGTCTACCTGCATCACACCATGAATCTGCAAGGAACAGATTTGGGACAGAAACGTATTAAACAAAGAAGAAATTTTAATTACAGTTATTTATGGTGAATAATGTTTTAAATAAATTATGTTCAGCTACCAACTGGAGGAAAAGAGAATGAATCAAGAAACCTAATGACTGCATATTGGATCAAGTGACCCCCACCAGTCATTCTTCCAGCAAATGGGCGAATCACGATACTGAAAAGCGATAGGAACAACCCAGCAGGACACATGAACAGTGAAAGAAAGGATCACGTATGTGAGGTCAGGCTGGAGATTAAGAGAAGAATCAGATGAGGGAGGAAGCAGCTAAAATGCTGTTTGCAGACGGGTCACGGAGGATAGTGGATGAGGAACCGAAGACGCGATGGGCAGTAGTCAGGGAAGTGTATATGCAAATGGGGATTAAACAAAAATTTCACATACCCTACTACCCACAAAGTTCTGGAATGGCTGAGCGAATAACTGGGCCCTTAAAATAGATAAAGTGATTCAGTGATTCAGAAACCGGGGATATCCTGATGCAATTACAAGCCACCCCGAATCGGAATACCAGATTCACACCGGGTCGCCCAGTGCTGTTAGGGAAAGAGTTCCAGGATTTTGACCCAGCAACAAGGAAGGAACAGTGATAAATCTCTAAGTCAAGACTGTACGTAGGCTTGGAAGGGAATTTGCAAGTAGTGTTGTTCCCATTCACCTATTTACTGCATTTGTCCTGCTAAGTGGTAGAGGTTGCAGGCTTGGAAGGAGGTTTGAGGAGTTGCTGCAGTGCATCTTGTAGATGGTAAATAATGCTACCTCTGTGCATCAGTAAAAGGAGCAGATGTTTAAATAGTGGATGAGGTGCCAATCTGCATTGTATTCCATTACACTCCTAACTTGAGTTTTGTAGATAGTTAACAGGGTATGGAGAATTAGGAGCCAAGTTACTTGCCACAGAAATCCCAGTCTCTGACCTGCTTGAGTAGCCACATTATTTATATATGGCTTTTCCAGTTCAGTTTCTGTCAACAGCAACTCCATGACATTGGGAGGAGAAATCAACAACTGAATGTCAACGGGGCACCGCATGTAGTACAAAACTACCTTCATCAAAAGATCTCACATTTATTGTAAAATGGCAAACTGATGCCAGATCAAACATACCACACCACAACTTACAGGTGTTTCATTTGAGCATTATTAAACAAGTATGACACTAAGCCACATAAGAAGAAATTAAGTTTGACCACCAAATGTTTGGTCAAACAGATAGGTTTTAAATAGTGTTTTAAAGGAGGAAAGCAATGTTGAGACACAGAAATGTAGGAAGCAAATTCCAGACCTTCGGAGCTAACCAACTGAATACAAAAACATCAACAGTGGAACAATTATAATTGGGAATGCACAGAAGACCAGAATTGGGGGAACACATATCTTGGAGGGTTGTTGGGTTGAAGGAGATTACAAATCTACAGAGGAGTAAGGTCATGGCAAAATCTGAAAGTAAGGATAAGAATTTTAAATCATGTCGTTGCTTCACCAGAAACCAATGTCGGTCAGTGAGTGCGTGCTCATTGATACAAAGACTGGAAATTGGTGGAAGCATTACACTCAACTAAAAATGTACGAGGACGCGAGAAAACCTGACGACCACCCAAGTAGTGGGGATCAATATCAATATTAATATCAGAGGTTCCTATTTACTCTGGTGACTATGATGGAATAGTGGGAGGGACCAAAGGTGACCATAAGGAACAGCACATGCCTGCATCCTGGACAGTATGTTCAGCTATCAACTGGAGGAAAAGAGAATGAATCAAGAAACCTAACGACTGCACATCGGATCAAGTGACCCCCACCAGTCATTCTTCCAGCAAACGGGCGAATCACGATACTGAGAAGCGATAGGAACAACCCAGCAGGACACATGAACAGTGAAGGAAAGGATCACGTATGTGAGGTCAGGCTGGAGATTAAGAAGAGAATCAGATGAGGGAGGAAGCAGCTAAAATGCTGTTTACGGATAGGTCACGGAGGATAGTGGATGGGGAACCAAAGACGCGATGGGCAGTAGTCGGGGAAGTGTATATGCAAATGGGGATTAAACAAAAATTTCACATACCCTCCTACCCACAAAGTTCTGGAATGGCTGAGTGAATGACTGGACCCTTAAAATAGATAAAGTGATTCAATGATTCAGAAACCAGGGATATCCTGATGCAATTACAAGCCACCCCGAATCGGAATACTGGATTCACACCCTTTGAGTTAATGACGGCTCAAACCTTGCAGATATCTGAGGGAATTACAGAAGGGGAACCGATGCAGGGTCACCTAGAGGCAGGATCCAAGAGTCCGCGAGAGAGCTCAGTAACCAACTATACCTGATGAAGAAGGAAGTCAGGGACCAAAAGGCAGTGCAGGATTTAGAGAGAGATCAGCAATTTGAAAAATCGGAAGTATCACAAGTAGGTGATACAGTGATAGTAAAGCGGAACTGGAGTGTAGCGGTCTCAAACCTCAATAGCACGGACCTTTCAAGACAATTATGACAGGTAATGTGTGCACATTCATTGATACAAAGATGAGAAGCAGATGGAAGCATTATACTCAGTTAAAAACCTGACTCTAAAAAACCTGACTGATGGGATCAATGTTAATGTTTTCACAGATTCCTATTTACTTTGATTACTATTGCGGAGTTCTGGGAGGCACCAACAGTGAATGTGGAAGGCTGACACTTGCCTACACCTCGGACAGTAAGTTCAACCACCAGAGGAGCAGGAGAATGGATAAAGAAACCCAAGACTTGGGTATCGGACAGAGTAACACTAACCAGCTACAGAGCCATGACAGTGACTTCACCAGAGGTCCAACATCAAAGGTTCACAACTACCCTGCCATGAAAGATATCGTTCAATCCAAGCCCGGGACCCAAACCCGATTTATGCATGCCGGGTACAGTTGGCTTAGAGGATGAAGCAATCTACAAAATGGGATGGCAGTATGAGTATCAGCCACTTGCGGGTTTTAACATCACCTACATGAATGATACAGACAATACTCTGGACATTTATATATATATATGTGTGTGTGTGTTTGATTTTATATATATAAGAACAAGGAGCAGGAGTAGGCCATCTGGCCCCTTGAGCCTGCTCCTCCATTCAATAAGATCATGGCTGATCTTTTCATTGACTCAGCTCCACTTATCTGTCCACTCACCATAACCCTTAATTCCTTTACTGTTCAAAAAATTATCTATCCTTGCCTTAAAAACATTCAATGAGATAGCCTCAACTGCTTCCACAGATTCACAACCCTTTGTGTGAAGAAGTTCCTCCTCAACTCGGTCCTAAATCTGCTTCCCCTTATTTTGCGGCCATGTCCCCTGGTTCCAGCTTCACCTGCCAGTGGAAACAACTTCCCTGCTTCTATCTTATCTATTCCCTTCATAATCTTATGTGTTTCTATAAAATCTCCCCAATTCTTCTGAATTCCATTGAGTATAGCCCCAGTCTACTCAGTCTCTCCTCATAAGTCAACCTTCTCAGCTCTGGAATCAATCTAACGAATCTCCTCCGTACCCTCTCCTGTGCCAATATATCCTTTCTAAAGTAAGGAGACCAAAACTGTACACAGTAATCCAGGTGTGGCGTCACCAGCATCTTATACAACTGCAACATAACCTTGCTGTTTTTTAAACTCCATCCCTCTAGCAATAAAAGACAAAATTCCATTTGCCTTCTTAATTACCTGCTGCACCTGCAAACCAACTCCTTGAGATTCCTGCACAAGGACACCCAGTTCCTTCTTCACAGCAGCATGCTGCAATTTTTTACCATTTAAATTGTTGTCTATTTTGCTGTTATTCCTATCAAAATGGATGACTTCACACTTATCAATATTGTACTCCATCTGCCAAACCCTCGCCCACTCACTTAGATTATCTATATCCTTTTGCAGACTTTCAGCGACCTCTGCACATTTCACTTTGCCATTCATCTTAGCCTCATCTGCGAATTTTGATACACTATACTTGGTCCCCAACTCCAAATCATCTGTGTAAATCATAAACAACTGCGGTCCCAACACTGATCCCTGAGGCACACCACTAGTTACTGATCGCCAACCAGAAAAACGCACATCTACCTCCACTCTTTGCTTTCTGTTAGTTAACCAATCTTCCATCCATGCTAATACACTAGCCATAACACCGTGCACCTTTATCTTATGTAGCGGTCTTTGGTGCAACACCTTGTCAAATGCCTTCTGGAAGTCCAGATACATACATCCACAGATTCCCCATTATCCTCTGCACATGTAATGTCCTCAAAGAATTCCATCAAATTAGTCAAACATGACCTTCCCTTCATGAAACCATGCTGCATCTTACCAACGGGACAATTTATATCCAGATGTCTTGTTATTTCTTCCTTGAAGATAGATTCAAGCATTTTCCCTATTACAGGAGTTAAGCTAACATATATAAACATCACACAGAGTTAGGATGACGGTCATACTGTTATGTATTTAATTATTCATTCTCTATCAAAAGCCTTCTGATCTTGAGATCAGATTGCTGGGTGGACTCATCTCCCCTTTGTGTGGAAAACTAGATGAGAAGGTCATTATTGTTAAGAATTATATACTCATACAAGGAATAGACTTGATTGTTTTGATGTTACAAGTTATAATCTTAGTACCTGTGGATTTCAATTAGATACCCAGTTAGGATTGGGAAAACCAAAATTTGACTACATGATCACACCCATTGACTGTGGGAGAGTTTCAATTGTCCAGAAAAACATCGTGTTTGGTGCTTGGTGGGTTGACTCATTGTACACTGATGAGACACTAGAGAAAGTATCCAACAGAGTATGCGGAAGGCTGTGGAAATTGCCCATAAACATCTCAGGCACTACAGAGAAGAGGCCATAAGAGTGTATACAGATGAATCTAGCTACACAGAATGCCACCGGATTGAAACAATCAGGGACACACCATTGGTGAGATGTATTCTGGGAATTGTAGGAATCCACTTAACTAATCAGTGGGAAATAAGCAGGATGGGGATTAAGAATGGCACAGAGGTCATAAGAACGTAAGAAATAGGAGCAGGAGTAGGCCATCTAGCCCTTCGAGCCTGCCCCGCCATTCAATAAGATCATGGCTGATCTGTCGTGGCTCAGTTCCACATTCCCACCCTCTCCCCATAATCCCTTAATCCTCTCTCTTATCAAAAACCCATCAACCCGCGTCTTAAAAATATTTAGCGAGGCAGCCTCCACCACTTCAACGGGCAGAGAATTCCAGAGATTCACCACCCTTTGAGTGAAGAAGTTCCTCCTCAACTCCGTTCTAAACCACCCCCCCCTTTATCTTGAGGCTGTGCCCTCTAGTCCTACTGTCCTTACTGAGCGGGAAGAGTCTCTCCACCTCTATCCTATCCATCCCATTCATCATCTTATACGTCTCAATGAGATCTCCCCTCATCTTCTAAACTCTAACGAGTGCAAGCCTAATTTATTCAGCCTCTCCTCATAGCTCAACCCCCTCAACTCCGGCATCAGCCTAGTAAACCTCCTCTGCACTCCCTCCAAGGCCAAAATATCCTTGCGTAAGTACGGCGCCCAAAACTGCACACAGTACTCCAGCTGCGGCCTCACCAATGCCCTATACAGCCGCAGCAAGACCTCCCTACTTTTATATTCAATCCCCCTCGCTATGAAGGCCAGCATCCCATTCGCCTTCCTGACCACCTGCTGCACCTGCAAGCTGGGTTTTTGCGACTCATGCACAAGGACCCCGAGGTCCCTCTGCACTGTCGCCTGCTGCAGTTTTTCGCCACGTAAGTAATAATCCTTCCTACCATTATTCCTACCAAAGTGGACCACCTCACACTTGCCAACATTAAATTCCATTTGCCATTTCCTGGCCCATTCGCCCAACCTATCTAGATCCTTCTGTAGACTCTCCACACCCTCCGCACAATTTGCCGTTCCACCAATCTTGGTGTCATCAGCAAATTTCGACACTCTACACTCGGTTCCCTCCTCCAGATCATCTATATAAATGGTAAATAGCTGAGGCCCCTGCACCGACCCCTGGGGCACTCCACTAGTCACCATCCGTCAATCCGAATAGCACCCATTGACCCCCACTCTCTGCCTCCTATTTGACAACCAATCCTCTATCCACGCTAACACCCTACCCCCAACTCCATGTCCCCTGACCTTCTGCAATAACCTCTTGTGAGGTACCTTGTCAAACGCCTTCTGAAAATCAAGAAAGACCACATCCACCGGCTCTCCTCTATCCACCGCCCTAGACACATCCTCATAGAACTCCAGCAAATTTGTCAGACACGACTTCCCTTTAACGAAACCGTGCTGCGTCTGCTCTATCAAGCAATTCCTCTCAAGATGCCTCGCTATTTCCTCCTTGATGACGGACTCTAACATTTTACCTACAACAGACGTTAAACTAACCGGCCTATAATTCCCTGCCTTTTGCTTGGCACCCTTCTTAAACAACGGCGTAACATTAGCCGTTTTCCAATCTTCCGGCACTTCCCCGGAATCCAGCGACGTCTGGAAAATAACCACCAAGGCATCCACTATCACCTCCGCCATTTCTTTCAGAACCCTCGGATGCATTCCATCCGGTCCTGGCAACTTGTCCACAATCAGCCCCTCCAGTCTGTCGAGCACCGCCTCTCTAGTAACAGTAATGTCATTAAGACCCTCCAGTCCTACCACCTTTCCATCTCTAACACCCGGCAAATTATTCACGTCCTCCTCCGTGAAGACAGAAACAAAAAAGTTATTCAAGACCTTAGCCATATCCCCATCCCCTACCACTAAGTCCCCCTTCTCATCCTCTAAGGGTCCAACATTCACCCTAGCTAGCCTCTTCCTTTTTATATATTTATAAAAACTCTTGCTATCCTTTTTTATATTAAGCGCTAGCCCAGCTTCATAGTTTCTCCTACCCTTCTTTATCAACTTCTTTGTCAATCTTTGTTGACATTTAAACCTCTCCCAATCCTCTTCTCGCCCACTACTCTTTGCTACTCTAAACACCTCTACTTTTAATTTAACACTTTCCTTCACCTCCTTCGTTATCCACAGCTTATTACCTCTCCTCCTACTGTCCTTTTTGACCATCGGAATAAATTTCTGCTGACCACCAAGAAAGATCTCCTTAAAGATCCTCCACTGCTCCTCAGCAGACCTACCTTCCAACGCGCTCCCCCAGTCCACATTCGCCAATTCCTCTCTCATCCTACCGTACTCCCCTCTGTTCAAACAAAGGACGCGCGTCCGGGAACCCACTTTCTCCTCCTCCATCTGCACCAGGAACTCCACCATACAATGATCACTCTCCCCAAGAGGATCCTTCACCGCAAGGTCCCTAATTCTACCCGCCTCATTACATAACACCAGATCCAAGATAGCTCACTCCCTCGTCGGCTCCAACACACACTGTTCCAGGAAACTATCCCGGCAGCATTCCAAGAACTCCTCCTCGAGCCCACCGTGTCCAACATGGGTCGACCAATCTATGTGTAGATTGAAATCCCCCATAACTACGGCTGTCCCATTCCTGCATGCCGCACTTATTTGCGCGTTAACAGCCCACCCCACCTCCAGATCATTATTCGGGGGCCTATAGATGACACCCACCAGCGTCTTCCTCTCTTTGCTGTTCCTAATCTCTACTCACAACAATTCCACTTTCTGCTCCTTGGCTCCAATATCATCCCTTGCTACCACCCTGATGCTATCCTTAATCAGCAGAGCTACGCCCCCCCCCCTTTTTCCTCCCGCCTATCCTTCCTAAACACTTGATACCCCTGGACATTCAGCTCCCAGTCCCTGTCACCTTGCAGCCACATGTCTGTAATGGCCACCAGTTCATATCCATTTGTGCCGATCTGCGCCACCAGCTCATCCACTTTATTCCGAATGCTTCGTGCATTCAGATAAAGTGCCTTCATCTCAGCCTTCACCTGGACCCTATTTGCCGTAACGCCACCAACCATACTCACGCCCCCTACTCCCTCTATTATTGGGACATCCTCGGCCTCTTCCCTTACCTGTACCCTCTCCTTAACTTTAGACCCCGTAATGTCACCTACCCTCGCACCCTCCCCCCCCCAATTAGTTTAAACCCCTGTCTACAGTCCTCTTTACTCGATTCGCCAGCACTCTGGTCCCAGCACGGTTCAGACCAACCCCATCCCGCCCGATCAGGTCCCACCTACCCCAATACTGATGCCAATGCCCCATAAATTCAAACCCATTCCTCCCACACCAATCCCTGAGCCACCCATTCACTTCCTTAATCCTATCAACCTTACGCCCGTCTGCACTCGGTTCAGGCAGTAGCCCAGAGATAACCACCTTGTTGGTTCTACTTTTTAATTCCATTCCCAGCTTTTCATACTCCCTCCCCAGGTCCTCAGTTCGCATTTTGCCTACGTCGTTGGCACCCACATGTACCACAACGACCGGATTCTCACCCTCCCACTCCAGGTTCCTCTGCAGCCCAGATGCGACATCCCGGACCCGAGCACCAGGCAGACAACACACCCTTCTGTGCACTTTGTCATTGTGACAAAGGACAGTGTCAATACCCTTCACCCCACTATCCCCAATCACTACTACGTTCCTTTTCACCTTCTCTTTGCCTATCTCCTGCTGCATCACTGTACCGTGTGCAGTTTGCTCACCGACCTCACCTCCCTCGTCCTCGTCCAGACTGGAAGCAAGAACCTCAAACCTGTTATGCAGATTGAGAGGCTGAGGCCTCCGCTCCCCACCCCCCTGCCTCCTCTCCCCACCCCCCTTCCTCCTCTCAGCAGCCCCCTCTTGTTCCTGACCCTTAGAGTAAGCCAGTCTAGGGGGGGGTGGATGTCACTTGCACCCCATTGACAATGGCACCCTCTACTATGGTCCACCATGATGTACTGTTATCAAAGAAGATCTAAATTGCCAATTCTGGCAGTGCCTCACGAAACTCCCATGGCACCCTATAAAAAGGAAAAGGGGAGAAGTTAGAAGCTGAAATTTACAGCCGTATAGTTTTGGATATCTCTCGAATTCTGGACAACTGGCCAGCCAAAGAATTCAGGAAGGCGTTCTCAACATCATGTGAGCTTTTTTGGGTAGTCACCCAATTGTCAAAGGGGGAAACTGAAAGGAGCTTGTAGCCATACTTATAAATAATAGAAATCATAGAAACCCTACAGTGCAGAAGTAGGCCATTCAGCCCATCGAGTCTGCATCGACCACAATCCCACCCAGGCCCTACCCTCCCATCCCTACACATGTACCCACTAATCTCTCTAACCTACACTTGTCAGGACACTAAGGGGCAATTTAGCATGATCAATCAACTTAACCCGCACATCTTTGGACTGTGGGAGGAAACAGGAGCACCTGGAGGAAACCCACGCAAAATCATATTCGGTGAAAGGGTTAAAAAATGTAGCGTAGCAGAAAAATCATACACACTGCTGGTTCCATGATTGTACACAAGCAGGCAACCGTGGGTTGCTAGTTCTTACGCAGAAACATCACAGGTGTGAACCCTCACGGACTGTCAAACAATGTGAGGCTGTTCAGAAAATCAAATAGGCTAAAGATAACATGAGGAGGGATTGTGGTTTACAGCTTGAATACAGATTTTGTCTATCTATCAAGGTCTCCCTATCCTTAACACTCGGCATCTCGGACAAAGGTAAGGTAACTGATATCTATAAGTCAGACACGTCATGTTAAGGACAACTTGTAGCTAGTGATAAATCAGATCAACTAGCATATTCAAATCTTTACACCAGATATTGTAATCAAGAAGATGCGCACATGTTGTGATTAGTTACGGCGGCACAGTGGTTAGCACAGATATCTCACAGCGTCAGGGACCCGGGTTCGATTCCCGGCTTGGGTGACTGTCTGTGTGGAGTTTGCACATTCTCTCTGTGTCTGCATGGGTTTCCTCTGGGTGCTCCCGTTTCCTCCCACAGTCTAAAGATGTGCAGGTTAGGAGAACTGGTCAGGCTAAATTCTCCCTCCGTGTACCCAAACATGCACCAGAGTGTGGTGACTTCATTGCAATCTGAATGTAAGCCTACTTGTGACTAATAAACAAACTTCACTTTAACTTTACTTTTACTTTTAATAGCACTCATACCTTATGTATGATATAAAACCAATCAATAGTTGAGAGTGGACATGGATAACTCCAATACAATGTAAAAGAGAAGAAATTTTATAAAAATTTTTTTTAGAAGAATGAGGGGAGATCTCATTGAGACGTATAAGATGATGAATGGGATGGATAGGATAGAGGTGGAGAGACTCTTCCCGCTCAAAAAAGACAGTAGGACTAGGGGGCACAGCCTCAAGATAAAGGGGAGGCGGTTTAGAACAGAGTTGAGGAGGAACTTCTTCACTCAAAGGGTGGTGAATCTCTGGAATTCTCTGCCCGTTGAAGTGGTGGAGGCTGCCTCGCTAAATATTTTTAAGAAGCGGGTTGATGGGTTCTTGATAAGAGATGGGATTAAGGGTTATGGGGAGAGGGCGGGAAAGTGGAACTGAGCCACAACAGATCAGCCATGATCTTATTGAATGGCGGGGCAGGCTCGAAGGGCTAGATGGCCTACTCCTGCTCCTATTTCTTATGTTCTTATGTTCTTAAAAATTGCAACTGCATTTTCACAACCACCAAATCAACTCGGAAATAAAGTGCAATATTTTTCTGCCAGGAGCTCAGAAGCTGTTCCTTACTTTGAGATCTCGGTGAATGATTGGCGGTTTCTGTTTGTGCATATGCTGCACTCCACGACAGGTCTGATAAAATATCTTGAGCACTGTATTACATGGTAATGCGTTATTTGCTTCAGCCCTCTTCAAAAACTCAACCAACTGGCCTGGAAACAAAAGAGCGCAAGAAGATTAACAGTTATTGTTTTAAGTCCTTAAGCTGTGAATGCATATGTGAAAATTGATTGTTTTTCTTTTATGTCCAGTCATGGTTGAACATTGACCAGATAAGGGCATCCACAAAGTAATACGCAAAATTATTATGTATTCATGCTAGTATTTAACATTACCTTTGCATAGTTCTGTGAGTATAAGGTACTCTCCTTGCCCAGTATCAGATTCTTCTTTCCCAATGGAAGCTGCTGAGCTAAACTGCACAATGTTTGGATGTCCTGAAAGCTTTTTCTGAAGTTGCTTCGTCAAGGAGCATGTGGTTCATTGAGCTATAAAGTGTGTAAACATTTAATTTGTTTTATCTATGATTATAAAGATTGCCAGACTGGGACAATCTTTTAAAACCATTTTGCACACTGGAGTGTTTGAGAAAAGATGACAAATAGAAGGATGAACACAGTGATACTGCATTCCCAATCTAATTGTTAGTAAGCCCTCTCTCCATAGAATCCCTGCAGTGCAGAAGGAAGCCATTCAGCCCATTGATTCTGCACCAACTCTCCAAAACAGCCAGTACTCAACAGTATCCAGGCCCACCTCACCCTATCCCCACACTCCTGTGCAGTTACCATGACCAATCCACCTAACCCGCACATCAGTGGACTGCAGGAAGAAACCAAAGCACCCGAAGGAAACTCCACACAGTCACCCAAGGTCAGAATTGAACCAAGGTCCCTGGCACTGTGACATAGCAATGCTAACCACTGTGCCATCGTAGCACCCATTAGTGAGCCTCTCAGCAGGGGGAAATCAGCCTGTGATCGGCTGGTTCAGCTGAAGGCTGAACAGCTTTATAGCATTAATTAAGTATAATCCAGCTAAATGTGCAACAAGTTTGGTGAGCCAAGACCAGAGAGCTTGGGGGCCCCTGGGCCTGTTGGATACTATAATAAAACCCTAACCTGTAGAAAAGAAATAGCTGAAGTATATTGCCTCAAGGAACCAGGGCAATGTAGAAAAAAATGATCACTAATATATTTGTGAATTAGTATTAAAAAAACAATGGTATGATATTTATCTTTAAAAAGTAAATATTTTCATAGTCACAAAATACTGAATATCATGGATGGCACAGGTAAGTGTTCATCCCTGCACTTTGAACAACTTCCTAACCAAAGCCTTGTCATTACAGAGAAATTATTTACTTATATAAGAAAGGGAGGGAAAATTAAATAATAATTAACCAGTGAGTGATCTTAGACACATCACTCATGCTGTTCTGAGTTGGCACAGGAGCAATAGCGGAAACTTACTCAAAGTGTCAGCTGATCAGATTCTCAGCCTTGGATCAATATATATGTGCTTGGAGGAGTGAGAAGACATTTATAAATGGACAATAACACAAAAAGGTCAAGAGTTTTCTGGAACTCACCAGCATAACTACAACACAACAGCAATGCAGAGATTTCTTTCCCCAACCAAAGACTGACACACATGATTTATACGTGTTTTATGCCACAACATGAGTAAGCATACATTTGTTAATTGTCTGCATCATTTCCAAGTTATGACTACCCAAATATTCTGCCACTCCTATGCAAACTTCAACCCCAATGCAACGATGGCTCAGATAATTTTCCTGCATTCACGTCAGTATTGTGCTTAGATGTGTATATACCCAAAAAAAATACGCACACCTAAATCCAGCATGACTAAGATGAATGGATTTTGATTTACAGTAGACTTTTCTTACTGACACCTTGGTCTATATTGTATTTAAACAAAGCACAGCAAGCCTCAAAACACTAAGCAGCTGCAAAGGCCTTCCACATTGGCTATACCCTTCTCTGCATTATAAAAGAGGGAAAGGTGCAGCTAAGGTGAAAGGTTCAGGGAGTGAGGCACCATAGCAGAAGACAGAAACTCATTTGCTATTACTCAAATTGGTTACACAGCACCTGCACTTGTTTTATACCAGTTTTAATGTTCCAACATTAAGAAATACACTCCTGAAATTCTGTAATTAAATTCCTATCAACAAGATTGGCACAGGAACTGGTGCAGTTTCCCCTTAAGAGGGATCCAAGAAATTCCAGGCCGAAGCTTTACCTCACCTATAACCTAAGGACTAACATGATTCTCTGCACCCCCTCCCCTCCCTCTCCATTATTTCCAAACGTCTCCTAGTGGCATCACAAGGGATGGTACATTGGAAGTTTAACACATTACTAGTTAAACACACAGCACTCTCTTCTTCAGTGATGATAGTCCGTCCATCCAGTTTCTACCAATAGGTTCTGTATGATGAACACAGGATGCCAAGCTTAATGCCCATGTATAAAGTAAATTACAGAATTTAAAAGCATTGAACAGGCATGGGGTTAGGCTATCATCACAACTTTAAAAATTGATTATTGGCTGGTTAGATGCAGGTGCAGCATAGAATTTTCACATGGACTGCCTCACAACAGGCTAGGAATGCTCTGTACATTATCTCACAGCATAGATGAAGCAGTACTGTACTAAAGCAAAGTTAATCTTTTTCTTTGATTGATAGTAGCCAAAATTAGACATTTTAAACAGGCAGGGAACTCATTGTACTTTAATCTTATTTCATATATACAATGCTTGAATGGACACAGACTAGTGTTTCAACATTAACCAGTCGCTGTTTGGGGCAGTTACAGTATTAATTACAAATCACTCCACCAAGCCAATAATGAAACAAAACAAAACATGCCACATTCAATTACAATGTGCTATTTTATAAACTGAATAGCAGTCAGTTTGCTTCAATAGTCGCAGTGCTAATCCTTATTCTACTCACAGACTGTTAGATCCAAAGATAAATGCCTCTATTCATTATGGTTCTGTTACAAAAACAAGTTTTTCCTACTACATGTAGCCAAAGCACTGTAACAAAAATGCTATTTAAAAAGTATTGAAGTTCAACAATAACTTCACAAAGTTTCAAGATTTACATTCAATTTTCTAAACAATGCTTCATGTTAATGCTATACATTTTAGTACAAGAGAAAAAAAATCCTCACCAGACATTGTGCAATGTTAAAGAAAGTTCCTGCTGCTGTAAGCTGGTTATGAATTCAGATTGTAGGTAGGTTTTCACAAAATGGCTGTCATACAGCGTAATCATGTACCACATGAAAGCAAGTCTAAACTTCACGATTTATAAATATAAAGTACAATTGAGAGGTAACTGAGCAGGAAATCTAATGTCCCAAGTTAAACACTAAGCTATATTCTAAGGAGTATTTATACAGTTTCCCAACCGTAAATTACACAAGGATGATATATCACAGAACGAAGCATGTAACCTCTATTGCAATTTGATGCAATTATCATACAGCACCTTTACTACCCTAAAACATGACTGTTCAGTGCTCTCCTGGCAAGCTTCCCAATAGACGGTATTTTGTCTGTGGCATGTTGTTTCCAATGACACAATCGGAAGTGGGCAACATTTCCATTCATGTCAGGAGCCAGCTTCCCACAATTCGCATTTAAATGTTAAGTGCTGGCAGCATGTGTGGGAGACATGTGACCGTGTGGCCATGAGACAGATAGTCATTTATGGATCCTGCTGTCAAACTAGGCTGGAGTCTCAAAAGGTTTAGGGTACTAAAAATTACGTAAAATGTTTGAGTCACAGGAACTTCCTGGGAAACAAGCACAAACATGACTGATTCTTTGATTGTGACCACTGATGAATTGCAGGTTCAAACAGTGAAAGTCCCTGTGGTGCACAAGTATCACGGGTTGGTCCCAAAAAGCTCCAAGAGCATGAGTGCAGTCAATCACCACTAGAACTTAAGGGAAACAAGCAATATCCTCAAAGCCCAATGCCCTTGCTGCCTGCCACCTGTCCTCGTCAGTGTAGTAATTGATAAATTTCATCTAAATGATGGAAAAGGCCACTGGTCACTTCTTTTATGTACCTGTGTGTTGTCGTCTGTGAAATACTACAGGTGTTGCCCGTGGAACCCTGGAAAATACTGGTGGCAAAAGAACTGAGCATCACAGTCACCTTGAGGGCCACAGTATTGGGATAAACAGCAAATTCACATGGCTGCAGGTATAGCCGAAACTGCTTGACGTACTCTTGTACACAGGAATGAGGTATGGAGGGGATAAGGTATGGAGGGGAAAACCAGTGAGAAAGAAAGATTTCAACGTTAAAGGTAAGAGTTAAACAGTGAAGGCTGTTGTTCCACAGACATGGAGCATTTCAGGGATTTCACCTTAAATAAGCAATCAATATGTTAGAACCAATCAGATTTCAAATAACTGTAAAGGATACCATAAAGCAAACTTCCTGAATGATTGCTTTGCTTTTTTCTTCCTCATTTGATAGAAGTCTCTGTAACACAAAATAAAAATCATGCAAATTTTCAATAATTAAGCAAATTATGTTCGCCTTTTTAATTGTTTAAACACATCAGATGCCACAGATTTCCTATGGACAAAACTCAATTTACAACTTACACCAATTACACAAGTAATCTGGTCAGCAAAATAGCCAATCTGCTAATTTGTTGAATGTGATTTGTCTCACTTTATTAAGTTGACAAATTGCAATTATATAGCACTTTTAATGTCAGGAGATGCCCCTCGGCACTTCACGCACGGGAGCATAATCAGATATAAATCAACACCAAGCAATTAGGAAGAGTGACTAAAAGCTTGGTAAGTGAAGCTCTCTTACAGGAGGAAAAAGAGGTTTGAGCTCCTGCCATGAGTGGTTGGCCTTCAAAATGAAAGGTCTTGCTTGACCAACCTCTTTGAATTAGTTGACAGCTAACAAAGTGAATAGACAAGAGTGATGCCATAAATGTAATGTATCAAGATTTCCAAACATCTTTGATAGGATATCATGTAACAGACTAATAATTGTTGAAGTATGTGGAATCAAAGTAGCAAGTAGCAGAATGGACAGCTGGCTGGCTACAAAACAAAATAAGAAGTCTCACAACACCAGGTTAAAGTCCAAAAAGTTTATTTGATATAAACCCACAAGCTTTCGGGGTTTCCCCTTCATCAGGTGAGTGGAGAGTTCTGGTCTCAAACAGAGCATATAAAGGCACATACAGTTTATAGAATACTGATTAGAATGCGAGTCTTTACCATTAATCAATTCTTAAAGGTGCAGACAATGTGAGTGGAGATAGTATTAAGCATAGGTTAAAGAGATGTATATTGTCTCCACACAGGACAGAGAGATATTGCAAGCCCAGGCAAGTCATGGGGGTTACAGATAGTGTGACATGAACCCAAGACGCCTGTTGAGGCCATTCTCATGTGTGCGGAACTTGGCTATCAGTTTCTGCTCAGCGACTCTGCGTTGTCGTATGTCATGAAGGCTGCCTTGGAGAACGTTTACCTGAAGATCGGGGGCCGAATGCCCGTGACCACTGAAGTGCTCACCAACAGGAAGGGGACGGTCTTGCCTAGTGATTGTCGAGTGGTGTTCATTCATACGTTGTCGTAGCGGCTGCATGGTCTCCCCAATGTACCATGCCTCGGGACATCATTTCTTGCACCGTATCAGGTAGACAATGTTGGCCGAGTTGCAAAAGTATATGCCGCGTACCTGGTGGATGGTGTTCTCACGTGAGATGATGGCACCCGTGTCAATCATCCGGCATGTCTTGTAGAGGTTGCTGTGGCAGGGTTGTGTGGTGTCATGGTCACTGTTCTCCTGAAGGTTGGATAATTTGCTGTGGACAATGGACTGTTTGAAGGTGTGCGGTTGTTTGAAGGCAAGAGGTGGGGGTGTGGGGACAGCTTCAGCGAGATGTTCGTCTTCATCAATGACATGTTGAAAACTCCAAAGATGATGTCATAGTTTCTCCACTCTGGGGAAGTACTGGACGACTAAGAGTACTCTGTCCACCACGTTCCGTGTTTGTCCTCTGAGGAGATCAGTGCAGTTTTTCGCTGTGGCACGTCAGAACTGTCGATCGATGAGTCGAGCACCATAGCCCGTTCTTATGAGGGCATCTTTCGGCGTCTGGAGGTGTCTGTTGCGATCCTCCTCATCTGAGCAGATCCTGTGTATACGGAGGGCTTGTCTGTAGGGGATGGCTTCTTTAACATGTTTAGGGTGGAAGCTGGAGAAGTGGAGCATCGTGAGGTTATCTGTGGGCTTGCAGTACACTGAGGTGACTGTCCTTGATGAAGATACATGTGTCCAAGAATGCAACTGATTCCAGAGAATAGTCCATGGTGAGTCTGATGGTGGGATGGAACTTGTTGATGTCATCATATAGTTGTTTCAGTGATTGTTCACCATGAGTCCAAAGGAAGAAAATGTCATTGATGTAACTAGTGTATAGCATTGGTTGAAGGTCCTGTGCGGTGAAGAAGTCTTGTTCGAGCCTGTGCATGAAGATGTTAGCATGTTGAGGTGCGAATTTGGTCCCCATGGCTGTTCCGTGTGCCTGGATGAAGAACTGGTTGTTGAAGGTGAAGACACTGTGGTCCAGGATGAAGCGGATGAGTTGTAAAATCTGGAAACCGGCAGTTGTTGGTGTTGAGTACTGAGGCTGTTGCAGCAATGCCATCATCATGGGGGATGCTGGTGTAGAGCGCCAAGACATCCATTGTGGTGAGGAGTGCCCCTGGTTCAACTGCTCCACGTATGCTGAGTTTCTGTAGGAAGTCTGTAGTATCACGCCAAAAGCTGGGGGTTCTTTGTGCAATGGGTTTCAGGATGCCCTCGATGTAGCCGGAGAGGTTATCGCGCAGGGTCCCATTGCCCAATATAATGGGACAGCCGGGTGTGTTTGCCTTGTGTATCTTTGGGAGGCAGTAGAGATTTCTAACATAGGAAGTATGTGGGATGAGAGCACGGAGACTGCTCTGAAGGTCCGGATCAAAGGTCTTGATCAGAGTGTTGAGTTGACAGGTGTGTTCTTTGGTCGGATCTGCGGGTAACTGTTGTGTTTCTCGTTGCTCAGTTGTCGGTACACTTCATTGCAGTAATCCGTTCTGTTCAGTATGACAATGCCCCTCGTTTGTCTGCTGGTTTGATGACAATGTTGTGGTTGGTCTTGAGGGCGTGGATGGCGTTGCGTTGTGCTTGGGTGATGTTCGGGGCTGTCATGTGAGTGCGGTTGATGAATCTGGTGTTGACGCACTTTCTAATGGCTTGGGCATACATGACCAGTTGAGGGCAGCAGCCTTCCGGAGGAGTCCAATTGGACTCTTTCCTCTTTGGTTGCTGCACTGCGGATCTCTCTGTCGGCTGTTCTGGTTCATTGGCTGCCTCATTATGTTCACTGTTGGCCTCTTGGGGTTTGAGGAAGAACTCCCGCAGCCTCATTCGCTTGATGAATTCCTCTGTGTCCGCTGCAAGACTGATGGGGTCCATTTTGGTGGTGGGGCAGAAATTGAGCCCTCGGCTGAGAACTTCAACTTCATCTGGTTAAAGTGTGTAGTCCAACAAGTTGACAATAGACTTCCCTGCGATAGTACTGTTATCTACTGTGGTGCCGGGGGAGACTTGGTTGCTGCTGGTGGTGATGCCGAGTTTCTCAAGTTTCATGTCCTTGGTGTGCATCTAGATAGTGTAGTTTCTTTGTCTCATCTGCTTGGCAGAGTTTTGCAGCTGGTCTGCATCCTCAGCGCAAGTTGAGAATATGAATTCTATCTTGTTTTCCAGGATGTGACATTTGCTGAGGGGCTGGTGTATAAGGCAGTTGAGGAGTGTGAGAGAGGTGTGACAGCAAAGTCTCTCAGCGTAGTCTGTGTTATAGGTTGACCTGAGTGGGTTCTTGATCTGTAGTCCTTTCAGCATCTTGTCTGCTTTGTTGCACCTTTGTTAAAAACTTGATGTGTGTTGATATGCACGACCTTCTTGGAGATCCTTTCCACTTGGAGCCGGCAGTTTGCGGTGTCAATGGTAGTTATGATGTGGAGATGCCAGCATTGGACTGGGGTAAACAGCGAACATAATGAAACAGCCAATGAACCAGAACAGCCAATAGAGAGATCCGCAGTGCAGCAATCGAAGAGGAAAGAGTCCAAATGGATTCCTCCGGAAGGCCACTGTCCCCAACTGGACACGTATGTCCAAGCCATCAGGAGGTGCATCAACACCAGATTCATCAACTGCACTCACAAGACAGCCCTGAACATCACCCAAGCACAACGCAATGCCATCCACACTCTCAAGACCAACTGCAACATTGTCATCAAACCAGCAGACAAAGGAGGGGCCATTGTCATACTGAACAGAACGGACTACTGCAATGAAGTGTACCGACAACTGAACAACGAGGAGTACTACAGACTGTTACCTGCAGATCCAACCAAAGAACACACCCAACAACTCAACACTCTGATCAAGACCTTTCATCCGGACCTTCAGAGCACTCTCTGTGCTCTCATCCTACGTACTCCCTGCATTGGAGATCTCTACTGCCTCCCAAAGATACACAAGGCAAACACACCCGGCCATCCCAACGTATTGGGCAATGGGACCCCATGCGACAACCTCTCCAGCTACGTCGAGGGCATCCTGAAACGCATTGTACAAAGAACCCCCAGCTTTTGTTGCGACACTACAGACTTCCTGCAGAAACTCAGCACACATGGAGCACTTGAACCACAGGCATTCCTCATCACAATGGACGTCTCGGTGCTCGACACTAGCATCCCCCACGACGATGGCATTGCTGCAACTGCCTCAGTACTCCACGCCAACAACTGCCAGTTTCCAGAAGCAATTTTACAACTCATCCGCTTCATCCTGGACCACAATGTCTTCACCTTCAACAACCAGTTCTTCATCCAGGCACACGGAACAGCCATGGGGACCAAATTTGCACCTCAATATCCCAACATCTTCATGCACAGGCTCGAACAAGACTTCTTCACTGCACAGGACCTTCAACTGATGCTGTACACGAGATACATCAATGACATTTTCTTCCTTGGACTCATGGTGAACAATCACTGAAACAACCATATGATGACATCAACAAGTTCCATCCCACTATCAGGCTCACCATGGACTATTCTCCAGAATTGCCTTCTTGGAACAAGCATCTCCATCAAGACAGTCACCTCAGCACCTCACTGTACCTCAAGCCCACAGATAACCTCACAATGCTCCACTTCTCCAGTTTCCACCTTAAACATGTTAAAGAAGCCATTCCCTACGGACAAGTCCTCCATATATACAGGATCTGCTCAGATGAGGAGGATCGCAACAGACACCTCCAGATGCTGAAAGATGCCCTCATAAGAACAGGATATGGCACTCGACTCATCGATTGACAGTTCCAACGTGCCACAGCAAAAAACCGCACTGACCTCCTCAGAAGACAAACACAGGACACAGTGGACAGAGTACCCTTCATCTTCCAGTACTTCCCCGGAGCAGAGAAGCTACAACATCTTTTTCGGAGTCTTCAACATGTCATTGATGAAGACAAACATCTCGCCAAGGCCATCCCCACACCTCTACTTCTTGCCTTCAAACAACCGCACAACCTCAAACAGACCATTGTCCGCAACAAACTACCCAGCCTTCAGGAGAACAGTGACCATGACACCACACAACCCTGCCACAGCAACCTCTGCAAGACATGCCAGATCATCAACACGGATGCCATCATCTCACGTGAGAACACCATCCAGCAGGTACACAGCACATACTCTTGCAAGTTGGCCAACATTGTCTACCTGATACGCTGCAAGAAAGGATGTCCCAAGGCATGGTACTCTGGGGAGACTATGCAGCCGCTACGACAACGGATAAATGAACACCGCTCGTCAATCACCAGGCAAGACTGTTCCCTTCCTGTTGGCGAGCACTTCAGTGGTCATGGGCGTTCGGCCTCTGATCTTCGGGTAAACGTTCTCCAAGGCGGCCTTCATGACGTATGACAGCGCTGAATAGAAACTGATAGCCAAGTTCCGCACACATGAGAATGGCCTCAACCGGAATCTTGGGTTCATGTCACACTGTCTGTAACCCCCATGACTTGCCTGGGCTTGCAACATCTCACTGTCCTGTGTGGAGACAATACACATCTCTGCAACCTATGCTTAATGCTATCTCCTTTCACATTA
Organism: Carcharhinus amblyrhynchos; assembly: GCF_965287045.1. Taxonomy (NCBI): domain Eukaryota; kingdom Metazoa; phylum Chordata; class Chondrichthyes; order Carcharhiniformes; family Carcharhinidae; genus Carcharhinus; species Carcharhinus amblyrhynchos. The sequence continues at coordinate 23,365,312 of NC_137328.1, read as the reverse complement.
TCTGCACCTTTGAGAATTGATATGCTGTAAAGACTTGCATTCTAATCAGTATTCTGTAAACTGTGTGTAACTTTATATGCTCTGTTTGAGACAAGAGCTCTCCACTCACCTGACAAAGGGGCAAACATCGAAAGCTTGTGGGTTTACTATCAAATAAACTTTTTGGACTTTAACCTGGTGTTGTGAGAATTCTTACTGTGTTTACCCCAGTCCAACGCCAGCATCTCCACATCATGACTACGAAACAGAAAGCAGAGGGTAGGGTAATACATAACTATGCAGACTGCCAAAACGATGGAAGAGCGGCATCTCTGTTCTGTTGTTCACAAATTATATTCATTTAGATTTTGGAATCCAAAATACAATTTCTAAATTTACAGTAATAAAACAAAAATTGCTGGGAATACTCAGCAGGTCAAGCAGCGTCTGTGGAGAGAAAAACTGAGTTAACCGTTTAGGTCAGTGATCATTGATCTAAGTTTATAGCTAACATCACATTGAAAGCAACGGTCAAAGCAGGAGGGAGGGCTGCACCAACGTACAGGTCAACATTAATAAACTTGCAGTATGGGCAGTAAATTGGCTAATTAAACATGGATAAATGTCAAACATTACATTTTGGTGAAAAAAATAAGGTGGTCCCATATTATCTGGAACATAAGAATCTAAATGAGGTGGAGATGCAAAGGAGTCAAGAAGTACAAATACACCACTGAAGGTCAACAAGACCTTAACCAAAGCAAACCAAACACTAAGGGTTATTGCTAGAGAAAGGGAACTGAAAGGTAGTGCTGTGCAGTTATGCTGTATCAAACTTCAGTTAGATCACACTTAAAGTATTGAATATAGTATTGGTTGTCACACTACAAAAAGCAAATAATGCAAAAACTTTTAAAGAGATTTTACCAGAATTGCCAGTTATACCATCTAGAAAGCATGAATAAATGGTCTCTTTTCTCTTGAAAACAGAAGGCTGAGAGGTAACCTAGAGATTTTCGAAATTAAAAAAGGTATTGTTAGGGTAAACGCAGAGAGAGTGTTTCACTTGAGGGGAAGAACAAGAGGCCCTCTGCACAGTCACCAAAAAATCAATTTGTAAATTCAGAAGCAATTTACCCAGAAAACGGTGAGAATATGGAATACGTTACTACAGGGAGTGACTGAGACAAACATGTATTTAGGCAGAAGCTAGATAAGCATAAGAGGGAGAAGGAAATACTGGGTGATACTGATAAAGTTAGGTGCAGAAGGAGAGGAGGCAATAATAGAGCACAAATGCTGGCATGGACCAGATGGGGCAAATGGTCTGATTTCTGTGCTGTCTATTTTATGTGGGGTCTTCCTGGTTTGTGTACCTCAAAGTCTACCACAAAACACAACAGTTTTAAACTTGGCCAACAGAAGATACAATTTATTTCATCTAGAAATACACATGCGTTAACTAGCCTTGGTGATGGATACTACCCAATATGGTACAAAACAACACTCTGAAGTGCACTTCACCCGAAACAATGACTGCAGAAGTGATGCAAATACCTCTGATCTGGCACAGAGACTAGAAATGCCTTCAAGGTTGTAATTGAAAATAGTTTCAAAGTATGACTTACCTTTAAAGCGTAATCTCTTCCACTACCAAGATCTTGTGCTTCATAAACAAATGCAAATCCACCTGTTAAATCAGAAATATATTCCTAGAGTGAGAATTTACCAGCCACATTCAATGGACATTACAGACCTTTTATATGGACGAACAGAGACCCATGGTGTTTAAAAGGGCATATCTTCATGGAATTGTTCATATCAAGACCAAGCAAATCAACTGAATACATGGTTTCAAAGAGTCATCTGAACACCAAAATGAGAATACTATTAAAGTCACATTCTACTCCAAACAGTTGTGAAACATCTTAAGTTTTGCTAATGAGCTAGCTTATCACAGGAAACAGCAATGGTCAAATTGCACAGTTCAGCTGATATCTGATGATGATATTTGATAACTGATATTTGATAACTGTGACAGAGATCTGTATTTTAGCCTACAGGCAAGCTCAGTACAGGAGGGAACACCACTGAGAGGTCAGAAAATTTAAAAGAACAAGCATCCCAAAGTGCCCTGCAGAATTTAACGCCAGGGCTGCTTTACTCTTCATTTTCCATTCAGGATGCTGTTCCTAGACAACCTGAACAATAGCCTAGAGATCTTTCAGGTGGGAAGCCTGCTTCACTGGACCAAAGTCTGCAAGAGCAATTAGCACATTGGGGTAATGTCTGAAAGTATTCCCAATAATCATGCTGGGTCGTGATCTGGGGCAGTGAAGGGGAGGCAGGCAGACCATAGTCGGGAAGGTGTACTGGGAAGTTTCTTGGGACTGGAAGACACACTCCTATTCCTCCTGGCACATATGCAATGCTATAAAGACACTTACCTCATGGATTCAGTCTTTCTTCCTCCCTCAATTTGCCGTGTTTCCTGGTAGCCAGGAAACCTGGCCACCTTTGCGATTGAACTTAGAATCACCATTAAAATCAAGGCACACAGCCCCATTATAATATTTAAATCACCAACAACTTCCAGCAAGCATACTGGTCACCTGACTCTCCTTCAACCTCCACTAAAACTGAATGTGGGCAGGTCGGAGGTGAATTCTGTTGCTATTTTGCATTTTAACCTCTAACATGATCCCAACCCACCCATTTTTGAAAGTTAACAGTCAGTTTTTAAGCACTGTAGCTCAGTGGTGGGCAACCTGCAGTCCAGGGGCCACACGTGGCCCATCTGGGTTTTGAGTGCAGCCCGCGAGGAGGCCACTGGCCACTGTTAAAGGAAGGCTCTGTCTGCCCTCTTGGATGGAAGAAAGAGATTTGATAACTGTATTTGTATCAGAAGCATTCTCCCTGGTAACCTGACTATAATTTATCCTTCAACCAAAGCCACTAAAAACTAGGTTGTTATCTGGTCGTTGTTACAACGCAATCTGTGTAATCTTGCTCTCTGCACATTGGTCACTATCAGGCTGTCAAGCTTTTTGGGAGATTTTGAGATTGTGAAAGCAGCTATATAAATGGACGATCTTTCTTTCACCTATAGTTGCAGTATCACTAATATACTCAAGGAAAATCACTTTGTCCTGACTTTCCTTGTGTCAACCACAGAACATCTACGATTGGCATTTATTTGCTAGTCTTCTTCTAAAACCAAAGTAGTGGCAGACAACAGAGGCAAATGGTGACATAGAACCTTGAAATCATTTGTGCCTGTTATTTTAAACTAAATGTCTGGTTGAGGTTGCTCTGCCTCCATGCCAGAACTGCGAAGTTGATTCCGCTCCAATTTTCAAGCTTCTAGGAGCCAAAAATATAATAAAGTGGTCAGCGTGGATTTCAAAAGGGAAAGCTTTGCTTGACCAACTTCATGAGGGTGGCACAGTGGTTAGCACTGCTGCCTCACAGTTCCAGGGACACAGTCGCCTTGCGGTGACTGTCTGACTCTGGATGTTCCGCATTCCTCCCACAGTCCAAAGACATGTGGGTTGGATGGATTGACCATGCTAAGTTGCCCCTTAGTGCCCCAAGATGTGTCGATTAGATGAATGCGCCATGAGAAATGTGAGGGGTTACGGGGATAGGGCGGAAGAGAAGGCCTGGGTAGGTCACTCTGTCAGAGAGTCGGTGCACATTCTTTGATTGAACCTGGAAGAGGTTAGAGGGAGAGTTGGCAAAGAAGTAGATGTAATAGATCTAGATTTTCAAAAAGCCTTCAAAAAGATAATAGACTCAGGAATAAAGTCAAAGCACATAGTATCAGGGAAGAAGTAACAGAATGGATAGCTTGCTACAAGGATAGAGTAGCAGTGGAAAACAGCTACTCAAAATGCCAAAATGGCATCCAACTAGGATTAATGCCGTTCACAATTCATGCTCATTGAAAGTTTTTGAAATTTGTGAATTAGACCAAATTTGGGGTGGGGGATTGGGGTGTTGGCAGTGAAAAAAAACAAACAATACTGAGGAGAGAATCAACAAATTACAAATGTGGCATTAATAAACTTGCAGAATGAACATTAAATTGGGAAATTAATTTCAATATAGGGAAATATAGGAAAAATGAGGCCACACGTTACTTGAAAATAAGAATCTCAGTGGGTAAAAGAACAAAGGGATATTTGGAAGTACAAGCACACAAATCACAAAAAGTAGCAATGCAGGTTTATAAGGCCAGAAAGAAATGGACACTAAGAGGTTCATTTCTAGAGGGATCAAACAGAAAACTAGAGTAACACTAACCTTGTAAAGAACCTTGGTTCAGCCACAGTTGAAATACTGTGTACAAAATTAGTTGCCATATTATATAAAGGATATAAAAGCACTTAGAAAGCGTACAAAATTATTTACTTCAGTGATACCAGAACTTCCAGCTCGAATGTTCTTCCCTTGAAAAAGAAGTCTTTAAAATTATGAAAGGTTTTCCCAAAGTAGACCTATCGGGAAAAGCAAAACTGCTGTCCATCAGGATAGTCACCAAGAAATCAAATCAAGAATTCAGAAAAAAACTTCTGGACCCAAAATAGTGAGAATGTGGAACCTGCCATCATATGGAGCTGTTGAAGTGTACAGAATGGATGCATTTAAGGGGAAGTTATACAAGTCCATGAGGGAAAAGGGAATAGAGGATTATAATAGGCTTCAATAAGGAAAGATAGAAGGTGGCTCAAAAGTACATGAACACCAACATGGATAGGTTGAGCTGAACAGCCTGTTTCTCTGTATATTCTATGAAAGGTAAATGCACTGGCACAATGAGTGGTTGAGGAAAATGGTAGAAATAAAGATGTTAAATTGTCCCTAGTGTCAGGGATTAGCAGGGTAAGTACATGGTGTTACAGGAATTGGGCCTGGATGGGATTGTGGTTGGTGCAGACTCGATGGGCTGAATGGCCTCCTTCTGCACTGTAGTGATTCTATAGTTCTATAATTAACTTATGGGGAAGCTAGTTAAGCTTAAGAAGAGAATTATGTTTTTGTTAGATCAGGAAGGAATGGAGGAGGCTCAAGTAGAGATAAGCCAGTTTTGTTGAAATGGATAAACACCTTTCTTGAATCATTGAATCAATGAAATTGTCTCGCCACCTTCAAATATTTCACTCAAATTGCTTTTTTATTTAAACCTTTATTCTTTTCATGGGATGTGGATGTTGCTGGCAAGGCATTTGTTGCCTATCCGCCATTGCCCATGAACTGAGTGGCTTGCTAGTGGCCATTTCAGGGCAGTTGAGAGTTAACCACATTGCTGTAGATCTGGAGTCACATGTCAGCTCGGTCAAATAAAGATGGCAGATTTCCTTCTGGAGAACATTAATGAATCAGATGGGATTTTCCAACAATGGATGATAATTTCATGGTCACCAATTCTGAAATTGGCATTATATTCCAGATTTATTAAATGAATTCAAATGCCACCAGTTGCCCATGGTGGGATTTGGGCTCATGTTCCAAAGCACATGCTTTTGGATTAAGCCTCTGAATTACTAATTACCACTCTGCAACCATCTCCACCTCTGTTGCACTGCTACAGATCTGTAGAAATTCAAGCCACACACTAAATTTTCTTATAAAAGTAGGGATAATGAAATTCTTCTCAAAAGTCATGGCAGTGAGAAGACATAGCTGCAGAATTGCCAAACGGGTGGATATGGATCCAGTTTCTAATTCTTCCCTTTTGCACACTGCCCTTGTATTAGGACTGGATTTTCCTCGCCAACAGATAGCGGTTTCTGTTTTACTCAAGGCTACAATCAGCAAATAGCTGGTTACCAATCTATACCAGTTTAAAAGTAAACTTTTGCAAAATCTTGTTTTTCCAAAATCTTGTTTTTCCATAGAGAAACAGTGAAAAGGTGAGGAAGAAAATAGATTTTTTTTAATGAGAAGAAATTGAGTTTTTTTTAAAAGGATATCTGGTCATATTCACTAATCTCATCAAATTAAGGTGAAAAGTCAAAACCTCAAAAAATGCCAAGGCTGTACATTAGATTGTGCCAGGGAGTGGCAGGACACTGAGTTGCACTGATAGTGCCCCATATCATCTTCTCAAGCAGTCCCTTGAGACTTAGGATGACTTACTCCACTCAGCGGTTGTGGGTTCTGAGATGACAAACAAGTCCAATGCTGAATCCGCACACTCTGCCATAGGTTGACGTGGGTGGGTGGGAAGCTCCAATTTTTAAAAATTCATTTGTGGGATACGGACATCTCTGGCTGGCCAACACTTATTGCCCATCCCTTTTTGTCTGAGGGCAGTTGAGTCAACCACATTGCTGTGAGTCTAGAGTCACATGTAGGCTAGACCAGGTAAGGATGGCAATTTCCTTCCCTAACAGACATTTGTGGACCAGATCGGATTTTCTGACAATGGTTTCATGGTTATCAGTAGATTCTTAATTCCAGATATTTTTTATTGAATTCAAAGTCCACCATCTGCCGTGGCGGGATTCAAACACAAAACAGAAATAAAAATGTGCAAAACAAGTCTACAAGCATTGACAGGTCCATTAATGTTGTAAATTTTAGCTGACCATATTGTTTTCAAGAGGATTGGACTTGGTGAGAATGAGAATATTAGAAACAAGAGGAGTAGGCTATTCAGCCCCTCAAAGTCTGCTCCACCATTTAACAAGATCATGTTAGATCAGATTTTGATCTCAACTCCATTTTCCAAATCCGTTGCTCATAACCCTTATAGTCTCAAATCTCAAATATATTCAATCACACAGCCTCCACAGATCTCAGGGGTAGAAAATTCTAAAAATTCATGACTCTCTAGAAGAAATTCCTCCTAAGCTCCATCTTAAATGAGCGGACTCATGTACTGAAAGCATGCACTTCTATGAAAGGAAACATCCTCCAAGTATCAACTTTGTCAAGCTACCTCAGAATCTTAAAATTCTCATAAAGAACGACTCTTATTCTTCTAAACTCCAAGGAGTATATGCCCAACTTGTGCAACTTCCCTCATAAGACAATCCCTTTATGTCAAAAGTCAACCTAGTGAACCTTCGCTGAACTGCCCCCAATGCAAATAAGAAGACCAAAACCATACACAGTACTCTAGGCACATTCTCACTAATACCCTCTATGGTAGTAGCAAAATTTCCCTACTTTTATACTCTATCTTCCTTGCAATAAAGCCAACATTCCACTTTCCTTCATAATTACGTGCTGAACCTGCATGCTAACTATTCATATACACATCCCTCTGTCCCGCAGTATTCTATCATATCACTCCATTTAAATACTTTCCTTTTCTATCCTTCCTATCAAAATACCTTGCATTTTCTCAATTATATTCCATCCGCCAATTTTTGCCCACTCAAATAATTTTGCACATCTTTTTGCAAACTCTGTGTCCTCTTCTCTACTTGCAGTTTTGGTGTCCTTATCTGAGGAAGGATTTTAGTGCTATAAAGGCAGTATGGTGAAGGTTTACCAGACTAATTCCGAGGATGACAGGGCTGTCATATGAGGAGAGACCAAGTTGGTTAGGATTATATTCATTGGGGTTTAGAAGAGTGAGAGGGGATCTCATAGAAACTTAAAGTGCTAACAGGATTAGACAAAGTAGATTCAGAAAAAATGTTCCTGATGGTGGAGGAGTCCAGAACAAGGGGGGTCATAGTTTGAGGGTAAGGGGTAAACCTTTTAGAACTGGGTGAGGAAAAATGTCTTCACCCAGCAAGTGAATGAATGAATTTTTCTCTACTGCACTCTCATGCAGTGCATTCCAGATCATAACCATTCACTACATAACAGATTTTCCCTCGTGTCGCCTTTGGTCCTTTTGACAATCATTTATTATATGTCCTCTGGTCTCCATCCTATCACCAGTTGTCAGACTTTTTACGGTGTTTACCCCAGTCCAACGCCGACACATCCACTCCATCCTATCACCAATGCAAAGTTTTTCTGACCATCTTAGACAAAATGGCAGTAAATTAAAAACCAAGATAAAGGTTAAGGTCAAATACAAGAACACACAAAGTTTTTCCAGTAACCCCAACAGAAGCAAAGAATTGAGCTTTTCTATCAGTTTCAGTGCAGACATAACAGAGATTTGTTTTCTCTAGGGGAGAGATAGGGACGGGTGCAAGGGAGGGCAAGCACGAGGGGGAGTAGGCATTAGGGGGCACGAGAGAGACAGGGGCAGGGCGGGCGCGAGAGAGACAGGGGCAGGGCGGGCGCGAGAGAGACAGGGGCAGGGCGGGCGCGAGAGAGACAGGGGCAGGGCGGGCGCGAGAGAGACAGGGGCAGGGCGGGCATGAGATGGTGGGGAGAGGGCGCGCGCGTGAGAGGCTGGGGGGAGGGCACGCGCGAGAGGGCGGGGGGAGGACCTGAGACAAAGGGGGAGAACCTGAGTGAGGGAGAGTGTGAACCTGAGATATAGAGAGAGTGCGGAATCGTAGGAGCAGTGAGATTTACCATGGTAATTAAGGAGATGCATGGACCAGAATCCCTCTACTTAATAAGTGGAAGTCAATCTAATTATTTTCAAATCCAAGATGATTGCATTTGTAGTCTATAACAATTTTAAACGATGAACATGCACACTCGCATAGTGGAAACAGAGCCCGATTCCTTTCAAAATAGTAAAGGTCTCACCTCAACTATTCACTTAAACAACTGTTTTTGATTATTTAGCACCTTAAACGTAATAAAACACCCAAAAGGCAGTCAACAGGAGCATAACAGCAAAAAATTGGACATGAAGCCATGTGAAGGGGTATTAGATCAAAGGACTAAGAAGCGAGAGAGGTGAAGAGGTGTCGGAGGGGAATTCCACAGCTAAATGGACTGTCAGATGAAAACACATGACCAATGATAGAATGGTTAAAAACAGGATAATCAAGAGGCCAGAATTAGAGGAGCGCAGAATTCGCAGAGCGTTGTGGGGCTGGACAAAATTACAAATATTGATAGAGATGGGGCAAACCATGGAGAGATTTGAAAACAAGGATGAGAATTTTACAGTCAAGATGCTGCTTAACCGGGAGCCAATATAGGTCAGCAAGTATCGGGCTGATGGATAAATGGGACTTGGTGCAAGAGAACACAAGCAGCAGAGTTTTCAATGAGATCACATTAACCAAGGTCATGGTCAGGGAGGGGGAATCCAGGGGATTCCAGCATTACAATAGTCAAATCAAAATAGTTCAGCAGCAGACAAGCTGAGGTGGGGTAAAATCGGATATTACCACAGAGGTGGAAATAGGCAGCTTTAGCAAGTTACTTTTAGTTTATTTATTAATGTCACAAGTAGGCTTACATTAACACTGCAATGAAGTTACTGTGAAAATCTCCAAGCCACCACATTCCAGTGCCTTTGCAGGTACACTGAAGGAGAATCTGGACTAGCCAATGCATTGAACCAGCCAATTTTTCAGATTGTGGGAGCACCCAGAGGAGACCCACGCAGACACGGAACAGCACGCAAACTCCGCTGACACAGTGACCCAAGCCGGGAATCGAACCCAGGTCCCAGGTGCTGTAAGGCAGCACTGCAAATCACTGTACCGAGCATTGTTCAAGGCAGGGTCCAAAGACAATACCTTTCCGACATTTTGTTGGAGGGAATTGCTGTTGACCTAAAAGTGGGCGTTGGAAAAGCAGTCTGACAATTTAATGATGATGGAGAAATCAAGAGAAGCAGTTGCAAGGTACCTCTGTGTGTCACCAGCATACATGCAGAAACTGATGCTGCTGATGATCTTGTTGGGCGGAAGATTGCAGATAAGAAATAGGAGGATGGCCAAGGATAGATCATTCGGCACACCAGAGCTAATGGTGCAGGAACAGGAAGAGAAGCCAATATCCAGGCAGCATGGTGGCACAGTAGTTACCAATGTTGTCTCACAGCACCAGGTGCCCAGGTTAAATTGTGGCCTTGGGTGAATGTGTGGAGTTTGCATGTTCTCCCCGAGTCTGCATGTGTTTCCTCAGGCTGCTCTAATTTCCTCCCACAGTCCAAAGATGTGCAAATTAGGTGGACTGACCACCCTAAATTCCTCCTTAGTGTCCAAAAATGTGTAGATTAGAAGGATTAGCGGTGTAAATATGTGGGGTGTGCCTGGGTGGGATCCTCTGTTGGAGAGTAGGCGTAGATGCAACGGGCTGAATGGCTTCCTTCTGCACTGTAGGCATTCTTCGATTCCAGTGATTTGCTAGCTATGGTTACGTAGAACATCATGGAACCAAATGAGTGCTGCCGTAGAGATAGTTCAGACAGAGACTGTGGCATCCTTTAAGAAAAATTTGGAAAGCAGAGTAAGATACAGGTACATTTGGAAAGCACAGGAGAGGGATTAATTTTGGATTTCTCTTGCAAAAAGCCAGCACAAGCTCTGTGACCTGACTGGCCTCCTTATGCACTGTATGGTTCTATGACACATTCAGTACTAGAACCTAAAAGCTGCAAAATGGTTTTTAAAAGTATGCATTTGGTACAGGTGATATAAAAGCTGAATAAATCTGGAATGTTTGAAGTAAAAAGCAGACCATAAGCTACTGATGGCCATCCATTCCACACACTGAAACAAGATGTACTTAAATTATCCCATAGTTTCAATGTTTAACTGTCAAAAATCGGCTTTAAGCAGCTGCATAGTATTACTCAGAGATGACCTTTGAGCACTGTGTATTTTTTAAAAAGATCTCAAAGCCAAGCTACATATAATACAGACATATCAAAAACAAATACGTAACAAAGAAACTGTCACCTTGACATTCTAATATATCAACCATTAATTATCACACCAATTATCACAACAGGTTTCCTGGTCCAGAGACATTTTGTTTCCCAGATTCACCTGGCTACAGCCTTCATTAAAGAAAATGTACCAATCTTTGACAGGATGTGATTCTGTTAATCTTCTGTTCTTTGCCATTTGATTTACTGCAATGAAACGGCACAATCTAATCATTGACCATTCACCCAACAATAGATTTTCTAAAAGGTTGTTTGTATCACCAAAATGATTGCTCTCAATGCCAAGTTCCTGGAGACATGATCACACCTAAGCTCAGATGTTTGGGTTAGAGAAAAATAAATCAAGCTAGGGATCCCACTCCTGGTTGTTTTTCAGCAGCCCCTGCTGAAGTGCCTGCATGCGGAAGTCAGGCTTAGTGTGACCTTTCCTTTCTTCTCTCCCCTCACCAATCTAATAATTAATTATCAAGGCTCATGCACAAACATTAGCCCAAGGCTCCATAGGGTATGATCAGTATCAATGAAATTCTACCCTCCTAAGGAAATCAATGCCTTCAGGAGAGGAGGGTATGCAGCGCAGATGTTTATGTCTCAATAGTTGATCCTGAAGTCAGCTCTCTCACCTCAAATTCTATTATCCTCTTCCCTCAAAGCTTCAATAATCTTACATTGCTATCCTTCAAATTCATTCTGTAACAAACTAATTAAGCTTCAGTCACAAAAACTAGCAAAAAAACTTGCACCCTGCATATTGAGTCCTAGCGTAGTGATGATCAAACAGATGCCTAAACGATCCATGAATTACTCAGGTGATTTATATTTTTACCCATCAATATTCTACCATAGGCTCACTGGAGGACACATTGTAAAAAAGAGACTGTTTCGTTGCACAATGTCAAATCTAATATAATTACAAGGCCCATAACATAAGGCAGAGCAGGAAATGTCCACTGTATATAGGAAGCAGCGTAGATCATTCAACCTCTCTAGTCTGATTCTCATTTAAGTAAGCCCATCAACAGTAGGAAAACTAAAATGTCAAATTATATTACATTAACAATGAACTTCAGTTTCTAAATCACAATTCACTTCATGATAATCGAAAGCTTAACAAACTTCCTTTGCTCAAATTCAAATGATTTATTAATGTTCATTTCAGTTAATGATATTTGTTTTAAAATCAATTGCATCCTCTTTCCCTCCATGTTACTGGAAGGAATATTTTTAGATTTAGACGACCAAGTGGCAGAAATGTTTTGAGATTTGTTCATTCGAATAGTGATACACTTTTAAAACACAATATTCTTAATCCACCCGGCCGCCACACTCATGCCAAAATCTTCAGCAAGCAGTCCAGCACTAGGTTTTGTCTTTCATCGCAATCTCGCATTATAACGTAAAAGTTGGTCTAACCAAAATCAAGTTGCTAATGTTCCTCTGTTTTCATCAACATTCTTCAGTCAACTCCATAATCAAAGCTAAATTCTTCAGGCAAAGAAATACACTCAAAAAATAGTCCTATATTCAAATAGGACTACCTCAGAGTAAACTGTCACTCAGTTTGTAGCACTCTTGCCTCTGAGGTTCATTGAAGGACTTGAGCACAAAAATTAAGACTGATGCTCAAATGCTGCAATAAGGGAGTGCTGCACAATCAGAGCTGTCATCTTTCAAATGAGGTGTTAAGCCGAAGCCCTGTTTGCCTCCACACGTGGAAGAGAAAGATCGCCTGGCATTATTTTGAAGAAGAGCAATGGAGTTGTCCGCAGCATCTTGGCAAATGTATATCCCTCAATAAAATTCAAAGAAAACAGATGACCTGATCATTATCACATTGCTGCTTGTGGGAATTTGCTGGGTGCAAATTGATTGCCCCATTTCCTGCATGACATGACTACATTTCAAATTGGCTGTAAAACACTTTGGGACATCCAGTGGTCACAAAAAGCATGAAACAAACACATGCCTTTCTTTTCTCTTCCAGCTTAGTTCATTGGTATAACAACATTCCCTTGTAAGCATGCTTTTCCCCTAACACAATTGGACCTTATCACCTAAAGCAATTCAACTTTCTAAATATTTGCAATTACATAAATTATGAAAAGTATACCACAGGTATTTGTACTCCTTACCTTGAAATGAGTGTCATTGTCCGCATTTTTAAAGTAAGTCAGTTGAATAATTAGTTGTGATGACTATAGTGAGGAGTTATAACTAAACACTGCTGGAAAAGGGGGCAGGAGAACAGTTACTGAATCAACATCAGAGGATGACTGAATGCAGAGTTGAAACTGAATCAGTTTTGGTTAGGCAATATATAAAATCTTGATTACACCAAGGGCTTTTACTGATCTAGCTTATACTTTCCAATAATCATCACGGGTGGCTTAGAGGAAAACAAATGTTTTCATCTACACAAAAAGAAACAGACAGCAAAACAAAATCGGTGGTACAATGGTTAGCACTGCGGCCTCACAGGGACCCCACGTTCGATTCTTGGTTTAGGTCACTCGCTGTAACTTCATTGCACTGTTAATGTAAGCCTACTTGTGACTAATAAATAAAAATTAAAATCTGGATTGCACTTTTCCATAATTGCTTTAGTTTTTAAGGAATAGCACTGTTGACAAGTATTATGCAAGTTTTTTTTAAACGTAGAAGCCTCTCTGTACATCTCCACAGAAGCAGGAAAGGCAGTGACTACTTTGCATTAATATGCATCCTTTGGCCTATATACAATTTAGTTAATACATACAGGCTCAGGTTTCACGATCAGCACTCACCACTGACCTCAAAGAAAGCTACCCACAAAGAAATAGTGATCTTTGTGGCATGGATTTCCCTTTTCATAATTTAAATCTGGCGCCAAGTCAAGGGGATCCCCAGGTGCCCATCAAGCAGGATAAGCAGCGAATCACACTGAAGCAGTCACAAAATAAAATTAACTGAATATCCTTCAACTTTAATTTAATTTTCGAGCACTAAATAATTCACTTACACATGGGATTAAGGTAGAACCTGAATAGCAAACCTTTCTAAAACAAAATTTGCAGCATGTGGATTTTTTCTTAGGAAATAAAGAAATCTGACATTTCATAATTGTGAAATTTTGTTTTCAGGTCCAATGAGGTTATTCAACAGTAATTACAGACTTGCATTTCCTCACCCTACAGTACAAAAATCTCCCACTTTCTATGCCTTTTAGCCTCGACAAAGGGTCATCTGGACTGGAAACGTCAACTCTTTTCTCTCTTTACTGATGCTACCAGATCTGCTGAGATATTTCAGCATTTTCTCTTTTGGTTTTCAGATTTCAGCATCCGCAGTAATTTGTTTTTATATAATTATGGACTTGTTATGCTGTTGAAAACCCATTTACACCATATTCAACAAAAAAATATTTTACAAGAGTTCTTACATCAAGGCTAACAGCATAAAAGGGCAGGTTTCCATCTGGTCAGCAATTTCAAATTGATTGCAAATTGATCAGACACTTCCATATCACACCCTCTGGCTAAGCTTTAAATTACTGACAGCAACTTCAGGATTTCTCTGCTTAAACACTCCAGAAGTTGCCGTTAGTTTAAGACATGCAATAATGACAAAGACCAATAGTTTCATTACCATCAAAACACACCCAGTATCTATCTACTAAATGTAGGAGCAACCAGCAAAATGCAACTTAATGTAAATCAATGTATAATATTTTAAACAGGTGATGTCGCTGATATAAAGAAAGAAGCCACATGAACCAAAAGGGAACCAAATGCAATCTCAGCCAACTTGTGTTAAGCTAGTTGATTTAATATGGACCAACAGTGGGAATGTTTGCCAAGGCTCCTCCTGTTCACTTCCTGTAAATCCTGTTGCAAATGTCCATTTGGGAATGTGAGGTGAGCAAAGCTTCTGTGCAGCCACCTGAGTGAGGGGCCCAAGATCAACTGGCATCCAGGGAATCATACATCAGGAATGAGTGAACAACTTTGGGAGTGAACAAGTAAAGAAAAAGTGGGGGAAAACTGAAGAGGAATCTGGAGAGGGACAAGGAAATGTTGTTTCTCAAATACAGCACAATGTCATTCAGATTCCAACACATCACAACATTGAAAAAACATCACTGCATCACTTCTACAAGATTACCACAGTGCCAACATAAACTCTACTCAATTCTTCACCCTCAAAAAGGTAACAAAAGGTTTTCTTAAAGACAGCTATCATGTTAACCAGTCACTATAAACTACAAAAAAAACTACAAAACCTGTACAAAAAAGCAGGTATAAATGATCATGATGCAATTACAGGAAGTGACTGCTTGTCACA
This sequence comes from Carcharhinus amblyrhynchos, assembly GCF_965287045.1. NCBI lineage: Eukaryota > Metazoa > Chordata > Chondrichthyes > Carcharhiniformes > Carcharhinidae > Carcharhinus > Carcharhinus amblyrhynchos. The sequence continues at coordinate 23,350,236 of NC_137328.1, read as the reverse complement.
ATTTCCTCAAAAGAGATGGGATAGTGGAAACCAAAGTTAATGCAAGAGGTTGGAAAGGAAACCTGAAACAGACCCCAAGACAAAACTGAGCATATGGGAAGAGGATTGGGAGTGGGATTTATGAGCATGCAAAAGAAGACTGCAAGGTCCCTCAAGATATTCGGGGTTGAATATAATTCCTTCAAGTACATTGACTGTATCCATACAGAACCCAGCCAGTAGGGACTTTCTCCATGTCCTCTTTGGAGTAGCACTGTTGCCCAACATCTACCCACCTGTCACAGGGTGGGTGTCACTGACACTGATCCCCCCATCCCAGGGGAGTCACTGACACTGATTCCCCCACCCCAGGGGGTCACTGACACTGATTCCCCCACCCCAGGGGGTCACTGACACTGATTCCCCCACCCCAGGGGGTCCTGACACTGATTCCCCCACTCCAGGGGGTCACTGACACTGGTCCCCACCCAAGGGGAGTCACTGACACTCGTCCCCCACCCCAGGGAGGGTCACTGACACTGATTCCCCCACAGCAGAGGGATCACTGACACTGATCCCCCACCCCAGGGAGGAATCACTGACACTGATCTCCCACCCCAGGATGGGTCACTGACACTGATCTCCCACCCCAGGGGCGAATCACTGACACCGATCCCCCACCCCAGGGGGGGGAATCACTGACACCGATCCCCCACCCCAGGGGGGGGAATCACTGACACCGATCCCCCACCCCAAGGGGGGAATCACTGACACCGAGCCCCCACCCCAAGGGGGGAATCACTGACACCGATCCCCCACCCCAGGGGGGGAATCACTGACACTGATCCCCCACCCCGGGGGGGGGGGAATCACTGACACTGATCCCCCACCCCAGGGGGGGAATCACTGACACTGATCCCCCACCCCAGGGGGGGAATCACTGACAATGATCTCCCACCCCAGGGGGGAATCACTGACATTGATCCCCCACACCAGGGGAGTCATTGACACTGATCTGACATTGAACCCCCACCCCGGGGGGGGAGTCATTGACACTGATCTCCCACCCCTGGGGGTCACTGACACTGATCCCCCACCCCAGAGGGTCACTGACACTGATCCTCCACCCCAGGGGGGAATCACTGACACTGATCCTCCACCCCAGGGGGGAATCACTGACACTGATCCCCCACCCCGGGGGGGGGGGAATCACTGACACTGATCCCCCACCCCAGGGGGGGAATCACTGACACTGATCCCCCACCCCAGGGGGGGAATCACTGACAATGATCTCCCACCCCAGGGGGGAATCACTGACATTGATCCCCCACACCAGGGGAGTCATTGACACTGATCTGACATTGAACCCCCACCCCGGGGGGGGAGTCATTGACACTGATCTCCCACCCCTGGGGGTCACTGACACTGATCCCCCACCCCAGAGGGTCACTGACACTGATCCTCCACCCCAGGGGGGAATCACTGACACTGATCCTCCACCCCAGGGGGGAATCACTGACACTGATCCTCCACCCCAGAGGGTGAGTCACTGACACTGATCCCCCACCCCAGAGGGTGAGTCACTGACACTGATCCTCCACGCCAGGGGGGAATCATTGACACTGATCCCCCACCCCAGGGGGGAATCACTGACACTGATCTCCCACCCCGGGGGGGAATCACTGACACTGATCTCCCACCCCGGGGGGGAATCACTGACACTGATCTCCCACCCCAGAGGGTGAGTCACTGACACTGATCCTCCACGCCAGGGGGGAATCACTGACACTGATCCCCCACCCCAGGGGGGAATCACTGACACTGATCTCCCACCCCGGGGGGGGGTCACTGCCACTGATCCCCCACCCCAGGGGGGAATCACTGACACTCATCCCCCACCTCAGAGGTGTCACTGACACTGATCCCTCACCCCAGGGCAGTCACTGACACTGATCCCCCACCCCAGGGGGGGGAATCACTGACACTGATCCTCCACCCCAGGGGGGAATCACTGACACTGATCCTCCACCCCAGGGGGAGTCACTGACACTGATCCTCCACCCCAGAGGGTGTCACTGACACTGATCCCCCACCCCAGGGGGGAATCACTGACACTGATCCTCCACCCCAGAGGGTGTCACTGACACTGATCCCTCCACCCCAGGAGGGTGTCACTGACACTGATCCCTCCACCCCAGGAGGGGGTCACTGACACTGATCCCCCCACTCCAGGAGGGGGTCAGTGACACTGATCCCCCCACCCCAGGGGGGAATCACTGACACTGATCCTCCACCCCAGAGGGTGTCACTGACACTGATCCCTCCACCCCGGGGGGGGGGGTCACTGACACTGATCCCCCCACCCCGGGGGGAGTCACTGACACTGATCCTCCACCCCAGGGGGAGTCACTGACACTGATCCCCCCACCCCAGGGGAGAGTCACTGAAACTGATCCCCCCACCCCAGGGGGGAGTCACTGACACTGATCCCCCCACCCCGGGAGGGGGTCACTGACACTGATCCCCCCACCCCAGGGGGGAATCACTGACACTGATCCCCCCACCCCAGGAGGGGGTCACTGACACTGATCCTCCACCCCAGGGGGAGTCACTGACACTGATCCCCCCACCCCAGGGGGGAGTCACTGACACTGATCCCCCACCCCGGGAGGGGGTCACTGACACTGATCCCCCCACCCTGGGGAGCCGGGCCTCTCGGCTGCTCCCGGTGCCCCGGCTCCGGGCTCTAGGCCGCGGCGCCCCCTGTGCCGGTGCCGGCTTTTCCTGGCGGTTCGCTGCGGGGCCGCTCGCTCGCTCGCTCACTCACTCACCCTCGGCGATGACCCGTTTGATCCGCAGCTTCACGTCGCCCAGCTCCACCGTCTGCCCCACGAAGTCGTTGTGATCGCGGCCGGCGGCCAGGCCCGGGGAGCCGGCCAGGAAGTCGAAGGCCGACTGGAAGATGGACATTGCGGCGGCGCAGCGGGGAGAGGCCCGGGGAGGGGGCGGTAGGAGGGAGGGAGGGAGCCGGGATCCCGGGGCCGCCGAGTGGAGGAGGAGGGGGGGGGCGGTGAAGGCCCGAGAGGAACCGGGAACCGGGACCCGGGACTGACTGACTCGGCTCCACTAACCCGCCACGATCCCGATCAGGCGGAGCCGCTTCCGCAACCAACACCGGCAGAGAGGAGGAGCCAGAGAGAGAGAGAGAGTGTGACAGAAAAATAGAGAGAGAGAGAGTGTGACAGGAAAATAGAGAGAGAGAGAGTGTGACAGGGAAATAGAGAGAGAGAGAGTGTGACAGGGAAATAGAGAGAGAGAGAGAGTGTGACAGGGAAATAGAGAGAGAGAGAGAGTGTGACAGGGAAATAGAGAGAGAGAGAGTGTGACAGGGAAATAGAGAGAGAGAGAGTGTGACAGGGAAATAGAGAGAGAGAGAGTGTGACAGGGAAATAGAGAGAGAGAGAGTGTGACAGGGAAATAGAGAGAGAGAGAGTGTGACAGGGAAATAGAGAGAGAGAGTGTGACAGGGAAATAAAGAGAGAGAGAGTGTGACAGGGAAATAGAGAGAGAGAGAGTGTGACAGGGAAATAGAGAGAGAGAGAGTGTGACAGGGAAATAGAGAGAGAGAGAGTGTGACAGGGAAATAGAGAGAGAGAGTGTGACAGGAAAATAGAGAGAGAGAGAGTGTGACAGGGAAATAGAGAGAGAGAGAGTGTGACAGGGAAATAGAGAGAGAGAGAGTGTGACAGGGAAATAGAGAGAGAGAGAGTGTGACAGGGAAATAGAGAGAGAGAGAGTGTGACAGGGAAGTACAGAGAGAGAGTGTGTGACAGGGAAATAGAGAGAGAGTGTGACAGGGAAATACAGAGAGAGAGAGAGTGTGACAGGGAAATACAGAGAGAGAGAGAGTGTGACAGGGAAATACAGAGAGAGAGAGTGTGACAGGGAAATAGAGAGAGAGAGAGAGTGTGACAGGGAAATACAGAGAGAGAGAGAGTGTGACAGGGAAATAGAGAGAGAGAGTGTGTGACAGGAAAATAGAGAGAGAGAGTGTGACAGGGAAATAGAGAGAGAGAGTGTGTGACAGGAAAATAGAGAGAGAGAGAGTGTGACAGGAAAATAGAGAGAGAGAGTGTGACAGGAAAATAGAGAGAGAGAGAGAGTGTGACAGGGAAATACAGAGAGAGAGAGAGTGTGACAGGGAAATACAGAGAGAGAGAGAGTGTGACAGGGAAATACAGAGAGAGAGAGAGTGTGACAGGAAAATAGAGAGAGAGAGTGTGACAGGAAAATAGAGAGAGAGAGAGTGTGACAGGGAAATAGAGAGAGAGAGAGTGTGACAGGAAAATAGAGAGAGAGAGTGTGTGACAGGGAAATAGAGAGAGAGAGAGTGTGACAGGGAAATAGAGAGAGAGAGTGACAGGGAAATACAGAGAGAGAGAGAGTGTGACAGGAAAATAGAGAGAGAGAGTGTGACAGGGAAATAGAGAGAGAGAGTGTGACAGGGAAATAGAGAGAGAGAGAGAGTGTGACAGGGAAATAGAGAGAGACAGTGTGACAGGGAAATAGAGAGAGAGAGAGTGTGTGACAGGGAAATAGAGAGAGAGAGAGAGTGTGACAGGGAAATAGAGAGAGACAGTGTGACAGGGAAATAGAGAGAGACAGTGTGACAGGGAAATAGAGAGAAAGAGTGTGTGACAGGGAAATAGAGAGTGAGAGAGAGTGACCGGGAAATAGAGGGAGAGAATGTGACAGGGAAATAGAGAGAGAGAGAGAGAATGTGACAGGGAAATAGAGAGAGAGAGTGTGTGACAGGGAAATAGAGAGAGAGAGAATGTGACAGGGAAATAGAGAGAGAGAGAATGTGACAGGGAAATAGAGAGAGAGAGAATGTGACAGGGAAATAGAGAGAGAGAGAATGTGACAGGGAAATAGAGAGAGAGAGAATGTGACAGGGAAATAGAGAGAGAGAGAATGTGACGGGGAAATAGAGAGAGAATGTGGCAGAGAAATAGAGAGAGAGTGTGACAGGGAAATAGAGAGAGAGGGAGAGAGTGACAGGGAAATAGAGAGAGAGGGAGAGAGTGACAGGGAAATAGAGAGAGAGAGAATGTGACAGGGAAATAGAGAGAGAGAGAATGTGACAGGGAAATAGAGAGAGAGAGAATGTGACAGGGAAATAGAGAGAGAGAGAATGTGACAGGGAAATAGAGAGAGAGAGAATGTGACAGGGAAATAGAGAGAGAGAGAATGTGACAGGGAAATAGAGAGAGAGAGAATGTGACGGGGAAATAGAGAGAGAATGTGGCAGAGAAATAGAGAGAGAGTGTGACAGGGAAATAGAGAGAGAATGTGACAGGGAAATAGAGAGAGTGTGACAGGGAAATAGAGAGAGAGAGTGACAGGGAAATAGAGAGAGAGGGAGAGAGTGACAGGGAAATAGAGAGAGACGGAGAGAGTGACAGGGAAATAGAGAGAGAGAGAGAATGTGACAGGGAAATAGAGAGAGAGAATGTGACAGGGAAATAGAGAGAGAGAATGTGACAGGGAAATAGAGAGAGAGAATGTGACAGGGAAATAGAGAGAGAGAATGTGATAGGGAAATAGAGAGAGAGAATGTGATGTGGGAATAGAGAGAGAGAGTGTGTGACAGGGAAATAAAGAGAGTGTGACAGGGAAATAGAGAGAGAGAATGTGATGGGGAAATAGAGAGAAAGAGTGTGTGACAGGGAAATAGAGATAGAGAGAGAGAATGTGACAGGGAAATAGAGAGAGAGAGAGGATGTGACAGGGAAATAGAGAGAGAGAGAGAATGTGACAGGGAAACAGTGTGAGAGAAAGAGGGAGTGTGTGTGACAGGGAAATGGAGAGAGAGTGAGAGAGTGACAGAGGAATAGAGAGGGAGAGAATGTGTGACAGAGAAATAGAGAGAGTATGACAGGGAAAAAGAGAATGTGACAGGGAAATAGAGAGAGAGAATGTGACAGAGAAATAGAGAGAGAGAGAGAATGCAACAAGGAAATAGAGAGGGAGAAAGAGTGACAAGGAAATAGAGAATGTGATAGAGAAATAGAGGGAGAGAGTGTGTGACAGAGAAATAGAGAGAGAGAGAATGCGACAGAGAAATAGAGAGAGAGAGTGTGTGACAGGGAAATAGAGAGAGAATGTGACAAGGAAATAGAGAAGGAGAATGTGACAGGGAAATTGAGAGAGAAAGGGTGACAGGGAAATAGAGAGAGAGTTTCAGAGGAATAGAGAGCGAGAGAGAGTGACAGAGGAATAGAGAGGGAGAAAGTGTGTGACAGTGAAATAAAGAGAGTGTGACAGGGAAATAGAGAATATGACAGGGAAATAGAGAGGGAATATGACAGGGAAATAGAGAGAGGGAAAATGTGACAGAAATAGAGACAGAGAGAGAATGCAACAAGGAAATAGAGAGAGAGAGAGTGACAGAGAAGTAGAGAGAGAGAGAGTGACAGGGAAATAGAGAATGTGATAGAGAAATAGAGGGAGAGAATGTGTGACAGAGAAATAGAGAGAATGTGACAGGGAAATAGAGAGAGCGAATGTGACAGGAAAATAGAGAGAGAATGTGATAGAGAAATAGAGGGAGAGAGTGTGTGACAGAGAAATAGAGAGTGTGTGACAGGGAAACAGAGAGAGAATGTGACAGGGAAACAGAGAGAGAGAGACAGAGAATGTGATAGAGAAATAGAGGGAGAGAGTGTGTGACAGAGAAATAGAGGGAGAGAGTGTGTGACAGAGAAATAAAGAGAGAGAGTGTGTGACAGGGAAATAGAGAGAATGTGATAGAGAAATAGAGAGAGAGAGTGATAGAGGAATAGAGAGAGAGAGAGAATGTGACAGGGAAATAGAGAGAGAGAGGGGGAATGTGACAGAGATACAGAGAGAGAATGTGACAAAGAAATAGAGAGAATGTGACAGAAAAATAAAGAAAGAGTGAGAGAGAATGTGACAGAGAAACAGAGAGAGAATGTGACAGAGAAACAGAGAGAGAGAGAATGTGACAAGGAAATAGAGAAGGAGAGAATGTGATTGAGAAACAGAGATAGAGAGAATGTGACAGGCAAATAGAGAGACGGAATGTGGCAGGGAAATAGAGGGAGAGAATGTGTTAGGGAAATACAGAGAGAGACTGTGACAGAGAAATAGAGACACTGTGACAGAGAAATAGAAAGAGAGAATGTGACAGTGAAATAGAGAGAGAGAACGTGACTGAAATAGAGAGAAAAAGAAGGTGACAGTGAAATAAAGAGAGAGAGAGAATATGACAGAGAAATAGCGAGAGAAAGAATATGACAGTGAAAGAGAGAAATTGCGACAGTGAAATAGAGAGAGAATTGTCAGAGGAATGACAGAGAGAATGTGATAGAGAAATAGAGAGGGAATGAGAGAAATAGAAAGAGCAAGAGAGAATGTGACAGTGAAGTAAAGAGTGAGAGATTGTGAAAAGGAATAGAGAGTGAATGTGACAGTGAAAGAGAGAGAAAGAAAATGTGACAGAGAAATAGAGAAAGAGAGTGGGAGAATGTGACAGGAAAATAGAGAGAGAGAGACAATGTGACAGGAAAATAGAGAGAGACAATGTGACAGGGAAATAGAGAGAGAGAGAGAATGTGACAAGGAAATAGAGGAGAGAATGTGACCGAGAAACAGAGATAGAGGGAATGCGACAGGCAAATAGAGAGGGGAATGTGGCAGGGAAATAGAGGGAGAAACTGTGACAGGGAAATACAGAGAGAGACTGTGACAGGGAAATACAGAGAGAGACTGTGACAGGGAAATACAGAGAGAGACTGTGACAGGGAAATACAGAGAGAGAGAATGCGACAGAGAAATAGAGCGAGAGAATGTGACAGTGAAATAGAGAATGCGACAAGTAGAGAGAGAAAGAAGGTGACAGTGAAATAGAGAGAGAGAGAATATGACAGAGAAACAGCAAGAGAAAGAATATGACAGTGAAAGAGAGAAAATGCAACTGTGAAATAGAGAGAGAGAATTGTCAGAAAAATGACAGAGAGAATGTGATAGAGAATTGGAGAGAGAAAGAATATGACAGTGAAATACGGAGAGGGAGAGAGAGAATGTGACATTGAAATAGAGAGAGGGGAAATGTGGCAGGGAGTGGAGAGAGGGAACGTCTAGAAATAGGGAGAGAGAGTGTAAGATAGAGAGAGAGAGAGAATGTGACAGAGAAGTAGAGGAACAGAGAAATAATGTGACAGAGAAATAGAGACAGTGAAAGAGAAATGGAGGGAGAGAATGTGACAGAGAAATAGAGAGAGAGAATCTGAAACATAAATAGAGGGAGAGAGGGTGAGAGAAAGAATGTGACCGAGAAGTAGCGAGAGATAGTACTTGATATAGAAATAGAGAGAGGGAATGTGACAGAAATAAAGAGAACGTGGCAGGGAAATTGAGAGAGAGAGAAAATGGAAGGGAAATAGAGAGAGAGAGAATGTGATCAAGAAATAGAGAGAATGTGGCAGGGAAATAGAGAGAGAGAATGTGATCAAGAAATAGAGAGAGAATCCAACAGGCAAATAGAGGGAGCAAATATGACAGAGAAATAGAGAGAGACAGATTGTGACAGAGAAATAAGGAGAGAATGTGACAGAGAAAAAGAGAGAGAGAGAGAATATGACTGAGAAATAGAGAGAGAGAAAATGTGATGGAGAAATAGAGAAAGAGTGAAAATGTGACAGAGAAATAGAGAAAGAGTGAAAATGTAACAGAGAAACAGAGAGAGTGAAAATGTTTCAGAGAAACAGAGAGAGAGAGAGAATGTTACAGAGACATAGAGAGAGATAGAGAGAATGTAGTAAAGGAGAAGGAGTGTGATATAGAAACAGAGACAGAGAATGTGACAGTGAAATAGAGAGAGAGAGAGAATGTGGCATAGAAATAGAGAGTGGGAGAGAAAATGTGACAGAGAAATAGAGAGAGAAAGAATGTGACAGAGAAATAAAGAAAGAGAGAGGGAAAATGTGATAGAGAAATAGAGGGAGAATGTGACAGAGAAATAGAAAGAATGTGACAGTGAAATAAGAGAACCAGAATGTGATCAAGAAATAGAGGAGAAGAATGTGACACAGAAACAGAGAGAGAGAGAGAGAATGTGATATAGAAATAGAGAGTGGGATTATGGCAGAGAAATAGAGAGAGAGAGAGAGAATGTGACAGGGAGATAGAGAGAGTGAATGTGACAGTCAAATAGAGAGAGGGAATGTGACAGACAAATAGAGAGAGGGAATGTGACAGTGAAATAGAGAGCATGAGAGAATGTGACAATGAAATACAGAAAGAGAGAGAATGTGACAGAGAAATAGAGAGAGAGGAATGTGACGGAGAAATAGAGAGAGAGAGAATGTGACAGAGAAATAGAGAGAATGTGATAGTGAAATAAGAGAACCAGAATGTGATAAAGAAATAGAGAGGAAGAAGAATGTGACACAGAAATAGAGGGAGAGAGAGAATGTGACAGTGAAATAGAGAGACAGGGACTGTCACAGTGAAATAGGGACAGGGAATGTGACAGAGAAATAGAAAGAGAGATAGAACGTGACAGAGAAATTGAAACAGAGAGAGAATGTGAGAGAGAGGGAATGTGTCAGTGGATTAGAGAGATGAAATGTGACATGGAAATAGAGAGAGAAAGACAATGTGACAGAGAAATAGAATGAGAGAGAGAATGTGACAAAGAAATGCAGAGAGAGCGAATGTGACAGAGAAATAGGGAGAGAGGGAGAACGTGACAGAAATAGAGAGAGAGAGAATGCTACAGAGAAATAGAGAAAGAGAATGTAACAGTGAAATACAGAGAGAGAGAGCGAGAGAGCAAATGTGACAGGGAAATAGAAAGAGAGAGAATGTGCCAGTAATAGAGAGAAGGAATGTGACATGGAAATAGAAAAAGAGAGAGAATGTGGGAGAGAAATAAAGAGAGAGAGAGAATATGGGAGAGAGAGAGACAATATGGGTGAGAGAGAGAGAGAGGCAGAGAAAAAGGGAGAGAGAGAATATGACAGAAAAATAGAGGGAGAGAATATGATGGAAAAGTAGAAAGAAGGATAATGTGACGGGAAAATAGAGAGAGAGAGAATGTGGCAATGAATAAGAGAGAATATGACAGGAAAATAGAGAGAGAGACAGACAGAGAATGTGGTAGAGAATTTTATAGAAATAGAATGTGACAGGAAATAGAGAGAATGTGATAGTGAAATACGGAGAAATAAAATGACAGGGAAATAGAGAAAGAGAATGTGACATGGAAATAGGGAGAGAGAGATAATGTGACAGGGAAATAGGGAGAGAGAGATAATGTGACAGGGAAGTAGAGAGAGTAAAATGTTTTTGTAGTCAGTAAGTGGATGTGGGCATCGCTGGATGGGTCAGCATTTATCACCCATTCCTAATTTCCCTTGAATGGCATGGCTTGCTAGGCCATATCAGAGATCATTTAAGCATCAACATTGCTGTGGGTCTGACATCACATGTAGGCCAAACCAGGTAAGGATGGCAGTTATCCTTCCCAAAAGGGCCTCAATGAACCATATGGGTTTCTATGACAATCGACAACGGTTTCTTAGTTATCGTTAGACTTTTAATTCCAAATTTTTATTGAATTCAAATTTCACCGCCTGCCCAGGTCCCCAGAGCATTACCCTGGGTCTCTGGATTACTAGTCCAGCGACAATACCACTACGCTACCGCTACACCAGTAATGTGACAGGAAAATAGAGAGGGAGAGAATGTGACTAGGGCGGCATGTTGACACAGTGGTTAGCACTGCTGCCTCACAGAGCCAGGAACCCGGGTTTGATCCCATCATCGGGTGACTGGCTGTGTGGAGTTTGCACGTTTCCCTTTGTTTGCGTGTATTCCTCTGGGTTCTCTGGTTTTCTCCTACAATCCAAAGATGTGCAGATTAGGTTGATTGTCCATGTAAGTTGACCTTTAGTGTCAGGGGGATTAGCAGGGTAAATACATGGTGTTATGTGGATAGTGACTGTGAATTGTTGCCATACAGGCTTCATGGGCTGAATGGCCTCCTGCACTGTAGAATCCCAATGATTATATGAAGTACAGAGAGAAAGAGAAAGTCACTGGGAACTCAAGTCACTGGGAAAATGTGACATAGAAATAGAGAGAGAGAGAGAGAAAGAAAGAATGTGACTGGGAATATAGAGAGAGAATGCAACATGGAAATTGACAGCATGAGAGAGAAAGAATGTAACAAGGAAGTAGAGAAAGTGAGAATGTGACAGGGAAATGTAGAGCGAGAACATGACCAGAAATCGAGAAAGAGTGAACGTGACATAGAAGTAGAGAGAAAGATAATGTGACTGGGAAAAAGAGAGAGAGAGATTGACAGGGAAACTGGGGGAGAGAGAATGTGATGGGGAAATGGAGAGAGAGTAAATGTGGCAGAGGAATTGATAAGTAGAGAGATAGAGAGAAAATGTGATGGGGAGAGAGAGATTGAGAATGTGACAGAGAAATTGGAAGAGAAAGAATGTGACATATAGCAGGAGAAAGAGAATGTGACAGTGAAACATATTTTGAGAAAGGTATGTGACAGGGAAATAGAAAATGAAAAAATGAATGTGACCGGGAAATAAAGAGAAAGGTAGAATATGATAGGGAAAAAGAGGGGAACAGAGAATCTGAGAGGGAAATATATATAGAGAGAATGCCCATGTTTGAATAAGGATGTAATGAGGTCAGGAGCTGAGTGACCCTGGCAAAACCCAAACTGGGCATCACTGAGCAGGTTATTACTGAGCAGATGCTGCTTGATAGCACTGTTGATGATCCCTTCCATCATTTTACTGATGATTGAGAGTAGACTGATTAGGCGGTAATTTTCCACATTGTTGGATAGATGCCAGTGTTGTAACTGTACTGGAAGAGCTCGGCTAGAGGAGAGGCAAGTTCTGGAGCACAATTCTTCAGGACTATTGCCGGAATGATGGGCAGAAGGGCCTCTTTTGTACTGTAAAACTCCATGGATGGAATTTTCCCATTCTGTCCGCCACGCAAACGTCTGTTGACCTCGGACGAGATTTTCCGGACTTACGGCAAGCGTGGCTGGAAAATCCCACCCATTGACTTTGGATCAAGTGGTCCAGTTTATGCTTCAGGCCAAACTTAGGGAGTTCGACCTGGCTGTAATTTAGCGTGAGTCCAAGGTTTCACATGATTCATTTGAATGGATGATCCCATGGGCAGCAGAAGAAAACCCATTAAACTGGGTGAAAAAACAGGAAATGCCGCTTTGGCAGACATTTTGAGGTGCTTCTGTGGTGGTGGAAATAAACATTATAAATGCTAGGTCTGCCCAGTAGGGCATGGAATGCTTTCAGTGCAGCAAAACTAAACATTGCAAATGTTTCTGCCAACCCATTTTCATTGAGGTAGAAGAAAAGCACACATTTATGAAACATACTTGAGACAAGAAATTGGAAATAAAGATAAAGAGAAAATTATAATTCCTAGGGACTAGTTTTGGTCCAGACTAGTGGTCAAATGTAGTGCAAGTTCAAGTCTTTAGCACTGTCTTTAAAGTTGATACCAGAGCTGTTGTTAAAATACTGGCAGATGATCTCTACTGGCTTCACCCTTTCATCCACCAGACATCAAATTACAGGATCTAGGCAGAACAGACCTTCCATTTAAAGGCAGCATTATTGCACCTCTTTGTTACAAGGAGTGACAGGTTGTTGATTCTCTCTATGTTCTTCACACTCAATGTACATCCTTATTAAGTGGCAATGTTGGTGCACTTTTAGGAATTCTGGACAAACAGAGGAGGTCCAGCATTTGAATGACTCACTGTTGTTCATGACCATAATCTTCAACCTTTTGTTTAGAACCAGTGAAACTTCAGCCTACTGCTGAGGAGTTTTATGCAATCAACAAGTTCCTTTCTTTCACAAAGACACCTTCCACAAGACCCTGGGCAGAGATCAAGGTTCTGAATCCCTCAGATCTTCATGAAGTTAGGCCAGAGGTGGAGGATACAGATCGCACTGTGGCGGACAGTGATCATCCACATGGAAACCTGCTGGATCTGATTTGGATGTTTTCAGAAGGAAGTTATAGGGAGGAAACTTTTGCAGCACTGAGTGAGCTGTTGCAGTTAGTCTGTCTTTCCAATCATGGGTGCGCCATATAAAGTCTCTGTTGTTTACTTTTCAGTAGTCAACGGTGTTCAGCCAGTACAATGGACTGGCTCAACGAGCAGTCTAAACCTTCAAGGCGGGCCTTAAGAAGCAGTCAGGGGTGACCCTGGAGATCAGAATCTCATGTTTCCTTCTGGCTTATAGAACCAGTCTGCACTCAACAATCGGAGTGCCACCAGCAAAGCTGTTGATAGACCAGCATCTTGGAGCCAAATTAAGTCTGGTGTTTCCAAGTTTGCCCAGGAGAATAGAAGCCAATCAATACAATCAGAAAAGAAGCGGTTTGAGTTGCGTCCCAGGAATTGTACCAAAAACAGGACCTATGTCTTATGAAGTGGATACACAGGGAAAAAATGTCCAGACACATGTAAACCATTTAAAAGTACGAGAGTTATCTCAGCAACCAGTCCTGCCACCTGAAATCATGTTGCCAGCAGGAAATGTTGTTGACTATCCAATCTGTGAAGTCCTGAGATGACCTGTAACAGGTGATGTTGTCCCCATGGAAAAGGATGAAGCTGAGTTACCAGTATCTGAGGAGATGCCTGGTGTAGTGGTTTCTCCAGAAAGCACCCTTGTGGAAGCACACCCCCACCCCCCCCCCCCGCCCAACAGAGGAGTTATGCCACTCCACTAGAAGTCAGAAACCACCTGAATGACACAATTTATGACGGACCGAATGCATGTGTTCAATGTTGTAATTATCGAGGACTAAGAAACATAATTATTATCAATGTGTAAAAGAAATTAAAGGGAGAGGGATTTTGTATTTGTCTCTTTTGTGGGGCAATCTGCCAAGAGGGTCATCTAACCCAGCTAACCAAACAAGGAGCAGGGTGGGGTTGTCCTGGCAAGCACAGGTTTCCATATATCAGTTTGATCCTGGAAGATGACTGGCAGCCATGAGGCTGCAAGCCTCTACATTATAGTTATATGTAAATAAACCTTGTAGTTGTTATTTACCTAACTGGTGAACAGGAATTATTACACTGTGAACAAAAATCAACTCAGAACTGAATCCTGAAGCACATCACTAACTATTTCCTACCACAATGAATATCTTTACTCTCTCTCTGTTTCTCACATGTATCCAATGTTTAATCTAGTTTTCTATACATTCCATAATTCAACATCCCTGAATATTCTAACATAATCTTCCAAATGACACTTTCTCAAATGCTGTCCAAAAATCTATGTACTCATCCAATGGCATTTCCATCAGCTCTGTTCCCTCCTAAAAGTCTTCAGTGAGGTTTAACAAGCACAGTCATCCCCTTTGAAATCTATTTTCTCTATATCTATACATGTGGTAATTTCAACCTTTAATAAAGTATGCACTTTTTTTCCCTATGACAGATGTTAAACTGACTGACTTGTAACTCCAGATTACATTATTACCCTTTAAAATGCAAACAGCACTATCTCGATCATTCTCCAATCCTCCAACACACATCCAAACTCTGTGGAACCCTGAAATATAATTTCTAAAATCTATGCATCTCTTCCCTCAACTACTATAGGATCCCAGGATGTCAAGCCTTGACACTTAGCCTTACTCACTTATTGAACGTTTTTCTTTACTCCACCACAATCCACTACCTTGGTTCCCAACCATACCTCCACAAACAAAGTATATAGTTGTAAACAAATTAGCCCGCATGAAGCACTTTAAAATGTCCTCAGGCCATGTAAAGCATTCTATAAGTTGAAGTTTGTTATGATAATAGGCACAATGCAGACTCTGGCCACTAGGTGGTTATCTTAAAATCTTTCTGCCCAACTTTGCCTCCAGCTTGTGCATAAGAAAATGCTTATGTTCATCCACTGCAAATAGTCTGAGGTAGCCTTTCATTGCAAATTAGGTATTAACAAGTAAATTGAGCTGTTGTGGACCTAGTGATGGCATACAGCAGATGCTGATATCTTTCTTAGTCAGCTGCAATGCTGGTCGGCTACTTGTGCATTCTTCAGACCAATGGTTATTAGACTGAATAGAATAGCAGCCCAAAGATTGGGCGTTCATATTCTCATTATGGAAGTTGTGAAATTGAATTCAATAAATCTGTTAATCTGTGAGCTGGCAGCAGAAAAAAATGACCCCAAGCATTGCAGAGATTTTATTTTAAAATGCCAACAAAGTTAGAGATGTCTTTGAACAAAGAGAACCTAGCATCCTTATTTAGTCTGACCTACATTTCACTGAGGTCCCTCACTGCACAATTGTCACTTAATGCTCCCTCTGAAGTGGCCTAGCAAATCCTTAATTTCTTATTTGTTTCTTAAAGACTGTATTAATCAACAAACACTCTCATGGTACAGGAAGGAAATAAGTTAAAGGCAAGAAATGCCTTATCACGAGGGGAGAAATTAGAGAGGAAGCTGCCAAACAAGTCTGATCCAACCATCATCCATTTTCCTCAAATGTACGCTTACCAACACAAGTCACTCAACAGTAATTGTTAGTGGCAACCCTGACTGCTTTTGTTCTCCTCTCCAGTTCAAGGGCATTGAGCATCTGGGACTCATGCATTAGAAGTAGATAATATCATTTATATTATCTGGTACAGGATCACAGAAATCTAAAAAGCACATTGCAAATTCTATGTAAATATTGTACCAGGAGCTCATGTGCTTTCTAAATTGCAGTGCTTTGTAACTATATCTTGTGAAGATCATCAATGATTCAAAAAAATAAAGTGGAAAAATTTGGTCAGGCATTAAAGTAATTTATTTATTCTGAATCAGAGGATAACGGATTGAGCATTTAATTTGTTTATTAGTGTCACAAGTAGGCTTACATTAACATTGCAATGAAGTTACTGTGAAAATCCCTTAGTTGCCACATTCCAGCGCCTGTTCAGGTACACCGGGGAAGAATTTAGTATGGCCATTGCACCTAACCAGCATGTAATTTAGACTATGGGAGGAAACAAACGTAGACCTGGGGAGAACGTGCAGGCTCCGCACAGTGACCCAGCTGGGAATCAAACCAGGATCCCTGGCGCTGTGAGGCAGCACTTCTAACTACTGTGCTATCATTCCCCAATGAAAAGAAATGTCTTCACTGAGAGGGTTAGATGTGAATTTTTAGAATTACCTGAGCTCAGAGAGTTATGAATGTTCACACAATAATTATAGTCAAGACTGAGATTGGTAGATTTTTAAATACTAAGGGAGTCAGGAAACGTGGAGATAGGTTGGGAAAGGGGAGTGATGTAGGAGTTCAGCCAAGACCTCACTGAATGATGGAGCAGGCTTGATGTGCCGTATGACCTATTTAGATGTCTTGTATTCCTCCATCAAAAATTTAGTCAGACAAACCATTGAATGAGGACATGACGAAGGGTGGGTAATAACAATGAGCTCAGAGCACATATAAATAATAACAAAGAGTCATTGTTTTATTCATCCTTTCATCTGTATCAGAAGGATCCAAGTAACAAAAATGCATAGGAGTAACATTGAGTATGGTTATTGTATAAAATAGAGATACATTCAGCCATACAAAACCATGGCCATTAAGGATCATCAGTCAAAAATCATGCTGGCACAAATAAATTAATGAACTGCTGTTTTGCCAGATAATTTCAAAGCACTAACATATCTCAATTTGTTTGCACATTGTTACACACAGGAAGGAGTCAGTTTAAACAGCAATAATTTCTCCTCTCATCACACATCCATAACCAGAAAGATGTTTTCATTTGCTTTCCTTTTTAGTGATGGTGGTGAATTTTCCCAACCCCTCAGTTTTGGTGCCATCCAATTTTCTATTAATAACCTCACAGCAAACATGAGATAAGAAGAATTCAAAGGATTAGTTTATTTGCATACACTTAAAAAGAGGGTTTGTAACCTTCGTCCCACATTTAGATAGTAAAGTGAGAGATAGATGAAATGAAGATTTACAGTACAGAGATGACAGAGAAAAAAAATAAATCCCCGGTATCACAGTAGAAAACAGTACCACTGCAGGGAAGTCTATTGTCAACTTGTTGGACAACACGCTTCAACCAGATGAAATCGAAGTTCTCAGCCGAAGGCTCAATTTCTGCCCCACCACCAAAATAGACGCCATCAGTCTCGCAGCAGACACAGAGGAATTCATCCAGCGAATGAGGATGTGGGGGTTCTTCCACAAACCCCAAGAGGCCAACAGCAAACACAATGAGACAGCCAATGAACTGTAACAGCTGTCAGAGAAATCCGCAGTGCAGCAACTGAAGAGGAAGGAGTTGAACTGGACTCCTCTAGAAGGCCGCTGCCCTCGACTTGACATGTACACCCAAGCTGTCAGGAGGTGCGTCTACACCAAATTCATCAGCCGCACTCACAAGATAGCCCCAAACATTACCCAAGCACCACGCAACGCCATCCGAGCTCTCCAGACCAACCACAACATTGTCATCAAACCAGCAGACAAAGGAGGGGCCATTGTCATACTGAACAGAATGGATTACTGCAAAGAAGTGTACCGACAACTGAACAACGAGGAACACTTCAGACAGTTACCCGAAGATCCGACCAAAGAACACACCCATCAGCTCAACAGACTGATCAAGACCTTTGATCCGGATCTTCAGAGCATCCTCCGTGCTCTCATCCCACGTACTCCCCGTGTTGGAGACCTTTACTGCCTCCCGAAAATACACAAGACAAACACACCTGGCCGTCACATCGTATCAGGCAGTTGGGACCCTGTGCAAAAACCTCTGCAGCTATGTCGAGGGCATCCTGAAACCCATTGTACAAAGAACCCCCAGCTTTTCTCACGACACTACAGACTTCCTACAGAAACTCTGCACACATGGAGCAGTTGAACCAGCAGCACTCCTTGTCACAATGGATGTCTCGGCATTCTACACCAGCTTTGCTGGCATTGCTGCAGCTGCCTCAGTACTCAACACCGAAAACTGCCAGTCTCCAGATGCAATTTTACAACTCATCCACTTCATCCTGGACCACAATGTCTTCACCTTCAACAAGACACACAGAACAGCCATGGGGACCAAATTTGCACCTCAATATGCCAACATCTTCATGCACAGGTTCAAACAAGACCTCTTCAGAGCACAGGACCTTCAACCGATGCTATACGCTAGATACATCGCTGACATTTTCTTTCCTTGGACTTATGGTGAACAATCACTGAAACAACTATATGATGACATCAACAAGTTCCATCCCACCATCAGACTCACCATGGACTACTCTCTGGAATCGTTTGCATTCTTGGACACACGCATCTCCATCAAGGACGGTCACCTCAGCGCTTCATTGTACCGCACGCCCACGGATAACCTCATGATGCTCCACTTCTCCAGCTTCCACCCTAAATACATTAAAAGAAGCGATCCGCTATGGACAAGCCCTCCGTATACACAGAAACTGCTCAGATGAGGAGGATCACAACAGACACCTCCAGACTCTGAAAGATGCCCTCATAATAACAGGATATGGTGCTCGGCTCATCGATCGACAGTTCCAATATGCCACAGTGAAAAACCACACAAACTCCTCAGAAGACAAACACGGGACACAGCGGACAGAGTATCCTTCGTCATCCAGTACTTCCCTGGAGCGGAGAAGCTACAACATCTTCTCCGGAGTCTTCAACGTGTCAATGATGAAGATGAACATCCCGCCAAGGCCACCTCCACTTCTTGCCTCCAAACAACCACACAACCTCAAACAGAACATTGTCCACAACAAACTACCCAGCCTTCAGGAGAACAGTAACCACAACACCACACAATCCTGCCACAGCAACCTCTGCAAGATCATCGACACGGATGCCATCATCTCACGTAAGAACACCACGTACATGGTACATATTCTTGCAACTCGACCAACATTGTCAACCTGATACGCGGCAGGAAAGGATGTCCCGAGGCATGGTACACTGGGGAGACCATGCGGACACTACGACAATGGAGGAATGAGTACCTCTCGACAATCACCAGGCAAGGGTGTTCTCTTCCTGTTGGGGAAGACTTTAGCAGTCACGGGCATTTGGCCTCTGATGTTTGGGTAAGCGTTCTCCAAGGCAGCCTTCATGACATATGACAACACAAAGTTGCTGAGCAGATACTAATAGCCAAGTTCCGCACACATGAGGACAGCCTCAACCAGGATCTTGGGTTCATGTCACACTTTCTCTAACCTCCATGATTTGGCTGGGCTTGCAAAATTTCACTAACTGTCCTGTTTGGAGACAATACACATCTCTTTAACCTGTGCTTAACGCTCTCTCCATACACATTGTCTGTATCTTTAAGACTTGATTACCTGTAAAGACCTGCATTCCAACCATTATTTTGTAAATTGAGTTTGTGTCTTTATGTGCCCTATTTGTGAACAGAACTCCCACTTGCCTGATGAAGGAGCAGCGCCCAGAAAGCTAGTGGCTTTTGCTACCAAATAAACCTGTTGGACTTAACCTGGTGTTGTGAAACTTCTTACTGTGTTTACCCCAGTCCAACGCCAGCATCTCCACATTGTCACAGATAGGCGCAGTTTTAGCCATTTTGAAGGTCTTTGTGCAGTGTTGCAATTTTAGAAATGACGATGGGCATATTTATGTATATTTTATAAAAATACGCAGTGTGAGGTCTAAGTCCCTCACAACATTGTAAAATTAATGCTAACATGAAATGGGTTATTTTGTTGTCTTTGATATCTAGCATTTAAAAGTAACTATTATGTAATTTAACATTGCTGAGGATTGTTATTATATAATTGCTATTGTAACAGTAGCTGCAATTGGTTTTATTTCCATTATAGCAGATGAACAACAGAAGTAACGGCAGACTGGGAATTGGATTCAGTGCACTACTAACTATAGTTGGCACAAAGGAATGCTGATGAATGCAAACAGCAGCTTGTGAGATTGGATGTAATAGAAGGCATAGAATGAGATCCTGCTCGTACCCAAGAATTTGGTGCATTGTCCTAGATATGAATGATCGATGACTCTCGCTCCAGAGACTAAGCTAAGCAGAGAAACTGTAAGAACATTGTGCCAATTACTGCAAAAAAAATTGGAGACAACTTCAAATAGCAATGTAGTGCTATCAGCAAAAAATATAATAGGCACCAAATTCCTGTAATTCGGAGTTTTTTCAGTCAAGCTGTTGTAGTTTATAATGTATTTTCGGGTAAACGTGTAACGGTAATAGGGTTACATGGATTACAATGCTAGGGGCGATGGTATTGTAATGACAGTGGTAAATAGATCTTAATGATAGGGATAAATGGATTGTAATGATAAGGTAAATATATAGTAATGATGGGATAAATGGATTGCAATGATAGGGTAAAATAGATTGCAATGATAAGAGTAAATGATTTGCAATGATAGGGTGAGAGGATGACAATGACAGGGGTAAATAGATTCCAATGATAGGAGTAAATGGATCCAATGATTGGGGTAAATGGGTTGCAGTGATCTGGGAAAATGGATTGCAATAGTCAGGATATTGGATTAGAATGGATTACAATGACTGAGTTAAATGGCTTGCAATGATAGGGGTAAATAGATAACATGATGAGACAAGTAGGTTGTAAAGATAGAGGTAAATGGATTGCAATGTTAGGGCTAAATGGATGACAATGATGGAAATGGCAGTGGTATATGGGTTACAATTATTGGGGTAAATGGATTACAATGATTGAATTAAATGGGTTGCAATGACATGTGTAAATAGATAACATGATTGGGTAAATGTATTGTAATGATATGGCAAATAGATTGCAATTTTAAGGCTAATATGATACGGATAAATGGATTGCAATGATGGAAGTAAATTGATTGCAATAAAATGGATTAATGGATGACAATGAAAGGGGAAAATGGATGACGATGATTAGGGAAAAGGTATTGCAATGACAGGGGTAAATGTATTGCAATGATGGGATAAATGAATTCAACAATACAGTTAAATGCATTACAATGATGGGGCAATTGGGTTTTAATCTGCATAAATGAGTTGCAATGGAAGTGATAAATAGATGACAATGATCGGGTAAATGGATTGTAATTTTAATTTTTTATTCATTTATGGGATGTAGGCATCACTGGCTAGGTAGCATTTATTGCCCATCTCTAGTTGCCCTTCAGAAGGCCGTGGTGTGATTTCTTTTTGAACCGCTGCAGTGCTTGAGGTGTAAGCACACAAACATAGAACATAGAAGAACATTACAGCGCAGAACAGGCCCTTCGGCCCACGGTGTTGCGCCGACCAGTTAAAAAACAATGACCCACTAATCTAAACCAATCCCTTTTCGTCCATAAACCTATCCACGGATCTCTTAAACGCCCCCAAACTAGGCGCATTTACAACTGCAGCAGGCAGGGCATTCCAATCCCTCACCACCCTCTGGGTAAAGGACCCATGCTGTTAGGAAGAGAACTTTTGAACTTTGACTCAATGACAGTAAAGGAATGGTAATATATTTCCAAGCCAGGATGGTGAGACACTTGGAGTGATGGGGTAAGTGATAACAACGATGGGGGTAAATGGATTGCAATGATGGGGGTGAGTGAATTACAATGGTGGCAGTAAATAGATCACAGTGATAGGGTTAAATGGATTGTAATGACAGGGTTATATGGCTTGCAGTGATGTGGTTAAATGGATTGTAATGATAGCTGGCAATTGAGCTGAGTGCTTTAGTGAAGGGTTTTGATTTGATTTGATTTATTATTTGATTTATTATTGTCACATGTATTAACATACAGTGAAAAGTATTATTTCTTGCACACTATACAAAGCATACCATTCATAGAGAAGGAAATGAGAGACTGCAGAATGTAGTGTCATTGCTAGAATGTAAAAAAAGGTCAGCTTAATGCAAGGTAAGTCCATTCAAAAGTCTGATAGCAGCAGGGAAGAATCTGTTCTTGAGTCGGTTGGTATGTGACCTCAGACTTTTGTATCTTTTTCCCGATGAAAAAGGTGGAAGAGAGAATGTTGGGGGTGCATGCGGGCCTTAAGCATGCTGGCTGCTTTGCTGAGGCAGCGGGAAGCGTAGACAGAGTCAATAGATGGGAGGCTGGTTTGCGTGATAGATTGGACTACAGTCATGACCTTTCGTAGTTCCTTGCGGTTTTGGGCAGTTCAGGAGCCATACCAAGCTGTGATACACCCAGAAAGAATGCTTTCTATGGTGCATCTATAAAGATTGGTGAGAGTCATAGGTGACATGCCAAAGTTCCTTAACTTCTGAGAAAGTAAAGGTCTTCACGGAGGAGGACGTAAGTAATTTGCCGGGTGTTAGCGATGGAAAGATGGTAGGAGTGGAGGGCCTGAATGACATTATTGTTACTAGAGAGGCGGTGCTCGACAGACTGGAGGGACTGATTGTGGACAAGTCCCCAGGACCAGATGGAATGCATCCAAGTGTTCTGAAGGAAATGGTGGAGGTGATAGTGGATGCCTTGGTGATTATTTTCCAAACGTCGCTGGATTCCGGGGAAGTGCCGGAAGATTGGAAAATGGCTAATGTTACGCTGTTGTTTAAGAAGGGTGGCAGGCAAAAGGTGGGGAATTATAGGCCGGTTAGTTTAACGTCTGTTGTAGGAAAAATGTTAGAATCCGTGATCAAGGAGAAAATAGCGAGGCATCTTGAGGAGAATTGTTTGGTAGAGCAGACGCAGCACGGTTTTGTTAAGGGGAAGTCGTGTCTGATGAATTTATTGGAGTTCTATGAGGATGTGTCTAGGGCGGTGGATAGAGCAGAGCCGGTGGATGTGGTTTTTCTTGATTTTCAGAAGGCGTTTGGCAAGGTGCCTCACAAGAGGTTATTGCAGAAGGTCAGGGGGCATGGAGTTGGGGGTAGGGTGTTAGCGTGGATAGAGGATTGGCTGTCAAATAGGAGGCAGAGAGTGGGGGTCAATGGGTGCTATTCGGATTGGCGGTTGGTGACTAGTGGAGTGCCCCAGGGGTCGGTGCTGGGGCCTCAGCTATTCACCATTTATATAGATGATCTGGAGGAGGGAACCTAGTGTATGGTGTCGAAATTTGCTGATGACACCAAGATTGGTGGAACGGCAAATTGTGCGGAGGGTGTGGAGAGTCTGCAGAAGGATCTAGATAGGCTGGGCGAATGGGCCAGGAACTGGCAAATGGAACTTAATGTTGGCAAATGTGAGGTTGTCCACTTTGGTAGGAATAATGGTAGGAAGGACTATTACTTACATGGCGAAAAACTGCAGCATGTAACTGTGCAGAGGGACCTCGGGGTCCTTGTGCATGAGTCGCAAAAACCCAGCCTGCAGGTGCAGCAGGTGGTCAGGAAGGCGAATGGGATGCTGGCCTTCATAGCGAGGGGGATTGAATATAAAAGTAGGGAGGTCTTGCTGCAGCTGTATAGGGCATTGGTGAGGCCGCAACTGGAGTGCTGTGTGCAGTTTTGGTCGCCGCACTTACGCAAGGATATTTTGGCCTTGGAGGGAGTGCAGAGGAGGTTTACTAGGCTGATACCGGAGTTGAGGGGGTTGAGCTATGAGGAGAGACTGAATAAACTAGGCTTGTACTCGTTAGAGTTTAGAAGAATGAGGGGAGATCTCATTGAGACGTATAAGATGTTGAATGGGATGGATAGGATAGAGGTGGAGAGGCTCTTCCCGCTCAGAAAGGACAGTAGGACTAGAGGGCACAGCCTCAGGATAAAGGGGGGGCAGTTTAGAACGGAGTTGAGGAGGAACTTCTTCACTCAAACGGTGGTGAATCTCTGGAATTCTCTGCCCATTGAAGTGGTGGAGGCTGTCTCGCTAAATATTTTTAAGATGCAGGTTGATAGGTTTTTGATAGGCAAGGGGATTAAGGGTTATGGGGAGAGGGTGGGGAATGTGGAACTGAGCCACGACAGATCAGCCATGATCTTATTGAATGGCGGGGCAGGCTCGAGGGGCTAGATGGCCTACTCCTGCTCCTATTTCTTATGTTCATTGGTGGCCTTTCCTAACTATAGTGTTGGCATGGGGGTACCAGGATAGGTTGTTGGTGATTTGGACACCTAAAAATATGAAGCTGTTGACCCTTTTTACTTCGTCCCTGTTGATGTAGACAGGGGCATGTTCCCCTTTATGCTTCCTGAAGTCGATGACAACCTCCTTCATTTTGTTGACATTGAGAGAGAGATTATTGTTGCAGCATCAGTTCACCACATTCTCTATCTCATTCCTGTACTCTGTCTCATCATTATTTGCGATCCGCCTCACTACAGTGGTGTTGTCAGCCAACTTTATAATCGAATTGGAGGGGAATTTGACCCCCCAGTCATAGTTGTATAAGGAATATAGTAGGGGGCTGAGAACACAGCCTTGTGGGGCACCGATGTTGAGAATGATCGTGGAGGAGGTGTTGTTGCCTATCCTGATTGTGGTATGTGAGTTAGGAAGTTCAGGATCCAGTCTCAGCGGAAGGTGCCAAGGCCCAGGCCACAAAGTTTGGAGATGAGTTTTCTGGCAATAATGGTGTTGAAGGCTGAGCTGCAGTCAATAAATAGGAGCTTGACATAGGTGTCCTTGTTATCTAGCTGTTCCAGGGTCCCACTTCTCTGGAGATTATATTTTGATAATTTTTGCCTTCCTTACGGGGAAGGTCAGTAGACAGTGTGCAGAGGCTGATTGTCACCTGAACCCTGGATGGAGCTGCAGTCAGGCTGGCACAGTGATTGAGCTGGACTCTGACTGCTGCAATGCTGAGGCTGGAGCTGCCCCCTGGACCCCAATTGCTGCAATGCTGAGGCCAG
Source organism: Carcharhinus amblyrhynchos (assembly GCF_965287045.1). Taxonomy (NCBI): domain Eukaryota; kingdom Metazoa; phylum Chordata; class Chondrichthyes; order Carcharhiniformes; family Carcharhinidae; genus Carcharhinus; species Carcharhinus amblyrhynchos. The sequence goes on along the minus strand of NC_137328.1, from coordinate 23,325,295 downwards.
AGCTGCAGTCAGACTGGCAGAGCAATGGAGCTGGCCCCTGATTGCTGCAGTCAGGCTGGCAGAGTGGTGGAGCTGCCTCCTGTAACCCTGACTGTTGCAGTCACGTTGGTAGAGTGGTGGAGCTGCCTCCTGTAACCCTGACTGTTGCAGTCACGTTGGTAGAGTGATGGAGCTGTCCTCTGATTGCTGCAATGCTGAGTTTGGAGCTGCAGTCAGTTTGGCAGAGTGATGGAGCTGCCTCCTCGACCCTGACTGCTGCATCCAGGCTGACAGAGTGGTGGAGTTGGACCCTGACTGCTGCAGTCAGGCGGGCAGAGTGATGGAACTGGAGCCTGACTGCTGCAGTCAGGCCGGCAGAGTGATGGAACTGGAGCCTGACTGCTGCAGTCGGGCCGGCAGAGTGATGGAGCTGGACCCTGACTGCTGCAGCCAGGCTGACAGAGTGATGGAGCTGGAGCTGGACCCTGGATCCTGACTGCTGCATTCAGGCTGACAGAGTGATGGAGCTGTCTCCTGGACACTGACTGCTGCAGCCAGGCTGACAGAGAGATGGAGCTGGATCCTGTCTGACAGAGAGATGGAGCTGACTTGCTGCAATTCTAACAGTGGGACAGAGGGAGGGAGCTGGTGCGCAGGCGCGGGAGGAGTGGGTCATGTGACGGCGGCCCGGGATCACGTGTTCGGGCCGCTTTGTTACACTGAGGCTGGCGCTGCTGCTCCCGGGGAGATGATGGATTACCGGCCTGGCTGGTCCGCAGCCGCCTCAGATAACGAGGAGGGGGAAGAGGGAGAAGAGGAGGAAGAAGGAGGGCAACGATATAAACTCCTCCCTAACATGGAGTGCCAAAGTCAGGTATTGTTCTTCAGGGTATTTGTGGTGCTGACCAATTTGTAACTAGTAACGCAGTTATATATAACAACAGCATCATTCACCCTTCAACACAGCATAGAGTCAGCCTCTCAGTCCTCCAGTGTTTCTGCTCCGCTGCAGCGCTATCTCTGCTCAACATCCTGCCCCTCCTGAGTGTATCATTACCAGTGTGGTGCTTTAGGACTAAGGGACATCCTGCAAAGAGAAGTTGTGCTTATTGTTGAGACCAGTGGCATAGGTTTGAGGTCCTTCAGGCAGAGTTTTAGAAGCTAGGGAAAAAGTTGAGGATCAGGGCCTCGAATACAAAGATGTTGGATTACTCCCAGTGCCATTTGCTGCTGAACAAAGAAGTGCAAGCGAACGTGCGGACAGGGATGGAGGAGGGTGAACTTCTGATTTCAATGGGATTGGGTTCCCTGGGAGAGGGAAGGGCCTCCTCGAGCTGAATAAGCTGCACCTGAATTGGAACTGGGACTAATATCCTTGTGGAGTGGTTAACTGTTGATTTGGAGGAAGGTTTTAAACGAATGTTGGGGGACAGCACCAGACTGTAACAGTGGAGAGGAGAGGCAAGGTATGTAGAATAGCAGACAGCAACAGAACACAGGATAATGTGGAAAGAGCAGAAATTAGGAGGGGGAAGAAAAGCTGAATACAGTAAGTCCTTGCTTAAAGTAGTAGTTATTTTCCTGAAAATCACAACTTGGTGAGGTAACTTTGAGCAAATCATACTTTCCCATTAAAACCAATGGAAAAGCTGTAGCTTGGTTATGTAGGACCTTCCTCATCAGAAAAAAACACTAAGTTGAAATACTTTGCCAAGTTTCTATATTGATAATTGGTATCAAAACAAAATAAACTTGAAAATATAAAGAAATATGTTGACATTCTACATTGAGGATTTTCCATTTACTGCTATAGCTACTAACCTTCTGATTGTAATGGTCATTGTGGAATTTTCCTCTCTGACTTTCCAGTCTGTGGCCTCTGCTCCCTAACCTACCCCCTCACTAATCCTCAGAATTGTGGCCTTTCCCACTCACTGCCCCACCCTCTAACAGATCCACCCACTTGCTGACCCTTCTCTTAACTCTCCTGCTTATTGCTTTCCTTTTCTGAACTCGTAATGCAGTTATATATAACAACAGCATCATTCACCCTCCAACACAACATAGAGTCAGCCTCTCAATCCTCGCTGTGAGCACAAACTCTGGATATGAGCTGTGAGAAGCAGGAGGAATATCTTAGATATGCAGGTGGCATGTTCTTTTCAAATGGTTTTGTAATCTGCTTCACCCCCTTCCTGATCCTTTCCAACCCTGCCCTGGTTTTAAAAGCCACTGGCAGCAGTTCAATGTCTGTGGTGCAGAAGCAGAGTAAGCGAGGCTGCTGTCCTGATAGCTTTACTGCAGCAGAGAGCAGTTGTGTCCCAGCCCAGTGTTCCAGATATGATTAATCCATTGTTGAGTAATTTGTCTTATTGAGTTACCAGGTGATTTCTGATCACAAATCCACTTGAGAGCTTACCTCCTGCAAGTTGAAGCTGCTGATCTCCAGACTCTGCGTTTGCACAGAGGGTTCAAGCGAGGGAAGTAGTGAGCGGAGAGGGTGGGTTAGCAAGTGGCAGAGGCCATAAGCTAGAGGGCTGGTAGTAAGGGAAAAAAAAGCTGGGTTAAGGAGTGGCAGAGGCCACACCAAAATGGTGTTGTAAAGTGTATTAATGCAAAAAATGTTACAAATGAGGTTGAGCTGCAGCTTTAAGTTATCACGTGGATTTATGAAGAGGAATAGTTATAACAGACACCTGGCTTAAATATAGCTAAGGGCAGGAATGTATTATCCCTGACTTAAAATGTATTTTTGAGGATGCCACTACAGATTAGAGCATTACAGTCGTAGAGAGAAATGAGATATTAGGTTCAAAGATTCTGTCTGTCTTGGTTCTTGAGTAGGAATGGTCTGTCAGCCTTTGTTGCAATGAGATTGGAGTATGAGTAAAGACATCTTAGTGTCGTATTTAATGCGACCGCACATGGAATATTGAATGGTTTTGATTTTCTTACCAAGGGGAGGATATACTTTCCCTCCAGGGAATGCAGTGAGGGCTCACTGATTCTCGCAAGATTCTGGGTTCAAGTCCCACCACAGTATTCAGGGAATGCTGCACTGTTGTATGTGCCACCTTTTGATGAAACAGTAAACTGGGCCCCATTTTCCCCTTCATGGATATAAAAGATGCTAATAAATGATTCTGAAGAACAAAGAAGGTACCCTATTGTCCTGGCCTATATTTTCCTTCAGTTAACATCATAAGCATGTTTTGCGGTCATTTTCGCAATGCTGTTCGTGTGGGCTTGCTGCCTTCAAATTGGCTGCGGTGTTTCCCCATTAAAATTGTGACAGTATTTCAAATATTCTTCCATTGAGCAGTATTGGATTTGACTGGTTAGATGCTGGGAGTCCAGAAGGAGAAACCATGATTTCAATAAGAGGTTAGCCATTTAGGACTGAGTTGAGACATATCTGCACTTGGTTTTCCATTTTTGCAGGTTTTTCTGTCCCCACGCAACTGTTTGTGGATGCTCAGTCAATGAATTTATCCTGGATGGAAATTGATAGTTTTTACATACTTGGGATTATGTTGGTTAGTGTGGGAGGTGGAATTGAGATTGGTGATCACCTGTGATCATCTTAACTGGTGGAAAAGGCATAATGGTCTGCTCCTGCTTCTATTTCTAATAACATTTAACTGGAATGGTTGATGAAAGATAGTGTTGTAGATGTATGCATGATGCCTATGCAGGCATTCGATAAAGTACATTATAACAGACTTGTTCAGAAAATTATAGGAAATGGTATTAAAGGAATGGTGATAACATGGCTACGATATTGGCTAATAGGAAAAGAGAGAGAGAGAGAGAGAGAGAGAAATGGTGAACAGGTGTTTTTCCGACTGGGTGGAAGTATACAGTATTCTCTAAGAGCAAGTATTTGAACCATTGCTTTTCTCAAGTCTAAATCATGTAATAAACAGTGAGAAGGATAGTACCAGTCTTCATGAGGATATTGATGGTCTGATACAATAGGCTAGACGTTTGGTAGTTGTAATTTAATGCAGATAAGTGAAGTGATGCAGTTTGGGGAAGACAGCAAGGAGAGGAATTATAATTGAGTGGGCAACTAGGCAGCTGGTGGGGTATACTATGGGGAAGCACGCGATTAATCACTTTGATAGTAAGGATAGAAGAAAATATTTTAAAGGCAAGATTTTTATAAAGGTTGATGGGTGTACTCCTAAAAAGAATACAAGTTGGGAAGGAAGCACAACAATTAAAGAAGGAACTTGTGTTAACTCAGTGTTATTCCAAAGTATAAGCAAAATATTGCAGATGCTGGAATCTGAAACAAGAACAGTGGACGCTGGAAAAACCAAGCTAGTTTGCTGGAAGATGCTGGCAGATCTGAGATTTTGCAGCATGCTCTGGTTGTACTCAGTTAAGTAGCTCTTTCTTGAGGCTTTTTCCTGCTTAATTGGTGCTGTATAATTGCAAAGCTGAGAAAAGCAATCTTTTTATGAAGAGCTTTCATCTCACTGAAGAGGCTTCAGGCATGCCTATTTCCAACAATCTGCTCTGAAAAACTGTTCATATTTCATTCATATTTCTCTGCAGTTTGCACATGTTCCCCATATTTGAATGGCTTTCCTCCAGGTGCTCTATTTTCCTCCACAGTCAAAAGATGTGTGGATTAGTTTGATTGGCCATGGTAAATTGACCTTGGTGTGAGGGGATTAGTAGGGTAAATGTGTGGGGTTACGCGAATAGAGCCTGGGTGGGATTGTGATAGGTGCAAGCTCGTTGGGCCAAATTTGCACTGTAGGGATTCTATGATTTTATGATTTTGACAGCTGTGACAAATTCCACCACAGTAGCTGAAGCAATCCCACATAATTCTAAAACAATTAACCATATTCTAAATTGGACAACCCATAACATTCTTGGAAAATTGAAGTCAGTTTGCCCTATCTCCCAATGTTAATGGATCCTTTAAAAGATTCCAGAGCTTAGCCAAAAATGAAAGATTTAATTATTATTTCACGGGACATGGGTGTTGGTGGCCAAGCCATATTATATTGCCCATGCCTTTGAGATTGAACCATTACAGTCCACCTGTTGAAGTAAGGGAGCAGAACGTTGCAGTTAGAGAGTCCTAGGATTTTGATCCAGGGCAGTGATGATTGTTCTAGGTCAGGATAGTGTATGGCTTGAAGTGGAAATTGTAGGTGGTAGTGTTCCGTTGCATCTGCTGCTTATGTCCTTCTGGTAGGTGGAGATCACAAGTTTGAAGATGAGTTGCGGCAGTACATCTTGTTGATGGTATGCAATGCTGCTACTGTGTTGGTGCTAATGGAAGGGCAGAATATTTATTTTCTGCAATTAGACATGAGAAATGCTATCTGATCTTAGGGTGTTCAATGTAGCCTTATTCCCTGATAACAGAACATTGGTGAGTGGTTTTGATTTGATTTATCATTGTCACATATTAACATACAGTGAAAAGTGTTGTTTCTGGTGTGTTATACAGACAAAGCATACTGTTCATAGAGAAGGAAATGAGAAAGTGCAGAATGCAGTGTTACAGTCATAGAGTGTAGAGAAAGATCAATTTAATGCAAGGTAAGTCCATTCAAAAGTCCAACAGCAGCTGTTCGTCTTCCCAATGGAAGAAGGTGGAAGAGAGAATGTCCTGGGTGTGAGGGGTCCTTGATTATGCTGGCTGCTTTGCCAAGGCAGTGCAAGTGTAGACAAAGTCAATGGATAAGAGGCTGGTTTGCACAATGGATTGGGCTACATTCACGACCTTTTGTAGTTCCTTGTGATCTTGGACAGAGCAGGAGCCATACCAAGCTGTGATACACCCAAAAACAATGTTTTCTATGGTGCATCTGTAAAAGTTGGAGAGAGTCGTAGCTGACATACCAAATTTTCTTAGTCTTCTGAGAAAGTAGAGGCGTTGGTGGGTTTTCTTAACTTTAATGTCAGCATGGGTGGGACCAGGTCCAGGTTGTTGGTGATTTGGAATCTAAAAACTTGAAGCTCTCAACCCTTTCTACTTTGCCCCTATTGATGTGTGTTCTCCTTTACGCTTCCTGAAGTCGATGACAATCTGCTTCATTTTGTTGACATTGAGGGAGAGATTACTGTTGCCGCATCAGTTCACCAGATTCTCTATCTCATTCATGTACTCTGTCTCATCACTGTTTGAGATCCGACCCACTATGGTGGTGTTGTTAGCAAATTTGAAAATTGAATTGGGGGGGAATTTGGCCATAGGTGTGTAACGAGTATTGTAAGGGGCTGAAAACACAGCCTTATGGGGCACCGATGTTGAGGATGATTGTGGAGAAGGTGTTGTTGCGTATCCTTAATGATTGTTGTCTGAGAGTTAGGAAATTGAGGATCCAGTCGCAAAGTGAGGTGCTAAGGTCCAGGCTACAGAGCTTGGAGATGAGTTTTATGGGAATAATGGTGTTGAAAGCTGAGCTGTAGTCAATAAATAGGAGTCTGACATAGGTGCCCTTGTTATCTAGGTGTTCCAGGGTTGAGTGCAGGGCCAGGGAGATGACATCTGCTGTGGACCTGTTGTGGCAAGAAGCAAACTGTAATGGATGCAGGTAGTCCAGGAGGCTGGAATTGATTTGTGCCATGACTAGTCTTTCAAAGCATTTCATAATGATGGATGTCAGAGCCACCGGCCAGTAGTCATTAAGGCACACTTTGGTTTTTTTCTTGGGTACTGGGATGATGGTCATCTTCTTGAAGCAGACAGGAACCTCAGATTGTTGTAAAGAGAGGTTGAAGATGTATGCAAATACTCACACCAGCTGATCTGCAAAGAATCTAAGTGCTCGGCTGGGTACCACATCCAAGCCCGTCGCTTTTTGTGTGTTGGCCTTTGAGAAAGCTGCTCTGACATCTGCAATGGTGGACCCAGACACAGGTTCATCCAGGGCTTCCAGGCTGGAGAGCATGATCCAGTGTTTAAAATGTTAATAGAATTCCATGCAGTTGCTATTGAAAGACTAGTTCCTCTGGGAGAATTGAGAAAAATGATCATTGTCTGTGCTGTACAACTGTGTGGTTCTGTACTGTTTAGCTTTGGTTACACCCTGCCTTTTGATGCCTATAAATCTGTGATGCCTGCTAAATCCTAGGTGCAGATGGGTGGAGTAGACAGCGTTTGTCACACGCAGCAGGAGCTGGTGAAGAGGACAATGGAATGCAGGTGGAGGCTTGCTGAAGCCCAGCAGAGACTTTGCAATTTGGAACTGCACAATTCTGAGTCCTTGGAACAAGAACGGGCCAAAGCACAGACTGAATTCTGGGAACTGAAACAGAAAGAAGAGGAGTGGAGACAAAAGGAGGATGAACTGATCTGGAATGAGAGGCTAAATTCGTGGAACATTGATACAAACAGTAAGGAAGTATTTAACAAGGTACAGTATACAGTTTCCAGCACTAATCACAGTAATGTGGGGCAGAGCGGGCATGATAGCAAACTAGTTATGTGGATAGAGTAGTAATCTGGAGAGCTTTAATTCAAATCCTAGCACCTGGCAACTTAGAACATAAAAAAAACTACACAAACTTCGGCCCACAAGTTACGCTGGTCATATCACTACCTACTAGGCCTACTTGAGTATAGAAAGTGTTGGAAAAACTGGGTGGGTCAGGCAGCATATGTGGCGAAAGTCCAATGTGACACTTCAGGTTCACGTTCCGTGATGGGAATCCTTCGAACTGTTTGGTGTGCATATATAATTTTATATCTGAAAGCTTGGCTGACACTCCAGTCTGATATTGAGAGTGTTACACTGGCTGAGGTGTCATCTTTTAAATTTTAGAACTGAGGCCCTGTTTGGCATAAAGATCCAAGCTCACCATTTCAAAGAAGAGCGGGAGAATTCTTCATTGTGTCTTGGCCAACATTTATCTCTTACTTAGCATCAATAAAACATTATCTGATCATTCATTAGGATGTTGTGGCAGAAATGAGGAGTCCTTGGTACGTCAAATTGGGCAGCAATTTCTCGTGTCCATACAGGAACAGTTCATAAGATATGAGGAGCAGAATTAGGCTATTTGGCCCATTGGGTCCACTCCACCATTCAATCAAGGCTGATGTGCTCCTCATCCCCATTTTCCTGCCCCTGCCAAAACCACCCCTCCCCACCACCACCCCGCAATCACCTTTCAAGCCATTACCAGTTAAAAATCTGTCTAACTCCTCCTTAGTGAAGCAGAAAAATCAATGTGTTGCTGTCTGACTTGACCTGCTTCTCCACAAGCTTCACTACATCAGTTTCTCCAAGACCAGGCATTGAAATACATGAAGGGCATGAAGTTGTAACACTTTCCCAGTCACAGGACAGATCAATCCTGCTGACATGGAAAATTTACTTTTACAAATATGGAATCTCATTCCTTTAAAATATTAATATTTTCCTACCATTTTTATTTTGTCTCTTTTTCATATATTTTTAAAGTATTGTTTTCTGTAAAAAAAAATTGTATTTTATTTAGTGCCTCCTCAATAATAAAACAACCCAATCCGGGGCATTGTTAAACAAAACAAGACAATGAAGGATGATCCTAAGCTTGGTCAAATAGGTGGGTGTTCAGGGGTATCTTAAAGAAGGCAGTTGAAGTGGAGGTGTAGGGAGGGAATTCCAGAACCTGGGACTTGGATGAGTGAAGGCAAGGCCACCAATCAGATGCTCAGGGTTAAAATTAGATGGGTACAGGTACCTTAAAGGGTTATGGGGTGGAGGAGATTCTCAATAGAATGAGAGATGAGACCATGGAGGGATTTGAAAATATGGATGAGAACTGTAAAATCACAAGCTTTGCTTGATTGGCTGCAAATGTGGGTCAGTAGGCACAGAGGCAATAGTTGAGTGAATGGGACTTGAATTCATTTGATTTTCAGAAGGCGTTTGACAAGGTGCCTCACAAGAGGTTATTACAGAAGGTCAGGGGGCATGGAGTTGGGGGTAGGGTGTTAGCGTGGATAGAGGATTGGCTGTCAAATAGGAGGCAGAGAGTGGGGGTCAGTGGGTGCTATTCGGATTGGCGGTTGGTGACTAGTGGAGTGCCCCAGGGGTCGGTGCTGGGGCCTCAGCTATTTACCATTTATATAGATGATCTGGAGGAGGGAACCGAGTGTATGGTGTCGAAATTTGCTGATGACACCAAGATTGGTGGAACGGCAAATTGTGCGGAGGGTGTGGAGAGTCTGCAGAAGGATCTAGATAGGCTGGGCGAATGGGCCAGGAACTGGCAAATAGAATTTAATGTTGGTAAATGTGAGGTTGTCCACTTTGGTAGGAAGGACTATTACTTACATGGCGAAAAACTGCAGCAGGCAACGGTGCAGAGGGATCTGGGGGTCCTTGTGCACGAGTCGCAAAAACCCAGCCTGCAGGTGCAGCAGGTGGTCAGGAAGGTGAATGGGATGCTGGCCTTCATAGCGAGGGGGATTGAATATAAAAGTAGGGAGGTCTTGCTGCAGCTGTATAGGGCACTGGTGAGGCCGCAGCTGGAGTACTGTGTGCAGTTTTGGGCGCCGCACTTGCGCAAGGATATTTTGGCCTTGGAGGGAGTGCAGAGGATGTTTACTAGGCTGATACCAGAGTTGAGGGGGTTGAACTATGAGGAGAGGCTGAATAAACTAGGCTTGTACTCGTTAGAGTTTAGAAGAATGAGGGGAGATCTCATTGAGACATGTAAGATGATGAATGGGATGGATAGGATAGAGGTGGAGAGACTCTTCCCGCTCAGAAAGGACAGTAGGACTAGAGGGCACAGCCTCAAGATAAAGCGGGGACAGTTTAGAACGGAGTTGAGGAGGAACTTCTTCACTCAAAGGGTGGTGAATCTCTGGAATTCTCTGCCCGTTGAGGTGGTGGAGGCTGCCTCACTAAATATTTTTACGACGCGGGTTGATGGGTTTTTGATAGGCAAGGGGATTAAGGGTTATGGGGAGAGGGTGGGAATGTGGAACTGAGCCACGATAGATCAGCCATGATCTTATTGAATGGCGGGGCAGGCTCGAGGGGCTAGATGGCCTACTCCTGCTCCTATTTCTTATGTTCTTAAGACATGAGCAGCAGAGTTCTGGGTGACCTCCAGTTTACAGAGGGTAGAATGTGGGAGACCAGCCAGCAGTACTCTTGAGTAGTCAAGTCTAGAGGTAATAAAGGCATGACCGAGGGTTTCAGCAGAAAATAAGCTGAGACTGGGTGAAATTGGATGTTGTAGTGGTGATGGACATTAAATAATTGATCAGAACCTTATCTTGGGATCAAGTATAAAACTAAAATTGTGAACAGACTGGTTCAGTCTTTGACTGTTGCCAGAGGAAAAGGTGACGTCTGTAGCGAGAGACCAGAGTTTGGAGTGGTAACCAAAAGCAGTGGCTTGAGGCTTCCCAGTATCGGAGGAAAATTCTGCTCATCCAGTACTGGATGTTGGATTAGCAGTCTGAGAACTCATCAACAGTGAAGGAGTCAAGAACAGTGGTGGTAAGGTAAAGCTGGCTTGGCTCAGTGTTTCTATAAAAGCAACTGGTTTTGAATTATGTTGTTGATGGGTAGGTAGTATTTGGATGAGGTAAAGGAGGGAACCAACTATAGATCCTTGTGAGATACCAGAGGCAACAGTACAAGAGCAGAAGGAGAAGCTATCACAAGTGATTCTCTGGTTGTATTTCAATACATAAGAATGAAACCAGCTGAGAGCAATCCCACCCAGCTGTACAAATGTGAAGGGTCATTGGAGTAGAATGGTGTGGTGAATTGTGTCAAAGGCTATAGGTGAATCAAGAAGGATGAAGGGGGATAGTTTCCTGTTTCTCTTCGTCACAGTCACATACGATACTATTTGTGACTTTGATTTTGTGTTGAGCTAAATATTCTAACTTCCATTTCATGGTTTAGATTCTGCCTGTCTGAACAGGGATGTTTCAGCCTGACTGAAGAGAATCACTGCTGCTTGCACTGTTCACGCAGGTCCCAGGTCCCCTGCAGAGGGCACTAAATGCTTTGATTTTGATGTGAGTTGGGTTTAACTAAAACGTCAAATAAGAGTAACACCCTAGAGATATTGGGAATTGGAGATAAAAACTGAAAATACTCAACAGATCTGGCAGCATCTGTGGAGTGAGAAACAAGAGTTAACATTTCAAGGCCAGGACCTTGCTTCAGAATGATCCTTAAGAACAGTCCTTGACGATATGTTAACTCTGCAACCACATATTTTAAATGTTGAGCATTTTAAATGTCTAATAAGTGGCAGTTGCGCTCAATTGGCATTTGTCAGTTCAAATTCCCCTCCAGAAATAGTCAAGATGGGTAAATTCTGACCAGTCAGTAGGTATGTTGCCCAAATCAAGTTTCCATCTGGTTTCTTATGTGCACGAACAGTGGTGCGGCTTTCCTTACAATGTCTCCGCTTAGGTTATCCTTATGGTTTATTGACGTCAAACTTTTAAATTCCTTATGATACAGTGGCTCTTTGCACCACCCTTGAAGATCCTTGTTATTTGTCATCCACCAGATAATTTTTATCAAATCTCATGCCTATCTTCCTTTAGTCTCCAAGTACACTAAGCATTGACATATCCTCTAACTTCAGCCTGCCCTTCTCATCTTTTACTTTCAACTTCCAATCGAGTCTCCCTGATTTCTGCATCTGGTGTGCCCTCCACATTATGTCCCTCCCCTACACCATCTTAACTTTGAGACCACAGAAATCTCTTATGTATGAGGTAATTTCCATTGCTCCCTCACTCTTTGTGCCTGCCACTTACACCCGTTTGTTTTACCCTCCGAGGGTGGGTATAGTGTGGGGTGGGCGTAGAAAGTTGAAAACTACACCCAGGGCATTCCTTGTTAAGAAACTCCTAATTCCTTTGTTGCGTTTCCAGATTCCCATTTTCCACTACTTTATCATGTTATCTGCATGTCTTTGCCTCTGTCACCTAGCTTTACCTCTACTTTGGATGCTTTCATCTGTAGTTTTTAAAAATTATCTGTCAGTAGGATGTTCATTTATTAGCCACAAGTAAAGCTTACATTAACACTGCAATGAAGTCACTGTGAAATTCCCCTAGTCACCGCATTCTGGCGCCTGTTCGAATCAATGCGCCTAAGCAGCATGAGTTTCAGGTTGTGGGAGGAAACTGGAGTGCCCAGAGGAAACCCATGCTGACACGGAGAATGTGCAAACTCCACACTGACCCAAGCCAGGAATCGAACCTGGATCCTTGGTGCTGTTAGGCAGTAGTGCTAACCACTGTACCACCTTGCTGCCCCACTGTGACCCCACAACATCCACATGTGGATGTCACTGGCAAAGCCAACGTTTATTGTCCATCCTTGGTCACCATTAAGGTGGTATGTAATTTTGTTTCTCCTATTATCAAGACTGGTACAAAATACTTGTTCAATGTCTGTTGCTAGTTTCTCGTTCCCCGTGATAGATTAAATCTTACAGGCTTGCCACGCCTGTCAGTTAGCTTGGTGAGCCAGGAAGATAGTGCGAGAAGCCAAAAATCTGATTTGATCCAAATTGTTTGCTATCTTCCTGGGCCTGTTTTACCATGGGGAATGGTTTCATGTCATGAAAGGGTTCAAAGCTCATTAATATAAGATTGCCTGTATCTCCATGTAATTACCAGGTCTGACACGGCTACTTTACCCCTTCCGGATGCTTCCCACCTCACCTGGTGAAATATCATGCTGGTAAGAATCACGACTACTCTGCAGTAGCAGGAACCTGGTGCCTTGACCGTGCTGGGGCCATTGGAGGCCATTAAAGCCCTAAGGTGGTTGGAGGCCTGGCTGGGCAATACCCACCTGGCATCCTGGCAATGCCCAGTTGACACTGTGCCAGAGGAAAATTCGGACTGATAATTCTGTACCTGCTGTTAAGGGACCAATGCTTATTTTAGCTACTCAGCTGCCTTTCTATACACTCATAAAAGTTTATTGTTTTTGTTTCTCTGACTGGTTAACTTGCTCTATTTTCCCTTTTGATCAATGTTTTCACTGCTTGCTTGCTCTCAAAAGCTCTCCCAATCCTTAGCTTTATCATTATTGTTTGCTCATTCTAAGTCTCTTCCTTAAGTCTAATGCTCTCCATAGCTTGCCGAGTAAGCCACGAACACATCTTTGTCATTGAGTTTTCATTGAGCTTTTTGAATTATTCCTCGAACTGTTCATTACTGTATATTTGGCTCCATGCCTTTTAGTCTATTTATCCAATCAGCTATATCCAACTCTGCTCTTGCGTCTATGGAATTGACTTGGTTTTAGTTTTAATATTCTTGTATGGGACTGACCTGGAGCATGTCACTCAAACTTAATATAGTATTCAATTGTATTATGATCACTTCTCCCCAAAATTCTAGATCTATATATCTTTAATCTTCTATAACGTATTGTTCCACGAAACTATTACAAAACACATTTCTGCACCCTCACCTTCCAGACTATCATTGTCAATTTGATTTGTCCAGTCACTGTGAAGATTGAAGTCTGCTAGTGTTATGACTGGCCTTTGTTACAATCCCTAATTACTTGCTTAATGCTTTGCCCAGCCAAATACACAACTGCAGAGGTCTATAAACACACTTCAACCAGCATTTTCTGACACTTTTTATTCCTAATCCTGACCTTTATTGATTTTGTTCTCTGATCTTCTGAGCCAAGATCCTTTCTTACTACTTTCCCATATCATCCTTTACTATCTCGCTGTAAATAAGCAGCCCTTGAGTTTACGACACAATTGATTTTGTGAAAATGCATCTTAATTTGAAACTTAACTCGGAACCAATTTTTCCAATAAGACCAGTGCTCTTATTGGGAGATTGGTTCCTGAACTAAGGCCCATTACTGTATTTTTATCAAAAAAACCTAGAATTCTGTACTTGTATAGATGAGTAATGCTGCAACGTTAATGTATTTATGTTGTAAATAGCAATCACATTGACATACAAAATCACAAAAGCTAAAAGCACACAAATATAGTACTGTACACTGAGTCAAGGGATGGGTGGTTCAGATTGTGGATGTGCACGTGTGAACGAGCGTGCGATGCAGAGTGAGGATCATAAAGTGGAAATCGATGTTAGAAAGTCAAAACAGGATGTCAATTTATAAACCTAGTGAGTGTTAAATGTCTTAACTTGAATGTTGTAAAGTCAAGGACTGCCCATACCCCTTTTCGATACAAGATGTAATTTTGAAAATATTTATTCCCCAGCTGTGGTCACCTTACGACCATGTCTCTGTAATGGTGGTTAGATTGAAACAATTTGGCTGGAATTTTACCGCCTCGCCTGCCCGCAGCTCGTAAGCGCCTGCTCGAGGCCAATGGAGAATGCCGTTCTGCAAGCCTCGCCCGCCCCGATTCTGGGGCGGGCGTGCTGGTAAAATTCCAGCATTTATCTCAGTGCTCCTATCCTAGTTCATCTATTCAGAACCAAGCTTTATAAGAGCCTTTAATTTTTAACTCCTTGCACGGATCTTACTCCACTTGCTACATTGCTCTATTGCGTCAGCTTGTTAAATTTGTTAATCACTTTTCACTTGAGTCAGTCTACCCTCTGGCCTTTTTAAATTAAAGTCCCTTCTCAGGGCAGTTAAGAGTCAACCAAATTGCCAAGGGCATAGACTTGCTTGTAGGCCACGCTGGTTAAGACTGGATTTCCTTCTCCAGAGTGAACCAGATAATTTTGTAACAACAATCTGGAGATTTATTTTCATTACTGAGACTCATTTTTTATGCCTGACATATTCAATTAATTGTATCCAAATTCCTCTAATCCTTACGGTGGAGTTTTCAACTTGTTTCTTCTGAGCATTTGGCCCAATCCCAACTAAATCTATGGGCCATGTGATCGGTTGATCCACCACCAGCGCTGACTTCAGTAGTTCAAGTTACTACCAACACAGGTGAACAATAAAGGAGTAATAACTTTGAGTTGATCACCTGTGTCTTACTCCTGATCTCTTTGGATGTATGGTATGTGGGTTGAGGATGGTCCAGTGATTGCAATTTGAAGTAAGTCCAGAACTAGGTAGGTTTTCTTTTCCCAGAGAACAGTTGCCTGCTCGTGTGGTGACACTGATTCGCTGAATTCCTCCAAAGTAGGACTTGATTTATTTCTTTTGCCTGTGGTGGAGATCTCCTGGCATAAGAGCTTGATACAGCTTAATTGCTGATCTCCTGCACTGGTTATGATTACCTTCCAGATTTCACCAGTGCTTTCCACCTCAATTGACATGGATTTTTAATTTTGGTTTTGTTTTTCCCAGGCTTGTTTTTGTACTCTAACTCTATTTATAAAGCCGAGCCTATGTTATTTCTTAAACAGCCCTAAGCACTACTTGTAACTTTTATAGCATTGAGCAGTTTCATAAATTCCCTGCCCCCTTCCAAATACAATCAAATTGATGTGGACGTAACCCTTTCCTCTGGAGGATGTGCTGTACTCGGACAGAAAATGGGAGTGCAGTGTGTAACTATGCACAGAAACTATTATTTCTGTGTTACTTCCTCACTGCATGGCAATATTCCTTGACCTCAATTAAGAATACGACTTTCAGGTTTGGTCTCATTGCATTGTGTACAATATTGAGGCTTTGGAAGTGTACAGAGTCACCAGTATAATTCCTAATTTTAACGCATCTTGCCCTAAGTCGAACTATCTGTTTATTAATTTCTTCTTTGCGCGAGGAGGCGGGTAGCTTGGGTCGGGATGGGGAACTGAAGCTTGGGGGAAAATGGATTTTTTTCAACTGCTGATCTTTTTGTTTTCTTAGAGTGTGATCAACAAAAACATAGAGTGTAAAGAAGTCGAGGAAGATGGGAAAAATGTAACGTTCGCACAGAAATACAGCCAACAGATCAGGCACTTTGGTAAGTGGACAGCAGAACAAGTGGAGTACACAATGAAATGCTAAATGATTATTTATAAAATAATATGTTCAGAATGGGCTGGGAGTGTGGTATATGCAGCCTCCCCTGAAGTAGCAATGTGTTCACGCTACAGGTTCGATAGTATGCCTAGAATGTAAATTTCTAATGTGGCAGTAGAAACAAGTAATTCAGGAGTTAACTGCGCATTTACTAAATGTGCAAAGTAAGCACCAAGAAGTATTGTCCACTTTGTAAATGTGGAAAGGAATGCAAGTCAACAATCAATGAAGGTTAACTGTTTTGAGCTGTGCTGAGTGAAATTTGATTCTCTCTCTTACCCCTGCATGTTAAATTAGTAAAAAGTCTGACAACACCAGGTTTTAGTCCAACCGATTTATTTGATAATAGACTCACAAGCTTTCGAGGTTTCCCTCTTTTATTAGTAACAGAACAATGGAATCATGTACTCATTGTAAGTTGCATCTCATTAAAAATATTAACTTTCAAACATTTAACATATTTTTGTACTGTACTTTGGGATTTGTAGTTTGTACTTCTTGTTGCCTGCATTGGTCCCCAGACAGGTCAATTTTAAAACTCTCATCCTCTTGTTCAAATCCTTACGTGAACATGCCTTTCCCTGTCACCAGCTCCAGCACTACAAGCCTCAGAACTCTGCAACCCCCCCACTTTGACCTGTTGTGCATACCTGACATCCTTTTATTTTCCACTGACAGCATCAGACTCTGGAATTCTCTTCCCAAACCACTTCTCCTCTCTATCTGTTTCTTCCTTAAGATTTCCCTGAAACCTTCCTCTTTGACCAGGCATTTAGCATTTGACCAGGAATCTCCTTGACTCCTACTTAAGTCAAAGGCAATAGCAGTTAAAAATAAGCACAAAAATTGCTTTCTGGTGGGCTTGTGAATACACAAGTTGATTGTTCTTGAACCCCTGTTTGACGAATTTGATTTATAGTTCATATTGGTGTATTCTAATGTTACAGGGCCTATAGATTATAATCTGTTCATCAATCATAGAATTCTCTTTTCTACTCTCTACCTTTCTACAATATACAGTCATCAAGTGTAGTTATGACCAATTTGCAAAACTAACCTCAACTGTGAATTGTGATAATCCTAATGACAAACTTCAGGGCATTGCAGTGTAAAATTAGACATGTTCCAGAGGCCAGGATGATTTGAATGTGGCTTCAAAAAAAAGTAACCATTTTAAAAGCTAATATCAGTAAAACCATAACCATGTCTCTTTAGGAAAGGAAACTTCCCACCTTCGCTTCAGTAAGCCCAGTGCTGACACTTAACTGCCCAGCAAGCCATTCAGTTGGATCACCACCAGGGATGGGCAATAAATTTTGACTGTTCCATTTTATCGTTAGTGTGAATTTATTTTCAGGAATATTCAGCATTTTAGAAAATGAAGCAATTGTATTGAAAATAGTCAATCTATGAAACCTAATTTATTTATTCATTTATGGAATGTGAATGTCGCTTGCCAGCATTTATTGTCCGTCCCTAGTTGCCCTTCAGAAGGTGATGGTGAGCTATCTTTTTGAACTGCTGCAGTTACTGAGGTGTAGGTACTCCCAGTGCTGTAGGGAGTTCCAGGATTATGAACCAGCGACAGTGACGGTGATATATTTCCAAGTCAGGATGATGAGTGACTTGAAGGGGAACCTCCAGGTGCTAGTATTCCCAGGTATCTGTTATTCCTGTCTTTCCAGATGCTAGTGGTCATGGGTTTGGAAGGTACTGCCTAAGAAACCTTGATGAGTTCCTGCAGTACATCTTGTAGATGGTACCTGCAAGGTGTAGAAATCAGGATTTGTCTTGGATGGTGTCAAGCTTCTTGTGTTGTTGGAGCTGCACTTATCCAGGAAGGGGAGAGTATTCTGTTACACTCCTTCCTGACTTGTGCCTTGTAGATGGTGGACAACCTTTTGGAGGGTTAGGAGGTGATTTACTCACCTCAGGGTTCCTAGCCTTTGATCTGCTCTGGGTGCCACAGTATTTATATGGCGAGTCCAGTTCATTCTGTGGTCAATAGTAGCCCCCAGGGTGTTGATAGTGGAGGATTCAGCAATGGTTATACCACTGAGTGTCAAGGAGCAAAGGGTTAGATCCTCCCTTGTTTGAGATAGTCACAGATTAGCACTTGTCAAACTGAATGTTACTTGCCACCTCTCAGCCCAAACCTAAATATTGTCCAGATCTTACTGAAATTGAACATGAACTGCCTCAGTATCAGAAATTGCCAATGGTGGTGAATGTTTTTGTATAGTTATCTGTTAAAAGCCCCACTTTTTTGACTTTTTGATGGAAGAAAGGTCATTGATGAAGCAGCTGAAGATGGTTGGGTCTAGGACACTACTCTGAGGAACTCTTGCAATGATGTCTTGGAGTGATTGACTTCCAGCCACCCCAATCCTTTTCCTTTGTCGGGTATGACTCGCAACCAGTGGTGCATTATCTCCCTGATTCCCACTGATTCCAGTTTTGCTGGGGTTCCTTAATGCCACACTCAGTCAAATGCTACCTTGATGTCAAGGACTGTCACTCTCACCTCGAGCTTTCAGCTCTTTTGTCCACGTTTTAACCAAGTCTATAATGAGGTTAGTTGCTGAGTGACCCTGGTGGAATCCAAACTGAACATCCATGAACCGATCATTGTTGAGTAAGTGCTGCTTGATAGCACAATTCATGATCCTTTCCATTACTTTACTGATTGAGAGTAGACTGATGAGGCAGTAATTGGCTGGATTGTATTTGTTCTGTTTCTTGTGTACGTAACATATCTGGGCAATTTTCCACATTGTTGGGTAGATGCCAATATTTTAGCTGTGTTATAGTTTGTCTAGGGGCACCACGAGCTCTGGAGCACAAATCCATCGCCTTTGCAATATCCAGTGCCTTCAGTCATTTCCTGATATCACGTGGAGTTAATCGAATTAGCTGGAGACAGACATTGTGATGCTGGAGATCTCCGAAGGAGGCAGAGATGGATCATCCACACAGCACTTCTGGCTGAAGGTTATGGCGAATGTTTCAACCTTATCTTGTGCACTGATTTGCTAGGCTCCTCCATTATTTAGAATGGGGATATTTGTGGAGCCTCTTCTTCCAGTGCGTTGTTTAATTATCCACCACCATTCACGGCTTAATGTGGTAGGAGTGCAGAGCTTAGATCTGATCTGTTAATTGTGGAATTACTTAGCTCTATCTATTTATTGCTGTTTATGCACCTAAGTAATCCTGTGTTGTAGCTTCACCAGGTTGATGTCTCATTTTTACATATGCCTGGTGCTACTGCTGGTGTGGCAGCATAGTGGTTAGCACTGCTGCCTTGCAGTGCCAGGAACCTGGGTTTGTTCCTGGCTTGGGGCATTGTCGTACGGAGTCTGCATGTTCTCCCTGTATCTGAGGGTTTCCTCCATAGTCCAAAGATGTGCAGGTTAGGTGCATTGGCCATGCTCAATTGCTCCTTAGTATTCCAAAATGTGTAGATTAGTAGGGTCAATATATGGGCCTGGGTGGAATTGTTGAGGGTGCAGCCTTGATGGGCTAAACGGCCGTCTTCTGCATTGTAGGGATTCTATGATCAGTATTCCCTCCTGCACTTACCATCGAATCACGGTTGCTTCTTTGGCTTGGTGATAATGGTAGAGTGGGAGATATGCCAAGTCACGAGGTTTCAGTTTGGCTGAGTACAATTCTGCTGCTACTGATGGCCCACGTGGTTGCCCAGCTCTGAGCTGCTAGATCACATTTAGCACAGTGATAGTGCCACACAACACGATGGAGGGTATCCTCAGTGTAAAGAAGGACTTCGTCTTCATAAGGACTGTGGGGTGGTCACTCCCACCGATACTGGCTTGGACAGATGCATCTGTGGCAGGCAGTTGAAGATGAGGATAAGTGTTTTTCCGTCTTGTTTCCCTCACCACCTGTTGCAGAGTCCCAGTCTAGCAGCTGTGTCCTTTAGGACCTGGCCAGCTCGGTCTCTGGTGGTACTACCAAGCCACTCTTGGTGCTGGCTGTTGAAGTCTCCCACTCGAAGTAAATTTAGCATTCTTGTCATCTTCGGTGCTTCTTCCAAGTGGTAATCAACGCGGAGGAATACTGATTCATCAACTGAGGAGGGCAGTACGTGGTAATCAACAGGAGGTTTCCTTGCCCGTGTTTGATCCAGTACCATGAGACTCCATGATGATGTTGAGGACTCCCAGGGCAACTCCCTCCTAACTGTATACCATGATGCTGCCGCCATCTCTGTTGATACACCCAGGAATGGTAATGGTGGTGTATGGGACATTACCTATAAGGTACGATTCTGTCAGGATGTTGCTTGGCTAGTCTGTGGGACAGTTTTCCCAATTTAGGCACAAGCCCCTAGATGTTAGTAAGGAGAACTTTGCATGGTTAATAGGCTGGGTCTGCCACTGCCATTTCCAGTGACTAGGTCGATGTTGGGTGGCCTGGTTTCGTTCGTTTGTATTTTCTTTATAGCGGTTGAGTACAACTGAGTGGCTGACTAAGTCATTCCCGAGGGAATTAAGAGTCAACCACATTGCTGTGAGTTTGAAATCACATGTAGGCCAGACAAGATAAGGATGGCAGATTTCCTTCCCTAAAGGACATTAATGAACCAGGTGGGTTTTTATAGTAGTCAAACAATGGTTTCATGGTCATCATTAGACTTCTACTTCCAGTTGTTTTATTGAGTTATAAATTCCACCATCCTCCATGGCAGGATTTCAACCAGTCCCTACAGAATTATCCTGGATCATGCCTCTCGTAATTATACTCCTGTTTCCCCATTACTGTATAATAAAATGATGGGAGGGATTTACTATGCAAAATCAAAATATTTGGCTGTGTTATGCCATAGTTTTTATACTTGCGAATCAGTTCTATAAATCCTTTTCTTTATTTCTTGACATAGGTATGTTGAAACGATGGGTTGATAGTCAGAGATATTTGTCGGATCACCCTCATCTTGTTTGTCAAGAGACTGCAAACTACCTAATAAAATGGTGTTATCATTTAAAAGAGGAGGAGGTAGGTCAAAGACAAAAAATAACAAAATTTAGGTTGGACCCATGTTTCCCTGGGCTTTACTGTTACGAGTTTGTGACTAATTTTTATCAGTAATTTTTAACAGTGAAGTAGAATAGAATACTGCATATGCTGGAGAGATGATCAAAATCCAAAAATGCCGGAAACATTCAGGAGCTCAGGGAGCATCTGTGGAGAGAGAAACAGACTTGAAGAAATTTCATTGAC
Source organism: Carcharhinus amblyrhynchos (assembly GCF_965287045.1). NCBI lineage: Eukaryota > Metazoa > Chordata > Chondrichthyes > Carcharhiniformes > Carcharhinidae > Carcharhinus > Carcharhinus amblyrhynchos. Next base: position 23,304,137 of record NC_137328.1, on the reverse strand, counting down.
TGAGCAATTGTTCAGGAACGTTTGTTCTTTTCAGAAGTTTTGCAGTAATGACTACCACTCGATTCTAAGTGTTTCAAATTGAGCTGCTATGTTAACTTGTTTGTGGTAATGGGCATTTTACCTCCAGTCTGCATGGTTGATTGTTGATTATTTGTGATGTGGTTGGTGTATGGAAAAACAGTTGTTTAAATAAGTTTTGATCTATAATGACCAACGTACTTTAGACTTGAGAATAAATATGAATTCAGGCAATGTATCTAGTGTGAAATTTCATGGTGGTAGCTTTGAGGGAGGAACAGAGACAGAGATCACCGGGCATGTTGATTTTCTTTTCAGTAACTTCATACTGTTTATATGTAATCCTTATGGAATCCCTTGTGAAATGAAAATTGAAGCATTGTCTTGAACATTATTACTTCTGATTCCCATTTACCTCCTTCCACTGAAGGTTTTATAGATCTTCATGTGATTGAGAATTTATCATGTTCCAGATTACAGGATTGTGGCATTATGTTTTAGTTCATTACATCTGCTAGAAAAAAGGCAAATTATTTTTCTGAACATGATAAAATTCATTCTTTTATCTCTGTCAACTTTGAGAACAAAAGCAAAGTTGTCTTTGAAAGTTTGTGCCAGATTTTCATCTGGCATTGGATCAGAAGAGAAAATACCATGTATTATGTCATTACTGTTTCCTAGCAGGTACTCTGTTTTGCCAAGGGGTGGTGAAAGCATAATAACTTTCCAAAGGGAATTTTCCTATTGATTTCTGGGACATGGGTATCTGCTGGCTGGCCATCCCTAGCTGCCTAGCCACTTTGCTGTGGCTCTGGAGTCACAGTAGGCCAAAATGGGTAAGGACAGCAGATTTCCTTCCCTAAGGACATTAGTGAACCAGATGGGTTTTTCCAGCAATCAACAATGGTTTTATGTCAACAGTAGATTCTTAATTCCAGATATTGAATTTAAATTCCACCATCTGCCATGGCAGGATTTGAACCTAGGTTCCCAGACTAGTAGCTGAGTTTCTGGATTAATGGTCTAGCAATAATACCACTAGGCCATCACCCCCCCAATTGAATATAAACATTAAACTAATGGGTTATGGGGAGAGTAAGTAGTCTCACAACACCAGGTTAAATTCCAACAGGTGAGTGATTCACCTGATGAAGGAGCAGTGCTCCAAAAGCTCGTGCTACCAAATAAATCTGTTGGACTTTAACCTGGTGTTAAGACTACTTACTGTGTCGATCCCAGTCCAATGCCAGCAACTCCACATTATGGGGAGAGAGCAGGGGAAGGAGACCATGTGGATAATTTCTTCAATTTGGTAGGTGCACAGTGGGCTGAGTAACCTCCTGCACTATGTGATTCTATGAATATATCTGTTGACATCTTGTACAATTCAGTGGGATGGGTGAGTAGATACAGATCAGGAACAAAAGGACATTTAATGAGAGCATTAAGAGGATGCAAAACAGTTGAACTGTTAGCAAAGAAAATTCATTTTTGGAAGAAAATTCCAAAGGGCTGAGGCGTAGTGGGTAAAAGATCACGTGTTAGTGGAACAAATGGAGCGGTGAAGTGGAGTCAGGAGGGTGGCTGAAGATGGGCGGTCTCACTCATGGTGCACGTGCTACCCCCCTCATCTGGTGGCCTGCGAACTGACAATGTTACTAGTGTGAGGCCACTGACGTGCATTAGCAGCTACTTGGAGCTACAGTTGATGGCTGGGTGAGTGTTGCGAACCAAGTGCCATTATCATTCCAGTCGTTGAACTACGGTCAGGATGTTGAACTATGCTCTGATGCACACCCCTCAGGAGTTCAGGAGGATGCTGCAATTATTCACTTATACAAAGGAAAAGGAAATGGTTGTGTGTGTGACAACCTCTGAGGGATCCCACTGCTCGTGATAGCTGGTAAGATTAGTTAGTCATGTAGCAGAATGTGCACTGACAGAAATTAAAAGTTCACAAAAGTCAGTTTCCAACATGACCATCACCATTTTGCAAACACAACAGATAGTGGCCAACAAACACTCTATAAATGGTGGAGATTAAAAAATGATGAGTAAAGCAGAGCTGTCATTGGTAAACCAGCTTCTGTCCTTGCACAATGAATGTGCAGCAAACTTAATCAAACCTGGGCTGCCGGAGGTCTTACTTTGTCTGGTGATGCATGTCCTTTAGGTAGAAAAGGAATGGAGAACTTCATTTCCCCCCCCCACCCCCGGCCATAAATTAGTTCACTTGAGATGTTTTGTAATATATCTCCTCGTTTTATTTACAGAAACAAGCACTGATGGAACAGGTGGCGCACCAGGCTGTTGTTATGCAGTTCATTATAGAACTGGGCAGAAGTCTTCAGGAGGATCCTCGCGGCTGCTTCAGACAATTTTTTGAGAAAGCAAAAGTAAGAATGTAAAATAATAGGGGGGTGGGGGAGAAAGAATTGTCATTCTAGAGCTCCCCTCAGTAAATGGTGAAGGCCCTCCCTATAATATTCAACCTAAGTCTTGTACGTGTTTTGTTTAAGTGTTGTATTAAATTACCATTTGTGGGAGTACTGTCTCCCTGCTTGTTTCAATATATAGTGCAGTGTAACCTGTGGGAGCAAGAAGCACCTTCTTGTTGAATTTCTTTGTTTCTTTCTTCCACTTATTTCTTGCTATGCCAGGAATAACTTAATCCCCCTGACTGGTAGAGATTTTTCAGTAAGTTATGGAGAGAGTTTTGCTGAGGTTACACAGCATTATGGCTTTCAGAGTACATGTTAATATGAACTACACACCAAGTTGGAAGGAATGGACTCCACATGCCAAATGAAATTTCTTAACCTTGTAACACCACAGTAGGAACTTGTTCAACCTATTGATCTGTGTTGGTTCTAAGTCTATTCCCACTGCAGAGTCTAGTCTTTCCTTTAAAGATGCAATGATGAGTCCTTTCTTTTACCAGCCAAGGCATGGAATAGAAGAGCAGGGAGGTTATTCTGGAACTAGGTGGGGGTTGTTCTCTGTGGAACAGAGAAGGTTGAAGGAAGAGTTGATTGAGATATACAAGAAGGCAGTGACTTGGGGACGTGTATTTAACAGGATTGGTATACCTAAAAGGATGGCAGAAGCAAAAGGTATCTGGATATGCACCTCAAGTACCATTAACCTGCTGAACCAACCTCTGGCCAAATGCTGGAAAGTGGTTCATTTTTTTGGCTGACGTAGCCATGATGGGCCAAGTGGTCTCCTCCTGTGCTGTAAACTTCCTATGATTCAGTTATGTCTGCCTCAATCTATGCACCTAGTAAGATTTCTTAACAGTGGGTGGATGGGGGTGGAAATAAGCTCAGTTTGGTCCTCCAATAATTAATTTAGTTCAGTTAAGGATAAACTTCACACTACTTTTCCTGTTTCTCATCAACTTTTCTCCTCCCCCTCCTCTCCCCATACACCTCCCCATAAAGGTAGCTGAAGAAGGTTACATGGAAGCATTTAATACCGAGCTAGCGGAGTTTATCCAACGGGTCCGGGAATTTGCAGAAGCCAAAACTACAGAGACAGTAACGATACATAATGTGGCTCAGCACCTAAATCATTTGGATGTTCATCGTTTGCCTCCTATGGAAGTGTTTGAATCTTTACCCCAGGTAAGCAACCTGCACACTTAGGGAAAAGTATGCTAATTTTCTTCTACCCAGGATGCAGGTTAGAAATGTAATGTTTTGAGCTATGTGTGGTTTGCTTCTGGATGTGATGTTTTGCTTCAATAAACCTAATGTTCAGGGTTGCAGCATTCAAAGTGAGTATTCCAGGCTACTTGCATAATTTTACTGAAACACTCTTGTCATCCAACTTTCTCATTTGGTTTCTGCCCAGGCCTCTGCCTCCTTCTATAGTTTGCCTGTGTACTTTTTACCATTGTGCCTTCCTTACTCCCTTGTAGTTTTGTTGTATCTTGGCTGATGATTCCATTTTTCTTGTACCAGCCATGCGGCTTCATCCATTATCTTCTCTTTCTACTTGGAAAGCAATCCTTCCTGGTGAAGGAAGTTTAATGTATTTAATCAAGTTACCTCTGTTGTTACTGACCACCTTCACTTGACATTGTTTCGGTGCACAGTTCCAATGCTGCTGCTTTGATGCTCAGATATTTCCGTCAAGTCCATTGCTTGTACTGCACTTCATGAGGCCATATTGTCTGGACAGGAAAAATTAACAGACCCAAGGAAAAATTCTTGATCCTAACAGGTAGCCTCACCTTCCTACAGCCTCCATCCTACTGTCCCAAACCGCTGGAAGCTGAGATTGTAGTTATCAGCCTTGTGGACACTTTGATTTGTATCTGCCTTATAGGAACTGAAACTATCTTTCCAGTTGAAAGATGTCCACGTCCTCCAGAACATGCTTAGCAATGTGAACCCTCAAGTACATTTTTAAGGATGTCTGTTCTTCTTAAGAATAGATATCGTACTCAGAATTTAAAAGGTCCTCTCTTATTTCTGATTTTGTCTCATGGAATCCCTACAGTGCAGGAGGAGGCCATTCAGCCCATCGTGTCTGCTTCAACAACAATCCCACCAAGGTCCTATCCCCATAACCCCATGTATTTTACCCTGATAACCCCCTTACATAAGGGACAATTTAACTCAGCCACTCCATCTAACCTGCACATCTTTGGACTATGGCAGGAAACCAGAGCACTCAAAGGAAACCCATGCAGACCCAGGGAGAACGTGCAAACTCCACACAAATAGTGACCCGAGGCTGGAAATGAACCCAGGTCCCTGGTGCTGAGAGGCAGCAGTGCTAACCACTCCTGCTTGCTTTCCATCATATTGAAAAAGGCTGTAGTATTTCCCATAGGTTAGGAGGGGAGCTAGCCCCCAGTTTGTCTGCTGTGGCTTTTGGTCACAAGGGAGATTTCTTTCCTTCCCTATCATGCCACAATGGCAATTCCACTTCTTTCTGTTGTGACCAAGCATAATTAAGTAGTTTTCCTTTACATGACATAAAATAATTCCAAAACCAGCCCTGAAATATTAGACTGCTGTGTTGAAACAGTTCAGCCCTGGATCACTGCGCAAATTGGGAATACTCTTAACTAACAATTTCCTTTGATTTATAATAAAACAGAAAATGCAGAAAAGCTCAGGTCAGGCAGCATCTGTCAAAAGAAAGTGTTTCTGGTTGGTCACCTCCTATTGCCTATTCCTGACTATTAATAGTACAACTATCAATAATTTAATATTTTGTTTTGGAAATTCTCATCTATTCCAAATATATACAAACCTGATAAGAATGAGACATGTCATTAATGGAAGCACTGTGTTAAAATATTTGATATATGTTAGTGGAGTTTATAGAGACTCCTTGTTAGCAGAAAAGCAGGGTATTTGGACACCAGTGGATCTGAGTATCGGTCTTTGGTGCATCATCTGTGGTGATGGTGTGCTTACTAATATGTAAAGTACGCTCATGAACATATATTTTATAGAAATTATGTCACCATAGGAAGTGAAGAAATTTCACATGGAGCAGGCATCTTAGTTAGCCAGCAATGTAAACAGTAACAAGAAGTCTCCATTAAAATCTCTACACAGGCTGTTCAGCTTTGTTTGTATTAGTCTAGAAAGAGATAATACAAAATCACCTGCTGGGATATGAGTTCATTTTGCCTCCATCTTGGTGATGAGCTGATATTGGCTGTGTTATACTGAGCAGGGAAATGTACAGGTCCTACATGTGATTTTATTAGATTTATATTAGAGTCTGGTTTTAAGAGCCTTAAATTCAAAGCAGTCTCACGTACTGGCACTATTTGCCATGAAATAACTGGACTCTGGTGTACATAATGGCAAACATGGTAAGAAGTCTCACAACACCAGGTTAAAATCCAACAGGTTTATTTGGTAGCACAAGCCACTAGCTTTCAGAGCACTGCTCCTTCGTCAAGTAAGTGGGAGTTCTGTCCACACACAGGGCACATAAAGACACAAACTCAATTTACAAAATAATGGTTGGAGTGCGAGTCTTTACAGGTAATCAAGTCTTAAAGATACAGACAATGTGAGTGGAGAGAGGATTAAGCACATGTTAAAGAGATGTGTATTGTTTCTAGCCAGGCCAGTTAGTGAAATTTTGCCAGCCCAAGCAAGTTGTGGAGGTTACAGTTAGTGTGACATGAACCCAAGATTCTGGTTGAGGCCGTCCTCGTGTGCGGAACTTGGCTATCCACCTCTGCTCAGCGACTCTGCGTTGTCGTGTGTCGTGAAGGCCGCCTTGGAGAGCATTTACCCAAAGATCAGTGGCCGAATGCTCGTGACCGCTGAAGTGTTCCCTCACAGGAAAAGAACACGTTTGCCTGGTGATGGCCGAGCAATGTTCATTCATCTGTTGTCATAGCGTCTGCATGGTCTCCCCAATGTACTGTGCCTCGGGACATCCTTTTCTGCAGCGTATCAGGTAGACAATGTTGGCCGAGTTGCATGTACTGTGTACCTGGTGGCTTTGTTCTTACGTGAGATGATGGCATCCGTGTCGATGATCTTGCAGAGGTTGCTGTGGCAGGATTGTGTGGTGTCATAGTCACTGTTTTCCTGAAGGCTGGGTAGTTTGCTGCAGACAATGGTTTGAGGGTATGCGGTTGTTTGAAGGCAAGAAGTGGGGATGGCCTTGGCGAGATGTTCGTTTTTATCAGTGACGTGTTGAAGGCTCTGGAGAAGATGTCGTAGCTTCTCCACTCTGGGGAAGTACTGGACGATGAAGGGTGCCGTGTCCCATGTTTGTCTTATGAAGAGGTTGGTGCGATTTTTTTCACTGTGGTGCATTGGAACTGTCAATCGATGAGTCAAGCACCATATCTTGTTCTTAGGACATCTTTCAGCGTCTGAAGGTGTCTATTGTGATCTTGCTCATCTGAGCAGATCCTGTGTATACGGAGGGCTTGTCCAAAGTGGATGGCTTCTTTAACGTGTTTAAGGTGGAAGCTGGAGCAGTGGAGCATCGTGAAGTTATCCGTGGGCTTGTGGTACAGTGAAGTGCTGAGTTGACCTTGATAGAGATGCATATGTCCAAGAATGCAACTGATTCCACAGAGTAGTCCATGGTGAGTCTGGTGGGATGGAAGTTGTTGATGTCGTCATATAGTTGTTTCAGTGATTGTTCACCATGAGTCCAAAGGAGGAATTTGTCATCGATGTATCTGGTGTATAGCATCGGTTGAAGATCCTGTGCGGTGAAGAGGTCTTGTTCAAACCTATGCACGAAGATATTGGCATATTGAGGTGTGAATTTGGTCCCCATGGTTGTTCCATGTGTCTGGATGGAGAACTAGTTGTTGAAGGTGAAGACATTGTGGTCCAGGATGAAATGGATGAGTTGTAAGATTGCATCTGGAGATTGGCAGTTGTCAGTACTGAGGCAGTTGCAGCAATGCCGTCGTTGTGGGGGATGCTGGTGTAGAATGCCGAGACATCCATTGTGATGAGGAGTGCACCTCTGTGTGCTCAGTTTCTGTAGGAAGTCTGTTGTGTTGTGACACTATGGGGGCAGTTCTTTGTACAATGGGTTTCAGGATGCCCTTGACGTAGCTGGAGAGGTTGGCGAACATAAGGCAGCCTTCACAACAAACGACAGCACAAAGTCACTGAGCAAAGACTGATAGCCACATGAGGACGGCCTCAACTGGGATCTTGGGTTCATGTCATACTATCCCATGACTTGCCTGGACTTGCAAAATCTCACCAACTGTCCTGTCTGGAGATGATACGCATCTCTAACTTGTGCTTAATGCTCTCTCCACTTACTTTGTCTGTACCTTTTAAGACTTGATTAGCTGTAATGACTCACATTTCAATCAGTTTTCTGTAAATTGAGTTTGTGCCTTCATATGCCGTTTGTGAAAAGATCTCCCCCTTACCTGACGAAGAAGAAGCAGCAAGCGCTCTGAAAGCTAGTGGTGTTTGCTACCAAATAAACCTGTTGGACTTTAACCTGGTGTTGTGAGACTTTTTACTGTACATAATGGGTGCCAGACCTCATCTTGAGTTGCCTGAGGAAGCATGTAGAATAAAGGAGGAACACCTCAGTTCTGTTCAGTACCTTGTTTCTCAGCTTCCTTTCCCCAAGGGAGAGGATATCAAAGAGCTAAGCTGCTTCATTTATGCTTCCATTATGGGGTATGGAGAGAGAAAGGAGAACTTAATTCATACAGTGACTTTAATATCTTTAGAATGTGCCAGAGGATTTTGAAACTAATAAATCACCTTTTTGAAGTGCAGTCATTGTTTATGTGCAAACATTGGCAGCTTCATTTGCTTAAAATTGTACTAACATCAGTGTCTTTTGTTCTGGAACTTGTATTGACTGAAGGATAGACAATGGTTAGGAAACTGCTGGAGAAAATCCCATGGAATTGTTTCATAACCACACTGGGCAGGTAGGGGTTTGGGTTGAACTGTGTTTATTATAGTCACAAGTAGGCTTGCATCAAGACTGCTATGAAGTTACTGTGAAAGTCCCCCAATCACCACACTCCAGCATCTATTCAGGTACACTGAGGGAGAATTTAGCATGGTCAATGCACCTAACATGCACATCCTTTTGACTGTGAGAGGAAACCCACACAGGCATGGGGAGAATATGCAAACTCCACACAATGATCCAATCTGAGAGTCGAACCCGGGTCCCTAATACAGTGCTAACCATTGTGCCTCCATGCTGCAGGCAGGTAAGGGTTTGGGTTGCATAGGCGGGTAGGTGTTTGGGTTAGAGTTCGCTTACATGTGTGTTCTCACATCCTGAATGGCATCTGAAGCTATAGTCTTCAGGTGAGGGTGCTACTTTTGAATCAAGTCTACTGTGTGTGTGTGTATGAGGGGGGGATTTAACTGCAATAATGTCAAATAGACATTAATTAACTGGCAACGTATTTTGTCACTCGTCTGTTCACTTGTCAATATATTTGTGGGACTTAATTTGAAAGAAAATTAGTTGGAAGTAAGTAAAATTCATGCTTTTTATTAGTTTCATTCCATAGAGTGATCGTTCAGTCCAGGTTTTTGTGCCATTTTCTGGTTCTTTACCCTCGCTATAATGGCAACAGTAAATTTTCATTGTCGGTGAGTTTGACTGCATTTCTGTTCGCTACAGGTTGCTGAACAGTACTTGCAGCGCTGTCTAGATGCAGGCTTACGGATCTACAATACTAAAGAAGCCAAAGAAGAAAGAAACGAAGAACCTAAAATGGACTTATCTTAAATGTTTGGCAGTGACATCATTAGCTATTTGCATAAGAAAATGTCCCTACATTTGAAGAGCAAGCCTGCTGTTTTTGTATGTAACTGTTAACTTGCCTATTTGAATGCTGCACTTTATTTGACCATTTATTTAGTTTAAATGTTGGCAGTATGATTTGGATGCATTCAAATGCTGGCTGTTTTGAAAGTAGGTTTGTAGGTCACCATTTTCCCCACCTTTCCTGTCTTGCATTGGCCACAATCTTCTGCTTTAATTTTTGCTGAGGATCAGCTAGATTGCACAGTGTATGTGCAGAATTTATCCTCCTCTACCATTGTGGTAATTGGGACTTGTATAGGTATCTCCTGGGTGACAGAGTTCCTGAAAATAGGAACACGGCCCTGTCAGAAATATTTACTAAGCTACAAATTAAGTTTCTCATGCATAAAATATATAGAAGTGAGGGGGGGGGAATGTGTGCTGGTGCCTTTGACTTTGGACAACATGGTCTACTTTTCTCCTTTTGATAATGTTAGCAATAAAATTGAGCATGAAACAGATTTCCTCTCCCTCGTACTGACATTTCACCAATATTGATGGAAAACACCTCAATATTCAAAGAAAAAGGGGAGAAATGTTGCCTCCACTAAGACAAATTCAGTTGCCCTTAGCTCCTTTTGGTTTAAAAAAATGTTTACATTAGTGGCTTTGCATTTATTTCTTTTGAGACTCGGTTTTTGACTAAATGTAAAAAGTTGACTGGATGGGTGACATTGATTTCAAAGCAACAGTATTTATCTTTACATGTGCATCATTTCAGCCTTTCTCCAAGAATGAATGGAGATTGAGTTATTTTGAGCATGACAGCCAGAGAGAGTTTACCTCTGCACGCTGGAAAAGTATACCACTCAGTGGAGGAGGGGAAAGAACATGTCTGATGTATATTTTTAAAAAAGAACAACTTGCAGTAAAGCAAGTGCTGAGACAGATGGTTGTGGTATGTAGATGATGCAATGGAGGATTTAAGCAGAGCAATTCACCCAGCCTGCGCTATCAGTATACTTGCACACTTTCTCATTGGCACTGCTGTGAAAACAGCTGCCCATCTTCCTCACCAAGTGAACCTCAATAACAGTAACACTGAGTAACCATTTGTGCGTTGTTGAGAGGTCAGAATTTACTGATTTGGATTTCTAATTAACCTGCAAAATAGTGACCCTTTCAATCAAAATGGTATTTGTATTCTTCCATGTTTTGTTCATGAAGTTCTGTGCTGTTGAATTACAAGTGCAGGAATTTGTGCACAGTTTGCACATTCTCCCTGTGCGTGGTTCTCCTCCAGGTGCTCCGGTTTCCTCCCACACTCGAAAGGTGTATGGGTTAGGTTGTTTGGTCGTGCTAAATTGACCCTTCATGTCAAGGGATGAGCAGGATAAATATGTGGGGTCACAGGGATAGGGCTTGGGTGGGATTGTTGTTGGTGCAGGCTTCATGGGCCAAATAGCCTGCTGCATTCTAGAGGTTCTGATTTTAATTGACACATTAGGAGACTGCTGTGCAAATTGTCCTTTTGTTTGGGGGGCAGGGGGGAAGTAAATGTGAAAAGATGCTCTGCAGATTGTTTGGATAGATTCAACTTTATTTCAGAGTACCAAGGTTGGTAGAGTGCAATATAGTTTCCAGTTAAATGTAGTCTGACAAAGAGTGTGATGCCAGACTGGGTGTAAGGCTGTCTTTCAAACCTTATTGTAAACTACCGGCCATTGATTTCTTTGCGCAGATGCGGCAAATTTGAGATCATTGGAAATATTCAGGTCAACCAGCATCTGTTGAGGGCGATGGAGCTAATGTTTCATGCTGATGACCTCATATCAGAATGTAATCCAGTCTAATCCTTTACTATTTTGTTGCTTTCTCAATCTTGTATTAGTTAATTTAATCAACATTTATTAACATACCTGCTTGTGGGCAAGTGATTTTTGCCAACTCACTTACACACAAATCTATATAAATAAAATGTGCACTTCTGAGTGCTGAGCAGCCATTTTGTTTTTGTACCAATTTACTTGTGCTTTTAAATAAAAACTTGGGTTTACAATTGGTATTTAAAATAACAAAAATAGTGTTAGTTGGTCCCTTCACCCTATTGTGGTATTCGATTTTGAAACTTGTCAGCTGCATTAGAAAAGCTTTGGCTGGGTGAACTTGGTTTGATTACTAGATAATCTTTTCAGATAAAACTGGGTATAATGCAGTATATTTACTTTGTTTACTTGTCAGTATATGTTAGAAATTAATTCAGAATGGTTTGTAATCAACACAAACATTGAGGGTGTATGCATAATATAAGGAATGCTCTTTGGGTTGGTTTCAAATTGCATTTTTGCACAGTCAAAAATATTGACTTGCTTATAAACGAGTCTGAATTAAAATGAGCAAAAGTTCAAAAATGAAGTCTCTAGTTGAATGTCAAGTTTGCTTTGAAGATTATAATTATTGTAATAAAATTGCTGCATTTTACTGTTTTGGCAGAAGTTTAATCCGTTTTGTGTGATAACTTGTGCTTTCGTGAGGGGTGGGGGGGGGCTGCTGGTGCAGAGCAAGTTACAAGATAGTGTGCACACAGATCCAATTTATTACTTTTCACCTTTTTTGCCTCAATTTTAAGCAGGGATACCCAAATTACAGTTCAACCCGAAAAGATGTACATAATCATGATCGTGTGCCAAAGTACATTTGGTGGCTGTCAGGTTGCCTAAAGGAAATCATTCATTAAATCAACTCGTAAGTGTTGTATAATGTTACTATCGCAATGGAGCACTGGATGGTTTTTTGCCTTCCAATTCCTAAATTACACCTCTGCTACTACAGCATGCGGTGAAGCGAGAGCCAGATTGGGAGATCAAGCCTGTTAAATAGGGCTTGAAACTATGCCAAAGATACTTACATAAGAACATAAGAAATAGGAGCAGGAGTAGGCCCTCTAGCCCTTCGAGCCTGCCCCACCATTCAATAAGATCATGGCTGATCTGTCGAGGCTCAGTTTCACATTCCCGCCCTTTCCCCATAACCCTTAATCCCCTCGCTTATCAAAAACCCATCAACCCGCGTCTTAAAAATATTTAGCGAGGCAACCTCCACCACTTCAACGGGCAGAGAATTCCAGAGATTCACCACCCTTTGAGTGAAGAAGTTCCTCCTCAACTCCGTTCTAAACCACCCCCCCTTTATCTTGAGGCTGTGCCCCCGAGTCCTACTGTCCTTTCTGAGCGGGAAGAGTCTCTCCACCTCTATCCTATCCATCCCATTCATCATCATATATGTCTCCTCCCCTCATTCTTCTAAACTCTAACGAGTACAAGCCTAGTTTATTCAGCCTTTCCTCATAGCTCAACCCCCTCAACTCTGGCATCAGCCTAGTAAACCTCCTCTGCACTCCCTCCAAGGCCAAAATATCCTTGCGTAAGTGCAGCGACCAAAACTGCACACAGTACTCCAGCTGCGGCCTCACCAGTGCCCTATACAGCTGCAGCAAGACCCTCCCTACTTTTATATTCAATCCCCCTCACTATGAAGGCCAGCATCCCATTTGCCTTCCTGACCACCTGCTGCACCTGCAGGCTGGGTTTTTGCGACTCATGCACAAGGACCCCGAGGTCCCTCTGCACCGTCGCCTGCTGCAGTTTTTCGCCACGTAAGTATTGGTCCTTCCTACCATTATTCCTACCAAAGTGGACCACCTCGCACTTGCCAACATTAAATTCCATTTGCCAGTTCCTGGCCCATTCGCCCAGCCTATCTAGATCCTTCTGCAGACTCTCCACACCCTCCACGCAATTTGCCGTTCCACCAATCTTGGTGTCATCAGCAAATTTTGACACCAGATCATCTATATAAATGGTAAATAGCTGAGGCCCCAGTACCGACCCCTGGGGCACTCCACTAGTCACCATCTGCCAATCTGAATAGCACCCATTGACCCCCACTCTCTGCCTATTATTTGACAGCCAATCCTCTATCCACACTAACACCCTACCCCCAACTCCATGCCCCCTTACCTTCTGCAATAACCTCTTGTGAGGTACCTTGTCAAACGCCTTCTGAAAATCCAGGAAGACCACATCCACCGGCTCTCTATCCACCGCCCTAGACACATCATCGTAGAACTCCATTAAATTTGTCAGACACGACTTCCCCTTAGCGCAGACGCAGCATGGTTTCGCTATCAAGCAATTCCCCTCAAGATGCCTTGCTATTTCCTCCTTGATGACGGATTCTAACATTTTACCTACAACAGATGTTAAACTAACCGGCCTATAATTCCCTGCCTTTTGTCTGCCACCCTTCTTAAACAGCGGCGTAACATTAGCCGTTTTCCAATCTTCAGAATCCAGCGACGTTTGGAAAATAACCAAGGCATCCACTATCACCTCCGCCATTTCTTTCAGAACCCTTGGATGCATTCCATCCGGTCCTGGGGACTTGTCCACTATCAGTTTCCCCCCCAGTCTGTCGAGCACTGCCTCTCTAGTAACAATAATGTCATTGAGACCTTCCTGTCCTACCATCTTTCCGTCGCTAACACCCGGCAAATTATTCACGTCCTCCTCCGTGAAGACCGAAACAAAAAAGTTATTCAAGGCCTCAGCCATTTCCCCATCCCCTACCACTAAGTCCCCCCTCTCATCCTCTAAGGGTCCAACATTCACCCTAGCTAGCCTCTTTTTATATATTTATAAAAACTTTTGCTATCCTTTTTTATATTAAGCGCTAGCCCAGCTTCATAGTTTATCCTACCCTTCTTTATCAACTTTTTTGTCAATCTTTGTTGACTTTTAAACCTCTCCCAATCCTCTTCTTGCCCGCTACTCTAAACGCCTCCACTTTTAATTTAACACTTTCCTTCACCTCCTTCGTTATCCACGGCTTATTACCTCTCCTACGGTCCTATTTAACCATCAGAATAAATTTCTGCTGAGCACCAAGAAAGATCTACTTAAAGATCCTTCACTGCTCCTCAGCAGACCTACCTTCCAATGCGCTCCCCCAGTCAACATTTGCCAATTCTTCTCTCGTAATTCTTCTCTCATCCTTCTGTACTCCCCTCTCAAACAAAGGATGCGTGTCCGGGAACCCAATTTCTCCTTCTCCATCTGCACCAGAAACTCCACCATACAATGATCACTCTCCCCAAGAGGATCCTTCACCACAAGGTCCCTAATTCTACCCACCTCATTACATAACACCAGATCCAAGATAGCTCGCTCCCTCATCAGCTCCAACACACGCTGTTCAAGGAAACTATCCCGGCAGCATTCCAAGAACTCCTCCTCGAGCCCACCGCTTCCAACATGGGTTGACCAATCAACATGTAGATTGAAATCCCCCATAATTATTGCCGTTCCATTCCTGCATGCTGCACTTATTTGCATGTTAACAGCCTGCCCCACCTCCAGATCATTATTTGGGGGCCTATAGACGACACCCACCAGTGTCTTCCTCCCTTTGCTGTTCCTAATCTCCACCCACAACGATTCCACTTTCTGCTCTTTGGAGCCGAGCCACTTCAGCTCCAAGCCACTCATCTTTCCAAAATGGGGCCGTAGATGAACATATTGGAGTGATAGATATTGAACAACTGACTGACTGTTAGTGAAACTGGAAAAATAATTGACAATATTAAAATATATTTAGTGCAAGATAAATACATACCCCAAAAGAACATAAGCCCCACTCATACAGCCATATGGTAAGACAAAGTGACTTAAAGTGCTAAGCAGTGGTAATCCAGTGAGAAGTAAAGATACAAAAATTGAGTAGATGTGGATCCACTGGATTGGTACGCTCATAAGATAAATTTCCTGCTGTCCTTTTCAGCGAATACCAGTGCTAAAATGGAAATGAAAATTAATCAAAGGTAAGAGCTTAGTTATTTTTCTCCATTTTGCTATTAATCTGAACAAGTCTCCAGGACCAGATTGCGGAAGGCAAGAAACTGATGGGATGAAGTAGGCATCAGAGACACAATCGGAGTAGCCAACCAATTGGTTTAAGCATGTAATGCTGGAAATGCTGTGTATTCGTTGAATTGCTGATGGAGATTGTCCAGTGGATTCAGACGTTGGGCTTAAAGGGAACAATGAACTTTCCAGCAGAAGCAGAAAGGAAAAGATGCATTTGTTCTAATTAGAAGTGCTTCAGTCAATGAATCACAAGTGCAGTTACAAGGCCAAAGAGGAGCATCAAAGTCAACACATGGAGGAAGGGGAACAAATGGAAAAGCAGCAGATACAGGTTTTGACTCCTCATTCACTAGCTTAAACATCTATTCCCTCCACCATTGGATACCATAACTGCAATGTTTGAGTTACAGGATGCAATATGGTGACTTTCTTTGTCAACATAGTATCTCCTAAATAAGCAATCTTAAGCACCTAGAATAACAGATGCATTGAAACACAATTGCCTCCAAGTCACACATTATCCTGACTTCATTGTCACCAGGTCAAATTCCTGGAAGTTCCTACCTGATAATGGCAATACTGCAACCAAATGGACTTTAGTGGTTCATAGAGAAAGCTTACTGTCTTAAGGGAAACTAGTAACAGTAAATTTCCAATGATACCTACATTATAGAATCCGGATAGTACAGATGAGGCTATTTGGCCCATCAATTCTGCACCAACTCTGACCCAGGCCCTCTCCCTGTAGCCGCACATATTTACTATAACTAAGAGCAGGAATAGACCATCTGGCTTCTCGAGCCTGCTCTGCCATTCAATAAGATCACGGCTGATCTTTTTGTAGACTCAGCTCCACTTACACACCCACTCACCGTAACCCTTAATTCCTTAACTGTTCAAAAATGTATTCTTGCCTTAAAAACATTCAATGAGGTAGCCTCAAATGCTTTGCTGGGCAGGGATTTCCACAGATTAGAACCCTTTGTATGATATTCCTCCTCAACTTGGTCCTAAATCTCCTTCCCCTTATTTTGAGGCTATGCTCCCTAGTTCTAGTTTCACCTGCCAGTGGAAACAATCTCCCTGCTTCTATCTTATCTATTCCCTTCATAATCTTATGTTTCTGAAATATCCCCCCTTATTCTTCTGAATTCCAATGAGTATAGTCCCAGTCTACTCAGCTGCCTTATAAGCCAATCTTCAACTCTGGAATCAATGTAGTGAGTCTCCTCTACACCCTCTCCAGTGCCAGTATATCCTTTCTCAAACAAGGAGACCAAAGCTGCACACAGTACTCCAGGTGTGGCCTCACCAGCATCTTATACAGCTGCAACATAATCTCACTGTTTCTAAACTCTATCCCTCTAGCAATGAAGGACAAAATTCCATTTGCCTTATTACTTACCTGCTGCACTTACATAAGAACATACTCCTTGAGATTCCTGCACAAGGACACACCTCTGCACAGCTGCATGCTGCAATTTTTTACCATTTAAATAATAGTCCATTTTGCTGTTATTCCTACCAGAATGGATAACCTCACATTTACCAACATTGTACTCCATCTGCCAGACCCTTGCACACTGAAATTATCTACATTCCTTTGCAGACTTTCAGCATCCTCTGCACACTTTGCTCTTCCACCCATCTTACTGCCATCTGTGAATTTTGACACACTACACTTGGTCCTCAACTCCAAAATAATCTATGTAAACGTAAGCAATTTTACTGCAGCGAATCCATCTAAACAAGTTTTTCAAAAATAATTCAATTGGATTTTGCAATACTATATAACAGGATAGGAATTACAAAATTGAATTGCTAAACGTAAGTTAAACAACATAAAATGTTTAGTAAAATTCTATAAAATTTCCCTACAGTTAAGGCCTCAAGCTGCTCACCACATTCTTAAATTTATCTAATTATGCACTTTAAAAATGCCTCCTGTATTATTTCTAATACTTTATATTTCTGCTTGGCCAAAACTTGTTTGTTTCATCTCATTTGTAATAAGTAAACTTAAGGTGTTGTCAGACTTCTTACTATGTTTACCCCAGTTCAACACCGGCATCTCCACATCATCTCATTTGACCAGAATTAAATTTCACAGGTAGCATCAGATACTTATTTTGAACTATACTTACTTCCTAACAATTACTGTTTATAATTAAACAGCTAGAACTCTAATTATATTCCTGCAATCCTAAAATAATTTCCACATTTCAGGTTGTCTTCCAATCCTCAAAAGGTACATCAACACCTGTTGCAGTCAGTGTAGAATTTAATCTTGATTAGGCAGCCTTATTTCTCAGCCCTGATACTAAATTATCTACAAACTAATAGCCCATAACTACTGCTTTATGTACACTTAAATTCCCACTGTGCTGGATGTAAAACATGTACACAAAAACAAACCAAAATAAATTTCTCCAGTCTCTATGGCTTTTTGCATTTTATTAATTTGCTCATTGAACATAATACATTTAGTTGCAGCTTGACATAGGAAATGAGATAATAGTTCGACAGATTTTTTTTCATAAAACAAATGTTACTATATCCAACCAGAAAGGTCCAAAATTTCTTGCAGTTTTGGTAAATGTTTTTAAAAAATTATGCTTCCTTCAGTTTTTGATCTATGCTTTGCTCTCTTGCAAAATAAAATCAACTGGGACAGCTCTCAAGTCAACTGAACTGCCAATGAAGATGGAAAATTGAACAGTGGCTGACTGAGTAATGTTTTACCACTGCAGAAGAGGTGAATATCTGGGTGGAGCATACACAGTTAAAAAAAGTTTTGATAAGCTCGATGAATGCAGCACAACTATTTCTTCTGCTCGGGGAATTCATAATAAGGCCCTAATCTTAAAATGAGAGTTAATCCATTTAGAAATTAAATCAAGAAATACTCTAGCACCAAGAAATTTGGAACTCAATGCTGGACCAATTAAAATGCAATACCAAAACTGACAAGACTTTTGTTGAGTGCAGATGGCAAGGGACACAGGATGAATCAATAAATTTAAATTACAGATGAATCATCCAACTGAATAGTGGACCAGGTCCAAAGGACTGAATGTCCTACTCTTGTTCGTCTATTTCTAGAACTCAACAGTAAGGCTACTAATAGCTTGCTTAAAATGGCTGCTGTAAAATGTATTCTTCATTTTTTGCAAGAGGAAAAAACAGGTCAAAAACTCAAATGCTTCTCTAAGTTGAAATGTGAGACCATAAGTCATGTACAGCATCCTTTCATATTTTCCAAAAATATCTATCAATGTTCCACAGCTTGCTCTGAAACGTGCATCTCAGTGCATGGTCAAGTGGTTGTTATTTATGTTTGTTACAGGAATATCCATTCAAGAAGCAGGCACGTGCAAATATCACTATGCTTGCTTACAGTAGCAGAGGTCCAGAATACAGCAAGAGAAAGGATCAGTCATAAAATAAACCATCAACTCTCAGGACAAGATGTGACCTTACATTGATGCTTCAAAAAGGCCTCATGACCAATACTAATTGCTTTCAGATGCCTGCAGCATCAGAGGCAGGAAATATCCAGATCACTCAAAGCTTAGGTACAAACTGACAATTCAGTTTGGTTGCTTATAACCTCGACTGAAATGCTGCAAGTGCATAAACTGGCTGCAAGAAGTTGACCTAAAAAGTAACAATATGATAGCTCTCACTAATTCTTCCCATTAAACGTCTTGTATTATTAACAAAATTAGCTACTTTCCTTTATCCAAAACATTTTTTTGATTTAAAAAATTCTGAACTTTTTTCTCTATACTACGAGTTCCCTTTGTATTGTGTTTTTAGCAGTAAAAATACGTTATAAAGCTACTTCCTCAATTTAATTGCAAAACAACAGGTTCTTCCCACCTTGTGTGTTTGATATAGAACCATGCCGAACTAAAGCAAAATACTGCACATACCAGAAATCTGAAATTAAGGGTGGCATGTTAGAGTGGTTAGCACTGCTTTTCACAGCTCCAGGGACCTGGGTTCGATTCCCAGCTTGGGTCACTGACTGTGGAGTTTGCACATTCTCCTTGTGTCTGCGTGGGTTTCCTCCCACAGTCCAAAAGATGTGCAGGTTAGATTGATTGACTATGCTAAAATTGCCCCTTAGTGTCTTGAGGGGGATTGAATATAAAAGTAGGGAGGTCTTGCTGCAGCTGTATAGGGCATTGGTGAGGCCACAGCTGGAGTACTGTGTGCAGTTTTGGGCGCCGCCCCTGCGCAAGGATATTTTGGCCCTGGAGGGAGTGCAGAGGAGGTTTACTAGGCTGATACCGGAGTTGAGGGGATTGAGCTGAGGAGAGGCTGAATAAACTAGGCTTGTACTCGTTAGAGTTTAGAAGAATGAGGGGAGATCTCATTGAGACGTATAAGATGATGAATGGGATGGATAGGATAGAGGTGGAGAGACTCTTCCCGCTCAAAAAAGACAGTAGGACTAGGGGGCACAGCCTCAAGATAAAGGGGAGGCGGTTTAGAACGGAGTTGAGGAGGAACTTCTTCACTCAAAGGGTGGTGAATCTCTGGAATTCTCTGCCCGTTGAAGTGGTGGAGGCTGCCTCGCTAAATATTTTTAAGAAGCGGGTTGATGGGTTCTTGATAAGAGAAGGGATTAAGGGTTATGGGGAGAGGGCGGGAAAGTGGAACTGAGCCACGACAGATCAGCCATGATCTTATTGAATGGCGGGGCAGGCTCGAAGGGCTAGATGGCCTACTCCTGCTCCTATTTCTTATGTTCTTATGAGATGCGTAAGTTAGAGGGATTAGCAGGTAAATGTGTAGGGATATGGGGGTAGGGCCTGGGTGGGATTGTGGTCGGTGCAGACTCGATGGGCCAGATGGCCTCTTTCTGCATTGTAGGGTTTCTATGATTCTAAGATGGAAAACGCTCAGCAAGTCAGTAACAGCTAACATTTCCCCCTGCCCAAAGCACGCCACCTTCCCAATTACAGGCAAGTGCCACAAGATGTCATATTTGCCCTTCTTTTCGTCTTGCTGTCCAAGGTCTCAAACAATCCTCTAGGTCAAAGTGATTTACTTGCACTTTTTTCTATTTAGTTTATTGCATTTGCTGCTCATGTTATAATCTTTTCTGCAGTGGAAACCAACCACTGATTGGGTGAGCACATTGCTAAAGATCTCTGTTTAGTTCATAATCACAACCACACGTTCCAGTGCCTGTCATTTTACTTCTCTGTTACATTCCCTCTCTGACCTTGGATTCCTACATTGAGCTAGATTGGAACAACACAAGCTTAAGGGACAATACCATATCCTTCTATTACAGACTTTACGCACAATCATATCCACCATTGTTATTTATTCAGAAAGTGGCCAGTAATGATGCTAGTTTTGCCATTTTTAGCTCCACTAGATAGTTTTTTTGTTTTCTTAACTGTTCCCATACATATCTTGCACCATCATCTTTTATCATTTACTCACTACTGCCTTCCAATCTATCAGATTTTCTCTTTCATTCTTTTCCTCTGCTCCCCACCCTACCCTCTGTACTTGCTTGAACCAGTTAGATCTCTAATTATTTCCAATTCTGACAAAAGGTATTCAACCTGTGGTATTAACTTCCCTACTCTTTCCACCAAGGCTGTTTGACCCTCTGAATACAGGCAGCATTTAGTTATTTAATATCTTACGTCAGGCTTGAGGACGTCTAGGCAGTATCATTTTGTTTAAATGTTTCATTCATTGAAATAATTGTGGACCAGAATTTTCACATTATTGCTTTAATGCAAGAGCTACACCAAGTTTTCTTCCCTTTAGCAGTCCTGGTATGATCAATGGCAGGAAGTGTATAGCCCCTTCACTCAAAGGGAGCTGTGGAACTGGACGCAGTTGGTGTTGCTTCTGAAAACACCAAGAGCTGTGGCACAGTTTATTTTATAAATTCACACCTATCAAGTCAGGAACAACGGATGGATTGATCAACTTTTGTATGGTACAACTCAGTTGTCATGTTTCGATCAACCGCTGACTTGCAGTCTGCCACTAACAGCACATATACTCAATGTTTTCTCCTTTCATTTGGAAAAATGCCAAAAATTGGACATTTTGCAATTAAGCATTAATAACTAAGATACAAATGGAAGGATATGTTACGTGGAGGATGGCACAGTGGTTGGCACTGCTGCCCCACAGCGCAGGGATCCAGGTTCAATTCCAGCTTCGGATGACCATGTGGAGTTTGCAGGTTTTCCCTGTCCTCCCACACTCCAAATATGTGCACTGGTCATGCTAAATTGCCCTTAGTGGCAGGGAGAATAGGGTAAATAAGTGGGGTTATGGGGTAGGCCCTGGGTGGGATTGTCGTCATTGCAGTCTCAATGAGCTGAATGGCCTCCCTCCACACTGTAGGGATTCTAAGTATTGATCATATGAAATTACTACAACAGATAATCAGTTATGTAAACAAAGATTAAGATAGTTTTGCTACTTTACTCTTCACGAACTTTTTTTTTAAAAAGTGCACTCCTGAGAAATGCTCCTAAAAATTAATACAATTTTTTTAAGACTTGAATCAAAAGACCATTTTGCCTCTCTAATGTTTGCCGTATGATCAGTCAAGATGCTATTTGATGGAAACCTTCTCACTGTTGAGCTCTGATTTAAGAGAGTGGTGGTAGCTTTTTGCTGAGGAAAGCACGCACTTCAGGCCAAATCTTGTTGGTTTCTGTTCCCGAGAAGACTTCCAAAATGCCTTGATTTCTATAAAAAGCACAAAAAATATCTTTAATTAAAAAAAATAAACTCTCTACAAGACATTCCAACGTCAGAGGAACATACAACTTGTCAAAGGAAAAGACCAAAATCGATCATACTCAGTTGGTGGCACTCATGTTTCAGGAGTCAATTCGCACTCCAGGGCTTGAACACAAAAAGGAAGGCTGGCACCCCAGTACTGTACTGAGGGGGTGTATTGTTAGAGGTGCCAGCTTTTGGATGAGAAGTTAAACCAATGCCCCATTGGCCTGCTCAAGTATGGTAAAAGATCTCGGTGCCATATTGAAGGGTAGGAGAATTATCCCTCAACATCATAAAAACAACCAATTATTTGGTCTTTATAACACTGTTCATGGGAGTTTGCAGTGCTCAAATTGGCAGCCACATTTCCTCCAACAGTGATTACATTTCAAAAGTACTTAATTGGCTACAAAGTGTTTTTGAGACTTTGAAAAGTGCTAGATAAATGCAAGTTTAAAAAAATCTATCCTGATACTGCCTTCCCCATATCCCTTTAGCTCCAAGGGCTATATCTAATTTCTTCTTGAAATCTTGGCCTCAACTACTTTTTATTCCACACATTCACCACTCTCTGGGTGAAGAAATTTCTCCTTACCTCAATCCTAAAAGGTTTATCCTATATTTTTAAACTATGACCCCTCGTTCTGGACTTCCCCAATATTGTGGACATTCTTTCTAAATCCACCTTGTCTAATCCTGTTAGACTTTCACTAGCTTTTATGAGGTCCCCTCTCTCTCTCTTCTAAATTCCAATAAATTTAATCCTAACTAATTTAGTCTCTCCTCATATAACAGACCTGCCATTCCAGGAATCAGCCTGGTATCACCTATATCAATTCAATTTCATTGTGGCGAGAAAAGATCTAGCCAGGCTAAAATAGGACCAGAAACTAACAAGAAAAAAGTGAGGCAGACCAATGAGTGATCTTTAAGTAAGAGATGTTTCAGGTCTAAAAGTTCTATGAGCTAAAAACCGGGCTCCTTGGATGAAAAGGACTTTGTGATGAAGCAAAAACATGTATGATGCAATTCAGGTGAGTTCAAGTAAAAACCAGGTCAGGTTGAGGGGAGGGATGAAGAGGAAAATCAGACTGGCAAAGACAGTATGAGAATGGATTGGCAGTCAACAGAAAAGGGAACTCAAAAATCTGCTACCAGTGTCTAAATGGTGATGGAGTAAAAGTAAGAGGTGGATTGAATCCTATTAGGGACCCAAGAGAGTGGTGTAGGCTTAGAGGTGCAGGACAAGACTCAAGTGCTTCTTTGCATTGGTGCTTATTAAAATGAATCTGACAAAATATTGATAAATAAATGCAAAATATTGTGGATGCTGGAATCTGAACAAAAACAGAAAAATGCTGGAGAATCTCAGCAGGTCTGACAGCATCTGTGGAGAGAGAAAAGAGCCAATGGTTTGGGTCTAGATGATCGTTTATCAGAGCTGAGAGGAAAGAGAGCAGAGATTTATACCAAGAGGGTAGGAAGGGGGTGGTGGAATTGGACAAAGGGAATGGATAAAGGACTGCCTAAAGTGGGGTACTTTCTACCCAATACTCACACGCCCTTTTTCAGGCCACTGCACACTCCTCAGGCAGTCAAAACCTTTGTTTTGCCATTAACGCATTATGATCAGTTAATGGACACTTTCAACACCTCCTCAGCCTTTTGCATGCTCATTTAAATTCCCTTTGTCCAATTCCACCACCTCTCCCTACCCTCATTAGTATAAATCTCTACTGCCTCTCTTTCTTCTCAGCTCTGACGAACGGTCATCTAGACTCGAAACACTGGCTTTACTCTCTCTTTCCACAGGTGCTGTCAGACCTGCTGAGATTTTCTAGCACTTTTCTGTAAATATTGATAGAAGCAGAGACTATGGATAATGTGAAAGAACACTAGAAAAACCAGCTATGCTTAGCAGATACAAGTCACCTGGTCCAAAAAGCTTGCTTGCATCCCAGGTTGTTGAAGGAAGTAGAATCTTCTCTAAATGTGGGGGAGGTGCCAGAGGATTGGAGAGTGGCAAGTGCAACATCTTTACTCAGGGGAGGATGCAAGGACAGTCCAGGCAACTACAAGCTAGTTAGTATATCAGTGGTGGGTAGGGTTTTGGAATTTTTAATCCAGGGAGAACAGAATCAATAGGCACTTTGAGACTTTGGAGTTAATTAATGAGAGGTAGCATGGATTTGTAGATAAGTCAAATGCATTTTAATTGACATTTTTGAATGAAAAGCAAAACAGGTTGCAGAAGGGAATACCCTGGATGTTGTATTTTCACAAAGTAATATTTACAAAGGCTGATACTCAGAAGGCCAATGAAGTAAAAAAAACTGGCTTATGGACAGAAAGCAGTGAGTCATAGATAGTTCTTTTTCAGACTGGAGGGTGACAGATAGCCAATTTCCTCAAAAGACATTGTTAGACTGTTTTCTTAGACACATATAAAGATTGGATCTTGGAATATAGAGTAAAATTTCAAATTTTGATGATAATACCAAACTTGGAGGAGTGGCAAACAGAAGATGATACGAGTTGTCTGACAAGGCAGACAAGAGGCAAATGGAACTTAATACAGAGAAATATGAGGTGATGCATTTTGGCAGAAGGAATAGGGAGAAGCAATATATTTGATTTATTGTTGTCACTGTATTAGTACGCAGTGAAAAGTATTGTTTCTTGCATGCTATACAAACAAAGCATACTGTTTATAGAGAAAGAAATGAGAGAGTGCAGAATGTAGTGTTACAGTCATATGTAGAGTGTAGAGAAGGATCAACTTAATATAAGGTAGGTCCATTCAAAAGTCTGACGACAGCAGGGAAAAAGCTGTTCTTGAGTTGGTTGGCACGTGATCTCAGACTTTTGTATCTTTTCCCCGACGGAAGAAGGTGGAGGAGAGTACATCCAGGGTACCCATAGTACTTAAGTATGCTGGCTACTTTGCCATAGCAGTGGGAAGTGTGACGTGGAAATGCTGGCGTCGGACTGTGGTAAACACAGTCCGTAGTCTCACAACACCAGGTTAAAGTCCAGCAAGTTTATTTGGTAGCACAAGCCACTAGCTTTCAGAGCGCTGCTCCCAACTTACCTGATGAAGGAGCAGCACTCCGAAAGCTAGTGGTTTGTGCTACCAAATAAACCTGTTGGACTTTAACCTGGTGTTGTGAGACTTTCTTACTGTGGGAAGTGTAGACAGAGTCAATGGATGGGAGGCTGATTTGCGTGATGGATTGGGCTACATTCACGACCTTTTGTAGTTTCTTTTACGGTAGAGGCAGAGCAGGAGCTAAAGCAACCTGTGATACAACCAGAAAGAATGCTTTCTATGGTGCATCTGTAAAAGTTGGAGAGAGTCGTAGCTGACATGCAAATTTCCATAGTCTTCTGAGAGAGGAACAGCATTGGTAGGCTTTCTTAACTATAGTGTTGGAGTGTGGTGGTGGTGGTGGAAGAGAGAATCAGGACACCAAGAAACTTAAAGCTTTTAACCATTTCTACTTTGTCCATATAGTGGTATAATTCTAAAGAGCGCAGGAACCGAGGGATCTCTGCGGATTCAGGTACATCAATCTTTGCTAATCATTGTCTCGGCATGTCCTGTCACCTTCTAAGTATTTGGGGTCTTGGGCTTAATAAAAAGAGAGATATTGAGTATAAAAGCAAGGAAGTTATGCCATAACTTAAGTTAAGCCATATAAAGCTCCTGTTGGGCCCCAGCTAGAGTACAGCGTCCAGTTCTGATCACCACTTTAGGAAAAATGCAAGGATCCTTAAAGAGTGCGAAGGAGATTTACCAGAATGATTCCAGATACATTACGTGGTTAGGTTGGAAAGACTGGCTTTGTTTCCTTGGAGTCAAAGAGATGAAGGAAAATTTGACAGAGGTAGTACAAAATTAAGACAGTCGTAGAGAAGGAAAATCTCTTCCCATTATCTAAGGGGCACAGATTTAAGATTTTGGGAAAATGCAAGGAAAAACTTTTTAAGCAGCAAGTGGTAACAACTTGGAACTTGTTACCCATGGGGGTGGTGTGGCAGAAACTTGAGGGTGGTGGGGATGGCAGCCATCAATAATTTCAATTGGATGGGCAATATGAAGGGAATAACGCTAGGAGGATCAAATAAGAGAATGAGATTGACTGGATTGCTCTGTTTTATAAATGATTCAACAATCTCTCATCCTTCTCTTTTCCCATGAAAGCCTGCCCAATTTACATATACAATGTTAAATCACTCTCGTGTTATACTAATCTGAATAAAAATTAACCTTTCCAATAAACTTAGTACGGGATTGCTACCCTGAATATCTGGCACTGACTTGTTCTACGTGCATGTTGATTATTAACTACTTCCTTTCAAACAGGAGAGCTGGACCAGATTTTTGAATAGACAGCAATGTTTCATGAACACCCAAGAGGCATAATTCCGGGAGGTTGAGCTCATCACTAACCACACTTTAAAAGCTGCTTTAACCACTTACTGATAATATTCCAAAACTGGCCGCGTTTGTTCTTCATATGCCTGGAGTCTTAAAGTCACAGTTTCCGGCTTGTCATCATTACGCTGAATCAGAAGTTCCCCAGTGATATCGTCAATCCCCTATTTTGTAAAGGATTCATAATTCAGAGCATTAAAAAAGTAAAGTTGTTCATATTTCAGCACATCTCCTCCTCCAAAAAAGTTCACATTGCCCCCTTGGAATGACCCAGTTGGCACACTAACTGTCATATCACAAGTGTGGCCAGTTAAGTGTGGGTGTGGCAAGCTCTCAAAAAACAAAGTAATTTCTGAAATTAGTGGCTTTAAATTGTTACAATTGTGTTTATAAGATTATTATATTTTGGGACTGTAGTTTTAAATTTAGGGTAAATGAAGGGGGTTGTGTGACCAGGGTAGATTATTAAGGATTGAATAAGCTTAGATTATTTTGCTGAGGTTAAGGTGCAAGGTACTTACTCTTGGACATAATGGCAGCAGTTGAATTTTCTGAAGTCCCAGGAACGTGTTAAGGCTGTAAACTATCATTTAGTTTGAAGATGAAAGAGAGTTAGGGTCAAGGATACCTAATTAGCATTTCTATCTGAAATGGAAGATTGTGTTTTATGTTGACATGTGGAAAGAGGGTAGAGGAAGTCATTTTTGAGATAAGATTACACGCTTCCCTACAAACTAGTGAATGTCCCAGACAGGTGGCAGTTCTACATGGTCAGCACACAAAAGAGGCTGCATGGCTTCATGACCTACCATCGTCAATGTGAAGCAGAGACTACTTGTAGACCAAGAAATGCATTCTGCAATGATGTAAAGATTCTAGATTTGATCTACAATATCGGATTGTTTGTGGGAAGTTTAAAACATGAAAACTTATTGCATCAGACTAGAAGCAGGGAGGCTGCTTCCACTGGTGGGTGAGACTAGAACTAGGGGGCATAGCCTCAAAATAAGGGGAAGCAGATTTAGGACTGAGTTGAGGATGTACTTCTTCACCCAAAAGGTTGTGAATTTGTGGAATTCCCTGCCCGGAGCAGTTGAGGCTACCTCATTGAATGCTTTTAAGGCAGAGATAGGGAGATTTTTGAACAATAAAGGAATTAAGGGTTATGGTGAGTGGGAGGGTAAGTGAAGCTGCGTCCACAAAAAGATCAGCCATGATCTTATTGAATGGTGGAGCAGGCTTGAGAGGCCAAATGCTCCTGCTCCTAGCTCTTATGTTCTTCTCTAGGTCTCTGTTGCTGCACCCCACTTAAAATTGAACATTTTGTTAATTTTGTCCCCATTCACTGTTCTGACCAAAGTGCACCACTTTTAAAATGTCTGCTAGCTTTCATTACCACATCTATGCACATTTTATTGCTCTCTCTCTTCAGGTACCATGTCCTTACCAATTATGAACTTCTATGTTTGGACCATAGTTATGCTTGGCAAGTACTATAGTAGTTTGCCATTGCCTTCTACAGATTCAGGCTGACTAGGAGACTTGCCTGCTCTTACCATCTGCCAGAGGCATGTTGGAAAGAGTTGCAGGTTGATAATCAACTTGTTTGGCTCATTATGTTTTCCACTGCATCAAGTCCTGGAGTAAGACCCAAACATGGACTTCTGGCTCAGAGGTAGGGATGCTATCCTCTGTGCCACATGACTAGTCTGTCTATGTCCCTCTTACTACCCCTCTCGTGTTACATGCAAACTTCCAGAATTTAGCCCATGGCAGTTGTCCTTCATTTACTATACCCTTCTTTCAAAATGCCAATTCCTGGACTATTGTATCTAGAAGTTTTCCCATGATGGATGTTTGACTGACTGGAGTATAGCTCCTGGTTTTATCCTTCTTTCCCAATTTCAAACAGGGATGTTATATTTGCATTTCTGACACAATACTGATCTTAAAGGAGAATTGGAAGATTATGGCTGGAGTGTCTAATCTCTGCCCTTACTTTCCAAAATAGCCTCCCAAGCATGACATCTGAACCAGATGACTTTTACTTAATTACTGTCAGCCTTTTAGTTGCTTAGTTTTTATCCAATTACATATTGCTTCTTTGTTACATTGCATCTGTCTTCAGTGGAGATGGGGATACAGTACACATTTAGTATCTCAGCTATGACCCCTGCCTTCACAAGGTGAATTTCATTTTAATTCCTAATCAGTTCCAGCCTTCTACTTACAAAATGTTTTTAAGATATTTGGGCTCCCTTCCATGTTAGCTGCTGATGTATTCTTTCTTTGTCCCTCTTCTTTTTTGGATCTGTTACGCACTTCCTATATTTTGCTTAGTTCTCTGCTAATGAATCTTTGTCATTGGCCTCCCTTTCCTGCCTTATTTGAACCTTTATATTTTTTAGTCATCCAGTGGGCTCTTGTTTTGGATTCCCTTCCTTTCCCCCTCCAATCCATCTTGGCCAAATTCCTTTTCAACCCACTAAAGTTAGCCTTCCTCCAATTCAATATTAATGGATTTGACTAATCTTTGTCTTTTCCCACAACTATTCTAAACCTGATACTATTATAACTGCGATTTACCACATGTGCCCCAAAAATATATTTCCCTTACCTCATTTTCCCAGAATCAGATCCCAGTGAATACAACTCCAACAGGGGATGGGATAGCTTGATCTTGGGTTCGGACATAGCTCAGCACAACATCAAGGGCCGAAGGGCCTGTACTGTACTGTTCTATGTTCTAACCCTACTTTCTTCCTTGTTGGCCTGGAAACATACCGATTGAGAAAGTTCTTTTGCACACATTTCAGAAATTTCTCCCCCTCTTTGCTCTTTACGTTGTTAAAGGGGGAAGGCAGTGGCGTACTGGTAATCCAGAAATTCAGACTAATGCTCTGGGAATGTGAACATGAATCCCGCAATGGCAGCTGATGGAATTTAAATTCAGTTAATATAAGTTGAATTAAAATAAATATAGCCTCAGTAATGGTGACCATAAAACCATTGTCAATTACCCTTTAGGGAAATAAATCTGCTGTCCTTACCTGGTCTGGCCTACATATGACTATGATGTGGAGATGCTGGTGTTGGACTGGGGTAAGAAGTCTCAATACCAGGTTAAAGTCCAACAGGTTTATTTGGCAGCACGAGCTTTTGGAGTCTCGCTCCTTCAGGTGAGTGAGGAGTTGTGTTCACAAACAGGGCATATACAGACACAAACTCAATTTACAAGATAATGGTTAGAATGCGAGTCTTTACGGGTAATCAAGTCTTTTAAAGACAATGAGAGTGGAGATCGACAGTTCTGATACACCACAACGCAAAACCACACTCCTCAGAAGACAAACACGCGACACGGCGGAGAGTACTTCCATGGAGCCTTCAACATGTCATCGATGAAGACGAACATCTTGTCAAGACCATCCTCACACTCCCACTTTTTGCCTTCAAACAACCGCACAACCTCAAACAGACCATTGTATCCAGGCAAACTATCCAGCCTTCATACAACAGTGACTACAACACCATACAACAGTGACCACAACACCACACAACCCTGCCACAGCAACCTCTGCAAGACATGCCGGATCATCGACACAGATGCCATCATCTCACATGAGAACGCCATCCACCAGGTACATAGTACATACACTTGCGACTCGGCCAATGTCGTCAACCTGATAAGGTGCAGGAAAGGATGTCCTGAGGCATGGAACATTGAGGAGACCATGTAGATGCTACAATGAAGGATGAATGAACACCGCTCGACAATCACCAGGCAGGAGTGTTCCCTTCCAGTCGGGCAACACTTCAGCACTCATGGACATTCAGCCTCTGATCTTTGGGTAAGTGTTCTCCAAGTCAGCCTTCATGACACACGACAACGCAGAACTGCTGAGCAGAAATTGATAGACAAGTTCCGCATGCGAGGACAGCCTCAACTGGGATCTTGGGCTCACGTCACACTATCTGTAACCCCCATGACTTGCCTGGGCTTGCAAAATCTTACTAACTGTCCTGGCTGGAGACAATACACATCTCTTTAACTTGTGCTTAACCCTCTCTCCACTCACATCACCTGTATCTTTAACACTTGATTACCTGTAAAGACTCACATTTCAACAATTATCTTGCAAATTGAGTTTGTGTCTATATACGCCCTGTTTGTGAACAAACTCCTCAATCACCTGAAGAAGGAGCCCGAGAATCTGAAAGCTTGTGCTGCCAAATAAACCTATTGGACTTTAACCTTGTGTTGAGAGACTTCTTACTACATGTCAACCCCAGCAATGGGGTTGATTCTTAACTGCTCTATGAAATGGCCAAGCAAGCTACTCAAGTAGTAACAAACTGCTACAAAGTCTACAGGTCACCCAGCATCAATCCAGGCAACCAAAATGACAATAGCAAAATCAGCCCAGTCAACACTCACGAACATCTGAGGGCTTGTGTTAGAACTGCTAGTTAAGCAACAGACTGACAGTCATACTCACTCAATCATACCTCACAGATTATGTCCCGTATCATCACTGCTACCCCCTGGGTATGCCACGTCCAGCAAGTGGTGACATCATGGTAACGTATAATTGAAGTAATTACCTTGGTAGTTCTCAACATCACCTCTGGACCCATGAAATCACATGGCATTTGTTCAAACATGGTTAGGAAACCTCCTTATGGCTCACCCCACTCAGCTGATGAATCAGAAGGCGACATATTTGCATCACTTGTGACTCCTCGGATCATAGAATCCCTACTGTACAGAGAGAGGCCATTCAGCCCATCAAATCCTAACCAGGGCCCATCCCTGTAACTCCGCGTATTGACCTTGCTAATCCTGACACTAAGAGGCACCTTTAGCATGGCCAATCACCTAAAGCTCACGTTTGTAGATCGAGTGTGTGGGGGAGGGGCAGGCACGCACACATGCAAATTGAACCCAGGCCTCTGGTGCTGTGAGGCAGCAATGCTAACTACCCTACCACCCATGGATACTGCACCAAGATCTGGCTTGGACTGACAAATCCCAGGCAATGATTACCTCCAATAAAAGAGAACCCAACCATTGTCCCATGACATTCAATGGCATTACCATTGTTGAAGCCTGTTACCATTAACCAGAAACTGAACTGGACTAATTAATATAAATACTGTGGCTACAACATCAAGTCAGAAGCTGGGAATTCTGTGGAAAATAACTTGCTTTTCAACTCCCCAAAGCCAGTCCAGCATCTACATGCATAAGTCAGGAGTGTAATGGAATACTCTCCATTTACCTGGATGAGTGCAGTTCTGACAACACTGAGGTCGCACGATAACATCCTGCTTGACTGACATCCCATATACCAGCTTCAACATCCATTCCCTCTACCATCCTCACACAATAGCAGTAAAGTGTACTATCTACAAGATGCATGGCAGGAACTCACCAAGTCCTTAGGCAGCACATTCAAACTCACAAACTCTACCATCTCTAAGGACAAGGGAACACCAGCACCTGCAAGATCCCCCCCTAAGCCACTCACTATCCTGCCTTGGAACTATTTTGCCGTTCCTTCATTGTTCCTGGGTGAAAATCCTGAGCTCTCACTTTGAACAGCATTGTCTTTATACATATACCATATGGACAGAAAGGGTTCAAAGTTCACCACCATCTTCTCAAGAGCAATTAGAGATAGGCAATAGATGTTGGGCTAGCCAGTAATGCCAACGTTCGTCAAATGGATAATAAAAATGAAGGTAACAAAAATCTCCATCACGCTGTGAATCGTATCTTTTAATAAATTGCCACAAATTTGTTCTTTTGTCTCCATTCCACATTTAGTGGCCTGTAACACGCACCCAGTGGCAAAATAACTCAACTGTTCTTTTAATCAATATGAAAAAGGCTCTAGCAATAGAGTTCGTGCTACAAATCACTTCACTCCCTAGGAACAATCCTACAATGCTACCAAAATGCAAATAAAAAAATTAAGCAAATGTTAATTTTCTAGTTTACCAATATAGGACTGGTAAGCATAGACTATTTTGGTCAGGGCAACATGCAGTAATGTCTGTGAAAACTAACAGGCTTAGTTGATGGCTGGCACTTACTGTTTTAACCCTCAGTCACAATTATCAGCTGTGTAATGAAAATGCTCCCACAGTGCTCTAGTGATGTGACGCTAGGATACTTAGCACAGCAGTTTAGAATCAATAATGTTGGTTTGGGACTGGAGTTAAATATAGGTCAAACGAGATCAGTAGCTTTCCTTCCCTGAAGAATATCAGTGAACACATTGGATTTTTAATCACAATCTGAGAGTCACTGTCAATTTTACTGGCACCAATTCAAGCTGCCAGGTGGAATTTGAACTTGCTCTCTAGATCATTAGTCCAGGCCTCGAGGTCACTAGCAGCGTAACCAATGTGACATTCCCCTGTTTTATATACTTAACTTGGTCTGTACAGTACACCAACATCTTCTGATTTCAGATTGCTGCTAATGTTATCAACAGGAAGCCAACTAATGTTTTTGTCAGCATGGGTCTTGGAGTGATTGTTACTGAAAGACTCAGCAGTTAGTGTTGATACTGAAAAATTACTGTAAAACAAAAGGCAATGGCTCAGTGATATAAGGGCCTCCTGACATTGGATGGTTTGAAGCTTCGGTACCAGATGTTGGAAATCTTCAGTGACAGCATTTACAAAAGATAAATCCTGGGATTCACCACAACAAGCTCTGAAATTGTACTGTGACCAGAAAGGAATATTGGCCACCAAGTTGCAAATGAAGAATGTTATTCAGAAAAATAACAAATAGGGAGATTCAATGCAAAACAGATAGAAACCATAATGACTCTAGTTTGCAAAATGGCTAATAACTGGATTCCAAATAGAGTTTTTTTTATATCTAATGGATTGATTTAAACTTTCCTCTATGTAAACAACAGCAAAAGATCTCTGCCTTGGCCTCACAAAGTGGGAACAGTGCACTGGCAGAGGTAACTTCTTCTGAGGGAGATTTTTATTGTGAGGTCCATTTGCCCTTAGGCAGGCAAATGGATGCTACTTGAGCAAGAGTCGGGGAGTCCCAATGTTTAACCTTCAACCAAATTAACTGATCATCACGTTACTGTTTGTGGGATCGTACTGAGCTTAAATTAGCGACCTGTTTCTTGCATTGCAAAAAAAAACAAAAATATTTCTTTGGCTGTAAAGCACTTTGAGATGTCCAGGAGTTGTGAAACATGCTAAATAAATGCAAGTCTTTCTTCCCATTCTTTTTTATTCATAGAAACATAGCAAATAACAGCAGAAGTAAGCCATTTGGCCTTTGAGCTTGCTCCATCATTCAATATCATAGAATCATACAAT
Organism: Carcharhinus amblyrhynchos; assembly: GCF_965287045.1. Taxonomy (NCBI): domain Eukaryota; kingdom Metazoa; phylum Chordata; class Chondrichthyes; order Carcharhiniformes; family Carcharhinidae; genus Carcharhinus; species Carcharhinus amblyrhynchos. The sequence continues at coordinate 23,270,363 of NC_137328.1, read as the reverse complement.
CCCTACAAAGCAGAAGGAAGCCATTTGGCCCATTCAGCCTGCACCAATGCCAGCAAGAATCCCACCTAGGCCCTATCCCTGTAACCTCAGGTATTTACCCTGCCAAGGCCCCTGACACTGGGGACAATTTAGCATGGCCAATCAACTTAATCCGCAAATCTTTTGACTGTTGGAGGAAACCCACACAGACTCAGGGAGAGTATGCAGTCATCCAAGGCTGGAATTGAACCTGGGTCTCTGGCGCTGAGAGGCAACAGTGCTAACCACTGTGCCACCCCAAATATGAAAATGGCTAATCTGCTATCTCAACATCATACTCCTGCTGCTCTCCCTCATAATAAGAAGTCTGACAACACCAGGTTTAAGTCCAACCGATTTATTTGATAGTAAACTCACAAGCTTTCGGGGTTTGCCCTTCATCAGGTGAATGGAGTGTTCTGGCTTCAGACAGAGCATATAACAGCACAGACAGTTTATAGAATGCGAGTCTTTACAACTAACCTGCTATTCAAGTCTTAAAGGTGCTGACAATGTGAGTGGAAAGAGCATTATGCATAGGTTAAAGAGATGTGTATTGTCTTCAGACAGGACAGTAAGTGAGGTTTTGCAAACCCAGGCAAATCATGGGGGTTACAGATAGTGCGACATGAACCCAAGATCCTGGTTGACACCATCCTCGTGTGCGCAGAACTTGGCTATCAGTCTGCTCAGCGACTCTGCACTGTCGTGTACCATGCCTTGGAGAACGCTTACCCTAAGGTCAGAGGCCGAATGCCCATGATTGTTGAAGTGTTCCCCAACAGGAAGGGAACAGTCTTGCCTGGTGATTGTCGAGCGATGTTCATTCATCCATTGTCGTAGTGTCTGCATGGTCTCCCCAATGTACCATGCCTCAGGACACCCTTTCCTGCAGCGTATTAGATAGACAACGTTGGCCCAGTTGCAAGAGTATGTGCCGTGTACCTGGTGGATGGTATTCTCACGTGTGATGATGGTATCCGTGTCGATGATCCGGCATGTCTTGCAGAGGTTGTTGTGACAGGGTTCTGTGGTGTTGTGGTCACTGTTCTCTTGAAGGCTGGGTAGTTTGCTGCAAACAATGGTCTGTTTGAGGTTGTGTGGTTGTTTGAAGGCAAGAAGTGGGGGTGTGGGGATGGCCCTGGTGAGATGTTCGTCTTCATCAATGATATGTTGAAGACTCTGGAGAAGATGTCATAGCTTCTCCGCTCCAGGGAAGTACTGGAAGACGAAGGGTACTCTGTCCACCGTGTCCCATGTTTGTCTTCTGAGGAGCTCGTTGTGGTTTTTCACTGTGGCGTGTCGGAACTGTCGATCAATGAGTCAAGCACCATATTCTGTTCTTATGAGGGCATCTTTCAGCGTCTGGAGGTGTCTGTCATGATCCTCCTCATCTGAGCAGATCCTGTGTATACGGAGGGCTCATCCGTAGGGGATGGCTTCTTTAACGTCTTCGCTCGACAATCACCAGGCAAGACTGTTCCCTTCCTGTTGGTGAACACTTCAGCGGTCATGGGCATTTGGCCTCTGACCTTAGGGTAAGCGTTCTCCAAGGCGGCCTTCACGGCACATGACATCACAGTGTCGCTGAGCAGAGACTGATAGCCAAGTTCTGCACGCACGAGGACAGTCTCAACTGGGATCTTGGGTTCATGTCACACTATCTGTAACCCCCATGACTTGCCTGGGTTTGCAAAACCTCACTTACTGCCCTGTCTGGAGACAATACACATCTCTTTAACCTGTGCTCAATGCTCCTTCCACTCACATTGTTGGCATCTTTAAGACTTGAATAGCAGGTTAGTTGTAAAGACTCGCATTCTAATCAGTAATCTGTAAACTGTCTGTGCTGTTATATGCTCTGTCTGAGGCCAGAACCCTCCACTCACCTGACAAAGGGCAAACCCCGAAAGCTTGTGAGTTTACTATCAAATAAATTGGTTAGACTTAAACCTGGTGTTGTCAGACTTCTTACTGTGTTTACCCCAGTCCAACGCCAGCATCTCCACACCATGACTACTATCACTCTCCCTCATGCCCATTCATACCTTCACAGCCTAAAATCTGTTTCCTCCTTAAACATATTCAGTAATTTGGCCTCCACAGCCTTCCGTGGTATAAAATTCCACGGGCTCACCCATCCCTTGGGTACAAGGGCCAACATTTCAATGCCCTTTTTAATCACTTTTGTACCTGTGCAGAAGGTTTGAAATTTCTGCACATTGATCCTATAATCTCTCAACTCCGCCCCATCAGAAAACACAAATCTATCTTTCATGTCCAAAGGTCCAATTTGCTTTGCTAGTTTTTAAGAGGGTATCTTTAGCCTGCAAATTAAAGGGATGACAGTCCAAAGAAAATAGCTTCAGATACAATGCTTCCATTTAATAGATATGTAAAAAGACCTTTAAATGACGTGGAAAAGCAACACTTAACAGCTAGCTGATGAACCACAAAGTAGAATTTTCTACAGTAATAAAATGGTACAAAACCTATTCAGGTTTAAACTGGATACTTAACTGTTATTTTTGGAGGATTGAAGTCAACATTGTACACTCTACCACTTCCTGGGTGGATCCAGCGAGATGTCAGTCGTTTTTTGATCGTCTCAAAGGGAACATTCAAATTAATTACAGTGTCTGGTTGGCAAACTTTCTGTAATTCCTCTGCCTGTGGCAGTGTCCTGGGAAACCCTTTAGCAAGAAATATACAACACAGTCAATCTTAGCTAACATGGTAAAACAATTACCGAGTCACTTTAAAAGATCCGTAGACTCTCTTTTCTAATGCTTAAAAGGAGTTTCAATTTCCTATTACACAAGTAACCAACAGGCAAACCACAACGTGGCAGCACAGTGGTTAGAACTGTTGCCTCGCAACACCAGGGATCTGTGTTCAATTCTGGCCTTGGGTGACTGTGTGGAGTATGCACGTTCTCCCTGTGTCTATACAGGTTTCCTCCAGGTGCTCTGGTTTCCTCGCACAGGCCAAAGATGTGCAGGTTAGGTTGATTGGCTATGCTAAATTGCCCCTTAGTGTCAGGGGACCTGACAGAGTAAATACATAGGGTATGGGGATAGGGCCTGGGTGGGATTGTTGTTGGTGCAAGCTCGGTGGGCTGATTAGCCTCCTTCTGCACTGTCCAGATTCTATGATTCTTAGTTAGCCATAATCATTTATTTAGCAACAAAGAGCTAATCGCTATTACTCAACAGCCTTTCCTACACTTAAAGTACTGTAAACAAGGTGTGCATTCAATTAAAAAAGAAGTTCATTTCCTAATTAGCCTTATAGACAGACCAATTGTATGAACTTGAAGCAGACTTTCAAGAAATCAGGGTGTTCGAGGTCCATAGGGACCATAATAATGTTTTTATAACTTCCTTTTTCAAAATTTATTTTCTTGTTAAATACACATCTTCCCAGGATGATTTAAGGCTTCTCCCAGTCGTTCATGTAGCCTTATACATGACCACAAGGTGTGCAAGAGCAGCATGGACTATGAATGATTTTAAAATTGTTCTCATTCTGGTGTGAAAGTGCCAGATCTTCAAATGGTGCCTGATTTTTGTTGCTAAAGCGTGAAAGGATCTGGCCTATTTCACAAGTGCAAAAACAAGAACACTGCTGGAATTCTCATTATGCAATATATCAACTTCCAAAATCAAATTAAATGGAAGGAAGTAATCCATCTTTGATGTGCTAATATTTATCAATAGCAAAGCTTCTCTCACCAGCACTGGTGTCAATCTTGGCTCAGTGGTTACATTTGCTTACCTGTGGCTCTCTTCAGATATTTGATGGCATAATCCAGGCTGACATTTCACTGCAGTACTGAGCTAATGCTGCACTGCTAGGAAGTGTAGTCTTTCAGATGTTAGTGTAAACCATCTGCACTCAGATGGATGTAAAAGATCCACACCACCATTTGGTGAAGCCTGGCATCCTGGCCAATACTTGCCTCTCAACTCACATCCCCAAAATGGATTACCTGGTCATTATTATTGTGTGGGATCCCGTGTGAAAATTGGTTGCCACATTTTAGGATGGAGTTTCTGGTACATGTTCACTAAACAAGAGCTCAAATTCACACACACCACTTGCTTAACCAAATCTTCTCCTCGTTTTGGGATAAGGGAGTCGGTGTAGATTCTGTTGGCTTCAAGATGACGCGTATGGAATGGTTAACCGTGAATAAGTTAAGCCCTATGAAAGGTTCAGTAACCCAAAATCTCTCGCATCTGTGTAAACTCTACAATGGATGAATATTATTGGTTGAGTGAGCAATGGAAAGCTTATCAATGCTTTGTGATGGTGGGCAAAGTAGCTCGAGCTCAAATAATCTCAATATCACGATCCCGCAAAACTGTGCTTAAAATTAAGACATGACTCATTTAAGAATAGGGGGATACAACATAAAGCAACTAGTATAATTCTAAAGAAGCAGGGGGACCTGGAAATACATGTATGCAAATCTCAAAGTGCCAGGGCAGTTAAAATAAGTTTCTTGGGCTTTATATCAGGGGCATTGAGTAGAAAAACAAGGAAAATATGTTACAACTCAACCTCAACTGCATCCATTTCTGGGCACCACACTTTAGGATGAACTGAAGGCAATATTTACCAGAATCTGTTCCAGAGATTAGGAATTTCAGTTACGTAGATAATTGAAGAAGCTGGGGATATGCTCCTTCACGAAAAGGCTTGATATAGGTATTCAAAATTAAGTAGGGTCTGGACAGGATAGGTACAGAGAAACTGCTCCCACCAGTGGAAGGATCAAGAATCAGAGGCAGCAATTTAAACGATTGGCAAAATAATCAATTCTAACAAGAGGAACTGTCACTTTTTTTAAAAAAAAGGCAGCAAGTAGTTCAGAACACACTGCCTGTGAGTGAAGTGGAGGAAGATTCAATTGTAGCTCCCAAAGGAGAACTAGATCATTATTAGAGATCTGAAGGGCTCTGGGGAAAAGGAGGACTGGCATTAGGTGAATTGCTCTTCATAGAATCATAAAAACCTTACAGTGCAGAAAGAGGCCATTTGGCCCATCAAGTCTGCACCGACCACAATCCCACACAGGCCCTACCCCCATATCCCTACATATTTACTCACTAATCCCTCTAACCTATGCATCTCAGGACACTAAAGGGCAATGTTGGCACAGCCAATCAACCTAACCCGCACATCTTTGGACTGTGGGAGGAAACCGGAGCACCCGGAGGAAACCCACGCAGCCACGAGGAGAATGTGCAAACTCCACACAGACAGTGACCCAAGCCAGGAATCGAACCCAGGTCCCTGGAGCTGTGAAGCAGCAGTGCTAACCACTGTGCTACCGTGCCGCCCCTCTTGCGGAGAGCCAGCACAAACACGATGGACCAAATGGACTCTTTCTCCTTCTGTGCTGTAATTGTTCCATAATTCTGGAAGTTCCAGAAACAGAAGAACAGGAGCAGGTCCATCAGCCCACTCCATGCTATTACAGATTTGGCCTCCACGGCCTTTGCCGAAGGGCAATAATCCCATATCACTACTACTTCATGTGAAAATGTGCTTTCCCGGGATGATCCTGAATGGCCCCTCTCTTAATTTAACACAGTGACCTCTTATTCTTGATTACTCCACCAGTTGAAGTAATTTCTCTGCATTTACCCTAGAAGAACACAATCTTTTATATACTCAATCACTTTACCTTCAACCTACTATACCCTCTGGAATTCAATGAATATTTTATGCATTTTATATTGTAGATCTCTCAGTGACTTAAACATGGAGATCCAAGCATGGTTATGGGTTTTATCACAAGTCCAGCTAATTAAAGTAAAATATTTAAGCAAAAACAAGAGGTCACATGGACAAGAGTTTCTGGTTCATTTTTCCATTGCTAATATAAGGACACACAAGAGAGTGGCTACTGCATTTCTATCAATGCTTCAGACTTTTCTGGGGCCTTACACCATTTTAATGGGCACATCAACAATATATGGATAATCAACTGTGCTAAAGAGGGACTTATGAAGCACGTGACTACATTAATTACGAGACTTAATATTTTTCAGGACTTTTTGATTCATGATGAAAACCGTCTGTAATCAGACCTCTACCTTTATTAAAAATCAATAGCATTCGATAAAAGTAGCAGACAAAGGTTAAACTGCAAGATAAAGGCTCATGGAGTTATACTATCATGATAGCTGATTGATTAAAGGACAGGAAGCAGCGAGTAGGGGTTAATGGGGCTTTTTTAAATTGGCAGACTGTGACTAGTTGAATGTTGCAAGGTTCAGTGCTAGGCCTCAGCTATTTACAATTTATATTAATGACTACAAAGAAACAGAGATGTTTGCTGATAATACAAGGCTAGGTGGGAATGCAGGTTGTGAGGAGGCTGCAAATAGATACGGACACGTTAAGCGAGTGGGCAGCAAGTTGGCAGATGAAGTATAATGTGGGGAGGTGTGAGGTTATTTGTTTTGGTCATAATAGAAGAGCAGATTTTTTTTTAAGAAGGCATAAAACTTGTAAAGGTTGATGTTCAAGGAGACTTGCATGTACTATTGCAAGGAACACAAGAAGTTAGAATGCAGGTACAGCAAGCAATTAGGAAGACAAATGGCATTTTGGCCTTTAGACCATAAAACATAGCAGAATTAGGCCACTCGGCCCATTGAACGGCAGAGCACACTCAATCATGGCTGATATTTTTCTCATTCCCATTCTCCTGCCTTTTCCCCATAATCCCTGATCCCCTTATTAATCAAGAACCTATCTATTTCTGTTTTAAAGACACTCAATGACCTGGCCTCCACAGCCTTCTGCGGCAAAGAGTTCAACAGATTTCTCTGGCTGAAGAAATTCCTCTTTATCTGTTTTAAAAGATTGTCCCTTTAGCCTGAGGTTGCGCCCTCTGGTTCTAGTTTTTCCTACTAGTGGAAACATCCTGTCCACGTGCACTTTATCCAGGCCTTGCAGCATTATGTAAGTTTCAATATGATCCCTCTTCATTGTTTTAAACTCTAACGAATATAGACCCAGAGTCCTCAACCGTTCCTCATATGACAAGCTCTTCATTTCAGGGATCATTCCTGTGAACTTCCTCTGGACCCTTGCCAAGGCCAGTACATCCTTCCTGAGATACAGGGCCCAAACCTACTCACAATATTCCAAGTGGGTTCTGACCAGACCGTTATACAGCCTCAGAAGTAAATCTCTCCTCTTGTACTCTAGCCCTCTTGACATGAATGCTGGCATTGCATTTGCCTTCCTAACTGCCAAACGCACCTGCACGTTAACCTTAAGAGAATCTTAACTAAGGACTCCCAAGTCCCTTTGTGTTTCTGATTTCCTAAGCATTTTACCATTTAGAAAATAGTCTATGCCTCCATTCCTCCTTCCAAAGTGCATAACCTCATACTTTTCCCACATTATATTCCATCTGCCACTTCTTTGTCTACTTTCCTAGCCCGTTCAAGTCCTTCTGCAGCCCCCACTTCCTCATTATCTGTCCCTCTACATATTTTTGTATCACCTGCAAACTTAGCAACTGTGCCTTCAGTCCCTTCTTCCAAATTGTTAACGTATATTGTGAAAAGTTGTGGTCCCAGCACTGACCCGAGGCATACCAGTAGGCACTGGCTGCCATCCTGAGAAAGACTCCTGTATCTCCATTCTCTGCCGTCTGCTAGTCAGCCAGTCCTCTATCCATGCCAGGATCTTACCATTAACACCATGGCTCTTAACTTACGTTAACAGTCTCCTATGCGGCACATTGTCAAAGGCCTTCTGGAAATCTAAATAAATCATGTCCACTGGTTCTCCTTTACCTAACTTCCTTGTTACCTCCTCAAAGAATTCTAACAGATTTGTCAGACATGATCTCACCTTGATGAAGCCGTGCTGATTCAGTCCTATTTTATCATGCACTTCCAAGTACTCCGTGATCTCATCTTTAATAACGGACTCTTAAAATCTTGCTAATGACCGAAGTCAGGCCAACCAGTTTATAATTGCCTCTCTGCTGCTTCCTTCCCTTCTTAAAACAGTGGTGCTACATTCGCTACTTTCCAGTCCTCTGGGACTGTCCCTGCCTCCAGTGATTGCTGAAAGATCACCATCAATGCATCCACAATTTCCTCAGCTACCTTTAGCGGATTCAAGTACAAGAATAAGGAAATCTTGTTACAGCTGAAAGGAGCTTTACTGAGACCACTCCTGGCATACTGTGTGCAATTCTGGTTTCCACATTTATGCAATTTGTCTCCACATTCAAGAAAGAATATATTTTCTTCATTGGAGGCAGCATAGCAAAGGTCACTCAGATGAGAGGCTTGTCTTACATTAAGTAACTGAGTACATTGGGTCTATGTTCTCTAGAAATTAGTGAATGAGAGGTTATCTCATTGAAACATTCAAGACTATGAAAGGGCTTGACAGGGTAGATACTGAGATTTTCTTTACCCTGGCTGGGGAATTCAGGATAAAGGGCTGAAATTAGGCGAAATTTCTTTATTCTAAGGGCTGTGAACCTTGGGAACTCCCAGAGGGTTGTGGATGTGCCATTGAATATATTTAAGGTTAAGATGCTTCCAATTCACTACCATTCTCGCTGCAACATATTCTAGTCAGAAATGCTGTGGAAACATTGAGGAACTTAATAAGATCAGTCAGTTGGATAGCTAAGCCAATGTGAATAATTATCTGTTGCAGGAAAAATCTCAATATGTACTACAGATACAAGTGAGAATCTTTCTGGTTTGTACAGTCCAGCTATTCAATTATTTAATGAAATGAACCATGAGAGTAGCTTACCATATTTTCTCCTAAAGTATGGAAGCATCATCTTTTCCTATGCCTACAACTGTTTAAACCTCAAGGTGAAACATGGCACTTGTGTTTCCTTGATAAAAAGTTGCGCAGCAAATATCCCAGTATTCTAGGTTTTCAGTACTAAACTCTTACGTAAATACATTTTAAACTTTATATAAAAATGTTTTAATTCTGTCCATATTGCATATATCATTACCATCAAGCAGCCAGTTGGATTGGTTCATTTTTTTCAGTTCATGTAGAATGATTCGAGTGATGGCAACATCTGGCACGAGCTTCCCCACATCAATAAAGGACTTGGCTAGCAAACCAAACTCTGGAAAACACAAAACACAATTACATTTGTAACCATCCAAAGCCATGACACACGTGCTTTACAAAGTGTAAATTTCTATCTCCAGCTTTCTCTCTCTCGTCGTCTGAACTCATGGTAGAATATGTAACGCGGACATAGTTACACTTATTCACCAATCCTCATATGTTGGCAGGTAAGTCACAACCATTTCCCTCCTTCTACTGTCGGAGTAACTATTTTTTAACCTGTTTTATAGCTAGCTTGCTATTCATTCTGTGAGTCATCCACCGACTCCACAGCTCCTGATGAGTCTTCTTAGTATATTATCACAACCAGAATCATAAAAGGAGCCCATTCAGCCCATCAAGACTGCACCAGTTCACCAAATCAGCATCATGACTTAATGCCATTCTCCTGCCTTTTCCCTCCACACAGTTCCTCTTCAAATAATCATCTAATGCCCTTGATTGAATTATTGAAGGCCTTTTGAAAGTCCACATATATCACATCTGAAAGAATTATTCTGGAGTGCACTTTATTATTAAAATCATTCACTCACATGGAATTACAACTCAATTTGGGATTGTTAATGACTTTTTGCTCAAAACTCATTTTAAAATAATTTCTATCCAGATCTTTCCTATGGGAAAGCTGCTGAAGAATGTGATAGTGTGAAACATCTTTTCCTCACCCTACTCCATCCACCCCAGGTAGATTCCTCACAAAGTGAATGTTACAGCTGACTTGCTGCTCAGTAAGTGCACTGCCACTCTGGCCAATCATCATAGACCCCAGCAGTTTCTGCATTGCATGGAATTCTATTAAGACGAGTGCAGAAATTAAATCTTACATCAACCTTATTTTAGAGGTGTTATATGGCAATGTAAGTAGGCACCACTGTTCAGTGTCCTGAACAGTCACCGTGGCCCATGTAACTGCCTGTGATCTCCAATGTTCTGGGTTCTGCCAAAGGTTGCCTATGCCCATCTAGATAAGAAAACTGTGTCCTAGCATCTGCTCCATGTAGGCAGTGTACCCCTGGGATAAGTGAAATATGAAGGCATTTCCTTCTCCATGTACTGCTATTCTGAATGGCTTAGCACATCCAGTGAGGGAATTTTGTAGTTTTCAATTTTGAAAATAACTATGCCTTTTACATAATGATAGTAATTTGCCATGTTCCCACGTAGCATTATGAACAAGCAGCGAGTATCTCAGCTATCTTTCACATGTCCCATTCAAAATGACTGAGTACAGGCAACCTTGCTACTTTGGTAGTCACCTTTTAAATGGTCATAGAATGATACTGCACTGAAGGAGGCCATTCAGCCCATTGTGCCTCTGCTAGCTTTATGGAAGATAATGGTGACCAGTAAATTTTCATAGATTGTTGTAAAAATCCATCTTAAAGTCCTTCAGGAAAAATCTGCCATCCTTACTTGGTGTGTCTTCAGACCCACAGCAAAGTGGATGACTCGTAACTGCCCTCTGAAATATCTTAGCAAGACACTCAGTTCAAAGGCAAATAGGGACGGGAGACAAGTGCTGGGATGCCCCTATCCCATGAAAAACATTGATCCATATACATGCTGCCTGCTCATTGAGATGCACAGGGCTTTACATCTGATCAAATAATCAGATTCGTAGTGTCATCTGAGTTTATTTCCAGGAACCTATTCTCTGGCCCCAAAGAAAATAAAGTGGTCGTTACCTTACACTTCCATAGTCTTAGGACATGCCAAAGCACTAAATAGCCAACTGCGAACTTCAGATACATAGTTACTATTGTAATCTTGGAATATGGCACCTTATTAATAGACAACAGAATCTTTCACGGGTTTTATTAATGTCAGTTGAGGGGCAACTATTAGCCAAGACACCAGGAGAGTGCACTTGTTTTTCTTGTAACCAGATTGTGTGAACTTTCACATACAAAAGCAGTCAAGGCCTCAGTTCTACATATCACCTGGAAAGACATCACTTCCAACAGTGTGGCACTTTTTCAGTCCTGTAGTGAAGCAGTAGTCTAGACTACTTCCTGAACTCAACCTTTTGGGACTCGAGATAGCATTCTACCAGTGAACCATTGCAGACACAGTATGTTATAAGAACATAAGAAATAGGAGCAGGAGTAGGCCATCTAGCCCTTCGAGCCTGCCCCGCCTATGGCTGATCTGTCGTGGCTCAGTTCCACATTCCCGCCCTCTCCCCATAACCCTTAATCCCCTCTCTTATCAAAAACCCATCAACCCGCGTCTTAAAAATATTTAGCGAGGTAGCCTCCACCACTTCAACGGGCAGAGAATTCCAGAGATTCACCACCCTTTGAGTGAAGAAATTCTTCCTCAACTCTGTTCTAAACCACCCCCCCTTTATCTTGAGGCTGTGCCCCCTAGTCCTACTGTCCTTTCTGAGCGGGAAGAGTCTCTCCACCTCTATCCTATCCATCCCATTCATCATCTTATACGTCTCAATGAGATCTCCCCTCATTCTTCTAAACTCTAACGAGTACAAGCCTAGTTTATTCAGCCTCTCCTCATAGCTCAACCCCCTCAACTCCGGCATCAGCCTAGTAAATCTCCTCTGCACTCCCTCCAAAGGCCAAAATATCCTTGCGTAAGTACGGCGCCCAAAACTGCACACAGTACTCCAGCTGCGGCCTCACCAATGCCCTATACAGCCGCAGCAAGACCTCCCTACTTTTATATTCAATCCCCCTCGCTATGAAGGCCAGCATCCCATTCGCCTTCCTGACCACCTGCTGCACCTTATGTTCCTGCTTTTGACCCATATCGGTCATGTGTCTGAGTGGGATAACACTTTCTCCATAAATGCTGTCAAATTCTTGAGTCTCCTAACTTTAACTTCCTGTTAAATCATAAACCCACATAGCAGCATGTTTTCCTGATACATAGTCCATATCATTGGCAGAATTAACACAAAAGAATGCAGCCTTGCGTATCACCATGAATTGTTTGACATTCACTTTTGCCCTTTTATAATGACTGCCTAATAAATTTAATGCCCGGAAAAAATAACATCCTCCCTTTTAAAATTTGGAGTAGGTCCATAATTATCCACTTGGTCAAAGAAGAGCAGAAATCTACTGCAATAGCACAACTCACATTTAAGTAACATCAAGTCAACGACCAACATTCCCATACTACTCAGACAATCCCTTTTTACACCCACCCATATTCTTCTCATCTTGTCTTTGCTCATCTACAACTGTCAAGCCTTTGACTGTAATCAAGTAATAAAACATTAAAACCTTTCCAATGCAACTTAAATCAAGTGATAAAGGTAACTCAACTGCCAGGAATGCAAACGTCACTTTTGTAATTTAAACACTCCTGTTTTTCACAATGGACCTTCTGTTTTGAGCCTTTCCTCCCCCTTTATACTGGGTCGGTACATATTTAAAAGAAGTTCATCTCCTCCAGTTCTGATAAAAGGTCACAAAGGGAAAACTTAACTCTGCTTTCCTCTCCATAGATCCTATCTGGTCTGAACGTTTCCATATTTTCTAAATTCAGATTTCCAGCATTTTCCTTTTCACTTCCAGAATAAACTGCATTATTGAAGTTAATCTCAATCTGAAAAATTTAAGCACTTTAAAAAAAGATAGATTTGGCTTTCAGCAAAGAAAACAAATGCGATCAAAGAGCACAGATAACTGCCGAACTTAGATTCACCTTTATGCAGAAGGGATTAGTGATGTGATTTGTACAAAAGGAATGCAGTATTTGCTATAAATTAACATGATTGTGTGTGGGAGAGAAAACAAACTGTTTTAACAGTAATTTCCTTGGTCTCACCATCATATTATCCCTCTGATGCAAAATACATAAGAGAAAAGAATTCAGTATTCAAGGAGTCTGTGGAGATCAGTGGTAAAGACAATATTGAACGTGAATAGTAACCATGCAATACTGAAATTTTAATACCCAGAAATGAGGAGTTATACATTCTGTTGCTGGGTGGAGAAACAGAGAGAAGCAGATGTCATTGATAAGACAACACCCATCATACTCATGCAGGCCAAGCAATCTAAACTGGCAAAAAGCAATGTCGGTAGCAGATATCTTTGTTCAACTTGTCCAACACAGCAAAACGATTATTAACCCAACTTTAATTCATTTTCTAACCTGACACTTCAGTCACAAAGAGTTGGAATGGGTTTCTATTCAAGAACAAAATGCATTTTTAGGCAAAACAGTGTTAGAAGTTAAGCTGAATTCCTTGTGACTCAGCAAAATATTAGGTACTTGTTGGAGTAAACCAGAAATTAAAAGATACAAGATGGTTACCTAGCACAAAATGGACCCTGTGAAAAGACATTAAGATGTGCTGACTTGGGCACAGACATTGCACAATGAGTTAGTGTCTAATTATTAGAGGAAATGAATCAGACCTCGAGGCCCAGATGACCACCTTAGCTTGAGGTAAGGCAGAACCAAAACAACGAGTTTTGTTAACAAGATCAGTCATTGAAAGGTCATAAACGTATAACAATGTGCTAACTGCTAATGTTTGCACTTGTCTACTCTCCAAAACGTATAATGATGTGCTAACTGCTAATGTCTGTACTTGTCCACTATTTGAAAGTGTATAAAAGAAGCTCAGCTCCATTTTGAAGTTGAGGTGACTGCGAGCACCGCGGAGAGCACAGCGCTTCTCCCAAAGCTTTGTCCGATAAATTCACGTTGAATCTTTAAATCTGACTCCAAGTGGCGATTTTCCCATAACAGTACTCAAGGCACTACACAGCTGCAGCATAGCAGTTGGTGCTAGAACTTGATTCATGTTAATTAATTGCTTAATATAAACTGCAGTGTTGCAGATCATCAACTGACTATCACCAGATAAAATAAAACTTACTGTGCCAAAAGTGCAAAGCTTAGCTGTAATGTAACATGGCAGGGACACCATATTTGTCACCTTCATCTAACAGGACTTTATTTTTAAATCGGAAAAAATGGAGAGCCGTGTTGTGGATTCAAATTCAACCCTGAAGAGACATCAGGAAAACTAAATTAGGCCAACATGCCACTGCAGTACCGAGGGAATTCTGCACTGTCAGAAGTACCTTTGCATGTGTTTAGTCTAGCTGAGGAATGATTGCTGAGATGTTGGTATGTCCAAACAATGACTGGTTCATCATATGCAATTAAACTATGTACAGATACTCGTGACTATATTTAATACTGCTGGAGCCATCAACATTCTCCCCATTCAACTCTTTATCATGTGTTCTCTTACAGTCATTATGGGAGGTGCTGTGGGTCATCAGTAGAACTATATAAAACCACAATCTGCAAACTCCTGGCCTGGCATATCCCCTACAATACCATTATCATCAAACCAGGGGATCAACCTTGGTTCAATGAATGCGTGATGCAGCACCAAACATACATAAAATGAGTTGTCAACTAAGGGCAGGGCTACTTACAGGCCAAACAGTGAAAGCAGCATGGGAAAGACAGAGCTAATCAATCCAGATCAGATCTGGGCTCTTGCAGTCCTGCCACATCCAATCATGAATGATGTCGAACAATTAAATAACTTGCTGGAGAAAGAAGCTCCACAAATACCTCAATCCTCAATGGTGAGGGAGACCAACACATTAAATGTAAAAGACAAGGTTGGAGCACCTGCAACAATCTTCAGACAGAAGTGCCAAATGGATGATCTATCTCAGCCTCCTCTCTAGGTCCTAAGTATCACAGATGTTAGTCTTCAGCCAGTCTGATTTATTTCACATGATATCATGACTGAAGGCATTGGATACTGCAAAACTATGGACTCTGACAACATTCCAACAATATTACTGAAGACTTGCACTCCAGAACTAGTTGTGCCCTGAGCCAAGCTGTTCCAGTATGGCTACAACACTGGTATCTACCCGGCAATTTGAAAACTGCTTAAATACGGCCTATCCACAAGAAAAAAGAGAACAAATACAACCCAGCCAACTACCATCCCATCAGTCTACTCTTGATCATCAAAGTGATGGAAAGAGTCATTGACACAGCTGTCAAGTGGCATGTACGCAAGAACTTGCTCACTGACAACTCAGTTTGGGTTCCGCCAGGGTCACTCAGCTCCTGACCTCATTACAGCCTTGGTCAAAACATGGACAAAAGAACTGCACTCAAGTGGTGAGAGCAACTGCTCTCAACGTCAAGACCACATTTGATGGAGTGTGGCATCAAAGGGCCCTAGAAAAACTGGAGCCAGTGGAAATTACAAGAAAATATTAATTGAAGTCAAATCTAGCACAAAGGAACATTGGTGTGATTTTTGTAGGTCAATCATGGCCCTTGGACATCACTACAAATGTTTGTCAGAGTAGTGTCCCAGGCATAACCATCTTCGGCTGTTACATCAATGACCTTCCCTTCATAAGGCCAAAAAGTGGGGATGGATGTTCAACACCATTTGTGACTCCTCAGAGACTGAGTTAGTTCCTGTCCATTGCAGCAAGACCTCAACAACATTCAGGCTTGGCTGATAAGTGGGTGTAGATTTAATGGGCCAAATGGCCTCTTCTGCACTGAGGGATTCTATGACTAACATGGAGCTATAATCACTGCTCCATCACAGTTGCTGGGTGAAAATCCTGCAACTCCCCAACAGCACTCTTGAATGTTCCTACAACATACGGACTGCAGGTTTTCAAGACGGTGACTGACCACTTATCTTCTCAAGGGCAATTAGGAATGGACAACAAATGCTAGTCTATCCAGCAACATTCACATCCCATGAGCCGAAAACTACGAAGAAGTGCAAACCCTTGTTATTTCTATTAAATAAATAGCATTCCAACCCACGCCACGATTGAAAAGAAAAAACCATAAAGAAGCGTAAACAGCAAAGATCTCCATGTAACACTGAAAAAAAAGTTTCCCATAGATATATATCCCCTGCTGCTTGTATATTAAACATATTACCACAACTATGGTTCATAATGGGACAGTTCCAAAGTTACTTGACAACTCCTGATAAACACAACACCGCTGTATGCCCAATTCAGCAACAAGTCCAGCACTGCTTCTTCATTCACAAATCAATTTAAAAGCTGAATGTACAGGCAAGCCTGGCTGGCTCTACCACTGGGGAAACCCATGATGTAGACTCAGAATTCTACAGATATGGTAGCCTTGTGGTAACGTTACTGGAATAATTATCAGAAGAAAACAAATTCAAATCCTAAGTTTGAAAATTCACTCTTACATTGAAAAATTTGGGAAAAGCTGGCATCAGTAAAAGTGGGCCTGCCAAAATTAAAATTAAGCTTATTCAAAATCCTGCTAGTAGGATCGTAACTCACACCAAGCACTATTCACTCGCCACCCATGTTTGCTGCTTTACATTGGATCTGGGTCCAGCAATGTCTTGTTTTCAAGCCTTCTATGGGCTTTGCACCTCTCCATGTCTGTAAAATCCTCCAGTTGACAACCTGCCAGTATTTCTGCACTCCTCAAATTTTGGTCCCTTGTGGATTGCTGAGTTTCATTGTTCCCCCACTGGTGACAGTCAATGCATGGCAAGGGTGCTAAGAATCAGAGTTCTCTCCCAAAACCTCTTTACCTCTCCATCTGTTTTATTAAAATCGTTTTTAAAACCTACCTCTTTGACCAAGCTTTTGGCCACCAACCTACTATCTCCTCTCATGGCTTGGTTTCAAATTTTAGTTGAGAATGCTCTAGTGAGGTGCCTTGAGATATGTTGTTATGTTAAGAGAATGTTATGTTGTAACAAGTTGCATTTACAACCAAGATTTAAATTTTTTTAAAAAAAATCACTGATTTATCATAAGATCATGTACCCACACTAAGGAAGGCTTAATTAATTTTAAGATTGTATTTCTGACTATAGAGGGTTTGCAATTCCAGCTAAATGAAATACCTATAAGTACTCAACAAACTTATGCCTTTCCTTCCGAGAACTGCAAAAGAAACTCAAAAAAACAAAGAAATTTTTCCTCAACTCCATCTCGAAAGTAGCAGTAATCCTTTTCCTGGCCTATTGCAAAAGCTGTCCTCACTTCATGAGTTTCGAACGATTGTTATTCTTTACACAATCCTTCACATTTTGTCAATTTAAAATAGCTTTAAAAAGCAGTGTTCATTTCCCTTTACGTACTGAAAAAAAGGTAGATTTTTTTTCCTCCTCTTCACTAATCAGTGATTGTTCTACATGAGAACAACTTATCTCTCTGCAAAGTCCTGTTCCAGATTGTCAGGAGCATAAGTTTAATGTTGAGAGACAAACTATATGGATGTTCAAAGGGCAGTAAACAAATACAGCAATACAATTTCCCTTAGCAGTTATGACAGCTTTTGTTAACATTATGCCTTCAACTTTGCAACTGCTGTATTTTTATTGTGAAACATATCGCAAAAAATCAGGTCACTATTTCCCGAACGACAAAGCCTTGTTTTAAATAAACAACTTGTGCATGCAGCAGTCAGTGTGCACACAGCAAACTTTTACAAATAAATGAGATAACCTGCTTTTAGTGATAAATATCGGTCAAAACAGCAGTACAGCTAATTCAAAAGCAAAATACTGTAGATGCTAAAAATCTAAAATAAAAATAGTTTCTGATGAAAAATCAATAGCCTGAAACATTAACGCTGTCTCTCCCCCCAGATGCTGCCTGACCTGCTGAGTATTGCCAGTGTTTTCTGTTTTTATACTAGGAAAATAACCTGTTCTTCTTTGAACATTGCCATGGAATCCTTCTAATGCCATAACCATTCAACGATTCTCCCTGGGTACCTGGAGAGAGGAAAGTTGTAGGACTGCAAAGAGAGAGCAGAGGAATTGAACTATTTATTCTAGAGAGCCAACATGGGTCCAACAGGCTGAATGGCCTCTTTCTGTGCTGTAAATGTTTATGATTCCATGTTTTCACATTCATTTGAAAGGAAAGAAACATGAAATCTCAGTTTAAAGCCTTATCAGATAGTGGCACTCTCCATGCTGCATTTATTTGTGTCACAATTACACTTACATTAACACTGCAATGACGTTACTGTGAAAATCCCCAAGTCACCACACTCCAGCACCTGTTTGGGTACACTGAAGGAGAATTCAGGGTGGCCAATGCACCTAACCAGCACGTCTTTCAGCCTGTGGGAGCAAACCAGAGCACCCAAAGGAAACCCATGCAGACTCCACACAGACAGTGACCCAAGCCAGGGATTATTAGACTGAATCATGTGCTCAAGTCTCTGAAAATGGGGCTTATACTCAACTTTCAGACTCAGAATCCAGAGAGGGAGGGAGCGGCTGCCACTGCAATAATAATACAAAAGCATCTCGCCTGGATACTAAAAAGATGTTCTGGAGATCATGCCAGCCAGAAATGTCTCTGTCCACAGACGCTGCCTGACCTGAGCATTTCCAGCATTGTGTTTTCCTCCTTACTGACAATAACAAAACGGTTTCACAATGGGTTAATATGGCCTGAAGCCCTCAGCCAAAGTGTTCTGTTTCTTAAGTGGGCTTAACCGGGTTTCACGCATCTCTTCGAGATTCTCGTCTCAAATAATCAAAAAAAAGGCTTATTTTAACCGGCACAATTTCTAAATTAAATTGCGCACACACGACTCAAAGCTGCAAACGTTGCTAAAACCGTTGATCTCAGTGATGCTGAGTTAAGCGGGAAGGCTGGCTAGCGGCAGGCTCTTTGCACTGACCCGGGGGGAGAGGGTTCAGGCACTCAGCCCGCCGGGGAAGCCCTGTACGCCGGCTGAGGAGAGAGGGGCGAGCCGCTGCTCCCGGTACCTGTCTCGTCGAGGATGTTGGCCCGCAGCAGCTCTCCACTGGACAGGTGCTTGAGTCCGAAGGTGTTGACGATGCGCTCGGACACGGTCCCCTTTCCCGAGCCGGGAGGGCCCATGATAATGGCACGGAACAGCAGCCGGGCCCCCATGTCTCAGCATGGAGCCAGCCCCCCACACAGCACTGCCACGTCTGCTGAGGGCGGCCAGCCGGGCTGCAACCGCTACCAGCCCGGGCTGCTGCACCGCCGCTGTCCCTTGGACTTTACACAGAGCTTCTTCACAGGAAGTGACACTGGGTAGGGAGGAGGGAAGAGCTGAGGAGTTACAATCTAGCTGTGGCAAATCAAGTTGGGTGCGCCCTGTGAATGCTTTAAACAAGGGTTTAATGTTGCGTAATCAGGGGGTACAATGACAAGGGGGTGTCATTTATATGGTGTAAAACTTTAGAACGTTTATTTTGTTACTGTCATAAGTAGGCTTACATTAACACTGCAACGAAGATACTATGAAAATCCCCTAGCTGCCACACTCGGGCGCCTCTTCAGGTACACTGATGGAGAATTTAGCATGGCCAATGCACCTAACCCGCAGATCCTTGGGTTGTGGGAGGAAACCCACACAGACATGACAGAATCTGCAGATTCTGCACAAATAGTCGCCCAAGCCGGGAGTCGAACCCGGATCGCTGGCGCTGTGAGGCAGCAGTGTTAACCACTGTGCCACCGTGCTACCCATATATAGTGTAATCAGGTATACACAGTAAGAAGTCTCACAGCACCAGGTTAAAGGCCAACAAGTTTATTTGGTAGCAAAAGCTACTAGCTTTCGGGCCACTGACCCTTTGTCAGGTGAGTGGAGAGTTCTGATCACAAACAGGGGATGTAAAGACACACACTGAGTTTACAGAATACCGATTAAAATGCAAGTTTTTACAGCTAATCAAGTTTTAAAAATGCAATGTGAGTGGAGATAGCCCAATTCTGCACACGTGAGGACTATCAGTTTCTGCTCAGCAACTCTGCGCTGTCGCAAATCAGTTCTGCTCAGCACAGAGTTACGCACGCGAGGACGGCCTCAGTTGGGATCTTGGGTTCATGTCACACTATTTGTAACCCCCATAACTTGCCTGGGCTTGCAAAATCTCACTTACTGTTCTGTCTGGAGACAATACACATCTCTTTAACCTATGCTTAATGCTATCTCCACTCACATTGTCTGCACCTTTAAGACCTGATTAGCTGTAAAAACTCACATTCTAATCAGTATTCTGTAAACTGAGTGTGTATCTTTACATTCCCTGTTTGTAATCAGAACTCTCCACTCACCTAACGAGGGGTCAGAGACCCGAAAGCTAGTGGCTTTTGCTACCAAATAAACCTGTTGGACTTTAACCTGGTGTTGTGAGACTTCTTACTGTGTTTACCCCAGTCCAACACTGGCATCTCCACATCGTAATCATGTATAAATAGGGGTATAATGATGGGTATAAACAAAGGGTGTAATTGGGTCATGTAATTTGTGAGGTAAAAACAGGGGATGTAGTCATTGTTGTAATTTGGAGAGGGTGGAGGGGACGTTATCAAGGGGGAGTGAATATAATCCAGAAAGAGACAAATGTAAATCCAGGAGGAGTTTAGGACACAAGTAAGCACTGGCTAAATCAATGGTGGGCAACCTGCAGCCAGTGGGACCATGCAGCCCAACTAAGTTCTGAATGTGGCCCACAAGATACTTTATTAACTGTTGCCCATGTGCAGGGTAGCCACATTCTGCTGGTTTCCATCCATGGTTTTTTTCAGCTGGCATGGCTGAGCTTATATGCACATAAGGCAAAGGCAAATGACGTGCAGTGCATGCTGATTGCACACATTGACTATGAAAATTGTCTGCACCTGCGTTCAATCAAGCATAAATATTTATTTTTAACCACTTCTGCAATTTATGACATATTTGGCATGTATTAAATGTATTTTATCTTATTTCAAGGGTCAGAACAAACATACCAATTTCAATCTTGAGCCCTACCGAGATGAAGGGCCACTCATACAATCTACTCACTAGCCTGCATTGCCCATCTATCCGTTCATCATTCATTTGTGTTCTGCCTGAAGACTCATTACTTCCCAATGTGTCAACTTGAGCAGATTATTTTCCCCAGTGGTGGTTTGCCATTACTTTCTATTTCCTGAGGTAGGCGAGTAGGCAGGTCCAAGTCAAACCCAAATCGAACCTGTGTTGTTGGTGTTATTCTAAACCACACACTAGCCATCCAGTCAACTGAGCTAACTAGCCAGCGAATATAGCCCAGTCTGGTGAAATATTTTCCAGCCAGTTCAATTTCATAAAATCCCTATAGTGCAGAAGAAGCCATTTGGCCCACTGAGCCTGCATCAACTTTCTGACAGACAACCTTACCCAGGCCCTTCTCCCCTCTCTATTCCAGGATGCCCACACATTTACCATGTTAATCCCATCTAACCTACATATTTTGGGACCCTAAGGGTCAATTTAGCATGGCACATCTTTGGACTATGGGAGGAAACCTTCCACACACCTGACGAAGGCACACCGTTTCCGAAAGCTTGTGGGATTACTATCAAATAAACTGGTTGGACTTTAACCTGGTGTTGTGAGACTTCTTACTGTGTTTACCCCAGTCCAACGCAGGCATCTCTACATCATGGAAACCGGAGTACCCAGAGGAAATGCATGCAGACAGAGGGAGAATGTGCAAACTCCACATAGACAGTGACCCCAGGCCAGAATTGAACCTGGACCCCTGAAGCTGTGAGGCAGCAGTGTCACCCTTAA
The DNA here is from genome assembly GCF_965287045.1 of Carcharhinus amblyrhynchos. Taxonomy (NCBI): domain Eukaryota; kingdom Metazoa; phylum Chordata; class Chondrichthyes; order Carcharhiniformes; family Carcharhinidae; genus Carcharhinus; species Carcharhinus amblyrhynchos. Next base: position 23,248,613 of record NC_137328.1, on the reverse strand, counting down.
TTTGTACTTGATAATGTTATGTAACTGCACAAATTATGCTAAATTTTAGGAGGATAGAATTTTTATTTTTATGACATCTCAAAGCACTTCACAGTCAATGAAACTGACTTTTCTAACTGGATACACTTGTAACATGGAAAAATATTACAGCCAATTTGTATAAGGCAAGATTTCATGAAGAGCAAGTATACAACTGACCAAATAAGCAAGGTAGCATGTACAAATGTTGGCCAGGTCACTGACACACCTCAAGACAAAGACACTGGATGGTCCACATCCAAACAATGGTAACTCTGACATTCCAAACTTTGTGAGAAATGACCATGTTTCTTAATGAGGTCAAGTTCACCACTAACAGCATCCTGGGGTTATCATTGACCAGAAACTGAACTAGCCATATAAATACTTTGGCTATCAGAGTACATCAAAGGCTAGGAATTTTGCAGTGAGTAACTCACCTCCTGATCACCACCACCACCTCCCACCCCACCCCCGTACTCTCCATTTGCCTGGATGAGCACAGCTCCAACATCATTCAAAAAGCTCAACGCCATCCAGGACAAAGCAGCCTTCTTGATTGCTATCCCTTTCACAAACATTCAATCCCTCCACCACCGACGGACAGTGGCAGCTGTGTGTAATACAGGAACTCACTTAGGTTCCTTCCTGAGTTCCAGGGAGCACCTTCCAAACCCATGACCACTACCATTGAGAAGGACAGAAACAGCAGACACCTAGGCACAAAACCACTGGGAGGTTCCCACCCCCAAGTCATTCACCACCCTGACTTGGAAAATATACTGCTGTTCCTCCACTGTTGCTGGGTCAAAATCCTGGAATTCCTTTCCCAATAGCACTGTGCGTAAAACTACACCACAGGGATTTCAGTGGTTCAAGAAGGCAGCTCACTTCCATTTTCTAAAGGGCAACTAGGGATGGGCAGTAAATGCGGGCCTGGCCAGTGATGCTCACATCCCACAAAATGAATTTAAAAAGTCTACAAATTGAATAGTATTTTAATGATCCCTATCGTGTAGGAGGAGGTCATTCAGCCCATTGGTCTGCATCGACAAAATTTTCATCAAGGCTCTAGCCCCATAACTCCACATATTTACCCTGCTAATCTCACAACACTAAGAGACAATTTAGCATGGCCAATCAACCTAACTTGCACATCTTTGAACAATGGAAGGAAACCAGAGCACCTGGAGGAAACCCATGCAAACATGGGGAAAATGTGCAAACTCCACACAAACAGTCTGAAGCCGGAACTGAACCCAAGTCCCTGGCGCTGTGAAGAAGCAGTGCTAACTACAGCGCCACCATGCCACCCATATAGATCATTTAGATACAAAATCTTTTTCAAATATGTTTTATTCAAAGTGGAAAGTTTAGACTTTGGTAAAGAAACACTTGCATTTACATCACACCTTTCACAACTTCAGGACATTCTAAAGTACTTTACAGTCAATGACATACCTTTGAAGTGTACATATTGCACTTTATTTCTTTCCCATATCTCATGGTATACAAGGCAGTCACAGCACATGCTTAAGTCTGCTTCCACAGGTAGCTTTTCCTGTTGCCAGACACTGTAGCTTGAGGAGTATCACTCTGCACCAAACATGGCTGACCAGGAGATTTTCCTCCTTTAAATCCATACCAGCAGAACAGGCATTATAGTTTGATAATCAACTCGTTTGGCCACATTGTGAATACACCTTCCCTGGCTATCAAGTCTGAACCTGGAGCTTCTGGCTCAGAGGCAGTGACAATACTCATTGCGTCAAAGACCTCCACTTACAGCACTAAAAGCTCCTACATTCACCTTAAATCATACAAGCATTTTCCTTTTCTCTCTTAATAGACTGTGGGCCAAATCTAAAAAAAATGCATTTCCATAGTCCCCTCCATGGAAGTATTTCAAATTTTCACCATTGTTAGTTTAGAGATCACATCACAGAAATCATTGTTGCCATTCTCAAAAAGTGTGCATTTTATTATTGGAAATATTGTTATAAAATAAGCAGGAAATTGCATGAAAAGCCAGAGTGATTGGCTATCTTCAAGTCATTAATGTCAACCCTGCTGAGCTCAGTACAGTGAACAGAATCCTGCACTGATGTGTTGATATTGCAGACAAACTTAAGACTTGGTAAGAGCAGCATAAAATAACAATAAACCAGCAATTTATGCTAGAGTCTAGGAGTGTTGTTGGAGGAACGCCATCTCCATGCAGAGACTTGTTCTTTGCTTGGTGGGAGGGGTGTTTCATGCTGCAAAGGCATATGTAGCTTGCATCAATAAATATTTACAGATAACAGTCTTCAGGATATGTTCACCAAATCCAAACTGTCAATAGTGTGGTCGGTGGTTGTCATTACTACAGGATTGTTAGTACTCTGAAGATTAAATGTGAAGCTCCACAGAGATTGAAAAGGCAGTTTACATTGACACTCTGCCAGATGATGAACAAGACCAGATTTACAATCTAGCTGTTGAACATCAGACTGCCTTCGCCAATTATGATTTTGATGACATCCCTCAACTCTTTAGTTGCTACAACAACTTTGTTAATAATAGCAAAAACAGTGTGACTTTTCAGTTTCTGAGCAGTTGCATCAATATTTTAGAAGAATTGCTGCCATTTATCAAAGTAACCAGGGTAACCAGTAGGTTCATCATCTTTTAAGCATTTACTTCATGCAGCCATCATTCTTTGCTTGTGATTAGATCAACTATCTTTCAGCATATTAGCTTCAGGTGTGTAGCTTGAAAGACAGTTGTCCTTATATCAATGCAGAATTACAAGCTGGACAATTTGTTGCTCAGAGCCAACAAGAGTATGGCTTCTCTCAGTGTATGTAATCAAGTTATTGAACAGCCAGCCAGCTGTGACTCCAAGGCAAAGGGAGGTTTGACAGGATTTGCTCTCAATAAGGGAACTTTACAAACATGCACCGAGGGATGAGTGGTCATAGAATGTCAACAAGATTGTGCATTGACTTAGACAAGAAGGAAGCATAATGAAAAGGGTGTGAGGAATATGGATGCCATTCAAAATATGATTTGATTCTTTTGATCCTTCCTTGAAGACGCTTGTATACATCAGGCTAAGTTACACCACCATCTATAGTCAAGGGTTTTACAGAGGCTGAGGAAAAGGGGAAGAAAAGGTCATGATCTTTTGTCAGAAGCAACCACTACATCAAGATGGCAAGATTCATGACCCTGTCAAGAAAATGTGAGTGCAGACCTTAAAGGACACAAGAAAATGTACAGTAACCAAAGTAAAGGATAGGGAGGTGCTCTGCAAACTGAACAAAACTTCTTTGTCACACTATGGGGGCAATACTCCCAAAAAGGGACCTGAGTTCAATTCCTCGCTTGGGACACTATCTGTGTGGAGTTTCCACATTCTCCTTGCATCTGTGTGGGTTTCCTCCGGGTGCCCCGGTTTCCTCCCACAGTCCAAAGATGTGCAGGTTAGGTTGATTGGCCATGCTAAAAATTGCCACTTAAGAGTCCTGAGATGCATAGGTTAGAGGGATTAGTGGGTAAATATGTCGGGATATGGGGGTAGGGCCTGGGTGGGATTGTAGTCAGTGCAGGTTCTATCGGCCAAATGGCCTCTTTCTGCACTGTAGGGTTTCTATGATTCTACGAAAAAGTTCTAAGTGCTGAATTTGTGGAAAAAATGGTGTAAATCATGCTTGTTTTTTCAGTGCAACTTCAGACTTGAATCTCCCACATTCTGCAATGCAGAGGTCACAAGTGGGAATATCATTAAAAGCTCGAGGGGCGGGGGGGGGAGGTGCCTAGTCATGCCAAAGAGGCTGAAATCAGCAGGATGAGCGGGAACCTGCGCATTCGCACATCTCTGGGAGATCGCTGAAAAGACTCCAAGCATCGAGATCACTGCCCTCCAACACCCACAGACATCGCTGGCCCCCACACAGACATCACTGGTCTCATCGCTGGACCTGCCTCCCCCTCCATATGGACATTACTGCCCACTCACCCCATCTCCCCATCCCCCATACGGATGGACATGGCTGCCCACTCACCCCATTCCGCCCTCATATGGGCATGGCTGCCTGCTCACCCCTTCCCCCATACAGACATGGCTGCCTGCTCACCCCATCTCCCATATGGACATGGCTGCCCACTCTCACTCCATCCCGCCCCTCTTATACAGACATGGCTGCCTGCTTACCCCCTCCTCCCCATACAGACATGGCTGGTTGCTCACCCCATCCCCGCACTGAGCTGGATAATGCAGGTACCCCATCCCTCCTGCCATAAACATACTGACCTCACTGCTACGCTGCAGAGAACTCACGCTGTGCTACCATGCACACCCCCAGCTTGCGAGTATTCCCTCTGTTGAATGGGAACCCTGAGTATTTCACACCTCCCTCCCCGGCCCCCACCATCCCCCTGCCCCCTCCTACTCCAGCCCCCACCACCCCCCTGCCTCCTCCCACCCCAGCCCCCCACTCCACCCTCCCCATCCCAGACACAGCAACTTATTGATTGGGAGCATTGCACCCCTCTGGAAACAGCAGCTTGTTGAGTGACAGCCAATCAGAATCCTGAGGGATGCGTGACACTCAATTGAGATCGGCCTTCAAAATTTCTCACAAGGAATTGTTGCCATCTGGTTCATGACCGGCTAAAGTCAATGCATGTGCACTCCCCTCACAAGCCGGAGCTGTATATAAGCTGCAAGAATGGAACCAGTCATGTCACAAGGACATCTTCAAAGAGAGCAGGCCCCTCCCCCTCCCCCTCCCCCTCCCCATTCCCATTCACTGAGGCTGACCAGGCCTGCCTGTTTGATTCTATAGAGAAGATCTTCCCCAGTCAGGCCCCTTACCCAAGAGGTACAGCTGTGAAGACATTGGGGAGGAGGTGGTGGATGCTATAAAAGTCAGGAGAATGACATCTTGGTCTGGCCAGCAGTGCAAGAAGAAACTACTACCTTTTTTTGGGCAGTAAGGGTGAGTGAGCATCCCACTTTGAAACCTGCATGTGGTTGTCATGAATCTCAAACCATGCCTAAACACCTGAAGGGCATGCAACAAGGCCCCTTTCCCCCAGGAAAGCATCTAACCCCTTTCCCTCATCCCTCAACGAGCACTGCTCAGTGGTTGATCCTTTTCCCTGAAACTGCTAACACACTGTCTGCCAGGCACACCATGCACTTCAATATACTAATGTTGCTACCCACATTATGTTCTCACAGGAGAAAAGCATGCACAATCACTGTGAGAGAGCACAGGTGGTGTGCCTGACCTGTGGCAACAGATAGAGCTGGCAGGGAGTGATGGGGCATCCAGAATGGTGACAGACAGCCAGATCAGTGTCCAGCATGCAAGTGAGTATCAGCGTAGCCCTCAACCGAGGTCCTCTTTGAAATGTGAGATGCTGCATAGAATGATTTACCTCCCTTCCCCTAATGCGTGTTCTTTATTGCAGCCCTGGACCCAGATGAACTTATCCTTTGGGTGTTGCTGTTCAGCAAACTCCCCACAACCCCCTGGACGACACCTCGGAGGGAGACTCTGAAGAATCCTCCGAGAACTGCACCAGTGAAGCAGCACCAGCATCTACCACACAACCCACCAACACAGGCTATCACCAAGGTGATTCCTTTCAGTCTTGAGGCTTTTGAGTCACTTACTGGTGAGCGCATCACAGACACTGATGCACATCGGGTGGAGGTGGTCACATCCGAGGGCTCGGGCAAATGGAAATCTGCCGGAGACAAGGATTCAGCTGCCGGGCCTTGGGGTTTGTTCATCCTAAGACTCGTTTAGATACATCAGCAAACCTGGAGAGTTATGGATGGGCTATCAGCAACCATGCTGTGACTGCAAGGCTGTTTAGAAGAGTCAAACAGTGTGCTGTTCTCAGCACCACCTCCTGCAATGTGGGTGAACCAGGCCAAAACTGCAAGGGTGGCAACTGCAGTGGAAAGTCTGGCTCAGGGATCTGGCCTCATGGATTGCAGGGTCCAGGCCATCCTGGGGACACAGTGGGCCAAGGGCGAGGGTGTCATGGTCTGCATAGACCCAGCACCACCCTAATCCCTCACTTGGGCCAGTACTCCCATTTGTGGATGCTGGCAACCACACAATCTGTACTGCCATGCATGACCTGATTAGGTTGTGTGAAATTCCTATCATGACAAATGCTAGCAGATTTTGCAGGTTAATGTGCAGTTGTGGGCAATGCACATACTTGAGCCATTGCTACGTGTGCAACTGCAGCATCTATTACAGGCATATGTTGCTGGTCTGTGTCACAGGGCAGGGACAGACTGCAAAGCAGCAGCAGATGTTTAGAACAACTAAGAAGACTTCGTGTTCTGTTTAGAAACCCTACGGTACAGAAAGAGGACGTTGGGGTCATCGAGGCTGTACCAACCACAATCCCACCCAGGCCCTAACCTCATATCTGTACATATTTTACCCTCTAACCTCTACATCTACAGTCACTGTGTGCCCAGTGACTGCAGATTCCATGCAGCCCAAGTCTGAATCTCTGCACCCCAGCCTGTAGCAGCAGCCACTTCATCTGCTTAGGCCTCAGTCAGCACATGGTGCACTCCACTCCTCCAAACACCACCACCACCGCCCCCTGCCGCCACTCCCCAGAACTCCAGCACTCAATGCAGTCCCTGACCACACCCTGTGGCAAGTCAGTGCGACTGCATAGTGCCCTCACAGGAAGGCTGAGTGGGACTCCTTCAGGGCCCCTCCCCCACAGAGCTCTGAGAAAATAGAAGCTCCCCCACCTCATATCACTAGTCCACAGGCCAGCAGCTGAAGACAGCCAGGAGAAAGCCCACAGGGCCTGCCTGCAACATCCCCCGCTCTCTGCTCACTTCAGGTCCACAGCACTTACCACCTCATGCCAGTTTAACGCTGCCACGCCAGGTTCAAACCTTTATATCCCTAATTCGATTAGCGCCAAAGTAACATCATGCCAAAGAGATGGAAGACGCTAATGTGGGTGGCAACCGTGTCGCTCCTGATAATGGCATGCTAAAGATTGGAAGTGATGCAAATTAGCGGTAGGCCAGTGTTCAGTGCGGTCCAACAGAGGCACTTTTTTCTGGTTGGGAGATGCGCACAGGTTGTAAACACCCATGGGGATCCCGTGAAATGGCCGACACACACACTTCCTGGCCTGACCTGCCAAAAAATTAGTGGATCGGAATGGGAGCAGTAAGAAAGCGAACACTGGATGAAATGCTGGTTCATAAATTGGGAAAAGGTACCTGTACTGCTAGCTAATTATGATGGATCCCTTATACAGATAAACAAAGCCAAGTTCTTGCACTTTTTATGAGGGATCAGTTAACCCACCCAATTGTGATATCAAATTGTATGAAATGGGATGCTATGGGATTGATTCAAGCATGAAGCCACAATCAACATTTGGACAGTTTGCTGACCAAGTACTGAATTCTTTGATATAAGCAAAGATGGATAATTGAGAGTGATCTGATTTGTTCTAGACAAATAAGACTAACAACATCAAGACTGGTGACAGGGGACAAGAAATTAGTTGGAGGCAAACAAATCAGAAAAATGTTCTCTTCCAGCTAGAAAATGCAAATGCAGTGGGAGAAAGTAATGGGGGAAGTATGGGGAGCTCCTCGACTCCTGGATAATTTGAAAAAGGCATGAGGCTTGAACATAGTTCATGGATATGGCAACATTGGGTATCGTTACCTAAAAAGCTGACTTGCAGAGTGTGATAGGCAGGCATAGTGTATACGTTAAAAGAAACAGCAATTGGGGTTGGGGTGGGGGGAATAATAAAATAGCAAAATTAATGGCTGTTTACTTAAATACAGATAGTATTTGGCACAAAGTAACTCAATCAACAGCACAAATTGAGATTAATAGGAATGATTTTATAGACATTAGAGATGTGGTTACAAGGAGATCAAATCTGGGAACTAAGTATTCAGGGTATATGACGTTCAATAAGGACAGGCATAGAAGAAAGAGTGGTAGGGTAGCTTTGTTAATATGTGATAGAATAAATACAGTCACAAGAAATGATCTGGGATCAGAAGATATAGAATCCATATGTTATGAAGGGTAAAAATAACTAATAGGAGTAGCTTATTTCACCCCCCTTCCCCCAACAGTAGTCAGGATGGAGAATAAATCAAGAGATAAACGAGGGTACGTAAAAAGGGGCAGTACATTAATCATGGGTGATTTTAATCTTCGCATGGATTGGGAAAATTAAATTGGCTGAGATAGCCGTGAAGAATTTGTAGCGCTTTTTGGGACAGTTTCATTGAACTATATTTGTGGATCTAGTGAGAGATTGCTATTTTGGATCTGGTACTGTGTAATGAGGCAGATTTAATAAACAATCTCAGAATTAAAAATCCTCTAGGAAACAGTGACCACAACATGGTAGAATTTAGCATTTGTTTTCAGAGTGAGAAATATGGATCAGAAACAACTGTGCTGCTAAACTTAAAGAAGGGTTATTACAAAAGAATGAAGGCAGAATTGGATGGAGTGGACTGGGAAAGGAGTTTAGTAGAAAGTATGATTGATTAGCAGTGGCATACCTTTATGCAAATAGTTCATGACTCACAACAAGGATATATCTCAATGAGGATGAAGGATTCTAAGAAAGGGACAACTCAATCAGGGTTAACTAAGGAAGTTAAGGATAGTATTAAAATGAAAAAACATAGTGTGGCAAAGGTTAGTGGAAAGTCAGAGTGAGTAAGTTTTAAAACCAAACAAAATGACCAAAAGTAACAAACAGGGAGAAGATAAACCATGAGGGTAATCTAGCAAATAAAAACAGACAGGAGGGGCTTCTTTAAATATATAGAAAGGGAGAGAGAGATCAAAGTGAACATTGACCCCCTAAAGAATAAGACTGGGGAAATAATAATGGGGAACCAGGAAATGGCAGAGGAGTTAATAAATACTTTGTGACAGTCTTCATGATTAAAAGACACTAATAGCATTCCAATAAATACTAAATAATCAAGGGGCAAAAAGGGGGTGGAAAGAATGAAATAAATATAAAGCTGTCACTAGAGAAGAACAATTAGGGCAACTAGTGGGGCTAAAGGCTTGCATCCTAGGATATTAATAGAAGTAGCTACAGAGATAGTGGATGCACCGGTAGTATGCACTACCTTTGCATCCAAGAATTCTTAAATTCTGGAAACGTCCCGGTGAATTGGAAAACCATCGATGTAATATCCTTATTGAAAAGGGGACAGGGGAGACAAAAACAGGTAATTATAGATCATTTAGCTTAACATCTGTCATTGGGGAAAATGTTAGAGTCCACTATAAAGGCTGTAACAGCAGTGCATTTAGAAATACGTAAAATAATTAAGCAGAGTCAAAATGGCTTCATGAAGGGGAAATCATTCCTGACAAATTTATTTGAATTGTTTGAGGTGGTTGCAAGCAGGATAGATAAAGGCAAATCAGTAGATGTAATATACTTGGATTTCCAAAAAGCATTTGATAAGGCACTGCATAAAAGACTACTTCATAATATAAGAGCCCATACTGTTGGGGTAGTTTATTGCCATGGATAGAGGATTTGTCCAGCTAATAGAAGATAGAGTTTGGATAGGAGGGGAATTTTCAGAATGGCAACTTGTAACTAGTAGATCAGTGCTGGAGCCACAATTATTTACCATATATATATATATATATATATATATAAATGACTTACAAAAAAATTGAATGTATTATTGCCAAGTTTGTGGATGACTCAAAAATAGGTAGGAAGGCCAGTAGTAAAGATGACACAAAGAGTAAACAGAGGGTTACAGACAGGTTAAATGAGAAGGCAAAAACTTGACAGATGGAATATAAATGTAGGAAAATATGGTTATGTACTTTGGTAGGAAGAACGAAGGAGCTTAATAAGATTTAAATAGAGAAAGACTGCAGAAAGCTGCAGCACAGAGGGATTTGAGGGGCCTAGTGCATAAATCACAAAAAGTTAGCATGCAAGTTTGGCTGGTAATAGGGAACACAAATGGAATATTGGCCTTTATTTCAAAGGGAATGGAGTAGAAAAATAGGGAAGTCTTGTTATAACTATACAAGGCACTGGTTACACCACACTTGGAATAACAGAATTCCTCCCTTTTAATTTTTTTTCTAACTTCCACGAGTAATGAAGCTGAGAGCAAACACAAAGAAGCTGCCATTCAGCCTTGTGCCAGCATATACCTTGCTGCTGGCTGCAGGGATTGGCATGGGTGGGAGGTAAACTGGAAGTGGAGCCTGAGCCTCCATGGGGTACAGGGATGGAGGAGTGAGCAATGTTACTGAGTGAGAGGTTGCTGAGTGAGTCAGTTTGTTGAGAGGGGGGAGGGAAGAGGTGTATGTGCAGTAGGAGGAGAGGGGCTAATTACTGTGTGAGAGTGAGTGAGGGGGGGCTGGAGAGGAGAAGAGGGGCTTTACTAACTCTTCGGTCACCAAGAAATATGGAGAACTTTGCTATTTTTGCCTCTGTAAATCACCCAACTCCATCCTTACTTCAACTCACCTGCTGCTGAAATCCTCATTGATGCTTTTGTTATCTCTAGACCCAACTATTCTAGCACTGCCACATTCTACCCTCTGTAGGTCATCTAAGACTCTGCTGTCAGTATTCTTACACCAACACCATTCATTCATCACCCCTGAACTTGCTGACCTACACTGGTTCCTGATCAAGCAATGCCTTGATTTTAAAATCTCATTCTTGTTTCAAATCCCACCAGCCCTGTATCAATCCTCCAATTCCAAAGCCTTACAAAATACCAGTGCTCATCGAATGCTGTTGATCTCCTGAGCACGCTCCATTTTAAATTGCTCTACCATTTGTAGCCCGGTCTTCAACTGCCAAGGCCCGAAGATTTTGGAACCTTTCCCTAAATCTCCCAGTTTATCTACCTTTCTTTCCTCCTTTAAGACATTTCTTAAAGCCTACCTCCTTGACCAAGCTTTTGGCCATTTGCCCTCATATCATCTTAAGGTTTAATTCACAGGTTTTAAGGAGGTCCGCCTTGTTGTCCGACGAGGGGCATACACGCAATGGGTCGCACTTGGGCTGCTCTTGAATGTTTGAGAGTAGCCTAGTGCTTCATGTCGTTAGTGTGTGCTTAAATTGGACCAGATGCTGGGCAACACGACAGCTCAGTGACTATCACTGTTTGCTGTGCAGACACATAGATTTGGGCCAGTGTCTGTGGGAGTTTGCGCATTCTCCCTGTGCTTGCGTGGGTTTTCTCCGGGTGCTCCTGTTTCCTCCCATACCCCAAAGATGTGCTATTAGGCTGATTGGAGGTAATAAATTGTCCCTAAATTAGTTTCCCTCAATGTGGAATGCCATAAACAATAGATAAGGGTCATGGGTGGAGGGGGGGACTGGTAATGTTAAAATGGCGGCGTGGGCTCGTTGGGCCGAAGGGCCTGTTCCCCAGGCTGTTTTTGTTCTTCTTTGTTCTTAAGGCACAGTTTTACCTGCTGGCTAGTTATGTTGTCAGAGGATGACTTTAAAACCTTTTGGCTGGCCTTCCTGTACTGACCTCTCAACAATTTTACACCGGACTGGGCAAGGTCTAGGCTGATTCACCCACCTTTGCCCCTTTCGAGACCCCTAAGTGGCCAATTAATAATCACTTAAGGACTGTTTCCCAGCTGCCTCCAATTTTAAGCAGGTGGGAGGAGTTCAGAGGCGAGGGAGAAGTCTGAAAAGTAACCCTGTTCAGGTCCTGGATGGGAAGGGGGAAGTGGAGGGGTGTGGGGAAATAAGGGCTTCCATTAGCAGTCTAACCAAAAGGTGTCTGGCCTCACTGCCCCACCTTGCCCTGAGACCTCCATACTTACCTGGTTCTGGACTCCCAGAACACATAGGACCTGGTTTTAATGTCAAATTGTGCCCATTATCGGGCGCGAAAACTTGGTAAAGTCGGGTGTGAGGCTAGTAGTGCAATCCATGCTCATCTCCCTGCCCGCTTCCCCTTTACCAGGCGCCTAAAATGGCTGCGATTGGGACTGTGCCCAAAACATGGGCAACGTCAGTTTAAATGTATTTGCATGCATTTAAATTGACTTACTGGACTGGATGCCAAAACTTGCCTGCACTTCCCTCTTTACCAATGCATTTGCCCCATCCAGATTCAGCGCAAAACAAGCATGGCCTCAGAAGTCTGACTTGGGCACTCCAGCTTCTGAGGAAGTTCAGAGCTTCCAGTGGCTCTGACTCAGATTGGTGGTGGGGTTGGGGAAAGGGAGAAGGAAGGTGGTGGGTCAGATTGTTCTCCGGTGAGGGGAGAGATGGGTCAAATCATTCTCTGGTGGGGGGGGGAGAGGAGAGGGCAGATCAAATTGTTCTCTGGTGGGTGGGGGAGACGAGGGAGGCGGGTCAAATCATTTTCTGGTGGGTGGGGGGGGGGGGGGAAGGCGGGTCAGATCGTTCTCTGCTGGGGGGGGGGGGGGCGTTCTGCTGCCACTCTGCATGCAATCAGCAAGGGGCGGGGAAGGGGGGCAGCGATCAGTCTGGTAGTGGGGCTGTGGGAGGATCAGGGGGACAGTAATGTTGTAGGGGTGGGGCAATGTCTGTGGCAGCCAGGGGAGGCATTTTCTGGCCCGAGAGCAATGTGGCAGGAGAGCATTTTTCAATTTTTTTTCTTGCGCATGCGCAGTTGAAGGCTTCAAATCGGACCACGTGTGTTTTGAGTGCGATAAGCCCCGCCCACAGGCTTCTACAGAGCAATTCAAAATCACTGCTTTTTTTTTTAGGCAGAGCGCAAATGGGATGCCAGAGAACAGGTTTACAAGTTGGGTCTGAATCACTCCCAGATTCAGCATTCAGAATCAAAATGATAAAAATCGGGCCCAGAAGCTAGGGAGCGCTTGCAGTCTCAGTTTTGTTCACCACAGCCTCGGGGGTTGCAATCAGATTGACTGGGCGTTCTGAGTTGAGACTTTAAGCTGAGTGAGGGGTGCAAATCTCCAGCTAAGAAGTATTAAATGGCTGCAGGCATGCAGTAACAGCAGAGATGTTTGCCTCCAATTTCTTGGATGGCCGGAAGAAAGACTTTGCCATTCTAAAAATCCTGGACTTGTTTTATGATGCTTCTGTGAAGTGCTTTAGGATGTTTTATTATGTTAAAGACATTGTGCAAATACAAATTGTTATTTTAATTATTACACAAGTCATTCATCTCAATTTTCCCATGATTTCACATTCTATTCTTTCACAGGGAGTTGGCCACCCGCATACTTAGGTTTGGAAACACATTCATGTTTCTGTTAAATGCAGATGTGCGTTTCTATGAATTTTATTTTCATTCAGGTTTCATGCCAATTGCAGGTTGTTTCTTTTAACAATCAGCCAGATTATATAACAAGCTGAGGGAAGGCTGCCAATGGCAAAGATGACTTAGAGGATCCTTTCCTGCTTTGCTCATCACATATACTCATTGCTATTTTTAGGATTAAAATGTGCTCGCTAGCAGATTATTGCCACAAGGACAGCCTTTTCTTTCTGTTTCTAATAGGAGGCTGACACATCTGCAAGGGGGCTTGGTGTGGTATTATTTGCAACAACAGCAACACTGTCAAAACAGGGCAATGTAGTTATTGTAATAGCATAAAAAATACAAGAATCAACCAACCTTGCAATAATTATTATAGCAATGTCAGTGATAATAAAATGGAGCGTGGAGCTTGTCTGTAGATCTTTCACATACCACACGCAGTGTAGTTGACTATTTCTTTAATCTATAGTTACAATCTTACAGAAGGAAGAAATAACTTGTGCTGTAATTCAGTCAAATGGCAGTTTCCCACCACCAAAGACTTTTTATTGTGTAACAAAGAGAGGAGCCACACTTGCAGTTTACAGCTAGATAGTCTCCATCTGGGGATCTACAATACCACTCCAGGTTGAGCAGCAAGTTTCTAAGCCCTCCATTATCTGCTGCTCATTGTGTAAGTCTCCACTCACTCAGTAAGGAAGCTTGTATTCCACAAAGCCCAGAGAGATTTATCAGTGTTCCCCCGCATCCATCATAACTTGCATTTATGTAGCACCTTTCACAGCCTTAGGTTCCCCTTAGGCACTTTACAACCATGAAGTAGGCAAGTGTAAGCAGTCATGTCATTCAGGAACATAAGAACATAAGAAATAGGAGCAGGAGTAGGCCATCTAGCCCTTCGAGCCTGCCCCGCCATTCAATAAGATCATGGCTGATCTGTCGTGGCTCAGTTCCACTTTCCCGCCCTCTCCCCATAACCCTTAATCCCTTCTCTTATCAAAAACCCATCAACCCGCTTCTTAAAAATATTTAGCGAGGCAGCCTCCACCACTTCAACGGGCAGAGAATTCCAGAGATTCACCACCCTTTGAGTGAAGAAGTTCCTCCTCAACTCCGTTCTAAACCGCCTCCCCTTTATCTTGAGGCTGTGCCCCCTAGTCCTACTGTCTTTTTTGAGCGGGAAGAGTCTCTCCACCTCTATCCTATCCATCCCATTCATCATCTTATACGTCTCAATGAGATCTCCCCTCATTCTTCTAAACTCTAACGAGTACAAGCCTAGTTTATTCAGCCTCTCCTCATAGCTCAATCCCCTCAACTCCGGTATCAGCCTAGTAAACCTCCTCTGCACTCCCTCCAGGGCCAAAATATCCTTGCGCAGGTGCGGCGCCCAAAACTGCACACAGTACTCCAGCTGCGGCCTCACCAATGCCCTATAGCAAAATCGCAGGTAGCGAGTTTCCACAAACAACAATGATCTATTTTAGTGATGTTGGTTGAGGGATAAGTGTTGGCCAAGGCACCAGGAAAAACTCCAGTCCTCTTCTAAATAGAGCTGGAATCCAAAGTGGCTCACCTATCATATCCCTCTGCACTAAGTTACACCAACTTTGGGCTCTTTATATGGCTTTTATTTTTGAAGCATCTGTAAGGAGAGAAAATAACTGATGTTGAGTCCAAATGACCCTTTGTCAAAGCTAAAAGGCACAGAAATAGGAGATATTTATACTGCAGGGGAGGGAATGAAAGTGAGTCATAGTCATAGAAACCAGGGGAAAAGACTGCTAATAGCTGTCCACAGAGAGAATAAAGGGTGTGAATGACTGAATGGCAGAGAAACTGTGACGGATGGAGATGTTAGGGGAGGGGGAAATGGGACAGAGATAGAATGTAGAAAAAGGGAAGCGGGGGGGTGGGGGGAGAAAAGGTAAGAGAAGGGGGATTAAGTAGGAGAAAGAAAGAGTTGTGGGGGGGGGGGGGGGGGGGAAGAAAAATGAAGAAAGACCATAAGGAAATAAAAGGTAAAGAACAGTTAAAAATTAAACAAAATAGAATAAAAACAAAAAGGGAGCCGAGGTGTGGTAGAGCAAATCATCTGAAATTGTTGAATTCAGTGTTGTAAAGTGCCTAGCCAGAAGATAAGATACTGTTCCTCCATTGAGCTTCACTGGAACATTGCAGCAAGCCAAGGTCAGACATGTGGGCATGGAAGCAGGATTGTGTGTTAAAATGGCAAACAACCCGACGGTCAGGGTCCTGATTGCACACAGACCGAAGGTGCTCAGCAAAGCGATCACTCAGTCCACGTTTGGTCTCTCCTATATAGAGGAGACCACATTGGGAGTAGCAAATGCAATACAACAAATTGAAAAATGTGAAAATGAAACACTGCTAAACCTGGAATGAATGTTTTGGATTTTGGATTGTAAGCACAGAAGAGGTAAAGGGACTGGTGTTACACCTTCTGCAGTTGCATGGGAAGGTGCCGTGAGTGACAGGAGAGGTGTTGGGTATAGTGAAGGAGTGGACTAGGTTATGCTGGAGGGAACAGTCTCTGTGGAATGCTGACAGAGGGAGTGCATGGAAGATGTGATTCGTGGTGGCAAGATAACATTTCAACCAACTGTTCTACATACTGTCAAAGCGCAAGCCATATCCAGGCCTGCAGAATTAAATGAGTCCGTGACTAACGCTTTCATCACAAAACTAAAACATCTTGTGACTAGTATAACTTGTTCAGCTTCATTTTTATTTTCATCTTCTTTCTCAGATTCTATTTGTCAAGTACTGTTTTGAGGATACTGTCTCTCTGCTTTGAGTAGTTCATTGCACAATAGTTCTTTCAGTCATCTCTGAAGCACTTGTTAACTGTCCCTTGGGCATTCTTGGGATTCATTTGTCTGTTATTGCTGTTTCAATTGTCTTCTACTGGAATAGCCAGATCTGATAAAAAGGTGCTTTTATCTTAATTCTGCCCATCTTTTGCTTTCTGCATCCAGTATCTGAACCATTTCAAAATTGGGTAATCATTGTACTCTCCGTTTTGTATCTTTTTGCCTCATTGTTTCATAAAGGCTAAAGGAAATGTTTATTTCCCAGGTACTCTTTCAACTAACCCAACAGTCTCCTTCTCAGAGAACTGAGAACCCCCAGAAGGATAGGGGGTTTTAGTTCAGTTGGGCTGCATGGTCGGTGCAGGCTTGGAGGGCCAAAGGGCCTGTTCCTGTGCTGTAATTTTCTTTGTTCTTTGGTAAACAAAGACTTCACCTAGGCAGCTCCAGCTGTCCTCCCCCTGAATGTCCCTAATGTGCCAGCAAGTTCAAAGCAATCAGTATTTCAAAAGGTTTTTCACAGATTGTGAATCCCAATACCGGGATTAGCAGTTTTAGGCAGACCAAAAGAAATACGTTATCCTACTACAGGTAACACTTTGGATAGACGATTGCACCATCCAGAGAAGACATGCAAATGATAATTGTTTAGAACTAACACAAGTTGAAGGGACAGGCAATACAGAGAGAATCTTCAAAGGGAAACAATCAAATAATTGGCAATCGTTTTGTGGAAGCAGAAGGCAGATTTAACATAGCAGCCTGAGGGGCAGATTCCATCTAGAAGCTGTAAGCCTGTTCGAGCTAGCAGACCAAAAGCAAGGAGTGCAGAAAACCTTTGTGGAGGCAGTTAAAACCCATATCTTTGATGAACCAAGAAACATTGCCCAGAATAACTACTCAGTAGTGTGGTAACTATAACATGGCCTTTACTTAGAATTGAATTGGATGATGTTTGGGAAGAGGAAAATACTGAAAAAAATTCAGATCTTTCAAATGTACTTTGAAACTAAAGGGGTAATTTCTACTTAAACTGTATGGGTATGTTTAATGGTTTCTTGTACATAGCTGTCTTAGATCATTATAGTTTTGTTCATGCAGATGCATCTTTTCTTTATTGTGATAAATAGTCTTTAATGAGTGTTATACAGGGACTGGCTGGTTACTGTTCTCACTGGGTCTTGCACGTGGCCCCTTACACCATTCTTGTAAGCAAAACTATACACCACCATGAATTAGCTTTTCCAAATTGGGACACCCTCAAAGATAATGCTAGCCGGATTCATGATACCGACATTAGGGATATGGAGGGCATACGTTTATTCTAACACTCTTCCAGCATACATCTTCTTTCCTCCTCCTACCGAGAAGTAAGAGACTTTGTGAAAGTGCACCTATGCATTCACATCTTAATGTTGAAGATGGTCTCCTGTTCTTTCCTGCTTTCTGAGTAGAGGTTATGGAGTTCTGTTATTATTCAATCTCCTTTCATTTCTCCTCCCTATAAAAGGAATCAATCGTAAAGTAAACCAACATTCTCCCTCTTCCTGTGCTTCTTCACTGTTTCTCTTCCCCTGGCCACAGCAGCAGAGCCAGAAGAGAATTAGCAGTAATATCTCTCTCAATACCTCCACATCCATGTTTTTCCACTCCTGTTTTAGCTTTGGTAATTCTTCCCTCATGCACTACCTCTTCACCTGCAAGCAAATTTGAAGGGGATGTGTATTGTAAAGAGGAATGTGTAAATATGTGCACCCCACCTAACTGTCTAAGACATTAGCCACTAAATGTGACTGAGAGTTTATGCCATGAGTTAATGTAACATTACCCAGTACCATGGAGAAACGTGAGCATGCTCAGTATACAGCAAAAAGAACATTCTACCAAGTTGTGTAAGTCCATTCTCTGGAATTACGCATCACATTTACAACAAAGAACAACAAGCATACCGAACATTTATCCTTAGAATCTTGCATTGGTCATAAAAAGTCATCCTTAGTTACTGCCAGGTTTGGTCCATAGGTAAAACTGCATAGACGTGCTATCACCGGCATCCATACAACTCTAAAGATACTCTTATTTTCCAAAATTGGGGCATCCTTCATTGTAGGACCTCCTGCAGGAAGACTTCCCCAACTTGACCATTGGATCAAACAATGACATACCACATAATTCCTTATTAGGCACGATGGTTAGCAAACCTTTAGAAGCTGCTGAACAAAGAAATTTCCTCCCCTGACTGTGGCCTATTGGCAGCATGTTGCTTTTCTGAGCATCCTCAAAATAAGGCATTTAGCTCACCTTGCGTAATAGTATATCAGCTATACATCCACAATGATTGAAGTATTTAAAATGTTAAAGAAGTTTTGACAAGGTAGATACAATGAAACTATTTCCTCCGGTGAAAGAAAAAACAAAGGGGCATAATCCTAAACATTAGAGTCAGACCGTTCCAGAGGAGAAATCAGGAAGCACATTTTAACACAAGGAAACAATCTTAAAATGAACTAAATGATGTTCACGGACTCAATAACAACCTAAATCAGCAACATTCCAGTGCCAAAATATGGTTTATTCCATTTCCATTCTTCCAATGTTGCCTTTGTGCCTGCAATATTCTCATCATTTTGATATAATAAATGATTCATTGTGGTCATTAAAGTTTCACTAAATCTCATCGTTAATTTTTAAATTTCATAATCTGATGTGCAAAGTGCAGATTAAGCCCAACGTTGTCTCAATTAAAAAAACATTTTGGGGGTATGAACATTACTGATAAAACTGGAATTAATTCCCTGCTTCAATTTGCCATGAGATGATGATAATAGACTTTTATGAACAATGCAGAACAGATCGTGAAGACTCTTTCGTAATGCTGATGAACGGATTGTTACTCTTTGGCCGAAAGTCATCCATTTCTAGTTCAATTTCGGTCTTGGGTCACTGTCTTATGTGGAGTTTGCACATTCACCCCATATCTGTATGGGTTTCCTCTAGGCGCTCTGTCCAAGGATGTTAGGTTAGGTTGATTGGCTATGCTAAACTGCCCCTTAGTGTCAGGGAGATTAGCAGGATAAATACATGAGGGTAAGGGGATAGGGCTTAGGTGGGATTGTTGTTGGTGCAGACTTGATGGGCCGCATGGCCTCCTTCTGCACTATAAGGATTCTATGATTCCTCTGCTTCTCTATTCCATTTCAGTTCTGAACTTATTTTAAGACTCCCCATTTGTTCCACTAGGGGTCATCAAATACTTTAACTATTCTACATAGCATCTTAATTTCAAGCCAATTTGTTGCTGCATAGAATAAGAAAGCAAATAAATGACATCTAGATAATAAAAAAAAGTTAAAATTCTATGCCACAGTTACTTTCCAAAGTTGCCAAAAGCAGCTCTGGGTTTTGCTCCAGCTTTGTAACATGGGACTGCTGATACTGGTATCCAAGACCTCCCTAATAAGCTCATTTTATTTTAAAATGAATAACTTCTACTTATATGCCACTGCTAATGCTTCATAATGACCCAAAGTTCATGTGGACATAATCAGATGAAAAATGAAATAAAAATAGAAAATGCTGTTAAAATTCAGTGGGTCTGGCAGCATTTGTGGAGAAAGAGAGAAACAGAGTTTCAAGTCTGTACACACTTCTTCAGCGCAGAAGTACATGTACGAACATGAAATATTAACTGTTTCTCTCTTCAAAGATGCTGCCAGACCTGCTGAGTTTTTCTAGCATTTCTTGCTTTTCATAGAATCCCTACAGTTAAGAAGGAGGCCATTCAACCCATCGAGTCTGCACCAACTACAATCCCACCCAGGCCCTATCCCCATAACCCCCACACGTTTACCCTGGTAATCCCCCTGAACTATCAACCTAACCCATACACCTTTGGGCTGTGGGAGAAAACCAGAGCACCCGGAGGAAATCCACGCAGACACAGGGAGAACGTGCAAACTCCACACAGACAATGACCAAGGCCAGAATTGAATCTGGGTCCCTGGCACTGTGAGGCAGCAGTGCTAAACACAGTGCCACCCCTTTTATTTCAGATTTACAGTATTTTGTTTTCATTTTAGTGAAAAATTAAACTGAGCTGATGAAAAAGACATTAGGATAGGGAAAGAAAGTCTGGTCAAAGACATAGGTTTTGCAAAGTGACTTAAAAAAAAAGAGAAACAGGTGGAGAGGCAATGTTTTGAAAATAATTTCAAAGTTTAGAGCCAAAACAGCTGAAGGCATGGCTTTCAAAGGTGTGGTGATGCAAATCAAAAATACACAAGAGACAGAATTAGAGGAACAGAACTCTTGGAGGGTTGTATGGCTGGAAGAGGTTATAGAGATAAGATGGGGCGAGGCCAGGGAAGATTTTACCACGTCGGTGAAAATTTTGAATCAGAAGCCAACGTAAGCCAGCAAGCACATCAATGACAAGTGAACAAGACTTGATGCAAGATACATTACAGTTTTTAAAAATTTATAAACAGGACAGGGGCGTCACTGGCTGGCCAGCATGTATTGCCCACCCCTAGTTACCCTTGAGACGGTGGTGATGAGCTGCCTTCTTGAAACACTGCAGTCCACATGCTGTGGGTTGATCCACAATGCTATTAGGGAGTGAATGCCAGGATGGTAACCCAGTGACTGCGAAAGAATTATGTTATATTTCCAAGTCAGGGTGGGTGAGTGGCTTAGAGGGAAATCTCCAAGTGGTTGTGTTCTCATGTATCTGCTGCCCTTGTCCTTCTAGATGGTAGTGGTTGTGGGTTTGGAAGGGGCCAAGGATCTTGTGGTGAATTGCTGCAGTGCATCTTGTAGATAATACACACTGCTGCTGCTGAGCGTTGGTGGTGAAAGGAGTGGATGTGGTGTTAATCAAGCAGGCTGCTTTGTCCTGGATGACAGCAAGCTTCTTGAGTGGTGTTGGAGCTGCATTCATACAAGAAAGTGTAGAGTATTCTATCATACTCCCAACCTGTGCCTTGTAGATGGTGGACAAGCTTTGGGGAGTCGAGACGTGAGTTACTCGCTGCATATTTCTAGTCTGCGACCTGCTCTTATAGTTAGATGAGCTTTTGGTAAACTTAAGTTTATATAGAGGTTGGAGGATCAAAAACCAACCAGGAGAACTTTGGGATAGTTGCATCTCCAGGTGTCCAAGGCATAAAATAAGGATTTCAGCAGCAGATGGGCTCAGGCATGAGGACGGCCAGGCAATATGTGGCAGCGTCTGTATGTGGTAATAATTAGGCATTGTCAATGCATTTTAAGAGTAGTTGTATTTTTTGGTTCTAGATAAACTGTTTTTAAAGCCATCTACAATCTCTGTTCCTCTTGGAAACCCAACGAATTGGTAATGATTGGATTCAAATTAGGTGTGTTGCAAATGGAACAAAATGCAGACAGGGGAGTTTCACATCCAATGCAAATTCACCTTCTTTGGCAAAAAAAGGATAAAATGAAGAATGGGATTGTAACATTGAACTACTTGAGTTGATCTCATCACAAATGGCTTGAAGGTGCCAAGTGCAAATAATATTGCAAACAACACACAAGAAATTACTATTCTGCTGAATTCAATTGAAGAGGATTACTAGGGAGTAGTGAGAGATTGGTTTTGCTAAACAATCAAGCAACAAACCATATGACCATTAAAAGACGGTATCATGGAAACACCTGAAAGAAAACACCAATGACATTGGCAAAGAGACAGAAATGTATTTAAAATCAAGTCTACCAGTGATTATGTTGTGCAGTCAAAACACTTTTGCTCAATTGCAAGTACAGGGACAAATTGGAGGAAAACCCATAGGATCATTTAATTAGTGGTCTATGGAGTGGAAAGAATGAGTGTGAGTTCGAGGCTGACATTTTGATAGACAGTGAGTGGATATGCACTCCCACATGAGACAACAGCCGTTGAGACCTAGGAAATGAGAACAGGAGTTGTGCTCATACAGAGAGGATCAGACACCAAGGTGAATGCTGTGTATGGAAAGCCACAAAGAAATTTGCAGAACAATGAAAGACCAGACTAGTAAAAATAATGCTCTCAGATGTGGAACTCTGCTGTCGCACATCAGATCTTGCGGACACTGGCAACATGCTCACCTGGTCAATATAAGTTTCCATGTTGCCTTTTATCTCTAATCTACAATTGTTCCTTTGCCAAAATTTGTATTATAGCAAATCTGCATGAGAAGAAATTGTCAAAGCCCAACTAAAGAAAGATTCACAGGAAAAGCAGAATCACATAAGTAATCAGAGGCAAAGACAACATAAACAAAGACACAGTACAAATAAAGACAGTTACAAATTGAATGAAGGTACAAGTGGCAGTGAGAAAGATGGTACTGATGAATATCAATATACTGTGTTGAGGTTATGCTATAATGCAAATTTTGGCAAAGGAACAATTGTAGATTAGAGATAAAAGGCAACATGGAAACTTATATTGACCAGGTGAGCATGTTGCTTCAAGATTTAAAAATGTAGTTGAACAAAATGCTTTGATATGCAAAATCCGTGGAGGATTACCAACATCAATGATAGAAACAAGTAGCAAGTGGTTGTTATCACGGAAGTTGATGCTGAGGCCAATGTAGCTCATTAGATCAGAAGTCTTATATTAAGGAAGAAGTACATAAACTTAGTGACTTTGTGCTGGATAAGCATTCAAAGTTGTAAATGGGAAGTTAGGTTAGCTCGTGCATGTCAAGGCAAAGCTGGCTGTGGAACAGGGTGCTTTCCAGTCAGACAAAGTCATATAAAGTCCCTTGTGCAATGAAAGAGCAAGTGGAGCCGGAGTCAATTATCTCTTAAAAGGTCATGTCTTGATAGTGGTCCCAAAGTTCAGGCATTGTTACAGTCCCAAAAATAGGATGGTACTATTTCAAGAGATAGCAATTACAAAAATACCATTAATCCAATGTTAAGCCCACTGACAGACTAATAATAAATGTTGAAGAC
This sequence comes from Carcharhinus amblyrhynchos, assembly GCF_965287045.1. Taxonomy (NCBI): domain Eukaryota; kingdom Metazoa; phylum Chordata; class Chondrichthyes; order Carcharhiniformes; family Carcharhinidae; genus Carcharhinus; species Carcharhinus amblyrhynchos. The sequence continues at coordinate 23,225,480 of NC_137328.1, read as the reverse complement.
AAGAGTGGATGAGTAGTAGTTTCCAAGTTAGACCGAGAGCATGTCAACAATCAATTAGAACTGCATGCAGAGTCAAAGAAGCGCTTGGTCCTTTCCACCCACAAAGGCCTGCTTTCGTAGAGTTTAGAAGAATAAGATGTAATATCATTGAAACTCAAGAGATTCTGAAGGGATAATGACAGGGCAGACACTGAAAAGTTGCTTCCCCAGTAGGGGAATCTAGAAAACAGAGGCACAATCTCATGAAAAGGGTTGATCATTTAGGACTGTGATGAGAATAAATTACATTTTCTTTAATAAAAAGGTTTATGTTTTTGAGCTCTTGATTCACCCCACCTTTGTCTTTTGAGGGAACATAACTTGATTGTGCCCAAACCATTTCTTTTTTTGAAAGTAACTCATTGTTCAGCTATAATTTTTCCCAACCTTTCATTCCAATCTACTGGCCCAGCTCCGTTCTTGTCCTATTGAAGTCGGTTCTCCCTCATTATTCTTATTCTGGATTGTCCATTGTCCTTTTCTATCATCCTAAATCTTACAATACAAGCATCACTGTCTTGTAAAAGTTCCCCTACTGACACTCAATCTATTTGACCCATTTCCTTTCAAGAACCAGGTCCAATAGTACACCTTTTCTTGTTGGACTTGACACATAGTGCTGTAGAAATTCTTCCTGAACACAACCTGGAAACATTTGCTCCTCTCTGTCCTTTACATGACCACTGTTCCAACATTTGGGTAATTAAATTCCCCATTATAACGACTCTACAATGTTTGCATCTCTTTGCAATTTCCCTACAGATTTGTTCCTCTACATTCTTCCGGCCAGTTGGTGGTTTATAGACAATACCTAACAACGTGATTTTACTATTTTTTGTTCTTTAGCTCTAACCAAATTGATTCTGTCCTTGAATATCCCTTTTCTTCAGCACTACAATGCTCTCCTAATCCACCACCCCTCCTCATTTCTTATCACTACTGGACACCTTGCACCCAGGAATATTTAATATTCAGTGTAAAGGATGTTAAACATCCTACCCTTAATTAACATCCTACCCTACCTACAGTCAGTTATGTGTTATTGCCACAACATATTTCCACATGATAATCTGCACTTGTAAGTGTGGCACGGTAGCATAGTGATTAGCACTGCTGCATCGCAGCACCAGGGACCCGGGTTTGATTCTTGGCCTGGGTCACTGTCTGTGTGGAGTTTGCACATTCTCCCATGTCTGCGTGGGTTTCCTCTGGGTGCTCCAGTTTTTCTCTACATTCTGAAAGATGTACTGGTTAGGTGCATTGACCTGGTCTGGACTGTGGTGACTACGGGAATTTCACTGCAACTTCACTGCAGTGTTAATGTAAGCCTTACTTGTGACTAATAAATAAACTTTTAAAAAAAACCTTTGCTTTAGTGTGACTCTCAATCTCATTCACTATACTGCGTGCATTCACAAAAGTGCACAGTAACCCGGATTTATACTTCATTACTTTCTTCTTTACTCTGACTCCATTCATTAACTATTCTCTCTACTAGTGCTATCTGTCTCTCTCAGTATTTTCTGCACCCTGGTATTCCTCTCTAATACTCACTTGGTTCCCTTCCAATTTAGTTTAAAGCCCTCCCAACACACTAGCCCCACAGGGAACTCAGGGTGCAACCTGTCCAGCTTGTACAGGTGCCATCTTCCCCAGAACCAGTATCTAGGAATCTAAAGCACCCCACCATCATCTTTCCAACCAACCATTCATTCATCTGCTTCATTCTCCAATTTATATACTCACTTGCACAGGGCACTAGGACTAATCCAGAAATGACTCCATTTGATTTGATTTATTATTGTCACGTGTATTAGTACACAGTGAAAAGTATTGTTTCTTCCGCATTATATAGACAAAACATATCATTCATAGAGTACAAAGGGGAGAAGGAAAAGAGAGGGTGCTAAATATAGTGTTACACTTGAAGATAGGGTGTAGAGAAAGATCGATCTGATACATAATAGGCCCATTCAAAAGTCTGATGGCAGCAAGGAAAAAGTTGTTTTTGAGTCAGTTACTATGTGTTTTCAGAATTTGTATTGTTTTCCCAACAGAACAGAGTATGTCTGGGGTGCGTGGGCTCCTTGATTATGCTGGCTGCTTTCCTGAGGCAACGGGAAGTGTAGATGGAGTCAATAGATGGGAGGTTGGTTTGTGTGACAGACTGGGCTATGTTCACAATCCTTTGTAGTTTCTTGTGGTCTTGGTCAGAGCAAGAGCCATACCAAGCTGTGAAACATCCGGAAAGGATGCTTTCTATATGGCATCTGTAAAAATTGGTGAGTCATAGTTGGCTTCTGAGTTTCCTTAGCCTTCTGAGAAAGTAGAGGCGTTGGTGGGCTTTCTTAGCTATAGCATCAACATGGAAGCACCAGGCCAGATTGATGGTGATCTGGATACTTAAAAAAACTTGAAGTTCTTGCCCATTTCCACTTCATCAGCGTTGATGTAGATAGGGGCATGTTCTCCACTATGTTTCCCAAAGTTGATGACTTTTTCCTTTCGTTTTACTGACATTGAGGGAGAGATTATTGTCATCACATCATTTCACTACGTTCTCTATTTCTTTCCTGTACTCTGTCTCGTCATTATTGAGATCTGACCCACTACAGTAGTATCATCAGCAAACTTGAAATTGAGTTGCAGGGGGATTTGGCTACACAGTCATTAATGTAGTAATAACACAGCCTTGCAGGACACCAGTGTTGAGAATAATTGTGAAGGAGATGTTGTCACTTACCCCTATTGATTGCAGTCTGTGGGTTAGGGAGTTGAGGATCCAGTTGCAAAGGGAGGAGTGAGCCCTTTTCCATGGAGTTTGGAGATGAGTTCTGTTGGGACAATGGTGTTGAAGGCTGAGCCTGTCTTCACCAGTGGAGACCAGGCAACATGGCCACACCAGGGAGTGGGGTGGGGGCGGGTAGAATCAGAGGCCTTTGAAGCTCCGGGGTGACCAGAGGCCTGGCAGATAGTGTCCATTGGGCACTAAGTTTGCTAGGGGCAGTGCCAAGAGGTGGGACTATGACATGAGGGATATGCACAAAAACTGGGGGGGTGGGATTTATGCAGGGGGTAAACACTACAAAGGGAGGTGCATGCACATGGGGTGTGCCAGGCGATTCATTGGGAGGGTCCTGATGTCTCAACCTGTGCTGGAGTCAGGGGGTGGGAGGAGAAGAGGGATTGGCAGGAGACTTCCCAGTTTGCTATCAGATTTAAATACTTGCATGATGACATCGTGAGAAGTCTGCGGCTGGCTTCAATGTTTACTTAGACGCTCTCCTGCCACCCGCAGAGCATAAATCTCTTAGCTGTCAGAAAAACTGATAAGAGCGTGGGTTGATTGCAGTGATTGCCCAAAAAGCATTTGTGAAACAATCTCATTTTCCGACTTTTATGACACTTAGAATTTTTTTGGGAAGATCATCCCCATAGCTTCAAAGACAACCAATGCTTTGACAAAATAGTAAAAGGAGAATAAGGATAAGATAAAACTCACATATTCTTTTATTTTCACACTGAACAAGGAGTTATGCCATCAAATCATCTCATCCAGGTATGTGATCCAATTACTGGAGCTCCCGATGGAGATAACTCAATTAGTCACAGTGATGACTGGTTTCACACCCTTTTACTGAAAAGTGTGGCTTGTTGTGCATCAATCTTTTAGTTATGATATTCAACTAATTTAACAACCAATCACATGAAACAGTGTCTGAGTACTTCATAGAAACAAAGAACTTAGGAGCTGAAGTAAACCCTTGAGCCTTCTCCACCATTCAATAAGATCACGGTTGATCTGGTTGTGATCTCAATTCCACTTTTGTCTGCCCCCATAACTCCAGGTTTTATCAAATATCTGTCTAACCCTGCTTTGAATAAATTCAATCGCCTCATCTTTAGGAAAGAGAATTCCATAAATGACCCTCCAAGAGAAAAACCATTCTCGTCTTCGCCTTAAAAAGGGATATCTTTGTTCCTAAGCTGTGTCCCTTGTTCTAGTCTATTTTATCGATGAATATCCATTTACAAATTAAACAGAAGACACTCTTACGATTCATAGCTGGTCAGTACAAAGCAGAGGGAACCCAACTCCTTGTACAAGCTTCAATGAACATCACCTGCTTTCAACTCACTCTGAAGCAAGACCAGGTTGAGTCTTAAAGGGACCTGTCCCTTTGTTATCCCCAACTGGGAACATCTTCTCAGTATCTCTACTCTATCAAATTTCCTCAGGAGCTTATGTATTTTAATAAGATCACCTCTCACTCTTCTAAACTCTAATGAGTATAGGCTCAACCTGTTCAACCTTTCCTCACAAGATAAGCCTTTCCCTCCAGGAGTGACTTAAACGTCAACATTATTTTTTTTCAATTAAGACGACCAAACTTACACAGTATTCCAGATGTAGTCTTAAAAAGGCCCTGTACAGCTGCAGTAAAACTTTGACTTTTGTAGTCCATTCCCCTTGCAATAAACATCAACATTCCAATTGCCTTCCTAATCACTGGTCCCCTTTAAGAGAGAGAGAGCTGACTGGTGGTGATTTAACCTGAGCATCACCACATCTCAGACAAGGAGCAAGGTTGAGAACGCATGGATAACCTTAGCTGGTGTGGAAATTGAACCCATGCTGTTGGCATTGCTTCAGATCTTGAACCAGTTGTTGTGCCAACTGAACTAAACCAAATCCCCCAATTTACTTATACCTCCCCAACAAAGAGGACAATATAACAAAATACTGAGACCTTGCAAAATGCTGTAACCCTTCTGTACTTAAAAAAAAACAAGCTATACATGGAAATGTAAAATGGTGTAAGGACACAATGACTCAGCTACAAAATGACTAAACCAATATCAATGACAGCTGAAATTTAACAAGTTGGGTTGCATACTTTTTACTATAATCTCAATCAAAGCAAATATGACCAATACTGCCAGAGGAACTTGCATGTAAAAAGCAACTTTGTTTTTAGTCAATTCCAAATAACAAAAAAAAATTGTCATTTGCCAAGGAATAATGAAATTAACAATTTTTTCTTCCTTCCTACATGCTTTAAATTGATCTTTTTGGCTCTTTTCACTTTCTATCTGACTATCTCTTTCCATTTCCATTAGCTTAATACTTCTCTCTCAACATCTCTGACTGTCAAATTTAAGTTTTGGCTCTGGCTAGTAACTCAACTTAATGGTTGGGACAGAGACATTGATTTGGCTTAATTAAAGACCCTGATCAACTTTGCTCTACTTGTAGATTTGGCAATACCAGCAAATGTTCAGTTTGTTTTTGATTTGGACTTTCTTCCTGACTTTCACTTTGGGCTGTAAGAGGAATTTGGACTAAGAGGTTTCTCCTGCTCTCCATTTGTCAGATTTCCTTTCTTTCGCTACAAGCTTTCATTAGATAGATGAATACACCTGGTCCCATAAAACAACTCCAATCATATACTTCTTCTCATCCTCTTGATGGTTTCTCACCAGTGCCTCTGACCATCATTGAACTTTAAATTTCATTCCTGGTGGATTATGATTTAATTTCACATTGTCTTGCTTTTCTCTTACTTTGCCATTGAAGTCAGGCTGCAGCAAACTAAATCTTGTCCCAAAAGCATGTTTAAAACACTAACCCATAAAGTGAGAAACCTGCTGTAGACCGTTGGGTTATTCTATAAAGAGGATAGAAACATGTGCAGCCTGTGTTGAAGAGAATTAGAAATGACTGCCTAGTTTGTCACCTAGCAAGTAAATCTGCAAAGACCTCTTCACAAGCTGCACACATTTTTCTGCAGCACCATTTGATGTTGGGTGAATTTGTGTGTACTTGACTCGATTCTTATTCGGAAATATATCAAACTTTTTAGACATAAACTGTGGACTATTATCTGACCACAAACACCTCTGGCAGCCCATAAATTACAAACCAATTTCTCAAAACTTCAATAGTTTTGGCACATGTGGTATTGGGTTAGGCGTTTATCTATTTGCTTTGGCTATTGACCAAAATGAGGTACTCTTTCCTTTCCACCTCAAGGGAATCAACACGTACTCATTCTTTTGGTTTATTGCATTTGACCACGGAATGAAAGGAACCTTCATTGGATCATTTCCCATTCTGAGACATGATTCACAATTTTTCCACCAACTCTTCAATATCTCTATCTACCTTTGGATACCAAAAATAGTTCCATGCCTTTAGTTGGAATATTCCTGTGTGCTCTTAAGGCAGGTCCTCTAATAATCTTTTTAATTGGTATCTGTCCACCTTGAGAAATGATGGACTACGCCCAGAACGTATGTCACTTTTGCACTGAACATTGTTGTGGTTGTAGGGTTGTGAGTGGCAGTCTCTGCAGCTGGAACAGATTAATAGTATGGCCCAAGGTCAACTGATGTTTCTTCCTTCTGCTGGGCTCTCTTGCCATCCGGTACTGACTTTTGTCCTTTTTTTTTCCATGCCATTCCTGACTGCTCGTCTCCAGGCACTCTGTCACCAGCGAGGACCTCTCATACATGGATTCCAATTCTTGTTAATTAGAGGTCTCACTTGCAGACATTCCTGTCTCCCAAATGTGGGTGACCTGTAGGTCTCATCACGATAGCAAGCTTGCCATAGACCATGACTCGGAATTAGTATCCATTCAGCTCATATGATCCAGCCATTGAATCACTGCTGGCTTGAGGGCAAACATACTGGGGGTCACTGCAGGTTGGTTATTTCCATATCTGGCACTCTGCCTTGCCAGGAGATGCCCAATATTCATCTAAGGCAGCTGAGGTGGAAGCTGTTTAGCTACTTTTCTTGGTTTATTCAAGTTATCCATGCCTCTTGGTTGTGAGGAGGGCGTAAAGAATTCAAGCCTAGTACGGATGAAGCTTTATAGTTTTGATAAGTTTGCTATTGGTCCACTTTGATTTCTCGACTTTGACAATGACAAGCTGCAGACTTGGCAATCCCGGTGCTGATATTGCCATCAAGGGACAGGTTGCTGGTAATTGTTGATCCAAGATACGTGAAACTGTTGGTAATCTCCAGAGTTTATTAGTGTTGATGGAGGTAGAGTGTCTATGTCTTGGCCCATAACTTGCAAGTGAACTTCAGGATGGGATGCCAGCACAGCATCATCGGCAAACAGCAACTCAAGTGCAGGCCATTACACACTTTGGTGTGGAGTCTTGCCAATTTGAACAGCTTGCCACCAGCTCTGACATACAGGTAAGCACCCTTATCGAAGTTGTCAAAGAAACATACAATAACAGCATGGAGAAAAATATGCCAAAGGGAGTTGGCACCACGATGCACCTGCTTTACTCCACTTCTAATCTTGTGATTTTCTATTGTAACTGATGAATTTGTGCATGTTCTTGTGGAAAGAAGAAATGACACCCAGGGGTCCAGGCCAGCAGCCTGTTTTCCAAGTTGTTTAAAAAGTGTTTGCCTTAATCTCTCTGTAAACCATGATGGAATAATGACTCTTGAATCCTACAGGAGATGGCCTTGATCAACATTCAGTTCATTTCTGGGTGCGAGATACTCTGCAAATTCTCATGCTCACTCTTGAGGTGAGCCCTTCATGACATGGAGCCCCGAGAGCAGAGACAAAGGACTTTCGGCCCATCATGTCCACACTGGTCAAAGACAAACCACCCACATATTCTCATCCCATTTTCCTGCATTTAGCCCATAACATTATATGCCTTGACACTGCAAGTGCACATCTGGATACTCTATCAATGGCCCTCATAATTTTATGTATCTTAATTATGTCCCCGTTCCTCCCTTCCGCTCCACTCAGTCTCTGCTGCTTCAAGAAAAACAGCCCCAGTCTGTCCAATCTTTCTTCATAACTAAAACTCTCCAGCCTAGACAACATCTGGAAAATCTCTGCAGCTTTTCAGTCTACCACATACCTCCTATGATATGGATTCAAGAACTGCATAGTCTAGCTGTAGCTTAACCAATGTTTTATATAGTTCCAGAATAACATTCCTCATCTTAAACTCTTATGGTTCGGCTAATATAGACAAGTATATAGGCATTTGCCTTCTTAACCACTTTTCCCGGCTTGGAGTGGAGTCTGCACGTTCTCCTTGTGTCTATATGGGTTTCTCCCAGGTGCTCCAGTTTCCTCCCACAGTCTAAAAGACATGCTGGTTAGGTGCATTGGCCATGCTAAATTCTCCCTGAATGTACTTGAACAGGCACTGGAGCGAGGCAATTTTCAGTAACTTTATTGCAGTGTTAACGTCAGCCTACATGTGACACTAATAAATAAACATTTTAAACTTTTAAAAAGTGCATCACCTTTTTGTGTTTCTTCACTATTTTTTCAGGGGGATGTTGCATATATGTAAAGTAACTCAGTGGCTAGGAATTAACCACTCTTCAAGCAAAATCTTAAAAAAATGTCCACACTCGCATCATTTGCTGACTTACAACATTTAATATATTGAGAGCTAATTTTATCATTTGATCCTCCTTGTTCAAAGACCACTCTCTTGATCTAGATTATTTATTATTCAGCCCTGTTGATCCATTCCTTCTTCAGCCAATTCCTTCCAATCAGAGAGAATGTGTTCCTTCCTACTATCGCAAATGGTAAGTAATAGTAATTATCATTATATTCCATCCCAATATTAACTTAACCAAGCAGTGGAGAACAGGTATCGGAATAACTGGTTAGTTTCATACCAGTTTCAAGTGAGGGAATGTGACAGTGACTTCTTGTACTCTCCTTCTGGGAAAACAGACGCAGCCACAGCTGGCTCAACAACGAAAGTAAAATGCAAACTTTTATTTCTACTGTGGGTTCTGAAATTTTATCTTCCTGTAATTCTCATCATCCACGTGGTGCTTTTCTTGCCCTCAAACTCAGTATAGCTCTGGGTCTTCCTGCTTGATAACAGCAACTTCTATTTTCATATCTATCATTGACACATTTGAGGATTTTCATTAGAGGATTTTCAGACTCCTGAACTAGCTTTAGATCAACCACACTGCAGCCAGAGTGAAATCCTACAGGAGATAACTTGATTGCCAAACTTGTGGGCTCAAAATGGGGTGCTGCTGCCACCACCCTCCAAACCTCAGCACTCACATTGTGATACTCAAAAGCAGAATATTGTGCCCACGTGTGATCAATTTCATCACATAAATGCACGCAGAGTCAAAACCCAGCTGAATGCCATGCATATCATTGCTGGAACACTACTCCCTTGGCTCCCTGTCTTGGCAAACATCATTCCCCATATATCTGCCGATTTGCAACAACTTACGAAATGATAGAAAACGTTTGCGTGCCATTTCATGCTAATCTATTCAGCCCACCCAAAGTATGACTCCCATCAAGAAAGCTGATCTGTCCCACACAAGACTTCAACGCAAATTCCACCTGGACAAAAGAGCGGGAATTATTAGACACAACAAACCCAACAGCTGCCTGGTTTCAACCTACCAAGGAAAGAGTAGCCCACTGTCAACAGGTTCAGGACTGGTCACAGTCCCTGGTTGGCCAAACTCTACAGATGGGACATTAGTGCCAGCGCCATGTGCCTGTGGGAGAGAGCACACTATGCATCACATCAAGGAAGAGTCTCCAATCCACAGACTCAGGGGATGCCTAGCTGCACTCAATACAGAAGGACAGGAAGGAACTGCTTGGCTTAGGGACTTTGCATTTGCTAAATAAATCAATCAACCATAACCTCCATCTGGTGCATGGCTGTTACCTGGAACTTTACCATTACCTGCAGCATTGCTGTTTCCTTTACTTGTGTATGCCAACTAGATATGACCAACTTGCCAAGAGACATAGCTCTTTGACTGGAAACAGAGGTTTGTAAAAGATTGGTGTTTACCACGACAACCGTAATATCTAAATTTCTGACTCTGAGACCGTGAATTTGACTGGTATGGTCTGGATATCAGTGAAATACAGTGGACTTCCCCAACGTGATCAGGAGAAGAACATCTTTGCAGTTTGCAACTATTCCTTCCTGACATTTCAATACAGTTCTGGCCTAATCACAGGCCTCCTTTCAAATCAGCTTACTGCCTTTGATCAATGCTTAGCCTGGATTTTATTGTTCTTCAGGCCTCCTACAAACATGCCTCTAATGCTTTTTCTTATGTCCACACCATGACGAAAGTTTCTTTAATTTTGAGAATGTAATCTACAATGGTCTCATTTAGCAACTGCTTCTGGTCACAGATGACAACTCTCAGTACAATTTCAGTTGTGTCATTATAAGTCCAGAATCTCATTAATTTCAGTATAGTCCTCAGTATTGGAGCCCACAGGCAACACTGGGGAAATGCCACCTCAGAAACATCAGGCCCCATCATGGTGAGGAAAACATTTACTTTATTCTCTTATCTTACTTTTATTTGCTTTTATGTTAAATGTGTAACCATTGTTCATGACTACACCAATCCTCTTTGTTAGAACTGAACTCCTCTACTGTCTTTAAATGTGCCTTGTGTCAAAAATTACATACTTTATTTACATCTCTATAACATGTTCCAAACTTGCAATATACTCCATGCAGCGAAAAGGTGGAAGAGAAAGATGATGGATAGAAATAGGCAGGTGCAGACATTGAGACATGGCTGCAGCAGAGACCTGTGAAAAGTTGATTTTTACCATTTTTTCCTACATTTTGCCGGAAATTTGTGCTTGCCAAAAGCAATGAAAAGCAGGAAATGGAATGTTCACTCAACGTTAGCATCCCTGATCAGGTGTACAGTTGTTACGTGTAAAGTGCCCAGGACTCCGCCAAAAGAATGTGTCTCAGCCCCAATTCAGAATAACACATTTCATATCAACCAAGGGTCAAGAACCAGAGGAAACCAACATAAGGTGACTGGCAAAAGAACCAACGTGACAGAAATCGTTTTTATGCAGCAAGTGGCTAGAATCTGGAACGCACTGCCTGAGAGTGTGTGGGGAAGCCAATCATGGCTTTCAAAAAATTTGCAAGCTTCAGGAAAGAATGGGGGAGTGAGATTAACCCCGAGTATGTCTTGCAGTGAGCTGGCACAACAGGTTAAAGTCTCCTGCCCTGGTACCATTCTAGTATTAATGATTTTATGATGTGAGCCCCTGTCATGTTGAATGGATTGAGGTTATCCAAATTCGTTTCACATAGGATCCTTACAACAAATGCAGAGAGGAGATTCTTATCCAATCAACCTGGGCTAACCATGAAGCTGTCTTGCAAAGATGAACTGCAAATGCCTAAACGTGTTGCCTTACTCAGTGTGTAGTGATCTGATTTTAATTACCTATTGTATGAATCAAAAATTTAACTACCAGACTGGATATCTACAAAAGTAATTTCTCAAATATATCCAATCTCTCTGCCACTTCACTTTACATTACTTATGTTTGTTTGCATAAATATCTCCATTACAAACAGTGCAACATTTACTGTTCCCATTTCAGCTTAATTTCAAGATTGGGCTAGGATTTGGTGTGCTTGGCCTGCTTTCTGTATCCATGCAAGCGCTTTGCTGGTGGCATTTTGATCTGCTGTACATTGCGAAAGTCTGAACCCAATGTTTTGCCAATATTTGTTTGGAGCCAAAACAGCATATTTTGTACAGAATACTTGATGGCTATTCCAGGAACTTGGGTTAAACCACTACCCAGAACAATATGTGTTTGGTTTATTCAGACTAAAGTTGTGATGTTTTAACTTACGAATGGGAGCTTTATTCGACTGGCAAGGCGGGTTAGTAGACGGATGTTGCATATCTAAAATAAATGCCAATAGAACAAGGGCGATGAGGTTTTTTTTAAACAATGAAGCGAGTTAAGAATCCTCGTCTGAATGGATGGTGGTAGCAGATTCAATAGTAATTTTCAAAAGGGAATTGGACAAATATTGGAAAAGATACATTTGGAAGATCCAGAGGAAAGAGTTGGGAAGTGTGGAACTACAGGAAAAGCTCTGTCAGAGAGTGGATATCATATGATAGGCTGAATGGCTTCCTTTACCATCTGATTTTACAAATCGAACCAGCTATTGTTTATCCTTTTTTCTCCTGATTGATATGGGGAGCAAGGTATAAGTCACTTCTTCATTTGCACAGAACTGAAGTTAACAACAAGTTTAGGTCTGTGATATATGTTTCTTTTATTTGGGGAAAGATGCAGTAAATTGTGTTAACTGCTAATGATATTGCAACATTGAATGTTGTTTGTAGCTGCCAATGGAAAGAAAGGGGATTTTTTTTCCATGCCAATAAAAATATTGAGAACTTGATTTAAATAAAACTCCAAAAGAGCTTTGTTTGTCCCAAACCTATCTATAGTGACTCTCCAGCTAGGTAGAACCATAGTGGAATTTGAAGTGGAGCAAAGGTATCACTGGCCTTTCCTTTTAGATCAATTCCTTTTCTCAACCAAGATAAAGAAAAAGAGCATAGAAAAGAAGCCGCTTCTGCATCCTCCCATTGGATGCATGTCGCAAATCATATGCCACATGATAGCTTACAGCAGATGAACTTCATGGACTCTGGTCTGAATGATTTATCTGAAACTGGTAGAACATTGAGGAAATTTACTGAGCAAATATATTTTTTTCTGATGGTAACCAATCCCCAGTACACCTCCAAAAATCTTATGTTATAACTTGGCGTATTCATGCATCACTTCCACAACCGAATAGGATATTTTAAATTAAATTCAATGGATTGAAGTAGCATTTGGGTATTTTTGAAGCAATGCATTCACTGTAGTATTTAGGGTCGATATGCTTGCAATGACACCATCTCTGTTCTCCCCTACCCCCGTCCCCCCACTCCTGGTTTCCTGTTAATATGCAACCTAGGACTTGTATTGGTGTTTCTGAAATTCACCATGAATCTTCTATGGCATACAGCCTGTGTAGCTGCAATACAGAAGATTGAAATAACAAAATCCCTACAGTGCAGAAGAAAGCCATTCGGTCCATCATACCTGCACTGACAACAATCCCACCAAGGGCCTATCCCCATAACCACATGTATTTACCCTGCTAATCCTCCTGACAGGTACACAGGTCACTGAAAGTGGCAATGCAGATGGAGAAGGTAGTCAAGAAGGTATATGGCATGCTTGCCTTCATTGGCCAGGGTACTGAGTTTACAAATTGATAAGTCATGTTGACGCTTTATAGAACCTTAGTGAGGCTGCACTTGGAATATAGTGTTCAATTCTGGTTGCCACACTACCAGAAGGATGTGAAGCTTTGGAGAGGGTACAGAAAAGATTTACCAGGATGTTGCCTGGTATTTAGCTATGAGGAGAGATTGGAGAAACTTGGTTTGTTCTCACTGGAGCGACAGAGTTGAGGGGAGACCTGATAGAAGTCTAAAAGATTATGAGAGGCATGGACAGAGTGGATAGTCAGAAGCTTTTTGCCAGGGTGGTAGAGTCAGTTACTAGGGGGCATAGGTTTAAGGTGCGAGAGGCAAGTTTTAAAAGAGATGTATGAGGCAGATTTTTTTTTTTTTTACTCAGAGTGGTGGGTGCCTGGAACTCGTTGCCAGGGGAGGTAGTGGAAGTGGATGCAGTAGTGACTTATAAGGGGCGTCTTGACAAGTACATGAATGAGATGGGAATAGAGGGATATGGTCCCCTGTCACGCAGCACGGTCGGTGCAGGCTTGGAGGGCTGAAGGGCCTGTTCCTGTGCTGTAATTTTCTTTGTTCTTTGGTACCAAGAGTCAATTTAGCATTGCCAATCCACCTAACCTGCACATCTTTGCACTGTGGAAGGAACCAGAACACTCAGGTAATCCACGTAAACATGGGGAGAACGTGCAAACTCCACACAGTGAGGTGAGGTGACAGTGATTACCCTTAAGCACTGGTACATACAGGGTTAATGTTGCACTGAGTACAGTCCTGCCCACACAATGATGGAAGAAGCTACAAGATTCAGAAGGTCAGTCTAGAGATGGACAGAGATGTGCAAGTACCAAGGATGGAGTCAGCTCCCTACCTGTATATGATTAATTGTTGTTAATAAAGACTTGTGGTTAATGTTCTCAAGACTATGAAGCTGATGTCCTGGTATCCAAAGCAGGATTCTTCACTTGACATCATGGAGCAGTGGTAAAATTGGAGTTAAAACTCCAACTCTCCAACGGTTGGAGTCATACCTAGCATAAAGGAAGATAAGTGTGGTTATTGGAGATCAATCATCTCGATTATGGGACACCGTTGCAGGAGTTCCTCAGGGTAGAGTATAGGTCCAACTATCTTCAGCTATTTCATTAATGGCCTTCTCTCCATCTTAAAGTTCGGAAATGCGGGTGTTCGCTGATGATTGCACAATGTTCAGCACCATTTGAGACTCTTCAGATACTGAAGCAGTCCTGGTCCATATGAAGCAAGACCCAGACAATATTCAGGCTTTGGCTGTCAAGTAGCAAGTAACATTTGCACTACACAGATGCCAGGCAATGCCCATCTCAAACATAAGAGAATCTAACCATCTGTCCTTAACATTCAATGGCATAGCCACTATAAACATCCATGGAATACTCTCCACTGGCTTGGGTGAATGCAGCTCCTACAACACTCAAGTAGCTTCACACCATTTGGGTGTAAAAATTTATTTGTTTGGTACTTCATCCACCAGCTTAAACATTCACTCCCCCACATCACAGTAGCAGCAGTATCTACCATCATGATGCACTACAGCCATGGATCAGTCCTCCTTTCGCATCACCTTTCAAACCCGTGACCTCTACCACCTAGGACAAAGGCAACACATGGGAACATCACAACCTGAAAGTTTCCTTCCAAGCAACACAGACTTGGAAACATGTTGCTCTTCCTTCACTATCAAGGATCAAAATCCTGCAACTCCCTTCCTAGCTGTTCATGGACCGCAAAGATTCAAGAAGGCAACTCACCATCTTCTCAAGAGTAATTAAGGATGGGCAATAAATGCTGGCCTAGTCTGCGATGCCCACATTTAGTGAAAGAATAAATTAAATCTCATGGGTGGGGGATTGACTGCTTTAAAATGTTTATCAGTTGTGATATGCTCATATTTTGATAGCATTAATGAAACTACAAGTCACCATTCCTAAGTACATCAGAAAATGTTTCGTAGGCACAAAAAAATTAAAATGTTGCCCGATTGTACTTGTTCATCACAGATTGTACATTAAGTGATATGCAAATGAACTTGAATTGTAATTCAAGAAGAAGAAATATTCAAAATGGATACAATTTCTGCTGAAGCTGTCAATTGTACCCAAAGTGGAAATACTTGGTCATAATATATATGCTTATTAACCTACTGTTTTACAAAAATTACAAAGTTGCAGGTAACCCACGTTTCCTGTCCAGTAAAGTCCGATCAGTTATCTCAGGGTGCAGGGACTGTCTGCCACTCATGCAAGTCCCATGCAAAGTTTCTTACTAAGCTATTGTCTTTCTTTCTTCCCTCAGTCTCTGCACTGAGTGAATTTTGATTTTCTGTGATTTCAACCTCCAACTCAATTTGTCATGCTTTTGCTCCTCCAAGTTTCCAGCTCTCCTCTCTTAATCTATCCCTCTGATGTCTCTACGCAGATTCACAGCCACATTTTCAACCTTGTCATCTGATGTGGCCACATTACACCTGTTGTGCCTACCACAAATCCTCGTAACCCGTTCCATCCAGATCTATCTTCCCCCTTGCTACCTCACTTCCTTGTGTGCGTGCGTGCCCTGAAAAACATCAATTGCAAAGGCATTTTCAAAATCTTAACTATCTAACCTTTAATCCTCCGTTGGCTGTGACATTGCTGTAACTACTGATAGAACAGTACAGCACAGTACAGGCCCTCAATGTGTGCTGAGCTATGTCCAAACCCAAGATCAAGCTATCCCACTCCCGATCATTCAGGTACGCTCCATGTGCCTATCCAATAACCGCTTGAAAGTTCCTAAAGTGTCCAACTCCACTATCACAGCAGGCAGTGCATTCCACACCCCAACCACTCAGTGAAGAGTCTACCTCAGACATCCCTCCTATATCTCTCACCATGAACCTTATAGTTATGCCCCCTAGCAACAGCTACATCCATCCAAGGAAATAGTCTCCGCAATTCCACTCTATCTATATATCAAAACTCGGTGGATTCTGGGGAAGTGCCTGTTGATTGGAAAACAGCTAATGTGACGCCGCTGTTTAAAAAAGGAAGTGGACAAAAGGCGGGTAACTACAGGCCGGTTAGTCCGTAGTTGGGAAAATGCTAGAATCCACGGTTAAAAAAGAAATAACAGGACACCTGGAAAAGAGTGGTTCGATCTAGCAGACACAGCATGGATTCATGAAGGGAAAGTCGTGTTTGACAAATTTACTGGATTTTTATGAAGATGTAATGAGTGCCGTTGACAGATGGGAACTGGTGGATCTGGTGTTTTTAGATTTCCAGAAGGCGTTTGATAAGGTGCCTCACAAAAGGTTGCTGCAGAAGATTAAGGTACACGGAGTTGGGGGCAAAGTGTTAGCGTGGATTGAGGATTGGCTATCTAACAAGCAGAAAGTTGGAATAAATGGGTGCTTTTCTGGTTGGCAGTTGGTGACTAGTGGTGTGCCGCAGGGATCGGTGCTGGGGCCTCAACTGTTTACCATATACACAGACGATCTGGAGGAGGGGACCGAGTGTAGGGTAACAAAGTTTGCTGATGACACAAAGATGAGTGGAAAAGCAAATTGCATGGAGGATGCAGAAAGTCTGCAGAGAGATTTGGATAGGCTGAGTGAGTGGGCGAGGATCTGGCAGATGGAGTATAACATTGGCAAGTGTGAGGTTATCCACTTTGAAAGGAATAATAGTAAAATGGACTATTATTTAAATGGTGATAAATTACAACATGCTACTGTGCAGAGGAACCTGGGGGCCCTTGTGCATGAATCGCAAAAAACTCAGAATGCAGGTGATCAAGAAGGCAAATGGAATGTTGGCCTTTATTGCGAGGGGGATGGAGTATAAAAGCAGGGAGGTCTTGCTGCAATTGTACAAGGTACTGGTGAGGCTGCAACTAGAGTACTGTGTGCAACTTTGGTCCCCTTATTTGCAAAAGGATATATTGGCTTTGGAGGGAGTGCAGAGAAGGTTCACCAGGTTGATGCCGGAGATGAGGGGGTTAGCTTATGAGGAGAAATTGAGTAGATTGGGCCTGTACTCGTTGGAGTTTAGAAGGCTGAGGGGTGATCTTATAGAGACACATAAGATAACGAAGGGGCTAGATAGGGTACAGGCAGAGAGATTCTTTCCACTTAGAAAGGAAACAAGAACTCGAGGACACAGCCTCAAAATAAGGGGGAGTCAGTTTAGAACAGAGTTGAGGAGGAACTTCTTCTCTCAGAGGGTAGTGAATCTCTGGAATTGAAGCGGTGGAGGCTACCTCGTTGAATATGTTTAAGTCGCAGGTAGATAGATTTCTGATCAACAAGGGAATTAAGGGTTATGGGGAGCAGGCGGGTAAGTGGAACTATTCTTGTAAACTTTTTCTCCAATTATGTTGATAAGGGGATTGGGGCTTAAGGAAAATTTGCCTCACTGGATTACATTAAAACTCTCTGCAAGAGTTAAACAAGGGCCCATCACAATTAGGAGACATGCATGAATGAGGAGCAATATTTCTATCAAACTGCATTTGAGTTTTCAGAAGGAAGTGTTGGAAGATAACAGTTCAGGCGGCTACGTGGAACTGAACCACTTTCAGATCAACCATGATCTTACTGAATGGCGGGGCAGGCTCAAGAGGCTAGATGGCCTCCTCCTGCTCCTATTTCTTATGTTCTTATCCCCCTCATCTTATAAACCTCTATTAAGTTGCCTCTCATCCTCCTCCACTCTAAAGAGAAAAGCCCCAGCTCCCTCAACCTTTCCTCATAAGACCTACCCTCCATTCCAGGCAGCATCCTGGTAAATCTCCTGTGCACTCTCTCCAATGTTTCCACATCCTTCTTATAGTGAGGTGACCAGAACTGCACACAGTATTCCAAATGTGGTCTCACCAAGGTCCTGTATAATTGCAGCACAACCCCACCGCTCTTAAACTCAACCCTCTGTTAATAAACGCAACATACTATAAGCCTTCTTCACAGCACTATCCACTTGAGTGGCAACCTTCAGAGATCTGTGGATCTGTATCCCAACATCTTTCTGTTCCTCCACATTCCTCAAAACCCTGCCATTGACCCTGTAATCTGCATTCAAGTTTGTCCTACCAATATGAATCATGTTGCGCTTATCAGGGCCACTTTTCTGCCCAGCTCTGCATCCTATCAATGTCTCTTTGCAGCCTACAAGAGCCTTCCACCTCATCCACTACTCTGCTCAATATCACTCTCCTGGTCCCCACTATGATCATTACTCTCTCTCTCGCTGATCCTAATCAAATTCCCATGATATGGTTCTCATCTCACGCTCTTAAATTAACTTGAACATCTATGGCAGGCATGGGGCTTAAACATTCATGGCCTACTCATGTGGATCACATAAAGCATTATCAGAACCTGCCCTTCACCGTCTGTTCCTGCAGTGGCAAACATTCTTCAAAGATAACGAAAGCTGAAAATACTGGAAAATCTCAGCAAGTCTGACAGCCATTTTTCTGTTTTTGTTTCAGATTCTAATTTCCTGGCTTCTTTTCTCCACAACAACCCAGCTACTTATATCCTTTCTGCTACCTTACCTTTATACAGCTATTAACACCTTTTTTTAGTCTTTAACATTACTATTAACAGTTCCTTTGTCTTGTGCCCATGACATTTTTGTCAACTCTCTGAGCTCCCTGAATTTCTATTTTTCTCTACATTCTCCACCCCCTTAAACAGTACAAAATCTATCACATTTCCCCCTCTCTTTAGCTCTGAAGAAGTCAAGACCCAAAATGTTAACTGTTTCTCTCTCCAAAGATGCTGCCCGACATGGATTTATTTATTATTGTCACATGTATTAGTATACAGTGAAAAGTATTGTTTCTTGTGCACTATACAGACAAAGCACACCATTCATAGAGAAGGAAACAAGAGTGCAGAATGTTGTGTCACAGTAATGGCTAGAATGTAGAGAAAGATCAACTTAATGCAAGGTAGGTTCATACAAAAGTCTGATGGTAGCAGGGGAGATGCTGTGTTTTTCCAGCATTTTCTGTTTTTTATTTCAGATTTCCAACATCTGCAGTACTTAGATTCCTCTACCTGCTTTCTCTACACACACTACCACAAAGTACAAAGCCTTGGGCTGCACGGTAGCATGAGTGGCACAGCAGCAGTGGTTAGCATGCTGCTTCACAGTGCCAGGGACTCGGGTTCAATTCCCGGCTTGGTTCGCTGTCTGTATGGTGTTCCCCCCGTGTTTGCGTGGGTTTCCTCCCACAATCTGAAAGAGGCGCTGGTTAGGTGCATTGACCCGAACAGGCACCGGAATGTGGTAACTAGGGAAATTTCACAGTAACTTCATTGCAGTGTTATTATAAGCCTTATTTGTGATTAATAAATAAACTTAACTTTTGTGACAAAAGTTGAGACCATCCATTCAGCCAGCATTATCACTTCCCTCCCTTCCCCTCGTGCACCAGGCTAAACATCCCTAGTGGCTCTTCCATGCTTTAACCCTGGACTCACATAATTCTCTAATTTAATTTCAGTCTCTCATCTTGCTCTCTATGAGCTCAACTTGTCCATAAGAACCATTTCCTGTTCCTTCAAATACTATTACGACCAAACTGCTCATCATCCAGCTTTGCTTCCTAGTTCCACTGCCTGATAGAACTGTTAACAGTCGTTCCTCAGCTAGAGTCCTGTTTTCTCACAATGGCAGAAACACGAGTTAGGCACAGCACACACTTACCTGTTTCCTTGGCTATTTTTTTCTTGGAGCTGTATGACAGGCACCGCTCCAACATCAGGGAGACCATCCCACAATTACCATCTGCCAGTGGGGTTTTGGGAAGACTTACAGGCTTTGCACCTTCTGTGGCCATCAGGTCCTGGAGTGGGATTCACACCCAGAGTTTCTGCTCAGAGGCAGCAATGTTACTCATCTCAAACCTCCTGTCACCTACAACTACCCTTCCCCTTACATCTGCTGTCTGATAAAACCTGATGAAAGGACAGTGCTCCGAAAGCTAGTGGCGTTTGCTACCAAGTACACCTGTTGAACTTTAACCTGGTGTTGTGAGACTTCTTACTGTCTGAAAAAAGGACATCCTCACATCATGATAAAAGGTCAGCCAGACTCAAAATGTTGGCTCTACTCTCTCTCCACACCTGCTGTCAGATTTGCTGAGATTTTCCAGCATTTTGACTCCGCGGTCTTTTACTTTTCATTTGCTGCCATCACCTGGGCTAACCTCTCCGACCTCAGAATGGGCGGGGTCTGTCGATGAGTTCGACCTGTGACCCCGGCGAGACGCTGCGCATTTCGTGCGGAGGAGGGGGGGGGCGGGGAAGCGGAGCTGACCTGTGACCCTGACGGGTGCAGGCGCCGCCGGAGCGGGGGCGGGGCCCTGACCTGTGATTTTGGTGACTGACGTGCAGTAGGGGGGGCGGGGCTGACCTGTGGCCCTCCCCCCCGGTGGGGGCAGTGCGTGCTGTAGCGCGTGTCCCGAGCTGTAAGATGGCGGTTTCTAGAGGGTCGGTGCTGCGTTGGGAGGGAGCGGGCTTCCTGCGGATGAGGATGTCGCTGGCGGCGCTGAGCGGCCGGTCGGTGCGCATCAGCGGGATTAGGAGCCAGGAGCTGAACCCGGGCCTGCAGGGTGAGTGAGGGCGGGGAAGGGAGGGTGTTGCGAGTTTCGGGCGGTGTTGGTGCGGGCTGACTCCCGGCCCGCACTCAGGGCATTGGGAGTTATTGAGGTGACAGCCCCGCTTAGCGAATGGACAGGGCTCATGGCCCTCCACACTGCGGCACGGTGTAAGCAAACATTGGTTTAATAAAGATCCCTCGTGGTTTGGGGACTGGCCCCCCTGAATTCCATGACCCCTGCCTGATAGCTCGTGATCTTTAATTGGTGAGGGTGAAGGCACATTTGGGATTTTCTCCTTAGATTAACTCCCTCCTCCCCGCTGAACATTGACAACGGGATTGTTTCGACTTCAATCCATGCGGGAAACGCACACTGACAGGCTGGTGTCGCTATGTTTCTGGGAGACCTCCCATTGATTTCACTCTTGGCCATCTTGTGAGTAGACTGGGGAGGTGCCTTGTTTTTCTTTTCTGAGCCTGTTTTCTTTTTTTGGGGGGGGTCTTAATTTATTAACTCGGGATCTCTGTTGGACTTCTGGTGCATTGTAGCTGGAAGAGATTGCAGTGTCTAATCTGAAATGTGACTCGGACAGCTTTCTGACACCAGCTACACAAACCACCGTAACATATGCTTGTTGCCTGAGGACATTGAAAGGAAGGAGCTTCCCGAGCGCAATTTCAACGCTTGGATTCCCAGAAATCCTCCCGACCCGGCACACGTTTGAAGGTGGCTCTAAACTGGGCTCGTTTGGTAACGTTGAGACCGATGAGGTTTCCCTTTGGGTAAGGGGCTCGTCTCCTCAAACCCTTTTCATTTGTGTGGTGGGGGTGAAAAGAAGTACTGAACACATTGGTATAATTTTTGATTCCGTTGCCTTTCAGTGAGGTTCTTCTATTCACACCATTACAAATCCAAATAGTAAGAGTGTTGAAAACGTGAAGTACAAAAAATGGTAGAAATACTCAGCAGCCCAGCTGACACCTGCAGATAGTCAAAGTTAATGTTGCAGATCAATGCCCTTTCATCAGTATTTCAAATACATGAGCAGGGAAAATTAGGCAGAACAAAAGGGAAATAGATAAATGTAGCATAGATCCTTAGATAGCACCTTCCAAACCCACAACCACTTCCTTCTAGAAGGACAGGGCAACAGATACATGGGAACAGTACCACCTGCAAGTTCCCCTCCAAGCCACTCACCATCCTGACATGGAAGTATATTGCCATTTCTTCGCAGTTGCTGGAGTTCTGGAATTCCCTCCCTAAAGGTATTGTGGGTCAACCTACAGCACATGGACTGCAGTGTTTCAAGAAGGCAGCTCACCACCACCATCTCAAGGGCAACTAGGGATGGGCAATAAATGCTGGCCAGCCAATGATGCCCATGTCCCACGAATGAATTTAAAACATTTCCTAATGTTGCAAGGCAAAAGGATACATTAAGTCCTTGTTTTAAGGTACCTAGTTTAAGTCCTTTCAATTTAACATAGGTATGTAGAATTGCATTAATGTTGTTTCATACTGGATGTGATGGAAGGCAATGTGGCCAATCAACACCAACTTGGAGCAGCCTTTTCTGCTGGCTATCTTTCCAGCTTGCAGCTTACCTTTGCAATTCAGCTCCAGGTTGTTTCTTACCTATCACAGCATGTCTCCTGAACCCTCACTCTCGGTGAAGGTTTGGATGAGGGAAGCAGCTGGCAGGATGGTTGGGGAATTCATTTGGCAGGGAGCAGGAGAGGCAAGAAATAGAGAAGGCATTGAGTGGGAGAGGTGGCATGCCACAGCTAAGTAGAAAAAGTCTATTTCTTTTATATTTTTAAATTTTAAAATATAATATTATTTCATTGAGAAATGTAGTAATTTAGCAATGTACGTACAGGTTTTAAACTTGAAGCATAAAGTTTTTTTACTGGTGGGAATGGTTCATTGAACCAGACCAAAGTTTTTACTTGTGATTGGAAAATCTGCTTGACTTCACACTGTTTCACTTTTCAGGAACATAACTACAGTATTAAGTGAGGAAATACTGTATAGCAGTGGGACAAATAAAGGATCAAAATGGCTATAGAGGTGTAAAAGGGATGAGCAGAATCATCAACAGCTGCCATCTGATAATTAGAGACTAATGGTTGTGATCTGATGTAATTGAACTTAATGTTGAGTCTAAAAGCACCTATACAATGGATGAGGTGCTGCTTTTTCAGTGTATGTCAAGTTTCATTCATTTCAGGAGCCCGAAGTCAGTGTCATTGGAACAAAGAATTAAAATGGCAGATAGCTGGAACTGAACGGAGGTGCTCCGTAAAGCAATCTCCCCAGTGTTGAGGAGACAGCATTGTGAACAGCGAATACAGTATACTAAATTGAAAGAAATATAATTAGATTGGTGTTTAACCAGGAAATTGCATTTGGATTCTGGACAATGGGAAGTTGCGGGGGGTGGGGTTGGTAATAGGGTAGTGTTGCATCTCCTGTGTTTGTATGGGAAGGTATAAGAGAAAGGGGTGGGTGTTGGAGTAATTGAGGCATGGTCTAGATGGCAGAGGGAACAGTCCATTTAGAACACTGAAAGGGGAAAGGAAGATGTCTATGGGGTGCTGTCATGCTGGATGTGGTGAAGGTGGCAAAGGATGAATGTGGAAACTAGTGCTTCAAAAGGTGGAGGAATGTTAAGGGGTGTGAGATATGTTAGTTCCTCTAGAACCATAATAGCGCTCCTCATGTCCTCTAATGGCTTACCCTTAGCATTTCTGATGTGATTGTTCAACCCATTTGTGCCTGTGGTGGTTCTTTTGAAATAGCTGTCAAATCTATCCCACGTTCTTGCTCTTTCCTCAAAGCCCATGATTTTATTTCCATTTCTAATTGTTTATCCGATTGCATCTTAAATATTAGTATTGACTCGGTTTCCACCAAGGAGTACGTTCCCAATCATAACATCTGTCAAATCTCTCTTTTCTGATTACTAAAGAATGGTGTCAACATAAATATCAGCCATGGCCCAGTGGTATAACTCTTATTTTGGCGTCTAATGTTCTGGATTCCATCTCACTTGAGCACATGATCAAGGCTGATCTTCCAGTACTTTACTGAGGGGTGCTGCATTGCCAGAGGTACCAACTTTTTGATAATGCATTTAAAGTAAGGTCCCCTCTGGCCCAAAGGTGAAACTAAAAGATACCACTACTGTTTTGAGGAAGATCAGGGGATGTCTTGGTGGGTCAATTCTAAACTAATATGACAAAAAGATTATCTAGTCATCTCATTGTTTTTTGTGGGACATGCATATGAATAAATAGCTGCTGTTTTCGTTCTTTAAGAAAAAACAGTTATTGTGGTAAATTCTTCATTAATATATATAGCAGTAGAAATAACGTACCAGCATCCCAACAAATAAAGATAGCTGATGACCTTGCCTGCTGCCTGAAACTGTTTACAAAGTGTCTGAGGACATTTTGAACTATATATTGCCAGGATGAAAAGCTGGTTATGATATTTGGGGAATTTCTTCTGGCATAGTATCATTCAAAGCATTGGTGTGACATTAAAACCTGTTTGCGTAAATGTATTCTTACAGCATGTTGGTGCCAGATAAACCACCTTAAGACATTTTTTTTTACAAGCACTTGACTTGTTGCATGTCTGTGCAGGTC
Organism: Carcharhinus amblyrhynchos; assembly: GCF_965287045.1. Lineage (NCBI taxonomy): Eukaryota > Metazoa > Chordata > Chondrichthyes > Carcharhiniformes > Carcharhinidae > Carcharhinus > Carcharhinus amblyrhynchos. Next base: position 23,201,036 of record NC_137328.1, on the reverse strand, counting down.
TGAGTGAAAACCTTCTGCACTCATCATTTCAGTAAGAAGTCTCACAACACCAGGTTAAAGTCCAACAGGTTTATTTGTTAGCAAAAGCCACTAGTTTTCAAAGCCCTGCTCCTTCATCAGGGGAGTGGGATTTCAGTTCACAGACAGGGCATGTAAAGACACAAACTCAATTCATAAAATAATGGTTGGAATGTGAGTCTTTACAGGTAATCAAGTCTCCACATTATGGCTCTCGTCATTTCAGCCAGAATCTAATGTTGGATTCACAGTGCATTTTTGTGGCTGGGGTGTTGGGAATTTTAACACTGGACCAGCCTGAAAATATACAGTGTAAGATTTCTGACGTTGGATGGTATTGGTATTAGAGAGCTTCCAAGAAATTGTGTTCTGGCTTTGCCAGGTGCCATTGAAAATAGTGGCATCAGGTCTGTCTCTTTTTTTTAAGAAAGAAATGACATGATCTGTATTTGAATTTTTACTGATCAAACAAGTTGGCTTGTGTAGTCTCCTACCTGGTCAAAATTTCACTGACAGCCAGAAGCTGGTAAATAACAGCTTGTGCAAGAGTTTAAACATGCACATCTTTGTACTGTGTGCATTGGGAGCAGGCCGAGCAAACAAAGTTGCCTGTTTACACCGCTATGTACACTGTGTAAAGAGCACCAAAAGTGTGATGCAAACAACCTTTTGACAAGAAAGGATTCAAATTAAAAAAAACTTCTGATTTTTAAAATTAAATTGCCAACTTGTGTTTTATTGTCTAGATATCTTCATAGATCATAGAACCCTATAGTGCAAAAGGAGGCCCTTCAGCCCATCGAGTCTGCACCGACCACAATCCCACCCAGGCTCTACCCCCATATCCCTACATATTTTACCTGCTAATCCCTCTGGCCTAAGCATCCCAGGATACTAAGGGGCAATTTTAGCATGGCCAATCGACGTAACCTGCACATCTTTGGACTTGGTATGACTGCCTTCTCTTTTGTTTATAGATTTTGAAGCAAGCTTCATTCGACTCATGGACAAAGTAACAAACGGTTCTCGGATTGAAATAAATGAATCTGGTGAGTTATTTGTGATTAAATAGTAATGCTCTTCTTAATTGTCCTTCTGAACTTGGAGCTCATGTTAGCATCTGGGAAATTTTTACACTGAAAACCTTCTGCACTCATCATTTCAAGTCTCACAACACCAGGTTAAAGTTCAACAGGTTTATTTGTTAGCAAATGCCACTAGTTTTCAAAGGGTTGGGTACCTTTAGAAAAGAAAAAATAGTTATTTTCTTGCCTTTTTAACACATTAGGGGGTTGAACTATGAAGAGAGGCTGAATAGACTGGGTTTGTACTCGTTGGAGTTCAGAAGGATGAGGTGGGATCTTATAGAGACGTATAAGATAGTGAAGGGGATGGATAGGGTAGAGGTAGAGAGATTCTTCCCGCTCAGAAAGGACAGCAGGACTAGAGGGCACAGCCTCAAGATAAGTGGGGGGGGACAGTTTAGAATGGAGTTGAGGAGGAACTTCTTCACTCAAAGGGTGGTGAATCTCTGGAATTCTCTGCCTGTTGAAGTGGTGGAGGCTACCTCGCTAAATATATTTAAGACACGGGTAGATAGGTTTTTGGTAGGCAAGGGAATTAAGGGTTATGGGGAGCAAGCGGGAAAGTGGAACTGAGCCACTTCAGATCAGTCATGATCTTATTGAATGGCGGGGCAGGCTCGAAGGGCTAGATGGCCTACTCCTGCTCCTATTTCCTATGTACCTATCATTTATGAAATGCTAAAGATATTTCTCAATCTGCAGAAAACCTTGAATGTAAAATAGCTATTTCCATTATTTTTAGCCGGTCGGTCCATTTTAGATGAATGGCAGTGTTATGGATACTCCAAACCATTAATGTCTTTGTATGTTTAGTTAATTGGTTTTGAATTTTATTGCTTGTGAAAATATTTTTTAACATGACCCATTAATAAGCTTTGACCTTTGTGTCATCTTTCACTACTACTGTTAACCTTGCTAGAATTCTTCCCCCCTTGAGCCAGAACTCAAAAGTTTAAGCCTACTCTAGAGATTTGAGCACGTGACTTTGGGTGACATCTCACTACAGTACTGAGAAAATCCCATTGCTCTATTTGAAGATTGGGGATGCTGTGCCAGTGTGCTCGCTAATATTTATCTCAACAAACACCAACAAAAAGTGATTAACTAGTCATTGTCTCATTACTGTTTGTGGGATCATACTACATTAAACTTGGAACCCATGACACTTCAGAGTAGAGAAAGTCAAAGACTTTATATAAATAAAAGTTCTTTCTTACACTCTTTCCCCTTCTGTCTACAGTCCTGTGAAGCATTTCAGGAATTTTTTTTATATATGAGTGCTATAAAAGAATAAAATGATGTTGCCATTTCTGATGTCCAGGGAAGGAACAGTATGGTTATAATATTTGTAATCAGAATGAGCTAGGTGGTCTTTTATGATATTTGTGTTCTGTGTAAAGTTTCAGCTCTAGGTTAACTTCACAAATCACCTTGGACTTTCTGGTCTGGGTCTTGACAATACCATAATCTGTACAGAATTTTATTAAATCTTTTCCAGCCTTGCACACGGGGAGTGAAGACCAAGTCTTTGGGTGAAAAGGGATTTATAGGCAGAGATGTAAGTTACCAAGAGAGATATCGAACTATATAAACATAGCCATGATTAATAGTCATGAGGACAGATTTTGCTCTACTGGCATCTAACAATGTCTGCTGTTAAGTAATTGTCCCTGTACTGTCCAGCTCAAAAACTCTTCTTGCGCACGATTGCTGAAAGTGTGCTATGGTTACAGGAAGGGGAACAGGCCCTGAGCAAAGACAATGAAGAAAAGGGCATCTCCTTAGCCAGCCAGATTGATGGATTGAGAAATAAACAGAAGAAGAAACAAGGAGGGTGGATAGTGTGCAAATTCAATGTCAAATTGGGTAGAGAGAGAAAAGAGGAAAGAAAGATTGGATTGATGTTATTTGCATTACATCTATTACATTTGGGTTCGTTTGTTCCTCACTGCATAAAAAAAAAGTGCAGCACAGTGCTGTATAGCTTGGGTGTTAAACTGCAGTCTGTTGTGACAACGGTATACATCAGTAATGCCGTGTAATTAATTAACTGAATAATGATAGTTCTTAAATTGTCCATTTTTGTGGGTGAGCCATTTATGCTGATACTCTTTAGTGTTCTGAGATTTGATTCTCTGACAAAAGGTTTGTTAACACATTATTAGAGATAATTGTTATTTTCCCCTTAAACAAGATCTACATTTATGTTACGCCTTTCCTAACCTCATGACTTTCCAAAGCACCTTAAAGCCAATTAAATATCTTTGGAATTGTCATGGTTGTAGGAGACAAGGCATTCAATTTGCACACAGCAAGGCCCCACAAGCAGTAGTGCAATGTGATAAAGATTAGACAATCCTTTTTTCTCTGATTTTTGGCTGAGGGATACTGGGAAAACTCCTTGGCTTTTATTGGAAATAATGCTGTGGGGTTCTTTACCACCTGAGGTTTACCACACAATGTTAATGTTTAATGTCACATCCTAAAGCTGTGGTGGAGCATACCCTCAATATTGCATCAGCCTAGATTTTGTGCCAATTATTGATCCATAGCTTCCTCACTTAACAAATAGTGTTACCATTGAGCCCCCGAAGTTAGTACCTTATTCAGTCTATACGATACCTCCGACCTTATAAGTACTTTATTCAAATGATATAGCTTAACAAAACCTACATATTTCTAATAAAGGCCGTAATTGTCCATTTTTATCATGGGAATTGTCTATGCAAATCTATCACTAATTGCATTCATATGACACTATAATTTGTGCTTTCCTGCTTATCAACCTGCATTACAGTCAATACTATAAACACTCCTAACTTTTGTCAAGATCATACTGCAGTTAGAATATTTTGGGTCAGAATTTGTCAAAACTGCAGCTGTACTTCTTGCCCTCGCCATTGTTTATCCTCCAGTTGCACACTTGAAGTGAGGGCAGATGCACAATTAAACGCAAATATCCAATAGTTGCTCTCTGAGTTATACCATTCTGCCAAAAGTCTAGCTGGCTCAGTTATCATTGAAGCATATTTAATATTATGAAGTTGTTGTATTAGTGCAGTTGATATGAATCAAATCTGATGCAGATATTTAAGACAAGAAACATGCAGTATATATGTTTCCTTTTGTCATAAGTGATGATTACTGTCTGTCAACCTCTGGCACCAAAAAAACTGCTTTTAGGCGTGGAACCTCAATGAATCTCATTCCAACAGGTTTTGAATTTTTGGAGATTTTTAAAAATATCATCTTAAATTCCTATTTTTTTTCTTCTGCACCCTTCCCATTTCAATCCAATCTTTCTTTTCTCTCCTCTACCTGATTTGACATTGAATCCACACACTATTCACCCTCCTCCTTGATTCTCCTTCTGTTTATTTCTCAATCCATCAATCTGGCTGGCTAAGGAGATGCCCATTTTTTTCATTGTCTTTGCTCAGGGCCTGTTCCCCTTCCTGTAACTGTAGCACACTTATAGCAATTGTGTGCAAGAAGAGTTTTTGAGCTGGACAGTACAGGGACAATTAACTAACAGCAGACATTGTTAGATGCCAGTAGAGCAAAATCTACTTGTGACTATAAATCACGGCCATGTTTATATAGTTTGATATCTCTCTTGGTAACTTACATCTCTGCCTATTAATCCCTTTTCACCCAAAGACTAGGTCTTCACTCCCTGTGTGTAAAGCTGGAGAAGATTCTGTACAGATTATGGTATTGTAGAGCCGAAGTTTTACATTTACTTTGGCATTGGTGAGCGTAAGGTATTTTACTGCAAGTATGATTCAAGTGACCCGCTAGGAAGCTTTTATCAAACAAAGTTTATTTAAGAACACAGAGTATAAGAAAAATAATTAGCATAATTTTTACTAATTATAAGACTTAAGCATGACACCATATAACTCTTAACTAGCTGTCTCTGTTCCAATTTAAAAGCTACCCCTAGACATAGATCCTTTTACAGAATTGGTTAAAACAAATAAGTTCACCTGACACTAGGTTTCCAACTTTGTAACAGCTATGGACAGAAATCCAGACAGAAGTTTTCAGGGAAGAATATATCCTTAAGGCAGCAAAACATAGAAATAAACCTAGTCTCTATCAGCTTCCAGTCTTCAGACTTCAGGAGGAAGGGGTAAATCTCTCTATAGCTTCCAAAACAGCAACACGTAGACAACAGAATCTCCAACTCTAGAGAGGTGAAAACAAGAGTGATCACTCAAAAAATGAGCTGAAATTCTCTGTGAAATTGGAGCTGACCCCAGTCACATGACCTGACATGTCAATTATTCCAATCAAGCTTTTCTCTGCCATCCCGAAAGATCACTAAAACAACAGAACATTGCATTAGTTCAGATTAAAACCACCATAGATCATAGACTTCTACAGTGCAGAAGGAGGCCCTTCAGCCCATTGAGTCTGCACTGACCACAGTCCCACCCAGGCCCTACCCCCATATCCCACCTGCTAATCCCTCTAACCTACACATCTCAGGATACTAAGGGGCAATTTTAGCATGGCCAATCAACCTAACCTGCACATCTTTGGACTGTGGGAGGAAACCGGAGCACCCGAAGGAAACCCACGCAGACACGAGGAGAATAAACCATGATGTCAATTATACTGCTTCAATAACACTAGAGGATACCGGCTGCAGACAACATGGCTCCAACAAAATGCCAGGAACTGCTCCAAACATCCTGCAGAGAAATACGATTGAAATACATTTATTAAAGGCATAGTATTGTCACGGTATAAATGTCATCATAACAATGGCAGTATTCAATTGCAACTATAAGACTTGGCAACTACAATAGGCACAGTAAAGACATAATACAATCAACTTCAAAAATTACTCTAGTTACTGACTTCAATTAGTTACTTAAGTGATTGACTTTAGAAAGCTGAGGGATTATGCTACTTTCTGTGCCCTCTTCTACAAGTCTTTCTTGTTCAAATTATTAAAAGACAAAAGAGCGAGTGCGCTCTTTTTTTCAGAGACCAAGTATTGAATACAGCTGTGATGGAGTACCTTCCCTAGGAGGTAGTGGGGATTTAAATTTATTCAAGATCCTTTAGATTTCTGTTCAACAAAGTTATGGGATGCAGACAAGAAACCGGAGTTGAGACCGCAACCAGATCAGTCATGATCTTATTGAATGGTGGAGCAGGTTTGAAGGGCCAAACAGCTGACACCACCTAAGTCTTGTGTTTCTATGTTCCTTTATAAAAAGCAATAAAAGGAATTTAGCCAAAACCTTTTCCAGTGATGATGCCTACCTTTCCATCTTCTCACTTTATCATCCAATCTTTTATTCTCAAGGAATGCCACAAAATGACTTTGTTCATTTCAGTGTCTTTCCCTAGTAACCAAATCCTGAACTCCTCTGACTCTTTGATCCTCCCTGCTTTGAACACCCTAATTATCCACTTGGCTCACTAGTAGATTGTGGGATCAGGCCTAGTCCATAACTGGAGCATCTTATCTAAGGTGATCCTTCAGTGCAGAACTGTGTGAAATTAAGGCCCCCTTCTGCCCATTCAGTAGTTAAGCTGGATGTTCAAAGGTTAAAGACGAGGAGCTTTAGGTTGCGCCTAACATTTCAGTGGAGTTGTGGCATCTAGTTGTGGTTAATACTGACATTATGACCACTGCACTTAAAGTAGTTTAATTAATTGGATGCTTCTGAGACGTGGAGAAATGCAACATATGTCTGAACGTATGTCTTTTCCTGTATTTTATCCTGGCAAGTGAACAGAACAAGAATTCTGGCTTTTTTTGACAGTTCCTTCATTATCTTGAAAATTTCAATTTGGATATCTGAAATAGTCTCTTCCAAAAACAAAACCTCCTTTCGAGCACAATCATTTCATTCTGATTCTTTTGTAACTGCCTACAATGTATGGGATCTGACCATCGAATTGATTATGTGTAATTGTCTCTAATTGTAAACATGCAGAATGAAGGACACTCTGAATTTCATTGATAATTACTGAGAACATAAAGCAAAATATAGCACCTACCACTTAAAATGGGCAGTCACTTATAGCAACCAAAAAGTGACAACTATCGTCTATTTGCATTATTACCAATTTCAAACTTGTTGGTAAAATCATCTCAACTGTTTTATGTTGGTCACCTTTCCTTGCTTCACTGATGTGCACTTTGTCAAGTTGCATTGCATGCAATTTAATAATTTTAACAAATCCTTATTAAAGCAGACTTTACACCCCTCTGTCTACCATTTCTTCTAAAATGGTCCGGAGGTAAGCCAATTCACCTTTGAGACATTCTCTTAATGTGATGAAGGGCTATCTAAATGCAGATGTATTTAAGTAAAAGATTGGGTTCAAAAGAAGCCAAAGCATCAACTACAGAAATATCAGTTAGAACCTTAAAAGATACTAGTTAATTACTAGTCATCTGCACAACTAACATCAGAAAATACTTCACAAAATAGGAATAAAATTTAACTTGAGCTTAATTGAAAGGAAATGTATTGGGTATGCATTTTTTTAAAAAATCAGCTCAAGAATTGATGTTGCAAATGAACAACATTTAAAATCAGAAAAATCATGCCAAAACTTGAGCCACTTTTTCAAGTTTCTGTTTCCATTTGCCCTGAATAGCTATTCATGACTTTCTGTCTACATATGCTTTTATTTTGCTTAATATGTTTCTCACTAAGGCTTTTGCCACTTTTCCATATCCCATTCACTTCACAATCCACTCTGACTTGTTTCTTCTATGTGCAGTTTTTTCTTTGTCCTGTTCCTTTTCCAGTGCTTGTCAGTGAAATATCTTTGCTATTGAAAGGGTACAGAGGAGATTTACAAGGATGTTGCCTGGACTGGGAGGCATGCCTTATGAAGTTAGTTTGAGGGAACTGGGTCTCTTTTCCCTGGAGAGACGTAGGTTGAGAGGCGACCTGATAGAGGTTTATAAAATGTTGAGAGGAATAGATAGGGTGGATTCTCAGAGGCTATTTCCCCGGGTTGAAATGGTCGCTACGAGAGGACACAGGTTTAAGGTGCGGGGAGGAAAGTACAGAAGTGATGTCAGGGGTAAGTTTTTCACTCAGAGGGTGGTGAGTGAATGGAATCGGCTGCCGTCAGTGGTGGTGGAGGCGAACTCGCTGGGGTCTTTTAAAAGACTTCTGGTTGAGTATAAGGGGTTTTATGGGATTGGGGGTTATAGATAGGTGTTGATGTGATCGGCGCAACTCGTGGGCCGAAGGGCCTGTTTGTGCTGTAGTGTTCTATGTTCTAATCCTGATCAGTATCTAAAATTGGATTTTCTGTTTTGCAGCCACTGCTGAGCATTTCCAACTATTTACATTTTATGTTTTCTACTGATTAAAAGTTCAGTGTGTAAGTTGCCTGTACTTGACAACTTAGCAATCTCATTTGAACGCTAAGGATAATGTGGGCTGGTGGACGATGAAATGGCTTGCTTTTTTGAGTTTGGGCTTAAAGCATGTTTTTGGGGCAGAACAAGGGAAACGAGAGTTTTGTGCTGCATCACCTTGTAAATTATGCCTGATTTGGGGATGTGTGATCCTGAAAAATTGCAGCACAAGCAGAGAAAGGGAAGCTTTTTCTCCCCCAAATCTCATGCTTCGATTACTGAAAAAACGTAATTGGGTTTTAAAAATTGAAAACGCCTCCATTTTGACATCAGCTGGTTCATGAGGTAATAAGCCGTGGATAACGAAGGAGGTGAAGGAAAGTGTTAAATTAAAAGCGGAGGCATTTAGAGTAGCAAAGAGTAGTGGGCAAGAAGATGATTGGGAGAGGTTTAAATGTCAACAAAGATTGACAAAGAAGATCATAAAGAAGGGTAGGAGAAACTATGAAGCTGGGCTTGTGCTTAATATAAAAAAGGATAGCAAGAGTTTTTATAAATATATAAAAAGGAAGAGGCTGGCTAGGGTGAACGTTGGTCCCTTAGAGGATGAGAAGGGGGACTTAGTGGTAGGGGATGGGGATATGGCTGAGGTCCTGAATAACTTTTTTGTTTCTGTCTTCACGGAGGAGGACGTGAATAATTTGCCGGGTGTTAGAGATGGAAAGGTGGTAGGGCTGGAGGGTCTTAATGACATTACTGTTACTAGAGAGGAGGTGCTCGACAGACCGGAGGGACTGATTGTGGATAAGTCGCCAGGACCGGATGGAATGCATCCGAGGGTTCTGAAAGAAATGGCGGAGGTGATCGTGGATGCCTTGGTGGTTATTTTCCAGACGTCGCTGGATTCCGGGGAAGTGCCGGAAGATTGGAAAACGGCTAATGTTACGCCGTTGTTTAAGAAGGGTGCCAGGCAAAAGGCAGGGAATTATAGGCCGGTTAGTTTAACGTCTGTTGTAGGTAAAATGTTAGAATCCGTCATCAAGGAGGAAATAGCGAGGCATCTTGAGAGGAATTGCTTGATAGAGCAGACACAGCACGGTTTCATTAAAGGGAAGTCGTGTCTGACAAATTTACTGGAGTTCTATGAGGATGTGTCTAGGGCGGTGGATAGAGGAAAGCTGGTGGATGTGGTCTTTCTGGATTTTCAGAAGGAGTTTGACAAGGTACCTCACAGGAGGTTATTGCAGAAGGTCAGGGGGTATGGAGTTGGGGGTAGGGTGTTAGCGTGGATAGAGGATTGGTTGTCAAATAGGAGGCAGAGAATGGGGGTCAATGGGTGCTATTCGGATTGGCGGATGGTGACTAGTGGAGTGCCTCAGGGATCGGTGCTGGGGCCTCAGCTATTTACCATTTATATAGATGATCTGGAGGAGGGAACCGAGTGTAGGGTGTCGAAATTTGCTGATGACACCAAGATTGGAGGAAAGGCAAATTGTGCGGAGGGTGTGGAGAGTCTGCAGAAGGATCTAGATAGGCTGGGCGAATGGGCCAGGAAATGGCAAATGGAATTTAATGTTGGCAAGTGCGAGGTGGTCCACTTTGGTAGGAATAATGGTAGGAAGGATTATCACTTACGTGGAGAAAAACTGCAGCAGGCGACGGTGCAGAGGGACCTTGGGGTCCTTGTGCATGAGTTGCAAAAACCCAGCTTGCAGGTGCAGCAGGTGATCAGGAAGGCGAATGGGATGCTGGCCTTCATAGCGAGGGGGATTGAATATAAAAGTAGGGAGGTCTTGCTGCGGCTGTATAGGGCATTGGTGAGGCCGCAGCTGGAGTACTGTGTGCAGTTTTGGGCGCCGTACTTACGCAAGGATATTTTGGCCTTGGAGGGAGTGCAGAGGAGGTTTACTAGGCTGATGCTGGAGTTGAGGGGGTTGAGCTATGAGGAGAGGCTGAATAAACTAGGCTTGTACTCGTTAGAGTTTAGAAGAATGAGGGGAGATCTCATTGAGACATATAAGATGATGAATGGGATGGATAGGATAGAGGTGGAGAGACTCTTCCCGCTCAGAAAGGATAATAGGACTAGGGGACACAGCCTCAAGATAAAGCGGGGGGTGGTTTAGAACGGAGTTGAGGAGGAACTTCTTCACTCAAAGGGTGGTGAATCTCTGGAATTCTCTGCCCGTTGAAGTGGTGGAGGCTACCTCGCTAAATATTTTTAAGACGCGGGTTGATGGGTTTTTGATAAGAGAGGGGATTAAGGGTTATGGGAAGAGGGCGGGAATGTGGAACTGAGCCACGACAGATCAGCCATGACCTTATTGAATGGCGGGGCAGGCTCGAAGGGCTAGATGGCCTACTCCTGCTCCTATTTCTTATGTTCTTATTAAGCAACTGGGTGGTTTTTTTAATTCATTTGTGGGACATGAGTAGTGCTGGCTGGCCAGCATTTGTTGCCCATCTCTAGTTGCCCTTGAGAAGGTGGTGTCTTCTTGAAACGCTGCAGTCCATAGGTTTCCCACCAATCCTAACTCCTTTATTGAAGGATGGAAAGGAAAGCTGAGGCTGTCTGTCTGTAGTTGGTATTTGAGCCCATGTTTTATAGCCCATATCCTGTAAATAAATTGCATCAAGATGTTCACCAGTGTGGCCAGTTGTTGTTGTGATCTTTTCCTATTATTTTACCTATCAGCACTAACTAGGTCATTAAATCAACTATAGCTGATAAAGTGCATAGTTGCCAGCCTAAATTGGTGGTAAAGTGTAGGCAAGTCAGTGACAGCATCTTGATTTCTTTGCTCTTTTTTCGTCTCCTTTCCTCCTCTCTCTCTCTCTCTCTCTCTCTCTCTCTCTCTCCCCCCCACCCCCGATTTCCATGGGTAAATGCTGACACTTGATGCTTTCTCTTCATACTATACCTGAATTTGTGAACTTGTTGATATGTAAGTGGAGGTGTACATATATGTACCCTGTTGTTGTGCATAGGTGCTCACAGGGAACTAATTTTGCTGATATATTTTCCATGTTTGAATGAAAAGTTTTGATCGATCGCTTTATTTTTTCAGGTACTACGCTGTATTACCAACCAGGTGTTCTTCTTGGAGGGAAGATTGAACATGACTGCCATCCCCAACGGTCCATTGGCTATTACCTGGAAGCCTTGCTCTATCTAGCTCCCTTTATGAAGAGACCATTAAAAGCCATCCTGAGAGGCGTCACCAATGATCAAATAGATCCTTCTGTAAGATGAAGTTAAACTGATAGAAAAATTTGAGGTGTTAAACCTGAGTACTTGACCGGACCTAACCTTGATTATAAAGCTTGAGCATTGTGGACTGTTTAAACTTTGTATTTGACTGATACTGATGAATTATGTATTTTCCCATCCATCTTCACTGATGAGGCTGACAATTATTGTCCATGCTGAGTTGTCCTGAGAAGGTGATGGTGGATCATCTTGTTGAACTCTGATAGTGGCTTGATAATACTGAACATGTTGCTAGACCACTTCAGAGGGTGTTGAGCACTAATCTATTACAGGATGCTTGTAGTTACATTTGGCCAGACTAATTACAGCTTTCTTCCATAAAAGACAAACCAGTTGGGTTGACAAGTTTAAGGTCATTTCTAATAATACTAGGATCTTACTTCCAAGTTTCTAAAACTAAAATAAATTCAGATTCTTAAACTGCCATGGTAGAATATGAAGTCGTATTACTTGTCATACTGGTCCAGGTCTCTACATTATTTGTTCAGTGAGTTTGCCACTGCATTGCTGTACTCAAGTTTTGCTTAAAAGTGTTGGTACTTTATGATGTAGCCTGAAGTCCATTGCAATCTATTTACTCCTCATCCACATTAAATTGATTTTTCTCTTCACCCTACTTGTAGCTGCAACGTTATACTCTGCACCCTTTCCTTTTCCCCTTATGTACTTTGAGTTTGTTTTGCCTGTGTAGCATGCAAGAAACAATACTTTTCACTGTATCCCAGTACATGTGACAATAAATCAAGTCAATCCTCTGGATGGATACTACACCACCCACAGTCAGCTAGCTCAGGGGCTGTCCGTGAAACCCACATGTATGGTTAAAGGGTTTGAGGTTCTTAGTAAAATCTCACTCAAATCCTACCTTGAAATGTAAATGTAGTCAGAAGACTTGCCTTTCCATTTTGATTTTGTTTTTTTTTAAAAAAACTTCTAATATCAGTAGGCTACACTTTACAAAAATCTTTCAGGAATATTTAAATAAACACTTCTTTTCCTGGAATTTGGATGCCAGCATTTGTTGCCCATCCTCCCCTAATTGCCCTTGAACTGGCATCCCATTTCAGAGGGCCGTTAAAAGTCAGCCACGTTGAGAGTCTGGAGTCTCGTGTAGGCCAACCTAGGTGAGGATGGCAAATTTCCTTCCTAAAGAACATTAATGAACCAGATGGATTTTTACAACAGTTGATAGTTCCTTTGTCACCATCTCTGAGACTAGTTTTATATTCCAGATTTTATTAATTGAACTTAAATCTTATTAGCTGCCAGAGCAGTAGCCAGGGTCTTTGGATCTCAATTCAATAGCACACTTTCATCATTTGGAAAATTTAGCAAAGGTACTTCATACAGTGATTGTGAGAATAATTATTTCCTGACCATTCAAAATCATATTTAGCCTTCCATTTTTAGAAGTAGTCATAGCTAAAACGGGTAAACTTCTTGAATGTATACCGATGGATTTTCTTCTGTTTTGTGGAAAACATTACAATCTGGCCTTTCCATACACACTGATATGAATTCTAGCTTTTATATCAATTTCAATACTTTTATTCTGTGTGTTTTATTAAGGTGGATACTCTTAAGGTGACAGCCCTCCCCTTAATGAAAAGGTTTGGTATAGATGAAGGGCTTGAACTGAAGGTAAGAAAATCATTATATTGATTTTTATGATATACCTTTCTGTTTTTATGATGGAATAGTCAAATGCAATTCTTTGTACGATCAATGACAGCAGATTAAGTCAAAAATAAAAATTTACTGAAGGAATTGAATAGTTGTGAATGAACATTATACTAATTTTGGTCAGTATTTAGCTGCAGGAAATATACAGAGCACCTCTCTGGGGAATGTCTACATGTAAATAATTAGTGCAACTTTAAAGCTGATTAACCCTCAATTTTAATTTGACTACATCCATGTGAAATGTCTTGGGGCATATTACTCGGTTAAAGATATTATGTTGTGTCTCAGCCATCAGAAGATGAATGAGTTTGGAGAGAATTTTTCAATTAATCTTCAATTAGTTTCAATTATTCTAACAATATTGGCAACAGTGATCCCTGGCCTAGTGTTGAAGCAGAGTAGATGAACATAACTCTGTACCTGGCGGCTTTGAACCTGGTGTGGGTTGCTGTGTTATGATTCCCATAGAGACCAATAACTTCTTTAAAAAGATAAATGTCCTAGTGACTGACAAATCGCACAACAGGATTTCAAATTTTAAGACTTTTACTGCAGCTAAACATCAGCCAGTGTTAGGTACTAGGCGATTCATACACTAGGTGACAGTAACTTAACCAAGCCTGTGCCTATCATGATGCCCCCAATAAACTTAAAAAAAAAACCTTCTGCCCATACTTGGTCCATATCCCTCTATTCCCTCCCTATTCATGTACTCATCCAGATACTCCTTAAATGTTGCTAATGTGCCTGTTTCCAGCACCACCTCTGGCACTGCTTTCCAGGCACCCACCACTCTGCGAAAAAATACTACCCCTGCACATCTCCCTTAAACTTTACCCCTCTCATCTCGAACTGTGCCGTCTGGTAATTGACACTTCCACCCTAGGAAAAAGGTTCTGACAATCACCCTGTCTGTCTATGCCTCTCACAATTTTATAGACCTCTATCAGGTCTCCCCTCAGCCTTCGTCTTTCCAGTGAAAACAATCTAGTTGACTCAACCTGTCCTCATAGTCAACAGACAACATCCTGGTGAACGTTCTTTGCACGCTCTCTGAAGCTCCCACGTCCTTCTGGTAGTTGGTAGTGTGGTGACCAGAACTGCATAGAATACTCCAAATGCGACCTAACCAAGGTTTTATTACACTGCAAAATAATTTCTCAACTCATGTACTCAGTGCTGTGTCTGATGAAGGCAAGCATGCCATATGCCTTCTTAATCACCTTGGCCAACTGTGTTGCCGCTTTTAGGGAACTATGGACCTGCATGCTCAGATCTCTGCTAAGGTATAATTCATACTTAAATTTGATCCTCCAAAATGCATTATTTAACTTTTTGTCCTTTTTCATTATGAATTCTCTTGACCACCTGCAATGGACTCACTTTTGTCTTGGTCAAATGCTTCCTTTTTACATACCTATAGAAGCTTTTACAGTCCAAACTTATGTTTTTGCAAGATTGCATTCATATTCTGTTCTTCCTTTCGTGGTAAAAAGTCTGACAACACCAGGTTTTAGTCCAACCTATTTATTTGATAATATAATATAAATAGGTTGGACTAAAACCTGGTGTTGTCAGACTTTTTACTGTGTTTACGCCAGTCCAACGCCGGCATACCCACATCATGACTTCCTTTCGTGACCAGTTTCATGCTCTTCCTTTACTGTATTCTGAAATCCTCCCACTTTTTTTGGCAACTTTATAAGCCTTTTCTATTGATCTTCCTCTGCGAAATATAACAGCCCTTTTTAAAAATAGGTTGAATATTAATAGGCATAGGATGTAAATCATAAGATTCTTCATGTTAAAATAGAAATGGCCCTAAATCAGTAGTGTGTTTACTCCTATCCCATCTCCACAATCCATGATTCCTATAATTTGAGTTCAAGTTTGACAGCTGCCTAAACAATGTACCCTGTTTAAGCAGTACTCCAGTACAGATAGTTCATTAACTACAAATTAAACATTGATCTCCTTTTAACGTGATGACAGCCTTATTTAATTTGTCAGTGATCCAGAATATGGAAATTAAGACTGTTACCATGGTGTTATCTTGGTTTGTTGCAATTAAAATGCAAGTTTTGTGCTTGCTTTGATAGGTGGTGCGAAGAGGCATGGCCCCTGGGGGTGGCGGTGAGGTGGTCTTCTCATGCCCAGTGCAAAGGTTTTTAAAGCCTATCCAGTTAACTGATCCAGGCAAAATCAAGCGGATCAGAGGTGTAGCGTATCCTTCTGAATGTACTTAGTTCTGTACATGCAGTTCATCCTGTTTGTTAAAACTTTATTTTGTCCTCTTTCTTTGTGAGTAGTGCTTTATAGAAGCAGACAGTTTGGTAGAGGAGGAGAAGACAAAATTAGTTATTCAAGGGTCTTTTCCCAATTTGGGAATTAAATACTGTATTTTATTGTAACACCTTGGTACATGAAGTTGTTTTGGACTGTATGAATTATGATATTTTAAATGTGCAGCGGCAAGATGTTGGGGACCAGATTAGAAACTCCAAAGTATGTCATGAAGTTAGGCTAATCCCCCAGCTATTCTTGATTTTGGCTTTGGTGCGAGGATAAGATATTTCATTCCAGGTGTGTTTCTATTGACCCACTAAGAAGTTTTAATAAAAACAAACTTTATTTAACAATACAGTTTGACTAGAGCAAAAAGAATTAGCATAACTTTTATTAATTGAAATGCTTACACATGACGTGGTATAATTCTTAATTGCTAGCAATCTCTTTTCGTTCCAATTTAAGCAATATTCTCCATGGATACAAACTCTTCAGAATCAGCAAAAATACACAGGCTTAATCGGGTTACTAGCCTTCTAACATTCTGGATAGAGGTACACAAAGACACCAGTCTTCTGACACTAAGACAGCAACCTCCAGGAAAAGACCTGTTTTCAAACAGCAGAACTCCATAGAGAAAGAAAACGAGCTGCTCCTTTCAAATTCAAACATCTGCCTGCTTGTCTCTCTAGGCCTCCCATTAGCACATGGCATGACATGTCAATTAACCTACTTACACTCGACTGAAATCTGAGGGGGCAATCCAAAAAAAAGTAAAACTACATTAACTCAGATGAAAACAAACACCCCAGTAACTAGGAGCAAATATTCTTCTGCCAACTGCAGACAACTGGCAATGTAATCAGAGCTGCAGTATAAAATGAGAAACACGGCACATGTACATTTCTTAAAGGCACAGTATTGTCATACGTGAGAGTAACATTTGGACAGGTGGAGCAGACACTTTGGGTTGGGAAGAGGAGGGAAGTACTTTGTCTTTCCAAACTTTGCAGAACATAGTAATTTAGATAAATACGGCCAACAATCTGCATATAACAAGCTCTCAGACAGCGGTTTAGTAAATAAATAAATGTTCTTTTAATTATGTTAGTTAAGTCTATAACTGTTAACCAGAACACTAGAGAGAATTCTGCAGCTTGTCATCTATGTTTGATTATCCTTAGACGTTTGTATAAACGTCTGATTTGAAAGATGACGTCTCCAAAAGCGCACGGATCCCAGGTACTGCACACTGGATTATCAGCCTGTGTTATATGCTGAAATCTCTGGACTACAGCTTAGCCCCATAACCTTTAGCTCAGGGATGAGGTTCTGCCATTGAGTAAAAGCTGACACCATCCAGCACCGAATGGCAGAAGCTGAAATAATTATTAAGTTTCTATGAAATTCTCAAGCTTTTTCTTGGCCACTTATGTGAAATTTATGGCACTCTGCAAACAGTTCTGTTGAAATTGCCAAAATCATGGTAGAAATTAAAATGTATTAATACCAGATTCTCCTTCCTGTATTTAAAAAAAAAACCCTTGTGCATTCCTTGCTTTGCTGTGTAATCCCTGGTGGGAAGGGAGACTAAAGTTGTGTGCTGTCTCCAGAGTAGGGTAACTTAGCCCCTGAAACCTCTCCATTGTGCACTGTACAGCATATTGGTAGAGTTGTGATTGCCTGTTTTGTAACAGTCCATGGAACCCAAAGCAGGAAGGAAAGATAAAAAGGGAGGGCTAGGACGAGGAAGCTTGCCATTGTACAACATATTTATACATGAGATTGTTTACCTACAGCCTAGTGATAGAATTGTGCATTATGTTGCAAGCACTGTTGAAGCTTTATTTGTGCAAAATGGATGAAGACTTGTGTTTTAAAAAAATGTTGTTTTATGGGTTGCTGTTCTGTTACCTATCTGCTGTTTTATGATTTTCCTTCACTGAGAACTGCAGATATTCTGCCAGGGTGTCTCCACGGATAGGCAACAGGATTGTTGATTCAGCCAGAAGTATTTTAAACAAGTTCATACCAGATATTTACATCTATACTGATCATACGAAGGGAGCAAGTTCTGGAAAGTGAGTTTGCTTTGGACAACCGGCGATCCTGTCTTAAATTTAAGTTTGAAAAAGATGGTAGAGAATGTTTCAAGATTTCTTTGAAATGTAGTGCATGGTAGAAAGCCAGAAAAAATGTTCTGCTTAACAACCACCAGACGTACAGTTGAAACTTCAAGCAAACAATTTTCCAAATAACTTGTTTTGATTCACTGTTCCTTCACGTTGCAGCTCTGTGAATGTAGTTTAATACTGTGGGTTGCCAATTGAGTCTGCAAAGGGATGTTGATAGGTTAAATGAGTGGATAAAAATGATAGATGGAGTATAATATGGGAAAATGCGAACTTGTCCACTTTGGCAGGAGGATCAGAAAAGTAGCATATTCTTTAAATAGAAAGAGATTGCAGAATCAGATATGACCTGGCACACACATCACAAAGTTAGTATGCTGGTACAGCAAATGATTAGGAAGGTAAATGGATGTTGTTATTTATTATATGAGGAATATAAAACTAGGGAAGTTTTGCTACAGTTGGTCAGGGCATTGGCAAGACTGCATCTGGAATGCAGTACAGTTTTGGCGCCTCTACTTCAGAAAGGATGTAATTGCATTAGAAGTGGTTCAGAAAAGTTTCACCAATAAGATTAGGATGAAGAGGCTTTCTTATGAGGAATGCTTGGACAGGTTGGGCTAGTATTCATTGCAGTTTAAAAGAAAGAAAGGTGAGCTTATTGAAATGTGAGATCCTGAACAGACTTGACAGGCTGAATGCTGAGGCAATGTTTCTCCTTATGGGGTAGACTAGAACTAGGGATCTTCCATTTAAGATGGAGATCAGGAGAATTTTTTTTCTAACTGTCATTAGTCTTGGCATTCTCTTTTTAGGAGAGCAGTGGAGGCAGGGTCATGATTATTTTTAAGGCTGAGTTAGATAGATTCTTGATTGACAAGGGAGGCAAAGGTTCTAAGGAGTGGACAAGAAAGTTCACTTGAAGCCACAATCACATCAGTGTTGATTATCTCAAATAGTGGCGCAGGCTTGAGGAGCTGACCCTTGTTCCTACTTCATATGTTCATATATATATTCTCCATTTAAAAGCAATACTTTGGGACCATAAAACCTTCTGTCAGCTTACTTGGCCCAGAGCTGCTGATTGTCTGAAGTGTTTATGTTGGGATTCAAGCCCTGGAACTGCTGAATGTAAATCACTTGTCAGAATGATTGCTGTGCAAGGTTTTCATTATCTAATGTAGCTAAAGAGAGTCATAGAGGTCTGCAGTACAGAAAAGAGCATTTTGGCCCATTGAGTCCAAGACAAAAGCACCTAACAGATCACATTTCCTCGCACTTGGTCCATGATCTTCAATGCCTTATTGTTTGATAGAATCTTTGGATTTGAATAAAGCAAAATATACCCCATCATATCAACTGTATTTATAATGTAGGAGGTGGTACAGATTAGAATGGATGTTCCTGATCATTATAAAGTCTGATTGGAGTCTTGGACGCTGTCATGCAGTGATGTGCTCACCATTATAAAAACATATAAGATTATGAAGAGAATATCTAAGATAGAAGCAGGGAAGTTGTTTCCGTTGGTGGGTGAAATTAAAACAAGGGGGCATGGCTGGCCTCAAAATAAGGGGGAGCAGATTTAGGTCTGAATTGAGGAGGAACTTCTTCACACGCAGGGTTGTGAATCTGCAGAATTCCCTGTCCATTGAAGCAGTTGAGGCTACCTCACTGAATGTTTTAAGGCAAGGATAAATAAATTTTTGAACAGTAGAAGAATTGAGTTATGATAAATGGGCGGGTAAGCGGAGCTGAGTCCCCGAAAAGATCAGCCATGATCTTATTGAATGGCGGAGCAGGCTCAGGGGGCTAGATGGTCTGCTCCTAGTTCTTATTATGCATGTCTCTGAGTTGAACTGGAGACCGAGAAGAACAACACACACTGCAATGCAAGATTAATACTTAATTCAGTAAGTGACAGTGTTAAATCATTTGAGAACAATATGTCCACGCGTTATATGTTTTTTGACTAAATTTCAAAATGACAGTATATGAATGATTACCCAGTCTAGTGAGAAGTCAAGGGCTCCTCAGAGTTCAGTTTCATTTTTGCGCTGTGACATATTCTGGGAGAAATTCCATAACACTGTAGTGAGAGAGTGAGATTTAAAACCTCTGACTCAGGTGCAAGTGTTTTTTTTTAACTACCTGCTTTTATGTTTTAGGTCTCCAGGCTTTGGCCTGTCTTTAGTTGCAGAAACAACAAATGGGACATTTCTCAGTGCTGAGCTAGCTTCAAACCCTCAAGGTCAAGGGTCACCAGTCCTACCAGAAGACCTTGGCCGGAATTGTGCCAAGCTGCTTTTAGAAGAAGTTTACAGAGTGAGCATTTGCTGAACTATTTTGTAGTCTTGATGGTAGGAAATTCAGAGCTGTTGTACTGGATTGTTAGGCTCTGCACAGAAATTATTTGAATTCCCAGTAACCAATTTACATGACAAGATTTTAAGTTTTAAGATCTTTAGCATAAGAAATGAATTTAAAGCAATATTGACTAAATATTTCCCGGAAGGCAACTAATATCTAAGCCAGTGGATCCCAACCTTTTTGGTAACACAACACACTTCATTACGACAAATAATTCCATGACTCATCAACTTTTTTCAGCTGAACTGATTGTTTATAAACATCACATTTGCTGTGGTTATGGTCTTACTAGTGAAGTTTGCAGCATACAGTTGAAATATTTTCCGTCTGTTGTTTCAGGGTGTTTTGGGGAGGGTGGGCGGGAATCAGGGGATGATGTCCAGAAGATCCAGGGCTTCACCACTCCATATTTGATCACTCGCTCCGGTTCACATCAGATGGGTCAGTGGAGGGTAACTGGAGGGAATTTTAATTTCTCTTGACTGGTCAGAGCTTGCAATTAGAAAGGGCTCTCTGTAATCTAGCTGTGATATCTCTGAGTCGCACATTAACTGTGACACCATTACTGCCTCTCAGCCTCCAAAAGACAGGAGATAGGTTTGTTCCTCAGATACTGACTGAGGGTGGGCAGTCGCCTCTCAAAACACAGCATCCGTTGTTTCTGCAAGTCCATGTCTGATTTATTAACAGTTTAATCTGGTCTTGAAGAGCAATATCTTAACAGCTGCATGAATCTCCCATGCACGCTGCTTCACAAACAGTGTTTAAAAAGCCACAGATCATGTGTCAAGGATAATTAATGAAAATACTTTGAGTTCATGCAAATTTTGGTCAGTGAAATCCTCTATCTTTTCTGTGGTCCATAATGTCTGGAACCCTGATCCTGCTTTTCAGTTTATTCCCATTTATGGGTTTATACGTTCTCGGATTAGCAGTGGTGGTGCTGAGTGTTAAGCTGTCAGGGGAGGTAGACTCTATAAGGAAAGCCGTTTGGCCAATTCGTAGATTCATAGAATCCCTACAGTGCAGAAGGAGGCCATTCAGCTCATCGGGCCTGCACTGACAACAATTCTCTCCCCGCCCCCACCCCGGTATTTACCCAATAATCTGACACTAAGGGGCAGTTTACCATGGCCAGTCAAACTTCAAACTAACCTGCACATCTTTGGACTGTGGGAGGAAACCGGAGGAACGTGCTCTTGTGCAGGATCACAATCTTTATAGGAAACAGTCTAGAGACTCCCATAGCTTTATCTTAAAAAAAGAACTCTGTCCAATGTCAGTCCAACTGCTCCAGTTTTTGGTTTCCAGTGTGAACATTTTGCACCTTGCTCCTAGTCTCAACCTGGGCCCTCCTGTCCTCATGGTAACCAAGCCACCTGGGTTTGTCGGTCACGATGCAAAGCAAATACCAACGATAACCCATGCATGATCCTTTTCATTCTTCCATTTTACCTCTAATTAAAGAAGCAGTCCCAAATCATTTTAGAAAACTATGCATTCATAATGGAGCTATTTATATCAATAGTTAATTTCCTTTATGAAGAAAACAGTATCTCCATTAGAGCAGCAAAATCTCTTGCTTTTGGATCACATATAATTATTTAATTTTGCTTTTCAAATCGAGCATGCTGCTCCCAGGTTAAAGTTGAATTTGCTTTGTTTGATAGCATAGATTAGTGAGTTTTATCTGCTTTTCAAAGAAAGGCATAGTTTGTTGCTTTATTTTTCCATTTGTCTTGATGTGTGGATTGTTGGCAAAGTTAGCATTTGTTGCTCACCCTCAGCTGCCCTGAAAAGGTGATAGGTCTTTTCAAATCATTGCAGTTTGTGGTGGTTTGAGGGACTTGCTAGATCACTTCAAAGGGCTCATCATATTAGTCTGGGACTGGAGTCACGCATAGACTTGACTGGGTAATGGCAGGTTTCCTTCCTTAAAGAACAACAGTTTTTTTACGACAATTCAGTAACTTTGTGATCATTTCTAAATTGAATTCAAATTGTTAAACTTCCATGGCGGGTTTTGAACTTGTTTTTTACAGTCCAGGCCTCTGAACTACTAGCTCAGTAACATAGCCATTACGTTACATTTCTTTCTACATAATTGCCATTTTTAGCATGTGATTTTTATTTGTGGTTAAGTCTAAGAATGATTCCCTCTTATTTGGAAAGAAATCAAGGGACAAATTCATAGTTGAATAATGTTAATGTTGGATTACAGAAACCTATGCCAACAGTCAAACCCACAAAAGTGGGGATTTGAGTTTTGTTCCAAATGCCAGATTTTGTCTTACTGGAACCAGTTGTTGCAGAAAGGATCAGATGACACAGCATGTTCTGAGTGCCTTTTGCTTGTACTCTAATGACTGGGAAATTGGTTGTTGTGTACTATTTTGGTTTGGGCTAGTTTATAGCTAAACTGCACATGTGAAGTCCTTTTTTTTGAGATATTTCTGGGTTACTTTTTGGTCCCCTTATGTGATATTTGACCAGTTTCTGTCATAAGACGATGATGAGTCGTTCTAGTGTCTGACTTATAAACATTTGTTTTATTTGCGAATAATGCAGTTTTATGCATTAAATTGACTGGTAACCCTGAAACCTCCAGTTAATCCTCTGGAGATGGGCTCAAATCCCACCATGGCCACTGATGGAATGTAAATGCAATAAATAGATGAGGAACATAAGGCTAGTCTCTAATAGTGAACTTGCCAACTATCGTCAGTTGTCAGAAAAACCCATCTGGTTCACCAATGTCCTTTAGGGAAGGAAATCTGCCATCCTTACGTGGTCTGGCCTATATGTAACACCATTTCCACAGCCATATTGTCTCCTCTTCCCCCTGAAATGGCCCAGCAAGCCACTCAGTTCAGGAGAAATTCAAGGGTAATTCAAGGGTGGCCTTGCCACCGAGGCACATATCCCATGACAGAATAAAGAAAAAAAAAGAATGGTTTTAAAGTATTTACTATGGTATCACTCTGTTGCATTATTTGGTGATTATATACAATTGGAGAGGAAAGAGTTGCATTCACAAGATTAACAAATAGTAAAATAATAGCTGCTTCATGTTGTGAGGCATTGATTAGCCCTGTGCACTCACTGAATAGTTTTACACCAAGTGCAAGTAGTTTTGATTGAATTTTTTTCTGTCAAGGCAATCTGTTGAAGCACAGACTAAATGGTCCTTCTAAATTTTTAACAGAATTTAATCTCAATCTGGATGCCAGATTCTGTTTGGTAAACTAATTGAGGGATAAATATTGGGTAGGTATCAGGATGAGCTCTCCCTGTTCTTTTTCAAATAGTTAGCTCTGACAGTGTGATTTCCCCTAGCTACTGCACAAGTGTCAGCCTGGATTTTTGCATTAAATAGCTGCCACCACCTATAAGTATACAGAACCAGGAGGAAAGGCAGTTTCATTGGAAACCACTTCATTTTTACCATGAAATGTATTCTCCTAACATTTTTGTGCATCACATGATTTTGACTTTCTGTCTGAGGCAGTGTTTGTTGGCTTTTTGGAACACGCTTTGTTTTCTGATTTTGTTTGTACAGGGTGGTTGTGTAGATTCAATAAACCAAAGCTTGGCTCTGTTATACATGACCCTTGGACAGCAGGATGTTTCGAAAGTTCAGATTGGTCCACTGTCCCTATATACGTAAGTGAAAGTTTTTCATTGTGCAAGTGTGATGTGGAAGTGAACTTGCCACAAAAAGATCAGACGTCTTTTTTTTAATTGTTGACTTATTGGTTTAAAATTGCCGCATTTAATACTTTTCAAAATGTTCCCCTGACTGGAGATCTGAGATCTGAACTGTCCTTTTTCAGTTATCACGGTACCGGTGCTGTTTCTTCAAGAGGTACAGTACTGTGATAACTGAAGAGTGGCAGTGCCATCACAAGACTGATGAACTTGGCATGTTCTTCATCTGTCGTTGATCTGTGGAGTTTGAAGATAACAACATTAGGCAAGCATCGATTTACCAGACTGCCATGCATTCTGCATTGGACTTGAGTAAAGCTGTGAAAGGGCAATAAAACGCTGAATTGGATAAAATTGAAAGAAGCTTGAGCCAGATTGATTGCTGTCCATCTAGATCAAGTTTGTCATGTTATGGAGTCTCACTGCACACTGTTGTGTAGTTGCTTTGTTTTCTGTTTTTCCCCTTTTGATTTTCTCTCTCTCTCTTCCCCCACCCTTATCAGTCTGCTTGCCTAGACCTGCCTACCAACTGCTAAAAATTCTTACTAACTACATGCCGCACCTGCCCCCCAACTCCTGACCACCTGACAAAGGAGTTACCTTCTGATGTGGAGATGCTGGCGTTGGACTGGGGTAAACACAGTAAGAAGTCTCTCAACACCAGGTTAAAGCCCAACAGGTTTATTTGGTAGCAAACACCACTAGCTTTTGGGGTTCTGTCCCTTCATCAGGTGAGTGACCTCCTGACCAGATTCACCATTGCCGTCTACCCACCTGGCCATCTGCCACTAGTTTATTAAAAGACTGCATCTTAAAAAAACCTACCTGAATATGGCATCTGATATCATTAAAAAAAAGGTGTGTCTTCTCCTTCTCCCAACCCTACTGGACTTAACCATGGGAAAACACCGTAAAAAGTCTGACAACACCAGGTTTTAGTCCAACCGATCTATTTGATAGTAAACGCACAAGCTTTCGGGGTGGCAGCGCACTGCCCATTTCTCCATAGCTAGAATTAGAAGGTTCAAGAAGAAATGGGCCGAAGCATCAAATTGGTAAGAATGTTGTGGGCAGAACTGATTGGTAGATCTAGATGAGAGTTATAGGAGCCCAGCAAAAGCTCATAAAATAAAACTTTTGTTGGATGTTTATTGTGTGATGAAGGTACTAAAGGGATATGATTTTTTTTTGCAGCAAGTTGTTGTGATCTTTGATGTATTGCCTGAAAGGGTGGTGGAGGCAGACTTAATGGTAACTTTTAAAAGGGAATTAGGTAAATATTTGAAAAGGCAAGATTAGGAAGGGCTGCGTGAAAAGAGCAGGGGCTACGGTAACTGGGTAGGTTTTAAGTCAGCAAAGGTCCCATCTGCTGACTAGCTGCCTTCTATACTGGAGTACCCTTTGATCCCTCATACTCTAGTGAAACTATGGGAACGTTGTGTTTGAAGTTTGATTTTGGGGCAATCTTTGTGTGATAGCATGGAATAAAATGATTGACTCTCTCAACAAAGTGAACTGGCTTAATCCCAGGACATTTCCAAATTAAATAAAAGCAAAAGTCCATTTGCGTACAAGCCCCTTTTGTACTTCTGCTTAATCATTGATAGAATTCGTACTCATCATTGTTGTAAATATTGATTTAGCATTCAGACACTAAATAGTTCAGCGTTAATGTAATCCTGGATTAGAATAGTGAAGATAGTGATATAATTATAAAATAATGAATATTTTAAATGCTATAATTGCTTTGTTTATACTTTTTTAATTTGTTTTTTGGGGAATATAAAACTTTAAGTTCCTTTCATTGCGAGCCCCATTGGTCATTATGGAGGTGGTGACAGGTTTTTTAATACCTTTTCTTTTGGATCAGAAAACTGAAGGTAGCAGTAATGAAAGAGTTCTTAACCTTTTTCTTTGAGCCTTTCCTCCCATGTTATTAAAATCCCCAGAACTCCTATGGGGCAACTTTTTTCCTGTATAAAATATAGTTATACATTTAACACTTGAGTGGGTGAATATGCATTCATCATGCTTTAGTTGGTGGTGAGTGAATCTTAGTAAATGGCATTGGAATTAAACAGGATGGAGTTTATCAGGTAGCTCCATTTTGAATTAATTCTTCCTTGCAGATATTCCAGTTTGGGTTTATCCAGTCCTCCCTCCATGAAACAAGTTCATGTTTTATTTTAAATTCAAAAGTCTGTTTCATGACTTGATAAATAGAGCAATAGAAGTTCTTGCACTGCATGTTTTGTTCAGATTGCTATGTCTTGACTGAACTGTTGCCAGCTTAAGTGACAAATTACGCGTTAAACATCTACCCATTAAACATCCCACTCTGAGGGCAGTTGCCACTTCTCGAGAAGAAACATTGAAATTTGGGATGGCAGCCGTTGGCGGTATGACCTGGAGTCTGATCCAATGAGAACCAGCCAGTTGTCTGAACTGGTAATAGGCCCTGGTATTTTAACACATTTGAGTTCCGATAACTTTTTGGTTCTGTCAACTTGTGTGTAAACTCTCTGTAGCCAGTAGAGTAGAATATATTTGTCAGGGATAGAATTTGGAATCCATAGCTGTATCTGCTTCTTGCCAGTGATTCACTGGGACCATGTTTTCAGTTGCTCTGCCCAAAGCTGATGCAGCATTTCAATGGGCAGCTTGAAATCAGTCTGTTGGTGTTCTTAAGTGTCACAGTTCCCAGAAGGATTAAGTTCTTCCTTTCCTTCAACATGTTCCCTTTCTATGAACTAAAACCAAAAATGTTGAAAATCTCAGCAGGTCTCAGCTAATGTTTTGTGTGTGGATGACATGATAGCTCCATTCTCTCCACAATTGCTGTCAGACTTGCTGAGATTTTCCAGTATTTTCTGTTTTTGTTTCAGATTTCTGCATCTGCAGTATTTTGCTATTACCCTTTCTATGAAACTGTGCTAATTTACCCCTATATATTTAACATTGATTCAAAGGGACTCTGGGGGTTTAAGGTTCTTGTTCCTCTTGGGAGATTGAACTATTATGTGCAAGGCATTTTCATTAGCCCATGACTATAAATTCTAATGTTCCACTGTGGACATTTTTCAGTAGAGGTAGAAATGATCAGGTGTGACATTGAGAAACAATATAAATGGATGATGGTGAATGACAGTTAAATCTGATTACCCTTAGTAATCAGACCTAATCATATAGGCTGCGAACTGAATCAATTTTGTACTCTTGTGTTGCTCAGAGCAATGAACGCTAGGGGACTCTTTATAGACACTTTATAGCTGCAGTTCTCAGGAGAGTCACCTGGTGGCAGCAACATTCAAGGTCCAATCGCTGATACAAAACATCAGCTTTAATTTTTTTGGGGACCCCTTGAAAATGTCTTGCAAACCCATAGGGAACTGGACTCTTAGTTGCGAGTTCCTGCAGTAATGGATAGTTCAGGAGAGAATGGGTTACAATAATTTAGTGATTTTTTTCTTTGTCCTTTATTTCTGAATTCATTCTGTTTCAATAATAAAGTCCATCTGCATTCCTCAGAAATATTAGATTTGGGCCACTGTCTCATTTTGAAACCAACACTAAAAGGATCAAATGGACCTTTTTCATTTTTGCATGATATAGCTAATTTACTGCAAAATTTTCTTTATTCTTACACCGATGATTTGGTTCCAGATTCATCAGTTCAGAGTGGGATATCTATTCCTTCGCGGTGTCATTTTTGTTTTACCGAAGTATGTTTCTGCCTTAACTGTTGCTTTGATGTGTTGTTACTATTGGAACATTCCTTGTAATTAATGCATTTCACAAATTAGGCTGATCATTGTGACTTTGTTTTTCCAGGCCACTGAGGCCTAGTTTAGTACTGTCAGTTGAGGATTGATTATAGCCAATTGCTATATTTAACAAAAAATTATACTTTTTGATAGATGCTTCTCCTGAATTGAAGGAACACAATTTTCAAAAGCAAAGTTAATCATTTATTTGGAAAGCTAATTTTTAAAAATAAGTGGAAAAGTTGAAGGGATTTAACGTACATACTTTGTTTTGGTGCTGAACTTTGTTCCTCTGTTGATTCTCTTATTTGGTGTGGCAATTTTCATGCTGTGAGCTTTACATTCCTCTGTTGTAGAAAATAGTTGTCCTGTGTGTGATCTCTGTTAAATATTTCAGGAGCACAATAGTGATCGGTAATATGACTGCAGATCCTGAAAATGTGTAATTTTTTTTAAAGGATTGAATTTCTGCGCCATTTGAAAAGCTTCTTCCAGATCATGTTCAAAATTGAAACCCAGCCCATGGAAGAGCGGAAAGGAGGAGATAAAGTATTAATGACTTGTGTAGGTGTTGGCTTTTCTAACATCAGTAAAACAGTCTCCTAGAAAAGTAGGAGTTAGGAGCAGAAGTAGGCAGTTCTGACCTTCAAGCCTGCTCCATCATTCAACATACAGAACAACTATCACATTGTTGCATCTTGACATGCTTGGCGTAGTTCTTTGTATGTTTTAAGCCTTCTCACAAGAAAATTGTGCTGCTGAAATTTGATACATAAAAAATGGTGTTTCACAAGTACATGATGTAATTCACCTGTAAATGACATTATATTGACATTTGCTTATTAGAAAAGCTTTAATGCTGAATGCCAGTTGATCAGTGTTTCATCCAGTGTCCTTTTTTTTCAAAGCTGCTGTAAGATTTGTAGTTACTCAGCTGAAGCTTTTTTCACTTAATACTATAGTCATCGGAAGGAATGACTCCACTCTGTGCAGAGTCTGTTGGGTTAGTTATTTACATTTCATAATGGCTCAGGTTAAATACATAAAGGCTTCAAATATGGTTCAGTGAGATGATTGGTATCCAGCACAAATGTGATGAGCAAGGATAATTCAAGTGAATGTATCCTGTTGGTAAAGTTTGAAACTATATTCAAGGTAAAATGAGAGTCAACAAAATTGGTTCAGATATGGTAGCTCAACCAGCTCTTCGCTCCTATTTCCCATCCTCCCTATATGAAATCACACTGTGGAGATCCTACTAACTGTCCAAAAAGCCACTGCACTTTGGGTACACAAACCTGCTGCTGTGTAAATGTTGGCTTTCACTCAGTGGTAGCATTCTTGCCTTCCAAATGAGGAGGCTCTAGGTTCAAATGCCATTCCAGATATTTAAGTGCATAATTTAGACTGACAGGTGCTGTACTGAGCGAGTGCTGCACTGTTGAAGATGCCAACTATTGGATAAGATATTGAATTTGAGAACTGCTTCTTCCCTGAAAGGTCCCATGACATTCTTTTGAATAAAAGCTAGGAACCTCCCTATTATCTGGCCATTCTTATACTTTAAGCAAATCACATGGTCATTATCCCATTGCTGTTTTGGGGACAATTTGCTGCTAGCAAATTGGCTATTTTATTTCCAAATACTACAATGACAACTAATTTTCAAAAGTAATTCATGCTATAAACCCTTTGTCCTGTGGGACATCATTAGGAATCTGCATAGACCATATGACAAAGCCTATTCTGCAGTACAATTAGAGCAAGGCTGACCTTACCTTAACTCAGTTTACTCGCCTTAGTTTGTATATTTTAATATCCTTATCTAACAAAAATCTATCTCAATTTTTATAATTATTCAACTGATCTAATTTCAACAGTTTTTTGGGTGAATGTTCCAGATTTCCACTATTTTTTGTGCGGTGAAGTGTTAACTGAGACTGCTTTGTGCTAATTTTAAGGTTATGCTGCTTTTTGGACCCCCCACCCCGCCCCACAGAAAAAATAATTTCTCTATCCTATTAAATCCTTTAATCACTTCAGTTAGCTTACCCCTTAATCTTCTGTGCTTAACTACAAAGTCTATGCAGCCCACCCTTGTAATTTTAACCCTTTTAGTTCCAGAATAATTCTGCTGAACCCTCACCAAGGCCATCATACCTTTGGAGGGGCACTCACCAGATCTGAAACCTGTATTCCAAATGAGATTGGACCAGAATTTTGTGCAAGTGTACCATAATTTCTAGCTCTCTGGAGAGGGAGAGTGTGAAGGGCACAATATGAATTCAAGTTCTTCATTGTTTATATACTGCCTGATAATAGGTCTATTGTTATCAGCTTAATTTGCTCAAGATTAAGTTGCCACTTTTCAATAGTATCTCTTGGGAATGGAGGCTGTTTTAGTTTATTCATTTGTATTAATGACCATGTTCTAATGGTTTGTATCTGTGTATCATTTTAAAATGCAAATATTGTCATACACCTTCACTCCAATTGAAATACATTTTGTTGCATTTATACTGACCATTGTCAAAATGCTGTTTTTGTAATAAAATGCCTTGAATCTTTAGTTGTGAATAGCCTGAATACTTATGCGGACAAATTTCTTGAACAGGTGCAAGGTTGTCATTTCTGACATGGGTCACATCATAAGATTGTTAGAGATTATCTTTTTGAGAATTCCTGACCCATTACAAAATGTCCATGAGTCAGTGTGAAGCAGGCCACCAACACTGACTAAAGATGATTGGACAATGAAGCATTTACTTTAAATTGTGTATGCCTCATGGACATTAGCTGACCCAGGAAAAAGGTATGTGCACATCGAAAAGCGGGGTTTGGCAATGGTCATCGCATTGAAGAAAATCCATCAATATATGTATGGCTGACATGTTACCATCATAACAGACCACAGAGTTTCTCTTTCTTTAAATGGAGGGGAGGGACATGAGCTCTTGCTAATGTGAAAGCTATTCACTGAAAGATTTGATGGTCTAATCAAAACAGTATATAAATTAAAATGTGCTGCCTGAAAAGGCGATGACGCAGATTCTTAAGAACATAAAGGCCAAAACGCACCATATGGTCCCTCAAGAATACCCTGCCATTCAGAAAAATTGTGGCTGATCTTGGTCCATTTTCCTGCTTGATCCATGTATTCTTGGATTCCAAGAACCTGTCCATCTTAGCTTTGAATATATTTAGTGACTCAGCATGCACAGCCCTCTGTATTTTAGAATGTCAAAAATTCACTCCCCTCGAGAGAAGAAATTTCTCGACTGTGTCCTAAATGGCCATCCCTTACCATGAGATGATGCACCCCCCCACCCCCCAATTCTAGACTGTCCAGCAAGAAAATTCCCCTCAACATTTCAACATCTTATAGATTTAAATTCGATCACCCCTCATTCTTCTATAAACTCGAGAGAATGTCGGCCCGTTTTACTCAATCTCTCGACAGAGACATCTCTTGTCACAGGTATTTATATCATGAGTCAGAACTGTATTCCAGGTGTGATTTCACAAGTCCTGTCCAACACGCCAATTCCTGATCTTTCGATTTGAGATCAAAGCAGTCCTTAATTTGAACTTAACTATAATCCTTGTATTTAGTATTTTTCCCTCATTCAAATCGCTTTGACATCAATATAAATTTTTTTGTTTTTCCAATTAAATTGAATTAAATTTCATAATTCAATTTCCAAGATTTAAATTCAAAACCATTTTCTA
Source organism: Carcharhinus amblyrhynchos (assembly GCF_965287045.1). Lineage (NCBI taxonomy): Eukaryota > Metazoa > Chordata > Chondrichthyes > Carcharhiniformes > Carcharhinidae > Carcharhinus > Carcharhinus amblyrhynchos. Next base: position 23,169,642 of record NC_137328.1, on the reverse strand, counting down.
AATCAATTTGCTTGAATACTGTTTCTCAATGTAGGGTCTTTGTTTTTCTAATTGAATTAATAATAATTAAATGCATTGCGTTTGAATCAGTGTCTTGGATATTGTATGTCCCATTTCTGGGTTTAAATTTACATTTTCTTTTTCCTCTTATTTACTACATAGTCTCATTGGATTTTTAAAATTCAAGGTGTAATTTTGATTCAAATAATGTATTTTGCACTTAAGTTCTAACAGGTCCAGCTAAGAAGAGACACCTCAATTCCATTTTGGATTGGTAGATTTGGAGACGAGCAAGAGTAGATTTAGGAAATAGGTTTAGTTTGAGTTATTTAATAATGTGCCGTTAAAGTCTGCTTTCTCTGAGGGTTGGAAAAGATCTGATGGTTTTGAAGGTGGGGGTGGTGGGGAGACGAGTTCTATTTGTGTCTCATTACCCAACAGAATAACTGGTTATTTAATTTGGTAGTTATGGTACATAAAAGCTGAATTTATATCATTTGCCTATAATGTCTGTGCCACGAAAAAATGCTAAGATTCTGATCCCTCTTCCCTGCTCTTGGTCTGTGCTGCTGGAGGCAATTACAGTTGAGTACATTTTCAAGTTTTTTTAATACAGTGAGGGTTTCTGCCTCCACTACCCTTTCAGACAGACAATTCTGGACCCCACCACCCCAAAAACAAATTATTCTCAAGTCCTACTGATTACCATAGATTTATGCCTCCTGGTTACTGACTTTGAGGTGAAGTAAATATTTACACACAGCAATAGTAACTGCACTTCTGATTTTTTTCCCCCTACAAATGTTGCCAGACCTGCAGTGTTTTTGATTTATTAGTGTCACATATTGGGATACAGTGAAAAGTATTGTTTCTTGTGTGCTATACAGACAAAACATACCATTATAGAGTACAAAGGGAAGGAGAGAGTGTAGAATATAGTGCTGCAGTCACAGGTAGGGTGTAGAGAAAGATCACTTTAATATATGGTAGTCCATTCATATGTCTTGATGGCAGCAGGGAAGCTGTTCTTGAGTTGGTTGGGACATGTTCTCAGATTTCTGCATCTTTTGCCCAACTGAAGAAGTTGGAAGACTATGTCTGGGGAGTATAAAGTCCTTGATTATGCTTATGAAAGCAAAATACTATGGATGCTGGAATCTGAAACAAAAACAAAATCCTTGAAAAGCTCAGCAGGTCTGACAGCATCTGTGGAGAGACAGAATAGATGTGATGTGGAGATGCCGGTGTTAGAATAGACCCAATGTTTTGAGTCTGGATGACCCTTTGTCAGATTATGCTAGCTGCTTTTCTGAGCCAGTGGGAAACGTAGTTAGAGTCAGTGGATGGGAGGCTGGTTTGCATAATAGACTGGGTTGCGTTCCCAATCCTTTGTTGTTTCTTGCGGTCTTTGTCAGAGCAGAAACCGTACCAAGCAGTGTTACATCCGGAAAGCATGCTTTCTAGGGTGGCATCTGTAAGAATTGGTGGGAGTCATAGCGGACATGCCAAATTTCCTTAGCCTCCTGAAGAAGTAGAGATGTTTGTTTTCCAGCATCCTTTTGTTTAAAAAGCAACGAAAATGGCTGTTGATTAACAAACCAGTCAGCCAGGGTGTAGTTGACTCCCACCGCTAGCTGGCATCATTAAGGCGCTCTGAGCCCCAGGAGGTGGTTGCAGAGTTTGGCTCACTTTGTTGCCATTTGTGAGTCGTGATGACGCCCAGGTACTTGAGTTGTTCGAGCTGCAAAATGACTTTTAAATCCCCGTCTCTACTTGAAAAACACCGGGAAAAGTTTTGCATCGGGACCGAGATCGGCAGGGGATTAATGACCAAAACCCCAGAAGACATGGTGACGGTTTTTTTTTAAAACTAATTGTTTTAATCGCACTGTACCTCCAGCAATAACATAATAAGCAAACACGCGGATACATTTCCTGTTTGTGTCGTGGCTGAGTTTTCACTTACACTGGCTATCCATAAACCTCAGTGTCACAACAGTAGTGGAAAAACTTGTGTTTAAAAAAAGATAAATTGTGGAAATAATTAAATGTGGTTAATGAGCATGTTCCTTCACGGGTTTTAGCTTTAATCGGACGTCCCTTTTATCTATAGTCTCGTTTATTATTAAAAATATAATTTTCTATTTAGAAAGTGTCTCTTTCGCTTTAGCTTTTTAACTTAGATCTTACCCGAGATAACAGAAGACTCAAAATTAATTTGTCTTTGTAAACTGCTCATTTGTTCTCCCACGATCCTTTGTATTTTATTGCAAACACCGCAACAAAGTTTGATACATAGTATATTTTTGAAACCCGGAGTAAATTAATTGCAGGCGTTGATTTGATTATTGCCTTGGCCACTGCTATCGATTCAAATTGATTATTCCGGTTCTAAAAGCTCAGCCAAAGGATCGTGTATAGACTGAACTCACCGAGTTTCCCTGTGTGTGTGTGTGTGCAGCGTTTGTAAGTAAAATGCTGGTTGCTATGAGCTAGACATACTAAGCCCCACAGAGAGCCGCATGTTTACTAAGTCGCTGTTAGACAAATCACATTGTTGGTGATCGGGGGATCTTGGTACTCACACCACGCAGATTTTAACTGGAATAGAAATAATGGATGAATGGGTCAGAGACTAGAATCATAGAATCCCGAGCCTGCAGCAGGAAAAAACCCATCCAGGCCCTATCCCCTCAACTCCACATATTTATCCTGTTAGTTCCCCCTGACACTAAGAGGCAATTTAGCATGACCAATCCACCTAACCTCCAGATCTTTGGAATGTGGGAGGAAACTGGAGCGCCTGGAGGAAACCCATGCAGACGTGCAAACTCCACACAGATAGCGACTCAAGGCTGGAATTGAACCCAGGTCCTTGACATTGTGAGGCAGATTGTTTTGGTCTGGGTAAAATATTTGCATTCATATTAACAATTCACAATCACCAACAGGAAAAGACCCTCCTATTTCCATATCCCCTATTCTCCACCCGTTCCCCTCTGCATTTGCCCACCCCCATCGTGCATAACATTTTTTTCCCCTTATTCACCAATGACCAAGCAATCACAGAAAGTAAAATTACAACACCTACTGTTTGAAGCTGGTTGCAAATGTTGTCTGATATGCGTGAAGCATTGATCATTACGAGTAGCAATGATAAAATCCATACAGAACCATAGATTGCCTGCAGTGAATAGGCTATCCAACCCACAGAGTCTGCACCCACTCTCTGAAGAACCATCCCACCAAGGTCCTCCCCTCTACCCTATCCCTGTAACCTGGCACATTTACCATGGCTAATCCACCTAACATGCACATCTTTGGACTGTGGAAGGAAACCTGAGCACCAGAGAACAGGCAATCTCCATACAAACGTTCAGCCATGTCGGAATGGAACCTGGGTTCTTGGAGATGAGACTGCAGTGTTAATCGTTGTGCAACCTATAATGCAGTGTTAGTTTGTGTGCTGCCTAAGGCGATCTCACCACAATATTAGGCAAAAGCAAATCACTAGAAAGGCTGGAATTTGAAACAACCAGAAAATGTTGAAAATCTTAGTAGGTCTGTCAGCATCTATGGAGAGAGAACAGAGGTAAGATTTCAAGATGTCATCCAAACTTGAAATGCTGCCTTTGTTCTCTCTGCACTATGCTGTCAGACATGCTGAGATTTTCTAGCATTTTTTGGTTTTGCAACTATTAAGCAAACTGGAGCTTACAAATTTTATTCAATCAGCATTCATTTGACAGGAAAATATCCATTAGTTATTTCTAACAATATGCAGATAACACTGATTTCAGTGACTGCCTTCATCAACATGTTCTGCCCATTGCACCATATGAACACAGTGACAGTACATTCATATTTAGAAGAGATGTTCAAATCCTGCAATCCAGATAAGCTGCACAATATCTTGTCCATCCCATAGAAGAACAAGGAGTAGACTTTCTCCTGCCTGAATACATTCAATATAATTTCATAGAATGATATGTAATTTGATTCTATTTTATCAATAATGTCACAGGGTAGAAAGAACAAATGATACCTGAGCAATAAAGTGGAGTGATTGAACAAGTGAGGTTTTCTATGTCAGAAGTTTTGGAATCCTCAGGTGTTTGTATGCGACACAATTTTTAAGAGTCAGAGGTCAAAGATTGAGCAGTTCACAACGTATCTGTGTTTTCGTGATCAGCAAGTCTGAAGAATTTGCTGATTGCAGCTTCTCACTGCAATATATGTTTAATATCTACAGTGCAACACAACTGTATCATGATATTTCAATACCTCAAAAACCTGTAGAAAGTACCAAAGAGTGGGATAATAGGAAAGTAGACAAAAGAGCAAGAATGAAGTAAATGGTAAAGACTCCTGACAATCAGTGCACTGCAACACAGGCTACTGATCCGCTATGAGCCCATTAAGCAATCCGTTCCTGGCAATTTCACCTTATAAAGCCTGCTCACAGTAAACTTCCAAATGAATAAAACTCTAGCCGTAATTCCACCCTCTTCATAAGATTGTGGATGACAAGGGCTGCTACAACTGAAGTGATATACACGTTTAGCAAGGGCAAGTGAGGTGAGGTGCATGCTGACTACACACGACATTAACTGTAAGGGCTGTGCGATTCCTTTCCATCTAAATTTTACATCTTATGTTGTTCTTTGAAATTGTTGTCCATTTGAAATTGATAGTTCTATTAATATATAAACGATTAAGCATTTTCCATAACTCATTCTGAAATATTTGGCAGGCATTAAATGTATTTAATCTTATTCATGGGGACATGGTTAGAAAACAATCCACTGAGATGAAGGAGGGCCAATCATGTAGCCACTCACTAGACAAGGTTGCCCATCACTACTCTAAGCACAATTAATCACAGAGTAATCGACTGGTGTTAGGAAAGGCCTTTGTCCTAGTGTTCTTTGGGGAAGGAAATCTGCCATCCTTACCTGGTGTGGTCTACATGTGACTCTAGAGCTACAGCAATTTGGTTGACTCTTGACTGCTCCTTCAAGGGCAACTAAGGATGGGCAGTAAATGCTGGTCAGCCACCCTGTCCCACAGATGAATATTAAAAAAGTGGCTACACTGCATTTGATAGAGCAGACGCAGCACGGTTTCATTAAAGGGAAGTCGTGTCTGACAAATTTATTGGAGTTCTATGAGGATGTGTCTAGGGCGGTGGATAGAGGAGAGCCGGTGGATGTGGTCTTTCTAGATTTTCAGAAGGCGTTTGACAAAGTACCTCACAAGGGGTTATTGCAGAAGGTCGAGGGACATGGAGTTGGGGGTAGGGTGTTAGCGTGGATAAAGGATTGGTTGTCAAATAGGAGGCAGAGAGTGGGGGTCAACGGGTGCTATTCGGATTGGTGGATGGTGACTAGTGGAGTGCCCCAGGGGTCGGTGCTGGGGCCTCAGCTTTTTACCATTTATATAGATGATCTGGAGGAGGGAACCGAGTGTAGGGTGTCGAAATTTGCTGATGACACCAAGATTGGGGGAACGGCAAATTGTGCGGAGGGTGTGGAGAGTCTGCAGAAGGATCTAGATAGGCTGGGCGAATGGGCCAGGAAATGGCAAATGGAATTTAATGTTGGCAAGTGTGAGGTGGTCCACTTTGGTAGGAAGGACTATTACTTACGGGGCGAAAAACTGCAGCAGGTGGCGGTGCCGAGGGACCTCGGGGTCCTTGTGCATGAGTCGCAAAAACCCAGCTTGCAGGTGCAGCAGGTGGTCAGGAAGGCGAATGGGATGCTGGCCTTCATAGCGAGGGGGATTGAATATAAAAGTAGGGAGGTCTTGCTGCAGCTGTATAGGGCATTGGTGAGGCCGCAGCTGGAGTACTGTGTGCAGTTTTGGGCGCCGCACCTGCGCAAAGATATTTTGGCCTTGGAGGGAGTGCAGAGGAGGTTTACTAGGCTGATACCGGAGTTGAGGGGGTTGAGCTATGAGGAGAGGCTGAATAAACTAGGCTTGTACTCGTTAGAGTTTAGAAGAATGAGGGGAGATCTCATTGAGACGTATAAGATGTTGAATGGGATGGATAGGACAGAGGTGGAGAGACTCTTCCCGCTCAAAAAAGACAGTAGGACTAGGGGGCACAGCCTCAAGATAAAAGGGGGGCGGTTTAGAACAGAGTTGAGGAGGAACTTCTTCACTCAAAGGGTGGTGAATCTCTGGAATTCTCTGCCCGTTGAAGTGGTGGAGGCTGCCTCGCTAAATATTTTTAAGACGCGGGTTGATGGGTTTTTGATAAGCGAGGGGATTAAGGGTTATGGGGAGAGGGCGGGAAAGTGGAACTGAGCAGCGACAGATCAGCCATGATCTTATTGAATGGCGGGGCAGGCTCGAAGGGCTGGATGGCTTACTCCTGCTCCTATTTCTTATGTTCTTATGTACAAAGCATTTCTGTAGCTAAGACAATTTTAACATTTTGACTTCTCTAGTGCCAACCCACAGTATACCACAAATAGCACCTGCCCCTTTTGTGCTACCGACAGTATCCCCAGGACTTGTCAATTAGACATCTACTAGTAGCTCAGGAAAAATGTAGATTGAGTAGTGCTGAATTAGGGCATTAGTGAACCAGATGGGATTTTACAATGGTTTCATGACCCTATTACCGAGACTAGCTTTTTAATTCCATTAGCTGTCACGGTGGGATTTGAACCCACGTCACTGGAGCCTCTGGATTACTAGTACAGTGATATTGCCGCCTTTTTTGCCTATTCTTGTTAAATATTAAATAACCTTGAATATTCGGTTCCCAGCCTTGGTCACCCTGCATCCATTAGGTCATACCTATTTTTATTTGTGCTGTGAACTCATCTATCTAATCGCGACTGGTGCATCCAATCAGATAGAGAATCTTTCATTTTGCCTTTTAACATTATTCTGTATTTTGACCATTTTTGATGTTGACCTTTTTCTGCTGCCTCTTTGTTTGCTATTTTTCTTTTTACCATTACCAGCATAGCTTGTCTACTATCTGAATTCGCTCTAAGGCTCCCATTCCCATTCTAAGGTAACTTAAACCCTCCCCAACACCAATAACAAATCTCCTTGCCAGGATATTGTTCCCATTTGGGTCAGGTTCGGGGTAGTGAAGGGGTTTAGCCAGGGGAGGCAGTGGCACAGTGGTATTGTCACAGGACTAGTAATCCAGAGCAAGATCTGGGGAGCAGTTTCAAATCCTGCTATGGCAGATGGTGAACTCCAGAATTCAGTAAAAATCTGAAATTACAGTTGTTAAAAACTCATCTGGTTCACTAATGTCCTTTTGAGAAGGAAATCTGCCATCCTTACCTGGCCTGGCCTACATGTGACTCCAGATCCACAGCAATATGGTTGACTCTCAAATGCCCTCTGGAATAGAGGGCAGTTAGGAATGGGCAATAAAAGCTGGCCCAGCCAGCGATGCCTATGCTCCTTAAAATGAATATGTTAATTAAAAAATGTATAGCAAAGAACACTATGTTTGTGATAGGATGGTGTTGGAATATTAGTGAACTTTTATGAAGTGTTTTTTTAAAATCATGTTCTCTGCAGTTAGTAGATGTCTGATTGACAAAGTCCTGGGGATAGTGTCAGGCCTCTATTGTTATCGGGTTGTCTGGTTAGAAGTCCTTTTTATTGCTGCTTCGGTGGTTTAAATGTGGTTTTGTTTATTTTTACTCTGGGCCTCAGATACTTCCTATGACCTGAATTGTTAGGGGGAAGATTGAATGACAAGTCAAAGTCAGGTTGTTCTTCCCCAGAAGACTCACCTGATCACTCACCTGATGAAGGAGCGGCGCTCCAAAAGCTTGTGATTCCAAATAAACCTGTTGGACTTTAACCTGGTGTTATGAGACTTGGGCTGGGGTAAACACAGTAAAAAGTCTGACAACACCAGGTTTCAGTCCAACTGATTTATTTGATAGTGAATTTACTATCAAATAAATCGGTTGGACTGAAACCTGGTGTTGTCAGACTTTTTACTGTGTTTACCCCAGTCCAACACCGGCATATCCACGTTATGAGACTTCTCACTGTGCCCACTTCATTCCAAAGCCGGCATCTCCACATCATGGCTCTCCTGAAGCATTCAAGAACTTGCTTTCAGTTTTGGTTTTAGAGTGAAGCTGCAATGGTTGTCGAGTAGCAGGTAGTTTTTCTCCCTCTTTCTCCTTGGTATTATGGATTCTGCTAGCTGGATGGAAGAAGGTTTCATGGCCTTCTTGGAGTGGAAAATCTGCTGTTGATGGTCGGCTTGCCTAGAGTCACTCTCTCTCTCCCTCTCTGTCTCCCTGGTGTTTTGGGGAGCTATTCTGACTTCAAGCGGGCCTGTGTGTACATCAAGAGGGCTGTTAGAAATTACAAGGTTGGGAAGTCAGAGTTTCAATTCTTCACCCAAAGGACTAAGTTTCAGCATCACGTGAGCATTCGTATTTTCTGTGTTAAACCTGTGGCAAGTGTTTTGTTCAGGGAAGTTTGTTTGATTGGAACATGTATATATTTACTAAGGGTTACACAATATCATGGTTGTTTTTGTTCGTAATTGGTAAAGGTTAATGCTAATTTTCTTTCTAATACATGTTAACTGTATTCATAAATAAACTTTATTTGATAAAAGCTCCTTAGTAGGTCAGTTCAATCATACCTGAAGTGAAGCATCTCATGCTCACCCTAGCCAAATTCAAGTTGCAAAACTTACAATCCAGGTGAACGCCATAAAATAATTCAGAGTTTCTGACCTGAAATATAACTGCGTGCAGAAATGATTACAATCCTGATTGATATGTTTGTATAGAAGCCTTTGCAAACTGGAGCAACAGCATAGCAATCTGGTCTCAACATCGAATTCAACAACTTAAGATGATTTGCTGTACCCCACCTTGACCCCTTTGTTTTCATTCTATTATTAATTTTTTACTGTTCTCTACCTCTTATTTCTTTGCTGTCTTTCTTCATTTTTCTTCCCACTCTTTTCTCCTACTTTATGCCTCTTCCCTTATCTTTTCTCCCCCTTTCCTTCTCCTTTTCTAAATCTTACCTCTATGCCATTCATTTTCCTCCCCTCCCAACATCTTCATTTTAGTTTCTCTGCCATTTGGCCATTCACACCCTTTATTCCCTCTGTGGATAGCTATTAACTGGTTCCCCTAGATCCTGTGGCTATGACTCATCTTTCATTCCCTCACCCTGCAGTATAAATATCTCCCACTTTCTGTGCCTTTCAGCTTTGACAAAGGGTCGTCTGGACTCAAAACGTCAGCTCTTTTCTCTCCCTACAGATGCTGCCAGATCTGCTGAGATTTTCGAGCATTTCTCTTTTGGTTAAATGGATACAAAATTGGCTTGATGACAGAAGACAGAGGGTGGTTATGAAGGGTTGTTTTTCAATTTGGAGGCCTGTGACCAATGGTGTGTCTCAGGGATCTGTGCTGGGTCCACTGTTATTTGTCATTTGTATTAATGATTTGGATGAGAATATGGGAGGCATGGTTAGTCAGTTTACAGATGACACCAAGAATGGTGGCATATTGGACAATGAAGAAGGTTATCTCCAATTGCAAAGAATTTTGATCAGTTGGGCCAGTGGGCTGACAAATGGCAGATGGAGTTTAATTTAGATAAATGCGAGGTGATGCATTTTGGTAGAACAAACCTGGACATAGCTTACCCAGTCAATAGTAGGGCACTGGGGAGAGTTACAGAATAAAGAGATCTAGGGATACAGATTCATAGCTCCTTGAAAGTGGAGCCACACGTGGACAGAGTGGTGAAGAAGGCATTCGGCATGCTTGGTTTCATTGGTCAAAACATTGAATACATTGTGGAAGTTGTACAAGACATTGGTAAGACCACACTTAGAATATTGTGTACAGTTCTGGTTACCCTATTATAGAAAGGATATTATTAAACTAGAAAGAGTGCAGAAAACGTTTACTAGGATGCTACCGGAACTTTATGGTTTGAGGTATAAGAGACTGGATAGATTGGGACTTTTTTCTCTGGAGCGTAGAAGGCTGAGGGGCGATCTTATAGAGGTTTATTAAATAATGAGGGACATAGATCTTTTCCCAAAGGGAGGGGAGTCTATAACTAGAAGACATAGGTTTAAGTTGAGAGGGGAGAGATACAAAAGGGTCCAGAGGGGCAATTTTTTTTTACGCAGAGGGTGGTGAGTGTCTGGAACAAGCTGCCAGAGATAATAGTAGAGGCGGGTACAATTTTGTCTTTTAAAAAGTGGTTAGACAGTTACATGGATAAGATGGGTGAAGAGAGATATGGGCCAAATGCAGGTAATTGGGACTAGCTTAGGGGTTTGAAAAAGAGAGTGTCATGGACAAGGTGGGCCAAAGGGCCTATTTCTACGCTGTAAAGTTCTATAATTCTAAGCCATAGTGCAAGGTGGTCATGGTGCAAGGATAGAAACAACATAAATGGATCCAGGGGAGGTTTAAATAACAATTTAAATGCAGAATAGTGGGGGTGTGGTAGTGACAGAAAATGTAACAAAGGGCTCGGAATGTGGCAGAAAGAAGACAAGGGGAGCAGATCATCCGACCGGCCGAGTCCCAATAGAGGATTCCTTCCAAAGCACCAGCCCTCATCTCCTCCACTCTCAGCAGCTCTGGAGAAACCATCTCCTGTTAGCAGCAACTAGTGTCTGAGGGAAAATCCCTCCTCTAAGCTGCTGTATGACCTGTTGACCACTTCCAGAATTTCTCTTTCTTTTCATTTTTAAATTTAATCCTTTCATAATAGCTCGAGCAGCTGAAGGACTATAAGCGGCGCCGTGCAGACCAAAGGAAGCAGCGCGAAATGGAGGAGCGTGGTATCCTTGAGGAAATGGATGAGAATGAGAGGAGGTTAACATCTGATAATTTGATATCCGGTGAACAGTCAGCATTTGGCCAGGTAAGTTGTCTGTTTTGAGAGAAGGAGACCTGGTTTCTTAAAGGAAAGTAAGTGTCTTACTCCTACTTTAGCCTAACAGAAAGTGTGCTTAATACAGGGGAGTAATGTCATCTGTGAGGCTGCATTCATCACCCACAACATATCTAGTGGTGACCTGAATGTAATCTTTCTGTTAGTGGCTGCTGAAAAGTGATTCTTCCACCTTGTGACTGATCTCGATGAATTCAGCCAGGTTGTAGCTGTGTTAGTTTAGTAATCCTAATTCAGGATATCCTGAGTACAAACCTCACCTTGCATTTTTGTATTGCTTCATTGGAATACTACAAGAGATTAAGTCAGGAGCATCAAAGTGGAGAATTAAAGTGATTGGAAACTCAGGGTCACACCTATGGACTGAAAGGAGGCATTCCACAATACAGTCACCTGATCTGCATTCGGTTTTCTTGATGTAGAGGACTCCACTTTGTAAGCAATGAACGGTACTGGTGGTGTGTTACAGATCATTCATAGAGTCCGAGTTGCTGCAGCTAGCATGCATGTTGTAATTTGGAGCAATGAATTCTGTTGCAAACAGCTCCAATGTTCTTCCCACCACACTGGCCCTTTGGCATGTGCTAGATGGACTTTCAGATTGATATTCAATGTGTTTGACTACATTATGTGCCCAACTTCCTTGGCTATCAGGTCCTGGGGAGGGATTTGAACAAAGAGCTTCTGGCTCAGAGGCTGGGATGCTACCTCATGCATTTCAAAACCTTCAAGCAATGAATACAAGATAGCAAATTGAGAGTAATAGAAGTAAACCATTGCTTCAGTTGGAACTTTGGGCAATGAGAAGGGAGGATGCAGAAGAGTGGGGGTTACAGCCCCTGCCTTGCATGGAAAGGTGCTGTAGGAAAGGGAGGGGTGTTGGGGGTGACTGAGGAGTGCATCATGTGGAGGGAACTGTTGCTTTGGAATGCTAAAAGAAATAGGAAGGAAAATATGGCATCAGGATGGAGGTGGCAGAAATGGTTGACGATGATCCATTGAATAAGAATATTGGTGAGTGGCGGTGAGAAGAGACTGGACAAGGGGGAGAAAATAGGGTCAAGATAGGAAGAGATCAGTTCCCCGGGTCAGGAAGAGTTTGAAGCACTGGGTCTACTAGGGTGGCCCTTTTTGAAGATGTTGGAGGAGGATGATGTGATCACATGCAGACAAGTCCAGAAGGACATGCAGTAATAGTTTTGCTTCTTTGGTTTAATGGTCACCCATTGCGTGGTTATCAGTTTAACCATTTGCCATAAGCAATGATAGCTATTTATAGAGGTTGAGTCAGTCACAAGCACCTCACCAAAAATCACCAATTTATCCGAATAATAGTTTCAAAATAATAGCAGAGAAACTAAAAACTTCCGGATGCTGGAAATCTGAAATGAAATGCTGGAACTACTCAGTGGTGCTGGCAGCATCGAGTAATGTTTTAGGTCTACGACCTTTTTTAGGAATTGGAAAAATTTAGAAATTTATCAGGTTTTGACAAGTGAAAGGGGAAAGGGCAGACAGAAGCAGAAATGATGGTGGCATGGAGGTCTGGAAAGATTAAATGACAAAAGATTTAAAGTGCAAGGCCAAAGAGAGTAGTATTGGGACATGTAAAGAAACAAAAGATATGTTCAGAGCAGGTGTTAATGGCAGGATCCTGAAGTTTAAGTAGTCCTCTGCTCAGATAGGTTGTTCATAGTTCTAAAAAAATTCAAGCAACTGTACCTTTAAATTTGCACAAGTCATTACATTAGTACAAGCACATTACAAACAGAGTTTAATGAATAATAAGATTGCTTGTATGTGAATTAATCATGGAACCCAACAGCAGTCTTACAACTCAGAAGTGATCATTGGTTTAATGAGTAACAAGATTAACTGTAAGTTAATCAGGCAGCCCCACAGGGGAAAGTATGGAAACTAACTTAAAAACTGATTTACATACAGTGTCCAGTCATTTTACCGCATCTAATGCTGTAGCCATTGATTGCAAAGATATATGCGTACAAGTTGATTTGGGTTAAATGTGTCTAAGGAGACCGGAATGGATTGATGTTAGTGATAGTCTACATGAGAGCATAAAGTAGGTGTGGTTTTAGGGCAAGATACTTTTCTTATGATGTCTTGGTTAGCTTGTCCTTGATGGCAAATCTTAGTGGGCCTAGGAAGAGCGCCAGAACTAGGGAAAGAAAGAATTTGCATTTATGTAGCACCTTTCACAGTCTCAGGATGTTCCAAAGCATCTTACAGTCAAGGAAGTACTCAATGGGCAGGACTTTACAGCCTCTCTTGACCTGAGACTGGAAAATCCTGCCCACTGTTCCTTCCCATTGTTTGCCCTCACCTGCTCTGATTCCCATGGTAGGTGGGGCAGTAGAATTCCAGGGATTAAATTAAATGGGGAAGTAATTAAGGGCACTCCTTATTACCTGTTACCCAAAACCATGTATTTTTGACCTGACTATAGTATTGAAATGGCCTACTGTTGTCAACAGTGAAAATTTGGTGTCTGAGGATCCAAAATCACAGTCAACCGTTTCACAGCACGCCAATTTCTTTTTGACAAAAGTATCAGAAAATCCATCAACTAACATTTTGACCTGTGTTCACGCCGTGTACTTAAATCCCAGGATGACCCAAGCCCCAGAGAGCAGTGGTTGCGGGAACACAAGAATCAGTTGCAAAACCTGGCACAAGATCATGGGAAGCATGTCACTGCTCTATTGTCTCGTAACAAGGAGCTGGAGGAACAGAGAGCAGGTAAATCCTAACATTCAGCTAAGATACTAAACTGGCCAATGGAAAATCACAAAGGCACTTCACATTTGATATGAGGGTCTTACATAGATTGTAACTGATCCCCATTGAGATCAATAACTTTTAAAAAGAGAAATGAATTTCCCAGTGACAGATGGGAATATTTCATGTTTTAAGACTTCTGCTGTAAGAAACAAGCTAAAACTGACAATGACTAAACATTAGTTAGTAGGCAACCAACACATTAAGTTACAGAAAAGGTAGTCCTCCATAAATGAGTAACAGAATCGAAAACCCCATGCTATGTTTATACATTACTCAGGACTCTTGGCAGAGTGGATATGTAGTCTTGTAGTTTAAATCCAAATTCCTCCCAGAGATCCAACAGGCTCTCTTCTCCCTCTCCTACCAGCCCATATCTTCCAGTGTCCTTTTAAAGGTCCCTTCATCCAATCATATAAGTGTCATCAAATTGAATTTTAGCAACAGGGCAACTCTTGGGTTTTCATATCTCTACAGCTCCCATATCACTTCAAATAGGGAATTTGTTCAGTGAACCTCTTTTTCTCTGCTTGGAACAGCATCTAAAGTCAAAAGTGGACAGCTTAAACCACATCCATGTTACAAAGTCTCACACTTGTAAGAAATTCTTATTAATAAATAAATATTACATTAGTTCTTTTGTCATTCCAATGGATTGCTGGTAATGCCTTACCTGAGGTAATCCTGAATGGGAAATACAACATTTTTATATTCCAAATGTTTAGTCTCAGTACAGAACAGTTGTAACAGTTTAAGTTGATTATTCAACCTGTTAATTATGTCAGCATCATTTGACATTGCATTTCCCTGCTGTTTGTCATAATCACAATTGTGATCAGATGACTGCTCCACGTCCCCTTGATCATTCTCGAACTCTGTCTTGAGTCACCATCGCAATCAATAAGATTGAGTTTAGTAAATATTCTGCTAGTTTGTGTACAGTCGCTGCCTAGTATATGTGTGGCAGAGCCCCTCGTACACATCAGATGAGGCTTTGTTCCACACAACATATTGAGGGAATAAAACTATTTGAAAATGCTAAATCTTTATGTGTTTTTGTGAACTAATTAAACATTTTCTACTTTTTTAATGATGTGACTTTGGGCACACTGTCCAAATGAAAGAAAACATCTAGAAAATTTATGCATTCATATTGCACCTATTTTGGAAGTCTTGGACATTGCAAAGCAGCCAATGAAGTACATTTGAAGTGTAGTTGCTGTTGTGTAATTGGAAACCATGCGGTTAATTTGTGCCCAATATGTACCTACAGATAGAACTGACCAACAAAATGAATTAAATAAGCTGATTTTTAAAAAAAATAATGTTGATTTAAAGGATAAATGTTGATCAGAGCACTGCAAGAATTTGCATGCTCGTCTTGAGCCATGGGATCTTTACAGATAATTGTGAGGGCAGGTCAAGCTTTGGCTTAATGTCAGTTCCAAATGACAGCACCTTTGACAATGTAGCACTCTCTCAGTACTGCACTGAGTACATCCTCCATGTTGGAGTGTGGCTTCAATCCAGAAATTTCTCTTGAGAAAACTGCCGCAACCCAGGCAAGACTGCCACTTGAGCAAAATTACTCCTGTTTTGGTTTAATTTTGGCTCTTGATAAAGTATGCTTTGTTATCGGTAGTTTTACAGAGATTGTAACAGTGATTCAGCATTTGTCATTTTACTATAGAGATTGTCAAAAAATTACATGAATTGTCTGAGAAAAACAAGATCTCTTCACAAGTGGAGAAAATGTTGGCAGATCTTAAGGTTCAAGAGAACAAGAACGAGATACTTCTGGAGTCCATGAAGCAACAGCTGGAGATCCTACAACTTGAGACAGTGTAAGTACACTTAACTACCAGAAACCGTCAAGAGAGCGCATTTCCCCCACACCAAACTTTGAGCCACACATTCAGCTCTGTAATTTTATTTACACTATGCCAATTTGTTTGTGGCTCAGGTAGTAATCTAGAGGTTATTTCCATTGTAGTTTGCTTCTCAATTTAGTTCTTAGTTGCTTATATTTCCTAAGCAGAACTTCTACTAATCCTTCCCCTCGAAGTCCAGATTCCTCTCCCGACCTGAGGAGCTGTCCTTAACCTCTGCGCCAATCAGGTACTGCAGCCTTTGGGATTCATACTCTTGGCAACAGAGGACAGAATCTCTCCCACTAATGATTCTGTCTCCTACTGGAACTGCATTCCTTTTCACCCCCCTCACTTGAATATCAATTTGCTCAATCTCCCTACAGCCCCTGCTCTCGTCCAAACAAATTGCAAGATCCTCAAATCTTTGGCATTTATGAGAAACGGCATGTTTCGTTCCAGACCTTATGACATTTTGTCAAAAAAGATCAGGTGAGTGTGCCTCATGCCATCATGTTGAGGGGCGAGGTCTAAACATGCTGATAAAGCCTGGCTGCATTGAGATCAAAAGAGTGCCCGATCACAGTAAAAAAATAGCCTCCACCCCATCCCATCATGGAGATTTCAGAGGCTCGCCCCCCCCGCCCACCCTCAGTTGTGAATCTGATCCTGATTACATCGCTGGTGAAGGGTGGCAAAAATCTCCGGGTTTTGCTGGATCGTAAACCCCCGCTGCCATTCCCACGCTCAGACAGCACAGGCTCAAGATCACCTCCAAAGTGTTTCATAATAAGAATCAGCTCAAGTATTGCTAATTTGTTGGCATATATACAAGGAAGTTGAACAAACTTCTTGGCAACTCTTCGGCCTGCCTGAATTCAAGCGTTTCTCAAGAGGAATAAGAAAGAAATCAGAGAAGATTGGTTCAGTTCACAAAGGTCTCCACTACTGGAGTTTTCCTCACTTTATTTCTGGGCTTGCTGATGACTATTTGATAGACTTGATTCATCGACAACTCCATAGTTGTTATTATATTATATAATATTATATTATGACTGCAGAATGCTAGATGGTGAACTAGCTAGACCATGGTATTTTTTTCATTTAGCTCTGCCAATGTTTACTCGGTATGTTTTTGGCTTTGGAATACAAAGTGACATGAAGGGAAGTAGAATGTCCACCTACCCTCTTGTAGGGCGACTGTGAAGTAAAATATGCATGAGCAAATCTTAATTGACGAATTTAATTCAAAGTTTCTTCTCACAAATGATACTGAAGTGACATTGTTAATCAGCCTTTGACACAAACTCCTGGGAAAAAGGCCTTATAATTAGGAATACAGTAGAAAATGTCCGAATATAACCCCTAGCAAGGAGTTTTCAAAGAGTAATTCTTACATTTCTATTAATGCAGACAAAATAAAGTTGCAAGCAGGCACAATACAGCGCACTCGCATTTATCAAAGAGAAAGGAGAAAATTCAACATCTACCAACATTTCTTCCTTTCTTTGGAGGAGGAAGCCTGTCGACTGAAATCAGGTAAATCTTTTCTGAACCAGATCCTGTTAATGATGGGGCTGTGATACTACATGGTGTTAAATGGTCTCCTGGTAAACTACAATCACTGAAAAAATAATGTTAACAACTTGTAGTTATATAAAGCCTTTAGCGATCCATTAACATCCTTTAGGGAAGGAAATCTGCCATCCTTACCTGGCTTGGCCTACATGTGACTCCAAAGCCACAACAATGTGGTTGACTCTCAACTACCCTCAAGGCCAGCCAGCCCCACAAATGAATAAAATGAACATAGGGAAGTATCCCAAGGCATCTCACAAATCTTGCCACCACGTCAGTTGGAACAAAGTACTGTGGATGCTGGAGATCTGAAGTGAAAACAGAAAGTGCTGGAAAAATTCAGCAAGTCTGGCAGCATCTGTGGAGAGAGAAGCAGAGTTAATGTTTTGAGTCCAAAAGGGCTTCTTTGGAACTGGTTCCTGCGGTTATTACTTAGCCAATTAGAGTTAACTTAGTTAAAGAAGTAGTTTTTAATGAAGGTCCCAGAGGAGAGAAGGGTGGAGCGTTTGGGGAGAGAATTCCAAAGCTAGAACCTTTCTGGTGAAGACAGTTAAGGAAGTTATAGAGAATTGCACTGCAGCATTATATCATGGTGATCTAGATCTGCTACCATTGCATGAATCAATATTCATTGAACTTATGAACCCTGTAACATGCACAGTCATTTAGTTTTAAGGACACTATGTCTGGTAGCGTGGCATCTTAATGGGTGATTTTTCATGGGTCACATGACCGGCCTGCAACCATTTGAGCACAGGCATGCAAATCTGGGCCACGAAGGAGCAAGGAAATGCATTTCCAGGGCTGGAAGTTTTCAGCTGGAGTCAGTTGGAGTTACTGGAAGTAGACCTATTTCATCATGCGGTTAAACCCTTAGTTGTGTAGAGTTCTTCTCAGTCACTAAATCTTTTAATTTGCTACTTGTCACATCACATCGCCTTGAGTTACTACACTATGTATGTCCAAAATGGTGTTGCCATGGGATCTCCTTTACACCCAGATTTTTTTATTCATTCGTGGGACATGGGCATCCTGGCTGGCCAGCATTTATTGTAAAAAGTCTGACAACACCAGGTTTTAGTCCAACCGATTTATTTGATAGTAAAAGCTTGTGAGTTTACTATCAAATAAATCGGTTGGACTAAAACCTGGTGTTGTCAGACTTTTTACTGTGTTTACCCCAGTCCAAAGCCAGCACATCCACATCAGCATTTATTGCCCATCCCTGGTTGCCTTTGAGAAGGTGGTGGTGAGCTGCCTTCTTGAATTGCTGCAATCCATGTTCTATGAGTTGATCCACAATGCTGTTAAGGAGGGAATTTCAGGATTTTGACCCAGCGACTGCAAAGGTTGGTGAGTGGCTTGGAGGGAAACTTGCAGGTGGTGGTGTTCCCAATTATCTGCTGCCCTTGTCTTTCTAGATGGAAGTGGTCGTGGATTTGGAAGGTACTGTCTAAGGATCTTTGGTGAATTGCTGCAGTGCATCTTGTAGATAGCACACACTGCTGCTATTGAGCGTCGGTGGTGGAGGGTTTGAATGTTTGTAGATGTGGTGCCAATCAAGCAGACTGTCTTGTCCTGGATGATGTCACGCTTCTTGAGTGTTGTTGGAGCTGCACCCATCCTGGCAAGTGGGGAATATTCCATCACACCAAAAGGGGAAATGCTGGAAAATCTCAACAGGCCTCACCGTGCAGTATAAATATCTCCCACTTACTGTGCCTTTTAGCTTTGACAAAGGATCATCTGGATTCGAAACGTCAGCTCTTTTCTCTCCTTACAGATATTGCCAAACCTGCTTAGATTTTCCAGCATTTTCCTATTTGGTTTCAGATTCCAGCATCCGTGGCAATTTGCTTTTATCCAATATTCCATCATACTCCTGACTTGTGCATTGTGGATAGGCTCTGGGGAATTAGGAGGCGAGTTACTCGTGGCAGTATTCTGAGCCTCTGACCTGCCCTTTTAGCCACTGTGTTTATGTGGTGAGTCCAGTTCAGTTTCTGGTCAATGGTAACTCCAAGGATGTTCACGGTGGGGGATTCAGTGATGGTTAACATTGAATGTCAAGGGGAGGTGGTTAGAGTGATTCTTATTGGTGATGGTCATTGCCTGGCATTTGTGTAGCGCATCGTCACCATGTTTACTTGCCACTTGTCAGCCCAAGCCTGGATATTGTCCAGATCTTGTTGCATTTGAACATGGATTGTTTCAGAATCTGAGGAGTTGTGGATGGTGCTGAACATTATGCAATCATCGGCAAACATCCCCACTTCTGACTTTATGACGGAGGGAAGGTCATTGATAAAGCAGCTGAAGATTGTTGGGCTTGGGGCACTACCCTGAGGGACTCCTGCAGAGATGTCCTGGAGCTGAGATGACTGATCCTCCACAACCATGACCATCTTCCTATGTACCAGGTATGACTGTAACCAGCGGAGAGTTTGCCCCTGATACCCACTGATTCCAGCTTTGCTAGGGCTCCTTGATGCCACCCTTGGTTGAATGTGGCTTTGATGTCAAGGGCTGTCACTCTCACCTCAGCTCTGCAATTCAGCTGTTTTGTTCATGTTTGAACCAAGGCTGAAATGAGGTCAGGAACTGAATGACCCTGGCGAAACTCAAACTGGGCGTCACTGAGCAGGTTATTGCTGAGCAGGTGCTGCTTGATAGCACTCTTGATGACCTCTTCCATCACCTTTACTGATAATCGAGATTAGATTGATTGGACGGTAATTGGCCTGGATGGATTTGTCCTGCTTTTTTGTGTATAGGACATACCTGGGCAATTTTCCATATTGTTGGGTAGCTGCCAGTGCTGTAATTGTACTGGTAGAGCTTGGCTAGGGGAGCAGCAAGTTCTGGAGCACAAGTCTTCAGTACTATTGCTGGAATGTTATCAGGGCCCATTGCCTTTGCAGTATCCAGTGCCTGCTACCATTTCTTGATATCATGTGGAGTGAATCGAATTGGCTGGAGACTGGCATCTGAGATGCTAGGACCACTGGAGGAGGCCGAGATGGATCATCCACTTGGCACTTCTGGCTGAAGATTGCTGCAAGTACTTCAGCCTTATCTTTTGCACTGATGTGCTGGGCTCCTCCAAGGTTGAGGATGGGGCTATTTGTGGAGCCTCTTCCTCCAAGTGAGTTGTTTAATTGCCCGCCACCATCCTTGACTGAACTGGAAGGACTGCAAAGCTTAGATCTGACCCGTTGGTTGTGGGATCGCTTAGCTCTATCACTTGCTGTTTTTGCCATTTGGCATGCAAGTAGTCCTGTTTTAATAGTCCTTCATCAGGTTTACACCTCATTTTTAGGCATGCCTGGTGCTGCCCACCTGCACTCTCTATTGAACCGAGGTTGATCCCCTGGCTTGATGGTAATGAGTGAGTGGGGAATATGCTGGTTCATGAGGTTGCAGATTGTGCTGGAGGAGAGTTCTGCTGCTGTGGATGACCCATAGAGCCTCATGGCTGCCCAGTCGTGAGCTGCTAGATCGATTTGAAGTCTGTCCATGTAGCACGGTGATAGTGCCACACAACACGATGGAGGTTATTCTGAATGTGAAGGTGGGATTTCGTCTCCATAAGGACTGTGCAGTTATCACTCTTACCGATACTGTCATTGACAGATGCATCTGCAGCCGGCAGATTGGTAAGGATGGGGTCAAATATGCTTTTTCCACTTGCTCTCACAAACATCTTTGTTGGGTTCTGTGAGAAACATGTCTTTGGTGGAATGACACCTAATCTCCTACCCTTTGTACATTTCCAACATGTGGATGTTATATTAGCTATATTTAAATCCGCAGCTGCAGGTAATAATTTCCTTATATATCTTAATGAGCTCCATCCTGTGCTGTCATTTAACCCTTTGAAATGGATCAGCCAAATGATCTCCCCTTCCTTGATATATTAGTTGAGGAATCGGCCAGGGGATTCGTTACCACGGTTTTCCGCAGGCTGAGCTGGACTGGTCAATATACACATTGGGATTCTTACAGTTCTGCACACTACAATATTGATTTTCTTGTCAACCTTGTAAATAGGGCCCAAGCCATTTTTTTCACCATTCCAGTTTGATACAGAGGTAGGGCACATCAAACAGTGGGATAATGGCTGTCCTGATCAGATTATTTTGGACTGTATATGGTTACTGTCTGTGTGGAGTTTACACATTCTCCTCGTGTCTGCATGGGTTTCCTCTGGGTACTCCGGTTTCCTCTCACAGTCCAAAGATGTGCGGGTTAGGTTGATTGGCCATGCTAAAAAATTGCCCTTAGTGTCCTGAGATGTATAGGTTAGAGGGATTATAAATTTGTAGGGATATGGGGGTAGGGCCTGGGTGGGATTGTGGTCAGTGCAGTTTCGATGGGCCGAATGGCCTTTCTGTACTGTAAGGATTCTATGATCACATAAACATATGAATGGGTGTAAAGCCATCACTTTTGGCGCTGAAAAGTTCCCAGTCTACCTCAGATTACCCCGGAAGAGTAAGATATCTTTAAAAATTTGAGCAATAAGTGAAGCGAGCTGTTTTGCGCTGCAACTATGCAGTAGCATCATGTGTGGTATTCAAGATGCTGCATCAAGCCACAAAGCCTATCACACAAATGAGCAATCTGGTGTACCATTGTTCTTGCAAAGTGTTCTGCTGAGTGTAAGGCATAAAGCTTACACTCTAAGTTGGATTAGTTAGTGCAAGTAATGAAAGTGTGGATGAGGGTTTCTGAGGCAAGGTTGAAGATGAATGATATTATAGAGGTGGAGAGGGGATGAATCTATAGACAGTGGCAAATTTGATTATATCTGTATTGTATACAAAACATATTTGTATCATATTTTACAACACAAGCATGCTAAGAAACAATCTTAAGGACTGTTTGCAGTACATATTCAGCAGAGTGGAACCAGATAAAACTGATATGCAGTACTCTACAGATCTGAGCCAGTGATGGCAGTCAGCGATTAGAAAAGCAGCTCCTGACCTAACCAGCCTCATTTTCTGTGCTTGACACGTATGGCAAGCCTCATTTAATTAGAATCTTTAAGCAAGTGACTCAATATTGTCTTTAATAACAACATAAAATGCTGTCCCCAAGCATGTTTTCACATAAAATATCCACCTTGGTTTTCTGCCTATCTGATCAGCTTTTGCAAGTTTAATGCTGTTTCCTTCTGGTGTTAGTGAGCACTACATGTGCATTAACATTTTTTGATTTTTCTCCCTCTAGTAGTGGTTTCCCCTAAGTTAAATTTGAACAAGTGAAATGTAAGTTGTACTGCACCTTTGCCCTCACCTCTTTTCCTTCCTCCCCCAGAACCATGTTAGGTTCTCTCTTGTCTTTATTTTTCACCCCACCAGTCCCCGCATGCAAAGGATCATCCTCTGCCATTTCCGCCAACTCCAGCATGATACTGTCAGGAGACATACTTTTCCCTCACTTCCCACAACAGCGTTCCGCAGGGACTGCTGTCCTCCATGACACCCTGGTCCATTCCTCCATCACCCCAAACTGGTCCATTCCTTCATCAGCTCCAACTTCTCATTCTCTTCCCAGTGCACATTCTCTTTTAATTGCAGGTCGCCTGCCTCTTTACCTCCTCCCTCCTCATTGTTCGAGGCCCCAAGTACTCTTTTCAGGTGAAGCAATGTTTCAGTTTGTTTTACTGCATTTACCGACCCCAATGCTGTCTCTTCTGCACTGGGGAGGCTAAACATAGGCTGAGCGACCACTTTGCGGAACACCTTTGCTCGGTCCGCAAGCATAACCCCAACCATCCTGTTGCTTCCCATTTTAACTCACCACCCTGCCCTCCTGCCCACATGCCCTTCCTGGGCCTGTTGCAATGTTCCTGTAAAGCCCAACGCAAACTGAAGGAATAGCTCCTCATCATTCGATTATGCACATTACAGCCTTCTGGACTTAACATTGAGCTCAACAACTTTAGACTGTGACTTTTCTCATCCATTTACTCCTCTTTCCAGAGATGCTGACAGACCTGCTGAATTTTTCTTGCATGTTCCGTTTACATTTCAGATTTTCAACACCCGTGGCATTTTGCTTTTATTTTTATGCGAATGTTACACTTTTGTTCAAAAAGGGCATGGGGTTAAATTCAGCAACATTAGGCCAGTCAGTTTATACTCAGTCTGTTGAGGGAAAACTCAACAGACACTTGGGCAAGTCCAGATTAGAGAAAACCTTTGTTAAAGGCAATTCAAGCTTAACTAACTTGATTGAGTATTTTTTGATATGTGAACAGAGAGGGTTGTTGAGGGTAATGTGATCAATGGGGAGTATCTGGACTGCTCGAAGACCTTTGGTAAAGTGCTATATAACAGATTGGCCAGAAAAATAGAAGCTCATGAAGTAAAGAAACAGTGGCAACATGGATGCAAAGTTAGTTGAGTGATAGGAAGCAGACAGCGGTGATGAAAGGGTGTTATTTGAGCTGGAAGTGGATGAACAGTGGTGTTCCTGGGTATTGGTATTGGGACCATTGCTTTTTTTAATTATATATATCTCTTATATAATAATTACTTTGACCTGGTTGTAGGTGGCATAATTTCAAAACTTTGTAGTATTGTGAACTTTGAGGAGGATGGCAGATTTCAAATGGATGTAGATAGGCTAGTGGGAGATTGGTGAAGAGATGGATTTCTGGTAGGAAGAATGAGGAGAGGTAATATCAAATAAAAGGTAGAATCCTGAAGGGGATGCAAGAAGATTGAAACCTGGGGATATATATGCACAAGTCATTGAAGGTGGAGAACAGGTTGTGAAAAGTTAAAAAGGCAAATAGGATCCTGGGCTTATTAAATTGAGGCTTGTTGAACTATGTTGTAGAATCTGCTATTTATTGTCACATAGTCAGTTTGATTTCTGGTCGTGTTGTCAGATTTTCTCCAGGTCTATTTCCTTCCTGGGTGCTCCTTGAACCAGGTATTTAGAGTAACCTGATCATTGGCTGTACACCAATCATTTCAAACCATGCCATGTCAAACAGCTTGAAGTCCAAGAAACAATTTGCATGGAAAGTGTGCAAATAATCAAAAAACTCTGTTTCAATTAAAGTAAAGAAATAAAGATTTATTACAGATGATGTGTTCAACCTTTTTTATTTGTTCATGGGATGTGGGTGTCACTGGCTGGGCCAGCATTTAGAAATATCAAATCCCTACAGTGGATTATATAATATACACTATAGTATATGACCCCTAAGGAGGCCATTGAGCCTATATCAACTACAATCCCACCAATGCCCTATCCCCGTAATCCCACGTGTTTACCCTGCTAATCTATCTAATATACACAGCCCAGGACACTAAGGGGCAAGTTAGTATGGCCAATACACCTAATGCGCACATCTTTGGACAGTGTGAGGAAACCGGAGTACCTGGAGGAAACCCATGCAGACATGGGGAGAAGGTGCAAACTCCACACAGACAGTGGCCCAAGCTGGGAATCGAATCCAGGCCCCAGGAGTTGTATGGCAGCAGTGCTAACCACTGTGCCACTGTGCTGCCCATTTAATATGTATTCCTGTGGGCATTTTAAGAGTCAACCACATTGCTGTTGATCTGGTGTCACATGTAGGTAAGGGTAGCAGATTTCCTTTCTGAAGAAGCATTAGTGAACCAGATGGGTTTTTAATGACAATCAACATGGTTTCATTAGTCATCATTAGACTTTTAATTCCAGATTTTTATTGAATTCAAATTGCACCATTTGCCATGATAGGCTTTGTGAACCCAAATCCCCAGAACATTATCTTGGGTCTGTGGATTACTGGTCCAGTGACAATACCTCTGCCCCCCGCTAAATGGAGTATAGAAGGAAGGTAAAGCAAATAATGGAATTCAATGGAAATATCAGGAATTGGATAAAAGAATCAAACAAAAATGTGTTGAAGGGAAGGAAACATGTTTGAACTAAAGACATAAAGGAATACAAAAATGTAAAAACACAGACTCAAAAACAATGCATGAAGATATTAGGAAAATCTGGTTGCAGAGATCCTTCAATGTGATTTGGACAAGTTGACTGAGGGAGCAAAGTATAATGTGGATAAATGTGAGGTTATCCACTTCAGTAGCAAAAACAGGAAGGCAGATTACTATTTGGCCATAAATTAGGAGAGGGAAATGTGCAACGAGACCTGGATGCCCTTGTACACGAGTCACTGAGGTTAAGTATACAGGTGCAACAGGTAGTAAAAAAGGCAAATGATAACGTTGGCCTTTGTAGTGAGAGAATTTGAGTACAGGAGCAGGGATATCTTGATGCAATTATACAGGACCTTGGTGAGGCCACACCTGGAATGTTGTGTGCAGTTTTGGTTTTCTTATCTGAGGAAGGGTGTTTTTGTTCTAGAGAGAACAAGTTTTACCAGACTGATTCCTAGGATAGTAGGACTGACGTATGAGGAAAGATGGAGTTGGTTAGGATTGCATTTGTTGACTTCAGAAGAATGAGGGGAGGATCTCATAGAAACATATAAAATTCTAACAGAACTAGATGGAGTAGATGAAGGATGTTTTCAATGATGGGGATGTCTAGAACCAGGGGTGATGGTCTGAGGATACAGCATGGACCATTTAGTATAGAGAGGAGTAGAAATTTCGTTACCCAGAGAGTGGTCAGCCTGTGGATTTTGCAACCACTGAAAGTAGTTGAGACCAAAATATTGTATGTTTTCAAGAAGCAGTTAGATATAGCACTTGGGGCAGAGAGGATCAAACAATATGAGGCAATGGCAGGATCAGGCTATTGAGGTGGATGATCAGCCATGATAATGAATGGCGGTGTAAGGCTCAATGGCCTCTTCCTGCTCCTATTTTTTATGTTGTACATCTGGCGGCTGCATCAAAGGGAAACATGGGGAAATTTTCATGAAAAGGTACCAAGACCTCACAAGATGGACTGAATACGTATGAGCTTTATTTGAGGACAAAGTAAAAGAAGAAAAGCCAACAGTTAAGAAAAACATAGGTGGTCCAAAGATCATGAAAGACAAAGTAAGAACCACAATAAATAAAATGAAAAACAATAAAGCAAAAAGCCCAGATCAAATACTTACTGAACAAATTAAAAGCTTAGAAGACTTTGGAATAGACAAACTGACTCATCTTTAATGAGGTTTATGAGATGGGAGAAAGCCCATAAGACTTAAGTAAGGCAATATTTGTTGTACTCCCTAAAAAGCCCAAAGCAATTAAAAGTGAATCCCATTGTATATCAGTCTGATGAGACACATTACTAAGTTCCTTCTTTGAGTACTGATGAAAAGGGTCAGGAACAAGATCAGCAAAAACAAGGCAAAAACAGCAAGTGATAGACATATCAGCTCTTCGATGAGGTTTTGTAGAAAGTAGAGGAACAAGAAATGCAGGGCAGAATCCTCTGACCTTGCCCGCAGCTGGAATTCTCCAGTTCTGCTGCAGTGAATGGAGATTTCGCTGAACTCCCAAGTTCTCCGTGTTTGCTGGCAGTGGCAGCAGGGCACAAACAGCTGGAGAATTCCAGCCGCTATTTTTATGACACGCATACTTTAGAAAGAGCCATTGAGGTGAAAAAAATGTATTCATATGTTTTATTAATCATAGTAAGGCACTTGATGAGGTGAAACATGAAGAACATGAAGTGCATGTTAGAGTCTTGATAGAAAGGATCTTAGAGTGATGAGAAATCTTTATTTGCAACAAACTGCAGCCATGAAAAATGAGAATGCTCACTGCAAAATTGAAGATTAAATGAAGATTAAAAGAGGGTTCACACTTGGATGTATTTTCATGAGTTGCAAGTATGGAATCTTTCCCCTAAATATGAATTTACTGTCACTGTGTTGATATAGTACAATGTGCAGAACATGTTAATGAGGGCTGAGACAGTCACTGAATCAGTGATATTGTCTACACGGTGTTGCAAATAACAAATGGGATATTTTCCTGTCAAATTAACAATATTGCACAATGCTGTTAAAGCAATTTCATACTCTCTGGTTTGTTTAATAGATAAGCAGGATCACTTATAGGGCACACAAACTAATATTGCTTTATATCATTGCTGTTGTTAATATTAATGATTTATGCCACATGTGTTTCAGACAAAACTGTAATCAGGGCATTATAATTTTACAAAGACCTTTCTGTGACTGTTTGGTAAATTGAATCTTGAATGCATTATTGAGGAGGAGGGTTAAGCCAGCGGGGGAGGGGGAGGAATAATAGTCATGGGAACAGGTGAAGCATAAGGATCCTTGTCCTGCTTAGGGATGGGACTTGAGGAGAGAGAGAAATCCTCCCATTATGGCATCATGAATTGGAAGTACTTTCTACAATGCACTGTTGAAACTATATTTTAACCCAATTTATATATTGTGAATGGAGGGAAAACACATGAAAGGAAAAATTTGTTTTATCATTGTGTGTCACTGCCTAAACCAATCTCATGCTGTGGTTCAAGCTCCGAAGTTTGTTCTACATACCATGTTGTGCTACCTGATAAACATATGTGCATCTTGTTGAATGTGTTTCTATTATGTTCTTTCTCCATAATCTATCTTTCTATATGGCTCTCAGCTCTGAGAAGAGAATATTAGGATTGAAAAATTGCCTGTATACTTTGTCTCCATCCTGTGTCTTCCGTGAAATTAAGTTAGACTTTGATTTTAGAAAAAGCTCTGCAAATTATTTGCATATCTTTCTGTCACAAATAATTGGCGATATTTTGCATTTATGTTTCTGTTATTGTGTTTTCACAATAATATTCTACTGCACTACTTCCGATTTTCGTCACCCCTGTGGAACTCTGGAATAAAAAGCTCAGTAATGGTGACTATGAAATGATCATTGGCTGTTGTAGAAACCTATCAGGTTCACTAATGTCCTTTAGGGAAGAGAATATACCATCCTTAGCTGGTCTGGCAGGAACTGATGGTGTTGGGGCAGCTGACAAAAGCAATGCAGTCTATTTTTCAGCAGGATTGGATGATGCTACTCCCTGTGTTTTGACGATTCATGTATCTGAATTTTCTCTTCAGTGCCTTGAGGCTTTCCTACCTGCAGAATGGTGGCAATGATCAGCTGATCCTCATCCAACTACACGACCTCTTGGCTGAAGCTCTTCAACTTGAACAGAGAGTGAAGCACCCAAGAACTCACCGGAAAGAGAGGAACCACAGTATGGCTTCTGTAGAAGCTTGTTTGTTAAGGGTGCTAGAATATGTGAAATACATTCATACCTTTATAGAAATTATAGAAATCCTACAGTGCAGAAGGAGGCCATTTGGCCCATCAAGTCTGCAATGACCATAAACCCACCAAGGCCCTACCCCCATATCCCTATATATTTACCCGCTAATCCTTCTAACCTACACATCTCATGACTCTAAGAGACAATGTTTTTTAGCATGGCCAATCAACCAAACCCGCACATCTTTGGACTGTGGGAGGAAACCGGAGCACTCGGAGGAAACCCATGCAGACACGAGGATAATGTGCAAATTCCACACAGACAGTGACCCAAACCGGGAATCGAACCCAGGTCCCTGGAGCTGTGAAGCAGCAGTGCTAACCACCATCTACCGTGTCACCCTGAGGAACACTGTCAGCCTGTTGTGCTAGCATCTACATCTAACCAGCTCAGCAGGCACCTTGACCTTTGAACAAAGGAGCACACTGTTATTTTCATGATCAAGCCTTTATGTTGCTGTTGTGACTGGCCTTTCTGTATTGTTTCCCTCGCAAAAGGATAGAAGTGAGAACTTGCCATGTTGAATGTGAAAACAAAATGCTCTTAACCTAGGGGTGTACATCTGTAACAAAAAAAATTATTCGTGTCACAAGCAGGCTTATTTTAACACTGCAATGAAGTTACTGTGAAAATACTCTAGTTGCTACACTCCGACACCTGTTCACATACACTTAAGGAGAATTTAGCATGATCAGTGCACCTAACTAGCACATTTTTCAGACTGTGGGAGGAAACCGGGACATCCAGAGGAAACACATGCAGACACAGGGAGAAAATGCAAATTCCGCGCAGACAGTGACCCAAGCCGGGAATCGAACCCGGGTGCCTGGCACTGCAGTGCTAACCATTGTGCCACCGTGCCACCCATATGGAGGAAGGTGCATAACTCAACAACAAATTAAAAATGAAATGAGGCACCTGAATGCTGTCAGATGCTGCAAGATTGCACATATTTAGTGGCTCAAAATAGCAAATTAGGCCATTAAATGAATGACCTGGGTGCTCTAAAGACTGTTTTCTTAGAGTAGTAATCCAGATCAATAATCTTGAGATTGTGAGTTCAAACCCCAATTTAATGGGTTGATAAGTAAAAAGAAAGCCTGGAAATTAATGTTTGGTGTCAGTGAAGTGACCATGTAGCTGTCAAATTGTTGTAAATCCAATGTCCTTCATGTTCACAAATGTTCTGTAAGACAGGGAGATAATCTACTATCCTTGCCTAAATGGAACTCCAGATCCCAAATAAGTCAACCATATGCACCCCATAGCACACTTGGGAGCCTGATTTAAATTGAATGATGGCTGGCTAGCTGGGTTCCCCAAGGCTCGGCAGCTAAATGAATGTGAGAGCAGTTGTTTACAAGGGTTAAGTAATTGACAGAGCCTGCTTGTGATCCAGGGTGAGGTATGAGTCTTCTTCCCAGACCCTCAACCACAACCTGTGGTTGCGATCTGCCAACCGTCCCATTCAACCTGCGATTTCTCCCTCCTGACTGCCATTCGGAGCCCCCCGCCACCCCTCCCCCCATTCAAATCCTTGATCTTTCCTGGCTGCTGGGAACCATCCTCAACTGTAGTCTTCTATTGCTGAATAAAGAAATGAAAATGATTTGTCAGGACCTCTGTACTCCGGGGTGTCTGGCTTCCTCCCCACCAATGCATTGGGGGTCCACCTCTTATATTTAAATAACGCTTATTGAAATCTGCGTCAGGCGTCGCAGTCTGAACGGACTCCATCTTGATTGACAGGGGAACAACACAGCACATCCAAACGCCATTTGGATTCAGAACTGATCTCGCTAGAGATGGAAAATCAGCGGCTTGAAGATGAAATTCTCAAACTGCAGCTAAAACGACAAAGGAGCCGCAGGAGTCAAAAGCTCCTGAAGACTTCCATTGGCCAAAGGCTAATGTTATCAAGTAAGCTTCAGGAAATATTCATTACTACTCACTTATTTCTTGAATCCTAAAAAGCAAGAGGACAGGTTAGATTAAAGTCTTTCTAGCCTTAAGCACTGGTATCTGTATAGATGTACACATGAGAAAGAATGTAGGATATGCTTTTGACTGTTGGGTGACATGCCAGTTTGCACAATCAGATTTCTCTTTTAGGGCAATTATTAGCCTCAGTGATGGTGATGAAGAGTCTAAATCAGTTCTACACATCATCAGACCCACTCCCACAGACTAATCGGGCAGTGAATCAGTCACCATATCAAAGGTTCTTCCCCATGAAAATCTTGTCTTAATTCAGTTTCCTAGCAAAGGCCAGATCCAGTTCTTGACTCCTTACCCATTCCACTGTATCTGATGTAGAAAATGCCCCATTCTCTATCAACAACATTCTGTTTAAAGAAAGGGCTTGTATTTATATAGTACATTCTGCACCTTCAGGATATACCAAAATGTTTTAGAGACAATGAATTACTTTTGAAATGTGGTCACCAGTATAATATAGAGACCATGGCAGCCAATTTGCACGCAGCAAGGTCCCACAAACAATAGTATAACAAAGACCTTGCTACCTGATTTTGTGATGTTGTTTAAGGGACATTGATGAGAAGTCCCTGGCTCTTGTTCAAATTAAGGCCATGGGAACTTTACTGTACCCTTGACAGGTGAGGTTGACATCTCACCTGAAAGACAGCACTTCCAACTGTGCAGCACTCTCTCAGTACTGCATTGAAATGTAAGCTTGATTCTTGTGCTCAACTCCTGGAGTGGGAGTTGAACCCACAATCTTCTGTTTCAGGCCAAAGTGAGCCAACTGAACCACAGCTAAACAGTGAATGCAATATGCTTTTAAGCCAGGATAATTAAAAGGTCCCAGAGTGCCTGGTGGAGACCTTATGGCACTGTGGTAGTGTCCCACATGACTCTCACTCTGGGGCTTGATGGGACTTGAAGGAATGTACATTCGTAACGTGGTTGATTGTCAACCTATAAATCCTCATAATACATCTATGGCAGGTAAATAGAGCATGAGTCTTTCTCAACCAGAACCTACAGAAGGCCACACAAATCACTGTAAATCTTGCTAAGCATAACGATGGACCAATACATGGAAATCCATGGTTTTTAATATTCTCTTATAGCATGGTACCTGAATAGAGAGAGAGTCTGGTGCTGAGAGTTAAATGTCACATTGGTGAAAGAGGGGAAGGTTCATCTCAATCCCAGTGAAGCTTGAGGTTAAGGCATATTATTGAAGCAAAAGGAGAAGGAGATTTAAACTGATCTCCAATGCTTATAGTTGTCACCTATGTTTAAATTCAGTTCCCAAGTGTTGACACAATTTCCTTTGAGAAGAGCATAAGACATTGCAATTTGACATCTAAATGTCATTTTTAGTAGATGGAGATGAAAATGATCAACTGCAGCTGACTCGAAAAGATAGCAATCAGAAGATGAGGGCTCTGAAGACTGAGATTGACCTCTTGAAACAAGAGATGGAGATTCAACGCCTCCAGCGTCGCATGAGGACCTCAAAGACACGAGACCTTCCCAATGCTACAGCTCGAACTCCTCCATTCCTGCCAGTGGTAAGAGCAGGTTGTGACCAGAAGTCGCAGCTTGGGGCACCAAACAGATTTGCTCACCTTGTGTGGTTCCGAGCATTAAAGGCAAACACATTAAGGAAGATTGTTTCCACTAGTTGGAAAGTAGTTTGGGTCATTGACAGGCCATACGTACAGGATGAAATGTCAGGGATTTAAAACAGAAAGTATGAGGAATTCATTCGGCAAAAAGGATGTTAATATTCAAAATTAGATTGGGATGGATGGTTGAAGGAGAGGAACGAAGTGGGTAATGTGATTTGGACTATTTATACAACCAGAGGGTAAATGCAGACCCCAGCTAATTAAGCCACTTGCCTTGTTTTCATGTTGCAACATTCATATATTTCTATTCAGCCTTCATTTTATATGTCAAAGTGTAGTCAAAGGTCACTGCAGTATATTTGATTTTTTTTAAGAAAATGGGTACTAAGTATGTGTGGTTGAGGCCAGGAGGGAGAGTAGGTGCTTGAATGTGCTGTTTCCATGTTCAGATTATGCTGCTGCTATTCATTGTTCAAATATGAAGGACGGGAGCTTGGAAAAGTGCTAATAGGCTGCTGCTGATTATGAAACTTTGCATCAGAATAAGTTGTTGGCTTTAGTGGGAGGTAGAGAACAAAGGTTGAATTATTAATGGTAAAAAAATTAAATCACCTTGTCATATTGAAAACCATAAAGCAGCTCATGGCTTTACACCAAGATGTGCCAAGCAGAGTAAAGTCAGACAGATATGACTTGGAGTGTAACATAAGGCTGTTTCCTCCTCGAGGACAAGTCTGAAGGAACAGAATCCTGTAACTTCTCTCAGGGCCCCATTAGAAGGAGTGATTCTCAGTCTAGTTCCCATTGTGTACAGATTTACAACATAAAGCTACATGATCACAATGGGACCCAATTCTTACTCTTAACCAGAGGATGACTAATGTAGAAATTTACATTGGTGTAGCAAGGCTGTTATTTCAAGATTAGGATTGGAGCAGAATAGAATTTTTTATTCATTGATGGGATGTGGGTGTCGCTGACTGGGAAAGCATTTATTGTCCATCCCTAACTACCCTCCATTTCAGAAGGCATTTGAGAGTCAACCACATTGGGATCTGTAGTCACATGTAGACCAGACTGGGTAAGGGCGGCAGATTGTATTTACTTATTTATTTATTAGTATCACAAGTAGGCTTAAATTAGTGTTGCAATGAAATTGCTGTGAAAATCCCCTAGTTGCCACACTCTGGCGCCTGTTTGGGTTCACTGAGGAAGAATTAGCATGGCCAGTGTACCTAACCAGCATGTTTTTCGGACTGTGGGAGGAAACCGGAGCACCCGGAGGAAATCGACGCAGACACAAGGAGAACGTGCTAACTCCACATAGACAGTGACCCAAGCCAGAAATCAAATCTAGGTCCCTGGCACTGTGAGGCAGCAGTGCTAACCACTGTGCCGCCCATATCCTTCCCTAAAGGATGTTAATGTACCAGATGGGTTTTTATGATAATCAACAATGGTTCAATGGTCATTGTTACTTTACAGAATTCAGTATTACAATTTACTATACTGAAGTTGCATCCATTCTGACTATGTTAGGGAGGTCTTGCATTGCAAACACATGTATGAATGCACATTATTATGTGGTAAATCAAACTCTCTGTTAAACCATCTGTTTTGTATTCCATTGATTTAGGAGGACCCCAGGCCTCAAACTCCGACTCTTGCCAAACAATTTCTAGATTCCAGTGAGGGCTTGGGACCTGCACCATATGATCCAGTGTGAGTTCATTCAGTAGGTTCTTGAGGTGCTACAAAATAATATCTTCAGCATAAATTATTTGACTTCAGATGGAGGATAGCTTTCTTCCTTTAATGTACTTACCAAGCAAATTAGTTGTTAATTGGGATTTCTGATTTATTTTATTGGTAGAATTATAAAATTCTTATTGGGTATGTTTTAAAAATCTTGAGTAAAATAAACCTTTCTTTTGAAAGTTTGATTTATTATTGTCACACATATTAAGATACAGTGTTTCTTGCGCGCTATTCAGACAAAGTATACCATTCACAGAGAAGGAAACGAGAGAGTGCAGAATGTAATGTTACAATCATAGCTAGGGTCTAGTGAAACATCAACTTAATATGAGGTAAGTCCATTCAAAAGTCTGACAGCAGCAGGGAAGAAACTGTTCTTGAGTCGGTTGGTACGTGACCTCAGACTTCTGTATCTTTTTCACAATGGAAGAAGGTGGAAGAGAGAATGTCTGGGGTGCGTGAGGTCCTTAATTATGCTGGCTGCTTTGCTGAAGCAGCAGGAAGTGTAGACAGAGTCAATGGATGGGAGGTTGGTTTGTGTGATGGACTGAGCTACATTCACGATCTTTTGTAGCTCCTTGCGGTATTGGGCAGAGCAGGAGCCATACCAAGCTGTGATAAACCAGAAAGAATGCTTTCTATGGTGCATCTGTAAGTGTTGGTGAGAGTTGCAACTGACATGCCAAATTTCCTTAGTCTTCTGAGAAAGTAGAGGCATTGGTGGGTTTTCTTAACTGTAGTGTCGGCATGGAGGGACCAAGACAGGATTCAATCAATAACAGTTGATTGAAGGAACCCAACTGCCGATGCATGTTAATATATCCACTTTGAGTAATAGTAATTAGCGTTGTACTCGGTAGTTTTCTGGATGCATAGAGTCATTGCAGCACAGAATGAGGCTATTTGGCCCATTGAATTCATGTCAGCTTCTTGTAGAGCAATCCAATCAGTCCCATTTTTGTGCTCAGTAACTCTGCAAGATCATTTCCTTCAAGTGCCCATCCATTTTTCTTTTGAAATCATCCCTCATTTTCCCTTCTGTGACCCTTGTGGGCAGCAAGTTCCATCTGCGTAAAAATGTTCTTCCTCAAATCCCACCCCCGGCCTGCATTAAGGACGGTATGGTGGCACAGTGGTTAGCAGTGCTGCCTCACAGTGCCAGGGGCCCGGATTCCATTTCAGTCTTGGGCGACTGAGAGCATGCATGTTCACCCAGTGTCTGTGTGGATGCTCCGGTTTCCTCCCACAGTCTAAAGATGTGCAGGTTGAGTTGTTTGGATATGCTAAATTGTCCCAAAATGTGTAGGTTAGGGAGATTCATTGGTAAATACATGGGGTTAGGGGAATAGGGCCTGGGGTGGGTTGTTGTCGGAGAGTTGGTGTAGGCTTGATGGGCCGAATGGCCACCTTTTGCACTGTAGTGATTATATAGTTCTATGATTCTATTTCTTGCCCAGAACCTTAAATCTGTGCTCTCTAGTCCTTCTGTCATGTTCTATGTTCTATCATCAGCTAATATTTGTCTTATCTAAATCTGTCAGAATCATGTATACTTACATCAAATCTCCGTTCAATCTCTTTTGTCCTCAGGGAGACCAATTCTAACTTTTCCAACCTCACCTTGTCATTAAAATCCATGGAATCCTTCTGATAAATCTCCTCTGCACATTTTCAAGGACCTTACATTCTTCCAAAAGTGCAGTTCCAGAATTGGATGCAGTACACTACTTATGACCTAACCAGAGCTTTATAAAGATTCAGTTGATTTCTTTTGTACTTAGTGTCCCTGGTTATGAAGTCCAAAAGCGTATTTGTCTTGCAAGTCTCTCAGTATGTCCTGCCACCTTCAGAAATCTATGTGCATGAGTCTCTGGATGCTGCTGTCCGTGCACACAGTTTGTAATTATGCTCTTTATTCTTTGTTGCCTCTCCCTATTCCTTCTGCCACAATGCATCAACTCACACTTCTCTGTATTAAGCTGCAGTTGTCACTTGTCTCCCCATCCTGCTAGCCTATCTATGTCCTGCTGCCATTGATTATTGTCATCCTCACCTCCAAGTTTGGTGTCATTAGCAGATTTTGAAATCTTACTCTATTCCAATATTCAAACTAAATGTGGTACTTCATCAAAGGCTTTCTGCAAGTCCCTATAGACAAGTCTGTTACATTCCCTTCTCTGTTACTTCATCAAAAAATTCACTTAGATTGGTCATGCATGACTTGCCTTTTGCAAATCCCTGCTGGCTTCCTTTAATTAGCTCAAACCTCTCCAAATGCCAGTGGATTTCTTCCCTGATTATTGTTTCTAAAATCTTACTCAGCGCTGACATTAACCTGACTGACTTGTAGTTACTAGGAATGTCCTTACATCCTATCCTGAATAAGATCATCAGATTTGACATTTTCCAGTCCTTTGGCAGCTCCGCCATATCCCGGGAAGATTGAAAGATTATGGGAAGGCCTTCCACTCTCACCACTTTCTTTAGCAACCTAGGATGCTACAAGCCATCCGAACCAGATGACTTATTCACTGTAAGCACAGCCAGTACATCCTGCCTGTCAATTATCACCCCATTCATTACCTCTTCCATCTTCACTTCTACTGAGTTTTGTCAGCTTCCCTTTTTATTTGTAAATATCCAAATAAGTAATCATTAAATATTTTTGTCATGCTCCCCCACCCGCCCCCGCCACCCACTCCCCCAACTTGACACGTGCCTCCCAAATCCCCCTGTTCATCATCCCTCCTAAGCACAGTTGATTCTGTAAATCCTCATGTTCCTGGTGCATGCTGGATCCTTACCAGTCAATGTGACCAGCCACATCTCTGCTGGGATAACTTGAATCAAGTCTGAAACTGCTCTTCAGAAACATATATTTGCACCCACAGAGCATATGGTTCCTCAAAAGCTAATCACTACATCGCAGTGAGTGCCTCTGCAGAAAAAAGGAACATATACAGACATTGTGCCTCTTTTTGAATTGAACGTAAGATGCAATCTTGATTGGTTAATGCAATCTTCATGGCAAAGCCTCAGAATTGACCAGCCAGCATCCTTTTCTGATGTACTATAATTTGTGCTCCCTCAGAAAATCAGTGTTCTTGTGTCTGCCCTGATGAGTGAGATAAAAAAAAACCTTGACAGCATGTCTCTTTTTTCAGCAATATTCTTTAATTTATCTTTGGCTAGAAAGTCACTTTCCTCTGACCATTTTTCTCTCCTATAAAAGCTGACTCCTCACTGGAATATGTTTTCAGAGTTGCCGGTTGCCCCCCATTACCTTCTCCATGAGTTATTTATCTGTGGTCCCTGATATTGTGTTAGTGGGAGTCATCACAGCTAAGACTGATCACGTGCCTATTCGAGCAGGAGGTCATGAGTAATTAATTGGAAGTGGAAACCCTTGCAGATCTAGTCTAAAGATGCTGAGGCCAAATGTTTCACTTTCAGAAATCAACTAATTGGTGCTGATGTGGGATCAAATAGTTTTTTAAATTTTTCCATGCCTGCCTTTCCTGGAGTTCCATGTTTGAATCCCTTCAATCAGCTACAGATCTGCTACATCAAGGGACAAGCCAATCAATGTCACAAATAGCTGTGACAAAGGTAAACTAGGGAATTGTCACAGTAATTTCATTGCAGTGTTAATGTAAGCCTACTTGTGACATTAATAAACCTTAAACTTTCCCTCCTCGTCCTTCTTGACCTCTCTGCAGCCTTTGATGCAGTTGACCATACTTTCCTCCTCCAGTTTCACTGTCTTCCAGCTGCTCTCACCTGATTTCATTCTAATCTATCTCATCGTAGCCAGAGAATCGTCTGCCAGGTGGTTTCTCCTCCTGCTCCCATATCAAAACCACTCGTCAACATTCTCATTAACTTCTGTTTGCTGTGCACAGCCAGCTTGTTATCATGTCTGCTCCCTTTCAGATTGGGCACATGCATGTGCATTTGCTCATGTTAAAAAGGGAATATTACCTCTGTGTATTCCTGACTGGCATGTTCTCAATTGCTCCTTGGCTGCATACCCATGCAGCTTAGAGGGAACGTTGCCCTTGAGGTCCCGCAGAGATCTGACCTTGACACCTCCTATTTCTCATCTGCATGCTTCCCCTCAGTGACAACAGTGGAAAACACAATGTCAGTTTCCACATGAATACTGATGACATTCAGCTCTACTACACCACTGTCTTCCTCAATTACTCCACTGCCTCTGATTTGATACATTACTAATCCAATACCCAATATTAGATGAGGAGAAATTTCCCCAACTAAATATTGAGCAGTTTGAAGCCATTGTCTTCACTCCCAATCACAAACTTCATTGCTGAAGCAGAACTTCGGTGACCTTGGCATCATATTGGACCCCGAGATGAGCTTTCAACCCTACATCTGCTCTATCACCATGACTGCTTGTTTCAACTCCATCACATTGCCTGTTCCCACCCTTGCCTCAGCTCATCCGCTGCTGAAACATTGGTCCAACCTATTTTTTATTTCTAGATTTGATATTTCTGTTGTTTTCCTGGCTGGCCTCCAATCTTCCACCATCCACAACGCTGCTGTCGATATCCTAACACGCGTACCAAATTCCATTATGCCCATACCTTTGTGCTTGCTGACCCTCATTGGATTTTGGCACTTGATTATCCCAGCCTTGTTTTCAAATTGCTCTACAGTTTTCTCCCTTTTGCTGTAATCTCCCCCTGAGTTGCGCAGCGCTCTGAGATAGCTGAGCTCCTCTAATTCTGACTTCTTGAATATCCACTATTGTAATTATTCCACCATTGGTGCTGTGCCTTCTACCTATGCCCTCAGAATCAAATTCCTAATTTAATGAATTAATTAATTGAATTTATTTCTCAAATCTGGGAACATAGAACTTTAAACAGATCAGCCATGAGCTTATCAAATGGTGGAGCAGGCTCAAGGGGCCGAATGGCCTCCTTCTGCTCCTAATTTACATATGTACCTTCATATTCCCCCCTTAAACCTCATTCTCGCCTCTTTTGAAGTGCTCCTTAATGCTCACTTCTTCAACCAAGGTTTTAGTCACCTGCCCTTATATGTTCTTATTTAGCTTGTGACAGATTTTGTTTGATAATACTCTCTTTATTGCTGAGTTAAAGGTACTTTCTGTATAAATACAAATGGTTTTTTGTTTCTTCAAGCTCTTCACTGGTGAAAATCACAGGGGATTGGAAAATAATGTAATTTCTCACAGAATATTTAGGTTGAAATTTGATGCCCTTGACAGGAACCTTCCCAAGAATGAGGAAGAATGATGATGCTGGAGGCCATAGCAAGGACTAATTTTGTTTCCTTTTTTAAAAAGTTCAGAAGGTGTTGAGAAGTTTCCAAAAATGCGATTTCTCCTATTAGATAAGAGGCTACAAGATAATTTGTTTCTGCAAACTAAATGGCACCAATAATGTAAATTGGGCTTTTGTCTATGATTTGTTTTTACCAATTCAAGAAAAATAAGAAATTTGACGAAAATATGGAATTGTTATGGATATTCTAAACCACTTTAAAGAGTTTTGATCGGATAATTGGAAACTATGGTGAAGGAATCCTGATCAAATGACCACAAGCTTAAAATTAGTTGCAAGCCATTCAGGCGAGACATTAGGAAGCACTCTTAGCCTTATTACTAATGGAAAAGTACAACTCTGTCCCTGGGCGCAAGGATATTTTGGCCTTGGAGGGAGTGCAGAGGAGGTTTACTAGGCTGATGCCGGAGTTGAGGGGGTTGAGCTATGAGGAGAGGCTGAATAAACTAGGCTTGTACTCGTTAGAGTTTAGAAGAATGAGGGGAGATCTCATTGAGACATATAAGATGATGAATGGGATGGATAGGATAGAGGTGGAGAGACTCTTCCTGCTCAGAAAGGACAGTAGGACTAGGGGGCACAGCCTCAAGATAAAGGGGGGGCGGTTTAGAACGGAGTTGAGGAGGAACTTCTTCACTCAAAGGGTGGTGAATCTCTGGAATTCTCTGCCTGTTGAAGTGGTGGAGGCTACCTCGCTAAATATTTTTAAGATGTGGGTTGATGGGTTTTTGATAAGAGAGGGGATTAAGGGTTATGGGGAGAGGGCGGGAATGTGGAACTGAGCCACGACAGATCAGCCATGATCTTATTGAATGGTGGGGCAGGCTCGAAGGGCTAGATGGCCTACTCCTGCTCCTATTTCTTATGTTATGTTCTTATGTTAATGGAGAGGTATGATGGGTCAGTTGAATTCTACAAGAATTAGATCTTTTATATTGAGAGCATCAAGGGATCTGGATGAAAAGCAAGTGAATGGGTTTAGGGTATAGATTAATCCTGGTCTAACAAACTTGAGGGAACTGAATGGTCTGTGTAATAGACAAAAGATATCTGTGTAAAACTTTATGGTCGTGTGCTGCAGTTGTGACCCAAGAACTTTTTTAAAAGATCAAAAAAATGTTTACCCTCTGCATATGTAACTTTTTCACAAATTTGAAACCTTGATTTATTTAAGCTGGAGGTATATTACTTCAGTGATAAATTAATTGTATAGCAACCTCTTGATTCAATAATGGTGTAATGTTCAGAGGAGGCTAACCAAATTGAAATGGGGGGGAGGAACACAATGTAAGTTAAATAAACAGTTTGTCCAGATAGGATCTTGACAAATATCAGAGAACTAAAGTTTTGTGGGTTTTTCAAATGGAGTACAGCATCTTTCATTGTTGACATACACTTTCCTGCTCCATAGTATCTAACAGTGAAGTTCTCAGCTGGGAATAGAGCTTCCTAAAATTTTCTGTGACAAGTAGAGTTTGGGTGTGATATGCTGCTAACTTTTGATATTTTGGATAAGACATTAATGTAATAAATTTCTATTAACTCCTTGGCCCATTTTCTTTCAGAGCTGGTTTTGTGGTGTTCTATGATTTTCTCCTGGGATTGGACCCCATGTATCGGGTTTGCCGCCTGGTGGTGGGGCTGTACCATGGTGGACAAGAAATGGGAGATCCCTCTCCACTTCCGGCTGCCTATTGTGATATTGACAATTCGCTGGCCTATTTTCCAGAAGTCAACAGAGGCAACGGAGCAATCCTGGCAATCAAGCAAGTTGTGCCCAGGTGCTTATTGATACAACTTATTTTACAACTTAACAACTCATCAATTTAATTTCTAATGCACGCTGGCACAGTGGTTAGCACGGCTGCCTCACAGCGCCAGGCACCCAGGTTCAATTCCAACCTCGGGTCACTGTCTGTTTGGAGTTTGCACGTTGTCCCCGTGTCTGTGTGAGTTTCCCCCAGGTGCTCTAGTTTCCTCCAACAGTGCAAACATCTCCATGCTAAATTGTCCCTTAGTGTCACGGAGATCAGCGGGGTGAATTTGTGGGGTTTTTAGGATAGGATTGTTATCAGTGCAGGTTCGATGGGTTGAATGGCCCCTTTCTGTACTGTAGGGATCCTATGATTCTAATGTGTAATACATTGTAAAAGAACCAGTCTGACAGACAAAGTGTCATTTAAAAGTTGTTATGTACAGTTGGGATCAAATTTGAATTCTCAGTAGTGAGATGCAACTTCAGAAATTTTGTTAAGGTATTTGCTTGGCTTGCTAACAAAAAGCTGGTTGCTTATATAGATGGAGAGTTAACTAGCTGGCTGATTGGATGTTTTATAGTTGGCTGGCTGGTTGGTTGAATTTCAATATCATGAAAGAAATGAAAAGTGACCATCAGGAGCATAGATGAACATAGGATTGAACAGAACTTCTGAAAGTTAGTATTCTTACAAGCTTTTTGCTTATAGCAGTGTTTTTATAAATAGTCCTATCATAGGATTGAAAAAAAAGGTCTCAAAGA
Organism: Carcharhinus amblyrhynchos; assembly: GCF_965287045.1. Taxonomy (NCBI): domain Eukaryota; kingdom Metazoa; phylum Chordata; class Chondrichthyes; order Carcharhiniformes; family Carcharhinidae; genus Carcharhinus; species Carcharhinus amblyrhynchos. Next base: position 23,127,986 of record NC_137328.1, on the reverse strand, counting down.
GTCTTCCTTTGGCGATTATCCTATTTTTGGTTTCTTTTCCCCAAATGATGTGAGCTATTTTCACTGATTCTATACCCTGTCCCAAAAGCTGTTATCAAAGGAAATGAGACTGGCTTGACTCATTGGCTCATTTAATCTTCTTACCATCAGCAGGTTAACACAGAAAGGAACAAGAAAGCAAATTTAAATAGTACCTTACATGATCTCAGGGCATCCTTAAACACTTTACATTCAGTGAAGTATTTTTGAAGCGTAGTCACTGTAGAAATTTATGCAAAGTCCCACAAGCAGTGAAATAAATGACCAGATGATCTGTTCTAGTTAAGATCACTGAGGGACGAAAGGTGGCCTGAACATTGGGATAAGTTAGAGGGATGTGAGAGTGGGTTTTGGAGGACAGGTGGGAAGGGAGCCTCCAATGCACACAGGACACTAGCTCCCCACCCACACCTAGACAATGTTAAAAATGTTTATTCATTTGTCACAAATAGGCCTACATTAACACTGCATTGAAGTTACTGAGGTTATTGTGAAAATCCGGCACCTGTTTGGGTACACTGAGGGACCTAACCAGCACATCTCTGGACTGTGGAAGGAAACCGGAGTACCAGCAGGAAACCCACACAGACTCAGGGAGAACGTACCCCTCCTTTGAGCATTTTCATCAACTTGGGTGAAAAATCAACCTTCTCACTCTTGTCCAGCTACCACCATGCATCATATTATGGCAGTGGAGGCAGATTGAGGGCCTTATATGGGTAATATTTGGCCACTTAAAAGTTTCAATAGGCTTAAGGATGGGCAGGCCAGTGAGTGAGAACCCTACCCAGCCCTGTATCGGGACTAGATTAGAGGTGCGAGGGAAGGTAGTGGGTGAGTCACCGACTACATTTTACTTGCCCATTTGTCCCAAAAATACACCAATAGGGGTGGAGGGGAGGTGGGGAATGCTTCAAATTCAAGCCCCATGCCCCTGTAGTGTGTCTTGAAACTGTGACCTTTGAACTCAGAAGCATGAGTGCTACCACTGAGCCAAGGGCAATATCTTAAATGCTGGGTCTGAAGTCTTGAGGCCTATGAGTTGGCTGTGTCCCTGTCTGTTCAATCAGGCAATGACATATTTTCAAGACTTGAAAATAAAATGCAGAAGTGGATGCTAATATTGAATGTTTTGTGTTCAGTAAAACAGTCATTAACCATCTTATTCCTGGATTTTGTTTATCTATCCTTTTATATGCCAGGGTCCGCCCATTCCCAGGTATTAGTCTTGTAATGGAGCTACAGGCTTCAGGAGGCTGTGATCCCTATGGGCAGGACATCAGCCGTCTCATCTCAAGAGGCTGGATCAAGATTGATATTTTTGATTCTCAGAATCGTGTAATCAGCGGCCGATGGAAGATTCCAGTACGAGTCCTACCAGTTAAACCATCTATGACGACTGGTGAACTAAATGGAGTACCCCAGGTAAAAGAAGCTGGACAGTGAGATGGTGAATATCATTGATGATTTAAGTGAGAGTTTAATTAAACTACCTTAAAATGTTCTAATAATGAGTTTGTAATTCACATTAAACAGGTGGTTGTAAGCTAATTTAGACATGCTAATGAAATCAAGTCCACGCACTGTTTAAAATGATAAAAGGATTTGATAAAAAGTGTAGCTACAGAGAAGCTATGTGTGGAATTTGGACTAGTAGTGTTGCTGTTTCTGCAGCCCTTCAAAAGGGAGCTGACAACTCTGGGCAGAAGAGGGACATTTCAATTATAGGATTTCAGTAATTAATTAGCTCTGATTATGAATATGTTTGGGCTCCCAAACGTCTTGTGCATTGGTTGCTCTAGGGAGGCAGTAGGAGATCTGTCAGTGGAATTTATGAATTGGCTGCACTCTTTCTTGCCACATTGATGTTGTAGATGAGTGGTTTCCATGGATTCACTGTTGTCTGAAGGGATTGTTCTCAATGGTCTTTTCATTTTACAAATTCATGCTATTGTAGTCATGTAAAGATAAAGTCGCCGTAGTCCCAGATGACCATATGTTGCTCTCCTCTCTGAGTGGTGATTGAACCCGAGGATCACAGCACCTCAAGCACGGGGCCAGGTTGAGAAAGCAATGTGGGAATTGAACCCGCGCTGTTGGCAGCATTCTGCATCACGAACCAGCCATCCAGCCAACTGAGCTGAAGCAACATGCTCCTAACAATCAATCATACAACAGAAATCTGCATGCATTTGTGTTGGTTCTGGCTGATTGGTCACAGTTGCCATAGCAGTGTGCAAATTCAGTTGTACACACAGTCTGTATCATCCGCCCGCTTTGTTATTTTTTGCTGCTGCAATTGTTAACATTGAGAACAGTTGATTAATGCTTCCCAAGGTCTCCACCAGCTGCTTGTTAACAACTACTGGAGTCCAGTTGGGAAGCAGAGTTTTCAGGCAGCTTCAGTCAATTGCTGCTCTTCCTCATATCATATCTGTGAAACACTTTGAGGCATTTTTCTATGCCGTGTTTTTGTTAAATCGTTCACCAATGTTAATTTGAAGTTGTTTATGCTAAAAAAAACAGTAATCCAAATTAAATTATTAAAACAGTGCAAGAGTTTTTGTGCCGTAAAAATGATAATTCAAATTTAATAATCTTGAATTCAGAAGACAGTCTGGTCTTGAGAAAAGAGCGTGGAGATATATATTTTTTATTCAGTTGTGGGACATGAGCGTCACTGGCTGACCAGCATTTATTGTCCATCCCTAATTGCCTGAAGGCAGAAAATCAATCACATTGCTGTGCTCTGTGTAGGCCAGACCAGATAAGGTGCTTTAAAGAACATTAGTGAACCAGACTGGTTTTCCAGCAATTGACAACAATTTCATGGTTATCAGTAGATTCTTAATTCCAATTATTTTTTATTGAATTCAAATTCCGCCAGTTGCCATAGTGGGATTTGAACCCGTGTTCTCAGAACATTAGCTGAGTTTCTGGATTTATGTATATAGTCTATATATATATATATATATATATAATATTATATATATATTTATATAGTCTAATGATAATACCACTAAGCCATCGCCTCCCCATATGATGAAATTCATAAACAGTAACTCAGAGCATGAGATTGTGAAAAAGATCTTGATCCAGAGATCATTTTTGGATTTGTAAATTAAGATTAATAGATTTTCTGCTCTCTTGCTTTTTCTTCTTATAGTTGGAAAATATGGAGTTATATCTACGTTTAGTCAATGCAAGAGATGCCAGTATCCAGACAACTGCTGCTGTTGATCCCAGTAATGCTAGACTATATAAATATCCACCACTGGTATGTAAGGTTTCCTTCACAATTCCAAAGTTCATACTAAATGTGTATCTAAACACCAGCCTGTGCAAGGTATAGAGACACAGGAATTGACAGTCAAAGCAAAGATTCACCTTTACCATCTCAGTATGGGTAACACAGTGGCACAATAGTTAGCACCGTTACCTCACAGCACCAGGGACCCAGGTTCAATTCCAGCCTTGGGGTGACTGTCTATGTGGAGTTTGCACATTCTCCCTGTGTCTGCATGGGTTTCCTCCAGATGCTTTCCTCCCGCACTTCAAAGATGTGCAGGTTAGGTGCATGGTAGATGTACAGCATTAGAGAAATGTGCATGGTAAATGTGCAGCGTTAGAGGGATGGGAGGGTAGGCCTGTGTATGATGCTATTTTAGAGAGTTGGTGCAAACCCGATGGGCCGAATGGCCTTATCCTGTTTTGTAGGGATTCTATGGTTTTCCTTTCTATGGTCAATGTTATATGTATGTTACAAAATTACATTAATTAGTCACCACAAACTCTCACATGATCCAAGGAAAACTCTAGTGATGGAGAGCTGTTGGAATTATGGGTCCAAAATCATTTATTCTTTCCAAGCATTCTACACTTAACACAAGTTCTGTCCTAAATTCCTCATATGCTGCATCCTAAATTGTTACTTTTGGCAGAAATCTATTTAATTTGTGGGTGAAGGCATCAATACTAACTCTTTGAATTCATGTTGAGTGTGTTGTATCTCGGGCATAGTTGTTTCCTTCATATAGTCAGATTCTATTCAGTTCAAACCGGAATGGAATACATTAAATGGGTGAAAAATGAAATATTGCAGATGCTCACAATCTGAAATAAAAACTAAAATGCTGGAAATACCCAATACGTCTGCCAGCATCTATGCAGAGAGAAACATTGGATTATCATTTCAGGTTGATGTCCTTTTATTAAGTGGAGGCAGCCATTTTCAGTGATTTATATGGGAAGTTCATTGCCAGTGTTGAAATGAGCCTTAGAGACCAGCAATGTCCCAGATTCAGTCCCTGATATGTGATATGTTGACTGATTTTGGATTCACTTGGTCTCAATGTCCCCCCTCTGGAAAGCAGAAATCAAACCAGGCTTTTTAATCCCAGTCATTGACCATAAAACAGCATCTTGTAATAATATAGCAGCTTTACTGTAATAAAATGATCCAAAGCACTTCTACACAACCATTATAAAGCAAAAAAAGAAAAATACTGCGAATGCTGGAAACTGAAACAAAAACAGAAAATGCTGGAAAACGTCAGCAGGTCTGACAGCATCTAGGGAGAGAGAACTGAGCCATTGTTTCAGTACATTGCGTCAAATGGCCTTGTTTTGTGCTGCAGTTGGCTACCTTTCAAATGTCACAAAGAAGCAACATAAGTGGATTGAACCAAACTTGGCAAGATGTCAGGAAGTTAATAATTACTTGGATAAATGTAACCCTGTTTTGTTTCAGGCTGCAGCACGCACTGCTATCCCCATTGATGCTCCACTTCCGTCTTTCCGTTCGTCTTACCGTCATCCAACCACGCAGCTGGCCTATCCCTCTCTCGGAGAGACTGTGGACCCTCCACCTCCTTCTGCTGATGTGATGCTGCTGCAGCATTCTCCCTCAGCCAGAATTCAGTCGGGATGATTCAAAACCACCGATACCAAGACAAAACTGAATTCAAAAAACCTGCAAGAATATACCATTGTTGCAGTTGAATTATACTAAAATAATTTGTAAAAATCAAACAAAACTTCCAAGGTCTCCCAGGGTCATGGTCAATTGGAGATTTTGCTGAAGTGTGATGTCTAAACTGTTCTAGGAACTTAACACTTTTAGAAAATATATGTAAAGGCTTTTAAAATAATAAATATACCTGAGCTTGGTATAACATCATACAGATTAGAAAGAATTCTAGTGTCAACTAAGTAGGCATTTTGCATCAAACCCCTGCTGCAGAAACAGAGATGAACCAATGTGGCAGAGCCTCTAGCAACTGATTCTCCTCTGATGTGGTCCCTCATAAATGTGGACTTTGGGTCACAGTACCAGGCTCAGTAACCACAATCTAGATAGTTGACTAGGACACAGGCACTCATACTGGAGGTGGCATGGTGGCACAATGGTTAGCATTGCTGCTTCACAGCACCAGGGATCCGAGTTCGATTCTTGGCTTAGGTCACTGTCTGTGTGGTTCTGCACATTCTGCCCGTGTCTGCATGGGTTTCCTGCACGTGCTCCGATTTCCTCCCACAGTGTGTGTTAGGTGGATTGGGCCTGCTACTTTGCCCCTTAGTGTCAGGGGACTAACAAAGGTAAATGCATGGGGTTGTGAGGATAGGGCCTGGGTGGGATTGTGGTCAGTGCAGTCTCGATGGGCCGAATGGCCATCTTCTGCATTCTATAACCCAAGGTGGTGTGTGTTGAATGGTCACTTGGACCAGATGCTGTGAGGGTGGCCCCATTGGACATAAAATGAACTGTCACATTTAGGAGGACAGGGGGTTAGAAGAAGTAAAGAAAGCAATGAAATTTTTAAAATAATAATTCATTGAAAACACTGGTTCTGCCACAGTTAGGATATTGTGTACAATTTTGGGTATCCCATTATAGAAAAGTTATGAAAAATGCTGGGGATGATTTTAAGCCCTCATTCTCAGTCCATGAGATTCACGGCATGTCCAAAATCGGGAGAGACTTAGAAAATGCGATTCATGCCAACGATTTTCCGAGTTCTGATGTTCCAGCACCATCGCTGGTGGAATTGCGTGAAACAAGCCGCGAGATCCCAGGAAGCTCAGTTTAGTGAGCACTCTCATCAGGACTTATCTCCACACTGGATATGTCACGCCAGCAATCTGCATCACCTTGAACGTGGCACCTTCACTTGTGAAGGGGATATCGGAGCTGAGCGCTCAGGCTGCCAGCACCCTTCAGGGTGTTCACTGCTCAGGGCTTGCTGGTAAGGATGCAGCGGGGAAAAGTAAGGAGATGGGGTCCCCTGGGGGGGCTGGGACCTTGAGCTCCTCGCCTGCTTTTGGATGGCACGAATGTTTGATGCTGCCCTCCTTGGTGAGTGGAGCTGGGTGTGTGTCACTCACAGGGAGGGGGGTTCAGCTGGGCTGAAGCTACCCACGTCCCCTGGGTGGAAGGCCACACGCTGCATTCTTGCCAATTCTTTTCCTTTCAGGTTCCCGAGGGCCTCTCTGCACATCTGTGGAATGTTGCACATATGTGGAATCTGTGGAACCTCAATGCGCTGAAGTGATAGCACCATCTCCTAAAATAGAAGGCGATGGGACTTTTCCAGTCAGTCTTGCAGTCTGAGGAAGGCTGCTGTCATCCCTTCCTGATACTCACAACTCTGCCTTTGCAGCTGTAATAGCTGTGGGCGACCAGGCCCGGAGACACATCATTGACAAGGGGCGGCAGAGTCCTGAGCTCTGGCATCCCTCCGAGTGCTGGTTCCCTGGATATCCCTGCCTCCGCTTGCTGTGGATCTTCAGCTGTGAGATGCTCACTGGTGAGTGACCCAGAAACCTCTCTCCTTAGACATCTTTTACCAAGGTATGAATATCTGCGCCGGGTGTGGGTGACAGCTATGAGGCACCTTCAATGGTGGAGTTGTAAAAATCTGTCTTGGAGATGCTCAGATCTGGTGGGTCCGGGGGGCATAAGGATAGTCTGAGCTGCTTTGCCTGCAAGGGAAGGGAGATGGAGTTAGTGCATTACAGGGATAAAGCAGGGAACATTGGAAACACGCTTGAAATTTGAGGAATAGCAGCATGTCTAGAGGATTCTCACATTTGCTGCCCTTCACTTTCAGCGCAGGCACATCCTTCCTCCTCCCGGGCCAAATTGAGGGTTCTCTCCTTGAAAGAGGTAAGGGTTCTGAGTTCCAGCATGACCCTGGCTGGCTGTGCTCACTCATGCTTGTTATAGTTGAGTTTGTCCTACAATGACACAAAGAGGGAGTGTGTGGGCGGGATTCATGAGTTTGAAGATGATGATGAGGTATGGCAGGTGTGGGGCTTGAGTGGGAACTGGAGTGCGAGGAGTATGGCAGGTAATTGGGGGAAACATGATGATTGTGGGAGATGGGAGGAGGCCTTGTGCCTGGTGCTGTCAGCCCCTGAGGTGGCTGGCTGAGAGATGAAGTTGTGAGGAGTACGTAAGCAGAGAGAGAGTGGAGATGGTTCACTTACCCTGGAGTGAGTGAAGAAGATTGTTTATTTTCTTCCAACACTCATCCTCTTCTGGAATGTGCTTGCACTGACCAGGGCTGCCGCTGCATCCCAGGCGGGGTGGTGATCCTGCTGGAAATACTTCTTCTGGAGCGGGGATAGAGTTCCGTCAGCCCCTACTGCACAGCAGTCTAGTCAGGGCTCCCTCTGAAAAGCCAGCTGAGGACTTGTTGGCTGCCATCCCCAGGGATAGATTGGGAACAAATGGGGAGGCATTTATATGCAGTGGTTAAGGTGTTCCTGGGTGGATAAATCAGAGGGAAAGTGTTCGACTGTGGTATGATTCTTGTGGGCACAAAATTTTCATTAATGAGGCATAAAATTTGATCTGAGATCATGCCAGTGGCATTGGCAGGAATCATCCTGTTTTCCTCACGCCAGAACCAACTCTGCCATTTTTACATAAGATTCTGCCCAAAGAATTCACAACATAGATTCATGAAAAATATTAGTATTAAGAAACTCAGGTTACAAGGTGAGACATGATATACTGGGACTATTTCAGTAGTGGTCAGAAGGATAAGAAGAGATAAGGATAAGAAGTGGGGAGGAGATGGCCTAGTGGTATTATTGCTAGACTGTTAATCCAATAACACAGCTAATGTTCTGGGAGCTGGGTTTGAATCCCACCACGGCAGATTTTTTAATTTAGAAAAATTACATCTGGAATTAAGAATCTATGAAACCAAAGTCAATTGTTGGAAAACGCATCTGCTCTTTAGGGAAGGAAATCTGCTGTCCTTACCTAGTCTGACCTACTTATGACTCCAGATCCACAGCAATATGGTTGACTCTCAACTGCCCTCAGGCAACTTGGGATTACCAATAAATGCTGACCAGACAGCAACGCTCATGTCCCATGAGTGAATAAAGAGAAAAAAAATAATAAAGGTTCATGGCATTAGGTGCCATGATTAGGGGAGTCAGTGATGATGCATCTTTCAAATTGTCATTCAGCAAATGGGGAGAGTAGGAGAAATAGCTTTATGAGAACAATGTTTAAGCATTCACAATGCTTAAGCGATCATTGCAATGGGGAGCGAGCAAGGCAATGGAATCATTACTGATATTTTGGCAAAGAACGGAAATAGTTACAATTGGCTGCATCCATCTGTGTTGTGAATGTTTATGGTTCCCCCTTTGTACACCAACATTTTCTCTTCATTTCACAGAAAAAGGCAGTCTCCGTAAATATCTCCAATGAACTGAAATTCAAGCTTTGTCTGTGACATGACTGGGACTGTGTGCACCAGGATTAACAATGACATGGCAGATGCAGTGTAACTTGGATAAATGTGAAATTATTCACGTTGGACAGAGAAACAGAATGGCAAAATATTATTTAAATAGTGATAAATTGGGAAATGTTCAAACGGGTATGGGTGTCCTAGAGCACTAGTCACTGAAAGCAAAGTATGCAGGTGCAGCAAGCAGTTAGGCAGGCAAATAGTAGGTAGGCCTTCATTGCAAGAGGATTTGAGTGCAGGAATAGGGATGAGCTGTACAGAGCCTTGGTGAGACCACACCTGGAGCATTGTGTGCAGTTTTGATCTCCTTATCTAAGAAAGGATATACTTGTCCACAGAGGGAGTGCATGAAGGTTCATCGGACTGATTCCTGGGATGGCAAGATTATCGTACAAGGAGAGACTGGGTTGATTATTCACTGGAATTTGGAAGAATGAGAGGGAATCTTTTTGAAACATGTAAAATTCTGCTGGGGCTGGACAGACTGGATGCAGTAATGTTACTTCCTCAGGCTGGGGCCTCGAGAACAGTAGTTCTTAGTCTCAGGATACCGGGCAAGCCATCTTGCAATAAGATGAGGAGAAACTCAACCTAGAACAAAGTCAAGTTTATTTACAAATGAGGTAACACTAAAGCAGCAACACACAATAAGAAACTGGGAATGGAATATTTGGCTTAATTAATACATAAATTGTTCAGGGTAATAAAAAGATTTTCACTGAAATCTTGCTGCCGACAATGCCATCCGGATCTTGCAGTTCTGTCGGCAGTGTACCCTCTTCCCGTATGTTTCCAGGTGGCAATGGGTGCATTCAATGGGAAATGCCATTGACAGAAATTTTATCTGTTGCTGTAAGCACCATACTGGACAGGACCATGAGTTAATGCTGCTGGGTCTTTTATGTCTGGTTGCATTTTTGCCAACACAGTGTAGGCGAGTGTTTTATTCCATTCTGTTACTGTACATGACAAAGTAATTGTGACAGGAAGAAGGTGGTGTTATCACAACTGTGCTTTAGGTGATGTCCTTTAATACCTAATCAAAGTGGATTGACTGGAATGCCTATCACTTGGAGAGGATGTCGGTTTTCTGGGTTGGGGGCCCTGTTTGATGAGGAGGGGAAGGGGTGTTGGGAAGGATGATTTGATTTGATTTATAATTATTATCACATGTGTTGGGACACGTTAAACATTATTGAGTGAGAAGGAAGATGGGAATGGGGGCTGAGGAGGGGATGGGGTGAGGAAGAGGAGCTTGAGAGGAGAAGGGGGATGAGGAAGAAGAGGATTAGGAAGAGGAGGGAATGGGGTGAGGAGGAAGTGGAGGAGGAGGGGGAATGGGGTGAGCAGAAGGGGGTTGTCGGTGAGAAGGGGATGAGAAGGAAGGAGATGTGGAAGAAGAGTAGGAAGAGGAGGGGATGATGTGAGGAGAAAGATGAGGGGGATGGGTGAGGAGGAATAGGAAGAGGGATGGGGTGAGGATAATGGAGGTGAGGAGGAGGAGGACGAGGAGAGGAGGTAGTGGAGGGGGAATGGTGTATGTGAACAGAGTTGAGGAGGAACTTCTGCCAGAGGATAGTGAATCTTTGGAATTCTCTGCCCATTGAAGCAGTGGAGGCTACCTTGTTAAATATGTTTAAGTCACAGGTAGATAGATTTCTGATCGATAAGGGAATTAAGGGTTATGGGGAGCAGGCGGGTAAGTGAAACTGAATCACTATCAGATCAGCCATGATCTTATTGAATGGCAGGGCAGGCTCAAGGGGCTAGATGGCCTACTCCTGCTCCTATTTCTTATGTTCTTATGTTATATGCCTAATAGCATCACTGATGCTTGTGCAGTGAAATATTGACAGATTGAATGCAGCAGGGGTAATGTCATTGGATTTCTGTGCTTGCACAGGTCAGTGCATTTTTGCAGACAGATATCAGTGGTCATCTTATGTTGGCAGGAGACTGTTTCTGTCCACCTGATAAAGCAGCTTAAGCATTGGTTTAGTGTCATTTGAATGATAGAACTGCAGCACTCAGTGCTGCACAGAAATGCCAGCCTGAGCAATGTGCCTTTAACCCACAAACATTCCCAGGCACCAAGGAGTTCAGGCTGACACAGAAAACAGGCCTCTTGATGTGTTATATAAATTTCAACTGTGCCTCAGGTTTGTGTGGTGTGGAAAAGAGTCAAGCCTGCTCGGGGTGTTTTATGATATGTTTGTCGGGCTAGCAGTGGGTTGTCACCATTGAGTGTTTTTTGGCCAGGGAAGGAGATCTCTGTCTGTGTCCCCGTGTCTGATTATAATTGAGTGACCTTTGCTGAGGAGGACACTTCCATGGACAGCGGGTGAGTTCAACTTCCAGGGCTAAATAGCTTGTTCACTGTTTTAATGCCTACTGGAAGAATGGTCCTTGGATGAAGGGATTGGAGGGTTCCTGGCATCTGCATTGTTCTGCAACAGGAGTTGGCAGTGAACGTTGGACCGGCACCTGATCCATGTAGGACAGCACTGACAGTAGTCCTGTCCAGCAGCCTAGGGAGCCTGGCCAGCAGACTGATAAAATCTCAAATAGAGCAGGTGAGCCGGACTTCAGGTAAAGTTCCAACTATTCCACCAACTGGGAGGCCCAAATATTTTTCCCAGTTGATCCTAGCAGCAGATACTGCAGTATAAACTTGCTGAGAATCACACATCTTCCACAGGTCTGCAGGATTCGAGACTGTGTGTAGTGCGTCCGTGCAAAAGGAGAAAGGACTAGGTCCATGCCCAGCCCATACCCATCAGCCCCTGTGGTGCCCACCGATTACTGAATACCTCAAGCATTTCATATTATTAAGAGAAATTGATAAGGTAGGTTAAAATCTTCTGCTGCTTGAGCAGTCAAGGACTAAGGAACAGGCCTTTCAGGAATAAAGTTAGGAAGCACATGTACCCAACTTCTACCACATGTAAACGGTGGTAGAAGTTGGGAACTTTTATCCACAAATAGCATTTGATACAAGGTCAATTGTTAATTTTAAACCTGAAACTTAAAGCTTTTTATTAGTCGCTATAATGAGATATTATGGAAAAAGGCGGGAATATTGAGTGAGGTTATATATCAGCCATTAGAACACGTATGATTCATGTTTCTCTGTTCCAAGGGGACTGTTGAACTGTATTGATGCATGCTTGTGGACTTGTTACAAAGGACTCTGTGAGTATGGTGGCAATATTAAATGAGTATTTGCACCAGTCTTACCTCTTAGGCAGCAGGATGGCAGCGGTTAGCGTTGCTGCCTCAAAGTGCCAGGGAACGGGATTCGATTCCCAGCCTGGATCATTGTGCGAAGTCTGCACATTCTCCCCGTGTCTGCATGGTTTCCTCCGAGTGCTCCGGTTTCCTCTCTCAGGCCAAAGATGGACTAGTGAGGTGCTTTGACTGTGCTAAAGTCACCCTCAGTGTACCCAAACAGGCGCCGGAGTGTGGGAACTAGGGGATTTTCACAGTAATTTCATTGCAATGTTAATGTAAGCCTACTTCTAACACTAATGAGTAAACTTAAAACTTAAACTTAATACTTAAACGAGGCGAAATGCATGTTTTCCCTTACCCATTTATTTAATAGCTCACTGCACTCTGAAATGGTTCCCATGATTGGAAGGAGACTCATTTTATTTTCATCGTTTAAAAAAGTCATGACACAGACCTGGTAACTATATGCTCATTCGCTTGACATCAGTAATTTGAACAATACTTGAATGAACGATTATCCAAGTAATAATATATTACATGGCTAATGACAAACTGGGGATATCCAATGTGGCCTTGGGAAAGGTCATATCTTACAGATTTGGTTATATTTTTAGAAAAACTCTCCAAAGTTGGAGGATGAGCAAAGGCTAATTGACATTCCTTGTTTAAATTTACAAAAAGCTCCAACCAAGTTTCTCAGCGTTTTTGCCTTTTTTCACCTTCATTGAAACTGATGTCTCTACAAAACTGTTTCAATCTAAACATTATAATGCAGCAATTAATGTTGAGCTCTAGGTGGCAGCCTTTGGTCAAGGGGTGGAGTTTGAGCTGGAGGATTGTGTTCTAAATTCCACTCAAAAGCTCCAGGTGAGGACTGTCAGAGGTGGCATCTCTTTCAGATCAAATGTTACATCTGTCTGCCCTGTCTGCTGAAGTGAAAGACCCTATGATACGATGTTGAAGATCTCAAGGGCCAAACTTTATCCAGAATCACAGAATTCTTACAGCACAGAATAAGGCCATTTGACCAATGGTACCCTTGTTGGCTCTCCATTGGTGCCAGCCTCCTGCCTTCTCACCACAGCCCGAAACATTCTTCCTTATAACAATCTGAATACCTTTACTGTACTTGTCTCCAGCACACTCTCAGGCAGTGCATTCCCTTTGTGCCCAGTGTGCCATTTATTTTGTAGGCCTGAATTCCACACTACCCACCACTGCACCAACCACCCCCCCCCCCCCCAACTCCCCACCCATCCCAAGTGCATTTTAACAGAGCGGTGGGGGGGTAGGGGCTAAAATGCATTCATGGGATTCCCTCTGGGACCCTGCCTGCCTTGACCTGCAAGCAATTTTATAGTGAAGTGAGCAAGGCTTGGGGGATTGGCCGGGGGCGGGGTGGGTGGGTGATGTTGGACATCACTCAATGGCCATTGAGTTGTCCTCTCCCATCCAGCCTCAATTGTTAGGCTAGTGGACAGATGACAGATCAGGTTGGGGAGGGATATGGGCTGAAAAAGCACCTGCTGGGCACCCTTCTGTGAAACCTCAATGATCTCTGGACATCCCTGGTCCCCCAGCCTGTCCCCTGGGACCTTGAATGCCCTCTTCATGAGCCCCATTACCCCTCCGCAGCTGTCCCACACTCTCCCCTCACCGGGACCCCTAGCAGTTAGCTGGCTTCCGTGTCCTGACACTTAGGGTGGAATTCTCCATTTTTGTTTCTAAGGGTGGTGGTGGGTGGTTCCAGTGGGCCAATCGCATCAGATTCAGCGCTCGGAGCCTCATTAATTATCTTTCCAAATCACTGGGCAAATCAGAGACTGATTCATTCGCCCGCCGTCAGCTGGAGGGTTTGGCGGTCCGAGTGCCATGTTTAAAGACCAGTTCAACTCGCTCCAGCTCACTTGATTTCACAAGGCCGTTGCAAGATGTCAGCAAACTAGAGGCAAAAGGCTGGTAGCCTCGAGAAGAGGCTCATACCCCATTTCAACCACCATGCCCTTGAGGCCTTGATTCGAGGAGTCTGGAGGCAGACACATTTCCTCTGTCGCAGGTGGCTCGAGAAAGCACAGCAACCTCACCTCTGCAGAGAATCCGAGCCTTGATATCTCAGACTCTGGCAGTCAGCCAGTGCCTTGTGTGTTTCTATTGAAAGCTCTCTCAACAAAGAACAAAGAACAACACAGCACAAGAAACAGGCCCTTCGGCCCTACAAAGCCCACGCCGCCCATTTTAACACTGAGTGCCTCATTCCAATCCTCCTTCTACCTACAACTTTTGTCTACATCTTGTGGACTCCACAATAAAGGGGTGCAAATTTAGAGAATTATATGATCTCCTTCACATTTAGAGATCAGAAATAATTATTGTCCTTGGTAAAATTTAAGTTCCTTGCAAAACACAATACTGTAATAAATCTGGAGTTTTCAAATTTAACCCACACGACAGAAGTCTTCATGGATTTCTCAGCTCATCATTTAATGCGTAGTTCCAACTTTAATCTAGTGAACAGAATCAAACTAGCAATTGGTTTTATAGCTGGGCAATGAGATCAGTCTGCCGATTTATATGATGTTCTCAGAAATGTTAAAACTGCCCTCGATTCAGCAATTTTGATTGCTCATTCCCAGATCAAGTGGGGCACGGCGACTGTGGTTTCTTTTCACCAATACCCAGCACATTAAAAGTACTGCGTCCCCAGTTCTTTCCAAATTCAAACTGCTGACCTGCAAGGTAATAAAAAATATATCAGTTATTACAACTCTCACACCTGGGATTATTTGGTAACAAGTGAATGCTTCAGAGAAATTAGGAATATGAGCAGGGGTAGGTCGATCCATCTTTCAATGAGATCATAGCTGGTCTGTACCTCAGTGACATTTATTCACCTTTATTTAATTTTCCTTGATATCCTTACCTAATAAAATGCTTGTCAAAGTCCCAGCATCCATAGATTTTTGTAGGAGAGGGTGACAGATTTCCACTGCCTTCAGTGCAGTCAAACTGCTTCCTGAATAACCAAACTCTGGTGTTAGAATTTGCCCCCCCACTGCTGTTCTTCTGAATTCCTCACCAGAGCTCTCCCCCAGTTCTGCCCAAAGATGTGCAGATTAGTTGGTTTGGCATGCTAAATTGTCCCTTAGTGTCCAGATATGTGCAGGTTACATAGATTAGCTATGGCAAATGCACAAAGTTACAGGGATAGCAGAGAGGAGGTGGGCCTGCAAAAGATGCTCTTTCAGAGAATCAGTGCAGACTCAATGGGCCAAATGGCCTCCTTCTGCATTGTAGGAATCCTATGGTTCGAAACTAATGGACACTGGAAGTAATCCTGAGCTCTTCATTTTCCTCCTGGGCTTCTGAAACTCTGACTGCAAGACTATAAACTCTTTTCCTTCCTATCACATTAATTCCCACATGGGCCACAAGTTTTCTTCTTTCCATAAAATAATCTGCAGTGTCTCAACGATGTCCTTAATATTGGCACCAAGGAAATGAGACACCCAGCCCTATTTCACCATTTTGATTCAAAGTGCTGGGCGCACTTGAGACTGGGAGTGTTTCAGGTCTGATTTTAAAACCTGTTCTCAGGCACCCCCATACACACTCTGCCTGAAAAAATATCTGCAATTCCAAATCGTGCTGTGGGAGGGGGTGCTTAATGCGCCCAAAACACTGCAGCTCCAATCGGCATCTCCAATTGCGCACGTGCAGAAAAAAATGAGAGAGTAACTCTCCCTGCCACATCGCTGCCAGGTCGGATAATACCTCCCCCAGGCCCCCACAGACACTGCCCCACCCCACAACATTACTGACCCCTTTATTCCCCTCACCCCCTTCGCCACCCAGACCAATCCCGTGATTTCCCCCTCACTGATCTCAGACAGAGTGGCAGCAGGCCCTATCTCCCCCCCCCCCCCCCCCCACCCCCCACGATCTCAAGCAGAGAACTGTCGGACCCACCTTCACCTCCCCCCACCCATCTGAAGCAGAGAGCCACTGGACCCACTTCCTCCCACCCCTCCCCCCACCAATCTCAAGCAGAGAGCCGTTGGACGCTCAGCATTTACCTCCTCACTAACTGCAGTGCCCAAATTGGTCTTTTGTAGAGCATGTCTGTTTCACGCTGATTCTGGATGGGCGAACAAGGTGGCAAAGGGGGAAGTGCTGGTAAGGTGCGGCATGCAGCCCGTTAAGTCAAATTAAATGCATATAAATGCATTTAAATGGCCGTCGCGCTCATTTCAGATACGGTCCCGATCGCAGCCACTTTTGGGCCTTGGTAAAGGGGAAACTGGTGTGGAGGTGAGTGCGGATGGCGCTACTCACCTCATGCCCGACTTGCGCCCAAAAACAGGTGCAACTTGACGGTCAAATCCGGCCCCCCATGTGGGATTCAGATTGGTATTGACTGAAGCGTCTCTGGCTTTCTCTGACTATTGAACCCACTGAGGTTGAGTTCAAGCAACTGGTTCCAGTACAAGTAATTATCCCATCCACATGCAGCATTTGGTGGGGGTGGTTGGGGGGGGTGGGATGGTGCCATAGTGGTAATGTCACTGGTCTAATAATCCAGACACCAGGCTAATGCAACTGATGGAATTTGAATTTAATTAATAAAGCTGAAATATAAAGCTAGTCTCAGTAATGGTGACCATGAAACCATCATCAATTGTCATAAAAACCTATCTGGTTCACTGATGACCTTCGTAGATCATTGCCTAATCCTAACTCTTGGTAATGTCGACCAGCAGAGAGATCTCGGTGTACATGTGCATAGCTCCCTGAAAGTTGGCACCCAGGTTGATAGGATTGTTAAGAAGGTGTACGGTGTGTTAGCTTTTATTGGTAGAGGGATTGAATTTCGGAGCCGTGAGATCATGTTGCAACTGTACAAAACTCTGGTGCGGCCGCACTTGGAGTATTGCGTACAGTGCTGGTCGCCACATTATAAGAAGGACGTGGAGGCATTAGAGGGGGTGCAGAGGAGGTTTACCAGGATGTTGCCTGGTATGGTGGGAAGGTCTTATGAGGAAAGGCTGAGGGACTTGAGGTTGTTTTCGTTAGAAAGAAGAAGGTTGAGAGGTGACCTAATTGAGGCATACAAGATGATCAGAGGGTTAGATAGGGTGGATAGTGAGAGCCTTTTTCCTTGGATGGTGACAGCTAACATGAGGGGACATAGCTTTAAATTAAGGGGTGGTAATTATAGGACGGACGTCAGAGGTAGGTTCTTTACTCAGAGGGTAGTAAGGGCGTGGAATGCCCTGCCTGCAGCAGTTGTGGACTCGCCAACTTTAAGGGCGTTCAAATCGTCAGTGGATAGGCATATGGATAACATCGGAATAGTTTAGGTTAGAGGGTCATTAGATTGATTCCACTGGTCGGCGCAACATCGAGGGCCGAAGGGCCTGTACTGCGCTGTAATGTTCTATGTTCTAAACTGGCCCACATGTGACTCTCAGCCTATAGCACTCCCTCTGAAATGCATATAACAAGCCACTCCTTTCAAGGACAATTAGGGATGGGCAACAAATGTTGACTTTGCCACATCCCAGAAAATAATAAAAGATCCCACAGATGGCACCAGAATTAGAAGCATTGGCTCTACTTAGTTAATTTCATTCCCTTATTAATGCATTTATTGCTTTAACAGTTGCTTTTCAGTTAGCTTCTTTTCATATTCATGTTTAATGTTATGCCAAACCTCAACTTTCCTAAATCTGCTCATTGACCCCTTGAGTGAGAAAAAGAATGGAATATGCAAAGTACAGGCTGGTCAAGGACAACAGAAACAAACTAAAAGATCAATTAATACGAGAGTGAGAGAAAAAGTTGAAGGAAGAATGGTCATACCTGGCACAAAACCATTGTAAGTGGGATGGAGTGACGAATCATGTCTATAAATTATCCTGCTATTCTGCTCCATTAGATTTTGATCTGGTGTTTCGAACATATCCATCCTACTTGGCAGACAAGGGTCAAAAGGTTCATATCTCACAGGGATGAAAAAACAACTATCCGGTGGTTTTATTTCACCCTGTGACTAAGGAAATAGAAAAGAAAATTGCATTATGGTTTACTTCAGACACCATGGATCAATCTGTGCATCACAAAACCCTACAGTCTTACAATCTTAGATGGAGGCCTTGATGACATATTTGGGGCAATTAGATCACTCCTTTTGCACTCCGTCATTTCACGTCGTTTCAGTTCTTCGATAGTCTGAATGGCAGACGTTGCTTCAGGATTGTTGTCGTAGACATAATTCTTTAGAGCAAAGTGATATTTGCCATCTCTTGGATAGAAGTAGCCTACAATTCAAAATGACACCATTATTGTCTTTTATATAGTAAGGAATAAGTGTTTTGGCTTTCTATGTTCAGACAACTTACAATGGGGAAAAGAGGGGTGGAAATAGCTGTTTATTACTGCAACGATAATTAGCTGTGAGCCCACTGCAAGTTGCTGAGGAATAAATAGAATAAAAGGCATACAATGTATAATATAAAATTAAAACAGAAAATTGCTGTAAATATTCAAGGCTGGCAACATCCATGAAGAGAGAAACAGGGTTAACGTTTTGAATCTGTCTGACTCTTCCTCGGTGTTAATGAGAGGGAGAAATGTGATGGATTTTATACTGCTTAAGATGGGGTTGAGCAGAGTAGAATGTCAGTGATAAGTGAGAGCAAGGAGAAAGTTAACAGAGATACTTAGGGTACAAGACAAAGGTGCTTCGGTCTGCCTTGTTGTCCAACAAGGGGCATACACGCGATGGGTCGTATGAGGGCTGCTCTTGGTTGTTTCGAGAGTAACCTAGTACTTCATGTTGTTAGTGTATGCTTAAACTGGACCAGATGCTGGGCAACACGACAGCTCAGTGACTATCACTGTTTGCTGTGCAGATACATGGATTTGGGCCAGTGTCTGCGGGAGTTTGTGAGTTTGTGCATTCTCCCCGTGCTTGCGTGGGTTTTCTCCGGGTGCTCCGGTTTCCTTCCACACCCCAAAGATGTGCTGTTAGGCTGATTGGTGTAACAAATTGTCCCTAAATTAGTCTTCCCTCAATGTGGAATGCCATAAGCATTGACAAGGGTCAAGGGTGGAGGGGGGACTCATAATGTTAAAATGGCGGCGCGGGCTCGTTGGGCCGAAGGGCCTGTTTTCCGGGCTGTGTTGGTCTTTGTTCTTAGGTGTAATGGCAGTATTAAGGGCTATAGAAAGTGCTGATATTGGCACAAATGTAAGGGAGCAGAGTATGTCAATAGGAGAATAAAGGTTAGTGCTCAGTGAAAGCAAATCTAGAGAACAAGCAACAGATGGCCCAATGTGGAGTTCAATGGGGGGCTGTTGCAATGGGACAAAACATTTTTGGATTTAAAAAAAGGTGAAAGTGGAGGAAAAAGCTCACAGTCTAAAGTTGTTGAACTCAATTTTGAGTCCAGAAGGCTGTAAAAAACTGGAAGATGTGGTCCTTCTGTTTGCATTGAGTTCCACTGGAGCAAGCCAAAGATGGACATGTGGGCTTGAGACTGGTGTGCTAAAATGGTAAGTGACAGGGAGATTGGGGTCAGGTTTGTCGACTGAGCAGAAATTCAGTGTTCAGCAAAGCGGTCACCTCAGTCTGCATTTAGTCTCCCCAGTGTAGAGGAGGTCACATTGTGAGCAGTGAATGCAGCAGACCAAAGTAAAAGAGGTGCAAGTGAAATGCTGCCTCACCTGAAAGGAGTGTTTTGGGCCTTGACTGGTGAGGATGGAAGAGGTAAGGTGTTGCACCTTCTAAGATTGCAAGGGAAGATGCCAAATAAAAGATAGTTGATTCTCATTTAACTGAACCCTGGTCAACTGTTGTTCACTGTCTCTAGATAATGATCTGGAGTTAATGAAGGTAACAACAGTATAAGTGAAAAGATAGACTGATTCAGCTGTCGCTCACTGGTAGTGGTCTCCCCTCTGAGTCAAGAGATCCTGGTGAGAATTCAATCCCAAGACTGGGGTACAATATCTAGGCTGACGCTTCAGTGCAGTACAGAGGGAGTTAGAGGTGCCGTCTTTCAGATACAACATTAAATTATCTTTTTCTTCTCTAAGTTCTCTCTAAGAGTTCTCCCAATAGCCTGGCTAACATCTGTCCCGTAACCAAGGTCACAAAAACAGATAATGTGATGACAGTCATATTGCTGTTATGAGAACTGCTGTGCTCAAATTGGTTGCAGCATGACCTACATTACATCAATCACACTTCAAAATTAATTAATTTGTCTTTAAAGAACTCAGGACATCTGGGGTTATGAAAAACGCTGTATAAATGTAAAGTTTTGCCTTCTTTTTTCCCTTCTACCTATTCTAGTAATGTCCTCAAATGTTGTCCATCGTCACAGACTGAGGATCCCATCAGTTTGGGTATGTGTCACAGAACACAGTGTATTTGCTCAGTGAACCATCCACAGGATCTTGTAACCTGTACACAAAATTCTACACAGACTACTCAAAAGGACAACTTGCTGTGATAAAGCACAATTAATATAAAAAGGTGACCAAAGGTGGAAAGCAGCATGGTCAGTAAAAATAGATATGGTCTTAAAGCAGATTGTGGGATGGGAGGGCAAAAGCTTGGCCAACGAAGTAGATTTGGAGCAGGACTTTAAGAATGGAGAGTGAGGTGGTGAGTTGAAGAGGTAGAGAGGTGGTGAGGTTTAGAGGGTGATTCTAAAGGCATGATGGTGCTAGAAAGGAAGAAAAGGGAGGAATAAGGACAAGTGGTCCAAGTCAGAGTAATGCAGAGTTCAAGGATTGGAGGACAGGAGAAGTTTACAAAGGTAGTGAGGCAGAAGGGATTTTAAACGCAGGGTGAGAATTTTAAATAACCAAAAAAAAATTTAATTGAATCGGACAGGCAGTCTAATGTTCCTGTATACCTAATATCAAAATTACCCAGCTGGTGATTTTCGGTACTTACACACATGTAATCATGAAATCAAGTAACATTTTATAACATATCAGTCAATATTTTAGAATAAATCTTTGACGGATTAGGCAATTGGGAATCAGCAATAAATTCTGGCATTGCCAGAAATGTCTACATTCCACCACCTTTTACTTATGATTTTCAGTTATCTTGTTTGCAAGTACGTTCAAGCAACAAGGAATCCCATTAGTCCCATATTATTCAAGCTCTTGAATAATATGGGACTAATTTCCGAGGGATCTTCTTTCTAGAACTTGTAAAACGAAATCCTTTTCTGATATTTGAGTATTATTTCTTTTACAGTGTGAGATGACATTGAACTAAACATTTCTTGTGCTTCTTACGCATCAATTAATTATCACAAAACAAGCCTCAATGAATCACAAAGATCAACGTTACCATTTTTAATGTTTGTATTCTGCACCTGTCCCGCGTACGTGGTAATTTCTGGATGCCCGTAGGTCCTATTCAGCAGGTGCCGTGGAACCTGGGGATTGTACAGTGGTTTGGTTTGGGTGAGAGTTAAACGTGGTGACTTGGGCTGCCCAGGCTCATATGATAGTAGTCCTAAAGTAGCGTTGCCATAGGTCTCTCCGAAGCGGCTTCGTAACTTCGGAATGTATCCTCCATACCTGCAAAATGAACAAAAAGCATTTTCAAGTCATTTTTCTTATACAGGGAAGGGCAGGTATTTCAGTTCCAATCTGACTATATCACAATGCAAAGGAATTACTATATGAAACACGTTATGCAGCCTACCTAAATCGTCTTCTACCATCCTTTATGTAGAAACAATGGAACATTCAGTGTTTCCTAGCCTTTTCTGCCATTTTGGCTAATCTGTATCTTAACTCCATCTCCTTATTCCCTAACCCTTAATACCATCAGTTAACAAAAATCTATCAACCACAGTTACATGAATCAACATCAATAAAAGCAATCATTCTCTATTGATGAATCCACAGTGGACCCAGAAATGACGAGAGGAAAACTTCAATGGTGGAAAGTTCCTGGAATCACTGGTCAAAGGTTCTTCTTTAAGATTATTTATGAGTTCACAAGTAGGCTTACATTAACACTGCAATGAAGTTACTGTGAAAATCCCCTAGTCGCCACACTCTGGCATCTTTTTGCGTACACTGAGTGAGAGTTAAGCATGGCCAATGCACCTGACCTGCACATCTTTTGGACTGTGGGAGGAAGCTGGAGCACCCGGAGGAAATCCACAGAAGTCACCCGTTCCTCCTGAACATGCAACACACATCAGATGTCACATCCCAAATTATCCATTTACAGTATCCTAAAATGTTATTTTCTGAAAAGAAGTTATTTAATGTTACACTCGGATACTCTTAGATTCATAGATGTATATTTTGTAGTACAAAATAAATAGGTACAATCTATACCTTAACCCCAAGCATTCCCCTTCTCCACTTAATCAACCAGGTATTTATTTTTCTCACTGCTCGTGGTTACCCAGAGACATGAGGAGGTCATTCAGTGAGATCATACTTAATTTCTATCTCACTCCATTTACTTGTATTTATTCAATATCTTTTGACGACCTGACTTAATACAATTAGGTCAGCCTCAGTGCTCTTTCTGGGAAAGGGAGCTGCAGGTTTCCATTATCCCTTGTGTGACAAAATGCTTTCTAATTCACTTCTGCTTCATCCAGTTTTTAGATGTAAGGTTGTGGCCCTTGCGCTCTAGAGGAAACAACTTCTCTGTATCTATCATATTAAATTCTGTTATCATTTGAGATACTTCAGTTAGATCACCCTCAACCTTCTAAAGCTGTCTACCCAATTTTTTTTATTTCTATTTCTAGATTTCCCTCCAATTTTCTCTTCTTCTGAAGACTCATTTTGGGGTTTGTTTCCAAAAGCCCATAACTAGCACTTCCTTCAACACTGGGAAAACACACCAACCAGTAACATCTTTTGCAATATCTGCAGAATATTATGATTGTAACAGATAGCTGGTCATATATTTAAGTTATAAATCTACATAATTATTTAAGTATGCTGATACGAATATGTAAATTGCAGAAATGCATACAAAATAAAACAAAAATAGTCACATGCTAATCTGTATTAAGAATGCAATTATTAGAGCTGGATGCATCAATGCTAAGAAGAAAAAATTACATTTATTACATATCTTTCACAATCTTAGGAAGTCACAAAGCACTTTACAGCCAATTAAACACTTTTCAAGTGCAGCTATTAATGTGATGTAGCAAAACACAGCAGCCAATGTTTACACAGCAAGCTGAATACAAACAGTAAATGGCCAGATAATTTGTTTCTTTTCAGCGATATCAGATTGCTGGGCAACTGGAAAGGGCCTGACTGCTCTCCTTTGGATTGGTGCCACGAGATCTTTTCAAATCACTGGAGAGAGCTGATGGGAGTCTTGCTTTAAGATCTAATCTAAAAGATCCAAATGTATCTTTGACCTTGTAGCACTCCCTCAGTACTCCAGTGATGTTTAATTCTGTGATCAAGTCTCTGGAATGGGATCGGAGCTCAGCTTACTAATGCAGCAGTAAGTGCGCTTAGCATTGAGTCAAAGTTTATGAACATTTTATTTGACCTAATTTTAAAATCTATTTTTCCCCGCCATCTTATAACAGTCATCTAGCCCATGGCTAATGCCCTAATTCAGAGCTCAATGGGAAAAATGGTCAAACTCTAATGCTAGCTTCAAGACATGCTTGAATATCCTTCACAAGAATACTAAAGTAAGCAGTTCTGATCACAGAGTTGGGAAATCAAGTTCATAATAAACAACTAACAAAGGAGATCATCACAAGAACTACAAGCAAGAGAAGTTTAAAGTTTATTTATTAGTGTCGTAAGTAGGCTTATATTAACACTGCAATGAAGTTACTGTGAAAATCCCCTAGTCACCACATTCTGGTGCCTGTTCAGATACACTGAAGGAGAATTTAACATGGCCAATGCACCTAACCTGCATGTCTTTTGGACTGTAGGAAGAAACTGGAGCACCGGGAGGAGACTCACGCAGACACAGGGGGAACGTTGAGACTCCACACAGACAGTGCTCCAAGCCAAGAATCAAACCTCAGTCCCTGGCACTGTGAGGCAGTAGTACTAACCACTGTGCCACTGAACAACCCCTACTTCAAAGTGGCCTGGCCAGCTACCTCAAAATGGGAACCACCAGTTTCTCTTGAGTGATTTAGTTATATACTAGTGTGATTGCATAGATCTTTGCATGTACCTCTGATATTCTACAGGGCATGATTAATTGTCAGTGTTTTTCAGATTCTGCTTAGACTGTATCCATGAATCTAGTAATGAAGTTGAAATTATGACAGAATTTCACTTGTGACTTTGGCTCTTTTTCCAGCTACGCTTATTGGCTAACAAACAGGGTTTCTACAGTCACCAATCTCATTTTTTTGCCTCATTCTCCGAGCAAAATGATAAGGTGGGTTTGTGTTCCCTGGTCCCACATGGCACTCCTGAGTTAATCACTGGAACCTCTGTGGTGCTGGTATGAGATGCCCTGGTCCCTGCTCCGGGTACTGGCAATCAAGACTCAATATATGTATGTGCTCAACAAAAGGAGAAAATGCTGGAAAATCTTAGCAGGTCTGAGAGAGATTAGAGCCAATATTTGGAGTCTAGATGATGACCCATGATTTTGTTTCAGATTCCAGCATCCGCTTGTATTTTGTGTTTATAGACATATGTGTGGGCATTAGCAAGATCTGTGCCACTACCAATGTTGGTAGAACATTGGATCAGTGCCCATGCACAAACAAGAGTCTCAAAATTCAGTATTTCCACAACTTAAAATCTCAGGTCTTACCCAGGCATGAAGTTCGGATCAAACGTACTAAATACATTTTCTGCTTTGAGAGGTAATGGAAACGGCATCTTAAATCAATCTAGAAGTAATAAGTAATGGATCTAAAAGCAATATACTTGAAGAAATATCCGGATCAATTAAGCAAACGATTGTCGTGTCCCAAATTGCTTCTGGCTGTTAATTTGTAGTTGGGCTAAACTGCAGCAGTAACCAGGCAGCAGCATGAGTGTTACTCTTAACAACAGCGTCACGGGACTGGTCACAAACATCCCGGGAGCCTATAACAGAGGTGTAGTCAGCAATATTATATTTAAACAGCAATCATAGGCAGTTACTGCAATCTTCACTATGTTCCCAAAAGTGCAACATAAACTTCCAACTTTTCTAATAAATGGAAGCTGCATAGAACGTGCTGCTTCGATGCTGTCCTTCCCGTTTACTATGTTTCCAGTTATATTTGGGCTATTATTGCTATCTTACACGAAGTGTCTCGGTCGCTGAATTTATGCCTAAAACCAAACGTACTTTGGGGAATTACCCTCGTCCCATTAAAATCCAACTCGCAATCTTTGCACTCAAATGAATAGAGTAAGCGGTTTATTTGCATCATCTGTACTTTTACCTAAACAGATTGCAATGTTCCATTTTAATTTTACAGCTTTGTAAGGTGAGCACCTCTCTCTCACTCCTTTCCCTGTGAACGGTTCTAGCAGATGTGACAGTGTAGGCTGGAAGATGCTGTGAGGCTGAGTAACGAGAGCAAAACACAAACCTATTTGCCTATCAGTTCCCTTCCTCCAATGAATTTTAGTCCAATAAAAAAAGTAAATTACCAGCAATTTTATTATTTGAATGTACATTTTGATCGCCAAGTTCCCCATATTTCTTTTTGCTGCCTTCTGTCCCTGATAGCATTTATACTTCTAATCTCCCTGCTTCTTGCACCATGCCTCTTTTAGGAACAAAAGGTCATTCGGCCTCAATAACCTGTTCCAGGATTCAGTTAGATCACATCCAATTTTCCCACCAATGCTCTTATCACCCTTGATTTAACCCTTACATAACAAATATTTGATGATCTCGAGTAACAGCTTGTAGCCAGATACCACAACCTCTTGTCTCTCTAGTTCAATCTCAATGTCTTAGCTCCAACCTGGACATTGTGCACTGTATATATTGCTTGTTCACAGTATATATTGCTTGTTCTCTGTATGTTTGCCTTCTCCAACTTGCTTCTTTTGCATGGCCCCTCCAATTCTTCTAGTTAATCTCAGGCTCTCTATTATCTTCATTTTGTCCTTCTTGCACTAGATTACAAATGTAAGAACATGAGTCCCTCTCGAGTCCATTCTGCTACTCATTCAGATGATAGCTGATCTGCACTTCAATCCCATTTGCTGACTTTGTGCCACGTGTCCTTATATTCTTACATGATAAAAATGAGTCACTCCCAGTCTTGATCATTTCATTTGAGTAATTTACCTGAGTCTTTTTGGGAAGAGCATGCCACATTGCCATTGAATTTAATGCAAACAACTGCTTACCTTTCAATCTTGAATGGCCCAGTTCTAAATTTAAGACCACCCCTTGTCTGGTATTCCCCACGAGTGGAAATAGTCTCTCAGTATTTACTCCACTGAATTCCTTGATCATGATATGCACATTGGATGGACCCTAGTGCCCTCACTTATTGTGATTTTGGTGATGTGAGTCATTCAAGCAGGTGGCAGGATGGCAAGTTGGACCTCTGCCACTTTCCCGCCTGCACACTGATTAAAACCACATTGTGAAGAGCCACAGACAATTTTCCCACCCAAGGCTAAGTGGAAAATTGATGGCCAATGAAGGGCCTCCAGCAATTATTGGATAATTGCTGGATTATTGGTAATGTGTGTGATTATGGTGCACATAGTGGAGTTATCGCATCTACAGGTCAATTGACCAGAGTGTGTGCTCAGATAATATATATCCCAGAGGGGACTATTGAATGGAGAGATACACAAATTGAGGGATATGTACATTTTTCAGGATGTTCAGTTGAATAGGCGCTTTAAGTTCAAAGTTATTGTCCTCAATAGTTGTAACTCTCTTTTTATGTATAAACCAATGAGATCATTTGTGGGATGTATGATGGTTCGAGGCTGCTTGGCCTAGGGAAACATTGAAATCTATAAACCAACTGGAACAAAAGCAGGTTCAATTCCCATAATAGGATGAGTGATTTGAAGCATTCAAGGAAAATGCAAACCCTAGATTTGTTAGAATGAGCTTGGAGTGAGACTGGACAGTCATGTGTTACCACAAAGCTGTATCAGAATCTAATCACTATGAAATGTAGAAATTGGCACAGTGTATGTCTCTTGTTTTACCATACCGCATGTGTAATCTTTGTATTTTATCGCCTTAGTTTTTGTACTGTGATATATTTCAGTAAAATTGTACAAGTCTTGAAGTACCAATTTACCCACATCATGGCAGTGCTGAAGGAAATGGGAGATACCAGGGGGATCCAGAATTTGGGGAACATCTGACTTGCTGAGCTCTGCATGTCTGAATTGAATTAGTAGATTTGATGAATTCCCCAATGATAGAAACTAAATACTGTGGATGCTGGAAAACAGAAAATGATGGGGAGTTTTCATATCTCGGGGCCATCAGTGGAAATAGAGCAAAATATCACAGGAGTCAAAAGATGTGATTTATGGCAGTGATTAGGGATAAATCACTGCCATTAGCTTGTTGCTGTTCCCACCCAAAAAGGTCAAGAAGCTCATTTGAATTCATTGTTATATCACTAGCAGACAGTCCTGCTGTAGCCTCCCTAATGCTCAATAGTCTACCCCTGGCTTCCTGACGTCACTCCAGCGGGTGTTACACCGCCTCTTTAAAAATGGGAACCTGGTAACCTCACTTCCCAAGGGGATTTTGGAGGTAAGCACACTGGTCGGCCCTGGCCACCAAGGACCCCAAAGAGAGAGAGGCTACTGGCCAGTGCAGGTGGAGGAGCCAGCTATGGGCTCCTTCTGTGAGAGGAGGAGAAGTTGTTTGCTGTGAGTTTTGTGGATGTGGGGGATGGAGCTGCAGATACCCATGGAATGATGTGGAGATGCCGGAGTTCGACTGGGGTAAACACAGTAAGAAGTCTGACAACATTAGGTTTAAGTCCAACCGATTTATTTGATAGTAAACTCACAAGCTTTCGAGGTTTCCCTCTTCGTCGGGTGAATATAGAGTTCTGGCCTCAGACAGAGCATATAACAGCACAGACAGTTTAGAGATTACTGATTAGAACGTGAATCTTTACACCTAACCTGTTATTCAAGTCTTAAAGTGGCCGACAATGTGAATGGAAGGAACACTGTGACAACGGATGAATGAACATCGCTCGACAATCACCAGGCAAGACTGTTCCCTTCCTGTTGGCGAACTCTTCAGTGGTCATGGGCATTCAACCTCTGACCTTCGGGTAAGCATTCTCCAAGGCGGCCTTCATGACACACGACAGCGCAGAGTCGCTGAGCAGAGACTGATAGCCAAGTTCCACACACATGAGGACGGTCTCAACAGGGATCTTGGGTTCATGTCACATTATCTGTAACCCCCATGACTTGCCTGGGTTTGCAAAACCTCACTTACTGTACTGTCTGGAGACAATACACATCTGTTTAACCTGGGCTTAATGCTCCTTCCACTCACATTGTTGGCCACTTTAAGACTTGAATAGCAGGTTAGTTGTAAAGATTCGCATTCTAATCAGTAATCTGTAAACTGTCTATGCTGTTATATGCTCTGTCTGAGGCCAGAACACTCCATTCACCTGACGAAGAGGTAAACCTCAAAAGCGTGTGAGTTTACTATCAAATAAATCAGTTGGATTTAAACCTGGTGTTGTCAGACTTCTTACGATGTCCATAGAAGCCAGGCATGGGATCAGTGAAGGGTGGGACACACATCCAGGCACCGGGGAACTGTTGTTAGATAGGGTGGGCTGTGGGTGTGGAAGAAATCAGTGAGGAGAGGGTAGGGAGGCTACTTCAGAAGCACATCCACCCTGAGTTTGAAAATCATGGGAAACATGTTCCTGGAGTTGGCTGGACAATGATTCAAGGCAAGATATCAACTGCACAATGTTCATCCTTCCCAGGCAGTGATTACAGTGAAAGACATGGAACCAGTAGAATTGGCTGTGATCCTTCATTCCGTGAGGCAACAAAGTCAACAAGAACATTGGTGTGTGGCTCACTGGAGACAGCACCAGCAACCTGAGGAAGAAAGGTGGCAGGAGCTGCTCCACAGACAGGTAAGGGACCACCCAGAACAGCTGTCAGAGGCACCACTTTCAGGCTAGGGTTACAGACGGAGCCTAACTTCCTTGGAGCTGAGTGACAGCCTGTGTTGGAGGAAAGGACACGATCACTCACTTGTGCCATCTGCTCCAGGAGTTGGCACCACATGGACTTGATGGGCACCCACTACCTGTCACCATGAAGGTGACAGCAGCCCTGAACCTTTATGGAAGTAGCTCCTTACAGGGCTCCATTATTTGATCTTTATTGCATCTCACAGGCCTACGCATATAAGTGTATGATGAAGGTTCACAAGAGCGCAATACTTCATAAATCATGATTGGGATCAGCCAGGATGTGAGACCCTTGGGATTCTCCCATATTGCTGGCTTTCCACAAGTACAGGAAGCCATTCGCTGTACACACATAGCTCTCTGAGTCCCTGAACATGAAGCGAGTATGTGAGCACACAAAGCACATCCTACGGGTGTGTGCTAGGTTCCCAGGAAGTGTCCGTGACAGCTTCATCCTTGGTCACTCACAGACACACAAGGTATTTAAGGAAACAGAAGAGCTGCAGGGGTGGCTCCTTGGGGAAAAGAATTATCCCCTCAGGGCGTGGTTGATGAGGCCTGTGAGGAAGCCACAGGGTACAACAGAAACATGATATAATGAGGTTCATACAGCTACTCACACTTTGATGAAGCAGACAATTGGGATGTTGAAGATGCGGTTCTGGTATCTGGGCAGGTCAGTTAGAGCTCTGCAATACAGTCCCTAAAGGATCTTAGGCATCCTTGTTGTGTGCTGTACCTTCCACAACTTGGCATTTCAACAGGCTGAGGAGCTGGCAGAGGAGAAGATGGACAAGTGGCACATCTTCTCTAATGAGAAGGATGTCAAGATATGTAACGAGCAGGAAGCCCTGGAGGAAGCAGAGGAAGGTATCATGAGTTGGTGAGGGTTATAGGGTGCGGTGACCTTGAGAAACCCTGATAGCTTCAGTGATGCCCAGGATGTAGTTGACCACTGGAACCCTATCATGTGAGATGGTCCTTTCTGACTGTTTGCTGTACCACTCACTGAAACCTGATTTGGATCCTGTCTTGGGAGGTCACATTTGCCCCTTATTGCAGAAGGGTGACAATGATGATTTACAGTGAGGAGGGAGCATTGCTGCCAATGCCAATGTCCGACTGTTGTCTGGCTGAACGCAGCCGCAGACTCCCAAGGACCAGGTGATGTGTGTACAGACTCATCTCTCCTGATGCAGGCTCCTCCACACTGAGGGTTGCCCCTGAGGATCAGTGTGGCCATTGCCGGAGACACGGTTCTCACATGGGTCTAGGCGTGGGGACCAATGTGATGAGATGAGAGTTTCCCTATGTCTGGGTTGAGTGATGGGCTTGACCATTGTGGAGGAGATCAGCATTACCTAGGAGATGCTGGCATTATTAATGTGCTGTGTGCCTGCATTGTAGAGGGGGAAACTCTCTGTGTGAGCATTCAAATTTTCACGGAGAGATAGGCAGTTGTTTCAATGGCATTTTATGGAGAGATCCGATGAGAGCAGGGAGGCACAAATAGGGTGCACAGAGGTTTAATACATTGACTTGTAAAGTGATTTACATGAGTGCTCGCTATCTACAATTGCTTAACAGCACCGGTGCCCATTTTGTGCAACTAAACTGTCATCATCTTTCTAACCCGACTTCAGTGTTCTGGTGTACGCCCACAATCCACAGTAGAGGTGGAGGCATCTGTCTGCTATGCCTTCTTATCCATGATGACCATGGCTGGCATCCTCTGGAGCACTGGGACCTGGTGGGCCCGGGTGTGCGTTCAGGGTTCTGCAATGTGGTGAAGGGATGCTGCTTTAAAACTGAGTTGAGGAGGAATTTCTTCAGCCAGAGCGTGGTGAATCTGTGGAGCTCGTTGCCACAACAGGCTGTGGAGGCCAGGTCATTGAGTATCTTTAAGAGGGAGATAGATAGGTTCTTGATCAATAAAGGGATCAAGGTTTATGGGGAGAAGGCATAAGAATGGTGATGAGAATCATATCAGCCATGACTGAATGGTGGAGCAGACTCAATGGGCAGAATGGCCTAATTCTGCTCCTATATCTTATGCTCTTATGGATTGGGAACATTAACACTGTTCCTTTCTCCATAGATGCTGCCAGACCCATTGAGGTTATCCAGCATCTTCTATTTTGATCAATTCCTTGTGAGTAAAATGTTTGCCATCAACTGATTCCACTCCAATTCTTACCTTTCAATTTTGTGTAGTTTCCCCTGCAGTAAGATTGAGGAACACCCCCCAACACAGGAGCTTCTGAATAGTAAATGTCATCTTGATATGGTTATGCATTTGTTGTTATTGTTGTGCTGTTACATGCTCACCTTAAGAGTCCTGTGTATAATTCGTGATGCCATCTGCTGCTTTGCAGGCTTTGCCTCAGCCTGGATCAAGCCATTGTAGAGTTAACAGCTATTCAATAAACATGTATTGTCATCTGCATGCAATCCTGTGTACTACAACTTCACGTTCTTTTGTCCTGAGAGTTTGGTACATAACAGACAACATAGACATAGAAACATAGAAAATAGAAGCAGGAGTAGGCCATTCGTTCCATGTTGTAGCATGCATACATTATCAATAAACTGCCTTAAAATTGAGGATTGCACTGCATTAGAACACTGGAATTTCAGTCCTAGAGCCCAGATTCCAACATAGCTCAAAGAGACAAACACTGATATAAAGAAAGAACAGAATTATGTTTAACACATCAAGTTTCAAGTTTAACACATCATCAGTTCATTGAACTTCTTTCCTCTTCATATATTTCTGGTATTCTCTGCTTCTATTTCAGATTACAATTGTTTGTAAGTTTTTTATTATTATCTAATTGTGCCCAGCTTGTTGAAAGTCTTCTGGGAACAGTTGCGTTACTCCTCTTTCCTACCCTTGCTGAAAAATAACCTGGTGTTTGCATGAAATTCATTATTCCAGCATTATTTTGAAATATGTTCAACTGTGATCTGTTTCAGGTATTGCTCTGGTTTGCCTTTTATTCGTTGGCTGGAATGATGCCGTGTCTTCTGGAAATTTGACTTTTATTATGAGATGAGAGAAGAATTTGAACATCCAATGGAAGCCAACCACTGGGTGAATGCAAAAAATATTATTGAGGAACTGATTAAACAGGGTCACAATGTGACTGCTCTGCTGAGCAAAGTTTCAATCTTTGGGCCACATAATCAGCCAGCAAGAATGAAGACTGAAATCATGGAGCTTCCATATGGAGTAGAGGCAATGATTGATAGCATGCTACAGTTGTGGATGCATGAGAAGTCCCTACAGTCTTTCTGAAAGCTCTTTGAAATAATTAAAATCATTATGGCTGATGTAGCCACTGTTAACAGGCAACTCTGCAACGCTGCATTGAGGAATGAGGAGTTAATGGAAAAACTGAGACAATCAAAGTATCGTGTCATCCTTGCTGATCCAGTAACTGTTGGAGCTGTATTGCTGACTTCCCAGCTCAATGTTCCTTTTGCCTATACCCTCAGATTCTCCCCAGCTTCTGCAATGGAGAGACAGTGTGGTCAATTTCCAGCCCATCCTTCATATGTATCCACTATCTTGTCAGAGCTGAACAGCTCCATGACCTTCTCCCAATGGATAAACAACCTACTCTCTCAAAACACACAGGATTATTTCTTCTCCACATTTTGGGGGAAATGGGATTTATATTAGAGTGAGATTTTAGGAAAGATTTCAGCTCTTCAACTGTGTATTAATTTTTTAAATGTACAATGTAAGTATACAAGGGTAAAAAGCGATTATTCCATGATGTAATAAGCTAATATTGTTTGACTCAATGTTCCTATGAAATAGCAAACAGATATGCAAGAGGATCTTGTAAATGTCACGGAAAATGTTGCAAATGTAAGCCAGCTTCAAGATACTTTGGTTTAGATTTTCCTCTCCACGAGTTTTATAAAACTATCAAATTGCAGGAGGAATGCCATCCCCATACCCCAAATGATTTAATGATCTTGGGTAGGTATTATTTCCACCCTTTCTGGAGGATACTTAAGAAATCATAGAAACCCTACAGTGCAGAAAGAGGCCATTTGGCCCATTGAGTTTGCACTGACCATAATCCCACCAGGTCTCACCCCCATATTGCTACACATTTACCCACTACGCATCTCAGGACACTAAGAGGCAATTTTAGCATGGCCAATCAACCTAAGTGGCTGTAACAGCAGGAGCTCCAGGGTTTCTGTTTTTTATTTATGGGATGTGGGTGTTGTTGGCCAGGCCAGCACTTATTGCCCATTCTTCTTGAATGCTTCTAAAGCCAAAGAAGACTTAAGGAAGTCAGAAGTTGGATCCTAGTGCACCGAGCATAGTGCCGAATCCTGTTATTGCAGCTTTCTTTATTTAACCTGAGGTTGAACTAAAAATTATTTTAAAACAGAAAGGGTGGGATTCTCAGCCCCTGAGACATGTTTTCCAGCAGTGGCTCGCCATTGGCTGCTGGCAGGATCTGATGGTTCTGCCAATGTCTTGCAGCTTTGGCGAGGATAAGAATTTGGCAGATATTGGGGCTCTTTGTGTCTGCATTGGTCTGAAAATGGCAAAATGTTGCATCTGAAAAGTTGTAGGAAGGTGAAGGGAGCGTGATAGTCTTTAGCAGGCATAGTTGAGAATTGGAATATTTAAAAGTGGTAAAACTTGTTCTGGTTTAATCTTAACAATGAAAAGATAGGGATTAATTTTTTATTCGGAAGTATGGGATTTTGATGTGATGACATTCATTTGAGAAAATGTACTATGACTCATTTTGAAGCAAGTAGAGAGTTAACCCATTCTGTCCCACACATGGATCTTTGTGTTTTAAGATTTTGTGGTAGCTTTCAAATAGTAAAATCATTAGCTTAAATCAAAATACAGCAGAGGGGAGAGAGAGCGTTCAGGCATTAGTGAAAAGTTACATAAGTAGAATGGGAGTGTGAGTTTAATGATTGGTAGATTGATGATAAGAAAGAGGTGAGAGAAATGATACAGTGGAATATATGAAGACTTAATGGAACAGGTAAGCGAGGTACAGATGAGATGAGGGAAATGAACAGAGTAATAAAAGAGGCTTTATGGAAGAGATGATAGTAGACAGAATAGGACAGGATTAAGGATGGGATTCATTTGGTGAATGCAGACAACAACAAGAGTAATAAAAAGAGACATTTAAAGGGATTCTGAGAAGGAAGACAGTTTAAATGATAGCTATGGATGAAAGAATAAGCTTTTAAAAAAAAGATAAAATAGATACTAGTGCACAGTTGAAAGCTCACGACACTTGGGATAATTCTTAACAAATGATGGTGTTAATCATTTGTTTAATTGATTAACAAATTAATTATTTTATTTTGATAAAGTAATTTAAGATAAAATAAATCACTGCGTGGAATCAAATTTAAAGGTTGATTTCTGTTTCAAAGATGTTATTATGTTGTAGAAGTCGGTAAGGAAAAGAGAATTTCCAAGGATCACAAGACTTTTTATGTGCAAAGACTTCTCATCAGGAAGGGGTAGGACAAATATTGGAGCCTTTTAACTATTGCAGGAATTTTGTGTACTTGCCAAACCTTTACAGAACCTGATTAAGGGAGGAAAGGCTAGTAGTGAGGAAATAGTATGGGCAGACACGGAAGCACAACCCTTTTCAGATTTAAAACAAACCATGACAAGAGCCCCAGCCCTTGGTCTACAGGATCTTATCAAGCTAGTTCACATTTTTTCACAGGAGTGTGACAGAGCACAAGCTGCAGTAGTAACCTAATGGCTTGGGGATAGATAGATTCAGTAGCCGGGGAATGCATTGATGTACAAGAGCTTTAGCATATGTCTCCTGGGCCGTGAAAATATGCAAGCCGCTTACCTTGATGGGAAAAATAATTCTCTACAGCCCACATAATCATTCAGTTTTTAGAAGCAGGGAGATAAAAGAGTTCCTGATGGAAGATATTCAAAGTGGGAGGCAAATCTTTTGCCAGGAGACAAATATGTAGAGATCAGCAGAGATGTAAGAGGAAATCCTGCAGGAGAGTTAACAGTGCAAGGAACAGAGCATCAATGTATAATGGAAGTGACAAAAGGAGTGAATGAAAGGTTAGCAAAGGGACCACTCACCAGAGAGGGAATGATTAATCTGTATGTAGATACCTGTAGCGCAGGAAGTATGTCAATGGCCAACCCCGTATGGCATTTTGGTATGATATGGTGAATGACGAAGGAACAGTGATCACAGGAGAACAAATCCCAAGGGACAATTCAGCACAAGTAGCACAGTTGTTAGCTTTGACCAGTGCTTTAGAATGGGGTAAAGAAAAATGAATAAATGTGTTCGCAGACGGCCGATACGCCTTTGGCATGGTTTATGACAGATTGGGGAAGAAGGGGATTCGTAAGATGTAGCGGGGTACACATCCAGCATGAACATCTGATCAGGAATTTACTTTGGGCAGCTCACAATTCCATAGAAGCTGCAGTAATAAAACTCAGGCCCATTAGATGATTTGCATCCAGACCTGAGCAGAAAACAGTAGAGCAGATAAGGCAGCTAAAAATCTGTTACAGCAGAATTTGGAAGGAATCCAAATAGCAAGTGTGGTAGCAACACAAACTAGGAAAGTCACAGATTTTGATGTGAAACAAATACAGGAATATGTGTCAAAGCAACAGAAACAAGAATGGCAAAAAACATGGAGAACAGAGTCCAGGTGTCATATGGAGAAAGGAAGGTAGAATAGCCTCAGAATAATGCAAGACCTTATTGGAGGCATACCATGGATTAGTGCACACGGGTCAGGACTGCATGTACAATCTTGTCAAAGGTGCCTGCAGTGCTCCCTAGTGGAATCGATTTGTCCCTGCAAAGTCAAAATGGGTAATCAAACATGTCCTAAAGGTCATGATGTGGATATGCCGGCGTTGGACAGGGGTAAACACAGTAAAAAGTCTGACAACACCAGGTTTCAGTCCAACCGATTTATTTGATAGTAAATTCACTATCTTTCAGGTTAGCCCCTTCGTCAGGTGAACGGAGAGTTCTGGCCTCAGACAGAGCATATAAAGCACAGACAGTTTACAGTAATCTAATCAGTAATCTGTAAACTGTCTGTGCTTTACATGCTCTGTCTGAGGCCAGAACTCTCCATTCACCTGATGAAGGGGCTAACCTGAAAGCTAGTGAATTTACTATCAAATAAATCGGTTGGACTGAAACCTGGTGTTGTCAGACTTTTTAATGGCCTAAAGGACCATGGGGAAAGTTACAGTTGGATTTTACAGGGCTCTTACCCAGAGTGCAGGGAAAGACCTGTTACCTGGTAATTATTGATCAGTTTAGTTGGTGGGTAGAGGCATTCCCATGCAGAGACGTTAGTCAAAACAGTGGCTTTGATATTAGTAAATGAGGTAACACCCAGGGAGGCTATGCCTCTTCACTTTCTCGAGGAGCAGGGTTAACCCCTTTTGAACTGATAATGCGAAGAGCAATGCACCTCCCAGAGGATGCAATATGGGGTGGGGTAGAACTTGAAATCAGCCAAAGTGCAGTGTTTCAGTGCACAAGAGATTTGATTGATCATTTCCATTCTCTTAAAATACAGGTGATTACTCCACGGCAGTTAAATTCAGATCAGAAAACCCACTTCACAGGGAAAGTTTTAAGAGAAACCTGTAAAGTATTGAGAATAAAGCAAGTATTTCACATACCATACCACCCCTCAGAATTTAGGAATGGTAGAGTGGATGAACAGGATATTAAAAAACAGTCTAGCCAATGCTGTTCTACAGGAAGTAAACAACTGGGTGCAGGCCTCGCCTGTAGTATCGTTACAACAAAGAACTACACTTTCTCAAGGAACAGGGTTAATCCCTTTTGAACTGATAATCCGAAGAGCAATGCACCTCCCAGAGGATGCAATATTGGGTGGGGAAGAATTTGAAATCAGTCAAAGTGCAGTGTTTCAACACACAAGAGATTTGATTAATCATTTCCATTCTCTTAAAATACAGGTGGTTACTCTACGGCAGCACAGAGACTGGACAAAACTAGCAGAGGAGAACACTCCTAAATTACAGGTATAAGGTAAAGGTGAAACTCATTTCAGACAGAAAAGAGTTGGGGGTGAGGTGGGGAGGCCCTCATAATGTAATAACTGTAGGACAAACATGTGCCCTCATTGATGATAAGCCCAGCCCGCGATGGTGACACTTGAGTCAGTTAAAATCTTATCTTAATGAGTAATCCTGAAATGGTTAGTATCCGTAGATTGCCCTCCAGTGGATTTATAATCATACTGAATAGGGGGTAATAATGGTTCTTGTAGTTGCTTGCGCTGGAGTAATTTGAATTTGTAGATTAGCAATTAGGTTAAGTCAGATAATAGCGCAAAATAATCAGGGTAGAATTAGAGAGAAAGAGATAGGAATGATTGAATTGATAAGGAACTAACTTAATGCTGCGAGGCATCAGACTTGTTTCTGATTGAGTTGTGAGAGCTCTTGAAAAAAGAAGACAACCAAGCCCAAGTCCATATGCCAGGACTACACCCAACATTGATGACAAGAAGACCACATCAAATATACCGTGATGTAATGCAAGATAAAATTGAACTTTGCTCGTTTAACATTGACTAACGGCTGAAACTTGTGTAAAGGGAGAATCACAGCAATTTTTATAATGAATGCATGTGTTTCCATTTTTTCCAGTACTGAATATGCAGATATTGGGTCAAACTGGATTAGAATCTAAGATCATTCAGCATCTTCTTCAGGAAACACAGGTTAATACTTATATTTGACACACACAAGAGGACATTACGTAGAATCATAGAACCCTACAGCGCAGAAAGAGGCCCTTCGGCCCATTGAGTCTGCACCAACCACAATCCCATCCAGACCCTACTCCCACATCACTACATATTTTACCCACTAATCCCTCTAACCTAAGCATCACTAGTATGCTAAGGGGCAATTTTAGCATGGCCAATCAACCTAACCCGCACATC
This sequence comes from Carcharhinus amblyrhynchos, assembly GCF_965287045.1. Lineage (NCBI taxonomy): Eukaryota > Metazoa > Chordata > Chondrichthyes > Carcharhiniformes > Carcharhinidae > Carcharhinus > Carcharhinus amblyrhynchos. The sequence goes on along the minus strand of NC_137328.1, from coordinate 23,089,753 downwards.
TTTGGACTGTGGGAGGAAACCGGAGCACCTGGAGGAAACCCACGCAGACACGAGGAGAGCGTGCAAACTCCACACAGACAGTGACCTGAGCCAGGAATCAAATCCTGGTTCCTGGACCTGTGAAGCAGCAGTGCTAACCGCTGTGCTATCGTACTACCCATTAAAATCCTACATATTAGGATTTTTAAGTTAGTACGTAAGGGGGTATTTTCATAACACTGAGGCCCATGCAGGAAGGCTAACTGTATGAAGAGGTACACACTTGTTTATAATTTAATAGGATTAGCTCCTTGTCTAGATTTAAAGCAGCACCTACCCTGAGAAAATCCTACTGCACAGAGAAGTTTGGAGGTTCTGGGAAAACTTAGGGGTGAGCGAAAGTGATTATACAGTAAGCCCAAGAAGTATGCTATGCCTGAACCCACCCAGTAATGACCAGTCATGTAATACATCATATTGCTTCAATGAACCATAATATCCAACTTAAAAATGGTACATTGGATTCATGGAGATATAGCCTACGCTTGGCTCACTGTTGGATGGAAGGGATCTTGTTACCATAAAAAACTTCCGCACACATATAAATTCCTTTGTCCGCCAAGACATTGGTGAGCTATGATAGAAGGAGAATGGTTTCCGGCATATTTATCCAAGAGGGAATGGTTAGAACAATGTGAGAGATAATTGTGTGCTCCATTGGGAACAAGTTGCCAACACAGAAGCTGTCCTCACGATGATCAATGGTAAGATGGTTGCCATGCATACAGAAGGATTATAATGGCATTGGATAGTATCTTTACAGCAAGGGGAGGTACATGTACAGTAACTGAATCAGCATGTTGCACTTACATGCCAGACAGTTCAGTAAACATAACTAATCTGGTTGTACACATCAGGAAAGAGGTCGAGAAACTCAAAGACCCTGAACCATTTACCTTGGGTGGTTTGCTCTCAAGCTGGATAGGCTCTCTGGGAACATCGACCCTGGAAGGGATGATATTATTTTCATTGTGATGCTAGTGTTAGAAGTAATTGTATACCTGATCAAATACGGAAGTGCACATCTTTCTAAGTCCACAGGAGGAACTGCATCAGTGATGGCAGTTAGGGTAAGGAAGAAGAGATTCTGAAACTCAAAATACTTAGCTGCTTAGCTACATCAGTTTAATGGCCTTAGTTGATCCTTGGCCAACGGCCAAAATGATGGAGTGAGATAGGGAGGCTAATTAGGCTAGTAAACACATAACCATAGATTTAGAAACACTAACATGATACTAACTTTAGAATGAATGGTCTTGGGACTATGGGAATGTAAACCAGTCAGGGCTGTTGCCATAAAAGACAGCTCTGTATGATTAACAAATATTTCTCATTTAAAACATGTATTTTGAACTTATAAGATGGATGTGTTTTGCTTTTTGTTACATTTTGTGAAACTTCAGTCAGTGATAAAATACAGGGAGAGGGAAGGAACAATAGATTCACTGAAAGCAGTGATGCTATCAGCAGTGGTCAGGAACAAGATGGCTAGTAATGCTAGCCTCATGAATGGGGTCATAAACCTCTGAGAGGTAATGCAGGTGGCGAGCAGACATGAAGAATTTCTCAGGGTCAGATGAGAATCACGTGGATTCAATTCGGTGGGAATCATTCTCCCATTTCACTGTCCAGCATCCCATATTACTGGGCAACAGAAGGGAGGTAATGTCCATAATTTAATAACAAATGAAATCCCATTAGATCACGATGTACATTGTTGTTGGCTGGAGTTAATGACAGGATGATTACTGACTTTGTATTAATGTTTACTGGATAATGCCCACAGGAAAGGTGGGCAATATGATTTTGGATTTGTATAATTGCCTTCACAGCGGCGTTGTTCTTTAGTCTGATAACCGGCTGCCTGTATTCCAGACATTGAATGCATTGAATGCAGGGCTTCCTCATAGCGTTCTCCCATTCAATCATTTAGTTAAATAAAGTCACATCTTCAAAATCAGCACATGCATTTTGAGTCTTTGTATTAGCTTTAGTATTTTGAGAGAAACCCCCATCTACACCACTGTAACAATACTATTTACAAAATAACTTTTAAATTAATTTCACACAAATTATCCCTTCCATGAATGAATACATATGAGTATGAGAACATTTTCCTTCACAAAACAAAATGGAATACAAATTGCATCATCGGCCACTAGCAAGCTCCTATATCTCTCAAAATTTTAATTTGTTCACTTATTTTGTTTGATGAGCAAGGGAAAACTCTTTGAAAGAAAACGTTCAGAATGTCTAATAGTCTGCCTCTCTTCCCTTGTATTCATATAATTCCCCGAACTATTTTGAGATCTATCCTGTTTTCTCATCAATTCTGAAAGAGCACATTTCACCTGCACCAATTCTATAGTTTAACAGCATTTGTTTTTCTGCAACTTCCATCCCAGTACTGCTAGTGGTCTTCTATTTCATTTCCAAGAAACTGCCTTAAAAAGTCCCACATTGTTACAATTGAAACATTTAAATCTCTAAATGTCATTTCCACCCTTAGTACCTAACTTTCTGATCTGAGGTGAAATTTCCTGACTTTTCCCAACTGTTCCATCTCTTTCTTCACCATCTGTTTTCTTTCCCCCTTCCCATTTTCTATCCTTCTCTTATTTAAAAGAATTTAAAAAAAGGTTTGATTCTATGGACCAGTTAATAATCATCACCTAGTTCTGCTGCCTGTCTAGCTGTTTTAATTTTTTGTTCCACAACATGCATCCTAATAAAGAACAAAGAACAAAAACAGCCCGGGAAACAGGCCCTTCGGCCCAACGAGCCCGCGCCGCCATCTCAACACCACCAGTCCCCTCTCCACCCACGACCCTTGTCTAATGTTTTATGGCCATCCAGATTGAGGGAAACTGATTTAGGGACAATTTATTACTGCCAATCAGCCTAACAACACATCTTTGGGGTGTGGGAGGAAACCGGAGCACCCGGAGAAAACCCACGCAAGCACGGGGAGAATGCGCAAACTCCCACAGACACTGGCCCAAATCCATGGGTCTGCAAAGCAATCAGTGATAGTCACTGAACTGTCGTCTTGCCCAGTATCTGGTCCAGTTTAGGCACACACTAACGCCATGAAGCACTAGGCCAATCTCGAACAACCAAGAGCAGCCCCAGTACGACCCATCGCGTGTATGCCCCTCGTTGGACACAAGGCGGACCGACTTAAAACCTGTGAATGAAAAGGAAAAGAAAATTATTATTGTACCATATCCATTTATCTTACCAGGGATGCCCCAATGCTAATGACCCTTATTTAAAACAATCTCCTATATCCATCCATCTCCAACCCACTCATGTGCCTGTCTAAGTTACTCTTAAATGACTCTAGCATGTTTGCCTCCACCACCTTACTTGGCAGAGCATTCCATACCCCCACTACCCTCTGTGTGAAAAGCCTCCCTCTAATATCTGTGTTATACCTCTCCCCCCTCACCTTAAGTCCATGGCCCCTTGTCCTATGTGTCTCTACCACAGGAAATAGCTTACCTCTGTTTACTCTATCTATACCCTTCATGATCTTATATGCCTCTATTAGAGGTATCTTCAAGTTCCTCAAAAGAATCACCTCTTTAAAGCTTCATTTTTTTCTCTATCTTTAATATTTGAATCAAAATTATTTTGCTCTCTCAAATTGAATGAGTTTGTCCAGGCTGTTCTCTTGCATTTCAAAATTTCTCCCTGCATGCCCCAGGAACTGACCCATGTGCACTAAGGATAGCTTTCCTTACTTCATCATAATCTACAGATGCCTCTGCCAACAATGATGCATATACTTCATTAGTTCTACCTTCCAACCTACTTTGGAAAAGTAATGTCCAAATATATTTGGATCATTGGCTATTTTCTCAAAAGATGTCTCAGCGTGCCTTTCATTTAATTTTGGGCGGGCTTTTACATTTCTAAAGATCACCTATTTTCCTGTCAAGAACCATTTTCCTCCACTGTCTGCTCTGACCTTGCAGTTTCTACGGCCGGTTTGCAAAATTGGAAGTCTACCTTTCAGCTTTTCTCTGTCTTCCCTTGCGGATTGCTCCATTTCTCCTTTAAACTCCTTTCTCTTTCCTCTTGTTTCCTTTGAGAAGCTCTCTCCATTTCCCATTTCTGCATCACTAATTTCTTAATTTATATGTCATTTTGGAATTAGTAATTGAAATTTGTAATTGAAGATAAGCTAATTCAATTCCCTCACTTCATGAAATATTTGGTCCATCATAGAATCCCAATTGTAGAAGGAGGCTCTTTGACCCATCTGCACCGACTCCTTGGCTGCTTAAATCCTTGGTATTTAGGAAACTTTCCTGCTTCTGCATGCAACTCATTGCTTGAGATTTATCTACTTCTGGCACCGTTATTACTAACCGCTGGACCTCAATGTTTTGCTTGCTTTTAACTCCTGGGTGCGTTGCTCAGCGCTGTCTCTTAGCATCGCCATTTTGATTGCTTTCTTGAAAGGCAACTCAGACTCAGCCAACTGTTTCCTTTGTATAGTTTTCACACCGCATACCAAATGACCTCTTAACATCTTGTTTAAAGTAGACCCAAAGTCACAATGTTCTGCAACCTGCTTCAGTTTCACAGTGAAGGCTGCAATGGTTTCTCCTAGCTCTCTCTGTTGAGTTAAACCTATACCTTTGTAGTGTTCTGGTGGCTTTAGGATGGTAGTGTCCCTTTGCTAGCTCAACTGGCTCTGCAAATATCTTTATGTCAGGAGCATCCAGGGACGTTAAACTTTGGATGAAGTTATGCACCACATGCATTAAGTAAAATGACTTTCTTCTTTTCCTCCCCCTCTATTCCATTACCTCTGCCCCTGAAAAAATACTTGAACTGCTCCACATTCTGCTGATCTTTCTCGATACCCGAGCTATGACTGGAATGCTACATTCATCACCCTCTCCTTTGCTTCTCTATAGATGCTTTGTCTGTGTAGCACACAAGAAACAATATTTTTCACTGTACACTAATATATGTGATAATAAACCAAATCATTCTGTACCCAGTTCTCAGTAGTCATGCCAATGGTTTCCAGCTTCCCAAACAGAGGCACACCTGCTCCCTCTTTTACAGGCTTGGAATGATATGATGCAGTCTTCAGTTTTGTAACCATATTCTTTCCAAATTCACGATGGCACAGCGGTTTGCACTGCTGCCTCACAGCGCCAGAGACTGCGGTTCAATTCAAGCCTTGGGTCACTGTCTGTGTGGAGTTTGCACTTTCTCCCAGTGTCTGCGTGGGTTTCCTCTGGGTGCTGTGGTTTCCTCCCACAGTCCAAAGATGTGTGGGTTAGATTGATTGGCTATGCTAAATTGACCCTAAATGACGGTTACAGGAATAGGGCCTGGTGGGAATGAGGTCAGTACAGACTCAATGGGCCAAATGGCCTCCTTCTGCACTATAGGGATTCTATGATATTCCTCTCTGCAAACAAAGTCACTCTGATTTACCTCATTGCCAATATACTAATTGTAAGGATTGACGACTACCCGTTAGTATAATGAAGTACAATGGTTTATTTACAAGCAGATGGATATACACAGAGTACTTCCACAATGTTAACACTTCTAGGATCTGTTCTGGCTGTGAAAACTCACATTCTGCATCAAGATCCCTGCCTTTGCTCCCCATTGAGTGATCAGGTCAAAGGGGCCAGCTACTACATTTTTGAACAGCAATTACTTCTTTCCACCAACATCAATGCTATAAACACTTCCACTTCAACAATGAGCCACGTTAAAATTGGCAGTTTCCATCACAGATATGATAGCAGTTTATAATGGGAAAAGTAAATTTAGGCACACAACTTTCAATATATTGTAAGAGTTACAAGAAAACTGAATCAGATTTCTAAATCATACAAAATACTATTTTAAATATACTGAAGGTATTGTCTTTTTAGCTACAATAACATCCCATCAATGCACGAGAAAGAGACAGCAAGAACACTCAATTCATGAAAAGCAGCATTCTTCTCCCTTAAATCTATTTTAATTCCATGGTAGGATGTTCAGATAATGAACTTTAGGATTTCAGTCTGTGAAGAAAAAGATTGGTGAGGCCAAATACAGGTCCCTTAGAGTCAGAAACAGGAGAATGTGTAATGGGGAATGAAGAAATGGCTTACCAACAAAATATATACTTCCATCTGTATTCACAAAAGAGGACACAAATATCAGAAATGTTGGGGACCACAATGAGGGGACGAAACTGAAGCAAATTACAAGTAGGGAAATGGGGACATTTATAGATTGAAAATTGATAAATCTCAAGGGTCTGATAATCTACATCCCAGAGTACTTAAGTGGGAATAGAATCATGTTGCATTGGTGGTCATCTTCCGAGATTATATAGATGATGGAACAGTTGCTACTGTTTGGATGGTAAGTAACGTAACCCCAATATTTAGAAAGGGAGGTAGAGAGAAAAACAGATAATTCTAGATCAGTCAGCCTGATGTAAGTAGAGGAGAAAATGCTAGGGACCATTATAAAAGATTTGATTGCAGAACACCTGGAAAATAATGACATGATCAGACAGAGTCAGCATGAAAGTACGATAGAGAAATCACGCTTGGCATATCCATTAGAATTCTTCGAGGGTGTAACTAGTAAAATTGATGAGGGGGAGCCAGTGGGTGTGGTTTACTTGGGCTTTCAGAAGACTTTTGATAAGATTCCACCTAAGAGATAAGCTTGTAAATTAAAGTGCACGGGACTGATATATTGAGATGAATAGGGAATTGGTCGGCAGACAGGAAACAAAGATTAGGAATAAATGGTTTTTCAAGTGGCAGGCAGTGACTAGTGGGGCACCACAGGGATCAATGCAAGGACACCAGCTATTCACAATGTGCGTTAATGATTTAGATGAGGTAACTAAATTTAATATCTCCTAATTTGCAGATGACACAAAGACAGACATAAGGGTGAACTGTGAGGAACAGAGATCCTTCAGTATGATTTGGACAAGCTATTTACCATTTATATAGATGATCTGGAGGAGGGAACCGAGTGCAGGGTGTCGAAATTTGCTGATGACACCAAGATTGGGGGAAAGGCAAATTGTGCGGAGGGTGTGGAGAGTCTGCAGAAGGATCTAGATAGGCTGGGCGAATGGGCCAGGAAATGGCAAATGGAATTTAATGTTGGCAAGTGTGAGGTGGTCCACTTTGGTAGGAAGAATGGTAGGAAGGACTATTACTTACGTGGCGAAAAACTGCAGCAGGCGACGGTGCAGAGGGACCTCGGGGTCCTTGTGCATGAGTCGCAAAAAAAAAACCCAGCTTGCAGGTGCAGCAGGTGGTCAGAAAGGCGAATGGGATGCTGGCCTTCATAGCGAGGGGGATTGAATATAAAAGTAGGGAGGTCTTGCTGCAGCTGTATAGGGCATTGGTGAGGCCGCAGCTGGAGTACTGTGTGCAGTTTTGGGCGCCGCACCTGTGCAAGGATATTTTGGCCCTGGAGGGAGTGCAGAGGAGGTTTACTAGGCTGATACCGGAGTTGAGGGGGTTGAGCTATGAGGAGAGGCTGAATAAACTAGGCTTGTACTCGCTAGAGTTTAGAAGAATGAGGGGAGATCTCATTGAGACGTATAAGATGATGAATGGGATGGATAGGATAGAGGTGGAGAGACTCTTCCCGCTCAAAAAAGACAGTAGGACTAGGGGGCACAGCCTCAAGATAAAGGGGAGGCGGTTTAGAACGGAGTTGAGGAGGAACTTCTTCACTCAAAGGGTGGTGAATCTCTGGAATTCTCTGCCTGTTGAAGTGATGGAGGCTGCCTCGCTAAATATTTTTAAGAAGCGGGTTGATGGGTTTTTGATAAGAGAGGGGATTAAGGGTTATGGGGAGAGGGCGGGAAAGTGGAACTGAGCCACAACAGATCAGCCATGATCTTATTGAATGGCGGGGCAGGCTCGAAGGACTAGATGGCCTACTCCTGCTCCTATTTCTTATGTTCTTAAGTTGAGTGACTGGTTTCAGTTAGGTGGTTATATTCCAAACTAGATCCTGCAAAAAATATAACCCTACAAAAATAATTACTTTTAATACAATCATAGAATCCATGGAATGCAGAAGGAGTTCATTTGGCCCATCAAGCCTGTACCAACAACAATTCTACCCAGGCCCTATCTCCATAACTTATGCATTTACCCTGCCAATCTCCTGACACCAAGTGCAATTTAGTATGGCTAGTCACCCTAACCCACACATCTTTGGAGTGTGGGAGGAAACTGCAGCATCCATAGGAAACCCACACAGTCAGGGAGAGAATTTGCAACTCCACGCAGCCAGTGACCTAAGGCTGGAATTGACCCTGGTCCCAGGTACTGTGAGGCAGCAGTACCAACCACAATATATATAGTTATTTGAGGCTTTGATCAGACTTGTGGAAAAAGAGTGGGGTAACTTTCTAAATATTTTTAAAGTTATGATTCTGCTAGATGGAAACATTATCTACCCTGTGGGAAAAAGTGCAACTAGAAACTATTGATATATATTAGTCACCAAAAAATATAACGGAAAATTCAGGAGAAATTACTTTATACACAGAGTTTTGAGGAAGTGGAACTTACTAACAAGTATACCGGTTTGGATACTGTTTGGGGAGTGAGGGGGGGGAAAAGAGTGTGGAATTGCCTATCAGGGGATGGCAAGGGCAGCAGTCAGAGAGGTGGCACTACAGGGAGGATCAAAGTACAGTAATAATAGGGACTCTATAGTCAGAGTCACAAATAGGCATTTGTGTCTGCAAAAGAAACTCCAGGATGGTATGTTGCCTCCCTGGTGCCAGGGTCTAGAATGTCTCTGAGCAGGTATAGGACATTCCTAAAAGGGAGGGTGAGCAGCCAGAGGTCATGGTACACACTGGTACTAATGACATAAACAGAAGTGAAGAGTGAAGAGGTCCTGAAAAGGGAGTTCAGTAGTAAGTTGTAAAGCAGGGTTGTAATCTCAGGATTACTCCTGTGCTATGTGCCAGTGAGGCTTAGAATCATACAGTTAAATACATGGCTAAAAAGCTGGTGTGGGGAAGAGGGATTCAGATATGTAGATCATGGGGATGTCTTCCAGGACAGGTGGGACCTGTACAAGGACAGCAGGTTGCTTCTAAACTGGAAGGCATCAATATTTTGCAATGTCACTCAGGAGGTTTAAACTGGTGTGGCAGTGGAAGGGGTGGGAGCGGGGGGTGGGTTAATCAGAACAGTAGGTCAGCAAGTGAAATGACTGAGGAGGAGTTAGAGTCTGTGGTCAGTGAGGCTAAGAGGAAGTACTGACGGAGAGGTTATTGAACATGGCGGGACCGGCAGTCTGAAGTGTGTTTGTTTTAACATGAGGAGTATGACAGATCAGGCTGATGAACTTGGAGCTTGTACTAGTACACATAACTATGATGTTGTAACTATTACAACTTGATTGAGAGGGTTACAAGACTGGCAGCTTAATACTCCAGGATTTAGATGTTTCAGGCATGATAGAGGTTTACCAGGATGTTGCCTGGTATGGAGGGTCTCAGCTATGAGAGATTGGGTAGACTGGGGTTGTTCTCCCTGGAAAGACGGAGATGAGGAGAGACCTAATAGAAGTGTACAAAATTATGAAGGGTATAGATAGGGTGAACAGTGGGAAGCTTTTTTCCAGGTCGGAGGTGACGATCACAAGGGGTCACGGGCTCAAGGTGAGAGGGGCAAGGTTTAACTCAGATATTAGGGGGACATTTTTTTTTTTACACAGAGAGTGGTGGGGGCCTGGAATGCACTGCCAAGTAGAGCGGTGGAGGCAGACACGCTGGGATCATTTAAGACTTACCTGGATAGTCACATGAGCAGACTGGGAATGGAGGGATACAAACGAATGGTCTAGTTGGACCAATAAGTGGCATAAGCTTGGAGGGCCGAAGGGCCTGTTTCCTGTGCTGTACTGTTCTTTGTTGACAGAGAAGGATGTAAAAGGGACGGGTGAGCTGCGTTACTGATGAAAGAGTATTATAGCTGCACTGCAAGAGGATACCTCGGAGGGCTCATCCAGCCAGCCCAAATGGGTAGAGATCAGAAATAGGAAGGGTGCAATCACTTTGATGGGGTTGTACTACAGACCTCCCAACAGCCAGAGGGAGATAGAGGAACAAATATGTGGACAGATTATGGAAAAATGTAAAAACAGTAGGGTTGTTCTGATGGGTGATTTTAACTTCCCCCAAGGCATTTTACACATATTTAAGGAGCAAGAAGGTAGCTAGGGAAAGGACAGGTGCACTCAAGGACAAAGGAGTGAACTTATGCATGAGCCAGAGAAAGTGGGCAAGGTCCTTAACAAATACTTTGCATCTGAATTCACAAAGAGAGAAGGACATGGTGGATGATGTGACTAGAGAGGGATACTTTGATACTCTAAGGCATGTCAATATGAAAAAGGTGTTTTAGAAAGCATCAAGGCAAATGAGTCCCAGGGATTTGATGGAATCTATCCCAGAATACTGAGGAACGAAATTGATGGGGCCTTTTACAAAATTTTTGTATTCTCTTCAATCACTGGAGAGGTCCCAGAGGACTGGAGAATAGCTAATGTTGTTCCTCTGTTTAACCAGGGCAACTAATGATAGAAACAAACATAGAAAATCAAAGGAAGTTATCTGGCCCTTCAAGCCTGCTCTGCCATTCCTATTGATCATGGTTGATCATCAAATTCAACACCCTGATGTAACTTGTCCCCCCGTCATATCCCTTGAGCCCCAAGTGCTATATCTAATTTCTTGAAATCACACAATGTTTTGGCCTCAACTACTTTGTGGTTGTGAATTCCACACACATGCACCACTTGGTGAAGAAATATTTCCTCACCTCAGTTCTAAGAGGTTTACTCCATATCCTCAAACTATGACCCCTACTTCTGGGCACCCCCAACATGAGAGACATTGTTTCTGAATCTACCCTGTCTAATTCTATTAGAATTTTATAAGTTTATATGAGATCCCCCCCATCACTCTTCTAAACTCCAATGAATACAATTATAACCTAGTCTCTCCTCATATGACAGACCTGTCATTCCCAGGAATCATCCTGCTAAACCTTTGCTACATTCCCTCTATAGCAAGGGCATCCTTCCTCAGATGAGGACATCAAAACTGCACACGTTGCAACAGGTGTGGCCTCACCAACACCCTGTACAACTGTGGTAAAACATTTCTATTCCTATATTCAAATCCTCTTGCTATGAAGGCCAACTTACTATGTGCCTACTTTACTGCCTGCTGTACCTGCTTGCTTACTTTCAGCAACTGATGCATGAGGACACCAAGGCCTTGCTAAGTGTCTACCTTTCTCAATTTATGCCCACTCAAATAATAATTTGCCTTCTTATTTTTGCTGCTGAAGTGGATAATCTTACATTTATCCGTATTATACTGCCTCTGCCATGCACGTGCCCACTCACTCAACTTGTCCAAATCACACTGAAGCATCTCTGCAGCCTCCTGACAGCTCACCCTCCCATCCAATGTTGCATCATCTGCAAATTTGGAGATAATACATTTATCATTATATAATTGAGGTACGAGCACAGATCCCTGGGGTACCCCATTAGTCACTCCTGCCAAAGACCCATTTATGCCAACTTTGCTTCCTATCTGCGAACCAGCTTTCTATCAAGTACTACCCACAATCCCATTCGCTTTGCTTTAACTTTCCACAGTAGCCTGTTACCTGAGACCTTGTCGAAAGCCTTCTGAAAGTTTAAATAAACCACATCCACTGGTTCTCCTTGGTCAACTCCACTTCTACAGCCTCAAATAATTCCAACAGATTTGTCAAGCACAATTTCCCCTTTGTAAATCCACGCTGACTTTGTCATTTCATTTTGTTAGGCTCAATAGTCAATGTTTCAACAAAATTCCTTGTTTTCTCTCTACCTCCCTTTAGCTACCCAACAATCTGTAGGGACCAGTCCAGTGTGCAAAGAATTTTGGAAAGTGACCACAGTGGAACCAATATTTCCAGTGCCACTGCATTTAATACTCTGGGATGAAGATCATCAGGCCCTGGAAGTTAATCCCTATTTAATCCCATCAATCTGGGAAGTTACAGGCTGGTGAGCCTTACATCAGTGGCAGGGAAACTATTGAAGAAGATTCTTTGGGACAGGATTAAATACACTTGAAAAAAAAATGGACTTATTAGCAAGAGGCAGTGTGGCTTTGTGCGGGGAAGGTCATGTCTCATGAACTTGATTTTGTTTTGAGGAAGTACTGAAGGCAGGGCTATGGGTGTTCTCTACATGGACTTTAGCAAGGCCTTTGACAAGGTCCCTCATGGCAGCTGATACAGAAGGTGGAGTCGCATAGGATTTGCAGTGATCTGGTAAGATGGATATTGAATTGGCTTGGTCATAGAAAAACATCCTCCCACCGCTACTGTCTTCTGACTGGAGAGCTGTATTCATGTGTGTTCCACAGGGTTCAGTGCTGGCTCCCTTGTTGTTTGCAATGTATATAAATGATTTGGAGGAGAATGTAGGTCGTCTGATTATTAAGTGTGCAAATGACAGAGTTTGGGAGAGGTTGCGAATTGTGAAGAGGATTTCCAGAGAATACAGTAGGATATAGATTGGCTGGAGATTTGAGTGGAGAAATATCTGATGGAACGTAATCTGGACCAATGCGACGTAATGTATTTTGTTGCCTAATGCTGAAGGGAAATAGACACTAAATGGCAGAACCCTTAAAAGCATTAACATGCAGGGGGACCTAGGTGTACAGGACCACAGTTCCCTACAAGTGGCAACACAAGTAATAAGGTAGTTAAGAAGGAATATGGTATGCTGGCCTTCTTTGGTTGGGGCATAAACTATAAAAATTGGCAAGTCATGTCGCAGCTGAATCAAACTTTAGTTAGGCCATATTTGTAATATTGCATATAGTTCTCGTCACCATACTACCAGAACGATGTGAAAGCTATGGAGAATGTACAGAAAAGGTTTCCCAGGAAACCTGGTTGACGGTATTAACTATGAGGACAGTTTGGACAAATTTGGTTTGTTTTCACTTCAACATTGGAGGCTGAGTGACAACCTGATAGAAGTTTACAAAATTATGAGAGGCATGGATAAAATGGATAGTCGGAGTCTTTTTCCTACAGTACAAATGGCAATTGCTAGGGGACAAAGGTTTAAGCTAAAAAGGGGGAAAGTTTAAAGAGATGTGAGAGGCAAGTTTTTATTTTAAACAGAGAGTGGTAAGTGGAGTGGTAGAAGCAGACACAATAGCAATATTTAAGAGGTATCTTAACAGAATAGGAACAGAGAGATACAGTCTGCATAGGGGCAAAATGTCTTTAGTTTGGAAAGGCATTATGTGTCAGTGCAGGCTTGGTGGGCCGAAGGGCCTTTCCTGTACTGTACTCTTCTTTGTCCTACCACGGGAGTTGATTTAAGCAAGAAGTGTAGATACATTTAAGGAGAAGTTAGACAACATTTGAGGGAAAAGTGAAGAGGGTTATTTTGATAGATAATTGGGATGTGAGGAGACTCAAGTGAAACATAAATGCCAGCATGGACTAGTTGTGTCCATTTCCGTATAGTCTATGTTATGTAATCCTTTGCAATTGTCTCATTTTGAGAGAGGGAAACATACAAAAATTGAAAATCTGAACTTGAGACTTGATTCAACTTGAAACTAATCAAATTTGTCAATTCAAAACCTCTTAAAATTCCAAAATAGTGACGTCAAAACTAGTTTCCCTGAACTGCTTGATGCAATTTGGGAGACTTATGATTTTACCTATGCATACAAGAATCTCTTTCTTAATCTCTCCACAAGTAGCTATCTTCAATCACAAATTAGCTGGCATTACTTTTGCCTCTGAGTCTAATTCCCATTCCAGCAACTTCAACACATAATCCAGTTCTGAAAGGATTGTGTGTGTTGGTGGAAGCGTTGTTGTTGAGATGAGATATTGCCTGGTATTTAAGATAGCCACAAAAGACAACATGGCATTTTTCAAAGATGCCCTGACCAACATTTTGCCTTCAAACATCACCAAAAGAGCTTGGTTATTTACCTAGTTTATTGTTTGGTGTGACCCTGCTGTGCACAAATTAATGTGTTTGTGTACAATATAAGGGTGACTACATCCTCAAAGGCATTCACTGGAGCATGAAGCTCTTCAGCTCAGAGGAAATGGGTTCTAAATAAATGAATGTCTCCCCCTTTGTCACAAGTGGATTTTGTTTTCTTTTTAATCCATAAATATTAATAAAAATACTAATTCCTCATGTGAAGTTAAATATATTTTCTTGTATCTAAAGCTAAAAAGTACTCCAAAGGTATTACACTGTACCAAAAGTGATAAAAATATATTTATATACTAAGCCACAGTATTTACAATACTCATAAATAATCACAAATGTCAGAGATCTCCATGTTTAGAATTATATGCACCATTATATACTGTATCAAAAAAGGAAGAATTTAAATATTTTAGTCAAAATGTTGGTAACAATTTTGCACTTTAAACATTTAGTTAAATTCGTACATTAGGTACTTTTCTTAAACAAAACAGTATTCATGCAATAGGACCACAAAGTAAGTGTTATAGTGTTCACACAAGAAAATACAGGCCAGGTTTTCCAGCAGCAGCAGTGGCTCAGTATTTGCTGCCGACAGGATCTTCCACTCCCAAAGGCAATGGGGTTTTCACTGGCTTGCAAGTCGCGCTGTCTACCAATATAATTGAAATACACAATTCAACCACTTGGTGATGCCCTGTCCATGCATTTTAAAGTTACCAAATCATCATACATATTCAATTAATCTCCCATCCACAAGGAGGAAACTGAACTAGGAGAAAAAAATTATAGTGTTTGCACTGTTACAGGATAGAGAAGTGACAAATGTTCTGCTCCTTTAATGGGTAGCCTCCTGGTTGTATAGTGCTGTACGACCTCAGGAATGCTGTCAAATGGAAGACTGTTCTCTCCCAAGATGTATTTATCTTTGGTTTTGGTCAGTTTCATGTGCATGAAACCTCGGCTGCTCCTGTAAGTAAGCAGAATTACAAAGAATGATCAACCGCAGTTCACTGTGATTTGGCTGCAGCATAATCTCATTCTAACATGACCACCTAGAAGTTACACTCCAAACCATTCACCATCTGACTTGCAAATATATTGCCATTCCCTCATTACCAATGGGTCAAAATCCTGAAACTCCCTTCCTAACAGCACTGTGGGTGAATCTACATCACATGAAATGCAGCAGTTCAAGACGACAGTTCACCATCACCATCTCAAGAGTAATGAGGAATGGATACTAAATTCAGGCCTAGCCAGTGACATCCACTTGGCCTGAATGAATAAAAAAAATGTTCACTTCCTAAATTCAAATTTGATAAATTGTTTTGAGATAGAAAGATCAAAAAGGCTATTTTGTGCAGGCTGGAATTGAATGCAGGTCCCTGACGCGGAGGCAGCAGTGCTAACTTCTGTGCTACCATTAAATGGCCTCCTGTGATCCACGAGTGTAAGTGCCCTCAGTATCCCTGTCATTTCACCCCTCTGTTGCTCCGGTATGTCACTTTGAACCCACATGCCACCTGGTTGGTTCCCAACATCCTGGACTCCCAACATCATCCTCAAAACCCTCATCATCACCCTTAGCAGAACACTCCCTGCATAGGTGCAGAAATTTGCCAATGTCCTTAACCTCTGACCTGTCAGACATTCATCTAACAATATCTCCTTTTGTATCCCTGCATAAAATAGCCTGTAACAGGAACAAGAGAAAAGACGAGTGATGATATGCCTGAGTCAAGGTTTCTGACACCCATACTAGAGCTTGCAAGGGAGGGCCAGGAGCGGGCCTGCACAAAGAACGAGATTGGCCTGTGACAGAGAAGTGATGAGCTCCTGCACCTTCGTCCAGACGACCAGTCTCAAGTGAGTTATTTATTGCCCAAAACATTGACCAGGCCATGCACTAAAACCTTGCCTTGCAGCGTCAAATCGATGAGCCTCGGCCATCACCCTCAAGAGCACTTCAGAGGAGATCTCTGAGGAAAACACTGAAGGTGCATCACGGTTTTCATCCACACCATTTACCATTGCAGAGACAATCACCTTGGTGGGTGAACTTAGAACACAGGCTTCTGGGGGTCACTATCTGGTGAGTGCCGCACTATGTCTGATGCATATCAGGATGTTTGTTGTATCCCAAGGACTCAGCTGTATCCAGCCAGCCAGGTGTCATGCCTCTGGACATTTTCCTCCCTCAGTTGCTGAAGGTGCAAAGGCAGAGCTGGGAACACCAAGATGGGCTGTCAGTAACATTCCTGAGACTGCAAGGCTGAATGGAGGAGTCCCTGAGCCTTCAATTACAGGATATTTTGCTGGCATCCTTAGCACTCAGACTCACACTGGTGACCACAGTGGAAATCCTGGGGCAACACGTCAGAGCCATGACTGGTGAATTCTAAAGCATAGTTCAGTTTCCAAGACCATGGCTGAGGGCTTTGACATCATGGTGCAGACACTGGCAGGCCTCCAGGATTGGCAGCACCAGGTGATGTTGAAGCTTCTGCAGCTCACTCCAGCTGCCAATCTGTCCCATGGAGCAACCCAGGGACCCATGAGCAGCCAGAGAGAGGACGAAGCACTAGAGCCCAACCCAGGTTCTTCCACCCAGGAGACTCTGGGGGTGACCAACTCTTCTGACACCACCACCACCCCCTTTTCCTGATGGCGGTGCAGGCGAAAGAGGTTAAAACAGCTGCATCAATGCCACCCAAAAATTGGTTGGGGCTTTCCAGCAGACATCCGCCAGAACATCTCCAGCAACAGGGCATGGAAGGCAGCAAGCTGCTGCCACTTCTGACATGTGTTCCAGGAACACATGCAGACATAGTGGGAGGGCTCGAAAGATCAAGTTTTAGGAACACAGAGTGGAATGGATGAAATTAGGCACCAGTAGATAGGGTTCAAAATCAATTGTCACATCAGCATTAGTCACCTTATTAAAAGCTGTTGTTGTTCATAATCTTAAGGCCTCACTGTCTTTTACCCTTCCTCCACTGGGATAGGCTCTTATCGCACTCGTCACAGCTTTTCTCACATGCCCTCAATGCAAGGCGAATGGTAAGGCTCACTCAAACCAAGTAACATATATCCTAAAAGAACTCGACCATCATCAGTGAACCCTAGACTTGGCCCCTAGAGCTCCAAGACACAGGGGTGTGGCTCCAATCCTCACTCGCACATGATCCAGGGAGTCTGCGTGCCGACAGCAGACAGATTAGGAGTCAGGCATAAGCAAAAGCTGAGGAACATCAGAACTTTCCTCACTGCAAGATACCATCACCCTGTTCTGGCAGAGGCAGGCACAGAATAAAAAACACAGCTGTGGTGCGGGGGCCCCAGAGAATGGGGTGGGGCCCCCAATCAGAGGTGGCTGTGGGGGCACCAGAGTCTGGAAGCTCAATTTGCTGATGGCCTCCCTTGAGCCTATTGGCAGGCAATCAAAAACATCAGCATCTGATTAGTGGAAAGCACTGCCCCAGTTAAGTGATGGTGAATAGTTCAGACAAGTCTCTGATTGTCCGATCAGACAGACTTATGTTAGGAAAGCAACAGCCTTTTGACATTCAGGCAGACAAACTCATGCAACCTTGACTCTACATTGCAGATTCGTACCCCAAAGCTTTCAGTGAGGACTGAGGTGGCAGCACTGGCCAATGGGGGAGGCTCTCAACCCCCAGGCCAGTGCTAAGGGTAGCTAGGTGACCAACCAACCAAAGAAAGAACAGGGGCTAGGTTAGATAGCTGGTGGAAGCATCCAGGACATACCAGGGCTAAGCAGCTAGGTGGAAACATGTGCTGTCATTGAAGCTCAAGGTTGGGCTGCCTGATCAAGAGATGAGTGGGAGGTGCAAGAGCCAAGCAGATGCTAAGGTGGTTGTCAGGGACCAGCAGGGTGACTTGACCAGAGGCCACGGCTGACAGCAAGAGGGGTGGCTAGCAACCAGATGGGCAAAGATGAGACAGGAGGCCAGGTCAGATAACCAGTATAGCTGACTGTTTAGATCAAAGGGAGCTGTTGCAACGGGGGCAACTTGACCCCCAAGCCACGGCTGAGGGCAGCAGACAAGTCACGTCACCAGGGATGTGGCATGATGTCCCCAGAGGCCCTGGTGCAGAGGCACGAGCCCAAAAGTCCGCCTCTGGATTCTGACAGGCTGTTTGAATGGTTACTGGTCCCGAGTGCAGCGTCTGCTAAGCGTCTCTGTAAACATTGAGCGCTACTGGATCCTCTGTTGCAGGTTCTGGGTTGCAGCTGTTGTGTCCAAAACATTCCCTCCCCTGCACACAACCTTTAATCCTGCATTCGTATATTATATATGTATATATCGTAATGATTTAAATGAGGGAACTAAATGAAATATCTCAAATTACAGGTGACACAAAGCTGGACGGGAGGTCGAGCTGTGAGGAGGATTCAAAAATGCCTCAATGTGATTTGGACAAGCTGAATGAATGGGCAAATATAGTATGATTTGAAATGCTGGCGTTGAACTGGGGTAAACACAGTAAGAAGTCTCACAAGACCAGGTCAAAGTCTAACAGGTTTATTTGGTAGTAAAAGCCACTAACTTTCGGGGCTCTGCCCCTTCGTCAAGTGAGTGGGGAGTCTGATCACAAACTGAGCATATAAAGGCACACACTCAAGTTTACACAATACTAATTAGAACGCGAGTCATTACAGCTAATCAAGTCTTAAAGGTGCAGAAAATGTGAGTGGAGATAGCATTAAGCATGGGTTAAAGAGATGTGTACTGTCTCCTGACAGGACAGTAAGTGAGATTTTGCAAGCCCAGCCAAGTCATGGGGGTTACAAATAGTGTGACATGAACCCAAGATCCCGTTTGAGGCCATTCTCATGTGCGAAACTTGGCTATCAGTCAGTTTCTGCTCAGCAACTCTACACTGTCATATGTCGTGAAGGCTGCCTTGGAGAACATTTACCTGAAGATCAGAGGCCGAATGCCCGTGACCGCTGAAGTGTTAGCCAACAGAGAGAACAGTTGTGCCTGCTGATTGTCGAGCGGTATTCATTCATCTATTGTCGTAGCGTCTGCTTGGTCTCCCCAGTGTACCATGCCTCGGGACATCCTTTCCTGCAGCGTTGGTCGAGTTGCAAGAGTTCGTGCCGTGTACCTGGTGGATGGAATTCTCACATGAGATGATGGCATCCAGGTCGATGATCTGGCATATCTTGCAGAGGTTGCTGTGGCAGGGTTGTGGTCACTGTTCTCCTGAAGGCTGGGTATTTTGCTGTGGACAATGATCTGTTTGAGGTTGTGTGGTTGTTTGAAGGCAAGAAGTGGGGGTATGGGGATGGCCTTGGTGAGATGTTCATCTTCATCAATGAGATGTTGAAGGCTCGAGAAGATGTCATAGCTTCTCTGCCTAGAGGAAGTACTGGACGATGAAGGGTACTCTGTCTGCCGGGTCCCGTGTTTGTCTTCTGAGGAGGTTGGTGCGGTTTTTCGCTGTGGCATGTTGGAACTGTCGATTGATGAGTCGAGCGCCATATCCTGTACTTATGAGGGCAGCTTTCAGCGTCTGGAGGTGTCTGTTGTGATCCTCCTCATTTGAGCAGATCTTGTGTATACGGAGGGCTTGTCCGTAGGGGATGGCTTCTTTAACATGTTTAGGGTGGAAGCTGGAGAAGTGGAGCATCATGAGGTTATCTGTGGGCTTGCGGTACAGAGGTGACCATCCTCAACGGGGATGCGTGTGTCCAAGAATGCAACGGTTCCAGAGAATAGACATAGTGAGTCTGATGGTGGGATGGAACTTGTTGGTGTCATCATATAGTTGTTTCAGTGATTGTTCACCGGGGTCTTCAACATGTCATTGATGAAGACAAAAATCTCGCCAAGGCCATCCCCACACCCTGACTTTTTGCCTTCAAACAACTGCACAACCTCAAATAGACCATTGTCTGCAGCAAACTACCCAGCCTTTAGGAGAACAGTGGCCGTGACACCACACAAACCTGCCACAGCAACCTCTGCAAGATGTGCCAGATCATTGACACGGATGCCATCATCTCACATGATCCACCAGGTACACCATCCACCAGGTACACGGTACATACTCTTGCAACTCGGCCAACGTTGTCTACCTGATACGCTGCTGAAAAGAATGCTCCGAGGCATGGTACACTGGGGAGACCATGCTGACGCTTCAACAACAGACGAACGAACACTGCTCGACAATCACCAGGCAAGACTGTTCCCTTCCTGTTGGCGAGCACTTCAGCAGTCATGGGCATTCGGCCTCTGATCTTCGGGTATACATTCTCCAAGGTGGCCTTCATGACATACGACAGCGCGGAGTCACTGAGCAGAAACTGATAGCCAAGTTCCGCACACAAGGACGGCCTCAACCGGGATCTTTGGTTCATGTCACACTATTTGTAACCCCCATGACTTACCTGGCCTTGCAATATCTCACTTACTGTCCTGTCTGGAGACAATACACATCTCTTTAACCCATGCTTAATACTATCTCCACTCACATTGTCTGCACCTTTAAGAATTAACTATAAAGACTCGCATTCTAATCAATATTCTGTAAACTGAGTGTGTGCCTTTACACGCTCCGTTTGTGATCTGAACTCCCCACTCACCTGACAAAAGGGCAAAGCCCCGAAAGCTAGTGGTGTTTACTATCAAATAAACCTGCTGGACTTTTGAGACTTCTTACAAATGTAGTATAACATGGAGAGATGTGATGCTATCCACTTAAGTAGCAGAAGCTGAAAGACAGATTATCTGAATGGTTATAAATTGAGAGGGGAATGTGCGACAAGTCCAGGGGGTTCTTGTACTGCAGCTGTTGAAAGTTAGAATGCAAGTGCAGGACACGGTGAAGATGGTAAATGGTATATTGGCATGCATAGTGAGAAGATTTGAATACAGAAGCAGGGATATCTTGCTGCAATTATACAACATCTAGGAGAGGCCACACCTGAAATAGTGCATATAGTTTTGGTCTCCTTAACTGAGGAAGAATGCTCTTGCTATAGAGGGGGTGCACAGGAGGTTTACCAGACTGATTCCTTGGATGGCAGGACTGACATATACAAGCAGACAACAAGTTGATTAGGATTATGTTTTGCTGGAGTTTTGAAGAATGAAGATGGATCTCATAGACACCTATAAAATTTTAACAGGACAAGGTAGGGTAGATGTAAGGAAGGAGGTTACTGATGGTCAGGGCTGTCAAGAAGCAGGAGTCACATCTAAGAGTAGACCTTTCAGTGCTATGTTAATGAGTATTTTCTTCACGCAGAGAGCATGCAATTATTTACCACAGAAAGTAGTTGAGACCTAAACACTATGTTTTCAAGGAGGAGTTAGATATAGCTTATAGCTCTTGGGACAAAGGGATCAAAAGATATGGAGCAAGATTGGATTAGGGTATTTAGTTGGATGATCAGCCATGATCATATTGAATGGCAAAGCAAGCTCGAAAGGCCAGATGGCCTTCCCCTGCTCCTATTTTCTATGTTTCTATCTCTTTACACCTCTGTCCTTGACTTTGAGAACGTGGGCAGTTGACAGTGTTTTCTTTAAACATTCTGCACTGAGTAATTCTATTATGAGGTTTCTGACAGGAGGAAATAGTTTCAATATTAAATTCTCTCTTTTGCTCCTCACCCACTCTTCTCTGCTTCCTGTCTCCCTCAATCCTGAGGAGCAGCACTGAAAGCATTTCTGCTTCCTTGCGCACACAGAGGCCTTTGCTATTGGAGAGATGAAACCGCAATGCAGCCTGCTTCGGTGCAGAGAATGGGGAAGAGAAAGGTGGTGCGGGATGGGGGTCGGGATAGGGGTACAGACCCGTCAAAGTTTGGAATAGTTTACACACAGCAATAGCAACTTAGCAGTGGTCCAACCAGAAGTTGAGGGTCTTGATTAACTGACTGATTTCATGCCTTCAATTTTTCCTTCACTGGGTGACATTGGAGGGGCGGGGCGGTGGATTTTCTGGCCATGCATGGCCCAAGACCAGGAACATTGCAATTGGCAATCTCAGACATAAATCCTGTTTCTGGCTCCTTAGTAGATTTTAAAGCCATGGTGGGATTTGTGCCCCCAACTAATGCATTGTGTCCTGTGTCTCGCCGTGTAGCCACTTTTTCAGACAAGATAAAATCTCTCATCTCCATGCTCAATGCATTTAGGTACAAGACAAAGATTCTTGGTTATATCAAAGCTCAAGGTGAAACTTGCTGCATTACTATTATAATCTCTCATCCTGTTACCCAGGATTTTCTCTTTTTTTAAAAAAAGTTTGTTATACTACAATAAAGTTACTGTGAAAATCCTCACAATCGCCACACTCCGGGAATCAAACCCAGGTCCCTGGAGCTGTGAGGCAGCAGTGTGCGAACCACTGTGTCACCGTGCTCTCTTTCCTCGCTAACTAGAGCTTAGTTTGAAGCTCTGCATTTCTACTTTGCATTTATGTTCATTTTCCTCTTTTTCAAATTTGAGCTCTTGCTTTTCTCTCCCTAGTTTTATCTCAAGCTGCTTCATCTATGGCTGAATTCTAACCAACTTAAGCTGCATTCTGCTTGGATCAATCTTTCCTTCTTCCAATCTCAGATACTGTGCTATTACTTCAATTATATTTACAATATGCTTTTAATCCTAACATCGATTTATTTGCAAATGCTATTAACCTTGGTTGATTGGTGCAAGTCACAAACGGGAAAAGCATCCCTCTCCAAAAAAATTGTGGCTTTGACAGCTTCAATAAGTATAGTGAAACTCTGTTGATTTTTGTTAGCCTTAACTTTTAACAATTCCTGGAACCTATATCCATTGTGAAATCAAAAGCCTATAAAAAGCTCCCGATTTATTATGAATCCAGATCAGACAACCAAATTTTGGTCCAATTCCAGACTGCATAGTTTGCTTCAGCAAGTCATCCTGCAGGCATTTTCATCTGTGTTTAACCTTACCTGCAACTGTACTCAATTGGTTAACAAGGTTCCACTTACTTCAGTGAAAGTGAGTAATCATTCTTGTTGCTTTGACTGTTTCGGATGAGATAGCTGCACTCTTTACACAACCGTAGAAGATTTTCTGCATCTGTTCTGCCAATGGCGCCATGGTACCATCTATGAGAGAAAATATGAAAATAAATCAAAATACTGACTTACTGGCAAAGGAAAATCCTTGTTATAAGGTGTTTCAGGAAAACGTTGTTAGGGAATGGGGTTATTATATCTTTCAGGAGCAGTACAGCATCATTTCACAAAGTACATTTTATTCACTTCAGACAGAAATATTATAAAAAGGTGTTTGGTACTGGGCAGTTTGGAGGCTACAGGTCTCATATAAAATCCAGCAGGTGACCTTCTTATCTACCCAGCCCTACCTAACTGCTAGCAGTTGTATGAGGATGTGGGGGAGGTGTCGGATGGTCCACCCGATTTTGGATTATTGAGGCAGTTAGATAGTCAACTATTGGTCACTTGAGGCCCATACTACCCCATTAGTATTTCACCTCAGGCAAACGGGAGGCTCACATCATGTGAGAAACATAGAAACTAGAAACAGGAGTAGGCCATTCGGCTCTGAGCCTGTTCCACCATTCATTTGATCAGCCATGATCAAAATTCGATATTCCAATCCCATCTTCCCCACATATCCCTTGATCCCTTTAGTCCAAAGAGCTATATCTAATTTGTTCTTGAAATCACAATGTTTTGGCCTCAACTACTTTCTGTGGTAGTGAACTTAACAGATTCACCACTCTCTAGATAAAGAAATTTCTCCTCACCTCAGCCCTAAAAGCCCTCTTCTTCAAACCATGACCCCTAGTTCTGGATTCTCCCCATTATTGGGAACATTCTTTCTGCATCTTCTCTATCTAATCCTGTTAGAATTTTATAAGT
The DNA here is from genome assembly GCF_965287045.1 of Carcharhinus amblyrhynchos. NCBI lineage: Eukaryota > Metazoa > Chordata > Chondrichthyes > Carcharhiniformes > Carcharhinidae > Carcharhinus > Carcharhinus amblyrhynchos. The sequence goes on along the minus strand of NC_137328.1, from coordinate 23,065,734 downwards.
TTCTATGGGATCTCCTCTTACTCTTCCAAACTCCAGTGAATACAATCCTAGCCGACTTAGTCCTCTCCTCATATGACCGACGTGACATTCCAGGAATCAGCCTGGTAAACCTTTGCTGTACTGCCTCAGATAAGGACGCCAAAACTCCACACAATATTCCACATGCGGCCTCACCAACACGCTGTACAATTGCAGTTAACATCCCTATTCCTGTACTCAAATCCTCAAAACGTTAATTGGAGGCAGAAGACAAAAATTGCAGATTTTCCTTCCTACTTGTACTCAGCCTCCACTGTTTCCACTCTGTGCCGCCACATCTCAGTCTTACGTGTACTTCAAGGAGCAGTCAGAGGAGGAGGACAGACTGTTGATGGTGAAAAACACTTTTTCATCTGTCCAGAAATCTCGCACATAATAAATAAACGTTTTTGTGGGTGCACACTGACATGGTGTTATTGAAGTGGAAGAACATGTTTGGGTGATTTGGAGATAGTTTAATTATGATAATAGTTGATGACTTCCTGCACCTATGGGAAGCCAGCCAGAACCTCATTCTGACTGGTATCATCACAGGAAAAATGCACATCATAACTTCATAGAATCCCTACAGTGCAGGAGGCGGCCATTTGGCCCGAGTCTGCATCGACTCTTTGAAAGAGCATCTTATCCAGGCCTACACCCCCACTCAATCCCCGTAACCCTGTGTATTTACCACGGCTCATCCATCTAACTTACACATCTTTGGACACCAAGTGGTAATTTAGCATGGCCAATGCACCTAATCTGCACATCTGACTGTGGAAGGAAACCGGTGCTCTCAGAGGAGACACACGTAGACACAGGGAGAATGTGCAAACTCCACACAGTCACCCAAGGCTGGAACTGAACTGCGTCTCTGGCGCTATGTGGCAGTGGTGCTAACCCTCTGTGCCACCATGTCACTCTATAATTGGCTCTGGCAAGCATGCCATCAGTTAGCTATGTGGGCTGCCAACTGTGAGATACAGCTCTGCAGAGCCCTGGAAAGTTCCAGAGGCAAGGAAGTTGAGAGTGGTAGTGACTTGTTTCAACAGGCTGCACGTAACTGCCATCACCTGCTGCTCCCGGTGTTCTGAAACATAGAACAAGTTTATTCTCTGCTTGTAGATCCTGGAGGCTGGGCATGGCCTTGTGCAAGCTGACGATCTCCTCTTTTCTATGGATCATCTGGTCTGTGAGCAACAGGCTGCTCCTGCAACTGCTGATCTGCTTTTTCCTCATCTGACATTCAAAGTAACATAGCATTAGCAGCAACCATGCTGATGTGAGAGATCAGAGTTTCAAAACGCTGAATGAGACATACAACACTGTGGATGACACCCTTAAAATTGTAACAGTAGTCTCCAAAATATGTTTTAAAAAAAGCTTCTTAATATAAGTACGGTGAACAAAGCTTTTCATGCAAGCAGGTAAGACGACAGCTATGACGTGGTCTATATTCCTGTTGTCTCCAGACCCCTCCTACCACTGAATTCACACCTTTGTTTTACTGACGAGTTCCAGGAAGCTCATGGGCCACAGTTAAATTGCAAAATCTATGTTACTCTTTGGATATACAAATTCAGAGCAAGAACCTCCTCCACCATCCAGTAAGATGCAACTTTAAACTCGACTTCACATTTCTGCCTACCCCTGATAAGCAATGGGGTTAAAGATGGTCAAAAATCTATTCACTTTAAGGCAGAAGATATCCAAACACTGCTTAAAATCACCATGAGGAGAATTCCAAACTCTCACGACTATCTGAGATACCTCTATGACTCTATAGACAGTTAGATGGGCAAGATGTATATAGAGGGATATGGTCCAAAGGCGGGCAATTGGGCGGCATGGACAAGTTGGGCAGAAGGACCTGTTTTCATGCTGTAAGCCTCTATGAGTGTGACTCTATATAAAAAGAAATCCCTATCAGTTTTGAATCGGCAGCCCTTTATTTTTGAAAGTATCCCCTAAATCTAGATTCTACCATACTCTTCTATATTCCCCCTTGTGAAGTCCTTTCATTCAAGTTGCCTCTTAATCTTCTAAATTCCAGCAGAAATTGATTTGTCCAACTTTTCTTCATAAGACAACCCGCCCATTTCTGGTGTCAATCTAATAAAACAAAAGCACATTATTGCAGATGCTGGAATCAAACAAAAACAAAAAATGCTGGAAAACCTCAGCAGGTCTGACAGTATCTGTGGAGAGAGAACAAAGCCTGGGTGACCCTTCATCAGATCAACTGGATGCAATTTCCAATTCATAAGTTGATCATGACTTAATCATCTGGGTAAACCTTCTCTAGAAGGGGATATGAGAAGACTTTGGTGGATAGGATCAAGGAGGACCCTAAAGCTTTCTACAGGTATGTCAAGAATAAAAGATTGGTTAGGGCAAGATTAGGGCCAGTCAGGCAGCAGTGGGAAGTTGTGTGTGGAGCCTGAAGAGATAGCAGAGGCACTGAATGAGTATTTTTTGTCAGTATTCATGCAGGAAAAAGTCAGTGTAGTCGAGGAGAATACTGCGATACCAGGTTGTAGACTAGACAGGGTTGAGGTACATAAGGAGGAGGTGTTAGCAATTCTTGAGAGTATGAAAATAGATAAGCCCCTTGGGCCAGATGGGATTTACCCTAGGATTCTCAGGGAGGCTAGGGAGGAAATTGCAGAGCCTTTGGCTTTGATCTTCATGTCGTCATTGGCTACAGGTATAGTGACAGAAGACTGGAGGATAGCAAATGTTGTCCCCTTGTTCAAGGAGGGGAGTAGAGACCATCCTGGGAATTATAGACCAGTGAGCCTTACTTCTGTTGCGGGCAAAGTTTTGGAAAGAATTATAAGGGATAGGATTTATAATCATCTAGAGAGGAATAAATTGATTAGGGATAGTCAACACGGTTTTGTGAAGGGTAGGTCATGCCTCACAAACCTTAGAGTTTTTTGAAAAGGTGACCAAAGAGGTGGATAAGGGTAAGGCAGTTGAGGTGGTGTGTATGGATTTTAGCAAAGCGTTTGATAAGGTTCCCCATGATAGGCTGCTGCAGAAAATGCAGATGCATGGAATTGAGGGTGATTTAGCAGTTTGGATCAGGAATTGGCTAGCTGATAGAAGACTGAGGGTGGTGGTTGATGGGAAATATTCAACGTGGAGTTCAGTTACAAGTGGTGTACCTCAAGGATCTATTTTGGGGCCACTGCTGTTTGTCATTTTTATAAATGACTTAGATGAGGGTGTAGAAGGATGGATTAGTAAATTTGCTGACGACACCAAAGTCAGAGGAGTTGTAGACAGTGAGGATGGATGTTACAGTTTGCAGAGGGACATAGATAAGCTGCAGAGCTGGGCCGAGAGGTGGCAAATGGAGTTTAATGCGTAAAAGTGTGAGGTGATTCACTTTGGTAAGAGTAACAGGAGTACAGAACATAGGGCTAATGGAAGGACTCTTAGTAGTGTTGACGAGCAGAGAGATCTCGGGGTACATGTGCATAGCTCCCTGAAAGTTGACACCCAGGTTGATAAGGTTGTTAAGAAGGCGTACGGTGTGTTAGCTTTTATTGGTAGAGGGATTGAATTTTGGAGCCGTGAGGTCATGTTACAACTGTACAGAACTCTGGTGCGGCTGCACTTGGAGTATTGCATACAGTTCTGGTCGCCGCTTTATAACAAAGATGTGGAGGCATTGGAAAGGGTGCAGAGGAGGTTTACCAGGATGTTGCCTGGTATGGTGGGAAGGTCTTATGAGGAAAGGCTGAGGGACTTGAAGTTATTTTCATTAGAGAGAAGGAGGTTACGAGGTGACCTAATTGAGGCATACAAGATGATCAGAGGATTGGAGAGGGTGGATAGTGAGAGCCTTTTTCCTCGGATGGTGAGGGCTAACACGAGGGGACATAGCTTTAAATTAAGGGGTGGTAGTTATAGGACGGATGTCAGAGGTAGGTTCTTTACTCAGAGGGCAGTTAGGTCGTGGAATGCCCTGCCCGCAGCAGTTGTGGACTCGCCAACTTTAAGGGCGTTCAAATGGTCAGTGGATAGGCATATGGATACCATTGGAATAGTTTAGGTTACAGGGTCATTAGATTGATTCCACTGGTCGGCGCAACATTGAGGGCCGAAGGGCCTGTACTGCGCTGTAATGTTCTATGTTCTCTACTTCCAATGCATTTACATGTTCTGTCAAATAAGCAGGTCAATTCTATACATTGTATTCCAGATGTGCTCTCACCAATGCCCTGTGTAACTGAAGCACAATCCCCTAAGCTTCTAACCAAGTCCCTTTGCAATAAGTTACAACATCCAAAGATATGCACGTTAGGTTGATTGACCATGCTAAATTGCCCCTTAGTGTCAAGGGAATTAGTAGAGTAAATAAATGGAGTTATGGGGATGAGGCTTGGCTGGAATTGTTGTTGATGCAGGTTTGATAGGCTAAATGGCTTCCTTCTGCACTGCAGGGGTTTTATGATTCAATTAGTTTTGCTAATTACTTGCTGTACCTGCATACAAACCTTTGTGATTAATGAACTAGGATACCCAGATCCCTCTGCAATCTCTCACCATTTAGATAATATGCTACCTTTTCATTTTTCCTAAAATTATCATATGTTCCCACATGATTTTCCTTTTGCAGACCTTCGTTCACTTACCTAACCTACGTTGTTTTGTTGCCTCCTTATGTCCTCTTTACAACATTTTGCTATTATTTTGTGTGTCATCACCAAATTTAGAATCCATATCACTGGTTCCTTCATCCAAATCATTCATATAACTTGTATAGAACTGAGTTCATAACACTGATCCCTAGTTACCACTAGTAGTTACAAACTGCCAACCAGAAAAAAAAACAATCTACTCTCTGGATCCTGCTAGCCAGCTGGTCTTCAATGCAAGCCAAAACTGAACAACGTTTTATTTTCTTCAATAATCTTTGATGAGGGACCTTATCAAATGCCTTCTGAAAATTTAAATACAGTATATCCACAGCCCTTTTACTTCTTCAAAAACTCCAATAAATTTGTTAAACATTATTTTTTTCACAAGACCTTTTCACAAAACTCTGCCAGAATACCTTTGATTTATCCAAATGTCCAGATATAACACCTTTAACAAAATGCTTCTAATATTTTCTTGATGACAGATATTAAACTAATGGCCTATACATTCCTGTTTCCGGTCTCCTCTGCTTTTGAATAAATGAATTACATTAGCTTTTTTCTAGTTTAATGGAACCTTCTCCAAACCTTGTGAACTTTGGAAAATGAAACCAAACGAGAAAACACACACACACACACACACCATTTATTGCATTAGCCACTTCTTTTAAGATTCTTGGATGAAATTCATTAGGACCCAGGGACCTGTCAACCCACAGTTCCCCTTCTCTGGCAATTGTAATTTTCTCGAGCTCCTTCTTTCTCCATTCCAATTCCTGATTTATAGCCATTTTTGGGATGTTACTCGTACCCTCTATAGTAAAAACTGATGCCAAATACAGCTGTCATCTCCTTATTTTCCATTACAACTCCTCAAGCTTATTTTCTATGGGAAATGTAATTCCCATTTGTGCGTTTTTTTAAATGCTACATGCATTTAGTTACAGAGCCTTTAATTTTGTCCTTTTATTGATTTATGTCTAGCTTTATTTGCTGATTTCCTCTTTAGATTTTAACTCTGTCTATTCCAGGTAGTCTGCTATTATTTCTATTATTAATGCCTTTCTGCCTTGTCTTATCTCTAGTCTTTGGTTTACCACATTTATCCACATTCAATTTCTTGCCCCAAAATTTAATTTATGGCCTCTCTACTTCTTTAGTAATGTGGTTTGGAGAAACACTGATCCCAGCATGATTCAGGTTCAGACCATCCTAAATGGTACTTTCCCGAGTACTGGTGCCAGTGCTCCACATTTTGGAACCCATTTCTCCCACATCAGTAATGAAGCCACACATTCATCTCTGTAATTTTATATATCCTATGCTAATTTGCACATTGCTCAGGTAATAATCCAGAGATTTTAATCTTTGAGGTTTTGCTTCTTAATTTGGTACCTAGCTCCTCATGGTCTTTATGTAAAACCTCTTTTCTAGTTCTACCTGTATTGTTGGTACTTATATGGACCATAACAACTGGATGCTCCTCCTTCCACTGCAAGCTTCTCTCTAGCCTGAGCAAATGTCCTGACCCCTGGCATCAGGCAGACAACAGCCACTTGAATTCATGTTATTTGCTACAGAGAATAACATAAACCCTCCTTTTTTTTTTACCAATATAGTCCTTTTTGCTCTCCCTACTTGAATGGTCTTTTGTACCACAATGCCATGGTCACCTTTCTCATCAACTTTGCGGCCCCCACTCTCACCCAAGCAAACTGATAGAACCCAAATTATGGATAATTGCAGACGTTGACATTTCTTAAACTCTGCCCTCTGCACTCCCTGACTCTCACTCATTCAACTCCTACCTCTGTCACTGATCCAAATCAGGAAGCTGTACCCTAACTGGTATGGCTGTTTCCTGGTACAAAGCATCCAAGTACATTTCTTTCTCTGATGTATCAGACTCTGTGGCTCCAACTGAGCCAAGCTCCTTGAGCCACTGCAGACACGTTTGCCCTGCTTGAAACTGGCATTCACAAGCTCCATATGCTGCAGCCTTGACACATTACCTGTCCTTCCATCCTTAATTATTCAAATTAATTAATTATAATGATTCACTTAACTGTGTTTCTTTTTTTTAAATCTTTTATGAACTTTACCATCAGTTTGTGTCCTATTTTAAACCTTAAGAGTGGAACCAATGTTCACCATGTTAGATATTTGCCAAACAGCCAGTCCCTTTCCCTGTAGTAAAATTTTAGAAGAAATTAATGGATTTTGAGCTGACACCCTTGACTTAGAAGTACATGCTAGTCAAATACTTATACAAACAGTGAACCATATACACTCCAAGGACCTATATCAGCAGAACTCTCCAATAAGGCCTTGGTTGTTTAGTGTTAGAAGGGCAGGCATTAAGTTTGTGCAGATTAAGTGCAGCCTTTGGAAAGATGGAGAAAGACAGGTAGTCTCTAGCTAGGAGGAAATAACAAATCTTGCACCAGGTGAAAAGGTCCAACATAAGCCTATAGGTAGATAAGATTGGAATTTAAACAATATCCTGTGCACTGACTAATGATGTATAAATACAGTGGAAATCTGTGACTCAGAGTGCTATTTCAGAGGACTCTGAGATAAGTGCTCTCTTTGCACCTTACAGGGTAAAAAAGGTAGAACAAGCAAAAGGAAATTCCTACCTCCTTTCTCCCTTGCCAAATTCTCATACGCATTCAATTCCTCAGCTGCACTGGCTTGCTTTACCAGAACTACTGAATTCTGAATTTATAATAAACTGAACTGGAGTTAGAGAAACCAGGTTCAACCTGTTAGCTCATTAACTAGTCAGCTCTCTCAGCCAAAAGTCTTTACCTGTCTAAAGCTGGAAGTAAAAAAAAATGAAACTTAGCCTATTTACACAGAACTTTCCCAGTTATTGCTAATTACAGACTAGACGGGATGTTTCAAGAACAGAATCAATACTTCAAACTTTCCCAATCACCAAACTCTCAAGTATGCACTTAGTTCCTTAGTTGCACTTGTCTACCTTATAGCTGAATAACATTAAGATAGGTAACTCGGTTCTCCCGAAAAGGTTTATACAGTCATCGTCAAGTTGGAACACATCAAGCGCCATTATTTTTGTTGGTTTGAACCAAACTGCACTGAAACTCATGCACTCTTCCTTAATTTGCTCAAAACTGATTCATCGTACGTAGATCAAGAGAACAAATAAACTGTGGCAGCACAGGTGATAACACCATTGTATTTTAGAAGAACAAATTGTCTGACTCAGGCAGGCTCTTCCTAGCCTTCCTGCACTCATGTTTTATTAATTACCTAGAACATAACATTGCAGAGATACAGTCACAGGCAGGTCAAAATTGATTTTTGTTACGTTAGAAGTTTTTGCCTCCACGTCTCTATTGAAAAATATTCCTGATTACTAACCAGTTATCCTTATTGCAAAGTGCTCATGAAGACCACTGTGATGTTACTTGCAGCTGAATAATCTGTCAACATTAGGCTAGACCCAGTAACAACGATCTTTTAGGTAGAGTACTGTTGTTACCCAAGTCATCATGTTCCAATATGTTTTTCCAGTTGAGGGAAATGGGGAAGGAGATCAGATCAGGAGGAACAAAATATTGAATTTGAAACAAATTTCTTTATATCGTGAAATCTCAATTTTTTCCTTCTGTTAATTTAACAGCTATTTTATTTTTCCAACCCACCCTCACTCAATTCCTGGCTAAAAACTGCCAGAAGCGAGTCAGCAGTAGCTTTGGTTACTTGCAAAAAATGCAGTATCCAAATTTCACTCAGCGTTCATCCACAATGGTTTCAGGACAAAGATGAAACATTTAAGAAAAAGAATCACAGACCTAACCTAAATGGGTTGCTGAACCTGAAACCAGTCATTTATGTTACTTTGTAATTTTGAAATTATAAATTCAGTAGAAACATTGATGGTATAAATGGAGTCAAACGTCATCCGTACTTCTACACGTACAGGTCATTTCACAAGTACATTTTACTGTGCTACATGCAGATTATTCTCACTTTGCAGATATAGGCAAGTGTAAATTGATTCACTCTTTAAAAGAAAGATTAAAACAGACACTGGGCTGTTTAGAACTTAGAAGTAGAAAGCATTGACTTACACTTGTTTCTCCAGTGGTGTGTTTGGATCTACTCTCTCTCCTATAATCCCACAGAATTCCAGACCGCCATGTTTGATTAGACCTGGGGGCCTCAGTTGCCTGCGTCTGTCACATAAGGGAGAGGATTGTCTTTTCTCAATTCCATTGAGCTGAGCTACAAGGAGACAAAAAGATACAATAACCAGCTTTAAAAAGTTTTCTCCTTCCCACTGAGTCATTCCCAAATAATGAAACATGTCAGGGTCTGGAAAAAGTTATTGGACCCAATCAGGCATTCTTATTTTTGATGCTGGTGTGTTATAGCGCAAACATGCAATCCAAGTTGTTGTTGCAACATGTATTTAAAACTTTCAAACACATCTTGTAGTTTGTAGTTACGGATAGTGATGGTAGAGGCTCCAACCTGCTTTCTGTAACATGGAAAAGTAGGAATCTCTCCTGATCTTGTACACTATTGGTGTGTTGGAAGGATTTACAGATTGACGCAGTCTAGCTGCATTACGAAAACACCTTCCCTGGCCATTAAGTCTAGAAGTTGGACTTGAACCCTGAGCTTTAGACTCAGAGGCACGAACACTACTGACTGCACCAATTAGTAGATTAATTAAATTATTTTCAGCCCTTTTGATGCATTTATGAAACAAGATTGTCCTGGAGTAGCAAATTAAACTTTAAAATGTCAACATTACCAAGAAACCAATGCTGATTCAAAACTAAACCAAAATAAGGGCACAATTCAAATCACTGAAATACAAAATGATGATGAAAATGGCCAATATAGACATTGCCATAACATAGTTATTAGGGATGATGCAGTGGTAGCTCAGTTTTGTATCTACCACCTTTGCAGCCTGCATTGCAACAAAATTTGTAAGTCATAACTAATCCTACTTCTATTCTTTCCTAACATAGTAAGTTTTGATATTCTTAACTATAAATATGAAATACCAAATGATCTTAATTTGGGAAATACGTACATATTCTATGGCTACCCACACCTTACTAAAATAAGAAAAACATCACCACTTAAAGGTAGCCTGGATTATTCAAAGTCAGCCTTCACCTCCTAAGGGAGATGTGCATTCTGGCTAGAGCATATATTGGAGGTGGCTGAGGAAGACATTTCGAACAGAAGGTCCAAGGTTTGTAGATGCACCATTGGAGGGCTTGATGCAGCAAGTGGATAGATATTCTGTCAAAGAGTTGGTGCAAACTCTACAGGCCAAATGGCCTCTTCTGCATTACAGGGCTTCTGTGATTCTATGAGTAAGAGATGTGTTCTATCTACAGGGGGCCAAATAAACTCAATGCAATGGAAGGAGATACAACCAATATATAAAAATAGCATCCCCAAGGATCTTGATGCAGTTTTGCAAGGAGTTTAATGGTCATATTCACGTGATCATGGTCAGTGAATTCATCTCCACATGCCTTGTAACTGAACTCAGTGGTAATGAAGCACAATAACAGTAGATTTCCAAATCATGGAGGTAACTTTCAGGGGAAACTTTCAGTGGTGTTCTATGCAACTGCTGTTCTTGTTCTTCTAGGTATGGAGGACCATAGTTGCTGCCAGACTTTACTGACTATTTCCAGCATTTTGTTTTTATTGTGACTTTTAATGACTGATCAATCACTACCCTTAAACTATTTTGCTCCTCTTCTACATTTAAACTCCTATTTTCCAGGGGTATGAGGCTCACTTACTCCTCTAGTGCAAATCGACCCCTTCATTTTATCAATATTGAAACTAAAATTTGCCATTTATACACCCATTTCTCCACTGTACTGACAGCTTCAATGAAGATGATAGTCGACATTCTCATTGCAGCTATGCAGAATGTCTTTCATATTTTTTAATGACAAGGAAGATAGACTCAATGTGCCACAGCTACAAATTCCTCTGAAGAGCTGTAATGATTTGAATTCATCAGTGATCTGTCAAAGTTCCTTTATTTTGAAACGGTACTTGTTAAAAAAAATGGGAGCTTTTGTACCAATGAATCCCAGCTCTGTTTATTTCAGAGAATTGATTGTGCTTCCAAAATCTCCCTGCTAGCAACTTTCTCACTTCAATTTACTAACTCTGCACGAAGGCAACAACTGTTAAATACAAGAAACTGTTACATTTGCTTGAAAACAATTTTGAACTAAACAAAGTCTTACACAAGGGAAGAAAATAGAAGCAAACTAAAAGGCACAGCCTTGTAGCCTAAATGTCGTAGTATCTGGCCTTTAAGAGAAGAAAAGCTGGTGTTTTACCCTGAAGCAATGTAACCTCATCAATCCACCTGGAAAAACAGAGTGCAATCTTGCCAATCATTCATGCCATACTCCTGCTGCAGCGAGAATGAAGAGTTTGGCGACCAGCCAAATCTCCGTTCACTGCAGCTGGATGGGAAAAATCCCGCCAACTTTAACGGTGGTAACATTCCGGCCACAATTTCCAACCGAGAAGCAGATAGCAGCACAATTAGTAATTGAACTCGACTACAGGATATCTACAGTTACAATCTAAATAGAAACCAATGTTTTTAAAATGAGGTCCTAATTCCCAGTTATTAACTGAAAGAATGTCAAAAGATTTCACACAAAAATTGTTACTGAACAAGAGTTTAACAAAGCAATCCTATTTACCCTTGTTGATAGGGCCGCATAGTGACTAGCACTATTGTCTCAGCACCAGGGTCTAATTCTAGCCTCGGGTTACTCTGTGGAGTTTGCACGTTCTCCTCATGTCTACATGGATTTCCTTGGGGTACTCCAAAGATGTGTGGGTTGGCTTGATTGGTTATGCTAAATTGACCCTTAGTGTCAGGGGATTAGCAGGGTAGATACTTGGGGTTAGAGCCTGGGTGGGATTATTGTCAGTGCAGAGCCAACATTTTAGGGATTCTATTATTGTGCGCATTTATACTTTCCATCCAAACATATTAATAGCATACTTCATGTTCCACTTTTATTTCTACCCAAGGGTGCTCTCTATGCTTTCTTAGATCTTGCAGGTTCTTTCATTTCTCCTGGAACCAAACCAAACCAATCTATGTCAAAGTTCTCAGAAATTTACTTTGTAGTGTTCACATTATTTTCACCTCAGTGTTCACATTATTCTTTGAGATATGAGATTTCTTGGGATGCATCCACTAACAATGGCTATAAGGTCACTAGGTAACCATTCAACACGTCATGATTGTAGATCAAGCTCAAGCATGGATTTCACTGCTCCCTTGTTTAGTGACTCCAAAATCAGAAAACACCCTTGGTTTTCGATAGCCCTCTGAAACTGATCTAAAGCTCCTGGTGGATTCTCTCTCTGCCTGCATCAAAGCTACTTCCAGGCTGTCTTCAACTTTGACTGCTTATTTGTGTGATTGTGTCACAGGTTAAAAACCCAAAATTGCATGATAACCTGCACCTTGCTCCTCCATTCGGAGACCATTCGGCTATCTTGTCTTGGCTAATGGTCATGTGACTCAGTGTCAGGTTTTGATGGCAATGCGACATCTGTTTTGGTGAGATTATCTCAAAAGTCCAATCCCACCAGACCGGTGGGAAGATGGAGTTGTCTTCCCGGTAGCCCAAGGCAGAAAAGCCAGTAAGTGATCTCAGGTAGTTTTACAGGCCTCAGGGAGTGGATTGGCATGGGCTGTGGAAGTGATCTCATGCAAGGTTGGAGGCTGCAGGCTGAAGGTTGCTTGGCAAAACGGGAGTTACAGGTTTTTAACATTAAAATGTTGAGGGCTGAGGTGGGGCAAAATGTCCATGGGTGAACTGACGGATAAACATCACAACAGCAATGAAATCAAAAGATACAAGGGCACAAGTGAGAGTTGGTAATCTTAATTTTCACTTCCTTGGCAGGGAATGTTCCATTCTCGCAAAGGGTGGGTCCAAACTAGTCTGGCAGCAACAGCTCAGTAGCACCATTATCTTGCTATCAGCTACGATAGCACAGGTGAAAAATATCATGAGATAAAACCGGGCTGTTGGGGCGGCTTTGCGGGCACCTTGCACACCAGCTGCATTCAACTGGTGGTGAGGGGGTGGTGCATGGGGAAGCAATTAAGTGGCACTAAATCAGCATCCCGGGTTTAATCCCTTGACCACAGTCTGGCATTTCCCCACAAAGATGAAAAAGTTTAGTGCATTTCAGCAGTCGTATAAGGTTTTGCGTTGTGTTCTGGAAGTTCCTGGAAGACATCTCTTGGGTCAACCTTGACAACTTGCATGGCCAGCGAAGAAAATGATGCTCCTGTACACTCCAAGCATTATAGTCTAATAGTGCTGTCTGAACATGTCTGAACAGAATGCAGCACATTCAAACACCTGGCCAAAGCAATCTCATCCAAGTCGCTCATGACTTGCAGAAGGGGAGGGGCCAGGGGAGCATCTGGGTAGCACATGATAAGACATATCACTCATGCGGCCAGCATTTGGCAACACAGGAACCAGGCCCATTAACCCACAGTTGCTCATGAGTAATTGAAAGCAAGTTCTGATTCCTGTGTGTTCCTCAAAGAGCAGACCACAAGGTAGATGGGGTCTATATTCATTGTTACCTGCATAACTGAAGCAAAACCGTGGAGATCAAGGTTCAGCAATGCCCCCTCTGGATGCAGAAGTTCAGGGGAACAGAAACATCGTGTATAGGTACCTAGCTACGTCAAGTGTGTACCAAAGTCACCTATTTTATCTGCAGATGACTGAGACCAGTCTTGCCAAAAACTCTACATGTCCAGGGATCGGATAACTCACATTTGCCACATTCTGCATGAATTGGCACCATGTGAACTCAGAGGATATCTTTTGCTAATGATTATGAAAGTAACATGTACACTCAACTTCTATGCCGTTGGGGACCTCTGTGGGATATCTCAGGCATCCACACACAAATGCATACATATAGTGCTCAGATGCTATTTTTGCCGAGGCCCACACTAACATCAAATTTAACAGAGATGAAGAATTGCTAGATTTTAACAGCCATTTCCTTTCCTTGGGCTATCTTTCCAACTACTACAACTGGATTCTCACTTACTTTCCAACAATCTGCCCAAGTATGTCCCACTTTATTATAATGGAAACACTTAGGCCTCCAAGTGTTATTTCCACTCTCAGCACTTTCCTTTCTGATCAGATTCCCAATAATCCCTTCTCGTTCTTAAGGATGTTTTCCTTTCTCTTCCCATCTTTTATCCTTCTCAGGTTTAAAAGAATGGCAGAAAAAAGGTTTGTGCTCAATGGACCAGTTCATAATTATTGCTAGTTCTGCTACCGTCTAGTAGTTTTAACTTTTTGTTCCTCAACATGAGTTCCAATAACCAAAGGAAGTGAATCTTTAAGTTCCTTTAAAATAATCATCTCTCCAAGAGCTTTGTGCTTTACCTCTATCTTCAACATTTATAGCGAATAGCCAAAATTACTTTGCTTTACTCTCTCAACGTCAATACAAGTTTGTTCAAGCTGTTTTCTTGTATTTCACAATTTCTGTCTGTACGCCTCATTAACCATGACCACAGTGGGTAGATCTTATCCCCTACAAACCATCCTAGTAGCCTGGGGTGGTCCTCAAAGACCCCAGGGATGTCAGATCTCTGCAGGATGAAGCTATCTTGGGTGGCATGCGCACACGTGCATGATATTTTGAAGGTGGTTTCACATCATCTGAATGTTGAGTGCGTGGGATTCCTTTCGATTAATAAAAGGGTACCCCTTGAACGTACAGGGCCCACAGGGCAATGTGTTTGCTGTCAATAGTCCATTGCACATGGGGCATCCCAACAATGTTGATGAAGCCTGCAACCTGGGCATCCTGTGAAGCCTGGTCCATGTCAAAGTGGGTGTCACTGAACTCAGTGGTTTAAAAGATAAGCACTATGACCTTCGCTACCGAAGGGTGTATGTGTCCATCTCCCCCTGAGATGCTGCATTGTCTCCTCACTGAGAGTCAGAGCCTGCAGTACAGCACATGATGACCAGCAGATTATTAAAGAACATGTGTGTCTTGTATACCCTGGGTCTCCATCTGTGCCGTCCTCTGCTTCCCCCGCCCCCCCATCCTCTGCTGCAGCCTCTAGCCTGCGTTTTCCTTGTTGTGCTATCCTTCCCATCAGCAGCCATAAGTATAAGCTCCACTGGCTTGAACTCAAAATCCATCATGCCACCTCAATGGGCTGCTGACTGTTGCCACATCCTTGCCACGGCACGCATCGAGTGCATAAGGGTGGCTGCAATTGGGAACCCTTGAAGCATAGACATGAGTGCAGCCACCTGGGCTTTTGGTGCACTGACATCTAAGAATGTCTTGTAGTTCAGGCCAATGGTGGAGAAGCACCCTTGTGACTTTCATAGAAGAAACATAGAAACCCTACAATGCAGAAACAGGCCATTTGGCCTATTGAGTCTGCACCGACCACAATCCCACTCTGACCCTCAGTCACTTAGGACTGAGAAAGAGGAGAAAATTTCCTCAAGAGGGCTGTGAACCTTTGGAGTTCTCTATAGAGCACATTTAAAGCAAAAATTGAGAGATTTCTTATTATGAAATAAAGGATATGGAGATATGTGGGAAAAAGGCATCAAAGTGAATGATCAGCCATGATTGTACTGAATGGTGGATACGGCTCATTGGTTTGAATGGACTACTCCTGTTCCTATTCTTGATTCATGTTTCTTGTTGGTGATTATTCACATTCTCATCAGAACACTGGCAAAAAACCCTTGTATATCCACACGCTTACTTAAGTACACAAACTAAAAAACTTGAATTACTCCCCAGCTTAAATTACATGGAAGATGTTTTAATTGATGGTGAAACTCCTGGATGTACATTATAATGGAGAACACAAGAAAAAAAATTTATAAGACAGTTAATTTCTGGTAACACTGATGAGGACAAGATTGAACGCTCCCCAACCTAACCTCAGTCTAAAATATTGGCAAATATGGAGTCAGGCCTCAGGACCATCTGTGGAGAGAATTGATTTGAAATGTTCATCCTGCTTCTCAGACTCTTCTTTAGAGCATAAACCTTCTTGTGCTTCCAAGTTTAAACCATCTGCATAGACGCAATAGTTCCTAACATTGTTTCGTTCACTCCTTGGCTGGAGAAGCAAGGGAGAAAACTTGACCACTTTCCTCTAGTTAATTGGCATATCTTAAATTCAACTAGAAGAGGTACCTGCAAGGGTTGGGACTGTAACTTTATTCCACTCCCATGGTTGGTCGTATTCCTCTGCAGGCCTTGTATCGTCTTGTGGTAACTTGCTTTCACTTACGCAACTAGCATTACTCTCTGTATCTGAGGCTACAGAGTTTCCTTCAGGGTCATAGGGTGTGTCATATAGTTGAATTACTTTCTTCTGGCTGTCTTGCTTGTGAATCTCTGGCAAACAGAAAGGAATCTTATGAGTGCAAAAGAAAAAACAAACATTTCTGCCAAGCATGCTGTTTAAAATCCGTGTGATTTAATGCAAGTTGCTATAAATTGAGACTACAAATAGAGATAAAAGAAATCACATAAACAGAAAATAAATTGCTGTATCTTTTTCCCCCCATTTGAAATTTTTCTCTTGCCGTTTTAACGTTAAAGCCAGTGATGCCTATTGAGGTATACCTGACCCAAATAGCAATTCTTTGAAAGTCTGGAAAGTGTTGATAGTGATGTGGAGTAATTAAGATATTTCAAGATTCAGATTGATACTAAAATGAACATTAATAGCTCTAAAGTAGGCAAATGTAGTTGAGCATTAATAGCTTTAGAAGTAGACAAGAGTGGTTACTAGAGCTCTTTCTCAAAGTAATGGGAAATATAGTCAACATGAAGGTCCACTGTGGGAAACTAACAATCACAACATTTAATAACCTTCAGAAAACCGGTAAGCAAAAGTGTAATAGGAAGCACAGACTCAGAGGATTTGATCACAGCCTTGAGCCATCCTCCCAGTAAGAAACAGGAACATCTGCAATCTGTACGGGCTGCATATTTAGTGAAATGAGATAACCAAAAGATATAAATATGTCACACGGTCTTTGTATCAGACAGATGACCTGACAACCAGGCTGTACCTCCCTTGCATGCTCAAATAAAAACTCTTTTATTACTGAAGCTTACAGACTCAAGTAGTTTCAATCTTTTACCACAACAACAGGCTGTTCGGTCTCATAAGGTATTACGTCCAACCAACAGCATTTCATTGACTTGATTTATTGTCATATGTATTGGGATAGTGAAAAGTATTGTTTCTTGTGTGCTGTACAAACAAAACATATTGCTCATAGAGGAGAAGGAAAGGAGAGGGTGCAGGATGTAATGTTGCAGTTACAGATAGGGTGAAGAGTAAAGATTAGCTTAATGTATGATAGATCCATTCAAAAGTCTGAGGCCAGCAGGGAAAAAGCTGTTTGAGTTGGTTGGTATGTGTTCTAAGCATTGATACAAGTACACTTTCTAACAGAATCAAAAAGTCACATTCCACTGTTATTCATTTTCCTGCTGTACATCCTGAGCACATTGAGGCCAGCTGTAATCCTCTTTTTGTTGTCCTAAATCGGTGCATTGGCTAAATCAGCAGATGGTCTGAACACCACACAGTACATAAATGCAGAAAGGAACAATGTCTTGTTAATGTAGGATGAATTTTATGAAATGTGGGATCTTGCATTCTTGATGACTGTGACACATTTGATTGACTGTGTGCAGATGACATCATAAACTAACTCAACCGAAAGACATAGTGAAGTTAATGGCACACCATCATCAGACAATAATCTACCTTCTGGAGAGCTTCAGTTTGGTCAATATGTTAATTAAATAAGAAAACTGAATTACATAATCATGTTGTCTCAGGTCCACAAGAAAACAAACACAACCAAACAATCCCCCTAAGAAGGCAAACTAAGCAGTCTACATCTATGCCCAACTGTTCCTCTCCATATCTACATGGTACCTGAAGCTTGTAAAATGAGTATATCAATATGAACATAGAAACATACATAGAAAATAGAAGCAAGAGTATGCCATTTGGCCCTTCGAGCCTGCTCCATCATTTATGATGATCTGGCTGATCATTGGATCCATTACCCTGCACGCTAACCCAGCACCCCCCCACCCAACCACCATTTCCCTTCAGTCCCAATAACTATACCTAATTCCTTCTTGAAATTACCCAATGTTTCGGTCTCAACTACTTTCTGTGGTAGTGAATTCCACAGATTCACCACTCTCTGGGTGAAGGAATTTCTCCTCACTTCAGTCCTAAAAGGTTCACCCCTTCTCCTCAAACTGTGACATGCGTTCTGAACTTGCCAGTCAGTTTATTTAGCCTCCTGTAAAAGCTACACTAAGAAAGTGTAAGATTTACAAAATCATTTGGCCAATTCTTCAATTAACACGTCCATGAAATAAGGCTCCGTGCCTCACCTTGTGAAACTATTCTTGATAATGTTTATACTGTGGAAATTTATTGTTAAGTTTTGGTATCTTTCTTGAATACATTTATAATGATTGCATGAAGATAAAGGTTTAATAAAAACTTGAAACAATTAATAAAGCTAATCAGGGATTAAAATATTAATGAGAGATTGAGCTGCAGAATTATGAATAATTATATATACATCAACTTTAATATAATTCCGTTATTACTGAAGGCAGTCTCTATTTTTGAATGCCTCAATTATTTTGAGTGCCCTAATTATTATAATATATCATATAACTCATGGAAGATTGATCCTGATTGCATTTATTAAGAATAAAACGCTGGATGTGTACATTGAGTCCTTGAGGAACCCTTTTTTAGTTCAGTTCCAGAGCTGTCAAATTTCTTTGCCTCCCAGCAGTTAAAGTGCTGTTTGATCCACACAGACAGCATTACAATAGTTCCTTGTGACAGACGTACAACCTCACTCACATCAGAACTAGTATAACAGAACAAAAACGTTAGGTGAACTTTTCCTAGATTCATTTTTAGAATCGCGCATCATTTTCTGCATTTCAGTTTTTATTTCCAATGTCTAGCATCTGAAATATTTTGATTTTTCATAAAAAAACAGTTTGAGAGATTGCTGTTGTTAAATGGATCCATGCTGGATGGTGAAGTGCAAAACAGACAAAACTCCTTTCCCTGAGAGTATGTTTATTCACAGGATGCAGCCTTTCCAGATTTTTGCCACTGAAATACTATCCAAAATTTTCCCAGATGATTCACTTTATATGCTTTTGATTAGCCAGATTATCAAGGGAAAATAAACAACTAAATAAGTGATAACGGCTTAAAGGAGCACTTTGAGATACATATTCTAAAGGTATCTTTTCTAATAAAATTAAAATAGTACGTAACGATCACAGAATGCTTCATGCGTACAAGTGGACATCATGAGCTCTCTTCCTGGGGCACTGAGTAGGAACACAGCCATGGATAATCAATCCAAATGACACCTCAACAGCCCCTACCTGGACCTGTTGATAGCTTAGCCAGGCCCAGGAGCAAACTACCACTTTTTCTTTCGTGGGATGTGGACATCACTAGCAAGGCCAGTATTTGTTGCCCTTGAACTGAGTGGCTTGCTAGGCTATTTCAGAGTCAATCACATTGCTGTGGGCCTGGAGTCACATGTAAGCCAGGCCAGGTAAGGACAGCAAACTTATTTCTCTTACAAGCATTAGTGAATTATGTGGATTACTAGTCACCATTACTGAGACTAGCTTTATAATTCCAGATATGCTAATTGAACTCAAATACCACCAGCTATACATTGGTGGGATTTGAACCCATGTCCCCACACCATTAGCCCAAGTATCTGAATTACGAGTCCAACAACATTACCACTCTCTCCTCTTAGATTCACATTATATTCTTTATTATTTAAACAGACCCAATTAACCAATAACCAAGTTAGATAAAAATGATATCCCCTCAAGTGGGCAATGCAACAAAAGACAAAATCTTAAAAGAAACTTAACAACTTAAAATGTAACTGTGGGGCCAGTGATGCACTCAGACTCACTGGTCACAGAAGGCCTCAACTGTACTGGTGGAGACTATGTGCTCCCTCTCCAGGGACACTTGGGTGCGAATGTGGCAGCAGAAAATCAGGCTGGATGACCCCTCTATTGCCAACTGCTTGGACCTGTTGATTGCCAGCTTGGCAAGGCCCAGGATCAGGCTTTTGACTTACTTTATGTACAAATAAGTGGGCAAATTAACAAATTAGCAGTTTAAATTAGTGATATGATAACTGAAACATCAACGTGAAAGGAAACTTAACTAGTGAAACCAGAATGTGATTCCCGAGGTCAAAATGCACTCTTGCCTCCATGGTGCCCACCGGTCATGGAATGTCTCAAGCTGGAAAAGTCAAGCAGACACTGCATGCTTTCCCTCTGTAAAGACACCTGGCTGCGAACATAGCTGTGAAAAATAGTAGGTTAGCACTGCTGCCTCAGTGCCAGGGACCTGGGTTCAATATTGGCCTTGGGTGACTGTGTGGGTTTGTACGTTCTCCCCGTGTCTGGTTGGGTCTCCTCCTAATGCTCCGTTCCCTCCCACACTCCAAACATGCAGGTTAGGTGGATTGGCTATGCTAAATTTCTCCTTAGTATCCCAAAATGTCTAGGATAGATGGATTAGCCATAATAAATGTGTGCCGTTACAGGGATTTGTCCAGTTTCTTGTGTACAAGACACAACTGGGCAATTTTCCACATTCCCAGGCGAATGCCAGTGCTGTAGCTGTACTGGAATAGCTTGGCTAGGGGAATGGCAAGTTCGGGAGAGCAAATCATAAGAACATAAGAAATAGGAGCAGGAGTAGGCCATCTGGCCCTTCGAGCCTGCCCCGCCATTCAATAAGATCATGGCTGATCTGTCGTGGCTCAGTTCCACTTTCCCACCCTCTCCCCATAACCCTTAATCCCCTCTCTTATCAAGAACCCATCAACCCGCTTCTTAAAAATATTTAGTGAGGCAGCCTCCACCACTTCAACGGGCAGAGAATTCCAGAGATTCACCACCCTTTGAGTGAAGAAGTTCCTCCTCAACTCCGTTCTAAACCGCCTCCCCTTTATCTTGAGGCTGTGCCCCCTAGTCCTACTGTCTTTTTTGAACATAGAACATAGAACATAGAACATAGAACATTACAGCGCAGAACAGGCCCTTCGGCCCACGATGTTGCGCCGACCAGTTACAAAAACAATGACCCACTAGCCTATACCAATCCCTTTTCGTCCATAAACCTATCCAGAGATCTCTTAAACGCCCCCAAACTAGACGCATCTACAACTGCAGCAGGCAGGGCATTCCAATCCCTCACCACCCGCTGGGTAAAGAACCTACCCCTGACATCCGTCCTGTAGCTACCCCCCCTTAATTTAAAGTCATGCCCCCTCGTGCTAGCTTTCTCCATCCGAGGAAAAAGGCTATCACTATCCACCCTATCTAAACCTCTAATCATCTTATATGTTTCAATAAGATCCCCTCTTAGCCGCCTTCTTCCCAACGAAAACAACCCTAGATCCCTCAGTCTCTCCTCATAGGACCTCCCCACCATACCAGGCAACATCCTAGTAAACCTCCTCTGCACCCTCTCCAACGCCTCCACATCCTTCTTGTAATGCGGGGACCAGAACTGCACACAGTACTCCAAGTGCGGCCGCACTAGAGTAGTGTACAGTTGCAACATTACACTGCGACTCCTAAATTCAATCCCCCTACCAATAAACGCCAAGACACCGTACGCCTTCTTGACAACCTTATCTACTTGATTCCCAACTTTCAGGGATCTATGTACACACACACCTAGATCCCTCTGTTCATCCACACTATTCAAAGTCCTCCCGTTAGCCCTATACTCGACACATCTGTTGCTCCTACCAAAGTGAATTACCTCACACTTCTCCGCATTAAATTCCATCCGCCACCTCTCGGCCCAGCTCTGCAACCTATCTAAGTCTCCCTGCAGACTATGACACCCTTCCTCACAATCTACCACACCTCCAACTTTGGTGTCATCAGCAAATTTACTAATCCACCCAACTATACCCTCATCCAGATCATTAATAAAAATTACAAACAACAGTGGCCCCAAAACAGATCCCTGAGGCACACCACTCGTAACTGCACTCCATGATGAATATTTACCATCCACCACCACCCTCTGTCTCCTATCTGATAGCCAATTCCTGATCCAACTTCCTAGATTACCCACAATCCCATACATCTGCATTTTCTGCAGAAGCCTACCATGGTGAACCTTATCGAACGCCTTACTAAAATCCATGTATACCACGTCAACTGCCTTACCCCCATCCACCTCTTTGGTCACCTTCTCAAAAAACTCAATAAGGTTAGTAAGGCACGACCTACCTGCTACAAAACCATGCTGACTATTTCTAATCAATTCATTACACTCCAAATAACTATAAATCCTATCCCTAATAATTTTTGAGCGGGAAGAGTCTCTCCACCTCTATCCTATCCATCCCATTCATCATCTTATACGTCTCAATGAGATCTCCCCTCATTCTTCTAAACTCTAACGAGTACAAGCCCAGTTTATTCAGCCTCTCCTCATAGCTCAATCCCCTCAACTCCGGTATCAGCCTAGTAAACCTCCTCTGCACTCCCTCCAGGGCTAAAATATCCTTGCGCAGGTGCGGCGCCCAAAACTGCACACAGTACTCCAGCTGCGGCCTCACCAATGCCCTATACAGCTGCAGCAAGACCTCCCTACTTTTATATTCAATCCCCCTCACTATGAAGGCCAGCATCCCATTCGCCTTCCTGACCACCTGCTGCACCTGCAAGCTGGGTTTTTGCGACTCATGCACAAGGACCCCGAGGTCCCTCTGCACCGTCGCCTGCTGCAGTTTTTCGCCACGTAAGTAATAGTCCTTCCTACCATTCTTCCTACCAAAGTGGACCACCTCACACTTGCCAACATTAAATTCCATTTGCCATTTCCTGGCCCATTCGCCCAGCCTATCTAGATCCTTCTGCAGACTCTCCACACCCTCCGCACAATTTGCCTTTCCCCCAATCTTGGTGTCATCAGCAAATTTCGACACCCTGCACTCGGTTCCCTCCTCCAGATCATCTATATAAATGGTAAATAGCTGAGGCCCCAGCACCGACCCCTGGGGCACCCCACTAGTCACCAACCGCCAATCCGAATAGCACCCATTGACCCCCACTCTCTGCCTCCTATTTGACAACCAATCCTCTATCCACGCTAACACCCTACCCCCAACTCCATGTCCCCTGACCTTCTGCAATAACCTCTTGTGAGGTACCTTGTCAAACGCCTTCTGAAAATCCAGAAAGACCACATCCACCGGCTCTCCTCTATCCACCGCCCTAGACACATCCTCATAGAACTCCAGTAAATTTGTCAGACACGACTTCCCTTTAATGAAACCGTGTTGCGTCCGCCCTATCAAGCAATTCCCTTCAGGATGCCTCGCAATTTCCTCCTTAATGACGGATTCTAACATTTTACGTACCACAGACGTTAAACTAACCGGCCTATAATTCCCCGCCTTTTGCCTGGCACCCTTCTTAAACAACGGCGTAACATTAGCCGTTTTCCAATCTTCCGGCACTTCCCCGGAATCCAGCGACGTCTGGAAAATAACCACCAAGGCATCCATTATAATCTCCGCCATTTCTTTCAGAACCCTCGGATGCATTCCATCTGGTCCTGGGGACTTGTCCACAATCAGCCCCTCCAGTCTGTCGAGCACCACCTCTCTAGTAACAGTAATGTCATTAAGACCCTCCATTCCTACCACCTTTCCATCGCTAACACCTGGCAAATTATTCACGTCCTCCTCCGTGAAGACAGAAACAAAAAAGTTATTCAAGACCTTAGCCATATCCCCATCCCCTACCACTAGCTCCCCATTCTCATCCTCTAAAGGACCAACGTTCACCCTAGCCAGCCTCTTCCTTTTTATATATTTATAAAAACTCTTGTTTTATTTATAAAAACTCTATAAAAATCTTCAGTACTATTGCCAGAATTTTGTTAGGGCCAACAGCTTTGCAGTATCCACTGCCTTCAAATGTTTCTTGAAATCACGTGGCATGAATCGAATTCGAAGAAGATTGACATCTGTAATACCAGGGACCACCAAAGTAGGCTGACATGGATTATCCACTAGGCACTTCTGGTTGAATATTGTTGCAAATGCTTCAGCCTGATCTTATGCACTGGCTCCTTCATTATTGAAGGATGGGGATATTTATGTAGCCTCCTCCTCCAGTGTCCATCATTCACAGCTAAGATCTGATCCGTTGGTTGTGGAATTGATTAGCACTGTCAATTATTTGTTGCTTACCATGTTTGGCACCCAAGTAATTCTATTTTGCAGCTTCACCAGGTTGACACTTCATTTTTGGGAATGCTCCTGTACTCTTCACTGGACCAGGTTTGATCCTCTGCCTTGGTGGTAATAGTAGACTGGGGGAATACGCCAAACCATGAGGTTTCTGTTTGTGGTCGAGTATAACTCTGCTGCTACTGATGGCCTACATGGTTGCGTTGCCAGATTTGTTTGAAATGTATTTGATTTGATACAAGCCCACTTAGCATGGTGATAATGCCTTACAACATGGGAGGACATCCTTAACGTGAAGGCTGGACTTTGTCTCAATAAGGACTGTTTGGTGATCGCTCCTTGTGATGCTATCATATTCAGATACATTTACGGCAGGTAGGTGAGGATGTGGTCACGTATGTTTTTCCCTTCTGTCGTGAACAGTCTAACTGCTATGTCCTTTAGGACCTGGTCTGAGCGGTCTATGTTGGCAATACCGTGCCACACTTAGTAATGAGCACTGACGTTCAACATTGAGTAGTACTGATTCATTAGTGAAGGGAGAGAGGGAATGGTATGTAGTAATCAGCAGGAAGTTTCCCTTACTCAGGTTTGACCTGGTGCCATGAGATTTGAGGAGTCCAGAGTTGATGTCATATGTACGTCCATGTAATCCGAAGGTAATATGAACAGTTGCTAGTGAGCAAGAGAAAAAAACTTCACTCCCCATTAAGTATTGCAGATTTAAAATGTATTTTTAAATGTCTTGTAAATTTTGGTCAAGAAGCAGCATATCCCAAAGCATAAACGGGAAATAAGCAGGATTAGACAGGCCACATTCTTGGAAAACAATAAGGTATAGAACATATCCATTATTGTCAGTAGGTGACCCTGCAGCTGCAATCTAACAAAATTTTAAAAAGAAGAGATATTTAGCTTATAGTTGCAGTGAATATAAGTATTCAGCCTTTACTGATAAGAGGTAGCTAGCAGACAGAGGGACTCCCTCTCTGTTCCCATGGTTTTCAGGTGGTGAGGGCGATCCTTGAACCTACAGGATTTGCTTAGGTAAGTTTGCTAGGTCATGTGGGGACGGGTTGGGGGGGCTTGTGTATCCGGCTGACCAATGAATTCCTAATTCTTCTAGAAGGCAGAATGCTATTGGACAAGTAGCGTGTACTAACGTAATTAGGTCATCCAGTTCGGATGACAGGTTGGGTGGGAGAAACGAATCTTCGAAAAAGTATATCTGTTTTACATGTGTACTGTAACTTGAGAAAAGTTGGAATTTACCAACCGTCTCTCTCCCAAAGCATATTGGCTAATAAAGAATGTCTGTAACCACATACTGACTTTTGAGTGTGGACACCTAAAAACTTGAAGCTCTCAACCCTTTCTACTTTACCCCCATTGATGTAGACAGGGGCGTGTCTTCCACTACACTTCCTGAAGTCAGTGATTATCTCCTTTGTTTTGTTGACAAAGAAGGATCTCTTTCTTGGATTCTGTTTGGTCATCGTCGACCCACTACGCTGGTATCATCAGCGAACTTAAATCAAATTGGAGGGGAATTTGGCCACACAATCATAGGTTTATAGAGAGTACAGTAAAGGGATGTAGACACAGCCTTGTGTGGCACTGGCACTGAGGATGATCATGGAGGTGATATTGTTGCCTATGTGGTCTATGGTTTAGGAAGTTCAGGATCCAGTTGCAGAGGGATGAACCAAGCCTCAGGCCAAGGGGTTTGGAAATGAATTTCATGGGAATAATGGTGTTGAAGGCTGAGCTATAGTCAATAAATAGAAGTCTGACGTAGGTATCTTTGTTAGTTATCGAGGTACTCCAGGGTTCAGTGCAATTTCAGGGAGATAGCATCTGCTATGGACCTTTTGCAATGGTAGGTGAACTATAGTGGATTCAATCAATCTGGGAGACTAGAATTGATTTGTGCCATGACTAACCTTTCGAAGCACTTCATAATGATAGATGTCAGAGCCACCAGACAATAGTCATTAAGGCACATTGCCTGGATTTTCTTTCGTACTGGATGATTGTCGTCTTTTTGAAGCAGGTAGGGACCTCAGATTAGTGTAAAGGGTTGAATATGTCTGTGTATAGCCCCACCAGCTGTTCTGCGAAGGATCTGAGTACTCGTCCAGGTACCACATCGGGCCAGTCACTTACGACGGGTTGACCTTTGAGAAGGATGCTCTGACATCTGCAGTGATGACCTTTGATACAGGTTCGTACGAGGGTTCTAGGTGGAGGGCGTGTTCTCACTGACCTCTTGCTCAAGGGCATCGAATGTATTGAGCTCCTTGGGGAGGGGTGCATTGATGCCAGTGATTTTACATACCTTCATCCTGTAACCTGTTATGTCTTGCAGATCTTGCCATAGTCAGCAGGAGTCCATGTGGCTAGCCTGGGGTTCTAGCTTGGTCCGGTACTGTCTTTTGGCATCTTTGATGGATGTCCTTAGATCATACCTGGCTTTCTTGTATAGGTCAGGGTCTCCTGACTCGAATGCCTCAGGCCTGGATGCCTCAGACTTAGATTTCAGTAAGCATTAGATATCCTTATTCACCCATGGTTTTCTGTTGGGAAGCACAGATCTGCTTCTTTGGCACACAGTCTTCTACACACATACTAATGAGGTCAGTTACTGTAATAGCACATTTGTTCAGGTTGGCCACAGAGTTTTTAAAATACTGACTCTTAGCAGTCCCATAGGCAATCATTCGATTCCTCAGACCAACATTGCGTGACTTGCTTTAACGGATTGTCAAAGCTTCTTTTAGAGCTTGTTCCTCATATTGATTAGTTACAGTTTGACAATCACTGTTCTGACCTCCATCCATTTGACCCAACAGCACTCAAAAAGATTAGGCAACTATGTTTGTGCAATCTTTGTTGATTTCTCTTCAGCTTTTACAAAGTTTATTGAAAGCCCTTGATGTTCTACTCTTCGACTTTGGTGAATGATTACATTCCCAACAGAATCTAACGGGTGTTAGTTTCTGGGATTTACTTAGAACCCATAACAACAAATACTGGATCCCCTCAGGGCTATGTACTTTCACTTTTCATCTTTGGTACAAATAATTGTTGGATCAAATATACTGATGATATTCACATCTCATCAGGTATAACAAGTGAATGAAAGGATTCAGTTGAGCGGCTCATAAAATGGTGTAATAACAATTCTCTTGAACTGAAGGAAAACAAGATGAAAGGGCTAGCTATAAATTCGAGGAAAAATCCTTATTGTTCCTATGAAATTTTATTCCTCAGCTGGAATATTGTGTACAGTTTTGGGTATCACATTATAGGAAGATGTGAATGTACTGGAGAGGGTGAAGAGGTTTACTGGAATATTTCCAAGGATGAGAAACTTCAGTTATGGTGACTGTTCTTCTTGGATGGCTAAGAGGAGATTCGATAGAGATGTTCAAAATTATGAGTAGGCTGGACAGAGTAGATAGGGAGAAATTGTTCCCGCCCGTAAAAAAGGATCAAGAACCAGAGTGCATAGTTTTGAAGCGATTTATGAAAGAAGCAATGGCAACGTGAACAAAAAACTTCTTCACACAAGTGGTTCAGGTCTGGCATGCACTGCCTCCAAGTGTGGAGGAGGCAAGTTTAATCAAGGCTTTCAAGAGGGAATAAGATGATTACTTGGATCAAAACAATGTGCAGGAGTATAGGGAAAAGGCAGAGGAATGCCACTAAATCACAATGCTCATTTACAGAGCCAGTACAGACATGATGGGCCCAATTGCACCCTTCTGCATCACAATAATTCTGTGATTCTGTCATAATATAGCTACTGCCTATTTTAATACCCACAAGAATCTAGATTTCAGAATAGGTGATCGGTTGAATTGGAGGACACGTGTATGGGTGTAGTGGCCAAGAGACATACAATCAGCTGATCGGTGAGTAAGCCCTAGTGAGTATTTTCAAAGTAACTCATTGCTTAATATTGAGGTAGGGACTAAAAAAAGTATATATTAGCATGTACAATTATAAAAGTAGTACTAGTGTTTGGTAAGAAACAAAGTTCCTAACTATCGTAAATAAAGCCCTCAGCTAACATTTTTTTTTAAAAACGGTAACCGAGAGGGATAGCAGGACAGGAGACCTCAGACTTGTGATATGTTCTTCCTGCATGGGAAATGAGGGATGCTTGAGGGTGGTGTGTGCAGAGGCGTGTCCAAATGCAACTTCTAGCTAACTGGATTTCAGAGCTGGAGTTGTGGTTGGACTCACTGGAGCATGTGCAACGCTGAACAAGTCATGGATAGCATGTTTAGCAAGTTGGTCACACCATAGGTGAGGATTGCACAGGCTGAAAGGGAATGGGTGACTATCAGGAACAGTAAAAGACTCAGGAAGATAGTGCAGGAGTCCCATGTGCTCATCCCCTTCTCAAACAGATATATCGCTTTGGATACTGTTGGGGGTGGCATGTGGGTGGCATTGCTGCTCAGAGGGGCAGGAGGAAAATGAATGACAGGGCTATAGTGACTGGGCAACCGTTAGGGGCACAGACAGACATTTCTGTGACTGCAAGTATGAATCAAGGGTGGGATGTTGCCTCCCTGGCGCTAGGGTTCCAGGATGTCACGGAGTGGCTGCAGGGCTTCCAGATTCAGATCAGAGAAATGGAGGTAGAGTATTAGCTCGTGTTGAAGATTTAGCGATAGACTTGGAATTACAGGAAAAGGAAAGTTTAAAAGTGCTCAGCAAGCAAAATTGACAGTGTTAAACTATTTATACTTCAATGCAAAGAGCATTACAAACAAAAAAGAGGAGTTAAGCGCACAGGTAGGATCACGGCAGCACGATTTTATTGCTATAATGGAAATTTGGCTAGAGGGGGGCAAAATTGGCATCTCAACATACCTGATTATGGAGTCATCAGACTTGATAGACTGGGAGATAAAAATGGAGGGACAGCTGCACTAACAGTTAAAGAATCAATTCCGGTTGTGAGATGGGATGATGTACTGAACGGGCCAAACAAGACCTTATGGGCTGAGTTTAGAAATGAAAAAAGGATGATCACACTATTGGGAGTTTATTGCAGACCCTCAAATAGTGAAAGGGAGATAGTGGAATAAACATGTAGGCAAATCTCTGCCTGTAAGAACAAGGGTCACTAATACTAGAAGATTTAACTATCCCAATAACAATAGGGATTCAAACAATATAAGGGGCACAGAGAGAATGGTTCATACATATGTTCAGGAAAACTTTTTCAACTAATTAGTGACAAATGCAAAGACAGGAGATGCAATTTTAGACCTAGCCTTGGGGGATGAAGAAGGACAGAGGTGAAGTGATAGCTGGTGACCATATTAGGGTAGTGTTCACCATTCAGCTAGATTTGGCATTGCCATGGAAAAGGACAGAGAGAAAGCAGGAACAAAAGTTTTGAACTGAGGGAAGGCAAATTTGCATGAATGAGAAGAGACTTGGCTGAGGTGGGCCGGACAGCAGTGCTAGAGAATAGATCAGTGGGAAACACTAAAAAGCTGGATCCTAAATGTACAAAGTAGTCATGTTCTCTCCAAAAATAAGAGTGGGACTGTCAAATCTAGACCCCCCAGTTGTCCAGAAGAATACAGGGGAAGATCAAACAGGAAAAGAAAGTGTATGATTGACACAAAGAGCTAAGCACTGCAGATAGCCTATATGAATATAGAAAGTGCAGGGTGAAATAAAAAAGTAGTAAGGAAATCAAAGACAGGGTTCTTTGATTAAAAAAAAAATCAGCAAGTTAACGAAAACCCAAAGATGTTTTTACCAATACATTAATAGTAAAAGCTAGTTAAAGAAAAAGTGGGACCCAGAGATGAAGGGAACTGGTGTGTAAATGCAGAGGCTATGGGAAGGGCCTTAAATGAATATTTTGTCTCTATGTTTACAAAGGAAAGGGATGATGCAGATTTACTAGGCCAGAGATATTGGACCAGATAATCATAGAGAGGAAGTATTCAAAAGGGTTGGAATCCTTGAAAGTTTGTTAAAACACCAGGGCCAAATGGACTGTTTGAGGTTACTGAAGGAGATCAGGGAAGAGATTGCAGATATCTGAGAATGATTTTCCAATCTTTAGAGGGGTACCA
Source organism: Carcharhinus amblyrhynchos (assembly GCF_965287045.1). NCBI lineage: Eukaryota > Metazoa > Chordata > Chondrichthyes > Carcharhiniformes > Carcharhinidae > Carcharhinus > Carcharhinus amblyrhynchos. The sequence goes on along the minus strand of NC_137328.1, from coordinate 23,035,512 downwards.
GAGACTGGAGAAATGCAAATTGTTTAAATTTCAATTGCTTAAAAAGGGATGTGAAGGAAAGGCCAAACAATTATATGCCAGTTAGCCTTACATCGGTGGTGGGCAAATTAGTAGAATGAATCCCGAGTGATACTATTCATAGTCATGTAGAAAGGCACGGATTTATCAGGCATAGTCAGCATAAATTTGTTAAAGGAAGGTCTGGCCTCACAAACCTGATTGAATTATTTCAGGAAGTGACAGGAAAGGTTGATGAAGGTGGTACAATGGATGCCCTTGCAAATGGAAAGTTGTTTCAAGTGGGGTTGCCTTGCTGTTGTGCTACGTATTAATGATTTGGACATGAACATATGAACATTTGCAGTCGACACAAAGATTGGCTGAGTAGTGGATAGCTACAATCTACAAAACAGCATTGATGGGTTGGTCGAGTGGGTGGTAAAGTGGCAGACGGATTTTGAACAGTGATGGTAATGCATTTAGGGAGGTCAAATAGTTTTAGGGAATACATAAAGAAGGGTAGATGAAATGAGAAGTCTTGGTGTACAAGTATACAGGTCCCTAAAGGCAGCAGTTCAAGTGGACAAGGTTGCAACGAAGACATATACAATGCTCTCCTTCACTGGCAAAAATATAGAATACAAAAACAAAGGAAAGAAATAATGTTCAAATTGTACAAAACACTGGTGAGGCCACAACGGGAGTATTATGCATGGGTCAGGTCACCATATTACAGGAAGGACTAAGTGTTCTGGAGAGTGTGCAGAGGAGGTTTAGAAAAATGTTCCCAGAGCTGGAAAAGTGTAGCTATGAAAAGAGATTGGATAGATTGGGGTTATTTTTCTTCAAACAAAGGCAGCTGAGGAGTGACATGCTAAAGGTGTAGAAAATTTTTGAGGGGAAGATAGAGTGGACAGAATAAAATTGTTTTCCTTCTGGGGAATTCTCGAACCAGGGACATAGTTTCAAGATAAGTGGCGTAGGTGTAGAGGGGATATAAGGAAGAACCTTTTTATGCAACGGGTGATGGATGTCTGGAACTCACTGCCTAAATTGGTGGTTGAGACAGAGACCCTAAACCCTTTTTTAACAAGTATCTGGATCTGCACCTTAAATGCTGTAAACTACAGGGCTATGGGATATGCAGGAAGACAGGATTAGAAAGGACACCTGGGGGTCCTCGTGGTGGCATGGAGAAGATAGGACAAATGGCCTCCTTCTGTGCTGTAACTTTTCTATGATCATACAACCTCAACTTAAAATCTTTTCAAGTAGATCCCACAGGACTCTTCTGTACCATTGTTAAGAGTGCTATCCTTTTTGGATTTCTCTCCTGGTACTTGTGTCACAGAAAGTAGACTCTTCAAAAGGCACAGAAATTACTGAACCAGTAAGGTGGATATTTGAAGAACAGAAGTTCAGAGGTCATTGTGTTCAGGGAAAAGGCTAAAATCCCTCAAGTGCAGAACAAACCAATTGCTGAACGTGTTTGTTATAGTCATAAAAAGCTTACAGCACAGAAAAAGGCCTCTTGGCTGGAAAATGTGCCACTCAGCCTAATCCTACTTTCCAGCATTTGGTCCATAGCTACATAAGTACATCTTGACACCTTTTAAATGAATTGAGGTTTCCTGTCACTATTACCCTTTCAAGCAGCAAATTCCAGGCCCCCACAACGCTCTAGGTGAAAAAGCTTTTCCTCACCTCTGCTCTAATCTTTCTACCGATTACTTCAATCTATACCCACAAGTTACTCATCTCTTTGCTAAAGTAAATAGGCCTGAACCATTGACTCTAACAAGTCCCCTCACGATTTTGTACATCCCAATCAAGTCTACCCTCTGTTCCAAGGAGAACAAACCCAGCCTATCCAATCTGTCCTTTTGGCTGTCGTTCTCCATTTGCCTTTCCACCGAAAACAAATTTTAAGCTCTTTCATAACAAACTTCGGAGTTACAGGCTAACTGATCAACTCAAATTTTGCTGGTCATGTGACATGCAAATCTGAGCCACTGGCAGCCAGAGATTTATGGCCTAACGTACTGCTCTTTAGTTGATGACCAATATTGCTTCTGTGATTCAATGACATCCTTTCTCCTTCAACAGTGAGAGAAACTTGGAAAGAATATTGGAAAGTTTCTGCCTCAGTGGGTAAACACATACACTACCTAGCTTGCTGTATAGTCACATAAAACAGGAAAGTCACAACCTCAGTCTGAGCTCAGTTAACAGCTCTGAGCTGGGATTAGTTTCAGTTCTACAAAGTCAGCAATGGTAAAAATATATACATGAACAAGAATTCTTGATCAGGTAGATCCTAGACCCTTATGGGCTTGGCTATAATGCCTCTTATGATTGAACAGTCTGCTTATGTTTTATTTACAGAAGAATGGCCACTGTTGTACAGAAAAATAGAGAATACTGTACTAAAAATAATTGGCACTCTGACAGCAAACATGGCAGTGGGTGCATTGCAATGAAACTAGAAATATACTTAAAATTTGCGCTATATGCAAGGTGAGTACGAGGTGAGAATACTAAAACCCGATTTCCTAAACTTTATCTCTAACCTCAAGACCTCTCATTGATCCAGAGCAATGAATTTCTCTATGCTACAGTATGCATTCCTGTACTGATTGGGGATTTTGTTTTGTGACACGAGACTCCATTTATAAAAATATTGGTGTTTCACCAGACGCTGTTTGTTGAGGAACAGATGTTGAGTATGACTATTAATGTATGGGGAACATGGATTATTCAGTTGAACTTCTGTTCAAGAACTGCTGCCAAACAGCCATAGGCGAAATTTAGACCATTTCCGCTTTCTCGTCATTCTTCATCTCATCAGTGTCCTCTCCCGATCATACTGAAGGTCATACTGAGATGAAATACTCCCAGGCTATCTTTGTTGCAAAACAAAGTATGCAGCATTCTAACTTTTCAAAACACTCGTAAGGCTTGCCAGGTACCCAAATGCTTGCAAGACTTCAATGTTTTGCTCAAGCTCAAACACTCTCAAGGCATGCAGTATCGCAAAGGTGCAGAATAAACCTATCTCCATCTTAATCTCAGAAGAGAATACTTCGCTTCAGTATTAGTTTTTCATTGTGACACCAAACCCATGATCTTTGAAGAAAATTGTTAAATTAGCTCAAATTATGGCCGGGTTTGTACTGGAACTAAACTTAAACTCCCCAAAAACATGTTTCACTCTGGTCCATTACAGAGATGTTCATCCTATCAATCTTGGATTGATGTAAATCCAGAATGAAAGCATGTTGTTTAATAATCAAGAAATGGATTTTAAACCTTGATGGACTTTTATGGTTCATGCTCAAAGTGGAAGCCTTCCCTTCCCCGATTCTGCCCATTCATTTCTTTGATTAGATCCTAACCATGACCATTCTGTCGATTGTATGATATAGATTGAATGCGATAACCAGGGCGTGAAAGTTATGGGGACATCTACAGAACAGAAGGTAGTCATTTAGCCTATTAAGTCTGCAACTCAAGACTCATCAATGCAGAATGTCAGAGTTCAACTTTGTAAGTTTTGATTCCTGCTTTGTTACAATAGTGGGATAAGTCTCCAAAAGGTCAGAAGTCCAACAATTACAGCTTCAGAATCCGATGGTACTGAAGGAGTCATTCAGCTCATTCATTTATGTGCTGACAAAAATATCTATCCATCCTAATCCCACTTCCCAGTTCTTGGTCTGTGGACTTAGAGGCTACTGCGCTTTAAGTGCACAGCCAAGAACTTTTAAAGTTGATGAGGTTTTGTGTCTCTATCACCCCTTTCATGTGGCAAGTTCAAGGCTGCCCCTGGTTATTTTATCCTGTCTCTCCATATTCTTCCTGCCATAATGAATCACCTCTCCCTTCTCTGGATTCACCTCAATCTGCTCCTTGTCTGTACGTGTGCGGAAAGTGTCTCTATCTACACTCCTGGAAGTCCAGGTTTTGGAGCTGGAGAGGTGGCTCGGGACCCAGTGGAGATTATTGTTGATAGCACCTATAGAGAGGTGGTCACACTGCAGGCTCAGATCCCACAGGTAGGAAGGGAATAGGTGACCACTAGGCAGAGCAAGAGGACAAGGCAAACTATGCAGGAATCTATGGTTTTCCCTCTGCAAAACTGATGTACCCTATTGGATATTGTTGAGGTGAGTGGCCTCCAAGGGGAAAGCATCAATAACCAAATTTGTTGCACCATGGTTGGCCCTGCTGCACAAGGGATGAATACAAAACATGGGAGTGCAATAATTACCAGAGGATTCAATTATAAGAAGACTAGATAGGCATTTCTGTGACTGCAAATGAGATTCCAGGATAGTATATTGCCTCCCTGGTGCCAGGGTCAAGGGCAGCACAGTGGCACACTGGTTAGCATTGCTGCCTCACAGCGCCAAGGCACCTGGGTTTGATTCCAGCCTTGGATGTGTGTCTGGAAGGTGGAGTTAGAGTATACCTAGAGATATACTTTCCTGTTGGGGAACACTTCAGCTGTCACAGGCATTCAGCCTCTGATCTTAGGGTAAGCGCTCTCCAAGGCAGCCTTCACAGACTGATAGCCAAGTTCCGCACACGAATCTTGGGATCATGTCACACTATCTTTAACCCCCATGATTTGCCTGAACTTGTAAAATCTCACTAACTGTCCTGTCTGGAGATAATACATATCTTTTTATCTGTGCTAACACTCTCTCCACTCACACTGCAGGCAATCATGTCTTAAAGGTACAGACAGAGACTTGCATTCTAATCATTATACTGTAAATTGAGTTTGTGTCTTTATATGTCCTGTTTGTGATTAGAGCTTTCACTCACCTGATGAAGGGTCAGCTAGCACTCCGAAAGCTACTGGCTTTTGCTACCAAATAAACCTGTTGGACTTTAACCTGGTGTTGAGACTTCTTACCCAGCAGGTAAGGCCAGAGATTGCAAAACTAGTAAAATTAGAGTTAAATGCTCTGTGCCTGAACGCACGCATGATTCATACCAAAGTAGACTGATTGTCAGCACTAATAGAAATAAATACGTATGACCTGATAGCTATCACGGAGATGTGGTTGCAGGGTGACCAAGACTGTAACTTGAATATTGAAGGGTATTTGACATTTCAAAAAAGACAAGATGCTCGGAAAAAGGTGGTGAGGTAGATTGTTTTAATTAAGGATGGCATTAGAACATTAGTGAGAGATGGCTTTTGTTCAAATGAAAAAGATGTAGAACGAATTTGGGTAGAGATAAGAAATAGGAAAGGTATAATGTCACTTGTGGGAGTACTTTATAAGCCTCTTAACCCTAGTTAGACTCTAGAACAGGAAGAAATAAATGGGATGCATAAGGAAGGTAAGGAAGAAATAAGTTGGATGTATAAGAAAGGTACATTTGTCCATAAGATCATCAGACACAACAGCAGAATTAGGGCACTTGGCCATTGAGTCTGCTCTGCCGTTCAATCATGGTTGATATTTTTCTCATCCTCGTTCTTCTGCTTTTTCCCCCATAACACCTGATTCCTTTATCAAGAGCGTATCTATCTTCATCTTAAAGACACTCAATGACCTGACCTCCACAGCCTTCTGCGGCAAACAGTGCCACAGATTCACCACATTCTGGCTGAAGAAAATCTGTTTTAAAGGATCACCCCTTTAGTCTGAGGCTGGGACCTCTCATAGCATCATAGAAATGATTCTATGATTGGTTCTACCTTTTCCTACTAGTGGAAACATCCTCTCCACACCCAATCTATCCAGGCCTTGCAGCATTCTGTAAGTTTCAATAAGATTCCCCCCAATCATCCTTCTAAACTCCAAGTACAGACCCACAGTCCTCAACCATTCCTTCTACAACAAGCTCATCATTCTGGGGATCATTCTTGTGAACCTCCTCTGGACCCTTTCCAAGGCCAGCATATTCTTCCTTAGATATGAGGTCCAAAACTGCTCACAATACTCAAAATGCGGTCTGACCAGAGCCTTACACAGCTTCAGAAGTACATCCCTGCTCTTGTATTCTAGCCCTCTCGACATGAATGCTAACATTGCATTTGCCTTCCTAACTGCTGACTGAACCTGCACGTTAACCTTGAGAATCTTGAACAATGACTTCCAAGTCCCTCTATGCTTCTGATTTCCTAAGCATTTTCCTATTTAGAAAATAGCCCATGCCTCCATTCCTCTTTCCAAAGTGCATAACATCACACTTTTCCAACATTATATTCCATCTGCCATTTCTTTGTCCACTCTTAGTCTGTCCAAGTCTTCTGCAGCACCGCCCCCCCCCCCCCCCACCACTGCTTCCTCAATATTACTTGTCCCTCTACATTTCCTTGTATCACCTGCAAACTTAGCAACAGTGCCTTCAGTTGCTTCCTCCAAATTGTTAATGTATATTGTGCCAAGTTGTGGCCCCAGCACTGACCCGAGGCACAGTCATCAGCTGCCATCCTAAAAATGATCCCTTTATCCCTACTCAGCCAATCCTCTATCCATGCTAGGATCTTATCCTCAACAGCATGGGCTTTAACTTATTTAAGAGTCTCCTATGTGATACCTTGTCAAAAGCCTTCTGGAAATCTAAATAAATCAGGTCAACTTATTCTTCTTTATCCAATTTCCTCACTACCTCCTCAAAGAACTCCAACAGGTTTGTCAGACATGACTTCCCCTTGATGAAGCCGTGCTGACTCAGTCCTATTTTAGCGTGCACTTCCAAGTACTCTGCGATCTCATCTTTAATAATGGACTCTAAACTCTTGATAATGACTGAAATCAGGCTAACCAGCTGATAATTTCTCATCTGCTGCCTCCCTCCCTTAATCAGTGGTGTTAGATAAGCTACTTTCCAGCCCTCAGGGCTCTCCCGGCCTCGAGCGACTCCTGAAAATTCACCACCAATGCCTCCACAATTTCCTCAGCTGTCTCTTTTAGAACCTTGGAGTGTAGTCCATCTGGTCCACACAATTTATCCACCTTCAGACCTTTCAGTTTCTCCAGAACCTTCTCCTCAGTGATGGCCACAACACTCACCTGTGTCCTCTGAGCTCTGGCATCCCATGGTGTCTTCCACCATGAAGACTGATGCAAACTATTCAGTTCCTCTGCCATTGCTTTGTTTCCTATTATTACTTCTCCAGCCTCATTTTCCAGTGGCCCAAAGGCTATTTTTGCTTCTCTCTTTTTCATATATTGAACAAAATCCTTCATCTTTTAGATTACTAGCTAGCTTACATTCATATTTCATTTTCTCCCCCCTTATTGCTCTTAGTTGTCTTCTGCTCACTTTTAAAGGCTGCCCAATGCTCATTACTTTGTATGCTTTTTCTTTTGCTTTTATGCTGTCCTTGACTTCCCTCATCAGCTATGGATGCCTCGTCCTCCCCTTTGCAGGTTTTCTCCTCCTTGGGATGAATTTCTGTTGTACCTCCCGAATAACTCTCAAATGCTGCTGCCATTGCTGTTCCACTGTCTTCCCTGCTAAGCTCCCTTTCCAATCAACTCTGGCCAGCTCGTCCCTCATGTCTTTGTAATTATATTTATTTACTTGTAATGGTATTACATATGGTTCCAGCTTCTCCCTCTCAAACTGCAGGGGAAATTCTATCATATTGTCCTGATGGGTTTAAAACAAAAGGTTTTGACAGCATGTTTAGTTGTTCCATAACATTCAAGTTCCAATCCTACCAACAGACTATTTGGATAAAGTCAGGTTTATTTATCAAGCAAAAATTTGGTAGATGATAAAGAAAGAATAAAGAAATGTATAGGGCAGGAACAGGCCCTTTTGTCCTCCAAGACTGCTGATCACGATGCCCGAACTGAACTGAAAGATTTTTTAAAAAAACCTTCTACCCTTGCTCTGTCCATATCCTTCTATTTCCTCTGCATTCATGTACCCATCCGCAATGTTGCTAATGCGCTTGCTTCCACCAGCTCCTCTGGCAGCATGTTCCGGGCACCCACTACTCTGCATAAATAAGCAGAGCTCCTTTCAACTCAATCCTGGGATGAAAGAAACCTTCTTCGTAATGCTTCTAACACCATTTTTTTTTTCAAGACCACCAAAACTATACACAGCTTTTGTCTCACCAGTACACTCCACAACTGCAGTAAGATATCCCAACTTTTATATTCCATTCCCCTTGTAATAAATACCAACATTCCATTTGCCTTCCTAATCACTTCCTATATCTGTATATCATTTTCTTTGATTTAGGTACGACACCACCGAGTTCTGAAATCTTTCTCAATTTAAATAGTACACTGCTTTTCTATTATTTTTGCCAAATTAGATTTTCCCCATTATCACGTTAAAGGTTGAGCAGGTTTTACCGATACACATTGATGAATGAGAGGTGATTTTATTGAAGCATTTAAGATCCTGAGGTGACTTGACTGGGTACATATTGGAAGGATGTTTCCACTTGTGGGGGTAGGCTAGTGTTGGTAGTTTCAAAATCACTAGTTTTGGTGTGACTAATTTTGTAGTATGAACTATTATGTTAAGCATTTTCTGCTAAAATTGATGGAAGCCGTTTTAATAAAAATCAAAACCAGTATTATTGGAAAACAGCTAGACGAGTTCAGTACACACCTTAATTGTGACACCATTAAATATTAAGTAATTTATTAATAGATATGTCGGAAAGGCAGGAAATGTAATTTGAAACACAAGTTTATAACTTTTATAATTATAAACACATGAACACCGGATTATCAATGCAGACTCCTAAAGTGCTGTTGGAATAAGAATCTTGTGCACTTCTCAGGCTCAGAGTAAAAAGAGATACCAAGATTTGATGAGGATGACTGAAAGGGCCATTTCCAAAGAGACTCAACTTTCAATGACAGACAGCTACATTAAAGAATTATTGGGTTGACACTCAGCCTACCTCAAGATAAGAGCTACAGTTTGAGAAGCAGCATTGTCTGAAAGCCGAGATAACGTGCATACCGTTCATAGAGAAGGAAATGAGACTGCAGAATGTGGTGTTACAGTCATAGCTAGAGTGTAGAGTGTAGAGAAAAATCAACCTAATGCAAGGTAGGTCCATTCCAAAGTCTGACCAACTTCACAAGTTGGTCTGAGAAGGGTGGTGAGAAGTCTGCTCAACTGTGAAAGTAAAGCTTACTTTTCTTTTACTGTTAATTACTAATTGCTGTTAATTGACATTTATCTTTCTAAATTCTTACCTTATTAAATGGCAAAAGTTCATTAACCATTAAAGTGTTCTTTCTTTCTATATGGTTAAGTCTCTAGAAGCTGACACGATTTACAATGGAAGGGTGAGGTGATATTGTGAACAAATGATCTATGTTTTCTCTCTCAAGGTCAATGGTTGTTATGTAATGTGATGATCGTAGTGCAATTGAAATGGATGCATATATGCTTCAGGTAGTTGGTATGTTTGGAAGAAATACGGCTCAAAAGCTGGGAGAGGAGAATAACTACTCATTTCAGCCACGTGGTGTTTGCCAAGATGGAACAAATAGAGTTCTGTTCGTAGATGAAGATTTTGATTAGGCTGATCAACAGGGTCATGTGATAATGTGGTTAATGGGAGGAACTAGGTTTGTAGCAGAGAAACACAGTTTTTCTGTTCTGGCTGGGATTTGTTTAAAGACAAAGTTCTACAAGCTGCTCTGAAATGCAAGGAGATTCATGGGTGCTTACTGTATTTGAAGCGTGATTAGAAATCTAAGAGGAATGCTTCTTATTTGGAACTGAAACAATGATTAATTAAAACTTAGTGCTTTCCTTTCATTTTTAAATATTGTACATTGCTGACAGTTGAGCTGCTTCATTTATTAAATTTAAAGTTTGTTTTACTACAAGGAATTCCTAACTTGTCAGTAAAATTACTCCTGAAGTGAAGTATCCTATCTTCATATTTATGCCAAAATATAAAAGATTTTGGGGTTTAGTCTGACTTCCTAATGTAATTTGGAATTCTGGTCCAGCATCCTAAGAGGAATGAGCAAAGGATAATTGGCAATCTAATTGTGTGAGGCCCCTTGTGGATGAGTGACCAGAATACGATGGAATTTTTCATCAAGGTAGAGAGTGATGTGATTGATTCTGAAACGAGGGTCCTGAATCTAAAGAAAGGAAACTACAATGGTATGAGGTGCAAGTTGGCCATGATTGATTGGAAAACATTACTTAAAAAGGGATGACAGTAGATAGGCAACGGCAAACATTCAAAGCATGCATGGGTGAACTGCAACAATTGTTCATTCCTGTTTGGCGCAAAAATAAAATGGGGAAGGTGACCAAACCAATGTTTACAAGGGAAATTAGAGGTGATATTAGATTCAAGGAAGAGGCATGCCAGTTGGCCAGAAAAATAAACAGACCTGAGGATTGGGAGCAGCTTAGAATTCAAAAGGAGACCCAAGGAATTGATTAAGGGAAAATAGAGTATGAGGGCAAGCTTGTAGAGAACAGAAAAAAAGACTGTAAAAGCTTCTATAGGTACGTGAAGAAAAATAGATTGGTGAAGTGCGTTTCCTCTGGGCGCTCCGGTTTCCTCCTACTGTCCAAAGATGAGCAGGTTGGGTTCCCTGACCATCCTAAATCGTCTGTCAGTGTCAGGATAAAATATATTGGATTGCAGGGATAGGTCATTGAATCCTACAGTGCAGAGGGCAGCCATTCTGCCCATCAAGTCTGCACCAACCTCAATCTGACCCAGATCCTATCCCCATACCCTTAGGCATTTACCCTAGCTGGTCTCCCTGACATTAAGGGGCAATTTAGCATGGTCAATCCACCTAACCATCACATTTTGGACTGTGGGACGAAACCGGAGCACTTAGAGGAAGCCCACGCAGACAGTGACCCAAGGCCGGGAATTGAACCATGAGGTAGCAGTACTAACCACTGTGCCACCTTGCTGCCCCAGGTCTGGGTGGGAATGTTGTTAGCGCAGGCCCAGTGGGCCGAGCAGCCTCCTTGTGCACTGTAGAGACTCGATGATTCTATTCCCTTCAGAATTTACAACCTTTTAGCTCCTGCTTTTGAATGTCTTCCCTTGCTTCGCAAGTTTTGTCTGTAGGATCTGAGTCCTTCTCCTTCTATCTACTTGGTGGGCCACAGTTTCTATCTGTCATTCACAGCATGGAGGCAAAACCCCATGTGAGTCTTGCATGGCCCCCCGACTAATAAAGTTATATCAAATGTATATGGGCTAAGAATTAAGTATTTTGCTTCATCAATGGAAATCAATAAAGTCTTTCCATGTTCTCTAATGACCTGTAAATACTACAAACTGACAGCAACAGTTGTGTCAATGACAGCATTTTAATGGCTTGCGACTGCACTTTGCTTCAGGTAATTTGTATTGCCATCTGTTCACTGATTTCAGTTATTTATATATCTAATCAGTGGCTACTCTAGCTGTAATGTAAGTCAGAAATTTTACTTTGAGCATAACAATACAAGATCCATATGAGAATTGTCAGAGACCTGCAAAAAAAAACTTCTCAATAAAATACATACCCACAAAACAAGTGGATGGCCATTCTGTTGCATTATACAAATGTTATAATTCTGGCTAATAGTTAGTTCCTTGCTCATTATCACGTAATACTAAAACAGATTTCCCAAATGACAACAGTGACTGCACTGGAAAAAAAACTTCTCTAATAAAAGCAAAATACTGTCCATGCAGGATATCTTGAATAAAATAGAACATGCTAGTGTGATGAAAGTGTGCAAGAGATATAAAAAAAATGGTGTGTTATTTTTAATGTTTCAGGAAAATGTTTTAAAGTACAGCTTTTTTTTTTACAGGTAGTAGGAACAAAGCTTAGATACTGGGAGAGCAGAATAATTACTAATTTTAATCCTGCGAGTGGTTTAGAGCTTTCTTGAGTTCAGAATCAAGAGATAGATAAGGTCATGTGATGTGATCTATGTGCAGTCCTTGTTCTGTTGAAAAAAGAAACAGGTTTTTGCAGATAGGAGTTGGAGTTTGGCTGTTCTCAAAGTTAAGAGAATTTTAAGCTTCTGAAAGCTCCAAGGCTATCTACACTCAAAATATATTTGTGATTGTTAACTATTTAAAGTGGGTTTTAAGTCTGTAAGAAGAATGTTGCTTATTTGGAACTGAAATAGTGAATGGTTAGAAATTAGAGTTGTTTCTTTTCATGTGGAGAAACTATTCAGAGTTAAGCTGCTTCATTTTGTTAGAGTTATACTTAAAGTGTATTTATGAATAAAGCTTGATAAAAGATCCCTAAATTTGTCACTGGAATTATTTATGGAGTAAAGCATCCTTCCCTTACACCAAAATAAAAAAAATTATTAGGGTCTAGTCTGGCTTCATAATGCAGCTTGGGGTCCTGGTCTGGAACCCTAAAACTGGAAAAACTGTCAGGCCTGTTAAAGTGTTAGAACAACTCAGCCAGTTTATTTCAAACAGCAAACAGTTCTTCATTGACTATAAAGCATTTTGAGACATCCAATGGCCATGAAAGGCACTATATGCAAGTCTTTCTTTCATTCCTTCCTGAACCATAAAATATAAGCTTTCAGAAGATAAAAAGGGGCTGGAATGAGGTCTGGAGATATATGGCCCTGGTGGAACCCAAACCAAGGATTGGTGAGCAGGTTATTGCTGTGTAAATGTCACTTGATAGCACTGTTAACAACACCTTCCAATTTGCTGATTGAAAGTAAACTGATGTGCCACTATGTGATCAAATTGGATCAGTGTTGCTTTTCACGGAGAGGACAGAGTCAAAAAGCCATGGGTTCTTATAGCATAGAAATGGATGGACGGACACACACACATGCATGCATGCAACCCTCTCCCCACCCCCGCATACACACCTCCCCCAACCAACACACATGCACATTGCGCACATTAGTGTTCCTTCTGCCACACAGACTGTTGCACTTTCCAGGGTGGACACCTAGTATAAACCCCGAGAGCACATCTCAGTTGAAGGACAACCAGATGATTCCTGAAGTGTGCATGCATCCAGTGCAGAATAGACACCCAGCAGATCCTCTTTCCAATTAACTGTATTATAATTACTGAGTAATAATAACTTGCCTATATACATGTTTTCTGATGACTATATAAGGATATCATAGTAATTCATTGCTCTGGAACCATAGAAGTAAAAGGGAGAGGAATGTAAGAGATTAGGAGTTATTGTGTTGCATGTCACTTTAAGGGTTTGGTCACATGGTGAGTTCATGATGTCATCAGCTCCTTCACTGAGCTTTAGTCTAGACCCAGCCACAGTGGAGTAAACAGCTACCGAACAAACAGGTTCTGTTGTTACACCCAAAACCCAGATGTTAACACTTTGTGTGTTGATCTCTTATCCTGTAAGAAGTGCTACAAACACAGAATGGATTCCTTACAATGCAGAAGGAGGTCATTTGGCCCGAGTCTGCACCGACTACAATACCACAGTGGCCAAATAGGCCACCTAAAATGGCGATTTTTAGAGCATTGTGGGACAATTAGGCAAGAACTAAAATGGCAAGCTGCAACCTAAAAGACAGAGATAAACAGGCTGCAGTTCAGACAACTGAATACACAGGATATGGGCCAGCTCCAGGATGAAGGGGACTTTCTGGTCAAACTGGGTTGTTTACCAGACATTGGAGCCCCTTCTTTGGGGAGGAGGTACGTCTCCTACGTGCCCCCAGCACCTACAGATATGGCTGTTGGGGATACACCCAGAGATTGGCGTGGCAGCACCCAATTGGACTTAAATTGATCAGGGTGATCAAGTCCTGATCGACTGACTGTTGGCCTTTGCCAACAGGGTATAAAGGGCGCTGCACAGCTAAGAATCTCTCCCTCTCTCTCTAATCCCACGAGCGAGCTACAACAACAGTAACCATCACTAGCAACGACCACCACAAGGAGAACCACCATACCCAGCGTGTCAGACCAGAGCAAAGGACCTGACTATTCAGTGGACTACTGAGACCAGCGCACAAATAAAAGCCAATGATGGTTCTACCATTTATCCAGAAAGTTCAGGCTGATAGGCTGGAACTGATGAATGACATTAGTGAGTGAGTTGCCATTGGCTGAAATGGTAGTTGACCACACCCTCTGGGCAAGTGCTTCTCTGCTGTTGGTTATTGGAGCTTCAGCCTGTTGGCTATCTGCAGACTGGTGGGATATTGGATCACAGTGGGGCGGCACAGTGGTTTAGTGCTGCTGGTGTAGGTTGAATGGGCTGGATGATATTGGAATAATGTAGGTTAAATGGTCATTGGATAAACATATGGATGATATTGGAATAGTGTAGGTTAAATGGGCCAGCAGCCACATGGTAGCTGTATTAGAAGGACACAACAAGACAATCAAATTATCAGGGAAAAATTAGAGGTTGATGACCGACAACAGAACTGGACTTTATGTTGTGCAAATGATCAGTAGATGATAGAACAGCTAAGAGAAAACTTAGAGCAGGTACGCTCCAGTAATCTGTCTTGGATTAGTGGTGAACAGATGGAACACCTATTTACAGGTAAGAAACACCCAAAGTTATCTGGCTGCCAGACGTGACAGTTGACCAAAATCTGGTTCAATGATGACTGCAAAGGGACTCCAGGGAAAGCCCTGGGAATGATCTCAGGGCTCCTCATAATCACTGACAACTCGGTCAGACTGAGGATCTTTGAAGTGGAGAATATAGGGATTATTCATGAGGATATCTAGATAAATCACGACGACAATTTACCATATGCAATGGAAAAGAAGGGAGACTCAGATATTACTCTGGACAGCTGTCAGCAAACTGACAAAATAATCATATGCCTGTACCCAGTTTACTTAAATGAGCATGCACTGTGTGGCTTTGGAACAAACACTAGCCCACTACTACAAGCTCATAGCCTGGACACAGACATAACTCAGGTGGCTTACAAGGGAGCAGGGAGATACTGTCTCATCACCTCCCTGAAATAATAGCAGTATGGCATGACAGATTGTAACATTGCTAACACTACCTTTTGCATCAAACCAGACATACCAGCCTGGGTGGGCCTCATTCAACTAACAGACATTCAGAAGAGGGAGAGGGTGGATTTGAACACCACTGACGAGTTCCGACAGACTCCAGGGGAGCCCCATGAGAAATATGACATAAGCCTAAAACTCCTGCCAGAGGAGTTGAACCTGATTCAGGTAAAATTGGCTACGGCCCACAGAACCTTCAAAGTAATACAGCAGACCCAAGAGGTGAAAAGGGGAATTAAAGAAATTAAAGTAATCTCCTGGTGGAATGATCTTTGGAACTGGGGCTCAAACATCCAAATTCACCCATTTGTTCGCATAATGTTACACCTGGTGGTAGTATTGATTTTGTGCACCCTGGTATATCTAAATCATCCTCAGTCCAATTCAACCGATAGATAAAGAAGACACCCATTTGTTTGAATGTTTTGAGTTTGCAATTAGTTTATCGTAATAAGAACATAAGAAATAGGAGCAGGAGTAGGCCATCTGGCCCTTCGAGCCTGCCCCGCCATTCAATAAGATCATGGCTGTGGTTGTTTGTATTTGTAGTGTTGCTGTCTGTAGCTTTTGGAATGTAAATACGCTGTAGGGATATATTATTACTGTACATGCCAATGCCTGGGCCCTGCTTGACTGTTGAGTGACTGGGGAATTCCTGACAGATATTGGTCCCGAGTTTGTGATCCATCACACTTCACGTTCAGGATCAAATAGGAGGGACTGTGGCCAAATGGGCCACCTAAAATGGCGATTTATAAAGCATTCTGGAACAATTGGCCAGGAACTAAAACAGCAGGCTACAGCCTAAAGGACAGAGATAAACAGGCTGCAGTTCAGACGATTGAATACATAGGATATGGGCCACCTCCAGGACAAAGGGGTCAAACTGGGTTGTTTATCAGACATAGGATTCCCTTCTTTGGGAGGGAGGTGTGTGTCCTACGTGCCCCCAGCACCGACAGATATGGCTGTTGGGGGCACACCCAGAGTTTGGTATGGCAGCACCCGATGGGACTTAAATCGATCAGGGTGATCAAGTCCTGATCGATTGATTGGCAATAGCCAAAAAGGGCGCCAAAACCAACGGGGTATAAAGAGCGCTGCACAACCAAGAATCTCTCCCTCGCTCTCTCTCTCTGACCCCATGAATGAGTTACAACAACGGTGACTATTGTTAACAATGACCAGCACAAGGAGAACCACCACACCCGAGAAGGAGGGAAGACCAGAGCCAGAGTGCCAGACCAGGCTACGCAGAGGACTACAGAAACCAGCACACAGATAAAGGCTAATACCTGCCTGGGTACCTGCCAGTCATAAAGTCAAGTCAAGATCTAGTATTGAACTTGAACTTTAGTATTTCTGTAAGATGACTTCTTGTTGGTCGGGTGGGTGATTATTGATTGTGTTTTAAATAAATATTGTTGTACTAACAAGAAGTCTACTCGCAATTCTTTGTCCATTCTGTAAGAGTTAAAACAGATCGTGAGGCAGGCACACCACCACCCAGGCTCTGTAACTCCACATATTTATCCCAACACTAAATGGCTATTTTAGTATGGCCAATCAACTTAACCTGCACATCTTTGGAACTGCGACAGGAAACCCAAACACCTGGAGGGAACCCACAGGGGGAATGTGCAGACTCCGCACAGACAGTGACTCGAGGCCAGAATCAAACCTTGGCAGCAATAAATCATAGAAACCCTACAGTGCAGAAATAGGCCATTCAGCCCATCGAATCTGCACTGACCACAATCCCACCCACACCTTATTCCCATAACCAAGCATTTACTTTAGCTGGTCCACTGACACTAAAGGGCAATTTAGCATGGCCAATCTACATAACCTGCACATCTTTGGACTGTGGGAGAAAACCAGAGCACCTGGAGGAAACCCATGCAGACACGACAAGAACATGCAAACTCCAAACCGGGAATCGAACCTGGGTCACTGGTGCTGTGAGGCAGGAGTGCTGACCACTGTGACACCATGCTGCCCATAACAGATGGCACAAATGAGAAATTTGCAGGTTACACAAAAATTGGCTGTGCAGTTGACAGTGAAGACCATAACTGTCAGCTCCAGATGGATATGAATGGTTTGGTGGAGCGGGCAGAGAAGCGGTCAATGGAATTCAATCTGGAAACACATTAGGGATTTGGGAAGGGCAATTGAAGGGGGTTGAGGAAACGAGGGACTTTGGACTGTCCCTGAAGGTGTCAAGGCAAAGTGGTCAAGGAAGCATGCAGAATGCTTTTCTTTATCGGATGATGCATTGCATACAAGAGCAGGAATGTAATAATGGAACCATATAAAAGTGGTGGACAGGTCACAACTAGAATTTTGTACACAGTTCTGGTTACCACATTACAGGAAGGACACAATTGTTCTGGAGTGAGAGTGCAGAGATTTACAGAAATGTTGCCAAAGATTCGATAGGTTAGGGTTGTTATCCTTAAATCGAGTTGCACAAAATTATGGAGGGGTCTCAACAGTGTAGACTGGAAAGACTGGTTTCTTCTAGAGAAGTCAATTACCAGGGGGCACAGATTTAAGATGATTTGTAGAAGGATTAGAAAGGACACGAGTAAAAGCTTTTTCACCCATGGAGAGCTGGGTGTCTGAAATTCACTACCTAAGTTGGTGATTGAGGCCGAAGTGCTCAATTCAGGCTAACCAGATCTGCACCTGAGGTGTTGTAAACTATAAGGCTACGAACTAAGTGCTGGGAAATGGGATTAAACTGACTGGCTAGTTTCCTTTTTCTCTTTTTTGTACAGCACAGGGATGAAAGGCTGAATTAGCTTTTGTTGCAGCATTATTTCTATGGCTCTTTGGTTGCTGGAACAGAAAACCTGTGGATGGCTGTACACAGGCCTTTTCTCCAAACTCTCCACCTTCAAAAGGTTTGAAATGAACATGAGATCCTTCTAAGTAGTGGCACAAGATAAGGAGTTACACTAAACTGTCACAAAACGTTAGTTTGGCTCAAGCTGGAGTATTGTATTCAACTCTGGGCAACAGAAGTTAGTAAGAAGTCTCACAACACCAGGTTAAAGTCCAACAGGTTTATTTGGTAGCACGAGCCACTAGCTTTCGGAACGCTGCTCCTTCATCAGGCAAATGGGAGTTCTGTTCACAAACAGGGCATGTAAAGACAAACTCGATTTACAAAATAATGGTTGGAATGCAAGTCATAACACAGGTAATCAAGTCTTAAAAAGGTATAGACAATATCTCATGAGATCATCCACCAGGTACACAGTTCATACACTTGCAACTCGGCCAACATTGTCTACTTGATACGCAGCAGGAAAGGATGTCCCGAGGCATGGTGCATTGGGGAGACCATGCAGACGCTATGACAACAGATGAATAAACGCTGCTCAACAAACACCGGCAAGAGCGCTCCCCTCTTGTTGGGGAGCACCTCAGCAGTCATGGACATTCGGCCTCTAATCTTCAGGCAATTGTTCTCCAAGGCAGCCTTCACGACACATGACAACGCAGAGTCGCTGAGCAGAGACTGATAGCCAAGTTCCGCACATGAGGACGGCCTCAACTGGGATCTTGGGTTCATGTCACACTATCTGTAATCCGCTCCCTCCCCCCCCCTCCCCCGGGCTTGCAAAATCTCACTAACTGTCCTGGTTGGAGACAATACACATCTCTAACCTGGGCTTAACCCTCTCTCTACTCACATTGTCTGTATCTTTAAGACTTGATAACCTGTAAAGACCTGCATTCCAACCATTATTTTGTAAACTGAGTTTGTGTCTTTGTATGCCCTGTTTGTGAACAGAACTCCCACTTACTTGAAGAAGGAGCAATGCTCCAAAAGCTAGTGGCTTGCGCTACCAAATAAACTCATTGACTTTAACCTGGTGTTGTGAGACTTCTGTTGATGTGGAGATGCTGGCGTTGGACTGGGGTAAGCACAGTGAGAAGTTAGTACAGATGCAAAAGAAAGAGATTCATCAGAATAGTAGAATGAAGAGATTTAAAACTCAAGAGTTTTGATGAAAACAAAAACTGTTTTCAGCGCCATTAGCCAGAAGACACAAACAGATTTAAGATAACTAGCAAAAAAGGTGAGAAGACCTTTTCTTTGTTTTTCACAGGGATCTAATGTGGTCTGGAACACAATGCTTGAAATAGTGTTGGAAGCAGATTTAATAATAATATTCAAAAAAGAGAACAGATGAACAATTGAAGGAACAAAATTAATTGGATAGCTCTATCAAAGAACCAGCATCAATCTTTAATGCCACTCAGGAGACTGCAGAAACCAGAAGTAGTTAAAATACATTTACACTATTGCGCACACAGACCTTACCTGCCATTATTTTCTGTGCCTCATAAGGTTCCATGTAACCATTATTTCCCACTTCTGGCTTTTTGATAACTTTATTCTTTGATTCATTTTTGGCATCAAATGGGTCAGAGTAGTCATCCCTAATGGCAACCTGAAACAGTCAAAAAGTGATTTGATTCATATCTACAAGTGATATGGCAGCACTGAAATATAGTGCATTCAATCAAGTAAAATTTCTCGCAACGCTCTATAAGAATACAAACAGACAGAAGGTAGGGGGAGACAGTAGCTTTGTGATATTATCACTAGTCATCCAGAGACCCACAGTAATGATCTTCGGAGCAGGATTCAAATCACACAATTTAAATTTAATAACTATCTGGAATTAAAAGTTGAATCGTGACCATAAAAATGTTACTGATTGCTGTAAAAATCCATCTAGTTCACTATTTTTTTAAATTAGTGTAACAAGTAGGCTTACATTAACTCCACAATGAAGTTACTGTGAAAATTCCCCAGTCACCACACTCCAGGTGTCAGTTTGAGTACACTGAGGGAGAATTTTGCATCACCAATGCACCTAACCAGCACATCTCTTGGCCTTTGGGAGGAAACTGGAGCACCCAGAGGTAATCCATGCAGGCACAGGGAGAACGTGCAAACTCCACACAGATAGTCACCCAAGCTGGGAATCGAACACAGGTCTCTGGCACAGTGAGGCAGCAGTGCTAACCACTGTGCTGCCCATTTAGGAAATCTGCTGTTGTTGCAATTCCAGTTGATGTTACTACTGGACGGGAAGATCCCAGTATGGAAACTTGGCTCAAAAAGACCATTACTTTTACGTTTTAAAATGCAGAGTAAGGACTGCTAATTAGCTTTCAATAATAGAAAAAACAAAAACATAATTTTGATTATAAAAAATGTCCATTCGTAGAATCATAAAAAGGTTACGGCACAGGAGGCTACCATTTGGCACATGCCAGCTCTAATCTCACCTTCTTGTGGCCGGCCCATAGCCCTGTAGCTTACAGCACTTAAGGTGCAGATTCAGGTATTTTTTAAAAAGGCGTTTAGGGTCTCTGTCTCCACCAACAACTGAGGCAGCGAATTCCAGACACCCACCACCCTGTGTGCAAAAAAGTTATTCCTCGTGTTCCCTCGACAAGTACTGCCACTTATCTTGAATCCACGTCCTGAGGTTCTAGAATTCTCCTCCAAGGGAAACAAATTTATCCTGTCAACTTTATCTCTTCCCCCATTATTGTGTACACCTCTATCAAGTCACCCCCCACCTCAGTCTTTGTTACAAGGAAAATAACCTGAACCAACCCCAACCTACCCAGTCTCTCCTCTTAGCTACATTTTTCTAACCATGGCAACATTGTTGCAAATATGCCATCTTTATAACCTTGTCTACTTGAAATGCTGTCTTTAAAGGACCTGTGCACTTGTACACCAAGATCTCTCACTTCATCTACCCGACTTGGTACATTTTCATTTATTGTGTATTCCCTATAACCTCCCTAAATGCAGTACCTCACACTTCTCTATGTTAAAATATATCTGCCACTTTACCATCCACTTCACCAACCCATCTATATTGTTTTGTAGATTATAGCTATCTCTATAGTA
The DNA here is from genome assembly GCF_965287045.1 of Carcharhinus amblyrhynchos. Taxonomy (NCBI): domain Eukaryota; kingdom Metazoa; phylum Chordata; class Chondrichthyes; order Carcharhiniformes; family Carcharhinidae; genus Carcharhinus; species Carcharhinus amblyrhynchos. Next base: position 23,014,555 of record NC_137328.1, on the reverse strand, counting down.
TCCAGTACTCGGCCAACCTTTGTGTCATCTGCAAATTTTCCAACTGTGCACCCCATGTTCAAGTCCAAATCGTTAATACATAACACAACGGCAAGGGTCCCAACACCGAAGCCTGCTTGAAACAATTTTCTATTCACAAGGACATCCATCAAGTATTACCCTTTGTTTCCTTTTGCTGGGCCTACATTTCATCCAGTTTGCCATATTACTCTGTATCCCTGGACCTTTTCTTTTTTGATCCATCTGCCAAGTGTCAAACGCCTTGCTAAAATCCATGAACACAACATCCACTGCATCACTTTCATCAAATAATTCGATCAAGTTCCTGAGGCAAGGCCTTCTTTTAACAAATCCATGCTGACCATCTCTGACAAGTTCACACTTTTGTATGACAGTTAATCCTATCTCTCAGGATTGATTCTACTAATTTACTCATCATCTTCACAAATCTGCATATATTGCAAGGTGAACATAGATTAAGCTTTATATTGTATGTTACAAGGTTCTCAGTAAATGCACAGTTCCTGTAACCCATCAGGCTCACTACAGTCTTACAACACAGCACTCCAAAATTAAAATGGTAGATGTCCCCTAATCAGATGAAAATTTTTCCAACTGATTCTTAATGTTTTCAAACTCCACTCAAAATGGAATGCTTTCTATTTCTTTTCAACAATGATTTCTTTTAGCTGCTTTTACAAAGGATCCACTTCCAGGATTTCCAACTCTCCTTTCAAACAAGGCACACTCTTGGCTGTTATAATAAAAGTCTCACGCTCCTGACAATATTCCTTTGTCTCGAATTGTCATGTACATCTAAACTTCCAAACAAATTATTAGTTACTTACAGAAACCAGAAGGAGTAGCTCATTCGGCCCTACGTGGCTGCTCCACTGCCATTCAATTTATCATGAATGATCAAATTCGATACCTTGATCCTGCCTTCCCCTCATATCCCTTTATCCACTTAGCCCCAAGAGTTATATCTAATTTCTTCTTGAAATCACACAAATATTTTGGCCTCAGCTACTTTCTGTAGTACTGGATTCCACAGATTCACCAGTGTTTGGCTGAAGAAATTTTTCCTCACCTCTGTCCTAAAAGGTTTACTCCTTACCCTCAAACTATGACCTCTACTTTGGATTCTTCAACCATGGAGTATGTGCTTTCTGAATTTAATCATGTCTAACCCTGTTAGAATTTTATAGGTTTCTATGAGAAACTCTCACCCTCTCACTCTTCTAAACTCCAATGAATATAATTCTAACTGACTTGGTCTCTCCTCATGTGACAGATCCACCTTCCCAGATATCAGCCTGGTAAACCTTCTCTGCACTCCCTCTATAGCAAGGACATCCTTCCTCAGATAAGGACACCAAAATGGCACACAATACCGAAGGTGTGGACTCACCAACGCCCTGTAAAACATTCCTACTTCTATACTCAAATTCTCTAGCAAATGAAGGCCAACAAACCATCTGCCTTCTTTACTGCCTGCTGTACCAGGGCGGTTACTTTCAGTGGCTGATGCACAAGCACACCAAGTTCTCACTGAGTATCCACCTCTCTCAATGTACATCCAAACAATAATCTGTTTTCCTATTTTTGCTACTGAAGGAATCTCACATTTTTCTGTATCTGCCAGGCATGTACCCACTCAGCCTGTTCAAATCATGCTGAAGCATCTCTGCATCCTCTTCACAGCTCACCCAACTTTGTATCACCTGCAAATTGGAGATAATCCATTCAGTTCCTGGTTCCAAATCATCAGCATATAATGTGAACAGTTGGGGTCAGAGCACAGATCCCTGTGGTACTCGGCCGATCACTGCCTGCCAATTGTAAAAAGACTCTTATGTCAATTCTGTTTCCTATCTGCTAACCAACTTTCTATTCATCAAGACACTATCTGCAATCCCATGCACTTTAACTTTACATAGTAGTCTGCTATGAGAAAGCCATCTGAAAGTCTAAATCATATCTACTATTTTCCTTGGTCAATACTGTAAAGGTAGTGTGTCCAGTTTTATTTTTGCCTCAGCACACAGACAGGTCTTCAGCCCTAATGTCTTTATAAGTTTTATATTTATGTATTTCTAATCAAATGTGTCCAGATTTAACAAAAGTCAACAAAATGTTCACTCAATCCCTGATGAATGAATGGTAATTTCACTATCATCCAACTGGAAGTATTTGATTCATGACACATACATTTGATTTAACTGTTAAAGTCAGAGAACCAGGATCATTCCTAATTGAAAGGCATAGCTGAATGTGGTTTTACAATCCATACAGTCAAATGCTTTGCTAAAATCAGTTAGCACTAATGTTGTTTTCTGATTGCCAGTGTTACGATACAGCTGACTGAGGAGATACACGAGACAATGGACTGTGGATAATCCTTTTCTATTAATAATCTGCTGATAGTCTAAGTGTTTCATTCTTTTGCTCACCATCCACTTTGCAATCAATCATTGAGGTGGCAGAGGAAGTAGAGGTAGTTATGATAATTTGTGGATCTTAGCATCTTAATAGATGTATTGTGTTCCTTATCAATCTTATTGTAATTGTCTATTGACTCTTTATTCTCTGTGCACGATTAGTCAACCCAGTTACAAAAAAACAGGAACTAAAGAGTAAGCCGGAAGCTTATGCTGCAAACATTTCAACAATATTGGAAAAATATCCCTACCACACAGCACCAGAGATGTGGGTTCAGTTCCTGGCTTGGGTTGCTGTCTGTGCAGAGTCTGCATGGGTTTTTTCTGGGTACTCCAGTTTCTTCTCATAGTCCAAAAGAATGTGCTGGTTACCCTGGTTAGGCTAAACTGCCCCTCAGGTGTAACTGAACAGGTGCTGGAGCATGGCAACCAATGGATTTTCACAATAATTTCATTGCAGTGTTAACGCAAGCCTACTTGTGACGATAATAATAAACTTTTTAAACAAACATTACAAGAATTGTAAATAAAGCTGTTTGCACCATCTCTGCATTTCTGCAAAGCTTAAAACACATCAAGTCATAAAAAATTGGCACAGCAGGATGGGAGAGTCATGGCCCAGGAAGTCAAATTATCTGAATGACTACAGATTGTGAAAGGGGAATGTGCAACGAGACCTGGGTATACTTGTACATGTGTTGCTAAAAACAAGCATGCAGATGCAACGAGCAGTAAAGACGACAAATGATATGTTGGCCTTCATAGTGACAGGATTCGAGTACAGAACAGAGATGTCTTACTGCAATTATACAAGATCTTGGTGAGACCCCAATGAATCACAACCTTGTAGCATGGGGTCCCAAACAATGGAATGGCCCCATACTAATAGGTAACAGTGGGAGACCCATCAGAGTCTGGGAGCTCTGAACTTTCTGATAGAGGCTCGACAATGCAAAGCAACATTGGGCTCCGATTGGTGGAGTCCCCTTAGAGAAAAAAAATCACCCCAGAGGTGGTGGTGGCTTGACAGCCGTTTGGTCTGGTCTGAAGTTTCTGTTGGTATATCAGCAGCGGGGTTTCCGACACTTGAGCCTATCAGATTGAGGCAACAGTGAAGCAGCAAACCTGCAAGGTCAGCAGGGACTGAGGTGGTGGTGCTAGCCAATGGCCATCAAAGGGAGCAATCTCAATCTCCAGGCCAGGGCTGAGGGGGGGCAAGTGGGTGGGCAACCAACCAAAGAACAGATTCCAGGCCAGGGCAGGGTAGATAAAGCCAGCAGCTAGGTTTCTGGGGAGCAGTGGAGAGCTCGATCAGAGGGGACAGGCATGGGTGAGAGCAGAGGCCAGGGCAGGCCAGGTAAAGCCAGCAGCAGCAGCCTCGCAGCCATCCAGGAGCATATGTGATCAATAAGACTTAAGCCTGGCCACCCAAGAGGTGAGTAGTCAAGAGGTGAGAGGGCCAGGCACGCACCGAGGTTTTTGGAAAGCAGCAGGGTGACATGACCAGAGGTCAGGGCTGAAAGTAAGGAGGGCTGGGCAACTGGACTGATGAGGGTGAAAGCAGAGGTCAGATGGGCAGAAGTAGCAGCCAGGCAGCCACTGAGACACCAGCACATCTGGCAGCTTAGGTCATCAAGGGAAACAGCTGCAGGGATGACTCGACTCCCAGTACAGGGTTGAGGGCTAGACTGGCAAGGACAAGGGCATACCACAGCTAGGAGTGAGGCAAAGTCAGCGCTGCCAGGAGCAGCAACTTGACCCCCCGGGGTTAAGGAAGATAAAGAAGCTTGCTCTTTCTGAACATATATACTTACTGAAATCAAGACAGATCAGTCAATATGAAGTGACACGATGAATCTGGTAATAAAACTGAAGTTGAGGCAAGAGGACGAAGCTTGGCAAAGGGACAGTTAAAAGATTTCCAAGTATTAAGCAGTGCTCAAACTGCACATTAATTCTGTTGACAGACCTCAATCCAGTCGACTGACAGACACAACATTGCATTCTCTAATCAAATCACTTCTTTATTAAACAAAGTTATAAATTCCCAATGCTCATCACTACTACAGCCTGATTAAAAAACAAATACCTTCTTTTGTTACCATTACAAATTCCTCAGCGTAGATTTAAACAAACAATACTTATCTAATGACTTCTCACGAAGTTGTGGAGACATCATCACCTAATCATACATGCCTCTCTCCGTTTTTGAATAGTGGTGTCACATTGGCAATTTTCCCAGTCCTCTGGTACTTCTCCAGAATCAAGGATTTTTCGAAAATTACAACCAATGCATCCAATATCTGTGTAGCTACTTCTTTTAGAATCCTACGATACAAGCCATCAGGGCCAGGGGATTTATTTGCCTTTAGTTCCACTGATTTGTCTAATACTACCGCTCTAGTGACAGCGATGGTGCATAAATCCTTCCCTGTGTGCTTCATTAATGGGATGTTTCAAGTATCTTCCACTGTAAAGACTGATGCAAAATATCTGCTTAACTCTCTACCGTTTCCTTGTTCCCCATAACTATCTCCCCAGATTCATTTTCCAAGGGACCCATGTTCACTTTGACCTTTTTTTTCCTGTATTTGAAGAAGCTCTCAGTTTTTACATTCCTTGCTAGCTCGCCCTCACCTCATTTTCTCTCCCTTAGTCATCCTTTGCTGCACTGTATGAAACCAAGCTGCCATCTCATGCCTCTATTTATTCGATTATCAAACTTTTGACTTAAATATCTGAAGACTCACCAATCTGTTGCTTCTCTTGTGGCATGGTGGCACAGTGGTCAGCACTGCTGCCTCACAGCACCAGGGACCCAGATTCAATTCTGGCCTCAGGTATTTTTTTTTAAAGCTGATTTATTAGTGTTATAAGTAGGCTTACATTAACTCTGCAATGTAGTTGCTGTGAAATGACTGTGTGCAGTTTGTACGTTCTCCCAGTGTCCATGTGGGTTTCTTCCAGGTGGTCCGGTTTCCTCCCACAGTCCAAAGACGTGCGGGTTAGGTTGATTGGCCGTACTAAGTTTACTCAGTGTTAGGGAGATTAGCACGGTAAATACGTGTGGATATGGGGAAAGATCCTGGGTGCAGGTGCAGTTGTTGGTGCAGGCTCAATGGGCTGAATGGCCTCCTTCCACTGCAGGCATTCTATGACGTGACTTCATTTTACAGGGAGGTTAACTGAAATTTTTTTTTAATTTCACTCCTATTATCCAAGAACATTCAGATTTCAATTTTCTGAAAAATAAGTATCCCCTTGCTATTTAGTTTGAATCACATCCCCTTGATTTGGTTAGTTAATTGAACACTGTATATTATCACATTGTTATTTGCTGCTTACCAATTAATTGGTTACATATTGCTTTAAAGTTGATCAACATAGATAAAATTGTTAAAATAAAATTTCAAGGACTACCACAAATGACCTTGTCCCATGATATCATTTTACAACATGTCTCCACTTCTTGATATGTTCATCCCTCCTGCTGTTCATTGCTGCTGTGCCACAACTGGTGGTGCCCATGCTGTACGTAAAAGGTTCCTCTCTCCTCCTGTGTCTTACTGCTGCCAGGACTTTTGATGGTCAAATTATGAGCAAGATTACATTTTTCTTTTTAATTTTTCTATATTGCAATGATCTAACTCATTTGGATTAGAATTTTGAACGTATTGGTTGCTCAGTTAGTGAAAAACCTCTCACTTGTGCCTTGTCAGAAGACAGGAAGAGAGGTCAGTTAGGCTATTGGTTTGGATGTGTGATAAACAGCATGGTACTATTCATCCAGACCAAAATTGAATGGTAAAAGTCATCACAGTCTAAACTAAAGTCCTCTTTGTTCCACTGCCAGAGCATGCTGCTGGATAAATTCCATCATAAATAAATGAACATTCCTAATTTTCAAAGGATAACAATAGATGCCTCAGTGATCTTACATCCTGGTCAGGATAAAAGACAACATAAAATCAGGAGTACAACCACAAGGGGTAAAAGTCCAGGATTAAAGATAAACTGCAGGATAGTATAGCAAACCACAAGCTTGTAAAGGCCAAAGCCATAAGAGGGTTGTCGGGCAACATTCAGAATCCATCCAGAAATTCCAATAAACTCAAAACACTCAGGCCCCAACTCCCCAATGTAACCAGGATGTCCAAAATACCATGCAGTAGGATATCCAAGGATTGAAATTGAGCCCTCACAAAGCAAAACTACCTTCTTGACAGACAGGATTCTTTTCTTCACTTCAACCATTTTCTCTCAGATAGTTTGTGGTTCAATGTGGTCACTGATGATTTGTGCCAGGGAGCCTGTTGTCCACAATTTTACTCACAATGGCAGCCATCACCTCAATGTATGCAACATAGCAAGAGCGTGAGCCCATTCACCAGCAAAACCGTCATGAACAAGGCCCTACACCAACCATCTCCTATCACCCTGGTCAAACAAGGATTTTGTTGACTCTCCTCAGCATTCCGTCACCAATACTTCAGCCAGGATCTTCCAAAATTACATTATGGGTCATTCATCAGGATTAAAAAATAATTTGAAGACAAGTACCACCAGAGCATGTGAAAATACAGCCATTCTTGCGCTTATATTATGTGACACCAACAACGCACCCCCCCACCCCCCTGCCTCCAAATTCATTGTTTTCTCTTTCAAAAATTGGACAATTGTTGAGCTGATAAAAATGGCTGCAGATGGCCATATGCTGGCTTTTGGAAGATTCTAAGCAGTTTGAAAGTAAACAAACCTCCTGGAATGTAACACTCCTTACGTTATATGAACATTCTAGCCAAGGGGCAGCATAGTGGCTTGGATCAGTTTTCTTGAAGCTGCTGCAGATGCAGAAGCGGAGCCATGGACCGCACCCAGAACAGTGCACAGTCTTCCAACTGAGGTCTAATTAGCGGTTAGCACTGTTGCCTCACAGCGCCAGGGGCCTGGGTGATTACCTGTGGAGTCTGCACATTCTCCCAGTGGCTGCGTGGGTTTCCTTCCATACTCCAAACATGAGCAGGTTAGGTTGACTGGCCATGCTAAAAGTTGTCCCTTAGTATCAGGAGATTAGCAGAGTATATACGTGGGGGTTATGAGGATAGGGTCTGGGTGGGATTGTGGTCGGCGCAGACTCGATAGGCCTCCTTCTGCACTATAGGGATTCTAACATGAATACAATGGTTTAGCAGGCGAGATGTCCGTTACAGCCAGCTATGGACAAACGGTAAGTCTTTGTGACATCTAATCTCCAACATGGCATTAAAGGCCTCATGGTTACGTGCTCCAACCACAAGTGGATTGACACGGGGCTTTGTTGGTCATGTGATGGTTGCATTGACTAAGACTTGATCTGTCTGAATTCTTTTATTCAATAAACTATTAGATTTTATCTTCCGTCACTATTTAACCTCAGAAGAGAAATAGGAAATCAAACAGCAACTTGTCTCAGTCATTTTCCGTCTTATGGGTAACAGCAGAAAGATCCCATGCCCAGGATTACAAATGTCTGGCCCTCAACTAAACTGCAAACAACAACTGGAACTTGTATTTTCAAGACTAATTCAACTCTACATGCCTTCCCCCATCAGCCAAGTCCATGACAAGGGCAAGGGGATGTCAAATCTTAGCCAAGCATTCAGTACAGCAGTTGCAAACACTTCTAAGAAGGTGGTCCAAGGACAGAACATCAAGTGCCAGCACAATTAAAAACTAAATCAGAATTTTTTTAAAAAATAGCCAAGGGATATCAGAGAATCACAGATTGGTTATAACCACAGAGGCTGGTAGTCAGCCAGTCATGTCTGTGCTGGCTCTCTATAAAGCAAATCACCTTGTGCCATGACTTTGCCTTTCACCCCAAAGCCTTACAAATTCATCCTCCTCAGATTAACAATTCAATTTTCATTTGAAAGCCATGATTGATTCTTGTCTCCACCATATTCCATGTATTTGAGATCTTAACCATTCACTGTGTAAAAAAAAAGTTCTCTTTACGCAACATTGGCAAAAGAAGCAATCATTTTAAATTGTTATCGTCAGTGACTCAACCCTTCCATCAATAGGACTAGGTTGACTGAATTAGTTAATCCAGAGCTCTCATCAGCAGAATTTTCCCAAAATATTTCTCAGTGACACAACAGCGAGAGAACAGTAGTTTTCCATGTCAGTCTTTTTGGCATATTCCACATCACAGTCTTCTGACACTCATTGTTTCCATGAGATTCATTGCCTCATGGAAGCTCCAGGCACATGACTCATCCAAAGTGGCAACAGCTGTGCACCGATAAGCAGGGGGAACTCCATTTAAACACTTCCAATGTACACACAGTCGTACGAGGAAAATGGCACCAAACACAGCAGCCCCACGATTTATGGAGAGAAAGTTAGGGTGGCTGCTGGATGCTGTGGAGATGAAGGCCATTTACTTCCCGAGACAGTCATTGACCCAGGGATCAGGCCACCTAGGCAGCAGCTGCCGGTGCCCATGCACTGGCACAGAGGACCAGTGCCCCGTGCTGAAAGAAACTGAATGACCTTGTGAGGTAGCAAAGAAGAGCATCCATCCTGTACTGCCATTAACCTCATGCATCACCCATGTCGAGCCACTCCTTGAAACCAAGTGGCCTTCCTGTACCCACCCAGCCCCCCACCATCTTCCTCCAATTCCTCTGGCAACACCCATCATAAACCTGAGTGCCAAGGCCAGGCCCTGACATATGCCACCTGACTGCCCCACTGCCAGCACCCATAACATCTCACACCCTTTCAGCCTTCTGGCATTCAATCCCCCTTCAGTCCCACAGCCAGACATCAGGTGGATGCAAGGACACCCAAGAGCTCGGGCAGGCAGAAGTTTTCCAGAGCCAAGGAAACAGCTGGCCCCCCAGCCAAGTGCTGGGCCGCTGGGTTCAGTTCTGCTGGAGTTTCTAGAAATACAGAAGCAGAGCCGGGAATGATCCCAGAGCTGTGCACAATCTTCCAACTGAGGTCTAACTAGCGTCTTGTATAAGTTCAGCATAGCTGCCTTGATCTATGCCTCTATTAATAAAGCCCAGAATACTGTACGTTTTATTAACTGCTCTCTCCACCTATCCTGCATCTTCAGTGATCTATGCAATTTACACCCAGGTCCCTCTTTTCCCCTGGCTTCTACGGCCATTTTTCATCCCCTCACCCTGCACTATAAATATCTCCCACTTTCTATGCCTTTTAGCTTTGACAAAGGAACATCTGTTCGAAATGTCAGCTATTTTCTCTCCTTTCAGATGCTGCCAGACTGCTGAGATTTCAGCATTTTCTCTTTTGGTTTCAGATTTCAGCATTGGCAGTAATTTATCACTTTTATCCAGTGTTTACTCACTGCCACTCCTTTTCCAGGTTAATGCCTACCCTGAAGTACTGGTCTTCTCTCTGACAAGGTTTCTGTATGTCTCTGTCTCCCTATCCACGTTCATTGTTTTCCACTTCTCTCAATGTTGGACAAGGTATTTACCAAGACTTGCTTCCATAACCACATTTCCTTCCTCAGTGACTGCCTTCGTCTCCGACTTAGCCCAGGTGGATTTCAACTCAAATTCCACGCCGCATGTAATCTCCAGGATATACAACATTCTTGAACTGCTATTCTCACCGCAACGTGAAAGCTACTCAGTTCCATGCGCCGCCACACGAAGACATTCGACATCTCTGTCCAGCAATACTTACTCTCTCCAACTAACTCTCTCTCAAAGCTGTCCGTGTTCCCAGTTTCATTTCATTCTCCACATCATTCAATATCTTAAAAAACTTTTTCCTGTTTCTTGCAGATATAAAGGAATGCAAGCTTCAACAACTTACTACTGTCCACCCCAGGCCCTTCACCAGTCCCAATCAACTTGAACTCCATCTCTTCTAGCTCCAGCCCTTGCTGTGTTTTCACCATACCCCCCAGCTTTCCCCTCTGAGACTGAGCATGATGTTCTCAGCTTTGTGCCCTTACATCCCCATCTCAAAGAACTCCGGGCACAACATGATTTTGAACTCTTCTTTCGTTGCCTTTGTCTCCATGCCCATTTCTTTAGTTAAGAGTTCTCCTCCCACTCCACAGATCCTTTTATGTGCCTCCAACATTCTGCCTCCAATTGGACACCAACACTGGGACAATTGTCTGTCCTCAATCTTTTCATTGGAAACTGTCGTCGGGATATTGGCCATCTCAATTTTTCTGCCCCCCTCACCCATTCCAAACTCTTTCTTCCAAGCTTTCTGCCCTTCGCTCTCTTAGGCCGAATACTGACTGGTCAAAGCTGCCAGAAAAGGGGATGCTGTTTTGTCTGGTGTACTGACCTCTACCTTGCAGAGGCTGAGCACCTCAGATACTTCTTTCAATCTCCCCCGGGATCATGACCACACTACTGAACATCAAGCCATTATCTCTAACACTGTCACCAATCTCATTTCCTCCAGATGCTGACCCTCACATTCTCCAACTTGTCTCCCGATGCTGGACAGCCTGCTTCTACCGACTTCCAAAAATCCACAAAAAGGACTGTACTGGTAGGCCCACCGTGTCAGCATGTTCCTACCTCACTGAACTTATTTCCTCTTACTTTGACTCCATCCTCACTCCCCTGATCCATTCCCTCCCCATCTACATCCAGATTCCTCTGATGCTGTGTGTCATATTGACAACTTCCAGTTTGCAGGACCTAAACTGACTCTTATTCACTATGGACGTGCAATCTCTCTATGCCTCCAACCCACACCAGGATGGCCTGAGAGCTCGTCACTTCTTTTCAAGAAAGAGTCTTGAACAATTGCCATCCACCACCATTCTCCTCCACCTGGTTGAACTTGTTCTCTCTCTTGACAGCTTCTCCTTTACCTCATCCCACTTTCTCCAAATCAAAGGAGTAGCAATGGGTACCCACATGGGTCCCAGTTACCCCATAAAAAGACGAGTGTATGTGGAACATTCCTTGTTCCACGCCTACCCAGACCCCCTCCCACAACTCCTTTACATCGATAACTATTTTGGTGCTACTTCATGCTCTCTTCCAGACCGTGAAAAATTAATTCATCAACTTCGCTTCCAGTTTCCACCCCTTCATTGTCTTCACCTGGCTCATGTCAGACGCTTCCTTCTCTGACGCCATTTCTGGCAAAAGACTATCTACTAATATCCATTACAAGCCCACTGACTCCCACAGCTGTCTGGACTATAGCTCTTCACACTCCATATCCTGTAGGACTCCATCCCTTTCTCTCAGTTCCTTCGCCTCCGTTCTGATGATGTCACTTTCCAAAGTGGTGATTCGAATATGTGCTTATTTTTCCTCAACCGTGGATCCCCATCTACAGTTGTCGATGGGGCCCTCAACAGCGTGCTGTCCATCTCCCATGCCACAACCCTCACCATCCTCCCAGAACAAGGTTAGAGTCCCCCTTGTCCTCACATTTCACCCTGCCAGCCTCCAAATGCAAAGTATAAGCCTCCGCCATTTTTGCCAACTCCAGCGTGATGCCACCACCAAACACATTTTTCCCTCACTATCTCTATCAGCATTCTGCAGAGACTGTTCCCTCCAGGATAACCCAGTCCACTCCTTCACTATACCCAGCACCTCTCCAGTCATTCGTGGCACCTTCTAATGCAGTTGCAGAAGGTGTATCACCTGTCCCTTGACCTCTTCTATGCTTACCATCCAAGATCAAAAACATTTATTCCAGGTTAAGCACTGTTTTGCTTGCACCTTTTTCAATTTGGTGTATTGCAATCGCGGCTTCCAATATGGTCACCTCTATATCAGAGAGGCCAAGTGATAAATTGGGTGATTGCTTATAGACCAAAGGTGCTTAGTAAAGCAATCAGGACCCTGACCTTCCGGTTGTTTGCCATTTTAACACACAAGCCTACTCTCATGCCCACATATCTATCCTTGGCTTGCAGCAATGTTCCAGTGAAGCTCAGCGCAAACTGGAGGACCAACATCTCATCTTCCAGCTAGGCATTTTATAGCGCTCTGGTCTCAACATCGATTTCAACAACTTCAGATGATTTGCTCTACCCTACCTTGGCTCCTTTGTTTTTATTCTATATTATTTAATTTTTTTTTTACTGTTCTCTACTTTTTTTTTTAATTGAATTTCATTTTTCTTCCCTGCCCACCCTTTCTCCCTACTTCCTCCCCTTTCCTTTTCTACGCACGCTTCCCCTTTTCTACATTCTACCTCTGTCCCATTCCCCTTCCCCAACATCTTCATCTGTCAAAGCTTACAGCTTCTCTGCCACTTGGCCATTCACACCTTTATTCTCTGTGGACAGTTATTAGCAGTCTTTTCCCTGGTTTCCATGGTTATGACTCATCTGTCATTCCCTTACCTTGCACTATAAGTATCTCCCACTTTCTATGCCTTTTAGCTTTGACAAAGGGTCATCTGGACTCAAGATGCCAGCTCTTTTCTCTCCTTACAGATGCTGTCAGACCTGTTGAGATTTTCCAGCATTCTCTCTTCTGGTTTCAGATTCCAGCATCCACAGTAATTTGCTTTTACCCTCTGCTCCTACACTTGTTTAAGAATTTTACCTCATTTCATACTTTGTCTCCACGTGCTTTCTACCAAAATGCACCATCTTATACTTCTCTGCACTGAACTGCAACTGCTACCGATCTGCCAGCTCCAATCTGTCTGTGTCCTTTTGAAGTTCTACACTGTCTTCATAGGTTACAATACTTCCCAGCTGTGTGTCATCTGCAAACTTTGAAACAGCCCGCAGCACACCAACATCAGGAAAGTCAAGGGTCCCAATGCCTAATCCTGGGGAACACCACTTCAAACATTCCCCCAGCCAAAAATTAAAATGTCCATTTTAATATCCATTGACTATTACTCTGCTTTCTATTACTTAGCCAATTTTGTTTTCACATCGCTTGTGAAGGACAGTAGCAATAACTGTTCTCACAAGTCTATTATGTTCTTGCCGTCTGAAAGTCCACATGCACAACGTCATAGAATCCCTACAGTACAAAGATGGCCATTTGGCCCATCAACCATCTCACCCAGGCCCTTTTCCTGTTACCCTCATTTACCCTGCTAATCCCCGATATTAGGGTCAATTCAGCATGCCAATCAACCTAACCCGCACATCTTTAGACTCTGGGAAGAAATCGGAGCAGCTGGGAGAACCCACACAGACATGGGGAGAATGTGCAAACACCACACAGTGACCCGAGGCCAGAACTGAACCCGGGTTCCTGGCGGTTTGAAGCAGCAGTTATAAACATTGTGCTACCATGCTGCCTGCCAATAGCATTACCTTCACTGTCCCTTTTTATACCCTCCTCTAAAAATTCTAGCAAATTAGTTAAACAATATTTCTCTGTAATTGATAAAATTGCAGATAACAGAGTGGGAAGTTTTTGAAAAGTATTGGTATAACATAAGACAAGAACTCTGGTTATGATATCAAAAGTCTAGTCATCAAAACTAAATGGGCTACATAAATACAATAATAATGAAAAGTCTGCAGATTGCTGCTCTTTATATCGTCCCCCAAAAAAAGAGAAAAATCAACAAGGTTTATCAAGGCCAACACTGAATGTTTTTATATCTGCAGACTGAGAGAGATTGGAGCTTTTAAAACAGTCACAAGTGATGCTGTAGTCGGAAATAAGGAAATAACATATTTGGTTATTTTATATCTGTTATCGCAACAGAGAATGAGGATAACATAACAAAGATATTAGGAAAACTAAGCTACTAGATTTAACACAAGTTTATTTTTAAATGGTAATGGAGAAAATAATGAGATTGGAAATGAGTAAACCTTCAGATCTGGTGGTCTACAAAATAACGAGGGGCATAGATAAGGTAGATTATCAACATCTTTTGCCAAACTAGAAGGCATAGGTTGAAAGTGAGAGGGGAGAGATACAAAAGAGTCCAGTGGGGCAATTTTTTCCACTCAGAGGGTGGTGAATGTCTGCACCAAGCTGCCAGAGGCAGAAGAAGAGGCAATTATAATTTGGTCTTTTAAAAAGCATTTAGACAATTACATGGGTAAGATGGGTATGGAGGGATATGAGCCAAATACAGGCAATTGGGACTAGCTTAATAGTAAAGGCTGGACAGCATGGACAAGTTGGGCTGAAGAGCCTATTTTCATGCTGTAAACCTCTGACTTTAGGAATGGATAGTTTCCACCCCAGAACTTTAAAATAAGTCCCAAAAAACATTTAGATGCTGCAGTCATGTCCTCCAATTGAAATTCTTCAATTGTCCTCTTGGGAGTAGAGAATAGCAATCATATTCCCATTATTTAAGAAGGGCAGAAGGCATAAACCTGGAACACCTGTTATGGAGAAGTTACTGGAGTCTTACTTAGTGACAGAGCACTGAGACAACAATATAATGATGGCACAAATAGATATGAAGTTATAATGGGTAGATCATAACTAACAAACTTTTTTTGAGGAGAAAACCAACATGTTGTTTAAGGTGAACTTATCAATGACATTTATATGGACTTTGCACAGAGACATTCAATAAAGGTTCCATACAACAGCCTACTAGGAACAATGAAAGTGCATGCAACCAGAGCTAGCCTCTGACATGGATCACAAATTGGTAGAGGTCAGCAACAAACAGTAGGGATAATTGGCATGTAATCCAATTTACAAGATGTAACCAACCAATTTCAAAGCCTGGCCAATAATTATTCCTTAATTTCAAGCACTTCAACATAAGCTAATAGTCTCTCAATTGCCTTCTGGATATTGATATAAATAATATCCATATATCTGCCTTCATCCATCTTGATTCTCACAAATGGGTTGTAGTTGAATTTGAGAATGTTTTAAAATTTAAACATTTTTAAAAACTGATAAGGGTTTGATTTTTTTTAATCATAGAATCAGTGACATGGTGGCACAGTGGTTAGCACTGCTGCCACACAGAGCCAGGGACCTGGGTTCGATTCCCAGCTTGGGTCACTGTCTGTGTGGAGTGAAGTCTGCACGTTCTCCCAGTATCTGTGTGGGTTTCTTCCAGGTGCTCTGGCTTCATCCCATGGTCCGAAAGACATGCTGGTTAGATACATTGGCTGTGCTAAAATTCTCTGTGTACCTGACCAGGCGCAGGAGTGTGACGACTAAATAGAACTCTAAACTAGAATCCCTACAGTGCAGGAGGAGGCCACGTGGCCCATCGAGATCACACCGACTCTCTGACAGAACATCTTACCGAGGTCCGCCCCCCTGCCCTGTCCCCACCGTAGCTAATCTATCTAACCTTTACCTTTGGTGTCCCAAGATGTATTTTTGCATGGCCAATCCACCCAATGTGCACATCTTTGGATTGTGGGAGGAAACCCACACAGACACAGGGAGAATGAATGTGTGGAGTTTACACAGTCAGCCAAAGCTAGAATCAGGTTTCTGGTGCTACGAGGCAGCAGTGCTAACCGCTCTGCCACTGTGCTGCCCATTACTTGCTGCATTTTCTGGCTGTTTTCTCGTAATTAAAAAGACAAAAACCAAAGTCAAGATTTGTCTGTCACCAGTACAATTTGCTAAGTGCTTAAATATTTACTGCCAAAAATGTGAAGTTTTGAGGTTTATATTTACAAAAGCAAGAACAAAATGTTTTCATATTCTAACATATGCTCTCATAATCCAGCACACATTCAGCATCAACGTGCCCAATGCAATCAATATATACAATTATTGTTCTGTGTTTACACATTGCACTCACTGCAAAGGAGGGACTTCACACCTCTTCCATGCCACATCTTCACGAAGTAGCTCAGCATGCAGAATATGGATAAAAATTGTAACTGGTTCAAAATCTACACTGTGCCATATTAACTCACGGGAGAGGGAAATTCCCATTTGTTATACTGGAACTGTTATTTACATCAGCAATTAAAAAAAAATCATGAAATGCTAGGTGTATTAGTGTGGTAAAGAGGCGATAATTAAAAACAAGTCTCTAATCAGCAACCTCGAACCACAGAATCTTCTAGCACAGCAGGTCATTCAGTCCATGTTGCCAGCACCAAGTTATATATATTTATCTTGGAGTATTGCTACAAAAGGGCAGATTTGTGCCAAAGCACTCATCAGCACAGGAATATCAAATTGTAATGGGAACAACAATTTATTGTAAAAGAACAACAAACTTGTCAAATCAAGCAACACTCTTCTTATGCAGTATAAGAGCCATAGGGTGCACAGTGGCAGTAGGGTTAGCACTGCTGTCTCACAGTGCCTGGAACCCAGGTTCAATTCTAGCCTTGGGTAACTGTCTGTTTGCACATCCTTCTCATGTCTGCATGGGTTTCCTCCAGGTATTCCAGTTTCCTCCTACACTTCATGCAGATTAGTTCGATTGGCCATGCAAAATTGTTTTAGTGTCAGGGGGACTTGCAAGGCAAATACATGGAGTTATGGATATAGGGCCTGGGTGGGATTGTTGTCAGTGTAGACTTGATGGGCCAAACATCCTCCTCCTGATAAATAGTTTATTTTATAATTTGGTATTCTTGTGAATTATCCAAGTGAGTGCAAGACAAGATGACTTTTTTCAGCAATAGTCAAGTTTTAAAGTACCAAACAGCTTTATATATTTATCTCGTCAAAATATCATACCAGAGGATGAATGGTAATCGCTTATGTGAAGATTTTAAGGTCATAGCTGTGTAAGGCTGGCATAGTAACATTCAGTAAAGTTCCATTATTAAGCCCCAATGCAGTTCATGACAGCACAGCTGCAAAGCACACTAGATGTATACACAAATAGGGCAATATCCTACAAAGAACAAGCTGATTTTTTTTCCCCCTCTCAATAAAATGCTGCGAATTAAAAAAATTCTCAGGATGTCTCATTCGCTTGTACACAAGGTGGGACTGTGAAAAGAGGAGGCAGAGGAACAAGTATGCACACACCTATGAAAATAATAGGTGTGTACGTCACTTATACAGTAGCTACGTACATTGTGGAGAGCAACTTTCCAAAGATTAATTCACAGCAGGAAATTGACATCTGACAATACTATTTAGGTCAAAAGTCAAATCTGAAACATAACTGCAAAAATGTTGCCCACGAGACAGAGATTTGCAAGCTGCTTTGGAAATCAAAATATTTTGACAGAAACAGAGTGCTATCAAACTAATTATTTATAGTTCCAGCTGATTTTTGATAACTGCTACCAGTCCAACTGAAATCAAGTAAAGCAAAAAGTGGTATCTGAACAGTTAGCAACATTTCAAAGCTGAAGAGTCATAAAGCCATGAGTTTTAAACATGGATTACTGGCAAGTTCACTGAAACCTCACGAAGGGCAAATTATCAGGTGTGATAACAATGTGCTTTGATATATTTTATGTTCAAGGGGAATATTTAAAAGTTCAACTTTTTTCCCCCCAATTAAGTAGTTGGTATGAATGGAAGGAGTACAGCTTAGATGCTGGGAGAGTAGGACAACTACTTACTTTGCCGTGTTGTGTTTTCTTAGGAGAGAACTAATGGGTTTTTGTCTATAGATGAAGATTTCCCTGGGATTTTTGATTAGGTTGATTGACAAGATCATATGATAATGTGGTTAATGGGATGAGCTAAGTTAGTCGCAGAGATAAAACAACTTTCAGTTCTTGCTAAGGTTTGTTTAAAGACAGAGGTTTGCAAGCTGCTCTGAAAATCAAAACCTCTCTGAAAGCTTTGAGACTTGTGCACTCCTCATCTTAAAGCATGATGCGAGAAAAGCCAACTTTATACCGACGCAAGAACTGTGGAGGAAGCATGATTACAGCTTAACGAGTAAGCCTGCTGAGCAATCTCAGAAAACGCTGGAAAATCTCAGGTCAGACAGCATCTGTGGAGAGAAAGTGTAGACAATGTTGCGAGCCCAGATGACCCTTCATCAGAGCTCTGTACCAGCATCAGCTACGTAAGGCAACGTTTCATCAGAGATGTGAGTGGAACTTGCAGAAAGAACCATCATGCAAGATGGATCCTGAGCCAGGAGTCAGGAAAGAGCCTGATCAGCTCCACCTCATCTGGTAGTATCTTCCAATCCAAGTTAGCAAATCTTATTCTAATCTGTTATTTATAAATGAGTATTTATTAATGGACCTGTAAGCATGTGATTATCTATATTTCCAGTGAGACTCTGACCATCAACCTTCTGGCATTCCTGGTGGGCCCGATTGTAAGTGATCCCTTGTAGTCAATGGACTCGAACTATCGGAATTGCAAATAGTTGGGAAAGTTAACGGAGCTACTTGTAGAACCTTGGGACTCTGGGAGTGCCTAAATTAGGGATCTATGATCCTGTGTGGGAACCCTTGAGAAGGCAGAAAGGGAAATGAGGATTGGGAGAAGGTGCTCCAAAAGTACCCAAATCGAAAATGGCCCAAATACGTTGATTACGCTGAAAGAGAACGAGTCCAGGATGACTGTTGAGCAATAAGGTTACAGCTATTGCTTCCTGAAATTGAGTTGCAAAGAGATAGATATTAAGCAGAACTAGTGTGATATTAGAAGGAAGATGAACAATTGAGTGATAAGTTTAATGCTGAGCAGCTTGCTAATCAACTCCACGTTACTCATCTGGGATAGTGTCACACATTGCTGGATAAGTCATACGTGGAGAAGGAACGAGATGAAAATTAAATCAGTAAAGTTGAAGATGAGGTAAAACAGTTACGGCAAACATGTAGTGACTTGAGGAGTACTGTGAGAGTTTTATATTGGAATTGGGTAGAGCAGAGACATAAAGCTGCACATCATACTAAGTGTATGCAGAAAATAGAGAAGTTAAAACAGCAGCTGTCTGTTCAGAGGTATGTCATTTGCTTTTACAGAGACAGAGTTAGGGAATGAGGGAGTGGACATAGACCCAAACAAGCTGCCGTACACACGGATGCACATTTGTTTCCACTCCCATCAGGGTGGCATGATCGTAATTCTGGCACTGGTGCCAACAGCAATACCTATTCATTCTTTCACCACCACAAAGGTAGACACCAATACTGCTGCAGGAGCAATTGGAGGGAAAGTGCAACATACTACATCTTTTCCCACACAATTACCATCAAAAATAGCCAAATCTTAGAACCATAAAAAAATTACAGCTCAGAAACAGGCCTGTTGGCCCTTCTTGTCTGTGCCGAACCATTTTTTGTCAGTCCCACTGACCTGCACTTGGACTATATCCCTCCGCAGCTCTCTCATCCATGAGCCCGCCCAAGTTTTTCTTAAATGTTAAAAGTGACCCCGCATTTACCACTTTATCCGACAGCTTATTTCACACTCCCACCACTTTCTGCGTGAAGCCCCCCCCCCAAAATATTCCCTTTAAACTTTTCTCCTTTCACCCTTAACCCATGTCCTCCGGTTTTTTTTCCTCCTCTAGCCTCACTGGAAAAAGCCTGCTTGCATTCACTCTATCTATACCCATCAAAATCTTGTACACCTCTATCAAATCTCCCCTCATTCTTCTACGCTTCAGGGAATAAAGTCCTAACCTATTCAATCTCTCTCTGTAACTCAGCTTCTCAAGTCCCGGCAACATCCTTGGGAACCTTCTCTGCACTCTTTCAACTTTATTTACATCCTTCCTGTAACTAGGTGACCAAAACTGTACACAATACTCTAAATTCAATCTCACCAATGCTTTATACAATCTTACCATAACACTCAAACTTTCATACTCAATACTCCGATTTATAAAGGCCAATGTACCAAAAGCACTCTTTACGACCCTATCCACCTGTGACGCCACTTTTAGGAAATTCTGTACCTGTACTTCCTTTTAACCTGGGGATAATCCAATGCATATTTTAGGTAATACTGACCAGATCAGAGAGCTGAAGGGCTAGGTGTAGAGAGACAGAGGAAAAAGAACGTGCAAACTGGAATTCAGGGAGAATCAAGAAATGTTTTATAAAAACATTAAAGAGAAGAGGTTAACCAGGGAAAGAGCAGGACCCATCAGATTTCAAGGGGGCAGTGTGTGTGAAGCCACAGGATATTGAAAGAATGTTAAATGACTCCACAGGCCAGTCAGTATAACATCATTCAAAAAACATTAGAGTCCATTATTAAAAGATCTAATAGCAGAGCATTTAGAAATACATAAAATAATCAAGCAGAATCAGCATGGCTTCATGAAAGGGAAATCATGTCTGACAAATTTGTTAGAATTCAATGGGATGGTAACGATCAGGAACCAGGAGATGCAATATACTTGGATTTTCAAAAAGCATTTGATGAAGTACTGCACAAAAGGCTATTTAACATGTTACTAGCATGGATGGAGGATTGACTGACTGACAGAAGACAGTGTGTTAGGATAACAATACCATAGAAGAGGAATTCCTAGAATGCATACAGAATTGGTTTCTGGACCAATACATGGAAAAACTAATCAGAGAATAGGCCATCCTAGATTGGCTATTGTGCAATGCCCAAATGTATGAGGATGAGCGACGATAATGAGTGGAGAGGGATGTAGTTGATACTGAAAATAGGGCCCCGAATCTTAAAGGAAATGACAGTGGTATGAGGTTCAAGTTGCTTGTGACGCATTGGGAAACATTACTTAAAGGGATGATGGTGGATAGGCAATGGCAAACGTTCAAAAGTGCATGGGTGAACTGCAACAATTGTTCACTCCTTATATAACGCAAAAATAACCTGGGAAAGGTGGCCAAACCATGGCATACAAGGAAAATTAAAGACAAATTAGATCCATTCAAATTGGCCAAAAAAAGACTGAGGATTGGGCACAGTTTAGAAATCTGCAAAGAATGACAAATGGATAAGAATAAAATGGTGTTGAGCAAATTGATGGGATTGAAAGCCAATAAATCCCCAGGACCTAATAATCTCAGGCCAGAGTACTTAAGGAAGTGACCCTAGGTGGTCATTTTACAAGATTCAATAAACTTCTGTAACCACTTCCTACAAATTGGAGATTAGTTAGTGTAACCCCACCATTTAAAAAGGGAGGTAGTGAGGAAAATGCTAGAGTCCCTTATAAAACAATTAATGACAGAGCACTTGGAAAACAGTAGCAGAAGCAGAAAGGGACATTACGGATTTACCAAAAAAAAGAGGGAAACCATGCTTAACAAATCTACTGGAATTGAGGATGTAACTAATAGACTTAATGAAGGGGAGCCAGTGGACATGGATAATTTGGACTTTCAGAAGGCTTTCGACAAAATCCCACATAAGAGATTAGCTTTAAAATTAAAAGCACATAATATTGGTGGTAGTGTATAACTGATTGGCAGACAAGAAACAAAGTAGAGATAAAAGGTATTTTTCCAAATGGCAGGCAGTGACTAGTGGGGTAACGCAGAGATCAGTGCTGGGATCCTAGCAATGCATAATTTATATTAATGATTTCGATGAATTAAATGGAATATCTCCAAATTTGCAGATGACACAAAACTAGGTGGAGGGTGAGCTGTGAGGAGGATGCAGAAATCCTTCAGTGTGATTTGAACAAGCTGACTGAGCAAATGCATGGCAGATGCAGTACAACATGGAAAAATGTGATGTTATCCATTTTGGTAGCAAAAACAGGAAGGCAAATTATCTGAATGGCTATAGATTGAGAAAGAGGAATGCACAACAAGATCTGGGTGTCTTCTTAGACCAGTCGCTGAAGTAATCATGCTTAATCTCATCTTTACATTGATAAAACCTACTACTGAAATCCATAAAAGTCTCAGTAATCAGCAGATTTTTTAATGCTGACATTGCTTTATTTTATAGAGATTAATTGAAATATTATTTCATTATCTGAACACCTTAAGAATTTAATTTAAAATATTAATTGTTTAGTGTTGTTAACCCAATTAATTAAAAAATTTTATTGACACTTAACAGGAGAAAAGTTAAATGCATACTTTTCTCAACCTCCGTGGTTTGCTTAATAGGTCAATAAACTAATGTTTCATAGAATCATAGAAACCTTACAGTGTAGAAGGAGGCCATTCAGTCCGTGTCTGCACCAACAACAATTCCACCCAGGCCCCATCCCCGTCACCCACAGATTTACCCCGCTAATCCCTCTAACTTACAATTCCAGGACACTAAGGGGCAATTTAGCATGGTCAATCAACCTAACCTGCGCATCCTTAGAGTGTGGGAGGAAACGGGAGCAAGCCCATGCAGACACGGGGACAATGTGCAAAATCCACACAGTGACACAGGCCAAGAATTGAACCCAGGTCCCTGGAGCTGAGAGGTTGTATTACTAACCACTGTATCATCACATCGATCACATCAAGACAGTCTATATGGTACCACATCAGTACGGCTTAAAACAGGTTGAATGATCTTGAGCTAAAGAAATCTGATTACAGCTCCTCTGTAAAGTGAGGACAAACTAATTTGCTTTTCTATGGCCCACCATATGTTATTTTAAATTTGCTGTCAGCAATGCATTTGACTTATAGGCTTGAAGTCATCAGTGAAGTTTAGAACAAACTCATCATTTTTGCTTTGAGAAATAATCAGGAATGCTACAATCCTTTCACATTCAATCATGGACCACCTACTTCATATTCTAATTAGTAATTGTCTCCCCCCACAATATATTGTGATATTGTCCACAGCTTTCATATGATATATGCAGAATTTTGTTAAAATCCATTCACAATGAGATACCAAAGATGAATAATTTAAAAGTTCTTCAGAACAGATGACTTTTCTTTGCAGTGGTTCATAATAAAAGATGATGCAGTCATATTGTTTGCTGGGGCAGATGAGAAGGAGCAGAGAGCCAGATAAGAAATTATCTGTTAAAAACCTGTTTAAATAAGTTTAAAGCACTTTGTAGTAAGAACTTACCTTGTAGAACTGTTTAAATCATTTAAAAGCATTTTTGCGGGCTTTTTGTATTTACCGCTTTAAGAATTCTGAGGGAGTGGTTAGAAGGGAGTTGTGGGCCAGCAGGCTTTACATCAGCGCCAGGTATAGACAGCGGGCAGCGTCGGAGCGGACAGCGGAGTGAGCTACTAGGGCTTAAGATCAAAAGGGCTGGGGAGAAAAAGGGCCAGGTAAGTTCGTGTGGAAATTTTCAATACTACTGCAGTGAATAATGGAGGGGCATGTGATGTGTTGTTTCTGTATGATGTGGGAACTGGTGGACCCCAGGGTCCTTCCCAGTGACCATGTCTGCAGTAAGTGCAGGTTGCTGGAGGATCTCCAGCTCAAGGTAGATGAGCTGGCCTCTGAGCTACAGACACTGAGGCTCATCAGGGGGAGAGAGGGTGCCATTGTCAATGGGGTGCAAGTGACATCCATCCCCCCTGGACTGGCTAACTCTAAGGGTCAGCAACAAGAGGGGGCTGCTGAGAGGAGGAAGGGGGGTGGGGAGAGGAGGAAGGGGGGTGGGGAGCAGAGGCCTCAGCCTCTCAACCTGCATAACAGGTTTGAGGTTCTTGCTTTCAGTCTGGACGAGAACGAGGGAGGTGAGGCTGGTGAGCAAACTGCACACGGTACAGTGATGCAGCAGGGCGTAGGCATAGAGAAGGTGAAAAGGAACGTAGTAGTAATTGGGGATAGTGGGGTGAAGGGTATTGACACTGTCCTTTGTCACAATGACAAAGTGCACAGAAGGGTGTGCTGTCTGCCTGGTGCTCGGGTCCGGGATGTCGCATCTGGGCTGCAGAGGAACCTGGAGTGGGAGGGTGAGAATCCCGTCATTGTGGTACATGTGGGTGCCAACGACATAGGCAAAATGCGAACTGAGGATCTGGGGAGGGAGTATGAAAAGCTGGGAATGGAATTAAAAAGCAGAACCGACAAGGTGGTTATCTCTGGGCTACTGCCTGAACCGAGTGCAGACGGGCGTAGGGTTGATAGGATTAAGGAAGTGAATGGGTGGCTCAGGGAGTGGTGTGGGAGGAATGGGTTTGCATTTATGAGGCATTGGCATCAGTATTGGGGTAGGTGGGACCTGTTCAGGCGGGATGGGGTTGGTCTGAACCGGGCTGGGACCAGAGTCCTGGCGAATTGTGTAAAGAGGACTGTAGACAGGGCTGTAAACTAATTTGGTTGGGGGGGGCGCGCTGGTGGTGGTGGTGGGTGCAAGGGTAGGTGACATTACGGGGTCTAGAGTTAAGGAGAGGGTACAGGTAAGGGTAGAGGCTGAGGATGTCCCAATAATAAAGGGAGTAGGGGGCTTAAGTATGGTTGGTGGTGTTCCGGCAAATAGGGTCCAGGTGAAGGCTGGGATGAAGGCACTTTATCTGAATGCATGAAGCATTCGGAATAAAGTGGATGAGCTGGTGGCACAGATCAGCACAAATGGATATGATCTGGTGGCCATTACAGAGACGTGGCTGCAAGGTGACAGGGACTGGGAGCTGAATGTCCAGGGGTATCAAGTGTTTAGGAAGGATAGGCGGGAGGAAAAAGTGGGGGGGGCGTAGCTCTGCTGATTAAGGATAGCATCAGGGTGGTAGCAAGGGATGATATAGGAACCAAAGAACAGAACGTGGAATCGTTGTGGGTAGAGATTAGGAACAGCAAAGGGAGGAAGACGCTGGTGGGTGTCGTCTATAGGCCCCCGAATAATGATCTGGAGGTGGGGCGGGCTGTTAACGCGCAAATAAGTGCGGCGTGCAGGAATGGGATGGCCGTAGTTATGGGGGATTTCAATCTGCATATTGATTGGTCGACCCATGTTGGGCGCGGTGGACTCGAGGAGGAGTTCTTGGAATGCTGCCGGGATAGTTTCCTTGAACAGTGTGTGTTGGAGCCGACGAGGGAGCGAGCTATCTTGGATCTGGTGTTATGTGATGAGGCGGGTAGAATTAGGGACCTTGCAGTGAAGGATCCTCTTGGGGAGAGTGATCATTGTATAGTGGAGTTTCTGGTGCAGATGGAGGAGGAGAAAGTGGGTTCCCGGACACGCGTCCTTTGTTTGAAGAGGGGAGTACGGTAGGATGAGAGAAGAATTGGCGAATGTGGACTGGGGGAGCGCGTTGGAAGGTAGGTCTGCTGAGGAGCAGTGGAGGATCTTTAACGAGATCTTTCTTGATGCTCAGCAGAAATTTATTCCGATGGTCAAAAAGGACCGTAGGAGGAGAGGTAATAAGTCGTGGATAACAAAGGAGGTGAAGGAAAGTGTTAAATTAAAAGTGGAGGCGTTTAGAGTAGCTAAGAGTAGTGGGCGAGAAGAGGATTGGGAGAGGTTTAAATGTCAACAAAGATTGACAAAGAAGTTGATAAAGAAGGGTAGGAGAAACTATGAAGCTGGGCTAGCGCTTAATATAAAAAAGGATAGCAAGAGTTTTTATAAACATATAAAAAGGAAGAGGCTGGCTCGGGTGAACGTTGAACCCTTAGAGGATGAGAAGGGGGACTTAGCGGTAGGGGATGGGGATGTGGCTGAGGTCTTGAATAACTTTTTTGTTTCTGTCTTCATGGAGGAGGACGTGAATAATTTGCCGTGTGTTAGCGATGGAAAGGTGGTAGGACTGGAGGGTCTCAATGACATTACTGTTACTAGAGAGGTGGTGCTCGACAGACTGGAGGGACTGATTGTGGACAAGTCCCCAGGACCGGATGGAATGCATCCAAGGGTTCTGAAAGAAATGGCGGAGGTGATAGTGGATGCCTTGGTGGTTATTTTCCAGACGTCGCTGGATTCCGGGGAAGTGCCGGAAGATTGGAAAATGGCTAATGTTACGCCGTTGTTTAAGAAGGGTGCCAGGCAAAAGGCGGGGAATTATAGGCTGGTTAGTTTAACGTCTGTGGTAGGTAAAATGTTAGAATCCGTCATCAAGGAGGAAATAGCGAGGCATCTTGAGAGGAATTGCTTGATAGAGCAGACGCAGCACAGTTTCGTTAAAGGGAAGTCGTGTCTGACAAATTTACTGGAGTTCTATGAGGATGTGTCTAGGGCGGTGGATAGAGGAGAGCCGGTGGATGTGGTCTTTCTTGATTTTCAGAAGGCATTTGACAAGGTACCTCACAAGAGGTTATTGCAGAAGGTCAGGGGACATGGAGTTGGGGGTAGGGTGTTAGCGTGGATAGAGGATTGGTTGTCAAATAGGAGGCAGAGAGTGGGGGTCAATGGGTGCTATTCGGATTGGCGGTTGGTGACTAGTGGAGTGCCCCAGGGGTCGGTGCTGGGGCCTCAGCTATTTACCATTTATATAGATGATCTGGAGGAGGGAACTGAGTGTATGGTGTCGAAATTTGCTGATGACACCAAGATTGGTGGAACGGCAAATTGTGCGGAGGGTGTGGAGAGTCTACAGAAGGATCTAGATAGGCTGGGCGAATAGGCCAGGAACTGGCAAATGGAATTTAATGTTGTCAAGTGCGAGGTGGTCCACTTTGGTAGGAATAATGGTAGGAAGGATTATTACTTACGTGGCGAAAAACTGCAGCAGGCGACGGTGCAGAGGGACCTTGGGGTCCTTGTGCACGAGTCGAAAAAACCCAGCTTGCAGGTGCAGCAGGTGGTCAGGAAGGCGAATGGGATGCTGGCCTTCATAGCGAGGGGGATTGAATATAAAAGTAGGGAGGTCTTGCTGCGGCTGTATAGGGCATTGGTGAGGCCGCAGCTGGAGTACCGTGTGCAGTTTTGGGCACCGTACTTACGCAAGGATATTTTGGCCTTGGAGGGAGTGCAGAGGAGGTTTACTAGGCTGATGCCGGAGTTGAGCTATGAGGAGAGGCTGAATAAACTAGGCTTGTACTCGTTAGAGTTTAGAAGAATGAGGGGAGATCTCATTGAGACGTATAAGGTGATGAATGGGATGGATAGGATAGAGGTGGAGAGACCCTTCCCACTCAGAATGGACAGTAGGACTAGGAGGCACAGCCTCAAGATAAAGGGGGGTGCGGTTTAGAACGGAGTTGAGGAAGAATTTTTTCACTCAAAGGGTGGTGAATCTCTGGAATTCTCTGCCCGTTGAAGTGGTGGAGGCTACCTCGCTAAATATTTTTAAGAAGTGGGTTGATGGGTTTTTGATAAGAGAGAGGATTAAGGGTTATGGGGAGAGGGCGGGAATGTGGAACTGAGCCACGACAGATCAGCCATGATCTTATTGAATGGCGGGGCAGGCTCAAAGGGCTAGATGGCCCACTCCTCCTCCTATTTCTTATGTTCTTATTAAGTCAAGCTGCAACACATCTTGCACGCTTAACACAGAAAAATTGATTGCTAATCGTAGTTGTAGCTGACAAATATGCAAAGTATTCATTCAAAATAGCACATCACAAAGCCTAATTTCGCCAGCATAGCATAGCAAAAGGCTGCTTGCCCCAAATGGTCTTAGCCAGCAAATATGTTTCACACAAGCTACCTATTTAACTATCGGTATTTTTCTTTATTCCTATCTCCATTGTGCACTTCCACTTCCCCTTGAATGCATTTATGCTATTCACCTTAACTATTCCTTATTCCAAGTTTTACATTCTTATCGTTCTTTGCACAAAGAGGTTTCTCCTGAATTATCTATTGAATATCACTGTTAATTACATATTCTGACCTCTGGTGTTTTTTTTTCCCGATGTTAGAGATGCCGCCGTTGGCCTGGTGTGTCTTTATATACCTTTCTCTGATCAGAACCTTCCACACACTTGATGAGGGAACACCGTTTCTGAAAGCTTGTGGGGTTACTAACAAATAAACTGGTTGGACTTAAACCTGGTGTTGTCAGATTTCTTACTTTGTTTTTCCCCCACAAGAGATACATCTTCTCTATGTTGATCGTATCAAACCCCTGCACACTTTTAAAGACTGTTCAGCCTTTCCTGTATAGTCAGACTTCTCTGTAGCATTAGCAATCATTACAGATATTGTTAAAATATAAGCAAGGTCTTTACATAAGAACATAAGAAATAGGAGCAGGAGTAGGCCATCTAGCCCTTCGAGCCTGCCCCACCATTCAATAAGATCATGGCTGATCTGTCGCTGCTTAGTTCCACTTTTCCGCCCTCTCCCCATAACCCTTAATCCCCTTTGCTTTTTTTTGCTTTTATCTTTGCTTTTTTTTTTATCTTTGCTGATAAGATTTCACAGCTTAGATTCTCAGAACATCTTCCCAGCTATTCAAAAACAGAAAATGCTCGAAAATCTCAGCAGGTCTGACAGCATCTGTGGACAGAGGACAGAGCTAACGTTTCAAGACTGGATGGCTCTTTGTCAGAGCAGATTATTCAATACTTAAACTTTATATACAGCACACTTATAACCAATTTACTGGACACATGCAAAATGTTCTGTAAAAATAAAATTGCCTTGGATTTTCCAAAACTGCTTTACATCTAATTATTTTCTAAGTCTTACCACAACATAACTACCAATTTGCACGTAGCAAACTTACGACATCAACAAGTAAAAACTTGCCTTGAAAGGGATTTGGGATTCTTTTCAAATCAAACAGAAAATCGTTTTATGACCATATGCTAAAATGTGATCCTACAATGTGTGCTCATTTGGAAGTCAAAAAATAAGTCTGACATGAACATCTTTTTGAATGTAAAACTAAAGGACGTGCATGAAACAAATTTGAACAGATTGATTGTAGCAGGGCAGCTTATCTTTAAGCTAAGCCATCCCCAATTTGTTCTGAAAGTGACAACATCCCATCTGGATGAACGAGAGGAAACTAAAAGGGCTATGTCCTTAACCAGTGATTTGAGGATTTGTATTGTGACAGTTATAGTGACATTTAATGTCAAACCAGGTACAGAAAGGATAAGGGGGACAGAAAAGTTTGAGTGCGAGCTTAAGAGACAAATGAACAGTGAGAAAATAAAATTTACAAATTAAACACTTCCCAAAATAATTCACTACAAATTACTCTAATATTATTTTAAAAAGTCATTGACATTAGCCCATTACTGTGATCAAATTCTGGCTGAGTTATTTTGAGGAAGGACAGGCATACATCTGCTGAATACTTAATAAACTACGCTCAATTTTAAACCACCTTGTCCAATCAGAGGAGTGTTTTGACTGGTGTGTTAATCTAAGGCCAAGTCAACAAGCCTCAAGACCTTAAGATAATGTCAAAGTCAAAAGCCATTTGACAGTCACACAACAAGTGTGTGGAAAAATGATAGTTCATGGATTAAAAAGAACAGTAGCAAAGCGGATACAAAATTGGCTGAGTGGAATGGTCAACTGATATTTTTGGGCTTGAGGAAGACTTGTATTGGAGTTCCCAGGGGTCAGTATTGGGTCCTTTGCTTTTCCTGACACACATTAATGATTTCGAACTTGGTGTGCAGGGGACATTTTCCAGTTTGTGGATGACACAAAATTTGGAAATATTGTCAACTGTGAGAAAACAAGAAATAGAAGCAGGAGCAGGCCACCAGGGCCTTCAAGCCTGCCCTACCATACAATACTATCATGGCTGATCTATGCTAGCCTCAACTCATATTTTGTGCAATTTCCCCACAGTCCTCTATTCCTCGGTGGCAGCAAGTTCAACTGAGGCACTCAAGTGGGAATTAAATAATTATTTGAATAGAAACAACGTATGAGGGTATGGAGAAAAGGCAAGAAAATGGCACTAAGTCATAGTACTCATTTGGAGAGCTGGTACAGACTCGATGGGCTGAATTGACTCCTTCTGCATCACACCAATTCTGATTTATCAGCTTGATGCTAAGTTAGCTTGGATGAGAATATAAGGGACATGGTTAGTAAGTCTGCAGATGACACCAAGATTGGTGGCACAGTGGACAGTGAAGAAAGTTACATCCAATTGCAATGGGATCTTGATCAATTGGGCCAGTGGGCTGACAAATGGCAGATCGAGTTTAATTTAGACAAATGCGAGGTGATGCATTTTGGTAGATTGAACCAGGGCAGAACTTACTCAGTTAATGGTAGGGCATTGGGAGGAGTTACAGAACAAAGAGATCTAGGGGTACACGTTCATAGGTCCTTGAAAGTGGAGTCACAGGTGGGCAGAGTGGTGAAGGCGGCATTTGGCATGCTTGGTTTCATCGGTCAGAACATCGAATACAGGAGTTGGGACGTCTTGAAGTTGTACAGAACATTGGTAAGGCCACACTTGGAATACTGTGTGCAAATCTGGTCACCCTATTACAGAAAGGATATCATTAACCTAGAAGAAGTGCAGAAAAACTTTACTAGAATGCTATCTGGACTGATGGATTGAGTTATAAGGAGAGATTGAATACATTGGGCCTTTTTCTCTCTAAAGTGTAGGAGGCTGAGGGGTGATCTTTATAGGAGGTCTATAAAATAATGAGGGGCATAGACAAGGTAGATAGTCAATATCTTTTCCCAAAGGTAGGGGAGTCTAAAACCAAAGGGCATTAGTTTATGGTGAGAGGGGAGAGATACAAAAAAAGTGTCCAGTGGGGCAATTTTTTCACACAGACTGGTGACTGCCTGGAACAAGCTGCCAGAAATTGTAGTGGAGGCAGGTACAATTCTATTTTTTAACAAGCATTTAGATAGTTACATGGGTACAATGGGTATAGATGGATATTGCCCACATTTGGCCCATTGGGATTAATTCAGGGGTTTTAAAAAAAGGCAGCATAGACAAGTTGGCCGAAGGGCCTGTTTCTATGCTGTAAACCTCTGACTCTAGCTGAAACTCCCATTACAAACAAACTTACTTTAATAAATGGAAGTCATTGGTGTGACTTGATTTAAGATGGGCAGGTTGCCTACCTGGACTGCACTAACTGGGACACTGTGAGCCAACAGGAGCATAGTCAGCATGGTTTTGTGGCGGGTAGGTCGTGCCTTACTAACCTTACTGAGTTTTTTGAGAAAGTGACCAAAGAGGTGGATGGGGGTAAGGCAGTGGACGTGGTCTATATGGATTTTAGTAAGGCGTTTGATAAGGTTCACCATGGTAGGCTTCTGCACAAAATGCAGATGTATGGGATTGGGGGTGATCTAGGGAACTGGATTAGGAATTGGCTAGCGGATAGGAGACAGAGGGTAGTGGTTGACGGTAAATATTCATCATGGAGTTCGGTTACAAGTGGTGTGCCTCAGGGATCTGTGTTGGGGCCACTGCTGTTTGTGATTTTTATTAATGATCTGGATGAGGGTATAGTTGGGTGGATCAGTAAATTTGCTGATGACACCAAAGTCGGAGGTGTGGTAGATTGTGAGGAAGGGTGTCATAGTTTGCAGGAAGACTTAGACAGGTTGCAGAGCTGGGCCGAGAGGTGGCGGATGGAGTTTAATGCAGAGAAATGTGAGGTAATTCACTTTGGTAGGAATAACAGATGTGTTGAGTATAGGGCTAACGGGAAGACTTTGAATAGTGTGGAGGAGCAGAGGGATCTAGGTGTATGTGTACATAGATCCCTGAAAGTTGGGAATCAAGTAGATAAGGTTGTTAAGAAGGCATACAGTGTCTTGGCGTTTATTGGTAGGGGGATTGAATTTAGGAGTCGCAGCGTTATGTTGCAACTGTACACAACTCTGGTGCGGCCGCACTTGGAGTATTGTGTGCAGTTCTGGTCCCCACATTACAGGAAGGATGTGGAGGCTTTGGAGAGGGTGCAGAGGAGGTTTACCAGGATGTTGCCTGGTATGGAGGGGAGATCCTATGAGGAGAGGCTGAGGGATTTGGGGTTGTTTTCGCTGGAAAGAAGGCGGCTAAGAGGGGATCTTATTGAAACATATAAGATGATTAGAGGTTTAGATAGGGTGGATAGTGATAGCCTTTTTCCTCTGATGGAAAAATCTAGCACGAGGGGGCATGGCTTTAAACTAAGGGGGGGTAGTTATAGGACAGATGTCAGGGGTAGGTTCTTTACCCAGAGGGTGGTGAGGGATTGGAATGCCCTGCCTGTTGCAGTTGTAAATGCGCCTAGTTTGGGGGCGTTTAAGAGGTCTGTGGATAGGTTTATGGATGAAAAGGGATTGGTTTAGGTTAGTGGGTCATTGTTGTTGTTTTTTTTTTAACTGGTCGGCGCAACATCGTGGGCCGAAGGGCCTGTTCTGCGCTGTAATGTTCTATGTTCTATAAGTGCTTCCGCCAGATCCTGCAACAAGTATTCAAGCTTCCCTCCACTTGCCACTCCCTCTATACAATAGAATTAATGCCAAAGCCCTTACCCAGTGCTAAAATTCTGCTAATAACCACTCCTTTGGGACCCCAGAATCCTAAGATTATGGAATCAATTTTCAACTCCTGCCAAATGGCAGTCCCAGTGGTCTTGGGTGGGACACAGCATTGGAACATTTAAGTATGGCCCAGTGCTGATCCTGAGCTCGCTGTGGGGGGTTTGCCTCTGGCATCTGTCGATTCCAAAATATTCCCCAGTTAAAATAAGGGTTGTGGTGTGAATATCAGAACGATCATTCTCTAACTTCACAATTACCAGGAACTTTATTACCCATCTTAATCTGATGACACAAGTTGAAACTGGTGGATCAAATGCTTGTTTTATTCTTTCACAGGATGTAGGAATCATTAGCATTTTTATTGCCCATCCCTAATTGTCCTTGAGAAGACGATGGTAAGCTGCCTTCTTGGACTACTGCAGTCCAAAATTATAGAGAAGCACTGCTAGCCCACAGGGACACCACCATTTAACAGAAGGACCAATGTGCACCTTTAAATAAAATGTTTCAAGAAACAAAGTTCTCTGAATTACTGGCACCCTTGATGTTTTGCTTTGCCACCAAATAAAGCTGCCTTTTCTGGGTAAAATGTTATGGCATAGTTCACTAATGGGCGACATGGTGGTTAGCACGGCTGCATCACAGCGCCAGAGACCCGGGTTCGATTGCTGGCTTGGGTCCCTGTGTGGGGTCTGCACATTCTCCGTATCTGCATGGATTTTCTCTGGGTGCTCTGGTTTCCTCCCACAGTCCGAAAGATGTGTTGGTTAGATGCATTGGCCTATGTTCTCCTTTAGTGTACCTGAATAGGTGCTGGAGTGTGGCGACTAGGGGATTTTCACAGTAACTTCACTGCAGCGTTAATGTAAACCTACTTGCGACACTAATATCTAGAAAAATGAAATTAGGAAAAAAAAACAGAATAATTTTCCTCCTACACTGCATGGTTAACAAAACCTTAACGTTCACAAGAGCAACACGTTACTTATTTCCATCGCCTTGTCACACTGAACCTCCGGTTAATGTTCACTGTTGTACTGACCCAGCCTTCCTTTGCTTCCACCCCCGCCCCCCGACCAATAGAGCCTTGAGTTTCGGTCCTGGATTCAAACAGTCTGCCAACAATCCACTCCACGTTGTTTGCTCCCCACTGATCAGCAGCCTCAGAACTTGCAGACTGTCAAGTGATTTTGGCCTCTGAAGTACTTTGGGAAACGTTGCAAGTTGTCGATGTCATTCATTGAAACCAAACGTGCAGCAGGATCACTGCTACATCAGGAGGCTCCAAACACACATCGTCCCGAGTTTGTCCAAAAGCTTTCAAAATCAGAAGGAACTAATGCATTCCTGCGGCGACAAATCTACGCCTCTCTCTCTCTCTCACCAGGCGTTCAGCATCTCGAAAACTACAACTCCTTTTAGAGCTTGAGTTGCTAATTCAGGACCTCAGTAATTAAATGACCGCAGGAGGCTCCTTACTTTTTCCTTTCACTCGCAGCACTTACGTAAATCACTGAGTAATGTCAGCGACACATGGCAACATGGGGGGGGGGGGCACAAAGGTCGCTCACACCTGCCAAATAAAATAACACTTTAAAAAAGATGTGATTCATCGTTTCTGAAAAAGGACTTACAGGAAGTCACACCGCTTCGCCAGGTCAAAGTCGCGCTAAATGGAAGTCAGGGCTGTGGATGCATTTCCTAATTCAGAACTTGGCACTGGATTTGGGAGGAGGGGGGGGAACGATTTTAAAAACTCTTCAGTTTTCAAAGAAGCCCCCCCCCCCCACCCCCCCACTGCGAAATATCCACTCACTCACCTCGCTCTTCACGCTGTCCGATTTGTGCAGTTTCTTGGAGTTGGTGCCGGGGCTCCAGGTGATTTTGCTGTCCCCTGCAGGGGTGGTGTCGATCTTGATGAGCCGATGTTTCGGAGAGGGGTACTTGGCACGGGGAGTGGAGTCCGGCCTCCTCTCGCTCTGGCTGCGGGACAGGAACGGGTTGAGGTTGAGGTTGGGGTTGGGGTTGGGGTTGGGGTGGGGGGCCAGCCGCTTCTCGGCGCCTTTGCCGTCCTCGGGCTGCTCCTGACACATGTGCCGGAGCCGGCGGAGGCTGGAGCCCGGCCCGCCGCCGCCGCCACCGCTGCTGCTGCTGCTGTAAGGGTCCTCAAAGTCCCTCTCCTTCTGCAGCCGGTAAGCTCTCATCAGATCGCTCTCCTGACAGGCCGGCTCGCCGCTCTGCTTCTTCCTGCCGTAGTCCGGTCGGGGCGGCTGCGGGGGATTTTTGCTCTTGTGGTGGCTCCCAAAACTGAAGTACTCCCTCAGCCACTTCGCCATCTTCGCTCCCTTCTTGGAGAGGGAGTCCCTGGCTGCTTTTGTCTCCCGGTGCTGTAAGTACAGCCCTGGCAGCTGCTGTCCTGCCAGCCTGTCCCCGGGCCTTTCACTTACTCACTCATTCCCAACTTTGCCTCTTGCACCTCCTCACTGGGACTGATCCTCACGCGCGCCCTCCATCGGCTCGCTCTCCCCACACACACACTCACACACACACCTGTCCGCCTCTCGCTGCCCAGGTGTTCACCTCTCTCCCCTCATTTCCTGCCTTCGCTCAACCAGCACCGCAAGCTCGCCTCTTCAGGTAAAGGGGCGGGAATCTCATACTGGCTGCCAAGGGCGTTGGGACCTGAAAGAGGCCAACATCTGTGAACCTAATAAAGAGACCAAGGGCTCCGGGGAAAGGCAATTTTTAACCTACTTCACCAATTCAGGTAACTCAGCACAGAGCCCAGTAATGCAAATTGCTGCTTAGATAAATGCAAAAGTTAGGCAAACCACCGTGGATGCTGGAATCTGAAACACAAACAGAAAATGCTGGAAAACCTCAGTATGTTTGACATCTGTGTGGAGAGAATGGAGCCAATGGAGGCCACTCTCCGAAAAAAAATTTGAGTGTCGCATTCATGTAAAAACTGGAATAATATGAATCTCTCACACACTATGCACTAAAGCGGGCACTAGCGTAAATCACTCCAAAAATCAGTAGGCGAGGCTTATTCCCACTGGCGACCTCAGCAAAATAGCACTGATCGGGCCACTGCACATGCACCAGTCTGTGAGCACTGAGATCGGCACACGCACAGTAGCCACACACTGCTGGCCTCCCAATCGCTGGCCAGGTCGAATCATCCGGCCAGCCCTGTGACCCAAGGCCAAGATTTACATTGACCCTGATGCTACATTTAGGTATTTTAGAGCAAGACTAGACCCCTACTCCAAACCAGAAAAGGTGGAAATTGAACTGAGGTGTCTCAAGTTTAGATATCATAGTGTCCGTGGAACTTGTAGAATGGGCTGTGTCTGTAGGTCATGTTCTTAAGCGCAACAAATCAATTTGTCTTTGTGGGGACTATAAACTAACAATCAGCTGAGTCTGTAAACTCAGTGCATATCCCAGACCCTGAATCACAAATCTTTATGTTGAGCTAACAAGCAGCAAGACGTTCCCCAAGTTGGACATGAACTATGCCGATCTGCAGCTTAAATTGGATGAGTTCTCCTGAAAATATATGATGATCAATATGCAACAGAGACGCTATGAATATATTTGTTTGATCTTTTGAATCTCGTCAGAATTTTCCAAAGTTGTGGAGAACATCCTCCAAGGGCTATCCAAGGTAGCAGTATACTTGGATGATGTCTTGGTCACAGGGGCTTTAGATCAGGTACACCTGGCCAGTTTAAAAGAAGTCTTGCAGAGATTTTTTAAAGTAGGAATTCGTTTGAAGAGGAAAAAATGCATTTTCCAAGCGATTGAAGTAACCTATTTAGGCTACTGAGTAGATAACAAGGGGTTAGACCCAGTAGTGGATAAGGTAAAGGCCATCAAGGATGCACCAATCGCAAGAAATACCATGGAGTTGAAAACCTTCCAGGGGTTAATAAATTATAATGGAAAATTTGTCCCAAACTTAGCTTCTATGCTGGCCCTCTTGAAGGCCCTGGTATGAAAATACCAGAGATTGTCCAAGGAAATTCCGCAGGTAGAGGCTTTTTCTAAAGTTAAATGTTAGCTACTGTCATCTAACTTATTGGCCCATTTTGACCAGAACTTATGTTGACTTGTGATGCTTCCCCATATTGGGTCGGGGCAGTGCAGTAACATTGCTGGAAAGATGGGATAGAAAAGCCCGTTGCATATGTCTCAAAACCCTTTTGGATGCAGAGCAGACATATTCTCAGATTGAGAAAGAAGGGTTGGCAGTTGTATTTGGTGTGAAAAAATTCCATCAATGTGTTTATGATCGACATTTTTATAGTTACCAACTAAGTTAAACACTCATTGTGACTTTACAAAGAAGACAAGGCAATCCCATCACCTCCACTCCAATCCAGTGCTGGGCCTTCAAATATCTTCTAGAACACTGCCCTGGAACATAGATAGCCAATGTTAACAAACTGAATTGCCTCTCATTGTCTACAAGCCTGGCTCCTTTATCAGCATTGGAAAAGGTTGCGATGACTCTGAGTTTTTTGGAAACTTTGCCAGTAGCAGCAAAAAAACCAACTTAATCTAAAGTAAGGCACATGATCCTTCACGGTGGATTCCAAGGGCAACTTTCCGAGGAAATGAAACCCTACCTTAATAAGAAAGATGAATTTAGTATTGAGGGTGAGAT
This sequence comes from Carcharhinus amblyrhynchos, assembly GCF_965287045.1. Lineage (NCBI taxonomy): Eukaryota > Metazoa > Chordata > Chondrichthyes > Carcharhiniformes > Carcharhinidae > Carcharhinus > Carcharhinus amblyrhynchos. Next base: position 22,977,343 of record NC_137328.1, on the reverse strand, counting down.
CATTCTTTGAGGGTCCTAACTAATTGTTCAGTTCCCAGGACAGCATTCAATATTGACAGAACTACATAATGGCCACCTGGAAGGATCAAAAGTGAAAAAGCTGACTAAGAATTGCGTCTGGTGGTTCGTTTTTGATTCTGCCGTCACAGACTTGATGAATTGATATAATCTATGCCAGGAAAGTCTGCCTCCCTATACCCATGGGAGGGACCTGGCAGGCGATGGGTACATGTAATATGAACTTTGGGGCTCTTTATGAGTTCCATGTTTTTAATCATGGTTGATGCAAACTCCAAGTAGTTGGAAGTGTGCCTCATGAGCTCCACAATTGCTCAGGCTACTATTGAGAAATTATGACAAAGCTTCAGTCCACACAGAACACCGGAAGTCCTGGTTTCTGATAACAACGCAGTCTTCACTGCTGGTGATTTCCATAACTTCGTGCTGTCCAATGGAATCCAACATGTCTGAACTGCACCTTATGTTGCCCGGCGGAGCTGTTAATATGATGGTGGCTTTATACCAGATTAAGCCTGCTATTCCCAAACATGGCGGGAAGGATGGTGCCCCAACAAGAAAACCAAAAATTATGGTTCTGCAAGATCAGAAAGAACTTTCACAAGAGATGATCTGGTTCACGTAAGAGACTTTGGGGATGGTCCCAGTTGGGTCCCTGCATCATTATGGAGAAAATGAAATCTGTATCTTACAAGATCAAAGTCCAGGGTAAAACCTTACAGAAGCACTTGGACCATTTCAGAGCTAGGGAGTCTATACCCAAGCAGGCCTCACTACGAGCCAATAAGGTGACAGCTGACAGTGTCAGCCCTCTGTTTGAAGCTGACTGTGTTAGTCCCTCTGGATAGTGAAGATACGGACTTGGAGATGGTGGCTGATGAAGTAGGTCTCTGGGCTGAAACAAAACAGGAGGAAGAACCTGCGTTGCATGCTGTCTCTGGAAATGAATGTTCCCTGTTCGGTTCACACTGCCTGACCCATCCCACCTTCACACTGACTGCTAAGCAGGACTTTCTTGCAGTGGGGGTGCCAGGAGACACACTGACCTAAGGAGGGGAGGGACGTTATGATGGCCACGGGGGATCATCGTTAGATTTTCCCTGTGAGCTTCATTGGATATGAACTTCCTTACTGAGTGAGCAGAGGATTGCCCAATGAGAAGCAGTCGGTGGTGGGGGGGAACGGTTTAAATCTGCTGTTAATCCCAGACCTGTTTTGTTGGTCCCAAGGCTTAGACTGCCTAGCTGTGAGCCGCAGGCACAGCCCTTCTCTTTGACGCACAATAAAGGGTGTTCAGTGATGGGAAACTGGCGTTTGGCTCAATCGCTACAGTGTGCTCGTTGAAAGGAGTCATGCAGCGGAGGCAGCTGATTCTGTAGTCTTGATTTAGTAACAAAGACATTCATGAACTCTTCTCAGAGGTGAGAGCAGAGGTGACAAGGAAAAGGATTAAGAAGTTGGTTTGCAAAATATCATAAAAGCTCCAGAAATCAGTTTTAGCAAATGAGCAGGACTGAATACTGTTTCCAGTGGTCCACAGTCAGATCTGGTGGTTTTGACAAAGGGCCATCTGGACTCGAAACCTCAGCTCTTTTCTCTCCCTACAGATGCTTCAGACTTGCTGAGATTTTCCAGCGTTTTCTCTTTTGATTTCAGATTCCAACATCTGCAGTAATTTGCTTTTATTCAGATCTGGTGGTGGATGGCTAAAGTAGTTGTCCACTGGAATAACTCCTTTGAGGCCAGTGTCCCTTCACCAAATTTAGATTTATTTACATAGTAAACAAACCTCAGCCAGGTACTTGGCTGAGTACCTGGAACTGAGTACAAATGATGTGGAAATGCTGGCATTGATCTGGGGTAAACACAATAAGAAGTCTCACAACACGAGGTTAAAGTCCAACAGGTTTATTTGGTAGCACATGCCACTAGCTTTTGGAGCGCTGCCCCTTCATCAGGCGAGTGGGAATTCTGTTCACAAACAGGGCATATAAAGATACAAACTCAATTTACAAAATAATGATTGGAATGCCGAGTTGCAAGTGTGTGTACCGTGTACCTGGTGGATGGTGTTCTCACGAGATGATGGCATCCGTGTCGATGATCAGGCACATAGATCCACCTCCCAAGGATACACAAGGCAAACACAACCGGCCATCTCATCGTATCGGGCAATGGGACCCTGTTCTCTTCTTGTTGGGGAACACTTCAGCAGTCACGGGCATTCGGCTTCTGATCTTTGGCTAAGCGTTCTCTAAGGCAGCTTTCATGACACACGACAATGCAGAGTTGCTGAGCAGAGGCTGATAGCCAAGTTCCGCATACATGAGGACGGCCTCAATCGGGGTCTTGGGTTCATGTCACACTATCTGTAACCCCCATGCCTTGCTTGGGCTTGCAAAATCTCACTAACTATCCTGTCTGGAGACAATACACATCTCTTTAACCTGTGCTTAATCCTCTCTCCACTCACATTGTTTATATTTTTAAGACTTGATTACCTGTAAAGACTCGCATTCCAAGCATTATTGTGTAAATTGAGTTTGTGTCTTTATATGCCCTGTTTGTGAACAGAACTCCTACTCACCTGATGAAGGAGCAGCGCTTCGAAAGCTAGTGGCTTGTGCCACCAAATAAACGTGGTGGACTTTAACCTGCTGTTGTGAAACTTCGTACTGAGTATAAATCCAGAGTGTCAGTAACTCTGACACTCCACATTAAAATGTGGAGATGCCAGCATTGAACTGGGGTAAACACAGTAAGAAGTCTCACAACACCAGGTTAAATCTAGCAGGTTTATTTGATAGTAAATTCCACAAGCATTTGAAATGCTGTTCCGTCGTCAGGTGAGTGGAGAGTTCTGTTTTTCTGAGTCAGTTTTTCCTGACATTCTCAGATACTTTCGACCAGTTTATTTACTCAAAAGTTTTACCCCAGTGCCCTTATTTGGAAGATGGACAAAGGACAAACACAAGCAAAGGTTCAATAAGTTTATTAATAATCATACTAATAACCCTTAAATTACCCACATAAAACAAGAGGATATCCCAGATTCAAGTATACTACCCGCAAAGATGATTTGGTTAAAATGCAGGTCCAATTCTCTGAGTCCCTCTGGTCCATCGATGGCAGCTTCTTCCTTCATTCCTTCCTTCTCTGGTCAGTCTTTTAGATGGTCAAGATCACCTCACTCATCAAGTCTTTCCTGCTGATGTGATTTGAGAAACTCCTCTGGCTTCCAACCAATGAGGTCTCAGGAGGGGGTCTCAATACCCAGTGGGTTTCTTGATGTCTGCCTGACAGGACAACAGGGTCCACCCCCAGGTGTCCACTTCCATGCTGTTACTTACATGTAATCTGTTGCCAGCTAAGGTAACTGCAGGAACTCTGGGTGACAGAAAGTCTGGCCTGATCTGGGCTTCTAACGGTAGGCTGGTGCATTTCAATGGGGTGCAATAATCTCCTGCTGTGTCGCAATAGAGTGCAATGATCCTTGATAGGCGATTGATGGGCAGACCTAGACATGTTCCTTTGTCTTTGTATATGTGACTTTTGTCAAGTCTGGCCTGCCCGAGATTTGACTGTGTTTGATTTTACTATGCCCAATTTTTAAATTTAGGATATCTTATCTAATCAACCTTAAAACTAGGCCCTGATTATGTTACCACACTGGGCATTGTATGTTTGGGAGCGGCCTAAGAATTTAAGGCTCTCAAATGGTCCAGGTGTTTTCTCAGTATGGCATTCTCTACATGGACTTTATATGAAACTGGCCCTGTCCTTGAACCAACAGTGCCTTATAACCATTCCCATGATTGTTTAATAATTTAACACCCGCCTTTACGGCTGGTGTTGTTGTAGATTCGACACTAGCTTTCTTGACATCTTTCCATCCTCCCCGACTCATGGCTGGAGTTGTTGTAGATTCAACACTAGCTTTCTTGACGCATTTCCATCCCCCCCGACTCATGGCTGGTGTTGTTGTAGATTCGACACTAGCTTTCTTGACGTCTTTCCGTCCTCCCCGACTCATGGCTGGTGTTGTTGTAGATTCGACACTAGCTTTCTTGACGTCTTTCCATCCTCCCCAAAGGTTTGGGAAGATCAAGCTTCACCTGGTGTGGAGTCGTTTGCCCATGAACAACTTGGCAAGCACTATTCCAGTAGTTGCATGGGAGGTTGTTCTGTAACTGAACAATAATCTGGAAAGTTTGTTGTCCAAAAGAGGCTACAGACTGTTTCTTTAAGGTTGCCTACAAGGTCTGGACCACGCTTTCTGGAAGCCTGTTAGACAATGGATGATATGCTGCCATCCTAATGTGATCCGAATTCCACTCGACTGCACAAAATAGGTGAATTCCTGGCTGGCAAACGATGGTACATTATTGGAAACCTGCACTTCCGGGATCCTGTGCGCTGCTAAGGAGGTGAGAAGTTTCTCTACCGCCGTTCTTGTATTTGACAAGTGCACCCTATCCATCTATTTGGAGTGGACATCCAAATTTATGAAAAACATCGAGCCCATGAACAGAACAGCATAATCGACATGTAGTTGAGTACAAGGCCTACCCGGAAATTCCCAAGGGTGTAAAGGAGATGATGGTGGTGATTTATGCCCTTCTTGGTCTTGCTGACACTGACCCACAAGTGATGCTGTGTCTGTATCCATGCCTGCCAGACATAGCTCCTTGCAAGCATCTTTGTTTTGGTCACTCCATGGCACTGGTGAAGTTCAGCCAGGATGGGACAGTGGCTCTGCTTAGGATGAGAACTCTTGATCCCCATAAGAGTATGCTATCTTCTATGGTCAGCTGCTCTCTCTGACTCCAATTTGAGTGGAATTTGGGCTGTAACGGCCTTTTGGTTTCCCCTGTCAGCACTGTCTTAATTTAGTGAGTTGAATATTATTTGCTGCCACTAGTAGAGTCTCCAAAAAATTAATTGTCATTAATTCCAGTCTCTTCCATTGAGGGTACCACCAGTGGGGTGTCTGCCAACAGTAGCTGACTCAAGGCATCTGTGTTAATGACTCAGGCTCCTGGACAATGTTCCAATTGGTAATTGCAGGCAGTCAGTCATAAAGCCTCTCTGGATTCGGGCTGATGGTATGGGTGGCTCCACCTTGTCCTCTCTTAGCAATCCCAGCAGTGGATTGTGGTCTTTGATCATTGAATCTACAATACAGAGGAGGCCATTTGACCCATCAAGCCTGCACCGACAACAATCCCACTCAAGTCCCATCCCCGTAACCCCATATATTTGCCCTCCTGATGTCCATGACACTATGGGGCAATTTATCATGGCCGACCAATCTCAGAAATGATCTTAACTCCTGAATGAATGTGGGAGCTGGGGCACCTATGATCGCCTGCACCTTACTCTTCAAGGGATGTAAACCAGACTTGTCTGCTCTGTCACCCAGATAGGTCCCCTGGGGGTGGGGTGGGGTGCCTTGAGTACACATTTCTCCCTCCTGAGCATATGCTTACCTTGGAAAATCAACTCACTACTTCCTGAATGTTTTCTAGGTGTTCCTTGTTTGTTTTTCCTGTTACAAGGATGTCATCCAGAAAATAGTAACCTGTGGTAACCCTTATAAAATGTTCTCCATCGTTTGCTGGAAGATTGAACACACCATTGCCTTGTTTGTAAGCTTAACTCAGCAGTAGTCAATTGAGAGAACTGACTAGAATCTCCATCAAATTCTCATCTCTCTGCCATCAGCAAGGAGAACAAAGAACAACCCAGCATGGGAAACAGGCCCTTCGGCCCAACGAGCCCGCGCCGCCGCATCCTCCTACACCTACCCTGCCCTGTGTGTATGTGAGTGGAACCCCTAACTTAGCCAGATTCAGGGGAGAATAGTGTCAATTTGGTCTACCAATCAGCCTAAGAGCACATCTTTGGGGTGTGGGAGGAAACCGGAGCGCCCGGAGATACAAATATGCCTTTGAAAAGAGCTGGAGTGACTGTCTTCCATTTCTGAGGCTCCTCTCACGATGCTCTGAGTGTGGAACATGTCTCCTCAGCCCCTCTGCACGTGGGGCCTGTAAAATTTTGGAAAGATCAAGCAACCATCAAGTAGAGTAACTAAAGAACTGTTTATTAATAGGAATAACCGTATACAGAAAAAGATGCAACCAATTACTTCGACTCCAGTCTCCAGACCCCTCAAGATTTGTACACTTTGGCCTGGTTTGCCAGACAGGTCACATGACTCTCCAAAGCTTTGTCCCTGAAAAGGGCTCACTATTTTAGGCCCTGTAGGCCTCTCGCATCCAGAGGACAAATGGCAGTGTCGCCCTAGGCCACGGAAAAGCACTATCAGTAGCCTGCCTCCACCTTGGCTGCAAGCACCACATATGAACATACTTAACTGCACTACAAAGCACCAAGGTGCATTTGGAGTTCATGTGAGTTTAGACTCTTTAATTGTTAAGCTTTGATATAGTGCTGCTCAACAAACGTCAGTCTTACTTTAGTTAGTCAGTCGTACATTCCTGTTAATAAAAACAGAAAATGCTGGAAAAACTCGTCAGGTCTGGCAGCATTTATGGAGAAAGGGTTTTGAGTCCATTCGTTACTAATCCAAAGAAGTAATTGAAAAAGGTCATAGAATCCCTACGGTGCAGAAGGAGGCCATTCAGCCCATTGAGTTTGCATGACCATAATCCCACCCAGGCCCTATTCCTGTAACCCCATGTATTTACCCTGGTTTTGTCCCTGACACTAAGGGGCAATTTAGCATGGCCAATCAACCTAACTCACACATCTTTGGACTGTGGGAGGAAACCAGAGCACCCAGAGGAAACCCATGCAGACACGGGGAGAATGTGCAAACTCCACACAGACAGTCACCGAAGACCGGAATTGAATCTGGGTCCTTGGCACTGTGAGGCAGCAGTGCTAACCACTGTGCCACCGTACTGTCCTGGATTCAAAATGTTAACCAGTCTCTCTCCATGGATGCTGTCTGATCTGCTGAATTTATCCAGCACCCTGTTTTATTTCAGATCACCAGCATCTGCCAGAATTTAATAATCGTACCTAATTAGGTAAGGATTTAATTTGACTTCCACTTTATTCATATTCAATATCTAGTAGGTCATTGATATAGGGAAGCAGTGAAGATAACAATATCAGTCATAATTTTATTTTCTTTATTTCATGGGATTGAGGGCGGTAGCACAATGGTTAGCACTGCTGCTTCACAGCTCTAGGGACTGGGTTCAATTCCTGGCTTAGGTCACTGTCTGTGTGGAGTTTGTACATTCTCCTCGTGTCTGTGTGGGTTTCCTCCGGGCGCTCTGGTTTCCTCCCATAGTCCAAAGATGTGCAGGTTTGGTTGATTGGCCATGCTAAAATTGCCCCTAGTGTCCTGCGATGCGTAGGTTAGAGGGATTAGTGGGTAAAATATGTAGGGATATGGGGGTAGGGCCTGAGTGGGATTGTGGTTGGTGCAGACTCGATGGGCTGAAGGGCCTCTTTCTGCACTGTAGGGTTCTATGATTCTATGGATTTCGCTGGCAAGGCCCAGCATTTGTTACCCATCCTGAACTGGTCTTGAAATGATTGACTTGAACAGCCATTTCAGAGAGCTGTTAGGAGTCAACCACATTGCTGTGGGTCAGGCATAGGTCAGACCAGATAGGAATGGCAGATTTCCTTCCATATTTTTAAAAATAATTTGCAGGGTGTGTGCACCTCAATGTTTGCTTAGGCCATCATTTATTGCCCATCCCTAACTGCCCTTGAGAAGTGGTGCCTTCTTGAACTGCTATAGCTCTGTGGTGTAGGTACTCACACAGTGCTGTTCGGATAAGCATTTTGATCACTGGCAGTGAAGGAATGGTGATGTACTTCTAGTTAGGGTAATAAGTGGTGTTCCCATATGTCAGCTGTCCTTGTCCTTCTGAATGATAGTGGTTGTGGGTTTGGAAGGTGCTGCCAAAAGATCCTTGGTGAAATTCAGCACAAAACCAAGTGTATTTTTGAAACAGTCGATGATTATTTCTTGATCAGTGTTTTTGAGACTAACTTTATATTCTGGATTTATTAACTGAATTTAAATTCCACAAGCTGCCATAATCAGATTTGAACATATGTCCCCAGGGCATTGGCTTGGACCTCTGGATTACTAGTTCAGTGACAGTATTCACCGCACCATCTGGCGCAGAGCTCAGTTACAGTTATCCATTAAAACAACTTCTTAATGCATGAACTGAAGCCATTTTATTCAATTATTTTACTAACTGAGATTTAATTTTTGTTAAATCTGAATGTGTAAATAAAATTAATTAGCAACTAAATTAGAGAAACATATAGCAGATTATCAAAGTGGTACATTGTGTAATAATATATAGTGTTCGTTGTATTCAGTGTTAGTTGTGCTTAATTAATTAAGTACATTTTCTTTTCAGATTATGTAGTGCAGGCATCTTTAGAAATTTGATAGAATTAGCTGTGCAACTTCATTGAATAAATTGAACTTAGCATTAGATGCAGGATGAAAGGCTTTGGTACACAAAATTGTGCTCCAAGCTGAGGCACTGAACATCTTTTTAAATGTATAAATAATCACTTGTCATTTAATTGTTGCAAAATAATGTACGGGCTTAGGTATACATGAAAATACGTGGAAGCACCACTATGCAGGTAGAGACACAGCATTTTAGGCCCGTTGTATTCTCTCCGAGGCATGGGAGAGTGAATAAAGATTGTAGAAATTGAAAACCAGAGAATTTACTGGAATAAAAACAGACAATGCTGTTAATGCTCAATAGGTCAGGCAGTTTCTGTGGAAAGAAACTGAAGTCCCTATTTCAGGTCAATGACCCTGCATCAGAAAGTTTACTGATCTCTTTATCCTGTCTGCTTTTCATTGGTAGGTGCCAATTCCTGCTGGGGTATAGTTTGCTTTGTGTTGGTTATTATTACTTGTCGTGCCTCGTTTGAGTGAACATTCTTCAGCGGTGAGCATAGTCAGTGAGCATTTAGGTAAACTTTTGGATGAATGGCATTACTGCCAAGCTGCAAAATCATGGGATTGTAACAGCAGGCCATTTGGCCCATCATATCTGAATATGCTCTCCATTGGAGCAATTTACCTCGTGACATTTTCCCACCTTCTCCCCAATTCCTTGCACATTCTCCCTTTTCAGATAACAATCAAATTCCCTTCTGAAAGCCTCAATTGAACCTGCCTTCATCGTACTCTCAAGTATTTTCCAGAAGGCAGTATGAGAAGGGATGAGATGCAGAGATGCTTCAGCATGACTTGGAGAGGCTGAGTGAATGGGCATGTGCATGGCAGATGCAGTATAATGTGGATAAATGTGTGGTTATTCACTTTGGTAGCAAAAATAGGAAGGCAAATCATTATTTGAATTGGGTTGAATTGAGGGAGCTGGATACTCAATGAGACTTTGTTGTCCTCGTGCATCAGTTGCTGAAAGTAAGCATGCTGGTGCAGCAGGCAGTAAAGAAGGCAAATGGTGTGTTGGCCTTCATAGGGAGAGCATTTGAATATAGGAATAGGGATGTCATATTGCAATTGTATAGGCGGTTGTGAGACCACACCCTGAAATATTGTGTGCAGTTTTGGTGTTCTTACCTGAGGACAGATGACCTTGGGATAGAGGGAATACAGAGAACGTTTACCAGGCTGATTCCTGGGATGGCAGGACTGTTGTATGAGGAGAGACTAAAACGGTTAGGATTATTTTAGAAGAGTGACAGGGGGTCATATAGAAACTTATAAAATTCTAACGGTTTAGACAGCATAGATTTAGAAAGAATGTTCCTAATGGTGGGGGAGTCCATAACTACGGGTCAAAGCTTGAAGGTAAGGTGAGGTGAGGAGAAATTTCTTCACGTAGGAGTGGTAAATCTGTGAAATTCATGGGGATCGGGATATTAAATTTGACGATCAGCCATGATTGCAATAAATGGCGGAGCAGGCTCAAGGGGCTGAATGGGCTATTCCTGCTTCTACATTCGAAGTAAATCTGGTTGAACTTTCTCAGTTTCACTGCCAGAGTACAGAGGCTACCTGTGGCATTTAACTCAGCACCAACAATGAAGTACTTCAATTTATATAATGCCTTTCACAACAGCAGGAGGCCAAAAGCATGCCACAACAAATGAATTGCTGTTGAAGTGTTGTAATCTGGGGAAATACAACAAATTTGCTCATGACAAGATGCTGTGAGCGTGGTTTTGGGTGAAAAATAAATATTGCCCAAAACACCACCCCTGCTCGTTTCCTGATAGTTCAATGCAATCCTTTAATTCCACTTTAGGATAGAGATAGGGCCTCAGTTTATGTGTAGTATCCCATCAGTGACAATGTGGGCCGGGGCTTGAACACATGACTTTATAACACAGAATTGAGAATGTCCTTGTTGAGTCTTGGAAGAAGAACCTTTGGATCAATTTTCCTAGTTGGTACAGCTGACAGCACCTTTCCCCACTGAATTAATTGATTTAATGTTTAATGGAACCATTCCATAGCTCTTAACCTAAAGGCTAAATTGAGAAGTCTGATATAAAATTGGACAAGAGGGACAAAATTCATTACCTCTACATTTACATTTTAACTAAATTGCTCCGCAAGGAGACAAAAATGACACATGAAACTATTACAACTTGTCCAACTTGATAATTAGCCTCCAAACTGAATTTCGTAATTCTCCTGTACAATACATTCCTATATAATATAGACAACTTTCTTGTTCAATCAAAATAATTCAACTCATGAGTTGTAATGAAGCAAATTTAAATTAGATGAAGTGTATTATGAGGGAGCATAATGGAGCTCTTAAAAATGGTGAACCGTATGAATGTAGATGTAAGCAAACTATTTTGGCTAAACAAAAATTGCAAATTAGTAATGTTGCAAATTGGTGCTTGTACTCTGCTTTCTACAAAGTTGCAAACACGAGGTGAGACTACACATGATAATATATTTTTTTCTAAGTATAAGGAATATTGGAATAGGTAAAATGGAAGGAAATAACAAAAGTCACACAAAGCACAACATAGCATAGGGACAGGCCCGTCAGCTCACCAAGCCTGCACCGATAAATGACACCTTTCTAAATTAAAGAATTCTTGCCTCTATGTGGTCCGTATCCCTCGATTCCCTGCTTTTTCATGTATCTGTCAAGATGCCTCTCAAATGTTGCTATTGTATCTGCTTCTACCACTTTCTACGGCATCGTGGCACAATGGTTAGCACTGTTGCCTTACAGCGCAGGGACCCAGTTCAATTCCCAGCTTGGGTCACTGTCTATGCGGAGTCTGCACATTCTCCCAGTGTCTGCATGGATTTCCTCCAGATGCTCTGGTTTTCTCCTGAAAGACGTGCTGGTTTGGCCCTGCTAAATTTTCCCTCAGTGTACCTGAACAGGTGCTGGGATATGGCAACTAGGGGATTTTCACAGTAACTTCATTGCAGTGCTAATGTAAGCCGACTTGTGACATTAATAAATAAACTTAAAAGCTATGACCATGCGTTCCAGGCACTTAGCACCCTCCACCTGCCATTTCAAGCGAAAACAAACAAAGTTTATCCAATCTCCTTAGAGCAAATACCCCCCCAAACCAGGCAACATCCTGGTTAACCTTATCTGTTCCCTCTCCATAGTCTATACATCCTTCTGACAGTGTGACGACTAGAACTTTACACAATATTCCAAATGTGGTCAAGCTAAAGTTCGATTAAGCTGCAAGATGACTTGCCAATTTTTGTACTCTGACTGATGAAAGCGAGCATGCCATATGCCTCCTTGACTACCTTATCCATTGATGTTGCCACTTTCAGGGAACTATGGACCTGTATGCCTAGATCTTTCTGGTCAGACTCCTTTTGGAGTATTGTAAACAGTTTTAAGCCCCATATTTAAGGAAGGATGCGCTGGCCTTGGAAAGGGTCCAGAGGAGGTTCACAAGAATGATCGCTGGAATGAAGAGCTTGTCGTATGAGGAACAGTTGAGGACTCTGGGTCTGTACTCGTTGAAGTTTCGAAGGATGAGGAGGGATCTTGTTGAAACTTACAGGATACTGCGGATAGAATGGACATGGAAAGGATGTTTCCATTAGTAGGAAAAACTAGGACCAGAGGGCACAACCTCAGGTTGAAGGATGATCCTTTAAAATAGAGATGAGGGGAATTTCTTCAGCTAGAGAGTGTTGGTTCTGTGGAGACCATAGAAGGCTGTGGAGACCAGGTCATTGAGTGTCTTTAAGACAGAGATAGATAGGTTCTTGATTAATTATGGGATCAGAGATTATGGGGAACAGGCAGGAGAATGGGGATGAGAAAAATATCAGCCATGAATGAATGGCAGAGCTGAGTGGCCTAATTCTGCTCCTATGTTTTATGGTCTTATGGTAATAATGCTTCTAAGAGTTCTGCCATTTACTGTATACTTCCCTCCTACATTTGACCTTCCAAAATGCATCACCTCTCATTTGTCGGTACTAAATTCCATCTGTCATTTCTCTGTCCAAATCTCCGGCCTATCGATATCCTGCTGTATCTTTTGGCTAACCTCCTCACTATCAGCAGCTCTCTCAATCTTTATGTCGGCTGCAAACTTAGTAATTGGACCACCTACATTCTCTTCCAAATTATTTATATATATATTACAAACTACAGGAGTCCAGCACTGATCCCTGTGGAACACCACTAGTGACAGATCTCCAGTCAGAAAAACACCCTTCCACCACTACTCCCTGTCTTCTATGGCCAAGATAACCTGGTGTTGTGAGACTTCTTTCTTTGGCCAAGCCAGCCCTGTATCCATCTTACCAACTCACTGTGGATCCCATGTGACTTCACCTTCTGTATCAGTCTGTCATGAGGGACCTTGTCAAAGGCCTTACTGAAGTCCATGTAGACAGTGTCAACCACCCTGCTGTCATCAACCATCTTTATCACTTCCTCAAAATTATCAGTTTTGTGAGACATGACCTCCTCCGCACAAAACAATGCTGCTATTGCTAATAAGTCCATATTTTTCCAAATGTGAGTAAACCCTATTCCTTAGAATCCTCTCCAGAAATTTCCCAACCACTGATGTGAGGCTCACTGGCCTGTAATTTCTCAGATTATCCCTGCTGCCCTTCTTACACAAAGAAACAACATTGGCTATTATTGGGTCCTCTGGGATCTCTCCTGCGGCTAAAGAGGATACAAAGATTTCATACAAGGCTCCAGCAATTTGTTTCCTCACCTCCTTCAGTATTCTGGGATAGATTCCATCAGGTCTTGGAAACTTGTCTACCTTAATGCTTTTTAAAATACCCAACACCTCCACTTTTTTATAATGACATGCCATAGAAATCAACATACCTCGCTCTAGACTCACCACACACAATCCCCTTCTCCTTTGTGAATACTGATGGAAAGGACGATTTGTTAAGGACCTCCCCCACTTTCTCTGGCTCCATGCATAAATTCCCTCCTTTGTCCTTGAGTGGACCTACCTTTTCCCTAGCTATCCTCTTGCACTTTAAAAATGTATAAAATGCCTTGGGATTTTAAGAATGTGCAAACTCCACACAGACAGTGACCCAAGCCAGAAATCAAATCCAGGTCTCTGGCACTGTGAGGCAGCAGTGCTAACGTCTGTGCCACTGTACTGCCCTCAAATATCCTTTGAGAGCTCTCCCTGTCTTTAGTTTCCCAAACCTAACCAGTGCCCCCTTTTTCTTTTTGACTGAACTTCCATTTTCTCTTGTCATCCAAGATTCCCAAATCTTGCTACTTTGATCCTTCATTTTCAAAGGAACATACTGGTCCTGAACTCTAATCAACCAGCTTTTTAAAGATTCCCACATGAAAGATGTGGATTTACCCTCACTAATCCACGTTCACACCCACACACACACCCACTCCTAATCCATGTTCCCCAGTTCCTGCCTAATATATCATAATTAGCCTTCCTCCAATTTTGTAGTTTCACCCAAGAATAATCTTATCCTTATATATAAGTAACTTAAAACTTATGGAATTATGGCCATTGTTCCTGCAATGCTGCCCCACTAAAACATCAATAACGTGGCCAGGTTCTTTCCCCAGTACCAGGCCTAGTATGGCCCTTTCCCGAGTTGGACTATTTACATATTGTTTCAAGAAATCCTCCTGGATGCATCTTTCAAAGATTGATAGATTTCTGACGAACAATAATAGGTCATGGGGATAAAAGTCGTTGAAGTGTAAAAGTCATTGAAGTGTCTAATCAGCCATGATCATATTGAATGGGTTGATCATGTTCAAGGGCCTGAATGGCCTCCTCTAGTTCTTTTGTTCCTATTTTCTTGTGATGTTGCAGGCTTCGCTGTGGTTCTGAATGATTTTTGCTACATTGACATTTACTTGCACGCTCCTCATTTGAACTTAACCATCGTCATTAACCAAAAGGGCTTAGCTGGCAATAGTACAATTGTCTTCAGACTGTGCTCCAGTCTGAGCTGTTCCAGTGCAAATATAACACTGGCATTACTCAGCAATGTGGAAAATTGCCCAGGAATGTCCTATACACAAAAAAGCAGGACAAATCTAACCCAGCTAATTACTATCAGTATATGCTTGATCATCAGTGAAGTGATGAAAGGGATAAACAAAAATGCTATCAAGTGGCACATGCCCAGCAATAACTTGCTCACTAATGCTTAGTTTGGGTTCCATCAGGATCACTCAGCTCTTGGTGTCATTACAGCCTTAATTCAAACATGGACAAAAGCGATGCCCTTTGAGTCAGTTTTTTTTTAATTGATAGGATGTGGCATCACTGGCTAAGCCAGCATTTATTGTCCAACTCTACTCGCCCTCGAGAAGTGAGGGTGCCCTTGACTGAGTGTGACATTAAGGAGCCCTAGCAAAACTGGAGTCACGGGGAATCGGGGGAACGCTCTGATGGCTAGAGTCATACCTAAACAAAGAAAGATGATTGTCATTGTTAATGGTCAATCATTTCCGTCCCAGGACATCACTGCCAGAGTTCCTCAGAGTAGTGTCCAAGGCCCAATCACCTTCATTTGCTTCATGAGTAGCCATCATAAGAACATGTCATAATGGTGACATTATCAGGGCAAACATGGGGATGTTTGCTAATGGTTTCACAAAATTCAGCACCATTCCTCAGATACTGAAGCAGTTTATATTCAAATGCAGTGAGGGCTGACAAGTGGCAAGTAATCTTTGTGCCACACAAGTGCCAGGCAATGACTGCCTCTAATAAGAGCGTATCTAATCATTGATATTCACTGGCATTACCTCCCTGAATCCCCCACTATCAACATTCTGGGGTTATTACTGACTAGAAACTGAACTGGACTAGCCATATAAATATTGTGGCTGCCAGAGCAGATCAGAAACTAAGTAACTTATCTCCTGACTCCCTAAAGGTCGTCCACTATCGACAAGTCACAAGTCAGGAGTGTGATGGAATACTCCCACTTGCCTGGATGAGTGCAGTTCTAACAACACTCAAGAAGCTTGGCACTATCCAGGACAAAGCTTGATTGGCACCCCACCCATAAACATTCACTCACTCCACCATAGATACACGGTGGCAGCAGTGTGTACCTTCTGCATGTTGCACTACAGGAACTTACCACAACATCTTTCAGGCAGCACCTTCCAAATCCACAACTGATACTATCTAGAAAGACAAGGGCAGCAGTTGCAGTGAAACACCTTCAGTTGGAAGTTCCCTTTCCTGACTTGGAAATTTATCTCTGTTCCTTCAGTGTCACTGGATCAAAATGCTGAAACTCGCTCCCGAACAGCACTATGGGTATACCTACACCACAAGAATGGCAGCGGTTCAAGAAGGCAGCTCACCACCCTCTTCTCAGGGTCAATTAGGGTTGGACAGTAAGTGCTGGCTTAGCCAGTGATGCCCACATCTCACGAATTAAAATAAAACTCACTCAAAGTGTAAGTGCAACCACATGCAAGTGAATGCCTGCTATTCTGGCAGCAATCATATTTCTTTCATTCTATGTCAGTCCTCTGTTTCACCTGTATTTGAAACAATCTGTTAACTAAAGGCTGTCTACTGAATGACAAAGGTGAGCGCCCTGATGAGATGGCTCATGGCTCTGGTCAGAAATGATGTGGGTATGCCGGCGTTGGACTGGCGTAAACACAGTAAAAAGTCTGACAACACCAGGTTTTAGTCCAACCGATTTATTTGATAATAGACAAGCTTTCGAGGTTTCCCTCTTCGTCAGTAGGTATACCCATAGTGCTGTTCGGGAGCGAGTTTCAGCATTTTGATCCAGTGACACTGAAGGAACAGAGATAAATTTCCAAGTCAGGAAAGGGAACTTCCAACTGAAGGTGTTTCACTGCAACTGCTGCCCTTGTCTTTCAAGATAGTATCAGTTGTGGATTTGGAAGGTGCTGCCTGAAAGATGTTGTGGTAAGTTCCTGTAGTGCAACATGCAGAAGGTACACACTGCTGCCACCGTGTATCTATGGTGGAGTGAGTGAATGTTTATGGGTGGGGGGCCAATCAAGCTTTGTCCTGGACAGTGCCAAGCTTCTTGACGAAGAGGGAAACCTCAAAAGCTTGTGAGTCTATTATCAAATAAATCGGTTGGACTAAAACCTGGTGTTGTCAGACTTTTTACTCTGGTCAGAAACCCATGGCCACCTGAAAAAACAGGTCTATAATGAGAGTGATGCTGCTGTGAGGAACATTCTAGAGGACACTATGAGCATTCCACAAGCAAGGCTTCTGCTGACAGGATCACTCTGCAAGGTTGGCGCAATATTCAGCTGAGTGGATATTGAAATTAAGCTGGTTACTATCAGGGAACAATTGTTTTAATAATATGTTATGTAAGAAATTGAAGAGCAACAGCACAAAGAAGAGGAAGGAATGGAAGTTAACAAGTTGTGAGTGCTGCAGAAAGTGGAGGAAAAGGAAGGAATGTTACAATGGTGACATGTCCTCTCTGCTGGGGCTCTGTGGCCAAATTTTTAATACTGCAAGGTATCAGTGAAGAGGGTGCTGATATTATTAACGTGGTGATTTATTCAATAGACATGAAGCAAAACTATATACAGTCACAGCAACTACAACACAGGTCTTCAATTTGTGATTCCCTGGCTCACACTTAGAATCCCCTACTCCCTGCAACCTGTGCGCTTTCTCCCCTTTGGCGGCTTCCATGCAATAGGCCCCACAAATAGACCCACAAATGATTGCCCCTTAAAGGGGCCATGCTACCACAGCCTAACCCTCCCTCTCCCCTCCACAGCTCTCTGTAGCATATACGGAACAGGGTACTATTTACAATAAAGGCAGAGACGGAAGAGAAGAAGGGGAGGGGGGGGGGGGGGTGGTGGGGGGAAAGTGATGTGGTACAGTCTTTTACAAAAACCAGTCCATCAGGTGACTACTGCGGTTTGGTGGAACACCTCAGTTCTCTGACAGATTCTTCCATAAATGGGGTAATGGTATCGTTAATAACAAATGGTTGTTTAGAAGTCTCGGAGGGTGCATTAATGCAGACTGCCTCTCCAGTTTCCTCTGAGGTAGCAAGAGGAGCTTCTCCTGAAACAACCCTTTTTTGGCTCTGAAGGAACATCAATAGTAACCGCTTGATCCTCTTGTGTTGCTGTCAGGGCTGCAGCCTCACTCCTTCTTATGTGATCCGTATCTCTCTCCCTTGCAGGTTCATCAGATAAGACACAGGCCCAAACCTCACCAAGATTCACCCAGGTAATCACCTGATAAATTTTCTGACAAGAACTGAGTCATCTGTTTTAAAAGGTCTGTCACTTGTGGTCGAGTTGTGGTATTTCTTTAGTGTAACTTGCATCACCTTTACCCTCCCCACCAAAGTAGGGAAAATCAGGTTCAGCCGGAGTTGGAGACATCGCCCCTTCAAGAGCTCAGTTGGGGTTACTCTGGTAGTAATATGGAGGATGGTGTGTAAGAAAGGAGGGAATTGGTTAGCTTGAATCATAATGGCCCAACTGGCTGTCATTTAATTGCATATTTGAAGGTTTGCACTATTCTTTTTGCCAGGTCATTTGAGGCCAGTTACTAAGGAGTTGTGTAAATCTGGTAGATGCCATTAATCTGTACGAAATGCTGGAATTCCTTCCCCATAAGGCTATTATATATTTAAGTGGTTGCATGATTATTTTAAGAGTTAGTCACATGATTTGATGGCAATGTCATTGGGATGTTTCACTGGCTCCTTTTTAGTTTCATTTTGTACTTTTGTATGCCTGCAGTCAGCCTGTTGTTATATTGAATGATGTGTAAAACCACATCTTTCTCCTGTTGTTAAAAATCCACAATCCCTAACATATTTGGGACATTACATAAAGAAAATTGATGATGAGTTGGGATTCATCGAGAACATTGAGAAAAGCTCCTAAGTGGAAACAAACATTGTGGGTCCTCACACTGGGAATATTAGAAGGCTGGGGAAATCAGCAATAGGATATAGGAAGAACAACTCAGAAAAAAAGGGAAAAAAATCGTGTTTCTTGCTCAGAAAAACAAGTTAAGATTATGTGTTTATCTGGGTTAAAGTGAAATCATAAATTGGGCGATTGTGGAGCCAGTTTAACCATTTTGAAGGCTAGCTTTTGCATGTCTTTTGCATGTCTTTTTGCATTGCCTTATTGTCAGCCTTTTAAGACTTGAATAGCAGGTTAGTTGTAAAGACTCGCATTCTAATCAGTAATCTGTAAACTGTCTGTGCTGTTATATGCTCTGTCTGAGGCCAGAACTCCCCATTCACCTGACGAAGGGGCAAACCCCGAAAGCTTGTGAGTTTACTATCAAATAAATCCGTTGGACTTAAACCTGGTGTTGTCAGACTTCTTACTGTGTTTACCCCAGTCCAACGCCGGCATCTCCACATCTTTGCATGTCTTCCCAGTGCCATTTTTTTTTTAGGCGATAATGCAATACTGTTGCTAGGTTTGACAAAAATCAGCCAAGTTTATTGACCATACCCAGAAATGTGTTTAATTCTGCGATGTTTCTCACCATAGGAATGTCTCTAATTGCTTTCACTTTATCTTCTAAAGAGTGTAGGTGTCAAATTTAAACCCCAAATATGTGCCTTCACTGGCCTGAATGATGCATTTGTGCCTTTTCAATCTTATATCAGATCTCTAAACATCTTAAGGACTTCCTCCAAGTTGGCCAAGTGCTCTTCCTGTGAAGACTCCATCACCAGGATGTCACTTAAATGAACCACAACCTTTGAAATTCCTTGTGGGGGTAAGTTCTCCATTGTCCTTTGAAAAATTATTCATGCAGACAATATGCCTAAAGGCAACCTGGTATACTGGAAATGTTCCTTCTTTGTGTTGATTGTTGAACATTTTGTGGAGTCTTTCTATAATTCAAGTTGTAGGTGGGCATGGTTTAAATTGAGCATTGTATAAATGAGGTCCCCCCCTCCACTAGCTTTGCATAAAGATCTTCTATCTTGGGTATTGGGTACCTATCAACTGGGCGACATAGTTTGTGGTGAGTTTGTAATTGCCACAGATTCTGATGGTTTGGTCTGGTTTTAGTGTGGGAACAACAGGGGCCACACATTTGGAAAACTGTATAGGCCTTCTAAATCCTAATTTCTCCACACATCTCCATTTAGTCTCAACTTTCTGGTGTACAGTGTATGAAATGACCTATGATCTGAAAAATTTAGGTGCGTACTCAGAGTTCACATACATTTTGGCCTTGACCCAAGTTTCCAACCACGCTTATTTTAAAAAACATCTCTGAACTTATACATAATTTCTTGAAAGACGTCAGCCGTAACTTCAAAAATTTCTGGCTAATTTAGCTTTTATCTGTCACAATTAATCCTGCCACATGGATGAATCTTGTGCAGGAAGGAGTGGGATGAGTTGCTTCAATCTGAAGCCCCTTTCAGATTTGGGGTGCTTTCCCTCCAAGACCTGGGAGCTGTGGCCCTCCTCCCCCTCTCTGGCCTCCTGATGCCATCATCATCCCCCACCCCCACTGGCATCCCCTACGCTCCTGCTCCCCAGTATCCCAGTGACTCATCAGAAGTTAGAGTTTTCATAGAATTGAAAGTCCTGCAATTTAGTTTTAGGCAGAGTGCGACAGTACCTCTAATGGCCACTGCAGTTCTGGCTGACAACTCACCAAGGTGAGACTTCCTTCCAAAGGTGGACCGAAGTCCTGCCCAATGCCAACCACAGCTTAATTGAACACAAAATGGCAGTAGGCTTCTGAGAGTAAGTGGGAATGGGTTACATGCTGATACTCTGAAATGTGAACACCATATGCTCACCAACCAGAACATTCTGCCCACTTTATTCTATAGCCATGAAGGATCACGATAGCCATAAGCAACTATCATGTCGATAAAAACAAAATACGGCAGATGCTGGAATCTGCAACAAAAACAGAAAATGCTGGAACTCAGCAGGTCTGACTGCATCTGTGGAGAGAAAATAAAGCCAAAGTTGACCCTTCGTCAGAGATAAAGACAAGCAAAATAGGACAAGATTTTTGATGCAAGGGTGAGGGATTATAATTGATAGAGATGACATTGACAAAAAGGCAAAGGGAATGCAAATGGTGACGAAAAAGACGAGGAATGGTGCTAATAGCGTCCGTTAAGAGAGCAGAATGTGCAAATGGCAGAACATCAAAGGACAACCTGAGAAGTGTGGCAGATGGCCCTAATGGGGTAGGGGTTTGTGGGGGCAGAGAAACTGGATGGAAGGCAAGACTGTAGGAGTGCACAAATGAAACGATGGAAGAAATAATAAAATTAAGAAAATAAAGGGATGAAAATGAATTAATAAGATAAAAGGAAGAAATGAAACAAAACAAAATAAATGGAAATGGAATGGAGGTGGAAGAGAGAGTTCATGCTCTAAAGTAGTTGAACTCAATGACGGCTGTAAGTCGCTTAATCGGAAGATGAGGTGCCATTCCTTCAGTTTACACGTAATGGGATCAAGTAGCCGCCTGACCTCGGACATTTAAATTTCAGGCCCTGGAAATCCGATGGGGAAGGTTTGTCTGACAATAGTAATTAGACTCATAGAATCATAGAATTTGTACAGTACAGAAAGAGATCATTTGACACATCGAGCCTGTACTCACAACAATCCCACCCAGGCCCTATCCCTGTAAGCCCATGTGTTTACCCTACTAATCTCCCTGACACTAGGGGGCAATTTAGCATGGCCAATCAACCTAACCTGCACATTGTTGGACTGTGGTAGAAAACCAGAGCAGCTGGAGGAAACTCATGCAGACACGGGGAGAATATGCAAACTGCACATGGAGAGTCAC
Source organism: Carcharhinus amblyrhynchos (assembly GCF_965287045.1). Classification (NCBI taxonomy): domain Eukaryota; kingdom Metazoa; phylum Chordata; class Chondrichthyes; order Carcharhiniformes; family Carcharhinidae; genus Carcharhinus; species Carcharhinus amblyrhynchos. The sequence continues at coordinate 22,955,995 of NC_137328.1, read as the reverse complement.
TCAAGACTGGAATTGAACCCATTCCCTGTGGGGCACTGTGAGGCAGCAGTTCTAACTACTGTGCCACCATGCCACCCACGATTATTATAATAAATATATATTAATATATCTGGATATGGGTGAGCTGGGAGTTGAGAAAAGGCATAAAGCTCCAACAGATTGCCACCCTGAATATCCTCAGAATCCAGAGGTCACAGCCAGAGTCCAGAGGTACTGCCCCATAATGCTGAGAGCCATCTCCTCCTCAGGGTTTGGGAGAACCACTAATCTGGTCCTTCACTGCTATTTCCTTTTATTGTAATACACCTTGATCTGCAAGAGATAGCAGAATGTCAGTGGTAGCATAGTGTTAATCTTGGGTGACGTACCTGCTTTAGCTGAACAGCTGGATGTATGTGAAAGAGGTGAAACCAAGACTGACAGCATTAGTATGTGTTTGAGAGTGACTTTGAGCATCTGGATGTTTTGTGTAAGTCCTGAGTGCTAGGGAGTGCTGTTGGTTTAGAGATAATGATATAGTGCTTTGAGAAGCATGAGATGATATGGTAAATGTGATGTGATATGATATACAGATACATTCACTGACCTTGGCCCCCACGTAAGATTATTGGATCTCTTGCAGCATGATTGCCAGGTCCCGAATATAAAATTTAGGAAGTAAACTCCCTAGCCATCAGTACTCACTACCTTCTGAGGGTTGTCCTTAAGGGTGAAACAAGGCCTAACTCCTCCTACCTCCTTCCATTACTAGTGGATCCAGTATCACATCCATCAGTCTGGGATCTCCCTTAACCCAGGTGTTCAATTTTCTGTTGTTTAAAATTGCAATGATTCTCTTCCGGTGAACCCCTTTTTAAGATGGACAGACATGTGGACCACATGATTTCCAACCTGTGCTGCCTGGTATCCTCTGCTGATTATAGAGATCTCAGTAAGAAGTCTCACAACACCAGGTTACAGTACGACATGTTTATTTGATAATAAACACCACAAGCTTTCGGAATGCTGTTCCTTCATCAGGTGAGTGGAGAATTCATATAGAGATCTCAGGCAATGCTTAAGAGAGGCAAACAGTGCAGGGCCTATTTAACCCAATACTACAATCATTCAGGTGCAATGGATACATCAAATTCTTGCGTTGACCAATTTGATATGAGGTGAATTGTGATCCCAGTGCCCACACGGCTATCAAATCTCTAATCCAGAATCTCACTTTCTGACAGGAGATTTATTTCCCATTTCTTTCACATTTTGTTCTTAGATTCAAATACCTTCATACCACAGGCTTCTTGAGTCAGCCACCAGAGGGCTGCAAAAAAGTTCTTGCACCGAGAGCCTAAAAAAATTGAAAACCTTTGAAAAGAGTATTTAAGTTGAAAAGAATTTAACCTTACTTAGAATTACATAAAATTTACAGCACAGCAAACCTGTCATTTGCCCATAAGGTCTAAGCTGACATTTATGCTCCACATGAACATCATACCATCATTTAGCATGATCAACATATCCTTACATTTTGAGTCTTAGAGTCAGAGAGGTTTACAGCATGGAAACAGGCCCTTCAGCCCAACTTGTCCGTGCCACCCTTTCTTCTCCTAAACCCCTAAGCTAGTCCCAATTGCCTACATTTGGCCCATATCGCTGTATACTTATCTTAGCACTGTAACTGTCTAAATGCTTTTAAAAGACAAAATTGTACCCGCCTCTACGACTACCTCTGGCAGCTTGTTTCAGACACTCATCACCGTCTGTGTGAAAAAATTGCCCCTCTGGACACTTCTGATCTCTCCCGTCTCACCTTAAACCTATGCCCTTAGTTTTAGATGTCCTTACATTTGGGACAAGATGTTGACTATCTACCTTGTCTATGCCCCTCATTATTTTATAGATCTCTATAAGATCACCCCTCAGCCTGCTATGCTTCAAAGAAAAAAGTTCCAGACTATCCAGCCTCTCCTTATAATTCAAACCATCAAGTCCCGGTGGCATCCTAATAAACCTCCTCTGCACTCTTTCTGCTTTAATAATATCCTTTCTATAATAGGGTGACCAGAACTGTACACAGTTGACATACATATCAATCTCTCTTAAAATTTGCCTCAACAATTGTGTAGTACGTGACCCTTCCCTGAGGGCCACGCCTTCAGGTCGGATCCTATGGAGTGTTGAGTTGGGAAGATGAGTTGTTTGATTGCAGGAGCATTTTTCTTGGGTCAGGGAGGATCCTTAATTAGAGCCAGGGAGATGTGTTGTTCAGTTGCAATTAATTCTATCTGATCCTTTTTGCAAATAGTTATTTATCATTGTTAATAAATCCTATCTTACTGTGTGCCAATCGAATCACCCTTTATTTATCACACTGGAAACAAGGAAAACTTTTCAAGTCATTGAGGATCACAGTGTGTAACGAGGGTTAGAGGTAGAATCGTACAGTGCAGAAGAGGCCCTTCAGCCCATTAAGTCTGCACTGACACACAAGGAACACCTGACTTCCCACCTAATCCTTTTGACCAGCACTTGGCTCATAGCCTGCCAAGTGCTCATCTAGGCACTTTTTAAAGGATGTGGGGCAGTTCGTATCTACCTCACTCCCAGACAACGCATTCCAGACCATCACCACCCTCTGAGTAAAGAAGTTTTTTCTCACTTCCCCCTTAAACTCTTACCCCTCACCTTGAATCTATGTCCCCTCGTGACTGACCCTTCAACTAAGGACAACAGCTGCCCCTTAGCCACTCATTCCATGTCACTCATAATCACGTACACCTCGATCAGGTCACCTCGCCACTCAGTCTTGTCTGCTCCAGTGAAAACAATTCAAGCCTCTCCAACCTCTCTTCATATCTTAGATGTTACATCCCAGGCAACATGCTGGTGAAACTCCTGTGTACCACTTCCAATGCAATCATATCCTTCTGATAATGTGGTGACCAGAATGGCACAAAGTACCCTTGAAGTTCATTCACCAAAGTTCTATCCAACTTCAACGTGACTTCCCTGCTTTTGTAATCTATGCCTCGATTGATAAAGTAAAAAGTCTGACAACACCAGGTTTTAGTCCAACCTATTTATTTGATAATATACTCACAAGCTTTCGAGGGACACGACTTTTTACTGTGTTTACGCCAGTCCAACGCCGGCATACCCACATCATGACTTCGATTGATAAAGGCAAGTGTCCTACATGCCTTTTTCACAATCCTACTAGCATGCTCTTCCACCTTCAGACATTGATGGACAAACATACCAAGGTCCCTTTGTTCCACAGAACTTCCTAGTGTCATGCCATTCATTGAATACTTCCTGATCAAAGTACCCCTTCCATGTGTATTACCCCACACTTTTCAGGGTAAATTTTATCTGCCACTGATCTGCCCATTTGACCATCTCGTCTATATCTTCTGTAGCACAAAGCACTTAGCTTCAATGTTAACCACCTGGCCAATTTTTGTGTCACCCGCAAACTTCTAATCCTATCGGCCGCATGGTCACCTATGTTGTTTATATGAATAACAAATAATAGAGGATGCAGCACAGGTCCCTGTGGTATACCACTAGACACTGGCTTTCAGTCACAAAAGCATACTTCTGTCATCACGCTCTGTGTCCTACAACTGAGCTAATTTTGAATTCACGTATCAAAGTAGCCTGTATCCCATATGCAGTTGTCTTTGTGATAAGTCTATGCATATGGGGTGCATAGGTTAGAGGGATTAGTGGGGTAAATATGACGGGTTACAGGGATAAGGCATTGGTAAGATTGTTGTCAGTGCAGACCTGATGGGCGAAATGGCCTGCTTCTGCACTGTAGGGTTTCTATGATTTCTATAAATACATTGTCATTTCCTATGTCAATTTGCTCAAGAACCTCGCAGTCTCTTTCCTGAATTCCATACCTTCACCCTCATTCTGTAGGGTGAAGAGGATGTGAGGTATTCATTCAACGTTCTACCAATGTCCTCTGGCTCAATGTACAGATTGTCTTCTTGGCCCCTAATGGACCTTAATCTTTCCCTGATTATTCTGATCTTGTTCCCATTGATATACTTAAAGAATATCTTGGGAATTCCCTACTTTTACCAGCCAGAAATTTTTCATATCCCCTCTTTGCTTTCCTGATTGCTTTCTTAAACTCCATCCTGCACTTTCTGTACTTCACCAATGCCTCCATTGACTTCCTCCCAATATACTTGCTAAAAGCCTTTCTCTTCCTTTTCATCAGATCCTGAATATTTCTGGTCATCCATTGTTCTCTGGGCTTGTTACTCCTTCCAGGAGATAATGCTGCAGCTTTATAAGACCCTAGTCAGACCCCACTTGGAGTACTGTGCGGAGTTCTGGTCACCTCATTACAAGAAAGATGTGGAAGCTATTGAAAGGGTGCAGAGGAGATTTACAAGGATGTTGCCTGGTTTGGATGGCATGCCTTATGACGATAGGTTGAGGGAGCTGGGTCTTTTCTCCCTGGAGAGATGAAGGATGAGAGGTGACCTAATAGAGGTTTATAAGATGTTGTGAGGTATAGATCAGGTGGATTCTCAGAAGCTATTTCCCAGGGCTGAAATGGTCGCTACGAGAGGACACAGGTTTAAGGTGCTGGGGACTAGGTACAGAGGAGATGTTAGGGGTAAGTTTTTCACTCAGATGGTAGTGAGTGAGTGGAATTGGCTGCTGTCGGTGGTGGTGGAGGTGAACTTGTTGGGGTCTTTTAAGAGACTTCTGGATGAGTACATGGGATTTAATGGGATTGAGGGTTATAGGTAGGCCTAGTAGGTAGGGATATGATCAGCGCAACTTATGGGCTTCACCCAACAGAATGAGGGTGAAGGTATGGAATTCAGGGAAGAGACTGCGAGGTTCTTGAGCAAATTGACACTGACAATGTTTTTATAGAAATCATAGAAACCCAACAGTGCAGAAGGAGGCTATTTCGCCCATCAGGTCTGCACTGACAACAATCTTACCTATGCCTTATCTCTGTTACCCCACATATTTATCCCACTAATCCCTCTAACCTATGCAAACCCAGGACATTAAGGGGCAATTTAGCATGGCCAATGAATCTAACCCACACATCTTTGGATTGTGGGAGGAAACCGGAGCACATGGAGGAATGTAGACGGCGGCGGGGGGACGTACAAACAAAGTTTTTCTATGTTCGATGTTCCTATCACCATGGAGGGAACATGTCATAGCTCCACCCCCACTCAGACTCCATCCCCCTTCCCCTTCCAGGCCCATTCCCTTGGCTTGCACTGGCACAGCTATGGTGCCCAATGGATAGTGCCAGGATACCACATGGGCAATGCCAGACTGGCACTGCCCCATGGGCATTGTCTGGCCATGCCCCCCAACCACCCAAGGGCTTCAATGGCCTCCAATCCCTCTGGTGAGCCATCACATCTGGTCTCTGCTGGTGGAGACCAGTTGTGATTCTCATCTGTGAGTGGACCAAGCGGCGAGGGCGTAAGTACAAGTGAGCTCAGACGATAGCATCCAGGACACACTAATGACACGTAAAGCATGTCATTAATATTCAAGTTGGCCATTTGTGGACACAGGCCCATTTCGCCAGTAAAACAGGGCCGCTAAAATCACGAGTAGTAAAAAACCGGGCACGAACCTGATTTTTCACCTCTTACACAATCTTACTGGCTTGCAGCGCCAATCGACTGGTGCAGCGAGGCAGTAAGATCGTGCCTTATGTCTATCCCACCTAATGTTGGGAAAGTTGAAATCACCTATTATAATTATCCTATGGTTATTGTTTCTACACACCTCTGCAAATTGTGCACACACTTGCCCTTCAACTTCCTGTTGGCTATCTGGGGGTCCATAATAAACACACAGCAATGCGGTTGCCCGTTTTTATTCCTAGCCTCTCATTGCTGCTATCACAGCCTCCCAGGCCATATAGTATTGGGTCATCGATCATCCAGAGGAAGAAGATGGCCCTCCTCCCCACAATGGCTCAGCTCTTCCTCTGTAAACTTTGGGGCTGCTCTTTGTGGTGCCATCTTCCTGGTGGGAATGACTGTGAATCCATCGTTAGTGCTTATATGCAGCTTCCCCTTGTTAATGGCAAACAGATGCAGCCACTTTGGGTGAGTCACATACCTGGAGGATCCATAATTGTGTTTATTGCATGGAGACTCTTTCATTGCATTCAAGTGTTGAAAGATTGTGATACGGGGTACGTCAAAAAATCTGGCAGAGGACTCCTGTTTCTTTGCCGTTATGGCACATTGAAATATTTTGGGAAAATTCCACCCCCTATGTTATTGTAAGTTAAGAATATGATAATGTAAGAGTGATGATTTGATAAGTCAGAGCTGCTTAAAACCCACCAGCGTAAAAGAATGGAGATAATTTGTGAAGACAGGTGTTGTGAGAAACTGGAGCTATAGTCCCACCCCATGGAAGATAATTTTTATTACCGGAATTGCACAATTCACCTCTGGGAAAAAGCAAGGTGAAAGTACAAGCCAGAAGTTATGTTTGGTGGCTGGATATTGATAAAGCTATCTAAAGAATGGTCAATCAATGCCCCAGTTGCGAAGCCCAACAGGCCTTGTCACTGCCAACAAATAAGCATCCTTGGGAGCGACCAGATCCTGGACAAGAATACATGTCTATTTTGTCAGACCATTTATGGGTCATATATTTCTTATATTAGTAGATACAAACTCTAAGTGCTTGGATATCCAGTTGATGAAGTCCACAATGACCTCTGCCATCATTGACAAATTGAGGAAAATTTTTGCCAGTATGGTATCCTGAAGGTCTTTGTGTAAGACAGTGGCACATCACTCACATTGGAAGAGATTCAAAAATTTGCCAAATTACTACCCGGCCTCAAATGGGTTCACGAAATATGCTGAATGTTCAAATCATCGATAAAGAAACAAATCAAGACACCTCTACCTATATTTATAGCCAGTTTCTTGTTGTCTTAGAACCAAATGCAACCACGGGCGTCATACCAACTGAGCTAATTATGGGATGTTGCTTAAGGGCATGGTTTGATCTGATAATTCCATGATTTGGAGGGGAGGGGAGGGTGGAGGCTAGGCAATCCTTCCAGAAGAAAAATCATGACTCAAGGAAAAAACACAGAGTTTTCCAAATTGATGTTTGAGTCGTGTTCAGACACTTTACAGCAGGATCGGCATGGGTGGCTGGTAAGATTGTGGAAAGGACAGGACCGGTCTCCGATATTGTAGAGATACAAGATTGTTATGTCAGGGAAATGGAGACCATCTGAGGAAGTGAACAGTGCCTGATACAGGGGATCAACAGATGATCATTACAGTAAATTTAAATTCGCCAGGATTGGATACAATGTTACAGGGTTGGGGAACTAGAACAACCAGTGCTTTTTTTTTAACTGAGAATACAGTAGCTAGCGAAAAAGACCTTGACCCTGGATTGATGAATTTCACATTCATGCGACCTGATTTTTCATTTCCAGGAGAGCCTAGTAGGGTCCAGAAGTCTCTGAATCGACAAGATTTATGAATTTCCCTGGCGTATTCCCAATGTCCTTTGTAATTTGTTTGCCTATGTTAATGTGTCCTTTTTCTTTCATCCATATATTTCTTCCCTGAATCTGACTGAGTAGGGTTCCATTCGTAGACATGCAGGGTAGAATAGGTGTAGGGTGATGCGGCGGCGCGGGCTCGTTGGGCCGAAGGGCCTGTTTCCCGTGCTGGGTTGTTCTTTGTTCTTTGTTCATATGTGAATAAAAGAGTTGGGGAGTGGGTGGAGTGGGGAGGAGGGTGGTGGCATAGCCCCTTTAAGTGGGCATTCCCTGAGGGCCGCACGATTGAGTCGTACCTTATGGAGTTGAGGCAGGAAGCTGAGCCAATTGAGTGCAAAGGCACGTAGCCCAGGTCGGAAGGATCCTCAGTTGGATCCAGCGAGGACTGTTGTTCAGATGCGTAGTTTATTCTGTCTGATCCTTGATTATAAATAACTATTTATCATTGGCAATAAATCCTTTGTTACTTTGAGACACGTCAAGTCACCTCCATTTATTACAACTTGTTTGCAAATTACATTTATGGCTTGAGGCAATGCACATAACAAGGTAGCACGAATAATGATAGCCAGTTAATCTTTTTTTATATGAATGCGGCCTGCACTCCCTGTGCCTGTTCAAAATATTTTGTGATGTTGCAGTGAAAATTCATCAGACTAATGAAAGACTGAAATGGTTCCAACATGTTTGGAGAAAAAGAGCTCTTAAACGACACGTTGTAAAAGACTACACCTCAGTGAATAAATCACCATAGCAACAGGAACAAGTCCAGGCTGGTTTGAATACCTGCATACTTTACATGGAAGACAGAAAGAAAACAAGTGGCAATTAATCATGGATTACATTTGTGAAAATGTTTTGTTGACAAGCCATTGCCCCAAAGGTGTGGGGCACTCTACATTGGAAAGGCCATTGAAAGTGAGAAAGAATGCAGAGTGGGAAGAGATAAAGTTCTACTGCAAATGATCTAACCTCGCTTTTCACTTCCGGGCAGCATCACCTCCCTTGGAATCTACCTGCCTGCTCTCTACCTCACAAGTTTCATACCTGTGCAAGCTAACTTCATTCCTGCATTTCCTATATTTGTCAAAGCTATCTAGAGTGCTTAGTTCTTTTTGCCCTTCGTACACTTTCTTTTTCTGTTTCCTCTTCCCGTGTATTGCTCCAGGCAACCAGGGGATTTGGCAGTACTACACTTATTTTTTGGAGTGGACATGTCTAATTCATACATGTAGGATCAACCATTGGTTTCTCTCTGATTTATCCCCTAGCAATATTGCCCAGTCCACTTCAACCAAGTCCCTTCTCATCATCGGCAAAATTTGCCTTCCCCCAATTCAAAACTTTTATTCCTAGTTTATCTTTGTCCTTTTCCATGGTAAAGTAAAGTTTATTTATTAGTCACAAATAAGGCTTACATTAACACTGCAATGAAGTTTCTGTGAAATTCCTCTCGTTGCCACACTCCGGCGCCTGTTCGGGTCAATGCACCTAACCATTAATAACAACCAAATAGTAATGCTGCAAGAGCTGAATCCTTCCTACCTATACCATGTCTTCAACCATGTGTTCATTTGGTCTATCCTCTTATTCGTGTTCTAACTAACACGTGGAACTGGGAGTAATTCTGAGATTACAACATTTGAGGTCCTGCATTTAAACTTATCTCCTAACTTACTATACTCAGCTTGCAGGTCCTCATCCTTTAGTTTTTCTATGTCATTGGTATCAATGTATGCCACGACCATTGGCTACTCACCTTCCCTCTCCAGATGTCCATGACATTTTGGATCCTGACACCAGGGAGGCAATGTCCCATTCTTGATTCATGTTTTTGGCCACAGAAGCAGCTATGTATGCACATAACTACTGAATCCCCTATCACTAAAGCCCGACCATTCATTTTCCTCCCATCTGTCTGAGCAACAGAGCCATCCACAGTGCCATGAACTTTGTTGCTGCTATTTTCCTCTGTGAGGCCATTCCCCCCTCAGCAGCATAAGTGTTTGATGAGGGGATTTTATAGTTTCGGGACAAGCAAAGCTATAAAATCCCACCCTATGACAATACAGGTGCTGACTCTCACTGAATTCAAGAACTCAATGATGCCTTATAGGCAGGCATCACATGCAAGCAACTGCATAATGTCATCAAGAGGTATTAGACAGAATCTTCAAGGGAACTTCCCCATGAGATCTGCATATTCTTCGCCAGCAGAGATGAACTATTCGTACAGGATGGACTAATACTGCACTGCCAGTGAATTGCATTCCCCACTGATCTTCAGAGATACTACAGCCAGTAACTTTACCAAGGACACCACAAGTTGGAAGTAACTAGATACAAGGCCAAAGAATCACTATACTGGCCGTCCATGTACGGAGACATAAAAAAGGAAGTTTCCAGACGTTTATCATGCAATGCACTCAAGCCGCATCAAGCAAAAGAACCGTTGCAATTACATGAAGTCTAGGATTTCCCAAAGTTATCTACAGCAACTGATAATTTTTAATGAATTGGGAAACAGCACTTAGTCTTAGTTGATTCATATTCTGGGTTGTTTGAACTTGTCTACCTGACGAACATGATGAGTAACAGTCATCGTCAAACACAAGAGACACTTGGCCACACATAGCATCCCATAGAGTCTCATGGCAGACAACACTCACCAATTTGACTGTGCTAAATTTCAGAATTTTGCACACATGGGACTTTGAGCCTACCACAAGCAGCCCCCTATATCTGTTACCTACTACAGGTATCGGAACCAGCACCAATAGATGACACAGCACTTTCGTCATCAGGCCAATGGCACAGACCCCCTAAAACAGTGGACATACAGAACACACCAACGGAACATTTCAGGTTGTCCACATTAAAGACAATGATCAGAGAAAAACTACAACATGCTCAAGATGCCTGAACAAACCAAGTATGAGGTTCCATGATTTTATTATCCCTAAGCCTAGAACTGGTTTTCGAATTTCAGCTTTCTACAACAGAAAGTTGCTCGGGGCAGGGGAGGACATGCGATAGACTATGCTTCAGCTGCAGCAACCTGCGCCCCACTATATATGTAAATAGTTAAGCATTGTTAACGTGTGTGTTACACAGTGGTCCGAGCATAGTTCCATATTGCGCACACTGTTACATTTCATGCCATTGGGTGTTCTAACTGAATGGGGAAGACGTAGACTGAATGGTCACATGAGAAAATGGCTACAAAAGAGGTCACATGGCAGGAGCACTTGAGTTATCCTTGGAAGCACAGTCTGAGCATAATTGTTGAAGTAGCTGCTAAGCTAGTGAATAAAGTACACTTTGAAAATCCTTGCTGTCAGTGATTGGGGACCCCAATACACCCATAGTGATTATTTACATGGTAGCCAGTTCACCAATTCATTTGCTGTATTTGCTGATGCTGAACTCCAGAGGCCGCACACCCTGCGCGTACAGTTGCAGTGCCTGCGACTTTGTTAACAGCACAAGCTGCCTAGTGTAGCTCAAACAAAGAGAAAAAGGAACACAAAGCACCGTTCTCACTTCCTTCCGCATCACCAACTCCCTTTGCAGCTCTCTCTTGCTGTCTTTGCCATTCACTCCCTCTTACCTGCTCTCTTCAATAAATTTTACTCAGGTTTACTAAAAATTGAGGTAGAAATGAATCAAAGCACATTTACTGAATTCACACCAGAGCACATACAAGTGAATGTGATTGACTTACTAGATGCAGCACAATGACAAAGATTTTAGGATAAGGCCTATACTTTAAGATGTATCAGCTGTGGTTAAGACGGTGCCATTCTCACCTCTGAGTCCTAGATTACAACAGTGACTACACTTCAAAAAGTACTTAATTGTCTGTAAATTACTTTAAGAAGTCTGGTGGTTGTGAAAAGCACTATGTAATCGCAAGTCTTTTTATGAGCCAAGAGATGTGGGTCTGTGATCCACTTTGGTGACGTGAACATAACATTTAGACTAATATTTCAGTGCAGCACTGAGGTTGTATTGCATTGCCAGATGTGCCATCTTTCCAATGAGATGTTAAGCTGAGGCCCCTCCTAACCTCTGAGGTGGATTGAAAATATTCCATGGTATTATTTCAAAGAACAGCTAGGGGGTTTGGGGCAGGGGGGGGCTGTCTGTTAACACGACCAATATATATTCCTCAACCAGCATCAATAAAACAGATTATTTGGCTATTTTGTTCTTTGTAGGAGTTTGCTGCATACAATTTGGCAACCATGTATGTGTCCAACATTATGAGAGCGTTTTTTTTTAAACTTTATTCCAATCCAATCAAGTCAAATTAAATCCAATTCAGAGTCCCAACAAGCTGGGACATTCCCGATCCAAGCTGACAAGACAGGGCTCTCACCACCTGTCTTTTGGCTACCATGTATGTGTCCTACATTACCAGAGCGTTTTATTTCAAGTGCACTTAATCAGCTGCAAAACGCTTTGGAACATTGTGGGGTCATGAAAATCTATCTCTTTTTTCCTTTCAAGGTTGAGATTCCTGGAAAAATACCCACTGAGAAGGTGACTCCCATTTAAAACAAAGATTTGTGTTAGTTTATTTTCAGTAATTGGATAAAACAGGAAACATTAAAAATAAACTAATTTAAAGAGCAATAACATTCCAAACTTCATACTGTATCTGATTTACATAAAACTATCACACTTAGATGCCATTTCTGTTCTAATTAGATTGCAGTAGATTACAGCACTTCTCTGTACATTTTCGCAAACACCTCAGAGATGTGATTGGCCAATGGTAGAGCAGGGGCTCTGGCAGGGTAAATACATGGGGTTATGAGGATAGGGTTTGGGTGGAATTGTTGTTAGTGCAGACTCGATGGGCTGAATAGCCTCCTTCTACAATATATGATTTTATGATTTAGACAAAAGAGCTAGTTAGCCCATAAGTGGCAGTTATAGCACAGAAGTCATTTTGTCTATTGTACATCTGTGCTATATCTTCAAATGGTGCCGTACCTTCAAAACCTGCACTTCCTCCAACTTCTGGCATATTCTTCCTTTTCAAATATTTATCCAAAATATTTTAAATGAGAGAAAACAGCAAAGTACTGTCGATACTGAGAATCTGAAATAAAAGATGACAATGTTCGAAAAGCATAACAGTCCAGGCAATGTGTGTGGATCGAGAAACAGAGTTAATATTTCAGATCAGTGATTGATTGTCATTGTCTATTTTAAATTATGTTATCACCTCCTCGCTCACAAGAAAAATGCAGGCTGTTAGTCCATCAATGATTTCAAGTATCCCCTCAGTATTTCCAAGGCCTTTTCCTGTTTTCTTTACCATAGGAGTGACTATTTGGGAAGAAATCACTCCCAACAATCTTAAATTGAGTAAATCTACACGCGACAATAATAAATCAAATCAAAATTCAATTTTAAAAAAAGTTTACTTTTCAACAGTTTGAATTTGAACCCTGCTATCAATTCATTTTCAAGAAAGTTTTTGGATTTACTTTTTCTTCATTTTTGCTGTTTTAAAATGTCTCCTCTTTAAAAGTCTTAAAAACCCCAGTTCTAAAGTTTTTCTTCATAATTCAATTACCTGACAGGAGGGATAAATCTCATATTTCTCCTCTGTGGTGCCTCAAGGTTTTCAATATCCCTATTTCACCTTCGTGATCAGAATGGGATGGAGTACTGAATGTTTATCTTTTGGATGAATAGATTCCAGTCTGTTTGAATTTCAGGTGATGCTGAAAGAAATAAACAGAATCAGACACTGGTGAATTCATGTATTTCTGGACAATCACAGGCCAAAAAACATTATAAAATGACGAGATATAATAGTGAAGGCCATTAATGCATCCTGTTAAAGATTGATAGGACCTGGATCAACACTAAAGAGCCCTCATATAAAGATGTATGGCCATCAATTGAGAGTGCTGAATGTATGACTGAGTAATTTCAGATAGAAAGAATAATCAAAGCAAAAGTTAATTAATCACCCCACAGCCAAGGACGGGACAATATTGTGCAAATGAAAAGTGTATTGGTCAGGAGAAGAATTCATTTAAACAGTACTAATTTCTCCTCTCAATGCCTATCCATAAACAGAAAAATGTTTATATCTGTTTCCCGCTTTAGATTTCTCAACACCTCAAAGCATTGTAAAAGGACAGGATATAATAGTAAGGGCCATTAATGCATCCTGTTTGAGGTTGATAGGACCTGCTTCAACTGTAAACTGTAAACTCCCTCATATAACGATGTGTAGTCAGCAGAGCACAGAATGCATGACTGAATAATTTCACACAATTTGTGATCCAATTTTGTCCTAACAACCCCACAGCAAACTCAAGGTAGGATAAATGCAAAGAGCTGGTTTGTTTACATACACAAAACATGAAAGGCAACATCGCCTCCATACTCAGGCACTAAAGAGAGGGTTAGAGAAAAGAAGATTTTACAGTTCAGAGGCCAGAGAAAATAAATATTGTTTCATGTGAGGTCCAGAGTCCAGAATCAAAGTCCAATGAGATAGTCCATCACAGAAGTCAGTGGGTTGAAAACTGATGCTGGATAATTCACTTTTTCAGTGATGGTGACTTCACATGATGCGATATGCATGCAGAGATGAATCAGTCTTGTGAGCAATGGCATAGAATTTCTAGAAGAAGCAGGGAGATAGGTATTCCACCTGGCCAGAGCTCCTTGTCTGTGAGACTGCTAGTTAGACAGGTGACTGAACTTTTCAGTACAACAAGGTATTATTATTTATCCTATAAGCTAAAGGCCCATGTTACATGGTTTTCAACTCTCAAGCAGGTCTTTGGAATCCAGATATTGGATGCACATCCTTTGTCAAAGACTGTAAAATGTTTCAGACATTAGGAATTGAATGGAAGGTTGTGGGTATTAACTGATTGTTCATGTCCTCATGGCTATCCTGGGTTACTAAATGCAGATGTCCTTTGTATAGCTCTCTTTGAATTTGGGCTGTGCAGTCCACAAGGGTTCCTCAGAGATAATAAGGTACGAGATTTCCTGCAATGGTAGCTTCTTTTGTTCGGGGGTCAAAGACGAACATGTGTTCACTATTTTAAAGGTCTTTTTCAGTTTTAACATTTTAGAAATAGCAATGAGCATATCTATAAGTGTGATCCATATCTCACACTTACATTGTCCCTCACAGGAGTATTGTTATTGACATTTGTCTCATAGAATCAAATTGATTTAAAATGTTCGTGGCAGCTTATTCCTCGGAACATCCCAAGTCATTCCAAATCAAATTAGTTACCTTTGAAAAGTGCAGACACTGTTGTTACATAGGGAAACCTTTGTAAACAGCAAAGTTCTACCAACAGCAGTCAAATTAATTAATCTGCTTTGAGTGCATTGAGTACAGTATAAAATTCTGGTCAATTGTGTTTAAATTATTTGAATAGGCTTCTTGATTGTTGACAGGCATACTTCTGACTCAAGCATGCATGCCTGCCAACCAAACTATATTGCACAAGTGAGCAATAATGTTGGGATATGTGCCCAACATCTTGCATTATTTTATGCTGTGCCTGTTTGGGCACGCAGCTGAACATTGACCTTAAAATTCTGGCGAGGGACTCAGATTTGAAGTTTTTGGCCATTGATGCATGTGGTGTTGAGGAAGAAATCTTTTATGTGGTGAATGGTAATGACCTAGATGTCTCCACCCACAAGGGTGTGGAATGATTTCAAAAGGAAATTGGATGGGAACCGAGTGAAATAAACTTACAGGGCTATGGTGGCTCTTAAATGCCCTCAGGGATGGGCAATAAATGCTGGTTGAGTCAGAAACACCCACATCCTAAGAATGATTAAAAAAAATTGTAAGGAGGAAACAAAGAACATGCAGAGCAATTAAGATAAGTTAAGTGAGTGGACAAAAAATGCCAGATTTGGGAAAGTGTGAGGTTGTCTACTTTGGCATGAAGAATAGAAAAACAGAACACTATTTAAATGGAGAGAAATTCCAGAATCTGCAGTTGAAAGGCATCTGTATATTCTTGTACCTGAATCACAAAAAAATCAGCATGCAGGTACAACAAGTAATTAAGAATGCAAATGCAATGTTAGCCTTTATTGTAAAGAGGGTGGAGTATAAGAGTAGGGAAGAAAATGCAGCTGGACAGGGCACCAGGTGAGTTGGCATCTAGAGGACTGTGGGCTATTTTGATTTCCTTCCTTAAGGAGGGATATAGTTGCATTGGATATAGTTCAGACAAGGTTCACTAAACTGATTCCTGGGATGAGAGGATTGTTTTATGAGAAAAGTTAAGCAGTTAAGCAGATTACACATTGGACTTGGACTTCATAAGATAATGAGGGTGTGATAGAGATTTTTTTGTTTTTCTTTTGTACCTTTTGGTATTTAATTAGCTTTTTGATGAGGAATAAAATCCAACAGAGTCTCCACATGAGGGACAAAACAAATCCAAGCTGACAAGACGAGGATATACTTTCGTGGGCCTGATCAAACAAGATCTAAGCTGACAGGGTGAGGCATCGCACGCCCTGCTGGGCTTGATCTGAGCTTCATTTTAGTCAAAAGGCTGAGATGGCTTTAAAAATTGCATCAGGTGACACCTCAGTTTAACCTTATTGGCTACCCTGGGTGCTTGCACTTGATCTTAGCCAAAAGGCCGAGAAGACCACGTGTTTGATCATGGTTTCACTCCTGCCAGGCTTGATACAATTGATCCTGAGAAGATGTGCTGATGGGACAAGGAGGCACTGGCCTGGATCTTTTGAACTGTGATAATGATTATTTGATTGCTGCTGCTCCTCACTTCTGCAAGGAATTTCAAAGCTTCACATCCCAAAAATGCGCAATGCACCATTCTTTAGTTAGTCCCTTGGAACAGAAGGACACTGGGCATACCTCCTTTTTATGGCACTATCTGCCGCATGGTAAATTTAGGATTAAGTGTATACCAAATCTGACTCCAGTCTTTCAACTTTAGTGAATGAATGAATGAGTGAATGGATATGGGAAAGGGTGCCGAGCTGGGTAGGATTTGTAAGGTGAGTAAAGTTAGTGGGTAAATGGGTAAGTGGGTAGGTGGATGAGATGGGTAGAGTTGGTAGAAGCCTCTGCATTTCTGCAATGTCATGAAGACTAAATATTTTGGCCACAGTTTAAAAATAAGGGATCTCCTTTAAGTTGGAGATGAGGAGGAATTTCTTCTCTCAGACAGCGTTGGAGACTGGGTTGTTGAATATATTCAAGACTGGGTTAGGCAGATTTTTGATTGACAAGGGAGCCAAAAGTTATGGGGACAGGCAATAAAGTGGATCACAATCAGAGAATAATGATATTATCAAATGGTGGAGTAGGCTCAATTTGCTAATAGTCTACTTCTGCTCCTATTTCTTATGATCTAAGAATGATGTCTTTCCACCTTCAAAGATGGATGCATGTGAACCCCCAGATTCCTCTGCCCCTGAAGACGCTTTAGATATGTGCTATCGAGTTTATGTTGCCTCACCTTATCTCTTTTGTGAGAATGCATCACTGCTGTGCTCCGTTGAACCAATCACTTGTCTGCCAGTCTACTTGCTATGTCCAGGTGCAGTCAACTAGTATCATCCTCAATGTGAGCCATGCCTTTCAAGATTGGTATCATCAACACATTTGGAAATTTTACTTTGTATTCCAATATCCAACTTGTTTGTATATATATTTTTTAAAAAGTTGAAATTCTATCACTGACCCTTGAAGAATGAAAAAACATGCCATCATCCAGTCTGAAAAGCAACCATTTGCCATGACTCACTGTTTTCTGCCCTTCAGTCAAATTCCCAAACAGCTGTCATTGACTCTCCCATTTCACGAAGTTCAGTTTTGTTTACCAACTTTTTTTATGGTGAGCACAGTAAGAAGTCTCACAACACTAGGTTAAAGTTCTCATCTGATGAAAGAGCAGCACTCCAAAAGCTCGTAATACCAAATAAACCTGTTGCACTTTAACTGGTGTTGTAGGATTTTTAACTGTGCCCACCCCAGTTCAATGCCAGTATCCCCACATTATGGCCTTTTTTATGGTGAGGTGGTGGAGTCATGCTGATGTCACTGGACTTGCAATGCAGAGAGACATGGGTTTTGATCTCACCACAGGAGCAGTAATGATGAACATTATTGATTGTTGTAAAAACCCATCTGGATGGAACTTTGCATTCCTTGCTTAGATTCACACCTGGACCACCAGGCATTATCATCAGATTCACACGTGCCCACCTTGCAGAGTCCTCCTTACTATAATAATTGAGTAAGACTATGTCAGGCTTTACTAGTCTGTGAGACCACTCTTCCAAATTTGGCACAAGCTTCCAGATATTAGTAAGGAGGAGTTCACAGGTTTGACAGGGTTGCGTTCACTGTTGTTGTTACCCCATAAAATCTCATTACATCAGGTCAAACATGGGCAAGGAAACCTTCACATTACCATATGTTGCCCCTCCTCAAGTGGTGAATCAGTACTCCTCCATGTTGAGCATCACTTGGAAGAAGCACTAAGGGTGGCAAGAGTGCAGAATTTACTCTGGGTGGGGGACTAAAATATCCATCACCAAGAGTGGCTCAGTAGTACTACCTCAAATTGAGCTGGTCATGTTCTAAAAGACATAGCTGCTAGGCTGAGACTGCAGCAGGTGGTGAGGAAACCAACAAGAGGGAAAAAATATACCTGATCTCATCCTCACCACCGTGCAGTCCTTGTGGAGATGAAGTCCTGTCTTCACATTGAGGAAACCTTCCATTGTGTTGTGGCATCTACAAATCAAGACTGGATATCCATTTGCAAAAATCTTCAGCCAGAATTGTTGAATGGATGAACCATCAGGGCTTCATCTCGAGGTCCCTAGCATCGCAGGTGCCAGTCTTCAGCCAATTCGATTCATTCCATGTGATATAGAACCATAGAATCCCTAAAGTGCAGAAAGAGGTCAGTTGGCACCAACTCTCTGAAAGAGCATTCCACCCAGGACCTCCCCTCCATCCCTCTAACCCCATGCATTTATCATGGCCAATCCACCTAACCTGCACATCTTTGGATTGTGGGAGGAAACTGGAGCAGTAGTAGGAAATCCATGCAGATAGAGGGAGAATGTGCAAACTCCACACAGTTATCCAAGGCTGGAATAGAACCCAGGTCCCTCATGCTGTGAAGTAGCCGTGCTAATCACTGGGCTCCCCCTCAAGAAATGACTGAAGGCACTTGGTATAGCAAAGGCCATGGGCCCTGACAATATTCTGGCAATGGTACTGAAGACTTCGGAGGATTACAGAATCATACAGTGCAGACGAAGTCCCTCGGCCCATTGAGTTTGCACAAACATGTGAGAAACACCTGACCTAATCCCATTAACCCGAATCATTAATCCCTGATCATATTTCCCACATGATGAGCCACTCACCTGACGAAGGGGCAACCCCCGAAAGCTTGTGGATTTACTATCAAATAAACTTGTTGGACTTTAACCTGGTGTTGTGAGACTTCTTGTTGTTTTCTTTAGAGCAGACAAGGCTGAAAGGGGACATGATTGAGATGTAAAGGTTATGAGGGTCTGGATAGGGTGAGTAGGGAGCAGCTTTTCACTTTGGTTGATTGGTCAATCACGAGGGGACATAGTTTTAGTGTAAGGGCAGGAGATGCAGAGGGGATTTGAGAAAAAGCTTTTTCATTCAGAGAGTGGTGGGAATTTGGAATGCATTGCCAGGGAAAGAAGTGCAGGCCAGAAACCTTATAACCTTTAAAAAATATTTGGATGAGCACTTGAAATATCAAAACGTTCAAAGATATGGGATAAGTGTAAAAAAATGGGATTAGTGTGCTTTAATGGTCGTTATTGTTGGTGCAGACTCTTTGGGCCGAGGGGATTTTTCTGCGCTGTATGACTCTATGACTCTGTGACATAGTACTCCAGCTGTGGTCTCACCATACGTCTGTACAACTCCAACATGACCTCCTTGCTTTTGTAACCTATGCCTTAATCGAGAAAGGCAAGTGTCACATATGCCTTTTTCACCATCCCATTAGCATTCCCTTCTGCCTTCAGAGGTCATGTATTCCAGAAGTTGACACCCTCCCGGGGTACTGTTCCAATACAGTTAAAATATTGGCACCTACCCAGCAACGTGGAAAATTGCCCAGGTATGTCCTGTACACAAAAAGCAGGAAAGTTCCAAACCTGCCCTATTAGGCAGCTCCAACAATACTGTTTGATTGGCACCCCTTCCAAAAACATTCATAGTAGCAGCAGTTTGTACCATTTTACAAGATACAATGTGGGAAACCATCAAGCTCCTTTAGCAGTTCCTCCCAAACCCATGACCACTACCATCTAGAAGGACAACAACAGCAGATTTATGGGAACACCATCATCTCGAAGTTCCCCACCAAGCCATTCACCATCTTGACATGGAAACATATTGCCGTTTCTTTATCATCAGTAGGTGAAAATCCTGGGACTCCCCTAGCTGCATTGAAGGTGTACATGGACTGCAGCGATTCAGGAAGGTGGCTAACGATCATTTTTAGTTACTTTATTCCATTCTAACATCAATCATGTCAAATTTTCACCCCATTGTTACCTCCAACATCGCCACTTCCACTGATACTTTGCTACCATTCTCTTCCTTAGATATCAGAGATGTGGAGTACTTTTGGTCTGAGGTCTTCCAGTGAGTGGCTGAGCTGGATCACACCACAATGGATGACATTTTATGTTGGTGTAATAGTCCCTCCCAGCCTGGGCAGCAGCTTGAATCCAGTGATGATGTGAATTTGAAGACCTAGTGGAGAGGTAAAGTTCCAATGATGCCAATCTCCATTTCATGTCACAAATGGAAGACATGCTGCTCGAAGTCTGCCTTCATTTCAGTGAACTTCACTGTCTTAAATGGCCTGTTGACTGCTTTTAATTCTGGGCTCCAGTTGTCAGCATCAACCCCACCACCCCAACACTGTTCACATCTTCTAACACTATGCAAGAGTCCTAAACTGCAAATGTCTGCCTCAATCTGATTGAGTTGCTCACCAACTCACAACACAGCTCACCCACCCCTGCGATCCTGTTCACCCCCTCATGACACAGCTCACACCCTCCCAACAGAGCTCACCACCTTCCAACACAGCTCACCCTCTCCCAATATAGCTCACCCCTCCCAACACTGCTCCTTAACTCACAACAGAGCTTACCCCCTCCCAACACTGCTCCCTAACTCACAATAGACCTCACCATCCTAACACAATGACCTCTTGTCAACACTGCTCACACCCAGTTATGATAGCCAGAAAGACCACAGGAATCATTGATAGATCTTCCAGTGAGCTTCGTTGAATATAAGCTGCCTTATTGAGCAGGCAGAGGCCTGCCCAATAGAGAGCGTTCGGCAGGGCCTTTTCTAAACCTGTTACTTCACCCGGACCTGTGTTGTAGGTCCTGAGCTGTTGCATTACCTCAACAACTGAAAATGCTGGAAAATCTCAGCAGGTCTGACAGCATCTGTGGAGAGCGCATAAAGCCAATATTTTGAGTCTAGGTGACCCTTCATCTAAGCTAAGAGCAAAGAAAATCATCAGAGAATTGTACTTTGAGGTATGAAGGTTGGGGGGAGGAGGTTCTGTAATTGGACAAAGGGAATGTAAATGTATAGGCCTCCTTCTACACTTCAGGGATCTCTGCCAACTCTGTGAGGGTGGCATCCAGAGTGGAGAGCTTGGTGAGGATATGTACTCTGGTGGGTGATGTCCACTCCATGGTTCAGGTCATGATGTCTCTGCCTGACAGCATGAGCTACATGTTGCAGGACATCAACTGCACAGTGCAGACATTGGTGTGAATCCATGAGTGCCAACACTAGAGGATAGCAGAGTTTCTGGATCTCACTCCAGTTACCCCTCCATCCAACGGAGAACCACTTCTCCGTGCACCCGAAGTGATGAGAATAGCTTTGGTCACAGCCAGCGGCCTTGCACCCAGAGACCCTGGAGGTGTCCAGTCCAACTAATTCCTCCCTCCCTTTGACCAACACACCTCCAGCCCCATATACCAATGTTGGTAGCATTGCAATACCTGTGCTGCCTGAAAACAGGCCAAGCTCCTGAGCACACACCTCTGATATTGCCCTTTGTAAGTGAAGTCACCAGGTTCGCACTTATGTAGAGCTGTTGTAAATGGCATCAACATGCTGAATATTTAGTACTGCCACAATACCCAGAGTGAGTGCACATTAATGAGATTCTGATGTATTCAAATTAGGCTCTGGGCTTTTCCTGGCATGATCCACATCACTCTGCCTGTGAAGTTGATTCAAAATGGAAAAACATGATCTCACATGTGAGAGTCACATTTTCTGCATTTTGAACCCACTCCACCATTCCCATGCAGGGAGAGAGTTGGCTCAAGATGTTTTGCAAATTGGAGATCTAAAAACATGGAATGGATAATTCCATGAACACACTGAAGGGCAACAAAATTGGAACATGTGTGGGCATCTACACACTACTGAAGTGAAAGATATTTATTCTTTAAAAATTGAGTTCCTGATCTCACCAGTGAGTGAGTGAATAACAAGGGAATCCTAATAGGAAGGTTGCAAACAGCATAAGCCTAGAAGAAGCACATCCACCCAACCTCCCAACAGAAAGATCTTAAAAAGGATAATGAAATAAATGATAAATAGGTAAATACAATGACAGGTTATTATTTTACAACAGAAAATGAAAAGTGACTCTGGCACTCCAGGGCGAATTTTCCTGTTCTGCCCACCACGGGAATCATAACGGATGAGGGACGGACCATGGAAAGGTCCATTGGCCTTGGGCGGAATTCTCCTGTTTCACGTTGAGTGGGCCGGAAACTCCTGCCCCCCCCATCCCAATATTGAATCGTTGTTCAGAGCAGTGTAGCATTTGGCAAACTGAACTGGCAGGATATTGTAACAATTTACAAGAAAGGTTGACTGTCCAATCGATGATTGTATGTTCATGTTTCAAAATTGATAGAAACTTCAGTCTTAGGCAGAACGCAAGAAAGCTCCTATTCAAATTTAGCTCACTGCAGAAGATAATAAATTGTCTCCATAAATCAGAAGCTTCTGCTTCAAGTATAGAGCAAATTGCTTTGGAAAATTTCTAGACTTTTGTCAGTGAATCAGGGGCTTGTTTGATGTGACATGATGTTGCATTCAGCAAAGAAGATGTTGGAACTCACCGACTGGCTGGAATTTAAGTTTTGCAAATGGATTGTGACTGTCCTCTCATGTTGACCTTTGAGATTTAATGACAAACATGCAAGCAATGATATCGTTCGCTGCTTAAGTTATTTCCATGCTTTAATTTATTTGCAGTTGAATTCACTTGTATTGATTCCATCTATCTGGGTCATTCCAGTGTTTATTCAGTCAATGTTTGGAAGCGCTGAAACAATATAAAAATTGTGATTTGGTGTTGGGTAGACTTTTCCTCATTTCTTACAGAAATATTGCAAGTTATTTGTGACAAATCGCAATGCATTCTTAAAGAGTTGGAGTCTTGATCAGGGTCTCAACCTAGAAACAGGGCTCAATTTGAGGACAGGAATCTAGAACTAGGAACCTGCAAGTAATTTTTGAAAGGCAATCTGGAACTAGGAACCTGCAAGCTATTCTTGAAAAGCAACCAATTAAGTGGCCACTTTTGGGAATCCTATTCCGTAGGAGGCCGTCGAACCCTGGAAGATTGTCAGCTTCACCATCAGAGGTGCGAGCTGCCAAAGTGCATTTTAAATACTTTAAATTGCAAAGAAGCCACATCTGAAGGCTATCATTGAAGAGGGGAGAATATATCCACAGGTCTGCAGTTGTAAAGTAACTAATGATGGTTAAATGATGGTCTGTGGCTCTGCCACCTGGTGGCCACCTCCATCTCTTGCCAGTTTTATCTTGATGTGGAGTTGCTGGTATTGGACTGGGATAGGCACAATAAGTAGTCTCACAACACCAAGTTAAAGTCCAACAGATTTATTTGGTAGCACGAACTTTCAGGATACCCCTCCTTCATCAGGTAAAATATTGCAAGTTTTATCTTCAGCAGGGGACTGTGTACGTAGGAAAAATCCCAGTAGGCATAGGCAGAGTGACTTAAATAGGCCCTTAAAGGTGTCTAATTGACTCTCCACCACTCAGAGACAGCTAGCTCTTTTCCCCTCTGAAGTAGCATTAAAGTATGCATAGCCTGCTCGATGCTGGATTCTCCCAGCTACTTTAAATATGGTACCAATGGAGACCAGGCTGAGGTGGGGGCTGGTGTTTGGAGACCATTGAAGCCTCCACATGGCTGGGCTGTGCCCATCTGGCAGTGCCCATTGGTGGGGGGGAGAGACAGTCCGTGAGGTTATCCATCCTGAGACCCGCATTCCCTCCTAACAACTTGTGTCCCCATGAATGTGGATGGTGGCCATTCAACACCATACCCACTGTACCCTCGCCATGGGGGGCATGGCGAGCATTCAGGTGACCGTACGCGGATCCCCATTGCGAACCCTTGAAGCATAGGCATGAGTGCACCCACCTGAATATCTGCTGCAGTAGCTTCCAGGAATGGCTCGCAATCCAGACATCAGGGGGAGCAGCACGTTGTGACCAGCGCAAGATGGGTTCCTGTCAAAGGCAGCACTGCAGAGTCCATGCAGTGTGAGGAGCCGTGTTGACAAGAGCTGGGCTCCCTTGATTGGAGCAGCAGCTGATAGAGCTGCTGCTTGTTTCTGTCAGTGGGACTGGGGTGGGATGTTAGCAGTTGGCCACAGAGTTTGTCCAGCAGACAGTTGGCAGAGTAACCATGGCGATGTCAGTGGGGTTGGGGGATCAACCTCATATGCAACCCCTTGGGGGTTGTTCAGTGGGCAGGGGGAATCTGTGCAACACGATCCCAAGCCAACGCTGAGCCCCGATCGCTGGACCCGTAGACCAACATCAGCCTCCCCAAATCCCTGCACCCAGGCAAGTTCCCCACACCACCATGGCTGCATCTCAGACCTCCTGCACCTAGGAAGTTCATGCTCAGTGGTACTCACTTCCTTGCTTCTCTTTGTCACTGCTTTACACCTGAAAATCACTGACATGGAGCAGCTGTAATTCTCACTGGTGGGACGTCTGACTGATAAGGTGGTTAATGTAAATAAGGAGGTTCGATTGCACTTGCTGATTATATTTAATGCATTCAAATCATGCAAATTGATGTCCTCATCCATTTTGGAAACTGTTCATGCCCAGAAAAGTAGCTGGTAAGATCAGAATTGGCGTGAAACTGGATGCGTTTCTGAAGTTTTGCTTTGCACACATTCTTATCATCTTATTTCTTCAAACAAGGGGCAGGAAGATCGTGCCCCAAGTGTCATAAAAGTCTGAAAACTGGAGTTCTACATGCTAGTCTTTTCTGCATGCCCTTCACTGCAATCTTTCAATTAAAGGGCCCCTATGCAATTCACGTCGTTATGGACCCTCCAGGAGTGTGACTTGTCTAAAGTGTCCACAGTGTGGCGTTATCAAGGGGGAGCTGCATTTAATCACTGTGATTGGCTCACAGTCAGTCACGCCAGGAAGATAGCACCATGAAGAGGGGCCCCAAGGCTCACGTAAGGAGAATTGTGCAGTCTGCTGGATGCAGTTGAGGAGAGGAAGGCCATTTTCTGCCCCTGAGACAGGTGACGACCCAGGGCTGGGTCAGCAATGCGGCCCAGGAGGGGGTGGTCGGTGTTCACGACGGACCAGTGCCCAATGTTGGGAGAAACTGAACAATTTCCTTTGGGCAGGAAGGGTGTGTCCAGCCCGTCCTGGCATCGATCCTATCTGTCGCACCTGAAATTTCCATGTTGGTCAATTCCCGAACTCTCCACAGCCTTCCAACACCTGACCCCTACCGCCCCCCCCCCCCCCCCCCCCCCCAAGCACCTGCTGCCAACCTCTCTGCCACCTCCCCTTGACAAACCCTGCCTGTCGAGGCACAGTACCTACATCCACCATCTGATTGCCCCCACCTCCGACATCTCGTGCCCTTCCAGCCACACCAGCTTTCAATCGCCGCAGGAGAAGGCAGCCCATAATTGCTGGGAGCTGGAGAAGAGGTGGGGTTCCTGAGCTGCGAATCCTCATGATATTCGAGGAGCGAGCACTGGAAATTTCAGGGAAGGGTAGAACCATGACAGACAGCCAGGTTGGGGTTCACCATCAAAGTGACAATCCACAAAACCTTTGTTCATATGATATATTTCAAGTAAGTTGCAACCTGCTCAGATGCTTGTCACCCCCTTGCACTGGACCATGTGTCCTTTGTTGCAGGAAATGACTGTGAGGAGGCTGGACCATCAGGGATCTCTGCCCCACCCTTACACACACACACACACACACACACACAATCACAACCCTCCCCCCACATTGCTCCTGCTATGATGTCCAACGAAAGCTCTAGTGACATCTCAGAGGAAAGCTCTGAGAAAGCATGTTGCAGTCAACACAGGTATCACAGTCATAGAAACATAGAAAATAGAAGCAGGAGTAGGCCATTTGGCCTATTTGTTTTTTTTAGCTATGAAAGTGTCTTTCAGGTGAATTATTTAGTCTACTTCTGTGACACAAGAACAGAAAATTTAACATCGTAAATGTAATATATTTGGATTTTCAAAAGCCCTCACTCAAGCTCTAGGAATTCAGCCAAACACCAGTTTCCTGTCCCCAAACACCCTTTACCATGCAAAGAGCAGAGCAGCCTACAGCCAGACAGCCTACGCCTCAGGAGCTACTCCGCTGGTCTGAATTCAGCAACAAGTTTAAAATTCCCCATTGACCGCTTTTCGTGAAATGAGTCTCTTCTTGCTTAGTGAGGAAGCTCATACTCTACAAAACCAACGAGGAGATCTATTGATGATCCCCTGTGACCTTCGTGGCCATCATAACATCCTTCCCCTCCAAGGTCCATGTCTCTCCCAGCACCCCCACTGCGAGCAGGTTATTTCCATTGTTTATCGTTCAGTCTGAGGTCCGTCACTGGGTCAGGCGGTGTAAACCGAGCAGAGGACCTTTGTTTCCAGAGGACGCATTGCAGAGTTACTGATGAGGGTCCCTCCTCAGCTTCCGTTTCAGCCTGGAACCCACTTCTTCAGCCTCCATCCGAACCTTAACTATTCGCAAGAGCTAACTGGAGTCAGCTTCGAGCTGAATGCTGACACTGACAGTGGCCATCTTCATGGCCAGTAGTGAGGGCTTCCTGACTTTGGAAGGCCCAAGTGCTTCTTTAAGGTTTTAGACATAGAATCCCTACAGTGCAGAAGCAGACCATTCAGCCCATCTAGTCCGCACAGACTCATCTTACTCAGAGACTATTCCCATAATCCTATCTATTTATTCCACTATTTCCCTTACCTACACATCTTGGGACACTAAGGGGTAATTTAGCATGGCCAATCAACTTATGATGCACATAGAATCATATTCGTTCCTTATTCAATGTCTAAATGCTGACTGTGACTGAGGGCCCAATGGATAACAATCAGGAGTGTAGACTCTGACCTAATTCAAACTGTAGACCACTTAGAATCATAGAGTTCCTGCAGTACAGAAGGAGGCCATTCAGTCCATTGAGTCTGTACCAAATCTCCGATAGAGCATTTTACCCATAACCCAATGTATTTAACCCCATTAATCCCCCCAATTTACACATCTAGGGACACAAAGAGGCAATTTTAAATATCAATCAACCTAAACCTGCACATCCTTGGGCTGTGGGAGGAAACCGGAGCACCCGGAGAAATCCCATGCAGACACCAGGAGAATGTGCAAACTCCACACTAACAGTCACCCATGGCTGGAATTGAACTTGGGTCCCTAGTGGTATAAGGCAACAGTGCTAACCATTGTGCCACTGTGCTGCCCCAGGGCTTTAATCCTGTCAGATACTGGCCCTGTTTCTCCATAATGATCCCAGGGACCCAAGTGGGGCCATCCCCAAAGTTTCTCACCAGATCACCTGTTGCAATAGTTCTTTCTGTTCTTGTAGAATCATAATTTCTTTTTTTGGTTTTCTTGTTGAGACCCATCCTCCTTATCAAGTCTGGGACTAACAGGTTTAATCCTTTGGTCACATTAACAGTTCCACTGGGGAACACCTGTTGTTGTGCGTGGTGTGGTCCTCTAATTGAATAAAAGCCTTAGACACCACCAGTTGTTTCTTCATGCTACTTTTGAAGGTTTGAACACCCGCTCTGCCAGTCCATTTGACTATGATTGATAAGGTGCAGTTTGGACGTCTCAAATACTCTTGGACAGCATGAAGTTCTGGAAACCACCACTAGTAAAAGCTATGCCGTTATCAGAAACCAGGACTTCTGGTGTTCCGTGTCTGCTGAAGTTTTGTTGTAATTTCTCAATCATAGGCTGAGATGTTATGAAATTCATGCGATGCACCTCCAATTGTTTGGAGTTTACGTTTACTATGATTAAAAACGTGGAACCCATAAAGGGCCCTCCAAAACCCACATGTACGCACACCCATGGCCTGTCAGGCCACTCCCATGGTTATAGAGAGGCTGAGAGAGGGAGTTTTTGTTTTTCTTGGGCATAGGTTACATCGTTTCACCAAGTCTGTGATGTCAGCTTCAAGAGCAGGCCATCAGATATAACTCTTAGTCAGCATCTTCACTTTGGATACTCCTGGGTGGCCATATGTATTTCCATTAATATTGGATGCTGTCCTGGGGCAGAACAGTTACTCAGGACCCAAACAAATAATCCTGTCCTCAACACTAAGTTCATCTTTCTTAATAAGGTAGGGTTTTATTATTTCGGAGGGTTACCCTTGGAATCCATCGTGTATGATCATGTGCTTTATTTAAGGTAAGGCTTGATCTTTTTGAGTCCAGGCCTTTATCTGCCTGGCTTACACTGTCAAAGTCTCCAAAAAAAAATCAACCTCTTCTAATGCTGTTAAAGAAGCCAGGCTTATGGGCTATCTTGGTTCAGGGCAGTGTTCAAGAAGGTACACGTAGGCTGTCAATAACAAGGCACAGCACTGTATCTAAGCAGAGGAAATTGGGGGGATTACCTTGTCCTCTTTGAAAAGGCCCAATAAGGGTTCACAGTTGATAACCATAAGAAAATGTTCGCCATTGATGGACATTTTTCACACCAAATACAATTGCTAACCCTTCTTTCTCAGTTTTCTCTGCATCCAGAAGGGTCCTGGAGGGACATGCGATGGGCTTTTCTATCCCATCTTCCCAGCAACATGACAGCATCACCCCAGCCCTGTAAGGGGAAGCACCACAAGTAAATAGAAGTTCCTTCTTAGGGTCAAAACGGGCCAATAGGTTAAATGATGGCATTGATGTTTAACTGTAGAAAATGACTCCACCAGTAGAGCTTCCCAGGACCATCTTTGGTATTTTTGTAGCATCACTGCAAGGGGGCCAACATGGAAGCCAAATTTGGCGTAAATTTTCCATACTGATTGACACAGAATTTTGCTGTCATCCAGCAAAATCATACTTCGCACCCTTGACAGACCAAATGTAGCTTTTGGGATTGTAAAGCAGCCTTTATTCATGCTACAGCAAGGAAGTCTGCCTCCCCCAAGTTGGAGTACAAACTTCTTGAGTGATATATGGCATGCATAATTATTTCTTTGCTTATCTTACAAGTAATTCATATAGGCCAATCACAAACATATGTTTGTTTTGATATCATTGATATCCAATTACAACTAATAGTTCCGATTACTTCATTTATGTCAGGTGAATATGGTTAACCAGTTATAGTCTCTATATGCTTGTTTAATTACAATGATTTAATCACTAATGAGGTGTGCTGACATGGTTACACCAACCAAGCATTCACAGCTGATGTTGTGGCTTGTTGTTATCATCATCCTTTGGGTCTTGGTCAACTTGTTTGTGCTGCTCATCTGCAAGTGTGGGAGTTACACAGAAACACCTTTACAGCAGCTTCCCAAGGAACTGTGCTACATCTGGTCTGCCGAGGGTATGAGGTATGATTTTGCCAGATGGCAGCAAAATTCTGTGTCAATTAGTATGGAAAACTTACGCCAAATTTGGCTTCCATGCTGGCGCCCTTGCAATGATGCTACAAAAATACCAGAGATGGTCCTGGGAAGCTCCACTGGTGGAGTCATTTTCTACAATAAATTCACAGGGGAGCTCTATTACATTCAATTATTTTAACGCCTTCAATAGTAGACACATCCCAGGAAGGATTTTAACTCTGTGTTCCTTGGAATAAGTGTTTCCTTATGCTCTACTTGATATCTCCTCGATAGCTTATATAGGATACTTCAGCTGCTTAGGAAATGCCTTCCTCTCCCTTCAAGCAAACTCAATTTTGAGAAAATCTCTGCAAGACTTTGGATTGGCCAAGTGATCCTGTTCTGAAGGCCCCGTGACCAAGATGTCATCTAAGTGTATGCCTGCTTTGGGTAGTCTTTGAAGCATGTTCACCATAACTCTTTGGAAAATGGCAAACACTGACAAGACTCCAAAGGGCAATTGAGTGTACACGTAAAATACCTTATGTGTGTTGATCTTTACATATTTCTGGGAGGATTCATCCAATTTCAAGCTGAAGATAGGCGTAGCTCATGTCCAACTTGAAGAATGTCTTGCTGCCTGTTAGCTTGGCTTACAAATCTCCAATTTAGGGCACAGTGAACCTATCACGTTTGGAGATCTGATTGACTGTTAGTTTATAGTCCCTACAAAGATGAACTGATTTGTCAAGCATAAGCACAGGGATTATAGGTGCAGCCCATTCTGCAAATTGCATGGGTCTTTTTACTCCTAAACTTTTTAAGGTGTCCTGTTTCAGTTTCTACCTTTTCCAGCATGGAGTAAGGTAATGGTCTGGTTCTAAACTGTCTTGGTATAGGGTCAGGGTCAATGTAGATCTTGGCCTTTGCCCTTTTTATTTTTCCCAGGCCCTCTTGGAAAACACCAGGGTACGTATTAATAACTTTTTGTAGGTCTAGCATGAGATTTCTAACCAGTTCAGCCGGATCTGCTCCGGTACAACATTGAGTGGGGGATTGCTGTGGTAAGCTACAGGGGCCATTGTGATGACCTTTTATTTGTAACGGTTCCACTGTGTAGGTGGTTATTCTGGCCTTTATATCTTCAAACCTCGGGTAGGATACCAGATTGGAGACACTGATATATTTGTTATCCAAAAATGGAGACTGCAGCACCCTTGTCCACCTCCATCTTCAAGGTATGGTAATTCACCAAAAATTCTAACACTATTGGGTTCACTTTTGTTGTAATAATAAGATTCAGATGAAATGTCCCTGTCTGTAGAGGAGGAGATAGCTGCATCGTATAGGCATGTACTGTACTTAGCTTTATCACAAGGCAGCATGCATTTTGCCTGTTCCTGAAACATTGTTGTGGCTGTGTCTTTTGACAGTGCTTGCAATAGTTCATTGTCTGGCAACTGCACCTTACTGGAGTTCTCTAATAGTTTTAGGGTTGCCACTGCCTTTCCTTGACTTTTTTTTTTGGGTGATAACATCCTATATCAAAAGGGGCCCTGTAATTTACACAAGCACTCTCCATTAAGGACTAATTACGTGAGATCCCTTCCCCTATGTGGAAGACCTTGCTGCCTGATGCTCCTTGTAGTTCTTAAGCCTCTTTTTTTGCATTCTCAAGTGATATGGATATTTCAACGGCTTTCTTAAAGCCCAAATTGAGTTCTGCCAACAGCTTCTTTTGGCTACTTGGGTAACGTGCCAATCTATCTCAATATTTCATTCAGAGGCACTCCAGATTCACATGACTTGTCCAATTTCTGCAATCTGGCCAAGAACTCAGTGACGGGTTTCCAAGGAGTTCTCCCAGCCAAGTTGGAGGATTACAAAGGACTTTGGGTCGTAGTGTTTTTTTTTACCAGATCTAATAGCTGATTAAAAGCTTTTGAGCTAGGAGCATCCAATAGGTCAGACTTTTCATCAAGCTGAAAGTCAGGGCCCTGCACCTCTTGTTTTTTTGTCTCCCTCAATGTTGTTAGCATGGAAGAGGGGTAATGCATGTGCTCTGTATATTGGGATCAGCCTTCTCCACCAGTGTCATAGGGTTCAAGTTTCCCAAAAAGAAACAAAACGGCCAGAATTCAGTCTCTCCACGTTCTTCCTACCAAAATACATCACCTCATATTTCTCTGCATTAAACCCAATCTGCCACCTGTTGACTCATTCAATAACTGAATTTCTACACTGTCCTGAATCATAGAATCCCTACAGTCCAGAAGGATGCCATTCGGCCCATTGAATCTACACGCTCCAAAAGAACATCTTACACAGGCTCACTCACCCTGCTTGACCCCCATTACCTGTCATCTTCATATTTTACAGTTCTTCCAAGTTTTGTATCATCTACAAATTCTGAAACTGTTCCCTGCAAACCAAGATCTGGATTATTATAGTATTTATCAGGAAAAGCAAGCGTCCCAATACTGACCCCTTGGGAACACCACAACAAACCTTCCTCCAGCCTGAAAAATATCCATTGACCATTACTCTCTGCTTCCTATTATTCAGTCAATTTTGTATGCATCTTGCCATTGTCCCTTTCATTCCATCAGCTACAATTTTTCTCACATATTTCATATGCTATAACTTTTCTCACTGTTGCTAGATTAAGTGAATTGTCAAATCAATGGCAAATGGATAACAATGTAGGCAAATGGATATTGACGTAGGCAAAAGGAGAGAGCAGGATTTTTTCCAAATGTTTAAAAGTTTGGAATTGTGAATGCAGTTACATAAAGTATCATGAACAAGGACAGAAAATATTTGGAATTCTGGTCATCTTATCTTGTGGACTAGAGCAGAGGGAAGTAGAGTCACCCATACAAAACCATTTGTGGACCACACCAGGAATACTGTGAGCAGTTCTGAACACCATGTTTAAGTAAGGATATTGTGGCCTTGGAAGAATAAGATTGAGATTTCCTGGACTTAAGTTCATTTATTAGTTCACAAGCTTGAAGTTACTGTTACAATCCCCGAGCTGCCACACTCTGGCACTCAGCTTGGGTACACTGAGGGAGAATTTAGCATAGCCAATGCACCTAACCAGCATGCCTTTGAACTGTGGTAGGAAAGCGGAACATCCAGAGGAAACCCATGCTGCACTGAGGAGAATGTGCAAACTCCACACAGACAGTGACCCAAACCAGGAATTGAACCTGGGTTCCTAGCACTGTGAGGCAGCAGTGCTGCCCACTTAAGCTACAAGCAATGATTAAATAAATTGGGTTTATTTTCCCTGGAGTTTGAATGGTTAAAGAATGCTTTGATCAAAGAATTCAAGATATTAATGGAAACAGGTTGCCTTGGAACATCAGTTGCCCGTTTAGCCCTTCGAGCCTATCTGCCATTCAATGGCTGGTCTGTAACCCAAAATATATAATCAATTTTGCCTAACAAAATCCATCAAGCTTGGTTTTAAAATTAATATTTGGTCTAACATCCATGACCATTTATGAAAGAAAATTCCAAATACAATCACTCTTTGCAAGAAGTGTTTCTTAATTTCATTGCTGAAATGTTTGATTCTAATTTTTAAATTAGTCCCTTGGTCCTATACTCTTTACCAGTGGAAAGACATGCTTTGAAAGTAAACATAAAATATTAGTTTAAATTAAATAGGAGGAAGAAAACCAAGAGCTTCATGACAAATTATAAATAAGATAATGTTATCATAAGTTCTCCTCACAGACCAGTCAACAAGTGGGTAAAATAGAGCAGTACTGATAAAAATTATACAATCATTTAAAGACAAATTGAATGTCACACTTGGGAATTTGTCCCAAATTAATTTGTGAGCTTACAATGTGCTGTAAATTAATCAATTGTCTTTGGGGTCTAGGAGAAATGCAGAACAACAGAATTACAGTGTAAGCTATGCCTCAGCTGGTAGCACGCTTGCCTCAATGCAAGGTTCTGGATTCCAGTTCTATGCCAGGGCTTGAGTGTATAAAAATCAAGGTTGACACTCCAGTGCAGTACAGTGCTTGGCTGGAGATGCCATCTTCTTGATGAGGTATCAAATTGAGGTCTCATCTGTCTGTTCATGAGCATGTAAAAGTTCTCACGACTCTACTAGAAGATAAGGTATCACCTCTAGTGCCCTGGCCAATATCTATCCCTCATCAGCATCACAAAAACATATCATCAGGTCATCATCACATGGTTAAGCAGGTCTGTGTTTTGCCAACATTTACAGATGTTAGCTTCTGACAAGGACAAGTAAAACAGAAACATTCCTGCAACTGATTATAAAAAGTGCACTCAAATTCTTAATAGAGTAAATTTTGTATGGCTTGTGGCGATTAATGGACCAAATTGCGTATGTTCCTTTTCTAGTTACAATGTTTTAAGCATCAATGCAATAACAGAGAAATGCCTCGTTATTGATTTCAGTTTGTTTGTCATTATTGACATTTATCACCAGATCTACATCATCAAAACCCAAAATAATCTAAGTTGTATCACAACTGCTTTTCAGTTGTGCATGGCCGAAGCAGGTTTCTCAACTCCTCCTTTCCTAAATTCTTTAGTATTGAATCCAGAAAGATGGCTTTATTATGCAGTCATTTCATAATTGAATTTTGCATCTTTTTCATATATACAAATATTTCAAGAGAACTACATTTTGTGTACATTACTTACAGTAATACAGAACTTAATAGTTTCCTTAGTGATATTTGTGGCATCTTTTCTAGACTATTTCTTATGAATTATGAAAGATAATCCATTTTTGCCAACTTAGTTAATTTAGCATTGTTTTTAATTTGACCGGAGTGATTATATTAACTGATCAAAAATACTGCACTATAAGGTTCTCTCTGTCACTACTCAAGGACCATCTAGACATGTATGTGTATAGGTGAAGTCACAACTGTCAACACACAAACAAATTATAGCAAATTCAGAATTTATAGAATAGCATCTACTGCCTGTGGAACTATAACCCAAACAACTTCTCCATTCTGTGCTGTTGGCCTTAACCATCAGAAGTATGTCAGAACATCATTCAGAGTGGGAGATTTGAAATGAGGAAATGTCTTTGATTTTCCAAAAGATGTTCTTGGGATGAAGGGCAGAATTAGGAAAATTTACTTCAGACTTTGTGAAAGCAGAGAAGGGGAGAAAAGTAAACCAAGAACTGAAAGAATTAAACCCCCCAAAATATTGGTATCTACAGTTTCAACTTGGGTTATATATATTACAATATAAAAGCTTAACATAAATCTTTGCCTGCTGCTTGACAAAATTATTTAAAATAAACACTTGTAATGTAGTGCACAAAAGAATTCCTGATGAGTATGATAAACATTGGAACTAATGTTCCAAGTGAGTATATTTTGAAACAGAAGATTCTAGGCTTATCTAAAAGCAAATGTCACTTAAATTTAGCATCATTTTTAATCAGCTCTGTTGCTTTGGTTCCTATAAAATGTCATAGTTCAGGTAAAATATCAATGCTGCTACACAAATATTGCTTTGGGAAATCAACTCAGATGACAAAGATAATGCATGGCAGAAGGCTGCTTTTTACAGATTAATAATTCACCTGGAGGGGCTTTTCTTTACTGTCAGATTTTGGATGTGCTTTGCAATAATTGCAGTTTATTAACTAGATTGCACCTCTGAACAATATTTGAGCACTGCATAAGTTCCCAGTAAGATTTTTTCCCACAAACTTCAAAATTAACAATAGTTGCATGTATTGATTCCTCACAGGTGCATATCTCACTTTGTTTTAACTTTTTTTTAGAAAGACTATGGCTATAAGCTATGTTCCTGGATTTAAAATACTCCTCACTAAATTTCCCCATGTCTTCAGGGATGTAGATGGCATTGCATTTGGACACATCATTGTCAATCAACTGAAATGCCTCTGTTGTATATCAAGATACACATCAAACATTATTAGGAATAGTTAAAAGAAAACTTCATTTAAATATAATCTTTTGAAGCCTCTTGTTTTTCAACCTTTTAGCTTGCCCTTTATCCTAATTTAGAGGATCAAAATTATTGAAGCCCAGCAAAGGTGTAAAAAAAATTAACAAAATTGAAAGGTTCTGATTATTAGGAAAGACTGAACAAGCTTGGACATTTTCTTTAGAAAAGAGAAGACCAGGGGCTGATGTGATCTTCATTTTCTCCTCCTGATCGACCTAATGAAGGTTTATAGAATCGTGAAGAGGTCTGACAGGGTAGATATAGGAAAAAAGACCACTTGAGGGGAAATACTCATAAATTACATATAATTTATAAATACTGGAGCAGGAGAGAAATTGTGGGGGGGGATTGAATCAGCAATTCACAAAACTTGACCTCAATCTGACACAAACATGTTTGTTCCTTTTTCACTCACTACAGATATCAGAGTAACCAATTAACCTTCTCTGGAGAGGTGAATTCATAATTATAACCTTGAAGTGACATTCTGAATCTGAGATTCTGGTAGTTTTTTGATATTAATATCCTATGCAAGGTTTATTTTTAGGTGCATGAATCCTAACAATGAAAAGGAGGTTAAAAATAGAAAATGCTAGATAAAAGCTTAGTGTCACAAGTGGGCTTACATTAACATTGCAATGAAGTTACTGTGAAAATGCCCTAGTTGCCACACCCTGGTGCCTGATTGGGTACACCGAAGGAGAATTTAGCATGGCCAATGCACCTGACCAGCACGTCTTTTGGACTGGGAGGAAACTGGAGCACTCAGAGGTAACCCGCTGAGACACAGGGAGAACGTGCAGACTCCACACAGACTGTGACCAAAGAATCGAGCCAGGGTCCTTAGTGCTGTAAGGCAGCAGTTCTTGTTGCATGCAGGACATTACTGCTGTCAGAAATTACCCTGGATACGCTGGAGAAATTCACTACCTTTCTGAGATTCATTTCCAAGTCAGTGGTTTCCCTGGGGAGCCAAGTAAACAGCTCAAATTGCACTCATGTGAAATGGGGTTTGAAAGTACACGGGGAACCCCCTTTGGATTTCAAATCCAGCACCTTAACTACTAGATTATCACAGCCCCTAAAGCAGTGTGAATTAGCAGACAGGGCAGAAATCCAGTATGTGGCATTGTGCTGAAACCCAATGTTTGCCTGCTAATCTATGTTAAAGTTTAAAAACTTCTATTAATACAACTCTGCCTTTGCTACACATTTGGCTAATTTCTGTATTTATACAATCTAGCACTTCAGAGCTGCTACTGAGAGGTCTGTAAGCAACACCTATTACAATTTTAGATCCTTTACTCTTTCTCCATTCCACGCATAAGGTCTCAACTAGATACTTTTCCCTTATAATATTATTGTCCCTCATCTTCTGAAGTGATTTTGTTTCTAATCAGTAAGGCTCCTCCACCCCTCTGCCGTTCTCCCTACCTGTCATATATACCTTTATAACGCAGTATATTTAGTTCCCAGCCTCAACCATCCTATAGTAGTGGCGACAATATCATAATTTCCAATTTGAATTTGTACCAGCAGCTCATTTAATATATTCCTTACACTCATGCATTTATGTATAGAACCCTTAATTGTGCTACACACTCTCACTTGTCTCTCAGCACTGATGCTTTATTTACCTGTTTATTATTTCTCTCTTCTGGTTTAGTCAATACACTCCTAATAGTCCTATCAATACATGAAGTAGGATTCCTGATTGTTTCTTTACTCTGTCATGTTACTTGTTTTTGAAACTATATTTACTTCCCCTGAACTCTCTCCTCCCTTTTGCCAGTTTACAGTCCATGTGACCATCCAATTTAGCCTTTCCACTAGAACGCTGGTCCCAGATTGGTTCAGGTGGAGCCCATCCAACATTACAGGTGCTTGCTGTCCCAATACTGATGTCAGTGCCTCACAAAATGGAACCCCTCTTCCCCACACCAGTTCCTTAGCCACATGTTTACTTTGCTAATTTCCTTAGCTCTATGCTGATTTGCACGTGCCTCAGGTAATAATCCAAAGGCTATTACCCTTGAGGACTACTTTAATTTTGTTCCTAATTCCTGATATTCCCCAAATAGGATCATTCACCTAACCTTGCCTATGTTGTTGGTCTCAACATGGACCACAACTAGATCCTCCCCCTCCCCTCTCTTACCACGGGGAATTTATACCCAACCTTGCCTCCATCCTGGCTTCATTACACCGACAATTAAAAAAGGATCAGCTTTGGGAGTGGTCTCCCAGTCAATCCTTAGCTTTCAATAAAGTAAAGCAACAAATTTCCCCGGCAAACATTCTGGCACATTATGATCCTAGGCAACAAACATTACTAATCTGCAGTGCATCTTCGTATGGGCAATATTGGCCAAATGGAGAGAAATAGCCAATTGCATATGCTTCTATGACCTTCGCTATCACGGAACACAAATACACCCACTTTAAAAAAGAAGGGTTGGTGGTGATATTTGGTGTGAAACAAATTCCACCAGTATCTTTATGGCTGAAAATTTGTCATTATCACAGACCACAAGCCACTACTGGAACTGCTAAGAGAGGACAAGGCCGAACCACCCATATCATCAACCCGAATCCAGCAATTGGCTGTATTACTGATTACTGGCCGCCTACAAATACCAATTGGAACATTGTCCAGTAGGCTGAGTTGCTAATACAGACATCTTGAGTTGGCTATCTTTAGCAGACATCCCACCAGTGATACTCCCAATGGGAGAGACTGTCATGACAATGAATGTTTTGGAGACTCTCCCAGTGGGAGCAAATAACATTTGACTGTGGACTCAAAAAGACTCAGTCCCCACTAAATTGAAACAGCTAGTGTTGACGGGGGAAACCAAAAGCCTGTTACAGCTCGAATTCCACCCGTGTTGGAGTCAGAAAGAGCAGCTTACCATAAAAGATGGCATACTCTTATGAGAGTCAAGAGTTGTCATTCCTGCATTCCATCCTGGCTGCATTTCACCAATGACCAAAATGAAGGTGCTCGCAAGGAGCTGTGTCTGGTGGCCAGGCGTGGATATGGACCTAGCCACACTTGTGGATCAGTGTCAGCAATACTAAAAAGAGCAGAAGTCACCACCATCAGTTCCTCTACAGCCTTGGGTATTGCCAGGTAGGCCTTGGATCTGGCTATACGCCAATTATGCTGTTCTGTCCATGGCTTAATGTTCCTCATAATTGTAGATGCCCATTCCAAATGGATGCATTTGTTGAATATGAGAATGATGGTAGAGAAACTTCATGCTTCCTTTGTGACACATGGAATCCCATGGGTGCTGGTTTCCAATAATGGACCTTTCTTTACTAGCCAGGAATTTTATGCAGTCAAATGGAAGTCAGCACATTAGGATAGCGCCATATCATCCATCATCTAACGGCCTTGCAGAAACAGTGGTCCAGACCTTAGTAAGCGGGCTTAAAGAAACAATCTGTAGTCTCTTTGGACAACAAACTTTCCGGGTTATTGTTCATTTCCAGAACAACCCCCCCCCCCCCCCCCCCCCCCCCCGGAATAATGCCAGCCGAATTGCTCATGGGCAAATGACTTCACATTAGTGGAGCTTGATCTTCCTGAACATGGAGGGGGGGAGGGTGGAAGGGCATCAAGAAGTCCAGTGCCAAGCCCACAACAACACCAGCCATGAGAGACTCTCAAAGGCGGATGTCAAATTATTACTAAAGAATCATAGGAATGGCCCCACGTTGGTTAAAAGGAATAGTTAACTTGAGCATAGGACCAGTTTCATACAAAGCCCATTTAAAGGGTGCCATCCTGAGAAAATACCTGGATCATTTGAAAGCCTTAAATTCTCAGACTGTTCAGGGACAAACAATACCCAGCAGGTTGGGAGCCTCGGGAAAAACTTCTGGAACTCCCAAGCTTCCGTTCCCTGTTTCCAGTCATTGGAATCTCTCAGTCCAAATTGGACATGGCGAATGTAGCCAAATCTACTCCCTTAACAACCGAAGAAGGGAGTGAACCCAGACCTTAGTGCATTCAAGAGTTCACTACACCCTGCCTACATCAGATACAGAGCTTGAGGAACCAGACCCGGTGCTTAAAAGCCTCGAGGCACTCAAGGCGAATGAACCGCCAAGATGTCTTGGACCTAGATAGGGAGGGATACAATGTGGACCTCTTAGAATAGAAATTCCCAGATTAACCCAAAAATGGCTTGTCCAATTACAGGAGCCCTGCCTGTGTATATAGTGAGTGTCAGGGTTAATGGCACTCCAGGTTTATACTCACGTTCCACAGAGGCCATCACCCGAGGCTGGAATTGAACCAGGTCCCTGAAGCTGTGAGGCAGCAGTGCTAACCACTGTGCCACCATGATGCTTGACCCCCACCCCTTGCCTTTGTGTACTGGCAGGAGAATGTGCAGTGAAGAAACCAGGCAAAATACAATGGGCGGAATTTTCTTGTCCTCCAGGAATCGTAGCTGACGGGACCGGATCGTGCAAAGGCCTGTTGACCTCGGCAGAATCTTTTCGGGGCAAGCGTGCCGGACTATACACAACTGCAGGAGTGCGCAGAAAAAGATATTCTTGATTGAAGTCAGCATGAACATACAGTGCTGAGAGCACCCTCTGGTGGCAAAAAGAGTCAACAGCACCTGGCATTCAGAGTGGGTAGTCTCTGACTGAAGCACAAATCAAAGCTGTGATTCTTCTGATTGCATTCTTAAGTTCCCCCTGCCAGCAGGAAACGCAAAGTATTTCCCATTGGCACTAGCAGTGATCAGCACGCAGCATTCGGCCTATGCATTTAAGCACTCGCTGCAGCACCAAGTGTCAGTTCAGGCTAGTTTGTGTGATGGATTAGGCTATGTTTCTTGATGATTTGTAGTGTCTTGCGGTCTTGGGTAGAGCAGGAGGCATACCAGGTTGTGATACAACCAGAAAGAATGCTTTCTATGGTGCATCTGTAAAAGTTGGTGAGAGTTAAAGCCAACATGCCAAATTTCCTTAGTCTTCTGAGAATGCAGAGGCGTTGGTGGGCTTTCTTAACTATATTGTCAGCATGGGGGGACCAGGACAGGTTATTGGTTTCCTGCACACCTAAAAACTTGAAGCTCTTGATCCTTTCTACTTCGTTTCTGTTGATGCTGACAGGGGCATGTTCTCCTTTACGCTTCCTGAAGTCAATGACAATCTCCTTCATTTTGTTGACATTGAAGGAGTGATTTTTTTTTGCCGCACAAGTTCACCAGATTCTCTATCTCATTCCTGTACTCTGCCTTGTCATTGTTTGAGATCTCAGCCACTAAGGTGGTGTTGAAAAACAAATTGGAGGGGAATTTGGCTACACAGTCATAGATGTACAAGGAGTATAGAAGGGGGTTTGAACACAGTCTTGTGGGGCACCAGTGTCGAGGATCATCGTGGAGAAGATGTCGTTACCTGTCCTTACTGATTGTGGTCTGCGAGTTAAGAAGTTAGAGGGAGGTACCAAAGCCCAGGCCACGGAGTTTGGAGATGAGTGGGAATAAGAGTGTCGAAGGCTGAGCTGTAGTCAATAAATAGGAGTCTGACGTAAGTGTCCTTGTTACCTAGGTGTTCCAGGGCTGAGTGCAGGGCCAGGGAAATGGAGTCTGCTGTGGACCTGTTGCTGCAATAGGCAAACTGTAGTGGATCCAGGTAGTCCGGGAGGCTGGAATTGATTTGTGCCATGACTAACCTTTCAAAGCACTTCGTAATGATAGAGATCAGAGCTGAAAGTCATTAAAGCATGTTGCTTGGTTTTACTTAGGTACTGGGATGATGGCTGTCTTCTTGAAGCAGATAGGGACCCCGATTGTTGTAAAGTGAAGGAAAGTATTCTATATACCTTCTTTATAACCTTGTTTATGTGAGCTGTTGCCTTTTGGGACCTTCCTATTCTCCTCCATCTTCACAAGTCTCCTAGATTATTTGCACTCCTCTAATTCTGGCCAAGAAGTGTTGCTGATTATAAACACTGCACCATTTTCCCCCACAACCTTCCCCCATCTCAATTATCGGTTTGGAACTGCTTCTATCTTTAAATTAGATCAAAACTGTGGAGACTGTATTCCAGATGTTGTCTTGCTAATGCCGGGTACAATTGTAACAAAACATCCCTACTTTTATATTTCATTCCCTTCGCTATAAACAACAACATTCTGTTTGCCAGTCACTTGTAGCTTCATCACCTTTTTTGATTCATGCACCAGGATGCCCAGATCCCTTTGAACTCTAGAATTTGCAGTCTTTTTCCATGGGCAAAAGCTTACAAAAAATGCAGAACGTTGGTTCCAGCCTGAAAAATAGGTCGTGCGATTGTACAACCTCGCCCCACCTGACTTTCAGGTACACTGGGAGATCAGGGCACCTGTGCAATGGTTAGAGGTGCAGTTGGCTTCACTGGTGAGTTCATGCTCCACCTTATGAGTCAGACTGCTCACACGATTTGAGGAGAAAGCCCTCAAGCTGGCCAAGGAGGAGGAAGACCATGCCTGCACTGCTGGTGAAGTGGGGCAGCAGACAAACATGAGAACCTCAAGACAAGTTGTCAAGTCTCAAATCAATGTTCCTTCCATCTCCCTTGTAATCCACTGATGCCATCTTCCTTCTCTTGTGGGCTAACCAGCTGAACCATCCTCACAACCCATGGACCCACCAGGCACAATCTCAGAGGGAGATTTCTCCGATCCCACCTTGGAAGAGGCATCAGAGTTGTCACTACTCACATCGGTGGAATTGCTAAATAGACAGGCTTCTGAGCCACTCACGAGTGGGTACCTCATAGCTGAAGGTCCACAGCAGACAGAGGCAGGGATTTCCTAAGGAACCGGAACTCGGAGGAATGCCAGAGCCCAGGATTTGGCTAAGCCTCTGGCTAATGATGTGCCCCGGGCCCGATCGTCCCACAGCTGCTGGAAGTCAGGAACATCAGGAAGGGATGACAGCACTCTTCCAATTGCAAGGCCAATCGGAGGACTGTCACCTCCTTCTGTCTGAGGAGGTCATACCATCTTTTCAGGGCAAGGGTGGCAGCCCTAGTGGAGACCTTGGCACGGATAGAGCACTCTATGGTTCAGCTTATGATTACCATGTCTGAGGGCAGGAACTCCATGATGCAGGGCTTCAACTGCATGGTGCAGGCACTGGTGGAGAGCCACAAATGTCTGTGCCACAGGCTGCTGGATCTCAGTCCTTTTATCCCATGAAGGACACAGAGACCCCCAGGAACCTAAAGGGAAGAGGATCAGTAGGAGTACACTCGGGGGCCACCCAGACACGGGTCCCTAGCATTCTCCAGCCCATCTGACTCTCCCCTTCCTGTGGGCAGCACACCTCCAATCCTGCTCACCGAGGAGGGCTGCAGTCAAACATCATGCTGCCTGAAATCAGGCCTGGACTCTTCAGGACCCAGCTGCCCAGGGGGCGCCCACCAAGGTCATCTCAGGCCAAAGGGTGTGGAAGTCAACAGACCACCTCAACCTCAGCTGTGGATCCTGGGGATACACATCGGCGTGGCATGAAGGTCAGGAAGGTTCAGGAACTGTAGGCACTTAGTGGGCACATGTGAATAACGGCACTGGTGTAGACGGATCACCATTGTATTGAATGTTTGGCAGAGCTGCATCCCACAGCCTCCACCCTCACTGCAGACACCACCCTTGCAGTGTTGGCCAGGGC
The DNA here is from genome assembly GCF_965287045.1 of Carcharhinus amblyrhynchos. Classification (NCBI taxonomy): domain Eukaryota; kingdom Metazoa; phylum Chordata; class Chondrichthyes; order Carcharhiniformes; family Carcharhinidae; genus Carcharhinus; species Carcharhinus amblyrhynchos. Next base: position 22,912,738 of record NC_137328.1, on the reverse strand, counting down.
ACCACACTTTGCCAGTACCGCCTTCTGCACCTGATGGCTGTGGAACTCCTCCCATCAGCCTCACTGTTGCTGACAGCCTCTCCTGCATTCCCTGGCTCTGCTCCGGCAACTGTGGGAAAACTAATCACAAATGACTGGCCCCTGACTTGGGGCCAGCTGAATCTATGCCTTTTGGCAGAGATCTGCGTGCCATCGGATATTCCTGCCTCCACCCAATATAAATCAAAGGCTGGGTCATGTGCACCAGTAAGAAGTCTCTCAAAATCCTCACCAATAACTTGTCCCACCGAGGTGATGGTATCTGCGCTTGGGGAACGTGTGATGGAAACCTCCCTCAATTGACTTGTACTGGTCTTGGAGGATTCCTCAGGGCCTTCCTTCGAGGTTTCCTCCAAGCTGTCGTGTGGCATCTCGGCAGGAGCAGTGGGGAGGCAGCGATGCCAGATGGGCTGAGTGCATCAGAGTCATTTCCACTAACAAACGACACAAGGTTAAGTGGGACAGGCATCTGGGCAGCAATGCCATTTGTATGTGTCATATGGCTGTCAATCACAGTCCTGTCTGGCTGCTGCCCCCACCAAATCCACCCCACTCTCTATCTTCTCTTGCTCTGGCAGTTACGGGCCATCTCTTTCTGTGGGGAACAGAAGGGGGAATTGAAAACCTGATGGCTGGAAGGGACAGGGTGTTGGGGGTGGTCTGTCAGAGCTGTGCCATGGGTTGGGGGGGTGGGGTGGTGCAGAGCCAGTGAGGCTAGCTTCAGAGCACCCAGGTGCCGTTTCACAAGGGGCCCCCATTTGCCCCCCCTCCCCTCCTGTCAGCGGCATGCTCCCCCATCCCCACCCTGACATGGGTGGCTGGCATCAGGGCATGGGCCCTCTCGATGGGTCCCCCTACCTGACCCCCAAAATTTTCCACCATCATGACCCCCGAAATGACCTCCCATCACCAATCTCATTCACGATTCACCCAGAACAAACCCCCTGCCTTAGTTCCCCTACTATGCCCCCCATCATACTATCCCTGCGTAGTCACCCCCTTCCCCTGCTATAGTCTCACTCAGGCCCCACCTCCTTTGGCACAGCCCTGGCACACTAATGGTGCCTAATGGGAGCTGCCAAGGTGTACAGTGAGCACTGCCAGGTGGGCACTGCCATACTCCTGACCACCCGAGAGCTTCAATGGCCTCCGAGCACCTGGCGTGACCATCGTGCCAGACCTCCGCTAGTGGAGACCAGTGCTACTTCTCGCCATTCTCATGCTGAAGACCAGAAGTCCTGTGCACTGGGAGTTGAACGGGCTATGCATATTTAAATACTACTTTAAATATGCTCATCTCTGGGCTTGATCTGATTTGTGTCATTAGAAAGGGACCGGGATGATTGCAAACTGTTTGGTGCTGGGTACAAAGATGATTGTTAGCCCTGCACACTCTTTTCCGGGATCGATGTAATCTGTGTCAGGCACAGCGAGGTGGGAAAATCACACTCCCTCACGTTTGGTATTTCGGTGGATGTCTAAACAGGACTATATACAGTGCACTGCAATTAATAAATTACAAGGACTCAGTAATGAACTGAACAGATTATGACCAACGGCTCTACTCAAGAGCTGCTTCAAATTTTACAGAAACAACAGGAAATATTAAACAGTTTGTTTGGTGACCTTTCAATTTCCTGTTTGGATTTCGCCATGTTCTACTCCACACATTGGTCCCTTTTTATGTATATCTTTGACATATATCATGCAATTCCAGCTGTTTTGCCTTTTCACTCATCTGGAAACTATTAAGAGAATAATTCACAGGCCCTTGCCAAGGGTGTTCAAAGAAACAGATCATGGGTGGAGGGGAGCAACCATCTGTTCCAAGGTCAAAGTAGCATCTCTTCCATGTTCTTGCTGTCAAAGTGTCAAAAAAATTACAATTACAGAGCTACGTACAGGAGTGATTGCATTTTGAACTAATTAGTATTTTATGGATGTGCATTGTTTAAAAATTCAGGCTGTGGGTGCAGCTACGGCATTTATTACCTATCCCGCAAGTGAGCTGCCGCCTTGAGCTTCTTCGATTCATACAATGAAAATATTGCCTCAGTACGATTAGTGAGAGAGTTCCAGGATTTGAATCAGTGATGATATATCAGTTGTCTATGTCCAAGTCAGGACCTGTATGACCAGTCCCAAGATGTGCGGGTTAGATAATTTGGCCATGCTAAATTGTCCCGTAGTGGCAGGGGGACTAACAAAGGTAAATGCACGGGGATAGGGGATAAGGCCTGGGTGGGATTGTGGCTGGTGCAGACTTGATGGGCTGAATGGCCTCCTTCTGCACTGTAGGGATTCTATGACTAGTGAGGAAATATTCATACCTTGGGAAGGCACAGTGGCAAACTGTGTGAACCTAATTTTTGGCAATGTGTGCAACCTTCCCAGCTTGCCTCATTAATTGACTAGTGCAGAGGGGTGGTAAGATCACGCCTAAGGTGCTTCATCTAGGACCCCAACTACTATGCACTCATGAATCTATTCATCTCTCAATATTCCATATTTGTAATTGTATAGATTGTTGATGAATGAACCCATATTCTTGCCTGGTGTTTGTTTTTGCTTGTTAAACTTTGGCCATTCTGTAATTAAATTTTGCATGGTGGCATAGTGGTTAGCACTGCTGCCTCACAGCACCAGGGACCCAGGTTCAATTCCTAGCATGGGTAACTGTCAGTGGGGAGTCCGCACATTCTCCCCATGTCTGCATGGGTTTCCTCCTGCTCCGACTTCCTCCCACAGTCCAAAAGATATGTTTGTTAGGCGAATTGACCATGCCAAATTCTCCCTCAGTGTAACCAAACAGGTGTCAGAGTGTGACAAGTAACTTAATTGAAGTGTTAATGTAGGCATACTTGTGACTAATAAATAAACTTTTACAAATGCTGAAATGTGACACAATGCCTGGGGCATCTCCTCATAAGAACTTGAAGCTTCGTTGATTCCCTATCTCACTATTATGATGTTGGCAATAACTCCAACTACTTAGACTGAAGTACTAACATCATTTGTTTTCTTTTTGTGCAAGCCAAAAATGGTTCTCTACTTAGAAAAACTCTTTCTCCAGTTATCCCAGTTATCTGAGCTTGTGAGCCTTCAGCATTTCGGAAGAGTTCTGGGAGTGGCAGGGTAGAATCCATGCTTGTACCACACTCTGGATGTGTTGCTGTTTGCTTGTTGATTCTGTCTGTGGTCACTGCTGTACAGTCTCTATGTCTGTGCTTCAATTTGCATCTACTGCAACTATGAATCTGTGATATTTATTAAGTCTTCACTCTACTCCCTTCACCTTTCTTCCAAGGATCTGTGGGCTTGCCATGTCTGTCTTTTCTTGGAATTTTTCTGGGTCTTTTATTCATTGTCCATTGCCATCACATTTCAACATGATAGGCGTTCTTCAGGGTTTATCTATTTCCCGAAGTAAACTACTCAAGACTATAGTTTGTTAAAAGAATTATTATTTATTTACAGCTGTGTGTACATCTTGGGAACTCTGCATGAGCTCAGACTGCTCTTCCCTTCAGATTTGTGTTGCTTAGTCATTTGTCATTACATCATACTTACCCATCAGCAATGGGTACTTCTGATAATTTTTTACTCGAACATCTCTTCTCAGCAATATTCTGTTTATGGGCATGTGGGCAAATTAATGATTGGCTCTCCCCTCAACCATAGAAAAAAAACTGCATTCTACCTTTTTAACTCACCTCGCAACCCATTTATTTTGAGCTGTGTGTGTGCGCATGTGTGTGGTCTGCCACTGTCTTTTGCTCACGTTTCAACACGTCATTTTCTTGTTTACATTCATCAGGTATGTTCTGTGCTTATCTTCCAGATCATGAGTCTGAAGTTGCATATTGGAGTTTTGTTTTGAAATTTTTTCCCTTTTTCTTTCAACAGCTGTTTCAATTCAAGGATTTCCTTGATGTATATGCCTGATGGTTCTATTATCCAGCGTTGCCCAAAAGTATCTGCTGAACACCAGAAGGTGTCGACCTATCATAACTTCAACAGCCTTTCGTTGATAAAGACAGCATCCCAAAGGTAAACAGCCTTCCTTCAATGAGCATTGGAGCAGTTCACAGCATGACTATTGTGAGGATGCAGTTTCTTTGATTATGCTGGCTCTACTTACACCTTTGATACCTTCGCAATTCGGGTTTTTTATATATCTCTATCCTACCGCTGATGTCAGTAGCATAAGGGTATTTTAATTAAATTAGACTCATTTAATTAAGTTGAATGCAGCCTACTTGCTGGATCCGAAATAAACCCTTTAATTTGTTTCAGTTTGATAGAGATATAGGCAAAGAAACAGATATTGAAGTACCAAACAATATCAAAGTTTATTGATTGAAAGAGTAAAATAAAACAATACACTTATCAATTCATTAACTAAAGAACAAAATTTATACTTATCAGTAATTCACAAGACTTCACAATTTCAAATGGATGGCCAATTGTGGAGAAATTAAAATGACCCTTAACTCCTCTTGCCAACAGGAATTGAGCCTCTCTCTTGCAGGGAAACCACACTTGAAGAGGCTATCAAGCCTGCACTGACTGTCTGACGGAGTATCTGATTTAGGCTGCAGGGGGTTTTGCTGCGAGACCATGAATTGCTAAAACTTAAGCTAAACACAGAAGATTGTGAAACAAATATTGTGTTCCAAAATACATTTTTTACTGACCAAATCGATTGAATGGGAGAATGATATTCAATGGCTCAGCACCCCACTAAGAAGGTCTGCCAAACCCGATACCACTCTGAAAATACAATGCTTCTACACATTTTTCAATCTTCTTTCCCATCTTTCTTGTCGGCATAATCCAGTAAACAAATCAGTCAATAATCATTCCTGTCATCAACTCCAGCCAATAACAATTTACAACCTGACCTTGTGGGATCTTATGTGTCTTTCATTTCAGACATTACCTCCCTTGGATGCCCACCAATACAGCAAGAGTAAAGTTAATATTCCCACAGATTTATATTCACGTCACTACAAGCCAGACCTTGAGAAAGTGTTCATGTCTGACTGTACTGGTGCTATCAGTGTATAGGTCTTATTTATTAAGCTGGCCTTGGAAGTCATTTTTGTTTCTAACAACTTCTGATAAAAATGTCCACATTTAACAGTCTATTGTTTTACAAAAATGTGGCTCCCTTCTGAGGATCCCATTAGACCTTGCTACACCTTTGCAGTTGGCTGAGGTTTTACAAAATACATTCTAAGAAATAAGCTGAGTCCATTTTTAGAAATCCAAAATATGTGTTTAAAGGGGGAATACTTGTTATTTAATCAAAATTCCTTTTACATTGACAGTCTCTTATGAACACATTCTTTAGTTAAAATCGTTCACTCCATGTCAGTATTGTGTTAGGATTTTAAACTCGTGGTTATGTGTTTTTATTAGCTTAGTTTGATCCCCTGCAACATAGGCCCTCTCCTCTGCCCTATCCCCATAGCCCCACACATTTCCCATGGCTAATTCCCCCTAACCTACACAACTTGGGACACTAAGGAGCAATTTAGCATGATCAATCCATCTAACCTGTACATCTATGGATTGTGGAAGGAAATCGGGGCAGCGGGAGAATGTGCAATGCAGCACAGAAATGTAATTTTTCAGAATTAATCCAAAATGATTCTGGAAAAGACTTATTCCTGTTATTTTCCTGGTCCTAAAGATATGCCAGTCAGGTTGATTGGCCATGCCAAATTGACTATAGTGTCAGGGGATTAGAGGGTAAATGTTTGGGATTATTGGAATAGGGTGGGGTTGTGGTCAGTATAGACTCAATGGGCTGAATGGCTTCCTTCTGTACTGTAGGGATTCTGATTCTTTTCTTTTCTCAGCCTCTTAACTTCCAATATCAGAACTGTATTTCATAGTGAAGTTTTTTTTACCCTCATACACTCTCCCCATAGCCCAAGTTTGGTGACTCTCCTAGCCTTGTTTTAACTCCTTCACTTTGGTCTTTTGGATCCAAGCTCATGCAAGGTGAACCGTAGAGACATTTTTGGCCTTTGGCTGCTCCTCTCTCCCAGATCCAAGCAGACTAAATACTGTCCATGATAATCAGTAATATTCCTGGAAAGCCTGTAACCTGCGTTTTCCCAAGGCATTGCAAATTACATGGGTTTTGAATGTGGGTATAAATGCTAATTTACTATTCTTGGAAGACCAACTCTTTTTGATCTTGCAACTGAAAGGAAAATTTAAAGCACAGCTATTTATGACCCAACAGTGTCAACACATTTCAATAGGAAACCTATTTCAATGGCTGGGATTTTACGTCCTCAAAACTGTGAAATCCCACCTAAAGTCAACAGACCATTCCATGGTCCGCCCCTTGCCCATTCTGATTCCCATGACAGGCATGGAGCAGACTATGGAAAGGTCTGTTAGCCTCGGGTGGGATTTTACTGTTTCGGAATGAGCAAGGCCGTAAAATCTCATCCATTGACTTTGGAAACTGACAGCGATGAATTTACTGGAGTGAATGGAAAAGGCGATTCTTGCCTCTTTAACCCATTGATAAATCAGCTGGCGGCGACTTTAAACCTGGCTGCCACCCTTAACTACCTGAAAGTGGAAGTCCCACTCTCAAGCTGTAGGCCAGTCAGACTAGTTAGGAGCACTGTAATTCTACAACATCAGATGCAAGTAGTGATCAGTACTGGGACTGTAAGTAGTTTCATGAAAAAGGGCGATGGATGATGAATATAAGGACAAGTCTGGGAATTTTTGTCAGGTAGATGTATCTGGACAAATACGTGAATGGGATGGCAATGGAAGGATACAGACTCCATAAGTGCACATGGTTTTAGTTTAGGCAGGCATTATCATCGGCGTAGACTTGGAGGGCCAAAGGGCCTGTTCCTCTGCTATACTGTTCTTTATTCTTTGTCGGGATCAGAGATTCTAGAAAGGGGGAGAGAGGGGGCGGAGGGTTGGGTTTGAAGTTGAGATGGAGGAAAATGTGGGGTAACATCTTGTACGCTTTCCCCCAGTATGCTCAGGGGAACTCCCTCCAGCCACCGCCGCCACACCCCCCCCCCCCCCACACACACACACACACACACACACACACACACACACACACACACACACACACACACACACACACACACACTTCCTGTCTTTGGCCAATATGGGGAAATCTGCTAGGCTGTCTTCTCCAGCTGCCGTGAAAGAAGAATGAGGTCCTTCAGTGACCCTTAATTGGCCACTGAAGAGCCTCAGTAGATCGAAGGACGGTGGGCTATCTGACACCTTACCCATCTGTATAAAGTGGAGGACAGTACAGGTGTGTGGCAAGGCAATTGGCTGGCTATTCACTTCATTTTATATACCTCCTATCGTCAAATACACCAGAACGAGCTCATAAATCTCACTCGACGGCTCTAATGTTAATACTCTGGCAATTGCTATTGTCTAATTGTAAATATCTTGGGCCTTCTTCCCAGCAAAAATAATCCAAATCTTTCTTAGTCTCCAACAAGCAAAGCGTCTAGGCTTGCTGTCAGAAAGACCCCAGAAGGGGTCACATGATTGCCTTCATTTTTCACAAAATTTAACAACGCAGTCACAAAGTGTAACAACCTGGCAAACCTCAATTCTAATACTTGAAACCATGCAACGGAATATGCCCTTTTTGCTTTTAGGGCAAATGATAAAACATGTCTTTGCACGTATATGTTTCATGTAGACAAATGTATACTGGTCATATGTATATGTTTCACATAAGGGGGGAGCTATTCTCCCAGCCCACTGCGTTGCTCAAGTAGTGGGCCAGGAGATATCAGCGGCGTCTGTTTTGTGGTTTTCTGCTGTGCATTCTCTATTTTCTTTTGTTACAGTTAAAGATGAATTCCTCAGTAAAACTATTAAATATGGTATATTTTAAAATATTCCTTGTTCCATGTCATTTTGTGCATCTCCGGGATCAAATTTTTTTCACAAAGTCAGCTCTGAGCTGGAAATCGATGTGGAGCTGATTACAATATGGAAATCACGAGGGTGCCAGTGCTGAGCCCTGTGGAACCTCACTGGAAGCAGATTTCTAGTCGTAGGTAATGTCCCTCTGTCATCACCCTCTACTTCCTGCCTCTCAGCCAATTTTGGATCTAATGTGACACTTTGCCTTGGATCCCATGGGCCTTTATTTTCTTGGTCAGTCTGTCATGAGGGACATTACCAAAAATCTTGCAAAGTCCATACAGACCATATCAAATTGGATGGCGCGGTGACACAAAGGTTAGCACTGCTGCCTCACAGCTCCAGAAACCCGGGTTCAATTTTGGCCTTGGGTAATTGTGTGGAATTTGCATGTTGTCCCCGTGTCTGTGTGGCTTTCCTCTGGGTGCTCCGGTTTCCTCCCACAATTCAAAGGTATGCAAGTTATGTGGATTAGGAGCCGTGCTAAATTTCCCCTTAACGTCCAAAGATCTGTAGGTTAGCTGGATTAGCCACGGTGAATGTGTAGGGTTATGGGGATAGGGCAGGGAGAGGAGTTGGGTAAAATATTCTGTCAGCCAGTTGGTGCAGACTTGATGGGCCAAATGGCCTCTTTTGCACTGTAGGGATGCTATGAAATGCATCACACATATCAACACTTCTCAAAAAATTAGTTTAAATTTGTCAAACATAACATTCCCTTAACAAATCCATGCTGATTATCTCTGACTAATGCATGCCTATGCTGACCGTCTGACACACAGCCCCATGACTGCCCAAGACTCCAGAACATCTGCTCCCCCCCACCATTAAGCTGATGACTTTAAAAGAGGCATCACCTTCTTACCACTGACTCTCCAGCTCTTAGCAGAGGCCTTAACTTCCCACTATACTGGAAAATTCATAGAATTTCTATACTACAGGAGGCCAATTGGCACATCTGAGCCTGCACTGACTCTTCAACAGAGCATCTTACCCTGGCTTTATGCCCCGTAACCCCAGTATTTAGCCCACTAATTCCCCCTAGCCTACACACCTTGGGACACTAAGTAGTGATTAAGCATGGCCAATCCACCTAAATCACATATCATGGAGCGTGGCAGGAAACTGGAGCACCCAGAGGAAACCCACACAGACATGGGGAGAATGTATGAACTCCACACAGATAATCACCCAAGTCTGGAAACGAGCCCGGGTCCCTAGCTTCTGAGGCCGCAGTGCTAACCACAGTGCCACCCCCAGTTCTTGCCTGGCCTGAGGTGAAAGGTCTGGTGAAAAAGGAATGGCTGTATTTCCAGAGAAGAAACTACGGGTGGGATTTTCTGGCTGTTCCCACCAGTGGGATCTTCTGGTCCTGCGACAGCAGACCCCCATCCCTGACACCCCCCAGGTGCCTCAGTGACGCCAAGAAACATTTTGTGGGGAAGGGGAGAAATCCCACCCAGGGAGTGTAAGGGCAATCCAACTCTGCCTCTCCACAGAAATGTAAGCCTGACATTTCCTGATAATAACACATGCTGGGAGCTTTAATTGAGAGCTAATTATAATTTATATATATTTTGAAGAATGTCAGGATCAGGAATGCAGAGATGTGATGGTAGTTCCAAATTGTAATCAATTACTGTTCTAGCACCAAGCTCTCATAACATGATTTTCATATAACTTTAAAGCAAGTATATAGAAAAGTATTTAAATTCTTGGTGAACTGTGTATTGGTGAAAGGGTTAAACATGTATTCAAAGGAACTATGCTGTAGACCCAACACAAAGTGACAATCTTTACAAAACATACAAAAACACAGCTGTCTCGGTTATGCTGTCTGCCCCACTTGAGCCACAAAACTTCTGGTTTACATTTGCATCAAGTTAATCAGATGAAAAGCCACCACTATGCCAACCACCCCCCCCCCCCCCACCCCCACCAACCCACTCCCCACTACCACCCCAGCATAATTGTAAAGCCATGAAGGTGTTGTCACAGCTCTTGAATGCACAGAGAACTGGGAGGTGCTTTGATCTCCAGTTTTGCTGTTTATCCTTCACTCCTTTCCAGTTTGATGAGCTTTTTAAGCTGAGAAACTCCAAGGGAGGCCCCCATACTGTTCTTGCTCTCCGGAACAAGGCAGATAAGAGAGGCTATAAAAAGGGCTTGAATTTTCCAGCTGGAGTTTGTGGACTGCAAGCTCTGAGTGATCGCAAGGAAAACTTTTCACTGTAACACGACAGTGGTTAAAGGTAATTAGATTGTTGAGTAACATTCACTCATAACAGTTTGCCATTACTTTGTCTGATTAACAAGTATTTGGTATCACTGGCTCTAAAGTTCATAAGGAATCTGAGTAAGATCATGGGGAAAATAAATTGTTTTCTTAAACCAATATTAAATCCAGGACCAATTGTTTAGATGATTTCATTGTTATGGTCTTTGTTAGCCCGTTAATACAATATAGCAGAAATCCTTTGCATATCTCATTTTAACAAATTACAGCTGCTTCCTAAATGGGCAAAGAGGTAAGTATCTACTCAACAGAATTTTTGGTGGTTGTCTGTTCCAAAGGCATATTTTAATAGCTTCACATGTTAGTGAATAAAGTGCTTATGTTGTTTTTCTTTCAAGTGCTTTCGTGGATATCTGTGTATAGAAATGACATGGATCAAGAAATATTTGAAATATAACATACTTAATAGTTTTACTGAGGAATTCAACTTTAACTGTAAACAAAAACAGAGAATGCAGAAAAACTCAGTACTTCTAGCAGCATCCATAGGGAGAGAAAAGCATAGTTAATGTTTCAAGCCCGCATGACCCTTCTACTGAAGAACTCAAAATAGACTTGAAACATTAATTCTGCTTTCTCTTGCTACAGATGCAGCCAGACCTGCTGAGCTTTTCCAGCATTCGTTAAGATTCCAGCATGTGCAGTATTTTGCTTCTTGAACTGTGCTTGTTATGTAGACTGATTTGATTGATTTGTGTAATGTCTGAGTCTATTGGGGCGATTTTCAGCCTGCATTCACCATCAGAGAGAAAGTCGATGAGGGCAGAAAATACGTAAGCGTCAGGAAGTGTTTCTTGATCATTCACCCCCGCCCCCCCCCCCCCCCCTCACCAGTGATGCCAGGAGGTTCATGCCCACAAAGGGTGAGAACCTCATTTTAATGTTTTTGAATACATTTTAATGTCATTATCCAGTCCCCTCACCACATGATCCTCATCACCTGAGAAGATTCAAATCTCACCGTGAGGTCGCATCAACGGGGTTTACAACTGAGATTTGAAAACGTGAATCAGTCATGGAGGTTCCCAGGGGCACAAAGACAAGTATTGCCCCCAGGGAGAGAGGGACATGCCCAAGCTGTGCCAAATGACAATGCCAACCTGTGCCAGTGGGCAGTGCCAGGGATCAATACCAAAGGCAGACCCTCTGGAGAGCCACAAGACAGGGGGAGGAGAGGGTGCCAAGGCCATTAAGGAAGGAACTTGCAGACAAGAGGGATGTGGAAAGGATGGTGGGAACATCGGGGGAAAGTGTGGTGGGGGGGAGGAGGGAGAATGTCAGCGCTACTTCCGCATTGGTGGTGGGGAGAAGAGTCACAGATGATTGTGGAGGCTGTGGGGGAAGCCCCTGATACCTCTGAGGGGTTGGTGGGGGGGTATAATTTAATTTGTTTTATTTATTTGTGGGACATGGACGTCGCTGGCTGTCCAGCACTTATTGCTGATCTCTAGTTGTCCTTGAGAAGGTGGTGGTGAGCTGCCTTCTTAAATCACAGTAAGAAGTCTCTCAAACACTAGGTTAAAGTCCAACAGGTTTATTTGGTAGCAAAAGCCAATAGTTTTCAGAGCATTGCTCATTTGTCAGGTAAGTGGGAGTTCTTTCACGAAAATGCATATAAAAACACAAACTCAATTTACAAAATAATGGTTGGAATGCTCGTCTTTACAGGTAATCAAGTCTTAAAAGGTACAGACAATGTGAGTGAAGAGAGGGTTAAGCACAGGTTAAAGAGATGTGTATTGTCTCCAGCCAGGACAGTTTGAGATTTTACAAGCCCAGGCAAGTCGTGGGGGTTACAGATAGTGTGACATGAACCAAGCTCCCAGTTGAGGTTGTCTTCATGTGTCTAAAACTTGGCTATCCGTCTCTGCTCAGTGATTCTTTGTTGTTGTGTGATGAAGGCTGCCTTGGAGAACTCTTACCCGAAAATCAGAGGCCGAACGCCCATGACCCTTGAATTATCCCCCAACAGGAAAGGAACAGTCTTGCCTGCTGATTGTTGAGCGATGTTCATTCATCCGTTGTCGTAGTGTTTGCATGGTCCCCCCAATGTACCATGCCTCAGGACATCCTTTCCTGCAGCTTATCAGGTAGACAATGTTGGCTGAGTCACAAGAGTCTGTACCGTGTACCTGATGGATGGTGTTCTCACGTGAGATGATGGTATCCATGTCAATGATCTGGCACGGATCCTGCAGAGGTTGCTATGACAATGTTGCTGTGGGGGGTGGGGGGTGGGAGGGTTGTAAATTTTATTCGTCATTGTTTGACCCACTTGCTTATCTTGTGGTTTCTGTGTTGGCTCCTTCAATTCCTGTTACCCCTTCTAGCTTGGCACTAATTTAACACGTGGGGTTTTAGCAGGGTAAATACGTGGAGTTATGGGAATAGGGCCCAGGTAGTTGGTACAGTCACGATGGGCTGAATAGCCTCTTTCTGCACTGTAGGGATTCTATGATTCTCTGATTCTATGAAGATGTTCTTGATCATCGTAGACTATTAGTCCAGATTGATAGTGGTTAAGTCACAGCAGGATCACACTTCTGAAGCATTGATTATATTGCTGAAGGAAATAATTGCAACATCTGGAATCCCAAACCTTGTAATCTTAACTTTAAAGGATCCATAATATCATGTGCATTTGTCCATTCTCAGCTCAAGAAAGCACCCTCCAACTAGCAGTGAAGCAGAATGAGGAGTGCATGCAATAAAAGCCTTGCTGGAGAAAAACAATGAGATGTAACTTACACTTTTCCCTTTCAATTGCAGTCCAAATAATTCCTCATGGAAAGAAAACTCAGCTTCAAACTCATATTTATATAATTAAAAGCTGAGGACGTGGACAGAGTCAGAGAGAAAGAGGACAAATATCATTTCTTTGTTTGATTTGTACTGTATAATTTCAAGTTGTTTTCAAGCTGTTAAACTTGAAAAACACTGTTGGTTCATTTGTTCTTGTAGAATCTATTGTTTTATTCCCTGACCAGATACCTGGACTAAAGGTCAGAGATTATCCTCACACTCATTTATACAAAAACTGCTAAAATGTTGAACCTTAGTGCAGCGTCACATTCCAACTTTGTTTGCTAACAGAGGATAAACTTCATGAAGCAATGCGTACAAGAGGATGCTATTCAGCGTCAAAGCCACTCTGATGCAGATTACTTGGAACTTTCCTTATGATGCAATAACACATAGAATGCCTACAGTGCAGAAGAGGCCATTTGGCTCATCAACCCTGCACCAACTCTCTAATAGAGTATCTTACGTACATCCTCTCCCCGCCCCATTGCTGTAACCTCACAAATTTCCTATGGCTAATTTGTCTAACCTACACATCTTTGGACACTAAGAGGCAATTTAGCATAGCCAATCCATCTAACCTGCTCGTCTTTGGACTGTGGGAGGAAACGAGAGTATCCAGAGGGAACCCATGCAGACACAGGGAGAACATGCAAACTCCATAAGTTGAATTGAATCTGGGTTCCTGGAGCTGAGAGTCTGCAGTGCTAACTATTGTGCCACTCTAAATAAAACATTCAGATATGATGTTATTGCTGGTGGGATTATAGATAATTTTAGACTAGAGGTAACAATTATATGGGTCAATTGAGAATATCAAATATTTATACCAAGGTAACATCTAGTCTTATACCAATGACTAAAATTGCCACTTTAGAATGAAGAATTATTTATATGAACTAATTGTTCAATGAAATTTGTTTTATAGTTAAAGCAAAACAATACAAAGAAAAAATCTATTATTTAACAAACATCACCTTGTCTAACTGGAACACATACTATGATTACCATGACAAACATAGTTCTTCAAGCCTTTCATGCTCCCTAATACCAAAAATGTTTACCAGTTGCTTTTTAATGAAGGTCATGCCCCTTTAATAGCTGAACTTTGAAATGGGATTGTGATAACAATACTTGCACTTGTATTTAATTTTGGAAAAATATCCAAAGACTCTTCACGCAAAATTGGTTTGAAACAGAGGCATGAGAGATTGAGTGTGATTAGAGACTTGAGCAAAGAGTTGGATGATAAAGAGGATCTTCTGGGAAAGAGTAAGCTGAAGAAATGTCTGTGAAGGGGATTCCAGAGATTGCTGGAAGTCCACAAGAAGTCAGAGGAACAGACTATCACAGAAGCAGTTTTGAGCTGGCAGTATTTATATGTTCTTTTGATAACTCTTTTCCTCATAAGAGATTCAGACAAAATTTCACAACATGGAATTGGCTATTTTTGCAGTGTGTGTGGAGGATATATTTTAGCATTCTGTCTTACAGATGGTAGGAGAATGATTCTTTTTCTTTTGGATGGAGCTAAACTTTTTCTGGAATCACAATTCTTTCTGATTCGTGGAGAAGTTTATTCTTATAGAAACTCTTAACACCCAATGACCTTCCACCTTCTCTTTATTATTAGCGTCACAAGTAGGCATACATTAACACTGCAATGAAAAATCCCCTCGTCACCATACCCTCGTGCCTGTTTGGGTACACTGAGGGAGAATTTAGCATAGCCAATGGACCTAACTAGCATGTATTTCAGATTGTGGGTGGAGCCCGTAGAGGAACCCCATGCAGCCAAGGGAAAAAGTGCAGATTCCTCACAGACAGTGACCAAAGCCATGAAGCTGGGTTCCTGCTAAGCAATGCCCATTTCCAACAAGGGAGGATCTAAATATCATTCCTTGACATTCAGTGGCATTACATAAGAAATAAGAAATAGGAAATAGGAGCAGGAGTAGGCCATCCAGCCCTTCGAGCCTGCCTTGCCATTCAATAAGATCATGGCTGATCTGTCGTGTCTCAGTTCCACATTCCCGCCCTCTCCCCATAACCCTTAATCCCCTCGCTTATCAAAAACCCATCAACCCGCTTCTTAAAAATATTTAGCGAGGCAGCCTCCACCATCTCAACGGGCAGAGAATTCCAGAGATTCACCACCCTTTGAGTGAAGAAGTTCCTCCTCATTACCATTGCTGAATCCCCCAATATCAACATTCTGGGCCTTACCATTGACCAGAAACTTAACTGGACTGGTCATTTAAATGGCTGGCTACCAGAGCAGAACAAAAGTGAGGAACCCTGACTGAGTGATTCACTTCCTGACTCCCCAAAGCCTGTCCACTGCCACAATAAATCACAGGTCAGGTATGCAATGGGGTACTCTCCACTTGCTCAGGTGTGTGCAGCTTGAAGCTTGACACTATATATGGTATGTATGTATGTATACATATATAGTGGTATATATGGATTTTAGTAAGGCGTTTGATAAGGTTCACCATGGTGGGCTTCTGCAGAAAATGCAGATGTATGGGATTGGGGGTAATCTAGGTACTTGGATCAGGAATTGGCTGGCAGATAGGAGACAGAGGGTGGTGGTTGATGGTGAATATTCGTCATGGAGTTCGGTTACGAGCGGTGTGCCTCAGGGATCTGTTTTGGGGCCACTGCTGTTTGTAATTTTTATTAATGATCTGGATGAGGGTATAGTTGGGTGGATTAGTAAGTTTGCTGATGACACCAAAGTCGGTGTGGTAGATTGTGAGGAAGGGTGTCATAGTTTGCAGGGTGACTTAGGTTGCAGAGCTGGGCCGCGAGGTGGCGGATGGAGTTTAATGTGGAGAAGTGTGAGGTAATTCATTTCGGTAGGAGTAACAGATGTGTTCAGTATAGGGCTAACGGGAGGACTTTGAATAGTGTGGAGGAGCAGAGGGATCTAGGTGTATGTGTACATAGATCCCTGAAGGTTGGGAATCAAGTAGATAAGGTAGTTAAGAAGGCATACGGTGTCTTGGCGTTGGTAGGGGGATTGAATTTAGGAGTCGCAGCGTCATGTTGCAACTGTACACAACTCTGGTGCGGCCGCACTTGGAGTACTGTGTGCAGTTCTGGTCCCCACATTACAGGAAGGACGTTGAGGCTTTGGAGAGGGTGCAGAGGAAGTTTACCAGGATGTTGCCTGGTATGGAGGGGAGGTCATATGAGGAGAGACTGAGGGATTTGGGGTTGTTTTCGCTGGAAAGAAGGAGGCTAAGAGGGGATCTTATAGAAACATATAAGATGATTAGAGGTTTAGATAGGGTGGATAGTGATAGCCTTTTTCCTCGGATGGAGAATGCTAGCACGAGGGGGCATGGCTTTAAATTAAGGGGTGGTAGTTATAGGACGGATGTCAGGGGTAGGTTCTTTACCCAGAGGGTGGTGAGGGATTGGAATGCCCTGCCTGCTGCAGTTGTAAATGCGCCTAGTTTGGGGGTGTTTAAGAGATCTATGGATAGGTTTATGGACGAAAAGGGATTGGTTTAGATTTGTGGGTCAGTGTTTTTTTAAAAAACTGGTCGGCGCAACATCATGGGCCGAAGGGCCTGTTCTGCGCTGTAATGTTCTATGTTCTATGTTCTACTATCCAGAACAATTCAGCCTGCTTGATTGCTCTTCCTTCAATAAGTATTCAATCCCTCCACCACCAGTGAACAATGGCAGCCATGTGTACCATCTACAAGATTCACTGCAGGAACTAATGTTTTTTAGGCGGCACCTTTCAAACTCATAACTGCTACCATCTAGAAGGACTAGAGCAGCAAGTACCTGGGAACACCATCAGCTGGAGGTTCCTTCCAAGTCACACACCATCCTGACTTGGAAATATATTGCTGTTCCTTCACTGTTGTTGGGTCAAGATCCTTGACTCCCTTTCGTAACAGCACTATGGGTGTACCCACACCACAAGGACTGCAATGGTTCAAGAAGGCAGCTCACCACCACTTTCTGAAGATCAACTAAGGATGGGCAATTAATGCTGGCAGCGTCAGCAATGTCCATGTCCCAAAAATAAAACACCCAGGAAAATAACGAAAATAGTCATATCCACCCTCTTCTGTATGAAGGGTAAAGGATTGTCTGTTGAAGTTCCAGATTAGTGGGATTTCTGCAGAATGTCATTCTGAAGTATACTCACAACACTAAAGGAACAAAAACAAATGGAGGAAACTACATTTTAAATAGTATTCTACATTTAATTGTAATCTTTGGAAGTGTCTGATGTTTAAGGGAGATATGTCACCTGATGTTATCTGCAAAGGTGTGTCAGTATGGGATGCTGGTTCATGGTGGTGTATATTTTATTTTGGAATAGTGTGAGGAGTCATGTGAAACCACCCATGAGAATAAGCAATGCAATCATCGTGTAACAATTACTAAAGACTATTTATTAAATTAAGGAAAAGACATACACAAATAGGGTCATAACATTATAAAACAAGTAAACACCAGAAGTATTAACCATACACACAGTTTTATCTAGAAATTACCCATTGTCTTAAATTATACCTGAACTCTGTAAGACTCCCCCATTCCCCAAACAACATCAACCTTAAACAAATCTACAGGTTAAATCCAGCTATTGTTACCACACAATACCAGGAGGATGATCCAGTTTGAGAAGCACCTTTGCCTGGTTCAGTGAAGATATTGAAATTGCTTTTATGAAGGTTTCTGCACCAGACTTTTAAGGTGGCTGCTGCTGTTAGCTGGCTTGCTGTTAGATGCTAAACTGGCCTGTCTGCTTCTGTGGGAGTTGGCAATTATACCATGGTTCTCTCTTTAATTCTGCCTACTGTATATTAGGTAGTCTGTCTCTCTCATATTCCTTGACTCCCTAAAATTAGCATCTGATTCCTCCATTGATCTGTTAGTCATCTTGGTAAACTGCTTCCTGATGACAGCATCCCTAGTATTTTACCTTCTTCTTGTTGATTCCTACTCTTTGCTTCCTGTCTGCCAACCAGTTTTCTATCCATCTCACCCCGATATTCCCAATCCCGTGCACTTTAATTTTATATGCTAATCACTTATGTGGCACTTTGTTGAAAGCATTGAACTTTATCTGCCACTGTTCTGCCCATTCAACCAACTGATCTATGTCCTTTTGAAGTTCTACATTATTTGCCTCACACTTCACAGTGCCTTCAAGTTTTTGCATCATCCATAAATTTCCTTCTTCTTCTGTCCATCAGTTATATTCTTCTCTCAAGATTCAACATTTGCAGGAGATTTTCCTTGGTTTCTATGCTGCCTTTCTCACAAGCATTAACAAATAGAGTGATTCCAAGACTATGAGAATGCCAAGCATGACATCCAGAGTGCTGCACATGCATAAACCATGGATGCAAGGGCTATCTCTCCTGAACTGCCAGCACTAATGCTCCTGCGGCTAAGTTGTTGATTTCAGTAAACTCCGGGCCAAAGATAAAGGATTGAGACCCCTGGATTTTGAAGGACCAAATTCTACCTCATTTTCTTGCAGGTACATTTGCTTGCCTTGTTCTGAGCAGGATAGACAGTAGGTTCAAGGGATATATGGAAAAAGTAATTCACCTATTTTTTCAGCTTCCTCCATTAATCTCGGAGGTGCAGCCATCATTTATTCCTTCTACTGTATGCCACTTGCCAGGCAGTGGATAGAGGAGAGCCGGTGGATGTGGTCTTTCTTGATTTTCAGAAGGCGTTTGACAAGGTACCTCACAAGAGGTTATTGCAGAAGGTCAGGGGACATGGAGTTGGGGGTAGGGTGTTAAGCATGGATAGAGGACTGGTTGTCAAATAGGAGGCAGAGAGTGGGGGTCAATGGGTGCTATTCGGATTGGCGGTTGGTGACTAGTGGAGTGCCCCAGGAGTCGGTGCTGGGGCCTCAGCTATTTGCCATTTATATAGATGATCTGGAGGAGGGAACCGAGTGTATGGTGTCGAAATTTGCTGATGACACCAAGATTGGTGGAACGGCAAATTGCGCGGTGGGTGTGGAGAGTCTGCAGAAGGATCTAGATAGGCTGGGCGAATGGGCCAGGAACTGGCAAATGGAATTTAATGTTGGCAAGTGCGAGGTGGTCCACTTTGGTAGGAATAATGGTAGGAAGGATTATTACTTACGTGGAGGAAAAACTGCAGCAGGCGACAGTGCAGAGGGACCTCGGGGTCCTTGTGCATGAGTCGCAAAAACCCAGCTTGCAGGTGCAGCAGGTGGTCAGGAAGGCAAATGGGATGCTGGCCCTCATAGCGAGGGGGATTGAATATAAAAGTAGGGAGGTCTTGCTGCAACTGTATAGGGCATTGGTGAGGCCGCAGCTGGAGTACTGTGTGCAGTTTTGGGCGCCGTACTTACGCAAGGATATTTTGGCCTTGGAGGGAGTGCAGAGGAGGTTTACTAGGCTGATACCGGAGTTGAGGGGGTTGAGCTATGAGGAGAGGCTGAATAAACTAGGCTTGTACTCGTTAGAGTTTAGAAGAATGAGGGGAGATCTCATTGAGACGTATAAGATGATGATTGGGATGGATAGGATAGAGGTGGAGAGGCTCTTCCCGCTCAGAAAGGACAGTAGAACTAGGGGGCTCAGCCTCAAGATAAAGGGGGGGGCGGTTTAGAACGGAGTTGAGGAGGAACTTCTTCACTCAAAGGGTGGTGAATCTCTGGAATTCTCTGCCCGTTGAGGTGGTGGAGGCTGCCTCGCTAAATATTTTTAAGAAGCGGGTTGATAGGTTTTTGATAGGCAAGGGGATTAAGGGTTATGGAGAGAGGGCGAGAATGTGGAACTGAGCCACGACAGATCAGCCATGATCTTATTGAATGGCGGGGCAGGCTCGAAGGGCCAGATGGCCTACTCCTGCTTCTATTTCTTATGTTCTTATGTAATTCTCAGCCAGTCAGCTGGGTCAGTTTGGAACATCAAGAATATGATCTTAACCTCTCCTGATAGCATCAACAGCTCTCAGTTTACCTGTGTTCAGGTAAATGTGACATATCCCGCAGAGAGCAAATTATTTCCACTTCGGGTTTGGGTTGCAAACCACTAATTTAACTCTCTCTTCTGAAGCTTTGCAGAATCCAAATTGAAGCTTTAGCATTTCAGACATCTGAAGTTTCAAAGCTTAATTGTGTTTTGAGTGGAAAGTGAGTGCTAGTTATCTCAAATTGTGAATACCAGGAATGGTTGCTATTCAATTCTGCTTCTCACTGTCATTTTGTTTGTTGGTTCATCCTTTTTAATTTGCATTGATTCCTTCTGAACTTTTGGAATCTAACCCTGTTCCACACTGCTATTGTCTGCTGATTTATCTCATTCCTATTTTAATTTGTTTTTCCCCTTTAAGCCTTGATTAGACTTCTGAAAATAATGTTGATGTTTGTGCTGTTTATACTAATCATGAATGGATTCAAGTGACTGGTTTATGAGCAGCATGACCTCAATGGAAATACGACTGAATGAAATACAGACATTGTTTTGTCATCTTACAAAATGTTTTATTTGGTATATCGTGAAAAAATTCATCTCACCCAAACTACTGAATCACAGAATAAAGATTGAAAATAAAATAATGCAATTTGACAGGCTGCTGGGAACAAGGGAGGCCCGATAATCGCAGGCATTCCAAATGTTTCAAATGCCAGTAGGGGCAGACCTAGGGTACAGGCTGAATCCGTGGAATTCTAGCTTATTTTTGTACATTGAACATTTTGTGCATTTTGTGAATTTTGCACAACCAATTTGTGAATCAGTCGGGCTGTTGCACTTGAGTGGAATGGCAGTTCCAAATAATTTGATGTCTGGGGAAGTGCCGATCTTCAAAAACACTTCAGAAAGTATCAGAACATATTCCGTTATACATAAAAATAATGAAATGCTCTTTTAAAAAGGAGGATGTCATTTCATCCAAGAAAATTCTCGTAGTGTAGCTAAATTAGTGTAACAGCATTAATGCTCACTTAGTTAACCATTCCTCTGTTTCAGGAGGTTAGATTAATTTTCCAGGTGCCCTGGCAAACAATCATCCTCCTATAAAATTCCTTGTCTTTTTTTGCTCTTTGAGGCATCTTGCTTGGTTGGTAGCAAATTGGCTGCTACATCACAATGACTACACTTCTAAAGTACTTCATTAGCTAAAATGTTCTTGCATATCTTGAATTATTCATGCAAACTCCTTCTTTATATAGTGACATAGAATTACAAAAGGTAGACACTGGGCCTATTGTCTCTATGCGGGTGGTCGCGTAATCCAAAATAACCCCACTCCGTGCCGATTCCTTTTTGTCTTGTTTCCTGCTCTGCTTGAACCATTTATTTCTTCCTTTAAATTTGGCTTGGTGGCAAATTTCTGCTTCTTGTGACAAAGATTTCTAGGCTCCAACCCTGCTGTTGAAAACATTTTTGTAAAACTTAACCTCACCCTTAAAATTAATTTTATCTTTTTATCATGATATAAATCCAACTGCTACTTAGAAAGGGATTGTGCAAACATATGGGTTCATTTATTGAGATTAAGTACATTGCAGTATTGATTAAAAAGGCATAAAACCTGAAGATGTCAGAGTGGTAGAGTTGTGTGTGTACTTTTGCTGAAAACACAAAGAGAAATGAAAACTGGATTGCAAGACTCATTTCTTTTCAAGTGATGCCATGCTGCAATTTTGTCAACATTGTCCTTCCCTTTTAAAGATACCGTTCCCTTCCAATTAAGTATGAATATTTACAATTTTCATGTTTAGTTACCTTTACCTAAATGTGGAGAACTGATGAATTTATGGATTTCTAAAGTGCACTAAGTAGTCTGCTGGCACTTCCACATCATGGCTATTACCGACACAGCAAACTCAAAGTGGAGAGGATCTCCAAGCAGATCGTGCATATCGTCACAGACATCAAGTTTTACAAAGATGCAAGAAAGCAGACAAGATAACATTATTTAAATGGTGAAAAGCTGCAGCATGCTATGGTGCAGAGGGACCTGGGGGTCCTTGTGCATGAGCTGCAAAAACCCAGTCAGCAGGTGATCAAGAAGGCGAATGGAATGTTGGCCTTTATCGCGAGGGTGATAGAATATAAAATCAGGGAGGTCTTGCTGCAACTGTACAGGGCACTGGTGAGGCCGCAGCTGGAGTACTGTGTGCAGTTTTGGTTCCTTTATTTGCGAAAGGATATATTGGCCTTGGAGGGAGTACAGAGAAGGCTCACCAGGCTGATACCGGTGATGAGGGGGTTATCTTATGAGGAGAGATTGAGTCGATTGGGCCTGTACTCGGAGTTTAGAAGGCTGAGGGGGGATCTTATAGAGACTTACAAGATAATGAAGAGGTTAGGTAGAGTAGAGGTAGAGAGATTCTTTCCGCTTAGAAAGGAAACCAGAACTAGAGGGCACAGCCTCACAATAAGGGCGGGGGGGGGGGATGCAGTTTACGACAGAGTTGAGGAGGAACTTCTCTCAGAGGGTGGTGAATCTCTGGAAGTGATGGAGGCTACTTTGTTGAATACGTTTAAGTCACGGGTAGATAGATTTCTGATCGATAAGGGAATTAAAGGTTATGGGGAACAGGCGGGTAAGTGGAACTGATCCACTTCAGATCAGCCATGATCTTATTGAATGGCGGGGCAGGCTCGAAGGGCTAGACGGCCTACTCCTGCTCCTATTTCTTAAGTTCTTATGTTCTTATGAAGTGGGAAGTATAGACAGACAATGTGTGGGAGGCTGGTTTGCGTGATGCACTGGGCTTCATTCATGACCCTGTAGTTTCTTGCAGTCTTGAACAGAGCAGGAACCATATCAAGCTATGATACAACCAGAATGAATGCTTTCTGTATCTGTAAAAGTTGTAACAATCTGTAAAAAGATTCAAGAATATAGAAGGTTTACTATAAAGCTACCTTCACAACTTTAGAGAAAACAGTTTCCAATTACGCTTTTATGTTGTACTGACTATAAACATATCATGAAGATAAACACTGAACAAAATTATTTACACATGCTTTATGTCGCTTCTTCCAGAGTGAGAAGTTTTGATTCTATTGTGAATTCAGGAAGAATTAAAAATCCTACGTTTAACAAATATTGTTACAATAAAGATATTAATGTGACTCCAAACATTTCTGCTTTATTAGAAATGAGCCAGGAGCATTGATCCCTGCTTTGTGCCACCGTGCCGCCCTTCTTCTTACAGATGCCAAACATTTTCGTTTTCCAGACAAATCCACACGTTGTTTCCTGTTTGTATGTAATCTTCCCATATGTAGGATTATAGAATCCTTACAGTACAGAAGAAGGCCATTGGGCCCATCATGTCTGTACCGACAATAATCCCATCCAAGCTGTATTCCCGTAATCCCACATATTTACCCTGCATCATGGAACACTAAGGGGCAATATAGCACGGCCAATCCACTAACCTGCACCTCTTTGGAGTGTGGGAGGAACACAGTAAGAAGTCTCACAACACCAGATTAAAATCCAACAGGTTTATTTGGTAGCACAATCCATGAGCTTTCGGAGCGCCTCCCCTTCATCAGGTGAGTCTCGAGTCTCACCTGATGAAGGGGCAGCACTCCGAAGGCTAGTGGCTTATGCTACCAAATAAACCTGTTGGACTTTAACCTGGTGTTGTGAGACTTCTTACTGTGTTTGCCCCAGTCCAACGCTGGCATCTCCACAGCATGTGGGAGGAAATCTGACCATCAGGAGGAAACCCACGTAGGAGAATCTTCAAACTCTGCACAGTGACACAAGCCAGGGATTGAACCTAGATCCCTGGAGCTGTGAGGCAGCAGTGCTAACCACTGTGCCATCATGCCATCCTTCTTGCAAATATATCAAACTTTTTCAAACAAGGCTCTTATTAGCTTCTTGTTGAACATCTTCTATAAATCCATTTAAACTATAATTACAGCATTGTCTTTATTATTCCATGACAGTTATTGAACTTGCGAAGTAGAATTTACCTTTCTTTAAATTTGCACTGGCTATCCTCAATGCAGTCTCTAATTTTATTTTGAAATATTACATTGAATGATAGAACTTACAACACAGAAACAAACTCTTCAATTCAACTGTGCCTGTGTTATGCTGTTAACTACTCTCCTTTTAGTCCATTTACTTCATACATCCCAATATCCTTCTATGCCTTTCTCCCTCCGCTATGGACTGCCCACAACTTATGTTAGGTTTCTCTGCAGTGACTTTGTTTAACCTAATCTTACTCTTGTGCAAAGCACAGAAAATCAAAACTAAGAAATTTGCTGCATCCTTTTTAATAAAGTTTGTTTTGAAGCCCCTTTAAATGTTAAACATCTGCATTCAGAGAAGCTTCAGTTTGGGTGATGAGGATATGTTAGACAATGAGTGCTATATAAATATGAACAACTGAATGAAAGCACAACTTTTGAGTGAGATAACCAGTGAAATAATGTAATCTCACATTCCTTTGCCTTACTTGCTTGCATTTCACAAACCACTGAACTTTCCTCCATCTTTCCCGGATGAAAGAAGGAGACTATTAAAACCTATGAGTGATGAAACTCAGTACATTATAATTATGCCTGCTGATCCCTGCCATATCTGTCAGCATCAGCAAAGGTTTCCTCTGAAGTCCCCCATGTAATTACCTTCTGTGTAATTACACTTGTTACTTCATCCTTGGATCTGAGAGAAGAAAACAATGACAATCTTTAGAGGAAAATTCCCCAGAATACTGTTTTCAAAGCACCAGGAGATTGTTGGGCAGGAACCAACACATGGATTAGGCTCCAGCAATCTACTTCAATTAGAGCTTCCCCATCCATAATAGCTAGCTTTGGAGTTGTTCCAATTTTGTTCTCACATGCGAAACATGCACTAAAATCAGTCGGGCTTCAAGCGCCCAGCGCCATTTAAAAAAAAGGATTATTTAAAATTAATAATCAAAGCATTGTGTACAAACTCAGACATTATTGAAGTTTGCATTCTCACGGTGGCATGGTAGCACAGTGGATAGTACTGCTGCTTCACAGCTCCAGGGTCCTGGGTTCGATACCTGGCTCGGGTCACTGTCTGTGGAGTTTGCACATTCTCCTCATGTCTGCGTGGGTTTCCTCCGGCTACTCCGGTTTGCTCCCACAGTCCAAAGATGTGCGCATTAGGTTGATTGGCCATGCAATGAAATTGCCCCTTAATGTCCAGGGATGCGTAGGTTAGAGGGATTAGTGGGTATATTGTGTTTGGTGCAGACTTGATGGGCTGAAGGGCCTGTTTCTGCACTGTAGGGTTCTATGATCTATGATCTCTGATTCAGTAAGATAATTAAAGCATACTTGAAATCCAACATCCAGATTAGCCTGACCTTGTGAGAATTCTTAACTTGCTGTTCAATATGACCCCAATAAAAGCATTTGCACAGTGTCATTATGAATGCCATTTCTATACTCAGTGACAGATTCAAAGAACTCTGGTATTTGTCTATGTACATGTTTTCACTCTTTCCCATTTTGCTTTGGAAAATATTTTGGAAAGTACTGAAGAGAAGTGTAATTGTTGAAGGGAAGAGGTTAACTTTCCGTATTGGACAGAAAGAGGGTCATGGCTTCGAGAAAGGTCTAGGTATTTGACATTTTCGTGTATTTTCAGTATCTGGTGTCTGTCTGAATTCAAGCCAAAAATAATTTAACATGTTGTTAACTCACAACTCAAGTTTTCAACCATTTCCTGCTCTATTCATGCACCATCGTTCAAACAGTATTTCTGACTTTTGGCTGACTCTTGCACAATTCATAATTTACCACTTGTGTGCATGCATGTAACAGGAAGTTGCAGTCAGCCAGATACAGAGGCTGAGGTACAACTACACCAATGGAGTTGATGTGGTCTGGCAGCTATGATACAAAATCAGTTCACACATGAGTGGTGCACTTGTGTCAGGTGGATAATCCAACCAAGAAACAGACTGCAAATAGAAAGTTCAGAATGGAATTGAAAAAGAATCAGAGAAACAAAGAGAGAGAGTATGAGAAGAGACTGGCAAATTATATTTAAAAATCCAGAAATCTTATATAGACATTTAAATAGCACAAGAGTGGTGAAAAAGAAAAGTGGAGCTGATTATGAGAATTACACATGTGGAGTCAGGCAGCATAGCTGAGGTATTAAATTAATTCTTTGCATCAATCTTTACCAAGGAAGAAGAGGGGAATTTAAAAATAACTTCATTTTAGTGTTAATGTAAGTCTTACTTGTGACTAATAAACTTTAACAGATCATGGTAAAAGAGGAGCTAATGCTAACACTCATAAGGTTCAAAAGTAATGGGCGGAATTCTCCATCTCTTCATTCCCATGGGATTCTCCCATCCTGCTGTTGTGAACAGAGATTTGGTTGAGCACCAAATTCTCCATCATCATTGGCAGCGGCAACACGGTGTGAATGGCTGGAGAATTCTGGCCAATGAGCTGATGCTATTGGGTAGGCTGTCTGTACTTCAAGTTGGTAAGAGACGAGGGGTGGGATATTCCGGCCATGCTCACCCCAAAACCAGAAAATCCCGCTCAAAGTCAATGGACACTTGCATGGTCCACATCCCCATCTGCTATGATTCCTGTGGCGGGCGGGCTGGGAAGACTCTGCCCTCGGACTGGATGGGATGGATTTAAAGGTACTGAAGGATGTGAGAGTGAAATTTTCCATAAATTTCCAGCCTTACTAGACTCAGGGATGGTACAAGAAGATCAGAGTTTTGCAAACGTTGTAGCCTTTTCAAAAGAAGTGTAAAGATAGGCACAGTAGTGACAGGGCAGCCGGTTTAACTTTGATGGTGAGGAAGTTTCCAGGAACAGTAATTTGGGACAAAGTTAATAGTCATTTAGGCAAAGTGCAGACTAATTAAGAAAAGCCTTTTATTTTACTTACTAACCTCTTGATGCGATTCTACTCAGGAGGTTAGTGAGTAAAATCAGAGTGCGTGGGATTGGGGAAAATATACTGGTATGAGTTGAGAATTGGTTAACAGACAAAAAACAGGGAATAAGAATAAATGGATCATTCTCCAGGTGGCAGATTGCTACTGGTGGATCAGTGCTCGGTTCATAGTTGTTCACAATCTGTATGAATGATATATATGTGGGAACCAACTATAATATTTCCGAATTTTCCGATTATACCAGGCTGGGTGGGAACACAGATAGTGAGGAGGTTGAAAGGAGGCTTCAAGAGGACTTGGATAGGTTAAGTAAATGGGCTAGAACATGACAGCTGGAATATAATATGAATAAGTATGAAATTATTCACTTCAGTAGAAAAAACAGAAAGACAGAATATTTCTTAAATGGCGAAAGGTTGGGAAGTAGGGGTGTCAAAGGGACTCGAGTATCCTTGTTCATGAATCACTAAAAGTTAGCATGCAGGTGCACCAAGTAATTTGGAAGGTGAGTGATATGTTGGCATTCATCACAATGGAATTTGAGTACAGGGGTAATGATATTTTGCTGCACTTGTATAGAGCTTTGGTGAGACCTTACCTGGAGTGTTGTTTTGGTTTTCTCCTCGAGGGAGGGGTATATTTGTCACAGATGGAATGCAATGGACATTCACTGGATCAATTACTGGGATGACAGGATTTTTCCAATGAGGAGAGATTGGGAAGGCTGAGTCTTTCTTCCCTTGAGTTTCAAAGAATGAGGGATAACCTGATTGAAATGTATAAAATTCTTACAGGGAATGACAGGGTAGGTGTAGATAACGGCCCTTGAGTCCCAGGTTACCATTGTCGTGTTTGGGGGACACCTCAATGGTACAATGGGGAATCTGTCCAGGAATCTCACATAAAAGTTTACCCAGCAGTGATTCAGAAGCACTAGCTTCTTCTGGACAATTGTGCTGGACTGTGAACAATCTGGCAAAGTGATTTAAATTGCTAACTTTGGGTGGTTCAGCCAGTTTTACCCTGGTAGTCACTCTGAAAGAGTTAGGAGAAAAAAGAACACTTCTTATGTCAGAGTAACGATTTAAACATCCAGACCTAGCCTTACAAGGAACCCCTACCTGCCACTCCAGGTCTGCATCCCACCACACCTCCCCGCCCCCCTCAGTCTGTTTTCCCCCATGACTTCAGTGAGTCTACTCTTCCCCCCTCCCCCCTCACCTGCCCACCCCCCCTCCAACCTTTTGACTCTAGCCCAAACCGTCCCCTTCACAACCCCTGCTTCCAGTTTGACTCCTCCCTATGGTTCTGACCCTCCCCCTCCATTCTCCAGTTTTGGGACTGACTCCCCTACCTGGTCTGATTCCTCCCTCAGGCCCTGCTCTGCCTCCCATTTCCTGCCCAACCTACCCTCTCTCTGATCCAGGGCGGTGAATTTTTAAATTCTGTACCCCAGAAGGCTGTAGAAGCTCAATCATTGAGCAAGTTCGCAACAAAATATAGAACAGATAGTGTGGAAAATTATCTTTGAGATAGATGGTCAGCCGTGATCTAATTGAATTGTGAGACCGAATGGCCTTCCCATGTTCTTGTCCTTCCAGCACAAATTTGTTAATGCTCGGGTTTGTTGAAGATTTAACAGGGATGGTTCATGAGAGTAGTGCTGTTGTTGTGGTGAACATTTGATAAAATGACAATTTTGTGAGCAACTCATGGAATGAAAGACACAGTAGCAACATGGATATGAAATTGCCTGATTGACAGGGAAAAGGAATAGTGGCTAATGGATATTTTTCAGATTGGAGAAAGGTTTATAGTGCAATTCTTCACTGGTGAGTGGTCTCCTCTTCCTAATCTAAATTAATGACATAGACCCTTGACTAGAGAGCACCTATTTTGAGCAACAGCATGCCCTCTACCCTGAAAGCCCAGGATGAACCTGTATCTCGGGTCACCACTGCAGATGTCAGAGCAGTTTTCTTGAAGGTTAACCCATGGAAAGCAAGTGGCTTTGATGGGGTACCCGGATGTGCACTTGGATCCAGCGTGGATCAGCTAGCGGAGGTATTCACAGCCATCTTTAATCTCTCATTACAACAATCTGAGGTCCTTATCTGCTTCAAAAAGACAACCACCACCCTGATACCTGAGGAAAACCAAGCAACATGCCTTAATGACTATCGGCCGATGGCTCTGACATCCATCATTATGAAGTGCTTCGAAAGGTTAGTCATGGCACGAATCAATTCCAGCCTACCAGACTGCCTGGATCCACGCAGTTTGTCTACTGCTGCAACAGGTCTACAGCAGACACCATTTCCCTGGCCTGCACTCAACCCTGGAACACCTAGATAACAAAGGCACCTATGTCAGACTCCTACTTATTGACTACAGCTCAGCTTTCAATACCATTATTCCCACAAAACTCATGTCCAAACTTCGTGGCCTGGGCCTCAGCACCTCCCTTTGTGACTGGATCTTGAACTTCCTAACTCATAGACCACAATCAATAAGGCTAGGCAACAACTCCTTCTCCATGATAATCCTCAACACCGGTGCCCCACAAGGCTGCGTTCTCAGCCCCTACTATACTCCTTATACACCTATGACTGTGCGGCCAAATTCCCTTCCAATTCAATTTTCAAGTTTGTTGCTGACACCATCATGGTGGGTCGGATCTCAAACAATGACGAGACAGAGTACAGGAATGAGATAGAGAATCTGGTGAACTGGTGCGGCAACAGTAACTTCTCCCTCAATCCCAACAAAATGAAGCAGATTGTCATCGACTTCAGGAAGCATAAAGGACAACATGCTCCTGTCCACATTAATTGGGACAAAGTAGAAAGGGTTGAGAGCTTCAAATCTTTAGGTGTCCAGGTCACCAACAACCTGTCCTGGTCCCCCAATGCTGACACTATATTTAAGAAAGCCCACCATGCCTCTACTTTCTCAGAAGACTAAGGAAATTTGGTATGCCAGTTATGACTCTCACCAACTTTTACAGATGCACCATAGAAAGCATTCTTTCTGGTTGTATCATAGCTTGGTATGGCCCCTGCTCTGCCCAAGACTGCAAGAAACTACAAATGGTCGTGAACAAAGCCCAATCCATCTCGCAAACCAGTCTCCCATCCATTGACTCTGTCTAACTTCCCGCTGCCTTGGCAAAGCAGCCAACATAATTAAAGACCCCACGCACCCTGGACATTCGCTCTTCCACCTTCTTCCTTCGGGGAAAAGATACAAAAGTCTGAGGTCACGTACCAACCGACTCAAGAACAGCTTCTTCCCTGCTGCTGTCAGACTTCTGAATGGACTTACCTTGCATTAAGTTGATCTTTCTTTACATCTTAGCTGTGACTGGAACACTACATTCTGCACTCTTTCGTTTTCTGCTCTGTGAACAGTATGTTTTCTGTACATAGCGCAAAAGAAACAGTACTTTTCACTGTATGTTAATACATGTGACAATAATAAATCAAATCAAAATCAAAAATTCGAAACTGGCGGATGACGTAATCAACAATATTGTAAACTGTGAATTCAAAAGGACATAGACAGGTTGGTGGAATTAAGGGGCAAGTGGTAGATAAGATTTGATGCAAAGGTCTGAAGTAATTCATTTTGGTAGGAAAAATGCAGAGATAATATAAAGGGTAAATTTCTAAATGGAGTGCAGGTGCACTCATATACCCAGTGACCTGGGTATATGAGTGCACAAAGCATTGAAAGTGTAAGGACAGGTTGGGAGAGTAGTTAAAAAAAATTAGATGGCACCTGGGTTTTTATCAGGAGGAGCATAGAGTACAAAAGCAAGGGAGCTATGTTGAAACTGCATAAAACATTTGTTTTGCCTGAGCTGGAGTATTGCATCTAGCTCTGGGCACCACACTTTGGGAAGGGTGTGAAGGCATTAGTGAGGTGCAGAAAAGGTTCATGAAGATTATTAAATATACAGATTGGAGACATTGGAACTGGAGAAGGAAATGTTGAGAGAAGATTTGATAGAGGTATTAAGAATTCTGGGGGTGTCGGAAGAGTGCGTGGAGAGTAGACAGGGCAAAACTGTTCCCAATGAATTAAGAACTAGAGTCGCAGATTTAAAAGTGATAAGGCAAAAGAGGCATGGTGACATGAGAATAAACATTTTCACACAAGCAATAATTAGGATCTGGAATGCACTGTCAGAGACTATGGTGGAGACAGAGTCAATTGATGCTTTCAGGCAGGAATTGGATTATAATCTGAAAAGGAAGAATGTGCAGGTCTATGAGGAGAAGGTCTGAGGCAAGGTGAATAGCTCCTTTGATGAACAATAATATACACACAGGACAGATGGCCTCCTCTGTGCTGTAACCATTGATAATTGTGTGATTTGATTGATCTAAATCATGCATCTTCATAATTTAATTTTGTTTTATTTTCTATGGCTTTTGCTTGAAATTGCCAAAAAGAAGAGCTTTTTTGCCTCTTCTGTGCATGTGGTGAAACATCAAGTACATAGAAGAGATGAGACACTACAGTGCCAACTACAATTCTAGCTAACGCCTTCTCTAACAGTGAAAAATCCAAAGAAATGCAGAGGCCCATTACATTTCTATGGCAGAGCTCTGGCCAAAGTATTGATAAGTCTGTGAAGACAAAGGGCAGAAAGAAGTCTCAGAACACCAGCTTAAAGTCCAACAGGTTTATTACTTGGACTTTAAGCTGGTGTTGTGAACTTTTTTCTGTTTCCACTCCAGTCCAACGCCGGCATCTCCACATCAAGCCAAAGGGCCCCAGATAACTCTATTAATGGATGCAACATTCACTATCTTAAGAATCCAGACCATCCCCACCGATGCAGCTAGAACCTATAATTTGCCTTGTGGAGCTAAGCAAAGGCAGTCTAGTCATCTTCCATCAAGCAGCAGAAACTGCCTGATTCTCATCTTCACTGTTTCTGCTGGAACATCTCAACATTCAATATCAGTGCCTATGACAAGATTAATTCATCACCACATGCTTCTCTCGTTGTGGAAAGCAGCACTATACTGGAAAAGTGGATTACCGTGCATCAGCTTCAACCAGCTAACCTTGCTGAAGGAATACAGAATTAGACTTTTGATTTTGGATTCTGAACTCACACGAAACAACAATTCTTATTTTGCCTGTAGTCTTTGCCCTGAACCTTGCTGTTTCCTTATCTCAAGTTTATTGTGTGAATGTATAGGGGGCTACATTGTGAATACCCTATCTGCGTTTTGACTGTGTGTAAAATAAACTAACCATCTCATTTTAGGGTAACTTGAGTTTGCTGTGGGGTTATTAGTGGAGGATTTGATCACTCCATAACTGAAGAGCTTTGGAAAACATGCCACTATTTTTAAAAAGGTGAAAATCAACAATTTAAAACAAATCTTTCTGCTTCTAGACTGTGAAAAGAGAAATCAGAGTAGTTTAAATTAAACCCTCTCCTGTCCATAACGTGGGTCACCAAAGACATATGGAAAGCACACACCCTCATGGACAATGTCACAGCTGACACACCTGAAAGAAGAAATGCCTTTGTCAATAGAGTGCGGCTAATTACGACATCCAGATCACTGCCTTCAGCTAGACTCTTCTATCTGAGTCGGCTCAAGAAAATGGGTGCAGGTTACATTTTCTTTTGATGTGGCCATGAGAAAGAAGAATGCAATCTAACAGGTATAGACTTTGCTGTCATGAACTACCTTGTTTCTAAATTGACTTGCCTTTCCTAGAGATGTTCCTAAATGATAGCCTGATGGTGTTTAAACTCCTTCTGCACAGCAACAGGCAAGCAACTCTCATCTGTGTGTATGTCCCACTGTAACCAACCCTGATGAAGCCAAGGATAAATTCTGTGATGACCTCCATGCCTTGATTACTGCTGTGACAAAATCAGACAAACCAATCATTCTTGGTGATCTTATTGAAGGAGTTGATGCAGGTCAGCAGGTGTGGGAAGGGCTCATTGGGGGGAAAAAAAAACAATTGTAACATCAGTGCTCTTCCCTTGTGCGCTGAACATAAGATCTTAATCAGCAACACAGTTTTCCAATTCTTTACTCTCACAACAAGTTATCTTGGACTCACTCCCATTTCTCAACATTGGCATCTTGACTATGTTATCACGAAGCAGAGGATCAGGCAGGATGTATATGATAAAAGCCATATGCAACAATTACTGCTGGACTAATCACCATCTTATCATGTCAAAGATAAACATCAAGATTATCCCCAGGTGCCCCGAGAGCATAAAGGTCTAGAAGCTTTCAAAGTATCAAAGCTTAAACAGCAGTCATGAAGGAATCTCGCACAGAAAAACTTGAGAGTTGTTGTGTGCAGTAAAAGTAAATACACTCTGTATTGAAAGTTACTGGGTGATATTCGGGTATACAATGTACTCCAATGCTTCAGAGGCCCTAGCCCTGTCCCACATAAGCATCACCAAAAAAAATGAAGAAACCGATGGATAAGAAATATTGTCTCTGCAGGAATTACCGCAAAGATAAGTCATCACTCTCCAATCGAAATGCCTACCAAAACATCTGGAAGACATGGAAACATAGACTGCTGCCTCATAGCGCCAGGGACCTGGGTTCAATTCCCAGCTTCGGTCACTGTCTGTGTGGTGTTTGCACGTTCTCACTGTGCCTGTGTGGGTTTCCTCCAGGTGCTTCGGTTTCTTCCCACAGCCCAAAAGATGTGTTGGTTAGACGCATTGGCCATGCTAAATACTCCCTCAGTGTACTTGGGTGTTTTCACAGTAACTTCATTGCAGTAATAATGCAAACCTACTTGTGACACTAATAAATAATCTTAAACTAGATGTAGAAAATAGGAATGGAATGAGGCCATTTGGCCCTTTGAGCCTGTTCAGCCATTCATTATGATCAATGGTTGATCAGCCAACTCAACAGTTTTATCCCCACCCCCGTTTATTATGATCCCCTTTACCCCCAGAGCTTTGGACACTAAAGGACAATTTAACAAGGCCAATCCAGTCAACCTGCACATTCTTTTTTTAGCCTTTACAAACCACAAATCACAAAAAGACCTTACAAACGATAAGCGACAAAAGTATCAAATGCTTACTCAACCTTACCTGCTAATTTTTAAAAATTCAGTTATGGGTTGAAGGCGTGTTGGCTAACTACCATTTATTGCCCATCTCTAATTGCCATTGAGAAGATGATATAGATGAGGAGATCTGCAAGGTGGATTAATGGATTGACTGACTATGTGCCATGGTGAAGGATGCCATTCAAGTAGGCAAAGCAAAGAGGAATATAGTCATGATAGCAGACGGTATAATCATGAGGAAAGAGCCACAACCGAGAGCACAAAAAGGCTTTGTTGCCTGCCTGCTGCCAGGTTTAAGGACATTTCCTCATTGCTGGAGGGGAATATGATATAGGTAGAAACAGGAATGATCATCTGTTAACAAAAATGAGGAGCTAGGGACCAAATTAATATGCAAGGCATTAAAGGAAATGGCCAAAATCTTGCCATTGTTCATCCCTGTAGGATATTCCCATCCCACCATGGTGAATGGGGATTTGGCTGGCCACCAAGTTCTCTGACTTCACAGCAGTGGGAGTGTGGTATTAATGGCTGGTAAGATCACATCCCTTTGGATTGTAACCTGAGCCATGAGCAAATTGATGCAGGATTAGAGAACAAACACACAGCTCAAAGAGTGGTGTGGAAAGAATGCATTTCAATTCATGGGACACTAGTTTCGCTACTCAATGAACAGTAAGATATTCTCTTGGGATGGGCTCCATTGAATCTGGCTAACACAAATATCCTGGCCAATTGTATAACTAGGGCTTTAAGCTAAACATAAGAACATAAGAAATAGGAGCAGGAGTAGGCCATCTGGCCCTTCGAGCCTGCCCCGCCATTCAATAAGATCATGGCTGATCTGTCGTGGCTCAGTTCCACTTTCCCGCCCTCTCCCCATAACCCTTAATCCCCTCTCTTATCAAAAACCCATCAACCCGCTTCTTGAAAATATTTAGCGAGGCAGCCTCCACCACTTCAATGGGTAGAGAATTCCAGAGATTCACCACCCTTTGAGTGAAGAAGTTCCTCCTCAACTCTGTTCTAAAACGCCCCCCCTTTATCTTGAGGCTGTGCCCCCTAGTCCTACTGTCTTTTTTCAGTGGGAAGAGTCTCTCCACCTCTATCCTATCCATCCCATTCATCATCTTATACGTCTCTATGAGATCTCCCCTCATTCTTCTAAACTCCAACGAGTACAAGCCTAGTTTATTCAGCCTCTCCTCATAGTTCAACCCCCTCAACTCCGGTATCAGCCTAGTAAACCTCCTCTGCACTCCCTCCAAGGCCAAAATATCTTTGCGCAGGTGCGGCGCCCAAAACTGCACACAGTACTCCAGCTGCGGCCTCACCAATGCCCTATACAGCTGCAGCAAGACCTCCCTACTTTTATGTTCAATCCCCTTCGCTATGAAGGCCAGCATCCCATTTGCCTTCCTGACCACCTGCTGCACCTGCAAGTTTGAACAAAGGGGTGAAGGTGGGGAGGGTTTAGGTAAGGGGAGATTTAGAAATCGAACGAGAAAGGCTGAGGCATCAGAACAGTGAGCAATGTGGGTAAAAACAAGCAGAGGAAGAGAGTTTAACAAAATGTGCATCAGCAAATAAGGGCGCTGCAGAGAATAAATTGAAATTAAAGCTTCTTTGCTGGATGTGCGAAGGATCCACAATAAGATAGTTGAACTAGTGGACTAATGGCACAAACATAAGCAAATGATTTAGATTTAATAGTTATTACAGAGACATGTTACAAGGTGCTTAAGTGTGGGAAATAAAAATTCTCGGGTACAGAATATTTAGGAATGTACAATGGCTAAAAAGGATCACACAGCATCTGAAGATCATGAAGCCGAATCAGTTTGGGTGGAAATTAGGAATAGCAAATAGAAACCACTGGTGGGAGTAATGTACACACATTCAGGAGTGAGATGCATTATGGGGCAGTGAGATCTGATTTGCAGCAGAGCCACCAAGTCAGGTTTGGAAGTGGAGATTGGCAAAATTAGTTCCCATTGGAGACACTCAAGTTTGGTAAAACAGTAGAATCACCATTGCTGCTTGTAGTGAATGAACGGCGATTGTTTCAATGAATCGTTTTGAGAATGCCAAGTGAGACACAGGAGGAAGCTGTAAGCTTATGCAGAACGCAGTAAAGCCTTGGATAGTGGCTAGCAAGCAAGAGTGTTGAGGACGACTGAAGATTTGGGGTAGGAAAACGGGAGAGCAGATTACCTGCAGGAAGCAATGAAAGGAGGTATATGAATAGAAGAGAGGGCACTAAGAGGGGCAAATAGAAAAATTAAAAAAGAAGCAGCAGAAGTGGGAATAGAGTGATGGGCTGGACATGGGTAAAGAACCAGAGCAGCTGGGTGAAGCATGACTTCTCAATTCCTTGTACTCTTCCAACCTCCCCCTCTATCAAAAAGTCAAGTATATTAGGGCAAAATTTCCCTTCCTGCCCGTGACAGATTTTATGGCGGGCAGCACTGGAAAATTCAGAGAGAAGCCAAAAATTGGAAAGCTGCCTGTGGGAAAAGAATTTTGAATTTTCTCCTCGCCGCTTACATGGTGAACAAAAACAAGTCAGATTTCCTATTGATCAATTTACAAGCATTACCATTTCATAAATGCTTATTAAAAGTGCTACTCGCTGGAACCTTCTCAGTTGAACACCACACCAGCAGGACATTACATTATTTGAAATGTATTTCAGACCAATGTGACATACAGCTATCTGCCCTCATTATGTTCCTGACTTTGAGATGAGTGCAATGTTGAAAGTCGACTCTATCAGCACAGTTCCAGTGAGATGCTACACTGGTGGGGGGATGTAGGCTTGCTCCCTTCAATGGTTTACTCCAATGTCTGGGAGGGTGTTCTCTGGGGCTCAGGCAGAGTAGAAAATCAGACTAAAACCAAGGCTGTGAGTGGGGGGTGGGGGGGAGGAGAAAAGTGACAAAGAGGACAATGAGAAAAGATGGAATTGGGGAAAGGAGGAAGGAGACACAAAGGGACAGTGAGCAAAGGTGAAGATGCAGGAGGAAGCAGCTGGGAGGTGTGGGGCTTAATGGGCAAAGTTAGGATTGGAAAGGCTGGAGGAAGGAGACACAAGAGTAAAGGTGGGTTTGGAGCGGGAGGAGAAAGGAGATGCGGGGGACAATGAACAAAGGTGGAGTTGGAGAGGCTGAGGACGGAGACATGTTGATCAATGGGAAAAGGTGGGGGTAGAGAGGGGGCAGTAAACGATGACAGGCAGAGGGGAAACTAAGGGGTAAGTAAGCTGGAGCCTAACATTACGCAGACATAGTTGGAGGTAGAATGGGAACAAAACTACACAAATTGCAGGGGGTGGGTGAATTCAAGCAAACTGGAATAAGGAGTGGAGAGGTTTGTGTAGCCTAAAAGTCATGGAATCATACTGTGAAGAGAAGGTCCTTTGCCCATCAAGTCTGTATCAACAATATCTGCTACTAAAGGCTTGCTAATCTCATTTTCCAGCAGTTGTCCCATACCCTTGAATGTTATGATATTTCAAGTGTTCATCCAAATTTTTTTTTAAGGTTGTAAAGTTCCTGGCCTCAACTACCTTCCCAGTCAGTGCATTCCTGATTCCTACCACCCTCTGAGTGAAAAGGTCTTTTTCTCAAATCCCCTCTGCATCTCCTGCCCCTTGCCCTAAAATTATGTCCCCTCGTGATTGACTTGCAAAGAGACTCATGGAGGTGGTGGACAGGGAAGACTTGCACACGAGGGACAGGTTGCACATAAACTCATGGAAGTGGTGGTAGGGAGGAACACTGGCATCAGCAGTCAAGAAAGAATGGGAGAGCAAAGATAAAGAGAGATATAGTTTCTGTTATGGAGCCACGTAGTCAGGGTATGAAAGTGAAGTAAGTCCTGGGACTTCGTAGTCCATGTTACAAGGCAATACATGACACACACACGTTATAGTCCCTCTAAGGGAAGGGTAAGGGCTATCTGCTTAATGGGGGATAACACACAGCTTGGGATGCAGGGCGTGCTCACTGTTGTAATCTTGTTCCCCAGTCTTGTCTGGTTTGACTGCAGATAGGATGGTCAGGGTTAGGGAAAGCAGCTATAGCTTGTAAAGGGGGAAGAGTTAATATGGAGATGGGGATGGGCGCAGGGTGTGTTTGAATTTTTCTGGGTGAGGGGGATGACCATGCACAAAGCCTCAAGATGGAGAGGGGTGAGGTCTATAGTGGGAATGGGGACATCTACAGTTATGGGTTCAGGTGAGTGGTGGAAGCAGTTGGAATATGGGAAGGTATAACGATTGGATCCAGAATTACTGGAGGGGGCTAGAGAATAATGAGAGTGAGCTCTACCTATGCACCGTCGTGCTCCAGGAAGAGTAGGGGGACAGCAAGAGTAATGGAGGGAAGGTCAAAACTGGTCTCATAGTAAAATCTTTGGCTAGGTGAGGCAATGATCCATAATTAATATGGGAGGAACCCAGGGCTACACTCCATGACCCAGTTCAGGGGACAGCCTTAAATTGCTTGCACTCAAAACAATGAAATGGAATTAGAGCTGATTAAAAAAAGGTGAATATTTCCTTGGGAAGATTCCATTGTGCCTTTGCTTCTTTTGTGTTTTAATCAGAGATTACAAGAGTCATTGGCTGGACAGTACAGTTGCTCAGCATCAATATGGAGATATGCGAGAATGTTAAGGAGGGCAAGTGTCTAGGAAGCACAGGTGCCACATATGTGTAGGCTCATCAACAAAGCCTGTTATGTGCTTTATCCAATTAGAATTGATGATGGTCCAAAAGGCATCCAATCATTACAGATATTCAAGTTCAGTTTGATCAACATTAAGGATAATAGATTGCAGGAGTGGCTTTTGGTAAGGTCACACAATTCAGGAATGTGTCCAGAGCTCTCTCAGGGTCTGTGGGATTGATAAGTGTGATGATAGTGTGCCATTTTTCAGGCCTGTCTCCTCTTTATTTTGTTGTCCAAGTCAGTGACTCCTCTCATAATCTTCTTTTAAATGTGTTTAGGGAATGTGGTATGACTAGACCAGTATTTATTGCTCATCTCTACTTGCCCTGGAGAAGGTGGTGGTGAGCTGCCTTCTTGAATTGCTGGAGTCCCTGAGGTGTAGGTATGTCCACAGTACTGTTAGAGAGGGAGTTCAGGATTTTGTCAAAGTGACAGTGAAGGAATGGGTGATATATTTCCATCTTATTACTGACCCCACTGATATTAATTTGACTCTTGCTGCTTTTTACAGTAACCTTTATAAATTGGAACCCCTGTTGGATTGCACTGATGTCATTCTATACCTTGATGCCTTTTCTATACCTCCCCTGCTGTAAGTGTGCATGTAAATGCTCTATATTCATAGTACTTCCCTCTGCCCAGAGGGATCTGATGAGGGTGCCTTTTGTCTCCGCTCCTTTTTACCCTCGCAATAGAATTCCTGTCCATACCCTTAAAGTCATCAACACTACTAAAGGGTATCTAATGAGCTGGTGTGGATCAGCTTGTGTCCCTTGTATGCTGATGATCTCCTATAATGAAGCTATTGCCTGTATTGATGGTATAATGAATATTTTCAACACCTTTGACTCATTCTCTGGCTATATATTGGACATCAACAGAAGTGAGTGTTTTCCAACCAGTGTTATTCCCCCAGAAGCTTTCTCATTTCATATCTGTAACTGATTTTTGCAACTTGGGTATAACCATAACACACACAACACATATTTTTCACAAAATAAACTTTACAAACCTGGTCAACTAGAGAAGGTGGATTTACATCACTGGTTAAGTTGCTTCTTTCTCTAGCTGGTAGGATTCAATGTATTTTTTTTAAAAATCTGCCTAGGTTCTTGTTTCTTTCACAACGTCTCCCTATCTTTTACCATATCAGTATTTTGTTATGGTAAACAAATTGATATTAACATTTATCTGGGCTGGCAGCCCTCCAAGAGCCCTTAGTGATATTTCAGATAGGGGGAACGGGATGAACCTTTTAAGCAAGTGTGTGTTTTAAAAAAAAAGTTCTACGAGAGAGTGGGTGGTCCTAGATTTAATTTTAGATGACAAAGTGGGCAAGTTGTTTAAGTATCAGAGGGGGAACATTTTGCAGTGATAACAATCTTGAGTCTAATGGAGTTGTGATGGAAAGGACAAGGATGGGCCTAAAATCAAAATTCTAAACTGAGGAAGGCTGATTTTAACAAGATCAGATAGGATTTGGCTAGAGTGGATTCGGAGCAGACATTTTTAGGTGAACCTGTGACGTGACAGTGGGGCCACTCGAATAGGAAGAATGCAGGGCCAACATGTCCCAGTGAAGAAAAATTGTGAGCAACAATCCAGTGAACCCTGGACATTGAGGAATATACTTCATTGGATAAAGAGAAAAAGTGAGGCTTTTGGCAGACAATGAGGGCTCAAAACAGCAGAATTCCTAAACGAGTATAGAATGTGCAATAGGGAACTTAAAATGGAAATTGGGAGACCAGAAAGGAGACATGAAATGTTATTGGCAGGTAGAATAATGGAAAATCCTAAATTGTTTTACAAGTACATTAAGGGTAAAAAGATAACTGGTGAAATTGTAGGGCCCATCAAGGACAAGTAATTTATGTGTGGAGCTGGAGGACATAGGTAGGGTTTTAAATGAATACTTTGTGTTGATGCTCATCAGTGAGAGGTTGATGTAGGCATGGAAATCAGGGAGAGGGACTGTGATATAATTAAATAAACTAACATTGACAGAGAGGAAGTTCTGAGTGATCTGGCCTGTTTAAAAGTACATAAATCTCTAGGGCCAGACAAAATGTATCTGTCTGTTGAACAGGCAAGGGAGAAAATAGCAGGGGCGCTGCCAATAATTTTCAATTCTCCTCTAACGACAGGAGAACTGTAGGCTGCCAATGTGGTACAATTATTCAAGTATGGAAGAAGGGATAAACAAGGAAATACAGGTCAGTCAGTCTAACCTTCGTGGGGGGGGAACTATCAGAAGTAATTCTGAGAGACAGAATTAATCTGCATTTGGAGTGGCAAGGATTAGCCAAGAACAGTCAGCAAGGTTTTAAGGGGGGGGTCATGTCAAGCAAACGTGATTGAATTTTTGGAAGAGGTGACCAGGTGTGTAGATGATGGCAATGCATTTGGCGTAAACTACTTGTCCTTCAGCAAGGCTTTTGGTAAGTTCTCACATGGAAGACGGATATTGAAGGTAAGAGCCCACAGGATCTGGGGAAATTTGGCAATTTGGATCCAGAATTGGTTGAGTGGCAGGAAGCAGAGTGTGATAGGCTTCCAGTCAAATAAACACCCCTTGACTATGTCCAGAGGGTTCCTGCAGAGATGAGTGTTGGGGCCCTTGCTGTTTATGGTTTATGTAAATACATTAAACTTGAATGTGGGAGGGTTGATTAGTAAGTTCACATGATGGAAAAATTGATTGGGCTGTAAATAGTGAGGAGATAGCCTTAGATTACAGGCAGTTGTAGACGGGCTGGTCAGATGGGCAGATCAGTGGCAAATGATATTTGGTCCAGATAAGAACATAAGAAATAGGAGCAGGAGGAGGCCTTCTAGCCCTCAAGCCTGCCCTGCCATTCAATAAGATCATGGCTGATCTGAAGTGGATTGGTTCCACTTTCCTGCTTTCTCTCCATAATCCTTAATTCCCCTGGCTATCAGAAACCTATCTACCTGTGACTTAAATATATTTAGCGAGGTAGCCTCCACCACTTCAACAGGCAGAGAATTCCAGAGATTCACCACCCTTTGAGTGAAGAAGTTCCTCCTCAACTCTGATCTAAACTGCCCCTCCCTGCCCTTATCTTGAGGCTGTGCCCTCCAGTCCTGCTATCCTTTCTAAGTGGGAAGAATCTCTCTACCTCTACCCTATCTAGCCCCTTCATTATCTTATACGTCTCTATATGATCCCCCTCGGCCTTCTTAACTCCGAGTACAGATCCAGTCTATTTAGCCTCTCTTCATAGGCTAACCCCCTCATCTCCGGTATCAGCCTAGTGAACCTTCTCTGCACTCCCTCCAATATATCCTTCCGCAAGTGCGGGGTCCAAAACTGCACACAGTACTCCAGCTGCAGCCTCGCCAGTGCCCTGTACAGTTGTAGCAAGACCTCCCTACTTTTATATTCTATCCCCCTCGCTATAAAGGCCAACATTCGATTCACCTTCTTGATCACCTGCTGCACCTGCAGACTAGGTTTTTGCGATTCGTGCACAAGGACCCCCAGCTCCCTCTGCACCATAGCATGCTGCAGCTTTTTGCCTTTTAAATAATAATCCCTCCTACTATTATTTCTGCCAAAGTGGATAACCTCACACTTGCTAACATTATACTCCAGCTACCAGGTCCTCGCCACTCACTCAGCCTATCCAGATCCCTCTGCAGACTTTCCACACCTCCACGCAATTTGCTTTTCCACTCATCTTTGTGTCATCAGCAAATTTTGTCACCCTACACTCAGCCCCCTCCTCCAGATCATCTATATAAATGGTAAACAGTTGAGGCCCCAGCACCGATCCCTGTGGCACTCCACTGGTCACCAACCACCAACCAGAATAGCACCCATTGATACCAACTCTCTGCTTCCTATTAGACAGCCAATCCTCTATCCACGCTAACACCTTACCCCCAACTCCATGCACCCTAACCTTCTGTAGCAACCTTTTGTGAGGCACCTGATCAAATGCCTTTTGGAAATCTAAAAACACCACATCCACCAGTTCCCCTCTGTCTACCACACTAGTCACATCCTCATAGAAATCCAATAAATTTGTCAGTAAATAAGTGTGAAGTGATGCACTTGTGCAGGACAAACAAAGCAAGAGAATATGTGATGAATGATAGGACCCTGGGAAGCAGGGGGGATCAAAGGGACCTTGGTGTGCATATATACCAGTCCCTAATGGTAGCAGGACAGGTGGATAAAATGGTAAAGAAGGCAAATGGTATTTCTTGCCTTTATTAGCCAAGGTTTAGAACTTAAGAGCATGACGTTATGCTGGAACTGTATAAAATATTGGTTAGGCCACAGCTTGGGTATTCTACACAGTTTTGGAATCCACATGGATCTGATAACACTAGAAAGGCTACAGTGGAAATTTACCAGAATGTTACCAGGAGAGTTTTAGTTATGAAGAGAGATGGGATAGATTGTAGTTGTTTTCCTTGGAGCAGAGGAGATTGAGTGGGGACGTGATTGCGATGTATAAAATGATGAGGGGCACAGATAAGAATAGACAGGAATAAACTTGTCTCCTCACGAATGACTGGTTGGAGGAAGCCCTCCTTAGGGTCAACTCCACATGATCCTGCGCTTGGTTATGCTTCATTCAATTTAAAGTTCTGCACAGGATTCACTCTCCCAAGGCTAGAATCAGCAAGTTTTTCTTCAACACAAACAACAAATGTTACAGATGTTCACTTGGCCCTGCAGACCACATGTTCTGTTATGTTTGAAACTGGCTGCTTTTGGTATTCTTTTCTGTCTCCAAAGTTCTGCACTATGACTTTGATAGCCACATTTGGAGTCCCATTTGAACTAGGCAGTCTCACTCTGATTAAGGCAGATGTCATTGCATTCACTTCATTCATAGCCTGCAGACAGATTCTATTGTTTGGAGATTACCCAAGCCACCCACTGCTTCATGCTGGTTAGAAGACTTAATGTCTTTTCTTTATTTGAATAAGATTACATACTCCAAATAGGATCTACTGAGAAATTTTACTGTAGAAATCAACCTTTTGTTTCTTCCTTTTAAAGAGTTAATTATTGCTGACTGTTAGTTTAATTTTTTTTGTTTTTGCACAGTTTTTGTCTGTTATTTGTTTACTGTGAAGGTGGGGGGAGCTGCATTGTATTATACCTTGTTTATCTGTTTATTGCTTTTTGAAAACTCAAAGAATTTTAAAGGACTTGATACAGGAGTATACTCACTGGCACAATTTGCTGATGCTTCAGTGAAGACTTTCACACATCTTGACGTAACACAAGGATAGCAAAATACTCTCCAGTCAATTACATATCAGATGAATGTGAGAATCTCAAAGGGAAATGAACACCGAGGAGGAGCATGGCTCACCCTTACAGAAAGAGGGCACATAGATGCTTCTGCATGAGGCTTTCAAATGAATACACACCACGTTCATGAACAGCAAATATATTTAAAAAATTGCAAGGTATTTGTTTGAATTTATTGTCACATGCATTAACATACAGTGAAAAGTATTGTTTCTTGTGTGCTATACAGACAAAGCATATTGTTCATAGAGAAGCAAATGAGAGATTGCAGGTGTAATGTTACAGTTATTGCTAGGGTGTAGAAAAAGATGAACTCAATGCAAGGTAAGTCCGTTCAAAAGTCTGACGGCAGCAAGGAAGAAGCTGTTTTTGTGTTGGTTAGTATGTGACCTCAGACATTGATATCATTTTCCTGATGGAAGAAGGTGGAAGAGAGAATGTCCAGGGTTCAGAGTTAGAATACCTATGACCCAGAAGTGATTCAAAGCTTCTTAATCATTACTCATCTTGCCCATTATGTTTGGAGCACATACAAAGGACTTCTCCACTAAATCTTCTTTTCTTGACATTTTCATTAATTTCCCTCCTTGAATGTTATGATGTGCTCA
Source organism: Carcharhinus amblyrhynchos (assembly GCF_965287045.1). NCBI lineage: Eukaryota > Metazoa > Chordata > Chondrichthyes > Carcharhiniformes > Carcharhinidae > Carcharhinus > Carcharhinus amblyrhynchos. The sequence goes on along the minus strand of NC_137328.1, from coordinate 22,867,995 downwards.
TCCAGGTACTTTTAAAAGGATGTGAGGCAACTCTCCTCTACCACCCTCTCAGGCAGCACATTCCAGACTGTCATCACTCTTTGGATAAACATGTTTTTGCTCACATTTCCCCCTAAATCTTCTGCCCCTCATCTTGAAATTGTGTCCCCTCACAACTGGCCCTTCAACTAAGGGAACAGCTGGTCCTTATCCACCCTGTCCATGCCCCTCATTATATTGTACACCTCGATCAGGTCGCCCCCTCAGCCTACCCTGCTCTAACAAAATCAACCCAAGCCTGTTCAACTCCTCTTCATAACTTAAATGTTCCATCCCAGGGAGCATCCTGATGAATCTCCTCTGCATCCCCTCCAATGCACTCATATCCTCGCTAATATGTGGAGACCAGTACTCTAGTTATAGCCTCACCAAAGTTCTTTATAACTCCAACATGAAATAGCAGTTGAACAAGTACTTCGGATTTGTCTTCACTAAGAAGGACACAAATAATCTTCCTGAAATACTAGGGGACAGAGAGTCTAGCATGAAGGAGGAACTGAAGAAAATCCTTATTGTTCAGCAAATTGTACTGTGGAAATTGTTGGGATTAAAGCCTGATAAGCCCCCATGGCCTGATTCTCTACATCCCAGAGTAGTGGTCCTAGAAATAATAGATGCACTGATCATTTTCCAGCATTCTGTAGACTCTGAAAGAGTTCCAAAGGATTTGAGGGTAACTAATATAACCCCACTTTTTTTAAAAAGAGGAAGAAGTCAGCAAATTATAGATCAGTTAGCCTAACATCGGTGTTGGGGGAAATCAACTATGAAGGATATCATAACTGAACATTTGGAAAGTGGTGACAGGATTAGTTCAAATCAGGAGGAGAGATTCACGAAAGAGAAATCGTGCTTGACAAATGTTCTGGAATTTAAGATGTGACCAGCAGAGTGGACAAGGGTGAACCAGTGGATGTTGTATGTCTGGACTTCCAGAAGGCTTTTGATAAGATCTCTCAACAGATGAGTGAGCAAAATTAAAGTTCATGGTATTGGGGGGTAATATATTGACATGGATAGAGAACTGGTTGGCAGGGAGGATGTGGAGATGCCAGCGTTGGACTGGGGTAAACACAATAAGAAGTCTGACAACACCAGGTTTAAGTCCAACCGATTTATTTGATAGTAAACTCACAAGCTTTCATCAGGTGAATGAAGAGTTCTGGCCTCAGACAGCATATGAAGAACACCATCCACCAGGTACACGGTACATACTCTTGCAACTTGGCCAACGTTGTCTACCTGATGCATTGCAAGAAAGGATGTCCTGAAGCATGGTACATTGGGGAGACCATGCATACGACAACGGATGAATGAACATCACTCGACAATCACCAGGCAAGACTGTTTGCTTCCTGTTGGCGAATACTTCAGCAGTCATGGCCGTTCAGCCTCTGACCTTGGGGTAAGCGTTCTCCGAGGCAGCCTTCACGACAGCGCAGAGTTGCTGAGTAGAGACTGATAGCCAAGTTCTGCACACATGAGGATGGTCTCAACAGGGATCTTGGGTTCATGTCGCACTATCTGTAACCCTCGTGACTTGCTTGGGTTTGCAAAACCTCACTTACTGTACTGTCTGGAGACAATACACATCTCTTTAACCTGTGCTTAATGTTCCTTCCACTCACATTGTCAGCCACTTTAAGACTTGACTAGCAGGTTAGGTGTAAAGATTCACATTCTAATCAGTAATCTGTAAACTGTTTGTGCTGTTATATGCTCTGTCTGAGGCCAGAACTCTTCATTTACCTGACGAAGAGGTAAACCTCGAAAGTTTGTGAGTTTACTATCAAATAAATTGGTTGGACTTAAACCTGGTGTTGTCAGACTTCTTACTGACAGGAAGCAGAGTGTGGGAATAAACGAATCCTTTTCAGAGTTGTAGGCAGTGACTAGTACCGCAGGGTTCAATGTTGGGACCCAACTGTTCACAATATACATTAATGATTTGGACAAAGGAATTGAATGCAATACCTCCAAATTTGCAGACGACACTAAACTAGGTGGCAGTGTGTGCTGTGAGGAGGATGCTAAGAGGCTGCGAGGTGACTGGGTTAGGCTGACTGAGCAATGCAATACAATGCGGATAAATGTGAGGTTAACCACTTTGGTGGCAAAACCAGGAAGGTAGGTTATTTCTGAATGGCAGCAGTTTAGGAAAAGTGGAAGTGCAATATGACCTGGGTGTTATGGTGGAACAATCACTGAAGGTTGGCATGCAGGTACAGCAGGCGATGAATAAAGCTAATGGCATGCTGGCTTTCATAGCAACAGGATTTGAGTAAAAGAATAAGGATGTCTTGCTGCAATTATACAGGGCCTTGTTGAGGCCACACCTTGAGTATTGTGTGCAGTTGTGGCCTCCGAGTCTGAGGAAGGACATCTTGCTATTGAGAGAGTCCAGTGAAGGTTCACCACACTGATTCCTGGAATGGCAGGACTGACATATGAAGAGAGATTGGATCAACTGGGTTTTTACTCACTGGAATTTAGAAGAATGAGAGGGGATTTCATAGAAATATATAAAATCCTGATGGGACTGGACAGGCTAGCTGAGGGAAGAATGTTCTCGATGTTGGGGAAATTCAGAGCTGGGGGTCACAGTCTAAGAATAAAGGATAAGCCATTGAAGACTGTCATGAGGAAGAACGTCTTCACTTGGAGAGTTGTGAACCTGTGGTATTCTCTACTACAGAAACCAGTTCATTAGATATGTTCAAGAGGGAGCTGGACGTGGCTCTTGTGGCTGAAGGGACCAAGGGGTCCTTGTGCATGAGTCGCAAAAACCCAGCTTGCAGGTGCAGCAGGTGGTCAGGAAGGCAAATGGGATGCTGGCCTTCATAGCGAGGGGGATTGAATATAAAAGTAGGGAGGTCTTGCTGCAGCTGTATAGGGCATTGGTGAGGCCGCAGCTGGAGTACTGTGTGCAGTTTTGGGCACCGCACCTGCGCAAGGATATTTTGGCCCTGGAGGGAGTGCAGAGGAGGTTTACTAGGCTGATACTGGAGTTGAGGGGATTGAGCTATGAGGAGAGGCTGAATAAACTAGGCTTGTACTCGTTAGAGTTTAGAAGAATGAGGGGAGATCTCATTGAGACGTATAAGATGATGAATGGGATGGATAGGATAGAGGTGGAGAGACTCTTCCCGCTCAAAAAAGACAGTAGGACTAGGGGGCACAGCCTCAAGATAAAGGGGAGGCGGTTTAGAACGGAGTTGAGGAGGAACTTCTTCACTCAAAGGGTGGTGAATCTCTGGAATTCTCTGCCCGTTGAAGTGGTGGAGGCTGCCTCGCTAAATATTTTTAAGAAGCGGGTTGATGGGTTCTTGATAAGAGAGGGGATTAAGGGTTATGGGGAGAGGGCGGGAAAGTGGAACTGAGCCACAACAGATCAGCCATGATCTTATTGAATGGCGGGGCAGGCTCGAAGGGCTAGATGGCCTACTCCTGCTCCTATTTCTTATGTTCTTATGTATGAAGAGAGTGGGAGTGGGATGCTGAAAGTGCATGATCAGCAATGATATTGAATGGTGGTACAGGCGTGAAGGACAGAATGACCTTCTCTGTACCTTTTTCCTACGTTTCTATATTTAAAATAATGACTTCCCTGCTTTTGTAATCTATGCTTGTTCTAAGTGGTTGCTAAATCACTACTTGCCTATTCACTACTTTTACTAGAACTTCACTCTTGTTTACACTTGAAAAAGCTCACTCTACTCCCCTATTTTGTAAGTTGAATTAATTTGTACATTGGGGTTTTATTTATTTTAAAACACTTTGTCTTTAATATAAACAAAGCTTAAATAGAAACAAATGCAGTTTTTCTGAATCTAAGTGATTCACCACCAGTTTAATACCTTTGTATTTCCCTCAAGGGACAATCTCAAAGATGACAGGAAGATAGTTTAAGGCTTTATCCAACCACTGTGTAAACAACATTCCTGCAGACCAGCCTGTCCTGCTCTCTATTTTCTTCTTGCTTATTATGGCATACAGATAGCAAAGGAATCCATCACACTTGGACTACTGAAACTTGCAGCAACTTCAGGGTTGGAAGATATCTTGTATCTTGGATGACTTTTTGTCAGGAATGCAGAGTGCTGTGGGTGAAATTGTTTTCCTTTCTGAATTGACTGAAGTGTAAGGTCTTGGCCTTTCTTACTTTTTTTTGTTCAAATAAACCATCACAAAAAATGTTTATCTTGTCGTACTCAATTGTAAAGAAACTGTGAAAGTAATGACACTTTGAACTTTGTCTCTGAATAGACACTCTGGTTCATGTTTCTGACACACAAATCAAAGAGGAAATAAAACTGAGCACATTCTGTGCCCAATAAAAACCTCTAAAATAGTCATAGCCTGTCAGTGTAACAAAAAAGTGCAATTAGGTGATTCATGCAGTTTTTTTGATCACCCCTGGTTAATTGTTATTCATGTATAATAAATACAAGGCTTTTTATCAGATTTTAGTCAATTTTATAAGGCTTTGGCATGAGACAAATCAGTATTTACAGCCCAACTCTATGGTCCTCAGAACACCTCTTTAATTGGTTTAGATTAATTGTGAGATTAGTCTGTTGGCTAATTTCAGATAAATTAATACACAAAACACATGCTATTGCAAAGATGAATAAATTTGTGAACTCCCTTTTCTTATCTTGTGAGACTATTTACAATATTTAAATTGTAATCTTCCCTTTTCTCTGCTCCTTCATTTCAATGGCATTCTAGTTATTTAAGTGAGATACTAAATAGTTGAAAAGGAAAACTTAAGATTCTGGCTACTGTTTCTCCCTGTAACAGCGCTAACTAAATGGTTTCAGTGAATTGTAAACAGCATACCTTTTTAACAGTGATGAATAGTCAAATGCTTTACCATGATGAGGTAGGAAACAAAAATATATAAATCTGGCTTCAACAGTGCAATGGGGATAGAGTCTGTTTTTAAAATTCATTGCTTTCCAAGGGGTTGGGAAACACTAAATTGAAAAGCAAGTGGGAGTTGCTGGCTCCATTCATTGCTGTGGCTTCCTCTGACACCTAAGTATATCACCAAGTTTCAGTTTGTCAAACGTGAGCTCACTGCATTCATTGTCTCCCCTTTAGTTTCAATGGTTTCTGTTGGAGTTTTTTTTCAGAAGCTGAGCATTGCATTAGCTAAAGTTAAGCTCAAAGACTCACAACCACAGTATACTGGTGAAAGATGTTCTTTATTGACCAATGCATGCTAGGAGAGATCCAACACTTCTCTGAAATTACATCACGTCGGCTATACAATTTCCAAAAGACATTTTGCCTGCCTTCTGGCTCATGATGAGCCAATCATCATTAGTACGAGCCAATCATCATTAGTACAGGTCAATCATCATTAGTAAATGTCATATACCTTGGGCAATTACTAATATTCTCTGACAACATGGGTACAATTAGTTCTAGTGGTTTCTGCCTGACTTTCCCATGGTCCTCTGTTCTGAACTCATATCTGGTTTAATACTCTGCCTATTCATTAAGCTGTCTAGAACCACTAGCTTGTCCTTGCTCAATGAATTTCTCCTTTCCACTAAGCTGTTTGGTACCCATACTGGTAAGAGCTATGCTTCTACGGGTATGTTGTTATAAGGCACGTGGTTCACCTTCCTGACCATTTCCCCATGCTGCCTTAGAACCCTAAGCCATTAACTAAGATGTATGCCTGTTCAATAATAGACTTTCAAAAATACATGGGTGGCATGGTAGTACAGTGGTTAGCATTGCTGCTTCATAGCTCCAGGGACCTGGGTTCGATTCCTGGCTTGTGTCACTGTCTGTGTGGAGTTTGTACATTCTCCTCGTGTCTGTTTGGGTTTCCTCTGGGTGCTCCGGTTTCCTCCCACAGTCCAAAAATGTGCAGGTTAGGTTGATTGGCCATGCTAAAAATTGCCCTTGGTGCCCTTAGAGGGATTAACGGATAAATATGTAGGGATATGGGGGTAGGGCCTCGGTGGGATTGTGGTCGGTGCAGGCTCGATGGGTCCAATGGCCTCTTTTTGCACTGCAGGGTTTCTATGATTCTATGATGTTTAGATTTTCTAATTGTGGTTATGTTTCTATGCAGACAGTACTTACGTAAAATATGTATAAGGCAGTCTGTGATTCTTACCCTAAGCTAATGCACTCTGTTCTAATAGTCTTTATTGCTGTTTTCAATCCCAGAGTATTTTGAAGTCCTCTAACAGTCTCCTTCTGCCTCTAGCTCTGATGTCTGAAATGTTCCCACAGGCCACCCTGGCCAACGTTCATCCTATTGAGTCACAATGGCTAACCTTTCTTCTCAAGCGCGATGGCCAACCTATCCTTTCTGATTGGGGGGGAGTGACCCAAGATGCTCCAACTGTGGCCACCTGCTGATTTTTCTATTTCATCCTCTGGGCAACCTGTCAATTTGGCTTGATGGCAAATGGATCAAAAAAGTTAATCATGTCCTGCTGTTACTTTTGAGCAGATCCTTCCACGTTCTTGGCGTTTCTGAGTTCTTCAATTCTTTTCAGCCTAACCCACATTCTCCTTATTTAATTTGATTTATTATCAAATGTATTGGTACTCATGTATTGATTCTTGCATGCTGTACAGACAAAACATACCACTGAGTACATAGGGAAGAAAAAGGAGAAGGTGCAGAATATAGTGTTACAGTCATAGCTAGGGTGTAGAGAAAGATCAGCTTAATACATGGTCGGTCCATTCAAAAGTTTGATGGCTGCAGGGAAGAAGCTCTTCTTGAGTCATTTGGTCAGATATTTCTATAATTTTCCCAATAGAAGAAAGTGGAAGAGAGTATATCTGGAGTGCGTGGGGTCCTTGGTTTGTTGGCAGTGGAAAGTGTAGACAGAGTCAATGGATGGGAGGCTGGTTTTCATGATGGAGTGGGCTATGTCATTTCTTATGGTCTTGGTCAAAGCAGGCCATACCAAGCTGTGATACATCTAGAAAAGATGCTTTGTATGTGCATCTGTAAAAATTGGTGAGAATCATAGTAATGTGCCAAACTTCCTTCACTTCCTGAGAAAGTTGAGGAGTTGGTGGCTTTCTTAACTATACTGTCAGCATAGAGGGATCAGGATAGGTTGTTAGTAATCTGGAAACCTAGAAACTCAAAGTTCTCAACCATTTCCACTTCATCACCGTTTACGTAGACAAGGGCATGTCCTCCACTATGCTTCCTGAAATCAATGACTATCTCCTTTGTTGTACTGACATGGAGGGAGAGATTATTATCAGCACACCATTTTATCAGATTCTCTATCTCTTTCCTGTGCTATGCCCTGTCATTGTTTGAGATCCGACTGACTAGAGTGGCATCATTAGAAACTTGAAAATTGAGTCTAAGTGGAATTTGGCCATACAGTCATAAGTGTATAAGGAAAATAATAAGGGTTTGAGGATACTGCCTTGAGGGACACTGCTCTTGAGGATAATCGTGGGGGATGTGTCATTGCCTATCCTTACTGATTTCAGCCTGTGAGTTAGAAAATCTAGGGTCCAGTGGCAGAAGGAGGAGCCGAGACCTAGGCCATGGAATTGGAGATGGGTTTTGTTGGGATAATGGCATTGAAGGCTGAGCTGTAGTCATGGTCATTGGTACAAAAGCAAGAAATCATGATGAACTTTCATAGATTATTGCTGAGTGCTAAGTTTGTGAAATGTGTTCAGTTCTGGGTAGCACACTTTATAATAACGATGTCACGGTCTCGGTGAGGGTGCAGAGGACCTTTACTATATCGCCAGGTGGTGAAGGATAGAGCTATAGTCAATCTTTAGACACTTTTGCATTTATAAATATTTGTCTCCTAACCCAACAACTGCACTCAACACCTAAATAACAAGGACATTGATGTCAGACTCCTAATTATTGATTACAGTTTAGCCTTCAACACTATTGTTCCCACAAAACTCACCCCTTGGCCTGGGCCTTAACATCTACCTCTGCGACTGGATCCTGAACTTCCTAACTCACAGATGACAATCAGTTAGAATAGGCAACAACACCTCCATGATCATTCTCAACACCGGTCCCCCCACAAGGCTGTGTTCTCAGCCCCCTACTATTCTCCTTATACACCTATGACTGTGTGGCCAAATTCCCCTCCAATTTGATTTTCAAGTTTGCTGAAGACAACACTGTAGTGGGTCAGATCTCAAACAATGACAAGACAGTACAGGAATGAGATAGAGAATCTGGTTGTGGCAACAATAATCTCTTCCTCAATGTCAACAAAATGGAAGAGATTGTCATCAATTTCAGGAAGCATAAAGGAGAACGTGCCCCTGTCTACATCCACCGGGGTGAAGTAGAAAGGGTCGAGAGCGTCAAGTTTTTACGTGACCATATCACCAACAACCTGTCCTGGTTCTACCATGCCGACACTAATAGTTAAGAAAGCCCACCAATACCTCTACTTTCTCAGAAGACTAAGGAAATTTGGCACATCAGCTATGACTCTCATCAACTTTTATAGATATGCCATAGAAAACATTCTTTCTGGTTGCCCAAGACCACAAGGGACTACAAAAGTCGTGAATGTAGCACAATCCATCATGCTAACCAACCTCCTATACATTGACTTTGTCTACAATTTCTACTGCCTTGACAAAGCAGCCAGCATAATTAAGGAACCCAAGTACCCTGGATGTTCTCTCTTCCATTGGGAAAAAGATATGAAAGTCTGCGGTCACATACCAATGACTCAAGAACAGCTTCTTCCCTGCTGCCATCAGACTTTTGAATGGATTTACCTTGCATTAAGTTGATCTTTCTCTACGACCTAGCTATGACTGTAACACTATATTCTGTACTCTTTCCTTTCCTTCAGTATGCACTGCCTGTATAGTGGGCAAGAAATAATACATGTGACAATAATAAATGAAATGAAATCAAAAACTCCTGTTTGCCCATGTATTTACTATAGGGGCATCAATGAATCACCAGATAATGCTCACAACCTGCATATAATTAAACACAGTTTATATATAATTCATACCTAGAATAATACCAGGCACGAGGGACTGCAGTTATGAGGAAAGTCTAGAGAAGATGGGATTGTTCTACTTAGAACAGATTCAAAATCATGAGCAGTTTTGAGACTGAAGACCTTGCCTATGCTGGCAGGATTGGTAACCAAAATATAAGTCTATGATAATTAGTCCAGAATAGGAAGATTGGAAGATGGAATATTTTTTATATGCAATAAGGTGTTATGAAAGGCATTATCTGAAAAGATGGTGAAAGGAGACTTAAGAGTAGGTTTTAAAAGACAATTGGATGTAGAAGGCCTGATTTTTGCTTCAGGCCCTTCCCCCTCTTTCAGATTTGGGCCTGGAGGAGGTCAGGTGTAGATATGGGTGGTTCCTGTGCTAGGCCCAATAAAAGGGCCCTTATCAATGTTGTCCCTGGCAAAGCCACTGAGAGGACTGGGAAAAGAACTCTGACCGCTGTACTCTAAGTATTGTAGATGTAACTGATCATTGAAACATTGTTGCCCTTTGTGCACTCCTGCATTAACTGCATTCCCTTAGTGTAGCCAAGAACCATTGCTGTGTACATTGTTCCACACCAGGGTTGACAGTCTACCCTTTCTTCTGAGCATCCAACTGCACAAATCCTTTGCTGTTCGTTCCTCAAAGTCCCTCACTTTTAAGAAAATCTCATTCAGCTGCTCACAGAGCTCTACAACTTCCACAGTAGCATGTCTCAACTGTACTATGGCCCTCTGAAACCATTATACCTATCCCAATGTATTCACCTTCAGTCAAGACAATAACTGAGCATCCTCATCATCCTCAGAAACACCGCAAAACAATCCATGAAAGCACATCCAAGACTTTGAGCCCTAGCTGCGTCGGTGAAGTGGAACATGGCTTGCCACTCTGTCACTTGTCATGCAATACTCAGGTAACCAAGCCTGTGCTATAGGCACAAATGTGTTATGCTTCTTACAATGGTGACGTGAATGCCAATGGATACGTGTGCAGCGTTGCGATCCAAGCTGTTCCCTGCTATTACAGGCTTCTGTGGCTGAACCCTCCCCCACCAGTCATTGTTGCAGAGTGGCAGTGTGCCCCCCACCTGATTGGCAGTCCCCCTATCTGGCCCCAACCTTCAAGTTGGCTCTGACCCCTGTGGCCTCCCCTTTGGCATTCTCTGATGCCTGGTGTGCACAGCTGGTGTGTCAGGCTGGCAATGCCATGTGCCCAGTGGCAGGGTGCCAAGCTGATACTGCCCAAGGGGAATCTCCCTCTGCTTCTGATTCCCCCAAGGGACCTCAATGGCCTCTGGTTTTACCTGCGAGGCCATCATGATATGTCCACTTTGATGGGAACCATACATGATCCTCGCCAGAGAGAACATTCACAGGCAAGCCCACAAAGTGAGCTCGGATGATTCTGTCCTGGGGTCACGTGTAATATTTAAATTCTGTTTTAGGATGCAAAGCCGATCGCCCCAGATGTCCGGTGCCAGTAAGTTCATGAGAGACAAGAAACTGGGTGTGAACCTGATTTCTCAGTTCTCTTGTGATCTTACCAGCTCACCTCGCATATCGGCCAATGGGAGGAAAAGATAAAATCGCAGCCATAGAATCATGATGATCTACAGCATGGAAATGGCCCTTTGGCCCATCGTGTCTGCAGCAGTCAAAAAAACCCATCCAACAAATCTAATCTCATTTTCTAGCACGTGCTCGTAGCCTTGTATGCCTTGGAATCACAAGTACACATCTAAATACTACTTAAATGTTACAAGGGTCTCTGCCTCCACCTCCCTTTCAGGCAGTGAGTTCCAGATTAAGGGTTAAAACATTTTTCCTCACATCCCCTCTGATTTCCTGTCCCTTACCTGGAATCAATGCCCCCGGTCATTTATTTCTCCCTCCACCAAGGGGGAAAGTTTCTTCTTGTCTATTCTATCTATGCTCCTCACAATTTTATACGTCTTAATCATATCCCTACCTCCCCTCCCCTCCCCTCCAGTGTCCTCTGCCCTAAGGAAAACAATGCCTGTCTATCGAATTTCCCTTCTTAACTGAAACTCTCCAGCCCAGTAACATCCAGGTAAATTTCCTCTGCAACCTTTCCAGTGCTATCACATCCCTCCTACATTGTAGATTCCAGTACTCTAGCAGTGGTTGAACAAATGTTTTACATATTTCCAGCATTATCTTGCTGCTCTTAAACTCTATGCCTCACCTAATAAAGGCAAGTGTAACATATAGCTTCTGTGATTTAAGTGTATAAATTATATTATGGGTTTGAGATGTAGACTGCCTCTTTAGGAGTGTGGCTCAAGTAATCCTTGGGAAATTAGCTCCTGCTGGTGTGGGACCCTGTTGGGCAGCCTTCGACCCGACTGTGAATCAGTGCACATATTAAATATAGAGCTTCACTGAAGAAAGATCTACAGTGTGGAAGAAGCCATTCAGCCCATCAAGTCTGAACCAACTCTTCAACAGAGTATCTTGCCCATGCCCTATCCTGATGACCCCACACACATTTCCCATTGTTAATCCATTTAACCTACACATCTTGGGACACTAAGGAGCAATTTAGCATGGTCAATCCATCTAACCTGCATAGCTTTCTAGCTATCAAGCCTACAACATGATGCTTTATGCACCTTTTTTCCACAGGGGCATACATAATACCTTCTTTACCTCTTTATCCACCTATCCTACCTTAAGGGGATTGGAGTACATGCACACCAATGTCCTGATCCCCGATGCTTCCCAGTGTTCTGCTGTTCATCATGTATTCCCTTCCCTTGTTTGTTCTGCCCAAGTGCATCACATCAGATGTATCTGCATTGAATTCCATGCCACTGATCAGCTCATCTATATCCTCTTGTAAGGCTATTCTCCTCTTAATTTACCACACCACCAATTTTCTTACCATCGGTGAACTTACTGATCAACCCTTGTTTGTTCAGGTCTAAATTATTTATATAAACCACAAACAGCTAGGGCCCCAACACTGGTACGTGTAGGACCTCCTGGACACAGGCTTCCAGTCAAATAAGCTCCTCTTGACCAGTCACTTTCCATGGTTGACCTTTGAGAAGGCTGCTCTGCAAGTGGTGACCTCGGATACAGGTTGATCCGAGGCTTCTGGGATGGAGGGCATGCTCTCGCTGACCACTTGCTCAAAAAATGCATAAAATGCATTGAGCTCATCAGGTAGGGGTGCTCTGGTGCTGGTGATTTTACTTGCCTTCATCTTGTAGCCTGTTATGTCTTGCAGACCTTACCATAGTTGACGGGGTCTGTGTGGCTAGCCTGGGATTCTATCTTGCTCCGGTATCTTTTGGCATCTTTGAAAGATCTCCTTAGATTGTATCTGACTTTCTTGTATAGATCAGGGTCACCTTACTTGAATACCTCAGACCCAGACTTCAGCAATCAGCGAATGTCCCTGTTTGGCCATGGTTTCTGGTTGGGAAACACACAGATACTTAGGGATGATAAGTGAACAGGACTTGGTGTGATAAGCAGCAGAGATTCAGTGATCTCAGTTTATGTAGGGTGTAAATGGGAGGCTTCCAATGACTGCATTGGAATAGCCAAGTTGAGAGATAACAACAAGTTCGTGGACTCAGATCGGCTGATGAATCGTACCCAGTTGGACTTCAGCCATGTGGAGATGGAAATCGATGGTCTGAGTGATGCCGGGAAATGTTGTCAGAAGCTCAATAAGATTGTGAAAAGTTTGGTTTGGTCTCAGATGGTTAACAGGGAAGTTAGACTAAAGAATGGTGTGTGTGGCAGGATTGAAGACAAGCTTTCATCTTCCCAATATTTATTTAAAGGAAGTTTCTGCCTGCATTCCATTTAGTGGGTGTGGGATAATCACATTATGATTCTTGTGTCATTGTTGGGGATTATCCAGTTTAGCGCCTTATGAATCTTTTATTTTAATTGGCAATGTTGATGTTCTGTAGAATGTTCCACACAGCATGGTGTTTCGAATGACTGTGTGCAAAAGATAAGGATACAAAGATAATCAAAATACTTTACTTTAACTAATTTTGCTTTTGCCAACTTCCCTTATTTGGCCATGTGATTCATGACTGTCTAGATTCCTTTCAGTTTGTTTTAATTTGGCTTGATTTGTGCAATGCTCCTGGAGAAGGAGTACGCACAATAATGAAAAAATCAGTTAAAAGACTGAAGAACCCCAGGCCACAGTAAGCCAGCCAAATTAACTGAAAGAGGCAAGGATGGGGAAAGAATGAAAGACGATTGCCAAAATAACAGGTCTGGTCCAAGCTACAAACATGTGAAAACATCTTCAGAATGTGGTTATTATGGGAATTCAAAGCCTCGACTCCATCCAGTCTGCTTGCTGGAATACCTCAAGAAAAGATAGAGAATAAGTAAGCAGTTAAATGTCTGGGTGTTTTTACAAAGGAAACAGAAAGCAAAACAGACCTGATAAACTAGAATTTCTACTGTGCTCCAACCAATTCCGTTTCTCAAACCACATGTGAGGCTTTGGCTATTTATCTTGTTAAACATAGGTATCCGGTCCCTGTGAATGCCCCAGGGCTAGTCATTTCTCCCAGTGGGAGTTCTCAACATTCAGGTAAAAGATCTATTCACAAGTCTACCGAACATACCATAGTGAGTGCCGGTGGTGGATGATTTTTGATGTTGGCCCCTCTGTCTGATCTGCAGGCAGGTATGGCCTTTTGTATTTTGTTGTGAAGTATTTTTGCCACCGTGTTCTGACCCTTTGCTGGGTGGTCCTTCAATTATTTGTCAGTAAATGTCATGAAATATGAGACATCTACAATCATCAGTCTTCAGAGTCGTGTTACTTCTGTCAGTACAAAATAGTCGACGTGCTTCAAAACTTTTGAACTGTGACAGTATCTTGTCTGCTATCACTATTGTTTTGGTGTTGGATCTAGTCTACTGTATATGCTGGAAGGAAGAATGTACAACACATTACAGAGGTACGTAAGGATTTGGCTAAAGATACTACCAGCATTTTCAAAGCATGTAATCTACTGTTGGAATTAATTTGTTTCCCCTAGCTGCTGGAAGGCTAAATCATTTGTCTATCAATCTATCTATCTATCTACCATGTTAATTGGAAATAATTATAGCTAATACATTGGGCAGAAACTGTTGATGTAAAATCATGATGGACTTGCAAAATTGAAAGGAGCAGCTGTGGTGCACAGTAATGGAAAATGTGGCAGGCAGAACTGACTCAAAGCAAAAGCCCTCAAAGAATTATTCACAACTATTAAACACCACTTGATTGAAAACGTGCCACACAAGCTAAGAGTCACATCTTTGGTTGAGGAGAGAACTGATTGTATGTGATCAGGATTGTGTACATTTACACAGCAGGTGCAAATCCATGTGTTTGTTCCCGTGTCTTAAATCTTGATTTGACTCCTGATTTTCATAAAACTTAATTTTTTATAATTTGCTGCAAAAATATTAGCCACAGCATAACATTGTAATAATTTCTCCATGTAAGACAAGTAGTGTGATTTGCTGTGGGTGTTGTTAGCCAGGCCAGCATTTATTGCCCATTGCTAATTTCCCTTAAGAGATTGGTGATAAACCAACCTCTTAAAACCCTGCAGTCCATCCATATACCCACAGTACTGTTGGGGAGGGAGTTCCAAGATTTTGTCCCAGAGACAGTGAAAGGACAACATATAATTCCAAGTAGGATTGTGTATGATCTGGAGGGGAACTTGTAGTTGGTGATGTTTGCATGCATTTGCTGAACTTATAAGTTGTAGAGATTGTGGGGTTGGAAGATTCTGACAAAGGATTCTGGTGAGTTCCTGCAGTGCATTTTGTAGATGCTTTACACTGCTACCCTGTGTTGATGGTGGAAGGTGTAGATGTTGAAGGTGATGGATAGGGTGCCAGTCAAGCAGCCTGCTTTGTCCTGGATGGTGCTGTGTTTCTTGAGTGTTGTTGGAGCTGCATTCATGCACACAAGTGGAGACTATTCTATCACACTCCTGGTTTATGCCTTGTAGATGGTGGACAGGTTTTGGAGAGTCAGGAGGTGAGTTATTCACCTTAAAGTGTCATGGAGAGAGTTTGTATAAACTGAATTATATTTCTAACCTCAGATCCTTATTCTCATTCATTCTGTCTTCACTGACCTATTGACTCTGGATCCAGAAACATTCCAAATCTCTGTTACCCCTTCAATCCTACCCTTTTGAGAGAGTTGGTTCAGCTCAGTTGGCTGGACAGCTGGTTAGTGATGCAGAGGAATGCCAACAGCTCGAGTTCAATTCCCGTACTGACTGACTATTCATGTAGGCTCTGCTTTCTCAACCTTCCCCCTAGCCTGAGGGACAATGATCCTCAGATTAAATCACCACCAGTCAGCTCTCCTCTTCCATGAGGATATGTCTAGGGCGGTGGATAGAGGAGAGCCGGTGGATGTGGTGTTTCTTGATTTTCAGAAGGCGTTTGACAAGGTGCCTCAAGAGGTTATTACAGAAGGTCAGGGGGCATGGAGTTGGGGGGTAGGGTGTTAGCATGGATAGAGGATTGGCTGTCAAATAGGAGGCAGAGAGTGGGGGTTAATGGGTGCTATTCGGATTGGCGGTTGGTGACTAGTGGAGTGCCCTGGGGTCGGTGCTGGGGCCTCAGCTATTTACCATTTATATAGATGATCTGGAGGAGGGAACTGAGTGTATGGTGTCGAAATTTGCTGATGACACCAAGATTGGTGGAACGGCAAATTGCGCGGAGGGTGTGGAGAGTCTGCAGAAGGATCTAGATAGGCTGGGCGAATGGGCCAGGAACTGGCAAATGGAATTTAATGTTGGCTAATGTGAGGTTGTCCACTTTGGTAGGAATAATGGTAGGAAGGACTATTACTTACGTGGCGAAAAACTGCAGCATGCAACGGTGCAGAGGGACCCCCTTGTGCATGAGTCGCAAAAACCCAGCTTGCAGGTGCAGCAGGTGGTCAGGAAGGCAAATGGGATGCTGGCCTTCATAGCGAGGGGGATTGAATATAAAAGTAGGGAGGTCTTGCTGCAGCTGTATAGGGCACTGGTGAGGCCGCAGCTGGAGTACTGTGTGCAGTTTTGGTCACCGCACTTACGCAAGGATATTTTGGCCTTGGAGGGAGTGCAGAGGAGGTTTACTAGGCTGATTCTGGAGTTGAGGGGGTTGAGCTATGAGGAGAGGCTGAATAAACTAGGCTTGTACTCGTTAGGGTTTAGAAGAATGAGGGGAGATCTCATTGAGACATATAAGATGATGAATGGGATGGATAGGATAGAGGTGGAGAGGCTCTTCCCGCTCAGAAAGGACAGTAGGACTAGAGGGCACAGCCTCAAGATAAGGGGGGTGCGGTTTAGAACGGAGTTGAGGAAGAACTTCATCACTCAAAGGGTGGTGAATCTCTGGAATTCTCTGCCCGTTGAAGTGGTGGAGGCGGCCTCGCTAAATATATTTAAGACGTGGGTTGATAGGTTTTTGATAGGCAAGGGGATTAAGGGCTATGGGGAGAGGGCGGGAAAGTGGAACTGAGCCACTCCAGATCAGCCATGATCTTATTGAATGGCGGGGCAGGCTCGAGGGGCTAGTTGGCCTACTCCTGCTCCTATTTCTTATGTTCTCCTCCTAAAAGGGCAGAGAAGTGTATGGTCATCTGGGACTGTGGTGGCTTTACATTTGCAATCTTTTGAGAACTCTGTTTCTTAAGGAACAACAAAAGATCATGAAGGTAGCTCAACCCATCACGCAAAGCAGCCTCCCATCCATTGATTCTGTCTACATTTCCTGCTGCCTCGGCAAAGCAGCCAGCATAATTAAGGACCCGGCACACCCTGAACATACTCTCTTTCATCTTCTTTCCTCGGGAAAAAGATACAAAAGTCTGAGGTCACGTACCAACTGACTTAAGAACAGCTTCTTCCCTGCTGCTGTCAGACTTTTGAATGGACTTACTTTGCATTAAGCTATTCTTTCTCTACATCCTAGCTATGACTGTAACATTACATTCTGCACTCTCTCGTTTCCTTTTCTAAGAACGGTATGCTTTCCCTGTATAATGCGCAATAAACAATACTTTTCACTGTATAATAATACATGTGACAATAATAAATCAAATCAAAAGTATATTCCTGGTTTTCTTCTGTGTAAACACAGTAAAAAGTCTGACAACACCAGGTTTTAGTCCAACTGATTTATTTGATAATAGACTCACAAGCTTTCGGGGTTAGCCCCTTTTACTGTGTTTACGCCAGTCCAACGCCGGCATACCCACATCATTTCTTCTGTGTACCATTGGTAGTTGTACCTCAAGCTGTCTAGGTCATGAGCTCTGGAATTCACTCCCTCAACCTTTACCTTTCCTACCTCTCTATCTTCCTTCAGAATATTCCTTAAACTGTTTTGATCAAGCTTTTGATTACTTCTCCTTGTTGTGAGTTTCACTGTGCAGCATGAGGATCTGTGGTCGGCCAAATGAGAATGGGGGAGGTGGGGATGCTAGAGATAGGGCAACTGCCCTTCTGAAGGTGAAATATATTTACTGATGCTTCCACAATTTGACAACTGAGATGTTAGAAAATGGGATTTACTTCCATCATTTAAAAAGAATTTTGACAATGTTATCTTGGCGAAGAGGGGGCAGAAGTTTGAATCATCCGATGATTAGTCAGCATTCACATTGCCACCTTGCATCTTGGAACGATTAATAGCAATAGGATGAATTTGTCAGTATGTTCAGTAGTTTTTTTGTTAAAAGGAAAGGTGTTATTGGTTTACCATTTTAAATGGTCCAATCGCTGTTCAAGTCTACCCACCCGTTCTTAAAAAAAAATTTTACAACTCTTACAGCAGCACCGTGTTAATATGTGATGCTTGGGAACTTTTTGCAGATTCATTGATATCCTAAAATCATTTTTATTTCTGGAAAAAAAAACCCCTCCCCTATTTATCTCAGTATTTTATACATCAAGTTCATTTGAAGTTCACTTTGAACCTGACATTTTAAGTTGAAGAAAAGTAATTTCACAGCAGCACTTCCACAGCCCCTTGTTGACTCATAAGCAGCTTGCAAATCTTAAGGATACATGCCAAGAAAGCTGTAAAAAAATCATCAGCTTATCGATTCATTTTGCGCCTCATTTAATCCTATTGACCTGAATATGAAACGGGAGATGTAAATAGCTTCCATTGCAAAGTCACCTAATATTATTTGGGTATCGCCCCCTGCCCCCTCCCTTTTGCCAGCCTCCTCAAACCCACCTAACTGAACATTCTCACATTGCTATGCTTTACAATAGAGTTAAATTGTTAATTTTTCTGAATTTCAAGGATGTAGGCAGGAGTATCAGTGGATTGTCAACCAGAACTGAGACACCTGACTGCTTCTGTGTGTTTTCCAGTAACTTTATTGAATTGAGGATGAACAATATTAGATCATTTCTTTGCACATTTAAAACCTTCCAGACACAATGTGAAACCATGTGCTTATGGCTTTAAAGTTTACATGGGTACAAGAGATTGGCATTCTCTTAAAGCACAGCCTCCTTGAGAAACATTTGCTGTACTTTGTGTCAAATACATCATTGCCACTTGCAAATTAGGTGAATGCAGCCAAAAGAAAGCATTTTCTTCTCCCCTCACCGCCCCCCCAAATAAAAATCAAACAAGATCAACTTGCCATTTTTAAATGATCACTTTTTCCTATGATTTGCACTGTTTTCAATCTTATTTCTGTGTTGTCTCTTTTGTCCTTTATAGTAGACATGGAACACCTGTCTTAAAGGTCAGATAACATAAGTGTCCATTATTTTCCTGTCACAGCTGTGCTGCTTTGTAATGGGATTTGAAACCAAATGCACGCTGTCTGTTTGGTCAGTTCAGACTGAGTAAGAAGAATTTGAAGGGGAGGAGGGAAACGGGGATTAGGAACAACCATTTCTGGCTGCTACAAGTCTCCTTCAGGTTTCAAAGTGACATATGCAGTTTATGGCAAGCAAACCTGATATGATATCAGTAAAGTGGTTAGGCTGTGCACATGAAATGTTTTCCAGCAGCACACAGATCAGGCAAATCATGATGTGTATTGCTGATTTGATGCCAGTGTTGCTATTTTGAACCATGCGTTCTTGCCAATGTACCTTCTTAACCTTGGACAGCTGAACATGCCTTCAGTCACATACATATCGGACACCCCCTACTGGTGCTATTTATAGGGCACACCAACTACCTATTTGCTGGTTTATTTCTTCTCAATGTTCATAAACGCTGCATCTGAGTGCCTTGTAAATTTTTAAAAATCTGTAGGGAGGGGGCTGTTAAGTGCTGCAGTATTTAACTGTTGCTGACTTTGTAACTTCTCCACAGACCAGTTGCTTCCATAAATGGTTAAATGATTAGGCTATCCATTTGGCATTGACATAATGGGTGAATGAGCACTGAGCGTACAGAGCAGGGTAAATTATTGAAAGAGGGAGGAAGGAGGGGAGTAAGACTCTCAAATGGAGGTCAATTCTCCCAGCGTGTTTACGAAACAATTCTGCTATCTGAACTTCACTGATACCCATGCTGGAAATCTACCACCTCGCCTGCCACAGAATCGAAGCCGGCGAGGGTCCGACAATGGAAATCTTCCTTGACCTCAGGCAGGAATTTCCAGTCTTACCTGAGCAAGGCTGTAAAATCCCACCCCCAATGTTTGAAATACATTTCTGCCTGTCCACTATCTGAAGCTGAATCTGAAGTTTCACAACTTTGATCTTCCGAACACATCTCCATGTCATAACTGAGATCACCAATTTACACCTCTATAAATTTGCACAATTCACTCCAACTTCAGCTCAATTGCTGCTGAAACCCTCATCCATGCCATTGTTTTCTCTAGGCTTGACAATTCCAATACGCTCCAGGATAGCCTCCCGAGTTTTATTCACTATATACTTGAGGTCATCCAAAACAATGTTACCCTTATTCAAAGTCACCCAAGTCTTGTCCATTCATTGGGCAGGCCTTTATGGCCTAGTCTGTCCCAAAACTGGGACGCCCCCCCCCCCGCCCCGCAACAAGGTCCATGGACCTTTTGATTGGCAACCTAGGAGTCTGAGGTTGGCACTGCCTGATTGGCGCTGGAAAGGGGGCAGGCCTGAAGGAGGTGGCTGAAGGTATGGTCCTTAAAGGGGGAGCTGAATTGGAGAGTCCTTCAGCGGTTGGGACTGAAGATTTCACTGAAGGAGATGGGGCCTAAATGGTAGCCTGAAGAGGGTGGGGCCTGAAGGGGATGGGGTTTTAAGGGTTGCCCGAAATGGGCAGCATATAAAGGGGGTACTAAAAGGGCCAGAGTCTGAAGGGAGCGGGGCCTGAAGTAGGTGACTGAAGGGCATGGGGCCATAAGAGACAACCTGAAGGGAAAGGGACTGAGGTGGTGTCTAAAGGTGGAGGGGCCTGAAGAAGGTGGCTGAAGACAGTGGGGCCTGCCTTGTAATCTGTGTTGTGCTGACCCACACAATGGAATTCTCCTGCTAGAAAGTGACACTTAACCATCTTTTGGCCCAACAATTTCTAGCTTGCTGCAATTAGAAAAATTAGCCTATTGGATGGAATTAATCACTTTAAGGAATACCCTGGCACATTTCAAATTAGTGGAGAAAACCTCAAGGGGCCAAAATCCTCGGGAACAATTGCGATGAGACTTTAAATCAGGAATCAGCTTGAATGGGACATGACAAAATAAAAACACATACACACATCAATTGAAATCCAACTGCTTAATAATGAATGGAAAATCTGAAATGGGTTCTTGTTTCACCTCAGAACTTTCCAGCATTCTCAACTATTTCAATCAAAAAAGAAACAAACCCACGCTTCAGTGTTTGAAGTTAAAAATGTTCTGTTGTAGCTGGCTGGATTGGACTGGAAGCTGTATTTAATCACTTTTTTTATGTCAGAGGTACATGTTGTAGACAGCAAGACTGGAAATGTTGATTTTGTACCTCCTACGTCCAAATGAAATATGTAAGAGGTTATTGAGCCCTCTGTCTCATGATTTCATAAATGCATGCGAAACACCATTGTACTTTGGAGTATATCTTATAACATTTAAAAGCAAAACATACAACCAGACAGACAAGCTAACAAGCTAGTCCATTAGTGAATCTGAGAGCAAGCCAGTTAGGGTTATTGCAACAGCTTAGTATGTGGGAGGTTCCTTCAATGTGATAAGTTGTGCTGAAGTTGACATGTTTTCATTTATCTTCCTGTTGCTCTGGGAAAATTCAAAGACTATGTGCTATTTTCCTTGTTTTGAAGTGAACCATTGCAATAAAATTATTTGTCAAACATCCTATTAAATTTGGCAAGGACACTTGCTAACTGAGGCATCTGTAATTTTTTTCACATGCTAAGTAAAGGTCAAAATCACATATGTGGCTCAACTCTAGATTTGAAAATAATTAAAGAAATTTGCCAGAAGAGTTCTTTCTTGTTAGTAATGGATTTCAGATCATGACTTATTTAGTTTCAGGCCAGTGTGCCTGGATAGTTGTAAAATGGATATTGAGGCGACTCCCTTGGTTACAGGCCCCATCCTTGCTGAGCACACGGCCCCAAAAACTGGGAGAGGAAATGTGAAAGGTCATGTAGGCAATTCAGCCTCTTATTATTCTGCAGAGGAGCATCCAGAAGATTGTAAAAGATTGACTTTTCGCTATCTTAGGGATTCGGTGTGGAGGGGGTTGGTAGGCTGTATTTGGATTGAGCTGTGTCAGTGAGTGGGTGGGGGAAATAGTGTGTCTGAATGTCGGGGGGTGTGGGGAGGTTAGTGTGTCAGGGTATGGGGGGTTGGTGTGTCAGTGTATGGGGAGGGTTAGTGTGTCATGGTGTGGAGGGGTTGGTGTGTCATGGATTGGGGGATGGTGTGTCAGTGTGTGGGGGCATAGTAGGGGGTTTGATGTGTCGGGGTGTGGGGGATTGGTGGGTCGGGGTGTTTGTGGGGGGGGTGTTGGTGTGTCAGGGTGTTGGGGAGGTGTTGGTGTGTCGGGGGATGGTGTGTCAGGGTATGGGTGGGTGAGTACTGTCAGGATGGGGATGAGCTGTGTCAGGTGAAAGAACATGATCTGGACAGCTGAGCTTTGTTGAGGGGAAGACTAACGGAAATAAAGACAGGTCCATGTCCCACTCTACTCGCCAATGAACCAAAAACAGACCTTAAAGTCCACCCACCTTCTCTCCCACCCCCTCTCTCTCTCTCGCATGCATGCACACACACACAACCTTAATGGGTGTGTTTCAGATCACAGTGAAAATGCAACATGGCTTTGATGGAATTATGTTCCTTCCACTCACCTTGCCAATGGATCCATGCTGCAGCAGGGACTGGGAAGTGCTAAGACTCCAGTGGATAATGGGGTAATTTTAAAAGTGGTCAGTGACATGATTCCCACTCCATCTTTGATAGGAAGATCTGGATCTATGTGCAGGAGATTAAGGAAATGTCACTTGATTTTCTTTTCTGCCATTTGCACCCTGAGCGTTGTTGGGTTTGTGATATATGTTATATATTGCATGTTGGTTTTGGGGTGCAGACTACCCCTTTAAGAGTTTGGATCAGCTGACCCCTGGGTAATTAGCATGTCCGAGCCTAGAATCCTGTTGGGCAGTCTGAGACTTGACTGTGAATCAATGCACACCTCAAATTAAGATCTCCACTGTTCAAGTTATCAAGCATACCTTGTGATTCTTCATGCACCCTGAGTCCAAAGGATCATACAAAATAACTGGTGAGGGGGCTGCTTATGCATCTTGCTGGCTTTCTGTTCTGGAATAGGAGAAGGAAATCAAGCATTGCCCTGGGACTTTGAAGAACAGCACTGGAAAAGAACCACAGTGTGGCAACCCCGTGAAGAATGGTTAGGAGTGTTCCGAAAGCCTTACTTCAGTTTGAACAGTCTGTTTAGGGGAAGGGTATGGTTTGCCTGGGAATCGGCCAAAAAAGTCATGGGAAGTGGGCACTGAGTTGACACGGGCTGCGGATGGCAATGGACAACGGCAGAAGGACGCTTTTGGCCTAGACTCACGTTGAATTGAGCGCCAAGGGGAAAATGCTGCAGTCAAAGAGGGGGAAGGAGCGCTAACCATGATCATCAAGGGAGTGGCCATCACAAAAAATGGACATGAGGGGATTTGGGAAGCAGACACCGAGGGAGTCGAGCAGTGAGTAGCTGCTGGCGACAGTGGGAGGCAGCTTTGTACCTATTCTCATTTGGCAGGAAAAATTCCCAAAAAGAGAAAAACAAAATGGTGGCTGGATTTGGAGTCATAGGCCTCTTTGATGAAGAGGCAGAGAGCTGGACATCATAAACAGTGCACTTCAATGCTTATCTGGCACCAAATAACATGAGCATGGACCTGGTAGTACCAGTTTTCTTGACTACCATAGAGAGGAAGACCTTCACTGTTTTGAAGAATTTGATACAATGGACAAAACGCTGATAAGACTTAACAGGAATTATGTGAAGTACTAAAGACTCATTTTGCTCCAATGCCATTTGTAAGTGCTGAGCGTTTTCAATTCTACAAACAAGATCAATTTGAAGAGGAGCCCATTGCACAATTTGTGGCAAATCTGGAAAGACTGGTTGAGCACTGTGAATTCGGAAATGTACT
The DNA here is from genome assembly GCF_965287045.1 of Carcharhinus amblyrhynchos. Lineage (NCBI taxonomy): Eukaryota > Metazoa > Chordata > Chondrichthyes > Carcharhiniformes > Carcharhinidae > Carcharhinus > Carcharhinus amblyrhynchos. The sequence goes on along the minus strand of NC_137328.1, from coordinate 22,844,281 downwards.
TCAGGATGCTTGACAGGACTAGTGGTTTGTGGCCTTGGGTATGAACAGCAAACATTATTGGCTAAAAATCATTTAAAATTTAAATTTGCATTAGGGATCACAACTTCTATGGAATTAGCCACCAGAGAAGCAGCACAGTTGGGTATCAGTGCCTGGGTGGGCCAATACCCACCCCTTCTCATAGGGGTCCAATTCAGTGGTCTGGCAAGGGGAAAGAAATTTTCCAAAATAGACCTACATCAGGCCTGTTTGCAGTTGGGAGTGGTGAAAGATTCCCAGCCGCCACTGTGGCGCGGTGGTTAGCACTGCTGCCTCACAGTGCCAGAGACCCGGGTTTGATTCCTGGCTTTGGTCACTGTCTATGTGGAGTTTGTACATTTTTTCTGTGTCTATGTGGATTTTCTGTGGGTGCTCTGGTTTCCTTCCACAGTCCAAAGATGTGCAGTTTAGGTGAATTGGCCAGGCTAAATTCCCCCCAGTGTACCTGAACAGGCACTGGAGCATGGTGACTAAGGGATTTTCACAGCAACTTCAGTACAGTATGAATGAAAGCCTACTTGTGACTAATAAATAAAGTTTTATAATAGTCAGATATAGGGACCTGTTCTACTATAAGCGGTTTCTCTTTGATATCACATTCCGGTGGACCGTGGACCAAATCTTCACTGGATTGACAGGAGTCCAATGTTACTTGAACGATATCTTGGTCACTGATTTGACAGAGAAGGAGCAGTTGAAGAACCTGAATAATATCTTAAAGAATTTGCAGGAGTGTGGCCTACAAGTCAAGACAGAACAATGTGAGTTCTTCAAGGACTCCACTGAGTATCTGGATGATGTAATTAATGGCCATGAGTTACAGAAGGTGTCCAAGAAATGGAGGCCATCATGCAAGCCCCCAAGATCAGACAATGTATCCCAAATGAGGTTGGCTTTGGGACTTATTAATTACTATGGCAAGTTTGGCCCAGATCTGGTGATGGTGTTGATGTACTGGTTGCTGGAGAAAGGACAGCCATGGAAATGAACATGTGAGGAGGCTTACCTGGCAGTAAAAGAGACTTCTAAGAGAGCGGAAGTGCTAGTCACTTCAGCCCAATGTGACCTCTGCATTGCAATGTGTAATAACTGAAGGTGACTCAATGTAGCTCCAAAAACAAGAAGGATCTTTTTGTTAAGCTACGATAACAATGTACACTCTAAGGCCAGAATGTTACCACCGGTCACACCAGAGGGACTTTTCCATCCAGCTGCAGTGATTGGAGATTTGGCTGGGCACCAAATTTTCTGACGTCGCTGCAGCAGGAACGTGGCATGAACGGTCAGTAAGATCGTGCCCTAAGGGTCTGACCAAAACAACTGCACAAGTCTGCTCTATTCTCCTCCTTGACTCCAACTGAACTTTTCCCAGTCAGCAGGTCTCATGCCATCGCTCCCGATTGGCCCGGCTTCCCATGCTTCCATGGGGTCCAGCCCAATTCACATGGCCCACAAAAGATTGCCCCTTAAAGGGACCACACTGCCACAGTGTGCATTTCCTCATTCAACTACCTATGTCTGGTCACCAGAAGTTGCTGTCAGTTCAACAAGAGTAATAATGTCAAATACGACCATCTTAGCTGTAAAATCTGAACCAATGTCTTCATGAAAAGTGTGTGATAAACCTTTTTTTTCATTTCTGCAGGGTGAAAAAAATGAAAAAAAAACTGCTTAAATTCTTTTAAAGTGTAGTTAAATACAGGTGATGTGGTGATGTGCTTCAGCAGGGCTATTGTACTTGTAGCTTTGCCAAACACTACTTCATGAAGGCTTAAAGGAACTTTAGTAATTTTTATAAAATAATTGCCGCAAGCGAAGATGCTTAGACTGTAAATAAACAGTGCCTAGCTTGTACAAGTCTTTTCTATTGTTCAATAATAGTAGTTTCCTGCCTTGTAATTTAGTGAGCCTAAACAGTGCAGAGAACATTGCTCAGATTTATGAAGTAAACCAACGGTTTGGCTCATTTCCATGAAGCTCTCGAAATGCTGGGCAGAACTGACGTCAAGAATGTAATTACTATAGAGACAGGCTGTGCCTGTGGCAATCACTGTGAAATGTAAGACAATAGAAGTATCTTTTAGAGCTCTCCTGCTCATACTCCTATGGGTTTCACCAAAACTATTGGGTAAACTGGAAGTTGAAGTTCACTGGCATATTCTTGTGAGTATTTAGGAAGTTTTGTTTTAACTTCTGGAATAGGCTGTCTGTTCTACAATCAGCTCAGTTGGAACTAATTGTTGATTCACACAGTTTGAACAGTGATTAGAATGAGATGTCAAACGACTTAAACTGAAAATTCTTATGTTCAATACTATGTTATGAAATGCCACCCAGTGGAGGGGGATGAAAATTCAGTGTTTTAGAAAACAGACAAAATGCAATATGTAGCACACCTATTTTCAATGCCTTTTAGAAGTCTGCCATGTGCAAAACATTGTACTTAATGTCACTTTTTATGAGAACGTTAGAGTATATGTTAGAAAGTTTGTATGGAAAAGTAATTTGTGAACTAGTCAGGAGATTTTAACAAATCTGTGGACAATAGAATGCATGTTAATGTCATCATATAAGAAGATACTTCTATCAGATTAATTGTTAGTATTAGTAGAGACAGAGCTATAAATCTACATTTATATGAGCTTGCATAAATTTCTTGCTGCTACAGTGATGTTGTTCAATCAGCATCCCGCTCAAGATCTCCTGATTTGGAGATGTAAATTGGCCATTTCCTTAACACAGAGCTCCATCTCTTTCCTTCACAGCTGTTTTAACTCTCCGATCTGTTGATTTCTCTCCCAGGTGTTCCCACCATCTCACAGTGCACTAAAGTATACTGTACACTGTAAGGTTATTACCTCTCGCTGGCTTCAACACCTTTTCGTCTACTACTTCCTTGATAATGGCAGAAGCAAGTAAAAGCAAAAGTTGCCTTCTTTTGTCAAATATTTGGCCGGTAATGTTTTGGCCTTTACTGGAGATGCAACAAACTTGTCTGTATACTGTTTTTTACATGACCACTGTCCTGTGTCTTCCCTGCATTACCTTTCCTGGCATGAACTTTTAACCTTACCAGACTTAAATTCCATTTTTGATACTCTTGCTAATCAGATATACAACTTTTTAGTCTTTCCTGGTTCCTAATAACTGAATTTTAAAAGGGAATCTGATTAAAGTTAGTTTCACTTTAATTTGGTTGCTAGAATCTAATTTCTCTGTTCCAAATTGACCCCCTAAAATGCTTTAGTTTGAACAAGACTTGACAGGAAGACATGACAGGTCTCTTGAGAAAGCAAATAGTATCAAGGTTTATTTGAATGAAAAAGTTACACTTATGAAATATGCAACCACATTTACAACTTCAGTTTGGGATCACTCCAGGCAGAAGCCTCAATCTTCCTTAGTTTCCTGAAGGGACAGTGATTTCCTGAAATCCTGCCTGAGAGAGCATTCAGTACCTCCCAAATCTCGTCCAACTGAGGTTTGTAGTAATTAGCCAATTGGTCATTCTTTGTTATTTGGATTAATTTTGGGGTAGGTGGTGGTGTAGTTGTAATGTCAATGTATTGGTAATCCAGAAGCCCAGAACAAAGCTCTGGTGACGTGGGTTGAATTCCAGCCAGAGCATCTGGTGGAATTTAAATTCAACGAATTAAAATTTTCAGGAATTGAAAACTCAACATGGTCAGTTAATACCAGCAATTGTTGTAAAATCCATTTGGTTCACTAATGTCCTTTAGGAAGGAAATCTGCTCTACTACATGGTCTGGTCTACATATGACTTCAAGAAAAACTGCAGTGTGGTTCACTCTTAACGACCTTCTGAAATGGCCTAACAAGCCTGTCACTTCAAGAGCAATTAGGGGTGGGCAAAAAATGCTGGCCTTGCCAGCGACACCAACATCCCATGAAAGAAAGAAAAGGTTGGATTTAGCCATTTACGTACGTTATTCTGGAGTGGGTCATAACCTTTGGTCTTAGTTTGGACAAGTCTTTTAAAAAGCATTTAGATAGTTAGAGTAATATTGGTGTAGAGGGATATGGGCCAAATGCGGGCAATTGGGACTAGCTTAGGGGTTTAACCAAAAAAAGGCCATGGACAAGTTGGGCTAAGGGCCTGTTTCTATGCTGTAAACCTCTATAATTGTAAGTTTTCATTCATTCTCCTGTACCTGCTGTAGATTACCAAAACAAATGCTCCATATGGTACCTGAATGTATTTGATGTGCTTTTATTATTGTCACATATATTAGTATATAGTGAAAACTAATGTTTCTTGCGCGCTATATAAACAAAGCGTACCGTTCGTAGAGAAGAAAATGAGAGAGTGCAGAATGTTGTGTTACAGTCATAGCTGGGGTAGAAAAAGATCAATTTAATGCAAGGAAGGTTCATTCAAAAGGCTGATGACCACAGCAAAGAAGCTGTTCGTGAGTCAATTAGTGTGTGACCTCAGACTTTTGTATCTTTTTTCTGATGGAAGAAGGTAAAAGGGAGAATGTCTGGGATGCGAGGGGTTCTTTAATTATGCTGGCCTCTTTGCTGAGGCAGTGGGAAGTGTAGACAGAATCAATGGATTGGGCTAAATTCACAACCTTTTGTAGTTCTTTGCGGTCTTGGATAGAGAAAGAGCTTTACCAAGCTGTGATACGTCCAGAAAGAACACTTCCTATGGTGTATCTGTAAACGTTGGTGAGAATCGTAGCTGACGTGCCAAATTTCCTTGGTCTTCTGAGAAAGTAGAAAAGTAGATGTGTTGGTGAGCTTTCTTAACTATATTGTCGGCATGGGGGGACCATTGTGTTCCCATGGACAATGGCAGCAAGTTTAGGCATATGGCTTAGCAAATCTTATTTGCAAATATGAATATATTATCTGGTTTTAATAACTACTTGGTTAATTATTTATCAATCACTTGTACATTGGGCTCACTTTTTATTTAATCATTTGTTCCTGGAAGAGATGCTTGTTCACGAGTTTAGGGAAAACACAACTCGTTTATTTACAGATTAAAACTAGAAGTTTGTACCTTGTGGTACAAAACTAGGTTTGTACCTTGTGGCTGCAATTAGCTCTGAGACGACTGACTAGAGTGATCCCCCACACTGCTTCCTGATTGTTCCCTCAGGTCATCTAACCCTGCAGATTGATTCTTAAACGGACAGTCGCTACTTCCCTCTAATACCTTCTATACAAACATCAATACCCAGTTAACACAGGCCCGGATAAGTACATGAACTTAGTCAATTGTAAATCAAATCTTTCAGGGGGTTTCCGAACCCTTGTGAAGTGGTGTGACTCCTCTATCTGGGCTGCCTCCACATGTTTGCTTTCAGCTGAAACCACAATGACAGGTACCTCTTCAAGTACATGCAGTTTAATTCTATTTGTTTCCATGGAGACATCAGTTGTGCCTGTGACTGGACAGCCAGGTACTTCAACGTTAAAACAATTGGCAACATTTCCCAATGGCAAAACTGACTGCTGAGGCATCTCTCTCTTCCTCAAATAGTCTATGTATTTTGGACGACTCTTCCTTCTACCTCCACCCGTTAAGACACGAGTCCAGTTTTGCAGACAACAATTCTAGACACCAATCTCGGCCCACGACCAATACTCCTCACTTACACGGTATCATCCAATATAAACATTGGGAAATGTAGTCAGTGGTCTGGTCGGTATTTAAAAAATTTGCGACCAGCCTGAACAAGTACATCAATAAAGTAACTGACTTTATTAGTAAATGTGTAGAAGACTGTGTGCCAAACAAGCAAATCCATGTGTTCCCCAGCCAGAAGCCATGGATGAACAGAAATATCCGCTGCTTGCTGAAGTCCAGGTCTGAGACATTCAAGTCAGGTGACACTGACCTATACAAGAAAGTAAGAAGTCTCACAATACCAGGTTTAAGTCCAACCAGTTTATTTGATAGTAATCCCATAAGCTTTCAGAAACGGTGTCCCTTTGTCAGGTGTGTGGAAGGTTCTGATCAGAGAAAGGCATATAAAGACGCACACAGTTTACAGAATACTGATTAAAATGCAAGTCTTTGCAGCTAACCTGCTGTTCAAGTCTTAAAGATGCAGACAATGTGAGTGAAGATAGCATTAGCATAGGTTAAAGTGATGTGTATTGCCTTCAGACAGGACAGAAAGTGAGATTTTACAAGCCCAGGCAAGTCATGGGGGTTAAAAATAGTGTGACATGAGCCCCAGATCCTGGTTGAGGCTATCCTCATGTGTGCGGATCTTGGTTATCAGTCTCTGCTCAGTGAGCCTGCGCTGTCATGTGTTGTGAAGGCCGCCTTGGAGAACGCTTACCCGAAGATCAGAGACCGAACGCCCGTGACCACTGAAGTGCTCGCCAACAGGAAGGGAACAGTCTTGCCTGGTGATTGTCGAGCGATGTTCATTCATCCATTGTCGTAGCATCTGCATGGTCCCCCCAATGTACCATGCTTCAGGACATCCTTTCCTGGCAGCACGGGACACAGTGGACAGAGTTCCCTTCGTCGTCCAGTACTTCCCCGGAGCGGAGAAGCTACGACATCTTCTCCGGAGTCTTCAACATATCATTGATGAAGACGAACATCTCGCCAGGGCCATCCCCACACCCCCACTTCTTGCTTTCAGACAACCACACAACCTCAAACAGACCATTGTTCGCAGCAAACTACCCAGCCTTCAGGAGAACAGTGACCACAATACCACACAACCCTGTCACAGCAACCTCTGCAAGACATGCCGGATCATCGACATGGATACCATCATCACACGTGAGAATACCATCCACCAGGTACATGGTAAATACTCTTGCAACTCGGCCAACATTGTCTACCTGATACGTTGCAAGAAAGGATGTCCCGAAGCATGGTACATTGGGGAGACTATGCAGACGCTACGACAACGGATGAATGAACATCGCTCGACAGTCACCAGGCAAGACTGTTCCCTTCCTGTTGGCGAACACTTCAGTGGTCACGGGCATTCAGCCTCTGACCTTCGGGTAAGCATTCTCCAAGGCAGCCTTCACAACACACGACAGCGCAGAGTCGCTGAGCAGAGACTGATAGCCAAGTTCCGCACACATGAGGACGGTCTCAACAGGGATCTTGGGTTCATGTCGCACTATCTGTAACCCCCGTGACTTGCCTGGGTTTGCAAAACCTCACTTACTGTACTGTCTGGAGACAATACACATCTCTTTAAACTGTGATCAGTGCTCCTACCACTCACATTATCAGCCACTTCAGGTCTTGAACAGCAGGTTAGGTGTAAGGATTCGCATTTTAATCAGTAATCTCTAAACTGTCTGTGCTTTATATGCTCTGTCTGAGGCCAGAACTCTCCATTCACCTGACGAAGAGGGTAACCCCTCGAAAGCTTGCGAGTATATTATCAAATAAATAGGTTGGACTAAAACCTGGTGTTGTCAGACTTTTTACTGTGTTTACGCCAGTCCAACGCCGGCATACCCACATCATGCGTATTAGGTAGACAACGTTGGCTAAGTTGCAAGAGTAAGTGCTGTGTACCTGGTGGATGGTGTTTTCATGTGAGATGATGTCATCCATGTCGATGATCCAGCATGTTTTGCAGAGGTTGCTGTGGCAAGGTTGTGTGGTGTTGTGGTCACCGTTCTCCTGAAGGCTGGGTAGTTTGCTGTGAACAATGGTCTGTTTGAGGTTGTACGGTTGTTTTGAAGGCAGGATGTGGGGATGGCCTTGGAGAGATGCTCATCTTCATCAATGGTGTGTTGAAGACTCTGGAGAAGATGTCATAGCTTCTCCGCTCCAGGGAAGTACTGGACGACGAAGGATGCTCTGTCCATTGTGTACTGTGTTTGTCTTCTGAGGAGGCCGTTGTGGTTTTTCGCTGTGGCACATCAAAACTGTCGATCGATGAGTTGAGCGCCATATCCTGTTCTTATGAGGGCATCTTTCAGCGTCTGGAGGTGTCTGTTGCGATCCTCCTCATCTGAGCACAGATGTGTATATGCAGGGCTTGTCCGTCAGGGATGGCTTCTTTAATGTGTTTAGGGTGGAAGCTGGAGAAGTGGAGCATCGTGAGGTTATCTGTGGGCTTGCGGTGCAGTGAGGTGCTGAGGTGACCGTCCTTAATGGAGATGCGTGTGTCCAAGAATGCAACCATTTCCGGAAAATAGTCCATGGTGAGTCTGATGGTGGGATGGAACTTGTTGACGTCGTCATATAGTTGTTTCAGTGATTGTTCACCATGAGTCCAAAGGAAGCAAACGTCATCGATGTATCTAGTGTATAACATCGGTTGAAGGCCCTGTGTGGTGAAGAAGTCTTGTTTGAGCCTGTGCATGAAGATGTTGCCATATTGAGGTATGAATTTGGCCCTCATGGCTGTTCTGTGTGTCTGGATGAAAAACTGGTCATTGAAGGTGAAGAAGTTTTGAGACTTCTTACTGTGTTTACCCCAGCCCAATGCCAGCATCTCTACATCATGACTGTACAAGAAAGTCAGATACAGTCTAAGGAGATCCATAAAAGATGCCAAAAGACAATACCGGACCAAGCTAGAGTCCCAGGCTAGCCACATCAATCTCCGCCAACTTTGGCAAGACACAAAGGCTACAAGATGAAGGCATGTAAAACCATTGGTTCCAATACACCCCTCCCTGATGAGCTCAATGCATCCTATGCCCATTTTGAGCAAAAGGTCAATGAGAGTATGCCCTCCACCCTGGAAGCCCTGGATGAACCTGTATCTGGTATCACCATTGCGGATGTCAGAACAGCTTTCTTGAAGAACAACCCACAGAAAGCAATTGGCCTGCCTGGGGTACCCAAATTTGCACTCAGGTCCTGCATGGATCAGCTGGCAGGGATATTCAAAGACATCTTCAACCTTTCTTTACAACATCTACTTCAAGAAGATGATCATCCTCCTGCTATCTAAGAAAAACTAAGCAGCGTGCCTTAGTGGCTATCGGTCTGTGGCTCTGACATCCGTCATTATGAAGTGCTTTGAAAGGTTAGTCGTAGCACGAATCAACTCCAGCCTCCTGGATTACCTGGATCCACTACAGTTTGCTTAGTGCTGCAACAGGTCCACTACAGATGCCATTTCCCTGGCTCTGCGCTCAATCCTGGAACGCCTAAATAACAAGGAACCCATGTCAGACTCCTATTTGTCAACTACAGCTCAAGCTTCAACACCATGAAATTCCCATGAAACTCATCTCCAATCTCCATGGCCTGGGCCTCAGTACCTCCCTTTGCGACTAGATCCTGAACTTCCAAACTCACAGACCACAATCAGTAAGGAAAGGCAACAACACTTCCTCCGTGATCATCCTCAACACCGGTGCCCCACAAGGCTGTGTTCTCAGCCCCCTACTATACTCCTCAGACACCTATGACTGTGCGGCCAAATTCCTCTCCAATTCAATTTTCAAGTTTGCTGACAACACTACCATAGTGGGTTGGATCTCAAATAATGTTGAGACAGAGTACAGGAATGAGATAGAGAATCTGGTGAACTGGTGCAGTAACAATAATCTCTCCATCAATGTCAACAAAACAAAGGAGATAGTCATCAACTTCAGGAAACATAAAGGAGAAAATGCCCCTATCTACATCAATGGAAATGAAGTAAAAAGATTGAGAGCTTCAAGTTTTTAGGTGTCCAGGTCACCAACAACCTGTCCTGGTTCCCCCATGCTGACACTATAGTTAAGAAAGCGTACCATTGCCTCTACTTTCTCAGAAGACTAAGAAATTTGGCATGTCAGCTACGACTCTCACCAAATTTTAGAGATGCATCACAGAAAGCATTCTTTCTGGTTGTATTACAGCTTGGTATGGCTCCTACTCTGCCCAAGACTGCAAGGAACTACAAAAGGTCGTGAATGTAGCCCAATTCATCACACAAACCAGCCTCCCATCCATTTGACTCTGTCTACACTTAACGCTGCCTAGGCAAAGAGTCAGCATAACTAAGGACACATGCACCTTGGACGTTCTCTCTTCCACCTTTCTCCTTCGGGAAAAAGATACAAAAGTCTGAAGTCACTACTAGCCAACTCAATAACAGCTTCTTTTCTACTGCTGTCAGACTTTTGAATGGAGTTACCTTTCATTAAGTTGATTGTTCTCTACACCCTAGCTATGACTGTAACACTACATTCTACACTCTCTCGCTTCCTTCTCTATGAATGGACTGTTTTGTCTGTATAGCGTGCAAGAAACAATACTTTTCACTCTATGTTAATACATGTGACAGTAAATCACATCAAATCACACAAATGAAGTGTTGACTAAACTGTTGACTGACATGAATCGTGACTTACCTTCTGTCCGCTTTGGCTGCCCTCTACCCCCTCTGGCAGAGTTGGGCAGAAGTGTCAGTGCATTTGAAGTCCAGTTTTTGTAGAGGATTTTGGAAGCAGACCATGTTGAATCCCAAGAGTTGTTGTGGCCAGGGTGGGACCACTGGCCTATGAAGTGAAATTGTAGGACAAGTTTTTGAAGAAACACATAGATCACTTAGAGATGGGAGTCATCTCGAGAGCCAGTGTTACTGCCTGATCCAATTGTGTCGTCAAGTAGTGTTATTGATTGTCCAAGGAGTGAAGTGGCTGATCAGCCAGTAGTAGGCCAGTGTGTTGCTCCCAGTGAAACCTAAGGAAATAGTGGAAAGTGATGTGCTGGCATCCGGAGAGAGTCCGAGTGAAGTGAGTCCAAATCAAACCACCTCTACAGTTAAACCTCACCCAGTTGAGCTGTGTTGTTCCTAGAGAAAGAGAATGCACCATGATAGAGTGAGCTTCTGATAAACTGTATTAAAAATATTCATTATTTCTAATATTTTGAAATTTTACACAAGTCATCCATGTACTGTATAATAAGGATCTTAAAGGGGGAGGGATGTAATAGCCAGTCCCTTTAAGGAGTGTGCATCAGAAGGGGCATAAAACCTGATTGCCCAATGGGGAACAAGCACAGGGATCATGGGAATCTCTTCCAAATCTCCTTGTCTTACCTGCGGCTGAATTTGCTTTCTGCCTTGTGGCTACCTCTTCAGTTTTGGCACCTCTGCTGACTGCAGGTTCCCACCCTAAACTGCTGAAAGCTGCCTTTTTGCACACTCTGTAACTTTTGTGCACCTTTTTCAGTGCTTTCCATTGCCTGTGCTGTCCCTTTTTTTTAAAAGTCTATTTATTAGTCACGAACAAGGCTTACATTAACACTGTAATGAAGTTACTGTGAAATTCCCACTCCGGTGCCTGTTTGGGTCAATGCACCTAACCAGCATGTCTTTCAGACTGTGGGAAGAAACCAGAGCACCCAAAGGAAACCCACGCAGACATGGGGAGAATGTGCAAACTCCACACAGGCAGCGACCCAAGCTGGAAATCAAACACGGGTCCGTGGTGCTGTGAGGCAGCAGTGCTGTCCACTGTGTGACCATGCCACTCTGTTGCTCATTTATAATTGATATCAAACTCTGCAAGTAATTGCCATTGAATTTGCCTCTTTAGTCACCCCCAGACTAATCTGTCCTGTATTATTTCATTCAAGGTAGCTTCAAAATTGCAATACTCTGATATCTGTTTCAATTTAGTGAGAAAAGTCATAATTGTTTTGGCAGTGGCTCTTCGTGAATTCAATTTGAATCTCGGGAGTGTGACAGATGGTTTAGGCTAGAGATGTGACTTCAGCAATTCCACAATTGCAGTGAATAATTTGGAGTTGGTCATGCTTGGGGCTGTGAGACTGTGAATCATGTTTTAAGTTTGGGTTCCACAGCCAGTCAGGAGAATTGCCTTGTGTTTCACTCCTCTTCTACTTCATTCACTTGGAAGTAATATCTAAGACATTCTGCATATTGTGTCCAGTCAAATGAATCTATCCATCCGAAGGGTGACAGCGGGGATTGGGGGGGTGGCCGGGGCGCAGTATATTTTGGTAAGTATGCTTTTCTTTTCTCAACTTCACTGGATTTCAATGTAAGCTGGATAAAAGGATTGCTTTTGTCTTTGTTGCCAAATGCAAAGATGCTCATTCACCAGTTTAAGGAAAACACGAGTTGTTTATTTACAGGTTAGAATTATACAGAGCTTTCCAGCCTCATGGCTGCAGTCAGCTCCCGAGATGACTGAGTCCAAAAGTCCACACTTAACAGCATTCTTCCTGATTACTTTTCCCTGGTCATGTGACCCTTATTCTCGATTTGTAGATGAGTGATTAAGTACAGAATACAAAATGGCGTTTAAAGCCCAGTATTTGCATACACTGGTGTTTTGACCTTGTTGGCTTTACTACAGTGAATATAATGTAAAAAATCTCCAAAACTGGTTGAGCTAGACTAGAATTTACTGTCTAATTCTGCATAGCAATCATGTGTGCACGATTTTCCTGGCCCGCTGCACTGGTTGAGTTGTGTACTCAATTGGAAAATTTAAGTGGGAGGCCAAAAACAGGAATCGCGACCGGCATCCAGCTGTTCGGGAATCTCCCAGGTCATTATTTATGACGTGATCCATAATGCTATTTAAATCTGTTTAGCAAGCCCAGGGTGGTATTGTCTGGGCTCACTTTCTGACCTTGCTGCTGGAAAGCTACACCAGCGTAGATCATGTATTGTCCCAGCAATCGGGACCTGACACGATAGCCTTACTGGTGGTACTGGAGGCAGTTCAGGCTCCCCCGGGAGGTTGGGGCAAGGGGGGTGGGGGGGGCAATACCCCTTCTCAGTACCACCCCAGCAGTGCCAGCCTGGCAAATTGGCACTGTCAACCTGGCATTCTGGCAGTGCTCACCAGGCCCAAGGCAGTGCCAAGAAGGTGGACCCTGAGGGGACAAGGCTAGAGTCGGGTGTGGCAGACTTGGAGGGACAGTGGAGGTAGAAGGGGAAGGAAGGGGGAACTGTGCATCGAGGGTTAGGGGCTGATGTGGGATCAGTGATTGGAGGCTGGGGCCAGCCATCGAAGGTTGAAGCTAGCCACCGAGAGGCTGGGTTGATCGTTGGAAACTGGAACCTACCAGCAGAGGTCGGTGCCAATGATTGGATGTTGAGGGTGGGGTGGGGGGAGGTGGAGAAAGTAAGAGCAGGCGGATGTGAAAGAAAACTTGCAGGGCTACACTGCAGGACTAGGGCAGGAGAGGAGGTAGGACTGATTGAACTGCTTCATGTAGGACTGGCATGGACCAAATGACTTCTTACAACAGCTATTCATATCATGTGGGAGAGATGTTTCTTTGATTTCACTTATGTTGATGGCAACAAAATCTCAAACAAAAATTAGACTTTAAGGTCGTAAGTTCAGAGCGAACAGGCTATGGGAAATGGCCTGAGACCAGCAGGAGGGAAAACAATGCCTCAGCTTTCAAAACAAATGACAAAAAATTATTTTCTTTGTTTTTTTAGGGCTGCAGAAACGTGAACTACTCTGACTCCCTTCAGCTGTTGATGCTTTTGAGCTTAATTTTTGGGGGTTGACTCTACAAGATTCACTTGAAACCCTGGATTATACCTCTCTTGCCCAGAGCAGGCTTTGTCACACTGTGCCCTGCTTTGATGGGAAGCAAATTGAACAGCAGTTTGTGAAGAGCTGAGAAGTGGTGAATGTTTTGCTATTTAAGACTAGCTGAGTTAAAATGAAACATTACTGGGAACATTCTGCATTCCTCCTGCATCTGTGCTTTTGGAGGTACATTGCACCTTCCTTTGTCCAAGTGAATAATGGCATAAAAGTTGCCAAGGGCCAATCTGTGTTTCTCTCTGAGGAGGACTTACAGTTCAACATCCCAAAGGAGAAGGACAGCTGCAAAGTGGAAGTGATCATGAATGAGCCAATCACCCAAAGAGTTGGGAAGCTTACCCCCCAGGTGAGATATATCAACAACTGAACATTTCTTTCTATCGATATATCATTACAGTCCTATGTAAGATAGGGGATTTTGTTAGTCAAAGGATGTAGCTCATAGAAAACACACTAGCAGCCTGCTAAATTTCAATTCACTATTTCTGAATGAATCATATGAGCTTATTTGGTTCAAAGTAAAACTTTTGATTTGCTTTTAATTTGGGAATTCAACAGCACACTTTACTACAAAATTGTTGCAAAAGTTGAGTAGCAGAATTCACATTGAAGCATGCATTTTCTACAAGTGTAATGCTGCGTGCTCACTGACTTTGTCAGGAACACAAAAGGTGTTTATTAATGCGGAAAAATGAGGCTGGTAGTCCCCCTCATTGCTACAGTTCCTACATGTCTTCATACAAGAAAGAATTCCAGTCCCTGGGCAGATTATGCATTCTCTGTCCCAAATGGTCCCTCAAGCCAGGTCCCTCTTCTGCTGTGTTACCCTTAAAGGGGCAATCACCACAACAAGGTTTCTTATAAATCTTATTGCAAGATTGGCAGAATCTTTGGTACAACAGTGAAAATGGACATTTCCATCAAACATACTATTTGAGTTTGTGGAACTTTCATGTCTTCTATGCATGTATTGTATTCCTGTCTGTGCTACTTTTTAAGCACGTAAGTAAGGTGTTTAAAGGAATCCAGTCCAAGTGCATTATGAATGATCACATTTCAGCACATTTTATGAATTCACGCCATTCTGGCAAAATTGCAAAATGATTGCACCTTTCCAGATTTCATGATCTCTGGCTGTAGTGATAAAGGCACAATACTCTCTTGATTAGATATTCTTGTTTAATGGTTTCAACTAATTGTATCTATAGTATCCTTGCATATTAGGCAATCTATTTTTCAGCGCTACTCCTTCGTCAGGTAAGCAGCGCTCTGAAAGCTAGTTGCTTTTGCTATCAAATAAACCTGTTGGACTTTAACCAGGTGTTGTGAGACTTCTTACTGTGTTTACCCCAGTCCGACACTGGCATCTCCACATCATGACCATCTTTTACTAACCAGACCAAAGCTAATTTTATTTTACACAAGACCCTTACAGATGGTAGAGATTTTAATATCTTACAAAGTTATAGATGCATTTCCACTACTGGAGGTCAGTGCGGTTCCCACAGAGCAACCAGTCAGCCCCATTCCTCCACACGATCCCCAGAACCCTGCAAATTGTTACAATCAGATGTGTGTCTCTGTGCTGGTGGGAGGTACAGGTAAGCACAGTGATGGTCCTCTCTGAGTCTCTCCTTCGACATGACCTGGGCTTCGTAGAAAAATCATAGAAACCCTACAAGTGCAGAAGGAAGCCACTTGGCCCACCGAGTCTGCACCGACCACAATTCCACCTGCCCCCATATCCCTACATATTTTATCTGCTAATCCGTCTAACCTACGAATCTCAGGACATTAAAGGGCAATTTTTTAGAATGGCCAATCAACCTAACTCGCACATCTTTGGACTGTGGGAGGAAACTGGGGCACCCGGAGGAAGTGCTCACAGTCACGAGGAGAATGACCCAAGCTGGGAATTGAACCCAGGTCCCTGGAGCTGTGAAGGGGTAGTGCTAACCATGCCGCCATGACTTGTGGTGCTGTCTTCAGCAGTAGCTACCGAAAAATCCACGTTTTGGATCTGGAGCTGTGGCTGGAGTCACTGTGGACCAACTACAAAGCTGAGATCTTCATGGGTAGTGCGGACAGAGGTGATTGCACTGCAGTTAAAGAGTACATAGGCAGGAGGGAAAGGATGATTGCCAGACAAAAGAAAAGCACTACGCAGATAGGGCAGGAGTCCACTGGACCCATCTCCATCTCTAACAAATTTCCATTTGGATTCTGAGGGAGCTGAATATTCAGATGGATGTAGCAAGAGCTAAGACTCTGGCACCTGGAGTGGTTCAGATGCATGAGACAGAAAAAGTTGTTGGAGAGCAATTGTGATAGAGAATTCTATCATAATGGGAACAGATAGAAGTTTCTACAGCTGCAGACATGACAACATGATATTATGCTGTGTCCTTGGTGCTAAGGTCATGGATATCACAGAGGAGCTGCAGGACATTCTGAAGGGAAGGAGGAGGATGAACAACCACAGATTGTGGTCCATATCAGTGCCAACCACACAGGTAAAAAAAGGGATGAGGTCCTGCAAGCAGAATGTAGGGAACTAGAAAATACATTAAAAAGGACCTCAAAGGTAGTAATCTCAGGATTACCCCCAGTGCCACATGCTAGTGAGAGCAGGAAGAAGAGAATAGACCAGACAAATGCATAGCTGGAGAGATGGTATAGGTGGGAGGGACTAAGGTTCCTGAGACATTGAGACTGATTCTAGGGAAGAAAGGACCTGTACAAGCTGGGTGGGTTGCACACAAACAAGACCAGGACCAAGATCCTTGCAGGGGTATTTTCTAATAATGTGGGAAAGGGTTTAAACTAGAGTGACAGGAACTTAAGTGAAGAGACACACGAGATGGAAACAAAGAAATGAAAGATTTAAAGTAGAAAAGTGGAAGATGGAGGAAACAACTTGGCTCCATGCTGGAGCTGCCAGATTTTTTGCCATCCTAAAACAATTGAGCAGCCTATGAATGCTGGATCAGCACTCCTATAGCCCCCTTGAGATTTTTGCATTTTTCAAATTTGAGCCACTTGTACATCACTGATTTTCATTGCTCCACCTCTGGTGGTTTTGCTTTTACATGCCAGTGCCCTAACTACTGGAATTCCCATTCTCAATCTACTGAATCACACGACTCCTTAAGATACTCCTTAAAACAGGTGTTTTACCACCTGTCCAAATATCTCTTTATGTGGCTTAGCATCTTCTGTGCAGCCCCTTGGGACATTCTTACTATATTAAATAAGTATGTATGTTATTTAAATTCAAGTTGCTGCTGTTGTCATAAGGAAGAGTGGGAGAAACGGAGTCTGTAACAGGTTTTGAAGGGAAAGTGGATAACTATTTGAAAGAAAATATTGAAAATAAAGAGGGACAGGAACTGGATTGCGATCGTTCTTTCAGAGTCACAACACGCATTCTATCAGCTGAGTGACCTCCTGCAGTTTCTAAGCATTATGCTTTTAATATAGTGTATATAAAGTAACATAGTGTATATAAAGCATATACATATGCTTTTAATATAGTGTTTAAAGATTGCACTGATGTGCAAGGGGCTGTATAGTATCACAATGGTTAGCACTGCTGTCTCACAGCTCCAAGATCCAATTCCAGCCTAGGGTGACTGTGTGGAGTTTGCAAGTTCTCCCCATGTCTGCATGGGTTTCCTACAGGTACTCTGGTTTCCCCCCATTGTCCAAGAATGTACAGGTTTGATGGATTAGCCATGGGAAGTATGTGGGATTACGGGGAGAGAACCTAGGTAAGATACTCTGTCAGAGTCAGTGTAGACCGGATGGGTGACTGGCCCCTTCTGCACTGTAGGGATTCTATGAAATGTTGTATCAGGTAATAAAGCCAAATCATTGGGAATCTATTGGTTTTCTTTCATTTCTTTAAATGTATGCTTTAATCATTCTTTACATTGATACAATGATCATTAATAACTATTTGGTGTATGAATAAATGAGTCATTCTACATTTCATCAGAGGTTGGATGCCTTAAAGCACAGGTATTTCTTTTAATAAACTGAGATTTGTGAAGTAATTTTAGATCAATTCATGTTTCAGGTATTTGATTGCCATTTCCTGGCCAATGAAGTGAAATATACTCACAATGGCTGCCCAATTCTGGATGAGGACCAAGTCATGCTGAGACTTTACAGGCAAGTGTGAAATGGGAATGGAAGAAGAGATTTTCTTATTCATAAAGAAAACTAAGTGTAGACTTACTTATCAGCATTATGTGGAGTTGCCAACATTGGACTGGGATAGGCACAGTAAGTAGTTTTTTGACACCAGGTTAAAGTCCAACAGGTTTATTTGGTAGCACGAGCTTTTCGAGTGCTGCCTTCATCAGGTGAGTGCAGAATTTGTTTCACAAACAGGATATAAATAGGCGCAAACTCAATTACAAGGTAATGGTTGGAATATGAGCCTGAATAGGTAATCAAGTCTTTACAGATGCAGACAATGCAAGTGGAGAAAGGGTTAAGCACAGGTTAAAGAATTGTCTCAAGCATTATCAGAATTAGAAATAGCATTAATTGGAATATCTGGGATTTTGTTTTATATAATGAAATGTAATCTGGGTTCAAATGTAAACACTTGAAAAAGTCTGATTAAATGCCAGATAACAATGTTAGGAAATAGAGATGGTTTTAAGTAATTAAGCTATTGCTTTATGTCAGCTTAATTTTGCACTTCTCTATTTGCATGCTAAGAATGGGTTAAAATTAAAAAAAGGAAGGTGCCCGCAAGTCTGGATGTTAGTGTAGGTGCCTGCATTGTAATGAGGATTTTACAACATTCAAACAAATACATAGTTTAAAAAAAGTTATGCTGCTGCTTTGTAACCAGGGGCCCAAGCAGTAAAGCAAAAAGAGTTAGTTCAGTTGAATGAACACCCCAGGAGGAACCAGCTATCATAGAAACTGCTAGAAGGGGCAAGACAATGCAAAAGGATAGAGTGACAGTCCCAAGCTAAAGAACAGAAAGCCCTAGAAACCAGGAAATGGGACAGAACAGAGTTCCAGGAAGCCAATGAACTCCGTGGAACAAATAAGGAACCTGAAAGGAAGATTCTGTTCAGTGAAGTCAAGAGTAGCAGTTTCAAGATAAAAACAGGACTACAAGGTGCAGACCTGGAGATGTCACCCTATGAGAAAGTTGGTGACACCATGATACAGTCTCTGAAGTTGTGATGTTCTGCAGGTGTGGCGAGGTATCTGAGAGATTGCATGGAACGTAGAACATTACACCGCAGTACAGGCTCTTCGGCCCTCGATGTTGCTCTGACCAGTGGAACCAATGTTATCCATATGCCTATCGACTGACCATTTGAACGCCCTTAAAGTTGGCGAGTCCACAACTGCTGCAGGCAGGGCATTCCACGCCTTTACTACTCTCTGAGTAAAGAACCTACCTCTGACATCCGTCCTATAATTACCACCCCTTAATTTAAAGCTATGTCCCTTCGTGTTAGCTGTCACCATCCAAGGAAAAAGGCTCTCACTATCCACCCGATCTAACCCTCTGATCATTTTGTATGCCTCAATTAGGTCACCTCTCAACCTTCTTCTTTCTAACGAAAACAACCTCAAGTCCCTCAGCCTTGCCTCATAAGACTGTCCCACCATACCAGGCAACATCCTGGTAAACCTCCTCTGCACCCCCTCCAATGCCTCCATATCCTCCTTATAATGCGGCGACCAGAAGTGTACGCAATACTCCAAGTGTGGCCGCACCAGAGTTCTGTACGGTTGTAACATGACCTCATGGATCAAATTCAATCCCTCTACCAATAAAAGCTAACACACCGTACGCCTTCTTAACAACCTTATCAACCTGGGTGCCAATTTTCAGGGATCTATGCACATGTACACCGAGATCTCTCTGCTCATTTACACTACCAAGAGTCCTTCCATTAGTCCTATATTCTGTGCTCCTGTTACTCTTACCAAAGTGAATCACCTCACACTTTTCCGCATTAAACTCCATTTGCCCCCTCTCAGCCCAGCTCTGCAGCTTATCTATGTCCCTCTGCAAACTGTAACATCCATCCTCACTGTCTACAACTCCTCTGACTTTGGTGTTGTCAGCTTGAATGCACACAGCAATCCAGGGGAGAGAAATACCAGAAGGTGAAGTTGAAACACTGGAAGTGGATCCTTGGTGAATACATCTGAATGAAAACATCATTTGGCAGAAAATTCCAAAACGTGTTCTTTGAGTATGGAGATTGAAACCCTTGTGTGGAAGTCAGAATTCTAGCGAAACTAACTAATTTGCTCATAGTGTGACAGGTAATTTGGGGGGAGTTAATGAGATGCAATGACCTTGTGGTATTATTCTTGGGTTGGCAATCCAGACTCCCAGGGTAATGCTGTAGGGACCCAGGTTCAACTCCCACCATAGTAGATAGCGGAATTTGAATTCAGTAAAATTCTGGAATTTTTAATAATGGTCATCTAATGATGACCATGAAATCTCTGTCAACTGTTATAATCACTGATCTGGTTCAGTAGGGAAGGAAATCTGTCATCCTTATCTGGTCTGGCCTTCATGCGTGTCCAGACCCACAGCAATGTTGTTGACTCTCGACTGCCCTCTGAAATAGACTAGTGAACCACTCAGTTGTATCTAACTGCTACAAAGACAATAAAAAACAATGAAACCAGAAGGCATTGACCTAGGCTCAGGAAATTAAAACCTCAAATGCAGCCCAACCCAGACCCTCAAGTCCTCCTCACTAACGTAGCAGCTTGTGCCAAAAGTGGGAGATCTGTCTCATACTGGTTAAGGACAAGTTGTCCCAACTAAACTGTCCAACTGTCAGGAAAGACTCAGCAGATATTTCCCAAAAAGATATAGGTTGTTGGCAAAGTTCCATGTCACTGATTTAAAAGTATCTTTTTAATTCACATTGGTGTGTTAAAATCTCAATTAATTGTTCCAAAATTCCTAACAATCAGTTCTAAATCTGCTCTTTTCAGTTTTGAATTTTAACTCACCGCTTGTGTGTTTGCAGGTTTACAGAGACAGAAACTTTCACAGAAACATTCATTCTTAAGGTTCGGTTACTTGAGTCAGACTGTAACATCATCCAGTTGGGCCCAACACCATTGGAAGTTCCTGAGTTTTATGGCTTATCGAATACAATCGACAAGAATGTGCTCACGTTTGTCTATGATACAGCAACGAATCTTGATTGTACTGTGCGGGTTGCCACTCAGGAAACTTTACTCCCAGCGTTTGGCCAACTTGTCATGGGGGACCTTCCAAAGGAAGAGGCTCGGGGCGACCAGCCACAGAGCTTTTTACAGATCAGGAAGAAATCCAGTAAGCTTATATGTCAGCTATATTACAGATAGTCTTTTAGCTAATGATGAATTATTATAATGATTTTTCTTTAAAGGAGAGAAAGAATTTGAGAATTTTTGTTTTAAACATGATATTGACTTCATTATCTTGAGTTCTTTAGGAGTGTGAATGATTACATAGAATTATATAGAATTACAACACAGAAGCTGGTTATTCAGCCAGCTCTGAAGCGCGACAAGAGCCTTTTCATTTAACTCAAATATCATATCCTTCAAATTGAAGGGAATTCCTCTTTTGAATCAGCCAAATAAAGTACAGATGCTTTTCTGTTGCTTCATTTTCACTACTTTAAGTAGCTTAATACCCCAAAACTTGTCTTTTATGGTTGACCTAACTTGTCTGTGTTCTCCAGGTAGGCAGCTTTTTTTAGTGATAACGTGTCTAACTCAAGAGTCTTCAGCCCCCAATCAAGCATGGTTGAAATTTCCAGTTATAAAGCCATACAACACAGAAACAAGCCCTTTGGTACACCACGTCCTATGCTAACTATCATTAACACTAATCTCATTTGCCAGCACCTCATCCATAGCTACTATGCCTTGCTGATTTAAGTGCTTGTCCAGATGCTGCTTAATTGTTGTGAGAGCACAGTAGAGAAAGTCTACTGCATCTGGTATTCCTAGGCAGTCTCCCATCCAAGTACTTAGCAGGCCTGTGTCTGATTAGCTTCCACAATCAGACAAGCTAGCTGGAAGAGTACAGGGCAATGTGGGAAGGTGGAAAAAGCAGGCTAGAGTTGGTTAAAAACTTTGAAATTGTCAGTGTGTCAGGAAGTTGGCTGTGCCCCAATGAATCCTGTTTTTGACTGCAGGAGTTAAATGCATGCAGTCTAACATGAGACTGTGTGCAAACAACCCTCATAGGAGAGGCAGGCTAGCAAGATTCTCTTTCGGAGAGTTAATACAGACACAATAGGCTGAATGGCCTCCTTTTGTAGAGGTTCTACGCATATCTCACATATAGGCTTCACTTATGCTGTTTCAGCTTGAACCTCCAAAGAGGACCCAGCTGACCAGCAGCATCAACAAAACCAGTAGCAAGGGGAGTAGTACCAGCTTTGGGCTACTCACAAATGCATTGCACAGATGACCGATGCTTAATTTTCTAGGACAGGTAACAATGTGCACTTTGCCACAGGTGATACCAGTTAGAATGAGTGGGCGCTTGGATACTTCAGCAGGGACCCGATTTTGTTCAAGGTCAGCACCAAAAGCAAAATATTGCAGATCCTGGAAATATGAAATGAAATAGAAAATGATGGAAATACTCAACAGGCCAGGCAGCATCAATGGAGAGAGAAACATATTTACTCAGGTCAATAAACTTCAATCAGAACAATTCCTAAGAAAAACAGCTAGAGCAAGCACTATGTGTCACAAAGATGGTTTAGGGTGGCTTTGCAGGTATTCCATCTCAACTCTGAGATGTAACAAAATGGCAAGGGTTTCCATTCCTTCAATATACAGCTGGTGTGAGATCATGTCTTACAAGTAAATGCTGGGAATCTGGAAGATGCCATGTGTTGAAGGAGTGGAAATTCTTGCCATTCTGCTACATCTCAGATGGAATGCCTGCAAAGCCACCCTAAACCATCTTTGTGACACATAGTGCTTGCTCTGGCTGTTTCTGTTCGGAACACAGAGTGCCAGTGTAAGGTGTTGAAAGCATTGTTTGTTATTGCCCAGAAGAAGGGTCAATTCCAATGACAACCACATTAATAGTCATGACAATGCGATGGCAGTTGTGACTGCTGCGGGTTCAGATTTCAATGTGAATGTCTCTTTTTGAAAGGCAGATATCTGACATCCTGTTTCTTGCTGAGTTTCAGTAAGGGAATTGCTTGCTGAAGACCCTGGGAGGATGTATCCAGCCTATAGCCCTTTTCCTCAATCCTGCTTCCTCTTCTTACTGCAGCTTGTTCCGCACTCTATTACATCTACTCATTCTGCCCAACATGCTGTTGGCCAAGGGAAATGCATATGAATTGATCCATGTCTGGGATCAAGTGGTTTGTGTAGAATTATTGGATGCCAGCACCATCCTTCAGCAAATGCCACACTACTCCCTGTAGTCTTTAGCAAGCTTAAAGGATACTGGAAACCACCAAAAATGTAAGCAATTGCAGTTGCAGTCGGTCAACAACCAATCACAAATCTATTGATGATCTTAAATAGCACTGGCAGTGGTCCTTGCTGCTGCTGCTGCTGTTGTGCCATGTTTAAAAGATGACAGCTTGAGTATTGGTCTCCAAAATAGCAGCATTGGTTGACACACTGATTTGCCTATTGTTGTGGGTTTTGATGTCAGCCTTTTAATTGATCAGAACCTTACTCTTCAAGTAACCAGACCAAGTCACGGAATTCTTTTGAACAGTTGTTTAATGCAAGCTATAGTGAGGTCCCTGGAAAGTCACAGGTCAGTGCCGGTAACCAGCCACAGCCCAGAATTCAGGAAGACACAAGCAGTTATGCTTTCAATTTTGATTACAAGTAATTAGCATATACCAAACAAGGAATAGAAATTATCTCTCTCCACTCAGTTATTGATTAAAGCTGCTTCATAAAATACAGATATTCAAGCCAATCAGAGTCACCTCACACTTAGTTAATTATAATGTCCAATCAGCAGGAAGACTTAACTTGTAACAATGATGAATTGGGTCAGTCAACATGGTTATCAGTGATATCCCAGTCTGTATCAGCATCTGTGGATATCACTCCCTTCTTCCAGTTCCAGATGTCTGATTTAATGAATTCTCTCAGACTAAAGGCTTTGGCGCTTATCTGTGAAGACTTTTATAAAGACCTTTTTTCTCTCAGAGTAGCTAATGTGATTTGTAAACTTCTGCGATTATTAACCCTTTCACCTATTCAGCATATGCCTTGCAGTTGCACCTTGCATGTGTGTTCATGATCTCAGCAAGATGTTACCTGCCAGGGAAAGGTTTGCATGTTTGTCATGGGTGCTGTTTTTGAACCAAAACTTTTGTAGCATGAGGAAAGTGGGTTCTGTGGAGCCAGATTCTGCAGCATTAATCATTATATTTATTCAGGTCAGGACAATTTGAAAGATGTTCGCACTTTTAAAGTGAACTGTGAAGAATTCCTTATAATGGGTCTTCGCTACCATCATCTCAGTCCTCCTTCTCCTGATGTTGACTACATCTCTATTAGCTTGGAACTTGTTGACAGCAGAAGCAAAAACGTGCATAAGGTACGTTTAGTTTTCTATAAGGTCACTACTTATGTTATCAGTACCTCTGCAAACTTTGCATTTTACAAGCAGAAAAATACTTGCAATTTATGCTGCATTATAAATTTGTTAATTTTTACATTAGTTGCCTACTCCAACAGATTTCACTGTTCACTGACCATTGCAAAAACCTCTAGGCTGGAATTTTACCCCCCCCCCGCCCCGCCCACCTCAGGGATTGGAGTGGGCAAGAGGCAGAACATGCAAAGGCCTGTTGACCTTGGCCGGGATTTTACAGTTTCAGAATGATTGAGGATGTAAAACCCACTACCAGTGTTATTATAGGGGACATTGGTTCTGTACTCAGTGGATACTGGAAGAATGGATATGGGACGATGCATGGAGAGGGTTTGGAAGGGGCATGGGTGGTAATGGCAGGACATGGATGGGAAAGTGAGGGCTTGGGGGCTTAGCAACCACTTTGAGAATTGGCCGTTGCCCAGTGGATAGAAGTGGGTCTTTTAAATGGTCCACCTCAACATTCATCCACTACGTCGCTGCCTCAGGCCTGCTTTGGGAAGCAGTGAGCCCATCGCCAACCAGTGCCCACTTTTGCCAGGTCAGCAGCAGGATCGTGGATCAGCAATAGCTTCAACTACCAACTCCTGCCTTGAAGATGAAAATCTGGCCCAGAGTGTTTTTAAGAATCACGCCCAAATTTCCAACTCTACACACACATTACCTTTTCAGTCTCAAAAAGACCGAGGATGAAGTCTTACCAAAAATTGGCAAAGAGAAACATGCTGGCTTTTGAGGGTGGAACTTCCTCCTGCTAAAGGATGGAAGCCACTTTTTTTTTTGCTGAGGCCAAGAGCAGTGCATTAGAAGTTTGAAGTTGATTTGTTTGGAAGTGACTTTTGCAAGGGCAGAGGCTGGGCGGGAGTGGGGTGGTGAATGATTATAACCTCCCTTATAAAATTGAACCCACAGTGCTCAGGACTTCTTGTGATACTCTGGGAGCTAACAATTGATGAGCCCAGTTTTTTGGAGTAGGATTGACAATTTGCAATTAACAATATCGGACCTGCACTATCTGAGCAATTCTGACTTTGAGCCAAAGGGATCCTGCATTTCTCTCCTCTTCTGAGCCTTCAGGCAGTGTTGTTTGGACAACATATGATCCAGCCAGCTTCAATTGCTTAAAGCTAGACTGTCCCCTGAAGGATCCATGAATCAAAATGTTTCACTCCTGATAGATGCTGATAGACTTGCCTGTTTTTTTCCAGCTTCCTGTGTTTGTCTGTCAGAATAAAATTGATGCAATGTAAAATACCAGATAATTGAACACCAGGACAGAGAGTGGGTTTTGGATTAATGGTTCTAATGCTGAAGTATTGGCACAGATGAAGAGGAGGAGGGATGCCATTGTTCTACATGAGACCAGGAACCCTCAAGGTTAACTCTCAGAATGGAATATGAGCAGTCAATTACCAGATCCATGACCTGGCAGCAATGCATGTGATGCGGTTATGCAGTTGTAGGTCTGACTGTGGAACACTGCATATTTACAATAAAGAATTTCCAGTGTTCAAATTACCAAGCCTACCTCATGATTCTTTAGGCACCATAAGTTGGTGGCATTTACTGTTTTCCAAAGGGAGAAAACCTTTTGCATCCTCCCTAAAACCTAAATAGGTAACTTTGTTGGTTTAGAAAGTACATTTCTCCTGTTTAATCCTAACCCTGCTTCTTTAAATCGCTTCAAAACTTCCTCCAAGTTAACCCTGTGTTCTTCATGTGAGGTTCCTGTACTCAAAACATTGTTGTGATAAACCATTACATTTTTGATGACTTTCCGTTGTACATTGGAAAATAGTTCAGGCTGATGAAACTCTGAAAGGCAGGCTTGTATATTGGTATAAACCCTTGTGAGTGTTGATAGTTACCCGTTTCTGTTAGTCCTTGTTCAATTCCAGCTGCTGGTAGGCATGACTGAGGTCTAATCTGGTATATTTTAAAACTTCCAGATAGATTTGCATAGAGGTCTTCAGTGTTTGGAATAAAGCAAATGTCCATTTGAGCTCCTTTATTATGGTCACTTTATAGTCCCCATAAATTTGTACAGGCCGATCTGGTTTTAGGTTAGGGACTATGGGAAGTGCCCATTCTGAGAATTAAACAGACTTTGATACCCAAATCTCCCAATCTCCTGAGTTCAACTTTGACCTTACGATGAAGCGCATAAGGCACAGGACGAGCCCTGTAAAATGTTGGTGTAGCCTCTGGATTCAAATATTTAGTTTTAGCTCCCCTTATGCATTCTGATATATTTTGAAAGAACTCAAAATACTTATATAGCAGCTCCTGAGAACCTCTATCTTGCAGATTTAATGGGTGAAATGAGTGTTGTTTCTGGTGAGGAAACTGTAGTGTTTCCCTGCAGAAACACTGACAAAAAAAATTCAAGGGGGTGTGTTTCACACTATCTAGCAGAGGGGTGGGACCCATACATACCAGCAAAGCCTAGCTGCACTGAGACCGGGATGCCATATTTAAAGACCACCCTGATCAGAAGAGCAATAAGCCACCCCACCCTAGCCCACCACTGGAAGTCTCAGTGCCTTCCCCCAATCAGACCCAGCAGGCAACCCCTTTCCCCTGTGATGATCGACAGCACCCCCCTTGCCCCAAGGATCATTGGCCTGTTATGGATATGACCCTGGTGGTGTCACCAGTGAGGGATGAGGAAGATCCTGTTGCGATCAAGTGTGTGATCTGTGACTATCATGCCTTGAGCCCCTGCTGAGTTCCTGCAGATGGTGGGAGTGGGCTCAGGATCACTCCCAATGTATCTAATCACTTTTTAGCTTAATCCTAATTAAGGGCAGCACGGTGGCATAGTGGTTAGCACTGCTGCCTCACAGTATTCAGTTCCAGCCTTGGTCACTGTCTGTGTGGAGTTTCCACATTTTCCCTGTGTCTCGGTGGGTTTCCTTTGGGTGTTCCGGTTTCCTCCCATAGTCCAAAGATGTGCGGGTTAGGTTAATTGGCCATTGCTAAACTGACCCTAGTGTCAGGGGATTAGCAGGGTAAATATGTGGGGTTACGGGAATAGGGCCATGGGATTGTGCGATTATGGTCAGTGCAGACTCGAAGGGCCAAATGGTCTCCTTCTGTACTGTAGAGATTCTATGATTCTAATCTGCTTAAGCCAATCACACCCCATTAAACAAAGCCATTGCCACTTAATTACCACAACAGTTAACTGTGTCATCTGATCCTTGGAGGACACTGACTGTTGTTGTCTGCAGTCCATCTCCGGTATAGGTAAACAATATAGCTCTAGACTCATTTACTCTTGATGGTCTGGGCCTTTTTGAATGATCTGGGCGATACATAGAAAATAGAAGCAGGAGCCCTTTGTGTCTATTCTGCCATTCATTATGATCATGGCTGATCATCAAATTCCATACCCTGACCCTTCCTTATCCCTTGATCCCTGTAGCTCCAAGAGCTATATCTTATTCCTTCTTGAAATCACAGAACATTTTGGCCTCAACTATATTCTGTGGTAATGAATTCCACAGATTCACCACTGGGTGAAGAAATTTCTCCTCAACTCAGTCCTAATAGTTTTATTCCTTGTCCTCAAATCATGACCCCCTAATTCTGGACTCTTTCTGAATTCTTTCTGAATTTACCCTGTCTAATCCTGTTAGAATTTAAAAGTTTCTGTGAGATCATCTGTCATTTTTCTGAACTCCAATTAATCATAATGGACTTAGTTTCTCCTCATATGACAGATTTGCCATCCCAAGAATCAACCTGGTAAACCTTCGCTGTACTCCCTCAACAGCAAGGACGTACCTCCTCAGATAAGGACACCAAAACTGCACACAATATTCCATATGCGGCCTCATCAATGCCCTGTACAATTGCAGAAAAACCTCTCTCCCTATAATCATATCAGCTCGCTATGAAGGCCAGAGTACTATTTAACCTTCTTTACTGCCTGCTGTACTGGTGCTCTTACTTTCAGCAACTGATGCACAAGGACACCAAGGTCTTGCTAAGTATCCACCTCTCTCAATTTTCGCTCATTCAAATAATAACCTGTCTTCCTATTTTGCTACCAAAATGCTGTACTCTAGAGCAAGGACATATTTCTTCAGATAAGGACAATAAAACTACACACAATATGCCAAGGAGTTCACCAATGCCACATATAATTAATGTAACACATTCCTATTCCTATACTCAAATCTTCTCGCAACAAAGGCCAACATATCACTTGCCTTCTTTACTATCTGTTGTACCTGTGTGTGTACTTTCAGTGATTGATGCACAAGGACATCAAGGTCTTGCTGGATATCCACCTCTCTCAATATACGCGTATTCAAATAATAATATGCCTTCTTATTTTTGCTACCAAAGTGGGTAACTTAATGCGTATACCTCATCTGCCATGAATATTTCCACTCACTCAGTCTGTCCAAATCACACTGAAGCATCTCTGTATACCTCTCACAGCTTATCTCCACGCAACTTCGTAGCATCTGGAGATTTGGAGATAATATATTTAGTTCACTTATCCACATCATTAATATATCATGTGAACAGCTGGGGTGCTAGCACAGATCCTTGGGGTACCCCACTAGTCACTACCTGCCAATCAGAAAAAGACCCATTTATTCCAGTTCTTTTCTTCCTGTCTGCTAACCACCTTTTCTATCCATCTCGAGACACTATCCGTAATTCTATGCGCTTTAACAAAGTGCCTGCTCCCCTATGACTGTGGCCTTCCATTTTAAGAGATTTGCCATTTACCATCAAGGCTCTCTCTTTAGAGGGCACTTTATTCAATTGGACCAGGTTGAGGGTGAACAACTCAAGTCCTTTGATGTATTCCTCAGATAATTTCTTCAAAGGAGTTAAAGTAACAATCATGGGGGGGTTTTGTGCATTCTTTCCTGACAGCTTCACTCTACACCATGCTTATGAATGACCCTTTTTCTTGTAACAGAAACACACATGATTTCTACATAGGCCACTTTCTTAAGAGTGTTCTCCTCTGCATTGAAAGCAAGATTCTGCCTTCGATGCTAAATCCCCTTATTGGACTCTTCAGTACCTGCATTCGGAATGGCCTTTGCAGCAGCTGTTACTTGCCACAAGCGGTTTACCTCATTTCTCATGCTTTGCAACCTGCTTATACCTCATTCTGCACATTCAGGCACCTGGGCCAGCTCTACTGCTTTTTCTAGAAAAACTTTGGTCTCTACTAATAGCTTTTTTTGTATAATCAGGCTTTTTATACCACAGACCAAACAGACTCTCAACATTTCTCTTTAAAGCTGGGCCAAATTTGCAATACTCTGCTAATCCTCTCAATCTGGCCATGAAGCCTGAGACTGTCTCCCTAGGCTCTCAGACTACTGAGTGAAATTTGTACCTTAGCATAACGATTGAGGGTTGGGGATTGAAATAATTCTTAACCAGTTCAACTGCTCAAAAGATTGGGTATCTGAAGCACCAGGTGATGTTAAACTTCTGATAAAGCTGTAAGTCTGTGGGCCACAAACTGTGAGCAGAATAACCTTCTACTTTTCTTCAGCTGTTATCTCATTCGCCACAAAAAAAGTAATGTACTCTCAAAATTCTGGCTCCAGTTTTCTACTTCGGGGTTGAATTGTTCTAATTTTCTGATTATAGGCATTTTAACATGCATCTTGCTTTTTCTCATTTCCTACGCTCCAGTCCCTTCCCCCTCTAGCTGTGCACTGTGATTTCCCCGGAACTTGGAAAGATTTTCCTCTTTGCCAGTTTTATAAATTGAGGGCAACTTGATGAGGCTTCAGAACAGAAAGGCTTTATTGCTAAAGCAATGAATAATGATATATACTAATAGAGTCCAACACAATAACTATGTGACTGCACACTACTCTTCCCTGGCCCTAACTGTTGATTCTTCCCAACCAGGGATATGTGTCCTAGTGCTTGATTGGCTCAGCTTTCTGCCTCAACACTCCATAGGGTCTGGCCTGACCACATGGCCCTCGGGGAACATTCCCTTAAAGAGGCCACACTACCACAAGACGGTAGGCGTGGACCTCGCCTTTCCCACAATTCTGCTCCATCCCTGAAGATCCGAAAGACATTACTGCTGCTTTCCACCTTTTGCAGTTTATGTGGATAGGTCACTGACGCCTCTGCTCTTCAAGTGGGGTTGCTGCAAACCCAGGAGTTCAAAAACTAAAAGCTGAGACTCCAGTACAGATCCCTGAGGAGCCATTATTCAATATTTCCAAATTGAGCATACACCCGTTATTCTAACTCTCTGCCTCTTACTGTTGTATGAATAGACAGAAGCTAGAATTATCCTCCTGAGAGCAGGAAAGCCTAAGGAGAGGTTTGATCGAGTAATCAATAACTAAATGATGACTACAGTAAATAAAGAGAAGGTGTTTCCAGTGGCTGAAGGGTCAATAACCAGAAGGCACAGCCTTAGAAGGTGGTTGCCACATGAAGCAAAGAAATCATGAGAAAAATCGTTTTAATGTAAAACGGGTGTTTAGGATGCAGAGTGCAATGCAATTGTCCAGGGGAAGTGAGCACTTCGGGACAATTGCCACGCAAATATTTACCTGGGAACTTCTAAGGGGGATTTCCCAGCACCTATCATAGAATCGTACAGTGCAGAAGAGGTCCTTCAACCCATCGAGTCTGCACTGGCATGCAAGAGACACCTGAACTCCCACTTAATCCCATTTACCAGCAATTGGCCCTTAGCCTAGAATGTTATGATTTGCCAAGTGCTCATCCAGGTTCTTTCTAAAGGACATGAGGCAACTTGCCCTTCCAGGCAGTGCATTCCAGACCATCATCACCCTCTCAGTATAAAAGTTTTTCCTTACATCTCCCCTGAACCTCCTGCCCCTCACCTGGAACCTATTTCCCCCCGTGACTAACCCTTCAACTCAGGGGAACAGCTGCTCCCTATCCACTCTGTCCCTGAACTTTCTAAACTTCATCTTTGGGTTCTCCCCAAATCTAATGCTGAGGAGCCCAGAAGTTATGGCTCAAGCCTCTGAACTTGCTTTGGTCATCACTGCGGCTCTTGGTCTGGGGTCCTGGGTGGCCTAATCTGTAAATGTTACCTTCCTACATCAGATCTTGCTCTGGCCACCACTGCAGTTGATGGCTTCTCCTTCAAATCTCCACTTTCCACGTTTTGATTCTACTCTTGCTATTGCTGCCGCTATTCCTGAGCTTTGGTAATTTCTACTTTATATCCCCATCTTTGTTCCAGTTAGGTATGGTTTTTTAAATTGGAAAACACACTCTGACCTCAGCGGTAAGTTGAATCTTTGCATGAAAATAAATGCACAAATCTGGAACTAGAAGTAAGCATAGTTAAAGAAACTTTATAAAAGAATGTTGGTGTGCAGTGATTGATTAAATGCAACCTTTTCAAATTATGATGTGAATCTCAAGTTGTCTTTACATTTTCATAAAATCACAAAATGTAGAATTTTATATAAACAATACCTTTTATAAATTCCTCTGGTTTCCTCTTTCAGACCGAAAATGCTTGGATTCCAGTCAGAATCAAGAATGCTTTTTCCAACCAGCCTCCTAAAGCAAGTTTTATAGCTATGTTTATTCTGGAAGTGGACCAGTTTATTCTGACACCCTTAACCACACGTACCCTGGATGGTGAAGACAGCGAGAGTCCCAAAACTCAACTCGTGTTCAATATCACCAAGCCACCTCCAGAGGGTTTTATTACTCACTTATCTGATCACACCAAGTCAATCACATCATTTACCTGGACTGATCTTAACGAGCTGCTGATTGCATTTCAACCTCCAAACTGCAGTCACACTGAGAGGAGGAACTATGAGGTACGTGGTACAATATTCTGTCATGGGAAAGAGTTACAGAAGGGATTGAAAGAAGAAAGAAAATTTTCAATGACAACTACTATCTCTGAATCTTGCTTGTATTTTTAGATCAGATGCCTCATGCTTTTTTGAGGTCCATAAGAGTATTAGAGTTTTCATGAAAATCTTTCCTTGCATCTTATATTTTGTGTTCTACAAGCAATTCAGTCAGAATGGCATTTTGTTGAAAAACTTGTTAGATCAAAATAAATTATCAACACATAATCCTTTCCATAATTTTAACACGGAAATGGAAGAGTTATACAGTGACAAAGACATTCTGGGCTGGACTTTCTATCTTTTGAGTCAGGAATCTTTCCAACTAAGTGATCCCACCTCCATCCTGGCAGTTCCTGCCTTCTTTATTTTCATTCCTGTGGCAAGTCCAGTTGGATAGGAAGGCCGGCGGGCTTGAAAGCCTTGTTCTTTTCATAGTTAAGTCTTCTAACCCTTACCTCCAACCCATCCCCCATTCTTACTCCATGACTTCCATGTTTCCCATGATAACTCCACGCTCTGTCATGTTTTTCTCCAAGTCCCCTTCCATGACTTCAATGCTCTCTCCATGCTGACTCACCTAGTGTGCATTAAGTGCAGAGCCAATGAGCCTTTACTAACACTGGCAAGTCTTTGGAATGCTCAGGATCTATTTTTTAAATCAGACATTCAAATTTCCCTTTGAAAAGCATCGCCCTCTTGCATTATTATAAAACAATTAATTGAACTCAAGCAGTACTTGCAGGAATATTTAATCCTCTTGACATATTTTAATATTGTCCTCATAATCAAACAAACATTGAAAAAACACTTCAAAGTAAGATAAATGAAAGTATTACGAGCTAATAAATCTGTCAAAACTGATGCTTGGCAATCTCTTCAATCTGATTCTTTTGACATGGGTGTTTTTTCCACAACTTGAAGGAGACTGCTAACTATGTTTTATTAATAGTTTTATTAGATTCGTCAATGGGACTGTCACTGCCTGTGTTGTTTGACAATTTTATGGTATTGTAAGAGTATAATGCTTTCATAGGGATTTCTGAATGGTTGATTTTATTTTATTTCATGAGAATTTGAAGGACTTGAGTGTTATCATATAGCTCATTGATTGTGTATATATTGCACATTGGAAATGTGCTTCAATGGCTCAAATGATTTCAGGACATTAAATCAATGTGAAAATTAAACCACACGGTACCCTAGATGTATTCACATTTGAATCCCCACTCTGAAGAACTTTATGCTAAATTATTCCTCAGTGTACCTTAACAGGCCTCAGAGTGTGGCGACTAGAGGATTTTCACAGAAACTTCATTGCAGTGTTCATGTAAGCCAACTTGTGACATTACTAATCTAATGAAAACAATAATATCTACTGGAGAAAGGACTCAAATGCATCAGAACCCTCACCCAGTGCTGGTCAATTTAATGGTCTCCACCTTTTATCAATCACTGCATTGAAATTGAACTTAAACCATTCAATAACCTGAAATATACACTTAAATACTAAATACAAATTATTAGAATAAGCTATTGAAACACCTTTTAAACTTGCTTGTCAGATTCCACAATAAGGGTTCTCCAATGGTTCATGTCTTCTCCAAAAGATTGTCCTACTCCATAAAAATTGGAAGAGGGCTGAAATTTCACCCTCAAAATGGAGCAGTGTGCTACCCACACCCATATCCCATTGCAAACAAAAAGTGTTGAAAATGGGAATGGGCGGGATTCCTGGAATCTACTCTGCCATTTTTGAAGCCCTTCAGCTCTGTTCCAACAGGGTCTGAGACATGAAGATTGTTCCTTCTGCATCTTGAGTCCATCATGCACCTGTTCACTCTCTGCGTATTTTGCTATGAACTGATTTATCCCTACACAACTAAACTTAATCAGCAATTGAAACCTATAAAAGACCAAGAAGGTGACTTGATAGAGTTCTTTAAGTTTCTGAAAGGGTAGGCAAGGAAAGGATCTTGGCAGATGTGGGTGAAACCACAGCTAATATGATAGTAACTATTAGATCCAAGAGGAAATTCAGTACGTACATCTAGAATTTGGAACTCAAGACCAGATGAAATAGTTGCGCTAGAATTTGGAACTCATGGCCGGATGGAATAGTTGATGCACAGAGCAGAGATGAAGGAGACTGGAAGAAGAATTGAGTGGAATATAAATACTGGCAAAGAACTGTTGGGCCAAATTGAGCTGGAAACACAAGCTAATTATGTAAATAGGTATAACTACAATCTACTGTAAGGTTAGAATATTGAAGTTTTAATGGTTAAAAACATTTCTGGCTACATTTTTCTCTGTTTGAGGAAAAGGGCGAATTAATTTCTTTTGATTTAAATTCATTGCTCATTAATAAAACATGAGTCTATGGCATTTAGAAATTTAAAACTCAGAATATGATTTAATGAATGCAAATGAAGAAAAACAAGCCAATCATAACGCAATTGAAGTCGTGATCCTGTGAGTACACGAGTATGCAATTTTTGAAAAAACTGACTTCTGATTTAATAAAAACATTTTAAAGATCAGATTCACTGGTAACTACCATGATGATATAAGTATCTGTTTGTTGGGATTGATGAATCCATCAGATGGGGCAGCATGGTGGCACAGTGGCGAGCACTGTTGCCTTACAGCACCAGGTTCCAGCCTTGGGTGATTGCTTGTTTTGTAGAGTTTGCACATTCTCCCTGTGTCTACATGGGTTTCCTTCAGGTGCTCTGGTTTCCTCCCACAGTTGGAAGATATGCAGGTTAGGTGGATTGGCCATGCTAAATTGCACCTTAGTGTCCAAAGATGTGCAGTTTATGGGGATTAGTGTGGTAAATATGTGGCTATGGGGTTATAGGGCAGAGGTGGGTGGGGAGGTGTCTTAAGTGTTGTTGGAGTTGCAGTTATCCAGGCAAGTAGAAAGTATTCTGCCACACTCTTAACGTATGCCTTGTAGATGGTGGACAGGCTTTGAGGAGTCAGAACATTCATCACAGAATTCTCTGCCTCAGATCTTTTCTTGTAGCAGTGTTATTTATATGGCTGGGCTAATTCCCAGAGTTTTGATAGTGGGAGGGATTCAGAAATGATAATGCCATGCTGAAGGGAAGTGATTAGATTCTCTTTTGGAGATGGTCATTGCCTGGCACTTGTGTAGTATGAATGTTACTTGCCACTTATCAACACAGCCCAAGCCTGAATGTTGTCTAGATCTTGTTGCACGTGGACACAGACTGTTTCAGTATCTAAGTCATTACAAATGCTACTTAACATTGTGCACTCATCAACAAACATCACTACTTCTGAACTTATGATTGAGGGAAGGTCATTGATGAAATGGGTGAAGATGGTGGAGCTTATGTACCCTGAGGAACTCTTGCAGAGATGTCCAGGAACTGAGATGATTAACCTTCTTTTGTGCCAGTTGTGACTCCACTCAGTGGATCGTTTTCCCCACTGATCACAGAATCACAGTGCAGAAGAGGCCCTTTGGCCCACTGACTGCCCACCTAATCCCACTTGCCAGGATAGCTTTGAATGCTTTGGCATGGCAAGTACTCATCCAGTACTTTTTAAAGGATGTGAGGCAACCCGCCTCCACTACCCTCCCAGGCAATGCATTCCAGACCGTCATCGCCCTCTGGGTAAAAATGTTTTTCCTCAAATCCTCCTAAACTTCTCATCCCTCACTTATAACTTGTGTCCCCTCGTAACTGACCCTTCAACTAAGGGGAACAGTTACTCCCTATCCATCCTGTCCATGTCCCTCATAATCTTGAATCAATCAGGTCTCCCCTCAGTTTTTTCTGCTCCAGAGAAAACAATCCAAGTCTATGTAACCTCCCTTTATAACTTAAATGTTCCATCTCAGGCAACATCCTGGTGTATCTCCTCTGCATCCCATCCAATGCATTCCCATCCTTCCTATAATGAGTGACCAGAACTGCACACAGTACTCCAGCTGTGGCCTCTTAAAGTTCTATACAATTCCATCATGACCTCTGCTTTTATAATCAATGCCCCAATTGATAAAAGTCATGCGCCATAGGCTTTTTTCACCAGCCTGTTAACCTGTCTTTCTGCCTTCAGAGATCTATGGGCAGATACGCCAAAGTCTTTGTTCTTTAGAACTTCCTAGTGTCAGACCTTTCATAGTATATTTCCTTGTCAAATTACTCTTTCCAAAGTGTATTACTTTTCAGGGTTAAATTCCATCTGCCACCTGCCCATTTGACCATCTCATTAACCGCCCAGCTAATCTTTGACTCATCGGCAAACTACCCCCCACATTGTCATTTATATAAATGGCATAGATGACTCACAATAAGAGGCCCAGCACGGATCCCTGTGGTATGTCACTGGTCACTGGCCCCCAGTCATTAAAGCAGCCATCTGTCATCACCCTCTATCTCCTACCAGTCAGCCACTGAATTTCATTAATTTTAGTTTTGCTTGATGCTGCACTTGGTCAAATGCTGTCTTGACAGGGCAATCACTCTCACCTCAGCTCATTTTCCTATTTGGATCAATGTTATAATAAGGTCAGGTATCTATAATGGATCCTATTCTGAACATTGGTGAGCAGATTAGTATTGTGGAAGTGCCGCTTGCTAGCACTGTCACAGACACCTTTCATCACCATGCTGACAACTGACAAAAGAGAAGGGTTGGGATGGATTGATCCTGCTTTTTGTGGACAAGCCATGCTTGGGCAATTTTACACACTGCTGGGTAAATGCCAGAGCTGTAGCTGTACTGATATAACTTGGTTAAGGGCACATCTAGTTCTGGGGCAAAAGTCTTCAGTTCTATTCCTGGAATGTTGTCTTGGCCCATAATCCAGTGCAATATCCAGTATCTTCAGGTTTTATTTCATATCTCATTGAATTCACTGCAATGATTGACCACCACTCTGTATCCTGTAACTCGACCAACTTCATGGGTACGATTGTCCCGTCCCGCTACACTACTCGACCAGTGTAGTGGAGCTGGAAATGTAAGTGGGAGACAAAAAAATCTGATTCCCGCCAGCAGCTGGCAGGTCGTGATTTTCTTGGCAGCTGGGGAATGGCGCAAGGCTGGTTTTAATATTCTTAAATTCATTTAAATCTCTTTAGTGAGCTCCGGATGCTATTGTCCAGGCTCACTTGGCTCTCCAATCTCACCGATGAAAGTTCCCACCAATGGGGTTCACAGCTGGTCCACAACAATGAGGGGGTGGGGGAGAGGGGGATGGTGAGTGGTGGGTGTGGGGGTAGATGTTGTCGACCTTAAGACATAGGAGCAGAGTTAGGCTACTTGGTCCATCGAGTCTACTCGCCATTCAATCATGAGTGATTTTTTTTTTTCTCTCATTCCCATTATCCTGTCTTTTCCCCATAACCCCTGATCCCCTTATTAATCATGAACCTATCTCTCTATGTCTTAAAGACACTCAGTCACCTGGCCTCTACAGCTTTCTGTGGCAAAGAGTTCCACAGATTCACCATTATCTGTCTGAAGAAATTCCTCCTCATCTCTGTTTTAAATGATCATCTTTTTAGCCTGAGATTGTGCCCTCTGGTTCTAGTTTTTCTCAATAGTGGAAGCATCCTCTCCATGTCCACTCTATCCAGGCCTCGCAGTATCCTGTAAGTTCAATAAGATCCCCCCCTTATCCTTCTAAACTCCAAGTACAGACCCAGAGTTTCAACTGTTCCTCATATGACAAGATCTTCATTCTGGGGATCATTCTTGTGAACCTCTGGAATGTTTCTAAAGCCAGCATATCCTTCCTTACATATGGGGTCCAAAGCTGCTCCCAATACTCCAAATGGGGTCTGACCAGAGCCTTATACAGCCTCAGAAGTACATCTCTGCTCTTGTATTCTAGCCCTCTCGACATGAATGCTTACATTGCATTTGCCTTCCTAACTGCCAACTGAACCTGCACGTTAACCTTAAGAGAATCTTGAACAATGACTCCCAAGTCCCTTTGTATTTCTGATTTCTTAAGCATTTTCCCATTTAGAAAATAGTCTATGCCTCCATTCTTCCTTCCAAAGTGCATAACCTCACTCTTTTCCCACATTATATTCCATCTGCCACTTCTTAGGCCACTCTCCTAACCTGTCCAAGTCCTTATGCAGCCCCCTGCTTCCTCAATACTACCTGTCCCTCTACATATCTTTGTAAGATCTGCAAACTTAGCAACAGTGTCTTTAGTTCCTTCCTCCAAATCGTTAATGTATATTGTGAAAAGTTGTCCCAGCGCTGACCCCTGAGGCACATCACTAGTCACCGGCTGCCATCCTGAGAGAGACTCCTTTATCTCCACTCTCTACCTTCTGCCATTCAACCAATTCTCTATCCATGCCAGGATCTTACCCTTAACACCATGGGCACTTAACTTATTTAACAGTCTCCTAAGAGGCATCTTATTAAAGACCTTCTGCAAATCCAAATAAATCATGTCCACTGGCTCTCCCTTATCTAACTTCCTTGTTACCTCCTCAAAGAACTTTTACAGTGTTGTCAGACATGATCTCCCTTTGACAAAGCCGTGCTGAGCCAGTCCTACTTTATCGTGCACTTCCAAGTACTCTGTGATCTCACCTTGTCCCTCATGTCTAAGCAGTCACTATCCCTTTTATTGATGTGTGCCAATGCACCTATTATGTGCCACCTTAAATGCCTTTTGGAAGAGCATGTACCTCATCTTAACCACATTAACCTTATTAACATCATTGTTATCTCATCAAAAAAGTTAATCAACTTTGTTAAACATGATTTACTTCTAACAAATCAATGCTATCTGTTCTTAATTTATCCATATTTGTCCAAGTTGCTGTTAATTTTGTTAGAACCATTGAACCATAGAACATTACAGCACAGAAACAGGCCTTTTGGCCCTTCTTGGCTGTGCCGAACCATTTTTCTGCCTAGTCCCACTGACCTGCACCTGGACCATATCCCTCCACACCCTCTCATCCATGTACCTGTCCAAGTTTTTCTTAAATGTTAAAAGTGAGCCCGCATTCACCACTTCATCTGGCAGCTCATTCCACACTCCCAGCACTCTGTGTGAAGAAGCCCCCTCCCCCCTAATATTCCCTTTAAATTTTTCCCCCTTCACCCTTAACCCATGTCCTTTAGTCTTTTTCTCCCCTAGCCTCAGTGGAAAAAGCCTGCTTGCTCACTCTACCTATACCCAGCATAATTTTATACACCTCAATCAAATTTCCTTTCATTCTTCTATTTTTCAGGGAATAAAGTCCTAACCTATTCAACCTTTCTCTGTAACTCAGTTTCTCAAGTCCCGGCAACATCCTTGTAAACCTTCTCTGCACTCTTTCAACCTTATTAATATCCTTCCTTTAATTAGGTGACCAAAACTGCACACAATACTCTAAATTCGGCCTCACCAATGTCTTATACAACCTCATCATAACATTCCAACTCTTACACTCAATACTTTGATTTACAAAGGCTAATGTACCAAAAGCACTCTTTACAACCCTATCAACCTTGGCTCCACTTTTAGGGAATTATGTATCTGTATTCCCAGATCTCTCTCTTCTACTGCACTCTTTAGTGTCCTACCATTTACCTTGTATGTTCTAACTTGGTTTGTCCTTCCAAATGCAGTACCTCACACTTGTCTGCATTAACCTCCATCTGTCATTTTTCAGCCCATTTTCCTAGCTGGTCCAAATCCCTCTGCAAGCTTTGAAAACCTTCCTCAATGTCCACTACACTCTTTTTGTATCATCAGTAAATTTGCTGTTGAATTTACCACATTATCATCCAGATCATTGATTTCGATGACAAACAACAATGAACCCAGCACTGATCCCTGTGGCACACTACTAGACACAGGCCTCCACTCAGAGAAGCAATCCTCCACCTCCACTCTCTGACCTCTTCGATTGATGTGGAGATGCTGGTGTTGGACTGGGATAAACACAGTAAGAAGTCTCACTCACCTGACGAAGGAACAGCGTTCTGAAAGCTTGTGGGTTTACTATCAAATAAACTTGTTGGACTTTAACCTGGTGTTGTGAGTCTTCTTACTGTGTTCTTCCATTGAGCCAATGTCTAATCCAATTTACTACCTCTCCATGTATACCTAGCGACTGAACCTTCCTAACTAACCTCCCATGTGGGACCTTGCCAAAGGCCTTACTGAAGTCCATGTAGACAACATCCACTGCCTTCCCTTCATCCACTTGCCTGGCACCCTCCTCGAAAAACTCTAATAGATTGGTTAAACATGACCTACCACACACAAAGCCATGTTGACTCTCCCTAATAAGTCCCTGTCTATCCAAATATTTGTAAATCCTATCTCTTAAGGGAAGGGGATATTAAGCAAAGATTTATGGAGTTGGGGTGGAAACTAAAGGCGAAGTCAGAAAGAGTAGTTATATCTGGACTCTTGCCTGTGCCACGGGATAGTTTAGAGAGGAATAGGGAGAGGGAAAGTTTGAACTCGTGGCTGAGGGGATGGTGCAGGAGGGAGGGGTTCAGGTACTTGAGCAATTGGGGCTCATTCTGGGGAAGGTGGGACCTCTATAAGAGGGATGGTCTACACCTGAACCAGAGGGGAATCAATATCCTGGGGGGTAAATTTGCAAAGGCGATGCAGGAAGGTTTAAACTGATTCGGAGGGGGGGAGGGATAGTGAGGAAAGGGGGTGAAAGTGAGGGGGACATAGTTGGGGAATGCAAGGCACGGCATAGTGGGGGTGGGGCGGAGCAGGGTTTGAAATGCGTGTACTTTAATGCGAGGAGTATTCGCAATAAAGTGGATGAACTTGCAGCGTGGATCAGTACCTGGGACTTTGATGTTGTGGCCATTTCTGAGACATGGATAGAGCAGGGTCAGGAATGGATGTTGCAGGTTCCGGGGTACAAATGCTTTAGTCGGAGTAGAGAAGAAGGTAGAAGGGGGGGTGGGGTAGCATTGCTAGTCAAGGACTGTATCACAGTGTCGGAGAGAAAGTTTGATGAGGACTCGTCAGTTGAGGTAGTATGGGCGGAGATTAGAAATAGGAGAGGAGAGGTCACCCTGTTGGGAGTCTTTTATAGACCTCCTAAAAGTTCTAGAGAGGTTGAGGAAAGGATTGCGGAGACAATCCTGGTTAGGAGTGAAAGTAATAGGGTAATTGTTATGGGGGACTTTAACTTTACGAATATTGATTGGAGTTGCTATAGTTCTAGCTCGCTAGAGGGGTCAGTGTTTGTACAAAGCGTGCAGGAAGGTTTTTTGTCTCAGTATGTAGACAGGCCAACTAGAGGTGAGGCTATATTGGATTTGGTGCTGGGAAATGAGCCAGACCAGGTGCTAGACTTGGAAGTTGGTGTGCATTTTGGTGATAGTGACCACAATTCGGTTACGTTCACCTTAGTGATGGGAAGAGATAGGCATGAACCTCGGGTCAGCAATTTTAGCTGGGGTAAGGGCGATTATGAGGCTATCAGGAGTGAATTAGGAAGCATGGATTGGATTAGGGGATTACAGGGACTGGGAACGTCTGAAATGTGGAGTTTTTTCAAGGAGCAGCTACTGCGAGTCCTTGATAGGTATGTCCCTGTCAGGCATGGTGGATTTGGTAGATCTAGGGAACCGTGGTGCACTAAAAGAGTTGAGTCGATGGTTAAAAAGAAAAAGGAGGCTTATGTTCGGATGAGATTGGAGGGCTCAGATAGTGCACTAGAAAGCTTTAGATTGGCTAGGAGGGAGTTGAAGAGTGAGTTGAGAAGGGCTAAAAGAGGACATGAGAAGACTTTGGCTGATAGGATTAAGGAGAATCCTAAGGCGTTCTATAGGTATGTC
Organism: Carcharhinus amblyrhynchos; assembly: GCF_965287045.1. NCBI lineage: Eukaryota > Metazoa > Chordata > Chondrichthyes > Carcharhiniformes > Carcharhinidae > Carcharhinus > Carcharhinus amblyrhynchos. The sequence continues at coordinate 22,802,383 of NC_137328.1, read as the reverse complement.
AAGAACAGAAGGTTGGTCAGGGCAAGATTAGGGCCAGTTACAGACAGCAGGGGGAAGTTGTGTGTGGAACCGGAGGAGATTGGAGAAGTATTGAACCAATATTTCTCTTCGGTGTTCACGCAGGGGGACATGAATATAGCTGAGGAGGACATTGGGTTGCAGGGGTGTAAAATAGACAGTATTACGGTTGATAAAGGGGATGTGCTGGAAATTCTTGAGGGGCTGAAAATAGATAAGTCCCCTGGTCCGGATGGGATCTACCCTAGGATTCTCTGGGAGGCTAGAGAGGTGATTGCAGAGCCTCTGGCTCAGATCTTCAGGTCGTCATTGGTCTCTGGTGTAGTCCCGGAGGATTGGAGGATAGCGAATGTTGTCCCATTGTTTAAGAAGGGGAACAGAGACTTTGCCGGGAATTATAGACCGGTGAGTCTTACTTCTGTTGTGGGCAAGGTTTTAGAAAAAATTATTAGGGATAGGATTTATAGTTATTTGGAGTGTAATGAATTGATTAGAAATAGTCAGCATGGTTTTGTAGCGGGTAGGTCGTGCCTTACTAACCTTATTGAGTTTTTTGAGAAGGTGACCAAAGAGGTGGATGGGGGCAAGGCAGTTGACGTGGTATACATGGATTTTAGTAAGGCGTTCGATAAGGTTCACCATGGTAGGCTTCTGCAGAAAATGCAGATGTATGGGATTGTGGGTAATCTAGGAAGTTGGATCAGGAATTGGCTATCAGATAGGAGACAGAGGGTGGTGGTGGATGGTAAATATTCATCATGGAGTACAGTTACGAGTGGTGTGCCTCAGGGATCTGTTTTGGGGCCACTGTTGTTTGTAATCTTTATTAATGATCTGGATGAGGGTATAGTTGGGTGGATTAGTAAATTTGCTGATGACACCAAAGTTGGAGGTGTGGTAGATTGTGAGGAAGGGTGTCATAGTCTGCAGGGAGACTTAGATAGGTTGCAGAGCTGGGCCGAGAGGTGGCGGATGGAATTTAATGCGGAGAAGTGTGAGGTAATTCACTTTGGTAGGAGCAACAGATGTGTCGAGTATAGGGCTAACGGGAGGACTTTGAATAGTGTGGATGAACAGAGGGATCTAGGTGTGTGTGTACATAGATCCCTGAAAGTTGGGAATCAAGTAGATAAGGTTGTTAAGAAGGCGTACGGTGTCTTGGCGTTTATTGGTAGGGGGATTGAATTTAGGAGTCGCAGTGTAATGTTGCAACTGTACACTACTCTAGTGCGGCCGCACTTGGAGTACTGTGTGCAGTTCTGGTCCCCGCATTACAAGAAGGATGTGGAGGCGTTGGAGAGGGTGCAGAGGAGGTTTACTAGGATGTTGCCTGGTATGGTGGGGAGGTCCTATGAGGAGAGACTGAGGGATTTAGGGTTGTTTTCGTTGGAAAGAAGGCGGCTAAGAGGGGATCTTATTGAAACATATAAGATGATTAGAGGTTTAGATAGGGTGGATAGTGATAGCCTTTTTCCTCGGATGGAGAAAGCTAGCACGAGGGGGCATGGCTTTAAATTAAGAGGGGGTAGCTACAGGACGGATGTCTGGGGTAGGTTCTTTACCCAGCGGGTGGTGAGGGATTGGAATGCCCTGCCTGCTGCAGTTGTAAATGCGTCTAGTTTGGGGGCGTTTAAGAGATCTCTGGATAGGTTTATGGACGAAAAGGGATTGGTATAGGCTAGTGGGTCATTGTTTTTGTAACTGGTCGGCGCAACATCGTGGGCCGAAGGGCCTGTTCTGCGCTGTAATGTTCTATGTTCTATGTTCTATGTTCTTAGTACTCCTTCCAATAATTCACCTACTACTGACGTCAGACTTACTGGCCTATAATTTCCTGGATTACTTTTTGAGCCTTCTTTAAACAACGGAACAACCTGAACTATCCTCCAATCATCCGGCACCTCACCTGTGGATACTGACATTTTAAATATATTTGCCAGGTCCCCTGCAATTTCAATACTAGTCTCCTTCAAGGTCCGAGGGAATACCCTGTCCGTTCCTGGGGATTTATCTACTCTGATTTATCTCAAGACAGCAAGCACCTCCTCCGCTTTAATCTTTATAGGCTCCACGACCTCCCTACTTGTTTGCCTTATTTCCATAGACTCAGTGCCAGTTTCCTTAGTAAATACGGATGCAAAAAACCCATTTAATATCTCCCCCATTTCTTTTGGTTCCATACAAAGCCAACTACTCTGATCTTCAAGAGGACCAATTTTATCCCTTACTATCCTTTTGCTCTTAATATACCTGTAGTAGCTCTTAGGATTATCCTTCACCTCGATTGTCAAAGCAACCTCATGTCTTTTAGGCCTCCTGATTTCTTTCTTAAGTAGTTTCTTGCAGTTTGTATACTCCTCAAGTATCTTATTTGCTCCCTGTTACCTATACATGTCATGCATCTCTCTTCTTCTTTATCAGAGTTCCAATATCCCTCGAGAACCAAGGTTCCTTATTCTTATTCACTTTGCCTTTAATCCTGATAGGAACATACAAACTCTGCACTCTCAAAATTTTTCCTTTCCAGATTATCATTTCTAAAAGCTTTGCTAATTTCATCCTTGCACCCATTTTTGAACAAAGTGTAACATTAGCAATTTTCTTCAGTCCTTTGGCACTGCCCAAAGGAGGATTTGAGGATTATATGAGTCCTATATTAATTCCCACCATTACTTCTCTCAGTATCTTGGTTGCCTCTCATCTATTCCTAGTGACTGAATCAATCTTTGAGTACATCAGCCTCTCCACAACTACTCTTTATCAATTTTCAACCCAGGAGTATCTCAACTAACTTCTTTATCAACATGACTTTAGCATTATCTTCCTTGGTAAAGACAAATGCAAAGTACTCATTTCGATCTCAGCCATCCCTTCTGCCACCATGTGTGAATCTCCTTTTTAGTCTCAAGTAGTCCTAAGCCCTAACTTACGGCCATTTTATTATTTATATACCAAAAAAAGATTTTGTTCATGGCCAGTCTCTTCCCGTACTCTTTCTTTGCTTCTTTATTGCTTTCTTCCCTTTTTTTCCCAAAAATATACTTTATTCATAAAAATCTCAAACAAACTATTGCACATGTACAGGCTTTGAACTGCAAACAATGCAGAATCAAGACATTCCTTCAGATCTGTCCAAATTAGAACCTCAAAAAGTAGTGGCACTTGCTGTTAGTGTACCGAGGATCTATGCACAGCTTGATGCAGTTGCACACAAAGGTGGCCTTCAGGATGAGAGAGGCGTTGGGAACGCTTTTCCCTCCATTCTCTGGAGATTTGTGCATCGCTTCCCTCTGGACGTGATCCATCTTTGATCTCCAGATAAACTTGAAGATGGCCCGTGTCACTGCTGCAGCGCAGGATTTGGGGATAGGCCACACCTGCGCCACGTACAACAACACGGACAGCACCTCGCACCGGATCACCAGGGTTTTTCCTGTCATGGAGCGGGAGCGTTTTTCCCACAAGCCCAGTTTCTGCCTGGCTTTCGCGATGCGCTCGGCCCAGTTTTTGGCGCATGCCCCTGCAGCTCCAAACCATATCCCCAGCACCTTCAGGTAATCTGCCCTGATGGTGAAGGGGACAAAGGATTTATCGGCCCAGTTCCCAAAGAACATGGCCTCGCTCTTACCCTAGTTGACTTTGGCTCCCGAGGCCAGCTCGAACTGCTTGCAGACCTGTAGGAGCCTGCGAACAGACGAGGGGTCCGAGCAGAAGACAGCCACGTCATCCATGTACAGGGAGGCTTTGACCTGCGTGCCTCCGCTGCTTTCTTCCCTTTTGCTTCTAGTCTGGATTTTTTATATTTATTTCTTCAGGCTCTCTTCTGAATTACCAAACTGATTCTATCACATGCAGCCTTTTCTGCTTCATCTTACTATTTTTTTAGGCATTTAATCATTGCTTCTCAGCCTTATGGCTAAGATCAAATGTAGTATTGACATGCTATGCTTGGTTGAAGTCATTAGGTTACATTTTAGCTTCATTTGAAGCAATTTTTAAAAGCGGCATCACGACCTTTTGGCTAAGATGCAAATAAGATCAAGCCTTGGAGGAGGAGCAATGCCCACTCCAATCAGCTTGGATCATGTAGATCAAGCCCAAAACAGGAGGTGGGAGCTTGTCAGCTTGGATCGGGAATGTCGCAACTTGTTGAGGCTCTGAATTGGACTTGATTGGATTGAATTGGAATAAAAACAAAAAAAAAGTTCTGACTTTGTTTCTCTTGCTTTTTCTCTGTCATGGAAATACACCATGTTGCTACCCGAACCGTCTCCTCTTTAAAAACAGTTCATTGTTCCCTTATAGCTTTGCCTGCTAATTGTTGATCCCAATTTCTCTAGGTCAGAGCCAATTAATTATTTTTGTTCTGGATAGATCTTTGTTTATTTCCTTAACTATTCCTCATGTTACAACAATCATTGCCCATTGAATGTTCCCCTACTGACACTTGTTTGAAATTCCCTGCCTTGTTCCCCAGAAATAGACTCAACAATGCTTCCTCCTTCACTGAGCTGAAAACATACAGCTCTGAAAAATTCTCCTGAACACGCTTCGGAAATTCTTCTTCCTCCCTATCTGTCATTTACACCCTTGCCATCCCAGTCTATATTCGGATAATTAACCCCCTCCCCCTCCTCCCATTGTAACTATGGTTATTTCTAATTTTGTTGTTATTTCATTCTTTTATATTTTTCCCACTAGTTGGTGGCCTATGGAATGGGCTGAGGAGAAGAATGATACTTCTATTGTTTCTTAACTGGAATCAAATATATTCTTTGACTCACTGTGCAGCATTCTAAATCCCCTAAATCAATGCTGTCAATTCTCTTTCTTGCTTTCCTTCTCTATTTTTCCTGAACCCCTACTTACTGAGACAACCATTAATTGTATCCATTGGGAAGTAGTTACAGTTGGAGGGCATTGATTGCGTAGTTACATAACGTGTATAGTGAGATACTTATGGCATGAGCGTAGAAGGGAGTCAGGAGAATATATACCTGTACTGTTTCACTTTGTGAATTAATCTATTGCAAGTAGTGCCTAGGTCTCATTTCTTCCTTCACCATCTGGCTATCAGGCAAATAACAACAATGCAAAGTTTTTCTGTGTGCCAAATGGAATGAGTACCTCCTGGGAAATTCAGGAAAAGGTCTTGTTGGGCACCTATTTGGAGTGCAACCACCTCGCTTGGGAGATCCCAATGGAATGTACTTAAGAGGAATTTTCTGCTTCAGGGCTAAGTCTGATGGCAAGAATGGGAAATCAGAGTGACCTCCACTGGAGGGCAGGTGGGTGATTATGACAAATCTTGCGTTGCTTAGCTGGTTAATTATGTAGCCACAGGATCACATTGAATCGCATGGTAAGGTGGGCAGGAAGTTGCTCACCCAACCTTCAGGTCTAGGTATCATATTTAAAAGGTACCCAGACAGCCATCCAGTCACCAGGCTAGGATCTTCAGATCCCAGCACAGAACGTCTATGAAAAAGCAACAACCCACAGCCCCACAATTCAGCAATGTCTCCCTGGAGATTCTCCTCCAGGCCATTGAGGAAAGGAAGGCTGTCCTCTCTCCAGTGGATAGGAACAAAAGACCTTCCTGTCTGACCAAGCAGGACAACCCTAGGTGGAGTAAACAGATAAATGATCTCATCTGTCTTGCAAGGGTAAGACTTAAAAATTTACCAACTGCAAACCTTAAGTTTAAGGATTAGAATCCAGAGGGACTTCACACATCTGAGGTTCCTATCTGCTCCAAGAAGATGACCATCATCCCGGTGCCGAAGAAAAACCAAGCAGTGTGCCTTAATACTATCGGCCAGTGGCTCTGACATCCATCATTATGAAAGTGCTTTGAAAGATGACTCATAGCACGAATCAGTTCCAGCCTCCCAGACTACCTGGATCCACTACAGTTTGCTTATTGTTGCAACAGGTCCACAATAGACGCTAATTCCCTGGCTCTCGATTCAATCATGGAACACCTAGATAACAAGGACACTTATGTCAGACTCCTATTTATTGACTGTAGCTTAGCCTTCAACACTATTATTCCCATGAAACCCGTCTCCAAACTCTGTGGCCTGGGCCTCGGCACCTCCCTCTGCGACTGGATCCTGAACTTCCTAACTGTCAGATCACAATCAGTAAGGATAGGCAACAATACCTCCTCCACGATCATCTTCACCACTGTGCCCCATGTGGCTATGTTCTCAGCCTCCTACTAACTCATACACCTATGTCTGTGCGGCCAAATTCCCCTCCAATTCAATTTTCAGGTTTGCTGGCGACACCACTGTGGTGGGTTGGACCTCAAACCATGACGAGACAGAGCACAGGAATGAGATAGAGAATCTAGTGAACTGGTGCAGCAGCAATAGTCTCTTCCTCAATGTCAAGAAAAGGAGATTGTCATCAACTTCAGGAAGCGTAAAGGATAAAGTGCCCCTGTCTATAATCAATGGGGATGAAGTAGAAAGGGTCAAGAGCATCAAGTTTTTAGGTGTCCAGTTTACCAACAACCTATCCTAGTCCCCCCATGCTGACACTATAGTTAAGAAAGCTCGCCAATGCCTCTACTTTCTCAGAAGACTAAGAAAAATTGGCATGTTAGCTATGACTCTCACCAGTTTTTACAGATGCACCATACAAAGCATTCTTTCTGGTTGTATCACAGCTTGGTATGGCTCCTGCTCTGCCCAAGACCGCAAGAAACGACAAAAGGTCGTGAATGTAGTGGAATCCATCCCATCCATTGACTCTGTCTACACTTCCTACTGCCTCGGCAAAGCAGCCAACATAATTAAGGACCCCATGCACCCCGGACAGTCTCTCTTCCACCTTCTTCCTTCTGGAAAAAGATCCATCTGACTCGAGAACAGCTTCTTCCCTGCTGCTATCAGACTTTTGAATGGATTTACCTTGCATTAAGTTGATCTTTCTCTACACCCTAGATTACACTACATTCTGCACTCTCTTGTTTCCTTCACTATGAATGGTCTGTTTGTCTGTATAGCACCCAAGAAACAATACTTTTCACTGTATGTTAATACATGTGACAATAATAAAATCAAATCAAATCAAATCAAAACATGGTCAGCAGATAGGATATTAGTAGCTTTTCTTTGGGGATGTGGTGCTGCTGGCTACATGATTATCCCCAATTATCCTTGAGGAAGTGAAGGTGAGCTGCCTTCTTGAACTGCTGCAGCCCTCATGTTGTAGGTACACTCATGGTGTTGTTAGAGATTTTGAGTGAAGGGACAGTGATATATTTCCAAGTCAGGTGGTGGTGTCCCGTGTGCTTGCAGCCATTTTCCATCTAAATTATAGAGCTAGTGTGTTAGGAAGGTGCTATCTAAGGAGTCTTGTTGAGTTTTTGCTATGCACCGGCGTTGGAGGAAATGGATGTTTAATGTAGTGGCTGGGCTGCTTTGTCCTGGATTGTGTCAAGCTTCTTGAGTTGTGCTGGAGCTGCAGTCATCCATTCAAGTGGAGAGTATTCCATCACATTTCTGACTTGTGCTTTACAGATGGTGGATAGGCTTTGGGGAGTCAGGAGGTGAGTTAACTTTTTGCAAAATTACCAATTTCTGACCTGCTTTTTCAGCCAATGTGCACACACTTAATCCATCTAAGTAGGAGAAGATAGCCCACATGTAAAGATGCAGGGGCGATTCACCGGGATTATAAGCTCCAATCGTGAATTATGATAGCCTGGAGAACTGGGCATTGCTACAAAAATGGGCAAAGGTGCTGTGAAGCTCCCAGCCCGCCCCATAGAGGGCAGGAACCCGATACATATAAAAATTCACTACTTTAAATGTAATTAATGGGCTTGAAGCTATTCACCTGCCTTGCCAGCAGGAGGCAAGCTTTCATACAGATCCCCACAAGTGTGGACTTGGTATGTTGGATCCTGAGGCGTGAGGAAGCATCACCAACCCCTCCCTATCACGCCATACCACACTGAGATTTATCTAATCGCAACACCATTTAGGTCCCTCCCACACGCAACCCCCCTTCCCCCTCAGATCCTCCTCACAGATCCCATTGCCTCCCAGACTCTGACTCAGCCCCGCCTTCCCTTCAGACTCTCCACTCTGGCTCCTTTTACCCTCAGATCCCCCTGTCAGCGTCTTTTCCGGCCATGTATCTTCGCACTGCCAACAGTTCATTGCCCCTGGCATCCTAGCACTGACACCCTGGCCTGGCACTTTGGACTCTGAGGGGGCTCAAGGAGGTAGGTCCAGTGGCCATTCACCCCTTTGCTGCTAGCAGGCTGTAGAGAAAGGGTCACTCAACAGTCCTGAGTGTTGGATGAGCTTGAGCTTTGGCTGGGGGCACGGGGTTGATCTGGACTGCCTCTTCTAGCCCTGGCAGGCCTGAAGACCACCCCTGCACGGTGATTTCAGGCAGCCCTGTGAACAGTATTCCTGCATGTCAGTGGTCCAAATTCCAAAATGGCCACGTCACTTTAATCTTCATGAATGAGAGTGATGCGTGTAATGTTTGAGCAATCGCTCATCTCCTCTTCCTTCCATTCCAAGTGCCAATAGGAAAAGGGGAAGATCAGTGTCCTCAGCAGATGAAGGCCCAGCCCTCAGGCCTGCTTGGCATAAGAAGAAAAGGATTTTATAACGGCACAGATGTCACAGCATTCACCTGCACCCTCTATCAGAGCAGAGACACATATTTCCCAAGGAACTCATCCTGACTTACTGGTGGTCACTTCACTGACACGTGTCCACAGCAGGCAGGGACAGTAACAGCCAAGCTCTTTGGCACATGGGGGACTGTTGAAAAACAGCCCCCTGCAAAGTCCGAGTCAGAGGATGAGCCTCTGCAATTGGACCTAGAACACATGCTGGAGATGGAAAGAGATGCAGGGGGATATCAGACAGAAGTTTCAGAGACACTGTCTCAGGAGAGGAGTCCTTTTGCAAGATGTCATGGTTCTGGCATATGATCATGTCAAAGTCTCTTTTGCTGGCCACCTTGGAGACCCAGGTCCAGAAGAGTTTGTGGGATATGTATTTAGGATATCCCTGTAGCCTTGGGTACAGTTCAGCAATGGCTAAGTGAGGAGGCACAGGGCATTTTGACCTTTGTCCCAGTGCTGTTCCTCTGAAGGAGTCAGGGAGGTGCCCTTGGGCACTCAAGGGGCAGAGGAGATTTAGCCAGACATCTGGGGCCATCTACCCATCGCTTCAGATCCCCTCTGCCTCTAACCCCATCAACTCCAGCTAGTTAGCTGAGGAGGGTGTACCTGCCCCACGGCAGAACATCCCTAGCATCTCTTGGACACCCAGAGGACACTTGTCAAAGTCATCTGAGACAATAAGGTATATAGCAGTCAGCAGGCTGCCTTCCCCTCTGCTATGATGGGTGTGGATGCACCTCGACCTAATGGTAGAGTAAGAAAAATTAAGTTTTGAATGCACAATGGTGGTACTGGTATACAATCATTGTATATAGTTTTGGCACTTGTAAATATAAGTCCCATTCTCATTGTGACTGTTTCCTCTTTGCAGCCCCCCCCCTCTCTGTTTGCCTCCTGGATTCTGCCATAGATTCTATAGACCCCACACTATAAAACAAATTGCACCCCTCCCTGAATAGCCCCTGACCCATCCCGACCACTGCTTTGCAGCCTTCCATACTCCTTTGTGTCCTCCTCACTCCTTTGTGCGTACTATCTTCTAAGTTGGCACCTCTTGTTTCCAAGAATAGTTTTGACAATGGAGAAGTTAGCATCGAGCCCCTGGTAAGTTCTGAAGGACTGTCTCACTGGGAGCACTGTTCAGTTGCAAAACAAAATGGTCTAATGTCCTCTAGGTGGGGCAGAAGACTTGATGAGGAAAACAAGATTCCAGTCTCATGGCCTGAAAAAGAGCATTCCTGAGAAGCAAAATGGGTTCCCAATGTAAAGTTGGGGGGGGGGGGGGGGTGTGGGGAGTGGACTTTCTGGCTGCATTTGCCTCAAAACCAGAAAATCCTGCCCGAGGTTAACAAACCTTTCCATGGTTCGCTCACTATGATTTCTGTGGCAGATGAAACAATAAAATACTTCCCAGGGAATGAGATTCTTCCTTAATTTCCGAATGTCAGGAAACTGATTTTTTTGACCCTTGCCAAATCTTCTGCCCCTGCCCAGGTCCAGGTCCTGGTCCTGGTCTGCCATGTTTCTTTTTGCTGTTGGAGGGCGATCTACCCATTACGCCCAGTCTCTGTGCCATTTTTCAATTTTGCGCCAGAAACTCAGTGTTCCCTGGATATAAAAACAATACAACCTGCTCTACTTCTATTGCTAAGGATAGAAAATTGTCCAAGAAGCATTGTGTTTATCCCCAGCAAATGATTTCCTAGCCTATAAAAGAGTAAATTTTACATGTGATCCCTGCTAACATAAAGCCTTAGCTGCTGATACCTAATATCAGGGAGCCACTGCCATTTTCCATTTTAACTTTATAAATTTAGGTGCATTGGTGTAAAACATACTGTTAAATAGAGTAAGCACAGAAAAATACTTTTTTTTGTTTTAATATGGATAGTTTCAGTTATGGATATGATGGTTTTGTGCTTTGTTCCTTTTCACAATCTTTCAGGCTTCCTGCGTGGGGTGTATTTATGTGAGGCCCATATCCATTTTCATATTTTACTAGTCCACTAGTACTAGTAATGCTGGCTTTTTATAGTTTTTGATGTTCTTCCCGTTTTAATGGCAGCTTTGATCTTGATTATATTTCTGTAACAGGTAGAATTTGAAGTTCACGACCTCTACTTCAGCAACAGTGCACCAATCATGGTGCATATCTCAATAAGGACAGCTGATACCAATGCTCCCAGAATTTCCTGGAATATGGGTGAGTTTCTATTTGGTGAACTGAGTAAAATTGTGATTCCTGACTGAAGAATTTAGTCCACAAAGGGTGCATGGAAAGGAGGTCTCTTTTGCCAATTTAGATTCAATTAGCAGTTTAGAACTGCTTTCACACAAGGCCTTATCTTTTTAACATGTGTTAATAGTTTGTGTGGCCTGAGCACTATTAGCATTTAGCTCTAACCCAGAGAGTGCATTCAGCCCTTTGGCCTTCCGCTTCTCTGTTGACTATTTGGGCTTGCATCCCCTTTCATCTGATACTATAGAATCACAGGATTGTTATGGCCCACAAAGAGGCCATTTGGCCTATTATGTTAGCACTAGTTCTCCAAACGAGCAACATCAGGGAATCCCAACAGTGCAGAAGGAGGCCATTCAGCCATCAAGCCTGCGCCAACAACAACCCCGCCCAGGCCCTATCCCAATAACTCCATATGTTTATTCTGCTAATCCCTGACACTAAGGAGAAATTAAACTTGGCAAATCAATCCAAAATCAATCCAAACTGCACATTTTTGGATTGAGGAATACGCAAAGAAAACTGGATCAGACATGGGGAGAACATGGAAACTCCACACAGTCACCCGAGGCCAGAATTGAACCTGGGTGCCTGGCACACTGAGACAGCAGTACTAACCATTGTGCACTCTGCCATCTTCATGAGTTCTTGTCACACCCCTGCCTTTTCCCTGTACGCCTGTACATTGTTTCTATTGAAATTATCATTTAATGCCCTCTTGAATGTCACAGTTGAACCTGCCCAAGTTACAATATTTTTCTGCCTGGCAGCTGCAAACATTTTAAAGATGTTGATCGTAGGACTGTCTGAAATCACCATGCCAGGGGAGATATTAAGGCCTCAGGGTCAGAAAGAGCAGTCCAGCCATGACACCTCCATCCTGGTGGGAATGGTGAGGTCAACTCCTTGACTCAACCTAAGCCCACCCAACCCCCAGGACCCTTGAGGGACCTTCTCTCTGCAGCCTGACAGCATGAAAGGGGCAAGTGGCTACTGGACAAAGGTGTCAGGCCAAGGTGTCAGTGCCAAGAAGAAATACACCCCTGGTAGTGCCAAAGCACCTGTCCAGAAAGTGGGTTTGAGTGCGGCTCTGAAGAGGAAGAGGGCTGAGGGGCTCTGAGGGGGGGAGGTGACTGAGTGTGGGGGGGGGGGAGCCCTGAGGGGAGAGGGGGTCTGAGGAGGGCCTCTGAGGCGGAGACAAGCTAAGTCTGGGGATGGGGTCAGTTCAGGTCAGCTTCATGCCCAGGTACTTGACTGGTGAGGTGGGGGTGAGGAGGATGTCCCTCTGCTGAATGGTTGGCGGTCCTCCCCTGAACCCTTGTGTTGGACACACTACGTCCACACTGGCCATTACTAGCACCAAAGCTTACCAGTGTATTTTCTACTGGAGAGGTGGGTGAAAAGCAGGGCCGGTGAATGGGCCACCAAATTATATTATCAGGTTGCCCCCCCGCTAAGGGTGAAGCAGACTGGGAGATTTGCGATGGGTTTGGTACCTGGTACTTTATTCTCCGATCATCACGATTCTCATCAGCAACTAGCAGATGCCACTGAAGCTCAAGGAATCAAGAAAATAGCTTTAAAATAAAGGTGATACAGAATAAATAACAAACTGGAATTATATACACAGTTGATGGCCATAAACCTTAGGGGAGTCAGCATCTAACTCTCACTTAATCCCTGGTTAGATCTTTAAAATTTAAAATTGAATCTCTTTAGAACTGCTTCTGACCACCTACCTGCTTCTGTGATTGTGGATTAATAAAACGTGTGGGTGATTATACATACACACTTACAACTTTGCTTTATGGAGCATGATCTTGGTTGGTGACTTGAATCAGCCTTTGACTGATTATCTCAGTTTTCTCTGAACTGTCACTACGTTAACACCTTTACTCCATTTCTAACCAAGAATGAACAACTGACATCTGCTACATTTCCCCTGTTGACGATTTCCCACAAAATAGCACAAATATCTCAGCACTGTCTGCGTTGACATGATGGTTGTGATGTGTGTGCATCTGCACAGAATTGTTACCATGCAGAAGGAGGCCATTTGGCCCATCATGACTATATCTGGTCTCTAAATGAGCCTTTCTCCCACCTTCTGCCCGTAACTTTGAAAATCCTTCCTTTTCATGTGACAGTGTAATACTTTTTGAATGCTTCATCTGAACCTGCCTCCATTTAACACCCAGACAGAGCATTTTGGGCCTTAACTACCTGCTGTGTGAAAAAGGTTTTCCTACCTTTTTTCTCAGTTTTTAACCAGCCAAAGAAGTCCTGTAAATTGCTGCAAACCAGAATAAGCTGATTTTAATAATCTAAACAGTATGATCCCCATGGAGTTCAATTACATTAAAAAAATAACTTCTAGTATGCTAGGGTGCTGGATCCAAATCCCAAGGTATATTTTGAAGTCAGATTGAACTCCTCAATTTTTTTATTTTTAGTGTAAATGTGAGGATCCAGGTGTGATTGTACTGATAAATTATGAAAATGATCTTTTATTAAAACAAGCTTCATTCATATTGCAGTTTACATATAGCTCAAACACAATGAAGTAGCTTAATAGTTTTTACAGTTTTTAACATTTAATACTTAAAATGAAAGGAAACCATTCTAATTCCTGACATCACTATTTCAGTTCCATTGAAGCAATATTTCTCTTATAGACTTAAAACACACATTACATATAGTTGGCAATCACAGATCGGGGCAGCATGGTGGTACAGTGGTTAGCACTGCTGCCTCACAGATCCAGGGACCCAGGTTCAATTCTGGCCCTGGGTCACCACCTGTGCAGAATTTACACTTTCTCTCCATGTCTGTGTGAGTTTCCTCTGGGTGCTCCAGTTTCCTCTGACACTCCAGAGATGTGTGAGTTAAATTCATTGGCCATGCTAAATTGCCCCTTAATATTAAGGGGACCTGCAGGGTAAATTTGGGATGCGGGGATTACAGGGATATAGCACAGGTTCGATGGGCCAAATGGCCTGCTACTGCATTGTAGGGATTCTATGATATACTTGTTCTGACTTGAGTAAAGGCTGCGAAAAGAGACTTGCAGAAAGAGAGAGAGAGAGCGTAGCTAGTAGGCTTCTAGCTTTTAAGAGCCCCCTCCAGCAACTGAATACATAAAGCTGTTGTCTCAGCTACAATCTTAGGTCCTCCCATTAACTACATTAGATCACTCTGTATACCTAACTTACCTTCCATTACGTTAAACAAGAGAGCCCTAGGGGTCCAATTAACTTCATTCTAAGTAAACACTATAGGGCTAAAATGAATAATTATCCTTTTTTTCCAGCATCTTCTGAATTCCCATCAGACACACTGACTGCTTTGAGAAAATAAAATCACTGCACTTTAAACACGCTACAAAAACATAAAATATATCAATGACACAGTTTCATCACAAGTGGATGGCTGAAAGGATCACATGATAAGATCTTACATTTTAGAACTTTTTACTGTAACCTATAAACTAATCACAGCTATAACTAAAAACATTTCAGTGTGCAGCTACAGAAAAGATCCCCAATTTATCATTTAAAAGAATGGAAAATCTCTCTTCAGGTTATACTTTACTCAAGAACCAGTTCAAAGTGACTCTTAGACCCCAAGGGTTTCCTTTTCTTCAACTGAGCTGGGAATTGCTACTCCCTGAACCTGCATGGTTCAAAGAGAACTTTTTTTCTCTCAAGGTTAAGCTCTTGAAACTCCCTTCCTTGAAAGGAAGCAGAGTTTTTGAATATTTTTAAGGCACATAGATCCTTGAAGAGCAGGGCTGAAAGTGTTGAGGGGGTTGGTGTGGCGGGAATGTTGAGGGGAGGTTAAAATCAGATCAACTTTGGTCTTATTGAATGGAGGAGCAAGCTAGATGGCCTCTCTGGCCTATTCAAGCTCCTTGCTCTTATGTTCAGTACAATTTTCATGGTGAACTGAAAAACCACTGAGTCTTCCAGTCTCAAGTCATCACAAAAAAACATTTAGCCATTCACTGTGTAAGTGTATAAGGATAATGAGAAGCTGAAATTCAGTTTGTCTTTTCTTTGCATTTGTTGATTTTTATTCGGCAGGTCTTGATCTATTGGAAGGCCAATCTCGACCTATCACCTGGGAACAGTTTCAGGTAGTGGATAATGATGATCTCTCTGCAGTTCGTTTGGTGACTGTGGATGGCTTACAACATGGGCGACTTACAGTAAGAGGTTAATGTCAATTTAACAAACAGGATGAACCCTGTCAGGATCTCACATCTAGCACCATGATACTTCTGATCGATGGAATTGATATGAACTGTTTAAATCGTGAGATGTGGCTTGGCAATTCCTATTTTAGAGTACAATTTGCCAAAGAGTTTATTGCAAGTATTGGCAAGAGATGAGAAAATAACTTGAAGTAAACCTGAGTTATTGACCATAAATGCCAACGTGGGTCAGGGTTTCTCTATCAAGTGTCATTTGGGTAAATGACAAAAGTCTAGAAAAATGATCAGTCATATTTTATTGCTATACATTCTTTTTTTAATGAATCCCCTCCTCAGAGTAATGAATTTGAGATTACGTGCAATGGGAACAGTTATTAATAACAAAATGCTATCTAATATATGAAAATGCTAAATCCTCCAGAATTGAAATTTCTGTGAAGATAGCAGATTTCTGGGAAGCAGAGAAAAATTCCAATGTTTCCCTTCCTCTCTTGAGGGTGGTGCCTTATATTGCAGTAGTGGGCACCCTCCAGGGTGAGCCAAAATATTCTCCATGTACAAACCTCAGCTTTTAAGTCACTTGACGATTTAACCATGATGAATCTCATAGATGGTTCTGATAGTATCCAATTGTAGGAAATATGATTAATTTTGTTCCCTTTAAGAAGTCCAGGCACTGTCAAACACTCTTATCACAGACTTGAGGTGAAATCTGGAATCTTCCTGGTTTTTATTACCGAGCTCCACACAATATGCTGCATTCACCTATTGCTGGTGAACTGGATCTGGGTAGATTATCTGATAGGTGAGAAGAAATCAGAATGCGAGATGCTGAACCGATTATTTAAAAGGACTTAGTGGGCGGGATTTTATGGTCTCATTTGTACCAAAACCGTAAAATCCTGCTCAAGTTTGGTGGACCTTCCCATGCTCTGCGCCTTGCCTGCTTCGATTCCCATGATGGGTGGGCTGGTAAAATTCTGACCTATTTGTAGTTTTCAACTGTTAAATTATATTTGTTTGAAATCTACTTTTTTAAATTCATTGCCAAGGTGTGGGTATCATTGACACGTTGGTCGAAATTTTTTACCATTGGGCGCGCGCACTCAGCAAGCTTGAAGGCAGATGCGAAACACACTTCTGACCATGATCAGCCCTGGAGCAGTTAACAGCCCGCCATTGTGAAACACATGCTGGGAAATGTTCTGGGCTGCCTGTTAAAGCAGGAAGAGAGTGAGCTCCGAGAAAAGGGAGGGTGTGGACTGACACTTCTGATGTGCTCCTTCAGGATAATAACCATTGCGGACTTGACTCAGGGAGCTGCTAACCTGTGTAAAAAAAAAAAAATTATTGCGTTGGAAGAATGCTGCAAAGGGTGGAACACCATTTGCAACAGCATCCATCAACCATTACCCATTGTTTCCTGTTACTAAGCCAACTTTTGATTGAACTTGCCACATTACCCATGGGCTTTTACTTTTATGACCAGTCTGCCCTGTGGGACCTTGTCAAACACCTTGCTATAATCCATGTACTAACATCCACTGCACTACCTTCATCAACTCTTTTTGACACTTCCTCAAAGAATTCAATCAAGTTTGAGAAGCAAGGCATTCCTTTTACAAGCCCATGCTGACCATCCCTGAAATGTCCGTTCCTTTCTATGTGACAGTTAATCCTATCTCTCAGGATTGATTATATGAATTTTCCCATCACCAACGTAAAACTAACTGGCCTACTAATTGTTTAGCCTTTCCTTCGATCCCTTTTTAAACAATGAAACTATGTACATTTATTCAGTCCTTTGGTACCTCCCCTGTATCTAGTGAAGATCGGAAAATCATCCTTAGAGCATCAGCTATCTCCTTCCTGACCTCCTTCAGCAGCCTCAGAAACAGTCCACCTGGCCCTGGCAAATTATCAACTTCCAAAGATTCCAACCCTTCGAGTATTTCCTCTTTCTTTATGATTATCCCATTTAATATCTCACAATGTTCCTCCTGGCCTGCTAAATCTGCATTATCCCTTTCCTTTGTGAACACAGAGACAAAATATTCATTAAAAACCCTTCTCACAGCCTCCACAACTACACAGAGTCCCTTATTCATCTCTGACAGGTCCTACTTTTTCCTTAACTAACCTTTTACCATTAATACATTGATAAAAACATCTTTTGGGTTTTCTTTAATTTTACTTGCTAATTGTTCTTTATGCCCTCTTTTTGATTTCCTTATTTCCTTTTTCACTTCATCCCCGCACTTCCTATATTCATCTCGACTAACTGCAATGCTTAGTTCTTTATGCCAATTGTACACTTCCTTTTTTCTGTTTGATCTTCTCCTGTATTCTTCTAGACAACCGGGGCGGTGGCAGGGGCCGGGTCTAGATTTGGCAGTACCACATTTATTTTTGGAGGGGATATGTCTACTTTGTTTATTTAGAATTTAACTTTCTCGTGCTTTCCACTGGTTTTCCACTGATTTATCCCTAGCAGTGCTGTCCAGTCCACCTCAGCCAAGTCCCTCTCATTCCTGCAAAATTTGCCTTCTCCCAGTTCAAAACTTTTATTCCTGATTTATCTCTGTCCTTTTCCATTGCAATGCTAAATCTAACTGAATTGTGATCACTATAACCTTCCCCCGATATGGTTGCCAACTGTCACTTCAGCCTTGCCCTTCTTCATTCCCCAAGACTAGGTCAAATGGTAACTCAACAATCTGTTCACTAATTTATTCCTTTATTTGACTTACAGGAGGAAAAGGTTTTATGTTTACAGTCAACGACATCAAGTCTGGTGTCGTTCGTTACCACCATGACGACAGTGACTCCACAAATGACTTCATTGTATTTCGGATTTTTGATGGTTATCATAGTACCCGGCACAAATTCCCCATCAACATCCTGCCTAAAGATGACAGCCCTCCGTTCCTTATCAACAATGTTATCTTTGAACTGTGTGAGGACCAAGAAATATTGATTGAGAAGTTTATGCTTCAGGCCTCAGACATGGATTCAAGCGATGATTACATTCTTTTCAAAATTGTCAAAACCCCACAGGCTGGAGAAATTATGAAAAGACCAGCTCCTGAATTAACAGGTTTGTTTTTTTCCTTTGATTTTGATGATGAGGAATGGAACATTTTGCTTTTTGTGACATTCTACCCGAGAATACATCTTCAAATTTTATTTTTCAGTTAGTAACACTGTGTGTCATCCTCACCATTTGCCATCCCACCTAATTTTGTGTCATCCACAAACTTGGCAATACTATATTCAGCTTCCTTATCCAAGTCATTAATACACATTGTAAATAATTGTGGCCCCAGCACTGATCCTTGTGGCACTCTACTAATTACAGGGTACCATCCTGAAAATGACTCTCTTATCCTCCTAGCTCTGTCTTCTATCAGTTAGTCAATCCTCTATGCATGCTTATATGCTCTTAAAATTGTTCATACATCCTTTATAATCGTTCCCAGTTAAGTCAGAAATTAAGTTAACTGGCCTTTTTTTAATCCCCTCCTCTCTTTTTCACTCAGGGTGTTACATTGCCAGTTTTCCATTCCTCTGGGACTTTGAAGGATTCTTGTAACATCACCACCAGTCCATCCACTGTTTCTGTAGCCATTTCCTTTAATATCCTGAGATGTATCCCATCATCTCCAGGGAATTATTGCCTTTAGCTCCTTTTGTTTTCCCAGTACTTTTTCTCTAATAATAGTTATTAAATTTACTACCTTCTTCCCCTTCCGCCCCTTGATTATTTTGTGTTTTTGGAATGTTGTTAGAGTCTTCCACAGTGAAGACTGACACAAAGTATATATTTAACTCCTCTGCCATTTCCTGATTCCCCATTATTATTTCCCTGGTCTTAATTCTTGAAGTGACCTATGTTCACATTGATCTCTCTCTTCCTTTTTATATATTTAAACAAGCTCTTGCTGTCCATTTTTATATTACTCACTAGTTTACCCTCATAGTTTAGCTTTTTTTTGGTCATCTTCTGTTGGTTTTTAGAACTTTACCAATCCTCTGGCTTACTACCAATCTTTGCCACATTATATGTTTTCTGTTTAAGTTTCACACACTCCTTAATTTCCTTGGTTAACCATGGTTGATTTATCCACTTCCTAGAATCCTCCTTCCTCAGTGGAATATGTCTTTGTCATGAGGCCATGAACTATTTTCATAAACGCCCATCATTTCTGATCAAATACCGTACTGTTAAACTCTTTCCAAGTCCTCTCCAGGCAACTATGCTTTTATATCTTCATAATTACCCTTATTATTCTTTATTTCTCATTCTCAAACTGAATGCTTAATTCTGTAATGTAGGGAATCTTTTACTCTGAGATTGTCCATTAAATCTCATTGCCTCATTGTACAATACCAGTTCCAAAATAGCAATTCCTGGTTGGATCCGCAACATATTATTCTAGGAAACGTCCTGAATACACTCTATGAATTCTTCCTTATAGCTACTTCGGCCAATTTTACTTTCTAAATCTACATAAATGTTAAAGTCACCCATGATTAAAGTACTTATTTTTTACATGCTCTTATTAACTCCTGATTTATTCTCTACTCGACAGTAGAGTTACTGTTCAGGGGTCTATATACTACTCCCATCGGTGTTGTCTTCCACTTGTTATTTGTTACCTCTGTTCACATGGACTCTACATCTTCCGATCATTTCTTGCTATCGTACTTATTCCATCTCATACTAACCATACTTCTATTTCCCTTCTAAGTTTCTGCTTTTTCCTGAATGTTCATTTAACATGCAGATACTAATGGCTGCTTGTAACATTAGATCTTTCTCCTGCAGCAGCTGTTTGCAGTCTTCATCATTATGAAATCCACAAATGACTCAAACTCTGATTAGTTCATCAGTGCGAGTTCCAAACTCTCATTTCTTTGCCAATATTTTCAGGTGGCCCTACAAGATTGAATTTATTCATCTGCTCATTGGTTTGTTGACTTGAGTGCATGTCGGTTGAGGATCATAATACATTAAAAGGGGTACTTTGGAGTTGGTGTGCTGTAACTAGTGATGTACCACAAGGAATCTAGATCTCAGCTCTTTACAATTTATATCAATGACTTGGATGAAGGGACTGAATGTAACATATCCAAGTTTGCAACTGATAGGTGGGAAAGGAAGTAATCAGGAAGGCACAAAGAAGCTGAGATATGGACATTTTGAGTGAGTTGGCAAGAACATAGCAAATTGAATGTAATGTGAAGTGTGAAGGTATCCATTTTAGTTGGAAAAATGAAAGGAGAACAGAATATTTTTGATTGTTGAGAGACTGGGAAATGCTTACATTCAGACAGATGTGGGTGATCTTGTACATGAATTACAGAAAGTTATGTGCAAGTGCAGCAAAATATTAGATAAGCGGGTGGTATATTAGTTTTTGTTACAAAGGGATTGGAGTATAACAGTAAAGAAGTCCAACTAAAATTAGACAGGGTATTGATAAGGCCACATCTTAGAATAAGTGGTCAGCTATTTAGGATTGACATAAGTTGAAATGCCTCCACTCAAAGGATTATGAATCTTCTGAATTCTGAAGATAGGGGTTGATGAATATTTGGGGGCACTTAGGTAATTAAAGAATGCTGGAGGAGGAGTTGTCCCCTTGTCCCCTTGTCATGGGAAATGAATGAAGTGGAGGCAATGTGAGGCAACTGCATACCATAAGGACCACCAGGAGAGAAGTAGTAGCATACCTCCAGGCATTGACAATAAATGGTTCACTGATGTTCTTATTGGAGAGAAAGATTTTATAAATGGCCGTTCCTCCTTAGTGATCCTTGACAATCGTTGTCAGCTCCTTGGTTCTGAGACTGTCTTGATTAAGCCTCAACTAGCATTGACACATGCATGGTTTCTAATGGGAAACATATGGATAACTTTTATAAGAGGGAACCCCAGCTGAAGCCAAATGCAGTACACCGTTAACCCAGCCTTTTGCTGTGAGTGTCACAGACCATGGCAGGGTTTCTCCCAAAACAAAACTAAGTGCCCAAAGAGTAGGAAAATGGGAGTAATTCCCAATGGTATTTTGGGTGTACTTACCAGAATGAATCTCCAACACTCTGAGTATTACAGAATGCCTCAGCATGATTCCCTCTGGTAAGTAGAGGGCGGGGCCTATTCGCATCCAAGAAGCCAGCAGCATAATGCTGAGAGGGTCACTGTGCATGTGACGATCTGTCAGTGCAGAGATCGGCGCTTGCACACTGGCCAGCTCATTGCCGGCCTCCGATAGCTGGCCTTCCCCTATTGCTGGCCTGCCCTGCAACCCCACCGATCGCTGGCCTCCAAAACCCCCTCCGCTGCTTCTCCATGTACCTTCCTGGGTCAGCCCTGATCCCCCAACCATGATGATCAGCCCGATACCCCCCCTGTGGCCAACTTTGATCGCCTCTTCCCTCCCTCCCCCACCAGTCCTGATTGCAGAGTGGCAGCAGGTTCCTCTGCACTCTTCCTCCAACAATCACCCCTCAGTATGCCCCACCCCTCTCAGGCCCTGGCCCATATGTACCAAACTAAACCTGGTTTGGACCTTTGTAGTCTTTTCATATTACTCATCCTGGATGATATATTTATCAATTGGGCCACTTGGTGAACTGTGGCATTCAAAATTTATAGTATTTCAGTCATTGCCTATTAATATGCTTCATTTGTTTGCTGTTGACAGGTTATCCCATCACTAGGTTCTTACAGAGAGATCTCTTCAATGCTATGATCTATTATCGTCACTTGGGAGGTGAAGTGTTTGAAGATACCTTTGAGTTTATCCTCTCCGATAGCCATGATCCTCCAAACCTCTCAGATCCTCAGGTACTGCTTTGTGTCAAACAATATGAATCCTTTAGGACAAAAATATTATGCTGTTGAGATGGAAAACATAGACTTTTCAAGATGATTAAGCATTTATGTGCCAGAGGAATCATGTATCATAGAATCAGTTCTCAGTCCAATCCCTTGATCTTTCCCCAATGGCTCCTCACTTTCTTCCAAGTATTAGTTCAATTTGTTTTTGCAAGTTCCTTGAGAGTCTGGTTTTCCCAACTTTTCAAGCAGTCCATATCTGATATTGATAACCTCCTGCAATTAAACACATTCTCACATCTATGGATCTTTTGCCAATTACCTTAAATGTGCTTTATATGATTACTCACCCTTATGCCAGCGGAAACAATTTTTCTTGTTTACTCAATCAAATTCTTCATGATTTTGAATACCTATATTAAATTTTTCCTAAATCTCTTCTGCTCCAAGGGGAATGGTCTATACACATAACTGGAGTCGTTCAATCCTGGGACCATTCTTGTAAATCTTCTCCACATCCCCTTGACTGTCATCCTGCCTAAAGTGTGGTGGTCAGACTGGAGTACGATAGTACAGCTGAAACCTAACCATATTGCATTGGCTTTTTTGTATTTTGTCTATTTCCAAATACAGATTTGTGAGGTGATTCACTTTGGTAAGAGTAACAGGAATACAGAATATAGGGCTAATGGAAGGACTCTTAGTAGTGTTGACGAGCAGAGATCTCGGTGTAATGTGCATAGGTCCCTGAAAGTTGGCACCCAGGTTGATAAGGTTGTTAAGAAGGCGTACGGTGTGTTAGCTTTTATTGGTAGAGGGATTGAATTTTGGAACCATGAGGTCATGTTGCAACTGTACAAAACACTGGTGCGGCCGCACTTGGAGTATTGCGTACAGTTCTGGTCGCCGCATTACAAGAAAGATGTGGAGGCATTGGAAAGGGTGCAGAGGAGGTTTACAAGGATGTTGCCCGGTATGGTGGGAAGGTCTTATGAAGAAAGGCTGAGGGACTTGAGGTTGTTTTCATTAGAGAGAAGAAGATTACGAGGTGACCTGATTGAGGCGTACAAGATGATCAGAGGGTTAGATCGGGTGGATAGTGAGAGCCTTTTTCCTCGGATGGTGATGGCTAACACAAGGGGACATTGCTTTAAATTAAGGGGTGGTAATTATAGGACGGACGTCAGAGGTAGGTTCTTTACTCAGAGGATAGTAAGGGTGTGGAATGCCCTGCCTGCAGCAGTTGTGGACTCGCCAACTTTAAGGGCGTTCAAACGATCAGTGGATAGGCATATGGATGACACTGGAATAGATTAGGTTCGAGTGTCATTAGATTGGTTCACTGGTCGGCGCAACATCGAGGGCCAAAGGGCCTGAACTGCGCTGTAATGTTCTACGTTCTAAATCCAAAAATCCTGTATATCTTTTTAACAGCCTCGTCAACTTGTTCTGTCACCTTTTAAGAGTTTTGTATGTATACATCCAGAAACTGCTCTTTACTTGCCCTTGGGCATATTTTTGGAGGTATGTAAAAACAAGTGGGTGCCCACCCCACAACCTTTCAACTTGTCCCCATATATGCCAAAATCAGAAGCCTACCCACCAGATTTAAATGAATAATTAATGGTCAATTAGGCTCCTAACCAAGCCAACTGACACCCATAATTCACTGCCCACACCATAAAACTTGGTGTGGGAAATCATGCGAAAGTGGACAGCCCAATTTTAAAGTGTGGAAAAGAAGTTGGGGGGGTGCTGCCCTTTGCACATGGTAGGCCAAAGTAAAAATGCCCTCCATCCTTCCAATTTGCCTGCTGCCTTAAGCCCACCAACTCCAACCCACCACCACTCCACTGCCCTCTCTACCCTGTCCAAACAATCCCTTCCCAACACGCCAGACTTATCTGTTTCCAGGAATCCTTGGGCTACCTGCTCTTTCCCATTGCTGTCCGGAAAGCATCCACAAATGCACTCTTGGCTCTACTGTGACTGATGGAGCTGCTGGCAAATCCGGTTGGTTGGCAGCTCCCAAGGGTGGGGACTTCCTCCCCACTGGGGACAGGGGTTCCATGAGCTGCCTATTTAATCCTCCCCCTCCCCCTCCCCACCTGTTCTTTTATGACTGTGAGGTGGGTTAGCATGGAACAGTTATCTCTCTGCCAACTTTGCTTCTTGGTGGGCTGTGGCCCCAGTTAAATATTAGGAGGATTAATGTCAGTGGCAAACTCTGCTCCATGGTTTGTGACTCTGTGTCACTTCTGGCAATGGTCTCTGACTAAACCAGACTGTTTACATCCTTCGTGTCAGATTTGGCACTGGCATGAGCTTCTGAGCACATAGCAATGCTATCACTAAGACTGTCTCTTTCTATTTGTATGAGCTCTACTTATGAATTAATAAGAGACCACAATTTAAGTGGTAGTAGAACAATTGGAATTGTTTATTATCATGTCATATCTTTAACAGAGTCAGCACAAGACAGGCTTGGCAAATCTTGGGTGGAGCTTGTGCTCTGGGAATCTAACTTGTTCTCTTGAAGGGGCTTCCACAACATACATAACACTCTTCCCTCTTAATTCAAAACCCCCCATATAACATGTATACATTTTTAAACACACTTACATAATGATTGAACCAAACGTATATATACACACACATTCAAACACATTTCAACTATATACAAGAGCATGAACATAAACTGTGAATTACAATATCAACATCCATTTAAATGTTGACATTGGTATAATCAGTCTATCTGAGGATAATAGTTCCTGGATGAATGTCTCCTTGCTGAGGAGTCTTCTCAGGCATTCTTTCCAGAATTTCCAGAAGCTCTTGAATTCCCTCTGTTGCTTGTTACTGCCTGCAGTCACCAAGTTGAGGATGGCAAGGTGGCACAGTGGTTAGCAGGGACCTGGGCTTGATTCCCAGCTTGGGTCACTGTCTACGTGGAGATTGCACATTCTCCCTGTGTCTGCGTGGGTTTCCATTGGGTGCTGTGGTTTCCTCCCACAGTCCAAAAGACATGCTGGTTAGGTGTATTGGCCATGCTAAATTCTCCCTCAGTGTACCCAAACAGGCGCCACAGTGTGTAACTTTAATTGCAGTGTTAATGTAAGCCAACTTGTGACTCTAACAAATAAACTTTAAACCGTAGCTTCTGCCAATGTTTCCTCTCTGTGTAAAACTCACTCTGCTTCAGGAACACAGCACTCAGTCTATTTCTTTCGCTCTGCTTGCAACTGTACCAGATCGGGGAGGACTTCTATGCTTTGATGTGGAGTGATCACCAGCTGATCCATGTGTCTCCTTCAGACTCTCTCCTCCTGAAACTGCACAATGTATGACACTGGCCCTGTCTGGGCCACCACTGGCACTGGAACACATTTCTCACTTGAATTTGAAAGAATGAGGGGAATCTTATTGAAATGTATAAAATTATGAAGGGAATAGGTAAGATAAAAGCAAGGAGGTTGTTTCAACTGGCAGGTGAAACTGGAACTAGGGGGCATAGACTCAAAATAAGGGGGAGTAAATTTAAGACTGAGTTGAGAAGGAACTTCTTCACCCAAAGGGTGAGTTCCCTGCCCAATGAAGCAGTTGAGGCTACCTCTAAAATGTTTTTAAGACAAAGATAGGTAGATTTTTGAGGAATTAAGAGTTATGGTGAGCGGGCAGATAAGTGGAGTTGAGTCCACAAAAAGATCAGCCATGATCTTATTGAATGGCAGAGCAGGGTCAAGGAGTCTGATGGCTTACTCCTGCTCCTAGTGCTTATGTTCTTATGTTATGTAGTTCCCTGCCAACACCCTTCCTGAAATACCTTGACTTGCAATTCCACAAATAGTTCTCCCTTGATTGACTAAATCTACTACTTGTCTTAAGACATTTCTGATGGTGTTCCATACCCGGGCTGCGGACACTGGTGCCTTATCGTCAAGTTGAAAATACCCATAATTTTCGAGTGCCAATCAGGAACATCCATTCCTTCAGGGAAAGGCAGCCTTGAAAGTGCATCAGCAGTACCATGCTTTTCTGATTGTCGATACCATATGTCGCAGAAGTATGTTGAGAAAAGTAGTGCCCAATTTTGTAAGTGTGTTACTGCCATAGATGGTATGCCAGTATATGGCCCAAAAATGGTGGTGAGGGGCCTGTGATCAGTTAACAGCACAAAATGCCAGCCATATAGGAAATGTGAGAATTTCTTCACCCCAAAGACAATACCCAACCCTCCATTCTTGGCCTGGTCATATTTTTGCTCTGATTTTGTCAAAGGCTTTGACAAAAGGCAATGCGCCTCTCTTCTCTATTGGACCAACCCCAAGGGCGGGGTACCACAGGTTAATTGCAATAGCAACTTCAGGTCAAAATGGGTTAGCACTTCTGACCTTCATAAAGCTTGTTTTACTTCCCAATAAGTTTCTTCACACTCCTGGGTCCATCTCAGTGGTTTGTCTTTACCAAGCAGTTGATGTAACATTTTAAGCATGGTGGCCAGATCTGGCATGAACTGGCCATAGTAATCACCAATCCCAGGAATGATCATAATTGTGAAATGTTCTCTGGTCTGGGAGCTTTCATAATGGTATCCATTTTCTTGGGTGCCTTCTGCAGTCTCTCACCATCAATGATGTGTATTCAATCAAATCTTTAAAGAATTTGCATTTCTCTTTCTGCAACCTTCTGAGGGCCTCTTTGAGGTTCTTCAAATGCTCCTCTTCAGTGGAGTCCAGATAACACTTAGAATTTGATCAATTACCCTTTGGAAAAGGACTGATATTGGCATGATGCCAAAGAGAAGACATTTGTGGCAGAAAAGCACCCAATGAATTATTATAATCAGAGGTGGTTGGGACTTTTCCACGACCCCCATTTGGAGATGGGCCTGAGACACATCCGTCCTGCTAATCCGTTATACAGTTCCTCAATAAGAGGAAGTGGGTATTGATCTGCACACAGTGCTGGGTTGATAGCGGGCTTGAAGTACCTGCAGATCCTAATTTGCATCTATTTTAAAAACTAGAACAATTGAAGTGGCCCATTCACTGGGTTCAGTACCCTTAATTCAGCCTCCATCTTTAGCCAAATGACGTACAGTACTGGACGAGCCTTCAGACACCTTAAAGGATCTCTAACTTCAGTTGAATTTTATTCTCACACCCTTTCATCTCACCCACTGTCCTTATAGCTCTCCAGTACATCCTGTAAACTTGTTCTTGAATCTGCCAGCCTTTTTAGCATGCCCCAGTTTAAGTTTCATTTCTGCAACCAAGAGTGTCCAAACAAGGCAAGATAACTGCCTTTGATCATTGGCACCCAGGCAGTGCTCACCAGGCAACCTGACACTGTCCACTGGGCACCAGGCAGTGCCAAGGGTTGGGTGTTCACAGGGAGGATGGGGTGAAAGGGAGGCTCAGAATGGGATGCTGTGTGCTCTGCGATCAGGGATTGCAGGGTCAGTGATCCACTGGCAGGGAGTTGGTGAACAGGGGCAGCGATCAACCAGGGAGGGTGAATGGGGGATGCTCGGCTGGGAGTGGCAAATTGGAGCAACTTTGAGCCATGCAAGGGTTAAAAGTGGATTCCACGAGATAATCAGCTAGGGGGTGGAAATGGGGTTTGCGATTGGCCGAGGGGAGGCATGGAGTGAGTGATCGTCAGGGGGTGGGGTGTCGGGGACAGTGGGGGAAGGTGATATCCAAGGGGGGGGGGGGGGGGGGGGCGACATATTCCGAGTGCACTGTGTACCCTTTACATGGTGCTCTGGGAGATCAGGCATATGCAAATGGCACCTCTAGCAGATGGCAGCTGCCTTCGTGGTGTGAATAGACTTCGTCCACTTCCTCTACTTGCCAGAATCACACTTTGCCTCATTTGTTTCTCAATGTGACATAAGATAGCGTCTGAGAGCTGACACAAAAAAATTGAATGCAATTGTCTCTTGTTTTCATACTCATTCAACATTTAGAATTTGTTTGGTACGATCGCCCCCTAAAACTTTATTGTCAGAAGCTACCATTGGATCACTTTGTGGTGGAGTCGACAAACGAAAAGATCCCGCAAAGCATCTTTCAGGAACCCATCAAATTCATAGTGCTCTGCCTGTCTTTTTAACACAGCCTCAAATTGCACAATGGATTCTCTTTCCAACCGTACTTCTTTATAAAATCACAAAAGTTCTGCTATCATAAGTGGCTTTGGGGCATAATGGCTCCTTAGTATCTTGCACAATTCTGCTAGTGGTTTCTCTGTGGGCTTTTCAGGTTGTATGAGACTTCTTAATGCCACAAAAGTCTAACTCTTTATAGTACTTAAGAAGGTTTTTCCCAAAAGTTCTCCAGCTACCTGATTAGCTTTTAACAATGAATGAAAATGCTCTGTTTATAATTCCCAGCTCTCCATATCTTCATTGAATGCCCCTATTGCCCCGAACTGGCTCATAATCTTCTGTTCCTGCTGATGGGAGATTTTTATGCTTTCATGTTCTGTTGCTGCTTTTTGCTTCTCTTCGCGTCACTGCTCTTCACTGACTTCTGTCTCCCATTCTTCCCATCAAATTTTAGCCTGGACCCCCTTGCGACTGCTTCCCCCATGACTGTCTTGCTGCTCCCTGTGGAGAATTCCCCCTCCTATTCCTGGCCTTTGATTGTAGTCCGGGTCCTCACGCCACCATTGCCTTCAGCCTGTTTCCTGGTGAGTACCTCTCTGTAATGTCAAATGTGGTCCGAGACCCCTTGCGGCCACTTCCCTTGATGCCTAGGCCTTCCTGTCTCAGCTCATCTCCCACTGAAACCCTCATTTATGCCCTAGTTTCCTTGATTATTCCAATCACACTTCGCAAGGCCTCTCACGTTCCAACTTCCATAAATTTGAGGTAACCCAAAGCTTTGCTGTCCATGTTTCTACTCATACCAAGTCAGACTTACCCACAGCCCTATGTTTGCTGATCTAGATGGGCTGTTGGTTAAGCAATGGCTCAATCATAAAATTCTCCTCCTTGTTTTGAAGCCACTCCCATGACCTCAACCCTCCCTATTTCTGTAATCTCCTCCAATCTCTCAAAGCTCTGTGATATCTGCACTCATCTAATTCTGATCTCTAAGCATTACCAATGAATTGCCATGCCTGTAAATGACTAAAACGCTTCCACCTTTGCATCTCTCTTCTTTTTATTAAAACCTATGTATTTGATTGACCAAACTTTTGGCTAGGTGCCCCAACAGCAGAGAAAGTGGAAGAGTTTGCCATAATCTTCAAATCTTTGCTTGATAATGGGAAAGTATCAGAGGATTTGAGAATGGCAAATGTGATGCTTTTATTGAAGAAAGGGTGGAAAAAAAGCAGGAGATATAGGGGGATGTGAGGATGAGGCTTTTACACACTGAGTGGTAGTGACCTGGAACTCACTACCTGTCATGGAAATTGAGACAATGAATGGTTTCAAAAGGAAATTGGATAGGTACTTAAACAAAATGGGTCTACAGTGCTACAAGGGAATGGGACTGATTAATTGCTCTATAGAAATAGCCTGGATGTGATGGGCCAAATGGCCATCACTGGTGATGTTATATGACTCAATGACAGTATCATTTGATTTGGCTCAGCATGTAATTTTGTTTTATAATACCTATGTAAAGTACCCTGTGATGTTTTATTACAATAAACATACTGTTTTTCTTTATTCATTCACGGGACATGGGCATCGCTGGTTGGCCAGCACTTATTGCCCATCCCTAGTTGCTCTTGAGAAGGTGATGGTGAGCTGCCTTCTCGAATTGCTGCAGTCTACGTGCTGTGAGTTGACCTCCAGTGCCATTAGGGAGGGAATTCCAGGATTTTTACCTAGTGACTGCGAAGGAACGGTGATACATTTCCAAGTCAGGATGGTGAGTGGCTCGGAGGGGAACTTGTAGGTGGTGGTGTTCCCATGTATCTGCTGCCCTTGTCTTTCTAGATGGAAGTGGTCATGGGTTTGGAAGGTGCTGTCTAAGAATCTTTGATGAATTGCTTCAGTGCATCTTGTAGATAGGAGCAGCACTGTGCACTAAGTGTTGGTGGTGGAGGGAGTGGATGTTTGTAGGTGTGGTGCCAATCATTTGTTGTGTAATGAGCCTCATCTGCTAGCCAAATATAATGGGAAATTGTGGGCAGGATGCTTGTGATTTCCTGTTACTGCTGTTGGGGCGGACATTCCCCACTTGCAGCTGTGAACTATATTTAGAAAACTGGCTCTCCAAAGTCACAAGAATATCAAAATTGTAAACCTTTGCAGTGTTTTAAATGCTTGATGTTGAATATTTAAATTTATTGTGTGCAGTGAATAACATGTTACCTGAATGATTTGATTCTTTAATGCTGTAAAATTCTGCCATTCTTTTCACATAATCAATTTTATTACAGACTGTAATTGTCCATATTACACCAGTGGATGATCAGTTTCCCAAAGAAGCCCCGGGGGTTGTACGCCATCTTGTTGTCAAGGAAACTGAGATAGCATATCTGACAAAGAACCAGTTGCATTTCACAGATTCTGAGTCACCGGATAGAGAGATCATATATACAATAACAACTCTGCCATTCTTTACTTCAACACTTGGGTAGGTTTATGTAGACTATACTCCTTTGCACATTATAAATATGTCAAACTGTGATGAATCTTGATGTTATCACACACTGCAAAATATACTGCGGTTATTTGGGTTCACTGTATGATTGAGTAATGCCTCAGGGAATAACTGTTTGAGTCACAATGTGTGCTATTACCGTAAATTAAAATGAAAAAGGACATTAGGGCTTGGGTGAGATTGTGCAGTCTCGATGGACTAATGACCTCCTTCTGCACTGTAGGGATTCTATGATTCTACGTTAGCAAAGCCATTCTGTTCAACAATGAACTTCAGCATCCATCACCAAGAGTAGTTCGGTGGCAAGATGACTGACTGAACTGAGGGCATATATACCAAACTGGACCTGTGACATGTGGCGAGCTAACGAATATGAGGAAGGAATGTCCTCCCCAAACGACCTGATGCAGATGACAATGTTGCCAGACTAGTAATCCAATCCACTTGAGACACAGGTTCAAATCCTCCTGTGCCTGTTGGT
The DNA here is from genome assembly GCF_965287045.1 of Carcharhinus amblyrhynchos. Taxonomy (NCBI): domain Eukaryota; kingdom Metazoa; phylum Chordata; class Chondrichthyes; order Carcharhiniformes; family Carcharhinidae; genus Carcharhinus; species Carcharhinus amblyrhynchos. The sequence continues at coordinate 22,771,299 of NC_137328.1, read as the reverse complement.
AGAATTTAAGTTGGATTAATTAATAAAAATCTGGAATTGAAAGCTGGTGTCAGTAGCAGTAACTATGATTCTGTCATTGTCGTAAAACAATCCAAAGCTGTGCAGGTTAGGTGGATTGGCCATGCTAAATTGCCCCTTAATGTCCCAAGATGGGTAGGTTAGGTGGATTAGTGGAGCAAGTACGTGCGGTGGCTGGGAATAGGCCTGAGTAAGATGCTCTATCAGAGAGTCAGTGCAGACTCGATGGGCTGAAAGGCCTCCTTCTGCACTGTGGGGTTCGGTGATAGGTGAGGTTTTTGTTCTATGAAAACCCATATGATTCACGAATGCCCTTTAGGAAAGGGCACCTGCCATCCTTATTTGGTCTGGCTCAGAAAGCTACTTAGTTCTACCAATCTGTCATAGAAAAGTTGAAAAGGAATAAAATCAGACATCCCACCTGGCATGAACCTAGGCACAGAGAACAGGAAGTATTTTAACAAATCATACAAAAGAATAAAATTATAAACCTACATATTCATGAGAGTATTCATTGCAAATTACAACCATCCACTCTTACCTGGTCTCATCCGTTTTGCCAAGGTAAGTCCTCTTCTGGCTCCCTCCAAGATCAAATTCTCATCATGGCATCATGCACTCAAACAATAACTCTCTTCCCTGATCTCATGCGGGGGACACATAGCAACATTTATTCTCTCATGGACACTTTCATATCACCATCATCCCATCTGTCATGTTGCTCACACTGCATCTTCTGGTCCTTCTGTGCAGGGCTCACATCTCCGCACAGCCAGATTATGAAGGACACAGCAAAGTGCAACCATGCAGGAAGTCCTCTCTTGTGTATTGCAGAGAGTCATCTGAGTGGTCTAGGCATCTCATTCGCATCTTACGATGTAAAATGTGACTTCAGCCTCTTGCAAGATTTTCCGCTCTCATCACCAAATCTATCTCGAAACAATCGGACAGGCAAATCCATGGCTGGAGTATTGTGTGCAGTTCTGGTCTCCTTACCTAAGAAAGGATCTACATGACATATAGGGAGTGCAGCATTCACCAGATTGATTCCTGGGATGGCAGGATTGTCATATAAAGAGAGATTGGGTCCACTGGGTCTGTATTCACAGAAATTTTAAAGAATGAAAGAGATCTTATTGAAATTTATACATTTATGACACTGGATGCAGAGAAGCTGTTTCCACTGTTTGGTAGATCTAAAACAAGAGATAAGCATTTTCAGCTGAAATGAGGAGAAACCTCTTCACTGGGAAGGTGGGAAACCTGTGGAATTCTAAACCACAGAAGGCCAAATCACTGAACATGTTTTGGTTGTGTTTGGTTTACTTAGGTCCTGAGTGTGCAATTGTGCCAGTTGGCTATGCGTGGGGTGTCCTTCAGTTGGTATCCTCAGTGTGGATGGCATCAGGTGTCCTTACAGTGTACCCAGAGGCTGCAGAGTTTGCTGCGTTGGCCTCTGGAGGGGCCTTTATTTCCACTGGTGTAGGGGGTCTGGATTGCAGGCTGAATGCAGGGGGCATGGTGCTGGTTCTGATACCTGCAGCAGGTGAAGCCAGTTTCATACATGCTGATCACTGTCCAAGGAAACCACATAACTGTTTGGTTGTGGAGCATGACCATGTACCATCACCAGTTTACCTTGGCCACGTGTGGTCTGGATCCTGACCATTTGACCAGGTTCTACAGGACAAAGTGTGTGAACATTTTGGTCATAATTCCTCTTTCCCCTTCATTGCTGCTTCACAAGGGCATCACATGTTAGTTTTGATCTTTGGTTGCAAGAGGAATTGACATCCTGATTCACCTAGGCAACATGCGGTGCAAGACAACGGCACGCCCTGCCTGTCAGAGCCTATGTGGCAGACTGAGGAGTGCAGCCTAGAAACCTGTGCAGCCTCAGGCACATTTCTGAAGCAGGTGCTTGGCCCTTTCTGCTAGGCCATTGGACTGTGGGTACAGTGGACCACAGCGGTTCCAGGTGTACGCAAAATCCATGAACTCTTTGGAAACCAACTGAAGAGTGTTGTCCGCCATTATGTGCTGTTGAATGCCATGTGTGGCAAAGTGTCTCTTGAACTTGCCCTTCATGTCTAGTAGGTGGTCGATTTCAAACCAACCAGACTGAGTCAACTGGGACCAAGTGCTGCTTACCATTCCATTTGAAAATATCAGCCACTGTGAATGACCATGGGAGATCCAGAACCTCATGTAGGTGCAGTTGTTCCCTGGTTTGATGCATCTTGAGTGTATTGTATGGCGCACACCTAGATACCCCTCATGTCCACATACATTGAAAGCCAGTACAGAGATTCCTTTGCCCTGTACCTGGTTACCTCCTGGATATCTTTGGTTGAGTTGTTGGGTGTTACACCTCTGCAAGGAGGTAGAGATGATGAATTGCTGACGCCGGAGTATCAGCTTTTGTTGTACAATTAGTTCTTCACGAATAGAGAAGAATGTGCGGAGCTCATGGGGAAGCTCTTTTACAGACTTGGGATAGCCTTTCAAACTGACTTTGTACAGCTGTCTACATGTGAGATCCACCTGTGGGCATCCTTCAGTTTCTTGATTTAATGAGACTCAAGTATGCGAATGGTCACGATGTCAATGTCCTCCTCACCATCTGGTTAGCGGTGAGTAGGAAGGCTCTGGAAAGAGCATCGGCAAGCTACAACTCCTTATCATGTTTATAGACAACACAGGTTATAGTGTTTCAGCTTGAGCATCATGCATTGAAGTCATACAGACGTGGTTTGAAGAGGCTTTTAAAGAATTGTGATAAGTGACCGATAATCAGTTTGAACACTTAACAGGACCACCATAGATGAAGTCATGCGACAACTAGGACAAGGAACTCCTCGATTTGGGCTTAATGTGTCTCAGTGCCTTGGTGTAAAAGCTACTGGTCTGCCATTCTGGATGCAAACGACACCAGGTCTGTGCTGGGAGGCATCTGCTGATAAGAGTACTGGGCTTAAAAGTCAAACTATGGTAGCACTGGAGGAGCTGAGATAGCTTGAGCTTGTTAAGCGCAGTAGTGTGGTGCTCTTGCCAAACATCATTCAACATCCTAGTGCAGGAGCTGATGAAGTAGTTTGGTAACTGCACTGCAAGATTGAACTTGGAAAAATAATTCATCATACTCACTGCAAAGCATGCCTGCCCTCAGGAATGGGCATCTGTCATATTGCCTTTGTCTTGTCTGGACCTGGCTTCACTCCATTGGCTGTGAGAAAGTTACCCACATGAGGAGCCTGATTGACTCTGACTCTGAAGCTGCATTTAGCAGGGTTGAGCTTTAACTATTATGGCCCCTGGATCTATTGACGCCTAAGCAAAGACGTGCATCATGTTCTTGCATTGTACAACCATAGACCAGGATGTCATCAACAATGACTTTGCAGGTCTGTGTACAAAGGAAACAGTATCTGTCTACCGGAGGCATAGATGTGGTGATTTTTCAAAGATTCTTCTCCCAACAGGATTTGCCAGAACCCACACTTCACATCCAAGATGCTGAAGACCTTGGCATTGGACGTGTCTCCTTTGACCTGTTCCACCATCTTGATGGGAGGGTCGGGGGAGGTGCCTTCTTCAGATGGACTGCATCAATACAGATCCTGACTGATAGATCCTGCCATCTCTTTACTGCAGCCACCAATGCTGAAACCCAGCCCTTGGCCTTGTCTGTGCAGTTGGGACATCCAGTGTGGTCATGTAATCCAGCTCATTGATTACTTTCTGCTTCATCACTTGGAGGACACTTCTTGGAGCATAGCCCATGGTGGAATCAAGATATTTAGTCTTATAGGATCTATTATAGGTGGCTTTCCAATGGTGTTGCCATTGAATTGGTCTATATATTTCACCATTTCTCAAGCTTAGCACTGCAGACTGTCTAAGTCTGGACCAGGCTGGATTAACCCCAGTGTGATGCTGTCTCAAAGACTGAAAGGCGGCTTCAACAACATGAAACTGAAAGCTGCCCTGTGTACAGTGGAGAGTAACCATACCTTCTGTGTGGATAGTCTGTCTGCCATATGCACAAGCTCCACTTGAGTGCTAAGATCTACAGCATACGGTTGATTTACTGCAACAACTGCCTGGACAGGACATTGCACTTTCCTCTGTATCAATCTTTATTTTTAGTTTTTGGCTTGCTGCAGGCACTGTTTAATGCGGTGAAAATCTCATCCTTCTCTGTTATAGTGTCAATGCTCTCATGATAAAAGGTTCTTGGAGGGTCCATGTTATGATTACATGCCAATTCATTTCCCCTGTTCACGCTCTGGGATCTGGAGAACTGTCATGTGTCTGGTGGCATGAGCAGGCTGATGTGACTTGGGATGTATAGTATTTGAAGAAATGGTTCAATTTGCCATACTTCTATGGCATTTACCAAACAACAGGCAAGTAATTCTGTTCTGTGAGTAATGGTTGCTGCAGCTGGAGCAGGGCATGCTCTTTACCACAAAAACCTCAGTTTCCCGCATTCACTTTTTGCTGCTGCTTTCTGACTGCTTGTTCAGCATACAGATGCTGATGGCAGTTTCCAGCATTAAATCCTGCGAAGAAGATGCTTGCAAACAACATTGCTATGGACTCCACACACGGTGCAATCTGTCACCAACTTGTTGGTTTTGGTGGATTTGGTGAATGTGCCAAAAGCTTATTTCTTCGTTTGAATTTTTAAAGTTACAGCATTTGACTGAACAGGCTCATCACACATTTGGTTGATTGCGTTGAATGCTCGTCTCTCCAGTTTGATATTCTTTACTGGCATGCATATGTGCCCAAACCTTTTGAGAAATATTTTGGGATCCTCCTATGCCTATACCTTCTTCGATTTGTGCAATAGGCTGACACCACAGTTGATAGGTCACTTTTTTTTTCAGTCTTGTCCAGTTGTCGGCAACGTTTTTGCTAAGCTCAAGCAGGTTGATGTGGTATAGCTCCTGTGCAATCCTGTCAATTCCTGACAGGAGCAGTGGCTTCCAATTAGTGTCAATGAGGGACCAACAATTGGAGATTTTTTTTAACTGTAACTGAGCAGCTCTTATGTGCTGTGCCTCTGCCCACACTCTGGGAGAACTCCCTTGCCACATGACATCTTTTGTGCTCACATCCTTCCACAGCTATGTGACCATCTCATCTCATCCAATATAGGACATAGTGGAGACCAATAAAGAAATCTTCTTGCATGGGACACAGTTAAATAAGCTCACAACACCAGGTTAAAGTCCAAGAAGTTTATTTGGTAGCATGAGCTTTCAGAGCGCCGCTCCTTCATCAGGCGAGTGGAGGATTTGTTTCACAAATTGGGCATATATCGACACAAGTTCAATTACAAGGCAATGGTTGGAATGCAAGACTTAACAGGTAATCAAGTCTTTACAGGTGCAGACAATATGAGTAGAAAAAAGGCTAAGCACAGGTTAAAGAGGTGTGAATTGTCTCCAGCCAGGACAGTTAGTGAGATGCCTCACATTGTTTAAAAAATACCTGGATAAGCACTTGGCACATCGTAACATTCAAGCTCCAAGTGCTGGTAAATGGGATTAGGTGGGACGTCGGGTGAATCTCATGTGTCAATGTAGACTCAATGGGCCGAAGGGCCTCTTCTGCATTGTATGATTCTATTTTGATAGTGGGGGATTCAGTGAGGGTAATTAATGCCATTGAATGGCAAAGGGGATGGTTAGATTCTTTTCTGTGGAGATGACCATTGCCTGGCACTTGTGTGGCCTGAATGTTACTTATCAATTGTTAGCCCACACCATGGAATGCTTCAGTATCTGAGAAATCGTGAATGGTGTTGAATATTGTGTGATCATCAGCGAACATCCCCATTCCTGAACTTGTATGGAAGGAAGATTGTTAAATTCTTTTCTGGGGGGGGGGGCGGCGAGGGGGGGCAGTGCCGGTGTCGGGGAATTTTGACCCCTCTGTTTAAAGCCTGCTTGTCCCCAGATCCTCCCACAACATCATATATTTTACACCCCAGTCCACAAACCAAAACAACAAAAAAAGTCAGTCTTATTATTGTTAGTTTAAAAAAAAAGCCCTTGTTCGATGTAACCTCCCGCTACTCATCTTTGGATTTTTTTAAAATGTAAGGGAAGAGGGACTTTGCTGCCAGTCTTTTTTCCCTCTTATTCATGGGATGTGGACATTGCTGGCTTGGCCAGCATTTTCTGCTCATCTTTGATTGCCCTTGCAGTGCTATTTTAGAGGGCATTTGCTGTGGATCTGGAGACACATTTAAGCCAGATTGGATAGGATGGCAGATTTCCTTCCCTAAAGGACATTAGTGAACCAGATGAGATTTTATTGGTTTCACGGTCATCATTAGACTTAATCCTAGATGTTTATTGAAATCAAATGTCATCATCTGCCCTGGTGGGATTCGAACCTCAGACACAAGATAATTATGCTGGGTCTCTTAATTACTAGTGCAGCAACAATACCAGTACTCCACTGCCTTCCCAAATTGATGAAGTAGCTGAAGATGGTTAGGCTTGGGAGCACTCCTGCAGTAATGTCCTGGAACTGAGATGATTGACATCCATCAACTCACAACCATCTTTTTTTGTGCTAGGTATGACTCCAACCAGCAAAGTGTTTTTTCCCTGATTCCCATTGACTCCAGTTTTGCCAGGGTTCCTCGATGCCACAAGTGGTCAAATACTGCATTCAATGTCAAGGACAATCACTCTCACCAGGACTGTAATGAAGTCAGAAGCTGAGTGATCCTGGTGGAAACAGAACTGATCCTCTGTAAGCGAGTTATTCCTAAGCAAATGTTGCTTGATGGCATTATTGCTGACCACTTCCATCACTTTACTGATAATCAAGAGTAGAATGATAAGGTGGTAATTGGCTGGGTTGGATTTGTCCTGTTCCTTATGTATAGGAATTACCTGGGCAATTTTCCTTTTTGCTGGTTAGATGCCAGTGTTGTGACTGTATCATAACAGCTTGGCCAGGGACGCCACGAATTCTGGAGCACGTCTTCAGTACCTTTGCTGGAATATTGTCAGCGTCCATAGTCTTTGCAGTATCAAGTGCTTTCAGCTGTTTCTTGATATCAGGTGGAGTGAATTGAACTGACTGAAGACCGACATCTATGATCCTGGGGAGCTCCAGAGGAGGTCGAGATGGATCATTAGCTTGATTTTGATTTGATTTATTATTATCACATGTATTAATAGAACATAGAACACTACAGCACAAACAGGCCCTTCGGCCCACGAGTTGCGCCGATCACATCAACACCTACCAACCTACAGACCTATCTATAACCCTCAATCTCATTAAACCCCATATACTCATCCAGAAGTCTTTTAAAAGACCCCAGCGAGTTCGCCTCCACCACCACTGACGGCAGCCGATTCCATTCACTCACCACCCTCTGAGTGAAAAACTTATCCCTAACATCACTTCTGAACTTCCCTCCCTGCACCTTAAATCTGTGTCCTCTCATAGCAACCATTTCAACCTGGGGAAATAGCCTCTGAGAGTCCACCCTATCTATTCCTCTCAACATTTTGTAAACTTCTATCAGGTCGCCTCTCAACCTTCGTCTCTCCAGGGAAAAGAGTCCCAGCTCCCTCAACCTAACTTCATAAGGCATGCCTCCCAGTCCAGGCAACATCCTTGTAAATCTCCTCTGTACCCTCTCAATAGCTTCTACATCTTTCCTATAGTGAGGCGACCAGAACTGCGCACAATACTCTAAATGAGGCCTGACAAGGGTCTTATAAAGTTGCAGCATTACCTCATATATACAGTGAAAAGTATTGCTTCTTGTACACTACAAAGACAAAGTATACTTTTCACAGAGAAGGAAACGAGAGAGTGCAGAATGTAGTATTACAATCATTGTCAGGGTGTAGAGAAAGATCAACTTAATGAGGTAGGTCCATTCAAAAGTCTGGTGACAGCAGAGAAGAAGCTGTTCTTGAATCAGCTGGTACATAACCTCAGACTTTTGCATCTTTTTTCCAATGGAAAAAGGTGGAAGAGAGCATGCACAGAGTACGTGGGGTGCTTAATAATGCTGGCTGCTTTTTAGAGGCAACTGGAAGTGTAGATAGATAGAGTCAGTAGATAGGAGGTGATTTGAGTGATGGACTGGGCTACATTCATGACCCTTTGTAGTTTCTTGCGGTCATGAACAAAACAGGAGCCATATTAAGTTGTGATACAATCAGAAAGGAAGCTTTCTATGGTGTATCTGTAAAAGTTGGTGAGAGTCACAGTGAAAATACTGAATTTCTTTGGACTTCTTTCTTAACTATAGCGTCAGCGTGGTGGGACCAGGACGAGTTGTTGGTGATCTGGACACCTAGCAACTTGAAGTTCTCACATGGTGGCACAGTGTTTGGTACTGCTGCCTCACGGGTTCCCAGCTTGGGTCACTGTCTGTGTGGAGTTTGCACGTTCTCCCTGTGTCTGCATGGGTTTCCTCTGGGTGTTTTGGTTTCCTCCCACAGTCCGCATGATGTGTTGGTTAGGTGCATTGCCTGGAACAGGCGTCAGAGTGTGGTGACTCGGGGAATTTCACAGAACTTTATTGCAATGTTAATGTAAGCCTTACTTGTGACTATTAACTAAACTTTAAACTTTATTTCACTTCATCCCTATTGATGTAGACAAGGGCATGTCCTCCACTACGCTTCCTGAAGTCGATGACTATCTCCTTCGTTTTAAGGACATTGAGGAAGAGATTATTGTCGTTGCACCATTTCACCAGATTCTCTATCTCTTTCCTGTACTCCGTCTCATCATTTTTTGGCACTTCTGGCTGAAAATGTTTGTGAATGCTACAGCTTTATATGCTGGACTCCTCCATTATTGAGGATGAGAATATTTGTAAAGCCACCTCCTCCAGCGAGTTGATTAATTCTCCACCACCATTCATGACTGGGTGTGACCAGATTGCGGAATTTAGAATTCCTTAACTCTGTCTATTACTTGTTGCTTATGCTGTTTGGTCCTGTGTCGTGGTTTCACTAGGTTGACACCTCGTATCCAGGTATGCCTGGATGCTGCTACTGGTATTTCCTCCTGCACTCTTCATTGAACAAATGGGAAATGAAACTCATCTATGTCAGTGTTACAAAATAAACTCCTAGCAAATGAGCACTGCATTTTATGTCATTGACTTAAATAGAATAGAAAATCAGATTTGGTATATAAAGGTGGCTGAGAATATTTTGTGTTAACCTCCATAAATGTCTGCAGTACTGCACATTAGCAAAATGTTTTTCATCTTTACCTCAAGCTGTACATCTCAAGGGTTGAGTTTATCTGTTTGCAAACATCAACACCGAATGGTATTTTTTAATAGAATCCATTCTTGGGATATGGGCATTACTGGCAAAATCATTATTGCCCATCTTGATTTGTCCTTGAGTAGGTGGTGATGAGCTTTCTTCTTGAACTACAGTAATCCATGCTGTGAAAGTATTCCTGTAATGTTAGCGTATGTTAGTTAAAGTAAAGCATATCAGGATTTTGTTGATGATAGAAGAGTGATAAATGTTCAAGTGGTAATGGGAAACATGGAGGTGACAGTGTTCACATGCTGCACACATCAGGTAAGTAGAGAGTCTTCCACCAGAGTCTTTTAATGGTAGTGGAGACGCTTTGGGAATTCTCGAGGTGAGCTACAGAAACTGCAGTTCCCGCCTTTGATCATTTCTGATTGCCATGGCAATAATGTGGTTATTCTAATTGAGTTTCTGCCATTACTGAAAATAAAATGCTGGAAATGTTGACCGTGTAACTTTTAAGAGTGCAACTCTTCCTCTCCTGTTGTTCGCATTTGGAGAAAAAACCCCAAAATTTGGCATTTGTGTAAACAGAAACAAATTGTGAGCCTAAAACTGACTGAATGATGATGTATACTGTTCAATGCTGGCAGTTCCTGAAGTCTAATTTTGTGTCTCCTTCCCTGTTGAGCTTGTCTGATGCTGGGAAACTGTTTCTAACAGACAGCATGAAGAAATTGATGAAAGAATCCAGTGTTCCAATGCTCAGATCATTCACACAGGTACTTACAATTTAATACTCTCAGGAAAAAGTACTTAATCCAGTTGGATCAGTTTGGTACTAAAATAGCATTAAACCATTAATAAAACTAATTAAAGGTCTTCAGTAAGATTACAATATACTCCATATAGCACAGAATGAGTTTATTCAGTCCATCATGCCTGCATTTGTTCAATTAGTCCCCATCCACTCTTCTTCCCCTCTACCCTAACAAACTACCTCCTTCAAATATTTATCTCATTTAGTCTTGAGAATCTGCTTCCACCATCCTTTCAAGCAGTACATTCCAGATTTTATCAATTGCTATGCAAAAAATGTCTCCTCATTGATTGACAAAAGAACCAGTGGCAACATTAATGAATAGTTTTTAATGCACATAACAATGGGTTGAGATTTGGATCGGGTTGCTTGCTATGATGGTGGATAAAGATTCATCAGCTTCTCACCACTAACACTAGTTCTATATTTTCATGGTTTGGTTTAGCCTACCCATTGAAGCAGTTTCTGAAATGTGTGCTGTGTTCCCCAGTCATTTCCTCCGAGCTGCAACTAAAAATGTGAGTGTAGTGCTGATAGAGTAGCACAGTGTGGAGTTTGAATATTCTCCCTGTGTCTACATGGGTTTCTTCTCAGTGGTCTGCTTTCCTCCTCAGTCCAAAGGGCTGCTGCACTTTAGATTGATTAGCCATGCTAACATTGCCCCTTAGTGTCCCAAGATATATAGGTTAGGGGGATTAGCAGAGTAAATTGGTGAGGTCATGGGGTTAGACTGGGTAAGTGTTGATACAGACTTGATGGGTCGAATGACCTCCTGCACTGTCAGGATTCTATGATTCTAAATCAATATCCTCCAAGGATCAGAGATGATGGCTTTACACAAAGATATTAAGAGGTCAGATTGTTCTGAACATTTCTCCATCGAGAAAATGTGAAAATACAAATTATGTTTACTGAGAGACGAGCTGTATTCATGAAAATAGTAAATCACATCAAAAATGTTGGTTTCTATGTTCAGCCAAAATGTTTAACAATTTGCATCAAGCCTCATCTCTCCACGTTTTTACTTGGTTTGCCTTTGAGTAGATCTAACAAACATGTGCGAAAGAAATGAATATTTAGTCCACATCAGAGGGTGATACTCCTGTTCCATCCATGTGTTGTTATCATGCATATAATTGCAATCAGTGGAGCAACTCCTGTAAATTCAGGTGCTGCAAATGTCGGAGGCAGTGGCGTAGTGGTATTTACGCTGCACTAGCAATCCAGAGATCCAGGATAATGCTCTGGGGACTGCGTTCAAAACCCACCAAAGCAGATAGTGAAATTTAAATGAAAATCAATCTGGAATTAAAATGTAAGGGTGACCATGAACCCATTGTCATAAAAATCCATCTGGTTCATTTGCAGATTTTTGAAGGTAACCCAAATCCTTAACATAGGATTTGAAATATTGCTTACATTTTCTTGTTGCATTTTTCTTCTCTCACTGACGTTATCCCCACTATTGTGACATGGATGTTCCATTTTGTTTCAGCATGCTGTGAATTATCTGAAAGTGGCCTACATGCCTCCTATGCAAGATATAGGGCCAGACCCACAGCACCTTCAATTTCTCTTTTCAGTCAGCAATCAACATGGTGGCACTTTAATTGGTTTCTGCTTCAATATTACAATTCTCCCAGTTGACAATCAAGCTCCAGAGGTAGGTAATTTCATGCTAAGACTCAGTTGAGGTAATGGGGGGGTTAATTTTGACAGTTGAACAAAGCTTTTTGGTTAACCATTGTGGGATAGCAAACAGACAACACACTTTAGCTCACCAAATTGGGGGTTCCAATATTGGGCTGACTGAGACGTCAGTAAATAACTGTATGAGAGTTCTGGAACAGAAACTTGAGCTCACCAGTGTGATTCCCCACCCTGCTCCCCAAGTGGTTCCCTGGGTCATGAGACCCTTACTCTGCAGCTGGATCCTTACAGGGACAATCACCATAGTACCCACTAAAGACAAATGATTATTGGACCATCTGACTAATCAACCACCAGCAAGCTCAAACAGAAATATTAACAGATACACTGCTACTATGATGTTGGGGTTTGGTCAAGCTTGCCACGTAAAATTTGTTTTTGTGAATAATTTAGTGTACAGTGCAACTTATCCACGAGGGAAATACATTAAATTTGTTTCTCTCTCCTGCTGAATTTTTCCAACGGTTTCTGTTTTTATTCCAGATTTCTAGTATCCACTTTTTGTTTCTTTGATTTAATACTAGACAAAGGATAATTTCAATGGTGATCTGCCCTCAGGGTGATTATGATGTTACCTAGGCAATAACAATATAATTGAAAAGCAAAAACCTTGCTCTTGTGTACATGCATATTTATGAAAGTCTGATTAACTGAAAACTAAGAAACCGGTACAATGATTGGCATTGCTGCCTCATAACGCCAGGGACCCGGGTTCAATTCCAGCCTCAGGTCACTGTCTGTTTGGAGTTTGCATGTTCTTCCTGTTTCTGCGTGGGTTTCCCTGAGGTGTTTTAGTTCTCCCCCAACACTCCAAAAGGTTAGTGTGATTGGCAAAGCAAAATTAGTGTTAGGGGACCTAGCGGGATGAATACGTGGAAATGGATTATTGTCAGTGAAGACTCGGACTGAATGGCCTCCTTCTGCACTGTTGGGATTCTATGATTCTATCCATCAGTTTATGGAATTGGAACAGTTATTAGTATGGACAAATCCGCAGTTCTGGGCCCTCCTCAATGCACTGACACAAGTGAATATAGACAAATGCTAAGAAAGCAGGGATCCCTGTCATATTAAGTCGGGTCAATTTTTACAAAATATGATAATTCATCAAATTTTGTTTCAATTGTCCCCAGCAACACTTGGCAGTTACCTTCCTTTTGACATTATGCAACTAAACTGAGGAAAACGTTTGAAAGACAAAACAACCTGAACCCAAAATGAACTAATATAGAGAATTTGTTTGTTAAGAATTTCCTCAAGTAACCAACTTGTATCTTTTGAGGCTTTTGCTTGACTCATTACTGCCAAGAACTATCATGATGAGTGGTTATGGCATTGTAACATGTAATACAGATATTTTTATTTCAAAAATATACTTTATTCATAAAAATCTCAATTAAACCAATACAAATCTACATGTCTATAAATTGCAAACAGTGCCGAATAAAAACATTTTTACAGTCCTATACAAATTACAGTCATTACATTTTAAAACTTAAAACATGTAATACAGGTAATGTATTTATAATGCAGCATGATAATAATGTAATACTGGGTTAAGTACAGTGTGACACTTGCCAATATTATTACATTTCTCTGTATTACTTGCCCTTTTTTTTTGAAACTTTTTTAAAAACATCACTAAAATCATATAAGCACTGCCATCTGGAAAAGGTCCTTACTATCTGCATTGTTGGATTATGCGGTCACAGTTGACTTTTCAGCACGGTACATAAAGAATATAGCCACCAAATATGCAAAACTAACAGTTAAACTGAGAGCCAAGGGTTATAATATAACCTCCAGTTTAAAATATAACCAGTTTCTTTATGCTCATTGGAGAATCTGCTCTGCTGATGAATACATGCTGAATCTCTTCCAATTACCTGCTGTAACTTTGACAAGTGATTACCAACGCCCCTCACCCCAACAAATAGATGTTTTTAGAAAGATTTTAGTTATTGTGCCTATCTCCCTCCTGCAGAAACCCAACCGTGCTCCTGGCCAGGGAAATGCAGAACAGTAGATTTTCTTTTTTCCTGAAACAATTGATGAATTTGAAAAAAAATGGTTCTCCCTTTCAGATTCTTACAAAGCAATTAAAAGTTGAGGAAGGGGGAGTAGGTCACATTACTGTGGACCACATGCTGGTGACGGATGTTGACACCAAGGAGCTCCATATCAGGATTATGCTTCAAAGGAAACCAGTGCATGGAGTTATAGCAATGGATGGAGTTCCCATGACTGAAGGGAACATGTTCACCCTAGAAGATCTCAGACAACTTAAAATTAGGTGAGGAATCTTTGGGGCTGATTATGTACATTCTCATTTGTACTGAACAACAATTATCGGAGATGCATTTGGCAGAAACGTTTTAAGAAAAACTGATAGGTGAAGTGGTTTTCAATTCCCTATCACTTTGGAAACCAGAGTTTGAATCTAGCACAGACTGATGCAATAAAACATTCCCCTCTCTGCTTGGCATGAGGCTTTTTAATGAATTGAGAAAATCTCAGCCCAATTCATAGTTGCTGAGAATCACAGCCCATAATTGACTCATAATCCAGCACCATATAAAATTGAAATGGAAAAGTGACTCCAATTGCAAGAGTGGCTGGTATGTAAAATGAGAATGTTTCACTTATCAACAAGTTATATTTATATAGAACCGTTCAAGAAATGAAACACCCCAAGGCATTTCACAGGCGCATTATAAAGCAAAGTATGCCACTGAACCACAAAAATCAGATGACCAAAAATTTGGTTAAAGAGGTGGAAAAGTTGAGATGAAAACAGAAAATGCTGGAAAATTCCAGCAGGTCTGACAGCATCTGTGGAGAGAGAATAAAGCCAACGTTTCGAGTATGGATGACCCTTCATCGGAGCTGCTGAGATTTTCCAGCATTTTTTGTTTTTGCTTCAGATTCCAATTCTGGAACAATTTTGATTTGGATTGTACTATTGATGGCAACCTTACATCTTGTGAGACAATGCCTCGCACCTAATGGTCAACTCTGTCAACTCACCTGGAGCTCAGGAGTCCCACTCTGATAGGCAGTTGTTGCAGTGTTGAATATGGTGTGTTGAGAAGATGCATGACTCACTGGCCTCAGATTTTCTCACTGAACTCTCTATTCAGTCATGAATTTTTATTTTCTGCTTCTCTCTTTGTGTCCTTCCAGAAAAACCATCCCTACTTGTTAGTGTCAATATTTGCCTACCTGATATCTCACTTGCAGGCAACCTTGTAGAGGAGATATGGACACCTAGGAGGTCATAACCCAAGGACCTATCCATCATATGGAAACGTTTTAGGTTTTTCGGCAGTCATCCAATGAACATGGCCAAGCCAACAGAAATGCCATTGCTTTAGCAAGTGTATGCTGATGGAATTAATGGGCTGCAGGATCTCTCAGTTGGTGACTTTGCCCTGCCAAAAGGTGCCCAGCATACATCTGAGACAGAGAAGGTGGAAACTGCTCAGATATTTCTTCTGTCTAGCATATCTTGTCCTTGTATCACCATTGTAGAGATCTGTGCTGAGCATTGGTAGACTCACTGTTTGGTGTTCTCAGTCAGGTTGTTTTTGTAGTGCGCACTCTCACTTAACTGGGACATAACAGTTGCAGTTACTGTAATGCCCGTGTTGATGTGGTTGTGTGTCCCTTTAAGGGGTAAACTCTGTTTGGCCAATCAGGCTGGAGCAGGTGACTCCTGGTGCGTAGTGAGGGATTTCTTTGCCAGTTTGGATCCATAGAGTACGGTAGACTTTATATCACTCTCTGTACATAGCTACTCACCTTAATAAAGTGTTCATTCACTAATCTACTTGGTGGTTGCCTGTCTTTGAAATGTATGATATTTGATGTTGGGGATCAACTGGAGTGCCTTCCTACTGCTGTAGAAATGAGGAGACCTCATGTGAAAGCCTTTTTGAAGCAAAGTCATTCATGGGACCCATTTGACCCTAACACAGAGCAGTGGGTGCAATATGTCAAATGCCTGCATTGTTTTCTTAAGTCTAACAGGTTTATTTGGTTGCAAAAACTTTTGGGGTACTGCTCCATCAGGTAAGTGGGAGTTCTGTTCACAAACAGGGCATATAAATACACAAACTCAATTTATAAAATAATGTTTGGAATACAAGTCTTTACAGGGAATCAAGTCTTAAAGGTACAGACAATGTGAAT
This sequence comes from Carcharhinus amblyrhynchos, assembly GCF_965287045.1. Classification (NCBI taxonomy): domain Eukaryota; kingdom Metazoa; phylum Chordata; class Chondrichthyes; order Carcharhiniformes; family Carcharhinidae; genus Carcharhinus; species Carcharhinus amblyrhynchos. The sequence goes on along the minus strand of NC_137328.1, from coordinate 22,755,285 downwards.
AGAGAGAGTGTTCAACACAGGTTAAAGAGATGTGTATTGTCTCCAAGCAGGACAGTTAGTGAGATTTTGAAAGCCCAGGCAAGTTGTGGGGGTTGAGGCCGTCCTCATGTGTGCGGAACTTGGCTATCATTCTCTGCTCAGTGACTCTGCGTTGCGTGTTGTGAAGGCCGCCTCGGAGAATGCTTACCTGAAGATCAGAGGCTGAATGCCTGTGACCGCTGAAATATTCCCAACAGGAAGAGAACACTCTTGCCTGGTGATTGTCGAGCGGTGTTCATTCATCCGTTGTCGTAACGTCGGCATGGTCTCCCCAGTGTACCATGCCTCGGGACACCCTTTCCTGCCGCATATCAGGTAGACAACGTATGTACCATATACCTGGTAGATGGTGTTCTCCCTTGAGATGATGGCATCTGTGTCGATGATCCAGCATGTCTTGCAGAGGTTGCTGTGGCAGGGTTGTGTGGTGTCGTGGTCACTGTTCTCCTGAAGGCTGAATACTTGGCTGCGAGCAATGGTCTGTTTGAGGTTGTGCGGTTGTTTGAAGGCAAGAAGTGGGGGTGTGGGGATGGCCTTGGCGAGATGTTTGTCTTCATCAATGACATGTTGAAGGCTCTGGAGAAGATGTAGCTTCTCCGCTCCGGGGAAGTACTGGACGACGAAGGGTACTCTGTCCCTTGTCCTGTCTTCTGAGGAGGTCGGTGCTATTTCTCGCTGTGGCGCATCGGAACTGTCGATCGATGAGTCGAGCGCCATATCCTGTTCTTATGAGGGCATCTTTCAGAGGTGTCTGTTGCAATCCTCCTTATCTGAGCAGATCCTGAGTGTACGGAGGGCTTGTCCGTAGGGGATCGCTTCTTTAATGTGTTTAGGGTGGAAGCTGGAGAAGTGGAGCATCGTGAGGTTATCCATGGGCTTGTTGAAGTGAAGTGCTGAGGTGACCGTCCTTGATGGAGATGCGTGTGTCCAAGAATGCAAGCAATTCTGGAGAGTAGTCCATGGTGAGTCTGATGGTGGAATGGAACTTGTTGATGTCATCATATAGTTGTTTCAGTGATTGTTCACCATGAGTCCAAAGGAAGAAAATGTCATCGCTGTATCTCGTGTATAGCATCGGTTGAAGGTCCTGTGCGGTGAAGAGGTCTTATTCAAACCTGTGCGTGAAGAAGTTGGCATATTGAGTTGCGAATTTGGTCCCCATGGCTGTTCTGTGTATCTGGATGAAGAACTGACTATTGAAGGTGAAGACATTGTGGTCCAGGATGAAGCGGATGAGTTGTAAAATTACATCTGGAAACTGGCAGTTGTCGGCGTTGAGTACTGAGGCAGTTGCAGCAATGCCATTGTTGTGGGGGATACGAGTGTAGAGTGCCGAGACATCCATTGTGACGAGGAATGCCCGTGGTTCAACTGCTCCATGTGTGTTGAGTTTCTGTAGGAAGTTCGTAGTGTCACAACAAAAGCTGAGGGTTCTTTGTACAATGGGTTTCAGGATGCCCTTGACATAGCCGGAGAGGTTCTCACATAGGGTCCCATTGCCTGATACGATGGGACGGCCAGGTGTGTTTGCACTTGTGTATTTTTGGGAGGCAGTAGAGATCTCCAAAGCGGGGAGTACGTAGGATGAGATGGTGCTCCAGATCAAAGGTCTTGATCGGTCTGTTGAGTTGACGGGTGTGTTCTTTGGTCGGATCTTCGGGTAACCGTGGAAGAACGCCCACAGCCTCATTCGCCTGATGAATTCCTCCGTGTCTGCTGCGAGACTGATGGGGTCTATTTTGGTGATGGGGCAGAAATTGAGCCCTCGGCTGAGAACTTTGATTTCAGAGACTGATAGCCCAGTTCTGCACATATGAGGACAGCCTCAATCGGGATCTTGGCTTTGTGTCACAATATCTGTAACCCCCATGACTTGCCTGGGGTTGCAAAATCTCTCTAACTGTCCTGTCTGGACATAATACAATCTCTTTAATCTGTGCTTAATGCTGTCTCCATTCACATTGTCTGTACCCTTAAGACTTGATTACCTGTAAAGCCTCGCATTCCAACCATTATTTTGTAAATTGAGTTTGTGTCTTTATATGCCCTGTTTGTAAACAGAACTCCCACTTACCTGATGAAGGGGCAGCTGTCCTAAAGCTAGTGGCTTTTGTTACCAAATAAACCTGTTGGACTTTAACCTGGTATTGTGAGACTTCTCACCCCTGTCCAATACTGGCATCTCCACTTCTTAACTATTTTCTTAAGGCCAGTGAAATCTGGTGGGGGGGGGTGGAATGAGTCGCAGCTGCTAATCCTATTAACAGCTTGCAGGGCTCCAACCTATAGCCAGATAAGGCATCTGATTTCTTCAGGTGACCCCAACTGCAAATCTGTCAATGAGCTTGTGGTATTAGTCAAGGGACATTATCACTTGAAGCTCTTGGTGATAATGCAGTGATACAAATCTAATTAGGTGACAAGAGCCTCAGGAGAGACAATCGCGGCATTCGTAGCGCTTGGTCATTTCAAAGGAAGTAAAGAATATGAGTAGAGAGATCCCAGTCAAATTCCTTTTCTTCATCAAAATGAGTGTACTGGCTTATATTTTTCTGATCACAGTGATGTAATGTTCAAGAATCAGTAACAGAATGGGAATAGACTAACTGAAATGTTAACAGATTGATGATTGATTGTGCGGAAATTAAAGAGTATAAGAAGTGAACAAACAGTAAGCTATCACTAGTTTGGGATATTAAAGACTTCCAGGGGTGAATTGTTTCATAGAACTGGTCTATCTGGGACAATAAAGTGTCTCGGAGTGAATGTGAAACTGAAATGAAAGTACCTGGGATGTAAAGGGCACATGAAAATGTTGGAGTGCAAGTAAATGAGCTGGACTATTAGAAAGTGTGAATGTTGGATCTTAAAGAGCACAGAATGAATTGGAGAGTGTTATTGGATTAGATGTTAAAGAATATGCTGAGTAAGCAGAAGTATTTGTTATAGACTAGATGGGATATTAAACAGTTTGGAAGAGTGAGGTTAAATTATGTGGGTTTATTTTGTGACAATATTAACCGTGGGTGAAAATGTTTGTATCCACAGGTACAATCATGATGACTCTGAGACAATACATGATGAAGTCATCTTTTCAGCCACGGATGGTTCAAATTCAGCTGAATGCATTCTAGAAATCAAGGTCAGTAGGAGTATTATGATAATAGTCAAGAGGCAGTGGGAGCAAAATAAAACTTCCAAGAACTTACATTATGACTGCCTTTTCCCATGTTGTTTCATATAGGAGCTTCTGGCAACTGGTTATAAGATACAAGTTTATTTGTCAAATTTCAGATTTACTAATCTTTTGTGTTGCATAATTATCTCCAAGGTATTGTATCACTTCAATTATTGCATTGGCTTTCTTGCAGCAGGAACAAAACTCCCTGTTCACTCACCTTTTGCATGTTCAATTTTTCTTTCTCTTCTTCACTTTCATGCATTGAAGAAATTCATTTCTTCCATTGCTTTGCATCAAGGAGTTTGTGCTTTAGTTTGTTTCCACAATGAAGACTGATTGACAACCTGACTTACAAACCCTTACTAGGAGCACTGGCAAAATAGGATGGGGTGGGAAGCTTCTGTTAGACTCAAATGCCTTGCTCAATGTTACCTCATTATTCTGAGACTGGAACTCTTGTCCCTCCTTGTCAGGATCGTGTAGTTAATGGTGGTTTTACTCATAATATTTCAATCTTCTTCCTTTTTCCAATTTTACTGAAAAATACATTTTTGTCAAAGCTTTTCTTCTTGTACTCATCAGGACATTTGAAAGAAAACAACATAAGGAAAACCAACAAATTTTTACTGTTGCTCATTGCTAGAGACTCTGCCATACATAATACACCAGTTAATGGTGACTGACAGTTAACTGCCAAGCATTGTTAGAAATTTAAACCAAGCAGCTTGAGTGGTCAAGCCACTGACCTGAGGAATGAATCAGTGAATGAATGTCACTTTTTTTTTAGCTGAAACAGGCGCAATGTACACAAATATCAACAGTTCTTAAAATATAACAGGTTGGGTTGCATGTTTATTTATACTGTGAACACAACCAAAGTATATAAGACTGATATTGTCAGGTTAATTTACATGTTAAAAATGATTTTCTTATGTGTCTAACAGCAATATCACGACTTGACATCAAATAAAAAGAACTGTTTTCCCTTCTTTCCTACATTTTTTTCTTTTTTATGGAATGTGGATCTTGTTGGCTAGACCAGCATTTTGTAATTGCCTTTTGAGAAGGTGATGATGAGCTGTCTTCTTAAACTGATGTGGTCCATCTGGTTCAAGCGCACCCACTGTGCTGTTAGAAAGGGATTTTCAGGACTTTGAGCCAGTAACAGTGAAAGGGCGACAATAAAATTCTAAGTCAGAGCCTTCCAGCCAGCCTGGCTCATCACTTGTCCATTTCTATTGTCCTGAACCGCTCTGATGTTGTCTGCATGGGTGTCACAACTTGAAACACCAATTTGTGGGTGACGTATTGTTTTGTTTTTGAACTGGTGTGAGGATTCATATGAAACCCCAGTGAGAATAACCAGTCCAGTCATATTATAACAATTATTAAACACTATTTACTAAATTAAAGAAAGGTAAATGCACATGGATAGCACTTCACTACTCTTAAGACAATTAAGTATCTAAATCAGTAAACACACACCGTTTATGTAGAAATTATCCCTTGTTCCAAAGACAGGGGGACGGCGGCGCGGGCTCGTTGGGCCGAAGGGCCTGTTTCCCGTGCTGTGTTGTTCTTTGTTCTTTGTTCTATATCTAAGATTGCCGAGCTATTTAAGACTTCCCCATCCAAACAAAATAAGTCTATAAATTAAATCCAGCCTATAATTACCACACAATGAAGGCTGGGGATCAAGTCTGGGAAAAGCAATTTCCTGATCCAGAAATGATATTTAAACTGTCTTTACAAAGAATTCAGCGCAGCCTTGACTCTAAGACTTAGATGCAGGCCTAGCCTCCTGGCTGTGAATTGTGGACTGGTATCTCAGGCCATTAGATATACGTTTGACTCTCAGCTGCTAGATGTAAACTGGCCTGCCTGTTTCTAAGAGTGCAGGCAATTGTACCATCTTTTTCTCTTTGATTCTTCATTCTGTGTATTTGGCTACCTGAATCTCTCAAATTTCTGCTCTCTAGAAATTAGCATGTTTATACCTCCATTGATCTCCCAATCATCTAGGTAAGCTGTTTCCTACTAATAAGATGATTTACATCTAGTTCTGTCTCGATGCCTGTAAACCTTATTACTGGGAAAATCACATCTTTTCAATGCCTTTTAAATGCTGGCTGCCGCTGTCACTAGGCAGAATTCTCCCTGTCGCTGGGCAGATCAGATTCTATCATGTTTTGTTAAATTTATGCTATTGCTGTTGTTAAGCAGATCCATGACACATATGCCCTTCTAGCATCTACTTCTGGAGTGTAGATTTGAAAAGAATTCCTCAATGAGAAAATGGGTGAGAGATGGGTAGAATGTAAAAATTGTTTATCCATGGGGATAGACATTGAATTATATTGGAGAATAATAATCGACCCAGGTATGAAAGAGTTGCCCAACCAGATCAACATCCCTGTAGTTCAGAATTGCCCTGCAATTTTCTCCCCTAGAAGAATATATCCAATTCCCTTTTGTGGGTTTCACCACCACTTTCTTGATTATGACAACTCTGTACATAAATTCTCTTTATATCTCCATAGTCTTTTTTGCTAGTTGTTATGATCCTTTTAGAACTGGATGGAACCCTGGCTCAGTAGCCATAACTTTTTTTTTATACAGATGAACAGAGTCACAGAACTGCTTTTTGTAAAATAATAAAATATTTACTAAACTTCAAAAGACTGACTATAATACAATATCCTTTCATCTCTCCTGTACCCTGTACAAACATGCACATATTTTTAAGGATAACACATGTTATAGAACATATCTTGTGCCACATTGTTCTCAGTATGTACACAGTTCCTTAAACCAATAAACCAACTATGGTCAGACACATCCCACTCTGAAAGTAAGTGGCAGATGTCACCCAATACAACTTCTATGGATTTCTCATTAAATCCTTCCAAATGCTTATCACACTGTGAGCCAAATGGTCTCTCTGGAACTCCAATTTTGGCACGGATGTTTCCTAACTCTAGTTGTGAACAACACACCTTGCACCAATAATCCACTTCCAAGATTTCAATCAATCCTTTCACTACTCCTCTGCCTTGAAGTTCCACTTGCATTCAAACTCCCACTCAAACTCTCAGATGCCCAGCCATGCTGATTGAGCACCAATGTTTCACAGGATGTACGAAGGTCATCAGCCTGAGGATTACTTCAGATACCTGGCTTCCTTTCAACCAAATTCACCAGATCTGTATAGTTCCACTTTATCTTTAATTAGAAGACTCTCTCTACTTCTTTAACTTCAATGAACAGTACTTTGTACAAATTCCAGTTCCTCCTATCACTTTAACTTCATCTTCCTGAGATATCTCTTTTGTTCCATGGTTTCTAAAACTATTATTTAACTTCTTCAACTTGCTTTCTTTCCATTATTCTATTGTTCTACCTCTCTGCTTCTGGAAGATTCTGTGAGAGCTGCTTTCTCTCCAACTACCTCGTTCCAAATACTACTGGGTCCAACTTAACATTAAACTCAGAAATGATTTCTGACTGAAAGTGGCCCCAGTTATGAAGCAACAAACTAATCTTTCTTTAACATTTCTTTGTTTTCAGGTCATAAATTCTTCAATCACAATTTAGGCACAATTTGAAATGAAACTAAAATCCCATGCATACAAGCACCTTTGTTCATCATGAATCTAGCTAAAGTTTTTAACCATTTCTTACGTCAAAACAAAAAAATAAACTCAACTAAAGCCATGTCTTATTTTTAATATCCAAAAATACAAATAAGTTTATTTATTAGTGTCACAAGTTGGCTTATATTAACACTGTAGTGAAGTTACTGTGGAAGTCTTCTCTACTCACACTGTTGGGGTGCGCTGAGAGAGAATTCAGCATGGCCAATGCACCTAACCAGATTTTGGACTGTGGGAAGAGACCGAGGACTCAAATTTAAGAACATTGGGTGGGATATTTCTCCCACTCCACTGTATGTTACACAATGGCAGGAGGCAGCGTGCGCTCACTGGTGGCAGATCTTTTGGTCCTGCCTGACATGGAGATAATGGCACTGTGAGGCAGCAGTGCTAATGACTGTGCCACTGTGCCGCCCATATCAATCACATATAACCATCTGTTTCCTATAGCAAATGCCAAAATCTTGCTCCTGTTCACACTGTTTTTGGTCCCACTGATGATGCATTCCTACTGTGGGTTTTTGAGTGATGAGGGGTGATTTCAACAGAAAACTCCATTGACAATGGCAGGACTATAAGCTCACACCATCAGCGAGTGTGTGTTGCCTCCTGCCATTGTGTAACATGCAGTGGAGTGGGGAAAATATCCCACCCAGTGTTCTTAAATTTGAGTCCTCAGATTACTAGCTCTCCTGTCAATGGAAGCATTTTCTTCTTACTTCCACTTTGAAAATTCTTCATGATTTGAAACGCCTTTATTCAACTTCTCCAGAACCTTCACTGTATTGAGGCGAACAATCCTTACAACATCTATGCTAATTTGGCAGACATAATTAGGGCTACAGCACAGTAAACTGGCAAGCCACATCCAGGGGGAGAAAGTCAAACGTAGGTATATGACTAAAACAAATACAAAGAGCTCCATTCCAAAGTTTTATGGGATCTTAAGTAGCAATACACAAGGAATTTCCACAGTTCACATTGATGAAAAGGTACCTATCTCTTGCAGACAAGACACATTCTCACCAATGTTTCCCCATTATTACAACAAAATAACTGATGAGTACTATTCTCCAGAGTATCCTTTTGGCTAAGATGAAGTGTAGTATTGAAATGCAGTACTTGGTTGAAGTCATTAGGTTACATTTTAACTTCATTTGAAGGAATTTTTGGCTAAGATGCAAATGAGATCAAACCTTGGAGGTGCAATGCTTACACCAATCAGCATGGATCATGTTGATCAAGCCCAAAACAGGAGGTGAGAGTGCTGTCTTGTCAGCTTGGATTGGGAATGTCTCAACTTGTTGACACTCTGAATTGGACTTGATTTGTTTGATTGAATTGGAATTTAAAAAAATCTGTTTGCTCTAATGATTCTGTAGGCAGTGACCTGTTCCAGACTAATTGATTTGAATGGTGATCTCATAGTACTGGAAATCTCAATGTCATTCAATAGTCAGGACTGCTGCCATACAGTACCATGGACCCGGTTCAATTCTGGGCTTGGATCACTGTCTGTGGAGAGGAGTCTCTCTGTGTCTGCATGGGTTTCCTCCAGGTGCTCTAGTTTCCTCCCATAATCCGAAAGGCGTGCAAGTTAGATGCATTGGCCATGCTAAATTCTCCCTCAGTGCACCCAAACAGATGCCAGAATGTGCAAACCAGGGGATTTTCACAATGATTTCATTGTGGTCTTAATGTAAGACCACTTGTGACACTAATAGATAAACTCTAAACTTAAACTTTAAAATTTTAAGATTAAAAATAATTACCAATCAGACTAGAATCTCGTGTGTTCAAAGGGCTTGAACATGATTTTACATGATAGTTTGAAGCTTATCTTATCAGTATCATAAGTAGGCTTATGTTAACATTATAACAAAGTTACTGTCAAAATCCCCTATTCACCATATTCTGGTGCCTATTTGGGTACACTGAGGGAGAATTTAGCATGACCAATGCACATAACCAGCAAGTTCTTTTGGACTGTTAGCGTAAAACAATAGAATTTATTACTTTAAAGTTAATTAGAACAAATATTGGAAAGGTGTAAAAAGGTCTGCCAATTCTTCCTTCATTTTACAATAATAAGTAGTCTTACAATACCAGGTTAAAGTCCAACAGGTTTATTTGGAATCATGAGCTTTCAGAGTGCTGCATCATTGAAGGAGCAGTGCTCCAAAAGCTCATGATCCAAATAAACCTGTTGGATTTTAACCTGGTGTTGCGAGGCTTCTAACTGTGCCCACCCCAGTTCAACACCGGCATCTCCATGTCATTTTACAATAAAGTCAAGATCTACCCAAAGTGTTCAACATAGTACTTGTTGGATGCAAAAGCATTTGATATTTGTTGATGGACATTTTTTGACAAAAACATTGGCTCCTTGTGAACTTTAATCTTGTTCTCAACATCGCGCACAAGAGATTAGTAGACAGACATTTCTATTATAGCCCAGATATTCTTAACTTTATGCATTTCCATTTCAGATATCACCAGTGAATGATGAACCTCCAGCAATGAAGCCTGGCCTGAACCCCATGTTGTATTGCCCTGAAGGAGAAAAAGTCACCATTACAACAGAAAATCTCTATGCCACTGACATTGATAGCGATGATGATAAGCTGATGTTCATGATTGCACGGCAGCCATTTCATGGGGTGGTACAGAAAGACAACCAGATTATTGACCACTTTTCTCAGGCTGATATCATTGCTGGAACAGTGACGTACATACACACTGGTAAGCAGTTGATCCTTATTTAATGCTGGTGTCATCTTAATACATGGCTACAACTGTTCAATGTCTTTCAAATGAGTCATTAAACCAAGGCCCGTTTGCTCTTTCTGATGAAAATAGAAGGCCGCTTGGGCTTGGAATCCCTCATGCTCCATCTAATATTTATTCCCTGACTATAATCACCAAAACAAATTAGCTCATAGTTGTCTCATTGCTGTTTGTTGGACCTTACTCTTCACAATCGGCTACCGTATTTCCACTTACTTCAAGTATGGGCGGCACAGTGGTTAGCACTGCTGCCTCTCGATGCCAGGAACCTGAGTTCAATTCTGAGCTTGGGTCATCATCTGTGTGGAATTTGCATGTTCTCCCTGTGTCTGCATGGGCTTCCTCTGGGTGGCCTGGTTTCCTCCCAAAGCCCAAAGATGTGTGGGTTAGGTTGATTGACCATGCTAAATTGCCCCTTAGTATCAGGGAGGCTAATAGGGCAAATATATCAGGGTGGGGTTGTGGTCATTTGCAGTCTCAATGGGCTGAATGGCCTCCTTCTGCACTGTAGGGATTCTATGATATTTCAATAATAGTGATAACAGGGACTATACTTGAAAAGTAATTAATTGACCATAAAATGTTTTGGGACATCCAGAGGTCAGGAAAAGTGCAAGCGGCAAAGCAAAGGTCAACAAGTGATTTTGTGACTGGAAGGCTCTTTCCAGTTGGGTCTTGGAGAACTACGTCTTTATGGGTAGAGAAGCAGAGCTCAGGGGCTGGATTCTGGTCTTGGAAACTCCATGGATCTTTAAAATTGGCAGATTGGACCAGGATCTGGGAGTCCTTCCTGACAGGTTCCGTTTTCACTGGTGAAAAAAAGGGGTATGACTCATGAGGGAAACCCAAATTCAAGTAGGCCATTTGAACTCACTGCTGAGTTCAAACAGACCCTATTTTCACTGCAGCAAGGGGCTTATCTTATAGTGCGAGAGTCACTAGTTATGGAGGAAATACAAATACTCATGAAGGGGGGGATTTTCCTATTCCACCCACCATGGGAATCATAAATATGTAGAACTGTCAAGTGATCTAAATCCCCAAATCTTTAAAGATTAATAAAAGCCTTCCTGTGACAGAGATTTGAGAAGAAATCTGTTTTCACAGTTACAAAAGCTGGCTGTTGATGTTAACCTTTGGGCTGCTTTGAATGGCTCATTGCTTTTCACAACCTCCAGTTATCCCAATGGGGATGAGAAGTTCACAGTTTGATTGGCACATCAAAAAGCATATTAAATGGTGAACTGTCTTAGAGATGGGGTTATGCATACAAATTTGTTTGTTCAGGTAAGAATTAAGTACCTGAGAGGCTTTTAAAGTTTTGAATGAGCTTTTATAAATTGGAATGTTTGCTATAATGAAAGTTGTAATAGATATTTAAATCTTTATTTTATTTCATCTCAATATGGCATCTGAGGCCTGCATATGGTGGATACTGGATAAGTTGGCATGGAAGGTGCACATGCAAAGGATTGTGGCTGATGGGCATGGGTTGGCATGGAGGGGACATGGTGGGGAATGATGGTAGAGCTGGAAGACCTATTATTTAACTAAACAACTGGGCAAAGTCCCAGAGAACAGAAGCGGGCTTTTTATTCAGCCTGTCTTGTCACTCAGCAGCTCCTGTAGCTGACAACAATCTGCATCCAGGAACAACAGGCCCGGCTTCATTAAATACCCATGCGCTATCCATAGTGTAAATCAGGGCACTTTTTCCTGAGATGGGTGAGCCAAGCCAGGAAATTTCCTGACTCAAACCAATCACCTCAGGAGCGGATGTTCAGCCCAATGTTTTAGGCCTGTGACCTTTCTTCAGGTTGGATAACTCTTTTTCCCTCTAATACAATCACAATGGGCTCGGTACATTCTTTTGTGCCATAGGTTTTCTACATTTATATGTTTCTGTCAAATTCTGCATTTTATATGACAGCATTGCAACTGTCAAGTGCCTCCAAGTTATTTTAACAGTACCAGTGGAAGGGTTCAGAGGGTTAAGTATCCAAAACAGAGAATTTTTATAGAGTGGGGTGATCATAGAGTCATACAGTGCAGAAAAGCCCCTTCGGCCAATCAAAACTGCATCAATCAGATTGTGATGTTCAAAATGTTAAAGGCGTTTGATATTGTAGACATGAGGAAGAATTTCTTCTGGTGAGCAAATCAAGAATGACCATAAATTTCCTAAAATGAGAGTCAGTCCATTTATAAATGAAATCTGGAAGCACTTTTTTCTGAATAAGGAGTTATAGAAAAGTGAACTCTCTCTACCAAATCACTGTGGATATTAGGATAATTGGAGTTTTCAAAACTAGGATGGATATATGCACTGAAAATGCTGGAAAATCTCAGCAAGTCTGACAGCAACTGTGGAGAGACAATAGAGCCAATGTTTCGAGTCCAGATGATCTTTCGTCATCTAGACTCAAAATGTTGGTTCTATACTTCCCTCATAGTTGATGTTAGACCTGCTGAGATTTTCCAATATTTTCTGTTTTTGTTTCAGATTCCAGCATCCATAGTATTTTCCTTTTATCTTAAGACCAATTGTGATTTGAACTGCCACTGTTACTTCATCAAGATTTTAGTCTTAAATTATTTTATTTGAGCAATGACTTTTGTTGTTTGAATTCTCCCTTTGCTCAGGTGGTGAGGTGGGCTTAGCACCCTGTTTTGACATCATTACTTTTGTTATCTCGGATTGGGATGGAAGTACAGTAGAAGGCTGCTGCCAAGAGGAAGCACTACCCCCTCCATTACCTATGCATGAATCTCTCCCCGTTTATGATCTCAACATTACTATAATGCCCATCAACAATCAGCCACCAAGAATTATCATTGGTAAGGAAACAACAAACAATAATGATTTTATACTGGCCTATGTTCATTTGAAAACTGCAGATTTGATGGTTCCAGTGTAGTTGAGGTTGGAGGTATAGTGAAGATGGATAATATTGTGAGATGGCCAGGTTTGAACGAGGATGAGAGGAAGGATCAATATTTAACTGAGTTTCTTACTTTTGAGAAGAATTATGCAGAACACTCCTTCCAGCCAAAGATTCAACAAGTTGTATGACATAGCCATAAAGTCATAGAGGTTTACAGCATGGCAACAGGCCCTTTGGCCCAACTTGTCCATGCTGCCCCTTTTGTTTTTTCACTCACTCACCTCATTCAACTACCCACCAAAAATGTAAAATAAATTCCATTCTCATACACACAGTGCTTTAATAATAAACTGAAGTTATCTTAGAACGAATAATAGATATCATTTTTCACTAATTTCAAATGAAATTCATTCCCATCTGATTCTCGTTCCAGGTGAAACATTCGTTGTTGAAGAAGGCTCATCAGCTGCCATCACAGTTGACCATTTGTGTGCTGGTGACCCTGATAATGACATTGATGAACTGACCTTTGTTCTGTGGTCTCCACCCCAGTTTGGCTACATAGAGAACACATTACCTTCACCAGGCTATGAGAAGAGCAATATGGGCATCAGCATAGGTAATATCAGACTAAAATCTTGCTGAATTCTTCAATCTACGATAGAATATTTTATCAACTAGCTGTAAACGCATTTCTGTATTTCCAATGACTACAAAAGGTTAATGTCTAAATGAACTTATTGGAGGCCATATTCATGACAAAAAATGTTCAGCAAAAGTCTATTTTTCCATTACACTGCTGATAAAACTCACCATTACGTAACTTCCATTAACTTCCAGAAGTAGCTCAGGAAAAGAAAGTATGGCATGATTTTTCTTTCTCCAAAGAACCATAGAATCCCTGTGGTGCAGAAAGAGGCCATCTGGCCCATCAGTTCTGCACCAACTCTCTAAAAGAACATCTCACCCAGGTGCCCTCCCCTCCACCCTATCCAGTAACCCTGTGCATCTACCATAGCTAATCCACTTAACCGACACATCTTTGGTCATTAAGGGGCAATTTAGCATGGTCATTCCACTTAACCTGTACATCTTTGGACCATGGGAAGAAACCGGCGCACCAGAAGAAACCCATGCAGACACGAGGAGAACGTGCTAACTTCACACAGACAGTAACCCAAGACTGGAATAAAAGTTGGATCCATGAAGCTGTGAGGCAGCAGTGCTAATCACTGTGCCATCATACCATTCCTTTAACCAACAAAATGGGCTTGCTTCTCAGTGAAGGCAATGGGCCAGAACCTCCACGGACTGGTAATTACAGTCAGATCTTCTCTCGCCCGACCTTCTGACATCGGCTGGCTAAGAATAGTAGCGTACCAGATTCCACATTTAGCCTAAGGCAATGAATCATGGAATCATAGAATCCCTATGGTACAGAAAGAGACCATTCAACCCATGGAGTTTGTACCGACCACAATCCAACCCAAGCCCTCTTCCTGTAACCTAATACAATTTGTCCTGCTAGTCCCCTTCACACTAGGGTCTTTTTGGTGGGTGATGGGATCAAATGGTCATTGAAAGAGTAGGATGGGTTGGGAGTTGGGAACTGCATCAGTTCTGACATGCTTACACAACTATTCAACACCCACTCCCCCCCTCCATTTCTCTGGAGGTAGACCCCTTTGGATAGAAGATTTCTTTTGCTTCTTGTCCAACTTCTGCAGCAGATAGTATTGCATCAGAGAGCTTTGGATAATGCTCTCTTCCCTATTGGGCCAAGTCTTGTTACAAATCAGACTCTCTTCCCAAGCATTTCCACAGATTTCAAGAGATTCAGATTGTTTTTCAGAGATGCTCACACAAACTGAGGGTCCTTGCAGAGTCATGCGGGGTAGTGCTAAATGCAATTCTGAATGGCTGCATGCTGCTATTATTAAAATTCACAACAGCACGAGTCACAATCAACAGGCATGGTTTAATCATGCATTGCAATTCCTTCTTCCAATTTTAGTCTTTATCCTATTGCTTCCACTAAATGCTTTACTGATTGCAAGGAACCCACACAAACCAAGTCCCATAATCTAACCCAGTGCCTAATGAACCCATGACACAAAACTGCTGACCACTTAAGAAACTGGTAATCCCATTTGCTGTGATCATAGGCCAGCTTCCAAATGTTTGGTACAATTCAGTTAGGTGCTAGTATCCTGTTGTTTAAAGTAAAAAAAAGTTGATATTCAATACATACATTAAGTGAATAAAGCCGCAAGATTCCAAAACTAGACCTTATTATACAAGGTCAGAAAGATAAAACAACTTACAATATCTATTTTATATTCTAAAATTCAGTGTTAAATTGAATTGCATATGAACTAATGGGCAAACTCAAAATAAATGGCAAATGCGATCAAGGCACGTTCCATGAATTTCTCAACAACCCACCCAGATGTTAGCATACACTGTGAACAAAATTTTATCTGCATGTCTGCCCAAAGTTCGTATGTTCCCACCTGAGGCCGATGGAGAATGCTGTTCTCCGGGTCTCCCCGCTTCCCAGAATCAGGACGGGTGTGATGGTAAAATTCAGGCCTGTGACTCAATCAATCTCATAGAAACTCTCTCTCCCTCATGAGGGATTCCAGACTTCACCACAAAGATCTAACCTTGGTCCTGTCTCCAGGAATCATTCCAACTTAACTTGGGCCTCAATGTGACCCGCCTTATAGGATTTCAATTTAAGAACATAAGAACATAAGAAATAGGAGCAGGAGTAGGCCATCTAGCCCTTCGAGCCTGCCCTGCCATTCAATAAGATCATGGCTGATCTGTCGTGGCTCAGTTCCACATTCCTGCCCTCTCCCCATAACCCTTAATCCCCTCTCTTATCAAAAACCCATCAACCCGCGTCTTAAAAATATTTAGCGAGGTAGCCTCCACCACTTCAACGGGCAGAGAATTCCAGAGATTCACCACCCTTTGAGTGAAGAAGTTCCTCCTCAACTCTGTTCTAAACTGCCCCCCCTTTATCTTGAGGCTGTGCCCCCTGGTCCTATTATCCTTTCTGAGCGGGAAGAGTCTCATCTTCCAAAATTCTGTTTCCCCTGCATTTCCAAATCTGCACTCAAGTACCGGCTCACGAGAACAACCTCAACTCTTCAGCCATACTAAACAGAATACTACTACTCCAAAGAGTTAGCTTTGGCACAAAGAACTGTAGCCACCAACCTTCTGCTGTCTTCTCAGATGATGAGGGCTTATTTCAAACCCTGATTTCTAAAAGTCTGCCAACTGAAGCCCCTTCTGCTTGGGACTTTTTCTCTATTCTCTCTTTTCTCTATTCCCTTCTCTCTTTTCTCTATTCCCTTCTCTCTTTTCTCTATTCCCTTCTCTCTTTTCTCTATTCCCTTCTCTCTTTTCTCTATTCCCTTTTCTCTTTTCTCTATTCCCTTCTCTCTTTTCTCTATTCCCTTCTCTCTTTTCTCTATTCCCTTCTCTCTTTTCTCTATTCCCTTCTCTCCTTTCTCTATTCCCTTCTCTCCTTTCTCTATCCCTTTCTCTCTTTTCTCTTAACTGGGACCTCTCCCTGTCTCCCCCCACCCCCCCAACTCCCTGCTGGGAATCAGAAAGGGAGTCTGGGACCCTCTACCTGTACCCTGCCTGGGATCTTTCTCGATTATGGTGTAAAGTTAAATCAGATATTGTAACACGTTCAAAAAGGCCATAAGCTTGGGTGATGTGGGAAATTGGACTGGAGCTAGCACATTCTCATGAAAAAATAAGGATGTACTTTTTTTCACATCTGAGAATGTTTTAGCTGAAATGGTTCCAAAAAAACCCAGACAAACTGTAGTTCCTTCATGAGATGCAAACAAAATCAAGTTTGTGCATTTAGTAAAAGTGCAAAGGTAAGAAATTGGTTTTATATATGCATATATATCCCATGTCTATAATATGTACGTACACAAGCTATTGCCCGCTCTTGTTCAACCATTTCCTCTCACTGTCTACTCCTAGATTCCTTTGACCTGAAGCACATGAAAGAATTGCACATCAACTATGTTCAGTCTCGACATCAGCAGATTGAACCAACAGTAGATCAGTTCATGCTGTACGTTACAGATGGGGAGCATCAGTCCATGGAGGTGCCGTTTTATGTTATAATCCAACCTACAAATGATGAGATTCCAAATTTCCTTGCCAGGAATATCACTGTAAGTAGATGAACACAATACCAGCTTTGCATGAAAGGGATTGTTGCCACAGTGTTAAGGAGTATGTAGGAGAGGATTTGTTCAATCATTTGGCATAATGATAGACCAGTCAGTTCGTAAGTGATAATATGATCAAGGCAGATCAGTCCTAGATTAATTTGCTACCAATATTTCAGTTCCAACTAGGTTACATTATATACTCAAGTGAAAAACAGACCTCTTTATTGACAGTGTCTTCTCACAAATACACATGTTGACAGTATCGTTCCAAAGGTAGCAGAAACCCTCTTGTATTTGATCCAAGTCTGGCCTGTATCCTTTGAAAATGGGCAGCTCAGTCTTGTATCAGAGAGTAAAATGCAAAAAATTCAAAACAGGGACCCGATCTAACCCAAACATAACCCCACATAATCTAAATTACTTTGCAGCATTGTATGTGGGCTAGGAGGATTAGGGGTAATTTATTAACTTGGTTAGGGGACTGGCTAGCTGATAGAAAACAGAGAGTTGGGATATATTGGTCTTTTTCTGGTTGGCAAGATGTAACTAGTGGGGTGTCACAGGGTTCGGTCCTCGGGTCCAAGTATTTACAATCTCTATTAATGAGTTGGAAGGAGGGATAGAAGGTGCTATAGCCAAATTTGCAAATGACATTAAATTAGGTGGCGTAGTCAGCTGCGATAATGAAATAAGCAATTTACATATTGATATGCATAGGTTAGGTGAGTGGGCCAAAATTTGGCAGATGGCGTTTAATATGGACAAGTGTGAGGTTATCTATTTTGATTAGAAAAATAGAAAGGCAACTTATTATCTAAATGGAGAGAAACTTCAGAGTGCATTAACACATGGGGTTTGGTCCTTGTGCATGAAAATTGGTGTGCAGATAATGAAGAAGGCAAATGGCATTGTGGCATTTATTACCAAAGGAATGGAATATAAAAATAGGTAAGTTTTTCTGCAATTGTGTAAGGCATTAGTGAAACCGCACCTGGAGTATTGTGCACAGTTTGGTCCCCTTACTTGAGGAGGGATGTACTTGCGTTGGACGTAGTTCAGAGAAGGTTCACGAGATTGATTCGAGAAGTGAGGGGTTTGTCTTGTGAAGAGAGATTGAGTAGTTTAGGCCTGAACTCTCTAGAGTTTAGAAGAATGAGGGGAGATTTAATTGAGTTATATAAGATGCGAAAGGGGATTGACAGTATAGATATGGAGAGGAAGTTTCCTCTTGTGGGGCAATCTAAAATGAGAGGTCATAGTTTTGGAATAAAGGAAGCAGATTTAAAACAGAAATGAAGAGAAGCCATCCCACACAACCAGTAGAGCCCATCTGTATGCATCAAACTACCCCCACTGACCACCTCCTCCGTTCATCATCTGCTTCTCTGAGCACCATTTGGATCTCACCCAACACCATGAAGGTATACACATTTCCCTCAGAGTCACTTGGAACTCCTCTGAACCTACTTACAGTCAGAAACAGGAGAATTTATAATGGGGAACAAAGAATAAGCTGACCAACTTAACAATACTTTGGTTCTGTCTTCACAATGGAGGACACAAATAACATAGCAAATGTTAGGGAATACATGGCTTAATGAGAGGGAGGAACTGAAGGAAATCAATATTTGTATAGAAATAATGTGGGGAATTTGATGGGATTGAAGGTTGATAAATCCCCAGAACCTGATAATCTACATCCCAGAGTATTTAAGGATGCATTGGCAGTGGTTGTCCAAGATTCAAATAGCTTTGGAACAGTCCTTACGGATTGGAGGGTATCTAATGTAATCTCACCTTTAAAATGGGAGGTAGAGAGAAAACGGGGAATTGTAGACCAGGTAGCTTGACATTGGTAGTGGGGAACATTCTAGAACCCGTTATCAAAGATTGTATAGCAAGAGTACTTATTAAATAGTGATAGAATCGGACAGAGTCGACATGGATTTATAAAAGGGAAATCACGCTTGATAAACCTACTGGAATTCTTTGATGATGTAATTAGTAGCATTCATTGTGGGGAGCCAGTGGATGTGGTTTATTTGGATTTTCAGAAGGCTTTTGACAAAAATCCTTCATAGAAGATGAGCGTATAAAATTAAAGCTCATGGGATTGGGGTAGTGTATTGAGATGGATAGAAAACTGGTTGGCAGACAGGAAACCAAGTGTCAGAATAAATGGATCCTTTTCCAGATGGCAGGCTGTGACTAGTTGGGTACCGCAGGGATCAGTCCAATGACTCCAGCTATTCATGACATATATAAACGATTTAGATGAAGGCACTAAATGTAATAGCTCCAAATTTGCAGATGACACAAAGCTGGATGGGAGGGTAAGCTGTGAGGAGAATGCAGAGATCCTTCAGTGGGCAAGTAAATGACAGATGTAATATAATTTGGATAAATGTGAAGTTATCCACTTTAGTAGCAAAAACAGGGAGACAGATTAACACCTGAATGGCTAAACGTTAAGAGAGAGGAATGTGCAACGAGACCTGGGTGTCCTTATAGACCAGTTGCTGAAGTATGCAGGTGCACCAGGCAATAAAGAGACAAAAAGTTTATTGGCCAAATGGCCTACTCCTGCTCCCATTTTCTATGTTTCCATGTCTGCCCTTCCACCCTGCCCTTTTGATCCTTACAATCAACTGGACATTAAGGAAATCTGTTCTCTCAGAAGGCACTCTTTTTCAAGTGCCCCCGCAAAACTATTGATCACAATACTGCCTGCTGCACCTGCATGTTTACCTTCAGCAACTGGTATACAAGGACACCCAGGTCTTGCATACAGCACAAACCTTGCCTCCAGGTTAAAATACGTTCCTGAGTGTCAGAAAGTTAGTCAACTCTGAAGGGCAGAGTGAAAATGTCTGATTTTATCCACATTGACGTCTTGTGCACATTTCAGGGGCTGGAAGGTAATTGTCATTGCTGATTTAGAGCCCAGGCCAATGTCCACCATCATGCTCGCCAGTCCAAGGATAGTGAGGACAATAAACTGTCAGGTACCATACTGGAGCTTAATGTGGTCTTTCTCATTGTAGCTTTCATGATTTATCCTCATGAGTGTTAAACCCAGTTTCATTGCTACATAATATAAATGGAGTAAAATTGCTACTTGGGCCCCTCTGATGGATCTAATGTATATGATGGGATCTCAGCAGCAACAACTGTTAAGCTGACAGAGTGGGATGGTCAACAGTAGATCTGGCACAGCTTTATTTAATAGTCAAATTGTTGTTAGAGAGAAGTTTCTTCCACTTCCCTCAAAAATTGCTGCAACTTTAACTTAGTTAAAGTATTGAACAAGAAGCAATTTGATGCTGAAATTCACTTCTTTGGATTTATTTCTGAATTTATAATCCTGACCTTGCCTACTGACAAATTCAGGCACACACTGTACATTATTTTCCAATAGTTAATCTGTGCCAGAACATGGTGTAATCTGTGCCAGATTTCTAATATGTGTTCCCAGTGGATGAGTTCATGAAGTCAGAACATTACACCTCTTCAGACTGACTCAAATTTTAATTTTCAACTTAATGATTATTTTCTGCTGCTCCATTCCATGTTTCATGATGCTTCCCCTGTTTTGTGTCCTGATGTAGGATCACATACAGCTCAAACTTTGAGCAAAAGCATGGCTGAGGCTCGTATCATAGTAGATCTTACATTGTAGGATATGTTATTCATGCCAGGAGTTTCATAATGTAATAAATCAAGAGTGACTCAATGACACTTAAGTAGCAAAAGTCTTTATCACCAATTATTAAATAAGTATTTACAATAAAAGAGTCAGACCGAAAAACTACGCGACTGTGCAACACTCCTCCCAGGTTTCAACTGAAGGATCCTCCCCAATTCAGATTATGTGCCCTTACACTTGATTCATTCAGCTTCCCGTCTCAACACTCCATAGGGTCTTGCCTAATCATGTGACCTTTAGGAAACACCCCCTTAAATACCCCATACTACCACAATCCTTCCTCCATTCCCCCAACTCCTGAAATCACCTAAGGAGGAAACAAAAAGAAAACACCATTAACATAAGCAACAACTTTTATAGGAATATCAGGAATATTCCAAGGCAGCTTGTTATAAGCAACTTCAGAATTCTGGTAGAACATCTCAACTCTGAGCTAGGCACATCAACCCAGGGTTGAGATCTTTTTCGTACCTGCTGTATTCTTATTTAAGAAACCACTGGTTGCTCCTGTTCCACATTTACAATTGAAAACCTTGTAACCAATCCTGATGGCTCCAAATTTATTGCTATAGTCACCTATTTGATCCCTTGTATCAGACAATGTTTCCCTCCTCAGTTGGTCCACATGTTTCTGGAGAACTTTGTATCCCCCCTACGATATCTGAGATCAGTTCTATTCTTTCCACTATCTTACCAGCCACCCATGCCAGCTCTGCTGTGGAGATGTGGAGATGCTGGCGTTGAACTGGGATACATATAGTAAGAAGTTTCACAACACCAGGTTAAAGTCCAATAGGTTTATTTGATAGCAAAATCCACAAGCTTTTGGAGTGTTGCCCCTTCATCAGGTGAGTGGGAGTTCTATTCACAAACAGGGCATATAAAGACACAAACTCAATTTTTCAAAATAATAAAATTCCAATCATTATTTTGTAACCTAGTGTTGTGAGACTTCTTACTGTGTGAAATTTCTGACCATGACTAAATCCCCAACTTGGAAACTCTGTAGTTTGACTTTTGATTTGAGCTTTTCTTTCTGAGAAGCTGACCTAATCTCCACCCTGCCTGTCAAATCTGGAAATATGATATCCTTACACGGTGTCAAGTTAGTAGCTCTGCTGATGAAATCCCCATGGCTACATTTGGTGTGGTGTTGTAAGACAATAGAAAGCTGTTTATACACAAGGGTAGAGGCCTATTGACTTGTTTCTTCTTTGAAGCCTTGAAAGTTTGTCAACTTATCTGAGGTTGGGTGGTAACGCACTGACCAAACATGACGATTGCCATTTGATTTTGCAAATCTTTGAAACTCCTCTGCTGTGAATGCTCATAGAATCCCTACAGTGCAGAAGGCGCCCATTCAGCCTATCGAGTCAGCATTGACCACAATCCCACCCAGGCCCTATCCCCGTAACCCCATGTATTTACCCTGCTAGTCCCCCTGACACTATGATGCAATTTAGCATGGCCAATCAACCTAACCTGCAAATCTTTGGAGCACCCAAAGGAAACTCATGCAGAAACAAGGAGAATGTGCAGACTCCGCATGGACTGTCACTCAAAACCAGAATTGAACCCAGGTCCCTGGTGCTGTGAGGCAGCAGCGCTAACCACTGTGCCAATGAGCTGTGATGTGCCATTGTTTTACACTAAGACCGCTGGGATGCCATGAATGGCAAAATATTTTCTCAATTTGTGAATGGTGGTAGTGGCCATTGTGGACTTAATCAACTGGACATCCAAACGTATGGAGTTGTGGCCACTAATCTAAGTAAAACATGGCCCATTAATGGTCCTGCAACGTTGATATGTATTCTCGCCCGGAGTCTCCCTGGATACTTCCAAGGATTCATTCTAGCTGGCAGCAGAAGGCCTGTTGAGCCTTATAACTAAGGTATTGATTAAGCATTCTTTCTGTTTATTTATCGATACCCAGCCACCAAACATAACTTCTGGCTTGTAATTTCATCTTGCTTTGTCCCGGATGTGGGTCATGAAATTCTTGCAACAAAATTTATCTCCCTTAGGGTAGGAAAATAACCTGAGTCCCCAGGCCAATACCCAAAATTCACAGGTTATCTCCAACCTCCTTTGTTGATGGGTTTTAAACAGCCACCCTTGCTTCATCATCATCTTAACTTTCGATAACACTGGATCTCTTTTCTGTTCACATCCTTATGTGTTTATCTAAGACCGGCAAGGTCTCTATCACATGCAGTGCCAGCACTATATCTTGTGAGACCAACAGTGATGCCACTGTCTGTGGCAATCTGCTGAGCTCACTTGCATTTGATCTGTTTCCCTGGGTGATGCTGAAAAGTATAAAGGTATGCAGTGAATTAGAGAGCCAACCTCTGCACCCTTATTGAACTTTTTGGTGATACTGGCTTATCTTCTCTGAATAAGCCCAGTCATGGTTTGTGGTCCAAAACTATTGTGAAATGCTGACCATAAATGTACTGATGAAACTTTTTGACTGCATTTATGATCCCCCAGGTTTTCTTTATCAATCTGGTAATACCTATTTTCTGTGTCTGATAATGTTCTATGTGCAAAGGTCAAAATTGCTCCCACTCCATACAGTGATGCGTCCCATTCTTATCACTAATGTAATAAATCGAGGGTGACTTGATGAGGCTTAAGTAACAAAAGGCCTTATTGTCAATGAATAAATAAGTAATTACACCAGTGAGTTCAGACAGAATAATGATGTGACTATACACCACTTCTTCCTGGTTCTAATTGAGGATCCTCCCAACCTGGGATATGTGCCCTCGCACTCAATTAGCTCAGCTTCCCACCTCAACACTTCATAGAGTCTAGTCCAATCATGTGGCCCTTAAAGGGGCTATGCTACTGCACTCTGTCTAAATCAGCCTGTTTCTGATTGGTGCATAATACAAAAAGATATCGGAATCTGTTGCACTTTTGGATAACAGTAGCCAGCGGTCAAAAGGACCATGTGATTTAAAGGCCTTAACTGCACTTGATTTCTGTAGACAAACAAAAAAGGCAAGTTCTCTTCAAAACTGAATCAGGGCGGCCACCAACAGAATGAGTTGTTTGGAGAAGATCATGTTTACAGAGGGTGGGAACGTTGGGGTGGCAACAACCCAGATTATTATTTTGGTCCCAAAAGTGGGACCAAAACATAATGTCATATTTATCTTCAGCATGACTCCATAGTACTGTTGTTGCAAGCTGTAATCAATTATGAACTAAAATGGAAATATGGCCCAATTTACATCTGGAGCAAGTTTTACATCAAGCATCAGTCCTTTTGCATGATTCTAACCAGGTGGGAAGGTGCGAAAGCATCTGAGACTGTAATGTTGCAGGTGAGAATTCAGAGTGGTTGCATGTTAGCTCCAACAGTAATCCTTTGTAGATATTTGTGTCAACAATTTGTAGTGCTACGAATCAGTGGATTCTGGATTGATTTTTGCTTTAATTACAGTAACGATTTGTGGCTTTCAAATAGAATTGGACTATTTTGATAGGAGTCAATCCACAACTTAAGCAGAAAGATTGATTTCCAGCAACACTACTATGAATTACTATTATTAATAATTAAAGGTGTAATCTACAACACTATCAATTACAATTGAAGGTAATTACAAAGCAAAACGCTGAGAAAAGTACTAAGATCTAAGCAGCAAAAAATTTCACAGATCAACGCACCTGCAGCAAATCCAGACCCCAGTCATGCCTCCCACTGTCAAAGAACAAAGAAAAGAGCAAGAAAAATTACAGCACAGGAACAAGCCCTTCGGCTCTCCAAGCCTACACCGATCATGCTGCCTGACTGAACTAAGACCCCCTACCCTTCCCCGGGTACCGATTGCTGTGATACTTCACTCAATTCATCTATATTCTGAGAATTCACTGCTCCTTATCTTTTGTAGCTTCTTATTCAGCCCATTTTCCGAGTTGAATTCCTAAGGATTTTAACTTTATTTCTCATCTCTCATGTAAGTCAATAATGCATTTCATAAATTCAAATAGATTGTATTTTGGGGAATTCCATTAGTATTCTAGTTACAATGACTTCAAGGAAATTGAGGAGGTTTGACACACAGGATTTTGCACAACTAAGTCTAAGCTAGCTGTGTCCTTTTTCAAAAAAGTCTTTCATGATGTTAGCATCACTGGCAATACAATCTCTAATTGCCCTTGAGAAGTTGGTAAGCCATCTTCTTGAAATTGAGTCCATGTGATGATGGCACACCTACAAGTGCTATTAGGAAGGGAAGTTGTGTTAAGCTATTACTATATGTATGCCTCCAGCTCTTTATGATTTCCATTATTATCTTCCTGATTTGTGTTTAATTGGCCTGTAGTTTTGTGAATCAGGATGCTGCGCATTTTTAAATACCATGATTACTTCTGCTTACTTCTAAAGGTTATCCACTTCGGAGCAATAACAGGAAGACAGATTATTACTTGAATGGGTGCAAATTGAGAGAGGTGGATACTCAGCGAAACTTTGGTGCCTTGTACATGAATTGCTGAAAGTAAGCATTCAGGAACAGCAGGCAGTAAAGAAGGCAAATGATATGTTGGCCTTCACAGCGAGAGGATTTGAGTATAGGGATAGGGATGTTTTACTGCATTTGTATAGGGCATTGGTGAGGCTGTACCTGGAGTACTGTGTGCAGTTCTGGTGTCATTATCTGAGGAAGGATGTCCTTGCTGTAGAGGGAGCACAGCGGATCTTTACCAGGCTCATTCCGGGGATGGCAGGTATGTCATTCGAGGAGAGACTAAGTTCGTTATGATTATATTCACTCGAGTTTAGAAGAGTGAGAGTGACCTCATTGAAACTTACAAAATTTTAACAGGATTGGACAGGATAGATTCAGAAAGAATGTTTCTGATGGTGGGGGAGTCCAGAACAAGGTGTCATAGAACAAAGAACATAGTTTGGAGATAAGGGGGTAAACCATTTAGGGCTGAGGTAGGAGAAATTTCTTCACCAGCTAGTGGTGAATATGTTAAATTTGCTACCACATAAGCAGTTGAGGCCAAAACATTTTGTGATTTCAAGAAGAAATTAGATACAGCTATTGGGGGAAAGGCGGGATCAGGATATTGAAAATAAATGTTGGAACAGGTTTGAAGGGCTGAATGGCCTACTCCTGCTTCTAGCTTTTATGCCCTGATGTCCTCCTCTCATACTCTCCTCTAGCTGCTGCTGACTGTCTGTCTGTCTGTCCTAGTGTCCTCCTTTGCACTTTCCTCTAAGTGCTGCTGACAGTCTGTGCCTGTGTCCCGGTGTCCTCTTCTCAAACTCTCCTCTGGGTGCTGCTATCATAAAATTGCTGTCATAAAAATGATGATTGTTATTGTATGTGGCAGTAGGTTACTTAAATTTGAAATTTTAACTCTCCTGCTCCTCTCCTCCAGCTTCTGCTGTCCTTCATGGGAGGTTAATAATGTATGTTTTTCATATGCTTTATAATACTTTGTTTTATCTACTGTGGGCTGGATTCTTTGACCTCACTTGCAGATTCTCCTGTGCCACTGCATCTAACAGAGATTTGGCTGAGCCACCAGCTTCCCAGTCCTCACTGGCAGTGGTGGTGGAGCATGAACAGCTGGGTATTCCAGCCCATGTCTCCAGCTTTTTCCCCTTTTACAGATAAGCTGTACATGAGCGCCCAGAGATACAGGTGGAAATTGGGCTGCAAGTATCTCCAACAACTATATAAAATCCATGTAAAAAGAGAGGGTGATGACCCAATGGGACAGCTTTTAAAAAATGATGTTGTTTTATCCAGGTATCTGAAGGTCAAATGCGTGAATTGGATCCATCAATAATCAATGTGGTGGACCTAGATGTACCACCAGATATCCTGATGTTCACAATAAGCCAGCAACCTACCCATGGAATGATCATGAATGGAATGAATGGGAACAATGCTGTTCAGCACAAATGGCTAATCCACAATGATGACAAGCACATTGTGCACGACTTCACAATGGATCAACTGAAGAACGGTGATCAGAAATGCAATGTTTTAGAATGGAAAGGAATAATGTGTGAAAATAAAAAGTAGATGCCATGAGCCCTATATTAATTTCGAGGTGGGGAGGGTGAAAATGATGCAGAGAAGCTTTACCTGTATGTTAGCAAGGATGAGGGCCATGAATTATGGACAGAGGTTGCAACAGCTAGAACCGGTCACTTAAGAATAGAAAAGGTTGTGGTGGCCAATGGTTCACAGTTTGAAATAAAATGCCAACTGACTGCCACCCCTTCCCCACCCCACCCCATCTCCACCCCCCACCTCCCACTCCACCTGGCCAATTGTGCGCACCACCTCCCCCCCCACCCCCCCCCCCCCGCACCTGTAAAAGTGGAATCGTGACTTTTTAATCACATGGAATCACCATCAATTACCTCCTCAATAAGCTTTATTGGTGATTTAATTGCCAGTGGGCACACTTCAGACTCCCACACGCTCTTGCTAATCATAACGTTGTGTGTCAGTGTAATAACACTGGGACATGCGCCCAATGTTTTCTTGCATGATTTCACATGCTCCTGCTTGATCCATCTAAAATTTTAGCTGTAATATCACAATCTGTGTTTGTTCTTTCTGGAGGAATATGTTAATTTCCTTTCTTGTCCCCCACTCTCCTTTTGCAGGAATGAAGTTGATGTATATGCATGATGACTCTGAGACTGTGACAGACAGTTTCACCATCCAGCTGTCAGATGGTAAACATCAAGTCCGCAAAGTCATTTCAGTCACAGTTCTTCCCTTGAACGATGAACAACCTTTACTGAGCAGGTATGTTTTCCTAAGCTTCAACAGAAAACTTCACAATTCCACTCATCACAAACTTGGGCCTCAAGTGATTTATCACAAAGTTGGCTGGACAAATGTATTTTAATTAAATTAATACAGAGGATTCAGTTTTCTCTTCTGAAAATTATTTTGTATACAGTTATTTATCTTATTCTGGATGCAAATAATTTTTGTAATCGCTTTATAGTTTTATTGTAAACAAGAAGGTCCTGCCAGCATTGCAATTTGATTTGTCTGTGGTTGTGATTTACAAGCCCAATATTCACACGCATATTCACAACTGTCACTTCATGTTTGTAGTGACATAATTCACAACACACACACACTCACACATTCTCACACAAAACTAATAGCATATTGGTCTTTGTTGTAAGTGGATTGGAGTATAGGAAAAATGAAGTATTGTAAGGATTGTATATGGCATTGGTGAGACCAAATCTGAAGCACTGTACGCAGTTTTGGTCTCCATATTTAAGGAAGGATTTAATTGCATTGGAGGCAGCACAGTGATTAGTCCCTGAAATGAGATGATTACCCTATGTTCAGTATGTTTTCCCCATACTCTTCAGAGTTTAGAATAAGGAGAGGTGATTTAATTAAAATCCTGGAAGTTTCTGAAGGGGTTTGACAGGTGGTCTGGAATGCACTGCCTGGGAGGGTGGTAGAGGTAGTTGTCTCATAACTTTTTAAAAAAAACTACCTGGATGAGTACTTGGCGTGTCATAACATTCAAGACGATGGGCCAAGTGCTGGTAAATGGGACTAGGTGGAAGGTCAAGTGCTTCACATGTATCAGTGCAGACTCAATGGGCTGAAGAGCTCTTCAAATCAAATTCTACACTGTATAATTCTATGAAAAACTGAGGCTATTTCTTTAGCACTATCTCAAGATAAGGGGTTGATCATTTGGAATCGAGGTGATGAGATATTTATTAACTCCCAATGTCTCGTGAATCCTTAAATTCTCTACCCCAAGCAGATATGGATGTTCCACTTCTGAGTATATTTAAGACTAGTATAGTGGTTCTCAGGAATCACTATGCTAGTCTTTATAGGAATCCGCTTCGGAATTTTATTCTGCAGGTGGATAGCAGCGTGGATCTGAAACGGATCTGAAGATGGTAAAATGGGATTTGGTGGTAGAGTTGGGCACGTGGTTCATTAAGACGATTTAAATACACGCTAATGCATTTAATTCATCAGGCCGCCCAATTGGGGCGTGGACCGGACTGGATCCATGCCTAAATTGGGTATTGGTAAAGGTGCAATCTGCTCGGTTTCGGGTGCCGATCGCGTTGCAGGCCTGACGCCCGAATTTACTACGATTTCACGCCTGAAAAAGGGTGTGAATTTTGAGTAAAATCAGGCCCATTGTCTCCTCTTTCTTGGTGGCTTTCCTTCCACTTGTCTACATTCCTGATGCATTCAGTTTCCCCTTCCTGTTCCTCACATCCAATTGCCTCAATTTCTGAGGGTGCAGCACACATTCCCATTTTCACCCTTCCTTGCCTTCAGGACTGTGCTTAATGCTCCGATGCCCATGCGTTGTCAGAAGGATGATGACCTCTGTAACTGAGAAAGTTTTTAATTCTGCCCATTCCCTGACCAGCAGTGGAACTTTAACTACAAAGGGGCAAGACATTTCAACTTTAAAAAAACAATTTTACTTAGCTTTGAAACTCTTCCCATCTCCGTTCTTGCCTCCACATGACTGGCCTGATTCTAGGCAGCTGCTGAAGTCTGGAAAATGAGCATGAGCTGACCAGCTTTAAAGAAGGCTGCTCTGCAGTGATGATATACTGAGGGCAGCCTTAACAAGGTAAGAGTGGGACTTGCGCCCCTCAGGACAGCTGCCAGCTAATCTGATTGGCTGACAGGCCTAGAGCACCAGACCCCAGTGGTGGCTGTTGCTGGGACTATAAGGAGTCTCCAAGAAAATGATAATTAGGTCCCCTAAAGGAGAAGCAGAGAGGATGAGATGATGGTTTTTGAAAATCAAGGGTTTTTGCATCACAAAGGGTGAGGGGGACAGTATCTTGGAAGAAGTGGCCTGGATGCAAGGCTGGCTGGCTGGCTGATGCCTCACTGGGTAAGGGTGAAAGCTTAGGGGTGAATGGAAAGGCCATGTGCTAGCCATCCATATTGTTTGACATATCTTACCAGCCAAAACCTGGTAGTTGTGTGTGTGGGGAAGTGTTGGTAAAGGGGATGATATAAAATTCCCACTGATATCTGGTGATGAGGATGGAATAGAATGATCTGGACTAGATAGGGTATAATGGATTGTTCAAACATTTTCCTCTCTTGACATGTTAGCTCTCATTGTGTGCTTTTGACATAGAGAAAGAGAAAATCAATCAGAAGCAACAAGCTGGAGATATTTTAAGGCATTGATTAAAACTCCTGTTTAGACATAGAAAATGATGTGTGTCACCTCTGCACATCTCCAAGGCACAAATCATCACTCAATAGGAGCTTTACAATCAGTTAAACACTTGCCATTCATATTAGTGATGGTCTCTGAGTAATAGAATAGTTCACATTCATGGGGGTTTTCTTGCATTACCATAACAGTTAAAAATAAATCTCAAATATAATGAGATATTGCAGATGGACAGAATACACCTGTGGATGATGATGCAGTGAACCCCTTAGAGATAAACAAAATGTCCTCTTCATTGAAGTTTCTTCACTGTCTGAAATGTTGCAACCTATTCCAGGAACAATGGGCTGACGGTGGAAATTGGCGACAGCAGAATCATTTCTAGTGTAGTCCTGGAAGCTGAAGATAAAGACACTCCAAGGCAGCATGTTTATTATGAGGTGGACAGAGCCCCTAAACAGGGAGTGCTCCAGCTCAAGGTAAGTGGCTAATTTCACATTGTGCCTGGGATTTCCACACCCAATGGTGACAGGCATGTTCGGTAGTGAGATTTGAGAATCTTATAGGAAGGCCTGAGTCATGTTGCCGGATGATGTAAATCCAGCACGCGATTGTCCCCTGCTCCCATTGATGGCATTTCACTATCAAACATCGGGAGCTTAATTTTAATCAAATTAGCATTTCCTTATTGTGGTGACATGCTGGAAACATCTCCCTACATCAAATTGAAACATTGGTGTGTCTTCAGAATGGCATCATTTACAGTTGCCTTTAAAAGCTGTGCATCTGGTGACCTGAACTTCAAGGTGAAGTTGGAGGTGAATGTACATAAAGTAGCACAGAGCTCCTGAGGATCCCTTTAGGAATTCAAGGAAGTGGTGCCGCAGATTCAGAGGCAGACACAAGCAAGTGAATGGGACAAATGGACACTATCCAGACAGGAGTTGGGTTTGTGAGACAATGAGTGGTGCTGTCCCTTGAGCTGGCAGTGAGTGAGCTCCCTGTGGAATGTGATGGATTTGTGTGTGTGAGAAGGGTGATGAGAAGTGTTGAGAGGGGTGACTTACCTTAATGGAACACAGAAGATCTTTCATCAGCATGGTAATATAGTGGTTAGCACTGCTGCCTCACAGTGCAATTGGAGACTATAACATGCACTGAAACATGTGTTATCTTTGGGTGTTGCTTTGTGATAGTCTGCACTGTAAACATGGCATGTTGCCTGTATAGTGACAGTGTATACCGTATTGCAACAGGCTTCTCTGAGAAATGTACCATGTTGGCAATATAGTACGTTACAGCCTACACTGAGAATTGTCAATTTGGCATCTGTGGCTAGTTACAACTGTTTCAGTGAACTTCTATAGTATGTTTGTTTATCATTGTTCACATTTCTTTTCATGTATTTTTAAAATGAAATTGGTGTGATTCTGAATACAGTCAGCAATACAATATTGCTTAATATTTAAGCAGTGAAATGAAGGCCACACAATACTTGTCTCAGCTATTTTATTCCTATTCTAGACATAATTTACATTGAAATGGTTATTATATTAGAGTGTTTTAGTGATCAGTAATGGAAATCTGAACTTCTGCGTGACCCTGATATTTTTGCTGTGTGCTAGTGTCTTATCCTCTGAGTTTCTGTTCTATAATGGAAGGTTTTCTCCTCCATATTCATGATGTGCTTTGTTTCAATCAGGAAGGCAGGGACTGGCTGCCCCTGCACCCTGGCATGAACTGCAGTCAGGATGACATTGATATGAACCGACTGAGATATGTGCACACAGGAGCAATTGGATCAAAGGGTCAAGACAGTTTTCATTTCCGCTTATCAGATGGTGATAACAGATCTTCACTGCATCGCTTCCAAATCTCCATTCAGAACATTGAAAAGGGTACAGTATTAACAGTAACCACAAAGATAATATACAGCTCAAAGAAACAAAGAACAGATAACTTCAAAATACATAAACAATACTGTAATTAACATCAATACCTTGTTATTTTGTAAAATAAATGAAGTAGGGTATGCAGTGAATGCACAGAGCTTATAGAAATTATGGCTATGTATTGCCTGGGGTTGTACAGTGGTGAGCACTGCTGCCCCACAGCACCAGGGACCCGGTTTCAATTCCAGCCTTGAGTCATGTCTGTGTGGAACTTGCACGTTCTCCTTTTGTCTGAGTGGGTTTCCTGCGGGTGCTTGAGTTTTCTCCCACAGTCCAAAGATGTGTGGGTTAGGTTGATTGGCCATGCTAAATTGCCCCTTAGAGTTGGGGGATTAGCAGGGTAAACACATGAGGTTACTGGGATAGGGCCTGCGTGGGATTGTTGTTGGTGCAGGGTTGATGGGCTGAATGGCTGCCTACTGCATTGTAGGGATTTTAGGATTCTATGATTTTATGTGATCATGAAGACTAAGTAGCCACTTTTCCAGCTTCCCCAGCCTATCTTTGTGCATATCACCACCTAGCCATTTTAGATGGAAATTGGACCTAGCCATTGAAATTTTGACGCATGGAAGGGTATGAGATATCTTAATAGACAAATATCTACTACGTTTTTGAAACACATAGCCACGTATGTGTTTAGGTTCTGAACAGCCATGGTTGTTATTAAAATTCACTATTCAATATGTTGCATCTTAATGTATTGTCCAAATTAACTTGCTCTTGTTTTATGGCATGGATTTTTTTCCCAAGATGAACATATAATAGGATTCTATTGAGCTTATCATTACAGATGGTGGCATTGTGGTATTATTGTTGGACTATTGATGCATATGCCCAGGCTAATCCTCTGGGGGCATGGGTTCAAATCCTACAGAGCATCTTATGAAATTTAAATTCAACTCCTTAAATTTGGAAGTATTCAAACTAGTCTCAGTAATGGTAACCACAAAACTACCACCAATTGTTATAGAGATCCATTTGGTTCGCTAATGTCCTTTAGAGAAAGAAATCTTCTCCTCGCCCTGGTCTGGCCTAGCCAAATGCAGCTCCATACCCACGGCAATATGGTGGACTTTTAACTGTCCTCTGGACTATTCAGTTCAAGGGCAATTATGGATGAGCAACAAATGCTACTTTTGCCAGTAAGACCCACAGATTAAAGAGAACCGAAAACTATTGGGACAACATAATATAAACTTCTGAAATTATACAATTTCGTAATGCTTATTTTAAGCAAAATATCTGATTTCTTAATTTGCAAGTTCAAAATATAATTTAGATTTGGGAATGTGCTTTTGAAAAGAATGGAAATACATGGAATTCTTGAGGGATCGGATTTCCAACTTAGACATCTATATTTATTTTTTTGGTGAAAACTTCATTTCTTATGAATTCGTAACAAAAGACACTGGTGTACCTAGCATTCAGTTTCCTTTTTCTCTTTTCCCAGTTGTTTTTTTTTTCTGCTTTCTGATTACTTATTTTGTATATCAGTCATTCGCAAATCCTGTCAAAGAAATCCTGTTCCTGTCATCCAAAAAATTTACAATGCTAAAGAAACAGAAGAGCAGCTACTCCACTCTTACTCAGAATCAAACTGAAATTAACGTTTTTGATAGTGAGACTGAGAAGACTCAGGCACACGAGGCAGACAAGCACTCACTTGCTTCTGTTATCCACTGCTACAGATTGATACTATTCTGTATCAAGCTTGGATGTTCGTACCATCAGCCTTAGAAAAGTTGGAAAGATCTGCAGGTTGAAAATCAATATATATGCACATGTTATGGACCAGAGCCCAAGTCCTGGGCCAGAATTTCTTGCTCCTAAAAATCCCAGATAATTGATGAAAGATGCAAAGCTTAAAACTAATCCTCTTATTGCAGAGAATGGGGTCATTGTCTGTGATTGTATATTGCTTCTAGCAAGCATAAATGAGTCTTGTTAAAGGTTTGACAGATTCACTTAAATTGGTTTTTAGTGTAGCTATTCACGCACTCAGGATTGTTCAAGTACTGCCCAATTTTGAATCACGTCTAACAGTCGCCATTTTGAGTTAGGTTTTGTAAGCATGGGCTGGTTGAATCTGATCTATACGCAGCCTACAAGCAAAGGATGTTCAAGCCTTGCACCTTTATATACTCACCAGGGAGCTTGGGAAGCCTACAGGTTCTCCATGGCAATGCTGAGACCAATCACAGTAAACTTGCTAACCAATCAGCACCCCTAACTCCTGTAGTATAAATTTTTGTGAAGGTTTGAAATTTGGCAATCTTGCATTTGTCCTGATGAGTCCTAGAATCTTTTCAGCAAAATATGGTATTCCTTTAGATTATGTTTTTCTAAGGATTTATTAACATGGTAAATTTACTTTCAAGGGTATTTCTAATAAACGAGGCAATAAATGGTTTAACGAATGCACAAAGATAACACAGAGAAACCTAATGCAAATTCAGTTGAAAGCTATTTCTTTTTCTCAAATCTTTTTATAAGGGTATATTTATTTACTTGTACTTCCTACTTATTGATATTAATCTTTCTTTGCTGGTCTTTAGCCTGAAGCTACTACACCTTCAGCCCTTTCATGAGTTAACTGCTATAAATGTGACTGTTCAGTTTTTGCAATTTTGATGTACTTGCTCATCTGAAAGTTTTTAATACAATCTTACTCATGTGTCCAGGTGAAATTGCCATTTTAATAAAACCACTCACCATCGTCAAGGGAGACAGGGGCACTTTGACAACGGCTGTCCTTCTTGCCTCTGATGGCACAAACAAACCTGAGGAGCTGCTTTATGTCATAACAGTGCCACCAACATACGGACAAATGGAATATATCAACTACCCTGGAGTGGCGATAACCAGTTTTAGCCAGATGGATGTGGCGGCTCAGACAGTTTCTTATACTCACAAAAGCAAGGCAGCAGCTACAAGTGATTCACTGAGGTAAGAATGTGTTTTTAAATGAAGGTTTTAAAACCATATTAATAAATAACAGAATCCATTAAATCAAACTATTGTTTGTCTCATGATCACACTTTCTGTATGCATTATTGATTATTTCTTTGTTAAGAACTTGGGGATATTAATATTCTTTTAATCATAAAGTAAAATTAAAATTTAATTATTAGCCACAAGTAGGCTTACATTGACACTGTAATGAAGTTACTGTGAAAATCCTCTAGTCGCCACATTCTGGTGTCTGTCTGGGTACACAGACAGAATTTAGCATGTTCAGTACACCTAACCAGCACTTCTTTTCGACTGTGGGAGGAAACCAGAGCATCTGGAGGAAACCCATGTGGACACGGGTAGAACATGCAGGCTCTGTAGAGACAGTGACCAAAGCCGAGAATCGAACCCGGGACCCTGGCGCTGTGAAACAGCAGTGCTAACCACTGAACTGCCCTATAGTTCGCAATACATGTATCGGCTAAAAATTTGTGCAGCTGATGTGTTGATATATTTATGAATCCCAAAAGGATACACTCTGATTGAGATGTGCCTCTGCAAGAATGCAATTTTTCATCTATCCAAATTAATTGCTGTAACATTGGCTGGCAGATGTAGAAGCAGCACGTCTAGCCTCTCTGTGAATATATAGTGCCTGTGTGAACAGCATTATGTAACTGGACTGATTATGACCAGTGGTGGATTTATAGTCAGTGAGGTCCTGTGCTCAGCTTCACTTTTTGTCTTCCTGCCCAGCCCGGGACCTGAATGCTGTAGCCCACTCCTTGCACACACACTCTGTTTCCGCCACCCTCACGCACACTGTATCGTCCCTCACCCCTCTCTCACACTCTCTTTCCACCATCCCTCCCACACAATATATCTTCCACCATCCCTCACGCACACTCTGTTTCCCCCACCCTTACACACAGTATATCTTCCCCCACCTCTTGCACGCACTCTCTCTCACCTCATCCAACCTCACACTCATTCTCTCCACTTTGCCACCACTGATACTGCAGTAAGAAATTTTGAGGTGCAGGAGCTCTAAGCAAATGTGTTGGCCGTATAATCTTTCAATCTTCTAATTATGTTGTTTTCCTATGTTTGACCTCCCAAATGTTAGTAAAACAATGCTTTCTTAAGTGGAAAATAATAATGCCAGTGGGTGTTTTATTTCAAACCGTGAATCATTGAATTATTAGTCTTTAGCACAGCTAGAAATTCATTATGTAACAGTTCAATTATGTAATTCAACTTGCTAAAAACATGATGTGCTGAGCTTTACATACAAAATATGGAATAAGTAACTTTTGGGTAAACAGAGTTAAGATAGCAATAACCACAATGGCAAAACAAGCTCAAGGGGCCTACTCTTGTTTGTTTGTATTTGGATATCAACGGTTGTGCTGCAGTGGGCCTGGAAATTTAAGTGGAGGGGTGGGGGGGAATAAATGGGATTTGCAACCAGTCGATGGAGATCTTCCTGATCCTTTTTTTTATAGCATAATCAGCCCTGTGCTAGGAATGGCACAATTACACCAGGCAAATACTCATTTTCATCTCTTTAGCAAGCCCAGAACTTGTCTAAGCTCACTAAAGTTTCTGCCCTTGTGGCTGGAATTTACACCAGTGGGCATCACATGTGGTCCCCATCAATGGGAACCAGGTGATGGTCTTGCTGGTGGGACCAGACGTCTTTGAGATCCCGTGAGATGTTGGGGTCAGAGGTGTGTCATTTTGGCAGTGCCAGCCTGGCACTGCCCAGTGCACACTCTGTCACTGGCAGCACTGCAAAGGTGATGGTGCCAGAGGGGATAGGGCCAGATGGGATGGTGCCGAGCCAGGGTAGGCAGTAGGGTGGTAGGGGGAGAACTCTGCAATGGAGGGGTGGGGACTGTTTCCAAGACTGGCTATCGGTAGGGAGAGTGAATCGGTGGGTGGAATTGGAGGCCGCCTGTGGGGGATTGTGGAGAGTGTCCATCAGTAAGACGGGGGCCAGTCATCGGGATACCGGGACTGGCCATTGGGAGGCTAGACTTGGCCAATGGGGGCGGGTGGGGGGGGGGCAGGGTAAGGGGGTACTGGAGGGGCTGAGGGCATTGGGGCCAGCAATCGGGAGGCTGGCAATGTCAGGGCTGGGAAGTGCTTGTCAACCGTTCTCCCAGTGTATTGGGAGATCGGTGCATGTGCAGTAGCCCTGACTGCAGCCTGATGCCAGCCTCTCTGGCATGATTAGGCCCCACCCCACCACTCCTGACACAAATCTGTTGATGAACCCTGTAGAGCACAAAGTTCCATAAATTTAACTCCACTAAGCTCGCCCAAAAAATGGTGGGAAAAACACATTCCCACACAGTAAAAAATTAAGACAACATTGTTGACTCACTCTCTCTCTCCCCGTCGCTCCCCCTCCTTCCCGCTTCCTTTTCCGCACCCTTACATTTAGAAGATGAATGTTGGTTTGGAGCCAGGAACTTTGTTTTTTGGGGAGAATTGCCCCCAACAATTTTACTCTATAAATTATTTCCATCAAGAAGCGTGTCCCTAGCTCCATTTCTGAAATCTTTGTTGATCCCTGAAAATTGAACCCATTCTTACAGCAGTTACCAAGTTAGCTGCAATAATAATTTTCTAACCAAATGATAGGAAGACTATTGATATGAATTGATGGGTTGTTAGGACATGGAAAGTTCCTACCAAGAATAGAAGGAGGGTTTTTACAGCCTTGCTCATCCCAAAACCATAAAATCCCGCCCGAGGGGTCAATGGACATTTCCATTGTCTGCCCCTCATCTGCTCTGATTCAGCGGCGGGGGGGAGGTAAAGTTCCAGCCAGGATGTTTCATTCATATCTGAGCCACATATTAAGCCACAGGGTCTGCCTCCTGTAATGCAGGATCGTGCCTGGACTGGCCCTGGTGCTGCCTGTGACCTTCTGTTTGCCTCAGTGCCAGGCAGCAACAATAAGACAAGTTGGTCTGGCTCCAAACCAATGTTCATCTTCTATCTGTAAGGGTGTGGAAAAGGCAACGGCAGAGAATGGGTGAGAGAGACAGAGAGTCAGCAATGTTGTCTTATCTTTTTAACTGCAGTGTCCTCCCTCATCCCTGTGTGGTGCAGCAGCTGGAGGCTGATCAACCCTGTGTGTTCCCCCTCAGCGAGCTTGAATGCCGAAGCCGATCCCCCATATCCCCTCATCCTGCTTCAAGCCTCATGTCCCTATTATCCCTCCTTTTATAACACTAATGGAATGTTTCATGGTCTGGTGGAAGTAGATGGGACACTTGGTTGCCCCATGCCTGTTCTCTTCATGGTCCCCCCCTGCCCCACCCTGCCTATGATTGCCTGTAGCCCTGACCCTTGACCTGGTGTCACCCCTGGGGCATTGCCTCTCCTCAAAGCTGAGGGACAGGTCCAAGAGGATGAGTGATAGGATGAATGAGAAGGGGCACAACTTGGTTTCACAGGCAAGGAAGATGCCTGCCGAAACCTCTTGGCTTCACATCACTCCACCTTATCTGAGGCAGTTTGATTGACCGCCTGGAGGTGGCACTCAACTGTATGACCTGGAAATTAATGTTCCATTTGTTGTACTCTGTTCCTTCAGTGCCCCCACCACTCCACCCTGGTCCAAAAATATCTGCTCCTTCCAGGAACTAGAGAAGACACTACACCTGATAAGAGGTGTGAATCTAAGGTGGAAGCTGGGCTGCAGTGAGTGATACAGTCACTTCCTTAAATGTGAGTGCTGATCGAAAGCTTGCCCAAAATCCAACAAGGTTCCTGTAGTATTAATTTTAGCCAGTGGGATACAGAGGAGACTAGAGGGAGCAGCGTCCTTCAGGGAGTATCCCCCGACTGTCTCAGCGATGTGTTTTTTTTACGTAAAATGGGCAACCTGGCAGCACATTGTTCACCTGCCGTTGGGCACCTTATCCTGTGTGTTATAACTTTTCCAAATTCTTTCCCTCATCTGGTGTGGGACTGTCAGTGAGGGGATTTCCATGAGTTGCTCCAACTGCCTGCTCTGATGTAAGCTTTCTAGGGGGAGAGGCCCTTGCTGTGTGTTGAGTTGAGTTTAGTGTTTCTCTGTGAGGCCAATACATGGTCAAGAGAAGGCCAGATTGTGGGTGAATAATTGGTACAAGTATACAGGGGTGCTGATGGCCTTGGTGCAGAGATTTATATTGCGTTTTGAGCTGAGAGAAGACGCACCGAGAAGTGTACAGTTCCTGAAACTAACATGGATAGGGTTATTAGGGTTATCTACCACACCTCAGAAACTGAATGAAAGCGTTCTTGCCAAAGCTTCCCCGTTCTGGGATGGGGGAAGAATTTTCCCACTACTCACGTCAGGCTGACTGGTCTACAATTCCTTTTCTCTCTTCCTTCCTTTTTAAATAGTGGGGTTACATTAATATACTCCAATCTGTAGGAACTGCTCTGGAGTCTATAGAATCTTGGAAGCTGACCACCAATACATCCACTATTTCTAGGCCACTTCCTCGAACACTTTGGAATGTAGATTATCTGAGGATTTATCGACCTTCAATCCCAACAGTTTCCCCAATACCATTTCTCTACTAATACTGATTTCCTTCAGTTCCTCCCACTCACTAAATCCTATGTTCCCAAACATTTTTGGTACGTTATTTGTGTCCTCCTTTCTGAAGACTAAACCAAAGTGTGTAGTCAGTTGGTCAGCCAATTCTCTGTTCTCCGTTATAAAATTCCCTGCTTCTAACTGTAAAGGACCTACATTTATTTTCACTAATCTTTTTCTCTCCACATACTGATGGAAACTTTTACAGTCAACTTTATAAGTTGCCCACAAGCATAATCTCGTATTCTATTCCTTCTTAATCCTTTTTTCCTCCTTTGCTGAATTCTAAACCATTCCCAATTCTCAGGAAAGTTGTTTTTCCTGGCCAATTTGTATGTTTCTTCCTTGGATCTGATACTATTCCTAATTGCTCTTATAAGCCATAGTTTAGCCACCTTTCCCATTTATTTTTGTGCGAAACAGGAATAAACAATTGTTGCAGTTCACTCATTTGCTTTTTGAGTTTTTTCCGTTGCCTACTCACTGTCATCCCTTTATGTCAAGTTCCCCAATCCATCATCAACTCGCCCTCCGTACTATTGTAGGTTCCTTTATTAAGACTCAGGGCCCTAGTCTCAGAGTCAACTGCGTCACCCTCCATTTTGATAAAAATTCTATCATATTGTGGTCGCTCATCCCCAAGGGATGATCACAACTAGATTGTTAATTATTCCTTTCTCAATACACAAGTATTCGCAGCAATCTTCAGCCAGAAATGCTGTGTGGATGATCCATCTCGGCCTGCTCCAGTTGCCCCCTGCATCTCAGATGCCAGTCTCCAGCCAATTCGATTCACTCCACGTGAGATCAAGAAATGGTAGGAGGCACTGGATATTGCAAAGGCAATGGGTCCTGATAACATTCCAGCAATAGTACTGAAGATTTGTGTGCCAGAACTTGCTGCTCCCCGAGTCAAGCTCTTCCAATACAGTTACAACACTGGCATCTACCCAACAATGTGGAAAATTACCCAGGTATGTCCTGCACATAAAAAGCAGGACAAATCCAACCCGGTTAATTAATGCCCAATCAGTCTACTCTCCATCATCGATAAGATGATGTAAGGGGCTATCAACAGCGCTATTAAGCAGCACTTGCTCAGCAGTAACCTGCTCAGTGACATCTAGTTTGAGTTTCGCCAGGGTCACTCAGCTCCTGACCCCATTACAGCCTTGGTTCAAACATGGACAAAAGAGCTGAATTCCAGAGGTGTAATTCAATGGTGTAACTATCACTGAGTCCCCCACTGTCAGCTGGGGGTTACCAATGACCAGAAACTCAACAGGATTCACCACATAAACACAGTGGCTACAAGAGCAGGTCAGAGACTAGGAATACTGCGATGAGCAACTCACCACCTGACTCTGCAGAGCTTATCCACCATATACAAGGCAAAGTCAGGAGTGTGATGGAAGACTCCCCATTAGCCTGGTGGGTGCAGCTCCAACAATACAGAAGAAGCTTGACACCATCCAGGACAAAGCAGCCTGCTTGATTGGCACCACTTCTACTAACATTCAATCCCTCCACCACCGACGCTCAATAGCAGCAGTGTGCACTATCTACAAGATGCACTGCAGCAATTCATCCAAGATCTTTAGGCAGCATCTTCCAAACCCACAACCACTTCCATCTAGAAGGACAAGGGCAGCAGATAAATGGAAACACCACTACCTGCAAGTTCCCTTCCAAGCCATTCACCATCCTGATTTGGAAATATATTGCCGTTCCTTCACAGTCACTGGATCAAAAACCTGGAATTCCCTCCCTACTGGCATTGTGGGTTAACCCACAGAACATGGACTGCAGCAATTCAAGAAGGCAGCTCACCACCACCTTCTCAAGAACAACTAGGGATGGGCAATAAATGCTGGCCAGCCAGTGACGCTCATGTCCCACAAATGAATAAAAAATAATACATTCCTCAACCACTGAACAGTGGCAGCAATATGTACCATCCACAGGATGAACTATAGGAACTCACCAAGGCTCCTTAGGCAGCACCTTCCGAACCCATGACTACTATCATCTAGTAAAAAGTCTGACAACACCAGGTTTTACAGACTTTTTACTGTGTTTATGCCAGTCCAACGCCGGCATACCCACATCATGACTACTATCATCTAGAACAGCTGTCTCCAAATTCCGATCCAGATGCGGCTCGCTGGGGACCGGCTGTAGTTTGGAGACCCCTGACCTAGAAAGACAAAAGCAGCATATACCTAGGACACCATCACTTGTAGCTTCCCCTCCAAGTCACTCACCATCCTGACTTGGAAATATATCAGCATTCTTCACTGTCATTGGATCAAAATCCTGCAACTCCCTCCCTCACAGCACTGTAGCTGTATCTGCACCTCAGTGATTGCAGCAGTTCAAGACGGCAGCTCCACATCACCTTCACAAGGGCTATTAGGGATGGGCAATAAATGCTGGTCTAGCCAGTGAGGCCCACATCCTATAAACGTATTTGAAAAAAGGAGACTGCCTCTACGAATATCACTCAGCTGATCCTGCTGCTGGCAACTGTGGGCCCGATCTTTCAGAGTGACCTATCAACAGACTTGATGATCATTCCAACCACTTCCTTTTATCTGTTTCAGATTTCCGGCATCTGAAGGATTGTACTTTTTTAAAAAACATAACTACAGTAGTTTTAAGTCATGTGCGTGCTGTTCATTTGTCACACCTTTACACTAATGGTAGCTGCCAAATAAGAAAATTTTGATTAGAGATTACTTTGCTCATGATGACCATACTAATAATAAATGGCTGTTGTCATACCCATTGAAAGCGTCCAATGAGATTAAATGTTGGGCTAGATTTTACCTTCTCCGACCGGCATGTTTGAAGGTTGGAGTTACACATAAAATCCAGCAGCTGGTCTTCTTACAGAGGGCATGGTCAGTGTCAGGAAGCCTGTCCACCTTCAGATCTATTGAGGGCCTTAAGTGATCAATTAATAGTCACTTAACAGTTTTGTTACACCCTTGCTGGTATTTTACCCACGTTGGGAGCTTGCAGTTTTAGTTGTAGCTGGTGTCGGGCAAGGGTAACATCTCCTTTGCGAGTCCCATGGCCCATTGGATTCAACCCCCCTGCCCTTTAACCCTTCCCAAGTCTCTTGAACTTTGAACTTTGTCCTCCTGATCACTCACCTATCAAGGTCAGATCCTATGGGCGGCACGGTAGCACAGTGGTTAGCACTGCTGCTTCACAGCTCCAGGGACCTGGCTCTGATTCCCGGCTTGGGTCACTGTCTGTGTGGAGTTTGCACATTCTTCTCGTGTCTGCGTGGGTTTCCTCCGGGTGCTCCGGTTTCCTCCCACAGTCCAAAGATGCGTGGGTAAGGTTGGTTGGCCATGCTAAAATTGCCCCTTCCCTTAGTGTCCTGAGATGCGTAGGTTAGAGGGATTAGCAGGTAAAATATGTAGGGATATGGGGGTAGGGTCTGGGTGGGATTGTGGTCGGTGCAGACTCGATGGGCCGAAGGGCCTCTATCTGCACTGTAGGAATCTATGATTTATGATTCTATGATGGGTTTTTGATGAGAGAGGGGATTAAGGGTTATGGGGAGAGGGCGGGAATGTGGAACTGAGCCACGACAGATCAGCCATGATCTTATTGAATGGCGGGGCAGGCTCGAAGGGCTAGTTGGCCTACTCCTGCTCCTATTTCTTGTGTTCTTATGTTCTTATGATCTATGACCTGTGCCCCTGGATTTGGTGAGACCAGATGTCCTAGCAGTGGCCACTGCTCCTGGATGGCGCTGCTGTGACTTCAGAGCTGTCAGCCATCTGATTCGCTTGCAGCTCTCTAAGGTGCAACTTCCTGTGAGAAATGGGTGGATGTGACATCTTCAGGAAATTAATGCTGCTCTTTATGTAAAACTGCTGTGGGGCAGCCATCGGGATTGTGGGCAAGCTCCATGTGACCTTTTAGCAGGGGGTTGGTGACCACAAGACCCCATAAAATCCAGCCTTCTGTGTAAGATGGCAACAGTTTGCCAGTATTAGGTATAATGTCATTCCACATGACATAGAGGCTTGTTTCTGAACTTTGTTACAGAGGCAATAGGACCCGAATCCCTGTTAAAGGTGTGTATTATTTTGTTATTTCATTTCTAGAGATGGTGAATCAGGAAAACTTGCTGAAGGCTGCCTTGCCTCTAACTCTCTTTGTTAGATTCATTGTCAGCAATGGGCTGTCCACAAGAAATGGAAGTCTAGACATCATCATTGAGAACATTGATCGCATCCTGCCCACACTGTCAACCAACAAAGGCATTCGATTGGTTGAAGGCTCCATGAAGTCCATTTCTGCCGAGGTGCTGCAGATATCCGACCCTGATACTGCCCCGCAGAACCTGACCTACATCATTGCACAGCATCCACAGTTTGGCCAACTCTACCACAGAGGGATTGTTCTTCATCAGCACAACTTCACACAGTTGGACATTGACAACATGGACATAGCATACAAACATGATGGAGGAGATTCACAGATTGACAGGTTCACCTTTATTGTCACTGATATGAGTAATCGTGGCTTTCTGGTCAATGGCAAATTGCAGAGTGAACCCTCTGTATTCACGATTGAGGCAAGTGGCTTAAGATTATCAGTGGCTTTACATATAAACCTTATCTCAAATTGAAAATGTAATCTAGTGAGCATATAACTATGTTAGCAGAACAACAGATTCCAGAGTGTAATATATAAGCTCAAGCTTCAGTCTTTACTGGCTTTCCTACATGCCCGAGGTTAAAATTCTAGCTTCCTTATAAAGGAAAATGGGAGCTTAGACTGGTGGAAGTAGAAACTCAGTAAGAAGTCTCACACCAGGTTAAAGTCCAACGCGTTTATTTGGAATCACGAGCTTTCAAAGCGCTCCTCCTTCATCAAGTGATTGAAGGAGCTGTGTTCTGAAAGTTTGTGGCTCCATGTAAACCAGTTGGACTTTATCTTGGTACTGTGAGACTTCTTACTGTGCCCACCCCAGCCCAGTGCCAGCATCTCCACATCAGAACTGGAAATTGATAGCCCTGAATTCTGCCCCCTGGTATAGAGTTCCATCAAGAACCCTGTGGGTAAAGATTTTTGCCAACTGTGCTAACTTGCTGTTACTATATCAATGAAAGTTGGGACATGAGTAACAGATTTAGAAGTAGGCAAATAATTATACTTAAGTTGAAAAGGGATTATTGTAATGTTGGAACTATTCCGTTGACTAGATACAGTGAATTATGAGTAGCACTTTTAATTGAAACATGAGAAGTGCTAATGGGAATTAATACACACATTATTTAAGATGCTTGCTAAAGTTGAACCCTTGACAGAGACTAAAGAGAAAAGATTAGACACATTTCCTTATTTGTTGCTTTGCTTTTGGGAGTCTCATTAAAAAGAAAGCGAAAGCTTTTTTCTCACTAATATTAGTGGTTGTAGAAAATGTTGAGCTTCAGTAACATAAAGAGATGAATGGTAAAGGGAAGCATTCTTTGGAATAATTTATTACCTTTGCTCAGGTGGACCATGTGGACAAGGCTGCCCCACGAATAGTTTATCTGCAGTGCCCGTCAAAAGTTG
Organism: Carcharhinus amblyrhynchos; assembly: GCF_965287045.1. Lineage (NCBI taxonomy): Eukaryota > Metazoa > Chordata > Chondrichthyes > Carcharhiniformes > Carcharhinidae > Carcharhinus > Carcharhinus amblyrhynchos. The sequence continues at coordinate 22,710,523 of NC_137328.1, read as the reverse complement.
AGCTACTAAAAAGCGGGAAGTATGGAATCTACATCTCTTCTCACGACTTGAAAGCAACAGATAGCAATAGCAAAGATGAAGAACTCATTTTCCACATCTTACGTGCTCCTCATTTTGGTTACTTGGAAAACGTCACCACTGGTATAGTACTTTACACTAAAATTTTTATCAATATTTTTTCAATCATCTCTACTCTCATTTCACTAATGTTAATAGATTTATTAAAGAATATTTAAGAAGGTAGCAAGGGCAGCACAGTGGTTAGGACTGATGCCTCACTGCCAGGGACCTGAGCTTGATTCCCGGCTTGGGTCACTGTCTGTGCTGAGTTTGAGTGTTCTCCATATATATGCGTGGATTTGCTCCGGTTTCCCCTCTCAGTCCAAAAGATGTGCTTGTTAGGTGCATTGGCCATGCTAAGTTTTCCCTCGGTGTACCCAAACAGGTGCCAGAGTGTGGCGACTAGGGGATTTTCACAGTTACTTCATTATAATGTTAATGTAAGCCTACTTGTGACAGTAACACATAAATAAATAGGATAACCCACATAAGTATAAGCTAGTGAGCTTGACGTTAGTGATGGTGAAATTGTTGGAGAAGATTCTTAGAGAAGGAGTTGTACACACTTGGAACTGAATTGTCTTGTTAGTGACAAATAGCATGGTTTTGTACATTGGAGGTCATGTCTCACTAATTTAATTGAGTTTTTTGTAACAAATGATTTACGAGGGAAGGGCTGTGGATGTTGTCGACATGGACTTTAGTAAAGCATTTGACAAGGTCCCTCATGGCAGGCTGGTGTAAAGATTAAATCTCTCAGAATTGGAGGTGAACTATCTAGATGGATTCAAAACTGACTTGGCCATAGAAGACAGAGAGTAGCGGTGGAAGGGTGTTTTTCTGAATGCAGGTCTGTAACTAGTGGTGTTCTGCAGGGATCAGCGCTGGGACCTTTGTTGTTTGTAATACATATAAATAACTTGGAAGAAAATGTAGCTGGTCTGAGCAATAAGTTTGCAAATGATACTAAGATTGGTGGAGTTGTGGGTATTGATGAAGATTGTCAGAGTATATGGCAGGATATAGATATGCTCCCCTGGCTGTTTTTTTCGAGGCAGCAGGAAGTGTAGTCAGAGTCAGTGGAAGGGAGGCTGGTTTGTGTGATGGACTAGGCTACATTCACAACCCTTTGTAATTTCTTGAAGTCTTGGTCAGAGCAGGAGCCATACCAAGTTGTGATAGGTTCAATGAGACTTTGTTCCCTCCTATCAACGGCAAACAGTAGCATGTATCATCATACCCCAGTCTAATAATAACTTCATCGAACTGGAATATTGTTATTAACTAATCAGGTTCACACCAGTTATGCATAAGAAATGTGGCCTAGGGATTTCGTGAACCCTTTCCAAGATCACAGACACTGTTGCAACTGTAGCAACAATGAAAGTTGTGAATCTTCAACTTTCATCTTTACTGTGGGCACTGGAATAACATCTTCAACCCTTTTAGTCCCATGTTCCATGTCTGTTTGAGGATAACTTTTGACCTTCCTGCTCAGTAACATCAACTTCTGTTCCCATGTCTGTTATATGTGTATTTGAGTATTTTCAGACTCCTGAACTAACTTTAGGCCCACCATGACATTGACTCTGCGCATTGCTGTAACCTGAAACTTTTACCACAACCTGAGACATTACTGTTTCTTATAAATCCTTTATGCCATCTGGATATGGCCAACCTTCCTACGGCAATAGAACTCTAACTAGAAATAGAGACGTTTAAATGTTTAGTGGCTACCATGGCAATTGTAGAATCCAAATATTTGACTCTGAGGTTGCAAACTAGACTGCCTGATTCCTGCTGAAATCTAGTACAGTTCAGCAAAATAACAGATAGATAAATGGTTAATTGGAATATCATCATGGTGGCAGGTGCCAAGTTGTGATGATACAAATAAAACAAGTAACCATAATTCATAACAGTTATAAACTATAATTAAAAATCAAATATAAAGTTTAGGTATGCAAGTAATTACAACATGTTTCATTCTACTGTACTATTTTCTATTAAATTCAGGTTAAGTTTATTAGTTTCTTCCTTGCACTTTGCAACCATTCTGTTGTGGCATTTCCAAGGCCATGGTCTCATCCTACGCATCCTTCCATGTCAACAGAAGTTTGGCCTAGGGCGGCATTGTGTGGCACAATGGTTAGCACTGCTGCCTCGCAGCACATGGGACCCAGGTTTAATTCTAGCTTTGGGTGACTGTGTGGAGTTTGCATATTCTCCCCATGTCTGCGTGGGTTTCCTCGGGTACTCTGGTTTTCTCCCACAGTCCAAAGATGTGCGGGTTAGGTTGATTGGCCGTGATAAATTGACCCTCGTGTCAGGGGGATTAGCAGGGTAAATATGTGAGGTTACAGGAATAGGACTGAGGTAGGATTTTGTTTGGTGTAGACTCAATGGACCAAATAGCCTTCTTCTGCATTGTAGGGATTCTGTGAACGTATTCTATGATTTTACTGTTCTTCAGTTCCCTTCACCAAGAAAGTCTCTCTGAGTTTGATTTCTAAGTTCAAGCTATGCTCACTGTGGTGGGGTTTTCTTTGATTTGACAATGTGATCTGGCTTGACAACATACTATTTCAAAGAATGCAATGCTCAGTCTTCATCATGCCACAATATAAGTCCAGAATTTCAGCCTATTCCATCGTACTGGAGTGTCACAGACAAAACTGATTTGATTTTATCTCAACAGCATCAGGCCCAAGCATGATGAAGAAAACAGCTTATTTATCCCCATCTCCGAATTTATTTGTTTTCAGCCAAATATGCAACCTTGGTTTAGTGACTTTGTTTGGCTTAAATTTCCTTATTATCCTCAAATGAACACCAGTCCCATTTTTCAGTATGTACCATGCTAACTCACTGTGTATCTGAACACAATGTATACACTGAGCACCAAGCATTCATGTGTTTGGCTGGACAATGTCAAATGATTTACTCTAAACCTATCAATTTTGTAATTACTGGCATGTGATCTCTGTGTCATACACTGCTGCACCAATAGATGGCAACATAGCAGCAAATGCACTTCATTCTCACTGGAATGTGTGTTTTGTTTATTCACGGTAATAAAATCACATCTAAACACAATGATAACATCTAAAATGTAGACATGTTTCTTCTAAGCCAGCTATAATTCTCATACAACTATTTTGATGCTTCTGAAAGAGTATTAACTTGATGGGCTTCCTTCTGACCGTTGCCTGACAAAACCCCAGTGACCTTAATCAAAGCCATGTTATAGACTCCATCACAGAATACAATCTCATCATGCAACGATATTATCAACTTCTGTTTTGTTAAGCTAATTTTCCCATTATATTATAGACTATCTGCAATAAGCTTATGAGGCCAGTCACCATCACCCTTTATTTACAACACGCTCAAAGGGCTGCTCAGCAGCTGCTCAGCAGCTGCTCCTTCCCTATTGAGCGAGCTTCCACTTTCCTCATAGGGAGCCCATAATTTATGATGACCATGGGGCAATCTATTGACAATTCCCCCATGGCCATCGTAACATCCCTCCCACCTCAAGTCCATTTGTTCCCCAACACCCCACCACCTTTTCTGCTGCTTAGCGATCACCCTGGGGTCGATTGGAGGCAGGTCCGAATCAGGGGGTGCAAAACGTATTGGACACCCTGGCTTCCGAAGGGACCATCGTAAAGTCACTGCCTCTGGATCTTCCTGAGGCCGTGCCTCAGTTGGGGCACCAGTCACTTCTGGTTCGGAATCTGTCCTTGTTATCCAGAGGGTAGATGCAGTGTCAAACTCTAGTCGTGGTTCAATGCTGGCAATGGTCGTCACCATAGCTGGTAATGAAGTCTGCACTGGCACGGGCTCCTTACTCCAGAGATGGTCCAAGTGCTTCCTGACAATTTTGCCTGGAATTGGACCTTATAAGACACAGGCCCCTTTTTGATCCCGGGGACTCAGATGAGGCTATCGCCGAAGATTGTGACATGGTCTGTGTTACTGGTTTTGAATGCTTTTTCTATCCTTGCAGAATCATATTTCTTCTTCTGGTTCCCTTGCTGGAACATCAGGCTCTCTGCCAGGTTTGGGGACAGTAAGCTTAATCTTGTCTGAAGCCTCCATCACATTAACAATTCCACTTGGGTGACTCCTGTCGTTATGTGAGGGTTGTCCTATAGTTGAAGAAAAACTGCTCCAGTTCAGCCAATCAATTTGATAACAGGTGATAGGGTGCTGTCTTAATGTGTTTGATTCCATTGGAAAGTATTGTCAGAGACCAGAACCTCAGGTGTCCCATGCATGCAGAAACATTGTCGTAGTTTCTCTGTGGTAGCACAGGAATTGGTGGAGTTCATGAGATGCATCTCCAACAATTTGGAGTATATGTTGACTACAATTAACACCATGGAACCCAAAAATGGCTTGGCAAAGTTCACATTGTCCTCCCCTTGTCCTCCACTGGATCTTGCCATCTACTTGATAGCCCAAATAGGTCATGGCACTTGCTTACAAGACACATTTTTCCCTTTTCAGAGTGTACCCTGTCCTTTGAAAATTGTGGTAAGACCTTTTCCAGGTTTGCTAGGTGTTCCAAAGTTCCTGTGACCAAGACACATCCAGGTACTCCACTACCTGAGGTAACCCTTGGTGTATGTTTCCATGACTCATTGAAAAAGGATGCATGTAGATGAGATCTGAAGGTTGGGTGAGTGTAGGCTTCTGTGCATATTAATTGTCACGTATTTTCAGGAAGGTTCATCTAATTCAGGACTGCCCTTCCTGTCCTGAAGCTGGATTAGTCTGCTTCCTGACATCCCCGTAGTCCCTGCACTACTTTCTCTGCATTCTCCAAGGACAGAGCTATCTCAAAGGCCTACTGTGGATCCAAATTGGGCTCTACCCATAATTGTTTTTGGACTAACAGTTAATTTCACAGACCAGTCTATCTCGCAACAAGTCGCTCAGGGGTGGCATGATTTCACAGTTTTTGTAACGTGGTTAGAAATTTGTTGATGTATCCCTAGGGGTTTGACCTGTTGTTAAATCGGTATCACCAGATTATGATGAAGTGTTTTGGATCATAATAGTGAATTCATTAAAGATTTGGAGTCAGGGGCATGAGAGTAGGTTAGGCTTTTTATTATACTGTAGGATAGGACCCCTTATGCCATCAGCAGGACCACTTTCTGCTTCTTGTCCCTCCAATATTGTTGGCCTGATAAAGTAATGCTTGCACTCTGTTTATTGGGCCCAGTCTTCTATACTTGCATTGTAGGTTTCAAGTTTACCAAAAAGAGGAATTTTCTGACTGGAGGATTATTTCTCTCGACAGTAAAGATGGTTCGGAGAGAAGAAAAAGACTTGCTTTACTCCTCATCGTCAATGGTACCAAGGCCAGTCTTCCGTGATCATCACCCTTTATTTACAATATGCTCAAAGTGTCACTTAGCGGCCACAGGGTACAGATGAGCCCCAAAATCTTTCAACTGCCAACCTCCACGTGCCTAATAGGGGTGCTCATATTCTATAAGGGAGATCTATCAGTGATCCCCCGTGGGCATTATAAAACTATCCAACAGTACGGAGGCATGTGATGATGATGCTGTGAAGGTCAACGGGGTAGCCTTGTCTTTTCTCCTTGTAAATGTTCAATTTCTTGCAATTACGTGATGCAAATATTACCTTGTATTTGTGTGAGGAAATATCTGCTATTTCAGGCCAAAACAATTGTCCTCTTGTTCTGAGACTCTGCTCTTAGTTCCACACTCTCCAGCCAAGGGGGAAGAAAACCTGTCAGTATCAACCCTGTCAAACTCTGAGAATCTCACTCCAGACAGTCTCGGTCCCTGCTTCTCATTGAAGAATCCTCTCAGTGCAAGGATAAATTTATTGAAGTCTCAATGGACTGTCTTGTCAAAGCAGTGAGGGACAGGCAGCTGTCAGTCTACGTCCTACGTTTTAATGGGCGGGTTTTCCTGCCTCACTCGTCCCAAAACTGGAAAATCCCATCTGAGGTCAGCAGACTTTTCTGGGGTCCGCCGCACGCCTGCTCCGATTCCCATGGTGGGGGGTGGGGGGGGGCGGGGCGGGGATGGAAAAGGGAAAATTTGCCGCAATGAATGTAAAATGAAAACACACTAGCAATGCATTACTCTAATCCTCGATTTATTTTCGATCACAAGGTATCAAATTAACTGATGAAACACTGACTGAAATGCTGTTCTTAGGTACTTTTAAAAGATGCACTGATCTTGTGATTTGTTGCTGCCTAGGGGGATTTATTCGTAATAAGTTCACGCAGAAAGACCTGAACAGCAGACGCATCATTTACATCATAAGACCTTCTTCAGAAGTAACATCAGACAGTTTGGAGTTTCAAGTTGCAGATTCTACAGGAAACTTGGCTGTTCCTCAGATGTAAGATATGTGTAAATTTCAGTAACCTTCTGGCTCAATTTAACCAACAGTGAGTGAACTTGTGAATTTTCTGCTGAGAATGAGAATTGAGCAATTAAACATGTGGCTGGAAAGCTGGTGTTGGGAGGACATAAGACTTCTGAGGCATTGGGGTCTGTTCTGGGGAAGGTGGGAATTGTACAGGTCAGACAGACTATACCTGAACAGGACTGGGATGAATATCCTCGCAAGGAGATTTGCCACTGCTGATAGAGGGGAAATTTTAATTGGATTGATGAGGGAATGGGAACCTGGAGGTAAATGCAGAGCAGGGAAAAGAACGTGGGAAATTAGTGAGTGTCCTGTGAAAGACTGAAGAAGCGCAGGTTAAAGAATGTACTATACAGGAATTTGGTAATGTTAGAAGGTGTATATGTAAATACAAAGAGCATGGTAAATAAAATCCATTAGCTGAGGGTACATCAGACACATGGAAGGTTGATAGCATCAATATAATAGAAACTTGGCTTGAAGAGAAAAAATGGCAGCTCAACATTTCTGGATTTAGAGTTTTCAGGCGGCAAAGAAAAGGGTATAAAGATGGTGGGGGTTGTCGAATTAATAATTAAATTGTAGCAATGAAGAGGGAGTTGAAAGATAAGCAGATTAGGTGGATTGGCTATGGTGAGTGGGTGGAGTTGCAGGGTTGGGGTTGGGTGGATAGGTGTGCGGGAGGGGGCTCCTCAGTAAGATGCTCTTTCAGAGGGTTGATGCAGACTTGATGGATTGAATGGCTTCCTTCTGCACTGTAGAGATTCTATGGGATGTTATTGCTAAATGAAGCATCAAATTAGTCTATATGGATTGAACTCAGATAAAAAGGAGCAGCCACAATCCTAGGAGTGTAATATAGACATCCAAGTAGTGGATGGGAGTTAGAAGAGCAAATCTGTAAGAAAATTTCTGAGTACAGAAGTAATAGGGCAAGAGTCACAGCTTGCAAACATTCCTGCTGTGAAATGGAAAGGAGTTACATCTGATAGTGTCCAGGGGCTATTAGGTCCTCACAGTCAGAAGTCAGAACTGTGGGAAAACTATTAAGCTGGACTCTGGGGCTACTTTTTGGAAAACATATTCATTTATTGGTGCTGCTACAGAATCCAGGTTAATTACACAGGACAGACACCCCATTGCCCTAGAAGTAACAGCAAGCCAGATTTTTAAATTTGAACTTCTAGAGGGATAAGCACAACTAAATAGTTTCATTCAAAACTGAAAATGGTACTTTGTGGATGACAGTAATGCAGCCTTGGGGGTTGAAGGGGGACGGCACAACTGCATCAGTTGGGCCATCTCATTATTGAAGGGGAGCTGCAAGTTAACAATTAATGCCATTCATCCATCAATGGCCAAATGGATCCCATTGATTTATCATCCGAAAACAAGTCAATGAGTGGCATTCTGAGCCTTATTGGTTCAATGATATAATTCACAAGTTCTCACCCCATACAGAGCTCTAGATGTCATATCTGTTGAATTAATTGCTACTAACTTCTGTGTGTGTGCTAGAGTGCCAGTGTAAGATCACACGTGGAGTAATGCAACCTAAAATGCCAAAGCTTAGCTCCCAACTTGTCCTACAAGTCTCCTATTCACAGCATTGTTTTAAACACCCTTTAATCATTCTGGTCTTCAATGCATCTGTCCAGGGAGGGGACAAAATTGAAATGGATCCAGTGGTCCAGGGAGCTTTTTTATGAGTCCTCATTGGAAACACAGGAAGGTGATATGATGGACATGAGGGATCATCAATAGGTCTCCCTGTGGGCTTCGTAGAATAAAAGGTGCCTGATTAGGTGAGCGAAGGATCATCCAAGAGAGAAGGAACACTGGGCCATTTAAAGCAATTGGCTCCACTCAGCCCAGCATTTGAAAGACTCAGGGCTGATCTGCACTCTGTGGCCACTGAACAGTATTTTGAACACATTATGAATAAAGGGCGATGGACACGGTAAGATTATTACATTGGCGCTGAGGAGTAAAACAAGTTTTTTTTTCTTCCCTCTGGGCCATCACTGTCAAGACAGTAATCCTCCGGTAAGAAAAATGCCTTTTTTTGATAAACTTGAAGCCCATGATGCAAGCACAGAAGACTGGACTCGATATGTTGGTCACGTGTATTATTTTTTGGGTTAACAATATTGAGGGTGACTATTTGCAAGAAATAATCCTGTTGACGTCATGTGGGGGGTTCCGACCTTCAGTGTAATAAAAAGCCTGACCTATCCGGATGCCACGAACTCTATAACCTTTAATGAATTGGTGGGCTTGATTATAGGCTATTATGATTCGGAACTTTCCATAATATTCCAACGATACTGCTTGAACTCGGCAGTGTGAACCCCTTGGGAATTTGTTTGACCAGGTAATAAAATTGCCAGAGCATTGTGAATCCAGGCCACCCCCGAATGACATGTTACGGCCAGTTCAAAGAAACTATTGGCAGAACCCAATTTGGATCTGAAGTAGGCCATTGATAAAGTTCTATCGTTGGAGAATGCAAAGAAAGGAGGGCAGGAACTATCAGGGATGTCACATAGTAGCGTCCTCTGATTGGGAGGGAATGAGTCTCACACAACATTTATCCTTCAACTGAGAAAGATCCCTTACAGCAGTGGAGTAAGCTGCATCACCAGACAATCAAGGAAGGTCAGGGACAGCCTTCAGACTGCTGGGGAGTACATTCCAGAAGGCCATAGATGCCTGACAGTGGTCCCAAATGCTCCAGGAGAGCACAAATGAGGCAAAATATGGGGACGTTGAAAACACATGCTATTTCGAAAATGCAGGTATGTTCAGAACCAGGAACAGGGACAATGCAATTAATCTGCATCTCCACGATAAAAGCTGCCCCCATAAGATTAGAGTTCTTACTAAATGGCCACCCAGTAAAAATGCAAGTGGATGTGGGGGTTGTGGTCTCTGTTATTGGTAAACAGACTTATAATTGCCTCTGGGCTTTTATTCAGCTCCTAAACATAGAAAGCACAAAGGCCAGGCTGGCCACCTACAGGGGGGAACCATTGCAGATAAAGGGTACAATGATGACCCTATGACTTACAGGCAGCATTCAGCTTAACTCTGATTCAGCCTAGCCTTATGGGAGCGATTGGCTCCAACACATCAGACTGAACTGGCTGGAGATCTTCAGGCTGGGTGCAGGAGACTGTACGAAGTCATCAATACATGCCTCAAAATCTTCCATGAAGGGTCTGGAAAAATAAGGGGAGCCAAAGCTAATATCTACATCGACTCCATTCCTACACTTGAATATTTTAGACTGACACCAGCTCCAAAGTAGACTCAGAACAGGAATGCCTGGAAAGGTGGGCATAATAAGACTCGTACAATTCGCAGAGAGGGTCTCACCTGTTCTTCCTGACCTGAAGCCGGATAAGTCAGTTTGACTTTGTGAAGACTATAAGCTTATTGTCATTGGGTTTCTAAACTTGACAGATACCCCATGCTCTGGATTTAAAACCTGTATGTCGGGTTAACTGGAGGCCAAACATTTTCAAAGTTAGCTGTGAGCTATGCATCTCTCCAACTTCGGGACAAGCCTTCCCGAAAGTGCGTGACAATCAATATGCCCAAAGGCCGACAAAAAAAACCTTACTTTTGATTTTCATCTGAATGCTCCAGTTTTCAATAGGTCATGGAGAACATACTCGAAGGGTTGCCTCAGGTAGCAATGTACCTGAACGATGTCTTGGTCACAGGAATTTTGGAATACGAACATCTAGCAAAGCTGGAAGAGGTCTTGACATGGTTATCAGATGTCAGGGAATAGGCAATGTGGGGCACCATTTTTTCTGAAAAGGGATATGTTTTCTAAGAAAGTGCTGTGACTTATTTGGGTTATTGGGTGGAAGACAAGGTGAAGACCATTCAGGAGATGACAACTCCAAGGAACCCCACAGAATTTAAATCCTTCCTGGGTTTAGTAGATTATTATGGAACTTTATCCCTAATTCAGTTTCTATGCTGCCCCCCTTGCATGTCCTACTATGGAAGTGCTCTTGGAGGGTGCCTCAGCTGGAGACTTGCAACAGAATTAAACAATAACTTTTATCCTCTAATTTATTGACCCATTTTGACCTCAAAATGGACCTTCTCTTGACATGCGATGCCACCCACTATGGGATTGGGACAGTACTGGCATATTTACTGGAGAAATGGAACAAAGGAGTGTATTGCATATGTGTCTCAGACCCCTTCGGAGGTACTCACAGATTGAGAAAGAAAAGTTGGAAGTTGTCTTCCACGTTAGAAAATTCCATCAATACCCATGCTTCATCATAGTAACTGATTGAAAACCTTTTAAAGAAGACAAGGCAATACCCCCCCTCCATTGTCTCTGCCCGGATACAGTGTTGGGCCTTGTTATTGGCAGTTTTTGAATACTTCCTGAAGCACTGCTCTGGGCCTAGATAGCTAACTCTGATGCACAAAGTCATCTTCTGTTGCCCATAAGCCCAGCTTCACTACTTGCAGTGGAAGAGGTTGTGATGATCCTCAAATTTCCAGACACCTTATATCAGTATTTGCAAGACAAATCAAGGCCTAGACACAAAAGGACCCAGTTCTATCTAAATTAAAACATTGGGCCTTCAGAGGACAGCCTCAGATGAAATGACATACTCCTGGACAAAGAAAGACAAGCTCAGTATTGAGGATGACCTCATGTATTTGTCCCTCAACCTGGATGACATTCATAGTCACCTTGGTATTTCAAAGATGAAACTGCAAGCCAAAAGCTAAGAATGGTGGTCTGGCTTTGATGCAGACATTATTGACTTGGTCAGATAGTGTGAGTTAGAGAGTTCTGCCACTTCCCATGCTACCATCGAGAAACTAAAGTTTCTGCACACATGGGATACCTGTCTCTGACAATGGCACTGCCTGTACTCGCACTGAGATTCAGACCTTCATGCTTTCCAATGGAATCAAACACATAAGGACAGCATCCAATCACCCATCATTGAATGGGCTAGCTGAATGAGCAGTGCAAACTTTTAACTTTGGCATGAAAAAGCAACCTGCCGCACCCAAGGAAACCAAATTGGAGCAATTTTTATTTGACTGCAGGACTACCCCTCAAACATTGACAGGAATTGCCCCATTGGAAGTGTTAATGGGACAGAGGCTTCAGACAAGATTAAATCTACTGTTCCCAAACCTGGCAGGGGCGGTGGAGTCCCTAAAACAGAACCAGAAAAAGAACTATGATTCTGTAAGGGCAGAAAGAATGTTCAAAACTGGTGACCCAGTCCATGTCAGGAACTTTGGGTAAGTTTCAGTTGGGTACCCAGGATCAAAACAGAGGAAAAAGGGCCCAGGCCTTATAAGGTCCAAGTGCAGGGTCACAAAGCACATGGACCATCTCAGGAGTAAGGAACCCACCATGTCAGTTCAGGCCTCGTACCACCCATAGGGATGATTGCTGCCAGTGTCGAATCTTGAATGGAAGTCCAGCCTCTGCCTGCCCCTCTGGGTGATGAGGACATGGATTCTGAAATGGAAGTGGAAGGGAATAATGCTCCCACTGGAATGAGATCTCAAGAAGAACCATAGTCAGTGGCTTTACAGGCTCCCTTTTGTACCGAAGGTCTCCAATCCACTTCTCATTCCCTGATCCGGTCCTGTCTCCAGTCAGCCCAGTTTAATCGCTAGCATCATCAAAGACCTGCCTGTGGTGGCGGTGTGGGGAAAGAACCTTGAGGGGGAGGGATGCTGTGGTGGCTATGGGGAATCATCAACAGATCTTTCCATGGGCCTTATAGAATACAAGCTTCCCCAATAAGCAAGTAGAGGCTCTCCCAATAAGAAAGGAGCAATGAGGGTTTAAGACCAGTTTGTTCTATTCAGGCCAGCAATTGAAAGACTTTGGGGTTGGCCTGTACTCTGTAGCTGCTGAATGGGATTTCAAACATGCTGTAAATAAAGGGTGATTTGTCACAGGGGACTAACCCGGGTAAGATTATTACAGAGGGGTAGGCGTCTTTGTGCACAGCTCCAGCAGGAGGCACTGCCTAGAGGACATGGAAGGAGGTCATCAGCATCAATAGGAGCAGAGACCCAGACTTTGGAGATGACTGACAACACTGAGGGTCTATCGTCCATGAGTCTCCTTTCTACAAATGAGTACGAGGCAGTGCAGGGTAAGACTGCGATTGTCCAAAGGTCTGATCTGCCACTTGCTCTGAGAAGACCTGATACCAGGTAGATTTGATGGCTTCTCCCTGCCAGAGGCAGTGAAGGTGATGGTAGCACACTATTTCATTGCCTCTGGATCTTTACAGGGAGCAGCTGGGACCCTGTGGGGCATTTCTCAGTCAGCAACACATCAGTGTATTCAGGAGGTGACCAATGGCCTTCACAGGAGAACACATCATGAGAACTTTGCTCTGGATGAGGATTGCCAGTCTCAGAGCTTCACCAGCTACGCAGCTATCAGGGCATTGGGATTCCCACTAGCAGTCTGAGAAGATCAGAGAATTGCCCCTCCTCATCTTTTGCCTCAATATGCATTATCTTGTGTGGAGCCCAAAACTGTGCGCACTAAAGGAAATGAGGAATTTTACTAAGGTTTCACACTGGGTCATCTTTTGTTTTTTATGTTCCATATTTCTTGAGGCAAAATATTTTTACAACCTGCAGTACCAACAGATGATACCATCATCCTTTAATCTGAGATTATTCTTTCCACTGCAGCCATTGGATTCCACTCTGTTGTCATATTGCTAACCTTCACTTTGGCTCTCTGTGGGAATCTTCAACCTTTCCTATCCCAATAGGCAGCCAATGCCATGCTGCCTATGTAGTATTTTTCAGTGAAACATCGCTGCTAACAGACAAGGGAGCTTCCAGTAAACAAGATGTTGCAATATTAAAACCAGTTGTTACTTGGTATTTTAAGAACCATCTCGGTCGATTATCAATGGGTTCTAAAGTTTGACTCAGTCCACTTGTGGTATTAACTGTTTGCTATGTGCCAAGCTTATGTTTGACTCTCTTGTAACAGAAGTTCTTGAAATGGTAGGTGCAGTTAATGCAGTTTCATCAAGCTGTGATTCGTTAATATGTCCAGAAATTCAATTCACATTATTTATCTTTGCTTTAATTGGTGGTGTATCAAGAATCTCACAAGGACAAATAACAATGGACAATAAATAAATGCTGGACTTGCCAGCAACACCCACATCCTATAAATGATTTATTTTTAAAGTCACGGACACATTATGATTAGTTTGCTTAGAATCCTCAGTTATCCAGTTAGAATCATTGAAGATTACAGTACAGAAGAGGCCATTCAGCCCTTCATGTATGCACTGACATGTGTGAAACATCTGACCTCCCTCCTAAACCTATTTGCCAACATTTGGCAGATAGCCTTGAATGTTATGACATGCTAAGCGTCATCCATGTGCTGCTTGGGAGATACCACCCTCAGAAGCAGCACATTCTAGACTGTCACCGCCCTCTGGATAAAAATGATTTTCTTCACATCCACCCCAAACCTCCTGCTCCTCATCTTGAACTTGTGTCTCCTCATAACTGACCCTTCAACTAAGTGGAACAGCTACTCCTGATCCATTCTGTCCATGTTCCTCAATCTTGTACACCTCAATCAGATTGCCCTTCTGTCTTCTCTGCTCCAATAAAAACAACCCAAGTATATCCCACCTGTCTTCATAGCTTAGGCAGCATCCTAGTCAATCTCTCCTGAACCCCATCCAGTGTAATCAAATCCTTCCAGTAATGTGGCGACCAGAACTGCACACAGTGCTCTAGCTGTGGCCTCACAAAGTTCTATACAACTCCAACATAGCTTCCATGCTTTTGATAAATGCAAGTATCCCATATGCCTTTTTCACCACCCTACTAACATACCCTTCCATTTTCAGAGATCTATGGCCTAACACGCCAAGGTCCCTTTATTCCACAGAACTTTTGAGTATTGTGCCTTTCATTGAATTTTATTTTGAGGAATTATCCTGTGCCTTTCTCTAGATAAATTTGTAACATTCTAATTATCATTAAAGTATATATTGCGATTTTACAGACTTGATCTCAAATGGTCTCATATAGAAATGGTGGAATCAGAGTACCAAGTTTGTGAAGATGTAGGATTGTTCTCTGTGAAAGTCCAACGGACTGGATACTCAATGGATTCTTCCTTTGTTGGCATAAAGGTAGGTCTTTCTCATTGCACCAAACTCAGAATATAATGTCTAGTATTAAGTATGATTCCACTATGGACAGCACTTGCTCAACCATTCGTAGTGTGCTAAGAATTATACTAACATCTTATTGCAGCTAATTTAAGATTATCAGTCAGGAGGCGATAGCCTAGTTGTATTTGCACTAGACTGTTAATCCAGAAACTCACCTGATGTTCTGGGGACCCAGGTTCGAATCTCGCCACAGCAGATGGTGGAATTTAAATTCAATAAAAAATATCTGGAATTCAGAATCTACTGATGACCATGAAACCATTGTCGATTGTCGAAAAAACCCACCTGATTCAATAGTGTCCTTTAGGGAAGGAAATCTGCCATCCTTACCTGGTCTGGCCTACACGTGACTCTTAATTGCTCTCTGAAATGGCCTAGCAAGCCGTTCAGTTTTAAGGGTATCTAGGGATGGGCAACAAATGCTGGCCAGTCAGTGATGTCCATGTCCCATGGATTTAAAAAAAAGTCAGACTTGCAATATGGTTCACTCATTTGCAATGTAGCTAGAAGCTATACATTGGGACCTGTGCTCTGGAGATAAGAGGAACATGTCCAGACATGGCAACTTTTTAAAAATAAACAAGAGCATGAGGGACAATGGCTTCCTGTTGCATTCTCTGTGGCTTTTGGAGGCCAATCATCTCAACATCAGGACATTGCTGCAGGAGCTTCTCAGGACAGAGTCCTAGGTCCAACTACCTACAGCTGTTTCATCGATGACCTTCACTTCATCCTGAAGTTAGGAGTGGGGATGTTCACTGATAATTGCATTGTGTTCAGTCCCATTTGCAACTTTTCAGATAAATAAACAGTCAATGCCTCAAAGCTTCAAGATCTAGCTAACATTTAGACTGGGGCTGGTAAGTGACAAGTAACATTTCCACCTCACAAGTGACCACCTCAAACAAAGATGATCTAACAATTGCTCCTTGATATTCAATAGTTTTACTGTTTTTGAATCATCCACCATCAATATTTTGGGAGCTACCATTGACCAAAAATAGCTGGACCAGCCACATAAGAGCTACTGAAGCAGTTAACGAGACTGGGAATTCTCTGCTCTTAATTCCCCAAAGGCTATGCGTCATCTACAAGGCACAGGTCAGCAATGTGATGGAATATTCTCCATTTGCAGTGCAGCTCTAACACTCAAGAGCAAAGCAGTCTGCTGGATTGGCACTCCATCCAGCACTTTAAACTTTCATTCTCTCTACCACTGGAGCACAGTGACAGCAATGTGTACCACCTGTTATGTACAATGCAGTAACTCACTGAGGTTGTTTCAACAGTCATTTCCCTGATGAGGCACAAGAAAAACCACCATCTACAAATTCTTCTCCAAATCACAGTCCATCCTGACTTGAAACTATGTCACTGTTCCTTCACTATTATTTGGTCAAAATCGTAAAACTTTCCCCCTGACAGCACTGTGCGTTTGCGTGTATTACTTGAAGAAGGCAGGTCACCAACACCTTCATAAAGGCAATTACCATGGGCTATGAATGTTGGCCTTTCCAGCTACCCTCACATCCCATGACGAATACAATACAACTCCGAAGTTTAGCTTTCTCACTTCCACAATTGATGACATCTCCCCCGGGCTCAACTTCTATCTCCCTCCCATAATCACTGACTTTCCCTTACCTCAAACATTGATCTCCAATGTCCTCTCTCCAATAATCAATGGTCACCCCTAATCCCAAACCCTAAATTCTATTCCCTCCCAGCACCCACTCCACTGTTTGTCGAGGACTGTACTCAAAGCTGCACACCTGTGACCTTCTGCTACTCTCAGTTTGCTGCTGCTGGATAGAAAGTAGAAAAGAAGAAAAAAGTTACAATGGTCTGCCACAAAATTTGACTGAAATGCTGGCTGTGAACACCTCGCTGCTGCTGCCAGCAAGAACGGAGAATTTGATGCTCAGCCAAACCTCTCCTTGCTGCAGTGGGATTGGAGAATCCGAGCTGTGGATGAGGTCGGAGAATTTGGCCCATTGTGTCCTTTGCTTAACAGGTTAGCAGGCTACCAAATTCCTGAGCAACTCTTCCCCCCCTCCCCACCCCCAGTCAATATTGGGGTCTTGAATACTGATTTATTTTTCAAATATGCTCTGGAATGTTCAGTCAAAAGCTAAACATCCAGATTCCCAGAACCTGTACACATTCACCTTCATGATCGATTGATTTTCCGATATATAACTGCTCCCAATTTCCATCACTCTGCTGATCTGATCAAGCTGATCCTCATTATTTTATGTGGAAGTGCTGTCTATTAGACTTCTATATCTGTTGATACATTTTCCTGTTGTTTATTATTCTGTCTACCTTCATTTCTGTTCAGGTTAATAGCATTTCAGCCTCTGTTGGAAAGGATTTTACTCACAGTTCTGCCAGCCTTATCCAGTTTGATCCAGGTAGGCAATAATTATTAAAGATGAAGAATGGAACTGCTGCTGCCTCAATGATACATTAGATACCATAGTGATTGGGAGTAATTGCTAGCACCTTCTGTTTGATATTATTGCAATGGCAGTTTCCAATCACAGGGAGACACCAGATGGCAGGCAGCTGTTCAGAGAGATAAAGCTTGTAGCACATGTGCATTAAATGGGAGAAAGCATTGTCCCTTGGGATTTGTGCAGACTGGTGTCTAATTAAGGAGGAGGGAGTTTGCCAGTGGGAAATGCACCATTAGATGTTGTATTGGGAGCAGAATTAATTGATCTCAATTCAGACAAACAAATAAGTATGTGTAGGTACAGTTTGGTTAAGAATATATGTCATGAGGACATGCTGCAAAATCAAAGGATCCTGGAATTGATTTCACAATCCATTAGTGTGGTCCTTCTGGCAAGGAAATTTCACTGAAACATCATTGCTGGCATGACAAGCTCAGCTCTGTTTCTACAAGAGGGGACAATTTTATGACTGTGTGCTGCTCATGCAAAACCTCATTAACCAGAAAAGTGGATTGGGAAATCACAGTTCTATATCCCATCACTTTCCTTACATTGAAATCTCTGCCCACCAGGAATAGCTTTCTCACAGTCAGATCTCTTGGTACGTGCTTTCAGCGGATGAGATTCTGGCCACGGACAATGCATGTGAAAAATTGGCCCTCATCTTCAACACCATACAATACAATTAAAATATAAATTGTAAGATTTTCTTTTAAAAAGTACTCGTTAGCAGCCTGTTATGTGTTTATTATAGTACAATATAGTTACACTTCTCTGACATTATAGAAACATAGAAAATGGAAGCAATTTGGTCCTTTGAGCTTGCTCCACCATTTATTTTGATAATTGCTGATCATCACATCTAATATCCTGATTCCCCCCTTTAGCCCCAACTGCCATACCTTTTTTTTCTTGAAATCACAAAATGTTTTGGTCTCAACTACTTTGTGTGGTAGTGAATTCCACACATTCACCACGCTCTGGGTGAAAAAAATTCTCCTCACCTCAGTTCTAAAAGGTTTACTCCTTATCCTCAAATTATGACCCCCAGTTCTGGATTCCCTCACCATCAGGAACATTCTTACTGAATCTACCTTGTCTAATCACTCTTCTAAGCTCCAGTGAATAACTTAGTGCCTCCTTATATGACATGCCTGCCATCCCAGGAATCAGCCTGCACTCCCTTTATTGCAAGGACTACTCTTCCTACTTTCTGCTCCTATTTTTGTTTCTACAGGTGTGTCAGTAAGGATCTGGAATATAGTAATTACCAATGATGGATTGGAAGAAAATGAGGAAACATTTGAAGTCTTACTTGCGTCGCCAGTGAATGCTGTTCTTGGTGCCCAGACAAAAACATTGATCAAAATAATTGATGCAAGAGGAGGTATAGCACAAATGAGAAATTATCACATTGCATGAAGTCTCCTTCTCTAAGCATATTATCAACATTCATTATATTTCTACATTTTCTCTTGTATCACAGATCATTGCAGTCTTAGAGTCTCTAACGATAGAAGTGAAGAGAATCCACCAGCCAAAGTTTTAAGAGGGAAACTGACTTCAGATTCCACAGCGCTCCCAAAGCTTAATACTGACCCTAGCCAGCTGGAAGAGTTGCCAATCACTCACTTGAATGAAGAAGTGGAACAGCCTCGAGGAGATGTGCTTCAGGAGTTTCATCTAAAACCTCTTCCCAAGAAGAAACTAAGGGTAACTGGAAATGGGAAAATGGTAGGTAGCGATTAAATGCAGTGTCCCTTTTGTGTGTTAAAATAGTCAGGATAAAAATTTTTGGATTTATTTTCAACAAGAGTGATGATGCTCCTACAACATAGGAGAAATTCTCATTTAGGATTCGGTTGGTGCGTGCCATTCTCAGAACTGAGCCAGGACAACCCAGGAAGGAGCTGTGTTCAATTGCTTTTCTGTGGTCTGTTACCACATTCTAATTGGGCTGACAATGGGGTTCTATAATTGCCATTGGAAACCCTGGAAATATTGCCACACGTTATTGTTTTGGGAAATTCACATGAGGATTTTGCTTGAAGGTAAAACAAGATTGGATTTTGATGTCCTCAGGAAAGCTGTGCATTTATGTATGACCACAGAGCATCGTAAAGTGCTTTAAAGGCAATGGAGTGATATTTGAAATGTAGGCACTGTTGCAATGAAAGAAGTGCTGTAGACAATTTACAAACAGAAAACTCCTACAATTGTCAATGTGGTAATAACCAGATAACTTGTTTTCAAGTTTATCAAGAGATAAATATTGACCAAGACACTGAGGATAATTCCCCTGTTTCAAAATAGGGCAATGGGATCTTTCACATCAGCCAAAGATGGCTTGTTTTAACTTATCATTTGAAAGTCGGCAACTCTGACAGTACATTACTCTCTCAGTTGCGTACCTGCCTTGATTTTTGTGCTTTAGCTCTGGATTGGGAACTTTCTGGCAGTGAGACGAGATTGCTACACACTGAGCCACAATTGACAGATGCTGAGTACTTCCTGCTGAAGAAGGCAGTAAATACATCCCCATCCTTCGTAAAGTCTTAACTTTGAAACTAAGACTCCGTTCATATAATCTCCTACTTAATGATTTCTGCAACATCTGCTAACATGTTCCGCAGTACAATGGGAGTTGTAAGGCAATAAGAATTTAGTGTAGGTCCAGTTTATTTTTACAGGCAGCAATTCATTTTTGCAAATTTGTTACTCCTAATGAGCTTTTTTGAAATGCTACTCTGTAGGAAGGCAGTCATCAACAAACAGTGAAGAATTTAACATGCAAGATATTATGCCTATGCAGAGATAAGGGTAAAATTCCTTTGTGTGGCTAGTATTTTCCCAATAGTTACTGCTTATAGTAGTTGTCTGCATATAAAATACCATTCTTTGCTCCTTTAATCACAGACTTCAAAAATTGGGCTCCATCTGAGTAGTGGGAAGCCCCACAGGGATTATCAGTGCACCACTCTGATTAGTTGGCAGAGGAATTTTTTCATTCATTCAAAGGATGTGGGCTTCATTGGCTAGGCCAGTATTCATTGCCCATCCCTAATTTCCCTTGAGAGGGTGGTGGTACGCTGCCTACTTGAACTATGTAGTATAGATACACTCACAGTGCTGACTGGGAGGGAGTTTCAAGATTTTAACCTAGGAACAGTGAAGGGACCGCAATATATGTCCAAATCAGGATGCTAAATGACTTGGAGGGAACTCCCAGGTGATGGTGTTCCCATGTGTCTACTGTGCTCTTGCCCTTCTCAATGGTAGTGGTTGTGGGTTTGGAAGGCACTGCCTAACGAGGCTTAGTGAGTTCCTGCAGTGCAGAGGACATGATACGTTTTGGTAGGACAAATGAGAAAAGGCAATATGAAGTAAATGGTACTATTTTAATGAGGGTACAGGAACAGAGACACCTGTGGATGAATAAAACCAATCTTTGAATGTGGCAGGACAGATTGAGTTAGCTGTTAAATAGGCAAGAGAGATCCTTGCATTTACTAATAGGAGAACAAAGTATAAAAACAAACAAGTTATTCTAGACTTTTATAAGGCACTTAATAGGACTCATTTGGAGTAATGGGCTCAGTTCTGGGCACCACACTTTAGAAAAGATAGCATGAGTATATAAAAGGTTTATCAGATTGATAGCAAAATGAGAGATTAGAGATATGTCAAGAGACTGAGTTCTCTTCTCAGCAGGAAGGTTTAAGAGGAGATTTCTTAAAGATTTCCAAAATTGTGAATGGCTTTGATAGTATAAATGAGGAGCAGCAGTTTCCAGTGGTAGAATGAACAGTAATTTGAAGATACAGATTTAAAGTAATTGGCAAAACAAAACAGGTAACATGAGGAAACATTTTTTTTCACAAGTTATTATACCTGAAGAGAGTGTGAAAACAGATTCAACAACAAATTTGAAAAGGGATAAGTTGACATTTATACTGTGATTCAAGGATGGCATCTGCTCAGACTGATAGATTTCTGCATGAGTCTTTATGTCTTGACCCACAGGCCTTTGGGCACATGAGTTATTGTGTCCATGAGATAGTGCAAGATTTATTTCCTTTATTTGCTTCTGCACTGCTGCTCTGCCTCAGATGGTGATTGAATAAATACTTGGGAATATGTGCAAGGATATGGAAAAAGAACAGAGGAGTGGGACTAATTGGATAACTCTATCAAAGCGCCAGTATAGCCTTGATGAAGTGAAAGGCCTGTTTTTTAACTGTATCATTCTATGTTTCTATGATCTAATGATCCAGGAAATGTCTGCAACCCTCCATATTTAATTTAGTCTTGTATAGTAATTCAGTCAAATGCCAGTTTCCTGTCGCCTGTATTGTGCACCAAAGGAAAAGGCCACGACTGCAGCTTACAGTCAGGTAATCTTTACTTTGGGACCCACAATTCCAGATCAGGTAAAGTTACAGCTTAAAGACCCCCACTGGCAGCTTCCAATTGGGCGAGCCCCTACAGCTCATAGTCCGTGAAGCCCTCGGGTAAATCAATTGATGATCCCCGTATCCTTCATTGTCGTCATAACATCTCGTACATTTTAAAAATGCTTTTCCGTCTAAATTAGATCCAGTCAGATCATGATCTACCAAGATCCCAACATGCCAAGGAGACTATGCCAATGGGTTCAAAATGTCCACATTGAACAGCCTATCAATATACTTGGTCTTTAAGGCAGTTCAATCAAAGCCGAGACAAGGAGAATTGTTTCTTTGCACAGCAAATTATTTTGATTTGAAATGCACTGTGTGAAAGACTGGTGGAAACAGATTCAATAATAACTTTCAAAAGGAAATTTGGTAAATACTTAAAATGGAAAAAAAATTGAATAAGTATGGGGAACAAACAAGGGAGTGGAATCCTTGAATAGTTCATTCAAGAAACTGATGCAGGCGTGATGGGTGGGATTTTACAGCCTCGCTCGTCCCAAAATGGTAAAATCCCACCCGAGGTCAACAGACCTTTCCATGTTCTGCCCCTCACCTGCTCTGATTCCCATGGCAGCAGGATGGTAAAATTCTGGCTGATGTGTCAAATGGCCTTTTTTGTGTGTGATGCCTAGATGCAATGTGGATATTAGTTCACTACTTCCAATGACACGATATATACTTGACTGAATTTACACTGGAGTTGGGAAATTATGGTTGCATTATTAACAGCCAAACATGTAGATACTAAAAAACAGCCTGTCATTTACATAATACTTTTCAAATAGGGAACATTTCACAGGGACATAAATGTGAATTTTAATCTCAGAATGCATTGGGAGTCCTGTAGCTTGCAGGAAATCTGTAAATGAGTGCAGCACATCTGTCAGGGGCTGTTTAACCCAGCTGCTACATGAACATATTATTTCCCAGTTTCCCTACCAACTAGATTGATTGGACGTGATGATGGCCAACATACCAATTTCAAGTCTGGTATTTAAAAGGGGAATTCTAAGCATAAAATTTGATGGATTGTGGAAATGAGGGCATAATAGAATGAATTGACAGAGTGGGATGTACACATTCAAAGGCTGCAGCCTCCATAGATGTGATGCTGAGGGCTATAAGGGTCTGCAGGGAATATGTTTCCTGTTGAAAGAAGGAAAAAAAGCCTTGCAGTGAAGCAGCAACGGTATACAGTTTGCTCAGGAGGTCAGCAGCAGGAATACTCGTGAAGTCCCATTTGAAAGTGGCTTAATGAACTAAGCAGGGCAGGAAACAAGAGTATAGTGGCACATTCAAACCTACCTGATCCTTCTATTATGCCAAATCCATCTCTCTGCCTCCTCCAGCCCATGAAGTTCACAATCCACCCATTTCCGCTCCCCCCCCCCAACCCTTCTTTGAGACATGTTGGGGGGTTGTTGTTTGAAGATCTCAGGTAGATATGATATAATGCCCATGTATGACATGATAGATATGTTTAAAATTGTGTAAGTATGAGTCAGGATCAATAGGAGTAGATGCTTCCAGCAACTGAGCAGCCAAGGATGATGAGCCAAAGATTATAGAAGCATAGAATGAAAGAATCCCTATAGTGCAGGAAGAGGCCATTCAGCCTGTACCAACAATAATTTTACTGAGACCCTGTCATGGCAACCCCATGTATTTACCCTGCTAATTCCCCTGACACTAATGGGCAATTTAGATGGCTAGTCAACCTAACCTGTACATCATTGGACTGTGGAAGGAAACACTCAGAGCACCCCAAGGAAACCCACGTAGACACGTGGAGAATGAGTAAAAGCCACACGATCACCCAACACTGGAATTGAATGTGGGTCCCTGGCACTGTGAGGCAGTGTGCCACCATGCCACCCAATATTAAATGTAACTTGACTTACATTAACTCTGCAAAGAAGTTACTGTGAAAATCCCTCAAAAGAATAGGGGACTGGCGAAAAATCTTTCCATGGGGATTTGGAAAGTTAACAAATCCGCTTCCACTCCCAGTGGAGGGAGAAATTATATCCACATGAAATAATTGAACTAAATGATGAGTTTCTGCATTTTAGATTTTATGTTTTGCTATTAATGTATGGGAGAAAGATCCTAATGTTTTCTTTTCACACTTTCATTCCCAAACCATCATCAAAAACCTTAATATTCTTTTTTAGCAGCAGAAATTTCTCCCACCGTATCTAATCAGTATACAAGTCAGTAACCATTTGTTGCATGTCCATTTTTAGATACACCCATCATCTACATTCAGAAATGGAACTGACCTCGTATTTACGGTGAGTAAATCATTTTTTTCCCATAATATCTTTACACATCAACTTGTGTATTTGTTGTTGGTTTGTCTTAAAGAAAAATACCTTTTTGTGTGTAATTTTATCATTTTTGTCCTGTTACAAATATCCGACACAATATTATCCAATTGTCATTGTGTTATCCACATCGCTTGAATACTGAGAAACTGAAACAAAAATGTCAAAAATGTCAAGGTATTTTTTTTGCAACAACTACTGGCCACAACAGATATTTGCAGTCCAGTGTCCTCTCTCTGTGCCACTGACTTCAGGGATCATTTAAATCCAAAGCTTGTTCTGTGCCTATGTTACAGTTCCCCTATATCCCTGAGCTCAGAACCAGGGTAATTGTCTGAAGGTTGGAGAGCATCCTGATGATTGCATCTGCGATGCGTTTGGTTTGCCCCGCCAGGGCAAAGTCACCAAACTGTCCATGAGTGATTGCAGTGCATATGTTCTGGATAGATGCCTCCACAGAGTGGGTCTGAGCATGCAATCCTCTGGAATATCCATCAAGTCTTCAGGGCAGGCAGGACATCCAGCATCTGCCACCTAAAGTATTACTCCAGAGGCTCATCATCAACTTGGAATCAATCTCTGGACACTCGGTCAACTGCCTGAGGCTGGCAGCACCGCACCCTGTATCAGCTGCACATGTGAAATGCCCTCACCAGTGTGTGTGTGTGTGATTCCCCTTCACCACGCTAATCCAGGCCTAAGTTGCAGTATCTGCGATGATGCTCAGCGCTGAGTAAGGACGAAATGCCACATCCACTGAGTGTGCTTCCTTCTCCTTGAGGGGAGGGGCAGCATGTTCCCTGTCGGAGGGGAGAGGCAGTGAGGCTCCGGTTGGAGGGGGAGGTTCAGTGTGGCTCCAGTCAGAGGGGAGGTTCAGTGTAGCTCCGATTGGAGGGGAGGAGCAGCGTGGCTCCAGTCGGAGGGGAGGGGCGGTGTATCTCCTGTCGGAGGGGAGGGGCAGCGTGGTTCCGACCAGAGGGAATGGTATTGTGGCTCCACATTTTCAAATCCTCAAACAACAATAAAACAGAAGGAGTGAGACTCCGCAGTATTAGTTTAATGTTCACTACCAGAAACATTAACTTCCAGTAATTAACACTTAGCATTCCCTTAAAGTAATGTTAGATCATAGTGGCAAAGACACATTTTCTGTGTTTGTATTCACCACACAAATAGTGCAACTTCACAACATTCAATACATTCCAGTGTTGAGCCAGACAGCAAGGTGCTAAATATGGATAGCAACTTTTGAATTCTGCATTTAAATTCACATTTGTGCTTGCCAGCAATTGCTATTTAGTTTTCCGATAAATAACCAGATTTTGATCAGCCTCACCATTATTTGAACAGCATTATATCGCCAGTGAGCAATGTGTAGAAGATTAGTAAATTTGGAGTGACAGTTGTATAGTGATGTTGTCACTAGAGTAGTGGCTCAGAAACTCTGGGTAATGTTGTGAGAACTGGAGTCAAATCTCACCATGTCAGATGTTGGAATCTGCATTTATTTCAATATTTGGAATTAAAAGTCTAATGGTGACCATGTAACCATTGTCATTTATTGCAAAAACCCATCTGGTTCACTGATGTCCCTTAGGAAAGGAAAATTGCCATCCTTATCTGGTCTGGCCTACATATGATTCTAGACCCACAGTAATGTGGTTGACTCTCAACTGCCCTCTAAAATATTCCAGCAAACTATTCAGTTCAAGGGTGATTAGGAATGAACGACAAACGCTGGCCTTGCCAACAATGTCCATATCCTATGAAAGCATAAAGATAAAAATACTTTAACATTGGGGAACATAAAGAAGTAGAAATATGAGCAGTTGTTCAGCCCTTCAATCCTGTCCTGTCATTAAGTTAGCGAATTGGAGATCTGCCCTGCAACTCCATTTAGAAGCCTGTGCTCCGTATCCTTTGATACACTTACCTACCAAAAATCTTTTAACACAATGGCAAAACACTACATACGCTGCAAATCTAAATTAAAACAGAAAATATTAGGAATACTCAGCAGCTCGAGAGAGAAACAAAGTCAACATTTCTGGTTGATCACCCTGAGCCAGAACAATTCAGACGATATGTCATTACTTCGAAAATGTTTAAATCTATCAACCTCTGTTTTAAAATTTCCGATTAATGGGGTGGCACAATGATTAGCACTGCTGCCTCACACGGCAGGGAGCCGAGTTTGATTCCTGACATGGGTCACTGTCTGTGCGGAGTTTGCATATTCTCCCCATGTCTGCGTGGGTCTCCTCTGGGTGCTCCAGTTTCCTCCCATAGTCCAGAGATGTGCTAGTTAGGTGCATTGGCCATGCTACATTCTCCCTCAGTGTTCCTGAACAGGTGCCAGAGTGTGGTGACGAGGGGATTTTCATGGTAACTTCATTGCAGTGTGACTTTTAAATAATAAATAAACATACATTTGGAAGCAAACTTCTAGATTTCCACTGCCCTTTGTGTGGAACAAGTGCATCCTGATTTCACTTCCAGAAGAACAGAATTACTCATTTCAAGGCTATGCCCTTTGGCTCTGAACCTGCCCATCGAAGGAATTAAATGCTTTGAATTTACTCCAGACCCATGCAATGATGAATACTTTCATCACTTTAAATATCCTGATATGATCACCTCTCAAACTTTGAGGTCAATGAAATACTAAATTTGTGCCCTAGTAATTAACTCTTTAAACTCTGATATCATTCAGATGAATCTGTTCTATATATCACCCAAGCTCAGTATTTCAGTATTATCAGCACCATCCCACCCTGAACCATTTTTGAGAAGGCCCAGTCAAGTTCAGGACAACTATCTGCCTGCAGGCGGTAGGTAGGAATTCAGCAGCCTGTTGTGATCCCTGTGCAGCACCGGACTGTGGTCAAATCATGGGAGACGTGGCCACCCCTCAGCACCCCCCCCACCCTCCCAATCCCCATTTCCCACCTCACCCCTCCCATGGCACACCCACCAGGATCCTGGCCTGGTAGCTGTAGGCCATTTTTAATCAAGATTATTTTTGTATCTGGTCGTAGAGGTAGGGGTTTACATAGAGTCATAGACGTTTACAGCATGGAAACAGGCCCTTCAGCCCAACTTGTCCATGCCGCCCCTTTTTTTGTACACCTTCAGAAAGACCAAGTTAGGAACACTTCCATTGTGAGGTTGCTTCTCTCTTTCTCTGCAGACATGATGGCTCCCAACTCAGATGACCTCCAAAGTCATGAGCTCACTTGCTGCACTTAACAGGATGCCAAGCATAGCCATTAATAGGCCAAATCACCACAGGTGACTGTTCCTGCTATGGTGTGGGAGTAGGAACCCACAACTGATCTCGGCCCATGGACATTCATAGTTGCCCCTTCACAGTTCCTAATCCCTTACTATTAAGAAAATATTATAATTTATCATTCTTTGGTCTAAAATGTGTAACCTCACACTTTCCTCATAATGAGTTCTATCTGCTCTCGTTTTTCTTGAAGTTGAACTTAATTTGTAATTTTGTGCTCACATCTGCATTATTTACTGGGCTTACAGTGTCATCTTGAAAACCTGTATATAGAGCTTTCTCTTCTTTCATCAAAGTAATTTATTTCTTTTATTCACTTATGGGATTTGACCGTTGCTTGAGCCAACATTTATTTCCCATTCCCCAGGGTGTTTGAGAGTCAACCACATTGCTGTGGCTCTGGGGTTACATGTAGGGCCAGCCCGAGTAAGGATGGCATATTTCCTTCCCTAAAGAATAGTAGTGAACCAGATGAATTTTTACTACAATCGACAATGGTTTCATGATCATCGTTAGATTTTTAATTCCAGATTTTTTATTGAATTCATATTCCAATATCTGACATTGTGGGATTTGAACCCCGTTCTCAGAACATTATCCATAATCTCTGAACTACTAGTCCAGTGACGACAACACTGTCTCTCCCATCTGACCTGCTGGGATTTGAACCCATAACTCTAGATTTTGCCCTGGGTCTCTGAATTACTAGTCCAGTGATAATACCACTATGCCACTGCCTCCCCTATTAGATATTTATTATATAAAAACGTGGGCCCCAGTACAGATCCTCCCTAATACTATCAGCCAAATTCCACCAAGGAGGGAATGTAACCGCCCAACTATTGACCAACAATGGCTGGGATTTTCTGGCTCCACCCACCCCCAGGATCTTCCAGTCTCTCCAAAAGACTTTTGACTGATCCGGCACAACCCCAGCAGTCAAAATTCAAGCCCACGTCTTGATGTTAGCTCCAATTGCACATCCTCTCTGCTGCAGAATCTTTTGGGTCAATACAGATTGACACTGCCCCACCTACCATGTTAGTGAATTTCTCAAAAAAAAACACTTGAATTAGCCTGACATGGCTAACCTTTGACTCATCCCTATGATTTCGTTGCTCAACTCAACTCATGCTTGTCCACGTGGTTAGTCTCTGTCTCTAGTAATAACTTTGAGTAAGCACCCCACAATTGATTTAACCTGATCGGTCTATAATTACCTGCTTTCCTCCTTACGTAATGGAGTGATATTTGACTTTTCCCTATCGAGAAATACAGTGGTTTGTTCTCTAAGAGGAATGTGATGAGTGTTTGCTTTTCAAATATGTTGCCATTAGATTTTGATACATTGTTTTAACATTGTGTGTTGATTGTTCCCCCTCTTCTTGTTTAGTACCATGGATTAATATCACTGAAAGTAGAAGATGACCACACTCCTTCAATATCCAATAAAAGGGCAAAAATATTGGTTACCAGCCGTGGTCAACAGCATTTTCCTGGCAAGACAGAGCTTTCACACACTGCCAAAGTAATGACAGTGCCAGCATCACAGCATATTCCTGAAAAACAGGTTAGATTTTAGGAGAAATACAAATTACTTTGTTTTACCAGTGCTTGGTGCTAAAATTGTTGGTTTCGTTCATGAGATTGTATATGTATTGATTGACGCAGTTTTATCCATAGTTCAGAATGAGTTTGCTGATCTCAGCCTAAGGGGCATTGAGCCGTATAAGAACTGGCATAGGTTTCTCCATTCTGTTGGAATTCTTCATTGCAATTCCTTAAATTTCAGTGGATTTAGGCATGTGGTTAGGATTGAATCCTGGCTGTGATTGATGATCTCTGCCACCCTAGCATCACCACGTTTAATGTCCTACTCAAGGTAAATATCTAAAATTCTCAGCCTCACATTTAAGACCTTTGATCTTACAATCCTGAGACCTCTGCAATCTTCTGACTCCAGCCTCTCATATCTCTCCGTTGACTCTCCCAATCTTTTTTACCCCACGATCAGCAGAATCCACAAACTAGAGTCATAGAAGTTTACAGCATGGAAACAGGCCCTTTGGCCCAACTTGTCCATGCCGCCTTTTTTTTAAACCCCTAAGCTAATCCCAATTGCCCACATTTGGCCCGTATCTCTTTATACCCATTGTACCCATGTAACTATCTGAATGCTTTTTAAAAGACAAAATTGTATCTGCCTCTACTATTACCTCTGGCAGCTTGTTCCAGACACTCACCACCCTCTCTGTGAAAAATTGCCCCTCTGGACACTTTTGTATCTCTCCTCCTCTCCTTAAACTAATGCCCTCTAGTTTTAGACTCTCCTACCTTTGGGAAAAGATATTGACTTTCTAGCTGATCTGTGCCCCTCATTATTTTATAGACCTCTATAAGGTCAGTCCTCAGCCTCCTACTCTCCAGAGAAAGAAACCCCAGTCTATTCAGCCTCTCCTTATAATTCAATCTATCAAGTCCTGGTAGCATCCTAGTAATCTTTTCTGCATTCTTTCTAGTTTAATAACATCCTTTCTATAATAGGGTGACCAGAATTGCACACAGTATTCAACAAGACATCCCAATTCATGTATTCAATGTTTTGACCGATGAAACCAAGCATGCCGAATGCCTTTTTCACCACTCTGTCCACCTGTGACTCTGCTTCCAAGGAGCAATGAACACGTACCCCTAGATCTGTTTGTTCTGTAACTCTCCCAAATGCTCTACCATTAACTGA
The DNA here is from genome assembly GCF_965287045.1 of Carcharhinus amblyrhynchos. NCBI lineage: Eukaryota > Metazoa > Chordata > Chondrichthyes > Carcharhiniformes > Carcharhinidae > Carcharhinus > Carcharhinus amblyrhynchos. The sequence goes on along the minus strand of NC_137328.1, from coordinate 22,680,513 downwards.
GTAAGTCCTGCCTTGTTCAATCTACCAAAATGCATCACCTCACATTTGTCTAAATTAAACTCCATCTACCATTCGTCAGCCCATTGGCCCAATTGATCAAGATCCCGTTTCAATAGGAAATAACTTTCTTCACTTTACACTATACCACTAATCTTAATGTCATCTGCAAACTTACTAACCATGCCTCCTATAATTCTCATCCAAATCATTAATATAAATGACCAATAACAGTGGACCCAGCACTGATCCCTGAGGCACACACTACTGGTCATAGGCCTCCAGTTTGAAAAACAATCCTGCACAACTACCCTCTGGCTTCTGTCAAGAAGCTATTTTTGTATCCATTTAGGTACCTCAACCTGGGTCCTGTGAGATTAACTTTATGCAACAACCTGCCATGCAGTACCTTGTCAAATGTCTTGCTAAAGTCCATGTAGACAACATCAACTGTATTGTCCTCATCTACCTTCTCGGTTACCCCTTCAAAAAACTCAATCAAATTTGTGAGACATGATTTTCCAATCACAAAGCCATGCATGTGGTTAGGATTGAGTCCTGGCTGTGATTGATGCTGTTTGCCACCTCAGTCTTTGCCTCTCTCAATGCCTGTAGATCCTGTCTCTCAGAATACCTTCCAACAATTTACCCATCACAGATGTGAGGCTCACTGGCCTGCAGTTCCCAGGCTTTTCCTTGCAGCCTTTTTAAACAAAAGTACAACATTTGCCACTCTCCAATCTTCAGGCACCTCACCCGTGACTATCGATGATTCAAATATCTTGGCTAGGGGTCCCACAATTTCCTCCCTAGCCTCCTACAATGTCCTGAGATCCACTTCATCAGGTCCTGGGATTTATCTACCTTAATGCGCTTTAAGGTTTCCAGCACCACCTCCTCTGTAATATGTACACTCCTCAAGTCATCACTATTTCCCCAAGTTCCCTAACATCCATGCTTTTCTCAACAGTAAATACTGATGAGAAATATTCATATAGGATCTCACCCCTCTCTTGTGGATTCACACATAGATGACCTTGGCGATCCTTAAGAAGCCCTACTCTCTCCCTTGTTACTCTTTTGCCCTTTATGTATTTGTAGAAGCTCTTTGAATTCAGAGCTTCCCTGAATCTTTGGATTCAGACTTCACTGAATCACAGAAATGTTACGGTACAGAAGCAGGACATCTAGCCCATTGTGTCTGCACTAGTTCTGCTAATGAGCACCATTACTTAGTGCCATTTCCTTGCACATTTTCTATTCAAGTAATGCCCTCTTGAATGACTCAATTGAACCTGCCTCTACCACACTTCCAGGCAGTGCATTCCAGACTCAAACCACTCTCTGGTGTTTCTCACATCAGATTTTCTTCTTTTGCATCAGATTTTCTTTCTTTTGAATCTATACCTTCTTGTTCTCGACCCTTTTATGAGCAGGAACAGTTTCTCCCTATCTACTTTGTCTAGTCCATTATGATTATGAACGCATCTATCAAATCTCCTCTTAGCTTTCTCTTCTCCAAGGAGAACAGTCCCAACCTCTCCACTCTATCCTCATAATTGAAGTTTCTCATCTCTGGAACCATGTTTATAAACCTCTTCTGCACTCTCTCCAATGAGTTCACACCCTTCCTTTAGTGTGGCACCCAGAATTGTGCACAATATTCCAGCTGAGATCTAACTAGTGTCTTGTATAAATGCAATATAATCTCCTTACTATTGTACTCTGTGCCCCTATTAATAAGGCCCAGGATACTACATTAACAGCTCTCTCCACCTATCCTGCCACCTTTAATGATCTGTGCACATGTAGACATAGGACTCTCTGCTCCTGCAACCCATTAAGAATTTTACTCCTTATTTTATATTGTCTCTTCATGTTCTTACCAAAATGCATCATCTTATATTTCTTCACATAGAATTAAATCTGCCACTCTGCCAACTTGTCTATGGCCTTCTAAAATTCTGCACAGCTCTCTTCACAGTTTACAGGACTTCCAAGCTTGGTGTCATCCACAAACTATATAGGTGAATTTCACTCTCTGCTTTTGACCCTTCTTAAACCCATCTCTTTAATGATATCTTCTAATATTGTATCTTTGGATCAGCAATCATTATTGTCTGATTTAACCTCTCTGATATGCTGCAAGTAAGTGGAAATAGCTCAAGCTATTAGCCACCCATCAATCTACTCTTGATAATCAATAAAGTGATGGGAGGGATCATCAACAATGCTATCAATGGCGTTTGGTTAGCCTGCTCACAACTCAGTTTGGGTTCTGCCAGGGCCATTCAGCTCCTGAGCTCATTATTGCCTTGATTCAAACATGGATGGAAGCGTTGAATTCAAGAGGTGAGTGTGACTGGTCTTGATATCAAAGCTGCAGTTGATCAAGTGTAGCATCAATGAGCTTTAGCAAAACGGAATCAATTAGAATCACAGGAAAATTCTCTACTGGTTGGAGTCATATCTTGCACAAAAGGAATAGTAATGGTTGTTAGTGCTCAGTCACTTCATCTCCAGGGCATCCTGAATTCTTCAGGATGGTGCCCTAGGCCCAACCATTTTCAGCTGCTTTGTCAATGACCTTTCCTGCATCATAAGTCATAAGTGGGGATGTTTGCTGATGATTGCACAATGTGCAGCACCCCCGTTTGTGAATGCTCAGATTCTGGGGCAGTCCGTGTCCAAATGCATTAAGACTTGGGTAATATTCAGGCCTTGGCTACCAAGTGGCAAGTAATTTTCATGCAGAGGCTAGAAGTCCTGCGGCACATAACTCACTTCCTGACTCCCGAAAGACTATCTACCATTTACAAGGCACAAAACAAGAATATAATGGAATATTCTCCAGTTGCCTGGATGAGTGCAGTTCCAACAACACTCAAGAAGCTTGACACCATCCAGGACAAAGCAGCCCATTTGATTAGCACCCCTCCACCAACAATGTACAGTACCAACAGTGTGCACCATCCACAAGATGAACTGCAGGAACTTGCACACAATTCCGCAGACAGCACCTTCCAAATCCACAACCTTAGTATTTAGAAGGACAAGGGCAGCGGATACATGAGAACACTATCACCTGCATGTTCCCCACCGAGCTACACACTATCCTGATTTGGAAATATATCATTGTTCTTTCACTGTCGCTGGATCAAAATCATGGAACTCCCCCCTGGGGAAGTACCTATACCACTTAGACTGCAGCCAGTCAAGAATGCATCTCATCACCACCACCTCGAGAGCAATTAGGGATGGGCGTTAAATGTTGGTCTGGCCAGTGATGCCCATATCCTTTGAATGAATAAAAAGAAAGATACCTCCTACAGTTTCAATGGATGCTGACTATTGTTCTAATAGGCCCCTGTCAAAAAATGAAAACAAGCTGGCCTTATAAATTACCTCCAACTAAATTACATTTAAATGATTAGAAATCACATCATCTAAAAGCAACTGAGTCTATCCTTATGTTCTTGATTAAATTTACGTTTCTTGTCTTTAGATTTCTGTTATGCTAATAGACATATATTTCTAACTTTCTTGCTGGATGTGCTCCCAGATTCCCTGTATATCAAAGATTTTATTTTACCTGGTCAGGGGTGGCGCTGATGTATGTAGGATGTTAAGCTGTCTAAAATATTTTATATCTACTTTGCTAACTTCTTGTTCAGCTTTAATTTCATCTTAATTTCTCATTTTGAACAACATTTCAATGTTTCTGGAATAATAGGAATTCAACTCTGTGACAATGAATTGCTGTTGAATGCTGGAGAAAATTCTTCAAAAAAATTAAAATTGGATTAAAGAAGTCAACTATTTTCATCAGGGCTTTAAAGTGCATTTTAGAAGCAACCCATAATAAACAACAATGTAAAGCTCCTCGATTAGTCATGTCCTTGCCATCATCACCATTCTGCCAAGTTTTCCTTTGAAATGTCAGAATCTCCATGTATTTGGGAGAGCATTACTACCAGTGGCACCTTGATTTCCATTGAGTGGTGCTGATAATGTATTGGGGATAATGATCATTTGAGTAGTGACCAAGCTTCCAGTTTGCTTCCTTGCTCTGGGATGAGTGGGGTTAGGTGAGGTTACTGCCAGATTTTTTTAGAAGGAAGCGTTACCTTGCCAGGAAGGATACAGGTTGCCAATATTCTTGATCTCCCATCCAGTTTCATAGTTGCACAGCTGCAACTTCTGTAGAACTGCCCAATTCTCCAATTATCTCACTAATGGTATCAGCATCTACAGCTGCAATAAATCTATCCAAATATTAGAATGATGCTGCTCTCAGAACTCTTGGTGCCTTTACCGGTTGCTAAGATGAAAAATGTTCATTCTTACCCCTATAAGCACTCACTTGCAGGGACATTGAATTGGTACCCAAACTCTGACTATTTCCATCCTTTCACACGTTTTTTATTTGAAGATGCTTTCTCAAGTCAATATTTTAAGCAGGAATAGTATTTGATTTGATGATGTAGGCGATTTGATATTGTGGAATGTATTTGATGAGCAGACATCTCTCCTGCACGAAGTGAAGAGACATTGACAAGCTTTGCTTTTTTCTTTAATTTCAGGAGATAAGTGCCAGAAAATGTCCCTTTGGATGGACCTACCATGACAATCAATGTTATTATCTGAACACTAAACACAAGGCAACCTGGGCAGGAGCGGCCAGGGCCTGCAAGGAAATGTAAGACTTTGTGTGAATGCTCCTTATTAGCTTGATTGCAATTCCTGGATCGTTATGTTCAGCAGAAATTAGCACGTGATGGAATTATTTGAGCATCAAGCTCAATAATAAATCAGCACAGATATATTTGCTGGGCAAGGAAATTGCCCCTTAGTGTCTAGGGATGTATAGGTTAGAGGGATTAGTGGGTATACTGTGTAGGGATATGGGGGTAGGGCCTGGGTTGGGTTTTTGTTCAGTGCAGACTCGATGGGCTGAAGGGCCTGTTTCTGCACTGTAGGGCTCTATGATTTATGATCTATATTTGGAAAATATTCATTTGGATCATTTCATCTTAGAAAGACTCTGGATTGTGAAATAACAGTATAGTTGTGTATACCACGGTGGCACAGTGGTTAGCACTGCTGCTTCACAGCTCCAGCGACGTGGGCTTGAATCCTGGCCTTGGGTCACTGTCTGTGCAGAGTTTCTATATTCTCCCTGTGTTTTCATGGGTTTCCTCCAGGTGCTCCAGTTTCCTCCCACAGTCCAAAGATGTGCAGACTAGGTTGATTGCCCCTTAGCGTCCTGGGGTGCATAGGTTAGAGGGATTAGTGGGTAAATATGTAGGGATATGAGGTTAGGGCCTGGGTGGGATTGTGGTTGGTGCAGACTTGATGGGCCGAATGGCCTCTTTCTGCACTGTAGAATTCTACACCCATTTATCAAATCCCTGCACTAATTTTCTGATAAGCTGGGCAGCTGTTCACCTGTTGTATCCAGTTGGAGACGCAGCAGCAAAAGTGACAGATTCAATTTGCAAAGACGTGCCACCAAAGTCTTATGAGCTAGTGAACTAATTTTTATACACATTTTATGTTACAATCTACAGCTATGTTTGTCTGGGAAGTTAAATCGTATCTGCACTTTATTCCAAGAAATGGTTTTTATTGGTGATCAGAATAATGCTCCCAGTGACAGTAACCTAATTCCTAACCTCAGTGCAATTCTTTTTGCTGTCTGATTACACTCCCCCTCACTATGGCAAAGATAGCCAACTTTATAGTCCGCACATTTTACTGCAATCACTATCATCAGGAGATTTTGCCCTTCTTTTGAATTTTAATCCATACACGGTCCATGTTTGGTCTGAGCCTTAAATGTCTCCACAGGCACCATGGCAATCTTGTGAGTGTCGTTTCAAAACAGGACATGGAGTGGCTATGGGATTTCAGTGGAAGGCGTCCCTTCTGGATTGGTATGTGCATTTATTTTCTGAGCAAATTTGACAAAAAATGGGTGTTAACATTTCCTAATTTCTTGTATGAAATGTACCTGCATATTTCCTCATCATCAGCTAACTCAGACAGGGTGATGTGGGCTAATAGCTTTGCTACTTTACCATATGTTAGAGCAATTGGATGATTGCTAATGGCACAATTCCTGCAATTGATTACAGAGTCAACCCACTCCATTGTCCACTCCAGCACCCCACCATTCAATCATCAGTTTAAAAAGCTGGAGGAGGGAAATTTGCTGTGGCTCTTCAGTGGGGGGGTATTCACTTTGGCAGCTCCAGGGTATAGATGTTTCAGTAAGAGTAGGGAAGGTGGTAAAAGAGGTGAGCATTGTTAATCAAGGATTGTTTAACAGCTGCTGAAAGGCATTTCAAGGGGGATTTGCCTACTGAAGTAATATGGGCTGAAGTTAGAAATAAGAAAGGATCAGTCACGTTGTTAGGAGTTTTTTTATAGGCCCCCAAATAGTAATAGAGATGTGGATGAGGAAAGCAGATTATGGATAGGTGTGGAGGTCACAGGGTAGTTATCATGGGTGACTTTAACTTTCCAAATATTGACTGGAACCTTTATAGGTCGAATAGTTCACTTGAGACACTTTTTTTATACAGTGTGTGCAGGAGAGTTTCTTGACACAATATGTGAATAAGCTGACAAGAGCTGGGGCCACATTGGACTTGGTACTGGATAATGAACCAGGCCAAGTGTTAGATTTGTTTGTGGGAGAGCACTTTGGAGATAGTGACCACAATTCGGTGTCCTTCATTATTGCAATGGAGAGGGATAGGATCTCATGACAGGGCAAGGTTTATAATTGGGGCAGGAGTAATTATGACGCAATTTGGCAAGAATTAGGGAGCATAAGATGGGACAGAAACTGTCAGGTATGGGCACAAATAAAAAGTGGAGCTTTTCCAAGGAACAAATACTGCGTGTCCTTGATAGGTATGTCCCTGGCAGGCAGGAATGAAATGGCCGAGTGAGGGAACCATGGTTCACAAAGGAGGTTGAATGTCTTGTTAAGAGGAAAAAGGAAGCGTGTGTAAGGATGAAAAAACAAGGTTCAGTTAGGTCGCCTGAGGGTTACAATGTAGCTAGGAATGAGTTAAAGAAAGGGCTTAGGAGAGCTAGGAGGGGTCATGAGAAGTCCTTGGTGGGTTGGAAAAAAGAAAACCCCGAGGCTTTTTACTCTTATGTAAGAAATAAAAGGTCCAGGGTGAGGTTAGGGTCAGTCAAGGATAGCAGTGAGAACTTGTGCATGGAGTCAGAAGAGATAGGTGAGGTGTTGAATGAATACTTTTCTTCGGTGTTCACTAAGGAAAGGGGCCATGTTTTTGAGGATGAGTGCGTGATACAGGCTGATAGGATGGAGGAGTTAGATCTTCTGAGGTAAGATGTATTAGCAATTTTGAAAAATCTGAGGATGGATAAGTCCCCGGGGCCAGATGGGATACATCCTAGGATACTTTGGGAGGTAAGGGATGAGATTGCAGAGCCTTTAGGTTTGATCTTTGGGTCCTTACTGTCCACGAGAATAGTGCCAGAGGACTGGAAAGTGGTGAATGTTGTTCCTCTCTTCAAGAAAGGAAATAGGAATGACCCTGGTAATTATAGGCCAGTAAGTTAATGGAAAGGGTCCTGAGAGATAGGATTTATGACCATTTGGAAAGAAGCAGTTTAATCCAGGATAGTCAGCACGGTTTTGTGAAGGGTAAGTTCTGCCTCACAAATTTGATTGAATTCTTTGAGGAGGTAACTAAGTGTGTGAATGAAAGTAGAGCAGTTGATGTTGTATACATGGATTTTAGTAAGGCGTTTGATAAGGTTCCCCATGATAGGCTCATGAAGAAGATAAGGATGTGTGGGATAGAAGGAAATTTGGCTGATTGGATAAGTAACTAGCTGTCTCATAGAAGACAGAGGGTGGTGGTGGAAGGCAAATTTTCAGACTGGAGGCCAGTCACCAGCGGTGTACCACGGGTCAGTACTGGGTCCTCTGTTATTTGTGATTTTTATCAATGACTTGGAAGAAGGGGCTGAAAGGTGGGTTAGTAAGTTTGCTGATGACATCAAGATTAGTGGAGTAGTGGATGAGGTGGAGAGCTCTTGCAGGCTGCAAAGAGACATTGATAGGATGCAGAGCTGGACCGGAAAGTGGCAGATGGAGTTTTAACCCTGATAAGTGCGAGGTGATTCATTTTGTTAGGACAAACTTGAATGCAGATTACAGGGTCAAAGGCAGGGTTCTGAGAAATGTACAGGAACAGAGAGATCTTGGGGTTCATATCCACAGATCTTTGAAGGTTGCCACTCAAGTGGACAGAGCCGTGAAGAAGGCTTATAGTGTGTTAGTGTTTATTGATGTGGATGTGCTCACGTTGGGCTGGGGTAAACACAATAAAAAGTCTGACAACACCAGGTTTTAGTCCAACCGATTTATTTGATAGTAAACTCACAAGTTTAAAGTAAAACCTGGTGTTGTCAGACTTTTTAGTGTTTATGAACAGGGGGTTTGAGCTTAAGAGTCATGGGGTTATGCTGCAGTTATACAGGACCTTGGTGATACCATATTTGGAATATTGTGTGCAGTTCTGGTCACCTCACTATAAGAAGGATGTGGAAGCATTGGAGAGAGTGCAGGATGCTGCCTGGTTTGGAGAGTAGGTCTTATGAGGAAAGGTCGAGGGAGCTGGGGCTTTTCTCTTTAGAGCGGAGGAGGATGAGAGGCAACTTAGAGGTTTATGAGATGATGAGAGGGATTGATAGAGTGGTTGTGCAGAGACTATATTCTCGGGTGGATGTAGCAATTACTAGGGGGCAATAACTATAAGGTTCATGATGGGAGATATAGGAGGGATGTCCAGGGCAGATTCTTTACTCAGAGAGTGGTTGGGGTGTGGAATACACTGCCTGCTGTGATAGTGGAGTCAGACACTTTAGGATCTTTCAAGCAGCTATTGGAAGGCACATGGAACACACCAGTATGATAGTGGGATAGCTTGATCTTGGCTTCGGACTTAGCTCGGCACAACACCGAAGGGCTTGTACTGTGCTGTTCTATATTGTATGAGTATGGGTATTAATGGGATAGCGTCAGGGGCAGGGAGCAATGCCGTGGTGGGCAGTGAAATAACATCAATATGCTACCTGATAACACAAAAACTACCTGACACTATATTGATGATTTATTTCTTCATTTTTATGTAACAAACCAAATAGAAAAGTCTCTTGGAATATAGCAGCTTTGAAATTTCACAGTGATTCTTCCTTGTTCCTGCAGTACAGAAGGAGGCCATTCAGCCCATAAAGTCTGCACTGACTCCCTGAAAGAGCACTTGCTCAGGCCCATCCCACTGCAGTATTCCTGCAATCCCACGTATTTACCAAGCAAAAAGTAATTTAATCCTGTTTTAGGTCCTAAATCATGGTTGTTAGCTGTATATTCCTCTTAGCTAACAGCTTTTTTACGATGTTTATCAGCTTTTCAGGTCTTGTAGTTTGTTGCTGTCACTAGAATTCTCAAAGCATCTCATTACATGAAGCATTGTGATAACGTGATGAGCTATAAAAAAATATTCTTTCAGTATATCTGTATAATTTATGACTTTAATAACAATTGGTCGAACAGGATCTGTAAAATCTGTCAACTTTTCATTGTGAGTTACTTATTTTTGTTCAAATTCTCAGGTCTCAATGATAGGGTCAGTCCTGGTAAATGGGATTGGGCTGGAGGTGAACATGTGTCCTTCACAAATTGGAAGCGAGGCCCTCCTCCGGCTTCGAGGAAGAAAGGCAAGAACTGTGTTCTTGTGAGGAGAAGAGGAAAGTGGCAGGTTAAAAATTGCAAGCGGGGAAAGCCACATTACTACATGTGCTCCGTTCGTTAATAAATCCAAGAATATTCACATTGGGATCGATGTGTACATATTGTAGTGCTGTAATATTTATTTACAATATTTGGAAGTGCACCAATACACTTTTATGTTTCTTTGTCCATTCTTGCTGGTCATTGCATGAATCTTAATGAAACTGTGCCAGAATATATGGAAGAGTGTCCCTTCAGTTAGATGGAAGGGTTTCAGATTATCATAACTAACCATAATGTAAACTTCACGGCAATAATTAACAGTTTGAAGTTTTTCTAAATCAGATGTGACATTTACCAAGAGAACATATTTAGTATGTGTCCACGTTCAAACACTACTTTGTATTCATTTAGTCAAGACAGACTTAATTTTCTTCAGTAAAGAGAATGCTCATGGATTGTAAAATGGACAGGGTCTAAATATAGGAGTACTATTTATGGGTGCAGAATGCCTGAGCAGTGTTAACAGTCTGAATTCAAATCATGAGAATGGAGAAGCACATGATTTTGGGCTTTGAACCTCATCATAATATAGATAGTGCTAAGGTTGGAAGGAAAAAATGGAGGAGTAATGGATAAGACTTATGACTGGGATTCAGTGGTGCAGTGAGGAGGAGATTGCACAGAGGTGATCAAGGGTTAGGAGTACTTTCACAAGGAGATATTATAACAGATGACCAAATGACAATTTTAATCCAGGAAGATGGGAAAAGAGGCAGAGCTTTAAAGAGATCCTTTCAGCATGTGGGGCCTAGGCAGCTGAAAATGCAGCTTCTAATTGACTAAATAGTTTCAGGGATGCACAGAAGACCAAAACTGGGGGAATATGGAAATCGTGGAGGATTGTAGGGTGAAGGGGGTTAGAGGTTAGAGGTGGGTAGGGGCAAGCCAGGGAGGAATCTGAAAAAAAAAACAAACCTCCCAATGAAAAAAGAATGGTGCTGGGATAAAATATTTCAGTTATGATGACAAATCTGTTATCTTTGAAAAAGAAAAGGTAGAGAAGAGATTTGATAGGGCTGTTCATAACTATGAGATGTCTATACAGTGTAGATAGTGAGAAATGCTTCCTGTGGCATAAAGCATCAAACACCAGAGGACACCCGTTTAAGGTGATTGGCAAAGGGAACAATGGTGAAAAATCCTTTTCATATGAATGATTAGGATCTGGAATGCATTATCTGAGTGTGTGGTGGAGACAAGTTCAGCTGTGTTCTTTGAAACAAAGTTGGATAATTATTAAAAGAGAAAAGAAACTGAGGGATGACAGAGAAATCATGTAAGAGTAGAACTTGTTGAGTTGATCCCGAGAGCCAGCACAGACATATTAAGCTGAATGCCCTCCTTCTGCATTTTAACAATTCTGCGATTCTATGCTTCTATGATCTTGTGTGGAGTACTATTAAGATGTGGCAGATCGTAATTGCCATGCTAACCAAATCCCAAAGGAAAACTTGGAAAGCTATCACAACAATTTGCAATATATACAAGAAGATGTATGTGCCGAACTCAGGAATCACAAATTGTAATAACATTTTTGGAGATTCTAAATAGTAAATTAAACATTTATTGAGAAAAGAAAACTGAACACATAAGATTACATTTACACAATTAAAGTTGGTCATTTTTCTCACCCCCAAAAATATTCTATTTGATTTGATTGACAAATAAATACTTTCTTCGGCAACAGCCACTGTAGATACTTAAACTATAAAAAAAACTAGTAATATTACTGTTGTTATAGGAAAGATATGTCATGCACGGGTGCGCACACGCACACACAATCACATTCACACACATACACACACTATTACAACAATTTGGACACCACCTGTGACTTATTGAGACTCGTACACATTAATGTTGACCCTCTGTTATCCATCAAATATGATCATAATATCGTAGCAGGAGGTTATTCAGTATAATGAATCTGTGTTGGCTCATTTGGTAGCTAATTGGTCTCATTCCTCTGCTCGTGTCTCTGAAATTTTATTCTTTCAAATATTTATCCAATGTCTTTTTTATAGGTTGCTATTTAATCTATATTCATCACCATATTGGCAATGTATTCTTGATCCCAAACACTTGTGTAAAATTGTTTTCTTCATCTTGCCCCTGATCCTTTTGTTAATCATCCTTTATGTCCTCTTGTTATTGACCATTCAGCCATAGCAAACAGTTTCACTTCAAATGCACTTTTATATAGCATATTTCAGAACCACTAACTTCTTAAATTGCATTACAGCCAACCAAGTACACTTTTGAAAACTGGTAATAGTTGTAATTTGGGAAATGCAGTAGCCGATGACTGCTCAGCAAGCTCTCACAGTGATATGATAATGGCCACAAATAGTGTTTTTGTAATGTTAAACAAAGGATAAAGTTGGCAAATTATGATAGTATATAAAACATTGGTTAGGCCACATTTGGAATATTGTATCCAATTCTGGTCATCACACTGCCAGAAGGATGTGGAGGCTTTGAAGAAAGTACAGAAAAAATTTAGCATGATCTTGCCTGGTAGGAAAGGTATTAACTATGAGAAGAGATTGAATAAACTGGGATTGTTCTCCCTGGAAGGGGGCAACCTGATAGAAATTTATAAAATTGTGAGAGGTTTAAGCAGGGTGAACAGTTGGAAGCTTTTTCCTAGGTCCGAGATGACAATTACAAGGGGCACAAATTCAACGTAAGGGGGGAAAGGTTCAGTGGAGATTGCAGGGGACGTTTTTCATACAGATGGTGGTGGGGGCCTGGAATGCATTGCCAAGTGAGATGATTGAGGCAGTTATGTTAGCCACATTCAAGACTTATCTTGATAGACATATGAACAAACAGGGAAAAGAGGGATATAAGCGCTTGGTCTAGGTAGATAAACGTGATCGGCACAGGCTTGGAAGGCTGAAGGGCCTGTTCCTGTGCTGTATTGTTCTTTGTTGAACACTGGAAAGATTCAACTGCTTTTCTTTAAAATAGTCCCACGTGATATGATACATTCACATCAGAGGGCAGTTAGTTCCTCGTCTTCAACTTAACATCTCAACTGGAATACAATGGCTTTACCACTGCTGTACTGAGTGTTGGTCTTGATTTGTGCTTACATTCTGGAGTGGTACTTGAGCGAAAACCTTCTATTACAGAGGTGAATGTACAACCAACCGAGTCACTGTTGACACTCTAACTAAACTCTTCATAATTTTAAACATCTCTATCACATTTTCTCATTATCTTCCCTGCTCTATGAGAAAAGCCCCAACATCTCCATCTATCCACAACACTATAAATCTATTTCTAAAACCAAAATTTCATCTGCACCCTCTTCGAGGCTCTTGTATCTTTCACATATTCATTGCAATTCATTTGGCTGCATATCTGACCCTGTAGAGCTTTGAGAGCTCAAAGGACATGAGGTCTTGAGTTGACCCAGAAAGCCTGATGTACCTCAATTAGGAAGTATCATCTATATAAGACCGGTCCATTTATCACAGCACCACAGCCATTCTATGCATCTTTCTATTTGAAAGGAAAATCAAAATGACTACTACTGAATTATACTTTTCCAAGATCTGATTCCCAGTATTCCATTCTGTATCAAGGAAGAAATTCAAAGGAAGGAGAATAAACTTAAAAGCAAACTTCAAACTGTTAATGATTGGTCGTAATTGTTCTTATTTTCATAAAGGGTGTCTGAGCCCAAGAGCTATTGGCACATTTGCTCTAGGACAACATTGAAATGAAAAACTCTACAATGTGATTTTACAGGGCAGAATGAGACCAGTAATAATGTGTCACTATTAATTTCCATTGGTTCCAAGGAAGCAGCAAAAAGTAGGACATTTTTATTTTGATTTCAAGAAATTTGTGATATTCTATAATATGTTTATTTCACCACAGCACTGAGTTTTAAATCAACATTAGACTTAATTCTTAGTTCTATTCTATGCACTATGTATTTACCTGCTATAATAAGGCAACATTGGCTTTGATCACCTGTGAATAGTAATTACACCTTTCCATTCTGGTCACATGCCTTTTAAGTGGAATCTTTTAAAGTAATTTCTTCAGTAACTGACATATGTAATAGAATCCCTTACATTTCTGAACAGCATTTAATGTAGTACTCTGCAGATTTCGATGAAGTAGTAATTTTGTGAAAGACAGTATTTCACCTATTTTAAACTAAATGCATCAGGAAGTTATGTTTCTCAAATCTCCATCACGACCTTATTTTTACACATTCATAGTTATAATACATGTAAGAATAACTCATTATTGCTTAACTCTGAGCTTCGTTATTACTAGACACTGGAGGGCGATTCTATAATCTACACTCAACACTAGGAGGCCCTATTCAAAGGGACTGCATCTTGGAAACTTGGGTGTGCAGCATGTTATGTTTTGTGTATTAATTTTAATAAACAGTAAACCAGATGCTGTGAGAAGCATACAGTTTGACAATGCAAACTCTTGGTTGCACAAGGATTAGATCACAGAATCACACTTGCATTTAAAGGGAATAAAATAAACTTAAAATGAAATAAAATAAAATAAACTTAAATTGACTCATTAGGGATAAATAGGCTTATTGTGCTATGTTATGCAACTGTATGTATATGATGCAATAATTTTAATTAAATTTCAATACATTGATTGCACCCTCCAAGGTCATAAAATTCAATCAGTATCCAAATTGTAAGTGGATATATCTACCTACTTAAGAGCTAATCTTATAGATAACAATGATATATTTTAAACCTAAAAAGAAACTTGTTTTATTCGTCCTGAATCTGAAAAGTGTTCATATATAACAGATTTCTGATTTCTAAGCTGCTGGCACTTGGAAATCAAGCTACAATAGCTTGTCTAATGTCTGTTAACAAATGTGTTTAATAGCTAATGTAAACCATTCAGAGGAACAAGAAACACAACAATGAGACACTTCTCATCCTATCCAGAGCTTTGTTATGAATGGAAAATGAAAACACAGCAGACAGCACTTAAAAGGATAGTCTGTTAACAATTTGCAACTATCTTCAGGCAGAAGTGCTGAGTGGAGATCAATCTTAATCTACTCCAATGTTATGCAGCATCACTAATGCTAGCCTTCAGCAAATTGCATTCACTCTGCGTGATATCAACAAATGGTTGAAGGATCTTGACAATATTCCAGCAATCGTACCGAAGACTTGTGCTCCAGAACTTTCCGCATCCCTAGACAAGCTGTTCCAATACACCTACAACATCGTTGTCTACCCACCAATGAGGAAAATTTCCCACATACATCATGTACACAAAAAACAGAAAATCCAACTTGGGCAGTTAAAGCCCCATCAGTCAGCTCTCAATCATCGATAAACTGATAGGAGGGATCATAAACAGTCCTTATTCCTTCATGGGATGTGAACATTGCTGGCAATGGCAGCATTTGTTTCTCATTCCTAATTGCCCTTGAACTGAGTGGCTTGCCATTGTTATGGGATCTGGAGTCACTTGTAGGCCAGACTAGGTGGAGATGGCAGATTTCTTTCCGTAAAGGACATTAGTGAACCAGATGGATTTCAACAGCAATCAATGACAGTTTAATGATCATTGTTCCTGAGACTAGCTTTCAATTCTTGATTTTATAATTGAATTTAAATTCCACCAACTGCTGTGAAAAGTCTGTACACCATCTACAAGGCACAAGTTGGGTGTGATGCAATGCCCTCCCCTTGCCTGGATCAGTGCAAGCTCCAACAACACTCAAAGCTCAACATCATCCAGGACAAAGCATCTCTTCCACTAACATTCAATCCCTCCACTACCGACACACAGTGGCAACAATGTGTGCCATCTACAAGATGCACTGCAGGAACTCACCAAGACTCCACAGACAACACTCTCCAAGTCACAACTACTACTATTTAGGCAGACAAGTGTAGCAGATGCATGGGCGTACCACTACCTGCAAATTCCCCATCAAACCACTCTCATTCCTAACTTGGGAATACTTCATCGTTCCTTCATTGTCTGAGTCAAAGACATGCAACTCCCTTCCTATTGCACTGTAGCTACATTTACATCACATGAACTGTAGCAATTCAAGAAGACAGCTCACCACTACCTTCTCGAGCAGTTCGGGGTGGGCAATAAATGCTGGCGTAGCCCACATCCCACGAACATGAATGTTTTCCAAAATAGGTGGTTCTCTTCATTGAATGCTGTTCTGACAAGGTTAATGTTTAGGGCAGACCCTATCATTTTCTGAAAGAAAAGAGTGTGCATTTACGTCTTTAAGACCTGCACTTGGTAGTATATGAGAACAGTATAAATGAAAACGGTGTTTCGAATAGAACCCACCTGTCTTTGATTCAATTAAAGTTAAAACCATGCTGGCCTGTAACAGGCTTATGCGTCAGAATTCTAATACCTCGCCAGTCACGGAATCAAGGCGGGCGAGGGACAGACAACAGAAATGTCTGTTGATGTTGAGCAGGAATTTCCGGTCTCACTGGAGTGAGGCCATAATATTCCACACGATTTCCACCCCCAGCAGAATTTTCTTCTTTGCTCTGTTCAAACACATTAAGATGGAATTATATTCCTAACCATTACGTTGTTATGATCTGCAAGTGCACTGCCTGAAAGAGTGCACTAAGCAAATTTTATTGTAACTTTCAAAAATGAATTGAATAAATATTTGAAAAGGAAAAATTATAGACTGTGAAACTGGGGAGTGGGACTAACTGGCATAGATGGTCTGAATGACCACTTTCCATGCTGCATGAATCTATGAACTACTTGACTGCATTCTTCCAGCAGTTTCTGGCAGTCAATGCATTATGGATGATTGCCAGCGAAGGGAACTAAGTTTGTGTAGGCGTAAATACATACAAGCAATTAGACTGACATATTTATTTGTTACTGTGATTTGTAGTTGAAAGGCAGAATGTTTTTCCAAGGCTTCCCGTTTTGGCATCAAGCTGTTATGCATTCCCATCTCGTCAATAGTTGGTGTTAATGCCAAAAGTACACTCCAACCAACAGTAGCTATACAGGCATTAGCAATAGGATTTAAGTTTTGATAAGGGAAAATGATTCTCAAAACTGTTTTCTCAGGGTGTCTGTTCTCTGACCACAGTAAGTGTCTATGTTATGTTAACACTCAACATTTTTCAAGCAAAATTGGTTTAGTCTTGATGCTAATTGCAAATGAACCTGTCATGTTTTTATTATTACAATTGTAATATTATAATCTATATTCTATCAGCTATATTTAAATAAAAAATAATTTTATATCGTCTTTCTGAGGTGAGACAGTTTTGTTGAATCTGTCACTGACCATACATAGAGAAATTTAGGATATTAGGTGGGGATACTTGAATTTTTAATGTAACAAACAAGCTAAAATAAACATAGATCAAGTATTAATGAACAGGCAAACTAAAGAAAAGGTTGGGTTTCACAGTGACAGTGATTTGCACTGCTGCCTTGCAGCATCAGTGACAATTCTGGCTTTGGGTGACTGTGTGGAGTTTGCATATTCTTTTTGACAGCATGAGGTTTCTCCAGATGCTCTAGTTTCCTCCCATAATCCAAAGATGTGCAGGTTAGATTGATTGGCCATGCTAAGCTGCCCCTTTGTGACAGGGGATTAGTAGGGTAAATATGTTGGGTTATGAGGATAGGGGCTGGGATTGTTGTTGGCGCAAGTCAATGGGCCGAATGGCCACCTTCTGCACTGTAGGGATTCTATGATTCTAATCTATAATATACTAATAAACACAACTGGAATATATCTTAAGAAAGGCTTTTGTAAAGTCATTCATGGGATTGAATATTGTAGCTGTGTCCATGGTAAAACTAGAAAGAAGATGAACACAAGAAATAAGACTGGAGTAGACCATTTCAGCCTTCTCCATTAATCAGCATAATCATGGCTGACCTTGGACTTAAGCTGCACTTCCTTCCCCATTCCCCATATATTATATATTACCTGTCTATCCCAGCCTTAACTGTATTTAATGATGGAGCATCCACAACCTTCTGAGTGAAGAAATTTACCCTCAACGCAGTCCTAAATGATTGGCCCCTGCGCTTTATATTCAGAGCAAACAATCTCTCAGTATCTACTCTATTGAAGCATTATGTTTCAATTAGATCACTCTACTAAACTCCAAAGAAAACAAACCCAGCTTGTTCAGTCTCTCATCAAAGACCAACCCCCTCCTCCCGGGGCCAATTTAATGAACTTTTGCTGTGTCGCCTCCAGTGCGAATATATCTTGTCTTAAATGTGGAGGCCAAGACTGTGCACAGTCCTCCAGATG
The DNA here is from genome assembly GCF_965287045.1 of Carcharhinus amblyrhynchos. NCBI lineage: Eukaryota > Metazoa > Chordata > Chondrichthyes > Carcharhiniformes > Carcharhinidae > Carcharhinus > Carcharhinus amblyrhynchos. The sequence continues at coordinate 22,662,367 of NC_137328.1, read as the reverse complement.
TGGTCTTGCCAAAGCCCAGTACAACTCTAGCAAGGCACTTTTCTTCCTTATTCCAATCCATCCCCTTGTAACAAAGGTCAACGTACTTCTCCTAATTGCTTGCTGTATCTGTATGTTAACTTACTGTTTTGAACATCAATATTTACATGTTCCTCACCTTTTAAAAAATACTCAGCGCTTCTATTTTTTCGATCAAAGTGAATAACTTCACACTTCCCTACATTAATAAGTCAAATAAAATCAAATTCAAATAAAATTAGAATCCAACTGCCATCTTGTTGTCCACTTAATTTTGCTATACCTCTTTGTAGCCTTTCTCCATCCTCCCCACAGATTACATTTCCACCTAGCTTTGTATCAATTTAGATACATTACATTCTGTCTCGTAATTATTAATAGAGATTGTAAATAGCTGAGGCCCCAACATTGACCCTTCTGGTACTTCCCTATTCACTACCTGTCAACTTGAAAAAGTCCTATTCACATTCGTTCTATCAGTTAACCAATCCTCTACCTATGATAATATATTACCTCCAACTCCATCCGCACTTACTTTGCCTTATCAAAGGCTTTTGGAAATCCAGCTACACTACATTTACTGTTCCCCTTTATCTAGCTTTCTAGTTACATGCTCAAGAAAACTCTAATAAATTTGTTAAACAGGATTTTCTTTTAGTACAAGGGCGGCACGGCACCACAGTGGTTAGCACTGCTGCTTTACAGCTCCAGGGACCTGGGATCGATTCCCAGCTTGGGTCACTGTCTGGGTGGAGTTTGCACATTCTCCTCGTGTCTGCATGGGATTCCTCCAGGTGCTCTGGTTTCCTCCACAGTCCAAAGATGTGCAGGTTAGATTGATTGGCCATGCCCCTTAGTGTCCTGAGATGCATAGATTAGCAGGTAAAATATGTAGGGATATTGAGGTAGGGCCTGGGTGGAATTGTGGTTGGTGCAGACTTGATGGGCCAAATGGCCTCTTTCTGCACTGTAGGGTTTCAATGATTTCTATGATGAACTTGAGTCAAAGTGAAAGACAAAAGTATAGAGATGTTTGTGAGGCTCATGAACAGCACAAATACTGGTATGGACCTGTTGGGCCAAATGGTCTATATGAGTGCTGTAAATATTTTGTAACTTTGGAATGCAAAAGATGCCCACAAACAATGGTTGAGGAAAAACTGGGAGTGAGGAAGTGGAGGAACTGAAGGTGAAAAGATTTGCTGACAGGTGGAGCTTTCGTTTGACCAATAACTGAAAACAACTTACTTGAATTGTACCAATGATAGCAATCAGAATCTGCTTATGAACAAACGAATGTAATAAGTTATGGATAGTACATATGCAATTGGTAATAATAAATGTGTCATGCCCCAATATCTTTTTGTAGCCCAGGGCGATTCCATAACTCACAGATACGCTGATATTCCTCTGGAAACAAAAGCCAGAATCTCCCTCCACCGCACAGAACTCCGAGCCGTTGTCATCTACAGGCTTACTTGATCTCCCTGGTTCCTTGATTCAGGATCTATGTAAAGGTAACAACAACAAAATGGAAATCCAAGTCAGAATTTATTGTATTTAGGCTTCACAGAGCAAAAGCAAGTGGCATTAACCTGAACCAAACCGAGGGGTCATGAAAAAGGCAGTGGCCCTTTAAGGCACCCCTAAAGTGCCTGGGTTCAGATTCTACCATCTCATTCTGGACTGCAACAGTCTATGCTGACTGACTGACAAGCAACAGCAAAGGCACCAGAATGGGAGCAGAAAGTTGCCATTCTCAAAGGACTGCAGGATTATATTCACTGCCACTGCCATTCTCCTGGGAATGATTCCTCAACAATCCTAACAATACTTTGGAGAACAGATTGATGAACTGTTGTCATTCAGTGTTTGGGGAACTTCTCTTTGGAACATTTTCCTAAATTCAGCTGAGTGGCAACATTTCTTGGAGCCCCAGGGGATGTCACCAATCTGAAGGTTTTTGTGTCGCTGCAGCCAGCAGCAGCAATCATTCAGATAATCAGGCAGGAGAAAGGGTAATGTCTCTGCCACCTCACTAGAGGTCCTACAAATGAATAACAAAAGAAAACCTCCATCAAACTTCTAGGAACCACCATGATGAAGGATCTGGCCAATGTAACAGCACAAACTGTTTCTATCACAGCTTTAAATGCTGCAGAGGAGACTCGGACTGCAACTTTATCAGTCCAGTACATTGCCACTCTTAATCTTGATACCAATATTTCTATAAGCTTCCAAGATATCTCAGTCCATCAATCTGTTCTCCAAAATATCGTTAGGATTGTTGAGGAATCGTTCCCAGGAGAATGGCAGTGGCTGCATTGAATATAATCTTGCTGTCCTTTCAGAATGGCAGCTTTCTGCTCCCATCCTAGTGTCTTTGCTGTTGCTTGTCAGTCAATCAGCGTAGTCTGCTGCAGTCCAGAAAGAGATGATACAGTCTGAATCCAAGCAACTTAGGCCTAGAGATACTTGGGACCGTGAACCTAAACTATTTGTAATGTCTTCAATTAAAGTTTGGTAACTTTCTGACATTCATGCAATGGTGAATGAAGAAGCAACTCACTGGACAACTATCATTGGTGAAAGCATATGGAAAACAGGAAATGGGGAATGAACAAGGTTGGATTTTTTTTGTAATGATTTAATTTATTCAATTTGATTGGATTGTGCATTTTCTGCTGCGTATTGCAGAGTTCTTTCAGGGTAGTCCGGATGGCAGAATTGTTGCATGAGAATAACTAGTGTGTTATATAATTCTTTGGCCCAAATCTTCCAGGCGGTGGCAATCATGATTGTATTGCACCGTACTAGAGCTCTGCTCCCAACTGTTCCAGAAATGCGGGGTACACCTGACAGCAAAGAGAGGGGAAGAAAAAGCTCTGGCTGGTAGAAGTAGGGAAAATTCCAAGATATTCTGTAAGTATATCAACGGGAACAGGAAAACCATGGAAAGAGTAGAGTTCATTGAGAATCAAGGGGGCAATCAGTATATTTGGTTTCATTGGTCAGAACGTTGAATACAGGAGTTAGGACGTCTTGTTGAAGTTGTACATTGGTAAGACCACACTTGGAATACAGTGTACAGTTCTGGTCCCTATTTCAGAAAGGATTTTATTAAACTAGAAAGAGTGCAGAAGAGATTTACTAAGATGCTACCAGGACTTGATAGTTTGAGTTATGAGGAGAGACTTGATAGACTGGGACTAGAACGTTGAGGGGTGATCTTATAGAGGTCTATAAAATAATGAGGGGCATAGACAAATTAGAAAGTCAATATCTTTTTCCAAAAATAGGGGAGTCTAAAACTAGAGGGCATAGGTTTAAGGTGAGAGGGGAGAGATACAAAAGTGTCCAGAGGGGCAATTTTTTCATGCAGAGTGTGGTGGAACAAGCTTCCAGAGGTAGTAGTTGAGGCGGGCACAATTTTGTCTTTTAAAAAGCGTTTAGACAGTTACATGGGTAAATTGGGTATAGAGGGATTATGGGCCAAATATGGGCAATTGGGACTAGCTTAGGGGTTTAAAAAAGAAGCGCATGGACAAGTTGGCACCTCTGTGACTCTAGCTACAAACAGTTTAACCCATTTTTTCTAAGAGCCAAGTGCATAAGATTGAGAATAAAACTCACCCAAGAAACAGGTCTGCAAATTTCCATTTTCACACAAGCTGGACACTTAGAATTTTTCTCATAAAATTCCATCCATAGAATCTCCACAGTGCAGAAGAGGCTATTCAGCCCCTCAAGTCTGTACTCACTCACTGGCAAAGTTACTTACACAGGCCTTCTCCTCTGCCCTATCCCTATAACCGCACACATTTCCCATGGCTAATCCATCTAACCTATATATCTTGGAACACTGAGGGACAATTTACCGTTGCAAATCTACCTAACCTGCGCATCTTTGGGTGTGGGGGAGCTCTTAAAATTTCATAGCATTCAAGGCTTTGGGCCACTTGCTGGGAAGAGAGATTAGCATAGATTTAGCGTAGTTTTATCAGTGTGCACTCAATGGGCTGAAGGGCATCATCTGTACTGTATGACTCTCTGACTAAAAGAAACTGGAATTGCATGACATGTTTCCAGCTTGCCAAATCTAGCATGTTAATGACAGCTACAGTGCTACCTGTGACACCAATAAAAACATATGGACTGTAACATGTTGAATTGGTGCAACTGGAGCAGGATAAAGCGCAGGGTGAATAAAATACATGTCAAAAAGTGCGGCTATCAATCAACAGCAGAATTCCAAAATGACAAATTGTGTCCCATAACTTCTTACTAATTTCACATTTTTTATTGTCGTGTTTCAAATGCTCATTAGCTTGTACACTTTTTGATTTGGATTAACAGTTGCGCTTGTGAAAGTGAGTCATGTCAGTTAGTGGGTCATGGAATATTTTTGTTGTCAACCATCTGTTTCCTTGACCAGAGGGGTCACTTGTTGAGTAGGCTGCCTGTTTTCTTTTAATAGAAACCAGACATCAATTAAAATCTCAATTATTTTTAGTTTTCCAACAGATTTCTTTTCGGAGAGTATGACAGAATCTGGAGTAAAATGTGAAAACATGGGGTGATATGGAATACTGCAACCAGTGTTACACTGAAACTCCGTGAACATATAAAACTTCGAAAAGGTAAAAAGAAGAAAATAAAGTCCAAATATTTGTGATTTTTAATCAGGGACTTAGCTCCAGAAACATACAAGGCTGGATTATTGAATTTGGCCCACAGTCGGGGTTCTCCCATCCCGCTGCAGTGAATGGAGTATTTGACTGAGCACCAAATTTTCCATTCTCGTTGGCAGCGTGAATGGGCAGAGAATTCTGGCCACTGAAACAACTGCACAATGTCAAAACAAAGAATAGTAAGAACTAAACACAGGGAGGAGGAACAATCTGAAGTAGAGCAAGAGGTAGAGGCTGTGGCTGTAAAATTGTGACTAAAGGAAGAGAGTGAATTTCCTGTTGTCTTTCCAACATGTCACGCCATTTTACCAGTATTGTGGAAGGTGTCATTGGCTCAACCACTCCAGGCCACTTAAATGCACAATTAAAAGCCTCTTCCTGTTGCCAATGGTTGGCCTGCACTCATTGAGTCATAGAGCCCTGAAAAAGGCCCTTATGCCCATCATGTCTGTGCTAGTCAAAGACAAATCACCTAACGATCCCATTTTCCAGCACTTGGTCTGTAGCCTTGAATGGCTTGGCATCCCAAGTCTAAATACTTTTTAAATGTTATGGAGTCTCTGTCTCCGCCATACTTTTAGGCAGTGAGTTCCAGACTCCCACCACCCTGAGAAAGATTTCCCTCACATTCCCTCTAAATCTCCTGCCTTTACCTTAGCTTTATGTCCTTTAGTCATTGACCTCCACCAAGAGGAACAGTTTCTTCCTTTCTATGCCCCTCATAATTTTATATATCTCAATTGTTTCTCAGTCTCCTCTATTCCAAGGAAAACAACCCTAATCTATCCAATCCCTTTTCATAAGTGAAACTCTCCAGCCCAGCCAACATCTTGGTAAAGCTCTGCACCCTTTCCTGTGCTATCACATCCCTCTAAAATGTGGATTTCAGAACTGCACACAGTGCTCCAGCACAAGCCTAACCAATATTTTATATAGTTCCAGCATAATCTCCCTACTTTTAAACTCCATGTCTTGGCTTATAAAAGCGAGTATACCATATGCCTTTTTAACCACTTTATTTGCTGCTACCTTAAGGGACTAGTTACATGCATACCAAGGTTCCTCAAGGAGACTGCCTGGTGAACCGTGTCCACTTCCTACTACCTCAGAGAGGGCTCCAATTTGGCCATTCTGTGCCTAAAGAGCAGGGCCTACCCAATGTCAATGGCTGCTCTCCTGTAATCACCCTAGCCCTCACCATACCACTTGCCTCCCTGAGCCTGCCTGACTGGTACCTGTGCCTCCAGACCTCACTTATCTGTTTTGAACTTGGAAATATATCACCATTCCTTCACTGTGGGAAGATCAAAATCCTGGAACTTCCTCCCTATCAGTACTATGGCTTTACCTACACCACAGGACTGTAGTGGTTCGAGTCAGCAGCTTACCACCACCTTCTCAAAGGCAATTAGGGATGGGCTATAAATGCTGGCCTAGCCAGTGAGACACACGTCCCGAAAATTAATTTTTAAAAGTAGCATATGCTATTTCCAAACACAGTCCCAGCAATACCTGTGACTCCTGGTAGCACTACTGAAACCACTGAACTGCCAGCCCTGTGATTGAACGGTGCTTCCTGGGGGATGGCAGGCCAAGTTTTAAAGGGTTGGCTACCCTGGCAGCAGTTAATTATGTGTGTGACCCCTGAGTGGTGGGATTATCTAAGGTTTCCTGACCTGTCACCAGGACCTCTGCCACGATGGCAAAACTCACTCTGTATAAAATACAGAGATCCAGACAACAAATTGTTCCATATAACTTCAAATTCATGTCTCATTTGTTTTGCAGTTTTACACATTCTCGTTATCAGATTTTATTTCTATTGATAATTGTGCTCTTGAAAGTGAGTCACATTAATACAATATAAAAACTAAACACTGACATAGAGCTAGAGGCACAGTCACTCAAAGTTTCAGCAGTAGTACAGTGGCTACCACTCATATCTCAGAGTCAGAAGGTTGTGGTTACATGGATCCATTCCAGAGACATGAGCACAAATATCTCGGCTGATACATTCAGGGCAGTACTGAGGCTATCTTTATTGTTGAGGTTCTGTCTCCTGAATTGCAGGATAGAAAAGATCCCTTGGCACCATTTGATGAAGAGCAGGGGATTAGTCTCAGTTTCCTGGCCAATATTTACCCCTCATGCAATATCACTAAAACAGATAATTGAGTCACTATCATATTGCTCTCTGAAGGAACCCGCTGATCACTAATTGGCACTTGTACTTCCCACATGACAACAGTGACCTCACTTTAAAAAGTGCTGAGTGGCTATGAAGGGTTGTCAGACATCCTGAAACCATGAAAGGCATTACATCAACGCCAGCTTTACTTCTTTCGAAAATAGACAATCTCTCAGAGAAACTCATGGCAAAGAGGCAGAGGCCAGGAAGAGCCACAAGAGACTACTCAATTAAATGTACTCACTAGATGAGATAGAGACTTAGTCTGTACAGTAGTTCAAAATGGGGGCAGGTTAGTCTCCACAATGAACGTTCAAAGCAAACAAAAAACCTGCTGTGTGTTTAATCTATAAAGAAAACAAAAAACTTGGGACATTTCAAACTGACTTCATTTAGGAGATTTATTGTAAGAAGCATGGCTCCCAACAAGGATCCATAATGACCAGGTAATCTATTTTACTGGTGTTGGTTGGGGGATAAATATTGTCTGGGTGACTGGAGAGAACTCACTACTTCTTTGGTGCTGCAAAACCATTTATATCCGCCGAGAAAGCAGGTCTGACTTTAGTTTCAATTTCCCATCCAAAAGACAATGGCCAGAATCTTACCAACATTCACGCTGGTGGGATTTTCCCATTCCGTCTCAGTGAAAGGCGCTTTGGCTGGCTGCCAGATTCTCCGACCTCACTGCAGCAGGACTGTGGTATGAACGGCCGGTAAGATCGCACCCGGCAGCACAGAATTCCCTCAACGACTGCAGTGAAGTAGCAGTTTAGAATATGTGGTCAATTTTCTGGAATGTGTCATGAATAGGACTTGAAAGCTGGGATCAATCTCAATTTTAAAATTAACAATTGATCTGGTATCAGTGCCATTCACAGAAAAATGTTGTAAACTCCTCCACTTGATGTGTGTGAAGAAGTGTTTCCTAATTTCACTCCTGAAATGGCTGGCTCCAATTTTTAGACTATGCATTGAATAGAAATAGTTTCCCTCTGCTCCTTAATATCTTGAAACTTAATAAAATCATTTTTAACATTTTAAATTCCACCTCAGTTTGTTTAATCACAACTTATAGTTTAACATTGGGATTCTAGGCATAATTTTGATAAACTTACATTGCATTCCCTTCAAGACCATTATATCTTTCCCAAGGTGTGATGCCTAGAATTGCCAACAGTACTGTGTTAATGTGTGGCCTAACTCAGGCTTTGTATAGGTGAAATATGACTTTACTGCCATCAGATGTAAAAGAATCATTCCATTAGTCTTTCTGATTATGTTATGTACCTATTCATAATGTTGTAAGGGCCAATATAACTGGATAGACAGTCTACTTAAACTTTCATTGTTTCAAGCTTTTCACGAGTTAGGAAGTAATTTGTTCAATCCTTTTTAAGTCCAAAATAGATAGCCTTACATTTATCAAAATCAAAATCCATTTGTCACCGTTTTGCTCATTCACTTAGCCTGTCACTATCTCTTGGTAATTTTACATGACTTTCTATATTTGTGTCATCAGTAAATTTGGGTCACATAGGATAAAGAGTAGAGAAACAGGCCATTCAGCCCAACCACTTCAGACTGACCTTTATGTCTCTCTTCAGGCTCCTCACATCTTTACTCATCTAATTCTATCAGCATTATCCATGATTTCCTTCTCCTTCATATGCTTATCTTACATGGTTCTCAACCATTCCCTGTGGTAGTGAGTTCCACATTCTCATCGCTCTCTGGATAGCGAGTTCCTTTGCTAATTTTCCCATTTAATTTACTGGTGACTATCATATTGTTGGCCTTTAGTATGTTCTCCCCCACAAGTGAAAACGTGGACAGAATTTTAACTGCTAAAGAGAGCTAGGTCCAGTGCGATCAGGGAGTTAAACTTCTGGAAAAATGGCATCACATCAGAAGCCCGTACACTTCTGGGTGAGTATGAAGGTGGGCAGGGAACCCCCATGGAGCTGTTGTCAAGTCATCACACTATTCAAACAAGCAATTACCTTTCACTCGAATCTAGCATTCTGTCTTCAATCACAAGTGTACTGATTTTCTGAGCCATCTGTAACTCACCAGAGCTAACCTGGCGGGAGAACAAAGGAGATTGCTTCTCCTGTGAAACTGGCAGGTTGGGAAGCCTTCAAACAAAATGGTGATCTCCAGCTGTGCCTAAATGAGAATCTGATGATCACAGAATTTCTATGGGTGTACCCTAACAGCTTGATAGGAGATTTCCTTAACAGGTAACTTCTTGAAAGTCACTTCGCCTGTATTACACTTCACTCACCTTGTTCTGCAGTTCCCTATTTTCAGCCTTTACCATGACATGGGAGCTGCTTCTGCAGCTCTGCTTGAACCTCACTGAGGAGCAAGAGAATAGCATGATGGCACAATGATTAGCACTGCTGCCTCACAATGTTAGAGACCTGGATTTGATTCTGACCTTGGATGTCTGTGTGGAGTTTGCACTTTTTCCCTGTTTCTGTGTGGGTTTCCTCCGGGTGCTCCAGTTTCCTCCCACACGCCACAAAAATGTGCAGGTTAGAAAGGAGACAGAGCCTATTCCTCTGATCCTGCCATAAACACAGAGTCAAACAGCAGAGTTCAGGATGATAAAAGCAGCAGGAGACAACAGGAGTTCAGGACCCTAAAATTCTCTTTGCTTTCCTAATTTATTTGTAAAAATTTCATCCCTGAGCCATCTATTCTTTTCTAGGCTTTCTGCAATTAACATATTTTAATATCTGCTCTTCCCATTTTGCAATATCCTACTCTGTGTACCCTTTGACACCCAAGGATTTGGAAGTTTGCCTTTGCCTATATGGGAACATATTTCCTCTGAAAATATATTTCTTATCTCCTAATGTTAATTTACACTCAGGTAGTAACTTGGACTTCATGGCTTGGAAGAGGGAGTAAGTGGTGTGATCAGCAAATTTGCAGATGACACTAAGATGGCTGGATTGGCGGGCAGTGAGGTGTGGTAACTGGCAATACAATGGGATATAGATAGGCTGGTATATTGGGCAGATACATGGCAAATGGAGTTTAATCCTGATAAATGTGAGATGATGCATTTTGGCCGAAATAATGTAGGGGGGAGTTATATGATAAAGGGTAGACCTATAAAGAGTATAGAAACGCAGTGGGACCTGGGTGTGCAAGTGCACAAGTCTTTGAAGGTGGCAGTACAAGTGGAGAAGGCTGTGAAGAAAGCTTATGGTATGTTAGCCTTTATAGGAAGGGGTATAGAATATAAGAGCTGGAGTCTAATGTTGCAGTTGTATAGAACGTTGGTTAGGCCGCATTTGGAGTACTGCGTCCAGTTCTGGTCACCTTACTACCGGAAAGACATGGAAACCCTGGAGAGAGTGCAGAGGAAGTTTACCGGGAAGCTGCCTGGTATGGAAGGACTGGGGTATGAGGAAAGATTGAGCAAATTGGGGCTGTTTTCCCTTGAAAGAAGGCAACTGAGGGGAGATCTAATAGAGGTGTATAAGGTTAAGAAGGGTATAGATAGAGTAAACAGTGGGAAGCTTTTTCCTATGTTAGAAACGCACATTACGAGGGGCCACGGGCTTAGGGTGAGGGGGTGAGGTATAACACGGATGTTAGAGGGAGGTTTTTCACACAGATGGTAGTGGGGGTATGGAATGCTCTGCCAAGCAAGGTGGTGGAGGCAGGCATGCTGGATTTGTTTAAGAGTTACTTAGACAGGCACATGAGTGGGTTGGAGATGGAGGGATATAGGAGATTGTTTTAAATAAGGTTCAGTAGCCTTGGGACGTCCCTGGTAACATATAAGGATGTGGATGAAACTAATGTTTTTCCCTTTTAATCCACAGGTGCTTCAGTCCGCCTTGTTGTCCAGCGAGGGGCATACACGCGATGGGTTGTACAAGGGTTGCTCTTGGTTGTTTCGAGAGTAGCCTAGTACTTCATGTCGTTAGTGTACGCTTAAACTGGACCAGATGCTGGGCAACACGACAGCTCAGTGACTATCACTGTTTGCTGTGCAGATACATGGATTTGGGCCGGTGTCTGTGGGAGTTTGCGCATTCTCCCCGTGCTTACGTGGGTTTTCTCCGGGTGCTCCGGTTTCTTCCCACACCCCAAAGTTGTGCTATTAGGCTGATTGGTGTCATAAATTGTCCCTAAATTAGTTTTCCCTCAATGTGGAATGCCATAAGCATAGATAAGGGTCATGGGTGGAGGGGGGACTGGTAATGTTAAAATGGCGGTGCAGGCTCATTGGGCCGAAGGGCCTGTTTCCCAGGCTGTTTTGTTCTTTGTTCTTTGTTAGTTGTTTTCAGGCCACTTTTGCAAAATCACATCTAAGTTTTGTAAAATTCCTCTTATTTAAAACATTTACACTTGGTCTATCTTGATCATTTTCCATAACTATGCTAAGCCTAATTGAATCATGATCATAAATAAAATGCCCTCTTTTGATCTCCCTTTCACCTGCCCATGAATCTTGAACTACTCCTTCCTTTGTTGGGCCTGCTATGTACTGACTGAAGTGTTCTCCTGAATCCATTATAAGAATTATGTAACCTGTATATCTTTTACATTATTTTAATGTATTAGGACTGTTGAAATCTCTTTAAAAAAATTGCTCTATTCTGTCTGCGCTTTCATAAATTTGTCTCTGTTTGCACTTTAATCTCTGTGGGTCCATTGTAAACACCCAGCAATGTGATTGACCACTTTTTGTTCGTTAGTTCAACACATATAGTCTCGTTTGGTGCTACTTCTGGAATCCAATCGCCCCTCACAGGTGTGATTTTTTTTAAACTAATTTTGAAGCCTCCCCTGCAACACACATCCCTTTTTACCCCCTTCTCTATCCTATCGGAAAACCTCGTAACCAGAAATATTGAGCCACCATTTATATGCTACAAATTCACTCTAATAGTTCCAAAGATACATCACTACTCCCCCATGACTAAAAGAGAGTCTTTTAACTCCTTCAACATCCTTATGAGGTTAAGTAGTTTGGGCCTGTAGTCACTGGAGCTCAGAAGGATGAGAGGCAACCTTATTGAGATATATAGGATTCTTAGAGGGCTTGACAGGTAGATGCTGAGAGAATGTTTCTTCTTATGGGACAGTCTAACACCAGACGGTGTAATCTCAGAATAAGGGGTCGCCCATTTGAAACAAAGATGAGGAAGAATTGCTTCCCTCAGAGGGTAGTGAATCTGTGGAAATTTTTTACACAGTAAGAAGTCTCATAAAGTTTCATCAGGTTAAAGTCCAACAGGTTTATTTGGTAGCAAAAGCCACTAGCGCCGCTCCTTTGTGAGGTAAGTGATGGTTCTGTTCACAAACAGGGCATATAAAGACACAAACTCAATTTACAAAATAATGGTTGGAATGCGAGTCTTTACAGGTAATCAAGTCTTAAAGGTACAGAGAGTATGAGGGGAGAAATGGTTAAGCACAGGTTAGAGATGTGTGTTGTCTCCAGACAGGACAGTTAATGAGATTTTCCAAGCCCAGGCAAGTCATGTGGGTTACAGATAATTTGACATGAACCCAAGATCCCGGTTGAAGCCATCCTCATGTGTGTGGAAGTTGGCTATCAGTCTCTGCTCAGCGACTCTGCGTTGTGTGTCGTGAAGGCTGCCTTGGAGAACGCTTACCCAAAGATCAGAGGCCGAATGCCTGTGACCACTGAAGTGTTCACCAACAGGAAAAGAACACTCTTGCCTGGTGATTGTCGACCGGTGTTCATTCACCCATTGTCGTAGCGTCTGCATGGTCTCCGCAATGTACCATGCTTCGGGACATCCTTTCCTGCAGCAAATGATTTTTTACCACAGAGAACTGTGGATACTAGGTATGTTCAAGTCTGAGATAGAAAAATTGTTAATCAGTAAGGGAATTGAGGGTTATAGGGATATGGGGGAAAGTGCAGTTGAGATTATCAGATCAGTCATTATTCTCATTGAATGGCAGAGCAGATTAAATGGGCTGAATGGCCTATTTCTGTCCCTTTTTATTATGGTCTTAACAGAGCACATTCTTTCAGGTAACTCTGCAGCATGTTTTGAGCCCTTTATGATATTCTCTAGAGCTCCTCATAGAAAAGTCATATTGGACTCGAAGCGTTAATTCTTTCACTCTCAACACACACTGCCAGACCTGCTGAGATTTTCTGGCGCTTTTTGTCTTTATCACAGGAAATCAGCTTACTTTGTCCCATGGTGTCATTTTCCTGGGACAGTGCACTTATTTAAGTATTGCAGGCATCAGATGTTAATCACAGTAATGTGAATTGGCAGTCCACTAGTTCATGAGCATATAGAAGGTCACAGAAAGAGCATCATAACATTTCAGCCATTTATTTAACTGTTTTTCTTTTTTCTTTCTGGCATTTATATTTTGTTTATGAGCCTTTATACTGATTTTTGGTTCTGACCCAGCATTGTTACTGCAGCAACAGTTTTCACATTCAGCATTTCTCTACCTCAGGCACTTGGAGGAGAGGAGCCAGCAAAATGACTACAGGCAGGTCAAGATGCAGACGAACAGTTCAGTGCTTAACTGCAAGTCCCAGAACCCTGGGAGAGACCCTGCTGAAAATAATTTGCTTCAGTCGATGATTAGTGCAGGTACAAAATAAAATTACTCCTGCAATTTTGGTGCTGGGATTAACCTTTCCACTTTGTTGAATTTAATGAAAGCTTGGACTAGTTAAGCGTACATGCATCATTGCATCGATCCATCACTCAAATAATTGTACTTCATGAAATTGTGGACCTGACTTGAGGTCTCTGACATCAATTTCTGTGAATTACTGAGATTAATTAGAAAAATATTAATAATGTAAGATGATGGATAATCTGTGCAGTTGTTAGAACACAGGGCGGCACCGTGGCACAGTGGTTAGCGCCGCTGCATCACAGTACCATGAACCCGGGTTTGAATCCCGGCTTGGGTCAGAGTCTGTACAATCTCCCCATGTTGCGTGGGTTTTCTCCGGGTGCTCCGGTTTCCCCCCACAGGCTGAAAGATGTGCTGGTTAGAAGCATTAGCCATGCTAAATTCTCCCTCAGTATACCTGATCAGGTGCCAGAGTGTGGCGACTAGGGGATTTCCATGGTAATGTCATTGCAGTGTTAATGTAAGCCTACTTGTGACAATAATAAACAAACCTTAATCTTTAAAGTTACATGTATATACACAAACAACCTCGTGCTTTGCAGGCAGAAAGAATATACCCACGCATTTTGCCTTTTTCAACTAAACATCAGCTTGGGGGACAGCCATTCCCCATGGCAATGCCTTAACCAATCACAGTCATTTTGCCTAGTTTGAATTGAAACAAAAGCTTGGCAATGAACTGCTCCACGGTACATTCTCCAAGCAACACCTCCACCAATCAGATACCAATTGCCAACCAATCAGGACCCTTGTCTTCTGCAGTATCAATTGTTCCCTTTGAGATTTGGTATTCTTGTCATTCCTGATGATGCAAGCCAGAAAGCTTCAAGAGCATGTCTCTTTTTTCAGCATAGTAAAGAAGAACTTAGAATTTTATTAACCCGTGAAAAACCAGAATAAATTAGAGAATAAATCAAAATGAAGAAACTATAGACAATAACATTAAGGGAAGATTTCCTGTTATAGTCAAAGAACAAAAAACAAAGATCAAAGAAAATTACACACAGGAACAGGCCCTTCAGCTCTCCAAGCTGTACTGATCATGCTGCCTGACTTAACTAAAACCCCCTACCCTTCCAGGGAGGGACCATATCCCTCTATTCCCATCTCATTCATGTACTTGTCAAGACACCCCTTAAAAGTCACTACCATATCCGCTTCCCCTACCTCCCCCAGCAACAAGTTCCAGGCACCCACCACTCTCTGTAAAAAAAAATGCCTCATACATCTCTTTTAGACCTGGCCCCTTTCACCTTAAACCTATGCCCACTAGTAATTGATTCTTCCATCCTTGGAAAAAGCTTCTGACTGTCCACTCTGTCCATGCTCCTCATAATCTTATAGACTTTCATCAGGTCTCCCGTCAGTCTCCGTCACTCCAGTGAGAGCAAACCAAGTTTCTCCAACCTCTCCTCATAACTAAAGCCCTCCATACCAGGCAACATCCTGGTAAATCTTTTCTGTACCCTCTCCAAAGCCTCCACATTCTTCTAGTGTGGCAACCAGAATTGAATACCATATTCCAAGTGCGGCCTAACTAAGGTTCTATAAACCTTGCCAATTTTTAAACTCAATACCTCAGCCAATGAAGGCAAGCATGCCGTATGCCTTCTTGACTACCTTCTCCACCGGCATTGTTACTTTTAGTGACCTGTGTACCTGTACACCCAGATCCCTTTGCCTTTACCTCTTAAGGGTTTTGCCATTTACTGTATATTTCCTATCTGTATTAGATCTTCCAAAATGCATCACCTCACATTTGTCCAGATTAAACTCCATCTGCTATCTCTCTGCCCAAATCTCCAATTGATCTATACCCTGCTGTATCCTCTGATGGTCCTCATCGCTATCTGCAAATCCACCAACCTTTGTGCCATCCGCAAACTTTCTAATCAATCCAGTTACATTTTCCTCTAAATCATTTATATATATTACGAACAGCAAAGGTCCCAGCACTGATCCCTGAGGAATGCCACTTGTCACAGCCCTCCATTCAGAAACATGCCCTTCCACTGCTACCCTCTGTCTTCTTTGACCGAGCCAGTTTTATATCCACCTTGCCAGTTCGCCTCTGATCCCGTGCAACTTTACCTTCTGTGCCAGTCTGCCATGAGGGACCTTGTCAAAGGCCTTACTGAAGTCCATATAGGCAATCTCCACTGCCCTATCCTCATCAATCATTTTCAACACTTCCTCAAAAAACTCGATCAAGTTCGTGAGACACGACCTCTTCTTCACAAAACCATGTTGCCTTTCACTAATACGTCCACTTATTTCCAAGTGGGAATAAATCCCGTCTCAAAGAATCCTCTCCAATAATTTCCCTACCACTGATGTAAGGCTCACTGGCCTGTAATTACCTGGATTATTCTTGCTACCCTTCTTAAACAAAGGAACAACTGTTCCTCTGAACACACATCTATAGCATATGCCAGCAAATGTACATCACTTTCTGTCTACTAATTTTAGGAGACACAATGTGGAATTCTGTTATGTGTACTTCTGAAATATCCTAACATTGTATGTCCTCTGTACGTGCACACATGTTCACATGTTACCAGCGTGAGGAAATTGAGTGGAATGTAACTTAAGAACTTGGCATTCTTGCTGAGGAGCTACACGTAAAACATATCCAAAGATATTGACCTGAGTCTTCCAAGCAGCAGCAATGATGAGTGGATTGCTCTGTGCGTGAAAATTCCTCCAGTTCGATTTTGCAGTGTGTTTCATCAGGGGCCTTCAAATCCCAGTTTTTTGCAGAAATACAGGATGTAATATCCCTCAGGGAATTCTGTTGAAGCAAAGTAAAGTTGGGGGAAGGCACAACATCCCCATTTTTTACAGCACCAGCTGCCTTATGATAATTTTAAAGATCCGGGGTGGGAAAACTGGAAAATCCCACCTGAGGTGAACAGACCTTTGCATGTTCCACCACCACCACCCCCCACCCCTCCTGCAACCCCCCACTCCCTACTATCAAATGGCAGGCAGGATGGGATGGGAAAACTCCGCCCCCGCGCCACCCCCGGCTCCACCAGTGTTTGAATGCTAGCGAATGAGTTAATAGGCGAGTGAGATAATGGGTTGATTAGTGAGTGAGATGTGTATGGTGAATAAGGTGAGTAAGTGGTTGAGTGGTAGGTGGGTAGGTTGTTTGATGGCTAGGTTGAGTAGGTGGGTGAGTGGTAGGTAGGTAGGTTGTTCGGTGCGTGAGGGAATAGGTGGGTGAGTAGATAGGGTGGGTGATGTGAGTAGGATGCATAGTTGAGTGTGTGGGAAGGGCGGTAATTACGTAAGTGGTAGCTGGGTTGGTTAGTGAGTTTAGGGTTTTAGGGTTTTGGTCAGATTATGTCAACAGGGAAGTTGAAGGGTGTGGAGTTAATCAGGTCTGGGCAAGGTTGTCGGGTGTACTGGGGTAGTCGGAGAGATAGTAGGATTGGGTTAGACAGAGGGATAGTTTGATGAGGGAGTGTAGTTGTGTCAGTTGCGGGGAATAGGGGGTTAGTTGGGGGAGAGTATTCAGAAGGTCAGGGTGTGGTTGGGGTAGTCAGCAAGGTGGGGTATAGTCGGGTTGGGTTGGGGGTAGTTTGGGAGGTTAGCAGGATAGTTGGGTTTGGTCAGGGTGACTAAAAGTGTTGGGGATAATTTGAGTGGTTGGGGGGTGGTTAGTTGTTTGGTTGGGAGTTGTCAGGTTTGTTTGGGGTTGCCAGGTGTTTAGGGATAGTCGAGTCTGGTTGGGAGGGTAATCGTGTAGTCAAGGAGGTAGTTGATTGGGCTGGGCAAGTTGCTGAAAGTTCACAGAGGCAGTGTAAGTCCAGGTTTAATCTGACGTTTCCTGGGTCACTACCCAGATCTCTATCTCAGAACTGTCTAAAACCCAACTTTCTCAGAGGGCTCTGGGGAGCAGCGGAATGTCACATCCGAAGTTTAAGATTCCCATATATTTCCATGTAGGTCCGAACATTAGGACATCCATAGGGTCCCAACATATATCTTCAGTCAATCTTCCAATAATCTGGAAACTGGATGATTTGGCCCTATAATTTTGATCTTTTAGAATGCTTTCAAGTTTTTTTTGTAATTTTTTTGTGTGATGTGGGTGTCGCTGGCTGGATCAACATTTATTAGCCAACTGTAGCTGCCCTTGCTGGGGCAGCACGGTGACGCAGTAATTAGCACTGCTGCTTCACAGCACAGGGACTCGGGTTTGATTCCTGACTTGGGTCACTGTCTCTGTAGAGTTTTCACATTCTCCCTGTGTCTGCGTGGGTTTCCTCTGGGTGCTCTGGTTTCCTCCCACATTCCAAAGATATATGGGTTAGGTTGTTTGGCCATGCTAAATTGCACTTTAGTATCCCTAGGGTAAATAAGTAGGGTTATGGGGATAAGGCTTAGGTGGGATCGCGATCAATGCAGACTTTATGGGCTGAATGGCCTCCTTCTGCACTGTAGGGATTCTGTGATTCTATGACTCTAGAGAAGATGGTGATGAGGTGCCTTCTTGAACATCTGCAGTCCCTGAGATGTAAGTACACCCACAGTGCTGTTAGGGAGGGAGTTCCAGGAGTTTGACTCAGCAACAATGAAGGAACGGAAATATATTTCCAAGTAAAGATGGTGGGTGATTTAGACGGGAATCTCCAGGTGGTGGTGTTCCCAGGTAGTTGCTGCTCTTGTCTTTCTAGTTGATATTGATTGTGGGTTTGGAAGGTGCTGTCCAAGGAACTGCAGTGAGTTCCTGCAATGCACCTTGTAGATGTTACACACAGCTGCCACTATTCACCGATGGTGGAATAATTTAATGTTTGTGGGAGCGATAGCAATTAAGCAGGTTGATTTGTCCTGGATGGTGTCGAAACTCTTGAGTGTTATTAGATACACACTCATCCAGGCAAGTGGAAAGTATTCCATTACACTCCAAATTGTGCATTGTAAATGGTGGACAGGCTTTGGGGAGTCAACAAGTGAGCTACTTGCCACAGGATTCCCAGCCTGTGATTTGCTCTAATAAACATCATATTTATATGGCTAGTCCAGTTCGGTTTCTGGTCAACAGTAACCTCCAGGATGTTGGTATTGGGGAATTCAGCGACAGTGACATAATCATCATTAAATGTCACGCAATTCAATTTTAGGAGGTTAAAAAAGAAATATCATTCTTTGGATTTTTGATTAGACTGTCCTGATCAAGGAGGGATATGAGGAAAAACCTTTTTTACCCAGAGGATAGTGACGGTCTGGAACGTGCTGTCTGTGAGGGTGGTAGGGGTAGGCTGCTCCACGTCCTTTAAGAAGTACTTGGATAAGCACTTGGCACATCATAACACTCAAGGCTATGGGTCAAGTGCTGATAAATGGGATTAAGTGTTTCTAATGTGTTGGTGCAGAATCAATGGGCCAAAGGGCCTCTTCTGCACTGTAAGATTTATGAATTTTGATTTGATGATTAAGCACCTTTGCACAATACAACACAATCTCAAAGATGGGAGAAGATTTTATTTAAAACAGAATAGTCAATAAAATCTTCTTGTTTGGTCTTGAAAATGTATCTTTAATAATTAATGCACTTACTTTTATTTTTCTCCTCCAAAACATAACACATGAAAAAGTGTGAAAAAAGTGATATTGGAAAATAAGCTGTGCTTCACAAAGTGCAGCTCTTTCATGATGCCTGGCCCTTGGGACACCTTCCATACATTTTGTTCACATTGCTTACCGACATGGATTCAACGTGACTTATATTCAGTTGATCTTTGCTAGGCCATTTACTCAGCTCAAAGTGGTGAAGATGGTGGAAGAATGAGTGAGGTGCAGGAAGGTGAACACCTTTCCTTGAGCTTCCCTCTGATCAAGATAAACTAGTATCCATGCTTGGACACTTGTTCATCCAAGGAAAGCCTTAAACAGAGAGTCTTCTACAATGTAAACACTGACAGAACATTTGTGGCTTTCAAGAGAAGCATCCATTTTGAAAAACAAACAAAAACACTGCTGACAAATCTGGCAATATCAAACTTGGAGCAACCTTGCCCCAGTTAACAATGGGCACCTGAATCAGCACTAAATACCCAAACCAGTGGGAAACCCAAGGTGTCTCTCATTAGCACTGAAAGGCTGAGCAGCCCCATTCAGCTTATTCTAATGGGCCAGCCCACTCCTCCACGTGAATCACGTTGGTTTTCCACCTGCATGACGCCTGATTCACAGAATAAGAATCACACGATGAAGAGGAGGCACTACAGCCCATTGAATCTGCATTGACATGTGAGAAACAACTATTCTACCTATCTAAACTCACTTACCAGCACTTGGCCCATAGCCTTGAATATTATGACGTGCCAAGTACTCGCCCAGGTACTTCTTAGAGGATATGAGGCAACACGTCTCTACCATCCTTCCAGGCAGCGCATTCCAGACCATCACCACCCTCTGGATAAAAAAAATCCTCACATCCACCTTAAACCTTCTGCCTCTCACCTTGAACTTGTGTCCCCTTGTGATTGACCCTTCAACTTATGGGAACAGCTGCTGTCTATTCATCGTGTCAAGGTCCCTCATAATCATGTACACCTCAATCAGGTCACCTTCAATCTTCTCTACTCTGTCAAAAATAACCAAAGTCTATCCAATCTCTCCTCATAATTTAAATGTTCCATCCCAGGCAGCATCCTGGTGAATTGCCTCAGCACCCCTTCCAGTACAGTCACATCCTTCTTATAATGTGGTGACCAGAATTGCACACAGTTTTCTAGCTGTGGCTTCACCAAAATACTTTACAACTCCAATGTGGCTTCCTGCTTTTGTGATCTATGCTTCGATTAATAAAGGCAAGTGTCCCTTTGTCACCACCCTAATAACATGACTTCCATCGTCACGGATCTATGGACAAACACACCAAGGTCTCTTTGTTCCACAGAACTTCCTAGTGTCATGCAATTCATTGAATACACCCTTGTCAAATTGCTCCTTCCAAAGTATATCACTTTTCAGGGTTAAATTCCATCTGCAACTTATCTGCCCATTTGATCATCCCGTCTATATATTCCTAAAGCCCAAGATATTCAACCAAACCACTCAGCCAATCTGTGTATCATCCTCAAGTTTACTAATCCTAGCCCCTACTTAGTCGTCTCTGTCATTTATATAAATGAGGAATAATAGGGGAACGCAACACAGATTTCTGTGGCACGCCACTGGAAATTGACTTCCAGTCACAAAAGCAGCCTTTTGCCATCACTCTCTGTCTTCTATAACTGAGTCATTTTGAATCCACTTCATCAAATTACTCTGTATTTATGCACATTTACCTTCTTTATAAATCTTCTATGTGGAACCTTGTTTTGATGAAATTCAGATAAACTACATCAACTGCACTACTTTTGCCCACACACCTGGTCACCTCCTCAAAAAATTCAAGAAAATTTTGTCTCCATCTGATGAAGCTATGCTGACTATCCCTGATCAAACTTTGCCTCTCTACATGGAGATAGATACTCTCCTTCTGAAGTCTATCTAATAGTTTCCCTACCACTGACGTGAGACTCAGTGGTCTGTAGTTCTTTGGTTTATCTCTAAAACCCTTCTTGAATATTGGAGCCACATGAGCTGTTCTCCAGTCATCTGGCACCTCCCCCGTGGCCAGAGAGGAGTTGAAATTTGGGTCAAAGCCCCAGCAATCTCCTCTCTTACTTCGCACAGCAGCCTAGACCACAATTCATCTGGACCTGGAGATTTATCCACTTCTAAGGCTGCCAACACCTCCAATGCTTTGTTCTTCCCTATGTTAATTTGCTCAGGAACCTCACAGTCTCCCTCCCTCAGTTTCAAACCTTCATCCTCATTCTCTTGGGTGAAGACAGATGTGAAGTATTCATTCAACACTCTACCAATGTTTTCTGGCTCCACACATAGATTGGCCCCTTGCTCCCTAATGAGCCCTAATCTTTCCTGGTTATCTTTTTCCCGTTGATATACTTAGAGAATATCTTGGGATTGTCCCTACTTTTACCAGCAGCAATATCCTCTCCTTGCTTTCCTAATTGCTTTCTTAAGCTGCACCCTGCACTTGCTATGCTTCACTAATGTCTCTGATTTGCTCCCCTTGTATCTGCTAAAAGCCTTTCTTGTCCTTCTCATTGTATCCTTAATATCTCTAGTCATCCATGGTTCCCTAAGCTTGTTACTCCTTCCTATTACCCTAGAGGGAACATGATGGGTTTATACCCTCCCTATTTCCTTTTTGAATGCTGCCCCACTGCTCTTTTGTAGATTTCCCTGCTTGTAGCTGTTCCCAGTCTTCCTTGGCCAGATCCTGCTTTATTTTGCTAAACACTGCTGTCTCTAATCCAAAATGTTTTTTGCAACTTGTCTGTTTGTTTGTCCATGAGAAATTTAAATTGAAATGCTGTGATTGCTATCACTAAAATGTTCACCCCACCACTGCCTCAACCAACTGTCCAGGTTCATTGCCTAGAATTATTTCCACCATGGCTCCTTCTCTTGTTGGACCCTCTACGCATTGACCTGAAACATTCTCCTGTACATATTTCAAGAAATCCACTCTATCCAAACCCTTAACACTTTGTCTATTCCAGTTAATGCTGGGAAAGTTGAAATCACCTACTATAATTATCCTATTGTTATTATTTTGACACACCTCTGTGAATTGTGCACATATTTGCTCCTCAAATTCCCGTTGATGATCTAGGAATCTATAATAAACACCTAGCAATATGGCTGCCCCTTTTATTCCTAACCTCGACCCACAAAGCTTAATTTGATGTCTGCTCCAAGATATCATCTCTCCTTACTGCAGTAACTGACTCCTTAACTAATAATGCAATGTCTCTCCTCTTTTACCCCCATCTCTGTCTTGCCTGGAGATTCCATATCCTGGAATGTTGAGTTGCCAATCCTGCCCCTCCCTCAACCATGTCTCTGTAATGGTCACTATATCACAATCCCACGTATCAATCATCACCCTAAATTCACCCTGCAACACTCCTGGCATTAAGGTAGGAAAATTCAACATTTCATGAGTTATGGTAAGTTTCATATTCTGGTGATATTGAATGCCTCCTGGTTATAAGAACTTAAAAGTTAGCAACAAGAGTAGGCCATTTGGCTCCTCGAGCCTGCCCCGCCAATCACTAAGATCATGGATGATGTTTCTGTAAGCTCCACTTACCCACCTGCTCACCGTAACCCTTAATTCCTTTGCTGTTCAAAAATTTATCTATCTTTTCCGTAAAAACATTCAATGAGGTAGCCTCAACTGCTTCACTGCCATGGCCGTGAGCCTCATATCCCTGCCTGTGATTGTCTGTTCTCCTGAGCCTTGATTAGGTTTAGCACTTGGGGGGGGTAGCAGATATAGCGATGATGAGGGACAGTTGATCGGTGGCTAAGGGCCAGCATGAATGTCATGGGGCATTGGTAATCTCACAAGTGAGGATAGGTGCCTGGTGGAACTTTCAGATTTAACATCATGCCACTTTCTTCCAGGCAAGTAGCCAGACTTCAAAGAGCTGGGCTTCCATGGGATAACCTGGCACATAATGTTTCATTGGTACTGTACTATGCCCCCCAAACCCACCCTCCCCAACACACGCCCCCTTCTAGGACATTGCATTGACACTACAGCCCAGCACACTCCAGGGAGTTGCTGGCTGCCCGTTGGTGTGAAAATCTTCAGTCCTCACAATCCCTCCCGCAAACGTAAGGAGACTGTGGTTGTTATATTGGGTGTTTGCAATCGAGCCTGTGGCCCTTCTGGCTTTCCCTGGGAGTCCAAGGAGGGGTTCCTCAATGAGGGTCCCTTGTGTCTTCATGTTTGTGCTGTGACAGCTGGTTGTGCGTTCCAGATATTAATCCTGTGCAGGCAAACATCTCCTTCTGAAGAAGCTGAGATGGTGCCACAGACTAAGGATTTTGGTCAGAGCGAGATGTGTGCCTTTATTGGAGCCTCGGCTTCACTGAGTGATCTTGCTACTGGCTAAAGTGAGAGTCTGCTCATAAAAGCACCTGTGATTTCCAGGAGAGCTCTGAGATTATAAATATTATACGGTGGGATAAGGATGAGCCCAGAGGGAGCTTGTGTGGGGCAAGGGCAGAGAGCATAAGCTTCAATGTAGCGTTTATTGAATGTCTCGGCAATGACATTCTTGATGTGACATGGCCTGCCTGCCGATATATCCTTTACCTACAACAAGGGCATCAGCTCATTGTGTGCACTAACCACGGGGATTCCCCTCCCTCGCCTGCTGAGGGACTGCCAATGGAAGCAATTCCATGCGGTATGCCAACAGCTTGAACTTATCCAGGCTTACAAGGGGGAAAGCCCTTGCTGCACTAAAATATCCTGGGAGTGACTGGAGTTCAGATAGGGCTGCCAACAGCTGGGGGGTCATTCAATGACCCCAGGGCTAGGACAGATGTGAGTGGATTGTTGATTCAAGTATGCAGAGGGCTGGCTGTTGTATGAAGTTGGCATTGAACATGAAACCTCACAGATGTTACTGCACACAAAGAAAATTGAGAGTGATCTTATAGAAAGATATAAGATCCTGAGAGTACTTGGCAAGGTGAGTGCTGAAAGGATGCTTCCCCTTTTGGGACAGATTATAACTAGGGGACACAGTTTAATGGTGGATCAGGCTCAAGGGGCCTAATACCTGACTATTTATATTTTTGTATATTCGTAACTGCAGATACTTGCTCATCAAAGTAAGACTGAAACTTTGCAGGCCCTAAATTTTTGTGGGCGGGGGGTGGAATTCACACCCAGCCAAACCAAAAAAGACCCATTTATCTTTAATCTCTGCCTCCTGTTAGCTGACGAACTCTCTATGCCAATATATTATCCCTTACACGATGAACACTCTTAATGATGATTGTATGGACTTTTACGATCAACTTATATGGATTTCTCATCCTTTACATTCCTTTATAAAATTATTACTCATCACAAACATCTGCTAGATTCCAATAACAGCAAAAATAGACTTAAAATTAAATAAAATAACCCTGTGAAGTTCACAAACCCATATTGTAAAGAATTGTTAATACCCTGACGGGAAATCAAGATAATAACCTATACACAAGTTTCAGATAACAGGTTATGACCTTCATGAGCTCCACTGCCTATATGACAGCTTAGACGACTTGATGAGATTTTTCCTTTGTACTCTCTCCCCAGGCTATGGGTCCATTCGTCATTCTTTGTCATCACTTGCTAGGAACTCTTATGTTCCTTCCAATTATTCCCACAGCAGGTGAATCAGCCGGCGGTTGTACATCAGAACATTCAGTAGGAAAAGCAGGATGAGAACAAGATCACATGTGAACAGTTACTGTGATATCACAAATACTTCAACTTGTGAAATGTTCATGACACCATCCTGTCATTTATAATCAGGGTTGCTAAAGCACAAATTAGCTTGCACAAAATCTAATTGCAGTATCGTTTTTCTAGGTTTTCACTGCCGCTAGCACTCACCAGAATCAAATTTATGAGCACTTTGTCCATGTTACAGTTATCTCACATTAAGCCCTTGCACTGCTGGTATAAAAACATTAGCCTGATACATAGCATTGAATGAAGAGTCAATCATAGAACCTCTACAGTACAGTAGAGGCCATTTGGCCCATTGAGTCTGCATTGATTCCGACAGAACATCCCACCCAGGCCCTCTCTCCTACCCTATCCCTCTAACCCCACACTTTACCATGGCTAATCCAACTAACCTACAGATCTTGGGACATCAAGGGGCAATTTAGCATGGCCAATCCACCTAGCCTGCATATCTATGGCCTTGGGAGGACACGGGAGCATTAAGAGGAAACCCACACGGACACTGGAAGAACATGCAAACTCCACACAGTCACTCACGGTCGGAAGTGAACCCGGGCCCCTGGCGCTGTGAAGCAGCAGTGCTAACTACTGTGTCACCATGCTGCCTTGGCTGAGTACAATACCATCTGCCATTGTAAGTTTTTGAAGCCAGATCCCCAGAGTATTACCCTGGGTTTCTGGATTACAATCCAATGATAATACCTCAATGCCACTGCCTCCTCATTATATCTCATGAAGGGAATGCACATGGGTGTTTTTTGATATTTGTTAACACTGTTAATGTGTTTGATCACAGATTTATTACTTTACCCCAATTTTCCATGTTTCCTATTTTTGAATGATGAGTGCCAATTCTATTTTTGTTGCTAAATTTGGAACATGACAGACACCAATTGCTAAATATAGACTCAATGATCGCTTGGATGACCTAGGGAAGGGATGTGAGATGCTGGACACTTTGGTCCAAGATAAGGTGCCAACTGAACCTTTGAGTTATCTGGGCATCATTAACATCTTGAGCAGCAATGTGATCGATGAGTCTTGCTTTGGGTTCTCCATCTTCCCTCTCACAATTGGAACGCATGACAAATGAACACTATTTCCTAGAAATCTGAGTAACTAAGTGTGCATCTGAAGCATACTTTGAGCGTGCTGCTTGATGACACACTTGCTTGTCATACGACTCATGTTGCAATGTACTTAATTTTCATACATTGGGTTTCTCGCAAGTGTTCTCAGCCAGGTTTGAATGGTTATCTAATGTGGCCTTTAAGGCTGGCTCCAGATCTGAACATATTGGGGATGTTAGGCTGCTGCAGTATGGCATCTTCCAGGGAACTTGGTAAAATCTGTACAAATTTATTTTTGTAGTTGCTCTCTGGTTGTGAATTGATTGTTTGAAATTTCTTACATTTGATAAAAGTTTATGGCTGACCTGGGACACTAGGATTGCTATGAGTGCAGTATTAACATACTGTATTTGTGAACATCCAGCCAGAGATGTGAATCCAGTTCTCATAATTGTTTCTCTTCCCAGAGATGTTGGCTGACTATTTCCAGCACTGTTTATTATATGACTCCTAGTGCTACTCATTCTGGCTTTTGTCATAGGGGAAGTGACTACGTACCTCACAGTCCTAACAAGCAATCCACGTTATGCATTTCTGCACAACCTAATGTGCTGAAGTATTAGCATAGAGTAAATGCCCAGGGTTATGAAGAGCAATCCATCCTTTCTGTTCTTCATTGGGGATAAAAACGTGAAGATGGAATGGGCTTTAAACGTGGCCTGATTGAATGGGGAACTACCTTCTGCATTGATGCCATGTGGAAGCCATGTTGTATCAACACAGAAACAATGGTTTAATGGATGTGTTTTATCTTAGTATTTGAGATAGTTTTGGTGCTCAAAGTAACTGTTGCTGAATGTAAAATATAGTAGAATCATCCAAATCAGAAGGACCTCAGTTCAATTGCATGACTTTATTGAGTTAATCTTGTCCCAGAGTAGCAGTGGAGAGCTATAATTGATCTAGCACTTCTGGATTAGGGAGTCCAACACCAGTGTATTGTGATTCAATGATGGAGACGACAATGGGATGAGGGAGGAAATGGCTAAGATCGACTGGCAGCATACAAAGTGGCAAAGATTAGTGGAAAACTAGAGGATTGGGAAATCGCTAAAGGTCAACAGAAAGCCATGACAAAAGCTATAAAGTAAGATGGATTATGAGAGTAATCTAGCTCAGAATATAAAAATAGATAGCAAACATTTCTACAAATATATAAAATGAAAAAGTCTGGCTAAGGTAAACATCGGTTCTTTAGAGGATGAGAAGGTGGATTTAATCATGAGAAATGAGAAAATGGCTGAGGCATTGAGTGGATATTTTGTGTCTGCCTTCACAGTGGAAGACACAAATAAGATGCCAAAAATTGATGACATAAAGGCTGTGGCAAGTGAAGACCTAGAAACAATCATTATCATGAAAGAAGTGGGTGGCACAGTGGCAAACTGTTAACACTGCTGCCTCATAGTGCCAGGGATCCGGGTTTAATTCTGGCCTTGGGTGACTGTCTGTTTAGAGTTTGCATGTTCTCCCTGTGTCTGTGTGGGTTTCCTCCAGGTGTTCCAGTTTCCTTCCACCCTCCAAAGACGTGAGGGTTAGGTATGATAATTTGCCCCTTAGTCTCAGGGGAACTAACAGGGTAAATATGTGGTGTTACAGGGATAGGGTCCGGGTGGGATTGTTGTTGTGCAGGCTCAATGGGTCAAATAGCCTCCTTCTGCACTGTTGATTCTATGATTCTAAGTAGTGTTGGGCAAGCTAATGAGGCTAAAGATAGACAAATCTCCTGAACCTGATGAAATGCATACTAGGGTACTAAAAAAGATGGCGGGGGAAATAGCAAATGCACTCGTGGTAATTTATCAAAATTCACTGGACTCTGGGCCAGTTCCTACAGATTGGAAAACAGCAAATGTGACACTACTTTTTGAAAAAGGTGATAGACAAAAGGCAGGTAACTATCTATAGGCTGGTTAGCTTAACTTCTGTAGTGAGGAAAATGCTTGAATGTATCATCAAGGAAGAAACAGAGAGACAACTGGATAGAAATTGCGTCATGAGATGCAGCATGAATTCATGAAAGGCAGGTAACGTTTAATTAATTTACTGGAATTCTTTGATGATATTATAAGCACGGTGGACAGTGATGGATGTGGTGTAGCTGGATTTTCAGAAGGCATTCGACAAGATGCTTCAAAAAAGGCTTCTGTATAAGGTAAAAATGCATGGCGTTACACGTAATGTATTAGCAGGGATAGAGGATTGGTTAACAGGAGGCAAAGAGTTGGGGTAAATGGGTGTTTTTCTGGTTGCCAATCAGTGACTAGTGATGTGCTCAGGGATCAGTGTTGGGACCACAGTTGTTTACAATTTACATAGATGATTTAGAGTTAGGAACCAAGTATAGTCTGTCAAAGTTTACAGATGACACTAAAATGAGTGGTACAGCAAAGTGTGCAGAGGATACTGAAAGTCTGCAATGGAATATCAATAGTCTAAGTGAGTGGGCAAGAGTCTAACAGATGGAGTACAATGT
Source organism: Carcharhinus amblyrhynchos (assembly GCF_965287045.1). Taxonomy (NCBI): domain Eukaryota; kingdom Metazoa; phylum Chordata; class Chondrichthyes; order Carcharhiniformes; family Carcharhinidae; genus Carcharhinus; species Carcharhinus amblyrhynchos. The sequence goes on along the minus strand of NC_137328.1, from coordinate 22,633,839 downwards.
TGATAAATGTGAGGTCATCCATTTTGGTAGGAATAACAGCAAAATGGGCTATTATTTAAATGGTAAAAAATGCAGCATGTTGCTGGTGGGTGAAACTAGAACTAAGGGGTATGGCCTCAGAATAAGGGAGAGCAGATTTGTGACTGAGTTCAGGAGGAACTTCTTCACCCAAAGAGTTGCGAATCTGTGGAATTCCCTGCCCAGTGAAGCAACTGAGGATAATGGTTGAATGTTTTAAAGGCAAAGATAGTTAGATTTTTGAGTGGTAAGGGAATTAAGGGTTACGGTGAGTGGGTGAATAAGTGGAGTTGAGTCCACGAAAAGATCAGCCATGATCTTATTGAATAGCGGAGCAGGCTCGAGGGACCAGATGGCCTACTCCTGCTCCTAGTTCTTAAGTTCTTATGAAAGGAAAATTCGTTGGATTTTCAGTTGTGTCACAAGGCCTGCAGGAAGTACTTCTGTGTCGGCAAGATATTAGGCTGATTATTTTGACAAAGCTGTGATACCCCCATAGGGAACAATGAACACTTGTTGTTAGCTTCACGTATGAAGAATGGTGACCAGGAAGAGCTTCTCACTGATTGATTAAAAGGAGAGTTGCTGTTCAACGTGTAACTGTTTTTAACTGATTTTAAGTAAGCACTTCAAGCTTCAGGGAGGCTGTTTCCCACTGCTTGAATTTCACAATGACCCCATTATAACAGCAGCCGTGCCATGTCTTCAAGGAAGGAGGTGAGCAGAAAAGTGGAAACTTTGCAAATGAGAAAAAGTTCATTGGGAACCATCACGCTACAGAAGACCGATCCATTTCTTCAGTAGCTGAGAGAATAGCGCACTGCAGGATCTTTAATTTAGCGAGGTCAGCCAAGGAGCTGTGTGGAAACACTGACCGAGATGACAATGGTTCTCCAGTAAAATATTTACACTGGTTTGGGAAAGAGATAATGAATCCACTTCTTAACTCTCTCTCTCTCTCCCTCTCTTGGATGCTCAATACAGAATATAAGTATGCATTTAGATTTTAAAACTACAAAACAGATTAAATAGGTAGTATATGTTTTACATTTAGTCATTATCATGCAGTGCTCCTTACCCAGTCCAACATAACTGATTTGCAGGGTGCTATTGAAATTGTAATACAGTGTCCTAGGTTATTGACAATATTTTCAGCATTCTCACGCACTGTCACTCCTCCAGTCAATTAAGTCATCAACATTCTCTATTTAGATATAAATAACGGAATAATATCAGGAGTCACTTTTTCTCCACCTTCTGAATCCCATGAGTCCCGCTGGAGCACAGCTCCACAGATTCCAGCCCTCCTCAAATATCTTGTCCAAGTGAGCACATTTCTTGTGTTAGTTTAGGCATTAAATATGGGCGGTGCAGTAAATTGTGAGGGGACAGCAGAAATTAGAAGCGGAATCATGGCTGTGTTTTTAATCTTCCTGAACTCTGGGACTGTGAGGCTTTTTGTACCTTTTTTCCTACTGCCTTCCTGGCTGAGATCAGCTCATTAAGGCTTGGCACTCATTTACGTGTGGCAATAGGTTTTGACAGATGCACATTTGAGTTATTTTTCAGCTGACAGTAAAATGTTACTGCAGACTGTTATGATGAAATTTCAGCTTTGCTAAACTGTAGGCAGCCAGTATTGCCAGAAGGAATGATTTATTATTTCCTGTGAAATATCTTGGAGAACACCTTATTAATGATTCTTGGCTCCTACGGAAGAAGTAGTGACACTTCTCAAAATCCCACAGAAATCTGGGCTAAAGTGGGCAAGAGAACTGCATATCGAGTGTCCTAAGTTTTAATTTACTTTTGTTTTGTTTTCCTATAGTCATAAGGATACAATGCGCCATTAACTTTTACACAAGGAACAGGAGCAGAAGTAGACCACACAGAACATAGAGCCATTCAGTATGATCATGGCTGATCTTGGGCTTCAATTCCATTTTCCCACTTGTTACCCATATTATTCATCCCCCGAGACACCATAAATCTGTCTATCCCGGTCTTAAATGTATTCAACAATGGAGAATTCACAACCATTTATGGCAGTTAAGTCCCCAGAGCTTTGCAACTCTTTCTCCTCACCTCAGTCCTAATGTCCTAAAAACCCCTTTATCCTGAGCTTGTGCTCCTGTGTTTTAGATTCCATGAGCAATGGAACCAATTTCTCAGCATCTAACTTATCCCTTTCAAAATTGCATAGGTTTCAATGATATTGTCTATCATTCTCTTAACTACAAAGAATATAAGCTCAATTTACTCAGCTTCTCATCATTGGACAACCCTCTGACCCAGGGAGCAATTTAGTGAACATTTGCTGTGCCACCTCAGTTGTGTTGTGCCTTGAAGGGATATCAGCAAGTAGCACGAGAAGGGAATTGTGACATGTAAACCAGTTTTACTCTTGCTTTTGAGCAGAGCACAGACACGCAGCTCTGCTACTGACATCTTCAAGTTTTCTACCTTTTGTATTAATGTTTTCATGTGCCTATTGTTAGGGTCCAGGCTTGAAACTCCAAAGTGTTTTATGAAGCCTGCCTGAATTATAAGTTTTGCATTTTTGAATTTGGCTAGGAGAAGCATGGTATGTTCCACTTCAGGTATGATTCAAAAGACTCACTAGGGAGCTTTTATCAAACAAAGTTTATTTAAGAGTACAGTTAACATATACAGAACAAAAATTAGCAGTAACTTTTATCAATTACAAGTGAAAACAAAACAATCACAATACTGTATAACTCTTAACCAATATATATCAGATGTTCCAATCAAAACTAATATCCAATAAACAAAACCCTTTGAACAAATTTATCACTGTATAGGCTAAAACTCATATGATACTGGAATCCAGTTCCCTGGGTTGAATGCTGGTTTCAAATGATCTTAAAAACTCAGAGTAGTTTGTAGTCGGATCAGCTTCCCAAAACAACAAAGCACAGATTCTTTACTGCAGAATGCCATATGCCCTTCTTTCAGCTAACTGATAACATTCTCAAAGCAAAACAGCGAGGGAAGAGACTTCTTTTCCAACTTGCTTCTAAGACTGCCTCTAACACTGCTACCTAAAATGCAGCTGAAAGCTGAAAAACTTCAGTCCTGATCTGCCCACAGTTTTTTTCCCCTCTCCTTTTAGCAATGGCATCACCCAAGGCTGTGACCATGATTTAAAAAAAACTATTAAAGGTACACCAATATCATACTATTCTAAATAAATAAACCCACAATGAACTCAATTCTTTTTGAGCAATTTCTGTTGTTATTTCTATATAACATCAAAACAGCCTCAAAGGCAAATATATCCATTCTTAAATGTGAAACACTAAACTGCACACAGCACTTCAGATGCGGTCTTACTAAAACCCTGACAACTTCTGTATTCTTGGCCTCCTGCTCATTAGGCATTTTACTGACTTCTCTTAGATTGTGGGGGGCCCCGTCAGGCCCCAGTGCAAATCCCTCTGGGCCAGTGAATTCGGCAAGAGGCTGAAACAGGTTTTGTGCCAGGCGGTAACCAGTTGCAATATTCCTGGCCAACAACAATTGGCATGATTGGGATCGCACCCAGAAAGGGCAAAAACCTGATCAGAACTCACTTGCATTCATTTAAACCTCAGTGAGATTAAAGTCGAATACAGTGGTCTCCCAGAATGGTACCCCCAATTCTGCCCCCCCACCCCCAACCCAGACACAAATCAGTATAGTGGGAAACGAGTGCCATGGACTCCAAGGGTAGAAAGGAGGTGAGTACCACCTGCACACTTACCTCCAGGTGCACACGGGCCAAATAGCCACGGCCAGGTTGCACATGAGGGTCTTTCAAGAGAGGTGGAATTTGGTGGGAGCTCTCTGATTGGGTTAGTGGGCTCAGGAAAAGCTTTGAACTTTCTCCCAGCATATCTATCTCAAACAGCTGTCAGGTTGAATTTGAAAGTCTTCTCTCTGTTGCCTTGAAAAGTTTTGAAGTGCTTTGTTTACATTCCATTTCATGCTCCGTTAACGCTAACATGCCTCTTGATTGACAGTTGTAGGCTCTTTCAAAGGATGGATTAGCTTTTTTTTATATAGCACTCCACAAACTCCAAATTGGTTCCTCTTTTGAGCAGATGTCCTCTCCAACTGCATTCTGTCATATTTTTTCTCCCCCAAGTCTGAAGTGCTTCCTAGAAAAGGCAGGTACTCTGCATTTTTTTCAGAGGGGTATTTTTCAACCTCTTATGACTGAACAGCGTGCCTGTACTGGAGGTAGTTTCCCACTATAGAAGCAACTGGCATAATTTGGTCATTAAAGTCCAAGGGTCCCACAATGAGGAGCTTCTCACAGCCACTGTGACGACCACACCTAGGGGTCAGAGGCCATTGTAGCCCCAGGTGGAAAGGACATGGCTGGAACCTGCTCTGGCACTGCTCTCTGGGCACAATGGCAATGCCAATCTGGCAGTGCCAAGTAGGAACTACCAATTGGAATTGTCAGGGTGCCTGGGGGAAATGCCAGATTGGCACTGCCAAGTGTTAGGGATAGGTGCTTCTATAGGAAAACTATCTCCAGCACAAGGACCTGATGAGGGGCCTTGAAAGGGTTGGAGACTTTGCTAGAAACTGATAACTTTTCAAAAAGCAATGTATTTCTCAGTGACCAACAGAAATTACCCAAGGATTGGATTTCACTTTTTAAGACTTTTACTGTAACTAACAAATAAAATCAACACACATCAAACAATGCTTAACAAGAATAAGTCCAAAGTTACTCCCTGGATTTCAACAGCTCACTGCTCCCTGATACACCAGGTTGAAATTTCCAGCATCCTTGATCATTCCACTCAGCATGAATCTTCATGATTTAACTTCCAATACCATGGCCCATCTTGGCAATTACTTGTTAAATCTCTAAAAGTCCAATCTGTTCAGTCCGCTTCTCTTTTGAACAGAATGCCAACTCTTGCACAGTTCTGACGAAGGTTCATCCAAACTCAAAACGTTGGTTCTATTCTTTCTCCACAGATTCTGTCAGACCTGCTGAGATTTTCCAGCATTTTCTATTTGTTTTAGATTCCAGCATTTGCATTATTTTGCCTTTATCTTATACAAACATCCTGTTTCCACAGGATGTTTTTAATCTCACGTGGCCTCTGTATTTTAACATTCTTCCGTATTGCTTCCAGGTCAACAGTCACCAGGTCACGTGAACCAGTATTTCTATTCTCCCAAAATTATCTATCCCTTAACCAGTGATACAAAGTCTTAGACCATTTCAAAAACAAGTACTGGTTCCCGAAACATGTTAAAGCAATGACAAATTTTCCTCGCCGTTATTGCTTCCAAGTCAATGGTCATCACTGTAACATCTGCTAATCAGCAGGATGTACGTTGGAAGCGTACGCCCATTGCACTTAGCCTGAACTGCAGCCACTGCTGGATGTGCCGTTTCAGGTTGGTGATAACAAGGGCACAGTAAGAGATCTCACAACACCAGGTTAAAGTCCAACAGGTTTATTTGGTAGCACAAGCCACAAGCTTTCGGAGCACTGTCCCTTCATCACCTGCTTCCCCCCCCCCCCCCAACCCCCTCCATGGCCCAATTGTGGCCCCTGACCATTTCTACTCCCTCCCACAGTGCAAATCCCCCCTACCACCTTGGCAAACCCCTCCACACCTCCCAGCTGGCCCTGATCTCTCCTACCCCCAAGGGTCCCAATCCAGAGTGGTAGTGAGACCCCCCAACCCCCTGATTGCCTCCTAGGATCTGCCTCCCCATATGCCTTGCCCCCTTGACACTGTCCCATGCCCAATGGGTGGTGCCAAATTGTCCCCTGGGCATGGGCACTTTGCCCCTTGGGCAGTGCTGGGGGCACAGGCTGGTACTGCCAGGGTGCACATGCCCAGGGGGCACCAACCCTGCAGCCTGATCCACTGAGAGGCACTATTTGCCCCCCTTAACTCTGGCATGGTCAAGCCGCCAGCTCCCAGAAAGCTAGAGTGAAACACTCTGGCAGGGTGGGAAAGCCTAATGGCCTGGAGAATTAATTTAAATGCTAGCCCCATCTCCCCACCAAATCCAGGGCTGGGAAATGCCAGCAGGGCGTGAATGCCCATGGGAACTCCGCAAGTAGTCCCCTGCACAATTTTCCTGGACTGCTCCCCAAAAATGCAGCACAGCGGGGTGGGAGAATCGCCCACCGTTATGGTGTGATCAGCCATCAGCAACTGCACGCTAAACGAACATGTCTGAAAAAAGCAGCAAGGAGTTTTAGTGGAAAACAAGCCCTGCTCCAACTGTGGTGACCATCACCTTCAGAACAGTACAGCATGTTTGCTGTTTTGTAAACACCGCAATGATTTCATGGCTATTTAAGCGGTCACATGTCAGGAGCTTGCAAGTTCTCTCCTGAATGCAGGCAGAGTTATGGTGTGTAAAAGCTGCTCAGAATAATTCTTGAGGTGTTGTTGTAAGTCCTTGGTCGCCAGTCGTTGAAACCCAACACTTCTACACGGGCAAAGTTCCTGCACAATCTGATTAGCTCTGTTAATGGGAGTCTTTCTCCAGCATCATGCTCCACATTAAGTCATCATTTCTTAATTTAGGCAGTAATGCAGATAATTTAACGGTTAGACAGGACATAAATAAAGTCATAGGAATGTATAAAATTATCAAAGCCTTTGATACTCATTTTCATTTTAGAGTGAAGTTCCATAGGCGCATTCAGAAAGCAAAAGAGATTAATCAGCTGAGAATTGCATGGGTGGCACCTCAAAAGATGAATGAATTCAGGATTGTATTGTTGTAGGAGTCTTAGAAGAACCTTGCCTCCAGCAATATCTGTCAAACCAGATCATGAACAGCCCCCTCTAAGACCCATAATGATGATAACAGAGTCAGGAGAGACAAAGGGGAAGATTTTGCAAAGGCATTAGATGTCTCATTTCCAGAGCCGAACTACAGTGTGGGGTAGGGAGTGAGGAGAAATGGCCTTGTCTCAATTGGTGGCCAAAAGTGGAGCTGAATTTTGTTGGTGATAGTCATTCAATTGGAAGGACAGTAGACTAGCCCCAAGAGTCGCTGACTCAATCAGAGGACAAATAGCTCAGCAGCGCTGCTACTAGTCATGGCCATTGCTGGGATTGCACCTGCTGAGTGTGGACACAAGATTCAGTCAGTGAGATCTGCAGGCATTGACAAGAGGAAATGCAGGTCGCTAAAGGCAAGTGGTGCCACTGTCATAGGGGTGGTGGTTACTGCGTGGGAGTTTCTCAGTGGACCATGGAGTGCACAAAAAGGAGGCTCTGGTTGTTGCTGGGCCTTCAGTCACTGTAAAGCCAGTGATGGCAGAAAGAATGGTTCAATAGGCTTCAAGCAAACAGGCCACCTGCCTCCCCTGTTAACAAAATGGCATTGTGGTAGCTAAATGTCAGGAATCCTCCTCAAAGCCCTCTTTGGACCATTTTGCTCGCATTCTGACTTCCCCAGACTGTTCCCAAAGGTCCCATGAAATTCAAAGTCACTGAACGAAGAAAGCGAGGCTGTCACAGAACAGCAGACAACTGCTGTGCATTTTCCTTTTAAAACTAAACTTCTAAAAACACAGACTATTAAATACATGGGGGAAACCTGTGCACAAAGTCTACCGTTGTACACCAGATTTAGCTGAAAATAACTGCTGAGACAAAATATATCACTCATATTTGTAGAATCGTGTGTAAAGTAGTGATTTACTTCTCTCAGCTTCTATCAACATGAAGTCAGAGGCTATTTCTGAACCAAAGCACTTCATTTGAGGGAATTTACAATGGCTTAGAAACTGCAACAACTCTCAGGTCAATAATTATATGACCAGTGAGGAAGAATTCCTCCTCTTTTTCCAACTCCTTGGTTAATCATAACAGGTTCTTTCAAATTTTAAAAGGATGAGTGTGCCAATTCAAAATGTAAGTTTGTAAAAAATAAGCCATACAGATACTCTTGAGTAAAACGTCGAAGGGTTGTTTTTTTTTGCTAAAGCCCACCCAGGAAAATGTATTAAAAAATGCTAAAAATGTACAAGTATGTTCTATTTCTGATTAATTCCTCTTTACACCAATCTGAGGTCCCTATATAGTTCCAGAAGATGACCATCACCTCTGAACCAAAGAAAAGCCAGACATTGTGCCTTAATGACTAGCACTCGGTGGCTTCAACAGCCATCATTATGAAGTGCTTTGAAAGGTTAGTCATGGCACAAATCAATACCGGCCTCCCAGATTGCCTGGATCTACTACAGTTCGTCTGTCACTGCAACAGGTCCACAGCAGATGTCACCACCCTGGCTCTACACTCAAACATAGAACACCTGGATAACAAAGACACCAATGTCAGACTCTTATTTATTGACTACAGCTCAGCCTTCAACACCATTATTCCTACAAAACTCATCTCCAAACAATGTGGCTGCTCCCACTGTGTCTGGATCCTGCACTTCCTAACCCACAGACCGGACTCAGTAAGGATAGGCAACAACACCTCCTCCACAATCAGCCTCAACATGGGTGCCCCACAAGGCTGTGTCCTTAGCCTCTTACATTAGTCCTTATAAACCTATGACCGTGTGGCCAAATTCCCCTACAACTCCATTTTCAGGCTTGCTGCTGACACCACCATAGTGGGTCGGATCTCAAACAATGATGAATCCAAATACAGGAAAGAGATAAAGGATTTGTTGAACTGGTACAATGACAATAATCTCTCTTTCAATGTGAACAAAATGAAAGGGATAGTCATCAACTTCAGGAAGCATAGAGGAGGATATGCCCCATCTATATCAATGGGGATGAAGTAGAAATGGGGATCAGGGGTTATGGGGAAAAGGCAGGAAAGTGGGGATGAGAAGAAAAATAGCCATGATTGAATAGCAGAGCGGACTTGATGGGCTCAGTGGCCTAATTCTGCTCCTATGTCTTATGGTCTAAGGTGGAAGTGGGCAAGTATTGGGTAGACATCCCAAAGCTGGAGGATGTCAGCCTTGAGCATCTAAGTCGTTCGAGCAAGGATGGGTGCAGCCTGAAGCCACAGCAGGAGTACCACATGGAAGCAATACACAAAAGAAAATAAATAATTTGTTTAACATTACAGTGTTTTCCAGTTACATTGTCATTTTCTGATTCATGTTCATGCACCACTAAATTTACTTTAGCACTTCATAGCCCATAACCTTATCCTGCTGCCTGCCAAGTAGATTTCTCAACGACTTACTTTCAGTTTTAGTTTCAAAGTGGGTGGACATCAGGTTAAAAAAAAGTGTTTTTTTTCTCTCCCTCAGGTTAGGAATTCTGCTGGCTAGCTGGAAGCAAGACTGCCTGGTCTTCCTGGAGTGAGAATTCTGCTGTTGGTGGGTTGCTAGTTAGTAATGAGAGCCTTCCTCTCTCTCTCTTTCTCTGATGTTTGTAACCTCACAACACCAAGTTAAAGCCCAACAGGTTTATTTGGTAGCATGAGTTTTCGGAGCGTTGCCCCTTCATCAGGGCAACACTCCAAAAACTCGTGCTGCCAAATAAACCAGTTGGACTTTAAACTGGTGTTGTGAGACTACTTACTGTGCCTACCCCAGTCCAACACTGGTATCTCCACACCTGACGTCTGTGAAGCTGTTCTGACTCCAAGCTTGTCTGTGTGTGCATCAAGAGAGCTGCAGCATTCAACCAAGGGACAAAGTTCCAGCATCACATGAGCTTTTGTAGTTTCTGTGCTAAACCTGTGGCAAGGGTTTTGTTTTTGGGATTTGTTTGGTTAGAACCGTGTTTAGTTTTAAGGATTATACAATATCATGGGTTTTGTTTTGTAAATTTGCAAAAGTTATTGCTAATTTTCTTTAACTGTATACTTAACTAAACTTTGTTTGATAAAAGCTCCTTAGTGGGTCAGTTGAATTATACCTGAAGTAAAACATCTCATTCTCACCCTGGCCAAATTCAAAGTGCAAAACTTATGTCCAGGTGGACTTCATAAAACACTTTTAAGTTTTGGACCTGAATTATAACAAATGGTAGGACAGTAGTTAAAGATGAGCACTGAGTATCTGGGAGAGGGCTGAATTATTGGACTGCATCACATTGGAAATGGCTGGGTGGCACAGTGGGTTTGGATTTTGCCAGATGGCTACACTGCCTCCAGTTTAACAAGGATACCTGAATCAAGCTGTCTCAGTATCACAGACAGCTATGGTGGCTGCTAATGCCCTGGTCACATCCTGTTGTACCTCCTCGGTCTTCTTCCTCCTGGAGTCAATGCAAGCATAAGGAATAGCACCTCATCTTTTGACTCAGCACCTGATAGCTTTCTGGACTCAATAGTGAATTCAGCAATTTTAGATCATAACTTACACCTCCATCTCCATTTCTATCCATATTTTCTATATGTTTTTTTTCTGCTTCAGCCATCTCACTTTTATCTTTATCAGGTCTCATTCTGATGGCTGCTATGTAACTATGAATGACTCATCTGGATACATTTTTAATTTCTTTATTAAATCCATTACCACATTCTCTGACCTTTGTATCATGAAACCTTTAGTCATTTACGCTATTCTGTCTCCACCATATCACAGACCTTGCCTTTTGTTCTTTTTGCCTCATCTCCTATCCAGTGACTTAAAATCTGTTATACTTCTATCTTTTTTTCAATTCTGATGAAAGAACACTGATTGACCTGCAGCATTAACTCCATTTCTCCACATAGACTTGGAAGTATCTCCAGCATTTTATGTTTCTATTTCCAGCAGCTTCAGTACTTTGCTTTAGTAATGGGCAGTTCAGTCGGCCAGTGAGTTGCAATGAGTGAATGGGACTCAGTGTAAGTTAGGGAACTTCCAGATAGCAGAAACTTAGACGAAGCCAAGTTCATGGAGGGTGGAAAATGGGAGGCTGGCCACCAGATTACTCGAATAGTCTTTCAGTAACAAAGACAGGGAAGAGATGTCAATAACAGATGAGCTGAGGCTGCGGTAGAGATGACTAATATTATGGAGGCTGAAGAAGACAATTTTGGTGATGGAGCAGATAACAAAATGAGTATGCAATGTTTACTGATTCTGTGTCTGATAACATATTGTTAGCTTGAATTTTAATCACCTAATAAATTGGCCAAACATCAATCCCCACCTAAAAAAAAGTGCATGTGGGGAATCATTGGGCCCCAATGATTCTCTGTATTGCAGGTTAAATTGGAGTTGCCTGCTGTTTTTAATGATTTCTGACTACAGCTCGAAGCAGCTGTTGACTGGCTGCAACAAGTAGTGAGAGGTGTTTGAAAAGTGAAGCTGGGCTGTGAGACTTTGAGGAATGGCTGAACAGCAAGCACAAAGGATTTCTGACAATGCACTCAAGTTCTTAGTGCAAGATGTGGAGAGAAGGAGCAATATCCTTGTACTTAATATGCAGGGGAGCGGGCACTCCAGTAATATGTACTCAGAAAATAGTGGGAAGAAGTCAGAGCAGAGGGCACTGCTCGGAATGATGCTAAGGTACTTGGGTGTCGTGCAGGAAGAGGTTTAATGATCTAAAGTGAGCTTCCACCTTCAGTTTCCAAATGCCATTTACTACTCACTGAACCACTTGCTCAATTCATTACATACCCATTAGCAAATTAACAATCTCTGTCAATCTGCACTCAACTCAACTGAATTCATATGCTCTACTTCACTCTCAGACATTCAGCAAGCCTCACACTCACAATTCACAGCTTGAACACACTAGCAGTTATTTAACCCATGACATATCACATCACTGAAATGTATGGAAGCACTCTCACTGACACAATTTCCTCTTTCTTGCAGGATTTCCTCTTCTTTGTGGTAGTCATCAGGAAAAGGACTGGAGGAAGACATGCAAACTGAATGCTTCAAACTCCAGGCTGGAGACAGTTCGAGCCATCATGGGAAGGGGCATTGTTCAGGATGTGGCCATTAGTGGGGCTGGAGGGATTACTCCTGAGGATATTTACACAATCCTCTTCCTCGCATTCCATTTCTCCATCCCCTCCAACCTCTTTCTAGCAACATTTAAAAAGCATTTGGATACGTATATGGATGGGAAAGGATTAGAGCGATATGGGTCAAACATGGGCAATTGGAATGAACTGGGAAGGCACCATGATTGACATGGACTGGTTGGGCTGAAGGGACTGTTTCTCTGCTGTGTTGCTCTATGATTCTACGACTCTTCTGACTGATAAGTTTCTGATGCTTTGTTTTCTGCTATCCCCTTACCACCCATTTAAAATTTTCAAATACCCAAGAAGTGGAATCTTCCAAGTCAGAAGGAGACAGTGAAGACGGAGAGTCACATTCGCTCATGGCCAACAGCTCAGACTCTGATGTTGCACATATTTCATACTGGACACAAGCATGGGTGGAGTAAGGAAGAGGGTGGAATAGAGGGCACAGGTGACAGAAGGCAAACCCACACATAAATTCAGCAGCAAAGAAATCAGATAAACATTTTGGCCAGGCTACAGAAGAAAGCTGATGGGTGTTCATAACCAAATAGTTGGTTCACTGGAAAGGATGTCTGAAGTGTCAAGGAGCATGGATCTCTTCAGCAACAATTTGGTGCAGAGCTCAGTACAAAGTTTGGAGTCCACCCTCACACAAGCTCTTGGTGCCCATCTGTCTCTGTGGGTGCAAGGTTTCCATACTGGAAGGACCCTGGGCTCCCATTGAGGACATTTCAGCAAGCTGTGGGCAGGGTGAGCTGGCTGTATGGAACTAAGGAGGGCAATGGCGAAATGGGTGGTCATCGTGCAGCACACTGTCATCACAGAATCATAGAACAATCCCTACTGTGCAGAAGGAGGCCATTCGACCCATCGAGCCTCCACCAACAACAATCCCACCCAGACACTACTCCTGTAACCCCACATATTGACCCTGCGACACTAAGGGTCAATTTAGCATGGCCAATCAATCTAACCCGTACATCTTTAGAGTGTGGGAGTAAACCGGAGCACGTGGAGTAAACCCAAGCAGATGGTGGGGGGAAGGGGGAAGGAGGAGGAGGAGAATGTGCAAACTCCTCCACACAGACACCTGAGGTTGGAATCAAACCTGACTCTTTGGTGCTGTGAGGCAGCAGTGCTAACCACAGTGCCACCATGCCGGCCATCCTGGGAGAAACAGTGGGTGCCTTTCTCGTGAAGCCATGGCCAATCTTTTGTTTCATCTGGATGAAAATGTCCTCCAGATTTTTCACAGCAGTCGGTTTTATATTCAATTGGGGTCCATTTTGATCCAAAGCAAGAAAACATGATTAAAGCTCTGATTATTAATCACCTATTAATATGGAATTCATTATACTTACTTATTTTACTTCGCTTTGTTGGTATCACTGAAGAATAGTTTGTAGCTGTATGTAAACTCTTCCCAGCCTTTTGTCTGAAGTGTTGCATATTTCAGACACATTCACCCGGATATTCTTCAGAGGTGAGTCTGCTCCTCTATTCAAGTGGTGTCCTATTCTTCCTATTCCCAATTATCCCAATGTCTTGGTTACTTTAATTGAGCTCCAACTCATTTACCCTGTTGTGTTCTGAACCCTGGAGGAGTGACTCTCTGTGACATGGTTGGTGTTGGAGGCAGACTGCTGTGATTTGAATTGGATCATTTTGAAAATGTTTCCAATTGCTACAAGTTTTATAGTATTTACTAAGTGCAAAGCGAGCAATTCTATTCTGTGAGTAATGGCCATTTCAATTAAGACACAGTGTGCTTCCTACAATGAAAACCTCTGTTTTTCCACCTGATCTATTTGCTGCTCCTTTCTGACTGCTCATTCAGCATACAGGAAATGAGGGCAGATTCCAATGTTAGAGTTTTCTCATGAAGAAGCTGCTTGTGGAGAGCATCATTGTGAAGCCCGTTTTTCTTCTCAAGTATTTAAAGTGTGTGCAACCCTAGTATTTGAGCTGACTGCAAGGATGAGATTACGTAAAACTGCATCTTTAGGAAGATTGGCTTCCTCTTGCAAAAGTGACAGAGAAGTGTCCATATCTTTAGCATGAACTGAAAGAGCACAGAACAAGGAACATTTAGTGTGAAAGTAGAACAAGGAAGTGGTTGTTAGAGCTATCTCTTGTTTGTCATACAGAATCTGTAGGGTGAGATAGAATTAAGGGAAGATAAGCTGAAAAACTGGTAGGATGAGCCATGGGGTGAAACAGAAAGTGGGCATGTGGGAGTGATGCTCCCTCTCCATTGTGAGTAACCTCATGATCCAGTGCGAAGTGATCTCAGTGCTGTTGAATGTGGCACAGGGCTAGCCAATTTCCCACTCCTGCATCATGCCGATTACTTGAGCCATTTTCTACTATGTCCGGAGATTGAAAATGGACTGACTCTGCAGTGACATGATGTAAAAGTCTCCAAAGGTGGGGGAGAAATGTACCCAGCGTTGCCCTCATTCTGATGGCCACCATTGTGTGCAGATGCATCACGTCGTGTATTGAGCCTCAGTGCACCAATACCTAGTATCTCTACGTGCTGACATTCCATCTGTCCCCGGTGTTGAGAAGGATGCCTCTGGTCACATTGCCACGGAACCCTCCAAGCAGTTAGACTTGCTGGACCACCTGTCTTTTCAGAGGAGTTTGCGCAACAAAACACCTTTGACCACAAGTCTATCAGGAAAGCTCTGCATGAAATATCCTCAAGGCCCTGCAGGAAAAGAAGATAGTGGATCCTGTTGGATGGTTCCTTGAGCAAACCGTTGAAGCCATTTGGCAGCATGTCTCATCACCAGAGCTTTCAAGCAAGCACCAAGACATAGCTTGGCTGGTGGTGAGAAGGGCCCTCCCTGTCAGATCCTTCCTACATGCTCAGTGTTTCATTTGGAAGGAGTATTTGAGACCTAGGGCAGTGAGAAGGGAGAGGCCTTGCCTCTCCTACAGTTACACAGAAAGGTGCCAAAGGGAAGGCTGACTCCCCTATTTATGGAACACCTCCATTGAGTTCATAAGCATGATCCTGAGCTTCTGGTTCCTTTAGACTTTAGGTCATAAGCTCTGTAAACTGGGTGATCACAGTGACATAGGGAGACGTGGGTACAAAAGGGGTCACGTGTATGTAGTGCAAGAGTTCTCGCCTAGGCAGGAACAGAAACAAGCAGATAAGAACTGTTCAGTACTGCTAATAAACCTTCACAGTTGTTAGTCCCTGGTCGCCAGTTATTGCAACGCAGTAGATTTTAAATGCTATGTGGAGTTAGCAGAGATGGTGTAGAGACTCGCCGCATCAACCACTCATGTTTGATGAAAACGTCATAGACAACTGGGCAAAAAGGAATGGCACATCTACTGTGATGCCAGCCTATCAGGTAAATCAAAGGAAGTAAGGCATAAACTCTCTTCAATTAAGCAGACCTTGAGGTGGTCAAGAAATTTGAGTCTTTTGTTTTTCAAATGTAGGACGAATAGGAGGACTCTGAGATCATCATGGAATCCCTACAGTGCAGAAGGAGGCCATTTGGCCCATCGAGTCTGCACCAACAACAATCCCACCCAGGCCCAATCCTCGTAATCCCACATATTCAGCCTGCTAATCCCTCAAACCTATGCATTCCGGGACACTAAGAGGCAATTTAGCACGGCCAATGCACCTAACCCACACATCTTTGGACTGTGGGAGGAAACCTGAGCACCCGGGGGGAAGCCAAACATAGACACAGGGAGAATGTGCAAACTTCACACAGACAATTGGAGATATTGCTTAAAAAAGAAGTTTGAGCATATATGCATGTCAGTCAAGAATGCTACATTGGATAGATACACATTCAATATTACCAACCATAAACCTGATGAATCTGTTCAATCATACACTATGACTCTAAAAATCCTGGCAAACAAGTGGGTGTTCGGCACTCTCACATATGAATCTGTGAGAGATTGCATCGTGTGTGGGATCCACAATGATGCTCTCCACAAGCAGCTTCTTCATGAGAAAACTCTAACATTGGAATCTGCCCTCATCTCCTGTATGCTGAATGAGCAGTCAGAAAGGAGCAGCAAATAGATCGGGTGGAAAAACAGAGGTTTTCATTGTAGGAAGCACACTGTGTCTTAATTGAAATGGCCATTACTCACAGAATAGAATTGCTCGCTTTGCACTTAGTAAATACTATAAAACTTGTAGCAATCGGAAACATTTTCAAAATGATCCAATTCAAATCACAGCAGTCTGCCTCCAACACCAACCACGTCACAGAGAGTCACTCCTCCAGGGTTCAGAACACAACAGGGTAAATGAGTTGGAGCTCAATTAAAGTAACCAAGACATTGGGCAAATTTTCCCATTCTGCCCGCCATGGGAATTGTAGTGGGCAAGGATCAGACCATGGAAAGGTCCATTGACGTTGGGCAGGATGTTCCGGTTTTGGGGTGAGCTCGACGGAAAATGTTGCCCATTGAGTCTCCAAAAACATTCTGCTGCGAGAGTGACAACTCCATTATGGAGAAGGGTGAGATTTTTGACCATATTGCCTGAGGCAATGCAAATCTAAAAGTAAAGATTGACACTGGAGCAAAGTGCAATGTTCTGCCCAGTTGCTGCAGAAAATTGATCCATATGCTACAACGGATCCCGACACTGAGATGGACTTCATGGCCTATGACAGACAAACTATCTGCACGGAAAATGTGGCCACTCTCCATTGCACACAGGGCAGCTTCCAGTTTCACGTTGCTGACCAGAATCTGAAGCTGCTGTTGGGTCTTCAGGACAGCATCACACTGGGGCTCAGCCATCTTGGTTCAGATGTACACACACACTCTGCAGCATCATGGGGAATGATAGACTGTAAAGAGCTATTCAACTGTGATGTCATTGGTAAGCTACCTATCATATATTATATGAGGCTAGATGACTGGCAGTGAGGTCTTCCAATGATGCATGGAACAACTCATTGCAGGACAACCCAGCAAAATCATGGTCAATGACATCCTGGTCTGTGATTGTACAATATAAGAACATGATGCACATTTTAGTTTAGTCTTTGACAGACTCAGAATTATATACTTAAAGCTCTATCTTGCTAAATGCTAGCTTCATGGTCAACCAGGTTCCTTATGTGAGTAACTTGCTCACAGCAGATGATGTGAAGCCAGATTCAGACAAGAGTTATAGGACAGATGGTCGTTCCTGAGGACAAGCAGTTTTCCTCAAGTTACTTTCCAAGTTCATTCCTTCTTATAGTGTGGTCACTGGATCTCTTCGTCAGCTTCTCCACAAGAAGTTGAATGGTGTTGGCACGAGAACCATACTGTTGTGTTCAACAAGCTCAAGGAGGCACTCTCAGTCCCCTGAGTGTCACAATACTTTTCTTGAACGTCAGTATTCCGATCAGCAGATGCCTCCCAGAGCAGACTTGATGCAGTCTGCATCCAGAATGCCAGACCAGTAGCCTTTGCATCAAGGGCTCGCACTTGCATTAAGACATGTTTTGGCCAAATCAAGAAGGAACTTCTTGCCCTAGTCTTCACATGTTAGAAATTTCATGACTTCATCTACGGTGGTGTAATGTCCAAACTGTGTTAGGGATTCTGGGTTTTAACAGAAAATTATGTAGTTTTCTTATGTAAATTCAACTAATACGCAACAGGTTTTATTGAAGAGCTGCTCTCTCTGGACTGCAGAACACAAAACTGAAAGTAAAACAGAAGCCTAAGCACATCATCATCAGATCATGTGATCAGCTCTTAAAGTAAGCTGCACCCTTTTTTAAATCTAACAGGTAGTCCTGTAAGTGTTGAAACTGATCATCACCTACTCATCACTATTCTTAAAGAACCTCTTCAAACAACATCTGCGTGACTTCAGCACATGATGTTCAAGCTGCAACACTGTAGCCTCAGTGTCATCTACAAACAAGGTAAGGAGCTGTAGCTTGCTTCCCAGAGTCTTCCTACCCAGCACTAACCACACAGATGGTGAGGAGGACATTGACATCATGATCAGTCAGATATTTCTGTCTCATTGAAGTAAGGAACTGAAGGACGCCCTGCAGGCAGATCTCACACGCAGGCAGCTCCACAATGTCATTATGAAAGGCAAGCCCAACTCTGCTAAGGATCTTCACCATGAACTCTGCATATACTTCTCTATGAGAGCGGAGCTAACTGCACGAGACAGAGAGATACTGCATGGTCAGTGATGTGTCATCCATTTGCAAAGGTACTGCGCCCAGCAATTCCACCACAGGCACCCAGGGTTGGAGGTACAGGACAAAGGAATCCCCTATACAGGCCCTCGATGTATGCAGTCATGGAGAAGGAGGAATCCAGATGTGTGCCATACTAAAGTTTATTTATTAGTCTCACACGAAGACTTATACTAACACTGCAATGAAGTTAGTGTGAAAATCCCCTAGTCGCCACACTCAGGCGCTTGTTCAGGTACTAAGGGAAAATTTAGCATGGCCAATGCACCTAACCAGCACATCTTTTGGACTGTGGGCAGAAACTGGAGCACCTGGAGGAAACCCACACAGTCAAGGGGAGAACATGCCGACTCCACGCAGACAATGACCCAAGCCAGGAATCAAACCTGCATTCCTGGTGCTGTAAGGCAGCAGTGCTAAGCACTGTGCCACTATGTTCCATCAAGCCAATGAACCACTGCACCCACATGAGATCCCAGACCTTCCATTGTCACTCATGGTGGCTGATATCTTTAAATGGAACAGTAAACAGCACTTAGTCCTAGTCGATTCATACTCTAGTTGGTTTGAAATTTACCACCTCCTCAACATGAAGAATAACACTGTCATAGGCAACATACATGGCACCCCTCAAAGGATAATGAGGGACAACGCTCACCAATTTATCTCCAGGGTGTGCAAGGGCTTTGCACACACATAGGATTTTACACATCACAAGTAGTCCCCTGTACCCCACTGTCTAATATCCTGGCAGAATAAGCGGTGCCTTTAACCAAGCAACTACTAGAGAAGTGTGCCTGAGGCAACACAGATTTCTACTCACCAGCCTGTGAAGTGTGCTGAGACAGGGCTTGCTCTTGTTATTATAGTGAATGATCTCTGGGTACAACAGGACCATGACCCTGCTGCCAAAGCCATTTTGCAAACAAAAGTTGAAACCATTATTAAACAGCAACATAGGTGAAAAAGGTATTACAATTGCAATGCCCTCAGACTCTGTCCTTTAGAACCTGCTCAAGCGGTCAGGATCCGGACTGCTTAAAGCCATGACAAACTGCTGCTGGTACACGGTCAGGCCCCACAACCAAACAGATATGTGATTGTCTTGGATGGTTCTCATTATGTAAGAACTCAATGATACCTACCTGCAGGTACCTGAACCAGCACCCTCAACCACCACAGAATCCAATGCATCCAGCTCGCCATCTAGTTCCCCTACACCAATGGAAATGGAGGCTCCTCCAGAGGCCAATGCAGCAAACTCTGCAGCCTCAGGGTATGGAACACCTGATGCCACTCACAATGAGGATACCAACCCAAGGACATCTCAAGCACAGCCAACTGGCACACTCACACACTCAGGGCACCTGAGTAAAGTAAATACAAGATTCAAGGACTATGTCATGAACATATCTGCCAATTGACATTTTTTAAAAGGGGGGAGGGAGGAGAGACACAATATATGTGCCATCTGCAGCAGCCCAATCAGTATTTTTCACAATGTAAATAGCTATGCTTTGTTGCCCTGTTTAATTGTGTATGTTGTAAATAGTTTACCCCCTGTAACTGTTCCCATACCATAAGACCATAAGATATAGGAAGAGAATTAGGCCAGTGGGGCCACCAAGTCTGCTCCACCATTCGATCATAGCTGATATTTTTCTCATCCCCATTCTCCTGCCATTTCCCCATAACCCCTGATCCTTTATTAATCAAGAACCTACCTATCTCTATCTTAAAGACATTCAAAGTACACTGTTACACGTCTGTTTGGTTGTCCCAACTTAAGCGGGGAAGAGCGGGTGGTTGCGTAGACACTGGAATATAAGAACATAAGAAATAGGAGCAGGAGTAGGCCACCTAGCCCCTCGAGCCTGCTCCGCCATTCAATAAGATCCTGGCTGATCTGAAGTGGATCAGTTCCACTTACTCGCCTGCTCCCCATAACCCTTAATTCCCTTATCGATCAGAAATCTATCTACCTGTGACTTAAACATATTCAATGAGGTAGCCTCCACCACTTCAACGGGCAGAGAATGCCAGAGATTCACCACTCTTTGAGAGAAGAAGTTCCTCCTCAACTCTGTTCTAAACTGCCCCCCCCGCCTTATTTTGAGGCTGTGCCCCCTAGTTTTGGTTAATGATGTGGGTACAAAGAGGGTCATGTGTCTGTAGTGCAGGAATTCTCCCATGGGTTTGGGCAGACACACAGCTTGTGAGAGCTGCTCAGTACTGTTAATAAATCTTTGTAGTTGTTAATCCCTTGTAGCCAGTTATTGCAACGTAGTATATTCTACAACCTCTGCCTCCATCTTAAATCCAGATGCATTTTTTGCTTTTTGTTTTGCTGTTTCGTTTTGCCTGGTTTTTTTTAACCCCTTTATGTTGTATTCAGTTTTTTATGTAGCCATTCATGCCTCATTTGTTTCTGTACTGTATCCATTGCCACTATCTTTGATTGTTGCGATGTAAACAATAATCTTACTAATTTATTTCCCTGGCCTCCACCCTATCCCAGACCTTCTCCTTTGTTCTTCCACCCCTCCGCAATTTTCAAAACTTTTGGATTTGTCTTTTTTTTCAGCTTGGTTGAAAGATCATCAAGCAGAAACGTTACCCCTGATGTTCTACACATATGTGAACTGACCTGAATTTTCTCAGCATTTTTTGTTCTCAGTATAAACCTTCTATCTAGGAGTGGCAGCCCAACTCCTGGCATTGTTTCCTCCATAATGTCTTCCCGCTTAGGTGATAGTAATTGCTGAGAGGGTTTTCTGTTGCAGAGTGAGAATATTGGTGAGGTCGGAGGGAAGGGCGGGGGGATCTCCTTTCTTCTCTTCTCCAGTTCCTGGGTCTAAGCTTGTCGAAGAGTCATCCATACCGGAATTTTACTGCCCCACCAGCCACAGGAATCAGAGCGGACAACGTGTGGACAATGGGAAGGTCTGTTGACCTCGGGCAGGATCTTATGGTTTTGGGATGAACGAGGCCGTAAAATCCCACCCCCGATTAGGATTCACTGGCCACACGTGCCATAAGTCCGCAAATTCCCACCTGGGCTCAATGGACTTTTACATGACCCGCTGGATTTTCTGTCTCGCCTGCTACAATTCCCATGGCAAGGTGGGAGAATTTTGGCCATTGGCTCCGTCCTCCCTCCACAGATGATGTCAGACCTGCTGAGATTTTCCAGCATTTCCTGCGCAGATGCCAAACCTCCAAAATAGTTTTTGCACCACATGGAATTCTGGCAGCCATTTCTCTCCTGAATACCTTTTGTCCCATGATGGGAATTCACCTCCTTAAGAGGTGCATGATTTCCAGCTGCCCAAACAGGCAGGCATGTTCCTGCAGCGAATAACCTGAATCAGGATAATGTGCACACTACACCAGTATCATACCCTGCTTCGGGAAACAGACGGGCGCAGAGCGTAGACACGAGTACATTTCTAGCCTAAATCCTTTGTGTTGATCAGTTTCAATCAGTGTTTGAACGTCAGAATGTTAATAACATAAAAATCCTTTAATATTTCTTTCAGCTACAGTAAACCGCCCAGAAGCAGTGGAAGGGACAGAATTCAAATGTCGCAAATGTTGTGTTGTAAGGCACAATTGTTGATGCCCTCTCTGAAGGCTGCCTTTCCAAAGAGGTAAATATTCACTTTGTGCAAAATTCTGCAAGAACTGAATTGATTTTGTGATGGGAGATGCGAAATGTAGCCTATTTCTAACCACAAGAGTCGAGATCTTCCCCCCTTCCTGTGTGTGCATGTATAAGGGGATGTCAATTTAATTTTGATTGAGAATTAATCCTTGTCAAAGAATTGTAGCGGTTTAACAATGTTGGGTAGGTGGCATTTGTCCCACCGCGGCTCCGCCCTGTCCATATTTATTTGTGTGTGTAAAGCAGCCCCAGTTGTAGTGAGAGAAACAATAGTCTCCACAGTCACGCCATATCGCCAGCCTCCAAATGCTCCTTCTCTCGGAAGGGATTCACAAACCCTGCTGGATTTGAGCTGTTAGTCTCTGCCCTGCGCCTCCTGCCGGTCTTTGTCTCTCTGGGTGACAAGACAGTTGGGTCAGGGCAGTTTTCTTGTGATCCCGGAAGTGGTGTTGAGCTGCTTATCTCAGTGATGTGCTGATGCCGGAGCCGCTGAGGACAGGGACCAAGGTAAGCAAGGGGGAATGGGGAGGGAGGGGGACTGGGAGGTGGAGGAGGAGGGTGAGTGGCAGGAGGTGGAGGAGGAGGGTGAGTGGCAGGAGGAGGAAGGTGAGTGGCAGGAGGTGACTGGAAGGAGGTGGAGGAGGGTGAGTGGCAGGTGGAGGAGGGTGAGTGGCAGGTGGAGGAGGGTGAATGGCAGGAGGTGACTGGGAGGAGGTGGAGGAGAGTGAGTGGCAGGAGGAGGAGGTGGAGGAGAGTGAGTGGCAGGAGGAGGAGAGTGAGTGGCAGGAGGTGACTGGGAGGAGGTGGAGGAGGGTGAGTGGCAGGTGGAAGAGGGTGAGTGGCAGGAGGTGACTGGGAGGAGGTGGAGGGGGTGAGTGGCAGGAGGTGACTGGGAGGAGGTGGAGGGGGTGAGTGGCAGGTGGAGGAGGGTGAGTGGCAGGAGGTGACTGGGAGGAGGTGGAGGGGGTGAGTGGCAGGAGGTGACTGGGAGGAGGTGGAGGGGGTGAGTGGCAGGTGGAGGAGGGTGAGTGGCAGGAGGTGACTGGGAGGAGGTGGAGGAGGGTGAATGGCAGGTGGAAGAGGGTGAGTGACAGGAGGTGGAGGAGGGTGAGTGTCAGGAGGTGACTGGGAGGAGGTGGAGGGGGTGAGTGGAGATAGAGGGAGGATGAGGTGCTGGAGGGTGAGTGAGTGGCAGTAGGTGGAGGGAGGTTGACTGGGAAGTAGTGAAGGGGTGTTTAAGGTGAGGGTGTTTGGGAGTGAGTGAGTGCTACATGGGGCGGTCAGGCAGAGGACGGCGCTCACAGGCTGGGAAGCGGTGAGTGTCACAGGGGGAAGCGGCGACAGAGCGGGGAGCCGGGGCGAGTTGTCACTGGGTATTGGGATCAGGGCCGCCCAGCAGCAGCGATCCCTGTCCCTGTCAGTGAGCAGGAAGCCCAGAGCAGACAGAAGCAGCAGTTTATTAACCACTGAGCTGGAGCGGCTGTGAGAACCACTCCGTGTATTTGCCAAGTGGGTTCAGTGAAGTTGAGTCAGTGTCTGTGTGAAACCTTCCACTCTGCAATCTGCTGGGTGGAACACTGGCCACTGTTCCCCCAGCGTTGTTTCATTCTTCAGGCGGTTTTTTCTACAGCGAATCTGTCTGTAAATGACATGTTGATATCTGGTGATTGGGGAAATCGGATGGGTCGGATTTTAATGGGTTAAAATCGGGCCGTAACTCGTTTCTACGTGTTTTATGTTCTGTGCATTTTCTGTGAAATGTTTCTATAAATGTTTAACGAAGCCTACTTGTGAATGACTCAAAATCAGTACCGGAATAGGTTGTAATAATTAATGCAGAATGTGCTTCCGGCTGTCTTGGGGGCCGAGAGTTCCCCCAGTTGTGGTTCTGAGTGATGGTGACTGTGATACAATGTGCCGGGTTGGGGGAGAATTTTACTCAGGATGAGTTATGGTGATTGGGTATGATTGGAGTTAGGGTAAATGGGTAATAATTCCGAGTGTAATAGTAACTGAGTCCCACCCCAACCCTCTGGGTTTTCTAAGGGATAAGGGGACAGCCCAGGACATGGGTTTCAACCTGTCTTCATGTTAATCCAGTCTGGTATAGAACCCGCTTTGCAGGTTTAACTGGCTTTCTCAAGCCTACCGGTTGCAGTGGCATGTTCTGGGGGAAGGCAAGTGCTTTCACAGTACTTCTAAAGGGCCCAGGGGAGCAGTATTAGAGTAGGATGGATTAGAACCCCTACAGTGCAGAAGGAGGCCATTTGGCCTGCGCCAACAACAATCCCACCCAGGCCCTGTTTCGATAACCCCACGTATTCCCCCTACTAATCTCCCTGACGCTAAGGGGCAATTTTACTATGGCCAATCAACCTACCCTGCACATCTTTGGACTGTGGGAGGAAACCGGAGCATCCAGAGGAAACACAGACAGACACGGGGAGAATGTGCAGACTCCACACAGAACGTCATCCAAGGCTAGAATTGAGCCCAGGTCCCTCGTGCTTAAGGCAACAGTGCTAATCCACTGTGCCACGGTGCTGCTTCCTCCCAGTCTCCTCCATTCACTCCCTCCGCTTGGGACCTAACATCTGGGTGAGAGAGTACAGTGCTCCCCAAGGTGGAGGTTAGGCCTCCTGCAGGGCTGGGGACTGAACAGTCTTCATTCTGGATTAGACAATTTCTCCCAGTGCTGTGATGGAGATCTGACCTAGTTGGCTCGGTAGCCTCTTCTGGCATTCTATACACCTTCCATGTATCTGGCACTATGAATGGCCAATACTTATTAAAGTGTGGGTGGGCATTGTTCTGAATAATTTTTTAACAATTCAAGCTATTGCTGCAAGCATACTTTTTTATTGGCACCAAGGGATCATTCATCTTTCCATTTCAATCTGTAACAGTTTAGGAGATTTGGAAGTCTTGTACTTGTCCATCACAGGCCTGCAATTCAGGAAGCCAATACTTCTCATTCCACACCGCATATCCCCCTTCCAACATTCAAGACTTGAGGCAAAGGACACATTTCTCTTTTGATTTTATTATTGTCACATGTATTGAGATACAGTGAAAAGTATTGTTTCTTGCGTGCTTTACAGACAAAACATACCATTCATAGAGTACATAGAGGAGAAGGAAACAATAGGGTGCAGAATATAGTATTGCAGTTACCAATAGAATGATGAGAAAGATCAGCTTGAGAGGACTGTTCAAAAGACTGATGGCAGTAGGGAAAAAGCAGTCCTTGAATTGGTTGGTGCATGTTCTCAGACGTTTGTACCTTTTGCCCGACGGAAAAAAGGTGGAAGAAAGTATGTCTGAGATGTGTGCGGTCCTTGATTATGCTGGCTACTGTCCTGAGGCAGTGGAAAGTGTAGATAGAATCATTGGATGGGAGCTGGTTAGCATGATGGACTGGGCTACATTCACAATCCTTTGTTGTTTCTTGCGGTCTTGCTCAGAGCAGGATCCATACCAGGCTCTTTTATACAGACACCTACTGCTTGCACTGCTTGGGGGCAGCATCAGGGAGTTGCTTGCATTTTTTAAAAAATAAGTTTCAATTAGCACACTTTCAGTAGGTTATTTGTGGAATTATTTTAGTTTATGATACTTTATAATAATTATTCAGAGCTGAGAGTGCAGCAATTTAATTGTTTATTATTAAAGCAGATTACTGCGGATGCTGAAATCTGAAACCAGAAGAGAAAATGCTGGAAAATCTCAGTAGGTCTGGCAGCATCTGTAAGGAGAGAAAAGAGTTGACATTTTGAGTCTAGATGACTCTTTATCAAAGCAGAAAATTGTTAGTTGGTTTAATTTTATGCAAACAAAGCTAGTTGTTAGTTTAAAGCTGTGACTTTTTTCAATGTCATCCTTTTTAGTTTACCTTCAGTGATGCAAACATACACAGTTGACATAATTTATCAATACTGATATATGCAGCAAATATTTTCTGTTAGGCTCTGGCCTGTGATACTTTTAGCAATTGGATATTGGTCAGTAACAGGTTTAATATTGACGCAACGGATGTGAAGTCCAATTATAGTGAACTAAAGAGAGAATGTGAAGTTGAAATTCCTAAAACTCTGGAGTTGTTATTTAAGTCCCATCAACCCCCCCATTGTGTCACACACATGGACAGTCACACCGACGCACACACATGTGGAATTCAATACTTTTGAAGAGGATGACCATCAGACTCTCGCATCGTAATTGGGACTGGTATGCATTTGAGGATGTGTGCTCAGAATCAGAGAAAGCATTTTGAGAAAGCACCATAGAAAGCATTCTTTCTGCTTGTATCACAGCTTGGTATGACTCCTGCTGTGCCCAAGACTGCAAGAGACTGCAACATTTCGTGAATGTAGCCCAATCCATCATGATCTGGAGGAGGGAACCGAGTGTAGGGTGTTGAAATTTGCAGATGACGCCAAGATTGGGGGAACGGCAAATTGTGCGGAGGGTGTGGAGAGTCTGCAGAAGGATCTAGATAGGCTGGGCGAATGGGCCAGGAAATGGCAAATGGAATTTAATGTTGGCAAGTGTGAGGTGGTCCACTTTGGTAGGAATAATGGTAGGAAGGACTATTACTTACGTGGCGAAAAACTGCAGCAGGCGACGGTGCAGAGGGACCTCGGGGTCCTTGTGCATGAGTCGCAACAACCCAGCTTGCAGGTGCAGCATGTGGTCAGGAAGGCGAATGGGATGCTGGCCTTCATAGCGAGGGGGATTGAATATAAAAGTAGGGAGGTCTTGCTGCAGCTGTATAGGGCATTGGTGAGGCCGCAGCTGGAGTACTGTGTGCAGTTTTGGGCGCCGCACCTGCGCAAAGATATTTTGGCCTTGGAGGGGGTGCAGAGGAGGTTTACTAGGCTGATACCGGAGTTGAGGGGGTTGAGCTATGAGGAGAGGCTGAATAAACTAGGCTTGTACTCGTTAGAGTTTAGAAGAATGAGGGGAGATCTCATTGAGACGTATAAGATGATGAATGGGATGGATAGGATAGAGGTGGAGAGACTCTTCCCGCTCAAAAAAGACAGTAGGACTAGGGGGCACAGCCTCAAGATAAAGGGGGGGCAGTTTAGAACGGAGTTGAGGAGGAACTTCTTCACTCAAAGGGTGGTGAATCTCTGGAATTCTCTGCCCGTTGAAGTGGTGGAGGCTGCCTCGCTAAATATTTTTAAGACGCGGGTTGATGGGTTTTTGATAAGAGAGGGGATTAAGGGTTATGGGGAGAGGGCGGGAAAGTGGAACTGAGCCACGACAGATCAGCCATGATCTTATTGAATGGCGGGGCAGGCTCGAAGGGCTAGATGGCCTACTCCTGCTCCTATTTCTTATGTTCTTATGTTCTCCTATCCATTGGCTCTGTCTACACTTCCTGCTGCCTCAGCAAAGCACTAGCCTTATTAAAGACCCCATGCACCCTGGACATTCCCCCTTCCACCTTTTTTTCCGTCGGGAAAAAGATACAAAAGTCTGAGGTCACTTAGCAACCGACTCAAGAACAGCTTCTTCCCTGCTGCCATCAGACTTTTGAATGGACTTACCTTGTAGTAAATTGATCTTTGTCTACACCCTAACAATGACTGTAATATTACATTCTGCACACTTTCCTTCTCTATGAATGGTATGTTTTGCCTGTATAGCACGCAAGAAACAATACTTTTCACTGTATGCTACTACATGTGACAATAATAAATCAAATCAGGATTTGAACATGCTGGTATCTGATTAGGTGAGGATTGTGAGATATAAGGGTATTTGGCATAGCAAGGGTTAAAGTAGGACTGCAGAATAGTACCACCCACAGTCTGATGTAAAGGTCACTTGACAAGGGACTTGGGACAGTCAAGCAGTATGTATTGACCTGTGTAAAAGTCAGCGTAGTGTTAGCCCAGAGCTGGCGCACATGTAAATAGCCATGTTTTATCAGTAGATACTATTGTGCAACTGTAAAAGGGTTTGAAACACTTAGTGAGACCTACAGAACAAGCTTTTACATCACATTAACAGCTCATGAACGCATTCAAACTGAAGAAGTTAGTGAACGATCTGGAATTGGAAAAACTAAACGAGCAGCCTTTACCTGACTGAAGTGCAACTGAACTGAAATTGCCTGAAAAAAATAGCTCCATTGCTGACTTGAAAGGTTGAGGAAAGTTCCCCCGTGCAGCTAAAGGACTCCTCCTGAGCAAGGTCCATTGTGAATCCAAGCAAGGCCGAGCAAAAATTGAATTCTAAAGCTGAACCACCCTTTAACAGCCTGAAGATATTTAATCACTCAAAGCAGTCCATTTCTTTAATCACCACAGATTCAGAAGTCACTCATGCAGATAGCTCCAAGAAAAATAGAGTGATAATAGCAAGGGATTTTAACTTTCCCAACATTGACTGGGACAGCCATAGTATTAGAGGTTTGGATGGAGAGAAATTTGTTGAATGTATTCAGGAGGAATTTCTCATTCAGTATGTGGATGACCTGACTAAAGAGGGGGCAAAACCTGACCTCCCCTTGGAAA
Source organism: Carcharhinus amblyrhynchos (assembly GCF_965287045.1). NCBI lineage: Eukaryota > Metazoa > Chordata > Chondrichthyes > Carcharhiniformes > Carcharhinidae > Carcharhinus > Carcharhinus amblyrhynchos. The sequence goes on along the minus strand of NC_137328.1, from coordinate 22,605,462 downwards.
TAAGGAAGGGCAGGTGACGGAAGTGATTGTGAGGGATCATTTTGCGACCAGTGACCACAATTCCGTTATTTTTAAGATAGCTATGGAGAATGATAGGCCTGGCCCAAAAGTTAAAATTCTAAATTGGGGCAAGGCCAATTTTGATGGTATCAGACAAGAACTTTCAAAAGTTAATTGGAGGAGTCTGTTGGCAGGCAAAGGGACACCTAGTAAGTGGGAGACTTTCAAAAGTGTGTTAACCAGGATTCAGGGTAAGCACTTTCGTTTTATAGTGAAGGGCAAGGCTGGTAATAAAGAGATCTAGGGGTACATGTTCATAGCTCATTGAAAGTGGGGTCACAGGTGGATAGAGTGGTGAAGGAGGCATTTGATATACTTGGTTTCATTGATCGAAACATTTAATACAGGAGTTGGAATGTCTTGTTTGAAGTGGCACAAGGCATTGGTAAGACTTGGTGCAGTTCTGGTCACACTATTATAGAAAGGATATTATTAAACTAGAAAGAGTGCAGAGAAGATTTACTAGGATTCCTCTGGGACTTGATGGATTGAGTTATAAGGAGAGGCTGGATAGGCTGGGACTTTTTTTTCTGGAGCATAGGAGGCTGAGGGGTGATCTTGTAGAGGACTATAAAATAATGGGGGGCATAGATCAGCTAGCTAGTCAATATCATTTCCCAAAGGTAGAGGAGTCTAAAACGAGAGGGCATCGGTTTAAGGTGAGAGGGATGAGATACAAAAGGGTCTAGAGGGACAAAATCTTTTTCACATAGAGGGTGGTGAGTGTCTGGAACAAGTTGCCAGAAGTTGCAGTAGAGGTGGATACAATTTTGTCTTTTAAAAAGTGCTTGAACGGTTACATGGGTAAGATGGGTATAGAGGGATATGGGACAAGCGCGGACAATTGGGACTAGCTTAGTTGTTTTTTGAAAAAAAAGGCCTGTTTCCATGCTGTAAACCTATATGACATGACAGGTGTACTCCATTTTGAAAAAAATGGAAGTTTTAAAAATTCATCCAAAGTTGGGATCATCTTTTAATCACCCTAACATACTCCAAAGATGTACTAAAGAGCCTAAACCATTAAAGTTAAAGGCTTAGAATCCCTACAGTGAAGGAGGTCATTCAGTCCATCATGTCTGCACTGACATTTAGCATGTCCAATCCACCTAACCCATACATTTTTGGACAGTGGGAGCAAACCAAAGCACTTGGAGGAAACCAACGCAGACATGGGGAGAATATGCAAATTCCACATAGACAGTCATCCAAGGCCAGAATCAAACCTGGGCCCCTGGCACTGTGAGGCAGCATACTGCAACCATGCTGCAAAAAAAATCAATCCCTTTGAAATTGTGTCTGTTATTGTGGCTGGAGACCAGGTGTCGATTGGGTGCCATTAGAGAAAAATATTTTAATGCAAGCTATTGATGAATTCTCAGCCAGCTTTGATGAGATGTTAGAAGTCATTAACAAGTTTTTTAATCGTCAAATGGCGGAACAACCAGGGCATAAAAAGTGAGATTGAATGCTCCCAATAAGGCAAAAAAGGGCAAAAGACAATACCCAAGCAAACTACACGATGTTGGCAAACAACATCAAAGCAATGAGATGCACGAGCCAGAATTTAGTGCAGAGAAAAGAAGAGGCAGAGGAACATAGCCTTAGGGTTCAGGTTTGGCGATTTAAGACTGAGATGGGGAGTAAATTTTTCATTGGAGGTTTATGGATCTTTGGAATTCTCTACCTCGGAGGACTGCGGATGCTTAATTGGTAAGTATGTTCAAAGCTGAGTTTGATATATTTTTGGACTCTAAGAGAAATGAGGATTAAGCAGAAAAGTGGTGTTGAGGTCAAAGATCGCAGCTTCACAGGGATGTATAGTTTAATTCTGCTCCTATTTCTTTTATGTTGTTTTCTGATAAAAAGAGTAAATCAATTTTATAAGATTGCCATATGACAACAGCTGCATTTATATAGTGCTTTTTACACTTCCCATGGCATATCATAGGAGTGTTTTCTGACAGATTTAGACACGTGCACATAGGGAGATGTTCGGATGGACAATTAAAAGCCTTATCATGAAGGTCAGCTACAGGACTATCTTAAAAAGCGGAAAGTGATAGAGGGGTGAGAAATTTAGGGAGCGAATTCCAGAACTTAGACACCTGAAAGCTTGGCCACAAATGATGAGATGTTAAAAATTGAGACAATACCAAGAATGTTAGAATGCAGAGTTCTCAAGATGCAAGGTGAGGGAGTTTAAATAAATGTGAGGTGCATGCATGTATCCTACAGGAAGATTTGGTTGTTTATGACGTATTTGCTCCCTGCATGGGTAATTCTAGTTTGTATAACCACATACCTTTGTAGCTGAAAGAGTACACTGGTCCAGAAATCCTAACAGCATAGATACTGGATTCAGACTTACCCCTAGACCTGAGAGAGTGACATTCATGAGGTGGAAGTAGATGATCTTGGTGATATAGAAGGAATGGGGTCAGAAGCTTAGCTGAGAATCATTGGGCAAAGAGATTGCGCTCAACCTGATTTAGCTTTGAATGGTGGCCATGCGGGTTATGGAGGTGAATGGGGTTCATGGTGGTGAATGAAGGCAATTATCTCAATTTTCTATCATGTAACTGGATAAAATTTCTGCGCATCCAATACTGGATGTCAAACAAGCAGCTTAACAAATCAAAAGCAATGGATGGGTGGGGAAATGTGCTAGTAATGTAGAGGTAGGTGCCATCCACAGGCTTGCTTATCCCAAAACCATAAAATCCCACCCACGTTCAATGGACCTTCCCATGCGTCGCCTCTCGCCTGCTCCGATCCCCGTGGCGAGCGTGGCAGTAAAATTCCGGCCTTGGAGTCTGACACTTGAAATTGCTGAGGGACAGCATGAGGTTCTGAATACATTCTTGGGGACTGCGAAAGTAAGAGAGCTGGAAGAGGGGCCACTGTCAAATTCTCTGGCTGCAACCCGCTGGATCAAAATGGATAAAAGCAGAAAATACTGGAAACACCCAGCTTGTCAAGCTGCATCCGCTAAAGAGAAAAATATAGTTAATGTTCCAGATCTGGGCAATTTTGTTTGTTATTGGGCAAGAATGAAACATGGTGACAGCAGGCCCACTTTGCTTGATCGTAGAATCATAGCATCCCTCCAGTGCAGAATGAGGCCATTCAGGTCATTAAGTCTGCACCGACCACGATCCCCTAACCCCACATATTTACCCTGCTAATCCCATGACACTAGGATCAATTTAACATGGCCAATCAACCCAACCCACACATCTTTGGAGTGTGAGAGGAAACCGAAACACCTGGAGGAAACCTACACAGACAGATGGAGAATGTGCAGACTCCACACAGTGACCCGAGGCCAGAACTGAACCCGAGTCCCTGACGCGGTGAGGCAGCAGTGTTAACCACTGTGCCACCACGCCATCCAGTGATGGTGGTGGAGAGATTTTGGAGGATGATAGCATGGCCAAATATGTTAAAGTGAGCAGACAGATTGCAAGAATGAGGAGGGCTAGAGTAACACGGTCGGTGTTATATAGGATGTCATTTGAGATTTTGATTAGGGTGGATTTGGCGGCAGTGCTGTGACTGAAACCTTGTGGAGAGCTTCAAACATGGAAAAAAATTGACACGTATTTGGGAGGTGATCAGATGTTTGAGAAAAGTGGTTTTGAGTAGGGTTGAAGGGAACGCAAGTGAAGCAGTTCCTGAACGTTGAATAAACAATGTGGACAGGCTTTATACGATTAAAAGCAAAATACTGCGGATGCTGGAATCTGAAACAAAAGCAGAAAATGCTGGAAAATCTCAGCAGGTTTGACAGTATCTGTGGAGAGAGAATAGAGCCAACGTTTCGAGTCTGGATGACCCTTCTTTATATTCTTTCTTGGTACTTGAAAAATCGCAATGCCCCATGAGCTCTGGAAGAAACCAATGGACAAGATTTCACTTCTTAAAACCTTTACTGCAACAATGAAATTAAAACCAATATGAATTAATTATGATTTAGCAGACAAATTATATTTGGTAGAAAGTGTAAATTATTAAATTGCTGATAGCACAAAGACAAAGGCTCTGATTTTACCGGCACACCCACCCTGAAATCGTGGTGGGTGAGGCTTGCAGAACAGCATTCTCTGTTGGCCTCGGGCACAATCTTACAAGCCTCGGGCGGGCATGCCAGTAAAATTCCTGTAAAAGTGTCTCAGATTTCTCAGCTAACGCTCTTAGCACGTAAGTGGCACCACATGAAGTCCTGAAGTATTTCACAACTTGAACTCCTGTGGTAGGGTTCATCTACTCTTCATCAGCAAGTAGCCCCCAACAACTGCTTTATTCTATTCAGGGTTGATGGATATGATTATCAGCACATGGCGCACTTCTGTAAAGCCTTCTTCATTTGGTTCCCCACAGCCGTGATGGTGCAGCTTTCCCAGAACAACTGTCATTTTGACTACTCAATAACATCCTGGTGTATGGTATGATTGGCTCAGGGAAAAACCACCCAACTCTAGTCTGGAATGTTCACAGTGCTTTTCAGAGCCTCAGTCCTATTCTGACCATTGGCAGAAACATAGTGACTATTAAGAGCCTTGTGTCTGTTTTGAGCACAGGCTGAAACCCTGACTCTCAACACAGTTCTTTCTTCCCAATTTCCTTAACAAAAGGCATGGACTCATTTCTCAGAAGTCCAATTTCATAACGAGGTAACCAAATTAATCAAATCCTCCTGACAAACATGAACAAGTTTTCTGTTTCAGTTAGAGACAGTATAACACACTATATCATAGCTTCCACATTTACACCGTTAATAGTTTTGTCACTACCATCTGTCTGGATCCTTCCACTGGTTCTGTGTTGCTGGACCACTTGTTTGATATCCGGACTAGAATAAGCCAGACTCCCCAACTACCATCTCAAACACAATTCCTTCACCTTTGATTCCCACACTCACCCTGGTTACTGTTCATATTGGAGCTTCTAATACCATGCTGTCTCCTTCAGAAAGACTGTTTATTTCCATCTTCATAACACTGAAGTGCCCTCAGCCCATTTGACACTGAAGCCCTCATCACTTTCTTATGTAAGCATTCCATTGCTCTTCTGACTCATCTCCCAGTTGGCAAACATCTACAAATTTCCATTTAACTAAAACTCTGTTGCCCCATCTTACCCTCAAGAAATCTATCTCACCTGTTAGTCCTATATTTACTCACCTACATTGTTTTCCAGCTTCTCCAAAGCTTCATGGTTAAGGACGTTGTATTCTAGAATTTGTATTTATATAACGCTTCTCATTAACTTGTGTTGCCCCAAGCACTTTGTAGTCACTGTTATTTTGTCTCTTTCTTGTCCTTTGACGTGCAGGTGCCCAAGCTTATTATTTGAGGTGTTTAGCAGGGTTCCCATAGGTATGTCAATGATTGCTGAAATGAGTTTTTGATAGCACAATTTTGCTGCAAATAGAACAGGATATCACAGATGACTGAGTTTTGGACAAATTGCTGACTTGGGATTTCCCCTTCTTGCATCTTCACTCTGCCTCTATTATGGGCTTGCTTTTGAAGGAGATTGCACTGCTGTTTTGGTACAGCGAACCTGGGCATGCTTCTCCCTGAACTTGAAGTCAAATTCAAAAATCTTCAGAGTGTACTTGTAGCACTTCTTTCAGCCAAGTGACCTATCTGCTCTTAAGTATTGTGAACCATTCCAGTATATCTGTTATCAACTTTAGCTCCATCCATTCTCTACACTTCTGCTGATATTCTGTTAGCGTCCTCTTAGTAAACGCTGACTTAAAAAGAACCTGTACGTGTTTTAGCCTTGGTTGGCACTTCTAAGCATATATTCCTTCTATCGCTGTTTGTACATGTGATAAAAGGACCGGGTATGGGAGAGATTTAATGTTGAATGCTAACACAAACAAAATAGGGTTTTTGTGTGCAGTTAGCAAACGTTTTGATTTAATTTTACATTATTTTTCTAGGAGCAGGATACAGAATTCATGAAATTCAAGCTGGCAGCCACCGAGGCAACCTTTCTGTGATGGGGCTTCAAATTCACTTAGTCTATGACCCACAGGGCTGGTGTTGTGTCAGCATCATCACTTTTGTTTGGCTTTATAATACTCTCTTCGTTCCCAAACTTATACTGTACCCTCACTATGAAGAGGAACATATTCCAGCTGCTCTGATAGTGCGTAAGTAGCGTTGGTTTCTTTTGCCCTTGTTCAACTGGACATCATAGTTATTGCAGTTTAATTGCTAACTCACAGGGTAACAGTAAATTATAAAACTTCCTTTTAAAAAGTACCTGGATGAGCACTTGGCACACCATAACATTCAAGACTGTGGGCCAACTGCTGGTAAATGGCATTAGATAGGAGGATGGTGTTTCACATGTGCAGATTCAATGGGCTGAAGAGCCTCTCCTGCACTGTGTGATTCTAGAAGAATGTTACAATGTGATGTTCTGCCACTTAGGCCATTCGTTCCCAAGCGTCTTTACTGGAAGGGAGAGGTAGTAAACAGGTTGGATGGGAGACAGTAGCACAATGGCAATGTTACTGAAATAGTAATCTAGACACCCGGAGTAATACTCCAGAGATACGAGTTCAAGTCCCACCCTGGCAGCTGGCAGGATCTAATAAGTAGAATCTGAAATTGAAAGCTGTCTTGGTAAGAGTCATAACAATTTACCTGCTTCACTCACATCCTTTACGGTAATCTTTGCTGGTTATACTCATGTAATGATGTTACTCTAGACCTTCAAGCATGTGGTTGACTCCTAATTGCCTTATAAGTGGTTTCACAAACCACTCAGTTGTATCTACCTGCTAAAGCAAAGTCAAAAATAAATAAAATCAGATGGATGCCCTGGCATGAACCTAGACAGCCAAGGCACACTCTGAGCAGTCAACCCTTTGAAGTTATCCTCACCAACATCAAGGGGATTATGCCAAATTATTTTTTTCTTCAGTCTTTCATGGGATGTTGGCATCACTGGCAAGGCCAGCATTTGTTGCCTATCCCTAATTGCCCTTGAGTTAAGTGGGTTGCTCGGCTGTTTTGGAGGGTATTTCGCAGTCAGCTACATGGCCGTGGGTCTGGAGTCATGTTTAGATCAAACCAGATTTACTTCCCTGAAGGACATTAGTGAACCAGATGGGCTTTTACAACAATTGATGATAGTTGTCACGGCCACCATTACTGTGTTAGGGAGAGTTGTCCCACAGACTTGTCAAGCAACAGCCTAACATAGCCACACTCAGAGTTATAGAATCATAGAACCCTACAGTGCAGAAAGAGGCCCTTTGGCCCATCGAGTCTGCACCGAACACAATCCCACCCAGGCCCTACACCCATATCCCTACGTACTATACCCAATAATCCCTCTAACCTACGCATTCCTGGACAGTAAGGGGCAATTTTTTAGCTTGGCCAATCAACCTAACCCGCACATCTTTGGACTGTGGGAGGAAACCAGAGTACCCGGAGGAAACCCACGCAGACTCGAGGAGAATGTGCAAACTCCACACAGACAGTGACGCGAGCCGGGAATCGAACCCAGGACCTCAGAGTTGTGAAGCAGCAGTGCTAACCACTGTGTTACCGTGCCGCACGACACAGTAGCACAATGCCTGACAGCACAATGTCTCATATCTTTCATCCACAATCCTTGGGTATGTCATGTCCCACCAGTGATCGCAGCACAGTGGTGTGCAGTCAGCAAGGAGTTGCCTGGGAGTTAAGAACATTGACTTAAAAACCATGAAGTGTGATATTGACAAGGAAACCACCTCCTGATTACCACCTACCACCCTCCCTCAGCTGATGAATCGGTACTCCTCCCTGTCGAATACCATTTGGAAGAAATATTGAGGGTCACAAGGGCGCAAGATGCTCTTGGTGGACTTCAATGTCCATTACTGAATATCGACCACTAGGCTGAACTGGCTATGGACTACATGGCTGAATAGCACCACTAATATGGACCTAGCTGAATAGCGCCACTAGTCACTGTACTGACTCAGTCCCTGAGGCTGCCAGGCTGGGCCTGCGGCAGGTGGTACGAGGACCAACAAGAAGGAAAAAACTACTTCACCACTTCCTCACCAGTCTACACATCACAGATCACCACACAGTCCTTGTGGGCACAAAATATTCATTGTGAGAATGTTCTTCATTGTGTTGTGTGACATTACCACCGTGTCACCAATATAGTGGTTGCAAGAGCAGTCTAAAGCTGGGATTGAATTCTCAGAGCCTGTCCACAATCTTTCGAGCACAAGTCAGGAGTCTGATGGAATATCCTCCACTTGTCCGATTGGGAACAGCTCCAACAACTCTCAAGAAGCTCGACGCAATCCAGGATGAAGCAACTCACTTGATTGGCAGCCCAACCACAAACATTCACTCCCTCCACCACTGATGCACAGTGGCAGCAGTGTGTACCATCTACCAGATGCATTGCAGTAACTTGCTAATCCTCCTTCGACAGTACCTTCCAACTCATGACCTCTACCTCTGAGAAGGACAGCTTCAACAAACACATTGCTCATCACCACCTGCAAGTTTCCCTGCAAGTTACATCTCATCCTGACTTAGAACTACGTCTCCGCCAGTCACAGTCCTGGAACTCCCTTCCTAACAGCACTATGGGTATACCTACACCACATGGATTGCAGCAGTTCAAGAATGCAGGTTCTTAGTTGGCTTGGAAGAATGCTGGCCTTGTCACTGATGCTCACATCTCATATATTAAATATTTAAGAAAAAGTGATCATAGCCAGTGTCTGGGGGAATTGATTTGGATTATTTATTGAATTGCTGATTTTCCAGCATGATTGACCTCCAGGGGGAAGTCTCTATCTGCTTGGTAGTGCACCAGGTTTCTGAACATCTCATATGCAGGTAAAATAAGTTACCTAGAAAATTCATAGACTCCGATAGTGCATTCGGCCCATCACGTCTGCACCAACCACAATTCCACCCAGGCCCTACTCCCATAACCCCTGCCTTTACCCTAGCTAGTCCCCCTGAACTGAGAGTCAATTTAGCAAGGATAATCCACCTAACCTGCACATCTTTGGACTGTGGAAGGAAAGTGGAGGAGCCCTGAGGAAATCCTCTGATCTGATTTTTGCGAGCTTCAGTTCTCTTGTCCTTGCTAATTATTTTACAAAAGGCTATACTACACAAACTGAATTAAAATGAATATTTTAAAAGAGCAACCTTTTACTTAGCTTTAATTGCTTGGTTTTGGGTCTTTGCCAACTCATTCCATCTGCACAATTCTGTTCCTCTGCACTGTCTTATTAAAGATGTGGGACAGAATTGATAGCCTCAGTTGTATCTGTGTGAACCCAGGGCTACATAGATGCCAAAGTAAATTGTCAAACGTCGGTACACTTTAAGAAAGACATGTTAGAGAGCAGTAGCAATATATAATCTAAATCTCATAACTTTGATAGCCCTGTTTTTGCATCATACTTTTACAAATAGCCCTGATTATCAGAGATGACCTATAGGTGTAATAAGGGGTGTAACCAGCAGAAAATGCAATTATCTTCAAAAAAATAAAACGAATATCTTCTTTTTTAGTTTATTACTTGGTGTCGTTGTGCTGTGTAACATCTCTGGTGAGAGCTTCCATCGCTGACCCAGGGCAGCTACCACAGAACCCAGAACTATCGTTTTCAGGTATGGCGTGTAATGCAGTTTCCTATCTGTTGAGTGATATACATTCTGGACAATGTACTGTGATCTTTTTGCGAATGTTGGTTTGAATGTACTGTGTGCTTCTCATGTATAACTCACAATACTTCCATGACATTGCTTTCATCTTTTCTCATCACTATCCCCTTACTCCATAGTTTTATTCTTTCTCTCATCATTTGACATGGGGTGAAGCACAGCAAAAATGCTTTGCTTCATTTCCTGACTTCTGATACATGTGCGTTGTGAAGACTATGTTGTATGACGTGCTTGTGCTGGAAACGGTGCAAGTACCCTGCAACAGAGTTTAAAGTATGCTTATTTTAATTTATGCCAGTTTAGCTGTTTTACGGGAACCTGGATTTATGAAAACACAATTGTTAATATTTATTTAAATTGAGTAAAAATTGTGAATATGATTTTGTATATACTATTGCAAAATGAGTGATGCAACATTAGGAAGGATTGGAGCAAAAAGTGTTGGGTCATCTTAGTCTAATCCCCCTCTTTACTAATCTCTAACCTTGTTCCCATTTAAACAATTATCCAGCTTCTCTTTGAAGAAATAAGTTAATTACATCCAACTGGAAATTTTTTTGGATTAATTAGAGAATGAAAAAAAAGTATTTTTATGAATTTGAACTCTATCCTCTGTAGCTTTTTTGTCTCAGTCCAAGTCTAAGAGCTTGCTTTAATTGACATCATTAATATTTCTTATCGTTAATTCACTTGAATCTTTCACTTTTTCCAACTGGATCTTTTTAATGTGGGCTGCCGCATGTGTACAATTTCCCCGTAGCTAAATCGTAGAATTGTCCCAGACCCACTCTGAACCCTTACTAATAAAGGAAGGTAGTAGTAATTACACATATCTTATTCTGCATGTGATCTCAGACTGTTATTTTGTGCAAGGTTAAAGCAATTGGTTTTGGCTTTAGAAGAACCCTAGTATTTGATTAGCTTTGAGAATAACCACACGTTGACTTAAAGTGTAGATAAAAATTATTTTGAATATAATGGTTTCTGTGCTGAAGTAACATTTTGGAGTCCACATGTGACAAATGCAGAACTTCATCTCAGCTATAATGAGAAAGTATCCAATGTACCCATGCACCACGCTGATATGGCATTAGTCGGAACAATGTGAATTTAAATTTGACTTCAGTGAATTGAGACCCAGGCATGGGGCTGATTACTTGGCTCCCAATGCACTGTTGACGGTGTCCACATTTTTCTAGCCTTTCACATTCCTCGGCAGGAACAAGCTGATCTTACCCCAGTAGGAACTAGTGCTGTCAATTTGTCTTCTGAGGAAAGAAGATGTGGAGGGGATGGTGAAAAGCAATGGAATAAAAAATAGTCACTTTACTTGTTGGTCCCTCAATGCCCATGTCACAGTGACAATTGGCAGATGGACCACTGGTCAGGTAGGTGCTCCTTTTAAATTTTGGGGGACTTTTCCCAGTCTAAATATTTTTGATGCCCGAATGAATTGGACACAAGGTTGTAGCAGAGGTTCCAAGCATCCTCATGGCACTGGCACTTGTTGAGCCCCTGGTATTACAGGTTTTGGACAGTCATTATTTGTGGTGCCCATGTTTTGAATCCATGGTCGTGCTGAAAGCTCCATCCAGAGATATCACATTTCCCTTTTAGTAACCAAAATTCAACTATGCATAGTTTTCAGGTCCTGGAAATGTGTATCAATGGTATGCTGTGCTTGTTGTTTTATATAATATTTTGCTGTTGAAACCTTTATTTAGAATCTGAAAGCTGTGTGATTTTCCCCAAGGACTTGCCTCTCCTGTTTTTTGGCTAGATGGTTTCTGCATTGGCACGTGTAGAACGGTTATGGAAATTGCTACTCACATTGGGGATAATTTTAACTCCCCAAATTTGGTGGATTTACCCCAACACACCTTGAATCCTTCTCTCTAGTTTTAATGTAGGTGAAATGGGAGAGGAGGAATGTGCAATAAGGATGACCAATTTGCTCTCAGGAGGCTGTATGGCCTTTTTAGGGCGGCTGTCTTCATTTTAAAATGTTTCTATTTTTAGCTTAACTTAGCTGGGCTTCCCGAGCTTCAGGAAGCCCAGCAGGTCCAGTAAAAGGAAGGGGAAAGAGCTTGCTACATTAAGGAAGTACATTGTCAGCACTGTTTATGGGCCTGGGACAGCAGAAGTCAGGGAAAGTAACATAGATATAATATTACTGGATTAGTAATCCTGAGGCCTCAGTTAATGCTCTCGATACATGAGTTCAAATCCCACCATAGTAACTGGAGGAATTTGAAGTTAATTAATAAATCTGAGACAAAATGCTTGTGTTGTTAATAATAATGATGAAACTACCAGATTATTGTGGAAAAAAACAATTCGCTTCACTCATCGGTTCACAGTAAGAAATCTGCAATCTTTACGAAGTATAGCCAGTGCATGACTCCAACTATTAACCACCCTCTGCAATGGTGTCACAGTTACATTGCTGTATTATTTGTAAAGACTTAGTGACTAATTGTTACGCACAAGTACGCCCAGGGTGCCACATTTCCTGCTGTACTGCAGTCATATTCCAAGCAACAATGTATGGGCCCAGCAGCCTCCGAATGAGCTGCAAGAAATATACTCAATGAAGCTTGAGTATTTTGAGTCTAATAGCGTGATTATTTTGTAGCTGTGGGAACCAGCCGACATAACAATATCAAACCGCTCAAGCTGTATCAAACCCCTTCTTTAAAAAAAAAAGCACTGTGGGTATACCTACATCACGTGGACTGCAGTAGTTCAAGAATCTGGCTCACCAGCACCTTGAGAAATTGTGGATAGGCAATCAATTCTTGCCTTGCCAAAGATGTTCGCCTCCCAAGGTGAATAAAAGTAAATCTCTGTTATGAATTTTTCCACCACCGCTAAGCAATCCTGATCCTGGGTTTCGACAATGTGTGTGTCATTGGGAACACCTGTATTTCCAGCTTCTTTTGCAGAAACATCGCCATCCCATGGAGTGACCCAGGGGCCCACAGGGACCCCAAGGGAGGAGGAAGGGCTCGAGCCCGTGCCAGGGCCTTCCCACCCAGGAGATTGCAGCTCTGGTTATACCTTCCTGACACCAGGGCATCTCTTTGGAGAAAGAAATGTTACAGCTCGTTAAACTTTTTGAGATTAATGTTTCATCAAATACTCTTGTCAAAACAGCACGGTGGCACAGTGGTTAGCATTACTGCACCCTTGCCCCTTCTGTCTTGGAGTCCTACATTCTCCTGCAACATTGTAGCATCAGAACGGTGGGGCTGGGTACGCTGTGTTAGCGAGTTTCTGTGGTGAGCTGGAGGGTGATGACGACTTGCTATGTGCTATTGCGATTATGCACTGGTGCAAACTAGCCTGAGTCCTACCAGAGCTCCACATCCACGCTGGCACCTGGGCCTACTTCTAGGTGGTGGGTAAGGGAAGCACTAAACCCCAATACAGGGCTCTGGGGTGGGGTGGGGAGGTGGAGGGTTGGTGGGGTGCGTTGTTGGTGAGGGGGAAGGGAAGCTCTCATAGGTTCTGGAGATGCCAGGGCAGATGTAGTAAGTCACTGCCAATGCATGCCACCCGCTGTAGCCAGTGAATTATTTGAACGCCTTGATTTCCTCAGTAGCAGTGCATTGAGGCCTCCCCAACTGATATCAACATGTAGGGTCTCTCAGGCAACCGTTGGGGTAACTACATCAACTGTGAGAGACAAATTGGAGACAAGTTAGTCAGAGGGGTGGGGTGAAATGACATTTACTGTTGTCAATAACAGTGTCTTCAAAATAAGTGAGAATATCAAAATATTTTGGGCTTTAAAATGCCCAAGTCTACCAAGTGTTACCCTTCACCCATGCCATCTTAGTGCCACTACAACTTCTTAACCTCATGTTGCCTACCACCATGTCTTGGTGCCTCCCCAGGATGTATATCAGAGGCAGAATTGCCCAGCTATCTACCACACTCCATGGCCTGCGATGCCTTTGGCGAGCATCCTTTGAAGGGCCTGGACCTTGAGGGTCCCGGCCGGCTTTCAGGTGTCAGGGACATATTCATGACGCTTTACTCATCCCGCTGCCCCTGACATACCCTGGTGTCAAGAAGGTGTGGGCACAGCTGCAGTCTCCTGGGTGAAGGCCCCAACACCAGCTTTGAGCCTTTCCTCCTCCCTTGGAGTCCCTGTGGGCCCCTGAGTAACTCCATGGGGTGACGGTGTTTTTGCAGTGAGCTCCAAAAGCTCCAGCATCACCTGGCCCTGTCGGTTCTGCAGGACAACCTGCATTCTTGCCATGGTGGTCGAGCCCTCTGCGATGGCCCTCTGAGTCGGGCACTGCCTGTCAATTAAAGCAGGAAGTGCCTTCTGAGACTGGGCCATGCTCTGCAGCCCCTCAGACGTGGCCCTCTGTGGGTTCATTCTGAAGGGCTGTTGCTGTAGCCTGCTGTGTCTCAGTGCTGGATCTCCTGCAAGCTCTGCAGCCTTTCACCCATGACAGTCTGTGAGTGGGCCACATTCTCAGAGCCCGCAGTGTTACAGCACTCTCCTGCTGGGTCTCCCGTAAGCTCTCAAGCCTTCCAGCCATGGAATGCAGAATTTCAAGAAGCCTGCTGAGGCCCTCAGCTGTGGTCTATGGTGACTCAGCCGTGCCCCCCGGGACTCCACTGACGCCTGCTGTGACTTGGCCGTTGCTTGGAACCTGCCACCCATGGTGAGGATCTGGTAACCACAGTTATATAAATACTGTGGTTACCAGAGCAGATCAGAGGCTAGGAATACTGCAAGCAACTCACCTCCTGACACCCAAAGCCTGTCCACTACCTACAAGGCACAAATAAGGAGTGTGGTGGCATACCCTCCACTCGCCTGGATGGGTGGGGCTCCAACAACACTCAAGAATTTTGACACCATCCAGAACAAAGCAGCCTACTTGCTCTTCCACAAACATTCGTTCACTCCACCCCCGATGAGTGGTAGTAGCTGTGTGTATCATCTACAAGACACATCTAGAAGGACAAGGGTAGCAGACACCTGGGAACATCACTATCAACAACACCCTCCAAACCACTAATTATCATGACTTAAAATATATCCCCATTCCTTCACTTGCTGGGTCAAAATCTTGGAGCCCTGTTTTTGGTATCACTGTGGGTGGACCTACACCACATAGACTGCAGTGGTTCAAAAAAGCAGCTTCCCATCACTTTCTCAAGCAATTAGGGATGGGCAATAAATGCTGGCCTTGTCAGCGATACCCATATCCCACAAATGAATAAATTAAAATTTGTGAAAAGATAATGGAAAGAGGAGTTTGCTCTCTTTTCTGATTATGAGTCTCACCACAAATGAATATTTGGCCTCTTATTCATAGGCACAATAAGTGTCATTGAATTAGACAGAACAATTGTACCAATGAAATCTAACTTGCTTAGCGTGTGAGTGGATATGTTTCAATTGCAGCTTTTGAAGTAAGTTGCCATGACAATGAAATAGCTAATTTCCCAGTCAACTTCCTCCTCTCTGAATCCTCCTGAAAGGAGATCGGATTCCACAGGTATTGCATATTCAGATGGTCATGATTGCTGTGGTTGGGGATGGGCTGCTGTCGGCTGTCATTTGAATCCTATACAGTTGATTTTTACATTCCAGGTAGAAGGAATTCTTGGCTGGAGAGTAAAATTCATGGTTGATCCAATCTTGTCAGTGTCTGACAAGGTAATTGGGCTAAAATTACTCTGGAGTCTTGTCAGGTCACTTGGCTGTGGGATATTGCAGCAATCACTTGGTTCCCAGCAGGGAGAGGCCAACGAGAGTAGGCCTTCCATCCCGGAAGTCTCAGCCGAACCCGTATCCAAGGTCACCATTGCAAATGTCAAAGCAGCCTTTTGAAAGTCAATCCGTGGAAAATGACTGGCTCAGATTGGATATGTGGACGAGCTTTCAGATCCTACACAGGCGTTTTTCCTGACATCTTTAACCTCTCTTAACACCAGTCTGAGGTTTTTGATCTTTTTCAAGAAGATGACTATCATCCTGGTAATATAAGCCAGGTGGTATGCCTTAGTGACTATTGATCAATGGCTCCGAAATCCATTGTCATGAAATGCTTTGAAAGGTTACTCATTGCACAAATCAGTTCCAGCCTCCAAGATTGCCTGGATTCACTTCAGTTTGCCTATCTCTGCAACAGGTCCACAGCAGAGGCCATCTCCCTGGCTCTATACTCAATCCTAGAACACCTAGATTACAAAGACACCTATGTCACCTATAACTCAACTGGACTCAGAAACTCAACTGAACTCACCATATAAACTCAGTGGCTGCAAGAGTAGGTCAGAGGCTAGGAATACTGCAGCAGGTAACTTCCCCAAAGCCTACCCACCATCTACAAGGGACAAGACAGTAGTGTGATGGAATACTCCCTGCTTGCCTGGATGAGTCCACTTGATTGGCACCACATCTACAAACAAGCAATCCCTCCACCACTGACACTCAGTAGCAGCAATGTGTACTATCTACAAGATGCACTACAGCAATTCACCAAAGATCCTTAGACAGCATCTTCCAACCCACAAACACTTCCATCTAGAAGAACAAGGGTAACAGGTAAATGGGAACACCACCACCTGCAAGTTCCCCTCCAAGTCACTAATCACCCTGGCTTGGAAATATATCGCCGTTCCTTCGCAGTCGCTGGGTTAAAATCCTGGAATTCCCTCCCTAATGGTATTGTGGGTCAACCCACAGAACATGAACTGCAGCGATTCAAGAAGATAGCACCACCTTCTCAAGGGCAACTAGGTGTGATCGCAGCCAGCGATGCCCATGTCCCACGAATGAATAAAAAAAAGACTCCTATTTATTGACTACAGTTCAGCCTTATTCATTAAACTAATCTCCAAACCCAATTGCCTGAGGCTCGGCTCCTACCTCTGTGACTGGATTCTAGACTTCCTAACCCACAGACTGCAGTCAGTAAGGATAGGCAACAACATCTTCTCCAGGATCATCCTCAACAGTGGTGCCTCACAAGGCTGTGTCCTCAGCCACTTGCTGTACTCCTTATAAACCAATGACTGTGTGGCCCAATTCCCCTCCAACCTGATTTTCAAGTTTATTGATGACACCTCAATAGTGGCTCAGGTCTCAAAAAATGATGAGATGGAGAACAGGAAAGAGATAGAGAATCTGGTGAACTGCTGCAATGACAATAATCTCTCCCTCGACAGCAACAAAATAAAAGAGTGAGTCATTGACTTCAGGAAGCATAGTGGAGGACATGTCCCTGTCTACATCAATGGGCTCCATTTAGCCCACTAACCCCCCTAACTGAAGACACTAAGAGACAATTTAGCATGGCCAATGCACCTAACCAGTACGTCTTTGAAGGAAACCAGAGCACCCAGAGGAATCCCACGCAGATACGGGGAGAACGAATAGACTCCACACAGACAGAGATCCAGGCTGGGAATTGAAGCCAGGTCCCTGGCGTTGTGAGGCAGCAATGCTAACCACTGTGCCGTACTAAATTAATAACCAGTTACCAACTTACAAAATAAGCAAATCCAAATTGTGCAATCATAGAGTATTAATGTTGCACTTGCACTGACACGTCCTACATTGGAATATATCTGTTTCAGGCAATCAGTGGAGATGCGAAGTCAGTTTGGTGATATAACTCCCAAGCACACAGAATCAATCAATCATCAATTAACAATATCATTGCGTGTGGTTGTGCAAAGTCGAGTCTAACTTAGAGAAGCAACATTTAACCAAAGACCCGCTAGACCACTGGGCCTACATCAAATTAATTTTTAACAATAAAATAAATTAAATGCACTTCCAGCATGAAAAAATTAGCTGCAGAAGAAACATTCTTCCTTTGTCACTAAGCTGAATTCAAGGTGGCAGTTTAACCAGGATTCTGTTGGCCTTTCTGCTGTTACTAATATGGAGACCGGACACTTGGGTCTCCTCCAAAGTTGCTGTAACATCCTCAACCAATGGCTGATACTTTTGGTTATGTGAAGGACTTTCTAGACAGACTTCAACTTGTTCCTGACACAGAGAACCATTTACCTTCTGCTAGCTTGTAATCTTTTGCAATAGTTCCTTAGTGTTATAGGTTTAGGTCCAAGAATAATTTTATAACTTTGTGCTCTGACAGGGGGCTTTGTTCATCAGCAATACGTATCAGAAATTTGGGTGAATTCAATGCCTGATATCCTGACCATTTGCAACCAAGGCTCTTGGCCAGAACTGCAGAATCAGTCTTCTGGTATCACCAGCCCAAATCCAAGAGCAGGAAACTCTAATCATAAATCAACTATAGAGTAAGAATATCACAAAGCCACTTTAGGTGGCTGTTTCAATGAATTATCATTGTGGTTTTACAGGTTTTATTTCAACAACTGTACATCATAATTCTCCTGAAGTTTTCAAACATCTATAGTATCAGAGTTCACTGATGGCAGCAGCTGAGATCTGCACTGAATGTTGCATGAGTGGTAAACAGAAGGCGGGGAGTCCTTAAAGTGCAGCCTGCCCTACTATAGGTTCAAGGATGCGTTGAGTGAAGGTTCCCACATTCGGAATCCTTACCACTGGTATGTTTCTTCAGGCTGGCATCGTGGTTGGGCATCCTCTATTTCAATTGTGAACATAAACCACACTGAGGTTCTGCTGAAGATTGCTATATTGGCTCTTTCTCTCATTAGTTTCAGACATCTGGAAATCTTTCAGTGCATTGAAACCGAAAGCATGTGTATGATAAATAAAACTAACTCAAGAATACTATGTCAGGTTTACTCATATTGGTCAAATGTGGACTTTAGGAATTTTCTTCCAGCAATGGAGTGGTCATCATGGCACTCATCATGAAAACAAGATTATATATATAAGGAACGTTACAGTGAATACTTTTTTTTTAAATCATCCACAGAATGATATCGACTCCCGTTACAATGAATATATTTATTGGCTCAGATTTTGCATTTTATGCATACAAACAAAGCATGCAACAAAATCATTTCTGACAGTGTCACTTAAAACTTTCCATCTAACAAATCTTTACACTTAACCAAAGCATGTGTGTCCTTCATGGTTCAGCCAGTGACAAGAGCTGGAATGCGGCAGGGGCAATTCTCCCTCGGTGTACGTGAACAGGCGGTGGTATGTGGTGACTAGAGGATTTTCACAGTAGCTTCATTGCAGTGTTGATGTAAACCTACTTGTGACACTAATAAATAACCTGAGCTAAAAAAGATATTAATTTCCCAGCCAGTCACACTGGCAGAATCTTCCAGTCCTGCTGACAATGCACTTCTGCCACGGCTTTTGCTGCAGTGGAGGGTTGGGGGGCGGCGGGGCGGGGGGGTGGTGTTCATTTAATGGAAAACCCAGTTGACAACAGCGGCACCATAAAATCTGGCCAATGGCAGGCCATCTCTGCCGCCACAGATCAGACGGGAAAATCTGTCCCATTGTATATCATTCTAATGTAAAAGTTTAATTCACATAGAGACACATGTCACAAATTGACCAGAGCAAGTATCTTTCAATATGAACTGATGCAAGATACTGCATATTGAACAATATTAATATTCAGAATTGACGTTGTCATCTGAACCCATATTGTAAACTATTTCTGAAATGGCATTTTTCATATATGATATATCTGAGATGTGTAGGTACTCGATACCCGATTGCGACTTTTAAATTTTCATGTTAGTATGGTTTTGAAAGCTTTTGAAAATGGCTGGTTTGGAATTATACTTTTCTGTAAATTGGCAATTCTGTGGTAATATTACCAGATCCATGCTGTCCTAGCAAAAAAGATGTGACAGCAAAGCTAGCAATCTAAATGAGAATGGAGTACTGTACTCTGAAGTGAAAAGGAGCAGTTGGTGAGAAGGTAATGGCAATGACACAATGATTTGATTTGCTATAATGGGAGCAAGATTAGCTCAGATGGTAATGGATATTTTTCTGGATGATTTTTTTCCTGGATACCAGCCAGGAAAGTGGCTAAAAGAAGCATATGGGATCCTGCGTTTTATAAACAAAGGCACAGAGAACAAAAGCAAGGAGCTTATGATGAACCTTTATAAAACATGGGTTCTACCTTAAAAGCTGTGTATTTTTTTCTGGGTACCACACCTTAGGAAGAATGTGAAGGCTTTACAGAACACGTAGAATCGATTCATGAAGCAGATTCAAGGATGAAATAATTCAGTTAGGTGGGTTTTTCTTAGAGATGAGACGTTTGAACTGAGATTTGATTGTGGTAGATTACTCCTTGTTCAAGTATGCCCAAGCTGTACGTGATTTCATTGTCATATTCCTCCTAATATGTCAGATGTTGTGAGTGTGACGTTAATTATCCTCAAAATATGTTGCACCAATTTCAGTCCTTGCCTCTACATGGCTTTTCAGCTGCAAAAATTCCTCAGAAAGGTAATCTGCATTACAGAAATTTGTAAGGCTCTTTTTAGGATGTTCTTTTGTTGTTTGTACTTAGCACCTTGATGTCATTTTCCCTGAATCAGTTCCTCATAGAACGTAGAAACATAGAAAAACTACAGCACAATACAAGCCCTTCGGCCCACAAAGTTGTGCCGAACGTGTCCATACCGAACATGCTCATGAAAGATCTATTTTGGTGATTCTGTAGTCATCTATGTAGGAGACATGGCCTGCCCGTCCAAGTTGAATTTTCTGGGTGCTGATCTCCATGCTGTTGAGCTCGATGGGGTACCTATTTGTGTTTTTTTTCCGACTATCAGATTTTTATGATGGGTCTTATGTGTCATTTGTGGAAGTGTTCTGGAGTTTTGATGTGGTACCGATAACAAAGGCAGGATCCAGTGCCATACAGCAAGGTAGTCAGGACTTTGGCCTGGTAGAGTTTAATTTAAGTCTTCACCTTAATGCCATGCTGTTTCCAGACTCAATCATGAAGCCAGCCATAGGCAGAACTTGCTTCCTGAATATATACATGAATATCTTCATCAGTAGTGGCATCCCAAGAGAGCAAACTATGAGAATTTTTCTACCTGTTAAAGTTCTTCCTGTTGGCAATATTTGTGCTAATGACTTGTGACAGCAATGCTCCAGAAAGATATAAATATTTTCATCATCTTCAAAGTTACGATAGAATTTCACTATCTGTTTATTAGACAGGGATTTGTGGAGTTCAATTTCTTTTTCAATCTTTAATCAACTCTTCAAGTATTCCATTACTGCCATGCTATGGAAGCCACCAGAGATATGCCTGCTGGCATCAATGTTCTGTTCAATTCAGCGGCGCTTTTTCATTTGCCAGTGTCACCGAGGCAGCAAAAGGAGATTAGCTGAAGGTGTTCAAAATCATGAAGGTTCTACAGAGTAGAAAGAGAGAAACTGTTCCCATTGGCGGAAGGGTCAAGAACCAGAGGGCGCGATTTAAGGTGATTTGTAGAAGAACCAAGAGTGATATGTGCAAACTCCACACTGTCTGTGTGGAGGTCGCACATTCTCCCCATGTCTGTGTGAGTTTCCTCCAGGTGCTCTGGTTTCTGCCCATAGTCCAAAAGAAATGCTGGTTAGATGCATTGGCCATGCTAAATTTACACCAGCGTCTTGAGGGACTACATGATTAGGAAGTGTGCCCAGCTACTTGAGCTGGAACTCCAGGCTGTCGAGCTTGGAAGTGAAAGAAGTAGCTACGAAGTCTAAGGCTGAGTGTTTCCTGGATTGTACATTGCAGGAGGTGGCCATTCTACAGGTCAGGATAGTAACTGCAGTAAATAGTCTCACAACAGCAGGTTAAAGTCCAACAGATTTATTTGGTAGCATGAGCTTTCAGAGCGCTGCTCCTTCATTAGGTGAGTGCAGGTTTTGTTTCACCAACAGGGCATATGTAGACACAAACTCAATTACAAGATAATGGTTAGAATGCAAGTCTAAACAGGTAATCAAGTCTTTACAGGTACAGACGATGCAAGTGGAGAGAAGGTTAAGCGCAGGTTAAAGAGGTGTGAATTGTCTCAAGCCAGGACAATTAGTGAGATTTTGCAAACCCAGGCAAGTCGTAGGGATTACAGATAGTGTGATGAACCTGTGTGCAGAACTTGGATATCAGTTTCTGCTTGGCGATTCTGCATTGTGTGTCTTGAAGGTACCTTTGGAGAACGCTTACCCGAAGATCAGAGGCTAAATGCCCTTGACTGCTGAAGCGTTCCCTGACAGGAAGGGAACACTCCTGCCTGGTGATTGTCAAGTGGTGCACATTCATCCGTTGTTGTAGCGTCTGCATGGTCGCACCAATGTACCATACCTCGGGACATCCTTTCCTGCAGCATATCAGGTAGCCAAGTTGCAAGAGTATGTACCGTGTACCTGGTGCATGGTGTTCTCACATGAGATGATGGCATTTGTGTTTGATGATCTGGCACGTCTTGCAGAGGTTGCTGTGGCAGGGTTGTGTGGTGTTGTGGTCACTGTTCTCCTGAAGGCTGGGTAGTTTGCTGCGTACAGTGGTCTGTTTGAGATTGTGTGGTTGTTTGAAAACAAGTAGTGAGGGTGTGGGGATGGCTTTGGCGAGATGGTTGTCTTTATCGATGACGTGTTAAAGATTCCAGAGAAGATATTATTGCACGAATACTCATTAACATGAATACTTATTAACATGAATACTCATTAACATGAATACTCATGAGTGTAAGATTATTTAAAATTGCACTTTACCTTCATTGTAAAGTCAAAGGTGCATGGGGATCCCATCATGGTACCCAGTTCATCATTGTTTAAATGGTGTACCTTTTGCAGTTGTCTGTAAGGGCAGCATTTATTCTTCTTTAGTTCTACAGTAAAAGGGAGGGGTGCAGGAGAATGGCAGCTTGCATGGAGGCTCAGGAACAGCAAGAGTGAGTCCGTTGTGCTGAGGGTTGGGGGTTGGTGTGGGGTGAGGGACATGGAGGAGTAGAAGAGGGATTTAGGTAGGACAAAGCATGGACTTGGGAGTTTGAAGGTGCAAAATTGAAATGGCCAGGCCTAGTGTTTATTTATTAGTGTTACAAGTAGGTTTACTTTAACACTGCAATGAAGTTACTGTGAAATCCTCTAGTTGCCACACTCTGGCACCTGTTCGGGTACACTGAGGTAGAATTTAGCATGGCCAATGCACCTAACCAGCATGTCTTTTGGACTATGAGAGGAAACCAGAGAACACAGAGAAAACCAATGCAGGCATGGGAAGACTGTGCAAACTCTACACAGAGAGTGATCGAAGCCGGAATCAAACCCGGGTTCCCGGCGCTGTGAGGCACCTGTGTTAACCACTGTGCCAACGTGCCACCCCATGGTGGGTTCAGTCAGTCAAGATATAAAATGAATTGGCACAGGGCAATTTCAACACTATCCAAATGTGGGTCTAACTCAGAAGAGCTTTGAGTCCAACTATAACATATCATTCATTGCTGAAGTATGCTGCCAAACCTTTTCATCTTGCACTCATCAGAAGAGATTTGCAAGAATATCAAATCTAAAGGAAAAAACAACAAATTATACTGTACGAGGAGAGTGCTGGTTGATTGGCAGGAGGACTCTGCATTAGCTATCAGTTATCCCTCTTGAGAATGACCTTGAACAATGTTGTTTACAATTCATCAAAGGGAGAGTGAACAGAGCCTGCCAGTTCACCAAGGTGATGGTACAACACTGGACATTAAGAATGAATAAAAAAAACACCACATTGGGCACTGAGCCATGAGTGACATGAAAGAGAAAGGAATTGAGGGGTGTGCTGATGAATTAAGGTGCAAGCAAGCTCATGTGACAGTGTACATTTGTTGGACTGGCTGTAACATTCTATGTGATTGCTGGCATTATTAGAGACATGTATCTAAAACTAGACACTGGGCAGATTCTCACTTCAGTGACCTCTGCAAGTTAACTGTCATCCAGGGCTAGAGGATGATGGTGAGATGATGTTAGAAGTCAAATGATGGAAGTAGAGTTAAAACTAAAAAGGGGAGGTTGCTGAATTATTTTTGGTATTACTTTAAATAGAAGCATGAACATGTTTTGATTAATTGCTTAACTGTTGCCCTTCCCTATCTCAGCGTCAGGAGAATCAATCTTCAAATATATTCTTATTCCTGGGGATCCTTTGAGCCTGTTCTTCATTACAACATTGCCGTATTTATTGTTTAATTACTTTTAAGGGTTAAAAAATTACCTTCTTTTTGAAATATATTCATTTCAGATATCCTGACGAGAAAATGCCTTAACAGGCAAATGAGAGGCTGCTGCCTCAAGTTACCTTTTCAACTTGAGTGGTTGAAAAGATAATTTGCCTGACATTCAAAAAAGGTCTCTTTAAACTTCAGGAGAATTCTAGCTTTGAAAGCTGGCAAATTAAAATGAGCTTTGTGGAAGTGGGGTAGGGTTTTTAGGAATGTAGCTGAATTGCTGATTTTCAGCAGAGATAATAGAAATGAGTTCCTTCAAGTTAATTTATCTGCTGTCATTATCTCACTCCTCAAAACAAAACCCTTCACATACCATCTATCCCCTATTTCCAGCCCTACCCTTCCCTCTCCAAAGTCCTTAAATGTGTCATCACCCCTCCAAATCAGTGTACACCTTAAATCCCATGTTTGAATATGTCCGTGATGTGGAGATGCCGGCATTGGACTGGGGTAAGCGCAGTAAGAAGTCTCATAACACCAGGTTAAAGTCCAACAGATTTACTTGGCAGCACAAGCTTTCGGAGTCTCACACCTTCATCGGGTGAGCAAGGACTTGTGTTCATGAACAGGGCATATACAGACACAGACTCAATTTACAAGATAATGGTTGGAATGTGTCTGCAGCAGTAACAAAGTGGCAACAATAGCACCCTGCGCGCCTGTGGTAAATGATGCTTCCTCATCCTCCTTGCCCTGTCTGTAGCCTTTGTTATGTTGACCACACCAGTCTCCTCTCACACCTCTACACCAGTATCTGGCTGAGTTCAAATGCACTCAACTGGCACTGTTTGTATATATCCACTGATAGCTAACCATAGCAATATTGTCTCTTCCTATCATTCGAGGGCCAAGTTGGCTGAGCAGTTCAATCAGTCCCCTTCCCCCACTCTGTTCCTTTAGCCCTGCAGTTCATTTCTCGCAAGTGCCCATCCAACTTCCTTTTGAAGTCATTTATAGTCTCTGCTTTCACCATCTTCGTGGGCAGCAAATTCCAGAACATTAGGACACAAGGGCGGCACGATGGCACAGTGGTGAACACTGCTGCCTCACTACGCCAGGGACCCGGGTTCAATTCCAGCCTTGGGTGACAGTCTGTGTGGAGTTTGCACATTCTCCCCATGTCAGCCTCTCATATCTCTCCTTTCAACTTTCTTCCTTTTTACCCCTTTATGGTGCAAGCAGTCAGGAGTGCTGGAGGCAACATGGATGCTGAGCCCCAGGCTCATGACAAACCAGCATAATCAAAGAGTCCACTCATCCCGGACATACTCTCTTCCCTAGGGAAAAAGCTATAAAAGTCTGAAAACCAGCCGAATTAAGAATAGCTTCTTCCCTGCCCATCTCCAGACTTTTGAACAGTCCTATCACATCTTTTGCTGATCTTTCTCTTCACCCTATCTGTGGCTGCAACACTTTATTCTGCGCCCTATCCTTTCCTTCTCCCATTTGCACTTCGTGAATGATACGCTTTGCCTGAAATAATGCTTTTCATTGTATCCCAGAACATGCGACCATAAATCAAATCACTCGATCAGAAACATCCCTGTTACCTGACGGGGTCAAGAGGATGTGGTTGCTTTCCACATGCCTCACACACACTTGCATTCTCCTTTAATTGTGGTCACACACGATCTGCACATTTGTGGAATGGTAACATTTGTAGCAGATTCTCTGCTGGTGCTTTGATGGCGACAAGAATACAAATCAATGAGTCTAGCTCAGAATTGGAGACTTCTGTGGAAGGCCCCAAGGAGCAGGGAAATGCCTGTTGGAGGCTCAAAATTCTGGAGTAGTTCCCATGGAGGTCAGTGTCAGAGCTTGCGTGGGATCCTGAAGTGCATCTTGCGTCTGGTCTCTGGCAATCTGCATTAGTTTAATATCTGAAAATATTTACTGTCTGGTAGGTTAGACTACCAGGGGTTTGAGGGGGTTAGACTATGAAGAGAGACTAAATAGACTGGGTCTGTACTCGTTGGAGTTTAGAAGGATGAGGGGGGATCTTATAGAGACGTATCAGATAATGAAAGGGATGGATAGGGTAGAGGTAGAGAGATTCTTCCTGCTCAGAAAGGATAGCAGGACTAGAGGGCACAGCCTCAAGATAAGGGGGGGAGCAGTTTAGGACAGAGTTGAGGAGGAACTTCTTCACTCAAAGGGTGGTGAATCTCTGGAATTCTCTGCCCGTTGAAGTGGTGGAGGCTACCTCGCTAAATATATTTAAGACACGGGTAGATAGGTTTTGACAGACAAGGGAATTAAGGTTTATGGGGAGAAAGCGGGAAAGTGGAACTGAGCCACTTCAGATCAGCCATGATCTTATTGAATGGCGGGGCAGGCTCGAAGGGCTAGATGGCCTATTCCTGCTCCTATTTCTTATGTTCTTATGTTCTTAGGTAGTGCAGAAGCCAGTATGTTTGACATGACTAGATTGAGAGAGATGCAGAGTTTAGAGAGTGTTCTTTTTCAAAGCAGGGTCAATTGCATGATCTTTGTGCGATTCAATGATTTCCTCCAGGAAAGGCTAGTTTCCTACGGCGGTGCTGTGAATATTTGCTTTTCCGATGGTGAGCCAATTCTGTACCACACTAGGAATAGGAGAATTGTGCACGGAGAGGAGAAACCATGGAAGCATTCTCTTCAAAAATTAGACTTCAAGAAGAATACCTAATTAGTGCCATTTGATCATGTTGGTTAGAAAGGAAGAGTGGTTGCCTCAGCTTAAATAGATTATTTCCTTCAAATATCAGTTTCTATTTGTAATTTTTATCTGAGCCTATGGTGAGATAACATTGCATTAGACTCTACTTGCTTATATTACATTGTACTTGTAGAAACTTTGCGCCCTATTTTACCATTTTGATTCGGTGTGCTGGGCAGACTTAAATCTGGGAGTGTTTCAGATCTGACTTTTAGACCTGTTCTCAGGTGCCCCCATACACACTCTGCCTGAAAAAAAAATCTACAGTTCTGAATCACACTGCAGAAGCCTGTGAGCGGGTCTTATTGCATCTGAAATTCTGCAGCTCTGATCGGAGCCTTCAACTGCACATGTACAGAAAAAGATACTTCCCTACCACACACCTCCTGGGCCCCCACAAAATAACTGCCTTATCCCCCCATCCTCCCGCTATCCAGACCGATCGCGGCCCCGTGCCCCCCTACTCCTCTCCGATCACACGCAGAATGGTAGCGGATTCCCCCTCCCACCGATCATATGCAGAGTGGCAGCAGACATCTCGTGACCCCATCTCCCCACCAGAGATCCATCTGACCCACCTCCCTTCACCCCCACCAGAGAACCATCTGACCCATCTCCCCCCCCAACCAGAGAATCATCTGACCCAACTCCCTCCCCCACACCAGAGATCCATCTGACCCACCTCCCTTCTCCCCCCCTCTACCAGAGAACCATCTGACCCACCTCCCTTCTCCCCCCCTCTACCAGAGAACCATCTGACCCACCTCCCTTCTCCCCCCCTCTACCAGAGAACCATCTGACCCACCTCCCTTTACCCCCACCAAAGAGCCATCTGACCTTCCTCCCTTCCCATGCATCAGAGAGCCATCTGTCCTGCCTCCCTCCCACCCCACACCACTAGAGAGCAATCTGACCCCCCTCCATCTCCTCACCATAGAGTCATTTGATGCACCTCCCTCCCCCCATCCCCCACCAGAGAGCCAACTGACCCACTGCCCCCCACCCCCCCCACCCCACAACCACCAATCTGAATCAGAGAGCCGCCGGAAGCTCTGAACTTACCTCCTCAGAAGCTGGAGCGTCCGAATTGGACCTTTGCGATCCATGTCTGTTTCGTGCCAAACCTGGACGGGTGAACTCAGTGGTAAAGGGGGAAGTGCTGGTAAGTCTGGACGTGCAACCAATTAAGTCAAATTAAATGCATGCGGTCCAGGCAGTGGCCATTTTCAGCGATTGGTCGGGGGGAGCGGGCATGGATCACGCTACTCGCCTCTCGCCCGACTTCACCAAGCCTTCGCGCCCGAAAACAAGCGCAACTTGATGGTAAAATTGGGCTCTTTCCCACAGTAAAAATCTGTGCAGTAATATGAGACATTGCTGAATGTCTTCTCTGCCAGAAAGCTATGATGAGGTGAAATGTTGCGTAAGCATTGGAGAAATAGTGCTGCATTATCAATTGGTGAGGCAGAGATTTTTCATTGTGTATCATGTTCTTTAGAATCCCAGCATCCGTGATGATTAACTTGTTCTGGGAAGAGAAACCTGTTCAGTAATGATATGCCTGTAGATTTGTTACTGGCATTCTGTGATGTGTTCTGGATTGATAAATTGCACTATATTGAAGTACTGGAACGTGGAGGTCTGTGTGATATATTAACAGTACTTCTTCAATCATTGTTGTGTGGAAGAGTGAACATCCTGACCATGTCTTTTCAATGCAGGAGTCTGATTTGGACATGGCGTAAGCTGTGCTGGTATTAAAGCCCATGATTGTGTGTACCACAATTATTTTTCCTGAGCGATCAGTAATGCCACCCTGTTTTCTGTGAAGATTTTGGGTGATCTAATTTTTTGTAATGATACACGCTCAGTGATTCCAAATAATATCTTGATGTAATAATTATTAGACAGTTGCTTTGTATGCCAATACTTGGAAAATTGTGTATAGTTCTAGTCACCCAAT
Source organism: Carcharhinus amblyrhynchos (assembly GCF_965287045.1). Classification (NCBI taxonomy): domain Eukaryota; kingdom Metazoa; phylum Chordata; class Chondrichthyes; order Carcharhiniformes; family Carcharhinidae; genus Carcharhinus; species Carcharhinus amblyrhynchos. Next base: position 22,576,814 of record NC_137328.1, on the reverse strand, counting down.
TATAGAAAGGATGTTATTAAACCAGAAAGAGGGCTGAAAAGATTTACTCAAATGCTACCAGGACTTGATGGTTTGAGTTATAAGGAGAGGCCGGATAGACTGGGACCTTTTTCCCCTGGAGCATAAGAGGCTTAGGGGTGATCTTATAGAGGTCTATAAAATAATGGGGGGAATAGATAAGTTAGCTAGTCAACATCTTTTCCCAAAGGTGGGGGAGTCTAAAACTAGAGGGCATAGGTTTTAGGTGAGAGGGGAGAGATACAAAAAGGGTCCCAAAGGAGCAATTTTTTCACTCAGAGTGTTTGGAGCGAACTGCCAGATGCAGTAGTAGAGGCAGGTACCATTTTGTCTTTTAAGAGGAGTTTAGATAGTTACATGGGTAAGCTGAGTATAGAGGAATAGGGGTCAAATGCCAGCAATTGGTAAAAACTGGGCAGCATGGACAAATTGGGCCGAAGAGCCTGTTTCCATGCTGTAAACCTCAATGACTCTAAGAGCAAATATTTGAAACCAAAGATAAAATTACTATCTCCAAATCATTGTAGTCTACATTTTTATTATTTCTATTTTTAAGATGATCTCAGTTGGTGATTGTATGATTCTGCAGTATTAATACCAGTCATGCTCTTGTCAACAGCAAAATATAAGTGTATTTAAAAATCTTGCAGCTTGTATGTAATTTGCACCAAGTGTAATATTAAATACTGTGATACCAAGCTTAAAATAGTTTTTACGCTTGATGTCCTTTTACGACCATATGTGACATTTGTTCATAAAATATTACACACATCACTTTTTGGAATTCCCCTTTGCTTCTTTGAAATAATGTGAACAGCACAGTGGTACAGTGGTTAGCACTGCTGCCTCACAGCACCAAGGACCTGGGTTTGATTCCTGGCTAGGGTCACTGTCTGTGTGAAGTCTGCATGTTGTCCCCATGTCTGTCTGGGCACTCCGGTTTCCTCCCACAGTCCAAAAGACATGCTGACTAGGTGCATTGGCAATATTAAATTCTCCCTCTGTACCCGAGCAGGTGCTGGAGTGTGGTGACTGGGAGACTTTCACAATGCAACACGCATGGAAATAAGGCTTTCCGAACATTAGTGAACTGGATAGGTTTTTATGATCATTGGCAATGATTTCATAGTCAATATTTGAATTTTTAATACCAAATGTTTATTTAATTCAAATTTTCACATCTGCCGTTGTGGGATTTGGCTCCAGGTCCCCAGAACATTACTCTGGGTCTCTGGATTACTTGTTCAGCAGCAACACTCCTACATCATTCCGTCCTCCTTGTCGTCCTCCTCACAACAAGCCTCCAACCCTTACCTACCCCTTGGCTTCTTATATCTTCCATACCAGCCTTTGCTCCACTACCCTTCTCATGGCCCCTCATATTCTCCATGCCAACTTATGCCTCCCATTCATACCCTTGGCATCTTATTGTCTCTATGCCAACATATTACCAAAACAAGAAGATATAGACAGAATGGTCAAATGGGCGTATACGTGGCAGATGGAATTTAACCCTGAAAAGTGTGAGGTGATACACTTTGGAATGAGTAATTTAACAAGGAAATATTCAATGAATGATAGGACACTAGGAAGCTCTGTGGAATGAAGGGATCTTGGCGTGTTTGTCCACAGTTCTTTGAAAATGGAAGAGCATGTAGGGTGGTGAAAAAGGCATATGGGACACATGCCTTTGTCAGTCGAGACATAGATTACAAAAGCAGGAAGTCATGTTGGAGTTGTATAGAACTTTAGCAATGCCACTGCTGGTGTACTGTGTGCAGTTTGGATCTCTATTATCAGAAGCATGTGATTGCACTGGAAGGGGTGCAGAGGCGATTCACCAGGATTCTGCCTGGGATTGAACATTTAAGTTATGAAGAGAGGTTACACGGGCTTGGTTTGTTTTCGTTGGAGCAGGGAAGGCTGAGGTGTGATCTGATTGAGGTGTACAAGATTATGAGAAACATGCACAGTGTGAATAGTGGGCAGCTGTTCCCCTTAGCTGAAGGATCATTCAGGAGGGGACATTGGTTCAAGGTGAGGGGCAGGGAGTTCAGGCGGGATGTGAGGAAAATCTTCTTTATGCAGAGGGTGGTGAAGGTCTGGAAGGCACTGCCTGAGAGAGTGGTAGAGACAGGTTGCCTCACATGCTTTAAAAAGTACTTGGATTAGCACTTGGCACATCATAACATTCAGGGCTATGGGCACATGCTGGCAGATGGGATTAGGTGGGAGTTTAGGTGTTTCTAATATGTCGGTGCAGACTCAGGCCGAAGGGCTTCTTCTGCGCTATATGCTTCAATGATTTTAAATTTCTTAAACCAGCTGCTGTCTGGTCTTGGAGAAAGGCTGTCAGGTTAGTACCAGATTAGTTCAACATTGTCTGATGGCAATGATCATTAGGCTGAGACTAGCTGAACTAATTTCAAATAGTCAAACTGGGAAGAGCAATTTCCATTCTTGGCTAATAGAAATCTTTGTGTTGTAGATGTAAAGAGTGTTTGCTGGTCGATTCATTGCCCAGCCCCAATGTGCACTGTTCATTTCCCAAATCAACAAGTTGATTGCAGGTGTTTGCTTTGGTGTGAATAATACCAGAGAACTCCACTGTACACAGGAAGGTGATTTGGGCATCGTGTCTGTGCTAGCTCTTTCCTACAACACATGACCCTTGGAAGAAATAATCTAAAAATTACTCATCAGATGGGAGGAGACCTCAGCTGTTCTTGGTCTTACTTCACAAACTCAGGCACAGAAAACAATACATTACTCCACTGTATTTGCTGCATTGGTAAAATCTGTTCTGATTTTACAATCATGTCATCCTTTATACAGAGTAATGGTCTTGTTGCTTTATTTAGAAGGTTTGTATTTTGTTGACCTTATCTATGTATTCTGCAATATGTGCACTATTTTTATTTTTCATATTGGAAAGAAGCCAAAAGATGCATTATGCTGCCTGCATGGAAGCTAAGAAATAATTGTTCACTGGGGCATAGTTGTTTTTGAGTAGAATGCTAAGTTCTTGCATTACAAACAGAGTTATTAAAAGTGAGTGTGTGTTTCCATTTTACTTACAGTAGCAGCTAAAGTTGTTCTTGTATTCATTGTGATATTTGGAAGTGACCAAGTATGTAAGGTATGAATCATACTTTTTCCTGTAAATCATTGCTTCAAATTATTCGGCCTTGGTACTTTAATTTGTTGTCTTATTCGATTGACACATCATTCTCAATGATGGAGCTTATTCAAACTACCCAGACCCATTTGGAAGTTCAGTGAGCCTGCAATTCAGGTAACAGGAGTAGGCAAGTAAGGATTAAGGATATAAATGATGGGGGATCAATGCTAAATATGTCATGGGGCCTCAGGATCATTCTTGTAGCCAAGAGTTCGTAACTTTTTGGCTTTTGGAAAAAGCCACTTCCAAAATAAGAACAACAGAAAATTAACCATCTCTGTCACCCACTGCCCCATCCCCTTGCACCCAGAATTAGATATTCTTGAAGGAATGACTTCATCTATGACTTTGGAAGTCCAGAGCTGTCTCTGGACGTGTTAACCAACATGATTAAAAATGCAACACTTCCAAGTAACTTGAAGTCGCATTAGGAAGAAAGGAGTGCAAATGGGACAAGAGGATTTTTTGATTAAAGTATGTATCTTAATCCTGAACCAATTTCTTCAAAGGGAAGAATGCAGCTTAATGCACAACTATTTGGGTTATGGGTCCAAATTGTTCACCTGAATGCGCTCTCATAAGCATCAATAAACGTGCTTACAACAAAGAGAGAGCCATTTGCCCCATTGTGCCTGTGCTGGAGAAATCCAGAACTAATTCCACTCAGCCCAGAGTCTCAATGTGAATCGAATATTAATTCAACCTTAAAAGATATGATGCCTTTTATTTTTGGTAAAACATTCCATGGTCCTACAGCGTTGTGTATGAGAATGGAGAGACAGGAGGAAATCTTTCTTAGTGATCATTTAAAATTGATGACCCCTTGTCACTTCCTTTCAAACCAGAGAAATATTTTTTTTCCTCCTACACCATATAAAATGCTGTGTTAAATTTTCCTTTTTCTCTGCTCCAAAAGAAACAGTTCCAGATCTTGAACCTTGTCTCAAAATTCTGGTGTACCACAGGCAGGATGGAAACTCTGGAGTGGCAGCCGAAGTCCATTGACTTTGGTGAAAATCCTGGCCCACTCCTGTTGGCACCTTAATATAAAAGCAAAATATTACGGATGCTGGGATCTAAAACAAAAACAGAGAACGCTGGAAAAGCTCACAGGTCTGTCATCATCGTATTGGGTCAACACTGCAGCTTCTGTGGTTTTAATATCATTCCCATGGTGAGGTGCCCAGAACAGCACATGGTGTTCTTAATTGGCACCGCTGCTTCAGCTAATGATTTGGAGGTGGGACAGGATTTATGGTTTGGGCTTGGCACTGTCCATTTTACAGTGATCAGTCTATTTATAGAACTCAGTCTATTTTAATAGAGCACTACGGAAAACTGTGTGTTCATTCAGCAGATAGAGTCTATTGAAAAGAATCTCAAAAAATGACAGCAAAGTCTCCTGATTAGAGCAGGATTCATTCTCCAGCAGCAATGCAGCGAATGGAGGATTGTTACATAAGTTATGTATGTCAAATCAATTGCGCTCACATAGCGATGAGGTTTCAAAATATAATTCATGAGGGAAATTACCTCATCATCTCCGCTCTGGCCAGGAATAATGGTGTCACTATATGCAGCCAATAAATATTCAACTGCCTTCTGGTGAGTCTATTATTTTGACTTGTCTAAATCTTCCGAATCACCCCAGAGGATTTGTTTCCTCGTGGTGGGTTTCTATGATTAGCGATATAACCTGATTCAACCACTTTCTCCCCATACCCTTGATGCCATTGCCTTTTATTATCTACCTCTTTCTTCAAGACATTGAGTGACTTGCCCTCTACAGCCTTCTGTAATAGAGAATTCCTTAGGTCCACTGCCTTTTGAGTAAAAGAAGTTTCCTTTTTCCAGTCCTCAATGGTCTACCCCATACCCTGAGCCTGTGTCCCCTGGTTTCAGACTCCTCAACAAGGGAACACATCTTCCTTGCATCTCGTCTGTCCAGCCATGCTGGTATTTTATATAAATTTCAATCAGATCTCCTCTCATCCTTTTAAACTCTAGTGAATGCAGGCCCATTTGAACCAGTCTCTCCTCATAGGACAGTCTTACAGACCTGGATATCAGCCTGGTGAACCTCAACTGCACTCCCTCTATGGCAAATATATTCTTCTTTAGGTAGGGATACCAAAACTGCATGCAAAAGTACAGGTACGTTCTCACCAACGCTCTGTATAACTGCAGTAAGACATCCCTATTTTTGAACTCAAATCCTTTTGCAGTGGAGGCCAGCAAACCATCTGCCTTCCTAATTGCTTGCTGCGCCTGCCTCTTCCCTTTCATTGACTGGTGCACGAGGATAGCCAGATTTCACACTTCCCAGTACATCACCATTTAAGTAATACTCTTCCTTTCTCTTTTTCACACCGAAATGTGTAGCTTCATGTTGTACTGCATCTGCCATGTGTTTGCTCACTCATTCAACTTGTCCATCTTGAAGCTTCCTTACATCCTCCAGTCATAAGTCTGCCCAGTTTTATGTTGTCAGTAAAGTTGGAAATGTTACATTTGGTTCCCTCATCCAGGTCATTTAATATATCGTGAACAGCTGGGGCCCAAGCACTGATCCCTGTGGTACTCGACTAGTCACTTCCTGCCACTCAGAAAAATACCCGCTGATTCTCATTCTCTGTTTCCTGTCTGTCAGCCAATTCTGGATCCATGCCAATACATTACCTCTATCTCACATGCTTTACGTTTGCTTACTATGAGGGATCTTATCAAAAGCCTACTGAAGTTCAAATATACCACACCCACTGGTTCTCCTTTATCTAGTCTACAAGTTACACTCCCAAAATCTCCAGTAGATTTATAAAGCATGATTTGTCTTTCATAAACCCATGCTGGCTTTATCCAATCCTGTTAATGTTTTCCAAATGTTATGTTATCACATCTTTTATAATAGGCTCCAGCATCTCCCTTATTACTGATGTCAGGCTAACTGGTCTGTAATTCTCCCTTTTTTGAAATAGTGGGGTTACCGTTGCCACCTTCCAATCTGTAGGAGCTGTTCCAGAGTTTATAGAATTTTGGACAATAACCATCGATGCATCCAATATTTCTAGGGCCACTTCCTTTAATATTCTGGGATGTAGATTATCAGACACTGTTGCTTTGTTAGCTTTTAACTTCATTAATTTCCTCAGCACCACTTTCTTACTAATCCTGATTTCCTTTGATTCCTCTCACTAGACCCTTGGTTCCCTAATATTTCTGAGTGGTTATTTGTGCCCTGTTTGAAAACAGAACCAAAGTATGTGTTCAACTCTTCTGCCATTTCTTTGCTCCCCATTATAATTTCTCCAGCTTCTGACTATACGTTTGTCTTCACTCATCTTTTTCTCTTGACATATTTATATAAGGTTTTACGGTCGGTTTCTATGTTTCCTGCAATTTTGTTCTCATACTCTTACCCCTCTTAATCAAACTTTTTGTCCTCTTTTGCTAATTCCAAAATGCTCCCAATCCTCAGTCCTGCTGCCCTTTCTGGCAATTTTATATGACTTCTTTTTGGATTTAATATAGTCCTGAATTTATTTTGTAAGCCAATGTTGAGCCAACTTTCCTCCTTTATTTTTGCATCAGACTGGAATGAATAACTGCTGTAATTCATGCGTGGGTTCTTTCAGTTTTAATCAATGCCTGTCAACCATCAACCCCTTCCATTAAGTTTCCCCATTGCTAGTTTGGTTTGTCCACTCTATATGTAAGCTAAAGTCACTCATGATTACAGTCATACCCTTAATACATGCATCTCTTGTTTAATACCTTTGATTACATCTCTGCTACTGTTTGGGGGTTGATTGACAACCTCCAACAACATTCTCTGCCTTTTGGTGTTTCTTTAAGTCCATCCATTCATATTGCACATTGTGATTTTCCAAGTCAATATCCTTCTTCACGATTGAATTGATATCCTTCTTCACGATTGAATTGATCTCCATCTTTGTTAACAATGCTACCCCACTTCCTTTCCCTTTCTGTCTGTCCTTTCTAAATAATGAATACCCATGGGTATTGAGTTTCCAGCTTTCCTAACCTCGCAGGCATGTGTCTGCAACTATATCATAACTGTTTAACTCTATTTGCACTGTTAATTCATCTACTTTATTGCGAATCCTCCCTGTATTTTTATGCAGTATGTGGTTAAGGTCTAGGGTGCACTGCCTACTAGTGGGGCAGAAGCATTCAAAAGGGAATGCTTTGATCTGAAACAGAAGAATATACAGTGTTACAGAAGGTAGGGGAATGGCACTCGGTGAATTGCTCATTTGACAAGCTGGTGCAGACACAATGGCCAGATTGCCGCCTCCTGCACTATAACAATTCTTTGATTCTCTTATTTGCCAGGTTTTAACCTTATAATAATTCTACTTTTTTTTGCATTCGGGTCTCCATTTTCCCTGCAGGAATTTCCACCTCAGTGTTTGTATGACATGCTTGTGGACTGGAAATGTTTCAGCTTGATCTCTGATTTTATTCCTTCTACAGTCTTATGATTAATGTTGATTTTCAAACTGGGCCACAGACCTGAGTGAATACCAAGTAGTTTCTGCAGTGTGCCAGGTCACTGATTTGTTTCCGTAATTTTGGTTTACAAGCATATTCTCTGACCTCCCATCATGTTTCCCACCGGCAGGAAGTGGTACGTTGTTTGCTTGTGGCAGGATTCTCTGGTCCCGCCACTGTCAATGGGAATTCCCATTGATGACACCTCACCCCGTGAGGGCAGCACACTGGCACAGCGATTAGCACTACTGCCTCACAGTGCCAGGGACCCGGGTTCAATTCCTGGCTTGGGTCACTGTCTGTGTGGAGACTGCACATTCTCCTGTGTCTGCGTGGGTTTCCCCTGGGTGCTCCAGTTTCCTCCCATAGCCCAAAGGACATGCTGGTTAGATGTACTGGCCGTGCTAAACTCTCCCTCAATGTACTCGAACAAGCACTGGAGTGTGGCGACCAGGGGTTTATCGCAATAACTTAATTGCAATGTAAGACTACTTGTGGCATTAATACTTAACACTTAAACCGTGCTGGTGGAAAATCCATGGGTGGGGATGCACTGCCAGTGGGATCAGAGAATCCCGCCAGCGTGAACGGCTGGAGAATTCCGACCATTATTTCTGTCGCTAAATATGAAATAGATATTTTTGTTATGTATTTCACACTGCCTTTTTGTCATAGAATCATGGAATCCCTATGGTGCAGAAGGAGGCCATTTGGCCCATTATGTTTGCACCGACCACAATCCCACCCAGGCTCTATCCCCGTAGCCCCACGTGTTTGACCCCTGACCCTAGGAGGCAATTGAGCATGGCCAATCAACCTAACCCACATATCCTTGGACTGTGGGAGGAAACTGGAGCACCCTGAGGAAACCCACGCAGACATGAGGAGAATGTGCAAACTGTCACCCAAGCTGAGAATCGAACCAGGGTCCTTGGCGCTGTGAGGCAGCAGTGCTAACCACTGTGCCACCACGCCGTCTGAGTTATTTTGTCTTTTAAAAGCTAAGGCACAGGCTGCCCACAAATGTGTTAATATTTGCCGGGTTCCCTGCCAAGAAATTTGAAAGCAAATAATGTGAAGGAGCACGTGGACTTAAGGCAGAGTAAAGTCCACATGGCTGTAAACACTTTTAAAGGCTGGAGTCTTCAATACCAAATGAATTACTGCTTGGATATAAGAGTGCATTGGTAAACAAGTGTAGGAAAGAATGTGATTCAAAACACTGAATCATTTAATGTTTTGCAGAACATGCAATAATTTATCTTCATTGGCACAATTGTCACCTTTGAATCACTCCTGGCTGGATGGAGTGATGGTAGCGGGCCTGGAGAATTCAGTGCCTGGCCCACTAATTAAATGTAAATAGTAATTTCCATATTGAAATCAGTTTCATGCCGATTTGCGGCACGGAGCTGATAAAGCTGGAAATCATAGTGCCAGAGACTTGCAGAGGTCGTGACACCCAGTAGGAAGCCCGAGAAACAGCCGCCACTGATGTCTCCTGCCCTGTTACGCTACTTGAGCAGTGCAGCAGGCTGGAGAATCACCCCGAAGGGATTCACTTTGATTCTGCTACATCTTCCTGTTACTCTCTGAAGTATGAGATTCACTGGGGCCCTTCCAAAAAAATCCAGCTAAGCAACCCTCCAATTTGCCCCCAATTCCTCATAATTCTGGATCCCAGCTCCAGCTTGGGCCTTACTGCTTTCTCAAAATTGGAAACCCCTCTTGATTTCAGGTCGCCTTCTGCTACTGGTCTACAGCTCCTGGCAGGTTCTCTCTCACTTGTCAAAAAGCTGTTTCCCCAAGCAGATTTCATCGTCCTCAATGGCAGGAAGTCACACAGATAAAACCCAACCAAAACAAATTTAATCTAACTATCTCCAAATCTTAAAAATCCTCCTTGCTTTGGGAAACCACATGAATCATTTAAATCCCTTATTGAGGCAATTGTCGACGTCCCGTTGTCACCATGGGTAAAGATGTCACAACTTAGAGTTTGACTCAGTGTTAAACATGAATGTGTTTAAAAAGCTGGCATATGAAAAGAAACAACTTGTAGTGAGGCCTGAGGCCTAGTGGTACCCAAACACCTGTACCTGCTGGGAGAAAACATAGAAACGTAGAAAATAGAAGCAGGAGCAGGCCATTTGGCTCTTCGGGCCTGCTCTCCATTCATTCTGATCTTGGTTGATCATCAAATTCAATATCCTGATCCTGCCTCCACCCCCTCCCTCTCCCCTACCCACCATATCTCTTGATCCTTTTAGCCCCAACAGCTGTATCTAATTTCTTCTTGAAATCATACAGGAGTGCAAAGAGGCAGGAGGGACATGGCTGGAGCGGAGGGAAGGGGGCCGGAGCTGGGAAGAAAGCATCCTGAGCCATGGAAAAGCATACCCTGAGTCTCTCTTCCTTTCCCTATCTTCACCTATTCTCAATTCCTGGTGTTGACTGCTCCTCTGATCGCAGCTTATGTCTCTCCCATGAACCTATCAGCAGCAAACACGGGGGAGAAACAGAGCATGATTGGGTAACAGTCCCCTTCAGATATCTGCAAATTCACTGACCCATCTCTCACCGGCTTTTTCAACAATTGATCCGGGGACCACAATGAGGGGCTTCTTATGGCCCGAGAGCTGTACTTTGACAAGCCTAGATTAAAATGCATACATGTGCTCCAGTACTCACAGTGTGTATATACATTCCACTTCAAGATGTAAAAAAAAACATGTATTCACTGTTTATATTCCTGTGACTTGTAGTTAGTCATACACTAATGTGTTAAATAATGTAATATTGTTTAGTGACTTTTCCACTTCCATCTCTGACCTTATTAAATCAACATAGAACAGCCTTTCAATTGCAATTGCTTCTGTTTACCAGCTTCTCAATCCAGATACTCCTACGTTACAGTATCTTACATGAAAAATGGTCAATCCTCAGACGAAATTAATAAATCATGAGATTACATATTCGTAATGCAGCTTCATTCAATCTTTGACAGCCATCTTAGAATCTCAGATTTCTGTTGTCATGACTCTGTTTTCTACTACTAAAACCAGTGAGTCGTAGCATCAACCTGTCATTTAACCAGTTAGAAGTCTCACAACACCAGGTTAAAATCCAACAGGTTTAAGTGTTGTGAGACTTCTCACTGTGCTTACCCCAGTCCAAGGCCGGCATCATTTAACCAGTTACCAGGGTTACTGAGGCACTGTTCCAAGAGACTTGCTTGATCTGTTGTCTTCTCTCAGGAATGGCAGCTATTTTATCATTTCCCCTTAACAGCGTTACTATTGCTGAATCCTCACCATCGGCAACCCGACCAGAATTGACCAGAAACCTCACTGGACAAACCACACACAAATACTGTGGTGGCAGGAGCCGGTCATAGGCTGTGAATTCTGTGGCAGGTAACTTACGTCCTGACTTCTCAAACCAAATCCATCAGCTCAAAGGTACAAGTCAGAAATGTGATGGAGTGCTCTCCAGTTGCCTGGATGAGTGTAGCTGCAAGGACACTCAAGAAGCTCAATACAGTTATGGATGTTGAGAGGTGGTATAACTTCCCCTCTCCCCTCCCCCCTCACCTCTTGGTTAACCACAACAAGATGTATATTTTGGAGGGTGTGTTTTAGACGTTTTGAGTGTTTTAACTTTAAAGAACAGACTCGAAGCAGGCAGATAGGTTTAAAGCAAAAGAAAAGATAAACATTTATTAACACAACACCTGAAATGTAAATGCAATGAAAGCACTCACTCCCTCAAACAGGCATTTTGATTAGTAAATTAAACTTTTAAACTAATGTGGAATAGTAGGGCTAGATAATCTGCACACTGCTCCCCATCCAGGTCGTAACAGTGGATAAAAAGGTTGAAGACATTAGAGCTGTGTGCTTCTTCTTGGGCAACTGACTAAACTAAATCGACATATTCGGGAAGAAATTAAAATGCAGCTCCTTAGAAAAGAGGATGCATCAAACTAAAACAGATTCACAAAGGAAACTGAAAACATCAAAACAAACTGTGATTGAAGGGGTTCATCAAACAGCCCAGTCCCCGCATTGCCCAGCAGGCACAGAGGATCTCGATGGTACAAGCAGACACCACATTCTCCCTTTTCAGGGTTACCTGGCAGTGGACATAGTGTGGAAGAGAGGGGCAGAAGTTGGGATGGACGGCCCCCTTGACTGTTCACTGCCTGGGTTTGTTAGTGGCCTGCTTGGCTAGGCCCTAGAACAGGCCCACAACAAGGCCATCCTTTCTTCCCGATACTCTTCTGTCCTGATGCCCAAAGATCAGGAGCGTGGAGCTGAACTGCAATCAAAAAGATAATAACAGGTTTTTCAGAAAACTATAAAGGGGGTTTAGCCTAAGATAACTTGTGGTCCATGAATCGCAAAAGACACATGTTTCATAGGTATATGTGCACAACAAAAGATGAGTTCTAGGGACAATGCATGTACTTAAAATAACATGTTTTAAATTAGTCCTTTGGGTGGGAAGAGTTTCTGAGGTATGTTATTTCAGGTGAAACAAATTGGCCCATCTCTCCCTACCTGAGTTGACTGGTTGTTAGGCAAGATTCTGAACATCTTAATTGGTGACAGTGCTGTTTGTGCTGCTTGTCCCAGATTGATTTGCCCCTGACCTGGCAGATCCTGGGAATAATATGTATTATCTCAAGTTAATTTTGGTCAAGCGACCACAATTTTTTCGTATTTTGTCAAAGTCTTGTTTCAAACAATCCTTGAGATAGTAACTTTTAAAAATATGAGGCCACTCCCTAATGTTTGAATGTCATAATAACAGCTGTCATTGTTGGTAAATGAATAAGTTTCCTGTTGGCTAAATATTTGGGATCCTTGAAAATGTAATTAATGAGAAAATGATAGGTTTTAGTAGTTGATCATTAGAATTTTAAAAATTTCATATTTTTGTTGTTCCAGAAAGACAACACTGGGAAACATGTAATAAATGCAATAAGTTGAGACCAAAGCGATCTCACCACTGCAGTCGGTGTGGGCACTGTGTTAGAAAAATGGATCACCATTGTCCATGGTAAGCTTCTTTTAAGCTTTTAATCCTGACATTGAAAAAATATGTATAACAAATAGACACATACATTACATGGTCTATTTGATACTTGGTGTAAGGTTTGATACGGAGAGCAACTACATACTTTGAACATGGATGCAGTACACACAAGGAATGCAATCGCTCAGACTCCAACCTAAGTTAACTGTACAGAGATGGTCTTTACCTAGCTTTTTAGAGTAAAGACTCCAAAGATCAAAACTGTTTACCATTTAGTGATTTTGCTCAGATGATAAGATTGGGTAGAGTAGAAATTTAAACTGCCACATCCATAAATTGTTAACGCAGAGTAAAGAAAACTTTGTTACACAACTAACCTAAAAGCACTGATTCCTAATACTGGCAAAATGCCAAAGAAGCTTTGATCCCCTGGGCTGTGTATTCTGCCCTACTGAACACAGTAGTGACTGAAGCTGTAGAACTCAATGTTGGTGGGAAGATTCATAATGAAATGTTTAGTCAGATATGTAATAGAAAAACATTTTAAACCTAATGAGTATTAAAGATTAGCTAGCATGGATTTTGAAATGTCTAGTCATGTTTGACCAACCTTATTGAATTCTTTGGAAAAAATGACTGAAAAAACAGGCCAGGGTAATGCAGTGCATGTAATATGCACAGACTTTCGAAATGAATTCAGTTAGATACCATATAGTGGACTTAAGAAAGTGGAATTAGGCAACAAGTGGCACAGTGGATAGCAAGTTGGTTATAAAACCTGAAAAGAGAACATGGATAATGGTAATTAGGGCAACAGATAGGAAGTATAAAAAAGTAGACCGCATTGGAAAACCGTTGAATGTTTGAAAGGCTACTTGAAACTTGTACATCTGGTATGTGAGGTGTAATTTTACAAGGTAAAAATTTTAAATTTAAATTTTTAAGTGCATACAGGAAGGTACCATATAGTGGACTTAAGACAAGGGGCATGTGGAGTCAGGGAACAAGTGGCACAGTGGATAGCAAACTGGTTATAAACCTTGAAAACAAAGAGCGGTGATAAACAATAATTAACAATTAACAGATAGGAAGTATAAAAGGATTGATAATTACACTGCTGTTGTCAACCATTTTGACTCTGGAATTGGTAATGCATTTTGACAGGAAGATTAAAATGCTTCATGCTGTTTGGAAAATGAGATTTTAAGTGTGGAATTTGAATAAAACCTGAAAATCATCTAGGGATACAGATAAACAAATCAATAAAACTAGTGACAGGTTAATAAAAAAATAAACAAAGTACTTGGTTCATTAGTTGAGGGATAGAATTAAAAGGCAAATTTATATTAAATTTGTATAGAATCTTCACACATTGAATAGCATGTAAAGTTTTGGTCTCCACATTATTTAAAAGGATGTGTAAGTGCTGGGGAAGGTATAAAAAAACAACAAAGATGATACTGGGACTGAGTGGTTATGCCTGTCAAGTGAGGGTGGACATCTTTTCTCCAGACAGGAAAAGGCTGAGGGGCTACCCGATAAAGGTGTTTAAGGTTATTGAAAGTGTTTGGTAGGGTGGACATAGCACTGTTTCTAATTGTAGGGGAGACCAAGACCAGGGTTCACAATTACAAGATAGTCACTAACAAATCCAGTAGGGAATTCAGGTGAAGTTGCTTTGCTGAGAGAGTTCTATGAATGTGGAATTTACTGCTATGGAGAGTAGCTGAAGTGATCAGTGTTGATAAATTTAAAGAAAAACTAGATAAATACAATGGAGAAAGGAGTAGAAGAGGCTGCTGTGGAGCATAAAAAACCATTACATCTTTGTTGTAGTTTCTAGTAATTTAACATAATCTAATATAATTCTACTGTAACCACAAGCAACAGTTATTTGTGAAGACAGGTAGCATCCAATGACATTACCTCAGTCTTTCTTTGTGTCTATAATGCTAAACCCTGCAGATGAAATAAAGGCAACATTTGTTTTACCTTCTGGCTGTGTTCCTCACATTTTCAGCTAAGAAAGAAGATTCATTCTTTTTTAAGGCCATGCAATGAAATCTTATCTTCTATATATATATTTATTTGATTTATTATTGTCACATGTACACAGCAGAAACTATTGTTTCTTGTACGCTGTACAGACAAAGCATACTGTTCTCAGAGAAGGAGAGGGTGCAGAATGTAATGTTACGGTCATATCTCAGGTGTAGAGAAAGATCGACTTAATATAAGGTAGGCTCATTCAAAACTCTGATGGCAACAGGGAAGAAGTTTCTTGAGTCGGTTGGTATGTGACTTCAGACCTTTGTATCATTTTCCCCTTGGAAGGAAGTATGTCTGGGGTGCGTGGCGGCCTTGATTATGTTGGCTGCTTTTCTGAGGCAGCAGGAAGAATAGATAATGTCAAAGGGTGGGAGGCAGGTTTATGTGATGAACTGGGCTTTATTCACAACCTTATTGTAATTTCCTGTGGTCTTGGTCAGAGCAGGAGCCTTGTATCAAGCTGTGATACAATCAGAAAGGATGCTTTCTACGGTGCATCTGTAAAAGTTGGTGAGAGGAATAGCATTTAACCTGCTACTGTAGAATACTTTATTATAATATGTGCATGATGATTAGAGTTTTGATACTTGGACACTTTATTTTAAAAACAAACTCTCACATAGAAATCAAGTTTATGATATGAAGGGGCATTATAGACTAAACTGCAGTTCTAAATGGGATTAGGTTAAAAGATTATTCTAGAGATAATGTATATGTGACATTTACCGGGATAGAGCATCGTGACAGTTCAGGTCTAGATCTTTGAAGGTAGCAGGCATTTTGTTTCGGGAGGCATTCATACCTTATCACTTCAGATTTGTAGCTTGGGACGGGAGGGTTTTTCACTGCAAGTGAGGCAGGCATGGAGGTCCAAAAGGTAGCAGTAGAGGAACCTCAGCCTCTATTTGCCCAACAAAGGTTCAGTGTTCTTTCAGCTTGAGTAGACAAGAACAGGTACTCCATGAAAGATGAGCAAACTGATCACAACACAGTGGTGCAGGGTGACCATTTTAAAAAGGAAACCTAGCTGTTTTGGAGGACAGTATATTTAGGGGAATACATTGTCTCAAAGCTGTGTTACTAGCCAGTGCCAGCGTTCAGGCCTCTCCATGGGGCTGGAGAGGAACTTGAAGTGGAAGAAAAGAGTCAGTTTTCATTGGTAGGACAAAGGGAGAGGTTCAGCTAAGGAGTATGAGCAGCTAGAAGCCGAATTAAAAGGCTTAACCATAAACCTAATGATCTCTGGATTACAACATGAGCCAACAGCCAATTGGCATGGGATGAATAAGTTGAACACACAGTGGGCAATTTTCCTATCCCGCCCACCACGGGGGTGGGTGCAGACCACGCAAAGCTCCATTGACCTCAGATGGGATGGTAACCTGCTTTCGGCTGAAGTAAACAATGAGTCATACAATAATTAAAATGCATTAAAATATCAGCATACATGTTTTAAAATCATAATTACTTGTTTAATTATCTTATAGCATTCACATGTGTGCAAACTATTCTTTTTAGCTTATTGTTTCAAGAATCTTTACTGGTAGTCCTGTCAGTGCCTTATGCACTTTGTCTGAAAATCTTATTAACTGTTTAGAAATCTCCCACTTCATGCCCACAGCAGATTTCCCAACCTCTGACTGACTCTTGTAGCCATATTGTTTATATGGCTAGTTTAGCTCAGTTCCTGATCAATGGTAACACCCAGGGTAGTGATAGTGGGAAACTCAGTGACGGCAATGCCATTGAATTTCAAGGTTAGATTGCCTCCTTTTGGAGATGGTTGTTACCTGGCATTTGTGTGCTTACTTGCCAGTTATTACCTAAGCCTGAATATCTGGTCCTGCTGCATGTGAATGGGGATTGCTTCAGTGGCTGAGGAGTTGTGAATGGTTCTGATAATTATGCAGTCATCTGCAGACATCCTCACTCCTAACCTTGTGATGGAGAGAAGGTAATCGATGAAGCAGCTGAAGGTGGTTGGGCCTAGGGCACTACCCTAAGGAACACCTGCAACAAATACCTGGGACTGTGATAATTGTCTTCCAACAACCACAAACATCTTCTTTTATGCCAGGAATGATTCCAAACAGTAGAAAGCTTTCCCCCCGATTTCTACGATGTTAGTTTTGCTAGGGTTTCTTGATGCTGCACTCAATCAAATGCCTTGATGTCAAAGGTAGTAATTCTCATTTCATCCCTGGAGTTCACATTTACTCAAGGTGGGGGGACATACTTGCAATGAAAGTAATTTAGAGAACATTCACTGGGCTGAGTTTTAAGATGAACAGCTAAGGCTAGGTTATTTAATAACATAGAACATAGAACACTACAGCACAAACAGGCCCTTCGGCCCACAAGTTGCGTCGATCACATCCCTCCCTAAGAGGCCTATCTATAACTCTCAATCCCATTAAATCCCATGTACTCATCCAGAACTGAATAGTGTTGATGAACAGAGGGATCTAGGTGTATGTGTACATAGATCCCTGAAAGTTGGGAATCAAGTAGATAAGGTTGTTAGGAAGGCATACGGTGTCTTGGCGTTTATTGGTAGGGGGATTGAATTTAGGAGCCGCAGCATCATGTTGCAACTGTACAAAACTCTGGTGCATCTGCACTTGGAGTATTGTGTGCAGTTCTGGTCCCCACATTATAGGAAGGATGTGGAGGCATTGGAGAGGGTGCAGAGGAGGTTTACCAGGATGTTGCCTGGTACGGAGGGGAGGTCCTATGAGGAGAGACTGAGGGATTTGAGGTTTTCGTTAGAAAGAAGGTGGCTAAGAGGGGACCTTATTGAAACATATAAGATGATTAGAGGTTTAGATAGGGTGGACAGTGATAGCCTTTTTCCTCAGATGGAGAAAGCTAGCACGAGGGGGCATAGCTTTAAATTAAGGGGTGGTAGTTATAGGACGGATGTCAGAGGTAGGTTCTTTTCCCAGAGGGTGGTGAGGGATTGGAATGCCCTGCCTGCTGCAGTTGTAAATGCGCCAAGTTCGGGGGCATTTAAGAGATCCGTGGATAGGTTTATGGATGGAAAGGGATTGGTTTAGGTTAGAGGGTCATTGCTTTTTAATTGGTCGGCGCAACATCGTGGGCCGAAGGGCCTGTTCTGCGCTGTAATGTTCTATGTTCTATGTTCTATGAGTTCACCACCACCACCACCGACGGCAGCCGATTCCACTCACTCACCACCCCCGAGTGAAAAACTTACCCCTGACATCTCCTCTGTTATTTATGGACAAAGCTTGACCAGGGGTGGTTTGAAGAATGAAAATTGATCTAAGATTCTGAAGGGGCTTGAAAGGGGAGATGCTAGGATGGAACTGAGAATTGGTGACAAGGTTTACAAATATATGTCCCCAATTTAAGATTGAGATGAGATTTTATTTCTCTGAGGGTTGTTAGTATTTGAAATTCTCTTCCATAGAGAGCAGCAGAGGCTGGGACATTGAACAGCTTCAAGACCGAGTTAGACAGATTTTTGATCAACGAAAGAAGTCATGTGTTATGGAGGGTAGGCAGGAAGGTGGAGTTCCACAATCAGATCAGCCATGACCATATTCCATGGCAGAGCAGGATTAAGGAGTCAAATGATCCATACTTGTTTCCATTACTTACATCCTCATAGAGGTTATGCTGAACCTTTTATAAATCTCTGGTTAGTTCAAAAGTAAAGCATTATGTCTAGCTCTGAGCACCACATATTAGGAAGAATGTGAGGATCAGAGCAATAATGCAGAGGAAATTTGCCAGAACGATTCCATAGATGAAGGATTTCAGCAATAATGTTAGGTTGTTGACACTGGGGTTGTTCTCCTTGGGAGAATGAGATTGAAAGGAAATCTGATAGAAGTGTACACGATTATGACAGGTCTATGTAAAGTAGACAAAGAAGACATGTTTCCATTAGTTGATGGTACAGGGCTTAGAGGGCACAGATTTAAGATTTTAGACAAGAGATTCCAGGGGAACAGGAGGAAGAATGATAATGGCTTGGAATTGGAGCTGGTAAAAGCAGAGATGATGAATGATTTCAAAAGGAAATTGGATGGGCTATTGAAGGAAATAAACTTACAGAGCTACAAAGATAGAGAGGGAGAATGAGACTGATCAGATTGTTGTACAAGAGCTGCTATAAACATAACGAACTGGGTGGCATTGTTCTGTCATTTAAAAATTGTATGACCTGTTCAGCCTCAGAGAAAATAACTGTAATTATCTTTATAAATCTTTAGCAAGAAACTTCCATGATGAAAGGGCAGCTTAAGAAAACATTTGTAGCAGTGAAAGTTCATGTACATAATCAGTGTTTATGGGAAAACATAATCCAATTTATTTTATATTCATTGTTACAAAGAGAGATGATGACAAAACATAGTTAGCCTGTGTGTATTTAGAAAGGGACAATTTAGGACTTAATGCTTTGAATATAGTTTGTTTGTCAGAAAACAATTTTCCAATCTTTTCCTCTTGTAAATGCAGTTTCTAGCATTTTCGTTCTGTTTTGTTTAGTATTCAGTTTTCCTAGTGATATTACCACTAGAATATTAATCCAGAAACTCAGCTAATGTTCTGGGGACCTGTTCATGGCAGATGGTGGAATTTGAATTCAATAAAAAAGAAACCTGGAATTAAGAATTTACTGATGACCGTGAAACCACGGTCAATTGTCAGAAAAACCCATCTGGTTCACTAATGCCCTTTAGGGAAGGAAACCTGCTGTCCTTACCTGGTCTGACCTGCATGTGACTCCAGAACCACAGCAATGTGGTGGACTCTCAACTGCCATCCGAGGGCAACTGGGGATGGGCAATAAATTTTGTAAGAAGTCTCACAACACCAGGTTAAAGTCCAACCAGTTTATTTGATAGTAAACCCACAAGCTTTTGGGGTTTGCCCCTTCGTCAGGTGAGTGATGAAGGGGCAAACCCCGAAAGCTTGTGGATTTACTATCAAATAAACTGGTTGGACTTTAACCTGGTGTTGTGAGACTTCTTACTGTGTTTACCCCAGTCCAATGCTGGCATCTCCACATCAAAAAATTTTGGCCAGCCAGTGACGCCCATGTCCCATGAATGAATAATAAAAAAATTCTGCACAAAAGCATGTTAGCAACCTAAAATATATGGTGGTGTAATAATAGCCTTGCACATTTTTTGAGGTTATATTAAGTCTGCTCTGCATAGAAATGTGTCACGTCTTTCAAAAACTCAAATAATTAATTTAAAGTTACTGATGTGCTGAAAGAAAGGCTGTCAGTGTCAAGTGAAGAGCAACCAAATTAATATCCAATTTCAATCAATTATAGCCAGTGAATTCATTTTCTAAAAAGTAATTACTATTATTCTTCCTGAGCCAATTGCATTATCATATAAATAACATTCAGAAAATAACCACAAATCTAAAACCCTTGAAAAAGTCTTTGATGTTCCACATTCCTGTTGTACTTTCAGAACATTACTTTCTTTTGCAGAGATTGTTTTGGAGCTCACCTTTTCTGTTTGCTTGCAGCTTCTTTTCTCCACTTCCACCTTGTTTCTGGTCTCTTTGTCTTAAAGTCTAGAGAGCCCTTGGGTGTTTATACTTGCGCACATTACAAGGAAAATTCATATTTTTCCTCCTCTATCTTTTGCGCTCTTAATTTAGTCTGTTGTCCAGGTGACACAGTGGTCAGCATTGCTGCTGCACAATGCCAGGGACCCAGGTTCGATTCCCGGCTTGGGTTACTGTCTGTGTAGAATCAGTACATTCTCCCTGTGTCTGCGTGGGTTTCCTCTGGATGCTCCAGTTTCTTCCCACAGTCTGAAAGACGTGCTGATTAGGTATATTGGCCGTGCTAAATTCTCCCTCAGTGTACCCGAACAGCACCAGAGTGTAGCGATTAGGGGATTTTCGCAGTAACTTCATTACTGTCACACTAATAACTAAATCAAATTTAGTTTTTAAAAAAATCACATATAATTCATATCTTGTCACCTTCTAGTTGCGTGTTCAGAGGAATTAATATAATGAAATAATTGAAGGTTTGGGTCTTCGATAAATTCTTTTCCCCCAGTACTTACAAAGAGGGAGGGTGCAGGAAAAGCCCAAAAACCAGACAAAGAACCTGGAAAGATTTGGCCACAGAGATCCTGGTAAATGTCATGGCGGGAACTCAATCTCACTTGTTTCTTTGGGTTGCCACCTGACAGCCGGCCAGATTGACAGGCTGGTTAGCAGCTGGGATGGAATAGCAATGACAGGAAAGTGTAGATAGGAACCCCTGTGGATGTTACTCAGTAACATGAGACAGGTTGTATGTCAGCTCTGGAAGAGGGTAGAGAGAGTACTTCGAGGGAAAAGGCCACCGCAGCAGAAGGGGCAAACTGGGGCTTCAGGGAGAGAAAGGCAGTGATTGGCATGGGAGAAGCTGAAGGCATCCTTGCTAATTTAGGGGGAGCAGTCCTGATCCATCAGAAGTGCTGGAAACAGCATTTATCTTTGAAGTTGATAGCTTCCCTCTCCCTTTCACTACTGATTTCTTGTACCCAGGGAGTACGTTTTATATTTTGCTCCCAACTGCATTATGGGTGTCCTATTTAAATATTATAATGAATGATCTGTCTCTCCTCCACAGAACGTTGCATGTTTCACTATTTGCAATCACTACAAAGCAGTGTTGCTCACATGTTTGCCATGTTTAAATCTCTCTCATCCATTATGTAGAATTATTATCAAGGCTTTGGTAAATGGCAACAGAGATGGGCAAAAGTTGATAGCATCAGATTGAAGGGCGTCACGGTGACACAGTGGTTAGCACTGCTGCCTCACAGCATCAGGGACCTGGGTTTGATTCCTGGCTTGGGCCACCGCCTGTGCGGAGTTTGCACGTTCTCCCCGTGTTTGCATGGGTTTCCTCTGGGTGCTCCGATTTCCTCCCACAGTCCAAAAGATGTGCTGGTTAGGTGCATTGGCCATGCTAAATTCCCCCTCAATATACCCGAACAGGCGCTGGAGTGTGGTGACAAGGGGATTTTCACAGTAACATCATTGCAGTGTCAATGTAAGCCTACTTGTGACAAATAAATAAACTTTAAAGAATGCAAATGCACAGTAGTGCAGCACTGTTTTGTGATTCTCTCAGGCTATTTTTACAGATTATAGTTTGTGCTTTGTAATTGATCTCAGTATTTGTCAGTTCAGTCCTTTTTTGACCAATTTATTTGGAGGTAGTTGAAATTCCCCATGATTATTATCCTGTATCTATGACTTACCTTGTTCTACAATTCCCTTCCAGTATTTGATGGGCTAGAGTATATTCCTGTTATAATATCTGCCCCTTGTCTTTTAACTCCGTTTGTATGGAATTAGTTTCTATATTGTGAGTTACATGCTTTTCTTCGATAGTCATTATTTTTGTCTTAGAACCAAGAGACACAACCTCAGAATGAGGGGCAGACCATTTATGACTGGGATGAGGAGGAATTTCCTTCACTCAGAAGGATTCAAATCTTTGGAATTCTGTATCCCTGAGGACAGTGGAGGCTCAGTCATCAAATATGTTCAAGTCACAGAGGAATAGATTTTTAAATATTAAAAATATCAAGTGATAGTGTGGAAAAATGATATTGAGGTAGAAGATCAACCATGATCTACTTGAATGGTGGAACAAGCTTGATGGGCCAAATGGCCTACTCCTATTTCCCATGTTACTATTGTAGAGCTAATCCACCTCCCTTCTATCTATCTCTTTACTTACTAAATATGTTACATCCAACAATGTTTAGTTTGCCAGTCATGTACTCTATGTAGCCATATTATAGCCATTTGAGTGTGCACCAAGAAGTCCACATCAATAAATTTTGGCCAGCCAGTGACGCCCATGCCCCACGAATGAATAATAAAAAAATTCTGCACAAAAGCATGTTAGGTTACCACTGGGAGTCACTTACCTGGTACAGCCTCCTACTGCAGTATTGTTTTAAAGATAATCTAATGATCTTTCTTTTCAGACCTCAACTGCTCACATCTGTGGAATATTGCAAAATCCTCAATATAAATTTCACTTGAATGGAAATTGAAATCTGTCCTCTAACATTACTTTAAATGATTTGGGGGGAAAAAAATTGAGGCAGAAATAGCTAGGAGCCAGAGAATAGCATCATAGTACAGCTGATTGTATCTGGGAATAGTAGGTACACTGCACATACTCAGGTTGCTCATCTAAATCCAGTCCGAGTCCCGGCATTGGGCAAAGATATCTCATTTGAATCCAGCTGAGCTTTTCAATTAAAATGTCTAATTCGGGCTTTTAAAGACAATTCATATTTTAAATTTTTAATTAAAATTTAAATCTTTAGTCTGAATTTTAAAAATTTTGTTTGACAGAAGATTGGGGGTGGGGGGAAGTGACAACTGAAAAAGAAATTCAGAAGCATTTTCTGGGAAACCTGGTGGCCAAATAAAGCAGTCACAGTGTTGTGTGTGTACCTTGGCAAAATCCATTGTGAATACAGACACAAGAGCATGATTTTTATAGCCTTGTCATTATGGAAGCGCCCAGGGTACTAACAGAACAATATCAAGATAGAAGAAATCGATTCCAATAAATCATGCTACTACAGGATAATTGATAACCATGGCTAAAGGACATAACTATAATGTAACACGTCTACATACAGTATCTAATATTAATCTAAATACAGGAATTTAGAAAGGAAATGGGGACAATATTACTTCAAGATAGAAACTGAATTTTGTTTAATTGTCCAATGCCCCCACATTCCCTTTGTAATTGATCTCTGTATTTGCCATTTCACTCCTTTTTTTGACCAGTTTATATGGAGGTAGTTGAAATCCCCCATGATTATTATCCTATATCTGCCAAACATGCTTTGCCATTCCCTTGTTCAGTGGAATGGCAGATTGATTGGTGTCTTATTAAACAGTTTACGTATGTGTACTCTGATCTAATTATTCACAACCTTCTGACTATGACTCACATAAAGACAGCATTCACTCTTGATTGCTTTTGCGGAATTGACTCACTTGTTTGTGTTTTTTCTTGTGCACACCTCCAAAAGAAAATCAAAAACCTAAACGACTGTTCCTAATCCCTTCCATGATTCAATATATCATCCATCTCCTTTCTCCGCTAATACTGCATGCAAGCTGTTTTGTGGATCTGTTATATTTACAACAATCTTCTTTGTTTTGCATTAATTAATGGAGGGAGATTGAGAAATTGAGGAGTAACATTTTCCACCAAGCAACAGCAGGAAGATGCATGGCATCTTTCATGACCCCAGAGCCTCCCAAAGTTCTTCACAGCCAATGAAATACTTAAGAAGTGTAGCCATTGTTTTAATGTCAGAAAACCAGCATCCAATTTGTGCCCAGAAAAATACCTCAAAAATGTTTCCATAGCTCTTGGGGCTAAAAGGATCAAGAGATATGGGGGCGAAGACTGAATCAGGAGATTGAATTTAATGGTCATAATGAATGGCAGGACAGGCTCGAAGGGCCAAAGGGTCTCCTCCTGCTTCTAATTTCTATGTTCCTAAACATGGAAAGAGTCAGATAATCTATTTTATTAATGGACCAGATATTGGCCAGGACACTAAAACAATTTCTCTGGTCTTCTTCAAAAAGTGCTATTTAATCCATTACATTTTTCTTCAGTGACAATCATTTAACATCTTCGTAGAACCATAGAATTCCTACAGTGCAGCGGGAGGCCATTCAGCCCATTGATTCTGCACTGATTCTCTGAAAGAACGGCTTACCCAAGCCCACCCTGCCATCCTATCCCTTTAATCCTGGGTAATCCACCTAACCTACGCATCCTTGGACACTAAAAGGCAATTTAGCATGACTAGTCCACCTAATCTGCACCTTTCAAGTGTGGGAGGAAACTGGAGCACTCGGAGGAAACACGTGCAGACAAAGGGGAAGCGTGCATGCTCCACACAGTCAGTTACATGAGGCCGAAATTGAACCCATGTCCCTGGTGCTGTGAGGCAGCAGTACTTATTATTGTGCCACCGTGCTGCCCTCGATCTCATCTGAAGACAACGGCTCCAGCAGTGCATCATTCTGACTGTACCATACTGAAGTGTAAACTTAGATTTTTTGTTCAAAGCTGTGGAGTGGAGCTTAAATCACACCTCTGAACATAACTTACAGCTGCAGTATATTTAGTTTCATGCCTTCCTTTTAAGTGATACTTAGAGGCTGAATGGGATCAGATGAAATCTAATCTGCATGCGACATATCAAATTAGTGCTAAATTATTGATGCCGTGTTTCGAGCCACTTTGGGATTAAGCTTTCACGCTGATGCCACATGAGCCATGAATAACGTCAAGTATGTTGCACTGTGCCACTATTTGCGTACATTTGGTCACTGCCTCTGTAAATGAAAATTGTAGGTCATCAAATAGAGATGGTAACCAGAGAAAAGAAGCATTAATAGGAAGGAATTTAAGAATCCATTGCTCAGGAGCTGTACCAATCATTGTCTTCTGATTTTTGATTCCAAATTTACTTTTTACAAAGTTTCTGGGCTTATTTGTGTTATTGTGACTGTAAAACTTTGAATTTATTTTTCAACTTCCTCTCCTCCCTGAAACATACATGCGAAAACATTTCTTCACAGGATAAATAATTGTGTTGGAGAGGACAATCACTGGCTCTTCCTACTGCTATGTTTCTACACAGAGTTCTTGAGTTTCCTCACATTAGTCTTCAATTTCTGCCAATATTACTACCTCCAACCTCTAACAAAAGTAAAAGAGGTAAGACGTTTGATTCAATGATTCCTCTTGATAATTTTACAGTGATGTTATATTTCAAATATGTCCTTTTTGCCCCAAGCAGTTACTGAAATGCAGTGAGTTGCATTATTTGAACTGTTGTACAGATCATGTAGCATTTCCACTCTGGACACTTCTATAAATGATTTATTTGATATGTGGTTTCTAGAAAAATTGATAATGCACATACCAACACTGGTCAAGTGGGTGCATTGGCAACCAACTCTCTTTCCCCAAAAAATGGCATATCGTGCTTCAAAAAAATAGCCTTACAATAATTTTCTAGTATTATAATTGACGGAATGACCCTATGTAGGCACACACAGCTCTCCATATGATGCAAGATTTTCTTTTTACATTTGCAGTAAAAAGGTACATGTATTGGGAGTTGGTCGCCTCTCTCCAAACATTAATTGAAGCTTACAACCTGGAGTATTCACCAAAGTGTTTCTGAATTGCTGAAATAACAATTTGAGGTGGAACCTCTACTTAGTTCCACTAGTTTTCACGGCTTTTAAGTTTGGTTTCTCATGTGAAGGGCTGAACACTGTTATTGAAAATATTTACGGTGATTAGCACATTTACGGCTGCTCTAATCAAACTCTGTCAGATTAACACTCTTAATTGCATCTAGTAATATTTATTAATGGAAAGAACATTTTTTTTCTATTTAACTGCCTGCCCAGCGCTGGTTCATTCAAGATTTTATGCCTGTGATTATGCAAATGAATGTTAGCAGAAAATTGAATCGCTCCCTAATCGGTGCAACTTCAAATGTGGAAAGGAACTGCACCCCTTTTTATTTTCTGTGTTTGCATTCGAGCAGTAATGCCATGCAAAAAAACCCTGCCATGTATGATAAAATTTGGTAATTAAAAAAAATGCTTCATTCTATCTGCTTTCATTTACCTTTGGTTGCAACATAAAACAACTTGTCCAGTGGTTTGCTATAACTACAAGAGCAGTTAATTGCTGGAGAAACAGAATTTAAGGGCTTAGTTTGCAACATCAATCAATGCAAGGATAATTATACAGTGATATTATGTTCTCCTTTGGTATGCAATGATAGTACTGTTTTCACTGACAACTAAAATTTGGAAACATTATTCTGTAAGTAGGTTACTCACCCTGAAAACTTGCAGCTGTATTGGAAAAAGAGTTGAGCATCATTTGTCGATGCAATGATTTTTACAAATACTTCCATTTTTTCGTAATTCATCCTATAACCATTGGTTTGTTTCTTTGGGGCACTGCCCCAGGGGTTTACAATAGTTTTTATGCTCTTTTGGACTTTGTTTTAGAAAATGTTCAGGAAAGGATGTCACCTGAGAATTTTTCTTCAGTGTTGTTTTTCCTTCACACAGCTAGTCCTGTTCTCTTCACTTTAACTGGAGTTAAGAAGTAACATTACACTGATTTTCATATTGAAATTAATTCCAAGTATGACTACAATTATATTGAAAACTAAAGCAGGCTGATGGATAATGTTTCTCTTGCTGAGGGTTATTGATATGAAACCTATTACAATAGTTGCAAGGAACTGACAACCAACAAGGCACATAAATGAAGAGGGTTTATTTGGGGAAAAATTATCCATATACGAGACAGGGATAAGAACACTTACAAACTCCACAACTCCCGGACTTCAACTGCCAGAAAGCCTGTGCTCCCGTTTGCTATTCGCACACCTTGCAACTATTAGCCAGGTGGGTCATGTGACTCCCAACTTAAAGAGACATGTTAGCATATCTACCTTTTTATATTAAGGTAATAAAATTGCTTAAAACCAATGCAGTATCATTTCAATCTTTTTAAATTAGTGCTGACTTCTAATGTTACATTATTTTCTTCCAAGTGCATAATACCACACATGCTCGAAATCGGAACTAAAAACAGAAAATGCTAGAATTACCTCGCAGAAAGAAGCAATGTTCACATCAGACAAAAGGTTATCTGGTTGAATTGTAAGGGGCTGTGAGACAGGTCTCACACCTCTCACAGATATGCTTCCCATATTCTTTGCAGGGGCTCATTCTGTATTGATCCTCACCTTAACCCAACTCTCACCCTTGCTTCCAAGTTCCACACTCCAGTAAACCTCCTCAGCAGCCAGGCCAAACCAGGTG
Organism: Carcharhinus amblyrhynchos; assembly: GCF_965287045.1. Lineage (NCBI taxonomy): Eukaryota > Metazoa > Chordata > Chondrichthyes > Carcharhiniformes > Carcharhinidae > Carcharhinus > Carcharhinus amblyrhynchos. The sequence continues at coordinate 22,549,090 of NC_137328.1, read as the reverse complement.
AGGGTAGTCCTCGGGTCTCCTACCCTTGATACTGTATGAATTTACCAATCTTGGCATACAAAGTCTGATTCTGGCAGACTGGCCAGATGAGACCAATCTAAGGCCCAACTGTTTTGGAAGTGGCTGAGCAGCATGTTATGGAATGCGTAGAGATTGACAAGACACAGAAGATGTACTGATCACCCGATATATCCTTATCCATCTCCAGCTATCCAGACTCATCTTGCTGCTGAACCAAGACAGGTCTGGATGGGAGAGACGTGAAGCTGATGATGACCAACTCTTGTTCACTATAATCCAATTCAAACACACAGCGTGTTCACCATCTTTCTATCATCTGTAATCCATCTTGTGTCTGTTACAAGTCCTGCGGCGATGGGGAAGTGATGCATAGCAAAAGAAATGGATTGGCAGGGACCATATCCGTGAACCTGTGCACAGGCACCTCAGCCCATAGGCCACAGGGTTGTTTTTCATTAGAGTGAAGCAACAGTGGAACTTAGCAGCCCCCTGAGTGACCTGAGCAGTTCTTTTCAGGACACTGCTCATCATCTTTGTCTGATGAATGGGCTGGAAAAGGTGCCTGAAACATTTTCTGCTTCACCTCTTTGGCCAACAGATCACAGCTGGCAGGTATCCCATCAAAGCAAGGGTAAGTCAATCTCAAAAATGGAAGTAAAGGTAAACCCAGTCATCACTGGCACATGGAATTTGTGTCATGAACGATGCCACAGCTGACAGACCTGAGAGAAGAATTGCTTCTGGTGTTGGAGAGCTGGTTAGGTATAATGTCCAGGTTGCTGCCCTCAGCAAGGCTGAGGAGAGTCAGCGCGAGAAGGTCAGTGCAGGTTACCCATTCTATGGAAAAAATAATGCATGAAACAGGTGTAAGCTTTGTTGTCATGAACCACCTTGTTACTAAGTAAACTCACCTTCCCAAGGGTGTTACCAAACATCTGAAGGTGCTTAAACTCCCATGTACAGCAACTGGCAAACAACTCATTAGTGTGTACATCTACCATGACCCAACTCTGATGACATCAAGGATAAAACCCAAAAGAACCTCCACTGCTATTGCATCAAACTCAAACAAACTAATCATTCTTGGTCACTTCAATGCAAGAGTTAGTGCAGATCACCGGACGTGGGAAGGAATCATCAGAAATAATGGGGTTGGTAGTTGTAACAGTAATGTTCTCCTTTTGCTGAAGGTGTGTGTGGAATGTGAACTCTTGTTTGGCAACACAATTTTCCACTTCCTCATCACAACAAGATGTCTTTGATGCACCCCTATTCCACTTCATAGGTATCACATCGAATATGAAGGAGTGACAGGACATGCGTGTAATGAATGCCATGTGCAATGCTGAGTGTTGGATTCACCACTGAGCATTTCAAAGCTAACATCAAGCTCTATCCCTCTCCATACCCTCAAAGCATCAACATCCAGAAGCAATGTCTCAAAGCTCAAAGAGACTGTCATGAAGGATTCTCTCTCGGAGAAACTCAAGAGTCACTTGGTATATTGAGAATGGGTACTCACTACATTGAGAATGACTTGATAACCATGGGGAGTATCTCCCACTGCTCTAGAAGTCCTTGACCCTACTTCTCATAAACTTCAAGATTAGTTCTGTGAAAAAGCTGAAGTAAGCCAGAAACTATTGGATGAGAAACATCACCTCTACAAGGTTTATCTCAATGACAAGTCACCATTACCCAAGCATTATGGCTACCAAAATAGGCACAAAACTGTCAAATGCAAGCTCAGAGAAAGATAGGACAATTGGCTGAATAAGAAAGCTGGCACATTTCAGTCACATACAGACCACAGAGACTCCACAAAGCTCTGAAATCCCTCAATGGATCCAAGTCCACTGATTTATCATCTATCCTTGATGTTGATTGGTGTTAATTGATGTTGAAAGCCCAAATTATATAAATAGAGGTAAAGCACTTTAATCATATCCTCAATTGGCCTTCCTTCATCAATGAAGAAGTAATCAACAGGTTGCCCATCAAATGGTTTCTCAATGACAACTCTAATCTGCTAAAAAGAACAAATGTAATCAAACTTCTGTCTATTGGCAAACTGATGTGATTCCAGCTGAGGTCTACAAGATTGGAAGTCAATGCCTGTTTAAGGAACGCATTGAGCTGTTTCAGTCTATGTGGAAGCAAAGAACCATCCCACAAGAATACAAAAATTGCTCCGTTGTCCACCTGTACAAGCAGAAATGATTCTGCCAAATTTTGCAACAATCATAGAGAAACTTGTTCTTCTCCATCACCATCAACATCTTTGCCAGAATTATCCTGAATTGCTGAGTTCAACATCTCAATGAGGATCTGCTGCCAGTGCAGTTTCAGAAAAGGTCAAGGAAACACTGGTATGGTGGTTTAGGCAGCTCCAGGAGAAATGCCAAGAAAAGAACATGGACCTCTGCTCAACGTTTGTTCACCATTGCCAATCACTAATAGTGTTTATAGGGCTGTGTGCAAGTGCCCATCCTTCTCAACATATTTTACTCCACAATGCTCTCCAACATCTTCCATGATGGTGATCCTGGTATTAAAATCAAATAGTGAATGAATGGAAAACTGCTTAATTTGATTCAACTCTAAGCAAAGACCAAGGTCTCCAAGGACTTGCATGTATTCTCGCAACATTCAAGAAGCATCTGAATGAGCATTTAAATTACCTTGGCTATTGGCCAAGTGCTGGTAAATGAGATTAGTACATATTGATATTTGATGGTCAGCATAGACATGGTGGCTGAATGGTCTGTTTCTGTGTTGTATAACTATGGCATACATAGTCTTTTTAAAATTTATTTATATTTGAAAGGTTTTTATTATTGAAAGAGTTTATTACTCTTGGTAAGCTTTGCTATTATTGGTAAGGTTTGCTATTATTAGTAAGATTTATTGATACTGAGGAGACTAATTGATACTGAGGAGATTTATTGATAGTTGTAAGGTTTATTAATAGTAAGTTTTATTAACAATAGAGGTTTATTATTTGCAGTAGTAAGGTTCATCAGCAGAGTAAATTTTATTGCAGTTTTAAAGTTTATTAACTAGTAGAGAATGGCAGGGTTGCTCCAATCTCTAGAGTGGATACCCTGTGTTATGGAAAATTTCACAATGCTTCCCATCTCGTGATGAACCATTTGAACAGGAACGTTGCCAGTTGAGTCAGCTCTAAGTTTGAGAAACAAGATTAGGAAAAATTACAAAGCTTTTGAAGATGCAGAGGCTGTAGAATATGAAATGAATCTGCAGGATTTCAAACAAAAAAAGTGATACATTTTCACTAATCCTAAAATCAAACGGTGAACTGACATGCTGACATGACTTGAGAAATTCCCCAAAGTTTTAATTATGGTCACTAATGGGATTTTCATAACGCATTTATGTTTTTTGTTCTGAATAATCTAAAATTGTTTTTAGGACTCAATTAGGTATTGTAATCGATTAAAACTAAAATCTTCATTGAGTTGTGTGAGAATGACCATCTTTCAAATCCATGTCCTTAATATCATGTGTTAAACCGAGATTGTTTTCTTCCGTTCCAAAAGGAGTTATTTGTGTTTCGGCATGAGCTGGCCATGTTACGGATATCTACCTTGATGGGCATTGTGATGTTTGGAGGGATGTTCGGCCTCTTTTATGGTCAGCTGTCAAATGTTCTGGCAGTAAGTAAGAGTCATGTTATCTTAACGTTGAATCATTTTGCCTAACCTGTTACATAACACTTATTACAATTTGATGAGATCCAAATCCTAATTGAAGTGTTTTGTCATTGCAAACATACCTCTCCGTATTTGATTTGATTTGATTTATTACTGTCGTATGTGTTAATATACAGCGAAAAGTTTTGTTTCTTGTGTGCAATACCGTTCATAGAAAAGGAAAAGAGAGAATACAGAATGTAGTGTTATAGTCATAGCTAGAGTATCAGAAAAATCAACTGAAGACATGGTAGATCCATTCAAAAGTCTGATGGCAGCAGGGAAGAAGCTGTTCGTGAGTCAGTTGGTACATGACGTCAGACTTCTGTATCTTCTTCCCAACAGAAGAAGGTGGAAGAGAGTATGTTCAGAGTGCGTGGAATCCTTAATGATGCTGGCTGCTTTTTCGGGGCAGTGAGAAGTGTAGACAGAGTCAATGGATAGGAGCCTGGTTTGCTTGATGGATTGGGCTTACATTTGTGACTTTTCATAGTTTCTTGGGCAGAGAAGGAGCCATACCAAGCTGTGATACAATCAAAAAGAATGTTTTCTATGGTGCATCTGGAAAAGTTGGTGAGAGTTGCAGCTGACACGCCAAATTTCCTTAGTCTTATGAGAAAGTAGAGGCGATAGTGGGCTTTAAATAGATTACAATAATAGAAGTACGAACAAGTATAATATTATAGTCTACTTAAAGAGTAAAAATGAAGAATTCATCCCTTATATCATAGAAATTTCCTGTAATAAAACGGAAAATGCTGTAAGTACTCAGCAGGTCAGTCAACATCTGTGTAGAAAGAAACAGGGTTAATGGATGGAATTTTCCAGTCCTTTGCCACGGCAGGTTAAACAGCGGGAAAGTGGGTTGGGGGGAGGTTGGAAACTGGGAAGTGGGGAGGGGCCCTGACAATGCAGCTGGAATACTGCTAGAATCTTCTGCTTCCGGTGCCATGGCATGTTGCAATTTCTGCCAGATGGGGCTTGTGAAAATGTGAAGGGGCGTGAAAGCTTTTGCAAAGGAATGTGGAAGTCTGCCTAGGGAAAAGAGTTCAGAAGGCAATTGAGAATTCTGGGGGAAGGGATGTAACATTAAAGAAGATAATGGAAACTAGGAGGGTGAGGGTGTGATGACATTGGGTGAAAGGACACCAAGGGTTGGGTAGACTGCCATCCTCTGCATGGGGACTTCTATGTAGGCACAGATTAGCAGCCCTTCATCAACCAGCAGGCAGAAGGACTCCTCTGCCTCATGTGCCACCATGTTGAGGGGTTCTGCATCTCTGCCTGACTTTCCTCTGTCTCTTGTTGCCTCTCCAGCATCTCATGGAAGGCCAATTCCAGAAGCTGGTCATTGGGTGTGAAACTCAGATGTCCCTTTCCCAACACTTCTGCAAGTGTCGATGATCTTGGCTGACCCTGCTTGTCCTGCTGAGGACAGGTTCCATGTAGTGACCACCAGAATATGAGACCCTTCCTAAATTAGAACTGATACTTATCATAGTGTATGTCGTTGGGCTGGTGGTGCATGCATTTTCTTCATCAGCTGGGTCCTCACTCCTCTCCAGAGTTGTGTTCGAGCTGGATAGGTCTTCCTCAGTTTGATGCCTTGCCCTCTTTCTGGTAGAACCTGCAAGTGAGAGAGGATGAGATGAGTGACTGCATGAGCTGCCTCCACAATGGAAGAACCCTTGACCCTAAGGTTTCTATGAAATGCATGGATCTTTATTGGCTGGAGGCTACAAGCCAATCTCTCCATCTCCGATGGATTTACTCCACTCCCCCATGCTAGCTGCGGTGATTGGCACGCTAAATTGACTTCAATGTCGGGGAATTAATAGGTTAAATATTTGGGGTTCCGGGAATAGAGCCTGGGTGGGGTTGTGGTCAGTGTAGACTTGATGGGCTGAATGGCATCTTTCTGCACTGTAATGATTCTACAATTCTATGAATATACATTAAGCTGTTTCCAAAATATTATAAAGTCTATGTCATAAACTTATGAATTTGGAATTCATAATGTATGAACTTTGAATCAATATTATGAATTTGTGATCATTAGCACTGCACCAAGCAGCAAGGAACCAAGGCCATCTCCTCCCCCTACACATATATAAAAGCATATAATCCATCCACTGGAATATATACTGATCTATATCACTGACTTCAGTCTGCTTTACATCTCAATTGCTGCTGAAGGTTCCACAAATAGGCAGCCCCACCTAACATCTCAATACATGAGGTCACCTCTCTTAGTTGTGTTCTGGCCTGGGCTTTCATAATCTCAGGAAATAGAAGAGAACTCAAGACTTGAATCTCAATAGGGTAAATGTGAGGACACATCATGCCCCCCCAGCCACACATTTTATCGTGCGAAGGTCTTTGTGCAACATATACAGTCACAGATTTCATGGTCAGTGATGACACACAACCCCGAATTTGGTTTTATAAAATGTACAATAGTCTTTCCACAGTCTGTGCAAAAACTAAATTGCGAAAGACCTGAAATTGTTTTCAAAAACTGTGATTCCACCTGAAACTGTTTTCAGAACATGCTACTCCAAGAGCTTTTCAAAATTGACATTAGAATTGCTAGACTGTCATCAGCTGAGTCTTCTATTCACCAGTCTGCTAGTAAATCTAATTTACCTCTATTGTTTTTCTTCCCTACATCTGTTTGGCTGAAATATTATCTAATTTTGCTAAATTAGCCAAATGTTGATCTGAATAAGAGTGATCGAAGAAGTGTCCAGAATGGTGTTTATTACTTGAGCAATGATATGCCCATGGTTTTATCTGGGCTCCTTTCTTTAAAAAAAATGGAAAGTATTAATCACCAAGCAGTGAGCAAATCTATAAAAAAAACTGGTTTATTTAGCAAATTTAGATGATATCCTTTGTCCTTAATGATTAGATAATGTTCTTCAGGGAAGGAAATCTGCCTTCCTTACCTGGTCTGGTCTATATGTGACTCCAGACCCACAGCAATGTGGTTGACTCTCAACTTCTTCTGGGCAACACGGGATGGGCAAAATTGCTGACCAGCTAGTGATGCCCATGTCCTATGAATGAATAAAACAAAACACTTCGTTCTTAATTCATTTACGGGATGTGGGTGTCACTGGCCAGGCCAATTTTTATTGCCCATCCTGAATTGGATCGCTGCAGTGCAAGATAATCTTACAGGAAAAAATATTGGGTATGTTATCACTTGAATTTAACAAGATAAAAACTGGCTCAAAAAAATGGGATGACTACTGCAATATGGAGTACTTGCAATGAAAGTTTCTTCAAATTACCAGAAAAATTGTGGGTTTTATTCCAGCACACTGTAACGAGATTCTTCTGATCCTTTTTAGAAGATTGAAAGACAATTCAACCTGAAACCTTTTGATCAAGAGGTGCATGGTGTGAAGCTGTAAGTTTTCCAAAGTGCTAATTGTACCTGGGTAATGGTGACAGGTGAAGGTCAAGGAGTAGTGAAGGTTGAGGTAGGGATTTGTGATGGCAGAGTTTCTGAGGGGAGAAATTTGAAGGAGAGAGGGGCCTGAGTGCATTAGAAGCGGTGAGTTTGGATCCAGCATGGCATCCAAACAGCAGTCAAAATTCAAGTTATGCAGGCTGGTTACATAGCAAAATGAGGATATCTGTGAAAAACAGGGTATAGAGAGGAGGCAATAGAAATGAGTCTAAGATTAAATTCAGAGGGTCCATTGTGAGATTAAAGTTGGCATAGTTAGGGTGGAATTAGCTTGGATCATCTTTGAACTGATGGTCAGCCATGATCTTATTGAATGCGGAGAAGGCTTAAGGGGCCTAATAGCTCCTAGTTCTTATGTTTACGTGCAGACTTGGAGACAAATCTGAATGATGAGTGAGCCAGAAGCTGTTTAAGAGTAAAGTTTTGGAGAGCCAGGTAATGTGCTGACTCGATCCTGGGGTGAAAGTTGGTGTTGAAGTTGGAGGTAACCATAAGACCCAGAGACGACAAGGAAATGAACTTCAGCTCCACATTTTCCCAAATTCTCTTGTTTCGGAATTGTTTCCTTGGTTTGGAAAATAGTCATTGAAAGTCTATTACCTAAAATGACAGGAGAGATAAACTAGGAGAATAAATAGAACTGAAAGTCACTGATAAAACTGATAGAACTGAATGTTTATCCTAGGGAAATGATCAGAATGTGTTGGGATTGAACATGAACTGATCAGAGAGAGCTAACACAAATTTATAACTGGTTATTAAGGTTGAATGGAATTAAATGATTATCTTCAGAAGGTGACTGACATTGTAATCAAAGAGACGTCTCTGGATGTGATTAATTTAGAATTCCAGAAGCCGTTTGATAAATTTTACAAATGAGAGTGCATAAGAGATAGACATAATTTATTAACATGAATAGGGATTTAGTTTGGTACCAGGAAATTGTAAATAACCACAATCACAAAGGAATACAAAGAGATACAGTACAGGTATCTCTCTCCATGAGAGAGAGACAATTAGTTATAATTTGAGGGTAGCGCTCCCTGAGTGTGAGGTGAGCTAGGCCGCCATGAAGCTTAGAGTGAACCCACACCTGTTGGCATCATTCTGCACCATATCTAGATACCTAACCCACTGAGCTAAGCAACTGTCAAGTAGCAGATGTGGAGTAGAAATAATGGGCATGGATTGAAATTGGCAGGGTGTATGCGTCCTCTTCTCTGAACTGGAGCCTGAGCTTTTCACTATTTTCATAAATAACAGATGAAGGAAACTGGCCAGTGAAACAAGAGATATATATCAAAGATTGCTGATGAGTTAGGACACACAATAAATAAATGAGAGCAGAAAGTTGCAAAGGGACACAAAAATTATGTGAGCGGGCAAAACTGTGGCAGATGAAGTTCGGTGTGGGATGTGTGAGGTCCTACTGTGTAACCAAACCGATGTGACCAAGTCAGATCAGAATGTTTTCAAAATGGTGGCAAGCTCAGAACTGCACAAAGACAAAGAACATAGAAAAGTACAGCACAGGAACAGGCCTCTTGGCCCGCCAAGCCCATGTCGATCATAATGTCCTACTAAACTAAAAAAGCCCTTCTGCCCTTACTCAGTCCACTATTCTCTCCCTATTCATGTATCCAACCAGATGCCTCTTAAATTCATTCATGGCTGATCATCCTACTCAATGGTCTGATCCCACCTTTCCACGATATTCTTTGGTTCCCCTTTGCCTCGAGTGCTATAGTCTAACTACGGGCCCAATTTTACCATTTTGATTCTAAGTGCTGAATCTGCGTGCAATTCAGATCCAATTAGAAACCTGTTCATAAGAACATAAGAACATAAGAAATAGGAGCAGGAGTAGGCCATCTAGCCCTTCGAGCCTGCCCCGCCATTCAATAAGATCATGGCTGATCTGTCGTGGCTCAGTTCCACTTTCCCGCCCTCTCCCCATAACCCTTAATCCCTTCTCTTATCAAAAACCCATCAACCCGCTTCTTAAAAATATCTAGCGAGGCAGCCTCCACCACTTCAACGGGCAGAGAATTCCAGAGATTCACCACCCTTTGAGTGAAGAAGTTCCTCCTCAACTCCGTTCTAAACCGCCTCCCCTTTATCTTGAGGCTGTGCCCCCTAGTCCTACTGTCTTTTTTGAGCGGGAAGAGTCTCTCCACCTCTATCCTATCCATCCCATTCATCATCTTATACGTCTCAATGAGATCTCCCCTCATTCTTCTAAACTCTAACGAGTACAAGCCTAGTTTATTCAGCCTCTCCTCATAGCTCAATCCCCTCAACTCCGGTATCAGCCTAGTAAACCTCCTCTGCACTCCCTCCAGGGCCAAAATATCCTTGCGCAGGTGCGGCGCCCAAAACTGCACACAGTACTCCAGCTGCGGCCTCACCAATGCCCTATACAGCTGCAGCAAGACCTCCCTACTTTTATATTCAATCCCCCTCGCTATGAAGGCCAGCATCCCATTCGCCTTCCTGACCACCTGCTGCACCTGCAAGCTGGGTTTTTGCGATTCATGCACAAGGACCCCGAGGTCCCTCTGCACCGTCGCCTGCTGCAGGTTTTCGCCACGTAAGTAATAGTCCTTCCTACCATTCTTCCTACCAAAGTGGACCACCTCACACTTGCCAACATTAAATTCCATTTGCCATTTCCTGGCCCATTCGCCCAGCCTATCTAGATCCTTCTGCAGACTCTCCACACCCTCCGCACAATTTGCCGTTCCCCCAATCTTGGTGTCATCAGCAAATTTCGACACCCTGCACTCGGTTCCCTCCTCCAGATCATCTATATAAATGTTCCCAGGCGCCACCATACACACTTAGCCTGAAAAAAAAATTGAGAGTCTGAATCGCGCTGTGATCGGGGCTTAACGCGCCTGAAATGCTGTTGCTCCGATCGGAGCCTTCAACTATGCATTTGCAGTAAAACAAAATTGAAAAACGTTCCCCTGTCACATCGCGCCCAGGCCACTTTACCCACAAAAAGCGGGTAAAGCAGCCCGGGAGCAAAAAGCAGGAGCGATGGCCCCCCACAGATACTGCCCCCCCTCCCCACAACAAACTGTCCCCCTTATCCATCCAGCCCCCTGCTACCCAGACCAATCGTGACTCCCTGCCCCCTTTCCCACTCACCAGACAATGATCGAGCCTCCCTCCTTCCCCTCACCAGAGAACCATCTGCTTCCCCCTCCCCCATCAGAGAATGATCTGGCGCTCCCCCCCCCCACCCCCCCCCCCCCACGCCCCCCCCGCCCCCTGCCCCCACACCAGAGAATGATCGGACCTCATTCCTCCACCCCCTAAAACCATAAAAAAGACATCTGAAACTATAATTAAATACCTATCCAAACTTACCCACTACTTATGGATCATCTCTTTGTGACCTTTACAAGCACATACGGGTCTGTTTGTGAACAGAACTCTCACTCACCTGATGAAGGAGCAGTGCTCTGAAAGCTAGTGGCTTGTGCTACCAAATAAAGCTGTTGGGCTTTAACCTGGTGTTGTGAGACTCCTTACAGATGTGCAATCAGAGGACTTGGACAGCTCAGTGTTAAAAAAGGGAGGTAGCGATAGAGCAAAAAGTTATAGGCCAGTCAGTCTAGCCTCTATGGTGGGAAAGTTACTCTCAATAATTCTGAGGGACAAAAGATATCTACACTCAGATAAAACCATAGAATTCTTAAGAGCAGAAGGAGGCCATTCAGCCCATCAACTCAGCACTGATTGTCCAAAGTGCATGTCCGTTTCACGACCCCACGTATTTATCCTGACACTGATCTGCCTGATACTAAGGAATAATTTATCATGGCTAATTCAACCAACCTGAACATCTTTGGACTGTGGGAGGAAACTGAAGCACCCAGAGGAAACCCACACAGACACGGAGAGAAAGTGCAAACTCCACACAGTGACCCGAGGCCGGAATTGAACCTGGGTCCCTGGTGCTGTGAGACAACTGGCCACAGTGCCACCTTTGCATGTTGCACGTCCATTGTTGGCTATCACCATTAATATTGTGATTTATTCTTCAGAGCTGTTGAAAAGCGACGAAAGGCCCAAAAATTTGGTCAAAAGTGTAATGTGAAGAATAGTGAGCTATTTTATTTGAAGTGATGCAGTTATCCCACAAGATGGCGCCATTTAGTTCTCAGCACTTCATTCCATGCTCTTGCTGACTGTGAAAGGCAACTGGCGGCCTTTAGATATGTAAGAATTTTCATCTCTGGAATGCCATGGACAATAATCTCTCTATCCTGTTTAATAACTTCTCAAAGATTATTTCACTGACTATGTTAGTCTGAAGCTCTTATTTTCAGTATATCTTGATGCCAGGCCGAAATAGCAGCCACTTAATCTGGCCAAGAAGATCAGCTAACTACTGTCTCCAAATGCACAAGTGGCTAATAATTAAGCTCTCTGGATCACAGTGAAATTTACATTGTGGCATAAATTAGTGTTACCGCAGAACATTTAATCTACTAACTTTCACTTGGAAAATCCAGGATTTTTCATTTGAAAAATAGTGCAACTCAGCAGTTGGAAGGTTATGTGTTTTCCAGTAGAATCAAAGGCAACAAAAGGGAATTTTTCCACTCTGCCTTGGCTAATTCACAAAACACCAACAAAAGGCTGTCTGGGAGACCTTCATCATTATTTCATTGACTTTGTCCTGGGCCGTGTTGAAGGCTGCTCCTACAGTTGTAGCAAAAACAAAACTAAGTGAAATTAATTATTTAGCTGATTTTCAGCCAAATTGTTCCGTGAACAAATGAATGTCTCTTTTTAAAGTTCATCTGATTTGATTTATGATTATCACGTGTTTTGGTACAATGTGAAAAATATCGTTTCTTGCATGCTATGGAGACAAAGCATACTGAAAATAGGGGAAAAGGATAGGGTAGGGTGCAGAATATATTGTTACAGTAATAGCTAGGGGTGCAGAGAAAAATCAACTTCATACATAATAGATCCATTCAAAAGTCTGATGGCAGCAGGGAAAAAGCTGTTCTTGAGTCAGTTGCTACATATCCTCAGACTCTTTTCCCGACGGAAGAAGGTGGAAGAGAGAATGTCTGGGGTGCCTGGGATCCTTGATTTATGCAGGCTGCTTTTCCCAGGCAGCGGGAAGTGTAGACAGAGACTGGTTTGCATGATAGACTGGGCGACGTTCACCACTCTTTGTAGTTTCTTGCAATCTTGGTCAGAGCAGGAGCCATACCAAGCCATGGCACATCCAGAAAGGATGCTTTCTACCGTACATGTGTAAAAATTGGTGAGAGTTGTAGCAGACATGCCAAATTTCCTTAGCCTCAGTAATTTAGTTCAGGATTACTTGTCCTGATTTTGTTATCTTCTATCCTGTAAGGTACTGATTTCTCCTGGGGTGTAGCTCCCAAGGGTGTGAGAGCTCATCCATATAGAATCATAGACTCCTTATAGTGCAGAAGGAGGCCACTCAGCCCATCAAGCCTGCACGGACAGCAATTCCCGTCCAGTCCGTAATGCCATAACCCCACCTAATAAACCTGCTAATGCTCCTGACACTAAGGGTCAATTTAGCATGGCCAATCCACTAACCTGCACATCTTTGGACTGTGGGAGGAAACCGGAGCACCTAGAGGAAACAAACACAGACACAGGAAGAATGTGCAGTCACCACGTAATCACCCGAGGCCAGAATTGAACCAGATCCCTGGCACTGTTAGGGAGCAGTGCTAATCACTGTACCACCGTGCCACCCAATATCTTAAAGCTGACTTTAAATTTGGCTTTGCTTATCTTCATTTCTAACTCAAATATTCGAATCTCCTAACTTGAGATTTAGATATGATGAGAGTGCATTTTCTGTAATAAAAAGGGACCTGTCAGGGAGATGAATTATTTTTTATTTTAAGCTCTGGCCAACTAATCAATAAAACTCTGTAAATAACCCTGGAAAGGAGATACTTGGCAAAGAGAGAAACTTCCCTTGGGCTGTCTTTGCACTTATTAGAAAAATCATGCGATAATTCATTTGTAACTTGTACCATTTTACAAAAGAAAATGCTTGGTCTGTCCAAATTAAGTTAGTAGATAATATACTGTGGTAACATTGATTAATAGGATGATGCAAATTCCACAAAAGGGGATTAATTGTGACCTAGGGAGATTAATTATTAACTACTTTTCCCTTTGGAGACTTTAGCTAGCTGAGGCCTAATCTTATTTGCCGGATTCACTGATCTTTATGACTGATAGCACGAATATCTTGAAACTGCAGCCTTTCAGGTTAATATATTCAGTCGAATGATCATAGAGCAACCAATATAGAGAGCAAATGTAGCAATTTAGTCAGCTTTTTTAATTCATTTTTGGCACATGGCTGGCCAGCATTTATTGCCCATCTCTTGTTGTCCTTGAAACTGAGAGGCTTGCTAAATCATTTCAGAGGGAAGTTGAGAGTCAACCGTATTACTATGGCTCTGGAGTCATATGAAGGCCAAACCAGGTAAGAAGGGCAGATTTCCTTCCCTAAAAGACATTAGTGAACCAGATCGGATTTTCCAAAAATTGACAATGAAACTCATGTGTGACATGGTCATCAGTAGATCCTTAATTCCAGATAACTTCTATTTATTGAATTCAATGCCATGGTGGGATTTGAACCCTGGTTCCCAGAACATGAGCTGAGTTTCTGGATTAGTAGTCTAGTGATAGTAACACTGGGCCATCACATCCCCCATTGGAACATATAATAGTTTTTTAGGATTTTTGAGTTTATTTTCCTGGTATTTTGCTTTCTGGCCCATATTCATTACAGAGATTACTAATTATAACATTTTTATATGATAAGAAACTTAGCAAAGCGGTAAAGTGGATTGAGGATAGTTAGAGTTAGTGGGTGGGATTTTACGGCCTCACTCATCCCGAAACCGTAAACTCCTGACCAAGGTCAATGGATCTTTCCATGATCCGTCCCTCACCTGTTCTGATTCCTGTGGTGGACGGGACAGTAAAATTCTGGCCATAGAGTTTTACAGCACAAAAAGAAGCCCTTCGGCCCATCATGTCTGTGTTGGCTATCAAACACCTATCTATTCTAATTTCATTTTCCAGCACTTGGTCTACAGCCTTGCATGCTCTGGCATTTCAAGTGCTCGTCTAAATGCTTCTTAAATATTGTGAGGGTTCCCACCTCTACCACCCTTTCAGGCAGTGAGTTCCAGATTGTCAGCACCCTCTGAATGAAAAAGCTTTTTTCTCAAATCCCCTCTAAATCTCCTGCTCTTTAACTTAAATCTATGCCCTTTGGTCATTAACCCCTCGACTAAGGGGAAATGTTTCTTCCTACCCACACTACCTAAATCCCTCATAATTTTACACAACTCAGTGAGGATCCCACTCAGCCTTCTCTGCTCTAAAGAAAATAACCCCAGTCTATCTAGCCTCTCTTCATAGACAACATCCTGCTGAATCTCCTCTGCATCCTTTCTAGTATAAACTCGCCCTTTTTATAGTGCGATGACCAGAACTGCGCACAGTACTCTGGCCGTGACCTCACAAATGATTTATGCAGCTCCATCATAACCTCCCTACTATTATGTTCTATGTAAGAAGTTTCACAACACAAAGTTAAACTCCAACAGGTTTATTTGGTAGCACAAGTCTCACTCCTTCTTCAGGTGAGTGAGGAGTTGTGCACACAAATAGAGCATATACAGACACAAATTCAATTTACAAGATAATGGTTGGAATGCGAGTCTTTACAGATAATCAAGTCTTAAAGGTACAGACAATGTGAGTGGAGAGAGGGTTAAGCACAGGTTAAAGAGATGTGTATTGTCTCCAGCCAGGACAGTTAGTGAGATTTTGCAAACCCAGATAGTGTAACATGAACTCAAGATCACAGTTGAGGCCGTCCTCATGTGTGCTGAACTTGGCTATCAGTTTCTGCTCAGTGATTCTGCGTTGTTGTGTATCGCAAAGGCTGCCTTGGAGAATGCTTACCTGAAGATCAGAGGCTGAATGTTTGTGACTGCTGAAGTGTTCCCGGACTGGAAGAGAACACTTTGCCTTTAGATGTTTCAGTAAGAACAAGGAAGGTGGTAAAAGAGGGGGAGGTGTGACATTGTTAGTCAGTGACAGTATTACGGTGGCAGAAAGGATGTTTGATGAGGACTCATCTGCTGAGGTAATATGGGCTGAGATTAGAAACAGGAAAGGAGAGGCCACCCTGTTGGGAGTTTTCTATAGGCCTCCGAAAAGTTCCAGAGATATAGAGGACAGGATTGCAAAGATGATTCTGGATAGGAGCAAAAGTAACAGGATAGTTGTTATGGGGGACTTTAACTTTACAAATATTGACTGGAAATGCAATAGTTCGAGTACTATAAATGGGTCAGTTTTTGTCCAATGTGTGCAGGAAGGTTTCCTGACACAGCCTGTAGATAGGCTAACAAGAGGCAAGGCCACATTGGATTTGGTACTGGGTAATGAACCAGGCCAGGTGTTAGATTTGGAGGTAGGTGAACACTTTGGTGGTAGTACCACAATCCGGTTACATTTACATTCACGATGGAAAGGGATAGAGACTGCCAAAAACCAGAATGTGGGACTAATCATAAGTGCCCTTTTAAGGAGCCAGCATAGGTACCTTGACTGGATAATCTTGTTTTTGTGATGTTCCTTGGATAATTATTGGCCAGCTGGGTACTGAGAATAACTTTGAATTCAGTCCCAAATGGTTTACCCCGTACCCTTAGACTGAGATCCCTTGTTCTGGATTCCTCCGTCTTTGGTAACATCCTTCCTGCATCTACCCTATATCACCCCGTTAAAATTTTATTGGTTTTCATGAGATCCCCTCTCATTCTTCTAAACTCCAACAAATATCCTCACTGACTCAATTTCTCCTCATACATTAGTCCCACCATCTCACCTCATGTCCCAATACCCATTCTTGTATTTGCCTGATCTCAAAATTACCACCTCCTAACGATATCTGAATTCTCTCTCTGGAGAAAATCGCTTTTTCATAAGGCTTCCCTTGTAACTTATTCCATAGTCGAATACTCTTCATTTGAAACACTCATTTCTACTTTTGTTTTAGAAATGGATCCCTGTTTATCAATCCCTTTGTATGGTATGAACAATTTATCTCCATTTTACAATGGAGAGAACTTTTGACAGTTCAAAATATAAAAGTTGTTTTCCCAATGTTATCATCACAGCATCACCAGCCCCCTCCCTGCCTCCCGAACCCCAACCAACTTATTTTGCTGCCTCCAAATGTCAAATTCCAAAATTACAGAGCAGTCCAACCTTTACATGTCTCAGTATGACTCAATGGTTATTCTCAAAAGAGAGAGTCATTAACTTGGTACACAATGCACAACTATGTAAAATGAGCAATTTCTCTGTAGATGTGAGCACAACTTCAGTGACATTTTTGAAATTTGGAAAAGTCTGCAGCATTTTTTTATTTTGCTGCTTTGGTGTTTAATGAGTTGTTTACCTCTAGATGGAGCTAATAGTAATGGTTTGCTTTATTAGAATAACCCAGCTTTGCTGCATGGTTTTGTCACACATGGATTTTATGTTTTCTTTTGTATTCTTACACTTTCTCTTACTGTTCTTTGTCATTCGTTTCTCATTTTGAAGTACATCTACATTGATCGGCAACCTGTAGCAGGTATATTATTTAGAACGTAGATGAGAATGGTAAATAAAACACTGGGACATGTTTTCAGACCTTTATATCTTTTTCTCAATGGAAGAAGGTGGAACAGAGTGTACCCGAGGTGCATGGAGTCCATGATTAGGCTGGCTTCTTTCCCGAGGCACTGGGAAATGTAGATGGAGTCAATGGATGGGAGGCTGGTTTGTGTGATGGACTGGGTTACAACCCTTTATAGTTCCTTGTGGTCTTGATTAGAGCAGGAGCCATACCAAGTGATATTAAGCTTACCCATGTTAACATTGGGAGTCTGATGTGTTCTATTCCTTGATTCAGCAAAAGGAAACTGGCAGTAATTGTGGGAACCACTGCATAAGGATTCGTTGAGATTCTGGTGGGAGTGGTAAAAGAATGGTAAAAGCCCAAATTTTGGCATCAGTGGCAAAACATGGAAACCGATTTTGAAGAAAGCGGCCTACAAAGATTTAGGGATCATTGTGAGTGAAATCTCCTTTGTTGACAGCAGTTTAAATCTGGCACCAAGGCCAGACGATGTGTTGGCACACAACAGTAATGTTAACCAGACAGCCAAACAAACTGAAGTATTCACATTCAGCAAACTAAGAAGTTAAAAATCCTGGAGAAGGATAGAATTCTTGACAGAAATCTCTAGATTTTAACGTTGTTCTGCATATTTGGCGTAACTCCAGAAAGTGATATTAGTTTCAGTGGATTAATTATGATGAGTGGTGTTATATTTTTTTCTGTCATTGCGACCTCAATATCTAGGTCAACAAATCAGAGATGTTAGCATTGATCTCATTGCAATGAAGAGCAGTGAGGAATGGATTTTTAGGCTTTCAGATAGAATTGTAGTTCAAAGAGACTGTATACTTTTCTTCCATGGATCTGTGCTACTGCACACAATGGACTGAAAATTGCAAGGTGATTTTTATTTCAGTTCCATTCCTCAGAAGGTCCATGTACTGAAAATTGAACACTTTGAATGCAGAATGTTAAGCATACAAATAATAATGTTCGTATATGTTATTTACAGCACACGTCTGTACTTACTAAACATGTCCAAACCATAACTTGAAGCTATTGCATCTGAAATATATTCTGAAAGCCTGAACTATTTATTAATGTTGTTCTTTTTCTTGCCAACAGGATACAACAACTATCGAAAGAATGTCAAGTTGCTTCGATGAGAAGTGAGTACTGAAGGGAGCTTCACGGAGTCCCTCTTATATGTCGGGGAAATGGTTTTGCATTGGTAGAAATATTACAATATTGAAGCTGTTCATTTAGTCCGACTCATTGATAATTCAATTTTCACCACCACATTACCACTCCAATTATTTTCTTTGAGTTCCATTTTTGTGCAGGGGGTAATTTGTTGTTGAAATTTGAATGATGAAAACATTTACATTAAACAATTTTGAATTAATTTTTTTGGTAATTCATGCTTTTGAAGTGCAAGATCAACTAATGGATTAGAACACCCTACGTAACAGAAATAATCTGCGGATAACCCAGTCAAAGTAAAGATTTGATGATAGTGCCTTTCATAACTGAAAATGTTGCTGTTAAAATTTGTTTTGTGGATACTTCCACGCAGTCAATAAAATCATCTTGATTGTCACTATGTCCTTAACAGTTAAAAGCCGTTGTTTTGAAATATACAACTCGGTCTACTTGTGTTTTTAGAAATTATTTAGAAAACACTTCTTTCAATTTCAAAATTTCAAATAAAGGAATTGGAAGATGGCCATTAACTTCAGCACGCCTAGCGTTATAAAGGGATTGAATTTTAAACATGTATTGAGTCATGGTGAGCCAACAGCACTACGTCAGTCAAGCCATTGTTCTTCTATGACTGTAACACTCAATGGGGATTGCTGCTTCTTACTAATGCTCTTATCTGTAGATTGAAGCCCAGCAAGCCATGGCAGCAGACCTTCTCAGAAGTGTTTGGCACTCGCTGGAAGATCCTGTGGTTCATTCCATTCAGGCAGAGGCAACCGCTGCGAGTCTCCTACAACCTGGCCAATCACGTTTAACAGATGAAAGCTGAAAAGACGAGTTCGCCTGTGTCAAAGTACTTAGCAGAATTTCCAGTGCTACTTCCATCCCCAGATTCAAATTGACACTTCTCTCCTAGCAACAGTAGTGTGTCCGAAGTAATATTCCCGAATAGAACTTTTGCTTGTTAATGGGCTGTGTTTCAGATCCAAACAAAGCATATTGGGTATAACCCTTTGAAAATATTAATTGTCTCGGAAACATTCATAAGCAACCAATTATTGTTTATAAGAGATATAGGGATATCGTTTATTTAAACTTCCCAGCCAATTTCAGCCCAAGGGTTAATGGGAATACCATTCTGATCAAAAATGCTACACTGATCATTTTGTTCTAGAGACTTCTTCAAATAAGCATGTCTGAATAGTTCAGTTTGTGAAAGGTGCTAGCAATATTTTACAGTTTAATTCTCAATCATGAAGTAGTTTTGGATATATCAATTGAAAATATACACTGCTGGGAAAAATTCTGTCTATCAGGACAGGAAAGAGATATCAGTCTTTGTAATAATACATGTTAGTACGAGAAAAAAAATGCGTAAAGCAAATTGTTTGGGATTTTTGGATGAGTTACATTGTGGTTTTAAAGTATGTTGTTTTACATGTGACTTTCTCTCCTGATTAATTTTTAATGTTTTTGTACATTCCGTTTCTCTAATTCATTTATACCAATATTTAACTTTTGTATCAAACGTTGCTGATGGGATTAACTATTATTTGTTATTCCTGAGTGTTATAAGACCATTTTTTTTTAACAAAATGGGAAAAAATTGAGAAGACTGAGTGCTTGCTAGGAATGTGAAAATTCTCCTTTGGAGAGGATCAGGGAGTGCCACAGATTGCTTGGAGGAAACGATTACTGAAGTTTATTTAAGTGTGGTAAAAGTATAATAAAATCAATTTGGCCAGTCCTGTGGGAAACGGTTTACAGGGAAGCAAATCAAATTGAAGAATGTTTAAACAAGTGCCTATAATTTAGTGACTTCTATTATGACAGTGCAATTGTCTTATCTTGAGCAAATCAGGAACCAAAGATGTTATATAACTGTTCGGACCAGCTCCAGTGATTTTTTTTTTGGAAGAAAAAGTACCCTACAGTAATTTGTTGCAATAACTTTATGTTCTGATTGTCAGATCATAGTTTATCCTGATCTCTCTCCATAGTGACTATGTATTTTTTTTTAATTTATGTGAATTGCGGAGAGCTTGTGTCTCTAGTCCCTTTAGGGGATATCTGAGCATGCCATGCACAGTTTTATACACTGCAGACGTTAATTCTTATCCATCCTCCAATCAGAAAACTCCTTCAGAAATACTGATCTCTGTCACACAAGTGATGGGAAACAAATAGCGTTACTGACTGTTAACTGATAATTTACCGGTAATTTTAGCAACTCTTTTTATGTTTGGTAATTCTCAGTGGAATGCTTAATCTCTGTTGCATTACTTTGAAAGTTGAAGTAATGTTGGTGGATAAACTCTCACAAGCCCATGATTTTTCCCAATTTTTTCCCTTTCTATTGTGAAGGTACTGGTTTACACAAGTGTACAGTTTACAGGTAGCAGCTTTCTTGATCGCATCAAAATAACAAAGGCTTTGTTTAGAAATCTAGACAGCGAGTGGCGTTAAAGCTATTCCCATGGAGAGCATCACTACTGTCCTTTCCTTGTGCAAGCACTTTCCAGCAGCAATCACTGGATTGTAATTAGGACAAAGAATGATCAAGTTCCCCCACCTATTTAGACCAATGGCATGGATACCAATTGCAATTTCTGTACTGCTCATTCAGTATGCTTTGTGCACCCAACATGTGAACTCCCGATCTGCTTTGTTCGAAGGGAATCTGGTATCACATTTATTCACCGGAGCCATCGGAGGAGTTTGCACTCTGCAAGACAATTTAACAGGAGCAGAGTGGCTGAGTGGCACAGTCACATTGTTACATCACAAATTACACTTCTTAAAGAAACACTAGCAGCAAAAAACAAAGCATGATTACAACTTCCACATTCAAAGTGGTAATGTATGTTGCAATGTTAGCTGTGCTGATCAGCTAGTGTGGCACTCAGCTGGAATTTTAAGATGGGTTTGCCAGGAGCTGACAAACCTTTAATGTTACAATTTATAAAATGTGCCCAGTTTTAATAAACACAGTTTGTTGTGTACCATCCGTCAAAATACTGTGCTCTGACAAATGGGTAGTGACTTACATAATCAAATATATGGGAGTAGGTAACGAGGTTTGGCATCCTTTCTAGATATGTTTATCATTTGTTAATGTTGAGCAGTGTTTAATTTAAAAGTGGTTTTGGCAATTATAAAGTTGTGTCTGTAGAATTCCCTATTTTATTCAGATATGGTGCATCTCTTCAAATGTCAGTTACAGTGAGGGGTGAAAGAAAGCAAATTTTACAGCACGTCAGTGGTCAAGTTATGTGTGTGGTTTGAATAAAAATACAGCTATTTTCTTGTACCATGTGAATTTTTTTTTGGAACCAACTATCTTGTTCTTGTGTGATGGTTTACTCCTGCTTAAGAATGAATGGTTACTGTTTGACCTTCACTTCCACCTGGAGTGCTAAAGCTATGGGTGGCATTTTCCATCGTTCAACCTAAGGGCAGTGACAAACAGTTCCAGCAACACCATTCCCATTGACCAGAATGATGGGATCCTGTTTCTGATTCTGCACTTAGAAGCTCATTAATTGTGCACAGGGAGGTATCCCGCTGAATTTTCTGGCGGAGTCAGGCACTCATTCACCCATCTACGATCAACTGGCGGGATCGAAGATTCCTGCGCCACTTGTAAATACCAGTTTCATTCTCTCCGACCCACTTATATCTACCCAACCACAAAAAATGCCCACAACCCAGAAGAACAAGGTCAGGAGCATCAAGAAGAAGACTGCACTGTGTTTCAGCCACCAGTGCCTCAAGGCCTTGGTCGAAGATGCACATCCTCTTGCTGAGAGGTGGCTCTAGGAAGCACTCTAATGTCACCTCTCTGGCCTGGCTGGCTGTCATCCAGGAGGTCAGTGTGGCTGATAACCACACCCAAAGGACCATCCAATGATCTCATCCGTTTGGCCAGGGTAAATCATCTTTCCTCACCCTCCAATATCAAACTCTCATCGTGGCATCATGTACTCAAATGGCTACTCTCTTTACTGACTTCACACATCCATTAGTGGTGGACACTTATCAACACTCATTCTCTCATGGAGACTTTCACATTGTCACCATCCAAACTGGTGCTCACTCTCCATCCTCTTGACTCTTCTGGGGAGGACTCAGCACAGACAGGACATATATTTCACTGAACCTCTGCTCCATTCCCTCTGATCACCAACCTTTTGTCTTAATACAGGACAAGCTGGCACACAACAGGCATGACTGAGCCCTGATTGGGGGGGAGGGACGGCCAAGATCCCCACATGGAACGAATTCAAGATGGTTGCCGCTGACCTTGCTGGGATCGCTCTTGTGGGGAAGGGGAGATTGGCCTCTCCCAACTACCTAATACAGATCATAGCTCCATTGCTTCATCAAACCCTAACAATCACAGTGAGCCACAGATGATATAGCTCATGCTCATGAGCTGAAACTGTTTTCCATTTGCTAGGTACCAGTAGCTCTAGGCCCTCTTGGCAGCTGAGCACCACTCCAATCCCATAGACCACATCTGAGCATTTGTGAAGATCTGTCACAGGATTCACCCGCACCCTCCACCAGCGCAGAAGCACACAACTCATGGGACATAGCTCTAAATTAGAGCTATGCAACCCTGCAGCAGTTGGAGACAAGTCAACTCAAGTCTCTGGCACTTAGAAGGGCTGCTGGAGACCAGCCACACGCTCAGTCCCAGTCAGAGCTCTGGAAGCAACTGCTAGCTCAGTGATGGAGATGCAACAGCAGGCAGGAGAGATCCGAGAGGCACTCAGCAGATGAGAGTGAACAATGGAGGAGTCTGTCTGTATTGTGTTTGATGTTGTGGCTTTGCCCTGTGAGCACCTTGAGGCCACCACGAGAGGGTTAGCAACTATCATGGAGACCTTGGTCAAAGAACAAAGAAAATTCCAGCATAGGAACAGGTCCTTCAGCCCTCCAAGCTAGCACCAACCATGCTGCCCAACTGATCTAAAGGCCATATCCCTCCATTCCCATCCTATTCATATATTTGTCAAGACGCCCTTTAAAAGTCACTATCGTATCTGCTGCCACCACCTCCCCCGGCAACGGGTTCCAAGCACCCACCACCCTCTGGGTAAAAAAACTTGCTTTGTACATCTCCTTCAAATGTTGTCCCTCACATCTTAAACCTATGTCCCCTAGTAATTTACTCTTCAACCCTGGGAAAAAGCTTCTGACTATCCACTCTGTCCATATCCCTCATAATCATGTAGACTTCTATCAGCCCTACCCCCCCCCCAACCTCTGTCATTCCAGTGAGAACAAACGAAGTTTCTCCAACCTTTCCTCATAGCTAATGCCCTCCATACCAGGCAACATCCTGGTAAATCTTTTCTGTACACTCTCCAAAGCCTCCACATCCTTCTGGTAGTGTGGTGACCAGAGTTGAACGCTAAATTCCAAGTGTGGCCGAACTAACATTCTTTAAAGCGGCAACATGTCTTAAACTCAATGTCCTGGCCGATGAAGGCAAGCATATCATATGCCTTCTTGACTATCTTCTCCATCTGCGCTGCCACTTTCAGTGACCTGTGTATCTGTACACCCAGATCCCTCTACCTATCAATATTCTTAAAGGTTCTGCCATTTATTGTGTATTTCCTATCTGTATTAGACGTTCCAAAATGCATCACCTCACATTTGTCCGGATTAAACTCCATCTGCCAACTCCACCCACCTTCTACACCAGTTTGCCATAAGGGCCTTTGTCAAAGGCCTTACTGAAGTCCATGTAGACAACATCCACTGCTCTACTCTCAATCATCTTCGTCACTTCCTCGAAAAACTTGATCAAGTTAGTTAGACATGACCACCTCTTCACAAAACCATGTTGCCTCTCGCTAATACATCTACTTTTTCCCACATGGAGGTAAATCCTGTCTCAAAGAATCCTCTCCAATAATTTCCCTACTGCTGATGTCAGACTCACTGGCCTGTAATGACCTGGATTAGTCTTGCTACCCTTCTTAAACAAAGGAATGACATTGGCTATTCTCCAATCCTCTGGGACCTCCCCTGTAGTCAGAGAGGATACAAAGATTTCTCTCAAGGCCCCAGCAATTTCCTCCCCTGCCTCTCTCAGTATTTTGAGTCCTGCCAGTTTTGTGTTTGGCTTTGCACTGCATAGCCATACACCCTGCTACTATCAGGATGTAAGCAACATAAGGATGTAGGCACCTTGGCCTTACTCTAGGTGCCCCATCTTCTGCAGGCGTCAGGCCAGGACAACCTGGCATCCATCAGGAGGATTCATTTCAGCCAGGCACCCTGGGAACTCCACTCAGGACACTCCAAGACTGTGCAGCTACTCAGAGTCCCCTCTGCCTGTTTCTGCACCAACTCAACCATCACAAACGGCCAAGGGTATTTCTGCCACTAAACAAGAGATCCCTATCTAGCTGTGGTCCTCCAGTCTTAGGCCACCAGAGGATGTCCATCACAGTCATCACATACATCAGGATGTAGCAGTCAGCAGGTTGCCTCCACCCCTGCTGTGAATATTGGGGCTGCACTAAAGTGTTGTGTTAGGGTTAGAAATGTCAAAAAGTTTTGATGTCACTTCTGGTTCAGTGTGAAGAAATTGCACTTTTGTGAAATCATTTGACAGCTATATGAATGTTCTGGTCAAATGAAGGCATTGTGCGTTAAGGTTGAGCTGTCCTCCCACTCAGTGATAGTGACTCACTGTGAGATTAACATTCGTATAATGTCAGCCTCACATGGATCAGTCTCCATACCCAGAAGTCAGAACAGAAAATTCTGGATAAACTCAGCAGGTGTAGTAGCATCTGTGAAGAGTAACAGAGTTAATGTTTTGGATCTAAATGACCCTTCGACCAAACCATCTTCAACAGTCACCATAGCTTTGTGCGTTGTCACAGAGCCACATGGGTGCAGTCTATTGTACTGTACATTCCTGAGATGCCAGTGAAGCTGGTGAATCTCACAGTCTGGCTATCATTGTCTAGACCAAACCTGACGTAATGATAGGCCTTCCTGTAATGAGCATTGGTTACCTTTATCCAGCGATATTTTGCAGACTGAGAAACAGTAATTGTACAGAAATTATTGTACAAGGCCATTCTCTCAAGAATGGCCTTGAGAGAACCTGTTGATCCCTGGAATGACCTAAAGGCAAGAACTGCCATCACCTTCAAAGCAACTGGCAGGGGGAAGCCTCCAATCCAATGTGACATCAGGTCTTTATGAAGAATGTGGCATGTGTGATGCACTAGGTCTCGGGATAAGTGTAGGCATCCCTTGCACTGTCTTTCACTCATTTATAAGTAGGAGTCTCTTCAGTGGTAAACCCTCAGTCTGGCAAGTTGCCTCTACTGTCTGGGGGTCTCCTCCTCACCCTCCTGTTCATACTTCGGCTCCACTTGGCCATGAACCTCAGGTGGTGTCTCCTGCTGGAGCTATGTTAGATGACACCTCTTCCTCCTTCACCACCTCCACTGAGTGAGGACTTTGAGAAATGCAGCCTGGAACCCTGGATCCATTACTCCTTCTGCCTTTGAGATTAAACATCATGGGCAACAATGATTGAATGGTGCAGAATGATAAACTCTTAATTTGCCAACCTATGGCAAATGTTGGCCTCCACACATTTGACTGCCTTACTTGCATTGTGCCTGATGTAACCTTCCCCCGAGATCCGAGCATACACATTGATGTGATCATGATGCAAATCCAGAAGTAAGACATCAGGAACCTTCTGTGAGGTGAGAAGGTGTGAATGTGACTGTTAAAACAAAGCAGCTCTGTGCTTCACTCTGTGAAGTGGTATCCTTGTGATTTTTCAGTTCAATGAGTGAAACCCCTTTTGGTTGGTAAACCCATGAGTACCCTTCATTAATGGGCTACCTGATATGCTGTCATTGTGTCCCCTTTGCTGTAGCCTGCATTCACCAAAGCTGCATTCCTTCCTTATACTCTGATGGATGTGAAACTGGTAAATTATGTCTATCCCTTTAACCACTGAAGGAAAGGATTAGTTATCAGTTGCTTCCTGGGCAATGAGGTGTCTCACCTTTGTAACTGACCTGGATCTTGTCTGCTGAAGGGGCACCAACGAGTGTGTGTGCATCCCAAGAAGGAGCCCCATAGCTCAGCTTAGCAATCCTCCCAAACTGGCTCATACCCCTCCTAGGTAGAGCTGATGTTACTTGTGTTTTTGCTGGATGCCATTGCTATGGGACCTCAAAATGGTGCTGCTACACTTCCACATCGGACCAAGTTCAACATTCAGTCCATGTGTCTTTGATTTACGTCAACTTTCGAACTGTGAGTGGAAACCAGAGAACCTGGAGGAAACCCACACAGAGAACATGCAGACTCCGCATAGATAGTGATCCAAGTTGGGAATCAAACCAGGTCACTGGCACTGTGAGGCAGCAGTGCTAACCACTGCGCCACCACGCTGCCAAGGGAGATTTTAAAATACGCACTTCTAATTATAATTAATATTGATCTCAAAGTATCGCTACAGTTAAAATGGAACAAATTGAATTGGGTGCTTCAATTGGGTCGGCTGCAGAAAGCTCTACTGCTAAAATTACAACATATTTACTTCCACTCCAGTTGCTGAGTACTATTTTGAAATTGACTGCTAACTATTGTGTCACTATGCTGTCCTATCTCACTGGTGGGTTTTCGACTTCCTTGCTGCTGGATTCTCTGCTCCTGCCCACCATGAAACCCACCTTGGGTGGGATGGGAGAATTCCGCCCAAGGCGGGTGAATTTTTCTATC
Source organism: Carcharhinus amblyrhynchos (assembly GCF_965287045.1). Classification (NCBI taxonomy): domain Eukaryota; kingdom Metazoa; phylum Chordata; class Chondrichthyes; order Carcharhiniformes; family Carcharhinidae; genus Carcharhinus; species Carcharhinus amblyrhynchos. The sequence continues at coordinate 22,522,170 of NC_137328.1, read as the reverse complement.
CTGCTCACCATGGGAATCGTAGTGGGCAGGTAACGGACCAAGGAAAGGTCTGTTGACTTTGGGCGTAATTTTCTGGTTTTGGGGTGAGCATGGCCAGAAAATCCTGCCCTATGTATTTTTATACAGAACAATAGCAATTTAACCTGGGAGTTTTCACCACTTGGCTTTATATTTGTGCACAACAGAGACAATAACACGAATCATAAAAACTGTATTACTGGGATTGGATTATTGTATCTTTTTGTGTCATTGAAATATAATTCTGAGAGTATCAAAGATCAACAGCAAAAATATTTCTAAAAATATCAATTCAGTAATTATGAACAATATATTAGAGGGATTATTATATCACACAGCAAAAATCCGATACACTGTTGTTTCTTGATTTATACGTTCCAGGTTTAATCACCGCCCCATGAAGCTTTCTTGAGTTTTCTTCAAAATCTCACTATAGAAGCTGCCATATAATTACTGTTTCTGTAAATGATTAACAACAATATTTACAGGTTTCCAAGGTGAGTTGCCTATCCGTTTGCAGATCCATTAGCATTCTCTGCAGTAGCTCAGCTGTGTTCCTAGGACTGAAGCAAGTTCAGCCACTGCAGTTTGGCTGCTTTGTCAGGCAGATTAGCCAGCTGCAAATGAAACACCAGCATTGAGATCAACAACACATTCAATTCCATCTAAAGTTCAGAAAAATACTCCTGATTTTCAATTTAACTGCCAAAGTAAGTTGACAATCTTATCTGCATGCTAAGAACCACTTTGCATAGTGTTGTAATCATGTTTTATTTATCCTTGTAGGAAGGAAAGTATTTATTAATTGTGCTCACATGGTGAAGACCAGCTGCAAAATATGCTAAACATCTGGTGATCCCATCTGGAGGATTTTTTGGCACTTCTGGCTGGCTAGATGACCAAAGACAGAAGGAGATAACTTCTGTTTTTGGCACTTTGCAATGCAAGCGACTTTCAGAATGTTTCAAATTTGATTTATTATTGTCACATATATTAGTATGGTGAAAAGCATTGTTTCTTGCGCACTATACAGACAAAGCATACTGTCCATAGAGAAGGAAAGGAGAGAGTGCAGAACGTAGTGTTACAGTCATAGCAAGGATGTAGAGAAAGATCAACTGAATGCAAGATAGGTCCATTCAAAAGCCTGATGGCAGCAGGGAAGAAGCTGTTCTTGAATCGGTTGTTCGATGTCCTCAGACTTTTATATCTTTTTCCCGATGAAAGAAGTTGGAAGAGAGAATGTCTGGGGTGCGTGGGGTCCTCAATTATGCTGGCTGCTTTTCCGAGGCAGTGGGAAGTGTGGACAGAATCAATGGATGGGAGGCTGGTTTGCATGATGACTGGGCTACATTCACAACCCTTTGTAGTTTCTTGCAGTCTTGAACAGAGCAGGAGCCATACCAAGCTGTGATACAACCAGAAATAATGCTTTCCATGGTGTATCTGTAAAGGTTGATGAGAATTGTAGGTGGAATAATATATTGACCAGTGGCGGAAAAGTCCATGGTAAATACAAGCCATGTGATGTGGACACAGTTCGTTATCGACCTCTTCAGAAAAACTCCTCTTCGTGTCTAAAGCATCAATGGTATTAACTATTCCGTTTCAAAACTGAATTTCCTATCTCAATAGAGCATGAATGGCAATCCAGGTAGCACCACGTGAAACAGAAAACAAAAACTTGGATCAGAATCTTATGACGGTGATGGGTGGGGTCTTGACTGAAGAGCTGGAAAGTGCCTTATGTGGAGCCGTGTTGGCAGCAAGCGCAGTGTGGTACCTTTCAGCAGGTCCTACCTTCTAAATTCCAGGTCTCCTGTAACCAGCTCTCTGTGGACAGCACTGTGGCACAGTGGTTAGCATTGCTGCCTCACAGCGCCAGGGACCTGGGTTCAATTCCATCCTCAGGTTACTGTCTTTTGGAGTTTGCACATTCTCCCTGTGTCTGCTTGGGTTTCCTCCGGGTGCTCCGGTTTCCTCCCACAGTCCAAAGATATGTGGGTTAGGTTGATTGGCCATATTAAAATTGCCCCTTAGTGTCAGGAGATTACCAGGGTAAATACATACAGTTATAGGGATAGGACCTGGGTGGGATTGTTGTCAGTGCAGGCTCGATGGGCCGAATGCCCTCCTCCTGCGATTTTGGGATTCTATGACCCTGAGGAAGGTCCATCACTTATCTGTCAAATTTCTGAGTGATTCAAATAGCAGTGGACCTTTACAGACACACTAAATCCCTCAAAAAGGCACAAAATGCAGAGTTGAATGAGGGGTCGCCCGCCGCAAACCAGAAATCCACATGGCTTTGCTTGCCATGCTCCTCATATGGCAAGTCACCCACCTGCTTCTGGATTAATGCCTGATTAATTGGGATGAGACCCTTACAGTGGGCATTATTTGGTTACATTTAGCAGGAGGCAAGGCAGCCATTCAGGAGCTTTCCCACCAGGTCTCAATCAGAGTGGAGGTGGGAAAGTTGGGGTCCCCAGATGCCAGCTTCCTGCCTGGTTAGATGCCTCCCTGCCACCAAATGTGCCAAGGAGGAGGGCAGAAGATTCAAGCCATCATTTTGACTTGAGAATGCAGGAATGTTTGGAAAGATGCAGTTTTATTTTTTCCAGTGCAATATCAAATTCCAACACTTTATCGGGAATCCTGGATGCTTCTCTTGTGCCCTAATGATTGCTGGGAATGACATCTCCATATACTTTGCTTCCTCTTATTGCTGAATTCCAAAACCACTCTCTTCACCTGTGTAGTGAATGTGTAGTGCTAATTAAACTATGAACATGATCCCACATCACACCACATGCAATGTGCAGGAGAGTTTGCCTTTATCCTTACAGAATTTGACCCAATCCCTTTACAGCAGTCACATGTAGTAGTGTCCTATTTAATCAGTTGACACAAAGGTTTTAACTGTCATTATCCTTGTGTTTGCCAAAGATGATAGACAAGCAGCAACTTCTAGGGAAGGCAGCCAGCATAATCAAGGACCCCACACATCCCGGACATATTCTCTTCCGCCTCTTTCCATTGGAAAAAAGTTACAAAAGTCTGAAAACATGGACCAACTGACTGAGGAAAAACTGTCCTTCTTCAACGGCCATCAGACTTCTGAATGGTCCTATCATATATTAAACTGATCTTTCTCTTCACCCTACCTGTAGCTGCAACTCTACATTCTGCACCCTATCCTTTTCCTTCTCCCTTATGTATGCTTTGTCTGTACAGTGCACAAGAAACAATACTTTTCACAATATCCTAGTATATGTGATAATAATAAATCAAATCAAATCTATTGGCAATAGGTAGCTTCATATGGTGCACTTGATGGCTGAATCCTTGAGCAACAGATTCCACAGCAAGTTCCACGTATGAAATGGTCATCAGGTGTCGTGGTTGGTTGTTTTCAGCGTTAGTGCCTGTTGCCAAGCCACTGCTCACCATAGAATCCCTACAGTACAGAAGGAGGCCATTTGTCCCATCGAGTTTGCACCAACCACAATCCCACCCAGGCCCTATCCCCCTAAACCCACACATCTACCCTACTAACCACTCTGATATTAGAGTCAATTTAGCATAGCCAATCAACCTAACCCGCACATCTTTGGACTGTGGGAGGAAACCAGAGCACCCAGAGAAAACCACCATGATGTATTTACTTTTCTTTATAATATAAAATTTTAAGTCCTGAAAGAGACAAAATGTAAATGCTCATCCTTGAGCAAAGTAGCAAACAAATTGGTTTCAATTTAAACATCTATCCTCTCACTTTATTCAGAAAAATAGAGACCTTTCTAATTTAGGGACATGTGGGATGTGAAATCTGGTAGTACTGAGGCTTCTCCTCAATAACTATTCGACAGTCAGGTGTCAGGGAACATAACTCTATTATCTACTCACTCCACACTGCAGATGTTTCCTTTAAAGGGGTTATGCCCCAACATGCACAACAGGTGAATTGAATCAGTTGGGGTCAGGTAAGATGCATAATTGTAAAGCAAATCTCAACCTCACCTCCAATTCATCTTATTCCTGTTTAACAAAGCAGGGCTGAAGCAAAATTGCAGCACCAGGATCAATTCCGAACTTAAGTCACTGTCTGTGTGGAGTTTGTGCCTTCTCCCTGTGTGTGCATGGGTTTTCTCTGGATGCTCTGGTTTCCTCCAACATGCCAAGAGGTGCGGGTTAGGTAAGTTGGCCTTGTTCATTTTACCCAGGAAAGAGGTTAAGGAGTAAGCCTCAGTAAGACGGCCAATTGGCACCCTCCTGCATCATGGGCCTTCTATGACTAAGATATATATCAGGAAGAGCAGGGGTCCTAATACTGATCCCTGGGGCCCCTGCTATAACGTTCCTCCAGTTTGAAAAACATTTGTCTGTTCTTATACCTGTTTCCTGTCGCTACTGACCATTTTATTCAATGAGCTCTAACTTTGCTCGCAAGTCTGGTGACAATTTATCAAATACTTTTTGCAAGTCCACGTACACAACATCAGTATTTCCCTCATCAGATCTCTGTGTTATCAGCTAATCAGTTAAACAAGATTTGCCCTTAACAAATCCATGCTACTTTTTATTAATTAAGCTGCATTTCCTCAAGTGACTATTAATTTTGTCCCGGTTTTGTTTTTAGAAGCTTCTCCATCACTGAGGCCAAACCTGACTGATAGGGAGTTACTGGGCTTGTCTTTACTCCATTTTTTGAACAAGGATGTAGGGGCAAATCTCCCAAAAATGCTGCTATTGTAGTGCAGTGGGCTGGGAGTCTCAAGCAGAGGCCATTACGTGGGGCCCCTTTGCGAGTCTCCCAGTGCCGGATTTCTGGGGCCGTCAACTCTGCGCCAGAAGTCAGCCTGGAGCTGAATAAATCGTGTAGATGACAATTAGCATACAATTTAAATCCAATTAGCAAACCCTGGACACTGAAATCTCCAGGCCCGCTAGCCTCTTCACCTCCTCCCGGCCAGGAGTGTTTCACTCCAGTGAGGTGTAGCTCTCCACTTGTGGGGAGGTGGTGGTCCGACCCTATTTGAATGAAGGGGAGGCAATGAAAGCCCTCCAGAGTGTTGGGTCCTGGGGGTAATGCCACCTGGCCTTAGATGCCTTTGCAGTGCCAGCCTGTGTCCCCAGCACTCACAAGGGGAAAAGTGGCAATGCCCAGAGGGCAGCTTGGCACTGCCCACAGAGCTTGGGCCTAATTGGGCATGGCCTGATGGGGGCGGGGGGTTGGCAGGACCTGATGGGGGCGATCGGTAGGGGGTCCCACAGCCACTGTATTTGGGCTAAGTAGCAGAGGGAAGGAGGCCAGCGATTAGGGCTGTCCATCGGGTTGGGGGGCAAGGGGTATCAACCTGCTGAGGGTGGGGGGTGGGCATGGCTCCAGGGTGGTGTTGTGGTTGGCATTGGGAGATTGGGAGATCAGGGCTGCAGCAGAGTCAGGGGGGCTGCTGTTGTGGAGGCTGTCCTGGGCATGTTTGGGTGGGGGGGGGCGCACAGTGATCAGGCTGCGTGGGGCTCCAAGAGGCAACATTGCAGGGGTTGCAGAGCTGGCCAGCAATCGAGAGTCTGGCAGTGTGGGGTCACTGCGCATGCTATGACAGATTGGCACACACGCGGTATCCTGTTCAGCGCTTCGCTGCTGGTCTCTCCAGCGGTGCAGTGCACAGAGTGCGAGAGATTCATTTTATTTATATTTATTAGTTTCACAAGTAGGCTCACATTAACTTGACGTAACTGTGAAAATCCTGGTCGCCACACCGCAGCGCCTGTTCGGGTACACAGAGGGAGAATTTAACACTGCCAACGCACCTAACCAACATGTCTTTTGGACTATGGGAGGAAACCCAGAGCACTCAAAGGAAACCCACGCAGACATGGAGAGAATGAGCCGACTTCACACAGACAGTGACCCAAGCTGGGAATTGAACCCAAGTCCCTGACGCTGTGAGGCAGCAATGCTCACCATTGTACCACCATGCCACCCTTAGCTGCCAGTGTCTTTTCATGCTTTCTCTTTGCTTTCCTTATTTTTCACTCCTTGCGAATCTTATATTCAACTTGGTTCATAAATCCACCCGATGTCTGTCATAATCACACTTTTTCTTCATCATCTTAATTGCTATCCCTTTTTCATCCAGAGAGCTCTGCAATTTTTTGCCCTATCTTTCCTGTTTGTGGGAATATCCATTGACGGTATGGAGCTACCTCTTCATTCAAGTCAATCTATTCAGTTACAGTTTTGCCTGCCAACATTTGAATCCTATTTGTCTGGGTCAAACCCATTTTCACCCTATTGAAGTTGGCTTTCTCACAGTTAATTAGCCTTGCTCTGGATTATTCAATGTACTTTTCCAGAGTCAACCTAAACCTTATGAAACAATGGTCACTGTCCTCTAAATGTTCCCTTACTGACACTTGATTCGCTTGGTCAACCTCACCTCCAAGAACCAGGTCTTGCAAATTGTAGGGGCGGAGTAGAATGCAGGTAAGTCCAGGGGAGTCTCTCTGACCAGTCAGGAGGTAGGCCCCAGGTGGTGGCAGAGGGGAAGGTAGGGTGACAGTGACAGGGGATGGGATGCAAATCCAAGGGACAGACGGGACACCAGGGGGGCAGGAAGCAGTGGTGGGTCTCCAAATGGGAATCTACCACTTTCTAGAGCAGGCTAACCTTCCCCATTCCCCCCCATCCCTCATATCACCCCCCCTCCCCCTCAGCTTCAAATTGTGACTGGATAGGAAATGGACATCAAATCGGAGGAGGGCAGGTGGGCCACCCTAGACTTCACCACCTCCCCTTTCCCTGCTCCATGAAATCACTGCCTAATGAGCCCCCCCACCCCAGCCTGCAAACCCATGACCAGGAGACTGTACAATTCTGCCCATTTTTGGAGCAGAGATACTAAAGTTTAAGCAATCAGAAGTGTACACTTCTCAACTTAGTTTAATGAAAGACTCTTTGGGCTTCTGTGATTTGATAGTTTTAACTTTATTCTTTCATGGGAGTGGGTGTCACTCGCAATTTGTTACCCATCCTAAATTCTCCTTGGCTTCCCATTTCAGACTCAACCACATTGCTGAGGGCCAGTCCAGATAAGACCAGCAGGTTTCTTCCATGTATAAACCAGCTCAGTATGCAGGCTTGTAACATCCGCAGAGCAGCAATCTCCATCGGATTACCACTCAGGACGGATTTACCCACACTGGGATTCCGAAGCTCCTGTTCCACGTAACCTTCCTCACTGAGACTGGGCAAGACAGGGGCAGCATCAGCACGGTGTGACCAGGGTGCAGAGAGGTAAGTGGCTGTCGTGGAGGGCATGTTTATAGGGACAAGGCAAGTTCCACAGGTTAGTGCGGGGTGAAGTGAACCAGAGCGGTGGAGAGGGTCCTGGAGCAGAGATGGATGGGGTGACTGTCGGAGCCGGGGAGGTGGGTTTGAAGCAGAGGGAGCATTTGGAGCAAAGGGGGGCCAGAGCTGAGGAATGGGTCAGGTCAGACGGGTGGGGGCGGGGGGGGGGGGGCAGTCAGGTCGGACTGCGAAGGTCAGAGCTGGAGAAGACGGAGACAGAAGGGAAGTCAGACTGGACCGAGGAGGTTGGGTTGGGGGTTTATCGGGTGTGGGGGTACTGTGGTGGGTCCCCTGGGGGTGTGGGGGGGGGGGTCATGTGTGAGTGGATTATCCCATGCAAGGTGGAATCTGGGTGTTTAAATAGTTACTGTGGAGTTAGAAGTGTTTTCTCTTCTAATTCAGAGTAATTATCTGTATAAAGATGGCAGATCTGGCTGAAGTTAGTAATTTAAATCACTTCTGTCGCATGATTCCCAAGCCAGAGCAATTGTCCAGAGGAAGTTAGCACTTCTGAGCAACTGCCAGGTAAACCCTGATGTGGGAACATGCTAAAGGGATTCCCCAGCACATCATTGGGATATACCACCCATTATGCGACACTGGGGAACCAGGAAGCTGTGAACCATACATACAAATTAGGAGCAGTAGTGGTACATTTGACCCCTTGAGCCTGCTCCATCTTTGGATAAGACCATGCTGATCTAATTGTGGCCTGAACTCCACTTTCCTGTGCTATTGAGTCAGAGAGGTATACAACCCTTAGGCCCATCGCTCCAGTCAAGGACAAACCATCTGACTATTCTAATCCCATTTTCCAGTATTTGGCCCTTGGCCTGTATGCCTTGGCATCACAAGTGCACATCGAAAGACTTCTTAAATATTATGAGGATCTCTGCCTCCACAATTCCTCAGGCAGTTCAGACTCCCACCCCAAAGGGGTTAAGTTTTTCCTCACATCCCCTCTAAACCACCCACTCCTTACCTTAAATCTATACCCCTAGTCATTGATCCCTCCACCAAAGGGAAATGTTTCTACCTGTCTATCTATGCTGTCATAATTTTATACATCTCAATCACGTCCTTTGTGTTGGTAAACACCAACACAAAGTATTCATTTAGAACCCTTCCCATGTCCTCCGGCTGCATGCGCAGATTTCCACTCTGGTCCTTAATGGGCCAACTCTTTCCCTAGTTATCCTTTTACCCTTAATGCATTTGTAAAAAAACTTGGGATGTTCCTTTATCCTACCCGCCAGTATCCTTTCATGTCCCTTTTCGCTCTCCTAATTTCCTTTTTAAGTTCTCTTTTGCACATTCTATACTCCACTCGGGCTTCTGCTGTTTTGAGCCCCCCATGTCTGCATAAACCCCCCTTTTTCTCTTTATCCAATGCTGTGTATCCCTCAATATCCAGGGTTCACCGGATTTATTGTCCCACCCTTTTTCCTTTATTAGAGTACATTGGCCCCATACTCTCCATATTTTCTTCTTGAATTCGTCCCACTGCTCAAATTATTTACCCTGCCGTTTTGTTAGTTTCCAGTGTGGTCTGACCGGCGACTGTTGCCAGCTCTGGGAGATGCGCATGTGTTCCTGGCATATGCGCAAATCTCAGTATAAGGCCAGCGATGCACATCTCGCACCCCAAACCAGCAGAAAAGTTTGTGGGTCGGGAGAATTGCAGCCATGATTTCTATTGGTATATGCATAACGTTAAACTTGAATACAGTACTGACGAAATGTTACATTTCCGTAGGTTCTATCTTTTGATCAGATGTTAAACAGAAACCTTGGAAGCCTCTTCGACCTATTGTTGAAAAGTCTAACTGCATAATTCAAAGAAAATTAAGCATTTGTTTGGTGCCCAGTTATCCAGACTGTAAATACCCAGACAGGGTGGCACGGTAGCACAATGGTTAGCACTGCTGCTTCACAGCTCCAGGGACCTGGGTTCGATTCCCAGCTTGGGTCACTGTCTGTATAGAGTTTGCACATTCTCCTTGTATCTGCATGACTTTCCTTCGGGTGCTCCGGTTTCCCCCCACAGTCCAAAGATGTGCAGGTTAGGTTGATTGGTAAAATTGTCCTTAGTGTCCTGAAATGCGTAGGTTAGAGGGATTAGTGGGTAAATGTGTAGGGATATGGGGGTAGTTCCTCGATGGGATTGTGGTTGGTGCAGACTCGATGGGCTGAATGGCCTCTCTCTGTACTGTAGGGTTTCTATGATTCTAATTCATAATTCTACACATCCAAGCGAGTAGGCAAAAATTTGGAAAAAGAGGTATGATGCGGGGAAATGTGAACTTGTCCAACTGGCAAGAAGAATAGAGAAGCAGAATATTTAAATGGAGAGAGGCTGCAGAACCCGGTGGTACAGAGAGTATAACAAATCACAAAAGGTTAATTTGCAGGTACAGCAAGTGATTAGAAAGGCAAATTGAATGTTGTTGTTTATTGAGAGAGGAGGGAAAGATCCGTCAGGGTGGGGGAATTCTCATTGCTTGAGGGGGGAGGTTGGAGGGGGTGGGTGGGGGGGAGGTGGGTGAGCTATGCATCGGGGCGCTCCAGGTTGGAGGGGGTCAGGGCTGGCCTGGGAATTTCAATGGGGGCTGGGAATGGGCTGTGGAGGGTGCTGGAGTGGTGCCGGGCTGGACAGTGATCGGGCTGGTCAGCAAACAGGGAATCTGACAGGTAGGGGCCACTGTGCCTGTGCAGAGTTCCAGAATTGTCAAACTCCGAGGCAAGTAGGCCCCGCCCCTCCCGGGTTTTTAATGACACTCATGACTGGGATCTCTGCAGTGCAAAGAGTGCGGAGATTCAAGTGAGAAGCTGAACTGACACAACAGTTGTGATTTAGAACAGTTTTCCTGCCAATTCAGCATTTGTGGAGCATAGCGGCCCACATTACTCATCGGTCCTGCTCATTAATATGAACCTTTCACTCATCTGAGGATCAGTGTGGGCTGAGTGAATATGGTACAGTGTGGATTGAGAGAGTTTAAGACTAATCTATAACTGATGGATCAGTGTTGACTGAATGAGGTTGGGGCCTATCTGTAATGGATCGATCAGTGTGGACTGAGAGAGTATGGGACGTATCTGTAACTAATGAATCGGTATAGGCAGAGAGTATGGCATCAATCTGTAACTGATAGATGAATGTGTTCTGAGAGAGTGGGGAACATAAAGGGCAAAATAGTAACTAGGGAGAGAGGAGGGCCTCTTAAGGATCAACAAGCTCAACTATGTGCAGATCCACAAGAGATGGGTGAGATCCTAAATGAATATTTCTCATCGGAATTTACTGTTGGTAAAGGCACGGATGTTAGGGAACTTGGGGAAATAAGTAGTGATGTTTTGAGGAATGTAAATATTACAGAGAAAGAGGTGCTGGAAGTCTTAAAGCACATCAAGGTAGATAAATCCCCAGGATCTGATGAAGAGTATCCCTGGACATTGTGGGAGGAGGCTAGGGAGGAAATTGTGGGCCCCCTAGCCAAGATATTTGAAACATCGACAGCCACAGGTGAGGTGCTTGAAGACTGGAGGGTAGCAAGGGTTGTGCATTTGTTTAATAAGGGCTGCAACATCTTTTCCCAAATGCAGGGGCGTCTAAAACTAGAGGGCATAGGTTTAACGTGAGAGATACAAAAAGGTCCAGAGGGGCAATTTTTTTCACACAGAGGGTGGTGAGTGTTTGGAACAAGCTGCCAGTAGAGGCGGGTACAATTTTGTTTTTTAAAAAGCATTTAAACTCTTACAAGAGTAAGATGGGTATAGAGGGATATGGTCAAAACGTGGGCAATGGGGACTAGCTTAATGGTTAAAAAAAGGGGCAACATGGACAGTTTGGGCAGAAGGGCCTGTTTCCATGCTGTAAACCTCTATGACTCCTGTACTTTCAGCCTCTAGATCCAAGTCATTAATATATATTATAAATAGTTGAAGCTCAGTGTTGATCCCTGCGGCACTCCACTAGTTACGATTTGCCAGACTGAAAATGACACATGTATCCAGACTCTCTGCTTTCTGTTAGCTAACCAGTCCTCTATCCATGCTAATATATCACTCCAACACCATGAGCTCTTATCTTGTGCAGGAACCTTTTATGTGGCACTTTATCAAAGTCTTTTAGTAATCCAACTGCACCACACACAAAGATTTCCCTTACTATCAGTGATAGCGTTCCAAAAATTTAGCCTGTGTCTGTGAATCGTCAACAGTGGCATTACTACAACAGTACGGTTTTCCAACAGAGAGCTGTATTAACCAAGTGCTCACACGTCACAACCAATATGTAAAATTTAAATATTGGTTTATAAATAATAACAAATATAGGCAAAGAACGTTAAGAGATAAATGCCTTTTGCAAAGTATTAGTGTCAGCCTATGCCCTCTGTTTAATCAAACCTTTATATTAGCCACTGCAATTATTTAACATTACATATATATTAACAAAGAGTTAACTCAAAACCAAGTCACCACATATCACAGAGGTAAATGAGTGAAAAGTTAGTTGTTTTCATCTTTGGCAGGATGGTTTGTTTTGCTCCTGAGTTTGGTTCATTGTTGAACGTTATATATACGGGGGGGATCCCTGTGCCAATTAAGGATAAGTTGAGACTTGATTAAGCCACATTAAATTGATCATCCACAACATTGTAGGTATATTATCATGCTTTGCATTAAATTACTGGAGGTGAAGTTTTTAGAACATAGAACATAGAATCCCTACAATGCAGAAGGAGACCATTTCGCCCATCAAGTCTGTGCTAACTCTCCAACAGAGCATCCACCTAGGTCCTATCCCTGTAACTCCAAATATTTACTCCACTAACCCACACATCTTGGGACATAAACGACCAATTTAGATGGCCAATCCACCTAACTTGCACATCTTTGGAGTGTGGTAGGAAACCGGAGCATCCAGAGGAAACCCATGCAGAGACAGAGAGAATGTACAAACTCCACACAGACAACAACCCAAGGTTGTGGATTTTAGCATGAGTGAACACTGGCATAGGGACAATTTTAATGGACAAAAATGAAACTGTGTTGGGAATCGTCTGCAATTTGCTGACGTCTGGGTTTTATTCAGACAAGACAAGTGTTTCAGAAGGGGGATTGAATGTTCTTTGAGGATGGAAGCCTTGGCTTTAAACTGATTTAACCTTGGTTGTCTGGGTTTCCTGTGCTTCTTGGCAAAGTCACTGTAACAAGGTGTGGTCACTTTCAGGCAGTAAACCATGTAGGCCAGGAGGAGCAGGAATATTTCCTCCAGTTACAATCTTACTGACACTGATTTGCCAGCAAAGTTGGCGCGAAGCCTGTTTCAATATTCATGACACTATTTAGATGTCATTAGTGAATCCTGGATACTATCACCTGGACTCACTTATCCCTCACTGGTCGAGGTCCACACTGGCGAGGATCATGTATGGTCCCCACCAACAATCGACCAGCACAGCGGATTGGAAAAATCATTGTATCTACCATCCTAACAGCCATTTCTTTTAAGGCCTCAGATGAAGTCCATTAGGAACCTTTAACCTATATAATTTTCTTTTTACCCTTTCGTTGGTGACTGTAATTATTTTAAGTTCCTCCCTCCCTTTCACCTCCTGATTCACAATACTTTTTGATGTTATTTTTATCCCCTTCAGAGAAGACAGATGAAAAATACCTGTTCAACTCACATTCCATTTCCTTATTTTCTATTCTTATTATCTGAGACTTGCTTGAGGAAAGGTTTTTGAAGCTAAGGTATTGTGCAAAAAAGGCAGAAAACAAGTAAAATACCTAGATTACATTTTTTAAAGGAAGTGGGGTTGAAACAGTAACAATTCCCAAATTTGCCTTAAAACAGTTAATACTTTGTGTGGCTTGTGCTTAATTGTAGATAATGGACCGTGTGATTCAATGTTCAAGATTTACTTACACTGTTATTAAATGGGACTTCCTGGAATACCTATATATCTGTATAGCCATTGTAGTTATAGCAGTAATTAAACATCGAGATATTGAAGATTCACAATCTGGACCCCGGACATCAATTTAATTCTTTGGTATCAAATAGCAGATAATTGCTTCAAGTAACCAAATACTTCTTTTAAAATAAAAAGCTCCTATAGTAATAAGGGTAAAATGTAGTGAACTCCCATAGATCTGTTGATTATACAACTACCTGCTTGTTTAGATCTGTCCTGTCTCAAGTGGCATACATTAAAAAGAAAGGCAGTATTCATGACAAAATAATCCATTGTCTGAGACTTTCGGCAAATACTTTTGTAAATTTTTTTATTTACATTTTCATCTGCTTGGGCAAGAAGATAATCTTTTTTTTAAAAGAATACCCGTTTAGACAGTTTATTGAACAAACAAAATTCTGTACTCTGTTGTTGGAATTTAGACACATAAATGTAAAATTATTCCTGCAAAATTGCAATGGCTGCAAAATCCAGCTCCTTAGCACCCATATTTTTTGTGCTATAGATGTTGTTTTAGCTCCAGAGAGTAATCCTTGGTTCTTGTGCATATTTTTGTTCAAGAAATGTCGACACCATTTTGACGAGAATGTTAATGCATGTACAGAGAACTCCACCAGAGGTAGTTGGCAGACAGAATCGCCAATTAAAGTGTAACACTGATTTGATGCCACCCCTGCCATTCTGGAAGAATTCCAGCTGATACTGGGCCCGATTCTCCCCAAAACATTCGAATTGCTGAATTGGCTGGAAATATGGTAAAATTCATGATTGTTTCTTCAGTGGGAGCTCAGACTCGGAATCTCCCACACACTGTGCTCTGCAGAGGACACAATTATGGATATCATTAAAAGCTCAGGGACCGGGCCTCTTCATAGCAGAGTCTGACAGTTCCAGGCTTCCACGCATGCACAGTGGCCCCAAACTATCAGACTGCAGTTTGCTGGCCAGCCCAGGACCCCCTCACGACATCCCCATGGCCCAATCACGGCCAGCACAGGCATTCCAGGGCCAATCCCAGAGCACTGCAATCTCCACCCCCTCCCCCTCGGCAGTGATGATTCCACCCCTCCGCTCCCTCGGCAGACCCTCCCCCCCAACTCCTGCTGACCTCCTCTCCCTCCCATAAGAGGCAGACCCCCCACCCATGGGAGGGAGACTCACTCCCCCTTGGAAGCAGATTCCCCAGACAGACCATCCCCCACCCCCAGCCTGCCCGGATCATTGGCCTCCCTCCAGCCGCACCCAATCCTATCTGCAGGGTGGCTAGGGGCCACCCCACCTCCACCGATTGCCCCCTCGGCTCCATCCCTTTGGCCCCATCCCCTAGGCACAGACTGCCCGGTGGGCAGTGCTAAGGTGCCCCCTGGGCATGGGCAGTTTGGACAATGCCAGGACACAGGTTGGCACTGCTGGGATGCCCATGCCCAGAGGTAGCATTCTTGCCCCCCCCCCCCCTTCACTGCAGTGGGGTCTCCCCTAGTTTCCTGAATGTGGGGAGCTACTTAAAACCCTGCTGGAGTGAAATACTCCTGGCGGGGGAGAATTCAGCCCTGGGCCCAATAATGACATTTAAAATACATGAAAAATAGATTTAAATCACTTATCTTGTATTCCCGCCGGTTTCCAGTGTGATCCCGACAGCGTCTGCTCTCTGGTTGAAGGAGATGCGCGTGCGTCGGGAACGCATGCATGAATCCCGTAAAATGGCCGCCATGCGCATCTTCCAACCTGATGTGCCAAAAAACATGGGTGTCGGGATGGGAGGATTGGGCCCACTGTCAAACACATCGGGTGGGATTTTACAGCCTCGCTCGAGCAAGACCGGAAATTCCCAGCCGAGGTCAATGGACATTTCCGTTGTCTGTCATTGTTCCGCTCAGATTCTGTGGCGGACGGGTGGTAGAATTTCGGCGACATGATTAAACATGCATCTTGCAGCAGGAACAGGCCTCCATGAGGGCAAAAGAAATAGGAGCAAGTAGGGACTTGGCTCATTCAGCCTGTTCCACCATTCAAGAAGATCGTGGCTGATCTGATTGTGGTTTTAACTACACTCCCCTGCCTGGTCCCCATAATGCTTAACTCCCTTACCAATCAAAAATCTAACTCAAGCTTGAATAATGGCCTAACTCCCTGTCTCTGTGGAAGAGAATACCAAAGATTAATGACACTCTGGGAGAAGAAATTTCTTCTCATCTCTGTCCCCTTGCAATAATGGCCACCATTCTATTTGTCTTCCTAGTTACCTGCTGCATCTGCATGCTGACCTTTTGCGATTCATGCACAAGGACATCCAGATCACTTTGTACTGCAGCAGTCACCATCTCTCCATTTAAATAATGGGCTTGAACTTCCTTGGAATGGATGGGTTAGATTGCCACTTTGCTCCTAATGTTTTACCATAAGGTCAGCCCTGCGAGAATGGTGGGAGGAGGCTCAGGTTCAATTGGCGTTGGGGCAGGGGGATGAGAGTCCCTGTAGTGGTGGGGATAATCCTGTGGGTTGGGGAGTGAGCAAATACTGTGAGAAGGGGGAGAAGCTGTGGTTGTGGGGAGTCCCCTGGAGGTTTGGGGGGAGTCCTGTGGGTAGGATAAGGAGGGATTGTCAATCTAAGTCTGTACAATAGTTACCCAGAAGCTCGAAGAGGTTTTAATTCTAACATTTTCTGGGTAACTATTTATGGAACATAGCCAGAACCTTCCATAATTTGTAATTTAAGTTGCATTTTTGGATGGTTCCCAACGCAGAGCAATTTGCCAGGGGAAGGTAGCACCTCTAGGCAATTACTGTGGAAACCTTACCTAGGAACTTCCATGGGGATTTCCCCAGCAAATCCCCCGATACAGGGCCATGGAAGTTACAAAACAATACTTATCATTGTATTACCAATGCATGTGACAATAATAAATCAAATTAAATAAACTCTCCGTTAGCAGAAAGAAACTGCAAAATGGGGAAATAAGAATAAAATTACTGCTGATGCTGGAATCTGAACCAAAAGAGAATGTGCTGAGAAAATCTCAGCAAGTCTGGCAGAATCTGTAAGCAGAGAAAAGAGCTGACGTTTTGAGTCCAGGTGACCTTTTGTCAAAGAGCCATCTGGACTCGAAACATCAGCTCTTTTCGCTCCTTACAGATGCTGCCAAACCTGCTGAGATTTTCCAGCAGTTTCTCTTTTGGGGAAATAAGAATGCAGGGCTGAACTGATCTTGTATACTTTAAAATAACAAAACAGTAAATTGGGGAAATAAGAATACTAGTCCAAACTTTTCTTCTATTCTCCTTTCCTATTCTGCCTCTATTTTAACAGGATCATCAACTGCTTACATGTTAATTGATAATTGATTTCCATTAGCTCTTTCTGCAATGTATTTGCTGATTTTTCAAGTTTTTCCATCTCCAGGAATGGTGCAGCATTTGCTGACTGACTTCATTCTGAACTCAAAGATTCTGCACAAACCACTTGTTCTCAGACTTGGGTGGAGTAGCAGATATTCTCCCTGTCATGTTGTAGCCCAGGAAGAATGAGCAGAGACCACGTAGAACAGGATAACCTGCTGGAAGAGGTAGGAGGAGGGGAAAAGTAATCTTGCCATTTTTTAATATATTTATTCATGGGAGGTGGGTTTCATGGGCTGGGCCAGCACTTATTTCCCATCCCTGAGGGCAATTAGGGGTCAGCCACATTGCTGTGTGTCTAGAATCACATGTAGGCCAGGTCAGGTAAAGATGGCAGATTTCCTTCTCTAAAGGACATCAGTGAACTAAATGGGTTTTTATGACAATTGACAATGGTTTTGTGGTCATCATTAGACTTTAATTCCAGATTTTAGAATGCATAGAACACATTGAATCCCCATAGTGCAGAAGGAGGCCATTTGATCCATTGAACCTATTTTAATTGAATTCAATTATCATCATCTATCACGGTGGGATTGAAACTCTGGACCCCAGAGCATTGTCCTGGGGTCCCTGGTCCAGCAACAATATCACTATGCCACCACCTCCCCTACCAAAAGCCTTCCAGGAGTAATCCTCCTGTCTAAACTTCACTGAACATTGCGGGCCGCATTTTCTATCCTTCCACTGGATGGTCATGTGTAATAGGCTGTGTACCCTTGCCATCAACTTTCCACCCACTCCTGAGTTCACCCTCATAATACAGATTACTGAATCCATGGCTCCGACCCTCTACATTTAAATAGGTAAACCAGGGTCAATTAGGCTTGTTACCAAGCTGATTGAATCTGACAATACACTGCCACTATAATTTGGTATGGCAGTTGGGCAGGAGCAGGTAACCCAATATTTAAAATAATTTCTTCAAAGGGCGGGAAGGAAGGTGGGGGGGGCTGCCCCTTTGTGGCTCCAGGAGTGTTCCACCCCCCCTCTCTAATATGGAGCCCGCCCTTTCAACCTGCCCATAGGCTTATAAACAAACCTCTCACCCCTCACTCTGCTCCTACACCTGTCCAGAGCCTGTTTGCCCAAGAACATGAACATACTTGTTTCTGGGATCTGTGGGCCCTCTTCCTCCACCTTTTGCAGCAGCCAGTAGCATGCTCCTAGCACTACTGGGACTGTTGGAGTTGCCAACCAATTGGATTGGCCATCAGCTACAGAGGACGGGGCTCCTTCCAGTGAGGAATGGAAGTCCCACTCGGTCCTCATACAGGCTGCTCACAGCACATTATGTCTGAGCAGACCAGATCCATATTGGCTTTGCTTCAGAAAGGGGTTGGGTGAGTCATCTGCTCTCCAACTGCCTTCCTTCTCCCATATTATTCAGCCCAGTGCGTCATATATCTGTACTTTGTACTGTTGTTGTTGAAATGTGTGATCTGTTGCATTCACAAGTGAAACCTCAGGGCAGGACCAGATGTCAGTGAAATTGAGCATGGCCATGTGTTTTTAAGCATCTGTCTATTTCCAGGCTAGAATAGGCAATATTTGCCATATCTCTCAGACTGTCATCCACTGTTGCAGAATGGAGGTCACCAAGACGCTATTCCCAGGAAGCTGACCACATTTCTTTCTCTCTTGCTAGAAAACAGCAAGTGAAACATGTCCTTGGCTTTGTGAGCATTGCAGACTCCCCACTCTACAGAATGGCATTGACTGCAAACACATTTTATCTTGCACACACAGCATGTCAAACCTGAGATCTTGCAGCTCTTAGGGATTCTGCTTCCTCAACATCAACTGGTGTCTGACCATATCTAGACACTCATACCGGGCAATGTTTTCTATCTTAGCCTCTATATTTGAGTTACCACAACAGACCAGAGGATGGCTACTGGCCGACTATTTGATGAAGCAGCCCATTACTCTGACACAGAACCCATGCACACATGGACTGCATGCTGTTAGGGTACCAGATCAGCAACCCCCAGTATATATTATGAAGCCAGATGAAACCCCAACAATCTTCTATTTTGGCATTAATGTGAAGATAGGATTTTTCACTCCAGGCACAATCCTACTAACAAACTAGGGAGCATTTATCAAACCAAACTTAATTTAACAACATAGGTTAGCTAGAACAAATGAATTAGCTTAACCTTTAACAATTGAACAATACTTAAACATGACAAGATACAAACCTTAGCTGCTAACCAATCACTGTCAGTTCCAATCAAGCATTATTTCTCTTATACACTTAAACCCCTCTTTAAAAGTAGTTAGCAAAACACATACTTGCTTATGGCTTAGCTTAACAGTCTTGGAGCTTTCAGAAAGCCTTTGGAGAAAGAGAGACAGAGACACTTCTTTCTTCAACTAGCTCCAGGCAACAACTGCTCTTTTTTAAAAAAATGAAAATGAAACGGTTTTTTCCTACAAGCTTAGCTCATCCCATTAACCACATGTCTCTGTCCGTGTCAACCAACCTAATCAAAACTCTCATGACCCTGTTTACCTAGTCTAAAATCCCAGGAGAAACTAAGTAAACAAAAGGTCTATTAACTCTACAAAGTAACATATGCCTAGCTAAAATCAGTTGTTAGCTTGCATTCTCAGCATTTGAGCTGCATGTTTTCCCAGACCAATTGACTCCTGTAACAAGACACTACCTCTTAAATCAGCCCCACTTTAAACATAAAACATATTAAAATAGCACAGGATCATCATGATGCAAATAAGGGAAGCTGTGCAACTGCAAATATACAATAGAGCTGACCACTGGGGTGATGAAACAATACTTCTGTTGCCTGGACCACTCTGGATGTCTGGGATGCATGAGTGGGGTGAAGTGGGAAATTAGTGCCTACAGTATTCAGCAGAGCACATGACATTTGTGGTAAAATGATGCATGTTATACAGCTTTATAATCATGTGTACACAGTCCTTGTCACTAGGATAAGTAGTTGAGGAGGAGGAAACCTACATCTTCTTCCTGGTCAGGCTGCCCATGAAGAAATCATTCATCTGCAATACAAATATCCCAGGCCCAACCACCTTCAGCTGCTTCATCGATGACTTCCCTCCGTCGTAAGGTTAGAAGTGGGCATGTTCTCTGATTATCACACAATGTTTAGCACCATTAACAACAGACACTGAACAGTCCTTGTCCAAATGCAACAAGACCTGGACAACATCCAGGGCTGGGTTGACAGGCGGCAAGTAGTATTCATGTTGCACAAGTGCCAGGAAATGACCATCTCCAACAAGAGAGAATCTAACCATCTCTTCTTGACGTTCAAAGCATTACCATTGCTAAATCCCCCACTTTTAGCATGTTGAGAGTTACTGAAATGAACTAGCCATATAAATACTGTGACTACAAGAACAGGTCAGAGGCTGGGAATCCTGCGGTGAGTAACTCACCTCCTGATTCCCCAAAGTCTGTCCACCATCTACAAGTCGCAAGTCAGGAGTGTGATAGAATACTTTCCACTTGTCTGGATGCATGCAACTCCAGCAACGCATCCAGGATAAAGCAGCCCATTTGATTGGCGCACCATTCACCACCTTCAAATTCCACTCTCTCCACCGCCGACATAGAGTGGCAGCAGCATGTACCATCTGCAAGATGCTCTGCTCTCACCAAGGCTCTTTTGACCTTCCAAATCATGATCTATAACCCCTAGATAGACAAGGGCAGCAGACACAAGGAAACACCATCACCTGCAAGTTTCCCCCCTCAGCTGTACAAGATCCTGACTTGGAACTATATAGCTGTGCCAAAATCATGGCACTCCCTTTCCGACAGCACTCTGGATATACCTGCACCACATAGATTCCAGCAGTTCATCTTTTCAATGGCAATTAGGGATGGCTGAGGAGTTCTTCCCAGAGTGCTGATGTGGACTCTACTCTTTAAGAGGCACAGCAAATATCATCTTCCATGTGACAACTACAAGAGAAATGCAGGGAACAGCACCAACCCTTGTGCTTGGCCTTCCTTGACCTCAGAAAGACCTATCACTGCTGCCAAAACTTGATCACTGACCTCCTGTAGGATTCACAGGCATCATGTGGAGCAATAAAAATGCTGATTTTCTTCTGGACCCTCAGTTTGGGTTTACATCAGGTAGTGAATTACCAGGCAGGCGCGCTTCTGTTTTTGGGATCAGCAATTAGTAAGATAATTTGCGTTTTGTGGGTAACAGCTTGATTGGCAGAAACATTCATTAGTGGGTGGGAAATTGTGTTTAAGTGACAACTAAAATCAGTGCTGTAGAAAAAAATTATGGGGTGTCTTTATTTTTTCACTGTGGCAACATCATGACTCATTTCTTTTGAAGAGCCTCAAGATATTGAAGGAAGTGATTGTCTCTTTTGGATAAATTATTTTTCGTGGCAGTGACTCAAGTGCTTTTGGGAGGTGGCTGCAGAAAGAACTGTAACTAAGCTGCTCAGAACTAACATCAGTTCCCCACTGCACAGCTCAGTGGACCGGACTGCAATATTATAACAAAATTAATATTGTCATTGAAGAAAAT
The DNA here is from genome assembly GCF_965287045.1 of Carcharhinus amblyrhynchos. Lineage (NCBI taxonomy): Eukaryota > Metazoa > Chordata > Chondrichthyes > Carcharhiniformes > Carcharhinidae > Carcharhinus > Carcharhinus amblyrhynchos. The sequence continues at coordinate 22,500,865 of NC_137328.1, read as the reverse complement.
TCCAACATATAATTTTCTTAATGCTGTGCTCTAATTATGTATTTCAATCAGAATTATCACTTCATTGCATTACTTTGCATTAAAATTGTGGGTTCCAACTTCCTTGCACCTGTTTCTCAAGTTATGGGTACAACATTCAGATCCATAGCTCCACTGAAGATGATGTTCGGCAAGACAAAAGCCCTCCAAGTGGGATTTGCTGCTTCTTCCGGCTACTTCCAGAACAGCTCAAGTATCAGTCCATGCTGGGAAAGGCATCACTTATGTATGCCAAAAGCCTCAGAATTACTGTTGACTTGATGTCACTCAGCACTTTTTTGATATGCCATTTGTAACCAGCAAGTCCATTCAACATATTTGCCTATCATTCACCACAGAACATGCATTCAGCTGTAAGAGGGTCCCAGCCCTTGTATTTCCTGAGGTGGTGGGTCCAAATTGCATGTGCCATTGCAAAGCCTCTGGAATGCCTATGGGATATTTTTGGAGTTTTGGTGAGTTCATGGATTTGGCACAGAATGTTCTAGATCCTTATAGGAAGGGCAGAGGATTTGGTGACATATCCACACAAAGGCTGCGACAGGTATGGGGTGCTGCTATTGTACTTAGCAGCAGGACAGGGAGATGGCACGTATTGCAGAGAGTGCAATCTCTGCACAATCCTCCCTGTCATGTTGAAGCCAGAATTCTCAATGCTACTTGACAGTGTCAGAGAGCTGCTTGGCTGGCCAGCCAATCCGCCCACTATTTTGGTGTGTGTGTATCCTTAATTTTCATTCATTCATTGGATCTGGGTGTTGCAGGCAAGGCAAGCATTTGTTGCCCATCCCCTGAAATGGTCTTGAGACAGTGATGGTGAACTGCCTTTTTAAACCATTGCACCCAGACTGTAGTTCAGGATATGGTTCCAAATCAGGACAGTGAGTGACTTGAAGAGAAACCTGCAGATGATGGTGTTCCCAATCATCTGATGTCCTTGTTCTTGGTGGTAGAGGTCAGGGGTTTGGAAGGTTCTGTTGAAGAAACCTTGAAGCTGCTGAGGTGCATCTTGTAAATGACACATTGTGTCTGTGTTTTGGTGATGGAGAGAGTGAATGTTTATGGTGATGGGTGGGATGCCAATAAAGCAATAACGTTGCTTTGCCCTGATTGGTGTTGAGCTTCTTGAGTGTGGTTGGAACTGCATTCACCAAGGCAAGGGAGAGCATTCATCAGATTCCTGGCTTGTGCCTTGTGGATAGTGGACAAGAGCCACCAGAAGGTGAGTTACTTGCTGCAGTATTCCCAGTCTCTGATCTACATTTGCAGCTGCAAGTGGTCCAGTTCAGTTACTGATCAGCTTGTCCTGAAACAAGTTGCATAGTTGGCCTGGTAATTCTTTCTCTGGGAATTGGGGATGGCGGAGAATGAAGAGAGGCCACATACAGCTGGAAAAGTTGTCAGAAAATAGAGAAGTGGAAGGGTTCTCAGTAGGAGAGAACTCCACCCAGGATCTTTTGGGAGCAGTCCTATTACTACAACATCAGTAGAGACCATAGCTGGGAAGTCTTTGTTTTGAGTGAGTCCTGGCAATTGCTGCAGTCTCAGCTGAAGCTTCAAAATAGAGCAAGGTTAGCATTACCTCTGACCGACAAGGTAATGGTGGCTTTTAAATGTTGTGGACCCTGCTCCTTCTCTGATGAAGATAGAAGCAATATCTCAATTTGCAGTACAGTCCCACATAAGACAGAGGCTCCCTATGTATTCATATCATTTCCCCTTGACAGGCAAGTAGGCAGAATGAGTGTGAAGTGTTGTACAAACTGAAGATGGAACTGAGGGCATGGTTGCTAAATTTGTGAATGGTACAAAAATTATGTAGAGGGACAGATAGTGTTGAGAAAGTGGCAAGGCTGCAGAATGACTTGGGCAGCTTAGGAGAATAGGCAAAGAAGTGGCAGATGAAACACAATGTGGGAAAGTGAAGTTATGCAACTTGGTGGGAAGAATAGAGACATAGATTATTTTCTAAATGGGGAAAGGTTTCAGAAATCTGAAGCACAAAGGGACTTGGGAGTCCTAGTTCAGGACTCTCTTAAGGTTAAAGTGCGGGTTCAGTTGGCTATTAGGAAGGCAAATTCAATGTTAGCATTCATTTCTAGAGGGCTAGATTACACGAGCAGGGATGTACTGCTAAGGTTGTATTAGTCTCTGGTCAGATCTCATTTGGAATATCTTGAGCAGTTTTAGGCCCCATACCGAAGGCCTTGGAGGGGGTCATAAGAACATAAGAACATAAGAAATAGGAGCAGGAGTAGGCCATCTAGCCCTTCGAGCCTGCCCCGCCATTCAATAAGATCATGGCTGATCTGTCGCTGCTCAGTTCCACTTTCCCGCCCTCTCCCCATAACCCTTAATCCCCTCGCTTATCAAAAACCCATCAACCCGCGTCTCCAGAGGAGGTTCACTAGAATGATGCCAGGAATGAAAGATTTGTGATATGAAGAGTGGTTAAGGAGTCTGGGTCTATACCTGATGGAGTTTAGAAGGATGAGGGGGGATCTAATTGAATCTTACGGAATACTGAGAGCACTTGTTGGAGAGAATAGAGAGAGGATGTTTCCACCAGTGGGAGAAATGAGAACTTGAGGGCACAATCTCAAAGTGAAGGGATGCTCCTTTAAAATGGAATGAGGAGGAATTTCTTCAGCCAGAGGGCAGTGAATCTGTGGAACTCATTGCCACAGAGGGCAGTGGAGGTCAGGTCATTGAGTGTTTTTAAGATAGAGATTGATAGGTTCTTGATCTATAAGAGGATCGAGGATTACAAGGAGAACACAGGGGAATGGCAATGAGTCATATCAGCCATAATTGAATGGCGGAGCAGACTCGATGGGCAGAATGGCCTAATTCTGCTCCTATATCTGATGGTCTTATGATCTCATTGAAAACTTCCCCAGTTGCAGGATTCCATTGATAGCATGCAATGTCAATCTTTCTCTTCTAATAATCTAAGAGTAACAATTTAGTTATAGCCTAATGAACAAAAGTATGGAAGAGAACCTCATTCCTGTGAAATTCACATCTGTCCCATGTGAAAATTTCAGATGTTTCACATGTCCTTAACAACCACGAATATCATCAGCTAGAGGAGCTCAGGCTCCAGCTTTCTGAGTGTAAGCACTAGCTGGCATCACTGTGGTGCTACCGGCAAGGCTGAGAGCTATATGGATAGCACTTCCCTTACATAGTCACCATGCAGTTGAAGAATGAGCACGCAAAGAGGGAACTGGTGACCAGCAGCCAGCAAGGTCGGGCAGCTTTGCGGGAGTCCCTGAGTGCACCTAGGTCTCCGCCCAGTATTCAGTTCTCAGCGTGATAGTTACTTTGGGGAGTTCAGTCAGAGTAAAGTACACAAACAACTGTTGTCTCAGCTATATAGAGGGCAGCATGGAGAAAGATTGACAAAGTAATAAAAGGATTCTACAGTTAGAAGAAGAGGCAGATTGAGTGTTTCTGCAGTTGCTGACATGATTCTAATATGATGGCATCAGGATCAAGGGCGTCATTGAGTGGCTGCAGAACATATAATGGGGGGGAGGGGGTGTAGGAGGTGAAGAAACAGTGGTTGTGCTCTATATCAATAGCAACAATTTATGTAGGAAGAGAGATGTGGTCTTAGAGGCAGATTTCAATGAGCTAAGACTAATGAGTAGTCTCTACCAGAGAGTTGGTTCAGTCTTGATGGGCCAAATGGCCTTCTTCTGCACTATAGGGATTTTATGCCTCCCAGTCCTTCACATAAGCCAACCTCCCATCCATTGACCCCATCTGCGCTTCCCGCTACCTTGGAAGGGCAGCCAGCATACTCAAGGATCCCACGCACCTCAGACATAAACATTTCCATTTTCTTCCATGGGAAAAATATATAAAAGTCTGAGATCATATACTAACCAACTCAAGAACAGCTTCTTCAATGCTGCCATCAGACTACCATATATTAGGCTGATCTTACACTAAACCCTAGCTATGACGGTAACACTATAGGTGGCACGATGGCACAGTGCTTAGAATTGCTGCCTCACAGTGCCAGGGACCCGGGTTCGATTTTTGGCTTGCGTCACTGTCTGTGTGGAGTTTGCACATTCTCCCTGTGTCTGTGTGGGTTTCCTCCGGGTGATCTGGTTTCTTCCCATAGTCTGAAAGATGTGCTGGTTCACTACATTGGCCATGCTAAATTCTCCCTCACTGAACCTGAACAGGCACTGGAGTGTGGCGACTAGGGGATTGTCACAATAACTTCATTGCAGTGATAATGTAAGCTTACTTGTGACACTAATAAATACATTTTAAACTTTTTAAACTATATTCTGCACCCTCTCCTTTCCTTCTCCCCTATGTACTCTACAAACCATATATTTCGTCTGTATAGCGCAAGAAACAATACTTTTCACTGTATCCCAATGCACATGACAATAATAAATCAAGTTAAACCAAATGAGAGAGACTTATTTCATTGGAGCTAAGACATAAGAGAGATGCCATTAGCCGACTGGGTGTATTCCATCAGCCACCGACCAGAGAGGCAACTGGGTCAAGTTGGTCATGACCAAGATCAAACCCAGGTCCCTGCCACTGCTGTGAGACAGCAGTGCTAATCATTGTGCTGCTTCAAGAGCTGCCTAAGGACATATTTCCCCTGGTGGCAAGATATGGAAGAACAAGTGTGCAAGGAAAGTACAAATAGGTGCAAGAGGTGTGGTGGTAATGGGGAACTTCAATTACATTAATATAGACTCGGACAGTAGTAGTGTAAGGAGAAAAGAAGCAGAAGTGTTCGTTAAGTTTACTGAGGAGCAGTTTATTGATCAGTACATTTCCAGCCCAATGGAGAATGAAGCATTTCTAGGTCTGGTTCTGGGCAATGATCTGGGTCAAGTGGATCAAGTTTCAGTAGGGGAACCTTTAGGGGAACAGTGAATGTTTTATGATAAGGTTCATATTAACTACAGAAAAGGACAAAGAACCCAATCTGGAGTAAAAGTACTTAATTGGAAAAGGGCCATATTTAATGGGCTGAGAACGGATCTGCCCAGTGTAAATACTAATCTAACAAAGAAGAGATTGTACAGGTGTAGTCAAGGTACATTCTCATGCAAGTAGAACCACCAAAGCCAGCGGACCCTGTGGCAAAAGTGATAGTAAAACGAAGCAGGAAAGGGTACATATGGCAGATATCAGATTGTTAGCAGAAGTGAGAATAAGGCTGAATATATAATGTTCAGAGAGGAAGTGAAAAGAGGAACATAAGGGGCAAAAAAGAAAAAGCATGAGATAGGATTGATAGCTAACATAAAGTGGATTCAATTGTTTCTTATCAGAATATAAATAGTAAGAGGTTAGTCAGAGTATGGATAGGGCAATTAGAGATCAAAAAGGAAATATTTACATGAAAACAGAGTTTAGGAACTGAATAAATCATTTGCATTGCACTTTACCAGGGAAATGAATGTGACAAAAGTCATGATGAAAGAGGGGATAGTTGAGTACTAGATGGCCTAAAAAGCAGTAACACTGAGTATTAGAAAGGCTGGCTGTACTTAAAGTTAATGACCCATCAGAACTAGATGAGTTGCATTGAAAGATATCAATGGAAGTAAGAGTGGAAATTGAAGAGGCATTGGTCATAATCTTTCAACCCTCCATTGATGCATGAGGATCTGGAGAATTACAAATGTTTAAATATTGTTTAAATAATGCCAATTAATTTAAGCTCAGTAGTGGGAAAGATTTTGAAATAATCTAAAAAAACTTAATAGTAACTTGGACAAGTGTGAGTTGATTGAGGAATTTAGTGTGTTGAACCAACTTGACTAAGTTTCAATAAGAAACAAAGAGGATTGATGAGGTTGATTTCATTGTTCTTGTATACATGGACCTCTGAAAGGTGTTTGATAAAGTTCCACATGACTATCTTGTCAGTAAAATCAAAGCTATGGAATAAATGGGACAGTGGCAGCATGGATATAAAGTTGGTCAAGTGACAGGAATTAGAGAGAAGTAATGAATGGTTCTTTTTCAATACCAGAACCATCCCTTTTCTTGATCCTTATTAATGATTTAGACCGTTCAGAATTTCAACATTTGCAGATGACACAAAACTGTGAGGAGGATAGTCATAGGCTTCAGTGGGACCTAGGCATGTTGGTTGAATGGGCAAACACATAACAAATGCAATATAATGGAATACACAGAACAAGGAAAAATACAGCATGGGAACAGGCTCTTCAGCCCTTCAAGCCTGTGTAAATCATGATCCCCTAACTAAACTGAAGAAAACTTTCTGCCCTTACTTGGCCTGTATCCCCTTATTTCCTCCCTATTCATGTAGTCATCCAGATGCCTCTTAAATGTTGCTAACGTACCTGCTTCCACCTCCTCCTTTGACAGCACATTGCAGGCACCTACCACTCTCTGCACGAGAACTTTCCCTTAAAGTTTCTCCCTCTCACCTTAAACCTGTGCTCCCTTGTAATTGACACTTCAACCCCTTGGAAAAGTTTTTTTAAAATTTTTATTTATTAGTGTCACAAGTAGGCTTACATTAATACTGCAATGAAGTTACTGTGAAAATCCCCTAGTTGCCACATTCCTGCGCCTGTTTGGGTATGCTGAGGGAGAATTTAGCACAGCCAATGCACCTAACCAGCACGTCTTTCAGATGAAACCAGAGCCCCTGGAGGAACTCCACACAGACAGTGACCCAACCCAGGAATCGAACCTGGGTCCCTGGCGCTGTGAGGCAGCAGTGCTAAACACTGGGCCACCATGCTGCCGGAAAAATAGTGCAAAGCGATTTACTTTTATAGAAAGAACAAGGATATACAATAGGAATTAAAGGGTACAATTCTAAATGGGTACAGGACCATAAAAGTCTGGGATATAAAGAAGGTAATTATATATAGCAAGAAACATTTTCCATTAGTGGCAGGATCGAGAACCAGAGAATGCTGATTTAAGTTAATTGACAAAAGAAGCAATGGTGTCATGAAGAAAAACCTTTTGACATGGCAAGTGGTTAGGATCTGGAATGCACTGTCTGAGAATGCAGTGGAGGTAATTTCACTCAAGAGTTTCAAAAGGGAACTGCATCATTATCTGGAAAGGAAAGATGTGCAGGGCAATAAAGAAAAGGTAGTGGGTGAATTACTCCTGCAGAGGGCCAGCATGAACACAATGGACTGAATAGCCTCCTCCCGTACTGTAACCATTCTGTGATTTTAGGATTCTAAATCATTGCAGGTGGTAGGGCAGGTTGAGAAAGTGGTTAAAAATGTGCACATGATCCTGAACTTTATAAATAGAGACATAGAGCACAACAGCAAGAAAGTAATGATGAACACTAATAAAATATTGGTTCATCTTCATTTCAAGTTTTGTGTTCAATCCAGGATGCCGCACTTCAGGAAGGATGTGAAGTCTTTGGAAAGGGTGCAAAAAATATTTTTAAGATTTCTTCCAAGCATGAAGGCTTCAGTTATGTGGATAGATTAGAGAAGCTGGAGTTATTCACCTCGCTGAAGCAAAGGTAAAGAGGAGAGATGATTGAAGTTTCAAAATTACAACAGGATCGAGATAGAGAGGAACCACTCTGATTTGCAGAAGGGAATCAAAGATCTCAAATGTAATATGATTTGCATTGGAAGTAAAGGTGACATGAGCAAAAAGATTTTTATGCATTGAGTTGTTGCCATCTGGAATGCGTTACCTGAGAGGATGGCTTTCAAAGGAGAATTGTATTAGCACCTGAAGGGAAAAAATGCATGGCGAACTGGGTAAAGGCAAGTGAGGCTCAATAAGTTGTTCCTGCAGAGAGTTAACTTGTTCTCAAAGATTCAATAGCTTCCTTCTGTGCTGTAACCATTCTATGATCAGCTCTTTCCTTTATCATATTTCTTTTACTGACTGCTGGAGGAGCATATGCAGAAAAAGGCAAGGACTCAGGATGAAAAATGGGAGTTATCAGCTGAATAGACTGTGGCCAATTAAAAACCAATTGAGACAGCAGTGAGGGATGGAAGGAAAAAGGAAAACAAAAATAAACAGCAGGATCACAGACACAGAGAAACCAAAAATTCAAAAAGACAGCAGGAGACTGGCGAGAGAACGTAAGACTGAAAATAGATAGACCGCAGGAGAACAAAGAGAGAAAGGAAAGCTCCAGTCAGCCATATGATTTAACCTACTGTGGTATGCAAAATTATACATTAAAAGATGAGAAAACTACAGTTCCCACAATCTGCCACACTTCCACAGCGCATGTTCAACAATTAAAACAAAAAACATTAGTGCTCTGAAGAAATACAATTCCTTATGTTCAATGTGAGTGCCTGCACATTCACAGATGCCAGGCACATTTCAGTTCCAACTAAAAGCTTATTAACTCTTAAAATTCACAAGATGCTCAGATTTTTAAGGTATCTGGTCACCTCCAGTCAAGGGCATAGGGAGCTCTTTTTATTACCAGCCTTGCCATTTGACTGATTGTGCTGAGTAAATTGGATTTACATTCTCTGGAATTCAGAAAAATGAAAGGCGATCTCATCGAAACATTCAAGGTTATGAAGAGATTTGCCTGGGTAGATACTAAGAGTTTTGTTTCTGCTGGCAGAAGGATTTACAACAAACGGCACACATTCAGGGTGAGGGGCCAATCATTTAGGACTGAGGTGAGAAATTTCTTCAAAGGGTGTGAATATTTTGGAGTTCTCTACCCTAGTGGATTGTGGATATGTCATCACTGAATATAGTTAAGGCAGGGATAGACAGATTGTTTTGTCTCCCAGAGAATTGATGGATATGGGGGCAGGTGGGTAAGTGGAGTTGAAGCCCAGGATCAGCTATGACCATATTGAACAGTGAAGCAGGCTCCATGGGTTGTACTCTCTTCTTTCAATCTGACTTCTAATGTTCTTACATACCCTTATTTTAAATGAGTTTGCATTTTCATTTAAGAGCATGTGAACATAGGACTTAGGAGCAGGAGAAGGCAATTCAGCTCCCCCATTTGCTCCCCCCTTTGATGTGATCATGCTTGATGTAACTGTGGTTTTGACTCCACTTTCCTGCCTGTCCTCGTAACCTTTGACCATCGCCCCCCCCAAACCTTGTCTATCAAAAATTCTATCCAACTCACTCTTGAATGAATTCAATGACCCAGCCTCCACAGCTTTCCAGAGAAAATAATTCCACATACTAATGATAAGCTGAGAGAAAGAATTCTCCTCATCACCATCTTACAAGATTACCCTCTTATTCTTAAACTGTGTCCCTGAGTTTCAGTCTCCCCAACAAGAGGAACCATTCTCCTGGTATCCATAAGAACAGAACTTAAGAACTAGGAGCAGAAGTGGGCCATCTGGCCCCTCGAGCCTGCTTTGCTATTCAATAAGATCATGGCTGATCTCTTCATGGACTATGCTCTACTTACCCACCCGTTCACCATAACCCTTAATTCCTCTACCGTTCAAAAATCTATGATCTTTGCCGCAAAAAAAATTCAATGTGTTAGCCTCAACTGCTTCATTGGGAAGGGAATTCCAAGATTCACAGCTCTTTGGGTAATGAAGTTCCTCTCCAACTCAGTCCTTAAGCTGCTCCCCCTTATTTTGAGACCATGCCTCCCTAGTTCTAGTTTCACCCACCAGTGGAAACAACTTCCATGCTTCTATCTTATCGATTCCCTTCATAATTTTATATGTTTCCATAAGATCTCCCATCATTCTTCTAAATTCCAATGAGTATAGCCCCAATCCACTCAGTCTCTCCTCATAAGCCAATCCTCTCAACTATGGAATCAACCTAGTGAATCTCCTCTGCATCCCCTCCGGTGCCAATCTTTCCAAAGTGAGGAGACCAAAATGTACACAGTACACCAGGTGTGGCCTCACCAACACCTTATACAGCTGCAACATAACCTCCTTGTTTATTAAACTCCATCCCTCTTGCAATGAAGGACAAAATCCATTTGCCTTTTTAAATACCCTGCTGCATTTGCAAATCAATTTTATGCGAGTCTTGCACAAGGACACCCAAGTCCCTCTGCATAGCAGCACGCTGCGTTTTTTTACCATTGAAATAATAATCCATTTTGCTGTTATTCCTACCAAAATGGATGATCTCACATTTACCCTACCACATCCACCCTATCTATTCCCCTCAATAAGGTCACCTTTCACTCTTCTCAACTCCAATGGCCTCATGCCATTCAGAGTGGAAATTGCAGAATATATTGGATGAATAAGAGGCTGAAGCGATAGTGTGAGGGGAAGGATTTCAGAGTTCTCAGGCATTGGGTCTGGTTCTGGCAAAGTGGGACCAGTACAAATCTGATGTGTTACACTTGGACAGGACTGGGACTGATGTCCTACGGAAGTATTTGCTAGAGTTTTTGGGGCGGGATTAAACTAAAATGGCAGGGTGATGGGAACCTATGCAAAGAGTCAGAAGAGGGAGAATCAAGAACAAAAACCAAAGACAGAAAGTGGAATAAGCAAAGTGATAGGTAGAGAAACCAAACTGCAACTAAAGTTTCCCTACTTTTCTGTTCCCTTCCCCCACCATAAACACTAACGTTCCATTTATTGTCTAACTTTTTGTGATTCAGGGACCAGAACATCAGGCCTCTCCGTGCCATTGAGTTCTGCAGCAATCTTTTCATGTAAATAATATTCTGCTTTTTGAGTCTTCCTGGCAAAGTAAACAAGTTCACATTTTCCCACATTATACTTCATCTGCCAGAATTTTGCCCAATCATTGGATCTGATCTCTGGAATTCTCTGCCCGTTGAAGTGGTGGAGGCTACCTCGCTAAATACATTTAAGTCACAGGTAGATAGGGTTCTGACAGACAAGGGAATTAAGGGTTATGGGGAGAAAGCGGGAAAGTGGAACTGAGCCACTTCAGATCAGCCATGATCTTATTGAATGGCAGGGCAGGCTCGAAGGGCTAGATGGCCTACTCCTGCTCCTATTTCTTAAGTTCTTATCTATTTTACCATTTTGATTGTAAGTGCCGAGCGGACTTGGAACTGGGAGTGTTTCAGATCCGACTTTTAGACCCATTCTCAGATGCGCCCATATGCACTCTGCCTGCAAAAATATCAGCAATTCTGAATCGTGCCGCACAAGCCTGTGTGGGCGGGGGGGGCTTAACACGCCTGCAGCTCCAATCAGCGCCTCCAACTGCGCATGCACAGAAAAGAAATGATAGAATGCTGCTCCCCTGCCACATCCTTCCCGAGCCAGATAATACCTCTCCCTCACCCTCACAGAGATTGCCACACAGCCCCATAGCATTACTGACTCTCTTAACCCCCCCACCCTGCTGCCACCCAGACCAATTGTGCCCCCCCCCCCCTTTCATCTCACTGATCTCGGGCAGATAGCAGTGGACCTACCTTGCCCCCAACACTGATCTCAGGCAGAGTGGCAGCAGACCCCACTTCCCCTCCACTGATCTCAGGCAGAAGATCCACACTCCACCCTACAGATATCAGGCAGAGTGATCATCCCGGTCCCTCTTGCACAGGGCCCCATCTCCTCCGGACTCCAATGGCTGTGTGACACCTCTCTCTCTCTCTCCCCTGCTCCAAATCATTGAGGCACTGATCCACTCTACCCCCCACTCCACAATCAGCGTACCTGCAAGTGCTCACTTGCCTTCCCCTCAGTGCTAACAAGCAAACTGCATGTAACTTACGTGAATGCTCTGCCAAACTGTCTGCAGCTGATCTGAGGGGCAAAAACTCAAGAATGGACAGGCAGTACAGGGAAATCTGGGCATGACCAACCCTCTGTTTTTCAGAGGGTGATCTAGGGAGGTTATAGAGATGCAGCAGAGGCGAGGCGTTTCCCCTCAGGAGGATGCAGACCCAGAAGGATTGATGGCAATGCAGCCTCAGAGGCAGTCATTGCCTTGGTCAGTGCCAGGGCACTGGAGCCCTGAACTGAAAAGCAGTGCCACAAAAAGATCAAAGACCTCATCTGGGCAGCAAGGGTGAGTGCTGAACCCCATCTTGCATCTTCCCCTAAATCTCCCCTCGTTCTTCCCATCCCTAGCACCCTGCATACTTTCAACTCCTGATCCCTAAGCAGCCCTGTCCCATCCCCCCATGCCCCACTGTGCTTGCCCTCTAAAGGCCCCCGTCTGAGTCTCTGCAGCAATCACACCATCTTTTCTTTCATGGCTCCCTCTGTCTCCACAGGAGAAGACCGAACATAACAGCAGAGAGAGGGCAAAGACAGAGGGTGGTGAACCAGACCTCTGGGTCCTCACCCCCATCGCGGATCGGGTACTGGAGCTCTCAAGGGAAGGGGAGATGTGGGTTGTCATCAACAGCACGACTGGGCTGCCATCGATTCGTGAGCACCAGCCACTTTTCCACTCACCTTGAGGCAATTTCTCAGGGACACAAGTTTTGGGTGCCGGAGACAAGGTTTAAAGGAGATGTACGCGGCATGTTTATTTGCACAGAGAGAGTGGTGGGCGCCTGGAACTCACTGCCAGAGGAGCTCTCAGAGGCAGATACGATAGTGATCTTTAAGGGGTGCCTTTCCAGCTATGGGAATGAGCTGGAAATAAAGGCATACGGTCCCCGGAAGGGTATAGGGTTACAAAATGGTCGCTGCAAGATTGGAGGGTCAAAGGGTCTCTTCCTGTGATCTAATTTTTTTGGTGCTTTGTTCTATGTTCAATGGAGAAATGTGAATCAAATGTTTGGCATCTGGATTCCTCTCTCTCTCCCTTGCACTTAACCTTTGTCCTGTGTTGCAGGGATAAAATCAGATGCCCCGGAACCTTCTGGACTCCAGGCCCCTGCTGCAGCTCCCGCCCATCGTGTTCAGGACAGCTCGGATGAGTCTCGGAGGGTATGGCTGATAGGACCTCTGAGCGTGGCACCATTTTGGCGTCAGCTTCCACCTCACAACTCACCATCCCTGATACGTCAATTGGTCCGGTTAGTGGTGAGGCTTCTGGGTCGCTCTCTGGTGAGCACGACACATCTGCTGATGTACATCAGGTGGAGGAGGGAATATCCAAGGCCTCTGGCACATGAGGGCCTGCTGGAAGCAAGGACTCAGCTGAGCCTGGGCTACGTGCTAGGTCACTTCTCCCTCAGCTGCTGGAGATACAGCAAGAGAGCCAGGGAATGCAGGAGGGGCTGTCGGCCACGCGGGAACGACTGTGAGGCTATTGGGAGGAGTCCCAAAGCTTCCAAGGGGACCAGCTATTGCCAGTCTTGTGTGCTTCCCAGGCCAACACAGCAAGGATGGCGTCCATGGTGGAAAGCCTAGGGTAGGGGATCCTCACCATGAGTGACAGGCTCCAAGCAATGGCTCAGTCACAGCAGGCCACAGCTAAGGGACTGAACAGGCTTCCCGAGATTCTGCAGCCCATGTGTGAAAGGCTTGAGGGCTTGCAGGAGAACCAGCGGGACAGCACTGAGACATATCAGGTTAAGGGAGCAGCCCGTGAGAATATGGCCCAGTCGCAGAGGGCCATGGTTGCGGGGTTACAGAGTGTGGCCCAGTCTCAGAGGGCACTTACTGCAGCCATTGATAGGTGGCTACTGACGCAGGTAGCCATTGCAGAGAGCCTGACCATCATCGGTAAAACACAGGTGGTCCTCCAGGACTGGCAGGGTGAGGTGACACCGGAGCTTCTACAGCTCACTGCAGAAGCTCTGCCGTCCCATGGTGTGACCCAGGGGCCCATAAGAACCCCAAGGGAAGAGGAAGAGCTTGAGCCCATGCCGGGACCTTCCAGCCAGGAGACTGTGGCTGTGACTACACCTTCTGACTCCCCGCTTCCTGACACTGGGGCATCTCAAGAGCAGCGGGATGAAGAGGGTGTCATGGAAACGTCCCAGATACCTGGAAGCCGGCCAGGTCCAGGGTCTCCAGAGGATGTCCACCACACACGTCACAGGCCATGGGGGCGAGATAGACAGCTGGCCCCCTCCACCTCTGATGTGCATTCAGGAGAGTCACTGAGATGTAGTAATAGGCCATGTAAAGTTAGGAAGTTGCAGTGCACTGAGATGGCACGGGTGAAGACTGCAGTAGTTATAGATATTGAAGCACCTTAATGTTTTCCGTTCACAAGCTTTTATGTTAGAACAAATTATTTAAACACCTTTATTGTAATCATTAAATGTTTTTTCACCACCCACCTATGACTAATTTGTCTTGACTAGGAATCCTCTTCCACTGATGATCGCCAGAGGGATGCTTTCATATTTATGTCAGTAGGAGAAGCCCTTCAATGCTGAGAAAAGGAAGCCAATGGTTCCCTACAATCCATGAGTGATTCCCTCCCATCCCCCACCCTACCTGCCCCAGGGCCCTGTATGGGGGTTTCAGATCCCTTACCCAGTACCACAAACATGGGCCCAGGTGCCAAGGTGCAAGTGGAGCTCAGTCAGACTAGTTTGCACCAGGACACCATCATAATAGTACTTCGTGAGTTGTCATCACCCATCTGCCTGCCAAAAACTCGCTAACACAGTGTAAGAGGAATTTTCTCAGGTATCCCCTGGGGTGCTCTGTACTTGCTGAACCTCATTCAACCAATACACAGACTGAAGTACAATACGTAGTTAAAGAACGAAAAGGAATTTATTTGCTAATGCGTGCATCAGGAGAGAGATACAGTCAATGAGGGTTGACTGACCTCTCTGACCTAATATTCCGGGATAAAATTATTATATTATATTGTGAACATTTCAATGTCCTGCTCAGTCTCGTCAATCAGACTGGAGGGCCCAATCACAATACTTAACATTATTACTTTAGCCAATAACGTTCTACCTTTCAACAGGAATAGGAAATTATTAGCTTATTTCCCATGTAGGTTCCTCCCCCTTTACCAAGGAAACCTAAACCACTTCATTAGCAGTAACCAAGGCCATTATTAACATCTGTGATTTTTAATTGGTGAAAGGAGTCACTCTTTCGCTGGAAACTGGGCCTGCTTTATCAGCTTGAGAGACAGCTCCAGCCACACCACTCATGAACAAATTAAACAGCAGGCATATTAAACTTACCTTTTGTATATCCAAAAACAGTTAACAGAAGCTGCCTTTCTGTGCTCCATTGCATTTAAAGAATTCATGATGTGGAGATACTGGTGTTGGACTGTGGTAAACAGAATAAGAACTCTCACAACACCAGGTTAAAGTCCAACAGATTTATTTGGTAGCAAAATCCACATTTTGCGACCAAATAAACCTGTTGGACATTAACCTGGTGTTGTGAGACTTCTTACTGTGTTAAAAGAGGTCAGCCAGTCTACCACTGTATTTCCCATCATGCTGCATTCAGAATAAAGTTGGCCAAGGCGCAGAATATATATATATTGAAAATACAATTTAAAGCTTATAATACTTCATTAATTTGTAGTTGTACAGTTTATAATACGTTTATATATCTTGTTCCAGACACATTGTGAATTCTCACTGTATACTTATGCATAAGGCACCTTATTCAGTCTACTTATTATGATAAAACTAAAATGAAGGGCCTGAAACTAGAATTCTATATTACTCCCCATCGCACAAATTACCCAGGCCTACCACTGTTGCAGGAGATAGAAGAACTTTGGGGTGGAGCGGAATTGAACCCACAAACACAGGCCCCCAGCGACTGAACTGCTTGGCGATCAGGGCCTCCCTTGCCTGCCTCAGTTGAGCTGCCAGCCCTCCAATGCCTGGGTAGTGTTCCAAGATGTGCTCATCTTCTTCCCCCTCCTCCTCCTGTTGGTCATCCTCCCCACCCAGCGACGCCCGGCTGGTCAGCCTCTATGTCCTCTTCCTCCTTCTCCAACATGTCACCTCCCTGTAGAGCTAGATTGTGCAAGGCACAGCACACGACCACAATGTGGGAAGAGATCACTGGGCTGTATTGGAGGGCCCCTCCAGAGAGGTCCAGGCACTGGAATCTCACTTTAAGGAGCCCAGTGCACCTCTCCGCTATCACGTGGGTGGCTACATGGGCCTCATTATAGCGGATCTCCACCTCAGTCACAGGCCCTGCACAGGCATCATCAGCCATGTCTGAAGTGGGTAACCCATATCACCCATGAGCCATCCCCACAGCCTGGGATCCTCCTCAGATGCCTCCAGGATGTCTGAACTCCCGACATTGAAGCTGTTGTGCACGCAGCCTGGGTGTCTTGCGTAGGCAGGCATAATGTTCATCTTACGGTCGCACATGAGTCGAACATTCAGGGATGGAACGCCTTTCTGTTGATGAATCTTCGTGGATTCTCTAGGGAGGCCTTGAGGGTGCAGTCGATCACCCCTTCTACATTAGGCATCCCCGCAATGGCTGCGAACCCTGCAGCCCGGGCTTCCTGATGGGCCTGGTCCAGGTTAAATTTGATGTATTGCCCAGCTCGGGGGTACAGGGCTTCTGTGACCTGCTTGACTCAGATGTGCACAGCTGATTGGGAGATGCCACAGACATCTCTGCTCAGGCTCTGGAAGGAGCCAGTCGCATAAAAGTTCAGAGTGGCCGTCAATTTGACAGCCACTGAGAGTGGGCGCCCTGCTCCCCGCCACCCCTGAGTGCCAGGTCCTGCGACCGGTGGCACTGCTGTTGGACTGTCTTGTTTCGGAGGCGGAGATGGTACACGGTGTCCGACATCTGTTCAAATGACACTCGTGCATGCAACTGCTGGGGACCCTACTTCCTCCTTCTCCCCCCCACCAACTCCCAACTCCAACCCCAGGCAAATGGCGGCCACTTCCTGCCTTTGGTAGTTGTCTCTCTCTACTCCAGCAAGTGGTAAGGCCCGGGCCTCCTGTGCCCTCAATTCTTCTTCCAGTTCCTCCTCCTCAGTTCCAGCAGCAACCGAAAGAGCAGCAAGATTGCATCGCAAAAGCCATCTCATCACTCTGAAGGAGGGTTATTTGGAGATGGAGAGGAACACACGTTGATGTTATGGAACGCTGCTTGCCCTGAGCCCATCAACAGCCACAGTCCATACTGCCCATTCCCCCAACCACATACTCCCCAAAATCACAGCTTCTTGAAAAGTTGAGAGGCTGCAACAGTGCAATTTGCATGGGCTTTGTACATATCCTTCAGCTGGACGTGAGCTGAGTACATGAGGACCCAGCAGCACTGCATGAACCGATGTCAGTGCTGAGATCCGGGTCCATGCTTCAAATTGCTTATTGGACACCCTACTGAGCAACAGTCCCCCACCCCCTGCCACACACTTTGTAGAACCATCACAGACCTGAGAAAGAAAATGGCCGCAACAGAAGGACACCCGTGAGTAGCAGAGAGCCGTCAGACGTTACGCACTTACCTCCCCACTAACCCTCACTGATGGAGCGCCTGGATCGGGCTTTTATGGATCATTACTGTTTCGTGCTGATTCTGCATTGGTGAACACAGTAGTAAAGGGGAAAGTCCTGGTAAAGTTGGCAAATGCATTTAAATGATTGTCGGGCTCGTTTTTGGCTCGGTCCCGATTGCATCCTTTTTTCTGGCCTTGGTAAAGGGGAAACTGATGCAGAGGTGGGCATGGATTGCAGTACTCACTACACGCCTGACTTTATCACGTTTTTGCGCCTGAAAATGGACGCAACTTGATGGTAAAATAGGGCCCATTGTATCCCTTTGTAGAATCATAGAATCCCTACAGTACAGAAGGAAGCCATTTGGCCTAATGAGTCTGTACCAACCACAATCTCACCCAGCCCTATATTCCTGCAACCCCACACATCCACCCTGCTAATCCCCCTGACACTAGGGTCAATTAAGCTTGACCAATCAACCTAACCTGCACATCTTTGGACTGTGGGGGGAAACTGGAGTACCCACAGGAAACCCATGCAAAGTACAACCTCCATGCAGACAGTGACCTGAGGCTGGAAATGAACCTGGATCCCTGACACTGTGAGGCAGCAATGCTCACCACTGTATCACCATGCTGCCCAAGGGCAAGGAAACCCAAAGAGACACCTCCTTTTGTCAGCGTGCTTTCTTATCTATTGTGGTGTTATCAGCAAATCTAGTCAACATATATTCATTCCCCTTCTCCAAGTTTGGTATAGATTGTGAATAGTTGAGGCCCAAACACTGATTCCTCTGGCACCCCAGTTGTTACAAGTTGCCAACCTGAAAATGACTCATTATCCCTACTCTCAGCTTCCCTGTTAGAAGTGGAGATGGATAGTTGGTCACATTTGTCATCAATATCACAGAACTCAGTTTCAACCTTGGGAGTATTGAAATAAAATTCCAAATGCAAGTTAAGAAAATTTAAATTTAATGCTTTCGCTGAACTCTACCTGAATTCAAATACTCCCAGCACACCTTTGAAAAGCTCAGTTGGTTTGAAATTCTTTCACTGTCGCTCAAGATCAGGGTAAGATTAGCCTCTGTATTGTTCTGCAGAAAATGGAGATAGACAATGTTTATCATGAATGGTCTATTCATATGTAATCTTTGGATATAATCTGAATGGGATATGGCGAGTGTTTTATGCAATTTTTCCAAAACTTTCTGGAAGGGACTAATATCTTAGCCCAATATTGCGCAGAATATACCATATGAAAAAATGATTTATTTTGGTTGATAAACTGCAGCAGTTTAGATAGGGGCATATATTTTTAAAGAGAAAGCAATTGTAAATGTAAGATGGAGAGAAACAGATCAAACGAATCTGAAAGAGATAAGAACAGGGAATGAAAAGCATCAAGATCAAACAGAAGAGTTCAGGAGAACCCCAGAAGTCAAAGACAAGCAAATGAGAAGGAACAAAAGTCAGAGAGAACATACTGCTAGAGACAGCAGCAAATGATCATTGTCAGGGAGAATACGGTGATCACAAAGTCTGATTTCAATTGTGATAACCCCCAGTAATTGCATGGGGAATCACTGATTGACCTCGCTGTAGAATTCATTGAGTACGAGCTCCCTGGAGATTGGCCATTAACAAATCGGGTGGAGCTCATATACCAAGCGCTTTATAAAGCAGGAGTAGGCCCATTATTGAATTGTCCCATTTGGGACTTGTTTGTGTTCACCACAGGCTTGTGGTTTTGCTTCACTTTATTTTGTGCACTGTTCATTTACAGCTGACTCCTGGAGTTATTCCATCAATTAAAGAGACAAGTGGAACAGTGAATGATAGAAACTTAGCCGCTAGGTTTCTGCTCCACTTTGTTTAGCTATACTAGCACCTCTTCCATCATCCTCAGCTCAGCTGCTTTGCTTCTTTCAAGTACTTTTGTACAGCTAGGATTTAACAAGTTATATAATTTAATCCTGCAACAGGATTATAGTACACAAGATTTTATATTGTTACAACAATTACATAATTTGGGATTCTATCCAGCCCATATTAAAGAATTTCTGAAGGATTTATATTAGTATAATTGAAATATCAAAAAGAAATGATCTGACAATTACCTCTGATCTACATAGTACAGTTCTGAGTTAACCTTGAGTTAAGTATTCATGAATTTTAGTTTTCAAGCATTGAATTTTGCACAATTTGTCCTGAAATACTTCTTGGTACCTTCTGAGTGCTTCATGTAGGCTCCCTTCATTCATTTTAAAAATTTCTAACCAATTCAATTTAATTTCCTAAAGCCAGTCTCAACTGATCAAACTTGTCCTTAGCCCATGACTACAACTAAGGTTATTTGGGCTGTCTGAAACTTAGGGGTAGTTGTCGTTCCCCAGATCCTCACCTGTGTATGTAACTAGCTTGACTGCAGTGTTTTTTAATCTCAGGTTTTGGACCCCTCCACGTAGGCATCGATAAGTTTGTTCTCCCACTACTGTGGCGGATGTCCTGTGTCAACCCCCATTCTGAATGGATGACCATTGACCATCAATATTTTGAGATTGGGCTATTTTAATACAATTCATTTATATACATTTGGTCTTCAGAATTACTCTCTATTGCTGTGAATTGGAGCTGGAATCCTGACCCTGCTAGTACTCGGCTCACCGGCATTTCCACATTATGAGTACTAGGCTGGCCCCATTTGACCCTACATTTGCGTCTTACACGCTCCCTTTCTGCTGCAGACCCAACACACAGTCTCCTTGAACTTACACTTCTCCTGGGGGTGATTTCCCCCACACCGCTAGCCCTCTTCACAGATTTTGGTTTGTTGGCCAAATCTCTTATATGAAGGTGCTCCCTTTGATCCTCGTTACCAAGGTAATGCCTCAGGTGATTGGTGAGAACCCAGTTTAGTAACTAAATGAACTAAATACTGTAACAAATAATCTATGAACAGAGTGCAAGAAATATGCTTCCGATTACTTCAAATCCAGTCTCAGACTGACTGGGATTGCTCACACTCAGCCCCAGTATTCACATGCTTCGGCCTAATTAGCTGCTTGGGTCACATGTCAAAATGTCACCCTCCCCCCCTCCGCCCCGCTACTACATTCAAGCATCTGCTTAGTTGTGATTTTCTTACTTTCTGAATAAGAAGCATAAGTAAATTTGCAGATGTTACATTTCAAATTATTTTATTATTAATTGTTAATTATACCAAATAAACCTGAAATGCTGGCTACAATCTGAGCAGAGGCGACAAATCCAGCAGATTGTGAAGACTGTGTACAAAATGTGAATGTTCAATCACAGCTATGTTTCACACGAATGATTAGCATTGCTGCCTCACAGCGCCAGGGACCTGGGTTTGATTCCCAGCTTGGGTTATTGTGTGTGTGGAATCTGCATGTTCTCCCTGTATCTGCGTGGGTTTTCTCCCACAGTCTGAAAGACGTGCTGGTTAGGTGCATTGGCCATGCTAAATTCTCCCTCAGTGTAACCAAACAGGCGCCGGAGTGTGGCGACTAGGAGATTTTCACAGTAACTTCACGCAGTGTGAACGTAAGCCTACTTGTGACTAATTTTTAAACTTTATTCAGAAGAATTGTATCATGCATTAAGTAACCTTGACTTACAGGATCTAAGTGTCACAGGACCATTTTGTCGATTTCTACATTAATTCATCAACAAACATTGGTGAAACAGATTGTCTGGACATTATCTTACTATTGTTTGTGTGGATAATTTGCTCTATGGAAAATGTATCCTGCATTTCAACAGAAACCACATTTCACATGTAGAAGGAGTTCATTGGTTTCTCCTGAGGTTGTGGAAAGTGCCATTTTATTATCAGTTCTTCCCTTTCTTTTCCATCATATGGCTTTTCTTATTTGTTTCTGTGTATTTTTGGCTTTTTTAAAAACATGTTTCTTATTCTAAGTTAAACTGTATTTTTTAGCTAACGTTTCCCTGGTCATTTTTGGATTTTTTTCCCCCCAGTTGTTAGAAGGTTTTGAAATCTGAGTGAAGGAACTTGAAGTTCTGCTGAGTTTCTCCACGGGAAGGAGCTGGGCCTCTCTTCACCAACATTCCCTGTTCATCCAACCAAGGTGGGGGGAACTTGATGGAGAGAATTGAGGGTACAATAAGCCTGCATCCTGTGATTCTGCCACACACAATTTCGCCTCACTACCTTGGTTTATTTAAAACTTCACTCACTTCTTTAAGCAGTGTTCATACTCTCAATTCAAAAGACTGATGACAAAGAAACCACACAAGAAAAAAATCATTATCAGTGATTGTTCGTGTTTCAGTTATAACAAGGGAAGACCCTTCAAGGAAACTGAACTTTGGAGGGAGATTTTATTTCAAAAGGAGTGGTAGAATTTTCAAACACAACAACCTGTAATGGCATTTGCATTTTTCAAAGCTGGCAGGAGCTCATGATAGCATTATATTCAGTGACCCTTTTGTTATCGCTTGCTATCAGCTCAGACGGGATAATCCCTTAGAGTTATTTGTATGGTGTGATGGTAACAAGTAATATAAATATTTCCAAACCTGAGCACCCTGTGACAACTTCATTCTGCGTTCAATTAAATCAAATTACTGTGCTTCAAAGTTTTATTAGTTGTATTTACAATTTTAAGGTTCTGGGCCTGATAATATTGACAAAGGGGGGAATTTTTGTAAGTCAGATATTGGAGTGCACAGTTTCCTGGTATGCAGGGCTTAAAATGAAGGAACATAGGCCTATTAGAAAGGGTCACACTGATTTACAACACAGCCAAATCACAGCGTGGGATCAGAAATCATAGAATCCCAACAGTATAGAAAGAGGCCATTCAGCCCAGCAAGTCTGCAGCAACAACAACCCTACCCGGGTCGTTTCCCTGTAGCCCCATGTATTACCTTGCTAATCTCCCCAACATTAGATTTCTTCCCATGGTCCAAAGGTGTGTGGATCACTGGAGCAATTGGGAATTTTAAAATTGTGCAGGTATCGAGCATGCCCTAGTAACTTTAAGCTCAAAAGTCAATGGTTCAAATTGACAATGCTGACTCACCCGGCATATTTGCTCCATAGATTCAAAGGCCTGAATTGTGCTGATCCTGGTTTGATGGGATTGGAGGCGGGGGGAGGGGTCAGAAAAATGTGAATGGAACTCCAATCTGTTCCCGCATTTGCCAGTTTTTCCTGAGCTGGTCAAGCAGTGGGGTCAAGAGAGCACCCTGGGGTGACAGGCCAAGTAATTACACATGCTAAGCAGCCAACTCAATTTTACTGTGGCACACGGCTCCCATACAAGTTCAACAAGTCACCAGCTACGAGGAGGAAAGAGCTTGGTGGCTGGTGGTTAATGGATGGAGTGGGAAGCTATTGAGATTAAGAATGTTTAAAAAACAGGGATGATGAGAGGCATTAAGGCACATGAGGCACTGGCATGTGGGCACATGCATCAGAGGCACCTTATAGAAAGACCCTTTTGTGCAAATTCTTGCAAAAGAGTTAGAGCACTGAGAGGGTTTGAGCCTTGAGCGCATTGCTGAATCATACGCAGTCAGACTTTGACTGCTGCAGTAAGTAAGATGCTGGCACAAGGAGGGGGACTGTAACACCCAGAGGAGCAGTAGGCTCATGAGAGTGATAGAGGATGAGGAAGAGACTGATGGAGACAGCCATGACTGGATGCTCACCTTCCCTACAATGCCCCTGGCTTTCCCCGTAATGCCAAAAATACTTCGGATTCAGATTCAGATTCAAGTTCCTTTCCAGGTCTTAATGGCCAAGGAAGATACAGTCATAATGTGACCAAACAGATTGAGTATCAGCTTGTAAATCATTACAATGGTGGCAGAGAAGACTGGGAGAGATTCCTGATCAACCGTATGCTTCCACCATCACTATCCCTAGTTCCAGTCTACCGACTGCATGTAAAAGTGTTTGTTGCCACAGCAACTCAGACTCCTTGGAAAAACTTTATTTATTAGTCACAATTAGGCTTACATTAACACTGCAATGAAGTGAAATTCCCCGAGTGGCCACACGCCAGCACCTGATCGGTTCAATGCACTTAACCAGCACGTCTTTTGGATTGTGGGAAGAAACCAGAGCACCCGGAGGAAACCCACACTGACACGGAGAGAACATGCAGACTCCACGCAGACAGTGACCCAAACCGGGAATTGAACCTGAGTCCCTGGCACTGTGAGGCAGCAGTGCTGACCACCATGCCACCCCATCTTAATGGACGGTGGGTCTGGATCAGATTGACACCAACAGAATAGGATTGAATCCTCATTCCAGCTCAGATGGATTTGGGAACTGTCTGCTCGGCACTCAGACAGCAAACACAGAAAGAAGAAACAGTTACAGAGCCAGGGGAAAAGGGATGGTATGAGTTGGTGTGGGAGAGAAGGGTAAATATCCCCTTAAATCTGCCAATTGGTATACTAGTGTCTGAGAATTCTGATGATGGTCCAGTCTAGATGAAAGATTTGTACTTTGCTGTCTTCCTTCATCCAAGTTCATTCCTTTCTTCCTTCATCAACAGTCCCCATTGATAAAAACTCTGCATATCATGTTTAATATCTCAATTAATGTCAAATGTCCTAAAGGTTTTGTTTGCAATCGCTGTAGTGCTGACAGTGAATTAAAAGGAGGTGATGGTAAAGAAATATGCTCCGTGAGTATTTGCTTCATCAGATCCCATGCTAAAGTTATCTTCCAAAGTCTTGGAATTCTCCTTTACCCGATTTTACGGTTTTGTTCTCTCACTGAGAAAATTGAGCTTCTTGCTTATTTTTTCCTGAAACTCTAATTCTAATTCAGCGCTGAGACCCCTGTGATTGTGTCATCGTATAATCACCCACTGAAGCTACATTCATGGTCATCCAGTTTATTCTCAGGTCTCATTACCTAGTGTAGTTGACAATTCATCTTCTGACTCATTTCTCCATTAAGTCAGGGGTTCTCTAGGCTCCAGATATTTCAGCTTGATGCCAACAATCTCTTCCACTTAGCATCCAAAACTACATTCATATCTCCCAGTGCAATGATCGAAGACTGAGCTATTATCTTCTGTCCCACCACAAATATTGCTCCCTAGCCATTGACATTTCCCTGGCAACTGTCTGAACCTGAACCCAACTGTTCACAAACTTTGTGTCATACTTGACCCCAACATGACCTTCTAATCACATCTCACGACCATTACCAACTTTCATATCATCTCCTGAGTCCGCACTGGCTTCAACTCAACTGCTGCTGGAATCCTCATTCGTGACTTTATTATCTTTAGACTTGGCTGTTTTCACACACTCTTGGCCGTCCTCCCAAGTTCTACCCTATCCACAATAAGTACTATTCAACTATCAATGCTATGCTCACTGGGCTACATCAGTGCCTAGTCAAGCCAAGCCTTGATTTTAACATTGGCCTAAATGTTTCACGCCCAACCTGCCCAGCCATAGGAATTGTCCTGGGGCAAGCAGGACCAGAACACTCCTCCCATTGTCATTGTGTCCTCAAATCTCTCCATTTTGTCCCTCCCTATCTCTACATTCTCTCCAACCCCATAACTCTCTGGGATTCCTCTAATTCTGACCTCGAGACCATCCCTGAATTACATTGCTCCATCATTGCCAGTTGTACCTTCAGCTGAAGAAAGTTATCTCCAATTGCAATGGGATCTTGATCAATTGGGCCACTGGGCTGACGAATGGCAGATGGACTTTAATTTAGACAAGTGCGAGGTGATGCATTTTGGTAGATTGAACCAGGGTAGGACTTACTCAGTTAATGGCAGGGTGTTGGGGAGAGTTACAGAACAAAGAGATCTAGGGGTACATGTTCATAGCTCATTGAAGGTGGAGTCACAGGTGGATAGAGTGGTGAAGAAGGCATTTGACATACTTGGTTTCAATGGTCAGAACTCTTAATACAGGAGTTGGGATGTCTTGTTCGAAGTTGGACAAGACATTAGTAAGACCACACTTGGAATAATGAGTACAGTTCTGGTCACACTATTAAAGAAAGAATATTATTAAACTAGAAAGTGTGCAGGAAAGATTTACTAGGATGCTTGATGGATTGAGTTATAAGGAGAGGCTGGATAGAATGGGACTTGTTTCTTTGGAGCGTGGAGGCTGAGGGGTGACCTTATAGAGGTCTATTAAATAATGAGGGGCACAGATCAACTAGATAGTCAATATCTTTTCCCAAAGGTAGGGGAGTCTAAAACTAGAGGGCATAGGTTTAAGGTGAGAGATATGAAAGTGTCCAGACGGGCAATTTTTTTCACAGAGGGTGGTGAGTGTCTGGAGCAAGCTGCCAGAGGTAGTAGTAGAGGTGGGTACAATTTTGTCTTTTAGAATCACAGAACCCCTACAGTGCAGAAAGGAGCCCATCGAGTCTGCACCGACCATAATCCTACCCAGGCCCTACCCCACATCCCTACATATTTACCCACTAATCCCTCTAACTACGCATCTCAGGACACTAAGGGGCAATTTTAGCATGGTCAATCAACCTAACCTACACATCTTTGGACTGTGGGAGGAAACTGGAGCACCCAGAGGAAACCCATGCAGACACGAGGAGAATGTGCAAACTACATACAGACAGTGACCCAAGCTGGGAATCGAACCCAGGTCCCTGGAGTTGTGAAGCAGCAGTGCTAACCACTGTGCTACTGTGCCACCCCATCAGAGTGGACTTTTTAAAGGTGCTTTTTAAAAAGGATTTAGATAGTTACATGGGTACGAAGGGTATAGAGGGATATGGGCCAAGTGCAGGCAATTTGGATTAGCTTAGTGGTTTTAAAAAAAAGGGCTGCATGGAGAAGTTGGGCCGAAGGGCCTGTTTCCATGCTGTAAGACTCTATGACTCTAGGCTGAGGACCTAGGCTCTGGAATTCCATTCCTATACATCTCCATCTCTCTGCCTCACTTTCCTAATTTGAGATGCTCCATAAACCTTTTGGTCATCAGTTCTAATATCTCCTTACGTAGCTTGGTGACAAATTGGGGGGGCAGTTTTCCTGTCCTGTCCATCACAGGAACCATAGTCGGGGGGGTGGACAATGCAACGGTCCGTCGACCTCGGTCAGGATTTTCCAGTTTCAGGGCAAGTGCAGCTGGAAAATCCCACCCATGTTGTTTCACAATGTCCCTTGTGAAATGTCCTGAGATGTTACATTACAAGTTGTTGTTGATGAGACATTGACTTT
The DNA here is from genome assembly GCF_965287045.1 of Carcharhinus amblyrhynchos. Classification (NCBI taxonomy): domain Eukaryota; kingdom Metazoa; phylum Chordata; class Chondrichthyes; order Carcharhiniformes; family Carcharhinidae; genus Carcharhinus; species Carcharhinus amblyrhynchos. Next base: position 22,474,283 of record NC_137328.1, on the reverse strand, counting down.
CTTTTTTTTTGAATTCTATATTGGGTCAGTTTCTCCATATCCTTTCCATGGACATTACTGACAGTTATCAGCTGTTACCCTTTGATACTCTATTCTTTGTTCTATATCAACTGTTGACATTACTGATTTCACCAACTCTTTGAAACTCAAATAGAACTCCTCCTACATCCTCGCCATTTATGTCAAATTTTGCTTTCTCTCTCGTACCAACTCTTCTGGTCCCTACATTCCAACAGTGATGACATTTTAATGGCAATAAAAATTAGTATGAAAGATTTTGTAACATTGAGATCATGAAAGAGCTCATATAAATAGAATTCTTTCATCTTTCTTCCTCTGTTATCTTGTTTTTTTTTCTTTTCTCTCTTTTTAGAGGTCAAGCTTGTCTAAGTATTGAATATTGCTCTCTTACTTAGATTCTGCTACCATCTATCATACATTTCTGGATACGATATAAGAAAAACATTGTTGTCTGTTAATAACATCTCCCGCTGCAGCATGGAACACAACTCCTATTTCTGACCATTTTGATTTGTCTCACATCATTTAATTTCAAGTTGTGTGACTGATAGTAAATTATAGTAAAATGATGGAAGGGGAGATAAAAACTGCAATTTTTTTTCTGGATTTATGAGTTGCAAAACTTACTCTATAAGAAAGCTTTAAGTTATTTAAAATGTATTATTCCCAGACTCGGAATTAAGTAGAACTAAACCCACAGAAAGGCAGGTGTGGTCAATTTACAACTTTTTCCAATAAAATATAGGATGATGAGACATTGATGTCTTGTGTTAGCCTTAAGATCATACTTTAATGCATCGCCTTAAATTGGTTCGATTTTTTTTAAATGGAGGCAATGACTAAACAGGATTTACGTGGTCACTGTCCCTTTAAGAGCAACACAGCAGGGTAGGAGTCACCTGGCCTGGGTGACCAATCAGGCCAGGGGGAGGAGTTTTGTTAGGCAGAGGCATTCCAGACATGGCTATAGACATATTGATGCACTTGTAGATTCTTGTAAGTGTATTCTTTGAATTTCTAAAAGTGCATCATTATAGTTCAGGACCATCTTCTTGGTGCATTTATTAATGCATTGACATTTTGCCTGAATGAAAATGATGAACCTGGTATGTGCACTGTTTTTAGGCAGCCATTGGCTCCTGAAATTCAGTTTCCCATTATGTGCTGTTTGCAGAACCACATCCAAGAGGAAGGCAGTGGTAAGTTAAACCTTCTGCCACATGAACAAGGACAAAGAGGTCATAACAGAAGATTTGGCCAACTAATCTTCCGTTTCTTTTCTTCCAGTAGGAAAAGTGTGTCACCCCCTTCTCAGTACCACCTATTTGAGGATGATTTTGTTTTTGTATCGAATTGGGAAATGGAGAGAGAAGGAAAGGTATGTGGTTAGGATGAATGAGGGTGAAGTAACATTAACAAAATTGCACAATCTTAAAATGGGTGTAGGAACAGCAAGGCCTGGGATTTACAAAAACAAATCCTGGGAGGTGGCAGCACAATTGAGAAGACTGTTTGGCTTTATCGCAAGATGGATAAATACAGAATGAAGAAATAACAATAGAAAATGTCAGAAGTACCATGTCCAACAGCACTTGTAGAGAGAAACATGTTGTTTGTGAGCTACATTTTCCTGGCCCTAGGATGATTGGAGGTCAGGGGGTGGAGAAGGGAAATAAAGGGAAGCTATGTTTGGATGGTTTCCTGTTGCATTTCTGTTGTTGGGGAACTTTCCTGGGGCAGACAAGAACCTGAATTAGTTGCCCAATGAATTAAGATGAATAGTTGATTTGAGTGCCAGTGGAAGAATAGCAGCACCAGTGTATGAGAAGCCTACTAGTTTTGTGGAAGCAGTCTCTGTAATGTCTTAGCTACGTTAGGAGTTATGGGTTTTAAAAAAAAGAAAAATAAGTGGTTTTCACATGTAGATTCAGACTTAGAACGGCAGATTTATTCTGGGACCTCTTGCCTGTACAAAGTACCAACTGAATCTAAGACAGCAATACAGTGACATCAAATCATGGGATGGGAGGTAAGGGGGTGGAATAGGGAAATAAAGGGATGCCATGTTGGAGTGGCTCCCCATTACGTTCCCACAGTTGGGGAGTTATCCTGGGACAGACTGGAACCCGCTCTTACATCAATCACGCAACTATTTAATGATATAACATCCTTCCCACTTTATCTCTGTGCTCATGACAACAAACTACTATGATGTTGCATATCGGAACAACAGTACTTTCAACGCAGCACAACACACAGTAAATAATAAAGCCAATCAGAAGTTCAGCTATTCTTCTTTGGTTGCATTAAGCATTCTGGAATTTGGTTGCCTTTGACCCTAGAAGTGTAATTTCATACTTCAGTAGATACTACTACTCTTGGAACTAATTCAGCATTACTATATGGCACACTAGCTGAGACAATCATCAGACAACTCAAATTCAACTAATGTTTTTCATAGTCGTATTCACAACACCAGGGTCTAAGAAATTGGTACTTCCAAGATGATTCTGAGAAATCACTTCGAGATGACAACAATTGGTCTGTATGATATCGCTAAACAAGTTCATCTTTGATTTGAACTGTGTAAGAAATTGGACCTGTTTTTTTTCTAAAATTATATCTGCTACCCTTTTCTCTCATATGGCATAATTGCCCATTAACGTTCAATCTCCTTGCTGAAATGAATGTTGCTTTGCTCTCACTTCTCATCTTGCAATTTGAGATTGTTGTTGATGCTGTACTATCTCTGCAGTTTCCGGAGGTGATAATCAAATGTTGTTCTCTATTTCCTCCAGGACTGGTAAAGCAGGTAAACTTTAAGTAGTCGTGCGATTAGTGTTTCGTAAAGATGACAAAAGTTTATTCACATGACAACAAAACCTTGCTCTTTTGAAGCTTTTAAAGAATGTTTCAAGGATCGCATGAATCTTTCTGCTAATCCACTGGTTGATGGATGATAAGTTGTGGATATTACATGCTGAATACTATTTAATTTGAGATAATCCTTACACTCTTGTGAAGTAAACTGTGAACCATTATCACTAACCAATCTGTCGCGGTTTACCAAACCTTGCAAAAGTTTTGTCTACTTTTTCAATGATTTGTTCAGATGGATCTCACGATAACAACTACTGGCCACTTTGTATGAATCCGAATATGTAACCCTCAAAAGGACTGGCAAAATCTACATGCAATCATTGCCATGGCATTTTAGGTCACTTCCAAGGTTGTAAAGGAAACACAAGTGGTGTATTTCTTATTCATGCACAGGATTGACACTGTCCTACTTTTTATTCAATCTGAGCATCCAGACCCAGCAAACGAAAATAACTATGTGCTCATTCTTTCAACTGGACTACAGCAGGACAGTGTTTCTGAATGGAGGGCTGTGACAAGTGGTTTTCGTCAGGGATCAGTGCTGGGAGATTTGCTGTTTGTAATATATATAAATGATTTGGGGGAAAATGTAACTGGATTGATTAATAAGTTTGCAGACGACAGAAAGTTTGGATTTGTGGATAACAATGAGGACCATCAGAGGATACAGCAGGATCTAGATCAGTTGGAGACTTGGGCAGAGAGATGGCAGGTGGAGTTTAATCCAGACAAATGTGAGATAATGCATTTTGGAAGGTCTAATACTGATAGGAAATTACAGTAAATGGCAGAACCCTGAAGAGTATTGATAGGCAGAGGGATCTGGGTGTACAGGTATACAGGTCACTGGAAGTGGCAATGCAGGTGGAGAAGGAGTCAAGAAGGCATACAGCATGCTTGTCTTCATCGGCCGGAGTATTGAGTTTAAAAATTGGCAAGTCATGTTGCAGCTTTACCTTAACCTTAGTTATGCCACACTTGGAATATTGTGTTCAATTCTGGTTGCCACGCTACCAGAAGGATGTGGATGCTTTGGAGAGGGTACAAAAAAGATTTACTATGATGTTGCCTGGTATGGAGGGCATTAGCAATGAAGAGATGTTGGAGAAACTTGGTGTGTTCTCACTGGAGTGACGGAGGTCAAAGGGAGACCTGATAGAAATCTACAAGATTATAAGAGGCTCGGGCAGTGTGAATAGTCAGAAGCTTTTTTCCAGCGTGGAAGAGGGGGAGGGCATAGGTTTAAGGTGTGAGGGGCAAGGTTTAAAGCAGATGCATGAGGCAGATTTTTTACATAGTGATGGGTGCCTGGAACTCATTGCTGGGGGAAGTAGTGGAAGCAGATACAGTCGTGACTTTTAAGGAGCATCTTGACAAGTACATGAATAGGATGGGAATTGAGGGATATGGTCCCCGGAAGAGTAGGGGGTTTTAGTTAAGTAGGGCAGCGTGGTCAGTGCAGGCTTGGAGGGCCTTTTCTTTGTTCTTTGTTCTTCATGTAATTGCTCAAGAACTCTTGCAAGCAGACTAAGAGAAATTATCACTGAGATTCCCCACAATGGACACCCATTTTTGATGGCCAACTCAAGATTTCTTGACAGAAATGTTTGCAGATCAGGATGCATATCTACTATCATTCCTTTCAATACCATGTCCATTACCTAACCCTGAACTTGCAAACTTGTCACATGCAAATGAACCAGTGATGGCCTTGCATGCAATCGTACCACGCTCTCAAAGCCTGGAGCTGTGACCTGCTGTGCTTTGGGAATGCTCCTGCACCACTTGGCCATGGTGCACCGTGACTCAGCCATACTTTGGACACAGCCACCCATGGCAATAATTTCCTGCCTCAGGCTTTCCACTGTGGATGCCGCTCTTGCGATGTTGTCCTGGGGACCACACAGTTCTGGCAATATCTACTGCACCTGCAGTCTGTGGGACTTCTCCCAGCCGTCTCTCAGTTGCTGACACCCTGTCCCGAATTCCCTGGCTTTGTTGCTGCATTACCATCAACTTAGGAAGAATTAATCCCAGTGGTCCAGCACCTGGCTTGGGCCCAACTGATTCTTTGCCTCCAGGAGACTTCTGGGTGCCCAAAGCCTTGGATGTTCACCCCCCCAACCCCCACCTCACCCAATGTACATTAGCGGCTATATTGTGCACACCAGACAATGACCCAGAAGACTCACTGCTAACTTGTCCCACTGTGGTGATAGCACCTGTGCTCATGGATTGTGTGGTCGAAGGCTGTGTTGATTGAAGGTTGTGCTGGCCTCAGAGGATTCCTCCAAGGTTTCCTCAGAGCTGTCATGGAGCATCTCAGCAGGAGCAGCATGGGAAATGGGTGGCGATTACCAATGGGCACAGTGGTTAGCGCTGCTGCCTCATAGTGAAGGACTGGGTTCAATTCCTGACTTCGGTCACTGTGTGGAGTCTGCATGTTCTCCCTGTGTCTGCATGGACTTTCTCTGAGTGCTCTGATTTCCCTCACATTCTGAAAGGCGTGCTGTTTAGGTGCATTGGCCATGCTAAATCTTCTCTGTGTACCCCCGAACAGGCACCAGAATGTGGCAACTTGGGGTGGGTATTCACAGTAACTTCATTGCTATGTCAATGTAAGACTACTTGTGACACTAATGAATAAATGTGGGGTGGCTTGGTGGTACAGTGGTTAGCACTGCTGCCTTACAGTGCCAGGGACCCAGGTTCAATTCCTGGCTTTGGTTACTGTCTGTGCGGAGTCTGCACGTTCTCTCCGTGTCTGCATGGGTTTCCTCCAGGTGCTCTGGTTTTCTCCCACAGTCCAAAGATGTGTGAGCTAGGTGAATTGGCCCTGCTAAATTGCACCTCAGTGTCAGGGAGACTAGCTATGGTAAATGCATGGGGTTATGGAGATGAGACTTAACTAGGATTGTGGTTGGTGCAAACTCGATGGGCCAAATGGCCACCTCCTGCACTATGGATTTCTGTGATTCAATGAGATGCATTGGGGCTGCTTCCTGCAACAAAGAACACAAGGTTTGGCCCATGGAAGGGACAGGAATCTGGGCAGCATGTCACTTACTTAGGGTATGTCATATAAAAGAAAGATTTGTGGGTGCTCACTTCCTGATCTCTGACCTGACTGTCATTAACGGTCCTGTACTCTCCCCCCATCGTGTCAAGGGTTCTCCCCTTAAAAGGAGTGAGGATTCACTGGTCAGAGACTCCATCCACTGTTTTATGCCACTTTTAGCAGTTATGGGCCACCTTCTCCTATGGGGCCAGAAGGAGGGATTGCAAGCCTGATGGCTGGAAGGGGAGGGAGTCATGATGTGGAGATGCCGGTGTTGGACTGGGGTAAACACAGTAAGAAGTCTCACAACACCCCAGGTTAAAATCTAACAGGTCGTTTGCTACTAAATAAACCTATTGGACTTTAACCTGGTTGTGAGACTTTTTACAGGGTAGGGAGTGTTGGGGATGATATTGGTTGGGTGGGGTCTGTCAGGGCTGTGCCTCAGCAGGCAGGGGTTATGACGGGGTTTGGAAGAAGGTGCTAGGCGATCAGGTGCTGGAAGGCCACTGGGTGTCAGGGGTGGATAGGCATGGACGTGGCAGGTACAAAAGAGACTGATGCCAGGACAGGATGGAGACTACCCCTTCCTGCCCAAAAGAGGGCATTGAGTTTTTTTTCAGCATTGGCGACCAGTCCTCTGTGCCAGTACATGGGCACTGACTGCAGCAGCCACTGCCTCCCGTGCCTTGTTGCCAGTGGAACCCCTGGTTGACGGCTGTCCGAGGGGAAGATATTGCACGCCTCTCCTCCACAGCATCCGTTAGACGGCCCAGCTCTTCCTCATTAAATCTTGGAGCAATTCTTTTGGGTGCTATCTTCCTGGCCTGACTGCCTGTCTGCTTACATGCAGCTTTCTGTTGTTAACACCGTACAGCTGCAGACACCTTGGACAGGTCACGCCCGGAGGGCCCATTCTGGCGAGAATTGCATTGAGGCTCTTTTATTGCACTCAGTGCCATTAGATTGCACCTCACTGAAAACATTGGCACCCTTTACTCCCATTTTCCAATTCATTTGGTGCTTAATGGTTGAGTTTACTGGCTCATCATGCCTGTTGATCGATGTGGTGAACTGGTAACATCGAATGAACGGTGGTTTTTCATCTCTCGCAAAGTTATCAGCCCAGTTTTACTAGCAAAATCTGCTTGGCACCCATAAAGGACAGGGAGCCAATTTCAATATTCAGTAGGTAATTTACATGAAATGAATGGGGTCCTGGACTATATTGTCCAGGATCACTTATCCTCATATATTCACCAGTGGAAGTTCTATCAATGGGGGCTAGGCATGATGGTCTCGCCATATGACCGAAAGGCCACTAAAACCTCCTGGGTGGTCAGGGGCAGAGCCAGCCTGGCACTATGGCACTGAGCACCAGGCATTGATAAGGAGATAGGGCAGGAGTGGAGGAATTGGGGCCCGAAGGGATGGGATCTGAAGGAGCGGCCCCATCACGGTGGTGGGGCCATGACTAGGAGGCAGATCCGTTGGTGAGGGCAAGGGGGTCACTCTGCATCGGGGTGGGGGTGCTCATTGGTGGGAGTGCTGATGGGCCAGGACGGTGTATGGGAGGGGGAAGTGATGCTCAGCCAGTGTGGCGATTGGAGAGAATCAATGTCTGGGAGGGTGCAGTGTTGTGGGGGGGGAGATCGGGGGTGGGGTGCAATGTCTGGGGAGGAGTGACAGAAGGCCCCCCCCCACCCCCAAGCCTGGCATGAATAGACTCCGCCCACTATCCCTGCTGGCGAGAGTCACATTTGGGGTCTTTTTTTCCCAAGTGCCATACAATTGCAACTGAGAGCTTGCCCAAAAAAGCAACACAATTCTTCCCTGTTTTTACGCTCGTTCAGCACTTAGAATTTTTTTCATAAGATCACATCCTTGGAAATTCTTTGGGAAAATTCCACCCAATAATTCTGGCAATACTAAGGAAAGAAATGCTGCAAGACGTACATCCAAGTAGCCTTAATCTAGAAAGATGCAGGGAAAGAGCTTGAGATGCAATTTATTGACCTGGAATGGCAGCATAAATTGGGAAAATAATGATTGCATATGCAGTGTGCCAAAAATACTATAAATCACAAGCAAAAGAAGCACTTCAACCACACACTGTTCCAGAGAGGCCCTGGCAGAAAATTAGAGTGGACTTGTTCACATTTGATAACTGAGTACTGACTAGCAGTTGATTATTAATTTTTTGAATTTGTGTTGCTGAGAATGGACAATAAGAGCATCACTGGGATAATTTAAAATCCAATTTTGCTCGTGATAGCATATCTGAAATATTCGTCTCAAATCTTCAGAAACTGAGTTTCACAAATTTATATAGGTCTTGGAGTTTTGCCACATTATGTCAAATCCCATCCAAAACCGAATGGAATGGTGGAATGCACCGTGCAGACTTCAAAATACCTGTTCAGGAAGTCAAAGGGACCCCTACCTGATCCTGCTGGATTTCAGGAACATTCTATTAGAGGGCATTGGTTTATCTCCAGCACAGCTCCTGATGGGGAGAAGACTAAGAACTAAACTTCCAGCTTCACCCCAACGGCTATTTCTATAGTCAGTGAGCTACAGCGTACAGGAAGGACCTGCTTAAACTGAGACAGCAGAATCAGGAGGGGGGTTTGGGAGCCTGACCTCTGAACTGAACGTGGGAGAGACCGTGAGGATTCAGCAAGAAAGGATGTGAAATCCAGTTGCGATCACAGGAGGACCAAAGTCTTACACAGTGCAGACTCCAGATGGACAACAGTCCAGAAGAAGCTGGAAATTCCTACGGAAAATAAATGAAATGATTTGAACCAGAAAGTATAGTTGAAGATCAAAAACTAGATTCTATCATTGAAGCAACAGATAACCTGACAAAGTGTGGGAGCTGAAATCTATCTGTAGTGAAAGTGACACAGAGCTGGAGCAGGCCCCTTGTCCTTCACAATTATCCCTGTCATCATTCAAAACATCCAGTGGAAGTGTTGTGAATAGATTACAGAGATGAGTAAAAGACAAAACAGACTGATCAAATCAGAGTGCAAAGAACTAGATAAGAGACACTGGGCAGGATTTTCTGGCCGTACTTCCTGGCCGAGGTCAACAGACCTTTGTGTGGTCCACCCCCCCCACCCCGCCTACAATTCCCATGGTGTACTTGAGTACATCAACTATATAACTCATAGTCTATTTGTTCCAACAGAAAATAGTCTGAAGTGTTTTTGTTTTGAAAAAGGGGGAATGTCATCATATTGGAGTGATTGTGGTAGTGGATTCCAGCATTAGATATAATACAATACACTGAGCACTTCATGGAGTCAGCACATGTAAATACAAGTTGAAAGTAGGCTGGACATGCCCTGCATTGTGTGTACATATTCTATTCTGAATAAAGTTAGTTTACAGTAATGATATTGATCATCCTGCAGCCTATGAACATGACACACACCATCTGGAAGTTCCTCTCCTAGACCTAGAAGTTTATCTCCATTCCTTCACTGCTGTTAGGTCAAAATCCTGGAATTCTCTTCCCAGCAGCACTGTGGGTGTACCTATACTACATGCACTGCAATGGTTCAAGAAGGCAGCTCACTTCTCAAAGGCAGTTAAAAATGGGGACCAAATACTGGCCTAACCAGTGATGCTCATGCCCCATTTAATGAACAAAAAAATGAAGGTTAAAAGGAGACTTTTTTGGGAAACATTTTCAAAATCGTGAATAGCTTTTTGGAGTAAATAAGGAGAAACTGCTTTCAGCGGCAGAGTGGACACAGATTTAAGATGATTGGTAAAAGAATCAGCAGGAACATTTCCTGATGTTGTATTCAGGAATACACTGCCCAAAAGAAAGCAAACAGCATCAATAGTAACTTTCAACAAAAAAATTGGATAAACAGTAGAGAAAAAAGAAAATTACAGGGCCAAAAGGCCTCTTTCTCTACTATATAGTTAAAATTGCACAACACAGTGCACTAGAATATGCATAACCAATTTGTGTATGCTTTTGTTTCATTATTGTTTTATAAGTTGATTTGGTGCATAATATCTTTTAATAGGCATACACAAACAGATACTCCATCTTTCATGACCTTTCTTCATACGTTTTGGGGGACAATGTGAATTGAATGCGTGGCATTTGTTGGCACTTTATTGGCATTGTGATCAAGATATTCAATAAAGTTGACATCTCTTTATTCTTGGTCTGTGATGCCAAAAGCCGTTTTCGGCAATTAATTTTAAATTTATTTAAATGCATGAAAATGGGAAGAAACGTATTTAACAGTTTCTTCCTCACCTACACCCCCCCGGCTCCCGCTTCTGTTAGTTAAGGTCTGACGTTTTGAGTTTTGTTTGCAATCTGACATCTGAGCTGAAAGTTGACTGTTTTATGGGTGTGTAGCAGCAAATGTCTCCCACATCCAACTTGGCAAAATATACCCAGCTGTAGCAAAACTGGAAGAAAAGATTTTGGAAAGTGTCATCCTTAATCAGATTATATGAGAAGGGAACTCTGCACAGTAGCCTGAAATCACAGCAGCTTTGCCAGGAACTGTATGACAAACAATAAACCCTCAGCAGATGGCGCAGAACTAATTAACCATATGCTTATGTAACCCTTTTGAATCTGTGATAGACTTTGTTGAGAATGGTCGGTTCTTTTTTGTTAATTTCTTCACTCCTCGGTTTTTAACTAGCCGGTTGCGTGAAGAGAGTAAACTTCCCTTTCGAACAAAAACAAGATAACGTTAGTTTTGTGCAATCCGCTGAGGGCAAGCATTTTTAAAATGACTTGCGAAGACACAATTTTGTCTGTTGGGTCATAAATATCATAAAAACCAAACGACCTTTTGGGAATAATATGGAATGTTTCTCCTTTTGTTCCAAATTATGTGGCTTGGTTAGCTGGATTTTGCCAGGTTGTAGGCAAGTTGTGGCATGACGATGTTGAAGTCGAATAATGCCACACAGAAATAGTGTGTGAAAAGTAAATACAGCGGAATTAACACACAGCTTATTTTGGCTCTTTCCTTCCTCCCAATGGTGGCTGGGGAATATTCTGGCAGACTTTGTTCTTGGAATGGTGTACAATTGTCTGATCCAAAGATGACTGCCAAACTGACAGCAATAGCAGTTCCCCACTAGATCAAGTGCTACATCTGCTGCCGTACCAGTTTTTTTTTAAAGCAATTTAAATTTCCTCCTCAGATTTCTCTCCTCTGTTGAAAGTGCTGACTCTTCCTAGAGTGTCACTCTGCCGATGCCAGCAGTTTGTTGTGTGAGAGGCCAGGAAGTGTTGGCAGGTTGCTTTGCCTGTAAAGGGCATCGTAGTGAACACCCATTCTGTTTTCACCAGACCCTACACCACTCATTTGGAGGCAGAGAGTTATTGCATGGTTACCTGGAGGGGAAACCAACGCAAATTTTCTTTGCTTTGCTTGGAGCTGCTAAGGCCAATTTTAAGAATTCTGATGGAGATGAAGTAACTCAACACACACTTATGATCTTTATCTATTACTTCCACTACAGGTGTTGCATTTACACACTGATATGGCAGGAACGCTATGTAATTTATATATTAAGGTTTAGCAGCAGCAGCCCTGGAACACTGAAATTGCAGCTAGAATTCTCTACAGAGGTAGGAACTCAACCGTCTGGATGGAAATTTGGGCAGACCTGCCTTCACAAGGCCCAAAGGTCCTGCATGGGCAAGAGGTGTCACAGTGGAGCAGTGGTTAGCACTGCTGCCAGAGACCTGGATTCAATTCTGGCCTTGGGTGACTGTCCATGTGTTCTCCCCATGTCTGGGTGGATTTCCTTCGGGCACTCCATATTTCTCCCACAGTCCAAAGATATGTAGTTGAGATGGATTGGCCGCACTAAATTGTCTCTTTGTGTTGCAGGACGTGTTGGTTAGAGGGGATTAACAGGGTAAATATGTGGGGCTATAGGGATAGAGACTGGGTGGAATACTCCAACGGAGAGTTGATGCAAACTTACTGGGCTGAATAGCCTGCTTCTGCACTGTGCAGTTTCTGTGATGCTATGGCCGAGTGTTACGGCTGGTTAGTTGTTACATTGCTCAGATTGTGGCCTCTGCCACCATTTTAGGGAGGAAGACAAACTGAGAAGACTGAGCTCTGACACCAGCACCGAGTAGTGCTCACTGCTGGGACTGCAGCAATCTCCTGAGGTAAGTAACATGGGCTGTATCGCGAGGTTAGTGGGACAGTGGGGCTTTGATTTATCCAAGGCCTAGCAGGGCACCTCACACCTACACTGTTGCAGGTAAATTACAGCTGATGTGATTAGCCGACTAACCCTGCACTCCACATCCTACCACACGATTTTCACCAGGGTGTGAGGAGGGGGGGAGGGATGTTAAATTCCAGTCTGTGTGGCGTAATGACCAGGTGAGTAGGGTCGAACCGACTCCCCTCTACTCAGCCTCCTTGGTTACTCACAACCAAGGTTTATCTTTGTTTTTCACAAGGATGTGCCTTTTCCAAATCGGAATGTCTTTAAGCTGTAAATAATAAGGAACTATTCCAAGAAAGAGCAGATTTATTAACCACTAAACCCAAGAAAAAAGAATAAAAAGGCAGCGTTGGTCAAAGTAAAATAAGGGTAATGTATATTTATTAGTCACAAGTAGGCTTACATTCACACCGCAATGAAGTTACTGTGAAAATCCCCTACTTGCCACACTCCATCACCTGTTCAGATACACTGAAGGAGAATTTAGCATGGCCGATCCACCAAACCTGCACATCTTTGGCAAGAGGAAACCGGAAACACCTGGAAGAAACCCATGCAGAAACTGGGAGAACATGCATACTCCAAAGAGGTAGCCACCTGAAGCTGGAATTGAACCTGGATACCTGGTGTTGTGGGGCAGCACTGCTAACCAGTGTGCCACCCCAGATGGGCCTCTGAATGATAGGAAATGTCTCTCTCTTCTCTCCCCTGAGTGACTGACTTTCACTCCTATCTTGGAAGGTGACCTTGTATTTTAAAAATTTGCTCTGTCTCATTTCAAATTGCCAAGTTTCGAGTCAATTGAAAGTTTAAATCACATTTTGGAAAAGTGGCGGGACAGCTACCCATTATAACCTCAGGCCCTTTCTGTCGGTCAATAAGGTAGGGTGTCGTGTTAATCTTAAACCAATGTCTTTAAAATGAATTGCAGCATAAATTATCAAATGTGATTCCATTGGATATTGTTATGCATTGTATAATGTTTTGAAGTTTTCAATTTCCTGGGCCTACTGCTAAATATTGCCAAACTTGCCTATCTGGTCCAAGGTGTAGCTGCCTGCTGACACCTCAACACCTCCAATTCACTGAGCTGAGAATATAGGCTTTTTTTGTTTAACATATGCAAACATCTAAGCATGTATTGATCTGTAGTTGCATATGTATATCATGGATACCTAATCCATCAGATTCCAGGACGTGTTCTAAATTTTCGGCTTTCATTCAGAACATACAAAATTTCCTGTTTTCTGCTAATATTCGCTTTATTTTTTCCATGTAAGTTCTTCAATTTGTAAAAAAGAAAGCAAAATGTATCTGGTTACTAATTAATATGATGCGTTAGGCTGTCACTGCACATTACGATTCATCGACCCCAGCAGGAGATTGTCCTTTTGCTGTTTGGGTGGTCATGATGTCTCGCATGGCTGAATAACTCCAAAAACAATCTCTGTCCTATGCTGTCGGTACAAATAGAATAGAATCTCTACGTGCAGAAGGGGGCCATCGAGCCTGCGCCAACAGCAATCCCACCCAACTTCACGTATTTACTTTAGCTAGTCCCCTGACACTAAGGGGCAACTTTGCATAACCAATCAATCTAACCTGCACAGCTTTGGAGCATGGGAGGAAACCGGAGCACCTGGAGAAAACCCAAGCAGACATGGGGAGAACATGCAAACTTCACACAGACACTGACCCGAAGCTGGAGTTGAACCCAGGTCTTTGGTGCTGTGAGGCAGCAGTATAAAATGTTTAAACCTCGCACACTTTTTTGGAAAAATAAAACTAATTTTCCACTCTGTGGACCAAATATTTCATTTGTTAGTCTATATTGCCATTTATTGATCACCTGTTCACCTGTGTCTGCAATAATCTGACACAATGGCATGAGTTTTCCCTTTCATTTTAAAATACTTAGGAATATTTAGGAATAAAATCGGTTGCATCCATTCTAAAAGCTGACAGATGGCTAGAGATGACTGAATTACAAATGTGTTTGCGATGACTCATAGGTTTTGGGTGTCTGCCACTCGTGCACATACTGGCCCCAAACTAACTTGAGGAAAGCACAGATGTTAGTAACTCTGCCAGCCTGCCACTGTCCTTTAGGTTGCTAAGTTCTCTAGTCTTCAGCTGTCTGACTGTTACCATCTCTTATAGATTGATGTTAATCTTTTTAAATTGATGGGCACTTTTGATTAGAGTATGTGATCCACATTTAAAACCATCCCTTTGTTCTTCATTTAAAAGGAATTATTTCAAGGATTATAAACTTAGCTTTGAAGGGGAAAAAAAAGGCAGCTTTTTTTTATCTTGAACAGGCAGCATTTAGCACAATATTTCCAGTCAGTGTAACAATGGAGTCCTTATCCACGTTGAGCTGCTGGCAAGCTTAAAATGATAACCTGAGTAATAGAGGTAGGAAGACGTCCTTGTCTGAATGGAAATAAAGAACAATTCAATGGAGAAGTGAGCAGGAGGCTTACACTTAAACCTGCCTGTGACCCTGACTGACAGGTATTCAGCTCTGGGCCACTAAAAGAACAAGCTGCAGTGGCAATGGCATTCATTACCCAGCCCAGAGAATGTTCACTTCGCTAGAAGGCTCCGATTGTTTCACGAGGAACGCTTTTCCTCCCCTTCCCCCACTACTCAGTTATTTAAGCTTTCCTTACATGGCCAGGTGGAGGAGATTTGGTTGTTGCAGAGTAACTCGGAGACAATATCCCTTTTGTATTTCACGCATAACTCAAATTTAATAACGAGGCTCAGCCTTCAGCATTTACCAATGCCGTTTAACCCTTTCCTTTTATAATCTCACTTCAGAATAACTGTGAAAGAACTGATTCACAGTATTCAGATGAACAATTACAGGATGTGGCTCAGCCAGCACTTATTGCTCATTCCTAATTGCCCTTGTGAAGGTGGTGGTGAGCTACCAATTGCACTGCTGTAACCCCATGATGTGGCTACACCTACAGTATTATTAGGTAGGGAGTTCCAGGATTTTGACCCAGTGAGAGTGAAGTGATAGCGATAGATTTCCAAGTCAGGGTGAGTGACTTGGAGGGGAACTTCCAGGTGCTGGTATTCTGATGTGTCTGCTGCCCCTGTCCTTCTAGATGGCAGTGGTCATGAGTTTGGAAACAGCTGGCGAAGGAGCCTTGGTGAGCTCCTGCAGTAGATGGTACACATGGATCTGCTATTCATCAGTAGTGGAGGGAATACATGTTTGCGGAAAGGGTTTCATTCAAGCAGGCTGCTTTGTCCTGGATGATAGTGAGTTTTTTGACTGTTGTTGGAGTTGCATTCATTCAGGCAAGTGGGGAGTACCCCATTGCATTCCTGACTTGTGCCTTGTATATGGTGGACAGGCTTTGGGGAGTGAGGAGGTTAGGTATTCTTTGCAGAATTCCCAGCCTCTGAGCTGTTCTTATAACTCAAATATTGATGTAGCTAGTTCAGTTCAGCTTCTGATCAATGGCAACAGTGAACAGGATAGTAGGAAACTTCAGGAGGACATAGGCAGTCTTGTTACATGATGAATACACACTGGATGCAATTTCATAGAGTTAAACATAAAGTGATGTACTTTGAAGAAACTGCATGGAATGGGACTACAATCCAAAAAATGCTATCCTGAGAGTGGATCAAAAGGCCTGGAAATTGCATTTTTACAAATCTTTGAAGGTGGCAAGACAAGTTGATAAGGCAGCCAAGAAATTGTATTTTTGTTTGTTCATTCCCAGGACGGATGTCACGAGCTAGGTCAATATTTATTGCCTAGACTTAACTGCCTTTGGGAAGGTGATGATGAACTGCTTTCTTGAACTGCTACTGTCCAAGTACTGTAGGCACAACCACAGTGCTGTTAGAGACGGAGTCCCAAGATTTCTGTGACAGCGAAGGAAGGGCGGTGTAGTTTCAAATCAGAATGGTATGTGGCTTGGAGGGAAAGTAGAGGTATTCCAATGCTGCTCTTGTCCTTCGAGGTGGTACAGGTCATGGGTTTGAGTTGGCATGTTTGGATTTGTAAATAGTGACATTGAATACAAAAATAAGGAACTCATGCTAAACCTTCACAATTCACTGAGATTGTGCTGGACATCCATCCTGACAAAGAAAAAGCAGAAACTTACTCCTTATGATCATTCACAATATATGAAAGTGCTTTCATTTTGTAGTCTCATATTGGGTTTCATATGATACACACACACACACAAATATATTTGATCTCAACTTTTGACATTTATGATATCACCTGAATTCCTTGTGAGATTGTTCTATCTTGCCTCCTATTTACTATTGTTAAATTTTGCATCTTCTCAAAAAAGATAAAGAATGGAATGAAAACTGAATATAGAAGTTCAGAGGTGAAGTGAAAAAACACAAGAGAAGCAAAGAGGAAGTATGAGAAAAGACTGGCAGCCAACACAAAAGGGAATCTCAAAGTCTTCTATAGGCATACAAATAGTAAAAGGGTATGAAAGGAATAGGGCCGATTAGAGATCTAAGAGGGAATTTACGCACAGAGATATAGACCGAAACAGAGCTATTAAATACTTTGCATCTGTCTTTACCAAGGGTCAAGATACTACCCAGGCCACGGAATTCAGACACGAGAAGGATTTAAAATTAATAAGGAGTTGTTACTGGATAGGCTATATACTTCCTGTTGTTAAAAAACCAGGACCAGATGAGATGCATCCAGTGATACCAAGGGATGTGAAAGTGGAAATTGCAGAGGCACTGGCAGTAATTTTCCAGTCTTCCTGAGACTAAAGGGTGGTGCTGGAGGACAGGAGAATTGCAAACATTACATCCTTGTTCAAAAAAGAGCAAGCCCAGCAACAACCAGCTAAACAGTTTAACTTAGGTAGTGGGGAAATTTCTAGAAATAAAATTCATAGTCACATAGACAAATACAGATTAATTAAGGAAAGCCAACATGGATTTCATTAAAAAAATGCTTAACTAACTTGTTGGAGTTTTTTGAAGAGTTAACAGGAAGGGCCAATGAGGGTAATGTTGTTGATGTGGTGTGCACAGACTTCCAAAAGACATTTGATACAGTGTCACACAACAGACTTGTGATAAATATTGTAGCTCATTGGATAAGAGGGAAAGTAGCAACATGATACAAAATTGGCTGAGTGAAGGAAACAGCGAGTAGTGGGTAATGGGGATGTTTTTCAGACTGGAGGAAATTTTGTAGTGGAATTCCCCAGGGGTTAGTGTTGAGACTCTTGCTTTTCCTGATACATAATGGTGACCTAACCTTGGAGTACAAGCAAAGTATCAACATTTGCAGATGATACGAAACTTGGAAGCATTGTAAACTGTGAACAGGATAGTGTAGAACTTCTAAACTAAAACTTGTAACTTCTATGTCTAAAGGAGATAGACAGGTAGGTGGAATGGGTGGACAGGTGGCAGATGATGTTCAATGCAGGGGAATGTCAAGTTATTAATTTTGGAAGGAATAACATAAAAAGACAATATAAAATAAAACACAACTCTGAAACGTGTTTTGGAACAGAGGGACCTGTGTGTATATGTGCATTGAAGGTGGCAGGTCAGGTTAAGAGAGTGGTTAATAAAGCAAACTGTATCCTAAACTTTATTAATATGGACATGGAGTACAAGGAGATTACGTTGAATTTATTTGAATTTGACACTGGTTGGGCTTTAGTCAGTGTGCGTGTGTGCATGTGCACAGTTCTGGGAGCTACATTTTGGGAAGAAAATGAGAGCATTGGAATACAGAAAAGATTCATGAGAATATCTCCAGGGATGAGGAGCTTCAATTATAAAGATAGTTTGGAAAAGTTGGAACACATTCCTTTAGAGAAAGGAAGGCTGAGGACATTTGATAGAGATGTTCAAAATCACGAGGAGTTGGACAGAGTTGCCCTCAGGGTGATTGTGGCACACAATAACTTTCAGTAATTGTTTCCAGGGGCCATGTATTTCATGTGTGGCATTTAGTTGTGCCTTGAAGATGAGTAACCATAACATGGTAGAATTTTTCCTCAAGGTGGAGAGTAACATAGTTGATTCTGAGATTAGGGTCCTGAATCTCAATAAAAGAAACTATGATGATATGAAGCGTGAGTCAGCAATGAAAGATTGGGATAATGAGGCAATGGCAAACATTCCAGGAGCAAAAGGATGAATCTGTAACAATTGTTTATTCCTGTCCGGCACAAAGATAAAATGGGAAAGGTAGCCAAACCTTGTATTGGATCTAAGGGAGAGACATACAATTTGGCCACGAGAAACAACAGATCTGAAGATTGGGGGCATTTTAGAATTCAGCAAAACGATTAATTAAGAAGGGTAAAATAGAGTACAAGAGTAAGATTGCAGGGAACATAAAAATTGACTGTAAAAGTTTCTATAGACATGTGAAGAGAAAAAGATTGGTGAAAACAAATGTAGGTCCCTAACTGTCAAAAACGGGGGAATTTATAATGGGGGGGCAAAGAAGTGGCTGAACATCCAAAGACATACTTTGGTTCTGTCTTCACAAAGGACAACACAAATAAGATACCAGAAATGCTGAGGAACATAGATTTTAGTGAGTAGGTGGAACTGAAGGAAATCAGAATTAGTAGAGTAGTGGTGTTGAGGAAACTGATGGGATGGAAGGCCAATAAATCCCGTCCCAGAATATTTAAGGAAGTGGCCCAAGAAATAGTGAATGCACTGTTCATCACCTTCCAACCCTGGGCCTGGCTTCATTACATTTATTAAGGTGAAACTCAATTTGGCAAACACACTATAAACTGATTTAAACATTCTGGAAAAGTTGCACTTGACACAAAAGCAGTACAGACTGGGTATGTGGTTCTTAGCTATTATTTCCAAGCCTTTGTTGTTCTAACTTAATTTCCACACCTTTGGTACTCTTTTTGCTGGTATATCATTCCTACATCAGCCTTTTGTAACAGAATGCTGGAAATGCACCATAGGGTAGTAAACATTTTAAAGAGCTAGATGGATGAATGTTTCAGTTGGAACCCTTCACTTGTAATTGTTTCCCTTCAAATTTCCAGCATTTGTATTGTGTATTTATGTTCACTCTTCTTCCATGATGTGAAATTCCCATTCATTTCACAATGAAAGATAGAATTTCTTATTTAAGGTATCCTGTATACCTGCAGCTTACAAAGTAGCTCAAGGCTAGTGGCTTCAACGGGAAGGGACATCAGTGGAAACGCTGTAGGACACTCTCGCAAAAGAATGTATGGTGGGCCTGGTGATGTGGTACTCGTTTCAACAGGGGGGGCTGCTACTTTTATAAGTGATTGACACGCAATTGTGCTGTAACGTTTACAGATGATCAAGGTCTGATATTAAAGCAGGCTGTTCTTGATATATTTTCAACCTCAACTCCATTGATGGATTCCACACAAGTGCAGTACATTAAAGCAGTTGAAGGACTCTCCTTGAAGGCCAGTGCTAAATATAGGAATCTTCATGCCTCAAGTCAAAATTGTGCAGGGTTCAATGGGGGAAAACTGGAAATTAAAATGACACAATTTTTATTGGTTTTTCTTAAATTAAACTATTTCTAGCAGATTTCTGTTCCATGTCACTGCAGCCTGGTATTTCAGGAACAAAATAATTAGAAACTTTATTTTCAGCTCATGCAACTTAAAGCTCAACACAACTTCCATGGCCAGCTAGAGGGAACTGCAAAGCAATGAAACTTTATCTTATCTGTCAGATTTGCGAGCGCTGTCAAGGAAACGGGGTCAAGTTCTATGAGTGAGGGAACCTGCAGCTGCAGTCCTTGGGTACTGGCTCAGTTCCAAGATGATGATCCACTAAGGGGACAGCTACACCACCCTTTCCTGCTGCATCATTTCTATTTTGGTGTAGCTTACTGATTATGGGCTTGCTCTGTCTTTTCCTTTGGCACACAAATCGAAATGCATAACTTTTCTTCTGGGACATTCTTGGAGCTGTTAACATTAGCACTAAGCATTTAATTAGAAATAAAAGCTGCAATAATAAATCACCCCATGATTCCCTTTAATAGACATGTCCACATAAGGTTGAATGAGTTAGCTTAGGTGTGGGTTGTGAATGCAGGTGGAGGCTGCAAGGCCTATTCCAGACACACAATATGCAAATTATTCTGCATAAAGGAAAGGATAAATGACTTGTGTATGTCAGGACAAATCTTAATAAATCCCAGCCAAATAGGATGCCCATCAAGTGAGAGGCATTCATGCAAGAATATATTATGATCTTCAACAATCCATTATATTTTGAGAGATGTGCAGAAGATGATATGCAATGTTAATAAAAGTGCTAGCAAAATTAAAACTCATGGGATTAAATGCAGCATGGATGCTAAATCAACTAAGGGAGAGAAAGTAGAGTGGAGCATTGAATGATTCTCTTTTGGATTGGAGGATGATTTCCCTAGGTGTCAATATTAGGACCACTACACTTTTGAATGCATATTCATGCAGTACTGTCCGTGTGGAGTTTGCATGTTCTCCCCATGTCTGTGTGGATGCTTAGGTTTCCCCTTACAGCCCAACAATGTGCAATTTAGGCGGATTGGCCATGCTAAATATGTCCTTAGTGTCCAAAGATATGTAGGTGAGGTACATATGTGGTATTAGAGGGATGGGGAGGGGGGTGGGGCTGGATGAGATGCTGGTTTTAACAGTTGGTGCAGACTCCATGGGCCAAATGGCCCCCTTCTGCACTATACGGATTCTGTGTTTTTATGGTTCTAAGTAGGGTTCAGTTTATAGGGTGTTCATAGAATCATAGAATCACTACAATGCAGAAGGTGGCCATTCAGCCCATCGAGCCTGCACCAACTACAATCCCATCCAGTTATTTTCAAAGTTTGCAAATGAAAGTCAGCATTGCAGTAAACTATGGTGTTGATAATACCAGGAGGACATAGACATTGAGATAATAGGCAGATAAATAAATATGAAGTGATACATTTTGTTAGGAAAAAATGAGTGTTGTATATTTTACATCTTACAGCCAGGCAGAAATGAAAATAATTTCTATGTTATAGGATTTCTTCACAGTAAATGTAAATGTTTCAGATCTCTACTCCATGCTTCTATCTCTAGCCTCCAGCTCTTTCTACAGCTTTTCTCTGAGTCCATACTCAGACTTAACCAGTCAAGTACAGCAAGTGCAAATGATAATCAGACTGACATAATCAAACACATACAATTGAACACTATATGGTGAGGTGGTAATATAAATACTACAATTTTTAAGGGGTGCAGGGACTGAGAGACCTGGAAGGGAAAGAAAATACAGACCTGGGGATATCCTGTTGAATTAGGATGCAAAAAGAAAAATATAGGGCCTTTGGCCTTATCAGTAGAGGCAAACAGCAAAGAAGTTATGCTGAAGCTTTGTAAAGCATTTAATGAGACCTTAGCTGGAGTATTGTACACCATCCCTGAGGAAGAACGTAAGGCCTTTAAGTGGGTTCAGAAGCTGTTGGAGCCATTTATGTTCAAGAGGGAGCTGGACGTGGCCCTTGTGGCTAAAGGGATCAAGGGGTATGGAGCAAAAATGGGAGTGGGATACAGAAAGTGTATGATCAGCTATGATCATATTGAATGGTGGTGTAGGCTCAAAGGGCCGAATGGCCTATCTCTGCACTGCACCTATTTTCTGTGTTTGTAATATTTTCACTGTAAGATGAAGACTGAGGGGAGACTTGATAGAGGTCTACAAAATTATGAGAGGCATATGCAAGGTGGCTAGCCAGAGGTTTTTTCCAAGGTGGATGTGTCGATTACAAGGAGGTTCAGGTTCAAGATGAGAGGGGGAAAGTTTAAGGAAGATATGTGGGAAAAGCTCTCGTGCAGAATGGTGAGTGCCTGGAACGTGCGGCCAGACGAGGTGGTGGAAGCAGGCACATTAGGAACATTTAAGAGGTATCTGGATGGGTACATGAATAGAGGGATATGGTCTGAGTGAGGGCAGAAGGTTTTGTTAGGGAACCATGATTGGCACTGGCTTGAAGAGCCAGAAGGCCTGTTCCCGTGCTGTACTTTTTTTTGTTCTCTTTCTCCTTTGACAACCAAATGACGCAGATTAATGGGATTGGCAGAAGTATCACAATAAAACATGAAGAAACATTTTTATAAAGCATGGGAGCAACCCGTGGCACCTCTCTTCATTTGCCCTCTCCTTTAGGAGTGTCATTTTAGTCATGGTGGGAAACAAGCTCTGTGGACTGAAACCAGCAGAATCTGGGAACTCTGCACAATGGCAAAAGGTAACAAAATGTCTCAAAGTCCACATTCAAAACCTTGAGGAACTGCATGAGGCCAACAGGAATAGGTCGTGGGGGAGGCGGTTTAGAACGGAGTTGAGGAGGAACTTCTTCACTCAAAGGGTGGTGAATCTCTGGAATTCTCTGCCCGTTGAAGTGGTGGAGGCTGCCTCGCTAAATATTTTTAAGAAGCGGGTTGATGGGTTTTTGATAAGAGAAGGGATTAAGGGTTATGGGGAGAGGGCGGGAAAGTGGAACTGAGCCACGACAGATCAGCCATGATCTTATTGAATGGCGGGGCAGGCTTGAAGGGCTAGATGGCCTACTCCTGCTCCTATTTCTTATGTTCTTATGTTCTTATGTTTAGCACTCAAATCTTCTCCATTCAGTGAAATCAAGGCTGATCTGCAACATAATTCCATCTCCCTTGGATAGATAAAAAATTTCTATCACTTTCAAATTTACACTTTATGATCTACTATCACATGCCATTTATAGGAAAAAGCTGCAAACTTCTGTTAATCTTTGTGTAAAAAGCATTTTCTAATTTTCCTCCTGAAAGGTCTGGTTCTAATTTATAACAATGCCCTTGGTTCCAGATTCACCCTCAAACAGAAATAGTTTCCCTATATCTACTCAACCTGTCTGGTTTACTATCTTAAAAACTTTAACAAATCACCCCTTAATCTTCTAAATGGGATTAAAACCTTAGTGTGATCCTTTCCTGTAATTTAACCCTTGCTCATAGGGACAGAATGTATAAGTAACTGACCACAGAGTGGCAATGGTGGAAGTCCTACCTCATCTACAGACACTTATAGCAGAACAGGAAAGAGGGAACGATGGAATCCTCCACATACTGTTTAAGAAGTCAGTGGTGTTTTGTTGTGTGGTAGGGGTTTAGACAGGATTGTACACTAAAGTGATCAGCTCACTTCAACAGCCAAGAAAAAGGACTCAAAAGATTGCTACACAGTGGGTTACTTAACCAGTTAGTGGAGCTTTATTAAATAGGGTGTTGCTTGCTTACAGTCCAGGGTGGAAGAGAGGGAAAATCTCCCAAATGCCTCTGATGTCACCATGCAATAATGTGACACTACACAGAGATACATTAGTTTGCAATATGTAACATCCCTCCCAATCCCTCTGCCAATCATGGTGGAAGAATGATAAAGCACAGTTCTAATTTGTTTTATGCCATGCTTTTTGACCTAATCCACTTATTCTCTTGATGTAAACTGAGTTCCGTTATTGCGAATTAATTGCTCCAGGTTTCCAAATCATGCAAATGCTTTGTCCAGTTGTTCGATTATCTTTTCAATAGTTGTCAGCTTCATCATCATGATTTTGGGCCATTTGGAATGTGTGTCCATTTGGATGAAAAACATATATATCCCTCAATTGGTCCAGTGAAGTCAATATGAACTCTTTGCCACGGATGTCTTGCCTAATACTATGGGTAAAGTGGTTGAAAAGATGGAGTACTTTGTATCCTAGCACAAGACGGAAACTGTCTGCTTTTTCTTCAATCTGTGAGTCTAGTCCTGGTCACATTGGCACAGTAATTAGCACTGCTTCCTCAGTGCCAGGGGCCCAGGTTCGATTCTTGGCTTTGGTCATTGTCTATGTGAAGTTTGCACATTCTCCCCATGTCTGGGTCGGTTTCCTCCCCCGTTCCAAAAGACGTGCTGGTTAGGTGCATCAGCCATGCTAAATTCTCTGTCAGTGTACCCGAACAGGCGCTGGAGTATGGCAACTAGGGGAATTTCACAGTAACTTCATTGCAGTATTAATGTAAGCCTTACTTGTGACTAATAGATAAACTTTAACTTCATGAAGTTGATCCAGTATTCAATTCAGCGAGCATGGAGGAATAATCACTCTAATTCCCCAAAGCAGTGCTCCATCTTGTACCATTACCTTGAGTTCCCTTGTTCATTGGGGCTCGAACTCCAGATTCCTCCTTGGCTTATTGAGTGTTATTCCTCTCAAGATCATATCCATGACCTTCCCTATCACTGGACCTGACCTTGTGCATCTTTGCACTTGGGAGATTGCAATAGATACACTATCAGCCTGAGAAAAGTACAAGATGTTAACATAGTTCTCCTGTGATTCAGCTGTGTCCCAAACTGAGAAACCTAATAGAGTATCGGTGTTCATGTAATGCTCAGATCGTCTTTATTTTTTTAAGAATCTCTGTTATGTGTTCTTTCTATTAACTAGTTGGTTAGTTGCTTGCCAATTTACTTTGATTTTGTTTAATGACTCTCTTCCAGCAAGTGCAGGAAAATTTCCTTTCAACACATGTAAATGGCTGTTTTGTCCATTTGCTTCAGTTCACACCACGATACAACCCTTCACTGGAACCACCTCTTCTGTGCAAGTTCTTTGAATTATATTAGCTAGTTTTAGTGGTATGTTCTGGAGTTTCTGTTGATACAAACTTTCAGGTAAAAGAGATATTGCAGCCTTCATATCTCCTTCCATTTTAATTTGGTTCCCATTCAGTTTTGGATAGAACCTAAATCTCTATGTATGGTCTTGCATCAATAATACACCGCGTTTTAATTCCTCAATCTCCATCAACATCATACTGAATTTTACCATCCGCCCCCCCCCGCCACGGGAATCGTAGCAGCCAGAACATGGACCATGCAAAGATCCATTGATTTGGGTGGGATTTTCTGATCTGAGAGTGAGCGCAGCCAGAAGATCCTACCCGTTCTGTCTTTGGTTATTCTATAGACTTTTTTTGTAGACTTGTGTGCATCCTTGCGTTTACCCATCTTCAAGGTTTGAGGATCCTGTCTGGTCCAACAACCTGTGTTATGTTACTTTTCTTGCCACAATTATGACATTTGTTTTCTCTACACCAACATTCCTGTGGAGAATGCCCCACCTAGGCACACTATGACATGCTTACATGTTGAGAGATGTTCTTTTCTTGGTATTCATCCAGTGGTGGGTGATACATTAGTGAGTCTGGAATATCCCGTCCCAGGCTCGCTAATGAAATGGAAATGTCAGTTTCCATATTGTAATCAGCCTCGTGCTGTTTCCTGGCATGAGAGTAATTACGCCATAAAAAATGACCCAGGAAAATCCCTCCAGCTGACGTTTACCGGCTCTATGTGCTACTTGAGCAACGTGGCAGGCTGGGAAAATCGCACCTGTAGCTTTTTTGAAAAGAGTTACGATATTGCCATGTCCGTACAGCTGTGACAACAGTTTGGCCGTCTGTATTTGAGTCAATAATTGCTCCTTTTCTGCATTTCTGCGCCATTTTTGACAACATGAGAGGAGGTACACCCTTTGCTGTTGTGGTATCAATAAACTTAGCCAATCAAGAATCTTCGGGCTATTGCACGTTTCTCCCTTTCAAACACCACATTGAACACGTTCATATTGTGATTGCTTTTTGATAAGTGTTCACATATTCTGAGACTTAATTATATCTGGCACATTATTCGTGACTAAATCTTAATTTGGCATGCCTCTTTGTGCTATGCAATATATCTGCAGAAAACTATTCCAGATGTGCTCAGGGTATTCATTGGCCAGGATTCACCTAGAGAGAAACTGAGTACCCAACAAGCAGGGAAACGGGAGGTTTTCCCGCCTGCTTTTTTGGGCCTGCTTACCTGAACGAACCTCCAGCACTCTGTGCTTCACCAATTCCACAGGGAGATTCACACTGGAAAGGGTTGGGGGTGGGGGGATTTGGGTGGGGGGTGGGGTAGGTGCAGGACCTCATCCCACTGGGAAAGCAGAGTGGGCCACTGTGCGTGCATCAATCTGCCAATCAGCGCATGCGCACTGGGCCCCTCCCCCTTTTGCTGGCCTCCCCCTCCCAACCCCCAATCGCCAGCCTTTCAGACAACCCTGCCCCCTCCTCCCCTATTGCCGACCTTGCCAACCTTCTGCCGCCCCCTCCTCCCCCCAAACCCACCCTGAATGCTGGCCTTTCTGACCAACCTCCACCCCCCCCCCCCACCTTCTCCAATTGCTGGCCTATCAGATCTCCCGTGGCCAGTCCCAATCTGCCCTCCCCCCAACGGCCAGCCCCAGTGCCTGGTGGACAGTGCCAGGATGCAAGGCTGGCACTGCCCAAGGGGCAGACTCTGCCTCTAAACTTTGGGGGGGACCTCAATGGCCTCTGCACCCACCAGCAGGTTGAGCACGCCTGTATCCCATTGGTGAAGAGCAGTTGTAAACCACACTGGTGGGAACTTCTCCTGGCACGGAGGAAGACACTAGTGGGTCTAGAGATCCCATCCCAGGCCCAGTAATCATATTGAAATGCCAATGTCAATACGCTAATCAACCCCACAACAGAAAAATCCTCCCTACCTTTTCTCTACGTTTCTTAGTAGACCTGGAATATTTGATTCCCAGTTGTGAATGACTTGCTGTGTGATGTTTTTGTTCAAGTTACATAACAAGAAGCTAATCATGCAATCAGTTTTATGATTAGTAAGTGTTTCACTCATTCATCAAGCTGCTTGTACTGTCACAATGATGTGATGTGTGGTATTAATCTTTAATTTCACCAACTAATCAAATGTAAATATTGAACTGCTTCGAAAGGACTTTGAGACAGCAAGCAAAGACATTGTCTTGAGATGGTTGCCATGGGTTAGTGGATGTCTGGTACCACAAGTTGGCCAGTTTCTGGAAGATTTCAGTAGAGATTACAATTAACACGTGTCAAAACCACCTCCTGTTGATGTCAAGAATTACTTCAAAGATTTGCTGAAACTGTCCTGGTCCTCACCATTTCCATTCTTTATAAAGTTGTCTTTCAATCAGAGACAGAGGTGGCAATGTTGTGACCATGTCTTGCCCATCATTTGGTGACACGAGGTGGTAAGATTGGGAGAGAGGTGAAAAATTAGGTTCACGTACAGCTTTTTGACTCCCCTGATCTCCCCGGCACTGGTTTGCTGGTAAAATCGGGTGCGAAGCCAATTTCAATATTAATGACATTAATTACATGTCATTTCTGAGTCCTGGACACCATCACCCAGGGTCATTTGGACTTACCCTCCCCCCCCACCCCCACGCCCCCCCATCGGTCCTCACTGGCAGGAATCACATTTGGTCCACCAGCGGAGATTGGACGTGATGGCCTCACTGAAGTGATCAGGTAGGGGGAGGGCATTGAAACCCCCTGGGTTGTTGGGGGAAGAGCTGTTCAGGGCTGGGCAGTGCCCATGAGGCAGTGTCAGTCTGTGGTGCTCACCTGGCACCCTGGCAGTGTCCACTGGACACTAGGGCACCGTAATTATGTCAGGGGCAGTGCAAATGAAGTGTGGCCTGAGTGATGGTGGGGCAGTGGTAGGGGAGACCAGGGGGAAGCTCCATGGGAGGGTGGGTAAGGGAAGAGTGGAACTCTGCTGATGGGGGTGATCATTTGGCACCTAGGCTGGAATTTTATGAAAAAAAAATTCTAATTGCTGAACAAGCAGTGCCAGGGTGCCTGATGGGCACTGCTAGACTGGCACTGCCCAGGGATACTGGCCCTTCCCCAACCACCGAGGAGAACTTCAATGGCCTCTGGTCCTACCAACAGGTTTGTCACATCTGGCCCCTGTTGATGGGGACCATACATAATTCTCTTACCTCGACCGGTCAGGGGATAAGTGCAAGTAGGTGATAGCTTCCAGAACTCACTATTAACATTACAATAATGTCAAAGATATTTAAATTGGCTTCACACCCTGTCTGAGCACGAAGCCTATTCTATTGGCAAATCAGTGCTGGTAAGATTATGAGAGACAAAAAAAACAGATGTGAACCCATTTTTCACCTCTTACCCTATCTTACTGGCTCACCTCACACTGATCAACCAGTGGAACAAGCCAGTAAGATCGCGGCTTTCAAATTTTTTTGTAAGATCACACCCAGAATGGTGAGTTCTTCCTATTTTATCAAGATGGAGATTGAATCATCCATGAGTTAATGGCTGGTACATTGAAAAAACTATTCACCTAGGTCTGTCCAAACGTAAGCTAAGCAATTACTTTCTGAAGTCACTGTGGGGGATAGTCATCATGTGATCTGAATAATTACCATTTTGCTAAAAATGAGCGTAGGAGATTTACAAAATGGAGCAGAAATGGCATCTCTCTCTCTCAAGTTCAATATCCTGGGCAAAATTCTCCCAGAAAAATTCTAAGTGTCAAATTCGCGTGAAAACTGGAGTAATTCACATTGTTTTTTCAGAGGGAATGGAGAAAAGAATCTCCTACACTTTGTGCACTACAGAGGCCATCAGTGTGGACATCATAATGTTTCAGGGAATGGGGCTGAAATCAGCACACTGGGCCACTGCGCATACACTGATCTGTCAGTGTCGAGATTGGCGCATGCACAGTGGCCCCACGCTGCTGGCCTCCTGATTGCTGGTCAGCCCTGCTACCCCCGTAATGACAGCTCTCCATGCCACTGTGGCCCGATCGCTGATTCCCGATCACTGCAATCACGTCCTTCCAACCAGAACTGCGCTCAGTATTCCATCTGTGGTCTAACCATTATTTTATAAAGTTGTATCAAGATCTCCCTGCTCCTACGCCCCACTAATGTTGGCTTTCATTACAAGAGGATCTGAATACAGAAGCAAGGATTTTTTACTGCAGGGCCTTTGTGAGACCACATCTGGAATAGTGTGTGCCGTTTTGGCCTCCTTGCCTAAAAAAAGAGACATACTTGCCAGAGAAGGAATGCAAAGACACCAGACTGATTCCTGGGCTAACAGGATTGAGGGATGAGGAGAGGTTGGATTGACTGAGCATGTGTTGGGATTTAGAAGAAAGAAAGGATCTAACTAAAACTTTTAAAATTATGACAGCTGGACAGACTAGATGCAGGAATGTTGTTTCCTCGGACTAGGGGCACAGTTTTAGGAGACAGGATAGGCCATTTAGGAAAGAGATGAGGAGAAAGCTCTTTACTCAGATTGGTGAATTCTCTACCACAAAAGGCTGTGGAGGCCAAGCCACTGAATATATTTAAGAAGGAAATCAATAGATTTCTAGACGCTGAGTGTCATGGGGTATGGGGGAGAGCGCTGGAGTATGGTGTTGAGATAAAAAATCAGCCATGGTCATATTGAATGGTGGAGCAGGCTCAAAGTTCCAAATGGCCTACTCTTGCTCCTATTTTCTAGGTTTCTATGGGCAGGATTTTCTGCCCTCCCTTAATTGTGAGATTTGCAACTTGTTGAAATGACTGTTGCTTTGCCTTCAAGTTTCATCTAGCAACTTGAGATTATTCTTGAAGCTCTCTATCTCTGAAGTTTTTTGGGGTGATAACAAATTAAACATAGTTTGCAACTTTTTCTTTGAGTTGCAAGAGTCGTGTTTCTATAAGATGCAAAAAGCCATTCACGATATGATAACAGACCTTGCTCTTTTGAAGTTTTTAAAGACTGTTTCCAGAGTTGTCTGATTCTTTCAGCTAATCATAAGAACATAAGAACATAAGAAATAGGAGCAGGAGTAGGCCATCCAGCCCTTCGAGCCTGCCCCGCCATTCAATAAGATCATGGCTGATCTGTTGTGGCTCAGTTCCACTTTCCCGCCCTCTCCCCATAACCCTTAATCCCCTCTCCTATCAAAAACCCATCAACCCACGTCTTAAAAATATTTAGCGAGGCAGCCTCCACCACTTCAACGGGCAGAGAATTCCAGAGATTCACCACCCTTTGAGTGAAGAAGTTCCTCCTCAACTCTGTTCTAAACCGCCCCCCTTTTATCTTGAGGCTGTGCCCCCTAGTCCTATTGTCTTTTTTGAGCGGGAAGAGTCTTTCCACCTCTATCCTATCCATCCCATTCATCATCTTATACGTCTCAATGAGATCTCCTCTCATTCTTCTAAACTCTAACGAGTACAAGCCCAGTTTATTCAGCCTCTCCTCATAGCTCAACCCCCTCAACTCCGGTATCAGCCTAGTAAGCCTCCTCTGCACTCCCTCCAAGGCCAAAATATCTTTGCGCAGGTGCGGCGCCCAAAAATGCACACAGTACTCCAGTTGCGGCCTCACCAATGCCCTATACAGCTGCAGCAAGACCTCCCTACTTTTATATTCAATCCCCCTCGCTATGAAGGCCAGCATCCCATTCGCCTTCCTGACCACCTGCTGCACCTGCAAGCTGGGTTTTTGCGACTCATGCACAAGGACCCCGAGGTCCCTCTGCACCGTCGCCTGCTGCAGTTTTTCGCCCCGTAAGTAATAGTCCTTCCTACCATTTTTCCTACCAAAGTGGACCACCTCACACTTGCCAACATTAAATTCCATTTGCCATTTCCTGGCCCATTCGCCCAGCCTATCTAGATCCTTCTGCAGACTCTCCACACCCTCCGCACAATTTGCCGTTCCCCCAATCTTGGTATCATCAGCAAATTTCGACACTCTACACTCGGTTCCCTCCTCCAGATCATCTATATAAATGGTAAAAAGCTGAGGCCCCAGCACCGACCCCTGGGGCACTCCACTAGTCACCATCCGCCAATCCGAATAGCACCCGTTGACCCCCACTCTCTGCCTCCTATTTGACAACCAATCCTCTATCCACGCTAACACCCTACCCCCAACTCCATGTCCCTCGACCTTCTGCAATAACCTCTTGTGAGGCACTTTGTCAAACGCCTTCTGAAAATCTAGAAAGACCACATCCACCGGCTCTCCTCTATCCACCACCCTAGACACATCCTCATAGAACTCCAGTAAATTTGTCAGACACGACTTCCCTTTAATGAAACCGTGCTGCGTCTGCTCTATCAAGCAATTCCCTTCAAGATGCCTTGCAATTTCCTCCTTAATGACAGATTCTAACGTTTTACCTACCACAGACGTTAAACTAACCGGCCTATAATTCCCCGCCTTTTGCCTGGCACCCTTCTTAAACAACGGCGTAACATTAGCCGTTTTCCAATCATCCGGCACTTCCCCGGAATCCAGCGACGTCTGGAAAATAACCACCAAGGCATCCACTATCACCTCCGCCATTTCTTTCAGAACCCTCGGATGCATTCCATCCGGTCCTGGGGACTTGTCCACAATCAGCCCCTCCAGTCTGTCAAGCACCGCCTTTCTAGTAACAGTAATGTCATTAAGACCCTCCAGTCCTACCACCTTTCTATCGCTAACACCCGGCAAATTATTCACGTCCTCCTCCGTGAAGACAGAAACAAAAAAGTTATTCAATACCTTAGCCATATCCCCATCCCCTACCACTAGGTCCCCTTTCTCATCCTCTAAATGACCAACATTCACCCTAGCCAGCCTCTTCCTTTTTATATATTTATAAAAACTCTTGCTATCCTTTTTTATATTAAGCGCTAGCCCAGCTTCATAGTTTCTCCTACCCTTCCTTATCAACTTCTTTGTCAATCTTTGTTGACATTTAAACCTCTCCCAATCCTCTTCTCGCCCACTACTCTTAGCTACTCTAAATTCCTCCGCTTTTAGTTTAACACTTTCCTTCACCTCCTTCGTTATCCACGGCTTATTACCTCTCCTCCTACTATCCTTTTTGACCATCGGAATAAATTTCCGTTGAGCACCAAGAAAGATCTCCTTAAAGATCCTCCACTGCTCCTCAACAGACCCTCCCTCCAACACGCTCTCCCAGTCCACATTCGCCAATTCTTCTCTCATCCTACCGTATTTCCCTCTATTCAAACAAAGGACGTGTGTCCGGGAACCCACTTTCTCCTCCTCCATCTGCACCAGAAACTCCACCATACAATGATCACTCTCCCCAAGAGGATCCTTCACCACAAGGTCCCTAATTCTACCCGCTTCATTACATAGCACCAGATCCAAGATAGCTTGCTCCCTCGTCGGCTCCAACACACACTGTTCGAGGAAACTATCCCAGCAGCATTCCAAGAACTCTTCCTCGAGCCCCCCACGTCCAACATGGGTCGACCAATCAATATGCAGATTGAAATCCCCCATAACTACGGCCGTCCCATTCCTGCACGCCGCACTTATTTGCGCGTTAACAGCCCGCCCCATCTCCAGATCATTATTCGGGGGCCTATAGATGACACCCACCAGCGTCTTCCTCCCTTTGCTGTTCCTAATCTCCACCCACAACGATTCCACCCTCTGCTCCTTGGCTCCAATATCATCCCTTGCTACCACCGTGATGCTATCCTTAATCAGCAGAGCTACGCTCCCCCCTTTTTCCTCCTGTCTATCCTTCCTAAACACTTGATAGCCCTGTACATTCAGCTCCCAGTCCCTGTCACCCTGCAGCCACGTCTCTGTAATGGCAACCAGATCGTATCCATTTGTGTCGATCTGCGCCATCAGCTCATCCACTTTATTCCGAATGCTTCGTGCATTCATTGATTGATGCATGATAAGGTGACGGGGATGGGGTGGTGGTGTGGCAAGGTGGCACAGTGGTCAGCCCTGCTGCCACAGAACGCTAGGCATTTGAGTTTGTTTCCAGCACTGGGTGATTCTCTGTGTGGCATTTGTACGTTCACCCTCTGTGTGGGTTTCCTTCGGGTGCTCCTGTTTTCTCCCACAGTCCAATGATGTACAGGTTAGCTCGATTAGCCATGCTAAATTGCCCCTAGTGTGCAAAGATGTGTAGGCAGCTGGATTAGCGTGGTAAATACGTAGGATTACGTGAATATGGCCTAGGTAAGGTGCTCTATTAATGAGTAGGTGCAGACTTAATGGGCCAATGGTCTCCTTCTGCACTGTCAAGATTCTATATGCTGGACCAATTACTATAAGATAATGCTCAAACTCTTGCGAAGTAAATTATGAACAATTATCACTAACCTTGTATTCTTTCTCACAGTCTGTTTTCCAATCCCATGACTGTTTCACACATAGTTAATTATGCTGTGGCTCTGATTATTGTAGCAAGTTAGGAAAAAAATTACCGTAATAATTCACTAATTCTAGAAAGGATCTCAATTGTGTCACATTCGTCAGATGTGGCACTTCTAAAATAGCATCCATTTTCTCAATAGTGCGGATGCTGGAATCTGAAACAATAACAGAATCGACAGGCTCTGACAAAGGCTTATCTAGATTTGAACATTGGCTCTATTCTCTTTCCAGACATGCTGTCAGACCTGCTGTGATTTTCCAGCATTTCCTGCTTTTGTTTGGTCCATTTTCTTAGGTAGATTACATAATCTTTTACAATCAATAATGTGTCACAAATTCTGTATCCAATCCTTTCCTTCTCCCCTTTGTACTCCATGAATGGTTTTTTTGTCCGGAGAGTGTGCAAGTAATAATACTTTTCACTGTATCCCAGTGCTTGTGACAATAATAAATCAAATCTAATCCATATTATTCATTGTACCCTCTAAATCAAATATCATCGTAACATTGTACACAAGAGAGACCACTTAAAATCTTATCTATTGATCTTTCGAATAGGACTGGTATAGATGTTATTCCAAAAAGCAATCTTTTATGATTAATAAAAAGACCTATTTTGAGTAATAATAGTAAGCAGTGATTGTATTTCAGCCGTGACATTCATCAGTAAAAATGTTTGTAAAAGATCAACCTTGCTGAATTTCTGCCCACCTGATAATCCAGCAAACAAATCTTCAATTAAAGGAAGTGGATATTGATCAGCACACAGCACTGGATTTATCACTGTTTTAAAATGATCACAAATACAAACTGAAACATTCCCAGTCACTCATTGTAACCAGCTCTAACACACCAGTGTTAACAAGTTGTACTAATTCTTCTTTGACCTTGGGACAAATTTCATAAGGCACTGCTCTTGCTCAGCAACTTTTTCATTGACTACTAGGTTTTATCTTGAGTTTCACTTGAATTCCCTTAATTCAGCCAAGTATCTCTTTAAAGAAAACTGTATTTATCCAGTTTTTCTCAGTACAGTCAACATCAACCAATCTGATGATAGCACTCCAGTTAAATTTTAATCTTTTTCAACCATGATCACTCGAATAGAACTGGAAAATTACGATGGAGTACAAGTAGAGGCAACTCTGCTATTTGTCCACTGAACTCTACATTTACTGTGACATAACCTTTTAATGGTATGATCTCTTCCATTTAAGTCCTTAGCATCACATCAGGAAAGGAAGATACTTCAACCTCTGCTGGTATATAGTCTCAGGAATTAAAGATACAGCAGCAGTATCAATTTCTATCCTAATATTTTGTTCACTTAACTTTGCAATCACCCAGAATCTATGTGATTCATCCTTTATGGACAAAATGTTCAGCTGGAGTTCTTCATCATATTTTTGGAAATTCTTCTCTCCATAGTTGTAATTCTATTTTTCTATGTTGTAAATTCTTAATGTAGAATGCAACTTGTTCTTCTGCTTCTTAAAGGTATCCAGATTCTTCTTCTGAATATTCTTCTCAAGGGAAACCCAACAAGCATTTGCAATATGAGCCATTTTGCCACATTGCATTGATTATCCTTGCTCCAGCGTTCACTCACCGAGTAGCCATCTGTAACATGTTTTTGCTGTTTTGTCTCCTTATGGGCAGTTCCCAACTTGTGGATCTTAATTCTTGCACCAAATTGTGAAGTCTTTTCAGCAGCAAGTTCCATCAACCTCGTAATTTCTACTGTTTTTTTTTTAGCTCAAAGCATGTTCAGTAAGCAATCTTCTTTGGAAAGCCTCATTTTAGAGACTGCAGTCTAGACAATCTTGAAGAATATCTTCTAAGTATTCGCTAGACTCACAATGTTGTGCCAGCCTTTTTAAGGTTGCCACAAATTGAGCAGTTTCATGATGATCAGTGGCTCTGGAGAATAATACTCTTTAGGGTTATTGTCAAGTCACTGTCAGTTTTGGTTCTTGGCTTTGTTGGATCAACCAAGCTCCAGAGAAAATTGAAAGTTTTACTTCCTATCGTACTGAGAAAAGCTGGTACAATCAGCATGAGTGGCATGGTGGCACAGTGGGGTTCGCACTTCTGCCTCACAGCTCCAGAGACCTGGGTTTGATTCCCAGTTTGGGTCACTGACTGTGTGGAGTCTGAATGTTCTCCTGTATCGTGTGGGTTTCTTCGGGTGCTCCCACAGTTCAAAGATGTGCGGGTTAAGTGCATTGACTATGTTAACTTGCCCCTTAGAGTTCCGGGATGTGTAGGTTAGAGGGATTAGCAGGGCAAATATGTAGGGTTATGGGGATAAGGCCTAGGGTGGGATTATTGATGGTGCAGACTTGATGGGCCGAATGGCTTCCTTCTGCACTATAGAGTTTCTATGATTCTATGATACAGCTTATCTGTAATGTTATTCACTTGTAGCAAGTACTGAAAACTGCCTAGGAGTACCATGAATAATGTCTTCTTTGAATGGATTTTAATTGACCCACCATTCCTCTAGCAGGCACTAGTGACCTCATCACCAATGTAATGTACTATGTTAGGATTAGCTTTAACAGGAAAAAAAGTGGTTTGCACAGGTAGATTTAAACTGATGATAACAGATTTATCAGAGCAGCTTTTGCCTGTACAGGGTACAAACTGGAAGTAAAGCAGCAGTCTCTGCAAACACTTCAATTATGTCACCATCGAATCATGTGATCAATTCTTAAAGAAACCTTGCAACTCTTTCAAATATATAGCAGGGAATAACTGTCCCCTACTGCATTCTTCATGGCAACACCTCAACCATATACCAACCAATCAGCAGGATTTTTGTCATGCAGTATAAATTGTTGTTCCCTTTTAAGTTTGTTAATCATGCCTTTGTCCTGATGAGTACAAGATTAAAAGCTTTGATAGCATGTTCCTTTTTCCAGCAATATTCAAGTTCTGTACTGCCAATCATCCTTATAGTCATATGCATATATATACACACACATCCACAATTCCACATCACTCCCTACCTCACTGCAGTCAGCATATCAAAGCAACAAGACATCATCCCACAGCACATGGTGAGCTCTTAACTCCAAAGATTTGTGTCTAAAAGTATAATTATTTCAGTCTTCTAGGAACAATCATTGTTGACAGTGTGTGTTAAACATACAGGTGTGACCTTACAACCTCGTCCCACCCGACTTTAAGTGAGGCAGGGTGGTAAAATCAGGGGGGAGGTAAAAAATCAGGTTCGCGCCTGGTTTTTCTACCTTGCCTGATCATTCTGGCACTATTTTGCTGGTGAAATATTAATGATATGATTAACATGTCATTAACAAGTCCCGAACGCCATCGTCTGGGCTCACTTATTTTACTACTTCACCGGCTGAGGTCCTCCCCAGTGAGAGTCTCATATGTTGCCAACCAACAGAGACTAGACATGATTGCCTAGCTGGGGGGATTGAAGGCCATTAAAGCCAGGTGGTCAGGGGCAGACAGGCAGTGTCCAGGGGGGCAATGCCAACCTGGAACTGCCCCGTGGCACTCAGTCACTACCCACCAGGCACCCTGGCAGTGCCTACCGGGCACCATAACTGTGCCGGGGCAGTATCAAGGGGTGGAACCATACTGGGGTGGAAACAAGGAGGGAGCGCTGCAGAGATGGGAGGGAGGGACCTTTGCCAGGGTGAAAGAGTAGGGGAACTCTGCCATTAGTGGGGGGGCAATTGGTGGGGGTGAAGGAAATTCTGCAGAAGGGTTGATAATCAGGGAGGGAGGTAACTCTTGGGGGGCAATCAGCATGGGTTGGAAATGTCTGTGGGAGGGCGCCTGATATCCATGCAGGGGTGGGGAGTCCCAGTGCCCATCAGAGTGTGGGGGTGGGTGGCAGGAGATCTCCCTGGGTGGCTGTACAATTCTGCCACTCGAGCCCAGCAGCCAGTTTCACCAGCAAGCTCAGGCTCCACACTCAGCACCCTCCCCCCTCCCCCCCACATGACAACTGGCGAGAATCGCATCCTGGCATTTTTTTGCATTAAGTGCCATAAGATAGCATTTTTAAACTCTCCCAAAAAAACCGAACCTGAAACTCTCCCGTTTTCTCACTCGTTCGGCACTTAGAATTTTTTTCCGTAAAATTCCGACTGTACCATTAGATTCATTACAGTCAAATGTGATACACTTAATGAAGATTTTCTTCAATGACCATATCATCTCAATTAACAGAAAATGGTGTTGGATTGAAAGGCTTATCTTTCTCTCACTAAGTTAACCTTTAGAAAGTATATAGAAAGTCTGCTGGATGCGTGCTCCTGCTTTCATCATTGGTGCTACTGTGTGTCAGGCAAGTGCAAAAATATGAAGGATGACCGATCTCCAAGCTGTATGAATTATAATGCAGTTTCTGTAGTCAATCGGTCACTCATCAAAACGGCAAGTTATTTCAGTCAGATCGCACAAACAGAATCACCTGTTATGGATGGATAAAGTTCTTGCCCTCTGTATGAAATCATATTGAACTTCCTGTTTTTTTTTCCAATAGCAGCCTCGCCATATTAATGTATTCTCACTTATTCCTTTTCCCTTTCCGTAAAGACAAGTGCAGAACATTAAACAGATGGTACTTTTTGTGATCCACAGTTGAGTTAAAACATGAGGTGTTTGTTCAGAATCTCAGTGCAGAAAGATTGTTGTTTTTAGAGGACTGCATTGCAATCTATCATTTCATTTGTTCTTATTTTGCCAATGAAACAAAAGTTTTGGACATTTTTATTTTCTGCAGCAAAAATAGAGGTTGGTGGATAGACTTTCTCTCTACTTTGTAATATAGTCCTTTTTTTCACAATTACTTTCAAAGTAGTCAAATAATATTTTTTGATTTTTCAACTAAAATTTTTTGAACTTTTACATATTGTACTTTATCCAGATAGCGGGAATTAACTGCATACTTAGATAATTCTTCTTTAGAATTTTAATGTGCAGACGACTTAGAAAACCTGCATTGTTTACACGTTGCACATTTCACTTTCAGTGATCTACATTGAGTCCACTGTTCCACGCCAACATCTTATTAATATTAGCAGGCACCCTGCTGCCTGCTGTTGGGCCATCACTGAGAAATTAACTCTTACAATGTCATTCCTGCTTTTTTATTTGTTTGTTCTGTTGCCATGGGGAAACTTTAGCCACGGATAGCGGGAGAAGCAAAAAAAAAGTTCATTAGCAAAGTCAGAGTTAAAAGCAACCCCTCAGCTTAATTGGCCTGTGTTCACGTTGCTTCAGTGAAAGCTGAGACTGAAAGAACCTGACTGTTAAGCTTGAATGCCTGCAAAATAAGACATTATAAATTAAGGGCTGAGCACTGCCTGTGTTCTTCTGGGATTAACGGGAGTCTGCTCACTGGTTGCGAAGGTTTGACTCCTGCTCCTATTCTGGGGAAAGCCATGGAAGAGTTGAATGCTCGTAAGCAATTGGACTCAGATTAACGCACGTATATATAAAAATTCAACTTTCAAAGAGTACAAGAGCAAGCTGTTTATGAGAAATGACAACTTTAGCCATGCACACAGACACATATGCACATACTTACACACAAAATAAGTCTTGCTTTGTCTCTGTACATACGGGTATCCAGAAACATAGTTCAGTTCAAAAGTGCAATAAAATCTTTCTGCAGATATGATGAGTAGCTACATTGTTGCTTCCACCTCATTTTAACTTTTATGCAAACCAGTTCCATCTGTCACCTCAAAGTATGAAGTTAGTAGCCTTTGGCAAAGCAATGTTGAATCCAGCTGCAGCCACTACCTGTGTGTTCTGAGCTGAGTGTATGCTATGTCATCTGACCCATGTCCCGCCAGTGTCACAGAAACTCCTATTTATTTGTGAAGGGATATTAATCCCAGGCAATTAAAGACTCGCTTTGCCATATCGCCTGGATCTCGCAACACATCTAACAATAAACAAAAGACAAGCATGCAAACAAATGCGGGCAGTTTGTCTTGAAATCCAGTGAGCCACCCACTCACGAGAGTTTAAGTCCTCGTGCACACAAAAAACTATTGCCAGCTTTCCCACCCACCCACCGCAACACCCCCCCCCACCCTTCATTGCTACCCCACCACTACCTCAAAAAGTCAGACCTTTGTCATTATATCTGAGAGTTTGTGATATTGGTAGTGAGGAAGCTTTTCCCATGATGCAGCCTGATAAGGATTGGCCTACATGTGGCCCAGCATGCCACTGCTGATATTTCCTTGATTAGGTGTCTTATCTTCCACAAGCTGCATCAGATGAAGGCTGCTGACAACGTAATGGCTGGGAAAGCATCGGACGGCTCCATAAAATGGCAGCTGTGTTATGACATGTCAGCCAGGACCTGGTGGATGGTGAGTTGGCAACGATGAGATTTTTTTTTGTAAAAAGTGTTTCGCCACCCCACCCCCTCCCCACTGTAACAATTGTTGTCAGTCGAAAAGCAGAAGTACACAATTTCTAACTTAGAGCTATGATTCCGTAACGACTTCCCTAAACCACTCGTGGAGCCAGAGCACTACAAGGCTTTGTTTTGTCTCGTGCAGAGGCGCAGGACCTTTTTTTTTTGAAAGGAGCAGGAAAGGCATTAGCTTTCTTTGGAAAAAAATTGCAAATTAAACTGTTCGCTCCAAATTCGCTTGTGCAAATGAGGAGTGGTACTGACTCAAATCAGATCCAAAGTGGCAGAACACTTTTGATTAATTGCTCCCAAGTTGTTTGGCTCATTTTTGGGTCAATATTCTTCCTGCGATTTTTCTTTGAGTGCTGTCTTCCAACAACCACCCCCCCCCCCCCCACATCCCTCCAACTCTCTCTCTCTTTTGCGCTCTCTCTCCTCTGTGTCTCGTTCTCAAACTACTATTCAATGAATTTTACTGAAACTGTGCTGTACAGCCACTCATTCTGTATTCCATCATGCAGCCCCCACGCTTCAACTAATTTAATGTGCTTTCCTTTATAATGAGAATGGTATTCAAGCCATCGCTAATTAATATGCTGTTTGGCCTCATTATTTATTTGTTAATGAGGCCATGCATATTCAGCCTGGGTGTCTTTGTTGCTGCAGGGCAGCTTTAATTGTTTTGAGCTCACATAACCCCCAAACAAAGTCCCATATTTGAGAAGAAAAAGCAAGTTGAATTTTAACAATGGTCAATCGGAGCAAAACTTTTCTTCCTCGCACAAGCAATATGTTACATTTTCTGCATGTTCTCATTTGTAACACAGACAATAGTCCCTTGTATACTCACTCTGATTGTGAATGAAGACCTTCTGTTGGCTGACATTCCGTTATGAATATTAATTTCACTCTTAGGCTTGCTTTGTCCAAAGGAGTAATTTTCCAATTCCTTCTCATTGCAATTGCTTGTTTGCCTCGATAATTATTATGCTTACTGCATCGCCTGTTTTTTCACAATTAATAATGTGTTGAGACAATGGGAACTTTATCTCTGTCCATCGGGTAAGAAGAGAACAAATGGGCTGTGCAACCAAGTGCCTATAGGTGGAATGCATCTCTCTGACTGTTATCTTCCTACATTGTTCTAGCAAAGATTGGTCTTGTTTTACTAAAATGCTGTTCGGGGATCATGGAATTTTGGAGCATATGTGTTTATGGGTCTTTGACTCAATCTTTTTCTGTTTTGTCGTGCACGTTGGTTAAGTGTGTAAAAGTATAAAAAATATAGAGCGGAGAATTTAACTGCCTGTTGCTAGTTGAAGTGCTGGAAGGAATTATTACCGTTGAACATCATTTTTACGGAATTGCTAATGAAAAGGCAATTTTCCAGGCTGTAATATTACTTTCAGTTTTGAATTCCTTGTGCTGCGGAGGATTGTTAAGTATTTGGATCGTTGTTTGGATTTTGTCTTTTCCTTTTGATAACACTCTTCTTGAAATTTTCAACAAACTCCAAGTTTAACTTGTATGTCATACTTTGGATGCAATAGACTTTTCTGTGATATTTGAAATATATTTATTCAATAATATGCATATTATTGAAAATATCTCTGCAACAAAACTGTTAACACTGCTGATGAATTGCTCAGATTTAATTAATTGTGTTCAGAAAGTTCAACTTATCTATTTGTTGCAATCAAATTAGATTCACAGCAATGAAGAGCAAAAATTAACCTCATAATTCTCACTTAGTATATTTATTAATCAAAAGTTCTTTAGTCAAAATGAATGTTTATGTTGAAGGAACTGCAATCAGCCAATTTATTTTAGGCTTCTAATTTTTATGTAAGCTGGGTACAGTTTGTGAATTATTTTTTATAAATTTACTATTTTCTCTGGATTTGGCATTGAATTAATGAAGTTATAACAAAGCTCTATTGAGATCTTGAGCACTAGCCATTAGTGCTGAGGTGCTGATCTTATGGCAGCTTAATGAGTGTAGATTGAGAATGATTTTTCTCCGTCAACAACTTAGCACGATGGTGCTGCCATTTCAATATTGACAATAAAGTACTTTAACTTGTCACTTTGCACTTGATCAGACATTTTTGTAGAGAACATTGTTTCCCAATAAATTTCAAACAGTGAATCACTTGCTTTGAATTAATTATTCTAAATATTTGCCTTGTATTATTTAACACAACATTACTTAAAAGCACAAAGTATGTAAAGTAGGGCTGATAAGGATGGAGGAACACTTGCATTTATATAAAACCTTTTTCCTGTTACAGCACGTCAAACTCTTTACACAGTAAATCACATCTTGACACCTAGTAATTATTTCGTAGACAAGCAACATATTAGTTCATCATATTCATTCATTCTCGATCTCAAAAGTGAATAAGACATAAAATTTTCTATGTAAAATGCAATTTATTATTCACTTCCTGTACTTAGTTTACTTTATTTTTGTTTTGCTCACAATTAGACCAGTTAGCAGATTAATTTAAAGTGTCGTGCATGATGAAATTACTTTTGAACTAATTTCCACCAATCTGTGCTTTATTAATAATGCAGTGAACTGTGGAGTGCCCCATATGGTGATAAATTATCAGTGAAACAGGTTAGGACAGCAGTCATATGGAAGGTTTACTTTAGTCTCCCCGAGGTTAATAATGTTTTCACCCTACCACTTAAAGTACAATCATGTTTTATTTGCATACATCTTTGTCATAATGGCAACATTCACTCTTGTCCAAAGCCCTGATATTTTTTGGAGGTTTAATAAAGTTGATGCTTCACATGGGATACTTTTATTTCAGCATTGTTCAACTGAACTATACTGGTGTTGGAAAAGCTTAGAACTCTGTCTACAAATTCTGTTTGCTTCTGTGCACATATGTATGTATATGGCTACGTTTAGCTTCCAGGATCACACCAATACCCTAAGAGTTTCAAAAGAATAAACCATTTGGCAAAGCAAAAGCAGAAGTTGACAATGTAATTTAGTGGATTACTATTTAACTCAGTAATTGTTCACCAGTTTACGCCGGTAACCAGAAACTGAAAAAAAATGCTAAGAAACAGTATTTTCTCCATTAAAACATATTAAAAGGAGTTTAAAATAATTTTAAAAAACATTTTCTGATTGTGTACCACGTCATGTAATGGTCTGTATCACTCCAAGAAATTTCCCAAGTCCATTTACTAAGCCCTGTTCGAATGAATGAAAAACAAAATAGTTTAACTCAAATGATAAATTTTTTCTTAAATTTGTCACTTCTATCCTACGAATATATTATGCAACATGGTTTGATTCTTTATTTGTTTTCTCCAGACTACAAAAAAGCAAACTATATTCTTCATAACACTGTCATTACTTTGTTTTATGATCGTTTCTGGCTTTCACTGTTAAACACTTATTGTGTTAAGTAACACTTTGCCCAATCAAACTTTTCAAACCTCTGAATAGATCTTGTGGTAAATTTTACCAATTGATAGTCGTACCTGCATGTTGTACTCTGTATTGTTGCTTCTGCTGATGCTAAACCCAATGTCTAAAGAATGT
The DNA here is from genome assembly GCF_965287045.1 of Carcharhinus amblyrhynchos. NCBI lineage: Eukaryota > Metazoa > Chordata > Chondrichthyes > Carcharhiniformes > Carcharhinidae > Carcharhinus > Carcharhinus amblyrhynchos. The sequence goes on along the minus strand of NC_137328.1, from coordinate 22,430,946 downwards.
TGTTAACGTTCAGATTTATTTAAACAAGTTTTGAAGAAGTTACAGGACATATATTGATACCACAAAGCCACAAATTCCTCAGTGTACATGCTCTCAAAGGGAGAGCAGGTTGGAAGACATACCTATGGAATATCACTGGAACTCTGATTCTTCAAACTGCAATTCATGCAAAAGTGACTTGTCCCTTGGACTGCAAAATTGCTCAACTAATATCTCATCAAACCAAAACATTCCAAAACTCCTCTTGCATTTTGAGGACAGTAATTATGACTATGTATGAGATGAATCCTCAATTAATGCATTTTTAACTGTAAAGGCTGAGGGCATATTTTTTCTTTGTGCTCCTATTTGAGAATTTCATCTGCTGGGAGCAAATGTCAGAAAATCATGTGTTTTCAGTCTTGACTCCTGTTGAGCAGGTTTCTCATCCAAAGGGACTTAAGATGGAAAATTAACTGTAACAACCTGTGAGGGCAATTTAACTGAAGAACGTGCGGCTTTGTAATATCATCCTAGTTCAGTCATAAGTCTAGAATGGCACAGAACAGCCCCTTAAAAATGTTCTTCAATCAAAACTGGAAGACCTTAAGTGTTAAGTATTAGAAGTTAAGAATTATCACAGAGCGATAGTAGCAAGAGTGGCTTCCCTTTATTAGAAAAAGAGAACACCTTCTTTGGATTATTTGCAGACGACCAGCTTGTTCCTTGCTATTCATACACAATGCTATTAACGTTGAAAGTTCAGTGATTCTGATATTCATTTTTCAAAAAGGATTGTTACTAATTGGAAAGAAATCCAATGATCAACGTGCACTACAGGTGGATGTCTGCCTAAATGACAAAAATTACTGCATTTGAAGATAATGCATGTGTTGATACATTTTCAAGGCAGGCGATACAGCAGTGTAGAAATACAATTCTTGCTTAACTCGATCATGTAGCTCCTCTCGGTTGAAAATGAGTATTATAACAACCAGTTTGCTAGGTTGGCAAGAGTTATTACAATAATTCTTTTCTCCCTCTAAATCATAAGCACCAAAATAATATGAATGCTGTGATGCATGGCTTATGGGTGGTACGGGTGGCACAGTGGGTAGCACTGCTGCCTCTCAACACCAGTGAGCTGAGTTTGATTCCCAGCTTGGGGTCACTGTCTGTGCAGAGTCTGCATGTTCTTCCTGTGTCTGTGTGGGGTTCCTGTGGGTGCTCCAGTTTCCTCCCACAATCCGAAAGATGGGCTGGTTAGGTGGATTGGCCATGCTAAATTCTCCCTCTTGTACCCCAACAGGCACCAGCGGATTTTCACAGTAACCTCGTTGCAGTGTTAGTGTAAGCCTACTTGTGATAATAAATAAACTTTATATTTTCAACTGACTGTTAGAAAGCAACAAATAAGTTTCTTCCTTCCTGGTTTTCAGGGACAGTATTAATCAATAAAGGCTCAGTAATGTTCACAGTTGACATTTTTGTTTTGGATGGTGGCACCTTTCGGAAGTATTAACCTTTGAACAGATCTCCTCCAATCTGTGTAACACAGATCTCCCCCATTTACCATCTGCAGCTGGGAGGTGAGAATACTGAGGGAGTGAATTTAAAAACTAGCTTTGTATGACTGCTGCATGAGCATTTGACAGCATCCATCTGACATTACTTACAATAATTGACAGTGTGTTAGGGAGGCCAAATTTGATCACAAGCTTCCAACTTGTGTCATTATGAAAGCTGCTTATATTCACCCTCCACAACATCACCTGACTTCATGCTTGTCTCACCTCATCTGTTGCAGAAACTCTCATTTATCTCTTCATTATCTGTAGACTTGATATTCTGAATCCCTCCCGGCTGGCCTCCAGTATTCTACCCTGTATGACTTTAAGGTAATCCAAAACTCTGCAGCCTACATCTTAACGCGTACCTATTCCCTGCTGTGTTCGCTGGCCGATACTGCCTTCCGGTAAAGCAACACCTCCATTTTAAAATTCATGTACTTTTATCCAAATCCCTGTATGGGCTCACTGCTCTACTCTTGAATCTTCTCCAGCTCCACAACTCTCAAGACACCTCCAGTCGTCTAATTTTGACCCCGTGAGCATCCATTGCTCCACTGTTGGTAGTCATGCCTTCAGTTGCCAAGAACTTAGCTACGAAATACCCTTCCTTACAACTCCTGACCTCTTTGACTCATTCTACTCCTTTAAACAACCTATCAGTGAACATTTGGTCATCTAACATAAAATCTCCATATGCGGCTCTTATGTTTTGTTGTATATTTAATTATTAGTGTCACAAATAGATTTAAGTTAAGTTACTGTGAAAATCTCCTAGTTTCCATTATTCCGGTGCCTTTTCAGGTACATTGAGGATGAATTTAGCATAGCCAGTGCACCTAACCAGCATGTCTTTAAGAAACCATTGCACCTGAAGGAAACCCACACAAACACTGGGAGGATGTGCAGGCTCTGCACAGAGAGTGACCTAAGCTGGGAATCCAACCCAGGTCCTTGGCACTGTGAGGCAGCAGTGCTAACACTGTGCCATTGTGTTGCCCCCCCCCATGCTTCTGTGTTGTGCTTTGGGGTATGTTGTGTTAAAGGCACTGTATTAATGTAAGTAAGGTTTGTTATTAAATTATTATAATAGATAACATGTTGCAAATTGCGTGATTAATGCCTGATATGTGGAAGCTTGAACTTACCAACTGCACAGCTTTCTCAATGTCTGTGTTAAAGCAAGCAACTCACATTTGTCTATCCTGATTTGAGACCAGATCTGCAAGGCTCCCCACTCCCCTGTTATGGAAACTTACAAACCAGGATGATAATGTGCCAAGATGCAGGCAGGTTGCAGATGCAGCTGCTGCAATAGGTCTCCAGTTTTTGTGTAAAAGCAGTCTGTAACATATATAACATACATACAAATTTAATTTTGGTTTAAAATTGCATTTTAAGCGCATTAGATTCTTGCTTAAAGCATCATTGCCGGTCATTTTCTTTGTCACAATAGGTCTCTGTGCCCCGCAGCACACTATCATTACCACCCTGGAATTAAATGTAATTTTACAAGCCACAATGAGCCTTTATGCTACACAGAACTCCCGCTGTTAACCTTTGAAAATCAAAAGGATACTTGCGGTAGCAGCAAAGGTATAGCTGCTTGAGGCTGAGAGATTGGCAATAGTTTATATTGTACTGAAGGCTGCTCATTTAGTCCAGCTACAAGATATGATGTGTTGGGCTACCAACAAGCTGAACCGTGTCTGGGTTGGATGTAAGTTCCTGTTCCCAGTTGGTCAGCTTTGAACTAGTTAATCAATACGCTCTTCCCAAGGGCATTTTTGGGTGTGAGTGGGCCATTGCAGCATCATGTATACTGGCTAGAACAGTCCAGACATACGCTTGAAAAAGAATTAAGGAGAATAATGTATACCCAGCTAAGTAGCTACAGATAGTATTACATAGCAATGTTACTAGAACAGAAACCCAAGATTATGAATTCAAATCCTACCCAGTAAGTTACTGGAATTCTGTAGAATTTAAAGTTAAAGTTTATTTATTAGCATCACAGTAGGCTTACAATAACATTACAATGAAGTTACTGTGAAAATCACCGAGTTGCCACACTCTGGTGCCTGTTAGCGTACATTGAGGGAGAATTTAGCACAGTCAATGCACCTGATCAGTGCAACTTTCGGATTCTGGGAGGAAAGTGATGAAGATAATTGATGAGGGTGGGACGGTGGATGTTGTCTACATGGATTTCAGTAAGGCCTTTGACATGATCCCTCGTGGCAGACTGGTGCAGAAGGTGAAGTCACATGGGATCAGAGGCGAGCCGGTAAAATGGATACAAAACTGGGGTTCCGAAAGCTAGCGGTGTTTACTACTAAATAAACCTGTTGGACTTTAACCTGGTGTTGTGAGTCTTCTTCCTTGGTCAAAGAAGACAAAGGGTAGCAGTGGAAGGATGCGTTTCTAAATGGAGGGCTGTGACAAGTGGTGTTCCTCAGGGACCAGTGCTGCTTGTTGTATATGTAAATGATTTGGAGGAAAATGTCACTGGATTGATTACTAAGTTTGCAGATGACACAAAGATTGGTGGATTTGCAGATAGTGATGAGGACCATCAGAGGATACAGCAGGATATAGATAGGTTGGTGGCTTTTGCAGAGAGATGGCAGATGGAGTTTAATCCGGACAAATGTGAGATAATGCACTTTGGAAGGTCTAATACAGAAAGGAAATATGCAGTAAAAGGCAGAACCCTTAAGAGTATTGATAGGCAAAGGGATCTGGGTGTACAGGTCCACAGGTCATTGAAAGTGACGATGCAGTTGGAAAAGATAGTCAAGAAGGCATACGGCATGCTTACCTTCATAGGCCGGGGTATTGAGTTTAAAAATTGGCAAGTCATGATGCAGCTTTATAGAACCTTAGTTAGGCCGCACTTGGAATATAGTGTTCAATTCTGGTTGCCACATTACCAGAAGGATGTGGAGGCTTTGGAGAGGGTACAGAAAAGATTTACCAAGATGTTGCCTGGTATGGAGGGCATTAGCTATGAGGAGAGGTTGGAGAAATTTGGTTTGTTCTCACTGGAGTGATGGAGGTTGAGGGGAGACCGGGTAGAAGTCTACACGATTGTGAGAGGCATGGACAGAGTGGATAATCAGAAGCTTTTTCCCAGGGTGGAAGAATCAATTACTAGGGGGCATACGTTTAAGATGCGAGGGGCAAGGTTTAAAAGAGATGTATGAGGCAGATATTCTACACAGAGTAGTGGGTTCCTGGAACTCGATGCCCAGGGAGGTAATGGAAGTGGATACGGTAGTGGCTTTTGAGGGACAAATACGTGAATAGGATGGGAATAGAGGATATGGTCCCTGGAAGGGTAGGGGCTTTTAGTTAAATCGGGCAGCATGGTCAGTGCAGGCTTGGAGGGCCGAAGGGCCTGTTCCTGTGCTGTAATTTTCTTTGTTCTTTAAAACCAGAGCACCCAGCACAGAAGTGAGATATTAGGTCAAACTGATCTATGGTGTTGTTTACAGTCTACACGAGCCTCCTCCCACATTAATTTAGCTAACCTGTTAGCTCAATAAATCACATGATCTTATCAAGCTAACCTTTAAAAGTTTGTAATGTAGGAAATGTGCAATGTGATATTTATCACATCATCTGTTTCCTTAATACATTGATTTAAGGGATCATCATTGGCCAACACATTGAGGAGAACCCCTGCTCTTTTCAAAATAGTGCACTGGAATATTTTTTACAACCACCTGACTTCATGTGATGTCTCATTTGAAAGAGAGCAGCTACACAAGGCAGAACACTCCCAATACGCGCTGAAGTATCAGCTGACCTCTTATACTTGCATCATGGGACTTGAATCTATAACATTCTAAATCAGGTGAATGTGCTACCCATTGAGTCATAGCATCGTGACAACACATAGTCACTGACTACGTGGTAAAATTGCATTGAAATGGTTTAATTTGATTTTGGTCAGTAATAGAACATTGGCCAGAAATTTCTATCTACTCTCATGGCAAGTATAGTGGTGGAGGGACTTTTAATCAGGCAGGATGCTTCCATTAGAAGGAGACCTCACTGCCTTCCCACCTCGACCCTGATTTGTTCCATAGCAGGAACTTCAAATGTATCTGCGGACGGAATGTTAGGACAGTGCAATTTTAGGGTCATCCCAAAGTTGATGGACTTCTGAATAGTTTGTCCCAATTTATGCCCTCACCCCCTGCAACCCACCCCACCCCCACCCCCGTCCCATCCATCACCACTGATGCCCCTGCCATGACTGGGTCTTAAAATTCTGTCTGATGTAATTTGTCTGACTTTGTCAGAGCAATTATTTTCTGGGTGAAGAAGTTTCTCTGAATTCCTTTTTCTATTTGTGCCCCACAAGTGCAAAGTTCTTCTATTAACTCCCTTCATGATTTTGCCAGCTATAAATGGCGACCATAGAGTGACGAGATGAGAATAAGTGAAATAAAACATTGTCTAATATCTGTGATGACCCTGCTGTATAGAAACACAAGGCTGAAATTGGATAGATGAGTAAATAACATAGGTTTATTGCCAGGGCGAATCTCAAAATAATCTGGGTGTCCAACTGAAATGAAAAATGTATTATTACATTCTTTTCAAATCCCTGGGTTACATTTTCACTGTACATGAATTGTTATAACACTTGCGTTCAGTTCATTCATAAAAGACTGAAACAATTAACTCACACGACAAGGATTCATTAATGCTCTCCAAATGAAATTGACAGCATATGTTCTGCAGTACTGGGCAGAGCAGAAGAAGGAGAGAAGAGATATCAGGAAACTACCACTGCTGTATCCATCAAAAAAGTAGATATGATATTCTAGTTCCAAACATGCATCACTTAAATGTTTTGTCGTGCAAATTGCGATGACTGGAATTTTATGGGAGTGCCAGAAGTCTCAGCCTCTGGCTGCAGAGCCAGACAGAAGCCCACATGGTCTCTTGCTGTGAAATCCCAGCCACTCAGAGCTGCAGACCACTGAGCTTTCAGTTGCTGCCTGTGATAAGACACCCATCTGGGATTGTCACTGGATCACAGGTAAGTGATGGCAGGAGGTGTGGGACATGGGCTGGGTGTGATACACTCAGCAGTCCCCTTTCCCAATGCCAATTTCCGCAAACAGGCATTGAGTGTCTTTGAACGAGGGGTTACCCTACCACACCCCCAAGACACTGCAAGCAACGCCACTAATTTTTTTTGTCATGCTCCTCAAGTGGAAAGCCCTACACCCATCATTAGGCAAATAAAAGGGATGGTGGAATGAGCCCTTATTTGGTCACTTAAGGGGTCTTAATTGGCAGCAGGGTGGTAAAGCCATCTTCAGGCCTTCCTGCTATGGAACTAATCAGGGTGGAGGTGGGAAGGTGGTGAGTTTTCCTTCAAATGGAAGCATCCTGCCTGATTAAAAGTCCCTCCACCAGTATACTTGCCGTGAGAGTAGGCAGAAATTTCTGGCCAATGTTCTATCACTGACCAAAATCAAATTAAACCATTTCAATGCAATGTTACTATGTAGTCAGTGACTGTGTGTTGTCACGATGCTATGACTCAATGGGTAGCACACTCACCTGATTCAGAATGTTATAGATTCAAGTCCCAATCTAGGGATGTAAGTATAAGATGTCAGCTGATACTGCAGCACGTATTGGGAGTGTTCTGCCTTGTGTAGCTGCTCTCTTTCAAATGAGACATCATGTGGAGTCAGATGGATGTGAAATATTCCATAGCATTATTTTGAAAAGAGCAGGAGTTCTCCCCAGTGTGTTGGCCAATGATGATTCATAGATCATCAGAGAAACCCGACAGTACAGAGAGAAGCCATTCGGCCAACCAAGTTTGCACCAACCACAATCCCACCCAAGCCCTACCCCCCATATCCCTGTGTATTTACCCACTTCCTTCTAACCTATGCATCTCTGGACACCAAGGGCAATTTTTAGCATGGCCAAGAAACCTAACCAGCACATCTTTGGACTGTGGGAGGAAACTGGAGCTGCTGGAGGAAACCCACGCAGACACAAGGAGAATGTGCAAACTCCACACACACAGTGACCCATGCTGGGAATTGAACCCAGTTCCCTGGAGCTTTGAAGCAACAGTGCTAACCACTGTGCTACCATGCCACCCAATTAGTCAATGTATTAAGGAAATAAATGATGTGATAAATATCATATTGCTATTTGTGGTTCCACATTTCCTACATTACTTTCATCAAGAAGTGTTTATGAAATGTTTAGTCACAATCTAAATTTGTGAAAAGCCTTTGTTATGGACACGAGGATGGGGGGTGGAATTTAAACTGTCCTGATTTCCCTATTCTTTTTATTCCTCTGCAAATGGGAGATTTTTTTTTCTGATTTCCTCCTTTATTAATAGTGGTGTATCTTCCCTAATCTTTAAATTTGGAATGCTCCAGTCCTCTATGAATAACTTGCAAAGCAAACTCATGATAAGATGAAATGAAATAAGTGTTTATTTTTACACACAGGTGCAGGACGGGGGTTTTTCTGCGTCCATCTCTTTTCAGTCATGCAATAAATAGAGTCATAGAGGTTTACAGCCTGGAAACAGATCCTTCGGCCCAACTTGTCCATGCCACCCCTTTTTTTAACTGCTAAACTAGACTCAATTGCCTTGTTTGGCCCATATCCCTCTATACCCATGTAACTGTCTAAATGTTTTTTAAAAGGCAAAATTGTACCTGCCTCTACTACTACCTCTGGTAGTTTGTTCCAGGCACTCACCACCCTCTGTACCCTTTGTATCTCTCCTGTCTCTCCTTAAATCTATGCCCTCTAATTTTACACTCCCCTACCTTTGGGAAGAGATACTGACTACCTGCCTTATCTATGCCCCTCATTATTTTATAGGTCTCTGAGATCACCCTTAAATCTCTTATGCTCCAGGGAAAAAGTCCCAGTCTATCCAGCCTCTCCTTCTAACTCAAACCATTAAGTCCCAGTAACATCCTAATAAATCTTTTCTGCACCCTTTCTAGTTTAATAATATCCTTTCAATAATAGGGTGACCAGAACTGTACACGGTATTTCAAGTGTGGCCTTACCAATGCCTGCTACAACTTGAACAAGACATCCCTTTTCCTGTATTCAATATTCTGACAAATGAAACCAAGCATGCCAAATGCCTTCTTCACCACTCTGTCCACCTGTGACTCCACTTTCAAGGAGTTATGAACATGTACCTCTAGATCTCATTGTTCTATAACTCTCCCTAACACTCTACCATTAATTGTGTAGGTCCTGCCCTGGTTTAATTTATCAAAATGCATCATGAGCATTTATTTAAATTAAACTCCATCTGCCATTTGTCAGCCCACTGGCCCAATTGATCAAGATCCCATTGCAGTCCTAGATAACCTTCTTCACTGTTCACTACCCCATCAATCTTGGTGTCATCTGCAAACTGACTAGACATGCCTCCTAAATTCTCATTCAAATCATTAACATAAATGGGGGATAAAGAAAAAGGAAGGAGGTCAGGGAACAACCACAATAAAATGCAAGTTATGGGTTCATATGAATCCAGAGTTCAGAAGCAAAATTCTAACGAATTGCCTCTTCTGAGGGGAAGTTGGTTGATTGTAGGGTGATCTTGTCTTCTCAGAAGCAAGGATCCCATGACAGGAGAAGGCACATGAAGTCAGTTAGTCTTGAAGTTATGAGCTTCAAAGTTGCAGTAATTTGAAGCTTTGAGGACCAGAGTTCCTTCTGTTGCCACCTGCTTGATAGTAGACAGCACAGGTTGTTTGCCTAGAGTCCATTCTCATCAGAGGTCAAACAGTAATTAACAATCAGATCCAAAGACTGGAAAATGAGAGAAGTTCAGACAGTCTAAGTCTCAGTCATGTGTCACTGGTTTCAGTTGTTAAACTCCTTGTTAAAACAATTGTATTAGAACAGTTGATGGTTATGCCATCAGTGACATGATTGGAGATGAGAACTTGCATATGGCTGCCTTTGTTCATGGTTGGCTGGAGAAGACAAACCGTCTGCTCAGTCATTGGCTTGGCTGGAATGTTGATGTGAGTCACGTTCCAATACCTTTTTGAGGTTTAGTCTTTGTTTGCTTTAAAATGTCTCAGAAAATTCCGGAAGCTCGTATGTGACCAGCTGGTGCCATGGAGGGATTTGAAAACAAGAATGAGAATTTTAAATTTGAAACTTTGCTTGACTGGGAACCAATGTATGTCAATGAGTACAAGGGAGACAGGTGAAAGGGATTTAGTGCCTGTGAGGGAAGCAGCCAAGTGTTAGGTGATCTCAAGTTTACAGAGGGCTGAATGCTGGAGGTTAGCCAGGAATTCATTGGACTCACCAGTTTTAAAGGTAACAAAGTCATGAGCAAGTGTTTCAGCAGCAGAAAAGCTGAAAACAGGAGTGAAACCAAAAGAGAAAATGCTGGAAAATCTCAGCGAGTCTGAGGTCATCTGGACTCGAAACGTCAGCTCTTTTCTCTCCTTACAGATGCTACGGACTTGTTGAGATTTGCCAGCGTTTTCTCTTTTGGTTTCAGATTCCAGCTTTAGCAGTAATTTGCTTTTATGAATCAGGGCTGAAGTTGGCATATGTTACAGAGGTGGAAATAGGAGGTTTTCATGATGATGCAAATCTGGGATTGGAAGCTCATCCAGAGGTCAACCGTGACACCAAGGTTGCAAACTATCTGATTTTGTTTAGTTGCCAGGGAGAGGGATTGAGGAGGTTGCCAGGGAACGGAGTTTGAAGGAGCTTCCAAAGACAATGGCTTCAGTCTTCCAAGTACTTAATTTGAGGAACTTGCTATTCATTCAGTACTGGGTGTTGGATAAGCAATCTCATAATGAGCACAGTGATTACATTTAAGCAAAATTACTGAAATTCTACTGCCCCACCCATCACGGAATTGGAGTGGGCAAGGGGTGGACAATGTCCATTGACCTCAGGTGGGATTTTCCGATATCAATTTCAAGCAAGGCCAAAAAAATTCCCACCCAATGCCTCTTTTAAATTGAATCAATAGCTGAAATCATGTTTCAACTGACATTTTGAGAATGAACTGATTGTAATGAAACTCCGAATCAGAATTAGCATTACAACAAAGTGATATCCCATAAGACTGCTACCATCTCAGGAAAGGCAGTGATTCCCATATCGCTAGTGTTCAATGCAATCGAAAATTTTGGAGTGTTGAAACTTAGGTGATCTGAACAATGTCCTACCCACAGCTGCCACTGTGCAAGAGTTGATTTTATTTGTCGGTTGCATTGCAGTGTAAAATACTGGTATTAGCTTCACTATTCACAAGAGAAAGAAATGTATGATTTAGAAGGCCCATGATTTAAACACATTCTCCCTGTCAAGGGAGCTTTCCAAGTGGCAGTATCACGTCTAGATTATGAAAATGAAATGTAGCTTATTAAATATATATTACAGACAAAGCATACTGTTCATAGAGAAGGAAAGGAAAGAGTGCAGAATATAGTGTTGCAGTCATAGCTGGGGTGTAGAGAAAGATCAATTTAATGCCAGGTAGATCCATTCAAAAGTCTGATGGCAGCAGAGAGGAAGCTGCTGATGATCAAAGAACAAAGAAAATTACAGCACAGGATCAGGCCCTTTGGCCCTTCAAGCCTGCACCGACCATGCTGCCCGACTGAATTAAAACCCCATACTCTTCCAGGGACCATATCCCTCTATTCCCATCCTATTCATGTATTTGTCCAGACACCTCTTAAAACTCACTATCATATCTGCTTCCACCACCTCCCCTGGCAGCCAGTTTTAGACGCCCACCACCCTCTGTACAAAAAAAACTTGCCTCATACATCTCCTTTAAACCTTGCCCTTTGTACCTTAAACCTATGCCCCCTAGTAATTGACTCTTTCACCCTGGGAAAAGCTTCTGATTATCCACTCTGTCCATGCCTCTCATAATCTTGTAGACTTCTATAAGGTCGCCCCTCAACCTCCATTGTTCCAGTAAGAACAAAACAAGTTTCTCCAACCTCTCATAGCTAATTCCCTCCATGCCAGGCAACATCCTGGTAAATCTTTTCAGTACCCTCTCCAAAGTCTCTGTGTTCTTCTGGTAGTGGGGCGATCAGAATTGAATACTAAATTCCAAGTGCAGCCTAACTAAGGTTCTATAAAGCTGCAACATGACTTGCCAATTTTTAAACTCAAAGTCCCAGCTGATGAAGGCAAGCATGCCATTTGCCTTCTTGACTACCTTCTCCACCTGCATTGCCACTTTCAGATATCTGTGTATCTGTACACCCAGATCCCTCTGCCTATTAGTACTCTTAAGGGTTCTGCCATTCGCTGTATGTTTCCTATCTGTATTAGACCTTCCATAGTGCATTATCTCACATTGGAGAGGACTAAACTCCATCTGCCATCTCTCCGCACAAGTCTCCAACCTATCTATATCCTGCTGTATCCTCTGGTCCTCATCGCTATCTGCAAATCCACCAACCTTTGTGTCATTCACAAATGTACTAATCAATCCAGTTACATTTTCCTCCAAATCATTTATATTTATATATATATTACAAACAGCAAAAGTCCCAGCACAGATCCCTGAGAAACACTACTTGTCACAGCTCTCCATTCAGAAACACACCCTTCCACTGCTACCCTGTGTCTTCTATGACCGAGCCAGTTTTGTATCCACCTTGCCAGCTGTCCTTTGATCCCATGCGACGTCACTTCTGCACCAGTCTGCCATGAGGGACCTTATCGAAGCCTTACTGAAGTCCATGTAGACAACATTCACTGCCCTACCCTCATCAATCATCTTGATCTCTTTCTCAAAAAACTCGATCAAGTTCGTGAGACACGATCTCCCCTTCACAAAACAATGTTGCCTCTCGCTAATATGTCCACTTATTTCCAATTGGGAGTAAGTCCTGTCTTGAAGAATCCTGTCCAATAATTTCCCTACCACTGACATAAGGCTCACCAGCCTGTAATTACCTGGATTATTCTTGCTACCCTTAAACAAAGGAACGACATTGGCTATTCTCCAATCCTCTGGGACCTCCCCTGTAGCCAGTAAGGATACAGAATTTTTTCTCAAGGCCTAGTAATTTCCTCCCTTGCCCCTCTCAGTACTTTAATGTATATCCCAGCAGGCCCTGGGGGCTTGGCTACCTTAATATTACTCAAGAACCTCGATACCTTCACCTTTTTGATCTCAACATGACTCAAACTATCTATACACTCTTTCCCAGATTCATCACCCATCAAGTCTTTGGTGAGTACTGATGCAAAGTGCTCATTTAATATCTCCCCCGTTTCCTGTGGCTCTATGCATAGATTCCCTCCCCTGTCTTTGAATAGACCAACTGTCTCCCTGGCTACCCTGTTGCTCTTTATATATGCATAAAATCCTTAATCCAGCTGGCCAATGCTTTTTCATGACCCCTTTTAGCCCTCCTTACCCCTTGCTTAAGTTTCTTTCTACTTTCCTTGTATTCCACACTTTCTTTGTGTTCCCAGCCTCCTAGCCTTGACAAATGCTTCCTTTCTCTTTGACTAGGCTCACAATATCTTTCATTATCCAAGGTTCCCAAAACTTGCCATACTTATCCTTCATCCTTATAGGAATGTGCTGGTCCTGAATCCCTATCAACTTATACTTGAAAACGTTCCACATGCCAGATGTTGATTTGCCCTCCAACATCTGCCCCCATCTACATTCTTCCTGCCTAATATTGTTGTAATTAATCTCTCCCCAGTTTAGCACCTTAACTTGAGGATTATACTTTTTTTTAATCCATCAGTACCTTCAAGCTTACTGAATTGTGGTCACTGTTCCCCTACTGAAATGTCGACCACCTGGCTGTTCTGACTCCCCAATATCAGGACTGAAATGGGAATTTACACACGGAGGAAGAGGGAATGGTTGAGGTATTAAACGACCACTTTGCATCCATTTTTAACAGGGAGGTAGAAGCTACCCAGAACATGGTGACAGACAAGGACAGGCATTCCCAGAAGGGTTCAAAATTGAGAAAGAGGAAGTGTTGAATAGACTGTCAGTATTAAAAATCCGCAAGGTACTGGGACTGAATGACATGAACCCAAGGATATTAAAGGAAGAGAGGATGGAAATTGCAGGTGCGCTGGCCATTATCTTTCCATCATTTATGAACATGGGGGAGATGCTAGGGGACTGGAAAACTACAAATATTATACCCTTGCTCAAAAAATGTTTTGAGGATAGCTGCAGCAAATACAGACCAGTCAGTTTATCATCACTGGTGGGCAAGCTTCTAGAAACAATTATTCAGAATAGAATTAGTAGTAACAGAGAAAAATGTGGGGCAGAATTTTCCCAAAAGATTTTGAAGCGTCATAATGGTGAGAAGAATGGGATGAACTGCATCGGACTCTCAGGTTTGCTCCACATTTCAAAAGTGACTGAGTGTTGAAAGATTGCAGAGTTAAGAGTTTTGCACTGGTGCTCAGAGGGGTGAGGCCTAAACACGCTTGTGAGCCAGCTTCAGAAATCTTGGGCACCGTTTCACAAGGGCACCCTGATCTCACAGTGCATTGAGATCCCATCCCACACTCTCAAGACATTGCGAATCATTCCCCCCCGCCCCCCCCACCGAAATGGGTCACCTGCTTCGGCCATCATGGCCTCTTGACATGCACTCCTACCACAACTCCCAAGTGCCCCCCATCGTGACCCCCTGCATGATAGTGCTTGCCTAGACCCTTGTCATGTCCCTCACCCAGGCCCTGCCCTGGCATTGTTCCTGGAAAACTGGCAGTGCCAACTGGTGCAGCAGGGGTGCCTGATAGCCATTGCTGGGATGCATGCTGAGCAGCACCAGGTGGGCACTGCCCAATGGGCATTGCCTGATCATGCCCTCAGCTACCCAGGGGGCTTCAATGGCATCCGAGCTTCCCCAGTGTGACCACCACACCAGGCTTGTGTTAGTGGAAACCTGTACTGATTCTCGCCATTATAACCTCGTGCCCAAAAGCAAGAAGATTCTTTGTGTTGGATTCCAAATGGGCTATGCATATTTAAATGTGACATTAAATATGCTAATCAACTTCAGGCCCTGGTCGTGAAGTGGTTCAAACCATTGGAGAGGGGTCTGGAGTGTTGTAAATCAGCCAGCACCAATCGAATTTTTAGCGTCACGTGTTTGTTTCCAGGCTCACTGCACTATTCGCTGGGTGCAGTGAGGTAGTAAAATCAGGCCCATGGTTTAATTAGGAACAGCCAGAATAGATTTCTAAAGGCCAAGTTGTGTTTAACAAACTTGGAGTTTTTTGAGGGGGGTATCAAAGGGTCGATGAAGAGAATGCTGTTGAAGTGGTGGTCTACATGGACTTTCAGAAAGCATTTGATACAATGCCACAGAGCAGACTTGTGATAAATGTTAAAGTTCATGGAATAAAAAGGAAAGTGGCAACATGAGCATAAAATTTGTTGAATGATAGGAAGCAGGGAGTAATGGCTGATCATCCAACTCAACAACTTGATCACGCCTTCCCCCCGTATCCTTTGATCCCCTTTGCCCCAAGAATTATATCTAACTCCTTCTTGAAAATATACAATGTTTTAGCCTCAACTGCTTCCTGTTATAGTGATTTCCATATGCTGACCATCCTCTAGGTGAAGAAATTTCTCCTCACCTCAGTCCTGAAAGGTTTATCCTATCCTTGGTCTATGACTCCTAGTTCTGGTCTCCATCACCATTGGGAACATACTTCCTGCATCAACTCTGTCTAGTTCTGTTAGAAAATAGGTTTCTATAAGATTCCCCTCTCATTCTTCTAAACTCCAGCTAATTATCTTAACTGACTCAATCTTTTCTCATACAACAGTCTTGTCATTTCCAGGAATCAGTCTGGTAAACTTCCTCTGCACACACATTATAGGAAAAATATCCTCCTTCAGATAAAGAGACCAAAACTGCACACACTATTCCTGGTGTAGCCTCACCAAGGCCATGTATAATTGCAGCAAGATATCCCTGCACTTGTACTTTAATCCTTTCACTATTATGGCCAATATGCCGTTTGCCCTCTTTACTGCCTGCTGCATTTGCATACTTTAGCGACTAGTGTATGAGGACACCCAGATTTCATTGCACATTCCTCTCTCTTAAATTAGGGCCATTCAGATGATAATCTGCCTTCCTATTTTTGCTACCCAAGTAGATAATCTCACATTTATCCATATTATAGTGTATCTGCCATGCATTTGCCCACTCGCTCAACTTAACCAAATCACACTGGAGCATCTTTGCATCCTCCTCATGGCTCACCCTCCCACTCAACTCTATCATCTGCAATTTGGAGATAGTCCATTTAGATCCCTCTTCCAAATCATTAATATATATTGTGAATAGCTGGGGTCCTGGCAGCGATATCTGCTTTACCTCATTAATCACTGCCTGCCATGTGGAAAAAGACCAGTTTGTTACTAACTTTTGTTCTCTGTCTGCTGACCAGTTTTCTATCCATCTCAATACACCATCCCCAATCCCATGCTCTTTAATTTTACAGGCTTATTTCTTACGTGGGACTTCAGCGAAAGCCTTCAGGAAGTCCAAATAAATCATATCCACTGACTCCACCTCATCAAGTCTGCTTGTTACATTCTCAAAGAAATCCAGTAGATTTGTCAAACATGATTTTCCTTTTGGATATCCATGTTGTCTCTGTGTCATCCTACCACTGTTTACCAAGTGCTCTGCTATTAAATCTTTGATAATAGACTCTAGAATTTTTCCCACTACAACGTCAGGCTGACTGGTCTATAATTCCCTGTTTTCTTTCCACCTCCCTTTTTAAATAGTGGGGTTACATTAGCTCCCCCCCCCCCCCCACCCCCCAACCAATCTGTAGGAACTGTTCCAGAGTCTATAGAATCTTGGATAAATACCACCAATGCATCCACTATTTCTGGGGTGACTTCTTTAAGTGTCCTAGGTAGCAGGTCATCAAGTCTGGGGGATTTATTGGCTTCAATCCCATCAATTTCCCAGCAGCATTTCTTTACTAATGCTGATCTCCTTCAGTTCTTCTTTTTCACTAAACCCTGTGTTCCCCAACAGTTCTGACATGTTATTTGTATCCTCCTTTGTGAAAGCAGAAACAAAATAGGTATTTAGTTGGTCAGCCATTTCCTTGATCCCCATTATTAATCCCCTGTTTCTAACTGTAAGGGACCTACATTTGTCTTCACCAATCTTTTTCTCTTCACTTACCTATAGAAAGTTATACATCAGTTTTTCTGTTCCCTGCAAATTTACTCCCGTGCTCCATTTTCCCCTTAATCAATTCCTTCGTCCTCCTTTGCTGAATTCTAAACAGCTCCCAATCCTCAGGTCTGTTATTTTTCGTGGCCAACTGATATGCCTCTTTCTTGGATCTAATATTATCTCTAATTTCTCTTGTAAGCCATGGTTTAGTCGTTTTTCCCATTTTACTTTTGAGGCCAGACAGGAATAAACAATTGTTGTAGCTCACCCAACCGCTCTTTGAATGTTAGCCGTTACCTATCCATCCCCTTTCCTTTAAGTAACATTTACCAATCCATCATAGCCAACTCGTGCCTCATACCATCATGGTCTCCTTTATTAAGATTCAAGACCTCGTCTTGGAATCAACACTCTATCTTGATGAAAAATTCCATCTTTTTATGGTTACTCCTCCCCAAGGGATCTCGCACAACTAGATTGTCAATTATTCCTATCTCATTACACAGTACCCAATCTAGGAAAGCCTGTTCTCTAGTTGTTTCCTCAATCCATACAGTATACGTTCCAGAAATTACTCCTCTATGGTATTATCACTAATTTGATCTGCCCAGTCTGTATGCGGATTAAAGTCAATTAAACCCATAATTACAAATGTTCCTTTATTGAGTGCATCTCTAATTTCCTGTTTAATGCCATTTCCAACTGTAACACTACAGTTTGGAGGTCTACGCCCCCACTAATGTTGGCTAAGAGAAGATTTAACAGAGAGGTTCAAAAATCATGAGAGGGCTGAACAGAGTAGATAGGAAAAAACTGAATGAGAATGAGAGGGCACAAATTTAAAGTGATTTGCAAAGGAAGCAAATGTGATGTGCAACAAAAAAAGTCCTCACAATGACTTGCTCAGGTCTGGAATGCACTGCCTGAAAGTGTGTTGGAGCTAGGTTCAATTGAGGTATTCAAGATGGCATTAGATGGTCACTTAGATGAAACAATGTGAAGGGGAAAAATGACACTAAGCATGATGCTCGCTTCGAAAACCAATGAAGACATGATGGGCCAAATGGCCACCGTAACAATTCTGTGATTTACCATAAATGCCATTCATAACGGGTCAACCAGCTTCTACTCATTGACCATGAACATGGAAACATAGGAAATAGGAACGGGAATACGCCATTTAACCCTTTAAACCTCTCTGACATTCATTACAAGCATGACTGATCCTACCTTCCCTCCGCATCCTTCGATCCCCTTCACTCCAAAAGCTATATCTAACTTCTTGAAAACATGCAATGTTTTGGCCTAAACTGATTTCTGTGACAGTAAATTCCACAGACTAACCGACTTCTAGTTGAAGAAATTTCACCTTATCTCAGTCCAAAATGGTTTACCTCCATCCTTAGACAGTAGCTCCTAATTCTGGACTCCCCACCATCAGGACAGCCTCCCCCTGCATCTACCGTGTCTAGCCCTGTTAGAATTTTACAGGTTAATATAAGATTACTCCTCATTCTTCCAAACTCCAGTGACTATAATCCTAACCAACTCAGTCTCCTCATATGTCAGTCCCACCGTCCAAGGAATCAGTATCATAAACATTTGGTACCTTCCTTCTATACAAAGAACATCCTTCCTCTGATAAGGAAAGCAAAACTGTGTACAATATTCCAGGTGTTGCCTGTATAACTGCAGCAAGACATCCTTGCTCCTGTACTCAAACCCTCTCTTTATGAAGACCAACATACCATTTTATTTCCTTTACCGCCTGCTGCGCTTACATGCATACCTTCAGCGATTGGTGTTTGAGGAAAGTGAGAGAGCGTCAGAAGATGAAGGTACATTGATCCAGGAAGTCAGGCTGCTGCCATGGAGGAAGGAAGATGTAGGAGGCGTACCCGTAAAATAATTTAATTGCTGGCAGGTTCCAGGAACGCTGAAGGCAACCCGCTGACTGCTACATCCTGAAAGCACCCTTGGCAGTTTGCACTGCTCAGGAATCTGATGGCTGAAGCAAAGTCTAGCCTTCTTCATCAGATTGCTAACCTTTTCCTTCTGGCTTGAGGTATTTTGCATAGCCAATAAAGATGGTGCGCTGGAGAGAGTGAGATGTATGGTATTCACATATGGTGCTGGGACTTTCAAACCCAGTAGCTGTTACCAGATGGGTGAGTCAGCTCCTGAATCACCTGAGGATTCAGCCTGATACTGGAAATTGACATTTCAATATGATTCGCAGGCCCAGGATGGTAGTCTCCAGGCCCGCTGGTGTCTCTCTCTCTACCCTCCACTACCTCCCCTGCCCCACACCACCAACCCTCTCCCCCCCCCCCCCCCCCCCCCCACCCCCCCAGCTGGGAGAGGTTCCCAACAGCAGCGTTTCCAAATGCTGCTCAGCAACGGGGAACAAGAGGGAGTGAGGGGGTGATTAGGGCTGGCCGTCATGCAGGGGGTGGTCAGGGCTGGGCATGAGGTGGGAGGGAAGTCGGGGTTGAATACTGGAGGGATATCAGGTCTGACGTGGGGTGTGGGGGTACAGTAGGCCAGTTTTGGAGGTGGGGGGGGATTTGTGAAGGCTTGGCAGTTGGCCAGGGGAGGGCAGAATGGGAGGCCAGTGATGGGCAGCAGTAACAGCTTGGTGCATGTGGTGGCCTGTTCAGTATGCTGATTCTGGCCTCGCTAGTGGCATAAATTCGTCCCACCCCCCACCCGAATCTCACCTGAGGCACTCTGTGAAGGACAGAGTGTCAGAGATTCATTCAGGTAAGTACGCCCAAAAAATGGATGGGACACTCTTCCATTTTCCGGCCAGTTAGGTACTTAGTTTTTTTGGGACAATCCCAGCCAATATGTTACGACACCCACTTTAAACTGTAAATTATTCCCCAGAGCAGCTATGTCACCTGTAACTCAGGTCATTTTTAGCTTTTGGAACTCAACAAAGCATTCATGATAGCCACAGATATTAAAACAAACCATAGTGTATGATCCTGAAACTGAAAGAACAGATCATGTTACAGTTCCAATTCAAAACAGCTTGCCTGTACATGTAAAGGACAGTACCAGGTATTACAGGAAGTTTCACCCACACATTTTTCAACATTTCGAATTGAATTATTGCACTTTCACCAGTGGACGAGGTACTGTAAATCAATCAATGTTTACACAATGCTGGTTAATTACCTTTTCAGGACAATGCCCTGTGATGAATCATTCTGAACCTCCCCACAATCACAGTTGACTGCCCGTACATAGATATCGTCCTTCCCTGTTTGGCTCAGCTTTCTCCTTATTTTTCTACCATGCCCCATTCTCCCTCAAGTCAGCCATGCCCCAATCCTCCTTTGCAAAGCCAACTCCTTGCCTCCCTCCCTCCCTCTCCTTTAGCCGCATCCTAATCTCCCCGTGCTGCTTGATCTTAATGTATCAATCCCTGGTCCAACAGTGCTCGTAATATTTAAAAATCCATTCCATGGGATGTGAGCATTGCTGCTGGGCCAACATTTGTGGCCCATTCCTGACTGCACATGTAGGCCAGACCAGGTAAGGCTAACATTAGTGAACCAAATGGGTTTTTACAACAATTTCATGGTTATCATTAGACTCCTAATTCCAGATTTTTTTAATGTGATTCAAATTTCACTACCTGGGCCTTCAGATCTTATTCTGGATCTCTACATTACTAGTCCAATGACAATACCACAATGCTATTGCCTCTCTGCAAGAAAAAAAAGCCCCTACTCAGTCCAAATGCGCCAACCTCTCCTGCTGCATGATACCTTTAGCCAGTTATGAATCTGAAAGCACGTTTTCTCACATGCTGCAGAGCTAATTGGTGAAATGACATTTTGTTGAACAAGCGAGACACTCTGACGCATTAAAAATGTGTTCTTGTCGCTCGTCATTGAGAAGCTCAATCCATCTTCAATCCACTACAACCTTAATTCCGTACTATCGCGCCATCGGAAAGCTGACATTTCTCATTCTGCACAATTAAGGGGGGGTGCCCAACTCGCTTCCCTCTGCTGTAACAGCACAAGATTCTGGCCAACAAACTAATTCCTGCTGTAATGCAATGTGCAGTCTCTACAGCGGCATGCTGTTAAAGAAGCAGATTCAGCCAGTTGGTCAGCAGCCAGACTGTACCAATGAATAAAATTCAGCAACTGGTTGAGTAAATTCTTGATATTCATCTGTGTGTTGTTTGCTGCACTTTACAACAGTCATCAAGCAGTGCAGTTTGTAAGTTTGTACTCTGAGGAGAGGACACGAGAAGAAAGAAGGGAACAGGCAAGTGCTAAAATGCACATTAAAATTGTTCCCTCTACAAATGAGGCGCAATTTGCTCTGCCATGAAATGAAATCATTTGAAGAAGGCAACCAACCACAGATAAGCCGCTAAAAAAAATACATTTCTCTTGTGTAATTCAGGTTAGTAATCCAGTGCTCCAATCCATACATAAGCTACTTTTCACTGTTCTTCATTTACTCGCTGCTGTAGTAGCTGACTTTTACAGCCAGCAAATACATCGACATAACTCTATTATATCGTCTTACATCAGTGATAAGACCCACTTTCTCTGGATCTTCTTTTGTGTATTGCCAGTTATTGGTAATGTCAGGAATGTCCCCAGACTACCATTGTGCACAAATAGTTCCATTGTCTTTTATCGTCACAATTTAGCCAGGATATTTGTATGAAATGTTAGACCCACACATTATAGCCCATTTATAGAAAGGGTGACTGGTGCAGCACACTGGTTAGCACTGCTGCCTCAAAGCGCCAGGGACCTGCATTTGACTCCTGGCTTGGATCACTGACTTGCGGAGTTTGCACATTCCTCCTGTGTCTGCATTGGTTTCCTCTGGGTCTTCTGATTTGCTCCCACAACGTGCTGGTTATATGCTAAATTCTCCCACAGTGTACCCGAACAGGCGCTGTGGCAACTATAGGATTTTCACAGTAACTTTATTGCAGTGTTAAGCCTAACTTAAACTTAAAACATAATCTGCATCAGAATTTGTGAACAAAATACATGAAGGGAGTCATTAGCTGGCATTTGCAAAAGACCCTAGAAACAGAAATTGATGTTACTTGATGGATGCCCTATAAGAGCTTAAAAACAAATAGGTCTCTGTGGGTAAATGACGTATATCCCAGATTGCTGGGGGCAAGATTAGATAGAAGATGTGAGGCATTGACAAATGGTAATCACTGGAAAATTGGAAATTCCAATAAATTTAAAACAAGTTAATGAAGTGCTCAAATCAAAAAAGGTTGACTAAACACTGTTATAGATTTAGTTATCAGAAGTAACTCAAGTGGAACCAGGAAAAGTCAAAAACATTCAGAGAGAAAGTGAAAAAGAATGTATGAGAAGAAAATGGTAGGTAACTTAAGAGGGAAACCAAAGTCTTTAGCAAATAAATCAAAAAGAGTGATGGATGAGAGGAAGGATAGAGAAGATTAGAGATGATAAGGGGACTTATACATAGAGGGAGAGGAGCTAAATGGGTACTTTATATCTAGTATAACCAAGAAGAAAATGCTGTGCAGTTCAAGTGAATAAAGTAGGGAAACAAAGGATGGGCTAAAAATGGAGAAAGAGGAAGTATTTAAAAAGATGTCTGGAATAAAGCTGATACATTACAAGGACTGAATGGAATGTGTCCTGGAATGCTGAGTGAAGTAAAGCTGGTAATTGCAGAGATTCTTCTGATCATCTTTCCATCATCCTTAGATATGGGGTGGAACCAGAGGATTGGAGAACAGACAAATTTTAGACCCTTCTACAAAAAAGGGTGCAAGGTTAAACTGAACAAAAGTTCAGTTAACCTCAGTGATGGGAAAACTGGTACCCCAAAGCAAAATTTATAGTCAGTTGGGTAAGTGTGCGTTCATTTAAAGAAAGCCAACACATAGTTTGTTAAAGATAAAATGTATTCAGCCAACTTGACTGAGTTTTTTGATAAGGTAACAGAGAGGGTGATGAGGGGAATGTGATTGATGTGATCTGTATGGCATTCCAAAAGGCATTTGGTAGAACCCAAAGTTGAAGCTCATGTAATAAATGATACGGTGGCAGAATAGATATAAAGTTGGTTCTTTGACAGGAAACAGAGAGTAGTGGGTTAACTATTGTTTTGTGTACTGTAGAATATTAGACCAAAGGTTCATATTAGGATAATTGCCCCTCTTGATTTATATTAATGACTTAAGCTTTGGTAGACAGGCCACATTTTCAAAATTTGCATCTGACACAAAACTTGAAAGTATTATAAAACATGAGGAGCATAGAGATGTCCTGGAACTGAGGTTACTGACCTCCAACAACTACAACCATGCTTCTTTGGGGAAGGTAAGACATCACCAAAGTCTTACCTGTTTTACCCCAATTCCCATTGACTCCTGTTTTGCTGGGGCTCCTGGGTATCAACACAATAAAATGCGGCCTTGCTGTCAATGGCAGTCACGCTCACCTCACCTGATAAATAACTGATATGTGAGAAGCTGTTTCTGCTCGAAATCTATTACTCTCCCTATATATATCACCGGAATCCTTCATAAAGTAACTAAGTCTGTGTTATAATTTCAAACACTTGGACTTATCTAACTATTCATTCCTCCTGAATGGATCTTGATGCCACTTTCCAATTAGTATGGTGCATTCATCCTCATTGCTAATTTCTCTCCATACTGCTAGCAACATCCCCTCTTCTGCTGTTCTGTCAGCTCTTTAGATAGCTGTTTTATCAGCTTTTACTGAATAATGTCACTCCTCCGCACAGTCTGGTTCTTTTGGCTTCATCTCAAGCATTGCTTCTGCTTGCAGCCATTTTATTTTGTGACAGCAAATCATATCAGTATTTTCACCTTTTGCACCTTCCTTTAAACCTCTCGCTGTCTTATTTCTTTACTCTGAAGTACATTATTTCTTTATTATTTCTGATCCACGATGCTGTGAAAAATAATATTTTTTGTTATATTCACAATTTGCAGGCTTTTCTTCCCCTCCACAAGTTAAAGTTTATATATTAGTGTCACAAGTAGGCTTACGTTTTGAAGTTACTGTGAAAATCCCCTAGTCGCCACACTCCGACACCTGTTTGGGTACATTGAGGGAGGATTTAGTATGGCCGATGCACCTAACCAGCACGTCTTTTGGAGTGTGGGATGAAACCGGAGCACCCAGAGGAAACCCACACTGACACAGGTAGAATGCACAGCCTCCGCATAGACCGTAACACAAACAGGAATCAAACCCAGGTCCCTTGCGCTGCGAGATAGTGGCGCTAAGCATTATGCCATCCATGTCACTGTCCAATCTGTACTTTACATCATTCATATGCCATTATTTTTTTCAGAAAATTGTGGGCAATCATTCAGGAAGCATGGTAGTTGGGGATACTCGAGGAAAGTTCACAAGTTGGCCTGCGCTTGCAAGAGCACTTAGTCTGAAATTTTCAGCTTTGAAGCTTCAAGTTTGTGTCCAAATCTGCCCAGCAAGTAGGGCAGGCTTAGTGAAAGGTAGATGTATGCACTGTGCAATACATCAGATGAATAGAAGAAATATTTAACCATCATGCTATAGGGTCTCCCAGAGAGATTCCCCCACTGAAAGCTGAAATATAGCAAACAATAATATAAACTTCTTGGAGCTCCTGTATTTCCCCTGCCACTACACACTGTTGCAAAATTGTACTTGGCATGTGATATGCCATGACACACTGATACAGGGCAAAAACAAATGACATTTTAAAAATCTGAAATATACAAAGGGTGATTTGTCAAGGTTCCGCTGCTGGCACATGTTGAATATTTGAGCGTGTGTTGCCCATGATCTATCAATGACTGAAAGAAATGATTGGAGAATCATCGTAAGTGCACTTCAAGATTCCTGGTGTGCACTTACTGGACAAGGCCCATGTGCAGATTTTAAAATGATACTTACTGACACTTCAACATTGCTGAGGAGAAAGAATCAAGGAAGACCGGAGGTTGGAAGAAATATTTTTAATCGGAGTAGATTTAGACTTTCTGCAATAATGTAAAGTTGATTATAGCAAATTTGCAACCCATCTTACATCTCTCGTGTTATTCCTCATGAACAGCTTCTTCCCTGCTGCCGTCAGGTTTTTGAATGGCCCTACCTAAAGTTGATCTTTCTCTACACCCTAGCTATGACAGTAACACTATTTTCTGCACTCTCTTGTTTCCTTCTCTATAAACAGTATGCTTTGTCTGTATAGCGTGCAAGAAACAGTACTTGTCCCTGTATGCTAATACAATAATAAATCAAATCAGAACCCCCTTGCCTTCAATGGAAAGACCAGGGGAGTTGGAAAACAGGTTGGTGATTCACTACGACCCATGGGGTCCAAATCTGCTCCATGATGCCAGCAAATAGTGATAATGTTTTGCTAATTATCTTCATTTAAAAAGTGTGGGTAAATATCTGTTAAGGGACAGGATTGAAGGCTGTAAGGATAGGCACCAAATCTAATGGTGAATTCACTGCTGGACAAGCTAATGAGATCCCCGTGGAAGGAAACACTTGGCATGCTGATTGTAAAGTTAGATTAATAATCTGCGGTGTTGCTTTATTGCCTTTAGAGGCTAGGTAAGCTTTCACAAACCTCATCCCCTTTGAGAATCTACTTATGGTGGCTGCATCAGGAGATTGAGGCCAGATGTTCTGCAGCTTGTAAAGTGTATCAGTCAAACTGACATGAGTAAAACGTCGTGGTATTCCGTAGAAAGCACCAGTAGACTATTTGTTTTTGAGGTAAATGTTATAAATTGAGGCATCCATTCTTTTGTTTACTTTCATGTAAATTTACAGCACAGAATGAGATCATTCTGCCCATTGCATTTATGCTGCCTGTTTTAGACAGCAGTCAGGTTTAGTACCACATTCTCACTTTTTACCATAACCTTGTAAGTTCTTCATTCTCATGTATATGTTCAATTCCCTTTTAAAAAATATTTATGTATATAGCCTCAACCACCTTTTCAGGTGAATGGCTCAGGTCCTGCCAACCAGACTCAAGTGAAGATCATTGATAAAAATTGAAAAGGCTGATCAATTCAAAAGTGACCTTTTGGGAAGAGCCATCACCAATCACCTCCCAATGTGAAAACTATCTATCCATCACTAACCTTTACTTCCTGCCAATGAGCCAATTATTATCCATTCCTCCACTTTCCCCTGAAGTGCATTGGTTTCCATTTAAAAAAAAAACCTCCTGTGCCACTTTGTTGAATTCCTTCTATAAGTTCACATATGCATAATATCAAGTGCACCACTTTGGCAAATGTTATCTATCACCTTATCAAAAACTTCATTCAAATTCATCAAAAATGATTTGCCTATATAGCAAAGCCATGCTGCCTCTTCTTAAATAATCCATGTCTTTCCAAATGAAAATCTATTGTGTCCCTGATAACGGTTTCCAATAATTTCCAAACACCAATGTTCGGTTGACTGGCCTATTTCTCCCTTTTCCCTTTCTTGAATAAAGGTATAAGATCAGCAGCTCTCCAGTATACCATCACTACTGTATCCAATGGATTATGAGAGATCATAGCCAATGTCTCAGCTGTTTTTATCTTTGCATCTTTCAGCTATCCAGGCTACACTCCATCTGGACCAAGTTATCAACTTTTAAAATATCTTAATCTTTGGACTACATTTTCTTCAGCTATTACTATTACATCCATAACTTATTCACCTCATTTTTTTTCCTTTGCAAAATTATATTTAATTATTTAGCCATGTAATCTGTCTAAAAATAAAGTTCACCCTTTGGATCTTCCCTAGCGAACCATTAACAATTTATATGGATTTACTTTAATGTTATCTACTAGTCTTTACTTGTAAACTCTCTTTATCTCCTATATTAACTTTTCAACTTCCTGCTGTGCATTCTCACAATCTTCCTGATTATTAATTGAATCTTGTTTCTGGCATTTATTAAAAGCTTCCTTTACTGTTGTATTCTAACCTTTATTTATTTTGCCAACCAGTTCAAATTGATTTTGGACATGCTACCCTTTCCCTTCGAATAAACCTGCTTAGTTTGCACTGAACTATTTTTTTCCCTGATAAACCTTCAGTCCTCCATTGCTGTTTCACAAGGCTGACATCTTTTCCAATCTGTCTGTGCTGGGCCCCTCACTGAAATTAGCTTCCCCAGTTGAGCATTTATACACTTAGGATGGGATTTTCTGGTCACGCTCACCCCAAAACCATCCAGATTCTGCCTGAGGTCAACAGACCTTTGCATGGTCCATTCCATACCTGCTATGATCCTGCGGCAAATGGGATGGGAAAATCCCTTCCTTAATATTTTTCTGATCTATAATTACTTTCAATCAAATTATCAAGTCATCTTTAGTTAGGCAATCTAGAAATCATAGAAACACTACAGTACAGAAAGAGGCCATTCGGCCCATCGAGTCTGCACTGACCACAATCCCACCCAGGCAGTACCCCCATATCCCTACATATTTTACCCACTAATTCCTCTACCCTATGCACCTCAGGATACTAAGGGACAATTTTAAGTGTGGCCAATCAAACCAAACCCACACATTTTTGGACTGTGGGAGGAAACAGGAGCACCCGGAGGAAACCCATGCAGACACGAGGAAAATGTGCAAACTCCACACAGATGGTGACCCAAGCCAGGAATCGAACCCGAAGTAGCAGTGCTAACCACCGTGCTACCATGCCGCCCAGTACTGTAGTATTGTTACAGTTCCCCTGTTTCATTTCCCAAAACATGGAGTTATATTGATTGCGAGTGTGTGCACAGAAAAACATCTTACTTTTCCGTAAGGCCTTTGACAAAGTCCCTCATGGCTGGTTGGTTAAGAAGGTTAAGGCTCATGGGATACAAGGAGAGGGGCTAGATGGGTAGAGAACTGGCTTGGCCACAGGAGACAGAGGGTAGCAGTTGAAGGGTCTTTTTCTGGCTGGAGGTCTGTGACCAGTAGTGTTCCACAGGGCTCTGGACTGGGACCTCTGCTATTTGTGATATATATAAATGACCTGGAAGGAGGAGTAACTGGTGTTATCAGCAAGTTTGCGGATGACACGAAGATGGCTGGACTTGCGGATAGCTATGAACATTGTCTGACAATACAGTAGGATATTAGTAGGCTGGAAAATTGGGCAGAGAAATGGCAGGTGGAATTTAATCCAGATAAATGCAAGGTGATGCATTTTGGAAGCACTAATGTAGGGGGGACTTGTACAATAAATGGCAGGGCCATCAAGAGTATAGAAACACAGAGGGACCTAGGTGTGCAAGTCCACAAATCCTTGAAGGTGACAGCACAGGTGGAGAAGGTGGTGAAGAAGGCATATGGTATGCTTGCCTTTATAGGACGGGGTATAGAGTATAAAAGCTGGAGTCTGATGTTGCAGCTGTATAGAACACTGGGTAGGCCACATTTGGAGTACTGCGTCCCATTCTGGTCATGGAGGCTTTAGAGAGAGTGCAGAGAAGGTTTACCAGGATGTTGCCTGGTATGGAGGGTCATAGCTATGAGGAGAGATTGGGTAAACTGGGGTTGTTCTCCATGGAAAGACGGAGAATAAGGGGAGACCTAATAGAGGTGTACAAAATTATGAAAGGTATAGATAGGGTGAACAGTGGGAAGCTTTCTCTCAGGTCAGAGGTGACGATCACAAGGGGTTACGGGCTCAAGGTGAGAGGGGAGGGGTATAATCTCGGATATCAGAGGGACGTTTTTTATGCAAAGGGACCTGAAATGCACTGCCAAGTAGGGTAGTGGAGGCAGACATGCTGGCATCGTTTAAGACTTACCTGGATAGTCACATGAGCAGACTGGGAATGGAGGGATACAAACGAATGGTCTAGTTGGACCAATGAGTGGCACAGGCTTGGAGGGCCGAAGGGCCTGTTTTCTGTGCTATACTGTTCTTTGTTCTTTTGCTTTTCCCAGTCTATGGGGTGATTCTCCCAGCCCACTGTGCTGCTGGGAGACAGAGGTGGAGGCCATATAGTGAGCTTCTTTTTAAACGCTGAGGCCTATCCTCATCTCTAGCCGCTGGATTACTAGCATAGTCCACTTTGTGCCAGAATTTGGCGTGGAGCTGAATAAATTATTT
This sequence comes from Carcharhinus amblyrhynchos, assembly GCF_965287045.1. NCBI lineage: Eukaryota > Metazoa > Chordata > Chondrichthyes > Carcharhiniformes > Carcharhinidae > Carcharhinus > Carcharhinus amblyrhynchos. The sequence continues at coordinate 22,402,011 of NC_137328.1, read as the reverse complement.
AAATTATCATTTCAATATCATTAGTGGGCCTGGGACAAAGTCTCCGGGCCCGCTAGCCTCTTGGAGGTCCCCCAGAAGGTCGTGGGTAAGGGGGGGGGGGTACTCCCTGGGCATTGTCAGTGCCCATCTGGCCCCCTGGCACTGCCCAAGGTGCAAAATGGCACATTGGTTAGCACTGCTGCCTCACAGTGCCAGGAACCCAGGTTCAATTCCCAGATTGGGTCACTGTCTGTGTGGAGTCTGCACATTCTCCCTGTGTCTGTGTAGATTTCCTCCGGGCGCTCCGGTTTTCTCCCACAGTCCGAAAGATGTGCCGGTTAGGTACATTGGCCATGCTAAATTCTCTCTGTGTACCCAAGCAGGCGCCAAAGTGTGGCGACGAGGGGATTTTCACAGTAACTTCATTGCAGTGTTAATGTAAGCCTACATGTGACACTAACAGAATAAACTTAACCAAGGGGCATCTTGATGGTGCCCACCAGGTGTCAGTCAGTGACAAGTGGGTAGAGCCATAGGGGTGGGCCTATTGGGAGTAGGGCCTGTGAGGGGAGATCAGTGGAGGTGGCAGGGTCCCATTGCCATTCTGCACTTGGGATCATGAGCAGAGGGAGGGAAGGGAGTGATCGGGGCTGGCCATCGCCTCTCCAGCGAGAATAGGTCCCACCCGCTGATTTTTGGAATGATTCATGCTAGGGCACTCTGTGATGGACAGAATGTGAGAGATTCCGTTTGAAAGTCCCGCTGAAATAAAACAGCCGGTTTGCCCCAGTTTTTACACAAATCCAGCACTTACAATTTTTTTGAAAGAATTCCACCTAGTATTTGGGTAAAGAAAACATTTCCTAATATTACCACTTTATCTCTGTTAAACAACTTTGAAATTTGCCAATATGTTTTTATCTCCATCTCACAATTTAGAGCTCTATATAGAAGAAAACTCTGAAAAAATAATGGGCGGAATTTTCCCCCCAAAAAGTGTCATAACTGTGAGGAAAATGGGGTGAACCATGTCGGGGTCTCAGGTGCGCTTCTGACTACAGTCGTCCCACCCTCAGCCACTTTTTTTGGAAAGCTTTAAGTTGTGCGCTGGTACTGAGGAGAACAGGGCCTAAACGCACCAGCAAGCTTAGCTTTAGAACCATTTCACCCTGATCTCACTGTGCACTGGGAGACCCCATCCCAACCCCAAAGATGTCAGGATTCCTTCTCTCGTCAGTAACATGTTCCCACCTCTCCCGGCATTGGTCACTCACATCGGGGCCTGAGGCCCTCCTATTAGGTGCCTCTGCACAACCACTGACATGCCTGCCCTTCATGACCTCCTCTATAATCTGCCCCTGCAAGGCCAACCTCACAGAGCCCTCATTCAGGCCCCATCCCTTTGGCACTGCTTCTTACACACTAGCAGTGTCCACCTGGTGCCACCAAGCTGCCTGGTGGCCACTGCCGGGGTGCCTGATGGATGTTGCTGAGATGCACGGTGGGCACTGCCCAATGGATATGGCCCAACTATGCCCTTGACCACCCAGGGTGCTTCAATGCCACACAGTGTGACCAGCTTCCAGCACTGCATTTGTGGAGATCTGAACCAATTCTCTCCGTTATGGCTCCATACTCAAAGGCCAGAAGGTTCTGTCTGCTGGGTTTCAAATGGGCTATGCACATTTACACACTACTTTAAGTGAGACAGCACAGTGGTTAGCGGTGCTGCCTCACAGCGTCAAGGTTCCGGATTCAATTCCAGGCTTGGGTCACTGTCTGTGCAGAGTCTGCATTTTCTCCCCATGTTTGCATGGGTTTCCTTCGGATGCTCCGGTTTCCTCCTGTAGCCCAAACACCGTGCTGGTTAGGTGCACTGGCCATGCTAAATACTCCCAGTGTACCTGAACAGGCACCAGAGTTTTCACAGTACCTTCATTGCAGTGTTAATGTAAGCCTACTTGTGACGCTAATAAATAAACATTAAGCTCATCAGCTTTGTGCCCTTTCTGGCCTTTTAGCATCGCACGCTAGTTTCCTGACTTGCCACATTGTTCGCTGGGTGAGGCAAAGTAGTAAGATCCTGCTCAGTATCCCCCTGTTCTTCAACTCAGTCAATGAAAATCCCCTCGAGCCATTTCCTACACCCTTTCTATTTAGAACTGGAATAAAATCATCAATTAATGCTGCCTTATCCCCTCCCACTTCTTCCATCTCATTTCTGAATACTTTTTAACCAGCAATATTACACACTTATCCCTGGCTTTGTTTCTGTTCTGTAACCATGTTATAATCACATGCTACAATTTGTCAGTGCAACTCATAATCTTACTAATAATATTCATAATGTGCAGACAATTTAAGACGTATTTCATATATTAGGCTATTTCCCTCACTCTGGTTCCTCCAATTCTGGAAATATTTCTTATTTTACTTCTGCTTGCATCTCTCCCTCCTCTGATCCCCAACGTTATAGAAATAAAAACACTATCTTAATCCCGTTCTAATAAGGCATAAATTGATTCAGAGTCCAGGCCTGAAATTTTCATCCTCGAGTTGGGTAGTGGAACTTTGGAAAATTCCCTACTTGGCCCGTCTGCCTCAGGAGAAATTGGTGCAAAGACGGAATTTTCATTGCAGGGGACTGGTTGTGGGCTGCAGTTGGGCCAGTGACCAGGAGGCAGTTACAGGGGCTGTCGAATACTAAGGTTTAAACTCCTGCCTCGGTGCTGTGGGACTTTATCTCTGTTATAATGAAAACAACAATACCCCTAGTCCTCACCCCAATACCACCTCACCCTCATTCACTCCCCATGTCCATCCATTGCATGTCGTGCCCATCCACAGACTATGGCTCCTAATACCTTCCAATGGCAAGCAATTCCCCATCTATCCTGTAGTCCCCTGTGCCCCCATGTCAAGCTATTCCCCTATCTGCCCCTTAGACCCTTATGCCCCCTTGCCAACCAAGGCGTTTCTGTGCCTAATAGTTTTATAAAATTAATAAAATCAATAGTGACAAAGGGATATATAAAAAAATTAAAAAGTCATTCATTCACATTTTGTGATTTTCTTAAATATTTCCTTTTTTATATGTATGAATAATTTGAGCATTTAAAATGTCAATATCAGAAACTGTGAACAGTTGAAACTCTTTCTCTTGTGTAGATAAACACTGTAATTGACAGAAGAGATCAGACAGCCAGAACTTCCAATCAAGCAATGTTTTTCCTGGAGCTCAGCTGTTTCCAGAGTCTAATGGATGTCTGGTCTCTCAGCCAAGAATGCATAATGGGGATTGACTGAGAGCCCAAAATCAAAAATAAAGTTAATGCTTCATATTGATGACCTTTGAGTCACAGATATTGCCTAAGCTGCTGAATACTTCCAGCATTTTCTGGCTTCTTTTCAGATTTCCAGCATCCATAGTGTTTTGCTTTTGTACACATCTAGAGGAGGTGAATGCAAGGTCCTGAATAGCCGCTATCCCAAAACAAAGAAAATAAGAGCGCCAAGAGAGAAAAAAAAACAGCAAAAAAAACATTAACCATGCTCTGTCTTCACATATGCTGCCAGACCTGCTGAGTATTTTCAGCTTTTTCTGTTTATATTTCTATAATATTCTGGGTTGTCCGCACGTGGAATAACGCTGTATTTAATTATGGTCAATGAGAAAGGCATTCTAGACGGGATAGATCCCTGGGGCAGAACGAGGTTAGTGCAGTTCCTATCCCCGGTAGCGCCGCAGATGGGACCTGCAGCGTAATAAAATCTGAGGTCGACCCTGATCGGAAGTTGCAGGTAACATTGCTGGGAGCAGCAACTGATTGTCAAGTCACAACACCCGAGTTGACAAAGTCAACACTGTTTGTGATTTATTTTTTTTAATTCCCCCAGAAACCACTGAAAGGTCTGCTGATTTTTATGGCAGGATTTTCAGAGTTGCTCTCTTTTCATTAATATTTTCACCTCATATTTATTAACCTGTGGAAAGCAGAAGAAAGGTCTGTGCAGCCAAAACAGCTTGTTCCTTGGCAGTGAGACGTTACATAATTCTGAAGTAACTGTATAATCGTGGCTCAGTAAAAGCAAAATATTGTGGATGTTGGAGATAAAAACAGAAAATGCTGGAAGTACTCAAAGCCTGGCAGTATCTGTGGAAAGAGAAACAACGAACTGACTCATTTTAGTTCCAGGTTTCCGATCCCAGTGCAGCTCTGAATTCCGGGTCAGGAGTCCAGAAGTGAGATTTTTGGGAAGGTGGCCATCTCCAGAAGCTCACTCCAATAATGGATGGCAGGCAGGCTTTGGAGGTGGGAGGAGCATTGGGAGTTCCCTAGGCTCTGGGTGGTTGACAATCCTGCCAAGAGAGGTGGACCCTGCCATTGTAGATAAAGGCATCCTCTGAAGACTGGTGCATGGAACAAAATATACTGTAGCCACGGCTAGCAGGTGATCACTGCAGGGGCAAGGGAACTCCTCCGTAGCGTGGCGTGTGGCTGCCGCTGTGACACTGGTCTGTGATGGTGTTTGTCACAACCGAAAGTAGCATTGGTTGAAAAAGGAGAAATTAAACAGACGACAGGTTATTAGTTCCACTACCTCAATCCTTTTTTTTTGATTTCCACTACATATTTGCATACTGGCCAGCACTAGCAGGAGACTTCGGAAATTTGACAGGGGAATTCTTTTACTATTATTACCAGGTAAAAATCCAGAAAATGATGGCAACCACCGCAATTGAGCCTATAAAGACCAGTCTTCTCTATCTAGAAGCTAACTTGTGTGACAACCACACAAAAGATAAAACAAACCATATGTCAGTCATTTTGGCAGCCAAATGAGGCTTTTCCTACATTTGGATCAGTTTTATCTCATTTGCATGCACTGTGCATCGCTTAACAAATGGTCAGGAGGAGCAGACAGATGCCAGCAGGCGGATGTTAGGCACAGCTGAGGTCACCTTCATGGTTTCTGTGTTGCCAGACAATCTCGCTGCATGTTGCAACAAAAGTACTGACTGCAGCCCAGGATAGCATATGTTGTTTCAGAAACTGAGGTGGTGTATTTCTATGCTAATATGCTTTCAGAGCGCTGTGTTGGTTGGCATGTTAAAGACGTTGTTCGTGAGGCCTGTGGAAATATAAGCATAGAGACTAGTAGAAAGAATAGGCTGTTCGGCCCTTCGAATATGCTCTGCCATACAATATGATCACGGCTGATTCTCTAACTCAACACCATACTCCAGTGCTCTTCCTTTACCGCTTGACATGCTTGGAGTCTAGAAATCCATCTATTTCCTCTTCAAATACATTCAATAACATGGCCTCTACAGGCTTCTACGACAGAGAATTCACAGGTTCACCACCTTCTGAGTGAGCAAGTAGCTGCTCCCTGTCTGCCCTGTCCATACCCCTCATAATCTTGATCAAGTTGCCCCTCAGTCTTCTCTGCTCTAATGAAAACAACCCAAGTCTATTCAGCATCTCTTCATAACTCCATACGGTAAGATTGGCTTGAGGTTTACCAGAAATCTGGAGCTGTAACTGTAGTGCATAAATTTTCCTGGTGAAATTGGAAAAAAGTTACAAATAGCAGGCCTCACTTTGAGTAAATGTGAAGCACAGCAATTATTATGAGTGTATCAGTTTGCAAACCCATTCAAGCATATGGAGCTGTGATTATTTTTTAAGAGTGATATATGCAACATTCCATAATTTCTCACTCAAAATGTGTGACTGACTCCTAATGTTTGGTGCATGACAAATCAACTCTCGGTTTGGAACAATGTTGCACAGTTTTACAAAACTTAAACAACTGAGTCTAAGGATTAAGAGGAGCTTTATATGATCTGCAGAAGAACTGTAAAGGCAATTACTCAGGACTAATTTGGGTTAAGGCACAAAAGGAAAGAATGGAAAAAGACAAAGAAAAATGGAGTAGGGGTTTTAATTGAATATAATCTGAGCAAAAGCTCACAGTTTCGTAGAATCATAGAATCCCTGCAGTGCTGAAGGAGGCCATTTGGCCCATCGAGTCTGCACTGGCTCTCAACAGAGCATATTACCCAGACCCACCCCCTGCCCTATCCTGGTAACCCCACAAATTTATCCCATTAATCCCCCCTAACCTACACAGCTTTGGACACGAAGAATCAATTTAGCATGACCAATCCACCCATGCTGTGCAAATTTTAGATATTGGGAGGAAACTTACGTGGTCATGGGGAGAACGTGCAAACTCCACCCAGTATAAATGATACAGATAAAAATGGGGGAGGGAGGGTGCTAAGTAAGCTTGCAGATAACATGAAGATTGGTAGGATGGTTAATAGTGAAGAAGATGGTTTTATGTTACAGGAAGTTGGTCAAATGGGCAGAGCAGTGGCGGATAGTATTTTACCCTGTTAAGTGCAAGATGAATCACTTTGGAAGAAGAATCAAGGTGAGGGAGTATTTAGTGAATGGCAGGACACTGGGAAGATCAGAGGAACAGAGGGATCTTCGGGTATTTATTCACATATCCCTGAAGGTGGCAGAGCACGTGAATAGGATAGTTAAGAAAACATATGTGTACTTGCTTTTATCAGTCATAGTATAGAGTATAAGAGCAAGGAGGTAATATTGGAACTGTATTGAGAGTTGGTCAGGCCACAGCTGGAGTACTGTGTGCAGTTCTGGTCACCTCACTATAGGAAGGGTGTGATAGAGGAGGTACAGATGAGGTTTGCCAAGATGCTACCTGGGACGGAGAATTTGAGTTATAATGAAAGACTAGATAGGCTTGCATTGTTTTCTCTAGCGCAGATAAGGCTGAGGGGTGACATGATTGAAGTGTATAAGATTATGAGGTGTATAGCCAAAGTGTGTAGGGAGCAGCAGTTCTCCTTGGTTTAGGGGTTAATCATGAGGGGGCATAATTTTAGGGTAAGGAGCAGGAGATTCAGAAGGCAATTGAGAAAAAAGCTTTTTCACTCAGAAATGGTGGGAATCTGGAATGCATTGTCTGGGAAGGTCATGGAGGCCGGAAGCAACCTTTAAAAAAACATTTGGATGAGCGTTTGAAATATCATAACGTTGAAGGATATGGGATGAGTGCAGGAAAATGGGATAAGCATGCCTATAGTGGTAGTTTTCTGCGCTGTATGGTTCTTTGACTTTATGAATGCCTGTCTTTGGGTGAATATTATACAGGCCGAATGATGACCTCCTGAACTGTAGGAATTCTATGATTCTTTAATAGACCCATTTGAGATAGAATCATGGAATCATATAATCCCTACACTACAGGAGGCCATTTGGCCATCGAGTCTGTACTGACCACAATCCCATCCAGATTCTATTTCCATAACAGCACACATTTACCCTCCAAATCCCTTGCACGCTAGGATCAATTTAGCATGCCCAATCAACCAACCTGCACATCTTTGGATTGTGGGGGGGGAACTGGAGCACCCCCGGAGAAAATCCATGCAGACACAGGGAGAACGTTCAAACTCCACACGGACAGTGACTGAGGCTGGAATTGAACCTGGGTCCCTGGCACTGTGAGGCAGCAGTGCTAACCACTGTTGCCACCATGCTGCCCTGCTGAGATCTTGCCAGTCCTTGTGGGATAACAGTGGAGCAGAACTGAATCAGCTGATTCAGCCAAAAGTTTAAAAACGTATAAAATAAAAGCGAGAGAATATAATCTTCAGAAGCAAGAGCTGTGGTTTTGAATTTATGGAAAAGCGGAGCTGAAGTTTAAAAAAGATGGAGTTCAGAGAGGTTTTTATTTGAAGGAAAAAAGGGAAAGAGACCACAGAGAGCAGTGTTTTAGGTGAAGAGGAAAAATTGCCTCAGGGAACTGGAGGACCTGTACTGAGGGAAATAGAGACTGCGATTCTAGTCTCCTAATGACCACAGACCCTACTGGGGGTGGTGTGCGAGAGGGTGGGGGGGAGTGGTGGCGGTGTGCGAGAGGGTGGGGGGGAGCGGTGGCGGTGTGCGAGGGGGTGGGGGGGGCGGCGGCGGTGTGTGTGTGTAGCAATCCCCGCACTGAGACACTGCAGTCAAAGGATGCAAATTGCCAGTCATTCACACAATGCTCCCGCTGCAATAAAGTGGGAGAATTTGGCAGCCAGCCAAATCTCCGTTCACTGCAGTGGGATGGGAAAATCCCACCGTCATGAACAGGTGTAACATTCTGGCCAGAGTGTTTTGGGGAGAAGTCCCCAACCTGTTTCAAGAAAAAAGTTAAAAGCTTTCTAAAAACATCCCTGAACAGAATTTGTTGGATCTCGCATTGAAATTGACAAGGGAACTGACACATCAGGGAGAGTGGGCTGCTCTTGGATGTTTCGAGAGTAGCCTAGTGCTTCGCCTCATTGTGTGTGCTTAAAACTGGACCAGCAGATGGGCACCACGACAGCTCAGTGACTATCACTGCTAGCTGTGCAGATGCATGGATTTGGGCCTGTGTCTGTGGGAGTTTGCACATTCTCCCTGTGGTTGCGTGGGTTTCCTCCGGGTGCTCTGGTTTCCTCCCACACCCCAAAGATGTGCTCTTAGGCTGATTGGTGTAACAAATTGTCCCTGAACTATTCTCCCCTGAATCTGGTTTCCAATGGGGGTACCATACGCATACACATGGGTCTAGGTAGGTGTAGGAAAATGCTTTGTTAAGATGGCGGCGTGGGCTCGTTGGGCCGAAGGGCCTGTTTCCCGTGCTGGGTTGTTCTTTGCTCTTTGAGAGCAGGGAGAGCGGATTCTCCATGCAGTATAAGGGGAAAAAAAGGTTGCAGGGATCATTAGAAGGGCTTTCTGCTGTAGGAGAATTTTAAAAGTTTTAAAAAAAAGCTTCAAAAAAGAGCAGATAGGATTTGCCTTCAGAAGTGTGGGAAAAACAGAACCAGCAGCTGCTATACCACAAAAACAAGTTGACAGCCTTAAAGCAGTAATGCATTTAAAGAGATAATTTAATCTGGCAATACACTTAAAGCGGCAACCCCAAGAGGAAACAAGCAGCAAAGGACAGGAAAAGTGGGGAAGATCCTCAGACAGAGGGAATTCTCAAAAACTTCCATAAGCAATGAAAACCTCAAGGAAGAGGCAACAAAAAAGCAGCACAGTGGTTAGCATTGCTGTCTCACAGCGCCAGGGGCCCAGGTTCAATTCCTGGCTTGGGTCACTATCTGTGTGGGGTTTGCACATTCTTCTTGTGTCTGCATGGGTTTCCTTCAGGTACTCCGCTTTCCTTCCACGGTTTGAAAAATGTGCTGCTTAGGTGGATTGGCCAAGCTAATTTTTCCCTCAGTGTACCCGAACAGGCACCGGCGTGTGGCAGCTAGGGCATTTTCACTGTAACTTCATTGCAATCTTAATGTAAGCCTACTTGTGACTAATAAATAAACTTTTAAAAAGAAAGACCTCAGAGGAGATAATGAAGACCTCAAGAGGCAATGCAACACCCCAGTAGAGGCAATGGAAAAACCAGAAAGAGGGTACTGAAAATCCTGGAAAGAGGACACTGAAAGATGCCAGAAGGAAGGCACCAAAACACAATAAATAGTCAAATGAAGAACAAAAGTCCCCGAGAGAAATACTCAATGACCAAATGAAGGACATTGAGAGAAATGAAGAGGTCAACACTTTTAGAGATTGACCTGACCAACAGTGAAGCCAAAAAGGGTTTGACTGAAATTAATACAAGCAAAAACATATTTCCATTTGTGAAATGTGTATATTCAGTAAGAACATGATAAATTCACCAAAGGTGGCACACTGCCATAGTGGTTAGCACTGCTGCTTCACAGCTCCAGGGACACGGATTCAACTCTGGCCTCAGGTGACTGCCTGTGTGGAGTTTGCACATTCTCCCCATGTCTGCGTGGGTTTCCTCCGGGTGCTCCAGTTTTTTCCCACACTCCAAAAATGTGTAGGCTGGGTGCATTTGCCACAATAAATTGTTCCTTAGTGTCCCAAGGTTTGATGGATTAGCCACGGTAAATGTGTGGGATTGCAGGTATAGGTCAGGATACAGGGCCTGGGTAAAATACCCTGTCAGTGAGTCAGTGCAGACTCAATGGGCCGAATGTTCCTCCTGCACTGTAGGAATTCTATGCTTTGTTCCTGACGAAGTCTGTGAGCGTTTATCATTACAAGATCCTTTAAGAATTTTGGGCAGAATATTCAGCACAATATTTAAGTGGAGCTTTGATCATCATGAAACTCATAATTACAAGCAAATTATCATAAATTCTTTGAACATATGATTTTTAAGTTAGCTTTAAAGTTCAGACAATGACTACTTGTTATCGAATTTCAATGGACGGTTGTTTCAATAAATGTTAAATTTGTGCTTAAATAACGTATGCATAGATAATAGCAATATAAAATTGTTTTGAGATGTAAATTACTTTGTTAAATGACAATTTTTAACTATCTGTTTTCCTCTTGCCCCCTCAAGTAGGCTATTGACTGAAAACAGAGTTCCTTTTCAAGCTAATTTTTCCCTTTTATAAAATTCTGGCATCTTAGTACCTCAAATGAGGATAAAAATTCTTGTTAAGGGCTTGTTGATGTCTGCAGTTTACTCCAGTTGGACCATATGCTTCAATAGGGGAACAATTATCTTATGTTGATATTCTCGTTGTGTCAAATATGTTGTTAAACTTTGCATATAGGTGAAGCTATGCAACTCACAGCTGATTTGATTGATTTCCTGAGAGAACTTATACTTGGTAGAATCATAGAATCCCTACACTGCAGAAGGAGACCATTCGGCCTACTGAGTCTGTATCGACTCCCTGACGGAACATAACCGCACATATTTACGTGCTAATCCTCCTAACCTACACCACCTTGCATCACTAAGGGACAATTTAGCATGACCAATCCACCTAACCTGCACATCTTTGGACTGTGGAAGGAAATTGGAGCACCTGGAGGAAACCCACGCAGAGACAAGGAAAAAGTGCAATCTCCACACTGTTATCCAAGGCCAATATTGAACCCAGGTCCCTGATGCTGAGAGGCAGCGGTGTTAACCACTGCTCCACTGTGTTGTCCACTTGGGTAAGATTTGTTCAATAGTGAACAGAAGCTGTAGAAAGTCTGAGGTCCAATACCTACATTGTAATGTCCACAGTCAGAAATTGGCAAAGAACCAGTTGTTCTAAGAATGTGATTCCTACTGATTTTAGTGCCATTACTTCATTAACATTCAGTGCCCTAACAAAATTAGAGTGTATGGGTTGGGTTGCATTGTACATAATACACATTTTAACTGGCCCTCTCCTGCCCATTATGGCAAAGGGAATGAGACCCCATGAGTCTTCTGATGTACACAAATGACCAATCCCCAACCTCAGTCCTTATTTTGTATGTGACCGTTGCCTCCACGTTCAAACATAATGTGACCTGATCAAGCAGCAACTCAGTACGGGGGATACAGTACACTCTGGCATTACCTTTACAGGTCACACATACTGTCATTAGAAATAAAACATTGTTGTCTGTGACACATAGACACTTTGGGGGGGATTTTTTCAGCCACGCTTGCTCCCCAAGGCTGGAAAACCCCACCCGAGGTCGCACCCCGTTACGATTTCCATGGTGGGCAGGACAGGAAAATTCTGCATTGAGTGTAGTTTGTATATTTTGGATCATGGGGTGGAAGTCACTGCACTCAAACTGCAGAGGTTGCAAATCCCTCACCCAAGGTGACAATTGTCAGGCACGTATATTCCAGGTAGCCCCCTCCAAATAAGGTCATGGTGTGAACCAAGGCATCAGAGTATAACCAAAATCAGGGAAACCATCTGCTGAATATGGTCTTTCCAAACTCCACTCCTGGGCCATGCCCCGGTTTGCCCTACTTGTTTCCAAACCATATTGTTTTTGACCTTGGCCTGTCCGGGTTCCAAGATCCTTACTGTAGGAACTGCAACAGTTCAGCAAAGCAGGTGGGATTTTCCAGCCTCGCTTGCCTCAAATGTGGAAAATCCCGCCTGAGGACAACGGACTTTTCCATGGTCTGTTCCTCACCCTCTGATTCCCTTGGCAGGCTGGATGGTAGAATTCACCTCTCGGTGCCCAATTGCCCTTTGGACCAACTGTTCAGGCCATTGGCCATTTGGCCACAATGTACATGGGCAAATCTCTGTGCAGGAACTTTGGAAATATATAAATCAGCAGTTTCTGCTTCTGAAATATACTGTTCACAGGCACTCACACACACAGTTCAGTTTAACATTACTTAATAATTAATGCTACTTGACTGTGCATGTGATTTATTCATTTGGTTCAGTGTTTAAAGGGGAAAAAGTCTTCAATTCATATCTATTTTCAATGTGTTTCCTAATACCAATTCCAAGATGCACTAGCAATTCTTCAGGGATACAGATCTTTCCCTATATCTAGTCAAGTGAGACCAGCTGAATTTTGAAGAAAGGAACTGCTTTATGCAGTTTTATTTTATTTAGTAAATTTTTATTTTATTTTACATGGGATGGCACAGTGGTTAGCACTGCTGCCTCACAACGCCAGGGACCCTGGTTCAATTCCCAGCTTGAGTCACTGCCTGCGTGGATTCTGCACGTTCTTCCCATGTCTGCATTGGTTTCCTCTGGGTGCTCTGGTTTCTTCCCACAGTCCAAAAGATGTGCTGTTTCGTTTTCTTGCCCGTTTGACACTTAGAATTTTTCTGAGAAAATTCCACGCCTGGCGTTTTAACATCATCTCATGAACATCATGGTGCTGGTCCACCAAAACACAATAGGCAGGTAGAAGCTGAAATAAACAGTCCAGTCACCAACTCACCATTTTTGTAGACCTCATCAACAAGTGTTTTAGCTTATTTGGAAACTAACTGACTTGAACAAAACCATGCCTATGTCATAATTGGGAGGTGCACATGAAACATGATTAGTAATTTTTTTGAACAAAATCATGCCTATTCCATAATTGGGAGATGCACAGGAAACATGGTTGGTGATTTTCTTCATGCACTGGTGAAGAGTTAGGTATAAAGACTGCAAGTGGGACTATGATGAATAGTAGAGGAGGTTGCTGCTGCAGCCATGACATTTTGCTAGTGCTGTTGATTTTGCTTATCATATCTCCAACATGGCAACCTCAATGTTGTCACCCTACACTGCAGCAGAACCATACACAACAGAATAACCACAACCAAACCCCCTTCTACGTACCTATCCCATGTTTGTGCTGCACTTGCATCAATAAAGAATAGCGTACTTTAGCTGCATCTGCGTTCCTTACAAAAAGGCCACTTGTGAAATAAGATCACTTGTACTCTATCCTACAGCTGATCAAACTGAAGGTCCCAGGAAACCCACCCACACTCCGAATTGGCCCAATCACATGGCGTGCAAAGGATTGTCCCTTAAAGGAATTACGTTGCGCATCTACTCAATCCTGTGGCTTTAGAAGTAATTGAGGCATTGAACTTCTTTGCCTCAGGTTTATTCCAGGCAGCATGTACAGACCTTAGTGGGATCACCTAACCCATTGCCCATCACACCATTAAGGTATTCACTGGTGCCATGTTTAGATGTGTCCATTATATGTTCCAGTAAGGAGGAAGTACAAAGATGGTAAGGTGATGGACCCTTGGATAGTGAGGGAAGTCGTAAGTTTAGGTAAGAGGGTCCATGAGGAATATAAAGAGAGAAAGAAATAACTCATGCGGGAAATTAGGAGAGCAAGGAGGGGGCCATGAAATGACCTTGGCAAGTAGGGTTAAAGGGAATCCCAAGGCATTTTATACATACATTAAAAACATGACAATAACTAGGGAGAGGATAGGACCACTTAAGGATAAAGGAAGGAACTTGTGCTTGGAGACAGAGGATGTGGACAAGATCCTAAATGTTAGTCTTCATGAAAGAGAAGGACATGAAGGATAGTGAGATTAGTCTGGAGCATGCTAATATGCTCGGACATTTTGAAATCAAGAACAAAATAGTGTTGGGTAAAAGCATTAAGATGGATAAGTCCCCAGGGCCCAATGGGAAGTACCCCAGGTTATTGAGATCTACAAATTCAACGCCTCGAAAAAGACTTCCATTGACAGCTGAATAGATTTCTGCTCCAGCCACCTATGTTCGTTTTCATTTCTTTTCATGCTTGCACGGAACCCAAGTACCCCATTGATCCAGACAAGAATGTTGACAGAGTCTAAGCCTGATTGGCACATGTTGAACACAGGGTTGCCTGAAATCACCATGCCAGGGGTGATCTTCAGGTCTGCCAGGAGTAGAAGAGGCAGTCCAGCCACAAGATCTCCATCCCAAAGGAGAGTGTCAACCCTTTTCCCCAACTTGAGCCCACCCAACCCCAGGATCTTTGAGGGACCCTTCCTTTGCAGCCTGGCAGCAGCAGAAGGGCAAATAGCCACTGGACCTACCTGCTTCACTCTTCCTCCCCCCAGGGCAGGGTATCAGTGATAAGGTATCATTGGGCAGAGTACCATTGGCACTGCCAAGGCGCGTGGCCTGATTGACATTAAGCGTGGTCAGTGTCAAAAATGTTGAGTTCCAGCTCCTTTTGTCTGCTGAATTAAAGCTGACAAAGACTAAGGAACCCCCTTGATGTGTGCCAATAATAGACAGATTGTCAGCAATAATGAATATTGCGAACCAAGAGCTTGATGGCACCCATTTGAAATTACAGCTCGCTCCCTTTCATTGCGGCTATTGGCTTGTCTATAATTTAAGAATAAAAGCGCTTTCTAAATTCAAACTTTTCTGATTTCCCCACATTGTTTCAAAGGATCAAATGAGGTGAGGGCACTGCCAAATAACTAGACCGCCTTCTTTTTCTTGGCTTTGTGCCCTGTGCTCATTGGAAAGAGAAACATTGTTCAAAGCCATATTGAATATGAGAGTGCCACCCACCTTTCGAAGTGTGTGAGCGGCCAGCAAGAATTGCTAATCTGTCCTACCGGTGCGTTGAGGCTGGCAAATGTATGTGCACAGTAGAAATTGAAATCAGATCAAATTGTAAAATTTTTTGGTTGGAAATGGTAATGCACCATTTAATTACTGAGTAACATCCAATTCGGGAACTGCTGCAGGGTGCTGTATTTTCAGGCACATTTTGCAGTCCCACATCAGGAGATGCAGCAGTAGATGAATATGATCGCTGTAGGTGTTTCTACACAGACAGGCTCAGTTAGACCAGCTTCACATAAATTGCTGAAGCCTTTTTAATGAGACATGTTTAGATCTTTTTGCAGCCCATTGAGTGGTATCATTCTTTGTACCAATCTTGTTAATTTCTGGGCAGGCTGAGGATCATATTTTTGCAGAGCCTGATGCCAATGCAGCAATTGGAGTGATATTTCTGAGAGTTGTTCCTGAACCTTTACAAACATGCCACTGCTGGAGGGTAACTCCTCAGGGATCCAACATATTTTCCATTGGACATAAGATCCCACAACTATGAAGTTTCTAATTCAGTCCTTGCTGAATCCCTAACTTTTTTTGCTTCTTCTGCTCACATACATATAGGAACTTTTACAGTTTTTATGTTCTCCACAAGCATACTCTCATACTCTATTTTCTCCTTAATTAGGCCATTGATCTTCCATTGCTGAATTCTAAACTGCCCCTAATCTTCTGGTTTGCTGGGGTTTTTTGGCCAATTTGTATGTCTTTCCCTTAATTTCCCTTCTAAGCTATGGTTTGGCTACCTTTCCAGTTTTACTTCTGCTCTAGACTAGAATAAACAATTGTGCAGTTTACCAATACGCTCCTTGAATGTTTGCCATTGCCTATCCACCATCATCCCTTTAAGTAATGTTTCCCAATCTTTCAGAGCCAACTCAAGCATCGTATCATCATTGCTTCCTTTATTAAGATTGCCTCAGAATCAATTACATCACTCTCCATCTTGATGGAACATGTTATGATCACTCATCCTCAAGGGGTCTTGCACAACTAGATTGCCAATTATTTTTTTCTTTTGCAGTCTCAAAAAGAAAGGGCATCAAAATAATAGAAAACAGACACATTAGCTTACCAGGGTATTATGGAAAACAAGGAGTCAGAGTTATAAAGAGCAACCTGAGATGTTGGGTTTTTTTTCACTAAAGCTGCAAAGAATGAAAGAGTGAGTATGTGTGTGAGAGAGAATGAGAATGGATACAAGTGTTTGAGTGTGATTAAGAGTGTGTGAGATGGAGAGAGAAACCTGAGACTGGGAGTGACAGACGTGCACACAAATGTACCCATTTCAGGGGCACATATACAAGAAGGCAGCTCAGCACCAGTTACTCAAGGCCAAATAGGGATAGGCAGTAAATGCTGGCCTAGCCAGTGATGTCCACATCCCAGGGACAAAAGAACAGCTTTGTAACAATTTGCAGATGACAAATCGAGGGGTCTCACCTGAATCAAAAACTGTGGAGAACCTCATCTGAGGTGGATTGTGACAAATTAAGGGTCCGGTGACCAGATTTTGTTTCCACAGTTGAACAAATTAGAGTGGGGAAAGTAAAATGCTCCCTGAAACTGATTTTAAGAAACTACACAAAGCCTTTCTTGAGTATGTACTATTATATTGTAAAAAGGCTCATTTTGATGCCAGTGCTTTTCTAGCAGAACCAGCCAAAGTTACTTTTGAGGATTTTTGAAAAAGCTCAGGTCCATTGAGCAGTTAAAAGAGTTAGCAAGCCACTTAATGTTAGAATTTCGGCAGAAAGGCAGTAAACCTGAAATTTTAAAAGATGTGGCCTGTGGGTGGAAAATGAGGATGATGAAACTGAAAGCATGGCAGTAGAGAGATTAAAATTGGAGCAGTGAAAATTAAATTTTCAGGAGATAGGAAAGGCAATTTAAAGAAAGAAAGAGGAAAGGGAATTTTGGGAAAGAACACAAAGGGAAGAGAGAATTTCAGGAGAGAGAAAAGGGAATTTCAATGAAAATAGCTGGGTCTGTGTGGTGGTGGGGGAAGGGGGTGTTAGGGGGAGGGAAGAGGCGGGGGAAAGGCACCATTAGCTCAGACTTGAGGGTTGAGGCAACTAGTTTGTTCATTTAATCCCTAGGTTTGATGAAGCAGAGGTGGAGGCTTCCTTTATCTCTTTTGAGCAGCAAGAACAGAAGTTAAAGTGGCCAATCCAACCCCAGTTCTAATACTGCAGAATAGGCTTTCAGGGAAAGCTTAAGGAATGTGTCACTGACTATAGGGTGGTTGAAAAAGGCTATTTGAAATGTGTACCAGATAGTGCTGGAGATGTACCGTCAGAAATTCCATAACCTTGAGTATATGGATATTAAGGAGGAGGATGTGTTACAACTTCTGAATTCTATCAAGATAGATAAGTCGCCGGGACCAGATGGGATGTACCCCAGGATACTGTGGGAGGCGAGGGAAGTGATTGCAGAGCCCCTGGCGATGATCTTTGCGTCGTCAATGGAGACGGGAGAGGTTCCGGAAGATTGGAGGATTGCGGATGTAGTTCCTATTTTCAAGAAAGGGAACAGAGATAGCCTGGGAAATTACCGACCGGTGAGTCTGACCTCAGTGGTTGGTAAGCTGATGGAGAGGCTTCTGAGGGACAAGATTTACAAGCATTTGGAGAGGTTTGACATGATCAGAAATAGTCAGCATGGTTTTGTCAAGGGCAGGTCGTGCCTTACGAGCCTAGTTGAGTTCTTCGAAAATGTGACTGAACACATTGACGAAGGAAGTGCAGTGGACGTGGTGTACATGGACTTCAGCAAGGCGTTTGATAAGGTCCCCCATGCAAGACTTCTTGAGAAGGTGAGAGGGCATGGGATCCAAGGGCCTTTGGCCTTGTGGATCCAGAACTGGCTTGCCTGCAGAAGGCAGAGAGTGGTTGTGGATGGGTCTTTTTCGGCATGGAGGTCAGTCACCAGTGGAGTGCCCCAGGGATCTGTTCTAGGACCCTTGCTGTTTGTCATTTTCATAAATGACCTGGATGAGGAAGTGGAGGGATGGGTAAGTAAGTTCGCTGATGACACGAAGGTCGGTGGTGTTGTGGATGGTCTGGAAGGATGTCAAAAGTTGCAGCAGGACATAAATAGGATGCAGGACTGGGCGGAGAAGTGGCAGATGGACTTCAACACGGATAAATGCGTAGTCGTCCATTTTGGCAGAACCAACGGGATGAACGAGTACACTATCAAGGGCAGGAGTCTTAGTAGTGTTGAAGAGCAGAAGGATCTTGGGGTCCGGGTCCACAGGACTCTTAAATCGGCCTCACAGGTGGAGGATGTGGTCAAGAAGGCGTATGGTGTACTGGCCTTCATTAATCGAGGGATTGAGTTTAGGAATCAGGAGGTAATGCTGTAACTTTATAAGACCCTTGTCAGGCCTCATTTGGAGTACTGTGCGCAGTTCTGGTCGCCTCACTATAGGAAGGACGTAGAAGCTATTGAAAGGGTACAGAGGAGATTTACAAGGATGTTGCCTGGACTGGGAGGCATGCCTTATGAAGTTAGGTTGAGGGAGCTGGGACTCTTTTCCCTGGAGAGACGAAGGTTGAGAGGCGACCTGATAGAAGTTTATAAAATGTTGAGTGGAATAGATAGGGTGGATTCTCAGAGGCTATTTCCCCGGGTTGAAATGGTCGCTACGAGAGGACACAGATTGAAGGTGCGGGGAGGCAAGTACAGAAGTGATGTTAGGGGTAAGTTTTTCACTCAGAGGGTGGTGAGTGAATGGAATCGGCTGCCGTCAGTGGTGGTGGAGGCGAACTCGCTGGGGTCTTTTAAAAGACTTCTGGATGAGTATATGGAATTTAATGGGATTGGGGGTTATAGATAGGTTTATAGATTGGTAGGTGTTGATGTGATCGGCACAACTCGTGGGCCGAAGGGCCTGTTTGTGCTGTAGTGTTCTATGTTCTGTGTAACCTCAGGAATGGCCTGACCAGGCGTTTCTGCAATTTGAAAGGTTTAGCAACTTGCTTTTGACCAGCAGGTGTGGGCACTTAAAATAGAAAACCTCTGTGAAGTCACTCACTTCAATGAGTTTGAAAACTCTACATCTTTTCCAATATGAACACACTTAGAAGAGCAGAGAATCGCAGGGGCCAGGCAGGCATCAAAACTGCTGACAACTGACTATGACTGGAACACTACATTCAGCACTCTGTCCTTTCCTTCTCGATGAATGGTATGCTTTGCCTGTATGCCATGCAAGAAACAATCCTTTTCACTGTATATTAATACATGTGACAATAATTAATCAAATCCAACTATCAGTTGAACTACAAACCCTTGTTCCAAAAGATACCCTCCCCTAGGCACCCCCTATCTCCCCACCCAACCAACTGGGAAGAATAAAGCGGGGAGAGTGATAGGAAACTGGATACGCATGAGAAAGAGGGAAATTCTGGAAGGTTCGAGACAGAGTGGTGCTGAAATGAAAAGTGAAGCTAACAAGCCTGTGTGTACTAATAGCCAAAAGGGAGGACATGTGCAGTCCAGCTGCTGGAGGCTATGAGGAAACAAACAGCGGAATTTGCTGGGGCCCATACACTATATGCAGAGAATGAGTGTCAGTCAGAGAGCATTGCGAGCCAGACTATGGTTCTAATAATGGCTGCAAGTCTCTGCAGGGCATTCCTGAAAGTGTGGATGAGGTTAAACAAACCCCTCAGAGTTACTGGGACTTTGTATCCAAAGGAAGCGTGGCCACAATTCCCCAGGATGAGGTAAGTGAGCTTCTAGTGCTACATTAGGATACAGGGGCCAGCTGGACTTTACTCCTGGGAAAAGGTTTGACCTTCCCACCGGAGAGTGCCACACGTGCGGAAGTGCTGATGAAGAGGATTGATGGAGGATACATAGATAGCCATCCCCCTCTTCCAGGTGCATTTAGCACGTGACCTTTTATCAAGACCAGTGACTGGGAGTCATCCCTAGTTTGCCAATGGACAGTCCTCCTGCTTCTTGGCAATGACTTCATGGGATCAAATGCTACAGGATTCCCAAGTGGTTTCAGAGAAGCCTGTTGCTGTCAGGGAGAGCGAGCAGCTACAGGAGAAAGTGACTGGCATTTTCCCTGACTCTATAACTTGATCTATGGCCAGACAAGCTCTGTTAGAGGAAACAGAATTGGCAGTGCAGCCAGAAGACCTTCTCATCTGGTTATCTGAAACCTTTTCAGAAAGTCCAGAAATCTTCCTTATAGCGGCTCAGAAACCTGACCCACGGTTAAAAGCATTATCTCAGCCGACTTACAATGAAGTCGAGGCAGTTCCTGAAAGCTGCTCCGTTAAAAGTGAGGAAATAGAGGCCCTTTCACTGAGGACTGGGCAGTGATCCATCGGGTAGTGATGCACCTGAAGCTGCACACTTAGCTGCCAGGGATGCCTGGAATGGACTGATTGGCTGCATTTCAGTTAGCATGAGGCAGTGCACCCATCTAACACACCAAATCTGAAGGCATTGTGGCTCTCCCACTGAGCCCCTAGCATGAAAGAGTCCCACAGCAATTTATCCCTCACACAGACATCCATTGCTGGTCATTAATCCTTGTGTTTGGAAAACAAAATTAGTTTTAAGGGATTTATATTTGTATTGATAGACATTAAAAATAAGGTTTGATTTTAAGTGTGTTGAATTTAATGTGTCTGTGTCCAGAAAGATACAATCTTTATATGGATTCATGCTGGACAAAGGTGTTTGTATGTGTAGGGGTTGGTTTCAGTTCCCACTGTGATTCTATTATGCTTCGAGGGGTTTAAGGCATGAAGAATAAATAGTAAGAAGTCTCAACCAAAGTCCAACAGGGTTATTTGGAATCACAAGCTTTTGGAGCACTGCTCCTTCATCAGTTGAGTGGAGAGGTAGGTTTCACAAACACATCATATAGGGACAAAGACGCAATTGCAAGATTCCAACCATTATCTTTAACCTAGTGTTGTGAGACTTCTTACTGCGTCCAATCCAGTCCAACGCTGGCATCTCCACATCAAGAACAGATAGAACTAGCAGGGGGCGCTTAACAACTGGAGGCCCTTGTAAGGATGAAAAAAAAGCTTTTAAGTTTTAGTAATAGCTAAATTTGTTGGCAGTTGGAGACAGGATATTGGAGGGTGAACGTCTCTCAACTCTGCCAGGAGGAGGACTGGACAGGACAGAGGCTGCAAAGAGGCAGACTTCCGAGAGTACTAGATACAGTCCAGATAACTAGGGAGTTGGGTCAGAAAAAGTTTCTTAAGATGACTCACATTAAGAGAACAGAGACCAAGATATTGTTCAGAAGACTTCAAGGAAGAGCAAAGGTTTTTTTTAGTTAAAGAGCCAATTACACCAGCCCAACTGGCCCATTTTAAAATCAGACTTCAGAGGTAACTCAAAGGTTTGAAGCCATTTTAAAAGTTTCTGGAAATCAACAGAGAAAGCAATTGTGAACAGCTTGTTCAACAGTCAAAACAAAGAAATCAGGAAAAGGGAGTAAGTTCAAGATCATGGACCAGATATACTGTTAAAAATTGGAATGGAAGCTTTGGTTAAAAGAAACATTTGTAAAACCTTGATGGATTTCAGAATGCAAAGTGCTGAGGGAAAACATCATTGTGAGATAAGATTTCGAAGTGTGTTTTGAGCAGTAGAGCTTGGAAACTCTAACATGACAATCATCTGGGGGGATTCTGAAGAGAAATCCACAGACACTAACTTGTGTTCAGAATAGAGTGTGTGCATTTGATCATAGCCAATCTGTGTGCTTTAAAGAGAGTTTCTGTTAATGAGACCATTGTGGCTGAATTGTGCTCTACTCTGGAGTCCATGTTATTCTTAAAATTTGTGTGTCTTTGTTAAACTAAAGAGGGAGTAAATGAATAGTGTATAATAATACAATTTTTCATGTTTAATGTTTTATTGTTATAACTAATTAGTGGTCCTGTGACTCTCGTCCTATAAAAAAAATCAGTAAACATTTTGAGCTAGGGTTTGTTGTGAAGTTAAGTAGAGCAATCTTAGATTAATGTTTGTAAATTTGTAAAATGCTAGGAAAAAAAGCATTGCGTGGTCCCTTTAAAATGTAGTGCTTTTTCTGTGCTTAGAAAGTTTTTTTAAATGTAAGTATGTAGAGCCCCAGACTGAAACATTTGTATTGAAAGGCCAAGTAGCAGTGTTAGCAAGGCAACAGGGTTTCAGGCATTTGAATTATTTGAATTCTGCCTATCAATTTGAATTAGGCACTTTGATACCAGCAACCTATTAAATTTAACTCTGATGGTTTTGGCAACCTAGGAACAATCTTGCTGTGGGAGACATTGATGTGTCATCACAAATATAAAAGGAAGAGGACAGTGGCACAAGGAGAGAAAGAGCAACTGCCACCTGTCAGAGTAACAGCTCTCAGTTCAGCTCTCAGAGAGAGAGAGAACTGCTGGCTCTCATAGCTTCATTTATGTCTTAAGAGAGAGCACCATCTTAACAGCAAAAGAAGAAAGAGGAATCAACAGAGAAGGCCCAGAATATTCAGGATGACACACAACCTGGTTGCAATTTAGGAAGTGACTAAAATTCTATTTTTTGTTAATGAGTGGGAGCTGTATTTATTTGAACAGCATTCCATTAGAATCGTGTTTTATTCAGTTTATTAATAGTTTTAACTTGTTCACTGTTAGATAAATAAATTGTTGCTTGAGTGTCAGGGAGTATTTTTAATTTAAACACTAAAAGTTACTGAAGAGCAGTTTCTATCGCTTCACACTCACTTATTACAGATTATAGGGTTGAGTGGTTAGGTGTTAGTTCTCAGAGGGGGAATCAACCTCCTCTTTATAACAGATTCCACTCCGGGATCTTCCCATCCAGTTAGAACCTCAACTGGAATTGTAACACTTGTCATGCTGTTCTTGACAAGACAATGGCAGGCAAAAGTGGACAAGGTGGGAAAATTGAGTAAAAATAGAAAATGTTGAAAATACTCAGCACGTCAGGCAGCATCTGTGGAGAGAGAAGCAGAGTAAATGTTTCATGCCAATGATGGTTCATTAGAAAGGTCATTGGGAAGAGAGAGGTTCACAGGAAAAGTTAGAAATGTAATTGGTTTAAGCAATGAAAGAAGGAGGGATGGGAAAAAGAACAGTAGGGATAATCAGTGGAAGGGTGGATGGTATTAAATGATAAAAGGATTCATGAGTCCAGGACAAAGGGAATGGACATGTGTATAAGTAAAAATGTCTATTAGAGGATTACATAGGTGCTGAACATTATCTGACAAGCATGCATGCTTATGTGCTGTGTAGGAGGTAAGTAAGATTCCCTCTGTCCTCAACCAGGGGTTGGTACAAATGTAGGAATGTTATAATGCCAAATAAGACCATTCAGCCCAACCGATCCATTCTGGTGCTTAGGCGCCACTTGAACCTCTCCTCATCTTCCCTTGACTAGATCTAGTATTACAACCATCTGTTCTCATCTCCATTCAATGCTTGTTCAGCTTCCCCTTAATATATTGTCTTTCTGAAGCCTTGCATCTTTTTGCATTACCAGGGAGTTTGGGAACCATGTAGTTCCAGTTGCTTTCTCCAAGGCAACGTCTTGACCAATCAGCAGCCTTTCTGTTTTATAACTTGTTGTTATTGTTTGTAGGTGTTGGGCATTAATTGGGAGATCACTTGTGCCTCTTAAGTAGACACATACTTCCGTGGCTACCTGTCCCAGGAAGGAGCAGCTAGTGATCTCTGGGTGGACTGGTGTACATCATCGACTCTGGATTACCACATTAAATTTGACTTGTTAAACTTCCTTTAAAATTTGAGGTTTCAGTGGATTACAAGTGCTCCTTTCAAATGGGACACCGATTGACTCAATCTTTACAATTGCTTCAAAAGTGGCATGAATAGACACACATTAAAACTGTGGTGTTTAGATTAGGAGGTGTCTGCTTGTAATGTATAAATCTGTAAATAAATATCTTAAAAATCATAAAAATTGGCTTAAATTCTATCCTTCGCTCTCTGGAATAGAACATTCATTCTAAAGAGTTAAAATGCAAGTATTGAAACAAACTATCCCTTTGTTTGGCATAATTACAATCCTACATTTGTACGAACCCATGGTTGATGACAGAGGGAATCTTACTTACCTCCTACACAGCACATAAGCATGCATGCTTGTCACACAAGTCAGGTTTTTCAGATAATGTTCAGTGGATCTTGTGTTTGACAAATGTAAGAGAAAAAAATGAGCTCAGTGTCCTTTACCAGTGATATGAAGATGGGAGAGATGAGCATTATTCATGCCAATTAGGGCTAATACTCATCCTACTTAATGATGTATTAAATACAATAAGACATTTTGCTATGTTTTTTCTTCTAACCTTTTCCACCTGGTCTCCATATGAAAATTAAAGTTAAATTCCAACTATGAACTTGTCCTCCTTAATTGGAGGATCATATTGATTTACAGAGGTTTGTCCAACAGTTTTATGAGGATATAATCAGATGTAATGGCTTAATGTTGATGAAGTTTATCTCAATCTATTCAAATGTAGAATCTCAAAAACGTTACTTTCCATTTTAAAAAGCTGGTGGTACCCATAGAAACTATATCATGACAACACTAGCCATTATGTTTATAGTTGAATTGGCGGCTAGAAACTTGGGATAAAGATTCTATTGTGAATATCTAAACATATTGTATTATGATTATGGTTAGATTCTGGGTACTTGCTGACATCTGTTTTGTTTTTAAATCCAGTGTTTGACAGTGTTAAACTTGTTATTTTGTATACTCTCAAGCAATTATTAAATAAAAAAATAAATATATCAGCTTTAATTTTCAGTTACAAAAAAAAAGTGTTACAATAACCAAGTGTAAATTGCACAGTATTTCCTGGATCATGTTTATACATAAATTATGTCTAAACTTTCACCAGTTTTGCCTGGGGGAAATGAGTTATTATTCATGTCTTCGTGAGTAACATTAGTGTATGTTGGAATGTTTGAGAATAACTGTACAGAAACCAAGAGAAGCATGGAACTTATGTTTTTAATTTACTCTTTATCTTACTGATGCTAAGGAAAGTAAACTTTGAAGCCATTGAACCATTAAATTGGCAAAGGTTGTCCGAAAGATTATTTTGTACAATGTTTTCATATGACAGTTTCTCAGAACAATGCATTTTGAAAACAAGTAGGGATAAAGCTACTTTATATCTAGTGTTATGCAATGTGGTGGGGCAGCATGGTGGCACAGTAGTTAGCACTGCTGTCTCACAGCACCAGGGACTTGGGTTCAATTCCAGCCTTGGGTGACTCTCTGTGCGGGGTTTGCACTTTCCCCTCATCTCAGCGTGTATTTTCTCTGGACGCTCCGGTTTCCTCCCACTGTCCAAAGGTGTGCAAGTTAGGTGGATTGGCCATACTAAATTGCTCCGTTAGTATGCCAGGTTGTGTAGGTTAGAGGGATTAATTTGGTACACAATGGAGTTACAGAGTAAGATGCTCTGTCAGCGAGCAGGTGCTGATTCAATGGGCCGAATGGCCGCCTTCTGCACTGTAGGTATTCTATTATATGAATTTGGAATGTCACATTAAAAGATCCTCTTAGAAAATATCAGAATAAGTGTGAATTACAGCTTAAGATTGAGAGTGACATGTTTGAATCCAAATCAAGAATCTTGAAGAGAGTTGCCTAATGTTGATATGGATAAAAGTATGCTGGTAAATAAACTGCAAAACATTTAAAGAAATTATTTATCATTTTCAACAAAAATACATCCCATTTAAAAATTGAAACTCAGCAAGAAAGATCCATTTGTAGCTTATTAGGGTAGTTAAGGATCATATTAGGTTAGAAAAAGGGGCTTACAATATCAATGACAGGAGTAAGCCTGAGGAGCAGGAAAGCTTTAGAAACAAGCACAAGGTGACCAAAAACCAAATGAGGGTAAAATAGATGGTCAGAGTAAATTAGCAAGGGGACAGTAGAATAAGATTAACGTACTTGACTTTAGAAGTGTATTTAAATTACACTATAAGAAGCACAGCAGCACGGCACACAAGGTTCCACAAACAGCACCATAAGGGTGACCAGTAATCTGTTCAGTGTAGTATTGGTTAAGGGATACATGTTGGCCAACATGCTCTTCCTCAGAATTTTGCATGTGAAAATCTTCAGTTTGCTTCAGAGATCTCATCTCAAAGATAGCACTCCTGCAGCACAGCACCTTCGAAATTTAACCCCCCCCCTTTGTATTTTCTGATCATTATGGTTTGAGTGTAAAATGAATTTCAGTTAAACTTAGTTGGAGGGGAAAAGAATCAGAAATTCTGTAAATAGAAAAGTACATGGTCTGCATTATTACAGTGACTTTGCTGTAACATCCTGAATAACTTAAACGTGTCCCAAAATAAACATCAGCGTCAGACTGCTGGCTGTACCTTAGCCTGTGTGCTTTTTCCACGGTGACGGGATCTGAGTACGAAAACCCACAAACTGTATAATCTCATAGAATGTTTCTACACAAGTAGCACTTTGTTATCTAACAAACCCTACATCAGATAATAAAAATATTACATTTCATCAACATTATTTAAAATGCAAAATTTTAATTTTTCAAATGTCACATGAATGAGTCTAAAATAAAGCAGTTGTGCAGAGTTAAGATTAGCAACATATTTTTCTTGGACTGATTCACTAACTTAAAAGTATTTCTACTTTTCAATCATGATGCGTCTTTTTCAAAATTAGTTTAGGTAAGTTGTTAACATTGCCAATTAAGAGCATTCTATAGATGCTGAAGCACTGGTATAATTTATATAACAATCTCTGGGTTGCTTATTTATTTTATTAGTGTCACAAGTAGGTTTACATTAACACTGCAATGAAATTATTGTGAAAATCACCCAGTTGCCACACTCTGGCGCCTGTTCAGGTACACTGAGGGAGAATTTAGCTAGGCCAGTGCACTTAACCAGCACGTGTCTCACGCTGTGGGAGGAAACTGGAGCAACCGGAGGAAACCCATGCAGACACGGGAAGAATGTGCAGACTCTGCACAGACAGTGATCCAAGCTGGGAATCAAACCTGGGTCCCTGGCACTTTGAGGCAGCAGTGCTAACCACTGTGCCACCGTGACGCCTGAGTTGGAGAGTCACATAGTGGATATCACTAAGGAGTTTATTTATATCTGTGTAGTGGGAAAAATCACAAAGATGACTACCTGGCACATAAAAAAGATACCTGGGAGAGAGACATTAAGCAGGCACTGACTTTAAGCGCAGACAACTACTTGAAACTAAAAACATGCAGGACAGACAGTTATTTCAATTTAAACATGCAGGAATCAGATACTGCAGGAAGCCAGTAGAGAGCATGAGGCACTTTTAAGATAAGGACAGACCTAGGACAATAAGAAGATTAGCCATAAAGGGAATGGGAATACCAATTACTGTATGTATAGACCGAAACTAAGTCATTGATAGTTACTGATCGAGGAAATGTTTCTATGAAACAATGCAGTGTTAAATGCCAATGTCTATATATGTCTGGCTGTAACGATGTGTTAAACTATCGATCCTACTCGACTATAACGATGTGTTAAATGGTTAATGTCCAAACTATCCATTGTCTGACAGGTATAAAAATAAACCGCCCCTATTGTATCATTGAGAGAAGGTAGCTGCCAGTACTGCGGAGTGCCATTTCTCCATGAAGCTTTGTTAAATAAAACTGTATTGTTACATCCCTAGTCTGACTCCGAAGTGGTAATTTCCCATAACATCTGAATAAGCCTTCAATTCTTTCATATTATTTCAGGATTTTCTGCACAACTTAGTTTCCCATTCAGTTCACATCTTCCTCCACAAAACTGTGTCCTATCTTAATGCCTTTTATTTTTGAGCTGAATTCTCTTGGCGTATCCTCCCACAAACATCCATTGCTTTTCTTTTAGTGCAGAACAGATACCGAAAGTTTTATCAGACTCTGCTTCTCCGAGACAGCGAGAAGTATAGACGGAGTCAATGGATGGGAGGCTGGTTTGCGGAATGGACTGGGCTAAGTTCACAACTCTTTTTGTAGTTTCTTGAAATATTGGTCAGAGCAGGAGCCATACCAAGCTGTGATACATCCAGAAGTGATGGAGGGTGTGAGGGTAGGTGACATTATGGGGTCTAAAGTAAAGGAGAGGGTACAGGTAAGGGAAGAGGCCAAGGATGTCCCAATAATAAAGGGAGTAGGTGGCGTGAGTATGGTTGGTGGCATTCTGGCAAATAGGGTCCAGGTGAAGGCTGGGATGAAGGCACTTTATCTGAATGCACGAAGCATTCGGAATAAAGTGGATGAGCTGGTGGCGCAGATCAGCACAAACGGATATGATCTGGTGGCCATTACAGAGACGTGGCTGCAAGGTGACAGGGACTGGGAGCTGAATGTCCAGGGGTATCAAGAGTTTAGGAAGGATAGGCGGGAGGAAAAAGGGGGGGGCGTAGCTCCGCTGATTAAGGATAGCATCAGGGTGGTAGTAAGGGATGATATAGGAACCAAAAAGCAGAAAGTGGAATCGTTGTGGGTGGAGATTAGGAACAGCAAAGGGAGGAAGACGCTGGTGGGTGTCATTTATAGGCCCCCGAATAATGATCTGGAGGTGGGGCGGGCTGTTAACGCGCAAATAAATGTGGCGTGCAGGAATGGGACGGCGGTAATTATGGGGGATTTCAATCTACATATTGATTGGTCAACCCATGTTGGACGCGGTGGGCTTGAGGAGGAGTTCTTGGAATGCTGCCGGGAGTTGGGGGTAGGGTGTTAGCGTGGATAGAGGATTGGCTGTCAAATAGGAGGCAGAGAGTGGGGGTCAATGGGTGCTATTCGGATTGGCAGTTGGTGACTAGTGGAGTGCCCCAGGGGTCGGTGCTGGGGCCTCAGCTATTCACTATTTATACAGATGATCTGGAGGAGGGAACCGAGTGTATGGTGTCGAAATTTGCTGATGACACCAAGATTGGTGGAACGGCAAATTGTGCGGAGGGTGTGGAGAGTCTGCAGAAGGATCTAGATAGGCTGGGCGAATGGGCCAGGAACTGTCAAATGGAATTTAATGTTGGCAAATGTGAGGTTGTCCACTTTGGTAGGAATAATGGTAGGAAGGACTATTACTTACATGGCGAAAAACTGCAGCAGGCGACGGTGCAGAGGGACCTTGGGGTCCTTGTGCATGAGTCGCAAAAACCCAGCCTGCAGGTGCAGCAGGTGGTCAGAAAGGCGAATGGGATGCTGGCCCTCATAGCGAGGGGGATTGAATTTAAAAGTAGGGAGGTCTTGCTGCAGCTGTATAGGGCACTGGTGAGGCCGCAGCTGGAGTACTGTGTGCAGTTTTGGTCGCCGCACTTACGCAAGGATATTTTGGCCTTGGAGGGAGTGCAGAGGAGGTTTACTAGGCTGATACCGGAGTTGAGGGGGTTGAACTATGAGGAGAGGCTGAATAAACTAGGCTTGTACTCGTTAGAGTTTAGAAGAATGAGGGGAGATCTCATTGAGACGTATAAGATGTTGAATGGGATGGATAGGATAGAGGTGGAGAGGCTCTTCCCACTCAGAAAGGACAGTAGGACTAGAGGGCACAGCCTCAGGATAAAGGGGGGCTGTTTAGAACAGAGTTGAGGAGGAACTTCTTCACTCAAAGGGTGGTGAATCTCTGGAATTCTCTGCCCGTTGAAGTGGTGGAGGCTGCCTCGCTCAATATTTTTAAGACGCGGGTTGATAGGTTTTTGATAGGCAAGGGGATTAAGGGTTATGGGGAGAGGGCGGGAATGTGGAACTGAGCCACGACGGATCAGCCATGATCTTATTGAATGGCGGGGCAGGCTCAAGGGTCCAGATGGCCTACTGCTGCTCCTATTTCTTATGTTCTTATGTTCTAAGTAATTCTTTCTATGGTGCACCCATAATAATTGTTGAGAGTTGTAGCGGATTTGCTGAATTTCCTTAGCCTCCTGAGAAAGTAGAGGCTGATGGAGGTGCTAAATTCCACAGGGAGGAATTTTCCCGTCCCACTCACCACAGGAATCATTGTGGGTGGGAGTGAACCAAGCAAAGGTCCATTTGACCTTGGGGAGCAATTTTCGGCCCTGGGCGAGCACAGTCTGAAAATCCTGCCCACGGTATTAAATGTGTCTGCTCAGCTAGTCATTAAAGATTTCATAGCACTTATTCAGAGGAGAGCATAAGAGTTCCCAGGCCTCCTGACCTATCAACACCAGGAAAAAAATTAGCAATATGGTTGTTCATTTTGTTGCCTTATATAGGGTTTGAAATTTTAAGACACTAAATTCAATTCCATATATAATGATATAATTGTTGCAATTTTGCAAGGCCAAGCCTTCATATTATGTTGTGCATCCAACCAGTATGGGGCATACACATGAGTATCCCCACTAACAGCGATGCAGAGTTGGCTGAAGGCTATCTTGAGGTAAGTAAAAGGGACATATCCATTGGGACAGTAGATAATGGATATATTCACAGAAGAACACTATATACTCATACACTTCAGATTGTCAGCTACGCAACTCGGCTAATTCCTATTGTATACAAAGGCCAGCAAGCTCAAATGCCTGTTCTGCTCACTTGAAAGATGCATCATAAGATCAAATTGATTGGTTTTATATACTTAACGTGGAACGGTTTTCTTTGAAGTACCGAATCTTTGAGGTTTCAGAAGTGTTTGGGTTTAATTCAGGATGTCAAGGACTTGGAGAGACTGTAGAGGAGGCTCTTTGAATGATAACAGGGATGAGATATTTCAGTTAGCTGGGGAAGACTAAAGAAAATGGGATATTCTCCTTACAACAGGAAAGACTGAACAAAATATGGCAGTGTAGCCCCTTTAAGGGATGATCATTTATGGGAACATATAACCCTTCCGGGACCTCTCGGAATGGAGTACACGGACCTCAGCCTATACAATGTTAGGATGTGGGTCTGTGAAAGCGAAACCTGCGGTGTGAGCCCGGGAGTTGGTAGGACTAGACCTTTATCTGTGCTGAGTTTGTATGTGTACAGTTATTGTTGTTGCTGAATAAATGAAGTTAAAAGTAAAGTTTATTAGTCACAAGTAAGAGTTAGATTAACACTGCAATGAAGTTACTGTGAAATTTCCCTAGTCGCCACACTCCAGCTTCTGTTCGGATCAATGCCCCTAGCCAGCACGTCTTTCAAACTGTGGGAAGGAACCAGAGCACATGGAGGAAACCCACGCAGAGACAGGGAGAACGTGCAAACTTCACTCAGTCAGTGACCCAAGCCAGGAATCAGACCCGGGTCCCTGGCACTGCGAAGCAGCAATGCTAACTACTGCGCTATCCTGCCACCTGTTGTGATTTAAAGCTTCCTTGTCATATTACCTTTTTACAATAAAATAAAGCTTATTAGAGCTTTTCAAAATTGAGAGATTTTGACAGAGTAAATAAAGAAAAATGCTCTCACTTCCTGGAGGCTCAATAGTTAGAGCAGACCATTTTAGATTTAAGACAAAAGAGGAAGTGAGGAGATTTGTTTTTGCTGTGGAAGTTGTTTCTGATCTGGAATGCAATGCGTGAAACACTTTAATAGTCTTTCAAAACAGCATTGGATAAATATTTGAAGGAAAAAAACTGAAAAGTCAGAGGCACGAGCGGGGAGTAGTGAAACTAAATGGATAGCTCTCTCAAAGGGCTGTCACAGGTATCACAGGATCCCTACAGGGCACAAGGAAGCCACTTGGCTCTCCAACAGAGCATCTTACCAGGGCCCAGCCCTGTAACCCCACGTATTTACGTACCTTAATCCCCCAAAGCTACACAGCTTTGGACACTAAAGGGCAATTTAGAATGGGCAATCCATCCTACATCTTTGGACTGTGAGAGGAAACTGGAGCAGCTGGGAGAACGTGCAAACTCCATACAGTCACCCAAGGCTAGAATCAAACCTGGGTCTCTGGCGCTGGGAGGCAGCAGTGCTAACCACTGTGTTGCCCATGATGTGATGGGCCAAATGGCTACTGTCTGGACTTATAATTTTATAATCTTGGGAATTGTTAGTGTCAATTTGCTAATCATATGTCTGAAGTACAGTTGGGATTGTGTGAGGGACTCTGCTGAGAAGTTAACAGAGTTTTGGTTATAACACCCTACACTATTAACTGCAAATATTTCAAATAGTTGACCAATATTTTTTCACAAGCTGCTTGAGGGACAAATTCACAGGCTTATTTTTTGTGAGAGGACAACACTGCTGAATTTGCTGGCCAAAAATTTTGTTAATCGGGAAAGATCCTTGAAGTCAATTCTTATGAAATGTAATTAAGATGTGACTAATTTTTACATTGTATGCACATATGTTCATAAAGGTTAATTATATAATGCCCCACCAGTCATACAAAACTTTGTATAGAGAGAGTAGACCAAAAACTGGGATGCCTAGGCTGGTAAGTGCAATTTTTGTGGAGCCTAATTTTCCAACAAGTAATTTAAGCCAAAATTGTAAGGTTGCAGTGAAATTTAAAAAAAAATTACTCAGTTTTTAAAGTTACAAAGCCAATGTACAGAGCAGACTGGACGAGTTTTAATCCATCTCCTTGCTTCTCCAAGTAACAATTTAAATTCAAATTGAACCCAATTCATGGACCATGGTTATGATCTGGAATGCACTGTCTGAAAGTATGGTCGCAGCAGATAAAATAAAACCTTCAAAAGTGACTTGGATCATTGGGAGAAAGGCAGGATAGTTACACAAGTTGAATTGCTCTTACAGAGAGCCAAGGGCACGATGGGTCAGTTGGCTTCCTTCAGTGCTATATCAATTCCATGATTCTACAATTCAGCGGCAGTAATCACAGATGCATCCCGTCTGGGCCAGGCCACTTTGAGTGATGTAAACATATATAGCAGCATCTATTTTTATCTTATCCAATATTTCTGCTGTCCCCTTCTCTACAACAACATTAACTTAATTTTTTTCTAATATAAGGTATATATTCAGTACTTTGGTTATCCACCTGGCTGCATGAGAAGATTTCTTTTTTGATCAATAGTCAGTCCCACCTTTTATTGTTTATAAAATATTTTTGGCTTCAATTTTATGTTATCCATGAATCTCTTCTCATACTATCTCTTTTCCCTTTTACTCTTTATTTCAATTTTCTGCAGTCTCTATTATGCCTGATTATCTATTATAATATGTACCTGTCATTTACAATAAACCTTTTTTTTGTTTTATCCTCTACTTCACTTCTAGTGAGCCAGTGATTTCTTTAAGGAAATATGTTTAGTTTGTACTGAAACTACTCACAATAAGGCCTGCCATTCCTTATTTACTATTAAAGAACGAACAAAGAACAACCTAGCACGGGAAATGGGCCCTTCGGCCCAACGAGCCTGCGCCGCCGCATCCCCCTACACCTATGCTGCCTTGCGTGTATGTGAGTGGAACCCTAACTTAGCCAGATTCAGGGGAGAATAGTGTCAATTTGGTATACCAATCAGCCTAAGAGCACTTCTTTGGGGTGTGGGAGGAAACCGGAGCGCCCAGAGGAAACCCACGCAACCACAGGGAGAATGCGCAAACTCCCACAGACACAGGCCCAAATCCATGTATCTGCACAGCCAGCAGTGCTAGTCACTGAGCTGTTGCGGCGCCCGTCTACCGGTCCAGGATCAAGCACACACACCGACACGAAGTACTAGGCCACTCCCGGAACCCCAAGAGCAGCCCACGCACGACCCACCGTGTGCATGCCCCTCGTTTGACAACAAGGTGGACCGCCACCTGCGGAATAAAAAGACAAAAACGTTAACATACAAGTCTGCTTTTCCGGTGTCTCCCGAGGCTCTGACCCTATTTAATACCCCCTACTATAACCCTCCATCCTTGTTTCGCTCATGTGTCTATCTAAGTAAACCTTAAACAAGTCCAACGTGCCTGCCTCCACCACCCTACTCGGTAACGCGTTCCATACCCCCACGACCCTCTGCGTGAAGAACCTTCCTCTCATATCCAAATTATACTTCTCCCCCCTCACCCTTAGATCATGACCTCTCGTAATTGTACCCAATCTAGGGAGCAGCCTCTCACTATTGACTCTATCTATTCCCTTCAGTATTATCCTGACAAATCTTTGCTTCCAGTCCACTTGCTCCTGTTTCCTCTCAAATTATTGTAATTGACTCTCTTACAGTTTGGTATTTTCATTTTGATTTTTCTGTCTCTTCCCATAGCTGTTTTATGTTTTATGTATGGGTTAGGTGGATTGGTCGTGCTGAATCGCCCCATAGTGTCTGGGGGACTAGCTAGGGTAAATACGTGGGGTTACGGGGATAGGCCAGGGTGGTCAGCGCAGACTCAATGGGCCGAATGGCCTCCTTCTGCACTGTAGGGATTCTAAAAGACTTCATGGGAGAGGCCTACAAATTGGCCAAAAAAAAATGTTTTACATTTGATTATATTATGATCACTCTTGCCCACATGTCCTCGACTGAACTACACTCCTCTTCCCTTACTTCAGTCCCCAGAAGCAGATCCAGCACCGTTCCTTTCTTTATTGAAGTAAATAACGTTTTTTTCAGGATATCATAATTACTCACATTTTTTGTTGTTTAGTTTGTTTATCCCCAGTCTCTATTTGGGTAAATGAAGTCCCTCACTAGCACTGTTCTATTATTTTCATTTTTCACTGAAATTTATCTGTGAATTTGCTCCTCTATGTCCTTCTTGTTATTTGGAAGTCTATAGAAATAAAACATCCATCAATGTAACAGCTCCTTTTCTGTTCCTTAACTCAGAACCAATTGCTTCTATCCTTGAATCATCTAGCACCTCATGCCATTATTGAACTCTAATATAATCCTTAAAGCTGATCTCACATCTCCTGTATTTTTTGTTTCCTGCTGGGTTCATTGGCTGGAATTTTACTGTCCCATCTGACATAGGAATCAGAGCAGGCGAGAGGCAGAACGTGGAAAACTCCATTGACCTCAGGCAGGGTTTTGGGACGAGCAAGGCCGTAAAATGCTGTCCATCGTACCTAGAATGCTCACTTCCAATTTTTAAGCCAGTACTCTGTAACAGCTATAATAAGAAATAGGAGCAGGAGTAGGCCATCTAGCCCTTCAAGCCTGCCCCGCCATTCAATAACATGATGGCTGATCTGTCATGGCTCAGTTCCACTTTCCCGCCCTCTCCCCATAACCCTTAATCCCCTCTCTTATCAAAAACCCATCAACCCGCGTCTTAAAAATATTTAGCAAGGCAGCCTCCACCACTTCAACGGGCAGAGAATTCCAGAGATTCACCACCCTTTGAGTGAAGAAGTTCCTCCTCAACTCCGTTCTAAACCGCTCCCCCTTTATCTTGAGGCTGTGCCCCCTAGTCCTACTGTCTTTTTTGAGCGGGAAGAATCTCTCCACCTCAATCCTATCCATCCCATTCATCATCTTATACGTCTCAATGAGATCTCCCTTCATTCTTCTAAACTCTAACGAGTACAAGCCTAGTTTATTCAGCCTCTCCTCATAGCTCAACCCCCTCAATTCCGGTATCAGCCTAGTAAACCTCCTCTGCACTCCCTCCAAGGCCAAAATATCTTTGCGCAGGTGCGGCGCCCAAAACTGCACACAGTACTCCAGCTGCGGCCTCACCAATGCCCTATACAGCTGCAGCAAGACCTCCCTACTTTTATATTCAATCCCCCTCGCTATGAAGGCCAGCGTCCCATTCGCCTTCCTGACCACCTACTGCACCTGCAAGCTGGGTTTTTGCGACTCATGCACAAGGACCCCGAGGTCCCTCTGCACCGTCGCCTGCTGCAGTTTTTCGCCACGTAAGTAATAGTCCTTCCTACCATTATTCCTACCAAAGTGGACCACCTCACACTTGCCAACATTAAATTCCATTTGCCATTTCCTGGCCCATTCGCCCAGCCTATCTAGATCCTTCTGCAGACTCTCCACACCCTCTGCACAATTTGCCGTTCCCCCAATCTTGGTGTCATCAGCAAATTTCGACACCCTACACTCGGTTCCCTCCTCCAGATCATCTATATAAATGGTAAAAAGCTGAGGCCCCAGCATCGACCCCTGGGGCACTCCACTAGTCACCATCTGCCAATCCGAATAGCACCCGTTGACCCCCACTCTCTGCCTCCTATTTGACAACCAATCCTCTATCCACGCTAACACCCTACCCCCAACTCCATGTCCCTCGACCTTCTGCAATAACCTCTTGTGAGGTACTTTGTCAAACGCCTTCTGAAAATCTAGAAAGACCACATCCACCAGCTCTCCTCTATCCACCGCCCTAGACACATCCTCATAGAACTCCAGCAAATTTGTCAGACACGACTTCCCTTTAATGAAACCGTGCTGCGTCTGCTCTATCAAGCAATTCCCTTCAAGATGCCTCGCAATTTCCTCCTTAATGACGGATTCTAACATTTTACCTACCACAGACGTTAAACTAACCGGCCTATAATTCCCCGCCTTTTGCCTGGCACCCTTCTTAAACAACGGCGTAACATTAGCCGTTTTCCAATCTTCCGGCACTTCCCCAGAATCCAGCGACGTCTGGAAAATAACCACCAAGGCATCCACTATAACCTCCGCCATTTCTTTCAGAACCCTCGGATGCATTCCATCCGGTCCTGGGGACTTGTCCACAATCAGCCCCTCCAGTCTGTTGAGCACCGCCTCTCTAGTAACAGAAATGTCATTAAGACCCTCCAGTCCTACCACCTTTCCATCGCTAACACCCGGCAAATTATTCACGTCCTCCTCCGTGAAGACAGAAACAAAAAAGTTATTCAATACCTTAGCCATATCCCCATCCCCTACCACTAGGTCCCCTTTCTCATCCTCTAAAGGACCAACGTTCACCCTAGCCAGCCTCTTCCTTTTTATATATTTATAAAAACTCTTGCTATCCTTTTTTATATTAAGCGCTAGCCCAGCTTCATAGTTTCTCCTACCCTTCTTTATCAACTTCTTTGTCAATCTTTGTTGACATTTAAACCTCTCCCAATCCTCTTCTCGCCCACTACTCTTAGCTACTCTAAATTCCTCCGCTTTTAATTTAACACTTTCCTTCACCTCCTTCGTTATCCACGGCTTATTACCTCTCCTCCTATGGTCCTTTTTGACCATCGGAATAAATTTCCGCTGAGCACCAAGAAAGATCTCCTTAAAGATCCTCCACTGCTCCTCAGCAGACCCTCCCTCCAATGCGCTCCCCCAGTCCACATTCGCCAATTCTTCTCTCATCCTACCGTACTCCCCTCTATTCAAACAAAGTATGCGTGTCCGGGAACCCACTTTCTCCTCCTCCATCTGCACCAGAAACTCACCATACAATGATCACTGTCCCCAAGAGGATCCTTCACTGCAAGGTCCCTAATTCTACCTGCCTCATTACATAGCACCATAATGCCACAGCTCCTTTTGATAACTTGTAATATAATTTGTCAAACTTATTTGTAATGCTTCTCACATTAACAAAGATGCTTTCCAGCATCATGCTAATTGACTTTGCATTTTACTCCATCTACTTCCTTTGTTATATTGGTGTTCATCTCTCTTCGGTTTTATGCATATTGTCTCTCCTCTCTACTGTTACGTCCTGATACCTTTTCCCCCTAACAAATTAGTTAATACCCATCCCTCACACAAGCAGATAACTTGATTTTGAGCACATTGGTCTCAGCTTGTGTAGGCTTATGCATTACCTCCTGGCCCCGAACTGGCCCCATTGATCTAGGAATCTGAAGCCCTTCCTTCTGCTCCATTTCTCCAGCCATACTTTCACCTCCACTATCTTCTACCTTTGGCACTCAAGCACATGTGTATTTCTATCTGACTTTACTCCCCTGCATCCTCATCACCCAGACTGATATGTAAATGCGAATGTGTGTGCCACACTGCCAGAGGATGGGGATGGCTGCTTGCTTCGTTAGAAACTTGACAGTTCTTCCCAAAGACTATCCAAAGTGTGGTGCATGTTGCCATTATCAAATTTAGCCTGTGGTTGTGTGGGATCTATCCTGTAAAGCTGACATGGTTCTAACTTTGAACTTGGTCCACTTGGCTAATGAGCGGAAATTGGCAGAATAAACGATTCCACATTGTCAACCAATAACTGAGTATGAGTGTAATCCGATCCCCTTGCAATAAACAGTTAGACTTGATTGAAATAACAGAGCCCTACCACCAGAATCATGGAATGAGCTTTCAGGGGATATAGGGACTAAATTGGAGATTGTTTTGAAAATAGAAGTGAAGCGAGTCTCAGTCTAAAAAAAGACTGATACCAAGAGACATTTGGAATAAAATATGACCCTGTCTGTTTGGCCTTTATTGCAGTGAATCCAATTCACTGTTCCAATTAAATGAAAAGATTTGTCAAATTTGCAAATCAAGTCAGTTGAGTTGCTCAGAAACATTCATATCTTATAAACAAATTATCCTGGAGTTCCTGCGACATGTGCAGTCAGCAAATGCTGCCTCCAATGCGCCAGACACTATATTGGTTTTGCCAAGACGAATCACACCCACGTTTCTCTGTAAACTCATTAGCACACACACAAATAAGAAATTTCC
The DNA here is from genome assembly GCF_965287045.1 of Carcharhinus amblyrhynchos. NCBI lineage: Eukaryota > Metazoa > Chordata > Chondrichthyes > Carcharhiniformes > Carcharhinidae > Carcharhinus > Carcharhinus amblyrhynchos. Next base: position 22,363,469 of record NC_137328.1, on the reverse strand, counting down.
CATATATCAGTGCATTGAACTAGGATGATCAATTATTGACTTTTGAAAAGGGAATTCAGTAGAATTACAAAGAGGAATGGCAGAAAAAGGATCATTTCTTTTGAGGAAGCAGACTTGGCACTTCAATTGTCGACTGTCTCTGCTGTCTTCAATTAACTAATTGTAATGACTGTTATAATCCAGGTCAGAAACTGCAAGGTATTTTATGAAGTCAGCCTCGACCGTGGACAGGATTTTCCAGCCTCGCTCAGGCGAGACTGGAAATTCCCACCCCAGGTCAACAAAGATTTCTGTTGTCAGATCATCGCTCGCTCTGATTCTGGGGAGGGGGGAGGTGGTAGAATTCCAGCCCATAAATTTTGCACTTTGAATTTGGCTAGAGCAATCATGAGGTGTTTCACTTCAGGTACAATTTAAATGACCCACTCAGGACCTTTAATCAAACAAAGTTTATTTAAGAATTCAATTACACAAAGAAAATTAGCAATAACTTTTACCAATTACAAATAAGAAAAAAACAACCATAATATTGTATAAATCTTAACAACTACATGCACTGTTCCAATACATCAAACCTCCTTATAAACGTACACTTTCCCCAGGTTTAGCACAGTAGGAAGAATGCTCATGTGATGCTGGAACTTCTAGCACTGCTGTACCTGCTATGATTAGTCTCTTTAGATTAAGAATTGAAACTCTGACTTCCCATCTCTGTAGCTACCAGCCCACCTCAAGGTGAAGGTAGAGCCACTGCTTGCCTCTAGCTAGCAAGCCACCAGCAACAGAATGTTCATTCCAGGAAGGCAAGAAGGACTGCTTCCAACAGGGAGAGAAACAAGCCCCGTGCCTTCAGCCAGGAGTCCATACACCTTCTAACTAACCAACAGCCAAAATTGTAAGAAAGAACTCTTGGAAAAAAGGAAAAAACTGCCCCACCTGACCTGTCAATCATTCTTCCCACAGCAATCTGAAAGGTCATAAACTCCCAGAAAGTGCATTAGATCTAGAGTAAAAAAAACCAAAATCCCATTTAAACCATTTAAGTAGCAAAGAAAGGATATCTAATCGGACAGCTCAGTGCCTGCTTATAACTGCAGAGAACATGATTGAAAATACATTCCTTAAAAGTACAAGAGTGTTCATTAGAAATACAAAAAGATTTATTAATAAGAAGAACTGAACAGCAGCCACACAGCTGTACTTTGACCCTTAACATGTCTCCTGCCTAAGAGAGGACTCCATTCGCCTTCAGTTCTGATTGGTCCCCCAAGTAAGGTCACCCTTACTACATTTCCCTTAAGGGATAATCAGCACAAATCACCACATCTATTGATACTTGTGCAGTGTCAAGGCCAATCACCTGATTGATACTTAGCTGGCAGGATGATCAGGCAGGCAGGGGACGAGGCTAGCCCACTGCACTTGAGGTGTGCTGGCCCTGTGATCATGGTTTGCCTAAGCTAGGGTAGAGTAAAGGATTAGGGTACCAATGAGGTTAAACCAAGGCTTTACCTGATGCAAATTTTCAAAGCCATCTCAGCCTTTTGGCCGAGATGAAACATTAGATTGAGCCTGGGAGGGAGTGCAACATTGCATCCCATCGTGACCTCGATCAAACATGATCCAAGCTGACAGGATGAGATGTCTTCCCTTGTCAGCTTGGATCTTGTTTGTCTCTCATGTGGGGACCCATGATTGGACTTAATTTGAATGGGTTTTTTTGATTAGAATTAAATCTCCAAAAGTACTAATGCAAAAAGAAGATTTGTTGCTTTTGGTCTTATTTTGAACTAAATTATGATAGTAAGGCAGAGTGGAATGGTGGTTTCAGTTGACAGGGGGATTGAATATAAAAGTAGAGAGGTCTTGCTGCAGCTGTATAGGGCATTGGTGAGGCCGCAGCTGGAGTACCGTGTGCAGTTTTGGTCGCCGCACTTACGCAAGGATATTTTGGCCTTGGAGGGAGTGCAGAGGAGGTTTACTAGGCTGATGCCGGAGTTGAGGGGGCTGAGCTATGAGGAGAGGCTGAATAAACTAGGCTTGTACTCGTTAGAGTTTAGAAGAATGAGGGGAGATCTCATTGAGACGTATAAGATGTTGAATGGGATGGATAGGATAGAGGTGGAGAGACTCTTCCCGCTCAGAAAGGACAGTAGGACTAGGGGGCACAGCCTCAAGATAAAGGGGGGGCGGTTTAGAACGGAGTTGAGGAGGAACTTCTTCACTCAAAGGGTGGTGAATCTCTGGAATTCTCTGCCCGTTGAAGTGGTGGAGGCTGCCTCGCTAAATATTTTTAAGACGCGGGTTGATGGGTTTTTGATAAGCGAGGGGATTAAGGGTTATGGGGAGAGGGCGGGAAAGTGGAACTGAGCCACGACAGATCAGCCATGATCTTATTGAATGGCGGGGCAGGCTCGAAGGGCTAGATGGCCTACTCCTGCTCCTATTTCTTATGTTCTTATGTTCTTATGTTATTACTATTAGGTGGGTAACACTGAATTCATGTATGGACAGGTTCCTGTGTATCAGGGGATGGGAATGGCACCCCTACTTGCCAGTATAACGCCTCTCCCGCTGGGGCTCTCACACTGATCCTATCCCCAAGCGAGAATAACTTCGACTGTTCAAGTAACATAAAAGATTGTGGCCACTAGAGAGGAAAATAGTTATAGGCACAACTGACACCTCAATGTTTTGCGCCATTTGACTTGTTCCTACCCAGAATAAATCTTCATCCGGGTGGAAACCGTAAGGAAAAGCCAGGCCATCATGCTCTGACAGGTTAACTTCAGCAAGCCTGCCTCAACACTGTACAAACATTCAAAATGCCTGCACTGCCATCTAGGGGCAAAATCATTTTCAGTTTTAACAATTATTTTGTAATCGGAAGGACTATGGGTAGTGGAATATTTAATCATTGATAAATGCTTCCCACTCTCCCTGTGACCTCTGTCTTTATTTGGAGGACAGCAGCTGGCTGCTGGTATTTGAAATACAATGGCAGCTAACGATAAAATAAATATTCAAACACAATTGGAATTCCAGGTCATTGCCAGTCACTGGGTAAGACATTCCTTCTCGGTTGCAATCTTTGATTTGTGCCCCCTAATCCTTATACATCGGCTGTTGAATGCAGGAGATGTTTTTGCTGACTTGTCTTTTGCCTGTAACACAGCGCATGCTGCTGAAGATTTCCAAAATTATCCGCTGTGAGAAAATCCTGCAACTAATTGTCTCTGTGATCCGACAGTTCTGTGCACGTTGGGGATTGAATCAGTTGGCCACACATAATAAACAACAAACTCCCGCAGGGATCAGTCCTTGCACATCAGTCCTCTTTAACATATAAGTAACAGTGATTTCCCGCCCATAAATTCACAACGCTTTACATATACTGATGACTTGGCTGTTGGCTTTCCAGGCACAAGAGCTTCAGGACAATGAGAAAATGCCCACTGAATACCTGTGCTCTCTGGAAGCTTATCTCAGGATATGGAGGCATTGACCAACACTGTCAACCAGGAGTATTGCTTCACTTGAACACCTCGGAGGTCAGGGAAGAACCTTATCCAGTTCAATGGCTGACCATTCACCCATGAGTCAAGTCCAAAATATATTGCCATCACTCTTGAGCATTCACTGGCCAACACCAGAAAGGAGGTCAAGATAACAGTGAACCTCAATCACAGAATTGATAAAATGCAGAAGGGGTTAATTTAGCCGTTCTGCCCATCCTTTTTCTCCAGCACTGCAATGCTCTCCTTAATCAATACAAGTACCCCTCCTCCTCTAGTATGAAACTGGTTGCTACCACCTGGGCAGCAATGCCAACGCACTACATACTGCTTTACCCGCCCTTGTCCACCCAACAGCAAAGTACTGCTGCTCAACCTAGCTCTGGGGTTTCCACAGAGATGGTAGCTATCCATCTCTGGGAAGCCGTGAGGATTATTTCCAGGTAATCGAGACCATAAAAGCTTGGGGCAGTATGGTGGCACAGTCACTAGCACGACTACGTCAAAGCACCAAGGATCCGGGTTCAATTCACTACCTGTGTGGAATCTACACATTCTCCCCTTGTCTGCGGGGGTTTCCTCCGGGTGCTCCGATATTCTCCCGCAGTTCGAAAGATGTGCTGGTTAGGTGCATTAGCCGTGCTAAATTCTCCCACAGTGTACCCGAACAGAGGTCAGAACAACAAGGGAATTTTAAAAGTAACTTCATTGCAGTGTTAATGAAAGCCTTCCTGGGACATTAATAAATAAACTTCAAAAACTTTGAGCATTAGAACACATTGAACTTCCTGATGTCTGCAAGGATAATGTTTTTCCTCAAACACAGGTGGAGATGCTGGCATAGTGGCAATGAGGCAATGGATTATTAATGGACAAGTAATCCAGAGGCCCAAGCTAATGTTCTGGGAGCATGTGTTGAAATCCCACCATGGCAGCCGATGGAACTTAAATTTAATAGATATATGATCATGGCGACCGCCATTGATTGCTGAAAATCTCAGCTGGTTCATTAATCAGCTAATCTGCCATCCTTACCTGGTCTGGACCACATGTGACTCCACACCCACAAAAAATGTGGTTGACTCTTAACTGCCATCTGAAGTGCCATGACAGGCCATTCAGTTCAAGGGTATTTATGGATGGACAACAAATGCTGGTCTTGTTAACCTTAACATCAAACTGCAATGCTTTCCCCAGCCGGGCAAACAAAGAGACAACTGGAAGCAGCTTTTCCTTGTCTACTTTATCTAAACGTACCTTAATCTTACACACCTCAATCAAATCTCCCTTTACTCTAAGGGAAATAATCTCTAACCTAACCTTATAGTTAAAGTACCCCATCCCTGGAACCATTCTGGTAAATTTCATCTGTAATCTATCAAGGGTCCTCAAATTGTTCCTAAATTGAGATGACCAGAACTCCGCTCTCGTATGTTCCGCTACCACTGCCAGCAAGAATGGAGAATTTGGCATTCGGCAGCATGACTGAATAATCCGAGCTGTGGCAAGTTTGGAGAATTTTGACCAGTATACTGGTTGTGGCCTAAACAAGGCTTTATAAAAGTTCAGATATTTTTCCTGCTTTTGTACCCAATACATCTATTTTTGAAATTCAAGCTGTTATATGCTTTGCTAACCACTCTCTCAATATGGCCCCTCACTTTTGCACATGCAACCACCAGGGCCTTCTGTCCCTGCTCACACTTTCGAACAGGACGGTTAAGATTATATCATCTCTGACTCTGCCAAAATATATCACCTTGCATTTCCCAGAATAAAATTCCATCTGCCATTTGTCTGCCCATTCTACCAGCCTGTCTCTGTCCTGTTGCTGTCAATCCGTATCATTCTCACTGTTTGGTACATGTCCAAGTTTGCTATCATTGGACAATTTTGAAATTTGTTCTGTATCCAAGCCATTTTTATTTATCAAAAAAATCATTGATGCAAGCACCAATCCTTGGAGAATACCACTGTTCACCATCCTCCTCTCATTAAAAAATAACCATTTCCCACGACTTGCTGATTTCTCTCTATCTGCCAATGTTTCATCCCACCTGTTACTGACCGTCCTGTTCCATAAGCCACAATTCTACTTATGCAGCTAGGGTTTTTTAAAATATTGAATATCACAGACATGACTCAAAAGAAGATCATTTAGTCAGTTGTTCCCTTGGCAGCTCTCTGAAAGTGTTATCCAATTAGCTCTATATTTTTATTTATAGGCTGGCTTTTCTTTCCTTTTTAAGTAAAGATCCAATTCTCTTCTGAAAATTACTGGTGAGTGAGATTCGACCAGGCTCTACAAGAGTAGATTCCAGAGCGTATTAATTTGCTGAATAAAGAGTAAATCCCTTCATCTCACCCCCAGGATTGTATATCAATTATTTTAAATCTGTACACCCTGGTTAATGACCTCCTGCCAATGGAAACAGCTTTTGCTTATCTACTCTGTCAAAACCCCTCAGAATTTTGAACACCTCAATTAAACCTCACTCTATCCTTCAGAGCTTGAAGGAGAACAACCCCAGCTTCATCATTCACGTCATGTAACTGAAACCCCTCATCCCTGGTATCATTCTGAGAAAACTCACTTGATTTGATTTATTATTGTCACATGTATTGGTATGCAATGAAAAGTATTATTTCTCACGTGCTATACAGACAAAACAGAGTATTCTTAGAGTAGATAGGGAAGAGAGAAAGGAGAGGGTGCAGAATGTAGTGTTGCAGTAACAGGTAGGGTATAGAGAAAGATTAATTTAATATATGATAGATCTATTCAAAATTCTGATGGCAGCAGGGAAGAAACAGTTGAGTCAGTTGGTATGCAACCGTAGACTCTTATATCAATTTTCCAATGAAAGAAGGTGAAAGAGTGTGTCTGGGATGTGTGGGGTCCTTGATCATGTTGGCTGCTTTCCTGAGGCTTCCTCTCTTAGGATCATCTGCATCCTCTCCAAGGCCTTGGTGTCTTTTCCAGTGTGTTATACTGAGAATTAGACACAATGTTGCAGCTGAAGTCTTAACATTAATTTATGATGGTTTTGCATTACTTCCATGCTTTTATGAGGCAGAGGAGACTGCAGAGAGGGTTTTTTTTTAATTGATTCATGGGATGTGGGCGTCACTGGCTGTCCAGCATTTATTGCCCATCTCCCGTTACGCATTTGAGAGTCAACCACATTGCTGAGGCTCTGGAGACACATGTAGGCCAGACCAGGTAAGAAGATGGTCTGTGGTCAACAAAAGAAGCTGGGAGTTAACTTTACATTTCAGAATGATCCTGGAAGAGGGGACAGTTTTAGCCAATGCAAATAGGACCAGGATTATTTTAAGTGGTCCAGCCAGATCTGACAGTGAATGTCTGAACCAGTTGAGCTTCAGAATCTTTCAAATCCACATTCATAGAATCATAGAATCCCTACAGAAGGAGGCCATTCGGCTCATTGAGTCTGCACCAACAACAATCCCAGCTAGGCCCTACATAACCCAACATATTTACCCCACTAACCCTGCTAACCAACACAACCAGGACATTAAAAGGCAATTTAGTATGGCCAATGCACATAATCTGCACATATTTGGACTGTGGGAGGAAACCAGAGCACCAGGAGGAAACGCACACAGGCATGGGGAGAATGTGCAAGCTCCACATAGACAGTGACCCAAGCCAGGAACTGAACCATGGTCCCTGGAGCTGTGTAGCAGCAATGCTAACCACGGTGCCACAAAATTTCCTTTAACTTAATGAGTGAAAATGAAGGCTATACTGGGGAATGGTCAGGGTGAGAGAGAGAAATTGTTTATTTGGGGACTTTAAAAGTGGAGGTGACAATGAGGTTGAGTAAATTAGTAGTTGTGCGGCAATGCTGTTGCAAATTGAGGGCTAATTAGGCTTTTGAAATTGCAGTTTGAACTGGAGGATAGCTTTCTCCAGGGACAGAGACAGAGGGATAGGATGGGTTGTGTTGGATGCTGAAATCACTATAATGAAAACTCATTTGGTGCAGAAGTTGAGAGAAGAAAGCAGTGAAAATATCTCATAGAGCAGAATCCCTACAGTGCAAAAGGAGGCCATTTGGCTCATCGAGTCTGCACCAACTCTTCGCACACACTATCTCTCCCTCAAACTCTCTTCACCACCCCACCCTCCCTCACTCCTCTCACACCCCCGTGCTCGCTCGCTCTCTCTATCTGTCTCCAACCTCCCGACCACCAATAGTGTAGTGGGAAATGTTGAGATGTACGAGCTGTGGGACAATATGTTGACTGTATAATTTCTCAGTCTCCTATCATATTGTTCTCCTACATATTAATCATTTGAGTCCCAAACATATGTAACAATGTCTTTTTTTGTAAAAAATATTAGTGTCAGTTAGCATTTTATTTTGAACCATGCATCATTGAATTATTGGTCTTTAGCACAGCTAGAAATACATTGTTCAGCAGTTTAATTATGTAAATCAAAGTTATTGAAAACATGCTGTGCAGAGTTTTACTTACAAAATATAGAATAAAACTGGGTAAAGATAGAGATCAACCATAATGACAGAACAAGCTCAAGGAGCTGAATGGCCTACTCTTGTAGGTTGTTCCTATCTGGATATTAACGATTGGGGTTTGGTACATGTGTGCAAACATTCATGCATCAAGCCTTTTCTTCAGTCAATTCAAACTAGTCCATATCTCAAAGAACTATTAGTCTTCTAAACTAATGGTTCAGATAGTACCTCTCTGATTTTCTCCAGCATTTGAGGTTAAATGTTGTGAGTTCCAGCAACTGATCAATTTTCAGTGCCACAAACCACGCTAAGGCCAGTTATGCATTTGCCTTTAAGAAGTCAATCTCTAAAGCTTTTATACCTATCACGGTATCATCTTCAACAGTGAAAATGAATAGAAAATATATATTTTTAATTTCTGCCGCATCCTAGCCCTCACTTCTCTCCAGTATAGGACTTATGTGACTTACCTGGCCACCAATAGGATTTATAAAGCTTTGCCATTGAAAGGTCACCTGATCAGTTTTTTTTCTCATGGCACTTTTGGTATTCAGTTGTGGCTTTAGTTAATTTAAACTGTCTCTGATATTTATACGCCATTTGCCAATGTTTCATATTTTGTGAAATATTTATTTTTGGGACCATTCATGTAAACAGTTTTATTTTCCTTCTTGATAACTTTCTATCAACCGGCTCACCCCAATCTCCATTTGTGAAACCTCTCTTTATACCTGAAGATTGAATCCATTCTTAGAGCAGGGAAAGCTACTTATCTGCAGCAATAGTATTCTCAGCCAATTAAATGTGATGATATAATGGCCATTGATGTGAATTGAGGGGTTGGTAGGACACAGAGTGTTCCCAACAGAAACCGAGGCAGGAATAGAATCCATCAAATGTTTTATATCTGAAATTTAAAATGTAGACAAGTATGGGAGGATGATGTGGATCATTCTTTCTGAGAGCTGTGCAATTACAATGGTGGCCAAGTAGCTTTCTCTATGCCTTAAAATTCTATGGGTTGCCACAGGGAAATTGAATATTATCATAGGAGTACTGCTGCTGATTAAATTAATTTGATTTATTATTGTCACATGTATTAGTATACAGCAAAAAGTATTGTTTCTTGCATGCTACAATGACAAAGCATACCGCACATAGAGAAGGAAAGGAGAGAGTGCAGAATGTGGTGTTATAGTCATGACCAGGATGTTGGGCGAGGTTGTAAAATCCTGCCCGCTGGGCACCAACTGCCACGACCTTCCCATCAGGCATCAATGGGTGGGTCTGCCCTTGATTCCTTACTGATGTTCCTCATTGCACAGATGTTTGGCCACAGACTTGGTGGGCTGAAGGGCCTGTTACTGTGCTGTACTATCCTTTGTTTATTCTTAATTGCAAATCTGCCCCAAAATTCACATTTTGATATTTTTTGATTTGATTTATTATTGTCACATGTTTTGGGGTACATGTGACAGCATGTTCCAGCTTCTCCCCACACTCCAAAGATGTGCAGATTAAGTGGATTGGCCATGATAATTTGCCCCTTGGTGTCCCAAGATGTGTAGGTTAGTGAGGTAAACGCATGGGGTTACGGGTGGTGGTCCTGGGTAAGATGCTTTGTCGGAGAATCAGTGCAGACTCGATAGGTCAAATGATCTCCTTCTGCACTGTAGGGACTCTATGATCTGCATTAATAAATTATCTGCATGTTCTGGTCTCCACATTATAAAAAAGAATATTGAGCCTGACACGGGAATCAGAGTGGGCGAGGGGCGAACATTGGGAAGGTCTGTTGACCTCAGGCAGATTTATCTGGTCTCGGGTCAAACGAGGTTGTAAAATCCCACCCTATGTTTCTTTATTTTAAATGAGTTAGTGCATCTGCCATGATAACAGAATGGATTTTTGGAAAACTGTTGGATATTTGCACATTAATATTCCGATGCCTTAAAGTGCCAAATTACTTCCTTTTAATTTCATTGTGCAAGTGTGTTAATATTTGTGAGGAAAATCAAAACAGTAGACAGAGACACCCACTGGGATGTGATGATGGTAATATCACTGGACAATATCCTTCACCAGTCCTCTGGAGACATGGGTTCAAATCCCACCATGGGAATTGTTGGAATTTAAATTCCATTCAATTTTAAAAAGCTAGAATTGTAACATGGTACTCCATGGGGGCTATGAAACTATCATTGATAATTCAGAAAATCCATGTGGTTCATTGATGGCCTGTAGGGAAAGAAATTTGCCATCCCTACCTGGTGTGACATACTTGTGACTCCAGACCCACAGCAATGTGATAGACCCTTATCTGTCCCCTAAAATGGTGTGACAAGGCACTCAGTTCAAAGTCAACTGGGAATGGGCCACAAATGCTGACCTTGCCAATGATATCCATATCCCATGAAAGAATACTTTTCAATAAATGAATGCTGTCACCACCAGCAGTGCATTCTAGTCTGGGAAATAACAAGAATTTAAAGATCCACTTTTTCATAAGGTTTTGTGAGATGATTTGTGTTGGTCTGATTGAAGTATGTTATGACTGGTGAATAGAATATTTGGCAATTGTTGACATCGAACATCAGCTGCACCAAGCATTTTCAGGTCATACTCAACGTAAAGGCCTCGGGATAATGTAAAAGGTATAAATGCCTTTAGCAGCTGGCTGATCATAGTGGAGCGGGATTCCTTTCAAATAGCAGCCTATGGCAACAGTAGAGGGTTGGCATGCAGAGATGGCATTGGAGCTTACCGGGAGTACTGCTTTCCCACCTCCAGGCAGCTGGCTTAGTCCCCAGCTCTGGGGGTCCCTGAGATTGACTGAAAATGTGTGGGAGCACACAGTGCGACAAGGTACAAGTGCTAACTTGGAAACTTACTGAGGGAGCTTCTCTGATAATATTTTCTCAAACTGAAATTTAGACTGGCAGTCAGACTCTGATTTAGCACTTTAAAAATGCAGGCAAGTTAAGGAGCTTAGTTAGCAGAAAATGCCTGGCTGCGGCATTTATCTGTCAATCAATTGAAAATGAGTAGGTACTCATCACTGTAGTGGGTAGTAATTACAAGCTGAATGTGAGCCATTAACTCACTGTCAAAGTAGACAACTTATGCCATCGGACAGAATGTGGGAGCAAGGTATGATGAGGCCTAACTATACGGATGATAACTTGGGAATTTGATGCACTTGGGAATTCCGTACAGAGGGGGAAAAGAGGCGCCACTTTTTATAATAATTTTTCAGCCTCCACTAACTGGAGATTGTTCAAGGCTTCAATTAGGTGAGCAGATAGGTGGATTGTTTGTTGAGTTTTTAAGACTTTATCCCTCTAAATTCAGGCAGTATTTAACCTGGTCCTGAGGAAATATACATATTGATTTAAAATTTATAGCTTAACTAGTTAAACTACTTGGTACAAATAATCATTTCTTAGTTAGAACTTTGCGTATTCCTGAAAAAAGAGACCTGTCGAAGCTTTTCATCTTGTATTCGTCAGGATACCATACAGGAATACCAGTATAAAAGGAAAATAACAATTTATACTGTAAGAGAAGAGAATGCTGATTGGTTGGCAAGCAGATTCTAATTGGTATCACTGCCATGGGGTGTTGCCATAGAGAATACACCAGTTGATGGTGACTGGCAGATAACTTCCACTGAAATTTAAACCAAGCAGCTTGACCATGATTGGTTAAAGTGTTGCACTGAAGAATAAATCAGTGAATGACTGTCACCTATTTTGTTTAGATGAAAAAAGCGCAATGTGTGTACCTGTACTTTCTGTCTGCAAAGAAAGGGCCGTATGCATTACTATGTGTAGCTTCCAGTACATGCAAATGCATAGCACTGCATGCCTTACTGACAATCTTAAATTGGTTGCCAATGTAATCTTTAGCACAATTGCGTAGCAATTATTGTTCAATTGCGGAATCACATTTAATATTGGACACAGCATTTTGAGTTTTGCAACTTTGGGCTGGTTGGGTGTGATCTGTACCTTACCATTGTGAACAGTAGCTAGGACATGCTGTTTGAGATGATCTACCAGTTTCTGGGACATACAATATCACATTGGCACTGAAATTCATATACCACATTATTGATTTGTGTGATGGGCAGAATGCTTTTTTGGCTTGATGGCAACGTCCTTTTATTGGAAAAAATAGGGTGGCCAGCTTCAATCGTTGCTCAAAATTTTGAGGTACCTTTCAGGGTAATCTGAGGTATAGTGGGCACTTTTCAGGGCTGAATGTGAGGGCCTTAGGCCCATTCATGAGTTTGTGTGATATGCAGCGGGAAATAACCTGATCATGTTAGCCATTATTCTGCAGGATGTTTTTGATGCTCCCTCTTTCAGCGTTAAGTCTGCATGGTGTGCAAATGGCTCAGACCCTATTTGCAAGATTGTCAGTAAGACTAATCTTTAAGCATGTGGAACAGGAAGAATTCCAACGCATATTTTTTTACCAGTGAAGGTTATCATCTGAACTCCTTGAAGGAAGAGGAGTTTATTTGACTGCTCTCTTTCAAATGCAAATTTGTGCATAGGATGTGGCCCTTTCAGACATGGGCTACAGCCTCACAGCACCAGGGACCCCAGTTCAATTCCAGTTTTGGGTATCTGTCTGTGTGGAGTTTGCGCATTCTCCGCATGTTAGTATGGATTTCCTCTGGGTGCCCTGCTTTCCTCCCACAGTCCAAAGATGTGTGGTTAGATAAACTAAATTGCCCCTTTGTGTCAAGCGGATTAGCAGGGTAAATATGTAGGGTTATGGGGATAGGGCCTTGATCGGGTTGTTCTCAGTGCAGGCTTAATGGCCGAATGCAAGTAGGGATTCTATGTAAGAAAATGATCACGTTTACGTTGCAGATGTAAATATCACAAACATATTATCTACATATCAGAAATATAGAAAGGATAGGGGGGTTAGGTGTCATTCCATCAAAGACACATTTCTCATGGAACCAGATCTGATCATTTTGTGCTGTAGACCACACAAACTCGGATATCAGGAGAGTAATGTTTCTAAGCTTAAAACCTAATTAGATAAATCTAGTGCAGGGAAAATGGCAGGGAAAGAGATATGTTGCAGCTGAAGCATGTGGGCTCTGATGGACACCAGCTTCATCCACAGAAACTACCTCTGCAGTAAATGTCTGCATCTTGAGGAACTTCCACACATACTGCCTGACTTGCTAAATAGTTTCTGAAGTTTTTTGGTTTCATGCCAATTCAGGTACTTTCCAATCAAACTAATAGGGTTAACATCACATTAGAAGAATAGATCAAAAACATACAATCACATTTAAGGCAGAAGAGATGGCAGTAATTGATGCCCTAATCAAACTTAGAGGAGATGTAATCCCATGTCTAGATGGATTGTAATGCATGTTAAAATAACTTGGAGGCATTATTGCATACATATCAAAAACCATTGCATAATGTAGTAGTGCCAGAGTAGTGACAGGCTGCTAATACGATTCCTATGTTTAAAAGAAGAGAGAGAATAAATCTAGTGAGCATAATGCTGGTTGTTGGAAAGGTAATGGAATCTGTTATGGGGCTGTCACAATGTTTTTCTTGTTGTATTTTCAAACTATCATTTCCCTCAAATAGCAAGACAAAGCCGGAGAGTGGTTTCAAGATGATTTATTGGCAAATTGCAGCACCACAGGCCTCTGACTGGTCTGAGTGACACAGTTGGGGAGTGTAAAATTCAGAAACATACAAGCAATTAAAGTTCAAATTTGATTACAAGCAATTAACATATACTAATCACGGTTTCAGAGTTATCTCTATCCACTCATAGTTATTGATTAAGGTTACATTACGCATACATAAGGGTACGGCATCTAATCAATATATGATAGCTATATCGCTGACCAATGGTGTTTCAACCTCCCTTCCGTTGTTCCTTATTCTCATGGGCAAACGTGAGCTACAGCTACACGTTGTTCAATTAAATGGTCATTGGCACTTATCTGAGTCTACTTTAATCAAGACCTGTGGTTTGCACATTGCTTTCCCTTTGTGATTGAAGTTCAGCATGCAGCTTGTGTGATTATTAACCTTTTCAGAATCTTTCTCAAAATGTCAGAGAAAAAAATCAGGAAATCTAATAATAAAGAGCTATCATGCTTTATTATCCATATTAAATTATTTTACCGAACAACAAAAAGCAGACAAAGGTAGATGTAATTCATCAATATTTTCAAAAGGCCTTCAATAAAGTACCGTACTGTAGACTTATAGCTAAGGGTCTTAAAACAAATAGCAAGCTGTCTGCAAAACAAAGAACAGTATAGATTTGGACAGTAAAGGATGTGAAGTATCACTTTGAGCACTTTTGCTTAACACTAACTGAAATAACTTAGACTCTGGAATTGGAAAGTGCAATTTCACAATTTGCAGATGACACTAAATTTAGGGTGCAGGGCTATAATTTAACACTGTGAGGATATAATGTAATACAGACAGATACTAATAAACCTACGAAATAGACATGTAATACAAATACATAGGCAAATACATTTTAATACAGATAAGTGGACAGTTTGGTAGGACAAATATGCAAACTACATACTGCTTGGAAAACAAATGGGGTAGCAAAGCAAAATAATCTGGGTCATGTTGTCAGCTATTGAATACCATTCGGTAGGTCTGCATGAAGTCTTTGTAATTTTAAGTAGGTTAACCGTATACCATATGTATTTAACTACAATAACAATGTTTTTATATATTCTAAAGGTTCGGGCTAGGAGCTGCCTCCATGCTTGCTTGCGCACATTGCTCTGTCCAATACGAGACTGATCCCTAGTGCTGGGTCATGTGTCTCTTACATCATCGTGTGGATGGTACAGTACTCAGTCCAACATTAACCCTACATGTGCAAGACCCTTATACTACAGGGGACATGTACTCAAATCACTAAAATTAGAGGCTCTGGGATTTATTTTGAGAGGAATAGAATTGAAAAGTAGAAAAGCTGTGTTAAACTTGTGTAGGACATTGGTTAGACCACGATAAAGATACTCTGCATGGTTCTGGTCTCCACATTATAAAAAAGAATATTGAGGCATTGGCAAATGTGCAAAAATGATTTGTAAGGATGATACCATAACTGAGAAGTTACACCTATCAAAAAGATTGAGCTAGTTTTGCGCTATTTTCTCTTGGATAAAGCTCAGAGCCCATTAATATAAGAGAGTAATTAATATTCCAAATGGATTCATTCTGCTGTTATTAGTTCTGAAAGCTTGGCCAACTCAGTCGTCTTTCTGTGACAAGTCACCCTTGAAATTGTCTATCCAGCGCTTTTTCAGTCTTTTTTTGGCTTCTTATTCCATGTGTCTGTAAGCAGCAATTTAAAAGATTTTCTAGTGGTTTCCATTCTTGAAATATGCCAGACTATTGCAGCTGCCTTTTTTGAATTTTCTCATTGATTCTTGATGAAGCCATGTTCTTATTACATCACTTTTGATCCCTCGTGATCATTGATTCTTTTATTTTACCTGGCCCTGATGGTAAACGGATGGATCTGTAGAATTGCTTTGTCACTTTCTAGCCTGTTTTCAACTCCATCCTACTTACTTTTAATGCTGTACAAATACCACCCTTAGTTTGTCCTATTACATATAGATAATGTGCAGCTGTGTAGGGAAAAGACAGGAGAATGGAACTAAGCCACGATGATCATTTGAAGAGCCAGTGCAGACATGATGGGCTGAATGGCCTCCTGCACCATAACAGTTCTGTGATGAATACCATCCATCCTGGGGATTTATTTATTTTGAACACATTTCGATCGTCTGTGACTTCCATTTCAATTATGTTAAAGTAGATAATTCTGCTATTTATTATTGCTATTCAGGGAAGGCATAATACTCTTCTGCAGTGAATGTTCAATGAAAGTCATCACTTAGCATGTTCATTATCTTTTTCTTGTCCTCAGTTTCTGCTCATTAGTATCTTTTTATCTGTTCTCACCTCCTCTCTGAACTGCTTTACTGTTGTGGTTTTGAAAGACTTTCTTAATGTTGCAGCTTTGCTAGTAATTACTTTCTTTAGGTTTCTCTCACACCCCAACCAGGTTTATAACACGTTTCTATATTCATCAGTTGAACCCCTTTCATTTTTTTTATTCAGGACTTTCTCCTTCTTTCACAATTCAGATTTGTTGCATATTGTTAATTGATTTTAGTTTAGTCTACTCCGTTTATCTTATGTATACGTTTCAGTTGTTTGAAAATTATATGCCTAGTTTCAGTGATTCTGAATTCATGGTTACAATGGATTTCATGATCCTCTGATTACTGTACTCCGTGGTGCCGTGACACCTAGTTTCTTGCTCTAACGTGATTCCAGAACTGCCTCTCTTGGCTTTCCTACAAGACTACATCATGAAGCATTCACACATTATAATTAGAAATCAGAATCCACTTCACTTGGGTATTTCCAACTTGCATTTAGTTCATGGAAGGTTACCAGGTCAGAACAAATGGGTAGGCAGTTTGTTCTACAAAGAAAAAAAGCAAAGCTCTCTGAAAACATGGAGTTGATTTACTGTGAAAAATAAAGAATCATAGAACCCTACAGTGCAGAAAGAGGCCCTTCGGCCCATCGAGCCTGCACCGAACACAATCCCACCCAGGCCCTACTCCCATATCCCTACATATAGTATACCCACTAATCCCTCTAACCTACACATCCCTGGACACTCAAGGGCAATTTCTTAGCATGACCAATCAACCCAACCTGCACATCTTTGGACTGTGGGAGGAAACTGGAGTACCCGAAGGAAACCCATGCAGACATGAGGAGAATGTGCAAACTCCACACAGACAGTGACCTGAGCTGGGAATCGAACCCAGGACCCTGGAGCTGTGAAGCAACGGTGCTAACCACTGTGCTACTGTACTGCTCAGCAAAAACTAAATGGAGGAACTAAATTCTGCAAGGAAAAAGGAGAAGGAGTCCAGTGCAATGAAAATAGAATGTTAAAAGTTAGTTGGAGGATCAAAGAGTAACCTGCAAAACTGCATTGCAGCAGGTAAAATCCTCAATGTTAGCTTATCATTTTCCTCACGAAAGATATTGAACCAGGACCTTGTTTTTAAGTGACTGCTTTAAAAACTCATTTTAACAAATGTTGTGAAACATGGTGGCTGAACATCAGATATGCATTTTTTTCAATCGCCAAGTTGATTGCTGTAAATTGGGAAAAAGCTTCTTTAATAAGGTTAATGTTTGATAACAAATGTACTTTTGTTGTAACTCCCGACAGTGCCAAATTCTTTAACATTTCAGTTGTCCCTAACATGAGGCTTCTCTGCCCATTTTAAGCCTATCTTTTCAGAATTCTTCACAACTTAGCAATGGGGTTGAAACCATCAAAATTGACAACATCCTTCCCATATCTACTTTCCACATTCTCCTCTGATTTTAAAGTAGATGTGGAAGTTTACAGCTCTTATTTTCTTCCCTTTTGGACCAGGGGTGTTGGTTTATCTCAGTTGGTTGGACAGCTGGTTAGTGATGCAGAGTGACGCATCCCCGTACTGGCTGAGGTTATTCATGAAGGTCCTGCCTTCTCAACCTTGCCCCTCAGGTTAAATCACCACCAGTCAGCCTATGGTCATCTGAGGCTATGATTATTTTATGTTATTTTTACCTATAGAACCATAGAATATCTGAAGTGCTGAAGGAGGCCATTCAGCCCTACACGTGGTGCAACCAGAGTGCAAGAATAGGAAGATGATGTCATTTAAGGGTTAGGCTATGGAGGGCTCAGATGAACACATTGTTGGGGAAATAACTGAAGAACACGAATAGATATGCATAACTCAATGCTAGGTGCATTGGAAAGTCTAAGAAAAAGCCTCTGGCTACTGTCTAGGAACATAGAGAAGCCCAACACCAAAATTAGCAAATGGCTCTGTGCAGGACCTAGAGCCCATCTGTTCCAGTGCGAAAGTGGTGACCAACTCTGTTCGCACACTTCTGGAGACAACTAGGATGCAGCGTCTAAGGCCAAGGTCACGGGTTCCATTGCAGTACAAGTAGCTGCCACCCAAAATCTGAATGCTGTAGTGGAAGCTCCAACTTCTTTCATGCAGAGTCAGCTTGTTGTCATCATTAGGTATGGATCACAGTGTACATGGGGCTTGCAGAGTCTCACATCAGTCCAGCAATCTGTCTTCCAACAGACTATTAGGATTGTTGAGGCCCAAGCCCAAGGGTGCCACGGTGACACAATGGTTAGCACTGCTGCCTCACAGCACCCAGGACCTGGGTTCAATGCCCAATTTGGGTCACCGTCAGTGTGTGGTCTTCACGTTCTCCCCATGTCTGCATGGGTTTCCTCCCAGAGTCTGAATGATATGCAGGTTAGGTGTATTGGTCATGTTAAATTCTCCCTCAGTGTACCCGAACAGGCACCAGAGTGTGGTGATTAGGGGATTTTCACAGTAACTCCATTGCACTGTTAATGTAAGCCGACTTACGACACTAATAAATAAACTTTAAACAAGGGAGTGGCAATGATTGCAAGGAGCACAAACCTATTGCCCTGTCCCATACAACATTCATCTTCCCATCCGGAGTCTGACAATGCCCTTGCTCTCACCTTTTAGCCAACAAACTGCTGGGTCTTCTAAGTCCAGCGTTGATCAAGATCATCTTCCAAGACTATTTTTCAGTCTCCTTCACTGAAAGTTGGTAATCTTTCACAGCCATGCTGCAGCTACTGAGGTAACATTGCGTAGGAGCATTAGCACTTGCAAATGATTAAAAAGCATATAATATTTAGAGGGTAGTTGCTGAAAGACTGTTTCCCCTGGCTGGAGGGTCTAAAATGAAGGGTCTAAATCTTCACTAAGTAGTCAGCCATTGTGAACTGAGATGAGGAGATATTTCTTCACTCCAAAGGTTGTGAATCTTCAGAATTCAAACCCCACCAAGCCGTGCATGTCCAAAGAGTAGATTCATGACTGAGATTGATAGATTTTTGAGCATTAAGGAAATTAAGTGGAGTTAATGCTCGAATGGAGTTCAACCTTGATCTAATTGGATGGCAGAGTAAACTTGATGGACCATATGGCTTACTCATTCTCCTAATTCTTGCCTCTTAATGTTATTAAAAATATTGCTGAGGGATAGAATATTTTACACAGTAAGGAGCCTATAGTACAGTTTGTAAAGCTATTATACCAAAGATTCACAGAACAAATTACATTTATTAGCTGGAAATAATCAAAATAACACTTGACTAAAATAAATGATTAAATCAGAATTAAAGTTATCAAGTTTGAAACATGTTATTTGCAAAATTATTGTAATTGATTTCCTATCTTTAAGAAGTGAACAATTGAAAATACTGAACATGTGAAACAAAAGCAGAACCCATCGGAAATAGAATGCTGGTCAGTCAGAATTTACAAATGGAGAAAGCACATCAATGTTCTGGATATTACCAAAGGGCAATGTTTGTCTTTTACCTTCAAAGATGTCAAATGTTCAGTTCCTCGGAATTGAATGTTTTCAGCAGCTCCGTTCTGTCTCACACTCCACAGCCGTATCTTTATCCCACGTCTTCCTGGAACGTGATTTGAATCAAATTGCAATTCACGGATGAAGAAAAATATAGGAACCAGATAAATTATTAAAGTTTTGCCCAGTTGAGGCAGATTTCGAATCGAAAATGTTAAGGTTGATGAAAGGGCTATGGAACTCAGGTGGGTAGATGGAGTTAAGATGCAGGTTAACCATTATCCAGAACAGACCTGAGGGGCTGAAAAGCGTATCTCTGATCCTATGTTGCTTCCTTCCTACATGATACAAATGATAGTGGGAGAACATCTTGCCTGCAATGGAATCACTTAATTCTGATAACTGCATGTGCTACTTGTTCAACATGTTCTCCTTTAGGTGAGAAAAACACCTGAATTTTATCATCAGTCATGGGTACCTTGTCATAATTTAAAATAATGCACTTAAATCAATTCCAGGAAATGCCATTAACCATTGAATCAAAGCTGGAACAGAAAATGCTGGAAAATCTCAGCAGGTTTGATAGCCTCTGTGGAGAGAGAATAGAGCCAACGTTTCGAGTCTGGATGACCCTTGTTCAGAGCTTTGTTGAACTCTGACAAAGGGCCATCCAGACTCAAAACGTTGGCTCTAGTTTCTCTCCACAGATGCTGTCAAACCTGCTGAGATTTTCCAGCATTTTCTGCTTTTGTTTCAGATTCCAGCATCTGCAGTATTTTGCCTTAGATCAAAACTCAACCTTTCTTCATCGTGTAAATCCCAACGTTGGATTATTGTCTTAAATTCATTGTTATGCACATATACAAGATCTTCTGAAATATACCGTCATGTATTTGATATATGTCTGCTTGGCTGAACTTGTCTGAACATGTTCTCCTCTATAAGATTCTGTCAATAAAATCTGGGTTTTGGAGAGTAAAATGAACAAAGAGGCAGGTGAAGCAGAATGGCCTCGCTTCCTGCGTGTTGGAAGGATATATAATTCCCTTTGCCAACAATTGTTAAAAACCTTTACCGTTTACAAATCTTGTATTCACTAGGATTTCCTGGAATATTGAATTTTAGACATTCTCTATGATGCATCTTAAATAAATTAAAAGATGTATTGCAATATTATGTGCTGCATCAGATATCACAGCTGCTGCAGTACAAATTTTCCTGGAGGCTGTTTTGACAGATGTTGAGAAGTTAGTTTCTTGGGACTGAATGTTTCTAGGGATTGAGCCAGCCTAAAAACTCTCGGTAAAGATGAAAGTGATATATTAGTTCAGTCACTGCCTCACTAACGTTGTGGCTGAGTCTCATTTGCTGGCTATGTTTCACTTGTATGATGCTTTCACACAGTGGAATTAAGGATTCTTCTTAATGAAAGTCCATGAAAAAGCCTAAACTTTTATAAATGGAACGACTGAGCAAAGAATTGAACAAACACTAGGAATATGATCTAGAATTACATTTCATTCTTTAATCTGGCTGACATTGCTAGTGAATTTCACAGTCAGTAGAGCATTCAGTATTATCACGATAAACAGTGTGTTGGCTTATTTATAAATTGCTTTCACTCTGAGTAAACAGAATTGAGGAGGAAGCATTGAAATATGATGGAGTCCAAGCATTATTTAGCTGTTTTAAGAACTAAGAACACAATTGTCTTATTTTGGAAGCAGTTTAAATGAAATATGAGGAAACTGAGTGGTAACTAGCCATTAATTACTGCCAATAGTTTTTCCATGCTTGCAACACGACTGTCTTGCTGTAGATATCAATACTTATCTACATTGTAGATATGCTAGACATTGATTGTCACTTAGAGAATGCAATACTCCTTGGGGATTCAATTGTAAGGGGAATAGATAGGCATTTCTGTGGCCAGAACTGTATGTTGCCTCCCTCATGCTGGGGTCAAGAATGTCTTGGAATGCTTATAGGACATTCTGTAGGGGGAGGTGAACACCTAGTGATCATGGTACAAACAACGTAAGTAAAAAAGGGATGGGGTCCTAAAAGCAGAATATAGGAATTAGGAAGTAAGTTAAAATATAGGAACTCAATGGTAGTGATCTCAGGATTACTACCAGCGCCATGTGCTAGTCAGTGTAGAAATAGCAGAATATATCAGACAAACATGTGGCTGAAGAGATGGTGCGGGGGGAAGGGTTTCAGAATCCTCGGACATTGGGACTAGAACAAACTATATGGTTTGTACCCGGGCAGCACTGGGACTGGTGTCCCAGATGTGGTATTTACTAGAGTACTGGGAGAGGGTTTAAACTAAAATGACAGGGGCTGGGAACCAATGCAAGAAATCACAGGAGCGGGGATCAAGGAAAAGAAGAAAAGGCAGTAAGGGGAATAAGAAAACTGATAGGCAGAGAAATAAAGGGCCAGAATCAGGCAGGGCCTCAGTGAAAAATAGTGAGTATGGGATAAATAATGTTACAGAAACTAGTCTTAAGACTCTGTGCCTTATAGCGTGGAGCATTCGGAATAAAGTGGATGAATTTATTCACACAAATAAATGTCAGTGGATATGAAGTAGTTGGCTGCAGAGAGATCAGGGATGGGGATTGAACATCCAGGGATATTCAGAAGTTAGGAAGGACAGATGAAAAGGAAAAGTTGATGGAGTTGTATTGCTGGTTAAAGAGGAAATTAAGACAATAGAGAAGAAAGGTATTAGTTCCAATGATGTGGAATTTGAACGGGTAGAGCTGTGAAAGGGGCAAAAAAACTCAAGTGGGGCTTGCATACAGACCCCAACCTGGTGTAGTGGTGATGTTGGAAATGACATGAGGTATTACACAGGAAATTAGAGACGCATACAATAAAGGAACATGTGTAATTATAGGTGACTTTAATCTGTATTTAGATTGGACAAATCAAATAAGTTACAATACTGTTGAAGAGGAATTCCTGTAGTGTACGCAGGATGGTTTTCTAGACCAATATGTTGAGGAACTAATTAGAGAGCAGACCATTCTGGTACTGTGCAATGAGAAATAAATAATTGGCAATCTCATTGTGCTCATCCCCATGGGGATAAATGACCATAATATAATAGCATTCTTCATCAAGATGGATAGTGAATTAATTGATTCTGATACTAGGGTCCTTAATCTTAATGAAGGAAAATACAATGATATGAGGCACAAGTTGGCAATGATAGATTGGGGAACGTTACATAAAGGGATGATGGTGAATAGACAATAGCAAACATTCATATAGTGCATGGTCAAACAGCATTAATGGTTTATTCCTGTCTAGTGGAAAAGGGAAAAGATGGCTAAACCATGGCTTACAAAGGAAATTACAGATAGTATTAGATCCAAGGAAGGGGCACACAAATTGGCTGGAAAAAAACAACAGCCGTGAGGAGCAGTTTAGAATTCACCAAATGAGGATAGTGGGATTGATTAGGAAGGGGAGAATAGAGTACATAAAAACTGACTGTAAAAGTTTCTATAGATATGCAAAGAGAAAAAATTTGGTGATGACAGTCAGAAACAGGGGAATGAATGATAGGCAACAAAGAAATGGCTGACCAACTAAATAAGTCCTTTTGTTCTGTCTTCACAATAGAGGTCACAAATAAGATCAGAAATGTTGGGGAACACAGTCTTTAATGAGAGGGAGGAACTGAAGAAAATCAATTTGGGATTGGGGGAGTGCATTAAGATGGATAGAAAACTGGCTGGCAGACAGGAAATGAAGAGTAGAAATAAAGAAATCTTTTCCGATTGGCAGGCAAATTCTTTTGTTCATTTTGGTCCCCAAAACCCAGGATTTTCTTGACAGGATCTTACAGCGGAAAAACTGTTCACACAAATTTAGCTGAGCGGACATGCATCAAATATATGAAGGTATATTTCGGAAGAAAGACCTTATATATGTTCATAGCAATGAATTTAAGACAGTAATCCAACACTGGGGTTTACATGATGAAGAAAACGGCTCTAGCTTTGATCTCATGTTTTATGGCACTATTAAGGTACTGCAGTGCTTGGCCCCCAGCTATTCACAATATATATTCACGAGTTAGATGAGGAACTAAATGTGATATCTCCACATTTGCAGATAACACAAGCCTGGGTGGAAGGGTGAGCTGTGAGGAGGATGCAGAAATCCTTCAATGTGATTTGGACAAACTGAATGATTGGGCAAACGTATGGCAAATACAGTATAATGTGGATAAATATGAGGTTATCCACTTCTTGATATCAAAACCAGGAAGGCCAATTATTATCTGACTAGTGATAAATTGAAATATGGGAATGTGCAATGAGACCTTGATGTCCTCATACACCAGTTACTGAAGGTAAGCATGCAGGTGCAACAGGCGGCAAAGAAGGCAAATGATATGTTGGCCTTCACAGCAAGAGAATTTGAGTACAGGAAGAGGGATGTCTTGCTCCAATTATACAGGGCCTTGGTGAGAGACCACACCTGGAATGTTGTAAACAATTTGGGGCTCCTTATCTTAGGAAAGGATATTATTGTGAAAGATGGACTGCAGCAAAGGTTTACCAGACTGATATCTGGGATGGTGGGACTGACGTATGAGGGGAGGTTGGTTCGGTTGGAAATATATTCACTGGAGTTCAGAAGAATGAGAAGGGATCTCATAGAAACCTGTAAAATTCTAACAGGATGAGACAAGATAGATGTAGGAAGGATGTACCCAATGGTGGGACAGTCCAGGATCAGAGGTCACATGCTGAGATTACAGGGTAGACCATATAGGACTGAGATGAGGAGAAAATTCTTCATCCAGAATGGTGACCCTGTGGAATTATTTACCACAGGAAGTAGTTGAGGCCAAAACGTTATACTTTTTCAAGAAGGAGTTACATATAACTCTTGGGTTGCAAGAGGTGTGGGGGAAAGGCAGGAATGTGCTATTGAGTTAGATGATCAGTCATGATCGTAATGAATGGCCAAGCAGGCTTGAAGGGCCAAATGGCCTCCTCCTGCTCCCATTTCCCATGTTTCAATGCTTCTATCAACAGACAAACATACCTGAAAACTAAATAACAGCACAGTAATGAATAAAACAAATAGACGTATCTTGGAGTAATCTCTAGACTGAGGTGGCCAATGTAGAAGGAGGGGTGTGATTGGATGGGGGGTAAGGGTG
Organism: Carcharhinus amblyrhynchos; assembly: GCF_965287045.1. NCBI lineage: Eukaryota > Metazoa > Chordata > Chondrichthyes > Carcharhiniformes > Carcharhinidae > Carcharhinus > Carcharhinus amblyrhynchos. Next base: position 22,338,754 of record NC_137328.1, on the reverse strand, counting down.
AAGGCTTATGATAGCAGGCAGAGGGGCAAGCAGATGGATGAAGAAGATAAACAACGGAAGGCAGATTGAGGGGTGAGAAGGTAGACCCCAAAAAGCTTGCATGAAAAGCTCACAACAAAGGGCGTCAAAGGGTTATCACATTGTTTACTGGAAGAGGATGGATGAAAATGTAGTGGTCGAGGTCTAAATGGGATATGGGTACCTTGCAGGTGATGGACTCAAGGTATGGGGGTGCAAGGGTGGTCAGACCAAGGAACAGACCTCTTCTTGAAGCTGCTAGCCTTTTCCCTCTGGGTTGCTGACATCCTGCATGTGAAGACAGCTAGGCTAGCAAGAGTGATATGAGTGTGTGTGGACTGGTGGTTACAAAAGTTGCTGAGATCTTTGGACCCGCTGACCCACCAGCTGGGGGCAGGCAGATGAATCAATTGCTGGCTCGCCAGGTGATTCAAAGGAGAACTTGCCCGTGCACAGTAAGTGCTGCATCTGGTGGAGGATCCTGCCATTTTGGTCAATCATAGAAACCCTACAGTACAGAAAGAGGCCATTCAGCCCATCGAGTCTGCACCGACCACAATCCCACCCAGGTGCCACACCCCTATCTGTACATATTTTACCCACTAATCCCCTAACCTATGCATCTACGGTCAATTTAGCATGGCCAGTCAACCTAACTCGCGCATCTTTGGACTGTGGGAGGAAACCAGAGCACCCGGCGGAAACCCATGCAGACACGGGGAAAACATGCAGACTCCACACAGAGAGTGCCCCAAGCCAGGATTTGAACCCAGATCCCTGGAGCTGTGAAGCAGCAGCGCTAACCACCGTGCTACCATGCCACCCCAATGAGAAGGTTGCTACCAGAGCTACCCACCACCACACTTAATCTCAGAAACATGAATATACAAGGAATAGAGAGATATGGACCAAGGGCAGACGTAAGGGCTTAGTTTAATTTGGCATCATGTTTGGCACAACATTGTAGGCCATAGGGCTGTACTGTCCTATGATCCACAAGGTGAAACCAAATATAAACCATTACTAACAACAACAACTGACATTTGTATATCAGCTTCAACGTAGTCAACTGTCTCCTCATGCTTCACACGAGCTTCATCAAATAAACTTCAACACCGAACCACGTGAGGGGATTTTGAGATGAATGACAAAATACTTGAGTAAAGAGGTAGGTTTTAAGGAATGTCCTGGAGGAATAGAGAGAGGTAGTAGGGAGGTAGAACGATTCTGGGCGGAAATTCTAGCATGTAGGGTATAGAGGGCACAGCCCGGAATGATGGAATGATTAAAACAGGGATGTTTAAGAAGCTCGAAGGAAAGAAATGCAACGATCTCAGAGAGTTATAGAACTGGAGAAGGTTACAGTGATAGGGAGAGATAGGAATATGGGTCACTTTTTAAAAATAAGGGGTTGTTCATTTAAGAGACTGATGAGGAGATTTTTGTTTCTCTCTGAGGGTTGTATCTGGAACTTTCTTCGTCAAAAGGCAGTGAAAACCAGAGCTAAATAGAACCTTGGTTAACAAGGGTGAAAGGTTATCGGGAGTGGGCAGAAAAGTGGGATTGAAGTTACAATCAGATTAGCCGTGATTTTATAAAATAGTTTGAGGGGCTGAGTGACCTGCTGCTTGTCCACATGTTCGTAAATTTGTTCATAATTCATGGGGTGATTTGTGAACAAGGATCAGAATGTGCTAAGAGGAGTTGGATGAAAAGGAATTTGCAGAGTGTTATGATATGAACAGCACAGAGAGATCAAATTTGTGGAAGATTAGCCAAGACAGCATTGCAATAGTTACACCATTAGCTAGCAAAGGCACAAATAAATATCTCAGGAGCACGTGAACTGAAGCAGAGATAAAGAAGAGTTTCCAGAAGTAGAATCAGTCACTGGGGATGCTGCAATGTAAGTCATTGAGGGCACCTTGATTGCTCAGTCACTGGGGGCATTGCAATTACTCTGACATTGGGACTGCTGCAGTCATTCAGTCTTTGCTTGTTGAAAATCACTGAATCATTTTGGTATCCCAAACATTCAGGTACAGATTTTCACTCCTGAGTTAGGTGCACAGAAATGGCAAAAGTAACCTGACCCCTCAAAATCTTTGCCCTAACTTCGGATTTGCAGTCCTGGGATGGACTGGAATAAGAATTGGGTAAATCCGGAAAAGGTGAGGGTTCAAAGGGGGAACCTGGCATCAGTCAGGCGATTCAGATGCAGGTGTAAAGTAACCCTTCAGAAGGCTGGTTTGATAGGTAGGTCACCAACGATGAAGTTTGTGTGCCTTAGAGAAGTCATTGCCTTGTCAGATGAATGTTCAAGTGTGTGCTGACCCTGGAACAGATTGTCCATCATGGGCTTTCAACATGAGAGTCTTACAGACTTAAATCTCTCTTTAAAACAAAAATCAGTGAGCATAACACAGGCTTACATGCTCATATTTAGGTTGCTAGCCCTGGAACTCTGAAAATAATGTCCAGAGAGAGAGAGAGAGAGACAGAAAGATATGTCTTGTTTCTTTCAGAACCAGGTAGGAACTGTTTGTTTAAAAAAATGAAAGACAAACTGTGTTTTTTCCTTGCAAGCTTAACTCCTCCCATTAAGCATATGACCCTGTCTCTGCCAATCACCCTAAACAAAGCTTTACTCTAAAACCCCAGGGGAAAAACCAAGTTAACACAAATGTATTAACTCTCTTTAGACAAGTACGCTATGAGCTAAAATGGTCTATTATCTGGTAGTCCCAACATGGAGCTGCATATTTGTTTAGACAAATTGCAACAGAACACTGCCTCTTTTTTCAAGTTCTCATTCTCTCTCCACAGATGCTGTCAGACCTGCTAAGATTTTCCAACATTTTCTGATTTAGTTGTTGGGGAGGGGCAGAATGGGCAGCTCAACATCCCTGGATATAGGATGTTCAGATGGGTGGCATGGTGGCACAATGGTTAGCACTGCTGCCTCACAGTCCTGGCGTCAATTCTCGGCTTGGGTTGCTATGTGGAGTTTGCACACTCTCTCCGTATCTGCATGGGTTTCCTCCGGGTGCTCTGGTTTCTTTCCACAGTCCGAAAGACATCTTGATTAGGTGCATTGCTAAATTGTCCCTCAGTGTACCCAAACAAGCGCCAACGTGTCAGGGGATTTTCACAGTAACTTCGTTGCAGTGTTAATGTAAGCCTACTTGCGATGCTAATAAATTAACTTTAAAAAGATAAGATAGAGAGGGGGAATAAAAAGGTGGGGATGTAGCATTATTGGTTAAGAAATCAATTACAGCTGTGAGGAGGCATGATAGACTAAATTAATCATCAAATGAGGCCATATGGGTTGAGCACAGCACCACTAAGAGTATACTATGCACCCCAAAATAGTGAAACGGAGATAAAAAGACAAAAACAATAGGGGAGACAATAATGTCACAGGACTAGTAATCCAGAGTTTCAGACTAATGCTCTGGGAACATGGTTTCAAATCCTATCAAGAGAGCTGATGGAATTTAAATTCAGTTTACAAATCTGGAATTGAAAGCTGGGCTCAGTAATGGTGATCAGGACAACTAACATCAGTTGTGAAAACCCACCTGGTTGACTAATATCCTTGAGGGAAGGAAATCTGCCTCCTTTACATGGTCTGGCCTACAAGTGACTACAGATCCACCATAATGTGGTTGACTCTTAGCTGCCCTCTGCAATGGCCTAGCAAGCCACTCAGTTCAAGAGCAATTAGGGATGGCCAACAAATGCTGTCAGTGATGCCCATGTCAGAGCTCCTGGGTACCAGCAACCTGAGGCACTCTTAGTCGACTTGAGTACAAACAGCACTAGACACCATACGTATCCAATATGATGCCTTTAATGACTTGGGTACCTTACAGTTGTCCTCCAAGTGTTTCTGAAGTTACAGAAAAACTAGCAATTATATTCAATTACAGCAAAATCCTTTATTTGCATACATATTCGCCAATTAAGTGCTGACTTTTCCGCCTTTCTCATTTGATGAAAAACTGACTTCTGCTAATCTTTCATTTGCATAGCATATCCCCATATCTTGCCTTTGGTATTTGTTATGGAAAAACCTGGTCTTGTTCACCCTTTGGGGAAGGCCGAAAAGCAGAATGCTATGGGGCCTACACAGATGAAGATTAGCTTGTTCATGCTGAAATAGCAGACTCTAACTCCTTTGAAGGTCAGCAAGCTGATGAAATAAAGTTTCATTGTGACAGAGAAGGCATGAAACTTTATTTTGAACAGTTTAGCTTCTGCACAATTTAGCTCCCAAGCTATGAAACTTCAATCAGAGCATTTTAACTTCCACACCTACATTCCATGAAAGAATAAAAGACTGGGGACCCCAGTTGAATATCAATTGGGATATGAACTGTGTGAAGCATACAAAAATTCTCAAACTGCATTCAAGAGAACTTTTTTAGCCAGCATGTAACAGGCTCAATGAGAGGGAGCACAATTCTAAATTTAGTCTGAGGAAATTAAGCTGGATAAGTGATGCAGTAACAGTGGGGGACTATTTTAGAAATAGTGACCATAATATGATTAGATTTAGCATAATTATGGAAAAGGATAAGGTAGAACAAGTGTAAAAGTTCCAAATTGGGGAAAGACAATTTTTACAAAACTAAGAGGTGAAATTGTGAAAATGGACTGGTTACGGATACTTGAAAGGAAATCAGTGACAGACCAGTGGGAGGCGTTCAGACAAGAGATTCTATGGGCACAGTGTAAGCATGTCCCCACAAAGAAAAGGGGTGGCACTACCAAATCTAGAACTCTTTCATTATCTAGAAGCATACAGGGTAAGATCAAGCAAAAAAAAGCTCATGGAGGTCACAGAAATTAGTATGTTAGAAAGCTTGGAAGAGTATAGAAAATATATGGGTGAAGTAAAAATTGAAATCAGGAAAAAAAAGATATGAAAGAATATTAATGGGTAAGCTCAAGGGAAATCCAGATATGTTTTATCAATATAGTGAAAGCAAGAGGATAACTTAAGGACAGACTAGGGCTTACCAAGGATGAAGGTGATGTGGGTAGGTTTCTTAATGAGAATTTTGTTCCAGTCTTCACAAAGGAGAGGGATAATGCAGATGTTCTAGTTAATGAGGAGGTGTGTGAAATATTAGATACAATGAGCATAGCAAGAGAGGATGTCATGGAGGGACTGGCATCCTTGAAGGTGGATAAATCACCAGGGCCAAATGGATTGAATCCAAGTCTGTTAAAGGAAGGGAAGAAATAATGGATGGCCTGAGGATCATTTTTCAATTGTCACTACATATAAGTGAAGTACCAGAGGACTAGAGGTTGGTGAATGTTGTATCATTATTTAGAAAGAGTGCGAGGGGTAGGTCAGGTAATTATCAATTGGTCAGTCTGACTTTGGTGTTGGGCAAATTTATCAGCATCAGTTCAGAGAGCAGGATAAACTATTACCTAGAGAGATAAGAGTTAAATCAGGCATAGTCTCCATGCTTTTGTTAAGGGACTGTCACAACTTACTAATTTAATTTTTTTTTGGAGGACTGGTTAGCAAGCAGGATTGATGAGTGTAGTGTAGTGGATGTTGTCTAACATGGATTTTGGTCAGGCCTTTGACATGGTTCCACACAGCAGACTGGTCAGAAAAGTAAAATTCCATGGGATACAGGGTATGGGGAAGTTGGATCCATGTAATGATCCACAGTTGTTTCAGCAAATGGAAAGAGGTTTCCAGAGGCATTCCACAGACTCCATGTTATATTTGTCGCATCTATTCATTAATTGGACTTAAATGTGGAAGGCATGATTGAGAAATTTGCAGATGACACAAGAATTGACCATGTAGCTGATAATGAAAAGCATAGCTGTTGACTCCAGAACATTGCAATCATTTGGTCACCCAGGCGCTGGGGGCACTGCAGCTACCTGGACGCTGGGGGCACTGCAGGCACCCAGACGCTGGGGGCACTGCAGGCACCCAGACGCTGGGGGCACTGCAGGCACCCAGGCTCTGGGGGCACTGCAGCTACCCAGGCGCTGGGAGCACTGCAGGCAGCCAGGCGCTGGGGGCACTGCAACCGTTCATGTTGTTGCATAACGTTAAACCTCATGTGATCCATGGTGAAGTTGCCAAATGGATACAAAATTGGCTTGATGACAGAAGACAGAGGGTGGTTGCAAAGTGTTGTTTTTCAAACTGAAGGCATGTGACCAGCAGTGTGCTGCAAAGATTGGTGCAGGGTCCACTGTTATTTGTCATTTATGTTAATGATTTGGATGAGAATTTAATAGGCATGGTTAGTAAGTTTGAAGATGACACCAAGATTGGTGGCATAGTGGACAGTGAAGCAGGTTATCTAGGATTTTGGTCAATTGGCCTAGTAGGTTGACAAATGGCAGATGGAGTTTAATCTCGATAAATTCGAGGTGATGCATTTTGGTCGATTGATCCAGGACAGGACTTACTCTGTTAATGGTAGAACCCTGGGGAGAGTTATAAATCTAGGGGTACAGGTTCATAGCTCCTTCAACATAGATTTACAGGTGGACAGAGTGGTGAAGAAGGCATCTGACATGCTTGTGTTCATTGGTCAGAACATTGAATACAGGAGTTGGGACGTCTTGTTGAAGTTGTACAAGACATTAGTAATGCCACACTTGGAATACTGTATAGAGTTCTGGACACCCTATCATCAAAAAAGGATATTATTAAACCAGAAAGACTGCAGAAAAGATTTACTTGGATGCTACTGGGACTTGATGGTTTGAGTTATAAAAAGAGGCTGGATAGACTGAGACTTTTTCTTCTGGAGTATAGGAAGCTGAGGGGTGATCTTATAGAGGGATATAAAATAATGAGGGGCATAGATCAGCTAAATAGCCAGTATCTTTCCCCAAAGGTAGGGGAGTCTAAAACTAGAGGGCATAGGTTTAAGGTGAGAGGGAAGAGATACAAAAGGGTCCAGAGGATGGTGAGTATCTGAAACAAGTAATGCTAGAAGTAGTAGTAGAGGTGGGTACAATTTTGTCTTTCAAAAAGTAGTTACACAGTTACATGGGTAAGATGAATATAGAGGGACATGGGTCAAACGCTGGCAATTGGGATTGGCTTATAGGTTAAAAAAAAGGGGCGGCATGAACAAGTTGGGCCAAAGGGTTGTTTCCATAAACCTGTAAACCTCTATGACTCTGACAGTCACTGTGGACAGTGCAGGCACCAGTGACAGTGCAGGTACCCAGGCACCGGGGACAGTGCAGGCACCCAGCCATTGAGAGACTGTCGTCAGTCGTTTGTCAACAGCGATTTTGCCATAATGCTGCTATTGTGAATTCTTCAAAGGAAGTTCCTGATTGAGGAGCTGTCTTTGGGAACTTTCCAGACCCTCTGTCACTGGGGGACTTTAATCACGCAATGCTAATTGGAGAGGAGGGTCCTCAGTTACTGGGGAAGGAGGAGGCTGTAATGACTGAGTGTGCCAGCCAGCAGAAATATTATACTCTCATTGTTCTCGCCGTGGACCGTGCAGTTGGATTATTTTGCATTTGAGGGCGCTGCTGTCTGTCTTTTGAGGAGAAACACCTTCTGTACGTGGCCAGTGTGGTTGAAATCACCATTAAAGGGGATCAGTTTCTGATTTGTTTCTGCTTTGTACCTTTACTATCCATATTATTGAGTAGGTGGGATGATCCTTCGTTCATTCCTGCATTTCCGTCTTCTCACTATTCCGCCAGTCTTGCCAAAGGAGAGTAATTACAATGGAACACGATACCGTGGGATGTGAATATAATTATCACCGAGGTAAGTATAATACTCGAGGTGAGTTTGGAATTAACAGTAATTCCAATAACAGCCTCAATATTGCGGCTCAGATTTTCCACCCCTGCCAAATCTTTGGCTAAGTTTTAAATCTTCACAAACATTCGCCCTGAAGTGGGATTTAAATGTTGTGCACATTTAATGCGTTTCAGGCTGTGGCAAATAACTCGTAAAGACACTCACCGCTATATTGATTGCAAAATCAAAACTAATAAACAAAAACTTGACTCCTTTCACCGGACTTGATGTCAGTGTTGTTTTAAAACAAAATACTCCGACACTCACGGGTCTGACCTTGGCAGCGTCCAATATTGAATTCTAAACCGGAGGACAAACGGGGAGATAATTGCATTTCACATGCCTGGGGTGACTGATACACTGTTGTCTGCTTTTGTTCTTAAATCCACAGAAAATAACGACATTGAATTAAAATCCGCTTGTTTTGAAACGCTCCTCTCATTTCCATTAAGCAAATAGAAAGGATAGCAGTTTTCTTTTAATCACTTGATGCTGGGTTATCAACAGCTCCTTGAGACCGAGAATATGAGCAGTAGGTAGCAAAAGGGGTATTATTGCTGGATCAGTGCTCTGCCTACTGCTCTGACTCGTTGCTCTTGCATCTCAAGCACTGAATGAGAAGCTTTCAAAGTTGTCCCAGTGTGAGCAGTAACAGGTTAATACTGACCCTCAAATGTCAGGCATATCACAAAATAGTGGCCTTTATATAATGAGTAGCTACCATTTAAGTTTGAAGTTAATTTATTTACTGTCACAAGTAGGCTTACGTTAATACTGCAGTGAAGTTACTGTGAAAATCCCTGAGTTGCCACTAGGATTTTCCCCTAGTTACTGGAGTGTGGCAACTCGGGGATTTTCCCCTAGTTAGGAGACTAGTTAGGGGACACGCAGGAAGAATTGAGCATGACCAATGCAACTAACCAGTATATCTTCTGGACTGTGGGAGAAAACCGGAGCACCAGGACGTAACCCACACAGACATGGTGAAGAACGTGCAGACTTCTTTGGTTGAAATGCCATTCTGGCTGCTAATGCCACTGGCATTTTCTGGTCAGGAGGGAGAAGATGGGAGAATTTTTTTATTGAATAAATATTCAAACAATATTTAAATCAGAATGCCAACTCGCATTGCACGTGCAAAGAGAGCTCAGTATGATATCAGAAAATCCAATGTTCCAAAATATTGAAAAATATAACTTTGATGTATTTACTTGTTAACAACCAGCATGAATAGCTCTTTACAGAAACCGTCTGCATGAATTTAAAAATGATGTGGATATGCCGGCGTTGGACTGGGATAAACGCAGTAAAAAGTCTGACAACACCAGGTTTCAGTCCAACCTGGACTGGACTGGATTTAAAAAGGCAGAGAGCAGTGCTGAATGGTTAACATAGGCCAGAACTTCCAAAGATTGCCTCCTCTGCTGCCATTTCCTTACCCAGATGGAGAGCTGCACATGTTTGCCCACTCTCTTGACCGAACACTGGTGAGAAATGTGTAGCAAACCCTTTTCCTCATTTTCCTGAGACATTCAGTATAGGATAGTAGCAGCAGCAACATTAATCAGGGTGGCTGGGGGTGTAGCTGGGTTAGTATCACAGTTACCCAGGAGTTAGATATGGTTTTAATCTTTCTATCATTTCCAGGGTAGCTGTTCTTCTAAGAGAGTCAAAATCACCTGAAGTTTTCAGTTTCAATGGGAATATCAGGTGGTTGTAGACTCAGAGTAATTATCCATCAGGAATTTAAACTTCACGGGCAATTCCTGGGCAGTCCTTGTGTTGAGGATTAACCCAAATAATGTACAGCAAGTACTCAAATCTTTCGATTCTTTTATTAACCTGCTAGCAAAGAGAACAGCTGCAGTGAGCAGTAAATTTCACTTTGGTTGTTCTGTTGATCCATACAGATACTTAGCAGTTATAGTTAATTACAGTAAACGAGAAAGAAGCAACTTTCTAATCCTTCATTCGCATATATAGTCCATCAATCATAGCATAGCTTTTTGCCCTTATCCAATAGAAAACCTTTCATCAGTATCATATTTTGTCATTTGGTAATTGTCATGGTAACTAGTCTTTGTTTTCATCCTGTGGCCTAGTCCGGAATTCGGTGTTTATGAAACTGGCACAAGGTTAGATTAGTCTCTTTTCCTGAGTACTTAAGCACTGGCCTCACTGAAGGCTTAGAATGCTAATAATCATTTTCCATTACTTAACCAAGTTGTTTGTCCTAACTTAATTTCCACATGTGTGGAGGCATCAGAGGGGTCTGCAAGTGCATCTTTTGGAGCATCTCTGGTGAACAGCACCCCATCTCACCCCAAAGCGATTAGATGCTCTGAACCCTCTTCAGACTGGAGGAAAGTACAGAATGGTGTTCCATAGGGATCAATGTTGAGACCTCTTCACTTTTTAATACATGTTAATGAGTTGAACTTGGGGTGTAGGAAGCATTGCTTAAAAGAGTGCAGATGACACAAAATGCAGTAAACGGCAAGGAGTAAAGTATCAGAGTCCAGCGTCACACAGGCAGGCTATGAAATGTGTAGGCGTATAGCAAATGATATTTAACAGAGAAATGTGGTGGTTTAATTTTGGTAAGAAGAGCAATTGCCAATGGAAATAAAATGATTCAATTTTAAAGAGGATGCAGGAACAGGGAGGCTTACAAGTGTGCATACACAAGTCATTAAAGTTAATAGGTCAAGTTGAGAAACTTGGTAAAGAGCCATAAAGGAGGTGTGGCTTTCTAAATAGATGCATAGAGTGCAAATTGCAAAGGATATGTGCTAAAGCTTTATAAAACACAGGTTAGGCTCCAGCTGGAGTATCATGTCCAATTCTGGACACTACACTTTAGGAAAGATTTAAGACCTTGGAAAGAGACAGCATAGGAAATGTTCCAGAAAAGTACCAGAGTGGAATGACTTTGGTTATGTGGAGACACTCCAGAAGCTGTTCTACTTAGAGCACAGGAGGTTAAAGGAAGATATTTAAAATGACGAAGGATTTTGATAGAGTAAACTGCTTCCGGTGGTGCAGATATCAGTAACCAGAAGACACAGATTTAAGATAATTGGCGAAGGAACTAGAGGTGCATGAGGGGAAAAAAAGTTACAAAACAATTTATTATGATCTGGCATGCACAGTCTAAAAATATAGTGGAAACAGGAGGAGGCTATTTAACCCTTCAAGCATGTTCCATAATTCAAAGAGACCACGGCTGATCTGCAAAGTAATGTACCCAACACTGCTCCATTCCCTTGACAGTTTTGGATGACAAACATCTATCCATCTCAGATTTTTAAATTACAATTAGTCTTGTATACCAATGGGAAGAGAATAACCAGAATAGGAGCCGAAGGGCAATCTGTGCATGGAGTCAGAGGGCATTGGTAGAGTGTGTCCATCTTCACCCAAGAGAATGAGGATGAAGATATGGAATTCAGAGCAAGAGACTGCAAGGTTCTTGGGCAAATTGACACAGCGAAGGACAAGGCATTGGACGTGTTGGCAGCCTTAAAAGTGAACAAATCTTCAGGTCCAAATGAATTATGTTCCAGGCTGCTGTGGGAAGCAAGGGAAGAGATTGCAGGGGTTCTGATCCAAATATTTAATTTCTCACTAGCCATGGGGAGGTGCCAGAGGATTGTAGAACAGCTAATGTGATTCTGCCATTTAAGAAGGGTTGTCCAGACCAGTGAGTCTCACATCAGTGACAGGGAAACTATTAGAGAAAATTCTGAAGGAGAGCATCTATGTCCATTTGAAGAGGCAAGGCTTGATCAGGGATAGCAAGCATGGCTTTGTCAGAGGGAGGTCATGCCTAACAAATTCATTGAATTTTTTGAAGAGATGGCCAGGTACATAGATGAGCGTAATGCACTTGATGTAAGCTATATGGATTTCTGCAAAGCCTTTGACAAAGTCCCACATGGGAGACTTACTAAAAAGGCAAATTCACATGGGATACAGGGTGATCCAATAAGGTGGATTCATAATCGGCTTAGCGGTAGGAGACAAAGGGTGATGACAGACGGCTGATTTAGTGTCTGGAGACCAGTGACCAATGCCGTAGCACAGGGATCTGTGCTTTAGCTCAGTTGTAAGCGACAGAGGGTGATGATAGAAGGCTATTTTAAACTGGAAGTATATTGGAAGCCAGTGAATCCTTATAATTAAACTGAACTCCTTCCAAGAAGTTAAAAAATAGCAGAAGCAGGTCACTTGGATCCTCAAGTCTGCTCTGCCATTCAATAAAGTCATGGCTGCTATGATTGTGGTCTTAACTCCATTTTCCTACCTGGCCCCCAAAACCCTCAACTCCCTTATCAACCAAAACTCTGCCTCATCCTCCACCACTGGCTGGGGAAGAGAATTCCAAACACTAATGACCCTCTGTGAGAAGACGTATCTCCTTATCTCCATCTTCAATAGAAACCCCTTATTTTATCTTTGGTTCTGGATTTCCCCACACAAGGCAACATCATCTCAGCATATAAACTGCCAGGCCTCTCAGAATCTCATGTTTCAATAAGCTTGTTTTTCTAAATGCCTATAAATTTAGGCCTAACCTGTTCAATATTTCCTCATTAGACAAGCTCTTTCATCCCAGTAATCAATCTAGTGAACCTCCCTTGAACTTCTTCCAATGAAAATATATCCGTATTTAGTAAGGTGACCAAAACTGTACATAATGCTCTAGGTGCAGTCTCACCAATGACTCGTATAGTTGTAGCAAGACTCCCCTATCTTTATGTTCCATCTCCCCTTGAAATAAAGGCCAAAATTCAATTTGTCCTCTTTCAAGGTCAAACCAAATAGACAAACTCAAATTAAATTCGGACAAAGTAAAAGGGGCAGCTCCCCAAAAGGAAGGGGAACAGCCCGAACAAAAACAAAAGTACAAAGGAAACTTAAGACACATCAAATCAAAATTAGCTTTCCTAATTACTTGCTGTAACTTGCATAAAGATCTGTTGTAATTCATGTACAAGAACTGTACAAGGACAGATTGTTTATGCTGATGGACAACCTCAAATTTTCCCACAGTATACACCATTGGCCATTGTTTTGTTAATCAATTTAACCTATCCATATCCTTTTGCAGACTCTTTGTATCCTCTTCACAACTTGCTCTCTGTTTTTGTACCATCAACAAACCTGGCTGCAATAGTAAGTTCACTATCCAAGTCATGAATGTAGATTATAAATAGTTGAGACCTCAGCACTGATCTCAGTGACACCTCACTTGCTATGGTTGGCCATCCTGTAAACAACCCATTCATCCAAACTGTTTACTTCTTCTCAGTTACCCATTCCTCTGCCATGCTAATACATTACCCCAGTGACATTAAGCTTTTACCTTGTGTTACCTTTTAGTTAAAACTTAGTGAGTGTCTTTTGGAAATCCAAATACACCACATCTACTCTTCCCCTTTTATCCACTTTGCTTGTGACATTTACAAAAACTCAAATAAATTTGTCAAACAATGGTGAGGATTCACCCACCCTATTTCCAGTTGTCCGCTGAATCAGGCATCGAGAGTAAAATTTGGGATTCCTGTCACGTGTGAGGGTTACCGGTATTCATCCAGTGGGCCCCGATTAGGTTCCCGCCCAGAGCACCAGGTCAGGGTGCCGGTGCCAACAGGTGGTGTACCATTAGTACTGCCAAGGCACATTGCCTGAAGGTGAGCCGGGGTGGGGGAGGGGTGGGAAAGAGGGATATGAGGAAGGAAGGTGGCTGATATGGGGATCTCGGGGGGGATGGGGGTTGTGGTGGGTCTGAGGGTAGAGGGCTAAGTGGGGGGGTCTGAGGGGGGAGAGGGCCGAGTTGGGGAGTCTGAAGGGGTAGAACAGCTAAGCAAGGCGCTGTGCGGGGGAGGCTGAGTGGAGAGGCTCTGAGGCTGGAGGAAGGGTCTGAGGGTTGAGGAGTACTGATTGGGGATCTGAGGGGTGAGGGGCTTGAGTGATGGAAGTCTGAGGGTTGAAAGTGTAGGGGGTTTGAGTGGAGGAGCCTGAGGGTAGAAGAGGCCTGAGTTGGGGGAGGGTAGCCTAAGGGCGAAAGAGTGCTGATTGGGGGCCTGAATGAGCAGAATCTGAGGGCCCTGAAGATGGAGGAAGCTGAGTGGGGGTATGACAGGGAACGTTGGGTCCAGTCACCCTCTTGCTGTGTGGTGTGATGTGGGAAGGTGAATAGTTATTTGAGTAAGTGGGTGAATCCTCACCATTAGGGGTATTGGTGGGGAGGGAGGATGCCCCTCTTTTCTAAGGGGTTGGTGGCTCTCCACTGGTCAGCTGCACTGGGTGCATTTTTTTTTGGTGGGGGGTACGAGGCCGTGGCGAAATGACCACATTTGCGTCTTTCAAGTGAATCTCACCTGACCAATGCTGCCAGCACCAGTGGGCACTGAGTTCCAATTTTGGGTGAATTGTGCTCACTATTCCCCTTTCACAAAATCACATTGACTTTACCTGATTGCATTATGATTTTCTGAAACCCTGCCATTTTTGGATTCTGTCTCCGTCCTGTCTTGAACAGAAGTGCTGCATTTGCAGTTTTCCATTCTGCTGGAATCTAGGGAATATCAGAAGATTACAACCAGTGCAATCACTATCTTTACAGCCATTTATTTTAATACTCTAGGATGCAAACCATCAGATCCATCAGGATTTGTAAGTCTTAAGTTCCATTAATTTTCCATTTTTTCATCGTGATCCTGATTTTTTTAAAGTTCTCCCCCAGGTTTTGCCTCTTGATTTTCTATTATTCTTTGTGTCTTCTGCTGTTAAGATGGATATAAAACATTTGCTCATAGCCTCTGCGATTTCCTTGTTTTCTATTAATAGTTCCACAGTCTCATCCTCTAAGGGACCAGCGCTCACTCTTGCTACTCCTTTCCTTCTTCAATACATGTGGACGTATTTAATGCCTGTTTTTATATGTCTTGCTGATTTACTCTCCTACTCCAATTTCTCTCTTTTAATTTTTTTTTAGTCACCCTTTGCTGGATTTCTAAAACTTTCCCAATACTCTTGTCTACCACTGATCTTCACAACATTATTTGGCTTTTCTTTCAGTTTGACACTAACTTCCTTAGATAGCCATAGATGGAGAGGGCTTGGTGGAATCTCAAATCTTTGTTGAGAGTTTCCTGAGGTGTGGTGGTCAGAGGTGCTCACTGATTCAATAAAAAACTTATCTGATTATAATTTGATAAATCAGTGAAGGATAAAACTTACTTGGCCATGAAAAGGAGCAGGGGAATAGGATTATTTCTGTGGAATTCACTACTACAGAAAGTAGTTGATGCCTGAAGTGGAGTTTTTCTCTCAGATGCTAAATATTGAGCAGAAACCAGCTGAATATAATGCAAAAGACAGCATGCTGGTTAAAGATGTTTCTATTGACCAACACATGCTGGGAGAAAGGCAGCTGGACACTTCAACTCCTTTCTGAAGTTTTACAATGCAGTGGCAAAATGGTTATACATTTTTGGAACTTTATTTCTCCTGCCTACCCTGTCATCCTAACTGGATGCTCCAATCGCATTAGTACACATTATTTATCTCAGCCAAATGCATCCTACCTTCTAGCAGAATTCAGAATTCATTGGTCTATAGGACCTGGAAGTTCCGACCCACTGTTACTCAGCAACCTCACTTATGTAAATCTGTAAGGTTCAAAGTTGCTTTCTCACCGTAAGCCATAGAGTTGAAAAGGTGGTGTTCCCACTGTTTCGCACTGCCTTATTATCAGAAGGAATTGAATACTTTATATACTTTGTGAATACTTGCATTTATTTTATAAAGTATGAGAATTTGTTCTTTCCATGACTTTCTTCTGATAACATAATTGTATTCTGTAGCTTATTGTTCCCAAAGAATGTGGCCTGTCTGGTTTAATTCTCTTCCCATTATGCTTTAGGGCAGTTTGCGTTTTGGCCAAGGTGCACGAAACATTCAAAAATACTTGTTTAAATTTAAAATACATGTTTAGTTTCTGTAACAGTACTTATATGTCTGTCTATGCGAGTAGTACTTTTATATAAAATAAGTATAAAAGCACATTGTGGTTCTTACTCTAAGTTAATTTCCCCTGTTTAGTAATCTTATTAGTTTTCAAATCCCAGGCTTTTCTGAATCCCTCTAACAAGGCCAAAACATTGTGTGATTTCAAGAAGAAATTAGATCGAGCTCTTGGGGCTAAAAAAAATCAAGAGGTATGGGGAAATGGGGAGGGGATCAGGATATTGAATTTGATGATCAGTCATGATCAAAATGAATGGTGGAGTAGACTCAAAGGACCCAATGGCCTACTCCTGCTTCTATTTTCTATGTTGTGTTAGATTGCTCCTTCAAAGAACAGTATCTGCAGGATGGGCCGAATGATTTCCTCCTGTGTTGAAGCAGCGTTGTATGATTCTACAATGTTTACTGTAAATCTGTCACACTTGTATTTCCTTGCAATTTAATTCCTCTTTGCTCAGACCCTCACTCTCATCTCTATGGGTATAAGTCGTCCTCCAGAGACTTGAGCCTCTAATCTAGGTTGATACATCTACCCGTTCAGGTAGACATAAAATGGCATTTTTCAACAAAGAGTGGGAGAATTCCTCCAATGTCCAGGAAAATATTTATCCCTCGACCAACATCAATAAACTAGGTTAAAAGGTTTGTTACCCATTGCACTTCAAAAGTACTTCTTTGGCTGTTAAATGTTTTGCATCATCCTGTGGCCATGAAGAGTCCTGTATAAACGCAAGTTACTTACTTAACCTCATTTTCATTACTAACACATATGTCAGATTCCTTGATGTAACTGACAGATAATACTTTGAATGTTAGAGCGCAAGTTCCAGTGAGTGATAAAAGGATTGTAATCAACGTGGAAGAGTTGACAACAATTTAAATTTAGAATAATGGATACCTGGGCATGTTTACAAGGTAATCTCACTGAGGGTACTGGAATCACATCAAAAACAGTGCAAGCACAGTTCAGCAAACACAAACCAAGAGAGTAAATTGTAGCCAGAGAATCACTCTCTCAAATTAGTTGAGACAGTACAGAATTTCAGGGCATGCTTAAGTCGGGATTTTGAAAACATCTGAGACAGGGCATTGTGCCCAATGCTCAAAATGCTAATCACTATGGTTAAAAACAAACCTCAGTAAATGTTGGAATTCATTACGGCAATTAGATTACGAGGGTTATTCAAATTCCCTTTTTAGGAAATGCAGCTAAATTCACAGAGCATTAAATGAGAAACACAGGTAGTCAGTCACTCCAGGACTGAAACAAGAGGTGCTAGTGGGGGTACATATATCACAGAATTGACAATTGTAGTAATCTTTCAATAATGATCCAATCCAACTTGTAATGTTCCCATTTAATGCGAAGGTTTGTCACTGTTGTTGAATTCAGGCTTGCAGGAGCTGCCAGTGCAGCCACTGTCAGTGGTTTCCATTAATCTCCATACAAGATGATTCATAACTAATGACTACTATACACTGAAAAACATAAACTGCCCTCTTACCAAATTGTTTCTTTTAGAAGTAACCAGAGAATGCCTTTGTCCAGTGACACTGACAGTATTCCCATTAGAAAGATGGAAATAGTTGCATCTTTCCTCATGCTTAGTCCTGTCCTCTGCATTGCTGTATCCCATTGCATGGCCATTCTCCATCCAATTTAATGGCTGAACACACAGGTATAGTGTTAATTGTTGGCTTCCACTAATATCCCTTTTACATTTAACAAGCACATTATTCCAAAGAACTATTATGAAATTTTCAGAACTAGAATACTAATTGCTTTCCCCACAGCTCAGTTGTCAAAAGCTGAGTGTAGCTAAACTGACTGGAAGGTCCCAGAAGGTCTAAGGTCCTTGGCAAATCTAAATTGTAGGATTAATAGAATTGACTTTGGTGCATCTGAGCTAGAGAAGGGGGAGAAAATCATACCAATTCCTGCTCCTGATTGTTATCCAATGACCCTTGCTGTGTAAACACTGGGTACAGACAAAATTGAGCTTGGCCACAATATCATTTCAGGAGAGATGAAAATTGGCAGTTATCAGCCACTTGAGTTAAATTTAACTCAAAATTTAAATTTAAGTTCATTTATTAGTGTCATAAATAGTTTACATTAACATTGCAGTGAAGTCACTGTGTGTTCGGGTATACTGAGGGACAACTTAGCATGGCCAGTGCATGTAACCAGCACAGCATCTTGAAGGGAATTGCTTGATAGAGCAGACACAGCACGGTTTCATTAAAGGGAAGTCGTGTCTGACAAATTTACTGGAGTTCTATGAGGATGTGTCTAGGGCAGTGGATAGAGGAGAGCCGGTGGATGTGGTCTTTCTGGATTTTCAGAAGGCGTTTGACAAAGTGCCTCACAAGAGATTATTGCAGAAGGTCGAGGGACATGGAGTTGGGGGTAGGGTGTTAGCGTGGATAGAGGATTGGTTGTCAAATAGGAGGCAGAGAGTGGGGGTCAACGGGTGCTATTCGGATTGGCAGATGGTGACTAGTGGAGTGCCCCAGGGGTCGGTGCTGGGGCCTCAGCTTTTTACCATTTATATAGATGATCTGGAGGAGGGAACGGAGTGTAGGGTGTCGAAATATGCTGATGACACCAAGATTGGGGGAACAGCAAATTGTGCGCAGCGTGTGGAGAGTCTGCAGAAGGATCTAGATAGGCTGGGCGAATGGGCCAGGAAATGGCAAATGGAATTTAATGTTGGCAAGTGTGAGGTGGTCCACTTTGGTAGGAAGAATGGTGGGAAGGACTATTACTTACGTGGCGAAAAACTGCAGCATGCGACGGTGCAGAGGGACCTCGGGGTCCTTGTGCATGAGTCGCAAAAACCCAGCTTGCAGGTGCAACAGGTGGTCAGGAAGGCGAATGGGATGCTGGCCTTCATAGCGAGGGGGATTGAATATAAAAGTAGGGAGGTCTTGCTGCAGCTGTATAGGGCATTGGTGAGGCCGCAGCTGGAGTACTGTGTGCAGTTTTGGGCGCCGCACCTGCGCAAAGATATTTTGGCCTTGGAGGGAGTGCAGAGGAGGTTCACTAGGCTGATACCGGAGTTGAGGGGGTTGAGCTATGAGGAGAGGCTGAATAAACTAGGCTTGTACTTGTTAGAGTTTAGAAGAATGAGGGGAGATCTCATTGAGACGTATAAGATGATGAATGGGATGGATAGGATAGAGGTGGAGAGACTCTTCCCGCTCAAAAAAGACAGTAGGACTAGGGGGCACAGCCTCAAGATAAAGGGGGGGGCGGTTTAGAACGGAGTTGAGGAGGAACTTCTTCACTCAAAGGGTGGTGAATCTCTGGAACTCTCTGCCCGTTAAAGTGGTGGAGGTTGCCTCACTAAATATTTTTAAGACGCGGGTTGATGGGTTTTTGATAAGAGAGGGGATTAAGGGTTATGGGGAGAGGGCGGGAAAGTGGAACTGAGCCACGACAGATCAGCCATGATCTTATTGAATGGCGGGGCAGGCTCGAAGGGCTAGATGGCCTACTCCTGCTCCTATTTCTTATGTTCTTATGTATCTTTCCGACTATGGGAGGAAACCGGAGCATTTGGGGGAAATTTATGCAGACACAGGGCAAAGCTACAAACTGCGCACAGACAGTGACCCAAGTTGGGAATCGAATCCTGATGCCTGGCACTATCAGGAAGCAGTGCTAACCACTGTGCCACCCTAAATTTTACCCACAGGCTCCAGTGAGAATTGAACTTGAGGCCCCTGGTTTACAAGGCTAAGCTCTAACCACTAATTTATGGAAATTCACGCATAGAATGAGATTTTACAACCTTGCTTGTCCCAAAAGGTCCAGAGGTCAATGCTCTGCCCCTTGCCCACTCCAATTCCCGTGACAGGGAGGCCGTTAAAAATCCAGCCATAATTTGAAAAAATGATACTGTTTTAAAATGGCAGACCTAGCTCTATCTATCCTATTAAGTACATTCATTCAAGAATAAATAATTAATTTGTGACCTCACAATTAACATGTGGCTGAAACAAAGAATACAAAATGCTGGAAGTCCTCAGCAGGTCACAGAATCCTAGAGTGCAGAAAGAGGCCATTTGGCCCATCGAGTAGCACCAGCCACAATCCCACCCAGGCCCTATCCCCATATATTTACCCATTAATCCCTCTAACCTACGCATCCTGGCTTACTAAGGGCAATTTAGCATGGCCAATCAACCTCGCCCGCACATCTTTGGACTGTGGGAGGAAACCGGAGCACCCGGAGGAAACCCACACAGACACAGGGAGAATGCATAAACTCTACACAGATAGTGACCCAAGCCGGGATTTGAACCCAGGTCCCTGGACATGTGAAGTGGCAGTGCTGATCGCTGTGCTACTGTGACACCCATCAGGCAGCATCAGAGTTAACATTTCAGGTCAATGATCTTTCATCGGACCTGGGCAAAGTTAGAGACGTTCTGAGCAAGGGATGGGTAACAAGGACAAAGAAGGGCCCAGATAAGGTTGAAGATGATGGAGACTGAATGACAGCAGAATTAGTCTTTCAGGGCCAAAGGAGAAAGCGATGGGGCAAAAGAATGAAACAAAATATCTAGCCTAGAGTCTGAAAGAGAAATAGAGAAAAACTGAAACTTCAAAGAAAAGGAAACAAATGGGGGAAAGAGATTATGGTTTGAAATTGATAAACTGATGGGCTGAGTCCAGAAATGCCTAATTAAAAGATGTTCTTCAAGCTCTCAATTGCCCTCAAATGATTCTCGCAAGCCTCTCAGTTCAAGGACAACTAAGAATGGGCAATAAATGCTGGTCCAGGCAGTGAAGCCCATGTCCCACCAATGAATAAAAAGAAAAATTACATTGAATTTCGCTGGAACAGTGCAGCAGACCAATGAAAGGGATGTCAGCATGAGAATAAAGTGCCAACAGAAGCTTTGGTAAAACTTGCAGATTGATTGGAGTTATTATGCAAAGCAGTCACCCAGTCTGCATTTGGTCCCCTCAATATAGAGATCACATTGTGAGCTGTGAATATATCATAGTAAAGTACATGTTGATTACTGCTTCACCTGGAAAGCGTGCTTTGTATGGTGAGGAGGGAAGTATTACGTTTCTTATGCTTGCCTGAAAATCTGTGACAAGAATCATAGAATCATGGTATCCCTGCAGTGCAGAAGGCCCAATGGGTCTACACCAACTTTCCGCAAGAGCAGTCTACCCAGACCTACTACCACCCTGCCCTATTCCTGTAATCCTGCATATTTACCATGGTTAATCCACTTAACCTGCACATCTTTGGACACTAAGGGGCAATTAAGTCTGAGAGAGGAAACTGAAGTTGCCAGAGGAAACCCACTTAGCCACGGGGAGAATATGCAAACTCCATCAAAGGCTGGAAATGAATCTGGCCCCTGGTGCTGTGAAGCAGCAGTGGGAACCATTGTGTCACCATGTTGCCTGTGCTGGGACGGTGATTCGGGAGTGGAGCGGGATATCATAGAGGTAACAGTCCCTTTGGAACACTGAAAGAGGAGGGGAGGGGAAGGTATATTCAGTGGCATAGAAATGGTGGAATATGAATCATTGATTATGGATCCTGGTGAAAGCTGAAGACAAAAGAGTCCTATCAAGATTCTAGGAGGGAGAGGAAAGGGTGAGAGTAGGGATGCAGGAAATGTTGAAGGCTCTGTCAACATTGCTGGGGGGAGTGTGGGCAGTTGAGAGAAAAAGGAAGACATCTCAGAAACGTTGAATAAAATCAAATTAAAAGCAGAAGAGCTGACATTTCAAGTTCAGATGACCCTTTGACAAAGGGTCACCTGAACTTGCTGAGATCTTCCAGCATTTTCTCTTTCGATCTCAGAAACATTGATGTGCCTGGATGCAAAGGAGATGGAGGTAGTGGAAAAATGGAATGGGATCCTTTTTTGGAAGTTGGATGTGAAGAAATATATTTGAGATAGCTGGGGGAGTTGGTAACCTGCTGTCTGATATGGAGATGGAGAAGTCATTGAAGGGAAAGGAAGAGTCCCAGATGGACAATTTGAAACTGAGAGAAGGGGATGAAAATTGATGAAATGCGTCTGAAACAAGTGAGTCATCTGGAAATCAGAATGAACGATATTCACCTTTCATCTACAACTGAGTGTGCCAAGCAGCCTGAGGCCTGTTCTTGGCCGCACTCTCTATACAAACTGGGCATGTTGAACACAATCAATGTGATCATCATTATGCAGGGCTCCTTCCCATCTACCTCAGGACAACCAACATCCCCAAAATGGATGAAAACTTGCATTGCTCCCAGTACCAGAATAGTCATGTCGAGAGATCTGCATATACTGATGTTTGCTTTCCACAAATACCATGACTTCAAGAAATATACACGGAAAATATATTCTCATGAGATATATGTTTATCTAAATATACAATATTAATGTAAAATATATAAGTACATGAGAAATAGGAGAGAGGAGTAGGCCATCTAGCCCCTCGAACCTGCTTTGCCATTCAATAAGATCATGGCTGATCTGAAAGTGGTTCAGTTCCACTTACCCGCCTGCTCCCCATAACCCTTTATTCCTTTATTGATCAGAAATCTGTCTACCTGTGACTTAAACATATTCAACGATATGCATATAAATTTTGTGAATATACGCTTAAACATAACAAATGAAACATATTCTTGAGAGTTTAATGAAGGAATTATGTAGCATTCGAGTTACCTTGTTGTTCATTTCAGTTTATTTGTTGAGCATCACAATTTAAAACTTGAATGACAATGACAGACGGGTGAAGGGAGGTTGGTTTTGAAAGACTTAGCCCTATGAAGAAAATGAAATACCACATGCAAGTCTCTCATAGCACCAATTAAGCTTATTTACACGTTAAACACAGTAACTTCTCTCAGTCTCATATCAAATTTTCACAAGCCAGGTGGGCCCAACACCTTAGAAAACATTTGCCACAAACCCATAAGTCCCTCTCCCAAACCTGGAACTCACCATTTTCCCTGGCCGGGGGTGGGCAGGGATGAAACACTTTTCACACATCTGCAATTTATTTTAAAGTGCAGCTGCCTTCAAACAGAAGCAAGATTTGTCACCCTCGTTTCCGAGACACAAATTAAGAAAAATGGTCTGAATCTGCTGGAGTTATTGGAGAGGTACCCTTTTAGCAAGGTAAGATAGCCCTTTGAGAGGGGTCAGGTGCCTTTTGGGAGAGGTTAAGAGTAGACATGAATGTGTGTAAAAATTGGATAAGGCCTGTGAAACTGTCAAGCTGCCAAGTCATTTAAATCCCTTATCTAAGAACAAAGAAAATTACAACACAGGAACAGGCCGTTAGGCCCTCCAAGCCTGCACTGACCATACTGCCCGACTTAACTAAAACCCCCTACCCTTCCAGGGACCATATCCTCTATTCCCATCTATTTCATGTACTTGTCAAAATGCCTCTTAAATGTCACTACCATATCTGCTTCCACTACCTCCCCCGGCAAAGAGTTCCAGGCACCCACGACTCTGTATAAAACAATCTGCCACATACATCTCCTTTAAACCTTGCTCCTCGCACCTTAAACCTATGGCAAAGAGTTCCAGGCACCCATGACTCTGTATAAAACAATCTGCCACGTACATCTCCTTTAAACCTTGCCCCTCGCACCCTAAACCTACGCCCCCTAATAATTGATTCTTCCACCCTGGGAAAAAGCTTCTGATTATCCACTGTGTCCATGCCTCTCATAATCGTGTAGACTTCTATCAGCTCTTCCGTCAACCTCCGTCACTCCTGTGAGGACAAACCAAGCTTCTCCAACCTCTCCTCATAGCTAACACCCTCCATACCAGGCAACATCCTGGTAAATCTTTTCTGTACCCTCTCCAAAGCCTCCACAATCTTCTGGTAATGTGGCGACCAAAATTGAACGCTATATTCCAAGTGTGGCCTAACTAAGGTTCAACAAGTTATCCTTTAACTTTTTGGATAAACTAACCATGCTGCAGTTGGAAAAGAAAGTGGTCCTTGAAATTTCCATAGATGTTGTTGAGCTAAGCCAGTGAGTAGAGATTTTATTTCTGCTTGACAGCTTACACCAGGTATCAGTGGGGATCTTTAAGTTCACAGTTTGATTGACAGTTTCAAGTGGTCAGTTTTCCCATCCTGCCCGCCACGGGAATTATGGCGGGCGGGACACAGACCATGCAAAAGTCCGTTAACCTCGGGCAGCATTTTCTGACCTTGGGGCGAGCCTGGCTGGAAAATCCTATGTATCCAGCTTCGGAGCAAAAAATCCAACTCTCAATATTTAAACAAAATATTCAAAAGCATCAAAAGACAGCAACTAAGAAAGTGTCCTTAACATTGGTGCACATTTTAAGAGGATACTGGTCATAAGACTGAACTTTAAAATACTTTATCTGTGTAAAATAATAACTTTTTAAAATTTTGCAATATCTTCTAATCTATTCCACTTCAAACAGAATGACAACTATAAAAACACATAAGCAACTCATTGTGAATTAATGCTCTGTTCTGACACATTTCCAGAACAACATCTATAGTAGTTCGCCTTTATATATTCTGGACAATCGTATTTGTAACAATACTTTAGTGTCTCACACTTAGCTTTTTGAACTGGAAATGCTGGAAACACTCAGCAGGTCTGGCAGCACCAATGGAAAGAGATTTCAGGCCAATGGCCTTTCATCAGTTCCAGCGCTTTCTGTTCTTATTTCAGATTCCCAACATCAGCAGTATTTAGTTTTTGCCTTTTCCAACTCCCTGTTTGCACATTCAGCATTGCTTCATAATGGAACATAATAAATGTATTGTAAAATAAGTGTTATTAACCTGATTTATGTACAAATAAATGACAACACTACCGGCTAATGTATCCAGCATTCATTGTGCGGTTATATTATCTAACTATGCAGACTCTGTGTTGGGACAGAGCACAGAGAGCGATTAAAGGTAATAGTTGAATGTAAGATTATAGAAGCTGCCCATGCAGGTCATTCTTGGGAGTAATGAGCAGACTTTTGAAAAATGAGGTGATAACTAAGTAAATGCCTGAACTGTGTGGCTATACAGAACCCATGTTAGAATATGGAGGTATGTTCATGGTACCACAATTAGAACAGACCTATGATGTCTAGCTAAATTAGTGTTGCAAAAGGGGGCCAGTGTTTGAAGTGTGAGCTGATTACTGAAACCCTCAAAATAAATAAAGACAAGAATCGTTAGGTTTTAACTACATAGAGCTGTGATCAACAGTTGATAGTTCTCATTTTAAATTTCATTTATTTACTAGTCATAAGTAGGCTTATGTTAACACTGCAATGAAGTTAGTGTGAAAATCCCCTAGTCGCCAGACTCCAGTGTGTGTTCGGATACACCTAGGGAGAATTTAGCATGGCCATTGCTCCTAACCAGCATGTCTTTCAGACTGTGGGAGGCTTAGCAATGGGGCCACTAAATTATGCAATGGGGAGACAACATTGTAATGTCACTGGGTTAGTAATTCAAAGGCCTGGGCTAATGTTCTGGAGGCAACCCACACCTACACATGGAGAATGTGTAAACTCTGCATAGACAAGCCGGGAATCAAACCAGGATCCTTAGTGCTGTGAGGCAGCAATATTAATGACTGTGCCACCGTGCTGCCCCTTTTTAGTTCATATAATATCATGATGTCCCTTTTAAGAAGTCATTCAGTTCTACTTTGAATTTAAATTAGGTTTTTAGAATATGTGAAGCTAATGTGGGATTAGTTCCTCCTTGCCAACCAATCAGATTTTGTTAGGTTTGTTAACTATCTACAGTGTTCCCATCAGTTAGCCAAATATCAATCATCCGAAATGTGCAATTATTCAAATTATGTTTCAGAACTGGCCTCTGTATTTGCCTGCATGCTGCCAACATTGCAGTCAATAATAGTCATTGAAGCTGACTGAATGAGTCATGGTGGCTATTGTCTGTGATGGATGCAGCTCCAAAGTGTAATTTTGATGCAAAGTACAGAATGCCGCAGACAAAGCAAAACCCGATGAGTTTCTGCAAAAATATCAAATTGAAATTCAGTAACTCTTTGGAATAACCATTCCTTTTTCCATCTCGCTGAATGTAGGATGGTTTTGTAAATTTAGATAACGATGGGGCACGTACCAATTAACCATTGGCTTGTGTTTTGCTTGGAATGTCCAAGATGATGGAATGCCCCTGTGCTGATTCAGTCTCATCATTTAATCAAAGAGCAGAGGCTGTTTATTGAACAAGGTTATCCGGACAAAAGTTATTAACACTCTTGACTACATTTAGAAAATTACATTCTAACTTTTATTGTCTGAAAGCTTCAGCAGATTTGCAAATGAAGTCGATTTTTCTTGCTGATGATGTCATAGGATTGTGAACAGATGTATATGCCAGAGCGACACCAAATGGGTCTTAAAA
Organism: Carcharhinus amblyrhynchos; assembly: GCF_965287045.1. Classification (NCBI taxonomy): domain Eukaryota; kingdom Metazoa; phylum Chordata; class Chondrichthyes; order Carcharhiniformes; family Carcharhinidae; genus Carcharhinus; species Carcharhinus amblyrhynchos. The sequence goes on along the minus strand of NC_137328.1, from coordinate 22,312,442 downwards.
AAGAGAGACTTGCAGGGAGACAGAGGCAGAGAAAACAATAAATGAGATGAAGGTGCAAAGATGGAGAGAGAGTTACAGGAACAAACTTACAGAAAGAGTGCAGTTTTAATTTTACAGATATTTATAAAATGAATTTTTGCATTTATCGAAGAAGACTGGAACATTTTACTTTAAGCATACAGTATCAAGCACTGTCAGGAATAGCATTAAGCTCTAATAATATTTCTATGTATTAGAAGAGAATCTCATACTTTACCTGTCTGTCACTTGATCACTTCCACAAGTCATGCCATGATTCCTTTAATTGATAAAGTAGAACTTAGGGGACACATCCAATCAGAATTTAGTGACATTGCCGATATAATGGTAATGCCAAATTAGGGGCTGGCTTTGCAATGGACACACTAAATTATCCAACGGGGGAGGCAATGGCATAATGTCACTGGGTTAGTGATTCAAAGGCCCAGGTTAATATTCTGGGTGCATGGGTTCAAATCTTATCATAGCAACTGATAGAATTTAAATTCAATCAATAAAATCTGGAATATACAGCTAGTCTCAGTAATGGTGACCATTAAATAATTAAACTATCCAAACTCATTTAATTTGGAAACTTTATAGCCAGCAGAGGGGATATCAATGAGGTGATAAGCCAATGTGCTGACTAATTCTATTGATTTTATCAATTCAAGCTAACTGGCAGCTATAAATTGCTTTGTATAATAATCTGCAGCAATGTTTATTTCAACATTTCTTATTAGATGATTTGTACATTGAACCCAACAAAGTATTCTATTTTTATGGCGGGGAAGGGTGAAAGACGGGCTTTTCATGACTACTGGATGTCTCAAAGTGCTTTTCAGCCAATTAGGTAATTTGGAAGTGGAGTCACTATTGTAATGTGGGAAACATGGCAGCTTGTGTGCTCAGCAGCTCCCACAAACAACAGTGTGATAATGAGCAGATAATCTGTTCCAGTGACATTGGTTGAGAGGTAAATATAAGTCAGGAAAACAAAGATAACTCGCCTATTCCTCACAACAAGATTGGCCCAGATCATCCAGTGAGCAGTGGATCAGTATGCCCTTAAACTGCCAGCTTAGCATTTCACACTGCCGCCTTTCCATCCCCTCACACCCCCAAACAATGCTCACTCCCTCAGCCACCCAACAATGCTCACTCCCTCACCCATTCAACAATGCTCACTCCCTCACCCATTCAACAGTGCTCACTCCCTCACCCATTCAACAGTGCTCACTCCCTCACCCATTCAACAATGCTCACTCCCTCACCCACCCAACAATGCTCACTCCCTCAGCCACCCAACAAGGCTCACTCCCTCAGCCACGCAACAGTGCTCACTCCCTCACCCATTCAACAATGCTCACTCCCTCACCCATTCAACAATGCTCACTTCCTCACCCACCCAACAATGCTCACTCCCTCAGCCACTCAACAATGCTCACTCCCTCACCCATTCAACAGTGCTCACTCCCTCAGCCACCCAACAATGCTCACTCCCTCAGCCACCCAACAGTGCTCACTCCCTCACCCATTCAACAATGCTCACTCCCTCAGCCACCCAACAATGCTCACTCCCTCAGCCACTCAACAATGCTCACTCCCTCAGCCACTCAACAATGCTCACTCCCTCAGCCACCCAACAATGCTCACTCCCTCAGCCACTCAACAATGCTCACTCCCTCAGCCACTCAACAATGCTCACTCCCTCAGCCACCCAACAATGCTCACTCCCTCAGCCACTCAACAGTGCTCACTCCCTCAGCCACTCAACAGTGCTCACTCCCTCAGCCATTCAACAATGCTCACTCCCTCAGCCACCCAACAATGCTCACTCCCTCACCCATTCAACAATGCTCACTCCCTCACCCATTCAACAATGCTCACTCCCTCACCCATTCAACAATGCTCACTCCCTCAGCCACTCAACAATGCTCACTCCCTCACCCATTCAACAATGCTCACTCCCTCACCCATTCAACAATGCTCACTCCCTCACCCATTCAACAGTGCTCACTCCCTCACCCATTCAACAATGCTCACTCCCTCACCCATTCAACAATGCTCACTCCCTCACCCATTCAACAATGCTCACTCCCTCAGCCACTCAACAATGCTCACTCCCTCACCCATTCAACAATGCTCACTCCCTCACCCATTCAACAATGCTCACTCCCTCACCCATTCAACAGTGCTCACTCCCTCACCCATTCAACAATGCTCACTCCCTCACCCATTCAACAATGCTCACTCCCTCACCCATTCAACAATGCTCACTCCCTCACCCATTCAACAATGCTCACTCCCTCACCCATTCAACAGTGCTCACTCCCTCAGCCAGCCAACAGTGCTCACTCCCTCAGCCACCCAACAATGCTCACTCCCTCAGCCACTCAACAGTGCTCACTCCCTCAGCCACTCAACAGTGCTCACTCCCTCAGCCATTCAACAATGCTCACTCCCTCAGCCACTCAACAATGCTCACTCCCTCAGCCACTCAACAATGCTCACTCCCTCAGCCACCCAACAATGCTCACTCCCTCACCCATTCAACAATGCTCACTCCCTCACCCATTCAACAATGCTCACTCCCTCACCCATTCAACAATGCTCACTCCCTCACCCATTCAACAATGCTCACTCCCTTACCCATTCAACAATGCTCACTCCCTCACCCATTCAACAATGCTCACTCCCTCAGCCACTCAACAGTGCTCACTCCCTCAGCCACCCAACAATGCTCACTCCCTCAGCCACTCAACAATGCTCACTCCCTCAGCCACCCAACAATGCTCACTCCCTCACCCATTCAACAATGCTCACTCCCTCAGCCACCCAACAGTGCTCACTCCCTCACCCATTCAACAATGCTCACTCCCTCACCCATTCAACAATGCTCACTCCCTCACCCATTCAACAATGCTCACTCCCTCAGCCACCCAACAGTGCTCACTCCCTCACCCATTCAACAATGCTCACTCCCTCACCCATTCAACAATGCTCACTCCCTCACCCATTCAACAGTGCTCACTCCCTCACCCATTCAACAATGCTCACTCCCTCAGCCACTCAACAATGCTCACTCCCTCACCCATTCAACAATGCTCACTCCCTCACCCATTCAACAATGCTCACTCCCTCACCCATTCAACAATGCTCACTCCCTCACCCATTCAACAATGCTCACTCCCTCACCCATTCAACAATGCTCACTCCCTCAGCCACCCAACAATGCTCACTCCCTCACCCATTCAACATTGCTCACTCCCTCAGCCATTCAACAGTGCTCACTCCCTCAGCCACTCAACAGTGCTCACTCCCTCACCCATTCAACAATGCTCACTCCCTCACCCATTCAACAATGCTCACTCCCTCAGCTACCCAACAATGCTCACTCCCTCAGCCATTCAACAATGCTCACTCCCTCACCCATTCAACAATGCTCACTCCCTCAGCCACTCAACAATGCTCACTCCCTCACCCATTCAACAATGCTCACTCCCTCAGCCACTCAACAATGCTCACTCCCTCACCCATTCAACAATGCTCACTCCCTCAGCCACTCAACAATGCTCACTCCCTCACCCATTCAACAATGCTCACTCCCTCACCCATTCAACAATGCTCACTCCCTCACCCATTCAACAATGCTCACTCCCTCACCCATTCAACAATGCTCACTCCCTCACCCATTCAACAATGCTCACTCCCTCACCCATTCAACAATGCTCACTCCCTCAGCCACTCAACAATGCTCACTCCCTCACCCATTCAACAATGCTCACTCCCTCAGCCACTCAACAATGCTCACTCCCTCACCCATTCAACAATGCTCACTCCCTCACCCATTCAACAATGCTCACTCCCTCACCCATTCAACAATGCTCACTCCCTCACCCATTCAACAATGCTCACTCCCTCACCCATTCAACAATGCTCACTCCCTCACCCATTCAACAATGCTCACTCCCTCACCCATTCAACAATGCTCACTCCCTCACCCATTCAACAATGCTCACTCCCTCACCCATTCAACAATGCTCACTCCCTCAGCTACCCAACAATGCTCACTCCCTCACCCATTCAACAATGCTCACTCCCTCACCCATTCAACAATGCTCACTCCCTCACCCATTCAACAATGCTCACTCCCTCACCCATTCAACAATGCTCACTCCCTCAGCTACCCAACAATGCTCACTCCCTCACCCATTCAACAATGCTCACTCCCTCACCCATTCAACAATGCTCACTCCCTCACCCATTCAACAATGCTCACTCCCTCACCCATTCAACAATGCTCACTCCCTCACCCATTCAACAATGCTCACTCCCTCACCCATTCAACAATGCTCACTCCCTCAGCTACCCAACAATGCTCACTCCCTCACCCATTCAACAATGCTCACTCCCTCAGCCACCCAACAATGCTCACTCCCTCACCCATTCAACAGTGCTCACTCCCTCAGCCACCCAACAATGCTCACTCCCTCAGCCACTCAACAATGCTCACTCCCTCACCCATTCAACAATGCTCACTCCCTCACCCATTCAACAATGCTCACTCCCTCACCCACCCAACAATGCTCACTCCCTCACCCACCCAACAATGCTCACTCCCTCAGCCATTCAACAATGCTCACTCCCTCACCCATTCAACAATGCTCACTCCCTCACCCATTCAACAATGCTCACTCCCTCAGCCACTCAACAATGCTCACTCCCTCAGCCACTCAACAATGCTCACTCCCTCAGCCACTCAACAATGCTCACTCCCTCAGCCACTCAACAATGCTCACTCCCTCAGCCACTCAACAATGCTCACTCCCTCAGCCATTCAACAATGCTCACTCCCTCACCCACCCAACAATGCTCACTCCCTCAGCCACTCAACAATGCTCACTCCCTCAGCCCTCCCCCCCAACAATGGTCACCCCCTCACATCCTCTCCACAATGTTCACTCCTTCAACCATCTCCACAATGCTCACTCCCTCTCAATCCTGCAACAATGCTCACTCCGGCACCCCCAGCAACGCTCACTCCCTCACCCCCAGCAATGCTCACTCCCTCACCCCCAGCAACGCTCACTCCCTCACCCCCAGCAACGCTCACTCCCTCACCTTCCCAACAATGCTCACTCCCTCGACCCTTTCCACAACGCTCACTCCCTCACCCTTTCCACAATGTTCACTCCCTCACCCCTCTCAACAATGCTCACTCCCTCAACCCCCCAACAATGCTCACTCCCTCACCCTCTCAACAGTGCTCACTTCCTCACCCCTCTCAACAATGCTCGCTCCCTCTGACTCTCAACAATGCTCACTCCCTCTGACTCTCAACAATGCTCACTCCCTCTGACTCTCAACAATGCTCGCTCCCTCTGACTCTCAACAATACTCACCCCCTCACACCCCCAACAATACTCACTCCCTCACCCCCCCAACAATACTCACCCCCTCACCCCCCAACAATACTCACCCCCTCACCCCCCCAACAATACTCACCCCTCACCCCCCCAACAATACTCACCCCCTCATCCCCCCAACAATGCTCACTCCCTCACCCCCCCAACAATGCTCACCCCCTCACCCCCCCAACAATACTCACCCCTCACCCCCCCAACAATACTCACCCCCTCACACCCCCAACAATACTCACCCCCTCACACCCCCAACAATGCTCACTCCCTCACCCCCCCAACAATACTCACCCCCTCACACCCCCAACAATACTCACCCCCTCACACCCCCAACAATACTCACCCCCTCACCCCCCGCAACAATACTCACCCCTCACCCCCCCAACAATACTCACCCCCTCACACCCCCAACAATACTCACCCCCTCACACCCCCAACAATGCTCACCCCCTCTCACCCCCAACAATACTCACCCCCTCACCCCCCCAACAATACTCACCCCCTCACACCCCCAACAATACTCACCCCCTCACACCCCCAACAATGCTCACCCCCTCACACCCCCAACAATACTCACCCCCTCACCCCCCCAACAATACTCACCCCCTCACCCCCCCAACAATACTCACCCCCTCACCCCCCCAACAATACTCACCCCCTCACCCCCCCAACAATACTCACCCCCTCACCCCCCCAACAATACTCACCCCCTCACCCCCCCAACAATACTCACCCCCTCACCCCCCCAACAATACTCACCCCCTCACCCCCCCAACATTGGTCACTCCCTCACCCCCCAACAATACTCACCCCCTCACCCCCCCAACAATACTCACCCCCTCACCCCCCCAACAATACTCACTCCCTCACCCCCCAACAATACTCACCCCCTCACCCCCCCAACAATACTCACCCCCTCACCCCCCCAACAATACTCACTCCCTCATCCCCCCAACAATACTCACCCCCTCACCCCCCCAACAATACTCACCCCCTCACCCCCCCCAACAATACTCACTCCCTCATCCCCCCAACAATTCTCACTCCCTCACCCCCCCAACAATACTCACCCCCTCACCCCCCCCAACAATACTCACTCCCTCACCCCCCCAACAATACTCACCCCCTCACCCCCCCAACAATACTCACCCCCTCACCCCCCCAACAATACTCACCCCCTCACCCCCCAACAATACTCACCCCCTCACCCCCCCAACAATACTCACCCCCTCACCCCCCCAACAATACTCACCCCCTCACACCCCCAACAATACTCACCCCCTCACCCCCCCAACAATGCTCACCCCTCCACACCCCCAACAATACTCACCCCCTCACCCCCCCAACAATGCTCACCCCTCCACACCCCCAACAATGCTCACCCCCTCACACCCCCAACAATACTCACTCCCTCACCCCCCCAACAATACTCACTCCCTCACCCCCCAACAATGCTCACCCCCTCACCCCCCCAACAATACTCACTCCCTCACCCCCCCAACAATACTCACTCCCTCACCCCCCCAACAATACTCACCCCCTCACACCCCCAACAATACTCACTCCCTCACCCCCCAACAATACTCACTCCCTCACCCCCCCCAACAATACTCACCCCCTCACCCCCTGAACAATACTCACCCCCTCACCCCCCCAACAATACTCACCCCCTCACACCCCCAACAATACTCACCCCCTCACCCCCAACAATACTCACCCCCTCACACCCCCAACAATACTCACTCCCTCACCCCCCCAACAATACTCACCCCCTCACACCCCCAACAATACTCACCCCCTCACCCCCAACAATACTCACCCCCTCACCCCCAACAATACTCACCCCCTCACACCCCCAACAATACTCACCCCCTCACACCCCCAACAATACTCACTCCCTCACCCCCCCAACAATACTCACCCCCTCACCCCCCCAACAATACTCACTCCCTCACCCCCCCAACAATACTCACCCCCTCACCCCCCCAACAATACTCACTCCCTCACCCCCCCAACAATACTCACTCCCTCACCCCCCCAACAATACTCACCCCCTCACCCCCCCAACAATACTCACCCCCTCACCCCCCCAACAATACTCACCCCCTCACACCCCCCAACAATACTCACTCCCTCACCCCCCCAACAATACTCACCCCCTCACCCCCCCAACAATACTCACTCCCTCACCCCCCCAACAATACTCACTCCCTCACCCCCCCCAACAATACTCACTCCCTCACCCCCCCAACAATACTCACCCCCTCAACAATACTCACCCCCTCACCCCCCCAACAATACTCACCCCCTCACCCCCCCAACAATACTCACCCACTCACACCCCCCAACAATACTCACTCCCTCACCCCCCCAACAATACTCACCCCCTCACCCCCCCAACAATACTCACTCCCTCACCCCCCCAACAATACTCACCCCCTCACCCCCCCAACAATACTCACCCCTCACCCCCCCAACAATGCTCACCCCCTCACCCCCCAACAATACTCACCCCCTCAACAATACTCACCCCTCACCCCCCCAACAATACTCACCCCCTCACCCCCCCAACAATACTCACTCCCTCACCCCCCCAACAATACTCACCCCCCCAACAATACTCACTCCCTCACCCCCCCAACAATACTCACCCCCCCAACAATGCTCACCCCCTCACCCCCCCCAACAATACTCACCCCCCCAACAATGCTCACCCCCTCACCCCCCCAACAATACTCACCCCCCCAACAATGCTCACCCCCTCACCCCCCCAACAATACTCACTCCCTCACCCCCCCAACAATACTCACCCCCCCAACAATACTCACTCCCTCACCCCCCCAACAATACTCACCCCCCCAACAATGCTCACCCCCTCACCCCCCCAACAATACTCACCCCCCCAACAATACTCACTCCCTCACCCCCCCAACAATACTCACCCCCTCACCCCCCCAACAATACTCACCCCCTCACCCCCCCAACAATACTCACTCCCTCACCCCCCCAACAATACTCACCCCCTCACCCCCCAACAATACTCACCCCCTCACCCCCCCAACAATACTCACCCCCTCACCCCCCCAACAATACTCACCCCCTCACCCCCCCAACAATACTCACCCCCTCACCCCCCCAACAATACTCACCCCCCCCCAACAATGCTCACCCCCTCACCCCCCCAACAATACTCACTCCCTCACCCCCCCAACAATACTCACCCCCTCACCCCCCAACAATACTCACCCCCTCACCCCCCCAACAATACTCACTCCCTCACCCCCCCAACAATACTCACCCCCTCACCCCCCCAACAATACTCACTCCCTCACCCCCCCAACAATACTCACCCCCCCAACAATACTCACCCCCTCACCCCCCCAACAATACTCACCCCCTCACCCCCCCAACAATACTCACCCCCTCACCCCCCCAACAATACTCACCCCCTCACCCCCCCAACAATGCTCACCCCCTCACCCCCCCAACAATACTCACCCCCTCACCCCCCCAACAATACTCACCCCCTCACCCCCCCAACAATACTCACCCCCTCACCCCCCCAACAATGCTCACCCCCTCACCCCCCCAACAATACTCACCCCCTCACCCCCCCAACAATACTCACCCCCCCAACAATACTCACCCCCTCACCCCCCCAACAATACTCACCCCCTCACCCCCCCAACAATGCTCACCCCCTCACCCCCCCAACAATACTCACTCCCTCACCCCCCCAACAATACTCACCCCCTCACCCCCCCAACAATACTCACCCCTTCACCCCCCCAACAATACTCACCCCCTCACCCCCCCAACAATACTCACCCCCTCACCCCCCAACAATACTCACCCCCTCACCCCCCCAACAATACTCACCCCTTCACCCCCCAACAATACTCACCCCCTCACCCCCCCAACAATACTCACCCCCTCACCCCCCCAACAATACTCACCCCCTCACCCCCCCCAACAATACTCACCCCCTCACCCCCCCCAACAATACTCACTCCCTCACCCCCCCAACAATACTCACCCCCTCACCCTCCCAACATTGGTCACTCCCTCACGCCCCCCAACAACGCTCACCCCTCATCTCCCCAACAATGCTCACTCCTTCATCCGCCAACACCCTCTCACCCCCCCAACATTGCTCACTCCCTTACCCCCCCAACAATGTTCAATCCCTCACACTCCCAACAATGCCCACCCCCTCACACCACCTCAACATTGCTCACTCCCTCACCCCCCCCAATAATGCTCATTTCCTCACCCACCCAAACAATGCTCACCCCCCCCAACAATGCTCACTCCCTCACTCCCAATGATGCTCACCCCCCCAACGATGCTCACCCCCTTACCTCCCAACATTGCTCACCCCTCCCCCCAACGATGCTCACCCTCTCACCCCCCCAACGATGTCCACCCTCTCACCCCCCCCAACAATGCTCACCTCCTTCACACCCCCAACAGTGATCATTCTGTCACATACCCCAACAATGCTCACTCCCTCACACCCCAACAATGCTCACTTCTTTACACCCCCAACAATGCTCACTTCTTAACACCCCCAACAATGCTCACCCCCTCACACTTTCAAAAATGCTCACTCCCTCCCTGACAATGTTCCTTCTCCCCGACTCCCTGTCAGTGCGCATCCCCACACGTCCCTGCCCCAACAATTATCATCTGCTTCTTCACCCCCTGAAAATGTTCACAACTCCACCCCTCAACAATACTCAACCTTTACCTCACCTCCCACCATTGTTCACACTCCTCCACCCCTGACAGTTCCTTCCCTCTCTCTCAATTCCAACTATGCTCATTCCCCTACACTCAAACTTTTCTGCCCAAAAGCACATCAGACAGTGCAACACTCACTCTGCTCTAGATTCCTCTGCTGAAGTCTCTGGAGTATAGCTTAAACACACGGGAATGGTATTTAATCATGGCAAATAATCCATTCTATTTACATAATACAAAATATAACACATGCAATGACGTGGAATTAATCTTTTTTATTAACTAGGAATATCAAGATAGATACTTTCCAATTGATAAAGTCCATAATGAGTTTCCTGTCTCTCATTTAAGAATAAGTGTTCTATACGTAGAATATATTGGTCTTTATTCCACAATAATTTTAAATATTGCGTCAATTTTGATTAAGTGCAGATAGGATTCCTATCAGTTGTCAAACAGTTAAATAACTCCAGCAATCTAGCAATACGTGGCCAGAGGAAACAAAATATGGGCCAGATTGCATTGCTTGTTACCAATGGACCTGGGATTATAACATATTGTGTTATTAATAATAGATAATCTATCTTTTCTTGATGGTGACTTTTTTTAACTCTCCGGAAGGCTTTGGTTGCTGGCTGGGTATGGTTCCATTGGGTCCTGGCAGTTTTCCAGTACCTCAACCAAATGGCTATTAATCATGTGAGGGGCTGGACAGTGAATGCTGGCAGGCATCACACTTGACTGAGCTTGCTTCTGTCTTCACCTGTCATCCAAGCACATGCATTTTCCAGCAGGAACCATTGGTAGCACTCCAACATGAGAGTCGTGGCTTTCTCACTTCAGCCCCTCAACTCAGGATTGATGAAGCCAATTTCTGTGACCTTCTCTCTGCCTCAGCAGAAAGCAGCTGAACCAGCACAGAGCAGAGAACATAAAAGAGTGCACTAAAGCCTAACTTTAGGGAACAATGCCATGTATTCAAAGGACATCTGACCAATATCTGATACCAAATTCATTAGGGCTACTTTGGGCTATATTAAGAGTGGCACGGTGGCCAGCACTGCTGCCTCACAGCACCAGGGACCCGGGTTCAATTCTGGCCTTGGGTCACTGTCTGTATAGAGTTTGCACATTCTTGCTGTGTCTGCGTGGGTGCTCCAGGTGTTCCGGTTTCCTCCCATGCTCCAAAGATGTGTGGGTTAGGTTGATTGTCCTTGCTTAGTTGACTCTAGTGTCAGGGGGATTAGCAGGCTAAATATGTGGGGTTACGGGAATAGGGTCTGGGTGGGATGTGGTTGGTGCAGACTTGATGGGCCGAATGGCCTCCTTCTGCACTATAGGAATTCTATAACTTTCCAAGTGTCCCTAGCCATCACCAAAAACATGCATGATGTGCCTCACATATGTAACTGAGGGCTTAAAGCTTCTTTTAAGCCCACTCTCAAACTGGACAGCAACGAGTGAGGCGGACCCCAAGTGTATCCCATTCAGGATTCACCGGCAGCCCTTGCAACTGCTCAACAAAATAAATGATTTAATAAAATTTATTTATAAATACCTTATTGTTGAACCAGTTGGAGTACAAATGCTTCTGTTACTCCGCAGTTATTACGGTTGCCTCCATGTACCAACGTGCCCCTCCCACCCCGATACGTTTTGCAGCTCTGCAGCAGCCTAACACTCACGCTCTTCAAATAGTAACTGGTTTTTATGCTCGCTAAAATCACAAACTGGCAAGTGCATGAGTAGGCAGCCCCAAGTCTTACTTATCCAATCCATTTTTCCCATTCTTCAGTCTTTTTCCCATTATCACCAAGATAATAGGTTTGGCTTTTCTAATGCATTGCTCTCATGTTATCAACTGAAAACCCATTTCTTTTGATATGTTTCTTTCTTTAAAAGAACTTAACAGTGGTAAAGAACAAAGGAAACAGATAAAACTAGACAGTATTATAAACAATAATGTCCAATATTGTCCCTGCATTGTCCACTGGTCACAGAAAGATAAAAAAAAAGGTAAATGACCCTGCTTCAGTGTCTCTGACAAGGTATTGAGGTATCAAGAATGAGAGGAAGGTTTGATTGACCAAATGGATTTTCCTGTCTTTTCCATACAACACATTCTCGGGGATTTCCACAGTAACTTCATTGCAGTGTCAATATAAGCCTATTTGTGATACCCATAAAAAAGACCACAAATTAGGAATTTCTTGACAAGTCCAGGGCAATCCACTGCGGAGCAGCACGGTGGCACAATGGTTAACACTGCTGCCTCACACGCCAGGTTCAAATCTGTCCTCGGGTAACTGTCTGTGTGGAACCTGCACGTTCTCCCTGTGTCCGTGTTGGTTTCCTTTGGGTGCTCTGATTTCCCCACACAATCCAAAAAACATGCTGGTTAGGTACATTGGCCATGCTAAATTCTCCCTCAGTGTACCCAAACAGGCGCTGGAGTGTGGCAACTAGGGCTTTTTCACAGTAACTTCATTGTAATGTTAATGTAAGCCTCCTTGTGACAATTATAAAAACTTTACTTTTGCAGGATGGTATGATCTGTTTGACATTCCCCATAGCAGCAGGCCTGAGATTACAAAGTGAACTTGTGAAGGACCCCAGAACCTCATGTGTACATTAGTGTGCAATGCCCTGTATCACCGCTTTATCCAGATAGTTAAGCTTTGTAACAATGAAGCCATCCATTCCAAGGGGAGCCTGAAGTTGTTGTGATAATAATGTTGCAATATTCTGGACAATTTGAATTAAATCCAATTAGTTATATGCTTGATTAATAAACATTTTTGACCTTTGGGTTTCTTTAATTTAATTCTAAAAATCAATCAGTAGATCTGTTCAGAATGCCTATGCACAAGAATGAAGCCTTTGATTTAATGAGTGGATGAATAGAATCTCTTGTATGTTGAGGAATGTTCCAGAGCCAGAGAGATCAAAAATTGTGTTCTGTCCTTAACAAAAAAACATTATTACTTTGTATGTCTAAAATTTATATGTATTTTGATTGACAATTGATCTACAAAGTAGTTGTGAAATTATTTCTGCAAATTAAGAGTGCTCTTTAAGTTCAGCTGAATTTTTATTAGCAAAGTAATAAAGCTGACTGTAATGTTCTACTTATATAAATCTTCCACGATCAGCAATAGCTTGCATCATTTCCTTAAGTGAATCAATATAGGAACGGAGAGGGCACTCATCGATCTCTGTGCTTTGACTTAGCTTTCTTTGGAAATGCAAAGCAAATCCTTTATATGTGAAATACCTCATATATTGTCTGTCTTTCTTCACAGAGAGGTAATGCATCGCAGATCATTTGCCAACTACAAGTTTGTAATGAATGCTAAACTAATGAAGCATTCCAGTCATAAGAATGTTATTTCATCGTGCACATTCTATTGTAATTAAAATCACTAGACGTTTACATTAATCTAACAGAAATGCTTGTTCACAATTTTTCAAAATCCTTTTCTATATGCAACTTTGGTGACAGTTTAATGTATTTTCTATAATGTACGTTGTTCTAGCTGTTCCTGGAACATAAGCGTCTTTGCATATGTCAGCATTTATTGCTCATTCCTAATCATCATTGAGAAGATGGTGGCACACCATATTCTTCAGCTGCTGTGGTCATGCAGTACTCCCATCATGCAGTTGGATCAGGGGTCACAGGATTTTGACCCAACAATATGTCCACAAGTCAGCCTGGTGTTTGAGTTGGAAAGGAACTTGGAGATAGTGGTGTTCCCATGCACCTGCAGCCATTGTCCAATCTAGAGAGTAGTGGTTGAGGGTTTGAGTGGTTTTGTCAAACAAACATTAATGAGTTACTGTAGAGACAGAACACACACTGCAACCACAGTGTACTGGTGTGGAGGGAGTGCATGTTTAAATTGATGCATAGTGTTGTTGGCTCAAGTAGGTTGCTTTGTCTTGGATGGTGTTGAGTTTTTCAAGTATCATTTGGACTGCACTCATCCAGCCATTTGGAAACTATGCCATCACATTCTTGCCAGGTGCCTTGCAAATTGTGAAAGGTTTTGGTGAATGAGGGGATTAGTCACTTGCCAGAGAGTACATATCCTCTCACCCACTCTTGTAGCCACAGTATGTTGCTGGTTTATTTAAGTTTTTGGTCAATATTGACCCTCAGTGTATTGACTATGAGACACTCGGCAATGGTCACACCACTGAATGCCAAAGGGAAGTACTTAACTCTATTTTCTTGTAAATAGTTGTTGCTTGGAATTTTGTGGCATGAATGTTACGTGTCATGTTGTCAGCCCAAGCCTGAATGTTGTTCAGGGTCTCATTGCGTGCGGGCACAGACTAAGAAGCTGTGTGCTGTATTTGCACTTCCTATTTGTTTGTTTTCTCATTCCTTCAGCAACTGGAGTTGAAAAAATATTTGACTATATATTTTAAACAAACAACTGCATGCTTATCAAAAATATGGGGCAAATTTGTCCATCCCACCCACCACAGGAATCGGAATGGGCAAGGGACAGACCATGGAAAGGTCCGTTGACCTCGGGCAGGATTTTCCGGTTCCGAGGCCTGCACAGTTATAAAGTCCCCGCCAAGACCTTAAAGATTTCAGTTCTTGGGAATTACATGTTGTCTACTTTTATGTTGCAGTGAGGTAGAGATATGACAAGACTTGCCTCTACTCACAGAAACTCATTCCTCCTAGCTTTAAAAGACATTGGAAAAGTATTGGGCCACTATCTTGGATGCCAGACAGCTTGTGCTGAATTAAGTTTTTATAAAATTATATATTGAAACAAATGGCATGTAAGATCATTCTGAAGTACAATATAAAGCAGCCTTCATCCTGAAACATTTCTTATAGTCTAAAGGGTAATTTGCCATACATTTCTGTTTATAATGTCATTAATTATTCCAAAAGTAGAAAATCTCTGACCCTTTTATATAAAAAAAACCAATAATTTGTGGACCAGCATCTGAAATATGACCAAGCAAACTGTCAGGTCGCCATTAAATTCAACTGGTTGAGAAATGTCATGCCTACAAGTTTAAGATACAACATTATTATTCACTAATAAATGAAAAGACCCCAGCTCCCCATTACATGAAAGAATGTGCAAAACCCATTTATGTGCAGGCTAATGGAATCATTCTAAATCTGCAACAACTTGTATTTGCTGTAGCAAATGGCACTTCATGGGAGTGTCATCAAATAGAATTTGACACTGAACCACTGGATGAGATATTAAGATGTCTGAGAGCTTGGTCAGAGAAGTAGGTTTTAAGGAACATCTTAAAGGAAGGAAAAGAAGTTAAGAGGTTGCAGGCAGGAATTCCAGATCTTACAGCATTGGGAAGTGAAGTCACCAATGGTTAGGGTGATGCTCAGGAGAGCAGAATTAGAGAGTTGTGTATATCTCAGAGGGGCAGAGGACACTACAGAGATATGGATAGACAAGGCCATGGAGAGATTTGAAAGCAAGTGTGAGAATTTTACAATGGATGCATTGCCTAAACAGGAGCTGATGTAGGTCAGCGAGAACAGGAGTAATGGGTGAAGGGGATAATGTGTGAATTGGGACACACTAAACATGACTTGACAATATTCATTAGTCAACCAACAACACTTCAAAAGTGTATGTCTGGTCTTTATTACATTGCGTATTGTGAACTTGCTGAGCACAAATTGGCTGCCATGGTAACCAGCATAACAACGTGACTATGGACAGAATTTCATCACCATAGTCTCTGGAGCACTTCCAGATTACAAACCCAACTCCCCAGTTAGCAGGCATCCCATTTGCTCATTCCCAAAATCAAGTGATCAATGGTTTACCTCCAAATTCCCTGACTAATCAGAGAGCATTGGCAAGGAATTGCATGTAATGCAGCAATGAAGAAAAATGCATAGAAGGTGTGGAAGGAAAGCTTGCCAGTTAACAAACACAGGCAACATCCCCTCTGTAATATTGAAGACTTGAGTTACAGAATTAGCTGCACCTCTAGGTAAACCATTCCAGCACAGCTACAACACTGGCAATCATCCAGGTTTGTCCCATCCAGAAAAAGCAGGTCAAATGCAGTCTGGCCAATTATCAGCCCATCAGTCTACGACTATTCTCAATCATCGGCAAAGTGATGGATGGTGTCGATCACAGAGCTATCAAGCAGCACACGCACAATCAGTTCACCATTAGACTCATTAGATCGCATTAGATAAAAGGAAGTGACTTATAAACTTGCCAAAAAAGGGGGAAGCCAGAGGATTGGAAGCAATTTAGAATCCAGCAAAGGGGGAACCAAGAAACAGATAAAGAAAGGGAAAAGAGAGTATGAATAAAAGCTAATGAGAAACATAATAGCAGACTGTGAAAGCTTCTTTAGTTAGGTGAAAAGGAAAGGATTAGTAAGGCCAAATGTGGGTCTGTTACAGGTGCAGACAGAAGAATTCATAATGAAGAATAGCAAAAACTTGAACAATTACTTTGTATCTGTCTTCACAGACAAAGATACAGAAAATCTCCCAGAGATATTAGGGAATGAAGATACTTATTAAATGGAGAAATTAGTATTAATAAAGAGGTAGAACACTAACAAAATTAATTGGATTGAATATTGATAAATCTCCAGGACCAGATGAGTTACTCCCCAGAATGTTGATGGAGGTGGCTATGGAGATAACAGGTGCATTAGTAGTTATCTTTCAAAATTCTATTGGTTCTGAAAAGATTCCTGCAGAAGGAAAGTAACAAATGGAGCCCACTCTACTTATGAAGGGAGGGAGGAAGAAAATGGGGAAGGGCAGAGCTAGGGATGGCACGGCGATTAACACTGCTGCCTTACAGCGCCAGGGGCCCAGGTTCAATTCCTGGCTTGGGTCACTCTCCGTGTGGAGTTTGCACATTCTCCACATGTCTGCGTGGGTTTCCTCCAGGTGCTCCGGTTACCTTCCACATTCTGAAAGATGTGCTGGATAGGTGCATTGGCCCGAACTGGCGCTGGAGTGTGGTGACTAGGAGAATTTCACAGTAACTTAATTGCAGTGTTAATGTAAGCTTTACTTGTGATTAATAAATAAATTTTAAGTTTAAACTGTTAGTTTGACATCAGTAATTGGAAGATGTTAGAATCTATTATGAAAAATGTGATAACTGGATGCTTAGAAAATAATGATATGATTGGGCAGAGTCAGCATGGATTACGGAAAGGCAGATTATGCTTAACAAACCTATTGGAATGTTTTGAAGATGCTACCTGTAGCATTGATAAAGGAGAACCAGTGGAAGTGGTGTTCATGGATTTTCAGAAGGCTTTTGATGAGGTCACACAAAGGAGGTTAGTCAACAAAATCAGAGCAAATGGGGAATTGGAGGTGATATATTGCTATCTATTCAGAATTGGGGGTTAACATACAGAAGACAGATGGTGGGAATAATTTGGTCATTCTCAGGATGATAGGATGTTATTAGTGAGGTACAGTGAAGGTCCATCTTGGGGCCACAACTGTTTGCGATCTATATAAATAGCTTGGGTGTAGGAACCAAATGTAATATTTCCAAAATTGCTGATGACACAAAACTAGATGGGAATGTAAATTGTGAGGAGGATACAAGAAGTCTTCAAGGGGATGTCGACAGGCTGAGTGAATTGGCAAGAATATGGCAGTTGGAATATTATATGGAAAAATGTGAAGTTATTTACTCTGAAAAAAAAACAGAAAGGCAAGGTATTTTTTAAATGATGAGGTTAAGAAGTGTTCAGGTCCAAAGAGACTTGTGCGTCCTTGTTCATATGTCATTAAAAGTTAGCATGCAGGTGCAGTAAGCCCTTAGGAAGGCAAATGATATGTTGGCTTCCATCACAAGAAGGTTTGAATACAGAAGTAAAGATATCTTGCTACAATTGTATACAAGCTTAGTGAGACCACAGTTTTGGCCTTCTTATCTAAGGAAGGATAAATGTGCCATCGAGGCAATGCAACAGATGGTCTCCAGACTAACATCTGGGATGGCGAGATTGTCTTATAAAAATTTTGAAGAATGAAAGGTGATCTCATTGAATCTTAGGAAATGTCTACAGGACATGGACAGGGTAAATATGGATAGGATGTTTCCGCACACTCGTGCGTTCAGAAGACGGGGACACAGGCTCAGAATGAGGTGCAGGCCATTTGAGATTGAGAAGAGGAAGAAGTTCTTCACTCAGAGCATGGTGATTCTTTGCAATTCTCTACTCCAGAGAGCTGTGGAAACTCAATCATTGAGTATGTTCACATGAACATTAGACATAGGAGCAGAATTAGATCATTCAGCTCATCGAGTCTGCTCCTCCATTCAATCATGGCTGATAAGTTTCTCAACCCAATTCTCCCGCCTTTTTCCTGTAACCTTTGATTTCCTTTACCAGTCAAGAGCTTATCTATCTCTCTCACTTCAATACACTCAATGACCTGGCCTTCACAGATTCACCATAACCATCCTGTTCAAGACAGAAATCGACAGATTCCTGAATACTAATGACATCAGGGATATGGACATTAGAATGTCACCAATGATAACATTGGATCTGTTGTCATGTGACCAATGGTAACAAGCTATAAGGGTCAGCTGATTCAGTAAACTATGTAACCAATAACAAAATGATGTGGTGGTCAGCTGACTAGCTGATTCAGTATAAATAAGTATCTGTTGGGAATTGGAGTGAGTTTGAAATGTCTCAGGGTGAGGTCTCAAATGTTGGAGTAATGAAGTTTCTTTATTAAACCTTTTTTCTTTGATTTATAAGTTGGAGTAAGGTTTATTTTATTGCCTCCAACTGAACGGTTCCTTCTGGAGGATCAACAATGGAGATTGTGCAGGAAAAATCACATAAAGGTAAATTATTAGTCATGATCTGTTTAAGTGGTGGAGCAGGTGCCTGTTCCTATGTTCTTTCTACATTCCTATGTAAACCAAAAAGAAAGTGGTCACATCACGGATGGAAGCACTTTCCTGGAGAACAGCGGGAGGACACCAGTCAGTCTCTGCAAACAGTCTTGGCTGGATGTTGCAGAGGAGGTGAGCAGCTAGAATGTGGGACAAATGAGCTGGCTGCTGTGCTGTAAGCAACTTAATTATCTCCTCAGATGCCAAGGTGTACACCCTGCAACCCTCTGCAGGCACCCATCATTCTCTCTGGTGCAAATAAACAGGAGCTGTGGCCACCTTGACCACCACAGACATTGGATCACCGACCGCCTGCTCATATTGGCTGTAGATCTTTACAGATGGTGCAGAGGTCCATGACATTATGCCACAAGACTCAGTTTTCAAAGGTGTTTGGGTGCAGAAAGATCAAGGAAGCTGAGCTTTGGCTAGTGGACCCTGTGCTGAGGGTTAAGGTCAAGGTGCAGCTCTGCTTCCATGCCCCCTGTTCCATCCATTTTCATGTGGCTGAGGAAATTTCTGTAGCTGCTGCTGCTGGAGTCACTGCCCCTGTCACAGCTGCTGCTGCTGGAGTTACTGCCCCTGTCACAGCTGCTGCTGCTGGAGTTACTGCCCCTGTCACAGCTGCTGCTGCTGGAGATGTTGCCAAGCTGAAGAATTTTGGTCCTTTGGGGTCCAGCCAATGTCAGAATCTATATCCCCATGGCATAGAGAAATTTCACTGACAACAAGGTGCTTTCAGCCTCAGAGATGTCCAAGACACTGGTGATTATTGGCATTAAGGTTCTGTCTCCAGTGAGGTTAGGCTGTAGGCATTGGTTCTGTCATTATATATCATTAACTTTGATTGTATTCAGGATTACCAGTGCTTGTGTCAGGTCAGTGTTAGTCTGCAAAGACTTATTTACCAGAATGCACTCACCTCTGTAACCTGCAGACACAGAATGTGATTCTGGAACTGATGGCAAAGAGAGAATGCACGGTCAAAATAACACTCAATTGCCTTCTAATCAACCTAAATTTGCTTCCCACCAGATACTTGGAAATTACCCACTGCACACACAGACCACACTTGAGAAAGCCAAAGAAAGCCACGTGGTGATCCATAGTTATTTCCTGAATTTTGTGTGTTCTCCTCCAAAGACTTGGAAAAATTTCTTTCTACATGTTGAAAGTATTTAATTTGCTGTGAAGTGACTTTGGGTACCCAGACATTTAAAAACAACACATTATTCATGTAAGTTATTTCTTTCATTCAATCTCAAAATTGCTAACCACTAGTATGCAATTGCATAAAGATAAAATTATAATACGTTCATCAAATAGTAGAATCCTTACATAATGGAAGGAGGCCAATCTGCCCATTGAATCTGTGTCAGCTCTCGCAAGGGCAATCCAGCTAGTCTCATTCTCCTGCCCTTTGCCCATAGCCCTACATGTTATTTCTCTTCAAGTATTTGGCTAATTTCCTTTTGAAAACACTTCCAGGTAGTGCATTCCAAATTCTAACCACTCGTGCATTTTTCCTCATGTCACCTTTGGGTCTTTTGCCAAACACTTTAAATCTCTGCCCACTTGCTCTTGACCCTTCCACTGACACAAATATTTTCTCTTATTTAGTCTGCTTAGACCTGTCCTGGAAATCACAATTAAAATCTCCTTTCAATCTTTTCTGTTCTAAGGAGAACAATCCCAGCTTTTCCAATCTATCCACATAACTTGTCCCTCATCCCTGAAAACATTCTACTGAATCTTTTCCGTACCCTATCCCATGTTTTAACATCCTCCTTAACATGTCGGTGCCCTGCACTGGAAACAGTATTCCAGCAGTTTCGTAAAAGTTTCTTTGAAATTCCTTGCTTTTGTGCTCTCTGCCTTTATTTGTAAAGCCAATGACTTCATGTGTATCTTTGATTGCTTTCTCAAGTTGCCCTACATCTTCAACAATTTATGTACATAGACCAGCAGGTCTCTCTGTTCCTTCATCCTTTTTAGTCTTGCACCCTTTATTTTATATCGGGTGGGATTTTTCTCCCCCTGCGTGGCACTTTGGCAGCGGTGGGAGTCGGTGCGCTGCTCACTGGCAACAAGATCTTATGTTCCCACCATCATCAATGGGATTTTCCTTTGAGCACACCCCTCACTGCAGGGAAACCCACGGTGGGGGTGTGTCATCAGCAGGACCATAAGATCCCATTGGCGTAAATGGCAGCAAGATTTTGGCAATTGACTCTCCTCATTCGTCCTACCAAGATGCATCCTCCTTTTCTGTTTAACATGTGGCTGCCAATTACACCAGCCTGTCCATGCCCTCTTGAAGCTTATCACCATCTCCTATACCATCCATTTCACTTCCAAATCTCATGATAGTACAGAATTTGAATATCTTTGCAAAGGGAAACACGTTGCCCAAGCTTCCCATCTGGAGCTCATCAGGACAAATGCAAGAATGCCAAGTTTCAATTATCACAACAGTTTGAGGAATGGCAAGTCAACTCTGATTACCTGAGGCATTGCTAAGGAAAAAGCAATGTTGCAATGAAAAGCTTTTACAAAATTCTCTCATTTCAGCAATAGGTCCACAATTTGTGTCATTTGAGGCCAGCACACCCTTGATCCCATGAGACTTTACTTTGCTCAGGAGGCCATGGGGGACGTTGTCAAATGCTTTACTACAGTCCCTACAAACAACATTCACATTCTAATTACACTAGGAAAAGATGTTTCACACTAATACTCTAGCAGGTTTGTTACTGATTATCTTATATTTGTGGCACTTTGCTTTGATCTTCTTTACATGTAAATAGTTTGTTTTTTTTGTGTAACGTAGCTAATTTTTTCATTAATCTCGCCTCCAGCATTTTGGGGATGATAGTAATAACCAGTGCTTTATACAATGGAGAATTTGACATTTACTTTGACTTGATTTCACAACTCATTAATTTCAGGAATGGTTTAATACTGCATCAGTTACTGAAGCAGCTAAACACCAAAGTGATCCATATAAACTACTGCAACTTTCAATCTGTATATGTGTGTCAACTCCAGTTCCTATCTTGAATAGAATGGATGGGTGTTGTACTGCTTACTGGGGGGTTATGACTCCCACCAGCAGGCTGGGACACCCTCAATCCAATCCGGTTGAGTCCAGTCCATGCAAGCCACTCATCCGAAAGATATCACACCTCATTTTTGGTATCCCTACAGCAAATCTTCCCAAGACCCCATTAGATCTTTAACGTAGGTTTGGAATCATTCTTTTTGTTGCTGAATCTGGAATAAACATATTTCCAATAGGCAATAAAGCGGTCTAGTTTGATTTTATTTTAACACACAAGGTAAGGTTACATGAGGCTGGAGTAATTTATTAGCTTGGAAAGAAGACTAGCTAACCGACAGAAGGCAGACTCAGGATAAATCGACAATTTTTCTGGCTGGCAAGCTGTAATTAATGGGGTGCTACAGGGTCCAGTCCTTGGTTCCCAACTATGCACACTGTATGTTCATGATCTTTATACTGGATAGAAGGTACCATTGTTAGAATGTAACCATTGATAACATTGGATCTGTTGTAATGTGGCCAATGGTAACAAGCTGTAAAGGTCATCTGACCCAGTAAATCATGTAACCAATGACAAAGTGATGTGATGATCAGCTGACTCCATAAATTAGAACATGTTGGGAATTGTGGGAACTTGGAATGGCCCAGGATGAGGCCTAAAGTTTGGAGTTTCTTTATTAAATTTTTGATTTGTAAGTTTTGTTATATTTTTATAGTCTACACAGGAAGAGTTCTTTCTGGATCAACATCAAAGCTAAATTTGCAGATGACACTAAAATAGGTGGAATAACAAGGAATAAGAAATTTATAAATGGATATAGATAGGTTAGGTGAGTGGGCCAAAATGTAGCAGATGGAATTTAATGTGGATAAGTTTGAGGTTACACATATTGGTCAGAAACATGAAAAGGCAACTTGTTATCTAAATGGAGAGAGGCTTTGGGGTGCTTTGGTGCAGAGGGATCTGGATGTCCCCATGCATGAGTCACAGAAAACTAGTATGTAGGTACAGCAGGTAGGAAGGAAAACGAATGAAACTTTGGCAGTTATAGCTAAAGGAATAACGTATTAAAGTAGGGAAGTATTGCTGAAACTATACAAGGCATTGGTGAGACTGCACCTGGAGTGCTTTGTACAGTTTTGGTCCCCTTATTTGAGGAAGGATGTGGTGGCATTAGAGGCAGTTCAGAGGAGGTTCACGAGGTTGATTCCAGAGATGAGGGGTTTGTCTTACGATTTAGCAGCTTAGGCCTATACTCTCCAGTGTTTAAAGAATGAGGGGAGGTCTAATTGAGGAATAGAAGCTCATAAGAGGTATTGATAGAGTAGACGTAGAGTGGATGCTTCCTCTTGTGGGACTATCTAGAACAAGAGGTCATACTTTGAGGGAAAGGGGCCACATTTAAAACAGATGAACAGAAACTACTGCTCTCAAAGGGTTGTAAATCAGTGAAATTCACTACTCCAGAGATAGTGGATGCCAGGACATTGAGTAAATTTAAGGAGAAGATAGACAGATTTTTAATCGGTTGAAGGGTATGAAGAATAGGCAGGAAAATGGAGTTGAGGCTGAGATGAGATCAGCTCTGATAGCACTGAATGGCAGATCAGACTCGATGGGCTGAATTGCCTATTCCTGCTCTTAGTTCATATGTTATTGTGTTCTTATTTTGCAATATTGACAACAATAACAACATGCACACTCTGTTAAAATGGATGTAGTTAATAGGAGCTTGTGGCAGAGGAATGCTGTTCAGGTTTGGTTTTACATAACATTTGTTGCAGATGCATCCAGCTAAGGGGTGTCCAGTTCTGTTGTCTCTGTGCGAAGGAGATTTTTTTCAATTCACCCTTGGCACCCTATTTAATGGAAAGGTGCTTGTTGTGACAGGGAAATCAGTTCCTCAGCTCTGAACAATGAAGGAACAAATAAAGAACAAAACATTATTGGAATGCATCAAACATTGAATGGTATTTGATCAGGCAAACACAACATGAATTCTGGAGCTCTACTTCCATCATTTCTAGCAAGTTTTACTATTAAATTATCAGGCAGGTTCAGACTATTCACATCTCGAAACGAAGAAAGCAGCAACGGGTTCTGCTGGTAATTGCTATTCTTGGCACTTACACAAATTCAAATTCAAACACCAAAAGTTTTTTTTATATACTGTACTAATGTATCTCCAATCAGTTCCAGGTTTCTATACACTGTACTAAGTATCGCCGTACAGTTACCAGTTTCTATACACTGTACTAATATATCACCACACAGTTTGCAGTTTCTATACAGTGTACTAATATATCACCACACAGTTTGCAGTTTCTATACACTGAACTAATGTATCTCCAATCAGTTCCAGGTTTCTATACACTGTACTAATGTATAATCACATAGTTAGCAGTTTTTATATACTAATGTATCTTCAATCAGTTCCAGGTTTCTATATACTGTACAAACGTATCTCCAGACAGTTATCAGTTTCTATACACTATACTAATGTATCACCAGACAGTTAGCAGTTTCTATACACTGTACTAATGTATCACCACACAGCTAGCAGTTTTTATACACTAATTTATCTCCACATAGTTTCCAGTTTTTATACAGTGTACTAATGCATCTCCAGACAGTTATCAGTTTCTGTACACTATACTAATGTATCCACACAGTTACCAGTTTTTATACCCTGCGCGAACGTATCTCCAGTCAGTTCCAGGTTTCTATACACTGTACTAATGTATCTTCAGATAGTTTCCAGTTTTTGTACACTGTGCTAATGTATCATCAGTTACCAGTTTTTATACACTGTACTAATGTCTCAACACACAGTTTGCAGTTTTTATACACTGTATTGGTGAATCTTCAATCAGTTCCAGCTTTCTATACCTACTAATGTATCTCCACATAGTTTCCAGTTTTTATACACTGTACTAGTGTATCGCCAGTTACCAGTTTTTATACACTGTACTAGTGAATCTTCACTTAGTTGCCATTTGGCTAATTCTATTTTCAGTGTGCAACATATTTTCTTAAAATGCAAACAGCGTTGTTTTTTCATGCAGAAGGTGCAGGGGTTTATTGGTCAAATGGTTGGGTGCAGTGGTTAGCACTGCTGGCTCACACCACCAGGAACCCCAGTTCAGTTCCCAGCTTGGGTCATTGTCTGTGCAGAGTCTGCATGTCCTCCCCATGTCTACATGGATTGCTCCAATTTCATCCCACAGTCTGAAAGGTGTGCTGGATAGCTGCATTGGCCGTGCTTAATTCCCCCTGAATATACCGGAATAGGAGTATCCCTTTACTCAGTCTTTTTTTTCTGGTTTTAACTTGGGTTTTCAGCTTTTTGACTTACTCTTATCCTTTGATGCAACCTGTTTATGGTGAATGTTAGCCTGGGGATTTTAGATGCATGCTCCAGAACACATCTCCATGACATACAGATAAGCAATATCAGTGACATGCTTGAAACCTTTTCAACAGATTAAGGCATTTTCCCTGAATTTTAATTTACCCTATGACTTCCGTTCATTTTGAAATTCTCCAGCAGATGCGCTGTCATATCTCGCAGGACATTAAAGAACTGGACCAGAGCTCTGTGTGTTTCCAATTACTGTAATATTAAATCCATGCACTAAAATCGACTTTTAACTCATTGAAAACTGAAACAAAATGTATGAAATGCTTTGAATTGGTTTATCAGTTCTGGTTCCTCAAGCAATGTCTGCTGTTCGCCACAGTGCTGAAGGTTTGTTGGCATTTGCTGCATTGATATCTCTTTTGGCAGAGCGAAAAGCAGGCTGTGGGCAATCTAGAGTAATGTCTATCTGGGATGGGTGGGAGAGAAAGAGCCAAGTAAATCTGTGAAACAAAACTCGAGAGAGGAATCAGGAAGAAGAAAGCAAGGAGCATTATTTATGAGGAGCAGTGAGTCTGAGAAAGGTTCAGCCATTCTCCTGGAACTTGAGAAGAAGTCATGTTAAATTGAAATTGTGGGCCGGTGGGATTTGAGCAGCACCACCAGGAATTAGCTGAATATTAATTTGGAGGGGGCGGGGGGTGGTGGTCGTGTGCTGGGGTGTTAAAATGAAGAGGGGGAGACCTTCCCTCACAGAAAATGAGACCTGATAATAGGTTTGTAATGACTTCAATCAGGCCATTAAGGTTGGTTTATTGAAATATGAACTCCCTGATTAAGGATCCAATTGATGGGTCAATCAAGGAGTCTTTGCTGTGTACTTAACCAGGAGTGTCTGTTCTTCTGGAACCTCTGTAGATAGACTGCAAACTACAAGCACTCTGTGTACTGTAGTTAGAGTTTGTAAATAAAGGGATTTTGGTGAAGGGACTTCTGCCGCCGAAGACTTGTTACAGAACTTAACACAGGAATTTCAATAATAAAAGGCAATTTGCGTTACAACTTTAATTATTGAATGTTTTTGCACCAAGTGTGAATCTATACTTCAGTGCAACTGAAAAGTGATGTGATAGGTTTGTACGTTGCTTTGCCATTCTGATCGAAATGATGACAAATTAGGTCACATTCTGGCCCAGTCTGGACTTGTCTTTCTCAGGAAGGCTAGCATGGAACCGTTAGAGACAAGAATTGTAGCAGTTACTGTCGAGGGAGATTGTAAATGGATTCATGAAGATTTTGTCAACTTCGGGTGAAACCATAATATGTAACTTTAAAATATTTTCACTGTTACTCCAGAATGAATGAAGTAATTTTGAATTGAGGATTCCCCAATGTGAATCCATTTGCCAATTATACATAGCAATGCAAACCATTCTGTCCTCATCACTGAATTTGAGGTTCTTTTATTAAAATTGACTTAATAATTCACATTATTTGCACTAAATTCTGACTTT
Source organism: Carcharhinus amblyrhynchos (assembly GCF_965287045.1). Taxonomy (NCBI): domain Eukaryota; kingdom Metazoa; phylum Chordata; class Chondrichthyes; order Carcharhiniformes; family Carcharhinidae; genus Carcharhinus; species Carcharhinus amblyrhynchos. The sequence goes on along the minus strand of NC_137328.1, from coordinate 22,285,403 downwards.
GCAGTGTTGATTTTACACTGCTTAATTCACATTGTTGGAAATTACAAACCTTTTAAAGCAAAAAGCACACAGTATGCTCTGATCTAATTTTATCATTTAAATTGCATTTGATGAGAATTAGAAAGCACTCTTAACGGAGAGAAAAACAGCATTAGCACAAGCTGCAAGGCCCAGAACTTCCATTGGATGTTTGGGGACTGGGCATATGGGCTAAGGTGTGTCCAAATGCACTGGCTCAGGACGTATTTCCTGGGAAATTTGAACTTCTGATTGGCAATTTCCCTGATCACCAGAACCCTTCAAGAAGTCTCCAAATTTGACAGAAGGGACTTACCTGGATAGTTACCCAGGAAATATTAGACTGGTCTAACACCTAGTAACGACACACTAACACCCCCATCTACCTCAAGATCACCACTCTGACCCCCCAAGTATCTCGCTCTAAACTCCTGACTCCCACAAAGCAACCTTGATTACCTCTGTAACCCAACTCCCCCGATCTGCCTCTCAATTCAACATGACCCAACCTTACCATCATAGAATTATAGAATCATCATAGTGCAGAAGGAGGCCATTTGGCCCATCGAGCCTGCACCTACAACAACCCCACCCTGTCCCCATAACCCCACATATTTTACCAGGCTAGTCCTGTGACAATAAGGGGCGATTTAAGATAGCCGATTAGCCTAACCGGTTAACCCGCACATCTTTGGAGTGTGAGAGGAAACTGGAGTACCCGGAGGAAACCCACGCAGAGCTGCCACCCAACCCAGCTACCACTCTACTTGCTGGCCACTTATCTCACCCACCCTTTCCCTCATCCATTTACCTCATGCTCCTCACCACCTTATGCACTTACCTTAGACGCTTTACCCCCTTACCCACTCACTTACCACCCTACCCCCTTACCCACTCACTTACCACCCTACCTCCTTAATCTCTCTCTCTCTCTTGCTTTCCAAAGAAGCTTTTAAACTACTTTCTTACTGACTGCCCTAAAAAGGGGATGTGGGTTCTGCACAGATTCTGTCTCAGAGACTGCCTATGCTGACTGAGTTCTGCATGATCCTCCATTGGGAGATTGGTCAGAAAAAGGTCAGTGTGTAGTTTTTTGTCTGATTATGGCTGGACATAGGAGTTCTGCTCTGAACAGCCAGAATTAACTCAATCACACTTTTGGTGCAGGATTGTTCTAATTATTACATTTGCATGCCATTTAACTTTAGGTCAAACTCACTAACTTTCTCCGCAATGTCCCACTGGTCATCTGGACCAATGGTTAATTGGTTTATTGAAAAATCATCACGGTGTCAGGTACTGAATTGTGAAGACCATACAAATAAAATAAGTAATCATCATTCATTAGAGTAAAGTTAAAGTTTATTTATTGGTCACAAGTAGGCTAACATTAACACTGCAAAGTAGTTACTGTAAAAATTTCCTAGTTCAATTCCCAGCTTGGGTGACTGTGTGGAGTTTGCACATTCTCCCTGTGCTTGAGTGGGTTTCCTCTGGGTGCTCCGGCACCTGTTTGGATACACTAAAGGAGAATTTAGCATGGCCAATTCACTGAAACTACACATTTTTGGACTGTGGGAGGAAACAGAGCATCCGGAGGAAACACATGCAAGCACAGGGAGAACATGCAAACTCCACACAGTCACCCAAGCCAGGAATTCAACCTGGATCCCTGGCACTGAGACAGCAGTGCTAACCCCTATGCCACCATGCCACCCAATAGCATGGTTATAAAGAATCATTAAAATAAAAATAAAGTATAAATAATAAAAGGATTGCATAATTAGAATCATTTCAGTATACAAATAGTTATGCTTTGCAAATTGCAGATCCCCTTAAGTTACAGAATAGAAATTCCAAAGATGTGCGAGTTAGGTAGATTGGCCATGCTAAATCGCGCCTTTGTGTCAGGGGGCTAGCAAGTGTAAGTGCATGGGGTTATAGGGATAGGGCCTGGATGGGATTATGGTCAGTGGGTCAAATGGCCACCTCCTGCACTGTAGGATTTTATGAAATAAAAAATCAACTTTACTTTGTATTTTATATTAAAGTCCACAGATCATGTGGTGTCTGATTTTATTAAATCCTCAATAATTTACATGTTATTTATGAGTTTTATAAAGTAAGGAACTGGGTGTCTCACAGTCTATTCATTCTATCTGTTATTTGCAGAATGATGATCCTTTTTCTCTGTTAAATCCATCACAAATTCACTTTTGTGTTATTGTGGCAAGAGACAGGGGCAATGGAAGGTGGCATTTATACTTGGGTCAAATATAGATCAGGCCTGCACCCTGCAGTGACTGGACAACTAATTCCCGATGTTCCGCAGTGTTGAAATAAATTGATTGATTGAGACAGCAGGGATGAAGAGAGAATGAATCATATTATTGGCCCTTGGAGTATTGTATCCCAGCTGCAACCTGTGCTACCTTGAAGCATAGCTTTCCACTGGGATTGAAACTGGTTGTAAGGCAGAGCATGAGATTAATCCATCGAATTTCCCACTGATTTACCTAAACATATTATATTGAGGCCTTTGGATTTCACTTAGTATTTCCTTATAGCAACATGATACACATTAAGACTGTAATACTGTGAGAGAATCAAGCTTGTATTCTTCCACCCTACATGCTAATTTTACGTATTAGAGCTCAGTTAGTCCTATCTATTTGCAAATACAGAGCTATGCCAGGTTTCTGTTCAACAAAGTTTCTCATAGGGTCACAGTCCTCCTTTTTGGTATCCTTGTGGGACAGGCTGTTTATCAATAAACAATACAGAGAATCCTTATGTGAAATATGGGCGAATGGGATGCTGGCCTTCATAGCGAGGGGGATTGAATATAAAAGTAGGGAGGTCTTGCTGCAGCTGTATAGGGCATTGGTGAGGCCGCAGCTGGAGTACTGTGCGCAGTTTTGGTCACCGCACTTACGCAAGGATATTTTGGCCTTGGAGGGAGTGCAGAGGAGGTTTACTAGGCTGATACCGGAGTTGAGGGGGTTGAACTATGAGGAGAGGCTGAATAACCTAGGCTTGTACTCGTTAGAGTTTAGAAGAATGAGGGGAGATCTCATTGAGACATATAAGATGATGAATGGGATGGATAGGATAGAGGTGGAGAGACTCTTCCCACTCAGAAAGGACAGTAGGACTAGGGGGCACAGCCTCAAGATAAAGGGGGGGCGGTTTAGAACGGAGTTGAGGAGGAACTTCTTCACTCAAAGGGTGGTGAATCTCTGGAATTCTCTGCCCGTTGAGGTGGTGGAGGCTGCCTTGCTAAATATTTTTAAGACGCGGGTTGGTGGGTTTTTGATAAGCGAGGGGATTAAGGGTTATGGGGAGAGGGCGGGAATGTGGAACTGAGCCACAACAGATCAGCCATGATCTTATTGAATGGCGGGGCAGACTCGAAGGGCTAGATGGCCTACTCCTGCTCCTATTTCTTATGTTCTTATGAAATATGGCAATAATTGTGTGTGTGTGTGTGTGTGTATACGTTAAAACGGTCAGGAATGCACATTACGCCAATGTAAATAGGACTGAACTGCCACATAAAAAATGAATCTTTGTACTCTATCAAAACCTGATTTAATGAAAATACATTCTGTCTGCACTGTCAACAACTTGATAAAATCCTTTAATCTATGCCATGCAATAAAATAAGAAACAAAAATTAGAGAACAAGTTGGAGCTTCTCCTTCACCCTTGTCAAATAAAATTTTGTAACTACACGAAATAACTTATGACAAGGTTCCACCGCTGGAAAAACATTCTGATGACAGTGGCAGTGGGGTAAGGAGAAGAGGGCATCCCCTTCAGAAGTCCCCTTCTGCCATTGGATGCCCCCCTCCTCCCACAGCACCTCAGGACCTCCCTCCCCTTTCGTGAGACCATAAATCCACCTCCAACACCACCCCCCCACAACAGCATCTAATTTTTAGTTTATTTCATACCTTAATCTCTCCACTTCATTCAAACACAGACCTGCTACCAAAAGGTAAGATCTTTCCATGGCAGTACGATCTTCTTATGAGTGTTTTAATCACTCTTTCCAGAGCATCTCTTTCCAAACTGTCACAAAAATCCACTCCTGTTAGCAAGATAAACTGATCTTGGCAGAGGCACACCACTGACTTTACGAGCTCTTTTTAGTACTGATTAGCTCTGGGGCTTGAGTTTGGTGAGTCCCCATCAATAGAAATAAAAATAGAAAAGATTAATAGCAGTGACCCTACAGCATTAATTTTCATAATGAATTTGTACAATCTGAAAGCAACAAGGAAAATAAATCACACTCATTTGTTTCCCCTCAAGACTTTGCAGAGGTTTGTCTAAAACTGCTACTTTTTAAACAGAAATTCAATTACTGTCAAGGCTAGTAATAACTGTGTGAGCATATTTTGAAGCATTCAAAGTAGGCGATAGACCAAGTTGCTAACTGGTCATTATTTGATTTGATTTCATTTCATTGCAGGCTACAGTGAAAAATATTGTTTATTGCATGCTATGCAGTCAAAGCATACTATTCACAGAATACACAGGGGAGAAGGAAAGGAGAGGGTGCAGAATGTAATGTTACAATTATAGTCAGGGTGTAGAGAGAGGTCAACTTAATATGAGGTAGGTCCATTCAAAAGTCTGATGGCAGCAGGGAAGAAGCTGTCCTTCAGCCGGTTGGTATGAGTCCTCAGACTTTTGTATCATTTTTTCGATGCAATAGGTGGAAGAGAGTATATCCAGCAACAGTTTTAAAAAATGCATTGTGTTATCTTTCAGTTTTTACATCACCAATTCCTAAACAGAACTACTGGTGGTGTCCTAAATGCGAAGTCTGAGTCTGTATTTAAAATGATGATCATTATTTATGTTACACATTCTGTGTAACAAAACCCTCATATAACTTGTTACCTCAGCTTTAAACTAAAATGAATATGATGAAAGATGAATCAAAGATTTTAATGTATGCATTTATATTACCATAAAATGTAACAACATTTGGAAACAAGTACTTATGCAATGAGGCTAGTCATTTGGGTTGAAGTACGAAGGCATTGTAAGAAATTCTATTTTGCCATTATAGAAGATGAATTGTGCACAAATTTACCAAACTCAGATGGTTTCAGAATTTCTGTTGATGCAGTCCTGCTTTATCAATAAGCCTGAAACAAAAGAAAATTATGTCACAAACATAATTTCAAAATATGCACTTAAAAAAAAAAACCCTTTCCTTGAAACAAGCTTGCTGATATATCTGAATGAAGCAACCACATGCTGGCAGTTAGCGATATCAATGAGCAATGATGTCAGCAGCTCAAAAGAGATAACAATGAAATATTCAAACTCAAATGATAGATTTTTGCCTTTAATACCTGACTGTGTAGCATCACCTACAGGCAGTGCGGAAGAGAATTCCTGCAGAACGTTTGAATCTTCTCAAGAAAACCACCTTGCGCTGGTTTGAGTTTTCTCCTGCTTCAGAACAAGTCTCCAGTTCAGCATAAAATCTCCTTTTCAAAATGTTTGATAATCAACTGGAAATTTGCAGAGATCTGTCAGCCAGCAGTATATTAGCTCCAATGAAGTGGAATCTATATGGGTAGAGCTGAGAAACATCAAGGGGCAACAAATATTAGTGGGAGGTGTATATACACCCCCAAAATGTAGTGTGTAATATTGAGAATGGCATTAACCAGGAAATTAGACAGGCATGTGATAAAGGATCATCTGTAATTGTGGGTGTGTTTAATCTGCATTTCAAATCAAATTAGTCACAATACCATAATACCATAGAAGAAGAATTTCTGGAGTTAATACACAATTGTTTTCTGGACAATACATGAGGAAACAACAGAGAACAGGCTATCCTGGACTGGGTGTTGTCAAATGAGAAAGGAATAATTGGCAATCTAATTGTGCAAGACCCCTTTGGGTTAATGAGATGGAGAGTGGCCTAGTTGACTGAGACAAGGCTCCTGAATCTTAATAAAGGAGACTACGATGGGATTATGATCATATATATGATGGTTTAGGAAATATTACTGAAAGGGATAATGGTGGATAGGCAGTGGCAAACATTCAAAGAGTGCTTGGATGAACCGCAACAATTATTTACAAAAGTGAAATGGGAAAGATGGTCAAACCATTGCTTAAAGTGAAATTAGAAATAGTATTAGATCCAAGGAAATGGAATACAAATTGGCTTGAAAGAAACAACAGACCTGAGGATTGAGAGCAGTTTAGAATTCAGCAAAGAAGGACCAAGGGATTGATTAAGAAGGGGAAAATAGAGTACGAGAGTAAGCTTGCGAGGAACGTGAAAACTGACTGTAAAGTTTCTGTAGGTATATGAAGAGAAAGTAATTGATGAAGACAAATTACAGTCAGAAACAACATTCCCTTACAGTCAGAAACCGAGGAATTTATAATGGGAAATTGTTGACCAACTAAATACCTACTTTGATTCTGTCTTCACAAAGAGGACACAAATAATGTTGGGGAACACAGTAGTGAGAGGAACAGAAGGAAATCAGGATTAGTGGAGAAATGGTGCTAGGGAAATTAATGGGATTGAAGGCCAATAAATCCCCAGGGCCTGATAATCTACATCCCAGAATACTTAAGGAAGAGGCCCTAGAAATAGTGAATATATTGGTAATCTCTTTCCATATATTGTTAATTCTTTCCAAGAATTTGTAGTCTCTGGAACACAGCCAACAAATTAGAAGGTAGCTCATGTAACTCCACTATTTAAAAAGGAATATGGAGAGAAAACAGGGAATTATAGACTAGTCCATTACGAAAGATGTTATAGCAAAGGACTTGGTAAACAGTGGTAGAATCAGACCGAGTAAGTATGGATTAATGAAAGAGAATTCATGCTTGACAAATCTCCTGGAATTTTTTAACTAGTATAGTTGCTGAGGGGAAGTCATTGGATGCGGTTTACCTGGAATTTCAGAAGGCTTTCAACAAAGTCCCAAAGAAAAGATTAGCGTGTAAAATTAAAGCACATAGTATTGGGAGTAGTGTACTGAGACGGATAGAAAACTGATTGGCAGAGAGGAAACAAAGAGTAGGAATTAATGATCTTTTTCAGAATGGTAGGCGGTGACTAGTTGGGAACCGCAGGGATCAGTGCTAGGACCCCAACTATTCACAATATATATTAACAATTTAGATGAGACAAATAAATGTAATATTTCCAACTTGGCTGATGACACAAAGTTGTATGGGAGGGTGAGCTGTGAGGAGGATGCAGAGATGCTCCAGTGTGATTTGGACAAGCTGAGTGAGTAGATAAATGCATTGCAGATGCAGTACAGTATAGATAAATGTGAGGTCATCCACATAGGTATCAAAAAGGAAGACAGATTATTATCTGAATGACTATAAATTAAGAGAGGGTAGGGTGCAATGAGACCTGGGTCTCCTTATACACCAGTTGCTGAAGGTAAGGATACTGGTGCAGAAGGAGGTTCAGAAGGCAAACTGCATGTTGGACTTCATTGCAAGAGAATTCGAGTAGAGGATCAACGATGTCTTGTTGCAGTTATAGAAGGCCTTGGTGAGGCCACACCAATATTGTGTACAGTGTTGGTCTCCTTATCTGAGGAAGGATGTTCTTGCTATACACTGCAGAGAAGGTTTACCAGATTGATTCCTGGGATGGCAGGACTGACATATGAGGAGAGATAGAGTCGATTAGGATTATGTTTGCTGGAGTTTAGAAGTAAGTAAAGTAGTCACCATAATCCCAGAGGACTATAGGTTGCTCTGCCCTTTGAGAGGGCGAGCTGGCTAGTGGTGATTTACTTGAGAATCACCACACTTCAGACAAGTCACAAGGTTGAGAATGCAAGCCTTCATGAAGAATGAGGGGATCTTATAGAAAGCTATAAAATTATAGATGAAATAGACAGGGTAAATGCAAGAAAGGATGTTCCCGATGGTGAGGGTGTCCAGAACCAGGGGTCATAGTCTGAGGATATGGGGCAGGACTGAGATGAAGAGAAATTTCTTCTCCCAGAGAAATCTCTTCTCCTCGAATCCTCTTGCAATGAAGGCCAACATACCATTTGCCTTCTGAACCTCCTTCTGCACCAGTATCCTTACCTTCAGCAAGTGGTGTATAAGGAGACCCAGGTCTCATTGCACCCTACCCTCTCTTAATTTATAGTCATTCAGACAATAATCTGTCTTCCTTTTTGATACCGACGTGGATGACCTCACCAGAGAGTAGTCAGCCTGTAAAATTTGCTACCACACAAAGGAGTTGAGACCAAAACATTGTATGTTTTCAAGAAGTAGTTAGGTATAGCACTTGTGGCAAAGGGGAACAAAGGGTCTGGGGGGAAGGCAGGATTAGGCTATTGAGTTAGGTGATCAACCATGGTCATAAATGATGGAGCAGTCTTGAAGGGCCATGAAGCCGACTCCTATTTTTTATGTTTCTGTAATTCCAATGTGTCAGCTACAGATCACCCTCCTCAGAGACTGTAGGTGAAATATAAAGCAGCCTTGGTCTGTCAGCAAAGCATGGATGTGTAATACAAAGCTAGTGAGGATCAAGGTCAAGACATGTTGTCATGTCCTTCAAGAAGTACTTCCTTCAGGTTTTGTGATCTTTGAGCTTGGAAATGGAACGTACATGATTTTCAATCAGTTAATGTCAGCATCAGTTACCCCCTGGTCAGAACAAAAGCAAAACGAATCTCCTTTTGATTTTTTGTTAAGAATGTCTCTCCTCACAAGCATCGTCAGATGTTCTCCAGTGTCTGACCTAAGCCATCCTTTGGTTTCTCTAAGTGAGAACTAGAGGTGACTTTGTGCTCTCCGTTTCTGCCACTGTAAAGTGAGAACGTGACTGCTCAAAGATATTTTATCTAGGATGCTTGTAAACATTAAAGACAAGAGGACATTTTCTTCTGTTTATGCTTTGCTAAAATGCAATCTACATTTTAGCGGCAAATGGCAGAGTAAAACCTTACCACCCTAGCCCCTTAAAATAATTATTTTGGCTTTTTTTTGTCTTTTCCTTCTATAGTTATAGTTACAGTCGGTGATGCACACAGAAGAACCTCTGAAAATATGTCCTCATTCATGCAAAATGATGCACATGGGCTAATTATCTGAGGCAACTGTGGCACAACTGCCAAAAATTCATTTCAGGATTTTAATTGGAGTCTTGTTTCCTGAAGAGTGCTCTCAGGGTATGAGCCCCATTGAGACACAACTTATGTTTATCAGAGTAGCTGACGATGATGAGAAAATCTGATTATAGAGGGGAAATTGTGGGATTTGGATTGGTGCCCACAATTCCCCACATGAGTTCCTGATCTTAGTCTTGTCTGTTTGAACGTTACCATTGGGCGGCCTCATGTATGATGTGCCTCCAAATCCCTCTCCTGGCTGCCTGCCCGATCAATCCATGATCTAACATGGGGGCAATTTTGACCTAATCCACCCATCAGGATATTGACATAACCAGGTCAGCTGTCTTCAAAGTAAAATGAGATGGGGTGTAAAAGGCTGGTCTGATCATGTTAATTTTCTGCCAAATAAGTTGGATTCAAATTACCCTCCACAACCTCCAGCTCTTGGGGTGTAATTTTAAACCCAGTGGATAACTGATAGGGTTCAATGATGCTCCTGTCTTACACATCTCTCAATTTTAATTTTTGTTTAAGTCAACGGAAAGGAAATCTGGAGTGGTGCAAGGTGGGAGTTCAATCCTGTTCTTTCAGCTTCCAGATAGGTGGGATAAAATGGCACCTCTGGTTTCTCAATGATAAACAAATCCAAGGTAGACCATTCAAAGGCAGAGATAAACTTCCCTAGAGAGAGGGAAGGAAGGAAACTGAAAAGGAGAGCTAAGTTCCTCCTTCTTCGTGGCTTGTTTATAGTGTGATTTGTGGTTGTCAGGACTGTGGCCTTTTAACCCATCTCTCAGCAAGTGTGTGGAACATATGTTAATATCTTGGAATTTTTTTTAGAACAACATTAGAATAAAACCATGCTGGCTTTTGGTGGTAAGACATATGATCTTATTTGCAAGTTACTTCAAGCAGTCTTGTAATATTAAGATCCAATGATAAATGCTCCCTTCACTTTTGCAGTGTGAACCTCATTGATGCAGGAAATCCTGCAAGCTGTGTTAAGTAGGATGCCAGATGCAACGTAAAATACATTTTGGGGTTTAATTTCACATGACCATGTATGCCCCGCTATCTTTTGCTCCACATAATAATTGATGTTTCTGGGTTGTCTTCAATTTTTGTACGTTTTTTTGTCATACTTTGCTTCATTATTTTCGGTTGCAGCTGTCATGGAAATCACACCACATAAATGGATGATGATTTGTGTTTCTTTGGGGAGCCCAAACGTTTTTCATAATTGAAATAAAGAGGGGTTTTGTGCGGAACCAACAGATGCAAGTGCAATGACACCTGAGGTGTTTTGGCCACGTTTGTTACTACTCCAGAATCCATGTTTATAAGTCTCTCCATAGATACTTGGACTTGTCAGAGGACATCTGTCTTTGCCGCCTCTACTTCACAAGGCAGGCTGTCGCAAAGTTTGCCATCTGCTGCACAACATCCTGCAGACAATAACTTGATCATGTACAGCTCTTCTGGTAGAAGTAAAGGGTAACACCGCATGAAGCTTTTGTGTCGGTGGATCCTTCTAAGCCACACCAGGAGACACCTGCCACATCAGGCAAACTGCACACCAATATCAGTGAAGTACTAAGCAGCACTCTTATTTGTGCTATAAGAAGGAGAGGACACACTGGTTTCATTGGATGGCAGGGTTAGGTTTAGTGCAAAGTCTTGTACATGGTGGCAGTGTTCCCACCAAGCTGTGTGACTTTGCAGCAGCCTGGAAGGTACCAGGCAAGCCTTGATCAATATGTGGTCACCATTAGAAAAACTGACCATACACAACTAATTTTTAAAGGGATGATTGTAAAGTACCAACTTCAAAGGTTATATCAGGGATTCATATTACCCTGAACAGAAACAATTTGCATTCAATTAATATTCAGGTTTTATCTGCTCACCAAAAAATGATTGTAGAATGCAGAAGGAGGCCATTCACACATTGAGCCTGCGCAGATGGCAATCCCACCCAATCCCTAACCCCATAAATTTACCCTGTTAATCCCCTGATTAAGGGGCAATTTAGCACAGCCAATCCACCTAACCCACACACATTTTGGAGTGTGGGAGGAAACCTGGGCACCCAGAGGAAATGCATACTGACCCATACTGGAGAATATGCAAACTCCACACAGACAGCCGCCCAAGGCTGGAATTGAACCTGGGTCCCTGGTGCTGTGAGGCGGCAGTGTTAACCACAGTGCATGTCCTTGTCTATTATTCAGAGGGCAGCTATATTGCCTTGATTGTGCAGCATGTGAAGAAGTATAGCATAGGTGGTTATCAAAAGAATATGGCATCCTCTGAATCAGCTGAATTCTCTCCTAGCATCTTGGCTTCAACAACAACAACAACAACAACTTGCATTTGTAGAGCACCTTCGATGTCTCTTTGCTGCTTCTTCATTGGCATCCTTCTTCTTTCACAGCACCTTCAGGTTACAGCATCAAAAGGGAAGGTTGCTGCTTACATGTTTCTACTTTGTCAATTGGTTCACTTTTTTGGTGTCATCACAACTTTTACTTTCTGGGGCATATTGCAGCCCTTTGAGAACTGCCACCTTATTGTACTTTGTGTTCTCCAGTCAAGCCTGCTCCTGTTCTGTCGCTCTAATCAAAATGTGGGAAGGGATTCCCATTGCAAAAGACAGAAGAGGCTTCCAAGTCTGTGACATGGGCACAGTCATTTGTACCTGACTTGCAAATTCAGAGTTTCCAGAAGAGGCCTACCCTTTGGCTCCATGAAGAAAGATGACTGAAAATAATTTCACAAAATTAGTCCTTTTAGAAGCCTTTTGTATTAGCACTGATCTTTTAGGGAAAAAAACTAATCTTCAGGTTGTGGCGTCACTGACATTTATCATCCAACCCTCGCTGCTTTTGAGAAGGTGATGATTCTTCAAAATGGCACCAATTTGATACAGTTGAGTCATTTTAGAAGGTAGGGTTAAGTCAATCTGGTTGATGTAGAACAAATAAGTCAGGACAGTAGGTTCGTCTTGCTACAACTGTATGGGGCATTGATAAGGTCACACTTTGAGTATGGTGTACAGTTTTGGCCTCCATATTTAAGCAAGGATATACTTGCTTTAGACCCAGTTCACAGCATGTTTGTTCAGCTGGTTCCTTGGATTGTCTTATAAGGAAAGGTTGAACAAGTTGGGCTGATACTCATTGGAGTTTAGAAGAATGGGAGATAGCCATTTTGATATATAAAAGATTCTGAGAAGCCTTGACAGGATAGGCGCCGAGAAGATGTTATCACTCATGGGGGAGCTTTGACTTTGGGGACATAGCAGGATTTTCCAGCTGTTCTTGTTTTGCAGAATCTTCTAGTCCTGCCAAAAGCGACCCCTCCATCTGCGTCGTAGCTATCGGTGGGAATGGAAGATCCTGCTAGTGGCTAATCGTAAGCTACTTCCATCGATGGGAAGCATGCCATGGATGGGCCAGAAAATCCTGTCCACAGTTTCTAATTAAATGGTCTCCCGTTGAAGACAGCGATGAGAAAGAATTTCTTCTCAGAGACTTAATCTTTGGAATTCTGTACCTCAGAAATCAATGGAGGTTGAGACATTGAGAATACTGAATTAGACAGATTCTTGATCTACGAGGGAATCGCGGGTTATGATTTCCACACAGGAAAGTGGAGCTAAGGCCACAATCAGATCAACCATGGATGATGGAGCAGGCCTGAGGGACCAAAAGGTCTACGCCTGCTTCTATTTTGTATGTTTTTTTTACTTCATTCATGAGATGTCAGCTTCACTAAATAAAGCAGCATTCATTGCCCTATTTGTTCGCAACAAGGTGGGGATGATCTGCCTTCTTGAACTGCTGGAGTCCACAAGGTATCGGTACATCTGTTATGAAGGGAGTTCCAGGATTTTGACCTAGTGACAGTGAAGGGGTGACACGTTGGCATAGTGGTTGCCTCACAGCGCCAGAGACCTGAGTTCAATTCCCAGCTTGGGTCACTGTGCAGAGTCTGCACTTTCTCCCCATGTCTGCATGTTGCCTCCAGGTGCTCTCGTAGCCACAATATTTATATGGCTAGTCCAGTTGAGTTTATGGTCAATGTTATGTTGCTATGAAGGATATAGCAATGGAACTTGCAGTGGTCAAATTTGAACTCAAAAACTTGTGAGATTTTTGGATTACTGGTTCAATAATTTTGCCTCCAAAATGAACGAAACATTCTGCTCTTTAATTTTTGATTGCAAGTTCGAACAGTTTGCTGGTCCCAATCCGGTTCTGACTGTCAGGGTGCCTGCTTTCAATATCTTCCAGGAGTTAAGCAGTTAAGAGCATATCTCTTGGTTCCCAACCAGTTGAGTTTGCCGAGTTGTCAACTTGAGATTGATGTTTTGAGGGGAAATGCAAAGCCATCTCCATCTTGAAACATGCTCTGAAGATGTGAGAGTGCAATTTAAAAAAAAAAACAATGTCAGAGCTGCTAAGCCACTCCTGTGGCTTGACCCTCAGTTTGAATGTCCTGGTGGCATCCACGATCAATGTACATGGCCCACTGCCAGGCAAGTATACTCTGCTGGTGTTAACCCAGCTACATGAAGATTGCCTGGAGGCAGGAACATGTTGGACGCTGACCCAACCTGCATTTCTCTGAAAATCTTCCCAGTCCCATCTTGAAGCCTGCCCATGACGCCCAGAAATTGGGTTGAAGCAGGCAGGAAAAATACAAAGCGAGTAGCTGTGAAAAATAAATTTGAGACATGTTTTGCTTTAAGTAACATATGTGCTAGTTAACTAAATATATCTGAAGAATGCTTATTAATGAGACACATTATAAAGGCCAAGCTTTTGATTGATTATTACAAATGGACATTGTGAGTGGAATTTCCGCACCTCCGGGATGGGCTTCAGTGCAAGGCTGGGTGAAATTTTCAGAGGAATAGATGTTCAGCCTGATAGAGACAAAATTCTGCAGATGCTGGAATCTGAAACAAAAACAGAACCTGCTGGAAAATCTCAGCAGGTCTGACAGCCTTTGAGTGATCTTCCTGGAGTGGGTTAGCACTGGCAGGTGCTAGCCCCTGGCAGTGGTACATAGCTAATGAAATAAAAACAGAAAGTGCTGCAAATACTCCACAAGTCTGGTGGCATCAATAAAGAAAAAGTAAACATTTCTCTCCCTACACAGATGCTGCCTGACCGCCCTGAGTATTTGACAGCGTTTCCCATCTGCAGTATTCTGCGTTTGTGTTACTGCAGAACAAAAGAACTCCTTTTCTGGCTAATTGGGTCTGCTGCAGGATCCTCTGGTCGTGGAATGAACCAATGCTGTGGGCCAAGCCCCACCTTACTTGTGGCTTACCTGGGGTGCCCGTGAGACTTACTGATTTAATCTCTTCACATGGGAACTGCTGCTGTTAGTGGGCTGCACAGAGGGGTAACTTAGCAGAATTGAATTCTATCCTCTTAAGAGAGTGCCTCAACGTGGAGATGCCCCCTTTGTCCCCTCTCCCACAATGGCAGCTCATATCTTGATTGGGCCTGTAGCATAGGGACCCGCCCGCCCGCTACACTTAATTGGATGATAAACTCAAAGGCATTCTCTTAATTGGCCGCCTCGGGAAGATCTTGCAGGCACCTCAACTATGAGAGTAGAATCAGGAGCCAGAAATTGTCCCAACACATGCTCTTATTCTAAGAGAAAGTTTGACTCTATATTTGTCTTTTTGATTCTGTGTTCCTGGGTCTCTAGAAAATTATTAAAAATAGATTTTCAGAACAAGGTTGCACTAAAATAATTGTTGTTAAAAAAAGTCATTAGAATGCAAAAAAAAATCGCAGATGTGTTTCTGAATCTAGCCCCTGGACTTGATAGATTGCCAACTGAAATCTGGAGTCTCCTGCTTAATTACTTGTATACATTTTCAAGGACTGTGAGCAATTTTCACTCCGAGGCACAGATCAGGATGTTACAGTGTTACCCTTTGCTACCTACTGCCAGCACCTTATAAAAATGAGTTGCTGGTGGTGTTTGTATCAATCGTATCTACAGTGATCGCTGGCTTTTTATTACTAATTATGTTTAAATTATTTGATAGTGGGGGCCAGTTAGCTAGATGGCTAGCATGAGTTTCAGAATAATACCAATGGCGTGGATTCAATTTGTATTTGGTCCAAGGTAGACTTATGACCTGCCTCCTCACCCTGCACCTGAGAATGGAAGGCACTGACAAAGTATGACTGATTAAAAACAACCAAAAAAAAAGCCGAGTCTAAAGCAACAAGAGACAATGAGCCAAACACCTGCCTTTGGACTGAGCACACAAACCATATTTAATAGTGCTGCATTGTGTTGGGCTGCTTTGCACTCTTGAGTTAAGAATAGTTTACAAAGGTCCAAAGATGTGCAGGTTAGGTCAATTTGCCAGGGTAAATTGCCCCTTAGTGTCAAGGGATTGGCAGGGTAAATCTGTGGCGTTACAGAGATGGGGTCTGGGTGGGATTGTTGTTGATGTAGATTCAATGAGCCAAATGGCTTTCTTCTGCACTGTGGGGATACTATGTTTCTATGAAATCTAAACTCTGTGAACTTACTAGCAAAATCTCATGAGTCATAGTCATAGGGATATACAGCACAGAAACAGGCCTTTTGGCCCAACTATACCAACCATGTTTCCTAAACCCGACTAGTGCCATTTGTCTGTGTTTGGCCCATATCTCTCTAAACCTTTCCTATGCATGTACCTGTCCAAATGACTTTTAAATGCTGTAATTGCACCCACCTCGATACTCTTCTGGCAGCTGAGTTTCTCAGTTTATAGCAGGGATGTTGGTTGGGTGGGATTGGGGTTATCAGAAGGTCCATGTATTTCATCATCTGGATATCTTTCTCAGTTCTCCTGTAATTCCAATAGATTTTATTAGATGCTCTATATTAGATAAATATGAGGCACTGAGCCAAGCTGTCCAGTTATCAGTACTGGAAACCATTAAATAACCAGTTACGTTGTAGTGTTAGATTGTTTCACTCATATCTCAGTCTAGCAGTTCTTTTTATTTATGGCTTGTGTAGAGAAATGCATTGCCCTTACATTTTACACAATGTGGAAGAAGGACCAGAAGATAGATTTAGGATAGCTAGTTGGTAGAAATAGAACATAGAACATAGAACATAGAACATTACAGCGCAGAACAGGCCCTTCGGCCCACGATGTTGCGCCGACCAGTTACAAAAACAATGACCCACTAGCCTATACCAATCCCTTATCGTCCATAAACCTATCCAGAGATCTCTTAAACGCCCCCAAACTAGACGCATCTACAACTGCAGCAGGCAGGGCATTCCAATCCCTCACCACCCGCTGGGTAAAGAACCTACCCCTGACTTCCGTCCTGTAGCTACCCCCCCTTAATTTAAAGTCATGCCCCCTCGTGCTAGCTTTCTCCATCCGAGGAAAAAGGCTATCACTATCCACCCTATCTAAACCCCTAATCATCTTATATGTTTCAATAAGATCCCCTCTTAGCCGCCTTCTTCCCAACGAAAACAACCCTAGATCCCTCAGTCTCTCCTCATAGGACCTCCCCACCATACCAGGCAACATCCTAGTAAACCTCCTCTGCACCCTCTCCAACGCCTCCACATCCTTCTTGTAATGCGGGGACCAGAACTGCACACAGTACTCCAAGTGCGGCCGCACTAGAGTAGTGTACAGTTGCAACATTACACTGCGACTCCTAAATTCAATCCCCCTACCAATAAACGCCAAGACACCGTACGCCTTCTTGACAACCTTATCTACTTGATTCCCAACTTTCAGGGATCTATGTACACACACACCTAGATCCCTCTGTTCATCCACACTATTCAAAGTCCTCCCGTTAGCCCTATACTCGACACATCTGTTGCTCCTACCAAAGTGAATTACCTCACACTTCTCCGCATTAAATTCCATCCGCCACCTCTCGGCCCAGCTCTGCAACCTATCTAAGTCTCCCTGCAGACTATGACACCCTTCCTCACAATCTACCACACCTCCAACTTTGGTGTCATCAGCAAATTTACTAATCCACCCAACTATACCCTCATCCAGATCATTAATAAAAATTACAAACAACAGTGGCCCCAAAACAGATCCCTGAGGCACACCACTCGTAACTGCACTCCATGATGAATATTTACCATCCACCACCACCCTCTGTCTCCTATCTGATAGCCAATTCCTGATCCAACTTCCTAGATTACCCACAATCCCATACATCTGCATTTTCTGCAGAAGCCTACCATGGTGAACCTTATCGAACGCCTTACTAAAATCCATGTATACCACGTCAACTGCCTTACCCCCATCCACCTCTTTGGTCACCTTCTCAAAAAACTCAATAAGGTTAGTAAGGCACGACCTACCTGCTACAAAACCATGCTGACTATTTCTAATCAATTCATTACACTCTAAATAACTATAAATCCTATCCCTAATAATTTTTTCTAAAACCTTGCCCACAACAGAAGTAAGACTCACCGGTCTATAATTCCCGGCAAAGTCTCTGTTCCCCTTCTTAAACAATGGGACAACATTCGCTATCCTCCAATCCTCCGGGACTACACCAGAGACCAATGACGACCTGAAGATCTGAGCCAGAGGCTCTGCAATCACCTCTCTAGCCTCCCAGAGAATCCTAGGGTAGATCCCATCCGGACCAGGGGACTTATCTATTTTCAGCCCCTCAAGAATTTCCAGCACATCCTCTTTATCAACCGTAATACTTTCTATTTTACACCCCTGCGACCCAATGTCCTCCTCAGCTATATTCATGTCCCCCTGCGTGAACACCGAAGAGAAATATTGGTTCAATACTTCTCCAATCTCCTCCGGTTCCACACACAACTTCCCCTTGCTGTCTGTAACTGGCCCTAATCTTGCCCTGACCAACCTTCTGTTCTTGACATACTTATAGAACGCCTTAGGATTCTCCTTAATCCTATCAGCCAAAGTCTTCTCATGTCCTCTTTTAGCCCTTCTCAACTCACTCTTCAACTCCCTCCTAGCCAATCTAAAGCTTTCTAGTGCACTATCTGAGCCCTCCAATCTCATCCGAACATAAGCCTCCTTTTTCTTTTTAACCATCGACTCAACTCTTTTAGTGCACCACGGTTCCCTAGATCTACCAAATCCACCATGCCTGACAGGGACATACCTATCAAGGACTCGCAGTAGCTGCTCCTTGAAAAAATTCCACATTTCAGATGTTCCCAGTCCCTGCAATCCCCTAATCCAATCCATGCTTCCTAATTCACTCCTGATAGCCTCATAATCGCCCTTACCCCAGCTAAAATTGCTGACCCGAGGTTCACGCCTATCTCTTCCCATCACTAAGGTGAACGTAACCGAATTGTGGTCACTATCACCAAAATGCACACCAACTTCCAAGTCTAGCACCTGGTCTGGCTCATTTCCCAGCACCAAATCCAATATAGCCTCACCTCTAGTTGGCCTGTCTACATACTGAGACAAAAAACCTTCCTGCACGCTTTGTACAAACACTGACCCCTCTAGCGAGCTAGAACTATAGCAACTCCAATCAATATTCGTAAAGTTAAAGTCCCCCATAACAATTACCCTATTACTTTCACTCCTAACCAGGATTGTCTCCGCAATCCTTTCCTCAACCTCTCTAGAACTTTTAGGAGGCCTATAAAAGACTCCCAACAGGGTGACCTCTCCTCTCCTATTTCTAATCTCCGCCCATACTACCTCAACTGACAAGTCCTCATCAAACTTTCTCTCCGACACTGTGATACAGTCCTTGACTAGCAATGCTACCCCACCCCCCCTTCTACCTTCTTCTCTACTCCGACTAAAGCATTTGTACCCCGGAACCTGCAACATCCATTCCTGACCCTGCTCTATCCAAGTCTCAGAAATGGCCACAACATCAAAGTCCCAGGTACTGATCCACGCTGCAAGTTCATCCACTTTATTGCGAATACTCCTCGCATTAAAGTACACGCATTTCAAACCCTGCTCCGCCCCACCCCCACTATGCCGTGCCTTGCATTCCCCAACTATGCCCCCCTCACTTTCACCCCCTTTCCTCACTATCCCTCCCCCCCTCCGAATCAGTTTAAACCTTCCTGCATCGCTTTTGCAAATTTACCCCCCAGGATATTGATTCCCCTCTGGTTCAGGTGTAGACCATCCCTCTTATAGAGGTCCCACCTTCCCCAGAATGAGCCCCAATTGCTCAAGTACCTGAACCCCTCCCTCCTGCACCATCCCCTCAGCCACGAGTTCAAACTTTCCCTCTCCCTATTCCTCTCTAATCTATCCCGTGGCACAGGCAAGAGTCCAGATATAACTACCCTTTCTGACTTCGCCTTGAGTTTCCATCCCAACTCCATAAATCTTTGCTTAATATCCCCTTCCCTTAATCTCCCTATGTCATGTGTCCCCACATGAACTATAACTTGGGGTTGATCTCCCTCTCCCCTAAGAGTCCTGAATACTCTGTCCGATACATCCTGGACCCCAGCCCCTGGTAGGCAACACACCAGCCCAGAGTCCCTACCCTTACCTCCAACTCTCCTATCCGTCCCCATAACCGTGGAGTCCCCAATCACGAGGCCCAATCTCTTACCCCTAACCACCTGAGGCTTGCCAATAGGCTCACCCCCAGAGACCTGCTCCCTTTGGCTATCCCCAGTTGATTTCTCCTCAACTGTAGCCTCCAGGACCGAGAACCTATTTTGGAGGGGAACAGCCCCAGGGGATTGTCCCCCCAACTGCTTTTTGCCCCTCTTCCTGGCAGTGACCCAAGACTTATTCCTAGGAGTGACTATCTCCTTATAACTCCTTTCTATGTCCTGCTCCACTTCCCGAATTATACGGAGCTCCTCTAATTCCCCTTCCAGCTCCTTTACACGCTCCTCCAGAAACTGCAATCTAACACACTTCCCACAAGTAAAATCACCTGAAACACTGTGGGAGTCCCTCACTACATACATCCCACAGGAGATGCAGCTTACAGCCTGAACTGCCATCCCTGAATCAATTACCAGCAGAAAAGTAAAAATATAAAAAAAAACTTCCCTCACACTTATAATTAGGTTAGAGGAGGTGGAAGGGTGGGATTCTCTACCAGTGTAGAGAATCGGGAATCCTCTCTGCACTAATTTATAGTGTTAGGGGCACGAGAAAAAAAAAACTACAACTACCGGTAAGCGTCCTAGTGACATTGTTTTCAGAGAATTTCCTATTGAAGAATTCCAAAGGTCGCTCATTTCAAAACTAATGTGGGTGGAAATACTGTCTATGTTGCTAAATGCTTTTGGTTATCACAAACCATAGGCAGACGGTAACACAGTCATTAGCACTGCTGCTTCACAGCTCCAGGGTCCTGGGTTCGATCCCCAACTTGGGTTCCTGTCTGTGTGGAGTTTGCACATTCTCCTCGTGTCTGCGTGGGTTTACTCCAGGTACTCCGGTTTCCTCCCACAGTCCAAAGATGTGCGGGTTAGATTGAGTGGCCATGCTAAAATTACCCCTTAGTGTCCTCAGATGCTTAGGTTAGAGGGATTAGCAGGTAAAATATATAGGGATATGGGGGTAGGGCCTGGGTGGGATTGTGCTCAGTGCAAACTCGAAGGACCTCTTTCTGCACTGTAGGGTTCTATGATTCTATGAAAGATGCTGTCAAACAGGTATTTAGTTGCTTAACCATATCTTTGTGATAATCTGGTGAATTGGTGTAATGACAATAATCCTTCCTTCAATGTCAATAAAATGAAGGAGATAGTCATTGGGTTCAGGGAGCGGAGTGGAGGGCATGCCCCTCTCTACATCAATGTGGATGAAGTGGAAATGGTCAGGAATTTCAGGTTTCTTGTGTCCAGATCACCAACTACCTGCTCTGGCCCTCCATACTGACACTAGAGCTAAAAGTCCATCAGTGCCTCTATTTTCTCAGGGGACTAAGGAAATTTAGCATTTCCACTACAACTCTCACCAACTTGAGAGAATCCTTTCTGGTGCTATCTCAGCTTGTATGGCCCCTGCTCTGTGCAGGACCGCAAGGAACTACAAAGAGTCAAAGCTAGTCCATCACGCAAACCAGCCTCCCATCCATTGACTCTACACTTCCCGCTGCCTTGGAAAAGCAGCCAACATAATCAAAGATGCCACACACCCAGGCATATTCTCTCTCACCTTTACTCCATTGGGAAAGAGATACAGAAGTCTGAGGTCAATTACTAACTAACTCAAAAACAGCTTCTTCCCTGCTGCGATCACATTTTTGAATAAACCTACTTTATATTAAATTGATCTTTCTCTATACTTTAGCAATGACTGCAACATTGCATTCTGCATGTTCTTCTTTCCTTCTCTATGAATGGTATGCTTTGTCTGCATGAAAGAAACAATACTTTTCACTGTTTACTAATACATGTGACAATAATAAATCAATTCAAATATTCATCTTCCCAACCATTCTTGCACTCCTCACCTCAGCTGACAGAAAGGACGAATGAGAAGAGACATGGCCAAGGAAAGAGAAGGCATGAGCTTCTTAGGTTTGTTTATTTCAATACAATTAATTCTTTGCACAGTGAAAATGTGGCAGAAAAACTCCTCTGGTTTGTGAATCAATTTTGCTTGTGCTTTGAATTAGAAAGTGATTATTTGAAGATAGTATGCTCACTGCTTTCTGAATACATAATTTTGATAGATCGATAATCTAACTTTAGATTTACATATTGCAGAATATATAGAGTGGAATCTTACCAAGAAATTGCAGTGTGTTCTTTCCAGAGAGAGAAGCATTGTGTTTCTCTGCAGATAAGTAGGCTTCTTTTCTCTCCAGGTCTTACAGCGCTCTATCATAAACAACCAAGGAGGCATGTTTCACGCATGTCAAACATGAGGCAAGATGATCAGAGGGATAATAAACCACAGAGGTCTCAGAGGCTCCCCCACCACTGCAGCTGGCATCCAACTCTGATCCCCCCCCTCCCCACCATGATCATCGGCCCCTTCCACCCGATCATCAGCCTCTTCCCCCCTCCTTCCTCTTTGGCTTTGTCAAGTGCCTTACAAGCCTAGTTGAGTTCTTTGAGAATGTGACTGAACACATTGATGGAGGAAGAGCGGTGGGCGTGGTTTACATGGACTTCAGCAAGGCGTTCGATAAGGTCCCCCATGCAAGACTTCTTGAGAAGGTGAGAGGGCATGGGATCCAAGGGGCTTTGGCCTTGCAGATCCAGAACTGGCTTGCCTGTAGAAGGCAGAGAGTGGTTGTGGATGGGTCTTTTTCTGCATGGAGGTCGGTCACCAGTGGAGTGCCCCAGGGATCTGTTCTAGGACCCTTGCTGTTTGTCATTTTCATAAATGACCTGGATGAGGAAGTGGAGGGATGGGTTAGTAAGTTCGCCGACAATACAAAGATTGGTGGTGTTGTGGATAGTCTGGAGGGATGTCAGAAGTTGCAGCGTGACGTAGATAGGATGCAAGACTGGGCGGAGAAGTGGCAGATGGACTTCAACGCGGATAAATGTGTAGTGGTCCATTTTGGCAGGACCAATGGGATGCAGGAGTACAATATCAAGGGTAGGAGTCTTAGCTGTGTTGAAGAGCAGAAGGATCTTGGGGTCCAGGTCCATAGGACTCTTAAATCGGCCTCGCAGGTGGAGGATGTGGTCAAGAAGGCGTATGGTGTACTGGCCTTCATTAATCGAGGGATTGAGTTTAGGAGTCGGAAGGTAATGTTGCAACTTTATAAGACCCTTGTCAGACCCCACTTGGAGTACTGTACGCAGTTCTGGTCGCCTCACTACAGGAAGGATGTGAAAGCTATTGTGAGGGTGCAGAGGAGATTTACAAAGATGTTGCCTAGATTGGGAGGCATGCCTTATGAAGGTAGGTTGAGGGAGCTGGGACTCTTCTCCCTGGAGAGACGAAGGTTAAGAGGCAACCTGATAGAGGTTTATAAAATGTTGACAGGAATAGATAGGGTGGATTCTCGGAGGCTATTTCCCAGGGCTGAAATGGTCACTACAAGAGGACACAGGTTTAAGATTCTGGGAAGCAAGTACAGAGATGTTAGGGATAAGTTTTTCACTCAGAGGGTGGTATGTGAGTGGAATTGGCTGCCGTCGGTGGTGGTAGAGGCGAACTCGCTGGGGTCTTTTAAAAGACTTCCGGATGAGTATATGGGACTTAATGGGATTGGGAGTTACAGATAGTTCTAGGGCTTGGTAGGTATAGATGTGATCGGCGCAACTTGTGGGCTGAAGGGCCTGTTTGTGCTGTAGTGTTCTATGTTCTATGTTCCATCCCCCCCACCCAACAGTTGGAGCCAGCACCCCCTCCCCTAAAACAGCCATCGCTGGCATCCCTTTCTCCCCCATTCTCACAGGGTGGGACTGCCAGGGTGGCATGGGCATTATGCCAACCTGGCAGTGCCAACTTGCACCATGCTCCTGTCTCCTCCAGGAGTTATACTTATCTTTACACCACCGCCCCCCCCTCCCTGCCATGAGGGTGGAACTCCTACGACAGGTTCACATCTGGGTGAACCTGTTGTACCATCGGCACAGTCTTGATATCTGGTAAGGGGCATGCCAATATTATGGAAATATATTTAAATGAACATAAATCAGGTTCACACATATTTTGGACATGAATCTCATGACATCGCTGGCAAAGGGTGGAGAAGATCCGAAGTTGCATTCTCACAGACGGCATTTGTGAGCTCAAGAGCGATTTCCCCCGCACCACCATTTTAAATATTTTTCAGTCAGATGTTAGGATATGGGTCAGAATTATCCCATCCTGCTCACCACTGGAATTCTAGTGGGTGGGGGATGGACTTTTGTAAACATCCATTGAAGCCAGGCAGGAATCTTCAGCTTTCAGGTGAACATAGCCGGAGGATCCCACCTGTGTTATCTGTTTTGGGGAAGTTTGTTTTGGGTAGTATTCTGTGGATACAATTGAATAGCTAAGAATGGATACACCCAGCTGGATGATGGTGTTTTAAGTATATTTATTTGTATCATGAGTAGGCTTACATTAACACTACAATAAAGTTACTGTGAAAATCCCTTAATTGCCACACTCTGGTGCCTGTTCAGGTACACTGAGGGAGAATTTAGCATGGCCAATGCACCTAACCTACACATCTTTGTGCTGTGTGAGGAAACCCACACAGACACAGGGAGAATATGCAGACTCTGTGCAGACAGTGACCCAAGCCAGGAATCGAACCCAGGTCCCTGGCACTGAGGCAGCAGTGCTAACCATTGCCAGGAGAAGCATTTGAGGAGGATGGTTCAATCTGTTATGTCAAAGGCTACAGACAGATCAGGAAGGACAAGGGCAGATGACATGTCACGGTTATGTGGGACGTCATTTGTGCCTTAATTAAGACCTGTTCTGTACTGTGACAGGAATATGATGATTGGAGTGATTCCAAAATAGAGTTTCATAAAGGATGGCAATGCATTCAAGGATTGCGGGGAGAAGAGGGAGATTGGCAATTTGCAAGGATGGAAGGCTCCAATGGAGGGGGTATTAACAGCAGATTTGAAGTCTGTCACTGAGGAGAGAGAATTCTTGACACTCTTACCAAACATGAGAAAGGGAAGTTGAATGTTGAGAGGTTTAGTGGAATTTCTGTAACAGAAAATGAGCTCAGAGAGGGCATGAGGATAGAAGAGAAACTAGATAAAGATACAAGTTCATACAGGGGTCTTACCTGTAATTGCTGCTATGGAAGTAGCAAGGTCATATAAGTTGGCAAGGTCAAGGGGGTGGCTATGAGTAAGGGTTGGAGAGTTTAAATGGAGGGAAAGATGAAGGAAGGATAAGGGGGCAATGAGCTCAGAGAAGAGAGAACAGGATGAATTGAAATGAAGTTTATAATCAGGGAGGATGAGAGGTTGTTTGGTGCAGAGACAGAGGGAGGAAAAGAGTGAAGATATCTCAGTGAGAAAATTGCATGGCGCTTGGGTCAAATTTAGAGAATGAGAATTTTAAATGAGAGGTGAGAAGGTTGGAACAAGGTGACATATTCAAAGGAGGAAAAAGTGCAAGGTGTGATTTGGTGATAAAACCCCACTAAGTGTCTAGACAAAACAAATGGTGGAAGGTATAGCCAGAGGGGGAGGCTTCAGTTAGGTTGAAGCTGTCAACGCTCTCAACAGGATTTCACAACATACGAATACAAGCACCCTTACAGAAAAGAAAGTTGCCCTGTTACAAAAATAAATGCAAAATCTAAGATCCTCAAATAAAACTGTTCTTATTTCCATACACAAAATTTAAGACTACACTTCCCTCATATCCTCTTTCCACCCATTATGCTTCCCTATCACCTGCTGCCTTCCTTCCCCTCTCTGTTCTTTTGGCCCTATTCGCTCCTTTTTTTCCCCTCTATTTTCTCTCTCCTCAGAAGCTTGAAATCATATCAGCATCCAATCTAAGTTCCTGGACCTGCATTACTGATACGTTTCTTCCTGGCTGACAAAAAATGGCTGCTCCCTGGTTGATTCAAGTCAGATCAACTTTTTCAACAGTTAAAACTGGGAAGTTTAAAGTGCAGAAGTTGAAATTAGTTTGGTGAAGAAGAGGCAAATGAGTGTGTGGGTAGGATCAGAGGACACTGCATCAGGTTTTGAACATCCCAGTCATATGGCACCAGAACAATTGGCCACATCCATCTGTCCACTTTTGTCTTCTTATTTGAGAAAGAATAAACTCAACATAGAGGCAATGAAAATAACAGGAGATTGAGTAGACTAAGCCTAACTCCTCTCAAATTTATATAAATGAAACGTTGTCTAATTTAAACAAAGGAAAAGATAGCTGTGGGGAGGATGTTTACCCTGGTTGCAAAATCTAGAGTTAGGGGACATACTCCCAGAATTTAGGACTGAGATATTGAGATGAAGAGAAATTTCTTCACTCAGTGTTGTGAATCTTAGAATTATTTTTTTACCCTAGATAATCTTCAATGGCCAGTTGTTGAATATATTCAAGTCAGAGATAATGGACTTTTGGGTACTAAGGAAATTAAGATGCAGGGGGATAATTTCAGATGGTGGAGTTGAGATAGAAGAACAATCAAGATTGTATTAAACAGGCACAAAGTGCCAAATGGTCTACTCCTGCTCCTATTTCATACATTCTTATCCTTCAGGTATGACTAATGCACTTGGTTTTTACCTCAATGGAAAACTTGGGTTATTTTTTAAGTCCCCCTAATATGGGAGATGTGAGGTTTTCAAAGCAACATTTTAATTTTGGAGTTCCCTCCCAACACTAAAATCATTAAGATGATGTTGTACGTGGGAAATTGAAGTCAGACAGTTAGACCTTCACAACATTCTCTTGGTATAAGCTCTATAGAAGAATGTGGTCCATAGTTTCTGGCTGATACTTTACTGCTCCATCTGCCACAGGAATCAGAGCAGGTGATGGGTGGAACATGGGCAGGTTTGTTGACCTTGGGTGGGATTTTTTTGGTTTTGGGACGTGTGAGCCTATAAAACTCCACCCTCTTTGTTTTTGCCTCCTGGCTGGAAAAGAATAGCCTTCAAGCCATAATGGTCTTTGTGGCACGGGGCAGAGAATGCAATTCTCAACGTTGTCAGCTGGTCTAAAACGCAAAACTCTGATTGTGAATGATCAATAGAATCCTTACAATAATAGCCAGCTTTACGAAATGGCTAGCTTTCCTTACGCCTAGGTATGCCCTCTTGAAAGACACTGAACCCTTTTGTTAACTTTTTTTTACGGAAACCCAGCATACAGTTTTTTTCAAGATGTGAGGTACACATGCACGTTTTGACCCTGATTAAGCAAACAACCCCAGAAACCAAGAAAGTTCAAAATCAGAATGATGTCATGATATTATATGAGGTCAACATGAATGGATGCTATTCTTCGACTATAGAGGAATGGTTCCAATTGATCAGTAATAAAAAGTACTTTCAATTCAGGCTTAGCTGTATTGAGAATTGAGTTCCATGTTACAACTCTAGTTTTGTCGATGTTATGCCTCAAACAGCAAACTTTTAAACTGTCAAACAAAGAGAATTTCTTCTCCATTCACCCCCACCCCAACAATACTCTGCAACTTGTAAGGAAACCTCGATTCTTTCAATCTTCCCATGCACTAATCTGTTTAATAATACAATATCTTTTTGCACTGAAGAAAAACTATAGGATTTGAACTGATTTCCCTTTCTAATTTAAAAAAATGCATAAACTGGGAAAAGAAATCTTTCAGCTGTTTCATTGCATTGTATAGTAAATTGTGTAAGACTCTTGTGCCTGCTAAAACTATAGCTTTAGTTATGAATCTTTACGATTAAAACACACTATTTATCAAAGCCTTCTTTTGAAGTGTAATAGATTTTTGAGACATCTAAAGATTTTGTAGTGGGATTCAATGCTTACCATTTGTAATGGTGCTAACTCCAATATTTCCTGATACTTCAAGCCAATCATAGAGCTACAATTAGGGGCAAAGTACAATTGCCAGCACCATTAGTAAACAAAATGCACAGCTCTGGATTTTGAACCCTTGTTGCAAAAACTAATGTTTCGTTGAATCTCAGCACATAAGGTGGGACCTAATTAAAGTTATGTTATTCAAACCTTAACATTTACATACCAAGTCACTACTAACAGCAAAAAAGCTTCAACATGTCAGAACTTGCTAGTTATTTTATGGATTGAAGGAGAAAGAAGCAGGAAACAACAAAAGGAGAACAAGCTAAAGGTTGCTGTTTTGGGCCATGAGAACTGGTTGCACTTGTGGAGTGAATGTACACATTGGTAAAAGGCAGCGATGTAGAGGTATTTTCCCTGGACTAGTAATCCAGAGACCCAGGGTAATGTTCTGGGGACTTGGATTCAAATCCCACCATGAGTAAAACTTGAATTCAACAAAAAACTGGAACTAAAAGTTTAATGGTCATAATAGAACCATTGTCAATTGTCATAACAACCTATTTGGTTCACTGTCCTTTAGGGAATCTGTATCTGGTCTGGCCTATATGTGATTGCAGGCCCACAGCAATATGGCAGACTGTAATAAATTCTGGCCCAGACAATAACAATCACAATCGCATCCCGCGAATGAATAAAAAAAAACTTTCTTGAAAAACATCTGTTGAAAAAGACAAATATCTGTATTAATATTAAAATATCTGTAGAATCAATCTATGGAAAAGTCAAAATTAATCACCAACATATCGAAACTAGAAGCAGGAGTAGGCCATTCAGCTCTTCAAGTCTACTCTGCCATTCATTTTGATCATGGCTGATCATCAAATTCAATATCTTGATCCCCCTCCCCCCTCCCCCCCCGCCCCATATCCCTAGAGATATATCTAACATCTTCTTGAAATTTTGGATGATTAATTTTGAAGTTTGAAGCAATCAGTACCAAAATGTAATTTATAGGACCTAAAAAGAAAAACTAGTATTTATATCAGTATCTTTTATGATCAGAGGATGTTCCTAAGTTCTTGACAGCCTATGAAGTACTTTATGATGTATTACTACTATTACGACAAGTAGTACTTCTTGTCACTGTAAACACAACAGCCAATTTGGGTTCAGCAAGCTCCCAAAAATAGCAGTGTGGGAATGGCCAAGCAATCTGTTTCTTTGACTTTGATTGCAGGATAAATATTGGTCAGATCATTAGGGATAACTCACCTACTCTTCTTTCAAATAATGTATTGAATGTTATACATCCAGCTGAGAAGAACATCTTACTCATAAGGCAAGATATCTGACAGGTCAATAATCCCTCAGTAACCTATGTTAATCTCTATTTGTACCCAAGTTCTGAAGTGGGACTTGAACCCACAACTTCCTGATTAAGAGGTGAGACAGCTACCAACATAGCCACAGCTGACCTGCTGAAATCTTCCAAATTTAATATATATTTGCTAACTTATTTAGTTAGATTAAGAAAATCTGGCTTAGTTAGCGTTTAGTGGTCTTTGATTCATTGCTGTAGAATTAGAGGGGCACATCTGCTTTTTTAAACGACCTTAATTTCCTAAAGTACATTGTGTCTACTTTCTTTCACGTTGGTCCGGTTACCATAAAAAAATGCAGGAGGGTATACCAGGCATATTTAAAAATAAGCTATCAACTTGTTGAATCTATAACACATGACTATTTGCATGCCAAACAGTGGAAGCACAAGTCATAGACAATTAAACAATACCACAACCAAGCGATCATATCTAAGCTCTGCAATCCTGCCATGTCCAATTGGGGATGGTGGGGGCAACTATACAACTCACTGAGAGAGAATGTTCCACAAATATCCATGTCCTCAATGATGGGGGAGCCCAGCACATCAGCACAAAAGTCAAGGCTGAAGTATTTGCAAATATCTTTAGTCAGAAGTGTCTTGGCCTCCTCTGGAGGTCCCTAGCATCACAGATGCTAGTCTTCAGCTAATTTGATCCACTCCATATAATATCAAGAAAGGGCTGAAGTTACTGGATACAGCAAAGGTTAAGGGCCCTGAACATATTCGACAACAGTACTGAAGGCTTGTCCTCCAGGAATAGCTACACCCTGAGCCAAAGCTATTCTAATACAGTAACAATGCTGTCATCTATTCAGCAGTGTGGAATTTCCCCCAGGTGTGTCTTGTCCACAAAAAGAAGTCTCACAACACCAGGTTCAAGTCCAACAGATTTATTTGGTAGTACAAGCCACAAGCTTTTGGAGTGCAGCTCCTTCATCGGGTGAGTGCGAGTCATGTTCACAAACAGGGGATAATAAGACACAAACTCAATTTACAAGATAATGGTTGGAATGCAAATCCTTACAGGTAATCAAGTCTTAAAGGTACAGACAATGAGTGGAGAGAGGGTTAGGCACAGCTTAAAGAGATGTGTAATGTGGAGACAATACACATCTCTTTAACCTATGGCTTAACCCTCTCTCCACTCACACTGTCTGTACCTTTTAAGACTTGATTACCTGTAAAGACTCGCATTCCAACCATTATCTTGTCAATTGAGTTTGTGTCTTATTATACCCTGTTTGTGAACATGACTCCCACTCACCTGATGAAAGAGCAGCGCTCTGAAACCTTGTGGCTTGTACTATCAAATAAACTTGTTGTACTTTAACCTGGTTTTGTCAGACTTTTTACTATGCTTACCCCAGTCCAACGCTGGCATCTCCACATCCTTTCCACAAAAAGCAGGGCAAGTGCAACCCAACCATTTACAACCCGATTAGTCTAAGCTCAGTCATCAATAAAGTGATGAGTGGTCATAAGTAGTGCTATCGAGTGATACTAACTCTGCAATAACTTACTCACTGGTATTCAGGTTGGGTTCTGCAAGGGTCATTTAGTTCCTGATCTCATTACAGCCCTGGCACTGCCATGGCCAAAAGACCTGAAGTCAACTGGTGAGGTGAGAGTGACTGACTTGGCACCAAGGCAGCACTTCATCAAGTATGGCATCCAGGAGCCTGAGTAATACTGGAGTCGGGAAAAACTTGGATTCATATCTAGCACAAAGGAAAATGATTGTGGAAGGTTGGAGATTAATCATCTCAATTCCAGGACATCAGTGTACAAAGAAAAATGGTTGTGGATTGTTGGAGATTAATCATCTTAGTTTCAAGACATCAGTGTAGAGTTCCTCAGGTTGGTCTCCTCAGCCAAAGTCTCTTCAGATGCTTCAGCAATGATGTTCCCTCCATCATATGCTCAGAGGTGGGAAGGTCCCTGATGACTACACAATGCTCAGCACTATTCATAATATCTCACATACTGTAGCAGATCATGTCTAACTGTAATAAACCCTTGGACTGATAAATGACAAGCGTTGGACAGGTGTCAAGCAATGACCATCTCCAATAAGAGAGAATCTAATCATCTTCCCTTGTCATTGAATGGCATTGCCAACACCAAATCCATGTCTATTCATATTGTGGGGTTTACCATTGATCAGAAACTGAACTGAACTAACCATATAGATGCTGTCACTACAATAGCAAGTTAGAGGCAGGAAAGTCTGTGGCAAGTTACCCATTTCCTGGTTTCCCAAAGCCTGTCCACCATCTACAAGGCACAAGTAATGAGTGTAATGCAATGCTGTCCACTTGCCTGGATGACTGCAACAACACTGAAGAAGCTGGACACCATCCAGGACAAAGCTGCCCAATTGATTGGCATTCCTTCCACAAACATTCACTCTCTCCAATGCACAATGACAGCAGAGTGTACCATCTACAAGACACAATGCAGGGGGTTCCTTAAACAGCACCTTCCAAACGCACAATCACTACCACCTAAAAGGACAGGACCAATAGATGCATAGGGATACATCTGGAAATTCCCCTCCAAGCCACTTAACATCCTGATTTGGAAATATATTGCCATTCTTTCACTGTGACTGGATCAAAATCCTCAAACACCTGACAGCACTGTAGGTTCACTGCAGCAGCTCACCACCCCTTCTCAATGGCAATTAGGAATGGGCAATAAATGTTGGCCTATCCATGAAAGAATAAAAAATCTTGTGTATAGCATAAAGACACAGCCCACAGTTTTATTTATAAATTGAAAAAAATGTGGAGATGTTATTGAACATTCAGCTAGTTCTTGTTTTCAATCCTACCCTTATGTTGATTTGAAGATCAAGTCAAATTAATACCTCAATTCTGGACTACTACTGTAATCTTTGGTGCTAGAAGCCTATACCTAGTCCAATTGTAAAGTACCACAAGCTAATTAAAATCAAATTCCTTCTGAGATTTCAAAAATATTAATGCTAATAATTTGATCGTTCTGAAACAAATGTTGGTAGCTCTTCTGTATAAATATCTGGTTGTCCAATTCTGAATTCTTGGATAATTAGTAGTAGTTTACTTAGCCACGTGGTTGAGGGAAGTACACATACAAAGCAAAACAAAGAGAGTGAATGTAATCTTCTTCTTCAGTTATCTGCCCGAAGGAGATGTGACCCACAGCACCATGATCTCCGTCTGAGAAAAGGTAAAGGAGACAGGTCCCAAAACCATGCTAGCTGGCACAAGGATTGAACCTCACATTGTTGGCAGCACTGATCCAGCCAGCTGAGCCAACCAACCAACCATCCTCTACCCTCCCCCCACCCCCCCAAAAATAACAGGAAGTCTGGGTTGCTGTGACAACACATACTTCTATTTGCATGTTCTAGTCTGCAGCTTGGAATAGCGATGTTGAGGCTTCAATCTTCCTTCTATCACACGGCTGACCAGAAATTTCTCTTGTTCTTATGCTATGCCATTGATGCCTGTAAAAGGAGTTGCAGGGTGAAACTCAACCTGTTTGACCATGTTATTCATGCAGCTTCACTGACTATCAAGTCCTGGGACACTTTCGGTGATGTTCATTGCAGGGTTGAAAGAAAGGGTAGGGGAGAAACTTGCAAGAAACCAGCCTGGAAACAATGGACTGAATAACCTCATTCTGTTTTGTAACCATTCTATCTTTCTAAGCATGTGAAGGATTTTTCCCCATAATTTGATGCCTTTCTTTGTTTACTAGCTCCATAACTATTGTGTATACGTGTCATCTGCAAGAAATACTTGCATCATATTATTGATACTATTAAGGAGGTCCAAAACTGTTGAAGGACACCCATGCAACACAAAGTTCACAAGATTACTTGGGAACTAGCAAGTAATCTATCACTAAACATGCACAAGCACAATACTTTCTTACACTGCTCCACTCAAATTAAAATCATGTCGTGATCTTACAGAATAAAGTTGTGGTTGATTGTAAACCTTTTCACAATAAAATAATTCATTCAGAGCTCATGCAGTTAAGTTATTATGCAATAGTTTCTATATCCTGTGACCATTTGCTATTTAGAGAGATGACCTTGAAACATCAAAGGTCCAAAAATGAATAATTATATTGCAAACAAGTTATCCACGATTGTCATTACTTAATGTGGAACTGGTGGTCCCACAGCTTTAATAGTCTGGTGACCTCTAATTGTCTTTGCTTTTTAGTAAAGTACCTTATCAAAGCTCCCTATCACCTTAAATGGGACCTTTAACCGACTCTATGTTGCGTTCTTGATTGACAATGCTGTTTTAAAGACTTCAGTATATACTAGACACGAATTCTGTCTCTTAATGGTAAATGACCTTGTTTGAAAATTCATTGAATGCATGTTTGGATAAAACTTTTCATTCCTGCGGGCTGCCGTTGGTGTTGGAAATAAGATGTTGCAAGACTTCCAGCTTTTTTGCCTCCCTGTAACAGATACCGAGCAAATAAATGTGTGGGTTGAACAAATTGGATTGCAAGCTAAACCCCACATACGCGCTAAGCACAGTAATCTTCGGGAGCGGGTTAGGAATGACTTAGCAGGAATCGTGAATATGGCAGAACAAATGCCACCCCCCTCTTTTTGGTTTTACAACCTAACTTTAAATAGCTCCTCTGCTGCATTCGAGCGCACCGATACAGGCAGAGTTCCCCGCCTTTCATTATAATCGGTGCCTGTGTTAAAAGAGCAAGCGCTGTGAGAATTCGTTGTTTCTTCTGGTCCCAGCAGACCGAGGAGAGAGTGCATGAGAAAGAGGAGTAAAGCGACTTGCTTGAAACTCACTGCAGTGTAAGAAAGCAGTGGCAGGCAGCAAGAGAAATCAAAGCACAAAACATTCACTGGGGAAGATAGAGTCCTGTATCCGAGCAGATGTGACAATAATAAATCAAAATAATAATAATAATAATCCAATGTTTAAAAATGACAAGAGAGGAAAAGATACACATTGGCAGCAAACCCGTTATAGATAAGATACCGAAAGTGAGAGTGATCTATGCAAATACTTAAAACCACAAACAGTTGAAAAAGGTAGAAAATAAAGATCCAAGTGGGAAACAAAAAAAAACTAAGAGAGAGGAAACCGTTGCCTGGGGGAAGAATAAAATGCTGAACGATTCCCCCCCGAAAGGCAAGGATTTGAGAGCAAGCTTCGCAGACAGAGAGGGAAGGGGCAGGCTTAAGCAATGTGCCCGCCCAGCAGTGAGTCCAAATCGCAGCCAAGTGCAGGATTCCAACAGAAAGAGGAAGCGAGAAGGATCGCGAGAAAGAAAGACTTTGGCAAGGGCAAACTGCCCGACTTTGACTTTGCCGCTGCTTTTTTTAAAAAAAGTCGAGGTATCTCTTCCGGTTTGCAGAGAGAGGGGGAAAAAAAAGCCTTTTAGCAGTTTATTTTTTGCAGAAGCTCAGTTTGAACTTGAGGAGAAAATGTGAAGCCTTGTAGGGCAAACTGCAAAAAAATTCAGTACATTTTATTAGCAACACTGTGCAATGGTATGTGTTACAAAAGATAATGCCGCGTTATTCTTTCCTTAGGTTCGTGGCTGCAGGGAGACCTCTTTCTTCAATGCTGCTTTCACTTTGTGTTTTGTTTTATTATTATTATTTTTGGCGATACTGTTTGATTGTTTATGTCTGCAATCGCCAGCTTTCTCGATGTAGGTCACGCCGCTATCAGATGTGTTCCCAGTGCCAGCACTGAATCAGGAGTAGGTTGGTGATTGCGTCCAAAAAAGCGCTGAGCTTGGCACATTTCCCGACTTTTAGATTTTTTTTTCTCTCTTCCTCTGGTTTGGCTCGACAGTTCCAGAAGAATTTGAGATTGATGGCAACGTTGTGTTGGCTGAAAGCAGACACTGCAGTCCGCCCTTTCCATTCTCTGCATCTCTTTCCCTCCCCACCTCTCAGATTCTATTTTCATTTTGAATTCTCATTCTGCATCTCCCCCATACACACACTCATTCTTAATACCCTTCTATATTTTTTTTAAATCTTCCCACCATGTCTCCTGCAGGAGGTGGTCCAAGAGGGTATCTTTATTAATAGACTGGTGGGTTGGTTTATTTTTTTGGGGGGTGGGGGAGGGGAGGGAAGGATTGGTGTTTGACACCACACATGCCGATGTGGCGTGATCGGAATGCTCATGGCTACAGAAGCGAGGCCAACTACTGCCGTTGAACTTGAGAGAAGAGGAGAAAGTCAGCAACTGCCTCTGCACCGCAGCAGGGGGAAAAGGCGCTATAGACATGGGGAGGGGAACGCTCTCAAATGCACCCATCCAGAAATATGAATAGCGCTAACTCAAGTTCAAACTTCCTGAGCATTCCTGTAACTTTTCACTTGAAGTAGAAGGGACCGTGAACGTGTGTGTGTGTGTGTGGGGGGGGGGGGGGGTGGCTGGGGAGAAGTTAAAAAAAACGCTGACTGAACGCGATTGAGAATTGCAGTACCTATTTCAGTGCTTGTGTACTGTACAGTGGTCGCACACGACTTGCGGCTGGGGGACGTATATTTTTTTTAAAAAAGTTTTGCTCACGTCCACTCCTAATAAGATTGGGCTGCAACCCTAAAGGTAAATAGAGACTAGGACATTTGAGATCACGTTCAAAAACTGCCCTGAGCTTTTTTTTTGCTGCAGATTTCCTTCCTTCCCCCTCCCACTCTTCCCACTGTGAAATTAAAATGCTAAAGCCGTACGGAGCCGCGCGATAAATAACAAAACCTGCGGAAGGTTCAGTGAATTCGAGCTTAGGAAGCGAACACGTTAGGTATAAATATTAATACTGAGGCTGGCACAGGTTTTGAAGTCATTGTTAACCCGCTGGATTTTGAACAGGTGCACTTTTGTGTGTGTGTGTAAAAAAAATAAATTAAATTACTAAATGTAATTTTCTTTGTTAATAATTAAACCTCGTTTAGGTAAGAGTGCTGAATTGGGAGCTTTTCAATGACATTCCCATTGTAGATGCAGTGACTGATTAGAAGTTGGGAAAGTGGTCGAAGTACAGTATGGTATAAAGAACGAAAGGAGTAAAGAGGAAACAAAGTTAGTGGATGGTTTAAGTTGAATTTACCGCGAAACAGAATTTTTTAAGAAAGATTACAAGGGGACCAAATGCAACCATATCGGTTTCAAGCTATCTACGCCCCTGTAAATTATACTCTGTGCAGAATTAAGACAAATTTATTAATGGATTTCCTACCCCTAGACAACTTCGAATGGCAAGGAAAGGCTTGCTTTAAAATAACTAAGTTACAAAAAAAAAGTTCAGGCCAGAACTTTGTTTCTACGTGATTTAAAACTATTGCACAATCTTGTAATAAAAAGGAAGCAAGGAGGAACCTATAACGGATGATATTAACCCGGGCGATGAGATACTGTACATTCAAAAGAGAGAGGAAAGTAACCAGATACTCAGAGAGAAAAAAAATAATATAAGCTATCCAGATGAACAGGCGAGATGGGCAAGTGGCCACATCTTAGCTAGAAAAATGCGTTCTAAAAGAAAGTGAGAAGTCTCACAACACCAGGTTGAAATACAGGGGGGGAAAAATACAGGAGTTGTGCAATTCCCACTCCGGTAACTTTACACTCAATGAGAAATCACTGGATTTAGTCCGATTGCCCACCAGTGAGCCCGCACTTGCATTCCGACAGGGGAGAGATTATGGGTACATATCAGTGGACCCAACCGTGCGAACATGCTGAAAACATTAGTTTGAAGGCGGAACCACACAAAACTGCTGGATTAATTCTAAATAATATACACTAATTACACCCCCCCCCCCCCCCAACATATTGGGACCTTACAGAGCGGGACACAGTGACGATTTCCCAATGCAAACAGAAACCAAAATGATTTCTTTTCAGAGAAAGAAACTCCCATATTATCCTGCGCATAGCTTTTGGGCTGTGCGGTAAGTTTGCAGCCAAAGGTTGTGTGTGTTTGGGTGTTGGAGAGACATTCTGGACGCCGACTTTTGGCCAGTTTTGTACTGGATTAGCAGGAAAAGCCGACGAGCTGCGCTAGTGGAAGTTGCACTTTTGCCTTATTCCGCCTCCCCCCACCCACCTCTCCCCCCACTTTCCGATCTGGGGATTTTCCATGTTGCTGTCTACGGACAGGGGCAAAGTCTTCCGCTTGTAAAATGACATAATGCTTCGGTAAGCTTTTAAACAAAATCTGGAGCATTTGCCCCCCTCTCTCGTAAGCATTCTCACTGGCGGAGAAGATTGGTGGATAAGGAGTGTGTGTGTGTGTGCTGTCTGAGAGCAGGAGGAGGAGAAAGACGGAGGAAGGAGGCTGAGTTTATCTAAATAATAATAAAAAAAGAAATCTGTGAAGTCGGTGAGGCTTGCTGGAAGAGATCCCGAGAGAGGGGGGTGCAGCTGGGTCACCTCCTTCCTGCCCCCCCCAAAAAAAAACTGCAGAGGAGAATTTTATTCTCCAATTGTACCTGGCTAACCCTCCCCCCCCCCGCTCCCCCTCCCCCCTCCCAATCCAGCCCAGCCTCCCTCTATCAATCCCAGTGCCAGTCCTGGGACCCAGTCTGTACTCTGGCAGCTCACGTTTGACTGCATCGAATAGAAAGTTTCGCCTTGTGTTTTGTCCACCCTCTCTCTCTCCCCCTCCCTTGTCTGATCTTGGATTGGATGTTCACACTGGCAGTTCTCTCTCTCTCTCTCTCTCTGCTGCACCATTTGTACTGTGGCTGCAAACAGATCCAGGATATCCCACTGGAAAATTCACACAAAAAAAAAATCTTGACTCCAGATTTGCTTTGGGAAACTTGCCATCGGATCTTTAGGCGCGAATACCGACAGACTTTGCGACTCTCCACATCAGAGAGTTTTTTTTTAAATCCGACAACTATATGAATGGATAACACGTTACTCAGAACCTCCTCTCCCTAAGATCTGCTGGAGTTACTCCTGGGTTTGACTTGTCTCTTTTTTTGGCACCGCGATGATGTACTCTCCGATCTGTCTCACGCAGGTAGTTGTATTTTTTAATAACACATATTGACTTTTTTTAAAAAAAAGAAGGGGGTGGGTTAAGGAGGTTACTTTAAATTCTCTTGCAGTTTGCACAAGGTGTTAGCAGACCGCGGGTAGTTTCGCCCCTGTAACAGCACAGTCACATCATTTGAGTGCAGAGAGGACCTATTCACTGCGATAGCAAGTGTCAGCCAAGTGATTATTCCTGCAGTTTTCGGGACCAAACTGGCAGCGAATGGATGGAGATGTGTCACTTCCCAAGACTGGCCCAGACTAAACAGCAAAGCAATCGGGAGGAAGGTTAAAGTACCCCGCGTCTGCATGACTACTGGCCACTTACCTGGGAAATAACCTGCATTTTAGTCATTTCCCTTCTTTTCAACGCTTTTGGCCCTTTTTAAATAAAACCCCTTCCCCATTTGATTTGTGCCCCTCTCTTAAGTTTTGGCACTGCCGATGAAACATGTACCATCAAAATAAATAGTTACCAACTATCAAGAATGTGATTAATAATAAGTAAAGGTTAACCTGAAACTCACCAAGGGATTTTTTTGTTGTTGCATTTTGGAAGCTTCTAATTAGTATTTGAGGACGGTTTCTGCACATCATTTAACGGTCTATAAAGATATGTACATATGACAATTGACAAAATAGTTTAGTGCAACTCACTCCTGTTTTCTTTAGCACTTTGAAGTAAAGTAAGACATCGACAGACAGTTTGAAAGTACATTTTAAGGTGGAGATGGAATGTATCTTGTATTTTACAGGAACTTTATATTAGGTTGCTTCTGTGAAGCTGGACATAATTATTTTTCAAAATTTTATTAGTGTTCAACTATTTAAATTGAGAAGCACGACTTATAAAAACACTAACCAATGGCAATTTAGTTTCTTTTAACTTAAACATCTGAGGGGGTTGAAATACAAGTCAATATTTGCTAAAGCATTAATGCATTTATTTTTATTCCTATGTAAAATACCATATCTTGGTTATAAAACAGTGGTTAGATTTGAGGAGTAAATACAGGATCACCCAATATAGGAAGCATAAATTTTTCAGGATAAAAAAAATTGCAATTCGTTGTATTAATGATTACATATGTAATAATCTGTAAAAGAAAACATTTCGAGATGTATGTATAACATAACTTCACAAACTAAAAATTAAGAAAGTTGCACCTGAGATGCAAGACAGAATGCATATAGAACATTTTAGCCATTTATTTGTTTCTATAATTAGTTGGAATTAACCTTTTTAAAAAATATTTACCTCCTTAAAATTTTTAAAGCCGTAAGGATGATTACTTTGATGGGTGAGGTGCAAAAAGTAGTCTGCTAATTTAATGAGCGCTCCCTTTAACATTGGAATTTTAATTTTTCATTGTAATTGCCATTGTTTAAGTAGTTCCTATAAAAATTAATAAACTCTCAACAAAATGTCTCAATCGAAAATGACAAAAGCTGCTTCTCAGCAATACAAATGAACTTTTGCTATCAAGATAGCGCTAAGAACAGTAAGAATCCTTTTTCGAAAAGGTATGTTAAATTAAGAGACAAAAAAATCTAGTAGTAATTATTCAAATCTCAAATTTGCATATTTGGCTGTTTTAAATGACATTGCACTTTGTATTTTGTCAATTATATTGATCAATGTCATTTTATGGTTTAAAAAGTTGCAGCAAAGTAAATAGGTGAACCAAAACAATTTAGTCAAATTATTGTATTATAAATTTATTTATTGAGTTCCATTTCATTCTATGTTTATAGATTTAAAATATTGTTAATGAACTTTTAAGCTTTGGCAAAGCTTCTCATTCCTGAACTGCTAAAAGAAAGTAAAGTATGGCTAGCTTGTTTACATAAGTGTTAACACAAATGTGTACCTTTGATTTGTGAGGCATTGATCAGAAAACTCAAAGGAGTCCTTCTTTAGCTGAAAACAAATGGAAGTGAAGGCATATTAAATGTATGAATTGAGCATGAAGATGGAAAATGATGTGGTTTTTGTAATCAACAACAGTCATGCACTTGTTTTGCTAACACTTTTGTGTTTCCCGCTTTCTGTTTTGTTTGGCAGACTGAGAAGATTAACTGAGATAGGTTTGTTTTGGGTAAAATGCAACAGCACAAAAATGCAATTTGAAATATTTCAGGGGCAAAATGTGCCAGATAACTTTTGACATAGCAGTCACTGAAACAAACAAATACAAAGTTGAAGGATTTAATAATTCTAATGGTCACTTCTTCAACAATTCAAGACACCGGACACTTTGTTCATATTCTAATCATGAGGCGAATTGTTTGTAGTAAAAAGCGGGTTACATGTTGAAATTTAGATGCGCGGTTTTCATAAATTTATATATTATTAATTCATACCGCTTTGTAACATTTATTTATGAAGAACTGTCTTCCTTTGTTAAATTTCAGTATTCGACGAATGTCAATTGATGGAGAAGCAATTCATGATCTGAAATGAATTACATATATCTAATTGTAACGTCTTTTAAAATGCCACATGTAAAATAATGTCACTTGTACCTTCAGCTAATAAGTGACAATTTGGATAAAAATGGAGGGAATAGTGATCAATTTGTTTTGTGAACAGATATTTAACATTAAAGTATATATATTGTTTAGTTACATGAGATTTGGTGGACACAAGGGGTTTGAGGTTCTTAATGACAGTTTACAGTTAGTTAAAAAATAAAATTGAAGCTCCCATTAAGCCTGGAAGTTTCAAAGTTATGAATTAATGCTGTCGCATATAACTGGAGTGTGCTTTTACTCAATACCTGGTGAATTGTTCTAGCTATCTAGACAGAAGAAGCTATAGTTCGGCTTCTTCTAGTTGGAAGACATTGAAATATTCTATTTATTGATGAGAATAAACAAATGTGCATTATTTTTAATTAGCAGCAACTGAAATGAAAAATACAAAATTTATTTTTGAATTTATTTAATTACTTTTAAGAAGCCCAAATGGGTTTGCATGTTTTTACGCAAGCCAATATTTTGGCAAGGATAAAAATATTTGTGCTTGGACTCAGTTTGTTATTCAAAGTGTTTGAGTGTCTTCAAATATAAATATGATTTTAGAGGAAAATAGAAAGTAGTCTAAGTGGGAATACTGAAATGCTTATGTTTAAAATAAATTAAATTCTAAGAAAGCAAAGTCTGCACGTATAAATGTTTTGACCTGGTGTTGGGCAATGTTAGCAGGCACAAATCGCTTGAGTGATTTTAAAAACTTTGTAAAACCCATAATATGGGGTTTAGCTTAAAATGGTCGGTTGATGATTTAAATATATTTTTGTACAGCACTGGTTATCTATGGCAAACCACCAAATAAAATAACTTGAGTTCAGTTATGTTGACTTGACTTTGGCTGCCTAAAAGCAAATGTCACTGGCACGGCAAGGAAACTGCAAGATCGCCTTGGCTTCAAAAAGAATGCTGTGCCAATTCAAAGTTTGTCATCTTAAAATGAAAAGCAGAAAAAGATATTTGCTTACTTTTTATTTGGAGCCAATATTTTAGGGGCTCAATGGCTCAAGTTAGTTTTAAATTTGTTTTGACACATTGAACACGCAGAAAAAAATTGTTTTTTTTTCGGGAAGAATGTAAAAGGTATAATTTTATACTTAATTTTTCTGAGGGTTGGAGAGGCTTCCCAAAATAAGTTATAATGTTGCAATAGTTTAAATGCAGCTCAGTATATGTTTTTGAGCACTATATATGGTCTAATATGCGCTCCTTATACTTTGAATATGTATAGCGTTACAATTATTGAAAAATCCTTTAAAATTGATTAAATTCCTGCTCATAAAAAGTGAAAAGTCACATTAAAAGTAAATCAAAATTATTTTTGTAAAATTTTTTATCATTTTAAAACACGTTTAGCCATCTGACAAAAAAAACCCCACTCAACCTGTTAGAAAAGCAAGGAAAAGTGTTCATGAACTGGCTTGCATGGCATAAGAAGAATCTGGAGTGTAAGTGGCTTCTTAAGTACTTTACACGGAGAACAGTGTGCAAAGGTTAAGTGAAGTGGTTCTAATTTAATTCTGCATGTACTAAACCAACACGATAAACTGCATCTAGAATTACTGAAGTTGAAAAAAAGCTGGGTTGGGGGGGAGGTGGTTGGAAGAAAGGGAGAGAGAGAACAAGATAGTAAAGTACATTTATTTTTTGTCACGCAAGAGATTTTTGAAACATTGCTTTAAATTTTGGTGACTCCCAGGTTTCTTGCGTAGATTGCTGCTGGCCTGCTCAGTTTCTTTGCAGTCGCTAAGCTTTGTGTTAAGAAAGTTCCAAACCGGCGGAGATGAAATTTTCGCCTCTATTTTAAATGTATCTTTACTCGTATTTTTATGCACCTGGTTTGAAACTTAAAAAATTCCCCTGTAAATGGATAGTTCACAAAGCAAACAATAGATGTAAAGGCAAGGAGCTGAAGCGTTTTATCCAGGGCTGTGGTTACCCAGAACAGAGCTGCTATTCATGCACAAAGAAGTTTGTGGCTTAACTCCTTATTGTCTTAGTATTTTATACGAAACCACCAAGGTCGCGATAAATTTTATTTTTATTTTGCTGCTTTTATAAAAATGACACGCAACAATCAAATTCTCAATTTTTATGGGTGCATTGTGTTTATGCAACCAACTACTTTACAGGGTTGTACTTTAAAAAAAACAAAAGAGGGTAGAATAATACTGCATAAAATGTTGTTGGAATAGGCCCAGGAATTTCTTTTGTTGTTAAAATTTAATTATCTGTTGAGGCGCTGGAAGTGTTAACCTGTACCCATTGAACATGATGGTGCACAGTCAAGAATGCTTTGAAATAATGTATAGTCTTCATTTGATAAAAATGCATGTAATCAAATAAAATAAAGAATTTCAATGCGACAAGGAATGCACGCACACTTTAAGAAGTGAATGGTTCATTAGAGCTGCCAACTAATTAGGCCAAGTGCTGTTTAAAATAAAATTTTAAGAAACTACTGACATCCGCGTCGCAGCATGTAAATGCACAAAAAATGTATATTGTGTGCCAAGTTGCCATTTTTCATTGGCCAACACCAGCTATATTTAAAAAAAAGTTTTAAAATAATTACTGGTGTGCAATCAGTACAGCAAATTAACTGACATTAAGAGGCCGCATAGTCCATCCTGAAATGATATTTTGAGCATATTTGTTCTGTTCCAAAAAGTACAAGGTGTTAACCTGGAAGCAGAAATTGGCTAAAGTATCAACGCTGCTGGTAGAGGATTTTTACAGTGCGTCCTTTATCCCTTAACTAACTGTCTGGCATTCCCAACAAGAGAACTCCCTTTTCTTCAGCCCTCTGACCTGCTCCCCACCCTCCCACCCCTTACAGACAATGCCAACATTCCTGTTTTTGCTGCCTCGAATGGGACTACAGTGCAAAAATGCCAGAAGATTTGATGAGAATTAAGTCTCGATCTAATGGCGCGTGTTCTGTTGTTTCCAATAGTATCTTGCTGAGAGCATGCTCAAAGTGGGATCTATAGGTGCAGTGAAGGCTCTGCCTGGCTTAGGATTTAGCTATCATATTTCCACAGTGTGGCGAGAAAAAGATTTGCGCCACTCGTTGTTGTGCTTATTGTAATCCAGCCGGCCCTGTTTAACTTTTTTGGTTCTTTGCTTTGAAATGGTATTTATTGCTTTGCTCAGATATCAGAATAGGGTTCCATATTCCCAGCTACATAAATGTCCCTTTTTTTTAAGCATAGAAAATATAATTCCCTCTTTGGAGAATCACCAACAATCAAAATAGAACCATATTTAAATGTTTGACTTTTAATTCTTTTTATTGTAATCATGAGCAAAATAAAATTGTTACCATTGCTGACTTATTTCTGTTTATTTTTTTCTGTGCCTTTTGTATTAAAGGATGAATTCCATCCATTTATTGAAGCACTTCTTCCACATGTCCGTGCAATCGCATACACCTGGTTTAATTTACAAGCCAGAAAACGCAAATACTTCAAGAAGCACGAAAAACGAATGTCCAAGGATGAGGAAAGGGCAGTCAAGGATGAGCTGCTGAGTGAGAAGCCAGAAATCAAACAAAAGTGGGCATCAAGGTTACTTGCGAAACTCCGCAAAGATATCCGGCAAGAGTACCGGGAGGATTTTGTGCTCACCGTTACAGGCAAGAAGCATTCTTGCTGTGTCCTGTCCAACCCTGATCAGAAAGGCAAGATGCGAAGAATCGATTGTCTTCGGCAAGCTGACAAGGTGTGGCGGTTGGATCTGGTAATGGTGATCCTGTTTAAAGGCATCCCATTGGAAAGTACTGACGGGGAACGGCTTGTCAAATCCTCACAGTGCGCCAATCCGCTACTCTGTGTGCAACCACATCACATAACTGTATCGGTGAAAGA
This sequence comes from Carcharhinus amblyrhynchos, assembly GCF_965287045.1. Taxonomy (NCBI): domain Eukaryota; kingdom Metazoa; phylum Chordata; class Chondrichthyes; order Carcharhiniformes; family Carcharhinidae; genus Carcharhinus; species Carcharhinus amblyrhynchos. The sequence goes on along the minus strand of NC_137328.1, from coordinate 22,240,965 downwards.
GCTTGATCTGTTTTTGGCTTACTACGCTCAGGAACAAGGTAAGGGGACGTATTTACTGGGTGGGCCATTACTGGAGAGTCACAAACTGACCTAAAGAAGTTTTAATTCATCAAAATTATCCTTATCCTGTCTATCATTTTGAACTTGCATCACAATCACGCACAACAAAACATTCACAGAATTATTTCTGATCATATTATGTTTCAGGCCTTAGTTTTAGACAGAAAATGTCACAAGATTGTTGATGGGAAGCTTGTGAACATTGGATACTAAATTTATACACTCTAGGATTATTTCAGGAATATTCATTCCTTGAAAATAACTGTAAAACTGAAATGTGATAACTGCATCAGTTTTCATTTAAGCAATTGATTGAAAGCGTATTTATCCCTTGGGTTTGTATCCATAGGTGGAATCTTGATTTCATCTTTGAAAGTAGATACTGAAACACCGGCTTAAACATGGAATGCATATTACTCTTTAGTCAGTTGTTTCCCATGATGATCTTAAGGTTGACCAAAAGTTGTCAAAGGTTGTCTTTTTCAAGAGAACTTGGATTTGAAATATTTTAAGTGCCCTTTTTTGGTAATGATTGTTGTTCATTTTTTCCCTCTAGGTTTCTCTTGTCAAACAAAAATGATGGTTGAGAGGCAAGAACCTTGCCAATAGCCATCCTTACCTAACCACAGGGAGATATGCGAGACTGGCTGAAGTTAACATGCCCGCTCACATTGCCTTCTCTCACAACTTCCTCTGTTGCCCTGTCCCATTTCGGGGAAATCGTCAATTTGAAAGTCTCTTGGTAGCACATTGCTGAAAAGAGAGACTTGTTGCCGAAGGGTTTCACCTTGCACTCATCAGGAGAAATGCATTCTTGTGTTTGACAACGTATCTCTTTCCAGCATTTGCAAAACAGTGGGCCTCAATATACGTCCTGCCTGTTTGCAGTGTGTGTCTGCTTTATGCGACAATGCCTTGCTCACTGGCATATGAGAGCTGTTGGAGCACATGATTCTCATAGTATTCAGAAAATAAAGAAAAAAGTCTGTCAGGCGCTTTCAAATAAAAGTGAGGAATTCTTCACTGTTTGAAATCATCACCTGCTGGCTTTTCTCTTCAAGTGCAGAGAAATCCAACATCACCCTCACCCACCCCCATCTCTAGATTTGTTCATTGCATTCCCACATTGTTGCCATTTTTGATTCCCTATAATTGAAAGGAGACAGGCTACAGTTAATGGCTACAGTAAAGACAAGATATTGATTAATTTTGAAAACATTGAGATCTAGCCTTTTATTGCACGTTTGAGAGTGCAGGTTTCTAATATTGCAATTCAAGAGATATCTCTGGGAACAAAAGCTACAACTTTACTAAGATTGTCATTTGTAATTTCCTGAATATAAATTTTTCCCACCCTGAACCGTATCTGTACAGTAAACCAGATCCCCAAGGTCAGATTTATGAAGGCTCACTGGGTTCGATTAGACTGCAAAGGAAATGAACTATTGGGCATAGGTGTGTCAGAAAAAACAATAAGCTCTTTTTCAACCCTCCCCTTCTTCCTTCCAACAATGCAAATGTACATGATGGTTCTACTGGCAAAATTGGAGTTGATGGTGTAAGTGATGTCAGATTTGTAAAGTGTGCTTGAATAGATACATTCACCAACATTTTACTTATCTTTTAGTAAATATGTTGTCATCATCTGTAACATTTTGCATCAATGGCTATTTTATTTTGGCAATTTGAATTTCCAGCAGAATAAGGCCTGGTTTATTGAAAAACAGTTGTGCTTGTTTCATAACATTCCTTTCCCTGCATGCATTCACAAACTCTATTGCCTACTTCTACAAACATTTTTCTCTACTAATCCTTGTTCTCAATAATTGAAAATAAATAATTGAAGCATATTTTGCCTGGAACTTTAGACTCCTTCCTTGCAGTCAAACAGACTAGTAGTTATTTTTCTTATATTTAGTGAGAGTGAAATATGTAATTTTGTATTTTGGAGTGTATTCACGAATTCGTACTGCAACAACTATAACCTGGAAAAATACAACCAAATGAAATCTCCAGAGTGTATGAAGATGCCAATTAAAACAATGAAAAAAACGTATAGTGCTACAACACAGGAACTGACCATTTGGTCCATTACGTCTAAGTTGAATAACATGGCTTACTTATCCCAACTTAACGGTACATGTTTCATGTTTTTATTTGCTCCCTCATCTTTGGAAGACGTACTTTTCGTTCCTGTGCCCGTGGCTGCATTCGGCTGATATCATATTTGTGGAAGGAAATTACTGACTTGCTGCAGAGAGAAGGCTTGTTGCAGTTTCATTTTTTATAAAAGTATAAGTCATGTTTGTACATTCCCCTGAGTGCAATCTGTTAGCACATGGTTTAAAAAAATATCAAAAAATAGTGTCTAGGGGAATAAATGCTGCAAAGGACATTTGTGTCCACTTCCAGCAGTCTTTTTTTTTGTCTGTGTCAAATGGATTTTCAGAATCTCATTTTTGGCACCTTGGGCTTTGAGCCACTGCTACGGCCAGATCGAAGGAATTGGAAAGTTGGAGGGAAGAAAAAAAGTGTCCATTCCAGACAGCTTAAGCAGCATCTTCTGCCAATCCAATCGTAGAGCAGTTTGATCCAGCTAAGGGACATTTGCTACAGAACAGAACTTGGTCTTTCTCTTCTTTTTCCAACTCCGCTCTTCTGCCACACATTCATGCTGTCATTTTTTTTTCCCGAAATCTTATGCCCACAGTTTGCTGTTACAGCCTTTTGCTGCAGTCACTATTTACATGTTAACGTGCTATAGGGTATTGGAAGTTATTTTGTTTTAAAACTCCATGGGAATCATTAACCATCACGGTGTTAGGATTGATAAAAAAACACAAGCATTTCAGATTTTCATTAATGAAAGGAAGTGAAATGTAAGGCATCTGATAATGTGCAACAGATATATTTGCGCCCAGTAATTTTCAGTCAATTCTGAACTTAATGACGCTTCACTCAGTCGAAAATAAAATTAAGCTTTAATTTTCAACTTGCTTCACGTGTCGTGACATGAATTAATTCTTTAGAAACTTGCCACTTTTCTTTGTATCTCATGTACATGTGCACACAAAAAGAATTGCAAACTAACTCATTCATTGTTGCTTAATTTTTTTTCAATTGAGATCTATTGAAGCAAAAGTTCATCAACTGGGCAGAAAATATACACTTAATTAATGAGCATTGTAGCCTCAACAATTTCTTCTGTAATATTGATAATTTATTTCATGGTCACTGCTCGGATGGAAACGGTTTTGATCTTGCAAAAATTGCCTCATGTAAATGGCACGGCGTCAGTCATATGACGGAAGAGAAACTATGTTGAGAAAATGGCTCAGTATTGGTATCGCAGCCTGAATCAAAGAAAGAGGAAAAAAACAGAAAGCCGAAAGCCCTAGGTTGCAGACTGGTGCTTTTGTTGGATGGCATAGAACATCTTCACTTGTTTTGAAATAATTTGAGAGGCAGGATGACAAAAAAAAGCGACTTTTTGGGTTTAAAATTGTCATATTCTGCAGAGCACGGAGACACTTTTGTGGTGTTTGTGCTTCTGTACCATTGATTTGCGAGCCACCATTTTGCCCTGCTCATGCCAAGAGATTAAGGCACTTGCACGGAGCCAATAATGGTTGCCAGTGGAACTGGGCTTGGCATCGAAAGCTGATTGTCTACATCTACGATGCCTGTGATTCGTTGGCTGGCATCTGCAATGCAGTGAAGAATACTGAAAAGTTTTTGACCGTTGCTGTTTCTAAGCTGCTGTCTTTTATTTTTTTTGCCACAATTATAGTGAACTCATGGAGTGAAGCTTTTTAATTTTTTTTAAAAGACTTAAAAACTCAGTGTAGGCTTTGCAATGTCAGCCTAATTACTGAATGTATTGTATAAATGCCGATCTTGTGCCACAAGTTAGTATATTTAAATTTTCCCTTTCCAGTTTCTATCAAAAAATTTAACACTTTCTGCAGTAGGAATAATGAGGATTTATTGAAAGAAAATTCTAGTTTTATTCGCTGTACAACTAAAGGAGGACTAAAGTGACAATGGTAACACTTGCTGGGTTTCTGTGCCACTTTTGTTTTTCTAGTTACAGGAGATCAACACATTAGGGGGGGATAACACAGAGATGTATAGAAGAATGTGTGGGGCATCAGAATAATGTGCCTTAATTCAATTACAAAAGTTAGTTCTTCCTCCTTCCACCTGCAAAAGTAAATTAAATCGGTCGAGTATTTCATAAAGAGAACATTGTTGAACTAATAAAAGTATAGATTTTTAAAAATCTTGCAAGTACAATAGGTGACAGAATTGAAAACCTTATCAGATGTTCCTAGTTTGTGTATAAGATTAAAAAGCTTGAGGTAGTACCTTTGGCAACTAAGTTGGGGTTAGGGATGGAGGAGGAGAATTCAACACTGATAAGATTTACAATATATTGCTGCTCATTAGTTTGTGGCCAGTAATCCAAGTGCATCTGAGTAAAATTTTTAATCTGTTGCAAGGTCTGTTCAATTATTAACATTAGTCAGTGACCATATTTGCAACAATTTCCTTTGAGTCCTGATATAAGATATAATTCTTTTTCCCCCAAATGAAAACTTTTTAAGGGTCTTTTAATAATTCAAATGGAATACAAGTGCCAGTCCTTATAATAGCGAACCGCTTGATGGACATTTGTTCTTCGAATGAATAGATATCTGTTTAAATTCTCAAATCATCCTTCCTCTTTCTCCATTCAACCAGAAAGTGCAGGTTGGTCCAAATAACAGACTACACTACAGCCACAGTGAATGTTATTCAGTACTTCTCAGAGGCGACTGGTCAAGATTTTAACTCAATCAAAATCCAATCACTTGTACAGAGTTAAAATTAGGCCCTCTGATGCAGTTGGAACAGTCAACCTTCACCTTTGCACTCAAGTTTCTTGCAGACACAGCACCTCCACCTTCCACCGTCCCCCCTCCCACAAGTTGTGTAGCATAGCTGGCAGTCTTGCATTGGAAATAGTAGCTGGGTGTGACACCCTTGCTATGTGCCAAGAAGCACTAAAATCCTTCCTTACTGGTGTGTTTAATGGGTACTCTCATGATAGTTGAGCAATCAACGTGTCCTAGAATTACCAACATCTGCCCCATGATGAGGTATAACAGCAATAATAGAGTTATATCCAAGGAAAAAATAAAACTAAGGAGATAAAATCTACACAGAATCCAAGTACATTTTGCCCTTTCCAGTAAAGGCCATATTCCATTTGCTTTTCTAATTATTTACTGTACTGGAATGAAAGCCTTTGGTGTTTCATGTACAAGGTCACCCATATCCCTCTGAATCACAGCATTCTGCAGTGTCTCTCCATTGAAATAGTACTTTGCTATTCTATTTTTCTGGAGGCAACAGGGTGACACAGGTTCGTACTGCTGTGTCACAGCGGCAGAGACCCAGGTTCGATTCTTGACTTGTGTCACTGTCTGTGTGGAACCTTCATGTTCTTCCTGTGTCTACGTGGGTTTCCTCCAGATGCTCCTTTTTCTCCCACAGTCCAAATGGCGTGCTGGTTAGGTGCATTGGTCATTCTAAATTCTCCCAAACAGACACTAGAATGTACCCAAACAGACACCAAAATGTGGCAACTAGCTAATTTTCACAGTAACCTCATTGCGGTGTTAGTGTAAGCCCACATGTGACACTAATAAATAAACTTAAACAAAGGGGATATCCTCACTTCCATCTGCTAAGTTGACCTGTCTATCCCCTTCCAGACATTTTGTGCTGAATATTTGTTACAACTAAGTGGTGGGACCAGAAGTGGGCATGTTCCTGTCTCTGATGTGTATTTATGGAGGCTGTGTTGATGGGGAATGGCTGCCCTTCGCTGAAATAATGTAAGATTTAAACTGAAAAAAATGGCTGCCCTGCCCTGAGACTGACCAATTTGACTAATTACCGTGCTATTGAGAGCATTCGTTTTCACCTGCCATACCCCAATGAAGCTGAAGCCTTGATTCATAGGTGGAGGTGGCAGACCATCGGGCCAATAATGTCTGATGTAATTTTTAATGCCCCCCCTCCCACAAGCAATCCCAGTGGCCACAGACCATTCAGTGGTAGGATTTCTCTTTACAGTATCGGTCTGGCAGCTGTGACCACCTTTGATTTTTAAACTTTCTAAAGTTAAACTAATCTCCTGCTTGTGAAGCTCACTCGCTATCTTTAATTAGGTAGCCTCTTAGTCTGCTTACTCTTCCTAAATCTCGCTAAGATTCCACTGCCTACATTTCCCAATTTCCAACTTACATTTCAGTCCATCAACATGACTGGAAACCATGAATGAAACTCCAGCCGTTTGTATCCTCCTCACAACTCACTTTTCTACCTATCTTTGTACCCGTCTCCAAATTTGGCTGCAATGCACTTGGTCCTTTCATCAAAGTGATTAATATAGATTGTAAACAATTGAGGCCTCATCACTGATCCCTGTGGTACTCTACTAATAACAACTTACCAACCTGAAAATGATCCATTTATCCAAACTCTGTTTCCTATTAGTTAGCCAATACCCTATCTGTGCCAATATATCACCCCTAAAGTCATGAGCTGTTATATTTTGCTGTAAATTGTTAACATGGCATCTACTAAGTGCCTTTTGGAAACCCAAATACATTGCATCTACTGGTTCCCTTTTATCCACCCTGCTTGTTACATCCTTAAAGAACTCTAATAAATTTGTCAAACACAGTTTCTCTTTCATAAAACTGTGTTGACATTGATTGTATTGAGATTTTCTAAATGTATTGTTATTACCTCATTAATAATGGGTACCAGTAGTTTCCCAGTGACAGAGAATAACCTGAATAGGTTATTTGCAGTTTGCCAATCTGCAGAATCTAGGGAATTTTAGCAAATTATAACGAATATGTCCACTATTTCTCAGCCACTTCTTTTTAAGCCATAAGATCCAAGGGACCTGCTTTCCTTTAATCACATTAACTTTCTCAGATTTTTGTTTCTAGTGATAATGGGCAGAATTTTTCTGTCTCGCCTGCCATGGAAACCGTAGCGGGTGGGACAGGGACCATGCAAAGATTTGTTGACCTTGGGTGGGATTTTCCGGCCTTGGGGCGAGTGCGGCCAGAGAATCCCGCCCAATGATTATTTTAAGTTTCATCCTTCCATTTTATCTGCTGATTTTCTGCAATTATTGGCGTGCTTTTCGTGTTTTCTACTGTGAAGAGAGATATTTGTTCAATGCTCCTGCCATTTCCTTGATTCCCATTATTAATTCCCAGTCTTGTCCTCGACAGGATCAATATTTACTTTAGCTACTCTCTTATTTTATGTACAAGGTAATGGTATTTTTATTTTTTTTTTGTTTGTTTACTTTTATGAGCTATTTTCTATCTTTTTTTAAATAATACTTTTCTGGTTTCTATAATGTTTCCAATCTGCTGACCTATCTAGAATCATAGAATCCTAGAACCCTCCAGTGCAGAAAGAGGCCCTTCAGCCCATCGAGTCTGCACTGAACACAATCCCACCCCAGGCCCTACCCCCATGTCCCTACATATTATACCCACTAATCCCTCTAACCTACGCATCCCTGGACACTAAGGGGCAATTTCTTAGCATGGCCAATCAACCTAACCTGCACATCTTTGGACCGTGGGAGGAAACAGGAGTACCCGGAGGAAACCCACGCAGACATGAGGAGAATGTGCAAACTCCACACAGACAGTGACCCAAGCCGGGAATTGAACCCAGGTCCCATGATCACATTGAGCAATTCGACGAGCTGTATGGTCTTCCTCTGCTCCTATGTCTTATGTTCTTATGTAGGTGGACAAGTAGGTGGCAGAAGAACACCCACAGAATTTTACAGACCCCCTCAACTATAAACATATCAGGGACCAAAATATTGTACTGGCTTCCTTGCCTTGTTTGAAATTTCTAAAACCCCAACTCTTAGTTTAAATCAATGCCCTGGTTTAGACGTGGATGAAGAAAAGATTAAAATACTCACCAATCAATCATGTACCTGCACTCAAGTGCAGCATCATAATTTTTGATTTGAGAGCAGTCCCTCCACCCTCTCTGCTGCTTGCTGGGCCTCCAGCCTCAGTCACTATTAAAGGATTCTGCTTCTGTTGGTTCCCTCACAGACTCGCCTACTTCCCTTGCCGTTTACTAGCCCTTTTAGAAACATTTTCCTGCCTCACTTAAGCTGGTTTGTTAATAATTCCAAACAATGGAAATAGGTTAATGGTTAGAGAGTTAATCCAGATATTGAAATTAAGCTATTGTGTCTTTTTTGTCTTTAATGTAGAACTTTTATTAAGTTTTTTTTCAACTAAAGTTGAATTTTTCAAGTTATTCCCACTCTGAAACTTGATGAGGGCTGGAATTAAAGTACAGATTTAACATTAACCAATGAACTGATTTATAGAGTCAAGTCAACTGGACAGAGAAAAGCCAAGGAGTGGTTCAAAAAAAACTGTTTATCCTTTTTAGGTAGCTGTATCTGTACAATGATTTCTTAGCAGTATGCAGGGCTATATTCGGGTTGAAGTGCAGTTATTAAAAAGGTTCTTGCTTCAATTTAATAAAAGCACCACAATGTAGATGACCACCAGACTGAAGAGTGTAAATGAGTTTTTTTTGTCCATGTTATCTCTTTACATGAAGTTTTAATTCAGTGCTTTGTCTTTATCAGTGTACAGTTCTTCCCACGGCATGAAGAGTATGAGGGACACATCCTTGAACTGTGGGTGCTGGCGGTGGAATGGGTGCATACATTACCTTTGTCCTCTGAATGCACAAAACTGTTGTTTCCAATGAATAGTTTGGAGGGCGGAGTGCTCTGGTTACTTTGTTAACTCCACACTTTAAATGTGATTACACCTGTGCAGTCCCACCCGGACTCACTCGGTGCCTGGTTCCGTGACTGTCACGTCTGTCTCTCCTGCTGATCTCAAGGACGACAGGGTAGTTAGATCCAGCAGTCATTTATAGAACTACCTTTTCCCCCCATGTAATACCTTCCTCCCTTGAGGATTAATGGCAAAATGTGTTATGATTGGAGGGAGAAAGATAATGCTGATCCAAAGTGATGTTTTCACACTTTGTTCATGCTACAGGAAAGCTGCAAGTAGTTATCCACTGGAAATGACTGATGCCTGTTTCTGTCACTACGTTGAATTGGTTAGGCTGTGACATCCCTGTGCCCCAGAAACATCAGCCTCAATTTACTGCTGCATATTTGGAGCTGTATTTACGAGGCCTGCTGTCTAACTCCTTGCTTTAAAGTCAGGACCCCTGCAATGAGAAGCAGTGTGCCGTGTGGAGCTTAATTGACCAAAGCTGATTTGTTGAAACAGATCGATCATGCACACATTCAGCCTTAAGCCTGATGTTACCTGAAGCCCTTGACCTCTGCAGTCTGGGTCACTGAGCGACCGCCAGCCACTTGACCTTTCCATTGTTAGCAGTGTCACCATTTCCTTCAGTTCCGTGCGGGGATTGCTAACATAGGGGTCACTGATCTGACTTTCCAACCCAGTGGAGTGTAGACATCCCCTGGGAGCATTTGTGGCAGTTTGATATCGTTTGACTGAAGCATTTGCTTTCTTTTGGATGTTGACAAAGTTGTGGACAAATTAGAAAGCTTCCCGTGAGTTGTAAGCGACGCTGGTCTATTTTATAATCCATGCTGTTGAGTTTTACACTTTTAAAATATTTCCAGCAAAGTTATTGTGTCTTGGGGAGAAGCAGCTGACTCCAAGAAGTGAAGTTAATGAGGAAATGTAAATTAACCCTTAGAGTACTACTCTTGGGAGGAGTGATAACACACTGGAAAATCTCTTTGCTGAACATGTTACATGAATTATGCAAAGTATAATATAATGCAATTAAGCTCTTTTCCGGGGTAACTTAGTGCCTCAACTTTTATAATTGATGGGCATGATTCTCTGGCCTCCTCACCATGTGCTTCCCACCGGCTGGAGGTGACGTGTTGTTTGCTAGTGGCAGAATTCTCTGATCCCGCTGCTATCGATGGGAATTCCCATTGATGTCAACCCATGCAGCTGGAAAACCTGCAGGCGGGGGTATGCTGCAAGCAGGACCGGAGAATCCAGCCAGCGTGAACAGTCAGAGAATTCCGGCTGTTCTGTTGCTTTCAGCAGCAGACCACAGGTGGAAAATCTCCATAAGAAGCGTAACATTCAATGCGTACATGTTGAAAGATTAACAGTCATGTCATAATTTAAGAGCTCGCGATATCTGGTCATACAGCAAGGGTTCAACCTTAAAATGCTGGAAAAACTCAGCAGTTCTGGCAGCATCCAAGGAGAGAGAAACTGAGTTAACACTTCAAGTCCATCCTTCAGAGCTTTTGCTTTTATTATTAGACAAATATTTTGCATGGGTGAATTGTCTATTGAGGAAAGGTTGGACAGGCTAGGCTTGTATCCACTGGAGTTTAGAAGAGTAAGAATTGACAGAGAGTAAACTTGTTCTCATCGAGAAGGTACTGAACCAACTGGGCCAACTAATACCTGAGTGCAAGCGTCATTCGATGTATCAGCAGAGAAGATGGAAGATGAAACTTGAGCGATGGACTTCATTGGTACAATACAATATTTATCAGACAGTGGTGATCCTTTGTAAATGCATCCACATCTATCCATCCACCAAAAGTGGTAGCCCAGGATGCAAGCAGTGAAAAATTACCAGAACTAGAGAAAGAATCAAACTGTACAATGTCCATCTCTTTCCCATTGGAAAGACACTAATCTTACTGCTACATCCAGGCACTGGAAACTGACGGCAAGCAACAAGGTGATCAAATGCCTTCCTCAAAACTTCCTATTTTGCCTAAACAATTATTTCCAGAGGCAGCAGCAAGATTACCCAAGATGTACGATCAAGAGGCTACAATAGTCATCATTCCAGAAGAAAGACAGATAAAATCGTCAAAGGGAACTAGAGTTGACTCAACACACAAGGATAGAGAATATATCAAAGGTAAAGAAAGGGATGAACCCACAAAATCAAATCAGCAAGAAGAGGAAAAAGAGGATGAAATCTAGTTCCCAGATACCGGAACCAGATGTTAAGATTTAAACTGATAATGCACAAGATACTGCAACTCTTACTGAAGACCCACCAAGCCCATTGAAGAAGTCCAAAGGGTGGACCTGACAAGGACATGATCAGAGAGAATCGTGAAACCTCCAGACTGACCCAACTGATGAAGTCAGAGACTTGGGGGAAGATGAGGCTTGTATGCAAATATAAATGTAAAATAAATTTGAACAAAGATATGAGGAAGTAGTGGGGATGCAGTATTCAGGCGTTCAGGGCTGAAAGGGCTACTGTGTGGGGCTGGAGAAGCGATACCATCTACATGATGATATAAGGGACAGACACATGATTAAGAGTTGAGAAGAAGAAAGCTCTTGGCTTAGACTGGTTAACTTCAGTATCCTTGTATGTCTGTATTAAGTTATATTAATCCAGTAAATCTGTTATTGTTCAGACATATCTAAGTCTCTGAAATTATTCCTTAGCCAGTCACAACCAAAATACAACATTTGTCATGATTTGAGCTTTTGCTTTGAGCTGCGTATTTGCTAAAATTTATTGTAACTCTCCCTTTAGTGCATATCCTCCTCTGTGGACTTGTTCAGTTTTCAGAATTCCTCTTGCATTCATGGGACACTGATGTGAGCTGCTGGTAGTTTGGGAGAATTTTGAAACGATGGTTGCGAGCACCTTGTGAAAACATACGGGAGAACATTTAGTAGGCTACTAGTGACCCGTAAAATTGTTTAAGAAGCTGTTTGTGAAGGGGTGGGGGGAGCAGTGGGAGTATATATGTGCATGGATGACTAGTGTTTGCCTGGGGAGGAAACAGGATTGAATAGGATGTTTGTATCTGAAAGAGAAGTGAAGAAACTACTGCATGAATACATAAACATTTCAAAGAATTTTCAAGGCGTGGTACAAATTTGATTTCAAGGCTGCATTTAGACAAATGCATCTTGTGCGTGTGTCTAAAATTTCCTCATTTAATTTCTGCTTATGCTAACGTGCAGCATATTTGTTTGCGTACAAAGGTAATTCAATCCCCCACCCCTGACCACCCCATATCCTTCTTGAAGCTCTGTAATAGATCACCTACTGATGGATTGCGATGCAGTGGCACAATGGTTAGCATTGCTGCCTCACAGTGTCAGGGACCTAAGTTCAATTCTGGCCTCGGGTCACCATCTGTGTGGAGTTTACACATTCTCCCCGTGTCTGCAGAAGTTTCCTCCGGTTTCCTCCCACAATCCACAGGGGATTAGCAGGGTAAATATGTGGAGTTATGGGAATAGGGCCTGGGTGGATTGTGGTCAGTGCAGACTTGATTGGCCTAATGGCCTCCTTCTGTACTGTAGGGACTTTATGATTCTATGGTACAAAAACAGAAAATGCTGGAAAATCTCAGCAAGTCTGACAGCATCTGTAGGGAGAGAATAGAGTCAATGTTTCAAGTCTACATGGCCCTTCATCAGAGCTGAGTCTGTTTCTGTTTTTGTTTCAGATTCCAGTATCTGCAGTGTTTTACTTTAACCACTGAATTGCCTATTGTGACAATAACAATGAAAGAAGTGGCCATCCAACTATTTTCTGCTTGGATGAATTTTCATTATTTGGCAATGTAAACAGCATTATTTGATAAATATAAAGTGCTATTGCAGAAATGAAAGTTTTGTAGAAAATGATAGAAACCAAATCTGGCTATTTTCAGAAATATAGCTATATTTTCATCCTGGAGTTTTGAAGAAGTTGGTTTATTATGGTTAAAGCATACCGTAGCAACAACAGTCCCAAAATAAATAAACTGTAGAAGTCTGTAAATGGCCAAGCCTCACATTATGGCTAAGATGTACCTCTTTAATCACCAGTTTATGAGTTGGCTTCATTTTGCCTGATAATGGACCATGATGACATTACACCAAACTTGTATTACACAAGTGTCCACCAGTTGAACATTCAGTATTGCATGAGTTATGGGACTGTCTAAAAATATAGAGCATCTTTAGTTCAGTTATGCCCAGACTGCAAACCCCGCTGTCATAACCTAGGTTCAGTATGAGGAACATGAGAGAAGTCTTCTGTTGATTTACCATCTTTTCACTAGAAGAGTGATTTACTCATAGTCAACATTTTTGGAAACTAATTTTCTAATGTGTGAATGCACTGAGGCAATTTTTGCTTGGCAGATAGCATTATCTTTAGCATGCCATTGTAAGGCAGGGATGAGGAGGATATTTCACAGGTAAAGGGTGATCTGGGGTCAGCAGGGCTGGCAGGTTACAGTGAAATTTGTACACATTGGTATCAGCAAGAAACAGATTGGGAGAGAGGCTGGCTTGCAATGGCACCTGTGATTTTATGTGGACTGTATTATTTCACAGGTCAGGTGCCAGTTGATTTGAGCATTATTCAGAATCACAATAGCAAAGAAGGAGGCCATTTGGCCCTACATTTCTGTGTCAGTTCACTGCAAAGGCAACTCAGCTAAAATCCTCAAATCTACCCTTTCCTTGTAGTCCTGCAAATTATTCTCTTCAGTGTAGAATAGAATAGAGTCCTACAGTGTAGAAGGAGGCTATTTGGCCCATCGAGCCTGCACTGACAACAATCCCATTCAGGCCCTATCCCTGTAACCCCACATATTTACACTGCTAAGCTCCCTGACACCAAGAGGCAATTTAACATGGCCAACCAACCTAACCCACGTATCTTTGTGTGAGAGGAAACTGGAGCACCCAGAGCAAACCCATACAGACATGGGGAGAATGTGCAAACTCCACACAGACAGTTACCCAAGGCGGGAATTGAACCCGGGTTCCTAGTGCTGTGAGGCAGCAGTGCTAACCACTGTGCCACCAGGCCTAATTTCCTTTCAACAGCTGTGATTGAATCAGTCTCCACCATACTCTCAGGCAGCACATTCTAGATCCTAACCACATGCTATGCAAATTAATTTTTCCTTATGTAGTCTTGAATGTTTTTGCTATTCACCTTAAATCAGTGGCATCTGATACACGAGCCCTCTGCCAATGGGGTCTTCCTTTATAATCTGTCCACATCCTTCTTGATTTTGAATACTTCTATCATATCTCCTGTCAGTCTTCTCTGAGGAGAACAGCCCCATTTTCGCACTCTGTTGAGACGAAGCTTAATTGTGATCCCCCGTCCCCAAAAAAAGTTCTCATATACGCTAATGCCTTCACATTCTTCCTCAAGTTTAATGCCAGTTTAATCAGAATTTTTGCCGTGGAACAGTTCAGTGTCTCCATTCTCTTTCTATATTGAACTCTTTGTAGTTTGGTTGTCCTAAAGCTTTATTAACATACTGTGCTGCTTCCTTGATATTTTTCCAGGAGACAGAGCATCTTTACCCACTCAATGCTAGGCTCTTCAGCTCACAGAATCACGACCACAACTGGTGTGGTCGTGAACCATGAAATGTAAGAACACCTTTTATCTGACTTTTGAGATTATCTGATATGGGCAGAGATTGTAAAGGTTCTACAATGAGCCAAATGGGCTAGGGAGGGGAAAAGTCACCTCTTTTCGAGCGTGACATTGCTGTTCATTGACCTCTGTTAGAAGTGCACCTGCTGGGATCTCAAATTTAGCTGCAAAAGGAGAACTATGAGAGTTGCAGGCACTGCAACTGGATCAATGTGAACCTTTTCAGTGGTCAAATGTGCATTGAATCACAATTTAATCAATTCTCACAAACAATAGAAAAATACTTTTAGTTTTAAGTTTAATTATTAGTGTCACAAGTAGGCTTACATTAACGCTGCAGTGAAGTTACTGTGAAAATCCCCTAGGAGCCACACTCCAGCGCCTGTTCGGGTACACTGAGGGAGAATTTAGCATGGCCAACACACCTAACCAGCGCATTTTTCAGACTGTGGAAGGAAACCGGAGCACCCGGAAGTAACCCGCGCAGACACGGGGAGAACATGTAGACTCCACACAGACAGTAATCCAAGCCAGGAATCAAATCCAGGTCCTTGGTACTGTGAGACAGCAGTGCTAACCATTGTGCCACCATGCTGCCACTGTACTCTAAATTTATCCAAGATTTACATTCAAAATATATACAAACAGAAATTATGCTTCACCTACAGTCATCTTGAATTCATTGTAAACTCCTGGATTTAGCTAATTTGTTATTCTGGAATTCTGTATACAGGATAAAAGTTCCTCATCATTGTGACCCTGCCAATGACCAGCTGGAAGTTTGTCTGAAAATGTTAATGAGTGGTTTCTAAGCCTATTGTAGTCAAGAACATTCAGTTTTAGACAATCTCCAGAAGGGATAGGTTAAGCTGTTGGCAGCTTTACAATGGCGAACAGTTGGCTGTATGACAAATATGTATACAGCTAGATTGAAGTGTATATGAACCGAAGCATTCAAAATTCCTTTTAACCCCCACCTCCCCTCTTGCCCAAACCTGAAAAAGCTGTGTGTAGTCCTTAGAAATAGGCTTAAATTCCTGACAAGCCAAAACAGCTGAAGTAGTGTGGGTGGCACGGTAGCACAGTGGTTAGCACTGCTGCTTCACAGTTCCAGGGACCTGGGTTCGATTCCAGCTTGGGTCACTGTCTGTGTGGAGACATGTCTGCATGGGTTTCCTCTGGGTGCTCTGGTTTCTTCTCACAGTCCAAAGGTGTGCAGGTTAAGTTGATTGGCTATGCTAAAAATTGCCCTTTGTGTCCTGAGATGCGTAGGTTAGAGGTATTAGTGGGTAAATATGTAGGAATATGGGGGTAGAGCCTGGGTGGGATCGTGGTCAGTGCCTCTTTCTGTACTGTAGGGTTTCTATGTTTCTAGCTGGGGGGTCCCATTGTTGTGGCAGTTGTAAGTTCAACGTGTAGCTGAAATATATACTAACCAGTTACTATGTGTTACTGAAGTACATACACTGGATTTTGCCAGTACTGCTTTGTACTCATGTTGTAGTTAATAATAACTTGTCATCGCAAAATAATTTTGTCAATATCTAGAAAGGCATAATCAAATTCTGATGTGTTGTTTTCACTGATAATAGAGCACATTTCCAGTTAAAGTTACAGTTGTGAATGGCATGGTGGCACAGTGGTTAGCATTGCTGCCTCACAGTGCCAGGGAAGTCGGGTTCGATTCCTGGCTTGGGTCACCGTCTGTATAGAGTCTGCACGTTCTCCCTGTGTCTGCATGGGTTTTCTCCGACTGCTCTAGTTTCCTCCCCTGAACAGCTGCCGGAGTGTGGCGACTAGGGGATTTTCACAGTAACTTCATTGCAGTGATAATATAAGCCTACTTGTGACACTAATGAATAAGCTTTAAACTGTAGTGGCCTCTGGTTTGCCACTGCCTCAACCATTCCTTAAAGTGCAGGGCAGTTTCCCATTGACGCAGCTGATAGCTGACCAGACTCCTTATGAGTTATTCAGTTTGTTCCTTCAGACTCCTGAAGGATAGTTGATGGAATCTTTCCATTGAATCCAAAGTCTTGCATGAAGCTTTTTTTTCATATATATTTCTATTATTCATTCGTGGGACATGGGCGTCACTGGTGGGCCAGCATTTATTGTCCATCTTCAGGGCAATTGAAAGTCAATTACATTTCTGTGGCTCTGGAGTCACATGTAGGCCAGACCAGGTAAGGACAGCAGATTTCCTTCCCTAAAAGACATTGGTCAACTAGATGGGGTTTTCTGAAATCGGGAGTGGTTTCGTAGTCATCAGCAGATTCTTAATTCCAGATATTTTTTATTGAATTCAAATTGCACCAACTGCCATGGTGGGATTGGAACCCCAAACATTAGTTGAGTTTCTGGATTAATAATCTAGCAATAATACCACTAGGCCATCGCCTCCCCTTATATATATATATATATATATATATATATAGTTACTTTTACTTTTTATAAATCAAAATTATGGTTTAAGAACATTTCAAGAGTCACATTGAATAACAGCATGCCACTGATCGATCATAAAATAAATAATCACAGAATTAAATTGGTCCGTGCTAAGGAAAAACAGCGGTGGGGCTCTTAGTTTTAATTTGAGGAACCAAGTTGTCTGATCAAGGCTCCCGACAGAGAACATAACGGAGGATGAAAACATTAAAAAAGAAATCGAATAAATCAGGATTTTGTGATTGGGTGTCCCTAAGATTGTAGGAGGAAGGCCAGATTAATGGACGAAATAATGATGCCAGTGCAGCTTAAATGTTGCTTTGCAAGGTGATGATGCTTGACAATTGTATATTGAATGAGTGTGGGCATGTCTTTGAGCGAAACTTTGTATTGGTAATTTAAGTAGTGCCAAGTGTTTACGTTGTGGACAATCAGAAGTTTAGTTATCGAATTTTATCCCCCAGTAGAGATTGCTTTGTGTACACAAGTTACTTGGTCTAGCTTTCTAAAAGTGTAACAGATGCATGCAGCTAAATTCAGCAACTCTGGTTCATGCTATAAAAAAGTGCAGATGTGTGTGCTTTAAGATTGGATTTGTATCGTGCTTTTACCAAAGGTATTCACCTCTGCGCATCTCATTCTCAGCGTTAAGTAAACATTACAGGATTCCATAGACTCCAGATTTAATGTTTAACCAATACTAAAACGTCCAATATTATCTTAAGCAATTTGATACAATGAAAATTAACAAAACATAATGGCAGTAACCAAATGAAAGATAAACAAGTTACTTGTAAATATTATGGCTGCGCAGTAATTGCTAATTTGTAAGAGTTTCTCAAGGAAAGAAGCAAAACTTTGTTTACAGTAATTGAAAAAAAGCTGAACAAATTGAATTAAACAGACTAATGTCACAATGAAAAAGATGCAAACTTGAAGTAGGTTGGGTCAGGCTTGAACTTGGGTGTGTTTATGAGGAAGAAACAAAGTACCACTGTCCTCCTCTTGATAATTTGACAAAGTACCTGTCATAAGAGAATTGCAGACATGTGTGACATTTTTTGAGGTGACGGGATTGAAATGTTTACCTAAGCGAGTGGTGTGCCTGTGTCCTTGAATGATTAATATGAGCTCTGTAAATACGCTTTTAAGGTGGTTTGTGAAATATAGGTACAATATTTACAGTGACAACTGCTTCAAGCATTTCAAAGTTAGAAGCAAATGGCTGTACCAAAAGAGAAGGAAAGACATTCTATTAGCTCACCCATAAATTTGCTGCCACTTCTGTCTGTGATAATCTAATTATTCTAGTGGGTAGGCATGAAATTTTTATTAAATGATCAGATCATAGCTGACCAACTTCAGTGTTCTTCAACTCTATACGGCCTAAGCTTCAGTTCATTTTATCAAACTGTAGGTATGTAATTATTATGTGAAAAGTATGACAATCAAAAACCCCAATAGAATTTTGAGCTCAGATTGAACAACAGTAATTCGCATGAATTTTGCTTTAAATTTGACTATTAATAGGAAGATTTTTAAGGAAGGGACAGAGCACAACTTAATTGGACATCTAGACAGTGGGAGAACAAAAACAGATGTTTCCATTTCAGTATCCTACAGGGAGGCTGTTTGCTTCTTTGATTGTTTTTTATGAACTGAGTTATATGCTAATGTACATGGAAGCATTAGAACTGGACCTGCCATTCAGCCTTACAGGCCTGTTCATCATTCAGTTAGATCATGGCTAATCAATGCCTTTGTTCCATATCTCTTGGGTAAGGACTCAACAAAATCTATTAATCTCAGCCCTGAAAATTTCCATTCACCTTGCATTCGCAATCATACGAGGGAGAGAATTCCATATTTTCAATTGGTTTGAAAAGGTTTTTTTTTCTCATCTCACTCCTATAAAGCCCATTTCTAATTCTAAGATTATGTTGCCTAGTTCTCCCCACAGCTGCTGCCTGACCTGCTGAACGCTTTTTAATGAATATCACTTAGCACAAATTGTCTACAAGAGAACACTACAGAGGTTACACTGCCTGGCCTGTAATTTCCTGGTTGATCCTGACCTCCCTTCTTGAATAATGGTATCAAATTGACTGTCCTATAATCCCCTAGCACCTCTCCGTTGGCCAGAGAGGAATTGAAAATGATTGCCAGCGTCACTGCTGTTTTCTCCCCTTCCTCACCCCATTATCTGGGCTACATTTCATGCAGCCCTGGAGATTTATCCATTTTAAGCCTGTCAAACCACTTAAAACCTCCCCTCTGTCTTTGTTAAGTTCTTTGATTGTATGGCAGTCCTTCTCTCTGATTTCTAAACCCATGTTATCTCCCTCACTAGTGAACACTGATGCAAAGTATTCATTTAGAATCCTTTCTACGTCATCTGGTTCTGCACACAATTCATCACTGTGGTCCTTAATAGGTCCTACTCTTTCTTTCGTTACCCTGAGGAAGTCCTGCAGTGAAGTCCTGGAGTTGAGATGATTGACCTACAATCACCGCAACCATCTTCCTTTATCCAAAGTATTACTCCAACCAGTGGAAAGCCCTCCCCTAATTTCCACTGACTGCAGATTGGTTTGGGCTCCTTCATGTTACATTTGGTCACATGCTGCCTTGATGTCAAGGGCAGTCGGCCTCACTTCACCTGTTAATTATAGCTACTTGAACCAAGACTATAAAGAAGTGAGGAACTAAGTGACCCTTTTGAATCCCAAACTGAGTGTTAGTGATCAGGCTATTAATGAAGGAGTGTTGCTTGGTAGCACTGCCATTCACACTTCCACATTTTTGTTTGTGATTGAGGCTAGATTGATTGTGTGGTTCTTGGCTGGGTTAGCTTTGCCCTGTTTGTGGATGGGGCATAGCTGGGCATTTTTCCACATTGCCGGATAGATGCCAGTTTCCTGGAACAGCTTGGTAAAGGGAACGGCAAGTTCTGGAGAACAAATCTTCAGTGTGACTGCCAGAATGCTGTCAAGGCCCGTAGCTGTCTTGATATCACATGAAGTGAACCGAATTGGCAGAAGACTGACATCTGTGATGCAGGGAATCTTTGGAGGAGGTTCAAATCTGTCTCTCATGATAAGTTCCAGTATGTTGCCCATAACTGATATTACAGCAGCAGGTCTACTTTAACTCTCCCTTCCTTCTGAAGTAGTGGATAATAGTTTTTCCAATTTAAAGGGTGGCATGGCAGCGCAGTGGTTAGCACTGCTACCTCACAGCACCAGGGACCTGGTTCAATTTCGGACTTGGGTGACTGCGGAGTTCTCTGCATGAGTTTCCTCTGGGTGCTCCGGTTCCCTCCCACACTCCAAAAATGTGCGACTTAGGTAGATTGGCCACGCTCAGAGGGATTAGCAGAGTAAATATGTGGGATTATGGGGATAGGGCCTGGGTGGAATTGGTGTCGGTGCAGGCTCGATGGGCCGAATAGTCTCCTTGTGCACTGCAGAGCTTCTATGAATTCCTGAATATAGGAAGCTTTGGGCATTGAGAGATAATGCAACAGACATTTCAACACCTATCTCTTTACATAACCTGGGCTTTGTCACTGTCAGACCCAGGAGATTTATTCTTTTTCTTAAGTATTTCTCTTGTCATTATTTCTTTAGAAAAACTTGCATTAAATTCATTAAGTTTCTCTCTCTTTTTCTTTAGGTTCCATTGTATTTGTTTCTTTTCCTGCACTTAGTAAATGGATGCAAAATGCTCATTTAACAAATCTGCTATTATTTTGTTTGCTAACTATCAAAGAGTCCAAAGATGTGCAGGTTAGATGGATTAGGCACGGTAAATGTGCAGGTTATGGGGATAGGGTCTCGGGGAAGGGCATGGATAGGATGCTCTTTCGGAAAGTCGGTGCAGACTCAATGGGTTGGATGGCCTTTTTCTGTATTGTAGGGATCCTATCGTTCTGGAGATCACAAGTGTCTTTATTGTTTGCTTTCTTTTTTTCCACAGCTCGTTTGTTCCGTTCAATGTATAGACTGTCCTATTACTTCCTATATTTAACCAACAAAAAAACCCACTGTGGCTATATTCATGTTGTGAAACGTGATCCCGATATTGCCTATTATTTAGGTCGCCTTGCTCTTTACGTTAATATGCTAGAGTTTACTTTTGAAGTTTAAATAGAGTAACTGCAGAAGGAATTGAGAATGAAAGAAAGTTCCTTTCTAACATTAGGATGTCTCAAAATGCTTTATAACCAATGAATTGAGGTGCTGTGACTATTGTAACATAGAAAGTGTACTGAAATATCTCCTACTTCTGGGCTTTTGCAACTATAACTGATTTTAAGGCAGGTGATAATAATAAGTTCATGGAATCCCAATAGGAGGAGGCCCTTCAACCCAATGAGTCTGCTGTGACAACAATCCCACC
The DNA here is from genome assembly GCF_965287045.1 of Carcharhinus amblyrhynchos. NCBI lineage: Eukaryota > Metazoa > Chordata > Chondrichthyes > Carcharhiniformes > Carcharhinidae > Carcharhinus > Carcharhinus amblyrhynchos. The sequence goes on along the minus strand of NC_137328.1, from coordinate 22,219,530 downwards.
CAGGCCCTATTGCCATAACCCTGCTAGACCCCTGACACTAAGGTGCAATTTAGCAAAGGCAGTCAACCTAACCTGCACATCTTTGGGCTGTGGGAGGAAAACAGAGCACCTGGAGAAAACCCACGCAGACACGGGGAGAACTTGCAAACTCCACACAGACAGTTACCCAAAGCCAGAATTGAACCCGGGTCCCTGGAGCTGTGAGGCAGCAGTGCTAACCTCTGTGCCGCCATGCTGCCCTATTATGTATGCATACATTAGGGAAGTGACTTGTTTGTTTTCATGTTACAAGTGAATTTGATAATTGTCTTTTTCAAATGGAGTAATCGTAATTAGTTTTATTTGCCTATCGCTTATTGAGTAGAACTTGGAACTCTTGAGCCAAATGCTAAATCCATAGCATCAAGCATAATGCATTCAATATTTGAAATGAACTATCCCAAAATGTTCAGTTCTTTAACAGTTTATTTTCAATGCATGAAAAAGAAAATCTTTTCACGTTTATGGGCCCCTATATTGTGCTGTGAGAAGATGGGATAAGCAATGATGGTTCCTGCACCTCTAAATGAGGTGCATGTCCCACCTAGTTTACCATTATTCTTAAAATGTGGAACAAAGTATGGATTCCATGGTGAATAATTTATTGGGAAAAGATGAGAAAAGAGAAACTTAAGGAATTCTATGAGTTTGATCATCAGTACCTGCATGGTGCTATGAATTGAGAAGCATCAGGACCTTAATAATTCTTTTAATAACGTAACTTTTTTCCTCTTAAGTTGTTAAAATACAAATGGAAACAAACAATTTCCTGTAGAGAAAAAGAATACTTCTGCCATGTTAACTGTCGGCAAAAGGTAAGTGTTAAAGGAAATGCACCTCGTTTAGTGGTTTTGCAGTAATAAAGTTTTATATAACTTATTTGTTTTTGGAAACCTTCCAGATGCTACACAGCAAGTGGAGTACAACAGGAAGGAATGGACTTGGATCCTATAAATCCTAATTCTTTCAATGGTTTCTTGTAACTGCAGTGGCATTCTTCTGTGTTAATGCAGAGCAAACAAGTTGGAAAGGCTGTGTTTCACAATGGAATGCCACAGGGTAAAATGCTACAGTATGTCAATTAGAAACTTGTTAAATAATATTAACTGCATTTCAGGCCAGGACAATATTTTTCTTATTTTTTTCTCCATGCTACTAATTTCATAAATTGGTCAGAGATTCTCTGGTTCTGTCATGGCAGATTCTCTCTGATACGCAGACATGGCCACAGTTTGACGATCATAATTACAACCATATGTAAAAAGTATGAGCATAACAAAAATATCTCTTATTTACAACCCTGACTTATAAAATATGCCACAGCATGACCAATGGGAATTATAGGGTATATTCAAAACTGTACATTCTTTTGGGTTTGGAATAATTAATGTTTCTCTATGGCTTTTTAGGCATTTAACTCTCTATCTGTCTGAGGTTTGAGGAAACCACAACCACAGTGGTTAAATTTTATGGTCTCTATCTTAAGCTGCTTTCAGCAAGCGCTTCCCACTTTCTCTCGGGCTCAGGACAACCACACTGAACCATTATGATAAGGGATTATTATGAGCTTTGTCAATGTTGTGTCACAACTTTTGTCTTTCCTTTACTCCTTCTTGACTGTTTTCACCATTTCCACGTTCAAAGCACAGCTTTTTTCCCTCTGACTTGTTAATAAATAAAACTTATCAGTAATGGAAAATCACTGACCTGTTCGAGAGTTTTTATTCGGACGAGATTATGAGGTTAAACCAGAATAAATGTCCTCAACTGTTAGCTAAATGAATATTCATCATTTTCCTTCAACCATTTGAGCTCTTAAAATCCTTTTTTTGCTAATGGGTATCTACCCAGTGTGAATTTGAAATATGTTTCTTGAACTTGATTTTTGAGAAATTCAGGGGGCCTTTTTTCAAGTTTGATTCGTCATTTTGTTTGAAGTTTCAAGTGTTACGTTCATACTGAAATGCAGCTGTTTTCTGATTTCACCCCCCCCCCCCCCCCCCCGTGTTTATCCATTGATATGTTGGATTAAAGTGTAAGGATTCTGGTCATTTTCAGCACATAAGTCGCCTGCTTGCACAGGATGGGGATAGCATGACATTGAGAACCTTTCTTTCTGCTGTTGCATGATAAGGTAGGTTGGATTTTGTCAGGGTGGCAGAGTGCAATATGGGTTTGTTCAGTAAGTTTTTTTTTAGGCAGTCACCAAAGCTCATAGGTAAATTCTACACTTTTAAACTCTCCAGAACATCTTTATATAATAGTTGTTTGAAAGCGCTTCTGCCTTGCATATATTTCACCATTTATTGCTCACAAACTTCAGATGAGAATGCTGTTTAAATACAGTTTCTATGGCAACACTTTAGTTGGTTCTAAGGTTTTACAATAATTTGCCTATTGGGATGACTTTGTGCTTTTATTAGAGAGGTAGGGAAATGTGGGCTAGGAAGGCACGTAAATTCAAAGAACACTTTGATGTACTTATAATAGGGCATTCAAAACGATGTCACAACATTAATTATCAAATATAAGCTACATCTTTTTATACTTATTGGAGTTCATATTCATATGCATAAAAACAGCTCCTATTATGATTTGAAGTTCCTCTCATCTCATTCTTTGTCAAGTATGATAATTATTGTACGCTATTTAAAGAGGCAGCATCTATTTTCCCCCTATTGTTTAAATCTGCTCAAGTCAGACTAGATAACTGCTTAAAATCTGCAGGTGGTCTTAAAAATGAACTTTTGATATGAGACTTAAGCTGTGGTTAAGCCATAAATCAGTATTGAGGGCCCTAACTCATTAGCTAAAGGATGTAATTTTATTCTGATAATCCAGAATTGAAAAAAAAGGTAGCTTTTTAAAAAATTCTTTCATTGGATATTGATGAGGCTGGCAAGGCAAACATTTATTGTCCATTCCTTGAGAAGGTAGTGGTTGCTTTTTGATTTGATTTCCACTTTGAATTATATTTGTCTCTCTCTTTTGGTAACTTCTGGCCTGTGCTACATTGGGAAGGTTTCCTTTTACATATGAGTAACTTTGGTCTAACATCAATATGTTTCTTCAAAAACTCTTTTATTTATTTTATAGTACATTCTAAGTTTCAAGATAAATGCATCTCTCCCTTGTACGGAACATTCCATCTTTTGTCAGTCTCTTGCATGTGACTGTTGACGCCACCGTTACATCTTGATGCATATCACTCCCTCATTAGCATAACTTTTAACCCATTATTCAACAGTGGTGAATTGCCTTCTTGAATTGCGTCTATTTCACCCACAATGAGCTCAAGGAGTGAGTTCCAGAGTATTGATGCAGCAACAGTGAAGGAATGGCGATATAGTCCCAAATTAGGATGGTTTGTGGTTTGGAGGGAACTTTCAGGTGGCGGTCTTCCCAGATTACTCTAGTCCTTCTAGCTGTTATAGGTTGTAGGTTTGGAAGGGGCCTTGGTGAGTTGTTTACTTACGCCTTGTATACAGTAAAAACTGCTGTAACTGTGCATTGGTCGTGGAGGGCTTCAATGTTTAGGTTGGTGCTGATCAAGCAGGTTGCTTTGTACTGGATGGTGTTGAGTTTTTTGAGTGTTGCTCAAGCTGCACTTATCCAGGCGAGTGGAGTATTCCATCACACTCCCAATTTATACCTTGTCGATGGTGAACAGGCTTTGGAGAGTCAGGAGGTGAGTTACTCACCATTCAAAAACCACCCTCTCACCTGTTCCTTTAGCCACAAAATGTTATGGCTAGTCCGGTCTAACCACCCCAGGATGTTGATGATGGGGGATTCAGCAATATTAATGACATTTAATGTCAAGGGAGATGGTTAGATTCTCTCTCCTTGGAGACAGTAATTACCTGGCACTTCTGTGGTGTAAATACTGCTTACCGATCATCAGCCAAGCTAGAATGTTGTCCAGATCTTGCTGCATGTGAATATGGATTGCGTCAGTATCGGAGGAGTCACAAAAGGTGCTTAACATTGTGCAGTGAACATCCGCACTTCTGATTTTATGATGGAAAGAAGGTCATCTTCATTGCTGAAGAAGCTGAAGATAATTGGGTCCCGAGGACCTCCTACAGCAATACCCTGCTGCTTGTTGATTGGCCTCCCACAACCACAACCATTTTCCTTTATGCTGAGTATGACTACAACCAGTGGATAGTCATCCTGCTGATTCCCATTGACTCCAGATTTGCTGAAACTCCTTAATGCCTTTGACTTGGTCAAATTCATTATTCACGCTTGACAAATGTGCTGGGAAACCTTCAATTTGAATTATAAATTTATAGCAACCTGTTGACATCTGATGTATCTCACAAAAAAGAGCATAATCTGTTCACAGATTTATAAAGACCGATCATGGTTGACCAATTAATTGAATTTCCTGATAAAGTAACAGAGAAGGTTGATGAAGGGAATGCGGCGGATGTTGTCAACATGGATTTTATGAGGATGTTTGACAAGGTAGGGGGTTAAGGGCTGGTTAACAAAACTGTGGCTTATAGAATCAACAGAATGGTAGAAACTAGGGGCAGGACTAGGTCGTTCGGTTTATTCAATATCATCGTGGCTGATTCTCTATCTCTACACCATACTTTTGTGCTCTCCCCATAACGATTTGATGTCTTTAGAGTCTAGAAATCTCTCTAATTCCTTCTTGAATGCACTCAGTAAGTTGGCATCCACAGCCTTCTGTGGTAGAGAGTTCAATATGCTCACAACCCTTTTAGTAAAGAAGTTTCTCCTCATCTCAGTCCTAAATCCCGGCCAATTCCAAGCTCAAAGATTGTGACCCCTTTGTTTTAGATTCCCCCTGCCAGCCAGAGGAAGCAACATCCCTGCATCCATCCTGTCCAGCTCTATCAGAATTGTACACACTTCAATTGGATCCCCTGTCATTCTTCAAACTCCAAACTCCAGTACATACAGGACCAATCTCTCCTCATATGACAATCCTGTCATCCCAGCAATCGGTCAGGTGAACGTTTGCTGCATTCCCTCTCTGGAAAATATACCCTTTTTTTAGATAAGGAGACCAAAATTTCACACAGTGCTCTTGATGTGGTCTCCCCGAGGCCCTGTAAATGTCTTGATTGGAGGGGGCACCAAATTAAATGGCTGCTGAGTGGGGTTGGATTATATTTCCATCTCCCGTTTCCTGCCCGTGACAAGCAAATCTGGCCCTATTACTCCATAACTATCTAAAATGTTTTATAATGCAGCGATATTGTAAATATCATAAACATATTATAAAAACTGTAAATATCATAAACATTATTTGTGTGATAATTATTGTGAAATCATGTATATTTTAGGGCACGTGTGCAATCTTACTCAAAATACTGAATCAAAAATATCTTCACAAATCCATTTAGATTGTTCCTACGCATAGTTGGAACCCCAGTACTCCTTTGATATTCTTTCTTTGTGGCAGTGTTATTGTTTCCTTGTGTAAATTTGCCACAGGTTCCATAACGTGTCAACACTGCAGTTTTAGGATTCTACACTGAGGAAGAAATTAAGATATTGAGATATTGTGGTGGTATTGTGCACTGAATACCATTCTGCAAAATGCAAGAACGCTACGATCGAATAAATCTAATGAGAATCAGTGATGTTTCATGAACTCCGTCATCTTCCAAAATTATACAAAATATATGGCTTGAAAACAGGCCATTCTGCTCACCCAATCCATGCAGCGTTAATGTTCCACTCGAACCACTTCCCATCATTTGTTTAACTCTGTTAGCAGAACCTCATCTGCTTACCTAACCGCCCCATAAATGCATTTATACTGTTTGACACAAACACTGCTTTGGCTAATAAATTCCACATTCTCGCCATCCCCTGGGTAAAGAAGTTACTTCTGAATTCCCTTTTTGCTTTCTTGGTGTCTTTAGAATAGTGGCCTCTATCTTTACTGTTCTCTCCACAAGGAAACATGGAACTTTATCAAAACCTTTTCCATTTTAAAGAGCTCTCTTACACAATCCCAAAGCCATCGATTTACAAATGAAAAACACACCCGGCCTGTCCATCCCCCTCTCCTGGTATATGTGGCTTTGTGATTCTGGTGTTTGTTTCTGTTCCCATTACTATCACTCATTCCCTGAGAAGATCTGATTTTTCATGATTGCAGTTTGTTCATTTGCTTTGTTATTAGTGAATGGGTTTTCTTACAAAAGATTTTTATGAGCAATTTTTGCAGAGGTTCCATTTTTATTGACTCCAAATACCATTTCATAGATAATAATCGGTTCAAATGCTTCTCTTAACAGATAGTGTTGCCTTGATTGATTAATTTTTAGTGAATGGGTCATTTGTGCCATTTATCATGCTTCACGCCTTATAAACATTTCCCACACCCTATGGGCATGCATCAAGTGTAAGACTATTAATTTTACAGATGTGCATGTGGTTTCCAGATAGTGATTAAGTGGATGGCTTCTAACAATAATGTTTGAAGAGTAGTTAACCAGCTTGAGAGTCTGTATAATAGTGTTTTATTACAGGCAAAAGTGTCCAGTCATTCTGTTCGGTGTCAATATATACAATTCTCACCACAGCACAATCCTTTGATCTTAATTTTTATGCTTCCTGCACTTCAGAATGTTTACTCAGTGAGTAGCCGAGCCATGCAAACCAGGATTGTTCTGGGTCAATTCCCAATTTGTTCCCAGTTAATTGATCTCAGCCGGGGATTGCGGACAATTGACCTCAGTATCTTTGGATAGACAGAGGAAATTGGCCAAGAATCCTATCCATGATAACTATCCTGTATAGGATGGACGCACCTGGAGACGTTAGCTGAAGAATTGATTGAACTTGGCAGTGATGATCCTCATAGTACATTAGTACCCCCTCATTCACTGACAAGGTTTATACATGGAAAATAGAGAAAACCTAACAACCTTGGGAAGAATTTTTTTTCCCTAATGATGGTGAAGCTTGAAATTTATTACAACTCATTTTAGTGATGGCCTAATTTTCCACTGAAGTTTATTTCTGGAGTTAAAGGTTACAACTGTAAAATTAGTCCAAAGGAAACTGGGCTGGAGGCCAGCAATGAGGAAGCCTGCCCTGCTGTGGGCAGGCTAGATTGTTTCACAGTGGGACATTTCTCTCTCAGTGAAAGGAAATCCTGTCCTCAAGGCTTGCCACTCAATCTTTCTTTCTTACTGATTCATGGGACATGGGTGTTCCTGACTGGCCATTTTTTTTCAGTCCATTCCTAGTTGCCCAGAGGACAGTAGAGAGTCAGTTGCGTTGCTGTGGCCCTGGAGTCACATGTAGGCCAGACCAGATAAGGATGGCAGATTTCCTTCCCTAAAGGGCATTAGTGAAACAGATGGGTTTTTCTGACAATCGACAAGGGTCATCAGTAGATTCTTGATTCCTGATTTTTTTTTATTGAATTCAAATTCCACCTCCTGCCATGATGGGATTCAAACCCATGTCCCCAGAACATTAGCTGATTGGTATGCAAATCCATCAGTCTTGGAGTGCCTGAGCTCAGCCATGGGTGCTTTTGGGACTGCAGCAAGAAACATACAGAGGATCATGGCTTATAATAATACGCCAGTCCTGGGGTTTAAGGATTGTGAGGGTCCCTAGTGCTCAGAGAGCAGGGAGTAAGGGGAAGTGGCACGAGAAAAAGGGGATGACATCTCGGGAGGCTGACCCAATGCATGCAGGGCACCACAGGGTGAGGTGCCTCCCTGCGCTTTCTCACCTTTTTTTCATGTAGGCCTCAGAAAGCCTGCCTACTCTGCCCATGCTAACTGTTATTTGGCCTGGGCAATGTATTATTCAGGTCAACAGATTTGATAATAAGCCTAATTGACCAATAAATTTAAATACGGCAGATGGGCTGCTGAATTCAGGAGCTGCGTATGTTATGGAGTCTGGATCAGAGGTGGGCAGGAAGGCGGTGAGATGGCCACCAGCCCCATTCTAACTGCATCCCCCCCACCCCCCAACAGTAAACACACCCAGGAAGGGTCATGTAAAATCCAGTGTTTGTATGCATGTTTGCATCGTGGTATCAGGTCCTTTAATGCTGCACTAAAAAAGATTCTTCTGCTCTAAGTAGGGCTGGAAAACTTGCTGAAAGCCTTTGCGTGAAATGATGCTCTTAAATCGTCGAGGATTATGTAACCACAGTCGGTCCCTTGAGGTTCCTAGAAAGCTGATGTCTGCAGCTCTGCGCTGGGTACCTATGAGTGACTTCATAAATAAATTAGCAGAAGTCATCATTCAAACCATTTATTAAAGCAAGCTTTCTCAAATTACCTTGCTGACTCACAGATTCTTCTTCGATGTTAAGCAACTTAAAGCTGATGAACATATAGAGAAAAGCTTTGCTAGGAGGCCAGAGATTCTTGCCGAATATGTTGTTTATTCATAGCTTTACTGAGTGTCCTCCATGTCGAGGTGATATTTCTGCATCTCCCCTCTCCATGGTGCATTTGAAGGTCAGGGTGCACATTAAATAAAGGTGGCACCACCTCCCCTCCCAGTCTGACCCCTCCTTTGTATTATGGTCAGGAAGGGGGTGCGGTTGTGGTGGATAATGCAACAGTCTGTCCATCCGCCCCATGGCCTTTTGAAGCCCTTAAGTAGACAACTAACTGCCACTTAAGGACCTTAATTCCACTTCCACCACAATTTTCAGTTGGCAGTTGATGGTGAGCTCAGCAGCCTTCACTGCATGGGCAGCTGGTAGACATGAAGGAGGTGACCTCCTTTGGGGAGTCCTCTGTGCCCATTGGAGGCATTCCCTTCGTCCCTTCCCCAGCCTCTCCAACCTTCCCCCACCGCCATCCACTTTCCAGGATCTCCCAGCCATGCCTGCCCAAAATCATTGGATTTACCTGGTACCTGGGAACATCTTTCTGAGGACTGGTTGTACTTCCAGCAGTGGCTACTACTGACTTCTGGTTTGGCTGGGACTGCAGATCTGTCAGACTGTCAGATTGGTCAACAGCTCACTAAAGTAGGACTCCCGGTCCCTGAGGAATTGAATGCATACTCTCAGCTAATTAAGGTCCCTATAGCGTATAATTGATGGGAGCAGCCAGCTTTCACATCAGCATTGTGTTGATCAACTTTTAAGTCAGGGTGGGGGATACGGGTAATCCATCCACCCTAATATTCACCACAGAAAGATTTGTTGTCATCACTGGCTAAAAAAGAGCATGTTCTTGTGCATCTGACTGATACGTTAGTGCAGGAACCATAAAATTAAACCTGTCTTGTGGCAAATGTTCAGAAGTATGCTTCAGCACAATGCTACAAATGAATTCAAATAAAACATATAGTCGCATGTAAATTATTGAAACACTCTTTACAAAGTATTTTAGTAGTTTTCCTCAAAACACTTAGCTGGTATGTTAGCTAATTTTGAATTTAATCAGCTATGCTTTGCAAGTTGTTTACTTTTTGCTCTAGTTTCTTGGGAGCTCAATTTCCGATCGCTCCCAGATGTGATCATTTGCTCCCTGTGTCCCAGGGAATGTCTTTGCGTGGACAGATATCCAGGTAAAGCTTTAATGTGGCTCTGTGTTGAACGGAAGCCTCACTTCATCTTGTTTTGGTTTATTAGTTTTACCATTTTGTTTATCTGATGGAATAGAACATCACAGAAGGAGATCACTGGGCCAATTAAGTTTGCACTGGCACCTCAGATGAGGGATCTAATTAGTCGTACTCTTTTACTCTTTCTTTACAAATGAAGGAAACAAAATAATGTTACATTAGGCCATGACATAGGGTTTAGATGCCAAACAAATTAATTTATTCTTTAAAAATAAATGTTAAATTATAACCTAGATTCATTGATAGTAAATAATCTGAACTATCTCATCAAAGAGTAACAAATTGTGTGAAGTTATGTTGTATCTTTTTCATCTCTCACCATCAGTAGAACAATCCTAGCCTGGGCAGCACTGTGGCACAGTGGTTAGCACTGCTGCCTCACAGCGCCAGAGGCCCAGGTTCTATTCCAGCCTCAGGTGACTGTGTGGAGTTTGCATGTTCTCCCTCTGCATGAGTTTCCTCCAGGTGCTCCGGTTTCCTTCCACAGCCTAAAGATGTGCAGGTCAGATGGATTGGCCATGCTAAAACATGCCCTTACTGTCAGGGCTTTTAGGAGGGTAAATATGTGTGGGTCCAGGGATAAGGCTTGGGTGGGATTGTTGTCAGTGCAGGTTTGATGGACTGAATGGCCTCCTTTTGCATTGTAGGGCGTTTATGAGCCTATGATTAATCTCCATGTGCTTTAAGCAACCGCCATGGTTTTCACCATTCAGGCTAAGAAATACTTTCCAGGGAACAAAGGGACCAAGCAAATTTAAACAATTCAAAAAATGTTTCCTCTTTTGTACACACACAGAATTATAGAGACCAGGAGCGTGCTGAATGTCATAAAAGACATGATTAACTTTTATCATTACTTCATTCCACAAGAATAACCGATGTTAGTCTTTTTATATGATCTGAGGTGCCATTTCTTGCACTGGCAAAAATAAGTCGGAGTTGAATTTGGTTTGCTGGCAGCCAATCTTTTCGAAGTGAAAATACCTACATTTAATCAATTATTCTAAGTCACTAAAAAATTAAAGGAGTATAATTGGCACAGATATAATGGAGCAGAGTCTAACCATAAGACAGTCTTTTGCAATATTTCAGTGCCTTGTGCTTTCCTGTGTACATTTATAATCAATAGTTTATTGACTTGGTTTCATGGAATCTTCCAAAGATGATGTTCTTGGGAAACCTTTGAGGTTAATCTTTATGAGCTGTACTCATGTACTTCATAGAAGGTGGAAGTTAACTCATAAATGGAAATGTTCAAAGGTTCCTGGATTTTTGTTGAGTAAACGGATACCATTTGATGTCACCAAATATCAAAGGATTGTAAATTAATTTGATGCAAACAAGATGATGATGCTCAGAGAGATTGAAGGTAAAAGTGTAATCAAGCCAAGCCCAGCCCCAATTGTAAAATTGGGTGAGGTGCATTAACTACTGTAATCAATTGTTTTGATTATTACCGCTGACAATTCAAGACCTCATTGCAATAAACGTAAGTTTGTTCAGATCTGATTGTAGCCTTAGTAATGTCATCTTCAGATGTCATCTTTGGCATCTTTGTGACTCACCCGTGAGTTGGATGTTCAAGCCCAAAAAACAGAAACTTGAACATGTGTGTAAACTTATACAAAAATGGAAAACGCTAGAAAAACTTAGCGTCTGAGGAGGGAGAATAGAGCTAACGTTTTGAGTCAGAAACATCGGCTCTGTTCTCTCTCCACAGGTGCTGTCAGACCTGCTAAGATTTTCTGTTTTTGTTTCCAGAATCTGCAGAATTTTGCCTTTATCTATCAAAGCTCACATTTCAGTGCAGTGTTGAAGGGGTGCTGCATTTTCAGATGTGGCATCTTCAGGTTTAAATTAAGTTTGCCCTTTTCCGATGGATGTGAAAGAATCCATTTGAAGAAGATCAAGGAAGCTCTCCGGGTGTCTGGCTACATTTACCCTCAAATAAAACCATGGAAAACAGAGGGTGACGCGTTAGCTCAGTGGTTAACACTGCTGCCTCACAGCACCAGGGACCTGGGTTCAATTCTGGCTTCGGGTGACTGTTTGTGTGAAATTTGCATGTTCTGCCCGTGTCTGGGTGCTCTGGTTTTCCCCCACAAGCCAAAAATGTGCAGGTTAGGTTGGGCGTGCTAAATCACTCCTTAGTGTCAGAGGTTATGGAAAGGGCCTACGTGAGTTTGTTGTCTGTCCAGGCTTGATGGGCCAAATGGCTGCCTTCTGCACTTCAGGGATTCTTTGATTCTATGAGATTATTTGATCAGTTAACAGTGTTGTTTGTGATCTTGCTATGCTCAAATTGACTGACATGTTTTCCTGTGTTACAAAACTGACTTAATTTTAAAAAGTGCTACATTGGTGATGAAATGCTTTGGGACATTCCAAAGACATGAGGGGCACTATATAGTTGTAAGTTATTTTCTTTTAAATGTGATGATGTAACACCATACCTGCATTCTCTCGTGTGACAACTGCATCAACAAAAACAAATCACTATGATCCTCATTTCTTTATTAGCCTCTTAGCCTTCAAAAAGAACTATTCAGAGAAGGATACCATGTTTTCCCAACAGTAAATTAAAGTCCAGATAACAAGTTTGAGCTCATCTATACGGCATTGCAGTATTTACATTTCTGGTTCGGCAACTGAAACAACACGATACACAGGAACTAATGACACAATGAAGCAAACGAAATTCAGATTTTCAACAATATCTGCACTGCACGAGCAACAGAAATGCCACAGTATTGCTGAGAATGGTTATACAGCTAAAATGCACAATTAAACATTGTTCCGGCTCACCCAACCAAGTCAGAGACCAATTCTAGATGAGATCCACAGCTTAATGTTACAGTAAAAGTCATAGTGACATCTACTATTGCATCCCTTAATTACACTGAAAAAGATCAGTCCAGCATTGTGATTGAAGACCAGTAACCTTTCAAGAACCCTAACGTTGTCTCAAGGAAAGAGATTTGTGCATGTCTGACCGCATTAACGTTCTTTGGAAGTCCACAAAGAGTGGGAGATTGGACCAGGTTGCACAGGTTTTTTGGGGGTGCAATGAGGCCCCTTAAGATTCCAAATTGACATCTGTAGTGAGCAATCATAATTCTGCTGTGAAATGTGCGAATGTCCCATTCATAAAGGGGTTAGTGTGTGAGCATGGCATATCCACAGGAAATGTGCAAAGGAAGCACATCATGACATTAATCAACTGGACACCAACACTGCCATTTGGTGCTCCACTCTTTAGCCCATGCTGTCTCTTAACCTCATACAGCTGAACATGTGTAGCAGCACGAAGAACCCTGCCCCCCCCGCCCCCCCCCCCCCCCCCCCCACCGCCACTACATACAGCTTAAGTTGCTGTTTAATTCGTTTTAGCAGTTTGCTACAGTTCTGTGAATTTTGATTGCTCTGTATTGTTGGTTAAAGGGTGTGGTCGGACTGGTGCGAAAGTACATTTTGTTGACTCAAAGGAATGTGCACAAACCTGTTGTTCTCAGACATGGGTGGACTTCCTCTCAACATTTGAGCATGATTGGGAGAACAAGCAAAGAACATAGAACGTTACAGCGCTGTACAGGCCCTTCGGCCCTTGATGTTGTGCCAACCTGTGAAACCAATCTAAAGCCCATCTAACCTACGCTATTCCAGTATCGTCCAAATGTTTATCCAATGACCATTTAAACGCCCTTAATATTGGTGAGTCCACTACTGTTGCAAGAAGGGCATTCCATGCTCTTACTACTCTCCGAGTAAAGAACCTATCTCTGACATCTGTCCTATATCTATCATGCTTTAATTTAAAGCTATGTCCCCTGGTGCTAGCCATCTCCATCTGAGGGAAAAGGTTCACACTGTCCACCCTATCTAATCCTCTGATCATCTTATATGCCTCATATAAGTCACCTCTTAACCTTCTCTCTAAAGACAATGCAGAACAGAACAAGCTGCCAGACTAGGAGGAACAGGAGTGAGAGAGGGGCTCTCAGCAAAAGACCTATCTATAGACAGTCTTGGGGGAGGAGGTATATTAGGGGACAGAGTGCTCGGTGCTGTGATACCCTGGAAGCTGCATTGCATACAGGTAGTGAGATCCATCATGGCTAGGATGTGAGCTTCCGTGGTAACAAGGTTCAGCTCCCACTCAAACATTGGCTCGATACTGCGATGGAAGCTGAAACATCAGCTTTCAGAAGCTGCATCATCGTCAGGTCTGCAGTGGGAGGCGAGGACTTAGTGGTATTATCGAGAGACTATTACTTTAGAAACTCAGCTATTGTTCTGGGGACCCGGGTTTGAATCTTGCCGCAGCAATTGGTGGAATTTGAATGCAATTTAAAAAAAAATTTGGCGTTAAGAATGTATTGATCACAATGAAACCGTTGTTGATTGTCGGAAAAACCCATCTGGTTCACAAATGTCCTTTAGGGAAGGAAATCTGCCATCCTTACCTGGTCTGGCCTACATGTGACTCCAGAGCCAGCAATGTGGTTGACTCTCAACTGCCCACGGGCAACTAGGAGTGGGCAATAACTGCTGGCCAGCCAGTGACGCCCTTGTCCTGTGAATGAATAAACAAAATCTGTTCTTAAGGAGCTGGCCACATTTCTACACTGGAAAAGATGGGGTTCCAGGTTCTGTGCATAGCTCTGTGCAAGTTGGTGCTAGATAGATACCTCCATGCTGACCACAAGCTTTCCAACAACATTCTCAATGCATCAAGTATTGCAATTCAGCCCTAAGTTTTTAGCAAAGACTCCAGCAGACATGCCTCTCTCCTTCAATTAATTCCTGTGCACCAACTTCTCATACAAAAGAGAATGAAATGGTGAAGAATGCCAAGCAATCTGTGCAGATCACGTGGCCGTTCTGGTTGAAATAGTTGGCAGTATCTACAAGCTGGGATGTGGCTTTGAGACTTGCAACAGAGTTAAGTATGTGCAAGTGAGGGTGAGATGAAGCATTTGAATGTGAGATATGTGTCCTGTTTGGTAGATATTGTTGGCAGGTGGGTCGGAGTATGGCAAGTAGCTTTAACAATTGAAAATATATTCAGTGATCTTTGGCTATTTGTGTGACAGTGTTAAACTTTCTCCTGCACCGTATCCATGTTCTTGAAGCTACACCTCTGGCACTGACCTTTGACACCATCTCTTGCCATTGCTTTCTGAGCAGCTACGTCAAAGGCCTCTAGTCCCACTGAAGATCCAAGACATCTCTGCTTCATTTCATTTCTTCTATCAAAATCCCCAGCACAGCATCCAGAAACCTCGGTGTACATGCTGCCTTACAGTGAACCATTTTGATTATTGTACAGCACACTATATTCTTAATGATCTCAGTGCTTACATTTGCCACAGTGTACCTTCCCTTTAGGCAGTGCAGGCTGGCTTTAAGTTGGAAGTAACCATACAGACCTCAGCTAAAACGTACAGCCAGTGAACACCACGGTTAGCATTAGTTGCACACAGAACTGATTATAATGAGCAGGCAACATGAAGTTGGCCTCCTGCCTGCATTTCGCTGAATGGGCACAGGGTAATCACGTATTGCAATCCCTGTTTCTGTCTTCAGAGGCTAACTGATTTAACCCTCTGGCAATCCAAATTTAAACTCTGGCCCACTTTATGTAAACTCCTGCTATGCACAATCCATGGTTTTCCATTTTCTTTAATGAGCGTCCCCTTCTATTAATGATACACGTGGAAAGCACAGATTATTACTTAAATCAACCAAAGTGAACTAATGACAGAAACGATAAAAGGATATTTTCTTTATTTAAGTTATGCTAATCGTCGGAGCCGCTACTTTGAGTACTGTCCATTGCTCTTTCATTCTTTCGGAAATAATTAAGGATGCAGCATGATTCACAGTTGCTGCCTCACAGCGCCAGGGACCCAGGTTCGATTCCTGGCTTGGGTCACCGCCTGTGCGGAGTCTGCACGTTCTCCCCGTGTCTGCATGGGTTTCCTCCCACAGTCTGAAAGACGTGCTGGTTAGGTGCTTTGGTTTAGCTAAATTCTCCCTTAGTATACCCACAGGCTCCAGATTCTGACGATGAGGGTATTTTCACAGTAACTTTATTGCAGTGCTAATGTAAACCTACTTGTGACACTAATAAATAAACTTAAACTAATTAAAATATTGCTGTGCCTGAACCAGTTTTGTGAGATTTGAGTGTTCAGTCAGGATCCAATCTCCCTGTGCTACGTTAAACATATTGTTCATTGTGAATAGAGGTGGTTTTAACATAACGCATGTTATGTGCAATTCAACGTCTGGCCAAATAAAGGCGATCTTTTAGAGTTTGAGGAGCTTTAAGATGCGTCCAAGTCTGTATCCTCCTCTCGATAAACTACAAAGTTCCAGCCTGTTCATCAACATGCTTTTTTGATTTGGACTCTTAAATGTCTTTCAGTGTCCAATTTATGTTACCTCTGGGTTCAGTTGGTTGGTAACATTCCATCCTAGATCATCTTGTAGGATTTAATTTGAGTCCCAGCCACTAGCAGCACTTCAGCCAACTTGAATTCCACAGGTCTTCATCAAAAATGGTGTACATCTGTGCTCTGCAGATGTAAGCTCTGCTTACAGAACCATAGAAGCAGGAGCAGACCATACCACCCTTCGAGCCTGCTTCGTCACTCAATTTGATCATGACTGATCATCAAATTCAATATCCCAATCCCAACTTCTGCCCAAAGCTCTTGACAGTCTAGATGACCTGGATCCACCAATGTTATCTTCAAGTAACACAAACAGCTACAGTAATTATTTATTTCTCTATTCTCGGCCTGCCTGTACTGCACTATTGAGATCATCATTTTAAACTCTGATGGTTCTTTTATGTGGTTTTGGTCAGCTTTAGTCTCCTCAGAAGTTTTTGTTTCCATTCTCAATTTAATCTTAGTTTCCATAGAAATGGGACAGTTTCTTTTCTCAATTTCTCCTTTCAGTTTCCCTTCTCAATTCGGGTCAGTCTCAAGAAATACAAGTGTTGAAGCACTGAATCAATCAAAACAGTAATATGTTGCAGTGTTCCAAAACTGTCAGCATGTCATTTTGATGCACCTGATGATGCACGTGCACTTAAAGACTGTGAACATGAGACAGTGCGGGGAAATCGCACAGCAGTTTCATTACAGTTCGTCTGCACAATGAAGAATATTGGAATATGTTATATGCCAGTAGCGGCATATGTGAATCTGCTCCAGTTCATGGCAAGCTGTATTGTGTAGGCGATGTTCCTACTTCCAATTGACTGTACAAGTTTGATCACCTCTGACTGTTTTATTCTCGGTAATTTGTGTCATAGTTCAGTTCCTCAGTTGCTTACATTACACAGCCTTTGAAAACTGGTACAGTGATTCCAATGCACAATTATCCTGCACTCGTTCAGTGTAATGCCAACTTTGTACCAGCTAATGTTCACTTGCTTCACTTCATCCTTATAGATGTGCTGAAAGTCATGTGGTGTAGGTACACGACGGTGTTGTTAGGAAGGGAAGATCCTAACCTCCAAGGAGGAGAAGGATGAGCAAATGTCATTGTGAGGTCACAGGATGCTCTTGGTGTGTGATGTGCTACAGAAGATTCAGGTAGTCTGAGTTGCTGTGTCAACACACGCATTTCGTCATGCAAGTTGTAGTCTGGAGCAATGGACAGAAATCTCACCCGTTCTTACTAACTACTGCTACCCTTACTCAGATGGTACTGTTTGTAGCCAGGGCCCTGTTTGTAGCCCTAAAATATCACAACGTTACGCTTTAAGGCGATCTGCAGTCTCCTCCATTGAAAGTTAGCAGCTTTTCACCAGCCATTCTGCAGCCAGTGGGGTAGCACCACAAAGGAGAACTAGACAAGCAAAGGCATACAGAAAATGGGCACTATAAGGGAATACACAAAGGCAATTTGTTTAATATTGTGTACAGTGTGGTATTATTCTTTTATAAATTTACTTTAGGATATTTTTGTTCGAACCAAAATGCGTTTTGGGAAAGCTATTCAAGAGCTTTCGACTTTATGAAACAGATGTGGAAAGTTTCTCCTTGTTTGCAAATGTAATGCAGTAACATTTGCTTGTGACTTTAAAAAGATACAAAATGGTGCATGATTTTTTTGGAGCTTCTCCCTCTCCGAATTTATATTAAAGTTTGCCAACTTTTCTTTACCCTGAGTGCCAGTAACTTTAGAGGCTGAAATAGTTAACATAACTAACTCGCACATCCTCAATTAATTAATTTGATAATAGTTTTAAACAGATGTGAACTGTAACCATATTTAATGCTGTTCAGTACAGCGAAACAAATGGAACAGGAATGAAGCTCTTTCCATTTATGGCACTTGTTTTCTGTCCTACACTGTGAATGGACTGAGCCCAGATATTTCGTAAAAGCCAAGGAGTTCTACATTACACAGCCTTTGAAAACTGGTACAGTGATTCCAACGCACAATTATCCTGCGCTCGTTCAGTGTAATGCCAACTTTGTACCAGCTAATGTTCACTTGCTTCACTTCATCCTTATAGATGTGCTGAAAGTCATGTGGTGTAGGTACACTACGGTGTTGTTAGGAAGGGAAGATCCTAACCTCCAAGGAGGAGAAGGATGAGCAAATGTCATTGTGAGGTCACAGGATGCTCTTGGTGTGTGATGTGCTACAGAAGATTCAGGTAGTCTGAGTTGCTGTGTCAACACGCGCATTTCGTCATGCAAGTTGTAGTCTGGAGCAATGGACAGAAATCTCACCCGTTCTTACTAACTACTGCTACCCTTACTCAGATGGTACTGTTTGTAGCCAGGGCCCTGTTTGTAGCCCTAAAATATCACAACATTACGCTTTAAGGCGATCTGCAGTCTCCTCCATTGAAAGTTAGCAGCTTTTCATCAGCCATTCTGCAGCCAGTGGGGTAGCACCACAAAGGAGAACTAGACAAGCAAAGGCATACAGAAAATGGGCACTATAAGGGAATACACAAAGGCAATTTGTTTAATATCGTATACAGTATGGTATTATTCTTTTATAAATTTGCTTTAGAATATTTAGTGTGTGGAGACTTTAGATTTGCATTATGCCAAAGCATATGCTGTGATTCTCAGTGATAGAGGGAGGATAAGACTGTTGGCATCAACCATTACTCACCAGTAAGCAATTGATGCTTTTAACTAGTACTGGCAGAGGGTCCTTCCTGCTGCTGGTGCATGTTGAGCCGTGTAAGAATAAGGGAAAGTGGAAAACAAGTGATTGTGATCTAAAATGGCAGCACTGATAACAAATCAGTATTGCACACAGATTGCTGCATGCTTTTCCGGGTCTGCATAGTTTTGGTAGATATTTAATGCACTTCTGTCATTGTCCGCACTGATACAGAATCCTATGATTTATAAAGTAAGTGTACGCAAGTACCACAGATGATATTTTGGTCTCACAGTGTAGCTGTAATCCCAATTCAACATGCAATACTGAGCTTATTTCAAACTGAGATGGAAGTGAATATAGATCAGGCATAAAACCATAAGAATTTTAATTTGAAATGTAAATTCTATTACCACTTAATATGTTCAAAACATTTCATGTAATGTATTGTCCCAGATCTTCTGATTTCTAGATTTCCAGAAACCAGATGTACCCCCTATGCCCCCTGCCCCCTTCCTGTCAAGATACATGTTGGGACCCCTCAGAAGTCCAAACACATGTGGAAATTGTCTGGAAAGTTTGAACTTCTGATGGACAATTTTCCTGAGACACATTCTTAAACACAAAACTGTGTGAGTAACTGTGCAGCTGACCACCCCCAGTCATTCACATTGAACCCGCCTTCTGCAACTACTTTGCTGACTCGTACCAACCTGACCTGACAACTCTTCCCAATCTAAATGCCCACTCACCTACCTGTCACCCTGCCATTCTATTCACCTGTCCCACTTTGCACATACTACTCTATCCATCTGTCAATGTACCAGTTCATCTACCTCCCACCCCATCCACCTGCCATCCTAAACCTTTTATGCTGCTATGTTTTCTCTGTGGCTTTGCAAAGAAACTTTGGGATATTTAAATTAACTCTTACCAGAATATGGCAGCTAGTGTCATAAAAAGGGGCTTGTCTTTCTCGATGCTCCAGTGCTTTGAAGAAGCAGTTCCATTTTAGTTACGCTCCGTATTTATGGAGGCACTGGGACTGGAAGTCCCAACCAGAAATGTGGAGCTCTGGCATGTCACAGCAAAGTAGGAGTGATTATTATTCCTTGGAAGATTTGGCCCATTAGTGCACAAACACGTGGTCACAGCCCATAAATGAACAATCTTTTAAAAACTCCGCAGTTTCAGAGAAAATGCTTTCTGTTTCCCAACCTTCTCACATCCAGTAATGATTCTAGGCAGTTGAGTAATGTGGTTTCATCAGTTCTTAAGAATTTGTGATTTCAATATAACGTCACAGAACCAAGTTGAGGTTGGTCACTCCTGCAATCTAAATCTGTCTTTCTGAGAATGACGTACATGATCACTACTTTCGGTGGTTAGTTGACTCTTCTGTCACGTTTTATTTGTGACCAACTTCAGAAACTGTGTGTGCGTTTGGCAAATAAATTATTCCAATGATTTATCAAGCAACAAATGGTTACAAGATGGTTGAGACTACAGAAATGTGGCATTGAGCATTTGTTGATTAAAAGTGATCCTTATCTCATGAATTGATTCAGATTCTCAGAAGGATGGATGTTGGAAAGGAATATTTCTTGGCTCCAGTGTCTGACCAACAAACTCTCCTCCACCCAGAAAAACCATCAGACATCTGGTTGAGATTAGCTTCATACGATTTTATGTACATAACGTGAACTGGAATTCAAGTTATCTTTTTAAAATCAGCGTGGGAGGGGAGAAAAGTAAGATGAAGTGTAGCCCGTGGCTTTCCGTCAGATGCATTTTAACCTTTCTTGATGGGATTGGAACAAAATGTTTACTTCTCTGCTTATCTGATGAATATCCAATCACAGTTCTATTTCACTGAGGGTATTTGATAATTTTGAGAATATATTCTCCTTTTCCTCTTTCCCTGCTCCCATTTCCACTTGCCGCCACATTGTTGTCCTCTTGAGAGAGTTGCCAGTCAGGCCTGCGCTCAGCTTTAACTGTCGAGCTGGACAGAAGAAGCTTCAGAATGTCCTTGTGCTTCCTTCTTCCCCTTCCCCTTCATACCAGCACCATTTTCGGCTTTTTCAGTCACTGTACAATTTTGCTTGACTTTAAATTTTGAATGATGTGAGAGGAAACTATATGGCCCTGGAACGGGGCAATATTATTTCTGGACATCAAACAGTTAAGAGGTAATGAAAAGAGGCAGCCAAATGGCCTGGTAGGAAAACAAGACAATTCATTGTGTTGAAATGAGAGTTGGACCCTGCACTGCAATTTTCTCTGCTTTAGTGCATACGTTTACATGCTGAATCGAAATGATCTTGGGATTATTGAACATTCGGTTAGTGCACTTTGAATCTCTTGTGAAGTTAGGATGCCTGGAATAAGATAATGCAAAACAGCATTGAAATCTATGCTGATGCTACACATTTCAACCGGATGAAACCTTATTTTAAAATAGATGAGGTCTCCTTCCTTTCCAGACTCTAATGTTATCCATCACACGCGAAAATGCCACATTATTCTCATTCATCTTCTTGCAATAATATTTCTAAAGTAATAACTTGAAAAGAATTCAGATACTTAATATTGGATTGTTATATTGTCCACAAACAAGCCAAGTAAAATTATACAACTTGCATTGCAAAGTGTTTGCTTTTTTAATTGCAGATAGCTAATGTTAAATTGGGCAAGCATGTGCACGAGAAGTGCATTTTTTAAATACAGTTGGATTCAGCATTAAGGCTGAAAGGAACCACCCACTTTAATTTGACATTATTGGTGGCAGAATTACAGCATTATCAGGATGAGCAATTAGCTAAATAAATATATTAATTAGAAAAACAACACAGTTCAAACACTCCTAATACCATACAAGGACTGCCTTTTGTGTGTGCTTCTATGTAGCTTGCTCTATTTCCATCAGCTTCTCAATTGGCTTGGTACGTTGACAGACATGCCAGGTTGATTAACATATCTTTCCAGATGACCCAGAAATGGCATGACAATGCTGATTTGATTAGGAGTTTCATTTTCTCATTATTTAGCCGTTCTTTCCCTTCTTGACAGGTGAGGTTCACTGATTATGTCCCACAATAGTGCAACTGCCCAAACTGAGAACTGATAAGACTCACTCAAGCGAATGTGGATGAGCTAGAACTTGAGCGAAAAAGCCCCACTTGCAGTGGATTGTAAGTGGCGAGAATATGAACTAGCTTGTATTGCCGTAGGCTAACTAAAAGCAATTACAATAATGGGACATCCTGAGCTGCACCTAATATCTTTAAGGGCACCGTTGACCTCCAGTACTTGGCTCTGTGGGTGTCTTGTCTGTAATCCAGATCATGAAAACGCCAACATTTTGTCTCTGGACCACACAATTTTAGAAAGGAGGCTTGGTGGGAATGTAGGCTGAGATTAATTAAGTGAACAATTTACTTCATTCAGCATGCCAGCATTCCCAAAATCTTGTTTCTCTAATGCTTGAAATTGCTTTGTCAACTCAGTGACAATTACTGACGAGGAAATCAACTTGTGAGTGCTGAAAATGCAGCATTTGCTGATTAATTTCCCTATTCTTTCTAACTGTATCAACAAAGTGTAAAAACTGACCACAGGTATTGGTCTAGTTAGCATATGACATTGGAGCAGAATTTGGCCATTTGGCCTATCAAGTCAGCTCCGCCATTCAATCATGACTGATACAATTTTCATCCCTACTCTCCCGGGTTTTCCCCTTAACCCTTGATCCCCTCAAAGTTGGTGCCTCTGCTCCCTCTGCTGCTGAAACCCTAGTCATGATGTGGAGATGCTAGCGTTGGACTGGGGTAAACACAGTAAGAAGTTTCACCACACCAGGTTAAAGTCCAACAGGTTTATTTGGTAGCAAACGCCACTAGCTTTCGGAGCGCTGGCTGCTCCTTCGTCAGGTGAGTGGGAGATGATATGCCCTGTTTGTGAAAACATCTCCCATTCACCTGACGAAGAAGAAGCAGCAAGTGCTCTGAAAGCTAGTGGTGTTTGCTAGCAAATAAACCTGTTGGACTTTAACCTGGTGTTGTAAGACTTCTTGCTGAAACCCTAGCCCAAGGTTCTGTACCTTAATATTTGACTATTCCAACTAATAATTTGACTATTCCTGCTAATCGTCCAGCCTGATTATTCCAGAGAAGAGGTAAGGTGTAGGAGGTGGGGGCTGTGTAATTATTATTATTATTGTTATTCATACTTGACTATTCCAACTAATAATTTGACTGTTTCTGCTAATCATCCAGCCTCTGCCTTCCATAACCTTCGACTCTTTCAAAAGTCTGTCTCTTCTGTCTTGTATTCTAACACATGCCAAGTCACCCATCAGCGCTGAGCTTTCTGATCCACGTTGACTCAGATTTAAAATTCACATCCTTGTGTTCAAACCCCTCCATTGCCTGATTCCTTGCTTCCTGTAGGCCGACAACACTCCCTGAAATCTGTGTTCCATATTTATGGTCACGTGTAGCCCGACTCCTTTTCCCCCATTTGCAGCTGTGCCTTCAGCTGCCTAGGCTGCAAACCATCAAATTCCTTTCATATTATACACCCCCCCACCTTACCTCTTCTCCTTTAAAACAATTCTAATCAGCAAATTCATTGACCAAGCTTTTGTTCACTCCAAATATCCCCTTTGTCAGCTTGTCCTCAGCCTTTGTCTGGTTTTGCTCCTGTGGAGCATTTTGGGATGTTTTATAACATTAAAGATGCTGAATAGATGTAAGTTTTTGTTGCAGTTTTGTGTCATTTCCAAAGTTGCATTTGTACTTTTCGAATTGCACACAAATTAGCTGCAACTTTGGCGAAATTCACAGTGGCCTTTACAAACCCATTTGACCTGGGGTTCGAAATGATTTTGGTGCCTTGATCCTCTGACTCCATTATGTTTTTGGGATGCCCCCCTTTCTGTTCCCCACCCATGGTGCTGTGCAGTTTTGAAGCAGTGTCACTCTGTAGATTTGGGTTTGATGTTCAATTTGCCGCTGTTATAAGGTCAGATGAGAATGTCGTTTGCGTGAGTGCAGAGGAGGTTTACCAGGATGCTGCCTGGTTTGGAGGATAGGTCTTACGAGGAAAGGTTGAGGGAGCTGGGGCTTTTCTCTTTACAGCAGAGGAGGATGAGAGGCGACTTAATCAAGGATTATAAGATGATGAGGGGAATAGATAGTCTCTGCACGCCTACTTTATTTCCTCGGGTGGGTGTAGCTGGTACTAGAGGCATAACTATAAGGTTCATGGTGGGAGATATAGGAGGGATGTCCGAGGTAGATTCTTTACTCAGAGAGTGGTTGGGGTGTGGAATAGACTGCCTGCTGTAATAGTAGAGTCAGACACTTTAGGAACTTCCAAGCGGTTATTGGAAAGGCACATGGATCACACCAGAATTATGGGGAGTGGGCTGGCTTGATCTTGGGTTTAGACATAGCTCGGCACAATATTGAGGGCTGAAGGGCCTGTACTGTGCTGTACTGTTCTATGTTCTGTGCTTACTTCAGTCAGAATTATGTTCATCACAAAAACAGAAGGTGCTGGAAAATCTCAGCAGGCTTGACAGCATCGATGGAGAGAGAATAGAGCCAATGCTTCAAGTCTGGATGACCCTTTGTCAGAGTTGAGAGCAAAGAGAACCAGTCGAGATTTATATTATGAGGGTGGGGAGGAGGGGGGTGAGCTGTGATTGATCAAAGAAAATGTAAATGGTGATAATCAAGGCTGAGAAAGGTGCTAAAAATGTCCATAAAGTGATCAGAATGTGTGAATGGCAGAATAAAGGTACAGATAGTTAGGGGCTATCTGAGTAATGTGGCAGTTACCCTGAAAAGGGTGTGGGGGATGTTGGGGGGGTGGCGGTGGAATGTGGTTGGAGACAAGATGGAGAGCGAAATTGGAGAAGTGGAAAATAGAAATGAGAGGCGATAGAAATGGAGGAATGAGATGAAAAGAAGAAATGAGTAAAATAAATGGGGGGAGGGTGGAGGGAAGAGTTCATGCTCTGAAGTGATTGAACTCAATGTTCAGTCTGCAAGGCTGCAAAGTGTCCATTCGGAAGATGAGGTTCTGTTCCTGAAGTTTGTGTTGGGGTTCACTAGAACAGCGCAGAGGGCCAAGGACGGGCATGTGGACAGGAGAGCAAGGAGGTGTGAAATGGCAACTATATTAGTATTGTATTATGATATGTTATTAACACTAATTATATTCATGTTACATTACAGTTGTTGCATAAATGTGATCATTTTAAGGCAACTTAAAATAAGATGTCTTGTATTTCCAGATGGCTTAATTGGATTTAGAAATACAAACAATTCAGCAATCAAAGTGAGCAGAATTTAGATTGGTGCCCTTGGAGAGCTTTGCAGGGTAACTTCAAAAATTATGTGGCAATATGTAAATTTCAACACCAGTCATGCTCCAGTATTCTGGCATTTCAGTCTTGCAACAGGAAAAAGGAAAAACACGGAACTGCATTTTGTCCCATGTCGTAAGACCCAAAATAAGACTGTGTGCAGTTTTGGTCGCCGCACTTACGCAAGGATATTTTGGCCTTGGAGGGAGTGCAGAGGAGGTTTACTAGGCTGATTCTGGAGTTGAGGGGGTTGAGCTATGAGGAGAGGCTGAATAAACTAGGCTTGTACTCGTTAGAGTTTAGAAGAATGAGGGGAGATCTCATTGAGACGTATAAGATGTTGAATGGGATGGATAGGATAGAGGTGGAGAGACTCTTCCCGCTCAGAAAGGACAGTAGGACTAGGGGGCACAGCCTCAGGATAAAGGGGGGGCGGTTTAGAACGGAGTTGAGGAGGAACTTCTTCACTCAAAGGGTGGTGAATCTCTGGAATTCTCTGCCCGTTGAAGTGGTGGAGGCTGCTTCGCTCAATATTTTTAAGACGCGGGTTGATGGGTTTTTGATAAGCGAGGGGATTAAGGGTTATGGGGAGAGGGCGGGAATATGGAACTGAGCCACGACAGATCAGCCATGATCTTATTGAATGGCGGGGCAGGCTCGAGGGGCTAGATGGCCTACTCCTGCTCCTATTTCTTATGTTCTTATGTTCTTAAAAGAAATTTGACTCCTGGTCAGGGCCAGTTAGGAGGCCGTGGCCAATTGAGTGCAGAGGTTTGGCAGTTTGGCAGTCTTGGCTACATCACTGACAGAGGTGGCTACTGATGAGCTTCAGAACAATAGGGGCCACTCCATGTTGAGGTGCCTGCCATGGCCAGGTAATATTTTAACTTGAATGTGCCGGTGAGAATCTGGCACGCTCTTTAATGGCAAAGCTGTGAGGATAGCCTTCTGTGGGCCATGGAGCAGCCATAAAAGAGGCTTCCTCCCTTCTCCAGAACCTACTGGAAAGCCACTGTGGGCCCACCATCGTTTACTTGGTAGTAATGTCCCCTCCTGAGGCCGATACAATTCTGGTGGGTGTGTGTGATATGGCTGACAGGCTTCATTCTGACCACCTTGCACCACCATTTTGTCAGACTTTCTTGCTGTCAACCCATCCCCAGCAGGCTGGTAAAATCCAGCCCAGAGTGTGGTAGCTTCTGATGACCGATTAAAGCTAGAATTTAGAGTCAGATATCCCTTGTCAGCTTGTCTTCAACTAACATGAGGGTCAGTGACAAAATCCTCCTTCGATTTGAGTTCCTGCTGCAGGGTGTGCAATGGAGAGAACGCAACATCTGTAATGTTTGAAAAACAGACATATATACTGAAGAATTACAGTCACTTAGCATTATTGATGAGGGAAAGAAAAGTAACTTTAGGATTCTATGAAACTTTGATTCCCGATGGGGAATTCATAAAGTCTGCAAATGTTGATTTTCAATAGAGGAACAGAAGATATATTCTATTTAGTTACAAAAGTAAATTGACCACTGGTTTTCCATAAAATTATTCTTTCTGTAAAGTAACCTATCTATTCTGCCAAGTCTTGTGTTCATTCTGCACAGAAATGTGAGACTTTCAGTGCATTCTGGCAGCGTGATGTGTTCTTCCTGTTCTTAGCGTTCGTGTCAGTGCTTGTTGTTACTGGGAGTTTGCAATTTATTTGTTTTCTTTGAGATTCATCTTAGTGCTGCCTTGTTTCAAGTCATTTTGTGTTTATAGATTCAGTGACAGTCATTTCATTACTTTGGCCCAGTGGTTGAGTATGACGTGTTTCAGATGGAATAAGTTTGTATATATTCACGCACAAAAAAAAAGTAGTCAACATTACTTAAAGGGGAAATTAGCTTTCAGAGAATGCAACATTGCCAATAATAGAGCAGAAGACGAACAAACACAATTCTCGAGCTGTTAGCTTACTTCAGTTGATCGCACGTTTACGCTTCAGTGAAATGTTTTTTGGCTCCAGGCCTCATTTCAAGATTTAAGGACGTGATTTAAGTTGACACTCTGGTACTGTATTGAGGGAGTGTCACATTATTTGAAATATTGGATGGAATTCCCTTAGGGCCTCGCCAGCAGATTCAATGGCAGGAATGGAGGAGGGAGAATATGGCAGGAGGTGGCACAGTGGTTAGCACTGTTGCCTCCCTGCACCAGGGACCCGGGTTCAATTCCAGCTTGGGTGAACATCAGTGTGGAGTTTGCACATTCTCCCTGCGTGGGTTTCCTCCGGGTGCTCCGGTTTCCTCCCACAGTCCAAAGATGTGTGGGTTAGGTTGATTGGCCACGTTAAATTGCCCCTTAGTGTCCCCAGATGTGTTGGTTGGGGGATTAGTAGGGTAAATATATGGGGTTACGGGGATGGGGCCTATGTGGGATTATTGTTGGTGTAGGCTCTATGGGACGAATGATCTCCTTCTGCACTGTAGGGATTCTGTGATGAACCGGTTTCGCACCGGTATGTACTTTGCCCACTGGAGGCCTGTGTGAACCTAATTTGCATCCTGTTAACGGGATGCAGATGAAGACTTGATACCCCTGCCCTCATGCCATATTGTCAGTGAAAAAACACACTGGCATGAAACAGCTCTGGACCACCATGATGTGCAGATGTGGGGACTCATCTGAATAATGCTGGGGCTGTCTCTGGAGCCTGGGATGGAGGCCACCAACAACCCCAGACCATGGACCCTTGAACACCACAGCAGTGGGTGCGGAGAGCATTTGCAGGTGGATTTTCCAGATTCGGTATTTTGGAGGGGCTCCATCTTCCAGCCTCAGAATGTTCCTGGAGATCCATCTTCATTTTCAGGAGGTCCACCTTCTTTCTTCAATAGTGGGTTGGCAATGTTGGTTGTCTTTTCAATATGGCACCCAAAGCATGATGGTGGACGATGTGCTGCCAAATAATAAACATCCCGGTGAATAATTAATGAGGCTGGGGCTGGAAGATTTAGTGTGCTTCCCTCCAGCTTCTCCAGCGGGAAACACTCCACATTTCTACCCCCACAATGGCACTTAGTCTCCAGGTGGGAAAATGCCCGTTTATCTTTTGAATGAGATCTGTTTAGAGTTGCAGGTGGATGCAAATGATCCCATTGCTTTATCCTTACAAATGAGCTGTGGTTTGTTTCAATTAAATGATTCTTTTTCAACCAAAACCACCAGTCAACAGACAAACCATTTGTTCCTCTTATCTATGGGATTTTGTTTTATGTAAATTGGCTGCTACATTTACCCACTTTACAATAGCGACTGCATAACAAATCGTATGTGCGGTACTTTGGGATATCCCAACAGTAAATTGCTCTGCAGCATTTGCTCTCTGTACCTTAAAACCTGCATCATTGCATAATTAACCTGCTGGTGTAACAGTGTATTCAGTGTGAGCATGGATTGTAAATTATAAGTTTATGACTGCGCTGATTGTGGGCGCCACGGTGGCACAGTGGTTAGCACTGCTGCCTCCCAGTGCCAGGGATCCGGGTTCAATTCCGGCATTAGGTGACTGTGTGGCATTTTCACATTCTCCCTGTGTCAGCGTGGGTTTCCTCCAGGTGCTCCAATTTTCTCCCACAATCCAAAAGATGTGCGAGTTAGGTGGATCGGCCATGCTAAATTGTCCCTAAGTGTCAGTGGGATTAGTGGGGTAAATATGTGGGGTTACAGGGATGGAGCCTGGGCAGGATCGTTGTTGGTACAGTCTCTATGGGCTGAATGGCCTCCTTCTGCACTGAAGTGGTTCTATTCTATTCTAAACCTCATGTATCTAACATTAACAAAAATTGTCTATATTTTGCATGTTGAATTCATTATTCCCAGGTCAGCTTTGCGTTAGTTTAAAAAAAACCCCCGAGGTCTGCTTTGACTGTTATCATACGTGCATTCGCGAAAATATTGCTACAAAGTTAAATGGAGCCAGACGGCTGTCTTATTGGTCAGATGGCTGGGTTTATTTGGCAAGCAGGTGGTGGTGGGGGGGGGAGGTTTATTAAGCTTATGTCCACTTGCACTATTTTTTGATATAAAGTTCTCTTTGGGCTCGAAAGGCTTTTCTTCTAGAATAAACAATGAGGCACAAAAGCCTCGGCTACAGTAGATAACTTTCCATGGGTTTGACTATCTGCCAAGCAGATGTTGTCTTTGGAAGTAGCCCAGACGAGATTGGGCAAGACAGACGGCTGATTTGGGGAGAGGTTACACACAATTACACAGCTTTCTCGGCATTGTGCAGGAGGATGCTGGGGTTTCCTCCTGTAAACTAACTTGTGGTTAAGTCGTTCAGCGCTTGTTCTCTGAGACCCAGCCCTCTGAGTGTCACTGAGCAGAGAAACTCAAGCTGGCCACCTTGGATCTGGCTGCTTTGAATCTACCCTGTACGGTCTCTCTGTCTGGATCATATTAAAGTTCCAGCTTTACTTGGTTTATGTTTCATTGCTGTTGAAACTTGAACAGCTTCTTTTAAAAGACTTCACGTTCTCACTACATCCATTGTCAATGGTTTCGATTCATTTATGAGAAGTCAGAAAGGGAAAAAAAAATCCCACCCGCAGCATTATACTGTCCAAACTTCTCAGTGAAATATCGAGAGGGAAAAATTGAAACTACTCATGAAGGGGGCAGGAGAAGGGGACGTGATATGTTTTTAATTACTTTGTCTTTTAGAATATAGTCAAAACAAAAGTGCAAACTGAAAATTCAGTCAAAACAGTGAAAAATTGTGCATATCGTCGAATATTCTGTGGCCTGAGTAAGGAAGTTGAGTAACTTTCTTAAAAGTGGTGTTTTTACTTGACGATATTGAAGTTGATAGACAACACTTATTGCAAACAAGTCAACCAATAAATGTCTCAATCTTGTCACTAATATTCAAACTTGTCTGAATAGACTGACTGATCCAGGATGAGGATGCTGGGATCCGCACACGCATTCTTAACACTGTGTAGGGGAGGTGCCAAAGGATTGGACAGTGGCAATTGTGACACAGTTATTCTGCAAAAGGGACATAGGGTCTCCTCGGTTCGAAAAGAAGACAGAAACATGATGGGTGTGACCTTGTCCCATTCGGCTTTCAGTGAGGTGAGGTGGTAAGATCAGGCGGGAGATGAAAATGAGAAACGCGCTCGGTTTCTCACCTCCCCCGATCGTGCCAGCCCTGTTTTGCCGGCGAAGCCAATTTAAATATTAATGACAACTTGCCATTAATGAGTTCTGGCCGCTATTGTCCAGGCTCACTTATCTTAACCACCTCACTGGTCGAGGTTCTTCTGGGTGAGAATCATAAATGTTCTCTACCAGTAGAGATCAGATGTGATGGCCATACGGGGGGATTGGAGACTACTGAAGTCCCTCTCTCCCCCCCCACCCCCCTGGATGGTTGGGGCAGGGCTGGGTAGTGCTCGTGGGACAGTGCCAGCCTGGCACTATCCACCAGGCACTCTGGCACTGCCCACTGAGCACCATAAATGTTTTGGGGCAGTGCCAAGGAGGTGGAACTATGATGGGGATAAGGGAAGGGGAGCTCTGCAGACAGGGGTAATAGACATGGGGTAAGTGGTGATGTCTGTTAGGTGGATTAAGAAGGTGTTGGGAGGGGGGAGATGGTAGGAGATCTCTGGAGGTCGGGGCATCAGCAAAATAGCGCTCCAAGAGCTCGGCAGCCGGCTTCCCCAGTGAGCTCTGCATCCCTCCTCCCCCAAAGACATGTCCAGACAAACTCAGTTGTGACTGTCTCAGTATGATGTGGGATGCTTGGCATGCCAGCTCGGATGAGCACCTCATGGTATTTTGTCCTGCCATCTGATCTTCAGATGCTTCCAAAGGCAATGCCAGTGGAAGTGATTGAGCTTTTTGGTATTA
Organism: Carcharhinus amblyrhynchos; assembly: GCF_965287045.1. Classification (NCBI taxonomy): domain Eukaryota; kingdom Metazoa; phylum Chordata; class Chondrichthyes; order Carcharhiniformes; family Carcharhinidae; genus Carcharhinus; species Carcharhinus amblyrhynchos. The sequence goes on along the minus strand of NC_137328.1, from coordinate 22,188,458 downwards.
TGCTAGTACACATGCCAAATCTCAGAAGAGCAGAGTGGGCAGCAGTGTAGATATAAAGTTTCTAAGTGGACTTAACTCCTTTTCACTTCCAGATTCATGTTCGAAATCTGCCAAAGATTTGACTACACTTTGGCAATTCTTGAACATGGCTCTTCGTCAATATAAACGGCAAGAGAACATGCCCACAGCTGACAGGTTCTGGTTATAGATGAAACCTTGGCCTGAAGTTGGGGTTTTCCTGGGGCAGGCTAGTATATTACTTTGGTTTTACTGGTGTTGGTCACCATGCCAAAGTTGTTGCATATTTTGGAGAAGAAGCCCGTGCTATTGTGTAAATGCAAAATATTAATGTTTACAAGTACTAGTTGGTTTAATGGACTGAATAGACAATTTAGTATGTGGTGGAGTGGTGGGAGGACCACTTCCTAGAAGGAATCTCACACTGCATGACTTTAGAGGGATGAATTATATGTTTCTATCTGGTTTGGAGTGGTAAACTAGCTCCTCTCTTTGTCCCATTCCTGAGATGGTTATAAGAGTTTAAATTCAAGATACGTACTTAACTGTGCAAGAAATAAACAGCCTCGTTCCTTAAGTTAACAGGAGTTAGTTTTAGCGCTAAAGTTCACTGAGGCAAAGTTGCAGAAATTATTAACAAAAGGTTTAAATATGTCCAACTATCCATGAATGCAAGAACAGCTCACATCCCCCGCCCTGCAAACATGCAAAAAAGAAATAAAACATGGCAGAGTGTCAGACGTTAAAACTTAGCCAAGTAAATGTTAAAGTCAGAAAAACACAATGCCAGATTGTCAGGATACTTGTTTACTGATGAAGGCTCACTTTCCACAATAGCTGCTGCAACCTGGGTTTCTCGCTGAAGCACTCATGGCTGCCTGATTCTCTGTTAGGTTGATTCTGTTTTCTCCAGGAGACAGCGGTGGTGATTTGGAATCCTCCTTTATGAACTCTCAACTTTGGTAGATTTTCAAGTCATGAATCTTGATGAGAGAGGTTTCAGAGAAAGAGAGGGGGGGTAAGGCAGTTGCTCCTTCTATGCCTGTAACAGTCTATCTCTGACTATTAGTTCAAATTGAGTGTATTTACACCCATGAGTTGGCTCAAGTGACCTCTCTAAGTTTAATTAGAGTTTATCTTAGTCACTGTCTCAATGAGCCCCATGGGCTCTGTGTCTCCAGAAAGCAACTTGTGACCTTTGCAAATGCATCATAATAGCTGCTATAGGCCAGCACACTTCGTTTAGCAAAAAAGTTATTTTCAAAAGCAGTTTTCTCTTTCCATCTCCAGCCAACAACATTGTAAATTAATATTCCATGCCACGCACACATTTCCGTAACAAATAATTTGATGCAAATCCAGTTGCTGAATTTGACTGCCAATGTATAGGTCTCCATGAGGCACTCTGCGTCATCAGCAACAGCAGAATTTTATTCCATCATAATCAGTAATTCATGGCCTGCCATTATCTCTCACCCAAGCATCACCATCGAGCTAGGGAACTAATCCTGGTTCAAGAAGAAATGCAGAAGAGCATTTGAAGGGCCCAGGCATACCGAAAATTGAGTTGTCAACCTGACGAAGCTATAATGTGCACTTGCTAAACAGCAAATACAACATGCTGTATGTATAGAATTAGGCAACCCCACAATCAGTGGAATATATCAAAAGCTCTGTGGCTCGGTGATGTCCAGTCCTGAATTGTGGTAGACGATCAAAAACTAACAGGAGGGAACTCCAAAATTATCCCCCCTCTTTAATAACAAAGGAACCCAAAAGATAAGGCTAAAGTCTTTGCAGCCATCTTCAGACAGAAGTGCGAGGTGGATGATTCATCTCGCCCTCCTCCTGAACTCCTCATCAATCTTTAGCCAATTCAATTTACTCCACATGGTACCAAGAAACAGCTGAACAGAATGCATACAGCTAAGGCCCAGACAACATTCCAGTTGCAGTCCCCAACATTTGTACTCCAGAACTAGCCATTGCCTTGAGCCAAACTATTCCAAAACAGCTACAATGGTGGCACCTGCCCCATTTTCAATAAAGCAGAAAATTGTGCTGTGTGTCATCTCCAGAAAAAAAAAAGCAGAGGAAATCCAGTCCAGGCAATTATCATCCCCTTCTCGAAACGTCAGCAAAGTGATGGAAGAGGACAGCATCAGGAAAGCTAAACTCCCATTTCCTGAGAGAACAAGGGCAGCAAGCGCATGGGAAATCAAACATCATCCTGCCCAAGAAAGGTATCACCGTTCCTTCATCATTGCTGGGTAAAAATCCAGGTGGAGCTCCCTCATTATCAGTCTGGTGGGCATAATTCCACCACGGAGGATGCATCATAGAATCCCTATAGTGCAGAAGGAGGCCATTTGGTTCATCGAGTCCGCACCGATCATAATCCCACCCAGACCCTATCTCTGTAACCCTACATATCTACTGTGCTAGTCCGCCTGACACTAAGAGGCAATTTTCCATAGCCAGTCAATCTAACCCACGCATCTTTGGAGTTGAGGAAGGGAGCTCACCACCACCACCACCACCACCACCTTCTCAAGAGCAATTAGGGATGGCCAATGAATCACATGAACAAATAGGAGAAAACAAGCATCTGCTGCTTCACATTTTACTGGTGCTTTGAGGTGATTGCTGAACAACTGGAGTAATACAGCTACTACATGAAGCATGTGAGGATTCAGGCAATAGAAAATTGATTAAATAATATCCAATTAGAAAAACAGTAACACTAAACCAATGGGAATTTGAAGTAATTATGTACCTGAATTTCATGTGATAACACATTCATCTCTACTTCCTTGCCATCTCTCTCGACTCCTCCACTGTTGCTAAATTATCAAACTATTTATCTGACACGCTTGAGGAATTGAAATTTCCCCTAACTAAATATTGGGAATCTGCGAGTCCTCAGTCCCTGCTAGAAACCCTGGTCTCTAGCTGCCAACTCTATCCCTCGCCCTGATAACAGTCTTCGGCTGAACCAGACTGTTTGTAACCTTGATGTCATGTTTAACTTTCAACACCATCACCCTTTTCCAAGCCTTTATTTCGCCATGCACTATGAGTTGACCTCAACATTCTCCACTCTGTACATTTGAAAACGTTAAAAACTCTGCAGCCAACATCTTTAGAATCATAGATTCTCTGCAGTGCATTCGGCTCATTGGGTCTACAGCTACCCACTGACGGAATATCTTATAAGAATATAAGAACATAAGAAGTAGGAGCAGGAGTAGGCCATCTAGCCCTTCGAGCCTGCCCTGCCATTCAATAAGATCGTGGCTGATTTGAAGTGGATCAGTTCCACTTTCCCGCTTTCTCTCCATAACCCTTAATTCCCTGTCTATCAAAAACCTACTACCCGTGACTTAAATATATTTAGTGAGGTAGCCTCCACCACTTCAAAGGGCAGAGAATTCCAGAGATTCACCACCCTTTGAGTGAAGAAGTTCCTCCTCAACTCTGATCTAAACTGCGCCTCCTCCCCCGACTTTATCTTGAGGCTGTGCCCTCTAGTCCTGCTATCCTTTCTAAGCGGGAAGAATCTGTCTACCTCTACCCTATCCATCCCCTTCATTATCTTATACGCCTCTATAAGATCCCCCCTCTATAAGATCCAGGCCCTCTCCCCTACCCTGCTAATCCCCCCAACCTACACATTTTTGGACACTAAGGGGCAATTTAACATGGCCAATCCATTTAACCTGCTCATCTTTGGACTGTGGGAGGAAACCGGAGCACCTAGAGGAAACCCCTGCAGATACGGGGAGAATGTGCAAATTCCACACAGTTGCACAAGGCCGGAATTGAACCTGGGTTGCTGGCATTGTGAGACAGCAGTGCTAACCACTGTGCCGCTGTGCTCACATCAGTCCTGTTCACCCATCACTCCTTGTTTACCAACTGATATTGTCTCCTGGCTAAGCAAAGCCAGTATTGAAGTTCTCGTTCTCATTTTCAAATCACTTTATAGCCCCTCCTCTATTTCTATAACTTCCCTCCAGCTCCACAACCCTTGAAGATCTCTATGCTCATCCAGTTCTGACCTCTTGAGCATCCTTGATTTTAATTGTTCCACCAAAGGCGACCATGCATTCAGATGCTAGGATCCTAAGCCCTGGAATTCCTTACTAAACCTCGCCACCTCTTTATTTTCCTCCATTATGAAGCTTCTAACTATCCAACATTGACTAAACTTTTGCTCTAAAATGGCTCAGTATCAAATTGCACAGTGGTTCACACTGCTTCCTCATAGCGCCAGGGACCTGGGTTCAATTCCTGGCTTGGGTCACTGTCTATGCAGAGTCTGCACATTCTCCCTGTGTCTGCGTGAGTTTCCTCTGGGTTCTCCAGTTTCCTCCCACAGTCCACAAGGCGTGCTGGTTATTGGCCATGCTAAATTCTCCCTCAGGGTACCCAAACAGGTGCCTGAGTGTGGCGACTAAGAGATTTTCACAGTAACTTCATTGCAGTGTTAATGTAAGCCAACTTGTGTCTAATAAATAAACTTTATTTTGCTTCATAACCCTCCTGTAGATCTTTTTGAAATGTTGCATTATATTAGAGGTGCTGTATAATGACAAGTTATTGTTGTTGTAAAAGGCACAACATCATGAGGCACATTGCTTGCTTTGGGTCAGCAAATTGTCTATGGTTATACCAAAAAGGGATAATCTTGCTGAGAAGATTTCTTTTTCTCTTTAATTCATGAGACGAGTGATTTTGTTTTTGAATAGGTGCCTCTGGTGCAAAATGATCCCTTTGATGAATCGCTGGGCTCTGTTTACTGTACACTGACTCCATTGCTGGACTTGAAGCATTTACCTAACCGTTCAAATATGATTCATTAAAGTGAGCCTTTAACGAGCACTTCTCCAGAACAGGCATTACATTTGTAATTAAGCTGAACTGAGAAGTTAGTACTTAAAGTCCAATAATCACATTTCCCAGCCTTTCAAAAAAGCAGCATTGTGCAGTACAAAAACACATACTTGTGGTTTCCTTCAAAAACGAGTTATTTTCAGCATACTTTTGGAAAAAAAATTGGAGCTGCTGCAGCTCTGGGGAAATTAGTTTAATCAGATGTAAATGATGCGATACCACACTCCTGTGGGATGTAAAGATCATGGGAGGGGGACATCTGGAACTTACTATATGTCTCCAACTAGATAGTTGATTCTCCAGTGAGGTTCTCTGGTATAATTCAACTAATATTCGGATATTGCTGCAATGTGATAAAAATATATTCCAAATCTGAAGGCGTTTGGCGAAAAGTGCTGAGAAAAATTGCAAGCATTTCCAAATGTACTGCCGGTTGTTTCAGACTCGAAATTGTCCAAGCTTCTGTGTGAAAATATCTTCTTATTCCAAAATTGTAACCTTTTAGTCTTCGGGTAGTTTGATTCCAGCTGTCATATATCCCTAATATTCTTGCTGTGTGTCACTGTTGCTCTTTTGCCATCACACTTTGTTGCTTGCCTCAAAATAAATGCAGCAAATCAGAATTAAGACAAGAAAACAGCTAGCAAACCACCCACAAGAAACAATTAAGCACTTGTTAAAATACTGAATGATCAGTTCCCTACCAATAAAAACCAATATGGTGAACCAATTTATTCTAGCATTGGTTTCTTCGTTGATGCATGTTCCATGTCTAATTCAAGGTTTAAAGCAACATAAACATCTCCCCATAGCCTTTCCACTATTTACAAGGCACAGGTCAGGAGTGTGGTGGAATACACTCCACTTGCCTGGATGAATGCAGCTCCAACACCTCTCAAGAAACTCAATACCCCCCATGACAAAGCAGCCCACTGGAGTGGCACTTCACCCACCATGTTAAACATTCACTCCCTCTACTACTGACACACTGGCAGCAGTGTGTAGCATCCACTGCAGCAACTCACTGAGGATTCTTCCACAGCACCTTCCAAATGTGTGACCTCTACCATCTAGGACAAAGGCAGCAGCTGCATGGGCACACCGACATCTGCATGTGCTCCTTCAAGATATTCCGACCTTCTTCTTTATTCATTCATGGGATGTGGACATTGGTGTCAGTATTTATTGCCTATCCTTAATTTCCCTTGAGAAGGTGGTGGTGAACTGCTGCAGTCCATGTGGCATAGGTCAACCGCAGTGCTGTTAGGGAGGGGATTTTGACCTAGTGTAGCGAAGGGACATGATAAATTTCTGTGTCAGGGTGGCGAACGACCTGCAGAGGAACTTCCAGATGATGTTGTTCCACGTGCCTGTTGCCATTGTCTTCCTAGATGGGAGCGATTGTGGGTCTATATCATTGTTGATTCATTGTTGATGGACCAAACTGTTAGAAGTTCACTTCCTACACTCACATTTTATGCGTCAATTAAAAAAAAGTAACAGCATTAATCTTGTAAAAAGAAATGTTTAAACTTATTCAGTTAACTGTTTACATGTCATTTAATTAAAGTTATTAATCCAAAACCACAGCCTCAAAGTTCTAGGTGTCAACTAGGTAATTTTCCCAAGAGCTGTTCAGTCATTTCTGTACATTCTGCAGGTCAGAGAAATGTGCAGCATGAAAAGTTATGAGTAATAATTCCATTATAAATCCATCAGATTTTGAAAATATACAAAGCAGATGTCACTGCGTGTGAGCTGAAATCATACTACTCCTGTCTCCACTCATGAGTTTCCCAATTTCAGAATGATTTTCTCTTGCCGTTGTCATGAGTTTTTCAAAAGGATCACTTCCTTTCTCTGTCCTCGTGATAGGATAGACAAAACTCATAAAACTTGATTCTAAATGACAGCCCCACGATGAGGATGCAGTTAAATGGTCACTTCTGTATTCAAGTGAAGTGATTTGGTGTGCAAACTGATGCAAAGTTGTTTTTTATTCATTCACAAGATGACATTTATTCCCCATCCTTATTGTTTTTGGGAAGAAAGCAGTAAGGCACCTTCCACCTGGTGGAGGCAGACACGCTGGCATCGTTTAAGAATTACCTGGACAGACACATGAGCAGCCTGGGAATGGAGGGATACAAAACGAATGGTCTAGTTGGATCAATGCATGGCATGGGCTTGGAGGGCCCAAGGGCCTGCTTCCTGTGCTGTACTGTTCTTTATTCTCCCACGGCAATCCATGGGGAAAACTTTTCCTGCATCGAAAGGTGGGAGGGTATGTGAGAGGGTGGGCGGGTGGATGAGGGGTTGGTGGGAGGGTGGACCGGTGAGTGGGGGAGGTGGTGGCAAGGTGGGTAGGTTGATTGGGAGGGCGGGCGGGCGGGGGGTGCTGGGAGGGGAGGGACGTGGGAGGGGGTGGACCATGCAAAGTTCTGTTGACCTCAGGCGTGACTTACCGATTTTGGAGCGAGCGTGGCTAGAAAATCTGCGTTGAAGGATGGGCCTAGTACTTTTACAGGGTTGGGTGGGTTCCAGGTTTTTGATCCAGTGATGATGAAGGAAGAGCTATAAATTTCCAAGGTGTGTGATTTGGAAGGGAACTTGCATCAGCAATACTTAAATTCCATAGTACTGAGTGAATATGGGTTTACAATTCGCTTGTTGCTGACCTAAAAGTCCCAGTGAACGCAGACTTCAGATCATGCATCAAGACAGAAAATGCTGGATAAACTCAGAAGTGAATGGTGTTCCCATGCACTTACTGCTCTTGCAACCCTAGGTAGTACAGGCCCTGGACTTGGGAGGTGCTGTTGAAGAATCCTTGCTGAATTGCTGCGATGCATTTTGTAGATGGTGCGTGTACACTGCCACAATGTGAGGAAGTAAATCTTTAAGGTGGTGGAGGATAGGGTGCCAATCAAACGGGCTGCATTGCCTTTCATGTTGGAGCTGCATTCATCACTCTTATGCCTTGTAGATGCACAAAAGGTTTTGAAGAGTCAAGAGGTGAGGCACCTGTTGCAGAATACACAGCTTCTGACCAGCTCTTGTAGCTGGTCAATGGTGACCATCCCTCCCCCCCCCCCTCCATGTGGTTAATGGTGGGATGTTCAGTAATATCATCAAATGTCAAGGGGGGTGTGATTAGACTGTGTCTCATTGGAGACAGTCTTTGCTTGATATTTGTGTGGCATGAATGTTACTTGCAATTTACCAGCACAGGCTTGAATGTCTTGATCCATGTCTGCTTCATTATCTGAGAAGTTATGATTGGGTTTAGGGGAAATTCCTGGTGAAATGCATCTGTCATTATGGCCTTACAATTGTTAGGTGAACATGTCAGCAATTCTCAGCCTGCGTAGTCACAATGCTGATGTCCCACTGTTTGTCTCCAGTTTACTGTTGGGCACAAATATTTGTACCAGGAGCAAAGATCGGAAGAAGATGATATGTGTAAACCATGTATTTCTGAACATTATTAATTCTTTATGAATAGTGATGGAAGTATGTTAATGGGTTTCTGTGGAGAGGTATCTTATGGAGATGACAGGAGTCTCAGCTGGAGAGCTGGTGAGGGAGCCCCGCATTACTTCTTTTCAGGAAAGCCCACTGCATTATGTGGTACTTGGGCACCATCCATCAAGAACCTTCAGCTCTGTTGAACAGTAGGAGCACTAGGGAGGGGGTGGCTCCTGGTGCTGGAACACCCACTCAAGGTATACAGATATTGGGGCTCCCAGGCTGGCGGTGAGCGATGGGGGGAGGGGGTAGTTGAATGGGGGTCATTGGAGAAGGGAGATTGGCAACAAAGATACGGGATGCCTCTCAGCAGGCCACCACCCCCCATCCCGCCATCCTTCAAATTGCCCCATCCCTCGACTGGACACTAAGTGCCTTTAATCAAGCCCTCCAACCACCCCCTGTCCGCCTTCCACACACACGCCCACAAAGCAAGTGCGCATGATATTTTAATTGCCCATTTAAAGGCCTTAGTTGGTGGTGGGGTGGGGTCGGAGGAAGGTGGAGGCTGTCCATGGAGTCTTTGTGACACTGACTCAATTAGGGTGGAGACAAAAAGGTAGAGGGGCCTCAACTTCCGCCAGGTTAAATACCCCCAACCTGCCACAAGAGAAGGCACAAGATTTTATCCTTGTACCTTTAGATTGGAAGGGTAAAGATGGGGAAGCATATTATTGTGCAGTGCAACTTTCAGTGATAAATGTATGTTGCAATATGGTACATGGAGTATGTTAAATTTGCAAATTTATGGATCGTAGGATCTATTACATTTTGAGCCCAATTTTTTACCTAACCCAGCCATCTGGAATGATGTGGAGATGTCGGCATTAGACAGGAGTGGGCATAGTAAGAAGTTTCACAACACCAGGTTAAAGTCCAACAGGTATACTTGGAATCATAAGCTTTCGGAGTGCTGCTCCTTCATCGCATGAGTTGCCTGGTATTGTGAGACTTCTTACTGCACCCATTTGGAAATACAGGCTTGGTTCAGACACCTGGTTTGCACCCCACCCAATTTCAATGGAGAGTGAAGTCAGACTGGGTACAGGAAGTTGTCTCCGACTCACCCTTCTGCTGGATAGGTTAGGTTAATATCTCAGTGTTAATTTCTGGGCAGCGTTATCAGCAGCTCTGTATTATGAGGGTTGCCCCGCATCCTTTGATCTCCTTGTTAGCTGATATGATCTCTTGACAGATACTTGGACCTACAAAATTCTATTGCATTGTTCCAGCGAAGTAGAGACTGGATAATACAGGGAATTTGCCCTTAATACACAAGTTACAACATCCTTCCCTCCCACATTAAAAAAAAGTGTTTGTGCCAGTAGTGTTGATTAAATTACTAGACAGTTGGGATCTGAGCCCAGTCATGAATGCCTTGGCCTTCTTTATCAAAGTCTGTGAACCCTTTGTCAAATAGCATTGGCTTTTCTGAGGAATTTTCTATCTTTTGTTTACATAGTGAAAGGTTTCAGTTTGCTGTGCCAGATCCTAATTGTACTACATAGGGTAACAGGATATGTCACTAAAACTGTTTAACACCATGGTGCAAAATGGACTGATGATGAGCCATTTTTCTCATCCCCTTTTCCTCACCATCCAATATTTTTTCTTAGTTTTCATTTCCTGTGAAGAAAAAATGAAGTTCAGCAGAAAATAGGGACCGATTTTTCTGTCAGCTCGCTTTGTGGCAATGACTTTAACCATTTCCTTCGCTGTGTGAAATTAGTGATGAATGTGCACGGTGAGGGTCTGGGGAGGTTGAGATGTTTTTTCAGCTCTTACATCTAGCATAAAAAAGATTGAATTTTAGGGGACACATAACCCAAATGTGATCCCGGTCAAAAAAAAGGCCAGAGATTAAAACTTGCCAGTCCCAAAAGAAAAGGTGGTTCTGCAGCAAAATCTGTTGCTAACCCTGGATGTCACTCTGCAGCTCAGTTATTATTGTTACGTTTTTCTGTCCTGTCCAGGATTGCTCTTATCAAAGTCACCAACTTCTCTGCATTTCCCATCATTGTTCTGCTTGACTCTGGTGTTCAGCAGAGTTGATCTCTCCACCAACGCTGCTGTCTCTCACCTTTAGTCCACTTACGTTGTGATACCTGTGACAGCTGCACTTGTACTCCAGCTATGCTGGCCAGTAATGCCTGCTATTGCCACCCTGTGTAGTCAGGTTGTGCTACCCAATTCCATTGTCAATATTATTTTTGTTATCTCGGTGCTGTTCCCCAGTGATACCTGTCATGCTTAAGGATTTTTTAAAAATATATGCTGATGACATCTATCTCTACCTCTCTGACACCATCCTTGAGCACGCCAGTGTACTGACGAACATCAAGTCTTGAATGAGCAAGACCTTTGACCCGTAAGGCATTTGTTCTGAATAAAAGTTCCCGACTAATTCTTGCTTCTTGCTGGCATGTTGTGTTTTGGCTGCTTACTCACATTGTGGAGATGCTGGCGTTGGGCTGGGCTAAACACAGTAAGAAGTCTCACACCACCAGGTTAAAGTCCAACAGGTTTATTTGCAGGTGAGGACTCACCTGACGAAGCGACAGCCAGTGCTCCGAAAGCTAGTGGCTTTTGCTACCAAATAAACCTGTTGGACTTTAACCTAGTTTTGTGAGACTTCTTACTGTGCTTACTTACATTGCCAGTGATGTGAGCCAACATATAAGAAGTCTGTCTCTTTGGTCCTCAGTGAAGTCAATATATATTGGGCGGCATAGTGGTTAGCACTGCTGTCTCACAGTGCCAGGGACCTGGGTTCAATTCCAGTCTTGGTTCACTGTCTGCGGAGTTTACTCATTTTCCCTCTATCCGTGTGGGTTTCTTCTGGGTGCTCCGGTTTCCTCCGGCAGTCCAAAAATGTGCAGGCTAGATTGATTGGTCATGCTCAGTTGCCCCCATTCTGTCAGGAGGAGTAACAGTAAATACGTGGGGTTAAAGGATAGGATGTGGGTAGGATTGTTGCCAGTGTAGGCTCAGTGGGCCAAATGGCCTCCTTCTGCACTGTAGAGATTCTATGATACTATCTACAGCATAAATCAACTCAATTGTTCCAAACCTTCACTTAAAGCAATACTTTGTTCAGGATAAAAATATTTAAATTATAACACTGAACCATTAGGTATGGATCCAATTTATCTTTAAAGTTGAAAAAAGTCTTCCCAAAAGTTTTCCATGTTGGAATTTCAATTACTCGAGGACTCTGGGCCTGTACTACGTGGAGTTTAGAAGGACGAGGGGGATCTCATTGAAACTTTTAGAATATTGAAAGGCCTGGGTAGAGTGGATATGGAAAAGATGTTTCCGTTAATAGGAGAGACTAGAATCTGAGGGCACATCCTCAAAGCGAAGGGATGACCCTTTACAACTGAGATGAGGAGAATTTTTTTCAGCCAAAGGGTGGTGAATCCATGGAATTCATTACCACTGAATGTTCTGGAGGCCAGATCATTGAGGGTATTGAAGACAGATTCTTGATTGGTAAAGAGATCAAAGGTTATGGGGAAAAAGTGGGAGAATGAGGTTAAGAAACTTATCAGCCATGATTGAATGGTGGAGCAGACTCTGTGGGCCAAATGGCCTAATTCTGCTCCAATATCTTATGTTCTTAGGGCCTTAAGGTACCAGGAAGAACTTTGTGTCAGAGAAGGATACATAGCACTTCATGTGAAGGAACATACTCTTGCACGTTGAAGCCAGTCACTGTGAACAGAAGGAGGGCAGGATGTTAGGAGGGAGAGTTTACCTGTGCATCAGGAAGAAGGAGAAGAAGACCTGCCTTGTTATTGGATTTTTTAGTAATTCAGTTTAGTTAGTTTTTCTGTATATTTAACCTACGTTGAATCATTGACTCTTATTGAGACAGTAAAGCTGTTTTGCTTGTTGAACTATCCCTTGGTACCAGTGAAGTGTACATTTTGTGAATTTTCAGGACGCCCCAACATCGCATGTTGTATACAGACGATTTGAAAATCAGTAATGTCATTCAAGGTGCACTTCAGATGTATAGTTATTGTAAATTGCTTGACTTGTCATTACTCGAATGACTGTACAAGTTTTTTCTCTGTTTAGTTGTGCATCTGTAACCTGAAAAAATATATTTGTTTTTCTCTAGTACATAGTTTTAGAAGAACTGTTTACAGAGTTCACTTGCATAGGGCAAATTTTCCTTCCTCCCAAGCAATCCCATGCTAGAAAACAGACAAAGTGCACTTGAAGTGCACTCTTGTCTCGTATGACCTAAAGTCGCTGGATTTTTAGACTGTCTTCGTTAAGTCGAGACTGGATGTTTTCTTGATGCAGGCCTGTTCTATAGCGGGACCTCGCATTCAGAATGTGGGCTAGAAATCCCCAACTGCTGAGCAAAGCAGAGGGAAAACAGCCCCTTACAATTTTTTTTCTTCCACGGGGAATATTTTGCGAAGCCCCACATGAATTACTGTCAGCAGTGGAATGGTTTAAAATAACGAGGGACAATAATTCTTGGAGCAATCAGTATTTGTGAGAGGGCAATGTATTATGAAAGTGACCTCCAGTATTAGGAATTCCTATCTCTGGATTTGGCTGTTTTTAATGCTCCTCAGGATGTGTCGAGGACATGCAGCTTTTATTTATCATCTTGTGGTCTGTTGGCCACGGAGATATTAGTCATCCCTGCACTCTTATGATCTTACTGTAAGATTTATTTCAATATTCTAAATGTGTGGTATAAATTGGATTCGTTCTGGCCAGCAGGATGTGATAAATATCTCTACACTTGAGACCGTACATAACTCACTCTTGACTGTACTTTGTGACTTATCTGGTCAACCTCACTGGTGGAGATATTTATCTAAGATCACTGTTGGCTGTGAGACTTAGCCTTCTATTTCATTTTGATTCCCAGGTGACACGACACTTGCTATTTTCTTATGGCATGCAGTTCTCATTCACAAAGTAGCTTTGTGTAAGTTTTTCGGCAAATATGAATCTGATCGTGGATGTTCATCACTGAAAACAAAATATTTCAAAAACATATTGAATAATTATTTACAGACACCGTCTGTTTGTTTCTCTTCAATTTCCCATGAGAAAACTACCTTTAGGAATATTTGACCTCTGAAGGGTTAACGTTGCAGGTTTGCAGATGGCATCTTCTCACCATCGTTCTATTCCTTTAATGTATAATTAACCCAATGTGGTCTCTTAATGATGCTTTTGCATTGAAACATGGGTGTGGGGACATAGGAATATTTCCTCTATACAATGTGAGTAATAGTGGGGTTCCACGTGACCAAAAGTGGATATTTTCTTTTCTCTCAGTTCCACCGTAGAGTAATAACTATACAATGGATATCAATCCACCTTTTACAACGTTGTTAAGGCTTTGTAAATAATTCAGCAGATGAAGGAAGCTGCAAGGAGATACAGGTACAAGGAGAGCGGCACGCTAGCACAGTGGTTAACACCACTGCTTCAAAGCACCAGGGTCCCGGGTTCGAATCCTGGCTTGGGTCACTGTCTGTGTGGAGTTTGCACATTCTCCCTGTGTCTGCATGGGTTTCCTCTGGGTGCTTCGATTTCCTCCCACATTCTGAAAGACGTGCTGGTTAGGTGCATTGATCTGAACAGGCGCCGGATTGTGGCAATTAGGAGAATTCCACATTAATTTCATTGCAGTGTTAATGTAAGCCTACCTTGTGACTTATAAATACATTTTTAAACAGATAGGAGGGTTAAATGAGAAAACATGTGGCAAGTCATCTCAATGGCCCGGATTCTCCAGTCTCAAACACTTTGCCACTGCTGCCAGTGAGAATGGAGAATTTGGAACTCAGCCAAAATTCCCTTCACTACAGCGGGACTGGAGAACCCCAACTGCAGGTAATGTCAGAGAATTCCGGCGACACCATTAACTAGACTTTAGAAAACACGAAGTAATGATTACACTTTAACTGAGAAAAGGATCGAAGAGGTGGAACAACTAAAAGATTTGTGCGTTCAGATCGTGAGACAAAAGCAGAATTTCAAGAAAAATAGGTACATAAAAAGCTAATGAAGTACTGAATTTATGGCTAGAGATACAGATAAAAGTTAAGATGTATTGGCAGATCTATACAAAAGCTCAGTAAGCCTGTAATTGGAATCATCTGTCCAGTTTGAGGCTCCGCACGATAGGAAAAATATTGAGACAATGAAAAAGCTCTCTGCAGATAGTGTCTTACGCAACAAAATTGGCACTGTTTTTTGTTAAAACAAGAGGGTTATTTGAAAGAAGCCCTTAAAATGAAGGGGAAACAAACTATTTCCAGGAATTGAGAGATGGAAAATGAGTGGACATATATGAGGGATTTAAGACAGAGAGCGGGAGAAACTTTGTAACAAAGAGAGTTGAAAGATTATTGTTTGAATCCTGTGTGCAGCTTGGAGCTTCATAATAGAATGCTCAAATAAACGCCAGGCTAGAATTTTATGGGATCAGCTGGCCCTGGCGAGATCTTGTATTTATCTTCAAGTATGTCTCCATGGCAGCAGGCTGCCCTTTGGGACCTTTCTTTCGATCATGGGACATGGGCATCGCTGGCCCTAAGTTGCCCTTGAGAAGATGGTGGTGAGCCGTCTTCTTGAACCGCTGTAGTCCATGTGCTGTGGGCTGACCCACTATGCCATTAGGGAGGAAATTCCGGGATTTTGACCCAATGATTGTGAAGGAATGGCGGTGTATTTCCAAGTCAAGGTGGTGAGGGGCTTGGAGGGGAACCTGCAGGTAGTTGTGTTCCCATTTATCTGCTGCCCTTGTCCTTCTAGACGGAGGGAGTCCCAGCAGTGGTCTTCCAGCACTTCCTGGGGCTGGAAAGCTGCCAGCCATTTGACTGGCTGGTGGCTCTCAGAGGAAGAACTTAAGCCTTGCCTCAAGCTAATTAATGGATGGAGGGTTGTTAAATGGCTGCGGGCAAGCACACCAATCGGGGTGGGGAGAAAGGGGGTGGAGTGACTTCAATGTTGAGCGATGGGCAGCTTAAAATTCAGTGTCGCGTTACTTTTCAAAAATAGGTTAGATAGGTCAATAAAGGAAAGAGATGAAGAGATGTGATATAAGTTTAGTGCTCATGTGATAAAAATGGCTGATTGGCTTGGCGTTACATTCCTTTATAAATCTATGTAAGATTTCTGTTCTAGCCCATTTAAGGATATATAGCTTGGATATATAGCTTGCCACCTGTGTTGGCTAATTGCGTAAGCTGTGTTGTGCTGGCATCTCTGGCGATAAGGGTGCATGTCGGAGGTATGACTGCTGGAGTGTACCAGGATATCAGCTGCAAGTCAGGTTGTCGATATTTGCACCTGTGATCGGCAGCGAGTGTTGTTGTATCTGATAAGTGGCCTGGGAGATGCCAGAATCAAAGGAGCAGGTGGCCTAGATCTCATAACAGGCGAGAAACCAAAAAAAAAATGACACCATGTGGCATGTTTCATTATCAAAATATTTGTTTCTTTTACTTAGAATTAATGAAGGTATAGAGACTCAGTGGATTCTTTATTCAAGGCTGCAAAACATTTAGAGGTTCAAAGAGTATTATGTACAAGCTTTTTTTCAAGAATTGAAGGACTTTTACACTTCTAAAAAAAGAACTTGCTAGGCCTGATTGTAAGAAGGACTGGAAAACTATTGGGATGTAATCTTCATGTTCCTGCCACCATTAAGCTTAAGAATTCAAACTTCCTGAATGATGCCATCAATGCTGTCCCTTTAAACAAAATATTTACTTTTGAAATTGAGAGAATTGTTAATGCTTTAAGGAATAAGATGTGGTGTTGGTCTTGACGTGACAGTCTCTTTGCATATTTGAAACATACACTCAAGTGCCGAATTTAAAAACTAATTTTTTTTATCACCAGTGATTTTTATTTGGCGTATCTCTGAGAATAGAGGTTGGAAAATGAGACATTTTTTTCCTTCATCTTTGCCTTCCTACACTTTGCACTGCTCATTGCTTAGTCCATCTGACTCTGCGTGACAGGGGAAGAAATGGCATGCAGCAACTCGGCAGAACACACAACAAAATGGCTACCACGAGGGGAAGCTCTTCTATTTTACGGGGCTTTATCTTTGAAGACCTCTTGCCGTTAAGCCCCGAATTGTGCGAAGGATCTGCGGGGATCCAAGGACAGCGGAACAAAAGTGGGAATGTGTATATCTGCCGTCAGAGTAAGTGTTCCAGCCAGGAATACATGGGGGACAGGCACTGTGTTTGCAGTCTGCATCTGTGTCTCGCACAGCTTTGCATCCAGTACCGTACATTAAAGAGAGAAAATGGGCACCCTATTTAACAAAATGGAAAATCAGGAATGGAAACACCAACATTTAAGTGTTTGTTCTGTATGTATCCAAGAGTTTAATCATGTAACTTAAAAGTTGAATATTCTTGATAATACATGAATGTCTTTTTAGATCAACGTTCTTTTCACCCGAGATATCCATTTTCTAATGACAAATGATAGAATATTGACTGGAATATATTCCTTAAGCTTCATTGAATATTGGAAGTGTTGAACTTGTTTTGAAGTTTGTGTAGAAATGCCTAGCTAAGAGTGGCCCCATTAGCCTTTGAGCCTGATCTGCCATTCACTAAATTATGGCTGATCTGATTGTGGCCTCTACTTTCCTATCTGTGCCCCAAAACCCTCAGCTCTATTGTCTATCAAAAATCTGTCTAACTCAACCTTTTGTAAGTTCACTGACCCAACCGCTGCTGTTTCCCGGGGAAGGGAATTCCACAGACCCTCTTAAAAGAAAGAAATTCTCCTGATCTTTAAAAGGAGATCTGTTATTTTTCAAGTGTGCTCCCAAGTCTCCGCTCGGAGAGGAAATATCCTCCCAGTATCCACCCTATCAAATCTCGTCGGGGCCCAGTAAGTTTTAATTAAGATCATCTTTCATTCTCCTGAACTCCAGGAGTATAGGTCCAACTGGTTCAACCTTCCTTTCTCAATACGTCCTTCATTCTAGGTTGAGTGTACCTTCTTTGAACCGCTTCTAATGCATTTACCTTCTATTTCAAATAAAAAGACCAAGGCTGAAATTGTCTGGCTGTTCACGCCAGTGGGATTCTCTGGTCAGCCGACAGCGCACCCTGGCCTGCGGGTTTCTCGCCGGCTGGAGTGAAGTCAATGGGAGTTCTCACTGACAGTGATCGGACCAGAGAATCCGGACACTAGCAAACAATGTGCCACCTCACACTGGTGGGAAACACGTGGCTGACAGCTGGGGAATCTCATCCCAAATCGGCACCAAAACTGGTCTCATTAAGGCCCTATACAGCTACAGAGAAACACCCTTTTATACTCCTTTCCCCTTGAAATAAATGCTAACGTTCAAATTGATTTCCTAATCATTTGCTGCACCCAGATTCTAACTTTTTTTATAAATCATATACTAGAACACCCGGATTCCTCTATACGCTGAGTACTGTGGTCTCCCTCCATGTGAGTGACATCTCGGGTGGGATTTTGCTGCTGCATGTTTCGCGGTAGCAGAGGTGGCTGGCGGCTATATAATCTGATCCTGCCATTGTCAATGGGGTTTTCCTCTGAATGCACCCCTTGCTGCTGGGAAACCCACTGTGGGCGTGTACTGTTGCTGGGTCTGGAAGATCCCATAATTCCGGCCATTGCTTTTCTATTCTTCCTGTTGTGGACAAGTTCACATTCCCCCACATTTATATTTCCATTGACCAATTCTTTGCCCCACTCACCTAACCCAGCTATATCCATTTGTTGACGCATATCCATAGTTGACAATTTATTTTCCAACCTTTCTTGATGTCATTGGCAAATTTAGCTACCACACAGCCAAGTCATTGCTATAGAGTCTCAATAGTTGAGGCCCCAGCACTGAGCCCTCTGGCACTCTCCTTGTTGTAGCTTGTTAACTCAAAACAAAATTATGATGTGAGGAGAAGCTATATTATCATAAGAGACTTGAATGACAGTTTGCCTAAATAAAATCATGCTCTAATATAAAGAGCAGTTTGTGAATATATGGGTTTGTTATCAACTTTGAGCAGTTGAGTTCTGGAGGTGGTATTTTTTCAGTTGTATGTGGCAATGTATAACTATTTACTGACAGGGTGTTAAAAATCTGATTATTTTGAAACTTCTTATGCTGTCACAAGAAGTTTTTTTGCCCTCCTGCGTTTGTGTAAGCCTCGTTGATAATTTGAATGCCTGACTGTCTTGTTGTGTTTGATTGTGGTTTTGTTTTAGCATATTATTTAACCTGATCAACTGGTCTTGGTGGGCCGGAGGCCTCAGTCGTGCTCTGTAGCACAATGGCAGATGGAACCCACAAATACTTGATCCCGTGCCAATAAATTTGGTTATTCCTTCGGTATTTTTTTATTTCAACTTGCACAACTATGAAAAAAAAATCATTGTTTGTAAGCAGGAATTTCTTGCTTCACAGAAACCAAATACGACATAGTGAATATTAGTGCAAATTTAAGTCTAATGTTCATTTATGGTGAGGGGGAGTGAGTGAGTTAAATAATTCTGAATTTTTCTGGGAAAAGTTCTTCTCAGAATAGACAGTTGTTTGTACGCAAGAATTTCTGTCTCTCGGTTCAGTTTTCAACCCTTGTAGCGATTTCCTATTTCGGTCACTTAATTTGTCAAATGTTCAATGATGACTTAAAAAGCTTCTTATTTGTTAATATTGCCTTCTGCAGAAGAGGAGTCCGCAGCTACGCAACCACAGTGTTTCCATACTGGTCAGAATATGAAAAGGCAACTAATTTTAATTTTTTTTAACGGGAGAATTCAGGATGAATTATACACATGGGGCAGGTCTTTGGAGCAGTTTGCTGTTCATCGTGTAACCCTTTCAGTAATGGAATGAAAGGCAGGCAGGTTCTGTAAGCAGGGGGGAAGGTGGGGGGACAATCTGCTCTATCAGACTATACATTGCCTGGGCTTCGTTAGTGCATTGCCACTTTAATTTATGTGAATTGAGCAAAGTAAATAAAAGTGAGAAAATGTGAAAAAAAGACATTCAATTATCAAATAATTTGAAATAAGCAACTTTGAATTAAAGGGAGGAGACTGCAAATGCAACCCACAATCTTGATCCAAAATGTGCAGCAGTAATGGTTAAGGACAACAAAGACCTTACGCTGTCCTGCCAACAAAGGCTTCTACCATCTGTCACTTTGTATACATTTTACAAGATACTTTCTCTCATTTTGATTGATTTCCTTGTTCCTGTTTGTGAAAATGGCTGTGTTGGTGAGTAGGCCAGACAAGAGTGTTGGTAGTAAAAATGTATAAAGTCTCAGCTAAGAGCAAGCAAGGGACACCAAGTGCCAGCAATGCAGAATTACAAGGAAATCTTCATGTTCTGACCCTTAGAAATACAACGAGCTTTCAGTTAGTGCATTGCCTTGTATTTATTTGCAGTCGTTCTCAAACTTCATGTTGAAGGACCTCTTTTCTATTGAATTAATAGTTACCAAAGACACGCTCTGCTATCTAAGTTATAATGCTGTGTTATTCTCACAATAGAAAGTGTCGTATGTAATGAGTGTTTGAAGACTGTTCTTAATAAAACTGGTACTTCCTTATAGACCATCAGATGGGTTTGTGTGCTTCTCATTGCGTCTGTTGGCAGAGGAGAAGACCAGAACCCCGAGAAAATAGATCTGGTAGAGAGCAGCAGGCCTGGGGAAGCATTTAGTGAGCAGGTTGAGAGCATGAGAAGGAGGAGCACACAGACTGTGAGAGCGTAGAGAGAACAGAGCGTGTAAAACGTAGAAGCCCAGAGAGAACTGAAGCTTGGATAGAACAGGAGCACTAAGTGCGAAGGAGCCCAGCGCGAGCAGGAGCACGGAGAGAGAGCAGCAGGGCAGGGAGAGAGAAGGAACCCAGAGAAAGAGCAGGAGCCCAGTCAGAGCAGAAGTATGGAGATAGGGAGCAGGAGCCCAGAGGGGGAGAGAGAGAGAGCAGGAGCCCAGAGAGAGTGCTGGAGCACAGGGACAAGAGGGTGGTAGGAGCATGAAGAGAGAGCAGAAATACAATGGAGCTGGAGCATGGAGAGTGCAGGAGCAAAGGGAACACACACACAGAGCAGGAGCACAGAGAAGCAGTGCAGGAGGCTAGAGGGAGAGTAGCAAGAGTCCAGAGAGAGAGAGCAGGAGTCCAGAGGGGGAGAGAGCAGGAGTCCGGAGGGAAAGAGAGAGAGAGGAGGAGTCCAGAGGGAGAGAGGGAAAGAGAGGAGGAGTCCAAAGAGCGAGCACAGGAGCAGAGAGAGAGTGCAGAGGCAGAGAGAGAGAGCATAGGAGCATAGAGAGAGAGCGCAGGAGGAGAGAGAGCGAGAGAGCGCAGGAGCAGAGAGAGAGGGCAAGAGCAGAGAGAGCGAGCGCAGGAGCAGAGAGAGAAAAGGCGCAGGAGCAGAGAGCAAGAGCAGAGAGTGAGAGAAGGGAGGAGTAGAGAGAGGGAGGTCAGGAGCAGAGAGAGAGAGAGCAGAGAGCGCAGAAGCAGAGGGAGAGAGAGTGCAGGAGCAGAGAGAGAATGTGTAGGAGCAGAGAGAGAGCACGCAGGAGTAGATAGAGAACGAGCAGAGAGAAAGAGCAGGAACACAGAGAGCGCAGGAGCAGAGAGAGAGAAAAACATGGAGCACAGAGAGCACAGGAGCATAGAGAGAGGAACACAGGGAGCAGAGAGAACACAGAGAGAGCAAAGTGAGAGAGAGCAGGAGCATTGAGGCCATTTGAAATGCAGGCGAAGAGTAGAAGCGCACAGGGAGAGTGCATGTGTCCAGCTACCACTCATTTGCTTGATCTTCACTTTGGAACTCTAGGCGATCAGCCACAGCACCCATCCTTAAGACAGACCCTAGATTCTGGAGCTCTCTCAGAAGTGTATGTGCTGGCCTGGGGTCCACATGCACCAGTTTGAGAACCAGTGAGTTTGAAGTTTAGTAACTCCAGAATGATGAATTAATTCAGCAGCTCCAAATACTCATCACTCCTACGAAGTGAAACATTGCAATAAGTTAAAAAAAATCTCTATTCCTATCTATCTTTATGAGACCTATTGTTGTGTTATAATAAGTATTGCATTAAAATGCTGCTATTGGAGAGGGAGAAAGGAGAAAGCCACAATTCATCCTGGAAACTGACAGCTGAAATATCCTTATGTTTCAAAATAGGTTAAATATAAATAATACTTTAGTGAAAATTTCATTTGCAAATGTGGGTTTTAATGAACAACAATTAATCACAACAAAATTAAATCAGTTCTACTGGCAGTAAATTGGACCATGGCAGATTTTATACCATGGTAACGCATGCGCCAGTGGAGACAGTCAATTCCCCTCACAATGGAACAGATGCTGAACAAAATGTACACCAACTAAAATGAGATGGGGTATGTGGACTGCTCTGGATGCTGGCAGTGCATGGCCTTTACAAAGCCAGTAGGCTGGGAGCAATCTCAATGGTTGGCTTTGAGCCTCAGTGAGTGCAATCGCAATTAACTGCTGCTGGGAAGAGAATGAGCTGCCTGAGATTAGTGAAGGGTCCAGCCTTTTAACTATGGTGGGCAACTTGCCATTGATTTGTCCTATGCAAAAGACCCTAACAGTCTGTCAGTGCAGCCAAAAATTTCCAATTTAGGAAGAAATCTTGCATATTTTTCCCGCTAAGTTGTCCATTTATTTACTTTTTCGCTTTTTGTTTCATAACTAAAACTCTGTGGATGATTAATAAGAGCGCACTTCCCATCCTTTTTGTTTTAACTGGGGATTGCGCTTTGCAATCAAGTCACCTCTGTTGAAGCGGTGCTTGTGTCAGAGGTTAACATTTGAGATTGGAAATTGAACAACAAAAGGAAAAGGCTGACCAGTAACACAATAGCAGATCCCAAGCAGTAAATCATAAGTTTATTTGCATAGATAACCAAGTACCATTCAGTGGATGGATCAATTGTATATATGTTTTGAACAGGCAAGAAGGAAACAATATATTTGCATTACTGTTTAATCTTTGGCAAAAATAAGCCGCAAAACCCTAATTTTGTGGATTGTCTGATGTAATTTTAAATCTCTCTATAATGCAGTGTGTCCTTTCTGGTCTCACCACTGATATGAAGAGACTTAAGCAAGGAAGCCTGTTAAGACACTTGAGTCATGAAATTTTTTAATGAATTTACTATTGCTGGTACATGAGGAAGACTCGCTTCTTTAAACTAACATTTGTGTGTTTTCAGTCCCACAGTACAGATTTTTTTCAACATCTGATTCTCAAATATGAAGGGGTCTTAATCTCACTGTTTTGTTACCATAGAATAAACGCTTTATTAATCGTGTACACATAGATAAGAGATGATTGATAGTAAATTTGGCACATAAACATAAATAACACTTATCTTCAGGCAGATGTCTGTCATCTGTATGCACAGGCAGTGTTGTCTCTAAATTCAGCTTGACATCGATCTGCAAGATTTATCCCACAGCTTTGTGTTACACTTTTATGATGTTTAAAGCAATTTTGATTAGATATTAAATGAAAACTTGGCTCTAGGCATGGAACTTTCTTTCTGTCTTATTAAACTTCAATGCATGAGAGGCAGGAAGGCTATGGGACTGAGGAGGCTGAAAAAAAAGCATTGGAGCAAAGGGAGATAATTACATAAATGAACTCCCAGACTCAGTTTTCACAAAAAAGCTTGTTATCAGGTTCCAAAATCTGGACCAGTGCTGAGATTGTTCAAATCCCCATGTTCCACAATGAGTTTGATGACTGATTTTTGTTCTAATCGCCTGCAACAGTGACAATAACCCATGTCTAGACTATTTTTCTCTTCTTCTTTGTGCCTCTGTTAAAAATCCCTATGCATATGTCCCATCATTCACACATTGCCATTTGTTCATAGTCCCTTGCACGGACATATTGTTCTCACTTTCTCTCACATCAGCGTACCTGTTTACTGTTGACATGGCGGCATTGGCTATCCATCTGCTGGATGTTTTTTTTAAATCATCCTTGCAACCCAGCCACAGATGTAACAGTTACCCAACAAACATGTAATTGTTGCTGTGTATCTGTGAGCCCTACAAAGAGGGTTCCAACACATTGCAGAGTGCAGTGGAGCTGGATTACTAAACACAGCTGCAGCTCTCTTATGTGTGTTAGTCAGATTACTGCTGTAAATGTTAAATGGTTTTGAACAGAAAATAAAAATGGGCTGATGCTTCAATGTGACAAGTACCGACTTCAAATCACAACGTTGCAATTAAATATGTGATCAACATTTTGAATTATTCTTCAGAAACTTTTTGACTGGAATCCAATTGGACAATGGTACGGCTTTAAAAACAGAAGCTTCAGAATATAACAAAATAAATGTTCCAAAATAGAAGCTAAGTGAAGTGTCCTTTACAATTTAGAGATGCCCATAATATGAATACTTATGGGAAGCACAGTGGTTAACACTGCTGCCTCACAGCATCAGGGATTTGGGTTCAATTCGGGTTTCAGGTTGCTATCTGCATGGAGTTTGCACATTCTCCCCATGTCTGCGTGCATTTCCTCTGAGTTCTCTGGTTTCCCCCCACACTCCAAAGATTGAGGGTTAGATTGATTGGTTATGCTAAATTGTCACTTAGTATCAGGGGGATTAGTAGGGTAAATACATGGGGTTACGGAGATAGGACCTGGGTGGAATTGTTTTCGTTGCAGGCTTGATGGGCCAAATGGCCTCCATCTGCACTGTAGGGATTCTATGAATCGATGATTCATTGGCTGGTACATTTTACTTGATGGTAAGAACTTCGTGATGGCAATGGAGTTGACCCTTTGCTGTGTGGTTAAAATTGAATAAATATTTGATTTATGTAGGTGAGCAATGTTGCTGCACACCTGCGTTGTCCATTACGGTTTCCCCTCATGCTCTGTGACCAACTCGTTTATTGAAATCTATTTCAGTCTAGTGCGGCTGGAAATTCACTTTTTTCAGAGGAATGTGATCTGATTCAATTGTATTTTCCACCTACAGTTTGAGAATCACACTACAGTACACAGCACTGTCATAAGAAGAACTGGAGCACTTAAATCAGTAAGCCATATACAGGAATGAAATTCCACTGTGGAGATTCTTTCTCATCGAGATGTGTTTAATCATTGGGTAGTTGTGGAAAATTGACGGCTGGTTCTCATTTTCTGAGGAACAAGCCTGCTTTGTCCTCGATAATTCTTCCAAAATGTTTAGCATAGAGAATAGTGGATACCCAGAAATGATTACAAGACAGGAATCTCCATGAGATTCAGACAACAGCATAAACCACACAAACAAAGCTTGAACAGTTTACGATTATCATGTGAATCTGAGATGAGATTGAAGTCACGAGCTGATTGTCCGCTTGGATTCCATTTACCCATTGTTTCTGATAGATGTTAAGCTGGATATTAGCTAGGGGATTTCATATTGTACCTTTGTTTTAGCATTTAGACTGCAGGAGAAATTAACCCAAGAACATTGAAAGGATAGCAGAGAATATAATCGTTGCATATATGTTTTTGCCTGAAGTTAAATACGAAGAGGTAGCTCATTGCTGATGGCCAATTGGTCTGGACCATGCCCAGACATCCTCTCACTGAACACTCTCTACTTTGGCAGCAGGGGATACTGCCAGGGCACTATCCAGCCATTTCCCTGACTATCGGGAAATTTTAGAGGCCTGCAAGCCCTCCCTCTCCACCACCCACCTCCCGGTATGGCAATCATGGCTTGTCTCCAGTAGTGGAGAGCAATAGTGATTTGCTCTGGGCTCCCACTGCACCAGAGAATCCCAGGGGCAGGAAGAATCTATCTTGAGATTAACTAAGCATTTTTAAGTGCATATTATGTTGGGGTTCAGGGAGAATCCCAAAGTGATTCCACAACATTGATAATCAGTGAAGTGACATGGTTCATTTCCATGAGAAGATCCTTGTTCAGATATTCTGGAGGCAATCAGGGATGGTAAAGTGTGTTCCCCATCACACAAAAGAACAATCTGAGGGCGTATTCCCTTTCAGCCTTACTGTGCATCTTGCATTGCTCCATCAGGAGGGATTTTGGCAGAGGCTTGGGAACAAATAATCATGTGGGAAAGTCCAAAGAACAAAAAAGAACTGGAACATAGTTTGCAAACCAGGAACAATTACTAAGTGATGCTTTCTAATCAACATTCTCTGCTAGAAATAAACTAACTTCAATACTTGAACTTTCCAGAGAGTTCATTTCTGTCAATCCACTTTGTGACAACTTATAAAGTATACTAAGCGTCCAATTTTCCGTGCGTTTCATCTGTCAACCTTCTTGCAATCTTATAAGTGTAATAAATGTAAATATAATCAGCAATGCATTAGTACACTTTTTTCGGTACTCCGTGAATGGTATCAGTACACTTAAAGTAATGAGCATTGCAAAATCCATTTGTTTTCATAAATATAAGTTGAATCATTTTTGTTGAAACAAATGTTTAATATATCACTGAAATCTCATAAAAAAACTTGCATTTACATTTGCCTTATTAACATTGAGCCTTTCAGTACTAGACACAAAAAGTCTCAATTAAATGCAACCTTCAGTTACCATATTTTTTTTCTTCTTTTCTCCTATTCCAAAAGCCACGGCTCAGTATGAATAAATTGTATTTGCTCGCAATGAATAGAGACTCATAACCTTTGGTGGCCTTATGTCAGGTCATGGTACAGACTGTTGTGGTAGAATATGTTACAACTGTCACCCATCTCTTTAGGAACCTGTGTGGTCTTATTGCACTATTCAATGTGCTAATAAGAAATGACAGATAAATATTTTCAGTATTAGGAGTGTACACTGGTTAAATGAGCATTAGGAACTGGATAGGGCATGCATTGGGCGCATTGCATTTTCCACATCCTTTCCACGCTTGTTTCCACATTTGTATTCATCCTTATAGGGAATTTACAATGTGAAATTAGCATTTTGTAAAACCTTGATCACAGGGGCAGCGAAGAGCAAAGGTGTCAAAATAGACAAAGTATACGAGTTGAATTTATCAATGTAAGAAAATTATTACTGGCTAGATGTTTTTAATGGAGATGACCAGACCTCCAAATAAACCAAAAAGAAAGAGCAAAGACATAAAATTAAGGTGAACAAGCTAAAAGCTCAGATTAAACACCATGAAAGACAAGATTCCTAGTGTTTTTAAACTGCACTTGGAGTATTCCACCCAACATTGCAGTATATCACTAACGTGGAAAAAACAATTTGTGACTCTGGGATGCAGTAACATGGCTTGTTAAATGACTATTAATGATGGTTAGAAATTTTCACTTTCGAAAATGTATGTGTTGAAGCTGCCACAGAATCATTACTGATGCTATCTATCTATAACTATCACATTCTGTACTGTTGAGTGATCAGTCATTGAAGTTCCAGATTTTATTTTAAGTTTATTTATTAGCGTCACAAGTAGGCTTACATTAACATTGCAATTAAGTTACTGTGGAAATCCTCTAGTCGCCACACTCCGGCGCCTGTTCGGGTACTCTGAGGGAGAATTTAGCTTGGCCAGTGCACCTAATCAGTACTTCTCTTGGACTGTGGGAGGGAACCAGGGCACCACGCAGACCTGGGGAGAACACGCACAGGCAGTGACACAAGCCAGGAATCGAACCCGGGTCCCTGGTGCTGTGAGGCTGCAGTGCTAACCACCGTGCCGTCCGCAATTGTAACTTCAATTGGAAATGTGCTCCATTATCAGTGAAAATAATTTCCATTGGCTGTATTACATATTGAAAAAAATTATCGTCGCCCGTTTTCTGCAGATACTTCTGAAATGCTCCAATGAAATGTGGTCATGAGGCAGTTGTACGATGTGGTTTCCGGTCTACTCTTGCTTCCATTGATTTTGATTTAAATTTGGCTTGAGTGTACGGAGTCTCCAGTGAACATTTGTGACAGTGATTGTCTACATTTTGGCTGGAGCACCATGATAGGAACGAAAAGCTCAGCTGGCTGAGGAGATGACCCAGGGAAAACAGACTCTAGACCACCCACTCACTTCCTCTGCAGCACGTGGCAGTGACCAGCATATTCCAGTGCTGCTCCAGAGCCTCACCAAACAGTGCTTAACACAGAGCTGACCACCACAGCATAAACCAGGCTGCCAGCATCTCGACAAAACTCAAATCCAGGCAGCACTAAAGTAACCAGCTATTTTACCTGGAGCCCAATTCCCCATCGGAGCAAAGTTCTAATCTAAATAAATTGGCGTATTGTGCAGATTCTCGGTTCCAATTTTCAATTGCCAAGTTTGTTGGGAACAGGTGGAGGTGGGATATGAACATTGCCTTTATGAAAGGCATGTTAGTAGCCTGACACCTCTACGATATATTGCAATTATCAAACTGAGGGACAAGTTGAGGGATAATCAGGCACCCACTCTCCACCAATTAATAGTCTACTAAGCTCCTTAAGGTGCTTGTCAACCAGTCAGGAAAGGTGAGAAGTCAATTTAAAATTTGAAATTGTCAATCTCAAATAGGTGCATATTAATGCACAGCTATTGGGCTCAATGCAGATATACATTAATTTTTTTTATATACTGAAGAAGATTGGCACTTGGATGAACTTGTTCTGGATAATGATCTGGATCTGGACCACCTTTCAGTTGGCCATTTGTGTATGTGGTTAGATTGCTACCCTCTCCAAGATATTGCTTCCTCACTTTGGCAAGGCAATGGCGGGCTCCACCATGGCCATTGTCTGCCTTTGCCGCTTACGCTTTTCAGGCAGCTCCTTGCTCCTGGTAACACTCAGCGCTACTAACTGGGCTCGAGCAAACCTCCGGTACAATTAGGGCATTTAGTTAAAAATGCGTCGTGTGAGTATTGCATTTGCGACCTGGGGCTGGGACTTGGAAATGATCCAGGCAACCAGTTCCAGACCTCGGATTGAAAATTGTGCCTTTGACAGTTTCCTTGAATGACTTTAGTGGTGTTGACAAATGTACTAATGACTGCTGGTTCACTTTGTTTTGGTTTTTTTCTCTTGTAGAAATTGTTGAGGCGTTTAAATCTTGATTCTTTGATTGGGTGTCTCTGGCAAGAGTAGCATTTAATGCCCATCCCTAATTGTCCTTGAACTGAGTGTCTTGCCTGACCATTCCAGAGGGCAGTTAAGAGTCGGCCACATTACTTTGGGCCTGGAGTCACATGTAGGCCAGACTAGGTCAGGGAGGCAGATTTCTTTCCCTAAAGCTCATTAGTGATAATGTTGGTGTTTTACACTAAAAATGATAGTTTCGTGATCACTGTTACTGAGAATAACTGTCAATTCCAGATTTTATTTGAATTTAAATTTCTGGTGGGAGTTGAAGGTGCATCTTCAAAGTGATAGCTTGGACCTCAAATTACTAGGACAGTAACTTAACCACTATGCCACTGACTCTCCATAAAATGTTGTGTGGAAATGGGTCCTCGGAGTACCATAGATTTCATTAGACCAAGGACTAAAATGCAGTTGTCACTGAGTTTTTTGGAGCAAGGCTAACATGAAGTCACATGCCATTAGTTATTGGAATAGAGACCTTGCTTTCTGGATTATGGATAGCAGCCCGTTTAATCAAAACAGCAAAAATGAAAACTGAGCCCTTGTAAAAGTCTTTGGGTACAGAGCTCTAAACTTTTGAACTTTGCTTCCAAAGCACCCAATTTTTCATCTGTTTAAGCTGAAATTTCAAGCCTTTTGTCTTATCTTTCAAAAACATTCCCCCCCACTTCATTCTCCTCATTATATAAACTGCAGAGAAAATGTCTGAAAGTCTGCCAAAAAATGGTATCAAATTTCATGAGTGGTTGTGCTGTACGAATAAATGCTAACAAAACTAGGTCAGCAGCCAGGCAACAGGAGAACAGATTGAAGCGTTTGTTAAATGTGAACACTCGGCAGGAATGTCAGAATTCTTGCATTCTTATGATGGCATTACAGTGCCAGTGCAAATTTTATTAGACATGGTTTTTTTTTCCCCCTTTACAAACCTAAAGAATGAGCAGTGCACTCCCAAGCTAGAAATGAATTACTGTCCGTTAGTAGTGCTGTGTCTGCATAAATAAGTTGTGGTCTGATACGTGGAGTGAATTTAGAGTAGACGAACATGAATGCAGAAGTATTCAGGGTCGGTGCCAAATGAGGTGGTGATGATGGCTGAAGAGGCTCAGAGAAGGGAGTGTTTTGGCACAAAGGCAGCACAGATTGCTTGATGCACTTTACCACAGAGTTTTCATGCCAAGTAGTTAATGTAAGGTAATTAACTTGCTTTTCCCTATAACTTTGTTTGTGAACACTTATAGTAGTTCCAATCTGTTTAGCTAAGTCTTGCATAAGAAACTCAGAAGCAGGGAGGTGAGTTTTACCTTTCTAGGATTCAACATGTGAATCAAGGAAAGTTGGTTTAATTGTTGAGGGACTTTTGTTTTTCTGTTTGTTTATTGGTTAACAACAAAATGATTCATACCTTAGACACAGCATTGTATTCTGCACAAACACAAGAACTGCTTGCATTTATATTGTGTCTTTAACTTAGTATAATATCTCAAATCTCTCATAAATCAGATGAGGTAAAAATTGACATTGAAGCAAAGAAGGGAAGGTAACCACACAATCCCTACAGTGCAAAAAGAGGACATTTGGCCCATCAAACCTGCATTTAGAAAAATCCTCCCAGGCCCTATTCCTGTAACACCACATATTTACCCTGCTAATACTCCCGGACTCTAAGGGGCAATTTAGCATGACCAATCAACCTAACCCACACATCTTTTGAGTATGGGAGGAAACCAGATCACTCAGAGCAAACCCAAGCAGACATGGGAAGAACGTGCCAACGCCACATAGACAGTGAACTGAGACTGGAATTGAACCCTGGTCCCTGGTACTGTGAAGCAGCAGTGCTAACCATTGTGCCACCCAAAAATCCAAAGCTTGGTCAAAGAGGTATGTTCTAAGAGCATCTGAAAGGAGGAGAGTGAAGTGGAGAGTTTTTGGGAGCAATTCCAATGCTTGTCCTAATTTTTTTTATCTCACTGTTTGTTGTCATCTGACTGCTCTTCTGTGAGATGCCTTGCAATATTTTACATGATTAAAAGCACCATATAAAGTTATTCTACTTTTTTGAATTTCTGGTTTCTGAATTGTTTATTCTGCTGCTGTTTTGAGGGAAGCTTTGTAGCGGAGCTGACAACATTTTACTTGTTTCCCAGGAGACAATTGGGAGACGGGCTTGTCCTGGGTCATGCTCTCACGTTAACCTTTTTGGGGATATATCAATATCTGAATTTGGGATGACTCAGCCCATCTTCATCCTTGGGGACTTGGAACCATTTCAGCTGAAAACTTGGCTGCTTCCTGACTGGTAGGAGCTGTGGAAGTCTGGTCAGCTCCCAGTAGTTAGATGGACATGTTAGCCCGCCTGTTTAAGTCCGTAATTATAGGTTAGAAAGTGGGGAGAGGAAGGTAGTTTATTTTTGTACACATTTAGAGCTTGAACGTCACTGGGCCATGCAAAGCAATTTGAAATGTGTCACCATGTAGTGTACATGCAGATTTTTTGCAGGATGTTCTTGTATAAGACCATCCCTTGCTAGGTAATGTAAGTGAGATTTTGGTCAGAGAGCTATTCAAAACCAACAGCAGTCAGGCAAATCATAGATAACAGCATGATTTACTCTAGTTTTCATGCAAATTCAACACTTAGATTTTTTGGGGGGAGAATCGCCCCCAAGATGTTGAACCTTCTAATAATGGTGACAGAATCTTTTAGTAAAAAAATTAGCTTAAGTGAGAATGGCCCAAAATCACCAGCAGCACAAACTAAACGCCTCATTTATACAGCATCTGAGAGTCTCAAAGTATTTCAGACCATGAACGTCCTTGAGTGGCTAAAGTTTTACTTAAAAAACCACAGCTAACAGAACTGCCCATCAGAACCAGGAGAATCTTTCCACTGACCATTGATTAATGTTAATAGAATTAACCAGCTTGCAGGACCATTTTTGCTGAGTGCTCCGGTTTCCTCCCAAAGTCCAAAGATGTGCAGGTTGGGGGATTGACCATGCTAAATTACCCCTTACTGTCCCAGGGGGTGTAGGTTGGGGGAGTAGCAGGGTAAATATGTGGGGTTACAGGGATAGAGCCTTGGCAAAAAATTCTGTCAGAGGTTTGTGCAGACTCAATGGGCCAAATGGTGTATGATTGTAGTTGGTATACTGTCGGGATTCTATGTTTCTTCCACACAATTTTGATTTAATCTTTGTACCCTGGTGTTTAGCAACCCCATATGAATTCCATTAAGATGAATTTCCTTCCAACTCCAAAGCGAGATAATGAGTATCTAGAATATTGAATTCAAAATTCAAACAGCACTTGTAACATGTTCAGATCTCTATATTTATATAGTTCTGTGATATCATGTCACAAAACCAAACTCTCGTGTTAGATGTAATCCATGGTTAATCCGCATAAGTATTTTTTGATTGGCCTATTTAATGTAGTTTTTTGTGGCAGCTATTTGTTATCTAGCCTTGACAAGTTGGTCACATGGGTACAGCTACACCCACTCAATAACCTAAAATACATATGCCAACATTCCTGTTAGCATGTGAAATATGAGGGTGGTTTTGATCCCAGGAGTCTAAAGAGAGAGAAGAGTCTAAATTGGGTTATTGTTCAATAATTATAAGTATTGTACCCTGGACTACAGTGGAGTCACCTTAAGATTTAATTTAGATTTGTCAGAGGAGTGGGTGACCTTAAGTAGTATTTGATTTCAACCAATTTGCATCGCTTTTTACTCAATTACAATGATTGGAGTTGGTGCATAATCTGTTTGCCACCTGTTACAAGTAAAAGGTTTATATGATTGTTGTGTTTCAGGACTGTCTCTTTAGGGTAGAATAGTAGAATGAAGTGGGTAACCTGTGACCTGTTCTGAACTGTGCTGACAACAAGCTTGGACGGTTTCATTGTTGAAGATTAAAGGAGCATTCCAGGTTGTATTACTGGGAAGGAGGCACAAGGCATTCACACCTGTAAACAATGACCCAGGCAGCTGTGCTGACAGTGGACAGATGTCAATCTCCAAGGCCCAGGGAGGTGTTAGGAATGTAAGGTTTTGCAAAGAGAAGGGGAAACAGCAGAGTGATAGAGGCAGCAATGTCTGTCGTTCAACACGCAGAATGCATGTGGGAGATCACGCTCAGATTGAAATGACCAAGTTCATGAGGGTTTAAATTAAACTGGAAAAAAATGCCTAACTTTTGCTATAGCGAGAGATTTCCCATTTGTCCCTCACCACGAAAGCCAGTTTGGGGAGTTACTGAGCAGGAAAAGGTAACAGGAGATGAAAATAACCTTGGGCTGCTTCCGGGAGAAAAACTGCGTGTTCAGTTTTCCACTTAAGGAACAGAGTAAAGTATAACCCTGGTAAGGGGATTTGTTATCACTGTAAAAGCTAAATGGGTGATCTTTTGGTGCATAAGTTGCTACTGAAATAGTGCTTGGGGCCAAATGCCCGGCATGGATGGCACTAATCCAACCCTACTTAAATCTCCCATCCTGCTGCGCTAGAAGAATCAATGCAGTGGGATGAGAGAACTGTTCCCCTAGTTTATGTACTATCTGTACACTAGTACTGTCCAAATCTGTTTTATATTGCTATTTATAAAAAAATTGTAGACTCTGCAGTAGATAACATTTTTTGACAAGAACAGCATATTTAGCAAATAGTCAACATGTTCCCAAGCAAAAGTGTCATATATGTAGCCTTTTCTATTCCTTTTTAGGGAATGGTCCATTGGCCCAGGGTGCACCAAGTACTTCATCTCATAAGCCAATGTGCACCTCCAACTGGCATTAGTAGATAGAATCATGGGACCCCTTCAGTGTAGGAGGCCATTCAGCCCATTGAGCTTGCACTGATAACAATCCCACCCAGGCCCTCTCCCCGTTACCTGATGTATTTACCCTGCCAATATCCCTGACATTAAGGGGCAATTTAGCACAGCCAATCAACCTAACCACACATCTTTGGAGTCTGGGAGGAAACTGGAGTACAAAGAGCAACACAGCACGGGAAACAGGCCCTTTGGCCCAAAGAGCCTGCGCCGCCAAGAGTACCCAGAGGAATCCCACACGGACATGGGGAAAATGTGCAAACTCCACACAGATAGTCACCCAAGGTTGGTATTGAACCCAAGTCCTTGAAACTGTGAGGCAGCAGTGCTAACCACTGTGCCACTATGCCATCAGAGGTAAACTTAAATCCTTGCAAATGTTCTTCTTTCTCACCCGGGGATACCAAAGCCAATTGTAATACATCCACCACTGGCCCAAGTTATCTCAACAGAACACAAGGATCAAGTTAAGTGTTTCGTATTCTTTATAGTTCAATTACCTCATACCCATCAGGGGAGCTAATAGTAAGTGGTTAATGGTAGGACCTCAATGGACTGGATGCTGTGTTATTTTGTCATAGTTATGACTGGGAAGTATGTTGAATTATCTAATGCAGGAATGATGTTGCTGTTTTGAATGAAAACCAGGTGACACAGTCACTGTTACCAAAAGTTTTTCATTGCAGATATTATAAAAAACCATAATAGTAAAAAATAATTTCTAACAGGTGTAATTTAATTGTTTTATATAGCACATAATACTGTAATTGTTATTTTAATAGTTGCGAGTAGAGATCCTTTAGCAATTGCACCAATCCAACAATTTCCAGTTGGATTGTTGAATTGCTGTCATTATTCACTTCAGAACATATTAATGGTAACTGGCTGCAGGATAACAACCTCTCCATATAAAGCTTCTGCATCAACTCTTTTAGGGTCCTCCTCATCATATAATTGCAAACTGGAACATCCGGTTGCATTTTAATGTTAAAAACTGATTTAATAACAACACAAAATAAGTCTAGTGTTGGACAGAGCCATGTGCATAAGCAAGCATAAAGACAACTCCTAGCTTGAACCCATATGTGCATGGTTATTGTAGCTAACAATACATGCAATTAGCCTATTAAAACTACAACAACCTCATTAATATCTACTGAATGGTATCCAACATTCAACAACAATGTATCCCAGAAGTTCCAAATTTCAGTCCAGACTATGGGGAAGATAATATTAGAGTAATGGCCAGTGATCCTGGAAAGAGTTCCAAGTCTTCCAGCTACGGAGGCTCACTTGGTGAAAGACCTGTCTTGCTGCTCTGGCACTTTGTCACCTATATCAAAAAAAATGAATAAAACAAAGAACAACCCTCCAGTGCTCAGCCTTCACACTCCCTGTACTACATCCATGCCAACTCATGCCTCCTCATGACCTCCACTCACCTCCTCCCTGTCCCCTTATTCTCTCCATGCCAACAACTCTACCCTTTCCCATGGATTCTCTTACCCTCCATGGCAACATGTGCCTCGCTACGCATCCCTACAGGCCCTTTACAGTGCCAGGTCAACTTAGTGCCACCTGCCAACTCATCCAGATCCGCTGAGCCCGTCCCACCAGCAACTCAGGTTTTTAAAAGTCCTTTTGAAAGGGAGTCTGATTTAAAAAGAAACAACTATCACCAATGCGACACCCTCCAAAACCACAGAACTCCCCATCTCCACACAACGCCACCTAGCACATCTCCCTCGCACTGCCCTCTGGGGGGAAAGTGCCAAGGTGCTGTGCGGACATGACCTGTGTCCCTGCAGCAGGTTCTGCTAGCTAGCTGCACATCATGGGGGACCTGTAGTGATTGGCACACTGACGTGCACGGACAATTTAATATTGGGGGGGGTGGGGGGTGGTTGAGCAGTTTATCAAGCTTATGCACCCGAAACAATTGAACTCTGAACTGTGCATGTGCACTTGGAAAAAAATTTGAAAAAGTGCCAAGTGTCAGATCGCTCCCGGGCTGCAGAAAGCGGAGAAAGTGGCCAGGGAGCGAAAAGTGGCAGCGATGGCCCCCACACAGATCACTCTGCCCCTTATCAAGCTCCCCTACTATCCACACACATCACTGTCCCCCTTATCGACCCTCCCACTACCCACACATATCACTGTCCCCCTTATCCACTGACATCGCTGTCCCTCTTATCCAACCCCCATACCCAGATCACCTCCCCACCAATTACCTGAGATTGGCAGCGGATCCCCCTGCCCTCCCCCCTTACCGGAGATCCATCTGCCCTCCTACCCCCACCAGTGAGCGATCGGCCAGCCCTCCCACCCAAGACAACGATCTGGCCTCACTCCAACCCCCAAGAGAATGGTTTGGCCTCCCCTCCCTGGACGATGATTTGCCACCCCCCCTCTCCCAGAGGAACATCTTCCCCGCTTCCTCCTGCCTCCCCGCCAGGCAATGATTGGCCCCCTCCCCTCAGCAGAGATACATCTAACCCTCTTCTCCTCCACCCTCCCCCCTCCAAACCAGACAACGCTCTGGCCTCACTCCACCATCCCCAGAGGAACATCTGACCCACCTCCTCCTCCTTATCCATCAGACAACGATCAGCACCCCCCCAACCACCAGACAATGATCGGCCCTCTCCCCTACCCCCACCCCACCAGAGATACATCTGACCTCCCTCCCCCTCCACCCTCAGATCTGAGTCAGAGAGCCATTGGAAGCTTGGAATGCGCTCTTCAGCAGCTGGAGAGCCCAATTCAGACTTTTATTTAGCAGGCCCATTACGACGTGGTTCCAGATTGGCAAACATGGTGGTAAAGGGGGAAATGCTAATAAAGTTGGGCGGACAGTTCATTGATTCAATTTAAATGCTTGCAAATGCGTTTAAATCATTGTTGTGCCCGTTTTGGGCGCAAATTGAATCACCGCCATTCCCGGGTTTTGGCAATCTGCGCAGACATAGGTGTTAATGGCCTCACACCCGACTTTACCACATTTTCACGCCTGAAAACGTGCGCAATACAATGGTAATATCGGGCCCTTGGCTGACAGAATAGGAACAGCGAATATTCTTCAAATGGAGAGATACTGCAGATTGTGATATAGAGGGATCTGTGTATCCTTGTACATGAATCACAAAAGGTTAACATGCAAATAGTTAGGAAGTCAAATGAAATGTTGGCTTTTATCGGAAGGGGGATTGAGTATAAAAATTGGGACCTCTTATTCTAACTGGTATTGTTGAAACTGCATCTGGAGTACTGTATACAGTTGTGGTCACTTATGTAAGGAGGGATATATTTTGCATTGGAAGCTGTTCAGGGAACATTTCACTGTACTGATTCCTGGGTGTGGTGATTTTAAAAGGTAGGCGACAGGCCTTGAAGGTACAAACAAACAAAGAGCTTCATTGAAAGGCTGTTAACACTACAGGCTGCTAAGATAGACTGCCCGTTTGCCCGTGCAAATAGGCAAGGATCTCATCAGTGACATCTCTTAAAGGGCCTCTGTTTCACTGCAAAGCTGCTGATGAGAAAACACAAGAAATAACATGAATACACAACCCTGGGATGAAGAGGTTTTACAATGAAACGCTGAGCAAATTGGGCTTACATTTGTTGGAATTTAGAAGAATGAGAGGTGATCTAATAGAAGATTTTGAGGGGGGACTGATTGGGTAGCCGCTGAGAGGGATGTTTCCCTTTGTGAGGGTACAGATTTTGGGGCACAGTTGACAAATATGAGGTCACCCATTTAAGATTGTGATAAGGTGAATTTTTTTTTCTGAGGATGATTAGTCTTTGGATTTCTGTTCCGTAGAGATCAGCGGGAGCTAAGTCATTAAATATATTTAAGGCCGAATTAGACAGATTCCTGATCAACAAGAGAGTTGAGGTTTATAGAGGGCAGACAGGAAAGCTGAGTTAAGGCCATGGTTGATTTTGCCATAATTTTATTGAATAGCAGAAGCTCCTATTTCTTGTGATCCCTGTAAGGATGGATATATTTGATGGAGTTTTGCTTAATAAATCTTTGAAGGTAGTTTCTTTTAGAACAATGAAGGAAGAGAGTAATGGAAAAAAGTTACAGTCACATTTTTAGTGCCTCCTCATAATCTTTTGAATTTATTTAAACTCCACAAAGTATGTATTTGTGGAAAAGCCTTTCAGGATTTGAGATTGATCATCTTGCCCAGTTTTTGGAGGGGTGGGAAGGTAGGAAGGTTTCCTCATGAGGAAAGAATCTATTGTAATGTTACCTCCTGACAAGGCAATCACAAAGCAGAGAGCTGGATCATTGACGATGTCTCCAGGCTACAATACATCTCTTGCTGACCCAGCAGAATATAATAGATTGAAGGATCTCACTAAGGTGAAAAATAGGTAAAAGTGCTGCAGAACACTTTTATTTAAAAAAAAGTTTTCATCCGGCAGCAGGATATAATAATCAAGGAAAGAAACTTTGGCTTATTATCTTCAATAGCACAGAGGGCAGCACAGTGGTTAGCATTGCTGCCTCACGGCGCGTGGGGAGCAGGTTCAGTTCTGGCCTTGGGTAGCTGGTTGTGCGGAGTTTGCAAGTTTCCCCATGTCTGTTTGGTTTTCCTCTGGTTTCCTCCCACGCTCCAAACATCAGTGGGCTAGGTAGATTGGCCAGGATAAATTGCCCCTTAGTGTCAGAGGGATTAGGAGGATAGATATGTGGGGTTTTGGGATAGGGCCTGGTTGAGATTGTTGTTGGTGCAGACTTGATGGGCCAAATTGCCGCTTTCTGCACTGTAGGGATTCTATAATTCTACAGATGCCAATTGTAATGGCTGTATCTCATCCCATCTCTGAACATGTAAATGAAGGCAAAGCAGGGATTGTAACTTGGGCCTTTTCTCACTGTATGAATTGCCGGAGCATGTTGTCTATTTATAATCAATGTCACTTAGTGATTAACAGAGCAGCACATTTCAGCGAAAGGTTGCTGTAACCTCTTCCCTCAGCAGAAAGAAGCAGCATTGTTGCAACACAAAACAGTTAATTTGTCAATCTGACTGAGAACCAGTAAGTACAGTTTACGGGAATGTTTCAGGTACGGAGGACAGTTGAAGCTGCAATGTCAGTTCTGTTTCCCCAAATCAAACTGGAGACTTCACTGCTGCAGTTGTTGGTTTTACTTTAAGGATTATTTCTGCTTCAAAGAGAGTTAAGTGAAAGGAATGTTTGTGTTTCCAGCTTCCTTGTGTGGTGTGGACGTGAAGAATGATAGGTAAAGCAGTTTCTGATTTATTTGCATTCTGACAATACTGCATTAAAAGTCAGCCGTTTCCTACTTTTGTGTGGGAACAAACTTGTAAACTCAGGCGGAACATATCTTGCGGATGTTGGCCATCAGCTACAGAGCTGTTGAGCAGGAAGTACAGTGCCATGGGATTACATTTTCCATTGAACTGCGCTTAACAGCCATCAATCATCACAGTCTTTGCTTTTAAATCTTTTCTTGTTTTAAAATTTAATATCTGTTGTCAGCACTTTCACAATTAAAATTTGTTCAGTATTCAGCAATAGGTTTTATTTTAGTGTAATTAATCAAACAGTTTCTACATATTCAGAGATCATATACTGATATTCTTCATGGCTATCTATGATACTGTTTAGGTTGATGATGGTTTATATATCACACACATTTTGAGACCTGTAACTTTTTTAAAAAAGAAGAAATTCTCAACTGACAGCTGCGCACAACCAGCCCAAGTTACATGGCACGGTCTTTATCAGAAAAGCCACATTTAGGTAGAGGATCCTGCTCTGACCAAGACAGCAAGAAACTACAAATGATTGTGAATGTAGCCCATCATGCAAATCAGCCTCTCATCCAAGTGTCTACACTTCCCGCTGCCTTGGAAAAGCAGCCAGCATAATCACGATCCCACAATCCCCGGACATCATCTCTTCCACCTTCTTTCATTGGGCAAAAAGATACAAAAGTCTGGAATCACGTACCAAACGACTCAAGAATAGCTTCTTTCCTGTTACCATCAGATTTTTGAAAGAACCTATATTATATTAAGTTGATCATTCTCTACACCTTAGCTATGACTGTAACACTGCATTCTGCACCCTCTCCTTTCCTTCTCCCCTATATACTCCATGGCTGCTATTTTGTCTGTATAGCACGCAAGAAACAGTGCTTTTCACTGTATCCCAATACGTGACAATAATAAATCAAATCAAAGATCCACCAATGTTACCTTCATGTAACAGAAATAGCTTCAGCAACAATGGGCAGAATACTATGGCAGCGACCAGGGTCTTACCTGCTAGTTTGCGAGCAAGTGAGAGGTTCACACTGTCAACCAGAGGGCACTGGACGGCCTTTCTCTGAGATCAGGAACCATACGGGAATGTGTGAAAGGTGACATTCCTGCTGACCGAGAGCTTTTGGCCAATCAGAGATCAGCAGTGTTTGTTTTGATTAGCAAATCACCAGGAGATGACTGCCACCGCAGGCCAAGAATTGAAACGTGACCCAGATCACAGGTACGTATGGCAGGAGGGGTTACTTGGAGTGAAGGGCTTGGGTATCAGGGCCAGAATGGGGTGGGTGTTCCATAGTAAGAGCTTGTGGGGGGAAGGGATGGGAGGGGGGCTGCACGGATGTTTTTGCCTCCCTGATACTGGGTCCTTCAATCAGGTACTGTACCCCCACAGAGGTCTACTTGTTCTGCTCCCCACGTGCTGACAGGACCACGTACAACTGGGTTAATACTAGCAGCTGTGGAAAGGGGCCTTTAGGATGTCATAAATGTATTAATTAACATAATTAATTTGCCACTTAAGAGCTTCAATTGGTCCACCACATGCTTTCTACCTCCCCCCAGATTTAATTGGGGTGGATTTGGGAAGGCAGCAGGGTGCCCACCTGCCCAGTTAAATGCCCTCCCTGCCTCCAAATCACTAGAGAGGCAGAAGGCTTTGCCCCCTATCATTGTTTATTCTCAGTTTCTGGATCCAGCCTGACTTCTTTAACCTGTCTGCACTGCAGCTCTGGATTCATCAGCTTGTGAGGTCCAATGGATGTGTCTCCCCTTTATAGTTTCAACCAGAGGTTTTGGTTTCCAATCTCAGGTTCAGTGTTTGTTCCCTTATAGAAACTGGAAAGGTCAGTTTTTCTTTCTCTGTTTTTCTTTTCAACAGGAGTGGATCTCAAACAACCACAATGAATTGTTTGAAACACCATCGTGTTGCTTCACATCAAGTTGTTCCTTTCTCTTAACTTATTCTTTTACCTCTAACATTCCAACTCAGTTCTCTGGGCACGATGTTACCTGCTGTACACGTCGTGCTCCCACTGCAGTGAGGTCAAAGAATTTGGCGGGCAGCCAAATCTCTGTTCACTGTGGCGGGATGGGAAAATCCCACTGGTGTGAACAGTGGTAAAATTCAGCCCCTGTGTTTTCTGAAATCAGTAAGATTTCGTAACTCAGTTTGAAAGTCTTTGTTGTGGAATTGCTGAAAAGTTGCGAGAAAATGTGAATGGGAAGAGGACCAAGTGTAAGATGAGAGCGTGGGTTGTGTTCAGTCAGCGATTGGCAATGACCACAAGTATAGCAGACTATATTGATCATACTGTTTTTTATAGTACACAAGATATTTGATGGTAGAAAGCAAAAATCTGTGTATCTTTTAGAGTGCTATTGGACATGTTGCTACATGTTTTGGAGCATGTTAAAAATGGCAACATTTCACAACTGAATTTAACTGGAAGAAAAAGATGTATTTTTTAAAATGTTATTCTGATCAGCTACAACAAGCTTGCATCCTCCAAACTGCGTGTTTGAACAAATTGCTGCTTGCCACCTTCAGCTGCTCTCCCCACAAATCACAAACAAAATTGGTGCAGCCTTTTTCAACCTTGGGTAAATGATCAAAAGTTTTTTTTTACACTCACCCGCTCAATAAAATATTAACTTCTGGAGCAGTTTAAACTCAATCTTCACTCAGCAGTGTGCACGCTAATCCTAACTTTAGCTTTCTATTCTTTCTTCTCTACATGGCCCTGGTGCTCAAAGATGTCAGGCGTTCAGTTGCCACATGCTTGCGGTGGTTGGAGTTGGTATTCTGTAGATTTTGAAGGTTCGTTATCTATCTATTAGCACTTTTATGCCTCATTTAGATTCCCTCCTCCTGTCAGTCTCAGTCATATGCTGGCCAGAAGCTGATGATTCTACCATTGGAACAATTAAGGTAAGTAAGGCAGTTTATATCAACTAAAGTTGTTAGCGAGATCACCAGGCATTCAGCATCAGCTGCACTTTTATAACTTGGAGTACCTTTGGAATCAACATAAGTAGTCTGAAGCAACTAGTTCTCATAGAATTATAGAACCCTACAGTGCAGAAGGAGGTCATTTGGCCCATCAAGTCTGCACTGACCACAATCCCACCAAGGTCCTATCCCCATAACCCCATGCATTCACCCTTGCTAGTCCCCCTGACATTAAGGGGTAATTTAGAATGGCCAATCCACCTAACTCTGCACATCTGTGGACTGTGGGAGGAAATACATGAAGATATGGGGAGAATGTAAACTCCACACAGACAGTGACCCAAGGTGGGAATTGAACTCGGGTCCCTGGAGCTGTGAGGCAGCAGTGCTAACCACTGTGTCACCATGCCGCCAATCTGTTCTGTTAGATGTACGCCCTGGATATACAAATTGCAGTTCTCCCTATGGACTGCCATTAGCAGTCTTTTCCCTTGAGTTCTGTGGCTATGACTCATCTTTTGTTCTCATTCACCTGCGGTATAAATATCTCCCACTTTCTATGCCTTTTAGCTTTGACAAAGGGTCATCTGGACTCGAAACGTCAGTTCTTTTTTCTCTTTACAGATGCTGCCAGACTTGCTGAGATTTTCCAGCATTTTCTCTTTTGGTTGCAATTCTTTTTATTTGGTACAGGAAAGTTGTAGAATTGGAATTGGCAGCTCTTTTAAAATTCATTCATGGGACATGGGCATCATTGGCCAGCCAGCGTTTATTGCCTATCTCTCATTGCCTGAGGGTGGTTAAGAGTCAACCACTTTGCTGAGGCTCTGGAGTCACATGTAGGCCAAGCCAGGTAAGGACGGCAGACTTCCTTCTCTGAAGGATATTAGTGAACCAGATGGGTTTTTCCAACAATCGACAATGGTTTCGTCATCAATTGATTCTTAATTCCAGATTTTTTTTATTCATTCAAATTCCGCCATCTGCCACGGTGAGATTCGAACCCAGATCCCCAAAACTTTCGCTGAATTTCTGGATTAATAATCTCGTGATGAAATCACTAAGCCATTGCTCCACTAAGTATAATAATCTGAGTAACATTTAAAGGGCCATACCACACAAGCAAGATTTTAGTAATTCATTATTTTCTACCATAAGAATAGTTATGGTCAAAGCTAGTTAATGGTAATGTTGTTAATGGAAAGATAGCTGGTTCCCCCCATTGCATTCAAATTAGTATGAACAGATTTTATTTTGTAATTAGGAACCCCATTAATAGGTTGCCAGGCATCATACTACATCTAAGGCAGGACATTTCTTGGAGAAAACAGGGTTTGCAATGCTCGTCAGTAATTGTAGCATCATTTGGAATCCATTTTGGATTCTTTAGGGAGGAAAATTGACTCAATAAAGCAGACCCACATACCAAAGGCTTTGCCCTACTCGCACATCTCTTATTAGTTAACCAAAGTTAAATGACACACATCATCAAATCATCTGTCATAATCAGCCCCAAAATTATTGTTACTTAGAATCATAGAATCGCACAGTGTAGAAGGTGCCCATTCAGCCCATTAGGTCCACGCTGACAAAAATCCCACCCAGGCTCTATCCCCGTAACTCCACATATTTCCCTTGCGAATCAGCTTGACACAAAGAGGTAATTTAACATGGCTAATCAATCTAATGGACACATCTTTGGACTGTGGGAGGAAACTGGAGCACCCAGAGGAAACTCACGCAGACATGGGGAGAATGTGCAAACTCCACACAGACAGTCACACGAGGCCCAAACTCAACCAGGGTCCCTTGCACTGTGAGGCAGCAGTGCTAACCACAGAAATATTTCATAAAGCTTTACAGGGGATGTGTATGAATCATTCATTGTGCATTAACAATCAGTTGTGTGTTTGTGAAAACAAAACAAACTGTTTAGAAGTCAACATTACACAAAAAATAAACTGCAGAGCAAACATCACACTGTTGCCAGATGTGCATGGGAAGATGGAAACCAAAATAGGTATTCCAGTGTCTTGCAACTATTTTGCTTACCAATTGGAATATGGCTGATCTATAAACTCTCATTTACCAACATTTGACCTGTGTCCCTCGTTAACCAAACAAAATCTGTCGATCACAGTCTAGAAAATTTTCAATTAATCCAGTAACCGCAGCCTTTGGGAAAGCAAATCTCTGATTTCTACTAGCCCTTTGTGTGAAAAACTGATTTCACTCTCGTGTAGTTTAGCTTGAATTTTAAGATTGTACCTCCTCATTTTAGATTCTCTTATGAGAGGAAATAGTTTCTCTTTATCTACCCTAACGAATCCTTTTAACATTTAAAAGTGATTTTAAAGAGACCACCTTCAATCCTTTAGGCTCAAGTGAATACAAACTCTGTTTATGCAACCTGACCTTAATCGTTTAGCCACTCTGGTTGATTGTGCTGCATCCACTCCTTGGCCACTTTGTTCTTCCTGGGTGGGGTGCACAGGACTCCACAGGTGGGCTCTGATCTGCACAGTTGAAGAACAACTTCCTCCTCTTTCTGTTCCAGCCCCCTCGCAGTAAGGACCAACCTTTCATTTGCATTTTTGACTACATTTGTATTTTTAGTTATTTGTTTTATTGAACATCCAAACCTTACTCTTCCATTGTTTGCAGTCTGTCACCAA
The DNA here is from genome assembly GCF_965287045.1 of Carcharhinus amblyrhynchos. Lineage (NCBI taxonomy): Eukaryota > Metazoa > Chordata > Chondrichthyes > Carcharhiniformes > Carcharhinidae > Carcharhinus > Carcharhinus amblyrhynchos. Next base: position 22,144,108 of record NC_137328.1, on the reverse strand, counting down.
TTAAAAATCTTTTGTTAAGTGTCTTTCTTGGACCTAAAATGTATAAGCACACTCTTCCACATTAAACTCCTCACTTAAGGTACCTATGTTCCCAGTTACATCACATTGTCATAGAAAACTTGAATATACAAATCCTTATTACTTCATGTTCCTTCATATAAGTCATTGCATGATTACATGGTTAAAAATCTATGGATCCAATACTGTCCACATTCTTGGGGAACACTACTTGCCTTGTCCTGCCAGTCACTGAACGTTCCTATTATCCCTCCTCTCTTGTCTCCAACCTCCAGACCAATTATCAATGTATATCACAGGGTGATCTCCAGTTCCTATGCTTGTATTCTTACTAAAATGTCTTATATGGAATTTTAACAAATGCTTTCTGGAAGACTATACAGACAACAGCCACAGACACTCCCCTATCCCTTACACAAGTGACTTCCTCAAAAAAAATCAACGTGATTCATCATCCATGGCATCCACGATGATCATCTTTGAACAGCTCGTTCTTATCCACATAGCAGCTCCAAACCAGACAGAGCAAAGAAACCAGTTTCAGGAACTATCTCTTTTGTGACCACCTCCCCCACCCTAAGACAGCTGTATCACTTTAATGGAAATCTGATTTGTTTTATGCTGAAGTGCAAAGGGTGATGTTTTGTCTACTCTAAGCAGTTGCAGAAGTGCAAAATGTACAATATGGCAACTTGGAAAGCTGGTTAACACCCTCAGGCATCTTAGGCTTGTGTTATCTTTTATAGCAATCACATGGATTGCTAAACAACACAGATTTTCTGTCAAGCATCGTAATGCCATTTAGGTTCACAGATGAGGTGATGAAGGAATTGAATGAGCAATAAATGCATAGTTGCTGTTCAGATGCAAAGAGCAAATTCTTGAAATGTGGGAAAAAATCCTTTAATGTTAAATTTACTGAACCTGTTTCTAATATTGCAATAAAACAGCACCAATTGATACTTAACTGAGTATCCACTCAGTGAATCAAACAAAAAGATTAAAAATTATTTTCCACCTATTCCCAGTATCTCCACTCCTATTGAAGGAACACTGAAGAGAGATTGGAGTTGTCATGGTCACGTCATACATTTTATGAGATTTTGTTAAGTTTATTTATTAGTGTCACAAGTAAGGTTTACATTAACACTGCAATGAAGTTACTGTGAAATTCCCCTAGTAGCCACATTCTAGCGCCCGTTCGGGTGAATGCACCTAGTCAGCACATCTTTCGGACTGTGGGAGGAAACCGGAGCACCCAGAGGAAACCCACGCAGGCACAGGACTAACATGCAGACTCCACACAGACTGTGACCCAAGTTGGGATTCAAACCCAGGTCCCTGGCGCTGTGAGGCAGCATTGCTAACCACTGTGCCACTGTGCAGCCCACATAAGTTGTAAGAGAACAGTTTGGCATTCTGCCATTCTCACCTAAGCTGTTGTCTAGGTCGAACCAGGTGCCTCACCACATGTCTAAAGAAACATTGGGATTGGGAACTCTCTCCAAATGGCTAACTCAGAACAAAATATGCAACATTCAGTCAGTGTAAATGGATATGGTACCACCCCTGACCATCAAAATTATAAAACACAAACGCACACAAAGTATGCATGAAATTGGGCAAGTACAGGTGCTTTTGTGTTGGAGTGCATTGTACAGTGGCATATTTGGCTGTGGGAGACAGCTGTAACTTGTAGAGATATCTGATTGCAGAGCTGTCCTTTTGAGCTTGTGATGATTGAAAATCATGATAATTATAGTAATGGTGGGAGATTAGTCAAAGTGGCTGGCAACAATCAGAACGAACAGTGCTAATAATAACTAGCAAAATGCTGCTGATCGTTTCTTCTGCCTCACTCATTGGATTCTGATTAGTAATGCCACTTTTGCCAACAAGCCAATATGGCTCGAATCCCAGCAAACTATCCCTTCAGACTTTATTTATCAACTTTCCTTTCAGCTAGTTTTTAATCACAGACTACCTTTTAGTCTTCAGGGCCAGTTTTGCTAATATAAAGAAAACCTAATTGCTTTTGGAGAAAAATAAATACATTTATTGAGCTGAACTTTTAATTTAGGATGGGGAAAATAGTTTTTCTCTGTATAAACTAACTTATCTTTTAGTTACCTGGGCAATAGTATTAGCGATTTGTTCACGAGCACAATGCAGCTCTTAGAAATATTTTGGAACTCTCTGAAATATACCCCACTGCATTGTCCTGAGGACAGATCGTTTTTGGTGAATGAGTGGCCATTAATACCATTCTTCTGTAGTGTGTTGTAGATGGATTAAGTAAATGTGCTCAAAGCTGAACTTGACTGCAATGGGAAAATGTAACATTAGTGAATAGGTATTATCCAATAACCTCAGAGTATCCCTACAGTGAAGGAGGCCATTCAGCCCAACAAGTCTGCACCGGCACACTAATAGGGCACCTTACCCAGGCCCAACCTGCACCCTATCCCCATCACCTGCATTCCCCCAAAACTACACATCTTGGGACACTAAGGGGCGATTTAACAGTTCATCTATTGTACACATTTTGGACTGTGTGAGGAAACTAGAGCACCCTGAGGAAACCCACACGGACGTAGAGAATATGCAAACTCCACACAGATAATCACCTGAGCCTGAAATTGAACCCGGGTGCCTGACTCTATGAGGCAGCTACTTGGTATTCAAGGTGTACTTAACTGGTAACTCTAATGTACTCCAAGTCTGACCATCTGAGGATGGTAATTCTCTGAAAACTGGACATTTTTCTCTCATAAAGCACAGTGAATGGAGCAGAAAAAGAATAATTATAAATTCTTTGAAATGCAATATGTAGTTATCTGAGTATTGACATAAATCATATCCTTGAAATCATTGTAATCATTGAACAGCATCCTCACTCTGAAGCCTGGAGATTAATTACTGGGATTAAACGCAAGGAAATTGACTCACATTAGAATACCTGGGATTATTGACTTTGGAAACAAAAGGTGGAATAATCTCAGGCCAGTTCAGAAACTTGAAAGTGAAAATGCCCATCTTTATTTCCTGCTAGCTCTCATCTAATCTGACGGATAATCCAAAGTCCTGGAAAAATCCAAAATCTGGCATGGGCTCAGCTGTGGAAGTGCCAGATTTTGGACATTAGACCTGTATTAAGAGAATAAAAGTGGGCCCATTAAAGAAAGAGCAGGAGAGACGGTAATGGATAATAAAGACATGTCAGGCCCATTAAGCGAATATTTTGCAGCAGTATTAATTGGAGGGGAAGTGGAACAGAGGGAGCTATAAAATCAGTCAAGGTGAGGAACTAACTGGATTTAATATAAGGACCAAAAAACGTAATGGTAAAACTAAAGAAATTGAAGGTAGATGATTTTCCAAGATCTGATGGATTCAAACGCTAAGCTATTAATAGGTGATGAAATTGCAGGTCATGAGTTTCGAACCTTTGGATTCAAAACTTGTGTGTTTTGATTGGAAAATTGCAAATATAACTCCATCATTTAACAAGGAAGGGAGGGAGAAACCAGATAACTTCAGATTTGACAGTGTATTTATCAATTAGGGATACATCAATGGAACCTATTATCACGGATAGAATGACTGAGCACTTGGAAAGTATCAGCTGAGCAGGGAGTCAGCATGACTTTGTGAAGGGATAAGTCACGTCAGACTAATCAAGTTGCATTATTTTAAAGATGCCACTGATATGATGGACAGGGAAGTATCCATGTACATCATTTATAATGACTTCCAGAAGGTAATTGTTTTGCAAATCTGGTTCATGGTTTATATGTTTTAAAATATAACTTTCGGTTTTAGGAATTAAAGTTTTAATTGTAGAAAATGAGGACATCTGATTGGGAACTTGCTAAGCAACACAGAAGTAAATGCAATTCGAATAAGCTTGGTGTTAATTACGGTTAAAAGGTAGCCTAGGTTTGTCTTGGAAGTCAAAGTTGATAATGTAACAAACCAGAACAATGAATGTTCCATGTCTAAGCTTGTTCTGGAGCCAAATTGCTTGAAATAAGAGCAAGTTTTTCGATTAGAAATATAAATTATTCCTATGGGGTTGTACAGCCAAAGAGTAACAAGGAAGGTAAAATGATTCAATTAAATTTCTGTTCTAGAGCATCCAGGAGCCTGGCATATTGTAACGGAGATGGAGTGTAGGGTAGAAGATCCCTTTTTAAAATGTATCTGTGTTTGTTTGCTGACAAAAGTACGCAGTTCTAACAGACAGATGCAGTTGCAGCTTTGCCGTGGTGTAGACTGCATGTCACCAGACTGAGAGAGCCAAAAGGCATGTATAGTTCATTGCGGCTACCATTCATGCAGAGAAAATATTAACTTCATTGTTCATTGCATGGAATGTTTGTAGGGCTGGACCTCACTTTGAATTTCATGAGGGAAAAGCAGCTGGAAGATTTGCTCTGGTTTGCAGCCACTGGAAGAAAGCTGCAGTGGTCCTCATAGGGCCTTGTGGCAGAAACAGGCAGCAGCTTTGGGGAGGCAGTTGGAAGTTTGCCAGCATCCTAAACAAGGAGCTGAGGTGTCCATGTCATGAGCCTGAAAAGAAAAGATCATGTAGTCAAAAGAGTAACAGAAGGACCTCCATGGAATCTTACCTCAGAGGATAACTGGAACAATGGTACAACTTATCCCACATCCGTCTTGTAGATACCCAGCTCAACACAAACTATCTATCACCTGGGGTAGCCTCCGATCAATTCAACTCCCCGGCTCTCAGTCCTGAGCAACATCCTGCCCTCTCACATAAGGAGGAAGATTGCATCAAATAAGCTCCTGGAGAAAATTTACATCAACCCAAACCTGCAGCTATATAGGACCTTATCTGTCCACCTGCTGTTCGCCTCCCATCACTGTGCTGAGGAATAACAGCAGAGGCCTTATGGCAGCAGCCCTTATCATAGATCTCACAGATCTCCCACCTGGCTTCAACCTGCTGTGCCAACATTGTGCATATCTCAAGTTTTCCAAATGAGAACGAGTGGGGCTTTTCAGGGACCCAGACTGTAGCAGTCATGCATCTCAATCAGTGATTCACTTCATTGAAGTCTCCCCTATGACAAAATTCAGCGGAACACTCAATTTAACCATTGTGGAACCTTTGCCTAGCTTAGTGATTATTGCACACACTTTTTTTTAAAAAAAGTGAATTCCGGAGGGATGTGGCACACACTTGGGTTGGTCCCAGCAATAGTGAATGAATCCTTAACTCTTGTAAGACAAGAGAATTCTTGGTGGGGGGGGGGGGTGGCGGGGAATGTATAGAAAAGAACTGAGTTTATAGCATAAGTTATTATAGGGTCTAGTATTAAGTTAATGGTTCTTTATTTGTTTAACTCCTCTCTATATACAGTGAAGTTTGTTTTTTTTTGTTTGAAGACATGAAACCTTGTATAGTTCTGCTGATTAATTGGTGGTTGTTCAGATTTCTTCTTTAAATCTAGGGGATTTTCAAGTCATTTCATTGCAGTGTTAATGCATGCTTACTTAAAGTTTAAAGTTGATTTATTATTGTCACAAGCAGGCTTACATTAACACTGCAGTGAAGTTACTGCGAAAATTCCCGAGTTGCCACATCCGGCGCCTGTTCGGGCACACTGAGGGAGAATTTAACATGTCCTACGCACCTAACCAGTACGTCTTTTGGACTGTGGGAGGAAACCGGAGCAACCGGAGGAAACCCACGCAGACACAGGGCGAACATGCAAACTTCACGCAGGCAGTGACCCAAGCCAGGAGTCAATCCCGGGTCCCTGGCACTGTGAGGTAGCAGAGCTAACCACCATGTAACGAATAAATAAACTTTAAAAACTTCAAATCTTAACAGTCCCTAACAGAAATGTAACATTTGAAATACCCTGCGCAAAGGGATTATTGATGGAATTGGAGGCAACCTTGTAACATAAGTTGATAATTTGTTGGAGATAACAGACAAGGGCTAGGGATATAATGTTAATTCTTCATTTGGGATGTGGTTTTTCCCAGGGCCTCAGGATCTCAGGCTGCTTCAGGAGACACAGTAAGTTATGTGGAGAGGGCAATGAGACATGGTCAGAATAAGCGAATAGGAAGGAAATCTTTGAAAGCTGGATTCTGAATAAATATGATATTATCAATTTTGATTTATGAAGGATAAATAAGAAATATTTGCATCAAAGTGTGGAGACTAGGGCCGGAATTTTACTGCCACAGGAATCGGAGCGGGTGAGGGATGGAACATGGAAAGGTCCGTTGACATCGGGCAGGATTTTATACTTTTGTGATGAGCGAGACTGTAAAATCCCACCCCAGAGCTGTGTACTAGATGCCCATGCACATAAATCAGTAAAAGCTAATGAACAGCTACAAAAACAATAATGGGATGTTGCCTTTCATCTCGAGATGTTTGAAATTTAAAAATGAGGAAGTGATGCTTCAGTTGAAACTTTGTCACACTTCATCGGGAACATTACAACAATTTTGAACATCAAACCTCAGGAAGGATACATTGACCTTGGTGGGGTTTTGTGAAAGGGAAATCATGTTTGAGGATGCAACAAGTAGGTTGGATGAAAGGGAACCAAGAGATGTATTCCGTTTGGATTTCCAAAAGGCATTCAATGGGGTGCCACCTAAAAGGGTACAGTACAAAATCTCACAGTGTCAGGGATGATATTTTAGCATGGATAGAGGATTGAGTAATTAGACACTTTTGAAAAACAAAATCCCCACATGAAGCATCTGTTTTTCCCTGCACCAGGAGTTATTAGAGGAGTTCTATTTAGAGGAAGCCACATTTAAGCAAATCCACAGAATTTGCTCACAGGCAAACCAGGAGGATGGCAGCAAAAAAGCCTGCTCCCCGCTTCACGGAGGGACTCTCACCTCTCTGCTTGATGACATAGAGGAGAGAAGGAGAACAATCTGCCCTCAGGCTGGCACCTCCCGCAAGATCATAAACCCTGCCTGGGAGATGGTGCTGGTGTCAGTAACCTCCGTAAGAGGACGGGGGTACAGTGCGACAAGATGAATGGACCTACTCCGTTCTGCCTGGGTAAGTGCTGGTTGTATCCTCTCTGCACGCCACCTTGCCTTCACCCCTCAGAATATGACCTTGACCCCACATGCTGCCACCTAACAGGGCCCCAGCACCCGACCTCCCATAAGCTTTCTCAAATGCCATCGGACTCCTCACAAACCCCTCCCTGTTCACACGCCGTGCCCACACGTGCCAGGTTTCACCGACATCGGAACTCAGAGTATAATGCCCGACGTGAGATGTGATTCAGTGATTGGACAGTACTTACTGAACAGTCCCTACTGTGCTAGGATGTACACCAACAATCAATTTAAAGCCATCAGTTGGATTGGCAATGTGGCTCCATTACACCCACTAGAAGCTCCATATATTCATACTCAGGGCCCTGTCCTCTACAAACAGAAAGAGTCTGTCCATGCTTTGTATCTTCTTCAATTAAACAAAAGTAACCCTCCTTTCTTGAATGTAAACTCAAACTTGGGGGATAATTGTCACTTTGTGCATTTACTATGACAACACCTTCACCAGTCAGAGCCCACTTGCCAACCAGTCAGCGTCCTTTGCTCATACAGTGTAATTTTTTTTAAATTTGATATGCTTCCCTCTGTCCAGATGCTTGCATAAAGAAAAGATTTTTGACAGCATGTCTCTTTCAACTCTTTGAAATTTAAAATTATTCGGCATCCTCAGAGGAGAGCTTTGGAAATCCCACTGATGCTGTTTGTGAATAAGTGCTTCTATACCTCACACCTCAATCACCAAGCTTTAATTTTATGTTTCTGCCCTTTTGTGGTTTCTACTGCAGGAGGATATTATACTTTCCTCGGAGTCATTCTAAGTGCCTCAGTTAGATCACCACTTAATCCAACGGAAGTTAGTTACCAAAGCAGAAAGCATTGATAATGCACATTCTTTAGCCCAGCCGATTTAAGGAAATCACTTCTGTGCTGCGTGCCATATTTCGCAATAAGATCTTTCAGGCCTCATGGATTGCAAACCAGTCAAACATGTTTTATATTAAAAACAATGCATCTTCCAATTCTAATAGCTAGCATATAAGTGCAAGGTGATTCATTTTGGTAGGACAAACTTGAATGCGGATTACAGGGTCAATAGCAGCATACTGAGGAATGTGGAGGAACAGAGAGATCTTGGGGTTCATATCCACAGATCTCTGAGGGTTGCCGCTCAACTGGATGGAGCCGTGACGAAGGCTTATAGTGTGTTAGTGTTTATTAGCAGAGGGTTTGAGTTTAGAAGTCGTGAGGTTATGCTGCAACTGTACAGGACCTTGGTGAGACCACATTTGGAATATTGTGTGCAGTTCTGTTCACCTCACTATAAGAAGGATGTGGAAGCATTGGAGAGAGTGCAGAGGAGATTTACCAGGCTGCTGCCTGGTTTGGAGGGTAGGTCTTATGAGGAGAGGTTGAGGGAGCTGGGGCTTTACTCTTTAGAGAGGAGGAGGATGAGAGGTGACTTAATAGAAATGTGTAAGATGATGAGGGGGATAGTTGGAGTGGACGTTCAGACGCTATTTCCTTGGGTGGATGTAGCTGTTACTAGGGGGCATTACTGTAAGGTTCATGGTGGGAGATAGAGGAGGAATGCCCGCGGTAGGTTCTTAGAGAGTGGTTGGGATGCGGAATGCACTGCCTGCTGTGATAGTGGAGTCGGACACTTTAGGAATTTTCGAGCGGTTATTGGATAGGCACATGGAACACACCAGAATGATAGGGAGTGGGATAGCTTGATCTTGGGTTCGGACATAACTTGGCACAACATTGAGAGCCAAAGGGCCTGTACTGTGCTGTACTGTTCTATGTTCTATGTAATCACAGAATCTCTTCAGTGCAGGACAAGGCCATTCAGCCCATCAAACCTGCACTGACCACAATCCCACCCAGGCTCTATCCCTGTAACCCCGTGTAACCCTTGATGCACTAAGGAGAAATTTAGCGTGACCAATCAACCTAACTTGTACATCTTTGGACTGTAGGAGGAATCCAGAGCTCCTGGAAGAAACCCACGCAGACATGGGGGGGTGGGATGGAATTGTCCAGCCGGACTCTCCCCAAGTCTGGAAAATCTCACCTGAGGTCAACAGACATGGCCTCTGTCCTGTCTACTACGATTCCTGTGGCGGGTGGGACAGGAACATTCCGCCTCAGGAAAATGTGCAAACTCCACACAGACAGTCAGCAAGGTGGGAATTGAGCCCTGGTCCCTGGCACTGTGAGGCAGCAGTGCTAACTACTGTGCCACCATGCATCGCTGTTGATATTTTCACTCATTGTTGGCTGGCAAGCATCTTAACACTCAATAAAATCAGTGAGTGTAGGATGGACAATTAAAGTACTGTAAGTTGTCTTCAAAATTGAAAAATCCAGTGGTCAGAGAAGTGTTGCATTGGTATGTTTGTGCTATGTGAAACCCATTCTTTAATTTCTCCCAGTGGTGTATAGTGATGGAAATTTAAACCAATGAAAATTTTAAGCTGGCTAATGTAACAGTTGGTTTTACTGTGGGTAAGTGCTGTACTTATCATCACTACTTAAAACTCCAGTTTGATCGCAAGTGCCTGCAGCACTGGGAAAAGGCAAAGATATGGGCTGGTGCAAGAGTAACTTTCTTCATTCCTGAATGAGCTGACGTTGAGCTCTGAGCAATAAAACACACCGCTGTGTACAAGGGAAACTGACAAAAAGTTGGGTGAAAAATCACAAGGTTAGATGTAGGATGGTGGCTTTGACAAATGACTCTCGTTGTTTGTTTTGTGTCTGCCTGCAGGTCAGTATTCACATCACTGCATGAAAAGACAGCATATGTAGCGTAAAGAAAGAACAAGCAGATGTAATAATAGAGGAAATAAATAACAGAAAAAAGACAGACAGACATAGAAATTAAGTGAGCATCTGGAATAGATCTGTATGCAAAAGCAAAAATGCATGAGAAAGATAGCAATGTGTTTTGAGGTGGAAGGGTAAACCACAGAAGGATGGTAGCTCCGCAGGCAAGCTACACTTAACAGAGGGACAGATAGATAGGCAGAAACTAACTGTTATTGGAAGTGGAGAAGGGGAAAGACGAACCTCACATGCAGACACAAGAACATAATATTAACAGGAGTGGCAGCCCGGTGGCACAGTGGTTAGCCGTGCACCTTCTCAGCGCCAGGGATCTGGGTTCAATTCTTTCTGTGACGAGTTTGTCCATTCTCCCTGTTTGTCAGCGTTGGTTTTCTCCAGGTGCTCCGGTTTTCTCCCACAGTCCAAAGATGTGCAGATTAGGTGGATTGGCCATGCTGAAGTATCCATTACAGTCACAAAGATGTGTATGGGATTAATGGGGTAAATATGTGGGGCTACACGGTGTAGGGCAGGGGTGGGCCTGAGTGAGATGGTTGGTGAAGAGTCAGTGCAGAATCAATGGGCCAAATGGCTTCTGTCTGCAGATTCTGTGAGTAGGCCATATGGCTCCTGAAGACTGCGCCACCATTTGCAAAGATTGTGGCTGATCCTTTACCTCAACTCTGCTTTTCTGCCCTATTGCATCTCCATTATTGTCCCAAAACCTTTCTCAGTTTTGAACATATATACTCAATGATTGAGTATCCATCACCCTCTAGGATAGAAAATTCCAAACATCAGTGACTCTCTGAATAAAGACATTTCTCCTCATCTCAGTCCTTATTCTGAGAATATGCTAGAAATCTTGTGTCCTCTCCTGTGGTGAATTTGGTCGGAAGGGAGCCTTTAATTTGGTGGGGCAATGGTGGGTGGGGACCCTGCCACCTTCCTGCCATGACCTTGACTGAGTTCAATGCAGGAGGGCTGTGGATGGCTTCCCCATCCCATTGTCTGATCAATGCACCTGAGGGGGACAATGTTAAGGAGTGTCTCTGAGAGCCACCCCTTACCCTTACTGCTGACACCCTCCACCCAAATCTCCCACCATCCCCAACCTCACAATCCCCTTCCACCATCATTCCCTTGAGCCTGGGTCTGTCCCTGAGCCAGTGTCTCAGAGTGAGAGTAGCACTCTCATGGATTTCCTCCGGGTGCTTCGGTTTCCTCCCACAGTCCAAAGATGTGCGGGCTAGGTCGATTGGCCATGCTAAAATTGCCCCTTAGTGTCCTGAGATGCTTAGGTTAGAGGGATTAGTGGGTAAATATGTGGGGTGGTGCCTGGGTGGGATTGTGGTCAATGCAGATTAGATGGGCCCAAAGGCCTCTTTCTGCACTGTAGGGTTTCTATGATTCTACTAGCTGCAACCGCTGACTCCCCAGTCATGCTGCTCTGTACAAAAGGACTGCCACCTTCCGATGGGCCAGCGTCTCATGACAGGTGGAATTTCCGCCCCAGGATCCTTGATCCAGGTGGAAGGCCCACTGCTAGTGTGTGAAGTGACACAAGAAGAGGCAGACATTCCTGAAAAATAGACAGTATTGGAGTCTTGCAAGCTGTCCAGCCAGCAATTGAGAACCCCATTGCCTTCACAAGATTTGGTAGTTTTGGACTCACGCCAGGTGAATTAGCATTTTCCCTGTTAAACCTCGGGGAATTTTATATATTTCAATTGATTCTTCGAAATTCCAGAGAATATTGATCCATTCTACTTAATCTAGAATCAATTTTGTGAAGTTTTCTAGCACCCCCCTCCTCGAGAACTTATACATCCCCTTAAGGAGACCAAAACTACACAGTATTCCAAGTGTGGTATCACCAAAGCTTTAAGTAATTTCTGCAAAGACTTCCTTTCATACTTTGACACCGCCCCTGCAACAAAAACTTCCTCATTGCTTGACATATCATAGTAAGTATTTTGGCATTTAATATGCATAGATCACAAAGCTTAAAATCAACCAAACAGTGGGCAGAATTTTCCCATGGGAATCAGAGCGGGCGGGACAGGACCATGCAAAGGTCCGTTGACCCCAGGGTTTTCCAGTATCGGTGCAAGCACAGCTGGAACATCCTGCCCAACATAGTAATTCATAGTATTTGTGCATAAACTACAAACTCTAAAGTTTACATTGCTGCTGTCCTGTTGGAAATGTAAAGAGTTAATCTGTGGTCAAGGTATAAGGATGAAGGTTTCCATAACCCCTGCATTAAGCCATTGGCCAGGGGCAATTCGGGTGGTAATGACGATGCAGAAGCAGGAAACAATGTCCAGGATGTGACTGGAACAACAGCAATAACTTGCAAATATGTGGTGCCTTTTATATATATATATGTTATAGGTTAGTCATGGCTCAGTGCCTGGTGCGTCTGATGTTTTGAGTGCTCAAGTCCCAGTCCAGAAGCCTGAGCACAGAATCCAGGCTGACACTTCAGTTTGGTACTGAGAAACTCATCTTTTGGATGAAACATCAAACCAAGGTCTGATCTGTTCTCAGTGTTGGATGTAAAACATCCCATGGCACCATTGTGAAGAAGAGGAAGGATAGTTTCTTTGTCTTTCGATTAATATTTATCCCTCAGCCAACATCATTAAAACAGATTTGGGGAGTGATGGCCTAGTGGTATTATCATTAGATTATTAATCCAGAAACTCAGCTAATGTTCAGGGGACCCGGGTTCAGATCCAGCCACATTTCCCCACTGCTGCAGAACATGCTGCACATTTCCCACCATGGCAGATGGTGGAATGTGAATTCAATAAAAAATATTCAGAGGTAGGAATCTACCGATGACCATGAAACCACTGTCGATTGTCAGAAAAAAACGCATCTGGTTCACTAATGTCCTTTCGGGAAGGAAATCTGCTGTTCTTACCTGGAGTGACCTACATGTGACTCCAGATCCACAGCAATGTGGCTGATTCTCAGCTGCCTTCGGGCAATAGGGATGGGTTGTCAATGCTGACCCAGCCAGCAATGCCCATGTCCCACAAATGAATAAAAAAAATATTATTTGATCATTATTATCCCAGTGCTGGTTGTGAGAGCATGCTCTGCCCAAATTGATTACTGTGCTTTGTACACAAGAACTGTCACTAGATTTCGGAAGTACTTCATTAACTTGAAGCCTGGAGTCATGAAAAGTGCCATATAATTGCAGTTCTTTCTTTGTTTTTCTACAATAGAGACCCAAGACATTCACAAAGGTATAAAAATAAAAATGGATGTCAAATCAGAGAAAGACAGATAGTAATATAAACACAAAATGCTACGGATGCTGGAACCTGAAACAAAAACAGAAAAATGCTGAAAAATCTTCGCAGGTCTGACAGCATCTGTGGAGCAAGGGTAGCTTCATGGGCGGAGGGGCGTACTGGTAATGTTAAAATGGCGGCGCGGGCTCGTTGGGCCAAAGGGCCTGTGTCCCGGGCTGTCTTTGTTCTTTGTTCTTTTGTTCTTTGTAGCGTTTTGAGTCTAGATGACCCTTCAGGTAGATAGTATATAGGGTGATCAAAGGTATGATTGAAGGATTAGGTTTAAGGAGGAGTGAGCAGTGGTGAGGTACAGCGTTTTCAGAACATAGGTGGTTAAAGATATACTGCCAATGCTAGGACACAATTTCATTTAATAAAACACATCAGCTCAAAATTGTAGTTCAATAAAGTGTATTGTTCTGTTGGGTCTATGCCAAGAATTGTAAGAATTTTGCTGTTTTAGCAGCATACCCTATTTAAATCAACGTTTGTGCAGATTTTGCTGGACTGAGACACTGTGCGGCATGTTCTGCTGCAGTGGGGGGCAGTGTGTGGCATGTTCTGCTGCAGTGGGGCAGTGTGCGGCATGTTCTGCTGCAGTGGGGGGCAGTGTGCGGCATGTTCTGCTGCAGTGGGGGGCAGTGTGCAGCATGTTCTGCTGCAGTGGGGCAGTGTGCGGCATGTTCTGCTGCAGTGGGGGGCAGTGTGCGGCATGTTCTGCAGTGGGGGGCAGTGTGCAGCATGTTCTGCTGCAGTGGGGGGCAGTGTGCGGCATGTTCTGCTGCAGTGGGGGGCAGTGTGCAGCATGTTCTGCTGCAGCGGGGGGCAGTGTGCGGCATGTTCTGCTGCAGTGGGGGGCAGTGTGCAGCATGTTCTGCTGCAGTGGGGGGCAGTGTGCAGCATGTTCTGCTGCAGTGGGGGGCAGTGTGCGGCATGTTCTGCTGCAATGGGGGGCAGTGTGCGGCATGTTCTGCTGCAATGGGGGGCAGTGTGCGGCATGTTCTGCTGCAATGGGGGGCAGTGTGCGGCATGTTCTGCTGCAGTGGGGGGCAGTGTGCGGCATGTTCTGCTGCAGTGGGGGGCAGTGTGCGGCATGTTCTGCTGCAGTGGGGGGCAGTGTGCGGCATGTTCTGCTGCAGTGGGGGGCAGTGTGCGGCATGTTCTGCTGCAGTGGGGGGCAGTGTGCGGCATGTTCTGCTGCAGTGGGGGGCAGTGTGCGGCATGTTCTGCTGCAGCGGGGGGCAGTGTGCGGCATGTTCTGCTGCAGTGGGGGGCAGTGTGCGGCATGTTCTGCTGCAGTGGGGGGCAGTGTGCGGCATGTTCTGCTGCAGCGGGGGGCAGTGTGCAGCATGTTCTGCTGCAGCGGGGCAGTGTGCAGCATGTTCTGCTGCAGTGGGGGGCAGTGTGCGGCATGTTCTGCTGCAGTGGGGGGCAGTGTGCGGCATGTTCTGCTGCAGTGGGGGGCAGTGTGCGGCATGTTCTGCTGCAGCGGGGGGCAGTGTGCAGCATGTTCTGCTGCAGCGGGGGGCAGTGTGCGGCATGTTCTGCTGCAGCGGGGGGCAGTGTGCGGCATGTTCTGCTGCAGCGGGGGGCAGTGTGCAGCATGTTCTGCTGCAGTGGGGGGCAGTGTGCGGCATGTTCTGCTGCAGTGGGGCAGTGTGCAGCATGTTCTGCTGCAGTGGGGGGCAGTGTGCGGCATGTTCTGCTGCAGCAGGGGGCAGTGTGCAGCATGTTCTGCAGTGGGGGGCAGTGTGCGGCATGTTCTGCTGCAGTGGGGGGCAGTGTGCAGCATGTTCTGCAGTGGGGGGCAGTGTGCAGCATGTTCTGCTGCAGTGGGGCAGTGTGCAGCATGTTCTGCAGTGGGGGGCAGTGTGCGGCATGTTCTGCTGCAGTGGGGGGCAGTGTGCAGCATGTTCTGCAGTGGGGGGCAGTGTGCGGCATGTTCTGCTGCAGTGGGGGGCAGTGTGCAGCATGTTCTGCAGTGGGGGGCAGTGTGCAGCATGTTCTGCTGCAGTGGGGCAGTGTGCGGCATGTTCTGCTGCAGTGGGGGGCAGTGTGCGGCATGTTCTGCTGCAGCGGGGGGCAGTGTGCAGCATGTTCTGCTGCAGTGGGGGGCAGTGTGCGGCATGTTCTGCTGCAGCGGGGGGCAGTGTGCAGCATGTTCTGCTGCAGCGGGGGGCAGTGTGCAGCATGTTCTGCTGCAGTGGGGCAGTGTGCGGCATGTTCTGCTGCAGTGGGGGGCAGTGTGCGGCATGTTCTGCTGCAGTGGGGGGCAGTGTGCAGCATGTTCTGCTGCAGTGGGGGGCAGTGTGCAGCATGTTCTGCTGCAGTGGGGGGCAGTGTGCAGCATGTTCTGCTGCAGTGGGGGGCAGTGTGCGGCATGTTCTGCTGCAGTGGGGGGCAGTGTGCAGCATGTTCTGCTGCAGTGGGGGGCAGTGTGCAGCATGTTCTGCTGCAGTGGGGGGCAGTGTGCAGCATGTTCTGCTGCAGTGGGGGGCAGTGTGCGGCATGTTCTGCTGCAGTGGGGGGCAGTGTGCGGCATGTTCTGCTGCAGTGGGGGGCAGTGTGCGGCATGTTCTGCTGCAGTGGGGGGCAGTGTGCGGCATGTTCTGCTGCAGTGGGGGGCAGTGTGCAGCATGTTCTGCTGCAGTGGGGGGCAGTGTGCAGCATGTTCTGCTGCAGTGGGGGGCAGTGTGCGGCATGTTCTGCTGCAGTGGGGGGCAGTGTGCAGCATGTTCTGCTGCAGTGGGGGGCAGTGTGCGGCATGTTCTGCTGCAGTGGGGGGCAGTGTGCAGCATGTTCTGCTGCAGTGGGGGGCAGTGTGCAGCATGTTCTGCTGCAGTGGGGCAGTGTGCGGCATGTTCTGCTGCAGTGGGGGGCAGTGTGCAGCATGTTCTGCTGCAGTGGGGGGCAGTGTGCAGCATGTTCTGCTGCAGTGGGGGGCAGTGTGCGGCATGTTCTGCTGCAGCGGGGCAGGGTGCAGAGGTGGGAGTTGTACCACAATACATAGGGAGAAATCACATCCGTACGACCTTCAACACATACCTGCTTCCAGCAGACAGTCCCGGGGTGGGCAAGAAGGAGGGACTGCTTTCCTATTCACAGAGAGGGCAGCAGATTGGGGTATTTAAGGCCCAATTTAGCAGCAATTTTGTGATGGTGCAGGTATTCTTCTGCTATCAAATCCCTGTCATGTGCTGGGTTAGAACCATAGATAACTGGAGCAGGAGCAGGCCGTTTGGCCCTTTGAGCCTGCTCCACCATTTATTATGGTCATGGCTGATCATCCATTCAACAGTTTGATCCTGTACCCCCGTCATATCCTTTGACCCCCTTTGTCCCAAATGCTATATCTAACTCTTTATCTTGAAAACATACATTGCTTTCTGTGGTAGCGAATTCCACAGGCTGCCCACTCTCTGGGTGAATAAATTTCTCCTCATCAGTCCTAAAAGACTTAGCCCTTATCCTTAGGCTATGACCCCTGGCTACGAACGTCCCCACCATCAGGAACATCCTTCTGCATTATTAGCTACTGTCAGCCAGTAACAGGCCAGGTTGCTATGGAGTCAAAGATTCCATGTCCAAATGACAGGACTGCTATGATCGAGGGCCGCAACCATCTATCACTGTTCCTGTATGAGATTTCTTTCCTGCCTTGATGGCGCTACTGGTTTTGGGTTCTTTATGTGTAAGGGTGGCTCCATGTTGCTCCCTGGTTTGCCTGTGGGGCTGCTGGCCTGACATCGCTGCTAGCCCTACGATTGGGTCGCAAGCCTCAGGAACCTGCCTGCCATCCTTAATAGGATAGCCCGTTAAGAGTTTGCCCCACTGAGAACTTCACCAGCCTGGGCATGCTCAGGACCCCCTGAATGGGTCAGATATCAGTGTCCCAACAGTTACCTAAAAATTCAGCCCAAAGAGTGGAAAGGAAAGATTGGATGAAGGAGGTGGGGGGAGCATCAGTAAGGAGAAGTAGAAGACAACAAAATATGTAACAACAATTGACTAAGTGTGGAGATGAGGCTCCACAATTTCAGCTGTCCCCTTTCTGAGCTTGAGTGGCGTTGCAGGAAGATTGTTCTCCAGGCTTATAAATGCTGGCCCTAACTTGTTGTCATGAGTTGCGTTGGCAATTAATGTGAAACTACAGCAATTTCATGAGTTTGTTATTTTCGGGAAGCTGACAGTTAAGTCATTCAGGAACGTGGTAGCGATGCACAATTCCTTGGGTATCTTCTGCTCCGTAGGTTGCTGGACGATTTAACATTAATAACAGCAAGCACCATTAAACCTGCTGTTATTTTGCCAGCACAATGTACGCCGTTGTAATTCAGAACTAATGTAAACACCTCCCACCCTCACCAATACTCTAGATATACAAACTGTTGCCACAAGACCACCTAGGTTCCTTCAAAATTTGGTGGCATATAAACATGCACAATTATCTCATCAAGTCAACATTTCTATATGTTAACATAGGCCTCTGCAAGCACTGTAGGAATAAGTGACTTAACCACATATGCAAACATCTCTAAGAATTCCATAGCTCAATAAATCTTTCAAGATAAAGGTACATATTTTAGTTCAAGAGCCCACCTACTAGTTGGGTAGCATGAAATAATTGTATGTTTTAATTTTCTTCTCTTAAAACACACAATGGCGCCCCCTCAACTCACACTCACACACACGTCTTAGTTCTGTCTGAACCACAGCTCCTCCCACTACTTCCAAACATTGCTTGCTCTAAGCTGTTTTGACTTGCAGTTACCTACCATCATTTTGTTCCGACCATGGGAAAAAGCCAGAGGCGTTATGCTTTTTGTGTATTAGCATGCCATACGTTAGAAAGGATTGCATTATTTCAGCTTGTGTTTGCTGCATCGTGTGAAGTTCCTTTTAACCCTCTGTTCACCATTATGAAGGAACTGCAAATCCTCTTTGCTTAATAGTCTGTGTTATCCCCATGAACAGAAGTCATGAGATCGGAATATCTGGGGATATTCAGCGGCTGGTTTTAATGGTACTTGTCAAACTTTAAAACCACCTGGCCTAACAATAACAAAGAGCTTGGCCTCCTAATCCTCAACAAATGCCCTACCCTCCTGCTTCAGAATTGTGATCTTTCATCACTCGATCTGGTGAAAGCTTACAGAGCTGAAACATTAACTCTGTTTACTCTCCACAGATGCTGACAGACCTGCCGAGTATTTCCAGCATTTCCCGTTTTAATTTAAACTTTCCGGCATCTTCAGTATTTTGCTTTTGGCCTTCCCTCATGGCCAGTCCAGGAACGCAGCTCAAAACAACAATTATTTAATCACTCTGTCCATTTTGTTTACCAGCTAGTGCATTAACTGTAAGCTTCTAGCAAAAACCTGCCCAAATCCTAAATCCTACTTGAATAAAAGCAAAATACTGCAGATGCTGGAATCTGAAACAAAAACGGACAACACTGGGAAATCTCAGCAGGTCTGACAGCATCTGTGAACACAGTAAGAAGTCCCACAACACCAGGTTAAAGTCCAACCGAACCCCATTTCCGAAAGCTTGTGGGATTACTTTTAAATAAACTGGCTGGACTTTAACCTGGTGTTGTGAGACTTCTTGCTGTGTTTACCCCAGCCCAATGCTGGCATCTCTACATCATGACGAGCATCTGTGGATACAGAATACAGACAATGTTCTGAGTTAGGATGACCCTTTGTTGGAGTTGCTCTGATGAAGGGTCACCCTGACTTGAAGCGATGACTCTCGGCATAGATGCTGTCAGCCTCGCTGAGGTATTCCAGCATCTCCTGTTTTTGCTACAGTCCTACTTGACCCGATGCCTCTGATGAATCTTTTTCAGTGTTGGATCAATATATTTTTCAGTGGAAAGATAGTGGACACTATGGGGGGGGTGGCCATAAATGTTATGTCCTTTGTGAATGCTTTACCACTGAGTGCGCAGTGGAGAAATAAATTGCTCCTTATTTATGTTGCTGGCAAGGAAATAGCTCCAATCACTCCATCTCCTGCAGGAGGAGAAGACTGTGTTGACTCCAGGGCTTTTATAACACAAGTTTTCTCACCTAACAGGAAGCCTCAAGATTCAATTACTGCATCTTGTTCCAAAACACACCCATCCCTAATCCTCACCAGAGCCTCAAACACTGTCAAAAGTAGATTTTCAAGCCTTTGTCACAAGTGAGACAGCCATACTCCAACATTCATTGCAACTTAGGTACCATTCCATATGTTTAAACAGTGTGTCCTGTGAAATTTGCACATGAATGGCCCATCCAGTTAGTACAGGCATGGTTGAAAGGCACATGAATGAACTGGAGGTTAGTTTCTCTGAATGAGGATCAGAAAAATGAAGGCCAGCAATTTACCATTTGGAGAGAGCTTGGCAATTGACCGCATAAATGAATGATTCTTAAAATCAAGACATAGCAGGAAGAGGTATCTATCTGAAAAAGGTTGGAGCAAAATGGACCAATCGGTTCATCTAAAGTACGCTAAGGTCATTTCTTGCTGTGGATTCAATCAAGAGCTCTCAGAGAAGTTAACTTCTCTCAGGCTAAAATCAATTAAGGATGATCAAGGTGTAGGCGCACAATTTTCAGTTCAAAGATGTCCTGAGCAGAGCCAAATCTGATGGGCCTAAGAGATGAGTGGGTATGCATGACAGGGGATAAGGAAGAATGTATCATGAGCATGGAGATATTCCTCTTTTCCTTTCCACATTTGCCATAGGTTTTCCGGCAGTATGTACCAATACTACAGGAACGGAGTTGAGGAGGAACTTCTTCACTCAAAGGGTGGTGAATCTCTGGAATTCTCTGCCCGTTGAAGTGGTGGAGGCTGCCTCGCTAAATATTTTTAAGAAGCGGGTTGATGGGTTCTTGATAGGAGAGGGGATTAAGGGTTATGGGGAGAGGGCGGGAAAGTGGAACTGAGCCACAACAGATCAGCCATGATCTTATTGAATGGCGGGGCAGGCTCGAGGGGCTAGATGGCCTACTCCTGCTCCTATTTCTTATGTTCTTATGTTCTTAAATGGACAAAGCACAATGTGCCAGTATATCCTTACAGCATGCTACTGCATATATCCAGTCCAGACCTGACTCTCCATCATATTTCAAATGGGTGGGGGGGGTGGAATTTTCAACAGGCGTCAGGCTAATATCAAAATGGGTGGTTTATGCTCAACTGAATCATGAGCTGGAATTTTACTGGTAAAATTTCCGGCCATGGGAATCGTAGTGGGCGAGGGGCAGAGCATGGGAAGGTCCGTTGACCTTGGGTGGGATTTTATGGTTTCAGGACAAGCGAGGTCGTAAAACACCGTTCATACAGTGCAGAAAAGACCCTTCAGCCCATTGAATCTGAACCAACAATATATACCATTAAAGGTGCATGTCCTTGTCCATATCTGGATCCACTAGTTTGCCTACTGCTCCAACAGGTCCACAGGAGATGCCATCTCCCTGGCCCTGCACTCAACCCCAGAACAACTGGATAACAAGGACACCTATCTCAGACTTCTATTTATTGACTACAGCTCAGCCTTCAATGCTACTACTTCCATGAAATTCATCTCCAAACTCCATGGGCCTGGGCCTTGGCACCTTCCTCTGCGACTAGATCCTGAACTTCCTAACTCACAGACCACAATCAGTAAGGATAGGTAACAACACCTCCTCCACAATCATCCTTAACACACTGGTGCCCCACAAGGCTGTGTTCTCAGCCTCCTACTACACTCCTTATACACCTTAGACTGTGTGGACAAATCCCCTTTCAAGTCTGCTGACAACACCATGTAGTGGGTCGGATCTCAAACAATGATGAGACCGAGTAAAGGAATGAGATAGAGAATCTGGTCAACTGGTGTGGCAACAATAATCTCTCTCTCAATGTCAACAAAATGAAGGAGATTGTCATCAACTTCAGGAAGCGTAAAGGAGAACATGTCTATATCAATGGGGATGAAATAGAAAGATCGAGAGCTTCAAGTTTTTAGGTGTCCAGATCACCAACAACCTGTCCTGCTCCCCCCATGCTGACACTATAGTTAAGAAAGCCCACCAACACCTCTACTTTCTCAGAAGACTAAGGAAATTTGGCATGTCAGCTACGACTCTCACCAAATTTTACTGATGCACCATAAAAGCATTCTTTCTGGTTGTATCACAGCTTGGTATGGCTCCTGCTCTGCCCCAAGACTGCAAGGAACTACAAAAGGTCTGGAATGTAACCAATCCATAATGCAAACCAGTTTCCCATCCATTGACTCTGTCTACACTTTCCACTGCCTCGGAAAAGCAGCCAGCATAATTAAGGACCCCACGCATCCTAGACGTTCTCTCTTTCACCTTCCGTCAGGAAAAAGATACAAAAGCCTGAGGTCACGTACCAACTAACTCAACATAGCTTCTTCCCTGCTGTGTCAGACTTTTGAATGGACTTACTTTGCATTAAGTTGATCTTTTTCTATATCCTAGCTATGACTGTAACACTACATTCTGCACTCTCGTTTTGTTCTCTGTGAACAGTATGTTTTGTCTGCTCAAGAAACAGTACTTTTCACTGTATGTTAATATATGTGACAATAATAAAATCAAATCAAATATCATTGAATGTTATGACATTTCAAGTGTTCATCCAAATATTTTTAAAGGTTGTAAGGTTTTCAGCCTCAACTACCTTCCCAGACAGTGCATTCCAGATTCCCACCATCCTCTTGAGTGAAAAAGTTTTTCTCAAATTCCTTCCAAATGTCCTGCCCCTTACCCTAAAACTATGTCCCCTCGTGATTGATCTCTCAACCAAGGGGAACAGCTGCTCTCTGCTCACACAGTTCATATCCCTCAATCATGTCCCCCCTCAGCCCTCTCTGCTCTAATGAAAACAATCCAGGCCTATCTAGTTTCTCCTTCTGGCTCAAATGCTCCATCCCAGGCAACATCCTTCTTCGGATTGACTTCAAATACTTGGAATGCAAGTTACACTAAGACTGGCCACCCTGTCAAAAGAAAACTCCCATGTACACATTCCTGACCAGCTTGTGCACTGATCTGAGTGAATAGTCCAGTCTGCTTATTTCATTCAGGCCTGGGGGAGAATGAAGACAAATATTCTTCCTGATCCTCCGCAGTCATCTCTGCAAGTTGAGCAGACTAGAATTCACAATGAACCTCAAGTGCTTTCAAGTCTCATAACCAGCAGAGAGGTTTAGTTATATAAATGTCAGACGCTACTATGTCTTGGTCCAGATCCAAAAGATTTTGGCCCATTCCAAGACCTCCCAGCTAAAAAAAACAGCTAAGATCGGAAACTGGAATATCTTTAACAACCCCCTTGAACTATCAATCCTTTACAAGCCCCCCAAAAAAGCTAAAAGCTATTTAAGAACTTCCACATTTTCTCAGTCAGGCGAACATTAATTGACCATTAATCTTCCAAATTTGTCAACCCTCTTTTCAGCTAATACAGTGAAAGGTTCACCATTGACTTACGTTGGAGTCTATTTCATGGAACTCTAAATCCACCCCAACCCTCCCCATTCTACAAACAAATAACACAAAATAACTTCAGTCTGTGTTCCCTTCCACTCAAAAGGCAACAGAGAAAACAGGATGGAGGCCTGAGAGCCAGAACAAGGCCATCAGTTAAAAGGGAGGAATGACAGGGTGGCACAGTGGTTAGCACTGCTGCCTCACAGCTTCAGGGACACGGGTTCAATTCCTACTGTCTGTCTGGAGTCTGCATGTTCTCCCCACATCTGCGTGGGTTTCCTCTGGGTGCTCAGGTTTCCTCACGCAGCCCAAAGATGTGCAGATTAGATGGATCGGCCATGCTAAAAAAAATTGTCCTTTAGTGTCAGGGGGCCCAGCTAGGGTAAATGCTTGGTGTTATGGGGATAGGACCTGGGTGGGATTGTGGTCGGTGCAGACTCGATGGGCCGAATGGCCTCCCTCTGAATTCTATAAGAAATCTGGGACAGCTCTCTACCACCACTATCTGCAACGAGTTTAATGATGTTCAACTCATTAAGCATACAAATTTCAATGAGAGTATCTGAGGAGCAAACATTTGCAGGACTGCAAAGAATGGATGAGAGAGTTGCATTAGGTGAATTGCTCTTGGTGAGAGCTAGCACAGACATAATGGACTGAATAGCCTCCTTTCTATGATTTCATCCCATTTCCACAATTCCTGTGGAAATTAGGAGCTGTAACATCTCACTATGTATAGCCATGAAACGCAGTCCTCTTTGCTCCGGCTGTATCAAAAATATAAGTTCAGCTTTGGTTCACAGTTACTTGCAGAGTTGTTCACACACTGTTGCTCCAATAGCAGGTTGTGCCTTGAGTTTACATTTAGGTTGTACTCATATTATCCCTGCAGCATTGCCGAATACCCTGCAAATTAAAGGAATAACTGAGTCTTTCTCACACTTGGCAGGCTGTGAGTAGTGGGATACCGCCAGGATCAGCCCCAGCTCCTCACAACATATATCAAGAATATAGATGGAGGGATCAAATGCAATATTTCCAATTTTGTGGATGATACAAAGCTGGGTGAGAATGTGTGCAAACAGGAAGAAGCAATGTGACTTCAGACAGATTTGAACAGACTTACTGATTGGGCAACATAATGGCAGATGGAATATTATGTGCAAAACTGTGCGGTAATCCACTTTGGTAGGAGGAACAGATGTGCAGGGTATTATTTAAATGGTAAGTGATTAGAAAGTGTTGATGCACAAAGGGACCTAGGCGTCAATCCCCACCGGAGTGCCAAACCTCCCCCACCGCAGTGCCGTTCCCCCCCTGCAGCCCCGATCTCTCCAACAGCCTGCTGACCCCAATGGGTAACCCCAATCGCTGGCCTCTCTCCCTCCCTCACCAACCCTGACCACACAGTGGTAGCAAGACACCCCACCCCTACAGATCGATTTCCCCCCCCCCCCCCCCACAAAGGCCTTGCCCTCCCATCACGCCCTGTCCCCATTAGGCCCCACCCCATTGGCACTGCCCCATGCTCAGTAAAAAGTGTGAAGGTGCCCCCGGGCATTGGCACTTTGCCCCTTGTGCAATAGCAGGAGGCCCGGGTTGGCAGTGGCAAAGAAGAGGTTGGTGGGCTCAAAGATTTCAGTCCTGGGCCCGCCAATTGGATTTAAATTACATGGAAATCAGTTTCTGCATATATAATGCAGATTTCCAGCATGGAGCTGATGGCGCTGGAAATCAGGCGCTGGGAGACGCGCTCGGGCCCAATCATCCAGCACTGATCACGCTAATCAGGAACTGCTTGAATCCCCTGGCCTGCTGTGCGAAAACTCACCTGACGAAGAGGCAGATCCCGAAAGCTAGTGGGTTTACTATCAAATAAACTTGTTGGACTTTAACCTGGTGTTGTAAAACTTCTTACTGCGAAAAAATCAGCGCAGGGGGATGGGAGAATCGCCCCCAACATATGCGTACAGCAAGCAATTAGGAAGGTTACTATTGCAAGAGGATTTGAGTACAGGAATGCTGGTATCTTGTTTCAGTTGTACTGGACCTTGGTTGGACCATACCTAGAGTATTGTGCGAATTTTGGCCCCCTTACTTGAGGAAGATATTATTGCGATAGAGGGAGTGTCATGAAGGTTCACTCACCCATCTTGGGGACACCGGGGCTGTGTTATCAGGAGTTATTGGGGAAATTGGACCTGTATGTCGAGAGTTTCGAAGAATGAGAGTTTATCTCATTGAAACCTACAAAATACTTAAAGGAATAGATGGGGTAGATGCAGGTATGATGTTTCCTTTGGCAGGGAAGGCTAGAACCAAGCACAACATTTCAAAATGAGGGGTAAGCCACTTTGGACTGCAATGAGAATCTTTTTTACACTGTGTTGTGAATCTTTGGAATTCTCTACCCCAGAGGGATGTGGAAGCTCAGTCATTGACTATGTTTAAATCTGAGATTGACAGATTTCTAAATACCACTGACATGAAGAGTTATGGGGATACTGTGGGAATGAAGGCATTGAAATGGATGATCAGTCATGATCATATTGAATGGTGGAGAAGGGTCAATGGACTGAATGGCCTACTCCTGCTCCAATGTTCCTATTTTCCTATTAATCAGGAGCAAACCTAAAGAGCATCTGTACATTAGAGACTTGGTAGGTTGGACTGAAGAGCTTTCTCCGCTTGTGGTTATCTTGTTTGACTCCACCTGTGTTTCCAAAGACCATGCTGTAGCAGAGAGACTTTTCCAGTGAGAGGCTTCCTGCACTGGAGCTGAGGGTGTTTTTTTTTTAAGATGATTTTACTTCAATAAATCTCCTTCACTGAGATGCTCCTTGTTTGTAACACCTGCCAAAGCAAATCAGAAGTAAGTAATTGTAAAGTGCTTGGTAGAAGAAGGGAAGCGGGAAGCTTTGAAAGTGATATGAAGTTTTTCCTCATTTGTTCTCTTTCCAAGATTGAAGTCATGCAGAAAGACCACAAACAATATCTAACATGCCAACTGATTATTTTTAACTGTGTAGTGACTCATTGTGAAGCTCTACACAGAGCTTATCTGCACACCCAGTTAATTCAGCTTTATCTTAACTAACTGTTGCTTATTGAGTGATTGTAATGTACCCAAATGATATCTTATTGTTGACTAGTTCTAAACTCTGACGTACAATTCTTCCCAAAGGCATTTTCTCCGTGACCCTATTGAATTAAAGCAGTGTTGACAGAGTTTGTCAAACATAATCTGAAATTCTAAGAATTGCAGCCATCTCCTATGAAGAACTCAGTTGCTGTCAGTAAGTAGGCTGGGTGGTGAGGTGGCCTATTAAACTCTGTAAGCCTCAATTAGGCTTTGAGCCAAGTCACCACAGCATTTCAGAAATGCATTTATTTCATGTTTTCACCCTGTATAGAGGAATTATTTTTGCCCAAAGTTTGTTCGGTGGAACCACCTACAATGTGCCAAAATTCAGTCCACTCCTTATGACTACCAAGGTTAAATGTGTATGTGTCATTCATTGTTAGAGTTGCCCTCAGTTGCATCTGGTTATGCTGCACTCTGAGAATGTACAAAACTAAGGAGAGTTGTTCTAACAAATAACAATGTATCACCTTCAGGAGCAATATAACAACATTCCGAGTTACGCAATCTAACTTAAAAGCTGACTGTAAACTGTGAAGCGATAAAAGTATTTGGCTAATTGCCATAATTCTGTGATTGCTTGCCAAAATACTGTGCGGCTCCGGCTATATCTGATTGATTGGGGTTCGGGGTGAATGCAATTTTTTACACTGTCATATTTTTAACCATTCCAGATATTTTATCCGGACGTTAGATAAAATAAATGCATTGTACATTCCTTTTGGAATCTTCTGTAAGACTGATACTGCCTGTCCACACTGCTGACTAAAGATTGAGTGATTTGAAAAATGCAGTGAAACCTGTAGCTGGCAAAGGTTCCTTGCTGAATGTAGATGATCAGTTGTTATTGTGTTCCTCACTGAACAGAAGATACCAATACAATCCTTGAACCAGGAGGGGGTGAAAAAGCAATTACTCCCTAGAGCCTTCCCTGCACCATCACACGATGGCTGGAGCATCATGACTAAATGTTCCCTGCAGGCGGGATGGGTGATCCATGCAAAGCACCGCAGGCCTTGGTGGGACTGAAAGACTGTCAGCGTAAAATGGCCTCACTCATGGCTGCTTGTTCACAGAAAGGTTGGCTTTGAAAATAAAATTCATGGCATTAGGGAAAAAAAATCTTCTCTTCACATCCCATTAAACCATACAATCCCTACAGTGCAAAAGGAGGCCATTCATCCTATTGTGTCTGTACCGACTCGCCAAAAGAGAATCTTAACCAAGTCTACACTCACTGTCCTCCTATAAGCCCATGCATTTACCATGGCTAATCTCCCTAACCTACACATTTTTGGACACTACGGGGCAATGTAGCTTGGCCAATCTACTTAACCTGCACATATTTGGACTGTGGGAGGAAACCAGAGCATCTGGAGGAAACCCATATAGACACAAGGAGAATGTACAATCTGCATACTGACAGTCACCCAAGGCTGTAATTGAACCTGGGTTCCTTGCACCATGAGGCTGCAGTGCTAACCAGTGTGCCTCCTGATCAGCTTCCCATTCCTGCCTCCAGATCAACAAACTGGTAACTGGTCAATGCTCACTGAGAACATCTTGGGATTTTCCTGCCCGAGGTCAATGGACCTCTCCATTGTCTGTGTCCCGCCCGCTACGATTCCCATGGCAGGCAGGACCCTTGATCGTAAGTGGATTTACAATAATTTGAGTGGGCCTGTAGAGATTAAAATGCAGCCTCAGTTTCAACAAGAACATATGCTCAGCTCTGGGGATTTAAATGTACTGTAAAATAATTCTTGAATAATTCAGTTGCGGTAACGAATTCAAATGTTGGAAATACAAAAGATGTTCATGAATTCAAGTGTGCTCTGGTACTGTTCTGCATCTCAGGAACATCAATTATTGAGCAGTCTCCTGGACACTGCTGTGAGCAACTTAAGAAAGAACTGTATGATCAGTAAAAAATGTTATTTTGATTTTCTTTGAACAGTTTTCCTTGTTAGTTATAAAACTATTGGAGATGGGTTTGGGAAAAGGCTTTTTCGAGTGGCTGGGGTTATTGGAGACACAAGGTACGTGATGAAACTTAAGGATATGTTGAATCAGAGTTGGCAAATCTATTTGTCTCGTGGACCAAAGAAGGAAGAAGGAGGATGGCTGGGCTTGCCTCTAGTTGAACATCCTTATGTTCCTGGCCATGACTGCTTTCCATCTCCAGCAGAAAGGCACAGGTTAACATATGCATCTGCTTGGATTGTATCACTGAAACACTGGATGTTAGTACTAGATGAAGGCAGGGAGAGCAATGACAACCCAGCAAAACTAGATACTGCATTGCAAAACATCCTTAATGTCTCTGTTAGCCATCCTGCATGCTCTGCATTAATGTGTTCAGCGCCTCACCCAGATTAGATTCCTGGTTTGGGTCACTATCTGTGCAGAATCTGCACCTTCTCCCCGTGTCTGCATGGGTTTCCTTCTGGTGTTCCGGTTTCCTTCCACAGTTTGAAAGACATGCTGGTTAGGTGCATTGGCCATGTTAAGTTCTCCGTCAGTGTACTGTACAGGCACCGGAGTATGGCGACTGGGGGATTTTCACAGTAACTTCATTGCAGTGTTAATGCAAGCCTATTTGTGACACGAATAAACTTAAACTTTTCCTAGCTAGTCCTTATGACAAAACAACTCCAATAACACAACCAGAGGGGTACACAGTGAAAAGAAATTAAGGCCTATCTTTGAGTGTTGGTTTAACATAACCACAATTGTGATTGCACTTAATTGCTGTTGTGGTACCCAGTGTAAAATAAATAGGAAAGAGGCCATAGACCCACATTGAAAAATCAGGTGGCAATGATACTTCATGGACTTGCTACATGTCATTAATTAGAATAAAGATTTGAACTTGGATTTTGATGCTGCTCGTCAGTAAAAATGAAAACTATAACGTGTGTACCTCTCTCGAGTTGTTTTAGTTAGTTTACATCTTTGTCCCCCTGCTTCTTTCTTTCTGTCATTCTGTCCGTCCTCCACTCATTCTGCCTTCCTCCTCTCTCATCCTGTCTCCAGGGGTCTGAGGCATATTGCCTTGCTCTTGTCTCTGTGAACGGCTGTATCTGAGTTTTTTCACCCTTACTTCCCTCTTTGTCCCCTGCATGTCTCCCACTCTCTGTGTTTATCTTTGTGTGCTTTGGCCTTGAAACTGCACTTGCAACGATTAGCATAAGAACACTCGATATGTTTGTATAACTTCCTTTTCCATTAATTATTTGGTTACAGAGTGGACAAAGGAATTTAACACAAATGTGTTAAACATTCCAACACTAATCTGTGCACAGCACAGTTTCAGAACCTTTGTGCCTTTTCTCTATCTCAATTTTCCTGCTATATCCTAGCCGATATGTATACTTTATTTCTTATTCTTGTCTCTGTCTGTGCATTCTTTATCACTTGGCTGTTTTTCTGATTTTCATTTGTTTCTTTGGCTCATGCTATATTTTGTTGCCCATCCACTTATTTACAATAAAGGGCAATTTAGCATGGCCAATCCACCTAACCTGCACATCTTTGGACTCTGGGTGGAAACTGAAGCACCTGGAGGAAACCCATGCATACATGAGGAGTACATGCAAACTCCAGACAGATAGTCACCCAAGGCTGGAATTGAACTTGGGTCCCTGGTACTATGAGGCAGCAGTACTAACCACTGTGCCACCATGCTTACCACAATAGATTAACAAAAAGAGGAAGGAAATATATCTTTGCTGTTGTGGTCCTATTAAGTGAAGGTAAAACTTTTGACATAAAAAACCTTTGCATAGATCAAAACACTTCACATCTTTGTGAAACTGTTATCTAAATCGGTCCCTGTGGAACTGTTGGAATCACACCTGAAGTTTCATAAAAACATAATTAGGGATGAGCAGCAAGCGCTGGTGTTGCCAGTGATACCAATGTTCCATAGAAATTGTAAAGAAACATAAGATTTTAACAATTAGGAGCACAAATTAGTATTTGGCCCATGAGGCCTGTCCCACTATGTGATATTTGATTTGATTTATTATTGTCAATGTGTTACTGTACAGTGAAAAAGTATTAGTTCTTGCATGCTATACAGACAAAGCATACCATACATAGAGAAGGAAAGGAGAGGGTGCAGAGGGTATAGACTGTAGTGTTACAGTCATAGTTAGGACGTAGATAGGATCATGGCTGAGCAGATTGTGGCCTTCCCTCCTCTTTCATGCCTGCTTCTCATAACCTCTGACACCCTTGTAGATCAAAAATCTGTCTGACTTAGCCTTTACTCTGTTGAAAGACACCCAGCCTTTACTGCTCTCCGGGGAAGAGAATTACAAAGATAAGTGGCCTTCTGAGAGAAGAAATGCCTCCTCATCTCAGTTTTAAAAGGAAGATCCCTTATTTTTAAAATGTTCTCTCTGCTTCTATTTCCCCTATAAGGGGAAAAAATCCTCTCAGCATTTACCATGTCAACCCCCTTCATAATCTTAGATGTTTCAGTAAAATCATTTCTCAGTGGTGAATCCTTCTTATAGCGTTTTTCTTTTGCAATGGAATATATCTTTGTTGAGAGTTATGAGAGTGCAAGGAAATGGGGTTTGAATGCTGTGCAAAGGAATCTTGGTCAAGTTCTGCCATGCATCTTGTTTATGGTATGCACTGCTGCCATTAGCACTGATGATGGTTGGAGCTACTGTTTAAGATGGCGCAAGGCACGCTGATCAAACAAGCTGCTTTATCCTGGATGATTTCAAGTTCTTGACCGTTTTTGGAGCTGCACACATCCAAGCAAGTTGAGAGTATTCCATTACACTTCTGACTGTGTCTTGGAAATAGTGGGCAGATTTGGGAAGTCAGGAGGTGAGATACTCATGGCAGAAATCCCAGGTCCTGCTAAGCTTATGATCAGTTGTAACCGCCTATAAAGCTGCATAATTCTGTGAGCACAGTAAAGTAGAATAAGAGGAAACTGTTGAACTCTTCATCTTGCATATAATGTTCAAGGTTGTAAGTCAAAATGTGGTTCACTCATTAACTGATAAACGTGGATTCTGGTAAATATATTACTCTATCATTTTACTCTTTGGAGCAATGTGTGCATTCGTGCATTCTGTTCTGGATAGCTACCATCCCTATGTCTTATTTGGTTTTTATTTTAGCTATAACATCAATAGATGTATTATTTTTGCAACAATGTGGTCTCTGATCCTACCAAGTACAATAAGGAGAGAAACTAATGATATGTTTTAATACTACACTTGTTAGGTGCAGCAGAATTTCCATTAACATGTGTTTCAAACAAACCAGCAGAAAGTACATGATAATATACTCTAATGTGTAAATGGGCAGTGTAATGCAGCTCAGGTGATTGCCAAGGAGGCAGTTTCTCTTCTTCCTGCCCACTGTAGAAGTCATATTAAGTTTTGTGGTAATTGAGGCTTGATGCTCATATCCAACCTGGATACAGAAACTGCAAAGATTAAGTTATGAGGCAGGCTTAGACAAACTCAGCCTACTGGGTAGACATCTCCTTTCAGCCTGTTCCTGCCCCCACTGAACTGATTAATTCCTATTTCAATTTTATTTATTTTCTCTTTGTCCCATCTTTTCTCACACACGTCTGTGGTTCTCCTGTTTCCCTCCTTCACCTGAACAATTTTCTCGTAACCCCACAGATTTACCCTGCTAACCCCTCTAACATATGCATCCCGGGATACTAAAGGACAATTTAGCACCGCCAATGCACCTAACCTGCACATCTTTGGACTGTGTGGGGAAACCGGAACACCCGGAGGAAACCCACGCAGATACGGGGAGAAAGTGCCAACTCCACACGAACAATGATCTGAGCTGAGAATTGAACCTTGGTACCTGAAGCTGTGAAGCAGCAGTGCCATCGTGTTACAATTAAACTGGAGTAGTTGCCAGAATGATGATACTATTTTCAAGACAATGCTGTATCAGCTTGATGTTGTCAAATGCAAATCAAGAGGAATTCTACTTTTGGTTCTGTCTGAGCATCAATATACTATCCATGACTGTAAACATTGAAAATGTACTGGAGTCTTAGCATACAGCATGATAGGGAGAGTACCAGGGAGAATTCTGGATGCCAAGTCTATTTTTATATTAACCAGGGAGAGCTGCACGTGCTGATCCTAAGGACTCATCATTTATTAGGGCAAGTCATTGAATGTATATTGGGTGCCAAGGTATTGTCTGACTCCAAAATAACAGTATTCTTGGCATCGGCATTCATAGCATCGCCAAGTTATTCATAACTGCTTTCTGTAACAACAGTTCCACACAATTAGCTTGGATCTTAGTTCATTGTTTGACAAGTAAGTGCCAAAGTTATGATCTGTCTGTTAAAGCCAAAACCAAACGTTGCACAGAACATATCCATTGAACTTTTTACCCTTTACCAAGTTGGACAAAAGCCACTGCCAAACTGTGTGTGAATGTAGTTTGCTGGCAGGTTATCCCTGTTCTCCAGCATGTGAAGCTGCAGTTATTGGACACTGATTTGATTAGCACGTTTTACGCATTGAATGACTAATGGTTCTTTTACGTAGTGCCTTTACCTGAAATCAAACTTTAGTGTTGTAGGTAATTTATAAAAGGTTACCAAACTTCATTTTTACACTCACTGATGCCAAAAGCAAGAAGGGCATTTTTTTTTTGTGTAATTGTAGCAGTTTTTTCACGCCAAGACTAAGAATGTTAAGAGATTATTATTGTTCAATGTAACTGTATTACAAAGAGAGATCCTACACGTTTCTTCTTCATAACACCTAGCATCACTCTCGTTTCTTGCAAAATATTACTTTCTGATCATTCTCATTTATTGATCATTGAATCCCTACTGCAGAAGGAGGCTATTTGGCCCATCAAGCCTGCACCGACAACAATTGCATCCAGGTCCTATCCCCGTAACCCCACATATTTACCCTTCCAAACACCCTGACACTAAGGGATAATTTAGCCTGGCCAATCAACTTAACCCACACACACCTTTGGACTGTGGGAGAAAACCCACGCAGACATGGGGAGAATGTGCAAACTCCATATAGTGACCCAAGCCAGGAATTGAACCCGGGTCCCAGGCACTGTGAGGCAGCAGTGCTAACCACTGTGCTGCCCCACTATGGAAGGGCTGAGATCAAGTGGTAAATTAAAGAGGTCCAAATAAAGGCCATTTTAGCCTTACAATAATCACATGTGCCACAGCGTAAGACAATTCATGTTCAAATAACAAGTGGCTTTCTATAATACTTTTCTAATATGTTGATCAATGTAAGGAGATGACAGTCCATGTTGCATAGTTTGCAGCAGAGGACAGCTCTGATTTCTGAGGAGGGTTAAGCCTGAACGTTTATCCTTAGTGAAAGCTTTTTCAAAAAAAAAAATACATAAGGCAGTCAATTTCACTCTTAGCAGGAAACTGATGTGAATGCATTCTGTGCCCAGCTGCTGGGAAGGACAAATGCACAGATGTAAAATGAAGTATATATTCCTATGCTGCACAATATAACCTTGGTTTTGTAGCTGATCTTGAGTTTAGGAAGCTTGACGAATGGGAAATGTAAATTTTGCAATGAAAGCCCCGAATGCTTTCATGATTTTCTCGATTGTAGCACATTAATCTAGTGGGTGTGGCCTGCAATCTGAGTGTAGATCGGTATAATTTCTGATTCCACCACTTTCTAAAGCAATGGCAGGACACAACTTATGGAGTTTGTGACTAAGAAAAAGCAGAACTTTTCCAATATTCATTTTGGAACATGTTAAGCTACTGACCTGTATTAACTAAATACAGTGTTGGCTGAGCACAGCTCTTAATATTGCAGTGTAGAATCATGGTTAAAATCTAGAAGGAGACCATTCAGCCCATTAGCTCTGTGCCAACTCTCCACAAGAGCAGCTCAGTTGTCCCACTGCCCTGCCCTTTCTTTGGAGCTCCACTATCCGACAAGTATTTAATTCTCTTTTGAAACTCATGTTTGAATCTGTCTCCTTTGCACTCTCTGGCAGTCCAATCACTCACTGCGTAAAAACTTATTTCGTGACTGGTTCTTTTGCTACTCGCTGTCCTCTGGTTTTCAACCTCAACCAAATTAACTTGGTTCCTGAGCCGTAGAGTCAGAGCAAATCAAAGCAGGGGTGAGTTCTTTACGAAGGGGTGGATTTCACGTGGGGATGAGCAAGAAGAATGGGGTTGACGGGCTGCCTGAGACCTAACGAAGCAGAGAGTGGGATTTGTGTCTCTCTGGCAGAACCCTTAAGAGCATTGATGGGCAAAGGGATTTGGGTGTACAGGCACTCAGGTCACTGAAAGTGGCAATGCAGGTGGAAAAGGTAGTCAAGAAGGCATACGGCATGCTTGCCTTCATCGGCCGGAGCATTGAGTTTAAAAATCGGCAAGTCATGTTGCAGCTTTGTGGAACCTTAGTTAGGCCTCATGTGGAATATAGTGTTCAATTCTGGTCACCACACTATCAGAAGGATGTGGAGGCTTTGGAGAGGGTACAGAAAAGATTTACCAGAATGTTGCCTGGTATGGAGGGCATCAGCTATGAGGAGCGGTTGGAGAAACATGGTTTGTTCTCATTGGAACCACAAAGGTTGAGGGATGACCTGTTAGAAGTGTACAAGATTATGAGGGGCATGGACAGAGTGGATAGTCAGAAGCTTTTTCCCAGGGTGAAAGAGTCAATTATTAGGGGGCACAGGTTTAAGGGGCAAGGCTTAAAGGAGATGTATGAGGCAGATTTTTTACACAGAGGGTGGTGGGTGCCTGGAACTCGTTGCCGGGGAGATAGTGGAAGCAGATACAATAGTGACTTTTAAGGGGCATCTTGACAAATACATGAATAGGATGGGAATAGAGCGATATGGTCTCTGGAAGGGTAGAGGGTTTTAGTTAAGTCAGGTAACATGGTTGGTGCAGGTTTGGAGGGCCGAAGGGCCTGTTCCCGCACTGTAATTTTCTTTGTTCTTTGTCAGAGAAAATCCCACCTTCGAGAGCGACTAACCAACCTGATTAATTGGTAGCTCCAGCAATCCCACCAGTGCCGGAACGCTGTAATGTATGCTGCTGGTACTGCAAGCAGTTCCAGGATGAAGAGATCCTGGACTCGGGTAAATCAAGCCATTTTGGGCGGAGAGTGTTCAAGCACCTGAGGGAAAGATCTGGAGGGGTTGAGTTTGGTGGTAAGGTGGTGAGCCACAAAGTGGGAGGGAGTATCATCTGCTACAGGACAGGTGCGCCCCATGCGCATAGGAAAACCCCATAAGGATGTGTACATCTTTTTCCTTCCCTCTTTTTCACCCACTCCCACCTGCCTACCCATGCCAACTGCATGATGGCATGAGCAATGTAATATTTTGGTCAATTGGCTTGTTAACAAGCTTAATTGCCTGTTCGTGATTATTCTTCCTAAGTGGCTGGCATGCTGGGAGACCTTCATATGAACGTCAGGTTCATGGCCCCAAGATCACCATGCCAGATTTTGCGCATGTGCAAGCTATCAGCAAACGCAATTTGCAAATCTAAATTCACAGTCGATAGATTGTTTCTCTTTACGAATCACATAGGTAACCAATGTAGTAGGCTATAAAAGTGCAAAGGGTAAGGCTTCGTCAAGCACTATTGGAGGATATTGTAGGAAATCAGCGTGGGCAGGCTAAGTGTGTGGGCATCTACATGGCAGATGCAGTATAGTGTGGATAAATGTGAGGTTATCCACTTTGGTAGCAATGATAGGAAGACAGGTTATTGTTTGAATGTTTGTAACTTGAGAGAGGTGGATACTCAACGAGACCTCATCCATCAGTCGCTGAAAGTAAACACGCAGGTACAGCAGGCTGTAAGATAGGGAAATGATATATTGGCCTTCATCGTGAGATGATTTGAGTATAGGGATACAGAAATTTTGCTGCAGTTGTAAAGGGTGTTGATGAGGCCACACCTGGAGTACGTGTGCAGTTTGTGTCCTTATCTGAAGAGGGATGTCGTTGCTATAGAGGAAGTACAGCAAAGGTTTACCAGGCTGATTCCTGGGATGGCAGATCTGTCATGTGAGGAGAGACTAAATCAGTTAGGAGTACATTCCCTGGCGTTTAGAAGAGTGAGAGGGGAATCTCAGAAACTTATAAAATTCTAACGGGATTAGATTCAGAAAGAATGTTCTTAATGTTGAGGAAGTCCAGAACCAGGGGTCATAGTTTGAGGATATTGAGTAAACCTTTCAGGTCTAAGGTGGGGGGAAATTTCTTCACTCAAGAGGGTGGTGAATGTGTGCAAATCATTACCAGAAAATGTAGCTGAGGCCAAAATGTTGTATGACTTCAAGAAGAAATTAGATATAACTCTTGGGGCTAAAAGAGTCAAGGGATATGGAGGGAAGGGGGTACCAGGATATTGAGTTAGATGATCAACAGTGATCAAAATGAATGGTAGAGCAGGCTCGAAGGGCCAGATGGCTTACTCCTGCCTCTAGTTTCTATGTTTCTGTGATACAATCTTTGTTCACATCAAGGTTACATTTATCTATGAAATGAATGTTCCCACATGGCACTGAATTGGATCAGAATGACAACAGGCTAATTCCAGCACTGAGAATGCAGAATTGAATGTATTTCTTTTAAAAACAATTATACTTCCTCGAGGGCTGAGGTTGAAAGACTGGTGTGAGAAACTGTAAATGTTAGCTGCATTTACTGACTGAAAAATATGCAGTCTTGAACTGCTGACTGGCTAATGCATGGTGCAGTAGTCTCTTCCCTGCTGTGACCTGGCACTGTTTCAGACTCCTGACCTGGGTCTGCTCCAAGAACTTACTGTAATGCCACATTACTGCAAACATGACTGGATTCAACTGGATTCAACTTCGCTGGAAGTTATGAAGCATTCAAAACTTGTGTACTGGCAGTCAGAAGTAGTAAAACAGGTCTTTCATCAAACAGTTTATCTTTGCTGTGAAAGGCTGTGTATTTAAAGAACACTGATGCAACTGCTTAAACTGGTTTTTCCATAATTATCACTATTCTGAAGCTTCTTTTTATTTCTAATCATTTCTGTTCAGCCTTTCAGAATTCACATTTGTCAAAAACCTATTTGTATACTTGTGACTTTCACACTCAGTGAGTTGCTGCTTTAGCTGGCCACACGTGGCATCCCTCAAAGTTGTTGTCAATATTGAGAGCTGAAATTGTTGAGGTCAGATGTTTTCTGTTTGAAAATTGAGCTAATTACATTATGTAAATAAAAGTACAAATGAAGTGATATTCAGATGATGCTTGCCAGAGAGAGATAGCGCTCCAGGTGCAACATCCAAACCAAGTTAGAGGATTCTGCACCTCTTAGTTAAAGAGCAGCAATTATTTACTGCAACAAGATGCAGAGAAATGACAGGTTAGGGCAGTGATTGATTACAAAATATGTTTAGTATCAGTGGTTACAGAACAGAGTATAGTTAAAAGCAGGTTACAGAGCAGAGACTGATTGCAGGGCAGGTTACAGAGCAGGGACTGGTTACAGGGCAGGTTTCAGAGCAGAGACTGGTTACAGGGCAGGTTACAGAGCAGAGACTGGTTACAGAACAGATCGCAGAGCAGAGACTGGTTACAGAACAGGTCACAGAGCAGAGACAGATTACAGGGCAGAGACAGATTACAGGGCAGAGACTGGTTACAGGGCAGAGACTGGTTACAGAACAGGTCACAGAGCAGAGATAGGTTACAGGGCAGAAACTGGTTATAGAGGCGTAATTGATTACAGAGCCAGAGGCTGGTTACAGAACAGTATCCAGGTACAGAATGGCATGGCAAATTACCCTGAATGCACATTACCTACTCACCTTCATTCACTCTGAAGATTCAGAGCTTTGGCAATGGACATGGCACTTGTTTGTCATATGAAGGTGAGGCTGCATAACATTTACATGAAATCCTGTCACCGCTTAGTACCCACAACTAGTTTTTTGCTATTGCAATCAATCTTTCATGTAAGGCTTTCTCTCCTTTGTTGATGATAAACAATAAATGTCTTTAGAAAACCTTACTTTGAAATGTTACATCTATTACTGTACCTGTTTTATACAATTGATATGTTGAAGAATTAGACAGCTCAGAAGTAGGTCATTTGGCCCATTGTATCTATGCTGGTTCTTTTGCAATTAATTTCACTCCCCTGCTCTTTCCTCCAAAATTCTGTTGAATTATTAATTCAATTCCCTATGAAAATGAGAAAAAATCTGTTTCCACTGTACTTTCAGGCAGTGATTTCTGGTGCTTTGATACCAAATTTTTAAAAAACGGTCATGTTAATTGTGGGTGAGGTGTCACATGCAGGCACCACACATCAAACAATCAAGGGTAAGTGGTTCATGACTGTTCCATGTTCTTTGATTATTTGTGAGGCTCCATCACTGTATGGTTTCTCATCAAATTTACCCTGTAGTACCCAATTAAAAGGCAGGAAACCCTTCATGTTGTGCTCATTCACTTCGAACACAAGTGATGGACGTTTAGGATAATTAACAGAATGAAGAATAGCAATGGAAGAGAGACACAATCGACAAGCTGGGATACTTTCAGAGACCAATCAGACTCAGTTGAGCCACGCCTGTCGGTCGTACAGAACACGTCTCCTGATCGAAAACCATTTATTTGGACTACAAACATCAGGCAATAATATCAATTAAGCAGCACAAATAACTTAGCTAAAATGGGAATGCAGGGCAAAAAAAATTAAACAACTTGAAATGAAGAGGAGTGACCAGTTTTAGCTTGCAGATCTGACCGTATATCCTGTTATTTATTGATTGAATGTTACTGTGTTTTTGAGAGCTGCAAAGGGATTTAGGGACTCACAGGATTAAATATAAGGTCAGTATTGAGCCAACGTTATGTACTCAGCCTGTACAAATAGATTGATCATAGTTTACAGGGAATGTCTAGATTTCCAGGAATTTGTGGGTTACAGCACAGATACTAAAGTTAATGATTTCTGTGTTACTTTACTTTTATCTGGTTTGTGAACTTGAGGAATGAGAGATAATCAGCAGAGTCATAACCTACAGAGGCTTTACTCATGCGTAATTACATTGAAAGGCCTATAATAACTCTAAAAATTCCATCCTTTGTATACAGTCATTTTCCCTCATTAGGTTTAGTTTAAATATACAGGATTATGATAGCAAATTAATGCCAATGATATTTACTGTTGATATTGTAGTTAAGTTAAGAGCCTTATAGCCATATTGGAGCCACAATGCCTACTATTTCTTACATCAGTGAAGCTAGTGCATTGCAACGGGTGCAAGATAAATTTAAATTTGTTTATTAGTGTCATAAGTAGGCTTTCATGAACACTGCAATGGAGTTACTGTGAAAGTCCCCTAGTCGCCACACTCTGGTGCCTGTTCGGGTACACTGAGGGAGAATTTAGCATGGCCAGTGCACCCAACCAGCGTGTCATTCTGATTGTGGGAGAAAATCAGACCACCCAGAGGAAATCCACAGAAACAGGGGAGAAAATGCAGACTCCACACAGAGGGTGACATAAGAACATAAGAAATAGGAGCAGGAGTAGGCCAACTAGCCCTTCGAGCCTGCCCCGCCATTCAATAAGATCATGGCTGATCTGTCGTGGCTCAGTTCCACATTCCCACCCTCTCCCCATAACCCTTAATCCCCTCTCTCATCAAAAACCCATCAACCCGCGTCTTAAAAATATTTAGCAAGGCAGCCTCCACCACTTCAACGGGCAGAGAATTCCAGAGATTCACCACCCTTTGAGTGAAGAAGTTCCTCCTCAACTCCGTTCTAAACCGCCTCCCCTTTATCTTGAGGCTGTGCCCCCTAGTCCTACTATCCTTTCTGAGCGGGAAGAGTCTCTCCACCTCTATCCTATCCATCCCATTCATCATCTTATACGTCTCAATGAGATCTCCCCTCATTCTTCTAAACTCTAACGAGTACAAGCCTAATCTATTCAGCCTCTCCTCATAGCTCAACCCCCTCAACTCCGGAATCAGCCTAGTAAACCTCCTCTGCACTCCCTCCAAGGCTAAAATATCCTTGCGCAGGACCCGAGCCAGGAATTGAACTTAGGTCCCTGGCACTGAGGCAACTGTGCTATAGGTAGGAAACAGTTTGCTTTTATGGAGAGATGTCCCAATGTGCTTAAAGATAGGAATTTTTATGTTTGTAAATCATTTATTTTCTTCCTTGGCTCCTGAGTTTGCCACACTTTTCCTATTTGAAAACTCCCATTCCACCATTGCACCCCAAAGCACAAGAATGTCTCTTGTATCTGCTACTGTTTGGATGAAATGTAAACTCTGTAATGGAGGACTTAAGCTAAATATGGACTGCACTATGGAGGAGGAGTAATTGGAGTGCTGTATGATGCATTGATTCCATTTTTGCCATGCTGCTAAAACTGGATAGTTTCTTTCCTGGACATATTTAGCTGATTTCATAGTGGCTGCAATGAGATTTTCAGCATCTGAGAGAGTTTTGCAGACACTATGGAGCATTAGATGATGGCTAAATAAGCACTGGGGTATATTGCATTTCAGTATATTTTAGTAAGATTTCACAACAATTAATTGTGCTTTTTTTTTGGTTTTGACATACGCTCAAGAGAACAAACAAGCACAAATAGAGAAAAAGTCAGATTCCACTGGAAGAAATACTGGTCTAAAAACTGTAAATGTCAAACGTAGCACAACATATAGATAAGTAACAAAGATCTCCAGCACCAGTGGTGTATGCTTGCTTGAAAATGAGATATGGCCACTGAATAAGGCCACCGAGGGAAGCACAGTGGTTCGCACTGTTGCCTCACAGTTCAATTCCAGCCTTGGGTGATTGTCTGTGTGGCATTTGCACGTTTTCCTTGTATCTGCATGGATATTCTCCGGGTGCTTCAGTTTCCTCCCACAGTCCAAAGATGTGCGGGTTAGGTTGATTGGTCATGCTAAATTGCCCCTTAGTGTCAGAGGGATTAGCAGGGTGAATACGTGGGGGATAGGGCATGGGTGGGATTGTTGTTGGTGCAGGTTTGATGGGATGAATGGCCTCCTTCTGCACTGTAGGGTTTCTATGAATAAGTTGTTTCAGCCATTCCTTGGGTGGTACTGTATATGCAGGAGAAACAGGTTCTTTCTACAACTTCTAGTAAACAGAGACTGACTGCGGCACAATATGTGGTTAAATGAAAGTTTGCATGTAGATTACAAGTGGAACAACAGGGTTACACTTCTGCATATTTTTAAGAGTACTAATTTAATAGATTGAAGTTGTACATGTATCTGGTATTTACTGGCAAGAAATTTGTTGTTTCAAATCTGTTAATAATTAAAAATACACTAAGGTTTGGATGGAAATTACTATCATTATCTTATTATTTGTCTTCTAATTTATCGTAGACGAAAATAAGGGGCAGAATTCTCCCATGCTCCTGTCGACAGGTTCAATGGCAGTTGGGGAGAGAGAACTTAGCAGGAGGCCCAAATATTTGCTTTATGCTGGTGTGGATTTCCCATAGGATCTTCTGCTGGTCTTGCCCAATAGTGGATTGGGAAGCCTGTTGGTGGCCAGCGTGAAACTGATTTACATCCTGCTAATGGATGCATTCTGAAGCTCCCCCCCTCTCCTCCACCCACCCCTCCAATGCCCGGAAAACATACTGGTCCAGAACACACAGAATCATAGAATTCCTACAGTGCAAAAACAGGCCATTTGGCCCATTGAGCCTGCACCAACAAAAATCCTACCCAGGCCCTGTCCCTGTAACCCCATGTGTTCATGCCCCGACACTGAGGGGCAATTTAGCATGGCCAGTTAACCTAACCCACACATCTTTGGACTGTGGGAGGAAACCGGAGCACCTGGAGGAAATCCACACAGAAAAGGGGAAAATGTGCAGACTCCTCGCAGGCAATGACCCAAATCCGGAACTGAACCCAGATCCCTGGCACTGTGAGGCAGAGTGCTAACTGCTGTGCTACCGTACTGTCCACATAACGTCACCCCCACCCCAACCTGCCCAGAATCCTGGCCTTCTCCTCACAATCCTGACCCTGCCCAGCCTCCATGACTACCTTCTCTCCCTCTGTCATAAGTGCAGCGGGAACCCCACCCACACAGA
Source organism: Carcharhinus amblyrhynchos (assembly GCF_965287045.1). Taxonomy (NCBI): domain Eukaryota; kingdom Metazoa; phylum Chordata; class Chondrichthyes; order Carcharhiniformes; family Carcharhinidae; genus Carcharhinus; species Carcharhinus amblyrhynchos. Next base: position 22,102,081 of record NC_137328.1, on the reverse strand, counting down.
TCTCACCCCACAGGCTCTGCCCCGTTGGTGCTGCCTGATGCCCGGTGGGCAGGGCCAAGGTGCCTCCGGGCATTGCCACTTTTCCCCTTGGGCAGTGCCAGGGGGCCAGGTTGGCACTGCTAGGCTGGCAATGCCCACGGGCATTCTTTACCTGCTGGGGGCCTCCATGGCACCGCCTTTATTCCAGCAGGATCGGGATGCCAGCTTTACATTCATGGGAAGCTGTGATAAATCTCGCTGGAGTGAAACACTCCTGATTGGGGCTGGGGGAGAGAGGGGTTGGGGGGGGACATGGGGAGGGGGAGCAGTCAGTGGGTCCCCAGGCTTCAGTCTTGGGTGCAATCCAACAGCCAGAGGGCACACGGAGGCCATGGCACCCAGCGGAGAGCCCACTAAATGGCCTCCACTTATGACTAGCGCAGTGGGCTGGAAGTATCGCCCCCTCTGTCTTATTCCAGCAATTTGTGGAGCCACTTGCTGTAATGTGTATTTTTAAAACTACTCCAAAGCCTTCTGCTTAATCTAATTCTAAAAGTCCAATACTTAGTGACAGGCTAAACTAAAGACAAAAAACTTGCATTTTGTTTGTCTGGTGAATTTTTTCCATTGATTTAGCGTTTATATTTTTCCAGGCTGAATTTAAAATCTTTTCAAACGCACTTAAAATAAAGGGTTGATATTTTGAAAGTCAAAGGATTTGCAAAACCTCCAACATCCCATGGGAGGTAAAGAAAATTGCTGATAAACATTCATCCCACAGTGATCTTTTTACCAAAAATGTGTGGTGTGTTGGGAATGGAATATTTTCTGTCTTCATGCGCATTCTGCATTGGGTTTAAAATACTTCTGCTGTCCTCAGGATAATTACAGTAACATGGTTTAACCTTTCATGCCAGTTTCAGAAAACCCCTCCTTGATCAGTGGTGCCACTGCTTAGCACTGCTGCCTCACAGTGCCAGGGATCCAGTTCAATTCCAGCCTTGGGTCACAGTCTGTGTAGAGTTTGCACATTCTCCCCATTTCTGCATGGGTTTCCTCCAGGTGCTCCAGTTTCCTCCCACAGTCCCAGGATGGGCAGGGTAGGTGGATTGGCCATGCTAAATTGCCCCTTTGCGTTCCAAAATATACAGCTTAGGGGGATTAGCAGGGTCAATACATGGGGTTGCAGGAATAGGGCCTGGGTAAGAATCGGTATAGACTCAATGGGTCAGATGATCTCCTTCTGCACTGTAGAGTGATTCCATGATAGATGTGGGGCATGCTTTATTCTCAACATTATGAACTTTGCCCACATGAACTGTATAACTTTAGGTGTAAATGTGGACAGTGCAAGGAGCATATTAAGTTGGGGAATGGAAACTTTAAAAGAAAAGAGGACAATCAAAGTACATAATCAGAATAGGAAGTCAAAAATACTAGGTAGCCTTAGGAAAAGCTCAGAAGTGATTGCAGCCCGTAAGTCACATTTACCACAGCTATTGGGAATTGCTTGGGGTGGGAGGGGGTGCAAGTTAATAAGAGAAAGATAAAGGGAAAGGGAAACCATAATGTGAGTATGCAGACCAATGGTGGAACAGCTCTGCAGTTGTTCAATACTTCTGGAGCCAGTGCTTTCTGAGGTGTATGTAAAGGGAGCTATGCTCCATGGTATTTGTGGCACCATCCCACAGGATGCATTGAAGTACCAAGGGGGTGCAAGTTTGAGCTGGAAGTTGCTATCACTTGCTTTTCTCTGCCTAATGCTGCTTGTTAATGGCAAGAATGCCCTCAGGTGCAACCTGCCAATCTCACATCTGGAGTTCCTGTTCCTCTCCTAAACATCTCAGATGGGAGATTTTCCCATTGGAAACCCCCTGGTGCCAGTTACGGTGCTGGTGACAAAATTAAAATTGAACAGTTGACGCAAAAGCTCCAGAGAATCAGGACTGTTCAGCAGAAAAAAACACACACACAAAAAAAAATGACAGAATTGTGGCTGGCGTCTGAACAACACTGACATTGATTAACAATTTCATAAGCATCACATGGAACAATGCCCTACAAATCTGAACGTCAGGAAATTGTGAGCAGGATGCCCCTGTTTCACTTAAGTAAACAGCCCATTTGTTTGAAGTGAGCAGTTCTTATGTTGCTAATCCCCATGGTCCTGACACTACACTGCAGTACAAGGTGGGCAGAATTTCATTGGGACGGACTGCTGGCTTATTTTACACTGCAGTGGACAATCAGCAGTTGGCTATGTACTTAGAGATGACGCTTTGTGGAAGTTTACAGCTGAACTGGTAGTGGTGGGATCGTTTCATGCCAAGTTCAGATTGTGGGTTTTAAACATGGATTGAATGAAAAAGTTTGTTGAAAGGATTTCAACTGAGTAAAATCATTTTGTAACCTAATTTTGGAGCCATTCTGAGCAGCTGAAGGATTCCACCGTAAATCTTTTGCCAACCCATGTCAACCTTTTGCACTTTTATTCTGGGACAGTAAAAAACCTAGAGGAAATAGTTTGTTTTTTAATTGTTTGGTTTGCAGAGGGAACTGGCCAGTGACTGATGGTGAGACTTGCCAATGAGTTCCAGAAAGGGCCTAACGCACATCATGACCATATTTGAACCATGTATTCTCAAATGTTTTTTTTAACTAAAATCTGAATTTTTAAAAGTGCAGCCTTGCTGACATTGTATGCAGGATTCACAAACTGTTACGGACAGAAGCGGAATTAATGTAAACAGCTCTGCTTTCTTTCACCAAATATCATAACAAAAAAATGTTTAGATTTTGATTTCCCTCTTTATGAGTGATGTTGTATTTCCCAAAGCCACAGTTTTGGTGTGATCCAATTTCGATTATTTATCCCACAGTAAACTCAAGATATGATAAATTAGTGGGGTAATTTGTTTGCACACACAGGAGGAGATGTCCCCATTTAGCCCCTGATGCATTCGTACAATAAAAGAGGGGTAGATTAAAAAAAGATTTCCAGAGCAGAGACTTAGGGTCCTTCCCACTTGTGGAATCATCTGGTTACATTGAAGACCACCCTCCCCGTGGCGGGGCAGGTGAACCATACAAAATGCCAGAGACATCGAAGGGACCAGAAGATCCCACTGGCTGCCTGTGGCAAGCCTCCACCCCTATTGCTGGAAAACACACCTTTGTTGGGTGTGGGGGGGTGTTATGCATGGAAAATCCCAACCTTATTGTTTCACGTGAGTCCAGAATGAAAGTCCAATAGTGTATTATTTCATAAAGGCTGCCAGGTTGAAAACAGATGCTGGATAATTCACTTTTCTAGTAGAGATGACTTCTAGGAGGGGAGAGGTACATAGAGATGAATGAGTCTCATAAGCGATGATACAGAAGCTCCACTAGAAGCAAAATCCACTGGCCACAGCTTTGCCTATTAATATGTCTTTGTGACGTTAAGCTGCCATCAGCACTGCTAAGAATACTACCAATCTTTGTGTCATTAGCAAACTTCATTTTGTGGCCACATGTTTCATCATCAAACTTGTTAATGAACACAGGGAGCAGTGAGGGTGAAATAATCCCTATGGTATTCCACTGGTCACATATTGCCAATAAAACTACCTGCCTGTTATTTCTACAGCATGTTTTCTGTTCAGACAGTTTTTAACCAGGTCAGTAATTTTTCCTTAATTTCATGAGCTTCAACTTTAGCTAACCTGTAAGGGGCTTTTTGAATACTTCAGGAATTTCATATAAATAGCATCCATTTCAAAGTCCCTAATGTTAATTACCTCTTCAAAACATTCAGTCTGGTTCGCCAGGCGTAACCCCCAATTAAGTATCTGTGAAACTACTTGCAGAGCCAGTTAAAAGACAGTGGGGCAGTTCTGGATCCTCCACAATGCTAACCCCCAGCCAAAGAGGCTGACAATGTTTGTGCTGGCTCTCTTGGAGCAACCCAGGCTGTAGACCTTGTAGGAGAGATAACAAGTTGAAGGTGTTAATGAGTACTCGTAGAGCTCTGCTGTTGCATCAGCATAACCAACCTGTTAGATGACAGTGGTTGACAAGCCACATCATGCATTGGGCAGGAGTTTCCCCCTAGCCCCTCACCCAGGAGGAGGATAAAACTAATCAATGATTCTGCTCTTCTTGGCTTCCACCCGATGACCCGCTGTGATGGTACCTGCACAATGTCCAACACTGCCTCCTCCATGGCTGTGAATTGGTGCACTCTGCTGCCCATCTGTGCCATCTCCCTGGGTGTTGTGAGATCTCGTTCAGGATGACGGCAGAATGATGCATGAGCAGACTACCTTCCCGCAGCCGTCATAGCATGATATTGACATGAGTTGTTGCGCTCCCCATGTCGCTGCTTCCGAGTTACTGTACACATGTGAAGTTGGTTGATATCTCAGTGATGTGTTGGAGCACTCTGACAATATTAGGGAGCAGTGTGGGCACTCAGTCTACTGAGCTGATATATGTGTTGCTGTGTACAGAGTTAAAGGCATGCACCTGCGTGCGTATGCCACTCACCTCCCCAGATCTTATGAGGTCGCTAAAGCACTTGTGTCACTGGACCGATGGCCTCCTTATTGTGCCTCAGCTGCTGACATCCTCTGCCATCCCCAGTTGTGCCCTTTTGGTCTTGAGTGGATTTTCTTTTTGGCCAAAGGCCAGGAATAAAATCTCTCTCCTCTCAGCCACAGCTTTGGCGAAGACCTGTAGAGAGACATCTGGAGGCTGTGTATACCTACCTGCCTCTTGCAATACAATCCTATTCCTCTCTGTGGACAGTCACATTCATAGTGGGCAGCAGACTCAGTCATAGCTGTCGCTCACCTTTTCAAAGAACTCGCAATGAACGTGCCCTGCTTCTTTTCCATATCCAGGTGAATTCGGCTGTTTGCAATTGAAAATTCCAGGTGGGAACCTCAACTGATCTGGCAGCTGGGATTCTGATCCAGAATTGAAAATCCTGGCCTTGGAGTCAATATATACAAATCCTTATATGCAACAGGGCGAATTGTTAAGGTTGTTAGCATATCATAATAACTGCTTGGGTTCATAAATTGAGGAATATAATTTCAAAGCAAAGAGAAGTCATGCTAAAACGTTATAAGTCACTAGTTAGGCCTGAGGTGCTGCATGTGGACAATTGTAAGCACCATACTTTTGTAAATATGTATAGGCTGCAGAGGAGATTCACCAGGTGCTACAAGGGACAAGGTGCTTCAGTTATGAGGTGAAATTAGAAAAGTAATGAGCATTCTTGGAATAGAGAGGTTAAGAGGAAACGAATAGAAGTTTTCAAAGTGATGATTGGTCTCGGTAGAATAGAAAGAAAAGGTCTATCCTTTGGTGAATAGATTGAATCATAGAATCTACGGTGCAGAAGGAGGCCATTTGGCCCACTGAGCCTGCATTGACAACAATCCCACCCAGATCCTTTCCCCACGTAACCCCATGTATTTGCCCTGCTAGACTCCCGGTGTTAAGGGGCAATTTAGCAGAGCCAATCCACCTAACCATCACATCTTTGAAGTGTGGGAGGAAACTGGAGTACCCGGAGGAAACCCACACAGGCACGGGGAGGACATGCAGGCTCCACACAGATAGTCACCCGAGGTTGGAATTGAACCTGAGTCCCTGGCGCTGTAACGCAGCAGTGCCAACCACTGTGCAACCATGCCACCCGGAGCTCATACATTTAAAATCATTGTCAAAATATCATTTACATTCAGAAAATAATCAGGATCTGGAACACTCTATATGAAATGATGGTGGCAGCTGATTCCATAATTAATTTTAAAAAGGAGTTGGACAATTGCCTGAGGCTGAGAAACTGGCAACATTAGGGACAAAAAAGTGGGAATGTGGGACTCGACACAACTGTTCTTTCAATGAGCATGATGGACCAAAGGATTTTTGTTCTCTAAGTTTCTACAATGTTATCTTTTGTAAGTTGGTTTCATTTGCGAAGGAGTTAAACCAACATTTCAGAAGCGATTAATCTCTTGTCAATTCTGTAGAGAACTTGAAATGTTAACTCTGTTTCTGTCTCAGCCAGACTGCTGAGTTTATCTGTCATTTTTTTGTTTTTATTTCTGATTTCCAGTATCTGCAGCATTTCATGTTTAAGTTCTTGCCGTGTTGTTTTACTCAGGATGCCTACATTTAGAACATTTGCAGTCTGCTTTAATGTGGGGACTTCTGTTCAGTGACAAAGTTGACTTTTCTGTTGAATAGTGAAACGACTGTTCCTTCAGGGCTCCAACCGTCCCCAACCGTACGACTCCAAAGAGAGATGAAACTTCCCTCTGGTGATGCAAGGAGTGTATTAATTCTGATATATGTGGAGTATGCAGCAGATAACTAACAAATGCTGAACTATATTCAATTCCTGGGAGCAAGCTTCTTAACTCAAAAATGACTTCATCACCTTTTGAGGTTTTCAGAATATTTTCTTCATTGGGAAAAATTACTTGATCCATTGATTCTATTCTATTTAATTTCAATCAGATCACAAATGTAGCCAACAACATTTAAAGCTCATAATTAATTTTAATGAGATGAACTGATCCCCAAATCTCATAAATATAAAATCCCCACTCTTCATAAGTCCCCCTCCAGCCTAAACCCTGGAGTCCACATGCCGCAACACCACAGTTGGTACAGTATACCCATATCTCTGGAGTTGTATTGCAGTCTCTCTTCTGTTGGGTGGCCCAATGGAAAAATGATATGCTTCCTTGCTTAGTTGGCTGGTAAACCTGATGCTCAGGCTCAGAATCTGTAACTTACATAAACCTTGGACCTTAGTGGTAGAAAGAGTGCTATTTGTGATGTTTCCTTCAGCATTAACTCAGATGCTGAAAGCAATGTTGAGAACTTTCGTTCCTTATTTGCTTAGTTCATTTTCTTTCCCATAGTTTGCTATTGTTCCTCATTTAAGTCGCGCACATTGCAGTCATGAGGGTGGGCAGCCATATGCTGTCAGGGAGCTGTATCCACTGTCTGCCAGAAAGTCAGTGAACTGAGGGATGTATATGATCTTTTATGATCTTTTTTCACCCCATCATACAACTTTATTAACGGTTCCCACCAGTAGCCTAGCCGCAATAAGGAACTTTACCATTCGGGAAAAGCAAAAGTCCCCTTGTGTGAGTCATTTCTTTAAAGAGCCCTATAAAGTACCGAGTAAAGCTAACCTAATCCGTAGGTTTGCTACCACTTGTGCACAGATAGCTCAGAAAGAAAACTTGACAATTAACGCTTATTAGCATGAAGTACAAATGTCTGCATTGGACATTGTGTCTGATTGTCAGTCCTGGGAATGTGAAACAAGGGCTACTGTGTACAGACAAGCATGCTTTGTATATGGTCATTTGCCTTTCCACTTTTCTTTTGATAGATGAGTGCAACTAAAAAACAGCGAGCCAATTATGTGTGGCTAAAGGCATCAAAATGCATTCTGCGTAATGTTTGAATAGGTTCTGTTTGGGGTGGGATCATCGGTGTTCTGGTGAGGTTTTTCACAGAAAGGAAGATTCAGCTCAAACCTTCCACCCTCCCACCCGCCACCACCTCCCCGTCCTCCACACCCAGCCAAAACATGTATGGAATTAGATAAAGAAGGAATATAGAATCTTCAGAACCTTAATTATTTGATTTTGCAATAGCTTTTAAATAAGTCACTGCTAGTTTCTCCATTCCTCTAGTGAAAGTTAAACAAGTCCTGGGCATGTTTGGTGGCTGCATTGGGGAACATCAAACAGCAATTTTAAACTGTTTGTTACATTTGAAAGTCACCAATTTCAATTTGTAAAAAAGTACATGGCAAACCTTGGGCTTTTGTATCGGTGAAGGACGGACAATTTTAAGAGGATCACGTGTCCACAAATGACCTGACTTCTGTCCACAGTGACCTGACTTTTGTTTGGATGCAAACAAAAGATTTATTTGCTAAACACTTTTTAAAACAACAACGCACATTCCCAGAATTTGAGGAACAAGCATGTGGATTTAAAGGATAGCAACAGGGACAAGTCCTTCCTTTAACCTGTTATTCTGTACTTCCTGTCAGAGTAATCAAAACAGTAATTACTTAGGGGGCAACAAAATATACCAGGACGCTTCTTAAAGCGGAGCATAACACTGAACAGGAGTTATTTACAGGGAAAGTTGTAGAGTTTGTGTTAGGACAGAAGGTTCGAGTTAGACTGCAGATGGTCAGTAATAGTGTAGGAGGTTCCAGTAGAACAGCGTGAAGGAATTTCTAAGTGAGGAATCACTGAAATTCATGTTTATCAATCAAATTCCTAGCATTTTAGTGGTTGCTGAATCAGTAACACTATTTCCCCCCCGCCCCACCCCACTCCCCGCCCAGCATTGGAAACGACCATCCATAAAATCAACTGCTCTAGACAAATACGTGCTGTACTGATAGTATGAGTGTGATATACGAGCATCTGTAAAATCAATTTTTAGCAGGAAAAGAGACAAAGACTGTAGAGATTTTATGGCGTTCTGGATATTATGTGCACATATGCTTTGTATTGGGCCACACTTCAGTTTCTGTATTAAGGTCACTACTCTCTACTGCTAAAGCCCAAAACACGAAGGTCATCAAAAACTGACTGAACTCATTTGCCAAGGCATTGTTCAGTAATTGTAAACTAATAACCATTTCTGTCTGGAGAATTTCCAAATATTTTTATTACTCCATTGATAAATTAGTAAACAGGGCTGAGAACTGAGACTACCAATTGACTCCTGAAAAACTGCACTCCAGGGAAAACATTATTTGATTGATACCTCTTGTTCTCTGATCTCTTCTGTCAATTTCACATTTCACAATGTTCATTTATACATGATAAAGAAGTTTCAAGTACTTGCAGTTTGTGCTATTAATATTTTAAAGTGTCTTGATGATTTGACATTTTAGTGTGTCATCATAAAAGCCATTTATATGACTAATTCTTAAAGAAGTTTTTTTAACACATCCTATTGTTGCTATAGAGTTCATTGGTTCCATACAAAGTACGTAGTGGGCAAACAGGAATGGGAGTGCCATAGCTTGGCACTGAGTGTATATGGGGCCATAGGTGTGGGTGGAGGGGCAGAGCTTGCATGGAGAGCATATGGAGTTATGGAGGAATGGGTGGAGGATATGAAGTAGCATGATTGGGGCAAGGGCATTGTTTGGGGTGAGAACTTAATGTTTTTATTATGATTGGGACAAAGTGCCAAAGTGGCAAGCTTGGATTTTTGAATAGCTTGCCTCGGCAGCTGGCAGTTCCTGTGGTTGCCTCTGAACTCTTTCAGGGGGCAGTAAGCCCAATTCCAGCGTGCACACAGCCCCAGAACAATGATCCCAACTTTATAGGCTATTTGTCCTGAGGTGGGTATGCAGAGGTGAGAAATTTCCTAATTCATGTTACCTCCCCCCCCCCCATGCCCCTTGTTAATTTTCTCGATTTTCATCAACATTAAAAATAAAAATGTACTTTTATTGAAGTTGCCTGGATATTTTGGAGGTCTGATTCTGTCCCCTGTTCTGCATTTATATTAAAACCAGAAAAATGCAAAGAAAATGTCAGTAGTTAAAATAGAACCAAGAACTGAATTTGCAAAAGCAGTGGATGAATTTTGACTCGCTAGTCCTGGAAGCTTGGCCTTGTGGTGATGGGGGTGGGCAAATGCTAAGCTGGGCTGGTTAGAAGGCTAGTCTCAATTCTCTGGAACTTTGTTCCAGCTAGTTCTAAAGCTATAAGGGTCTCCATCACTTACCCCTTCTCCCCTTCTTACCAATCCAAATGGCCCCTCATACTCTCCATGTTAATTCAAAGCCAATTTATGACCCCCCCCCCGCCCCCGCATACACCTCAGTGATCCTTCTACCCTGCATGCCAACTCAATGCCAACTCACCCAGTATCAACCAAGGACAGATCTCAGGATCAATGCAGAGATGAGAAACCAAAGTTCTAATAAAGCTCTCAATTTGACTCACTTCATAATATGAAAACTCCCATTCCAGAAACCCATTCAATGGTTTTAAATCTGAAGTGATTAGCCTTTCATAAAAACAATCTTCTTTCAGACCCATATCAAAGACACCTAATCCTTCAATAGCCTTTTGAAACTGTCAATCAAACTGTGAACTCACTATCCCCTATTGAGATAATTGTAGTTTTTGAAACTCAGCCAAGCATCCATTGTGACATCATACGATCCCTTGTGGCAATGTCAGTAAAGAACACAAGTGAAACTACACAAATATGTGCTACCATTTTTTCATAAGCTGCAGCAGATGGCCAAGCAATCAAAGCAGTCTTTTTTAACCTTCAGTTACAGCTGTGTGTTCTTTTTAAAAAAAAACTTAAAGAGTAGAGAATTCCATAAAACCTTCAATTCATAGCAATTGTACAGACTTTATCCACCCTTCATATCTAGTCCATCAATTTCTGACCCCCCCCTCCTCTGCCACTCCTATGAGGGTTAAGGCCTTTGTACCAGGCAAAGTGGGGTCTGTTTGAACTTAGCACTGAATTCAATTAATTGTGCTGAGTCCCAGTTTGCCCTCTGTGAGAATCATAACCCCGCTCCCTTTCCCCTGCCAGCAAACATTGAATCTGTCAGGAATGGGATGCGACATCGTCTCAGAAGCTAATTCATACGTACCTTGAGAAGTTTGGGTACGAACTTGAAATCTGGAAGAAAATTTGTCAATCTGTTTTGTGCTCAGCTGCTTCAAAATATATTTTATTTTGGATGCACAGCTGCACTTTGAGGAATGGAGACAGTGCAATATGGTTGCTGAAGTGGCCAAATATTTGCTTGAAAGATGTTCCCTTTTGAACAATGAGTGGTCATACATTTGTGGTCTGATATTGGTCTGGAGCCAATGTGCATGTATATAGTGCCAAAATTAGTGACGTTACATGTGCATCCACTACAAGTCTCTTTTCAGCCATCTGTTCCTTTCTGTGGTATACACAGAACAGTTCTCTTGCATAGCACGTTTGAACTTTCTTTAACTGGCTGTTATTCGACACATCAGGGAATGTTAACTCTGCGACTGAATAGATCTGTAATTAACAAAAGCGGATGTATGTTGGGAGGAGTGTCAAACCTGAGCAGTGTACAAAACACAAGTTGTTTTTTCCCCCTAGAAAGTGTCAAGGGAAATTAACACTGTGTATTAGTAAAATAAGGAAGGTATTATTCTTCACAAGAATGTAATGAAATGTACAGTAATGGCAACATCCGTTCTGTTAATTTGAGATTAAAGCTCTGTTGAATTAGATGAACACCCAGCCATTTAGCCAAAAGGCTTTGTTTGTTATTTATTTATTCATTTGTGTATTTTACAAATGAATGGGAGACATAAGCTGTAAATTGTATTTGTATGCAGATTTTAAAAATATACAGTGTGGTGTTTAAATCAGAGATTGCTTTCAGTACAATTTAACCTTTTAGCGGACTGAATATTTTAAACATGTTATTTATATTTAGCGTCCCAGACAAAAATAGAGAAGTGGTCATTTCAATTTTAATTAAATGGACTGGAGGTATTTTAAGTCTCAGAAATGGATGGTTCTGTATCATGTAATATCCCTTCTGAACAGCACTTCCTTTCCTGATATGTAATAATAATAGATGTACCTACACGAGATATGCTGCAATGGTTCAAGAAAGCAACTCACCTACATCTTCTCAGGGTCAATTACGGATGGTCAACAAATGCTGGTTAGCAACACTCATATCCCATGAATAAATACGAATAGGTTAAGTATCTGAATCCCAGCCCTTCAACCTGTCCATCTTTGATTTTTAATAGAATGGGAATGGGGGAGTGATAGGGTGAGAAAACAACCATTCCAGGACATGATGTGATAATTAAAATATTATAATGAGGCTACGTACCTCCTAATTAACCATCAATTTAAATCTACCCTTGGTCATGTGGGTCCTCAGGACCTCATGAATCCATTGACTCGAGGGAAGCGAAGACGGTTAGATCCAGGAGTTGAGCATCTATCCTAGTTTACCTGCTTCACCAAATCTGATGATTATGCATGCTTCCCACCCCTCCTTCTCCAACTCATCTCACCCTTTAATCCTTCAGATCTCCCCGGCCCTTTTGAGTTCCTTTTGACCTACCCAGACAAGGCCTACGATCTTCTCTCCAGCCATTGACATCTGCTCCAGGCTTTGCTTGTGCCTCCAGACACCACCCTAGCCCCACTGACCCTCCAATCTTTCTGTTCCCTGCCTCCTCCCTATCTGCCCCCCCACTGCGACAGCCCGGCATCTAGCCAACTTCGAAAATGGACATAAAAAGAACACGTTAATCAGTCTTGCTATTAAATTTAGCAAAGCCTTCAGGAAATGCATTCTTCCAGATTTTCCAACCTCAAACAATTCTCCCCCAACTACAGCCCTCCACCCTCTGATTAAAATATCCAACCCTCTGATTATGATTCATTCCATGTACCGTTTCACAAAAGTATTTCATGGGATGTAAACATTTCTGGCTAGGCCAGCATGTTTATTGCCCATCCCTAATTGCCCTTGAGAACATGGTGGTGAGGCATTTTCTTGATCTGCTGCAGTCCATCTGATGTAGGTACAGAGTTCCAGGAATTTGACTAAATCATTAATACATTTCTACCTTAAAAACTTGTACTGAATCTTCAGGAGCCTCACTGAAGAAAGCCTCAAGAACACTGTCGACCATTACCCTTTACTTCCAGCTGCTAAGCCAATTTTGAACCCAATTTGCCACTTGTCCTCCGATTCCATGGACTCTTACCTTTCTGATCAGTTTGACATGTGGGACTTTGCCAAAAGTCTTGCAAATCTATGTACATCAAACCATGATACTCAACAGCCTGCTTTATCATCTTCTCAAAAAGTAAATTTGTATTAGTCAGAGACAAACTTTTCATAACAAACCAATGCTAACTGTCCTTACCTAATCTGTGCCTTTCTAAATAATGATTTTTGGTCTCCTTTAGAATTTGTTTAAATAATTTGCCTATCACTGAGGCTAGACCATTAGGTCTATAATCATTCACTGTGTCATTTTAAATAATATTCAGTAAGATCATCTTCCAATCTTCCAGCACTGCATTGTAGGGAGGATTAGAAGTTGATGTTCGGATTCCTTCCCTTGTTTTACTGAGCAACCTGCAATACTTTTCATCTAAGCCTTGAGATTTATCTGCTTTCAAACATGCTAAACCTCAATATATATACTGTCTATATTCCTATCACCAATCATTTACACTCCTCCTCCTTACCTACAATGAGTGCATTGTCTCCACTCATCCCCTCTTTTGAGAAGACAGACTCAAAGTGTTCATTAGTAACCAGGTCCACATCTTATGCCTCCACAAGAGTTACCTTCTTTGGTTTCTGATCTTTTACATTAGCTAGCCTCTTGCTCTTGTGTATTTAGATTTTCCTTGATTTTACTTGATATATTTTCATGCATTCTCTTTGCTTTCCTAATTTCCTTTCTAATTTCACCCCTGCACTTTCTACATCACTGTATGCTTTCTTCAGTAGTAAACATTCAGTTTCAGACATAAGCTTTCCTTTTGTGCCTTTTCTTACTTTGAGTATCTTGTGGCAGCAGAGTGTGTGCGTGTGTTTGTGTATGTGTGTGTTGGGGGGGAGGGTGGCTAGATTTGGACATATGGCTCTTTATAGAACTCTAGAACCCCTACAGTGCTGGAAGAGGCCATTTGGCCCATCAAGTCTGCACTGACTCTCTGAAAGAGAATTCCATTCAGACCTTCCCACACCTTTATCCCCATAATCTCACACATTTACCATGGCTAATTTACTCACCATACATGTCTTTGGACACTAAGGGGCAATTTAGCATGGTCAATTCATTTAACCTGCAAATCTTTGGGCTGTGGAAGGAAACCGGAGCACGTGGAGGAAACCCACGTAGACATGGGGAGAATGTGTAAACTCCACACAGTCGCCCTAGGCTGGAATTGAACCCAGGTCCCTGGCACTGTGAGGCAGCAGTGCTAACCACTGTGCCACTCTTTATAGTTTTGGAATTCATTTGTCCTGATCCCTCTCTACCTCCTTTCCTTTAATGCATCTGCTGTGATGCTGATTTACCTTTAAGAAGCTGTTTCCAGTCCACATTTCCAAATCACATCTCAGTTTAAAGATTAGCCTTTACCCCAATTTGAAATGTTTTTGACCTCTATCCTTTTCCATACCGATTAAAGAAAGGTTACTGGAACAGAGGCCATTGATAAAATACATGTTGTTGCAATTTATGTGTCCTTTGGGAGCGTTGAAAAATATGTTGAGTTGTCCAGTTATTATTTTTCATTTCAACTGCAGGTAAACTTGAGTAAGACATGTTACCAATACTGTAGATGCCCGCCACTCAAAATCTCCAGTTTCATATATGGTCAGAAACTGGGAAGCCGTTTGAACTCGTCTCCAGTGTACTTTTTAAAATTTGTTTGTTCATTACTTATTATTTAAATAGAGAGAGAATGCTGCTGTGCAGAGGGATCTGGCCCTCCTATGTGAATCACAAGAAGTTAGTATGCTGCCACAGCAAGTAATTAAAAAAGCAAATAAAATGTAGGCCTTTACTGCAAGTGGAATGGAGTATAATGGAAGTGAAGTATTGCTACAGCTGTACAGGGCAGGGCTGATACTGCACCTAGAATGCTGTGTGTATTCTTGGTCTCTTCAGGATGGATACACCGACATTGAAAGCCATTTAAATAAGGCTTACTAGGCTGATTTCTGGATTATCTTTTGAGGAAAGTTTGAGCAGATTGTGCCTATATTTATTGGAGTTTAGAAGAATGAGAGGTGATCTTACTGTAACATAGAAGATTCTGAGGAGGCTTGACAGGATAGGATGCTGGAAAAATGTTTTCCCTCATCGGGCAGTCTCATACTAGGGAACACAGTTTCAAAATAAGGGGTCTTCCATTTAAGCTGGAGATGAGGAGGAATTTCTTCTTTCAGGGGGTTGTTTGTTTTGGAACTCACTATCCTGGAGAACAATGAAGGTAGGATCATTAAATATATTCAAGGCTGAATATAGACAGATTTCTGATTGATAAGAGAGTCGAGTATTACAGACAGCAGGTTGGAAAGTGGAGTTAAGGCCACAATCAGACTAGCCATGATTGCATTGGATGTTGGAGCAGGCTCAAGGGCTAAATGGTAAATACCAAACAGACAAATACTTGGACAAACAAGAATGGGGACTGTTGAATCCCAAAAGGTCTCTTCATGGTAAGGCTCTACTCTTCTGTAAACTTAACTATGAGAAGTTATTAGTTTTAACGATATTTTGTTTGTTCAAGTTAGCTCTATCCATTTTTCACTTCATCAATGACACAAATAGAACATAGAACATTACAGCGCAGTACAGGCCCTTCGGCCCTCGATGTTGCGCCGACCAGTGGAACCAATCTAATGACCCTCTAACCTAAACTATTCCAATGTTATCCATATGCCTATCCACTGACCATTTGAACGCCCTTAAAGTTGGCGAGTCCACAACTGCTGCAGGCAGGGCATTCCATGCCCTTACTACTCTCTGAGTAAAGAACCTACCTCTGACATCCGTCCTATAATTATCACCCCTTAATTTAAAACTACGTTCTCTCATGTTAGCCATCACCATCCGAGGAAAAAGGCTCTCACTATCCACCCTATCTAACTCTCTGATCATCTTGTATGCCTCAATTAGGTCACCTCTTAACCTTCTTCTTTCTAACGAAAATAACCTCAAGTCCCTCAGCCTTTCCTCATAAGACCTTCCCACCATACCAGGCAACATCCTGGTAAACCTCCTCTGCACCCCCTCCAATGCCTCCCTGTCCTTCTTATAATGCGGCAACAGAACTGTACGCAATACTCCAAGTGCGGCCGCACCAGAGTTTTATACAGTTGCAACATGACCTCACGGCTCCGAAATTCAATCCCTTTACCAATAAAAGCTAACACGCCGTACGCCTTCTTAACAACCTTATCAACCTGGGTGCCAGCTTTCAGGGATCTATGCACATATACACTGAGATCTCTCTGCTTGTCGACACTACCAAGAGTCCTTCCATTAGCCCTATATCCTGTACTCCTGTTACTCTTACCAAAGTGAATCACCTCACACTTTTCCGCATTAAATGCCATTTGGCACCTCTCAGCCCAACTCTGCAGCTTATCTATGTCCCTCTGCAAACTGTGACATCCATCCTCACTGTCTACAACTCCTCCGACTTTGGTGTAGTCAGCAAATTTACTAATCCATCCTTCTACACCGTCACCTAGGTCATTTATAAAAATGACAAACAGCAGTGGCCCCAGAACAGATCCCTGAGATACACCACTATAATACAGTCGGAAAAATGTGTGTACTTAAGTGTAGAAAGGAAGGTGAACGAGCAGTTGAAGCTTCAGCATCAAGGATGTTAGCTCAGTCCCTTAGCTCCTTCAAACTATAAAAGTATAAATGATGATTAATTTTCTAGCTTACTAAAGTATTACACTGAATGCGTTCATGGATATCTTTACTGTTCAGAGGTATGATTCCAGATGGCTGTCGTTTTGATTTGATTTGATGTATTATTGTCATATATATTGGTATACAGAGAAAAGTATTGTTTCTAGTGCTTTCCATACAAAACATACTGTTCACAGAGTACATAGGGGAGAAGGAAAAGAGAGAGTGCAGAATAAAGCATTATAGTCATAGTCAGGCTGTAGAGAAAGCTCAACTGGATACAAGGTACGTCCATTCAAAAGTCTGATGGCAGAAGAGAAGGAGTTTTTCTTGAGTCGGTTGGTACAGAGTCGTAGCAGTATTAGGAATAAGAATACCTCTTCTTAAAATGGGTCAATTTTTAAAAATGTGCTTTAGATTACAAATAATATTGCTTAAGGTAGATTGGGAAAATGAAGAAGATTGGTAATTCTGGTTATTTTACTTATCTGTCTGAGTAAATTGGATGAGGCTGCGCTCCCAACTCAAAGGACCATGGATGGAAAGACTTTACTGGAGGTCAACTTTCTGTTACTTCATCCAAGGAACAGTTCTTCATGTGTGAGGTTTAGCAATGTGTGTTCAGAGGTATGTTTGTTCATCCTCACTGCACACCCTGACCCACACAGGCTCACGATCCACAATTCCATTTGAATCATATCCTGCATGTGACTCCAAACTCACAACAATCACACTTAACTTTCCTCTAAAATGACCTAGCCAGTCACTCAGTTCAAGGGTAATTAGGGTTGGGTAATAAATGCTGGCCCTGCACATGCCAACATCACTGATAGTAATCTTGTATGCTGCAATCTTCAGTCTTATTGTAAGGGATATAATTCTAGCAGAGTCAATTAGTTGCATTTGAGATCACTTTTTGTGTAACATTGCACCTTATGGCCCATCTGAGATTTTGTGAAACTTGGCCCCGTCAGGATGAGCAGTTCCTCAGTCTACAGTTCCTAATTCCCCATTGATCAAGTATTCGCTTGAGTAATTAGTCTCCCCTGTAGGAAATATCAGGGAGATTTTTTTGCAACATGTAAGAATAAACAAAAAAAAATCCTGATTGACACCATAAATGAATTCAGCCAAGACCAGAACTTGAATGTGGGACTTTTTTGCTCTGAGATCCAGTTGCGCATTGGATAAACTTGCTGAACCGTAGAAAGCTAGACAAGAGGAACATTCTGTACTTGTCACGTGAAAAGTGACACGCTTATGCTAAACTTTCAAAGTAAACGGTAGTTTAAAGAGATTTGTTATCATGAGACTCACTTAAAGGTGTTACTTTAGTGGGACGTTATTTACCAAGTCACTTGAATTTTAAGTGATCTTGACTGATTGAATAATCTGATTCTCTCATTTTCTCTGTGGAATGATTGCGGTAACATATAAAAAAATGTGCTTTTTCAAATAGTAGATGTTTACTTCTATTGGCTTTTAGATGATGATGGAAAAGAAGTTTATGGTGCAGTTAAAATGACTTGTAGGATAGAATTTTTCGGCCGTGCTCACTCCGAAACTGGAAAATCCAGCCCGGGGTCAACGGTCTGTTTCGTGTTCCACCCCCTCACCCGCTACGTTTCCCGTGGCAGGGAATGCGAAAATTCACCCCGTAGCCTTTGTCCCATATTATGAACAGAGCTATTGAAAGCTGCGTATCAACAATTTGTATTTTATGAATGTATTTCTGTTGCTATACTCTTGTAAAGGAATGCTTCAGAGCTTGTTTTGAAGTAGAATTGTTGAGGCAAACTGGGAAAATAAGTGGTGGCGTAAAGGGATGAGGCAGCTGGGGGAAGAGATCAAGCTTTCAAGAACTTTATGAAGGGCGGTGGTGACAAAGTAATACAATTGTACAGGCTATTTCCAGACAGCAGGGGCGGGGTTGTTGAAAATATGGCCTCCTTGTTGGAGGATAGAGAACAGGGAATGGCTAGAAATTGGAAGTCAGATGACAGATAGTGAGGACAGGCCCTTATAAGAATATTTGTTGGGGAAAGATCTGATTGTTGGTATATTCTGAGGACATTATTTTACAAAGATGCACATTCATTAAAAGCACAAGAAGACACATGCCAACATTACTGATAGTAATCTTGTATGCTGCAATCTTCAGTCTTATTGTAGGGGATATAATTCTAGCAGAGTCAATTAGTTGCATTTGAGATCACTTTTTGTGTAACATTGCACCTTATGGCCCATCTGAGATTTTGTGAAACTTGGCCCCGTCAGGATGAGCAGTTCCTCAGTCTACAGTTCCTAATTCCCCATTGATCAAGTATTCGCTTGAGTAATTAGTCTCCCCTGTAGGAAATATCAGGGAGATTTTTTTCTTACTCTTCTGATGGTTCACTTGGTAAAGGAAGGGTCATTGAAACACATAGATCAAAAGTAAGGTTAAAATTTATTTATTAGTCACAAGTAAGGCTTACATTAACACTACAATGAAGTTACTGTGAAGCTCCCCTCGTCGCCACAGTCTAGGTCGATGCATTTAACCAGCACATCTTTCAGAATGTGGGAGGAAACCAGAGCTCCCAGAGGAAACCCATGCAGACATGGGAGAACATACAAACTCCACATGGGCAGCGACCCAAGCCAGGAATTGAACCCAGGTCCCTGGCACCGTGAAGTAGCACTGCTAACTACTGTGCTACTGTGCTGCCCTTAAGAGGTTGAAGATTGATTTCTGTTTTTTTTCCTGAGTTAGCTAATTCCAGCTGGTTGGCAGTATTGTTAAAATTGACCTCTGATCCTGGGCCCAAAAGGAGAAAATCAGGCAAAATTCCCACCCCTGATTCTATCTCATGAGTCTTGCTGAAAACTGTTCCTTTCTGGACACCGATGTGTCCAGCCAAACTAGTCACTCATTGAAGGTGTCATAAACACCTCAGTTGTCCTGCTCTCACAGTTGGAAATACCATCTTGGCTCACATTTTCCTCATTTGACCAAAATACCAAAGAATACTTGACACCTATGTAGTATTGCAGGAACCAATATCTTCAGGGAATGTGAGAGGCGAGATAGGGGGCAAGCATACCAAAAGTAAGTAAATACAACATTCTGATTTAATCAGTATTTCATATATGGAGTTTCATGCTCCTATAGTGAGAGACAATTTGTTAATCTAATCAATTCTGTAAAGAAAGCACGGAATGGGAATCGGCCAATTACGAGTTGTTCCTTCTGATAGACCAATTGTGGTGTTCAGGACCCTGCATTAATTAGATATGATCTAATAGTGATACGATTTTGTCATGTGTGGCCATACTTTGTTGATGGAGACTAATCATCAGTAAGAAGTTCACAAAGAGAAATCTCAGTGAAATTTTCCTCTGCCCCAAAATGATAGCCAAATGACACAGCAGAACAATGTTCTGTATTAAGCTCGCTGTGTTAGGGACCCAGATTCAACTCTGACCTTGGGTGACTGTCTGTATGGAGTTCGCATGTCTTCCATATGTTTGTGTGGGCTTCCTCCAGGTGTTCTGGTTTCCTTCCACAGTCTAAAGGTGCGCAGGTTTGGTGGATTGGCCATGCTAATTTGCCCCTTATTGTTGAAAGGTGTGTAGGTGAGGTAGATTAGCCATGGTAAAAATGTGGGGTTACGGGGGTGAGCCTGAGTAAGAAGGTGCATTGGAAAATCGGTTGAGACTTGATGGACTGAATGGTCTTCTACACTGTAGGGATTCAATGGGTTCTAAAGTTAAAGTTAAAGTGTATTTACTAGTCACAAGTAAGGCTTACGTTAACACTGCAATGAAGTTGCTGTGAAATTCCCCTATTCGCCACAGTCCAGTGTCCGTTCGAGTCAATGCAGCTAACCAGCAGGCCTTTCAGAATGTGGGAGGAAACCAGAGCACCTGGAGGAAACCCACACAAACATGGGGAAAACATGCAAACTCCACACAGACAGTGACCCAAGCTGGGAATCGAACCTGGGTCCGTGGCGCTGTGAAGTAGCAGTGCTAACCACTGTGCTACCATAGTGCCCCTAAACCCTACTGATGACATTTCCGTGGCCGCAACACCACTGGAGTTTTGCATTTGCATCCCATGGGGAGGGCAAAGTAAAATCAAGGCATGCATGTCAACACACAGTATAATGAATTCTTAGTTCAATGGTAATTTAATGAAAAACTCAGAGCACTGCAAATTGGCTGCATGACCTCCACCTCCAGTTCTTCTGTCCATCCTGTTGAGTGAGACTGTGTGCCAACAACGCAACTTCATTAAATTGACCCTGTCGTGCTCTGTGGAGTATTTCATGTATGACCATCCATTTGCTTATAACCATCAGTCCTATTTGTAGGCACATCTTTGTCCAGATATTTTAATAAGAGTTAATCAATATTGTATAGCAATTTAAGTTTAATGTTGCTATATCCACCACCAGGAAAGAACAGATTCCCTAATCTCTTGATGTACTGGAAGCTGTGAGTTTTGTACTTCTGTCTACTAGTTCTGCTGTCACAGCCTAAGTTAAATAATAAGTTATTATCCAATTTATCCATGCTTTCAATCATGTTGAAGATCTTAATGAATCAGTGTGTGCCCTCCTTTTAATTATTTTAATTTTGTTGTGGCAAAGCACAAAGTGGTCTTTCTTTATATCATTAATACATCTCCTGACATCTCAGTGAGTGACTGATTGCCCTATAACATTATGCTGTACATTTACTGAGAATATGGGCATGTCAGTCAGATCTGACACTGCAATTATTTCAGTGAGACAGCGGGGCTGCTATTTTGCATTTAGATGTCCAAATTAACTTGCCATTCTAACTTTTTGGTGACTACAATAATATAAAATCAATGTGTTTTTTTAAAAAGTCAATTTTGTGTATACATATAGGTGTATATTTTAATGCACATGCACGCATGATTATTTGTCATCATGGCAGGAATATTTCAGTTCAAATAGTTGTGCATTGTGTTGGACTAAAATGAAAACTAGAATCCACTGACTTCACTGCAGATATTCAGACTTGGCTAACTGTGTGTTAGGTGGAGGAAGTCTGCAAAATTAGATGTTTATATTGACACAGCTGTAATGTTCAACATCCTGGCCTTAGTGTTTTGTAATTATGATATTTCTGGCAAATTTATCTTTATAAAATTTGTTGCTGGTGCCAAGAGAGTTTTGGCACTCTCAGATCTTTTGGCAGCACACTGAACGTGTGCTCAGCGTAGGTCATACCTAAAATGGCTGCCAAGCCTTTTTCTTGAAATGTCGACAGCCTGCTTACAGTGTGGAACAGCAGCCAAGATTGGTTTTAAACAGTTCATTGTTCTTAATGAGGCACAAAAAGGCTGGGACTTTACGCAAAGCAGGAATTGGCAAGGCAGAATCATTTTCAACATGCGTGAAAGTCTCAACAAGACTGATAGTGGGCAGAAAAGCATACCTCTTTGAGAGTATACAATAGTCTCTGAAAGAAGCTTTCATTTCATGTCCTGATAATGTTATCAATGTTTAGATAAGAGTATTGAAAATATTTTTGGGAAGAAAATGTATAGCCTGTCATACATTGTCACTTTTAAGTGACTGAATTGGAAAGCATACAGATCTGTGAAAATGTTACAATGGAATTGTGCGCAAACCTGATAATGATGTATGAAATTAGCTCCAACTTTAATTGTGGAATGTTAGTACTGGCAGCAGTGATTATCAGTGATCCTTGTACTAACTCATTCATAAACAGTCAGGGGTAGTAGAAATATTCCATTGTTTGCTTGGTATGATGTTAGTTACATATGTATATTGCTTCCAGTGGGAGAATTCGACCATAACTATGATAAGTTGAATTGATGTAAAAAAATTACTTCAGTTGGCTCACAGAAATACATAGATAAGCCAAATATTGGGAGGGATGACCAAGATGGTGGTCAGAAAGTGAGTTTTAAGGAGGACTTAGAGAGGGAGTTGGAGCTGTTGAGGCAGTGGAGAGCAGATATGGATATTTAGTCACTCGTGGTGGGAAAGGTGCCCTACAGGCCAGGTCCCATGGTTATATGGCTGGAGGTGGAAAAGGCAGAGCCATGATGGGAGTTAAGCATAAAGATAATTTTAAATTGTAAACACTGAGGAGTTAATGCAGGTCAGCAAGAACCAGGGTGGTAGGTGAACAGGTATAGATTTTCATGGGATGAATGGCAATTATCAACATCTTGCTGTATTTTGCGAAGTGGTGCAGACAACTAAATCACTTAATTGCTCTGGGTCCTAAAATCACAAGCTGCTCACAGTTCCAGCATTGTGGTTATGCCTCATCATTCTCAACTTTTACCCTCACCAATCAGCCATGCCTGCCATTTTTACACAGAAAACGTTGTTTTATTTAAACATGGCCTTCCTTGGGTTCATTTCATGTCACGTTAATGCAAAGAACAAGAGCGGAACAAATGAGAGAATGGCTAATACGGCTTTGCCTTTGTAGGGATCCAGAGCTTGTATTCATTAATATCCTACACGTGACTCCAGTAAAATCCCTGTGGTATTCAAAAAAGTTATAAATAAAGTGCCTTCCATGAAAACCTAGATTTGTATTCATGAATACATCTGTAGCACTTGCAGCTAACTGCTACTGCTATTGCAGTCCCGTGTTCTTAAGTTATTTCATGCAGAGTTCAGCCTGGGTTGCATTGCTGCTGTTAAGCTTAAAAACCATCTAATAAAGTTATGAGTAGTTGCTTGAATCCATTTGATGGCCTTCTTGATCTGCAGTACTGTTCCACCTACTTGGCATTGACCCAAGCCCCAATGGGCAGTGCTAAGATGCCCCCTGGGCACTGGCATATTGGCAGCCTGGCAGTGCCAGCATTAGGCAGTGTCCAGAGGGCACTCCCCCCGTACCCGACCCCCAGGTAGTGCCGATTGTCCCCCATTCACTCCAGCAGAGTCAGGCCACTAACTCCCCGAAAGTGGGGAGCTACTGTAAACCCCACTGGAGTGAAATACTCTGGCAGGGTAGGAGAATTCATGATTAATTTCAACATAAATGATCTTAAAATAACCATGTAAATGGTCCTTGCACCTCCTCGTCGATTTCTGGAGTGGAGCAGACGCCACCGGAATCCGGCACTGGGAGATGCTATTGTGGTGGGAAAGCACGTACAAACCCTGCAAATCAGCCAACACAAGAATCTCCTGATACACTGCACTAAAAAATTAGTGCAGCGGGATGGGAGAATCGCAGCCCATGTGTTTGAGAGGGAGCGTGATTTACATGGCGGCACAGTGGTTAACACTGCTGCCTCACAGCTGTAGGTTCGATTCCCGGCTCAGGTCACCGTCTGTGCGGAGTCTATATGTTCTCCCCGTGTCTGC
The DNA here is from genome assembly GCF_965287045.1 of Carcharhinus amblyrhynchos. NCBI lineage: Eukaryota > Metazoa > Chordata > Chondrichthyes > Carcharhiniformes > Carcharhinidae > Carcharhinus > Carcharhinus amblyrhynchos. Next base: position 22,078,227 of record NC_137328.1, on the reverse strand, counting down.
ATGGGTTTCCTTCGGGTGCTCCAGTTTCCTCCCACAGCCTGAAGGACATGCTGGTTAGGTGCATTGGCCAGGCTAAATTCTCACTCAGTGTACCCGAACAGGTGTCGCACTGTCACAACGAGGGGATTTTTATTGTAATTTCATTGCAGTGTTATGTAAGCCTACTTGTGACTAACAAATAAACTAATGAATTCCGAGCCAAACAATGCTGTGCTTGCATAATACAGGAATAGGGTTTTCCCACTGTTTCTGGTTTGGCAGCAGAATTAGTTCAGCCAGCCTAAAGGCCAAGTGCCAAAAAGAGACATGGTCAGGAGCGTGCTTCCTGTCGACTGCTTTATTCTCTTTGTCTTCATCTTGGCCTAGCAGTGCTTCATTGTTATTGAGTGCCAGAGAACTGTATGGATGGTAGGATGATTCACCTAAACTGAAGATTTATGTTTCAATAGGGAATCTTTTGTGAGAGCGTATTCCTAAGTACACAGGATATTTCAGACAGTTTAATCAGGTTTCTTTGAAACATTTGTTGTCCTTGCTGTAAGTGCTGGGAACATTTGTGCACTGACTGTTTTGACAGCCGTACGATTGCCTGATAACAGCCTCCTCAACATCTGTTATCATCCACTATGTACATGCCTTGGCCCACCTCCTGACCATTTATTAACTTTGTGCGATATACTTTTGTGCATTTTCATAGAGTCATAGAGGTTTACAGCATGGAAACAGGCCCTTTGGCCCAACTTGTCCATGCCGCCCTTTATTTTAAATCCCTAAGCTAATCCCAATTGCCTGCATTTGGCCCATACCACTCTATACACACCTTATCCATGTAACTATCTAAATGCTGTTTAAACAACAAAATTGTATCTGCCTCTACTATTACCTCTGGCAGCTTGTTCCAGACACTCACCACCCTGTGTGATAAAATTGCCCCTCTGGACACTTTTTTATCTCTCCCCTCTCGCCTTAAACCTATGCCCTCTAGTTTCGAACACCCCTATTTTTGGGAAAAGATATTGACTAGCTAACTGATCTATGCCCCTCAGTATTTTATATACCTCTCTCAGATCATCCCTCAGCCCCCTATGCTCCAGAGGAAAACGTCCCAGTCTATCCAGCCTCTCCTTATAAGCCAAACCATCAAGTCCCGGTAGCATCCTAGTAAATCTTTTCAGCACTCTTTCTAGTTTAATAATATCCTTTCTTTAATAGGGTGAACAAAACTGCACACAGTATTTCAAGTGTGGCCTTACCAATGTCTTGTACACCTTCAACAAGATGTCCCAACTCCTGTATTCAATGTTCTGACCAATGAAACCAAGCATGCTGAATGCCTCCTTCACCACTCTGTCCACCTGTGACTCCACTTTCAAGGAGCTATGAACATGTACCCCTAGATCTCTTTGTTCTGTAACTCTCCCCAATGTCCTACCATTAACTGAGTAAGTCCTGCCCTGGTTCAGTCTATCAAAATGCATCACCTCGCATTTGTCTAAATTAAACTCCATCTGCCATTCCTCAGCCGATTGGCCCAATTGGTCAAGATCCTGTTGCAATCGGAGATAACTTTCTTCACTGTCCACTATGCCATCAATCTTGGTGTCATTTATAAATTTTGCAGAACAGTAGTGGAATTTTCTTGTGTGGCTTACTTTGCCAGACAAATTTGTTATATTAAGTGGCCTCCAACATGAAATAAGATGAAAATTAATGGTATTACTAGCATGGGGGTGGAAGGGGATGATGTAGGAGTTGTTGTGGAAACAGAGGTGTCTTGAAACAGATCCTACAAAGGTGAGATTCAACATGAGGAGAGTAAGCAGACATACTGTGAGGAACAGTAAGACTGAAAAGTGCTTATAAAATGTTGCAAAACTTGTTTGAAGGGATTGGATGATGGACCAACCACATACTGATCATTGGACTAAACTTGGAACATGTAAATCTTGTAAATGAAGAAGGGTGTAGACAAGTTTGGATCCTGTAGTTCTCATGTTGGATTTTCAGAATGCAAAGGAGTTGTAATGCAGATAGTTGTGATATGAACTGAGGATGGCACAGTGCCACAGTGGTTAGCGATGCTGCCTCATAGCGCCGGGGACCCGAGTTCAATTCTGGCCTTGGGTGACTGTGTGTGGAATTTGCACATTCTCCACGTCTGTGTGGGTTTCCTCCGGGTGCTCCGGTTTTCCTCCCACAATTCAGAGATGTGAAGGTTAGGTTGATTGGTAGTAGCAAAATTGTTGGCACCCTGGCAGTGCACACCAGCCACCCTAGCATTACCCACTGAGCACTGGGTGCCTGAGGGGAGAGGGCAGGGCCTGAAGGGGATGGGCCCATGATGGGAGCAGGGCCAGGGCAGGGAGCCGGGGGGAGCTCCGTTGGGCAGGAGTGGGAAGGGGAGATGGGGAGCGGCAATCAGCTGTGGCACTGACTGGGGGTTGTGCATCTGCCGGGACGAAGGGGGTGGTGACTGGGGGCGGAGGTGATGTTTGCAGTAATGGACCTCCCAGTGCACTGTGTACGCTGCTGTGACCATGGCACCTGCACAGTGGTACCCCCCAGAGCTCAGCAGCTGCATAAAGAGACCTCACCCACTCCCCCTGCTGGCAAGAATCATATTTGAGCTCTTTTCATTCCTAAGTGATTGCTTCTGGGAGCTTGCCCAAAAAATGGGCACAATTCACTCTAGTTTCCACACTCGTTCAGCACTTAGAATCTGGTAAGATCACCCCCATTGTCTTTCTTCATAATTCTGGAATCTGATTCAACTTGGTCTGCATGGCTTAGGTTCCTTTGAAACTGTATACCTACTGAGCCTCTTGGGAAAGCTCTTCTGTAATAGCTTTGACATTATTTTAGTTTAGAATTAGTTGCGGCCAACTATGGCTATAATTAATAAGTCGAGCAGTAACGCAGTGAGATATACTTCATCATTTAGATGTTTACTGCCAAGATTCCTAGCTTCACTACATCACTATGCAGTGACATGTTTCAAACAAAGAAAAGAATTGAATTTATATAGTGCCTTTCATGTGCCCAGGACTTTACAAGTCCATGAAGTACTTTTGAAGCATAGTTCACCATTACACTATAGACAAGCATGACAGCCAGTTTGCATACAGGTAGGTTCCATAGACAACATTGAGATAGAGAACCAGATAATCATTTTTTGGCTGTGCTGGTCGATGTATGAACATTGGGCAGAACTCTGGAAAAACGCTTCCGATTGTGTTGTGGGATCATTTTATATCCACCCTCAGTTATGCCACATGCCTGGCAATGCAGCACGCATTCAGAGTCAATCTAGATTAAATGCTTTAATCACAGGAGCATGACAAAAGAGATTGTTACTGATTCTCCCACCCTTATGTTACACAGCGCATCTTCCGGCCTCTCTCCATTTCACATACAAATAAAAAGATATAGGGGGTGATTCTCCCCAAAAAATTCTAAGTGTCGAATTCACATTAAAAACTGGAGTGGATCGTGCTGGTTTTGTCAGCGGGAGTTTCAAAATGAATCTCCCATGTTCTGTGCACTGTAGAGTGCACTCGAGTAAATCAGTCCAAAAAACAGCTATTCCCCCTGGATAGGCAGGCAGCATAGCGCCGAGCGGGCCAATGTGCATGCATTGACCCATCAGAGCGGAGATCGGTGGATGTGCAGTCGTCCTGCACTGCTGGCCAGTCCCGCGATCCCGCCTCACTGACTGCGGGAACCCCTCAAACATGCCTGGGCCAGCCTTGACCTGCCCCCAGCCCGCCTTGATGTCCCCAGACCTGATCTCCCAAAGATTTCACTCCCGGGCCCGCTAATGAGATTTAAATGATATAAATATTTGAATAAATAATACAGCTCTGCACTGATTTCAGATGCGGAACTATCCGGCGCTCAGAAACTCACGGAGGTATGGTGCCCAGTGGGACCCCATGAAATGGCTTCTGCTCGAGTTTTCTGGTCTGCTGTGCTTTTGCAGCACAGTGGGATGGGAGAATCGTCTCTGTAACGCTTAGGCTACAGAAACTGTGGATATGAAATCTCTGCCAGAGTGGGCTGACTTAAAGATCCATTGATACATCTTGCATGGTGCCCTGAAATAGTACTTGTAAAAATATTATATGATGGCATATACAATGCACTTTTATAATCATTAAGAATCATGCTTAGGTTCTAACAGTCTGCAGGCAGAGCAGGTAAAGGCCAGTAACAGGAACTTCTTTTGCACACTCTATGCTTGTTGCGGTCTCAGCATACTGCAGTGTTGTTTTCTCACTGTTTAGGAAGAGTAATAGAAAGACTGTGTGCATCTGTGTGTGGTGAAATAAAGGACTCCATTGCTTGGCATCAGTTGCTTTATTTTAGGTGTTTAAGTGGCTGAAAGAAGGTACTAATTCTTTTCAATTTTGCAGTCCTTTGATTAAGGCATGTGGAATGACGAATTATGTTTGAGGTATAGGGTGGAGCTGCTCCTCAGTGATGCATGAATTAAACAAATATTTCATGGCTCATTGATAGAAGCCACAAGTTACAAATATCCTTCCACAAAAGTGGGATGACAAATCAGCATATTAGACTTTCTACAAAAGCAAACTGAGTAGCTTCTTAGGGCCAATAGTATTATGAATTAAAAAGGCTATTGGATATTTAGGATTGATCCTCATCAATGTTAGATATGGGGTCCTGTCAGTACGTGTTAAAGTGTAGAATCATAGAATCCCTACAATGCAGAAGGAGGCCATTTGGCCCATCGACCCTGTACTGACAATACTCCTACCCAGGCCCTGTAACCCCATGTATTTACCCTATTAGTTTTCCTAACACTATGGGGCAACTTAACGTGGCCAATCAACCTAACCTGCATATCTTTAGACTTTGGGAGGAAACTCATGCAGACACAGGGAGAATGTGCAAATTCCACACAGACAGTGAGCTGAGATTGAAATTGAACCCGGATCCCTGGTGCTCTGAGGCAGCAGTGCTAGCTACTGTGTGACCGTGCTGCCGTAGATGTATCTAAAGATGCAGAGAGATGGAAAGAATGAACATTTTTATAAGCACTTTGCAATCTGAAAATTCCCCTCACGTAATTTCATTCAATTTTGATTTAACCTAGACCATTTATGTAAAGCAATTGGATATTCTGGGTGGGATCTTCCAGCCGCAATCGCCCTAGCACCTGAAAATCCCTCCGAAGGTAAACGGACCTTTGCATGATCCTGTACCTCCCGCTCTGATTTCCATGGCAGGCGGGGCTGGAAAATTCCACGTTCTGGCTTTAAGTGGACAGACCAAACTAAAAGCGGTTCCTCCTCAGTAGCAGGTAGTGGTTAGATGCCTGAACCCTGTTATCATTAAATTTAATATCAGCAACGTTGGTACAAAAAAAAGTGATGGAAATATACAGAGCATCTGAAGGATTAAGATAATATTTCTCACAGCCACCCTTTTTCCAATATAATGAATGGTTTCTGAAGAAATGTTAACCTAATGATTTGAGTTGATCAGATTTCTAACAGTTTGCCCTTTCAATAGCATTACCTACTCAATTTTCATCTGGAATACTTTTTTAAAAAATGTAGCAGTAAGATATACTTATTTAACTTTTATTCCTGCTTTGTCTATTTTTGATGGTATATTACTCAACACCTGTGGTCCTTTTTCTATTTCCCTTCATCACTGTGAGCCTTGTTTATTTATTTCATCCATTTTCCACAACCATTCACTTGTTCCTTTAATGAATTGATCATTTTAGTTTATCATTGTACGTGTTTCATAATTCCTTTTCCTTCCTCGCTGCATGTGCTACCACCCAGGTGGTGTCTGTCAAGTGAAGCATATACAATTATATGGCGAAGTGTGGGAGAATTATGCACAGGGCAAAAAGCTGTACATGTACTTTGCAGCCTCACTAGGACAGACCTCAAAAAAAGACAAATTATCTCCATTTCAATCTGAATGATTTCAGCAAACATGATTGACAATCAACTTGGCATTGTTCAATCCACAATGCGATGATGTTTGTTTGTGATGTGAAGGGTAAAGTACTTTGCCGTACCATATCAAACCTTTTTGTGTACCTTACAGTACACAGTATTGTTATCCCAAAGAAAGAGGTAGATCTCCAGTTGAAATTGCAAGGAATTTGTTTTTATTTCAATTCAATCAAATCAAGTCCAATTCAGAGACTCAACAAGTTGAGACATTCCCGATCCAAGCTGACAAGACAGGCAAGCCTCTTCCTGTCTTGGCTTGATCTACATGATCCAAGCTGATTGGAGTAGGCATAGTTCCTCCTCCAAGGCTTGATCTCATTTGCATCGTAGCCAAAAGGCCGAGATGCTGCTTTTAAAAATTGCTTCAAATGAAGCTGAAATGTAACCTAATGACTTCAACCAAGCACAGCATGTCGATACAACACTTAATCTTAGCCAAAAGGCTGAGAAGCGATCTGTTAGGAAAAAGATGTGAAAGTCTGAGATCACGTATCAACTGACCCAAGAACAACTTCTTCCTTGCTGCTATCAGACTTTTGAGTGGACCTACCATATATGAAGTTGACCTTTCCATACACCCTGGCTATAATGGTGACACAATATTCTACACCCTCTCCTTTCCTTCTCTCCTATGTACTCTATGAATGGTCTGTTTTGTTTGTACAGCACACAAGAAACAATATCTTTCACTGTATACCAATACATGTGACAATAAATAAATCAAAGAAAACAAAGAACAAAGAAAATTACAGCACAAGAACAGGTCCTTCAGCCTGCCAAGCTGCCCCGACCATGCTGCCCGACAGAATAAAAATCCCTTACTCTTCTGGGGACCATATCCCTCTATTCGCATCCTATTCATGTATTTGACAAGACGCCACTTAAAAGTCACTATAGTGTCTGCTTCCACTACCTCTTCTGGCAGCGAGTTCCAGGCACCCACCACCCTCTGTGTAAAAAAAATCTTGCAGGATCATATTTATCTTTCCAATGCTGTGCTATGTGTTCTTGTTGTTTTATGGATCCCTGATATTGATAGTGATTGCCCTTTAAGCCCGGAAAAGATGTTTAATATTTGTCATGCTGCCTAGTGCAAAAGAAGGGCCAGCTAGAGCTGGTTCTGTTACACACCACAGGACTCTTGCAAAAAGTAGCTCCCTGGAACATGAACACATAGCAATTTGTCTGCTCTGACAAAGAGTCATCCAGACTCAACACTAGTTCTTTTCACTCTTCACAGATAACTGTCAGACCTGCTGAGATTTTCCAGCATTTACTGTTTTTGTTTCAGATGCCAGTATCTGCAGTAATTTGCTTTTAACATAATCATTAGTCCTTGGCTTATTAGTTCCTAGCCCTTTGCAGATGTGTACAGGTAATACACCAATATGAAACAGTGAAAATTCAGGAGGAAATGTACATTTATAAACTTATCCCTTTTTTAAACTCAATTAATACTCAAACCCAATGGTGCTTTATAAAACAATGATTATGCTCCCATGTGACAGCTTGATCCAAACTTGACCAGTACCTTGTTAACTTCACATTTTGTTTTATAAGCTTGGTGGAATGTTCAAATGTATCTTTCTTTTAAATAATTAACCACACACGAACCCTGTTAGAGATTGTGGCTGGAATTCTCTGGTCTCGCACGCCCTGCTGCCACTGCCAGCAAGGACAAAGAATTTGGCGTTCTGCCAAATCTCCATTCACTGCAGCGGGACTGGAGAACCCCAGCTGCAGGCAAGGTCGGACTATTCCGGCCTGTGTTTGGTAATCCCTTGATTAACTGGCAGTGTTGCCAGAATTTGGAGACAGAATCTGTCTTGGATGGGTTAGTGAGCTATTTAAATTGCTTTGAAATCTAGCCTCTTAATTTTTAAGCTTTTATTTTACATTCTTTCCTTTTCCTTTTTTTTACCAGATTCAGGTCATGCAGACAGTCCCAGTCACAGCGAGTCGACAAAAAATACTCCAGGTATGTGAATCACTGCAAGCTGCAGAAACATTTTCAATTTTCATTTAAATGTGAAAGCTAAGCAAAGTATTCATCCAGAATGCAGTGTTACCCTCTCCTTCACTCACTGTGTTGACCCTATCTCCTATCCAGCCTTACTTCACTTCCTCCTCTCTCTTGATTGCCAACTTTACTGCCTGATGACAGTGCTGCGTAGACTAAAAAAAAAGCCAGCTTTAATTTTACATTAGTGAAGTGTACTTCCCCTTTACAAAAAATGCGAAATCAGTGTAGTACATTTTGTGACCTGAAAGCTGAAGCCATCTTCCATAGTGAGTCTCTGTGTAATGAATTCTTCGGTACATCTCCAGCCAGCCTGAATTCACACGTAGAGTTATACATGACTTAAAATTATACAAAGAGCCCACTAAACAGGTTAGGTACAGCTAGAAAATACTTCCAAGGTACTGTAATTCCTTTTGTTTTCTGCTAACTTCTGCTCAGCGACATCATTCCAGAAGTAAACAGTGCACCTACTTTATGTGAATTAACTCTTCACGTGCACAGTTCAGTATATGTGTGTGGCTGCAATATCATGGCTACTTGTATTACACATGCAGCTATAGAAAGTTGAAACAAGTATCTAGTTATGAGGGAGTGTGTGGGGATACTGTAAACTGGGCTTTGCCAGTATAAATGAGTCCATATCACTGAAGCAGTACTCATTTTGGCACAGTGGTTAGCACTACTGCTTCACAGCACCAGGAACCCCGGTTCAGTTGGGTCACTGTCTGTGCGGAATCGGGCACATTCTCCCTGTGTCTGTGTGGATTTCCTCCGGGTGCTCCAGTTTCCTCCCAAAGTCCAAAAAGATGTGCTGGTTAGATGCATTGACCATGCTAAATTCTCCCTCAATCCTTGAGTGTGTTGACCCAGGGATTTTCATAGTAACTTCATTGCACCATTAATGTAAGCCTATTTGTGAGAGTAATAAATAATCTTTAACTCAATTCAGATCGGTGCAAGTATTATTGTTATTGTTAAAGACAAACAGTGTAAAAGGGGCAGACTGTACACGTTTCCTATTTTAAAATGATAAATCGTCCTGAAAAATTAATATTTTTCACTCAATATTGTAATCCTAAGCCTTTGTCATGGAAACTTTGTTTTCCTTTCTTGTTGTGCTTTGCTGCTCAAGCCCTGGGAATCTCACAGAAAGGCTTTTGAATTTTTGGTAAGATGAATTTCAGAGCTTTGTTTGTAAAGGTTTCCCCATTTCTCTATCTGTTACTGTTTCAGTAACAAGCTGATAGCAGTCCCTGACTGCAAATCTACTGCAGATCAATCCTGTTTTACTGAGAGCTTTGATTATATCACAGTGAGTTTGTTGCCTCCGGAGAGATTCTGATAATCTGTGATATTTGTTTAAACATTTTCACTCTTAGCTTTTACAAGCCCCATTGTAATAGAGTCATGGAGTTATGCAGGGCAGAAAAGGCACTTTGGCCCATTGAGTCTGCACTGACAATAGGGCACCATGGTGGCACAGTGATAGGCATTGCTGCTTCATGGCTTCAGGGCCCTAGGTTCAACTTTGCCTTTGGGTGACTGTGTGGAGTTTGCACATTCTCGCTGTGTCTGTGTGGGTTTCCTCTCACAGCCAGAAGAAATGTGCAGGTTAGGTAGATTGGACATGGTAAGTTGTTCCTTTAGTGTCTAAATTGTTCGTATGTGTAGCGTAGATGGGATTAGTTACGGGAAATGTGTAAGATTATAAAGATAGAGTGGGAGAGAAGGCCTGGGTAAGATGCTCTGTCAGAAGGTTGGTGCAGACTCAATGGGCTGAATGGCCTCTTCTGCACTGTAGGAATTCCCTGATTCTATGAATGACTACCACTAAAACCACACTAATCCCATTTTCCATCCCTTGTCCCATATACATAAATGTTATGCTATTTTGAGTGCTCATCCAAATACTTTTTAAAGGTTGTAAGCTTTCCTGCCTCCTTTACCTTCCCAGGCAGTGCATTCCAGATACCCACCATCCTCTGAGTTTATTCTCAAATCCCCTCTGAATCTCCTGCCCCTTACCCTAAAACTATGCCCCCTGGTGATTGACCCCTCAGCCAAGGGAAACAGTTGCTTCCTATTAATTCTGTCCATGTCCCTCATAATTTTATAAACCTCAATCATGTCCCCACTCAAACTTCTCTGCTCTAAAGAAAGCAACCCAAGCCTATCCAGTCCCTATAGCTGAAATGCTCCATCCCACATAACTGAATCTCCTCTGTATACTCGCTAGTGAAATCATATCCTTCCTATAGTGAGGTGACCAGAACTGCACATGGTATTCCAGCTTTGGCCTATCCAACATTCGGTAGCGCTCCAACATTATCTCCTTGCTATTGTAGTCTATGCCACATTCGATAAAAGCAAGCTTTCCATATGCATTCTTAACTGCACTATTTCATCTGCTGTGCCACCTTCAGGAATCTGTGAATGTGTATCCTCAGATCTGTTTCTCTGAGCTTCCTGTGTCCTGCTTTTCATTAAATTCTCCCTTGACTTGTTACTTCTTCCAAAGTACATCAACTTGCACTTATCAGGGTTAAATACCACCTACCACTGCTCTACCAACACATCTTCCTGTATCCTATGACCTTCTTCCTGTAACCTATGACCTTCTTCACTATTAATCACCCTGCCAACCTTAGTGTCATCTGCAAAAGCGCCTAACATTCTTTCCATGTTATCATCTATATCATTTATGTATATAAAAAAACGCTAAGGGACCCAGCACTGAACGTTGTGGTATGCCACTGGACACCAGCCTCCTGTCATGCAAACTGTCTTCTATGACCACCCTTTGTGTCCTACTCTTAAGATGGTTTCAGATCCATCTCGCCAAGTCCCCCTGAATTCCATGTGCTTCGACCTTCCCAATCCGTCTTTCGTGTGGGACCTTGCTAAAGTTGACATAAACTACATCAACTGCACTTCCCTCATCCACACTCTCAATCAATTTTTCAAAAATTTTAAGCAAATTTGTTGGACATGACCTCCCTCTGACAAAGCCATGCTGACTATCCCATGCCTTTCCAAGTGGAGATAATTCTCTCCTTTAGGGGTTTCCTCCTGTAGTTTCCCTACCATTGACATGAGACTGTAATTCCCTGGTTCATCTTTACCACCCTCCTTGAAAAGTGGAACCACATTAGCTGTCCTCCAATCCTCTGGCACTTCCCACGCAGCCAGAGAGGAATTAAAATTTTGTTTCAGAGCCCTTGCAGTTTACTGCCTTGTTTCCCATAGCAGAGTGGGATGCAGTTCATCCAGGCCTGGGGATTTCTCCATTTTTAAACCTGTCAAAGCCTACAATACCTACTCACCTCCTATGTAAAACTGCTCAAGGTCCTGACAGTATCTTTTCCTGAATTCTGTACCTGCATCGTCCTCCTCCATGGCAGATGGTAGAATTTGAATTCAATAAAAAATATCTGGAATTAAGAATCTACAGATGACCATGAAACCATTCTTGATTGTCAGAAAAACCCTTCTGGTTCATTAATGTCCTTGAGGGAAGGAAATCTGCCGTCGTTATCTGGTCTGGCTTACATGTGACTCCAGAATCGTAGCAATGTGGTTGACACTCAACTGCCCTCCAGGGGCACCTAGGGATGGGCAATAAATGCTGGCCAGCCAGTGATGTCTATGTCCCATGAATGAATATCTAAAAAAATTATAGACCATCCAGCCTTGCCTTACTCACTTGACACTCAACATAGCTGAACTCTGACTTGTTTCCTTTACTGTAGCATGATGTGTCTCTATTTTACTAATGTTCTGCGTCCATCCCCCTTGCCAAATTAGTTTAAGCTCCTCTCAACTGTAGTACAAACCTACTTGCAAGAATGTTTGCCCCAACATGGTTCAGGTGTAGCCCATCCGTTTGTATATGTCCCACTTTCCCCTGAAACAGCCCCAGTGATCCGGGAACCTAAAACCCTTTCTCCTCACCAACTCTTCAGCCACACATTCATCTGCCCTATTTCCTGTTTCTATACTCAGTAGCTCGTGGTACCGGGAGGAATCCAGAGTTACAACCTTGGAGCTCCTGCTTTTTAATCCAATGCCTAGGCTCCCGGAATTCTTGATATAAAACCTCATTCTTCAGTTTACCTATATTGTTGGTACCTATATTGTTGGGCTGGCACAATGGTTAGCACTGCTGCCTGACAGTGCTAGGGACCCTGGTTCGATTCCTAGCTTGGGTCACTGTCTGCGTGGAGTCTGCACGTTCACCCTGTGTCTGTGTGGGTTTCCTCCAGGTGCTCTGGTTTCCTCCCACAATCCAAAAGACGTGCTGATTAGGTTCATTGGCCATGCTGAATTCCCCTTTTCTATACCCGAACAGGTGCCGGAGTGTGGAAACTAGAGGATTTTCACAGTAACTTCATTGCAGTGTTAACGGAAGCTTACTTGTGACAATAATAAACTTTACCAACATGTAATACAACGCTCTTTGTCTTCCCATTGTCTTCACCTTTCCCTTTCAGAATGCCTTGTAGCCGTTCAGTGATGGCTATTTATTTATTAAAAGGAGGAATATTTATTTGTTCTTGACCCAGTAATGCTTCCCAAGAAGTTCTAATTGGATTGTTTTTATTACAAAGTTTGAATTTGGAATGAGGAAACATTTAAGTTTTTTCAATACATCTTAATCATGGATATATCATTAAGAAGCTGCACTAATAGTTGAGACTGATTTTCCAAACCCATTTCCATTTGTGCAAAAGCTTAATGTGAGAAAATAATCACATTTAACTGTAAATTTCCAACGTAAGATTACATTTTATTCAGCTTTTGGCGGGTCCTCTGTGGGGATTTTTAAGAAGTTGTACTTAGTGACCTCCCACCGAGTCTGACATTCTTACGATGACACATTGCTAAAAAAATGTTTATATCTTTTGAAAACTTTCTTGTAGGTGTGTGTGGCTTCTCTTCCGTGGAATAGCAGATGCATTTGTTGTCATGCTGTAACACATAGGAGCTTGTAACCTGATAGTTGATTATACTGACATCTGGGTGGAGGAATAGTAGAGAAATTTATTAAATTTTAATTAAATGTCAACGGACTTTGATGAAATTAATGTACATTTTTCACCCAAGTTTGCATGTCAATACAGACCCTATTTTTTGAATGACTCATTCAAAATAAATGACTGAAATATTTAATCTCTCCTTCCAGCTTCAACATGCTGTTCATAACAAGCAAGCTTCAGGTTTTTATGTGTTCTTACCTCTTAGGGATGATTCTTGATTGGTGATTTTCGAATTAACTATTTCAGGCGATTTCAGGGGAGGTGAACGCCTAGTGGTAATGCTGCTAGATTAGTAATCCAGAAACTTAAATAATGTTCTTGGGACCCAAAGATGTGCAGGTTCGGTGGATTGGCCTGCTAAATTGTCCCTTAGTGTCAGGGGGATTGGCAGGGTAAATATGTGGGGTTACAGGGATAGGGCTATGGTGGGATTGTTGTAGGCACAGACTTGATGGGCCAAATGGCCTCATTCTGCATTGTAGGGATTTTATAATCATAATTCTATTATTGACTCAGGTTAGAATCTCACCAGGGCAGGTGGTGTACTCTGGGGTTCAATAAAAAATATCTGGAATTAAGAATCTACTGGTGACCATGAAACTATTGTCGAATGTCAGAAAAACCCATCTGGTTCAGTAAAGTCCTTGAGGGAAGGAAATCTGCCATCCTCACCTGGTCTGGCCACCATGTGACTCAAGAACCACACCAATGTGGTTGACTCTCAACTGCCCTCTGAAATGGTCTAGCAGGCCATGCACTAAGGGCAACAAGGGCTGGCCAATAAATCCTGGCCAGCCAAATAAATTAAAAAAGAGTACTCCATCATTCTCCAATGTTTTGTAGCATTGTTCATGTTCATCTACAAATGGACATCTTCTCCATTGTTGTAGATAAGGTGGCGAACAGTCTGAAGAGATAGACCTGAATATTACAATTGCAATTGCATTAGGTTATATGACAGTGTTATAAGATCATAATAATTATGACATAGAAGGAGTCCATTCAACTATTATTGAGTCAATGCCGAATCTCTGTACAACATTTAGCAGAAATAGATAGTGTGAAATTTGAAACGGATGAAGTACTGGAAAAGCTGGCTCTACTTCAGGTCGATAAATCACTTTGTCAGAATAGTTTGTGTCCCAGATTGCTAAATTAAGTGGAGGTGGAGATAGCAAAAACACTTGCCTCAATTTCTCAATCTTTCCTAAATATAAGGGAGGTGCCGGAGAATTGGAGAGTGGCAATTATAGTGCTTGTATTTCAACAAAATGCTGTAAGGATAGTCCTAGCAAGGATTGGCCAGTTAGTTTAATAGTAGTGATAGGTGAGGGTTTTAAACCCATACTCAGGGGTAAACAAAACAAAAAAACACTTGGAAAGGTTTAAATTCATTAAGGAGAGCCTTCATGGATGAGTAACAGGCAAATTATGCTTGAATTGAATTTTTTGAAGTAACAGAGAAGCTTGATAAAGGGAATACATTGAATGTCGTCTACATGGAGTTTATGAAAGATGTGCGAAAAGGAGAGGAAGAATTTGAACATTCTTGATTTCTCCTCTTGTCATTTGTCCATAAACAGAAAGGTGTTTTTGACTTGCTTTTTCTTTGGTGTGTTTCCAAACATCTCAGTTTTGGTGTGATCAAACCTTGTATCAATAAACCCCACAACTTGAGATAGGATGAACTCAAAGAGTTAGTTTATTTGCACAGTATCAAACTGTGGAAGGAGGGTCACCACATTGTCTCCTGGGCACTCATTCAGTAAAAGAGGGATAGAAAAAAGATAGATTTACGGAGCAAATTCCACAGGAAAAAGAAGTATTAATTCACATGGATCCAGATGGTTAATTGTCTCACCCATTAAGAATTGAAGGAAAAGTTGCAGAGTTCTTTTTTTCTCACAGTTGAATAAATTCCAGTTGGCCGGCCTGGCTTATGAAATGTGCGCTTTGGATTTGCTATCTATAGCCAACAGTGGGCCAGTTGAGTTTCGTCAGAGATAACAAGGTGTAAATTTCTTCGAAGCTGGCATACAGCTCTTTTTGTTCAGGCATTACAGATAGGCATAGGGGAGAATTGTAAGGGGCAGGGGAGCGGATTGTGCAAATGTCTATTGACCTCAGACGGGATTTTCCAGTTTTGGGGTGAGCGTGGCCAGAAAATCCCATACATTCATCCATTTTAAAAAGGTGTTTGACCAGTTTTCTAAGTTTTAGAAAACACTATGAAGATACATTATCTTATTTTATGAAAATAGGCAATTCTTACAATAATTTGGCAGAGTTTCTATTCTGATGAGAACCTGGCGTGAAACTTCTCAGCTCAACTGGTCAGTTTTCTCTCCAGATCTTGTCACTTTAACTGCCATAAAAAAGAGTGAGCGGAGTTTGCATCCTCAATCTGATGAGGTAGGGAACCTTAGAGCCAGAAACCAGCTCCACTGAGATGACAACAGAAGCAATATTTAGTTCCCCCCACACACCACGGAGATACCTGTGTCCTCACAATGCTCCTTCTGACGACCTCGTGGACGGAGGGTGTGGGTTCAAGATCTTGCCCACAGTCTTAGCCACCTCAGCCTCCTCACAAAGCATTTGACTAAGTATTGCACAAAAGGCTGATTAATAAAATCGAGGCCCACGGAGTAGGAAATTCATTGTCCGTTTGAATACAAAATTAGCTCAAGGTGAAGCAGTGAGTCGTTTTTGCAAGATGGTAGACAGTGGGGTTCCCCAAAGGCATTGCTAGGATCAGTGCTTTTTTTTTGCTATATGTAAATGACTTGGATCTTAGAATGTTGAATAAATGTTCAATATTTGCTGATAATATCATATTTGGAGCAGAGGCAAGCATTTAAGGTGATGCAAATTGCTTGCAATAGGACATCAGTAGGCTAACAGAATGGGCAGTCATGTGACAGACAGAATTTAATATAGAGAAGTGTGAGGTGAGGAATTTTGGCAGAAAGTAGAATGAGAGGCAGTGCAGGCGGAATGGCACAGTTTCAAAAAGAGGTGCCTGGGAGTTCATGTGTATGCAAGTTTTGAAGGTGTTACTGGCAAACTAAAACCCTCCCCTAATCCTTCTACCTTACTGATATGATTTGATTTATTGTTGTCACATGTATTGATATACAGTGAAAAGTTTTGTTTCTTGTGCGCTATGCAGACAAAGCACACTGTTCATAAAGAAGTAAAGGAGCGAGGACAGTATTACTGTCAAAGCTAAGGTGTAGAGAAAGATCAACTTAATGTGAGGTAGATCCATTCAAGAGTCTGATGGCAGCAGGGAAGAAGCTGTTCTTAAGTTGGTTGGTACGTGTCCTCAGACTTTTGTACCTTTTTCCAGACAGAAGAAGGTGGAAGAGAGTACTGCCTGAAATCAATGTGGTTTAATTTAGATATTGCTGAGGTGTGTTCCCAAAGCTTAATTTCTGTGTGGTTAGTTGTTATAAAGTCAGTAGCAGCAGACTTTCACAGATTTTAAGTCAGGAGCATTAATTGTTCACACGCACGTGTGCAGACCTGATGGGTCAAACAATCTTCTTCTGCGCTGTAGAGATTCTGTGGTGATTTGGGCTTTTCCACTCTGGAGCTGAAATTCAGATGAGTCCAGATAGCTGAAAGAAGGATTCACTGGAATTTCCCCAGACTAAGAGATACTTGGCAAGTAGAGTAGACAGCCTTGATCATATTTGTAGCCAGAGGACCAGTTTTCTTTACCTGGGCAACTCAGGATTTTTAGGAATAGGTTTTCAAGGAGGCTTTAAATTCTTAAGGCATGCGGCTTGATGGAAGATCAGATTTCAGCAGTCATGTTACTGCAATCTGCTACAAAACAAGGCAAACAGGTCCTATAATAAAAAAGCTTTCAAAATTAGTTGATTTCAGTCATGTGATACACGATGGCGAGCTGTTGATGGTTTGTTCATGTTAACAAAGTAGTTCCCACCTCCCATTGACAGACAGATGGAAGTCCTTAGCACTTCCTTTTGAATAACCAGTTTTGTTAGCCCTGGAGTCCCAAGTTCTGAGGGCTTATTGTCCTTGTTGTTGTGGACTAAGTACTGACAATGACAGGTGCAACATTACATAATAATGTTGTGTAGGCATGTTCGTTGTAATCCATATTTAGAAGCTTCTCGGAATTGGCCAGGAATTGGAGAGGTGCTGGAGGCTCTGATGGGCTTAAACTTGGACGCATGCCCAGACCCGGATGAATTGCTGCTGTGGGAGGCGAGGCAGGGGCTCTGACACAAATTTTTAACTCCTCTCTGGTCACAAGGGAAGGGTGATAGAGATGAACCAGGAAATTACAGACTGGTGAGTCTCACTCACGTCAGTGGTAGGGAAACTATTGGAGAAAGCTCTGAGGGAGAGAATTAATCTCCACTTGGAAAGGCATGGGTTGATTAGGGATAATGTGGAGATGCCGGCGTTGGACTGGGGTAAACACAGTAAGAGGTCTGACAACACCAGGTTCAAGTCCAACTGATTTATTTGATAGTAAACTCACAAGCTTCCGAGGTTTCCCTCTTCGTCAGGTGGGTGGAGAGTTCTGGCCTCAGACTCTTATGCTCTGTCTGAGGCCAGAACTCTCCATCCACCTGACGAAGAGGGAAACCTCGAGAGCTTGCTTAGGGATAGTCAGCATGGTTTTGTCAGAGGGAGGTCATGTCTCACAAGTTTGATAGAGTATTTTGAAAAATTGATTGAACGTGTGGATCAGGGAAGTGCAGTTGATGTAGTTTATATGGAACGTCGCAAAACCTTTGACAAGGCCCTATATGGGAGACTGATTGAGATGGTTGAAGCTTGTGGAATTCAGGGAGACTTGGCGAGATGGATCTGAAACCATTTTAGAATAGGACACAAATGGTCATGGTAGAAGGCTGTTTGAGTAACTGGAGGCTGGTGTCCAGTGGTGTATCACAGAGTTCAGTGCTGCATCTCTTATTGATTGTTGTATACATAAACGATGTAGCTGATAATGTGGGGGGAATGATAAACAAGTTTGAAGATGATACAAGATTGGTAGGATGGTTAATAATGAAGAAGATCAGAGGTTACAGAAAGATATAGATAGGTTGGTCAGATGTGCAGAGCAGCTGCAGATAGTATTTAACGCTGATAAATGTGAGATAATGCACGCTGGAAGAAGTAGCAAGACAAGGGAGCATTTAATGCCTAGAAGGAAGCTCAGAGGAACAGATGGATCTTGGGGTACTTATTCACAGATCCCTGAAGGAGGCAGAACAAGTGAATGGGATAGTTAATAAGGCATGTGGGGCACTTGCTTTTATCTATCATGGTCCAGAGTTTGAGATCAAGGAGGTAATGTTGGAACGATTTCATTTAAGTAAATCGTAATTTTGTTAAAGGGCTTCTCTGTTGAATAATCCCCCGACCCCCATCTCTTTGGGATCTCCCCTTGCTGACGTAGTATCGTATCAGTGAGATTTACAATAGGGTTTTAAAAATAAAAAGCAGGTGAAAGGAACCCGCAGGAAGCGCACAGTTAAGTACAGGCCCCAACCCCTGGGGGAGAGAAGGACATGCCTGGGCACTGCCCCAAGGGGTGGTGCCAGAGGGCCCACTCAGGAGAGCTCCATGTGGGAGGGGTTTCTTGTCTGTCGGGCAGGGGGCAATTCCCATGCCCATGATGTGGGGGCGGGGGGGGGATGGTGCTGGGTTCCTGTGTGTGAGGGGTGGCTTCATCTTTCTTGTCATCGGATCTCAGAAAGGGTGCCCCAATCTCTGACTTCCAGACATTGCCATTCTTTTCCAGTGTCATCCCACTCCACTAGTGTGATGGCATAGGCCACAACTCTATTTCTGCTACACCAAGTGCGGTGTGATTTGCCGAGAAATTCTCACCTGAGCTAGTACTTGGTGCAAAAATAATAAAATTCTGCCTGATGGGCAAATGGCTTCCTTCTGTGTGGTAAATGATACTATGGATCAAATTACCTGGCCATTCACACCAGCGGGATTCTCTAGTCCCGCTGCAGTGAACAGAGGTTTGGCTGGGCGCCAAATTCTCCATCCTCTCTGGCAGTGGCAGTAGGGTGTGAAAGGCCAGAGAATTCGGGCCTATAACTCTGATATATGCAGCCACCTTCATGGACTTGTTTACGTAGATGCCTAAACTTCCTGTCCGTGCATACTCTTTCAAAATTGTGTCATGAACTTCATATAGCTTCTCCCTATCCCTACTGCCAAAATTTATCACCTCACCCTGTGTTAAATTCTACCTTGTAAGATAGCCAAGTTCCGCACACATGAGGATGGTCTCAACCGGGATCTTGGGTTCATGTCGCGCTATCTGTAACCCCCATGACTTGCCTGGGTTTGTAAAACCTCACTTACTGCACTGTCTGGAGACAATAACCTATGCATAATGCTCTTTCCACTCACATTGTCGGCATCTTTAAGACTTGAATAGCAGGTTAGTTGTAAAGACTCGCATTCTTATCAGTAATCTGTAAACTGTCTGTGCTGTTATGTGCTCTGTCTGAGGCCAGAACTCTCCATTCACCTGACAAAGGGGCAAATCCCTAAAGCTTGTGAGTTTACTATCAAATAAATCGATTGGACTTAAACCTGGTGTTGTCAGACTTCATACTGTGTTTACCCCAGTCCAATGCCGGCATCTCCACATCATAAATTCTACCTGCCAATTGCCTGCCCATTCTGTCAACCTAACATTGGCCTGTTACAGTCTATTTATATCAGTTTCACTGATTGCCCTACCTCTAAGTTTGGTATCATTGACAAATTTTGAAATTTTACTCTCTATTTCAACATCCAAGTCATTTAAATTTATCAAGAAAGCAGTGAGCTTGGTACTGACTCTTGAGGAACTCTGCTGTCTCCAATCTTCACCATACTGTGGGATGAAAAATAACCACTCATCACAACTCACTGATGCCGATTTTTATCCAATCTGACACTGATCCTCCTATTCCATGAGCCTCAATTATGGTAACCAATCTTTATGTGGTACTTTGTGAAACACTTTCTTAAAATGCATATTGATAGTCAACATATTTGTCTTTATTTATTATTATTTATTTTATTGTATTTATCGACTTCCTCTGTTACTTCATCAAAAAGTTAAATTAAATTAATCAAGCATGGTCTGCCTTTCAGCTGGCTTTCCTTAATTAACTCAGTTCCAAGTGACTGTTGATTATTTCCAAAATCTGACCCGCCATGGATAATAAACTGACTGGCCTGGACTAAGAATTCCCTTGCACCCTTTCTTGAGTAAGGTGTCACGTTTCCCACTCTCTCATCCTCTGACACCTCCCCCATACCTTGGGAAGATTGGAAGGCTAAGGCAATTCCATTCCCTTATTTACACTCCCATTTTCCTTCGCAACCTGTAGTGCAAGCTACCCAGAGCAGGCTGCTTATCTATTTCAAACACAGCCAGCCTTTCCAGCACAACTGGCTATCAGTTTTCACCACACCCACATTACCTCCAACATTTCCGCTTCTACTGATACTTTATCAACATCCTCTTCCTAATTAAATATCAGTACAAAGTACTTATTCAGTGTTTCAGCCTCGTTTTCAAACAAGAGTCACCTTTTTAGTCCCTATAGACCGCACCCAGCCTCTGACTAACCATTTACTATTTGGATGCTGGTTGAAGAATGTTGTGTTTCCTTTTATGTTAACTGCCTTTCTATTCTCACATTCTTGCTTTGTCAGTCTTATTATCTTTTTTTCACTTCTCAACTTGTTATTTTTGATCTAGTTCTTGCTTGAAGCATTAATCAGACATGCACCATACAGCTTTATTTTGTTTCATCAAATCTCTATCCCCTTCATCATCCGAAGGGCTGGGGTCTTGGTTCCCCTGCCTTTCCCGCACATTGAAATGTACCAAGCCTGTATCTGATATATTCTTAAAGATCACCCATTGTTTTGCTGTTGGTTTTCCTTTTATCTTTGGTTTCATAGAAAATAGGAGCAGGAGTAGGCCACCATCATAGTTGATCTATCTTAACGCCATGCACCTGCTCCCTCCCCACTCCTCTTGACACATTTTGATTCCAGAAATCTATTTCCTTCTTAAATATATTCAGTGACTTTACCTCCACAGCATCCTGTAATAGAGAATTCCACAGGTTTATCACTCTCTGAGTGAAAAATTTCTCCTTATCTCAGTGCTAAATGGTCGATCCTGAGACTGTAATCGACTTCCAAGTCAGAGGAAACACCATCCCTACATCCAGTATGTCCAGCCCTCAGATTTTGTATGTTTCAGTTCAAACCCATCTCATACTTCTAAATCCCAGTGAATTCAGGCCCAGTCGACCCAATCGCTCCTCAGATGACAATCCTGCCATCCTAGGAATCAGTCTGGTGAACCTTTACTGTACTCTCTCTATAGCAAATATATCTTTTTTTGGATATGGAGACCAAGACTTCACATAAAGGCCAGAATGTTACTGGCATGCCCACCTCGATTCAGGGGGCTTGGAGGATGGCATTCTCCGTTGGCCTTACGTGGGATCGTACAAACTTCGGCGGACGTGCCACTAAAATTCCACCCAGTACTCCAGATGTGGTTTCACCAAGGCCTTGTACAGCTACAGTAAGGCATCCTTTCTCATGTACTCAAGTCTTCTTGCACTGAAAGCCAACATACCATTTCACTTCCTAACTGCTTGCTACACCTGCATGCTTGCATTCAATGCACTAGGACAGCCAGGTCAACATTTCCCAATCTTCCATCGTTTAAATAATACTCTGCCATTCTGTTTCTCCATTAAAAGTGGATAACTGCACGTTTATCCATATTATACTACATCTGTTACTACTACATGTATTTGTCCACTCACTAAACTTATCTACATCACCTTGAAGCTTCTTAACATCCTTCTTATCACTCAGATTTCCACTAATTAGCATGTCGTCATCAGTAGTCTTGGAAATATTACACTTGGTTCCTTCATCCATACCATTGATACACATTGTGAAAATCTGGGTGCCAAGCACTGATCCCTGCGCAACCCCACTAGGGGCACGACATGCCAATTTGAAAAAGAGCCATTTATTCTTGTTCTATTTTCTGTTTGTTAACCAGTTCTCAATCCATACCAATATATCATCCCCAATCCCACGTGCTTTAATTTTGTCAGCCAACTCTCTTATCTGGAACCTTATCCAAAGCTTTCTGAAAATCAAGATATACCACATCCACTGGTTCCCCCTTATCTATTCTACTAGTTACGTCCTCAAAAAAATTCCAGTGGGTTTGTCAAACATGATTCCTCTTTCATGAATCCATGTTGACTTTATCTAATCCTGTTGATAAGTGTCCTGTTATCACATCCTTTATCATAGACTCTCGCATTTTTCCTATTACTGATATTAGGCAGGCCGGTTTGTAATTCCCTGTTTTTTCCCTCGCTCCTTTTTTAAATAGTAGTGTTACATTTGCCACCCTCCAATCTGCCGGGACTGTTCCACAAGTACAGAATTTTGGAAGATAACAAATTTTGCAAGACAACCCATGCACTGTTTCCATGACCACCATCTTTAGTACCCTGGGATGCAGATTATCAGACTCTTCCAGTACCATTAATTTTTCTAATAATACTAATTTCCTTCAAATCCTTCTTCTCACTAGACTCTTGATTCCTTAGCATAATAAAAGTTATTTGTGTCTTTCTCCATGAAGACAGAACTAAAGTCACGCTTTAATTGCTTTGCCATTTCCTTGTTTTCTGTTATAAATTCTCCCATTTCAGACTGTAAAAGATCTCCATTTGTCTTCACTAATCTTTTTCTTTTTACATACTTATAGAAGCTTTTACAGTTCATATTTATGTTACTTGTAAGTTTATTCTTATACTTTATTGCTCCCACTCTTAATCAATCTCTTGATTCCCCCTTGCTGAATACTGACTGAACTGCTGCCAATCCTCAGGCTTGTTACTTTATCTAGCAACTTTATATGACTCATTTTTGGATCCAGTATTATCTTTAATTTGATTTTAGCCTGACTATATCCTTTCAAATCCCAATTAAATTAACCCTCATCCAATTTAGAAGTGTTAATTTAGATTGTTCTTTGTTCTTCGCCAATGCTAATCCACATTTTATGGGGAGAAATTAAAGACTATAGAACTCTGAGGTACAGAGGGATCTGAGCATCCTGGCATTTGAAACAAAAAGTTAGTATGCAGGTATAACAAGTGATTAAGAAGACAAATGGAATAATCTCATTTTTTGCAAAAGGAATAGAATATAAAAGTAAGGATGTTTTACAATTATATAGGATGTTGATGAGACCACATATACGGTGGGATTTTCGAGCCATGCTCGCTCCAAGGTTGGAAAATCCTGTTCGAAGTCAACAGACCTTTGCACAGTCCATTTCCTGCCCACAACGTTTCCTAAACTGGGCGAAACGGGAAAATTCGGCCCGCAGAGTGCTGTGTACAAATTCAATCTCCTTATTTAAAAAATGGCATAACTGTGTTGGAAGGATTCTAACATTATCCCAATTGGTACTACTAAATGTTGCCAAACTTACCGTGTGACTTCCTGTTATCTCCCAAATAACAATTATTTTTGAATAAAAACAAAATACTGCAGAGGATGGAAATCTGAAATAAAAACAGAAAATGCCTCGCAAACTCAGTGGGCCTGACAGCATCTAAGAACATAAGAAATAGGAGCAGGAGTAGGCCATCTAGCCCCTCGAGCCTGCCCCACCATTCAATAAGATCACGGCTGATCTGAAGTGGATCAGTTCCACTTTCCCACTTTCTCCCCACAACCCTTAATTCCCTTGTCTATCAGAAACCTATCTACCCGTGACTTAAATATATTTAGCGAGGTAGCCTCCACCACTTCAATGGGCAGAGAATTCCAGAGATTCACCACCGTTTGAATGAAGAAGTTCCTCCTCAACTCTGATCTAAACTGCCCCCCCCCCTTATCTTGAGGCTGTGCCCTCTAGTCCTGCTATCCTTTCTAAGCGGGAAGAATCTCTCTACCTCTACCCTATCCATCCCCTTCATTACCTTATACGTCTCTATAAGATCCCCCCTCATCCTTCTAAACTCCAACGAGTACAGATCCAGTCTATTTAGTCTCTCCTCATAGGCCAACCCCCTCATCTCTGGTATCAGCCTAGTGAACCTCCTCTGCACTCCCTCCAAGGCCAATATATCCTTCCGCAAGTGCAGCGACCAAAGCTGCCAGAAGGGAACGTTCACTGTGTTTCTCTCTCCAGAGATGCTGCCAGACCCGCTGAGTTTATCCAGATTTTCTGTTTTTGTAATCATTTTTGAGAACTGTTCATCTTGTAGAGTTATACAACACGGAAACAGGCCCTTTGGCCCACGATGTCTAAACCAAACATCAAGTACCAATCTATATTAACCCCATATCGAATTATAGTATATTCACAGTGAATAGGTGCAATGCCATCTGATTTCCAGGTGATTCCAGACTAGTTTCCTTCTCAAAAATTAAAACAGTTTGTGTGTTCAGTGATTTGAATCTGGCACTCTTATCTGTACTTCAGAAACATTATCATTCAGTAATAATTAGAATCTATGAGCCCTGTCTATTTGTTAATTAGAGTGTGATCCATGTATCTATATTTGATTCTCCTGCGAAATGCAATGAGGTGTTTTCAACATAAATGGCAAACACTGAACATGCTCCAACAGAGGAGATGCTGTGTTAATGTTTCAGTTGTATGCTCTTCAAACACCCCATAGATGTGTCTAATATTTCCTGTTTTAGCATTTATTTTAGATTTGCAAGTTTTATTGTTGGCTAATTGTGTAACATTATCTCTTTTTCCTCTTTGTAAACTCTGGCACCTTTGTCACCAGTTTTGTTCATTTGGATTTACAAACAATGGGTGCGATCTTACCAGCCAAGCTCCCGCTGTAACGAAGACAGAGAATGTGGCACCACGCCAAATCTCTGTTCACTGCAGCAGGATGGGAAAATCTCGCTGGTGTGAACGATCGGAAAATTCCGGCAAATATATCTGTAGTTCTTAGTTAGTGCATTTGTACACTTAAAAATTTGGACACGCTCCTGTGTAGGTTCACAGCTTACAAAAAAATTATTATGGGGATTGCAATACAGGTAGGTGGATGCACAAACAGCAAATAGCTTGTTAAGATGATTGAAAGGCCAGTTGTGATCAGGGCCTGTCAGCCGATGGATCTCCTGTGGCCTTGGAAGCACAGCCACTGCCTGAAGGCAGATTTCTTGTGTTAGATCAGGAAGCCAGCACTCCAGGCTGTCGCTGGCCTCCCCCTACCTGGTCACAGCATTTTTCCTTTCAAATATTTTAAAAGCTCTGAGAGGGCACCTCATCCTTGAGGTGCCTTCTCTCTCTCCCTTACCTGAAATGGCAGGCTGCAGTGATGGAGGTCTTCTGGCCTCCCAGCTTTGAGGGCCTGCGCACTGTCCTTAATTGAATGGTTAATGTTTCTGCTGCCCACTAGTTGGCCAATCCAGGTAAAATCAATGCCAGATTGCTGCTCCCGACACAGTGTGAGCACAGTGGAGTGTCAGGATCTGAATTTGACGCTAATATAGGTGTCCCTACCCAAAAATGTAAAATCTTTTTCCGTGTAATCAGCCTCTCAATCAACCACAAGCCTAATCCCTGTAATTTTTCCAAGAACCTTCATTCTTCAAGAAACATGCACAAGCAAAATAAAAGTGAAATCAGCAACCTACTCAAAAACTAGCATTGACCACATTGAAAAAAATGCTAAAAATAAAGTGCACACTAAAATTCCATTTGCAGATGTGAACTCTCGCTTCTAAGAAAAGAACCATTTATATTGCTGGACTGCCAGGAATCTTGGGAGTTGTGGTTTGACATTCAGCTGATTTAGTGAAGTTAAAGGTTCCTGACCAGGACGTTGCCAAAATATGTATCTAGTGATGAGTAACTTCTGATATGGAATTTTTGCTTTCTGAGGAACATACTGTTAGTGCATTTAGATTGTTTGCTGAAGGATTTCCATGTCCTGTTAGTGCACTTTGTTCCTGTGGGATTTTTATGGGTCTTGCTCACTTTTGTTTAATGGACGTCAGTGTAATTGGACGCCACTGTCTCAGGTTACTACTGATCACCACTAGACAAAGGCAATTTTTAGGCTTGTGGTTATCTGCTTTCTATTACAAATTCTCCCTTCATTTTGTTTTCCTTTTCTAACTCCTGCGGGCAATAACTCATTCTGGTGTACTGTTTTGTGGGCACTCGGTGCCCTCTAGCACTTCACTCAAATGGTGATTATTCCCAAGGAACACACTAGGAACAAGGCAGGGGTGGGTAAATGAACTATTTGATGCATCAGGTCAATCTTCCTCTCTCCTCTTTACAGCAGGACTCGCTGAAAGTCATTTCATTCCTGATTATTTTTTCTCTTTACCCAAGTGGAAGCCATCAGCTAAGTCAACACAGCACAGAAATTGGACCAGCATTTTCCTGGTCTGCCTAGCCCAATAACACAAATAACGATGCATTTGCCCACTAACCTATCAGAATATCTATTGTGTTGTGTGCTTTCAAATAAGATGAAGCTGACCCATTTTTGAAACAACGATCAGTTTAACCCGTGACCTTACACTTGCAGCATGGTCCAACCCCAGGTAATTGCACGCATGCTTGATGATGCAAGGACTTTCAGCTAATTTACATATTTCTCTTCTCCCAATAAGCCTTCAGATTTTAGCTATTCTTAGGGAGATGCTTCAAAAACTACCTCTGAATAAATTAGAACAGAAGAATGCCTCTTTCATTAACTGTCTGTCTGCAGATCAACCTATCCAAGAAATCTGTAAACACAGTACTCTTTGTCTACAAAGGAAGTTGGATTGAACAATGAAGAGTTAAGGTCTATAGCCCTCAGCTAGTAATTTTACAGTCTGTTTTTAATTATGTGGAGCTGCCAGCAACGCGTGTCTGAGTGTTTCTGTATAGCTGGAACTTTGCCTGCGATTTAGAAAGGCACCAATCCTGTATGTTATGTTTCAAAGTTCAAAGTATGTTCTTACCTGAGACTGGGAAAAGGAACAATCAACAGCATCCTGTGCACTGCCATCCAGCAAGTATCAGTCTCTTAGTATCTTTTTTCCTTTGACAACTGAAAAAAATGTTGATGTCACTAAGTCCATCAGTGGTGTCAGAGGGCAGTTCTTGGTATGTCAGGTGTGTGTTTTACGCTCTATAGTATGTCTTTGTACTATTGTTCTATTGTAACACTGTGGAATGCAGCACAAAGGTGGTTGTGATTCCATGAATCACCTCTGCCAAATCCAGATCGACCACTTTGTCAAGTTTGTCTTATATCACCATAAACTAAAAGTACTATTGCTCGTTGAAAGTAAATTTTAAGTAAGGGTGCCACAGTGGCACAATGGTTAGCACTGCTGCCTCACAGCACCAGGGTTGAATTCCAGTCTCAGGTCACTGTCTGTGTGGAGTTTACACATTCTCTCCATGTCTGTGTGGGTTTCCTCCAGTTTGCTCCTACTGTCCAAAAATGTGTGGTTTAGGTTTATTGGGCATCCTAAATTGACCCTTGTGTCAGGGGATTAGCAAGGTAAATATGTGGGGTTACGGGAATAGAGCCTGAGTGGGATTGTGGTCAGTGCAGACTCGATGGGCCAAATGACCTCCTTCTGCACTGCACGGATTCTATGATGATCCTATGGTTAAGTGGCATTGCCTGCAAATGATTTCTAGCATTTTCAGGTTCATACTCATATTGTACAAATGTATATTTTGAGTGATTTCAACAAAAGGTAATCATGGGTCTGAAGTGAAATTCTGATTTTCACATAAGCCCTGCTCAAAAACTTCTTTGCAATTCTTGGTGGTGTCACCCTTCTCCCAGCTACAGCTCCAACTCTGCTCTCCTTTACTGGCCCCCAAAAACTAACAATT
Organism: Carcharhinus amblyrhynchos; assembly: GCF_965287045.1. Taxonomy (NCBI): domain Eukaryota; kingdom Metazoa; phylum Chordata; class Chondrichthyes; order Carcharhiniformes; family Carcharhinidae; genus Carcharhinus; species Carcharhinus amblyrhynchos. The sequence goes on along the minus strand of NC_137328.1, from coordinate 22,050,216 downwards.
GGCAAAGAAGTAAATTTACAACTTCTGAAAGTTGAAAATTGATGAATATTTGTAACAGATACAAGAAGCACAGACTAGATTTATATTCTACCATACGCCATGACCAAGAAGTATGGAATGCTGGAAGGGGCTTTTCTCCACTCCAGAGAAAGATTAGAATTGATACTGGAGATATCCTGCCAATTTCTTGTCAATTTTGCACAAAGAATCATACTCCACTGATACTGAAGCAATAATACAAGGGCAATCTTCAATTTCCTTCCTTTCTGAGAATCAACAAGACCAGGAGGGCTTAAAGTGCGGAGAGAAAGAGTGAGAGTTGCCTTCCTTGTGGGGGAGACTAGAACTTGGAGACCCAGCAGGAGATGATCATCAATTAAGGACATATTGAAGGGTGATGAGGAATATGCCATCAGGGATCTTCTGAGGGAGCATCAGAGCAGCTTTCCACTAAATTCTGAGCACTAAAGTCCTTTAAGGTGCCTGGATGTCAGTAGTAGAGGGTCTGCCCCAATTCATGATCATAGCCCAAACAAATCCTCTAAGATGATTTCACCTCCCACTGCAGTGGGTTTACCAGCTTCATTTTGGAAGTTCTATGCTCTCTTCTGAAGCAGACTCACACTTTCCATCCTGCCTGAGCAATGTCCACCAGTCCTAGAGAGACTGCAGGTGGAATAAAGCCTCAGGCTCTTTAGTTGTACTGGGAGCTTCAGGAACCTGCCCACTTTCCTTAATTGAGTGCACAGGCAGACAGTTAGAAGGCTGCCTTCTAGATGATCACTTTGGACCGGGACCTAGAAAATGTCCTGAATCTTAAAATAAACAAGATTCTACCCAGTGGCAATGTGTACATCGACAAGTTGCAATACAGTAACTCCCAGGGCTGCTTTGATAGCATCACTCAAGCAAATAACCTCTACCACCTGGAAGAACAAAGCCAACTGGCATATGAGAATGTCGCCACATGGAAGATCACCTCTAAGCTGCGCCATCCTGATTTGGGAAATATATCACCATTCCCACTGTAACTGGGTCAAAATCCCTCCCTAACAGCATTGTGAGAGTACCTACATCTCACAGTAACTGAATTGGTTCAAAAGGTTGTTCACCACCATCTCCTCAAGAGCAATCAGAGATGGATGGTGAATCCTAGTCTAGCCAGTGGCACCATCTCCAATGAGCAAGTAAACAAGATGGAGCTTTGAGCTCAATTAGAGTTGTGCTAGCCGAATTAAATTACCTCAGACGCACCAGGTTTTAAACTCTGGGAGTGTTATTCCTGATGTAAAATAATCACCCATCCTCCAGGATTGGAAGACTCTCTGGGGGGAATTTTCCCTCCCACCTGCCACCGGAATCGTAGCAGGCGGTGGGAGTGGTGGGGAGAGGCAGACCATGCAAAGGCCCGTTAATCTTGGGTGGGATTTTCTGGTTTTGGGGCGAACACAGCCAGAAAATCCCACCCTCTGAATCAAAGTTGCTGTGTTCCAGTACATAAACCAAACCAGCAGTGAAATAGAAGGCTGCCAATTGAACTCTGGATCTCCTTGCAAACTTCGAGATAGCTGCTGTGTTGTTCTCATTGAACTGATAAAAAATATCTATTAAAAAGTTATTGCAATGGAAATTTCCAACAAACTATCACCAACAAATGAGATTGATTTCTTTATATACTATAAGGAACACAAAAACATAAGAGGACTACGGTCGATCAAACATGCTTCTTCTTTCAATGTGAATATTGTGTGCAGGTTTGGTCTCCTTAAATGAGGAAGGATGTACTTGATATGGAGGGAATGCAGTAAAGGTTTACCAGATTGTGGAGGGACTGACATATGAGGCGAGATTGAGTCAATTGGGATTATATTTGCTGGAGTTTAGAAGAATGAGGGATGATGTCACAGAAACCTATCAAATTCTAACATGAGTAGATGCAGGACCCTGGGGAGGTGATGGCCTAGTGGTATTATTGCTAGACTATTAATCCAGAAATTCAGCTAATGTTCCGAGGTGGATGTGCTGCTCTGTCAGACGGTCATGCAGACTTGATGGCCTCCTTCTGCACAATAGAGATTCTATAATTCTAACTTTTTGTGTTCCTTGTGTAAGTACATCAAACTCTGTCTCTGACCATCAACATTTACAAGTTTCACACCTTTTGAAAACTATTCTGTGTTTCTGTTCTTCTGAGCAAACTGAACAAAATCTCTTCTCTCCACATTATACGCCATCTGACATCTTGTTGTCCTTTCACTTAACCTATCTATATCTCTTTGCAGCCTTTTGTGACCTCTTTAGAGCTTAATGATCCTTGAAATTGAAGACAAGATAACAGTTTATCCAAATCAATTTATAATGGACAGGAAGTAAAGTAATTCACTCAATGTTGTTGAACTTGTTGGTGTGGATAATGTTGTGGAGTTTACATCAATTTGTTCCAGTCATTTTGCCAAAACATATCAATATATAAACATGTAAATATATATAAATGTGAATAGAAGAACACATGTAAGTAGAAAAAAGTTGTTGCAGACATTTTATGTATATGTAGATCTCAATATTGTTCATGGAAATTGGTTAAAAACCATGTTTTTAGAGCATTGTACAAGTCTTGTTAAGCATGCTTGAAGGAGATACTTATACAGAATTGAGGAGAATAAAAATAAATGTGGGTTTTGAACTCCAACTTAGAACTAGCTTCAAAACAATGATTCCAAACTATCACCCTGAGACAGATGTGAATTAATCAGAGAGAGGAATCTTTATTGCTTTAGTTTTGGTGCAGTGGTCGATGTTCTTTTCCTTGAAACACAAGAAGAGAGGGCAGTCCAGGTATTTAGAGTATGCTGAAAGCTGAACAATAACTCAGGCACGATATTGACTGCACTAGTTAGTTAGTTGACTTTGACAGAGTTACAATGAGCTCAAACACAATAAGGAATGCTGTGGCAGGGTGTGCCAGCTAGTTCATTGTTATTTCCTGCGTCTTCTCAGACGTACACAGATTATAAGGGCAACACAGGTTACAAAATATCTTCAGTCCTAATGCTCTTGGTAAGTGCACATTCTGTAAACCAACCAGCCAAGTGTGGTCAGACGCACTCCTCACTGAAACCAAGAGACAGAAGTACAACTTCTGTAAATTTTTCTTCAAATGCCCCCAAGTTATTTATCTCACTGTGAGCCAAAAGGCCTCACGAGTGTTTCCAAACTCCGCTCTCATAAAAACATGCCTTTGAGTCTTCTCCCAACCAATGTTTTCTTTCAGATGCCTCAGATTCACCAGTGATCCACTTCCAGGATTTCAATCTCTTCTTTCAGTATTCCTTTGCCTTGAATTGCCACACACATTAGAGCTTCTTCACAATCTCACAGATACACAGCCAACGTAACATCACTGCTTTGCCAGCAGCACTAAGGTCACCATTACTTCAGATATCTGGCTGCTTGTGAGCCAAATGTCTGCATCTTTCAGCTCTGTCTTTAACTGGGAGGTTCTCTCCCTCTTACTTGCTCAAAAGAGCAAGGCAGCGGGATGAATGAAGTGGTTTGTTTAAAGTTGAAACAACAAACTTCATATATGGATTACGAATAAGCACTATTACAACAGATCAGAATAATAGAACATGTTTCTAATATTTAGAGGGCTTGGACATTGTGTTTTAAGATGGAAAGCATAAGAAATGATGAAGAATCTGAACCTGAGAAATGGAACATGTGGAAATGGAAGATAACCTGGAAAAGAAGATGTAGATAAAAATTATTCCAAAATATTGACAGAGGAGCTGGTGGCAGCGCAGTCAAGGCTGAAATACTTTGGAGTGGGTTATCAGACTGTATAAATAAACAATGCAAATTCTGCCTTTTCATCGACAAAGAGAGCAAACTGTATACATTACCTTCCTACGTATTTATTAAAATCTGTTTTTCTTTATTATTTTTTATTTCAAGGTCATTGTTGTAGCACAACAGTAAAATAATTATGCCCAATTTCACCAGCAAATCTAATGTATTCAAGCTGTTATCTTGGATCAGTTGTAGTCTTGTAAGCTACAACAGGAATCAGTTTGTTGGAGCAGCGGAGAATCATCTATGAAACATTTGCACTAACAGCTCCTGAGTCCCTGAGGGTGCTATGTCCTGCTCTCACACCCTAACCCAGAGTACTCCCATTAGTGGATCTTCTGATTCGGCCAAATGCAGCATTTATCTATCCTCCCTCTATCATCTGCAGTTCCTGCAGGATTTTACAGCTTGCAGAATGAGGTTTTCTTCAAAGCTCTGCCCACTCACCCAGTGTACTTTTCCTGTTGAACTTAGGAGTTCTGCTCATAGCCAGAACAAGAGTATGCTAATAAAGTGACCCTTCAAATTTTGGTGGACCTTTCAGTATACATTAGTGGATGATGGATACCCCAGTTCTACCTTCTTTGCAATTTCTGGCATTATCCAGGACCTCTTTCAACATGGTAGCCCTTCTGGGCAGCACTACTTGTAATACTAACCCTATGCATTACTATTTACTTAAGATGACAATAATGTATACATAACAGAGCATTACACACAAGAATGTAAACAAAGTATTGTTAAAGAAATAGAACTTGCTATGCTTTTATAATTAAGCTGCTACGCTTTGACTTTATTCTGTGTTTCATAATGTTTTTGCAGTGACAGGATTAGCTCATGTTGTACCAACAGTAGTTCAAGAGAATTAGTTATAAAATAAGCTGCTCCTGGAATTAAAAATTATATCCTTCTCTGAATGCACAGTTACACAATGTCATTCTTCATTTACCATCATTCATCGAGCCAATTTCATTGTCTGCTTTTTTCCCTTTTTGCAGTTTGCAAACCATAGTGTTATAGTTCAGGTCAGAAACTCCAAAGTGTGCTATGGAGCCTCCCTGGATCATACATTTTGCATCTTGAATTGGGCTGGGATAAGCATGATATGTTTCACTTCAGGTATGATGCAAATGACCCACTAGAGAGCTTTTTTCAAACAAAGGTTATTTAAAAATATAGTTAACATGTATAGTAAGAAAATTTTCAATTACGAACAAGAAACAAAACAACCATTATAATGTATAACCCTTAATGAATATATCTAACATGTTAAAATCAAACCAATCCATAGGCAAAAAGCTCTTATCACAGGTTTAACACAGCAAAAAACTAATGCTCATGTGATACTGGACTTGAGACATTTAGATGAAGTCTGCAGTTCTCTGGATAGACTCAGAGTAGATTGAAGTCAGAACAGCTTCCCAAGGCACCAAGTACTCTAAGTAAGCCACCAACAACAGATTTCCTCCCTTCAAAAAGGCAAGACCTTGCTTTAGCTAACCAGCAGAGTTTCCAAAACCAGGGAGAGAGAGAGATGTCTGTCCCTTCTAAAACTAAACTTTAATGGCAGCCAAACAGAAAATAAGACCTTGAAAACACTGGAAAGGAAAATAAAAACTGTCCAAAAACACATGACATTCCTTCTAACAATGCAGAATTGTAAAACAATCCAGAGTTAAAATAAACAGACCCCATTTGGGGCGACACAGTGATTAGCACTGCTGCCTCACAATGTCAGGGGCCTGTGTTTCAGCCTCAGGTCACTGTCTGTGTCGAGTTTACACATACTCCCCGTGTCTGTGTGGGTTTCCTCCGGGTGCTCCAGTTTCTTCCCATAGTCCAAAGATGTGTGGTTTAGGTAGATTGGCCATGCTAAATTGCCCCTGAGCGTCAGGAGGACTAGCTAGGGTAAATGCATGGGGTTTTGGAGATATGGCCTGGGTGGTCAGTACAGATTTGATGGGCTGAATGGCCTCCTTTTGCACTGTAGAGATTCTATGATTCTGTTCTGTGATTCATTTAAGCTATTGAAATAGCAATAAAAGGAAATCTCCAGTCAATCTGGTAACAGTTGAGGTTATGAGCTCAGAAAACACTGAAGCTGTGAGAGGTGCAGAAACTGCGATTTAAAAAATACTTACCTGGAGGTACACTGATGTCACAGAAGTAAGACGAACACAACATCTTCTATGAAATAGAATCTCAACTCATCCTTTAATTTTCCAGTCTGTTTAGTATATTGTTACCATCCCATTCCTGTTCTACTCTAGTTTGGAATGACCAAGACGCCCAGTTGTTGAACATTCCACAAGCATTGCATTCATTAGTTTGCCAGCTATGATGTGCAAAGATACCATTGATGAAAGAATCTGTCTTCCTGCTCTGAGTCTGTTGACCAAGAAGCACACCATCAGGGGAAGCTGAAGAATGGAATGCTTGAACTCTACTGTTCAGGTTGGGAGTCCAGAGCTGTGGAGAACTATCATTATTTGGTCACAAGGTGATTGCTCTCCTAATCTGAGTCAATTATTTACAGAGTGACCTTTTCCTGTCAGTGTTTATTGAAAAGAATGGATATCCTGCTCAAAACCTTTCAAGAGGTGAAGTAGTTTGACTGAATAATAAGGCACCCAAAATAATTATTTTCCCTTCTCTTTTAGCCTACCTAGAGGACAGCTTTGTAAAATCAGGAGTCTTCAGCATTGGAGAGCTTGTGCGAGTCTCACGAAGTAAGTATTACTTAGAGTTAGGTTTCATCTTAGAAAACCAATTACCCATTATATAAAGAGCTGAAACTCTCTCCTAGTAATTGCCAGGTGCAAACTGATTCAAGTAGTGCAGATTAGTGTTTATGTTTTGTAATGTGCTCGACTGTATTTATCACACGTTTCATCTGAAATTGAGATTGAAAACCTGTTAGCAGGTAGAAATGGTGGATTATTTCAGAGGCAAATCCATTGTTTATGAACTGAAACTTGTTTGACAGAAGTAGAAATGCAAACAGTGTAGTTTGGATTCGCATTGGGAATAATATAGAAAACATATTTCTTATCGCAAAATCAGTAGAAAAGAATTTCATGGTGCCAGACATTGTAACACAAGTTGTTACATATTCATTTTTGTTGTTAGCTGTAAAATTATACACAAGAATAAATCAGCAGATATAATTATTACAATATAAAACAAAAGATGTTCCAAAATGCAGCTCTCTTTCGTACATTTTGACTATGAGCCTACTTTGAGAAATAATCTTGTTGAAGTCTGAATTAGTCTCCAGTACATTTTATCCACATCATCCAATGGTACTGTTGCATGGTGAATTGTCTTTCTTTTAAACAATTCATCCAACTCACTGCAAACAAAATTCTAGCTCACAGTGTCACAGGAAGATGAAACTGAAGGACAGGGACATCAGCCGATAGTAGGTTACTTGCATTTGCTAATTAAGTAGCACAAGGAAAGATTTAAAAAAAGATACCCTTCAAAATTAATTAAAGCTGTAACACTGCTAATTACTTCTTGTATTGGCACACCAGAACGAAAAGGAACTTGCAGTCATAAATACTCTAATAAACGAAGCCTAACTCAACAAGATGTTCTGATCCCCTGAGAAAATGGTAACTTTTGAAAAAGATATTTGAATTTTCATTGACTGACTCAAAGGTGTTAGGATTTCCATAGAGACAGATAAAAAAGGCTCAAATTTTGAGTTAATAGCTCAACAGATGACATGACAGGATTTCATGTTTTAAAATATTTGCTGTAACAAATAAAATTGCTATTGATGGAACACTTTTTTTAAAGCAACTTTTCTTTTAAACCACAGAATAGAATTTAAAGCTCAACCAAAAAAATCACTATTGTATTACTTTAATTAGCCATCTAAGTGGGCATTCAATTTTCCCAGAAACAGTATAAAATGATTCTTGGTTCCAAAAGCTTTATTTCTGATTGTGTTCCTTTCCTAGCCTGAATACTTTGAATCCAGGACTGTTCTTCACAGTGAGAGTATTTTTGGAAATCCTTCCTCGACTGTAAGCTACGTGAATCTTCCAATCTTGTTATAGCTCCTCACAAATTTGATCTTTACAGTCTGAGTGTGAGCTTCCACCCAAATTTGGATCAAAAAGACTTTCAGCCTCTAACTGCTCTCTCTTTCCCCTCCAGACTCATGGAAGGCGAACTGCCTGTGAGTTTTCAGGGATACCTTGGAAATCTTTCCTCTCTCAAAGTCCATTTCCACGGCAACATGAATCATAAAGGCCTTGTATCCAGGTAGAAATGCTGATTAACTATCCTTCAAAGGCCAATACTGTTTCATCATGGATAGTTCAAAGGACAATTATTCAAAACCTGAGATTCCTAGCTCCTTTCTGGAACTTTGCAGACTCACAATCCATCCATTGTTATGACAAAGCTACTTTTGTCACTGACTGCAAGAATACCTTGCACCTTCTTCCTAGTAAAACAACTTAGGTCTTCCTTTAACCTTTAATAGCTCCATCACCCAGACATGCTGTGAGGCGGACTTTAACACTGGTCGCATGACTTTCTTCATTTAATCTTGTACGCATCAAAGTTGTAACAAAGAAATTGTACTATCAAATTTCAAGTTATAAGACTTTAACAAAAAAAACTGAAAGCAACTTTGGCTAAACTCAATGTTTTAATGTGACTGATAACGCCATGCCACATACATTGCAGTGCACTCCCCACAGTCTACCATCACTCATGCTTCCAATCAATTCACATCTCCCTGCCAAGTCATAACGTTGATAGAATGTTGAAAGATGTTTTGTAGAATTTCCAATCAATTATGAGCAGTGTGGCCCACTCTGGTGATTTCTCCTCCCATTCTTGCCTGGCCAAATCTTCCTGAGTCTTTAGCTTGCCATAGGATGCATTATCTTCAACACAGAGCTTACTGCACAAGTTGCAGCCTTTAGGGAGACTACCCTCCCTCTTTCTTTCTGTCCAGAAACTCTGAGACCTAAATCCTGTCCATTATCAGCTGGGATGCACTTGCCTTTGTTTTTAAGTGTGAATATTTTGCACCTTGCTTCCAGTAAGTCTCAACCTGGATCCCTAGACATCATAGTAACTAAGCCACACAAGCTTGTTGTTGGGCAGACCATGTAGTAAATCATGTAACTCTTCATTATTCCCATTGCTTAAAGAGATGGTTCAAAACATAACAATCTTAGAAAACCTCACATTCAGAGACTTGACATAATTAGATTCCGACCCCAGACGTTTTTGTACAAAATTTTCCCTTTAAGGAGTACAAGTGTGTTCACATGCAGAAATCTGGAATGTACTGTGCTTTCTAGTAAACGGGCTGCTCACAGCAATGAGGCTAAGCAAGTGGGAGGGGCATTGCATGATAGAAACATAGAAAGTAGGAGCAAGATTAGACCATTCAGCCCTTTAAGCCTGCTCTGCCATTCAACATGATTATGGTTGGTCCTCTATCTCAATCCAGCACTCTCCCCGTACCCTTTGACATCTTGGCACACCCCAGTAGTAAGAACATAAGCGACTGAAGAGAAAGTGGGAAAAAGTGAAGCTGTGTTTGGAGGAACAAAGAGCATTGGAAAGAGGGAATTTGCGATTAGAGGACCAGCAAGCTTAATTTGCCAGATTTTAGCCCAGTCTTTTCACCTGAGATGGCATTTTGACACAATGGTTAGCACTGTTGTCTCATAGCGCTAGGGACACAGGTTAGATTCCCAGCTTGGTGTCTGCACGTCCTCCCCATGTCTGCAAGGGTTTACTCCGGGTGCTCTGGTTTCCTCCCACAGGCAGAATGACGTGCTGGTTAGATGCATTGGCCGTGCTAAATTCTCCCTCGGTGTATCCAAACAGGCGTAGGAGTGTGGCAACTAGGAGATTTTCACAGTAACTTCATTGCAGTGTTAATGTAAGCCTACTTGTGACACTAATAATTAAACTTAGACTTAAAACTATTTATGTCCCTTTGTAGCCTCCTTACTTTGTTTCATTCCTTCCTGGGGAGTGGACATCGCTGGTTGAGCCAGCCCTAATTGTCCTTCGAGGTGCATTTAAGAATCAGTCACATTGCTGACAGTCTAGAATCACATGTAGGCCAGACCGAGTAAGAATGTCAGATTTCCTTCCCTAAAGGACGTTAGTTTTTCATAATAATTAACTGTGGTTTCATGGTCATCATTAGACTTTTAATTCCAGATTTTTATTGAATTCAAATTTCCATGGTGGGATTCAAACCCAGGTCTCCAGAGCATTATCTTGAGTCTCTGGATTACTAGTCCAGTGATAATACCACCATATTATTGTCTCATCCTCTTTACAATTTACCTTCCTACCTATCTATGTCATCAGTAAATTTAGGAACCATACCCTCAATCCCTTCATCCCAGTCATTTATATAAATTATAAAAAGCTGAGCCAGCACTGATCCCTGTGGCACACCTGCCAATGAGACAAAAGCCACTTATGCCATGTTTCCTGTTAGCTAACCAATCTTCAATCCATGCCAATATGTTACAAACTACACCATGAGCTTTGACTTTATGCAGTAAATTTTGATGTGGCATCTTATCAAATGCCTTCTGAAAACCTAAGTACAGTACATCAACCAATTCCCCTTTATCCACAGCATATGTGACTCCTTTGAAGAACTCCAATAAGTTGGCTAAACACAATTTCCCTTTCACAAAACCATGTTGACTCTGCCTGATTGCTTTGAATTTTTCCAAGTGCCCTACTATATCATTTTTCATAATGCTCTCTAACATTTTTCCTATGACAGATATTAGAAAACAAGAGGCCAGTTAGCCTGCTTTCTGTCTCCCTCTATTTTTGAATAAAGGAGCTGCACCTGTTATCTTCCAATCTAATGGAACCTTTCCTGAATCTAGGGAATTTTGGAAAATTAAAGCCAATACATCAACTAAATCATTAGCTACTTTTTTCAAGATCTTAGGATGAAGTCCTTCTAGAGCACAGACTTATCAGCCTGCAGACCAAATAATTTGCATTTAACTGGGATGTTACTTGTGTTTTCTATTATGAACACAGATGCAAAATACCTGTTTAATTCATTCATCACAGCATTACTTTCCATTATCACTTCCCCAGGCACCTTTCTGAAGGACCAATGCTCACACTGTTAACCCTTTTCTGATTTAAATACCTTGGGAGAATTTGAGCTTCAGAAGGTGAGAGCACTAAGGATTAATTGGCCAAATGTTGTGTGACGGACAGAAACTTGGGAACGTTCTCCTCTAGCCAGTCAGTCTGTGAGCCAAGAGGCTGAGCCAGTTTAAAGTGATGGGGCCTGCTAAGTGTCTGGCTGCCAAAGTGTCTTAGACTTGGAAATGATGTCATTTTTCTCAATGGATCAGGCAGTAACCGTCAGCCAAATGGTTCGGAAAGTCGCACAGCAACTAACAGTGACAAACTCACTGGGTAAGGTCCATCATGGCCAGGTAAACACACACAGCCCAGGGTGAAATTGACAAATTGATTTAGTCTCAGTAAACACCTATTACTTTCTGATGGGCTGGTTTTTAATGCAGATTGGACTATTGATCGTATGTATTGAACATAGCCAATGAACATCTTAAGCATTGACTCAGCCACATATGCCAGCCTGGAAATCACAGGTTCATTGAGGGTGTCTGGGTCAGTGGATAAATGGATGAGAAAGCATATTTCGAAAGTTTGATTTCATTATTTGGTGAGTTGAATGGATTATTATTATATGAGCTGAGACTTTCAAGTTTTGTCTTTCCTGCTGCTCTTTTTAAATTTTACCAACTCGCCTCTAAGTGTGAGCTCTTGTGCCAGGAAAGAGAAGTTTACAGTGTAGGTGGTAGATGTTTGAATGTGGTAGGGGGAGAATGGGACATGCATGAGGAGAGGCAGGATGGAAAGTGTAAGAGGAGAGATAAGGTGGGGTGTGTGCATGTGTAAGGGAAAATGGGATGCAAGAGTTTAATTATAATACGACCTGTTAGGGCAGTTGGATTTGAAACTGTGAGGCAAGGTCAAATAAGATGAATGAAGAGAGCACAGTGGGCCGTGGGAAGAGAGATGGGTTCAGGTGGATGAGAATGAAAATATGATGTGATTTTATTCGGGAGAGGCATGTTGGGATCAGTGATTTTTGTTGAATGAAATCTGCGCGTAGGGAGAATGGAACTGAAAGGAAGATGGCAATGTTTCCTCTTGGCTGCATGGCCTTGCAGTGAATCATTGTGCCAGTTCTGAAGGAGTTATCTACCTAGTTCTGCCTTTTCCTAAACTCTTCTAATTGTTTCCTTTGTTCTGTATTAATCTATCTTACTGTCAAAAGTAATTGTGAATCTACAACAGTATTGATAGGAATTTAATGTATTGTTTGATTCTTTCATTGGATGTAGGCATTGCTGGAAAGGCCAGCATTTGTTGTCCATCCCTAACTGTTTTGAGAATGTGGTTCTGAGCCATCTTCATGAATTGCTGCTGCCTACCTGGTGCAGGTACGCCAAGAGTGCTGTTGGGAAGGGAGTAACAGGTTTCTGAGCCCAACACAGTGAAGGGTTCCCAGTGAGTTGCTGCAGTGCATCGTTTATATAGTACATGCTGCTGCCACTGTGGTGGAGGGTGTGGCTGTATATTGATGGATTGGGTGCCAGTAAAGCTTTGTCCTGAATGGTGCTGAGCTTCTTCAGCGTTGTTGGAGCTATGGTCATCCAGGAAAGTGGGATGTATTCCATCACAGTCCTGATTCATGTCTTGTAGATGGTGGACAGACTGTACAGAGTCAGGAAGTGAGTGCTTGTCTCATAATTCACAGCCTGTGACTTTCTTTTATAGTCATTATATTTATATGGCTGATCCAGTTCAGTTTTTGGTCAGTGGTAATCCCCAGGAGGTTGAGAGCGGGGGAGTCAGCAACAGTAATGTCATTGAATATCAAGGGGAGATTATTACATTCCCTCTTGTTGGACATGATCATTTCCTGACACTTGTGTGGTAAAAATGTCACTTGTTGCTTATCAGCAATAAATGTTGTCCAGGTCTTGCTACATATTGGCTTAGACTGCTCCAGCGTCTAAGGAGTTATTGAAAATTGTGCAATCATCAGGGAACATCTCCACTTCTGACCTTACGATGGAAGTATCTGAAGGTGGTTGAACCAAGGGCAGTACCCTGAGAAACTCCTGTAGCAATGTGCTGGAACTGAACTGATGGATCTCAAACAACGACATCCATCTTCTTTTGTGCTGGACATGACTCCAAACAGTTTCCTCACTGATTCCCATTGACTTTGATGTTCAAAACTTGTTGCCACACTCAGCCAACTACCTTGATGTTAGGGCCAGTCATTCCACCCTTCCCACTTGAATTCAGGTCTTTGTCCATGTTTGGATTAGAGTTGTAGTTAAGTCAGGAGCTCAGTGACAGAACCTATGTGCTTAGTGGAAGAGTATTTCTCCCAACTTCTCAATTTATTTTTTGGTCATGTACTTAATAACATACCCACTAATTACCAGCTAACAGCAGAAATAATTTTACCAATCTACTTCATTGAACACCACTCTTAACCTTCACTACTCCAGTGAAAACAGCTTCATTTTCGTCTTCTTGCTGTTTGTAATTGAAACCTCTCATGTCTGTGTCATGTTTTTCCAGTGACTTTACATCACAAAGTAGGATGTACATCGTTGATTACAATATTCTAAAAGTAGCTCAATTAATAATTTCTATAGGTTGAATATTTCTTCTTTGCTCAACACCCACTCAGGATCCCATTTGCTGTAACTAATTAGGGGTAAATAATCAAGGGATAAACAAGTAGAAGTAGATAATATTGTACGAAAACTGATATCAAATCAAGGCAGACAATAAAAGTAACAAAAACAAAATACTGGGGATGCTGGAAATCTGAAATAACGAGGGTGGCATGGTGGCACAGTGGTTAACACTGCTGCCTCACAGTGTCGGGACCCAGGTTCGATTCCGGCCTTGCATGACTGTATGTGTGGAGTTCGCACATTCTCCCTGTGTCTGCATGGGTTTCCTCCAGATGCTCTGGTTTCCTCCCCACTCCAAGGATGTGCGGATGAGATTGATGTTGTCTGACAACATGCTCAGTTGTCAGGGGATTAGCAAGATAAATATGTGGGGTTACAGGGGTAGGGCCTGGATGGAATTATTATCAGTGTAGGCTCGATGAGCCATATGGCCTTCTTCTGTACTGTAGGGATTCTGTGAATGAGAACATTCTGGAAATACTCAGCAGGTTAGGCAGCACCTGCGGAGAGAGAAACAGAGATCAAAACTGGGAGAAGTTCGAGGTGTAGCAGGTTTTAAGCAGAGTGCAGAGGCAGGGAAAGGCAGTAGGGGTGGTACATGAGACAGTGGTAGGGAAAGAAAGAAGGTCATTGATGGAATTGGAGGAAGAAGTGATTAGATTACAAAAGGGTGATTGTTCTAAGACAAAAAATAGTGTTAATAAGATGAATAAAGAAGCAACAGATTGGACCAGAGGACTGTAATCTGCAAATTACCGGTGTCGGCTGTTGGGGAAAAAGTGGGAGCAGTTATTCAAATAATGATCTGAAATTTTGTAGCCAGTGCTAGATTTGTAAGGTTGTAAAGTGTTTAATTGGAAAATGAGCTCCTGTTGAGCTTCAGTAGTGACAAGTATTAGGTCAGAATAGGAGTGCGATGGAAAATTAAAATGGCAATTGATTCGATGTTTGTGATCACATTTACAGATTGGATGAAAACAATCACTCATTCTGCATTTGGTCCCCTCAATGTAGAGGACACTGTACCTCGAGCATCGAATATGCTAAGTTAAATGAACGACTTTTCCACTGCAAGGAGTGTTTGAGGCTCTGGATAGTGGGAAATGAGGAGATGAAGGGCAAGTGCTGCATCTCCAGAACTTGTATAGAAGGCAGAGTAAGAAGTGGAGTGGGTTGTTGGGATAATTAACTCATGGATCAGTGTTTTGTACAGATAAAAATACACCAATTTCTTACTGTGCAACTTACCCACCTTTGCAACAAAACATTAAATAAAGGCACTACTCAAAATATTCCATCCCAGCCATCTTCTGAAGAAGAGAAGGAGCATTCTGCTAGTATCTTGGCTGACATTCCTCTCTCAAACAGCATGACTAAAACAGATTATCTACTCATCTATCCCATTGCTATTGCAATTTCTTTACATTGCCACAGTGACTATAGTTCCAAAATACTTAATTGATTGTGAAGTGTTTTAGGATGTCACTAGTGCTCTACAAATATAAGTTATTTCCCTTTTTAATCTGTAAACTTACTCTGCAAAAACTCAAATGTATTTTTGAGTTTTTGGACAACTTCCTTTACATATCTTCTTCCACCTGCTTCTGCAACTTCTCATTATAAATGTACATATCTTCCCATTACCATGGAAAAGGACTATGTTTTCCAAGCCTACAGACTCCTCCAGCATAACAAATTCTACTTTATTGTCGTTTAACTGCCTCTCACTCCATGAGTATCTCACTGTTCCATAGTGGCGTAATGTTGCTAAGGGCTAACTACTTCTTTGAGATTTACTTTCTGTCCAACTTTCATGTGCCTCACATTGAGCACCTTTTGGAACAGCCTGAGGAACCCGAGATGTCCCATGTATTTGTGAGTCCTTTGTTGCCCCTGTAGACGGTTGTCCATTCATTTCTTATACAGTATCCCTGTCCAAAAATATTCGTCGCTGCCTCTTGGATGAGTAGATTCTGGAGAGTATGTTCCAGAAATATCTCATTCACCCTGATGGTGTTGGTGGGTGGCAAATTACAGTTCCAACATTCTCTGCAGAGATTCCGTTTTGTAACACATATTCCAAATGTGCTGCCTCTGGACACACTGAGGATCCTTGGTGGTCCACATATCCCACTCCACACAGATCACATGCAGTGCTATTTCCAACTCTAACTTAAAATACATTGTGACAGCCTGAACTCCCACTAGCACTAAACTCTCTTAACAGTCAAATACACAGTATACAAATGTTAATTATAGAAGAATACTCATATCCAACTATACATCAATGCTGACCTTCTTTCAGGCTGAATTCCCATTGAAGTTAAGCTTCATACTGTTCTGGCCCCTCACATCCTTTGGCTTCTCATAGCATCTCATTGGCTTCATGCCATCCTCTGCATTAAATTTCATCTGACATTTAGCTGCCCAAGTTACTGACTTCCCGATATCCTGATGCGGTTGCGGATGAAGTTTTGTACAGTTAATCATAGTCTGTTAATGTGCCGTGTGCAATTTTTGATGTAATATTTTGCCTCCACACCCAAGTGCAGTTCAGTTATATGTATTGGGCAAGATTTTTGTCCTCCCTCCCCCACTCATCCACTGCATCTCATGTTTAATAAAGGCAGCCTGCCATCTTCTGGTCCTGCCACTGTCAACGGGGTTTTCCAATATTCATACCCACCTACCACCAGGGAATCAGGAGTGGACTATCCCACTCACGGGAACAGCTGGTAAGTCCTGCCCATTATGAAGTACAATGCTTTCATTATTAATCATTTCAGTACAGAACAATTTCTCTCTGTTTTCTATCTATTATCCAACTTCTGATTCACATTCCCTTCATTCATTAACCAAACAATTTCTAAGCAAATATCATTTTAATCATTTATTATAGTGTCCGGAAGCATATCCAATACCAGTGTTTGGCTGACAAACTTATAGTTAAATATTTGATCAATTTATCCATTTTAGAGCAGAGGTGCTATCGTGTCAACCTTGCAGTCCTCTGCTACAATTCCAGATATAATTGTGATCTAAGCATTGTTGTCAGAATATCTGCTGATTCATTTGGGTTTCAAGGAAATATGTAATTAGAGGCCATTGCCTTTCCTACTTTGAACAAAATCTTAAGTACTATTTCTTTGCCTATATTGATTCCACTTAATATCATCTCTTTCTTATTGCTTCCCCCCAGCTCCCCCCACACTCTTCTGTACCTGAAAACTAGGCAAATTGCTCATCAGATATGTGCATTGTTCCTTCATCCCGTGAAATGAAATTTAATAGAGAAAAGTGCAATGTGATGCATTTTGCAAGGAGGTCTAGAATGAGGCAACATATACTTCCTGGTGCAGTTCTAAAGAGTGTGCAGGGGCCAGAAGGGTCCAAGGAAACCATGTGCACAGATGGTGGCAGGACATATTGAGAGATATTTAGCAATGTATATGGGATCTTGGGCCTCATAAGCAGAGATGTTGCATACAAAAACACAGAAGTTATACTGAACAAAATTTTATTAGGCCACAGGGAGGTTATTGCATCTAGTTCTGGACACTTCCCTTTAGGAGGGTCATGAATCCTTCTCAGAATACAGAAGAAATTGACCAGAATGGTTCTCATGATGAGGAAATTGAGCTACAAGGTTATGTTGAAGAAACTGATATTATTTTTTATGGAGCAAAGATTGACACCAGAATGATAGGGAGTGGGATGGCTTGATCTTGGTTTCGGCCAAAGCTCGGCACAACATCAAGGGCCGAAGGGCCTGTACTGTGCTGTACTATTCTCTGTTCTATATGTTCTATTAAGTGGATGTCCAATTAAAGTATACAGTTTGGAAAAGCTAGGCAGAGGAAGGCTGCTCCCATTCATTGATGGTACAAGGACTAAGGGATACAAATTTAAGGTTTTGGTTAAGAAATGCAGGAAAGGATGTGAAGAAGAATGTTTTTGCGCAGCAAGTGGTAATGACCTGGAACAAATGTGGTAGAAATGGAGACAATCATTAATTTCAAAAGGGAATTGGATGGCTAATTGAGAAAAATAAGTTTGCAAAGTTCTGGGACTGATGGGATTGCTCTACAGGGAGCTAGTATGGACTTGATGGACCAAATGGCTCGCTTTTCTGCCATGATGATCCTGATCCTCACTCTGACTTTATTGGAGGCTTTTTAACTTCAAAAGGCCCAACCTTTTCTTGAATTATTATTTGTTTTTCAAATGTATTTGAATATCTTACTTTATTTAATATCATTGTCAGACTTTTTTGTTTCTGGGATGTGAATGTGCATTTATGGGCCATCCATCACTGCTGCTGAGAAAATGGTCGTGAACTGTCTTCTTGAACCGCTGCAGTCCATTTGGCATAGGTACACCCACCATGCTGGTAGAGAGAGCTCCTGGATTTTGACCAATTTTCAACACTTTGAATCATTTTTGCTTTTCCTCTTTATTTATGCCATTTAATTTTCTTTGCACAACTATTGTACATTTGTCAAAAGTCTCTTTTATAAAATCTCATTTTAATTTCCCATCCTTTGCTCATCCAGAAACCTCAGTTTTTGTGGTACCCTCTTGTGGGAAGATGTCTAGATCTAGGGCAGCACGTGGCACAGTGGTTAACACTGCTGCCTCACAGCGCCAGGGACACAGGTTCAGTTCTGGCCTCGGGTCACTGTCAGTGTGGAGTTTTCACATTCTCCCCAAGTCTGTGTGGGTTTCCTCCAGATACTCCGGTTTCTTCCCACAGTCCAAAGATGTGTGGGTTAAGTTGACTGGCCAACCAAAGTTGACCCTAGCGTCAAGGGGATTAGCAAACTAAGTATGTGGAATTACGGGAATAGGGCTTGGGTGGGATTGTAGCCAGTACAGACTCAATGGGCCAAATGGCCTTCTTCTGCACTGTAGGGCTTCCATTCTAGATCCGATATTGAACATCGCCTGTTGAGAAATTTACTGTTGCTTTTCTGCCATTCTATCTGCCAACTTGTTCCCAATTTAACTGGCCCATTCAATTTAACATCAAATATCATAATGCTCCAGTATTTGAGTTAATTAGGGTGCAGTCATTGCATATACAGACTCATTTTGTTTCCAAGAATGTATAATGCTAATTATAAAGTGCAGTTTGTACTCATTTTTGAAGTTCAGGTGTCTTATATTCCTTCTATTATAGATTGAATATTATTACCATTAAAAGTGATTTTATGTGAAAGATTATTATACATTTCCGGAATGGTCAGGTTCAGTCGATCTCCTTTGAATTTACAACCAAACCCAAGATCATTGGGCAGCAGAGAAGGGAATAAACCACAACATCTTTCATATTCTTTTGATATGTATGACTTACGACCTACAGAAATGTTATATCTTTCAGAATTCCATTTCACTTCCCAATAAATGTATGTTTACTGTTATAAAAAGTGATGCATTGAGATCCTCGGACCCAGATTGCTAGTGTAAATAAGAATTGACTGACTATGTTCCGTGCACACTTCAACCAGCTCCAGGAGAGCTCACATGGGCAGGCGAATGAAGTACCACAAGAATTGGTACTTGGGCCCCAGCTGTTCACAATGATTTGGGTGTGGGGACCAGATGTAAATTTTTCCAAGTTTGCGGATGACACAAAGCTGGGTGGAAAAGTTGTGAGGAAGATGAAAGCGGGCTTCAAAGGGATTTGGAGAGATTTAGTGAGTGGGCAAAAAACATGGCAGATGGAATGTAATGTGGAAAAAGGTGAGATTATCCACTTTGATGGAAGGAACAGATGTGCAGGATATTTCTTAAATGGTGAAAGATTAGAAAGTGTAGATGTACAAAGAGACCTAGCCATCCATGCCAATATTGTGTGCAATTTTAGTCTCCATAACTAAGGAAGGATATTATTGCTCAAAGGGAGTGCAACAAAGGTTCACCAAACTTGTCCCCAGGATGGCGTGACTGTCTTATCAAGAGAGACTGGGGAAGTTGGGCCTGCATTCCTTAAAGTTTCAAAGAATGAGAGGTGATCTCATTGAAACTTCAATACATAAAGGAATAGACAGGGTAGATATGGGTAAGATGTTTCTCTTAGTTGGGGAGTCTAGAATCAGGAGCACAATTTCAAAACAAGGGGGGAGCCACTTAAGATCGAGATTGAAGAAATAATTTTACTCGGACGGTGTGAATATTTGGAATTTTCTACCTCAGAGAGTTGTGGAAACTCAGTCATTGGGTGTAATTTTCTTGTCTTGCCTACCACTGGAATCGGAGTGGGCGGGACATGGACCATGAAAACGTTTGTTGGCCTTGGGTGAGATTTTCCAGACTTGGGGCAAGCACGGCTGGAAAATTTTACCTATTGAGTATGTTTAAGTCTGAGATTGACAGATTTCTACATGTGGATGATATAGAGGGATATGGGGATTGTGTAGGGGAAAAAGGCATTGAAGTGGATGATGCGCTATGATCCATTAAATGCCAGAGCGGGCTGAATAGCCTACTCCTGTTCCTATGTTCCTATGAACAGACTTTTTTTTGCAAATTGTCTAGAAATATTTATAAATTATTATAGTGTTTAGCGCTGCTGCCTCACAGCGCCAGAAGCCCAAATTGAATTCAGGTCTCAGGGGATTGTGTGGAGTCTTCACGTTCTCCCTGTGTTCTGCATGGGTTTCCTCTGGGTGCTCCTGTTTCCTCCCACAGTCCAAAGATATGTGAGTTACATTGATTGACCATGCTAAACTCTCCCTCAGTGACAAGGAGATTAGCAGGGTAAATAGGTGGGGCAATGGGGATAGAGCCCGGATGGGATTGTAGTTGGTGCAGACTCAATGGGCCAAATGGCCGCCTTCTGCGCTGTAAGGATTCTATGATTTGATGGTTTTAATGATTAAATTGCACTGTTTAAGTCATCAGAATTCAATAATTGTACTTTAATAGCTTTCCTTCAATGGACTATTGTATTCTAAACATTTTTATCATCTTAAGAACTAACATATACATAAAATGTAAATTGTGATGGAAATTCACAATTGTTTTTGCCTTTCAGTGGCGATAACCCAAGGAAGTGGGATTAGTTACAATCTTGCAGAGATTCAAAGCCAACCATTTTACCATGACATAAACTCTGGGCTCCAGAGGTCATTGTCCTCTCCACCGGGCAGGTAATTGCTTTCATTTTCATAAAGTAGTTCCTTAAGATAAAGCCGACACTTTGTATATTGATCTTTTTCCTATCATCTAGCAATAATTCATGAAAGCATAACGTAAGCCACACAGTACTCTTCCGACCCATGTAATACTGTTGGTAAAAGACAGCCATCTCCGACTTGAAATGAGTTATTCCTTTATCAAACTGCAAATTTGCAGTTTGGAGCTCAGAGAAGATCCAACAATCTGGGTTTTCATCCTGACGAGATGCAGTTCCTGAGCCAGCAGAATGACATCAGAATATATGTGGAGTGTACAATATTGTATGCAAATCGTGACACAAGGGATAGAGTTTCAGATATGCCACCGGATTATTTCATTTCTGTGAAATAAAAGTGATTTTTAAACTTAATCTATGTTGTAAAAGCCAAATTGCACAATTGAGGATTCATGCGTCAAGAGGCAAAAATGTAGACATTGCAAACTGAGTTATAAGAAGGGTCATGTCATTTGGAAAGAAATAAATCACAATTTAATTTTTAACCGCAACTAAACCTGTTCTGGGTGACATGGTGGCACATTGGTTACTACTGCTGCCTCATAGTGCCAGGGACCTTGGTCGATTCCTGGCTTGGGTCACTGTTTATGCAGAGTCTGCATGTCCTTTCCATATCTGTGTGGGTTTCCTCCGGGAGCTCCGGTTTCCTCCCACAGTCTGAAAGATGAATTGGCCACGCTAAATTCTCCCTCAGTGTACCCGAACAGGTGCCACGATGTGGCGACTAGAGGATTTTCACAGTAATTTGATTGCAGTGTTAATGTAAGCCTACTGGTGACATGAATAAATAAACTTAAATACTTCAAATAGAATATTTGATATTGTGGAACGTTTGATATACTGGAATGTATTTAAACCCTACTAAACCTGCAAACCAGCTGTGAGCTTAATCTGGGAGAGATGTGGGTTTGATTATTTAAACTGTATGAATCCCTTTTAGTAAGAAAAGCCAATTGAAAGACTCAATTTTTTTGTCACATTGTGCACTTCTGTTTAATGATAGAGTCCTCAGGATAATATGAGCATCTATTGCTGAGTTTTTTGTTTTGCAAATCAGTGTTAGATGTGCGTGGGAATTACATTGTGACAATATTAAGTCCTTTTAAGGGAGTGATGTCTGCTGGACATCAGGAATGTCTCTATGTTATTCGTCGCTGATTTATACTTGAAAATTGTGAATTGTGAATTGAATGGAACTGCTGTTGTCACATTGTGAAGTTCTGCTACAGTGACATTATGAACGGGAACAGCTAATTGTCACTGAACAGAAACTTCAGAGGGGTCACAACAGGAGCAATTCTACAAAATATTTGTCTACAGAATGTCTTGAACTAGATGTTCAAGAACATAAAATATAGAAGCAAACAATGATAGAGAAACACACCAGTAAATGTACAAGATGTCAACCTTTATAATGTTGTGACATCTCAGTAGAATTCCCATTGCCTTTATGGCAATATGCAGTAACTGTTATTTTGTTGAGAATATGGTTTTGGTCAAACATACATTTTGGAAAATGCACTATAATAAATCTTGGATGACTGATTAGCTTAGCTACAAGCTTTTATTTAATCTTTGGATTTATTTGCTAGCAAACGGCCTAAGACGATCCCCATTGATGACAGCATAGACACCAGTCCAACAGAGTTCTACCCTTCTCCCAGCTCACCAACCAGTGTCAGCCGGACATGGCATGAAAGAGATCAAGGTTAGTTCTTGGAGTGAGCTTGATAAAGTTTAATATGTAATGCTAATTACTAAGGTATCTCCACAAGTACATGATATTGAATGAGATGAAACATAATGGGCCAAACTTTCATTTAGATGTCAGACTCGACATGGCGACCAGTTCTGGGTCTTCACCCATCTCTTTATATCCCAGACATACCCCCCCACTGTTATTTTTGAAGGTATGGCCAATTAAGAGTCACGGTGTGGGTTTGCTGAACAAATAGGGACAATGGCTGCCAAGGCTCGAAGGCCAGTGGGAGTTTGCCTAACACTCACAGCCCACTCACTGACTGATCTCAAGATGGAGAGAGAGAGAGAGAAGGCCAGGTAAGGTTTTTTTACATTTAAAATGGCCACAGCTACCTGCCCATGATCTTGGAGATGTGACTCTTCCATGGCATTGCCAGCGTTGGCAGCTGTAGCCCTGATGGGTAGTGGACGGGGATTTACCTTGCAGGTTGAAGCACAGCCCCAGCTTTGCCAGTCTAGGCTGCCACATTGGGCCTGCGTGTGTTTCAGGCTGCCCACATTGCCAACTGAAAATCCCACACTACGGTAGGGATTTTCTGGCCACACTTGTCCCAAGGTCAGAAAATCCTACCCGAGATCAATGGAACTTTGCATGATTCCCGTGACGGGTGGGACAGAAAAGTTCTGGCAGCTGGCAGCGCTAAATTTCAGGGCCACCTGTCACCAATTCTAACCCTGAAAATTCATACAGTGTATTTTACCGAGTTCCCATAGCAAATCAAAGAACCATTTTGTAATGCAAACCTAATGGAAGATATGTTGTACATTGTGAACAAGTTGGATTAGATTATTATTGCATTTTATGAAATTGTTGGTATGATTTCTTGCATTTATTGTCAGTAAAATGCAATAGGCATTGGGTAACAACCTGCCAGTATGTGTTATCTCTGCCTTCAAAATGGATTTTTCTCTCCTTTGGAAAAGAGAAAGCACTATGAGCTGTCCATCTCCCTGTCTCTTCCACTTGCACCTCCAACACAAAGTATGAGAGCCTCATGAGTATCTTTATCACTGAGATTGGAACTATGCAATCAGCGGCCTCAAATGCTTTTGCATCTTCGTCTAACCCATCAGACCAAGTCTGCTTAAAGAACCCCTCTCCCCATCCCAGAAATTGTGTCTTCCTTGAGTTTTTTTGCTATTTTTGTTCCTGCCCTCTTCACCTTGCCCATGAAATTTGGATCCTGCTCCCTTGACTCTATTTCCACAGAAGTTAATCTTATTAACAGTTATCTAAAGGTACAATTCCACACCAGCCCCGCCCTTCAAATCTGCCCTTATCACTGCCTCCTCAAAATCTCAACTCTTGACTTGACACCTCTATCCGTAAGAATTACCATCCCATCCCCAACCTCCCTTTTCTCTCAAAAATTCGTGAATGTGTTGTTGCTTCCCAAATCCATGTCTATCTTTCCTGATGGCACAGTGGCAGGGACTGGGTTCATTTCTGGCTTCAGGTGATTGTGTGGCGTTTGACAGGATTGACCACATCATCCTCCTCCAATGATAACCTGCCGATGTCCGTTCTCCCCCCCAGCCGCATCATATAAAACAGATATTGAAATGTATACTGATGACACCCAGCTCCATCTCGGCCTACTCTCTGCTCTCTCTAAATTGTTAGACCATTTGTTTGAAATCCAATACTGGATGAGCAGAGACTTCCTCCAAGGATGGAATACTCCCTAGAGGGAGCAAGAGGGTTTGATGGCAGGACTATATGACAGGAAGTCCAGAAATCTGTACACATTGGCATGAATATACAGCTGGATCTTCTGTTAGTGCCTGCCATGGCTAGTCAGAAAACCCATCAAAGGTTGTATGAATCTCGTTTCCATCCCGTTAATAGGATGCAGGTGAAGGCCTGACCCCACATTCCAGATTCTCCTTGCTGGTGGTGGGAAAATACACCCGCGTGAAACTCTTGAAACAACATGTTGTGCAGATGTCGGGACTCACCTGAATAATACCTAGGGCTGCCTCTGGAGTTTAAGATTGAGGTAGCCTCAACCCTGGAGTACTGCAGCAGTGGATGGGGGCAGTAGGGGTGACATGGTGGCACAGTAGTTAGCACTGCTGCCTCACAACGCCAAGGACTCGGGTTTGATTGCTGGCTTGGGTCACTGTCTGTGTGGAGTTTGCACATTCTCCCTGTGTCTGCATGGCTTTTCTCTGGGTGCTCTGGTTTCCCCCCACAGTCCAAAGATATGCGGATGAGGTGAATTGGCCATGCTAAATTGCCCCTTAGTGCCAGGGGGACTAGCTATGGTAAATGCATGGGGTTGTGGGGATAGGGCTTGTGTGGAATCGTGTTTGGTGCAGAACTGATGGGCCTCCTTCTGCACTGTAGGCTTCTACGATCTATAGGTGGACCTTCCAGATTTGGTGCCCTGGAGGGGGTCCAACTTCAAACCTCAGAATCTCTCCGAAATCTATGTTCATTTTCATGAGGGTCGCCTTTTTCCTTCCATACTTGGTCACCTTTTCAGTATGGCATGCAGACATGACGGTGTACTATGCACCACCCTAGCCTGCACTGCCACGGAATATGGAGTAAACCACGCGAGTGCATAATTAATGAGTTTGGGGCCAAAACATTTGATGTGGTCCTCATCGGCTTTCACAGCAGGAAACACTCTATGTTTAGGCCAGAACTTTCTGACTGTTTACGCCAGTGGAATTTTCCTGGCAGTGTGGGGTGCAGTCAATGGGAACTCCTATTTACAGCAGATGGGAAATCCCATTGACCAGAAGATCATGGCGAACTCTCTCTGCAAGAAACATGCTGCCAGGAGTCCAGAGAATCACTCCTTTAGCCTCAAAATGGGAGAATCTCACCCTAAGTATCAACCATTGTCTTTGACTCCTACCTTTTGAGGTGATTATGAATAATATTTTCTTTGGTTGAAATGGAATTTCATTGTGATGTTATAAAAAAGACAGCAATAACTGAAATACTTAGTGTTATGACATATGCTTCAGAGCAACAGGCTTTTCCATTGCATCATATTGCATCTTTAGCAAAATTAAATGTCACAAAATCCTTCAAGAACATTGTCAAACACAACTTGACACCTGGCTAAATGAAGTATCGTGTTAGTAATGCAACCAAACGATTTCCACTCAAAGGTGGAAAGTTTGGAGTGTTGCAGGAGCATGGTGTGGTCAACTATGTTAAATGTGTGCTTTTATTATTTGGTACTGGCAGGTCCAAAAAGCTGAGGGAGAGTTCATCAGAGTTACAGTCAGATAGGATATTATTTGTAATATTAGTAAAGGCCGTTCCAGTGCCATGACTCCTTAAACGATGTAACCAGATTTTGCTAAAATTTTACTTATGACCTTTCAGACATGGGATACTAGGCAATAATTTTAATGTGCTGGTAAATGTTGCCCATATCCAACCTACATATGGAGCACATACTGGGCACAAGAATAAAGTTAGCCCAATAGCTTATTCGTTGCCTATGTGTTCTTGAGGAACTGGTTAGTAAAAACAATTTGTTAATTGGATTCTTTTTGCTCACTTTGAGGATTTGGCAGTCCTACTATTGAAACACATTTTATGGCGTTTCAAGTAAACTGAGATAAAATTGTGCAATTAGCTATTGTTTTGTTTGGAGTGCACATGCCCACGATTTTGCAATATTAATGACAGCTAAAATGTCAGTGTTTGTCACCATTATTCCTCTGAAAATGATAGCAAATTCTGGAGTCTGTATATGTGCTTGTCAGTGATTCTACACTTCTCCAGACGGTGCGCAGTTGTGCCCCCCTCTCCCCCCCAGATCAATTAGAAATCATTGCACTAACATGAACTTCCGCTCTTACGTTTTCTTAGGGCTGGGTTTTTGCTACTGAGACAGGTAGCCCAAGTTGGGCAGATCTGCCTCGGTTACAAAGGCTGTGTTGCATCCAGTTTTCACTCCGGTGAGGTTGGGGGCTGGAGTTAACCCTGCCAGCCCTGGAAACAAAAAATAGGCTGCCCCAGGGCTGGATGAGCACTGAGCCAGGCTGATTAAAAGGCCCACCTCTGACCTCGGAGACTTTGTCCCAGTTGTTTGTAAAGGCCGTTTAACCACAGGCAAAATGGCGCCTGTTGGAATTTGGGGCAGTAGTTTTGCATTTTTAGAGGTCTCAGAGTCAGGCCAGCTGCACGGAAATCTGTCTTTAGTCTCTCTGTAAAGCAAACCTTGGAAAAGTTACATCATGTTTAACGGCATATAGCTGGGTTTTTAAATAATGTGTTAAGTTTAGAATTTTACTAAACAGCGACACTGACCCTGAATAAAATAATTTTGTAATTATTGAAGGTCAATTTTTTTCACTTATACAACAAATGTCCATATGTCATTAACATATATTTTAATTTGTTTAGAATATTTTAGCTTCAACATTAATTCCTTATGTAAATGCCCGAATCATTTTCCTTTTACCTGTAAAGCCTAAACATTAAAGGTGAACGGATTTGCTGATGTTTACTTCCTGATTTGCTGTCTGTGAGAATACTTAGATATGATTGGCTGCTTGATCACAGTACAGCTGTGAGAGGGCCCTCACTTAAAATTTATTTCTTAGTAACAAATAAGGCTTACATTAACATTGCAATGAAGTTACTGTGAAGTTCCCCTAGTTGCCACACTTTGGCACCTGTTTGGGTCAATGCACCTAATGAGCATGTCTTTCAGGCTGTGTGAGGAATCCAGAGCACCCAGAGGAAACCCACACATACACAGGGAGAATGTGTGAACTCCAAAGAGACTGTGAGCCAAGCCGGGTATTGAATCTGGGTCCCTGGCGCTGTGAGGCAGCAGTGCTAACCATCGTGTCTCTGTGCCGCCACTTTGTGGTGACAGGGAAGGAGAAGCCCGTGGCATAGAGATCACTAGATCTTTGTGAACAGTTTTGTTCACAGTCAACTGCAAGGTCTGTTATTTGACTGCTAACCACAAAATCCAACCCAGTATATTTTGCTGAGCCTGTTACAGACTCAGAATGCATAATGTCTGCCTTTGTGTTACTTATTTTTGGAACCCCTTTTTATTTTCTTCAACGCTATTTTAAATGTATATTAGTATGTTGTCACATTTGGCTGCAAAGAGTTTGCAGGTGTTCAGGTGAATGTTCTTGCTTGTCTGGGCTAATAAGATTGTATATCTATTTAACAGGTGGTTAATAATTTAATTGACAATACATTCAGAGCTTTAAGATGACATCCAGGTGCAGAAACAAAGTAATTGATGGGGTTTTTTCTTTTGTTTTTTTTAAAGGCTTGCATTTTATTAAAGCACTTGAAGGGGTTCTTCTAGGCAGCTTTTTACTTGGAAACTAATTCAAGCGTGTATCTATGTACAATTCATTTCCTCACAATCGGGTTCCTGTGTGAACTACACTACACATTGAAATAGGTACAGATTCCATTTAGCCAGAGTTTAATGAGAGAATGTATAAATCTAGTAAAATTAAAGAATATTCTCCCAGGAAGTCCAGTGAAAACCAGGCTGCCATTTTCAATTTCCCCTCCCTAACAGTGCTGGGAGTGTAGCTGCACCTCGGGACCCGCAGCTCTTCAAGAAGGCAGCTCATCATCACCTTCTGAAGGGTGACTAAGGATGAGCAGTAAATATTTGTCCAGCCAGCGATGCCCACATCCTGTAATTGAATAAACAGAGTAATAACAATAAATGGAAATGCAGTTGTCAGGTATTTCATGCTGTTAATCCTTTAAGTTCTGTACTTTTGCCGTGGCCTATCGTAATTACTGAGTGGTCTGTTCCCAGCTTGGGTCACTGTCTAAGCGGACTCTGCACATTCTCCCCATGTTTGCGTGGGTTTCCTCCAGATGCTCTGGTTTCCTCCCACGGTCTGCATGACTTGCTGCTTAGGTGCATTGACCATGCTAAATTCTCCCTCGGTGTGCCCAAACAGGCGCCGGAGTGTGGCATCTAGGGGATTTTCAGAGTAACTTCATTGCCTACTTATGACAATAATAAATATGATTGAACTTAAATATATTCCAATTGGATAATTACATTTTAAAATCATCAATAGCAACATTTTTAGAACATAGAACATTACAGCGCAGTACAGGCCCTTTGGCCCTCGATGTTGCGCCGACCAGTGGAACCAATCTAATGACCCTCTAACCTAAACTATTCCAATGTTATCCATATGCCTATCCACCGACCATTTGAATGCCCTTAAAGTTGGCGAGTCCACAACTGCTGCAGGCAGAGCATTCCACACCCTTACTACCCTCTGAGTAAAGAACCTACCTCTGACATCCGTCCTATAATTACCACCCCTTAATTTAAAGTTATGTCCCCTCGTGTTAGCCATCACCATCCGAGGTAAAAGGCTCTCACTGTCCACCCTATCCAATCCTTTGATCATCTTGTATGCCTTTTTAGCTTGCATAGAATAGAAATAGTATTTATATTTCGACACTTAGCACTGACGTTCATTGCTGAGAGTTAAGTGAGATTGAGTGCAGTGTGAAGGTCTTTCTTAAGTGATGACTCCTTACTAGAGTTTGATTTCTTTGACCTGACTGTGATTATTTCACTAAAGGCAGACGACTAATTAATGCAGTCTCCAAGCTGGAAAAGGCAAAAAGTTAAGGAGTTATTATAATTTGTTATTGAGTATGACAAATTGAATCTTTGCGCAACACCAGTTTCACTTTTGATTTTTTTTCCCTCTGAAGTTGGCACAAATATTTTCGGTTCCATTGTTTTGACTGGAAGAGAAATGTAATCCGTTTTTGGATGCAATTATCATATTTTTGAAATGTCTCTGTTGATTTAGAGAGATCAATCTACGAGTAATTAGTTAAGATACGATCTGCTTCTAAAAATGTGGAAGAAGCGGCTATATCTTGGGTGGAGATATGTGATTGGTTTGTTGCAGCCTAGGCTTCTGCAGAAAACAATGGCAGTATCTGGCTAGATTGGGGAACAGAGATTCTTTAATCCCTGCAGTGCAAAAAAAGGCCATTCGGCCCATTGACCCTGCACTGACAACAATCCCACCCAGACCCTATCCCTTTAACCCCACATATTTACCCTGCTAATCCCCTGACACTAAGGGAGATTAGCAGGGTGAATCTCCCGACACTAAGGCCAGAATTTTATCCCGCAACCACCACCACCACCACCACCACCACCACCCCCCCCCCCCACAGGAATAGGAGCGGGCGAGGGGCGGACAATGGAAAGGTCCATTGCCTCGGGCAGGATTTTATGGCTGTGAAACGAACAAGGCTGTAAAATCCACCCCAAGGGTCAATTTAGCATGGCCAAACAATGTAATCTGCACATTTTTGGGCTGTGGGAGGAAACCAGAGGAACACCCAGAGGAAATCCATACAGACATGGGGAGAATGTGCAAACTCCTCACCCGAGGCTGGAATTGAACCCGGATCCGTGGCACTGTGAGGCAGCAGTGCTAACCACTGTGCCACCATGCCGTTTCTAAAGTTATTTTATTCACAGCATTATTTTTAAAGTACTTAGCAACCTGATTCCTAAATTAAAGCTTCTGCCTGAAGATCCCACTGTGTCATAGCATAAAAATACTCACACTCACACTGGGCTCGCTGTCGAGCACCAGGTTGTGTTGTGCTCAAGAAGCAATCTGTTTAAATATCTGGCTGTACACAAAGCATCTTGATGAAAAAGCCACTTAAATACGGACGACATTGCCTCAACCGACTGAGAAATTCAGAGTCGACTTGTTAACTGATAGAGTAGTATCTGAGTTGCTATTACCTCAGGGGATTTATTCATGTTTGTAACTTTTATGAATAATTTAAATGATGTTAACAGTGACGACTGCCAGGATTTGCCAAATTATAATTTCAATTTTTAGATAAAAACTTTACCTTTCCGAAATGGGGCTCTGACATACCAAAAAATAGCACTTATGTGTTGTGCAGCCAGTTTAGCACACTCAAACTTTGTGATATAAAGCAGAATGCTGACATTGAATAATAATCACTGGTGGATAAACCAATATGCCCTGGCCATTATGAATCTTGCACAAAAAACATTTGTCAGTGAGGCACCATTCCTTTTGCCAAAGTAGTTAGCTGTACTGCAACACTATGATAAATTGGTGGCTGTAATAAGCACGGCCAGAACACACAAAAAATAACTATCGTAAATAGTTCAGTAATGTGCTAGTAAGGAGGATAACAGTGATTAAAGGACCTGTCGCTTAAAAGAAAAATTAGAAGACGAGAGCAATAAAAGTATACAGGAAATAGATATTAAGTGGAGAGTAGGAATATCTGGGAACAATTCTAAGTCAGTAATCTAATCAAGCAGTTTAGAAGCTGTATGAACGCTGCGATTAGATTACAGCCTTCAAATCATTCTAAGTTATCTGTTATTTTCATAAGATGGTTTTGTTCACTTTTTAGTTAGCTTTTGCAACGTCGGCAGTTTCCACTCACTATGCCAGCTCTGTGTATCATTTGGCAATTAGTTGTGGACTCCAGGAGAACGGTGCTGAAGGATAGGCAAATGGCTTCCTGATATTATTGTCCTGTTTTTGGCATTTTAGAGAAAGAGGTGCTTTCTGTAAAGGTGTGTGGGTTAGTGTCAGTGGGGTTAGCAGGGTAAACATATGGGGTTACGGGGATAGGGTCTGGGTTGTTTTCAGTGCATGCGATGGGCCGAATGGCCTCTTTCTGTATTGTAGGAATTTTAAACTCTATTATAGCATGTGATTGGATGAGCCACTGCTGTCTGCCAGTAACACATTATCAATAAGATACTGAAGCCTGTGACACCTCCATATTAAAAAAACTCATAATTGTGGTGTCATTCTTTTTTCATGGATTTACCGATTTGAATCGAGGGCAAGTGCTCCTCTCAGTGAAACTGCGTCAACAGAGAGGGAGCCCTATTGACTGGGAGAATTCCCAGATCTCCATGGATTCCCAGAGGAGCAAGCAGTGTTTGATGGAATGCAAGTGGCAATGAGTGCCACATAAACCAGCCCTCTCAATCCTAGGGACATGAAACGCCTTCATTCGATTAATGTTCTGTTGCGTTGTGATGTCAGTCACAGTAACCTGCATGTGAACATCCAAACAACATGCTGGTTAGGTGCATGGGCCATGCTAAATTCTCCCTGAGTGTACCCGAACAGGTGCCAGAGTGTGGCAACTAGGAGATTTTCACATTGCAGTGTTAATGTGAGCCTACTTGTGACACTAATAAATAAACTTATTGTCCAAAACTTAATGTCCAAAATGCAAGAATGCTGATGTCACCATGTTATAGGTACTTGTGTGGAGCTTCAAACGTTGAGCTTCTTTGATGGGTAGGTCCGGTGGAAGTGGAAATGAATTGTGGGAGGAGGGAAGTCAATTGTGGGGGTGGAGAGTATGGTTGATTGGCAGGGGAGAAGGTGGAGTTGATCAGGGGAACAGGCAGATTGTTCAGGAGAGGAGTGGAACTGATTGGGGGAGTACGCTGATTGGAGGATGCATCAATCTAAGGGGCAGGAAGGCATATCGATCAAGGCAGGAGGAAGAAGGGTGGAATGTCAGAGGTCAGGGAGTTGGGGAAGCAGGAGGGGAAATTAATTGCCTGGTTTTGGTGTAGGGATCAGGGCCTAGAGGTGGTGTGGGAATCCGACCTGATGCAGTGCCTTCACAAGCTGTGATCTGGATCCAGATGGTGGGTGTGAGAGCCAAGGCCTCTCCTTAAGGAACTGCTGGGTTTCCTAACCTGGCTGACAGCTGTTCATGTTCAAAAGTGGAATAACAAGTTCATCAGGTTTCCTTGGATCACATTGCGACTTCAAACTTCCAAGCTCAATTAAAAATAGGAATGAGTTGATTGGAGGTGGGTTTGGGTCAGAATTTAGATTTATGAGATTTTAGCTCCACACACAGGTCAGCTTTGAACTTTTAGAAAATAAACATCTGGGACACAATCTTAAATTGTGATGATACTGTGCCTTTAATTTATCGTGCGTCTTGTGAAGGGTTTGAATTCAGCTCTGTTCAAATGGTGCCAATTTGTCTGCTCCAAGCAGCTACATGCTGAGAATCCTAGATAATGGGTGTTTGCTTTAATCTGAATTAATGCAATTTTTGAATTATAGGGGTGTCCCCAAGGGTTCAGAGTAGGGTTTAATTAATTAATTTAATTAAGTTAAGCTCTGGTTAAGTCACAATGAGAGGCTTGTATCCAGTTATGGTTACCATGCTTTAGGAAGGATGTAAAGGTCCTTGAGAAGTCACAGAGGAGATTTACCAGAACAGTTCAAGAGTTAGGTTGGAGAGACTGAGACTGTTCTCCTTACAGCAAAGAAGGTTGAGGAGATTGAGGATTGATAAGCGTGTACAAGATTATTACAGATTTAGGTAAGGTCAACAAAGGGAAGTTGTTCTCAATAGCTGATGATACAAGGGTTAGGAGACGCCGATAAAGGTTTTGGGTAATAGACATTGGGGGACATTAAAAACTGTCTTTCCTGCATGACAAGTGGCAATGACCTAGAACTTGCTGCCTCTGAAAGTGGTGAAATTGAAGAATAATCAATGATTTCAAAAGGAAATTGGATGGACCTTTGGGGGAAATAAGCCTATAGTGTGTGGGGATGGAATGCAGGAATGGAGTTGACTGGATTGCTTTACAGAGAGCTTACATGGACTAAATGGGCTGAATGTTCATATGTACCATAATGAGATACAAAACATTGCAGATTCAAACTAGTAAAAGGCACATTTAAAGACGTTCTCATTCACGTAAAGAGCGACCAACATGATAGGCTTGTGATAAATGTGAGGAAACTTGGAATCGAGGACAAATAACTGAATCTATAGAAAACCATCGTAACAAAAAGATAGGAAGTAGAGAGTAGGGATGAGGGTCATTATTTAGATTGGGGAAAATACCAAACTCTCAAAGATCAGTGTTGAAATTCATAATTTGTATGACTAATTTGGAGTTAGCAGTAAGTAACTTAATATCAAAATTTGCAGTTTATATCAACTGGGGGATATGAGGATGATTGCAACATTAGAAAAGAAGACATTAGAAGCTTTGCCGACTGGCAAATTCATTTAAATATGAATAAAGGTGAGGAGCTGCACTTTGGGAAGAAAAACAGAAGCATCACCTCCATCTCAGAATATGAGAAACTGAATAAATCAAGTGCATCAGTCTTATCTTCACACCATGGAGATAAAGATGGTATTTAATGTTTTCCCCTGCAGTGAGTTTGGTCACTGGGGCATTCAGTTGGTCAGAAGGCTGGTAGGTTGCCACCTTTCTACCTCTAACCTGATGAAGTCTGAGTTGGGAAGACTCATGGCCTATTTTACTGCCCAACCACCACTTGAGTCTGAATGGACAATTAATAGCTTGTGCTGTCACCACTGGTGTTAACCAAGTTGGTTGGACGGGGGTGGGGGTTGACCATGTGAGTGCATGACAAGCAAACTCTTATGGAGTTGCTTGTGAGCTCTGAGGAGGTTTCCTTGTCCAAAGGCACTGTATGACCTGGCATCAGGAGGATGTTCCGTAGAGTCATGCCCCCGCCTTTCCTGCTCACCAACCTCATTCCCGTTTCCTATGACCCCTGCCCTCATTACTCAACTGTGGCCAGTGATACTAGGCCTTGGGTGTAGCAGTCATTGCCGCGCAGGCAGCAGTGCCATTTAATATAGCGACCAGTCTCTGGTTGGCCAATCGCTTTTGTCATGTGGGACTTCCACCTCTGGAGTCCATGATCCTGGGAGGTCCCATCAGGGTCCAGTCAAGTGCCTGAATGACATTTAATTCGGCACACCTTCCCTAAAAGGGCAAAGCGGGGCTCTCACTATCTCTCCAGCCAGTGAACCTCCCTTTGCCTCCATTAAAAATTACCCAAAGCTTTTGTTGGATTCCCAGTTAATCTAATGAATAAATCAGTGACTAAAACGTGCTGTGTTTGTATCAGTAGACAATCCCTTGAAAACTGTAAAAATTTTCAGTAAAAATGATCTTAGATGAAGTTTAAAAATTCATGACTCATAACTTCCTGGTTTCCCAGCATCACAATGGGAGGGAGGATGTCCCAGTGATATGCTGAGGAAGCTCTCCATGTCAGGGTTTACCCGGTAATTGCCCAGAAACACTAACTTCCTCTGAATAACTGTGCTGGGCTGGGAATCATCGGACAGAAGTGATTTAAATTACTAACTTCAGACAATTCCGCCAGTTTTGCACTGATACTTACTCTGAAAGGGTTAGGAGGAAAAAGTCATTCCAAAGTAACTAAACACCAAGACCCAGCTTCACACGGGGCAACCCATACACATCCAACCCTCAGGGGACCCCCTACAGCACCCTCCCATCTTTCCGGTTGACTTGTTCCACCCCATCCCCTTCCTCCATCACTGGTTGACCCCTCTCTCCTGTACAGGACACAGCCCACTCACTTCCTCCCTGTCCGGGACACCCCAGGACTGGATTAATATATTGAACTAATCATTTACATATGCAAACTCAGTTTTGAGCCATATTCTCCAGGCCACTGTAATTCTGCTATCCTCGAATGCAGAGGGATGCTGGAGACCAGTTGTGAGGCCAGGCTGCGGGGCTTGGAGTTCATTGGCGTTCCGGGTGGTTGGAGAAATGGCTGGGTAGGGCCTTGGTACTGTCCCTAGGCACCCCGGCCTTGCCAACCTAAACGTGGGAGAATTGTCTACTGAATTGCACCAAACCATCCAGCGGGAATCTCACTGATTTTCCCACAGGAGACAACATTTCAAAGTTTTTTTGGGAGAATTCTACCCCATTTCTGTGCCTTCGTATGCCCTTCCCCAATCTTGCATAAGTAGAGCGAAAATACTTCAATGAGATGAGCCTAATGAATCATTAAATTGCTTTCTTTCACATCCAGCAAGCAATTGTGCAAAAGCACCATTGAAATTACACTTTTAAAGTATATTTTCTTTACTTAGCTTCAATCTTCTTGTGAGTGAGAGAAAGAGTAAACCACACAACACTGCTTGTGAACAAAGTGTGCACTCCTTTAGCACATTGTCATAATGAAACAAATCTTGTACTTGGTGTGCACTAGTCTTATAATAAACTCCTAAGGCTTTGCCTTCCTCTCAATAGACTATCCTGTTAGCAGACTTTTAACATGGATTGCCTTTTGTATTTTGATACTTCTGACTACAGGAAAAAGTAGGAGGAAACAGGAAGGCTCTCCCTCTGGCTTCTTCCATGTTAAGTGATTCAAGTAAAGTGATACAGTAAAATTAGCAGCACGGTGGAACAATGGTTAGCACTGCTGCCTCACAGTGCCAGGGACCCGGGTTCAATCCCTGGCTCGGTTCACTGTCTCATGTGGAGGTGCACGTTCTCCCCCCTGTCTGCGTGGGTTTCCTCCGGGTGCTCCGGTTTCCTCCTGCAGTCCATAAATGTGCGGGTTAGGTGGTTTGGCCAGGGTAAACTGGCGTTTTGTGTCTCCAGATTTGTAGGTTAGATGGATTGGCAATAGTAACTGTGCGGGATTGCGGGCTAGGGCAGAGGAGAGGATCCGGATGAGACGCTCTTGCGGAGAGTTGGTGCAGGTCCGATGGGCTGAATGGCCTCTTTCTGCACTGTAGGGATTCTTTGATCGTTTTTTTAAAAAATTTCGCGATTGGCATTTTCAGTTCCTGTGTCTTCTGCGTTGACTGGTGCGCTTTGTGATTTTTGCTGAGCCAATCAGCTGCATGTCTGCCACTTTTCAAGTGTGCCACTTTGAAGCTTGATGAAAATGTTTGCCTTTTCAGAGTTGTTAAGTAGAATTTTATTCATTGTCTTCCCTTGCACTTTAGTTCATCAAAGGCAGAGGTAATTCAGAATACAGCACAAGGCTGTGGTACTAGTAGTTATGAAATAGAGATGCCAGCGTTGGACTGGGGTAAACACAGTATGAACTTACAGCTTAAACCTGGTGTTGTCAGACTTCATACTGTACTAGTAGTTCACATGAAATGTATTGACACAGTGCACTTTTATCAGGTGACCCTATTATGCTGAATAGAAGTATTTATTCGTTTTCATGTTTCTATTTCTGACTTGGTAGAAATGGCATCTCCTACAATGAAGAAACACGAGAAGCCAATGTATAGTGGCCCCACATCTCCACAAGGTTCATCACCGCGACTGAGCACTTTCCCACCGCATCATCACCCTGGCATCCCAGGACACAGTGGTAATTCAATTCATACTTTTAGTACTGCACATTAAATAAGTACAAAGGAATTGGAAAATACAGTTGATGCATCATCCTCTCAGGCACCTGTTGATGATGCAGTGTTTTTGATCAGTACAGATTTTTGCTTTATCAGCTTGGGGAGATTTGATTTCAATCAAGAATATGCCATTGGGAGGTGGCATGAGTGGCACTGCAGCCTCACAGCGCCAGGGACCCAGGTTCAATTCAGCCTTTGGTCACTGTCTGTGTGGAGTTTGCACATTCTCCCCATGTCTGCATGGGTTTCCTCCAGGTACCCCAGTTTCCTCCCTCAGCCCAAACCTGTGCGGGTTAGATGGATCAAAACAAATTTCTCATTAGTGTAGGGGAATTAGCATGGTAAATACATGGGGTTACAGGGATAGGATCTGGGTGGGATTGTTGACGGTGCAGCTCTGATGGACAGAATGGCCTCCTGCGGTGTAGGGATTCTATGGTTTGACTAGCTTTGACGAGGGGCAGAATAAGGACATTACAGTGGGTCAGTACATTCAGTATTAATGATGGTCAGTATTCAGAGCCTGGTTATTTGGTGTCCAGTTGTAAATTGAGCTGTGCTCTGCATCGAAATGTTTGAAGAGAAACCTGTTTGTTACCACTCCAGAATGGGCTGACTGATGATTAAATCCCTAAATCAATTACACAGCCACAAAACAATTCTGCTAAAGGGAGGAAAAATAAGGAACTAAGAATTAGGCAGCGTCAGGCATCACCTGTACACCAATGTATTGATTTACACACTTTTTTCTCTGCACGTAGATTCAACATCAAATGCAAATGATGAGCTGCTTTTGATAGGGTCACTTTTTAACTGGAAGATCCAGCATTGATCATTACTGGCTGTAGAACAGTCCAATGTTCTTATTTTTAACAAGAAAAACTTTACTCAAGGGGGTACTGCTTTGAATCCTGTGCATTTAGCCCTTGATGTGTTTTGCCTACTTTTCTCCAAAACAGCTTTGAATTGTTCTCTTCTGGGTAGTTCTGCGGTGGCACAATGGTTAGTGCTGCTGCCTCGCAGTGCCAGGGACCTGGGTTCAATTCCCGGCTTGGGTCACTTTCTGTGTGATCGTGTCTGTTTGGGCTTCCTCTGGTTGCACTGGTTTCCTCCCACAGTCTGAAAGAAATGCCGGTTAGGTGCATTGGCCATGTGAAATTGTCCCTCAGTGTACACGAACAGGTGCTGGATTGTGGCGACTCGGGGATTTTCACAGTAACTTCATTGCAATGTTAATGTAAGCCTACTTGTGACACCAATAACTAAACTTAAAACTTGAAAACTGAGAGAGATGCATGAAGAGGACAAATAAATGCATTGCATTGTCGTCAAACAAGCGGAATAATGCACTTTAGATTTTACAGACTTTAATAACCGAAATAGCCAGTCTATTCAACTGATTACAAGTAGAGGATTGTGATTTGATGCTGAGACTTTGCATCATTAAAATAATTATTCTGTTAGATTATACTCCCTGAGGTCGATGTTCCACAGGCTATATTGGGGAAACTTTATTCAGCTTAATGTTACGCACAGGGATAGTATTAGCCGTTACAGAAATTGAAAGTAGGAGCATTGTAAAAGTTGCATTAAGATCAGCTTTGTGCAGAAATTTCAAAGCATAGGAAATGTATTCATGTTTTATTCTTTTCAATTTCTAGTCATCTCAACGAGAAGCCCACCTCCTCCTTCACCGCTCCATTTTTCAGCATCCTCCATTCTCCCCCCTGCTCCCAGTAGCTACTTCTCACACCCAACGATCAGATATCCACCACATCTTACCCCTCAGGAGTCGGCGAAGAACTTTGTACAACTTGGCTGTGGCCCGTCCAATCCACAAACAAGCCAGGTCAGTCGCTTAATGGTGAATATTTAAAAATTTGAATAGATAAATGAAAGCCTGTAATTTTTCAATAATTGTGCTGCAAGTACGGGCTGGGAATTATATTTGTTTTATTTTTCTAAGCCATCAAATCTTAGAAATAAAAATTGACTCCAAAGCAGAAATCACAGTAAAAAATCTGCTTTTAACCTTTTATGCCTCTGCCTTTGATAAATACATGTAGTTTGCTGTTCATTAGGTGGGCTTTTGTGCTAGGGGTGAGTTGGTGTTGCAGAAGATATGGCCTCTCCTAAATAGGCGGCCTGTAGAAACGGATGACCAATCAATCCAGGAGGCTGCTGATATAAATATTGCTATAACTATCAGCTGTAGTGACATTTGATTTGATTGGATTTATTCATGTCACATGTTTTAGTATACAGTGAAAAGTATTGTTTCTTGCGTTCTGTACAGACAAAGCATACGGTTCATAGAGAAGGAATGTGCAGAATGTAGTGTTACAGTCATAGCTAGGGTGTAGAGAAAGATCAACTTAATGTGAGGCAAGTCCATTCAAAAGTCTGACGGCAGCAGGGAAGAAGCTGTTCTTGAATCGGTTGGTAAGTGACCTCAGCCTTTTGTATCTTCTTCCCGACGGAAGAAGATGGAAGAGACAATGTCCGGGGTGCGTGGGGTCTTTAATTATGCTGGCTGCTTTGCCGAGGCAACGGGAAGCGTAGACAGAGTCACTGGATAGGAGGTTGGTTTAAGTGATGTATTGGACGACAGTCACCACCCTTTGTAGATTTTCTTGTGGCCTTGGGCAGAGCAGGTCCCACACCAAGCTGTGACATAGACCCATGCTTACTTAGTATGAGTAGCAAACTAATGGTCTATGGGTTTAAATGGTTTAAATAAATTGACAGTGCATATTAAATTGACATACTGGATCCTTAAAACTTTCAAATAATGTAAATGTGAGCTTGAGTACGTTAAGATTACAAAGGTACTTTAGGTTGTTCAATGGTCTGGACCTTGATGTTTCACTTGACTTTATTTTCATATTATTTGTATTTACAACTTGCATTTCTATTGCACCTTTAGTGCAATAAAACATCCTAAACTGTTTATTGATGGGAAATTTGGCCTGATAGTTTCCTTCTCTGAAACTACTACATTATAATGCATTTCAATCTGTGTGTTTCTATATTTGGTTACAGAAGCCTCTTCTACCCACTTTATTTCTCCCACCATTTTTAAACAACAGTTGCCTTCTATCCATCCACGACATTGAAGTCCCGAGGGTGGGATTCTCAGATCTCATCCATGGAAGCCCTGCTGCAAATGAGAATGGAGAATTTGGCGTTCCAGCCAAAACTCCATTCACTTTCAGTAGCGCTGGAGAATCCCAGCCGCAAACGAGTACAGAGATTTTTTGCACCTATCTCAGTTTACAGATCCCTACAGAGGCTCGCTCCGGCTTAACGGGGTAGTTTGAGTCAGTCATTTGTTGCAGCCCATACCCTGCAAACCCCACATTTTAAATTGCTGCTCTTATCCAACAATGTTCTCCTTCCCACACTAGATTACTGCTGTTCCCCATTTCCTCCTCACTTCTCCCCCGCTTTCCAGATCACTGTTCCTCTCTCTTGCTCCGCCGATTTGTACTTCCTCCGTGTCATTTCTTCTCTGCCCTACCCAAAGCCATTATTTAAGACATATCTTTTATAATATGCCGGTTTTAAAGTCTTTGATGGAACCTTCAGCCCTTTAGCTCTAAAACATTTCAAACTCCTGCTCAACATCTGCCTTTGACTATCATGAAGCACTTGCAGCTGCCTTTGTGAGAAGGGGACGTTGTGTCAGTGCGTGTTGTTGTCATTGCTCAGTTTTATAACATAGCATCATATGAAATTTAACAGCAAATGTCTTTGTTTGCTGTTTTAGTTTTAGTGAGGATGTCAGAATCACATCTAAGTCATTTGAACCGAGACATTTTAACTCCCCTTCTCGAACTCCTAATCCAAAATGTTTTTTTTAGAGATAACAGTTATATTTTCATGTTACAGTATTAGACAAGACTATTTTCCAGCAGTTATGATGCTTGACCTACCTTGCAGTATGTGACATGAAGAGATTCTTATTATGTTCACTGTAGTGGAAAATTTAAATACCAGGGGAAAAAGGATAATGATGAGAATGTTGGAAATAAGAAGAAAACCAGTGTTTTGCGTACAAAGGATAATAAACTTACGAAATAAAATACCACTGAAGATCTTTGAAATAGGCAATGTAAATTCTGTCAAGAGGGATATGATGAGAAATTGTGTAAGTCAGGTTGATATATGGAAAGGAATAGACTTGTGCTGATCTATGAACAGGAGTAGGCTTGTGCAGTTTAATAGCTTTCTCCTGTCCTTGAAGTTTTTTTTATCTAGTTAGCGGAAAAAAATCTGCTTTTGTATGTTGTAAGTCATTACAATGTTATTAGATATAGATATTTTACAAATTGCACAGAGCTAGTTTCTTTTTGATAAGTAGTATGTTCTGACTGAATAATTTCTTCTTTAAAAATTAAGCTTCAGTTCTTAATCTAATGATGCTTGAATAAGAACTAGGGAAAAGGTTTAGCCTACCTTAGGGCACTGGCCACTTGCAGCAGTCATGAAAGAGTTAAATAGTTTGTTAAATCCATCCCACATTAGTTTATAACATCTAATTAGACCAAACGACAGGAGGAAATTATGAAGGATGAGTTAAATATTTCCAATTGTTAAATGGCAAACTGCCATTGAATTCACTGCTAATCTAGCCTTTATTTATTTCCTATAAAACTTTATTAAAATATTTCATAAATTGACTCTAAATTAAGTCACTATGCACAAAGGGGAGCCTTATAAAATTCAGTCATTGTTTCAACTGCAACAGTCTGGGTAGGATTACAGTTTTGAAGGAAAAGTCAGAAAACAGATGGAGGTTCCAGGCTAAGCTTCATTTCATAACCTGTACTAGCAATGATATAAAAAGAAAAGTTAGATGGTTGATCATCCAGTTTTATTGATAAAGTGGATTTTGTTCTGCTCTATCCTTCTATATTTTACAAATATTTATCCAAGTTCCTTCTTAAAGTTATTCTGAATTCTATGGCCGGAAGTTTACTGGCCCGCCTGCCGCAGGAGTTGGAATGGGCGAAGGACGGACCACAGAAAAATCCGTTGTCCTTGGGCAGGATTTTCTGGTTTTGGGGCGGGCACTTAATCCATCCGTGGGCCCTATTTTACCATCTTGATTCTAAGTGCTGGGCAGACTTGAAACTGGGAGTGTTTCAGATCCGTTGTTTAGACCCGTTCTCAGGGGTCCCCATGCCTGAAAAAATATCAGCAATTCCGAATTGTGCTAGAGAAGACTGTAGGGGGGATTAACGTGCCCAAAATCCAGCAGCTCCGATTGGTGCCTCCAACTGTGCACGCGCAGAGAAAAACTGATAGAATCCAGCTTCCCTGCCACGTCGCTTCCAGGCTGGATAATGCCTCCCCCCTGACCCCCACAGACATTGCCCTACTCCCACAACATTACTGACCCACTTATCCTCTCACACCACCTGTCACCCAGACCGATAGTGGGCCCCTCCCCCCCCTTCCCCCTCACTGATCTCAGGCAGAGTGGCAGTAAACCCCCCCCTTCCCCCTCACTGATCTCAGGCAGAGTGGCAGTGAACCCCCCCCTTCCCCCTCACTGATCTCAGGCAGAGTGGCAGCGAACCCCCCCCCTTCCCCCTCACTGATCTCAGGCAGAGTGGCAGTGAACCCCCCCCCCCCTTCCCCCTCACTGATCTCAGGCAGAGTGGCAGCGAACCCCCCCTTCCCCCTCACTGATCTCAGGCAGAGTGGCAGCGAACCCCCCCCCTTCCCCCTCACTGATCTCAGGCAGAGTGGCAGCAAACCCCCCCCTTCCCCCTCAC
This sequence comes from Carcharhinus amblyrhynchos, assembly GCF_965287045.1. NCBI lineage: Eukaryota > Metazoa > Chordata > Chondrichthyes > Carcharhiniformes > Carcharhinidae > Carcharhinus > Carcharhinus amblyrhynchos. Next base: position 22,007,592 of record NC_137328.1, on the reverse strand, counting down.
TGATCTCAGGCAGAGTGTCAGCGAACCCCCCCTTCCCCCTCACTGATCTCAGGCAGAGTGGCAGTAAACCCCCCCTTCCCCCTCACTGATCTCAGGCAGAGTGGCAGCGAACCTCCCCTTCCCCCTCACTGATCTCAGGCAGAGTGGCAGCAAACCCCCCCCTTCCCCCTCACTGATCTCAGGCAGAGTGGCAGCGAACCCCCCCCCTTCCCCCTCACTGATCTCAGGCAGAGTGGCAGCGAACCTCCCCTTCCCCCTCACTGATCTCAGGCAGAGTGGCAGCGAACCTCCCCTTCCCCCTCACTGATCTCAGGCAGAGTGGCAGCGAAACCCCCCCCCTTCCCCCTCACTGATCTCAGGCAGAGTGGCAGCGAAACCCCCCCTTCCCCCTCACTGATCTCAGGCAGAGTGGCAGCGAACCCCCCCCCTTCCCCCTCACTGATCTCAGGCAGAGTGGCAGCGAACCTCCCCTTCACCCTCACTGATCTCAGGCAGAGTGGCAGTGAAGCCCCCCCCTTCCCCCTCACTGATCTCAGGCAGAGTGGCAGTGAAGCCCCCCCCTTCCCCCTCACTGATCTCAGGCAGAGTGGCAGCGAACCCCCCCCTTCCCCCTCACTGATCTCAGGCAGAGTGGCAGCGAACCCCCCCCCTTCCCCCTCACTGATCTCAGGCAGAGTGGCAGCGAACCCCCCCCTTCCCCCTCACTGATCTCAGACAGAGTGGCAGTGAACCCCCCCCCCCCTTCCCCCTCACTGATCTCAGGCAGAGTGGCAGCGAACCTCCCCTTCCCCCTCACTGATCTCAGACAGAGTGGCAGCGAACCCCCCCCTTCCCCCTCACTGATCTCAGGCAGAGTGGCAGCGAACCCCCCCCTTCCCCCTCACTGATCTCAGGCAGAGTGGCAGCGAACCCCCCCCCTTCCCCCTCACTGATCTCAGGCAGAGTGGCAGCGAACCCCCCCCCTTCCCCCTCACTGATCTCAGGCAGAGTGTCAGCGAACCCCCCCCCTTCCCCCTCACTGATCTCAGGCAGAGTGGCAGCGAACCCCCCCCCTTCCCCCTCACTGATCTCAGGCAGAGTGGCAGCGAACCCCCCCCTTCCCCCTCACTGATCTCAGGCAGAGTGGCAGCGAACCCCCCCCTTCCCCCTCACTGATCTCAGGCAGAGTGTCAGCGAAACCCCCCCTTCCCCCTCACTGATCTCAGGCAGAGTGTCAGCGAAACCCCCCCTTCCCCCTCACTGATCTCAGGCAGAGTGTCAGCGAAACCCCCCCTTCCCCCTCACTGATCTCAGGCAGAGTGTCAGCGAAACCCCCCCTTCCCCCTCACTGATCTCAGGCAGAGTGGCAGCGAACCCCCCCTTCCCCCTCACTGATCTCAGGCAGAGTGGCAGCGAACCCCCCCCCCTTCCCCCTCACTGATCTCAGGCAGAGTGGCAGCGAACCCCCCCTTCCCCCTCACTGATCTCAGGCAGAGTGGCAGCGAACCCCCCCTTCCCCCTCACTGATCTCAGGCAGAGTGGCAGTGAAGCCCCCCCTTCCCCCTCACTGATCTCAGGCAGAGTGGCAGTGAAGCCCCCCTTTCCCCCTCACTGATCTCAGGCAGAGTGGCAGTGAAGCCCCCCCTTCCCCCTCACTGATCTCAGGCAGAGTGGCAGCGAACCTCCCCTTCCCCCTCACTGATCTCAGGCAGAGTGGCAGTGAACCCCCCCCCCCCCCTTCCCCCTCACTGATCTCCGGCAGAATGGCAGCAAACCCTCCCCCACCCCCACCTATCTCCAGCAGAGAGCTATCGGAGGCTTGGCACACATCTCCTCACTAACTAGAGCACCCAAATTGAACTTTTGTGGAGCGTGTCTGCTTCACACCAATTCTGGATGGGCGAACGCAGTGGTAAAGGGGAAAGTGCTGGTAAGGTTGGGCACGCAGGCCATTAAGTCGGTTTAAATGCGAGCATTTTCAGGCCTTGATAAAGGGGAACTGGCGTGGAGGCAGCCACGGCTCACGCTAATCTCCTCCCGCCCGACTTTACCAAGTTTTTGAAGCCGAAAACAGGCGCAACTTGATAGTAAAATCGGACCCTGCATATCCCAACTCCCTTTTGCACAAATAATGTTTCATTTAATTTCTCCTTTTCATAGAATCCCTACAATTCAGAAAAGGCCATTCAGATCATCGAGCCTGCATCGACGACAATCCCACCCAGGGCTTATCCTGTAACCCCCTCACCATAACCCTGACAATGATGTTGCTGATCAGTGAGAACAATGGAAATAGTCTTTTTATGATCTGTTTAATGCAGACACTTTATGCGCCTCAAATTTCCGTTAACATTCCTTATTCTGCGAAAGTTGGTGTTTGGACTCATCTATTTTGTTTTGTATAATCACAAACTTTTTGTCTGGTTTGGCTCTCTTCAAGAACAATTTAGTGAGTCCCGCTCCTCCACCCTTTCCATCGCCCTACAATGCTTTTCCTTTCAGCTGTTTATCCAAGTTCCTTTTGAAATCAATGATTGAATCTGCCTCCACCACCATTTGTACATGAATAGGGAGGAAAAAGAGGGATATAGACTGAGTAAGGGCAGAAGGTTCTTTTTTTTTTCAGTTTAGTTAAGGCTTCATGATCAACATGGACTTAGAGGGCTGAAGGACCTATTCTGGTTCTGTACTTTTCTTTGTTCTTTGTTTATTTCAGGCACTGGGTCCATTGCGTAAAAATATTTTGTTTATTTGATTTATCATTGTCACATGTATTGGTAGACATGTGAAAAGTATTGATTCTTGTGCACTGTACAGACAAAGCATACCGTTCACAGAGAAGGAAAGGAGAGGGTGCAGAATGTAATGTTACAATCATTGCTAGGGTGTAAAGAAAGATCAACTTTAGTGTAAGAAAGGTCCATTCAGGAGTCTGATGGCAGCAAGGACGAAACTGTTCTTCAGTCAGTTGGTATGTGACCTCAGACTTTTGTACCTTTTTTCCAATGGAAGAAGGTGGAAGAATGTATGCCCGGGGTGCATGGAGTCCTTGATTATGCTGGCAGCTTTTCCAAGGCAGTGGGAAGTGTAGACAGTGTCAGTGGGTGGGAGGCTGGTTTGTGTGATGGACTGGGCGACATTCACAACCATTTGTAGTTCCTTGCGGGCTTGGGCAGAGCAGGAGTCATACCAAGCTGTGATACACCTGGAAAGGATGCTTTCTATGGTGCATCTGTAGAAGTTGGTGAGAGTCGTAGCCGACTTGCCAAATTTCCTGAGAAAATAGAGGCGTTAGTGGCTTTGGTTGGTCACTGTGGCTTTAAAATCAATTTTCTGAACATTTTTCACAGTGCATTATATTTTCAGCTGAAAGTAAAGGACACATGCAGTAGAGGCCAGATTCTCCAGCTATTCACGCCAGCAGGATCTCCCGGTCCTGTTGACGGCGCACTAAAACCATGTGTTTCTTAGCGGCATGATGTGGAATCAATAGGAAGTCCCATTGAGAGTGGCACTACTGGAAGATCTGGTGAGCGACGCAACACCTCCTGTTGCTGAGAAATAAGCAACTCGGAGGCCAGAGAGTCCCCCCCATTTTTTGTATCTAAATTAACCCTAATTTTAAATTTAATCCTGATTTTAAGTGAATGGTAACAAAATCTAAACATCATCAAAAAGAACTGACAGTGGGCAATTTGTTGTCACAAATCAACTCTTTCCTTGCCTCCAGCTCTTTAATCACAAGGTAGCGATCGTATTTTATGTGCTGATATATTTTGTAATAACACCATGATTTAGTGTGGATGCTTTTTCTCTAATTGAATAAGTAAAATCCTAATGTTGTACCATGTTAGTGAGATTATAGTGTATAGAGATCATTAATCCTGATTTCACCTCGTACAGAGGTCACAAACACTGATTTAACCTTATACAGAGGTTACGAACCCTGACCCTCGTACAGAGGTCACGAACCTTGATTTAACCTTGTACAGAAGTCATGAATCCTGATTTAACCTCATATAGATGTCACAAACACTGATGTAATGATGTACAGATGTCACGAAAGCTGACCGTCATACAGAGGTTATGAACTTTGATTTAACCTCGTACAGAGGTCATGAATCCTGATTTAACCTCGTACAGAGGTCATGAATCCTGATTTAACCTCATAAAGAGGTCACAAACCCTGATTTAACCCTGTACAGAGGTCACAAACCCTGATTTAGCCTCGTACAGAAGTCATGAATTCTAATTTAACCTCATACAGAGCTCACAACCCTGATTTAACCTTGTACAATGATCACAAAACCTGATTTAACATGCTACCAACAGTCTTGAACTTGGTGGAGTCATTTGTGAAATTTCAAGGTCATGAATTTTCTGTGCTGGTTTTCTTTTAGGGCTCGAGAGACGTACAAGTTGAGGCAGAATGGGCATGGCGTTGAATTTATCTTGCAAGGCTAGCAGTACCAATTCAGAAGGATGAAAATACTGTGTAGATTTGGAAAAATAAGCTAATGTTATGATTTTTAACAGCACAGCAAATTGTTTTCATACCGACTTCCTCATATCCAAGGTGTGGATAGAACATCTCATAATATGAGGCTGAAACATGATTGCAGGTAAAGAAAGCAAGAATTTAAGGGAGACATTGAAGAGATAGGCTTTTTTGTTAGTAAGCTTTTCAGGGCACAGTGGGATGCAGTAGGGAGATGTTGTGAGACATAAACTGGGGCCCTTGTGATAATTGAAGGTGTTACATTAGCAAGCAGCAAAACTAACATTGCTTGCTCTGGAAAAACCTACGCTTAGAATTGAAGAACAATTTTTTGCCTTTAGACCCGTTACCCAAAAAAAAGGCACCATAGACTGATCCTGAATTTCTCTGTTCTTTTTTCACAGCCGAATAGTAGTGGCCAAGTAGTGGGCAAAGTGCCTGGTCATTTTACTTCAGTACTGGCTCCCTCACCTCATCATGGCATGTCCAGACCGGTGACCCTGGCCATGTCTTCAGACACTAAACCCATCACTACATCAACCGAAGGTGAGATAACATCATCTCCATCGTCCAGTAAGTACTTTTAAAATAGGCAAGGTGTTAGCAACCCCCCGCCCACGATTATATCACTCCCTCCTCAAATCCTGATGCAAGAATAGTATTCACACTCCTGAGGTAAACAGAATAACGTCTATGAAACTATTTCTCTCAGGTTAAATACATTTTGTTATGTAGCTTTTCTTTCTCTTGGCTTGTGTGTTTATCTCTCTCATTTGCATTATTAAAACAAAAATAAACTACGCAAACATGATAAAGAGGCAAGCATTTAACAAAGCTAATTGGATCATCATGATTAACTCCCATGAATTGAGATGGATTTCAGAAAGTGCGGCTTATTTGACCATTAACTTGTTTGGTGTTTTCTAAACAATAGACAGCATTGGACCAAGTTATAATTATACTTGAACTTTTGATTTTACAGTATTAATAAATTATTGTGGCAAATTTGGTTTGTGACAGCTGCAGCCTACAGTTTAAACAGCATTATGAGCTTTGATTGATCACAGCAAATTTCAAGAGAGCGCTCTCAGACTGTGTTAATGATGAAAATCAGATGTGCTGGAACGTGCTGCGATTGGCCATCTCTTTCCCAGGTCCTGTGGTTAAACTGCCACAGTGTGTTCTGTATCTCTCTCCCTGGGTGAAATTAACAAAGGCTCGCTAATGTGTTTCGTGGGAGACTGTCAGCAATGAAATAGGAGAACAATGTCTTCTTTTGAGCAAACCTCTAGACAGCTGCGACTTGTGTACTAATTGATTTGCCGTGCCTTTGCAGCTTCTCAGCTGTTCAAACCCGTGTCTGGTCACATGTAGACTACAGGTAGTTGTTCTGTGCCCAAGAATTAAAGGTGAGCGTACACTGTGCTGTAATTGTGTGTTTTGTTTTGTTTTAAAACGCAGCACTTCCGCCGTGAGATTTAATGGGGCAGTTCTACTGAAGTATTGAGTGTGTTGAGGTTTGAACATATTTATAAATAGTTTTCTGATTCAAGTTCAGGTAGAAATATAAATTTATAGAATAGGAGCTTTCACTTTGTGAAAGTTTGCTTTATTCCTTCAGGGAGTAGTAACAGCTCCTCCAGTGAATGACTAAGCAGGAATGACCCAGTTCACTCCCTGTTAGTGTTCAGTTGCTGATCACACAATTGTGGAGAAGAGGCTCAAGAGTTGTCCTGAATTTTTCTATTTGGGGCAATTAAAATTTCTCATGGCTACCCCTCCTCATTGTTACTCTGTGAGCTGTGCTGTCAGTTTTGATATCAAGCGAAGGCTGGGCACTGATTATGACGTCGCTGTAATTGAACAGTTCACCAACACTTCATAATAGAAGCTCACTCGCTAATATTGACTACTGGGAAAGTACAAGGGATAACACATGTCCATAGACTGTGCTCAAGGATGGAGACAAGATTATCAGAAAAGTAAGCAGCAAGTTGCTAAATAAGGCTTTGAACAAAAGAAAAAATAGTTTTTTTGCTGCTAAATTTCTAACATTTTGTCCCAGATTTCTGTTCTAATTTCATCTGCTGGAAGTTCTTCCTTTTTTCTTCATCTCCTTACTCTCTGGGTTGGATTTTCTGGCCCTTCCTGTCAGTGGGTCTTCTAGTTCTGCTGGAGGCAACCCCCATGATGGGATTCCTGGCAGTGGGATGGGCAAGCCACAGAAAGCACCACAGACCTCAGCAGGACTGGATCATCCAGCCAGCAGCCAATGGCGGGCCACCTTCACCAATGGAAAACCCTGGCCTTTCTGTCCTTTTAAGCTTGACCTTTACCATTTTGAGCAGCTAAAAGAGTCAATGTTACAAATTCACATTCAATACGCAGCATTGTTAATATCGAACCATTGTTGCTCTGTTAAAAACTGTTTCAATGCCCCGCCGTCCATAGGTTCTACCTGTTAATGTTATCCATTGATTTTTTTTTAATCACTCGTATCTGGGACCACACGAATTGCCTTGAAAGTTTACCAAAATGTATGAATATTGACAGGGCCAGTTAAAACTGGAAAGCCAGATGAAGTTCCGAAAACAGAAACTACACAAAGAATACATGCAAGAAAGAAAGGAAGTGACCCACACTGGCACCTTGCTCTCCCTTCTATTATATATTTAAATAGAATAATCTTTCAAAAAACATGGAATGAGGCATTTCCACTTGAAAAGCACTGTGTTGAAAAAGTTGCATTAATGCATTCTGCATCTCGATTACAAAACTAATGCCCCCTTTCCCAATCCGCTTTGCCCTTAGAAAGAAAATCACAGCTGTCAGTTTTGTTCAGAAGGTCGGTTTTCTCGAAAGAAGATGCTTCTTGTTTCACTTTGATGCTACTTCTCCAGTGATGAATCGAAACAGTGACAATTTCTTTAACCTCCACAGGTTGGGTTGTACTGTTTCCTGTGTTCTCAAAACCAAATGCACTCTGTGCACCGAAATTTGGAAATACAATCTGACTCTGACAAAAATTATGATTGAAACATAGAGCATAGGTCAGCCTTGAGATTAAGTCTTGTCACGCTGTAATGGAACAAGATTCATTTAGTTAAACTAATGAGTGCAGCATTCATATGACATTTCACTAATTGTATTTTTTTTTACGCACTTGTTAACTCATTAAAAAAAAATGAATTAATGTCTCTGAGATGTCTCCTGAAAAGTATATAGTTAAGGAAATAGTTCTTGCTAGTATTGCCAGAAATAACAACTATACCAATATACCTTCAGCACTGTAAAAGGCTTGGGGGCACTGGCTGATTCACTTTTCTCAAACACTCAAAAATACATTCTGCCCCCTTATCTGAAAGGTTTGCCTGATGCAAAATTTTGCTTCAATAATGCAATGAAAGACTTCGATATTGCATTGATATTACAAAGTCTACTACCTGGAGAGTAATTTATATTTTTTCTTTTTAATCAGCCTATACAGGTTCAGGTACGCCCCCAGCTAACCGACAGTTTGTTGGACTCAGCTCAAGGGACCCAGCCTTCCTCCACCAGCAGCAGGTGGGCACAATTCTTCTCATTATTTGGCTAAGTGTGATAATGTTCCAGGTCCATGACGTTACTGCAGTGTTAATATTCTAAATCTTTTTACCAGAGAACAGCAACTAATGGTTTGAAGTCAGGAGGAGAGATTAACGTATCTACTTCTTTTCAAATGATAACTGCCACCTGCCCAAAGCACTGTGGGACATTGCTTCCAGTGTGAATCTGAACCTGGCTTCCATTGGCTCACTGTATTTCGAGGCTAAGTGACAGTTCACAACTGCATGATTGATCATGTTGTTACACTGTTCTATATTGTGCTGTGTTGCTGAGAGCCTTATTACTTACGTGAGGGTGACACGTGAATGTTAACTGTTGTCACCAGCCGAAGATCTTACAGTGTAGAAGTTTGCACATTGGTTGGCACTCCATTTTTAAAATGGACTTTCAAAGATAAGGCAAAGATATTTTCCAGAATTAACTCTCCTTTTTCATTCAGGTAGGCATGGCAGCCAATTAATTTTCTTTGCTCCTGTTGAGGGGAGGTGGATTCTGTGTGGAAAGTGGAACATTTTAATGAAGGACAGCAGCATTAACTATTCTCCATCAACCTATCAGCTTTCTTCCACTGAAGTGACAGATGACCCCCTCAGTTGCCCACCCAAGACTGATTTAAAAGTGAACTTGACTATTCACACATGTGAATTATCAATCTGACAGCCAGCAGCTGCACAGAATTTTGCCATCAATTTTGTAGTCCAAGCTAAACTCCCAGCCATCGTTCACATCCATATTGTAAACAAATGTGTCATTGGTGACAGTGAGTTAGAGGAGAAAGATGCTCTTATGAATTGAACATGCTTTGACTGCGAGTGTCTTAGATTGTCACCAGAGCAAAATTCTATTTGTCACATTACACAACATCTTTGTCCTCTGGTCAGCATTTTCAAAACACAAATAAAAAAAAACGAGGGATGCGAGTCGGAATCTGAGATTACACTTCATCTTTAAACGTTGCTCCTTTGCTTAATCTCATAAACATATGTGGTGTTTGGTAATTACAGTTTATGTACCGTTTATGAAAGAAGAGCAGTAATTCATGATTTTGCTGAGACTTTCCTGTCACCGCTTTTGAATGCTGTAGTCATACTCAATTATCAATTAAATTTGCCTTTGTCTCATATTAGTGCGGGGTTTCGGTACAGAGAGGGAGGAACTACATAAAAAGTACACCATTAGTAAAACATTCTACCATTAAAACGTTAATAAGATGACTAAAATTTAACTTTTTGAAGTGTGGCTGAATAAAAATATCAGACTTAATAGGCACAGCCATGGTAAATTGTGGAAGTATTGTACAGTTGATGGCTTCAACATTAAGTTGCCGCTGAAGTGCACATGTACATCCATGATTGCTTACCAATGTCTCTTTGCCAGAATTACCCTCTGAGTGCTCATTTTGGAACTTCTGCGCCCAACCACAAAAGCCACAAAGCAATAATTAGTGGTTTTGCCTCTCCATCCTTTTTCGTCACACCTATTTGCAATCACTCTCTGTATTTTCCCTTTTAATTTTTTTTTGATGAAATTTCCACTTAAACGGATTTTCAGAACAAAGTCATGCTCTTCTAGAACCTCTTGCCTTGTAAAATCTGGGATTGGGAACCAGAAATGGGAGACAGTTCCAGGTCCTGACCTCGCACGCTGTGCTTTAGACGCACCTAATGCAGTCTTCAGTGCCGCAGCTAATTAAAGTGCATGGAGAGGCCTTGCTATTCAATCAAGAATGACAGACAGGCTGCTGAGGCAATTACGGGGCTCATCCCACTGCTTTTGGTATTAACCCAGTGGTGGGGGACCTGCCATGCTGGATGCATGACAGGCAAACCCTGACATGTTTGTTTGCGGGTTCCTGCAGTAGAGTCCCTCATTGAAAGGCACTCGGTGTATGACCAAGGCATTGGGAAGGTGCTGGGGGTCTGAACAGAAAGACGTTCCTCTGCCCTTGCTGCCAAACTCCCTCAATCCCTCTCCCCGCAACTTTCAGGTGTGATCTCCCCCACCCTCCATTACTCACCTGTGCCTAGGTCCTCCTTTATTCGAGGCCTCAGGTAAGTGTGGTAACAGCAGCCTCCCCAGTGATGTTTCCAAGTACAGATGAGCTGCCGGCCTCTGGCCAGCAAATATTAAGGATAAGACTTCCACCCCAGATTTCATTGACCTCGGAGGAAGGACCTCGACTGACACATTAAGTGCTTGAGTGTGGCGGGCCTTCTTGAAGAGAGGCTCTCGCTGGCTGACCAGCCAATGGCTGAGACTTGTGTCACCTTCACAACAAGATGTGCGGATAAGGTTGATTGGCCGTGCTAAATTAACCCTCGTGTCAGAGGGATTAGCAGGGTAAATATGAGGGGTTACAGGAATAGGGCTTGGGTGGGATTGTGATCGGTACAGATGTGATGGGCCAAATGGCCTCCTTCTGCACTGTAGGGACTGTATGATTCCGCCCTTGTTAATGACAGGATACCCAGGTTACCACTGATACTGTGTGAGATGGCAAGGGCCTTGACTGAGGTATTCTTCTCACCGTCCTCTTGCAAAGTCTCTCAAACATTCCCTCATTTGCAAGAGTACCTTTTTCTTCCAATGATTTCTACCACATGAGGAAGCATCCGTACTTTGTTTATTTTCACTGGAGTCTTGGTAAGCACGTTGGTGAAGAACACATGGTTCATATCCCTGTTCTTTTGTTCACCAATATTACCAAATGTGATTTCATACAAAAGTGATAGGATTTGTCTTGATCATATTCTGACAAGAAGTGCTCAATACTTTGTGGAATTCAATGGATGGTCAAATTTATAAAGCCTTCCCAACAAATTCAAGTAACTTTCAGAAACATTGAGAATGAATCACTTCATGCTAGAGTATTATGTTAAGCACCAAATATAAAATAATTCTATAGTTTTGTTGCAGACCTTCATGTCTCGCAGAATACAAAAACAAGATCTAAAACCTCAAGAAGAGAGTTCTTTGATCAGTGCTGTTTTCAATGCACTTTCAATGTCGAGAGTAGTCATGGCAAATAGTCTCAAAGCAATGTATCACCATCAAAAACAGACACATAATACAGAAGGAGGCCATTTGGCCCATCAGGTCTACTCTGACTCAATATCCGTTCACACACCGAGGCGGCCCCCCTTCTCCCAAGCCTGCCCACCAGTAAACCACTAATCCACATTATCCACGCAACTTGGGACACTAAGGAGCAATTTAGCAAAGGTAATCCATCTAACCTGCACACTTTTGGACATTAAAAATATATTTCTATACTTTCCTTATATGACTGCCCATCTCCCCAACACAGCCCAGCCTCTAACAGAAATATACAAGTTATTATTTTGGAATTAATCATTTTCATTTAAAGATTAAAAATTTAATGAGCTTTTAATAGATTGAAGAGGTCTGTCTGGTGATGGACATTTCATGTAGACACAATTAACTTTATTAGCTATGACTGAATTCAACACTATAGTGAAAATTTCTAACACCTGATCCTAGTGAGATCAAGATAGAGCATAAGGAATACAGTTACAATTCCACTGTAACTCCCATCCATACCAGAGTACTTTCTCAAACAAAACAACTGATCAGTTCAGAGTCTTATGCTTGTAGTTTTTGAAGTTTTTAATAGTCTTTATCAAATAGTCCAAACTGGGTGGACTATCTATATCTAATACCAAGCCGCATATGAAACAAAATCATGGGGGAGAGGGAAGAGGGGATAGCTTGCATGGAAATTGGGGTAACTCCCTAATTTTTGAAGTGAAATTCCCACACTCTGAGCACTGCAGAGTGCCTGAGCACATTGAAAATCTATGGGTAGGGACTATTCCTGTTGGAGATGCCAGCACCATAGTGCTGAGTGGGCCATTGCACATGCACCAATCTGTCAGCGCCGAAATCGGCATGTGTGCAGTAGCCTCACACTCTTGGCCTCCCAATCACTGGCCAGCCCTGTTACCCCCCACCATTGCTGGCCATCCCACCCCAATCCCCGATCACTGGCCTCTCAGACCTGCCTGAACCAGCTGATGTCCGCCCCCACCCCCCACTAGCTGGCCCCAATCTCCTTGAACCCCCACTCCCCTGCGGCAGTCTCAATCTCCCCTTCCCTCCCTCTGCCACCAAGCCCTATACAGAGTGGCAGTGGTGCCTCCCCCCACCCTCACTGTTCGCCCCCTCTGGCCCTGCCCCCCCCCCCCCCCCCCCCACCTTGGCACTACCCAATGCCTAGTGGGCAATGCCAGTTTGCTCCTTGGACAGTGCCAGAGAGCCAGGCTGGGGAGGCCTCCACGGCCTCTGTCCTCTCCAGCAGGTCGGGCCATCTGTTTTCCATTAGTGGGGAGCAGGAATAAACCCTGCTGAAGGGAACCACTCCTCAGAGACTTTAGCCCTGGGCCAATAATAGAATGTAAGTTGAAATTTAAATATTTAAATCAGCCCCATGCTGATTTCCGGCACGCAGCTGATGACTCCAAAACACTTGAAGCCGGAGATGCATGGAGGCTGTGGCACCCAGTGGGAAGCCTGCTAAACATCCTCTGCTGGTGTTTCCCAACCCACTGCGCAGCTTGGAGAATCACCCCTATGATATTTTGAATGAACAAGCTTTAATTGATTGGTCTATCCTATGTAATGATTAAAAAAATCTTTCCCAAGGGGGGAATCTAAAACTAGCAGCAACTGTTTAAAATTAAAGGGTAGACCATTTAAAATGGAGATGAGGTGAATTATTTTCACTCAGAGTTGTGAGCCTCTTTTCTCTCTGAAAAGCTGTTGGAAGCAGAGTCTTTGAATATTTTTAAGGCAGAGGTAAATAATTTCTTGGTAAGCAAAGGTATGATAGGTTATCAAGAGTAGGTTAGCGCCGATTTGAAGTTGCTATAGGATCAGCTATGATCTTATTAAATGGCGGAGTAAGCTTGAGAGGCTGAATGGTCTATTGCTCTTTGTTCATGTGTAAGTTCTATATTTAATTAAGAATACGCAGAGTGAACAATGGAATTGATAAACCACTTTTATCTAATGAATGATGCTAAAGGTACTTTTCCTGGATTTTATCTATAGTGACATAGTTTATGAGCTGAAGCATGCCTTTAAAGACAAAAATGAACAGGAATGAATTGAATGCTGACACTTGGTGATGCTCAAGGGGTTAACCTTTCTAGAATATTAACATGGATGTGATTTATGAGAAAGCTTTTATTGCTCATCAGCTTCAGAGTGTTTGATACTTATTGCCTTGTACTTAGGCAGCAAAAAAAAATGAATTGAATAAAAATAGAAAGCACGGGTCAAAATAAATCCAACTAGTTCTCATTTTATATTAGCCAAGAATTTTTAAAAATGCTGATGGGGAGAATGAGCTGCAGTGGGAAAAGATCCTTCTAACACTGGATATTTTAATAGGTGGTGACCCTTAAAATAAATAGTGTCAGTTGCGTAACCTTTTCTCTTTGTTGTGGCTGCCTGCATTATGATTCATATTTCTGTGGTATGATATCATAAGACTGGATGACTCTCTTTTGACATTGCTCCGTGGCTCTAATGCCAAAGAAAACCTGAAGTTTTTCTACGGATGAATTGTGGGCAGTTAAAGCAAAACAAGGCCATTAGTAGGATAGCTGTACCTCTTTAGTGTCTCTACTACAGCTATTTAATTTCAATAAGAGTGCGTTCAAATGGTTTATAACAAGCAGAATTTAAGATTTCATGCATCATTTAGCTTTAGGAATGGAAGTTGCTCTGAAATGCTTAACTGCCGTGAGGGTAGATATATTTGCTAATTTTGTGTGCAATAATCCTTAATTTTAAAAGTGCCATGAAACACCAAGCTACCAAAATTAGATGGTAGTGCTTCACTAAATATATTGTGGCTTAAAGTATCAATTGGACAAACAATGTTTAGAGAGTGTATACGCTGCCTGCCATGTTCCTCTTTTCAATTGATATCAAATAAAGTTGCACTATATGTCTAAACAAAGATATGTGTATTTCTATAGAGTCAATCTTTTAACTAACACTGGGTAAGCATATGGGCTCAGTTTGTGCTTTTGTATAGATATATTAGTCTCTGAAAAGCTGCTGTGTTGAATCTGGTACTTCCTTACCAAAATAAGGTGAACTTGTAGCAAAATGCATGGACAAAGAGAGGACATGGCTTATAGTTTTCTAACTGTTTTGGGTTCTTTCATCTGTCTGTATAAAGGGAGTCTGAATCTTGACGTGAACCTATAGTCATGGTCTCAGTCTGGCATCAGTGACTTGGCGGTTAATCAAGCAGCATGAGGTAGTTGGTGGCAGCTTGTTGCAGTGGCTATGTATAACTAATTAGAGCATACAAAATGGTCTGCCGCACTCATCGAAACAGCAACAAGCAAAATCAGTACACTGCTTGCTCTGTCTGTATATGTAGTTAATTGGGCAGTCAGGTTAATGAGCAATTGTGCATTTGTAATGATTAGAAATGAATAACAGCCGCACATTAAACATCGCAAGAATCTATCAGGCCAATTGCACCAGAAGTACAGGTTAGCACATTTTTACAGTAAAATTACTGTACATTGACTTCAAATTCTAGAATCACATTTTTTCAAGAAAGATTCAACAATTGGAAATGTTAACAAGACATATACCACCCTTCCAAACTGTACGCTCTATTCATTATTCCCCTCATGTTAGAAAACATAGGCATGATCCTTTTTAGTAAAGAAAAGCCCCAAAAATAATTGTTGCCACGACAAAGCACTGTAATACACGACTTACCTTATTTCTACTTGCTAATCAAAGTGTCTCCCTTTTGACTAAGCAAGTGAAAGCTTCAGTAATAATTAATACATGAATACAAATCTGAGAAGAATGTGGTTCATGTAGAGAAATCTGCTGATGAGAAAGATGATTTCTGCAGTGCCCTGTTTAATTCAATAAAATAGAACACTTCTCAATTTTCCAGTGCAATCCAGTTTGCAAATGACAAGGTAAGACCGAAAAGTCTTTGCAAAGCCAACAGGATCGTAGTGGACATTTCATCACTGCTGGATTTCACAATGCACTTGGTTGAAATCAGAATTATCTTGATCTATGCAGTCCAAGTAGGGAATGCTACTGAGGGTATCATTTGGATTCAATATTAGGAGTTTGAAATTAATTTTGCCAGTATTGTTACTTGGTAGATAGGCCCATTTAAAAATAAGTATTCCGAAAATTAAATCCGACTGCCTTTCCCCTTGGTAACCAAGCCATTTCAAAATGGCTCCCCCAACACACTGGGGGAGTGATGTGCTGCTGAAGACAGCGAATAAATAGGTTAAATCTATTGTTGGTGGATTGCCCTTGAAATAATGACCACGATACCTGCTCCCATAATTAGTTGATTTTTTTTTAAATGAGCAATGAATACCTGATAAAGTTCCAAGAAATTTCTAACAGGTTTGTAAATTCTGATGATATCACCATACTGGAGAGTAGAATTGGTTGCATAATCTGGAAAACATGCAAAAATCAATATCATTCTTCTCCTAAGCACCTCGCATACTGTCACAGAGAGTACCTGTAGTAACATAGGTAAACCACAGCAGTTGTACAACAGAGTGTTCATGACACACTATTTCAGATTTTTATTTAGACTTGTATGATTACTGGCTATACTTTGTTAATCATATTCTTCCATTTGTCTTTAATACAGTTTATTGTTAAATTATATGAAGGGGTGTGCTCCTGGTTTTAATGCTTTTGAGTTAATTAAACTGGTCATTTTATTCTCGACTCTTACGCTGTTCTTTTGCATTACTGGGTTGCCTTTGATTTACTTTTCTCTTTGAGGTGTAGTAGTTGTTGGAGGTGGTGGACTTTCAGAGAACACAGCTTTAATGGGGACACAATGAATGGAAAACTACATCAATGCACCACAGCCCTCCTCCCGTCATAGGCAACTGCAGCAGTGGAAGGAAGTCTGCTGTGGACAATCAGCATCCCACAGGCTCCCAGTTCTCATTGTGTCTTGGGTTATGACTGACAGCTTGACATGAAATCAAATCACTGGACTACCAAGGTGAAGGCCGAACGCAAAGATATAGGAGGAGGGAAGTTGGGTCACATTGCACATATGCTTCTTCTAAAGGAAATTAGGAAAGGAAACTGCAGTCAAAATACCAACAGTCCGTGGAAAAATCAAGCTTGTTTAATTTTATTGATGTCCTGCCTCTTTCTAGTAATCTAAGCAAAATATGCCCATCCTCTTTCTTTCTTTCTTGAAAGCCAGTTACCTTAAATTTGCTTTGTGGTTTTTGAGACATTTACAGTGTTATTTTACATAATTTAAAGAATTTTCTACAATTATTGCAAAAGGTGGCAATTGAACAAATGCTGGTGTGTGCTGTGTAGTTCAGAGTTGTAACCGTGTTGGTGAATCATCAGTTCCATTTTGACCCCAGTACATTCCCCACCAAACTTCAACTTCTCTGCATCTATTATATGTGCTGTTGCATTTACGTTTATTGGTGCTTTGTAGCATTTTTTTGACAAGGATGACATTACACTGTATTAGAACTAAATAAAGGTGAAGTCACCATAGACCAGATGACCATAGGGTGCTCTCCCCCTCAAAGGGGGGATTTAACCTGACTGGTGGTGATTTAACCTGAAGATCACCACACTTCAGGCAAGGGGCAAGGTTGGAGAAGGTGGAACCTTCAGGCACCGGAGCCTGGCAACTGGGGGATTTCCATTGCAGCATTAACGTAAGCCTACTTATGACACTAACAAATAAACTTTAAAACTTGTAATTCATTTGAGATTTTACAAAATGCCCTAGAAAAAGTACCAGAAAAGGAGGCAAATAATGTTAAGTACCAGTCAACTGACTGCAGGTACACAAGGAAATTTACATTGCTTTGAGGAGGGAGTGGTGGGGAGAGAGGTACAGAAACTATTTGTGGTCATCATCATTATCTTGAAACCACAATCGGCTGAAATGAAAATCCACAGCTACAAGTGAGCTTCTGCAGGAAATGAACAGAAAAAGGCAGATTTATTTTGGTTTCCCTTTCCCCGGTTTATGACTGATTAAACTCGAGAATTTCTGCTCTCAGTTCTCTTTTTTTCAAGGCGCCACTTCAGCATCTTTCTATATAAACTCCAGGGGAAACTCACTTCTCCTAGTGTCATTTATCATTCTTGTATGCTACAATACAGGTTATTGTAGTGATGGTTTTGTTCTAATGCACATTTCATTCAGAGGCCCCTAGTTCACAACTGTAAGTTTCAGAGTGGGATAGGTATGAGGAGGAGAAGGGAAGAGTGAAGTGTAGAATATCCAACATGTCTCTGAAAGGGTTGAATGTCAGGCTTGGGGAGCAAGGGCGGCTCGGTGGCACAGCGGTTAGCACTGCTGCCTCACAGCACCAGGACCTCGGTTCGTTGTCTGCATGGAGTTTGCACATTCTCCCCATATCTGTGTGGGTTTCCTCTGGGTGCCCTGGTTAGGTTTATTGGCTATGGCAAATTGACCCGAGTGTCAGGGGATTAACAGAGTAAATATGTGTGATTATGGGAATAGGGCCAGGATGGAATTGTGGTCGGTGCAGACTTGATGGGCCAAATGGCTTCCTTCTGCACTGTGGGGATTCTATAAAAACGTGGACTGGACTCTTACAGTACTTGATTCTTTTAATAGTGCAAAAATACTAGTGACCCAGCCATGAATCATTTTGAAGGTACAGTTGTAGATTTTGAGTCAAGGTCCTGGATGGACACCTGATATTTTAATATCAGGACTATGGGATTAGCTAGTTTCTAATAATAGTGATACAATGTGATTCGCATGTAAAAAAAATTACAGATATGGATAGGTAATTGGTTTATTGGAAAATCATGGCAGCAGATGCTAAATTGTGATGACGATACAAATAAAACAAGTAATCATAATTATAGACAATCATTAAAATAAATATTAAAAGGATTACACAATTATAATCATTTTAGTATTCAAATAATTACAATATGTTGCAAAATGCAAGTCTCCTTAATTTACACTGCATTTTATATTTAAATCAATAGATCATATTTTGTCATGCTGAGTTTGTTAAATTCTCAATCATTTACATACTAATTACAAGTTTTGCAAAGCAGGGGATTGGACTGTCTTGTGTATTTCTTCTGCATCTTATTTACAGAATGGTCTATTTCCTCCTTTAATTCCATTGCACATTTACTTTTGTGCGGTTGTGGCGATGGGAAATGGGATTCAGGAGTTTTCTAACAAAGTCCAGACAGAATTTTCAACCTTTCAGCAAGGGAACACACATTCAGTTGTGCCAGAGTAGCTTTGGTCCGCATTAGCTAGGATCAGTTTTCAGTACTTGTTATTGAATACTTTCAAGCTTGTTCACACGCACTTTTTCCGAAGTTAAGCATTTTAAACAGGAGCTGCAGATAAAACAATGGGTCCTACATGACTGTTAAACACAGCGAATAGGCCAATTTGAGATACGTTGTGTTGCTGAAGAAGATGTAGCATGTGGAGTCTTCCATTTTGCTTAAGCATTTCATTCATTTGGCAATTCCATACTCAATTATCCATAATTAAAACTAATAACACAATGAATAAGTGTGCAAATGTCCCTCCTTACAGCAAAATTCCTCTTAAGTCAGGCATTTAAGAACTACAACTTTGGTAATCCATGTAATGAAGTACTCCCCATTTACTCTGCCTGCTGCCAAGCAAGAATTTCATTCCTGAACAAACCTTCGCAATTCAACAGAATAGATATTAAGACAAAGGAACATAGATAAATAGTGAGAAACTATTTCTATTTGAGAGTGTCAAGTACTAGAGAACGCACATTCAAAATAACTGAGAAAAGTAACGGTGATGTTGAGGAGACTTATTTCACCCAGAGGATGGTTGGAGTCTGGAACAAACTTCCTGAGAGGGTGATGGAGGCAGGTTTGATTGCAGTATTAAAAAAGGAATTGGATTTTGTGCAAGGTTATGGGGATAAGGCAGGCAAGTGGGACTAGGCAGAATGCTCTTTTCGTGAGCCAGTGCAGACAGACTCTAAATGGCTTCTTTCTGCACTGCAAAGATTCTGTAATTTTATCTTTTGATATTCATATGTGATTTAATAGAGACTTTCATTCCAAATAAGTAGATGTTAATCCCATCAGTGTTTTTATTTGTGACATCAGTGATATTATAGGGACTTATTGCTATTTTATAGTTCTTGTGAGGGCATCCATTTTTTTCTCTCCAGTGGTGTCGCTTGCCCTTGTACTTGAGCGACAGAGTGTTAGGTCAATTGCCACTGTCACCAAAAATACTATGCACTGTGTGTATAGTGGTGAATTTGCTTTTAATTTTCTGTCCCTCTTGAATTATCTGCTCTCTTTTTGGAACTTCCCCAGCAGAGTTACTGAGAATGGGAAGGCAATGGCAAGGCAAGTCCTATCTCAAAGACTGAGCTTGACTATGATGCCTTATAGTTGAGTACTGGCCGATGGTCTGGGCTCACAAAAAAAGAATAGCCCACTGTGGTGCTTGCACAAATTTACCGTAAAATGAATCAGCAGTTGAAGCCGAGGAAAGGAAAAATGTAACAATTAAAACATTTTTGTTTTCACAAAATGAACATCACTCATGTAACAGAGATTTTTCTTATAGCCAGATAAAGGGAGGGATAGTCAAACTACTTTCCCCAGCAGAGAGAACAGCGACATGGGTGGAAAATCTGGAGGAACTCGGGAAATGTGATTCTCTCCAGAGAGAAGGCATTTTGCAATTTTCTCCGCCTCTTCCAGCATGAGGTTCACGCCCACAGAAGACGGGAACTTCATTTAAAAAGATTTCAATGAATTTAAACATTATTAGTGGGGCCCCAAAACATGATTCTCCCTCACTAAACACTCATGTCACATTGGTGAGGTTCACAAACCCTAATGATGGCACTGTGGCACAGTGGTTAGCATTGCTGCCTCACAGTGCCAGGAACTGGGTTCGATTCCCACCTTGGGTCATTGTCTGTGTAGAGTCTGCACGTTCTCCCCGTGTCTGCGTGGTTTTGTCAGGGTGGTTGGGTTTCCTCCCACACTCCAAAGATGTGCAGGTTAGGTGCATTGGCCATGCTAAATTCTCCCTCAGTGTGCCCGAATATGTGCCAGAGTGTGGTGACCAGGGATTTTCACGGTAACTTAATTGCAGTGTTAATGTAAGCCTACTTGTGACACTAATGAATAAACATCTTCAAACTTTAAAAAAATTTGAAACAGTCACAAGGATCCTTCCAGGGGTGCACTGCCAGGTTGGCACTGCCAGCCTATGCCAGGGCTAGTGCCAAGGTGGAGCCCCATGAGGGGGGAGGCCCCGATACCTCTGTGGTGATGGTGGGAGGTGGGGAAGATGATTTTGTGTTGGGATTGGGGTGCCACCTGCTCTGTCAGAGTGACAGTGTATTTTTAGTCAGAGTGGCTCAAGATTTGGAGACAAAACTGGCCTGTGCATCTATCATGTTACACACCAGTTTTCAGTCTGAGCCTGAATTGGTAAGATTCTGCCCATAGGGTTTTGTGTGTGGAATTGTGATTTATCTTCTGTTTTATGCCTCGTCCTGTCCTGTGTAACCTTTCACTTTTGGTATGCATGTTGAATAGAGAACTTGTAGAAATCTTCGGCTGACACTCAGTACTAACCACCTTGGTGTGTGGGTTAGAGGGAGCAATTAATTTTCTGTTCAATTTTTTCATCATTTTGTTCTCTAATTTCAGGTTGCAGAATTTATCAACATTGAACTGCTTGCCATAGCTTATACGGTTTTTAAATAGGCCCCCCTTCACTGTAGTAGGACTCCTGAGAAGCATTTAACGTCGTAAAATTGTACATTACTGCAAGAATACTATTCAAAACTATGAATGAGTGATACACAATCGGTGGAAAGCCTTTTTAGAGTGTAGCAGGATTATGTTTTTAGAGATCGCAAAATATGTGCTTTTTATGAAATGAGAACATACATTTTTGAGCATTTAGACAATCTCCTTAGAGTTATTAAATGGTTCAAAATTTGAGAAAAAAACTTCTTTCTCTAGAACTAACAGTATCCTGTATCCTCTCACAAAATTGTTAAATGAATCTTAATATTGATGTTGGGATCAGATCAGAATCCCCAAGGTATTTAATGAAGTTATACTATACCCCAACTGTATATTTTTTTTTAATTTGGAATGAGTGTAAGGGTAGGGTCACCCAGGTGTGATTCTATTGACATAAACTTAATAAAGTTTATCAAAACATACTTTAGCAATACAGTTTAAATATATCAAATGAATTAGCCTAACTTCTACCAATTGAAATAATTAAACATGACAAGATACAATTCTTAACTGGTAGGCAATCTCTATTAGTTCCAATTTAAGCAATATTCCTCAGAGACTTAAACTCCCCTTCAAAAATCAGTTAGCAAACAACACAGGCTTATGTGTTTTAACTTGTTAACAGTCCTAGAGACTTTGAACACCCCTGGGGAGAGAGACATCTGTCTTCTGACAGTTCCAAAACAGCAACATCCAAGGAGAGAGCATGAGAAACACTTTTGCTTCTTTCCAGATCAAGCAAAAGCTAAAATTGTTTTCGCCTGTAAGCTTAGCTTGGTCCTTTTACATGACTCTGTCTCTTGTCAATCAATCTAATCAAACCCTACTCTGAGATCCCAAAAATAAACAAAAAAAATCAACAACTCAGATTAAAGCAAGCACCCCATTATTTAGGATCAATTATTCTCCTGCATTCTCAGCATGGAAGTGTCTAGTTTGCAGACAGATCAGCATCAGATAAATCAGAGCTGCTTTTTAAACTACGCTTCTCAAGGAACATGATAACAACACTTCTTGCAGGCAGAGGAGTATCATCACACTGATTTTTTTAAAAAGTTGGGAAATAACCAGTTAATTGATTAAAAATAGAGATAGACATTTCTCCTGGATGGAAACATGTCTGCATATAATTGAAATGAAAGTTCAGCTAAAATCATGCAATTTGTTTTGGAGATCAACTATAGTTTACGTGTAAATGGAAGGACCATTGCACATTATATATTAATTTTACTGCTTTGTATAATTGACATACCACTTCAGCTGTGCCCATTGAAGTATTGCCTAGCATTATACTCTTTATGCCTTTACTCACTGCCAAACATAGTTTGGTTTATATCCTGTAGTGATAATGCATGCACTTTTCTTCATTGTTAAATAAAATGTCAAATACAACCTTTTGTTTGAATTACATGTAGTAAAATAATTGAATTCCCGGACTAATAAGCATTGTGAATTGTCCGATTATATAAAGCAG
Organism: Carcharhinus amblyrhynchos; assembly: GCF_965287045.1. Classification (NCBI taxonomy): domain Eukaryota; kingdom Metazoa; phylum Chordata; class Chondrichthyes; order Carcharhiniformes; family Carcharhinidae; genus Carcharhinus; species Carcharhinus amblyrhynchos. Next base: position 21,985,171 of record NC_137328.1, on the reverse strand, counting down.
GGTATAATCACTCTGTCATTTCTGTTTCTTCTATTGACTCTGCTATTTGCTGTTTACGTTGACTCACTCACATGCTCTTTCTGCATATGTATGTTTCACTCTCAGATATTGACCATGGTGTTTATATAACGTGTATACAGTTCAGTGTTTGACATATGGGCATGTTTGTCCCACAGTGTTTTATCAAGAACTTCTAGTAAGTGACACAGAAGTTGAATCTATCTCTGGGTGATGTTACTTGGTTGCCACTTATGAAGAAAAAGGCAGAGAAAGAACTTAAATGCTCCCAAATGCTGCTCTTTGAAGCCCCCACCACCACCCCCCCAGATCAGTGTAGCTTTTGTGACTGTTTTTCATCACTGCGTAAAGGGTTGTGAGACAGGCAAAAGTTAATTGCCAGTTCTTGCAGTGCGTATTGTTCCTTTAAGGAAATAAAGTAAAATGAACTTTTTCTCTTGTTAACCTTTACTCTGTCTGTCTGGAATGTTGAACCATTGTGGTTAACTTTCTAATATTTCTTGATTGAAATCTATGTTGCATCTTAATCAGACTAATGCCTTTCTTAATGGAAGTGAATTTTTTGCATGTATTCTTGGAGTCTAGTTCTGCTCGATACCCAATCTCACTGATAGGTTTCAATTGACAGCTGAGGATTTGTGACTGGACCATGAATCAAAACGGCAGGCATTTATACCCCAGTGCCAGTGACGATACTTTGGGAATTGCTTGGCAAAGGTAATATTTTAAATATTTCTAAAATCTACACCTGCATATCAAAAATGAAACTGCATTATGTCTTCTTGTTGTCTAGCCTCAAGTCTGTTTGAAACTATTTGGTGCAAATCTTATAGAGCCAGTATCTACCTCAGCATTTTTGAACACTTGGAGTACAGTGGATTTGGAAATGTTAAACTCTCTGAATTTTCCCACATTGCTTGAGATAAACATGGCTGCCACCCTCTTCCGAGAATTAAATGTAAAACATCTGTTCACAGTACTCTTAAGAAGCCTGAAGTTATGTTGAAGAAAAGTTAGCACAGAAGAAATTTTAACTCCTCAACATTTGGTGCTCATAATCACTTTGATTATGATTTTTAAAGAAAAAAATGTATTTTTTTTAACTATTAGTCTGCCTTTCAGAAAAGTAGCAGAGTACACTTACGCACAAGCGTGTGAAGTTCAAAGACCTGTGACACACAGGTTCCAGTCCCATTCTCTTCCCTTGAGTTCCGGATCTCAGTTATCAGGAAGGACCAGAGTGGAGGCCCAGGGCTAAAATGTGGAGAGGAAAGGCACATACTGGCACTTAGCCAATAGCACAGGCAGTGGTCTGAGAGCAGAGCATGTGTTGTGCTTAGCCATAGAAGTTTCTGACCCAGGTGATTCTACGAGGGGAGAATTCTCTGGAAAAAAGGGAATAATAGCTTTTAGAGAGTACACTTCAGCTTGAAGAAAACACCTGAGTTCCTTGGCATAGAGAATGAAGTGACTGCAAAGAGGGGTATTGTAGTCTTAATCCTGATTTACAGTTAAGAGAAAGTAGTACTTTTTGTGAAGTTTTTGGAAAGTTAATAGGTAGATCCCAGGCAGTTAAGATAATCTACTGGAGTCCTTTTATTAATGGTATACATGAAGCCTGGACACAATTGAAGAAATGTTCATTTACAGAACACTCACTAGCATCTTTTTTATCTTTTATTAGTAAACATGCATTCTCAAATTAATAGCTCATAGTTTACAGTTACAAATATAGCATTTTAAGAATAAAGGACTATTTTCCATTGCTTATGCATTGAGTGTTTTAGTTCCAGGTTGCTGTTTATAAAACACCTAGGTTGATCATAGGGCAACTTATACTTATTTCATACTTAAAGTTTATGAGCATGTTCGATGTTATTTACAATTGATAGTGTAGAGGCTTAATAAAACTTCAATCATAATACTTTGGGGCCCATTTTCATTGCATAAAAGGTGTGTTTTGTTTATGTTTGCAAGTATAATGTCTATATTTAATGAATTGTGCAATACAGCTTGGTTAATTGGCAGTCATGCACTGAAGCTATGTGGTTTAAACTAAGCCAATTATGTGTTCATCGAGGTTTGAGTGTTCTGGTCAACATTTAAATGCACTTCTGAATCATGCTGCCATTCATAGAAAATAATATGTTATGAGTGTGCTCCCAATCAATAACCAGCTACTTTATTTGCCATTTTGCAGGTAGCTTCCTAGCCTTCTGTTCATTTTTTGTTAGTTTCCAGATTTCTAACTGTTCAAGTGGAGGCCTTACAGATAATGGGTGATAGGAGCTGATCTGTGTACAGCCAAATGTGAAAGGAAATTTAGTACTGTACTTAAAAGGTTAATCCTTTTGCATGTAGCATCAATATTCTTATTTATTTTCCTCTTCTGAACAAAAATAAATGTTTCTGTTTGACTATCCTGGCAAATGTACTGGGTCAGCACTTCCTGCCATAAGTTTATGTTACTGCAGTAACTTACATTAAACTTACAGTGAAGCAGCTGTTCCAAGCTGCACTCTGGGCAAGGATGTTAAACTCTGTAATTGTATTTGAAAAACTCAAAAGATTGCCTTTGCGCTCTTGAATCAAAGTCTTTCGAAATGTAAATCAAATGCTTTATTACTTTTTTTTAAACTTGTAATTTAGAATTGCAGAATATTGTAAAGGTTTCTTCACTTGGATCAAGGTAAACTAAATTGTAAAATGTGTGTCAGGAAAACTGGTTGGGAAAGATAGTTTAAAAAAAAGCTTGCAGCCAAGTAATCTCAGTGCACTTTAAAGAAATCCGACATAATGTGGCCAAATCCATCACATTTTCACATGAGTTTAAATATAATTTTGTGATTGATCCTCTCCGAAACTTCGATGTAAGCCACCCAGACATGTAAATGAGAGGATGGGGGTCAACAATCCATTAAGAAGCCATTAAATAATCTAATTTAGACCATGATCCATAAATTAACTACACTGCATACTTGAGGTGTGCTTGTGAGAAAAAGTTTATATTTGAATAGATGGGGAGCCGATGCATGAAGAAGATTAGTTGTTCCTCTCTAATCATAGTCACGTCGCAAGCTGTCTGGTAACCAAGGGAAACCAGACATGATGTAATTCCAGATTGAACTTGAACTACAGGGACTTAAAAAAGGGGAACAATAGACCATAGCAATCAATAAAGTCTAATTTCCACACGATTATGTTTGGTGCTTTAAGTTAACCTTTATGGAAATGGTGGACGTGGATGGTACAGTGCAAAAAAGATGATCCATAGACAAAATGCTAAAGCAAAGAAACAACTTTGCATTGACACTTTCCAGCAAATCCCGAGATTTGAGATGGATTAGAAACTTTGCACTCTGCAGTAAGCTGTTTCATTGCTCTGTGGGCTCTTTGTTCCCTTAGGTAGGACAAACTTAATCTTTAGTTTCCTGTCAGATGACTTTGGCAGAGACTATGTTGGAGGGGGGGTGGGAGGGGGAAGAGGAGAAGGAAGAGCGTACAGCATAATTCAAAATGCAACTCCAACATTGCCCAGCACAGTGTGAAAACTGTTCTTAAGGAGGAATGTTTTTTACTTGGTTGTAGACTTTGCCTGGGCCGGCTGTGTGTAAGGTGGGAAATGGATTAAGGAAGAAAATATGAATTGAGGAAGTCTAGCAGCACAGCAGTTAAGAGATGCAGATTTCACTCCATGTGAATTATAGATTCCAGTTACTGAGCTGGCCAACATTCAAAACCAACAAATACAATCTTACGACAGTTAAAATAACGTTGTCCCATCTGAAAACATATGACGGTTTTGAATCTGAATTTCTTTCTGAATTATCAATTAGAGTGACAAGGGAGGAAAGCAAGTAACGGAGTTCTAGTTTATTAAAGTAGCTTTTAGTTTCCCTACATAAACTCATTAGATTCTAACTGTAACAAGAGGTTGGCACAATATGACTATTTCAGAAAAGCCATATGCATGAATAATTTTCTTAAATCCAAGGGCTAGTCAAAAGGAAATGTTTATATTTATTTATGTTAGAAACTGTAGCTGGTGTCAAGATTAAGGATGACATTAAGCAGTAAACATTTTTTCAAAGTTCACCATCTGTGATATTCTATATCAAAAATGAATGATTTTGTGCTCTGCAAACAACACTTCAAATAGATAAACAGACTAGGCTTTACCATGGATTATGTCATTCTATTGTGACATCTTAGATGAACTGTAATTGTTTCTCTTATCCTTTAGTCTTTTTTAAAATTCATCCATGGGATGTGAGTATCACTGGCAAGGCCAGTGTGTATTAACCATCTCCAATTACTCTTGACAAGATAGTGGTGAGCTGCCTTCTTGGACAGTTCCTGTCCGTAAAACACTTTTCCTCTGGCTGTGTGTGAGCAATCTAATGGTTAATTTTACAGTTGAGGACCTGTGCCTTTGTCTTTAAAGTTACTAGTGCAAGAATGTAAAAGAAAGGCAGTAAATACTGGACGTATCAGTAATTCAGGCATTATCTGTGGGGAGAAAAAAGTTGACGGGGGGAGGGCAAGATTACACCTGCTCACTGGCATATATGAAGGTAATAATATATAAAACATAAAATAAAGTAGGCTTGCCCACAGTCTTCCCATACACCCTCGAGCTCTGCCCCATATTAACTCATCCTTAGGCCTACTGAGGCCCGTAAGTTGCCAATTAAATGCCCCAAATTATGGGGGCGAAGGCAGAAAGATGGCCAATCAGCTACTTTCCTAACTCCAAATAAGAGACAGGAAGGAAGGTGGGGGGATCCCCTCGGGACATTCCCACCCCCACTTTGTGTTTCCCACCTCTGGCCTCTTGAACCTCCCAATTCCCTCCTTCCTGATCCCTCCCTGTCCTAAATCTCTGGGCTCATCTTCCTGGTGATCTTCTCGCAGGACCCTCTTGTAGTTCCAGCAGCAGCCACTACAGCGCTGTGGTGCTGTGGGGTTACCCAACTATTGCCCCGCCAGAGGGCCCAGCAGCTCTGGAGAGCGAGGTTTCTTATCTCTCAGGCGTGGAAGTCTCACTCAAAATTTGCTAAGATCACTGTCACCACAATTTCCCCACAAGGGGCCCCTTTTTTAAAGTGGACAATCTGCCGACCAACCCTTCCATTGATGAGCAAAGTATGCACTCCCTCCCCTGTAAAACTCCCCCCAGTTTTTGCATTAGAATACAATGGGCGGGATTTTCAAGACCAGTAAATCCTGCTCGAGGTCAATGGACTTCTGCAGGTCTCTGATTCCCGTGGCGGGTGGGACAGGAAAATTCTGCTGAATGTTTCTGGCTACGTCGTGAATGTTAATTCACTCCATTTCTTGCATCTAGAAACAGAAAAATGAAACAGAGCTACTTCCTCATCAAGCAAGTGCAGAAATTTTTTTCAGTCTTCTGTCCAGACACAGGGCAAGAAATTAAAGAATACACAGTCTGGGATTTTCCCGACCTTCTGGTGACAGGCCACAAGGCAAGGGGGGCCAGCAAAGTGTGTCAGGAAGGCTACCTGATACATTTACACGGCCAGGCCATTTCTCTAGTGACAGGAACAGCAGCAACCCAGCTGCTCATCGAAAGGAGGAGATGTGCAGCCAATGTACCTAACTGAAAAGCCACATGATGGCCTTGTTCCTAGCTGCTGGCACTCTGCTCAATTTGTTTTCTTTTCAGAGACACTGGATGGGATTTTCTGCTACCCCCCCCACCCCCACCTCCCCCCAACCCCACACATTGTGTTTTCCAGCAGTAAAGGTGACCCCCCCCACTGATACCTATGGCATTTTGCATGGCTCACCTGTCCCGTCGAAGGAGTTTTACCCTCGGCGGGACCGGAAGATCCTGCCGGTGGAAATGGCTGGAAAATCCCTTAAAGGGTTAATACACGCTGCTGCTTGTGGAGAAGACAGCATTTTGCAAGAAAAAGTAATGAAGCACTTCTCAAGAAGCTGGAAATCTCTTGACCCTGGTGGACTTTACAAAAGGATCACATGGTGTTTATGACTTTGAAGAAAGTTAAAAACAGTCTTCCAGGCATAAAAGATTGCAGGCAGGTTTAGCTTTTGGGAAGAAAATAAGAAGGATCAGCTGCCGAATGAAGCTCTGGACCAGTCAAAAGCAAAAAATGAATGGAAATTGCTCTGAAGCTGCTCTACATTCTGAGATTGAGTAACTGCAAGTTTTATGTGCCATCCGCCCTAAAAGTGGTGCAAGAATCATCATTTTTTTGTGTTGCAAACCAATATGGGGATGTGTGCGCACGTATGAAGACACCAGGACACTGAGTCGTCAGCCTGAGATGCCTAGGTATTGCCCATAATCCACCAAATAGCCAGCCATAGCACACATGCAAATATATCTTGTGACCCATGGAGTCATGGAGCTAGAGGCAGTGGGAGCAATCTTCCCATTTCAGTCTTCACTGTTTCAAAGGTATTGTTTATTGAATACCACTAGGTGAGTAGTTTCTCGATACAGAACCAAAGCTTGTTTTTCTCAGACTACGTCTCAAGGTTTTTTTTTATATAATGATTCAGTGATATTTAAAAGCAGCAGAATGCTTTGTCACTTGGGCTTATAGCTAAAACCATTCTAAACTCTATGTAAAATAGACAGTGTAATATGTGGGAAGCACAATTTCTACCTTTTCTTGATACGTAAGAACTAGGAGCAGGAGTAGACCATCTGGCCCCTTGAGCCTGCTCCGCCATTCAGTAAGATCATGGCTGATCTTTTTGTGGACTCAGCTCCACTTAGCCACCCGCTCACCATAATCCTTAATTCCTTTACTGTTCAAAAATTTATCTATCCTTGCCTTAAAATCATTCAATGAGGTAACCTCAACTGCTTCACTGGGCAGGGATTTCCACAGATTCACAACCCTTTGTGTGAAGAAGTTGCTCCTCAACTGAGTCCTAAATCTGCTTCCCCTTATTTTGAGGCTATACCCCCTAGTTCTAGTTCCACCCACCAGTGAAAACAACTTCCCTGCTTCTATCTTATCTATTCCCTTCATAATCTTATATGTTTCCGTAAGATTCCCCTCATTCTTCTGAGTCACTACTCAGTCTCTCCTCATAAGCCAATCCTCTTAACTCTGGAATCACAGAAGCTTTGACAGCTTAACAGTTCTCATTAGATTGTGCACTTCTTACACACAGTCATGTTTAACAATTCCAAAGGATGCTTTACCTCTCCCAGAGTGTGCCTTACCTCTCCCAAAGATGTCTTGGAGCCATATTCAAAGGTGTATCTTATGTCTCCAAAATGGTACCCTGTATTCAAACCAATCCTCCAAGTTCAGGCCAGCTGTTACATGGCCTAATCTAAAAAAAAAGTTTCACACTTTTTGGTAACCAAAATCCCACATCAGTGGAAGGAGCTGATGATTTAAATGACTAGCTGCTTCTGTAAACTACACTTGCATGAACCCTCGCTAACTTCAGTCCTGTCCCAGGGAAAATCGGAAATTCCATGTTTGGGGCGCGACATAGGATTTTTGACATTTCTGCTATTTTTTCCACGGTGAAGAAACTCTCCGTCTTGGAGAAAACCCAGGCCAGAGCTTCACTTCATAGGCAGGTAGAACTACCAATTTCTAATCATTCTAAGTAATAGCTAGATAACTCAGAGGATCAAAATTGGAGGGCACTAACTTCTTGTCAGCTCTTCCATCAAACACAGTTCTACCCAGGAGTAATTTCTATCTAGTACAGCAGGATCAAAAATGGGGGAAGCCAGATTTCTGCAGGCGAGAAAAACATATTGAAGAGTCAATATATTTACGCAGCCAACTGCCAACTACCATGACTTCAGCAGCTTTCGTATGTTCTCTCAAACCTTCTTTTGAAAGGACACTGTGTATTTGGATGCTGCTGCATATTTGCTTATTCATTGCATTTTTTGTGCGATTTATTCTTCCCTTACAGCCAAAGGCCATTTCTAACAGAAGGTCTAGGGTGCAGATGTTGAGAGAGAAATTGAGAAACTCAAAGCTCTCACTTTTTTGGAGAGTCCGTCATGAAGAAGGCCACTAGCTGGAATGACATGGTTTGGGTAATGGGCAGGTTGAAAGAGAGAAAGCTGCTTCAGGTTCGTATCATCATCCTCGCATTCCGTCTTTCTTGCAGGCACAGAGCAGTGATTATGTGAGCTACACCATGAGTTCTAACCTGAACAACTTAACACCTGTCCTTTGCTTCTTGTTACAGAGACATCACAATGCCAGGATCAGCAAGCTGGACCTTTTAACACCAAGTCGAAACACAACCTCAGCACCATCAACACTTAAAAACACGCACGAGTCCAAACACATGGGGCCAGATTTTCAAAGAGCCGCGGGGTTGGGACCTGGTGCAGGCATGATTTCAGAATAGCAGGTCTTTTCAGGATTCTGACTCTTCTAGGATTGTTTGAAATTTCCAAAGGGCCAGAGTTGGATGGACCACAAAACTTGCACCTTAATAAACAGCCCATTCAGCTCCTTAAGTAGCTTGCTAAGGGGCCTATAGGGTGCAGAGTGGAACTTTCCAATTTTATTTTGGCTTACCCAAAATGTCACCTGTGCGTGGTAGCACAACTGCTGGGTTTGCTGCAGAACCAAACAATATTTAGTTGCCTTTGAATTGAAATTGATTTTTCATGGCTGTTCTTGCACCAGTGCAAGTGCTGGCCTTTTGTTCTTCATTCATGGTCTTGTCGCCATCATTGCTGGCCCTGCAAGGAACTACCTGCTTTCCTCAGCAAGGCAGCGACAGCCCCAAACATGGCTGCTGTCTGCCTTTGCCCCGAGTCCCACGCAGGCAGCTCCCACTTCCTGGAGGTGCTGGATGCCACTAATTGTGTGCTGAGTTAGCCTCCTCAGTTAGGTCACTTAAGTTTAAACAGCGTCATATGAGCGATGGAGTTGAGGCATAGTACCCAGAATCCATCCTGCTGTCAGGCTCCTGACCCCGCTTTTGAAACTCTGGCCGTGCACTCTGGGGAGCTTTGTCGATTTAGAAGTGGAAGCACAAGATTAAGTTGATTCTGGTAGTTAACAGAGGACAGGTTGCTGCTGAGTGGAGGCAAACATTGTCAGACTCCTCTGAGCCATGTTTAATTTTGAACATGCAAGACCAACTCTGAAGTGCAAAATGAGGAGCACAAATGTGTGCACTCCTTCCAGTATGATTCATAGTTGTGTGATATTGCAATGTAATCTTTCTTCTGCAGATACTGATTGCATAAAATAGTGTACTGGTAGCATCTCTAGGACTTTGGTAAGGAACATATTTGTAGCATCTTTCAAAGGAGCTTCTTACTGCCTTAATAGTGGATATTGTTAATGGGCTTTGGGCTGAAAAAGAGGGAGTAAATTTGTGTTTTGTTTAACTGGGTCTTAACAATGGTAAAAAAAAGTCCATTTAAAATACATGTATCATCTCATTTTATTATGATTTGATCTTCGGAGAAATTGAGGGAACATGAAAAAAATGCACCAAGATTCCACAAATGTTACACATTAATGGCTAATTTAGATCTACTTACTGTGATATTACTTGCTGTGCACAATCTCTTACCCAAGATTGCCCTCCCCTTCTGTTTGAAAGAAATTTGTCATAAATAATCAAGAGTGAGGAAAGATGCCTCAATAGAATTTGATTTCTAATCAATACTTTCATGCCACAGTGGATGGTAGTAAAAATGCGATTTACATTTCTTAAAGAAAACACGCAACAATGATTGCATTCAGGTTATATTGTGGTCTGCAAATTATTTTGTATTGTTGCTGGCAACAAATCTGCACAAATACCTCAGCCCAAATTTTTACACCTGGTTCGAGTATACATAGACCAGAGCCCTGTCAAGGCGCGCCTTAAAAATGGCAGCTCCCAGTTGGGGTTTTTACCTTTATAACCGGTATGCCAAATTAGTGCCAACTCATGCAATCCATGGTTCCACACCCACTACCCTTTGCCATTACCCTCTCCGTATCAACTCTCCTGGTATCATTTGACAGTTCCTTGACAGCTTTCACATTTCCTTGATAGCTTGACAGTTTCAATCATGTATGCTTTTAACAATCCAATAGAGTGCTGTATATCTCCAAATGGGCACCTTACTTCTTCCAAAGAGTCTCCAAGACCTCATCTCTCCAAATGAATCTACATGGATCAGGCCATCTCTTACCTGGTCTACTCTGCACATTCCAGGATGCACACACCTGGCCTTACAAATTCCACTTTAGTAAAGGCAGCTGGTAATTTAAACAGCCAGCTGCCTCCATAAACTCTGTTTGCTTGATCTCCAGCCTGACTTCAGTCCCACCCCCATGAAACAGGAAATATTGTGTTTACGAGTGAGACTCATCATTTCCGGCTATTTCTGGAAATTGTGTCACGCTGGACTGCATCTCCACTGCACTGAAAATCTGGGCCTTAATTTTTAAACATAATGTAAAGCATCCTTACGTCTTTGGTCATTAACCTTGGCTTGCATTTTCATATGTGAATGAGGCATTTCATGTCTTCAAAAAGTTGCAAGCAGCATGTAAAACTGTTTACTGCCAGAACATTTTCTGTCTAGTGTTAAACATAATTCTTTGATGTTCAGCTTATAGATACATTTATAGATTTTCAAATTGTTTGTAATGTTTTGAAACAAACTTTGTCTTAATTGGAATCTTACAGGATTTGCACACGTACTAGGATCATACATACTAGCTTCCCTATTTTAACAAGGGTTTCTTATCCTCTTTACTTTTCCCAGAGAGGTCTCGTAGTAATCTTTAGACAAGTTGTGAAGCCTTAAACTTGATTTACAAAATGGTTAGGTGCATTGCCATGCTAAATTCTCCCTCAGTGCACCTGGAACTTGGTCAGTACCTGCAGTATGTTCATATCTCTATTGCACTCCAGGCTAACGTATGTCATTGATCCCATAAATCTATGATTTTATGCTAGGCTTTATCATCTGTCATTCTAAATGGTGTGCGGTCTTGATTTTCCATTGGCCATTTTGTGACATATTTTCAACAGTAAGTAAAGGGGAAAACTGTCTCCTTATGATACACCTGGAAAAACATTACTTTCACATATCCTGTGCAATTAATGGGCTGCCAGCTGATGTGTAAGCATCAAATATATTGTTGATTCAGCTTTGCAACAGAGTGTACAAAATTAAAAGATTTACAAATTGCAGAACAAGATTTTTTTTGAACAATCCAATTCACTGCGCCATTTATGGAAATCTGAAAAGATGGGAATATTTCCTCCAATTGACAAGTGAATTAGTGTACATCTAAGATTAATACATTATAGGAGTTGGAGCTTGCATATGGCAATGCATTTAATGGTTGCTCATCACCTTTATCACTGGATTTCTTTTGGTTGAAGGCTTACCCTGATTGAAATTGATTGCAGCAGTGTTGTAGTGTGGCATACAGAAATAAACTATAATTAGCTTCCTATGCATGGTCTGATTAAAGCAAAGAGACACACCATTTATGTTGGTCTCAGGGTTGTGGGAAAGAAAAAAGACAAAATCTGAAGTCTCCCAGACTAATGGAGGTTGCAGGAAAGTAGCTGAAAACCCATCAGGATGCTGCCATATGCTGTCCCACCTCCCTTTTTCAGAGGCAGCAGCCTTGGAGAACTGACAGCCTGCTCTGCAGAAGCAAGCAGTCAATCTATCCAATTAATGTCCCAATCAAAGACTATTATTCCACCCCAACTGCAGTTTCCCAAAGTTAGATAGCAGCCTCCCCTTCCCCAAAACCCCATTGATTCAGAGCCAGGAAACCACTTAGAGTTGGCCTACCGACTGCATGTCAGCGAAGCATCAGAGAACCACAAGACTGAAACTACCACAGCCACAATCTTTCCTGTGGAGTGGTTCCCTTCCACACCTAAGGCCCCATCCCCTCTGGGCCTTTTTTATTTTAAAATGTTCTGCAGCCATCGGAGAAAAGCTCTACTGTGACCTCACACTCAGGTAGAACTATCTGCCACAGCAGTGCCTTGTTTCCCAGGGGTCGGAGGTGTTGCTTACTATCCAGTCCTGCAGATCCGCTCATTGAACCCCCTGTGTCATTGTTCCACCAGCCATCTTTAATTGGCCACCTCCCATAATATTACGATGAGACACCAGATGAGCTGGGACGCAGAAATCATCCATTTTTGAAGTTTATTTCATGAGATGTGGGCATCACTGGCTGGGCAAATATTCATTACCCATCCATTACGGCCCTTGGTGAACCACGATGGTGTAGATATACCTATGGTGCTGTTAGGGAGCGAGTTCCAGGATTTTGACCTGATGACAATGAAGGAGCTGGGATATTTTTCCAAGTCTTAATGATGAGTGGCTTGGAAGGGAATTTGCAGGTAGTGTTGTTCCCAGATGTTGCTGCTTTTCTCGTAGTTGGCCAAAGTTGCGAGTTTGGAAGTTGCACTAAAGGAGCCTTGGTGATTTGTTGCAGTTCATTTTGTTTATGGTATTCACTGCTGCCACAGTTTGTTGGTGGTGGATGATGTTTAAAGCGGTGGACCCTGATCCAATCAAGCAGACAGCTTTATCTTTGACGGTGCCTCATTTTGTGAGTGTTATTGGTGCTTCAAGGCAGATTGGGAGTATTCCATCAAATGCTGACTTGTGCCTTGTGGATGGTGGACAGTCTTTGATGGGTCAAGAGGTGAGTTACTTGTTGAAGGATTCCTCTGACCTGCTGTTGTAGTCATAATATTAATATGGCAAGTCCGGTTCAGTTTCTGGTCAGTGGTAACTCCAAGATGTTGATATTGGGGGATTCATCAATGGTAATGCCTTGAATATCAAGGAGAGATGGTTCTATCTTGTTTGGGATTGTCGTTGTCTGGAACTTATTTGGCACGAATGTTGCTTGCCGTTTGTCAGCTCAAGCCTGAATATTGCGCTGGTCTTCAAGCATCATCAGCGAATATTTCCATTTCTGAACTCATGCAGGGAAGTCCTGGAATTGAGATGATTGATCTCCAAACACTATAACCATCTTCCTTTGTGGTGGGTTTGAATCATAGAACCCTACAGTGCAGAAAGAGGCCCTTCGGCCCACCTAGTCTGCACCGAACACAATCCCACCCAGGCCCTACCCCCATATCCCTACATATTATACCCACTAATCCCTCTAACCTACACATCCCTGGACACTAAGGGGCAATTTCTTAGCACGGCCAATCAACCTAACCCGCACATCTTTAGACTGTGGGAGGAAACCAGAGCACCCGGAGGAAACCCACGCAGACACGAGGAGAATGTGCAAACTCCACACAGACAGTGACCTGAGCTGGGAATCGAACCCAGGACCCTGGAGCTGTGAAGCAGCAGTGCTAACCACTGTGCTACCGTGCCGCCTCAAACCAAGGGACCCCCCACCCCCAATCCCTCACCTCTGCGATTGCCATCTTGCTAGGGCTCCTTGATGCCACGCTCAATATCAAGGGCAGTCACTCTCACCTTATTGCTTGTGTTCAGCTGTTTTGTACATGTTTGGACCAAAGATGGAATGAGGTCAGGAGCTGATCGTTCTGTCCAGAAAATCCCAGGCAATGTGTATTGTTGATGCTCACTTCAGAGAACATTAGAGAACTGATATTTGAAAGTTTGTCTCTTGTATATAAAGTATGACTTAATATGAAAACTGATCAAACCATATAGAAATACATACTAAAATATTGGGATTTCCATTCACTTCACCTGGTCATGTGGATGCAGTCCTTCTGTAAAAAAATAGCAGACTTAGCCCATCGGCATAGCATCAGAGGACAAGATTTACCTATCGCCTGCCAGTGGCATTGCAGACAGGTTACCTGCTCAGGCTAAACAGGAAAGGAGTGATGTATCCCTCAATGATGCCCTTTCTCCACTGGGTGCACCCCTCATCCCCCATACACCACCTGTAGGTCTGTTCCTGCCCATCCCATCCTGGCATCTCTATCAAAGCCCACATCCAGCCCTCTCCCTGCAACCGCCCTGCAGTCCTCATTTCCTCTCTCCTCCTGCTGTGAGACCCCTTGTATTTATCTAGTCTTTGACTCAAGGACTTTGAATCTGGAGACTGCCTGTTGTACTCGCAGGGACCATTGCTGCAGGTGGCGCCATTGCCACCTCAATGTACTGTTAAAAGGCTGGAGGGGTGGGGGGTGGTGCTGCCTGCATTTCCCGCTGCCCCTTTGGGTCGTGGGGCGGGAAACTCTGCCCCTGTTAAATTCTACCCATTGCATCATTACTGCATAGAAAGCGATCATTTGCCCATCAAGTTCATGTGAGCTCCAGGCTTGTAAATTGATTTCCCATCTAAATCCTTTTCGAAGTCATTCATCATCTCCTCTTCCACTCGACTCATAGGCAGTGGGTTCCAGGTCTATCCACTGTTATAAAGTTCTTCCTCCCTGTATTTTTTGCCCGAAACCTTAAGTCTGAGTTTCCCTGGTCCTTGTATTATCAGCTAAGGGGGATAGCTTTTCTTTGTCTTTCCTTGTCTACGCCTGCCATTATATTGTACAGCTGTATCACATCTCCCCTCTATCTTATTTGTTCCCAGGAGAACAGCCCCAGATTCTCCAACCTAACCTTGCAGCTAAAATTCCTCATTCCTGGAACATTCTGGTAAACCACATTTCAAAGACTCTCACATAATCTCCTAAAACATGGTGATGAAAATTGTCTGCAACAAATTGCCTCGTTGTGGCCTCACCAGAGCTTTAGACAGGTTCAGAATAACTCATCTGCATTTGTGCTTAGTATCTATGTGAAACCCTTAGTATCTTTTGTGAAACGCAAGTTCAAAATATGCTTTGAAAACTGTCCTGTTTTCCTGCAACCTTCAAAGATCTATGCACATGTAATCCCAGCCTCCATCTGTATCTGTATAATCTTAAGAATGGTGCCATCACTGCATTTTTCTTAGGCTTTGTATATATATATATATGTAACTTAATTACCATCCCGATTGCTGACTGTATTGGTTTGGATTACAGTAAGGGAAGTTGAATAGGAACTGCCAGGAGGAGTTGATTCTGGTCATGTTGGGACTGGCAGCTGAGACCATATCCTCTCTATTGTTGAATTCCTCACATTTTATCTGGAAATAATAACTGTTAACTTGGCTGTTGCAATGAGTTTTCTCATTGAAGCTAATTCCATTCTTATTCCTGCTCCTCACTTCTGCAAAGCTGTAAAGAAATTATCAAGACTTGTCAATTAAAAAGGAACACATATTCCCAAGGAGATGTCACTTTATTTAAAATTACCATTCTTAGATACATTTTAGATTTAGTAAAACTGAGACCAGCAGACTAATAATAGAAGAAAAATCTGTTGTCCGTATTCCTTACCGGTTTGTTCATTGTTTTTGTTCACAGGAAATCTAATGAACTCAGAAGAGTACAAAAACTTGTGATATTTTCTTGCAATATTGCTTTCCCTTCAATTTGGGGTGGCACAGTGGTTAGCACTGCTGCCTCACAGCGCCAGGGACCCTGGGTTCGATGCCTGGCTTGGGTTACTGTCTGTGTGGAGTTTGCACATCCTCCCCACGTCTGCTTGCATTTTTTCCGGGTGCTCTGGTTTCTCCCCACAGTCCAAGGGTGTGTGGGTTAGATGGGTTGGCCGTGCTAAATTGCCCCTTAGGGCCAGGGGGACTGGCAGGGTAAATACATGCAGTTATAGGGATAGGGTCAGGGTAGGATCGTGGTGCAGACTCGATAGGCCAAATGGCCTCATTCTGCACTGTAGGGATTCTATGATTTCACCCTCAGATACTCACCCACGATTGTATGTTTTTTATAAAAAGCTAATAGAATCGTCGGAATTTTTCCAAAAAACACCAAGAGCAAATACAACTAACTTTGAGCACGATAAACATCAACTTTAAAAATTCCTTTAATAGAAAATCACATTTCAATTACCATACTGTGTTCCAGTGACCGAAGACTGGAGCTCGTTCCACCCTGCTCATCACGTACAACAGCAAAGTCAAAACTGAGTTGCATATCATTACCATTCAGGGCACGTGCTTTAAAAGGCAGTTGAAATCCCTCAATTGCATTCACCTTTAACATGCAGAAATCATCAAAGTCAGCTATTTAAGATGCCAGATCTTTGGTGGTGCATAACCGTGGCAGTGCAGATCCTTGGTGGGGCGGCACGATGGTTTAGTTTTTAGCACTGCTACCTCACAGCGCCAGAGACCTGGGTTCAATTTCAGCCTCGGGTCACTGTGTGGAGTTTGCACATTCTCCCTGTGTTTGCGTGGGTTTCCTCCACAGTCTAAAGATGTATGGGTTAGATTGATTGGCCATGCTAAATTGATCCTAATGTCAGGGGGGATTAGCAGAGTAAATATGTGGAGTTACAAGAACAGGACTTGGGTCGGGTTGTGGTCGGTACAGACTCGATGGACCAAATGGCCTCTTTCTGCACTGTAGGGATTCTATGATTCTATTCTATGAAAACCATGACGTAACCCAACAGATGATTGGCCACTTTCCAGTATTCAATTCAGATAATACTTTTAGATGTGATACATCAGGAGGTGAAAGGAAGTGCATAATGGAAGTGCTAAGAATGTTAGTGTTAGTTTTCAGGCATTAACCTGGAGAGAGCAAAAATAATTTATTAAACGTTTCTAAAGTTCGGCTCCTGTTTAATTGGATGTTTTAGGTATTTTGATACTTGTGTTTTTGCCAACAACAGTGATAGAAGGATAGCAGTGTGCTCACATCTGCTGATATTGCACAATATTAATTGAAGTTTACCAGGGAGCGGAGGCATGCGTGTAAATTATATTTCTAACACTGATACTTGCTAGTCTGCAGGGCAATGTGCTGAGAAAATAGGAAAACTGATTTGTTCCCTCTTTGTGGCTTTTTTGATTAATGTTTCAATTTATAAGTTTTTTTATTTGTCTCACAAGTCGATTTACAATAACACTGCAATGAAGTTACTGTGAAAATCCCCTAGCCACCACACTCTGGCGCCTGTTCGGGGTACACTGAAGGTGAATTTAGTGTGGCCAATGCACCTAACCAGCACATCTTTTTGGGCTGTGGGAGGAAACTGGAGGAAGCCCATGCAGACATAGGGAGAACAGACTCCCCACAGAGTGACCCAAGCCTGGAATCGAACCCAGGTCCCTGGTGCTGTGAGGCAGCAGTGCAAACCACTGTGCCAGCCTACATTGTATATATTGTAATTAATAGTCAAGTATAAAATTAGGAATAGTTAGTTGCATGTCCATCTTTATTCTTTATTTACAACATTGTTTTATATAATTGATCAAGGCATCATTGATCAAAGTTAAAATTGGTAATGTAGAACTGTGAATTTCTGATCAAACTGTGTAGGTGCCCAAATAGCTAAGTTGTCTATTTTAGCCAGCTTGCTGTGGGCAGGATTGAGTGGTAGCAAAGTGCTTTATTCAAGGGGAAAAAAGAGAATTTTAAACAATTCACTCTGACCTTACATAGCTTCATTGAGACTGCGACAGAAGATGATTTATTATTGTCACATGTATTGGGATACAGTGAAATGTATTGTTTTTTGCATGCTATACAGACAAAGCATAGTGTTCACAGGAGTAGGAAAGGAAAAGGTGCAGAATGTAGTGTTACAGTCATAGCTAAGGTATAGAGAAAGATCAACTTAATATAGTAGGCCCATTCAAAACTCTGATAGCAGCAGGGAAGAAGCTGTTCTTGAGTACATGACCTCACAGACTTTAATTTCTCATCTGAGAAATTAAAGTTAATGTGGGTTCCTTGAAGATCTGTAAGTAATAAAAATTAATCTCAATAATTAATTTCAGAAACTATGGTCACACAGCAAAAACAATAATTCTGAAGCTCTTGGATAGGACAACATACCCAGTTCTGTGAGGAAAGACTACCTTGTTTATTGTCTTATAATTGGATTCTAATAGCAAAATATTAGGAGGTTATCAAGAATTTCAAAACCAATTAATTGCATTTGAAGTGTGTTTTCATTGTTATTTAGGCAAGTACGATCGTTGATGTATACTCACAATATCTTGAGCTTTCTTATCGTGGCTAATTCAGTTTTTATTCCTGCTCCTCATTTCTGCAAAGCTGTCAAGACTTGTCAGTTAATAAAGAACACACATTCCCGAGGAGATGTCACTTTTTAAAAAATTACAGGGGTGGCACAGTGGTTAGCACTGCTGCCTCACAGCACCAGGGACCTGGGTTCAATTCCTGGCTTGGGGTCATTGTCTGCACATTCTCACTGTGTCTGCACGGATTTCCTCCAGGTGCTCCGGTTTCCTCCCAAAGTCCGAAAGACGTGCTTAAGTGCTTTGGCCATGCTAAATTCTCCCTCAGTGTACCTGAACAGGTGCAGGTTAAGTTTCCACTCAAACTCCTTCACAGAATCAAAAATATAAACTAGTCCATAAAGCACTGCAGTCTGACAGAGCTTTAGAATATAATTTTTTTTTTCTTAAAATTAAAATATATCCCTTGATATGCTTAAGAGTGGTAACTCAGTGCAGTGTTATGAGTACAGCTGGAAATATACATTAAAAATTACATTTAAATACATTAAAATTACATTAAAAAACATTTTTCATACGCATATAAATTAAATATATTTTTAGGGCTTAGAAAATTTTAAAACGTGCCCTTGCATAAGAACATGCAATTAGCGGCATGGAGGCATAGTGGTTAACACTGCTGCCTCACAACGCCAGGGACCTGGATTCGATTTCACAGCTTGGTTCACTGTGTAGAGTTTGCACATTCTCTCCATGTCTGTGTGGGTTTCCTTTGGCTGCTCCGGTTTCCTCCTTCAGTTGAAAGATGTGCTGGCTAGATGAATTGACCTGAACAGGTGCCAGAGTGTGGTGACTAGTAACTTCAGTGCAGTATTAATGTAAGCCTTACTTGTGACTGATAAATAAACTTCGAACTTTAGCAGAAATTTACCATGCCTATTAATGAAATCTAGAGATATAATTTTGTGTAGAGGGCTGGCTTACAAACTGATGTTTTCAGCTTGCTCTGCATTAAGTGTAGCTTACTTTGAAATTATCCAATCTTTTGCATGGTTTGTCTGATTTGAGGCAAACTGCTCTGGAAAAGCCATTACGTCACGGGAAACTGTAAGTCACTATATTGATGACGTATCCGTGTTGTACTTTCTTGTGTTTTGTAAGGAGACAATGAATCTTGGCAAGTCTTTTCTTTCAAATTCCTTTTTCCCATTTTGTTAACCATTTAAACATTCTTGTTGCTTCCTTTTTCACCTTCTGGCTTCTGTGTGATCATGCATCTACTCCAAAGAAGGAGGAGAGAATCTAGGCCACAAACTGCTCTGAATTGTTGCTGTCAATGTGAGAAGGCAGGTGCAAAGTGAAGCATGTCAGAAGAAAAGGGAATTTAAAAAAAAATAGACTTTAGTTCTGTCCTGTCCAAGTTCTGTTATGATATGGGTTCTTTAGATGTCTCAATGGGGAGATTGTGAGACTGGTACACTTAAACATGAATCTTTAACTATTTAATGGATCCAAGGTCTGGTCATGCATGGAGCTATTGCCAACATGTAGGCTCCAGAGTGTTCCTTCTCGACTCTGAGTCCCTTACCATGTGACTCTACATCATACCATCAGCAGTGCCATTTTCCAGTCTCACATCAATCCTTGCTCTGCTCAGCACCTTTACATTACAATGACACGCAGGCATAACAGCACAAATTCCCCTTTCTTCTCCAAAGAAAACTTTCCTCCCTTCCAACAGATTATTACAATACAATTTTTTACTTGCGGTACTTGCTCCCCTTTCTTGAGTCTCAAACTTCATAAATGTGATGTGGGTATGCCGGCGTTGGACTGGTGTAAACACAGTAAAAATTCTGACAACACCAGGTTTTAGTCCAACCAATTTATTTGATAATATACTCACAAGCTTTCGAGGGACACCCTCTTCGTCAGGTGAATGGAGAGTTCTGGCCTCAGACAGAGCATATAAAGCACAGACAGTTTAGAGATTACTGATTAGAATGTGAATCTTTACACCTAACCTGCTGTTCAAGACCTGAAGTGGCTGATAATGTGAGTGGAAGGAGCACTGATCACAGTTTAAAGAGATGTGTATTGTCTCCAGACAGTACAGTAAGTGAGGTTTTGCAAACCCAGGCAAGTCACGGGGGTTACAGATAGTGCGACATGAACCCAAGATCCCTGTTGAGACCGTCCTCATGTGTGCAGAACTTGGCTATCAGTCTCTGTTCAGCGACTCTGCGCTGTCGTGTGTCATGAAGGCCGCCTTGGAGAATGCTTACCCGAAGGTCAGAGGCTGAATGCCCGTGACCACGGTGACCAAAGTGGTCACGGGCATTCAGCCTCTGACCTTCGGGTAAGCATTCTCCAAGGCGGCCTTCATGACACACGACAGCGCAGAGTCGCTGAACAGAGACTGATAGCCAAGTTCCGCACACATGAGGACGGTCTCAACAGGGATCTTGGGTTCATGTCGCACTATCTGTAACCCCCGTGACTTGCCTGGGTTTGCAAAACCTCACTTACTGTACTGTCTGGAGACAATACACATCTCTTCAAACTGTGATCAGTGCTCCTTCCACTCACATTATCAGCCACTTCAGGTCTTGAACAGCAGGTTAGGTGTAAAGATTCACATTCTAATCAGTAATCTGTAAACTGTCTGTGCTTTATATGCTCTGTCTGAGGCCAGAACTCTCCATTCACCTGACGAAGAGGGTGTCCCTCGAAAGCTTGTGAGTATATTATCAAATAAATCGGTTGGACTAAAACCTGGTGTTGTCAGAATTTTTACTGTGTTCATAAATGTGGACAGTCTTGAGGCTTGACAGTTCTTCCACGTCTTGGTTTGGCATGTTTGAAAGAATGATAGCAGTGCTCTCTGTTTCTTGTAGTTGGCTAGCTTCATTTGATTCCATTTCTGCACCATGTCGAGTTGCGTTTCTCTTTATTAACAATCCGTCTTCTTGTTTCAGATACAGTGGATTTGTCCACTTTCTTCTGAGAGGAATGTGCATTCTGTTCATTCCTAGAGTGTTTTTGAATTTTCTTTCTCCATCGTGTCTGTCATGTTCCTGTTGGACATGCATGGTTTGCAAATTAAACCTTCATTTCCACTTGTGGGAGGGTGGGGATCGTTAAGGAATGATGGTGTTGCCAACCTTTCATGGCAGGAGCCCTATTATGTCATTTGTAGGGGGTAGGAACATTCTCAATGGGAATTCCCACCGGCATAAAGGTCATGTTGGGACTCCCGCATCCTCCCCTCCAGCTTTACTGCCCACCAAAAATGGGGGTGGAAGATCTCCCCTCTGTCTTTTTTCTCTCTGTCTGAAACAGAAATTTGGTCTAGCCCTTCAGTTTAGATTCATTGTTGGCCAGGTCTGTCTCCAGCGATGTCTGAACTTGTAATTATGCTACTTGTAGCTTTATTATCTATTCACAGTTTGGACATTTCCCTGGTTCTTTCTTCCAAATGCTTCCTCTTTTTCATTCAACAACTTCCTCATCTCTGCAATCTGTTTCTTGTAACCTTTGGATTCTTTCTGGAATATGGAACATTGCTGAGTCTTCTCTACCAACTGCTTGTTCAGAGTGATATTTAAACTAATTTTGCTTGTCTTTGTAATCTTCCAGAGGAATAAACTTTGAGGTAAGGAGTTCTTGTAACATGCAAAGGTCTGTCAACAGGTTTTCCTTTTCTTTTCGAAGCTCAGTTGTTTCGTCTTGAGCTTTATTGTGATTTACTAGAGTAAATCCTTGAGTTAACTCTCCTTGAGTTTCTTCTACTGCATTTTCATTCTGTTTAAGGATGTCTTCATGTCTACATGTTGCACATTTCAACTGTTCTTTCAACTTTTTACTTTCTTGTTGCCTTCTTGCCAGTTCACCGTGGCCTTCAGTGCATTGTTTTATCGCTAATGATGTTTTGAAAGTAGCTTTTTCTGAAGTAATATTCAATGCTCTTTTTAGCTCCACATTTTTCCATGCATAATTTACCACGCTTTTCTGGGATCCCTGCAACCCTGGCTGCTTTTTAAAAACTGAGCTGCAGGAATTGTCATGGGATGGACAGAAAATCTGACAAACCATTTAAAGGATCATTGAGCTCGAGTTAGAATTTCAGGCCTTGGTACATGTGCCACTAGAAAATGCAGCCCAAAGATCTTTCAATGATCTTTCAGGGTCATAGCTTCTTTGTCTTTCTTTTCTACAAATATGTGGTTGAGTTTCCTGCTTTTGAGGAACTTTTTCTATCTATTAACATTCCACAGATGCTGTCAGATCTGTTGAGATTTGCCAGCATTTTCTGTTTTTGTTTCAGATTCCTGCATCCACAGTATTTTGATTTTGTCATTTTTTCCTTTTGTGACCTTTGTGTTGTCTGTAAAATTTATTTATTTAGATCTCAAGCAATTGGATTTCAGTTTTCCATGCATTTCCAAAAGTATACACTCAGCTTGGATCTTCACTTCAAATCTTCCAGTTCAACCCTGAGGCAAACATTTTCTTGTAGAACAGCTTCATCTACTTTTTTTGCACATTTTGCCTCTTTTGAGTCGCCTCACATTCATTGGGATCTTCTGTTGCTCTTTTGCTGGGGTCTCTTGTAATTTGCCGTGCATGGCCATTTATGCTATCTTGTATTTGCTGCTTTGAGACTGTGAGCAGTAATCATTTCAGCCATCAGCAGCTTGTCAATTTTCTTTGCTTGCAAACTTTTTGTAGTCACAGTGGCCATGCACTGCTTTTCTTTCTGCTTGGTGTTCTAAACTGTTCAAAACTTTTAATTATGTTAAAAATAACAATCCAGCACTTGCTGCCTTTAAACTCTGCAGGTTTGTTTAACTTTGGGAGCTTTGGTGGTATGCTTTCCTTTAAACTTGTGAGCAGTCTGTTGTTTGCATGTTTCTGATATACTCATGCTTTTCTGGGCACTCTATGGCCATGGATGCTTTTTGAAAACAACTTGTTAAGACTGCAGTATTTCTTTTCTGGGCGAAAGCTGTTCCTTTTTTCAATGTCCCACTCTTGGAGTTTCAGAGAGTGAAATTTTTTAAACTTAAAGCCGCAGCACTGCTTCCTGTTCTAATTGCGCTTTTGTTAATCTTCAGAACAACAGCAGTTTTTGTTTTCTTTTAAACTCTAAAGACTTTCCTTTTCTCTCACTCTGCACTGCAGATCTCTGTGTATTTAACTCTGCCAAGCCTTTTTAACTTTCTGTTACGGCAGCCATCTTCCAGCTGCCCTTTGTATGCTGAGCCTTGGGACTACCACCTATTCTCAAATGTAAGTCCAGCTTTTTGCACTTTTGCTCACCCATCTTGTGATCTTTCCCTCAGAGTCTTGAAATTTCTGTAGTTCGGCTCACCCATCCTGTAAACTTTTCCCTCTGCTGCTCTCAAGGGTTTTATAATTTTTCTTCTTTGGTGCACGCTTCACTGGTTCTGCTTCTGGTCTTCGTTCTTCAGGATACTGTTCTTGGTTCACACATTTAACTGCCACCTTTCTTTCTGTCATTGGTCACAGCACCCCTATCACCGCTGACATAAATTGCATTTGCTAGATTTGACATCTCTCAATGGGGAGATCTTGAGACTTGTATGTTTAAACATGAATTATTTATTGGTAGTTTTTAACTATTTACAAATCCAAGCTATAGTCATGCATGGAGCTACTGCCTCCCTGCGGGCTGGTTCAAGAGTGTAGTTTCTAGACTGTTCTCTGAGTGTCTTAACACAAGACTCTACACATCATACAGTGAATGGTCTCCAGTCCCACATGCTTTGCCGAGCACCTTTACATTGAAATGACATGTAGGCGCAATATAAGAACATAAGAACATAAGAACATAAGAAATAGGAGCAGGAGTAGGCCATCTAGCCCTTCGAGCCTGCCCCGCCATTCAATAAGATCATGGCTGATCTGTTGTGGCTCAGTTCCACTTTCCCGCCCTCTCCCCATAACCCTTAATCCCCTCTCTTATCAATATCACACCACTATCCCTGGTGGGATACTACTTTTAAGGCTGAGGCAGAAACCAATGATGTTCTCGCCAATGGAAGCCTGGAAAATAATAGGGAATTCTGATATTCAACCTGCCAGCCTCTTGTTTGAATATCAAGATTATTCTGCTAATAATGTGTTTTATGTATTTCAGAAAGATTCAGAATTTATGTTCTGCACTGACTGTCATAAAGTGGAAAATAACATTTGAGATGAATAGTAATTGGTAACATTCAAGGAATAAACAGGTTATCATTTTCATTTGTTTTATTATTGGACAAACATACATTCATGTCTCTTCAGTTGACTGCCTGAAGAATGAACTGTCTCCACTTTGTGAAAAGCCGCAACATAAAATGGGTCTTTGGCAGCCATCTATCACATTGCCCAGTTAATGCCATTCACGAAAAGCAACACTTCATGCAGGACCTCAATTCTAAGAACAAGAAAATTTCAGAGTTCACAAGGCAGTCAGCAAATCACCAGCAATCCTGTGATTGTGTATTGACACACCAGAACACTGAGATTTGTCACAGAATCCCAGCCTGCTGCACTGGTATAACAGGTGACTGATCTGTAACTCCGTTTTGTGCCCAGGCAGTAAGTTGGAAATAATACTCCAATAATTTGTAGATGAAATCAATAGGGACAGGCGCCATTCATTTCACTTCCAGGGCTGCAGATGAACCTGAGGTTTTGTACACCGAGGATGAATCTGCTGTCAAAATCATATTCCCAATCTTAACCCGGTCAGGATCAGGTTTAGATTGAGAATGGTTTAGTTGCAAATGTTGCGGTATTTGATCTGACTAGAATGGGCTGTAAGCTCCCACGGTCCTGGGAGAGACTAATATGCAATGAAAATACCAATGAAACTGTGAGCACTTCCATGTTAAAATACTGCATTATCAGCTCTTAAAATGGATGCTATCAGTCAGTCACGCAAGTGTTCCAAAAACATTTCCAGCATCGTCCCAAAGCAGTTCCAGAACTCAATTATCTCCCTTAGAGGCCAGAGAGCTCTATTCTGTTTCTTTTCAACTCGTTACCATTAATGGAAACATGTTTGGCTGCTAATTTTTCACACATTGCTGGAATAAAGAGAGTGGCCAGAGATATTTTTGAGGGAAATAAACATTCCCACATTGCAAATCCATCAGGGTGAGCAAATTATTATTATTTTAAAATTCTTTGCCAAATTGACACAGCATCCACTTGGAAGCAATTTAATCTATTAATTCATTGTTTTTTTCTCAATACTTATCCATGTAAGTTTGTAAACTGATATTCTTGAGAGCTTGCAGCAGGAAGTATTTCTTAAGGTGTTTAAAAAGGAAAAGTCCAACTTTCTGTGAATATTTGTGTTGCTTCTTTTTATCCTCTTGATTATAGTCTTCTTGGAAAAAGGTAATATTATACAGGCCTGCTTTACACTTCAGGAGGAACATGTTGATTATTCAATTCACATTTAAATTGTAATTATACCATCTGCTCAGATCCACCAACACAGCCTTAATTGCCAATTAGAAGTAAATCTTGGCAAACAGTAAGCATCTTTTTTTAAAGTGGAAATCAGGGTTGTTTTGTACTTTCTTTTTAAGAAAACCTACTTTTGCATTGAAAATAAGAAGTTGAAATCATTTACATAAAATCAATTTATTACATATGATAAATATTATATACCCTATCTTCCAGTGGGTGGCACAGTGGTTTGCACTACTGCCTTACAGCGCAAGGGATCCGGGTTCAGTTCCCGGCTTGGGTCACTAGCTGTGCGAAGTTTGCACATTCTCTGCATACGTTTCCTCTTGGGGGGTGGGGGCGGTTCTTTTCCTCCGGGTGCTCCAGTTTCCTCCCACAGTCACGAATGACGTGCTGGTTAGGTGCATTGGCCATGTAAATTCTCCCCCCCTTGTCTACCCGAACAGGTGGCGGAGAGTGGCGACTAGGGGATTGTCACAGTGACTTCATTGCAATGTTAACGTAAACCTACTTGTGCCACTGATAAATAACCTTGAAAACAGTGATGTCCACACATGCAAAGGTTAAGTCTGCTGCTGCTTTATCATTTTTAATCAGATTTGCAGCATTGTAATCTCAGTTGGTGAATGACAGGCCAAAGTGCTAACTGCCCAGCAGAAATCCACATCATAATTTCCAATTCCACCCTCGACAACAGTGCTTATACGAAGATTTGGATACAAGTTGTGTTGTAAAAGCATTTGCCTCTGTGCACGCGTCTAACTATTGAAATACCATTTACATTGAAGAATTACTAACTGCAATGGTTCTGCATTACGAGGTGGCTCTTGGTTGTAGTTGCAGAAAGTTGTTTTCAAACAGTAACGGTGACTCTGTTTCTACACGGAAGCCTCCCCTAGTAATCTCAAAAGGATAACCAATGAAAATTGTATTGATGAACTCTAGAATCAAATTGAGAGCTCCGTCAACCATGGTGGTATTCCGTAACTCTGGAGGGAAATTCCCATTTCTGTGAAGACTGCTTCATGAGAAAAATAGGGCATCAAAAATACCTTCTCCCAAACCTTCAAATCAGTGCATTGATTCAACAGAACTTTGCTGAACTAAATGTTGTTCAAAATATTCTAACATCATAGGTAGCACAGTGGTTAGCGCTGCTGCTTCACAGCTCCAGGGTCCTGGGTTCGATTCCCGGCTCGGGTCACTGTCTGTGTGGAGTTTGCACATTCTCCTCGTGTCTGCGTGGGTTTCCTCCGGGTACTTTGGTTTCCTCCCGCAGTCCAAAGATGTGCAGGTTAGGTTGATTGGCCATGCTAAGAAATTGCCCCTTAGTGTCCAGGGATGCGTGGGTTAGAGGGATTTGTGGGTATAATATGGCGGTAGGGCCTGGGTGGGATTGTGTTCGGTGCAGACTAGGTGGGCCGAAGGGCCTCTTTGTGCACTGTAGTGTTCTATGATCACACAGGGATTTTCTTACAAGCAAAAAATTATTCAATTTCCAGAATGGATGTATTTTTGGGAAGAATTTATAGAGTCGTAGAAGTTTACATCATAGAAACAGGCAGTCCGGCCCAACTTGTGCGTGCTGCCCTTCTCTTTAAACCAGTGGGCTATCCCCAATTTCCTGCTATCCCTCAAAACCTATCTTACCCATTTAATGCTTTAACTGAATTTAACTGAAAGTCATGAATTTGCACAAAATTAGAAAACGTTCTCCATTTTCATACTGCCAAAGCAAAGAACTGTCACAGCAACTAGCTTGCGACCAAGTTGAAAGAAGACTTAAAGGACGTTGGTTAAAATTCTTCCTTTCATGAACTCTAATTAGAAGACTGGAACTTTTTTTTCATTTAGTAAACATAGTAGTTTCAAAATTTATTAGTCGCTGGATTACAAGAATCAGTCATTTCATGATCACCATTACAGATGTTAGCTTTTTAATTCCACCTTTATTTAAGTGGGTTTAAATGCCCCAAGAGACGCAATGAGATTTGAACTCACATCTCTAAAGGCAGAATTTTAGAGATTGGCGGAGTTTCCCACCCCATTGTCCAGAAGCTCGGCGGAAATCTGGCTGCCCTGCAAACACTTTACGTGCCAAGGGCGCGAGAGTTGGGTGGAGGTGCGAGAGTTGATGCCTAGCAACAGCGTGTAAGTTAAAGTTTATTTATTAGTCACAAGTAAGGCTTACATTAACCCTGCAATGAAGTTACTGTGAAATTCTCCAGCTGCCACGCTCCGGCGCCTGTTTGAGTCAATGCAACTTAGTAGCACATCTTTCAGAATGTGGGAGAAAACCAGAGCACCCAGAGGAAACCCACACAGACACAAGGAGAACGTGCAAACTCCACACAAACAGTGACCTGAGCTGGGAATCGAACTCGGGTCCCTGGTGCTGTGTGAAGCAGCAGTACGAATCGAAGTGCTATTGTGCCATCCCAACATATCTACCATCATATAATACATGCAAACTAAACAAAACCTAGTACTTTGCATCCTGCTTTTTTTTAATGTCATCACAATATTTTTTGGGAGGAGGACTCCCTACATAATTGCCACCTTTCCTTTTGCAGAACTGTATTCCACCCCCAGTGTAATTATTACTCAACTGCAATATACTTTTATAAATCCAAAAAGAACGCAGTTTGTATGATGCCACTGCATGTTTAGAGATAAAGGCCTGAATTTTCGTTCCTGGGTCGTGGAGACTGGATTTGTGAGGATTCCCGGCTTCATGAACCTGATTCCTGAAAAACTGCCCTGGAAGTTCTGATTTTTTGATCCAGGGAAGTGGAAGATAATGGGAGTTGTGCCACACAACATGGCCAGTCAAACCCTGCATGCCCCTTCACCCATCCACCACTGGCCCTTTCTAGCCCCTATGCCAATGCATGCTGTCCATCCATCACCTTTTACCCTTTCACCTTCCAAGCCAATTCATCCAGTGTCCACTATGGGCAGCCCTCAGACCCCATGCAGAAATTGAATACTTTTTAAGTGTCTATTGATTATTTTAAACAAACACTTTAAATGATGATGACCTATTCACTGCACTTAACTTTCTCTAATGCCTTATAAAAACAAGCCTTTTCACTCATTGTGCCAGTTTAAAGACTTTCAAAGCACCTGGAGTTGTCAGTCAAGCAGTGATGTGATTCCACTGTGATAATGATATGTTGCAAAATCAGTCATGCAGCACTAGTCCTATGATACTTTATGTCAACAGATTAAGTGAAATAGCAAGTATCAATTTATTTTAATACAAGACAGGTTTTTCAAATATTTGAAGGGCAGATGATTTAAGTGCCTTGACAGCTGCCTTAATGGTTTCAATTAGTTTATCCAGTTTTTATGCACATTCATATCTACTTTGATAATTTGAAAGAGTACCGTTCGTCTCCCAAAGGACACTTCCACAGAGCCTAGGAACCATATCTAAAAGGGTACCGAACCTCCTCAAAGAACTCTGGTCAGTTTAGGCCTTCTCCTGATAGCCTTAAAGTGCTCACATTGTATTTTGGACATCCCTTTAACAAAAATTGGATCTGACTGCAGGCAGCTAGATTCCTTTATCTACAAATGCACAAAGTACAGCCTGCCGTGCAAAAATAGTGGAGGCCAGATTTGGGGCAGGACTTTGGATTTGGACCTTCAACGCCATTTTGGCAAAGTTGAGAACCTTGTCCAATGGTCTGCAAATTCAGCCCAAAGTTTGCCATGCACCATTGTAATGAAGAATATCGTTTTAACAGTTCAGCTCTGCAAGGAAGTTTCTGACCACGAGAGAATTCAAAGTAAACCATTATATATTGGCCATAAATGTCCCACCTTGCCCGCCATGAGAATCGTAGTGGGCAAGACAGAAACTTCAGTGGACCATTTAAAGCTCCGTCGAGTATGGATGGGAATTTCCAGACTTGGGGTGCGCACAGCTGGAAAATCCCACCTGAAAACAGTGGTGATTATTTTATTAGCTGGGATCATGATTCTCTTTGAGCCTTATTTTCTTGACAACGGTCTCAATTTTTGAATAAGGAGTTCATACTCAACATGTTTATGAAATTGATTCGAGGCCTAACATTGCCTTGAATTAAATCATGTCCGTTTCTGCCTTGTGGCCCGCAGTGGAATGAGTAACATGGATCAAGGTGGCACTGCTGCTGCATAGCGGCTGGGAAACGAATTCGATTCTGGGCTTGGGTGACTGTATGTGCAGAGCCTGCATGTTCTCCCCATGACTGCGTGGGTTTCCTCCCACAGCCTGAAAGACATGCTGGTTAGGTGCATTGGCCATGCACCTCACTTTTTTTTATTATTTTTGAAACATTGCTTGAATAATATGGTGAAAAGGTGGCCACTTTTGTTTCAGAACATAGTTTATTGTGAAGGAACAAGTATTTGACGCTGGATTGCGGCGACTAGTAAATTTTCAGTAACTTAAATGCAGTGTTAATATAAGCCTACTTGTGACACTAATAAATAAAATAAACTAGTTGAACTTTGGGTTTGAAATTAAAGCAATACACTTAGGTTTTTGCAAATGCCAGGGTTTCCAGCATCATTTGAGAACAATAGTCAAACAGCTGATGTCCAACCCACAGGCCAATATTCCCCAGATGGGAGGTGAGAACAGCCTGTTTGCAGTCATGATGGTTTCCTAGTAGATTCAAACTTCAATTATTCAAACCACAATCGCAGCAATTCTGTTTAGTAGAGGTCATTTACTGTTAACCCTTGGAGATTATGTGGTGTAAGCTTAATGTGCGTAATGTGCTTGTGGTGGTTAAGCTTAGAAAGGCAATCCCTGAAGTTTACATCATTTTATTTTAAAAATTACACTGTATCTTTGTGTAGTGTTAGTTGACTGTAATCTGATTTTTAGGCCAATTCTGGGACTTTGTTGTCCCTTTTTTTAGAAACAAACCCCAGACTATTAAGAATGTATAATTGTATGTACAACATTGAATAAAATACATGAGGAATAGGAAGAATGCAGTGTCCTATCGATTTCCAAAGACCAATCGAAAGTGAGAAATGACCTGGTTTTTGTGAAACTGACCCCATTGAGACAGAACAGTCAGTGCTTTATCCTGCAGCCATTTAAATACCAGCAAGGTTAGTGTAAACAGCTCTCGTTGGTTTTTGTGTGAGTTCATACATAAATAAGGTTGTAACAGAATGGCACAGTGGTTAGCACTGCTACCTCACAGCGCCAGGGACCCGGATTTGATTCCCGGCTTTGGTGACTTTCTCTGTGGAGTCTGCACACTCCCCCTGTGTCTGCATGGACTTCCTCCGGGTGCTCCGGTTTCCTCCTATAGTCTGAAAGATGTGCTGGTTAGGTGCATTTGCCATACTAAATTCTCCTCAGTTCACTCAAACAGGTGCCGGAATGTGACGACTAAGAGATGTTCAAGTAACTTCATTGCAGAGTTAATGTAAGCCTACTTGTGACACTAATGAATGAACTTTAACATCTTTAAGATGATGAATGTTTGACCTGTTAAGTAGTACCTCACATTTTTTTATTATTTTTGAATTATTGCTTGAATAAGATGGTGGAAAAAGTGGCCACATTTGTTTAAGAACATATTGTGAGGGAACAAGTATTTGATGCTCTTATTGCCAATCCCAGTTGTTAGATATGTCATGAATGAAGGTTGTCAATGTCTGCTCTTTCTTGTGTAAAAAGTGTAAATAATTAATTTTAGATAGTTCTAATATTCTAAACTGTATGATGCCATTGATCTGATGAAGTAACCTAAAGAAAACATTGAGATACTGAAACTTTTCAAAACTCAATGACTAGAATTTTACCGCCCCACCCGCCATGGGAATCAGAGCATGCGAGGGGTGAACCATGGGAAGGTCCGTTGACCTTGGGCGGGATTTTACGATTTTGGGATGAGTGAGGCTGTAAAATCCTGCCCAGTGAGATTGAACTTTTTTTTTCCAGTTGTTGAGTTATTTAACGTAATTTATTTGTTTGCTGTAAAGTACTTTGAACAACAGAGGTTCAACTCTTCATAGGATCAGAGGGCTGGATTTATGTGTTTTTGGCAGAGATTGCACGTAAAATAGGCCCAGTCCATCACCTCCACGCCCACCCTCCGAATACAGCTGGCGGGTGTGAAAGTGAAATCGTCAGTCTACTCATCAGACATAAATAAATACTTTAAGGTCAGGTGAACTTGTAAATGAGTCAATTGACCCCCCTGTAAATACACTGCCCACTCCATAATGCAGTCTGATGAGAGAGGAAGGGTGGACTTTTAAAAAGAAACGTCTTTAAGAGGGCACGAAGGAAGGGGGGGACTATCTTCTAGGTGGACGGCCATTTGCTCATCAGGGGCTGTCCCCATAAGATAGTAGCTCCCCCCCCCCCTTCCTTTCTTTCTATCCACCTTCTCTTCCAAACTCACCGCTGCCACTACCCCTCCCTCCTCCCTACAAGTTGGCCAAACCCTCGTCACCCGATACCCCAGATTTATCTCATTCCAGGATCCATTTGGCTGCCTTTTAGGTACTGGTTGCAGTCCCAGCAGCACCCATTAATGAGATCTTGGCACTACCAGGAACGTTGGAGCAGCTGGCCAATCCAACTGGTTGACAACTCCTGAGGGTAGGACTTCCTCTCCACCAACTTAGCCTGCATCCAGCATATTCTGGTTGTGGATGGACTGGCATTGAGTAAGTTAGCATTCAGTCGATTTTCCTTCCAGTGTTTGGGTTTGGAGGAGGGGGGGCGGGGTAGTGGAGTGGGGTGAGGGGAATGGGATTGCAAGCCCTTTGCTTCCCTATAATATGCAGTCCATGGAATCATAGAACATTACAGCACAGTACAGGCCCTTCAGCCCTCAATGTTGTGTCGAGCTATGTCTAATCCCAAGCTCAAGCTATCCCCTCCCTATAATTCTGGTGTGCTCCATGTGCCTATCCAATAACCACTTGAAAGTCCCTAAAGTGTCCGACTCCACTATCACAGCAGGCAGTCTGTTCCACACCCCAACCACTCTCTAAGTGAAGAATCTACCTCGGACATCCCTCCTATATCTCCCACCATGAACCTTATAGTTATGCCCCCTAGTAACAGCTACATCCACCCGAGGAAACAGTCTCTGCACGTCCACTCTGTCAATCCCTCTCATCATCTTATAAACCTCTATTAAGTCGCTTCTCATCCTCCTCTGTTCCAAAGAGAATAGCCCCAGCTCCCTCAACCTTTCCTCATAAGACCTACCCTCCAAACCAGGCAGCATCCTGGTAAATCTCCTCTGCACTCTCTCCAATGCTTCCACATCCTTCTTATAGTGAGGTGACCAGAACTGAACACAATATTCCAAATGTGGTCTCACCAACATCCGGTATAGTTGCAGCATAACCCCACGGCTCTTAAACTCAAACCCCCTGTTAATAAACACTAACACACTATAAACCTTCTTCACGGCGCTATCCACTTGAATGGCAACCTTCAAAGATCTCTGGATATGAACCCCAAGATTTCTGTGTTTCTCCGCATTCCTTAGAGCTCTGCCGTTGACCCTGTAATCTGCATTCAAGTTTGTCCTACCAAAATGAATCACCTCACACTTAGCAGTGTTAAACTCCATCTGCCACTTTCTGGCTCAGCTCTGCATCCTATCAATGTCTCTTTGCAGCCTACAAGAGCCCTCCACCTCACCCACTACTCCACCAATCTTGGTGTCGTCAGCAAATTTACTAACCCACCCTTCAGCCCCCTCTTCCAAGTCATTGATAAAAATCACAAATAGCAGGGGACCCAGCACTGAGCCCTGTGGTACACCACTGGTAACTGGCCTCCAGTCTGAAAACTTTCCTTTCACCACTACCCCCTGTCTTGTATGATACAGCCAGTTACTTATCCAATCGGCCAAATTTCCTTCTATCCCACACATCCTTATCTTCATGAGCCTACCATGGGGAACCTTATCAAACGCCTTACTAAAATCCATGTATACGACATCAACTGCTCTACCTTCGTCCACACACTTAGTTACCTCCTCAAAGAATTCAATCAAATTTGTGAGGCAGGACTTACCCCCTCACAAAACCGTGCTGACTATCCTGGATTAAACGGCATCTTTCCAAATAGTCATAAATCCTATCTCTCAGGACCCTTTCCATTAACTTACCGACCACTGACATAAGACTAACTGGCTTATAATTACCAGAATCAAAGCAAAGAAGGAATCCATTTGGCTTTTCATTTCCTAATTTGTAGATTTTCAAGTTCAGATGAACAAAGTGATAAACTGTGTTCTAAATATGGCTTATCTATTTCAATTTATAGTGAAACACCCGAGATTTGTCTGCTGGATTTGATTAGCATGATTGACAAAAGCTTCAGATTACAATGTGAGGTTTTTAAGAAATGAAATTGGCAATTAGCAAACGCTGTTCCTTTTGACAGATTAATTCATAATCATTTTCTCATTATATCCTTCAAATCACTTCTCTCTCGGGGAGGTCAGAAATTGTTTCTAATGCCCATTGGCATGTGGTGGTCACCCTTGTGTTTATAACCATTGTACCCTTGTCCATCCCTTTTTCAGTAATGTAGTCATTTCACCCCATCCTCCAAACTGCCTAAATTCTCTGTTTCTCTGACTCTGGTCGCTTGTTATATTCCCCATCCTTGTGCCTCATTATTAGCAGCTTTGCTTTCACCAACCCAGCCCCCAAACTCTGGGGATGCCTTTCTAAGTCCTTTCCCTATCCAGGTTATTTTCTCCATTAAGGCCCAGGTTCACTCCCAGGTTGGCACCAGGATGTAAAAGATCATGGGAATGAGTAGGTTAGGTGGGGGGGCATAGGTCATCAAGTTTTTCATTGATTAAGAAAAATATTCAACACATTGACACTTCTTCAACTATTCTCTAATAAAATGTTATTAGAGAGGCGGTGCTCGACAGACTGGAGGGGCTGATTGTGGACAAGTCGCCAGGACCGGATGGAATGCATCCGAGGGTTCTGAAAGAAATGGCAGAGGTGATAGTGGATGCCTTGGTGGTTATTTTCCAGATGTCGCTGGATTCCGGGGAAGTGCTGGAAGATTGGAAAACGGCTAATGTTACGCCGTTGTTTAAGAAGGGTGCCAGGCAAAAGGCGGGGAATTATAGGCTGGTTAGTTAAACGTCTGTTGTAGGTAAAATGTTAGAATCCGTTATCAAGGAGGAAATAGCGAGGCATCTTGAGGGGAATTGCTTGATAGAGCAGACGCAGCATGGTTTCGTTAAGGGGAAGTCGTGTCTGACAAATTTACTGGAGCTCTATGAGGATGTGTCTAGGGCGGTGGATAGAGGAGAGCCGGTGGATGTGGTCTTTCTTGATTTTCAGAAGGCGTTTGACAAGGTACCTCACGAGGTTATTGCAGAAGGTCAGGGGACATGGAGTTGGGGGTAGGGTGTTAGTGTGGATAGAGGATTGGTTGTCAAACAGGAGGCAGAGAGTGGGGGTCAATGGGTGCTATTCGGATTGGCGGTTGGTGACTAGTGGAGTGCCCCGGGGTCGGTGCTGGGGCCTCAGCTATTTACCATTTATATAGATGATCTGGAGGAGGGAACCGAGCGTCTGGTGTCAAAAGTTGCTGATGACACCAAGATTGGTGGAACGGCAAATTGTGCGGAGGGTGTGGAGAGTCTGCAGAAGGATCTAGATAGGCTGGGTGAATGGGCCAGGAACTGGCAAATGGAATTTAATGTTGGCAAGTGCGAGGTGGTCCACTTTGGTAGGAATAATGGTAGGAAGGACTATTACTTACGTGGCGAAAAACTGCAGCAGGCGACGGTGCAGAGGGACCTCGGGGTCCTTGTGCATGAGTCGCAAAAACCCAGCTTGCAGGTGCAGCAGGTGGTCAGGAAGGCGAATGGGATGCTGGCCTTCATAGCGAGGGGGATTGAATATAAAAGTAGGGAGGTCTTGCTGCAGCTGTATAGGGCATTGGTGAGGCCGCAGCTGGAGTACTGTGTGCAGTTTTGGGTGCCGTACTTACGCAAGGATATTTTGGCCTTGGAGGGAGTGCAGAGGAGGTTTACTAGGCTGATGCCGGAGTTGAGGGGGTTGAGCTATGAGGAGAGGCTGAATAAACTAGGCTTGTACTCGTTAGAGTTTAGAAGAATGAGGGGCGATCTCATTGAAACGTATAAGATGATGAATGGGATGGATAGGATAGAGGTGGAGAGACTCTTCCCGCTCAGAAAGGACAGTAGGACTAGAGGGCACAGCCTCAAGATAAAGGGCGGGGCGGTTTAGAATGGAGTTGAGGAAGAACTTCTTCACTCAAAGGGTGGTGAATCTCTGGAATTCTCTGCCCGTTGAAGTGGTGGAGGCTACCTCGTTAAATATTTTTAAGATGCTGGTTGATGGGTTTTTGATATGAGAGGGGATTAAAAGTTATGGGGAGAGGGCGGGAATGTGGAACTGAGCCACGACAGATCAGCCATGATCTTATTGAATGGCGGGGCAGGCTCGAAGGGCTAGATGGCCTACTCCTGCTCCTATTTCTTATGTTCTTATGTTATGTAAAACAAATATTTCTATTCTGCAGCCACTTAAGAGTTGTCATTCAAACTTCTTAGTTAAAAGTCACCCCACTGTGATAATGTTAGGTTGTAAAATCAATCATGCAGCGCAAATCCTATGATGAATACTGGAAAATCGCAGAAGGTCTGATAGCATCTGTGGAAAAAGAACAGAGCTAAAGTTCCAAGGATCATCCAGACTCAACATTAACATTGCTTTCAAATCCCTTAACAATATTCCTCAGGCTTATGTCAAGAAAAAATGAATTATCACATGTTTTTCAAATTCTATACTTCTTTATTTAAGGCTCATCAGAGTTAAACCCCTTGACACCTTTGACAGCTCTT
Organism: Carcharhinus amblyrhynchos; assembly: GCF_965287045.1. Taxonomy (NCBI): domain Eukaryota; kingdom Metazoa; phylum Chordata; class Chondrichthyes; order Carcharhiniformes; family Carcharhinidae; genus Carcharhinus; species Carcharhinus amblyrhynchos. Next base: position 21,948,732 of record NC_137328.1, on the reverse strand, counting down.
TGACAGATTCCACAGTTCTTTGACAAATTAATAGTTCCAAGGAGCTCATGCACTTTCTACATAGAAGCATATCTATTTTTGACAATCCTAAATGGCACCTGACCTCTCCCAAAGGTGTACAGGACCATATGTAAAGGTACTTTACCTCTCCAAAAGGCCACTCTGGCTATCAAAATGAAACTACAAGGTTCACATCTGCTCGTACCAGTTCAAATGTGCATAATTCACGTTTCAGCCATCGACCTCACAAAGATCAAGAATACAATGTAAGGGAAAACACCAAGTTGATATTCTTCTCATACGGTATAATGTTGTTGATTTCCCTTAAATTGTGTTCTGGTGAATGTTCTAATGAGTGCAAGACGAAAAGCTTCAACAAAGCATTCCTTTCATGACATTGAAAATTTTCAAATGAGTCATCTCAAATTCATTTCTTTTCCAAAGAATTCAAGTTGAAATTCCTTTCCTCATAATTATAATTTCTGATACAGTGAATCACCTTCACTGATGGATGCTAATTCATTTTACATAATATTTCATGTTTCAACAGGCATCACTTTTAACTATCCACATGAAAATTCTGTAGTTTGCCTGCACATTTTGTGCTGTCCATCAATTTCCCTTACACTAATTATCTGGGAATATTTTGGAATTATTCATTAATTTTATAACAATAATGCAAGTCGTCTATTGCTAATGACTAGTCTTGACGCTGGTTAGTGTTCACCCCAGATATTTAATGGTCTTTTCTGCTGTTTATAGTCAAGTTCGTTTTCAGTCTCGTTGAATGACTTTCATTTGTTCTATAACACTTAATTTCCTTTAAGTTTGCGGGATTTTCCCAAATACCTTCTGAAAATCAGACTGGATTGAGTAGCCTTCAACCATTGACACGGCTTACTCCTTGAAGTATGTTGCTGGTTTAATAAAATATGACTTTCTTCTTCTAAATCCATACTGACTATTCCTGATGCGATCAGTATACCTTAATCAAGACAGTGATGCCGGTCCATCAAATGTTCTTGAATATATTTCATTGCACAGATGTTAGGCTAATTCTGTAATTCAAATAAGAATTGGAATAAGAATGACTTTTCTCAAATGCTCAGGCACTACTCTTTTTTTGAGTATTTTTTATATTACTTGAGCTCCTCGTAAAATAGGAATTGGACTATCACGTAGAGTTATTAATTTATTTGTTTAAGAATACCATAGTTTATCCTATCGAAACCAGGTGTCCAGTTGACACTTAGCCCTTGAATTTGTTCAAAGCATATGTTTCACTGACCTCAACATATGTTGTAGATTCCTGAGGTGAAATGATTGGATCTGGTATTCATCCACAGTTTGCTTTAGTGAAGGCTGATATTGACAATTTTCTTCCATGCTTTAATCAGTTATTAATCTGTTATAATATTTATACTTATCCTTCAAAGGGCCTGTTTGGTGCCTCCTTCTAATATAGCTGAAATATGCTTATACCCTGTGCGTTGTTGTCTTTAATCAGTTTTAATCATTTTAGTTGACTTTTTGCACCTTGATTTGATTTATTATTGTCACATGCTTTGGGATACAGTGAAAAATATTGTTTCTTGCACACTATACTGACCAATCATACCATTCACAGAGTACACAGGGGAGAAATAAAGGAGAGGCTGCAGAATGTGGCATTACAGTCATTGCCAGAGTGTAGAAAAAATAAACTTAACATGAGGTAGATCCATTCAAAAGTCTGATGGCAGCAGGGAAGAAGCTGTTCTTGAGTCGGCTGGTACATGATCTCAGACTTTTGTCTCTTTTTCCTGACGGAAGAAGGTGGAAGGAAGTATGTCCGGGTGTGTGTGGTCCTTGATTATGCTGTCTGCTTTTCTGAGGCATTGGGAAATGTAGTCGGAATTGATGGATGGGAAGCTGGTTTGCGTGGTGGACTAGGCTACATTCACAACTCTTTGTAGTGTCTTGCGGTCTTAAACAGAGCAGGAGCTATACCAAACTGTGATACATCTAGAAAGGATGCTTTCTATTGTGCATCTGTAAAAATTGGTGAGAGTCACAGCAGACATGCCAAATTTCCTTAGCCTCAGATACTTTTCATCGGAAAATCTAGCCTACTATAAAATCCACTATGAATCTCAGAAAATAGCTGTTGCTATGAATGAAATCGCTCTGCATGAATGAGCAAAGAATGTGTTCATGCATTCATGTGACATTCTGTTATCTGATATTCTTTTAGTTTAATAACCTGTTTGTTAAACGAACATCCGATTTGTTAAATAGTGGACTGAGAAGTTTCACTTGAAAACCTTAGTGTTTTCATTGCTAACATCACACAGCATGATGTCAAACCATACAGAACACACAGATAAAAGCTTAAAGGAATACCTGACCTATACTCACATCTGAAGCAAACTAGTCTTCACCTATTGGGCTAGATTTCCCGGGGCAGCATGGTCATCTCCCACCCCACTGCTGGCTTAAAGGTTTAGGAGATAGGAGCCTGACGCTGACCCAGGGCATCAATTTAATACCAGGAGCAGCATTAATAATTTTAAGATGAGACTTTTGCTCCAATTGGAGGAGGAAGGCATGCCTTAGAGAGGTAATGGCCGCAGCTCTGTAGTCCCAACAACACCAGGTGGAAGCAGTGTCCACTGCAGGGACGACTGAAAGCCCAACAAATAGGAGTCCGGGATATCACCAGGACTTGGCTTGAGAAGGCGGGTTAAAGGGGGAAGTATGGCATTTGGGGAGTTGGAGGTGGGGGTTGGGGGATGGACGTGGAGGGAGTGTCGTGGGATAGGCCGATCACGAAGGAAGTCCCCTCACACTTGCTCAACAACAATTAAAATTGCTGAGATTCCTGCATATCACGGACTTCCCCCTGCCATGTGTAAAACACCACTAGGGGCAGGATGAGGCCCATTATAACCATTAATTGATCACGTAAGGGCTTCACATATCCCAAGTTAAAAATGGGCAGGTAGGCATTGAGAAGTTCATCCATTGGATTTTACAAGCCCCCTTACCTTTAAACCTGCTAGCAGGCAACTGCAAATCCAGCCCACTGTCATTTTTAATTTTCTAATTCTAATTCTCATTTCTTTCTTCTTAGAATTCATTTTATAACCATCATAGCTTTCTTGTCTGGTCTCGAGTTTGCATGCGAATTTTGGCCTCAGCCTTGAGTCATTGAGCAGTGACTATGGGGAGCCAATAGTCCCCTCACCATATAATGATTTTCGGGATTTAGTCACTGCTGTCATTTATTGCAAAACATTTATTGCCTATCTCCAGCTACCCTTGTGAGCCATTTTCTTGAACTGCTACAGTCTGTTTGGTAAAGGTGTTGCCACAATACCGTTAGGGAATTCCGGAGTTTTGATGCAATGACAAGGGATGTCTAAGTTGGAATGGTGTGTGACTTGGATGTGATGGTTTTCCCATGCACATGTCTCTGTAGGTGTTGGTGTTCTGTGCTTTGGGATTTTTATCTCTGAGGTAGGACAGGCTGTCAACATGGTGCACTGGTTGATGTTTCGGGTAAGATTGTTCATCAGTTTGGTTAACTGTTGAATATTAAACCTGGAATTTACTTTGTAATCTGTTTCACATTAAGAAATGATCAAAGGAACTTGATACACACAATTTTATTGCGGATTTTCCCTACCTTACCTGATTGTCTTCCCTCTGGAATGTTCAAATTACACTTAATCATCATGACAGCCTAATGAACTCTACCTACTTAATTTTCACGAGTAGTCAATCATATTTGGCAGCTATTGTTAAGTCTTCAGCTTATTTTATCCAGTTGCTGCTGCCATCTTTGGTTTTATTGTTAAATCCACCTTCTTGAATACTATGGCGCCATCCTATATCAACAATGCCACTCTCTAAACATTTAAGTTAAGGCGAGTTAACTTTAAAAAGTCGCTCAAAGTTAAATGAAGGATCTTTCCAAATCATGTCTGGAACAGTAATGTTCCAGGGAGCTTCAGACTACTTCACTATAGATAAGTTGTACCCATCCAGTTTTACACAGCAAACCTAGTGTTGGAAACTGCTTCACAGTAACATTGTAAATTCACCCTTGGATTCCACTTCAACACCATTATTCCATGCAGGTGGGTGGTACGGGGTAGTGACCTTACCTAGGTATAGGGAGCATGAGGAGGACCTTCAGAACTCACCATACAAAAAGTTTACTCATGCAAACTAGGATGATTCTTCTGGAGGCATACACCATATAAAAAGTTTACTGACGCAAACTAGGGTGATACTTCTGAGGGGAACTCCTTAAAAAAAACTGACCCTATTCCATGAAACTTGGGGAGGCGTAGGAGGTACCTATGACCATAATGGAGTTGGCGTGGTCAGGACTGCTAGGATTTTTACAGGAGCTAATTGCACCATTTAAAGGTACTTTGTGGAGAATGGAGTGGAGAAAATGATTTGATGTCAAAATGGGAGAAAATGGTGATCACTTAATGGTTAATTTCCAAATAGAAGTAGAAATGGTAATAAAGTGTGAATGGTAACAGGCAGTGGGAATCCTTTGGCCTCCCCGTGGTGTGTTTCTCATGGTGGGAGGCAGAACACCATTTGCCAGTGTTGGAATCTTCTGGTCCCACTGCTGTCAATGGATCCACCTGTGATGTGGGTGCACTGTCAGTGGGACCAGATCCCGCTGGCGTGAACTGCCAAAGAATCCCAGCCAAGGTTAAGGGGCAGCAAAAGACACTCGAGACCCGGGATTTCCTTGTAACTGTTGTAACTTCACCAGATGTCTGTAGGCAATTTATAAAGATGTCAGCTTTGGCTCAGTGATAGTGTCATCTCCTGAGCAAAAGGTTTATGGGCCATTCCAGAGACATGCACCTATCCAGACTGGCATCTCATTATAGTGCTGAATGAGTGCTACACTGATGAGGTGCTGCCTTTTAGATTATAAACATCAGACTGAGGTTGCATCAGTAATCTGAGGTAGTCATAAAACAGTTCTCAAAGAAGAGCAGGGGAGATCTCTCAATGTCCCGGCCAATGTTCATTCAACTGCCAATACCACTAAAACAGATGATGCCAGTTTTTATTTCATTGCTGCATGTGGGATCTTTCTGCAAGATGTTTCCAACACTTCAACAGTAACAAGTTCAAAAGCACTCAGTTTTGATGAGTTGAGGGTCACACTCTTAAGGTGAACTCACCCTTTCTGAGCGCAAAGCCAATCTCAGCGCCAAGCCGGGCCAGTATGATTGGGGGAGGCGAGAAACCGGGTGCATTTCTCGTTTTTCATCTCTCACCCGATCGCACCACTCTGCCCCCATGTCAGCCTCTCATCAGAACTAGCAGGGTTTCCAGAATCTACTGTTTCTATTTCAGATTTCCAGCATCTGTAGCATTTTTCTTTTGTTATTGGAGAATTGCATTTGACAAACATATTAGAGATCTTCAGGGTGACTGATTGAATAGATAAATAGTATTCCGTAGGTGACCTGTGTATGTGTTTTCAGAGGTGGTCAATAAACCCTTTCACAAGATGTTTGTTAGAAAAATTCAGCTTTATGGCATAAGCCAAAATATTTCATCTTGAGCAGAACATTGGCAGAGAAAGTTAGGATAAATAGGTGCTACTTGGATTTGAGGGTTGGTGCCGGTTAGGAATTTGTTCTGCTGTATGTTCGTAATTTGAATTTGGGATGGACAATATTACTTTAAAATGTGAGTACACAACATTATGAACTGTGGTAAATATTGACGAGGACTGTAAAAAGAAACTTTAAGTATACATAGACAGATGAGTAGAATGGACAAATCAGTTACAGTGCAATTTGATATTGGTAAGTATATATATGTATTGGGAGGAAATCAAATAATGGGAATATGCACACAATAGAAAAATGTTGAAGGCATTTCTAAACAAAGGAACAGATGGGGCAGGATTTTATGGCCTCACTCGTTCCGAAACCGTAAAATCCTGCCCGAGGTCAACAGATTTTTTCATGGTCTGCTCCTCGCCCACTCCGATTCCCGTGGCGGGAGAAGGGTAAAGTTCCGGTCATGGTTTCAAATACATAATTCCATGAAACTATGACTGCAAGTAGGTAAAAAGAGCAAAGCAAAAACAATAGCTTTTTGGGATTTTATATATAGGAGCACAGTGTAAAAGAACAAAGAAATAATGTACAAAAGAGAGTTAGATTACCAAATGTAGTTTGGATTCCCTATTATAACATGCACATTAAAACCATGAAGAACAGAAAAGAGATGATGACAGAGATGGAAGATCAGCCATGAACAGGGACTGAGGCTATTTTCATGGGACAGAGAAGACTCCGTGGTTAGCACTGCTGCCTCACAGCGCAAGGTTCAATTCCAGCCTTGAGTGCCTGTGTGGAGTTTACGCATTCTGTCTATGTCTGCATGTGTTTCCTCCTGGTGCTCCGGTTTCCTCCCACAGCCCAGAGATGCACAGGTTAGGTTGATTGGCCAAGCTATCTTCCTCCTTAGTATCCAGAGATTAGCAGATTACTACAATTAGGACCTGAGTAAGTTGTTTTGTCGGAAAGATGGTGCAGGTTCACTGGGCTGAATGACCTACTTCTGCACTGTAGGGATTCTATAAGAACAGAATTAATGAGGATGATTTAAGTTATGAAGGATTCTTAGGCTGGAATGTTACAGCCGTTCACACTGGCAGGATTTTCCCACCCCACTGCAGTGAACGAAGATTTGGCTGGGTGCCAAATTCTCCAACCTCGCTGTAGCGGAGCGTGGTGTGAACGGCAAGTAAGATCGTACCTTAGTGAAGAGGAAAAGATTATTTCCTCTGGTTGTATATCAGTGATGAAAGATCATCCATTTTACATTATTACTAAGGGAGTGAGGAGAGTGATTCGGAGAAAATTGTCGGGACATAGACTGCTTTGCCACAAGAAAGCTTGGAATTTTTAATGGGCGAGCGATATGCATTTACTAGCCCTCCCAAAATGGACATTTTTTCATGGAAAATTGCAGAAATATGTGAGCAAAGAAAGATACAGATCTCCGGGAAGAGGCCATCAATGTTAAACTGTTTCCACATAGTGGTAGGACAGACCCAATGGGCTAAATATCCTAGTTCTGTGCTGCGCACCTTTTTATGAAGCAAGTATAAGATTTATGAAACAGATATTTGTTATTTGGCTTTTCGAGTTCTTTAAAATGAATGACTCATGCTTTTGCCTGTAATTGTAGCTAAGTGTCAGATTTAGGGAAGAATGATCCCATCCTTCGGCAGACAGCTGAGAGAAGCGTTTAAATAGATTTGAAAAATATTGTTGAAACCTTTCACTTTGTTAGCCAAACTGAGGTATATTCAAATAAAAACATAAAATCGTACTCAGCAGGTTAGTCATTGTCTGCAGAGAGAGAAACAAAGTGAAAACATGTGGATCTGTAATCTTTCATCAGAACTAAGGGCTAAATTTCACGGGTGGGGAGAGGGCTGGTAGATGCGTATCACTCGCCCACTGCAAGAAATGTCAATCCCAAACCGACCAGTGTTAACCAAGATCACCCGTAAGGTGAGGCTGGGACTTATGGCCCTCTGGTGGGGGTGAGGGGGAGCACAGACATACCCTTGAGAGCTGCCAGCCAATCTGACTGAGATTCATGCTTTAACATTCGAAGCAGTGTGACAGCTCAGTAGTGGGTGCTGCTGCTAGAGCTGCCAGTAGTCCCCAGGGTGAAGAGGACGTAATCTTCAGAACAAGGGAAGTCCTGGGTTCTGGAGAGGGAGGGATTAGGAATCCTAGAGAATGCGATTCTCAGGTGAAGGGGCAAGTTTTGGTAGTCAAGAGGAAAGTAACAAAGGGGCTGAGTAACATCTTGAGATGGGAGTGTGACTTGGATGAAAACAGCACTACCCTCCGTGCCGAAGAACATATCTCCTTCCTTTCTGCCTGTCTTGTAACCAGTTGGGTTAAAAACAATTGGCCTTCCAACTGCCACCCAAGTGGGCTGACACTTCTGTTGTCCTCCAACTTATGGGGAAAGGTGGTGGGCGAGCCAACCACCATATTTTACAACCCTGGGGGTTTGGGGAGGGGTTGGGGCGAGGGTAAAATGCGATTGTAGGGTTCGTTGAGATGCTTCAATACAACTCTGAGATTAATAAACAATAGCCTAAGAATGAACATTATTAGTGAGAAATTGCCTCATGTTAATGTAGTAGTCTTTTGTGCTTTAACGTAGTTTAGTTAAAATAAACAGCCCAAATCCTGTATTAAAATAGAGTCAAAGGAATATCTTGTAGAAACATATGTTAGGCTATTCATATCAATAATTTCTAAGTTACTAATTTAGTAGTTAATACACTGTACATAAATCAAGTATGTCAATTGATTAAATTGGTTTTAAACATACAATCCTGAAATAAGTTGTATTTATTTATCTGTGTCTTTTTGCTCCACAGTCCTGGTACTTGGGCTAGTCTGGTCCCATTCCAAGTGTCAAATGGGACTACCATCCTGCCAACGAATGTTCAGAATTACAGTTTAAATTTCATCAGTGAACCCTTCCTCCAAGCGGAAACAACAAATTGAGAACGACAAAGATCAAAAGTCATCTCTGGATCGAAAAGAAATGTTTTCAGAAACACAGACAAGTGATTGCTGCGTTCACAATCACCAAATTCTTGCAAGCTTAAAATCTGCATAAATGGTATTTCATCAGTGATATTAAGGAGGTGATTTTAGTCCTTGGATGTGAGGTCAGAGACCACATCCAAGAAACCGGCCTTTATTGAACAATGGGATCCACTAGGGAACAGTTGTTTAATTTCCAGATCTGACAAACTTAATACACTTATTAGCTTTTAGATGTTTAAGAGTTTGCATGTTTAGGCAATTAGTGGGGTTCAGGTATCTATTTTTTTCACTCAGTCCAAGAGTAGTAAAACTACAGCCCAGTCCTCCTGATTGATGAGGTTTGACTTGTACGATAAAGGCTGGGTGAGGAATGTACATGTAATTTTGTGTTTTCTACAAACTGTTGTCTGAGGGGACAAAAAGCCCACAAAGCACACAATTAGTCTATGCACACTATGCTACTGCAGAAAACAAAACAAAAAAAAACTTAGGTGCAGTTTTACTGGATTTAGGTTTGACAATTGGCTCACAAACTGTTTCTTGTCACTGAACCCTTTTTTCCTTTCATGTAATTAATTAATTAATGCTTAGTTATGCAGATCTGAACAGAACAAATTTGATAAGAGACAGCACTTGGAAAAGCACCATGGTGTAGTTTTAAGCAGTAATAGTCCCTCAAAAGGTTCAGATGCTTTGCAATGATCTGAATACAAGAATGAAGCTGACTGATAGTTTAATGTTGCCCTTAAAATGTCAGTAATTCTTAAAAAAAACTTAAGAGGCAAGTGCAATTTAACATATCTGATTGAGGGGATTAATGTAAGTCCTTGTGCCCTAGGACTCTAAATTGAGGGGATGTAATATAACCTTTTAAATAATTCTGAACAGTTTTTTTTGCCCCCGAAGAATGTGTATTAATTAAGGGAAAAAAAAATAGAATGAAAAATAGACACATCCTGCTGTGACATGCTTGCTTAGAAAGGCAATTAAACAGAATTGAAAATACTGCACTTGATTCCTTATACTCCATTACCTCTGTGGAGTTTAAAAAATATATAATATATATGTATCAGGTGTGTCAGGAAAAAAAAAGCATGGCATAAACAGTTTCTAAGAACACATGACACTGACGCGAAACAGTGTCCCATGGAGGGTGTTGGTGAACAGCACCGCAGTTTACAAATCAATGGCAACAGGGATGCAGCCGCTAAGTTTTTCGCACTCTACCGAGTAAACACTATTTTTAATCACAGGGTGCCGAGTAATGCATGGTGCTTTTCTTGCACAGTTAGCCTTGCTATCCGCCTGATAGTGCTAGTGGCAGGACTCCAGTGTGCATGGCAAGTCAATTTTGCCTCTTCTGTTTCTCTGTAACTCTAATAGATCTATCCTTGATTTGCACGAAGTTATATAGTCCACATTACGTGCCTTGCCTTTGAGATAAAACAGTGACATCACTGCACACGTTTGCTGCATATATTATAGCTCATCCTATGAAATCTACCATTTGTATGAAAAAAATTATTTTGTACTCCAGAGGACAGTGTGACATCACTAATTGTCAATATTCAAATACTTTGACTTTGTTATCTCATTTATAAAGCATATCATGGCTGTGTATAGTTGGTGCTTAAAATTTTTAATCAGCCAGTAATATTTTTCAGTATTTTTGGCAAGTTTTTTCTATTAATCTTTCATGTTTTTCATCTTTCAATTACTTGTTTGGGGGTTTTTGAACTTGTAAGAATTATGCAATACCAAGTTTTGTCTAAATAGGTAAAGCTTTTAGCTATATTGATTATCACGAGTTAGTATGCAGATTAGCTGATGTAAGCTTTTTTTCCATTTTAATTGACCAAAGTTGGCGCTGCTTTCTATGCAGCATGATAGGTCCTTACGAGATGGTTAGGGGAGGATGTCTTGGGGAGGGGTGGGTGGGGGGGGACATTTCTCTAAGAAGATCTCCACAGCGGAGCTGTGAAGCATAACACCATTCGCCAAACACAAGCTGCAAAGTAACTGTTCTGTCTACTGTGACAAGCTTTCAACTTGATCCTTCTACTGACTTTCCACCTGGGGTGCAAGATGAACTCATTGAATTTAAAGAATAAATAAATATTGTCTTTTTCACTGGAGACGGGCTTGACTTGAGCTTCAATGTTTATTGAGGAGCTTGGATTTTATCTTATGGAAACTTTCTTCCCAAAAACCAGAAGCAGAACTATGGGTCTTATATCTTCCTTTCACAGGCCAACTCTATTTACCCCCAAAGGTGCAATCATGTATCCAGTCACAAGTGGTTCTTTACAGATGAAATTATTTTACTTTTGCTTCTCTTGTTGTTCTGCTCAATCAAGCAAAAGATTAATTTCTTTCACTGTTGCAGGAGATGGTTTAAATAGATTGGCTTTTATCTTCTCAACATCGTCGGTTACTGATTGTTGAGTATTTACCATTCAAACATAGACCCAATCATCACAAACCCAGCTCAACTTGTAAGCTCAATGTGATGTTGAAATGTAATTTAAAACAAAGACACTGTTTATTAACCCTAAACTAATGCGAATCTGCACATTGTTTAATTGAGATTACACTACTAGAAGAAAACATACAAATCTCAAAGTAAAACTTTTTTTTAACGTCTCTGAATTGAATTATTTCTAAAAGAAAAACTACTGAAATGGTAAGCCGTAGAACTTGCTTCAACCTGTTTTATCCCATTTCAAAGTCTTTGTGCAAGGGGACGGAGCTGTTGCTTCCGAGCATAATGAGTAGTAGGTTTCCTGAGAACCAACTAAAATAGATGGGAGGGTTTTGCAACTCAAGTCAAGTCTCTGCCCTCCTCCTTCACCGGAATGCCAAATCTGAAAAATTGAAGCCACCCCGTTCTATATGCACTGTTTCTGCCTTTCCCTAAAGTGCTTTGCAGTCTTGGCCTTTGGTGTTGCCACTGAAGTGCATTTCCCCAGCATGATGTCGAAGTTAAGGCGCAGTAGATTGGGGTGAAAAAAAAGCAGTGTAGGAGACTTGTACTAAAAAAAAACTGGCAAAAACAAATATCTATAGCAATAGCTGTGGGAGTATGATTCAGGCACGGCAGCTCAGTGAATAAGTGTTAGTAGATTTGTTATGGTTGTGTAATGTGAGGGGAAACAAAGAAGGGTCTTGAAAATGAGCCACCTGCCTTGCAGACTAATTTGTACACTGTATAGTTTTGTTAAGAACATTTTAAAGTAATTACCCTTTTTTGTAATGCAAAAATTTTTTAAATGAGTTAATTGGGGGAAGAAATGATTATACTGGCTTTTGAAAGAGCAGTTTATTATGCCATTTTTAAGAGAAAGAAAATCCTGTCTGGAAACTGGACTTGAGTTAAAACTCTCCAGTTACCTAATTTATATATTAAAAAAAAGACTGTCCATATGGTGAGCTTGTGTATTCCTATGCTTAAAAAGCGTAGGTTCCTAATTTTTAATCCAGTTTTAAATGGAGAAAAGTTATATTTTATGAAGGTTATTTTGTTGTATTTAGTGTTGAAAAGGTTGGTTTTCAGAAACATTTCATAATGTCGGAAGGAATACTGTCTTTTTTTAAGTGTGTATGGCCTCCAGTAAAAGTTTGTGTGAATTTAAGTGTTGGTATTTATGACTAGAGTGAAAGTGCACAAGGGGTTTGGCAACAAATCCAGTGCAGGCATCCCAACCGATGAGTACACCCAGATAGGATTCCTGATTGATCACACTTGAAGCGTACTCGGGGAACCTACCTAGGGACTCTTGGCTGCGACCCTGGTAAGGATTTTGTTTTTGTTGCACACCACTGCGTTGCACTTGCACCGGACAAAGATTACGGAAAGATATCCCATATACAGTGTACAGTATTCTGTTTTTGAAAGGACAATGCGATGTTGCTGGCAGTTAGGTCCCAAGACGGATACCAGACATGGTTTACATATTCCTGTTAAAGTCTGCTGCTGATCGTAACCAGCTGTGTGCTTAGTCGATCTTCTTCCATTTTGACAGCAAAATTTGGACTTGCTTTTCTTTAATGGGTGCATAGCACATGCAAATTCAGTAGAAAAAAATCCATAAGAAAACTGAGGGAGAAAAGTGCTCTTTAGTTCTTTCATATTTGCAATTTTAACCCGATTCCACATATACCTTCCAAACAAATTCGTTCTTGAACTGTTTTTTTATTTTTAATGTATTCTTTTCAAGCATGCAGTTGGCAACTAGACAGGCTTCACTGGAATATGCAGCAGGACAGGCTACATCATTGGTTTAATAAAATAAAAGGAAGCCCAGACCACGGATGTTGCTTTCTTTTGGCCTGTATAAATGGCATTTGTACTAAATCCCTCTGGGCAGCAGAGGCTATGATGCACATGCCATGGCAGCAACTTCTTGTACTGTTTCCATCCCACAGCACTTTTGCCACATTGTTAATAGTTAAAGGGGACTTGTTGGAAATGGTCAATTTTCATCTTTTTTGTTGCAGTTTTTTTCCTTACAGGATGTATTTAATAAAAAAAAGAAAAAAAAGTTGCGCTAGGTATGAGTCTCTGGAAATATCTGTGTTTTAAGAGTTTACTGTATGTTTAAATTTGTAAAAATGGTCTCAGTGTCAGTGGTGACACTCCCCTCCCTAAATTATGCCTAGCTACTCTGATGAAAGCAGCATTTTCCAAACAAACCAACATTGAGTTAGGGTCAGTTGAAAATATTTTAATTGCAGACAATATGAGATTTTTCTAGGTAACTGTAAACAATTCTGAAGGTCCTTCTGACTGCTTAACTGAAAGGACTAGCTTATAATACAAAATACTTTAAAATTTTAGCAATAATGAAGTCCACTATGAAATATTGGCCAAGAACATGTTGCAGAGCGTCGGTTTGTCCCACGCTGTAATCTACATTTAATAAAAGCGAAAACTGCTGGAAACACTTAGCATCAGTGGAGAAAAGAGAAATATTAATGTTAAGATATAACCCTTTTATCAGAGGGCTGGGGAAGGGTTATAGCTGAAAGGGTCTTTTGTTAGTGTTCCGAAGAAGGGATAAACCTGAAATAATCCATTGTCTGAGTTCTCGTGATCTCCTAAATGTTTCAGCATTTTCAATGTTTACTTCCAATTGCCAGCATTTTGATTTTTCTTTTGTTATCTGCTTGTAATGCACATGTCAGGAGGGTCTAAACTAAATTTCACACAGTGTTGATTCACTGTTAATGCCTTCGAAATCTGAAACACTCAAAGAAAGTAAAATGTGATTTAAAAAGTACATGGTTTTGAGAATTTTCAAATAAATGTTACATACAAATATGTCTTAGTAGCCACAGTAGGGATCTTCATTCAATAGCCTTTAAAAGTAAGTATAATGCAAATGCTAGATAGACCACACCCTGACACAAAGTCATAGTTTCTCCTCCAGAATACTCTGCCATATAGCAAATCTCAGCATCCCTCTTGCCTGCTAAAGTCACAAGGATAGCCAGTTCCAATTAAAGCAACGAGTAAGACAAGTTCTCATCTTCTTCTGCCTGTTTGGACTAAAAAGACCACATTTTTACAATAGGATATGTGCCATCCAATGCAGTGAAGCTAGACGTTTCCAACAAATAAAAAGTTTTGTTGCAGGGTCATTGTGTTTAAGAGGCAGCAGTCGGGTCCACTGACACTGAAACCACTTTCATCACGGAACTGTTGTGTTTCTAAAGAAATAGCATGATGCATTTTTATTATCAAAACTGTGCTGCAGGGACTGATGTGTATTATCAACTGAAGGAATCTTGTTGCAGCCCTGGTCACTACAGTAATGTATGTTCCACAAATGGAGACCATGGGATGTGACAATGACTTATGTTAATGCAAAATAAGGATTCAAAACAAAAAAAAACCAGCATATGTTTACCAAAAATGTCAAACAAGCAGTGCCTGTTTAATTTTGCAGTCTCTGTTAAGTTCAGTTGTAAATCTATTCATTCAGACAACTTGCTTTCTGCAAAAGTGATCCAACTTGCAGAATATAAGGGTAATTCCTGCCCAGCTGTCAGCTTCCAAGAGCTTGTTTACCTGCTCCATGTTCACAGAGGCAGTTACACATATATATATATTGCATTGATGTGTGTAATAGCCCGAAGTTCCATTTAAGTCTTGACACTGCGCATTGTACAGATATTCTTTTCATCGTGAGTGTGGCTCCCAGTCAATCTGCAAAGAGCTCTTTCCAGATGGGAATTCTGAGAGGATTCTTACAATGTATTGTAAGAACTTTTGGAGATATTTCTCTTGAGATCAACTTTTGTAGGACTGTGTGTTTCCATAGATACATGATGCTACATTTAGTACAGTAGTAGGTAACAAGTAGTCAGTAAGTGCTTGCTAGCCATGCACCAGGGTTGTTCCATTTTGAAACTTGTGGGGTGTTAGTCCCGCGCATGCAGCCTGTATGGTTGCTGAAAGAAAAAGAAACAAAAAGGCTACTGTAATCACAACAACAGACGGTGTTCTCTGCAGTGCTCCCTGTTTGAGTGCAGATGTTGAGCTGGTTCAAAGCTGCAAACGATCAACTCCTTACAGGGTCTAAGTCTTTGCAAGTTTCAAACTGGTGTAAATTCAGCTTGACTTATGTGATTGTAACTGTTATATCCAGCCTATACTGCTAGCAGCTGCTCATACTGCAGTCAATTACTGGAAGTGGATATGTTTCCTATGCAAATAAAAGAAAAAAACAGTTTAAAAATAAAAATGAGCTATGCTACAACCACTTGTGTTCTGATTCTTTGTTCATTTCTGGGTTGGTAAGTGATTTGCTATTAATACAGCTGCACTGGTCCAAGCGCTGTTGGTTAATGAAGTTTGAGAGTTTGGGCAGAAGACCAAAAGTAGCTGCATCATGTCCTGACTGTAATTAAGGTGCTTTAGCCTTTAATTTGATCAGCTGAAGCATCATTGGGATAGAAATTCACTTTGGATGGGGACATTAAACAGATGGTATCAGATTGGCCACTGGTTACACACCGCACCTGATATACAGCTCCATTTCCCAGTCAGTGGGGTTCATTAGCAAGCAGAAAATGCTGAAAATACTCAGCATGTCAGGCAGCATTTGTGGACAGCAAAACAAAGGGCAGGAGTTTTCTGGTGGCATTTGCTGCCATCCAAAACATGGCAAACTCACTCCTGCTCCTGATGACTATCAATGAGCGCGCTGTGGATTATTTATTGGCTGGAGGCAAACCTTTTGCCTCCGTCTGGGGAGAAAGTCCCATTTTAGAACACTGCAGTAGAAATTGATTGGTTGGGCAGACTAGTCTCAGCAGTGCCACCAGGTGTGGTGGCCACTTCTAGAACAACGTCAAGTTCCATAGGGGAAAAAGTACTGGGATCCAAGGATGCAGGTAAGTCTGGGGGCCTCCTGAATTATTGCAAACCACTCCAAGTGCCCGTTGATTTTTTTTTACCCTAGTCATGGATTCCAAAATCTTACCCACTACTGATGTTAAGCTAACTGATCTACAGTTGCTAGGACTGTCCGTACACCCTTTCTTAAATATGTAATACATTTACTACTCTCCAATCCACTTGCACCTCCCCCTTATTGTGGGAAGATTGAAAGATTAAGGCAACCCTTCTACTCTCTCCACTCCCATTCCATTTAACTAGCTATCTAGACCTGCTTAGGAATAGCCAGCCTTTCCAGTACCTCCTCTATTCTAATTCTCAGTCCACTGTGTGCTGCCATTATATCCACATATACCAATTGCCACAAATCTCATCCTTAGTAAACACTGATAGAAATAACTAATTAAATATTCTAACCTACAATGTGCCTCTTCATATATATCACCCTCTTTAGTTCTGAAAGGGATGGTAATCTTATACCATCTCCTTCTTGTTTTTTTCTTTGTGTCCTCTCCCAAATATATTTTCTCACCCAAAATATTCATCTGACCTAAGAACATAAGAAATAGGAGCAGGAGTAGGCCATCTAGCCCTTCGAGCCTGCCCCGCCATTCAATAAGATCATGGCTGATCTGAAGTGGCTCAGTTCCATTTTCCCGCTTTCTCCCCATAACCCTTAATTCCCTTGCCTACCAAAAACCTATCTACCCGTGTCTTAAATATATTTAGCGAGGTAGCCTCCACCACTACAATGGCAGAGAATTCCAGAGATTCACCACCCTTTGAGTGAAGAAGTTCCTCCTCAACTCTGTTCTAAACTGCACCCCGCCCCCCCTTATCTTCAGGCTGTGCCCTCTAGTCCTGTTGTCCTTTCTGAGCAGGAAGAATCTCTCTACCTCTACCCTATCCATCCCCTTCATTATCTTATACATCTCTATAAGATCGCCCCTCATCCTTCTAAACTCCAACGAGTACAGACCAAGTCTATTAGTCTCTCTTCATAGTCCAAACCCCCCATCTCTGATATCAGCCGAGTGAACTCCTCTGCACTCCCTCCAAGGCCAAAATATCCTTGCGCAAGTGCAGCAAGCAAAACTGCACACAGTACTCCAGCTGCAGCCTCACCAATGCCCTGTACAGTTGCAGCAAGACCTCCCTGCTTTTATATTCTATCCCCCTCACTATGAAGGCCAGCATCCCATTCGCCTTCTTGATCACCTGCTGCACCTGCAGACTGGGTTTTTGCGACTCGTGCACAAGGACCCCCAGGTCCCTCTGCACCGTAGCAATGCTGTGGCTTTTCACCCTTTAAATAGTAATCCCTCCTACTATTATTCCTGCCAAAGTGGATAACCTCACACTTGCTAACATTGTACTCCATCTGCCAGGTCCTCACCCACTCGCTCAGCCTATCTAGATCCCTCTGCAGACTTTCCACACCCTCCGCGCAATTTGCTTTTCCACTCATCTTTGTGTCATCAGCAAATTTCGTCACCCTACACTCAGCCCCCTCCTCCAGATCATCTATATAAATGGAAAATAGCTGAGGCCCCAGCACCGATCCCTGCGGCACTCCACTAGTTACCAACCGCCAATCAGAATAGCACCCATTGATACCAACACTCTGCCTCCTATTAGACAACCAATCCTCTATCCACACTAACACCTTACCCCCAACTCCATGCCCCCTAACCTTCTGAAGCAACCTTTTTTGCGGCACCTTATCAAATGCCTTTTGAAAATCAAGAAACACCACATCCACCGGTTCCCCTCTGTCTACCACAATTTATTTAGTTATTTAGACCTATTTATTTAGTTTTTGTTTTGTCATAATCTCTATCTACCTCATTCTTTAAGCACCCTTTTTTAGACACTTTCACCTTAATTGAAATGTATTGCCTGCCTTGATGTCTCTCTTTCTTAAAGATAATAGCCAGAATTTTATCTACCCACCCACACCATCAATTGGAGCGGGCAAGGGGCATAGGTTGGGAGGGTCCATTGTCCTCGGTGGGATCTTACAGTTTTGTGATGAGTGAGGCCGTAATATCCTGTCCAATCTATTATACTTTTACAGTTCTTTTCTGTCAGTCAGGCCCTGCGCCCCCCCCCCACAACTTTCCAGCATGAATCACTCCAAGGCAGTATTCTGGTAAGTATGCCCCAAAAAAGCAAGACATTCTCACATTTTCCCACTTGCACTTGTTTTTTTTGGGAGATTCACAACCATGATGCTTCACTGTTCTACTGACATTGGGAAGCCATTATTGAGACAAATTTGATTTAAGAACACAGTTTAACTATAACAAATGAATTAACTTTTGACAATAGAGTGATATTTAAACAAGAAAAGAAACAGTTCTTAACTGCTGACCTCTCACTATGTGTTCCAATTCAAGCAATATTCCTCTTTACAACTCGGCAGCAAAACACAGGCTTACATGTTTGTCTCAGTTCACAGGCCTTTAGCTCTCAGAGAGGTCTTTTCAGAGAGAAAGTCACTTCTCCTTTCTGGCAGTCCAGACAGAAAAGCTGCTTGTATTTTTAAAATGAAACTGAAATGGTATTTTATTGCTACAACTTTAGCCCCTCCAATTAAACACTTGACTCTGTACATGTTAATTAACCTAATCAAAACTGTACTCTGTAAGTCCAGGGGGAACCTAAGTAAATACAAATGCATTAGCTCAGCTTATAACAAATACCTCATGTACTCATCCTATTCTCCCAGCTATCAATTGAAAGGATTAATTTGACAAAACAGCTGAATTTTAAACATACCACTTACAAGAAACACAACATACATATAGTTGTTAAAGGCACAGTATCAATGCATCTCCCCTTTAAAAAAATGAACCAAGGGTGGCATGGTGACACAATGGTTAGCACTGCTATCTCACAGTGCCAGGGACCTGGGTTTGATTCCCAACTTGAGTCACTGTCTCTGTGGAGTTTGCAAATCCTCCCCATGTCTGCGTGGATTTCCTCCAGGTGCTCCAGTTTCCTCCCACAATCCAAAGATGTGTGGGTTAGGTGGATTGGCCACACTAAATTGCCCCTTAGTGTCAGGGGGACTAACCAGGGTAAATGCATGGGGTTATGGGCATAGGTTCTGGATGGGACTGTGGTCAGTGCAGACTCAATGGGCCAAATGGCACTGAAGGATTCTATGATTCTAATATGAAAAAGTGGCTTTATTTTTCAAAACCTCTAGTTTTTAAAGTATTAGTACTACTTAAGAAATATATGTATGTATTCTAAGCATGAAAACATAAGAGGAGTATAGTCCAGTTCAGTACGTCGCTTCCAACACTGAACCTTCCTTCTTCTTTCATCAACATTGTGATAAAGCATCTATAATCATGGTCTCGCTTCCTTTCTTTTTCAGCTGCTTACTCTTTCTTTTCAGAGGCTTCTTTCTGTTCTTGATCCCACTTTCATCCCGAGTCTGTGCTTGGTTTCATTGTCATGATTAGAAATTAGTTGCGATAATGTCTTCAGGAAACTGGGCAGGATCCAAAGGGTAAAACTTTACATTGAATGCAAACAGGCACTAACAAATTTGAATTTGCTTTTTAATTTACTGAGTCCAACTAGTTCTTTTGCTTTTCAGAGTCCCCGAAATATCAAACCGAAGTAACCTTTTCCCCAGAAGGTTGAGCTGCTCCCAGACTTTGTCAAAGAGAATTTGTCCCTTCTCTTTGCATGCTTTCTCAAATTTGCATGTACGTCCAGGGACACCCAGAAGGGTCATTTTAGCCCCTTTCCCTTTACTTGTTAACTAGCCTTAATTGCTCTGTCAGATAGTCCAACTCCACCTATTGTTGTGAAATGGTACGCTCAAAATTCTTCCCAGATTCCCCAATTTATAGTTTGGGATTTGAGATTAGGATTTTCTTCTTTCCATGGTTCTTGGCCTACATTAGTGGACTGTCAATTGCAACACAATTCTCAACTCTGAAACTGTTAGAAAGCCTTCGTACTTATTCTTCTCTCCCCCAAGAAGCTACCTCGATGAAGTCAATTGGACAATCTTGTATTATGAAAGTAAAAGTAAATCTTTTTGTTCCACTGTGGTTTGTTAATGATGCCAAAGGGAAGCTGCTTGTAGTGGAACAGGCCCCCGTGTGTGACTATCGTTAGTGAAGGTTGTGAATCCCTCACTATCTCCATCTGCAGATAGGCCATTTTGGAGAATTCCTTTCCTCCTGCCAGCCCACCGAGTAGGTTCTCTATTGGTCCGTACACACAACTGGGTTTACTGTCACTTTAAAATCCCCACAGATTCTCACCGATCCGTCTGATTACATGACTGGAATAATCAGGCTGGCCCATTCACGGGTGGTCAGAGGTTCCAATGTCCACCAGCTGTTCCAACTCAGCTTCCACTTTAGGCCTAATGGCGTAAGGTACCAGATGTACCTTCAAACTCCTGACAGCCTTCATCTCTTCAAGGGTTCCTTGGAAGACATCCTTATATTTTCCCAACATGTAACCTCGTGTTCGAGTTCTAACCTTGTGTTTGAGTCTGCCGGTTTATTTACTATGCACCAGTTCAATTTCAACTTCTGTGAGCAGGAGTGTCCGAATCAGGCTGGGTAGTTGCGTTTTATAATGGTAATTCTGCACGTTAGTCCTTCAACTGTACCTTCACCAGTTCCTAACCCTTGAGAGGACCCATTTGCTCGGTATATGTTCATAATCCAAAAATGTGTAGGATAGGTGGCAACACCATGCTAAATTGCCCCTTAGTGGTCACAGATGTGTAGTTAGGGGGGACTAGCAGGATAAATGCATGGAATTATTAGGATAGGACAGGGGTGGGCCTGGTTAAGATACTCTGTCAGAGAGTTGGCGCAGACTCGATGGGCCAAATGGCCTCCTATGGGATTCTATGTAATCTTTGCAGGCTTCAATAGCTAAGCTTTTAAGTTCTCCAGGTATACTGTTTTGAGAATCAAAGACACAGCTGCCCCTGTGTCTGCTTCCATTTTCACAGTTTTCCTTTCCAGTTTACGGAGAACCAGAAGTGACCGGTTTTACCTTGTACCGATAAAATATTTAGCCTGAGCTCTGGTTGGTCTGGACCTTCTGTAGACCCAGCTGACTTCCAATCCTTTCCATGGTGCAATATGAATTTTATTTCCTACTCTCTAGATTTAGTTGCACCTGGAAATTCTGGGAATGTGACCAACTCACTTGCACTTGCGACACTGGGCTTCTTGTGTCCAGCATTTCGATTGCTTATGGCCTGCCCTGCAATGTCAACAGCATTTTACTTACAGCGTCAATACCTGTAGGGCTTCCACTACCTTGTGCAGCTGGGCACTGACACCCAACTGTGCTTCTTCTCTGGCAGCTAATTCCATGGAAGTTGTGATCTCCAGTGCAGATTTAAATTGTAAATTCTTTTCAGCCAATAACTTCCCGTGAACATACTGGAGGCCACAAACCAGCCGGTCCTGTAAAGCACCCTGGAGTGTGCTTCTGAACTCATAGTGCTCAGCCAGCCTTTTCAGAATTGCTTAATGGACTCTCCTTCGAGTTGGTCTTGTTTGTAGAATCAAAAACGCTCAGCAGTTATTAAGGTGTTGGAGTGAAATGAGTCATTAATGCATCACATGATTCCTGGTAAGTCTTCTCAGCTGGTCTGTGCGTTTATATCAGACTTTTCAGAGTAGTGAAGATCTCACTCTCTATGGTGCGTAAGAAAACCATTACAACAAGGTTCTTAGACACGTTAGTTGCTGGCAGATAAGCGCTAAAGTGCTCTGCATAATGTATCCAGCCCTCTGCCTCTTCATCGAAGAGTCCTAAGGCACAAAATTTGGCTGCCACTTTGTTTTTCTGCCAGCAGGAAATTTCCCACCAAATGCGAATAGGCCTGAAGTCTCCTTCGCTGGCAGCCTGAGTGCCCTTGGCTGTCATGAGCTAAGCCCAAATACTTCCATTTGCCAACCCCATAGCATGAGTCCTCTCAGTGCCCACTTTCCGCAACATTTTCTGGCTGGGCTCCCAGGCAAGCCCTGCCTTCCCCTGAACGGTCGGCTCAGACTGAAGTAAGGTGGTTGGAACACTCCTGCCATGCTTCATGGGGTTGCCACACCATAGTTCTTTTCCAGTGCCATTCCTCAAAGTCCTGCTTGATCTCATCCTACTTTCTCAGCGGAATGCATAGCCCATGACACCACCTTGTCGCCAATTATTATGTATGATCCTATGGACTAAGGGGCATAAAGAATCACAAGGTAGGCTTGAATACTTCACTTATTGGGAGTTGTATATTGAAGGTTTGTACTCATTCACAGTCAGGCCGAAGACTGCCCAACATGGCCCCGCACATATCCCAGGGTCACCTGGCCCATATTCTTAAAGGGGCAGCCTGCACCCCAACATATGTAAGTACACCACACTCATCACTCTCACACTGCTCCCTCTCAGGCTTACTTTTTAATCTTCTTGTTATTCTCACACAATTCTGCCTCAGACGCATTCTTTAATCATCTTGTCACTTACACTACTCACTCTCTGTATCCCCCTTTAATCCTCTTGTCACTCCCCTTTCAATGTCACTATTTATTCTTCTTGTCATTCTCACTCTGTGCCCTTCGACATGCTGATTAATCCTCTTCTCAATCTCCACTTCTTCCTCTCAGGATTTAACTTTCGGTCTCTTGTCACTCTCACACTTCTTTCATTTATTCTCACTCTTTAATCCTCTTATGGCATTGATCCCTCTCAGGAACATTCTTTAATCCTATTTTCACTCTCACAGTACTCACTCTGATTCAGTCACTCTTACACTGTTCCCTTTCAGACTCACTGTTCCGTCCTCTTGTCACTCACTTGTTCTTCCCTCTCAGGATCAGTCTTGTTACTCACACATTTCTCCCATTGTCACCCTCACACTTCTCCCTCTCATACTCACCCTTTAATTCTCTTTTTACTCTCACACAGCCATGGATAACAAAGGAGGTGAAGGGAAGTGTTAAATTAAAAGCGGAGGAATTTAGAGTAGCTAAGAGTAGTGGGCGAGAAGAGGATTGGGAGAGGTTTAAATGTCAACAAAGATTGACAAAGAAGTTGATAAAGAAGGGTAGGAGAAACTATGAAGCTGGGCTAGCGCTTAATATAAAAAAGGATAGCAAGAGTTTTTATAAATATATAAAAAGGAAGAGGCTGGCTAGGGTGAACGTTGGTCGTTTAGAGGATGAGAAAGGGGACCTAGTGGTAGGGGATGGGGATGGGGATATGGCTAAGGTATTGAATAACTTTTTTGTTTCTGTCTTCACGGAGGAGGACGTGAATAATTTGCCGGGTGTTAGCGATGGAAAGGTGGTAGGACTGGAGGGTCTTAATGACATTACTGTTACTAGAGAGGTGGTGCGCGACAGACTGGAGGGGCTGATTGTGGACAAGTCCCCAGGACCGGATGGAATGCATCCGAGGGTTCTGAAAGAAATGGCGGAGGTGATAGTGGATGCCTTGGTGGTTATTTTCCAGACGTCGCTGGATTCCGGGGAAGTGCCGGAGGATTGGAAAACGGCTAATGTTACGCCGTTGTTTAAGAAAGGTGCCAGGCAAAAGGCGGGGAATTATAGGCCGGTTAGGTTAACGTCTGTGGTAGGTAAAATGTTAGAATCCGTCATTAAGGAAGAAATTGCGAGGCATCTTGAAGGGAACTGCTTGATAGAGCAGACGCAGCACAGTTTCATTAAAGGGAAGTCGTGTCTGACAAATTTACTGGAATTCTATGAGGATGTGTCTAGGGCGGTGGATAGAGGAGAGCCGGTGGATGTGGTCTTTCTGGATTTTCAGAAGGCGTTTGACAAAGTACCTCACAAGAGGTTATTGCAGAAGGTCAAGGGACATGGAGTTGGGGGTAGGGTGTTAGCATGGATAGAGGATTGGTTGTCAAATAGGAGGCAGAGAGTGGGGGTCAACGGGTGCTATTCGGATTGGCGGATGGTGACTAGTGGAGTGCCCCAGGGGTCGGTGCTGGGGCCTCAGCTTTTTACCATTTATATAGATGATCTGGAGGAGGGAACTGAGTGTAGGGTGTCGAAATTTGCTGATGACACCAAGATTGGGGGAACAGCAAATTGTGCGGAGGGTGTGGAGAGTCTGCAGAAGGATCTAGATAGGCTGGGCGAATGGGCCAGGAAATGGCAAATGGAATTTAATGTTGGCAAGTGCGAGGTGGTCCACTTTGGTAGGAATAATGGTAGGAAGGACTATTACTTACGTGGCGAAAAACTGCAGCAGGTGACGGTGCAGAGGGACCTCGGGGTCCTTGTGCATGAGTCGCAAAAACCCAGCTTGCAGGTGCAGCAGGTGGTCAGGAAGGCAAATGGGATGCTGGCCTTCATAGCGAGGGGGATTGAATATAAAAGTAGGGAGGTCTTGCTGCAGCTGTATAGGGCATTGGTGAGGCCGCAGCTGGAGTACTGTGTGCAGTTTTGGGCGCCGCACCTGCGCAAAGATATTTTGGCCTTGGAGGGAGTGCAGAGGAGGTTTACTAGGCTGATACCGGAGTTGAGGGGGTTGAGCTATGAGGAGAAGCTGAATAAACTAGGCTTGTACTCATTAGAGTTTAGAAGAATGAGGGGAGATCTCATTGAGATGTATAAGATGATGAATGGGATGGATAGGATAGAGGTGGAGAGACTCTTCCCGCTCAAAAAAGACAGTAGGACTAGGGGGCACAGCCTCAAGATAAAGGGGGGGCGGTTTAGAACGGAGTTGAGGAGGAACTTCTTCACTCAAAGGGTGGTGAATCTCTGGAATTCTCTGCCCGTTGAAGTGGTGGAGGCTGCCTCGCTAAATATTTCTGAGACGCGGGTTGATGGGTTTTTGATAAGAGAGGGGATTAAGGGTTATGGGGAGAGGGCGGGAAAGTGGAACTGAGCCACGATAGATCAGCCATGATCTTATTGAATGGCGGGGCAGGCTCGAAGGGCTAGATGGCCTACTCCTGCTCCTATTTCTTATGTTCTTATGTTCTTATGAGTCTCTCAGATTCATTAACCAATCTTCTTGTTACTCTCACACTGCTCCCTCTCACCATTGCTCTTAAATTCTATGGTCTCTCACACTGCTTCCTCTCAGACTCACTAATCATTTATCTTGTTATTCTCACACTGGTCCCTCAAGGACTCATTTTTTAACCCCCTTGTCACTCTCACACTGCTCCCTCTCAAGACCATGCTTTTATTCCTCTTTTCATATTTAGGAGTTGTTTACAAGTAACTCCATTGCTTTAATTGAACGTTGTGACTACTTTCCGGTGGTATCATTTGTTGAGTGCCAGGGAACTTTCTAGAAGGATGTGCAAAGTTTAAGGTAAAAAGTGGTACTTTGAGTCCTTTCCTCAGCAGAAATTTGAGAATCACATTTGCAACATATACCCTGAAGATCAGCTTCAGAGAAGAGCAAAGAAGATCTGAAGAACCACGAGGAAGATTCATACCTGAGGATGGACCTAGTCAGTTCACTCAAGTGGGTAATATTTGTTTTCAGTCAAACTTAATGTTAAATGAGTTAAAATTAAATTAAAGTTCAATGTATTAAAGTTAAGACTGAAGTTACATGAATTGAATTGAGTAAGTTAAAGAATTGCAATTAATATATATTTATGTTGAGTATTGGTATCTGAACCATTAAATAAAGAGTGAAGTTGTTTAAATGAAACAAAATAAGTTTACTCAGTTCTTTGTTAGTCACACAAAGTGAAAATATCTAGATGGTGAGGGGAGGTTTGAGTATTCCAGTTGGATAGCTTTTGGTGTCTCGTGTGGGAATCAATAGGAAGTTCTGAAATCAACTCGAAATCCAAACATACTCTCAGCCCGACCCTGAATTAAGGGGGCAGGAGCCCCATGTAATGGCCAGGATTCAAATGGTTGAACACGGAAAGAGATGGATTGACCAGTAATTGAAAATAAACCAGGTATTTGCTGAGTGTAAAAAAACAAGCAGCAGAATTTGTGACATGAAATGAGGTTAATGGGGGGGTGGGGGGAGCTGGCGGGGTAAAGGTTATCTCTGCAGATCAAGCGAGGGTTATTTTGTGCACCTCCAGTGTACTGGCTCAGAGGAACTGAACAGGAATTTAGTGAAAACCGGACCTCTATATTGGCTGCCTCCCTTAAACGAAGCCTGAAGTGTAGAGAATGGCAAACTATCAAGAATGGGAAGAGATACTCAATATGTAAATGAGAAGTGGCCCAAGAGAATCGAGCATTGTAGTACTTGGTGCCGGGTCTGGGGCCCGTGGGTCAGAGATGTTGGGAAGAAACATGTAGGGCCCGATTTTACCAACAAGTTGCACCTGTTTTCAGGTGCAAAAACTTGGTAAAGTCAGGCATGAGGCGAGTAGTGTGATCCACGAGCACCTCCACGCCCGTTCCCCCTTTACCAAGTAGCTAAAATGGCCGTGATTGGCACCGCACCCAAAATGGGTGTGGTGTCAATTTAAATACATTTGCATGTGTTTAAATTGACTTACTGGGCTGGACACCCAAACTTATCTGCATTTCCCACTTTACCACTGTGTTCGCCATTCCAGATTAGGCATGAAACAGACATGGTCCACAAAGGTCTCTTTCGGGCACTCCAGCTTCTGAGGAGGTAAGTTCAGAGCTTCCAGTGCCTCTCTAGCTCAACTCAGTGGTGGGGAGGGGGGATGTGGAAGGGAGGCAGGTCAGATGGTTCTCTGTTGTCAGGGGAGGGGAGGCCAGATTGTTCTCTGGTGGAGGCAGGTAATATTGAGGAGGAGGAAGGGGGTCAGATAGATCTCTGGTGAGGGGGGGAACGGAGGGGTGCAGGGGCAAGTGGGGTCTGCTACCACTCTGAGGGTGATCAATGGGGGTAAGGGGAGTCCGCTGCCACTCTGCATGCGATTGGGAAGTGGGGCAGGGGATCGCAATTGGCCTGGGTGGTGGAGGATGGATGGATAAGGGGGGAGCAGTTATATTGTGGAGATGGGGCAATGTCTATGGGAGCCATCGCTGTGGCAGGGGAGCGTTTTTCAAATTTTGTTTTTACTACGCATGTGCAGTTGAAGGCTGCGATTGGGGCAGCAGCGTTTCGGGTGCGATAAGCCCCGTCCATAGGCTTCTGCAACGCGATTTAGAATCGCTGCTTTTTTTCAGGCAGAGGATGTGTGCAGGTGCCGGAGAACAGGTTTACAAGTCAGATCTGGATCACTCCCAGATTCAGCACTTCGAATCAAAATGGTAAAATCGGGCGTGTAGAGTACAAGTGAAGCATGTTTCTAAACTTAGTAAGGCTATAGCGATCACCAATTGTTTGGAGCAGTTACGAGAGAAAAGGTCAGAGAAAGTGAAATTAAAAGATGAGTTAGAAAATATGAGACAGGAGAATGAAAAATTACTTAAAAAGGTGATGGAACAAGAGTAAAAGGGAGAGATAAATTTGTTTCACATGGGCTAATTTCAGACTCAATATGAGAAAGCTTATCAGGAAGTGTAACGTGCAAACAGTAATTGTAATGTGGCCAAAGGATTCTGGCTGAGTTGAATGAAAGTGCATGAATTTACAGGCCACAGTTAAAGTCTTGCATCAAGTAAACATAGAAAATAGAATCTCCAAAGCTGATTATTCATGGTGCCAGCGAGAGAGCTTCACACTCATCCGAGGAAGGAGCAGCACTCCAAAAGCTTGTGATTCCAAATAACCCTGTTAGACTTTAAGCTGGTGATGTGAGACTTCTTATTTACGCTCAACCCAGTCAAATGCCGGCATCTCCACATCAGTGAGAGACGGACAGATTAAAGTCCCAGCTGTCAATACAAAAAAGGATGGTATATGTATTTGGGACAGTTGGGTCTGAGGCATATGGCGATTACAGAGTAGAATGGGGGGAACTAGAAGCGGGTGCGTGTCAGTATATCACTTGTGGCATTGACTGATGACCCCCACCTCCCTCTCTAGAGGCATCAAAGCCCTCAGCACCCCCAGAACTTGCCCCTGCCTCGATAGATCCTATGACTACTAGTCAGAGGGAAGGTGAGGGTGACCCAAATTCAGTCGCCTACACAATCCCACTTATGATAGCACAGTTTGGAGAAAGAGCTAAAAAGACCCCCACTTTTGAGCTCACTGCAGGTCCTTACGTCTTCTTCATCAGCAGAGGGTTTTACACGGGCAAAATGATATGGAAGAGGTAAAATTAATGTTAATGTGTGTGAGCACTATGATTAATTCTGCTTCTCCAGATCCCCAGAATGTAGGGGAAGGGGAATTGGAAGCCATGAGGGAAGCTGTATTAACTGTGGTTAGTTATAACAGAGGAGGAAAGGTGGAAGGCTTAAATAAGTGAGGTCAGAGGAAAGGGGAGAATCTAATTGCTCATGCTGGTCATTTGTGGACTCATTTTACTCAAATTTTAGGGGAGATGGCTTGTATAATGTTGGATGGGTGCAACCTTTCTAAAAGAACCCTAGTAGCACAAGCTTTGGAAAGGTGAAAGCAGGCATGTGAGAATTTTGATCCCACAGACGCTACACATACTGAGGCATGGCTATTAAGGCAAATGGTTCGAGCTTGGGAGAAGGAAATTTAAAAGGTAAATAAGGACAAAGCAATTAAGAGTGGGGAAATGTTTCTTGTTAAAGATCCAAATTCTGGTCTGGTATGGAGAAATGAATGAGGTTGAGAAAGAGGGGTTGGTGTTAAATCTAGGGGTTTTAACACCACCCGCTGTGGTAGATGTAAAGGCCAACCACAAGGGGACACTAGATCAATGGTGCAGTGTTATAATTGCGGTCGAATGGGTCACTTGCTTGCTGAATTGCTCTTGCAAAATGCTGGCATCGACACAAAGGGTTCCTTCTGAACTGCAACCATGCCATGATTTTTCATGATCAAATTCCTGTTTATGGTTGTTACAATCCCAGTTGGTGTTACAATTGGCTAGGAGAATCCCAGAATGGCCAAACGATTGTAACAGTTATTTTTATTTTTTGGTGGTGAAAATGGAGTCACAGGACTGCTAATTAGCTTTTAGCAACAAAAACACGTTTAAAAAATTGATTATAATGCTCTGTCCACTTTTAGCTTAACACTCACACACAGGTTTCAGGTTACTACAGATGACAAAATATATATTGGAAAATATCACTGTCGCAATGACACCCTAAGTGATCATTTGCGAATTTCTCCTCAGAACCCACCTTCCCCCACCCCAATGATTGTCATCCATTCCCAGAAATAGGCTTTAAAATCTTCCCTCATAGCAATACATTCATTTAGTGAACCGTATCCAAAATCCAGTTCACATTTTCCAAAGAATCAGTCGGCTAGAGCTTCCATTCCAACTTTGGCAGCGATTCCATGCCAGGATTTTAGACTAGCTCTTTATGACTTCCACTGCCTGAAAGAGATTAGTAAGAAGTCTCACAACACCAGGTTAAAGTCCAACAGGTTTACTTGGTAGCAAAAGCCACTAGCTTTCGGAGGGCTGACCCTTCGTCAGGAAAGCTAGTGGCTTTTGCTACCAAATAAACCTGTTGAACTTTAACCTGGTGTTGTGAGACTTCTTACTGTCCAATGCCGGCATCCCCACATTAAAGAGATTGCACAGTTCACCACTTTTGTGATATCAGCCATTGCGTTACAATTTGTTCATAGGAACAAAAAGGTTTCACCCTTTAGAAATATTTTAGAAAACTCCTTTTCTTGTATTTCTCATCAACCAATCTCTTCTTATCTTTGTCTGGTTTTCTGAAACAGAAATCTGTTCTCGAGTAGCCTCTAATCATTGAGTTTAAGATGTTCTGAAATCTTCTTGTTACAACTCTCTGGGTCTCTGGATATTTTATTTATTCCCTTCTAGTTTTCTCTGTGGAATTCTAGTATTGGCCAGAATTATTCCATTATAACGTTCCAGCTTCAAGCTGACTTGGGAGACCCATCCTACCTCTCTTTCAGCGTCCAACACAAGTAACTCATTTTTTTGCTACAGACTCTGGAACAAAGGAAGCTGCTGGCTCTTCCCATTGCAAATTCTAATTGCTAGGCAATTCAATACTCTGCATTCCGAAGCTTTAAAATGCAATACAGTCAGCTGGATATTGATATTAAACCTCCACACAGACATAAAATTGTTTTCTGTGCCTTTTTCTTTTACTTTCTCTTTCATGTTTTCTTCCTGCAATACAAATTGTATCATCAGCTACCATTAATGATTAATCTCCTCCTTCATCTCTTAAAATTTTAATCTATTTACTTATTTTGTTAGATGAATAAAGGAAAACTTCATCCTTTGAAACAACACTTAGGACTTCCAATAGTGTAATTTCCTTCTCCTGAACTCATAATTCTCTAAACTATCTTGAGATTTCTCCCCTTTTCTCATATATTCTGAAAGTGCATGTTTCACCTGCAACATTGCTACAGCCTTAACAGTCATTTCTTTCTCTGCTGCTTTCTTTCCCATTAGCACAACTGGATTTCCGATAAATTTCCAACATCTGGTCTAATGTATCCCACATTGTTACACTGGAAGCACTTAGGCCTCTGAAACTCACTTCCAACTTCAGCACCTAACTTTTTGATCTGTGATGAAATTTCCTGACTCTTCCCAAATACTCCATTTCTTCCTTCATCATTTGGTTTATTTTCTCCTTTCCATTTTCTATCCTTCTCTTGTTTAAAAGAATTACAGAAAAAAATGTTTGGTTCTATGGGCCAGTTCATAATCATCAGGTAGTTCTGCTGCCTGTATAGCAGTTTTAATATTTTGTTTTCAAAAATAATCAGAGGAAGTGCATCTTTAACTTTTACTAAAATGATCATGTCTTTAAGGGCTGCATATGTTTTCTCTATCATTAATGCCTGTAACCAAGATCAAAATTATTTTGCTTTGCTCTCTCAAATTCAAATTCAATATGAGTTTATCCAGATTGTTTCCTTGCATTTTGAAATTTCTCATAGACTCATAGATGTTCACAACATGGAAACAAGCCTTTCGGCCCAACTTGTCCATGCTGCCCCTTTTTAACCACTAGGTTAGTTCCAATTGCTCTAGTTTGATCAATATCTGTCTATACCCATCTTACCCATATAATTGTCTAAACGCTTTTTAAAAGACAAAATTATACCCACCTCTATTACTACCTCTGGCAGCTTGTTCCAGACATTCGCCACCCTCTGTGTGAAAAAATTGCCCCTCTGGAACCTTTTGTATCTCTTCCCTCTCACCTTAAACCTATACCCTCTAGTTTTAGACTCCCCTACTTTTGGGAAACGATATTGATCATATAGCTGGGAAAAGATATTGACTGTCTAGCTGTCCCTGCATACCTCAGGAACTGACTCATATGCACTGAGGATAACTTTCTTTATTTCATCATAATCTACAGATGCCTCTGCCAACAATGATGCAGTAGGGAGTTTCACAACACCAGGTTAAAGTCCAACAAGTTTATTTGGTAGTGCAAGCCACTAGCTTTCAGAGCGCTGCCCCTTCATCAGGTAAGTGGGAGTTCTGTTCACAAACAGGGCATATAAAGACACAAACTCAATTTCCAAAATAATGCTTGGAATGTGAGTCTTTACAGATAATCACGTCTGAAAGGTACAGACAATGTGAGTGGAAAGAGGGTGAAGCACAGGTTAAAGACATGTGTTTTGTCTCCAGCCAGGACAGTTAGTGAGATTTTGCAAGCCCAGGCAAGTCGTGGGGGTTACAGGTAGTGTGACATGAACCCAAGACATACAACAACGCAGAGTCGCGGAGCAGAGACTGATAATCAAGTTCGACACACATGAGGATGGCCTCAACTGGGATCTGGATTTTGAGACAGGGATATGCCAGGAAATGACTCTTTTCCTCTATGATTCTGCTGCTGGAGGTACATCTTTCTCTGTAAATTGCTGTATGGTAGTAAGAAGATAGGTGTCTTTCTATACCGTCCAGAGGGATTAAAGTCTGAAAACATGGCACCCACGTGAGCATATTTGTTTAGTACTGATTGTGAAGAGAGATTTACGCTTATAAAGATACTGCTTACATTGGAAATACAGAGATGGATAAGCTGTTAAGCAATGCATGCTGTCATGTTTTAAGTATTTTAATTGGGAGAAGTGATGCTAATGCTTTTTGTTATATTCTAACTGTGTTCTTAACTAAAATCTGTTTAATAAAAGCTCCCTAGTGGGTCAATTGAATCATCCTGGAGTGAAACGCTTTATGCTCACCCTAATTCCAAAATCAAAAAAAAACTTGGGTAACTTCATATAATACCTTGGAGTTGCTGATCTGGTCCCCAACAACACCAATCAATTGAATTAGCAGGCATCAAGCTGTTTAACTTTACAAATGTAAGTGCTTTTGACTTTTTAAGTGTGCTGGAATTATCAGATTTATCGTCTGTCCTGAAATTTCTACATTTGGAAGGCTTGCTGGGCTTTTCCAAGGGCACCAGGATCAAGCACAGCTGTGGGATTGGGAGGAATGGCTAGCTCACTTTCCTGTTTGAATGGCTTGGATTTTTTTACATAAACTTGGAAGCTCACATTGCCATTTTATTGTCTAGTGTCAGCTGACAACTTACCAAAGTAATTGAATTCAATTTCACAACTTGAGGGATTTGAGCTCCTTCTTTGGACAGTTACTAGGTAGCACCATGCCCAATACTACCCATTCAAATAATGAAAATGTTTGCATTGGCCAAGATTTTACAGCCTTGCCATACCCAATGGGCCATTTAAATTACTATTTACTCCAGTAGGATTGTAATATTCCACCAGACAGGAGTGGCCATATATTCCTGACCAGTGGTCAGGGGCAGCACAGTGGTTAACACTGCTGTCTTATAGCTCCAGGGACCCGAGTTTGATTCTGGCCTTATCTGTGTGGACTTTGCATGTCCTCCCCATGTCTGCATGGGTTTCTTCCTGGTGCTCCAGTTTCCTCCCACAGTCGAAAGATATGTTGGTTAGGTGGATTAGCCATGCTGAATTGCCCTCAGTGTCCAAAGGATGCGTAGGTTAGGGGGATTAGCCCAAGATAAATATGTGGCATTGCAGATATAAGGCTGGGGGTGAGACTGGCTAAGACACTCTTTAGGAGTGCAGACTTGATGGGCTAAATGACCGCTTTCTGCATTGTAGGGATTCTACGGTTCCGTGAGTTTACTCACTTCTTGAGAATCACGTCAATTTAGAGCAGCACAAGCTGCATTAAGAATAATCAGAATAATTTGATGAAATAATATAATTACTCTGCAGAAAAAAAACAGGAGAGGGTAGATTTGTGGCTTTACATGTTAAGCAGTGTCTGAGCAGAGCCAAGGCAGTATAGTTAATGGAGGAGAGGGAATAGTGGAGATGGTATTCCATTAATTTTACGGAAAGGACAATCAGGGGTTTCGGTTAGAGATGTGAAAGATATACAGTTCATACTCTCCATTCCACACTTTGTCCAGATAATGATTAATTCCCAGACGATATGGACAAAATTTACTCTATTACTTTTAAGTAATTAATTTTGAAGATTTTCAGATCACTTAATTTGATTCAACTAATAGGATTAATCACTGAACTTTGCAAATGCAGCTAAAGACAATTGCTATGGTAACAGCTTAAAAATTAAATTTGGGATTTGTTGTGAGCACAAAAGGGCCAGAAAAATCAGTAGTGCTTATTTAAAGTTCTGCCTAGACACTCCATAATGTAGCATTTGTTCCAGTGTTCCTGGCTGAGCAAAAGACAGTTAAGCTTCTTCATGCAAGAGATAAAGTTCCAGATGACAATACTATTTGGGACAATGTAACAGGAAGAAATGGTGTGTGAAGTTTAATTACCGAACTCGCTCCTAAAGAGAACTATTAATGTAAACAGGGTTCTGCCTGGCTGCAATTGAAAGTGCAGTTTCAGACTGGTAGTGGCAGTAATAAATATGCACTTAAAAACGCCATTGCTTCCACAGGCAAGTGGGGGTGCAATTGGAGCAACCAAAGACATGCCACTCGATTCTCCACTATGTTGCTAGGCAACTGGAAAACCTTGACCTATCACCAGATCTTTCACGGGGCCCTTTCTGGGTACTGTATGCAAGTTGGATGATCTCCAAAAAATATCATCAAAGAGCATGACAAACTCTGGCTCTTCAGCGCTCCTACCATCATTGCAGAATAGACCCGAATTGTTTATTTTAATAAAGTATTTCATAAGGATTGAGTTATTGCCTGAAAGTTCAAGGCATTTCAGAAAGTGTTGAGAAATGAAGAGTGCAGGAAATATGGTAAATGATATAAAATCTGTATCCCTTTAAGATATCACGTCATAAAATAATCATTTAACAGTGGAAAATAAACAACAATACCAGCTCCTAAGAAGAGACACCTTCATTGACCAGACAGTCCGATACATATGGATGGAGGAGCTAAAACATCATGCGAGTCTTCTCATTCTGGTAAATGTTGTATTATTCCATTTTTTCCCACAAATTTTCCCTGAAGTAAAATATTATTGCAATATTCAGTATGTCTACAATAAAGATACTGGTTATTTCTTACATATCACAGTGGAACTTGAAAGGCATGTACTTGAAGTAGATATTACTTCTATATCTCCTCAGTTCATTAATTATTCCAAGAAACTATATGAATACAGTTGTGCACTTACTTCTAAATATGTTGCTGC
The DNA here is from genome assembly GCF_965287045.1 of Carcharhinus amblyrhynchos. Taxonomy (NCBI): domain Eukaryota; kingdom Metazoa; phylum Chordata; class Chondrichthyes; order Carcharhiniformes; family Carcharhinidae; genus Carcharhinus; species Carcharhinus amblyrhynchos. The sequence goes on along the minus strand of NC_137328.1, from coordinate 21,914,034 downwards.
TACTTTTTTTTACTCTATCATTCATTCTATTTTACAAAAGAGTTTGGTGAAGTCATTCTACTCTGTTACGTAGAATTTGCAGCACAGAAGCAGGCTATTCAGTCCCACAATTCATTGCCAGTGTTTATGTTCCATGAGGATCTCCTCCAATTTTACTTTGCCTTGTGCTTTCTTTGCTTTCTATCTCATATTTCTAGCCAGCTTTCCCTTGAATGCACCGATGCTACTTATGCCAACCACTCTATTTTACAAGGTTTTTACTTATCTCTGATATTTTATGATTACGCTACTTAACAGGTTCTTTTCACCACAGTTTCTCTAATACCCTTTCAGCTCCTCTATTTCTCTCTTCACATTCCGCTTTCTTTGTGGATTGAAATTCTGTCGTGCCTTCCCTCTAGTGGTTAGCACTGCTGCCTCACAACGCCAGGGACTTGGCTTGGGTCACTGTCTGTGCAGAGTCTGCACATTCTCCCCATGTCTGCATGGGTTTCCTCCGGATGCTCCAGTTTCCTCACACACTCTGAAAAATGTGCTGGTTAGATGCAATGGCCTTGCTAAATTTTCCCTCAGTGGACCCAAACAAGTACCAGAGTGTGGTGACTAAGGGAGTTTCATAGTCGCTTCATTGTAGTGTAAATGTAAGCCTACTTGTGACACTTAAATAAATAAACTCTTCTAAAAGTTTCGAGAATTTTTGACACATGATATTCCCTTACTTTTATTAGTATATTCGTCTGGTTACTGGATTGGCTTGCAATAATAAGTTTCCCCTAAATGCCCATTCGGAACAATGTGGCGTAAATGAAAATGTTTTACTCAAATTGCTGTGCAGCAACATTGGAAGAATATCATTAATTTTCCTCAAAATCCGCAATTAAGGTTTAAATAATAATGCTTTATTTTTAATTTCTGTCAATTCTCACCCACCATCGCTACAAGTGAGGACGGAGAATTTGGCACTCAGCCAATTCTCTGTTCACTGCAGCGGGGCTGGAGAATCTCACCGGCGTGAATAGCTGCAAAATTCCGGCCAAATTCTAACACTGAAAGAATTTTGAAATACGCAGAATGATTTCATGTATTGCTAATTGGATGAACTAATTGCTTTATTTTACTAAGGGTAATTATTTATAATTATTTACCGCTGTGTTAAACTTAAATTGGAATGTACGGAATGCAGTAAGCTGCATTCAAATTCTCTGTGCCTGTCTGAACTGCAGTTTTTCACCTGGTGGTTAATTGGGCAATAACGTTACTGATGTTTCAGATAGCTGGCATGTAAGTATACATTTCTTGTTCTTAGCCAAAATTGTGGCTCATGTTTTTTCCATTAAATGATATGGGTTGTAAGTTATAATGCGTACTTTAAACAATGTGCAAAGTATACTATAAAATCCTCTATCTGGTTTGAAAATTTGAGAGAAAACACAAAGAAAGATGAACATATGGCAATGGCCTCTTGGGGTGAGTGAGGAACAGACATACAAATAGGCTTACATTAATACTGCAATGGAGTTACTGTGAAAATCCCTCAGTCACCACACTCTGGCACCTGTTCGGGTACACTGAGGGAGAATTTAGCATGGCCAATGCATCTAACCAGCCCATCTTTGGATGGTGGGGGGAAACCGGAGCACCCGGAGGAAACCCACACAGACACAGGGAGAACACACAGAACTCACCTATGTAACGTGTGGAACTGTTCACCCTGATACCTGTAAATTAAAATAAAGTTTATTTATTAGTCACAAGTAAGGCTTACATTAATACTGCAATGAAGTTACTGTGAAATTTCCCTAGTCGCCACAGTCTGGTGCCTGTTCAGGGCAACGCAGCTAACCAGCACATCTTTCTGAATGTGGGAGGAAATCTGAGCACCCAGAGGAAACATATGCAGACATGGGGAGAACATGCAAACCCCACACAAGCAGTGACCCAAGCCAGGAATCCAACCTGGGTCCCTGGCGCTGTGAAGCAGTAGTGCTAACCACTGTGCTACCGTGCCAATTCTACACTGGTGCCCTGATTTACTGTCATTGCAACTGAAACCAATAAACAGCATTACTCAATACAGTGGTGCTAAGTAGCATTGTGAACTCCCTTCCTGCCTTACGCATTCCATCTGCTGTGGGTTTAAACTAAAGTGGCACCAAATCATCAGTCTGAAGAACTTTGTGATTTAAGGTTTGGGAACAATTAGGGTAAGTTATTTATCCTTGATTTTTCTCAATTCAAAGTTCCATGGTTAAATATTCACCAGTTGGTGTAAAGTAAGACTAAAAGTTGGTACTAACCCTGATACAACAGTGCTGTGCGAATTGCACTCAACTTCCCGGCTGTATCTATTTGCATAATTATTCACAAATTGCTTTGACAGATCTCTGTGCCACTTCCTTGATATTCAATGCTATTACACCACTGAATTCCCTACTTTCAACATCTTGCGGGTTATAAGAACAAAAGAACATAAGAAATAGGAGCAGGAGTAGGCCATCTAGCCCCTCGAGCCTGCTCTGCCATTCAATAAGATCATGGCTGATCTGTCATGGCTCAGTTCCACATTCCCGCCCTGTCCCCATAACCCTTAATCCCCTCTCTTATCAAAAACCCACCAACCTGCGTCTTAAAAATATTTAGCGAGGCAGCCTCCACCACTTCAACAGGCAGAGAATTCCAGAGATTCACCACCCTTTGAGTGAAGAAGTTCCTCCTCAACTCCGTTCTAAACCGCCCCCCTTTATCTTGAGGCTGTGCCCCCTAGTCCTACTATCCTTTCTGAGCGGGAAGAGTCTCTCCACCTCTATCCTATCCATCCCATTCATCATCTTATACGTCTCAATGAGATCTCCCCTCATTCTTCTAAACTCTAACGAGTACAAGCCTAGTTTATTCAGCCTCTCCTCATAGCTCACAATGCCAGATGTTGACCAGAAACTGAACTCCGCCAGCCACATAAATACTATGGCTACAAAAGCAGGTCAGAAGCTATGGCAAGTAATTTACTTTTTAGCTTCCCAAAGCCTGCCCACCATCTAAAATATAGAATTCAGGATTACAATGATACGGTCTCTACTTGCCTGAATGAATGCTGTTCATTCAAGAAGCTCAACAGCTTTCAAGACAAAAGCAACTCACTCGATCAACAACCCATCCACCACAATAAACATTGAATCCCCCTGCTGTCAGTGCACAGTGGCAGGAATGTGTTCCATCCAGGGAATGTATTGCAGCAACTTGCCAAGACACCTTCAATAGCCTCTTCCAAACCCACAACTTCTGCTACCTGGTAGGGCAGCGACAGATGGGAACACCACCACCTGGAGGTTCCCCTCCTCACACACCACCTGGACTTGGATCTAAATTGTTGTTCCTTCACTGTCACTGGGTCAAAATCTTGGAAATCCCTTCCCAACAGTGTACCTTCATCAAATGGACTTTCTGTTCACAGGTTCAAGAAAGGGGCTCTCCCCCAACCTTTGTTATTAAGGACGATAAAGGCTGTTCTTGCCAGAGATGTTCACTTTCCAAGAACAAATTAAAGAAAAGTCCAGATTTGGACAAGTGGTGAAAGTGGAATATTTAAGTTAAATTTGAAGGGATGTGTCTAATTAAAAGGAGTTGGCAATGTAGGGTGACACAAATTCTGAAAGCTTATAAAAAAAAAGACTTAAAAGGCATTTCAACTCATTTATAGTCTTTGGCAAGGCTGAAGGAACAAGAGATTAGGAAATAGCAAATAAAAATGAAGGGAAACAAAGCCAAATGTGCAGCAGTGTGTCTCTAGGCAAGAGAAGAAGACCAGGACTGATCCATTATTTGTTCAGTAGGCAGTTAAACTCAATAAAGCTGACTGAACTTCTGGCCCCAACCCTTTGGTTTCCTGCTGTCATTGCAGCATTGAGGCCGAATGAGAGCCACCCCAATCCCTCTCGGGAGAGAAAGATTGGCACCTTGCACATGTTAATTGCTCAGTTGGAATGATGTTGGCATGGATTTTAAACTTTAACTTGGAATCCAGATGTTTATCAGGCTTCCAGGACTCACCAATGAGTTTTTCACATTTATTTATTCAAGTCACAAGTAGGCTTACATTAACACTGCAATGAAGTTAATGTGAAAATCCCTTCTTTGAACCAAATATGACCGTAAGGGCTTAATGGTCAGTTGACAAAGTGAAAAACCTACTGTACAGCTATTTGTGCAACTTAGTAACACCATATATGATTGTTAATATCTCTTTTTCTACTTGTCCACAGAGGGAAAATGGGTGAGATTCCACTCGATGGCTTGGCGTGATTCAGTTCACAAATCAACCACACATAGGTTGAAGTTCTCCGACCATTCACATCCTGCCTCTATTGCGAGCGAGGACAGAGAATTTGGCACTCAACCAAATCTTTGTTCACAGCAGTGGGACTGGAGAATCCTACTGGCTTGAACAGCCGGAGAATCTAGCCCACAGAAATTTTTTTGGAGCCTGGGAGATTCTCACTGAATTCACCCACAATTGGAATTTGTTTTGGAGTGGGGATCTAAAGACACTGGTAAGAACTGCTTCTCAGTGATCGGGGTGCCCTTTTTAAAGTGAAGTTGAAATTCTTCCACTCTCCACAGCTATTGCGACTCTTAGATGTGTTGAACACCCTCGACTCTTGACTCTGAAGGTTCAACCTCACTAAATTTCTGGGTCACCTCCTCACACCACAGAATCATGAGGGAGATCCAGTACCTCCCATCCATCCATCTGGGTATCGGTGCATTGGACCCCCCCCCCTCCCAAATGCTGGCATTCACCTGTCCCACATCCCTGAAGTGAATGACAACCCGCTTTGGGCTTGCCTAAGGCCCTGCCCCCTTCAGGCCATTCCCTCTTGAGGGCCCCTCTTCAGATGCTGCCCTTTTCGGCCCCAACCCTTTAGGGACCCACTACAGGCCCCACCCCTACAGGGACCCCCTTCAAGCGTCACCCCTTGCCAACGCCATCCTGATTGCCTCATTAATTTTTGACAAAGTATATTCAAGAAATCATTTCATTGGATGAGTGTTTTGTTTTAAGATTGTTTAAGCCTAGTTCCCAAATCCTTGGAATACAGGGAATTGACACTTGGCCAATTTTTGACAATTGTCCACTTGCAGCATAAGCTTTTGAAATTTGAATATTGGCTCTTTTTAAGTTCAAAGCGATCTTGATGAAGGACTAGCTGCACTATAATATACTCTAGCATATCTAGTATATCTATACAATATACTATAGTATTTAGAATTGTTTTAATCTAAATGTAAGCAACATGTGAATAGTCCAACTAAATTACAAAACCTTAAATTATGGGGTAGATTAGTCAGATGACCAGCATTGTGTGTTGGCCAATTGTGCCAATGACTGGTGTTGTCCATTATGAGGGTTGAACATTGTAAGCATCAAGCTATTGGGCACCCTGCAGACACTAGACCTCTTAAAGGCAGCCAAATTCTCCCAAAAAACAAATCTGTGATCATGCCTCATGTGGGAGGAAACTGGGGCACCTGAAGGAAACCCCTGTAGATACGGGGAGAATGTGCAAACTCCATTCAGACAGTCACTTGAGGCCAGAATTAAACCTGGGCCCCTGGTGCTGTGAGGCAGCAGCGCTAACCACTGTATCACAATGCTACCACATAAGCTTTCTGTGAAATGTCAGTAACTACCATCCCACAATATGTGATTGTTAAGCCCAACAAACCAGTTATAATGTGTTTTATCAGTATTTAAAAATTGTATTCTAATCACATAATGCAATGGAATCGGTGGAATCCAACATTTACTTATAATGATGCACAGTCTTATTAGAAACATGAAAGGATTTATTAATAAAACTGTGCAAGCAGCCACACAGCTGCACCTAGTCCCCGACAAGTCTTCAGCCTAAGTGAGGACTCCATTCCCTGAGTCTCTGCACATGATCAGATTTTCCAACTGCGCTTGCTCCAGACCGGAAAATCCCACCCAAGGTCAATGGGCCTTTGCATGGTCTGTGTCCCGCCTGCTATGATTCCTGCGACGGGCGGGACAGTAAAATTCCACCCCCTAAGTCCCAATTGCTTCGTCCAAGTCGGGAGATGCTTACTCTGCCGTGTTGCCCTTAAAGGGACAAGTATAACAAATCACCACATCCCTCTTCCTTTAACTCCTTTATACAATCTTCAATGTCTAAGCCACTGAGTCCTAAATTCTAATTAAACATTACATACATGAGTTGAACAATTATAAATCGAGTTCCTGAGGCGTTTTTCTACTTTTTGTAGAGCAGCCTAATTCTGTCGTCTGAGATGTTTCCACTGGATCGACATTAAGCGGAACTGCATTAATGGGTACCCCCTCTGGCACAGGCAATTCATTATCACTTGCTTCCACAGAGACATCGGTTATGTCCATAACAGGTCAATCAGGTACCTCGGTTCTTGCAGTTTTGAAAATATTTCTTGATGGCAACACTAACTGCTGGAGTGTCTTTCAACTCCTCAGCTGGTTCTGCCGTGGGACAGGGTGGGGCAAAGAGCAAGGAAGCAGTAGTAATAGGGGACTTGCTAGTTAGAGGCACAGACAGGCATTTCTGTGACTGCAATTGAGACTCCAGAATGATGTGTTGCCTCCTTGGTGCCAGAGAAAAGAATGTTTCTGAGCAATTGCAAGACATTCTTAACGGGGAGGGTGAGCAGTCAGAGGTCATTGTACACATTGGTACCAACGACAGGTAGGAAAAGGGATGAGATCCTGAAATGTGATTATAGAGAGTTAGGCAGAAGGTAGGACCTCGAAGGTAGTAACTTCAGGACTACTACTGCTGCCATGTGCTAGTGAGAGTATGAATAGGAGGATTAGGCAGATGAATGCCTGGCTTGAGAGCTGGTGCAGGGGGTAGGGATTTAGATCATTAGGATCTTTTCTGGAGAAGCACTGACCTGTTCAAGAGGGATAGGCTACATCTGAACTGGAGGGGGACTAACATCCTGGTGGGGAGATTTGCTAGATCCACTCAGGAGGGTTTAAACTAGTTTGGCATCCAAAGCAGTAGGGAGACAGAAGAGAAGTTTGAGGACAGCATGGAAGTTAAAGAGAGCACATTAAGCAGTAAAGACAGTGTGAGTAATCCTAGTACCAGACAGATCAGGCAAAGGGAAGACAGACAGCAAGGGAAGTCCATATTAGACTGCATTTATTCGAATGCAAGAGGCCTGATGGGCAAGACAGGTGAACTCAGGGTATGGATGGAAATGTGGGACTGGGATATAACAGCAATTACTGAAACATGGCTAAGGGAGGGACAGGACTGGCAGCTCAATGTTCCAGGGTACAGATGCTATAGGAAAGATAGAATAGGAGGTAAGAGAGGAGGGGGAGTTGCACTTTTGATTAGGGAAAGCATCATGGCTGCTCTGAGAGAGGATATATCAGAGGGTTCAGCCATTGAGTCTATATGGGTAGAACTGAGAAATAAGAAGGGGGAAATCACTTCGATAAGGTTGCACTATAGGCCCCCAAATAGTTGGCGGGAAATTGAAGAGCAAATATGTAAGGAGATTACAGAAAGCTCCAAGGAAAAGAGGGTGGTAATAGTCAGAGATTTTATATTTCCCGATATTGACTGGGACAGCCATAGTATTAGAGGGTTGGATGGAAAGGTGTCATTTGTCTTCTTCCATTTCCATCACACTTATATCATCCTCCTCCTTCTTTTCCTTTTTCTTCTTTCTAGGATGTGCATCCTGATCTTGAGAAGGTGCATTTAATTCACTGGAGTATTCTCTTATTAACCCTTCAATTAGTCCCTTCACAATCTGATCTCTCCTCTTTGTTTTCTTGTCTACAACATCATCTGATGATGAATCTTTTGTCTTTATATCTCCATTGACTCCTTTCTTTTTGGCCTTACCGTGCCCTCCCCTCAACAACAGGCAATGATCTGGCCTCACTCCCCTCCCCCTGCAACTAGAGAATGATCTGACCCACCTCCCTCCTCCCTCCCCCACTACTCACCAGAGCCAGAGAGACATTGGAAGCTCTGAACGTGCTCCTCAGAAGCTGGAGCGCCCAATTCAGACTTTCATTTAGCAGGTCCATTACGGTGTGGTTCCGAATTGGCAAATGCGGTGATAAAGGGGGAAATGCTGATAAAGTTGGGTGGGCAGTCCATTAATTCAATTTAAATGCATGCAAATGTGTTTAAATCGCCATTGAGCCCGTTTTAGTGTGAAGTGGATCACCGCCATTCCCGGGTTTCGGTGGCAATCTGCATGCATGTGGGTACGGATCGCGATAATGGCCTCTCACCCGAATTTAACATGTCTTTGCACTATGTCATATTATGTATCTAATATGTTTTTTAACGCATGCAGGCACACTTCAGCGCAATACAACAAAATCATATGTTTTCACAGTTTTTTTCACAGTCTTGGTCATGTGTGAAGGAATGGTTGTATTCTGATTCCACATTTTCAGGATCTGGCAATATCTCAAATGGGGATATGCACCCAAAGAGTGGAATTCTAGTGAGTACTTCTCTTTTCAGACATCAGTTAAAGTAAGATACTCACAGGTGTTGGGCTAGAGTCAGTAACATGATTATTTAATCCTCATTGCCAGATGTAATGATGCATCCACTCAATGGCCCAATTAATCCCTCAAGCCAGGTGACCCTTATTCTGTTGTGTGCCCTTAAAAGGACAATCACCACAAATCAGCACACCATCCTTTGTGTAGTTCCCGTAAAGCTTAGTGATTTCAACTTCTGCTGCAACCTGCCCCCGTCCTTCTCCCACCATTAATCTGATAAATAGTTAATTATCTTGAAGTTTCCAGCCTTCATTTCCATGGCACAACAGGAGGATTGATTTCGGATAAGTCATTAATTTTGATTACCTTTATTCTTGCCTAGGTTGATGAAAAGTAACATACACGCAGTTGATGCTACTTTTCATTTTCAGTGGAGTCAAATGCTAACATTAACATTAGTTATTCTGCCCCTTGAAGGTGTGACTTTCCCCGAAATATTTCAGTCTGTGTCTCGTTATTTGAAAGGAAATTGTTTCAATTTGAAAGAACGAAAAGGTAAACATTCATAAATATCCTAATTACCCAGTCAGAGATCGTATTTTAGCCTGTCTCCATCATTTTCATTGGTCTGCTAGTAATTAACCAATCTTCTCTCCCGGGTCAATATGGTTCCCTTTCAGCTAGAGGTTTTCCATCAATATGTAGGAGATATGGCTTCATTCCTGATTTTGCTTATTGTTCTTTTAAGGCTTATAGATGACTTTACTGCATTGGCACCAGTGGCAGATAGGGCAATCACCACATAGGAAGCCTAAAAGTAAAATCCTGTTGTGGTTGCTTGTGGGCACCTGGGAGATTGCTTGGGTTCTGGAAGGAACCAGTTGCATAAAAGTTCAGAGCAATTGTCAATTTGACAGCCACCAGGAGTGGGGTTTCCCCCCCCCCCACTCGTCTTCTAGGTGCCAGGTCCTGCAACAGGTTACACAGGTATTGTACTGTCTCCTTTTGGAGGCAGAAACATCGATGGCACACAGTGACCAATGTTTGTTCATGCACGAAACTGCCAGGGTCCCTGCTCCCCCGTTCTCCTGCATACCCCTCCCATCCCACTCAGGCAAATGACAGCCTCTCCTCCTTCTGGTGGTCATCTCCCTCTACTCCTGCTCCTCCTTCTCAGCTCCAGCAGCAGCCAAAAGAACTGCAAGATCGATCAGTTGCACCACAAAAGCCATCTTGTCATTCTGAAGGGAGAGGTGGATGGGTTGGAGATGGACAGGAGTACATGTAGAGGTTAAGGAATGCTGCTTTCCCCTAGCCCATCAACAGTTACTGTCCATACTGAAAATGGTAAAATCAGGCCTTATGTGTGTCTGTGTGAGTGAGTTTGTCTGCGTGACTGAGCCAGTCTATGGGCCTGATTTTACCATTTTCATTCTTAATGCTGAATCTGGGCGCTATTCAGATCTGACTTGGAAATCTGCTTTCCGGCACCCCCATATACACTCAGCCTGAAAAAAAATCATGGGTCTGAATCCTGCTGTGAGCATGGCTTATCGTGCCCGAAAGGATCGGCGCTCTGAACTGCGCATGTGCAGTTAGAAAAAAATTTGGAAAAGCACACCCGTGTCAGATCACTCCCGATCGCAAAAAGCGGCTCGAGGGCGAAATGTGGGAGGGATGGCCCCCCACAGACACCACTCCCACCACCCACAACATAACCGTTCCCCTTATCCACTCCCCCAACTGCCCAGACTGATTGTGGCCCCCTGACCCCCTCCACCCCACCAATCGCCCGCAGAGCGGCAGCGGACTCCCCTGCCCCCTCCCCCACCCAGAGATCCACCTTACCCGCCTCCTTCTTCCCCCCTCCAAACCAGAGAATGATCTAGCTTCACACCTTCCCCGCCCCTGCCTCCCTCTCCCGAGAATGATCTGGCCTCACCACCCCCCCCACAGAGAATGATCTGGCCTCACCCACCCTCCCCCCCCACCCCCCCACCCCCCCTCACTGGCAGTATGGACAGTGACTATCGATGGGCTAGGGGCAAGCAGTGTTCCTTAACCTCTACATGTACTCCTGTCCATCTTTAACCCACCCACCTCTCTCTTCAGAATGACAAGATGGCTTTTGCAATGCAACCAATTGATATTGCAGTTCTTTTGGTTGCTGCTGGAGCTGAGGAGGAGGAGCTGGAGGAAGAATTGCAGGAGTAGAGGGAGATGTCCACCAGAAGGAGGAGTGGCTGTCATTTGCCCGAGTGGGGTGGGAGGGGTATGCAGGAGAACGGGGGAGCAGGGACCCTGGCAGCTTCGTGCATGAACAAACATTGGTCACCGTGTGCCACCGATGTTTCTGCCTGCAAAAGGAGACAGTACAATACCTGTGCAACCTGTTGCAGGACCTGGCACCTAGAAGCTGAGTGGGGGGGGAACCCCACTCCTGGTGGCTGTCAAATTGACAACTGCTCTGAACTTTTATGCAACTGGTTCCTTTCAAAACCCAAGCAGAGATGTACATTGCAGCTCCAATCAACTGTGCACGCCTGTGTCAAGCAGGTCACTGAAGCCCTGTATGCCCGGACTGAGCAGTACATCAAATTTAACCTGGGCCAGACCCATCAGGAAGCCCGGGCTGCAGGGTTCACAGCCATTGCAGGGATGGCTAACATACAGGGAGGCCATTGACTGCACCCGTGTCGCCCTCAAGGCCTCCCTCACAGAATCGACAAAGATTTATCAACAGAAAGTGGATTCTACAATTCCTCCTCCTGCTCCTCCCCCTTAGCTTCAGCAGCAACCAAAAGAACAGCAAGATCGATCAGTTGTATCGCAAAAGCCACCTTGTCATTCTAAATGTGCAACTAGTGTTGCATGACTGCACAAGACACCCAGGCAGTGTTCACGACATCTTCATTGTCAGGAGCTCGGACATCCCAGAGCCATTTGAGGAGGAGCCCAGGCTACGGGAGTGGTTCATGGGTGACACGGGTTACCCGCTTCGGACATGGCTGATGACACTTGTGCCTGTGACTGAGGGGAGACCCACTCATGAGGCCCATGTAACCACCCGTGAGTTAGTGGAGAGGTGCGTTGGTCTCCTTAAAATGAGATTTCAGTGCCTGGATCACTCTGGCAGAGCCTTACAATGCAACCCTCTGATCTCTTCCCGCATTGTGGTGGTTTGCTGCAACCTGCTCCTACTACCCAATAAAAGTGTCAAAAAGAAAGAACCTTAAAGTTTCAATCACAGAGGCTTAAAACATTTCAGACCTCTTAATATCGTGCAAATCAACTTTGAAAATATAGAAAAATAAAACTTCAGCATCAATAGTTTTTCATCTAAGGGTCTATAAGCCTGAGGTAACAGGACTGTTAATGGATCAGCAGAAATTTGTTAACAGTCTTTAAAATATAAATGTATGCCTCATTGTCTACATGGCAATTTGGCGTGTCATGGGGCCATTTTGAGTCATAGGGCCATATTTTATCATTCTGATTCCAAGTGCTGGATGGACTTGAAACCAGGAGTGTTTCAGATCTGACATTTGGACCCGTTCTGAGTGCCCCCGTATGCACTCTGTCTGCAATTCTGAATGGCGCGATCCAAGTCTGTGGGTGAGGCTAAATGCGTCTGAAACCCTACCTCCGATTGCACGTGCGCAGGAAAAAAAAATGATAGAATGCGGCTCCCCTGCCACATCATTCTCTGGCCAGATAATGCCTCCCATTTGCCCCCATAGACACTGCTCCACCCCCACAATATTACTGACCCCCTTATCCCCTCCCTGCCACCCGATCACGGGCCCTTCCCCTCCTTCCCTCCAACCGACCTCAGGCAGAATGGCAGTGGACCCTCCCTCCCCCCCCACAGATCTTAAGCAGAGAGCCGTTGGACCCACTGCCCTCCATCCCCCCGCCTCCCCCCCCCACCACACCCCCTGCAAATGCATTTAAATGGCCATCACACCCATTTCTGGTGCGGCCCCAATCATGGCCATTTGTGGGCCTCGGTAAAGGGGGAACCGGCGTGGAGGTGGCCACGGATCACGCTACTCATCTCATGCCCAACTTTACCAAGATTTTGCACCCAAAAATGGATGCAACTTGATGGTAAAATCAGGCTGTGTGTGTGTGTGTGTGTGTGTGTGTGTGTGTGTGTGTGTGTGTGTGTGTGAGTTTGTGTGTGTGATTTGGTCTGTGTGTGTGAGAGTGTGAGAGTCTCTGTGTGCCTGTTTCTCTGAGTGAGTTTGTGTGTGTGATTTGGATCTGTGTGTGTGAGTGAGTCTCTGTGTGCCTGTGTCTGTGAGTGAGTTTGTGTGTGTGATTTGGATCTCTATGTGTGAGTGAGTCTGTGTGTGTGATTTGGTCTGTGTGTGTGAGAGTGTGAGAGTCTCTGTGTGCCTGTGTCTCTGAGTGAGTTTGTGTGTGTGATTCGGATCTCTATGTGTGAGTGAGTCTGTGTGTGTGGTTTGGTCTGTGTGTGTGAGAGTGTGAGAGTCTCTGTGTGCCTGTGTCTCTGAGTGAGTTTGTGTGTGTGATTTGGAACTGTGTGTGTGAGTGAGTCTCTGTGTGCCTGTGTCTGTGAGTGAGTTTGTGCGTGTGATTTGGATCTCTATGTGTGAGTGAGTCTGTGTGTGTGATTTGGTCTGTGTGTGTGAGAGTGTGAGAGTCTCTGTGTGCCTGTGTCTCTGAGTGAGTTTGTGTGTGTGATTTGGATCTGTGTGTGTGTGAGTGAGTCTGTGTGACTCTGTGAGAGCGACAATCCTGAAACCAGGAATGGTTTCAAGCACTCTGAAAGGCAACATACTTCTGACCTCTTGCTTTTTCCTAAATTTCATCAAGGCCAGCACAGAGTGTGCACCACCAGAGGCGAATGCAAGGTCAGTCTTAGTTAAATCTTAATTGTTAATTTGTCCCCAGTCCCCATGTCTCGGGGCCTAGTCTGTCTCTAGCTCTGCACCTTAAACAAAAAGGCAAAAAGAAACATTTCTTAGCTTTGCAGCCTGAGACTTTTAATGGTCATTTTTATTAATTACTATTTTTTAATTATCAATTTATTATTCTAACACTAACTTTTTAAAAATTCTATTTAATGCTGTACCAAACATTATCTGCCTGAAATTTGCTCATTGGACCCCTTGAATGAGAAAAAAATTAAAATGTGACCCATCGCATGGGAAGGTTAGACAACCCTGCTTCAGACCCACCTCTCTTCAGTTCTCCCTGCTCAAAGAGGTCATCCATCACCCCACAACGGGACTAAGGCATGCATGGCATGCTTATCCTCCCAAACAAGCTCCAGGCAAACTCCTAGTCTTCCCCACTGACCCTGCCTCTCTTGAGCAGCCTCTGTGCAGTTTGGACTTCTGATTCCCAATCTCAGTCAGGAAGCTGAGGTTTCTGAGTTTTCCCCAAGGATAACGCAGGAACTACTCACTACAAAGCCCACAAAGACACCTACCTTGCCAGGTGAATGCAGAGAAAAGGCATTAATGCCCCCCACTGGTTTGCCACCTGATGATCACTCCAGGTTAAATGGATACAGCTTCAGTGTGAAACTGACCGCCCTCAGTGATGGCAGCATTTTTCCTTTGGTCCAATAATGGGCCTAATTGGCTCCTGCCTCTACTGCACTCACCCACTTCTGGCAAGAGTGCCCATAGTCAACCCATGGTGCTCTTTTCTACTTTTGCTGCCTGGTCCCACTCCTAACAATGAAAATGCAGCCCTGTATCTTTATGACCCAGAGCCGTCTAAACATGCTGCTTACTCTGGACTTACTGGAAAGGAGAAGATACTTCATGTTTCTAATTGACATATTGGATAATAGACATATTGGTCAGCATTTAGTATTCTTATGTGATTAAAATAATCATAAGACCTGTTTTTAGAGGGTCAGTGATGTACAGTAATGCAAAATGTCCCAGCTTTAAGGCCTGGTCTATAATGTACTAGTTGCTTTCGGTTGAGGGGCAGTTTAAATCAATGCATTTAGTTCCAGTGTGCCTGGAGTAAGGGTGTTAACAATGAACCACACTGAACCATTTGCTGGAAAATATGCATATGTAGATATTTGAAAGTGTGCACATTTGGGCATTGTTGGAACAGGGTCAGGGTGGGTGAGAAATTCTACCTTTTGAATAGTCTGTCATTGTTTTCTGTCCAGGCCCACAGGTGGAGGATGTCCACTCAGGTAAGATATTATCAACTACTGGAACAACTCGAGCTGTAACTTTGCAAGAGACACCATTACCTCGAAAAGAGGAACAGAGGTTATTGGGTTAGATGTAAGTGGTGCTTTATCCACAAACTCAGTTCCACTCCAAAGAGCACTTCAGGTACAAAGTCAGAATCTGGAGTATCAATAGTCCTGACACTCGAGACTCGCGGATTGGGCAGGCTATCATTACCTCAATCAGCGAGCTCATACTCCAAAAAGCCAACCTCATGGGTCTTCTTGAGGTCATTAAAAGGTGGAATTTGTTTTACCTTTATAGTTGGTTGCACCTATTATTAAAAGGTGACGCATGAGGCAGAATTTAAAGAAGGTGACGGATTGATGAGGGTAGGACAGTGGATGTTGTCTACATGGATTTCAGTAAGGCCTTTGACAAGATCCCTCATGGCAGACTGGTGCAGAAGTTGAAGTCACATGGGATCAGAGATGAGCTGGCAAGGTAGATACAAAATGGGTTCAGTCAAAGAAGACAGAGGTTTGAAGTGGAAGGGTGCATTTCTGAATGGAGTGCTATGACAAGTGGTGTTCCTCAGGAATCGGTGCTGGGACCTTTGCTGTTTGTAATATATAGAAATGATTTGGAGGAAAATGTAACTGGATTGATTAGTAATTTGCGCACGACACAAAGGTTGGTGGATTTGCAGATAGCGATGAGGACCATCAGAGGATAAAGCAGGATATAGATCAGTTGGAGACTTGGGCGAAGAGGTGGCAGATGGAGTTTAATCCGGACAAATGTGAGTAATGCATTTCGGAAGGTCTAATACAGATAGGAAATATACAGTAAATGGCAGAACCCTTAAGAGCATTGATGGGCAAAGGGATCTGGGTGTACAGGTACACAGGTCATTGAAAGTGGCAATGCAGGTGGAGAAGGTAGTCAATAAGGCATATGGCATGCTTGCCTTTATCGGCTGGGGTTTAAGTTTAAAAATTGGCAAATCATGTTGCAGCTTTATAGAATCTTCTTTAGGTTGCATTTGGAATATAGTATTCAATTTTGGTTGCCATACTACCAGAAGGATGCGGAGGCTTTGAAGAGGGTACAGAAAAGATTTACCAGGATGTTGCCTGATATGGAGGGAATTAGCAATGAAGAGAGATTGGAGAAACTTGATTTGTTCTCACTGGAACAACAGAGGTTGAGGGGCAACCTGATTGAAGTTTACAAGATTATGAGAGGCATGGACAGAGTGGATAGTCAGAAGCTTTTTCCCAAGGTGGAAAAGTCAATTACTAGGGGACACAAGTTTAAGGTGTGAGGGGCAAAATTTAAAGGAGATGTACGAGGTAGATTTTTTTTACACAGAGAGAGATGGCTGCCTGGAACTGGTTGCCGGGGGAGGTACTGGAAGTGGATACGGCAGTGACTTTTAAGGGACGGCTTGACAAGTACATGAATAGGATGGGAATAGAGGGATATGGTCCCTGGAAGGGTTGGGGGTTTTAGCTAAGTCAGGCAGCATGGTCGGTGCAGGCTTGGAGGGCCGAAGGATCTGTTCCTGTGCTGTAATTTTCTTTGTTCTTTGTCCTTTGTACTTTGTATCTCACCGCCAGCTGAAGGGCCAGCAAGAGTCCCGCATTATTTATGATTGGAAAAGCTCGCTGAACTAAGTGTCAATCAGGCATTTAACTGGATCAAGGTGGACCTTCTCCGGAATCAAGGAGCAAGGAGCAGAAATTCCATCCCCCAAGAAGCTCCTGGTCAATCAGAGACCAGAAGCTGTGCATTGCTTGGCCGAGTTGGTGGTTGCTGCCAGTGGTGCACCCGTCTGTGGCCCAGAGCGACACAGTCCACAGGTGAGTGATAGCAGAAGGTGGGGGATGTGGGGGCAATTGGAGGACTGAGGGGGGTGGTCTGCAAAAAGGGCAAAGGGGGGCTTTCAGTGCCAAACTCCTTCCTGATGCTGGGTCCCTTAATGAGTGCCTGACAATGAGGGATTTCCCCACTTCCTGGAAGCCTGCAAGCAATCCCAACAGGATTTGCTTTTCAGCATTCTCAGATGACAAGCATTCCCATCTGCCATTGGTTGAATACCAATGGCAATGGGTTGGGATCCTTAAGCGGACATTATTTGTCCACTTAAGGGCTTTGATTGGCGATGCAGCGAGAATGCAGTTCATGAGTCTACCCACCCGAGACAGAAACCGGGAGGTGGCAGGATCCTGACCTACCTGATTAAATGCACAATCGAACTCTCCTTGGGAGGATGCATTAAATTTTGCCCATCTATTGTGCAACAATCTGTACATGCTTAACACTACAATGAAGTTATTGTGAAACACCCCCTAGTTGCCACACGCTGGCACCTGTTCGGGTACACTGAGGGAGAATTTCACATGACCAATGCACGTAACCATCATGTCTTTCGGACAGTGGGAGGAAACTCATATAGGCATGGGGAGAACATGCAGACTCCACACAGACAGTGACCCAAGCCAGGAATCGAACCTGGGTCCATGAGGCAGCAGTGCTAATCACTATGTCACCATGCACACGTATACTGGACCAATGGCAGAGGTGGAAAGCTTACTGTGCAGAGTAAGAGTAAAGAATGTGGTTGATGGACTGAGGTATTGTTGACATGCAGTGGCTGATGAAATGGCATATGATGAATGATATTATAATGTGTAGGGGAGAGATATGAAGAGAGCAATTTTCACTTGAATGTCTGATTCTCTTTTGGTCTTGACATGTATTTGTCTCAGAGGATTGATGGCATATTGAAAGAGATGAGGCCTCTGTGACCTGTTTGTTCCTACCTCTAATGACAATAGTAGTGTTTTCATTTCAAAATGACATAAAGCCTCTTTCAGAACTTTGATTGGAAAACCTTTGGAAGTTTCAAAGTTCTACTGTTTTCTATTACTGTAGAGCAACCTCTGGACAGAAGATGCTCTGACATATGATCACAAAAGGTTACCAATGATCTTTCCACAATTGTTAATCGCTATTACCAGGTAAATGGAAAACATGCAGTTTGAGATGTGTTTTTACTGTATAGAAATAAATTAGCACCAAGAACGAAACGGTTAGTTAAATAGAAAATGTATTAGAGTCTAAAATTTTCCAAGTGTTTTATTGCACAAAAGTCTCACGCAATATGTAACTCCTGGGGAATAATCTTGGCTTTGCTTTCTATTAAACAACAGGATACTCATCATTCTTAAAGGGTTTTTCATTAGCGCTAATTTAACAGTGGACATTTTGCTTATCCTGAGCCAAAGAATTTACCTTTATCCAGGATTAACTCGTGAATGAAGAAACCTTGTTAACAGCTCAAATGCTGACACTCATTCATTCACAATGAAACTCACAGGAAGTTAGCCGGCTTGTACATAGAAGTCAGCTATCTTTGTTATTTTTATTGATTTTTTAAAAAATATTTGATGAAGGAACAGTGCATATTACCACTGGAAAATAATTGCCAAAAGTGTACTCTGATATTAGTTTTAATTTAAGGCCCCATTTTTACATTAGCAGCAGGCAAAAATGAACTCAGTACTCATATTTCAACTAAATAGTTCCCATTTGGGCTAAGGAATGCAATTCGTATCATTAATCATTCACATGATAGAAATTTGGCAGCTGTTCAGGACTCCAGGCAGTGCAACATACAATGAGGCGGGTTTTATAATACATGGATATTCTGACAGGGTTCAAACCAGTTTGCCTGAACATTTGGTATAGAAAGAAACATGTCCAAAATTTTCTGGACTGAAAAGACAAACGTTATTTTCTTGCAGTTTTTAATTCAGCATCAAACTGCCACTCTTTCCTCTAAAATCTGTACCCAGGAATCACATAACAATAGAAAGTGTGATGCATACACACATATGTACGTAAAGACATGTATACAAGCAAGTAGTTCTGAAATACATATAGTTTTTCAGAAAAGTTGTTGGATAGAGATGTTTGTTTCACTGGTAACTTCATATAAATCATGTAATGTGTTTTATAAACATTTCACAGTTCTGGAACAACACCCATATGTTATTTTTTTGCATTCTCAACGAATTATGGGTCACATATAATCTGGCTTTATCATTTAGCAATGCAGCTGACTGTGCCTCTCCACTTAGCATGAAAACAGTTCATGGAGTTCATAAGGTAGCTGAAACTAGCTGTAAGCATTTATATTAACCCTTACCCTGCAAGGATGGTGAAAACAAACAGTCAATGCTTTCAAGTACACTTCTTGAGCAGCATTTCTCGACTGCTCTTAATCTTTTTTGTTTCACATGGTCAGTGAAGACATTTTTCTATCAGACTGTTGGCTGAAAGTGTTGTGAACAGCTAATCATCACTTTTACTGTTAGATGTTGACAGCAGAATCAAACCCAAACTGGGAATGAGCAGATTGTTCTTCTGAGGAACTATTGCAGAGCTTGGTTTTGCTCCACTGGAGGTTTGAAGAGTAGGAGATGACTTTACTGAAACCTTTAAGAGGTATTGATAGGGTGGATGTGGAGAGGATGTTTCCTCTTGTTGGAGAATCCAGACTTAGGTTAAAAATAAGTGGTCAAAAATTTAAAGCGGAGATGAGGAGAATTTGTTTCTCTCAGAAGTGGAAGTGGAACCTTTGAACATTACTAAGACAGAGCTAGATAGATTCTTGATTAACACAGGGGTGAAAGGTTATCGGGGGCAGGCAGGAATATGGGGTTGAAGTTACAATCAGATCAGCCAAGATCTTAGTGAATGGCAGAACAGGCTCATGTGCACGTATTTAAAATTGCACTGTATGAATAATGGTGGTTTGAAAGTTCTTGTGTATTAGAACCATCTGCCCCATCCCCATAACACCATTTACTACGGCTAATCAATCTAACCTACACATCTTTGTACACTAAGGGATAATTTAGCACGGCCAGTCCACTTAACCTGTACATCTTTAGACAGTTGAAGGAAACCAGAGCAGCTTGAGGAAAGCCACACAGACACAGGGAGAACGTGCAAACTCCACTCAGGCAATCACCCAAGGCTGGAATCGAACCTGGGTCCCTGGCGCAATGAGGCACCAATGCTAACCACTATGCCACCATGCTGCCTGTATTATTTTGTACAATCTTTTCCAATGGCAATATGGGGAAGCATAGATGTTCGATGTACACCCATGGTGCGGAGAGGAAGATTTATGGGAAAATGCCTGAGACTACTCCTTCATAGTTCTTATTGGATAGAGTCATAGAAGTTTACAGCATGGAAACAGGCCCTTCAGCCCAACTTATTCATGCCGCCCTTTGTTTTAAACGCCTAAGCTAATTCCACTTGTCCACATTTGGCCCATATCCCTCCATACCCATCGTAGCCAGGTAACTATATAAATGCTTTTTAAAAGAAAAAAATTGTGCCTGACTACTACTGTCTCTGGCAGCTTGTTCTAGACACTCACCCTCTTTTTTAAAAATGTGCCCCTTTGGACGCTTCTGTATTTCTTCCCCCTCACCTTAATCCTATGCCCTCTAGTTTTAGACTCCCCTACCTTTGGGAAAAGATATTGACTATCTAGCTGATCTGTGCCCCTCATTATTTTATAGACCTCTATAAGATCACCCCTCAGCCTTCTACACTCCAGAGAAAAACATCCCAGTCTATCCAGCATCTCCTTATAACTCCATCCATCAAGTCCTGGTAGCATTCTAATAAATCTTTTCTGCACTCTTTCTAGTTTAATAATATCCTTTCTATAATAGTGTGACCAAAATTGCACACAGTGCTCTAAGTGTGGCCTTACCAATGTCTTGAATAACTTCAACAAGATGTCCCGACTCCTGTATTCAGTGTTCTGACCAATGAAACCAAACATGCTGAATGCCTTCTTCATCACGCTGTCCACCTGTGACTCCACTTTCAAGGAGCTATGCACATGTACCCCTGGATCTCTTTGTTCTGTAACTCTCCCCAATGCCGTACCATTAATTGAGTAAGTCCTGCCCTGGTTCAATCTACCAAAATGCATCACCTCGCATTTGTCTAAATTAAACTCCATCTGCTATTTGTCAGCCCACTGGCCCAATTGATCAAGATCCCGTTGCAATTGGAGATAACTTTCTTCACTGTCCACTATGCCACCAATTTTAGTGTCATCTGCAAACTTACGAAACATGCCTTTTATATTCTCATCCAAATCATTAATGTAAATGACAAATAACAGTAGACCCAGCACTGATCCCTGAGGCACACCACTGATTACAGGCCTCCAATTTAAAAAACAACTCTCTACAACCACCCTCTGTCTTCTGTCAAGAGTTGGAACCTGGAAGCAGGTTACTTAGACAAGCGCTTTCATATTGTTGGTGGAGATTACAAAAAAGGAAACAGGGAATAATTATATAATTAAACAAGAAACCAAGAAAAGGTTTATTTTAAACATCTGAAGCACATGTCAAAAACAAATCTTCCTTAGGTTCCAGCGACAAAAATAGTTCTGAAATCTTTCACTTTAACTTTTATCAGTTCTTCTGTATTCCTTTGTGTTATGAACTTTGCTTTGTAAATTGAAAAAGAGGGTGCCACTTCCACACAACACTTGGAACTTGATCATGTTTGGAACCCATTCCTATCCTCAGAATATAGGCTCAGATTTCTACTTTCTATCAAGAGTTAAGGGCTTATGGTTAGGCCAGAACTCTAACTGATAACAATATACCACCTCATTCCCCGTTCCCGACCCCCACTATACCACTCCACTTCTAATCTCGACCCACAAAAATACCTGGAGTTAAGAATCTACTGATGACCATGAAAGCATTGTCAATTGTCAGAAAAACAGCCTCTGGCTCACTAATGTCCTTTTGGGAAGGAAATCTACCGTCCTTATCTGGTCTGGCCTACATGTGACTCCAGAGTCACAGCAATGTGGTTGATTCTCAACTGTCCTCTAGCAAGCCATTCAGTTGTATCAGCATTTCAAAAAGGAAGCTCACCATCACTTTCTCAAGGGCAACTAGAGTTGGGCAATGACTGTTGGTCAGCCAGCGATGCCCACATTCCACAAATTATTAAAAAAGAGAGTGTTGAGGCAAATTGTAGTGCCCTACCACTGCCCTGGGTGAGATCAGGTTACTCAAGTTTGTTCGGCATTGAACAAATCAATCACCCATTGAATATGAAGGCCATTTGCTCATTTTTCTTTCCTTCATTCTTTCAAAATGGATTTGAAAAATGTAGCCTAACCAAGGTTGAGGTTAACATAACTTTTCTGCTTTTGAAATCTATGCAATTTTTGTGGCTTTTTTTAACCCGCATTTGTTTGTGAGTCTGTATTCCTCGATTCCATTGCACCCCTATCTCATTTACACATTTTGGTCAGTCTGTTTAATCCTTCAACCAAGGATATACCATCTCACTCTTATCTATATTGAAATTAATTGGAAATTTACAAGTTAGTTCATGCTTTTATGCCTGTATTTTGTTGTTGCTTTCCTCAGTTTTAATTATATACTCAAATTTGATGTCACCTGTAAATTTTGATATTATATGTCTGATTCCCAAGTCCAAATCATTTATGAAAATATTGAGCAGCTGTGTTCTCAGTACAAATCCCTTTGGAGTAGTATTTGCATCTTTCATCAGTCTGAGTAACAATCTTTAAGCCCTACTGTCTGTATTCTGTTTATGTGCTATCCATTCTGTTACTTGTCCCCTGATTCCACACTCTTTGACTTTAGTCATGGAACTATTATGCAGTACCTTATTGAAAGTCTTTTGAAAATCCAGGTATATTACATGAACTGTAGTCACCTCGTTATTCTTCCTGTTACTGCATCAAAGAATGCAATAACATTGGGCAAGCCTTGACTTCCCTATTGGGATCTATGAGAACCACTTTATTATGTTCTCAATTTCTCAATACCTTTCTATTACATCTTTGATTAAATTCCAATATCATGTGTGGGATGTGGGCTTTGCTAGCTAGACCAGCATTTATTGTCCATCCTTAATTGCTCTAGAGAAGGTGTGGTGCTTTTCTTTCTTCAACCCCTGCAGTTCCTGTGGTGTAGGTACCAGTATTGTTTGGAAGGGAGTTCCAGGATTTTGATCCAGTGAACGAAGGGACAGTGAAAAAATTCGAAGTCATTATAACATGTTGGGGAACTTTCAGGAAGTAGTGTCACCATGTGCCTGTTGCCCTTAATCTTCTAGGTGGTAGATGTTGTGGGTTTAGAAGGTGCTATCAAGGGAGCTTTGGTGAGTTGCTGCAGTGCACCTTGCAGATGGCACATACTACTACCACTATGGACTGGTGGTGGACAGAATGATTGTTTAAGGTGGTGGGGAGGGAGCTGATCTGTAAAGGAATAAGTGCCATGACATATGGGATAGCAGAAGGAATTAATTTTAAAAGGTACATTTCAGTAAGATCTACAGCAATCTGAATTTTCTAAGAGCATAGCTGATCAAGCATATACATGGCCACTCCCTTCACAACAATGTGATGTTGCTGATGAAGATTACACATACCTAGAAACCACTATCCTCAGGGTTCTGACAAAGACAATTCACATTAAAGTACAATGTTATTTTAGGTAGATAAAATCACAATTTGATTTTGGGACACAAGGCCCAAATCTTATTATATTACTGCAACCAATATGTTGACCAAGCAGTTTGACCAACATGACTGTTACCCAACTCAATTTTTCAAGGATAAATTCAGAAAATCATTTTGTAGAATTTGTATGGACAATTTAATTACAATCAGAGAATCTTTTCCCCTAATATGGGATAATGATTATGGGTGGCCTATTATTGAGCGAATGACCATCACCTTTTAATTACACAGCACCAAAAATTCATTATAAATATCTCCATGTAATTAGAATGATCAGATTCCATTCGGAGAGGGTGTGATAACGGTTACTTCTATGTGAGATTCACCCTAAACCCAACAAGTTTCACAGACTCGGGGTCAATTTAACTTTGATTTTGCTGGAACATAGTTTAAGTGACGGTGTGGAACTCCAAGCACAAATCTGGCAGAAACTGAAGGGCTCAGTCTACAAGGCAGTCGTCATTCTTTCCATGAAGATGTTGTTGCGCTAATGTGCCAGAACCAAAACATCAGACAGAAGGTGGATGGACTCCTCCAACCTCTGACAGTCTGGTGATGGCCTCTGACAACTCTGCCTGACACTCCCTTGCCTGTATCTACACCTTCAACATTTCTCAAAGGACTAATTGCAGGGGCTTAAGTATTTTTAAGTTTATTTATTAGTGTCACAAGTAGGCTTACATTAACACTGCAACAAAATTACTGTGAAAACCTCCTAGTTGCCACACTCTGGTGCCTGTTCGGGTACACTGAGGGAGAATTAAGCATGGCCAATGCACCTAACGAGCACATTGTTTGGACTGTAGAAGGAAACTGGAGCACCCAGAGGAAGCCCATGCAGACATGGAGAGAACATGCAGACTCCTCACAAACAGTGACACAAGCCAGGAATTGCACTCAGGACCGTGAGGCAGCAGTGCTAACCACAACCATGCTGCCCCTTATCATTGAACTCAGACTCAACTTTCTCAGCTCATTGTCTCTAGCTATGCTCCAAGTGTCCGAGATCTTGTTTGTCACTGCTCTATCTGCTGTGGATGGTGTCTGTGAGGTGATCACCAAGCCTATGTAGATATAGAACCTATTGAGGTTCTGATATCTGCACTGATAAAGGACACTGGTGAACACAGTGATGGGACTTCATCAGATGGTTGCTTAGCCTCCTTCTCTGAGTTGCTCTCCAGGTGCTGGGGCTGAGGTACTTGCTTTGTCCCTTCCCTTCTGCATCTTGACTTCTTGATGGCTGGAGTAGAGAAGAGATAATTAGTTATTGACTCGGCAGGCTCCAGCATTGCAGGTCACTCAGTGTCTGCATGCTGTCAGTGTATATTGGATGGATCCTCACTGGGTTGTTGGTGGAGGCCAATCTCACCTTGCACACAAGAACAATATCTATCCTGTCCAGTAAGCTCTGCCACCTGCACCTTTTAGAGGGAGAATGTCCCCAGCTGAAGGGTATCCTCTCTGAGCTTTGCTCTTTCCCATCAGTTGTGGGAGATCTTTTTCTCCATAAAGACAGATGGATTGACCGTGAGCTGCGTGAATGAAGGAGTCTTTTAGAAACACGAGTGCCCGTTCTGTGTACTGAGCCCTCCCTAGAAAGGGATTGTGATGCCATTTGCAGAGGACCTTATATGAGTTAGTGAGAATGTGGCTGGCAGGCATTCAATGCTAATGTCCCATCTGTTGGTCATGTATGGCATCCCTGTGGACTCTAACCCTTAGACTGCCTGATTGTCCTTATGAGGTGTGAGTTTGGAGTGCATAGAAGGTTCACCAACCCTGATGGATTGCATCAAATCAATCCTTTTCCTCCATTCCAGAACCATTCTTTTCTATTGGCCCTGACCTCCATGGCGACCTACTCCCAAGTCAGCGCGATCAAGTAGGAGGAATTCCTCCTCCCACTCCTCAGAGAAAGGGCCTCCTGTCTTCCCTGGATGGCCTGGAGGTGAATCCCCAGGAAGGCCTTGCTGAACTGTTGTGCTGAGGGTCTTGTCTCTGGTTGCCATGGTGAAACACAACCTTACACGAGACCTGGCCTGAGTGAATGTGTGTGTGGGTGCTGTTTAACTATAGTACCTGCACTGTCAACGCCATGAGATAACAGTGCAATGGATGAATCTCTGCACCAACCCCCCACTGTGAGATTGAGTAAGTTCCTTGATAATGCATAAATTAATGAGCTGAACAACAGAAAATTGGGTGGAAAAATCTGACCCACCATTCAGTGGGAATCACGCCAATTTTCCCACTGCATTTCATACCCATATTAAAAAATTCTGCCCAAGAGGCAGTTACTAGAGCAGGTCAATTCAGTTAGTGTATTTTTTAGGAGGGTCTGTGAATCTATAGTAGACAGAAATGGGCAGTATGGTATTAGAAGGAATATGGGGTTTACAACAGTGGAACTTTGGGGCTAGTCCACGAGCAAAGATGAGATCAGTTACAGGCAGCATGATGGCACAGTGGTTAACACTGCTGCCTCACAGTGCCAGGGTTCAATTCCAGCCTCAGGTGACTGTCTGCAGGGAGTTGGCACATTATCCCATGTCTGCATGGGTTTCCTCCGGATGCTGCGGTTTCATCCCATGTTCCAAAGAGATTTGGGTTAGGTTGATTGGTCATGCTAAATTGACCCTAGTGTTCGAGGGATTAGCAGGATAAATAAGTGTTGTTACAGGATTGTGGTTGGCGCAGACTCAATGGGCTGAATGGTCTCCTTCTGCACTGTAGGGATTCTATGATTCTGAGCAATAGTAGTTGTTGTTTAATATTTTTGTTATTATATAGGAGTTAGGAGAAGTGGTCAGAATTTGCATCCTGTTTCAGCAATGCAGAGTAAAGGATATCAAAGCCATCAATTTGTGCACAGCAAGTCCTTGAAAGCAGCTGTGAGATAAATGCTGAAACAATCTATTTTCATAATTTTGCATGGGGGGTAAATGATAACCAGGACACCTGGTAGAATAAGTCCATGAGATCTTTTATGTGCCTCCAAGGGGGTTTCACATCTGGCCAAAAAGGTGCCACTTCTGGCAGAGGGAGGAGAATAGTTCTCAAAGGAGGTACACTAAAGTTCAGAAAGCCTGGGTAAAACCCCCTGAAAGCATCTTAGCTTTTTCGAAGGTTAGGGGATACTTAAAAATCAAAAACTAAAGGGAAAAGAAAGAAAGGCAAGTGATACAGCAACATACACTGGGATTGATGGCTGCCGAACTGGGACCGGTGGTGTGTGAGGTGATCCTCTATTGTAATTTCCTGAGTAAAAGCTAAGCTACCTTCCGGGGCTCACCCAGGCTTTCTGAACTTTGTACTGTCCACCCAGTGTTGCAGCATTCCTGCAAGGAGTGGAGGGAGTCTTCAGCCTACAGCTGACCATTATTGTCGTAGAGAAACTTGCCTTGTGTCGCATGATAATTGCAGCAGCAGATGGCATAGGTTGACATCTGGCTTTCTGGTCACCCAAACCTTGTCAAAACAATGCCTCATTTTCGGTGCCAGATGGTTGTAGAAGTGCTTGCAGATCTTGCTGATAGTATCTTCGACCACTCAGGTTATTCTGGCTGTTTACCAACCTGGCATTCCTTCTTTCCTACATTTGTCAATGTGAGGTATGCCCAGCTCTGTCTGCAGCACAGATGTCGTTTTAGCCTTTAGATGATGGAGAATTACAAATGTAGGTTTTGTGGTTTCTTGACCAGCGTCCCCGGAATGTTCACTGCTGCACCAGAAGGAAAATTACCTCAGAGAGTTTTGCTGCAATTGACTGAATAGTGTCAGCAGAATGTTTCACAGTCGAATATTTTTGTGAATGCTTCACATTAGCTTAAAATAGTCATGGAATCATTGAATGATTGATGTGCAGGAGGGGGCCATTTAGCCTGTCATGTCTGTGTTTGTTCTCTGCAAGGGAAACTCAGTTAGTTCCCCTACCCTACCCTTGCCCTGTAACCCTGCAATTTTTCTTCCGACGTTTATCCAATTCCCTTTTGAAGACCTCAATAGTATTTCCCTCCATCAATCTTTCAGGCAGTGCATTCAGATCTTAACCACTCGCTGTGTAGAAACATTTTCCTTCATATATCTGTTGGTTCTTTAGCCGATCATGTTAAATTGATGTCCTCTCTTCTTCACCCTTCTGCCAGTGGGTTTATCTCTATGTATGCTGCCAGGACCCTTCCTAACTCCCCTCAAATTTCCTCTGAATTTATTTTCCCTAAGGAAGGCAACACGAGCATCTCCAATCTATTCACAAAACTAATGTCCCCCATTAATCTTTTGCATTGCCTCTTTACAGGCTTCACATCCTTCCTAAAGTGGGGTGCCCAGAATATCGGGGCAATCTTGAGCTCACTCCTGTCATTTGTGAGAATGCGGGTGGGGGCTCAATGCCGGCAGTGGCTGAAGACCTGGAAGTCGCAGATCTTGCTGGTGAAATCGCAATTTTGGATCTTCTTCAGGCTTGATTTACAATCATATAAATATATTTTAATATTATTAACTCGCTTCCTCACTAGATATTGGCCCCCCTGCTATATTTTCAAACCTCACTAATGTAACATCACATTGGCGTGGTTTACAACAGATTCACCCAGACATAAACCTGTCATGGCGATCACCCCCAGAGTCATAAAGGTGAGTGTAGCCCCCAGGGGAGAGGGATCTGGTGGGCAGTGGGTGTCAATGCCCCTGGCATTGCCTCTTGGCACAGATTGGCCAATTTGGCAGTGCAAACTTGTGCCAGGGGGCATTGCCAGAGGCAGGCCCCAATGAGCACCTCCGGGGTGGGGGTAATTCATTTGTATGTGGTTGTGGGCTGGAGCCATGTGGGAGCAGGAGATGCTGGCAATGGCCATTTGTGGGGGAGCGTTGGGGGAAGGGGGGGGCAGGGCTGATGACTGGGGAAAGGGGATGGGTGCTGGTTTCAACTGTGTTGGGGGGGGAAGGGGCTGATGATCAGGGGGAGCACTGTTGGGTGCTGGCTGTTACTGCGTCAAGGGGTATTCATGATCAATGATCGGAGGAAGAGCTGATGATCAGAGGGGAAGCGGGGAGGAGGCAGTGGGGGAAGGGGCCAATGGTCACATGGAGGGTGGGGAGGTTGTGTCAAAGTGAATACTAGATGTAACCAGGAGGGGGGTACGTGGGGTGGAACCTCTGAGACCTCACTGGTGGGCTGGGGGCCAAGTTTATTGCTGTTCTGATTGGTGCATACTTTAAAGATGATGCCCTGATCTCAATGCAGCCAGTCATGTTTAGGTCTTACTTCCATGCAAGATAGCGTGATACATGCCCCCTTGATTTTTTTTTTGGCAATGTGGCTACTCTCGAGTGAAAACTGAACTGTTTCTCTGGAGAGAAACATATTGGTTTTCTTGCTGGAAAAAACACTGCCGTTTTTTGTAAGATTTTGCCCAGTGTGTACACTATATCCCACTGTGTGTTGAGCCAGAGTTTAACGCAGAGTCACCATAATCTCCTTGTTTTTGTACCCTAAGCCACTATTTAAAAAGTCCAAAATTTTCCATGCCTTTGAAACCACTTTCCGAACTTGCCCAACCAGCTTCAACTATTTGCCCCATGTCCCGCACTCCCTTTAAGAATTGTACACTTCAGCTTATATTGTTTCTCTTCATCCTTCCTCCAAAAAAATGTACCGCTTCACACTTCTCTGAATTAAATTTCACCTGCCACACGTTCACCTCACAGTTCAAAATGCTTTGAAGTTGTGTTTTCTGCAAATTTAAAAGATGTGACCTGCACTCCCAAATCTAGGTCATTAATATTGATCAAGAAAACAGTGCTCCTTCTAGCAAACCATTGTATACCCTACTCCAGTCAGAAAAATAGCCATTGACCAATCATCTCTTTTTCTTGTCACTCAGTGCCCTTTATATCCAAGTTGCCACTTTCCTTTATCGGAATTGCCTTTAATAAATCCCTGCTGACTTTCCTTAATTGAACCACATCCAAATGACTGTTTATTTGTTTCTATAAACTTTCCAACAGCCCAGGATGAACTGACTGGCCAGTTGCTGGATTTATCCTTACAACCTACATTGCACCAATGTGTAAAGAATAGGTCAACAGATTGGCTCTGAGTTCAGGACAGTGTTTGTTATGTGGAAACTGATTGGGTGCAATACTTGCTAATTATATTGATACTTGTTAATTGCAGTGATACTGATACAGATACTGCAAGTGCGAGGTGATCCACTTTGGTAGGAATAATGGTAGGAAGGACTATTACTTACGTGGTGAAAAACTGCAGCAGGCGACGGTGCAGAGGGACCTCGGGGTCCTTGTGCATGAGTCGCAAAAACCCAGCCTGCAGGTGCAGCAGGTGGTCAGGAAGGCGAATGGGATGCTGGCCTTCATAGTGAGGGGGATTGAATATAAAAGTAGGGAGGTCTTGCTACAGCTGTATAGGGCATTGGTGAGGCCGCAGCTGGAGTACTGTGTGCAGTGTTGGTCGCCGCACTTACGCAAGGATATTTTGGCCTTGGAGGGAGTGCAGAGGAGGTTTACTAGGCTGATTCCGGAGTTGAGGGGGTTGAGCTATGAGGAGAGGCTGAATAAACTAGGCTTGTACTCGTTAGAGTTTAGAAGAATGAGGGGAGATCTCATTGAGACGTATAAGATGATGAATGGGATGGATAGGATAGAGGTGGAGAGACTCTTCCCGCTCAGAAAGGATAGTAGGACTAGGGGGCACAGCCTCAAGATAAAGGGGGTGCAGTTTAGAACGGAGTTGAGGAGGAACTTCTTCACTCAAAGGGTGGTGAATTTCTGGAATTCTCTGCCCGTTGAAGTGGTGGAGGCTGCCTCGCTAAATATTTTTAAGACGCGGGTTGATGGGTTTTTGATAAGCGAGGGGATTAAGGGTTATGGGGAGAGGGCGGGAATGTGGAACTGAGCCACGACAGATCAGCCATGATCTTATTGAATGGCTGGGCAGGCTCGAAGGGCTAGATGGCCTACTCCTGCTCCTATTTCTTATATTCTTATGTACATTTAATATGACAATTCACATTAAAATAATGTAGTCAATTGCACAAAACTGATTGAAGACTGGCAGGTAATTACAGCAGGACAGAAAGGAGTCCTTACGTTACTAAGCCAATATATGACAACTTGGAAGTATGCTAATCAGCCAACAGCTGATCAGGCACCTAACTAACTAATCCAAATCCAGAAAAAGATTATCTTTCAAAATCTGTATTCTGAATGTAAACCCTTGAAGGTCCACACAGAACACTCAAGAAGACAGATTATATGTACCAATAGGAAGAGTTCCCACGAATCCAACATGAAAATCTTGGTCAAAAATCACTCCTAAGTGACCTACAGTCACTTCAGAATGACCATGTGAATGCCAGCTATATCATTTAATTGGAACTATTTTGTGTAACATGGTCAATAAAGGTGTTGCATTTAGTGTGAGTTTGTATGATTCATAATTCTCAGTCTCTGAACAGAAGAAAGATGTAAAATACTTACAACTTGCCATTCTCCACCTCTTTATCTAAGGATAATTAGAAGATTATGACAAGAGCATTTGTAATGTTTCCCTTACTCCTCTCATCATCTTATGATGTGTCCCATCCAGTCCTCATGACTTATCAACCAGTCATGCTAATACATCATCTTTATCAAATTCTAATGCATCTGGTGTGTCAACAATCTCTTTGTTCAGTATGGCTTGGACAGCATCTGCCTTTTCGGTAAAGATAGGTACAAAGTTCTAAAAGAGTATCTCAGACATTCCCTCTGCCATCATGCGTAGGACAAGAGGCCACCATTGTTTAACTGCACCTCTTACTACCCATTTTCTAATTATATGCTTATAAAAGATTTCTGATTCCTCTTTATGTTGGCTGACAGTCTCTTTTCACACTCTCTCTTTGCCTCTCTGATTTCCCTTTTCCATTCCCCTCTGAATTTTCTATATTTATTTGTTTTCATTTGCTGCATCAGTCATATGCTCATTTTTTTCTAATTAATCTTACTCTGTATCTCTTTTATCACCAAGGGATCTTTAGTTTTGCCTGCCCTACTTTTCCCTTTTATGGATATGTACCGTGACTATACCAAAACTCTGCTCTCCTTAAAGGGAGCCTCCTGTGCTGTTTTGCTTGCTAATCTATGACGTTCATTCGCCAATCACATATTGTTATATCAGACTGCTGCTTGTCCCTTTCCATCGCTAACCTAACCCTTATGATATTATAATCACTATTTCTATAAAAGATTCCCCACTGACACTTGATCCATTTGACCCACCACATTCCCTGGAACCAGATGAGCAATGATTCCTTCCCCTTTGGGCTGGACACATGCTGACCATGAAAATTCACCCAAACATACTTCAGAAACTCCTCGCCCTCTCGGTACTTTACACTACTGCTGTTCATTTTATGTTGGAATAATTAAAGCAAATGTGTTCCTTAGATCTTTACCACCAATTAGTGGCCTAGACCCAGGAGTGTAATAAACATCTAGCCCATTCATGAAATGCAGCTGCTAAACTGCTCAATCATTGCCTCTGATTAATATTTGTTACCCTTGTTTCTAATAAAATCCTTATTTTCTCTTGTACTTTCAGGTTTGAGGAACACAGAATTGAATGTATCTGGTACACAACTGGTTTAGCCATTCATTACCAAATTTGTTTTGATCACATTAAGCATTATTCTATTCTACCAGAAATATTTATTATTCCAGAAACATCTTCACTCTTAACTGTGTCCCTAAACTCACTTCCTATGCACCTTCCCCTTTCTTGTTCAATAAGTACAAGGAGCTCATGGACTTCCTTGGCAATAGGATTAAGACCATCATTCAAGTGCCTCTGGGACATTTTTCTTTACCCGCCAAGGCAAGTTTTCATCATGGACACCTCTATACACTAAGCACCACACTTCCCATGCCCAAACCCCCTGCTCAGCCTGAGACCTATGTGTGCATCTTTCTCTAAGTTCTCGTCTAGTTCCTTTCATGCACCACTCCTAGTTCCACTTGTCTGTGAGACCCGCCTTCAGCTCCTTGAGCCTAATCTGCTGATTACCTAACTTCCTGGTCCCCCATGCTCTCTAATACAGCAAATGATTTCTCATCCTCTAGGATTGCCACCATTCCTTCCAAAGCTGTCATTCATTGTCCCTCTCCTAAAAGAAAACTCGTTGATTAAATTGACCATGCAAACTACAATCGCATGTCTGACCTCTATTTTTCCTCCAAAGTCTTTAACATTGCCTCCTATTTGCATGACCAACTTTCTCCCAAGTCTGTGCTTAAACTTTACAAGCAGGTTTCCACCTTGATTCAGCATTGAAACAAGCTGAATCAAAGTCACAAATGATATCTTACATACCAGTGACTATTGGCTCTATTTCTTTCATCCTTCTTGGCCTAATTACGTCATTTGATACCATTGACTCCAAGCTGAGATTTTGATGTTATATCCTCTCCAAAATAATGACAGCCTACTTCAATCTCATCCTTTCCTGTGACCAGCTCAACCTACCTCCTGCTGAAACCTTCACTTATGTTTTCATCAGAAAAGACACGATGGGCTGAATGGCCTAATTCTGTTCCTTTATCTTATAGTCTTGTCATCTCCAGATGTGACTGTTCCAATGCTCTTCCGGCTATCTTCTAAAAATTGAGCTCATAAAATCCGCTGTCCATATCTGAGTTTGCACCAATTCTTGCTCACCCATTACCCCTCTGCTCACTAACTCATACTGCGCCCCCCATCCATCATTGCTTCAAGTTTAATATTCTGAAGCTTGTGCAAGTTCCATCATACTCTTGTTCCTCCCTATCTGTGTCATCTCTTCCAGCCCTGTGAGAACTTGGTGTTACTCTTAAACTCTGGCTCTCTGCATATCCTCCACTTCCTTTGCCCAACCATTGGCAAGTGTGCCTTCAACTGTCAAAACCCTATACTCTGGAATTGCTTCCCAAACCTCTACATTTCTTCAGCTCTCTGAGTTTTTTTGACTGGTCTTAAAAACTGCCTCTTTGACCAGACTTTTCAATGTCTCTTTTTTTATTAACTTTAGTGTTTTCTTTTCTCTGATTACATTTCCCTGAGGAACTGTGAGACTTTTCTCGACATGAGAAGCAAGCTGTAATTGTTATTTTTTCAGATACAAATTTAACACTGGTTCAATCACTCAGGATCAGAGCGTCCGATCAGCGTGTTCATCCTTATCCAGACTACGTTCTGACAGCCACATGGAACATGCATTAGAACAGTTGCTATTTCCTTCATATGTGCTGCATATGTATGTTGCTTTGAGGGGGGTTGGGGTGGTGGTAATGGGGGAGAGGACAAAACGTGTGGTGTAGACTACTTCCCACCTCTGAGAAAAGGATAAACCGCTAAAGTAAAACAAGTTAACTCACATCTGGTTCACTGGGAATCATACTTGTATTTTTGTGTAAGAGTGAAAGCTGAGAATATTATTGACTATGGGAACTGTTGGTTCTGCAACATATTTGTCCAGCTTCAGTTAATCACCATTGTCTGTGAGATGAAAAGTCTTTAACCCAGTTTGGTACAGGTACTGTATCCTTAAACCTGCAGTACTCCGTCTGCTTCCTATTTGTTCCACATGTGTTTTTATTTGTTCTCACCAGGCAAAGATTCCACAGAAAAAATCAACCAGCACAAAAGGATTGCAGTATCAGTCATGCACAAAAATGGTGTGGTGCCAAGAACTACAATATTTAAAGAAACATCTTTTTTCACTTCTACAGCATAGCTCTGAAAAGCAAAGTTCTTAGACCAGATTGTAGCAGCTCTGCACACTGATACTAAATTATACTGTGGTGTTGGGACTTTGCAGAAAGATGGCTAATAATCAAAGGTAAAGTTCACTTATTAGTAGGCTTATAATGAAGTTACTATGAAAATCCCCAAGTCGCCACATACTGCCGTCTGTTCATGTACACTGAGGCAGAATTTAGCAGGACCAATGCACCTAACCTGCACGTCTTTTGGATTGTGGGAGGAAACCGGATCACCCAGAGGAAACCCATGCAGACATGGGATGAATGTGCAGACTCTGCCCAGACAGTGACCCAAGCCGGTAATTGAACCTGGGTCCCTGGCGCTGTGAGGCAGCAGTGCTCTGCCGCCTCCCCTTAGTATTGTCAAGCTGTTTTCTGGCATATTGTGCAGGATGAACGAATCCTTATCCAATTAAACATTAGGCATACCAAAACTATTGTCTTCTGCCTGCCACAATTGTTCTCTAATTATAGATTGCAACACATTGAATGACCACTGTTTCAGCAGCATCGGAATGTTCACAAATGTGGTGTCTATGGGACCCTGAGCTGACATATATCGTCTCGATCACTAACTTCACCTATTTCTATCCTTGAATACATCTTTGCTTTTGGCTCAGCCCACCTGAAATCCTCATCATTGTTAATGTCCAGACTTGACCATTCTGATGCTCAATTGAACCGCCTTACATTCTCCACCTTCCATAAATTGATCCAAAACTTTGCTACCCCATCCCAATGGGCATCAAGTCACATTTGCCCATTAACCCCTGTACTCCTGATCCAGCAAAACTGCAAAGTTAAAGTTCTCATTCTACTGCTGAAACCTCTTTATGGCTTCATTTTGCCTTATCTTATAATGTCCTCCAGCCCCACAACCCTTCAATTCTGGTTCCCTGTGCATGTCTAACTGGCTTCATCCCTTCATTTCTGGTAGTGCCTTTAGACCCTAAGCTCCCTCTCTCTTCTCCTTTAAAGGCGTCCCTTAACATTTAAAACCAAACTTTTGGTTAGGTATCTTCATTGCCCATTTCCTTTGGTTTGAATGTGACTCTCTTTGTTCAATGATAACTTTTGCAAAGCACCTTCAAGTGTTTTACTATTTATTAAAAGTATTGCGGTACTGTAAGTTTTTTTTGTTGCTAGTTGATATTGGAGTATATTGTTGGCACAAGGTGGCAGGTTGTAGATTTGTGCTTGTGTTGACTCTGCTGGAAAATATGTTTCCAATCTGAACCTGGTTACTGGGGATAAGTAAACCCTAAAGGAAGGGAAATGTGGAAGGAATGTCAACCCATTCTCATGATTGCTTCAAGAGCACAAATATCACACTCCAGGAATAACTCACATATTCCATCTCTCAAATAAGGTATGATAGAAGCTAACAGCATGGAAGGAAATCATTCATCAAAGACCCTCTCCAAGTTGAACTAAATTTTAATTCTATTACTATTTAGTTATGAACGCAATAGCTGAATTTCAGAAGTGAGATGGGCACGAATATCAGGACATCATTTGAACAAGTGTGGCCTCAAATATCTCAAGTAAATCTAAGTGGGATAAAACATACCTGTGGTTAGGGTCATATCTACCATATAGGATATAACTGTTGGAATACAATGATCTTCACATCAAAACTTAGCTACAGAAGTTCTCCAGGACAGTGTCCCTGACCCAGTT
This sequence comes from Carcharhinus amblyrhynchos, assembly GCF_965287045.1. Classification (NCBI taxonomy): domain Eukaryota; kingdom Metazoa; phylum Chordata; class Chondrichthyes; order Carcharhiniformes; family Carcharhinidae; genus Carcharhinus; species Carcharhinus amblyrhynchos. Next base: position 21,878,222 of record NC_137328.1, on the reverse strand, counting down.
ATGTTCACCTGCTTCATCAATGCTCTTTCATCCAACATAAGTTTAAAGTTTATTTATTAGTGTCACAAGTAGGCTTACATTAACGCTGCAATGAAGTTACTGTGAAAGTCCCCTAGTCACCACACTCCGGTGTCTGTTCAGGTACAGTGCAGGAGAGTTTAGCATGGCCAATGCATCTAACCAGCACATCTTTCAGATTGCGGAAGGAAATTGGAGCACCTGGAAGAAACCCATGCAGACACGGGGAGAATGTGCAGATTCCACACAGTGACCCAAGCCAGGAATTGAACCCAGGTTCCGGGAACTGTGAGGTAGCAGTGCTAACCATTGTGCCATTCTGCCGTCCAGTCAGAAGTTGAGCTGTTTACCAGCGATTGCACATTGTTCTGACCCATTTGCAAATCCACAGTAAACCATCCTTAGAGTAGGTGAGAGGGTGTGTATTCTGGTTGACTTTCTGAAGCTCACATGCACTAAAATGCAGTCAACATCCAGCTTTGGGTAAATATGTAACAAGTACATCAAAACATAAGGGGTAGGATCAAGAGAAAACCATACAGCTCATTGAACCTGGTCTCTTATTCAATCTGTTCAGGATGATTTTGAGGTTCAAATCCACTTTTCTTTCCACTCCCTTGATTCCCGAAGAGACCAAAAATCTGTCCAGCTCAGCCTCAGGTATATATTCAAAAATTCAACGTCCACAGCATTTTGGAGTAGAGAGTTCCAAAAATTTGCAGCCTTTGTAGTTAAGAAATTTCTCCCCACCTTAGTCGTAAATGATCGGCCCCTTATCCTGAATCTATGTCTCCTTATGTTTTCCTGACAGGAGAGACAACAGCCACGATTTTCCCGAAAGCACTGAATTGGTGGGACAACTGTTCTAAATCCCGACTGTTTTCTCAGTTCAGCTTCTCACCTGAATCTCCGCACTCTATGCATTGCAAGGGTCCCAGTTGTGAATATCATTAAAAACAAGGGGGGGTAGAGCCTATTCGCAGCAGAGTCTGACAGTTCTGGAACTCTGCATATGTGCAGTGGTCCTGATCTGTCAGTCTCCCCATTTGCTGGTTAGCCCGGGACCCCCTACAGTGCTGCCCTTCCTGCCCACCCCCCAGCCCGGTCGCGACTGCCACAATAATTCCCGGGCCAGTCCTGACCCTGCCCCCACCTCGGAGTGCCCCAATGTCCAGCCTACCAACCCCCAGCAGTGGCGATCCCCCCACCCCCCTCACACCAGCAGTTTCCCCCACCCTGCCGACTCCACCCCCCCCCCCCCCCCCCCCCCCCCCCCCCGCCGAGTGTCAGAACTCCGGCAGACCAGCCCCCCCTCCCCAGCCTGCCCCAATCGCTGCCCTCCCTCCATCCCAGACTGATCCTGTCTGCAGAGTGGCAGCGCATCCCCACCACCAGCCCCCCCCACCCACCCCTGCCGATCATCCCTAGGCCCCGTCCACAATAGACCATGTCTTCTTGGCACTGCCTGATGCCCAATGGGCTGGCATTGCCAGGGCGCCCATACCCAGAGGGCATCACCCTCCATCATCTGACCCCCCGATTGCCCCCCTTCATTCCAGTGGGGCCTCACACTAGTTCCCCGAATGTGGGGAGCCAGTGTAAACCCTGCTGGAATGAATTACCCCTGAGAGATTCAATCGGACCCCAAAAGTTCCCGACAATTAGATTTAAAACATATTTAAAATACATTTTTAAAAGATTAAAATTACTTACCTGCCTTCCCACTGGCTTCCAGCATGGTCTGACTGGCAACTGTTCCCAGACTCTGGGAGATATGCATGTATTCCCAGCGCATGCGCAAATCCTAGTACAAGGTCGACAATGCACATTTCCCATCGCGACTCGCCAGAAAAATTGTAGATCGGATGGGAGAATCGCAGCCAACATCTCAGTATCTGTCATGCTCCTTCATAATCTTGAGTTGTTCAATGAGATCACTGCTCATTCTTCTAAAGTTGAGTGAAGAGAGACCCAATTTACTCAGTCTCTCATAGGACAACCTCCTCAGCCTAATTTTACCAATTTAGTGAACTTTCAATGTGCTGTCTCCAATGCAAGTGTATCCATTGAACCATAGAATCCCTATACTGCAGAAAAAGGTCACCCGGCCCATCAAGCCTGCATCGGCTTACTAAAAGAAGCATTCCACCCAGGCCCTCCTTTTCACCTTACTCCCCATAAACCCATGCATTTTACCGTGGCTAACCCCCTAACCTACACATCACTGGACACATTAAACGGCAATTTAGCATGGTCAATCCACCTAATCAGCGCAAATAATTATAGGATCACAGTGTAGAAGGAGACCATTCAGCTCATAGAGTCTAAAATGACCCTTCAAAAGAGCACTCCGCCTTGGCCCACTCAGCCAACCTATCCCCATAACCCTGCTCATTGATCACAGCCAATCTACCTAGCCTGCACATCTTTGTGTCTGTGGGAGGAAACCAGAGCAGCTGGAGGGATATGCAAACTCCACACTGTTACTCAAGGCTGGAATTGAACCCAGGCCCATGACGATATGAGACAGCAGTGCTGCCCACTAAATATAGAGATCAAACCTGCACGCCATATTTAAGGTTTAGTCCCAGCAGAGCCCCGTCCAATTGTAACAAGACTTCTTTATTTTTGTACTCCAATCACCTTGCAATAAAGACCAACATGCAATTTGATTTCTTAATCGTTCACTGTACCATGCCAACATTTTGTGTTCCTTGTATGAGTACACCCAAGTTTCTCTGAACATAACATTTGTAAATTTTATGTCTTTTAAATGTTAAAAGTAAGTGGGTAGTGTCTTGAGTTGGATAGAAAGCTGGTTAGCAGACAGGAAGCAAAGAGTTGGAATGATTGAGTCTTTTTCTGGTTGGCAGGCAGTGAAAAGTTAGACACCGCAGAGATTTGTGTGAGGATCCCAACTGTTCACATCATATGTTAATGATTTGGATGAGGGAACTAAATGTATTATCTCCAAATCTGCAAACGATACAAAGTTGGGTGGGAAGATGAGCTGTGACGAGGATGCAGAGATGCTTCAGCATGATTTGGACAGGCTGAGTGAGTGGGCATATGTATGGCAGATGCAGTATAATGTGGATATATATGAGGTTATCCACTTCGGTAGCAAACATAAGAAGGCAAATTAATATTTGAATTAGGAGGTGGAGACTCAGCGAGACCTTGGTGTCTTCATGCATCAGTTGCTGAAAGTAAGTGTGCAGTAAAGAAGGCAAATGGTATGTTGGACTTCATAGACAGAGGATTTGAATATAGGGATTGGGATGTTTCACTGTAATTGTATAGGGTATTAACCGCACCTATAGTATTGTGTAAGAACATAAGAAATAGGAGCAGGAGTAGGCCATCTAGCCCCACGAGCCTGCCCCACCATTCAATAAGATCATGGCTGATCTGTCGTGGCTCGGTTTCACATTCCCGCCCTCTCCCCATAACCCTTAATCCCCTTGCCTATCAAAAACCTATCAACCCGTGTCTTAAAAATATTGAGCGAGGCAGCCTCCACCACTTCAACAGGCAGAGAATTCCAGAGATTCACCACCCTTTGAGTGAAGAAGTTCCTCCTCAACTCCGTTCTAAACCGCACCCCCTTTATCTTGAGGCTGTGTCCTCTAGTCCTACTGTCCTTTCTGCGCGGGAAGAGCCTCTCCACCTCTATCCTATCCATCCCATTAAACATCTTATACGTCTCAATGAGATCTCCCCTCATTCTTCTAAACTCTAACGAGTACAAGCCTAGTTTATTCAACCTCTCCTCATAGCTCAACCCCCTCAACTCCGGAATCAGCCTAGTGAACCTCCTCTGCACTCCCTCCAAGGCCAAAATATCCTTGCGTAAGTGCGGCGACCAAAACTGCACACAGTACTCCAGCTGTGGCCTCACCAGTGCCCTATACAGCTGCAGCAAGACCTCCCTACTTTTATATTCAATCCCCCTCGCTATGAAGGCCAGCATCCCATTCGCCTTCCTGACCACCTGCTGCACCTGCAGGCTAGGTTTTTGCGACTCATGCACAAGGACCCCGAGGTCCCTCTGCACCGTCGCATGCTGCAGTTTTTCGCCACGTAAGTAATAGTCCTTCCTACCATTATTCCTACCAAAGTGGACAACCTCACATTTGCCAACATTAAATTCCATTTGCCATTTCCTGGCCCATTCGCCCAGCCTATCTAGATCCTTCTGCAGACTCTCCACACCCTCCGCACAGTTTGCCGTTCCACCAATCTTGGTGTCATCAGCAAATTTCGACACCATACACTCGGTTCCCTCCTCCAGATCATCTATATAAATGGTGAATAGCTGAGGCCCCAGCACCGACCCCTGGGGCACTCCACTAGTCACCAACCTCCAATCCAAATAGTACCCATTGACCCCCACTCTCTGCCTCCTATTTGACAGCCAATCCTCTATCCACGCTAACACCCTACCCCCAACTCCATGCCCCCTGACCTTCTGTAATAACCTCTTGTGAGGCACCTTGTCAAACGCCTTCTGAAAATCAAGAAACACCACATCCACCAGCTCTCCTCTATCCACCGCCCTAGACACATCCTCATAGAACTCCAATAAATTCGTCAGACACGACTTCCCCTTAACGAAACCGTGCTGCGTCTGCTCTACCAAACAATTCTCCTCAAGATGCCTCGCTATTTTCTCCTTGATCACAGATTCTAACATTTTTCCTACAACAGACGTTTAACTAACCGGCTTATAATTCCCCGCCTTTTGCCTGCCACCCTTCTTAAACAACGGCGTAACATTAGCCGTTTTCCAATCTTCCGGCACTTCCCTGGAATCCAGCGAGGTTTGGAAAATAATCACCAAGGCATCCACTATCACCTCCGCCATTTCCTTCAGAACCCTTGGATGCATTCCATCAGGTCCTGGGGACTTGTCCACAATCAGTCCCTCCAGTCTGTCGAGCACCGCCTCTCTAGTAACAATAATGTCATTCAGGCCCTCCACTCCCACCATCTTTCCATCGCTAACACCCGGCAAATTATTCACGTGCTCCTCCGTGAAGACCGAAACAAAAAAGTTATTCAGGGCCTCAGCCATTTCCGCATCCCCTACCACTAAGTCCCCCCTCTCATCCTCTAAGGGTCCAACGGCTACAGTTGTGTGTAGTTTTGGTGTCCTTCTCTGAGGAAGAACGTTCTTTCTCTCGAGAAAGTGCAGGAAAGGTTTACCAGGCTGTTTCCTGGGATGGCAGATCTGTCATATGAGGAGTACCTAAATAGGTTATGATTATATTCATTGGAGTTTAGAAGAGTGAAGGTGGTTCTCATAGCAACTTTAAAATTCTAACAGGATTAGACAGGGTAGATTCATATTCAAGTTAGCGATGGTGGGGGAGTCCAGAACTAGGGGTCATAGTTTGAGGATAAGAATAAACCTTTTAGGACTGAGGTGAGGAGAAATTTATTCACCCAGAGAGTGGTGAACCTGTGGAATTCATTAGCACAGAATGTAGTTTAATCAAACATTGTGTGATGTCAAGAAGAAATTAGATACAGCTTTTAGGCTAAAGAGATTGGGATATTAAATTTGATAATCAGCCATGATCATAATGAATGGCAGAGCAAACTGGAAGGGCTGAATAGCCTACTCCTGCTTCTATTTTCTATGTATGTTTCTATGTTTGAAAGAAGACACTAACATGGTTGTTTTACCTGGAAGGAGTATTGAATGGTGTGGAGAGAGTGGGGAAAAGGCAGGGGTTTGCATGGAAAGGTACTTTGGAAAGGCATAGGCATTGGGGTGCTTGTGGAGTACTGCAGGATTTTGCTGACAAAACTGTCCCTTTGGAATACCGAAATGGGAGGGAGGGAGAAGATGTGTTTGGTGGATGGCATCATGCTAGAGATGATGGAAATGGAAGGAAGTGATCCTTTGAGCGGGAAGGTGAGTAGGATCAAATGTGGGCACAAGGGAAGCCCTATTGTGCTTCTGGGAGAGAGAAACATAGGAATTTAAGAGCAAGAATAGGCCATTCAGCCCATTGAGACTGCTTTGCCATTCAATATGACCATGACTGATCAACCATTTCAATGCATTTTTCCCACACTATTCCCATGTCCTTCTTTGTCACTGATATTTGTACATCAGTTAATCTCCACTTTAAACATACTTGTTGGGCAGGATTTTCCACTCCCCCGCAGCGTATTTCACAGCAAAAGAGGTGGCCCATCATTGGTCAGCAGCAGGATCTTCTGGTCCCATGATTTTGAATGGGGTTTCCCATTGTGTATACCCCTCCTCACTGCTGGAAAACCCATGGCAGGGGTTTGTCATCCTACTGCCAGGGATGGCCAGGAAATTTTGCCCCATGACAGAGTTTCCACAGCCCTACAGGGTAGAGAATCCAAAGATTCACAATTCTCTGAGTAAAATAGATTCTCCTCACCTCGGTCCTAAGTAGCTTCCCCCTTATTTTGAAATTGTATCTCCTGATTCTAGACTTCTCAAGCAAGGGAAACATCTTACTTGCATCCACCCTGTCTATTCCTTTATGTATATTATAGGTCTCAATGAGATTACCTCTCATTCTTCTAAACTCTAGTGAATAAAGGTGCAGTTTCCCCAGTCTCTCTTCATCAGACAATCTCGCCATGCTGAGAACAAGTATGATGAACCTTTGTTGCACTCCTGCTATGGCAATAATCGCCTTCCTCACGTAAGGGGAAGCAAAACTGCACACAGTACTCGAAGTGCAATTTAACTAAGGTTCTTTCTAATTGAAGCAAGACTTTGCTACTCTGGAGAGGGGCATGAAAGGGGAAAAGAGAGAAATTACAGGAACATGCTCAAGCTGGCAGGGTGTGAGGCAAAGGGTAAGGAGATGTCCATGGTGAAAGCTTATCTTGGCAAACCACAGGAAAGAGGTGAGAGCAGCAGTGGAGGAAATGGGCCAGACTTGATAGCTGGCCCTGTCAACCACTGTGGAGGATCGATTGAGGTGAAAGGAAGACATACCAGAATTACTGTTGTGAAAACTTGCGTAATCAGAACAGATGTAATACAGATGGAGAAATGGAATGGAGTTCTTGTAGGATGCAGGATGTGAGGAAGTGTAGTTCAGGTAACTGTGGGAATTAGTTGGCTTGTAATGAATGTTTGTGGATAGCCTATCCCAAAAAATAGAGACAAAGAACAATACAGAACAGGAAAAGGCCCTTTGGCCCACCAAGCCTGTGCTGATACGCAGTTTCTATCCCTCTGTTCTCTTCCTATACGTGTGTCTCTAAAGACACACCTTGAAAGTTGCTAATGTGCCTGCTTCCACCACCTTTACTGACATTGCGTCCCAAGCCCCCATCACCCTCTGTGTGGACGGAGAGGTCAAGAAAGTGAAGGAAAAATTCAGGGATGAATCATTTGAAGGTGAAAGAGGGTTAGAAATTGGAAGCAAAGTTGATTATGTTTTTGTTCAGAATGAGAGCACTACAGGGTGAGCAGCATGGTGGCACAGTGGTTTAGCACTGCTGCCTCACAGTGCCAGGGACCCTGGTTCAATTCCTGGCTTGGGTTACTATCTGTGTGGAGTTAGCACATTCTCCCTGTGTTTGCACGGGCTTCCTGCGTGCTCTGGTTTCCTCCCATAATCTGGAAAACATGCTGGTTAGGTGCATTGACCCGAACAAGTGCTGGAGTATGATGACTACCGGAGTTTCACAGTAACTTCATTGCAGTGATAATGTAAGCCTTACTTGCGACTAATAAATAAACTTTAACTTTAAAAAGGTACAAGTCAAGAGTTGTGTTGCATACTCTTCACTTAGCTGGATGAGCACAAATGCAGCAACACATGTGAAGTTCAAAACCATGCAAGACAAAGTAATGGCCCTCTATCCATGAAGCTAAATATTAATTCTGCTCCTCACTGGTTATGTTGGAATTCCCTCCCAAATCTAGATGGATGAGGGCAACAGAGCTACCACCCTCTCAACTTATATGTATCGTGACACAGGTGGCACGGTGGCACAGTGGTTAGTACTGCTACTTCACAGCACCAGGAACCTGGGTTCAATCCCAGTCTCGGGTCACTGTCTGTGTGGAGTTTGCACAATCTCCCAGGTCTGCATGGGTTTCCTCCGGGTGCTCCGGTTTCCTCCCACATTCCAAAAATGTGTGGGTGAGGTTGATTGGCCATACTAATTTGACTCTCGTGTCAGGGGGATTAGTGGGATTACGGGGATAGGGCTGTGGTGGGATTGTGGTCAGTGCAGACTCGATGGGCCAAGTGGCCTCCTTCTGCACTGTAGAGATTCTATGATTCATTCTATGATCTTATTTTGGCAATATATTACAATTCCTTCATTTTGACTGACTCAGTCATTACTATGCCCTGTTAGTTAGTTGCCAATTCCACACAACCTTGTGCCCAAACCTTTTGAGGTTTTGTTGGAGAACAGTGAATTTGTAAGTCATTGGCACCAGCTAGAGGAACTCCTTTGACCATGATTTATCACAGATTTCAGCTAACAACAAAATGATTTGTGATTTTTTTAAACACTCTGTTGCATGAAAAGCAAACTACTGTGATTCCACTTCCTTGGTGTGATGACTCTGCTCGTCTGAAGAGTTTTACCTAAGTCGCATAAGATTACAATTATATATCTCTCTTTGCTGTTCCTTTAACATAGTAGCTTCTTAGTGGATAAGATAGACTTTAGCTGAATTTTATTTTATGGCTTTGTCCACAGAACCAAAGCAATCATTGTCACATTATTTGTCAATAAGGGGAGGTGATGGCCTAGTGGTATTATTGCTAGTCTATCAACCCAGAAACTCAACTAATGTTCTAGGGACATGGGTTTAAATCCCACCATAGCAGATAGTGGAATTTGAATTCAATAAAAAAATTTGGAATTAAGAATCTAATGAAACCATTTTCAATTGTTGTAAGAACTCATCAGGTTCACTAATGTCCTTTAGGAAAGGAAATCTGTCGTCTTTACCTGATCTGACCTACATGTGACTCCGGAGTAACAACAATGTGGTTGACTGTCAACTGCCTTTGGGCAGTTAGAGATTCTCACAACACCAGGTTAAAGTCCAACAGGTTTATTTGGTAGCACAAACCACTAGCTTTCGGAGTGCTGCCCCTTCATCAGGTGAGTGGGACTTCTACTCACAAATAGGGCACATAAAGACACAAACTCAATTTACAAAATAATGGTTGGAAAGCGAGTTTACAGGTAACCAAACCTTAAAGATACAGACAACGTGAGTGCAGAGAGGGTTAAGCACAGGTTAAAGAGATGTGCATTGTCTCCAGCCAGGACAGTTAGTGAGGTTTTGCAAGCCCAGGCAAGTTGTGGAGGTTACAGATAGTGTGACATGAACCCAAGATCCCAGTTGAGACTGTCTTCATGTGTGTCAATCTGTAACCCCCTACGACTTGCCTGGGCTTGCAAAATCTCACTACCTGTCCTGGTTAGAGACAATACACATCTCTTTAACCTGTGCTTAACACTCTTTCCATTCACATTGTCTGTACCTTTAAGACTTGATTCCTGTAAAGACTCACATTCCAACCATTATTTTGTAAATTGAGTTTGTGTCTTTACGTGCCCTGTTCGTCTATAGAACTCCCACTCACCTGATGAAGGGGCAGCGCTCCAAAAGCTAGTGGCTTATGCTACCAAATAAACCTGCTGGACTTTAACCTAGCGTTGTGGGACTTCTTATTGTGTTTATCCCAGTCTAATGCTGGCATCTCCACATCACAGTTAGGGATTGGCAATAAATGCTGGCCAGCCAGTGAAGCCCATGACCCATGAATGAATAAAAAAAATCTACATCATCGGCAATTACAAAAGGAATTGTAGTTTGGAATATCCTTCATATTCCTGAGCCGCTTGTTTCAACCATTTGTAAGGCGGACACAATTAACCGTTCCAACTTGCCAGTTCCACTTTGTTATTAGCCCAATTCTAATCCAGGAAAGTTAAGAAACTCTAGCATGTTATTGTCTTAGTTTTGTGATTTCCCTTTGAAAATCACATGCATTTATTTTATCTTTCCAGATTCCAAACTATATTTTTTTAATGGACTTTTGAAATCTTTTGGTTAGTTTTAAAGTAAGACCATTTAGTACAAATATGCACACTGTAAGTGAATTCCAAGAAACTGCATTCCCAACAGGCTGAGAGAATTTGTAAACCAATGTCTGACTTTTAAAAAACATCATTAGGGAGTTCAGCTCATGATTACAGAGAGACTTGCCAGTTCGCAGGGTTAATCCCTAATGCTTTACTCTTCCAGAACAAACATTTCTTAATATATTGTATATTTAAAAAGGATTACAAATGGTGTAAAATATTACAGAATTATGTTGCTGCATTATAACATTACACTATGGTATTCCATGCTGTTATACTATACAGTTTCAGGCATTCTTCTCCTCAACTTTCTGTAGTAGTGCAGTGAAACTCACCATCCATCTTATTTTAACATGCTATCTCCAAATTCTGCTAGTATATATCTTCATATCGTGGTGCCTTCAAAACAATTATGGTTTACAAAAGAGGAAGCGAAACAACAGGCTGTCAATCAGGCTTAGACTCTGTCAACAGTGCTGTCAAGTTCAATGGGGTACTTGAGATTCATTCAGCCTTGGAGGGAAATGAAAATAAACACAGACGGCTGGAGGATGATTGAAATCCATTGTGCTGCCAAGGGATTCTTTTTCAAAGCTGTACCATTAATACATTAGAAATCAAAGGGTTATATTGGAATGGAGAAGGTTTCAGAGAACTCAGCAACTTCAAATCAAAGCTGTGTGCATACATTGGGACAGAGTGCACAGCTGGGCAGACTGGAACTTCCACTACCTCTGCCCCACACCCCCACTCTCTCCCCCACTCCCCCCTCCCAGAGAAATTTACATCTCCTCCCTGTCAGAGGACTTCAAAGTGTTCTGCTCACACCCACAGCTTCTCACAGGAAGTAAAGTCAACTTCTGCTGTAAAATGGAATGCTGCAGTAATTTAAAACCCTGTCAGGTGACCAGGGGGGCATGGAGGTTAAAGTGACATGGCCACTTCAGAATTTTCACAACTAAATGCAGGAATGAAGATGTTGATCACAGGGCTGCCTGAAATCACCATTCCAGGCGTGGTATTCAGGTCGGACAGGGCTAGAAGGGGGCAGTCTAGCCATTACACTCCCATCCCGGTGGAGAGTGGCAAGGTAAATCTCTTAATCCCAGCCTGAGCCCACCCAGCCCACAGGACTCTTGAGGGACCCTTCCTTTGCAGCTTGGCAACTGCAGAGGGGCAAATGGCCAGAAAGATTGAGGGAGCTGGGGCTTTTCTCTTTGGAGCGGAGGAGGATGAGAAGCGACTTAATAGAGGTTTGCAAGGTGATGAGAGGGATTGATAAAGTGGATGTACAGAGACTATTTCCTTGGATGGATGTAGCTGTTATTAGGGGGCATAATTATAAGGTTCATGGTGGGAGATATAGGAGGGATGTCCGAGGTAAAGTGGTTGGGGTGTGGAATAGACTGTCTGCTGTGATAGTGGAGTTGGACACTTTAGGAACTTTCAAGCGGTTATTGCATAGGCACGTGGATCACGCCAGAATTATAGGGAGGGGATTGCTTGAGCTTGGGATTGGGCATAGCTCGGCACAACATTGAGGGCTGAAGGGCCTGTACCGTGCTGTAATGTTCTATGTTCTAGACCTAGTCCCCTGCATCCCTTAGGGCCCAAGGCACAAGGCCAGGGTGTCACTGCCAGAGTTCCAGAGGGTAGTGTACTGTTTGGCACTGCCAAGGCGCATGGCGTAAGTGGGGATCTGAGGGGGGGAGGGGCTGAGTAATGGACCTAAGGGAGAAGGAGTCTTAGTGGGGAGCTGAGTCAGATAATTGTGATGCCTGTGTGGTGTGGGGTGGAGGATGACTCTCACTGCTGAGAGGTTGGTGATGCTTCCTGGAGCCTCGAGCTCCAACAACCCAGGTCCTTGCTTGTGAGGACCTGTACAAAATCCCACCCACTGCAGGTCTTACTGGGGAAGTGAGTGAATAGTGGGAGCTATGTGAATGGGCTTCGAGCCCACTAATTATATTTAAAGTAGTTATTTTGAATATTTCTCATCCGCTATGGGCAGGAATCCAATAGTGGCTGGCAAGGCGTGTGGGGCACATTGAGTAAGGGCGGGAACCAGATTATGTCCAGGAGTGGTGGGTGGGATACCAATGGAGTTTTGTGTTGGCGTAGAACACACTAAACCGCTCACACACAGTTCATCAGTCCCACTCTGCTCTAACGTTTTTCTATGCAGACGCAATGTGGCCAGTAAATCTTGGCCAAAGAAAACGGAGATTTGACTTTCAAAGAACCATAGAACCGTAGAACACCCCAATACAGAAACAGGCCTTTTGGCCCTTCTTGGCTGCGCTGAACCATTTTTCTGCCTAGTTCCACTGACCTGCACCTGGACTATATCCCTCCACACCCTCTCATCCGTGTACCTGTCCAAGTTTTTCTTAAATGTTAAAAGTGAGCCTGCATTCACCACTTCATCTGGGAGCTCATTCCACACTCCCAGCACTCTCTGTGTGAAGAACCACCCCCCACAAATATGCCCTTTAAACTTTTCTCCCTTCACCCTTAACCCATGTACTAGTTTTTTGTCCCCCAGCCTCAGTGGCATTTCATAGTAACTTCATTGCAGTGTTAGTGTAATCCTACTTGTGACACAAATAAATAAACTTTATATGGAAGCAGGACTATGATGCCATCCTGGTGAATCATAGGAACCCTACAGTGCAGAAAGAGGCCCTTCGGCCCATCAAGTCTGCACCAAACACAGGCCCTCCCCCCATATCCCTACATATTATACCCACCAATCCCTCCAACCTACACATCCCTGGACACTAAGGGGCAATTTTAGCATGGCCAATCAACCTAACCCGCACATCTTTGGACTGTAGGAGGAAACCGGAGCACCCGGAGGAAACCCACGCAGACACGAGGAGAATGTGCAAACTCCACACAGACAGTGACCCGAGCCAAGAATTGAACTCAGGTTCCTGGAGCTGTGAAGCAGCAGTGCTAAGCACTGTGCTACCATGGTGGAGTGGGTAGGACAGGAGTTGATAGTGGCAAACGGAGGGGCAATGAGGTGGAGGAAGAGGATGAACGATGGGAAGGCCGAGGAGAGGGAAGCTGGATCTGAAAAAGCCACTTGGAAGGCTCACAAATAAGGGGGTCAAATCGATACCACACTGTTTACTAGAAGGGAGTTGATGAAGATTCCAAGTGCAGTAGGTAGAGGTCCAAGTGGGGCATGGATGCCTCGCAGATGATCAACTCAAAGTGAAGATCGTTGAATTGATGAACAGAGTTCTTTGTGAGGCTGCAGGCCTTTTCCCTCTGGATTGCTGACATCCGGCATGGTCCAGGCAGCTGGGCTAGAGAGAGTGATATGAGTGTGCTGGACTGGTGGTTAAATATGGCGTTCGGACCTTCAGACCCGCCAGCTGAAGGCGGGCAGACAAGTCAGCTGCCAACCTGCCAGGGAAGTCAAAGGGAACCCACATGCATAATTAATGAGGCTGCAAGTGCAGAATCTGGTACAGGACCATGCGATTTTGATCAATGGGACAGATGCTGGAATCACCCATTAAAACACATAGGGCCGTATTTTACCTTTTTCATTCAAAGTGCTGGATGGATTTGAAACTGAGAGAGTTTCAGATCCATTTTTTTGGGTATGTTTTTAGCCACCTCCCCCCCCCCACCAACCCCCCACCAAAAAACATTCTGCCTGCAAAATTTTGAGCCAGTCCGATTCTTGCTGCAGGAGCCTGTGGCCAGGGTTTAACACGCCCAAAAAACTGCAGCTCCAACTGGAGCCTCCAACTACACATGTGCAAAAACAAATGAGCTGCTCCCCTTCCAGATCCCTCTCGGGCTAGCTAATGCTTCCCCAAGGACATTGCCCCCCCCCCAACATTACTGACCCCCTTATTCCTCCCACTCCCAGCAACACAGCTCCACCCCCCCACCAACACAGCAATGCCCCCCCCATCCACCCCCAGTAACACACACCCAGAACTCATGCACTAGTGAGAACAAACACTGCTGCTTGAAAAGTCATGAGGTTGCATTGTTGCCATTTCAAAGGCTTCCAGCACATTCCCCACCTGGAAGAGTGCTGCGTGCACCAGGACCCAGCAGCATCCACAAGATCTGAGGACAGTGCTGCAAATCGGACATCAAACAATGATGGGACAGATGCCACTGGAGCCACCCACTGCCACGCAGGGCCGTATTTTACCATTTTCATTCTAAGTGCTGGGTGGATTTGAAACTGGGAGAGTTTCAGATCTGTTTTTTTGGGTATGTCTTTCACCACCCCCCTCCCACCAAAAAACACTCTGCCTGCAAAATTTTGAGCGAATCCGATTCTCGCTGCAGGAGCCTGTAGCCGGTTTTTAACGCGCCCAAAAAACTGCAGGTCCGATCGGTCCTGTGCCAGATTCTGCACTTGCAACCTCGTTAATTATGCACGTGGGTTCCCTTTGACTTTCCAGCTGGGTAACAGCACCCCCCCCCCCGCCCCACGCTTCCCCTCCCCCACATACTTGCAGAGTCCTCCTGACCTGACAAACAAAATGGCCACCAAAAAAGGACCCCTGCTGTGAGCAGCAGGGTGTTGTCCGACAACAGCCACTTCCTTCTTCACTAACTCTTACTGATGGAGCTCCGGAATTAGACTTTTATAAAGCGTGTCTTTTCCAGTCCAATTCTGGATTGCACGAATGTGGTGGTAAAGGTAGATGTGCTAATAAAGTGGGACATGCAGCTTGTTAAGTGGATTAAAATACGCGCAGATTTATTTAAATTGGCGTTGCACCAGTTTAGGGCAGGTTCCCGATCATGGCAGTCTTTTGGCCTTCCGATCAGTGCGAGACGGTGCAAAAACGGGCGCAGATCATACTAATCGTCTCATGACCGACTTTACCAAATTTTTGTGCCCAAAAACAGGCATAATGCCATGGTAAAATATTGCCCGTTGTCTCAAAATGGAAGCATTCTGCCCCTTGTTTCTTATTTCGCTCAGAACCTTCACTCATACAGCAAGAGTTGATGCACGTGACCTGTGATGAATGCTCAGGGAAGCTGGTCCTTCTTGCTGGTGCACTGTCACAGAGCTCATCAAGCTCAAGCTCAGATACTCACACTTTGGTGGGACCAATAAGATGGATAATTGGGTTTTCACCTGGAGATCCACACTTCAGAAGAGAGCAGGACAGATAATGGGGACAAGGGTAGTGAGGGTATAGAGTGTATGTGTCAGGCTAGTGAGGTCTTCAAGCTCTGCTCAGCTGGACACAGATGCTGCACCTCTGTAGCCATCGATGAAAAGGCAAATTGTTGAGTAGTGGTAGACAATGTGTGGTGCACTGACAAAACCTTCAAAACACTCTCACTGCAATTACAGAGAGATAGGAGTATCTTCAAGCTTGATGTGACAGGCCATTCTTCCATGGCTAACATCAGGGGGCATCCAATACTCTAGTTACATGAATCCACACACATCTGGAACAGCAGCAAGCTGACTCTGGATGTTTACTTGTCAGTCACATTAAATACAAAGACCTTAGCTTTGGCGTTCCAGGGCTGAGCTGCCCCCAGCTAAGTGGTAGCAGTGTACTGCAGCTTTTCCATTAGGGGGATGATAACGAAAGGAGATATGGAAGTGGGGACTCTGCTCAAAGCTCTTCTAATTCTTTCCCATAGCCCACCTCTCAGTCAGCAGCCCACATGTTGTCTCATCTCCTGATGAGCCAGTCTAACAGATGCAGGTTGAAGAGTTATTACTGGAGCCCTCAGGGCCTCCGAAACCCAGAAGTTGTCGGGCAAGAGTGTACGATCAACCCAAACAGGGATGTGATCAGCCTGCCATCCACACATTACTCAATGTACCGGTATCAGTAAAAGGAGGCATGAGGTATTATAGCTGCACACCCAAGCTAACGTAGAATTCAAACCCACATTCCTGAAGTATTAGGTTGGGCCTCTACATTACTAGTCCAGTGACATTATAGGTTATGGGGAGAAAGCGGGAAAGTGGAACTGAGCCACTTCAGATCAGCCATGATCTTATTGAATGGAGGGGCAGGCTCGAAGGGCTAGATGGCCTACTCCTGCTCCTATTTCTTATGTTCTTATTTCCATTACGCTGCTGTCTCCCCCTACCTAAAGTGCATTCTTGTTGTAACCTTTCCCTTTCTCAATCTCTTCCTCCTCCATATTGTCTAAGGAGGTTCTGAGCTGTTTACTCTGTTTGCTTTGCTGGTCCAAGTTTCATTACTGCGCAATCTTCAATCTTCGAATTACACATTTGAGTTAAAGGAGAAAAGACTAACCAAATCAAAACAAATAATTGTTAAGAGTGCATGTAGCACAGGAGGTGGTCATTTGGTCCAAAGGTATGCATGTTTAGATCTGCCTGCCCCTCTTGTTTGTTGGATGTCTCATCACCATATTTTAAAAAAAAATCCCGCAGCAGAAATTGTGCTGGTTTTTATTAAGTGAAAAAAGCCGTGTGTTTTATTTTTGCAACCCTGTGCTGAACAGTTGGGAGGAAGAGGATTAACTTGCCCACATTGGCAATCAGCAAACCCAGACACCATAATATTGTCTGTCACTCAGAGCACGTCAAGAGAAAGCCCCTGCTGCTGTTGCCACTACAACAAATGTTTATCATGCTTTAAAGTGCCTGTGGATTTCCAGTGCCTAAACCAGGGACAATGATTGATCTGATGCCAGTGCAGTTTTCAGTCTGAGAAGCGAACGGCATAGTCCATGAAAAGCCACGCTCTCCACATATTCTGAATTGCAAGCAGGAATTATTGAACTAACTTTACTTACATTTCCCCAGCAGCGAGGGGAGCAAGGAAGGCTGTATAACAAAATGCTTGACTATTGCAGTATTACGACCTCCCCATTTAAAAAATACAAGCTATACCTCAAAACGACACATACACATCATTTTCCACAACACAATCTGACGAAACCAGTATCAACAATATTTAATATTTAACAGGTTGATTTGCAAACTTGTTGTTAGTATAATTATAATCAAAGCGTACATGACTGGCCAGAGTTATTGACATGTAAAAACATTCTTTTTCCTAAATATCATGGGCAGGATTTAAAGAACCACCCCCTCCCCCACTCCCGCCACTACCTCCCCATGGGATGTTATCCGGTTGTGGAGACAGCTCGCCGTTGGCCTCTGGTGGGATCTTTCAATCCTGGCAATGTCTACAGTATATTCCATGTCTCATCCATCCTGCTACCAGGGAACCCCCCCATGTGGGGCTCGGGAGGCAGGGGGTGGGGGGCCTTCAGTGCGGGCAGAAGTTCGGCAGGCAGTAATTATTGGAAAATCCCATGTGTCTTTACCCAAAAGTATCATTGTTTGACAAGAAATAATGCAGAGAACAATGTCCTTCTTCTTCCTACAGATTTCTTCGGTCCAGTTTTACCATTGCATTGAGTCCGCTTTCGGGAGCGAAATCTTGGTAAAGTCGGGCGTGAGGTGAGTAGTGCGATCCGTGCCCACCTCCGCATCGCTTCCCCTTTACCAAGACCCGAAAATGGCTGCAATCGGGGCCGCGCCCTAAACAGGTGCAACAGCCATTTAAATTGACCTAATGGGCTGCTTGCCCAACTTTACTGGCACTTCCCCCTTTACCACCGTGCTCACCCATCCAGAGTTGGCACGAAACAGACATGCTCCATAAAAGTCCAATTCAGTATCATTGAGGATGTTGGTGACTAGTGTCCGATGGCTTTCTGCGTGAGATCGATGGCAGGGTGAAGGTGGGTCTGCTGCCGCTCTGCCTGAGTCAGTGAGAGGAGGGAAGCGGGCTCCACTGCCACTATGCCTGAGATGGATGGGGGGAAGGGGGAGGGGCCATGATTGGTCTGGATGGCGGAGGAGGGTGGGGGGATAAGGGGGTCAGTAATATTGTGGGGTTGGGCCAATATCTGTGGAGGCCAGAGGGAGACATTATCTAGTCTGGGAGGGATGTGGCAGGAAAGCAGCATTCTATAATTTTTTTCTGTGCATGTGCAGTTGGAGGCTCCGATCGGAGCTGTAGGGTTTTGGATGTGTTGACCCCCGCCCACTGGCTTATGCAGCATGATTCAGACTCGCTGATATTTTTGCAGGCAGAGTGCATATGGGGGTGCCTCTAAATGTTGGATCTGGAACACTTACAGTTTCAAGTCTGACCAGTAGTTAAAAGCAAAATTATAAAATAGGGCCTCTTATTAATTAATCTATTTCACTTCTTGCTCTTTCTCTTTGGGTGTCATTTTCCATTTCTGTTTGTTTGACTTTGATCTCTCAACATCCTTAACTGTGTCAAATCTAAACTTGGACTTTGACCAGCAGCTCTATTTAATGGTTGGGACCATGGCATTGATTGATTTGACTTAGTCAAAGATCCTGGGCAGAATTTTTCCATCCCGCCCACCATGGGAATCATAGTGGGTGGGACACAAACCATGCAAAGGTCCGTTGACCTCAGCCATGATTTTGCAGCTGGAAAATCTGCCCCCCACTGCACCACCCGCCCCTCTCTCCCGCCGGCTTACTTGCTCTACCGGTGAATTCTGGGACACTGGGAGATTTTCTTTGACTTTCACTCTCTTTCTGACTTTCATTTTGGGGTGAAGAAAGGTAATCAAATCCAGGCCAATCTTTTGAACAAATGCAAAAAGATGACATGGAAGAGGTCTCTGATAAGGCCACGGAGATGGAAAGGGCAGAAAGGGATAGTTGCAGATTTCGAGGAAATTCTTATCCTGAGGAATCAGTGAAGGTTCACCAGATTTCAGCAAGTTCCAGGCCAGAGCAACCGACTCAGCACCAGAAATTTAGAATTTACCATTACTATGGTAGCAACCAGTTCTTTAAATGCCCTTGTTTCCAGTCAACGCATAGTCATATTCAGATGGCATTCAGGAGTAGAGGAAAGAGAAATGCACTAGTTTGAGGTCAGGGTAGATTCAGGAATGTGGAAATCCTCAAATAAGCATATGATAACTGTGGAATGTTACTGGACAGGAAGGTCAAGCATTGTACTCAGTCAGGGAACAAGAGGAACGACTCACGGAAGGTTAGGCTAGGGTTGCTGAAGATATGATTCCATTGCCCACAGTAGAAACAAAAGTCAGAGATTCACAACTTACTTTTATTGCTGGTACTTATAAAGCGAGTACAAGGAATCCCCAAGTCACATTCCCTTATCAAAACTGGGATGAAACAAATGAGATATTCAAATAGCAATATTCCAGTGTGAGGTGGATTTAATGTTAGGCTGGAATATGGTGATCCATTCTATTATTTAGTCTTACGACACCAGGTTAAAGTCCAACAGGTTTATTTGGCATCACGAGCTTTCGAAGTGCAGCTCCTTCATCAGGTGAGTCCACTGGCAAGTTACCCGGTGTTGTGAGACTTCCTACTGTGCCCACCCCAGTCCAACGCCAGCGTCTCCGCATCATTCTGTTGTTTACTATTGACAGTAATAAGAGGGAATAAATGATGGGAAGGAATTGGTTTAAGAAAATAAGGTTAAACACAGCCAGGCAGCAAGGTGGCACAGTGGTTAGCACTGCTTCCTCACAGCACCAGGGACATGTGTTCGACTCCTGGCTTGGATCACTGTCTGTGCAGAGTGCATGTTCTCCCCTTGTCCACCTGGCTTTCCTCTGGATGCTCTGGTTTCCTCCTACTGTCCAAAAGATGTGCTGGTTATGTGCATTGGCCATGCTAAATTCTCCCTCAGTGAACACAAACAGGAGTGTGGCGACTGGGGAATTTTCACAGTAACTTCATTGCAGTATTAATGTAAGCCTACTTGTGATATTAATATATAAACTTTAAAAGCAGCTGAGCTGTCGGATTGATAAGAGTATGTTCGACATTGAGGGAATCCTAAGAGAACACAAAGTGATCTTTGAACAAGGGGGACCAAATAAGGCACAGTGGTTAACATTGCTGCCTCACAGCGCCAGGGACCCGGGTTCAATTCTGGCCTCGGGTGACTGTATGAAGTTTGCATGTTCAACATGGGTTTCTGGGTGCTCCAGTTTCCTCCCACACTCCGAAGATGTGCAGGTTATGTTGACTGGCCATGTCAAATTCCCCCTTAGTGTCAGGGAAACTAGCAGGATAAATACGCAAGGATACAGAGACAAGGAGTGTTGTCGATGCAGGCTCAATGGGCTGAATGCTCTCCTTCTGCACTGTAAGGATTCTATGATTCTATAAAATGATAAAATTTGGCATCACAAGGTTAAAGTCAAGATAAAAGACAATGTAACATTTTGAAAGGTGGGGCACGTTTGTGCCTTATGCAGTTAGAAGCACTAAATAAAGAGCTGATTAGATTAGAAAGGGCAGGGCAATTAAGAAACTGCAGCCATTGTGGTCATTCAAAAAGCAATGGGTCCATTTGGAGTTGTGGAGTTTGTAAGTGAACTGTAAATAAGAAGTTTAAGAGTCATTATTCTGCCAAATGACTCCACCAAATTGTTCAATTATGTCGTGAATGATTGGGCTGAAGAGTGTGATGCAGGTGCATGTCGCATGTAGGAATGAACTGAGCATAGATCAAAGTTGTTTCTCATGGTGTATAAGTCATTATTCTGCTAAGGCTTAGAGAGAGATTGCTGGAGGGACTTCATCAAGAACAAACAGTGATAGTCCATATGAAAACAGTAGCAAGAAAGTATCCAAAGTTAGGTAGGGATACTGTGCGGAGGGTGTGGAGAGTCTGCAGAAGGATCTAGATAGGCTGGGCGAATGGGCCAGGAAATGGCAAATGGAATTTAATGTTGGCAAGTGTGAGGTGGTCCACTTTGGTAGGAAGAATGGTAGGAAGGACTATTACTTACGTGGCGAAAAACTGCAGCAGGCGACGGTGCAGAGGGACCTCGGGGTCCTTGTGCATGAGTCGCAAAAACCCAGCTTGCAGGTGCAGCAGGTGGTCAGGAAGGCGAATGGGATGCTGGCCTTCATAGCGAGGGGGATTGAATATAAAAGTAGGGAGGTCTTGCTGCAGCTGTATAGGGCATTGGTGAGGCCGCAGCTGGAGTACTGTGTGCAGTTTTGGGCGCCGCACCTGCGCAAAGATATTTTGGCCTTGGAGGGAGTGCAGAGGAGGTTTACTAGGCTGATACCGGAGTTGAGGGGGTTGAACTATGAGGAGAGGCTGAATAAACTAGGCTTGTACTCATTGGAGTTTAGAAGAATGAGGGGGGATCTCATTGAGACGTATAAGATGATGAATGGGATGGATAGGATAGAGGTGGAGAGACTCTTCCCACTGAAAAAATACAGTAGGACTAGGGGGCACAGCCTCAAGATAAAGGGGGGGCATTTTAGAACGGAGTTGAGGAGGAACTTCTTCACTCAAAGGGTGGTGAATCTCTGGAATTCTCTACCCATTGAAGTGGTGGAGGCTGCCTCGCTAAATATTTTCAAGAAGCGGGTTGATGGGTTTTTGATAAGAGAGGGGATTAAGGGTTATGGGGAGAGGGCGGGAAACTGGAACTGAGCCACGACAGATCAGCCATGATCTTATTGAATGGCGGGGCAGGCTCGAAGGGCCAGATGGCCTACTCCTGCTCCTATTTCTTATGTTCTTATATTGAAGAGTTGATTAAAAGTTATACAGTGTCTTGCAGAGTGAGAAATTATCCAGTCAAAGTTCCTTTCATTCCACAATCAAACAATAGAAAACTGGGAATGAGAACATCAAATTCTTTGAAGTGAAAATGAAAGAGTCCCTTGTTTTGGTCGATAACTGTAGCAAGTGGATAAATGTTGACTCTATGCTCAATGCCACAAGTGCCGAAACTACTGAGGTTTTGAGAAATCTGTTTGTGGTTTACTGGTTGCCAGAGGTTTTGATGTCAGATAATGGTCCACAGTTTACATCAGAAGAGTTTGAAATATTTCTGAGTTAGAAAGTAGTCAAACACCTGCCGATATCATTTCATCATCCAGTATTGTGCAGAAATTGTGAAGAGTTCTGTGCAGAAGTATTTGCTAGATGACAAATATGATAGTAATTTCCACATTCCTCTTCAACATAGGCTAGACCATTTTCTATTTTCTTACAGAATAGCCTTACAGTATGGGGCTATCGGGTTGCTCACCTCACAAATTTGGATTTAACGAGGCTCCTCAGTCAAAGTTTAGTTTGCTATTGTCAGCAGTAAAGCAAGAAAAAAACAACGTGAAGCTGGATCATTTGTCAGGTATGAAATTGAGAGAGGTCAATGCTGGTCAAAAGGTTATGATGAAAAACTTTGAGGTGATAAGGAGAAATATATGATTGAAGTGCACCCACATATCTATTGAAGATTGGCGAGAGCTAGTGTCACATAAGTTATTTGCTTGAAGGAGAACACCTGACAAATGGAAAGCATGATAAATCTCCTATAGTCCAAATTCCTCATATCGTTTTTAATCACGCTGCACTGAGTAAGACTAAAACATGCTCAACCGCAGGCAACCACTTTTGAACTAACTTTAATCACAATGCCCCAACAGAGAATGCAGCATAGAGGGCAGTAGAACAAAATGCCCAGCTATTACAATCTACTACACTGTCCCTACCTCTGCTTCTTATATATCACTGTGGTCAGCTCACTTGTGACTACATGGTGGGTTATTTAACTAGCTCATTGAGCTTTATTAGATAGGGTGTTTTTACTTTACAGTCCAGGACGGAAGAGAGGGGAAAACCTGTGGTTGTCTCTGATGACTCCTACATGTCATCACTACATTTGACTAATCAAACAGATGCGTTGGTTTACAATTCAGGACATCCCTCTGCCTTTACTTCAATAGGATGACAACAAACTTTAGACATTAACATTCACACTTTCCACTGTAAACATTCATTACATTCCCAAGTTATATTATATAAATGTACAGCTAATATGAGAGTATTTTTGGTGATTTTATTTTGATAAGATACAACGTTCTGGAGTATCCTTGATAGACTGTTTTGGAGTATCCTTGGTAGACTGTTCTTCGCTAATATCAGGCACTTCACCTTGCTTCCTTCTTAGTTTCATAAGAACATAAGAAATAGGAGCAGGAGTAGGCCATCTAGCCCCTCAAGCCTGCCTCGCCATTCAATAAGATCATGGCTGATCTAAAGTGGATCAGTTCCACTTTCCCGCTTTCTCCCCATAACCCTTAATCCCCTTGCCTACCAAAAACCTATCTACCTATGTCTTAAATATATTTAGCGAGGTTGCCTCCACCACATCAACGGGCAGAGAATTCCAGAGATTCACCACCCTTTGAGTGAAGAAGTTCCTCCTCAACTCCGTTCTAAACTGCCGCCCCCCCCCCTTATCTTGAGGCTGTGCCCTCTAGGCCTGCTGTCCTTTCTGAGTGGGAAGAATCTCTCTACCTCTACCCTATCCATCCCCTTGTTGACCTACTGGAGTAGAATCTGAACTTGGTTCTGAAGTAATCCTTCACTCAGGAGTTTCACAACCTTGGGTGTGTGATGTATTCCACTAATTCACTCTTTGAATCCATAGAATCCTTACAGTGCAGAACAGACCATTTGGCCCATCAAGTCTGTACTGACCACAATCCCACCCAGGCCCTTTTCCCTTAACCCCATATATTTACCCTGCACATTCCCTGACACTTGGGTCAATTTAGCATGGCCATTCAACCTAACCCATACATTTTTGGACTGTGGGAGAAAACCAGAACACCCAGAGGAAACCCACGCAGGTATGGGGAGAATGTGCAAACTCCATACAGACAGTGACCTGAGGCCGGAATTGAACCCGGGTCCCTGGCGCTGACAGGCAGAAGTGCTAACTATTTGTGTGTCTCCTCCAAATGTTTTTGACATCATGCTGTACAGTATAAGAAATCAAACCTGTCTTATCTAGAATGGTTGCAGGTACCCACTTCTCACTTGGAGAGTAGTTTCTTACTAAAACTCTTTCTCCTTGATTAATACTCTTCTGTTTTGATATTTGTTCATGGCGAGTAACTTTAGCTTATTGTTGTCACTGTACTATTGTAGCAACAGGTGGTATGAGTAAATTGAATTTGGTTCTCAGTTTCCTTCTGAGGAACAACATTGCCGTCAAATTTTGTGTTGGCGCATGAGCAGTGTTCCGATAGGATATGTCTTGGATAATGAACTTTTGTTTTTTGTTGCTTTAATGGTATGCTTCCGTTAATGTATAAGTCTCTCCACCAATCCATTAGTCGATAGATGATATGATGCAGACTTTATGTGCTGCATATTATAGCTCTTAATTCCTGACAGGTAAATTACATTCCATTATCTCTGACTAGTTGTTCAGGCTTTCCAAATCTTGTGAATAACTCATCTAAGTTCTCTATGGCTCTTTCTGTTGTAGATTTCATCATCATAGCTTCGGGCCACTTTGAATGTTCATCAACTAGGTCATGAAACATGTATCCTTCAATTGGTCCTGCAAAGTTGATATGTATTCTATGTCATGGTTGTTTTGGCTATTCCCATGGCTGAAGTGGTTGTAGAGGTGGACTATTTTGCATTCTAGCACAGGACTGCCCCATATTTTCTTCTATTTGTGAGTCAAGTTTCAGCTACCAGGATAGCTTTCATTCCCACTACCCTGGATAGCCTTCCTGCAGTTGATTTAGGATTTGGCTTCAACATAGAGGAATGATAACCCTGATCCCCTGCAGCAGTACTCCATTTTGGACAGTTAATTCAAATTTCCTTGTGATAGAAGGTCTGATTTCAGATTCTTCCTTTGTTTGTCGAGTGATGTTCCCCCTAAGACCATGTCCATATTCTTCCCCATCACTGGATTGTTCCTCATGTAACTTTACACCTGAGGCATTGTTACTCATACACTCTCCACCTGGGAAATGTATATGTTGATGTAACCATCATATGATTTAGTTTTATCCTGGATTAGCAATCTCGATAAGGTGGCAGCATTGGCATATTTGACATCATAATTGTGTACTAATATTATTAAAGACCCTCTTAGTAGACAACTTGCAGCTAATGATGGAATTCCCTTGTATTGACCATTGTATGGATCAAAAGGTGTTGTCAATAGCCTGTGGTTGGTCGACAAATTTAAGTGTGTTCCAAAGACACTGGTGAAATAGCTTGATTCCAAAAATAATGCTCAGGACTTCTTTCTCAAGTTGGGCATAATTCTGTTCAGCGCTTGATAACATTCAAGATACGAATACTATTGTTCATTCTTCCCCTGCTGGCATGATATGTAGGACAACTCCACCCATCCCATAGGACGATTCATCTCATGATAGTTAAATTTTCAACTTTGGATTAAAATGGGCTATTATTCAGCTTTAAATTTAAATCTCTGTTCAGATATTTAGTTAAGTATAACAAACCAAAGAACAGGAGCCAACTCGAATTCACTTAAACAATCATTCATTTATTTAACACTTTATGTACCAAACTCATAAACTTACAACAGTTGCAACATTTTAACCCTTTCATTGAACTTCAACTCTTTAACCTTAATATTAATTCACTGTAACATTAACTCTTTAACTGAAAATGAGTACTGTTTCTTCCTTATTGTTATCTTCCCTGAAGATGTTGCTTCAGGCACCCTTGCAATTGCTAGTCTTAAGTCATCGCTACAACACCTTTCTTTATCCACAAATATTCCCAAATTTCCAGAAAGCTCTCTGGCACTCAGCCAATGATGTCATTGGAAACCAATCACATCGTTCAATCATGGCCCAAGGAGTAACTCATAAACAATGCCATAATGTTTATACTAAACTGCACATTGCCTTAAACGTATGTGAACATGGCAAAAATTCTTGGTGCCACAAAGTCTAGCATAACCCAAACAACTAACCATATTTGGCCAACACAGGAAATGTCAGGTCACAGTCCACAAGACAGATTACAACTTATAGCAAATTTTAACTTAAATCTATGATTAATTGTAACTTGATCAAAGTTCCCACATACTAAACTCTCATTGTCACAATTGCTCTTCAGTTTGTTAAAATGGCGGCGTGGGCTCGTTGGGCTGAAGGGCCTGTTTCCCATGCTGTGTTGTTCTTTGTTCTTTCTTTGTTCTTTGTTCAGTCAATATTGCCTTTGTTGTTATAGTTGTTGTTGTTGTTGTTGTTGTGGTTGGTGTTCTGGCCACAGGACCAATACTTCAGCATGTCTTTTATTCAATGTCAAGCACTTTCATACTCCTTTGTCTAATTATATAGTACACAAAAAGGAATGAAGTGGTCTCAATAGTCTTGTAAGGTTTGGAATGGATTTTCCATAATAATTTATTTGACCAAAAAATAAGCTCAGCTGTGACATGTTCAGTGGTCTTGGTGCTGCTAGGATCATGGCAATTTTCTTTGGTTCTTTATGGAAGCCATTTTTATCTCTTATGTGACCTAAATAACTGATTGATAATTTGAAAAATACACTTTTGTTTCACGTGAAGATTGTGTTTCTTTTAAGTTTTGTAAATATTCCTTGCTCATTTTTGTCCATGATTAAAATGTCATCCAGATAACACTGGACACTGTTGAAGGCACTTAGGATTTAATCCATTTTTGGGATAAGGTCGGTGCCAATGATATTCTGA
Organism: Carcharhinus amblyrhynchos; assembly: GCF_965287045.1. NCBI lineage: Eukaryota > Metazoa > Chordata > Chondrichthyes > Carcharhiniformes > Carcharhinidae > Carcharhinus > Carcharhinus amblyrhynchos. The sequence goes on along the minus strand of NC_137328.1, from coordinate 21,851,510 downwards.
ATGGTAGTCATTTATACCGGAACAACCCTTTGTGAGTGAAAATTGTAGGCAGTTGTTGTGACTCAGTTGTCACTTTTATTTGGAGGTATGCTTGGGACAAAGCCATCTTACTGAACTGCTAACCCACAGATAATCCAGTGAATAGGTCCTCACTTAACAATAAAGGATACTGTTCAACACAGCACGGGATTTATTGTCATCTTGAAGTCATTGCAAATTCTTATAGAATCATCTGGTTTAATGTCAGGGACAATTGGAGTTGCCCAATTGCTTGAGGTTACAGGTTCAATAATAGCATCCTTTACTAGTTTCTCCAGTTCCACTTCGACTTTTGGTTTAATTGTTTATGGCACATTCTTGCCTTTAAACATTTTGGGTTGCCATTGAGTTTGATCTTGAGTCTTGCTTCAACTCCAGTCATAGACCCTAAATTAAGTTTGAACACCTTCCTATACTTCTCTAGAAGTTTTTGTGCTCTTGGTCTGGTCTGGCCTTCATGTGACTCTACAGCCACAGCAATGTGGTTGATTCTCAACTGTCCTCTGAGTAAGAATAACTAGGGATGGGCAATAAATGCTGGCCAGCCAGTGAAACCCATGTCCCACAAATGGATAAAAAAAAGCTTAACGGGTTAAATTTGATTTTATGGAAGTGTGCTCTTCCAAAGAGTGAAGGAAAGTTTCCTTTTACTGTGTGCAGTGGCAATTCTGCTGATTGACCATTAGCTTCTACTTGAACAGTCATACATCCCTTCAGTGGAACAACAGTATAAGGTTACATTTGATGATTTAGTGGCGATTTGAGCTTCTGATTTTATAAATATAATAGATATATTTTCTGAGCTGTTCCTGTATCTACTTCCATTTTTACTTCTTTCCCAATTAACTTCTGGAGAAGTCCAGAACCTTTGCATATCTCCTTCCATGGATAGGATGCCTAGTTTAAGTTCTTCAATTTTTTCTAATATGGTGTCGCCTTGGGAATTTTCATCCTTATCAGACATTTTGTAGATCGTTTTGTAGATCTTGGTGTGTTCCTGCGTTTGCAGGAACACCTTTGGGGTTTGAAAAGTCTATTGTGACCAACAGACCTTTGCTATGTGCACAATCAGCTTTTACATTTATTTTCTCTACTCCAACATTCATGTGGAGAGTGTCCCACCTGAGCACACCAATAACATCCTTGCACTTAAAGAAGTTTTTTTCTGCCAGTTCCCACGTTGTGCATTTTGGCTCCAGTTCCAACTTGAAAAGATTCTTTAGTGACCAATTGCATGGACACTGCAATATCAACAGCAAGATGTAGTGTTAAAGAACTTTCAGTGAACAATCGCCTTTGAATTGCTTCGTTTCAAAGTCTGCAAACTAGTCTGTCTCGTGGACTGTCGTCAAGGGTTGGGTCAAATTCACAGCTCTTTGCTAGCCTTCTTTGTATTGCTACAAATGATAATATATTTTCATCCTCCTCCTGCAACTGCCTTCATCCAACAGCTAATGTAGCACACAACTTGATGGTCTGACTGCCATCTTAGTATAATACAACAAAAGGACAGTTCTCTCAAAAGGTGATGATCAGAGCTATTCAAGCTGGAAGAAGTGAAGAATTGTAAAGTTCATTAACCACTGAATTATAGATTGAGATTAATGGAGAATGGGAAGAGAGAACACACAAGAGAGAACAAGAAATCTGATTTCCAAAGCTAATTTCCATTTTGAGTTGAATGGAAGGGTAGACTTTGGGCCTTATTTTACCATTTTGATTCTAAGTGTTGGACAGACTTGAAACTGGGAGTGTTTCAGATCCAACTTTTAGACCCATTCTCAGACGCCCCCATTCACACTCTGCCTGAAAAAAATATCAGCAATTCCAAATCACACTGCAGAAGCCTGTGGGCAGGCCTTAATGCACCCAAAATCCTGCAGCTCTGATCGTCATTTCCAATTGCGCTTGCGCAGGAAAAAAAATGATAGAATGCAGCTCCCCACCACATCACCCCCCCGGCCCCCCAACATTGCTGACCCTCTTATCCCCCCACCTCCCCCTGCCAACCAGATTGATTGCAGGCCCCCCCCCCCATATCCCCGCTCACTGATCTCAGGCAGAATGGCGGCGGACCCCCCCTTCCCCCTCACTGATCTCAGGCAAAGTGGCAGTGGACCCCCCCACACCGGCTTGGAGGCAGGCATGGATCATACTACCCACTTCATGCCCAACTTTACCAAGTTTTCATGCCCAAAAACGAATGCAATTTAATGGTAAAATCGAGCTGTTTGTGTCAAAAAATACTGGAATCTTTAAGAAACCTTCAAGTTGCTGTATTCCAGTGCAGCATGTGAAGCACACATATTTGCCATGTATTAGGAACCCATGTACATAAATCCAACTCGACAAAGGGAAAGGGCTTTCCATGCACATGGGTAGAAGTTGTTGTTGGGTAATTTTGATATCCAGATTCCCCAATAAATGATAACCCAATTCTCTCCTTTTCCAGCAAACTGTCAGGCTTCCCTGTCTGTCAGCTGGGTAGAGAACTTACACTGAGTTAGTCATAGCATGGGGGTGCAGGGATTGGCCCAGATCTTAATGGGGATTGTCCAATCTTGCGGGGATGCGATAGACCTGATCTTTGAGGGGACTCCAGGTCCTCAAAGTATTGGCGATTCTGAGAGCATTGGTGAACCTGGAAGAAGGTGCAGATAGGCTTGGGAAAGCCAAGGAAATAGGGCCTAAAGTCTACCCTTCCATTCAACTCAAAATGGAAATTACCTTCTCCTGGCCCACAAGCAGAAGAAAGGCACTTATCTTTCCCACCCATGACTCCTTCTCTTCCTTTAATCTCTTGCTTTTCCAATGCTTTAGAAATCCTGCTGGTCAGGGTTAAACCGCATTGGAATCCCTGCAGTGCAGCAAGAGGCCACCCAGCCATCAAGTCCTCACTGACTCTCTGAAAAAGCATCCTACCCAGGATCTTCCTTCCGCCTTATCCCCCTAACCCTGTGTCTCTCAATGACTAATCTACCCAATCTGTATATCTTTGGAGTGTGGCAGGGAATTGGAGCACCTGGAGAAAACCTATGCAGAGACGAAGAGAATGTGCAAACTCCCCAGTCACCTGAGATCAGAATCGAACCTGGGTGCCTGGCGCTGTGAGACAGCAATGTTAACCACAGTACCACCTCATATTTAACTGAACAACTCACCTTCTGGGACAGGGTTGATTGCCGGCACCCCTCCGTCCAGCCCCCAGACTCAACTTAGCCTTGACTAAAAGTGAGTGGTTTGGCGTAACTTCAAGAAGTAAAAATAATCATTATGCACATGACCCAAACTCACCTGTTAAATTCCCCTCACAAAATGACAAATTAACATTTTGATGCACCTGTCTGTCTTAGATATCAGAAATAGACACAGTTCACTACTTCACTCAATTGATTTTGTTGCCAAATAATTCTCTAATTTTCTTTTAAAATTACTGATGTTATTGCTCTCAATTGCCTCCCTTAGCTAACAACTTCAATCATATCCCACCAGCTTACATGAAATTGTTATCTCTGATCTATCTTCTTTTTTCAGAGTTTCATCCATTGATATTCTTTGGGTGGTGAATTATTCCTCAGGGTTCAGCTTGTCAATAACATTAAGGGTTTTGATGTTCCATAATGTATGTATAACACGGCTTTTGTAGTCTTTTCATGTAACTCGAGTGTCTGATGCCAGGCATTAGATGATATCCCTTCACTGCACCTTTGCTGTCCCTTTATGGTCCTTCCTGTAATAAAGTGAAGAGAAAAGCACACTAGCTGAACAAATATTGCTGCTGTAAAGCATTCAGAAAAAGAATGGGCGGCAGCATCCCATATTTTTATGGTCGACAAACATTTTGAAGTTTGTGGTTAGCACTGCTGTCTCCCAGCGCCAGAGACCCAGGTTTGATTCCCGGCTTGGGTCACTGTCTGTTCAGAGTCTGCATGTTCTCCCCGTGTTAATGTGGATTTCCTCCAGGTGCTCCGGTTTCCTCCCACAGTCCAGAAGACATGCTGGTTAGGTGCATTGGCCATACTAAATTCTCCCTCAGCGTACCCGAACAGGAGTGTGGTGACTAGGGGATTTTCACAGTGACTTCATTGCAGTGTTAATGTACTACCTGTGGCATTAATAAATCAAATTTCTGTTCAGCAATTTCATAGAAATACTTCATCCTATAACTGGAATGAGAAATACTTAGTCATTTATGTTATCTTTGTATCTTATGAGGGATAGAATGGGTGGAGTGGCAGTTGCTAGGCTTTGCTGCATGTAGCAGAGACACACGATACAGGAAGTGCACCAGTCACAGATAAAAAAACTACCTCAGGCAGGAGACCAACCAATTCATTGACCCAAGTATACAAGGGCTGGGGAGGGGTGGGGGGGGAGGCGGCTGAGATTTATTAATGAGACCCTGACTAAAGTAGTTTTACCATTTTATTACACTCGTTAATGTATTTCCATTTAGTTCAATTCTTCTTCTTATGTTTTGGGATTTTTGATCATTTCTTTGTGGAAACAATTTTGAGGTTAGATTAAGTTCAAAGGCTGTGTTTTGAATCCAAGTGAATTTGTACACTTTTGAAAAAAGGTCATAGCCACAGACATGGAAAAATCTGTAGAAATCATAGAATCCCTACAGTGCAGAAGGAAGCTATTTGGCCCATCAAGTCTGCACCAACCACAATCCCACCCAGGCACTACCCCAATATCCCTACATATTTACCCACTAATCTACACCTCTCAGGACACTAAGGGGCAATTTAGCATGATCAATCAACCTAACCTGCACATTTTTGGATTGTGGGAGGAAACCGGAGCACCCGGAGGAAACCCACGCAGACACGAGGAGAATATGCAAACTCCACACAGACAGTGATCCAAGTCAGGAATCAAACCCGGGTCCTTGGAGCTGTGAAGTGGCAGTGCTAACCACTGTGCTACCGTGCCACCCATAAAATCAAATGTACTAAAACCAAATGTCCCAATTTAGGGACTATTATGTTATACGACAAATACAATTTTAGCTGCGAAATGCCAGCAGGAATTGAGGCTCGCATTCCAACCATTATCTTACAATTGTGCCGTGTTTGTGAACCACAACTCTCCACTCACCTGATGAAGGGGCAGCGCTCCGGAAGTTCATGATTCCAAATAAACATGTTGGATTTTAACCTGGCGTTGTGAGACATCTTACTGTGGAATTGAGGTGGGCAGCTGTCTGCTTCCTTGTTCCCCAACAATTTCAAGTTTTCTGACATTATACTGACTCTGAGACATTTTTCGGAAGGCTGGAATGCAGGCGAAATAGCTACCCGTCTTCAAAGAGCTTGTCACTTTTTAAAGTAATTAGATAATTACTGGAGGCAGAAGGCCAAAATACTCCCTTTGGAGGCTCATCCACCACTGCCTATCTGACCACAGCTGCAGCCATTGGCTGTCCTGTGAAGGAGTTTTCCCTCCGTAATGCTGGTCCAACAGCTGTGACCATTTTTTTATTTCAAATGCTTTAACGGTGATGTTTGAGTGCCTCAATGGTATGGCACACTCTCTCTTCCTTACCTGCCACTACAAGCTGCACTTCCTTCTGTGTTGGAGGGTCCCCTGTTGCCCCCTCCAGCTTTGAAAACCTGCCCATCATTCTTAATTGGATGGCGGGGACACCCCCTGATTCACGCAGGGCAAAATCAATGTCGGGTAAATGCTCTCAAAACGGTGCGGGGATGGAACCTGTACGTGACATGGGGTTGGATCCTGTTGTAAAACAGAAATCCTGTCACTGATGTCTCCTGATGTGGAGATGCCAGCGTTGAATTTGGGTAAACACAGTAAGAAGTCGCACAACACTGGGTTAAAGTCCAACAGGTTTATTTGGTAGCACAAGCCACTAGTTTTCGGAGTGTTGCTCCTTCATCAGGTAAGTGGGAGTTCTGTTCACAAACAGGGCATATAAAGACACAAACTTAATTTACAAAATAATGGTTGGAATGTGAGTTTTTACAGGTAATCAAGTCTTAAAGGTACAAACAATGTGAGTGGAGAGAGGGTTAAGCACAGGTTAAAGAGATGTGTATTGTCTCCAGCCAGGACAATTTTGCAAACCCAGGCAAGTCATGGGGAAGGGAGTTGGGGGGTTGGTTACAGATAATGTGACATGAACCCAAGATCCCAGTTGTAGCAATCCTCATGTGTGTGGAACCTGGCTGTCAGTCTGTGCTCAGTGACTTTGCATTGTCTTGTGTCGTGTCTCACAACACCAGGTTGAAGTCCAACAGGTTTATTTGGCAGCACAAGCCACTAGCTTTCAGAGCGATGTTCCTTCATCAGGTGAGTGGGAGTTCTGTTCACAAACAGGGCATATGAAGACACAAACTCAATTTTCAAAATAATGGTTAGAACGCGAGTCTTTCTCACAACACCAGGTTAAAATCCAACCGGTTTATTTGGTAGCACAAGCCACTAGCTTTCATTGTGCCCTCTGATTCTAGTTTTTCCTACTATTTGAACATCCTCTCCACATCCACTCTATCCAGACCCTGCGGTATCCTGTAAGTTTCCTCATTCTTCTAAATTTCAATGAGTACAGATCCAGGGTCCTCAACTGTTCATCATACGATAAGCTCTTCATTCCTGGGGTAATCCTTTTGAACCTCCTCTGGATCCTTTACAAGACCAGCACATCCTTCATTAGATATGGGGCCCACAATTGCTCACAATACTCCAAATGGGGTCTGACTGGAGCCTTATCCAACCTCAGAAGTACATCCCTGCTCTTGTATTCTAGCCCTCTCGACATGAATGCTAACATTGCATTTGCCTTCCTAATTACTTTCCTAATTGCCTTAAATCTATAGCCCCTAATCTAAAACCCCTGGTAACTGACCCCTCAGCGAGCAGAAACAAATATTTGTTGTCTGCCCTATATGGGCTCCTCATAATTTTGTACCATAGAACCATAGAAAATTACAGCTCAGAAACAGGCCTTTTGGCCCTTCTTGTTCTGTGCCGAATCATTTTTTACCTAGTCCCACTGACCTGCACTTGAACCATATCCCTCTATACCCGTCTCATCCATGTACCTGTCCAAGTTTTTCTTAAATGTTAAAAGTGACCCCGTATTTACCACTTTACTGTACATTGTACAGTATAAGGTTGAACTAAACATTCCTGGCAAGTGGGGATAGGAAGTCTGGTTCTGAATCCAGTGGGACACTATTGTTGCTGGATGCTGATCCCCCTCACCCGTCTCTTCATCAATGGACAAACCAACCTATAAACTGACTTAAACTTAATTACGGTCATTGGAGTCAATTTTCAATTAGCCTGCAAATCTTCCTACTACTTTGCATTATGTTTAAAGGAAAGAGTGTAAATATATCAAAACAACAACTGGGTGCGACAGCAATCAGTCGAGTAAATTTATGGAGGTTGCAGTGACATTTGAAATCATTAAATCTGATAAAATCAGAAGATTGTTTCTCACATTTCTTTCCTTTCAGTACATTTCCCTTCAAATAAGGTCATTTCTGTCAATTCATATGATTCAAGTCATGCTGGAGGCCATGTTTATTGCTGAGTGGAACACTGCTAAGTTTATTACAGTCTTTTTAAAATCTAATCAAGAAAGTCATTGTGCACAATATGCAGCTATGAAGAATCATACAAAATAGAATATTTAAATGCACATCCAATTTGGTTTACTGAGTTTAGGGGGAAAATTAAGGACATCAACATGGTTCTGAAATAATGAATGGAGCATCAGTGGCACAGTGATTAGTATTGCTGCCTCACAGTGTCAGCAATCCAGGTTCGATTCCTGGCTTGGGTCATTGTATGTGTGGGGTCTGCACATTCTCCCTGTGTCTGTTTGGGTTTCCTCTGGTTTCCCCCACAGTCTGAAAGAAGTGCTGGTTAGGTGCAGTGTACCCGAACAGGTGCCAGAATGTGTGGCAACTTGAGATTTTAAGAGTAACTTTATTGCAGTGTTAATGTAAGCCTACTTGTGACAAAAGTAAAAGATTTTGTGCTCCAATGATGAACGCAATGATCACTGGCAGGAGTATTGTAGTGTAAAAGAAGGGGATGAGTTTCCAGTTGGAGGTACCAGAAGAGGTACCTGGCCCATCAAAATAATCATGTCACAGATTAACACTGTGTGATGATGCTCAGACTCAGTATGCATTGTGTGACTGAACTAAGTCATTTAGTCCAAAAAGACATGTAGGAAAATAATCAAGCACCTCCGTAGCACTACCAGAATAATTCATGATTTACACTAGACCTATTATCAACCCGAGCTGTAAGATCACCAATCCGAAACATTTAATTCCATTTATCTTCCCAAAGAAGCTGCCAGAATTCCTGATTTAGTGAAAAGCCTAAGCCAAGAGTATGAAAGGAAGCTGAGAATTTCAAGCAAGCAAAAAAATTGATGAACGAACCAAAATGGGATAAAGTACAAATGTAAAGGTGTGTTTTGTAAATGTCAGTGTGAGCTACATGATACCTTGTTGGTGAATTTTGTTGTATACCTAGGGTCCTTCCCACTGTTGGAGCAGGTTGGGAAGCATGAGGGTGGAAGCTGTGTAGTTGGGTGGGATGACAAATGCCAGAGGCCCCATCACCTTCACAACTCCCCTGGGGGCAGGGAAGGTCGAGGGCAGTTTTCCCACTCTTAAGCCAAATGAAGCCCTTTAGTGCCCAATTAAGGGCCTCACCATGCTGCTATCTCTAGACTGCCAACCACAGGGCTTCATAAGAACATAAGAACATAAGAAATAGGAGCAGGAGTAGGCCATCTAGCCCTTCGAGCCTGCCCCGCCATTCAATAAGATCATGGCTGATCTGTTGTGGCTCAGTTCCACTTTCCCGCCCTCTCCCCATAACCCTTAATCCCCTCTCTTATCAAAAACCCATCAACCCGCTTCTTAAAAATATTTAGCGAGGCAGCCTCCACCACTTCAACGGGCAGAGAATTCCAGAGATTCACCACCCTTTGAGTGAAGAAGTTCCTCCTCAACTCCGTTCTAAACCGCCTCCCCTTTATCTTGAGGCTGTGCCCCCTAGTCCTACTGTCTTTTTTGAGCGGGAAGAGTCTCTCCACCTCTATCCTATCCATCCCATTCATCATCTTATACGTCTCAATGAGATCTCCCCTCATTCTTCTAAACTCTAACGAGTACAAGCCTAGTTTATTCAGCCTCTCCTCATAGCTCAATCCCCTCAACTCCGGCATCAGCCTAGTAAACCTCCTCTGCACTCCCTCCAGGGCCAAAATATCCTTGCGCAGGTGCGGCGCCCAAAACTGCACACAGTACTCCAGCTGCGGCCTCACCAATGCCCTATACAGCTGCAGCAAGACCTCCCTACTTTTATATTCAATCCCCCTCGCTATGAAGGCCAGCATCCCATTCGCCTTCCTGACCACCTGCTGCACCTGCAAGCTGGGTTTTTGCGACTCATGCACAAGGACCCCGAGGTCCCTCTGCACCGTCGCCTGCTGCAGTTTTTCGCCACGTAAGTAATAGTCCTTCCTACCATTCTTCCTACCAAAGTGGACCACCTCACACTTGCCAACATTAAATTCCATTTGCCATTTCCTGGCCCATTCGCCCAGCCTATCTAGATCCTTCTGCAGACTCTCCACACCCTCCGCACAATTTGCCGTTCCCCCAATCTTGGTGTCATCAGCAAATTTCGACACCCTGCACTCGGTTCCCTCCTCCAGATCATCTATATAAATGGTAAATAGCTGAGGCCCCAGCACCGACCCCTGGGGCACCCCACTAGTCACCATCCGCCAATCCGAATAGCACCCATTGACACCCACTCTCTGCCTCCTATTTGACAACCAATCCTCTATCCACGCTAACACCCTACCCCCAACTCCATGTCCCCTGACCTTCTGCAATAACCTCTTGTGAGGTACCTTGTCAAACGCCTTCTGAAAATCCAGAAAGACCACATCCACCGGCTCTCCTCTATCCACTGCCCTAGACACATCCTCATAGAACTCCAGTAAATTTGTCAGACACGACTTCCCTTTAATGAAACCGTGTTGCGTCCGCCCTATCAAGCAATTCCCTTCAAGATGCCTCGCAATTTCCTGCTTAATGATGGATTCTAACATTTTACCTACCACAGACGTTAAACTAACCGGCCTATAATTCCCCGCCTTTTGCCTGGCACCCTTCTTAAACAACGGCGTAACATTAGCCGTTTTCCAATCTTCCGGCACTTCCCCGGAATCCAGCGACGTCTGGAAAATAACCACCAAGGCATCCACTATCACCTCCGCCATTTCTTTCAGAACCCTCGGATGCATTCCATCCGGTCCTGGGGACTTGTCCACAATCAGCCCCTCCAGTCTGTCGAGCACCACCTCTCTAGTAACAGTAATGTCATTAAGACCCTCCATTCCTACCACCTTTCCATCGCTAACACCCGGCAAATTATTCACGTCCTCCTCCGTGAAGACAGAAACAAAAAAGTTATTCAAGACCTTAGCCATATCCCCATCCCCTATCACTAGCTCCCCTTTCTCATCCTCTAAAGGACCAATGTTCACCCTAGCCAGCCTCTTCCTTTTTATATATTTATAAAAACTCTTGCTATCCTTTTTTATATTAAGTGCTAGCCCAGCCTCATAGCTTCTCCTACCCTCCTTTATCAACTTCTTTGTCAATCTTTGTTGACATTTAAACCTTTCCCAATCCTCTTCTCGCCCACTGCTCTTAGCTACTCTAAATTCCTCCGCTTTTAATTTAACACTCCCTTGCAGTCTTTCTGTAGGCTTGTGATGCTTCTGATTGGGCATCCTATATTCCATAGATGATCTCAATAGTGGCAAGGATGACCACACTGAAACACCCTCACTGCTCTCCACAGTCCCATGTCCCCCCCACTGGAGCCTGTCTGGCCGGCCTCTTTGAGTCTGTCCCACTCACCCCTCTTCTGCAGCTCCCGAAATACTTCTTGTCTGGGGGCTGATTGCAATTGACTAGCCTTGGGGTTGCCAGTGGCTTTCTGGTTGGTGAATGGAGCCACTGCCATTAAATTCAGACCTTGACTTCATGGGATGTGATGCTAAAGGAAAGCCATGACAAGTATATATCTGAACTCATGCATCTTCTCCATCCTTATCCCAGAATGGAAGATGCATCTAGTAGACAGGAGTCCCAGTATGGATCAACACCCGGCTTAATGACCATGAGCTGGGGGATCTTGCTACAACAGCTGGATGGCCACAATGATGTCCTGCTCCCTCAAAGACCCAAGTTGCTGTGCACTGTGACGAAAGCATCTTGGGTGAAGATAGCATACATACTGAGCACTGCAGAATGACATCATTGGAGTGGACGCTGTGCTGGAAGCAAAGTAACGTGAATGAGATGTCTATAGCCAGTTTGCAGTCTGGCCCTGCTGCATGGTCTCAGGTGGACACAGGGTGCATAATGCTCAGCAATGCTGTAGGAGCACGTGACCTTGGCCAAGGTAAAGCAAATAATGTCAATCGTTGAGTGACATTGGTGTCAATAACTTGGAGGCCTCTGGGAGGAATTTCGCAGCACCATGCCTTGCTGGGTCATCGCATCACCCTTTGCCTCTTGTTCTTTTATGACAAGCGGATCCACAATGTTTGTAAACTCGCAAGGCCAGAGGGTAGGACCCTTGAGCTGCTAAACACCAGACTTGTGGGGGAGAGAACTAGGTTGATTGCAGAAATACCTTGAATGGATATGGGGGTGACAGTGAATCCCCCCCTCCCAGGTGCAATGGCCATAGTGTTGATGGAACTGTGCAGATATGGGTGAAGGCTGATGGGAGAATGGGATGGCTGGACTTTGGGGATGGCATATTGAGCATTAATGTGAGGTATTGTAAAATTCCAAGTTGTGATTGTGTTTAATTTAGGAAGTGTTGAATGACAGCAGAATGAAAAATGAGAGATGTTTTGAAGGAGGTCACTGCAAAAGTGACCTGTACATGACTTCATTTCATAACGATCTTGTGTTTCTCACACAGGTCCCATTCCTGGGATTCCAACCCCTGGAGATGTGTCAGTCCTCAAACACTAGGAGGAGGCAAACGTGTCCATGATTGTACTGTCAGCATCTTCCAAATTACAGGTATCAGCTCTGAGACAGACTCGAGTGGGCATAAATGAAGATATGGAATAAAGAAAATTGAGTGAAGAGCACAATCCCAGTGTGCAAGAGGAGATGTCAGAGGTTAAGCTTTATGTGCACAGGGTAGTTGCAAAGATGCTCTATAGGATAATAAGGCTCAGCTTCAGGAGTCACAGGGCCTACAGTGGATGATAGAGAGCAACAACAGTGCACCTAAGTGTGAATGCCTTTTTCCATTAAAACAACTTAGGCCTCACTTTAACCTTAAGTATCCATGACAGCTGTTATTAGCTGGACAACAGAACCAGCCACATTACCCCTTTATTTTATCCTAAATTAAAGATACAGTAGCAAAACTTAATAATCTTATAAATCTCAGAACATGCCAAATACATGATTCTCCCAATGTCCTAGCCTTGCTGTCTGCAACTTCACCTCCTAGATTTTGTCTCATGTAATAACTCCACGGAGGTGAAAGTCCCGTCACCAAGTTACTTTATTTACACCATACATTGTGCACAGCCAGCCCTTTAGTTGTTCCCTGCTGAATGCAGGCTGGGAGGCTGACACACCTGCTTTAAATAGAGAGTGTGAAACTCCCTGATTCAATCGTCAATTAAGACTCATCAGATAGCTCATAGGTAGCAAGCTGAAGTCATCACATCTCACACTCTTGTAAAATATTCATCAAGTAAAATGGTGTTGGATCAGCCACCACTGTACCCTGCATGGACTCTTCATCCCTTTGAAAGTGGATTTGTCTGCCTCATCTCTGCTTTCTCTTGGGCGTTCTTTCTCTTTCTTTACCTCATCCTGAAATCATTCCGCCTGCTGCTGATGCTTCCGTTCTGAGGAGAGGCCTCCTTCCTTGCCCTCCTCTAGCTCCTTTATCTTAACCCTTCATTGTGCCAAGTTATGATATAGGCAGCAAGCAGGAAGGTTCATAATAAGGTGATTGAGGAATGTAAAACATTCATTTATGGGCTGTGTGGGCATCGCTTGTTAGGTCAGCATTTATTACCCATCCTTAATTACCCTTGAGAAGGTCATTGACTTCTTGAACCAATGCCGTATATGTGATGTAGGTACACCCACTGTGCTGTTAAGGAGGGTGTTCCAAGATTTTGATCACATCCTGAGTAGCCTGGCTGGTTCAGTAAGAGTCCTTGTGTAAGGTGGTTTCTATTATCCTTCTCTGTGCGTGTATCTGGGGCGCGAGCAGTTACCTCCTCAGTGGGCACACCCTATGCACCTGTGTATCAGCGGTCATGGTCAGGACATTCTCAGCAATTCTAAGTGCCGTAAACTAAATGAATCATGGCAACTGCCAGGGTAACAGGTTCAGAGATGCAAGGGCCTTTTCTGGTGGTACATTCAAAGAGTGGTATCAGTTGTAATGGACTGGTCCGCATGGGAGCCCAGCACTTGGGGAAAGCTAACTATGGAGGTAGGCACTGTTACCCTCTGTTTCTCAGATGTATTGATTTTGAATTAAAATATAAAGACCACCCTGGTGAAAAGGACATTGGTCACTGCAAGGATACACCTGGGTGCTGCTGAATGTGGGATGTCACACAGGTCAGCTGTGGAGATATGGAACAAAGTGAAAGCAAAAACATTAAGGACTGTGGTTGTGAAGGAAATACCATGAATAAATAGGTAGAATTCACATGTATATTTTAGAATTGAGAATGTGGACACATATTCATGCATAGCCATTTTTACCCAGAAGCCTTAAAGCATATAAGTGGCCAACACTAGCTGACAGTTTTGGTTTCGACAGTTATTAAACAGACATTGACTGTGTCACACGTAAAGTAAGACCAGGGCCTTTCAAGTTCTCTTCACACTTAGGAAAAATAAGACAAAACTTTAAAGTCATTTTCAAAGGAACCTGATAAGCTTTTATAACGCTATTGTCTTTCCTTATCTATTCAGAAGGCAGTCTTTGATTTTACCTCAGCAAATTAGAGAAACAGACATTAAAAATCTATTCTTCTATTAATAGTTTTAAATCACACGTGATTTAAAAATAGAAACAATTGGCAGTAAACAGGAAAGACATTAAGGACAAATTTAAGAAGATGATGACAATTAATAAGCTCACAGCATGGATAATAAATCCACTTGAACAATTAATTCAGAGTGAAGAATAGGGACATAATTAAGAGGAGGAGTTAATCAAAGAGTCAATACCCATTGCTGCTAAAGAATGATGTAATGTGACATGACTGTTTGAGCTTCCTTTCAGAATATCAGGAATGTTATCGGAAGGTACTGAGAGAACCTCCTGAATAATTCTCTGGCTGGCGAGGAATTGAATGTCACAAAGCAGACAGCTTTTGTATCTAATGGCCCAACAACTGATTCACTTGGAGATTCAGGTCAAACATGGCTTTGAATACTGATGAGGTTTCTTAAATTTGATCTTAGGTGTGTCATTGTCTTTTAAAGTTTTAGTAGATTCAGTATTCAAAATAAGACTTCATTTTTCATCTTTTATAGTCATTAGCATTATGATGTACTTATCCACTTTAAAGTGTATTGTGTGTTAAATAGCTCTGTAATAAACTTGAATGAATTATGTCTTCTGCATGCAGTGTAAGAACTGACTTCTCCTACCTCCTGAATGTGGGAAGATACCATTTTTGAAGAGGGACACCTGGACTTTTATTGTATCCAGGTAATTATAACTTGGCCAGCAAATTGTTTAGCAGGCTATCTGGGAAAATGTAATATCTCTTAATAGTCACTTTCCTTGAGGGAGACATGGTTCACTTTTTTAGATAAGAATAAGTAGCCAGTGTGAAGTTGCTTGGTGCCTTGAACTGAGATGAGAGTGATTGTTAAGAGGGTGCTCCTGATCTAGGTTAGTCCATATTTGGAGCTAAAGTTATAATTTACTTCAGGGGATGGGTGAGGATCATATTTAATGGTGAAGCAGACTCGAAGAGCCGAATGATTACTCCTGCTCCCCTTTTCTGTATTTCTATGTTTCTAATACTCGGCATGGTATTCCAGATGTTGTCTCATCTGTATCACTGAAGCATAACCACTATACTTTTGTATTCAATTTCCCTCCTAATAAGCAATAACATCCTTTTAGCCCCCCCTAATAATTTACTGTATCTGCATATTGGCATTTTGACATTTACCTGCTAGGATCCCTTTGCATCTCGAGCCCTGCAATCTCTCATCTCTAGATTATGGTCAGAATTCTCTGGCCATTCACGCTGATGGGATTCTCCGGTTCCAGTAGTGCACCACTGCCTGTGGGTTTCCCTACGGCATGGGTGACCCGAGAATCTGGCCACTAGCAAACAACGCGCCACCTCCTGCTGGCAGGAAACATGAGGCTGGGAGGCTGGAGAATCTTGCCCAATGTGTTTCTTTTTCATTCTTCTGTTTAAAATGGACTGTTTCTCACATTCACCCATTATACCCCATTTGCCAGGTCTTTGCCCACCCATATAGTCTATCGAAATCTCTTTGTAGCCTCCTTATGTCACCTTGACAACTTACTTCCCTACTTATCTTTGTGTCATCTAAAAAGTTAAAACCTTGCCTTCTGTCTCTTTGTTGGAGTCATTAATAAAAAGTGCAAAAAGTTGAGGCCTGGCATGCATCCCAGTGGCACATCACAGGTTGTGACCCAGGATCCTCTTGGTCCATTAAAAGGCCACCCAAAAATAGGACGAGATTGGAGGGAACTTTGAATTTGCTACAATAATTTGGAAGATTTTCCGACAGCATTCCCACCTCCATCAGCAGATGAAATTTCAGCTCCAGATACCCTTTAGCTTCTGATATCACACTTCAAAAATCATTATTCATGCAAATTGCCGTGTAACATTTATCAAAACTTCAATTCAGGTTTCTTCTATATAATTGGGTGAAATGTAAATCTATTGAATTTGTTTGAAGTTAAGTAAAAAATTCTGGTACTTATTTACATATTCTGTAAATATAATACCAGAAATTTAAATTAATCGTGCATCTTATGTAAGAAGCTCTAATTAAACAATCAAATTACATTCTGCAAAACCTGACTGACGTTAAAACATGACAATGACATGGCATATTTATTTCACACTAAAGTGAGGGCACGGTTTTACCATTGTATGGTAAAGTCAGGTATGGGGCCATTAACGTGATCCACGCCCGCGTCCGCACAGATTGCCACTTTACCGAAACCTGGGAATGGCAGCGATCCGATTCGTGCCCAAAACTGGCGCAATGCCGATTTAAATGCATTTGCATGTATTTAAGTTGAATTCATGAACTGCCCACCCAACTTTATCAGCATTTCCCCCTTTACTACTGCGTTTGCCAATCTGGAACCGCAGATGGACCTGCTAAATAAAAGTCTGAATCGGGTGCTCCAGCTGCTGAAGAGCACGTTCAGAGCTTCCAACAGTTCCCTGACTCAGATCAGTGGTGGAGGGGGAGGAGGGAGGCGGTTAGATCATTGTCTGGTTGGTGGGGGGGGGGGGGGAGGGGAGCTAGGCCAGATCATTGTCTGGTTGGGGGGAGAGGAGGAAGAGGCGGGTCAGATGCATCTCTGGTGGGGGGAGGGGGAGGGCTGATCATTGTCTGTTGGTAGGGAGGGAGTAGGAGGCAGGTCTGATGTTCCTCTGGAGGGGGGTGCAGGGCGGGGGGGTAGTGAGGCCAGATTATTCTCTGGTGGGGAGGGAAGAGGAGGCGGGACGGATGTTCCTCTGTGTGCGGAGGGGGGGATGTGAGTGAGTGAGGCTAGACCATTCTCTTGGGGGGGGGATGGTGTGAGGCTAGATTGTTTCCTGGTGGGAGGAAGGAGGGAGGCCCAGTCACTCAGATGGGGGGGGTGCGGTGGGGGGTCAGATGGATCTCCGGTGGCAGGGCGGGGCAGGGGGGTTCTGCTGCCACTCGGCAGGCAATCGGTGGTAGGAGGAGGGGCAGGGGTGGCAATCGGTCTTGGTAATGGTGGGATGATAAGGGGGACAGTGATGTGTGTGGGGGTAGATAAGGGGGACAGTGATGTGTGTGGGGGTGGATAAGGGGGACAGTGATGTGTGTGGGTAGTGGGGTGGTGGGTAAGGGGGACAGTGATGTGTGTGGATAGTGGGGGGGGGGGTGGGTAAGAGGGATGATGATGTGTGTGGGTAGTGGGGTGGTGGGTAAGGGGGACAGTGATGTGTGCGGATAGTGGGAGGGCGGGTAAGAGGGACAGTGATGTGTGTGGGTCGTAGGGGGGTGATGGGTAAGGGGGACAGTGATGTGTGTGGGGTCCATTGCTCCCGTTTGTCATTCCCAGGCTGCTTTCTCTGCTTCCTGTGGCCTGGGAGCGTTCTGACATGGGCGTGCTTTTTCAAATTCTTTTCGAACTGCGCATGTGCAGTTCAGAGCTCCACTGATCATTTCGGCAGCTCTGAGCCCTGCCCACAACGCGAATGGGACCCACGATTTTTTTTCCAGCCTGAGTGTGTATGGGGGGTGCCTGCAAGTTGGATCTGTATTACGCCTAGATTCAGCACTTAGAATGAAAATGGTAAAATCAGACCCTAACACTGTCTCTGTCTTCCATTTATTTCACATCAAAAGCAAAATACTGCGAATGTGTGAAATCAGAATTATAAGCCGAACCAGTGGTGGAAATATTCATCAGGGTTGGCAGCATCTATGGGGAGAGGAACAGAGTTGATGTTTCAAGTCAATAATCTTCAATCAGAATTGGAAAAAGTTAGAAATGCTCCACATTTTAAGCAAGTACAAACTCATGGACAAAGATAGGTGTAGCATGGAAGGCCTGTTCGGGAGGATGGCAGGATAAGTTAAATGGTGAAAGGATGATGGTGCAAAGCAAAACGAGTGAGGCCGTAAAATCCTGCCCAAAATGTCAGGAGACTGAAAACTTGGGATCACATTTGCGGACTGAATGGAGGTGTTCTGCTGAGTTGTCCAATCTATGTTTGATTTCCACAAAGTCAAGTACTTCAGCATGAAGAGTGAATGCACTGCACAAAATTGAAGTAATTGTGAGTAAATTGCTGTTTTCCCTGTAAGTAATGCTTGGATCCTTGGATGATGAGAAGGAAGGAGATAAAAGAGCCAGGCTTGCATTTCCAGATTTGCATGGGTAAATGCCATGGGAAGGGGTTGCAGTTACTGACTGAATAGTGGAATAAGGTGGCACAATAGCGCAGTGGTTTGCATGCTGCCTCTCAGCGTCAAGGATCCAGGGTGTGATTCTGGCATTGGGTAACTAGTTACCTGTATGGGGTTTGCACATTCTCCCTGCATTTGCTTGGGTTTTTTCCGGGTGCTCTGATTTCGTCCCACAGTCCAAAGATATACGTGTTAGGTAAATTGGCCATGTTAAATTGCCTGTTCGTGTCCAAAGATGTGTAGGTTGGATGGATTAGCCATGGTAAATGTGTGGGATTCCGGGGATTGGGAAGAGGGAGGGCCTGGGTGAGATGCTTTTTTGCAGAGTCAGTGTAGACTCGATGGGCCGGTTGGGATCTGTACGGATTCTATGGTTCTATGATAATGTAAAGGGAATGGCCCTTCAGAATGAAAATTGAAGAGAATCTAAGAAATAGGAACTGGGGTATATCATACAACATTTTGAATGTGCTCATCATTCAGCACAATCATGGCTGATCTTCTGCTCAACACCACTTTCTTACACACTCCCATATCCCTTGATTCCTTGAGAGACCAAAGATCTACCTGTCTGAACCTTACATATAGTCAGTGATGGAGTGGGAAGTTCCAAAGATTCACAACTCTTTAAGTGAAGAAATTTCTTCTCATATCAGTCCTAAATTGTCATCCACTTTTTATGAGTCTGTGCCCCTGTGTTCTCGATTCCTAAGCCAGGAGAAACAATCTCTCAGTTCCTCCCTATCATTCCCCTTTCAATGTCTTGCATGTTTTATTGAGCTCTCCTCTCATTCTTCTAAATTCCAGAGATCCAATTCGCTCAGTCTCTCATCAAAGGACAACCCTCTCACCCAAAAAACCAATCAAGTGAACCTTTGCTGTATTGCTTCCCATTCAAGTATATCCTTCCTTAAATATGGAAACCAAAACTGCACACAGTATTTAAGGAAAATATGTTAGGTCATTGTGTCACATCTGTTCTGTAACTTTTCATACCAATGTTTCTGATATGTCTTCCCTTCTCCTCTGCTGATGATTCCCAATAATACTAGCTGATGAAGCCCTTTGTCATGTCTGTTCTATTCCCACACTAAATCCTTCCCCTTTATCTCAATAACAGGATCGCCTCACTATCCAACCCACCTGCCTCCCCAGTCACTGCTTTTTCCACCACCTCCAACATGATTCTACCACAAAACACATCGGGTGGGATTTTATAGCTTCGTTCGTGCTGAAAACTGTAAAATTCTACCCAAGGTCAATGGACCTTTCCATGGTCCTCTCCTCGCCTGCTCTGATTCCTGTGGCAGGCAGGATTGTAAAATTCTGGCCAACAAGCCATTAAGACGCAGAAGGAGGCCATTTGCCCCGCTGAGTCCAAGAATATCACTTCATCTTTTGATTCAGCATTTTTGATCCTTCCAGACATAACACTGAGTTTGGCCGTTTCAGATTATAATCTCGCTACCAGTTTTTCTTCTTTTTGTTTGTTTTCTGCACAACAGCTGTTGCTGGTGATTTTATTGTCCACATTTACACCCCTCCTAGACACAACCTTTGTTTTTTTTGTTATCTCGAAACTACCTTCTTTTGCCTTGTACTATAATCACTTTTGTCATTCAATCTTTTTTGCCTTTCACCCTATTACAGATTTTCCTTTTTGTTCTTTCCCCACTCCATCCTTTCCCTGCCTCCTATTTAAATCATATTATATTTCTAACTTTCCGTAGTTCTGAGAAAAATGTCATTGACCTGAAATATTAACTCTGTTTTTCTCTCTCCATATATCATGCAGACTGGCAGATTATTCCCACCATTTTCTGTTTTTATTTCATTAGCTTTATATTTGAAGGGGTCAGTTTTCCTCAGAAGCTTACTATTTCTCCCAGAGTGATTGCCTTGTATCTAAGATTCCCTAAATGCCCCAGGCTGAATATGGAACAATATTTCTCAGCATCGATACGATTACTCTCTTCGGAGTTCTTTTGTTATCCATATGATTTGAAAGAAACTGAATAGGATTCTGATGTTATAGCTTTATTCAGCTGCACTTTCACATTTGAGCTATGATTAACTTTAGAAAGAGAGAGAAAAAAAAACTAGAAGAGGAGAGGCATAAAAAGAGCTAAGAGGGAAAAAGAAACAGATATGTAACTTGAGTAACAGTGCCAACTTTTTGCTAATTCAGACTTCAAAATAAAAATGTGTATTTCATATTGGAAAATCATGTTAAGGTATCTCATCATGAAAAACAAAATTTCAGCGTGTATACTTTGGCAATTAAGCATTTAATTATGTGAGTGACTGAAAGCGTTATTTTGTTCGCTTTTTCTGGAATCAACAGAAACCCATTAATGCATTGCCTTAGGGGAAATCTCCTAACAATTTTGTTTGCAATATTTCATTTCAGACTCCGCCTTTCCAAGTTGCCAGATCCACATTCCATTTCTGAGGTCCACCAAATTCAGGTTAATCTGTAGTGGGGAAGTTATTGGAATCCACAGGTCATTCGAGAAATTGACCTGATTAGAGAGTCAAAATAAATTTGTAAAGTTTAGTTGGTAATTAACAAAATTAATTTTCTATTTTGAATGAATACCTAAAATATTAGACAGGAAGACGTCTCTGGATCTATTTTACGTGGATTTCCAGAAGGTAAGCAATAAGATTTGTTACAATTTCCATTGGTGTTACTACTGGTTGGGATGATTCCAGAATGGAACCGTGGCTCAAAAGGTCGTAACATTTCACTTTGTTTGAAAATCTGGAGGAACACAATCACAAGACTCCCAATTAGCTTTCAACAACAAGAAATAAAATTTATTAAATATGAAAAGTTTGATTATAGTACAATACTCCTGCATTCCCCTCTTATCTTCACAAATGTACACAGATTTCAAGGATAACACAGGTTATACAATATATCTTACAATGTTTTCCACATAGGCAGTCCTTGTAAGCCAACAGGGTTAACAGTGGTCAGACAACACCACCACACTCTGAAGCCAGGTGGTTGATGCCACCCAAGCAATTGTCTGTGAATTTTTCCTCAAATTGCGCCCTTTCCCCCATAGATGGTCATGACGTTAATGTTTCCAAACTCCATTCTCAAAAAGACACATTTCAAAAATCTTCTTTCAAACAATGCTTTGCCTCAGATGCTTTCATCAAAGATCTGCCCCAGGATTTCTGCCTCCTCTTTCAAACAAGGCTTCCTCTCATCTGTTTTAGCAAGGATCCACCTCCAGATTTTCCAACTCTCTTTTCAGCATTGCTTTGTCTTGAATTATCACATGTATCCAAACTTGGACAGAAATTCTGAGATATTCAGTCTCCAGTGGAATAATATTATTGCAAAGATTGGAATGAAGGACTACTTCAAATTTGTGATGTTTCTCCAGCTAACCTCATGATCTTTGCTCTTCGCAAGTCTGACTTTAACTTCAATGGACAGTTTCCAGTTCCAATCGTAATTCCTCTTTGTTCCTTTTTACTTCAATCATCTTGGAAACTTCTCTTCATTTTCTAGTTCCTAGTCCTAACTGTCCTTTAACTTCTGAGGCTTGCTTTTGTGCTCTTTGCTCCATTGTAGAACTTTTCCACTTCTAGCAGGGCTCCAAGGTCTGTTTATTCTTTTGCTTCCTAGCTTCAGCTGTCTTCTGAATTCATTAAATACAGTTAAAAAGGTTTCATCTTAAAAGTGGCCCCTGGTTGGGAAGCAACAGCTCATTTTTTCTTCAAGCTTGTGTTTACTTTTCCCGCCGTAAACTCCCTCTTAATACAACTGACATATGAAACTAAAACCTCCACACATATAAACACCTTTATCCAGCCTGAATCTAACTAGAGATGCATCCTTTCCTACCCAGAAACACTAAATTAAACCAATTCAAATCTGTACCTTAAGTCTAATATCCAGCAAAATTGATCAAACAACATCAGTTGATCAAATATACAAATATTGATCATTTAAAGCTACCTCTGCATCCTGATTTAAAAGACTGTGAGCTGAAATTAAAGGTCATGGAATTTAAAGCAAGTTATTCATCTAGTTTTGAGTAGAATTAATGGTAGAAACTGGAAAGTAGCGATTACAGCCATGTACGTGAATTGGAAGCAAGTGAACTTCACAAGGATCTATCCTGAAGCAGTTACTATTCACTATAATTATTAATGGCTTTGATAACGCAATAGGAAGACATATCCAGATTTACCAATGACACTAAAATTGGTGGCATAGCAAGTAGTGCAAATTGGAGCATAGAAATAAGGTTCAGTTTATTTATTAATGTCACAACAAGGCTTGTATTAACACTGCATTGAAATTACTGTGAAAATCCTCTAGTTGCCACACTCCAGTACCTGTTTGGGTGCACTGAGGGAGAATTTAGCTACGCCAATGCACCTAATCAGCATGTTTTTCAAACTGTGAGAGGAAACCACAGCACCTGGAGAAATCGTGTGCAGACATGGGAAGAACATGAGACTCCACAAGACAGTGACCCAAACCAGGAATCAAACATGGGTTCCTGACACTGTGAGGCATGATGTGAAGATGCCAGCATTGCACTGGGGTAAACACAGCAGGAAATCTCACAATACCAGGTTAAAGTCCAACAGGTTTATTTGGTAGCAAAAACCACTGGCTTTTGGAGCTCCGCTCCTTCCCCTTCTATTTGGTAACAAGAGCAACGCTCCAAAAGCTAGTGGCTTTTGCTACCAAATAAACCTGTTGGACTTTAACTTGGTGTTGTGAGACTTCTTATTGTGAGGCAGCAGTGCTAACCACTGTGCCACCATGCATAAAAGGGTGTTGCTAGCTTGAGTAAGAAAAATCTATGGCAGATACATTTCAGCACATGCACAAGTCATCCAATCTGGAGTAAAAAAAGGTGGATGTTAGTATATTTTGAAATGATGAAAACATAAGAACAGTGGTGGTCCAAAAAAGATGTACCATAGAACCGTACAGTGCAGAAGGAGGCCCTTCAGCCCATCGAGTCTGCACTGACCACAATCCCACCCAGGCCCTATCCCCATATCCCTACATATTTTACCCACTCTTCCCTCTAATCTAAGCACCTCAGGACACTAAGGGGCAATTTTAGCATGGCCAATCAACCTAACCCGCACATTTTTGGACGGTGGGAGGAAACCCACACAGACACGAGGAGAACATGCAAACTCCACATAGACAGTGACCCGAGCCAGGAATTGAACCCAGGTCTCTGGAGCTGTGAAGCAGCAGTGCTAACCACTGTGCTACCATGCCACCCAGGGATCTATGTACAAAGATTCCCCCTCCTGGTACCAGGCCCTAAGATGGCAACTATGGATTTCCATTGGATTGATTCATGATTATGCCTGGCAAAGGTGTGCAGGTTAGGTTGATTGGCCATGCTTAATTGCCCCTTAGTGTCAGGGACTTCAGTAAGGTAAATATGTGGAGTTCTGGGTATAGGGTCTGGGTGCAGTTGTTGTTGGTAGAGTTTTGAATGGGCCTCTGGCCTCTTTCTACACTGTAGGGTTTTATGATTCTATGAAAGTGCTGCAGTGGTTTGGCATTGATTTCTGAAGTATGGTCGACCATAATACTCTCCTGCTGTTACCACCTGCATATTGAAAGGATTTACAGGCTGATAATAAATCTGTTTGGCTTGTTATGAATATGGCCAGCAAATCCTGGGGTGGATCTTGAATACAAAGCTTCTGGTCCAGAGGTAGGGACACCATCACTGAGCCACAAGAGGACAGAGATCATTGAAATGTAATAGTCAGGTATGAATAGCAATCAAAATATTTTAAGGATGGGCAATAATTGCTGGCCTAGTCAATGACCCTCACATCCTGTAAACAAATTTAAAAAAATGAAAAATAAATTTAGAGCGCTAGAGTTTGAATGGGAGTAGATTTGGTTGCAGCTGTAACTCACATCTAGGGCACAGTGTACAGTACTGGTCATCAGACCTCCAAAAGGAGTGTAATGCAGATTTTCTAGAATGATATTGGGGCTCATGCATTAAATTATGAGAGAAGTTTACATAAACTAGATTTATATTCTCTGTTCACAATGGCACAATGGTTAGTATTGCTGCCTCACAGTGCCAGGCACCCGTGTTTGATTCCCGGCTTGCCTCACTATGTGGAGTTTTCACATTGTCCCTGTGTTTGCGTGGGTTGCCTCTGGGTGGTCAGGTTTCCTCCCACAGTCCAATAGACGTACTGGTCAGGTGCATTGACCATGCTAGACTCTCCCTCAGTGTACCCGAACAGAGTGTGGCGACTAGGAAATTTTCACAGTAACTTCGTTGCAGTATTATTAAAAGCCCACTTGTGACATTAATAAACACGTTGTGACATTAATAATTAAATTTAAATAAAAAGCTTTGATAGAAAGTTAATGCTGAATTAACTTTGGCTTTATGAAGGAACTGATTGAAAGAAACTTGTTATGGGCTTCTTGGACAAGGGTCAGAACAGAAGCGAGCCATTTAGTAGAGAAGTTAGAAACATTTCATCACTCAAAGGATAATAATATAGCAGCTCTCTCCCCCGTAAAACTGAATGGGTATAGCTCCAATAATAGTCTGAAATTTTCAATTGACAGACAAAAACAGAAAATATGGGAAAAACTCAGCAGGTCTTACAGCATCTGTGGAGAAAGAAAATAGAGTTAATGTTTTGAGTCCATATGATACTTCACCTTTAGTTAACCAAGAATATTAAAGGATATTGAGTCACAATGAGTGCATCAGGTTAGCATACAGATCAACCTTGCACTGACTGCATGGTGCAGCAGAGCAGAATGGTTCTTGTTCAACGGTTTTGTTAAACTAGTAACCAAGGCTTAATTTATTAAAATTCTACTTGCTTTTCCCAGCACTTTCAGATTCCGGAACTACTTTTTCAATGTGACAAAATAGTAGAATCCTTTAGGCCCTAAAATGGTATTTGCTTTGCAGGGATACAGTTCTGTTGTGAGCTACTCTGACAGTGTGTCACCAACAAACCATTTTGGAGCTTAACAGTCCAACGAATATCCTTCCTTAAGCTTGTGTGGCTGAATGTGCATACAAGAATACAGCCCCTCCACTAGAAGTAACTAAGAAGATCTTCATCTATTTTTAAGGTATTGTTGATTAATTTCTATTCGCTGTTGTGGTGGTGATAGGAGTTTGGTGCTCGCTGGTCATATGAACATGCTGAAAGAGTTTGTCCTGATTTTAAGGGCTCTGCAGAAAGAACTTCCTCCCAGATGTTGGTGTAATGGTTTGCATTCCTCTTGAACTCCTGCATGACAGGAAGAATGAGCAGAGGTGACACAGAACAGGACAAGTTGGAACAGGAAGGAGGAGGAAGAGGAGGAGAATGGAATGAGGGCTCTCATTCGGAGGCTATGTGCATTGAAGGTGTTACGGGAGTGTTTTTCTTACGTGGTTCAAGCATGAAAAAGAAATGCAGAACTCCAGAAATGAGTTTCACTTCCCATGACATTTGGCCAAATGTGGCATCAACAAACCCTAACAAAAATGGAATCAATGGGAATCGGGGAAAAACTCATTACTGATTGGAGTCATACCTAGCACAAAGGATCATGGTTATGGTTGTTGGCGGTCAATTATCTTAGTTCTAGGACATCACTGCAGGAGTTCCTCGGGTGCCCGAGGCCCAAACATCTCCAGCTGCTTCACCAATGATCTTCTCTCCATCATAAGATCAGAAGTGGGATGTTCACTGATAATTGGACAATATTCAAAATATTTTGCTTCTTCTCAGATGCTGAATCAGACTGCGTCCAAATGCAGAAAGGCCTAGACAATATCCTTGCTTGGACTGAAAATTGACAAGTAACATTTGTGTCATATAAGTGCCAGACAATGACCATCTTTAACAAAAAACAGTCTAAACGTCACCCCTTCACATTCAATGGAATTTTCATCGCTGAATCCCCCACTAGTAACATCCTGGGGGTTACCATTGACCAGAAACTGAACTGGATTAACTATATAAATACTGTGGCTTCACAAGCACATTCAAGGTTAGGAATCCTGTGGCGAGTAACTCACCTCCTGACTCCCCAAAACCTGCCCATCATACAAGGCAAAAGTCATGAGTGTGATGGAATATTCCCCACTTGTCTGGATGAGTGCAGCTCCAACAACATTCAAGAAGCTTGGCATCATCAAGGACGAAACAACCTGCTTGATTGGTACCCCATCCGTAGGTATTCACTTTCTCTGCTACTGATGCACAGTGGCAACAGTGTGCACCATTTACAAGATGCGCTGCAGGAACTTACCAAGACTCTTTAGTAAGCACCTTTCAAACCCACAACACCTACTTTTAGAAGGGTAAGGGTGGCAGAAGCAGGGGAACACCAGTTCCAGGAAGTTTCCCTCCAAGCCATACATCATCCTGACTTGAAAATGTGTCATCATTCTTTCAACATCGCTGAGTCAAAATCCCGGAACTCCCTCCCTAACAGGACTTTGGGTCTACCTGTACCACATGGACTGCATTGGTTCAAGAAGGCAGCTTACCATCATTTTTTGAGGGGCAATTAGGGATGGGCAATAATTGTTGGCCTTCGCAGTCCATCCCGTGAATGAGTTTGAAAAAAAGCCTCAGCAAGGGCAACATGTCCAATATCTCACCGAAGCTTCCATTTGCCCTAACTATAATCTTCAAAGGTTTCCTTGATTTGAAAAGCATTCCTTTGGAACGAAAAATTCCGCATATCACTGGACTAAAAAGGAACAGAACAGAATATTTTCTAAATGATGAAAAACTAGAAAAAGTGGAAGTCCAAAGCGATTTGTGCATTCAGATATAGATAGTGTTAAAATAATAAGTAACTGTAATAAAAAAAGTTATTGAATCTTGACGTGTTACATTTAGTAGACTAGAATACAATCCAAAATCTTGTTTAGATCTTGCTGAAGTATGGTAAATAGTTTGGGTATCATTGCTTGGAAGGATATATTTGTCTTGGAGGGAGAGCAACATAGATTTACTTAAATTATGCCTGAACTTCAAGGGTTAAGTTAAATTACAAGGAGAGGTTAAAATATCTAGAGTTGCATTTAGAAAACCAGGGGTGATTTAACTAAAGCTTTCAATTTATTAAGGGGAATGGCTGAGTTAATAAGGGGAAACTATTTCTGCCGCTGAAGAGTTGAGGACTAAGGAGCACAGTTACTGCACTGTAGGATTCTATGATTCTATTGGAGCCAGACTTTTTAGCAGCAAAATTTGGAAACACTTCTTCACACCAAAGGTGCTAGAAGTTTAGAACTCACACCAGCAATCTATAATTGAAATTTAAAATGAACATTGATAGACTTCGGTTAACCGAAGGTACGATGGGGAGGCAATAGCCTAGTGGCATTATTGCCAGATTATTAATCCAGCAACTCAACTAAAGTTCTGGGGACTTGGGTTCAAATCCTGCCATGGCTGGTGGTGAAATTTGAATTCAATAAAAAATATCTGGAATCAAGAATCTACTAATGACCATGAGACCATTGTCATAAAAACCCATCTGGTTTTAATGTCCTTTAAGGAAGGAAATCTGCTGGCCTACATGTGATTCCAGAGCCATAGCAATGTAACTCTTAACTGTCCTCTGAAATGGCATAGCAACCCACTCAGTTCAAGGATGACTAGGGTTGAGTAATAAATGGGGCCAGCTAGCGACACCCATGTCCCACAAATGAATAAAAAGAAATGGGGTTTGATGTTTTTGTTTATATTAACTTAAGGGTGTGAGTGATCAGCCATTTTGCTGAATAACAAAGTTGACACTGATGGCCACATGGCCTACTCATGTTCCTACATTCTTATGCTGCAGCTGCTGCCTCAAGCACAGGGTGAGGGTGGCGTTGCCAATGGCTGTGAAGCTGTCCGTGGCCACAACATTTTATGTAACTGGCTCCATCCAGGTGATATTTACAACATTTCATGGTTTGCCATCCATTGTTGAGTAAAGGAGAGTGCTGTTTCTTCATATTCCAAGGGAGTTGCATACATTTTATCTTCTGTTATCAGAGAGAAGATTTCCCATTGTGTTGGATGTCACTAATTGTATGTTACCTTCCAGGTTCTCAGATATCAACTCTGAGATGTAATGATTTATGGCTCTTCTGCTGCCCAAGTTTCAGCTCCAAGCAATGATACTTCCAGCCCAATGTATCTAAACTGATGCCAGATCCATCTCATCCCAATTTTTGTTCTTCGTGCATTTCACAGATTAGAAGTTTAGTTCTATATGATTGAGAATCAATGCATATTGGGATTCCACAGGAGCGTCTTTTCAAATCACATGTCTCCACTCTTAACCTTACCAGTCGAGCGACTAGCATTCATTATTACAACGCTGTGGGAACTGCGAGC
Source organism: Carcharhinus amblyrhynchos (assembly GCF_965287045.1). NCBI lineage: Eukaryota > Metazoa > Chordata > Chondrichthyes > Carcharhiniformes > Carcharhinidae > Carcharhinus > Carcharhinus amblyrhynchos. Next base: position 21,822,819 of record NC_137328.1, on the reverse strand, counting down.
AGCCTTCTTGAAGGGTTTATCTTGTTCCAATCTGGGCTCCTGTCCCAACTTTACTTATTGAGTATGGATTTCTGCAAAATATTTACAGTTTAACCCCAGTTTTGGAGGGTTGCTCATAGGTTGGAAACAAGCCCAGGAAATTCTGATGACATGAGGTACTTCCTGTGAAAGTAAAGTAATTACAGCTGTGCTGTTTTGTTCTACTGAGTCACAGATTGAGCAGCAAGACCTACTGGGCTGTTTATTTTCGTTGGAGTTAAACTCCACAGACTTTAATAGCACTTCATCTGGGATCAGGATTGAGGGCTCGTACTAATTGAGTTTATTATTACAAAGTATGACTGTGTTCTCAAAACAAATTTGAAAAAAAAAGTTAATGTTGTGTCATTATTTTGGTGCATAAATGTTCTTCCTGTTTTTAATGAGCCCAACTGTTGTCATTTGCGTCAAATGCACCATTTTTAAATAAAAGTGTCAAAGTTACTTTTGCTAGGCCCTTACCCTTAATGCACTGAAAAAGTTCCTCAGAGGTATGCCATAGTCTCTGTCTTGGAGGAGTCCATGTGGAGTGTGAACACTGCATTGACCCAGAGCTCTGGGTGCATAGCTTTCTCTATTGAGAGAATAGTGACTATCATGGAGAGACTGCTTGAGAAACTCAGTCGGGAGGTTTTGAGATTACCATGGGACTCGCAAGACCACATATTAGTTGTGACCTACCAGTGTGAGAGATGAATGAAGCACTGAGCCACTCTGCTAGGTGCTTGCCCATCAACGGAGAACAGGAAGGTTCAAAGAAACCCCGTGCTGGCGGAAGAGCTGGACGTTGCATCTATGGGCTTCTCGCAGGGCATTTCAGATGAAGGCAGCAGCATCTCTGCCAATGGCCATTGCATATGATGAGGCAATAACAGCGAAGGAATGCTGAGGCCGTGGTGCTGGAAGTTTCCTCGCGGGTGGTACCGCACAGTTAATAGACTGCCTCTAATACCATTGTCGGTGGCACCAAGACATAGCACTCGCAAGCGGAGGTTTAATGCACTATAAACACAGGCTCACCATCTTCAACTGCTTCATTAGTGACTTTTCTTCCATCATAAGGTCAGGAGTCGGGATGTTAACTGATGACTGCACAGTGTTCAGCACCATTCGTGACTCCTCAGATACTGAAGCTGTCCATGTCCAAATGCCACGTGACCTTGGCAATATCCATGCTTGGGCTGACAAGTGGCAAGTAATTGCCAGGCAATGACCAGTACCAACAAGACAGAATCTATCCATCACTCCTTAGGATTCAATGGCATTACCATTGCTGAACTGAACCCCCCATTAACAACATCCTCGAGGTTACCAGTGACCAGAAACTGAACTGGACTAGCTATATTAATACTGTGGCTACAAGACCAGGTCAGAACCTAGGAATTCTGCAGTGAATAACTCATCTTCAGACTCCGTAAAGCCTGCCCACAATCTATAAGGGGAATCAACGACAGGTAATAAATGCAGACCCAGTCAGCAACATTCACATCCCGTAAATTAATAAAAACAGAAACATCCAATTTATGCAAATTTGATGGAGATACAGTCTTCACAATGCAGTCTTGTTTCCCATTATATCTGACTCAAGGTCATAGAACTGATTGACCATCAAAATGTTTTCTACATTATTTGTGAAAAATTTTTCAGTGTCCAGATCACCAACTACTTGTCCTGGTCCCCTCATGCCGACACTATAGTTAAGAAAGCCCACCAATACCTCTACTTCCTCAAAAGACTAAGGAAATCTGGCACATCAGCTACAACTTTCACCAACTTTTACAGGTGCATCATAGGAAACATCCTTTCTGGTTGAATGACAGCTTGGTATGGCTCCTGCTCTGCCCAAGACTGCAAAAAACTACAAAGAGTTGTGAATGAAGCCCAGCCCATCACACAAACCAACCTCCCATCCATTGACCCTGTCTACACTTCCCACTGCCTCAGCAAAACAGCCAGCATAGTTAAGGGCCCCACCCACTCCAGACGTACTCTATTCCACCTTCTTCTGTCAGGAAAACGATACAAAAGTTTGAGGTCACATACCAACTGACTCAAGTACAGCTTCTTCCCTACTGCCATCAGATTTTTGAATGAACATACTTTGCACTCAGTTGATCTTTCTCTACATCCTAGCCATAACTGTAACACCCTCTCATTTCCTTTTGTATGAACGGTATGCTTAGTCTGTATACCACGCAAGAAACAATGCTTTTCACTGTATTCCAATACACGTGAAAATAATATCTGCAATGAGTGAGGAAATGGAAGAAATATTCAGTTACATTCATCAGTAGAAGTATTGTGAATCATAATTGTGGGAAGAGTGAAAGTTACAGACTGATTAATGATCTGAGTAGAGAATGTGAAATTTCACGGTCCCCTTGAATTTATTTAGGGGGATGATTAACCCCGATTCATATGCAACTGAGCAGACAGCCTGAATTCAACTCTGAAATCATATGTTTGATATTATTAAAGTTGCCTTCAGTGAGTGATCCATCACTGGATGTGGCAATGAGTAAGGATGAGGCAAATTGGCTCCAACAAATAGAAGAATTGCAGACAAGAACTTCAAGCTTCAAATCGCTGAAGGAAGTACAGGCCAGGATTTTATGCTCCAGAATCAGGAACACAACTGATGTGAACTTGTGTGAAATTGCATGAGAAAACATCAGGCATGCAAACCAATGTCATTGTGCCACCATGACCATCAACGTTAAGTGATCAATTAAGCCCATTAAATAGGCTAATGACTGAAATTTGAGGCCTCCTGTGTGAAATTGCAGTCAGCGCATGGGTCACATGGGCAGACAGCCATTTGTAATTGAACTCAATCCAGAGTGAGATAAAACTTGACAGACACATGACTCTGCGAGTAGATAGGAGTGAGGTGAAAGCTGGCTGTAGGTGTTTTTCTGACTGTTCATTGCATATTCTATGTTCTTTGGAGGTCCTTTAGCTTCTTAGAGTTTTCTGCCAAGGGCACCCTTCAGTATCTATCTGGCATCTCTATTCCAGCAAATGGGGATTGTCTAATCTGTCCTCCAAGGAGGATGGGAGCAGAAAGGAGAGGAGATATGGTGTGCAATCACATGCTGGACCCTTCTGTGACGAAGTCAATTGCACCCATTAAATCAGTAGAATGGATGATTCTGCCACTGATTGGCACCAACACTTTGGGAGCTGAGCTTCCAAGCATTGAACTCCATGGCTTGAACCTAACTCTCAATAAGAAAGAGGTCAAACAGGATTAATCCCCAATAGAAGGAGCAAAGGTTACGGAGCACAGGTGAAGTACACATGTTCCCTCCTTGGAAGGTTCTGCTGTCCGGTAAGGCTTTCCAAGATAGATGCCCATCTGTAACATTGAGTTGAGAGATACTGTTGTGGGGACATGGCCATTGTGTGTGAGATTAAAGGAGTGAAGCTCATTGAGAAGATGCTCACATAAGGGAATGTACACAGGTGATAGGGCAATGGGTCAGGGCATTGACAGAACTCCTCACTGTTCAAAGATCTGTTTCCTCTCTTTCAGTTCAGTGTGAGGATGATGGAGCCAGTGGGGTTGGCTGCTCTTCTGATTCAAGTGGACCAGGAGAGAGGACCTCAATGTGCGGCTGCACATGGATAAGACCAGTACCCTGCAGAGGAGGGGGTGGCAGGGCTTGCTGAGTTACCAGGGTCAGGGCACGCATGGAGGTGTCTTGGATGCAATACCACTGGCCATGTATTTACCACAGGAGAATGACAGACCTTCAGATGACAGGGAATGAGTGCCAGCGACAACTGCAACTTACCCGCGGACCAGCTGTGCCAGGTGATGCAGAAGTTGGCATCACATGGGTTGGGAGGTCACACCTTGCCTATGGCCCTGAAAGTTACAGCCACACTCAACTTTTACATCAGAGGCTCATTACAGGGTTGCACAGGTGACCTATGTGGCATCTCCCAATCTGCCACATGTAAGTGCATCAGGGAGATGGTAGAAAATTTCATATGTTCACCACCCTCTGGGTGAAGAAATTTCTCCTCATATCAGTCCTAAATGGCCTACCTCATATCCTAAAACTGTGACCCCTTATTCTAAACCACGCACACCTCCAACATCCCTGCGCCCAGTTTGTCCAATCCTATCAGAATTTTATATGCTTCAATTAGACTGCTTCTCATTCTTTGAAATTCTAGTGAATTCAGGCCCAGTTGACCCAATCTCTTGTCATATGACATTCTTGCCACCCAGGAATCAGTCTGGTGAGCTTTCACTGCAATCCCTCTCTGACAAGTACATACTTTCTTAGATAAGAAGACCAAAGCTTCCCACAACGCACATAATTGGTGTGGTCTCACCAAGGGCCAGTTCAGCTGCAGTGAGATATCCTTGCTCCTGTGCTCAAGTCCTCTTGCAATGAAGGCCAACAAAACATTTGCCTTCTTAACTGTTTGCTGCACATGCGTGTTTTCTTTCAGTGACTGGTGTCCCAGGACACCCAGGTTCCTTTGTACTTCAATATTTCTCAAGCTATCACCATTTAAGTTGTACTCTGTTATTCTGTTACTCCATCAGAAGTGGATAACTTCATATTTATCCACATTATACTGCATCTGCCATGCATTTGCTCACTCATTCAACTTATCTAAATCAACTTGAAGTCTCACAACATCCTTCTCATGACTCACCTTCCCACCAAGTTTTGTGTCACCGGCAAACTTGAAATGTGGAGAATGTTTGACCTTTGCTTCAACTAAAAACCAGAAACCACAGGCCCACCACAAAAGAGAGATTGAGGCAATCATACTTTGTAATCATACCTTTTCTTCTTTCATCTGTATCTAATCTCTGTGTGAGCGGCAGTGTGTAAGGCAAGTGAGTGAGACACTGCATTATTAAACCCTTGTGGTAAGTGGGGGATCATAAATAACCTTCTTCATTTTAAAACGCACAATAAGCTTGGTGTTGGAATTATTTAAAATAGGATAATCACTCTGAGAGTAAGAAAATAATCACACCTCACATTCGAAACACTTTGATAATAGACAGTAAGAAAACACATAAATCCTCCCGTTGGCAGGAGTATGAATTTAAATAGTCAGCCTCTTGTGCAAAGTAAACAGCCTTTCATCTAGTGGTGGAACTAGTTTAGGCTGACTGGATGCCGTGCAGTTGACATTATGATTTTGCCAGGAGAAGGGAATGAAGCTGGGAAGTGGAGAATGTCGGCATGACAGAATTTTCCTCCAAAATTTGTAAGTGTAAAAACAGCGAGCAAGCAGGAATGCTCCACGTCTGTCTCTCAGGCATGCCCCACGTCACAATCCATCAACACTCAATGCAATGAAAGAGACTCCATGTGAATTATGCTGTCACAGAGGCTCCAGACGTGTGTCTCTCCCAAAGTGGCCACAAATGTCTGCCCTTTTCAAGGGGGAGCTGCATTTAAACACTAACAATGGCCTCATACAGTCACGCGAAGGGGATGGTGCCGTGTAGAGTAGCTGTACACTTCACAGAGGGAGAGTTGGAATGGCTGCGTGGAGGAAAGGAGGGCCATTTCTTCCACAGATACGGTTGGAGACCCAGAAGTCGGGCTGACAATGTGGCCTGGAAGTGGTGACAACGCCAGCCAGTGCCCATGCACTGGCACGGAGCATTGGTAGCCAGTGCACATGCCCTGGGTTAGAGCATTGGCAGCCATTGCCCGTACACTGGCATAGAGCATCAGCAGCACAGAGCATCAGCAGCCAGTGCATGCCCACTGGGATAGAGCATTGGCAGCCAGTGCCCATGCACTGGCACAGAGCATTGGCAGCCAATGCATGCACACTGGCACACAGCACTGGCAGCCAGTGCAGTAAGAAAATGAACAACCTCGCTTGGACAGCAAGGGTGTGTCCAATCTGTCCTGGCATCAGTCCTGTCTGTCGTGCCTGCAATGTCCCTGACACGCTATGGTCTTCCAGCACACTACCCCCTGGCACCTTCATCCAACCCCTCTGGCACCCCGCATCGCAACTCCTGCCTGACGAGGCATGGTCCCGACAAATGCTACCCAATCGCCTTCATCCCAACACCCCGCAACCTTCCAGCCATCTCCCCTTTGTCCCAGCAGGAGGTAGAGGAAGAAAACCAGATGTGGGATCCCTGAATGGTGTCCCCTGACTTACTTTGAGAAGTGTGTGATGGGGTTCTCAGGGGAGGTGGCTAAGAGAGCTGAAACCACAGCCAGGTTGGTATGTGCCACAGAAGTGAGGAGCAACAAAACTTTCATTGATATGACCTAACTGGAGTTGCAATCTATCCAGATACTTACCCTACCCTTGCACTGAACCATGTGTCTTCTTTTACAGGAGGCAACTCTGATGAGGCCGGGCCAACAATAATTGACACCTGTGACCCCAATCAATACCCTGGAGGGAAGAATCTGAGGAACCCTTGGAGGAAAGCCCTGAAGAAACCTCCAAGGAAAACACCCAGCAGTCGGCACAGGCAACAGATGTACCAACCACCAGTGCAAACACGGTCATCTCGGTGGAGCATGTTAGCAGTGCGGCTCTTTCTGGTGAGTGCCACACATGATGTGGAGATGCCGGCGTTGGACTGGGGTAAACACAATAAGAAGTCAGACAGCAGCAGGTTTAAGTCCAACAGATTTATTTGCTAGTAAACTCACAAGCTTTCGAGGCTCCCCTCTTCATCAGGTGAATGGAGTGTTCTGGCCTCAGACAGAGCATATAAAGCACAGACAGTTTACAGATTACTGATTAAAATGCAAATCTTTACACCTAACCTGCTGTTCAAGTCTTAAAGTGGCCGACAATGTGAGTGGAAGGAGCATTAAGCCCAGGTATCTGTCGTCCTCTCAGTATCTTAAGGGCTTAATGCTCCTTCCACTCACATTGTTGGCCACTTTAAGGCTTGAATAGCAGGTTAGGTGTTAAGACCCGCATTCTAATCAGTAATCTGTAAACTGTCTGTGCTTTATATGCTCTGTCTGAGGCCAGAACTCTCCATTCACCTGATGAAGAGGGGAACCTTGAAAGTTTGTGAGTTTACTATCAAATAAATCGGTTAGACTTAAACCTGGTGTTGTCAGAGTGCCACACAGCCATAGTTGCACAACGGATGGAGGTGAAAACATTCAAGGACCCGGCAGGCAGAGGTTTCCTGGAGCTAAGGAGACAGCTGGCCCCCAGCCAAGTGCTGAGCCACTGGGATCAGTTCTCCTGAAGCTGCTGGAGATGCAGAGACAGAGATTGCAGGAGGGGCTGCCAACAACAGCAACTGCAAGGCTGTTTGGAGGAGTCCAACAGCTTTAAGGTGAAGGAGGTTGTGGCAGCATTGCGTGGTACCCAGGCTAACACTGCAAGGGTGGCATTCAGAATTCAGAACCTGGGGCAGGAAGTGATAGCCATGGGTGGCAGAGGCTAAGACATGGACGGGTCTCAGAGGACTATGGCTGAGGGCCCTAGGAGCATGGTCCTGTCTCAGAGAGCTATCACTGAGAGGCTCCAAGGCTTGACCCGATCTGGACATCTGGTGCACTCTCTTCCAGGAATGTCTTGCAGTGCAGACAGACGGTGGAGAAACACCCTCATGTCTTAGTTTATCATGTACTTCCAATCTCATCTTTAATAATGGACTCTAAAATCTTGCCAATGACCAAAGCCAGGCTAACTGGCCTATAATTTCCCATCTGCTGCTTCCCTCCTTTCTTAAACCGCGATGTTACATTAGCTACTTTCCAGTCCTCTGGTACTCTCCTGAAAGATCACCAATCTCTCCACAATTTCCTCAGCTATCTCTTTTAGAACCCTGGGGTATAGTCCATCCAGTCCAGGTGAGTTATCCACCTTCAGACCTTTCAGTTTCCCCAGAAACTTCTCCTTCGTGATGGCCACTACATTTACCTGTGCCCTCTGACTCTTCTGGAGCCCTGGCATCCCACTGGTGTCTTCCCCTCTCCCAGTTGCTTCCCAGCTCTCTGGCATGACATAATGCCAATGCCAATTAGTAAGACCATAAGACATAGGGGCAGAGCTAGGCCACTCAGCCTAGCGAGTCTGTTCTGCCATTCAATCATGGCTGATATTTTTGTCATTCCCATTTTCCTGCCTTTTCCCCATAACCCCTGATCTTCTTATTAATCTAGAACCTATCTATCTCTGCCTTAAAGACACTCAATAAAGTGAAATACTGCTCTTTAAAAGTGTGGCTCAAAAAGTCACCTGCCGGTGACTAGTGGTGTGCCTCAGGAGTCAGTGCTGGGACCACAACTTTTCACAATATACATAAACCATTTGCAGGAAGGAGCTGAAGGCTCTGTTGCTAAGTTTGCAGATGATACAAAGATATGTAGAGGGACAGGTAGTTTTGAGGGAGCAGGGGGCTGCAGAAGGACTTGGACAGGTTAGGAGAGTGGGCAAAGAAGTGGGAGAGGGGAATACAGTGTGGAAAAGAGTGAGGTTATGCACTTTGGAAGGAGGAATGGAGGCATAGTCTATTTTCTAAATGGGAAAATGCTTAGGAAATCAGAAACACAAAGAGACTTGGGAGTCCTTCGTCATGATTCTCTTAAGGTTAACGTGCAGGTTCAGTCAGCAGTTAGGAAGGCAAATGCAATGTTAGCATTCATGGCAAATACAAGAGCAGGGTTGTACTTCTGAGGCTGTATAAGGCTTTGCTCAGACCGCATTTGGAATATTGTGAGCAGTTTTGGGCCCCATATCTAAGGAAGGATGTGCTGGCCATGGAAAGGGTCCAGAGAGATTCACAAGAATGATCCCTGGAATGAAGAGCTTGTTGTATGAGGAACGATTAAGGATTCTGGGTCTGTACTTGTTGGAGTTTAGAAGGATGAGGGGTGGATCTTATTGAAACTTACAGGATATTGCGAGGCCTGGATACAGTAGACGTGGAGAGGATGTTTCCATTAGTCGGAAAAATTAGAACCAAAAGGCACAACCTCAGACTAGAGGGACGATTGTTTAAAACAGAGATGAGGAGAAATTTCTTCAGTCAGAGAGTGGTGAATCTGTGGAACTCTTTGCTGCAGAAGGCCAGGCCACTGAGTGCCTTTAAGGCAGAGATAGATAGGTTCTTAATTAATAAGGGGATCAGGGGTTACGGGGAAAAGGCAGGAAAATGGGGATGAAGAAAATATCAACCATGATTAAATGGCAGAATAGACTCGATAGGCTGAATGGCCTAGTTCTGCTCCTATGTCTCATGGCTTACTAATTGGCGCTGGCATTATGTCGTGGCGGAGACCAGGGAAGCATCTGGGAGAGTGGAAGTATGTGTGCTAAACTCGCTAATGATACTGAAATCCAGTCAATCTGATGACAATAAGCTGCACGCCTTTTCTGGGCGTGAAGGGATCCGTGCCATTAAAAAGGGGGTGGGAAGATAGCAAACAATTTTGCGCCAGGCGCAAATCGGATTTTTAGCTTTTCCCTGATCACCACGCTGATTGCCGAATGCAGCGAGGTAGTAAAAATCACACCCAACTAGATCCAAAGACCAAGCTGGAACCTATACAGAAGTACAAGCCAAATCTGCTGACAGAGGATCCTGGAAGCAAAAGGGGATCGCTGTCCAAAATTTTACAGATCAACTCAAAAGTTATTGAGGATCATGACCATTCATCCCACTACTACACATTGGCTCTGCTTGTCTCCCTCCTTTAATATAGTTCTTCCAACACTGAAATATGCAGAGCAAAAAACATCCCAAATTATGCCCAAATCGTAACTTTCCATTTGTCTTCAACTACCAAGAAAAATCTGGCAGAAATCAAATTCGATGATCAAGAATAATAATAATAATATCTAATGCCAACTTTCCTAAAAAAAAGTGTAATTAAATTTTTAAAAGCAGATGTGATGAAAGCTCAGACTCTACTGGATTCCTTTGATCATTTCATGTTGATGGACTGACTGCACAGTGCATTTCACACGAGGATGAAAAATCTTTCAATAGTTTCCAGACATTTTAATAATTAAATGATACCAGTATATGAAGTTTGTTGAAGTCCGTTAGGCTATTTGGAAAGAATAATATGCGATTTGCATAGAGGTTTGATGACTTGGATGTTCATTTGAATTAATGGCTGACATTTGCCCATTCTGTGCCACTGCCAACAATCCCACTGGACACAACGATATATTTCAACATTTTTCTCTCCATTTGCATCCCAAACAGTTTTATTTTTCAGTCATTTTCAAATCATCAATATCTATTTATTTTAGTCTGCCCCTTAAAAATCATACATTTATTTTAAACTCAGAAATTGCTGACAGATGAATACTGAATGTACTCGTTTAACATTGCATGGATTAAGAAGCAAAATGTGTTAACCTTAAATGATTGTTTTTTTTTACTTGAGGTAAGTCTAAGTGGTGCAAGGAACAAAGTTGTTCACAAAATATCTGGTCCCTCAGTGTGGGAGGCATGGGAGATTTTAACCCCTTAATCTCATTTGAATGTCCAGCTGGAAGTCCTGTCCGAAGCCAGTGGGAATGATATGGGTAGTACAGTAGCACGCTGCTGCCTCACCAAGGACCCAGGTTTGATTCCCAGCTTGGGGCACTGTCTGTGTGGAGTTTGCATGTTCTCCCCCTACCTGCATGCGTTTCCTCTGGGTGCCCCGGTTTCCTCCCACAGTCTGAAAGGCGTGCTGGCTAGGTGCATTGGCCATGCCAAATTCTCCCTCAGTGTCCCAAACAGGAGTGTGGTGACTAGGAGATTTTCACAGTAACTTCATTGCAGTTTTAATGTAAGCCTACTTGTGACGTTAATAAATAAACATTAAAAAAAGAATCAGAGATGGTGGATGGGAGTTAAAAATGGCGTAGGGTCAGGTCATCATTAGTGATTCACTGCAAACAGCACCTGGCGATGTGAGTGGCCATTGGCGGTTCAGTCAACATGTCCATGATTGGAGGGCTGGGGGTGGGGGCAAGGGCACATCTTATGGTGCACAAAGCATTTAAAAAAATGATTAAAAAAATAACATTTTGTTGACAGGTCTCAGACTATGTAGATCTCAGTCAGATCCATGACTTCAAATGTGTATGCATCCTGATAATATTATCATCAGTGAGACTCTCACAACACTCTCAATGAAATTAGCCCTCAGCTCCTCCGAGAGAGATGGCTGTCCTGTACCTGAGGGCAGATAGGTTAAATGGTCAGTGGGGTGGGATGGGAACATGTTGGAAATGCAATGTGATTCTGCCTCTTCATTACCTACTTAACTACACCATCAACAGGAATTAATATCAGCCCTCAAATATCAAAATCAATGCAGGAAACTGAAGCACACAGATATGTCTTAAGTTATTCAGTCACATTGCTGGAGATGTTTTAGAGCATAAACTAATTGATATATGCTTCATAATCTAATTACTGTTAACAAATCTACTCAAATTAATGGATGCGTGAATATGAGCACACATTCTCTTGTCGGCAAATTTGGACAGGTGCATGTACACATAAGGTGATTTGGGGATTGACACTGTGTTAGCTGTATTCATACTGCAGCTGAGACATGCAGAGTTACAGGCTTGGGATCTCTATTTTGAGAGACAAAAGTCCTAGGATTGGAACTTCCCTATTTCAGGCATCATTGTCAGTGTCAAACATTCCCACTTCAGGTAAGACTTATCAAAATACAGAGTGAAACTCTATCTAATTGAACCCAACAACATGGCCAAGCCCCAAACTCACACAACACCTCAAGCTGCCCACAACTGCTTTGTTTTCCATTTCTCACTCCTGCCACACAGCTGGTTTCTCTGTGTCAAATTGATCAGTAGTACTGAATTTCAGACAGATTTTGTTGCAGACGCACACCTACTAAAAGAACTTTAAAGTATTGACATTTATTAAGTAACTAAATGACCCCATGCCGATTTCATACTGGATCCTCACAATCAGACAAGCATCTCATTGACTTGGGCAAGATTTGAATCCAGGTCCCAGCGGTGAAAGGTCAACCTTAAAGGCATTTGACTAACTAATTCTCCTCAGACTTCTTCCTTCTCACTGCTTTGCTGCTAGCATAGTTTTTTTCCTGATTATTATGGATATGCATTATTACATTTCTTCAGCATTTTAAATGTCTGTCTAAATGATCTTTATCAACATTTTGTGAACATGGGAAAGTTCCACCTAAAACACATGGTTCACGAATACCCATTCTTCACCATCCCAAAATGAAATTAGAACACAGAACAATCACTGGTCTAAAATGCAAACTCTATTTCACTCCGTAGATGCTGCCTGACTTGCTGAGCGTTTCCTGAATGTTCTGTTTTCATTCTGATCCGTTAACAGGCGCTTTGTCCAGCTCACCCTTTCAGGATTTGTCCCTGAAAGAAAGCAGTACTGGCCCACAAAGTACAACATAAAATAGCATTAGTCTGTAGTTATCTGACCATCCTGGTTAAAAAGATCTTTCTCAGTCCATATGGCCGACTGTATCAGGCAGGCTTCCTTGGCAGCTGCAGATTGGTTGTATCCTGTAGATGACATCTTTTGCCTAATAGAGCTCATCTTAAATCATACAGTATTTCAGCCAGCACCAAATGAAGCATGTCTTTTGTCATTGCTCTCAATGCGAGCCTCACACCTGCAGCAGATCTGCTGAAACACCTGCACTAATGGAGCCCAGGTGGCATTTCAACGTGCAGAAATATTATGCACAAAATGCAAAATCCTGGAGTTTCATAGACATAGCAAGTCATTATATTTTAGTCACGTAGATTGACATAATGCTGGTTAATTGCAAGTTATACCAGATGATGAGTGTGCTTCAATTTCTGTTTCTGATCAAAAGGGTGATTTTGAATGGAGCTTTTGACTACGTTTGTCCATCTCTTGCATGCCTGTATAAATTTGATGGCTTCACAGAAATTCACCAGATGTTGAAAAGTGAGCTCCCTCGGGGCTGTCTTTTTGTTTGAAGTTGAATTGATTCATATATCTGTGTAATTTAGGAAGGTAGTGAATTTGCAGATGCCTTGTTTAATTCCTGTTCAGTTCATGAACAATCTCGGCAACGTCTAAATGGTATTGGATGAGGTCCAATATAAAACCAATCATGGTCTGTGTCATAATTTTGCTCAGTACATTGATACAATTGTCAATTTTCCTGAGCAATTTTCCACTTATTTCTTCTGAAGACAAGTAAGTTGAAAGGCTAGCAGAGAGTTCAAATCAGAAAACAGAGTACAAAGGTCAGCGCACCACACTTACCATTAATTTAGCTAATATTTGCCCATCACTTTATCAATCCACACTCTTGTCAAGTGTCAGCCTAACTGTAAATCTACAAATATGTGCCAAATTGTTCATTATTATGCAAACTCATTTTGTGTAAAAACAAAATGAGAAAACAGAAATTCTACATGCAAAATATGGGAATTATATATGGAGAATAATGTGTTTTGGTCAAAAACAATACATTGCAGATGTTAGAAATCGGAAATGTTTAATCCAGTCCTGACCAAACGTGATAAACTTGAAATGTTAGCCAGAGTTCTTTCTTTGTAATTGCTGATTAAACAATAGGACCATTAATGAATCAGTCGCCCATTGAAGTCTTCAGTAGATTTTGCTGAGGCTCTTTAACTTGGTCATTGCATTCGCTTTTCTTGAACACAGAAAATTTCCACCTGCTATACAGCTAAAACATCTGGTTCATAAGTGCCCATTCTCCACTATCCCAATTATCCACTCAAATTCCCTGACCGATCAGAGAAGATGGCCACAGAATTGGCCAAGGCCTGGTGGCCACAGGTTTTCTGGCACACAGTGGAACCACTGCCACTGGGGAAAAAAGTCAGCTATTGCCGTGCCATGGAATTGAGATTAGGATGGATAACTGGAGGATTAATCATACATTAACCATACTTATATTCCACAGTCCAGATTGCCCTCATTAGTTTGCTTTGAGGCTTGTAGGCCTACGATGCTTCTGAGCCAGAAATCCCACTCCAAGACATGTTGGCCAAGGAAGATTTACACATAACACAGCCAAACAGGTTGAGTACCAATTTATAAATCCTCCCAACAGATGCCATTAGCAGCTGGTAAGAGTGGGATAGATTTTTGGTGACGGAAAGAAATTGGAACCTTTATCGACACTAACCATTGCTCCAGACTACAACATGCATGTGACAGTGTATGTTGCCACAGCAACTTAGATTTCTTGGTGATATGGCTATCTCAGTTGCCTGGAAGGCCGATATGGATTAGATAGGTGGCACCAAGCGCAATTAGGGCAATAAACATCAGCAAATTGCAGCAGTGTCCCCAAAAGCCAGGTAAATGAAATCAGGCTTGTGCCTCACATTCATTTAATTTCTCTCAGCATGCTTCTGATTTTGTTAATAATATTCTGTGAACGAATAAAGAAATAAAAAGGAAAGGGTTTGATTTCCAGTCTGACTGGGGTGGATTTGGGACCCACACCCTTCCACTATCTGTGGTAGAGCTCATGATGCTGTGGGTCAGACCTGCCTACAGGCACTGAGCTCAAGAAGAAGAATTTGCTACTGTTTTTCAGCATGACATTAACGTATAAGCTTAACTGAATCAGATCTTAGTCCCCGTGTCCTTTGTCTTTTGTCAGTTCTTTGTCTGACAGTCCTTTACACTCTGAAAACTGGTTTTTGCTGTCTTTGCAATGACTCTCATTAAAATATCCAGTAATAATGAAACATTGCTGCTGCAGGTTAAAATGTGCACACAGCTTTGTTGCTTTTATAGAAAGTAAATAGTTTAGTCATAGTACAACACTCCACCCATGATGTAGATCAAAGATAAGAGATTTCTACCTGCACCTAGAGATCAAAATCTGTTTATGCATGAACCTGAAGTTCCACTCTCAGACTATTGTTCCTGCTTTTGATATCACATGAGCAGAATCGAACCCTGACATAAAGAATGGTGCTGCACAAAACATATTATTAAGTCTCTTTCAGAAGGTTGTGTGAATAGCCTCATGATAATAATGCATGTTGCTATGATTGCCATGGGGTCCATAAACAAAATAACCAAATTATTTCCAAGGGCCATTGATGAACAATGAAAGTTAGAGGTAGAGAAACTGGCAAAACAATAATTTGCTCCAAACTGCACCTTTGCCTCCCTAACCAGGACAGTGTTGCATATTAGCCTATAAACCTAAATAAACTGCTCCTTATTCTGGGTGAAAGATATTTTAAACTTAATGCAGGTGTTTTGTTGTGCCAAAATGCAAGGAAATGATGGCTGTCACTTTGATTTACTTTCTGACATTTCACAATTAATGCTTTAGATTTAGCTGGGTGCACTCAGAGAATGGGAAATGCATTCATAGCCCATGTTTGGTTTTATTTCAAATCATCTGCTTTCAATGGAACAGTTCTCTGTTGGCGTATAATACCATGCATTGATATAGAACCTTCAAATTAACGAGTGCTTATTCATCTTGGAATTTCTTCAAACTCAGGCAGCAGTTATTGCATTTCATTTTTAAATGCAATTTTCAAAGCTTCTTCCAAACATTTTTTTTCAATTTTGAATTTGAATTCAAATAACACTAATTAGTG
Source organism: Carcharhinus amblyrhynchos (assembly GCF_965287045.1). NCBI lineage: Eukaryota > Metazoa > Chordata > Chondrichthyes > Carcharhiniformes > Carcharhinidae > Carcharhinus > Carcharhinus amblyrhynchos. The sequence continues at coordinate 21,807,186 of NC_137328.1, read as the reverse complement.
GGGCTTTACCAGAATATGTGATGAGAATAACTAATGGTGTAATTAATATGGGCAAAATATTACCATCCTCAGGGCAGGTTGGCTGGTAGGTGGAGTAAGATTGAGCCTAATACTATGCGCATCATCCTGGCCCACACCTATCTGTCCCCCCAACACCATCACTATTTATTGAGCAGCAGGCGGACATTGATCAGCCCTTGGCCAATTGAAACTCTTACATGGCCAATTATTGGCCACTTGAGAGTGTCTTCCTAACTCATCACCAACATATGGTGTTTGGAACTTACGCCAAATCTGGAGACCGCCATTTCTCATTCCTCAGGTGGTTGATGCGGGGAGGTGGGAGGAGGGTGGCCCATTGGTGCCCTCACACCTCCCCAAACATCTCATGCCCCCAGATTTCCCCATCCCATCTGGCCTGTGCATCTATGCTGCTGTTACGTTCCCTCCCAGGGACTTTTTACCGTGGTCTTCCCAGAAAATCCTCCCAATATATTGCTCTACCTACAGTGATGATTTTCACTGGGGACTCGATGCAGTCATAGCAGTGGCCACCATGCCCAGTAGCAGGGCTGAGCTGCTGGCCATTTAATAGGAACATCCAAGGGAGCAGTCAGTTGGGGGCCTGGTGACTTGCCAAAAACTGCTGACGCCAAGGTCTCGGGAAAAGTTCACCCCAGTAATGGTCAATACACAAAAGCAGAGCCAGGCTTTTCAGGAGAGGGTGGCAGAGACTTCCAGCTGATACAGGCACTACTGGAGGAGTCCAGCTGCCTCATCTCGTAGGAGATGGTGCTGGCATTGAGTGGTACCCAGGTCAGCATTGCAAGACTGGCGTCTGCAGTCGAAAGACTGGGCCAAGATGTCTATACCATGATGAATGATTTCCAAGGCATGGCCACTCAGCAATGTCCATGGCTACGGTCCTGGGCATGAGGGCACAGCCACACATGGACATGTCACTGAGTCTGAGAGAGATTGCTGGTCTGTGTCAGAGTTTGGCCCAGTCACACAGGACCACAGCTGAGGGCACCCACAGCATTGCCCATTCGCTAAGGGCCATGGCTGAAGTGCCAAATGATGGAGAGTCTTCTGGAGGTCACTCCAGCTGCTACTCCGTCCCAAGGAATGACACAGAGGCCAATGAGCACCCTGAGGGGGAAGGATGGGCTGAGCCCAGGGCTTGCAACTATGGAGACTCAGGTCCCCGGTTGATTCCTGGAACGATCATTTTGCATAAAAGTTCAAGGCAGCTGTGACCTCCACAGCCACCAGGAGTGGGTATCCTCCTCCTCCTCCTCTTGTAGGTGCCAGGTGAACTAAAACCTGGCACAGATGCTGCATCATCTCCCTGTGAAGGTGCAGTCTTCGATGACACATGATGTCGGGCAGCTTCTTGAATGACCAGTATACTCATGGCTTAGAGAAGGGCTGACTTTGTAATGCCTCTTCTGAGGAGGCATTACACAAGATCACCCCCATGGTTACCACCCAGCCACCAGCATGGACACAGTTACCCAGAGGTCCTTTGCAAGACCTTTGTACTCCCTGGTAAACCTTAAAGTGGCATCTTACCTCCTTCCTCCCTCTCAGTGTTCACTTTTCAGGACCTGTACCAATTTATATTGACATAACTTCTGGATGGAGGGGTGAAAGCGTCTCGAGTGTCCATTGAATAGGTACCCTAGCCTGCTAATGAGATGCTAAGGAGGCCATTTGAATGGCTATTAGCTTCCCACCTGTTCTGCCCGGGAACCCAATCGGGGCTGGCAGAGCGGTCAGCCAGGGTTGTCTCAGGTTTGGCAGCTGGCGTGGAACCCATATGCTGAGAGGAGTCACCATTTCGCTCAGAATATCAATCTTCAGCTGTAATCCAGAGGAAGCTGCGACAAAAGTCTGGTTACATCACCCTGCTTTCTCATGTCTGCAACCTTCAGTGACACAGGACTGATAGGAGATAGCAGAGAAGCTCATTGGCTCTTGGGTTGACCAGTACAACTGGGTCCAATGCATGCCATGGTGCATCCAGTGAATGATTTACACACCGTGGCTGCAGATAGGCTGCATGCGATGGGTCTCACACTGATGGGGAGGATCAGCTTGCTGGATCCAGCACCCCTAACCCAGCAACAGCTGCCTCACAAGGAATAGCTGGCTGCATGTGGGTGACAGACATCTGCCTTATAGTGGTGACATCTTCCAAGTCCCATGAAGTTGAATGTAAAGAGGATGTCATCATGGAGCTGAGGAAGAGGGCATCCAAGCCTCGGCAGATGCAGAGGCACACTTCTCCTTGCACTCTCTACCAGTGCAGATAAATATACCTCGGTGGGTATACAGTCTTGAATCGATTCAGGATCTCAATCTGGTGAACACTTGATTGAAACAGAGGAACGTTTGAAGGAGACTTCCGTCTGAGAGCCCTTACAGTCGCAGGACTGTTTGTGATCAAGCCCAGCCAAGCCCATACTGAGCCCAAGACTGATGATGAAGGGCATCTGGTGTCAACCACACGGGATCTGCTGGAGTTGCAGAGAAGAACAGGAGAACATCAACCGCTACCTCCTATTAGACCTGTGTCTCTCTGCCTTCATTGAAGACACTGAGAAAGCGGGCTGATGTATTCAGACTTTTGCAATTCACCTCGACCATGAGTTCTCAGGCATACGCACACATTACTTCCTCCCTTTAATGGCTGATGAGTGTCATGTTATAGAACTCCACCGGAATCTGGCAACCAATTCACATCTTGTGCAAGTTTGTTTGATGATGGCACGTGTTGATCCATGGCTGACATTGTACTGTTCCACAGCCTTACCATGAAGGGGCTGACTGAGGTCTGACGAAGGTAGCCCCTATCACTGAAGACTGATCCCTGAAGTTATGCATGTGGCTGGCACAAATGTGCCACCTGGAAATTCCAAAGTATATCTACATCATGGCTGCTTCTGGGGGAAACGGGCACACGCAGAATTTGCTTCCTGTGGTTGCACACCAGTTGAACATTGTTTGAATAGAATCTGTAGACTGGTCTGATGGAACTTTGATAGCCAGTTGTGCATAATTGATGACACCCTAAATGCATGGGAATACTGCAATAGCCCCTGACTGCCCTGGTACCTAACAAATTCTCCTACCCTCCTAAACTAGGTCACCTTCCAGCCATGCATGGCAATGAGACAAAGGGTCATCCTAACTTGATGAGTTGGCTCTATTCTCTCTCCACAGATGCAGTCAGACCTGCTAAGATTTTCCAGCATTTTCTGTTTTTGTTTTGGATTCCAGCATCTGCATATATTTTGTCTTTATCTTGGTAAATCATTTCCCTGTTATTGACAAAGACATCCATGAGCTCCTCACACTTTTTGTTGGAAGTAAGGGTGAATAATGCAGATCTCACTTCTCAGACCATTCTGACGCAGAGTGATGCTGGTGGCAGCCTGGTTATATCAGTTGTGCACGCGACCAACATAAGGCCCAATTTAACAGTGTAAACTGGAATAATGACCTGAACTCTGAAAACTTGGTCTTAATTTTTCACATTGCTTAATTCAGTGCCTTTACAAAATAGCAATAGTTTGCTCGGGGCCTCCTGACATTGCCTGGGCAACAATGTCAACAATCAACCCCCTCCACCACCCCTTCACACACACACACATACACACACACACACACACACACTCCTCCAAATCCCTGCTAGATCCAAAGACACATGAAAAATAAGAGATTACCTGGGGCTTAAGATAACACAATTGGCCTTGTTTATCTCAGCAAAGATTGTGTTTCCCATGTTCTAAATGATGAATGGCATGGATAATGTGCAATGCGTAGGTGGCTAAAATTAAACCATGGTTACATTGTCAAACCAGCTGAATAAAAAATGATCAGATCAGGTAAAATGAATGTGTAAAGTATTTTTTTAATCCTCCACTTCTTTTCACTGGAAAGACGGAAGCTGAGGGGAGGAGGCTGGTAGAAATCTACAAAATTATGAGTGGCATAGACAGGATAAATAGGCAGAGGCTTTTTCCTAGGGTGGAAGATTCTATTACAAGGGGGCAGAAGTTCAAGGTGAGAGGGCAAAAGTTTAAGAGAGATGTGTGGAGGGAAGATTTTCATGCAGAGAGTGTTGGGGGCCTGGAACGTGCTGCCAGAAGAGGTGGTGGAAGCAGGCACATTAGCAACACTTAAGAGCCATCTGGTTGGGTGCATGAATAGGGAGGGAATAGAGGGACGTGGATTGAGTAAGGGCAGAAGTTTTGTTTTAGTTTAGTTAGGGCATTATGTTCGGCACAGGCTTGGAGGACTGAATTCAGCCTGTTCCTATGCTAAACTTTTTTTTGTTCTTTGTTCTCTATTCTGTCAATGTTCAGGGTATGTTATCCTGATTTCCTTTTCCATTGGGAACTCAGCATCTGTTCCTTCAATTCCTGTTTCTGTTATGTCTGATTTCGGTGAACTAACACAAGGCTTGTACACCATTACGTTAATGAATTATTTTACAAAAGGCATTGATGACATCTGTTCATTACAGGATTAATCTCCAGAAAATCTTAAGTACTGACGATTGCATGCTCTTTAGAAATTATGATGGGAGCCCTGCGAGCTACGATCATTCAAAGGTTTTCTGTGGAATTAGAACCAGTCAGGATTGAATACAATGAGAAATGATGTGCTTTTTGCTACTTGGTCTCCCCAATATCAACAACCATTATTTTCCCAGACCAGATATAACATTGCCAGATGCAGAAAAATACTTTCTCTATTCAGAACCAACAATATACTTAGCCCTGTTTCTGAAGAGCACAATTTACTGTATATTATGCCGGCACAGTGATTAGCACTGCTCCTTCACAACACCAGGGACCTGGGTTCAATTCTCTGGCTTGGGTCACTGTCTGCAGAGTCTGCACATACTCCCTGTGTCTGCATGGGTTTCCAAAAGACATGCTGGTTAGGTGCATAGGCCACGCTAAATTTTCCATTGGTGTACCTGAACAGGGGCTGGAGTGTGGAAACTAAGGGTTTTGTTCATTCCAGCGTTAATATAAGCCTACTTGTAACACTAATAAATCAATTAAACTTATTTCTATTTCCTCTATTTATTCTTCACTGAGGCTGTTAAAGTTTGGGCAGTTTTTTCAGTATACAACTGTGGCAAGTTTGATTGAAATTGACCAAAATTATTTTATGTAAGATACTTAAAGTCAGCAGAAGACTCTTTAGTTCCATTAGTATGGTTGTAGATATATCGTCCAGGAATGAACAACATGTTAATCCATTCTTTCATCTTGTCCTTCATGTCAATGGACCACCATTAATTAATTAATAGAGATTGTTTATATGGCATAATGTGTAGACTTAAAGCATCATTCACACTTCCAATGCTCATTAGTAATATACAATGATGATGAATTAGCACTTAATTTTGATGAACCAGTGTCATCACAGTTTTATACATCAATGTTCTGGCAGAGTTCCAGATCTCTATTTGAATTCACTTTATTTCATATGATTCTTCAGCAAATTAACAGGGAGCACTTCTGAATACAAACTCGGTGTTCTCCTTAGGAGACATCACAAAATCTTTAGATAGGTAGTCCTAGATTATTCAACTATATCTCCCAATAGCTTGTTACAGAGCAAGATTGGCAGAGACCTTTTAAAGTGTTGCTTAAAATTCCCCTCTTTTATCAAGCTTTTGATTAAACTGCCCTGATATCTTCTTACGTAGCCCAATGTTAAATTTTACTTTGTAATGTTACTGCTGCAAAATACCTTGGAACATTTTTAACGCTAAATAATCTGTATAAATACAAGTTGTGATATAGAAAAAGAACTACCACTGAAAGCGACAGAAATTGTGCAGGCGGGGGCACTAAATTTGGAACTTGCCCTGCTGTACTGCTTGTACACCTATGACTGTGTGGCCAAATTCCCCTCCAATTTGATTTGCAAGTTTGCTGACCTCACCACCGTAGTGGGTCGGATTTCAAGCAATGACAAGACAGAATTCAGAAATGATACAGAGAATCTGGTGAACTGTGCGGCAACAATAACCTCTCCCTCAATGTCAACAAAACAAAGGAGATTGTCATCGGCTTCAGGAAGTGTAAAAGGAGAACATGTCTATATCAATGGGGACAAAACAGAAATGGTCGAGAGCTTCAAGTTTTTAGGTGTCCAGATCACCAACAACCTGTCCTAATCCTCCCATGACGACACTATAGATAAGAAAGCCCACCAACGCCTCTACTTTCTCAGAAAATTAAGGAAATTTGGCATATCAGCTATGATTCCCACCAACTTTTACAGATGCACCACAGAAAGCACTCTTGGTATGGCTCCTGCTCTGCTCAAGACCGCAAGGAACTACAAAAGGTCATGTATGTAGGCCAATCCATCACGCAAACCAGCCTCCCATCCATTGACTCTGTCTATACTTCCTGCTGCCTCGGCAAAGCAGCCAGCATAATTAAGGACCCCATGCACCCCAGACATTCTCTCTTCCACCTTCTTCTTTCGGGAAAATGATAGAGAAGTCTGAGGTCATATCCCAACTGACTCAAGAACAGCTTTTTCCCTGCTGCTGTCAGGCTTTTGAATGCACTCACCTTGCATTAAGTTGATCTTTCTCTACATCCTAGCTATGACTGTAACACTACATTCTGCACTCACTCGTCTCCTTCTCCATGAATTCTATGTTTTGCCTGTATAGCGCACAAGAAACAATACTTACCACTGTATGTTAATACATGTGACAATAATAAATCAAATCAAATCAAATGTTGGAAAAAGTCAATTTCCCAGCGGTGAAAGTTTCACTCGGAATTTTGTTCTCCCAACTTTGACCGTGGGTTAAAGGTGAGTAGAACTTCTGCTGATCTATGTCAGGAAACGTTTGCGTGCATTTCCATTTCATGAATGCTCATTAAAAGGCCAACTCATTGGAATTATGCTCCCTGTCCAAGTCAAGTGGTGCCTTTGGATAATGAGAATGGTTTGACATGCACATGGTGAGATTCACTTCACCCATGACTTTAAGGTCAATCGATCCTGTTGTCATCTACCCTTAGCAGAATACCGTAATGAACTGAGTTCAAGCTTGGGATTTGGTAAAGAAGGGGTTAGGTGAAATGTGGGTTCGATGGGAGGGCCTCCTGCTCCCATCTGTCAGAACGAGGAGTTGCCACCTTTCCTTACCAGCTTGGGGTCCTTAATTATGCTGGCTGCTTTGCCAAGGCAGCGGGAAGTGTAAACAGAGTCAATGGATAGGAGGCTGGTTTGCGTGATGGATTGGGCTACATACACAACCTTTTGCAGTTCCTTGCGGTCTTGAGTAGGGCAGGAGCCACATCAAGCTTTGATACAACCAGAAAGAGTGCTTTCTGTGGTGCATTTGTAAAAGTTGGTGAGAGTCATAGCTGATATGCCAAATTTCCTTACCAGCTTGGGAGGCCTCACTGAACCGTGGAGTGAACGATTTGTTGCCTTTGGTGGCAAAGGCAATGCAGACATTTAGCCCACACCTGACTTGCAGACAGTGAATGTCTGCGGACGCTGGGACCTTTGAACTGATGAAGTAATGGCAGGGCAAACCAATCACTCTACTCACCATAATGAGATTTGGCAAGCTTTTCATTGATGCAAAATTAATGAGCTGAGGAAATTGGGTACAAAAATCCACCCTGCCAATCAGCGGGAATCACGCCATCTTTCTCACAATTTGCCGCACTTAGCCTCCAGGCTGGAAAATTCCATCACGTTTCTTTTGAGTGCTAGATCATGTTACGATTGCAGATATGTTGAAGAGAGGTCCAAACTTAAATAGGCTTTCCAACTTTTCTCTTGCATATTATGCATGGACCACAGCCAAATCTGGGTGCTTACCCATCATTTATTCACAACAGGAGCAGGATGCTGAGCTGGTTTTAACTTGATTTTAAATACAACCAGGCCACTTGCTCAATATGACTCTGTGCACCAAGTATAATCTACTAGGTTGCACTGTCCAAGCACCTCCATTTTAATTAATAGATTCACCAAGTACTTTCACCACTGGAACATCAAGAGATCCTAATCATCGTTTTAACATTGTCTTCATGCATTTCATCTTAACAGATGGCTCATTCCAGTCATGGGAGAGAAATCATAACTCACTTGGACTTTCTATTGCTTTTGTTGTTTTGTTTTGCCTTTGCGGAGGTGAATTGCTGAGTAAGGCATTTTTAGGATATGAAAATGATTGTCTCGGGTCCCTCTCAATTGCAGCTTGCTGTCATCATGAAATAGTATCCATTTATTTCCTCAGGAGGCAACAGAAAGTGTTTGTGGCGTGGTCCATAAACCAAGCAATTGATATAAACACTGAATGTGCTCGCTGTGAAGACGAAGGAAATAAATGTCATTACTTCAGCAGGTCTTCATTATGACTTTCTGTACCATTATAGGGATCAGCAGTAGTTACTGGGAGTATTGTAAATCAAATTCTAAGTACCAAACAATTAGGTCAATAAGGTCACAGCATTAGCAGAATAAAACCCCTGGTTACCTCCAAAACATTAAACACTGATTCAGCACCACTTCAATTCAGTTTAACTAATGCACATAACCTTGCAAACGCACAAATCACACAGCCATTAGTGTTAATTGATAAATGTAATTGGAATGATTTATAATCCATTTATATGCTCCACATTACTACTCCTTAACAATTTAAGGGAGCTGTTTAGCACCAACCAGCACAAAAAGAATATCTTCAAATTTTACTAGTGTCACTAGTAGGCTTAGATTAACTCTGCAATGAAGTTAACATGAAAATCCCCTAGTCAACACACTCCGGTGCCTGTGTGGGCACACTGAGGGAGAATTTATCCGGACTGTGGGAGGAAACTGCTGCACCGGAGAAACCTGCATAGACATGAGGAGCAAGTGCAGACTCCACACAGACAGTGCAGGACCAAGTCCACACAGACCAAGCTGGGAATCAAATCAGGGTCCCTGGTACTTTGAGGCAGCAGTGCTAACCACTGCGCCACTCTTGGAATCTGACTATCCATTACACAGGCTCGCATTAAAGATAACCCTGAGAATAGCCACAGGTTTGTACGAGATATAAATATATTATATTCTATTTGATTATAAAAATCCTTTTAGAAACTAGGAATTTACGAACCAGAAGCTCCCCAGTTTAATCCTTCACACGTGCTGAATTAACTGATTTCACCTGGAGTGACGTGATCCACGGAATGAAAACCAAGTGGCTTCCTGAAGAGCATATAATCTATCCTGCCAGATTACCAGCCAGAAAATCAAGGGGCAACTACAATGCCTTTCTGGTAGGGAGCAGAAACTTAGTGAGGTCTCCAGTCCTTGTGCTTATCCAATGGCACTGGACTTGTGGAATTACATCCTAATATAAATTCTATTTTCATGAGAAGGAAAACTGGAAAAGATGGATGGAAACTACTCTGGGTGGGATTCTACGGTCTCACTAAGCCTGAAACCACAAAACCAAGCCTGAGGTCAACAGACCTTTCCATTGTCCATCCTTGCCCACTCCAAATCCTGTGGCGGGGAGCAGTAAAATTCCAGCCTATGATGTCTGAGGATGTAACTATTCCATTGTTTTTATGTTTATTTTTACTTTAATCATAGGTGTAAATAAGATGGCACAGTGGCACAGTGGTTAGCACTGCTGCCGCACAGCTCCAGGGATCCGGATTCAATTCCAGCCTCGGATGACTGTCTGTGTGGAGCTTGCATGTTGTCCCTGTGTCTACATGGGTTTCCTCCCACAGTTTTTTCCCATCATCCAAAGTAATGCAGGTTAGATTGATTGGCCATGTTAAATTGTCCTTTAGTGTCAGGGGGATTGGCAGAGTAAATATGTCTGGATATGGGGATAGGGCCTAGGTGGGACTTTTGTTGGTGCAGGCTTGATGGGCTGAATGGCCTCCTTTTATAGCGTAGGGACTCTATGATTCTATAAATAGGAAATAGAGAATATGCCGGCATGAACTAGCTTGGCTATGTTTTACATGGATTGTTTAAAGTTTATTTATTAGTGTCACATGTAGGCTTACATTAACATTGCAATGAAGTTCCTGTGAAAATCCCTGAGCCACCACACTCCAGCACCTCTTTGGGTACACTGAGGGAGAATATAGCATGGCCAATTCACCTAACCAGCACATCTTTCAGACAGTGGGAGAAAACCAAGCACCCGGAGGAAACCCATGCAGAAACAGGGAGAATGTGCAGATTTAGCACAGACAATGGGAATTGAACTCCAGTCCTTGGTGCTGAAAGGCAGCAATGATAACCACTGTGCACTGTGCCATGTGCTAGTTACCTAAATGTCTAAAATAGCCTCACTCAGCAGAGGCTATTTTGGAAACACCTTTTGATTGTAAAGCACATTTCAATAACATATATAGTAACTTGATTGACAGAATACAATCTATGCAGTAATAGTGCAAGTCTTTTGAATAGAATTACAGAGAATAGCCACATTTAGTATTGAATCATGTAAACCTCTGACCACTGAGGCCCCAATCCAGCGTTAATTTTTGTTACAAATATGTTCAGTATATGTAATATACTTGAATTGACAACACAACACAAGTAATCTTAACATAAAACAACCAGATATCCAAATAAAGACAAACAAATTCGGACACATTTGCATAATCGTATAGAAAATTTATTCCGTACTTTTGTGTGAGTTTACCATCACGGTGGCATAGTTGTTGGCAGTGTTGCCTCACAGTGCTAGGGACTCTGATTAAATTCCAGCCTTGAGTGACTGTGTGGAGTTTGCACATTCTCCCCGTGTCTGTGTTTGTTTCCTCTGGGTGCCCCAGTTTCCTCTTACACTCCAAAGATGTGTAGGTTTGGTGGACTGACCATGATAAATTGCCCCTTAGTGTCGCAAGATGTGTAAATTAGATGGGTTAGAACATAAGAACATAAGAAATAGGAGCAGGAGTAGGCCATCTAGCCCTTCGAGCCTGCCCCACCATTCAATAAGATCATGGCTGATCTGTTGTGGCTCAGTTCCACTTTCCCGCCCTCTCCCCATAACCCTTAATCCCCTCTCTTATCAAGAACCCATCAACCCGCTTCTTAAAAATATTTAGCGAGGCAGCCTCCACCACTTCAACGGGCAGAGAATTCCAGAGATTCACCACCCTTTGAGTGAAGAAGTTCCTCCTCAACTCCGTTCTAAACCGCCTCCCCTTTATCTTGAGGCTGTGCCCCCTAGTCCTACTGTCTTTTTTGAGCGGGAAGAGTCTCTCCACCTCTATCCTATCCATCCCATTCATCATCTTATACGTCTCAATGAGATCTCCCCTCATTCTTCTAAACTCTAGCGAGTACAAGCCTAGTTTATTCAGCCTCTCCTCATAGCTCAACCCCCTCAACTCCGGTATCAGCCTAGTAAACCTCCTCTGCACTCCCTCCAGGGCCAAAATATCCTTGCGCAGGTGCGGCGCCCAAAACTGCACACAGTACTCCAGCTGCGGCCTCACCAATGCCCTATACAGCTGCAGCAAGACCTCCCTACTTTTATATTCAATCCCCTCGCTATGAAGGCCAGCATCCCATTCGCCTTCCTGACCACCTGCTGCACCTGCAAGCTGGGTTTTTGCGACTCATGCACAAGGACCCCGAGGTCCCTCTGCACCGTCGCCTGCTGCAGTTTTTCGCCACGTAAGTAATAGTCCTTCCTACCATTCTTCCTACCAAAGTGGACCACCTCACACTTGCCAACATTAAATTCCATTTGCCATTTCCTGGCCCATTCGCCCAGCCTATCTAGATCCTTCTGCAGACTCTCCACACCCTCCGCACAATTTGCCTTTCCCCCAATCTTGGTGTCATCAGCAAATTTCGACACCCTGCACTCGGTTCCCTCCTCCAGATCATCTATATAAATGGTAAATAGCTGAGGCCCCAGCACTGACCCCTGGGGCACCCCACTAGTCACCAACCGCCAATCCGAATAGCACCCATTGACCCCCACTCTCTGCCTCCTATTTGACAACCAATCCTCTATCCACGCTAACACCCTACCCCCAACTCCATGTCCCCTGACCTTCTGCAATAACCTCTTGTGAGGTACCTTGTCAAACGCCTTCTGAAAATCCAGAAAGACCACATCCACTGGCTCTCCTCTATCCACTGCCCTAGACACATCCTCATAGAACTCCAGTAAATTTGTCAGACACGACTTCCCTTTAATGAAACCGTGTTGCGTCCGCCCTATCAAGCAATTCCCTTCAAGATGCCTCGCAATTTCCTGCTTAATGACGGATTCTAACATTTTACCTACCACAGACGTTAAACTAACCGGCCTATAATTCCCCGCCTTTTGCCTGGCACCCTTCTTAAACAACGGCGTAACATTAGCCGTTTTCCAATCTTCCGGCACTTCCCCGGAATCCAGCGACGTCTGGAAAATAACCACCAAGGCATCCACTATCACCTCCGCCATTTCTTTCAGAACCCTCGGATGCATTCCATCCGGTCCTGGGGACTTGTCCACAATCAGCCCCTCCAGTCTGTCGAGCACCACCTCTCTAGTAACAGTAATGTCATTAAGACCCTCCATTCCTACCACCTTTCCATCGCTAACACCCGGCAAATTATTCACGTCCTCTTCCGTGAAGACAGAAACAAAAAAGTTATTCAAGACCTTAGCCATATCCCCATCCCCTACCACTAGCTCCCCTTTCTCATTCTCTAAAGGACCAACGTTCACCCTAGCCAGCCTCTTCCTTTTTATATATTTATAAAAACTCTTGCTATCCTTTTTTATATTAAGTGCTAGCCCAGCCTCATAGCTTCTCCTACCCTCCTTTATCAACTTCTTTGTCAATCTTTGTTGACATTTAAACCTTTCCCAATCCTCTTCTCGCCCACTGCTCTTAGCTACTCTAAATTCAGCTATGGTGAATGTGGTGGGAGATAGGGCCAGGGTAAGATACTATCAGAGTCAGTGCAGACTCGATGGACTGAATGGCCTCCTTCTGTACTGTACGAATTCTACTCCATTCTAATTTTAAAATGGCATTTGTATTTACAATTCAGCATACCTATATGTCACTGTGGATGAAATACACTGAATCATCCAAAGCCCTCCATGGATATTGCATTAGTTTAACTAAAACATGTTGTCATATCACAAGGTTAAAACAAAATACACTCCCACCACAAATGGTTTATTGTCGAAAGAAATGACCCTACTGCAACGGGAAAATGGATGTCGAATGTTACAGATGCTAAGCAATTTTAAAAACTTAAAGTATCCAAGTGTTGTCGATAGTGAATTGGAAAATCCGACTGATAGTGGGAACCTGTTGAATAAATCAGCAGGATTACGGACTTGAGCAGTGTTCCAGAGAGGACTAGCAAGTGGAAACTGGAACATGGTATCAAAAGAGAAAATGTTGGAAAATCTCAGCAGGTCTGGCAGCATCTGTAAGGAGAGCAAAGAGCTGCCGTTTTGAGCCCAGATGATCTTTTATCAAAGCTAAAAGGCATAGAAAGTGGGAGATATTTATCCTGCGGGTGAGGGAATGAAAGATGAGTCATAGCCATAGAAACCAGGGTAAAGGGCTGCTAATGCCTGACCATAGAGAGAGTAAAGGGTGTGAATGGCCAAACGGCAGTGAGGTTAAAACCAGAGGGTAAGCTGTGACAAATGAGGATGTGAGGGGACGGAGGGGGATGGGTGGGGGGGAGGGGTGGTGAGAATAGATGGGAGACAGGTAAAATATAGAAAAGGTGAAGCAAAGGGGGAGAAAAGGTAAGGAAGGGGGGGTAGAGTAGGGGGAAAGAGTGGGGAGAAATGAAGAAGGACAATAAAGAAATAAAAGATAGAGAACAGTAAAAAGTAAATAGAATGAAAACAAAGGGATTGAGGGGAGGTAGAGCTAATCATCTGAAGGTGTTGAATTTGATGTTGAGACTGGGAGGCAGTAAAGTGCCTAGCCGGAAAATGAGATGTTGTTCCTCCAGTTTGTGTTTGGCTTCACTGGAACATTGTAGCAAGCCAAGGACAGATGTGTGGGCATGGGAACAGGATTGTGTGTTAAAATGGCAAACAACTGGATGGTCAGGGTCCTGACTGTGCACAGACTGAAGGTGCTCAGCAAAGAGATCACCCAGTCTACATTGGTCTTTCCTATGTAGAGGAGACCACATTGGGAGCAGCGAATGCAATAGACCAAATTGAAAGAGGTGCAAGTGAAATGCTGCTTAACCTGGAATGAGTGTTTAGATTCCAGCATTCGCAGTGATTTGCTTTTACCTAATGGAACATGGTAGCTAGACAGGAGGAGTTTTACTTATTGACTCACTAGGAGAAGAGGTGGATGGGTTTAGGGTGATCCTCAGGATTACCAGAGGTGTGGGTTTCCCCAGGTGCTTTGGAGTTTTATTCACTGCTGGTGGTCATGGCTTCAGCTTCTGAAGGTCCTAAGTTCCAGAATTCCCACTCTAAGCCTCTCCATCTTGTTTCCTGTCTTCCTATCCTGCTTTAAATTGCTTCCTGCTGCCTATTTCTTTCACCAAATTTATCGTTATTGGCTTTAATGTCTCCTTCTGTGGTTTGGTGTCAAATTTTGTTTGGTAAATGTCCTGTGATACCCCTTTAAATGGTTTACCATGTTAAAGGTGCTATATAAATAAAAGTTATTTTTGATGTTGATATTTTTCAATATGTTTGAATGACAGAAGTAATAATGGAGGAGTTACGTGTTTCAAACAGCAAAATCTGTCTTTGCTATTTAACTGTGCATTTGTCCAAGCCTGAATTTGCTATCTGGTTTGTGATTAAATAATGGTGAGTGTCATTAGCCTCAGTGTCTTTCCATGTTTATTCTCTGTATGTGGGCAGTTCTGGAATGGTTGCAAGTTATACCCATCTTTTTGGTTTGAGAACTTGGTAGTGCCATAATCTCCGCAATTAAGAGGAGGATGGAAACGAGAATTGGGCAGATTGGTTCTTGGACCAATACCTGACTCCATCCCACCTACACTAGTATTAGGTATATCATTTTTGTGATCCACTAGTTTAGGCACTGGGCAGGAAGGTCCATGATTGACTTTTCCACCTGCCTCCACTTTAATCCCTTAAGGGGTCAATTAACAACCAGTTAAGGGACTCTTCCAATCTGTGCAATCTTCCTGACTGCAGATGGGCTTGCCAACATGTGGCCTGAATGGCTGATAAAACTGTGCAAGCTGCACGTCAGGTGGAGGGGTGGAATTTTTCATGATCTGCACTAATCTGTGTATGCTCAAAGGCATGGACATGGGGCAACAGGGTAACTCCTGACAGCTATCCTCCTGCCTTTGCTGCTGACACCTGTGAACTCCCTCTTTCCCATGAGATCACCACTCCACTCTCCCAACACCACATCTATTTCTTGGATTGCTCTGTGACCCTGCTACTCTGGGCAGTGTTGTGTTGGTAGCAGCCATGGCTTCCTCTGTGATGCTGCTAACTCAGTAAGAAGTCTCACAACATCAGGTTAAAGTCCAACAAGTTTATTTGATAGTTTATAATCAAATAAACTTGTTGGACTTTAACCTGATGTTGTGAGACTTCTTGCTCTGTTTACCCCAATCCAATGCTGGCATCTCCACATCATGCTGCTAACTGCCAGTCTCTGATTGGGTATTCAACTTCTGGGGTCCTCTGAACAAAGGAAGGCCCACACTGGTCTATGTAGCTGTCTGATACGCAGAATGCAGTGGACTTTCCTCCTCAGGATCAGCACAAGTTTCTGATTGCTTTTTCAGGCAGTGAGCAAGACACCCATGAAGATGGAAAGTCCTGCCCAATGAATCTTCTCTTCCAACTGCACTGTCTTGTTGAGAAGCCTATTTTAGGATTTTAACCCTGTGAGGTGAAGGAAAGATAAGACGCAAATTCAACCTGGTTTAAGGTAAATTTATTTTTTATACCAAGGGCACTTCCGTGGAGTGCGGTGGCAGCAAAAATCCTGGATTCATTTTTAAAAAAAACTTACAGCTGCAATAAGCAGGGAGGGAATGTTGGACTTTAGGATTTTCTGGATAAATTAACGATGATTGAATAGCCCTCCTTACCTATAAATTTCTTGTGACTTTTGAGACAGTGTTGTTTACTCTTGATCTTAAGCACTCTTGTGGTCCTTTCACTGCTGACAATACAAAACTCATGTTTCTGCAAGACCTGAAATCAGCCTCTGGTGTAAAACTTGAGCACAACTGTAATCTTCAGGGCCACTGGCAATGGGTGACCTGCCAGGCCAACTCCTGCATGACTTGGGACAGGTGGTCCACCATCCATCGGGACAGATGCAGCCATTGCTGGCATGGTTCCCTGTCTTCTGGAAATCTGTAATTTTCCTGCAGTAAACATGTGCCCAATTGTATCACCTACAAGACACCTCCAGGCCCTGACCCTGGTAACTCAATGGATCCTGCCACCCTCTCTTCTGCAGGGCACTGGTCCTGCTCATGCTGCACATTGATGTCCTCTCTCCTGGTCTACTGCAACCAGAGGAACAGCCAACTCCACTGGCTCCATCACCCTCACACTCCCAAAAACTGTGAGCAATGAGAAGTTTGTCAATGTTCATTGCTGTATCAAGATAATGGACATCCACCCACACGCATTCCCTTATGTGAGTACCTTTCCAATGAGCCTTACTGTCACACGCAGTGGCCATGTCCCCACAACAGTCTCTCTCAACTCAATGTGACAGATGGGCATGTACCTTGGCAAGCCTTAGTGGCCTGCAAAACTCCTAAGGGTAAGGACTGAGGACACATGAGTACATTGACTTGACCTGCGTGCTGACTTCCTGGGGGTGTTGAAACACTGCCACAACACTTGATGTATCAGGGCTGCCTGCAGAGCTCTGTGATCTTTACTCCTTGTACTGGGAACTAAACCCGTGTCACCTCTCTCTTCATGAGAGGTGAATACAAACCACGGCATTCAATGTTTGGAGACTCAGCTCCCAAAGGGTTAACTAGTCAGTGACAATTAGTGGCAGCATTAGCCATTACAATACTGACTTAATGGAGGTAATTGCCTTGTCAAGGAAGGGTCAGGGATGTGATTAGGGAGGTGGCTTCCTCCTGTAGCAGGTGAGGCTTACCTGATTTATTGCAAACCTCCAAATTATGCTCAATTTGATCATTAGCTTTCACCTGAATCTCTTATGGGTGATCAAGCTTATGTATTCCTTTAGTGCCAGTTGTCTTTGTGCCTTTGCTAGTTTTCCTGTGCAGTGCTACCCCACTAACTGTGGCATAGGGTGAAATGTTGCTGATCTCCATTGGGGGAGACTGCAGTTGCCCTTGGAGGACAACATTGACAGGCTCATGGCCTAGACAGCCTAATGTGGATGGTATTATCCGGGTCTGGGCTAGTCCTCTGTAGTAGTAATAGGAGCAAACTGAATCCTTTCCTGGAAGCTGAACTTGCTTATATTCAGAAGTCAATATGGGATCTGAGAAGAAGTGTTAAGAAGAAAGAGATTACCATCTTTGATGGGTTTGGTGCTGTAGCTAGTCACATCCTCAGAAATGGGAGTCATGGTAATAGCCAGCACTGCCTCCACTATGGGGCTTAGAATATGCTTGATCCCCTGATTAGCCCCTGCTGCCTTTGGCTATGCACTAATCTGTCCTTCAGGAGAAAAAGGGTGTGTGTCTGAGGGTCAATCAGTCTGTGTGGTTGACATGGCTGAAGAGTTGCATTGTCTGTGTAACCTAAGATGCCATTGTGGGGCTTGTAGCAATGCTAGGTTTATGAGAGTGGGTTGAACCATTGGAATATCATGTCCTGTTAGATAGAGATTGGTGGTAGGTGAGTGATTGGGACTTGGTGATTTGAGCTACTGATATAGTTGGTAGGATACAGGATTTGAAGAGGCGTTCGCTGACCCAGACAACTCGTGTTGAATGTCTTGTGGCACTATATCCAGGGTCACAATGTTAGACTCCTAACATTGACTCCATTGCTAGCAGCTTCCATTGCCTTATGATCCCTATCACACTTGAAAAATGTGTTGATTAGATGGGATGGCCATGCTAAATTCTCCCTCAGTCTACCTGAACAAGTGCTGGAGTGTGGTGACTAGGGAATTTTTACAGTAACTTCATTGCGGTGTTAATGAAAGCCTACATGTGACACTAATAAATAGTAATCCTGTGTCTGGGTGGGCTTTTGGATAATCCTCCTACTTTCTACCTTCTCCAACAAAGCTTCCAGAGTAGCATCTGAGAAACTTGGAGCTCGCTTTCTCTCCCATGTTGTGTTCGTCTTCACTCTTTTACAATTGTCAGATTCACTTCCTCAGAGCTGTCATTAACTGCATCAGCCGTATTGCACCTTGCCTTCAGAAATACGAGCTAGGTTTAAGCAGTGCAGGCTAATTTCGAATGCTGCTGTCAAGTCCCGATTTTTGGGCTGACGTGTACAGCCGTGGTTAGTTGGCACGCAGGAGAATCATTTGAATTGGCGGGTATCACAAAGTTGGCATGCTGCCTGTTTTCTCTGAACAAGGACAAGTTCATCGTATATCAGGATCTCAAGACTTTTTTTGGAGCCTATCAATGTCTACATAAAATACGTTTGATCACATGAAACAAAGTCTGAATGCAGAGAATGGCTCTCTCCAACAATAAGGATTAAACCAACTTCAGTAACCCCCCCTTATTTCATCAGACTGATCTTTTCTCCTTCTTCCAGCAGTCACCCTTCTAGTTCCTTTGAAAGGAATTGCTAGTGTCAGTGGACTTTCAACACTGAATCAGAATTTGTTTCCCCTGACACCATATTACCATGGCTGAACATGTTCCAACACGTTGAAGTGCTTTCTTTGTGCACCCTAATTAACAATGCGTCAATGCCATCTCTATTGTTCCCTCTTTCCTTCAATGTTTTCTTCACTTGGCAACAAATGTGTCTGATGATGCCAAGGACACAGCTTCAGAAATCAACATCACCTATCTTAGTTTCCAAAGGGTATGGAGTGAATGCCGATCCTGATGGTGGTTCCTCCCGTGACTAGCCTTTATACATGCAGTGACCCAATTCACACTTTGTTAGATTTCCCACACTAAATTTCTCTCACAGCTGTTGTAATCAACATCATGAGAATATCATTTTTTTTGCTGTGTGCTACTCAATTCCCTCCTGAAACATCTCTGACTCACTAATTCCCTCTCCCCCTTTTAAGGCATTTCTTAAAGCCTATTTTCTTGGTCACTTCTTCTAATCTAGTGTTTCTAATTTAACACATTTTCCTCTTGTCACCATTAAATGCCTTAAGATATTTTCTGACATTAAAAGACTTAAATATCTTGGGGGTGATCCTCCCATCTCGGTTCTCTGCTTCTGTCGCACAGAGGGCCAGGAGATTCGAGCAGAGGCCATTTTGTGCGCTCCTGACTGGGCATCACGGCCTCCACAATTCTCTGGCTGCTGCAGTTCAGGCGTTGTTAGCTCTATGTCAGAAATCGGCGTGGACGACTTAAGTATAATTTCAATATCAGTAGTGGGCCCGAGACTGAAATCTCTGGACCCGCTATTGTCTCCCCCCTCCTGCCAGAAGTAGCTCACTCCAAGGGGGTTTAGTATAGCTCTCCATTTGTGGGGAACTAGTGGCCCAACCTGCTGAAGTGAAGGAGGGGCAATTGAGGCCCCCCCCCTCCCCCAAAGAGAGTCGAGTGCCAGAGGGTGTCCCCTGGGCATTGTTACTTTGGCAGTGCCAGCCTGGGCCTCCTGGCACTGCCCAAGGGGCATAGTACCAATACCCAGGGGGCACCTTGGCACTGCCCATTGAGCATCAGGCAGTGGCAAGGGGGTGGGGCCTGATGGGGCAGCGCCTCTGAGGGTAGAATAGGTGGGGGGGGGGGTGCCAAACTGTCACTCTGCATTTGGGCTGCGTGACAGAGGGACCCACTGATTGGGCTGTGGATGGGTCACATGGCCAGCGATATGGGGGTGGCGGGGCTGGCCAGCGATTGGGAGGCTCGCGGATCTCGGCATTGACAGATCAGCGCATGCGCAGTGGCCCATTCAGCGCTATGCTGCCAGCCTCTCCAGTGGGAATAAATCCCCCCTACACCTTTTTGGACTGTTTCATGCTTGTGAACTCTGCAGTGCACAGAGTGTGGGAGATTCATTTTGAAACTTCTGCTGAGAGAAACTATGTGGTTTACTCCAGTTCTCATGTGAATTCGACACTTGGAATTTTTTTTAAAGAACTGCCCCCAGCATATTATTGTACTCGTGGATGTTAAAAATGATTTATTTATCTATGTACAGAGGAATCAAAAGATTCTGTGCCTTATCTCTATCAACACTTCCTTTCTTGGCAATTGGATTAGCATGAAAGCAATAAACTATATCAATCAAATTTTGACATGCGTTGACCATGATGCAGAGCCTCAGAGGGAGCTGGAAGTAATTTTCCTTCCCCCTGTAAGAGTGCACATTCTTCTGTTTTAGTTAAGTCTCATTCCCCTTTTGAATGCCTCCATTGGACTTTGCCTCCACCACAGCCTCAGGCTCTTCATTGCAAACCCTAACCACTCACGGTGTGAAAAAGTTTCTCCTCGTATCATATAAATGACTTGGATGAAAGCATAGATGGGTGGGTTAGTAAGTTTGCAGATGACACAAAGATAGGTAGATAGTGTAGAAGGTTGTCAAAGGATACAGTGGATGTAGATCAGTTGCAGATATGGGCGGGGAAATGGAGTTTATTCTGGGGCAATTGTGAGGTTCTGCACTTTTGGAGATCAAGTCATAGAATCCTACAGTGCAGATAGAGGCCATGCAGCCCATCAAGTCTCCACAGAACACAACCCCATCCAGGCCCTATCCCCATAATCCCATGTATTTATTCTAGCCAGTCACCTGACACTAAGGGGCAATTTAGCATTGCCAATCCACCTAACCGCATGTCTTTGGACTGTGGGAAGAAATCAGACGAAACCCACGCAGACATGGGGAGAATGTGCGGGCTCCACACAGACAGTGACCCAAACCAGGAATTGAACCTGGATTCCTAGCACTGTGAGGCAGCAGTGCTAACCACTGTGTCACCATGTCACTGTTAAGAGTAGTTATACAGTTAGTGGCAGGACCCTGAACATCATTGATGTACAGAGGGATCTTGGGGTTCAAGTCCATAGCTCCCTGAAAGTGGCCACACAAGAAGATAGGATGGTAAAGAAGGCCATGCTTGCCTCTATTGATAGAGGAGTTAGGATGTCATGTTGCAGCTATATAAAACTTTGGTTAAGCTGCACTTAGAGTGTTGCATTCAATTCAGGTTGCTCGATTACAGGAATGATGTGGGGGTTCGGAGAGGGTGCAGAAGAGGTTTACCAGAACGTTGCCTCGATTAGAGGTTATAAACTATCAGGAGAAGCAGGACAAACTGGAGTTATTTTCTCTGAAATGGCAGAGGCTGAGGGAAGACCTGACAGAAGTGTATAAAATTATGAGAGGCATAGATAGGGTTGACTATCAGAATCCTTTTCCCAGAGTTGAAATGTCTAAAAATAGGAGGCATGCCCTTAAGGTGAGGGGGCTAGTTCAAAGGAGATGAGGGGCAAGTTTCTTGCAGACAGTGATAGGTGTCCAGAATGTGCTGTCAGGGGTGGTTTTGGTGGTGGAGGCAGATACGATAGGGCATTTGAGGAGCTTTAGTTCAGCGCATGAATATGCAAGGGATAGAGGGATATAGACCAAGGGCAGGCAGAAGGAATTAGTTTAATTTGGTGCCATATTCGCCACAACATTGTGGACTGAAGACCTGTTCCTGTGTTGTACCGTTCTATGATCTATATCACTTCTGCCTATAGAAAAATGTTTTAAAAACATTCTGGAATGCTCTCAAATAGATGTCCATAAGTGGGAACAACTTGACCCATGAAGGCATATCTTACTGTAAGGCCTGTCACATTGCTAAGGGCGAAGGTAAACACTGGTTGAGGACATCTTAGTTGAAACTTCAAGATTCTCAACATGGTATATCTGGGTTCCATTGTTCAATCTGCTGTTGACCATTCTGTGCAAAATTAGATCTCTTCAATCATCAACAAACTCACAACAAATAGTAAGATGGCATTCTGTCTAGTGCTGTCAATATCTTGAGTCAAAGAGGTTTACAACATGGAAAGAGGCCCTTTGACCCAACTTGTCCATATCAAAGACATCCTGCAATTAATTTAGAAAAACATAGAAACCCTTCAGTACAGAAGGAGGCATTCCTCAGGGATCAGTGCTGCAACATTTGCTATTTGTAATATATATAAATGATTTGGAAGAAAATGTAACGGGTTTGATTAATAAGTTTGTGGATGACACAAAGGTTGGTGGATTTGCAGATAGCGATGAGAACCATCAGAGGATACAGCAGGATATAAATCGGTTGGAGACTTGGGTAGAGAGATGGCAGATGGTGTTTAATCCGGACAAATGTGAGGTAATGCATTTTTGGATAGTCAAGAATGCATACGGCATGCTTGCCTTCATTGGCTGGGGCATTGAGTTCAAAAATTGGCAAGTCATATTGCAACTTTATAGAACCTTAGTTAGGCCGCACTTGGAATATAGTGTTCAATTCTGGTCTCCACACTACCAGAAGGATGTGGAGGCTTTGGAGATGGTACAGAAAAGATTTACTAGGATGTTGCCTGGTATGGAGGATATTAGCTATGAGGAGAGGATGGAGAAACTTGATTTGTTTTCACTGGAGACACTGAGCAGTAGCACAGTGGTTAGCACTGCTGCTTCACAGCTCCAGGGACCTGGGTTCAATTTCCCAGCTTGGGTCACTGTCTATGTTTCTCTTTGTGTCTCCATGGGTTTCCTCCGGGTGCTCCGGTTTCCTCCGACAGTCCAAAGATGTGCGGGTTAGGTTAATTGGTCGTGCTAAAATTGCCCCTTAGTGTCCTGAGATACGCAGGTTAGAGGGATTAGCGGAAAAATACATAGAAATATGGGGTAGAGCCTGGGTGGAATTATGGTCAGTGCAGACTCAATGGGTTAAATGGCCTCTTTCTGCACTGTAGGGTTTCTATGAAGTTGAGGGGTGATCTGATAGAAGTCTACAAGATTATGAGAGGCAAGGACAGAGTGGGCAGCCAGAAGATTTTTCCCAGGATGGAAGAGTCAATTACTGGGGGGCACAGGTTTAAGTTGCGAGGGGCAAGTTTTAAAGGAGATATACGAGGCAGATTTTTTGCACAGTGAGTAGCGGGTGCCTGGAACTCGTTGCCGAGGGAGGTAGTGGAAGCAGATACAATAGTGACTTATCGGGGTGTCTTGACAAATACGTGTATAGGATGGGAATAGAGGGATATGGTCCCCGGAAGGATAAGGGGTTTTAGTTAAGTCGGGTAGCATGGTCAGTGCAGGCTTGGAGGGCCGAAAGGCCTGTTCCTGTGCTATAATTTTCTTTGTTCTTTGAGGCCATTCAGCCTTTGGGACTGCACCAACCACAACCCTACCAAGGCCCTATCCCCATAATCCGACATAGTTACCCTGCTAGTTCCCCTGACCACAACCATTCTAACTTATCTGCACATCTGTGGGAGGAAACTGGAGCATCCATGCAGACATGGGGAGAACATGCAGACTCTGCACAGAGTTTGGAATTGAACCCGGGTCCTTGGCGCTGTGAGGAAGCTGTGCTAACCATGGTGTCACCATACCTGCATGATGATCCGGGTTTCCCAGCTGCAAATCCTCCTTCCCAATTTCTTCCCAGTTTATGTTTGAAGGGTGGAGATAAAGTGTGTACTACTCAATCTCTCAGGCCTGTGAGGTGCATTCAATTAGTTCAGAGATCTGCACCCGAACTTGGTTTATCTACAATTGACTCATAGTTCTTGGTATTCTTACTTCATAAAGATCAGTCAATTTTTGGTCTTGAAAATTTCAATTTGACTGAATTTTTTGGTGGAGATAATCAGGATTTTTGCTACCCTTTGTCCTGAAATGTCTGCTTTTATGGTAATTTTGTGCCCATCAGGGTTCCTTCATCAGAGGGAATAACTTTTATTCTACTGAATTCATGCAGCATTTCAAACATGTCAATGAGATCCCAAAAAATGGGATCACTCGTCTTTCTTCAAAATTCCAGGGAATACAAGCTAAATGTATGCAAGTTGGCTGGCCTGACAATTTAACTCATTGAACCCAGTGATTATTCAAATTAATATTATCTGCCCCTCCTCCAAGCTTAAAACGGAATGCAATACCATAACTGGGAGCTGGCCATAGCTCTTCATATTCCCATCCCTGTGAGTAATAGCTAACATTCCACAGGCTTTATAAATCACTTCTTGTGACAGTGTACTTTTAGTGATTTGTGCAACTGGCCATTCTGTCACTTCTTGGCATTTTCTAGTCCCTTGTGATTAGTAAAATATTTCCAATATTTATCGTTCTCAGATCCAAAGTGGAAGATTTCTGACTTCCAGCATTGAACTCCATTTGCCATAGTTCAATATGTGCATGAATGGCCTCAATTTTATCTGCCATCACCTCCACTCTACACAAGTAACAAGTCGGAGCTTGTTAAGGTTCTGAATTCCAATTAATTTACCTGCTGGCACTCATTAAAGATGCTGAGCACTATTATGGTGCCTAATGCTTCAAGTAACAACCTGTCCTAACAGCAGCTAACAGAACAGCAACAAATGTGTGTTGCTGAAGCCTTCTAACACAATTTAAAATCACACTCACTTTCACTGCTGGAGATAAATTGACTTTGAAGTGAGGCACATATTAGATGACTTTTTGGGGGACAGTTAGTCAAAACTTCACCAATGACCTAGTGACATTTTTCGACAATCTGAAATCTCCATTAACGTTAGGGAGTAGGAACTGTTTCATACGCGCTATCAGTGATTTGATTTGATTTGATTTAGTATTGTCACATGTATTAGCATACAGTGAAAAGTATTATTTCTTGCTCACTATACAGACAAAGCATAACATTCATGGAGAAGGAAATGAGACAGTGCAGAACGTAGTGTTACAGTCATAGCAAGGGTGTAGAGAAAGATCAACTTAATGCAAAGTAAGTCCATTCAAAAGCCTGACAGCAGCAGGGAAGAAGCTGTTCTTGAGTCGGATGGTACGTGACCTCAGACTTTTGTATCTTTTTCCCAATGGAAGAAGGTGGAAGAGAGAATATTCGAGGTGTGTGGGGCCCTTAATTATGCTGGCTGCTTTGCCGAGGCAGCAGGACGTGGAGGCAGAGTGAATGGATGGGAGGCTGGTTTTCATGAACTTCTGTAGTTTCTTGTGGTCTTGGGCAGAGCAGGAGCCATATCAAGCTGTGGTAAATCAGGAAAAAATGCTTTCTATAGTGCATCTGTAAAAGTTGGTAAGAGTCGTAGCTGACATGCCAAATTTTCTTAGTCTTCTCAGGAAGTAGAGGCGTGGTGGACTTTCTAAACTATAGTGTCGGCATCGGATAGGAACATGGAACACACCAGAATGATAGGGAGTGGGATAACTTGATCTTGGGTTCGGACATAGCTTGGCACAACATCGAGGGCTGAAGGGTCTATACTGTGCTGTACTGTTCTATGTTCTACTGGAAGATCAGGACAGGTTGTTGGTGATCTGGACACCTAAAATCTTGAAGTTTATGACTCTTTCTGCTTCGTTACTTTAGATGTGGTCAGGGGCATGTTCTCCTGAAGTTGTTGACAGTAATGTTAATATTGAGGAAGAGATTATTGTTGCTGCATCAGTTCAGCAGATTCCATATCTTATTCCTGTATCCTGTCTCATCATTGTTTGAAATATATCCCACTACGATGGTGTCATCAGCAAATTTGAAAATCAAATTGGAAGGGAATTTGGCCACACCGTCATGGGTGTATAAGGAATATAGTCGGGGGCTGAGAACTCAGTCTTGTGGGCCATCGGTTTTGAGGATGATCGTGGAGGAGGTGTTGTTGCCTATCCTTACTGATTGTGGTCTGTGAGTTGGGAAGTTCAGGATCCAGTCACAGAGGGAGGAGCCTGAGCCCAGATCACGGAGTTTGGAGATGAGTTTCATGGGAACAATGGTGTTGAAGGCTGAGGTGTAGTCAATAAATAAATAGGAGACTGACATAGGTGTCTTTGTTATCTAGGTGTTCCAGAGGTGAGTGCAGTGGAGACTACAAGGTCTGTCATCTTCCACAACTTGGATGTGACAACACATGGATGTCATTAATATGGTGGATCAGGGAATAACTATGGATATTCTCTATATGAACTTCCAGAAAGCATTTAATAAGATCTGCATGACAGATTACTAACAAAAATGTGAGAATAGAAATCCTACACTGCAGAAAGGGGCCATTCAGCCCATTGAGCCTGCACTGACAATTCCACACAGGCACTATGCCCATAATCCTATATATGTACCCTGTTAATCTCCCTGATTCGGGCAATTTAACTTGTCTTTCAACCTTACCTGCACATCTTTGGAATGTGTGAGGAAACCAGGGCACCTGGAGGAAATCCACACTGACATAGGGAGAGTGTACAAACTCCACACAGTCATCGAGGCTGGAACTGATCCTGGGTCCCTGGCGCTGTGAGGCAGCAATGTTAACCACTGTGCCACCGCACCACCTAAGAGCATCTGGAATTAGGGGCAAGATTTTTACAACCTCGTTCACCCCAAAACCATAAAATCCCACCTAAGGTCAGCAAACCTTCCCATGCTCTGCTGCTTTCCCGCTCTGATTCCCGTGGCAGGCAGGCTGGTAAAATTTTGGCTATAGTCTTGTGATCAGTTAGTAATTGTCTATGAGGTAAGAGATAAAGGGTGTTATTTTGGTGAAAGGCTTTGTTGAGCAGACACGGCTGTTTGCAACTCTGTTTTCTGCCTAAGGTTTTTATGCTAATTGGTGATTGCCATGAATTAAACATAGCTGGAGGTACTAAAACAGCTAATTGTGGGTTTAGCATTAAAACTCTGAACAAAAGCAATTTTGTGTAGCTATACATTACACACCCACTCAGGAACTATTATGGCGCAGTGTGTAGCATCCCTGCGTCTTTGGCCTTTAATCTCCTCCATGCTCTGATTTCTGCCCATCTTCACTTGAATTTCAGTTGAGCACCTCCCTCCCTTTTTCAAAGTAAGAAGTCTATCACATTTCTATCTCCTTTCATTACCAAAGAAGAGTCAGCTTGGACTTGAAACATTGGCTCTGTTTCTCTCTCCACAGATGTTGCCAGGCCTGCTGAGACTTTTTCCAGCACTTTTTTTTGTGTTTATATTAAAAAAAATCTGTTTAATACTAAGTTCTGATTTCTTGGTGAGGCACGGTTTCATTTTTTCAGAGGGTCGTCCTTGGAATTCCACATATGGCATCATGCACCTAATTTTGGAGAAGGTTGGATCTGCCTTGCTGACACTGGCAAGGTCTCCAAAATATTTAGGGTCATCACAAGTTCTACTGCTGGTAAAGGAGCCAGACTTGTGGGCTCCACAAGAGGCAACAACTGTTTGGGTCAAGTTACAGGCTTAAAAAACCCCTACTGGCTGCTACCCGTTGGGTGAGCCTTCACTTGCTCAATAAGGCAGCACATACTCCATGGTGCCCACAGGTAGATCTATTAATGATTGCCCATGTCCTCCGTGATCGCCACATGACAATATGACAACATTTAATACCTAATTATGATTGGTCAGGAATGTTAACAGTTAAGAACTGACGGTACACATGTCAAGACAATGTCAAGTCCTCATTCTGGGATAGTATAGAGTCTAGTAAGCAACATGTCCAGAGAGGCTTCAGTGTCAATTATATATCTAAAGACTGGAAAGGTGATATTAGTTTCAGTCCAACTCTTTGTGGAGAACAAACTCATGAGAACTGAAACTATGAGGGTGATTCTCCCAGTTGGGAGGCTTAAGTGAAGGCCATGTCGCAGGGCTTCCGGTTGGGTGCCACAGTCTCCGCACGTCTCCAGCTGCGAGATTTCCAGCATCGTCAGCTCCCCCCACCTCTCTCCTCTCTCTACTCCTGCCCCCCCCCCAAGCCAGGAGTGTTTCACTCCGGTGGGGTTTACAACAGCTCCCTACTAGCAGGGAGCTGGCGGCCCAACTTCACTGGAGTGATGCCCCCACTCCCCCCCCCACCCCCGGTGATCGGGAATAAGGGAAATGTCCCCTGGGCATTGCCAGTTTGCCAGTGCCACTCTGGGCCCTGGCACTGCCCAAGGTGCAAAGTGGAAATGCCCAGGGTCACCTTGGCACACCTACTGGGCATCAAGCGGTGCCAGAAGTAGTGGTCCTAATGGGGGTGGGGCCTATGTGGGGGAAGATCGATGGGGGTGGGGCTAGAGCTCTCTGTGATGCACAGGGTGTGGTTGATTCATTTTGAAAATACTGCTGAAAAATAAAAACCAGTGGGATTTACTTTAATTTCTATGCAAATTCAGCTCTTAGAATTCTTTTTGGGAGAATCCCACCCTATATGTGGTCTCAGAACTGGTGATTGGGAAATGCAATGGCCACATTAGGATGTGATAGAAAAACACAGTCAGAAAGGCAAATTATAGGTCTGATTTGGTCAAATTAAAAACAATAGTTTCATGTTCAGTTAAGTTATAATGCTGTCCACCACTGATTCATAGAATCTTCACAGTTCAGAAGGAGGTCATTTGGCCAACTGAGCCTGCACTAACAACAATCCCACCCAGGCCTTATCCCCGTAACCTCCACATATTTACTCAGCATGTCCCTCTGACATTTAACATGGCCAATCTGCCTAGTCTGCACATCTTTGGGCTGCAGGAGGAAACTGGAACACTCAGAGGAACCCCACGTAGACACAGGCAGAAAGTGTAAACTCCACACAGACAGTAAGCTGAGGCCAGAATTGACGCCAGATCCCTGGCACTGGGAGGCAGCAGTGCTAACCACTATGCCACTGATTCATTTTGGTTTTGTTTTTCGTTTTGCCAGATCGTCTGAACACCAGTGAAGTTATATTGATGACAAAATTATTTTGTGGCAATATCGATCTTGGCAACAAAATTTGATGAGAATATTATGTTGGCTGTTGCTTCTGCTTTACTCTCCTTCAAAAATGTTATTCATTAAAAGATATTAGATAGAGCTCTTGGGGCTATATCTAATATCTTGGGAGGAAGAGGGGATCAGGATATTGAATTTGATGATCAGCCATGATCAAGATGAATGGCGGAGTGGACTCGAAGAGCCCAATAGTCTACTTCTGCTTCGAGTTTCTATTATTTTTAAGTAATCAATTCCAACGAAAATAACAAGGCTGATAATTGTAGAATCTGTACATCTGAGAAATGTATCCTCTCAATACAGATAAACTGACAAATATATCAAGGAGGATCAAGAATGATTAAATCAACTTTAAAAAAAAATTTCAATCAGAACTGGGATGGCAGAGAAAGAAATATAACCAAGTGAAAATATCCATAACATTTCATACACTAACTCCACCCAAATTCATAAACAACTTCAGGACAATGCACCAATAACCACATGTTAGAGCAGATTGCTGTTTTCAACATGTTAAGTAATACCCTCATTACTTCAGAAACCACAGAACTATCTGGAGACTGACATGCCCAACCACACATCTAATCTGTGTGCAACCCAATGGCTTAGCCAAAGCATTCAGAGAGTTCAAATAAGGATTTTATTTTCTGTCAGAACCAACCAGGCAGACAGAAAAGACAGCAACATGGATGATGACTGGGAGAGACAAGCAGCTTTAGAATAAAGAGCAGTTCAGAAATGGGAGGGATCAGATGTTGGAAATGAGACAGTTTAAAAGGTGTGTGGTGTGCATGCGCATAAATCTGTAGAACACATTATGTAAGGTTTGTGTGAAGGAGGCACATGAAGCCAGATGGGATTTAACAGCGGTAATGACTTTGATAAAGGGATGAATGGGCAATTAATATTTCAACCTACAATGCCGTCAAAGAAAAGGAAGGCAAGGTAGAGTGCAACACTATTTATATTGGCTGGGATTTTGTGCCCCTGTTTATCTTCATGACCAGTGTGCAAAATATTGTGAGGGGCTGAAAATGCAATTTATAATTTCCCAGATTGATTGCCCCCCCTCCACATCACCACGCCCACCCCCCAAATGACATAGTGGTGTTCCCACCAGGGTCAAGAACCCCATTTGCATTAATTTAAATATCACCATCACACTACCTTGCAGTTATCCTCACCTCAGCGGGATTTACAATAGCTCCGCACTAATGGGGAGCTGGCAGCCCAACCCTGCTGGAGTGAAGGGAGGTGGAGGCTATGGCGGCACATCCAGAGGGTCAGGGGTAAGGAGGGATGCTCCCTGGGCATTGTCAGCTTTGCCCTCTGGCACTGCCGAAGGGACAAAGTGGCAATGCCCAAGGGGCACCCCCTGGCACTGCCAACTGGGCAACAGCGAGGGCCATTACTTGAGAAGTCCACACTTCATTTAAGAGATTGTGATTGAATTATTCTAACTGCTGCAGTTTCAACTGCAAAGTGGGGAAAGGACATTATCTGTGCCTATTCTTGGTTCTTTATTTTTATCTATCTGATTCTAACACTTGGTAATATAAGCAAGATTTCATAGCTTGCAGTGCACTGCTGCGCAAGGAAAATCAGTGATGCTTTCTGATGATAAGAAACAACTTCATTTCATTCCCTCCCACCAGAGCCAAACAAGTGGAACAAACAAGAAGCATCGTACAGATTTCAGGCTTCCACATGGAAGAGGGTTCCATCAACTGCACACATGTTTCCATGTCTGTGCCTCACCTGAACTCAACCATTTTCATGAAATGGAAGAGATTCCACCCTCTCGACTTGCAGCTGGTGTGTAAACACAGGCAGTGCAAAGGTAATGTCTTTGAAGTCTCAAATAACCATAGGCTGTGACTGGTGGTAATTTAACCTGACGATCATCACACTTCAGGCAAGGGGCAAGGTTGAAAAGGTGAGCCTCCATGAATAACCGTAGCTGGTGCGGGAATTGAACCCGCATCACTAATCAACGACCCAGCTAACTGAGCTAAATTAACCCCCAGGCAGGGCATTGTGCACAACAATGCCTGTTACTGTGAGAACAGTCACATTTCCTTCAAACTTCCTCAGTCCTTGATGTCACTTGTGTCTGAACAGCCTTGACAAATTAAAGGCTGATCATTGGCCAACAACAATTGTCCACTAATGACATGACTAATGACTGTGATCCACACTCACACATACATGAACAACAGACCAACAAGTAGTGCCATGCTTTCCCATTCACTGAAAGTTCCACGTTCCCAATCTTTCCTCTATCTCTGATGATCACACTATCTTCTTTCCGACAATACAAAACTAAAAACCATCGTAAAATGCTAATTCCAATCCAAGTCTATAAAGTCTTAATCCTGACACATAAATAAGCCAATCACCCTTGTGCATTTTCTTATTGTGTGTCTTCCTTTTTACCTTTTCCATTCCTATTGCCCCTATAAGATATTTGCTCAGTGGTTGTAGCATGAGTGACCTTCAATTGAGCAGATTGTCTCCAGCAGGTACAGGTTGTCCTTCCTGCATCAAAGTCACTGAAGCACCATTTGAAAACCTTGGCACACATTTCTTGTAGGTGCTCAGAATATTGCATCAAAAATTCAATTTTCAGTTGACCCCTACCACCGCAGTACATGTTACTTATTAAGTAGTGCATGCCACTAGTGATAAAGTACACCTTTTGATGCATGTAGCTGGAGCAGACAATTGGCACTTACCATGCTATCTCTGTCAGAACAAATTGGGTATGGGTTAATCTCATACTCCAATCCCAGGCCCAATTTGTGGAGGTTAGCTAATTTTGCCTGAGGTTTATTGTCAGTTTTCTTTTAGTGTTTATTTCCTTTAATCTGCTAGCAGTCTATAAATAGTTTAAAAACTGAGTTCTGTTCAGATTCTTGCCCAAAGCTGATCCTTGTGCAACATTGCAAGTTTCACTAATGATAGCCAGACTGAGGAATAAATTGAAGCTTAATATTATATGATTGAATTCAGTTGTGCATCACTAATCGTTCCGTTCCAACTTCGAATGGCCAGACATTCATAATACAGAACTTCCTGGTAACCTCTTTTCTCCAAATTGACAAATTGCTTTGGAAAATGAGAGGTGATCTCATTGGAACTTCTTGCAAGGTTTGACCAGGTAGATGTGGATAGGACGTTCCCCCTGGCTGGTGAGTCCAGTAAGAAGTCCCACCACACCAGGTTAAAGTCCAACAGGTTTATTTGGTAGCACAAGCCACAAGCTTTCAGAACGCTGCTCCTTCATCAGGTGAGTGGGAGTTCTGTTCACAAACAGGGCATATAAAGACACAAACCAAATTTACAAAATAATGGTTGGAATGCGAGTCTTTACTCACCCGATGAAGCTCTGAAAGCTTGTGGCTTGTGCTACCAAATAAACCTGTTAGATTTTAACCTAGTGTTGTGAGACTTCTTATTGTGCTTACTCCAGTCCAACGCCGGCATCTCCACATGGTGAGTCCAGAACCAGGGGACACAGTCTTAGGACCTGGCCATTTAAGATTGAGATGAGGAGAATTTCTTCACTGAGAGGGTGGAGAGGGTTCTTTGGAGTTGTCTATCTCAGGTGACTGTGGAAGCTCAATCTTTGCATATGTTCAAGACATGAATTGACAGATTCCTGTATACTAAAAACATCAAGGGAATATGGCACGGAGGTAGATGATCAACCATGATCTGCTTGAATGTTGGAAAAGGTTTGACAGTTCAAATGGCTTATTCCTGTTCTATTCCTATATTAAAAATTATGTATTCCATTGAAATCAAAAGACATTTTGACAATCTTGCGCAATAAAACTGCCAGTTTGAAAGAGACAAATGATTGGTTTGAATTTCTGGATAATAGTTTAGGTTAGCGGTTCTCAGTGATTGAAGGATCACTTTTCAAATGGATTAGTAATCATGGCCCCATCTAAGTTATAACATTATAAACTGTTGAGCAGGATGGTTGTATAGTTATGCCATGTGTTACCCAGTTAGGAACCATTAGCATTTAAAGAGAAATCCAAGCATTGTGTTTCATCCAATAAAACTATGCTGTAATATTTAATATCTATAAACAAAAAAGCATACTTTGCCACATATAAAATAGTTAAACAAAACAATCACGATTAACAATATTGTTTACAAGAGCCATATATGTTATGAACTCAGTTTTGCTTCTTACTTCCTCAAGAATTCTCTTATACTTTATGAGATCTTATAGTTATCTACTTCTGTCGGACTACTCAAAGATATATCACACTCCTCTGGGTCTTCGCTGTAATTCCCACCAAAGTTCTGGCTATTCTCAGAGGTAAGACTCCCATTTACTCTCTCCTGACTGTGGATGCCTCAGTTCTTTACTCTGGTCACCTTCTCAGTACTTTCCAGCTCATTCTACTGATTGATTTTCATGGCAAAAGTAATCAACGAGGGCCACTGTAAATTATTCCATTAGTTTCAAACTAGGCAATCTTCTAACTCCTGTTCTCTCACAAAAGTCAAACTGAGGTTAAGGCTCATCTACATTCCACACAGTGAATGATGAAGTTAGCATTTCCTCAACCTTCCTGACCTTTACCCATCTCCATTATGATGTAGCATGCTCTGGGATGTTCTCAAACAGATCTTTAAGTTAAATATCACTCATCAACTTCATTAACTTTGGATATACTACTATGTTCCTGTGATGAAGAGAAAGTGATGGCATTTACCACTGACCTCAAAGAAAGAGGTCCACAAAAATCTAGAAAGCTCTGTGCTGTTAGTTTTACCTTTCCCAATGTTAATTTTATTTGACACCAAGTTATCTGGCATCCAACAGCCATGCTGTCATCATGCATGATAGTCATGATGTAGAGATGCCGGCGTTGGACTGGGGTAAACACAGTAAGAAGTCTCACAACACCAGGTTAGAGTCCAACCAGTTTATTTGATAGTAATCTTACAAGCTTTCAGAGATGGTGTTCCTTCGTCAGGTGTGTGGAAGGTTCAGAACCTTCCACCTTCAGAGACTCAACTCTCCCCCGACCAGGTTCAACAACACCTTCCCGGACTTGATTACCCTACCCGCCCCCCCGCAAAAAAAAACAGACCGGACTACTCACTCACCGCCCTGACCAGACTGACTGTTCACCACCCTGGCCAGACTCAACAACATCTTACCGGACCCAATTAACCCCACCCACCCTGCCCCCCACCAGACCTGGCTCCCCTGTTAACCAGACTGACTATCCCTCATCTGGGCTCAACTACCCCAGGTCACACTCGAATACCCTCCGACCAGACCAACTACCATTTGACTAGACTCAACCACCCCCTGACCAGACTTAACCATCCCACCCTGATCAGATCCGACTAATCCTCACTGACCAGATCCAACTACCTACTTGACCAGACGTGACTACCCCTGAAGTTGACCTGACCAATCCACCAACATTAACCATCTGAACTACTTTTGACCAGATCCAACTACCATACTACACAACCAACTCACACTCCCTCACTAACTCATTCACTGACCTTGTGCGTGTCAGAGCTGGAGGTATGAGGAAGAAAATAAAGCTGGATGAAAAATCTGTATCAGTGGAAAATGTGTGAGGATGAGTGGAAGCATCTGAATGTTTGAAGTAAGCCTGACTGCTGAGGGTTGCCGACGGAGGTGTGGTGCATTATTGTGGTAGCATGTCCCTTTAAGGTGGGACATGTGACCCATCTGGCCAAGCAGGCTTGAGTGCGTGAATCCTGGAGCTGAGCACGGGTTCTCCTTGCCAGTTAGGCATCTGGAAATGTTGAGTATAGTAACCTTTTATATCAATCTTTGTACATAGTTATTGACCTTAATAAACCGTTCATTCATTAATCTACTTGGTGGTCTTCTGTCTTTGCAAGATCCTACAATTACACAGTGTAGGAGGACAATGGTGTGGTAAGGATTAGATGTATTTGGAGAATGCATTCACTGACCTTGAATGTATGGTTATTGAATTTCAGTGGCGTCTCAGGGTCATATTTCAGAAACTGACTTCCTTTGCAATCTACTCCTTTCATTCATTCTAGAGATGTGGGTATTGCCGGCTAGACCTACATTTATGGTCCATCCCTAGTTGCCCTTGAGAAGGTGATGGTGAGCCACCTTCTTGAACTACTATAGTCCATGTGATGTAGGTACACCCGCAGTGCTGTTAGGATTGGAGTTCCAGATTTTGACCCAGCGACAGTGATGGAGGGATTGAATGGGGTGCCAATCAAGCAGGCTACTTTGTCCTGGATAGTGTCGAGTTTCTTGGAGTGGCATTCATCCAGGCAAGTGGACGGCATTCCATCACACTCCCGATCTGTGTCTTGTAGATGGTGGATTGTTGCTGGAATATTGTTAGGGCCCATTGCCTTTGCAATATTCACTGCCTTTAGCATTTCTTGGTATTACGTGGAATGAATTGAATTGGCTGAAGATTGACATCTCTAATGCTGGAGACATCCAGAGGTGACTGAGAGGGATCACCCACTTGGCACTTCAGGCTGCAAGTTGTTGCAAATGCTTCATCCTTATCTTTTGCACTGATGTGCTGGGCTCCTCCATCACTGAACATACTTGTGGAGCCTCCTCCTCCTCCAATGACTTGTTTAATTGTCTGCCAACGTCATGACTGAGTGTTGCAGGACTGTCGCGCTTGGATTTGATCCATTGGTTGTGGAATCACTTAGCTTTGTTTATCTCTTGCTGTTTATGCTGTTAAATGATGTTTCTCAAGAATTAATATGCTCCCTGCAGAAATTGCTCCACCAATTGACATCCATCATTACATCTGGGAAACTGGGAACTTTCTCTCTTCCTTGGTACTCCATTATATTGCTTTTGCTTTCACTTTTTTTTACTGAATACAGCTCCCCTTTAAGAGGGACAGGCTGCCTTTAAGAGGTGCAGGACAGTTGCAACATGTGTTAACCTTAAACACTCCAGGGCCATTTATTCAGTCTTCAGCCAGAGAGCAGTACGGGATGCACTCAGCTGAATGCGTGGAGCAGAATCTTGCAAAATTGTTTCAAAGTGCAACCTCAGATCGAAACTGGCATCAAGCTCCCCAGTTACACAGACCAGCTTTCTCTCCAAATCTTGAGCTCTTACACCAAAGAAAGAATCGGCATAGTTTATGGGCGAGGCCTCAAAGACCTGGCAAGATCCACTTCAGGGAGCTTGGAGCACCATCTTTAAAGATGGAAATATTGGGGGTTTTCCCCTGCCCCCAAAAATCATAGACACCATCCCTCCCAACCCCCCATAGGGCTCCCATTAGGCCCAATCCTGCCACTGTTCCCTGGCATAGGTTGACATTGCCAGGTTGGTGCCAGGTGGAAGTGCCAGGAGTCACAGCCGGGGACAGTTCCAGAGCAATGCCTCAGCATGTATCGCCTTTCCTGGCAGGGGGGCTACACTTATTTCTGGAGGGTTCCCCTTGAGTGTTTCTCATTTGACCAAACCTGTTGTGAACGTTGCTGATGTGACATGACATCAGAGAGGAATGAATATTTGGTAAGATGGGAGGGGGGAATCATGTAGTGGTCTCCCATTAATAATATTTAAATCAATGAGAATCTATTTAAATGAGGTTCCTGAGTTTTATGAGTGCAGAGCTTGTGACATCATTGGCGAGGGATGGGGAAAATCAGGAAACACGATCTCTCTGGAAAAATCACCTTTCCCGATTCTCTCTGGATCTTCCGCGTGCATTGTAGTTTTCCCTGACAATGAATGTGGGCTGAAAATTCCCCACTCCCTGCCCCCAGTGTAAGGTTTGTCTGCCTTAATTAGGAACTTCATGCCCAATGATGGAAACTTCTGCTGTGTGCCCATCGTTCAGTTCTGTTGACATTTTGTTCCTGTTATGATATTTTAAGTTGTATCTTAATCCTGTTTAAATTTGCGTAAATGATAGGAATAACTGGACGTTCACTTGAGCCCCTCCCTGGTCCCGGAAAAAAAAAGACATAGATGAAAGCTATGGTTGTTGGATTTAGAGTTGTATGCCGTAATGTGTAACTCTGCAAGTAAAGGGAAATGCGTGAAGATTTCTTACCTTCATCATCTGGCTTTCTGGAATAAAACATAGAGAATGGTTGCCTAAAGATAAAGGTTGGTGCTATGACCAAACAGAAAAAATAGACAGGAATCTACAATCTTAGTGGCCATGGTGAAAAATAACAACAAGTAACTGTTAAATATCAGGATGTGATTAACCTCTGATATTCTTGGAGTTTGAACCTGTGGAATAATGATGTGGATAGGTGGACATAGGTTATGAGCCTACAATAGGGGAAACAAGGTATTGCCTTGGTTCTGTCATTTCATACCGGAAGTGAAATGAGAAGTATAGAATTACGTGAGCTGGGTGTGCATCAATTTGATAATACTGAAGGGTTGGGCTTTGCATGGGAGTTCTTGAATGAAATTAATAATTTTTAAAATGCCCCTATGGCATGACCAGATTTTCATAGATTCTGAAAAACTGTTGGTCATTCAATGGAGGAATACAGCATGGAGTTTTATAGAATGTATAAAAATTGGAAAAAAAATCAATTTGGGGAACTCTGGATCAGTATTAATGTGTAAATTGCTGAACCATGCTGAGGTGTTTCAGTTAATCAAGTTCCTGGTTCCAACTAGTGTTTGCTTCTCAAAGACCCTGTTTGGTTCAGATGTCTGCTGGCATGTAAAAGTTCTTTGGGAAACAATAACTTCCTTCATTCTTTTTCCAAAACTTAGGGAATTCTGTGGTGGTGCAAATAATGGAGAACTTAATGTTTGTCAGTCCAGATATTGAATGCAGCTGCCACTACACTAGAAGGATAAAAGGTAAGCAGAATGCTTATGAAAGTGTTTGGAACACATCTGGCTGTTAAAGCGGAGAACAGAATTGGAGTAGCAATAATAGGTAAATGAATCACAGGGATACCCAAGGGACAGTTAATAGCTGCTGCAGATGTGAGTTGAAGGACTGTTATGTGGAAAAACTACCCGCACTGGATAGGTGAGGTTCTTGAAATAAGAACATAAGAACATAAGAACATAAGAAATAGGAGCAGGAGTAGGCCATCTAGCCCTTCGAGCCTGCCCCGCCATTCAATAAGATCATGGCTGATCTGAAGTGGATCAGTTCCACTTTCCTGCTTTCTCCCCATAATCCTTAATTCCCCTGTCTATCAAAAACCTATCTACCCGTGACTTAAATATATTTAGCGAGGTAGCCTCCACCACTTCAACGGGCAGAGAATTCCAGAGATTCACCACCCTTTGAGTGAAGAAGTTCCTCCTCAACTCTGATCTAAACTGCCCCCCCATTATCTTGAGGCTGTGCCCTCTAGTCCTGCTATCCTTTCTAAGCAGGAAGAATCTCTCTACCTCTATCCTATCCATCCCCTTCATTATCTTATATGTCTCTATAAGATCCCCCCTCATCCTTCTAAACTCCAACGAGTACAGACCCAGTCTATTTAGACTCTCTTCATAGTCCAACCCCCTCATCTCCGGAATAACACATACAATCCCTACAGTGCAGAAGGATTTGGCCCATTCGGCCCATTTTTATCTTTTCCAGTCCCTATCCTCTTTATCCCACATCTTTTCCCTGTTAACCTATACATCTTGGGACACCAAGGGGCAATTTACCCTCTCACAGAGGGTTGTGAATCTATGGAACTCACTGTCTCCGCGTACAATGGATGCAGAATTAATCAATGGATTCAAGAAAGAGATAGACACATATTTGATCAAAAGTGCGATAAAAGGCTATGGAGAAAAGGCAGGGCAGTGGAGTTAGGATAAGATGGTGATCAGCCATGGTCATATAGAGTGGCAGAGGGGGCTTGAAAAGCTGAATTGTCTACTCTCGCTCCTAATTCCTATGTTCCTATGGCCAAATTTCTAACCTGCATATCTTTGGACTGTGGGAGGAACCTGGAGCACCTGGAAGAGAATGTACAAACTCCACACGGACAGTCACCCAAGGCCAGAATGAACCGTGGTCCCACTGTTTGCCACTGTGCCATCTTATATGACAAGGAGAATTACAAGGAAGATATTTTCACCCTGCATTTTATGAATTTGGCAACCAGACTTAATCTTTCTGTAATAATATAAAATTGTGGAAGAAAGGATAGTGACCGGGTTTATCACATCAGTGTAGTTTCGCTTCTGATAATGGAAGGGAGTTTGTCCGTAATGAATTCCAAGACATGCATAAAAACATAAATATCCTGGTCATGAATGCCACAGCTGAAAGTCCTTTCAGCCATGGGCTTTGTGAAAGGAATTATGCAGTGATTGATGAAATTCTGCATAAAATTTAGCTGATCAGCCAGATTGCAAGTTGACAATACCCTGGTATGGGTGCTCCATGCAAAGAATTGATCCAGATGGTTGAATGGTATAATCCCTATCCATTAGTCTGCGGGCAAAATTCAAATTTCTTTCTGGTAGCCCGTCTACTCTAGAACATACAATGATTAGTTCAATTTTCTCTGCACAATTTCATGCATCACATGGTTTTTACCAAGGCTGAGGTCTTGGAGGAAACTCAGAGAGCTCTAAGACATCATATAAAACCATCTAAAATGGAACTTTTGGGAGGTTTGGTGCACTGAGAGAAAGGGAATGGAAAGATGTTAGTAAGGTATTACACCATGATAGTAAATTAGTACTTATAAAACATGCAGTTAAATGGTTTAAGTTTATTGCTCATTATTAATTCAAATTAATTACGGAATCTTGATGCCGAGCTACTGATATGAGTAAATGAAACATATTGTATTTCAGGTGCTCATTTTTTGATCAAGGACCCGAGGAACATACTAACATAAACCAAGGGCTAAATAATGGTTCTGTCAGTAAAGAGAAGCGCAGGACATAGCTATTTTATCCAAAGGCAGAATTGCCCGGAGTGGGTACTATTGACATAAGAACATAAGAAATAGGAGCAGGAGTAGGCCAACTAGCCCTTCGAGCCTGCCCCGTATATTCCAGAGCACAGTCTAATTAATAGGGAGATGTGAAAATTGCATCACAGCTATCGGCAAATATAGATAGTGGTTGAATGTTGGGGTGATGGTCAAGAGGTGAGGTCCACGGGATGGCAGAATGGGGTGATAAAGTGAAATGTAAGAAAGTGCAGTACAGCTCTGTTAGTGGGTCTGGAAGTGTCTTTTGAATGGTGAAATTATCACACTGAAGAAAGAGTCTATGCTAGCTCAAGATAAAAGTCTTGCAGTCGTACTTCCATAAAGCTAAAAGTAGAAGCCATTGATTGAATAGATTACAGAATGAAATAAGGGCCACAGAACAATCTTGTAAGAAAAGAAGTCCTTATGACTGTGACCTTTTAGTGGTTGCCAATAAACCTGAGATATTATAGTAAAATAAAAGAAATTGGTTAGTTAGAGAGAGTTTGCAGTTAATTCTGAGATATCAGATTAAAGGCAACCGTCTTTGTCACATAGATGGCTTTGTACTGTAAAAGTCCTTGCAGGCAGTACTTAGAAGGTTAAAGAAAAGCCATTTGCAAATTGTTTGAAGTGTGACTGCATGATACATATGTTTAAGTGGATTCTCCCACAGCAGGAAAAGTAATCGTGAAAGTCGTTTTAGTTCTACTTGTTCAAAGGAACCCAGATCAATTATATAAAAGCTGCGTTCCTACAGGGGGATGCTTTTCAGAGAGAAATGTTTCCGAGAACATCCAAAGAGGCAGCAGGAGAGGAAGGAAAACTCGGAAAACTAAACAAATGTATCAGCGAACTGAATGATGCTTCCAGGGTGTGATATTTTCAGTGAGATCTGTTTTGCTAAAAGTAGATTGTGTTCAATTACAAGTACACCCTATAATGTTCTAATGGCATTATAAAAGGAAACATCATGTGTTCATGATGCATATGGATGATTTCTTATGAGGTGTGTTATGACCAGCTGAGGAGGGGCTAAATGTCTCCCCTCTTTTCCCTCTCCTCATTTGATTGCAAGACTTTGTTTTGGAAAAGGAAATATTTTCCCCTTTAGAGTGTACTTAACTGTGTATGTGCTGTAATCATAAAATAACCTATCAGCTAGGCTTTATTATATTACGGAGTTTTATTATATTTAAACTGATCTGTGTAAAATAATGAAATACATTCCAACTTCCACATACACATGTATGGCATGGTGGCACACTGGTCAGTACTGCTGCCTCACAGAACTCCCACTTATCCAATGAAGGAACAGCGCTCCAAAAGCTGGTGGCGTTTGCTACCAAATAAACCTGTTGGACTTTAACCTGATGTTGTGAGACTTCTTACTGCCTCACAGCACCAGGGACCCAGGTTCGACTCCCGGCTTATGTCACTGTCTGTGCAGAGGCTGTACGTTCTCCCTGTGTCTGCATGGGTTTCCTCCAGGTCTCCAATTTCCTCCACGAGACATGCTGGTTAGGTGTATTGGCCATGCTAAATTCTCCCTCAGTGTACCTGGACACAGTGAGAGTGTGCGGACTAGGGACTTTTCACAGTAACTTCATTGTAGTGTCAATAAACCCTATTTGTGACACCAAAAATAAACTTTAAATACACACAAAAACACACATGACATCTAAGCACACAGGTGCAGACTATAGAGCAGCAGCAGATATACTGGCCCAAACTAGATTCTGTAAGGAATAAGTTCATACATCATAGCTGGGAGTTTCAGTTGGCTGCAGGTAGAATCTGGTGGTCTTGATTTCAGTGCCAAGACAATTCCAAGCTGCAGCTGGGCTTTCTGTCCTCTGGAAATGCTGGAACTGAATTCTTCCTTCAAAAAAAAGTCTCTTGTCTACTGCAGAAAGGAAATAAGAGCAAATCAATAGATAGTGCCCAAGCTTGTTTGTTGGGTGGAAGGAGGGGGCAGGAGCTCAACAGCTAATCCAGTTCTGCTTAGAACAATGTGTGCTTAAACCAGACAAAGGAATTGTCATGTGAATTTGCTCCAACTGCCAATAATTCAAACATGATAACATATTTCTACTGTAACTCAATTAGCTCATCTGGAGAGCTATCATAAGAATCAAAGTATTTTTGTCCAAGTAATTAACCTTTGAATGGTTCATCTTCAGTAGTTGAATACTGTAAATGGTTTCCATAGATGTCTTGTGATGGCCAGGAGGAAAGGTAATTCACAAACCACTGGGGATGTCATTGTCTGCAATGGGTTTGACAGACTTGCTATCTCCTCTCAATGGCATTGAAATGTGCAATGTATAGCAATGTAAATGAGTGTTACCCATCTCGCTGTCAGCTAAAATCTCTGTTTCAACAAATCTGTTTTTTTTTCATATTTTCATACAAGTCCAGTTTCATATTTGCAGCTGATGGATTAAAAATCAATATTTGATATAATCACATCTTCATAACAGGATGAATTTGTGAACTGTGTTATTAAGATTAGGGTAGAATTTAAAATTGAGAGTCAGCCCTGTGGAACTTTTTAAAGATGTCAGTGTATAAATTAAGCAGAGTAGGTCTGGAATAACTCTCACAATGTTCCTATTTAGATGGTGTTACTCCCATCCTGATTAATTATGCTGGGTGTGACTTTGGCATGATTTTGGATGATTATATCCAAGTAGAAACACAGCAATTGCAACATTTGATTGGTCAGTTGTACTGGTAGGTGATTCTCTTTTTGGTATATTGGACTTGAACAGCATGATGAAATGCCTTAAAGTAGAGAATGTTTTAATGGCAACTAAAATATTAAGAAAACTGAATCTAGAGGAATGGATACCGGAGTTCCCATCTTCTTGAATCCCAAGAACATGAAACATCTCATTTGTATTGATGATCATGTGTTAGTCTTTCTGATGGGTATTTATAATATTTCTTACGGTGAAAATCAAGAATATTGGGTGCAATTTTCCCAAAATGGCAGAGTGCTGGATCAGTTGACAGAAGTTGTGTGAAACTCATCAGAATCATGCATGCCTTTTTCTCAGAGCACTCAACAATTTCAAACTGATGGTGAGGATCATACAGTCAGCTGGAGGGGCTGGGCCTAAACATGCCGGAAAAGCTGGGATTTTGAGAAGGGCACCCTGAGATCAAAATCAAATTTAAGCCTACTCCCTCCTCACCACGGACAGTGGGACCTCCTTCCCCACAGAGAATCCCAGTCTGTATGTTTTCAAGATATAGTTTTTGGGGCTAATGGGATAAAAGGCTATATGAGGAAGGTGGGAATAGATTACTGAGTTGAATGATCAGCCATGATCAGAATGAATGGCAGAGCGGGCTCGAAGGACCAAATGGCCTACTCCTGCTGTAGTTTTCTATGTTTTTTTAATCTCAAGTGATCTCCATGTCACATTTGGCAAGGAAACTGGGGAAACAGAAAAAGGTTGACAATGTTTTCCTTTTCCATTTACAGCTCAAAGGTCTGGCATTTTCTGAATTGCAATGTATAGCGCAATTTATTTGCACGTTTGCATTGCTATTTATCGTAGATACTTCCAAATAATAAGAACAGCTCCCTGTAATGGAAAGGTTGAGATATTGATGCTCGTGGAAATAATGGTTTTACACTGACAAAAATCTTACATAAATGCAAGAGAAAAAAAAGTAACATAGAGACTGCAACAACAGATATTATCATTTAATTGGAACCATTCTCTTAAGAAA
This sequence comes from Carcharhinus amblyrhynchos, assembly GCF_965287045.1. Classification (NCBI taxonomy): domain Eukaryota; kingdom Metazoa; phylum Chordata; class Chondrichthyes; order Carcharhiniformes; family Carcharhinidae; genus Carcharhinus; species Carcharhinus amblyrhynchos. Next base: position 21,763,396 of record NC_137328.1, on the reverse strand, counting down.
CATATGATGATGCCAACTCAATAATCCAAACCAGTCCAAATGTTCAATATTCAATACAGCCAGTGTGATTTTAATATGCCGTAATGCTTCTCACCTTTGTACAGACAAATGGGGATGAAAAGAATTAGCATTAATAGATATTGCTACACCTACTATGATGTAGCAATGCTGGCATTGGACTGCGATAGGCACAGTAAGGAGTCTCACAACACCAGGTAAAAGTCTGACAGGGTTTATTTGGTAGCACAAGCTTTCAGAGCACTGCCCCTTCATCGGATGAATGAATGATCAGCTGATGAAGGGGCAGCGTTCTGAAAGCTCGTGCTACCAGATGAACCTGTTGGACTCTAACCTGGTGTTGTGAGACTTCTTGCTGTATGATTACTAGAAAAATATTTCTCACAAATAAGGCAAGACTAAAAGTTTTAAGTTAAACTGATGGAAAAATTTGAAAGAAAGAGTTCAAAAGTTTTGAAGAAAATCCCTAAAATTGTCTGCAGGTCAGGTAGCACTGAGAGGGAGAGAAATAGTTAAGTTAATTTTCTGCTTATTGGAGGCAGTAGGAGTCAGGGTTGATTTCTTCATGCTATATCTGGTGGGAAGATGTCATGCTTCCATAAGGGAGGCAGGTAATTACATTATTGAAAAGGTAAATAGCTTGTAGGATTTTGGATTTTTTTCAGGCCTAAGCATCAGCCATGGGCTTTAAGAGCTCCACAACAAGAACTCAACAAGTGAGAGTTCAGTTCTGGCCTCAAAGGTCAGCTACATGAGCACTTGTGAGCTTGGGCAGGGAGGGTGGAATGGCACGAGCATTGGCATTTACAATAATAAGAAGGCGAAAAAGGTGCTAGAGGGGAATCCTTGCAGTGCGCCATTTACGACTGTGTGGAAAAAGGGTTGAAAAGAGACCTGGACACTAAGTGAATACAGACCCAACTCAAACTTTGTTCAATCAGGCTTCATCTCCTCCAGTGAGGAGGAGCAGCACAGAGGAAGAAAGCTGCAACTACGGTCAACAGGGCGGCAGCAATCAGAGGAACCATAGCAGTACCAGCTTTGAGTGGGTGGGGAGGTGAATGAATGAAAAACAAACAGAGAGGAACCCAACCAGCCTCATCCACGGTGAAGATATTACCCACCAGAGAGGGTCTCCAGACTGCAGCTCAGCTGCCTACACATGTCAGAGCGGCAGTGTTGCTGGAGACTGTGCATCTCTTTCTCTCTACATAGTGGCTGAAGCAGAGCTGTGCACTGTGCTGGAGGATGAGCTGAGTCCTATGGACAGTGCTGGCACTGATCGTAGTATTAAACCTCAATGTCTCTGGATTGTCCCAGGAATCAATTGGAAGTGTGGAAACATGGAAACTAGGAGCAAGAATAGGCCATTCATCCCTTCAAGCCTGCCCTGCTATTCAATATGACCATAACTGATCTTCTATCTCAATGCCCTATCCCTGCTTTCTCCCTATACTCCTTCATGCCATTAAAATCTAAGTATTATCCATCTCTTTCTTGAATACATTCAGTGGTTTGACCTCCACAGCCTTCTGTGATAGAGAATTCCACAGATCCACTATCCTTTGAGTGAAGAAATATTTCCTCATCTCAGTCCTAAATGGTCTATCCCAAATCCTGAGACTGTGTCCCCTGGTTCTAGACTCTCTCCAACCAGAGAAAACACCCTTCCCGCTTCTAACCTGTCTATCCTATTAGAATTTTGTGGAGGATCTCCCAGTCTGTGACTCCCGCTGAATCAAGATGATCATCTATGCCACGTTTAAGAGGGCCAGACAATAAGTGCTCTTTCACACTGATCCAGACAGTCTGGTTGAGAGGGCCATAGGAATGTGGGCACTCCAGCCAAGTTGTTTCCTAACAATAAATCAACACGGTCTATGGGGAGAGTTGGAACAACAGGACCAGTAATGAAGTCACATTTTAGATTAACCTTATACCATAAAAAAGGTAAATGGTTTCCATCTTTTTTTTTACTCAGCAAACATTTTGAAGAGAGAGAATGTCAAATTGTCAGTATTTGTATCTCTAAGGGTAATAATTGATTTGCCTGCCCCACCAGATGAATATGAGGACACTTTAAGCACAAACAAAACTCACAGAATTCCTACATTGCAAAAGGAAATCACTCGGCCCATCAAGCCCCCACCAACAACAATCCTACCCATTCCCTATCCCGTAACCCCACATATTTACCCCACTAATCCCCCTAACCTACACGTCTTGGGACACTAAGGAGCAATTTGGCACGGCCAATCAACCTAACTTGTACATCTTTGGACTGTGGGAGGAAACCAGAGCACCCAAAGGCAACCCACGCAGACATGGGGAGAATGTGCAAACTCCACACAAAGCTGGAATTGAACCCTGGCGTTGTGAGGCAGCAGTGCTATCCACTGTGCCACCGTGCCATCTAATAGCCTTCCATCGCCCAATTCATCCTCCCAGTGTTTGTCGTGAACTTTACCAGTCAGGACATTATCACCTGAGAAAACACTCCTTGAAAGGGCAAACACATGAGGTTTAATTTCCAGCACTTAGACATTGTGTGTTCTTTCTTGTGAACAAGAATAACATGTTGGCCCCTTGGACAAAATGTGTCTTCCAAAATGTCACTTGTACTAATCACACAATTGCCTGGGTCTTTAGTTTCACCCTCTTCTCATCAGCAACCTCCCTCTTATTCCAGTTTCTTTGGATGGTTCCAAAAGTGAGGCCACTTTTAATCATGTGGATTAAATCATAATCGTCCAAAATACCAAGGTTTATGAGGTTTGTGGTTTTCCAGGTGAGAGATTAATCACAAAAGGATATTAATTTTGATTTCTTCAACAGCATGAATCCTCCCAAATGTTATTGGTGCTCTCTTCCACCTTCATCGACTTACACAACTGATTGAACACATTTCCTTTACCCTGGCAGATTCTACATAAGCTCAAATGGCCCATTATCTGTCATGCATTCTGGGAGAGGTGGTTGCTCCTGAGGCAAACAGGACTTCCAGCAAGTAAAACTAAAATAATGAAAGATTCATAAGGTTGAGGAACTAAAGATCCAAGGAAAAACCCAAATGGATATTGTGTTGGAATTATAGGGCAGTGTGCCCATGGCACCCCTCTTTGAGGTCCCCTTCCATTAGGTTGGTGGCCTCCCCACCAAGTGATTGGCTAGCGTTGGGGTGAGGGGGGTGGGGGTGCAATACTAGAACCATAGAATCCTACAGTGCAGAAAGAGGCCCTTTGGCCTATTGAGTCTGCATCGACCACAATCCCACCTGGGCGCTACCCCCATATCCCTACGTATTTTACCTGCTAATCCCTCTAACCTAAGCATCCTAGTACACTAAGGGGCAATTTTTTAGCATGGCTAATCAACCTAACCCGCACATCTTTGGACTGTGGGAGGAAACCGGAGCACCTGGAGGAAACCCACGCAGACACGAGGAGAATGTGCAAACTCCACACAGACAGTGACCCAAGCCAGGAATCAAACCCAGGTCCCTGGAGCAGTGAAGCAGCAGTGCTAACCACTGAGCTACCGTGCCGCCCAATTGATGAAATGCCTGAAAAATAGCCCTTAACAGGAGCTTTAACTACAGAAATTGCTTTCCACCTCCTTGAAGTAAGATTTGCACTGCTGCCCAGCTGAGAAAATGCTTCGTAAGTGGGCCTATGGTGGGGTGCTGCCCTAATGCAGATCCTCGATATGTTACTGCTCTCAGCTGTGTCTCAAAGTCCACCACAGGGATAAAATTCTGTTCACTGCTTCACCTGGAAGGAGCCTTCGACAGCAGGAAGGTAAAAAGGCAGGTGGTGCATCTCCTGCATAGAAAGGTGGCATAGGATGGGGAGAGATAGTTAGGAGTGGCAGTGGAGCGGACCAGGATATTGTGGCAGGGAAGTTCCTTTGAAATGCGGGAAGGGGAGAAGGGAGAGATCTTTTTGGTAACTGCATCATACTGAAATGATGGCCAAAATGAATATTGAGGCTAATGGGTGGAAGGCAGACGAGGGGACCGCATGGTGATTCTGGGAGGTAGGGGAAGGGCTGAGGGCAGCAGTATGAGTAATGCATTGGAGACAATTTAAGGTCCTCTCATCCACTACGGGAGGAATGCTTGGATGTGGAAAAAGGAAGTCAAAATTTCAGATTTCCAGCATCCACAGTATTTTGCTTTTGCCCAAATTAGATCCTATTTCCTCCTTCTACAGTCGGAGCTATTATCACTTTGACCAGTCCATCAATAAAACTTGGTCAGCAAAGTTCTCTCCAGATTTTTCTCAATTTTTTTAGATTGTAAGCATCATTAGTGAGGCCAGCATGTATTGACCATCATACATTGCTTTGAGATGATGAGCCTCCTCCTTGAACTGCTGCAGTTCTTATGGTGAAGACAATTTCACATCAATGTCAAACAGTAAGTTGCAGTATTTTCACTCAGTAACGGTAAAGGAACGACATTCAGGTTCATCTGTGACTTGGAGAGGAAATTGGAAGTTGTGGTATTCAGATTAACCTACTTCTCTTTCCTTTCTAGGTGGCGGAAGTTGCTAGTTTGTGAGATACTATTGACATTCAGAAACATATAAAATTATAAAGGGAATATATAAGATAGAAGCAGGGAGGTTGTTTCCACTGGCGGGTGAAACTAGAATTAGGAGGCATGGCGTCAAAATAAAGGGGAACAGATTTAGGGTTGAGTTGAAGGAGAACTTCTTCACCCAAACGGTTGTGAATCTTTGGATTTCCCTACCTAGTGAAGCAGTTGAGGCTATCACGTTGAATGTTTTCAAAGCAAAGATAGATAGATTTTTGAATAGTAAAGGAATTATGTGAGCGGGTGGGTAATTGGAGCTGAGACCATAAAAAGATCAGCCATGATCTTTGAATGGCAGAGCAGGCTTGAGGGGCCAAATGGCCTGTTCCTGCTCCCAGTTCTTATGTTCACACTGCACCAATGGTGGAAGAGCTGAATCTTAAGGAGGTGGATGGGGTGTCAATAAAGCAGGCTTCTTTGCCTTGGATGGTATAAAGTTCATGAATGTTGCTAGAGCTGCACTCATTCGGGCAAGTGGAAAATTTCCTTCACACACCTGATTTGTAGATGGTGTCAGGATTTGGGGAGGCAGCCGGTGACTCACTTGCTATAGAACAAATGGCCTCTGATCTGCTCCTGTATGCAAAGCTAGATCATGAGGCTGACCCAGTTAGATTTCTAGTCAATGGTGTTGCTCAGTGTGTTGATGTTGGAGAGTTCAACAATGTTTATTACCATTGAATATCAAGAGGAGATGGTTAGACACTTTCTTGTTGGAGGTGGTCATTCCTTGCCATTTGTGAGATATGAGTGTTACTTGCTGTTTATGAGAAATTTTCCAAGTCTCGCTGCATGCAGGCAAAAATATTTTCATTATCTGAGGAATAGTGAATGGAACGGAACACAGTTCAGTGAACATCCCCAATCTGACTTTATGATGGAGTGAATGTCATTGATGAATCAGCTGAAGATGGTTGGGACTAGGACATTTCCCTGTGAAACGCCTGCAGTAGTGCCTTGGGGCTGAGATGACTACCCTCCAACAACTGTAGCCATTTTCCTATGTGCTATACATGACTCCAGCCAGCTGAGAGCTTACCTTCGGATTATTAATGACTTAATTTGTGCTCAAGCTCTTTAATGTCACCCTCAATCAAATGCTGCATAGAATTCAAGGGCAGTGACTCTCTGCTGAGACCTGGAATTATGATCTTTTCTCCATGTTTGGGCCAAGGCTGAGTAGGTTACTGATGAGTAAGTGCCACTCTATAGTTTAGACATTGAGTAGAATTCCTCCATTTTGAGTCTGAGTGAGATGGCAGAGGCTCTGGTGGTGTCTTTCCCACTGGCAGGATATCACCCTGAGCTTGGTACCTCATTAGTTATGCAGAGGTGAACTCCCCTCCTTACGACCTGGTGGGCTGACAACTGATGCATCCACCTGCCCTCAGCTGACAGGTTTGAAGGTCCATCCTTGAAGATAAGTCCAACACACTTCTTTCACTCTCTCCAGCCCACCTGTCTTCACCGTGCAGAATGTCAGCAATCCAGGAGGTAGAGTGTCTAACCTGAAGAAGAAGGTAGCACTGGCTTTCAGTGCCAGGCCCTCGAGGAACTTCAGGCCTACCAATATGTCCTCCACCCCAGGGATATCTCAAAAGAGGCACACCAACCTCATCTCTCTAGCCTGGGCGGCCGTTGCCCAGGAGGTCATTACATCTGCCACCCGCCCTTGAAGTACATCCAGTGAAGGAAGTAAATGAATGATCTGATCCGCTCCACCAGGGTAAGTCCTCTCTCAGCTCCCTCCACTATCCAACTCTCAACATGACATAATGTACTCAAACAGCTATTTTCTTCATGGATCTCACACACTCAGTTATGGCAGACACATAATCATACTTGACAACTTGCAAATTGGCAGATTCAGAATCATTAACCGTAAGATTCTGGTTTAATGTTCATTTCTTTTATGAGAATCAAAATCTCCTGTTTTATTAGTTAGATTGCTGCTATTCATATTTCCTGGTCAGAGGATGACTAAGCAACCTACTGAAAAGAAGTGCATGCAAACTGATTTTCATTGCCAGTCTTTCATTGCTCTGCTTATCACTGATAAAGCTCACAATCTCTACAACATTTCCTACACTTCCTGCTGCCTCAGAAAAGCAGCCAGCATAAGCAAGGACACCACGCACCCTGGACATACTATCTTCCACTTCCAGGAAAAAGATACAAAAGCCTGAGGTCGCGCACCACCTGACTCAAAAACAGCTTCTTCCCTGCTGTCATTAGACTTTTGAATGAACTACCTTGCATTAAGTTGATCTTTCTCTATAACCTAGCTATGAGTGTAATGCTACATGCTGCACTCTCCCCTTTCCTCCTCTATGAAAGGTATGCTTTGTCTATATACCATGCAAGAAACAATCCTTTTCACTGTATACTAATACATGTGACAATAATAAATCAAATCAAATCAAAACATGCCTGCTAATATCAAGTCAAAATTTGGAAACTGCCTTGTTTAATAGGTAATTAGTCTTCCACTGTCATGACTCACCATAGCGAACATGGATATAGGTCAGAAAACAGCTCGGGGCTCATTCAATCTCCCGCCCTTCATAGTGGAAATAGAGGCAACATTTATGAACTGGCTGCTTGATGGTCATTTTGTTTGTCATGCTCACTCCTATTCCCACTCGTTCGAGCATAGGAAAGTTCCAGCCTTGTATTCAGGGGTATTACTACCAGGCCTGTCTTTTTATGAGCCGACGGCCCTTCGTTATTAGCATGTCATTATAATCCCATATGGTTATCTAAATCTGCAGTTCATCAATCTTATTCACCACACGTTTTGTGGTTCCATACCATAGAAGAATTATAGAATCTACACAGTGCAGAAAGAGGCCATTCAGCCCATTGAGCACACTGACAACAATCTCACCTAAGCCCTTTCCCTGTAACCCCACGTATTTACCCTGCTGATCCCCCTGATACTAAGGGGCAATTTAGCATGGCCAACCAACCTAACTCATGCATCTTTGGAGTGTGGGAGGAAACCAGAGCATGTGGAGGAAGTCCATGCAGACATGGGGAGGAGGTGCAGGCTCCACATAGTTAGTTCCCCAAGGCTGGAATTGAACCAGGATCCCTGGCACTATGAGTCAGCAGTGCTAACCACTGTGCCACCATACTGCCCCAATGCTGATTGAGATAAAGGAAGTAGCTTTGGAGGATGTTCATACTGAGCAGAAATATTAGCAGATACCTATTGGACCAAATGGTCCATTTCTGCGCAGTAAATTCTCCTTAATTGTTTTCTCTGGCAGGAAGGTCAGTGCACTTTAAGGCAATTAGCAAAAGGACCAGAGGGTGTGATGAGAGTGATATGACCAAAAATGCCCGGCCTTATAGAATGGTGGAAGCTGATGCAGTCATAACTTCTAAAAACAAGTTAGATTCCTACTTGAAGGAGAAATATTTGCAGGGCAATAGGAAAAGGATTGGGATGGATTTGCCAATTCTTTGAAAGAGGAGGCACAGATATGATGGGATGAATCTGTCCCTTCTGTCCCTATGATTTCTAATTCATTTGATCATTTATTAATGCTATCCAAAGATTAAAAAATTGCTTTGGAGTATTTTAGTCTATGGGTCAATCATGATACTTAAACAAATTGAACATATACTTAAATATATTGAGATGTTGTGACGCTGCAAAAATGTTTAACCAAGTTAAGGGGCAATTAAAAGTCAGTCACCTGTTGTTAACCTGAAGATGATGTAGAGATGCCAGTGTTGGACTGGGTAAACACAGTGAGAAGTCTCACAGCACCAGGTTAAAGTCCAACCAGTTTATTTGATAGTAATCCCACAAGCTTTCGGAAACAGTGTTCCTTCGTCAGGTGTGTGGAAGGTTGTGGTCAGAGAAAGGCATATAAGGACATACACAGTTTACAGAATACTGATTAGAATGCAGTCTTTGAATAGCTAACCTGCTATTCAAGTCTTAAAGATGCAGACAATGTGAGTGGAGATAGCATTAGCACAGGTTAAGGAGATGTGTATTGTCTCCAGACAGGACAGTAAGTGAGATTTCACAAGCCCAGGCAAGTCATGGGGGTTACAGATAGAGCAACATGAACCCCAGATCCCGATTGAGGCTGTCCTCGTGTGTGCGGAACTTGGCTACCAGTCTCTGCTCAGCGACTCTGCACTGTCGTGTGTCCTGAAGGCTGCCTTGGAGAATGCTTACCTGAAGACCAGAGACCGAATGCCCGTGACTGCTCAAGTGTTCGCCAACAGGGAGGGAACAGTCTTGCCTGGTGATTGTCAAGCAATGTTCATTCATCCGTTGTCGTAGCGTCTGCATGGTCTCCCCAATGTACCATGCTTCAGGATATCCTTTCCTGCAATGTATTAGGTAGACAACGTTGGCCGAGTTGCAAGAGTATGTGCCATGTACCTGGTGGATGGTGTTCTCACGTGAGATGATGTTATCCATCTCGATGATCCGACATGTCTTGCAGAGGTTGCTGTGGCAAGTTTGTGTGGTATTGTGGTCACCATTCTCCTTCAGAACAGTAAGTGTCCTGAAACAGGTGTGACAGCCATTTAAATGCATTTGCATTTGCATGCATTTAAATTGACTTAATAGGCTGCACGCCCGACCTTACCGGCACTTCCCCCTTTACCACCGCATTCACCCGTCCAAATTCGGCACAAAATAAACATGCTCCACAAAAATCTGATTCGGGTGTTCCAGTTAGTGAGGTGGTAAATGCCTAACGTCCGATGGCTCTCTGCTTGAGATCGGTGGTGGCGGGGGGGGGAAGGTGGGTCTGATGGTTCTCTGCTTGAGATTGGGAAGGGGGTCCCCTGTCACTCTGCCTGAGATCAGTGGGGGGGAAGAGGGGAGAGGGGACTGCGGTTGGTCTGGGGGGCGGAGTGGATGTGGGGATAAGTTGATCAGTAATGTTGTGGGGGTGGTGGGGGCGGCGGTGTGGGTGACATTATCCGGTCTGGGAGCGATGTGGCAGGAGAGCTACATTCTATCATTTCTTTCTGTGAGTATGCGTAGTTGGAGGCGCTGATCAAAGTTGCAGGGTTTCAGGAGTGTTATGCCCTGTCCACAGGCTTCTGCAGCATGATTCAGAATTGCTGATACTTTTTCAGGCAGAATGCATGTGCGGACACCTGAGAACGGGTCTAAAAGTCGGATCTGAAGCATTCCCAGTTTCAAGTCCATCCAGTACTTAGAATCAGCATGGTAAAATAGGGCCCATATAATCTGTAGATAATTTAAACTATTAACATAAACCAAAACGCCTTTGTAGCCTTAATAATAAAGAAAGTTGAAGGGGCAACTTGTTTTAACTAGTTTGAGAAATGAAAATAGAAAGAAGTACTGGTTATAATTACAAGCATGTATATTGCTTTGCCAAACCAAAACTGTCCAGTTCTTTTTCAACTGGCACAATAGCACAGTATCAGCTAATCATTACTTTTCACTGACATTTGCTAATTAAATAGTCTGGTTTGGGATACTCAATTTAGCTAAGATCTAAACTGGGTTCAATCCATCAAATGAGACAAGAACCATATACAATGTGATACCACAGAATGGAGGATGTGAATTCATGTTTGTATTTTGCCACATAGTGTTCTACTGGTCTTGGCTATGCCATCAAACAAACATGGCAGGCGGGACCAGATGTTTTGGCTCGGGAAGATTCAAGCACCATTGTTATCAGCCTGGAGGTACTCTTCAAAACTTCTCTCACGGATTGTGCTTAAGTAGCATCCTAATGAAGAATGCAAGGGGTATTGAAAGTAGAGGAGAAAAGGAAAGTAAATGAAAGGAAAACAAGCACCAAGACCTGTTGGGTTCGATCCAAATCATTGTCGGGAACGTTACCACAAATAAAAATATGGGTCTTATCCAAATGTTTTTAAATTTCTTGCCAAATGCATTTTAATGTTGTCTATTGGAGCCCTGAAGAAAGAAAGCTCCCTTTTGTCCTGGCTTTGGGGAGCCGACCAAATTTAGAACAGGTTAGATTTTCAGTCTGATTTTATTTTTAACATTACTTCAGAATGCTTGTCTGCTCCTGTACAGAACAATAATGGTTTACAACGCCATCTGCACTGCTTTTATAGCATCTTCGCACTCTTCGAGCCACCTCATGCCATTTCACTGTTGCCATCTTTCTTCTCACTACAATAAAGCAAAAGATTCCATGCTGTTCGTAATGGAAGGCTATTGCTCTCATTCACATTGTCAGGTTCAAGCTCACTTACAACGAAGCTTGTAAAAGTTATGGTCTCAATGCTCTTTCAGCCAAGATGTGGGCTGGCTATATTGTTGAAACATGCCACTGTCATTGCCTTGCAATTATTCATGTCAGTTTGGACATATTTTGGTAAGGCTCATCAGTTGAGATGTAGCAAAAGTGTATTAAACCTCAGTATCTTGGATGTGAGATGAACATAAATTATTACAGGTACCCTGACCTATCTAATGTACGCCTTACTGTCTGTTCCCACCAAAACTTTGTAACTCGTTATTCTAACCATCATTTCACTAGTCTGTAAATCGCTGGATAATGTTCCAGAAACAATGTACAGAAAATGTAGCTCAACATTTAGCTCAAGCAAATTTGTTTAGTATTACTGAGCAAAATTTCAAAAACATTTGACATTACATGCACATTGTTTGTTTGGTAGTCCACTGTCATGGTTCTGCCTAGTAACAGCAGGAACAAAAATAAGCAAGGAATGAAAGGATATGATCTGTCCAGTGATGAGTTTAAAAACCTGCCCAGTGACAGCAATAGCCAACATTCAAAGTGGATGACCTTTTCCTCGTAATAAGATTAGCAGGCATTCAAATAGAATCAAGTGTAAATAGCCCTGTCATCAAGAAACAGGTTACCTAGAAGACTGACAGATCAGTGGAGGCAAACAGATGTTAATTTTGACAGTCATGGAATGCGTGAGATGCAGACAGAAGGGAGAGGCAAAGAGGAATCAGAGTATAAATGCCAGCACCTTCAGAAGCAGTCAGGCCAATTGACATGTCACAGCTGAAAGCCATTGTAACTTCTAAGAGCTGATAGGTAAGTTTAACATCTCACAGGCTAAGAAGCCTATATAACATCCTGAATGCCAACTTAGGGGCAGGATTTTCTGGTTGTGCTCACCCCAAAACCAGAAAATCCCACCTGAGGTTAATGGACCCTTCCATGGTCTGTGCCTTGCCTGCTACAATGCCTATGGCAGGTGGAACAGGAAATTTTGCCCCTCCATCTAAGTCTGAGAGCCAAAGAGGTGCAAAAACTTTCATAAAGACTATTTAATTATCTATGCTGGACCAGGAAAATACATTTCCCAGACTTGATCATCTGCTTTGTAATGTATGGTATCTATAAGCTGGATTTGACTTATACATTAATTTGATTTGATTGTTCTTCAGGAACAAGAAAATCTTAAGGAGTTCAGGGACTGCAGGTACATTCAGAAAAGGGGCTACTTCTATATAATCTGTTGCTGGAATTTTACTGCTTCGCTCGCTGAGGCTCATAAGATCCTGCCTGAGGCCCACTGAGAATGCTGTTTTGTGAGCCTCGCCTGCCTCAATTCTGGGCGGGCATGCAGATAAAATTCCAGCCCTTGCATCTGTTTAGTAATTATAAAATTATTTGTCTTAGAGTGTGATAGTCCCGGTCGTGCATCTTTGTCTTTAACTTAATAGATAGTCTTTGGCAATTGCTACATGATGATTGGGCTGGTTATTCTCACTGGAGATTTCACGTGATTCCTCACAGCATTCCAAAAACAGAACGATACACCATCACAAACTGATGATTCAATCTGAGATGCCCCCACAAATATATCAGCATGGTTTGTGACATCCACAAAGTTTTAAATATTTAGTTCCTATTCCCAGAACCAGTTGTACTCTATGAAGTTGTTTTATGACTCAAACATTACCTTGTCAACCAGCTGATGCTTGGAAAAACAAATTATTGTTTCAGTGATGGCGTTTTCAGGTACTTGGTATCACATTTCCCAGTCAAGAGATTACATGAAAAAAAAGAGAATTCACATGATTTCCAATGACATTGCAAAGAGAAAGCAAACCGCAAGACAACAGCAAAGCACTTTGCTTGAGATAACAGCAATGATTTATTGAACTGTTCAGATAATTAACTGTGCCAAGATAGGAATGTTTGTCCTTAACATCATAACATTATCACAGGTTAACATGAGAATGCTGCAGCAGAAATTAGATGTGAGTGATCTTAGTTACCTTACAGCTGCAGAGCGCAATAGGATAATAGTTTTCTCCTTTGTTTCATCTTGCTGATGCCAGCTGTCAAAGTTAGCACAGAACGAAAAGATTAGTTGCCAAGTAATAGCAGGCTATGATTTGGTGTTAAAAAAAACTGATGGCTGTGATGTTGTGAAAAATACTAATAAGAGAAAGGTGTAAAGTTTATATTGGTCCAGCTATTTTCTCATGGTCTCAACAGAAACCTGAGCAAAGCTAATATTTTATATTTTATCCAGTGTGGAACATGCTTTTACTGATGTCAGCAATACCACTTTATGTATAGATTTTAATTACTTAGAAGGAAGTTTTGTTTTATGTTTCTCATCAACATGAAGGTGGCATATACTTCAGGTGAGATGGGGTGAGTTTAGAGGAAATGTGAGGGGCAAGTTTTTTTAAAAAGGGCAGCATGGTGGCACAGTGGTTAGCTTTGCTGCCTGTCAGCTCCAGGGTTTGATTTCCTGCTTGGGTCACTGTCCATGTGGAGTTTTCACATTTTCCCCGTGTCTGTGTAGGTTTCCTCTGGGTGCTCCAGTTTCCTCCCACAGTCCAAAGGTGTGCGGGTTAGGTACATTGGCTATGCTAAATTGCCCCTTAGCATCCCAGGATGCATAGGTTAGAGCGATTAATGGGTTAAATATTTTTATTATTTTTATATAATATCATTAAAAAATTAATGGGTCATGAGGATAAGGCCTAGGTAGGATTATTGTCAGTGTAGACTTGATGGGCCAAGTGGCCTCCTTCTGCATTGTAGCGTTTCTATGATTCTATGATTTCTAACATGCTGCTGGTCTGTACCATCTTCTGAAAACACAGTGATAGTTTCCACATATACACTGGTGGAACCCAGCATCACTTCACCACCACCACTGCTCTCGATTTTTCCACTCTCTCAAAATTATCTGACATCGTTCGACAGCTAGTACTGAATGAGTAGAAATGTCCTCCCAGTAAGGATTGGAAAGATTCTTTGTCATTGTCTTTGATTCCTGCTAAAATGTCCATTTGTCAACATCCACCTACATTCCTTGCCCTGGTGACTGTTTGAGGTTGGACGGGATTGTTCACAATTTTGATCCCAAGAACTTCTGACTACATATGCACCATCATCACTAGGTTTGCCTGTTTCCCCTTCTGTAAAGTCACCACATTGGTCTGCACTTTACCACTGCTGAAACACTCATTCCAAATCTTTGTTATCCTGCTACATGACTATTCCAACACACTTGTTGGAAGGCCCCCCACATTTGGCCTTTTGTATGTTTGAAGTCATCCAAAACTTTACTATCAGAGTCCAAACCAGTCCCATTTTACCATCACTTCCAAATTTAACTGTTGGTTATGCAGTGCTTCAATCTTAAAATTCCTCTTGCTTATTTGCAAATCCCTCCATGGCCTTTACGCTTCCCTGTCTCTACTCTCCTCTGTTGTAGTATATGTTTAAGGGGCTGAAGCAAGACATCGCCATAAAGGAAGTGTGTCACACATTTCAGTTTTAGCTTCACTTTTGATTTTTGGCAGAACACATAGCAGTCAGCTCGGCTGCTGGTGCTTTCATGATTTATGCCTCCATTTTTATGTTCCCATGTGCCTACTCTAAATAAATGAACGCAGAACATGTTTATCCCAATCCAGTATGTATGATTGGTGTCTTTATATAATTATAAATATGTAAGGAGATTACAGGAAACTTGTTGGTCAAAGAAATTGGTCCGACACCTCCCTCCCTGATCTTGCAACAATGGGTGACCCATTGGGAGCAAGGAACTCCCAACGCCATCACTTAAGGGATTCTGAGAACTCATAAACCTTTCTACTAAGTCAAGCTGGTGATCCATGGAGGGGATAAATATACTATATTGAAACTAATTATCCAAAAATCTACAAAATGTAACAAAATTGAAACATCACTTTATCAAGGTTGACCAAACAGATATTTACTCATACAGATATATATTGGTGGAACTGATTGATGAATAAATGTTACCCAAAGTATTGCATACTTTCTGAATCATTGTGAACCATGTCAGCCATATGATTTAATCATAGCACTTCCACCCACCAGTAAGAAGATTGTGCTGAACTATTGTTTCTTGCAATTTTTGGTGGGTGTATAAGATTGCATAACACTATTCTAAGAGAGCAAAGAAGTTTCCTGGGGTCTTGGTCAGCATTTATCCGACTCCACGGAAGCACTTCTGCTTCACGGCACCAGAGATCTAGGTCCGATTCCGGCCTAGGGTTACCATCTGTGTGGAGTTTGCACATTCTTCCCCCCTTTGTTGGATTTCCTTCAGGTGCCCCGGTTTCCTCCCACAGTCCAAAGATGTGCAGGTTAGGTTAATTGGCCATGATAAATTGCCCCTTAGTGTCAGGGGGATTAAGAGGGTACATATGTAGGGTTACAGGAATAGCACCTGGATGGGACTGTTATTGATGCAGGCTCAATGGGCCAAATAGCCTCTTTCTGCACTGTAGATTCTATGATTCTACATCTAAACTGAAAGATGGGGTCATTCATGTTGTTGGTGTTTGCGAGAATGGACTCTACTCAAATTCACTACCACACTTCCCTGCATTACAACAGTGACTACGTTTCAAAACTGCTTCCTTGACTGTGAATTGCCTGGGTCACAAAAAGGTGCTATATAAATGTAAGCGTGTTCATTCATTCACACCCTAAACACTTTGTAAGGATACTCAAAGACTCTTTCCTAGTTCAACAATCACAGACAAGGACCTTTAAATCAAGACACATAATTTATTTAGGTTACTTGCCCATTAAAGCTCCAAGTTAAAACAGGAGAAAAGCTTTTAAGAACAAATGTGCACTCTAAGACGTAGCGATTAATTCACATGATATACAGAAGTCATGGCCTTATACTTAGCAAGCATGAAGACATTCATGAAGGTTTGACTAATGAAATAGTTGTTTGCATAACTGCTGTTATAATACATTTTGATTTGATTTGATTTGATTCATTCATATCACATTTGTTAGTATACAGTGAAAATTGTTTCTTGCGCTATACAGACAAAGCACAAAGAGAAGGAAAGGAGAGGGTGCAGAATGTAAAAGAGTTAGAATAGAATTTTAGAAGCATAGAATGAGAGTAAAAGATAGAATTAGAGGGTATAAGAACATAAGAACATAAGAAATAGGAGCAGGAGTAGGCCATCTAGCCCTTCGAGCCTGCTCCGCCATTCAGTAAGATCATGGCTGATCTGAAGTGGCTCAGTTCCACTTTCTCGCTTTCTCCCCATAACCCCTAATTCCCTTGTCTGTCAAAAACCTGGGCACAGTTCGCATGAAGCTGCCATGCTCCAGTGCCATCCTATGTGGAAATGATTTGATATTGAACCCTGAACCATGTTCATTATTTCAGGATATCTGATCATGTTTTTCTTCTTATTAATGTTTTGGGATTAATGTATTAGGGTTAACTGCAGCATTCTAAATCAAAAGTAAAGTGAATTCTAACCAGTTTGAAAAGGCAGTCAACATCATTGAAATATATGCAGATCAAAGTGTTAATTAAGCAGATATTAGAGAGATGTGTAGAAAAAACAGGGATATTAAACAATTCATTATTGCAACTTAGATGGCCAATAAATATTCACAAGCATGGTAGTCAGAATGGTCCATACCACTGTGTGCACAGCACGAGATATCTGCTGAAAATATACTCTGGAAGCACACGCAGTAAGATGGCTTTAACTGGTCTGTGGTGAATTCCTATCAGAAACACCAGGCTTCTGCTTCCAGAGGTTGGAATTAATTTTAAAAAGCAAAACTAACATTAGAAGAATATTTGGGAGTTGAACAGTTACGTCCTCGGTCGGAGGCTACATAATAGTGCAGGAGGTCAGCCACAGAATGATAAGATCAAGATAAAGGCCATTCACCCCCTTAAAAATTTCCCATTACTCAGTTTGATCTGCATCTCAACTCCATTGACTAACTTTGATTCCAATTTCCTGATGTATTGTAAATGTGTCTGTCTCAGTCTTGAACATTTCTATTGATCAAGCAGCCCCAACCATTTGGGGAGAGAATTCCAGATTTATACTTGCTTCTTCTGTTTTCTGCTTTCACTTTTAATGATCTGGGTCTAATTTTGCAATTATGTCCATTTGTTCTGGGTTCTTTTGCCAGGGTAAGTAGTTTCTCCATATTTGACCAATTCAAGATCTTTCCCACCTTTATTATTCCAACCCCTTTGAGATAAAATTTTCTTTTCACCTTTTTGAATATTTTGTGCACTTGCCCAATCTATTTTCCTGATTTCTTTCCATGTGCACCTAAATCCATTTGTTTTTCTGTATTAATGCTCCTTGCCATTAAGGAAATATTCTGACTTCTCTGCTTCAGATCCAAAGTGGGTTATCTCACACATCACAACATGGAACTCCATGTTAAGAATTTGGTCCACTATGTTGGTAACTTCATCATAGTATGTATAGGCTTGTATTTATCAGCTTTCTCTCTTTGTTTTGTAAATAATGGAGTATTATTTGTTATCTTCCAATTCACAGGCAGAAATCCTCAATATAAGTACTTTGAAAATTATGATTTATGTAGTCTACTATTTATTTTCATACTTTAGTCGGAAGCTGGTGTTTATTTTAAGTTCCGTTATTTTTTCTATTATAATTTTCCTACTTATACTAAATCCACTAACTTCCTTCCCTTGCCTTACTTTTTGGCTCTCTTGTACCATTGATATTTTGTCGTCTTCCTTTACTGTGAAAACAGGTGCAAGTAGCCATTTAACAACGCTGCTTTATTGTTGTTTTCATCTTTTCGCTATATGTCTTCAATGAATCGATCCTCAGGAAATTTGTAAAAACTTGATGGGTGTGATCTTACCAGTCATTCATGTCATGCTTCTGTGGCAATGAGATCGGAGAATCAGATGGCCAGCCAAATCTCCATTCACTGAGGCGGGATGGGAAAAGTAAGATTCTGGCCTATGGCGTGATCTTATGACCTTATCCCGCCTGACTTTTGGTGAGGTGAGGTGGTAAGATCGGGCAGGAGGTGAGGCCCCCCAATCATACTAATGATGTTTTGTTGGCAAAAATGGCTTTGTCCTGAGAAAGGGCGCAAATCCGATTTACATGTCAATGACATTATTTGAATGTTGTTAATGAGTCCCGGACTCTATCATCTCGGCTCACCTATCTTTACCACCACACCAGCCAAGGTTCTCCCCAACAAGAATCATGTATGGTTGTGTTCAAGGGGATGTGATGGCCTCGCCAGGGTGATCAGAGGTCATTGAGGCTCCCAAGTGGTCAGGGACAAGACTGGGCAGTGCCCATGAGGCACTGCCTGCCATGCACCCTGGCACTGCCCAGCGGGAACTATAACTGTGCCTGTAGCAGTGACAAGGGGGTGGAATCAAAGTGGGGTGGTGCCATGATGGGGTTGTGACACAAGCAGGAAGCATTTCTGGGATGGGAGGGAAGGAGGAACTCTGCTGGGGGGGACAATTAGTGGGGGGGAGGGCGGTTGGTGGAGAAGGATGATTGGGCAGGAAGGGAAGGAACTCTGTATGGTGTGGGGGGGGGGGGGGGCAGTCAATTGGGGGGTGTCCTAATGTCTGTGGGGTGGATCCTGATCTTCATGGGCATAGGTGGATAACAGGAGATCTCCCAGTACACTAGGTACCACTAGAGCTCCATTATCTACCCCCCCCCCCACCCCCTACCACTCCCCACTAACAAGAATCATGCTTTTGTGCACCAGGGGCCATAAGATTTCATTTTCAAACCTACTCCAAAAAAAAACAAGTCTGAAATTCCCCCTCTGAGGAACTCGTACATGAGATTTCATTGGTGGTCAAGGAAGGTGCATTCATAACGTGGTCAATTAAGTGTCAACTCACAAAAATCCTTCCAATGCCCCAATGGCAAGTGAGAAGAGAGGGAGAGACTCCTCGTCAGCCATGTTTGATGCAGAGTGGTACCCTTCAATCGATGGCTTTTGGTGACAGACTAGTGACTTGTTCCAGGAATGATGAATTATGGAAACAGATGAAAGTCTGCCTTAGCACATCACTTGGTGCGGGAAGAGGAAGAAGAAGAAGACAAGGGTTTTACCTGTTGGCCAGAGAGAAATGTAACTGGGCAGTGGTGAGTCTTCCCTGGCCTAAAGAGCACTGGGGTGGAGGTGCCGCTAGTCTGGAGCTACTGGCCAATCAGAGGTTGGCTGTTCTTTATTGCTCAACAACACCACTGTGATGGCTGTTGTTGATGAGGCACCCACTTGAGGCCCATGATCACTGCAAGGCCCAGTGAAGGCGGGACAGGGATCAGAAAGTGAATGAGTTCAGCAGCAAGAAAAAGGGGGTTGATGGCAAAAGACTTCCTCCCTGATGGCAGGTCTCTTCATCAGGCCTTTGAAGGAGGCTGGGGGGGAGGGGGAGGCACACCCCCGAATCCCACAAGCAACCCTGATTGGCATTGTTTTTCTGGCTTCCTGCATGACATGCACCTGCCTACCTCTGTGTGAGTATCCGAGGTGTGGGATAAGGCCATTAAGTGGTCTTTAATCTTCCACTTAATTGGCAACAGGATAGGAAGGCCATCCACAAGCCTTCCCATCACTCACTTATTTGGAGCATATGTGGGAAGATGATGGGGCCCCTCCTGATTAAATATCACCTGACACCACAGGGGAAGGCATTATATTCTAAACTTCAAAACTCCGAAATTAGCAAATAAGAATAAAATGATTTGCTAATTGTGGAATATGCCTAGTTTCTCAGCAAAGCCTCCAACCTCCCATTAATCCACTCCACTCTAGCCTTAGAATTTCTATTTTTTTTCTCTCATCAAATGTATCTAAGATCTAGAATTCACAAATTCATAATTATGTTGCGGCACCTTCCAAAAGCAGATACAAAGTGTAGAGACGTTGGAATTTTGAAGCAAAGATAGACAGATTCTTGACATGTTTGGGGGTGAAAGGTTATCAGGGAAACATAGAAACATAGAAGATAGGCGCAGGAGGAGGCCATCTAGCCCTTTGAGCCTGCTCCGCCATTCATTACGATCATGGCTGATCATCCAACTCAGTAGTCTAATCCTGCTTTCTCCCCATAATCTTTGATCCCATTTGGTCCAAGTACTATACCCAACTGCCTTTTGAGTACATTCAATGTTTTGGCATCCATTGCTTCCTGTAGTAATGAATTCCACAGGCTCATCACTTTTTGGGTGAATAAATATCTCCTCACCTAAATGGTCTACCTTGCATCCTCAGTCTGTGACCCCTGGTTCTAGATTCGCTCACCATTGGGAACATCCTCCCTGCATCTATCCTGAATAGTCCTGTTAGAATTTTATAAGTGTCTTTGAGATCCCTCTCATTCATCTGAACTCCAGTGAAAACAATCCTAACCTAGTCAATCTTTCCTCATGCATCAGTCCCATCATCTCTGGAATCCGACTGGTAAACCTTCGCTGCACTCCCTCGAGAGCAAGAACATCCTTCCTCAGAAAAGGAGACCAAAACTGCATTCAATATTCTAGATGTGGTCTCACCAAGGCTCTGTATAATTGCTACAACGCATCCCTATTCCTGTACTCAAAACCTCTCGCAATGAAGGCCATTATGCCATTTGCCTTTTTTACCGACTGCATGCTTGCCTTCAGTGACTGGTGCACAAGGACACCCAGGTCCCGCTGCACATGCTCCTCTCTCCCAATTTACAGCCATTCAGGTAGTAATCTGCCTTCTTGTTTTTGCTTTAAAGTGAATAACGTCACATTTATCCAAATTATACTGCATTTGCCATTGATTTGCCCACTCACCCAACCTGTTCAGATCATTCCGAAGGATCTCTGTATCCATGTCCCAGTTCACCCTCCTACCCAAATTGATATCATCTGCAATCTTTGAGATGTTACATTTTGTTCCCTTATCCAAATCATTAATATATATTGTTAATAGCTGGGATTCCAACACCGATCCCTGTGGCACCCAACTCGTTACTGCCTGTCAATTTGAAAACACCCCTTACTTCCTAGTCTTTGTTTCCTCTCTGCCAACCAGTTTTCTATCCACCTCAATACACTTCCCTCCACCCCATGCGCTTTAATCTTGCATACTAATCTCTGATTGCGGGACTTTGTCAAACACTTTCTGAAAGTCCAAATATACCACATTTACTGGTTCCCCCTTGTTAACTTTACTAGTTACATCTTCAAAGAATTCTAACAGACTTGTCAAACATGATTTCTCCTTCATAAATCCATGCTGACTCTGTCTGATCCCGCCATTGCTTTCTAAACACTGTGCTATAAAGTCCTTAATAATGGATTCAAGAATTTTTCCCACCACTGACGTTAAGCTTACTGGTCAATAATTCCCTGTTTTCTCTCTACCTCCCTTTTTGAATATTGGAGTGACATTGGCTCCCCTCCAATCTGCAGGGACCGTTCCAGTGTCTGTAGAATCCTGGAAGATGACCACCAATGCATCCAGTATTTCTAGAGTCACTTCCTTACGTAATCTGGGATATAGATTATCAGGCCGTGGGAATTTATCCACCTTCAATCCCATCAATTATCCCAGCACTATTTCTCTAGTAACATTGATCTCCCTCAGTCCTTCCCTCTCACTAAATCTTGCATTCTCCAACATTTCTGGCATTTGATTTGTGTCCCCTTTTGTGAAGTGAGAACCAAAATTTGTATTCAGTTGTTCAGCCATTTCTTTGTCCCCTATTATACATTCCCCCATTTCTGTCTGTAAGGGACCTACATTTAGCTTCACCAAACTCTTTCACTTCACATAGCCGTAGAATCTCTTAGGGCCCGATTTTACTATTTTTATTCTAAGTGCAGAATCTGGGCGGAATTCAGATCCGACTTGGAAATCTGCTTTCAGGCGTCCACATACGCACTTAGCTTGAAAAAAAATCACAAGTTTGAATCGCGCAGTCGGCAGAGCCTATCGCGCCTGAAATGATCGGAGCTCTGAACTGTGCATGCGTGGTTAGAAAAAAGATTTGAAAAACACACCCCGTCACATAGCTCCCAAATGCATTTAAATCACCGTTGCCCCCGTTTCAGGCGCGAATCAGATCGTGGCCATTTTCGGGCCTTGGTAAAGTGGGCATCTGCGCAGATGGGTGCGGGCATGATACAATGGTAAAATCGGCCCTTAGTGTCAGTCTTTATGTTCCCTGCAAGCTTACTTTGTATCTTCTTAATCAGTCCTTTGGTCCTTCTTTGCTGAATTCTAAACGGTTTCCAATCCTCAGACCTATTATTTTTCTTGGCCAAGCTATATGCTTCTTCCTTGGATCGGATATTGTCTCTAATTTCCTTTGTAAGCCATGGATTGACCCTCTTACCCATTTTGCTTTTGTGCCAGAGAGGAATAAACAGTTCCTGTACTTCCTCCATGTGCTCCTTGAATGTTTGCCACTTTTTTATCCACTGTCATCCCTCCAAGTAACTCTCCCAATCTATCAAGGTCAACTGACTCCTCATATCCTCATCATTTCCTTTATTAAGATTCAGCGCCCTAGCCTCTGAATCAACTACTTCACTCTCCATCTTTATTTAAAAATTCTATCATGTTATGGTCATTCATCCCCAAGGGATCTCTTACAGCTAGATTGGCAATGATTCCCTTCTCATTACACAGTACCCAGTCTAAGATGGCCTGTTCTCTAGTTGGTTTCTCCACATATTGGTCAACAAAACCATTCTGTATACACTCCAGGAATTCCTCTTCTATGGCATTGTGGCTAATTTGATTTGCCCAAAGTATGTGCAGATTTGAATCACTCATGATCACTGACATTCCCTTATCACATGCATCTCGAATTTTGTCTTTAATGTCATTCCCAACATAACCACTGCAGTTTGGGTGTCTCTATATGACACCCACTAATGTTTTAGGCCCTTTGGTATTTCTCAACTCTACCCATTCAGAACCCATGTTGTTAGAGCTAATATCCTTTCTCACTAGCATGGTAATTACCTCTTTAAACAGCAGTGCCATTCCATCACCTTTTCCCTTATGCGTGTCCTTCTTAAATGTTGAATACCCTGGGACATTCTATTCCCACCCTGGTCACCCTGCAGCCATGTCTCCATAATCCCAATTATATTGTACCCATTTACATCTATCTGTGTGATTAGTTCATCCAGTTTATTGCAAATGCTCCACGCATTAAGATACAGAGCCTTTAAGCTTGTCTTTTTGACATTGTTTTCCTTGCTCCCAATATTTTTCTCATAGCTCTGTTTGACCTCTGTTCTTGGTTTCTCTGCCTATCACTTTTTTTAGTCACTTTCCTAACTTTTGTTTTATCCTTGCTCCCTCTTTCTCTGATTCCTAACACAGGTTCCCATCCCCCGGTGTATTAGTTTAAACACTCCCCAACTGCTCTAGCAAACAGCCCCCCTAGGACATCAGTCCCAGTCCTGCCCAAGTGTCTGGTTTGTACAGGTCCCACCTCCCCCAAAACTGGTCCCAATGCCTCAGGAACCTGAAACCCTCCCATCTCTTCAGCCACGCATTTATCCAATATATCCTGCCATTTCTACGAGCATGTTGCACCGGTAGTAATCCTGAAATCCTTACTTTTGAAGTCCGATTTCTGAACTTCCTTCCTAGCTCCCTGTATTCTACCTTTAGGACGTCATCCCTTTTGTTTGTCTGTTGTTTGTACTAATATGTACCACAACCATTCGCTGTTCACCCTCCCCCTCCAGAATGTCTGGTACTTAGCACCAAGGAGGCAACATACCATCCTGGAGTCTCCTTTGTGGTCACAGAAATCCCCTTACAATTGAATCCCTTGTAACTATTGCATTGGCACACTTTTCACCCATCCCTCCTGCAGCAGAAGCAACTGCGGTACAATAAGTTTGACTGCTGTTGCTTTCCCCAGAGAGGTTATTCCCCTCAACAGTATCCAAAGCGATACCTCTGTTTTGCAGTGGCGTGGCCACTGGAGATTTCTGCACTACCTGCGAGATGTGGAGTTGAGGTTACAATCAGATCAGCCATAATCTTATTGAACATTGGAACAGGATTGAAGGGTCAAGTGGTCTACTCCCGCTTCTAATTCACATGTTTGTATCTGTCAGTATTAAAAATATTCAAACACTCTACTTCTACCATCTTTTCAGGAAGAAGTTAAAATGACTCGTGACCATCTGAGAGAAAAGAAATTCTCATCAGTCTTAAATGGATGACGCCTTATTTTAAACAGTGAACCTTAGTTCCAGTTACTCCTACATCCTCTCCACATTCATCCTGAAAACAAGGCAAGCAGTTAAGATACAGGTTGTCCATGACTTCCTGAATGGCAGAGTGAGCTAAATGACTTACTCTTCTTCTGCTTCTACGAGTACAAATTAAAATAGTTGTGCTAAGCCTTTATATATCATTGACTGGGCATCAATAGATCTAATGCGTCCACTTTTTGGGGAGACTTTGGAGAGAGTGCAGAGGATATTTTGCAGAACCATATGAGGGGTAAGGAGTTTATATGGAGATTGGAGAAGCTGGGATTGTTCATCTTAGAGCAAAGAAATTGAAAAGGGAGATTTACTGGAGCTGCACAAAATCATAAAGGGTTTTGATAAGATTAAATAAGGAGAAACTGCTTCCGCTGGCAGAAAGGTCTGTAGCCAGATTTAAGATAATTGGGAAAAGAACTGGAGGAGAGATGAGGACTTTTTTTTAAGACAGTTAATTGGTATTACCAAAGAAAGCACTGCCTGAAAGGATGCTGGGAACCGATTCAATAGTAAATTCCAAAAGGGAATTAGATTTAAAAGCTCCTTATGCCTGGCCTTTTCATGCAGGGAGCTTGTAGCTCACATTGAAATTGGCTCACCTCCTGAAATTACATGAGGACGATGTGCCATACAAATGACGAGCATTTCCCTCACTCCGTCCAATTTTGCCAAGTCTGTGCTGGGACTGAGAACCAAAAATCCACTTAAACATCTTACACTGAAGCTCAATACTCCATTAGCCTTTTTCCCATCACTCTTTGCACATGCAAGCTGACACTCAATGACTTACATACCTGTAGCCCGACATCCCTTTTTAATCTATCCCCTTCTACCTTGTTTTGCTTCTACGTTTAGACTGGAGAACTGTACTTTTGGCCGAGGGCTTGGAACAGGCCACACCCTTGTTGGGACTATTGCATGTAGCAAAAGGAGGCTTGGAGAGAGAAAAGAAAAAGAAACAAGTGAAGTATATATTACTTCTGCAAAAGAGGATACTCTTAAATGCAAAGTGTGCTTCAGAATCTGTTGGCACAAATTCTGTTTTCTTTAGTGGAGAACTGGCAGTGCTCCCAGATCATGAAAGTTTTTTCCTGTGGACAAGGCAGATTTTTCCTTTACTTTTCCTGTTAAGTCACTGATCATTTTCCTGTGTGTTTTCCTTGATACACTCAGAAGAGAAAATACACAAAGACATGTATGGAAATAATAAAATTGCGACTATAATTTGCTAACTAGGGGAGAAAGTCTGTTGTTAAGTGTGTCCAAAGACTTACAGCCAGAATATAATTTGAACGTTGGATGAAACAAGCAGCACCACTTCAAATTTTGAAACACTAAGCAGCCATTTCAGGCATAGACAGAAAATAACAGGTCCTTAAAACTGTAATAAGTCTGCGGTGGCAGAAGTCCCTTCACCAAAATCCCTTTATTTCCAACTCTAACAGCTGTGTACAGAGAGCTATCAGTTAGCAGACTATCTCCGGGGGTGTCAGAGGAACTAACACACCCAGTTAAGTACAAGGCAAAGATTCCCTGACTGGCCCATCCATTGGATCTTCCATCAGGGAGTTCATACTCCAAAAGGCCAGCCTCAGTGGCCAGATTGAAGGCATTATAAAACATTGTTGCTTTGAAGCTTTTGATAGCTCCTGTTGGGGAAATTTGTATATGTGGTGGCACGGTGGTACAGTGGTTAGCACTGTTGCCTCACAGCACCAAGGACCCAGGTCCAATCCTGGCCTCAGATGACTGTCTGTGTGGGATTTGCACATCCTCCCCATGTCTGCGTGGATTTCCTCTGGGTGTTGCAGTATCCCCCCGCAGTCCAAAGGCGAGTGGGTTAGGTTGATTGGCCATGTTAAATTGTCCCTTAGTGTCCGGGGGATTAGCAGGACAAATATGTGGAGTTACAAGAGATGAGACCTGGGTGACATTGTTTTCAATGCAGACTGAATGGGCCAAATGGCCTCCGTTTGCTCTGTAGTTCCTATAGCAGATTAGAGAAATTTCAAATAATCAGGATTTAAGTCATTAAAAAAAATTACTGGCAATAAGTGAAATAACCTCAGATCAGACTCACAATCTAACAGGGGAACTGTCTACATGAAAATAGTTTGAACACAGTAATAAATTTACTGTGTATTAGATTTGAACAAGTATTTCTGATTTCAACAAGCATTTTGGTATTTTAAAATGTATTAGCTGTATTTTTAGAAGTAACTGTGCACTTTAGCCAAAGGTAGGCTGCTGCAAGAGATGATGGGATGAACTTTAAGCAGACAGAACTGTCCTCGTCTCCAGGTTCATTTCATTCTTCATCTCATTCAGCGCCTTAACAAGAAACTTTTTCTCTTCCTTTCAGGTGTTAAGTAATGCTGAGTTCCAATGAATGGCCATTCTACTTGAAACATTGGCTCTATTCTCTCTCCACGAATGCTGTCAGACCTGCTGAGTTTCTCCAGCATTTTCTGTTTTTGTTTTCACTGCTATCCCTGTCTCCACCACGTGTTCTAGCTCAAATTTCAGGCTTGAGTCACCAGGGGAAACCTCACCAGGTCCCATCAAAGTGAGCATATGGGCTGATGCAGGTTCTGAGTAAGATCCGTCATGGTACACCCTCAGAGGAAGAGACTTGCTTTGAGGGGTCACTATAGTTGTCCAATCTCGAACTGCCTCCCATGGAACATGTGATATTCCCGTGGGAGATAAAAGACAATTCTATCAATGTTAAAATGTTTGAATTTATCATTTTGCACATGATCATGCCCCATTCATTGTTGACATTGTAGACAGTGACATTCCCCCAAGGGTCAGTACTTTCCATGAATATAGGAATGACTTGTATCTTGGAATACAGAGTAAAGTTTCAAATTTGCCAGTAATGCCAAAGTTGGAGGAATGGCAAACAACGAACGTGATGCCAATCAACAGCAACAGAACATAGATAGGCTATAGCAGAATGGGTAGGAAAGTAGCAGATGGAATTTACTGCAAGGTGTTGTGAGGTAATGTTTATTGGGGGAGACAATATAGATGCAATGGCACAGTTCTAAGTTGTGTACAGGAATAGTGAGACCTGGGGTGCATGTGCATAGATTTTTGATAGTGGTGGGATGTATTGTGAGAACAGTTAGCAAAGCATAGAGGATCTAAGGCTTCATAAAAAGAACAGTAAGAAGTCTCACAACACCAGGTTGAAGTCCAACAGGTTTATTTGGTATCACAAACTTTCAGAGCACTGTTCCTTCATCAGGAGAATAAGCATTCATCTGATGAAGGAGCAGTGCTCTGAAAGCTCATGATACCAAATAAACCTGTTAGACTTTAACTTGGTGTTGTGACACTTCTTACTGTGCTCACCCCAGTCCAACGCTGGCACATCCACTTCATAAATAGAAGCAGGGAAGATGAACATTTATAAAGTTTGATTGGGGTAGGTAGTGGTGTAGTGGCATTATCACTGGGCTAGTAATCCAAAGATCCAGGGTAATTTTCTGGAGAGCCAAATTCAAATCCCACCTTGGTAGATGGTGACATTTAAATTAAATAAAAATTTGGAATTAAAAATCTAATGAGCGCACTGAAACTATTGTTGACATTGTCATAAAAACCTAACTGGTTTACCAATATCTCTTAAGGAAGGA
This sequence comes from Carcharhinus amblyrhynchos, assembly GCF_965287045.1. Classification (NCBI taxonomy): domain Eukaryota; kingdom Metazoa; phylum Chordata; class Chondrichthyes; order Carcharhiniformes; family Carcharhinidae; genus Carcharhinus; species Carcharhinus amblyrhynchos. The sequence goes on along the minus strand of NC_137328.1, from coordinate 21,735,582 downwards.
ATTCTGCTACCTTAACCTGGTCTGGCCTACATGTGACTTCAGGCCCACAGCAAATGCCCTCTGAAATGGTCGAGCAAACCATTTAGTTTAAGGACAGTTAGGAATTGGCAATCAGTGTCGGCCCAGCCAGTGGCACCCACATGCCTTGAATGAATAAAAATAAGCTTACAGTATTGCATTCACTTCTGGTCATCACACACAAGTCCCCTGCACATCCAGGGAGAAGGTTCAGGGCCTTGAGAGCTTGACCTGCAAGTTTAATCTCTTCAAGCACTATTCGACTTTCCTTTTGAAATCATTCATTGTCTCTGCTTTCACCGTGCACGTGGGCAACGAGCCCACGGTCATTACCATTTCATAGAGTCTTAGAGGTTTACAGCATGGAAATAGGTCCTTTGGCCCAACTTGTCCATGCCACCCTTTTTTCTTTAACCCCTAAGCTAATCTAATTGCCCACATTTGGCCCATATCCCTCTACACCCATCTTATCCATGTAATTGTCTAAATGCTTTTTAAAAGACAAAATTGTACCCGCCTCTACTACTACCTCTGGCAGCTTGTTCCAAACATTCACCACTCTCTGTGTGAAAAAATTGCCCTTCTAGATACTTTTGTATCTCTCCCCTCTCATCTTAAACCAACGTCCTCTAGTTATAGACTCCCCTGCCTTTGGGAAAAGATATTAACTATCCAGCCAATCTGTGTCTCTCATTATTTTATAGAATTCTATCAGATCACCCTTCAGCCATCTACATTTGCTGCATAAAAAAAACCCTTCCTCAAGTTCTCATGCATATCTTGCCCACCTGATTTTGTCTAGACAATGATTTTTTAATCTTCTTGTACCTACCTGTTCCAGTATCTGTGTTTCTTTCTGATTCAGGTGCCAATTCATGCAGAAAAGAAAGGACGTAATTACAAAATACCAGAATACAAAAAAATGAAGTTCTCTATTTAACCTATTAACTCTGAGGGGTGGCATGGTGGTACAGTGGTTTGCACCGCTGCCTCACAGCGCCAGGGAAGTGAGTTCGATTCCCAGCTTGGGTTGCTGTCTGTGTGGAGTTTGCACATTCTCTCCATGTCTGTGTGGGTCTCCTCTGGATGCTCCAGTTTTTTCCCAGAGTCCAAAGATGTGCAGGTTCGGATGATTGACCATGCTAAATTGACCTTTAGTGTCAGAGGACTTGCTAGGGTAACTGCAAGGGCTTATGGGGATCAGGCCTAGGTGGGATTGTGGTTGGCGCAGGCTTGATGGGCCAAATGGCCTCCTTCTGCACTGCAGGATTCTATGATAAAGTTCCAAATCACAAACCCATTCATCCCAAACTACCATTCATAAGATTCATAGAATCTCTACCGTGCAGAAGTAGGCCATTCAGCCAATCGAGCCTGCACCGACAACAATCTCATCCAGGCCCTATCCCTGTGACCCCACGTATTTACCCCATGAATCCTCCTGACACTAACAAGGAAATTTAGCATGGCCAATCCTTCTAACCTGCACATCTTTGGACTATGGGAGGAAACCAAAGCACCTGAAGGAAATCCATGCAGAGAAAGGGAGAATATGCAAACTCCACACAATAACTTGAGGCTAAGATTAAACCCGAGTCGCTGGCACTGTGCTAGCCACTGTGCAGCCCCATTGTTCGATGGAAGTCGAATGTTTCTATAACTTTACATATCAAAATTGCATTTTAATGTCAAGGAAATAATGATTCAGGAAGATCATTTTTTAGTTGGCAGCCACATGTTCGCAACCTTTCTTAGAAATGACAGTGTTGATAGTGGGATAAATCAATACTGCTGGTGGAACAGGAGAGTTATAAACCACATCTAAACTGTGCTTTGGAAATCTTGATGCTGTCACTAAGCTAAAATCTTTCATTTCTCCAGCACCTGTGAGACTATAAATTCACCCCTTGCTTCAAATAAAAGGTTCTCTTTAAACTTTATTGGTTTAAATTTATTTGCCAAGTGTCACACTAACTACAAATATGCCACAAATCTTATGGTATTCGATTTTCATAAGGGCTCACAGGACTGTTTTCACTAATTTCAGTGAAAAAAAATAAATGCGAATAAAAGGGGATGTTACACTGTTTTATTGCTCAGAGACTTTTTCCTTCAGCCTCGCAAGAAGACTGGTATTCCACCTCAATAATGTTTAATGGGGGGTTCAGGAAGTTTGCTCCCAACACTCATTCACATTGTTGGCCACATGAAGCATCAGACCACCAAGTGCATGATATTTCCACCTTAAAGGACTAAACCTGGCCATTCTTTCAAAGGCAGACCACATACAAACAACAGTCTGTTCTAGTCTTGAGTATAATTCCATATCTGCTGGCCTCTGATTAGACAATTTGGATGAATTTTCAGATTGATTTGATGGTCAAATACATATTTCTGCACGACTAACTTATCACTAAGAGCTATTGTATACTCTTGTTAAAATTTGAGGGAATGGAAGGAAGTGGCCCAAGAATTTTGAATTTTACGACCAGACTGTCTCCCAGCTTGGACATCCATTCATTTTATTCAAAAGATATTCAAATGCATCATCCTTAACGTTTGTGAGTCAGGCCAGTTTGTCACATTGCACAGGCTCGTTCATGCTTATAGTTGAGGAGAAGGCTGCAGCAAATTCTGCAATTGGAATCTCTCTCTCTAATTTGAATCAACACGGGCAAAATATGCACCAGCATCTTGGTCTGTTCTGCAGTTGGCCAGAAAAACTAAAAGTGAGGATATCTACAGCTTTCAAAGCTTACCAAAAATGGAGTAACTGTTCACAGTGGCATAATGATATTATGAGGGCAAATCTTTTTGTTGGATGCTGAGGACGCACCAAGAGACTGGGACCAAGTAAACCCCACCATCTAGTAAAAGCACTCATGCCAACTGAGTCAATGCAATTACCTAGTTCCTTTGAATTTAGAAGCAATTACGTGAAGCATCTTATACCTCATTGGGCTCCTTTTTGCACACTTGTGATGCAAACCTAGACTGAGAACTGCCACAACTTCTGGAACATACCATTTGAACTAACTGGCCATTAGAACACATGAGTGTTGTGTCACAGTATAATTTTTCTTGAAGGTGGAGGTGGTAGCCAAAGAATTGCAAACAGATGCTGTAAGGGGGGGGGTACCCCAAAGAGTTTTGATGCTGAGATTTCCCTTTTTCTCCTTACGTTCAGTGTTTGTTATCTTTTGAACAACATAGGTAGCAGAAGGAGCCATGCAACGCAGACATAATGACCACAAGACTACAGCTATTTCCTGCACAATAATGTGCATGAGGTGAAATGTCACCTGTAAAGTAAAAGCACAATTATTGTTGTACTCAAAAGACTCTGTTGTTGTTACGAGGAACTCTGCTGCCCACATGGATATCATCTGCAACACCTAATGCTTGAGGGATTCATGTTACCCTGTATAATCTCTCAATATTTTCCAGTTGTGGGGCAGGAGTTGCATCATGTGGAAGGTAATTTTACAGATAAATTATGGCTCCTCTGATCTCCTGGACTGGTTTTGATTGCCTGAAGATGTAAGAAAGGAACTTTGCAGAACGCCTTTTCTTCTATTGCCTTTGGTTTTTCTGTTTTGTTGATTAACTGGATATATTGCATGCCAAAAGGGCTATGGATGGGGTTTTATGTTTGGGGGGATGGAAGTGGGAGTGGGGGGGGGGATGGGCGAGGGGTGTTGGGGGTGGTGTAGAATATGTTATCACTTCATTTTGCTCCAGCTTTGGATAGATTTGATGAACCAGCTGGCCTTTTCCTTCTTGTCATTTTCTTAAATTCATACAGGAAACGAGTTACTGTTGCCTCTTGCCTACACCCTAACTTGATATACGTCTGCGCTATAGACTGTCTGATACAGTGAACATCTCCTGGGGTTGTTTGGGTGAATTTGATAGCATGAAAGCTTCATGCTATGGTAACCTTCATTTTTACAGGAAGAGCTAAATCTGATCCAGATGTTATACATCGGTCACTGTGCATGAAGTAACATAGCCCTAAAGCAGCCTGTTTTGTGAGACAGAAGCAACAAAGACAGATCCCCCCTGATAGGTCCAGGTACATGCGATTTAGCCTGCTAATGTGGATCCAGGGTGGTGGCTAAATTTCCCCAAGGGGTTTTTGCACCCAGATATGTCGGCTCCTCATAATCCCTTCTACATTAGTGCTATTATTTGGAATCCCCAAGAAATACATATATTTCTCTTTTTGCATGGTGCAATTTCAGCAAGCAAGAATGACAAAGCTAAGCAGTGATCAGGAAATAACACAAGACAAAAGACTACCCAACAAAGAAGGACAACAACTGCATCAAGATCTAGCAATTATCATTAAAAATACAAAATAAAAAATACCTCCGGCAGATACACTGTTAAAGGTTAACTTGAGCAACTCCAGGGTCTTCCATCTGGGCTTACGGTCAGCTAGCTAGTGGGAGCCATAACTGCTGTGAGAACTGGAACTGAGCACCCCGAATTTAAATGTGACTCCATGCTTTCGAATGATGCTGTCAAGGTTTAATCTGTCAGTGTCCAAGAGGGGTAGATAGAGGATGCTGCCCGATATACAAGAGCTGACCATACTGGCACAGGAAGAGAAATTACTGATGGTTTTGTAGTGTCCAAGGCATCAGACATGTCAATAGAATGGCACAGAGCACTCTCACTGGCATGAATCATGAAGGAAAGGCTTTTAAAATAGTTGACAAGATAATGAACAGGTCAAATAAAATGCACATGAGACCGTAAGAATAATTATAAACAGGCAAAGTTCCAACAAGCCCCTCCACTTTTGTTTGATCAATCTGAATGTAAGAATATATTTCACTTCCATCTTTCCAGCAAACTGCATCTTAGAATCATCAAATCCCTCCTGTGCACAAAGAAGCCTTCTGGCCCATTGAGTCTGCGTTGACTCTCTGAAAGAGTATTTTGCCCAGAACTATACCCCCCCCCCCCCACCACCATCCATCCCCATAACCCCGCACATTTTTTCATGGCTAATCCATCTAACCTACAAATCCCTGGACACTAAGGGGCAATTTAGCATGGCCAATCCACTGAACCTGCATATCTTTGGACAGGAAACTGGAGCATCTGGAGGAAACTCACACAGACATGGGGAGAACATGCAAACTCCACACAGGGAGTCACCCAAGGCTGGAATCGAACCCGGGTCCCTGGAGCTGTGAGGCAACTGTGCTAACCACCATGCCACCCCATTTGAATTTGAATTGAACTGAAGGTTATGAATGTTATTAATTGTCACCCACCCCTCACACTCCACACGTGCAAATGTGTCGTTCTGTCATTTTCAGCTTATTCTCAAAGCCAGGGCTCTTCTGATGATATCAATATCGAGTGTTTGAAGGAATAGGGAGATCCATAACATGGACACATGGCTTGTCCTCATGATTTGCCATTTAGAGATTCTTCAAATCCAATTGTGAATACGGAGGAGAGATACAGAGCAAAAGGTCATGAACGTTCCTGAAGAATGGAGATTCAGGGCCTTACTACAATCTTAATTTCAGATACCGGCTAATGATCAGGTTTTATTTCCAATTGATTGCCTGGCCTTTGCTCTGTCAGTAAGCATACTATGAAACGCATGAAGTGACCAAAAAAAGGTAGGAGGAAGAAAGCAAAGATCATGGGGCATGATCCTATCAGCTGTTCATGCCACTGCGGCAAGGTTGGAGAACTTGGCACCCAGCCAAATCTCCATTCGTTGCAGCGGAATGGGAAAATCCCACCAGTAAGAGTAACAGTACCAGTAAGAGTCTGGCCTTGAAGTTACAAAACAAAACATGTAGAAAATACCAGTGGTAAAGCTTATTGTCACATGATTTCATATAAACGCTGCAACAATTACACAGTGACGAAATGGTTAATGGCAGTACATTTCAACAGCTACCAGTGACCTCGCACCTTTTGTCCTGCTTGTGATTGTCCCATTGGAAATATAATATTTCATACCCAGAGCCGAAAGAGCATTTCCCCTTTTCCTGTGCAGAAAGGTTTAAACAAAAGACAACTGGAAAACAATTCCTTCCCACAGTCCCTTTTCACCTAACTCTACAATAGCTTTTGTGTAGCCACATACCAGCTTTCTCTGCAGGAGGTCACCAGTAATCATCCTGTATGCCGTTTTGGATTAGAAGTATTTAAATTCAGAATGTCATCCTTCAGTACTCAGTCCAAGTAGTTGTTTAAAGGTCATCAAATTCTTTGGAATTTCCTAGAACAGGCCAGACACACTGGCTGAAATCTTCCTCTTGTGCAAGCTGTTAACATTTATGTTATTTGAATTAAATCGACCTATTGTGATGGCTGTCCTTCCTTTCAGCAAATCCTGCAGCAACACATGCTCACTTTGTTTATTTTTATGATTTTTGCTGATTGCGCACAGCTAACAATAAGCTTCTTTATTTCCAGTTAGAAATGAGTTGTGCTTTATAATTGAGTAATTTGTGGATAATTCCCCCAATGATTCAGAATTCACAACTAAAATTTCAGTCTTCAAATTGGTAACTTACTTAGGGATTTCCATTTATTATTAATTATCGCAGTACTCAACCAATTTTGCTTATGTTGGCATAAATGTGCCTGCTGTGGTTGGAGTGGAAAACTTCTCAAATGCAGGATAGTAAAGAAAGCTTTGCTCAACCTCCAGTTTTAGGTTATGAGTGGTTGGTCTGGTCTGTATAAAACTAACAGTGCATTTACAAGACATGTTTAGCCAGTGCTGGTGCAAAGCATTGCAGCAACAGTAAACTCACTTGGGTCAATTTTCACAGGCATTAACATGGTGGTAATAGTCTCTAACTGGGGTTGGGAACCTAAATGAACCTTGACAATGTCTGTTTCAAGTGGCATGTCTCTTTCAATATGAAAATTAAAGTCTTAAGATGTAAATAGTCACTGGGATTTCAGATTGGATTTGGTCAGAACAGGCTCTGATCTGTTCTAGGGGCATTGGAGTCGAAGGGCCTGAAGAAACAATAAATTTGAAAATATTTTTGAGATGTAAAGGGTAGGAAGGCTCTTTGGGTCCCACAAAATCAAACTATACTATTGCGTCCCTCAGACCTCAGCTCCTCTCTCTTCTTTCATTAATACTAAATCCTCAATCATACCAATATTGGTATATCCATTTTTCACCCCAAAGTTTGCCTGCTCAATATAAAAGAAGTTTCTTCAATATTGTAGTCACATCTTTGTTGTGAGTTACTCATAGAAACTAGAAGCAGGAGTAGGCCGTTCAGCCCTTCCAGCCTGTTCCACCATTCATTTTGTTTGTGGCTGATCATCAAGTTCAAATATCCTGATCCCTTCTTTCCTCCATATCCCTTGATCCCTTTCGCCCCAAGAGCTAGATCTAATTTTTTCTTGAAATCAGACATTTTGGCCTGTACTAAATTCTGAGGAAGTAATTTCCACACATTCACCACCCTCTGGATGAAGAAATTTCTCCTCACCTCAGTTACCATAGAGTCAGAGAGGTTTACAGCATGGAAACAGGCCTTCAGTCCAACTTATCCATGCCGCCTTTTTTTAAAACCCCTAGTCTATTCCCAATTGCTCGTGTTTGGCCCAAGTTCCTTTATACCCATCTTACTCATGTAACTGTCTAACTGCTTTTTAAAAGACAGAATTGTACCCACCTCAACTAATACCACTGGCAGCTTGTTCCAGGCAACCACCACTCTCTGCGTGAAAAAAATTACCTCTCTGGACATTTTTGTATCTCTGCCCCCTCACCTTAAACCTCTGCCCTCTAGTTTTGGATTCCCCTACTTCTGGGAAAATATATTGACTATTTAGCTGAGCTATGCTCCTCATTGTTTTATAGGCTTCTATCACATCATCCCTCAGCTTACTATGCCCCAGAGAAAAAAGTCCCAGTTCATCCAGCCTCTCCCTGTAACTCACACCATCAAATCCCCGCAATATCATACTAAATCCTTTCTGCACTCTTTCTAGTTTAATAATATCCTTTCTATAATAGGGTGACCAGGACTGTACACATTCTAAAAGATTTACTCCTTGTCCTCAAACTATGACCCCTAGTTCTGGACTCCCCAACCATTGGAAACATTTTTTCTGAATCTAGCCTGACTAACGCTGTGAGAATTATATAAGTTTCTATGCGATCCCCCTAACTCTTTTAAACTCCAGTGAATATAATCCTAACCAATTTGGTCTCTCCTCATATGACAGACGTGCCATCCCAAACTTTTAAATATGTTTTCAAGGACTGAATCGACTCAAAACCAGATCAAGTAAGGTTGTCAAAGTCTTAATAATTACATTAAGGTTCAATGACAATCACATTGTTAAACAGGTAATGAATTTTGGTACACCTATACATGGGGATGGCTGGGACACCAGGAGAGTGGAGTATTTTGACTGTAAATTAAGTCAACAAACACTCTCCAGAGAGTGTTAGGGTGGGAATGGCGGTGGGGTGGAGAATCAAGGGGAACTTGCAAAAAGACTTTTGCACCGGCAGGAATTCCTCACTCGATTGTTTCCTATGGTCCCGTGCAGTGCTGGAGGTTGGGGGTGCAGGGTGGTGGGGAGCAGTACCTAGGCACTCCAAGTGGACAGCGTACATGGGGCTCAGGAGTTCCATTGGGGAAGGCGGGATCCCACGCCCATGGGAGTGTTCCCTGGGGTGTTTCTACTTTCATTTGTAGTTTTTTATTTCTGCTTTCATGTTTATTTTTCTCAGGTCAGGGTACTATTTCCCACCTATAGCCTGCACCACCAGCGTGATGTCGTGGGACCTGTCCTTCCAGTTTTTTTCAAAGTATTTGAAAAAATGCCAGGAAAAACCGGAAAGGCAGTTGGCAGGATTCTCTCTGCCTTTCCTGCCCAAGACAATACTTTGAAAAGAAATTGTAAATTTCCACTCTTGGTTTTAATTTCACTAACCAGCATGGATCCAATTAACATAGGATTCCTCCTAGTCACATCCTATTTACATGTTGGCCCTAACTCTTCTTTTCACATTTGTTGTAGAGTTGGTACGAGGAGTTTTTGCTGTGCACAACAGTGAAATAATAGTGTGTGGACCCTAATTCATGAATAGGGAAAAGCAAGAGTCCTATTTGCTTCAGAACTAGTAACAAATCACAGTGACTGGGAAATAGCATCAGTTAGCCAAGGGTTGCATCAACTTTCTGAGAATAAAGGAACAGTAAAGTTTATTTATTCATCAGAAGTGGGCTTACATTCACATTGCAATGAAGTTACTATGAAAATCCCCTAGTTGTCATTTTCCAGTGCCTGTTCGGATACACTGAAGGAGAATTTAGCACGGCCAATGCACCTAACCAGCATGTCTTTGGAGTGTAGGAGGAAGCCGGAACACCTGGAGGAAACCCACGCAGACATGGGGAGGATGTGCAAGCTCCACATAGACAGTGACCCAAGCTGGGAATCGAACCCAGGACCCTGGTTGTTGTGAGGCAGCAGTGCTAACCACTGTGCCACCATGCCTAGATTCTGCTCCCCAGTTTAAAATATATACAAACTCTTACGAGCTCATGATAGAAATATATCTTTTTGAGTAATCATGTTGCTGACCTTTGTAGTTGTAAAAAATCAGATAGGAATCTATGTTTACATGCCTCTCAGACAGAGACCTTGTACTGATAACTTAAGGATACGCAGTCTTCATGAAATAGTGTTTGGCAAATTCTTTTTTGCTCATTTGTGACCCTGTGATACATTGACAGGAACCACCTCAAAGGAATCGTATCACATCATTGCACGAGATGAAAGTGATGAATGGCTTTTATAATGGCCTCCTCCCATTCCTCAGACGATTAAGAAGTTTGCAAACACTATTTCATGAAAATAATACTTCCATAATGAGTGAAAATAACTGAATCCAGCTGCCTGTGATTACAAAATATTTCCCTGAACCATACACCTTTTGGACCTCAAACCATTCATTCATTTTTAATTTATTTATTTTCTCATTCTGTCTCTAACTTTTTGGCCTTCTCTCTCTTCGGCATCATTCGTGTTTTGATGCAATTTATAACTATCTAGTTCCTCACTTTTTTTTAATCCTTTGTGTAATGTTTGAGAGCCCATTGTCTTTAAGATTACCTTCTGGTGTTTATTCACATACTTCAAAGTCTCCTTCCCTGAAATCTCAAATCAGACAGGTTCTTTAACATGATTCAGTTCCACACTGGCTCAGCTCCAGCCTGCAAGTCTGCCTGCTTTTTTTTCAACACTATCTTAGGATCTCTGTTTTTTTCACTGTCATCGCTTTTGACCAATGACTGTGTGAAATTACGTACAACCCACCTGTTCTCCCAACAAGCTTAAAACAAAAATTAAAACATCAGCAATCATACCACTCTGCTGCTGGCCTACACAGAAGGAGGATTTGTAAGTTGCAAACCAAATCTTGAAGCAATAAAGAATGTACGGCAGAAATTTGTCACAATCAGCAAAGCTTTTGGAAGCGTAGCAGGACTTCTGCCTGTGACATTGGCCCATCCAATTCCTGGGGGCTGGATCATTAATAAAGTTGGGCTGCGAGGCAGTGTAAAGAAGAGCACCAGAAATTTTTCCTACAGATGTGGCAGATGTTGCAGTAGCTTCTGTCATTGAATGACAGAGACCAGAGGCCCAGACTGGGGTCTAAACAAAGACAAGTACATTTCAGTTATTGTTTTGACTGGTTTATGTTCACTTTGACCAGTAAGCCCCTAACAACAACAATCAGCCTTGCGGGAATTCATTGACTTTTCCTTTCTAGGCCTTTTTTAGGTCTTGCTTTATCCCAAGGGTTGGAGCAACGTCTCACATCTACAAATACTACTTTCACTGAGCTTATCAGGGATACTTTAAGTGGAATACTGGCAAGATCCAACAATATTTCAAGACATTCCCCAAGGCTGCCAGGCTGACAGAATAGACAAAAAAACACAGTGCTCATGCTACAGAAACAGAAATAAAACAAAACAATGATAATGACCAGGTAATCTGCTCTGTTGTGTTGTTTGAGACATCAATCTCGGCTAAGGCACGAGCGAAAATATCCAATGATGCTTTGCAAGAGCATTATCCACCAAAATGTGATATGACATATATAAATAGAATCCTAGAATCCCTACAATTTAGCATGGCCAATCCACCTCACCTACACATCTTGGGACACAGACGGGTCATTTAACTTGGCCAATCAACCGAACCTGAACACCTTTTTAAGGTTTAAAAGTTTATTTTATTAGTATCACAAGTAGGCTTGCATTAACACTGCAATGAAGTTACAGTGAAAATCCCCTAGAAGCCATACTCCGGTGCCTATTTGGAAACACTGAGGGACAATTTAGCACAGCCAATGCACGTAATCAGCATGTCTGTTGGACTGTGGGAGGAAACTGGAATACCTGGAGAAAACCCACGCAGATATGAGGAGAACATGCAGACTGCACACAGACAGTGATCCAAACTGAGAATTGAACCCAGGTCCTTGGCACTATGAGGCAGCAGTGCTTACCATGCTGCCATCTTTGGACACTAAGGGGCAATTTAGCATGGCTAATCCACACATATAAAGATATATCAAAACTTGATCAAGAAGTGAGCTGAAGAAGCATGTTAAAGGAAGAAACAGATTGAAGAGGTGGAAAGATTTTGGGAGGAAATTCCAGAACTTAGATCTGAGGTAGCTACAGCTGCATAGGGATGTAAGTGACTTAAGATGTTCTCTAATAACATAATAATGTTATTTAAGAGCCCCTGCTCACATACTGTATGTTCCAGCTGCTAGGAGATAAACTCAGGAAGCTTGAAAATCTTACAATTTAATAAAGCACGCTGGTCAGTATCACATAAGATGCTGTTGCTTTCTATTACTTAGGAATAATTGGAACAGGATGTCATTCAGCCTCTTAAACCTGTTCCGTCCAAATCTGTCCCCATTTTTTACACATACCGTATAATTAATTAATTTTAATTTGGCTGAAGTAAAACAACTGACTCAGATATATTTATTAAGTAACAATATCAGTGAGGTGATAACTTTCATGTTCCTAATATGATCATATTCAACCATATCGTCATCATTTGCTGAGTACCGTCAAAGCTTCAGTGACAGTCCACAATGCCCAAGGCTGTATATGAATGCTCCTTCATTAATTTGTTCTGTACAGTAGCTGCATCACCACTTGCAGGTTGTGGATGCCATTGGCTATTTCAAGGATTAACTCAGCTGTCTTTTGATGGCATTTCCTTCATCCAAGGTCCCATTCCCTTCCGTCAGGCACTCATCCATTTGAATCCATTGCATGCTCTGGAGGTGGTCCAGTCGCTTAGCTGTTGCACAGTGTTCCTAAAAACTGCCTAAAAGTGATAAATAATCCCTTCGAAATCATACAGAGCATAGCTTAACAGTTCCAAAAATGTAATCAATTCAATAATTGACCCACGCTGACGAGAACGGTCCTAGGCCTGTGTTGAGTTATTGCACAGCAGAGAAAATTGTCGAGAAAATAAGAGTTCATGGATCATATTGTGACAGCCTAACAGCAAAAGTAAATATGAACATTAATTAAGGACCATGGGGCACGTTTGTAAATATTTTTTGACACTTAGGAAGTAGAGAACAATAGGGGCTGATTTGAATTGAGTTCTTCCTTTTCACAGGAATTAATTGGTGCCTCCCATCCTCCGCTCCGATTCCATCCATCCACCGCACATCTCAAAATTGCATCTGGAGAGATCTGTAAAATCTATTTGAAAATAAATATCATAAGCTATGTAGATGTCACAAAATCCTGACATTACACAGTTGCATTCATCTAGATATTATCCACTGAACACAAACAGCTCTATTAAATGTAAAAAAAAAGTCTCTAGTTACCTTCATTTTTAACTTACTCCACTTAATATTGTTCACAGGAAAAATAGTGAATCAGGATTATTGCATCTTTTACATTTGGAGCACTGGGTATAACTTGGTTGGTTGCTGCCCCTAGCAGCCTATGATGGTAGTACAATAGTATTCAAGTAGCATTATTCAGAACTAGATGAGGGCGTCCGAGCAGGTCTTTTACGAAGAGTAAAATTTAACACATAGATGTCATTGGGAGCAGCTTTATTCATTTATTTTAAAACAGTTAAATGACTTTCTGCACCCCAAAAAAGACTACTGTAAAGTATAGTTTTATTACTGCTCGGTTTTATGCAGCTCAGCCCGGTGCACAATCTCCTTTGTGTACATGTTCAGACAAAACACAGACCTTATTTTCAGTGAGACTCAATTTTTTAAAAAACTGCAACCCATTCCTCGGTATCTCACTATGAGGGAACGTAATTACAGCTCTATTCATTTCAGTGAGTTTGCAATCTGTCTCACTATTTTTCTCTGAAAACTTCATTGTTAGTAACAGTCAGATCTTGGCAAGCACAGGGGTACAGCAGTCTGCAGTTGGATGTGAGACAGAGAGACTTAACTGGAGGCAAAGCGGGGGGACCTGTGACAACAGGAACTGAGAGCCTGATTTTAAGCATTGTGGCTTCGAGCACACTGTACCTTAGCAGTGACAGAAGTGGACAGAGTGAATTATACAAGTACTTCAGGAGCACAGCAAGCTTCAGATCACAACTCTTACTCATGGAGTACATGTCCTGAATTTAGAGTACAATAACGCAAGCCTATTGGTGCATTGCAAACAAACTGCACCTTATTCACGATATTATTTAATTGCATTCAGATTTGCCTTTTAATGTCTTAATTTTTGGTACGATTTTGTAATTACCATGGTAAGAGGGATCAGTTCTGGTGAACGGGACATTTTTGTATTGAATATCTCAGTACTTATCACCCCAGAACAGGTTCAGATTTAGGGGCAGGATTTTCCACGCAACCTGCCATGTGTTTCGTGGTGGTGAAGACGTCCTGCCATTGACCTGTGGCGGGATCATCTGGTCCTGCTGTTGTCAATGGGGTTTCCAGTTGAATACACCCCTTGCCACCAGGAAACCTGCAGTGGAGGTGTAATATCAGCAGGACTAGAAGATTCCACTGGCACGAGTGGCTGGAATTTTCCATCCAAAGTTTCTGCTACCACAACATTCCCAATTTTAGAAGATGGCCTCATATGGTGTGATTAAATTAGAATACACATTTAATTCCATAGGTGTTGATTGATTCCTTGATTGTCATAATCAAAACCTATTTGATAGCCTTAATATGAAAATGTCATCCCCAATATTTAAGAGGAGAGGAAGAGAGAAAACGGTATGACAGTTCTGTTAACTTTACATCAACAGTAGGGAAAATGCTGGAATAAAGAATGGACATTTAGATAACAGTGGTCTGATCGGGCATAATCAATTTGGATTTGTGGATGGGAAATGTTTGAAGAACTTGTTAGAGTTGACAAAGGGGAGTCGATGGACATTGTGTACTTAGATTGCATGGCAGCAGAGTGTTTAGCATTGCTGCCTCACAGCACCAGGGACCTGGGCTCAATTCCAGCCTTAGGTGACTATCTGTGTGGAGTTTGCATGTTCTCCCCATATCTGTGTGGGTTCCCTCTAGCTGCTCCAGTTTCCTTCCACTATCCAGAGATGTGCTGGTCAGGTTGATTGACCATCCAAAATTGACTGTTAGTATCAGGGGGATCAGAAGGGTAAATAGTTGGGGTTATGGGAATAGGGTCTGGGTGGGATGGTTGTTCATGCAAACTCAATGGGCTGAATGGCCTGCTTGTGCACTGTAGGGACTCTATGATTCAATGATTTTGATAAAGTGCTCCTTGACATTCAATGGTGTTACCATCACTGAATCCCCCACTGTCAATCTTTAGGGTTACCATTGACCAGAAACTCAATTGGACTCACCACATAAACACAATGGCTAGAAGAGCAGGTCAGAGGCTAGGAATACTGCAGCGAGTAACTCAATTCCTGAGTCCCCAAAGCCTATCTACCATTTACAAAACACAAGTCAGGAAGTTGATGGAATACTTCCAATGTGCCTCCAACAACACTCAAGAAGCTTGATACTATCCAGCACAAAGCAGCCCGCGTGATTGGCACCATGTCTACAAACATCCATTCCCTCCATCATTGACTCTTATTAGCAGCAGGGTGTACTGTCTACAAGATGCATTGCAGCAATTCACCAAAGACCCTTAGACATCGCCTTCTAAACCCATGATCACTTCCATCTAGATGGACAAGGACAGCAGATACATGGGAACACCACTACCTACAAGTTCCCCTCAAACCACTCACCATCCTGACTTGGAAATGTATCGCCATTCCCTCGCAGTCACTGGGTCAAAAACCTGGAATTCCCTCCCCAGTAGCATTGTGCGTCAGCCCACAGCACATGGACTGCGATGATTCAAGAAGGCAACTCATCACCACTTTCTTAAAGGCAACTAGGGGTGGGCAATAAATGCTGGCCAGCCAGCAATGCCCACGTCCCAGGAATGAATAAAAAAGAGGCTGGTTGGCAACATCAAAGCACATGAGATAAATAACATACTGGCATGGATTAAGGAACTTTGAGGAAGTAGGAATAAATGTTTCATTATCACTTTGGCAGGCTGTGAGTAGTGGGATATCACAAGGATCATTACTTGGGCCCCAGGTGTTCACAATATTTATCAATAGTTTGGATGTGGTGCAAAATATAATAACTCCTAGTCCCTGATTGACATAAAGCTAGGCAGGAATGTGTGTTATGAGGAAGGGGATTTGGACAGACTTCATGAATGGACAAGAACATGTATTTGATTTGATTTATGGTTGTCATGTATTGGTGTACAATGAAAAGTATCGCTTCTTGCATGCTATGCAAACAAAGCGTACCGTTCATAGAGAAGGAAAGGAGAGAGTGCAGAATGTAGTATTAGTCAGTTAGGTCCATTCAAAAGTCTGATGGCAGCAGGGAAGAAATTGTTTTTGAGTTGGTTGGTACATGATCTCAGATTTTGTATCTTTTTCCTGACAGAATAAGGTGGAAGGGAGTATATGGGATCCTTAATTATGCTGGCTCCTTTTCCAAAGCAATGGGAAGTGTGGACAGAGTCAATAAATAGGAAGCAGGTTTGCGTGATGGACTGGGCTTCATTCACGATGTAGGTGGAACATAATGTGGAAAATGTGAGGTTATCGACTTTGTAGGAGGAACAGATGTGCAGGGTTTTTCTTAAATGATGACAGATTAAAAAGTGTAGAAGTACTAAGGGACTTGGTTGTCCTCATCAATAAGTCACTGAAAGTTAATATGCAGGTACAGCTAGCAATTAGGAAGGCTAATGGTGTGTTTGCCTTTGTCGCAAGAGGATTTGATTACAGGAGTAGCAAAGTCTTGCTTAATTGTATAAAACCTGAGTTAAGCCACATACGGAGCATTGTGTGCAGCTTTGATCCCCTCACCTAAGAAAGGATTTTATTGCCAGAGACGGAGTGCAACAAAAGTTCACAGGCTTTTTCTTGTGATGGAGGGTCTGTCTTATGAAGAGAGATTGGGTAAATTGGGCCTGTATTTTCTAGAGTTTCAAAGAACAAGGGGTGATCTCATTGAAACTCACAAAACACACTTAAAGGGGTAGACAGGATAGTTGTAGGTAAAATATTTCCCCTGGTTGGGGAGTTTAGGAATAGGGAGTACAATTTCAAAAAAAGGGGAACACTCTTCACTCTTCAGACCAAAATTTTATTTGTTTAGAGAGTTGTGAATCTTTGGAATTTTCTATCTCAGAGGGCTGTAGATGCTCAGTCATTGACTATGTTTAAATCTTAAGTTGACAGATTTCTAAATACCGATGATATAAATAGTTATGGGGATAGTATGGAGGGGAAACCAGCATATTGAATAGCATAGCATACTTGATGGGCAGAATGGCTAGCCCTGTTCTTATTTTACTAGATTGATTGGAAAGATATGCGTATTCAGAGTGAATTCAAACTTGAACGATAGTGGAAAAATGCGAAGGAGCCGCTGTCACAAAGTTTAGGTCAAAGTTGGGAGAAGTCAGTGCAACTTTGCTGAAGTTGTTTTGCAATTAAATCCATCTGACAGCTTCAATGTATTGTAAGAGCCTATTGCTGGCAGAGTGCGTGCTTTGTATTCCATCTATCTGCTGTGTCTCCTGTCTGAGAAGCCTGTTGGCACTCAAGTAATTTGCCTCGGAAGTGGAGAATTACATTTTAGTTTCAATTTCCTCCCTCCTGCCCTCATTTCTTAGACTGGAAATGTTTTTTTCTGAAACACCTTTCTCCTTGTTTTCTGTGTGAACGTTGCGTTTCTTTGTCATCTATCTCATTCTGACAATGTGTTCGAATTGGCAGCTGATACAAGGCTGCAAAGCTCTTGCAAATTTTGAAAATAGAGTGCAGCAATATGAAAGTTGTGATTAATTTCCAATTTGGTTTCTGCGTGTCTTGGTGGAACAGTGCATAGGAGAGACTATGCTCTGCGCTATCAACAAATTCACACCAATATTTTCAATTTTAGATGCGATTTCAGAAAGCAGAGACCTCAGATCACAAAAGAAATACAATGGGCAATCCACCTAATGTCACTCTTATTCATCATAGAAGTATCATAGAACCCTTACAATGTAAAAGGGGTCCACTCGGCCCATCTAGTCTTCACTGATCCTCTGACAGAGCATTCCACTGAGGCCCTATCCTCATAACCCCATATATTTACCCAAATAATTCCCCTAACTCATACGTCTTAGGATATTAAGGGGCAATTTAGCAAGACCAATCCACTTAACCTCTATGTCTTTGGACTCTTCATCTCTTCCCATTCAGGCTAAAAATAACTTTTGGAGAGATTGCATTCAATTCTGGTTGCCACATTGTGATGTGACTTTGGAAAGGGCGCACAAGAGATTTGCCAGGATGATGTTTGGATTAGAGCGTATGAGTTATAAGGAAAGGCTGGACAAATTAGGGTTGCTTTCCCTGGAGTGGTAAAGGCTGAGTAGAGACCTGCTAGAAATCTATAAAATTATGAGAGGCATGGGTAAGGTTGATAGTCAGAATTTTTTCCCCAGAATTGAAATATCTAATACTAGGGGGCACGCAGTTAAGATGAGAGGGGGAAAGTTCAAAGGAGATGTGAGGGAAAAGTTTTTTATACAGAGAGTGGTGGGTGTCTGAAATGTGCTGCCAGAGGCAGTGGTGCAGGAAGACACAATATGGATGTTTAAAGGGCTTTTAGATAAGAACATGAATATGCAAGGAATGGAGGGGTATGGAACAAGGATAGGCAGAAGGGATTGGTGTAATTTGGCATCATATTTGGCACAACATCATGGGCTGAAGGGCCTGTTCCTATGCTGTGTTGTTCTATGTTCTACGTAGGGGAAGATGAAATGAGTGGCCTGTGGAACCAGTGACTGTTCAAGGGAAACTGAGTGGGAAGAGTGAGGATGCCATTCAGAATGTGCAACTTTACAGGACTCCAGCTAAACACCCCAAATTGAACATCCTCTCTTGCATCGTAGTTAGTTAAACTTTAATGATTGAAAAGGCATTTTATATAATTTAAAAGCAAAGATAATGCAGGCAATATATTTGCTTACTGAGGAACGGGAGAGGCAGAAAGAGAGCACGATATCCCCATAGAAAGTTAAGGAAAGGCTTTGGGATTATTTGCGAGTATTGCAAAAGTGTCAACGCAACAAATGATTGAGGGAAGTAGGAAATTGAAACAAAAAATATAATCCTCTGCTTCTTAGACAAATTATTTGATGAATAATATGTCCGCTTGGGCAGGAGGTTCTGCAGAAGGCAGATTGAAGACAAAGCAGTCACCCTGCCAGCAACAAGCTCTTAATCCAAGAGACAACTGTTGAGATCTGAGAGGAGAAGGCACAACCACAAAATATTTTATATAGAAAATAAAGCTTAACCATGGCTCACGGGAAAATACTTTGGAACAAAGATACTGTAGGAGTGCTTGTGACAGCATGTTATTTAGCTGATGTTACAAAAAGTAATACGCTTGCAGATTGTGTAAGGCACTTCAGAGCTGTTTCACAGCTCAGGCTGTTGGACACTTTAAATGACGCAAGACACTTTTGGTAATTTGACTAGGTAAACATCAGAGAATAGGCCCACGCTGATTATTCAAAGCGGCATTTTCTGTACAGTTGGACTCACCACATTACACTCTTACACAACCAAATATCAGTCCACACATGTGGCATTAAATATGCATACGCTGAGCAAGGCATACCATATGTCTTTCACACGCTCCCCAGAACAGCATTTGTTTGCTCTGTTGCCAGATCACGTAGCACTGTGCAAAGCTTCTCATTTAAATTTCCCAAGTGTGGCTCAGCCGGTCTGTTCTGTGCTTTTGCATCTGGTGTTAATACTAAAGCTGTGTGGGGTATTTAGATGGCTAGATGGTTTCATTAAAAAAATAGGAAAAAACAAAACCACAGATGTCTGAAGCAAATCTCGGCAGTAGATGACAATGACCTCTTTCTGACCACAAAATGGTTTTCGGAGTTTCTCAAGTACAACTTCTCCCAGCGACTAAAAACAGTAGCGTGCAACACATTGGGATATTGTGTTACACGTTGTATAACACACCTCAGCACTGCCTCAAACAGTCACAGTCAAAAGTACTGCACGCATGCAAAGGTACAAGACACTTTTGCTGACACCACAAGGCAGTTGCCACTCGGTTAACCAAAGGCTTAATTTAGACTTTCAGGAAACACTTAAGTCAGGGGGCGGTTTATGTTGGTTTTGGTTTTGAAAGAGTGTGTCGGGTAAGTTCGTGGGTGCAGTCTGACATGTAAAAAATGAAATGAATCCGTTAGTTCCTCTGGCCTACATTTGGAACAGTTTACCATTGCAGACTGATTGAAGATTTGTTTTGTGTTCAAGGTGGTTTGGGGAAGGAGGGGAGGGGGGAGTGTGGGAATGGGGCATGATCGAGGGTCAGTCCTTTTCACACAATGTACGTGACCAGCACCTGTTGTTTTCTGCTACTTAACAGCCATTCTTAACGGCGTTGGGAAAGGTTACTGAGCATAGTTTTGAGCAGAGCGCTAAAGAGAGGAAAGATAGCTGAGGCGAGTCGCTAACATCACAACAACCAGACAGATGTCATAGAGTCCCTACAATGCAGAAGGAGGCCATTTGGCCCATCGAGTCTGCACTAACCACAAAGCCACCCAGGCCCTATTCCCGTAACCACCCATATTTACCCTGCTAATCCCCCGGACACTAGGAGTAATTTAGCATAGCCAATCAACCCAAATCACATATCTTTGGATTGTAGGGGGAAACCAGAGCACCCAGAAGAAATCCAAGCAGCCACGAGGAGAATGTGCAAACTCCACATATACAGTGACCTGAGACTGGAATTGAACCTGGGTCCCTGGTGCTATGAGGCAGCAGTGCTTGCCACTGTGCCATCTCTCTATGAGCATTGATAAGGTTTTGCTGTTTCCCTACTAAGAAGAGGTTATTTTATGGAAGGCATGGGTTGGAGGGGGGAGGTGGTTGGGGAGGGTTTCTCTGGTCTCTCCATCGCACGTTTCTTGTGTCAGAGGCAATGTGCCCAATAATGGTCCCTCCCCAACAATGGGATTTCCCTTTGACTGCACCTCATGCCAGCGGGAAACCCGTGGCAGGGGTACACTCTCAGCAAGGCCAGACGATCCCGCCGGCGTGAATAGCTGGAAACATTTGGCTACAGTTTCTCTCAGCCTTGGTTCGATTGCTGGCTTTCTTGCTTCTAAGGTATAAAGTTGTGTCCTGTACCAGGGGAAGAATTCTGTACCTCCAGAGCACAGATCCCAAAGGCAGACCTGGATGTGGGCTCCCGGCACAATTTTCACTCGTGGGGAGAATGGCTGAATGGCCCCATTTGGTGGGTCGCCAATAAAATATGTGGAGGTGTAAGGCCTGGCCAATTGTGCTGTGGGGAGGCAGTGAGTTGCCACCAGCTGGTGGGGTCAGAGGTCCTAATGCCATTAGAAACCATTGATCCATAGAAAATTTACAGCTCAGAAACAGGCCTTTTGGCCCTTCTTGTCTGTGCTGAACCATTTTTTGCCTAGTCCCACTGACCTGCGCTTGGACCACATCTCTCCACACCATTGTTATGTGGCATTCAAAAATACGCTCAGTGTCTCCAGCAGCTTTGGTGGAGCAGCAGCTCATGGGAACCTCAGGAACATCATTTTAACCTTAACCTTCCTCTCTGTCACTGACCTCAAGGCCATCACCTTGACTCAGCTGGCAAGATGTCTAAGACCAGACAAAGGGTGATTGCACCAACGGCATCAGGAAAACCTTTTGCTTGACCACAGAAGCCCGGGCAGAGATTCTACTGAAGGCTAACAGACACAGGAGGTCCACAGGTACACCAAGTCCAATGCAGGATAAGGATCAACAACCCACTCTGCATCACCAAGGTGAGTTAAATGGTGACATTAGATCAGTATGGCTTTTGTGAGGGCAACAAGGGCAATGCATCTCAGCAAGGGGGGTCAGGTGGGCAAATATAATGTGAGACTCAGTGACAGGTGAGGTTTGAACGTATTTGTACCAGAACTTGCAGGATCTGACTTCCATTCTTGTACAAGTGGCATGAGAGTGGGAGTGTGGACTATTTGTTGTGAGATCCCATTACCTATTGGAAAGATGCATGCTGATAAGATGCCTGTACACCAAAATCTATGTCATAGTCATGCTGGGCAGCACAGTAGCACAGTGGTTAGCACTGCTGCTTCATTGTTCCAGGGACCTGGGTTCGATTCCCGGCTTGGGTCACTGTCTGTGTGGAGTTTGCACATTCTCCCCGTGTCCGTGTGGGTTTCCTCTGGGTTTCCTCCCACAGTCCACAGATGTGTGGGTTAAGTTGATTGGCCATGCTAAAATTGTCCTTAGTGTCCTGAGATGCGTAGGTTAGAGGGATTGGTGAGTAAATATGTAGAGATATGGGCATAGGGCCTGACTGGTTGGTGCAGACTCAATGGGCCGAATGGCCTCTTTTGTACTGTAGGATTTCTATGATATATATCAAGAAGGGCAAGAGTCCCAACACCAACCTGCGAAACTCTTTAATAGACCTGCCGCTTGTCCAAAAAAGATTCATTGACCACTCTCTGATTACTGTCACGCTACCAATTTCATACCCATGTTATTCCATTCCCCTTTATTCCATAAGCTATAACGTTGTTCATAAGTCAAACATAAGGATGCTCACACCTCCAGCAGAGGAGGTAGTGGATTTGGCGAGAGAGCAGAGCAGATGGACAGCAAGTAGAAAGTGAACAGGCCTCGAATCTGGTGCCAACAATTAGGTAAAAAGGAAACATGTGTAAGAGCGTGAAGATTAGACAGATTGTGAATGAAGTGAGCGAAATTCTTGCAGTTCTCCAACGCAAATCCTTATATTTCAGAGGGAAAGATTGTTCCAGTGACCCTGAAGCTGCAGACCACCTCTGAGGTTGAGGATGTGGAAGCCTCAGAGGGTGCTTTGTCATACCTTTCCCCTCACCCTCTATCAGCAGAAATAGCCATCTTGATTGGTCTGCGATTGCGGTTTAAATTTGAGTTGTGATGTGGCTTTACAGACATAGTAAAAAGTCTGACAACACCAGGTTTTAGTCCAACCTATTTATTTGATAATATACTCACAAGCTTTCGAGGGGACTGCCTCTTCGTCAGGTGAATGGAGAGTCTCCATTCACCTGACGAAGAGGCAGTCCCCTCGAAAGCTTGTGAGTATATTATCAAATAAATAGGTTGGACTAAAACCTGGTGTTGTCAGACTTTTTACTGTGTTTACGCCAGTCCAACGCCGGCATACCCACATCATGACTACTATTTACAGACATCACAGGGCAGCACGGTAGCAAAGTGGTTAGCATTGCTGCCTCACAGCACCAGGGATTTAGATTCAATTCTAGCCTCAGTTCACTGTCTGGAGTTTGTACATTCTCCCCTTGTCTGCATGAATTTTCTCCAGGGGGCTCTGGTTTCCTCCCACAATCCAAAGATGTGCAAGTTAGATGGATCAGCCATGTTAAATTGCCCCACAGTGTCAGGGGGATGAGCAAGGTAAATATGTGGTGTTGGGGGATTGGGCCTGGATGGGATTGTTGTCAGTGTAGGCTCAATCGGTCAACTGGCCATCCTCTGTACTGTAGGGATTCTATGACTCTATGGTTATGCTGGACCAGCTGATGGAAATGCTGACATTTGAAGGACTGTTGGTGGCTGGGCCCAGGCTGAAATGCAGGCTGATGATGGGTCCCTGGTTATGGCAACAAGAAACCTAGAGAAGAAGCAGAATCCTCAGCCTCTGACCTGCTCTTGTACTGATATGGATCGAGACAGTTGTTGCACTGCTTTCCATCTGATAACCACAGCACAATGTGGTTGTGGTCTGCAAGAGCAGCTTCCATGAGAAGCCTCAGGAAACTATTCTAACCACCCTGCAATTAACCCCATGCCACGCAAGGAGAACTTCAGAAGACTCCTAGATTAGCAACTCGAATGAGTTAGCAGGCATTAAGTGTTCTTACAATGTTAAGAAGCAGTTGAAGAAAGGGATAATATATGTTATTTCTTCTTGGTGAATGCTGTTCCTTTAGCTTGACCAGACAGACTTGTGAGTTGATTTCTACATCCGTATTCAACCTTTGGGATTTGGATGATGACAGCGAAAGATAACCTTTAGTACAAAACCATGGAGGACTTTGGAATGTGACAGACTTGGGGGCAGAAATTTTCCAGTCTCCTCAGTACAACCACGGAGGCTGGTGTGAGATTAATATCAGCATAGACTTCTAATGCCATTATGTCAAGCTCAGATTTTTACCAGCAGCAGAGTCAAATCAAGTAGGAATGCTATGCACTCTTGATAAAACAGTAATTCAGATAATCAAAGTTGTAATTGAATGGGATTTTGTGGGCCCATTCAAATTTTCCAATAAGTGCCATAGGGTATCAGAGGCCTGGCAGGCATATCAGGGCAGCAACAGGACAGCAGCTGTTGTGGCATTCCACAGCAAAACGGGAAGATACATCGAAAGGGAGAAGGCAGGTTCTGGGACTTTGGGATTGAGTCTCCACACTGCCACCTGGCTTCTGGCACATTTAGCATGGATTGAGAAGGAATAGGGTGCAGTGATTGAAAGGAGGTATCTGGCAGAGTGGCCCTTCAATCTGGCCGTGCCCACCTGTCTGGAGATGAGTCCTTCAACGAGGAGGAGAAGCTAAGAGGGAGGAAGCTGCAGCCACAAGAACCTGGATAACAGCACCTTATGGCCACCTGTAGAGGTAACCTCAGGGTAGGGAAACAGGAGAAACCTCCAGAGAGGACCACAAGCAGGCACCAGCCAGAGAGAGAGAGGAGAGACCTGGTTTCAAGGGTGGACAATCGGAGAATGAGTGACCACCAGATGTTGGAATGATAGTGTTGCTGATCACTGGGCCTGTTTTAATGAGATGGCAGTGCTGGTGAAGGTTACCACGGCCTTTAATTTCTACACCTCTGCTTTATCCCACTAGAGACATTTATGGCATCTCCCAAGCAGTTGTACATCATTTCTTCAAGTGTTGGCCAATGCTATTTCAGGGTGATGTGGAGATGCCAGCGTTTGACTGGAGTAAGAAATCTCATACCACCAGGTTAAAGTCCTGTTATTTGACAGCACAAACTTTAGGATCACTGCCCCTTCATCAGGTGAGTGAGTGTTGTGTTCGTAAACAGGGCATGTATAGACACAAGCTCAATTTACAAGATAATGGTTGGAATGCAAATTTTTACAGGTAATCAGTCTTAAAGGTACAGACAATGTGAATAGAGAGAGGGTTAAGCATAGATTAAAGAGGTGTGTATTGTCTCCAGACAGCACAGTAAGTGAGATTTTGCAAACCCAGGCAAGTCGTGGGGGTTACAGATAGTGTCACATGAACCCAAGATCCCGGATGAGGCCGTCCTCATGTGTGCAGAACTTGGCTATCAGTCTCTGTTCAGCGGTTCTGTGTTGTCGTGTGTCGTGGAGGCCGCCTTGAAGAACATTTACCCAAAGATCAGAGGCTGAATGCCCATGATTGCTGAAGTGTTCACCAACCGGAAGGGAACACTTCTGCCTGGTGATTGTTGAGCGGTGTTCATTCATCTGTTGTCATAGTGTCTGCATGGTCTCCCCAGTGTACCAAGCCTTGCGATGTCCTTTCCTGCAGCCTATCGGGTAGACAACGTTGGCCGAGTTGCAAGCATATGTACCGTGTACCTGGTGGATGGTGTTCTCATGTAAGATGATGGCATCCATGTCGATGATCCGGCACATCTTGCAGAGGTTGCTGCGGCAGGGTTGTGTGGTGTCATGGTCACTGTTTTCCTGAAGGCTGGGCAGTTTGCTGCGGACAATGGTTCATTTGAGTTGTGCAGTTATTTGAAGGCAAGAAGTGGGGATGTGGGGATTGCCTTCGCAATATACTCATTTTCATTGATGACATGTTGAAGGCTCTGGAGAAGATAACGTAGCTTCTCCACTCCGGGGAAGTACTGGACGACGAAAGGTACTCTGTCTGCTGTGTCCCATGTTTGTCCTCTGAGCAGTTCAGTGTGGTTTTTCACTGTGGCATGTCGAACGCCATATCCTGTTCTTATGAGGGCATCTTTCAGCCCTGTTGCAATCCTCCTCATCTCAGCAGATCCTGTGTATACAGAGGGCTTGTCTGTAGGGGATGGCTTTTTTAACGCGTTTAGGGTGGAAGCTGGAGAAGTGGAACATCGTGAGGTTACCCACGAGCTTGCCGTGCAGTGAAGTGCTGAGGTCATTACCTGTAAAGACTCGCATTCTAACTATTATCTTGTAAATTGAGTTTGGGTTGATATATGCCCTGTTTGTGAACACAACTCCCACTCACCTGATGAAGGGGCAGTGCTCCAAAAGCTTGTGCTGCAAAATAGACCTGTTGGACTTTAACCTGATGTTGTGAGATATCTTACTGTTCTTCAGGGTGGCCAGCTAATACATCCATTACTGCCCTAATCCAGGAATCAGTCAGAGACAGTTGGGGCATTTTGGGGCCATTCCTGCAGATGTTCGGTATGATAGACTGCGAACATATGGCAAAGCCTTTATTAAAAGAAAGGGATTCTGTTTTCACTGGTGACCACGACTAACGGGTCCCACTGGTGTGTGCTTAGTTCTCTGGAAGCAGCCACAAAGCTGAGATACTCAGGCACTCCCAGCCCAAGATTTTCACTCCCACTGCACAACTTCCAGATTGGAATTTTGGTAACAATGGCTGCTTCATTAAAGAGATGGTTACTGATTCCATTGAGGAATTCATGGATGGAGAAAGGGGAGGAATACAATATCAATCACATAGCGACCTGAACCAGGTCAAACTGACTATTGGCCTCCTGGAGATGTGATTTAGGGGCCTGGATCATTCCAGTGGAATACTTCAATATTTGACAGTGAGGCTTTCTCGGATCATGGTGATCTGCTGCACAACACAGCGCTATGGGGAGGAGAGGGCCTGACCGATGGGATATAATGGAGCATGAGGTAGCCTCAGATGAGGAGGATGATGAGGACACTGATGACAAGTTACAACGCCTGATAGGTATTCACGAGGGACCTTCACATAAAGGATGCAATGAAGCTTAGGAGACATTTAAACATACACAAATCAGATGACTCATTCCACATCATCCTTCCAGTCAAATGGAGGTCCATCTTCAACCTCCACTGTTACTATTCACCCCAGGTGACAGTCAAAACTCCTGTTGAACAGCCATAAAGACAACCATACTTGCCATGGACTCTCCCAAATAGCAAACCTACCGTGGCGTGTGTAACTACTGCACTTCCAAACAGTCTCCCACAATGGATAGAGAACAAATAACACCCTTTATAGAAACATTACACTCAGTAATTCCTGAATAATCTGTTCAGCTGAGAATTCCAAGTGCATCTAGATGTCTTGCTTAGTTCTCTATCAACTAATGTGGAGGCAGGCTATTGACTTTGCTGCGCTGTGGACTGGGATGAACTGGAGGACCCTGGCATGTTTTGGCATTGCTGCATAGACACAGGAGCCTGCACTGTTAATGGGGCAACTTGGGACACACTAATATCACTGAAATGAGGCTGAGGAGATAGTTAGTGCCCACTCTCGCAACATCCTGAAAGGAGCCCACAAATGTAGAAGCCCCCTTCTCTTTCTTTCTACAATCTGCTTCCTGGCTGAAATTGACTGGAAGCTGGTGGAAATTCCAGGTGCCTAATTTCCACATTGCCTCAAAGCTCATCTTGCCACCACTCTCCTGAGCTCAGGAACAAAGCAGCAGCAGGCAGATCTGTATGCATCTGACATCCATTTGCTGGATGGGACTCTCCATGGCTGTTACCAGTTTCTCCTTACAGCTCAAGTGATCCATTTCAGACAACATCCACATAAGCAGTTAAATGGGAAATTGCAGCACCCAGGACCTGTATGGACACTGTCTGAGCCAGGGTCTGCATACCCTCTTGAAACTCCACCAGGCCTTCACACGCCCATATTCTGAATTTCAAAAATCTCCAAAATGACTCCAAAGATACATCAGTCGCCTGCATAGGACTCATCATAGGCTTGTCCTCCAATCTTCCTCTCTGCGTAGATTTTCATGCCCACACTTGTTCCAATAAGAGGCAAGAATTCATATCTTTGTGAAGCTTTGTGGAGTAAGAATAGGCAAGCGTGAAATAACTTAATTTGGTGAGTCAACCTTGATTTATTGAAAGACTTTCAATTGCAGTCATAGTCATACAGACAGTTGATCAAGTCTGCACCAACAATAACTACTACTAAAGACGTGCTAATCCCATTTTCCAGAATTTGTCCCATATTCCTGAATGTTATGCTACTTATCATAGAATCACACAGTGCGGAAGGAGGCCATTCAACCCATCTGCACCAACAACAGTCCCACCCAGGCCCTCTCCCCATAACTCCATACATTTACCTGACACAATGGGGCAATTTAGCATTGGCAATCCACCTAACTCGCATATCTTTGGACTGTGGGAGGAAACTAGAGTACCTAGAGGATACCCACGCAGACATGGGGAGAATGTGCAAATTTCACACAGACAGTGACCCAAGCTGGGAATCAAACCCAGGTCTCTGGCGCTGTGAGGCAGTCCATCCATATCCTCCTATAACCTATGACTTTCTTCTTCACTATTAACCACTCTACCAATCTTGGCGTCATCTTCAAACTTACTTATCAATCCCTCCACATTATCATTTATATATATAAAACAAACAATAAGGAACCCAGCATTAAAACTTGTGGTTTGTCACAGGAAACCAGCCTCCAGTCACTCAAACAGCCTTCTACCGCCATCCGTTGTATTCTATTACTAAGCCAGTTACAGATCCATTTCATGACGTTTCCCTGAGTTCCATGTGCTTCAACATTCTCAATCAATCTCCCATGTGGGACCTTATCAAAGTTTACCATATAAACTACATTATCAGCACTTCTCTCGTCACAGTCAATCACTTTTTCGAAAAATTCTATCCAAGGCATGACCTCTCTCTGACAAAGCCAAGCTGACTATTCCTAATCAAATGTCTTTCCATGTGGAACTTAATTAACTTCTTCAGAATTTTCTCCAATAGTTTCCCTACCACTGATGTGAGACTCACAGATCTGTAATTTCCTTGTTCATCTCTAGTGGAGCCACATTAGCCATCCTCCAACCCTCTGACACCTGATGAAGAAACACTGTTTCCAAAAGCTTGTGAGATTATTATCAAATAAACTAGTTGGACTCTAACCTGGTGCTGTGAGACTTTTTACTGTACTTCTCCTGTGGCCAGAGAGGAATTAAAAATTTACAACAGGGCCCCTGCAATTTCCTGCCTCACCTTCTACAACAGTCTGGGATACAACTCATCCAGGCCTGGGGATTTGTCAATTTTTAAAATCATCAAAGCCTCCAATACCTCCTCACCGCCTGTGTTAACCTACTCAATTCCCTTTTCCTGAATTCTGTTCCTATGTTCTCCTTTTCCTGAGTGAGGACCAATGAGAAGTATTCATTTACCACCCTTCCAATCCTGCAGCTTCAACACGGATTGCTCCCTTGGTTTCAAATGGGCTCTACTCTTTCCCTGGTTAACCTCTTCCCATTACTGTAATTATAGATTATTTTAGGATTCTCCTTAATCTCGTTTGCAGGTCATTTCTCATGCCCCCTTTTTGCTGTTCTAATTGCTTTCTTAAGCTCCCTCTTACACTTCCAATATTCCTTGAGGGCCACACCTTTGGACTTGCTAAAAACTTTTCTCTTCTTCCACATCTAGTCCTGAATTGTCCTAGACATCTAGGGTTCCCTGAACTTATTGTTCCTACACTTTCCCCATTAGGGAACATATTGGACCTGTGCTCTTCCCGTTTCCTTTTTGAAAGCCTCTCCCACTGTTTTGCTGTAGACTTTCCCGCGAGGAGCTGTTCCCAGTCAACTTTGGCCAGATCCTGTTTTGTTTTAGTAAAAGCTGCCTTCCCCAAATCCAAAACCATCTTTTGCAGGCCACCTTCTCCCTGTCCATAACAAACTTGAACCATACTGTTTTGTGGTCGCTATTGCTAAAATGCTCACCCAGTACCACACTGAACATTTCTCTGGCTTCATTCCCTAGAACAAGATCTAGCAATATGCCATCCCTTGTTGGGCTTTCTACATATTGATACAAAGAAACTCCCCTAAACGCATTTCAAGATATCCACCCCCTTTAAAGGTTTAACACTATGACAATCCGAATTTATGTTGGAAAAGTTAAAATTCCCTAGTATAATTACCCGATTATTATTCTTGCGCATTTCTGTGAACTATTTACATATTTGCTCCTCTATTTCCCTTTGACTCTTTGGGGGTCTATAATACATTTCCAGTAATGTGGGTGCCCCTTTTATATTTCTAAGTTCTACCCAAAGCCTCATTTGAAGACCCTTCCATGATATTGGCTGGAATTTTACCGCCCTGCCTGCCATGGGAATCAGACTGAGTGATGGGTAGAACATGGAAAGGTCTATTGACTTTGGGCGGGATTTTCCAGTTTTGGGATGAACAATGTTGCAAAATCCTGCTGTTGATCTCTGTTTATTGCAGTAATTGACTCCTTAATTAATAGTGCAACACCAGCATTCTATACCCTCCTCTGTCTTGCCTGTACCTTGGAATGTTGAGTTGCCTGTCCTGCCCTTCTCTCAAACATGTCTCATGATGGCAACAATGTCACATTTCCCTGTGTCAATCCATGCCCTTAACTCATCAGGATTGCCTCCCACACTCCTAATATTAAAGACCATCCAGCCGAGCCTTACTCTCATGACACTCAACATAGGTGAACTTACTCTGACTTCCTTCCTTTAGATATGTCTCCATTTTACCAATATTCTGTACCCCCTTCCCCTTCCAAACTAATTTAAACTCCTCCCAACAGCACAAACAAACTTATCCACAAGGATGTTGGCCTCAGTATGGTTCAGATGCAGACTGTCCCATTTGTAGATTTCTCACCTTCCCAAGAGACAGGAATTTCTGATTGTTGTGTAAAATTGTTGTAAAGTTGTTGTGTGAAATCAGTTCAAAATCGATGTAAAATATAAAAATCAAAGACTTTTTGGAACTTCACTTGGACAGATTTCTGCTGTATCATAGTCATTATCAACTTCCTTAAATTCACCTGATTTCCACTCTTGTGGGTAAAATAAACAATAAGGTCTTAGGGGTTAAATTGAATAGCCTCTCATCATCATTCAAAATGATTCAGGAAGTTCATAAGCCTTTTACTAATTATAACAATTCTATGGACAGAATTTTACCATTCCACTCCCTACACAGGCAAGTTGTGAAGTGGGGAGAGCTTAAAATTGAATAGACAGGATTTCCCCCAGGAATCCCCTCACCCAGCCAAAATGCAGTTACACGCTTGGGTGGGAAGGTCCTGGAGCAGTAACCCACCTATTCAGCTATTAAGGCCTTTAAATGGCCACTTATTAGCCACGTAAGGGTCTTCTCCAGCCCAACCTCAATATTTAAACTGGTGAGAGTGGGTGTGGGCAGGATGGGAAAGTGGCATTTACATTTTTCCTTATCTCAGGTGAGAAGCCTCACTCTGAAAGCCCTCCTCGGAGTTGGGATGCACTCACCAACTCCTTTCTGACACATTAGAGCTCCAAGATCCCCTACCCCTTTGCTATCCTCGATGCTGCAGTTGTCTCCAGATGCTGACACCCCCAGATTTCCCATAACCTCCCACCCCCAAGACCACCAGGACTGATCTTTTCAAAGGTTCCAGGGATAATCCTAGGTAGGACACTGCAGTACCACTTCTGGCCACTGCAGCACTGCGCCTGGCCAAGCTCAGTAAAAAGTCTGACAACACCAGGTTTTAGTCCAACCTATTTATTTGATAATATACTCGCAAGCTTTCGGGTTAGCCCCTTCGTCAGGTGCAGGAAGTCTCACCAAGTCTCATTCCTGGCAAGGGCAAACAGAATACAACATCATAATTCAGAACTCCTACTCAGGCAAGTACTGTAGGGGCTTCTTCCAAGCGATTGAGGCAGCTGAATCTTTGCCAGCATCCAATTGGCCTATTCAACAACATGTGTCAGGCATGATAGCGTGAGACCATGAGTGTGGTCATACATTAGCACTTGGTAATATTCACCTTTGAAATGTGGCACCTAGAAAGCCATATGTGTCCAGTTGATGGCACTCCACACCATGGGGAAGCCTGCTGTCTGGGCAAAGCCACGTGTATACTTCTGGTTGCCCTCTGTTTAACAGGAGACAATGAAGTTTCGTCTCCTGGAACAAAGCCTGCATGTCCCCTTGATGCAGTAACGGAGAGTGAGAAATTAACTGTGTCACCACTTCCATCCAGGAAATATACACTGGCAAAAACATTCAGGGCCAGTCACCCTGTCTCTCTTTTCAGTCACTGACAGCACAGCCGTTCCCCTTGCCCTGTTGCTACAAGTCTCATTCCAAGAGGTGACAAAGCTTTGTGGGCCATCCCTTTGATAAAGTGCTGCTGCTTATCACAGTATTCTTGGCTTAGGTGGACAGAGAAGGAGCTCAATCTGAAGAACCCAGATAGATAGGTTTCCTTGCTGGGAGCTTTCCTCCAGCTCCCTCTGCTCCATCTCCCTTAATGTTGCAGATCAAAGGGTACTATAGTGTTAGCCCCTTTGGGAACAAGGAGTGTACCCAGTGGCATTGCAGTGATAACAAATCTCCCCGATGTCCAGCACCACTCCCTGCAGACTTGGCCAACTTTATAAACGCTTCCAAAAATCCACTACTTCCACAAACTCAGCAAAAGCCAGTGAAAAATAATAAATTTTTATTAATTTGTGGAACATGGGCATCGCTGGCTGGCCAACATTTATTGCCCATCCCTATTTGCCTTGGAGGCAGTTGAGAATCAACCACGTTGCTGTGGCTCTGGAGTCATATGTACACCAGACCAGGTAAGGTTCTTCCCAAAAGAACATTTGTGAACCAGACTGGTTTTACTGACAATTGACAATGGTTTCATGGCCATTAGTAGATTCTTAATCGCAGATTTTTTTTATTGAATTCAAATTTCAACATCTGTTGTGCTGAGATTCGAACCCATTAGCTGAGTTTCTGGATTAATATTCTAGCAATAATACCACTAGGTCACTACCTTCCCAAATAAGCAATTAACCTGCAAATTGGATGATGATGCCTTTAAATTGTGCAGATTATGTGGGGGCAGGGGCACAGGGGTCAGTGCAGGAATATCATTTTTGGAACTGAATGCGTGCTTAGCTGGGTGTCTCTAAAACTAGAGCAGCAAAGTCAAGAATCAGTGTTAAACATGATTGATATTACAGTCTGCTTACTCTATATGCATCCAGTGCATGCCTGTAAAGTCCATGCCATCATTTTCAACAACATATTTAAAGTGATCCATGCCAAATATGGGTGGGAAGCAGTGCAAGTACCATTTTCCATCTAAACTAGCACTGATATCATAGAACTTACAGTTCAGAAGGATACCATTCGGCCCAACGCCACCTCAGACCCCACTCAGGCCCTATCCCCGTAACTCCACATATTTACTCTGCTCATCTCCCTAGCCTACGCATCCCAGTATAGTGAGGGGCAATTTAGCATGGTCAATCAACCTGACATGCATACCTTTGGATTGTAGGAGGAAACTGGACCACCCAGAGGAAACCTGCACAGACAGGGGGAGAATGTGCAAACTCCACACAGGCAGTGACTCAAGCTGGGAATCGAACCCAGGTCCCTGGAGCTGTGAGGTAGTAGTGCTAACCATTGTGCCACCCTGGATCGTGTTGAAACTACTGGCCATCAGCTTTACTTCCTTCTTTTCTTACTATAAAATAGTAATTATAAGAAAATTCAGCTCGTTATGTCCATTATGCTCGCTGCAAAAATCTACTCATCCAGTGCCACTGCCCCACCCTTTCCCAATAGCCTGATTAATCTTTCCTTTTCAGAGACCAATTCTCTTTTGAATACAGTGATTAAATCACAATTGAATTACGTTTGCGTGGTTAAGGTTAGCAGCACTCAGAATGAGTAATCGCAAGAAGGCATTTGCTGACTGAATTTTATTGTGATGGCCTTTCCCCTCAAAGTCTTAAATGACAAGTTCAGGATCCGCCCATGAACTGTGGAGTTTAACCAAAAGTTAGCTGAGACGTGTACTTTTAAGAGTGTTCCACACTTAGATGCGATCTGTGCTGTTAGCTGAGTTCAGTTGATTGGGATCGTGTGGAGCAGTCAGAATTATTTTATTGTCTTGCAGAGGAAATAAATGGCCTCAATTCTTGGAGCCGATTACCATCTGGCGAAGCCACTGGAAGTGAGCTCAGCATCAGAATTTTCCTCTTACTCTGGATCCACTTCATAGCTTAGGCTCCAAATGGTTCATATGACTCTCACCAATTGTGAGAGATGCACCATAGAAAGCATCTTTTCTAGTTTTATCACAGCTTGGTAGAGCTCCTGCTCTGACCAAGACTGCCAGAAACTACAAAGATAGTAAATGTAGTCCAGTCCATCACGCAAACCAGCCTTTCACTATTGACTCTGTCTATACTTCCTGCTGCCTCGGGAAAGCAGCCAGCATAATCAAGAACCCCATGCACATCAGACACAGTTTCTTCCACCTTCTTGCATCAGGAAAAAACTTACAGAAGTTTGAGATCACATACCAATCAACTCAAAAACAGCTTCTTCCCTGCTGCCATCAGACTTTAGAATGGACCTACCATGTATTAAGTTGATTTTTCTCTACATCCTAGCTATGGTTGTAACACTATATTCTGCACCCCTCTTTTCCTTCTCCCCTATGTACTCTATGAACAGTATGCTTTGTCCGTATAGCACACAAGAAATAATATTTTTCACTATATCCCAATACGCGACAATAATAACTCATGTCAAATCAAAAACTTGGTGAAATATGGGATGGAATCTGTTGGAGATGAAATGGGTATTGACTGCTGGTGCTAGAACCAGCAAGACCCCCACATCACACTTTAGGAAAGGTCCACTGAACCTTGTGCTCTTGAAAGATGAAAGGAACCTGGTGCCTTTCCGAGCCTGGTAGCTCTTCTGCACATAGCAGCACCAAGAGGGACACAGTAGCTGCTGCTGGTACCATACCTCTTAAGGCCTCCAACTGAGGAGGGCCCCAGGCATAGGTCGCTATCGCACAGATGGCAGGAACAGGGTTATGCGGCAGGGATCATAAAGGAGAGACCTACTTTCTGATGCCGGGTTCCTCAATCAGGAATTGTGTGCCTTTGAATAAGGGACGCTCCTGGCAGCCCGCAAAAAAAAAAATCTGGGATTTGCCTGTCATATTTCCTGCATGGCAAGCTTCCTGCCCACATCTGGGTTTATACTAGCAGCAGCAGGATGATGCCCTGATATGCATTGCCCAGTTGAGAGCTTCAGTTGGCAGCAGAGTCAAAGGTCCTGCCAAGGCTGAACTGGTGTGATGGTGGGAAGATGCTGGGAACCCCATCTGTCATCCTCCTGCCTGATTAAATGCTCCCAAATTCACCACCAAGGACGGGATAAGATTCCACCCATCTAGAGTCATAGAGGTTTACAGCATGCAAACAGGCCCTTCGGCCCAACTTGTCCATGTCACTCAGTTTTTACCACTATGCTAGGCTCAATTGCCCACATTTAGCCCATATCCCTCTATACCAATCTTAACCATGTAACTGTCTAAATATTTTTTTAAAGGACAAAACTGTACCCACCTCTACTACTGCCTCTGGCAGCTGATTCTAGATACTCACCACCGTCTGAGTGAAAAAAATTGCCCCTGTATATTTCTCTATCTCACCTTAAAACCAATGTCCTCTAGTTTTAGACTCCTCGACCTTTGGGAATAGGTGCTGACAATCTACCTTATCTATGCCCCTCCTTATTTTATAGACATCTCTCAGACCACCCCTAAATCTCCTGCACTCCAGGGGAAAAAGCCTATCCAGCTTCTCCTAACAATTCAAACCATCAAGTCCTGGTCACAGCCTAGTAAATCTTATTCACATTCAAACATACATGCCGAAACATTCAAACATTCACAGACACATTCAAATATACCAGCAGACATATGCAAACATGCATGAAGACATAAGCAACAGATACACACACACAAATATATAAACACACACTCACATACATTTTCTCCAGGCTGCTTGCATGTTCTTCTTCAATAATTTAGATTCCCTTCTCAGAGCTATAATCACCAATTTCCCTGAGAAACTTAATTCACATGAAATCAAAATTTTATCTTCATCTATTACTTTTAAAAATTTCTCTCAGAATATAGGCACATAGAAAGAGGAATAGGACTTTCAGTCCCTGGAGTCTGTTCTGCCTTTCAATGAGATAATGGTAGATCCACGACCTAACTCCATAAACACACATTTGCCCCATTAACCTGAATACCCTTGGTTAACAAAATTCTATCAATCTCCGATTTAAAAGTAATAATTGATCAATTGACATTTGGGGGCAGCACGGTGGCACAGTGGTCAGCACTGCTGCCTCACAGTGCTTGGGACTTGGGTTTGATTCCTGGCTTGGGTCACTGTCTGGGTGGAGTCTGCATTCTCTCC
Organism: Carcharhinus amblyrhynchos; assembly: GCF_965287045.1. Taxonomy (NCBI): domain Eukaryota; kingdom Metazoa; phylum Chordata; class Chondrichthyes; order Carcharhiniformes; family Carcharhinidae; genus Carcharhinus; species Carcharhinus amblyrhynchos. Next base: position 21,699,341 of record NC_137328.1, on the reverse strand, counting down.
GTGTCTGTGTGGGTTTCCTCTGTGTGCTCCGGTTTCCTCCCACAGTCCAGAGATGTGCAGGTTAAGTGCTTTGGCCATGCACTTAGTGCCAGGGGGACCAGCTAAGGTACATATGTGGGGTTATGGGGATAGGGCCTGGGTGGGACTGTGGTTGGTGCTGACACGGCATATCAAATGGCCTCCTTCTGCACTGTAGGATTCTGTGATTCTATGAATAGGTTCTAAACTTCCACCACCCTTTGCATGCATAAGTGTCTCCTAATTTCTCTCCTGCTTTTATTTCAGATTTACAACATTTGTACTTTTTCTCAGCACTTCCTATGAACCCCTCAGGTGAAAGTAAAGGGTAAATGTGCTGTTTAAAATATAATGTGGTTAGCTCAGTTTCTTTTCTTTAACAATTTTCCAATGCTTTAATAGTATGGGACACAGCAGCAGAAATTGTATTGGAATGTTTTGGTTTCTGCAATGAACTTGCTGACACGAACTTAACAAAATCTCTTGCAAAGCTGCTGCCTGCCAGGGTGGCTCACTCTCAGTTCCTTTTGCCTTTGCTGCACCTTACCCTTCACTGTAATTGAATATGCCCATTGGAAGGATATTCCCGTTTCTTAGTCCTTCTGAATGTGCTGGTGGGGGTGGGGGGTTGGTGGTGTGTAAGGGTCCTAAAACTCTGAGTGCTCTGTAACTGAAAGCATTTAAATTAAATGCGATGCAAGTCACAGTAAGAAATAAAATCAATAAAAATCATAAAGCAAAAATTAATCAGAAACTCCATAAATCTCAAATTCAGGCATCACTATGCTTACAGTTTGGTAGCAAATCTATGTCAACCTATTTCTGGTATAAATGCAGGGAAGTCAAGTAAACGGTGAAAATGAGCAAGGAAATTTGCACTTTAAATAATATTTCAAGGTAAAACCAGCTGTGTGGAGTTTGCACATTCTCCCCATGTCTGCATGGATTTCCTCTAGGTACCCTGGTTCCCTCAATCAATCCAAAAAATATGCTGGTTAAGTGGATTGGCCATGCTAAATTGCATCTTAGTTTCCCAACATGTGTAGGTTAGGGTAAATGTGTGATGCTACAGGGATAGTGCAGGAGATAGGGTTAGGGTACGATGCTCTGTCAGAGAGACAGTGCAGACTAGATAGGCTGAATGGCCTCTTCTTCACTGCAGGATTTCTACAATTAAGTAAAAACACAAATTTGTTTTTGGAGAATTCTGTGTGAGCTGTAATTACCCTAAACATTCCCAGGAAATTTCAGACCATAAGATTAATAATTGTTCAAATGTGCATGAAATACCTTCTCTAATGTTTTAATTAAGGTGGATTTTCACTGAAATGATCTCTGCCTTATTGCTGTTATTTGTTAAACCTCTGGATGCACTCGTTAATCTAAATCATAAAGTGGAACCACAACGACCAGCCTTTAAAGCAGCAAAGAAAAATAGGACTCCGCACAATGCAGAAAGAGGCCATGCGGCTCATTGAGTCTGAACCGACTGAAGGAAAATCTTACCCGTGCCAAACCCCCACCTTATCTCCATAACCCTGACCTTTTACCATGTCTAATCAACTCAACCTGTACATCTTTGGACTGTGGGAGTAAACTGGGGCACTGAGAAGAACCTAATGCAGACACAGGGAGAACATGCAAACTCACAAGTCACCCAAGTGCTTGTTACATAAAGGACCCTAGGCCTCATCCCTCACCCTAAAATGGTGTGTTGGTCAAAGACAGATGGGAGAGCAACGTCAGGGCATTTTACAAACTCTCCCTGTGAGGTACTGTTGAACTCTTTACATAAACTGCTCACATTCAGTCTAAGACCAAACCCATCTATTCAATCAGAAGATTTGTATGTAATATGCACATAAATGACAGAGTTTAATAGAGTCATCGAGGTTTACAGCATGGAAACAGGCCCTTTGGCCCAACTTGTCCATGCCACCCTTATTTTTTTTAAAACACCTAAGCGAATCCCAATTACCTGCATTTGGCCCATATCCCTCTATACCCATCACACCCATGTAACTATCTAAATGATTTTTAAAAAATAAAATTGTATTCACCTCTACTATTACCTTTGGCAGCTTCTTCCAGACACTTACCACTGTCTGTGAAAAAATTGCCCCTCTGGGCACTTTTTTATCTCTCCCTTTTCACCTTAAACCTATGCCCTCTAGTTTCAGACTCCCCTACCTTTGGGAAAAGATATTGACTATCTACCTTGTCTATGCCCCTCATTATTTTATAGACCTCTCTAAGGTCACTTCTCAGCCTCCTACGCTCCAGAGAAAAAAGTCAAGTCTATTCAGCCTCTCCTTATAACTCAATCCATCAAGTCCTGGTAGCATCCTAGTAAATCTTTTCTTCACTCTTTCTAGTTTAATAATATCCTTTCTGTAATAGGGTGACTAGAATTGCACATGGTATTCCAAGTGTGGCCTTACCAATGTCTTGTACACCTTCAACAAGATGTCCCAACTCCTGTATTCAATGTTCTGACCACTGAAACCAAGCATGCCGAATGCCTCCTTCACCACTCTGTTCACCTGTGACTCCACTTTCAAGGAGCTATGAACATGTACCCCTAGATCTCTTTGTTCTGTGACTCTCCCCAGTGCCCTACCATTAACTAAGTAAGTCCTTCCCTGATCAACCTACCAAAATGCATCACCTCGCATTTGTCTAAATTAAATTCCACCTGTCATTTATCAGCCCACTGACCCAATTGATCAAGATTCCGCTGCAATTGGAGATAACCTTCCTCACTGCCCATCATGCCACCAATCTTGGTGTCATCTGCAAACTTACTAACCATGCCCCCTATATTCTCATCCAAATTATTAATATAAATGACAAATAACAGTGGGCCCAGCACTGATCCCTGAGGAACACCGCTGGTCGCAGGTCTCCAATTTGAAAAACAATTCTCTACAACCACAGAAGCCAATTTTATATTCATTTAGATACCTCACCCTGGATCCCATGAGATTTAACTTTATGCAACAACTTACCATGTGGTACCTTGTCAAAGGCCTTGCAGAAATCCATGTAGACAACGTCAACTGCACTGCCCTCATCTACCTTCTTGGTTACCCCTTCAAAAAACTCAATTAAATTTGTGAGATATGATTTTACACTCACAAAGCCATGCTGACTGTCCCTAATCAGTCCTTGCATCTCTAAGTTCCTGTAGATCCTGTCTGTCAAAATACCTTCCAACAATTTCTCCACCACAGATGTGAGGCTCACTGGGCTGTAGTTCCCAGGCTTTTCCCTGCAGCCCTTTTTAAACAAAGGTACAACATTTGCCACTCTCCAATCTTCAAATATTTGTTGCCTCTGAAAGTGCTTTGTGAGGTTGGTGCATGTAGGGAATGTAGAGTCGGAATGGGACACACTGGAGGGGAATTACACCAGGTTTACCCACACTGGGAAATCTCCACTGTATCTGCAATGCAGTGGGAAAGTGATAGTGTTCATTGTGCAGGGAATTAACTCTCACTGAGATGCTGAATGCAGTATGGTTTCGAAGTAAAGGAGTGGGTCAAAGAGGTCAGAGGCAGTCAGAACCCCAACTACTCAAAGCTGGTGACTGGACAAGAAAGGTTCTTTCATGTTGATTCCCCAAATCCAACAAAACAATGATCTAGGAACACCTGCCATCATAGATTGCTGCATTCACTTTCAAATAGCCTTGATCTCCAGTGGATATAATCCCTCATGCCTTTTGCTTGTCTCCTCTCTGGCCCTCCCATTCAGGTATGTTTCATTCCTCAGCTTTATCCTGCTCTAACACCCAGCCACCTTTGGTATCCTACTTCCTGGCCTCATTCCAAATCCTATTAAAATGTTTCCCCCGAGTTTCTAAAAGCCAGACCCTCTCGTCCCAATTACGTTTAACCTCCCAACTCTGCACTACTTCACTCCTCAGTACTCAAAAAAGCAGATCACTGTTCCGAATCTCCCACCTACAGCGATCCATTCTCTCACATGCCTTTGTATACCATTTCCTGCCTTGGAACAAGGCCATGCTAAACATCACTAGTGAATTTCAGACCCTTGACCACACATGAGAAACATAACATTGGATCAACAAATCACACTCAATTAATGTTAGGAATTCAATACATTCAAAGGAGGTCACTTTGATTTAAGCCACCTCATTTGATCTACCCCACTGTACCTGATGAAGCAGACATCTACAGAATCACACGATGGAATATAGGAAATGAACCATCAAGCTGTGCAAGTCCACTCTTCGAGATAGAAAGGAAAGGCTTACGCCCATATAGAGAACAGTCTTGAGATTGATTTCCATTGACGGGCTGGTGAGTTTAAAGGAAAGGTTGAGGGATCTTGAAGTTTTCAGTTTCAAAACAAGCAATGGAAGGGAAGCTCATAGAAGTGCATGAGAAGAAAAACTGTATTGGGAATGCAAATTCAGAAATAGGTAGGGAAATTGAATCTTGAAGCAGGTTTGGGCAGGTGGGGACAAAGTGAGTGCCAATCACGCCACCATCTCCTGGGACCTTCTGCATGCCAACAGTTCAGCTGCTCACCTGGCACAACCAACCAGCCGCACATGGGCATCCTGGAAGGAACAGATGTTTGGCTGGAAACTGGCTGCTAGCCAATACGAAAGAGAGGCTTGCTGGTGAGACTCAGGGGAAACATTTTAATAGGATTTAGTGAGGAGGGGGAGGCAAGAGTAAGGGGAGCTCGAACAATGAGGTTGAAACTTTGCTTGAAATCCTGGAGGAGGACTCATGCTTCATCTGGTCGCTCAAGGAAAGAGAAAGCTTTGAATGGCTTGTTCCAATCAACGATGCTGACTGCGATCTTCAGCCTTACCAGAGATAAAATCATTGAACAGCTATACAAACAGATGATGCTGAATAAACTCAGCACACCTGGCAGCATCTGTGGAGAGAAACAGGGTTAATGTTTCATATCTAAATGACCCTACTACACAACAGAAACAAAGTAGAAATGCACAGAATTATATCGTTGGAGCAGAGGAGGTGGAGCAGAATAGAAGAACCAGGGATAGATCGGGGCAATAGAGATATTGGCAAGTTTGAAATGGACAAAAGACAAAGGGGATTGTTAGCGGTGCCTTTAAGGGATGAAGAGTGCAAATGGTGAGGTAGCAGAATGTGTTAACGGGAGCAACTGAGCAGCCATGGATAGGTGACCAAGTGGGGGAAGAGTGAGGTTGGGTTGGGGCAGGCCAGGGAGCTAACAACAACTGACAACAAACAACAGTGGGAAGAGTTCCTTCATTGGGCTAAATTTCACCCTCCTTCCTTAATAGAAGTGTCACAATGGCGATCTTTCAGGCATGCTCTGCATGGCAATCATCCCACACTCAGTCACGTTTTGGGAAAGTGGTTGCTGGCCTAAGGGCCCTCCCAAATGGTCCTCTGCATGACTACCAACATGCCCACCCATCATACCCCTGACATGACTGCCTTCATGCTCCAACCCTGCATAACCTCCAAAAACAACATTTCATCCACCCCCCCCCACATCACTCCCTGTCATAGCCCCCCCATATAGCCCCTGCTTTCATAGCCCCCCAACATAGCCCCCGCTAGTGCCCCTGACACTCTGCTAGTGCCCAATTGCCACTGCCGGAGTGCCTGGTGGACATTGCTGAGATGTCCAGTGGGCACTGCTAGTTTGCCTGTTGGGCACGGCCCGATGGACACTCCTATCAATACCCCCTGACCAACTCTACTGAAGACCGGTCGTGATTCTCACCAGTCTCATGATACCCCCGAAGGTCAGAAGACCCCAGGAGCTGGGACAATCCAGTGTCGAATGAGCTATTCATATTTAAATAATAGATCAAATATGCGAAAAGGCCTTGTGTCCTTTCTGGGTGCAGTCTGCTTTGTGCCATTAAAAAGAGATTGGGACAATTGCAAATTGGTACTGAGCGCAAAACTGATTTTTAGGCACTCACACTATTTTCTGTGATTGGCGCAATCTGCACCAGGCTTAGCGAGATAGAAAAATCACCCCAAGTATGTCTGAGGTACAGCATTACCAGCTCAAAACAATGTTTCATACCTGAGAAAGGGAAGGAGATACACAAGCTTCATACAAGGAGTATGCAGGCATTTTCAAAGATCACACGTGTCATGCAATTAACAGATGGAAGTGTATGAAGCAAATATATGGGCAGAGGGCTCTCAATTTAAAATGCAAAGGGCTAATGCCTTAAAACTACACTATGGAGGAAAATGCTGCTAGCTGGCTGTTATGTTAGGCTTGCCATTAGTAGGAGAATATAAACATTTACCATCTGATGTTGAGCAAAAGGTGATTTGCGACTGAATTTCCTCCCAAAGTCAGAAGCACCTGAATAATACCTTTTCTATGGAGTGGGGCTTGAAGCAAAGCAAACCACTGGCTCCAAACTGCAACAAGATCAGGAAATATGGCCAGTTTGCCAGGCATTAGGCCTGATGGACACCTCATCCTAGGGAGGGCCCCAGGTGATGGCAGCGGTTGGGTAGAGGTGCTTTGGCGTAGCAAGGCCCAGGATGGTTCAAAGGGACCAACAGAAGCTGTCTTTCTCCCCCTAACCCCACAGAAAAATAATTATTCGCTTCCTGGGTTTTCTAACCGAGCAGTCAGATGATAATGCAAGGTCTGCCCGGCACAGCCTACAAATAACACGATTATAGAATCCAATTTAGATCTTTTAATCAGCTCAGCCCATCTGCCTGGAAGATATTTTGAATTGTGGTGACCACCAGGCTTGCAGCTGTGACCCTAAGTTCATACATTCCATCTCTAGTGTGGGATCATTCTGTTTCCCCCGGGATGGGGCCAGAAATCCTCTCTGATGGGCTAGGATGGGCTCCAGGAAATGGGGCTGGTGCCCGTAAAATTGTGGGCAGAGGGATATATCAGCTCCCCAAAATGGTCCTGCCACTGGGACATTTCCTGATGACTGATTGAATGTGGAGATGCTGCCTCCAAGGATAAGTTAAGGCCTCATTTTCAATCGCCATTGACATTTGGCCGACAGCCGGGAGACCCCATGTAGGGTGGAGAAGCTGCTCGCTGAATGGAGGCAGCCTCCTGCTGGCTGCTTGGGATGGGGAGAGAGGGAGGCTGGGAGATCCCATGGGTTCTGGACAAGGAAGGGAACACCTGAAGCCCTAGTTACTGCTTTGGAGTGGCTTATGCAAATCAGCCACTCACCTCGTTGGAGCAGGCAGCCTCTTCACATTAGTTATCAGAAAGTGTCCAGATTGGCAGGACCATGTGGGGAGTGACTTCCCCTCATGATTGTGTGGGCCCGAGATCTCCCCATAAAAGGTAGCACTGCTGAGGTATTAGATAGGTGGTGCTCTGATTGAGCAAACAACATCAGAAGCCTGCCCTCCATCCTTAATTTGAAGGCACGCCCACAGGCATTTAATTATGAGGCTGCCTGTGATAAAATTGAGAGCAGAATCTACTGCCAAAAAGTGAGGTCTGGGAATCTGCGTTTCACCCTATTTCAGGGTGTTAACGTACTTCTAAAGTTCAACCCCTGAACTCAGTGCAAAATGTACAGGAAACAGAAAAGAATATTGGAAAAGAAGTAGGCCTTTTAGCCCCTTGAGTCTGTTCCAGTGCACACTAAGATCATGGCAAAACTTTGATTTGATTTGATTTGATTTATTATTGTCACATGTATTACTACACAGTGAAAAGTACTGTTTCTTGTGTGCTATACAGACAAAACATAACATTCATTGAGAAGGAAAAGAGAGAGTACAAAATGCAGTGTCACAGTCATAGCTAGGGTTTAGAGGAAGCTCAACTTAGTGTGAGATAGGTCTATTCAAAAGCCTGATGACAGCAGGGAAGAAGGTGTTCTTGGGTCAGTTGGTATGTGTCTTCAGACATTTGTATCCTTTTCCTGACAGAAGTAGGTGGAAGAGTGTATGTCTGGGGTATGTGGGATCCTTAACTATACCAGCCGCTATTCTGAGACAGCAGGAAGTGTAGTATCAATGGGTGGGAAGCTGGGTTCAATGATGGACTGGCCACTAATTTTTTGTGGTCTTGGACAGAGCAGGAGCCACATCAAGCTGTGATACAACTAGAAAGAATGTTTTCTCTGGTGCATCTATAGAAGTTGGTGAGAGTCGTAATGGACATATCAAATTTCCTTTGTCTCCTGAGAAAGTAGACATTGGTGGACTTTCTTAACTATAGTGTCAGCATGTGAGGACCAGGACAGGCTGTTAGTGATCTGGACATCTAAAAACCTGAAGCTCTCGACCATTTCTACTTCATCCCAATTGATGTAGACAGGGGCATGTCCTCCACTACGCTTCCTGAAGTCGATGACAATCTGCTTTGTTTTGATGACACCGAGGGAAAGATTGTTGTCATTGCACCAGTTCACCAGATTCTCTACTTATTTCCTGTACTCCGCCTCATCAGTTTTTGAGGTCTGACACATGATGGTGATGTCATCAGCAAGCTTGAAAATTGAGTTGAAGGGGAGTACGGCCCCTTCTGTATCATAGGTGTATATGGAGTATAGTAATGGGTTGAGGATACATCCTTGTGGAGCACCGGTGTTGAGGGTGATCGTGGAGGAGGTGTTGTTGCTTATCCTTACTAATTAGAGTCTGGTGGTTAGGAAGTTCAGGATCCAGTTACAGAGGGAGGAGCTGGTCCCCTGTTTGGAGATGAGTTTCATAGGAATAATGGTGTTGAAGGCTGAGCTGTAATCGATAAATTGGTGTCTGATATAGGCGTCTTTCTTATCTAGGTGTTCCAGGGTTGAATGTAAGATCAGGGAGATGTGTGCTATGGAGATAGGCGAACTGTAGTCAATCCAGGAAGCTGGAATTGATTCATGCCATGATCAACCTTTCGAAACACTTCATAATGATGAATGTCAGAGCCACTGATTGCTAGTCATTATGCTTAGCTTTTGCTTAGCTTTTCTTTAGTACCAGGTTGATGGCCATTTTCTTGAAGCAGGTAGCGACCTCAGATTGTTGTAAAGAGAAGTCGAAGATGTCTGCAAATACCCCAGCAGCTGGTCCACACAGGATCTGAGTGCTCATCCAGGTACCCCATTGGGGTCAGTCGCTTTGTATGGGTTGACCTTTGAGAAGGCTGCTCTGATCTCTGCAATGGTGACCTCAGATACAAGTTCGTCCGTGGAGGGCATGTTCTCACTGATCTCTTGCTCAAAGTGGGCATAGAATGCATTGAGCTCATCAGGGAGGGGTGTGTTGGTGCCGGCAATTTCATATGTCTTCGTCCTTCAAACTGCATCCTTTCAACTACGTCTCTGAATCCCTTCGGTTCACAAAATTGTATCAATAATTTAAAATTAACCACTGCCAAAAAAAGTTTCAAAATTCTTGCAAACTTCCTATGTCAAAAATGTTTCTAAACTTCAGTCCTGAAAAGCCTGGCTCAAATTTTTAGACTATGTCTTCTGGTCTTGGTCTCCATCAGGAGCAGAAGTACCCAATCTGATATAGAGTCCGACCCAAAACAATGACCAATCTCTCATTGTCAGATGCTGAGGAGCCTGTTGCCTGTTGCTGGACATTTTTATAATTTTCAGAGTCAGAGAGGCAAATTTTCTTATCCTGCCCACCATGGGAATCATAGCAGACAAGGAGCGAACCTTGGAAAGGTCTATAGACCTGGGCGGAATTTTCCAGTTCTGGGACGAACACAGCCAGAAAATCCCATCCTGAGTCTCCTCCGTTTTTTTGAAAGTCTAAACAATAAAATTATTGCTGTAAACAGCCTAAACCTTTGAATGGAATGGGGGGTCATCACATACTACAAAAGGAAGTTTGGCATTCAAAGAGTTAATAGAGTATCTGTTACACCACCTAACCGCAATCTCAGATTTGCTATAATCATCACACCCTAATCACTTAAAGCAAAAGTAAAAATTAGTCCGATGACAACAACATCATTTTCACTAGGCTTATCGCTATATCCCCAAGTGACAATACTGAAACTACTGTCAACCACCTCTTCAATTAGACTTTCGGGGTAACAGATTAGCAGCAGGTGGTATGAGTAATAAAATGCTCATTAGAATACATTCTGGTAATGCCTCATAAAAGAAGTCACCAGATGGGGAACAACCTCCACAGGGTGGCTCACCTCAAATTAGAGTTTTGCTTAACACATGGGCTATAACGTATCTGTTCAAATAATGAGCCTGAAATGTCCAAAAGAGGATATATTACTAGCTCACTAATCCATTGTAATGCCATATGCTAACAGGGTTGGCCACGGTGAAATCTAAATGACAGGTAAGCTGAGGGAAAATGTAAACAGACAGTTTTGCAGAGGTTCAAACCGATTTGCAGCATTTGCTGACTAGTTGCTCAATGATTTTACCAGATGATAGGCATTTCTGGTTTATATTCTAACACAACAATTTGAAAAAACAAGAGTTTTATTAACTCTTTCCATCCCAGTGACTCAAGTTTCCCATTTTAGTCTTGTGCGTAGGAGGGTTTTTGACATCTTTCCCAGATTTTTTAAAAATCTGCATGACTTGATTTTCCAAGGAACAGCTACAAAAATATCTTAGATTTTGTTTAATTTTTGTTTAAACTTATGGGTCAGATTTTCATGAAATTGTGAAGATTCCTGTCTCCATTTCTGACTGATTCAATTTTTGTTGTTAAGAGAAAGGGATGGGCTGTGATTCACGCAGGAGGGAGGCTCAGATTAAACAGGGCCATTTGAACTGAATACTGAGTTGAAACAACCCCATTCTGGCTGTTGCAAGGACTTAAACCACAGCGTGGAATCGATAGAGTAGATGTAACAACTTTTGAAGGGTAGATAACATCTGCATAACTGCCATGAGGTTTTTAAATCCCCTTCTCTTTAAACATAATATGAAAATACGCAGCACCTGGTCATACAGTTTCAAGAGAGCTCTTGGCCAGAAATGTCCTGTCCTGCTTATCAAGGGATTTGTAGCAGGCAGGGCAGTAAATTCAACAGATCATTTAAAGGTCTGTAGACCTTGGGCAGAAATGTCCCATCTTGGGGTGCACACACCCAAAAAATCCCACCTCTTCATTGACATTTTTCTTAAAATTCCAAATTGTGGCATCAAAATTTGGCTGTGTTTTAAAAGCTACAATTATCTTAGTAGAAGTTCTGAATTTAAAGGTTGTCAGTTTAAAGAAACTGTTAAATACTTAGCTGTCTTTTATGTGGGGTATGAATAGAATTTTATTTGTTTTTATAAGAGATTAACAACTTGAGGAGATTTTAAAGCTTTGAATGGATTTTGTAAATGGGAATTGTTTTCATTGCCATGTGTGAAGAAGTGAAAGCTATCTTAGATTGTTATAGTTTTTTTCCTTCTCTTAATGGCTTAATAGTGAATAATGCATGAGTGGTTATGGAGCTGCCATGGAGGGTATGAGGGGCTATGGGAGTTGGATGGGAAACATGAGTTAGCATTGAGTTGCCATGAAGGGCAGAAGGGGCCAGAAGGGATGGGTGGGTGTCATGAGTTTTATTGAGTCAGTAAGGAGGGCATGGAGCGCCATGGGTGGAGCGGGAACTGATAGGTGAGGGCAAAGGGTGAGAGTTTCTGAAACAAATTGGATGACGTCTCAGAGAATCAAGATGATCTTTCTAGCCAACGTGCCTCAGCGCTTACCCATCCATACGTAGCCTAGGAACCGCGTCTGGGGTCGAAGGACCCAACTCCATCCTGTACCTGACTCTCTGGAGTGAAACTTATGCAATCCTCAGAATAATTGTTACTGAAGTTGATCTGACAGCAGATCACCAATGAGGATTCAAAGTGTGCACTCGTGCAGTATTTGAAAATAAAATCTAACATATCACTGAAGATATATTGCTTGCAATTATACAACCAATAAAGACTCATTTTAGTGGGAAAATAGTTGAATTGTGGATTCTTCTCTACCGATAATACTAAGGCTTACAGTTTTTATTCTAGTCACATGTAGACTTGAACTCTGCATAAATGACAGGAAGAAACACTCCTCTTCCTGCCAACATGTCAGTTCAGTTCCAAGTACATTTGCTGCCACAGCACCAAATGCTCATAATTTGAACTCAATTGTTAGCAAATCAGCAATCGTACTGGAAACTGGCACGATAATGGTAGGAATTGGAACAATTCACAATGGAACTGTAGGAGGTGCCCATCTATGGTTAATGTAGGTAGAATCGAAGGAGTTTTACTTTTGATCTCATATTTATATAACACCTTTCAAAACCTCAGGACACCTCAAAGTGTTTTACAGCTAGTTAAGTATTTGGGAATTATATAGGACTGCTTAAGACAGGAAGCCTGGCAGCCAATGTGAGCACAGCATTGCCTTTCAAACAATATTGGGATAGATGATTAGAGAATCTGTTTTTGGTGGCTTTGGTTGAACAAACAATTGGTGGCCAGGATAATGAATGAAATCCCTTGCTTTTCTTTCAATAGGCTTCTTATGCTCACTGGAGAGAACAAATGGTGCCTTGGATTGATAGCTCATTCAAAAGGCCCCTAAAAGTGCACGACCTGCACCAAGGTGCCAACCTCGGAATAGACAAGATGAACACACCTAGTCTTTTTCCCAGAGAAGGGGAATTGAAAACTAGAGGTCATAGGTTTTAAGGTGAGAGAGGAAAGATTTAAAAGGGACCTGAGGGTCAACTTCATCATGCAGAGAGGGTGATGCATGTATGGAATGTGACGCCAGTGAAAGTGGTTGTGACACATACTAATATAAACATTTAAAAAGCATTTGGATAAATACATGGATGGGAAAGGATTAGAGGGATATGGACCAAATGGGGACAATTGGGACTAGCTGGAAGGGCATCATTGTCAGCATGGAACTGTTGGATCATAGGGCTTGTTTCTGTACAATATTGCTCTATGACTCTACGGGCGGGATTTCCGGCGTGCTCAGCCCAAAACCCGAATATCCCACCTGAGGTCAATGGACGTTTCCATGGTACGCACCTCGCCTGCTCCAATTCTCCTGGTGGCCAGAATGGGAAAATTCATCCCATGATTCTATAAATGTTCAGGCTTTCATGAATGAAGCTTGATTTTTCAATCTTCTGATACAAAACAGGAATAATACCATCAGACCAAAGTTGTTACCTTTTAGAGAAGTGACAATTGGAATTAAATCAATTAAACGATTTAAGCTTAAGTGCTTGTCAGTGTGGGGAAAGGGACTGTTTTCTTTTTGCCCTCATCGCCACTCATCCAATGCATGGTTGGCTGGTGAACGTCTGTCTATACCTGGTATTCTCATCTCATTATGGAGCCCCAAAAGCTAATGGCGTTTGCTACCAAATAAACCTGTTAGACTTTAACCTGGTTTTGTGAGACTTCTTATTGTATTCTCTTCTTGTGCAATTCAAACAGTTATTTGTCGGAAAAAGCTCAGGCCCTCCCTAATCATTGCAGCCTATTTCTCATTTTACTTTCCTGCTTTCAGTTTTAATGATGTCCTTTACTGTGGGCGTTCTTCACTATATTTTTCAAAATCAGATTCACTCCTATAGTTAAGTAATTTATTTACAAATATTTGTTGTATTTAAATAATATACTTGGGAATATCTTAATTTAAAAAAAAATTCTCATGATACTCCTTTATTCTTTCAGATGTCTTGCTGTCCTTGGCATTGGCATTGACCTGGGTTTTGTTTTCACTTCCAAGGAATTTGTGGAATTGTTCATTGCTCGCAACGTGTTTAGTTTCTCCAACCTGCAGCTTAGTCAGTTTTTCACTGCAAGAAGGACTGCAAGACTGGAAAAATGGGTCTTGAATTTCTCAGGCTGACTCCAGGGGCCAATTGTGTGGGATGATGTTGTCTTTAGGGTAGCTCTAGGGGGTTAAGTGTGAAACGTTGGGCTCCAGACTCCACTAGGCCAGAAAGGTCACTTGTTTGAGCTCCAGTATGTTTATAATTAGTAAAATAAATAAGACATGTACATAGGATTTGTTGGCTGTCTACACATTCTCTGTATTTTTGATTCTTTACTGTCCTTTTTTTCTTGCCAAGACTTATTTTCAACAAGGCTCTTGGGATAGGTTCAGAGTTCCCATAACTTATGGAAGATTTTTGGTTGGTTCAATTCAGGAAGATTATGTAATGTTTTGACCCTGGTTTTTCTTTTTCCTTTTGTTTTTCAGCAAATATTTTCCCTCAGGATTTTTTAAAAAATACATTTTTTGGCCCTGTTGCAATGTCATTCCCACATTTTCTGACATTTTAATCCATCCAAATTTCCCTGATTTCAAACATAAAACATAATTACGCTGCAAAATTGGAAAGTTTTGTTTGACCAAAATTGAACGTTTAAGAGGAAAATTCAGCTATTAATAAAAGGAATACTGATATGGGCAGCAGAGCTCTGGGCAAGCTGACATTTCACAGAGAGTAAAATCTAGGAGGTCAGCAAAAAGAGCATTGGAGACATTGGGAGGAATTTTCTGGTCACGCTCATTCCCAAGACTGGGAAATCCCGTCTGAGGTCAGTGGATCTCTGGACGATCCGTCCCCACCTGCTATGATTCCCGTGGCAGGCAGAACGGAAAAATTCTACCCACTGGGCCCGATTTTACAACGGGCATGAAAACGTGGTAAAGTTGGGTGTGAGGCCATTAACGTGATCCGCGCAGATTGCCAATTTACTGAAAACCGGGAATGGCGGCGATCCACTTCACGCCCAAAATGCGCGCAACGGCGATTTAAATGTATTTGCATGCATTTAAATGGAATTAACGAACTGCCCGCCCACAGCATTTCCCACTTCACCACCGCGTTTGCCAATCGGGAACTGTGTTGTAATGGACCTGCTAAATAAAAGTCTGAATTGGGCGTTCCAGTTGCTGAAGAGCCCGTTCAGAGCTTCCAACGGCTCTCCGACTCAGATCAGTGGTGGAGGGGGAGGGGGGAGGTGGGTCAGATCATTCTCTGGTTGGGGGGGAGGAGGGGAGTGAGGCCAGATCGTTGACTGGTTGGGGGAGAGGAGAAGGAGGCGGGGTAGCTGTATCTGTGGTGGGGGCGGTGGAGGAGGGCCGATCGTTGTCTCAGGGGGAGGGCTGATCATTGTCTGGTGGGGAGGGAGGAGGCAGGTCAGATGTTCCTCTGGGGGGGGTGGGGTGAGTGAAGCCAGATTGTTGTCTGGGGGGGAAGGTGGGGGAGAGAGGCCAGATCATTGTCTGGGGGTGGGTAAGATGTATCTCTTGTGCGGGGGGTGGGGGGGGTGGTGGTTGGGGGAAGGGTGGGGAGGAGTCCCATTGCTCACTGGTGGGGGAGGGAGTTCGATGGATTTCTGGTGGGAGGGGTCAGATGGATTTCTGGCCAGGGTGCCGGGGGGGGGGCAGGGTGGTCCGCTGCCACTCTGCAGGCAATCAGTGGGGGGCAGGGGGGCAGCGGTGGTGATCAGTCTGGGTAACAGGAAGGGGTTGATAAAGGGGACAGCGATGTCTGTGGGTAGTGGGGGAGTGGATAAGGGAGACAGTGATGTCTGTGGGGGCCATCGTTGCTGCTTTTTGCTCTGCTGATGCTTTCTTCAAATTGTTTTTCTAACTGTGCATATGTAGTCCCGAGCTCTGATCATTTTGGCCATGCTAAGCCCCGCCCACAGGCTGAGTGCATATGGGGACGCCTGAAAGCAGATTTCTCAGTCTGATCTGTCTTACGTCCAGATTCAGCACTTACAATGAAAATGGTTAAATCAGGCCCATTGAGTCTGGAGGAGAGACAAAAGCATGGATTCTTTTCATATTCATCTGTGAGGCATGGGCGTCATTGGCTAGGTCCAGCATTTATTATCCATCCCTATCCATCCTTGAGAAGGTGCTGGTGAGTGATTGATATAACTGAGTGGCTTGTGAGGTCATTTCAGAGGGCAATTGAGAGTCACTGTTGAGGCTCTGGAGTCACATATAGGCCAGACCAGGTAAGGACAGCAGATTTCCTTCCCTAAAGAACATTAGTGTATCAGATGGGTTTTTCCAACAACAATGGTTTCATAGTTATCAATAGGTTCATAATTCCAGATGTTTTTTATTGAATTCTAGTTCCACCAACAGCTATGGCGGGAATTGAACCCAGGTCCCCAGAATATTAGCTGAGTTTCTGGATTAATAACATGGCTGTAACATCACTAGGTCATCACTTCCCAGTAAGGGGGCTTTAGCAGCATATGATGTGACAGAGAGATAGAGGTGGGTGATATTGCTGCGTAATTGGTAGAGGGGATTAGAGTTAACAACTCAGCTTAGAGTTGAATAGAATGTGAAACAATTTAGTTCAACCTGGGGCCATCGCTGGGAAGGGGAATGGAATCAGTGACAAGGATTCAGTTTGTAAAAGCGAATGGCTGGAAGAAATTTTACCTCAATCACGGATGTCTGATAAGGTAGTAGAAGGTGGATGGAGGTGATGGAGAGGATATGTTGTCTATCGTTATTGCACCTTATTTCATGGCTAGAGATGATGCCATCAAAGAATAGCAGATGGTTCAGAAAGAAAAGAGAAGGTGGGCAAAGGTAGATCCTTGGGGGACGCTGGACACTATGATGTTAGGGTAGGAGTGGAAGCCATTGATGGAGATACTCTGGCTACAATTAAATAGTTAGGAGTGGAACAAAATAGTGAAACAGGTGTTTTTGTTTGTTGGGAAATCTGAAACATGGGGAGTCATTCTCAGGCTAAGGGATAAACATTTAGGACTGAGATGTGGAGAAATTAATTCACTCAAATGAATATAAATCTTTGGAATTCTCTATCCCAGAGGGTTGTTGATGCTCCATTGTTGAATACATTTAAGGCTTGGTTAAATTGATTTTCAGTCTCTTGGGGAATGAAGGTCTATGGGGAGCATGGGGAAAATTGAGTTGAAGCCCAAGATCAACCATGATCATATTGAATGGTGGAGAAGGCCATGTGGTTTACTCCTACTCCTATGTTACAGAACCATAGAATCCCTACAGTGCAGAAGTAGGCCATTTGGCCCATTGAGTTTGCACTGACTTTCCGAAAGGGCATCTTACCAGGTCTACACTACTCCCCCCCCCAACACCACCCCCACCACCCCCCCACCCCCACCCCACCACCACCCCGCTCTATCTTTGTAACCCTGCACATTCACCATGGCTAATGTATATACACATCTTTGGACACTAAGGGGCAATTTACATGCTCAATTCACCTAAACTGCATGTCTTTGGATTGTGGGAGAAAACTGGAGCACCTAAAGGAAACCTACGCAGTCACAGGAAGAATGTGAAAACTCCACACAGACAGTGACCCAAAGCTGGAATCAAACCTGAGTCCCTGGAACTGTGAGGCAGCTATGCTAACCACTTTAATAATGAAATGTCCACTGAGCTCGGAAGTTGAGGAGAGATATTAAAGCATGAGTCAGGATTTTCTGGCTGCACACACCCGAACATCGGAAGTTCCCACCCAAAGTCAACGAACCTTTACATGGTCTATCAAATCTTCTGTTCTACTTCTTACACTTCCCACGGTGGGCAGGGCCAGAAAATCTCACCCAAGATGTGTCAAAGGTTGCAGAGTGTTTGCATCAGCTAGAATTACAGTTGTAGACACAAACAATCTGGACAATTTTCCTTAGTTTCTTAAAATGCTGAAAAGCTTCCAAAGTAGCTACAACGCAGTCTTAAGCTGAAATGCAAGTTTAATTCATCTTAAGCAGAAGATGCCATCTTAGTGAAGGCATTGATGTGAGTGCTGGTAACGCAAGAACACAAGCAATAGCAGTAGGGGTAGACCACAGGCCATCAAGCCTGCTCCACCATTCAAAATGATCATGGCTGATTTTGGGTTTCAACTCCATCTCCCTGTAAGGACTGCCTGCAAGATCATTAGATGCTTCATTGCCACCTAAACTGCCTGCATGTATTCATTAAGTAAGTTGTAAGGCATTTTGCTGTCAGTAACTCCCTCTGCTAACAGCAACCAGATCAATGGGGGAGACGATTTCAGGTGTTACATAGAGTGTCACCTTAAATTCAACTTGCTGCTGAATGTTTGAAGAGAGCTTTTGAAAGACATCAGGACATTTTGCAGGGATACTTTGCCGAGACTCTATCAGCACTCTGTAACCACTTATTCTAGAAAATATCTGAAGCCATCATTCAAAACAACCAATGCTGTAGTACTCTTCCTTGTTGCATACCTTAGAGACAAAGCAGAGTTGTTGGCCATCGGCATCTTGCTAGGTTCTCCTTTGATCTTCAGGAGGCATTGAAGAAAGATATGTGGTCAGGCACAACCATGCCAGCTGCTGCAGGAGAGAGGGGCTGGGGGGACAGGAGTTCCCTTGGATCTTTTCCATCAGCATCACCAATTTTTTTAAAGTTCTTTATTCCAATTCAATCCAATCAAATTAAATCCAATTCAGAGCCTCAACAAGTTGAGACATTCCCGATCCAAGCTGACAATGCTACACTCAAGAACTGTGCACTCTCTGATAGAGTCACTGAGCTATTCTAAAACATGCAAATCTACACCAGGGAACTCCACAGTTCAGTGGAAATGGGTATGAGGAGCCCACACATAACTGTCTCATAAAAATTGAGTCGAATCAACAATTGAGTGCATCTCCAGACAAATGTATGATAATCAACAATTAGGACCAAATTTATATGCAAATTTAAATTTCAAACTGGCATATCTTATCAGCAGAACATCCATTTAGCAATTGTTTTCATTCTTGGAGCAAAATAAGCCACCTAACTTTGGTCTGGGCCGTTGATGCAGGGTCATGAATCTGACATGAGTGTATCAAAAAAAAGTTACAGGAAAGGTGAACACAGAAAGGCAGAATTGGGCAGCCCCTGAATAAAGGGGCATGGAATTCATAATGTGTAGTGACCCTGCACCCGTTCATATGATTCAGGCAACACAGGAATTTAGAGATGTCTGCTCATTGCCACAATTTTTACTGTGCAGATGGTGCTAACCGCACTGTTGGGCTGTTGCTTTTACAGGGTCCAAAGATCACAAAAGACAAGCCAAAGTTAAAGCAAGACAAAATTGCTTAAATCTAGCCTGCACCTTGTATAGAGGAAGGTGCGTTGTGGCTGCAACAGGCACTGGAGGTCATTGTACAAATCACTCAGACATGGAAAAATGCTGAATAATGGCAAAGAATGAGAGAGAGGATGCACCAGGTTTCTCAGATGCTGCACTGGAGACCATGCCGGATGAGGAGCAAGCAATGGGTGAGAGAAATGATATATCCACCTGGGCAAGGAGTCCCTCCTCAGAAATATTTGGAAGGCAAGGAGAGAAGATAGCTATGTCTGTTAATGCAAAGAGTCAAACGCTGAGACTGGATGCAGTTACAAAAAGTTCAATGACCTCACGTGAGTGGTCAAGGTCAGTGAATTCATCTTCAAATGCCACAACCCACCAACTGCATCAGACACTCCTCAAATCACCAAACTTAACCAAACATTTATAGTTGTACCTTATCCTTGCATTACTGCAAGCCTCACTCCATTTCACATAAGCACTGCCCATAAATCCCAGTTTTGAATATGCTTACTGACTGATCAGCCAAAACCCTCTCAGGAAGAGAATTCAAAGGAGCCACAATCCTCTAAGTGAAGCAATTTCTCCTGATCTTTGATGTCTGGTGCCTTTGGTGAATTGTCTCATCCAGCCTAACTGAGATAATGATTTCCTTATTGTGACAGCAGTTAAAATTTTAGTTGAACTGAATCTTGGCCAGCGTCAGCACTAATCTGCTGCACGCATCTACTGCACTCAAATATGAAAAGCACGGCATCCAAAAGATTGCACCTCACTCACTGACACACCCTCCTCTTTATAGGAGGGTATAATCGGAGGGAGCAGGAGTTAAGTGGTAGAAATGCATGACCTTACCCGCATTGCTGTGGCCAATGCTGAGGCCATAGTCAGCAGGGAGACTGAAACAATAGATCTTAGAAACAATGAGAAGAAATGGCATTGAGGCTAAAGACCAGCCATGATCTAGATGAATGGTGGAGCTGGCTGAAGGGGACAAACAACCCTCTCCTTCTCCTATTTCCTCGGTAGAGGAGGCGATGGCCTTATGGTATTACTGTTAAACTATTAATCCGGAAACTCAGCTAATGCTCTGGGGACCTGTGTTTGAATAATGGAAATTGAATCCAATAAAAAATATCTGGAATTAAGAATCTATTGATGAGCATGAAACCATTGTCAATTGTCATAAAAACCTATTTGGTTCACTAATCCCCTTTAGGGAAGGAAATCTGCCATCCTCACCTGGTCTGGCCTACATCTGACTCCAGAGCCACAGCAATGTGGTTGATTCTCAACTGCCCTCCAATGACAACTAGGGATGGGCAATAAATGCTGGCCAGCCAAGGACGCCCACGTCCCACAAATGAATTTAAAAATGTTTATAAAATGATCGTTCCCTCGTTCCCATTATTCCCCCTCACATCTCTGTGCTACAGGTCAGAATGCTGCCGTTATACTGCTACAATTCACAATTAGCATTATCTGGAGAACTTAAAAGGCCACAATAATGGTCAATTCAGTGGGCAGTAGAAAGATTAACACCAATGCACACAAAGATTAGGAGTTAAGTTGCATAATTGAGGCAAACTCAGTAACATCCATGCTGCATCCTAGGTTGCCCAATGTTAACTCTGTACAATTGTGATGAACTTTGGGAGAAACAACAGGAAGGTGTGTAGGGTTTTGAGGAAGGAAGCAGAGGAACCTAAAAGCGCAAATTCAAATCTTGGAAGGTGGCAGGGTAAGTTGATATGGCAAATAAGAAATCGTACTGGATACTTGAATTTGTAAAAAGGAGGATTGAATACAAAACAAGGAAATCATGCTAAACATTGACAAATCACTTCTTTAGCTTCAATAGGACTAGTGTGTACAATTCTGGACACCACCCTTGAGGAAGGATGTCAGGGCCTCATGATGCAGAGTAGGTCTACCAGAGAAGAGAGACTTCAATTGTATGGGGAAATTGGAAAAGTCAGGATTGTTCGCCTTACAGCCAAATATGTTAAGGGGAAATCTAATGGTGGTAATCAAAATTGTGAGGTGTTTTGGTAGATCAAGTGGGGGGGAACTATTTCCGCTGGCAACTGGGTGGTTACCATGATGTGGAGACTCACCTGACAAAGCGGCAGAGCCCCGAAAGCTAGTGGCGTTTGCTACCAAATAAACCTATTGGACTTTAATCAGTGTTGTGAAACTTCTAACTGGGTGGTTATGGTTTTAAAATAATTAGCAACAGAATTAAAGGGAAAATAAGGAGACAGTTTTTCATAGAGGATTGTTAAAGTCTGGAATGCACAAATGAATACCGGATGGAATCAGAAACCATAGGAACTTTCTAAAAATAATTAGACATCTGTCTGAAGAGAACTAATTTGTAGACTTTTTCAGAATAGGTTGGAGTATGAGACTAAATTGGACAGTTCTTCAAAAAGCCAGCACAAATATAAGGGGCTGAATGACCTCCTAATGTATCCTAGGATTCTAGGATTTTATATCTACAACTGCAACAAACATTTTTATATAGTTTGTGCTCATCAAGGCAAATGTCATGAATAGATACTGTCTTATAAGCTAGATGTATTTATGCTGCAGTATTGATTGATCACAGGACTCTGTCCTGAAAAGATAAATTGAACATTATATTGATTGCATTGTTTAAGTGTTACGATAAATCAGAGTACTTATCCCAATGGGAAAAGTGCTATTTTAATTCAAAACTGAAGAGACAGTGCTTAGTAACTCTAGTGCAATGATTTGAAGTGATTTAAATGCCCTTTATGCTTCAAATTTGGAAATAAATTGGTCGGCAACTTTAACTTAAAGGAAAGAACAGCCTTCTGCTCCTGGACTACCTTGATTGACAGGTTATCCGGAGAAGCATAAAAAAAATGCTAACTATATTTAAGTTTCAGCAGGCGCGATTGTTTGCAGGTGTATTGATTTGGTTTTAATAGTGAGTCTATTATGAATGCTTGTCTGAGTTTCAAAAACTAATGAACCACTTAACTATACAGGAGGACACATACTTTATTAGACAGCTCAAAGGAGTTATATGTCTTTGATGTGTTCATGGATATATGTATTTTACAACTGAATGATCACTTGAGGGGATTTTCTTTTTGTCTGGAAGTTTTTCAGGATGAACAGTTTGACTGAAAGGTCAGTTAGATTGCTAGAGATTTACATTTCATATCCATTTCAAAGACTTCCTATTACTATTAGATGGTTCCTGGTGTCTTCCCATTAATGGATATCGGATGAGTAGCAACGGCGAATACATGGGAATATGAGGGGAAATGGAGAGGGAATTAACATACATATGAACATATAAAGTAAAAACAGGACTAGACCACTCAGCCCTTCGAGTCTGCTCCAGCATTCAATAAGATCATAGCTAATCTATTTGTAACTTCAAATAGATTATCCCCAGTAACCTTTCACCCCCTTGCTCATAAAAAGTCTATCTATCTTTTTCTTAGCAATATTTCTAGACTCTGCTTCCATCACCTATTGAGGAAGGGAGTTCCAAAGACCCATGAATCTCTGAGAGAAAGCATTTCCCCTCATCTCTGCCTTAAATGGGCAATCGCTTTTTTTAAAGAGTGGTTCTAGGTTTTCCCACAAGTGGAAATATCCTCTCCATGTCCACCTTGCCAATACTTCTCAGGATCTTACGTATTTCAGTCAAGCTGCCTCTTAGTCTGCTAAAGTTCAGCAGTTAGTAGCCTAACCCATCTAGCTTTTCATTATAAGACCACCTGCCACCCATTTCCGATATTGGTTCGGTAAATCTTTGCTTATTTGCTTGAAATGCATTACATCCTTCCTTAAATAGGGAGACCAATATTGGATACAGTACTGCAGATGTGATCTTACCAATGCCCGTATAACTGAGGCATTAAATCCTACTTTAGTATTTAATTACCTACACTATAAACAATAACATTCTATTACTTGTAATACCTAAAAACTAGTCTTTTGTGATTCATGCTCTAGAGCACCCAGAATCCTTTGCATCTCAAAGTCCTGCAATTTCTCACCATTTAAATAATAAATTTCTTTTGAATTTTTACCAAAGTGAACAATTTTATATTTTCCCATATGTTGCTCCATTTGCCAGATCTTTGTCCAATCACTTAATCTATCTATATCCCAATGAAAGGGGTGGCTGAGGGCAAGGGGTGAGGGTAAATGGGCATAAGAATGATGGGGAGAGCTGGGTCAGTGGCCCATGAACTAATGTAGACCTTTTAACTGAATGGACTGAGCACTTGCATTCCTTCTTTCTGTCTCAGCCTGCTCAGGGAAGCGGCAGACCCAAACATCCACATGCAAATTGCCTGAAGATGAAAATGTAATGGGGGATTGGGGGAGGCGGGAGGCTCACATTGATGGTGTCGAGAAATCCGTGATGAATATCCGGGCCTTTGCCTCTTCCTCACAACATGCTTTTGTATCCATTATTAGCCTCAACACCGACAAAATACTCTGTTCCTTCACCAAACTTATCAGCATAGATTGTAAATGGTTGAGGCCTCAGCACTGATCCTTGTGACAATAGTTACAGTTTGCTAATCTGAAAATGACCCACGTATGACCTGTAACGTCTGAGCTCGAGGGCTGTTCATTTGGCGTTACCCTGAAGATGTATTGGAAAATGTCACCTTCCCCATCCTTAGGAAGTTTCTATGTAAATATTGTACAATAATTGTCTGGGAGATTCAAACTTCTGATTGGCAATCATCTTGCTCTGAGAACCATCCAATAATGCAATTTAAATCCCAAACTTCAGACGGTTCAGACTGTGTAATATCTGCCTTGGAAAAGTTAGAAAAATTAAAGCCTCTTCTACTTCTGGGTAACTGTGGCACACTGAAACCTCCCCCCATCCCAAACCTTATGGGCTATGGGGCTTTCCCCACTATTCCTGACCATGCCACTAGGCCCCTACACCTGACCTTGCCACTAAGAATCCAAGTTCCTATGGGACCTCCTCCAACTACCTGCCCTGAGTACATACCCCACACCTCACAGCTGTACACCCAAGGGATCCCCTGAATACCCCCATAACCCCCACCCCCCACTTCCTGTGGGACTCTCCAACTACACCCATCCCTGTCTGTGCACTATACCCCCAGCTGTGCTCCCAGTTGCACCCACCACCCCAACTGCCCCTCACAAACCACGCAACATCCCATTGACAGTCTCCCCACTGACTATCCCCCACTGTTCCCCACTCCAGTCTCCTCCCCCCCACTGTCCACCCCACCCATTGAACATCTAATCCCTCCCTTACTGGCCACCCAACCCTCTCCACACCACCCTACCACAGATAAGGTCTTGCTGCAGCTGTATAGGGCATTGGTGAGGCCGCAGCTGGAGTACTGTGTGCAGTTTTGGGCGCCGCACCTGCGCAAAGATATTTTGGCCTTGGAGGGAGTGCAGAGGAGGTTTACTAGGCTGATACCGGAGTTGAGGGGGTTGAGCTATGAGGAGAGGCTGAATAAACTGGGCTTGTACTCGTTAGAGTTTAGAAGAATGAGGGGAGATCTCATTGAGACATATAAGATGATGAATGGGATGGATAGGATAGAGGTGGAGAGACTCTTCCCGCTCAAAAAAGACAGTAGGACTAGGGGACACAGCCTCAAGATAAAAGGGGGGCGGTTTAGAACGGAGTTGAGGAGGAACTTCTTCACTCAAAGGGTGGTGAATCTCTGGAATTCTCTGCCCGTTGAAGTGGTGGAGGCTGCCTCGCTAAATATTTTTAAGACGCGGGTTGATGGGTTTTTGATAAGAGAGGGGATTAAGGGTTATGGGGAGAGGGCGGGAAAGTGGAACTGAGCAGCGACAGATCAGCCATGATCTTATTGAATGGCGGGGCAGGCTCGAAGGGCTAGATGGCCTACTCCTGCTCCTATTTCTTATGTTCTTATGTTCTTATACCCCCAATCCTGCCCACTTATTTACAATCTTTTATTTGTCTTCTCAGTGAATGGATCTTTAAACTTACTTGCTTTACGACAGCTGGTGCTATAAAAAAGGGGCACTTCCTCCTTCCCTCTGACTCTATAGCCCTGGACAGCAGGCCATGGAAAGCTGCTGTGCTACACAGGTCTAGCTTAGCCTGACTTGGAAGATTGTTCGAGATAGGAAGGCTGGACTTCCAGGTAAGGAACTATGAGTGGAGAGATAATCCATTTAATTGCCGTTCTATTATGGGCCTATGTTTCCTGTTAGTTAGCCAATCCTCTCTTTATGCTAATATATTGCCTCCGACGCCTGAACTTTTATCTTGTGGAGTAACCTTTTATGTGGCACCTTTTGGAAATCCAAAGGTACTACATCTACTGGTTCACCTTTATCCACCCTGGGTGTTACATTCTTAAAGAATTATTAAATTTGTCAAACACAGTTTCCCTTTCATAAAACTGTGTTGACACTGTTTGGATTTTTGACTACTTCCTTGCATTTTCCCAATCACAGATGTTAACCGACCTATCATTTCCAACATTTTGTCTCCCTTCTTTCTTGAATAGAGGTGTTACGTTTGCAATTTTCCAATCTGCTGGGACATTGCAGATTCTGGAAAATTTTGGAAGATTACAATCGATGCATCCACTATTTCTGTAGTCACATCCTTTAAGATTCTAGAATGTAGTCTGTCAGATCGTGAGGACTTGTCATCCTTTGATATTAGCTTTCCTTGTACTTTCCTTCCAGTGATAGTGATTGTTTTAAGTTCTTTGCCCCTATTTTCCCCTTGATTTTCTGCTATGCTCAGGATGCTTTTTGCATCTTCTACTGTGAGGACAGAAACAAAATACCTGTTCGAAATCTCCATCTTTTCCTTGTTTCACATTATTAGTTAAACTCTAAATGCATACTGTATTCATATCTCTCAGTCCTCATTTAAACTGCTGCCTCAGTTTAGTTAAAAAAACCCATAAAACTCACCAGTCAATCACCTACCCACTTAAAGTTTCTGGACTTTAATTCTCAGTTCTGGCTATTTCTCATTCCCTCTCTTAGACCCCTCCATGTCTTGGAAAAACACTCCTTCCTTCACTGACATGGAACTCCCCCACTCAGCAAATCCCCAAGATTAGTACCCAGTCAAAGTTGTAGTCCTCTGCACTGCTGTCAGCATCTGAAAACTATGAACAGCAAGCACTGCTGGATGCACATTAGTTTCCATTGCATTTGTAGCATCCTCTAAGCAGTGGCAAAGCAGGGGTCTCAGCAGTCCTGCAATCTGCCCTGCAGAACATCTGGCTGACTGCACCAGGATCTCAAGGAATTGGCATGAGAATTACAGAAGATGGCCTTACCAGCCTCTCTCCAGGGAGCAGCACCCCTGTCCTCTCCTTCACCACCACACCACTCCTCTCATTGTTGCCTGTCAGTTGGGTGGCTGAGACTGCTCCAGCCCACACAGCTCTTCAAGTTCTCAGCAGCCATCAATGTGCTGCTGCCACTTGATTTTCAAGGGCCTGTTTGTGCTGTAGTGTTCTATGTTCTATTGTTCACTTCATAGAAACAGAAGAATTAGCAAGAGTACTTACACAATAGTTACCAGGGATAAAGTAAACGCTATGGTGAGTAGTTTGCAATTGTTGTTTGTTTGCCAAGTTTGCATTATTTGGTTTTGTTGTAGATAAAGAATGAGGATGGTAATTGTGTTATGATGGAAATGATGATCTTTATTTACGTTCCTCTTCATGGGGAAGGATTGAGTTCTGATCATGGATTTCTTGGCGGATTCTTAGTCATGAAAAGTAAGGAAAGTAAGGCTTCAAAATCTTATTGTGGAGGCCTCTTGAAAGTAGTCTTCAGTTAGACGGTTTCAAGCACCTGCCCCCTGTGTGACCCATCTATCTGGAACTCCCTTGTTCTCCCCAGTCTCCCTTATTTTCTCCTCATTAGAATTTTTTCAGAGGTTGATTTTCTTCAAAGAATAATTGTTTTTCTCCATTTTGAGGCCAGCACCTGGTCAGATTGAATGCTGACTGATCTGTGGGTGAAGTACTCTGGTGTGGGGATCAATGAAGTGGAGGGTGGGCTTGAATTGTGCGGATTAATAAATCACTTGGAAATCAAAAGTTGCATCAGGGTTGTTTGGAGGCCTGTAGGTGCTGAACAAATGGCGAATGGAGTGGGTTGGAGCAGGAATCCATATCCCCTGGCCCACAGTCATAGAAGATAGAAACATAGAAGATAGGAGCAGGAAGAGGCCATTTGGCACTACGAAACTGCTCATGGCTGATTGTTCAACTCAATAGCCGAATCCTGCTTTCTCCCCATAACCTGAGCTGTAAAAGTATATAATCTTTGGCAACCATCAACTACTACCTTTGTTTAATTGCTGGAGCCCTGAGAAACGTGGCCTGTAGTTAAGTATAAAATCTGAGGCAATTGGCTCATTTAAATATTAAGATTGTCAACACATCTCTGCAGAATGGGTTACTCACCCAACCTCAATCTCTCTGAGACATAAACACGTAAGTAACAAGTAACAGGGGTTAGGTATACCATTTTTCATAATGCATTCCCATCGACATTCCATTGTGGACAGGGGTTGGGGGGAGAATGGTGTTCAATAAGTTATCCCCAGTTTGTTTTCAGCGATCTTAGCTAATACATAAGAATTAGCCTGAACGCCAGGAGAACTTCTTTTTCTCTAAATAAAAGCATAGAATTTTCCCTCTCTCTGTGAGGTCAGCCAGCCTCATTTCCACATCTCATGCAAAAGACAGCATTTCAGGTGGGACAGCACTCCCTCAGCGCTACAATAAA
Source organism: Carcharhinus amblyrhynchos (assembly GCF_965287045.1). Taxonomy (NCBI): domain Eukaryota; kingdom Metazoa; phylum Chordata; class Chondrichthyes; order Carcharhiniformes; family Carcharhinidae; genus Carcharhinus; species Carcharhinus amblyrhynchos. The sequence goes on along the minus strand of NC_137328.1, from coordinate 21,671,444 downwards.
AGTGTGAGCTGGAGAAGGTTCTCAAGTTCTGAAGTGGGGTTTGACAACAAGGTAAGAGTCCTACCACTGAGAGAGGGCTGACTATTAAATAACACAGAAAGGAAAGACATCTGAACCTATTAAGCAACAATTCAGGGCAGCAGTAATTTTGAGACTATACTGTAATTTCATCTCTGAGTCCAGGTGGAAGCTCCTGAATCCAGTATCACTTGAATGTTCTGGTCAAATAACTGCTTCGTAATCACTGCCAGACGACCATTCTATATATAGTGTAAACGGGAATTAATAAAACATAATACAAAAAGTCCTTCTTTCCACATGAGCTGTCTACACATTTATGTTCCAGTAAAACATAGGTTGAATGTTTTGCGGCTCACCATTATAAACTCACATAAAAGTGACACAGGCACAGGTAAAGAAAAGATAATGACAATTTTGCCATTGGCAGGGCCACATAGGACCAGTGCATATCTGAAAATGATAGCATGATAGTCATTTTCTAATAAATGCTGTTTGAATAGAAGGGCCTTCCGCTGTGCAGGAGCCTTCAAATGTCAACAATATTTTATCAGCAATGAAGGATTTAATCTATGAAATGTCTCCAAAGCAGCTAATATCAAGGAGGGCTATATTCACAACAATTCAGGCTCACAATGAATCCAATTCATGGCCAATCAGGGTAAATGGGGCTCAGGGTGAATGGGGCTCAGTAAATGAGGCTCAGAGTGAATGGGTCTGAGGGTAAATGGGGCACAGGGTGAATGGGGCTCAGGGTGAATGGGACTCAGGGTGTATGGGGCAAAGTATGAATGGGGCTCCGGGAGAAAGGGACTCAGTGAATGGGGCTCAGGGTGAATGGGGCTCAGTGAAGGGGAAAGGGGCTCAGTAAATGGGGCAAAGGGTAAATGGGGCTCAGGTTGAATGGGGCTCAGGGTGAATGCGGCTCAAGGTGAATGGGGTTCAGTGAATGGGGCTCAGTGAATGGAGCTCGGAGTGAATGGGACTTCAGGAGAATGTGGGTTCTGTGAATGTGGCTTATGGTGAATGGGGCTCAGACTGAATGGGGCTCAGGGTGAAGGGGACTCAGGGTGAAGGGGACTCAGGGTGAAAAGTGCTCAGGGTGAATGGGGTTCAGTGAATGGGGCTTGTGGTGAATGGAGCTAATTGAATGGACCTCACGGCGACTGGGCTTGGGATGACTGAGGCTCGGGATGAATGGGGCTCAGGATGACTGGTGCTCGGAATGAATGGGGCTCGGAATGAGTGGGGCTCGGGTTGAATGGGGATCGGGGTGAATGGGGCTCGGGGTGAATGGGGCTCGGGTTGAATGGGGCTCGGGTTGAATGGGGCTCCGGGTGAATGGGGCTCGGGGTGAATGGGGCTCGGGTTGAATGGGGCTCGGGTTGAATGGGGCTCGGGGTGAATGGGGCTCGGGTTGAATGGGGCTCAGTGAATGAGGCTCGGGGTGAATGGGGCTCGGGGTGAATGGGGCTCGGGTTGAATGGGGCTCGGGTTGAATGGGGCTCGGGGTGAATGGGGCTCGGGTTGAATGGGGCTCGGGTTGAATGGGGCTCGGGGTGAATGGGGCTCGGGGTGAATGGGGCTCGGGGTGAATGGGGCTCGGGTTGAATGGGGCTCGGGGTGAATGGGGCTCGGGGTGAATGGGGCTCGGGGTGAATGGGGCTCGGGTTGAATGGGGCTCGGGGTGAATGGGGCTCGGGGTGAATGGGGCTCGGGGTGAATGGGGCTCGGGGTGAATGGGGCTCGGGTTGAATGGGGCTCAGTGAATGAGGCTCGGGGTGAATGGGGCTCGGGTTGAATGGGGCTCCGGGTGAATGGGACTCAGTGAATGGGGCTCAGGGTGAAAGGGGCTCAGTGAAGGGGAAAGGGGCTCAGTAAATGGGGCAAAGGGTAAATGGGGCTCAGGGTGAATGCGGCTCAAGGTGAATGGGGTTCAGTGAATGGGGTTCAGTGAATGGGGCTCAGTGAATGGAGCTCGGAGTGAATGGGACTTCAGGAGAATGTGGGTTCTGTGAATGTGGCTTATGGTGAATGGGGCTCAGACTGAATGGGGCTCAGGGTGAAGGGGACTCAGGGTGAAGGGGACTCAGGGTGAAAAGTGCTCAGGGTGAATGGGGTTCAGTGAATGGGGCTTGTGGTGAATGGAGCTAATTGAATGGACCTCACGGCGACTGGGCTTGGGATGACTGAGGCTCGGGATGAATGGGGCTCAGGATGACTGGTGCTCGGAATGAATGGGGCTTGGAATGAGTGGGGCTCGGGGTGAATGGGGCTCGGGTTGAATGGGGCTCGGGGTGAATGGGGCTCGGGGTGAATGGGGCTCGGGTTGAATGGGGCTCGGGTTGAATGGGGCTCGGGGTGAATGGGGCTCGGGGTGAATGGGGCTCGGGGTGAATGGGGCTCGGGTTGAATGGGGCTCGGGTTGAATGGGGCTCGGGGTGAATGGGGCTCGGGTTGAATGGGGCTCGGGGTGAATGGGGCTCGGGGTGAATGGGGCTCGGGATGACTGGTGCTCGGGGTTGGTGGGGCTCGGAATGAGTGGGGCTCGGGTTGAATGGGGATCGGGGTGAATGGGGCTCGGGGTGAATGGGGCTCGGGGTGAATGGGGCTCGGGTTGAATGGGGCTCAGTGAATGGGGCTCGGGGTGAATGGGGCTCGGGTTGAATGGGGCTCGGGTTGAATGGGGCTCGGGGTGAATGGGGCTCGGGTTGAATGGGGCTCAGTGAATGGGGCTCGGGTTGAATGGGGCTCGGGTTGAATGGGGCTCGGGGTGAATGGGGCTCGGGTTGAATGGGGCTCAGTGAATGAGGCTCGGGGTGAATGGGGCTCGGGTTGAATGGGGCTCGGGTTGAATGGGGCTCGGGGTGAATGGGGCTCGGGTTGAATGGGGCTCGGGTTGAATGGGGCTCGGGGTGAATGGGGCTCGGGGTGAATGGGGCTCGGGGTGAATGGGGATCGGGGTGAATGGGGCTCGGGTTGAATGGGGCTCGGGGTGAATGGGGATCGGGGTGAATGGGGCTCGGGTTGAATGGGGCTCGGGTTGAATGGGGCTCGGGTTGAATGGGGCTCGGGGTGAATGGGACTCCGGGTGAATGGGGCTCGGGGTGAATGGGGCTCGGGTTGAATGGGGATCGGGGTGAATGGGGCTCGGGGTGAATGGGGCTCGGGGTGAATGGGGCTCGGGGTGAATGGGGCTCGGGTTGAATGGGGCTCAGTGAATGAGGCTCGGGGTGAATGGGGCTCGGGTTGAATGGGGCTCAGTGAATGAGGCTCGGGGTGAATGGGGCTCGTGTTGAATGGGGATCGGGTTGAATGGGGATCGGGTTGAATGGGGCTCGGGTTGAATGGGGCTCCGGGTGAATGGGGCTCGGGGTGAATGGGGCTCGGGTTGAATGGGGATCGGGGTGAATGGGGCTCGGGGTGAATGGGGCTCGGGGTGAATGGGGCTCGGGTTGAATGGGGATCGGGGTGAATGGGGCTCGGGTTGAATGGGGCTCCGGGTGAATGGGGCTCGGGGTGAATGGGGCTCGGGGTGAATGGGGCTCGGGTTGAATGGGGCTCGGGTTGAATGGGGCTCGGGGTGAATGGGGCTCGGGTTGAATGGGGCTCGGGTTGAATGGGGCTCGGGGTGAATGGGGCTCGGGGTGAATGGGGCTCGGGTTGAATGGGGCTCGGGGTGAATGGGGCTCGGGGTGAATGGGGCTCGGGGTGAATGGGGCTCGGGGTGAATGGGGCTCGGGGTGAATGGGGCTCGGGGTGAATGGGGCTCGGGGTGAATGGGGCTCGGGGTGAATGGGGCTCGGGGTGAATGGGGCTCGGGGTGAATGGGGCTCAGTGAATGAGGCTCGGGATGAATGGGGCTCGGGGTGAATGGGGCTCGGGGTGAATGGGGCTCGGGGTGAATGGGGCTCAGTGAATGAGGCTCGGGTTGAATGGGGCTCGGGTTGAATGGGGCTCGGGGTGAATGGGGCTCGGGGTGATTCTGGTCCAGGGTGAATGGGGATCGGGGTGAATGGGGCTCAGGGTGAATGAGGCTCAGGATGAATGAGGCTCAGAGTGATTCTGGTCCAGGGTGAATGGGGACTGGGGTGAATGGGGACTGGGGTGAATGGGGATCGGGGTGAATGGGGATCGGGGTGAATGGGGATCGGGGTGAATGGGGATCGGGGTGAATGGGGCTCCGGGTGAATGGGGCTCTGGGTGAATGGGGCGCAGGGTGAATGGGGCTCAGTGAATGAGGCCCGGGATGAATGAGGCTCAGGGTGATTCTGGTCCAGGGTGAATGGGGATCGGGGTGAATGGGGATCAGAATGAATTGGCAGCCTAGCCTGTTCTATACTTTGCATAATTTATTTCCATGTGATTCATGAAAGTTCCAGGATTTGTGAGGATAGAGCAAGTGTCAACACCTTTGAGGTGAAACCAGGGAAATAGAAACAATGCTTCTGGCATTGGTATATCATATTTCCTGTGAAAATTGGTGTGCCCGGACATTGTCAGGCCTGACTGTGACATCCCATGCAGTTATAAAGCTGCCTACCACTCACTGTCTGCTTATGTATGTGGGCAATTGGATGATTAGAGAGGATACAGACTAACTGCTGGTGCCCGTGAAATTGTATCCCAGAACAAAAATCAATTTTGAAAGAAAACGAGAGAAAATCAGGAGGAGAGAATAGGAAAATTATATGCACAATTAACAGTTAATTGATCCCTGGGAATATGCTCACAGCTGCAAACAAATTATTTGGATAATTAAGAGCTTCTGTCCTGTGATTTTAATGATGTCATCCAAGATACAGATGATATTCCAGCTTTGTTTGGTTTTTCTGTTGATTTGACATTGTTCTGTTTTGAAGCTACTCTTGGGTTGTATCGTAGTGTTACAATTAGGTAAGTGGTAACAATTGTGGGAACAAGATCTATGATTAGATATAATGGTGATTAGTTGATTTTGTGGTTTTGGAGAGCAGTTGAGAAATAGTTTCTGGGATGGCAGGACTATTGTTTGAGGAGAGATTGGGTCAACTTGGCCTGTATTCACTGGAGGTCAGAGGAACGGGAGGAAATCTCATTGTAACCGATAAAGTTCTAACAGGGCTTGACATTCTGAGTGCAGGGTTAAGTCTCCCCGTGACTGGGAAGGCCTGGAACAAACTTTGAATGTGTTGCCCACACATTCTTTGCAGCCATTTTTCATTGCAATTTATGTTTTAAAGGTCTTCAGCCAACGGGACAGCTCCACAGTGGCTATCTCCCTGAGGGAGCCATGATGTGGAGATGCTGGCATTGGACTGGGGTAAACATAGTAAGGAGCCTCACAACACCAGGTTAAAGTCCAACAGGTTTATTTGGTAGCACAAGCCACTAGCTTTTGAAGCGCTGCCCTTTCATCAGGTGAGTGGGATTTCTGTTCACAAATAGGGCATATAAAGACATTATACAGTGAAGAAAGAGGCCTATCGAGCCTGCACTCCCACTCAGGCCCCATCTCCGCAACCCCTGCTTATTTCCCTGTCATTCCCTGACATTCCCTGTCTGAGAGGAAACTGGAGCACCCAGAAGAAACCCATACAGACACAGGGAAAACATGACAACTCCACACAGATAGTGACCAAAGCTGGAATTGAACGTGGTGGCACAGTGGTTAGCACTGCTGCCTCACAGTGCCACCATGTTGTGGAAGAATTTTGTTAGAGAACATAGATTTTATAGAAAAGATGGGTTCAAACTGGGCAGAAACTGAGGTTGGCCTAGCGTATAGAAAAAGTAACTGGAAAGGAAAAACTCAGCGGAGATTTGAGAAGTATAATCAGCTTTGTACATTTCCTGGAGGACAGGTCCAAAAGGAGAAGTTTGGTCAAAAGCCAAGAATGTGGCTCTATTTCCAAAAGATGTACTTACGCTAAACCAGAGGAATATTGGTCAACCACACAGAGTTGTGAAGATTTGAATGCAGCTGGAATAGGCAGTTAGTCCAAAGTTGATCCTTTCCACCTGCTGTAGGCTTTCAGATCCAGCAAAATGGAGAATTGTGTGCAAATTAGAGAAGAGCAGTAGAATTGGGACTAGTGTTGTTACAGAGGGTTTCAATTGCCTATTCATTAAGAAGAGTTGGCAAGGAGCAAGAAGGCAGCTAATTCTAGAGAGAGGCAAGGTGGAAATATTTAGGAAACAAATCTATTGGATTTAGTTCTTTGCCGTGACCCTGGTATGATATCCGATCTCTAACGGCACAGGAACATCTGGACAATAAATAAAAAATAGTAGCAGTTGGTTAGATAAATTATTACAGCATAGAAAAAATGTTCCAGCCTGATTTTATGAAGGCCCAATTTTAAAGATGAGGGATGAGCGAAGCAGGTAGAATGAAACGTAATATGCTATTAGGAATAATTGCAACAGGTAAATGTACTTGATTTAAATCAGTATTTACGGATGGGAGAACATATTTTGTTCTTCAAATACAAAGGACTGTATAGAATAATGTGAAGCTTAAATGGCTGTAAGAGATTTATAAAAATGTAAGCAAATGAATCTTAAAAACATTTTTTTGTTCATATGAATTGAATAATTCTCAGTAAGAAGATAAGGATAATGATCAGAAATGCTTTAAAAATAACAAAATAAAAGCAACTGTGGACAGGCTTAGCAGAACATTGGGCGGAATTTTTTCTATGTGTCCAGATAGCGTGAAAATGGGAGAGTTCCTGATCCATTTTTCAGATGAGCTTTCACACCCAATCATATGTACTCAGTCTTTGAAGCTATGGGCTAGGCCATTTCTAGCTGCCAGAGGTAGTGGTGAGGAGGTCTTGTGGTGCAATAGGTAACATTCCTGTCTTTGAGCTCTGCGTTTGAGTCCCACCATAGAGCTTAATCCTTCCAACACATGCCAGCGGATGCTGGGAAGAGCAGGAGACATTCCTGATCAACCACGTGATGGAAGAAAGAAAGTTGGAGCCTCCACCATTACTATCTACAGCTCCAGACTACAACAAGCACTTGGAAGTAATGTTGCCAGAGCTGTCATGGGCAGATGCATCTGCAACAGGTAGATTTATGAGGACAGAGTCTAATAGATTTTTCCCTCTTGTTGGTTCACTCACTACCCGCTACAGGCCCAGTCTGTAAGATAAGTCCTTCAGGGTTCAATCAATTTTAGTTTATGCTCAGTAATTGACTTTCATGTCCCCACTCTAATTCCGTATGTGCCCTTGCTACTCTCAGTGTTTTGTCCAAGTGGTTTTCACATGGAGGAGCACTGATTCATCAGCTGAAGGAGACATAATAGTTGGTAATCAACAAGAGAATTCTTGCTCCTTTTTGACCTGATGCCATGAGACTTCATGAGGTCTGGAGTCAACTTTGAATGTTCCAGGGAAATTTCCTCTTGACTGCATACCAGGGCACCACCATCTCTTGTGGGTTTGTCCGTGCGCTGGGCAGGACATACCCAGGTGACGCTGGTGCCTGGGACATTGGCTGGAAGATACATGTAAATTAATTAATGGAGATTGAATGCCATGATTAGTCAATAATCAATTATTATTACATCATGTCGTTACCAGGATGGTGGAAGGTGAGTTGGATAGGCCTTGTTCTTCATCATTTAATAATTCCAGTGTTTGGAAATTGTCATTTGATATTACAGAACTTAGTATTTCTGAAAATGGGACAAGCTGTCAAAACTTTTCATCTTGCACTCATCAGGACTCATTCGCAAGAAAACCAATAGTAAAGGAAACAACAATTTATGCTGCATGAAAGGGGTTTGATTGGCAAGTAAAATCTAGTTGGTAGAGGTGTTGCCATTGGAAGTGTGCCAGGGAGCAGTTCTTGGAAGAATCACAGAATCCCTACAGTGCAGAAGGGGGCCATTCTGCCCATTGAGTCTGCATTGACAATAATCCCACCCCAGGACTTGTCCCCACAACTCCACACTTTTACCCCACTAATCCCTCTAACCTGTACATTCTGGGACACAATTTAGCATGGCCAATCCACCTAACCCGCACATCTTTGGACTGTGGGAGGAAACCGGAGCACTGGGGGAAACCCACACAGACACAGGGAGAGCATGCAAGCTCCACATAGACAGTGATCCAAGCCGGGAATCGAACCCAGGTCTCTGGAGCTGTGAGGCAGCAGTGCTAACAACTGAGCCTCTGTGCTGCCTTGATTCATCTATTGAATCCAGAATACATATCATCAATAAATGGCTCACAATCACTACGCACACTGATTCCACTCCACCACATTTGATTTAATTTGTTTGATTATTGTCACGTGTATTGATATATAGTGAAAAGTATTGTTTCTTGCGCGCTATGCAGACAAAACATACTGTTCATAGGGTACATAGGGGAAGAAGGAAAGGAGAGGGTGCAGAATATAGTGTTATAGTCATAGCTAGGATGCAGAGAAAGATCAACTTATTGCGAGGTATGTCCATTCAAAAGTCTGATGGCAGCAGGGAAGAAGCTGTTCTTGAGTTGGTTTGTGTGTGTTTTCATACTATTGTATCTTTTTCCCTATGTAAGGAGGTGGAAGAGAGTATGTCTGGGGTGTGTGGAATCCTTGATTATGCTGGCTGCTTTTCCAAGGCAGCGAGAAGTACAGACAGAGTCAATGGGTGGGAGGCTGGTTTGCGTGATGGACTGGGTTACATTCAAAACCGTTTGGGTTTCTTGTGGAATACTGATATCTATGAATTCAGAAGTTTAATCAACAGCCAACAATCACAAAAAAAACCAAATCTGACCTCCACGGCATTGAGTACAATGAATACATTAGGAACTCATTACACTTCATCTCATATGTCACAGAGGCTATGATTTAGTGTACTCACAATAACAATGACAAATAGCTTAAGTTATCCTTTTTTGTTGGTGAGTGAATAAAATCAGACAATAAATCTCGCAAAGACAATTCAGATTGCATGTCTGGGAAATAAAAATCCAAGACCAGGGTAAAAAAAAAATATTTATTTGTATTTCATAAATGCTTTTCAGAATAAACAACACTTCATACACATCAACCTCAAATTTCCACATAATTTTCAGCATCTGGGCAAAATTGGAGCACTGATTTGCTTTGTGCAGTAGAATTAAGTTTAAGCTGTTTTTGCTAGATTACCATTTTAATATTGGTTTCCCAACATGTCCCATGATCCAAATCAATTCATTATGTAGCAATGAGAGGTATGGCACGGCTCTCAGGATATCCTCTAATTGTGATCTATGGGAGTAAATGGAATGAGAATTATAAGGCACAATTGTTGACAGCTTCAGCTGAGACTGGCAGAAGTGTTGAGGTTTTGAGCTTAATGAGTGTGGAGACCTTAAGTAGTGGTTATAGTGAATGGTAATTATTTTTTAAAGCAATACATTTAACATTCTGCCTGTACAGTTCTCTCAATGTTTCTGGACAACTGAGCGGATCGGGATTGTCACAACCTGATGATCCTCATTATTGGTGGGGATGCATATGAGCACGTTTGGACTTTTTCATGGGTGTTTCTCAACTGTTGCTCTCCATTGAGGATGGGTCTCAAGAAAAAAGAATACATAGCTATAGCTCTTGGGGCTAAAAGGATCAAGGCATATTGGGTGGGTGGGGAATTGAATTGGTGATTATAATGAATGATGCTCAAAGAACCAAATAGTCTACCCTGCTTATAGTTTCTATGTTTCTGTGTTAAGAATGGTTGAGCATTATTTCATAGAGTTAAAAAGACAAAGGTCTGGATTTTATGGCCTCCCTACAGTGGGTTTTGCGGTGCTGGTGTGGCTCGCCATTGGCTGCTGGCAGAATCTTCCGGTCCCGTCAAAGTCAATGGTGTACATGGCAGAAAAGCTAAGGCCCATTGCCTGCTACACACTGCACCATGCCAGAACTCAGAAACACTTTGGGTGGAATTTTAACATCCCGCCCACCATGGGAATCACAGCGGGTGGGGGCAGACATTGCAAAGGTTCATTGAACTCAGAGTGGGATTTTCCGGTCTTGGGGTGAGTGCGGCTGGAAAATTCTGCCCTTTGTGCATTCTGGAAAAGAACATATCCGGGAAATGCCGTCCAGTGCTTGAGCTGAGATTAGAGTTTCAGAGATTGAGAAGAGCCAAAAAGCTGAGAGTTTTGGTAAGTTTCAGGAGGTAGTCACCCTACAGCTTGAGAGTTCAGGAGGAGAGGGAGCATGGCTGACCACCAATCAGAGGAACAGGTAAACAGTGCAGGAATTTCCTCAGAGTGTGACACCCAGGAACCAATACGCAGTATTGAGTATTGGTGAAGGTGATGACATCTCAGGGAAATGCAATCAGCACCAAATCCACAACATCATTCACATGGATGGCTAATTTTGTTTTTTACACTCTTTGGCTGGTGCAGGCATGATGGGCTGAATAGCCTCTTTTTGTGTCATAGCTCTTCTATGGTTCTAATACTTGGAAATTCTGGTTACACGTTGTGGTAAAAAGAGACATACAAATGCGGTTGTTATAAGGGATTTGATCGTCAGGAGGATCATAGATCATCATAGAACCCTACTGTGCAGAAAGAGGCCCTTCGGCCCATCGAGTCTGCACCGAACACAATCCCACCCAGGCCCCACCCCCATATCCCTACATATTATACCCAATAATCCCCTCTAAGGATAGACAGTTATTTATACAATCACAGATATGAATGTGTTGTGTTCCGGGTTCCAAGGTTTGTCATATGAGGAATGGTTGAGGAGTTTGGGTCTATATTTGATAGAGTTTGGAAGGATGAGGGAGGATCGAATTGGAACTTATAGAATACTAAGAGATAGCGAGGAAGTGGAGAGGATGTTTCCACTAGTGGGGGAGGCTAAAATTCAAGGGCACAACTTCAGAGTGAAAGGACGCTCCTTTAAAACTCAGGTGAGGAGGAATTTCTTCAGCCAAAGAGCGGTGAATCTGTGGAACTGTTGAGACCAGACCCGGTCATTGTGTGTCTTTAAGACAAAGATAGATAGGTTCTTGATCAATAAAGGGATCAAGGATTATGGGGAGAAGGTAGGAGTATGGGAATGAGAATCATATCAGCCATGATTAAATGGCGGAGCAGACCTGATGGGCTGAATGGCCTAATTCTGCTCCTATATCTCATGGTCTTATGACTTTATGATGCCAAGAGGAAAGGATATCATTGAATGAGAGCAGTGGAATGGGAACAGGTAGACATGTCTGTTTATTTAGTGACAAATGAAATAGGTACGTTGATATAAATGTTGATGTCCAACAAGCAGATTTTCAGATGGTTGGACTAAACTAACAAAGGGAAGGATAAGATCTCTGGATTACTCCTGTTGCCATGCGCCACTGAGAACGGAAACATGAAGATATTGTGGGGTGATGTGTGGCTGGAGAAGTGGGACAAGGGGAATGGTCCAGGTTCTTGGGGTACTGCGATTCTCACTGGAGCAGGTAGAAACTGTACAAATTGAATGTGTAGCACATGAACAGGGCTAGATCAATGGCCTCGCTGAGAGATTAACTAGAACTGTGAACAGAATCTTAAACAAATTTAGCAGTGAGCGAGCAGGATGAAGGTTCAGGGAGGAGGGACAAGGTGTAGAGAAAGCTAAGAATGACAAACAGCAACAGAATAAAGAATTATGTAGAAAGGGCACTATTTAGAGGGGAAAAGCACAGCCAATTACCAAATCATTGCATTTATCTTTGTTAATGTGAGGAGATTTGCAAATAAGGTTCATAAGTTACAACCACAAATGACACATGGAGTTATGATAGTGTCTACAACAGCGAGCATTTGAGTGATGTTAAAAAGATGGTATGGGAGATAAATATGATTTGAGGAAACCAACATATCATTTTTGCCATTAGAGAGATCATGTGAATACATATTAAAATCAAACTGGTAGCCTTGTGAGCATCATAGAGACATAATGCTGAATTATCCGACCCTTCTTCTCATGATGAATCCCCTGGCAGTAAGACAGGCAAGCCACACAAAACACCATAGACATCAATGGGACTGGAAGGTCCCCAGCAGCCAATGGCAAGCCACATCTGCCACTGGGACATACGCTGCGGAGAAGCCGGAAAATCCCACCCAATAGAAAATAGAAGCAGGAATAGGTCCATCAGTTCTTTGAGTGTGCTCTGCCATTCAATATGATTATGGCTGATCATCTATCTCAATGCTATAGTACTGCTCTCTCCCCATACACATAGAGGCTAGAAATCTATCCATTCCTTCTTAAATATATTCAGTCACTTGACCTTTACAGCCTTCAATGGTAGAGAATTCCACAGATTCATCTTCTGAGTGAAGATGTAAACTTATCTTCATCTCAGCTAAATGGCCTACCCATATCCTGAGACTGTGACCCATTGTCCTAGACCCCTTGCCAGAGGGAATATTAACCCTGCATCCAGTTTGTCCAGCTCGGTCAGAATTTTATATGCATCAGTTAGATTCCTTCTAAATTCCAGTGAACACAGGCCCAGTCTACCCAATCTCTCCTCATACAACATCTTTGCTATTCCAGGAATCAGTCTGGTGAACATTTGTTGCGCTCCCTATCTGGCAAGTAAGTTCTGTCTTAGATAAGGAGCCCAAAACTGCACACAGTCCTCTAGATATGATCTCACTGAGGCCCTGCACCGCTGCAGTAAGACATCTTTACTCCTGTGCTCAAGTCCTCTTGCAATGAAGGTCAATGTACCATTTGCCTTCCTAACTGCTTGCTGCATATGCATGCTTGCTTACTTTCAGCAATTGGTGCACAAGGACACCCAGGTCCTTTCGTACATCAACATTACCCAATCTATCACTATTTAAGTAATACTCTGCCATTCTGTTTCTCCATCCAAAGTGGGCAACATCATGTTTATCCACACTATACTGCATCTGCCATTTGTTTGCGCATTCACTCAACTTGTCTAAATTGCCTTGAAGCATCTTAGCATCCTCTTCACCACTCACATGCCCATCAAGCTTCATGTTACCACCAAACTTGGAAATAATACGTTTGGTTCCCTCACCCAAATCATTTCCATATATTGTGACTAGCTGGGGCTCAAGCACTGGTCACTGCAGTAACCGACGAGTCACCACTCACCACTCTAAAAACCCATTTACTCCAAATCTGTTTTCTGTCTGCTAAATATGTTATCCCATGTCCTTTAAGTTTGCACCCTAACCTCTTATGTGGGACTTGATCAGAATATTTTTGAAAATCCAAATACATGATATCCATTGTTTCTCTCTTATCTATTTGGCTAGTTACATGGCATGACTACAGAAAGTGTCGCACCAGTAGGTGGCACAAATGATAAATCAATAGCTTTGAATGTATTTCCTATTAGTGAGAAAACATGGAGGATTATGAGTTCTCCACATCTTTGTCTAATGAAGCAGGCAAACAAATAATACGATAAGAGAAATGTGTTTGACTCAAAACTCTGATTGTAGTAGGTGATGCAAAACACCTGTTGAAAGGTCTGCTATTTAGGAGTGTTGATTATGAGCATTAATCAAAATTGTTTAACCATGGATATAAATAATTTAACATGGTTTCATTTCTGGCATTATAATTGGCCATTGTATCAATGCTGCCTATTAATGTGATCATTTCATATGAGGGAATAACCTCATTGGAAATTAGGCCCTGTTATCTTCTGTGGTCATGATGTAGAGAGGCCAGCATTGGACTGGGGTAAACACAGTAAGAAGTCTCACAACAGCAGGTTAGAGTCCAACCAGTTTAAGGAACACCATTTCCACTTTGGATGGAGAAATGGAATGGCAGAGTATTATTTAAATAGTGATAGATTGGGTAATGTTGATGTACAAAAGGACCTGGGTGTCCTTGTGCACCAATTGCTCGAAGTAAGCAAGCATGCATATGCAGCAAGCAGTTAGGAAGCTTGTGGGATTACTATCAAATAAACTGGTTGGACTCTAACCTGATGTTGTGAGACTTCTTACTGTATCTCCTGTGATGTCAGACAAGTCCAGTGAAATGCTAAAATGTATCAACTTATGTACAGAAATTCATGACTATCTGTAGTCCTACTGTGAAAGTTACAGTTCCAACCAAAGATGCGTTCCAAGAGTCAGGAGGTCAGACTGCTGAAATTGAAAGAACTTTGAAACTCCAGACTGACAATAAAATATGAAAAACAGCTGAAAATAAACTGAAGCTGTCTGAATGCTCCCTGCAGACCAGAACCTGAGCAATAGCTGTCAAAGCAGAATATAGCAACAATGCGCCAGCCTGATGGAGAAACAAAAGAAGGATCAGGAAGAGTGGCAGGGTGGCACAGTGGTTAGCACTTCTGCCTCACAGTGCCAGGGGCCTGGGTTCAATCCTGGCCTTGAGTCACTGTCTGTGTGGAGTTTGTACACTCTCCCCATGCTTGTATGGGTTTCTTTCAAGTACTCTGGCTTCTTCCCACAATCCAAAAATGTGCAAGTTTGGTGAATAGACCATGCTAAATCAACCCTTAGTAACCAAAGGGATGCAGGTTAAGTGTATTGACCATTTTCAGTGTGTGGTCTTATGGGTTAGGGTAGGGGAGTGGGCCTAGGTAGAGTATCCTTTCTGAGAGTCAGTACAGACCCGATGGGTTCAATGGCCTCTTTTGGCATTGTAGGGATTCTATGGTTCTAATTCTTTAAAATAAAATTACTTGGCTATAACTTTTGTGCAGAAGGCCCCACTCCCTCCTCTGGGAAGAGCCAGGAGTTTCTTTGTGTCTGGAAGAGTGGATCATGCACTTAGCCAGATCCTACCAGCAGCCAATGAAATAAATGAAATACGAATCAGCTGGTTTTAATATGGCAGGTGATCTGCCAGATTACCTCTCAGAAGCTGAAGGTCAAAATTTATCCCAGTCTGCCATTTCAAAAGTGTTTAATTGATTGCAAAACGTTTTGGTATCACTTGAGGACATTCTAAAGCGAGATACGTAACTTCTTCGCCCTCTTTTAATACTTTCTCTCATTTTTATATCAAATATTCCAGTTTGTACAGATGTTGCATCATATTTTGCCCAGTAAAAGCAATAATTCTGATCCCTAACTTATTTTATCAGAAGCTACTCTTTTCTCGGGGGGAAAAATTGCAAATTAAAATAACAAAATATGTTGGAATCTAACATTCTAACAGCAGAATATTTATTCAAATGGTGAGCTCTTTCTAATCTCTCATTTTGCTTATCAAAAGTAGACAATGATAACCTGAGTTCAAATCAACTAAAACAATATTTAATGATACTGGATTAATGACTTAAGCTTACCTCTAAATAATTCTGACATTTTATGACAATTGGACAAGCTATTCCCATCAATACAATTGTCATCCTTTCTTCCTTACTTCTTAATTCATCAAACAACTGTCGTTTAGTTGGTGAACAAGGGCCACTTTAAATAAACATGGAACAATTTTGATTTTATGGGATTGATCTATTAATGATAGCCTCTGTAGATTTGTGATGCATTGAAAAGGAGGTGAATTTTTAGACTGAAAGCAATGTAAGGTGATATTTTTCATGTGAAGCTCTGTGTAACTGGCAACGCAAAAGCACTTCCTTTCTTTCACCACGGGCATGTGGAAAGGACTTCCTAGTATTTCCCAAAGTTGCTTATTTTAATAATTTTGCATCGCTCTTAGCATTGATCGATCATTAGGTATCCCATCTCTCCCATTCTTGTGGAATCCATAAAGAGAAAATGGAACCTTCTGCTATTAAAGTGTATCTTTAGCATGAATGTTTTTGCTGTATTTTTGAATGTGTCAGTGAAGACAGCATTGAGTGAAGGAGTGACTGCTCCTCTTTTTTAGGAAAAGTTTTGACAGTTATGTTCGGATTATTATGTTCGTTTGTTTATTATATTTGAGTTAGAAGGGGATTCCCCTTGGATGAGTGAGTGCTGGATTGTTGCTGGACTAGTACTCCAGAGATCCTGGGTAATGCTCTGGTGACCCGGGTTTGAATCCCATCACAACAGATGATTAAAACTTGAATTCAATAAAAACATCTGGAATTTAGAATTTAATGATGACCGTTGTCAATTGTTGTAAAAACACTGGTTCACTAACGTTCTTTAGGGAAGGAACTGTCAACCTTACCTGGTCTGGCCTACTTGTGACTCCAAATTCACAGCAATGTGGTTGACTCTTAAATGCCCTCAGGGAGGGCGATAAGCACTGGCCAGTCAGTGACACCCACTTTCCAAGAACGAATAATTAAAAAAAGAGACGGCAGAGCAGATATATGTAGTTTTTGTGGACAGGAGGTCCTTGTTTCAGGTACACAGAACTTGTAAAGGCTTGAAGACGTTTGCTAAGGCTTGTGCCTGGTCAATATATCTGTCTTGCTTGCTGTGTTATTGAATGCCAGAACATACAATCATCCAACTACATCTTCACATGCAGTGCATGCTGATCATTAGGGAACTCTGCTGCACTTCTTAAACTGGCACTATATAATTCATATTCATTTCTGTTACACCTTTCGTAGTCCCAGGAAACCTTTCAACGATGGGGTATTAAGAGTGCACGAAGCTCCACTTACACCTATTTGTCTGATGAATGCTCCTGCCCTTTTATTTTCTGAGGCACTGTGCCAATTGTAAAATAATAACAGGGCTCATTAAACAGTCAGTACATCATGAATTTCATTATAATTGCAGAAAAACGAAGCCTGTAAGTGGATAAAACCAAAGACAACCAATTCATGCCAGCACATCCATCCTCCAGCCCAGAAACCGCCAAGAAAATTAATTTTGCATATTGTGGGATGATGCACTGCATAACCCACTGGAAAATCTCATGCAGCTGCCCAAACCATATCTCCAAACTAGTACCCAATATTGCTTCCTTTCTTTCTGCTGTGAATTTGTCACAGTAAGTCATTCTGTCAATATAATGCTTAAGTACACAGCATAACATTATAGCACAGCATGTGGTAGTTAGTGAAGTGTATTACAAGCATAGTGTTGCTGTAAGCAATAAATTCTTAGCATTTCCATGTGTTCGATTAAAGGGCACACTTCAGAGCACAAAAATAACGGGGTTCCCACCTGATGACACACAAAATCATGCACCTCATTTGTAGTAATAATCAGTTCGGAAGTATTCATCAGGGCATTTAGAACTAGAACAAAATCTGTAAACACCAGGTAAAACACAGTATGAGTGAGGAGCAGACAAGATTAGCTTCAGACACCCTCAACAACGAAGCTCCAGGGTTGGAGCTTCTCCTAGAAACTAAATACAAGCAAAATTGCACAATTCAAAGAGTTAGTGAGAAAACAAAATGCTAAGATATTCAAGGGTGCCACAGTTAGTAGCACTGCTGCCTCATAGCACCAGGGATCCAGATTCAATTCTGGTCTTGGGTGACTGTCAGCGTGGAGTCTGCACATTCTCCCTATGTTTGCATGGGTTTCCTTCAGGTACTCCAGTTTCCATCAACAGTCTAAAGATATGCAGGTTAGGTTGATTGGCCATTCTAACTTATCCCTTAGTGTGCCAAGATGTGTAGGTTGGTGGGGTAAACATGTGAGCTTGTGGCTATGGGGCCTGGGTAAGATACTCTGTTGGAGATTTGGTGTAGACATGATGGGTCATGGCCTCCTTCTGCAGTGTAGGGATTCTGTAATTCTATGATTGCCAGTATGAAAGAATCCATTATATTTTACTTGGTTGTTTGCCTGAACCCTCTTCCATCTTCCTGACAATAGGTTTTGAACCTATTGAGGTCCTTAAGTGGCCAATTAATGGGCAGGATTTTACGGCCTCACTCAGGAAGGCCGGAAATTCCCACTTGAGGTCAATGGATATTTCTATTGTCTGCTCCTCGCCCCCTCCGATTCCATGGCAAGTGAGGCGGTAGAGTTCCATAATGGGACAGGTCCACGCAACATGGGAAGCCAGGCACCTTTAGTTATGTGGATTGGTGTTCAACAAGGGTGAGGGGACCTCCTTCGTGAGCCCCCTTAACCCATCACAGATATTACACCCACAATGTCATCTCTACTCAAAGACCATGCCCCCTTTCACCCTGCCTCAGCATTTTGAGCCAAGACCTCCATCCCTCTTCACTGACATCCCTGATCTCACTGTTACCTGGGCATTTTAGGGTGGTGGCACTGCCTGTAGTCACTGGCATGGGCACCACTCTGCCCTAGCACTGCTGGGACTATAGAGCCACTGATCATCTGATTGTCGAGTAGCTCTCTAAGGTGGGACTTTGTAGAAAGAGGTGGAAGTATCACCTTCAAGCAATGAATGCTGCTTCCAGTGTTAAATTGATGTAGCCATCTATCAGAATTATGGGTGGCTTTATGGACCCTGGCACCTTATAAAGTCCACCCATCATAACTGCTACTATAGAGATGGTGGAATAGTTGAGTCTGACATGAAGAAATCCTAGCTGAGGGTGTAGATGGAGGTAAAAGTAGGCATGCCTCATAGCACAGCGGATATGGTCTAGATGATTATTTTAGATCAATTACAAAACTAAAGTTGCAAACAGTTTGGTTGAACCTGAGACATTAGCCAGGGAAGGGAATCAAATTGGTGACAAGGAAAATGGGTTTGACATAGGGATTGAACACAAAGACTTTAGTCTTGCCAATGTTCAACTGGTAGAACCTATAGCTCAGCCAGGGCTTGGATAAGCAGGATTCAAACAAGGGGTTGGAGAGATGGAGTTGGGTATTGCCAAAGAATAATTGGAATCTGAGTTTATGGACCAGATTCTTGCCAATCAGAAAGATGTCACAGACCACTACTCTTTAAACTAGAAAAAAAGAAGCTACACTGCAGGATTTAAGATACTCTCTGCTAAGCTGCTTCGATTGATAAGCCATCTGTTGAAGATTATAAAGATAGTAATATGTATTAATGCTGATTCAGAAGAGTTTTTCATTGACTTTTCTCCAATTATGCTATTAAGTCTTTATGAACGCTTGGCTGTGTTTCACACACTTCAATTATTTCTGCACGGATTCCAAATTTAAAGTTTGATTGACAGCTTAATGAGGCTACCAAAGGGTTAAAGGATACAGATGGCGGTGCAATTTTCTGGCCCCGCTGCGCTGGTTGAGTAGCATTGGTGTGGGTGGTGGTGGGGGGGAGAGATTTCAGATGGAGAGAAAAAACCTGATTCGAGCCTGGCGTCTGGAAGATCGTGATCTTCCCAGGTTGTGTTTTATGGTGTGATCAGCCTTAAGCCAGGAAGGTTCATTTAAATATTCATCACCTTATTTCAATCTGTTTAGCGACCTCCAGACGTTATTGTTGGGGCACATTACCTTTCCAATTTCAATGGTGGAAGTCCACACTGGCAGATCACAGCTGGCCCCCTCAACTGGAGCCCTGGCACCTTGGCACTGCTTGCCTGGCATTGCTCACCAGGCACTGGACAGTGCCGAGAGGACAGGTCCTGAGGGGCCAGGACCCCATGAAGGTTGGGCCAGAGGGGGAAGATTGATAGGATGAGAGAAAAGGGGGAATTATACATTGGGGGAGGGGCTCGTGGTGGTGAACAGGGATCGGAGCTGGCAGTCGGGGAGGGCAATAACTGGGGGATTTATTGGAGGGTGTGGCAATCAGGGCGATCTGTGAGTGGGAGGATCTATGGGGGTGACTGTGAGGTGTATCTTTTGGGGTGGGTATGTGTGGGGTTCTGTGGGGGGGGTCTGTGGGGTATGGCAATCTGGGGAGACATTGGGGGCCGAAGGGGAAGAGTGTGTAGGGAAGGTGGGGGGACAATGTCTGTGGGGGAGCGGTTGTTATATCTCCCATATACTGCGTACACTTGCACACAATATATGGTAGATCAGGGCTCATGCCGAGCAGTCTGCAGCTAACTTCCCTGATGACCTTAGGCTCCAACACTCGAACGGTATGAAATTCCCCACTGCCAAAAAAATTGACAAGAGTGTCGAAAATTGCATGGGATAGTTCACTTCACTGAAAAAAAAACAGACTGAAACTCTCTGGTTTTCAGACATTTGTGACACATAGAATGCAATCTTACTGGCAGTTCACATCTCGCTCCCACTCCAGGGTGGTTGGAGAATTTGGCGCCCAGCCAGATCTCCATTCACTGCAGCGAGATGGGAAAATCCAACCAATATGAACAGCTGTAAAATTCTGCATTAGAATTTTTTGGGGAAAATTCAACCCATAAAGTTTGTACTTATAAGAAGTTAATCACATAAAGAGATATAGGCATTTTAAATGGGTTTTATAAATGGGTTTTTTCACTATGAAGTGACATTGAGAACTGTATAAAGTTGTTGGAAGTTTATTTATTTTGTCTCCACATGGTTCCCAAGGTCTGCCTTTGCTGGATATTGGGTGCATATATATGAGATTGTATGAAGAGCGTAAGGGATCATGTAGATGTGAGAGATGAGGATTAAGTTGCCTAACAGCTTCTGAAACAAATAGGACAAAATACCAAAGGAACAAGGAGGGTCATCTCACCAAAATGCTTTGGCACGTGCATGCCCCAGGCTTGTCAATGTTCTGCTTCTGGGGTCACTGGCCCTACTCTCTCCCTATCCCTGCCATCCCCACCCCCCACTCCCCCATCCCTCCAAAAGAAAATCCCATGATCTGGGTACTGTTTACTGAGGATGATCCAACGAGTCAGAAATTTCCCAACTTGAACTACATGTCTCAGGTTCAGTTCATTATGTATTCAGGGGACATTATTAAGGGGCAACATACAGATAAGAAATAAGAAAGGGCAAAGAGAAAGTCTTTGGGGATCTTTAAATGTCAGAGTATGAAGATTAGCTAGAAAAGTCATTACTGGAGATGCGTTAACTATGACCAGTATAGTGAATGCAACCTTTGGCTAAGGTCAAGCATCAGATCAAGCCCTAGATGGGGTGCAATGCCTCATCTTGTCAGCTTGGATCTTGTTTGTCTCTTGTGGGGATCTTGAATTGGATTCATTATTTTTTTCAATTTGGTCTATGAAGCAAGTAAGGAATGGATTTGGATTTGCATGGTCCATTCTAAGCATTGGGTTTGTGGCTTTAAGAATAGTGTTGGTTAACTAAGGAGACACCATACAGAAGGTGGTGGTGGTTGATTGTGTCAAAGACAACAGAGAGGTTTATAAAGATGAGGAGGTTTAATGCATAATTGCCATGATGAAGGAAAATGCAATTTGTGACATTGATTACAGCTATTTTGGTGCTTTGGCTGGGGCAAATTTTGATTGAAGATAATTAAACGTAGAATTCCTTAAAAAGGGGCATGGATTTGGCATTTCACATTCAAGGGCTTTTGAGAAGAAAGGGAGCTTGAAGATATAGCAATAGATTTCAAGAGTGGAGTGGTTGAGGGTTGGCTTTTGAGGCACAGGCGATTGTGGTTTTGAAATGGAAGAGTCAATAACACACAGAAAATAACTATGCATGATAATTACAGTGTGGTATCTTAAGCAATGGGGAATAGGAGACTGGAGGGGAAGGATAACAGATGCCCATGGATAGAGTTGCAGAAGAGAGGTGCTCAGTAAGGAGTTGCCGACCCAGAAGCTATCTTGAGATAAAACTGACTGAATTACACCGTAAACCCCCTCACCTGTCATTAGCTGCATGCTCCCGACCCCTGCTGGTGCCATACCATTCAGCAGATTTAAAGCCTTAAGTTGTACTTGTTGCTTGAGCCTGTGCCACACTGTAATCACAGTAAGAAATCTCGCAACACCAGGTTACAGTACAACAGGTTTATCTGGTAGCACAAGCCACTAGCTTTCGGAGTGCTGCTCCTTCATCAGGTGAGTGGGACAATGCCTGATGAAGGGGCAGCACTCCAAAAGCTAGTGGCTTGTGCTACCAAATAAGCCTATTGGATTTTAACTTGGTGTTTTGAGACTTCTTACTGTGTTTATCCCAGTCCAACGTCATGTAATATCATGATTGTTCCAGGAAAGCAGAAGCAACTTAATTTTTGTTTAGAAAACATCGATGAAGTTGTGTTTTGATGCTTTTCTAATAAGCTAAACAGCAGTCCTGACTCAATGACAGACACTCATCATATGACCAGTAATCTCAGCTAGTACTGGTGTATCGTGAGCATAGCCCCAGAGAGGGTATAATGGATAAGATTGAATGCAGCCCATTTACAATGATGTTTCTGTATTAATACCCACAAGATGAAAAGGGTTATCCTGCACATTTTGTGGGCGCAGTGACTGGGATGGACTGGTTGTTCGTTTTGCTTTGATTAAGGTAAGAGATATCAATGCTGCGGGAAGGAAATATTTTCCTGCTCTTTTGCAACACGAGCTAGCATCACTCAATTACGGTGCAGATTTAGTTTGGAATAGATCAAATAGCAAACTGTGTCTCTCCAACTCAACAATGAATCAAGTTTCCAGGTGTTGCAAATATTGATGATATGTAGCCACACCTGGAACCAGCATGATCTGTACAGATCAGCAGTGGTATCTCTTCAGAACCTAGCCTACTGGTGTTGACATCTGTTTCTGCAAGTGTCCCCACAGAAACTCCAATTACACACACTAACTTGGGAAGGTTCCAGTTGGAGCTGGCCACGTTGCAGTTTCTGCATAAAGCAAAATCACATTGTGGTACTCAAAACCTGGACAAGAATTAAACTGGGCTGGTTAGACTTAACTGAAGTGTGTTCAGCGTTTCATCAGAAGCAGGCACAGAAGAACTTCCCGGACTCCTTTTACAACAAACAGATGGCTAACAATAGCCAAAAGCATGAAATATTAGCTCCAGATTTCCACAAAGTTCACCACTTGTGCACCTTCCTTAAGGTGCCAACCTCTTTCTTTTGCTTTTCTCCAATCCTCTAAGTTAAAATCTACTAAATCTCCTGCTTAATACCTGAAGCTATCAAACGGTCCATGCCACATGAATGTCAATGAAGCTATGTTTTTAAGTCCCTTTTGTGGCAATGTTGTGTAACAGAGGGAAGATAGCCAATCATACCAGTTGCAATGTGAGAGAGAATGTCCTTAAATGGAGTTTACTAGATTTTGTTACATAATTACATGTGACGCACAATAAAAAATTGTGTCAGCTTATTCTGCCATGATTCATTTCTGATGTTCTTCAGGTTGATAGACTTTCTGCAAGCAATCCTTTCACTGACAATTTCTTGTGTGATTAAATGAGCTGCCAATTACATCAGAATGCATTCAGATTAACCGCATGCAGCTATAATCAAGTTGCCTTCAGGCTATGGTCTGCAGGATATATTGGAAAGTGGCAGAAGACAACAGCAGCTGTTTCAGCAGAAACGAGCCCACAGGAAGAGGGGAAATAAAAGCTCTCTTCAGTAATCAGTACTTGCAATTCCTTGAAGTGGAAGAGATAAAGAATAATGAAAGTTTGGATTTGGCATCCCTAACTAAGCAAAAATGTTGTCGAGAGATTCAACATTAGGTGGAAGCATCTTTCAGGTAAAGGGGGAGGGAATAGAGCTGCTGCAAAGCTAGAAATGTGAAAAGGAAAAAGGAGGCATTTGGGAAAATAGACAGGGGCACATTGTTGGGAGGGCCAGAATTTATTCAATTCAGCTCAGCCGAAGAAGTAGCAGGGCATGAAAACACAAGAAATAGAGGAAGGACCAGAAGTCCATCTCTTTTTAATAAATCAGTCACCATGATCATTCGTCTTTTCTACATCCAAAAATGCATCTATTTGCTTCTCGAACCCAGGTTCCAAAAGGATTACCTGATAATATATTCTTAAAGACTCTTCTTTGCTCTTTATCTTGAAACTCCTGAGCACTTTGGCTCTGAAATTACTCGGGCAGGAGGGGACAGGAAATATTATTTTCGTCTGAGATCTGTTGCGGAACCTGTTCACCTGACCCCGTGCTGTTTTGCCCAGTTTCTTTCAGTAGGATGACCATATAAGGGGATCTTTTACATGCCAAGTCTCCCCCCCTTCAACCTTCCCTCCCATTGCCTCCTCCCTTCAGCCGTTCCCCCACGCCACCCAGCTCCTTTGAGTCAAAAGTTATATCAGGCTATTTCTAGGCTTTCCATGGAGATTCCTTTCCTTATGCCCCTGGGAAACCTGAGAAATGGCACAAGTTAATCTGTGGTTTCCTGAAGCCTCAACCCCAAGGAATTGAATCCTGGCCACAACTGAAATATCAATTATCTCAAATCAGTCGTGTTGTTATACCCACTGAAGGGCAATAATACTTTTAATCGTCCTGCACAGATCAAGAGTGTAAAGGAAATCCAAGACCTCAATGGCATTAAACCTAATGTAGTAAAATAAAGTGATGCTAAACAAAAAGGGGACAAAATTCATTCATCTTCCTAACAGCCTGCTGCCAGGGTATTAGGTCTCTATAGCGCCATGAGAAATGGTGCTACGTCAATTAATTTCTCCCCCATTTAATGCTGGCATTACATTGAGATGGCTGCAGAGTGAAGTGTTACTTGTGTAGGTAATGTTAAGGAGAGAGAACTAAGTTAAAGGAAAGGAAGTACACCATAGGCTTTGGAACTCTGCCTCAGGATTAAATGGGGGTCAGAAGCTCAAACAAATGGAACCAATTGCCTCGCTGTGATTTTCCACAAATTGGCCTATTAGTAGCCAGAGGGCAGGCTTGCCATCTAATCAAGGTTGCAGGCAGGCTCTTGCAGTTGAAAGGTCAATAGGAGGCTCTCCAGCACTGAACGAGCAGCAGGCTGCCCAATTACAGGTCAGTGAAGGAGGTGGCATCCCAAGATGGAGGCACCCTCTGTCCAACTGCTTTTAATATAGAAAATGACCTCAATAGCCCGGGCACCATTGTGGAGTCAATTGGTATGCAGGCAAGTGGCCATGCCAACCATCTCCTGGAAAATAAACCAGGCTGGATAGAGCCAGGGAACTGGCATTCCAGCTGGTGCCATTTATTTACACACCTGCCCGCCTCTGTGCTCCCAGTCAAGACTTTAAAAAATCAGCCCAATTTGCAGCTTACACTGCTGGAGAAGGATAAATTAGAGCTTTCTTTTTAACAACTTTCATTTCTAGGGCTGACAAAAATGTTCTATCTTATCATTATCAATCAAAATGTTACAATAATCACCGAACAAGATATTTGGACAGATGACCAAAAGCTTGGACGAAGAGAAAAGATTTAAGAACTGTGTTGAAGAAGGACAGGGATGAATGGAGAGATTTGGAGGGAGACTCCCAGAAATTAGGACCCAGACAGCTGAAAGCCCTGCTGCCAATGGTGATAGAATTAAAACTAGGAGGCTCAAAAAGCCAGAATTTAGTTCAATACAGGAGCTTTAACACAAGCAGCTGTGATTTGTGTTTATTCCTGTACCACGTTTACTTCAAAAGGAAAGGTTGATAAAATGCTTATTTCACTTCAGTCAAAAGAAAATTGAATGAAAATAGTAATAGATAATTAATGGGTAATTAAGAGGAATGCTATAAATTATCCTGTGTGCAAAGATGGAGGTGGTCTCATTCACATCAAGAGAGTCACATCAACAAAGCACTCCAGGCACCATATATTCCAAATTTGTGTTTAACTGACTGAAAATCGCAGGGCTGAATTTTATTGTTCCTGCAAAAACAGGTGGGGGAGTGGTGCTGACAAATCAGAAGTGAGTGAGGAGGGGGACAGTTGAGTGCTTGTTGCCATAGCAACTTGAAGGATGGCCATCCCAGGGCAACTGTACCATGTTTTTGGTGTGTAAAGGGTGTCTTCCCAATTCTGGTGACATTATACCAGTAGTGGGTGGGTCCTCTGTCCAGTGAGGAGACCACATGGGCAGCACAGGCCACAGTGGTTAGCACTGCTGCCTCACATCGCCAGGGACATGGGTTCAGTTCCCGGCTTGGGTTACTGTCTGTGTACAGTCTGCACGTTCTCCCTATGTCTGTGTGGCTTTCCTCCGGGTGCTCCGGTTTCCTCCCACAGTATAAAAGATGTGCTGGTTAGGTGCATTGGCCATGCTAAAATTCTCCTCAGTGTACGTGAACAAGTGCTAAAGTGTGGCAACTAGGGGATTTTCACAGTTACTTCATTGCAGTGTTAATGTAAGTCTACTCGTGACAGTAATAACTATAACTTCAACTTTTAAAGTAAACGTGGTGATAAACCTTGGTAGATCTGCGGTGGGTCCCATGCAGCAGCCCCTGAAGTCAAGGGTCATTCCTATGGCAACACTCCTCCTTACCCTCACCAATCATATCACTTCTTGCTGGGGCCTGCCTGATTGGCCCAGGTGACTCCTAAGGCCACTCACCTCACTGGAGGGTGGTGTCCATTGTTGTGTCTCTTGGCTGTGTACAATCCCCTATGTACGGGGAGGCGATGGCCTAGTGGTATTATCACTAGACTATTGATCCAGAAACTTAGCTAATGTTCCTGGCAGGTGGTGGAATTTGAATTCAATAAAAATTATCTGGAATTACGAATCCATTAATGACCATGAAACCATTGTTGATTGTCAGAAAAATCCATCTGGTTCACTAATGTTCTTTAGGGAAGGAAATCTGCTGTCCTTACCTGGTCTAGTTCACTTACGACTCCAGAGCCACAGCAATGTGGTTGACTCTCAACTACCCTTGGGCAATTAGGGAAGGGCAATAAATGCTGGCCAGCCAGCGACGCCCATGTCCCACAAAAGTTGCAGTTAGTGAAAAGCTGCAGCATGCTTCTGTGCAGAGGGACCTGGGGGTCCTTATGCACGAATCGCAAAAACTCAATCTGCAGGTGCAGCAGGTGATCAAGAAGGCGAATGGAATGTTGGCCTTTATAGCGAGGGAGATAGAATATAAAAGCAGGGAGGTCTTGCTGCAACTGTACAGGGCACTGGTGAGGCCGCAACTGGAGTACTGTGTGCAGTTTCGGTCCCCTTATTTGCAAAAGGATATACTGGCCTTGGAGGGAGTACAGAGAAAGTTCACCAGGCTGATACGGGAGATGAGGGGGTTAGCTTATGAGGAGAGATTAAATAGACTAGGCATGTACTCGTTGGAGTTTAGAAGGCTGAGGGGGGATCTTATAGAGACTTACAAGATAATGAAGGGGCTAGATAGGGTAGAGGTAGAGAGATTCTTTCCGCTTAGAAAGGAAACAAGAACTAGAGGGCACAGCCTCAAAATAAGGGGCGGGGGAGCAGTTTAGAACAGAGTTGAGGAGGAACTTCTTCACTCAGAGGGTGGTGAATTCTCTGCCCGATGAAGTGGTGGAGGCTACCTCGTTGAATATGTTTAAGTCACGATTTCTGATAGACAGGGGAATTAAGGGTTATGGGGAGCAGGCGGATAAGTGGAACTGATCCACTTCAGATCAGCCATGATCTTACTGAATGGCGGGGCAGGCTCAAAGAGCTAGATGGCCTACTCCTGCTCCTATTTCTTACGTTCTTATGTTCTTACAAGTTAATTAACAAAAAAATTATGGCCACTACTTCCAGTGGTGCTGCTGGGACAGAAGGAGCTGTGGGCCTTCTGATTGGTTGGTAATGTTTTTGCTCCCTTAAAGGGAAGGAGCCCCAGTGGCAGCTCATTCGCTGCAAAATGGGCCTGAAACACAACCCACCAAACGACCGAGACAGGATTGTCCTGGTGTGTTGGTCCTCCATTGCAGTTGCTACCACTGCCCCAACAAATTTGCAGCCTCAGAGCACACCAGCCTTGTATCTGCATCATAATGAGGAGACGATATTACCTTTTAATTCATTAGTAGTTGAAGTAAAGTAACTAATTTGCAAAGATGCAAATGTCATTCATGTATAAACAGAAGGAATGTTCTCATTTCTCAAAAGGTTGTAAAACACATAGTGCATCAAAATACACTATTCCGTGCAAAATACTTTTAATTTGAATCAAATTCATCTTAAATCAACACATGAACCAAATTAGTGAGTTGGAATGGCGATGTTATATATTATAAAATCTCTGTATAATTTAAGTGGACTGATATTAAGCCTACTCTAAAACATTCTATTTTACACTTACGTTGTTTTTTGAACATGTAAGGGCAGAAGTGAGGCTGTTCCAGATCAAAAAAGGAGTAGATGCAACTACAGTATTCACATCCTTGTCTGTAAATTCTTTGGGACAGTGGGAATGTGCTTGAACTAAAATTAAAAAAAACACATTTCCATTTTTACATGCTTTAGAATTTTCCAATCCAGCATATTTTTAAAAAATGCATTTTCATTTAAAAATGCATAATCAATCTTATCATACATTCTTGGTCAGGTGGTAATGGCTCATTTGGGATGAGCAAATCCAAGGCTTGGCCAGATGATCTGGAGAGATACTTTCCCCAAGTAACAAGCTGCCATTGTTTGGCCAAAATGGTCCTGTGTCAATTCCGCCAGGGTCGGGGAGGGAGAGAATAGCAGGAGGTAGGTCTCCCACTGTGATCTGTCTCTCTGTTATACCACATTGTATTTTTTTTGGCTCTGCAATTTACCTGATGTTATTTTCTCAGATTGATGATCAGAATCCTCTGGATTAGTTATACCTTTTAGAATCATAGTATCTATACAGTGCAGAAGAAGGCCATTCAACCCATCGAACCTGCGCCAATAACAATCCCACACAGGCCCTATTCCCGTAACCCCACATATTTAACCTGCCAGTCCCCCTGACACTAAGCGGCAACTTAGCATGGTCAAACAATCTAACCTGCACATCTTTGGAGTGTGGGAGGAAACTGGAGCACTTGTAGGCAACCCACGCAGGCATGGGGAGAACATGCAAACTTCACGCAGACAGTCTCCCACGATCGGAATTGAACCCGGTTCCTGGCGCCGCGAGGCAGCAGTGCTAACCACTTTAATACCGGTGCGGCTGGTGGAGCTGGGGTGCTGTAAAATATTGGCATTTTCTGCAGCTTTACCTCTGACTGCCTCAGAAGGAATGCCAATAAAAACAGAAGGGGAACATACATTAGAATTCTGGCAGAATGATACCCTTGAAAAATTACTTATATGGTAATGTGTGTGTCATGAATGTAAGCCTGTGTGACATGCATGAGTGACCACAGGGAGCAGTAATAAGAGAGAAAGAATTATGCTAGCCTGGACCCTGAGGAGGTCTCCCCCTTCACCTCTGCCACACTCTTTACGCTTTAATCAGCTAATATTTTGCTGCTGATTCCTCAAGTGCATTCAAAATCTTAAACATACAGTACTTTCCTCCTGTGTGTTTCTAATGTGTTTATGTGCCTGCATGGAGAGAGAGCATTAGGTATTTGTATATTCCACATCCATCCTACGTAGCAGAATACAGGAGAGTAATAAATAATCAGAAAGCTAGGTTTGTTAGATGAATTAGTTAAAGGCAGACTTGTAAAGTTGTGTAAGAGGTGAGCGATGTTAATGGAACAATTCCCTCTGGAATAATGTTCTGGGACGTAAAAGGACCATAGGATTGTCTGAGTGCATTTCATGCAGCACAAGCAAGCTAGGAAGAAATTCTTCCTGCCAAACTTACATTGCCCTTCACCTTGACACAGGGAAACTTTCTCAAGTTCTGATGAAAATCATTGAGTTGAAATATTGGGCCAGAGCTTCCGAGGAGGACCAGCTAAGTCAGGTTGCCTTTTGACTTACCTCAGTCAGGAGCTCCACATTTCTCACCTGACCTGCTGACTTGAGAAATGTGCAGCGCAGCAACTTTGCAGTTCTTCCAGCACAGGGCAGCTTTACCTGCTTTTACAGCACTAGCTGCCATATAGCAATTAAGTGTAAAGGGCTGAGCCGCTTTGAGGCATCAAGGAATGGGTAAGCGTGTAAGGTAAGTGGGTGGAATGGTGGGTGGGGATGGTAGGATAGGTCAAGGAGGGGAAAGTGGGGGTAAGATGTGTCAGAGGGATAGTATGGGTCAGTGGGATCAGCTGGTCAGTCAGGGGGATAGAATGGGGCTGGGAGGATGTTGCATGAGTATGATGGATCATTGAGATGGAGGTCTTGTAATCAGTCTAGGTACGATGGATTCATTGATACTCGGTGGTCAGGAGAGTAGTCAAGGGATAGTGGGAGGGTTCAGGAGGGTATTCAGAGGATGGCGGCTCCTGTCACATGTCAGAGGATCAGTACAATAGTTGGCCAGGAGTTAGAAGTGGCTTTAATTCTTCTAACTTTCCTTGGGTAACTACTCTGCTGAGAGATTTGGAACCATCCCAAACCTCCAATTTAAATCGGGGTTCTAGAGGGTTGCAGGCACAGGAAGTTGAACTCTCTGGGCAACTACATGGGGATTCAGGGGTATCTCCCAAATACGATCCTCCATCCCAAATAAATCAGAAGTTCTGGCCCATTAGCTTTGTTTCTCTGTCCACAGATGCAGCCTGACATGCTGACTATTTCCAGCACTCCAATTTTATTTTAGACATCTAGTAACAGCTTTATTTTGCTGTTCAATTACCATCATATCAGACAGAAGATAGAGGGTGGTTGTAGAGGGTTGTTTTTAAAACGGGAGGCTTGTGACCAGAAGTGCCTCATGGATCAATCTGGGTCCACTGTTATTTGTATTAATGAATTGGATGAGAATTTAGGAGGCATAGTTAGTAAGTTTGCAGATGATATCAAGGCTGGTGGCATAGTGGACAATGAAAAGGGTTACCTAGGATTGCAATGGGACCTTGATCAACTGAACCAATGAGCCGATGAATGGCAGGTGGAGTTTAATTTAGATAAATGTGAGGTGTTGCACTTTGGAGATCAAATCGGGACAGGACCTACTCAGTTAATGGGTGTTGGGGTGAGTTATGGAACAAAGAGATCCAGGAGTACAAGTTCATAGACCCTTGAAAGTCAAGTCACAGCTGGGCAGGGTGGTGAAGAAGGCATTTGGCATGTTTAGTTTCATTCATCAGAACATTGAATACAGGAGTTAGGACATTTTGTTGAAGTTGTACAAAACATTAATATGGCCACAGTTGGCCTCTTTTAGGTAAGACATTAGTAAGGCCACACTTGGACTACTGTGCACAGTCTGGTCACCCTATTATGGAAAGGATATTTTCAACTAGAAAGGGCGCAGAAAAGATTTACTAGGATGATACTGGGTCCTGATGGTTTAGTAATAAGGAGAGGCTGGATAGATTGGGATTTTTTTCCCTGGAGCGTAGGAGGCTTAGGGGTGATCTTATAGAGGTCTAAGGAAAATGAGGGGTATAGGTGAGGTAGATAGTCAACATCTTTTCCCAAAGGTAGGGGAGTCTAAAACTAGAAGGTATAAGTTTAAGGTGAGAAGGGAGAGATACAAAAGAGTCAAGAGGGGGAATTTTTTACTCAGAGGCTGCAACAGAGGCAGGTGCAATTTTGTCTTTTAAAAAGTGTTAGGCAGTTACATGGTTAAGATAGGTATAGAGGGATATGGGCCAAATGCAGGTTATTGGGACTAGCTTAATGGTAAAAACTGGGCAGCATGGACAAGTTGGGCTGTAGGGCTTGTTTACATGCTGTGAACCTTTATGATCTCTATAACTAACTCTTAAGCATCAGCACACGTCTATCAAATAACACTTACTTCTCAAAAACCCGCTCTTGACATTTGGTTTGTGTTTCACTTGCACCATTCATGACATCCTTGGTCTAAATATGAACAAAAGAGTTATACTTCAGGCATGAGAGTGAATGTGACTGTGCTCAATATTACGGCAGCATTTGACAAATGTGACCTTCCCTCCATTGTAAGGTGAGAGGCTTGGTTGTTCACTAATGATTTAGGTGTGGAGATTTATTCATAATTCTTCAGATAATGAAGAGGTTCATGTTGGCATGTAGCAAGACCTGGACAACATCCATGCTTGGACAGATAGGCAGCAAGAAACAAATGCACAATATGAATGTCAGGGGCTATCTCCAACAAGAGAGTCCAATAACGTACTTTTAATATTCCATAGCATCATCATTGAACACCCTACCATGATGGGTAGCAGAATTTTAACTGGGCAAGGCACATAAATAACATGGCTACAAGAGCAGGTCAGAGGTTTGGAATTGCACTGTGAGTGATTCACCTCCTGCTGGCTAGTCCAGTTAAGTTTCTGATCAATGTAAAGGTACCCAGGGTGTTGATACTGGAGAATTGTGCATGGTAATGTGATTGAATGTCAAGGGAGATGGTTAGATTCTCTCATGATGGAGATGATCATTGCTGAAACCTATGTAGTGCAAAAATAACTCATCGCTCATCGGCTGAAGTCTAAATATTGTCCAGGTCTTGCTGCATACGGGCATGGACAAGTCCTGTCAGTGAAGAATGGGAATGAGGACTGTGCAATCAGCACTGACCTTATGATAGAGAGAAGGTCAGTAGTAATGATTTTGCATAGGCCATTATTCTGAGGAACACCTACAGTGATATCCTGAAACTGAGATGATTGGCATCCAGTAACAACAAACATCCTCCTTTGTACTAAATATAACACTAACCAATGGATAGTTTCCCCAATTCTCAATGATTCATTCTTGCTAAGGCTCCTTAATGTTACAATCGGTCAAATGCTGCCTTGACCGCAAGGATATTCACTCATCTCATCTCTAGAATGTAGCTCTTTTGTCATTATTTGGACCAAGGCTTTGATGAGGGCTGGAGTGAAGTTGTCCTGGTGGAACCCAAACTGAGCATTGGTAAGCAAGTTATTGCTCAGTAAGTACCACTGACAACATTGTTAATGAGGCCTTCCATTGCTTTGCTGATGATCAAAAATAGACTGATGGGATAGGAATTGGCTCGATGGATTTATCTTATATTTTTGTGGAGAGGACACATCTGAGCAGTTTACACAGCATTGAGTAGACGCCAGCATTGTGATTGTACTGGGACAACTTGGCTAGGGATTTGGCTTGTTCTGGATTACAAGTCTTCAGTGCTACAGCTTGGATGTTGTCGAGGCTCATAGCCTTTGCTATATCTAGTCTCTCCTGCCATGTCTCAATACAACATGGAGTAAATTCAAGGCTGAAAATTGGCATCAGTGATCTTGAGCACCTCAAGAGGAGCTGAAATTGATCATCCAGGGAGCGGGCATGATAGCTTCACCCCTGAGCAGTTTCAAATCCCTGGGATTTTCAAGGATCTCCCCAGGCTGCTGGGATGGCAGGGATATCCATTGAGATCTTGGTTATGACACCAGTGTGGAAGCCTAAGACCAAGAGGTGGTCCTGTTATGAGGCTTACAGTGCCGCCTGGTCTGTGATAGAGCCAGAGTGCCACACATCAGCAGCACCATTCTCCTGTAACTGAAGGCTCTGGGATTCCTTCATTTGGCCTTGCAGCCTCAGGAAGATTACTAACAATCCCTCTTGGTATTTCTGGCTCTGCAGGTGAGGGAGGAACGTGTCCAAAGGCACAACACCTGGCCAGGACACAGCTGAGTCCTGGAATCCAGCAGACCTCCAACTGTCCAATTCCTGGGACGTTGCATTAGGAGTAGGGCAGTGCTCATCAGATAGTGACACAGAAGCCTGTCTGTTGAGTCCACCCACAGAGGTGATAGTCTCTGCGATGGTGGATGGTATAGTGATAGATGTGATGCATCTCTGCTGTGCACCTTGGAGATCTCTGAGGGGTTATCGGGAGAGGGGGGAGGGGGTAGCCTTACCTTGATGACCAAGACTTACTGATTGATTCTTCTGCCAGGCAAGGGGCATGTACATAGCCTGGTCAAGGGTTTGGACAATACACGACTCACTTGAGACTGGTTATGTGGAAGAAGATGCAGGAGCTCCCAATTCTCTGTCGCAATCTAACCTCACTGTCTGTCCAGGCATGTACCTGGTCTTCCCCGCGACCTCCATTGCCCTTTCCTCAAAGGCTGTCAGGATCCTCAACTCGGCCACACCATTGCCCGGCTTCTCTCTTGCGCCTGTTATGGGCTATCTTCTCCTGCAGGGATACAAAAGGGGATATTGTGAGACAAATGCTTGGCAGGTTCGGGGTTGAGGACCTTGGCATGTTTGTGCACTGTGCCTAGGCAGGAAGAGGTTCTGAGGAGGAGTACCCAGAAGTTTCAGGATGATGGTGGGAGTCGGGTGCTGGGAATCTGCAAGGTGGCAGCGACATGTGGGTTCCAAGTAACATATCAGGGGTAATGGAGGGGTCAACTGCCAAAGGGAGACAGGAGGCACTTACCCTTTTAGGAGTCATTCAATTTTTCCCGCTATTCCCGGTGAGCTAGTGGTTAGGATTCAACGCTTTCACTGCCACGGCTGGATTTGATTCCCAGTCAGGGGATAAAGATTTATAAGGATGGAATGGTGGCACAGTGAGTGCTGCCTCACAGCGCCAGGGACCCTAATTCAATACCTGCCTTGGATGACGGTCTGTTTGGATTCTCCCCATGTCTGTGTGAGTTTCCGCTGCGTGATCCGGTTTCCTCCCACACTCCAAAGATGTGAGAGTTAGGTTGATTGGCCATGATAAAATTGTCAGGGGATTAACAGGGTAAATATGTGGGGTTACGGGGATTGGTCCTGGGTGTGATTGTTGTCAGTACAGGTTTGACAGGTTGAATGGCCTCCTTCTGCACTGTAGGATTTGTATGATTCTTGGATGATTGTATGACATTGAAACCGCTTCCACTTCATTAGGCTGCTGGCATAGACCATTGCTGCCACTACCTCTGAGGCACAATTCGTCAATTGCTGAGGATCTCCATTTAACCTAATGGTAGATTGCTGCCTGCCTCTCCTCCACTGCATCCAGTAGTCAAGTGAGGCACCCCTCAAAGAGGCTGGAAGTTGGTTTTCTGGCTGCCAGCTTCCTGGCTTAAATGAGACTGAGTGCTGTGGAGTCATTTAAATTCACTGTCACCTCAATTGAAGTGCTCAGATAACTCCTGGAATGGGCAAATCAGACCCTTCAGACATAGTACTTTTCATGAGATAAAGAAATTCAATGCCTAAAGATTGTGATCTGAATTTGCACCACCGGCACCAATGAGAATTGCACCAACACTTTGCAGAGAATTGCATCCTCTGACTACAGATTCGGACAGTCTCAAAGCTTTATTACTCTTCCAGATCTTGTTCTTTTCAAGTTTGGTGGAGTGGTGGTCTCAACTGCTTTGGGCTGATTTTGTTGGTCTGGAGTTGAAGTTGCAGCATTTGGTGTTTCAAATACTCACTTCTTGGTCTCTGTCTTCCTCAGTCCAATATCATGGGTTTATCCTCTCCTTCCAGAGGGAATGTTCAATCCATTCATTCACAGAGTGGAGTCAGGTTTTCTTGCTCAGTGGGGCCCTCCATGTTCTTCCTGGAAATTGATGATTTACTTCCTTTGTGTTTCTAAGTTCCTATACTGCAGTTTGGCTTCTAACACTGTGTTCTATTTCTTCATGTGCGCTTGTACTTGCCTGAATTTTGCCTTGGTGAGTTGCTGATCGCTTCTCACTTGCTCCAAGATCAACTCCATGTTTTGTTTGAGGCTCCAGTTTTATTTCTGTAGTTTTTCCCGATCTGTGACAGCAACTGTTTGACTCTGAAATTTGGGCTGAAACTTCTGTTGCTGCTCATTCTCCTATGCCAATTTTGTTTCAAGTATGTGGGTGTTCATCTAGAAATTTGACTGGTCTGACTGAAGAAGAATATTTTCTGTCTTCATCAAAGGAGCAGAAATAGCTGCCTTTGCAAAGAGTGAAGACAATTCTGAACTGAACTTCCAATCAAGATCAGTACTGGTGAGTATCTTGAGAATTTCCAAGTCAGTGTAGCTGATTGCAATATTTCTTTTGATGTCTATTGCTGTTTTGAGGAGATTGAGGGCAACACAAGTAGCTCTGCCAAGGAGAGAAAAGGGTTCATTGTGGATGACATGCAGAATTTTGATTATTTGTTTGTTGCTCTTGAAACATACCACTTGGACCTTACAATGGTGTGCCCGTCATCCGTAGCCAATGTGAAATTAGTGATTAGTGACTAATGTGAAATTAGAAATGAGTGTCCATTTACACAAATGTCTGCATTTGGAATGTGTATCTTAGATCTCTGACTTTGCTTGGGAAACATTGTTGTTCCTCTTCTTGTAGAGATTTCTCTATTCCATAGAGGACCTTGAGGATTCTCTCATTATCCTCTGTGAATATAAAGATTTTAGTTAGGCATATCTTCCCAAAATGTCCAGATATTTTGCAATGAAAGCTTTCTGTAGTGCTTACAGGGTACTGTTCACACCTATGGGACTTTTAGATGCTATAGTGCTGGCATGGTTTAATGGCATCTTGAGATTTTGTTTCATAAACAAATTTTTTTTAGTGTCTTTATCATTCTTTTGTTTAATAGGCTGTGTTGTCATTAGGGGCTTTCTGAACCATGATTTATATTCCCCTCTTGGGACGGTTCTCTTTTTTTGACAGACCTTTGATTGCCTGACTAAATGTATCACCCTCTCCAAAGTTAAGTCTTCTTTGAATTGCTATAAGTTAGACAGAGTAACCCTGGTAATTTATTACCTTTATTGGTAATCCTGACTATGATGCAATCCCTTACCAGCTCAGTTTTAAGACTAGCATAATTTGAACATTAAGTCAATCAGCATAGGTCATTGATGAGTGTATCTACTGTTTCACCTTGTTTCTGACTTTTCTGTTAAAATAACCTCTTTCTAATACTTTGTTGCTCCATAAATTAAAATAATTATCAAAGGCATTCATGACTTCTTTGAATTTGTCTGAAGTTTCATTATGCCTTGTCTTGATATAACAATTGTTATCAACAATTGTTGCAATCGGGTACAAAATGTATTGACTTGTTCAGCTTCTGACTTATTGTTAAAGCTGGATGTAATTCTGAATTTTAGAAATCCCCATTCTGTATCTGATCTGGGCCTTTCATGTGTGCAAACCAGTCTGGCAAGATGAATTTGAAATCCAGAGCTGCTTAAGCTCTGATGATCTACATCTGAAGTTTTAAAACTTGCAGTAAGGAATCTGTCCTGCACTGATAATTATTGGGCCACTGACCCTTTTCTATTTGGTAATGATTCCTTAATTTTGCAGAATTTTGAAATTAAACACTGGAAGCTCCTAAGAAGTCTGTTTACTACTTTCCTGTCATTGGAGAGTTTGAGTTGATTTGTTTTATTATTGTCACATGTATTAGTATACAGCGAAAAATATTGTTTCTTGCGCGCTATAGAGACAAAGCATATCATTCATAGAGGAGGAGGGGAGAAGGAAAGGAGAAGCACAGAAAATAGTGTTACAGATTTGGCTAGAGTGTAGAGAAAGATCAACTTAATATAAGGTAGGTCCATTCAAAAGTTTGATGGCAGCAGGGAAGAAGGTGTCCTTGTGTCAGTTGGTACATGATGTCAGACTTTTGTACCTTTTTCCTGGTGGAAGGAGATGGAAGGGAGAATGACTAGGCTGCATGGAGTCCTTGATTATGCTGTGTTTGTGTAGATTTGTGTATAAGCAGCCAAATCATTTGTTAAATTGATGTGTCACGGTTGCCATGTGTAATAGTGCTGATCATGGGCCAGGCTGTGAGGTGTATCAAAACCCACCTTTGTGAGGTTATTTTATTTCCCAGCGGTGCCTGAATACTGCATCATTAATCTGAAGAATTTGAGCCGTTTTCAAAGTTTACTCGCCTTCCTTGATCATTGTCAGGTTAATTGGCTCCGCTGCTGGATAGGGATTTTTCTCAGGATGTAACCCTTAGTAAGTTCAACAGTTGATTTTTTTTTTGTCTCTGCCTGTCAGCCTCCATTTATTTAATGGAGCTATTTATAGAGCTACGCGGCAGCACGGTGGCACAATGGTTAGCACTGCCACCTCACAGTGCCAGAGACTCCGGTTCAGTCTGGGTGTTGGGTCTGTCTGTGTGGAGTTTGCACATTATCTCTGTGTCTGCAAGGGTTTCCTCCACAGTCCAAAGATGTGTAGGTTAAATGAATTTTCCATGCTTAATTGCTCCTTAGTGTCCCAAGATGTGTAAGTTAGATGGATTAACTTAGGTAAATGCTTAGGGTTAAGGGGATAGGTGGATAGGATACTCTGTCAGAGATTTGGTGTAGACTCAATGCACCAAATGCTCTCCTTCTGCACTGTTGGAATTCTGTGATTGTTGATGATTTTCCACTGTCTTATCAAAGTCTTCAATTCCGGCACCTTTCTTTAGTTCAGACTTGCAAACTTTTTTAAAGTTGATTTTCAGAGATTTGGGGATCTGTCACTACTGCCGCCTTGTTGTATGTTGGTGGTGACTGGTCAAGGATTGCAATTGCAGGGGCATAGATCTGTCTGAACAGTAACTGGTTTATTGGTGGAACATAATTAATTACTGATATACAAAAAAACAGATATTACTCAGTCAGCCATGAGCCTCTCCTTCTCAACTCTTGCTCATGTGTGTAATGTGGGCAATGCTGTTTCTCCAGTCCTACAAATCAACCCTTTAGCTCTGAACATGTTACTGCTACAATATCCACTATCATTGTGTTTATCCTGTCCAATATTTTCACTCCTCCACCTTAACTTGCACTTTCACGCACAATCCTTTTCCAGTTCATGTATTTATAAAATATGCATTGGTTTTCCTTGATGTTGCTTACCAATCTATTTTTATACTCTCTTGTGCTTTCCTAATTTCGTTCTAATGTCACATCTACATATCCTATACTTCTTTGAACTTTCGTCGGTTCTTGTCATCTAACATAAACTTTCTTTTTCTCCTCTTCCTACTCTGAATACTCTTTGATATCTAGAAAACACTCGATATCCAGAGCTGTACTGGACGCTACATATAATATGGTCCCTCCATGTCGACATTATAGTTAAAGCCCACCAACGCCTCTGCTTTCTCAGGAGGCTAAGGAAATTCAGCGTGTCTACTATGACTCTCACTAATTTTTACAGATGTACCATAGGAAACTTCCTTTCCAGATGTATCACAGCTTGGTATGGTTCCTACCCTGACCAAGAATGCTAGAAACTACAAGGGGTTGTGAACATAGCCCTGTCCTTCACGCAAACCAGCCTCCCATTCATCAACTCTGTCTACACTTCCCACTGCTTTGGAAAAGCAGCCAGCATAATCAAGGACCCCGTGGACCCTGGACGTACTCTTTTCCACTTTCTTCCATCAGGAAAAAGATGCAAAAGTCTGAGATCACGTACCAACTGTCTCAAGAACAGCTTCTTCCCTGCTGTCATCAGACTTTTGAATGAACCTACCTTATATTAACTTTATCTTTCTCTCTTCCCACAGCTACAATTGTAACACTACATTCCTCATTCTCTACTTTCCTTGAAAGGTATGATTTGGCTGTGTAGCGTATGACAATACTTTTCACTGTGTAACAATACATGTGACAATAATAAAACAAATCAAATCAAATCAAATCAAATATAATAATACAAAGGGCCTTGTTAATAGAAAGAACATGCACACACATCGTGCCTGCTCAGATAAACAAAATGAGTGATGGACCACATCATATTTAAGAAGCACTCAGATATACTCCTGATGTGCCATAACCAACAAAGCTATGG
The DNA here is from genome assembly GCF_965287045.1 of Carcharhinus amblyrhynchos. Lineage (NCBI taxonomy): Eukaryota > Metazoa > Chordata > Chondrichthyes > Carcharhiniformes > Carcharhinidae > Carcharhinus > Carcharhinus amblyrhynchos. Next base: position 21,631,922 of record NC_137328.1, on the reverse strand, counting down.
ATAAGAGCTGTGAGATTGGTTGAATAGCTTTTGCAGCTAACACACACAATATGGCCCCCCTGGCCTTTCTCTGTGTCATAAATTTCAGTGATTCCATGAGCTCTGTGAGGTAATTAAGAGGCATTTGTGCCCAATTATACAGTCTGGTGCTCACGATCTCATCACTACTCTTCTTATCCACACACTTTCACATTTGTGGCACGGTACAGGAGCATCAAGTCGCTTCGTCACAGCACTGTACTCATACAACTAAAATTGTGAACCAACTTAATAGCCGGATTGAATCTGAGGCAAACATTCCTTTCCACTCTTATTCACTTGAACTGAATTTGATTCAGCAGAAATTGTAAAATGTTAATATTCATTTAATAATCATTAAATATATATTTTTAAAACCACTACTGTTTGCTGTGCACTACTGAAACTCAGAGGGGGCAATTTTCCAGCTACCTTTGCCTCAAAACTGGAAAATCCCACTCAAGGTCAATGGACTTTTGCACGGTCCACCCATCGTGCCTTTTACAATTTCCACGGAAGAGGGGATGGGAAAATTCCCCCTCCAATTTTTGGCTAAATTCACCCAATTTCCATCCTCTTTCAGTTCTCTCAATAAAAATAAGAACAGCACATTTGGTGATTTGGTTGGTCAGAAATGGGGGCACGGTGCAAACTAGCAGGAAAGAGAATCAAGGTGACATCAAGGTGAAATCCCTCATCGAATACCATTATAAGAGTTCTATCACCGCAAGGACTGCAGTAGCTAAATGAGAAGCTCACCATCACCTTCCCAGTGCATCGAGGGATGGGCAATAAATGCATATTTTCCAAAGCCACTCGCATCCCAAGAACAAGGAGAGAAAGGAAAAAAAAATTGATTCATTTCATCAGGAAATGGATGGTTGTTCCATTTTATTCCAAAAGGAACTGGTGATAAGTGATGTGAAAATGAGATAAAGGTTGCTGAAGAGGAAAGATTTATTTTATGGGTTCATGCTTGCACCCTTCAGAATATTTTGACTTTTGGCTCTTTATTTAGCACATGTCCTGGAAAAGCCAGTTAACCATTCTGAACTGTTGCCTTCTAGTCCCAATTAATCAATCTACCCATTATACAAAATATGTCCAGCCGCATACCATTTCAATTAAGTCAAGTTTTAATAGGTTGCTGGATAGGCTTTCCTTACTACAAACAGTAATTAATCAGTGACCAATTAATTAGATCTATCAACCTTTGACCAATGCATTTCCATCACTCACCACTTGACTGCTTAAAATGCTTTGAAAAGCTGATTTCGGGCAAGATTCTCTCGCCTCCTCCTCAGCCTGTCTCTTGGCATTGGGAGGCAGTGCACCGTTTGCTGGCAGCCGGATCCTCTGGTCCCATCACTGTCAATGGGAATTCACACTGAAGCCACCCCACACCTCTGGAAAACCTGTGGCAGTGTTGTACTGTCAGCAGGACCAGAGAAATTCGCCATCATGAATAAAATGCAACTGGGTCCTGAATACAATGAAATTTAAAGAAAATAATTTCATTGAATCCTTACAATGTAGAAGGAGGCCATTCAGCCCATCCAGCTTGCACTGGCAACAGTCCCACCCAGGTCCTTTCCCCATAACCCCACGTATTTACCCTGCTAGGGTATCAAGGGTCAGTTTATCATGACGAATCCTCCTAATCCACAGATCTTTGGACAGTGGGAGGGAACTGGAGCGCCCAAAGGACACAACACAGACACGGAGAGACTATGTAAATTGCACACAGTCACCCAAGGGTGGAATTGAACTCGGGTTTCTGGCACTGTGAGGCAGCAGTGCTAACCACCGTGCCGCCATGTTGCATGCGTGGTACATGACATTTTTGTGGCACAAAAACACTTGTACTTATAGCATTGTAGGAGCAATGTATACATACCAAAGTTCATGGAAAGCACATCTGTTCAAAATATTCCCTATTTTATGAAGTAACTCGAATGAATTATTTTATTACCTAAAAGTAAAAGCAGCACATTTCCTATTGATATTGAAATGAATTGAATGCCTTGTTCTGCTCAGTGCCTCTGAAGTATTTTGAATCCACGACAGACAAGGAATGTTGGGCAAGGTTTTAGGTCTCATACAGCACGGAACTGATCATTAATATCAAGGAAAGGCATAACAGCGGGGGTGATCCATTTCGAGGGATCATGGAATATTGCATTCGCCTAAATCTCAAAATATTGTTAGTGGAGAAATAATGACCTGACTGAGGAATGCAATAGACTCAGATTCTAGAGCAATTTTTTGCTGCCATTTCCAACTGTCATATTTCAGGGCAAGTTCAAATCCCAGGAATGAACTCGCACATATTGAGCATCAAAAAGGCAGCTGGAGCAGGATTAATCCCCAGTGCAGTCAGAAAGTTCACAACAGCTGGGAACTGTTTTCAATGTTCTCCTGCAACCTGCTGAAAAACTGCAGCACGGAAGGCTGCCAGAGATAGTTAGAGGTATGTAGAGGGGTATTCTACATACCCATCACTATATCATTCAGAGTACTAGGCACACATGCCAGGCGATGACTGAGAAGCACAGCTTGTAGGATGTTTCTAAAATTCTTTCAGGGGACGAGGGTATCACCAACGAGGTCACATTTTATTGCCCATCCCAAATTGCCCTTGAGAAGACTGTGGTGAGTTGCCTTCTTGGGAAGGGACTGAGCAGAAGTCGGCAATTCAGCCCTTCGAGCCTGTTCCGCCATTCAATCAGATCCAGAGCTGACCTCCTCCTGGTCTCAAATCGTCCTCCCTACCTGTTTTTTTTAAATCAGAAGTGTATCTATCTCCTTCTTGAACCACTTCAATCACAAAGTGCTATTAGATGGAATGTTCCAGAATGTTGAACCAGCAAGAATGATGGAATGGCAATATTTTTCCAAGTCAGCATGGTTATGTGACTTGGAAGGGAAGTTGGTTTTGGTGGTGTTCCCATGCATCTGCTGCACAGCATTCATTCTCCTTGATAGCCCCTCAAATAATGAAGCAATAATGTTCATCTGCAACAAAATCAGCACAACGTTCAGGCTTGGGCTGATAGGTGGCAATTATCACAAGTGCCAGGCAATCATCATCTCCAGCAAGGGGGTGGAACAGATCATAACCTGAAGGTGCTATCAAAGAAATCATGCCGCAATGCATCTTGAAGATGGTTCACATTGTAGTTACGTTCTGATGGTGGTTGAAGGAATTAGTGTTTAAGCTGGTGAATGGGATGCCAATTAAGAATGTCAGTCAAGCCAACTGCTTTGTCTTGGATGATGTTGGGTTACTTGAGTGTGGTTACAGCTGTTCTCACCAAAGCAAGTGGAGAGTGTTTTATCACACTCCTCAAGTACCACATAGAGTTTGGAAAGTTTTTGGTGAGTCAGGATGTGAATCTCATTGCAGAACACCAGTCTCTGCTTTTCTTTAGTTGCTGCTAGTTAAGTTTCTAGTTAATGGTAACCCTCTGTGGTTTTGATTGTGGGAGGTTCGGTAATAATAATATCATTGAATGTGAAAACGAAGTGGTTAGCCGCTCTTGTTGGAGATTTCGTTGCCACACACTTGTGTGGCATGAATGTTACTTGTCATTTATCAGTGACAAGAGTGGTATGGTGGCACAGTGGTTAGTACAGCTGCCTCACAGTGCCAGAGACCTGGGTTCAATTCCAGCCTCAGGTTATTGTCTATGTGGAGTTTGCACATTCTCCCCATGTCTGCGTGGGTTTCCTCTGGGTGCTGCAGTTTCCTCCCATAGTCCAAAAATGTGTGGTTAGGATGATTGGCCATGCTAAATTGACCTTAGTGTCAGGGGGATTAGCAGGGCAAATATGTGGGTTAACGGGAATAGGGCTTGGGTGGGACTGTGGTCAGTGCAGCCTTGATGGGCCAAATGGTCTCTTTCTGAACTGTGAGGATTCTTTGATTCAGTCCAAGTCTGAACGTTATTCAGGTTTTCATAGAATCTTAGGACAAGATTTTCTGGCTGTGCTCATCCTCAAACCAGAACACCCAAGGTCAACAAACATTTCCATGGTCCGCCTCTTGCCTTCAATTGGACCCATGCCTCTGGTGTTGTGAGGCAGCAGTGCTAACCATTGTGCCACCATGCTGCCCTGCACATGGACACAACACTTCAGCATCTGAGAAGTTGCAAATAGATCTGAACATTGTGCTTCCCACTTCTGGCAACGATATCCTGGGGCTGAGATTGGTTTCCAGAAATGACCATCATCTTTGTTTGTACTAGGTATGACTTCAACCAGTGGACAGTTTCCTTCTGATTCCTATTTTCCCCAATTTTACTTGGACCCCTTGATGCCATGCTCGGTCCATGTCTGGATGTCAAGGGCGGTCATTCTCAGCTTACCCCTGGAATTCAGCTCTATTGTCCACGTTTGATACAAGATTGTAATGAAGCAAGGAGCTGACTGACCCCAAAGGAACTCAAACTGAGCATTGATGAATAGAGGAGTAAGTGCCACATGACAGCACTGTTAACAACACCTTCCATCATTTAGCTGATAGAATCATAGAATTATAGAATCATAGAATCCCTACAGTACAGAGAGAGGCCATTCAGCCCATCAAGTCTGCACCAACCGCAATCCCACATAGGAACTACCCCCATATCCCTACATATTTACCCGATAATCCCTCTAACCTACAAACCTCAGGACACTAAGGGCAATTTTAGCATGGCCAATCAACCTAACCTGCACATCTTTGGACATCTGATGCTAAAGAACAGCAATGCAGCTGAGTCTTAAATGCCCTCTGAAATGGCCAGCAATTTTCTCAGTTGAAGGGCAATTAGAGTTGGGCAATAAATGCTGACCCATCCAGCGACACCAACATCCCATGGATGAATGAATAATATTTTCTAAAATTTTGAGTTGTTTATCAGTTTCTCAACCAACCTTTTTCCATTTATCTTATTTTTAACATTTCAATCTCCAACCTAGAAGTTATATGCTAAAACAAATGAATTATGAACCAGATATTCACAGCAGTGGTGCGACTTGAACTTGTATCTCCAGGTCACTCATCACCACCATTCTGAGATATATCTCCATTAGTTCTACAAGGGTGATATGCCAGGAATTTGCATTTTAAGATTACAACATGACTCAATGTTATACAAGTTCTAGCTGAGTGTGATCTAAAATTATCAATGCAAACACATCAATTTTAAAGTTGTGTTGTTGTTCTGACAGTGTGCAACAATGTGTGCAGGGGTGTAGTTTTTGGCTATGTCTTTCTTATCTGGGATTATTTTGTTGTTGTAAAAACACACACAAGTCTGTACAAGCCAACTGGTATCATTCACTATTTCCCTTTTCCAAAGAAGTAAACCTTCTTTTTTAGCTCTTTAAGTTCTCAGCTACAGGAAAGTAACTCTTTTAATCTTCGTTATGATCATATTTCTTCACACAATTCTTTCACAAACCTTGGTCAATATCAGTAAAAGGGTAGGCCAATAGGAAATGTTACTGAGACCTCTATAATAAGAGTGGGACATATTTCATTTATTTATTATGAGGAGCAACTGAAATTATGTTAATGAAAAGTACATTTTCATAGAATCATAGAATCCCTACAGTGCAGAAGGAGGTTATTCGGCCCATCAAGTCTGCACCGACCACAATCCCACCCAAGCCCTATTCCTGTAACCCCTTTATTTACACTGCTAATCTCCCTGACACTAGGGTTAATTTAGTAGCCATCAACCTAACCCGCACATTTTTGGACTATGGGAGGAAATCGGAGCACCTGGAAGAAACCCATGCAGACATGGGGAGAATGTACAGACTCCACACAGGCAGTGATCCAAGGCTCGAATTGAACCCGGGTCCCTGGTGCTGTGAGGCAGCAGTACTAATCATTGTGCCACTGCACTGCAGCTTGCTGGAGTTGTTCCTCCATGTTCATTAAATTTCTGTAAACTAAAGCATCTGAACAACTATTATATCTTCTTATCTCACTAGAGTGTTAATGAAGTGCATATGGACAATCCCAACATTACATTTCATCTGACAAGGAGATTTCACTGTCATTTTCCCAGATCATACTGTTACTTGACTGGATATTGAGCAACACAAATGATCTCATTCTGAAAGGCCACAAGCACTGCCCGAGGAAAGACCAGCAAAATGCAAATTGGAGAAGATTTATGACAACGCTAGAATTTGTAATTGAATTCAGCTAGCTACATAGCTGTTGGGCAAAATCTTTGGTTTTGTCTCCAGCAGGAAAAGTGGAGGGCAGCCCACCATCAAATGTGAGGTTATCCACTTTGGAAGAAATAATAGTTGGATGGAATATTATTTAAATGGTGAAAAGTTGCAGCATGCTACTGTGCAGAGGGACCTGGGGGTCCTTGTGCACGAATCGCAAAAACTCAGTTTGCAGGTGCAGCAGGTGATCAAGAAGGCGAATGGAATTATGGCCTTTATCGTGAGTGGGATAGAATATAAAAGCAGGGCGGTCTTGCTGCAACTGTACAAGGCACTGGTGAGGCAGCAACTGGAGTACTGTGTACACATTTGGTCCCCTTATTTGCGAAAGGATATATTGGCCCTGGAGGGAGTACAGAGTATGTTCACCAGGTTGATACTGGAGATGAGGGGGTTACGAGGAGAGATTGAGTAGATTGGACCTGTACTCATTGGAGTTTAGAAGGCTGAGAGGGGATCTAATAGAGACAAATAAGATAATGAAGGGGCTAGATAGGGTAGAGGTAGAGAGATTCTTTCCACTTAGAAAGGAAACCAGAACTAGAGGGCACAGCCTCAAAATAAGGGGGTGGGGAGGCAGTTTAGAACAGAGTTGAGGAGGAACTTTTTCTCTCAGAGGGTGGTGAATCTCTGGAATTCTCTTCTCATCGAAGTGGTGGAGGCTACCTCATTGAATATGTTTAAGTCACTGGTCAAAATCGATAAGGGAATTAAGGGTTATGGGGAGCAGGCGAGTGAGTGGAACTGATCCACTTCAGATCAGCCATGATCTTATTGAATGCCGGGGCAGGCTTAAGGGGCTAGATGGCCTATTCCTGCTCCTATTTCTTATGTTCATATGTTCTACCTTGCTGAGTTTTCCCACCATATTTTCCAACACCTAGAAAAGAAAAGTTAAGAGGCAGCTCATGATCAGAAACCCCGAAGCAAAAAAAAACTCTCTCCCCCCCTGGGGGCTGTATTTACCTGTGCAGCCCAGATGGGTCCTGTTTGCCAGCTTCCCATTTTAAAAAACCTGTGTAAACCGCACTGACTTGAAGTCACACTGTAGGTGGGGAGGGGTACTCTACCTGGGGGGGGTGATACAGCTGAGAGTCTCACTAAGTGTATGCTAATGGGATTCCCAGCCTTCCATGGTGGGAACGCCATTGTGTCACTGGTGGGGTTGGGGGACAATCGTACTTGTGTAAAAACCACTTGGGACTCCCCCTTGATCCTCCCTACTGCCATCATTCTCACCCATCAAAAACAGGAGCTGAAAATCCCCTCCCCTATTAACTCATTATGCATTGAATGAAAGGTTAAGATTTCACGCAACTTTCAAGATAAGAGTTAGACATTTCATCACACAGTCAAGGAGAGTTTTACTCTTCTAATACTCTGTGTGCCAGTGCATTAGAGAGGTCTGACGTTGCATACTTTTAAAGTTTAAATTTATTTATTAGTATCATAAGCAGGCTTGCATTAACACTGCAGTGAAGTTACTGTGAAAATCCCCTAGTTGCCACACTCTGCCACCTTTTCGAGTACACTGAGGGAGAATTTAGCATGGCCAATGCACCTAACCAGCAAACCTTTGGACTGTGGGAGGAAACCCATGCAGATACAGGATGAATGTGCACACTCCATACAGATAGTGACCCAAGCCAGGAATTGAACCTGGATCCCTGGCGCTGTGAGGCTGCAGTGCCATCCACTGTGCCACCGCGCCGGCCAGTGGTTATCCAAATTGAAAATATGCTCTAATGTTTGGCAGTAGTGTATCTTACTATACTGAACCCAAAAGTCCACCCCTCTTCCTCCAGGAGAAAATAAAATTAAACAAATATTTTAATGCTGAAACAGATAAATATACAACATTCAACTGCAGGACATGTAGCTGCTTTCCAAGACATTAATTCAACAACTAATTTTAGGACTATCATATGTAGTTTGAGCTCTTCGTTTGTATTCTAAAAATCCTCATTCTGCTGATTTTGATAAATGATAAGCTTTGCTGTGGTGATGAGGGATGGAGGTGACATGCGAAGGATGCTGAGTCAGCAAGTATGATTCAGACAATCTGACATTTCTAATGGTGTCCCTCCCTCCAACAAACTGGAAGACAAGAAAAGGTAATTACTTGTCTGATTTTATTTAAAAGCCTGTATTCAAATTGTTCCCTAATGAGCTGTTGGCGCCTTATGTTTAACTCTTTATAGTTGCGATTTGAAAACATGTTTTCGGTTATATTTGATAGCTGAGAAAATGGCATTATGTCAGTTTCGTATGGTGAATGTTATAAGATTCAATTAGAGAAATTAAGCCGGCTAGACTGATTTGATTAAAGCCTCCTCTTTCTGTCAACTATAATTATCTTATATGAAAGAATTCTAGGCTAATTTGATGCACATTTCTAAGAAGCCCGAATCCACAGCACAAATTTGCTTTTGCTTGACTTCAAACAGACATTACTCAGATTGCCCACTGGATGGCTTTGGGAAATGGCAACAAATCTTCTCAGATTGAAGTTAAGACAAGTTGTTTGGATAGAGAAGGAGTCTGCTGTGCTATTTGCATCTTAAAATGATTGGTGACAACACTGTGTCAAGGAATGGAAATAGATCCATCTCTCAGTAATGATCTCCATTTGTAAAATTCACCAAAGAAACTCTTAAATGAAAGAACTTCCTTTGAGCCACATTGTACCCAACAATACAAGAACTCAAGTAATAAGAGCAGGAGTTGACTAAATGGTCTGTTGAACATGCTCTGTTTGCCATTCAACAGAGTCATGGCTAATCTTGGGCTTCAACTTCACTTCCCCACTCACTCCCCGTATCCCTTAGTTCCCTGACATACCAAAAATCTGTCTATCCCACCCTTAAACGTGTTCAGCAATGAAGTCCAAAGATTCACAATCCTTTGAGTGAAGAAATTCTATTCATCTGAGTCCGAAATGAGTCCTCTTATCCTGAGACTGTGCCCCTGGCCAGAATTGTACTGTCCCCCCCACCACGGGCGAGGGTCGAACCATGGAAAGGTCCATTGACCTCAGGCAGTCTTGGGGCGAGCGAGGCCATAAAATCAGGAGCCATGTGCTTTAGATTTCCCGACCAGAGGGACCAATCTCCCAGTGTCTACCCTATCCAGTCCATTCAGAATTTTGTAGGTCTCAATGTGATCATCTCTCATTGTTCTAAACCCCAGCGACTATAACCACAATTTACCCAGCCTCTCATCATCTGAAAGCCACTCTTACTGGGATTAGAATAACTTGAAGAAAAGGCATCACTTGGTACAGAATTAATATAAACAGGAAAGCAGATATAGGAAAGTGGGAAAGGTGAAAGCACTTATGGGATTGTGATGACTACTCTCGCGAAGGATAAACAGCAACATGAACTGTTTGGGTTAAACAGCATGTTTCCATCATGTAATTCTATGTGAAAACAAAGATGGGAAGTAGTTAAAAAGGTTGCACCAAAACTGAAGAAGACTGTCAAGAAATGTAAGTGACAAGAAGCAGCAATCTGATCGTGGCTTGAATCATTGTCTGGGTTCAGCTGGCTATTCTCAACCAGTCCAGCAGCTGGGTACTACAAATGACTTGAACATACCTGAGCTCAGGGTCACACTCCTGATTGTTAGCCAGTCATCCTGATTTAGAAGTGAGTGTATGTGTGCTGTCCTCGATGGATTGATTTTACTTGCCTTTGCCAGGAGTATTTTTGGTTAAATTGATTGGGTGGCTAACCCATAGCAATCCTACCACTCTTGAGCTGACCCCCATAATACACTAGGTTGGCGGTCACTAAAATTGCCAACTCACCCGCCATATGTAAATAAATAAATAAAGGTTAATTAGGCACGGTGGCACAGTGGTTACTACTGCTGCCTCACAACTCCAAGGACCCGGGTTCAATTCTGAACTTGCGTAACTGTGTGGAGTTTACCCGTGTCCGTGTGGGTTTCCTCTGGGTGCTCCACTTTCCTTTCACGGTCCAAAGATGTACTGGGTTAGGTGGATTGCCCATGCCAAATTACCCCTTAGTGTCCTAAGTAGGTTAGATGGACTACCCATGGGAAATGTGGCAGCTAATGGGGATAGGGTGAGGGGGTGTGGGCCTGGGTAAGGTACTCTGTCAGACAGTTGTTGTACAATCAATAAGCCAAATAGTCTCCTTCTGCACTGTAGGGATTCTATTATAAAGGTATGTTTGCAGGCTGTTAACCTGGATCCTACCCTGCAGATGTCATATAAGGGCTGGCAGAGGCAGCTAAGTAGGCCGTTTTTTAATATCTAGATAAAAGAGGATAGGGAAATAGGGGTAGGCAGCTCTTTCAGGGGGTGGCCTGCATGCATTGGCACCTGCCTTCCAAAACGTAGGCCTCTATGAATGTTTCCCACCCGAAAACCCTGGGACATATCTTTCTGGGGCAGATATGATTGTCTTTGGGCTTCTTCCTGCAATCCTGACAGTGCCCACTATCATGCTCTGGTTCCACCAGGAATGCTGGAACTTCCAACCAATCGGATTGGTCAGCTGCTCCCGAAGCCAGGACTTCCTCCGACTGAATGGTGGAAGTCCCATTCAACCACTTTAGCCTGCCCCCAGTGTGATAGGCCTATGTGGTGGGTTTCTTCCTGTCATGTTAGTTGCTGTCAACCTTCTGTCCAGGGGAGCAGGCAGTCTGCCCTCTTCCCTCTCCCTGCCTTAAAATGCAGCCCAAAGATGATTTCCTTGCCAACATTGACATCGAAGCTCAAGTGTCAAACTTACAGACAACAAAGCATTTCAAGGTAAATATGATCATGATATGTGGGGGTAAAAATGTGTAACTGTCATTTTATTGGAATGGCTGTGTAAATCAGTGCTCAACTCCACATTAGATGGCCACATATATATTGTGTATCCATTTTGTGATTGACTTTGCAGTAGTGACTCTTCTGTTAATACTTTGTTAACTGCAAATATGTGGCTTCACATTTCATGGTAGGTTTCCAAACTGACATTTTGCTAAATTATCCAACTTTCCAGTTACATTCTATGTCTGGAATTCTCTGCTGTTCATGCTGGAGCAAACATCTGGTCCTACATTGATCCTCCCTACATTGAGAAACACATACCAGGGAGAATTCCCCACTGCATATATACACTTCAATTAGTCTTTTCATTCATTGATGAGGTCTGGGTATCAGTGGGGCAAGGATGATATATTGCCCATCCCAAATTTCCCCTGAAAAGGTGGTGGAGGGTTGCCTCTTTGAACTGGTGTGATCTGTGTAGAACAGAGACTCCAAAAATGTTGTTGGTTAGTGAATTCCACAATTCTGATTTTGTGACAATGAAGGAATGCCAATATATTTCCAAGTCAGGTTGGTGTGTGACTTGTAGGAGGACTTGCACGTGATGGTGTTCTCATTCATCTGCTGTTGTTGTTATTCAGAGTGATACAGGGCACCAGATGGGAGGTGCTGTCAAAGCAGCCTTGGCAACTTAATGGAGTGCATGTTCTAAATTCCACATACTTCAGTTATGGCATCCTGGAGATAAGGATGATAATCTGGCAGTCTACTTTGCCCTAGATTGTGTCAAGCTTTTTGAATATTAGCGAAAGAATTTGGGAAGCCAGGATGTGAGTTACTCAGTGCAAAATATCCAGTCTCTAAACCTGAAGCCATAGTATTTATGTGACTAGTCCATTTAAGTTTTTGATCAATGGTGCCCCCATGATGTTCATGGTAGGGGATTTAATGATATTAATGCCTTGGGATGTCAAGCACTGGCAGTAAAGACTCACTTATAGGAGATGGTCATTGCTTGACACCTGTGTGGTATTATTAGCCAAGATGAAATGTTATCTATATCTCAATACAAGCTGACATAGATTGTTTCATTATTTGAGGAATTGCGAATGGAACTGAACACCTTGCAAACATCCTTTCCTGCAGCATATAAGGGACACAACATTGGCTGAGTCACATGAGTATGTACCATGTGATGTTCTCACATGTGATGGTGGTATCCATGTCAATGATCAGGCACGTCTTGCAGAGGTTGGCCTGACAGGGTTGTGTGGTGTCGTGGTCGCTGTTCTCCTGAAGGCTGAGTAGTTTGCTGTGAACAATAGTCTGTTTGAGATTGTGCAGTTGATTGAAGGCGACTAGTGAGGGTATGGAGAAGGCCTTGGCAAAATGTTTGTCTTCATCAATGACATGTTGAAGGCTCTGAAGAAGCTGTCATAGTTTTTCTGCTTTGGGGAAATACTGGACGACGATAGACATGTCACAGAGACATGGTTGATGGAGGGTTAGAATTAGCAACTCAATGTTCCAGGATATAGAATCATTAGGCAATACAGGGGTAAATGAGGAGGAGACATTGCATTATTATTTAAGAAGTCCATTAAGGAAAAATTATACCTTAGAGAGGCCTTCAAATAAAGCTTTGTAGGTAGAGCTTAGGAATAAAAAAAGAGCAGCCACCTTGCTAAATGTTTATTCTGGGCCCCCAGAGAGCAAGTAACAAATTGAGCAGCAAATAGATGCACAATTCACAGAGGTGTATAAAAATAATAACAATACAGTAATGATAGTAGGTGATTTCAAATTTTCCAACTGGAATAGATATAATGTTAAGGGCTTGGCTGGAGTAGATTTTTTGAAATGTTTACAGGAGAACTTTTTCGACCATTATGTAGAAAGTCCAGCAAGGGAAGGAGCTGTATCTAATTCTGAAGAATGAAACTGGACAGGTAGTTGAGGTGATGGTGGGGGAGCATTTTAGTTACAGTGATATCAACACGGTACAATTTGTGCTTGTTGTGGACAAATAAATAGATAAGTTGCAAAAAACAATTTTGGATTGGGGATAGCGGATTTTAGTAAAATAAGGCAGGATCTGGCCAAAGTAAACAGGAAACAGGTGATATTTACAAAAGAACACTGAGCGGTATGATGGCACAATGGTTAGCACATTTCCTCATAATGTCAGGGACCTGGGCTCAATTCTGATCTCAGCTGTGTGGAGTTTGCATGTTCTCCCCATGTCTGCATGGGTTTTCTCCAGGTGCTCTGGTTTCTCCCACACTCCAAAGGTATGCGGGTTAGGTTGATTGGCCATGGCAAATTGCCCCTTAGTATCAGGGGTATTAGTTACAGGGATAAGGCCTGGGTGGGATTGTTGTTGGTGCAGGCTTGATGGATTAAATGGCCTCCTTCTGCACTGTAGAGATTCTACCATTATATGAAGAACAGTGAGGTAGGGGGGAAGGTGTGGACAGCATTCAAAAAGAACATGGAGAAGGTACAAGTCCAACACGTTCCCTCTAGGGTGATAGGAAGGAGTAACAAGCCCAGAGACCCATGGGTGTCTGGAGATACTCAGGATACAATGAGAAGGAAAAGAAAGGGCTTTACCAGGTACGAAGGGAACAAATCAGCGGAAGCATTAGTGAAGTAAAGAAAGTGCAGGGTAGAGCTTAAGAAAGCAATTAGGAATGCAAAGGGGGATATGAGAAAACTTTGACTGGTAAAAGCAGGGAAAATCCCAAGATATTCTGTAAGTGTATCATTGGAAGAGGATAAAGAGAGAATGAGTAGGGCTCATTAGGGACAAAGGGGGGAATCTGTAGGAGGAGCCAGAGGACATCAGCAGAGTGTTGAATGAAAACTTCACAGTGATCTTCACCCAAGAGAATAAAAAGGAAGGTATGGAATTCAGGGAGGAGGGCGGTGAGGTCCCCAAATTGTCATAAGGGAGGACAAAGTGTTGGAGACACAAGCAGGCTTGAAGGCATACATATCTCCAGGTCTGGATGAACTGTGTCCCAGACTGCTGTGGGAGGCAAGGGAGGAGATTGCAGGGGCGCTGACCCAAATTTTTAATTTCTCTCTGGCAAAGGGGGAGGTGTCAGAAGACGAGAGAACAGCTAATGTGGTTCTGCTATTTAAAAAGGGTTGTAGAAATGAGCCAAAGTACTACAGACCAGTAAGTCTCACGTCAGTGGTAAGAAAACATTTGGAGAAATTATCTCCACTTGAACAGGCACAGTTTTATCAGAGATAGTCAGCATGGCTTCGTCAGAGGGAGGCCATGCCTAGCAAATTTGAATTTTTTGAGGAGGTGACCAGGTGTGTAGATGAGGGTGGTGCAGTTAATGTAGTTTAGAACATAGAACATAGAAAAACTACAGCACAAACAGGCCCTTCGGCCCACAAGTTGCGTGGAACATATCCCTACCTACTAAGCTTACCTATAACCCTCAATTCTATTAAGTCCCATGTATTCATCCAGAAATCTCTTAAAAGACCCTATTGAATTTTCCTCCACCACCACCGATGGCAGCCGATTCCACTCACTCACCACCCTCTGAGTGAATTCCACTCACCCACCACCCTCTGAGTTTATATGGATTTCAACAAAGCCTTTGACAGGATTGCATATAGGAGACTTGTAAAGAAAGCAAATGCACATGGAATATAGGCTAATTTGATAAAGGGGATTCAAAAATTGACTGAGTTGTAGGAGACAGAGTGATGATAAAAGACAGCTTTTATGACTGTGGAAGCCAGTCTCCGGTGGCATACCACTGGAATCTGTGCTTACTATCCTATTATTCATCATTCATATAAACAATCTAGATGACGATGTAGGTGTATGGTTCGTGAGCTTGTGGGTGACACAAAAATTGACCGAGTGGTTAACGGTAAGGCTGAGTGTCTTGGACTACAAAAAGATATAGACGGAACGGTCAAATGGGCAGAGAAATGGCAGATGGATTTAATCTTGAAAAGTGTTAGATGATACACTTTGGAAGGAATAAGTTGACAAGTAAGTATTCAATGAATGGCAGAAAACTAGGAAATTCTGTGGAACAAAGAGACCTTGGCAATTTTGTCCATAGATCTCTGAAGGTGGAAGGACATGTTAGTAGGGTGGTGCAAAGGCCATGGGACACTTGCTTTTATCAATTGAGACATAGATCATAAAAACAGGGAAGTCATGTTGGGGTTGTATAGAACATTGGTGAGGCCACAGCTGGAGTATTGTGTGCAGTTCTGATCGCCACATTATAGGATGTGATTGCAGTGGAAGGGGTGCAGAGGAGATTCATCTAGATGCTGCCTTGGTTCGAACATTCATGTTATGAAAAGAGGTTGGATAAGTTTGGGTTGTTTTTGTTGGAACATGGAAGACAGAGGGGCGACCTGATTGAGGTGTACAAGATTATGAGAGACATGGACAGATAAGAAACAGCTGTTCCCATTGGTTGAAGGGTCAGTCACAAGGGCACATAAGTTCAAGGTGAGGGGCAGGAAGATTAGGGGGGATGAGAGGAAAAGCATTTTACCCAGAGGGTGGTGACAATCAGGAATGTGCCTCCTGGGAGAGTGATGGAGGTGGGATGCCTCACATCTTTTAACAAGTACCTGGATGAGAACTTGGCACGTCATAACATTCAAGACAATGGGCCAAATACTGGTAAATGGGATTAGTTGGGAGATGAGGTCTTTCTCATGTGTTGGTACAGAACTGATGGGCCGAAGGGTCTCTCCTGCACTCTGTGATTCTATGATTGAAATTGAAATACTTTGTTCTGATGACATATTAACTATTTCTCTCTCCACTGATGCTGCCAGATTTGCTCTTTATTTGCAGCATTTTCCTTTGTTATGGTGCACTGAGCATTTCCAACTCTTTTTTATTTGGAGGAGAACAGATTTATCTGAATGCTGACCCCAGCTGCACCCACATTCCAGACCCTCTTCCAGTCACTGCCTTCTCAATTCTCCTCCATGCCTTTGCTTGTCTCAGTTTTGACAGTAGTCCTACGAAGTAAATTTTCATTGAAACTAATGGGTACATTAATCCTTGTCTGAGAAACTAAACAATTTCAGAGCCTGGAATTTTAGAACTCTGGCTAAATGGGGCCAAAAGATCAGAATGCTCTGGAAGAAAAATTGCTTTAATTGTGTGATAAATATGTAGAGGAGAAGCCCATCATTACCCTGATCTAATTTATGTACATTGATGTTTTGGGCTATCCAATGTTTTAGATTACCAAATACATTAAAGAGGGAAGTATTAACAAATGGCTTACAGTACTTGTGAGGACAGAATTAAAAAAAAAATCATTTGTGGAATGTGGGTGTCACTGGCAAGACCAACATTTATTGCCTATCCTTAGATACACCCACAATACAGTTTAGGACGTAGTTTCAGGATTTTGAGCCAATGACAATGAAGGAACAGTGATACATTTCCAAGTCAGCATGGTGAGTGTCTTGGAGGGGAACCTACAAATCACTCAATGATAGGGGATTTTCACAGTAACAATTGTATTGTGAATGTAAGCCTGCTTATGACTAAGAAATAAACTTTAAATATTTTTACAGGTGGCGGTGTTCCCAGGTCATTGCTGCTCTTCTCCTTCGAGATGGTAGTGGTCATGAGTTTGGAAGGTGCTGCCTCAGGCACTTTGGTGAGTTCCTGCAGCGTATTTTGTAAATGGTACACACATTGCCACTGTGCATCAATGGTGGAGAGATTGAATACTTGTGGAATTCTAAGTATCAATCTCGCTTAGCTTATTGAGTCACATCATTATTTTCAAATGGAAATCAATGTGGTGAGCCCAAGCATCGTGTGAGAACCTTTGACTTATTGGCTCTTCTTTTAGTTGTCTCAATATCTCTTAGTTTCTTAAGTTGTGTAGGCAATGGTAGCAGCTATTTTGAAAATTCTCACTTAGAAGGAGTGGAGACATTATAGGTTTAGGTCTCCCTAATAAAAGATTTGTGGGATCTCTGAAGGCGGAAGGACATGTTAGTAGGGTGGTGCAAAAGATTTAGATGCCTGGCTCTGTTTTATCTGCACCTTCCTGTGAGGCTGGACAGCTCTGCTCCTGTGTGAGACTGTATATTGTAATGCTGTGACTTGTTTATCAGGACAGGCCCCTCTTTCTGTGGTATTCTTTCATGGATTGGAGATTTGGGAGTTGCTTTAGCTCTGATTGGTTGTACTGACCCCAAAGGGGCTCCCTCATGCTAGGTAGCTCGATCCTCATTATCCTGTGGACAAAGGTGTGCACCATTGTGCCATGTACTCATGGCTTTCTCCTGTTATCCTGATATTCTCCACTCTTTGTAATATCCTTTATTATCTGTATGAAGGGAAGCGTCGATTACAATTATTACAACAATTACAACAATTATGATGAATTATAGTTGACATTCCAAACCAATTGTAATGATATTTGTTGATCTTTTCTGCATATATATGTGGAAAATTGATTATGCTAATCCTTGAGAGTTTGTTGCATTGTTTATTAAAATGGGAAAAAAATCTTCAATAAAAATATTTTTTTAAAAAGGAAGAGAGTATAGAGTCTGTATTGATAACTGGGCCATAACAGGGTGATATTTCATAGAATCATAGAATCACAGGGCAGAAGAGATCCTTTGGCCCATCGAATCTGCACTAATGCGCGAGAAACACCTGACCTCCCATTTAATCCCATTTACCAGCACTTGGCCCATAGCCTTGAATGTTATAACATGCCAAGTGCTCATCCAAGTACTTTTTAAAGTTTGTGAGGCAATCTGCTTCTACCTCCCTCCCAAGCAGTGCATTCTAGACTGTCATCACCCTCTGGGTGAAAAGGTTTTTTTCCTCACATTCTCTCTAAACCTCCTGCCCCCTGTGAATCTATGCCCCGATGTGGATATGCCGGCGTTGGATTGGGGTAAACACAGTAAAAAGTCTGACAACACCAGGTTTCAGTCCAACCAATTTATTTGAATTTACTATCAAATAAATCGGTTGGACTGAAACCTGGTGTTGTCAGACTTTTTACTGAATCTATGTCCCCTCGTCATTGACACTTCAGCTAAGGGGAACAGCTGCTCCCTATCCCCTCTGTCCACACTTTGTTACTAGATTGTTACTGGATTTCTTATAGTTTGTGTTTGTACCTACTGCTGCCTGTAATGGAAGCTAGTAGAGTCCAGGGGCTCAATTTTAAGCCAGTCCACTGAATGTATATGCGGCAGTATCTGCATTCAAATAACTTAATCATCTCACCACTGCTCAGAGCCTGCTCAATGCCACAGATCTGGGAACATCTCCCATGAGATCTCATCATGGCATGCCCTATCCTGAGACAATTTAGTGTGGGTGCAATAGGCAGTGAAGAAGACAAGGTCCAAAATGCATTGGGTGAATTATTTAACTTCGGCCATGAATACTTCTCTGGATGGTGCAAGAAAGTTATGGGTCACCGTAGACTTCTTCAACTAACTTGGAATCATGGCCATTTAATATTACACCAGCCCAGAGCTGGTGAACTTCTGCTTGGTTGGACTGCAGGGTTTGTCAGTGGTCTGATAGGAGATTCACCCCTTGAAATGAACACAATTCAACAGTTTATAGAAACCTCCTGGTGTAAATGGGTCAGGAGAGCATAATGTAGACAATTGGCTTGACTATCTGACTTTCAAAGGGTTCTTATAGATAATCAGGGTGACACTGGTGGCACGCTGGTTAGCACTACCTCAAAGCACCATGGACCCAGGTTCAATTCCAGCCTTGGGTAACTGTGTGGAATTTGAATGTTATCCCCGTGTCTGCGTGGGTTTCTTCCAGGTGCTCCAATTCCTTCCACAGTCCAAAGATGTGCAGGTAAGGTGCATTGGCCATGCTAAATTACTCCCTTAGTGTCCAAAGATGTGTAGGTCATATGGATTGGCCATGGTAAATGTGTGAGGTGATAGGGATAGGAATGTTGGGCAGGCCTGGATGGGATGCTCTTTTGGAGTGCAGACTCAATAGGCTAAATGTCATCCTTCTGCACTGCAGGGATTCTATGGGCTTCTACCTAAAGACATTTTGAATGTGACAGAAAGCACCTCCTCTCAGACCTGTTAAGGTCAGGGATTTAGACAATATTTATGATCATTTTAAACTGAATTTTCAACAGCAATAAACAACAATCTATTCTCTATAGATATTTTCCATTTTAAACATTAACAAAAACATTAAAAATAATTATTTCAGCTATGCTTCTGGCAAAGATGCAGAATATGCCCCATGGCATTGCACATAAAGGGACTCTGGCCAAGAGTAGCCTTTAGATGAGGCAAATATAGAAGGTAAGGATTGAGGGTGTGGCCATTTTAACTCTGTTATTATTTTTATGCAATACTTTAATTTTAAGCATTATTTATTTGTCCAGTTTGGCAATTGGAGGAGAGTTAATTGAACCGGAAGGCTTGGATTTTAGTCAAGACTCTGGAGCCCTTTAAAATGGTGGGTAAATAGGACCTAATTCCAGAATTCTCACCCCCATTCCTGGCATGAGATAAGGATGCAGGTAGCGCTCCTGCATGCAACACTCCCACCATTTCTGGCTCCATTGTGAGGGTGGGCAGTTTAAACATTTTAGCGCAATCAGACCCCTTCAATAAGGAGACAGGAGTTACATGGCCTCTCAGAGGCAATGTGAACTGCAGGGGAATTCCAGTCAGAAACCGAGGAAAACTGTCACCTGTTTCTGGAGTTCTCTCGCTTACAGGCTTTAAAATACAAAAAAAAGTTTCAGCTTTAATATCTAGACACTGTTTTGCAAGTTAAAAATGCTTTTATTGTGGTGATTGGGATCTTGAGTGAAATAATCTGAAGTGACTTAAATGTTTACAGTCCTTTTAAAATGAAAATATATCTTTGCAGCTATCAAACTGCTTTGTTTGACAGGGCATCTGGTGTAGCTTTGATGAAAACAAGAAATAATAAAGGTTTCTCAATTCCAATAGAATCCATTGTTTGCATTTCCCAGTGTTTATTATTGCTGATTATGAATGCTCAGCTGAGTTTCAAAAGGTTCAGACCAATTAACTCAACAGCGTCTTAAGTTCACAATTTGGCAGTTTCAAGAGGATTATCTGTCTTTGATATGGTTAATGAAATAAATATTTCTTTGCTTTTACAATGTATTGATCACTTAAGGAATTTTTTGAATGTGTTTCAAAAATTAAATTTCTTTTCAGTATCATATATGAGAGTTTGCATAACTTGTTAGGTTTTTTTCATTTCCACGTGACTTCTGAGATCTTGTTCAAAGTATATAATAAATGGGAGGCTTTGGAGTATACCTGGGGAGTAAATGAGGGGGCATGGTAGTATGGGACATGACAGGATATGGAAGCATGGAGGGAGCATAGGGATATATGGCACAGGGAATATGAGGTAGCGTGGGAGAGGCATGGGATATTGGGACCATGGAAGTGACATAAATGGGTTGTATATAATATTTTTAATGTGGCAAATATAAAAATGCATTGTAAGTGACATCAAAATTATTAGAATTTAGTTAGTATGAAAATGTGGAAATGTTAAAGATGCATTCATTGGCATTGTGAAGATTAAGAAATAGGAAATAGTGAAATAGAATTTCAACTAATTATTATAGATATCAATGAGGCATAAGCTTAGGATTAGTACTACAAGCTTAAAGGAGAACTCAGCCACTGGTGCAGTCAAGTCAATTTAGTTCAGTGCCAGTCCAAAATCTGGATAAACTGGAAAGGTTAGCAGCAAGCAGGTTGTAAAACCACCCATCAAATCCATAAAACTTATCATTAATATGAAGGAGCAGTCAACCAACACTGTGGTGAATAATGTAACCTGGGAAAAGCTGAAAGAGAAAGAAGAACAATGGAGGTTTAAATAAATATTTTCATGCAAAAAAAACTGCATTGCTGCCACTGGCTAGCTTAATTTATGCTTTTCACGGGATGAGGGCATTGCTGTGATGGCCAGCTAATGATTCAATTCCCTAATTGCCCTTGAATTAAGTGGCTTGTTACACCATTTCTGGGGGCAGTTAAGAGTCAACCACATTACTGTGGGTCAACTGTAGGCCAGACCAGGTCAAGATTGCAGATTTACTTACCTAAAGGACATCAATGAACTAGATGGTCACTGTAGCACAGGTGATCACAATATTTGAGAGGGAATTTGATAAGCCTTTAAAACAAAACATTAAAGGGAAAAGAGCGGGGAATGGGCTTAAAGCAGATTGCATCAATGGCGAGCGAATGCTACACAAATAAAATGACCTCACCTCTAAAATTTTTTTGCATGGATCTATGTATTTCAACAAATGATGTACAGTTCCCAAAATACATGAATGTGAGATTTTCACTGTTGGCTTTTGTGAACGTTGTACTAATGATTAACAGAATGCTGCTCTAAGTGATATTAGTCCAAATTTCAGTCGATGAGATCTGTGCTTTTAATAATGCATTTATGTTCTCTCCCAGAGACTGTACAATAAGAGACTGGCAAAATATATCATAAATACACAAGTGAGTTAACCTTCCCTCAAAAGACCATTATTACAGGATGCACGTCACTCATACAGAATGGTTGCACAGCTTGTATTAATTAAACAAAAGCAGTGCAATAAAGGCCGCTCTACTTTCATTTTAGGGGAAAAAAATGAATCTCTGAAAGCTAAGAACGTGTAAGGAAATGTTGATTAGACTGCTTTACAATTATTACTTTCATACAAGAAGTTGAAAGAAGCCATATGTGTACTGTAAATTGCTGTATCTGTGTGTTGGAAAATACAGGGAGTGAGATCATTTGATTCTTTAACCTTGTTCAGTAGAAAGTTTATATAGATCTATGAAAGGCTCTGTTGCATTTTTCAAACTCAAGGGCGAGATCATGTCCTTGGTGTACTGAGAACCAAACAAATGATGTTTTTTATTCATCTGTTGAGTATCAGCAAGGAGCTGTTAACTGCACACTGATTTTCTTTACAGTGGGGAAGGCTCCACTTGTTGCTTTGCCTGAGATATTATTGATTTAGCAAGCTTGTCCTGCAGTGATTTGCCAACTGGATTAGTATTAGTTCTTGCAACCTTGCTACGGGACACTTATTAATTTATCTTGGCCTTTTTGTCTACAGGTATTTACCAAGAAACCGTTCCTCATAACTCATAACATATGGGAATGTAAAATTGGACAGGGAAGGGAACAAAAATCAGACAGAATCAAAGTTGCTAATCATCATTATTGAGTAAACCCAAAATCCAGTCCTATTATTAATTCTTTTAAAGTTAATTTAGTGGGATGTTAGCATCGCTGGGGCTGGGCTAGCACTTATTGCCTGTCTTTAATCGCTTCCATTGCAGATATTGAGAGTCAACCATATTGCTGTGGATCTGGATTCACATATAGACCAGACCAGGTAAGGACACCAGATTTTCCTCCCTAAAGGGCATTAGTGAACCAGGTGGGGTTTTATGGTCCATGGTCATCATTAGGCTTCCAATTCTAGATTTTCACTGAATGCAAATTTCATCATTGGCACAATTTGAACCTGGGTTCCCAGATTTAACTCTGGGTCTCTGGATTGCTAGTCCAGTGACAATACCACTGCACCACTGCCTCCCCTTTTGAAGTCAGGGCACCTGAATTGAGTGTATAACAAGTGAGCAATGCAATATCATGGGGGCAATTCTCCCAGCCCGATGCACTAGAGCTGGTTGACGATTCTCCAGGGAGACATTAGTAGTCCCTTGCCACTCTGCATTTGGAATCACAAGCAAAGGGAGGGAAGGGCTGATTGGGGCTGGCCAACGGGGTGGGATGGGGGGGTGGTTTGGGGCTGTGCGGCGGTTGTTTAGAAGCAGGCGGAGTTGGGACTGCAGAGGTGGGCTTGGGGAGATTGGGAGTGCTGTGGATGGGGTGGGGAGAGATTCGAGGCAGGTTGAGGTGTGCAGTCAGGGATGGCCTGGACACAGCGAGCAATCAGGGTGTGGGTGAGGCGGGCTTTGTCGAAGGGGCAGCAATCAAGCTGGCCAGTGATTGGGAGGCTGGCAGTGGAGGGTATAGACACTGACCTCAGCCTGATAGATTGGTGCATGCACAGTGGCCCACTCAGCGGCATGCTGCCGGCCTTTCCAGTGGGTATAGGCCCAGCCTACAGATTTCTATCGAGATTTAGGCTCGGGCATGCTGTGATACATAGAACGTGGGAGATACGTTTTGAAAATCTCGCTGAAAAAAAAAGTTGCATTTCCTCCAGTTTTTATGCGAATTTGACACTTGGAATTGTTTGGGGAGAATTCCACCCTACATATTTAACAATCTGGTCCCTGTCCAATTGCTCCCCTTACGGATTCATAGAAACAGGTGTGTTGTTAAGATATAATGAAGAAAATGTTTCAGGAATGTAGTAGCGAGCCTCTCTAGAGGGAGATTTTGGATCAGGCAATCTTGCCAAAGTGCATGAATACTGGGACTGAGCACAGACATTCTCAGTCAGTCTGAGACTGGAGTCAAAGTAATCGGCAGCACAAGTCTTGTACTCTGCACATAGTTTATTCATTATAATAAACAGTTTTTTTAGTTACTAAACTTGGTGGCTGCGAATCATTTGAGACAGTACATTGGTGATGAGGATCAATGGGAACGCCTCCAAATTGCCATGAAGAAAGACACAACTGACCTCGTGATTCAAGCCAGGTCCATTCAGGAGTCAATGGGTGCAATTTTACCACCTCACTGCACACACCAAACAGCACGGTGAGCCAGGAAACTGGCATTTAATGCTAAAAATCAGAATAGCGCCCAGCACGAAACTATGTTGCCAACCACACTACAATAGAGTGAACTGCTTCATGCCCAGAAAGAGCTTCTTACCATATTTAAAATGCATTTACCTATGTAAAGCATTTTTGAAACCCAGGACACAGAAACTTCTGGCTGTTAGGCACAGTGCCATAATGGCGAGAATCAGTACAGGTCTCCACGAGCACAGACCTGACACAAGGCATTGAAGCTCCCCAGGTGATCAGGGGAATGGCCAGGCAATACCCACCTGGTGGTGCCCACCAGGCATACTGGGAGTGCTCACAAGACACTCTGGTGGCACCAGTTGGGCACCATCAAGGTGCCAGTTGGGCACTACCAGTATGCCAGGAGCATTGCCATGCAAATGGGGCCAGGTTGGAGCTGTAGTGAGAGGGCTATGCGAGAGGGGTTATGCAGGGATGGCTCATGGAGAGGGTCATGGTTTCGGGGGGGGGGGGAACACATCAGGGATCTGACAGAAGCACCCATCAAGAGGTCTCTGATGCCCTGATGCAGGCAACCCGCATCAAGGAGAAGCATGTCACCAATGAGTTGGCGTCCCAGTCTTTGTGGGGGACATAAGGGGATCTCCCAGTGCACTATGAGAATGGTACCCTTGCTCTCTGCAGTCAGTTCACTGGTGTGTTTAGGCTCTGCACCACCCCTCCTCCCGCTCAATAACGACACACAGCTCACCACTTTCCAAAAAACACTGAGAGAGTAGGAGCCTGAGAAACAGGCGTTGTTCATACAATTTTTCTCAATGTTATGATATTTCAAAATTTTTTGGTAAAATTCTATCCAATAAATTATAACAATGCCTCTATTTGGAAAATTAAAGCCCTTTGACCCTAGTTTGGAAGATTCGGTTCAATACGTTGAACACTTGATATGTTTTCAAAGAAGAAGGTTAAGAGAAGAAGAAGAATAGGAAGAGAGTGATACTGCTAATAGCGTGCAGTGCCCAAACCTATTATTTAATAAGGAAGCTTGACTTCTCTAGATGCCCCTGACTCTAAAACCTTCAAAGAGCTAGTGGAAATAGTAAAAGTGCATTATCACCCCAAGACCTTGGTAATCATGCAGAGGTATAAATTCAATTCAATAGCAAGAGCCTTGGGAAACCAATAGCAGATTTTGTGGTGAGTCACAAGTCAAACGGCTGAATATTGTGACTCACTTTTGTGGTGTGTCATTAAGTCAAACAGTTGAACATTGTGAATTTGGATCTGCCTTTAATGATATGTTGTGAGATTGTCTAGTATGTGGGGTAAATAATGCTGCCATGTAGAAAAGAAACTGTTGTTAGAGACAGATATAGCCCTAAAGAAAACACTAGAAATTGTCTTTGCCATGGAAAATGCAGAAAATTGCATGATGGACCTTGAAGGCCTGCTAGATGGCAAAGTCCACCAAGTTTGAACAGAAGCCATTAGTAGCAGCAGTGACAAGGATGAGGGTTCAATGTTTGACAAACAAAGAAATACAGCGCCTGAGAAAATGCAGAGGTATAAGAGATCAAAAAAACCGAGATTTGTGAAAAATGCTATCGGTGTGGGAGAAACCATCTCCAGGAGAAGCATAGGTTCAAGGAAGTTGTGTGTTATGTCTGCAGCAGAAAGGGGCATGTACACCAAAATTCTACAAAGCCAGACCTATGCCTTATTCATTGAATCAGACGGTGGAGACCGAACTTAGATGATTAGAAGATTTGGGCATCATAATGCCTGTGCAATTTGCAGAGTGAACAGCTCCCATTGTGCCATAGCCAAACCTGGTAAGACTGTATGAATATGCACAGACTAGAAAGTAACAAGTAGCAAAAATTTGCTACATAAAATTTTTCTGGGTGTCTAACATACTCCAAGTTAGACATGAGTCATGCATATCAGTAGTTGGAACTGGCTGACACTTCAAAGGGATTCATTACTAACAACACACATAAGGGTCTGTAGCAGTAACCAGATTGCCATTTGGAGTCTCATCTGATTATGCAATTTTTCAACACATGATGAGGAGTCTATTGCAAGATTTGCCTGAAGTAGTCCTGGATGATGTGCTAATCACTGGAGCCACAGAAGAGGAGCAGTGAACTAACTTGGAGGAGTTTATAAAAAGGTTTCAGAAAGCTGGAGTAAAACTAAAGTGGAGAAGCATACTTTCCAAGTGAATGAGGTGACTTATTTGGGCTTTAGCATGGATGCACGAGGACTGCATCCAATGGAAGATAAAGTAAAGGCCATTAAAGAAGCACCATCTCTAATGAATACAACTGGGCTAAAGGCTTTCCTGAAAATGGTAAATTACTTTGGGAGATTGATCCCAAAGTTGTCATCAATAGCATTTTTCACAAATCTCGGTTTTTTTGATCTGTTATACCTCTGCATTCTCTCAGGCGCTGTATTTCTTTGTTTGTCAAACATTGAACCCTCATCCTTGTCACTGCTGCTACTAATGGCTTCTGTCCAAACTTGGTGGACTTTGCCACCTAGCAGGCCTTCAAGGTCCATCATGCAATTTTCTGCATTTTCCATGGCAAAGACAATTTCTACATGCATTTTTTTAAAAAAATCAAAAATGGTACTGGAGGACACAGCAAAAATAATCTTACCTACAGTCAACGTGCCTTTTCATCCACTTCAATCCTTCTAAAGAAATCATATTCAGTTATGATGCATCCTTCATGGAGCTGGAGCTGTTCTGTCACATAAAACAAATGAAGGGTCAGAAAGGACCCTAACTGTTGCACAGAAGACATACTCACAGATCGAGAAAGAGGGTTTGGCCATCATCTTCGGTTAGAAAAATTCCACCAATTATCATCATGGGTGGCATTTTACCATAATCACTGATCATGAACATTTATTAGGACTGTTTACAGAAGATAAGGCAATCCCTCGGATAGTATCAGCAAGGATACAGTGTTGAGCTTTTTAGTTGGCTGCCTATGTATGCACCTTCCAACAGCAACCAGGGGGATACATACATCCAAAGCAGATGCCTTGAGCCATCTCTTATTGCCAGAAATTACGCTGCTCTCAGCAGTGCCAGAAGAAATTACGTCACCCTTGAGTTTTGTCCATACATTGGGGACTATTTTACCATTGCGTTTTTGGGCGCAATGCAGTGATAAAGTTGGGCGTAAAGCGTTGAGCACGGTTGGTGCCGGTTTTCATGACGGCCATTTTACGAGCATGGATTTCCGGTGCGATCAGCCTCTCACTGGAAATGGGTGAGAGGCAGGTTAATATATGGAAATTTATTATAATGCTGTTTTACATCTGCTTAGCGAGCCCAGCACTCAATTGTCCAGACCGCCGCCCTCACCCCTCCATGACCTCGCTGTGAAAGGTTCGCGCCAACGAGGACTGCTTCCCATGCACAAGGAGCAGTCGACTTGTCCTCGCAGGTGAACCAGAGACTATTCAGGCCCCCCGGGGAGGCCGAGAACAAGGGAGGGTGCCCCTTGGACAGTGCTAAACTGGCAGTGTGCCACGCTGGCATTTGTGCAATGCCTGTCTGGCACCTGGGCAATGCCCACCGGGCAGTGCCCACCGGGCAGTGCTGAGACCGGAGCCAGAGGGGTGGGGCCAGTGCGAGGTGAGGTCAGTGGGGGTGGGGCTAGTGGGGGGACAGTGGGGGCAGGGCCAATGTAGGTGGGGCCAGTCAGAGCAGGATCAGTGGAGGTGGGGTCAATGGGGACAGGGGCTAATGTGGGGGAGGACGATTTAGGACAACAGCATACATGACCACTGGAGAAATTCCTGCCGAGTTGCTGATGGGTAGGCATTTCAGGACCAGTTTTAACCTAATGTTTCCCAATTTGGTGGGGAGGGTGGAGGCAAAGCAAAGTGTTCAAACGAGGAATCACAATTCAACTCGGATTGAGAGGACTTTTGAAGTGGACGACTTAGTTTATGTCAACAGTCCTAGGACTGGTCCAAATTGGGTGCGAAGTGTTGTCATGGCCCGAAAGGGCCTGCTATTGTATGAGTTGGAAGTTCAAGTTAAAATCCTGAGAAAACAGTTAGATTACATGAAAAGAATGGAGTCATAATGGGAAACAGTGTGGCAATCTGCTCTGATTATACCTGCCAGTAATGTTGTTGTGAGTGAAAGATATTTGGCAGCAAGCCACCCTGAGTTAGGGTCAAATATGTTCCTGTGGGAATGGAGAAGTAATAAGCACAGGTGAACTTTTACAAGTTAAGAGTTTAATTTCTGAAAGTTAAACCCACCTTCTGAACTGTCACTCCCAGAGGAAGAGAAATTCCCCTGACAGACTGAGATTATGAAGGACTGTGTTAAAATGGTCTCGCTGCATGGGATCATACAGTGAGGCCACACGGCTGGAACTCAAGAGCAGGAGCGGTGCAATCCCACTGTTGGGGTTGTACTACAGAGCTCCCAACAGCCAGCGTGAAGTGGAGGAACTGATATGTCAGCAGATTATGGGAAGATGTAAAAACAACAGGTTTTTTTGTTTTTATTCCAATTCAATCAAATCAAGTCCAGTTCAGAGTCTCAGCAAGTTGAGACATTCCCGATCCAAGCCGACAAGACAAGGCTCTCAGCTCCTGTCTTGGGCTTGATCTACATGACCCAAGCTGATTGCAGTAGGCATAGCTCTTCCTCCAAGGCTTGATCTCATCTGCATCTTACCCAAAAGGCCGAGATGCTGCTTTTAAAAACTGCTTCAAATGAAGCTAAAATGTAACCTAATGACTTCAACCAAGTACAGCATGTCGATACTACACTTGAACTTAGCCAAAAGGCCAAGAAGCGATGGTGATGGGTGATTTTAGCTTCCCCAAAATAGACGAGGACTCCTTTAGTGCCAGGGGCTTGGACGAGGCAGAGTTTGTTCAGTGTATCCGACAGTCTTCTTGAGGCAATATGTCGATAGTGCAACTCAGGAAGAGCTATCTTAGACCTGGCTCTGGGAAACGAGACTGGACAGGTGATTGATATCTTAGTGGGGGACCATTTTGAGAACAGTGACCACAATTCTGTACATTTCAATATACTCGTAGAAAAGGATAGAAATAGTCCCAGGGTGAAAGTACTAAACTGGGGGAAGGCTAACAAAGACAGTATTATGCAGAAGCTAGGGAATGTAGACAGGGGGGAGGTAAATCCACAATCCAATATGTGGGAATCTTTTAAGTTAGTTGCCAGCAATTCAGGACAAGTATATCCCTGTAAAAATGAAGGATAAAGATGGCAAGATTCGGGAACATTGGATGACAAAAGAGATTGTGAGCTTAATGAAAATAAAGAAGGAGGCATAGATAAATTTCAGGAAATTTAAAATGGGTAAGGCTCTTGGGGAATATAAAGATAACAGGAAAGAGCTTAACAGGGACTTAGGAGGGCTAAAAGAGTTCATGAATCCTGGCTTTGGCAGGGGAATCCCAAGGCTTTTTATACACCTATAAGACGCAGAGGGTAACTAAGGAAAAGGTAGGTCCACTCAAGGACAGTGGAGGGAATTTGTGTGTGGAGCCAGATGAGGTGGGTGAGGTCCTTAATGAGTACTTTGTATCAGTATTCACAAAAGAGAGGGATGTGGTGGATGGTGAGTGTAAAAAAGGATGTTGACATTCTAGGACATGTTGAGATAAAAAGGAAGGAGGTATTGGAGGTTTGTAAAATATTAAGGTGGGTAAGTCCCCAGGGCCAGATAGGGTCTATCCCAGAAAACTGAGAAGTGAGAGAAGAAATTGCTGAAGTCTTAGCCAAAACCTTTGTATCCTCTTTAGTCACAGGCAAAGTACCAGAGAATTGGAAAGCAGCTAACATTGTTCCTCTGTTTAAGAAGGGCAGAAGAGACAATCTGAGAAATTACAGGCATGTGAGCCTTACCACAGTGGTGGGGAAATTATTGAAGGAGATTCTCAGGGACAAGATGTACTCACATCTGGAAAAGAATAGGTTTATTCGTGATAGGTAGCCTGGTTTGTAGGGGAGTTTGTGGCTCACAAACTTGATTGAGCTGTTTGGGGAAGTGACAAAAAAATTGACCAGGGCCTGGCAGTCGATGTTGTATACATGGACTTCAGTAAAACCTTTGATAAGGTTTCTTATGGCAGGCTAATATAGAAGGTGAAGTCATAAGGGATCTGAGGTAAGCTGATAAAATAAATACAAAACTGGCTTGGGCATAGAAAGCAAAAAGTAGCAGTGGAAGGGTACTTTTCTAACTGGAGGTCTGTGACAAGTGGAGTTCCACAAGGATCACTGCTGGGGTCTCTGTTGTTTGTAATATATATATAATGATTTGGAGGAAAACGTATATGGTCTGATCAATAAATTTGCAGAAGACACAAAAAATGGGGGAGTAGTGGGTAGTGAGGAGCATTATCGGAGGATACAGCAGGATAAAAATCTGCTGGAGACTTGGGCCAAAGATGGCAGATGGAATTTAACCTGGACAAGTGTAATGCGATTTGGAAGGTCTACTGCAGAAGGAAAGTATTACAGTAAATGGTAGAAATATTAGCATACAGAGGGATCTAGGCATGCAGATCCCTGAAGGTGGCAACTCTGGTGGACAAGGTGGTCAACAAGGCATATGGCATGCTGGCCTTCATTGGTCAGGCATTGAGTATAGGAATTGAAAAATCATGTTGCAGATGTATAAGGCTTTGGGTAGGCCACATTTGGAGTATTGTGTATAATTCAGGTCACCACACCACTGGAAGGATGTTGATGCATTGGAAAGGATATAGAAGAGATTTACCAGGGTGTCACCTGATTTGGAGGACATAGACAATGAAGAAAGATTGAACAAACTTGGATTGTTTTCATTGGAGCATCGGATGATGAAGGGGGGACCTGATAGAAGTTTACAACATTATGACTGGCTTGGATAGAATGGATAGTCAGACTCTTTTTTTCCCAGGGTCGAGATGTCAATTACTTGGGAGCACAGCTTGAAAGTGAGAGGGGGAAAGTTTGAAAGAGATGTAAAGAGCAAGTTTTTTATACAGAGGGTGGTGACTGTCTGGAACACCTTGCCGGAAGAGATGGTGGAAGCAGATTCTATAACAAAGTTCAAGATGCATTGGATAGATACATGAATAAGCAGGGAATAGAGGGAAATGGACAACGTAGAGACAAGAAAATGTTAGATTAGACAGGTATCTGTGTCAGTACAGTCTTGGTGGACAAGTGCTATACTTTTCTTTGATCATTAAAGAACTTGTTTATTGTCCTTTTATTGTAAATAGTTTAATTTCTGTTTGTATATGGTAATAAGAGACTTAGGGGTAGGGATGTAGGAGGGCTTCTTGAAAGATAGTCCAACTAGGGAAGGGGCCATACGGAACCTCGTGTTGAGGAATGAGCCCAGCCAGCTGGTCGATGTTTCAGTAGGAGAGCAGTTCGGGAACAGTGACTATAATTCAGTGAGCTTTAAGGTACTGATGGATAAAGATAAGTGTGGTCCTCACTTTAACTTGTACTTCATTGGAGGAAGGCTAAGTACAAAAATATTAGGCAGAAACTGAAGAATGTAGATTGGGGCAGATGTTTGAGGGCAAATCAACATCTCGCATGTGAGAAGCTTACAAGTATAAGTTGATAGGGATTCAGGACCGACACATTCCTGTAAGGATGTAAGATTTTTATGGCAAGTTTTGGGAACCTTGGATAATGAGAGATATTGTGAGCATAGTCAAAGAGAAAAAGGAAGCATTTATCAAAACTAGGAGGTGGGAACACACAAAGCAAGTGTGGAATACAAAGAAAGTAGAAAGAAACTTAAGCAAGAAGTAAGGAGGGCTAAAAGGGGTCACGAGAAAGCATTGGCCAGTATAATTAAGGAAAATCCCAAGATTTTTTAGACATATATAAAGAGCAAGAGGGTAGCCAGGGAGAGAGTTGGCCCACTCAAGGACAAGGGAGGGAATCTATGTATGGAGCCAGAGGAAATGGATGCAGTATTAAATGAATACTTTGCATCAGTATTTACCATAGAAATAGACTTGGTGGATGATGAGTCTGGGAAAGGGTGTGTGGATAGTTTGAATCATGTTGAAATCAAAAAGGTGGAGTTATTGAGGTTCTTGAGAAGCATTAAGGTAGACAACTCCCCAGGGCTGATGGGATATACTCCAGAATACTGAGAAAGACAAGGGAGGAAATTGCTGGGGCCTGAGAGAAACCTGTGCATCCTCACTGGCTACAGGGGAGGTCATAATGTAGAGATGCTGGTGTTGGACTGGGGTAAGCACAGTAAGAAGTCTCACAACACCAGGTTAAAGTCCAACAAGCTTATTTGGTAGCAAAAGCCAGTAGCTGTCAGAGTGCTGTGAGTGGGAGTTCTTCACAAACAGGGCATATAAAGACACAAGCTCAATTTACAAAATAATGGTTGGAATGCAAGTCTTTACAGGTAATCAAGCCTTAAAGGTACCGACAACGTGAGTGGAGAAAGGGTTAAGCACAGGTTAAAGAGATGTGTAGTGTCTCCAGCCAGGACAGTTCATGAGATTTTGCAAGCCCAGGCAAGTTGTGGGGGTTTCAGATAGTGTGTCATGAACCCAAGATCCCGGTTGAGGCAGTCTTCATGTGTGTGGAACTTGGCTATCAGTTTCTGCTCAGTGACTCTGCGTTGTCGTTGGAGAATGCTTATCTGAAGATCAGAGGCCGAATGCCCATGACCGCTAAAGTGTTCCCCAACAAGAAGAGGGAATCCCCTTGAAAGCTTGTGAGTTTACTATCAAATAAATCGGTTGGACTAAAACCTGGTGTTGTCAGACTTTTTACTGTGTATCAGATAGACAATGTTGGCTGAGTTGCAAGTGTATGTACCGTGTATCTGGCGGATGGTGTTCTCACACGAGATGATGACATCCTTGTTGATGATCCAGCACGTCTTGCAGAGGTTGCTATGGCAGGGTTATGTGGTATCGTGGTCATTGCATTGCTGCAACTACCTCAGTACTCAATGCCAACAACTGCCAATCTCCAAATGCAATTTTACAACTCATCCGCTTCATCCTGGACGACAATGTCTTCACCTTCAACAACAAGTATTTCATCCAGATACATGGAACAGGCATGGGCACCAAATTTGCACCTCAATATGCCAAAATCTTCAGGTTCAAACAAGACTTCTTCACCGCACAGGACCTTCAACTGATGCTGTACACTCGATTCATCAATGACATTTTCTTCCTTTAGACTCATGGTGAACAATCTGATGACATGGTGAAACAACTATATGATGACATCAACAAGTTCCATCCCACCATCAGGCTCACCATGGACTATTCTCTGGAATCGGTTGCGTTTTTGGACACACGCATCTCCATCAAGGATGGTCACCTCAGCACCTCACTGTACCGCAAGCCCACAGATAACCTCACAATGCTCCATTTCTCCATTTTCCACCCTAAACACGTTAAAGAAACCATCCCCCACAGACAAACCCTCCATATACACAGGATTTGCTCAGATGAGGAGGATTGCAACAGACATCTCCAGATGCTGAAAGATGACCTCATAAAAATAGATATGACGCTCGACTCATCGATCGGCAATTCCGACACGCCACAGTGAAATCCGCACCAACCTCCTCAGAAGATAAACACGGGACACAGCAGACAGAGTACTCTTCATCGTCGAGCTTTATAGAATCTTAGTGAGGACGCACTTGGAATATAGTGTTCAATTCTGGTCACCACACTACAGAAGGATGTGGAGGCTTTGGAGAGGGTGCAGAAAAGATTTCTCAGGATGTTGCCTGGTATGGAGGGTATTAGCTATGAGGAGGGGTTGGAGAAACTTAGTTTGTTCTCACTGGAGCGACGGGGTTGAGGGGTGACCTGATAGAAGTCTACAAGATTATGAGAGGCATGGACAGACTGGATAGTCTGAAGCTTTTTTCCAGGGTGGAAGAGTTAACTATTAGGGGACACAGTTTTAAGGTGTGGGGGGCAAAGTTTAAAGGAGATGCACAAGGCAGATTTTTTACACAGAGGGTGGTGGGTGCCTGGAACTCACTGCAGGGGGAGATAGTGGAGGCCAATACAGTAATAGCTTTTAACAGGAGCCTTGACAGATACATGAATAGGATGGCACAATAGGGATATGATCCCCAGAAGAGTAGAGGATTTTAGTTAAGTCAGGCAGCATGGTCGGTGCAGGCTTGAAGGGCTGAAGAGTCTCTTCCTGTGCTGTAATTTTCTTTATTCTTTGATGTAGAAGCATGCCTCCTTGCAGAGGGGGAGATTTTGGGGGGCAACGTGACCCTATCGGACCACAGTTTGCAAATCCTGGGGCCAAGTGCGGGCTTTCCTTGTCTGTTTGAGACTCAAGTCGCAATAGCTGGCAGCACATTTCTAGAACAGCACATAGTTTATTTGTTACAATAGTTTGTTTTGTTACTAAGCTTGGTGGTCGCCAATCCTTCACGATATCACAAGGAGCATTTATAGGAAATGTGAATTACATTGTCTGTCATTTAACAGAAAATGGTTTTCCTGAAGGCATGTCCTTGCCTCATTCACTGCCAATGTTTAATCTAGAGGTGCTTTTCTGTCAGTTTTTGTCAGTAATGATTTGCCATTGCCTTCCACTCTTAGCGTCAGGACAAGAATAGAAATTCAACCCACACTATTATCACCATTCTGAAACAGACATCTAGCCATCTGAGCTGATTAGCCACAGGCTATATTTAATATGAAAAACAAGTGTGGGATTTTTTATATAATTGATAGAATGTATTAAAATAAAGTTTATTTATTAGTCACAAGTCGGCTTACATTAACACTGCAATCGAGTTACTGTGAAAATCCCCTAGTTGCCACATTCTGGTGCCTGTGAGAATTTAGCATGGCCAATGCACCTCACCAGCAAGTCTTTCGAACTGTGGAAGGAAACTGGAGCAGCAGAGTTTGTTTGAAATGATTTGTATATCAATCGTTTCATTCAAATATGTTTCAATGATATATTTTTTCTGGCTTTCTGCTTTCTGCTTTTTTTCACGTATTACATGTAGGAAAAGTGTCAGTAAGTTTGGCATGTGATTCCTGATGAATATTTGATTGATTTGATTTGATTTATTATTGTCACTTGTTTCTATACAGTGAAAAGTATTGTTTCTTGCACACTATACAGGCATAGCTAGGTGTAGCGAAAGATCAACTGAATGCGAGGTAGGCCCATTCAAAATCTGATGGCAGCGATATAATCAGACAGGATGCTAGAAAGATGGAATAAGCAGAAGCCCCAATAACCAGAGCTGAAAGTGTTCAAGAGCAATGAGGATTTTGGTAAACAAATAGATCACATCTGGCTCTGATTTGAAGATAAGGAGGGTGTTGAGGTTTGGGGTAGTTGGCTGTGGGATTGGGGGCAAACTGCTTGGCATTTGTTAGTGCTTAAAGATAGGGTGGGGGCAGAGGATGAGAGAGGAAAGGGATACACAGAGGGTAAGGAAAAATAATCAGATAGAGGGATGACAGCTGAGGGAGAAAAGAAGGGGAAAGCATCCTAGTATTGGGAAAGCAGTCTAGATTATAAAGTGCGTGCAAATGCTTGATTTCTCTGGACCCCATGCATTTACCCTGCTAATCCCCTCACACTGTGGGGTAATTTAGCATGGCCAATCAACCTAACCCACGCACCTTTGACTGTGGGAGGAAACCAAAGCACCCGAAGGAAACACACACAGACATGGGGAGAATGTGCAAAGTTTGCACAGACAGTGACCTGAGGTGGAAATTGAACTGGGTCCCTGGCGCAGTGATGCAACAGTGCGAACTACTGTGCCACCGTGCCGATTTAGCAAACTATCTTTCTGTCAATCTGCAAATAAAATGTAACCATCATATAAACTGCCATGAAACCTTTTCCTTTCAAAGTTGGGTGGAAATCTATTTACTTAGGCTTGATTGTTCTGGATGGTTTTCAAATGCAGCGTACCAGGAAACAAAAATAAACAGGGTTGTTTTAAAATGCCATTTAGACTATGATCTGGTTCTGCAATTAACTTTCCCAGCCATCACTGTCTGTACTACAGAGGGTAAGAGGCAAGATCTAGCGAAAAAGTACAAAAAGATCATCAGATTAACCGTTAAATCAAAGTGATATGAGGCAAGAAAAGATACATAGATTGAGGGCAGTTTACATTTAGTTGACTTCTATTTGAAACTAAGTCACTAAAGATAAACAAAGACATTGCTGTAGAGGAGAATTTGGTAGTTGCATTCCTGGAGAATCTTGGCTTAATCTATACTGTCACCATCTGACTAATCCAATTATCACATTGTTAGTAGCCTCGCACATCTTTGCGTTACAGTTCAAAAATCATCATTATTTCTCATTCTGCACGCGGCCTATGCATCAAACTCTTTATTCAACTGTGAAGCCTCGCATGGAGCAGAATGCAAGGAAACTGTACTGTATATTTGCATCACTAAATCATGAAACAAGCCCGTAAATTCTGATTAGCAGATACAGAGACAAACTAAAAATCCAAAGCGACTGTGTGGACCTGCAACACACATGCAGAAGCACACAGACACCATAACGATGTATAGATTGTAACCTGCACACAGAAGCTACAGAAACTGTAAACTATAATACATCACCGTATAGAAAGTAAACCACACAGTAAAGTCATATCAAATTAAAACATACATGTCCAGGTTATGTAGAAATGTTAGCTTCAGAAAACATAAACATTCAAAGCCCAGGTTACATATTATTGTAAGCTTGGAATTGAAATCCAGTCAAATGTATCCATCTTTGGGATTTGTAAACTTCAGTTCACCTTTGGACAATATTCTTACTGTATTGCCTTCAAACAAGTCAAATAATTAGTTTCTTGATTTATTTATCCTGGGAACCATAATTTCAGTGAGAGTAAATATATAGAATAAACTCTCCAGAGAGATGGCGGAAGCAGAAAGCATCGATTGATTCAAATGCTAATTGGATAGATTTATTTTGGAAAAGTAATTTTGTGGATAGAGAATGAGAGTAATTTGAGACCTGACTTGTGGTAAATGTAGGAGGCTTGGCAGGAAAGAGTAAATCTGGAATTGTTGGTCTCTGGTATTCACAGGGAGATAGGCAGATAGCTGCAGATGGTGGGAAGTGGTGCAGTGGTAGTTGGGACATCAGAGAGGCATTACTGGGGGTCCAGAAAAAAAATGGGAGCCATAGAGACATTGACAGGAGGACAAGATAAATCAGGAGAGGATGGGAGATGGTTGTAGTGGATTGGAGAGATTGGTAAAGGAGGAGAGAAGATGCAAGCAGCCTTCAGAGGATATAATGGGGTGGGATGAGGGGGAGAACATAGGAAGAGATAGTGAGCTGTGGAGAATAATGGAAGGGTGAGGTTTGGGGATGAATGTTGGATATTTACAGATTTGCTTGGATGACCGGGCTTAGAACGCCTGCTCCTCTTGGCCCACAAGCAGTGATGGAAAAGTACTCACCTCTTCCATGCAGTAATCCTCCTCAGTTTAATTTACTGAGACCAGGGAAATGCATTTGAGCTTTGTTAAAACTGGAACAGAGAAAAATATCTGAGGCGTGTCGCCTCAGCAAATTATTTAAATGAGTGACCCATCTCATAGGAGCAATTTGATGGTCCAACCTCCACCCACGCCCACCGAACCATCCCATGTTAAGTAATTACACACAGACAACCGAGAACAGTTACAAGACACACATGGTCAAATACTGAACATTCCCCATCACAGCTAAGGTTTGGGTTTGAGATTTATTTTATTTCAGCCTGACCTGAAGCCGTTTGATTTTGTGGGTTAAAACTCTCTCCATGGTTCGCAATTTTCTCCACCACCTAAGGTAGCCCTTCACTCATGTCTGTATTCACTGTAAACTAAGTGGGTGCGATTTTACAGCCTCATTCATCCCGAAAATGTAAAATCCCACCAGAGGTCAATGGACCCTTCCACAGTCCGCCCCTCATCCATTCCAATTCCCATGATGGGCGGGATGGTAAAGTCCCAGCCATTGATTAAGATTGGCTTCTAGAAATAGTCACAACTCCATTATTGTTCTATGACTGAATCACCAGGAATGCAGAAGTGAGAACTGGGAGGACCTTCTTTTATCTAATAATTGTTATGTCTCTGCGAATCCTTTATCTTCTTCACACAATTGTGAGGTAGATGTGATAGATATGATAGGGTGGAATTATAGATTGTACTTTCAAGTTTGTGCCATCTTGGAAAAGCTGTGCCATCACTTCACAAACATCAACATTGCTAGCAGCAGTGTTACACATTTAAACAGTAATCTGCCAATAGCAATGAATGCAGTAAATGCTGAGACAGAGTCATAATAACACTTTTTACTCCACAAGCACATTTTTTTCTTACTTCTTCTAATTCTGATGCAGGGCCCACAGAATTGCCCTCCATGACCAATTCTCCTTTATAGTAGTGGGAAAACACATCAGTCTAGAACTTGTTTGGACTAGCAAGGTGTGCAAAAGTTGGGATTTACCATTAGGGTCTTGCTAAGATCACGAACAGCCAAGGACAAGACAAGTTGGAGGCCTGAAGCCTACAACTACTGGGCCCTGGAGGAACACGTCCACTGTGTGATGGGTAGATCCTCTGCACATGGCTCCATTGTGAAGCAGCTCCCACTGCTCTCTCTCCCTGTCAGCTTTCTTTATATAGTTTCTCCACTCTCTCACTCTTGAGCCTCTTTATGAAGTTTTGCTGCCCTCACCCTCTTGCCCCTCTTTTATCTCCCCAGCTCTGTTCTCAATCTTGTTCTTTCCTGTGATCTTTCATCTCCCAGCTCCTCCCTCCTTACCGAAGACCTTACAGTTACCAACAAATTGTGCCAGTATTTAAAACATAAATGAGCAAAGCAAGTGAAATACTGACCAACTAATCACATACCTATGACATGAATTGGTCCAAAACAGGTTGGATCACTGAGATCCACCAGCAGCAGCTGGATCTTTTAATCTCTCCACTCCTCTCACTGTCTTTGTGCATGATCCAAGGGTGTCCAGCTGCTGTTCCTCCTGCCTTGGGTGCCCGAGGGATCCAGCCTGAGAGGAAGGGACACATGGAGGGACATTGAGGTACCACATTCCCCTCTCATATTGCCACTGCATGAATCCACCTATGGCAACAGAGATGGAATATAAGACTGCATGAATTTCTGCTTACGAAGGTCCACCATCCTCCCCAGGGAGATCTCCATGTGTGTACATGTGGGTACTACTTCATCAGAGAGCAGCCGGACAGGCACATCTGACTCATGTTCCTCTCTGTTGTGGGCTTCCTGCAGCTCTGCCAGATGTTCCCTGGCCTCTTGCTGAAACTGCACCATGAGTTGGACAACTGATTCTACAGTTTTGGCACTGGACCCGGAACTCACAAATATCTCTTCCCCAACTGTCCTTTGAGAGCTGGGGAGCTGAGCTGAGCCCGCCTCCTGCTGCTGCAGACACATCCATGTGGTGACCACCAGATTGTGAGACCCTTCCTGAACAAGGTATGAGTTCTTGACTTGGGGGAAAATGCAAGTGACCAGAGTGATCTTTACAGGTATGGAGCTTTCCTCTTCTGTCTCATCTCTGGGCTTGGGCTGGGACTGAGAGCATCTGGAGACTTCACGCTGCCTTCCACGGTGGGATGGTCTTCATGGTGCACGTCCCGCTGTTATATCCGGGTGCCATAGATCCTCTTCCTGGAGGCATCCATGAGAGGGGAAAGTATAAGTGATAGCATTGTCTGCCTCCCATTAGGAGGCACATTAGACTCTCAGCAATGTATTCAAAGGGTGAATACTTAGTAGATGGACACCCAAGGTCAAGCTCCCCATTCGCAGTTCCTGCTCCACCCCTGAGAGCTCAGATACCCTCTCCTCAAATTCCAGAGACCTGAAAAATAGGCCTTGTCTCTCCTTGCCTTATCACACTTTCTTCATTTTATGCAGATCTATGACTTTTGGAGGCTGCTGTTTCACTCTGCCAAAGTCTATCTGCCCCCCCCCCACCCCTACTACCACCTTCCCATCCCACTCCCTTCACCCCCCCCACCCGCCCCGTCACCTCCCATCACCCCCACCCATCCCCTGCCCCACTCCATGCAGTGTTCCATGTCTGCTGAAGGATGAAGGAGGCAGCACAGTGGTCACTCTACCATAGCGTGGGTGCACATATGTGGAGCTGTGAGGCAGGACATGGCATTGTCACTGGATCTTGGACCCGAACATGTAGGAATCTTTATGTTTTGTGTGACAGTGGATGAGGCTTACCCTGATGGAGTGAATAAGGTAATTCATCTCTTTCCAGTACTGTGTTAGCATTCTCTTGTGAACCCCCTCGGCACTGATGGCATTGGTTGCCTGTGCCCATGCAGCTTAGTTATCCTGTCTTAGCCTCCTTCTTCCAAAGGAAAGGTAGACCACTTTCCTGCAATTCCTGCACACCTCACCAAGGTGCAGGAGGGTAAATAGGGAGGTGTCACTGAACTTTGAAGATGGGTTGACAAATAACCTTGCAGTCATCACTCAGTTTTTGGTTTGATGCTGTTGATGTCCGAGTGCCTTTAAAATATGGCACCTGGATACGACAGTGGGACGTGTACCATGAAGACCACCCCACCGTGGAAGGCAGCGCGAAGCTCCCAGATGCATAATTAATTATTTCAGGGCTGGAAAACATGGCGTGTTTTCCCATCCACCTCTGAAATGGGAGAGACTCCCTGACCCCATCCCCGCTCCCCTCAGGAGACTTAGTCCCGGATGAGAGATCTGTTCCATATCAGTGTAAGGCACTACGTAGCTCTGGTCTGAAGCTATTCAAAGAGAAGCAAAATTAAATAATCAATTCATTGACAGCAATGCTTTACTTAGCTTCACCACTATATATACTGGTTTTCTGAGTTCAAAAAAATAAATTATCATTTTCTAGGATCATTTGAACAGTATTTTGTAAACATCTAATCATTGATACTTCAAGGAGTCCCTTGGAGTGAGCTGAATTAACTGAACTAAAGAACCAGTGAAAGTTTATCATTCTGATTTCCAGGTCATGGGAGATTCTCGCAACTGAACTGCTAATCAAAATTAGAGAAAGGGCACAGCAGTGGCATCCACTGCCATGATATTCAGGAAGTGCTAATGTCACAATGTCAAATCCACCTCATGAAATAAACGCAATGGTCCTAAAATTCTCTAACAATTTTGTAGCGTGAGATAAGCAGAACCCCTATATAGCAAGTGTTATTACTTTCTATAACATGATCATTCCTACTCTTGGGCAAAGGTATTCCAAAGTCTGTAATTCCTTTATCAAGCTTATTCTACCACACATGATTATGCCAACATTCCTCAGTGATTGACTTTCCCAGGGCTGCAGATAAGAAATAAATATATTAAATTAATAGCAGTTGAGCTTATCTATAAGTGAGGTGTAAATACAGAAAAGATCAACAATATACATAAAATTAGAAAAATTTGTACATTCAGCTGTCTGCTCTCTTTCCCTCAGATTTTGAGGACTTGTTTTTCCAGAACTGGTTAAAACAGCCTTAAGCTTGTTATTAAATGCTTAATCAAATTCAAATTTCCTGGACCAGATTTTCATTTCCCGATGGAGGTGGGAATTGGGTTGGAAAATTTGAAATCATTTGCCTGCAAAATGAATTGCTTCTCCCTTCCCAAACCCCTTCTATTTTCGTGTTACCTATTCATGAGTTGGCAAGGCCCTGGGGTCATGACCCCACATGTGGGTGCACTAATGCAGAGTGGCCATTAAATAAAATGCAGCAAATTCATTTTTCCTAAAGCACACTATTTTCATCTGCTGTAACACATTTTACGGATCTTAAAACAAAGCCTCCTTTTCCGGGTCAGAAAGAATGTGGGATTAGTGTGGAGCAACTTTGTTGCAGTGTTTCCTTCGACTTCTGAAACTTCAACACTTTCCTGCGAAGGGTTTGTCTGCCAGCGATGGGACATGCACAACAGTCACTACAAGTCAATTGTCAGTCTTCTCAGGACTTCTGAATAATTTTGAAAATTCTTCCCTGAATTCTTTTGTTTTTTCATGCTTTCCAATTCGTCTACTTTACAGATGAGTTGTGGATCTGTGCAAATTTTTTGACTTAGCAATAAACACTCTTGGTTGTGGATCCCATACAAAATTTCTGTGATCTTTCTTAGTTTGTTTAGCAGTCAAATGTCCCTTGAAATCCTGCACTGTGGAGTTGTATGTTTGATGACTGAAGGAAGTTATTCTCCTACAACTGAAATAACTGAAGCTCCCTCTCCAGTGTCTAATTTGAAGTTTTACATCCATTGGCCATCATGTCTATGTTTCAGTATTTGCCATTGGTTCCTGTAATTCCTCCCAAGAATGGCACTTCATTATCCTTCTTGCCTTTGTCTTACTGAATGCTGCTTGATTTTCATTGTTTCGCCTTTAATTCCTGCATCAGGAACTTTTTGCTGTTGCCTCAGAGGAGGTACAGGCAGGCTGATCACGTCTTTGTCTACATGGCTGTAAGCATCAGGGCAGTCGCCGTCCTTGTTGTATTTTTTAAATTTGTCAGACATGGGCTTTGCTGGCTGGTTAGTATTTATTGTCCATGCCTAGTCACCCTTGAACTGAATGGCTTGCTCGGCCATTTCAGAGAGCAGTTGAGAGTCAACCACATTGCTGTGGCTCTGGAGTCACAAGTAGGCCAGACCAGGTAAGGACGGCAGATTTCCTTCCCTAAACGACATTACTGAACCAGATGAGTTTTTCCGACAAATGACAATGGTTTCAGGGTCAACAATAGATTCTGAATTCCAGATTTTTGTTACTGAATTCAAATTCGAACCCAGGTCCCCAGAACATTAGTTGAGTTTCTGGACTAATAGTCGAGTGATAATACCACTAATCCATTGCCTCCCCAGTGTAATGAAGGAAGAGGCACATTAGTCCGCACGTGTTGTTGTCATGGTTTATTTTACCCTGAACTTCAAAGGAATGTAGTGCCGGGGGGGGGTGGGGGGGGGGGGGCGGGCGGGGG
Source organism: Carcharhinus amblyrhynchos (assembly GCF_965287045.1). Classification (NCBI taxonomy): domain Eukaryota; kingdom Metazoa; phylum Chordata; class Chondrichthyes; order Carcharhiniformes; family Carcharhinidae; genus Carcharhinus; species Carcharhinus amblyrhynchos. The sequence continues at coordinate 21,589,006 of NC_137328.1, read as the reverse complement.
GTGGTGAGGTGGGGGAGGGGGGTAGTATGCTCTGTGTGTCACATAGGAGGAAACGTTTACCTAGCATTGGTTTAGCAGCCTAAGAATTGTGATACAAGTAAGTGGCTGGTCAGCCATATCCCAGATCACAATTAGTGAAGGCCTGAGGCGTTTCAGGGGCCTTCATGGCCTGCTTTGCTGTACCTAATGGATTAAGCTTGGGAGTCCTTAATGTGCCGTGTCCTCTGAAGGGGAATGCTGTGAGATGGGTGTTATGAGTGTGAGTATGAGTGGGGAGTGCAGCAGATGAACTCCACTGCATGGAAACTTGCAGAGATATGGGAACTGCTGCATGATATTGTTTAAATGTCAGCAATTTTTGGGGTGAGCAGTGAAAGACTGCAGTGGCAGGGTGCTCAAAGGATGTGGTAGAATGGAAACATTGGGTTGGAACAGTAAACAGAGCATTAGCTGTATACTTTACTGACGGTATGCAGCCAACAGACCAGTTCATACAGGACAACAATTTTTCAATGGTCACATTTCAGCTCTAGTGCTCACTTACTGTTGGCTCCAGGGCATTGAGGTGACCACATCTTGAATACCGTATGCAGTTTTAGTCTCCTTATTTAAGGACGGATGTAAATGTGTTCGAGGCGGTTTAGAGATTTACTAGATTGATGCCTGAATGAGTGTATTGTCTTATGAGGATAAGTTGGAAAGGCTGGGCTTGTTTAGAAGACTGAGGGGTGACTTGATTGAAGTATATAAGATCCTGAACACAGAAATGATGTTCATTCACTCTTGTGGGTGAGTCCAGAACTAGGGGGCATTATTTTGAAATTAACAACCTTGCAGGATAGAGATTTGGGGAATATTTTTCTCTCAGAGGTTGTGCGACTTTGAAACTCTTTGCCTTAGATGGTGATGGAAGTGGGATCACTGAATAATTTTAAGGTGTATTTTTGGGAAAGAGAATCACAGGTCATCAGGAATAAATGGGAATGTGGGACTCAGAGCAAACAGATGGGCCATGATCTTCTTGAATGGCAGAGCAGGCTTGAGGGTCTAGTTTTGAATGGTCTATTTTTGCTCCTGATTCACATGTATGTATTTTCGAGGTTGGCACCTTTAACTGTCTTTTTACTAGGTAGAGGGCAGAAAGAATACACCTCTGCCTCTTTCCCAACCCTTCTCTGGCCCAAACCAATTGTGACTTAGCAAACTGTATCTGGGATGTCCTGGCCTCTAAGGAACAAGAACATGGCACACAGTGAGTTCAAACGTGAGTTAGCATTAAGAAGTCATAAAAGGGCCCAACTCAAAATTCATGAGCTTGAGACAAAAATCCAACTCCTGATCCGCAACTGATAAGAGAAGCTATATTTCGAATAGCATCTTTTACAGTCTTATGACATCTCAGTCTACTTAATAACCAGTGAAGCACATTATTGCAGTGTTGAAAATAGCAGCCAATTTATTTACAGCAGGTCCTGACAAACAACAATGTATCATAGAGCATAGAACCATAGAATCCTATAGTGCAGAAGGAGGCCATTTGCCCCATCATGTCTGTACAGACTGTCTGAAAGAGCATCCCACCCAGGCCCTATCCCTGTAACCCCACAAGTTTAGCCCACTAATCCCTCTAACCTACATATTTTGGGACAGTAAGGGCAAATTTAGCATGGCTAATCCACCTAACCCACCCATCTTTGGATTGTGGAAGGAAACTGGAGCACTTGGAAGAAACTCACACAGACATGGGGAGAATGTGCAAACTCCACATTGCAGTCAAAATGTGTTAAATGGTCAGATAATATATTTTAGAGGTGAATATTAGTTAGGTACTGGGGGACTCCCCTGCTCTTTAAATAGTACAATGAAATATATTTTTATGCAGACAACTGGAGCCACTAAATACTGCATTCTGGCAGCAGCAAATGCAATGAGATATCATTGTGGTTAACTCTCAAGGCAACATCCATCAACAATCCCTTTCATTTGGTTTTTATCTTTAGAAAACTACACACCTGTGGACTTACAAGCCGTACCACAAGAAATTCATTAGGAGAAAGTTAAAAGACATAGAAAATAAACACAAAGCATTGTAATTCAAAACAGGATTAGCATGCTATATTTTTCAAAATGAGTTAAAATGGCAGATAATCCACATTGCCAATGAATTAAAAACATGCATCTAACCTATAATCAGAGTGGATAATATCAACAAGATAGACAACAAGCAAGCCTATGCAATAAAAGCAAATTACTATGGCTACTGAAATCTGAAACCAAAAGAAAAATTGCTGGAAAATCTCAGCATGACTGGCAGCATCTGTAAGGAGAGAAAAGAGCTGATGGTTCGAGTCCAGATGACCTTTTGTCAAAGCTAAAAGGCATAGAAAGTGAGAGATACTTATACTGCAGGGGAGGGAATGAAAGAGGAGTCATAGACACAAAAGCAAAGGGAAAAGCTGCTAATGGCAGTCCATAGAGAGAATATCAGGTGTGAGTGGCCAAACAGCAGAGATGCTGAAATCAGAGGGTAAACTGTGACAGATGAAGATGTGGGGGGACGGGGGGTGGGAGTGAGATGGGTGGGAGTGAGGTAAAATTGAGAAAAAGGGAGAAAGGGGAAGCAAAGGGGGAGAAAAGGTAAGGAAGGGGGGATAAAATAGGGGGAAAGAGTGGGGGAAGGAAAATAAAGAAAGACAATAAAGAAATAAAAGATAGAGGTCAGTTAAAAATTAAATAAAATGAAAACAAAGGGGTCAAGGTGGGCTAAAGCTAATCATCTGAAGTTGTTGAATTCAATGTGCCGAGCCGGAAGATGAAATGCTTTTCCTCTAGCTTCACTGGAACATTGCAGAAGGCCAAAGACAGACACATGGGCATGGGTGTAGGATTGTGTGTTAAAATGGCAAGCAACAAGAAGGTCAGGGTCCTGATTGCACAGAGACCGAATGTGCTCAGCTAAGTGATCACCCAGTCTACCTTTGGTCTCTCCGTTATACAGGAGATCACCTTGGGAGCAGTGAATGCAGTAGACCAAACTGAAGAAGGTACAAGTGAAACACTCCATAAACTGAAATGAGTGTTTTGGACTTGAATGGTAAGCATCAAAGGAACAGGTGTTACACCTTCTGCGATTGCATGGGAAGGTGCATCTTTCAAGTATCTGTATGTTCCTATATTCCTCTGTATGATTCACATAGGCAGCTCGCATTTTCTCAGACTCCAGCCCTAAACTGGAATCCAAATAAATATCACAGCAAAAGCAAAACTGCATTAATTTGAAAAGTGTTTCCGTCACTGTAACACCAAGATCTCTAAACAGGAGCAGAGAGGGCAAATAGTGTGAGCACAATGAAGATCATTGTGGGAAAAGTCAAATGGAAATGAGAAGCTAAGGGTGAATTAACTTGCCAATTCTGAAGGTGGAGTTAGGTTAGGCTAAGGGTTAACAATTGAGACTTGGGGAGAAAAAACAAGGATCCTAGCAAATTATATGAACATACGTCCCATGTTGTCGCTTGTTAAAGGAGCTGTTCAGTTCGTCTTATTCCCTGTTCTTTCCCCGTAAACATACAAATTCTCTTTTGAAACTTACGATTGTGTCTGTTTTCATGATTCTTCAATCAATGCATTTCAAAACACAACCACCAACTGATCAGAAACAATTTTCTTACTTTTCCTTATGGATTCCTCCGAATTATTCTCTCAACAATCCTCACAATTTTGAACACAACTATGATATGTCCACGTTGCCTGTTTGAAGGGGAACAATCCTTGCTTCTCTGGTTTCTGTATACAATTGAATTCCTTCATCTTGGTATCATTCTGCTAATATATTTACTGTACCCTCAGCAAGGTCTTGATATCAAGGTGTCCCGAATTGAATGTAGTATTCTAGCTAATGCCGAACAATTAATTTCTCAAGATTTACAATAACTTCCTTGCTTTTATACACGGTCATCATTGAATCCCTACAGCACGGAAGGAGGCCATTTGGCCCATCGAGTCTGTACCGACCACAATCCCACACATTTACATCCTGCAACCCTCACATTTACCCTGCCAATCCACCTGACACAAGGGTCAATTTAGCATGGCTAACCTCTTAACATGCACATCTTTGGGCTGTTGGAGGAAACCGGAGCACCTGGAGGAAACCCACAAAGACACGGGGAGAACCTACAAACTCCATACAGTGACCGAATTGAACCTGGGTCCCTGGCATTGTGAGGCAGCAATACTAACCATTGTGCCACCATGCCACCCAAAGATTTATAAAGTCAGACCTTCCGTATGCTTTATTTAATGCCTTCTCAACTTGTATCCAAAACATGTCAAACCTTCATAATTCTGTTATTTCATTGTTTCATTACGATGTCTTTCCTGTGTGAGGTTTGTGGCATTTTCAAAGTATCAAGCCATGTGATTACAACTGTAGTGATGAATCCATGAGATTTATACTTGGACCTTTCAGTGACATATGTTGATACTTGCTCATCATCACATGCTTGAGGATTATAATACCTACAACCTATTTATCTTTGCTCTTAGACTGTAAATGATATGGGAAAGGCAGCTTTTGTTGTCCATTGTTCTAGAAGGCATTAAGAGTCAACAATATGGGGGCGATCTTACCAAAAATATTCTAAGCGCAAAATTTTCTCAAATTCTGAGTGTGGAACAGGCGAGAAAATGGTAGGCTTTCTCACCAGTTTTTCCAGTGAATTAAGTAACGGTAATTTATGGCACTCTGTGCAATACAGAGCCCGCAATGTGAATCTGATCAGCCAGATGCTGAGCACACAGAATACTGGGATATCTGTCATCAAACCCCACATCTTCCCCCGAATGCCAACCTAGCTGATCGCTGCCTGCACCCTCCATCACCAAGAGCAATGCCTGACCACCGCCCCAATCCATAATCACCACTCCAAACCCTGCTTGCTGCCCCCACCAATCAATCTGCCCTGTGGATCTCCCCTTCCCTTCCCTCTTATGGACCTCCCCTCTGCATACCACATCAGGCTCCATCCCCTCAGGCCCCACCCGAGGCCCCATCCCCTCAGATCCCATCCTGTCATGCCCCCTCAGGTGCCATACCCTTCAGGCTCCACCTTCTTGGCACTGCCAGAATGCCAGCCTCACAGTGCCACAGTTCCAGTGGGTATTGCCAGTGAGCCAGGCTAGCAGTATCCCATGGGCACTGCTGATCTCTGCCATGACAACCTGGGGTCTTCAATGCTCTCTGGTTCCATGGGCAAGGCCATCACATCTGATCCCTGTTGGTGAGGACCATCTGTGATTCTGACCAGTGAGGACCTTGACCAGCAAGAGATCTAAGGTAAGTGAGCCCAGATGATTGCATCCAAGGTTCATTAGTAAGATGTAAAACATGTCATTAATATTTAAATCAGCCTCATGCTGATTAACCGGCATGCCAAGCCAGTAAGATCGCACCCTTAGAATTTATTTGGAAAGATCGCACCCACAGTGCCTAAAATATAGGGGTAATTTTATTGTCCTGCCTGACACAGGAATTGTAGCGGGTGGGGTATGGATCGTGCAAATCTCCATTGTCCTTGGGTGGGATTTTCCGACCTTGGGGCGAACAGTCCACACAGGTTTACTTGTGATGCATGCCACGTTGTGACAAGTCCATCCACAACTGGATTAATACCAGTACAGCAGGATAAGACCCTCAAATGATCATTAATTCTCCACTTCAGGGCCTCAATATGCAGGGAGGGGGTGCAGGAAGGACAGCACAGTGGCACACTGGTTAGCACTGCTGTCGCACAGCACCAGGGACCCGGGTTCAATTCCCGGCTTGGGTCACTGTCTGTGTGGAGTCTGCATGTTCTCTGTGTGATTTCCTCCGTGTGTTCTGGTTTCCTCCCACAGTCCAAAAGATGTGCTGGTTAGGTGCATTGGCCATGATAAATTCCCCCTCCCTATACCCGATCAGGCGCCTGAGGATGGTGACTAGGGGATTTTCACGGTAACTTAATTCCAGTGTTAATGTAAGCCTACTTGTGAGTAATAATAAATAAACTTTAGCCATTTCTGCCCTCAACTTCATCAGGGTGGAAGCAAGAAGGTGATGGGCTGCTCATCGGCCACCTTCCCATCTGATTAAATGTCCTCCTCACCTTCAAATATGTCACCAGAGGGGGCAGAAGATTTCACCTGTCCTGATGTACGAATCGCAAATATCAATGAAATTAATGACCAGAAATACCCCTGTATTGGTTTGTTTGAGGAATAATGATTGACAGGTCATGAGGAAAACTCCCCCCTTCTGCTTTGAAATCGTGCCATGCGATCTTTCATATCCTCCTTTCAATGTCTCATCTGGAAGACATCACCTCGAACAGCACAGCACGGTCTCTGTACTCTGTGCTGAAATGTCAGCCGAGATTATGTTCAAGTCTCTGGAGCTGAACTTGAATTCACAAGCTTCTGATACAAGAAGCAAAACTGAGCAACAGCATACTTTGGAAAGATACTTACCATACCCATTTGAGAGGCTTGCAGCAATCTAAGACTAAAGAGCTGAATATTCGACTTCTTTTGTACTCATCTCTTCTCTCAGATTCATCAAAATCTATTAAACAAAATCTTTTTTCATAATAGTCTTTTTTTCAAAATGTTCATATGTTATGCAAGTTCATATTACTTGTTGAGCTTTGTTCCTTGTTTAACATTCTCATGGCATTCTTTAAAAGGGTGACTTTAATCAAAATAAAGATAAAGAAGTTAGATAACACAGTGAGTTTCTTTCCATAAGCCCCAGTGACTCTTGCCTCAATTCTCAGTGAGATTCTGCCCTGATCCTCAATGTGAGGTGATTTATAGAGTCATAGAGGTTTAGAGCATGAAAACAGACCCTTTGACTCAACTTGTCCACTTGTCCAATTGCCTGCATTTGGCCCATATCTCTCTATACCCATTGTACCCAAGTAACTATTTAAATGCTTTTTAAGAGACAAAATTCTTTTTTGGTAGCCTCTACTACCATCTCTGACAGCTTGTTCCAGACACTCACCACCCTCTGTGTGAAAAATTTGCCCCTCTGGCCACTTTTGTCTCTCTCCTCTCTACCTTAAACCTATGCCCTCCAGTTTTAGATATGCCTACCTTTGGGAAAAGATATTGACTATCTAGCTGATCTGTGCCCCTCATTATTTTATAGACCTCAATAAGGTCACCCCTCAGCCTTCTACGCTCCAAAGAAAGAAGTCCCAGTCTATCCAGCCTTTCTTTATAACTCAATCCATCAAGTCCCTGTAGCATCCCAGTAAATCTTTTCTGCACTCTTTCTAATTTAATAATATCCTTTCATTAATATAAATGACAAATAACAATGGACCCAGCACTGATCCCTGAGGCACACTGCTGGTCACAGGCCTCCAGTTTGAAAAACAATTCTCTACAACCACCCTCTGGCTTCTGTCAAGAAGCCAATTTTGTATCCAATTAGATGCATCACCCTGGATCCCCTGAGATTTAACTTTATGCGAAAACCTACCATGCGGTACCTTGACAAAGGCCTTGCTAAAGTCCATGTAGACAACATCAGCTGCACTGCACTCATCTACTTTCTTGGTTACCCCTTCAAAAACCTCAATCAAATTTGTGAGACATGATTTTCCACTCACAAAGCCATGCTGTCCCTAATCAATCCTTGCATCTCTAAATGCCTGTAGATCCTCTTTCTCAAAATGCCTTCCAACAATCTACCCACCACAGATGTGAGGCTCATTAGTCTGTCGTTCCCAGGCTTTTCCCTGCAGCCCTTTTTAAACAAAGGAACAACATTTACCCTTCTCCAATCTTCAGATACCTTATCCATGACTATCGATGATTCAAATATCTCAACTAGGGGATCCGCAATTTCCTCCCTAGCTTCCCACAATGTCCTGGTACACACTTCATCAGGTCCCGGGAATTTATCTTTCTTAATGTGTTTTAAGAATTCCAGCGCCTCCTTCTCTGTAATATGTACACTCCTCAAGACATCACTATTTATTTCCCCAAGTTCCCTAACATACGTGCTCTTCTCAACAGTAAACACTGATGATAAATATTCATTTAGGATCTCACCCACCTCTTGTTGATCCGCACATAGATGACCTTGTTGATCCTTAAGAGGCCCTACTCTCTCCCTTGTTACTCTTTTGCCCTTTATGTATTTGTAGAAGCTCTTTGGAGTCTCCTTTGCCTTATCTGCCAAAACGATCTTGTGTCCCCTTTTTACCCTCCTGATTTCTCTCCTAACGCTATTCCTACACCCCCTATACTCTTCAAGGGATTCACTTGCTGCCTATGCATATCATGTGTCTCTTTCTTTTTCTTGACCAGGGCCTCAATATCCCCAATCATCCAGGGTTCCCTACTTCTGCCAGCCTTGCCCTCCAGCCTAAGAGGAATGTGTTTACCCTGGACTGGTTAACACATTTTTGAAAGCATGCCGCTTACCAGACAGCCCTTTGCCTTCTCACAGACTCTCCCAATTAACTTTTGGAAGTTCCTGCCTGATACCATCAAAATTGGCCTTGTCCCAATTTAGAATTTTAACTTTTGGGCCAGACCTATCATTCTCCACAGCTCTCTTAAAGCCAATAGGATTACGGTCACTGGTCCCAAAGTGATCCCTCACTAACACTTCTGTTACCTGCCCTTCCTCATTTCACAAGAGGAGGTCAAGTTTTGCCCCCTCTCTAGTCACGCCATCCACATACTGAATGAGAAATTCTTCCTGAATACACCCAACAAATTTTCTCCATTCAACCATTTAATACTATAATATTTTACTAAAATATCCCAGTCAATGTTGGAAAAGTTAAAACTTCCGACTATTACCACCCTATTATTCTTGGAGCCATTTAGACTCCATCTGTAGGAATGGGAATATATGCTCAAAATCCAGAGAGCACGATTCATACTGGCGAGTTTTTGAGTTCCAATCTTACCAAGCTCTCGCGGTGGAATAGCATGAAACACTGCAGGACCACAGAAAGATCATTTTTATACATTATTAATCTGTCATTGGTGAGAACTATCTCCGGAACATCCCCCTCACTGGAATATCCAGCAGGCACCGGCATTTCACACTTTTTTTTGGAATCCCTACAGTGCAGAAAGAGGCCATTCAGCCCATCGAGTCGACACTAACTCTCTAACCAAGTCCTCTCCCCCCACCCTATCCCTGTAACCCCACACATTTAGCATGGCTAATCTATCTAACCGACTCATCTTGGAGAAATTTAGCATGGCCAATCCACCTAACTGCGCATCTTTGGACTGTGGAAGGAAACTGAAGCATCCGGACGAAACCCATGCAGACGCAGGGAGAATATGCAAACTCCACACAGACAGTCACCAAAGGCTGGAATTGAACCTGCATTCTTGGTGCTGTGAGGCAGCAGTGTTAGCCACTGTGCCACCGTGCCATCCTGAAGTTATAAATTGCACCAGTGAGATGTCACACCAGTGCCATTTACAACAGATCCACAGAACCATGAATCTGGCACCTTCACCTATGAGGGGAGTTTAGAGGTGAGTGCTCATGAGCAGCCAGCATCCTTCACAATGTGCACTGTTCAGGGGGCCACTCAGAGATACTCGGGGGATACGGATAGGTTCAACTCAGGGCCAGAGTGGGTCCCAGAGTAGCCATTTCAGTAAGAGGGGTCAGGAGGGGTCACTTGCAGGCATTACCTTCCCTTCAAATCAGGGCACCCATTACTGTAAAGGGGTTGTGAAGGCATAAACAAGCAAGTGGAGGCTCTGTAGGTGAACAAAATGAAATTTAATGCCAAACATTCAAAATAAAATGGTGACCTATCTACACTAGTGCCAATAGTCACTCATGCCCACTAAGTGCCCATGGTTTCTTAATCCTCCTGACCCTCCCACTATGTCTAGATGTCTCCCCAGGAACCATAGCTGAGGTTGAGGTGGCCCGCTGAATTCTATGCCCTTTTACCTGAGATGACATGAGGAATGGCTGTTGTTGAGGGCTGGGTCTTTGAGGGTCCAGGCCTGCTTTCAGGCAACGTGGATGTTTGACTGCTTTCCTGCTCAGTGTTAGGGGCTGTAACTGTGTCACTCACTGGGAGGGTTATGAAACATGAGCTGGTGATGCCCTGGGTTCCCTGCCTGGAGAACTCCAGGCTGTATCCCTGCTGATCCTCTTCCTTTTGAGCTCTGGATGGATCCCTGTTCTCCTTCAGGGGATGAGAGGCAGCTGGAGAGACATCCAAAGGCCCCGCCATCCTCTGGTGAGGACATTCATGGATTCCTACCGGAGCCTGCACCATGGGACTTCAATGTTGTGACCATTTAGGAGAGATGGATAAAGCAGGGACAGGAATAGTTGTTGCAGGTTCCAGGGTTTAGAAGTTTCAGTTAAATCAGGGAAGGTGCTAAAAGAGGAGGAGATGTGGCATTGTTAGTCAAGGACAGTATTATAGTGGCAGAAAGGACATTTAATGAGGACTCGTCTACTGAGGTAATATGGGCTGAGGTTAGAAACAGGAAAGGAGAGGTCACCCTGTTGGGAGTTTTCTATAGGCCGCCGAAAAGTTCCAGAGATGTCGAGGAAAGAATAGCAAAGATGATTCTGGATAGGAGCGAAATAACAGGGTAGTTGTTATGGGGGACTTTAACTTTACAAATATTGACTGGAAAAGCCATAGTTTGAGTACTTTAGATGGGTCAGTTTTTGTCCAATGTGTGCAGGAAGGTTTCCTGATACAGTATGTAGATAGACCAACAAGAGGCAAGGCCACATTGGATTTGGTACTGGGTAATGAACCAGGCCAGGTGTTAGATTTGGAGATAGACAAACGCTTCAGTGATAGTGACCACAATTTGGTTACATTTACATTAGCGATGGAAAGGGATAGATATATACTGCGGGGCAAGAGTTATAGCTGGAGGAAAGGAAATTATGATGCGATTAGGTGAGATTTAGGACGCATAGGATGTGGACGGAAACTGCAGGGGATGGGCACAATTGAAATGTGGAGCTTGTTCAAGGAACAGCTACTGCGTGTCCTTGATAACTATGTACCTAACAGGCAAGGAGGAAGTGGTTGAGTGAGGGAATCGTGGTTTACTAGAGGGATACGGACTGAGTAAGGGCAGAAGATGTTGTTTTTAAGACATCATATCAGTATGGGCTTGAAGGATTGAAGGGCCTGTTCCTGGCAGTACTTTTCTTTGTTCTTTGTTCCAAGTCCTCCTCTGAACTGCTGGAGTCCAGAGGGTCCAGGTGACCTGCAAGAGAAGGGACATGGCATCAGTGCATTACCAGGACTACGGCGGGAGCACTGATCACTCCCTTGAGACTTGAGGAATGACAGTATATGTGTTGAGGATTCTCATGTTTCTCTGTTGCCCCCACTTCCCCAGCAATGCTGGCACGCTCTTTCCCCTCACGAATCAGGTCAAGGTTTCGCTCCTCAAAGCGTGTGACAGTTCTCAGCTCAAGCATGGCTCCAGCTGGCTGCACCCATTCATGCCTGTTGTAGTTGAGTGTGTCCTGCAATGACACAGAGAGGATGAGTGTAGGTGGGAGTGCTGACATTTCAGATGGTGATGAGGTTTGGCAGGCATAGGGCAAGAGTGGGAGCTGGAGTATGAGGGGCATTGCAGCCACTGGTGATTATGGGAGGGATGGGGGGATCCTGGTGACTGGTATCGCCAAAGGCCAGGTGGTTGAGTGAGAGAACAGGTTGGGGTGTGAGTGGACCCAGTGGGAGACTGAGCGAAGAACATCATTCATTTTCTTCTGAATGTGCTTGCACTGACCAAGGCTGCCTCTGCATCCCAGGCAGGGGTAGTGACTCTGCTGGAAGGCTGTCACCTGGAGCAGGGGCAGAGGGTGCGCTGCCTCTGCCGCACAGCATCGTGGTGTGGGTCCCTCCGAAAAGCGCGGTGCTGCCTTCTTGCTTGCCATCACCTGCAAACGTTGTGGAACAGGTGCTGGGGAGCTGTTTATATGGATCTCCCCAGTGCTTGTGGGGAGGGTGAATCAGAGGGCACACGCCACTGAAGCCGTGTGAAACTGATGGGCATAAAAGTTCTCGTTAATGAGCCACAGGATTAGTCCCAAAACAGGCCGGCGCCATCGGCAGAAAACACAGGTGTTGCACCGGAACCAAACTGCCATTTTCTGGTAAGATTTCGCCCCATGAGTCTGTCCCTGATCCCCAGTGAGTCTCTTCCCACACCGGTGAAACTCTTCCCAATCCCTGGTGCACTCCCCCCCAGTTGCCAGTGAGCCTCTCCCCAATCCCTGGTGAGTTTCTCCCTCTATCCTCGGCGAGTCTCTCCCCCCCACTATCCCTAGTGAGTCTCTCCCCTGAGCCCCTGCGTTGTTCTATTTAATGTTTCCTTCCCTCACGGCTTGCACTCGGCTCAACCTAACAGTTACTATAGCTTCTGCAAAAATGGTCTAATATTGGCCTTGCTGGAAATTTGGCCTCCCTGATTAACATTCCAGGGCTCTCTTGACAGATAGTCCATGCTGCTGGATTAATGTTTTGCGGTTCCCAGTCGGATACTCCAGGTTCCCTGACTAACGTACCAATGGAAACCGTACACCTGATTTTTCCCAGTAAACGCTATGAACCCGATGACATTGTCTGCTAACTTACTAGCTTCAGGGCATATCTAAACGATTCCCCTGACGGAAGATCAAGGCCCCAGATGACAATGACTCTTTTTGTGAAGCTTGCTGCAAACTTCAGACTCGACCAACTGTTTTTCCAAATGTGTGCTCAAGGCCTTAAAATGATCCGAGCTGTATCCCACACAGGCTTCAGAACTGGAAGCAAAATAAATCCGTCTCCAGTACAACGTGCCAGTTTTTTTTCTCTCTCTGATAAGATTTCTCTACGTTGTTACTTAATTGAAGCTTTTGGAAGCTAATTATTTATTCGTGCATAAAAGCAATGCTTTGATATTTCTAACTATTCTTTACATTTCTAGATTTTATTCCCTTTTCATGTTTAATCCTGTTGGTTCCTCTAATGAAAATTACTCTTCAAATATGTCTCTCAGTTAATTCCAGCTGCATTTCCTGTCTGAGCAAAGCTATAACATTCCATCCTTTCAAACCCCCTGAGGTTGAGCAGCTTTTCTGAACTAAGCCAAAAACTAAACCAAAATTACCGAGTCTTTATGCATTCAGAAAGCCTTGTAAATGTTGACACAAGCCATGCTTCCATAAATGGTTTTCTTCCTCATTTGTAGCTTGAAGGATTCTACACTTCTTGACAATTATTACTTCAAACGTCACGTTGTTTAGAATATGTTCATGCGAGAACTGGATCAATCATAAGTTCATAAGGAATAGGAGCAGTAGTAGGCCATTCAGCCCCTCGGCTTGCTCCGTCACTCAGTAAGATGGTGGCCTTAATTCCACTTTACTGCCTGTCCCCCATTACCCTTGATTCCCTTTCGGCCAAAAATCTGTCAAATTTAGCCTTGACTACATTTAATGACCCTGCTTCTATTGGCCTTTAAAGGAGAGAATTCCAAAGACTAATGACCCTCAAGAGAAACAAGAGGTCGGACTAATCTTTGCTTACACACTGCTCCTAATTCCAGACTCTGCCACAAGGGGAAACATCCTTTCAGCATCCACAATTTGATTTGATTTGATTTGATTTATTATTGTCATAGGTATTAATATACAGTGAAAAGTATTGTTTCTTGCGCGCTATACAGACAAAACATACCATTCACAGAGTCATAGAAGCCTACAGTGCAGAAAGAGGCCCTTCAGCTCATCGAGTCTGCACCGATCACAATCCCACCCCCACCCTACCCCCATATCCCTACATATTTTATCCACTAATCCCTCTAACCTATGCATCTAAGGACACTAAGGGGCAATTTTTAGTATGGCCAATCAACCTAACCTGCACATCTTTGGACTGTGGGAGGAAACCAGAGCACCAGGAGGAAACCCACGCAGACACGAGGAGAATATGCAAACTCCACACAGACAGTGACCTGAGGCAGGAATCAAACCCAGGTCCCTGGAGCTGTGAAGCAGCAGTGCTAACCATTGTGCTACCGCGCCACCTTTCATAGAGAAGGAAACGAGAGAGTGCAGAATGTAGTGTTACAATGTAGTGTAACACTTGCCAAGTCCTTTCTGAATCTTCTGTAAGATCATTCCTCATCCTTACAAATTCCAATGAGTAAAGACCTGCTCAAATTTTTGTCATAAGATCATACCTTAAACCAATGAATCAGCCAGGTGAACCTTCTCTAAACAGTTCCCTGCACAATTATTTTCATTTAGTCAAGAGGCAAGAACTGTACACAGTGCATTAGATGTGATCTCACTCAGGCACTGTACAGCTGCAGCAAAACTCCCCTCATTTTATATTTTGTTCCAAAGTAATAAAGGCTGAAATTCTATTGGTCTTCCTAATTTTGTGCTGTACCTGCATGCTATCATTTTGCAATTCATGTTAAAGGACACCCAGATCCCTCTGTACCACAGATTTCTTCACTCTCGCTTTATTTACTTTATATTCTGCTTTTCTAGTCTTCTGTCAAGGTGAACAAGCTTATATTTCCACACATGATACACCAGCTGCCAAACGTTTGCCCACTAGAGCATATCTTGAGCCCTGCACTCTCCATCCAAAAGACCCCTGGGACAAAGAACAAAGAACAAAGTTGGAAGGGGCTCAAAATCTGGTGAAAACCAGAAATCATAAATCTCATCTGCGAGTTTGCAATTTCCGATTTTTGCCACCCCTCAGAGGTGTTGTAATCAGGTACATGCCCAGAAAGAGCGAGAACCTGATTTTAATAGCTTTTAATAGATTTGCATCTATTTATCCATCCCCCCACCAAATTATCCCCCAATACTAAATCTTCATACCTTGCCAATGTGACGTCATGTTGGCGACACTCTCGACAGGTTTACCCAATGTCGAGGGGATCCCTTCAAGGGTGCAAGGTGCAGGATAGTCTGGGGTGGGAAAGGCCATGGCTGGGCAGTGTCCTGGCACTGCCCGCTGGTGCAGGGTGGCACTGCCAATCTCTCAGTGCCCATCCTATGCCGGAGGGCAGTTCCAGAGGTGGGACCTAGGGGAAGACTCATGTGGTAGGGGGGAGTGGCTCATCTATTTGTGATGGTGGGTGTGGGGGTAGGATGAATGCTGACGATGATCATGGGGAATGTGGGGGGGGCGGGAGGGGAGTGCCAGTGATGGTTGTGATGGCAGACAGTGGGGAATGTCGGTATTGATGGTGGGTGAATGGCGGGGAGTCAGCTCTGTGTTCCTATTGGGTCGGCCTATAAAGATGGCATCCCAGTTTCAGTGGAGATAGTTGCTGGCCGTAAGAGTCTCTGCCTCAGCAGAGTGATGGCACAAACCACACCTACTCTTTTTTTATCGGACTAAGAGGCTCAGAATCTGGAAAGGAAACTGGTAAGTGCAGCTTTGTGCCAGTTTTCTCACCTGAATTACATTTTGCCAATTTCTGGTCAGAGTAAAAGTGCCCCTCGTGTGTCCTCTTCATATCTTGCTGTCCTACCTATGTTTGTGCTATTGGCAAATTTACCTACCATCCATCCAGCCACCTCATCCAAGTCATTATTTGAGGCCCCAACACAACTCCCTGTGGCACTCCTCTAGTTATAACTCAAAAATGACCCATTTATCCTGTTAGCTAACCAATCTTTATCTATGTGAATATGATCTCTGGTGTAGTGATGTTTTATGTGCCATTGTATTGCAAGCCTTTTGAAAATCCAAATACACCACATCAACTGGCTCTACATTATCCACCCTGCTTTTTACTTCCATGAAAGAACTCCAAGAAAATTAGTCAAATCTAATTTTCCTTTCACAAAACTGTGTAGATACTGCCAGATTACACAATGATGTTCTAAGTGTGCTCCTTATTATGGGATTCAGGATATATTTTCCTACAAGAGTGTTAATCTATTTGGTTTATAATTTCCTATTTTCTTTCACCCTTCTTCCTCAAATTTGTGGTTTTCCAATCTGGTGAAACTTTTCCAGAATCCAGGGTGTTGTGGAACGTTAGAACCAATGCACCCATTATCTCTTCAGCCACTTATTACTGATTTGAGGATGCAGACCATCAGGTTCAGGGAACTAGTCAGCCTTTAGGCACACTAGTTTTTCCAGTATCTTTTCCCTCGTGACCACAATTGTTTTAAGTTCCTCCGTCCCTTTTCCATTTTGATTTTCAATTATGAGTGGCATGGTGGCACAGTGGTTAGCAGTGCTGCCACCAGTGCTGGGGACCTGGTTCAATTCTGGCCTTGACTGACTGTGTGAAGTTTGCACATTCTCCGTGTCTGTGCAGGTTTCCTTCCGGTGCTCAGGTTTCCTCCAACACTCCAAAGATGTGCGGGTTAGGTTGATCGGTCATGTTCAATTGCCCTTTAGTGTTAGGGGCATTAACAGGGCTCATGGGGTTATGGGGATAGGGTTTGAGTGGGATTGTTATGGTTGTTGGCTTGATGGGCTGAATGGCCTCCTCTGCACTGTGAGGATTCTATTCTTGGAATACTTTAATTGTTTTCTACAGTGAAGACTAATACATAATGCCTGTTCAATGCTTTGACCATATTCTTGTTTCCCATTATAAATTCTCTGTCTCTCAGTCTAAGAGATCAATGCTCATTTCAGTTTTGGATATATTTGCAGAAACTCTATCTGCTTTTATATTTCTAACTAGCTCTCTCCCACACTCAAACTTCCGTTTCCTTATTTTTTTTTAGTCTTTCTGTGCTGGTTTGTATAATGTGTCCAATTTTCTGACCGACAACGAATTTTCTCCAATCTGTTGGTCGGGATTTTACCAGCACACTCGCCACAGGAATTGGAGCAGGCAAGGGGGTGGAGCATGGAAAGGTCCAAAGACCTCAGGTGGGATTTTACAGTTTCTGATGAGTGAGGCCTTAAAATCCTGCCTGTTTCTGTCATTCTGATAATCTTAATTTCTTTAGTCAGTCACAGATGATGCATTCTTCTCATAAGAGCCTTTCTTACTCAATGAAATATATTTTTGTTGAGAGCTATGAAATATCTCCTTAAATAGTTGCCATTGCTTCACCACTATCTTTCCTTTTAACCCATTTTCCACCCCACTTTAGCCAACTCTGCCTTGCAATTGCTTTTATTTAAGCATAAGACACTAGTATCAGATTCACATTTCATGCACTCAAACTGAATGTGAAATTCGATCATGTTATGGGTGATTATTTCTTAGAGACTCTTTAACTATGAGGTCATTAATGAATCCTATCTCATTACCCATCACTCGGTCTAAAATAACCTGCTCCCTGTTTGGCTATAGAATTTATTGCTCTAAGAAATTAGTCTGAAAGCACTCAATGAACTCATCTTCTAGGGTATCTTTGCCAAATTGATTATCCAATCCAAATGAAGATTTAAGTAGCCTGTGATTACTGCAGTATCTGTCTTACATTATTTCTTCATTTGTACTCTGTTCTACAGTGCACCTTTGTTTGCGGACCCATTCCCACAAGTGGCTTCTTCCTTTTGCTATTCCTTATCACACCCAAACTGATTCTATATCTTGCTGTCCAGAACCAAAGTCATTTCTCACTATTATACGATCTCATCCTTGAATAACAGAGCTACCCCAAAACCTTTCCTTTCTTGTTCTTCTGAAATGTCAAATACCCTTGAGTGTTCAGGTCCTAGCCTTGAAAACCTTGCAACAAATCTTTGTAATTGCCATTTGATTATACTTATTTATTTGTTTATACTGCCAGTTCATCTGTTTTGCTACAAATGCTGCGAGCGTTCAGATTCAGAGGGCCCTATTTTATCATTTTGATTCTAATTTCTGGACAGACTTGAAACTGGGTGTTTCAGATCTGACCTTCAGACTTGTTCTCAGGTACCCCCATACACACTCTGCCTGAAAAAATACAGCAATTCCAAATCAGACTGCAGAAGCCTATGAGTTGGCTTAACTCACCCGAAATTCTGCAGCTCTGATCGGCGCCTCTAACTGTGCACGTGCAGAAAAGGTGATAGAATGTGCATCCTCTGCCACATCCCTTGTGGGCCAAATAATGCCTCCCCCTGGCCTCCACAGACATTACCTCATTCCCCCAACATTACTGAACACCTTATCCCCCAGGACCCCCCACCCCACCGCCACCCAGAGCAACCTTGGGCCTCTCCCTCCGCTTCCCCTCTACCAGTCTCAAGCAGAGTGGCAGCAGACCCCTCTTCCCCTCCACAGGTCTCAGGCAGAGTGGCAGCAGATCCCCCCTCCCGCCCACCACTCTCAGGCAGAGTTGGAGCAGACACCCCTTCCCCTCCACAGGTCTCAGGCAGAGTGGCAGCAGATCCCCCCTCCCGCCCACCACTCTCAGGCAGAGTTGGAGCAGACACCCCTTCCCCTCCACTGGTCTCAGGCAGAGCAGCAGTGGATCTCCCTTGCTCCCATCCCTCCCCACCGATCTGAAGCAGTCAGATGCTAGGTACCTACTTCCTCACTAATTGGAGCGCCCGGATTGGACTTTTATGGAGCATGTCTGTTTCGCACTGATTCTGGATTGGCAAACGTGGTGGAAAAGAGGGAAATGCCAGTAAAGTTGGACATACAGCTAATTAAGTCAGTTTCAATGAATGCAAATACATTTAAATGGCCATCACACCTGTTTCGGGTATGGTCCTGATCATGGCCATTTTTGGGCCTTGGTAGAGGGGGAACCCGCATGGAGGCAGGTGTAGATCACACTACTCACCTCGTGCTCGACTTTACCAAGTTTTTGCACCCGTAAACATGTGCAATGCATTGGTAAAATTGGACCCAGAGCCTTTCATTCTGTCTTTTTACCATTTTTCTACATTCTGAGCTTTGATTTGATTTGATTTATTATTGTCACATGTATTAACATACAGTGATAAGTATTGTTACTTGCGCGCTATTCAGACAAAACATACCATTCATAGAGAAGGAAACAAGAGAGTGCAGAATGTAGTATTACAGTTATAGCCAGGGTGTAGAGAAAGATCCACTTAATGCAAGTAAGCCCATTCAAAAGCCTGACAGCAGCAAGGAAGAAGCTGTTCTTGACTCAGTTGGTATGTGGTCTCAGACTTTTGTATCTTTTTCCCAAAGGAAGCAGTTGGAAGAGAGAATGTGCTGGGTGCGTGAGGTCCTTGGTTACGCTGGCTGCTTTGCTGAGGCAGTGGGAAGTGTAGGCAGAGTCAATGGATGGGAGGCTGGTTTGCGTGGTGAATTGGGCTACATTCACAACCTTGTTCCTTGCAGTCTTGGGCAGAGCAGAAGCTATATCAAGCTGTGATACAACTAGAAAGAATGCTTTCTATGGTGCACCTGTAGAAGTTGTTGAGAGTCGTAGCTGACATGCCAAATTTGCTTAGTCTTCTGAGAAAGTAGAGGCATTAGTTGGCTTTCTTGACTATAGTTTCAGCATGGGGGGACCAGGACAGGTTGTTGGTGATCTTCACACCTAAAATCTAGAAGCTCTCGACCCTTTCTATTTCATTCCCTCTTAAGTGTATATACTCTGTCTTTTCCTATCACAGTCTCGTTATCATTACCATATCACTGCCCTGATCGTGCCTTTTCTCTTAACTTGCCAAATCTGCCTTCTGGCGACTCCTCCTCCCAATTATATCACTTAACACTCTTTCTCTAGTTATATGATTCATCAGGATATGGTTGAAATGAAGACAGTCCTAATAGTACTTTTTCCCTCTTTCCCCAGTGCCCCATGAATCAAAACACCAATTTCTCCAACATCAATCGTTAAGCCACACACTCAAGCCCTCAGTTGAATTTGCAGTGCTCAAATATTAATTGTGTTGCACTTGGGATCACGTCATCAGGTTGAGTTGTAGTAGGAGGAAGTTGCAAATAAGCTGTGTTGGTTTTTGTTAACATTTGCAATTCAAATGTGCTTTCAGAGCATTTACACATGCAAATAAATATGACTCAAATTTCAGTTGTATTAAATTAGATACATTAACATTTCAATGTGGTATATTTATCATCATATTATAACCCGCTGGACTCAACAAATGCCTTAATTAGCTCCAATCTTCCCATCCCCTTCCAACTGTCTTACATTTTTCATATCTAATTTTCCTTTGGTGAGTAATGCACCATTTCACGGCTGACAGGGTATTATAGTGGACTAATAAAATTCCACTGGAGCTTTTAAGGACAAGTCATATTTATAGCACCTTTAAAGAGCATCAGATATCCCAAAGCACTCTACAATGAGCTACTTTTAAAGTGTAAAACATAGGAAATGCAGCAGTGAATTTGTACAGAACAAACAGCAATATGACAATGACCAGATAATCTGTTTTTGTGGTGTTGGGTGAGGGATTAACATTAGCTGGGACATTGATGAGGACTCCCCTGTCCTTCTTTGTTTCCTTCTCTATGAACGGAATGCTTTGTATAGAGCGCAAGAAACAATACTTTTCACAACATCCTAATGCATGTGACAATAATAAATCAAATCAAATCAAAATCAAAATGAGGTATTTTATATTCACTGTGGGAATCTCCGTTTAACACCTTAACCCGGAATGTCCAAAATATGGCCTGTGGGCCAAAGTCCGACGTGCCAAGTTCTTCCATCCAGCCCACCACCGTCCAAAATACACTTACGTGAGAGTGACAGCTGCTGCAAGGGGCTGCTTTTCCACTAGAAAGACTGTTTCTAACTATGCTATTCATTAGAATCGACTGTTTCTCTTCCATGTTCCCTACTTTAAGTGTCAGCAGCAAATGCAGTTGTAGGGAACGGACTGCAACGGAGAGGCTACCTGAAGAGAAAAAGGCTGCAAGGAAGAGGCTGGTGGTGTCGGAGGGAAGAGGCTGCAAGATGGAAGTTGCCTGAAGGTCCACTGGGGGAGGCAGTGAGGTGGGTGGGGGGGCGGTGGGAAGGCTGCAAGGAGGAAGTTGCCTGAAAGGAGTATGGTGGGGGGAGTGGAGAGGCTGCAAGGGAGAGACAGCCTGAGGGGGTGTGCGGAAGAGATTAGGGAATGCTTGCCTGCTGGATGGTGAAGGATTGAGGCTGCTGAGGGAAAGGCTGTCTGCAGGCTGGGAGGGGGCTGGGAACACTCAGGAAGCTCTTACCCTCCTCTATAGTTTACTGCTTTGGTAGTGGATGGTGGTATAGCATTCAGCCATTATGAATCCCAGCGCCAAGTCCAACCTTATTGTCCATCATGCACTTTTTACCACGGGTCAGTGAACAGTGATCAAGAGATTTCTTCTTTCACTTCACTTGATCAGGAATAATGAGGCTAATTACAGCACATAAGAACATAAGAAATAGGAGCAGGAGTAGGCCATCCAGCCCTTCGAGTCTGCCCCGCCATTCAATAAGATCATGGCTGATCTGTCGCTGCTCAGTTCCACTTTCCTGCCCTCTCCCCATAACCCTTAATCCCCTCGCTTATCAAAAACCCATCAACCCGCGTCTTAAAAATATTTAGCGAGGCAGCCTCCACCACTTCAACGGGCAGAGAATTCCAGAGATTCACCACCCTTTGAGTGAAGAAGTTCCTCCTCAACTCCGTTCTAAACCGCCCCCCCTTTATCTTGAGGCTGTGCCCCCTAGTCCTACTGTCTTTTTTGAGCGGGAAGAGTCTTTCCACCTCTATCCTATCCATCCCATTCATCATCTTATACGTCTCAATGAGATCTCCCCTCATTCTTCTAAACTCTAACGAGTACAAGCCCAGTTTATTCAGCCTCTCCTCATAGCTCAACCCCCTCAACTCCGGTATCAGCCTAGTAAACCTCCTCTGCACTCCCTCCAAGGCCAAAATATCTTTGCGCAGGTGTGGCGCCCAAAACTGCACACAGTACTCCAGCTGCGGCCTCACCAATGCCCTATACAGCTGCAGCAAGACCTCCCTACTTTTATATTCAATCCCCCTCGCTATGAAGGCCAGCATCCCATTCGCCTTCCTGACCACCTGCTGCACCTGCAAGCTGGGTTTTTGCGACTCATGCACAAGGACCCCGAGGTCCCTCTGCACCGTCGCCTGCTGCAGTTTTTCGCCCCGTAAGTAATAGTCCTTCCTACCATTATTCCTACCAAAGTGGACCACCTCACACTTGCCAACATTAAATTCCATTTGCCAGTTCCTGGCCCATTCGCCCAGCCTATCTAGATCCTTCTGTAGACTCTCCACACCCTCCGCACAATTTGCCGTTCCCCCAATCTTGGTGTCATCAGCAAATTTCAACACTCTACACTCGGTTCCCTCCTCCAGATCATCTATATAAATGGTAAAAAGCTGAGGCCCCAGCACCGACCCCTGGGGCACTCCACTAGTCACCATCCGCCAATCCGAATAGCACCCGTTGACCCCCACTCTCTGCCTCCTATTTGACAACCAATCCTCTATCCACGCTAACACCCTACCCCCAACTCCATGTCCCTCGACCTTCTGCAATAACCTCTTGTGAGGTACTTTGTCAAACGCCTTCTGAAAATCTAGAACTCTTGCTTCCAGCCTCGCTAAAGTCATCCAGTCAACACGTGAATGTGGAATCTTCCTACTCTATAAGGCTTGGCTCTGCACATTGCAGTGCCTTTAGCTTTGAACCTTCAAGGAAGCTTTTTCTTCTGTAGTGCCTTGGACTGTATGCACGGCATGGAGTAATACATTATTTTCATAAAATAAATGTTCTACTGCACAAAATATGACAGAATGATCAAAGTTTAGATAAAACTTTACTAATGCTTCTTGAGAAGGTGAGAGGGCATGGGATCCAAGGGCCTTTGGCCTTGTGGATTCAGAACTGGCTTGCCTGCAGAAGGCAGAGAGTGGTTGTGGATGGGGCTTTTTCTGAATGGAGGTCAGTCACCAGCGGAGTGCCTCAAGGATCTGTTCTGGGACCCTTGTTGTTTGTCATTTTCATAAATGACCTGGATGAGGAAGTGGAGGGATGGGTAAGTAAGTTCGCTGATGACACTAAGGTCGGTGGTGTTGTGGATGGTCTGGAAGGATGGCAAAAGTTGCAGCAGGACATAGATAGGATGAAGGACTGGGCAGAGAAGTGGCAGATGGACTTCAACGCGGATAAATGTGTAGTCGTCCATTTTGGCAGAACCAACGGGATGAACGAGTACACTATCAAGGGCAGAAGTCTGAGTAGTGTTGAAGAGCAGAAGGATCTTGGGGTCCGGGTCCACAGGACTCTTAAATCGGCCTCGCAGGTGGAGGAGGTGGTCAAGAAGGCGTATGGTGTACTGGCCTTCATTAATCGAGGGATTGAGTTTAGGAGTCGGGAGGTAATGCTGCAACTTTATAAGACCCTTGTCAGGCGTCATTTAGAGTATTGTGCGCAGTTCTGGTCGCCTCACTATAGGAAAGATGTAGAAGCTATTGAGAGGGTACAGAGGAGATTTACAAGGATGTTGCCTGGACTGGGAGGCATGCCTTATGAAGTTAGGTTGAGGGAGCTGGGACTCTTTTCCCTGGAGAGACGAAGGTTGAGAGGCGACCTGATAGAAGTTTACAAAATGTTGAGAGGAATAGATAGGGTGGACTCTCAGAGGCTATTTCCCCGGGTTGAAATGGTTGCTACGAGAGGACACAGATTTAAGGTGCAGGGAGGGAAGTTCAGAAGTGATGTTAGGGGTAAGTTTTTCACTCAGAGGGTGGTGAGTGAATGGAATCGGCTGCCGTCAGTGGTGGTGGAGGCGAACTCGCTGGGGTCTTTTAAAAGACTTCTGGATGAGTATATGGGGTTTAATGAGATTGAGGGTTATAGATAGGTCTGTAGGTTGGTAGGTGTTGATGTGATCGGCGCAACTCGTGGGCCGAAGGGCCTGTTTGTGCTGTAGTGTTCTATGTTCTATGTTCTAATGCTGTTTACAAAATAACACTATTGTGTTTACTAATGCTGTTTGCAATATCTGGATGCATATCTCTTTAGTTGTACATGGTGTCTAGATTTCTGCTGACTTGATTTCATTGTAGAATAGTATAGCCTGTTTTTGAACAACTTTGAATATCTGAATATATGGTGCAAAGCTAATGAACAATGCTGTGTAAAGGATAGAGTTTAAGTTATTGTTGTTATTAACAGAAAATTGTTTCAACACCATTATGTTGTGAAACTTATCATTGTTTGGGTTCATGTGACTATTTATTTTACTTTTTGCTGATGGACACCTAGGCCGGAATTTTACCGCCCTGCTCACCACAGGAATCGGAGCAGGCTAGGGGCGGACAATGGAAAGGTCTGTTGACCTCAGGTGGGATTTTATGGTTTCAGGATGAGCGGGGCCATAAACTTCCCTAGACAGAAATAAGAAGGATTTTCTTTTCCCAGAGGGTGGTGAATCTGTGGAATTTTTTTAATGTGGAGATGCCGGCATTGGACTGGAGTGAGCACAGTAAGAAGTCTCACGACACAAGGTTAAAGTCCAACAGGTTTATTTAACTTCTTTAACACAGAGGATTGTAGAGTTTGGGTCATTAAGTACATTCAAGGCTCAGCTAGACAGACTTTTAATCAGCAAGGGAATAAAAGGTAATGGGGAGAAAGCGGGAAAGTGGAGTTGAGGATTATCAGGTCACTCATGATCTCATACAATACAGAGCAGAGCCAATGTCCGAATGGCTTGCAATCTACATCTTATGGGGTGGTATCACCAGCCCGCATTCGTTGTCTGCGAGGTTACTGATGGGGGTTCAAGATCCAGAAATCGCATTTCTCTCTAGCGAGAACATCGTCTTCCAATTTTCCCAGCCCCTCGCCAGTGACATCATCAGGTTCATACTCACAATAGGCGTGAACATGATTTATATACATTTCCATGGATTTTAGTGTAATTAAACGCTCCCTCAGTAAAAAAATGGTTTTGGGGAACCTGATGGGATTGAAGGTAGATAAATCTCCAAGTGCCGATAATCTCCAAGTGATGCTGGAAATAATAGATCCATTGGCGGTTATTTTCCAAAATTATTTGGACTCTAGAATAATTCCTACAGATTGGAGGATAGCTAATATAAACCCACTATTCAAAAAGGGAGGTAGAGAGAAAACAGGGAACTACAGACCAGTGAGCCTAATATTAGTACTGGGGAAGTTGCTAGAGTCTATATTATCAAGGATTTCACAACTCAGCATTTGGAAGGCCGTGGTATAATCAAAGCCAGCATGGATTTATAAAAGGGAAATCATGTGTGACAAATCTACAGGAAATTTTTGAGGATGTAACTGGTAGAGTTGACTGAGGAGAACCAGTGGATGTGGTTTATTTAGACGTTCAGAAGGCTTTCGACAAGGTCTCACATAACAGACTACTATGTAAAGTTAAAGCACATGGGATTGCAGGTAATGTCTTGAGATGGATAGAAAGCTGGTTAGCAGATGGGAAGCAAAGAATTGGCATAAATGGGTCTTTTTCTGATTGGCAGTCAGTGATTAGTGGAGTTTCACAGGGATCTGTGCTAGGACCCCAACTGTTCACATTATATATTAATGATTTAGAAGAAGGAACTGAATGTATTATCTCCAAATTTGCAGATGACACAATGTTGAATGGGAGGGTGAGCAGTGAGGAAGATGCAGAGCTGCTTCAGCATGATTTGGACAGACTGAATGTGTGAGCATCTGCATGGCAGATGCAGTATAATGTAGATAAATGAGAGGTTATCACTTTGATAGCAAAAATAGGAAGACAGATTATTACTTGAATGGTGTAAATTGAGAGGGGTGGATACTCAATGAGACCTCTTGCATCAGTCGTGAAAGTAAGTGCTGCAGGTACAGTAGGCAATAAAGAAGACAAATGGTATGTTGCCTTCATTGTGAGAGGATTTGAGTATACGGATAGGGATGTTTTGCTGCAATTGTCTAAGGCATTGATGAGGCCACATCTGGAGTATTTTGTGCAGTATTGGTGTTCTTATCTGAGGAAGCATGTCCTTCCTATAGAGAGAGTACAGTGAAGGTTTACCAGGATGATTCCTGGGATGGCAGGTCTGTCATATGAGGCAAGATTAAGTCAGTTAGGATTATATTCACTGGAGTTTAGAAGAGTGAGAGGGGAAACTCATTGAAACTTATAAAATTCTAACAGGGTTAGATAATGTAGATTCAAAAAGAATGTTCCCAATTGTGGATCAGTACAGAACTAGTGGTCATAGTTTGAGGATAATTGGTAAACCTTTTAGAACTGAGGTGAGGAAAACATTTTTCTCCCAGAGGATGGTAAATGTGTGGAATCCACAGAATGCAGTTGAGGCCAAAACACTGTCTGATTTCAAGAAGAAATTAGAAATAGCTCTTAGGACTAAAGGGATCAAGAGACATGGAAGGATGGGGGAATCAGAATATTGAATTTGATGATCAGCCATGATCAAGATGAACAGTAGAGCAGGTCCAAAGGGCCGAATGGCCTACTCCTGCTTCTTGTTTCTATGTAGCACCACCACAGAGTGAGCTGGCTGGGTCCTAAAGGACATAGCTGATAAACTGGACTGTGGTAGGAGGCAAAGGAACCAGCAAGAAGGAAAAACAGGTAATAGGCAGAGTTAAGCTATTACTTAATTGCCGGATCAGATCTGAGCTCTGCAGTCCCACCACATCCAGTCATGGGCAGTAATGGTAAATAAGCAACTCCCCACTTGTGCTTTGTGTATGGTGGACAAGCTTTGGGAAGTTTGGAGGTCATGTATTAACCACTGAATAGTGTGGATGCAACCTGTTTCTTCATCAGAAGCGCCCTGTAAAGATGCACTTTCACAGACTTCATTCGTGAACACAAAAGGTATTTATTCATAAGAATTGTACAGCAGGCTCATGGCTGCATCCAGCTCCCCAAATATCTCAGTCTGGGAGCCTTTCATACCATGGGGTGATTCCACACTGAGTCCCTGTTGGTCACCCAGGCCAGGTGATCCTTACTCTGCTATGTTGCCCTTAAAGGGATAGTCACCACATGCTCACAATTCAGCTGACTATTTTTATGCCAGAGAAGACAATGCAAAAAAGAGTTAAGGTTAGGGTTAGGATTAGAAGACGGGAAGAGGCATTCCCGAGCTCTGGCCTGTCATACAATTTGAATAGCATGGCCATACCTGTGAGGAGGACGAGGACAGTCTCTTCTAAACATGAGGAAGCATGCTTAATCTCTGGAAATCAGAACCTGAGGATGAGGCAGTGTGCAATGTAGCAGCCACTCTAGTCTGGCACTCATTCTCTATTTTCTCTATTCCAGATGCCAATGGGAAGACATGGAGGCAGCCCCTAACTCCCAGGACAATTTCAATGATGATGAACACTTCAAGCATGACAAAAACTAGTACATCATCTCCTCATTATATTTTTCTTACTTTATTCTTTCCTGGGATGGGGGTGTCACTGGCAAGTTCATTGCCCATCCCTCATAGCTCTTGCACCGCATAGGTTGTTAAGACATTTCAAAGGGCAGTTAAGAGGCAAACACATTGATGTGTGTTCACATGTAGGTCAAACCATTACTGAGATCAGCTTTATATCCCAAAGTTATCCATTGAATTTAAATTTTAACAGCTGGAGCAGTAATGTAGGCCTCTGGGTCGCTAATTCAGTAACATTAGCAGGATACCACCATCTCCCACCATATTTATTTCTTATATAAAGATTTCAATAAATATGCAACCTTTCTTTTAAGTTTAATGTTTCGTATGTGAATCAGGGACGCGAGTTTAGTCCTGTCAATTTATTGTCATTCCCAGGCCTGAGTTTTCATAGAATCATAGAATTCATACAGTACAGTAGGCCATTCGGCCCATTGAATATGAACCAACCACAATACCACCGAGGCACTATCCCCATAATCCCAAATATTTACCTTGCTAATCCCCTGACACTAGGGTCAATTTAGCATGGCCACTCAACCTAACCCGTACATCTTTGGATGAGTTTTCACACTACTGTTTATTTTCACACGAGTTTTGAAAAACACAACTTATGGATTGTTCTACCTTTCAAAATGATGACCCAACCTATGTGCGACTTTACTTGAGCTATTTGGGTTTTCACAAATAGTTCAGGTGAGCCTGATGGAGAGTAAGAGGTGTGGGTGTGGAGGCAAACTTGTAAGAAAGCCAGTCCTGGTTCTCGGGTATCGTAGCCAGAATAATACACCGTTTCCATGTGCCCTGAACTCCCTCACTGACATCGACCCCATCCCAAATGTCACCCCATGCCCCTCAGATCATCCAAGCCACCCATATATATCCACTCACTATGTACAGTTCTCAGAGGTTATGCCAAACAAGGGAATCATTTTAAGTGAAGTTTTAAAAATTAAATGTGGCATAAACAAATAAAACTCTCACCCAAACATGCTGCCATTAATGCTGAAAAAAACTGTTCTCCATAGGAAAAAGCATTAATCATTTAATTGCTTGGTAAGTTATATGAACAGGCAGCCGTGTGCCCTGAAACCACATCCAAGGCATTCTTATTACAACTTCATGAAACCTTGGCAAACCTTTTGATCAGTGGTGTCAACAGCCCAAATATTTGGAATTCAGCCAAGCATTTATAATGGTCACAGCTATCTAAACAACAGTTTCCAACTTGAAAACAGAGATAAAGTTGGTCTTCTCTCTTTCAAAACAGATGGAATATAAATTAATGGATGGGAAGAAATGTTTCTATTTTCAGAAGTAGAAGAATATTTTTTCTACTCAGAGCTGCCTGTACATTAAAATCCCAATACTAAACATGACAGGAGAGTTTACCACCATATTGTTCCACATATTTAAATGCATTATTGAAATTTCTCCAATGCAAAAAAAACTGTCATGTATGTTAACACTTACAAAATATTGCTCAGTGCAATGGTTGATTTACCTTTGCAGAACAGGATCCTATTATGATTCACAGCTTTAAAAGTATATCCACATTACAATGCAGGATTGAATAGTGACATTTAAAGGTATGAGAACATTTTACATATACTTTTCAGAATCTTCCTGGTACCTCAGCAAGATTTTCCTAGTTTTCACCAAGAAGTTGTGCTGTGTCTTGCACAAAGCGGCAGATCTCCAGTGCTGGTGTTATAAGAAGCTAGCAAACTTGCAAATTTGATAAACAAGGGTACTGCCGAGAAGAATGCCTGCACGTATCCATTTTTTCAGGTGCTGAGGACAGACTGCATCTGCACCAGCATCTGAAATTAGTGGGCAGAAATTTTCCCAAGAAGATTCTAAGTGTAGTAATGGTGAGAATAATAATGATCTGTGCCAGTCTCGGGGTGGGGGGGGGGGGGGGGGGGGCTCCACATTGCAATTGCCCCATTATCAGTCACCATTTTAGAAAGTTTTTGCACCAATACTAGGGGGGGGGGGGTGGGGTAATGCTGTACATGCTGGTGAGCCTGACTTCAGAGCACATGGGCATTGTTTCACCAGGCACCCCAATCTCACAGTGCACCATTCGCCACTCCCCTGATATCATTGGTGGCATGTTTCCCCACCCCCTCCCTGATGCAGGTGGCTGGCATCGGGGCCCTCCCAATGATCTCCCTGCCTGACCCCCCTATCATGATCCCTAACATGATCCACCCCTCTACGACTTCCTCTGCATAGCTCTCCATCATTGCCCTCCTGAACAGCCTCTCCCCCCCTCTTCATAGCCCCAACTGAGGCCCCACTCCCTTGGCACTGCCTCTGGTACATGTTGGCAGTGCCCAACTGGCACCACTGGGGTATTCAATAAGCATCACCAGTGTGCCAGGTGGGGTCCTTCCGGTGGGCACTGCCCGACGGGCACTAGGTAGCTATTCCCCCCATCGCCGATCACCTGGGGACTTCAATGGCCTCCAAGTCCCCCGGTATGACCATCGTGCAGATCTCCACTTGTGGAGACCAGTTGTGGTTCTCACCATTAACATGCCACA
Organism: Carcharhinus amblyrhynchos; assembly: GCF_965287045.1. Classification (NCBI taxonomy): domain Eukaryota; kingdom Metazoa; phylum Chordata; class Chondrichthyes; order Carcharhiniformes; family Carcharhinidae; genus Carcharhinus; species Carcharhinus amblyrhynchos. The sequence goes on along the minus strand of NC_137328.1, from coordinate 21,559,047 downwards.
TCCAGAGGTCGGAAGGTGTTGTGCATTGGGATTTGAATGGGTGATGCACTTTAAATGCTACTTTAAATATCAGCCTTGTGCCCTTTATGGGTGTGATCTGGTTTGGATCATTGGAAAGAGGCAGGACAATTTTGTGCCAAGCGTGAAACTGACTTTTAGACTCACACGTCATTTTCTCAATTTGTGACAGATGCGACAAAGTGGAAAAATCACCCCCAATGTGAGGAAGGAAATACAATTTTCCTATGGTGCTCAGAATGGGGGACTCCAATATCAAAATGAAGTGTTTTGCAGCCAAGGCCTTCCTGACTCCAGAAAAGGCACCATGAAAATGGCAGATGGTTGGGAAGAGACAGGAAAATTGTTTGTCCAGCAAAACAAACAAAGTTTGGCATGTTAAAACACAATTTGCATCACCAAAAAGAAGCATGTGACCTCTCTTTTGACCCTCTTCCAGTCTGGGTAAAATTGGGCTCACCACTGGACTCAGACCATGAATGTAGTGGAGCGGGTCAAGTAAACCTCTACTCTTGATCCCACTGAAGAATTCCAGCCTTCAGTGAAATATCTTTGCTAAGTGCCTGCACCAAATTAGTTTATGTTGGACATGTTCCAAAAAAGTTCCCAGGTAAAGATCCTGACTGGAATCACCCAGAGGAATGCAAATACGGTTTCATCTGTTCCTTTTGAGGCTTGTTCTAACTGGCAAAACAATTAGTACCTCATTATGCAGAGCACTGGGGAGTAGAGGAAATTCCCGTGGGAAATTCCTTCTTTTGGTTCCATTCGCTGATTTGATGAGCAGGTTTTTGAGAAAAACAGAAGTCCAGTTTGTCCTCAGCACTTGCAAAAATGGACACATGCAGGCAATCTTCTCGGCAGTAAGCTTGTTTATCCAGGTCTACTCAAATTTGCAAGTTTGCTAGCTTCTTATAACACATCAGCATTGGAGATCTGCTGCTTTGTGCAAGAATTGTGCAGGCCACTTTCTTTATGAGTAATAGGGCTCTGTTGATCACTGGACTAGCTTAAACTGTTATGGCCTGGGGTTCTTTCCCAGTTATATTGTAACTAGAGCAGAGATTAAGAAGAGATTGAATAGAGGTGTTCAAAGTTGTGAATGTTTCCAATGTTAGAGGGCCAGTCATCAGGGGACACAGATTTAGATGATTGGGAAAATAAGTGGAGGTAACATACCAAAATATTTCTTTAAAGCCTTTTGTTGCTATCTAGTTTGGATGGTGAAAGCAGAGTCAACAGCATTATTCAGAAGAGAATAAGATAAATATGAAGGGAGGAAAAAGAGGTTATGAGGATAGAGAGCAGGTAAGCGGGATTAATTAGATATCCCCACTAAAGGGCTAAGACACATCAGTTGATAGATGTGAAATGATTATGGTTCAATTACAGTTGCGAAGATCACAATGCAAGATTACCCTATGCCCATTGCTTCTGATACAAGCAATTTAAATTACTGTAGCATGCAGCCAATATTAGCATGCTGCTGAGAGATTGTCACTGGAATTTCCCTGTCCTACCCACCACGGGAATCGTAGCAGGCAGGGGGTGGACCATGCAAAGGTCCACCTTTGCATGTAAAATGTAGAAATAATGAGATACTCCAACTCAATGCGTGGTTGAAGGATTGGTGTAGGGCAGAGGGTTTTAGATTTGTAGACCACTGGGAAGTCTTTATGAAAGAGGGGCAAATATACAAGAGGGATGGGGTACAGTTAACTGGGAAGGGTGTGCATATCTTAGCTGGAAGGTTAGCTGGAGTGTTTCGGCAGGGTTTAAACTAATATGGAGGGGGGGTGGGGAGGTGGACGGAACTGGGATTGGGGATAGGGTAAGCCCGGAGGGTAGGAAGAAGGATCGGATTGTTTCTGAGGGTCTTCGGTGCATGTGTTTCAATGCTAGGAGTGTGACTGGCAAAACAGATGAACTGAAGGCAATAATGTTCGAAAGGAAGTTGGAAGTGGTGGCGGTGACAGAGACTTGGTTAAAGGAAGGGCAGGACTGGCAGTTGAATGTTCCCAGGTATGAGTGCTTCAGGCGTGATAGGGGTGGGTCGCTGAGAGGTGGGGGAGTGGCGTTGTTAGTTAAGGATTGCATCATAGCAGTGCAGAGGGAGGGAGGTATAGATGATATAGGAATCGAGTCGCTTTGGGTGGAGTTGAGGAATAGAAAGGGAGATGTTACTATGTTGGGTGTGTACTACAGACCGCCCAACAGCCCGAGGGCTGTGGAAGAAGGGATAAGTAGGGACATTCTAGATAAGTGCAGGAAGAATAGGGTGGTGGTAGTGGGAGATTTTAATCTCCCCGGGGTAGATTGGAAGGTGCCGAGGTCAGAGGGTGCTGACGGGGAGGAATTTGTACAGTGTGTAATGGAAGGATCCCTGGAGCAGTATGTGGATAGCCCGACCAGAGAGGGGGCTATACTGGACTTGGTTCTGGGGAATGAGCCTGGGCAGGTGGTTGACGTTGAAGTAGGAGAGCATGTGGCTAACAGTGACCACAACTCTGTCTGGTTTAAGATATTAATGGATAAAGATGAAACCTGTCCTAAGGGGAGGGTGTTAAACTGGGGGAGGGCTAGATACAACCGGATTAGGCAGGATCTTAAAGATACGGACTGGGGTAAGCTGTTTGATGGCAGGTCGACGCTGGGTATGTGGGAGTCTCTCAAGGGAAAACTAAAATCTTTGCAGGAAAGACATGTGCCGGTTAAGAGGAAGGATGGGAAGGGTAGGGTTAGAGAGCCGTGGGTAACTAGGGATATTGAGGACCTGGTCGGGAGGAAGAGGGAGGCGTACATTAGATCTAGGCATTTGAGGACAGAGATAGCGTTAGAAGAATACAGAGAATGTAGGAGAGAACTTAAAAGGGGCATCAGAAAGGCAAAAAGGGGCCACGAAATGGCTTTGGCGGGTAGGATTAAAGAAAATCCTAAGGCGTTTTACTCCTATGTTAGAAATAAAAGGATGGTTAGAGGGAAGATTGGTCCTCTCAGGGACAGAGGAGGGGAACTATGCTTGGAGCCTGGGGGAATGGGGGAGATCCTGAATGAATACTTTGCGTCGGTATTCATGCAGGAGAGGGGCCTGGTGTCTGGTGCTGTGCTTGAGGAGTTTGAGGATCCGTTGAGGGAAATAGTCATCACGAGGGAAGAGGTGTTGGGACTTTTAGACAGTATAAAGACAGATAAATCTCCGGGGCCTGATGGCATCTATCCCAGGCTGCTGAGGGAGGTGAGGGATGAAATTGCTGGGCCTCTGACGCAAATCTTTGTCTCTTCTTTGGACACAGGTGAGGTCCCAGAGGATTGGCGCATTGCAAATGTAGTACCGTTGTTTAAGAAGGGTCAGAGGGATAACCCAGGGAATTATAGGCCGGTGAGCTTGACTTCAGTTATAGGCAAGCTAATGGAGAGGATCCTCAAGGATAGGATGTATGAACATCTGGAGCGCTGCAATCTGATCAGGGATACGCAGCATGGCTTCGTTACAGGGAGGTCGTGCCTTACGAATCTAGTGGAATTTTTTGAAGAGGTGACAAAAACGGTTGACGAAGGACAAGCCGTTGATGTCGTCTATATGGATTTCAGTAAGGCGTTTGACAAGGTCCCTCATGGTAGGCTGATAGAAAAGGTGAAGGCTCATGGGATACAAGGCCAGGTATGTAGATGGGTGGAGAACTGGCTTGGGAGGAGGAGACAGCGAGTAGTAGTGGATGGCTCCTTTTCCAATTGGAGGTCTGTCACCAGTGGTGTGCCGCAGGGCTCGGTACTAGGACCTCTTCTATTTGTGGTATATATTAATGACTTGGAAGAGGGGGTAGGTGGTGTGATCAGCAAATTTGCTGATGACACTAAGATGGTTGGATTGGCGGGTACTGAGGAGCAGTGCCTGGCAATGCAACAGGACATAGACAGGCTGGTAGATTGGGCAGATAGATGGCAAATGGAATTTAATCCGGAGAAATGCGAGGTGATGCACCTTGGCCGGAATAATGTGGAGGGGAGTTATACGATAAAAGGTAGAACTATCCGGAGTATAGATGCGCAGAGAGACCTGGGGGTGCAAGTGCACAAGTCCCTGAAGGTGTCGGTGCAGGTGCAGAATGTGATGAGGAAAGCGTATGGTATGTTAGCCTTCATAGGAAGAGGTATAGAATATAAGAGTAGGAGTCTGATGTTGCAGCTGTATAGAACGTTGGTTAGGCCTCACTTGGAGTACTGCGTCCAGTTCTGGTCGCCGTACTACCGGAAGGATGTAGAGATCCTGGAGACAGTGCAGAGGAGATTTACCAGGATGCTGCCTGGTATGGAAGGGCTGTCTTACGAGGAAAGATTGAATGAACTTGGGCTGTTTTCCCTTGAGAGACGTCGGCTGAGGGGGGATCTAATAGAGGTTTATAAGATTATGAAGGGGATAGATAGAGTAAATGGTGGTAAGCTTTTTCCGTTATTAGAAATGGATAGAACGAGGGGTCACGAGCTTAGGGTGAGGGGGGCTAGGTATAAGACAAATATTAGAGGGCAGTTTTTCACGCAAAGGGTAGTGGGGGTGTGGAATGCACTGCCGAGTAAGGTGGTGGAAGCAGGCACGCTAGGGTTGTTTAAGAGTCACTTAGACAGCCACATGAGCGGGCTACATATAGGGGGATATAGTAGGCCTTACTAAACATTGTAGGCTTGGGAATACGTTTTGCCTTAGGGATGTTACAGTCTTTGCCTGTTTAATAATGAATTTTTTGTCTCCACAGGCATTTAAGTCCAGCAAGGGGCATGCATGCGGCAGGTTGTAGTGGGCTGCTCTTGGACGTTGCTTCGGGAGTTGCCTATTGCTTCATGTCGTTAGTGTGCTTAAACTGGACCATCTCGAGGGCAACATGACAGCTCAGAAACTATCTCTGTTGCTGTGCGGACACATGGATTTGGGCCTGTGTCTGTGGGAGTTTGCACGTTCTCCCCGTGGTTGCGTGGGTTTCCTCCGGGTGCTCCGGTTTCCTCCCACATCCCCAAAGATGTGCTTTTAGGCTGATTGATTGGGTAATAAATTGTCCCTAAATTGGACCTCCCTGATCCTCGCACATTAGGCGTAGACTAAAATCATGAATAGGACACTGAGACAGTGGGACGGCGGCGCGGGCTCGTTGGGCCGAAGGGCCTGTTTCCCGTGCTGTGTTGTTCTTTGTTCTTTGTCCATTGACCTCAGGCAGATTTTCCAGTTTTGGGGTGAGCATGGCCTGAAAATCCCACACTATGGGTTCAGAATCATAAGAGACCAGCATGAGCAAAAACCAGTCTGTACTACTTAAAGATAGCCACCTCCTTTTAAAGAGGACATACACTGCAACTGAAATAGTGCCAGAAGTCATTCTGCAACTGATTCAGACTTGAGAAAGACGAAAGAAACATATGGCAGAGAAGAGGCTCCAAGATTTTCTGATGCTGTAGCGGAGGCCTTGGTGAGTAGATGGAGAGGAAGAAAGACTCAATCTGTACACATGGGGCCACAGCCCTTGCAGATGATAAACTTTACAATGACCAGGGACCTGTTGTCATCAATGCCAGATGCTAAAATTCATTGGAGGGGAAGCATAGCAAGATCTAGTGGCATCAGCAATTTGTCAACAATTGGTCCTTTAATTGGCCTATTTGGCTACACATAACTGCCAGATAGGTCCCCCCATCCCAACACTATAGTTAAGAAAGCCCACCAATGCCTCTACTTTCTCAGAAGACTAAGGAAATTTGGCATGTCCGCTACAACTCTCACTAACTTTTACAGATGCACCATAGAAAGCATTCTTTCTGATCGTATCACAGCTTGGTATGTCTCCTGCTCTGCCCAAGACATCAAGAAACTGCAACGGGTCGTGAATGTAGCCCAGTCCATCATGCAAATCAACCTCACATCCGTTGACCCTGTCTACACTTCCTGCTGCCTCAGAAATGCAGCCAGCATAATTAAGGACCTCACACACCCCAGACATTCTCTCTTCCATCTTCTTCCATTGGGAAAAAGATACAAAAGTCTGAGGTCACGTACCAACTGACTCAAGAACAGTTTCTTCACTGCTGCCATCAGACTTTTGAGTGGACTTACCTCGCACTAAGTTGATCTTTCTCTACACCCTACGTATGGCATTCTGCATTCTCTCCTTTCCTTCTCTATGAATGGTATGCTTTACCCATATAGTATGCAAGAAACAATACTTTTTGCTGTATACTAATATACTAATACATCAAATCACTTTTGATGCTGTCTCCAATAAGATTGCATGATGCTGGAAATATTTGCGTCAAGTTTCAAATCTTATTGCCGTTCCTGCCTCCAAACTCACGTCCACCGGACTAGGAAGATTGTATCCTTGAAGATCTGAATAAGCATAGAGTCTGAGGTGCAATTCTGAGCTAACTGAATGCTGGAGGGGGCAACACAGCAGGAACTCTCTATGCCAGAGAAAAACAGTGGAGAGTTTCTATTGGGTTCTAGGTTAAAGATTCATAAATAACCTAAAATAAGGGCAAACATAAGGGTGGCTGAATTGTGTTGCCTGCCAGGTTTCCCATAGCTACAATAACACAGTTATGAAGTACCTTGCAGTTTGCAGGTTTGCACATCGAGGTAACAGATTAATATACCCTGCAAAAGAATGACAAGCATTATCGAAATCATTCTACAAAGAATCAAGGAAGGAGGTTTTGGTTTGTCTTCAGTACTCACTGGAAATCTTTGGCTCTGTAATTGTCAGAACTGTGGGGTGAAGACTTAAGGTTAATACCATGAGAACACAAACAGTACATTGCTGATAGTCTCTATAATAAAACCTTATTATACTAGCTTAGAAACAGATACAAAAACTTTTAGAAGGCATCACCCTGAGGAGACATTACTTCCTCTGAGACGTTATCCAGGATCACATGATAGAACTAATAAAATGCAGGAGGAAATTCAGCCCATCATGTTGGCACTGGCTCTCTGAATGAGCAATTCACCCTAGTGTCATTTTCCCACCATCTCTTTATAACCTACCTTCCTTCTCAGATAAGTCTAATTCCTTTTAATACCAGAATTCCCTGGGCTTGCACGCCCCACTTACAGCAAGTACAGAGAATTCGGCGCTCAGCCAAATTTTCGTTCATAGCAGCAGAACTGGATAATCCCAGCCATGGGCAAGGTCAGAGAATTCCAGCCTAAATGATTATGTTTGCTTTTTATGACTTGTTTTTCTGGAAAGAACTACTCCACATCACAAATGGTCTCCTTCTGCACTGTAGGTATTCAAAATAAGGATGTGGGCATCGCTGAGTGGGCCAGCATTCATTGTCCATCCCTGAGGGCAATTAGGAGTCACATTGCTGTGGGTCTGGAGTCACATGTAGGCCAGACCAGGTAAGGACGACAAATTTCCTTCCCTAAAGGACATTAGTGAACCAGATGGGTTTTTCCGACAATGGTTTCATGGCCATCATTAGACTTTTAACTCCAGATTTTCATTGAATTAAATTTTGCCATCTGCCATGTTGGCATTTGGACCCAGGCCCCCAGAGCATTACTCTGGGTCCTTGTTAGAAGGTATGTTGGAAAGATTTGTAGATTGGTAATCAACTTGCCTTGTGTGGCTATCAAGACCTTGAATGGAGTTCACATCTAGAGGTTCTAGTTTAGAGGCAGGGATACAAACCATTGCACCACCAGACCTCCCAGATATACAAGTCACGCTAGATTTTCCAAAATTCCTTCTCTTTTCCTTCAACCTTTGCATATGGAAATTTTCATTTTAATGTGGCTTTGAGCTTCTTTAACACAGTGATACTTTAAATTAAAAGTGATCTATTGATAGTTGAATACTTGGCCTTAAAGAATAAAGGTTTTCCAATCCATTGAAAGCAAAACAGTTTGGACATGTCGTGCTATTTTGGTGCTTGCTATTTAAAATCTTAATTATATCAATAATTGTGCCCTTTGAAGGAGCAAGGAGCCAGAATGAGCACTGCTATGCAACTCAGAGCTTGTTAAGAATAAAACAGGTTTGAACAATGTTTTCATTAACCCCAGGGCCACTACCTGGGAACTGTTTTGAATGGCTTCATTGTGTGGTTGTCATTCTTGGGTGAACCATTTCACAGGTGGAAGAAATCTGCCATCTATTTAATAAACTTGATGTATTGCAATAGAGGTATATATTCTGAATTGGCAATTCTACCAACAATAATTTTCCAAGTACAAAAAAATATTTTTTCATTTTTTTTCTTTCTGCAAAAAGGCAATTAATTTCAACTAGAGCAGGATTCTTGCTTCGTTGCCAGATATTTTCAATGTGGTCAACCTGTACATTCTTGGCCAAAGAAAATTCATTTTTCTTGCTAGTCCAAGAATAGAAGGTGACATGCACGACATCTGTGCTAAAATGTTAACCATTGTAACTTGGCCATTTTTTGGAAACTTTGGAGTGTGCACAGTCCTACCATTTATGTCAATGATGCCTGCCATCCTGAGAATACATTAAAATTGTGCATTATGTTTATTTTAGTATTATTCCTTACTACATAATTCATAATTTTTAATCTGAAACATATGTGAAATTTGGCTTCTCCACAGCCAATAGATGAACCACAGCAGTTTAACTCAATAGTGGCTTGACTTCCAAATCACAGAATTGTTAGAGCACAAAAAAGGGACCATTCTCAGCCCACAGTGTCTGCATTGACTCTTGGGATGAGCAAGTCACATGGTGTCACTCTACCACCTTCTCCCCATAATCCTGCCTATTCTTCCTTTTCTGCTAATGGCTGGAACTTTCAGGCCATTCACATCAGTGGAATTTTCTGGTCTTGCCAATGGTGCACGCCTTCCATGAGTTTCCCGGCAGCGAGGAATGCACTCAATGGGAAATTCCAATTACAGGACCAGACGATCCTGCTGCTTCCACGAAACGCACAGCAGGTTGTGTGGAAAACCCCTTCCAACATGCCAAGATTGAATCTGCCTCCACTATACTCACAGAGTCTTCAAGATGTCAACCACTTACTGCGTGAAAAAGCTTTTTTTTATGATGCTTTAGTTTCTTTTGCCGACCACTTTAAATCTGTTCCTTCGTATTCTCGATCTCTTCATGACTGGAACAGTTTCTCTCTACCTACTCTGTCCTGACCCCTCATGATTTTGAATACCTCTATCAGGTCCCCTCTCGGCATTTCCTTCTTTAAGTAAAACAGTCCCAATTTTCATATCTATCTTTGTGACTGAAGTTCCTCATTCCTGGAACCATTCCCATGAATTGTTTCTGTACTCTCTCCACTGCCTTCAATTCCTTCCTAAAGTGCAGCACTCAGAACTAGGGACACACTCCAGTTGAGGCCCAACTAGTGTATTATACAAGTTTGATATAACTTCTTTGCTCTTGCACTCTATTTCCCTAATAAAGATTAGGATACTTTGTGCTTTATTAACCAAATTCTCAACCCATTTTGCCACCTTCAAGGACTTGTGTGCGTTTATATCCAGGTCTCTCGGTATCTGCGTTCTTTTCACGCTTGTACTCCCCTATATTTTATATTCAGTGGGATTTTCTGCGAAACCTGTTGTATGCTTTGTGGAGGTAGCCGCAATTGGCCAGTGGTGGGATCTTTCAGTCCCGCCATTGTCAACAGAGATTCCCACTGAATGCACCCCTTGCCACCAGGAAACCTACGGCTGGTGTGCATCATCGACGGGACTAGAAGATCTTGCCAATGTGAATAGCTGGAAAATCCTGGCCATTGTCTCTTTATGTTCCTCCTATCAAAATGAATCACCTCACATTTATCTTTATTGAACTTCATCCATCAGTTATCTGGCCATCCCACACACTTGTCGAAGTCCTTTTGCAGTTCTACACTGTCCTCCAGGGAGTTTAACCTGGCGTTGTCAGACTTGCTTACTGCAGAGATATGGAGTATTTGGGAGCAGAAATTCTTTAATCCTGTTCTGTTACAATAAATGCAATTGATAGTAATGTAACCCATTGGTAACTTATGCCCTGGCCAGGGCCATATATGAATACGCGTATTAACATCTTGGTAGACAAGTACATGAAATGTTCGGCAGAAGCCAGTGCATCTAGTTTAATCAGTAAAAGAAGACTGGAAATGCTCCATCATTAGTTTGACCGACTGCGGCCTCCTGAAGTGTTCCAAGTGAGGGCACAACCTGCATATTCCTATGAGCCTTATTTTCATCATTACATTGACTTGGATACCAGCACTCAGGGAAGATTGTACCTGAGCTATCCAGCACCCCTCGTTTCAAGACAATTTCGGACCTTCCATGGAGAGAATGAAACACAGTAAGAAGTCTGACAGCACCAGGTTTAAATCTGCTTTCTTGCATCTCTGTAAAAACCTGATGTCTGTGTCGATATGCGCAATCTTCTTGGAGATTCTCTCCACTTGGATCCGGCAGTTTGCGGTGTCGATAAGTAGTCAACTTCTTGTCAGACTTCTTACTGTGTTTACCCCAGTCCAACGCGGGCATCTCCACATCACAAGAATGAAACATCCATTTCCTCACCTACATCACAAATTCTCAAATTGTCAGCTTCGGAGCTAAAGTTTTTTTGTCCATCTTCTACATTTTTCTCTGCCTCTGCCTATCCTCTTTTGTCCTTTTTATACTTCAACTTGTAAAGAAGGAAATTCAGGGCTATTGTAGACCAGAGCTTCAGTGCAATAATGTGGAAGTAATGTCTGCTGGAGATATTAGGGCTGTTTTAATCTTTGAGTATGTTGTGCAAGCAGAGGTCAAAGCAGCCCTCATTCTGTCCAAGCCTCTGCAGCATAACGCTCAGGTGATTTTTACTCAGGGCCTCTTCTGTATCGCTTGCATCAATCTCCCACCGATCTCCCACCTAAATCTAGAAATCAGTTGGATGGTGCGAATGGGGTTTGTGACAGCAGGAAATGGGAGCCCATAGGAAAGATTTCTGGCAGTCAGCTTAGTGGTTCGAAAGGACATCGATGAAGATAAGTCCAAGATAATTTTTTCTGTTAGAATGCACAAAAGCACTTTTACTCCTTGCCTACCTGGAAACAAAAAAGGAAATGATTCACCTTTGGAAGTATAACTAGAACGAGAACAAAGAACAAAGAACAAAGAACCTTCCTGAAACTCTCCTGGCCCTGACTCCTCTTCTGACCAGGCTAACATAAAGAGGAAGTAATAGGCCTCAGATGAAAATTTCACTCGATTCCCAATTATCTCCATTGAGCCTAATCTACATATTTATGTAAGGACCCCAATGTCTTCTAACAGCTGTCCCTTCCATCTACTAAAAAGACCAGAAAGGATGATAGATAAGTCACTTTTACTACTTCAACTATTCGCCTGCTTGATCTCTACCTGGTTGATAGGGTTAAAACCAGCCCTGTCGTCTGATAGTTAAACTGAAATCCTGTCTGCTTGTTAAACGGAATGTGAAAGACCTCTGAGCAATTATCTGAAGACAAGTAGTGGGATCTCTGGTGTATTAGCCAATATTATTTCTTTAAGTTAAACTGATCGCATGACCATTTCTTATTTGCATTTGAATTAGTGAAAGTTCTTTCTTGTGTACAAATTCATTGCATAATCCAATCATCAGCCTCAAAAACATTGCTGACAAGCTTCAACTGAGGGCCAGTATTGCATTCTCATTTTGCCATCAGATGAAGGTAGAACTGAGAGCGGGGGAGTCTTTTTGGTTTTGGCTATGGGCTCTGGCTTGGCCACTTCCCAATAAGGTGGCTAACATTCTGCAAGCCGTCTTGTGTACACCTGTGTGCAGAAATGTTGACCCTTAGTTGGATCAATAGCTGTTGGAGTGCAAAGTTATGACTCCTTATCTGCAGCAATAGGGATGCAGCTTCTGCTGAAGCTTTGCACCCTGATTGCAAAAAAAAATTGAATAGAGGAACATCCACGAGGGGAATGATGGCAGTACTCACACACCATGCCAGCTTCCCTGATTCTCTGCTACCCTGATGAGAATTCAAACCTGTGTTAATTCATTGTCTAATGACTAGATATTCATTATGTCCCCTGGGGAAAGACAAAGGAAGCTAAGAAAAGGTGTCTCTGAGAATGAATGTTTAGAAACATGTTAACCCTCTGTGGCTGATTTGCAATCTTTAAAGCTGAGCGGGCACATTCACAGGACTCCAGGGCACTGCTGGTAATTGAGCTAGCCAGTTTAGCTAATACAACCTAGAGCTAAACATCTGCTCCTGCTGATTGGGTTTCCCATTCAGTTCCAGCTAGTTCTGCAAGCCAGTGCTCCAAATGGTAAATAGGCTTAGGTTAGTTTGAACTGGTAGACTGTATGATTTTAGCTGCTAAAGGTTCAATAATAATACCCCTGTGTCAGCTTGAGCCTGCACCTAAGTTCACTGGACTAAGAAAAGTTGTCTGTGTTCTGTAGGGAACCAATAATACATTTTCTATCAGGCACACACAAACTAATATTGTGCTGGGCCTCCGTGCGTGTCAGACACACAATCAATCAGGAAAAAAAGCAGAAATTCACATAACATTGATAAAATTGCTTTATCACTTTTGCTTCTTTTGCCAATTACTTTAAATCTGTGCCCTCTCATTCTCAACCCTTAAAAAGTGGGAATGGTTCCTCTCCGTCTACTCAAAATCCTCATGATTTTGAATGGCTCTATCAAAGCTTCTCTCAGCTTTTTCTTCTCGAAGGAAATCAGTCCTAATTCCTCCAATCTGTCTTCAAAACTGCTGCAAACTGAAGATCACAAGGGAAACTTCATACTGCAAGTTGAGTGACGGTGGAATGTACTTCCAGGGTTAGGGTTCAGCCAAAAACCGTGTAAATATTTAAGATTAGATAAGTGGATGAAGGAAAGGAAGTTAAAGGGATAAAACTTAGTAAATTTGATTAAAGCTACTTACTTGCATGGCTGAGTGTAATGAATAGTTTGGTTCTGTGTTGTCCAAAGATGTGCAGGTTTGGTTGATTGGTCATGCTAAATTGCCCCTTCGTGTCAGAGGGATTAATAGGGTAAATACAGGGATAGGGCCTGGGTGGGGTTGTTGTTGGTGGAGGCTCAATAGGCCAAATGGCCTCCTTCTGCACTGTAGGGATTTTATGATTCTATAATATCTTCTTTGTGATTTTTAAACCTTGCAAACTTCTCTTCATCACCTGACAGGGTCAGTTAAGCTTCGTTTTTTACCATGTCCATGTAGGGATGTCACACCAAAAATAGATATTGCTGTTCTCATTTAGAACTGCATTAATAATAAAGAATACATCAACGTTCTTAAAATTAGTCCTCCTTAAAGGGACTTGAGCCACATTGCTGATGTGGTTACCCTGGTGACACTTTTGAATTGAGAAGCATATTTCCAGATTTTTAAAAATGGTGCCCACAGTTTTACTACATTGTTTCTCTAACCTTTGCCAGCGAATTGGTTTAACTGTTCAGAGGAAACTGAGGCATTCCCTCCTGATTATGTTAAACAAAAAACTCCTCCACTGAAAGTTATATTTGCCTGATATGTAGGAGGGAATATCATCTCACCTCTGCCTATGGGACTAAGTCACCAGAGACTTTAAATGAAGTGTTTAGCCCCATTCCCACCAGTCATCATTTTAGCTGCTCTCTGTGGGTTCAGTGGCTGCTTTCTTTGTCCACTGAAAACAGACGGGAACCTCATAACTTTAAATAAATCAGGCATCCTACTGCATCAATGTGGCCCTGAATGGATTTTAACTCAGCCTGGGCCAGGAAGTTGCTGTGGCTTTCCCACCGGGTTAGAAGCTGTCAGATGGATAAAGAGGCCTTTGCAACTAATTGGATTTTGTTTTCTCTTGTGGGGCCAGGAGAAGCAAGGGTCTCCATAACTTACCATCCTTCTTCCTTTACCGTCATCCATAAAACTTTCACCGCATGTCCTCAATACTGTCTCATGATTGCATAATCCAAGTACAAGAGACAACAAGGACATGGTGGATTGTCCTGTGAAATGAACTCTGCAAAATGGCTGTAACAAACGTTTGATACATGATGTATATCACAATTATTTTCAACTGTGCCTGGTACAGGTTGCTTCAATTAAGATGCATGACTCAATCATTGACATATTTTTCATTTCAAAATTAATATTTAAAATGAGGTGCTTGTGAGAAATGATCAAAGTTCAGTTTTGTTGTGAAGATTTATGATGTTAATAAACTGTAACATGATTTATATTAATTCAGCAGTTAACTATATGTCATGTTTTTAAAGCCCTGTGGCAAGGTTTTTAGATAGTCTGATGTTCTTATCAGTACTTGTAGCAAGTGTATGAGAAATGACTGAGCTTCCTTGGATCTAGATTCAGAAACGTGCAGGTCTTGCAAACGCATTACCTTCCTTAAGCTAATGTCATCCCTTGAAAACAAATGGGTGGCACGGTGGCAGAGTGGTTTAACACTGCTGCCTCACAGCACCAGGGACTCAGGTTCAATTCTAGCCCTGGGTTTCAGTCTGTGTGGAGTTTACACATTCGCCCCGTGACTGCATGATTTCCTCTGAGTGCTCTGGTTTCCTCCCACAGTCCAAAGATGTGCAGATTACGTGGATTGCCCGTGCTTAATTGCCCTCTAGTGTCCCAAAATGTGTAGGTTACGCGGAATAGCCATGGTAAATGTTTGAGGTTATGGGGATACAGCCTGGGTGGGATGCTCTTTCAATGGGACTGTGTGGGCTGAATGGCCTCTTTCTGCACTGTAGGGACTCTATGGTTCTCATAAAGTCATTGAGTCATAGAGGTTTAATGCATGGAAAAAGACCCTTTGGCCCAACTTGTCCATGCTGCCTTTTTTTAAGAATCCCTCAGCTAATCCCAATTGTCTGCACTTGGCCCATATCCCTCTAAACCCTTTGTACCCATGTAACTACATAAATGCTTTTTAAAAGACAAAATTATACTCGCCTCTACTACTACTTCTGGCAGCTTGTTCCAGACACTCACCACCCTCCGTGTGAAAAAATTGCTCCTCTGGACACTTTTGTATTTCTCCCTTCTCACCTTAAACCTATGCCCTCTAGTTTAAGCCTCCCATATCTTTGGGAAAAGATATTGACTATCTAGCTGATCTGCGCCTCATTATTGTATAGATTTCTATAAGATCATCCTTCAGCCTCCTACACTCCAGTGAAAAAAGTCCCAGTCTATCCAGCCCCTCCTTATAACTCAATCCATCAAGTCCTGGTAGCATTCTAGTAAATCTTTTCTATACTCTTTTTCTAGTTTAATAATATCATTTCTATAATAGGGTGACCAGAATTGCTCACTGTATTCTAAGTGTGGCCTTACCAATGTCTTGTACAACTTCAACAAGCCATTCCAATTCCTGTATTCAATGTTCTGATTGATGAAACAAAGCATGCTTCTTGGTTCACCACTCTGTCCACCTGTGACTCCACTTTCAAGGAGCTATGAACATGTAGCCCTAGATTTCTTTGTTCTGTGACTCTACTCAATACCCTACCATTAACTGAGTAAGTCCTGCCCTGGTTCAATCTACCAAAATGCATCACCTTGCATTTGTCTAAATTAAACTTCATCTGCCATTCATCAGCCCACTGGCCCAATTGATCAAGATCCCATTGCAATTGGAGATAACTTTCTTCACTGTTCACTATGCCATCAATCTTAGTGTCATCTGCAAACTTACTAACCATGCCTCCTATATTCTCATCCAAATCATTAATATAAATGACAAATAACAATAGAGCCAGCACTGATCCCTGAGGCACACCACTGGTCATAGGCTTCCAGTTTGAAAAGCAACTCTCTACAACCACCCACCGGCTTCTGTCAAGAAGCTAATTTTGTATCCATTTAGATACCTCATCCTGGATCCCAAGAGATTTAATCTAATGCAACATCCTACCAGGTAGTGCCTTGTCAAAGCCCTTGCTAAAGTCCACGTACTCCAACTGCACTGCCTCATGTACCTTCTTGGTTACCCCTTCAAAAAACTCAATCAAATTTGTTCTGTTAATATTTAAGTAAAATACTGCAGATTTTACTTAAATCTGAAACCTGAAATAAAAACAGAAAATAGGCTTATAGAATTGAAATGTTAATGCTGTTTCTTGCCACAGATTTTGCCTGATCGGTTGAAGATTTTCAGCATTTTCTGAGTGTTTGCCACTTAATACGTTTTTGAAGTCCGATAGCTTAAGTCACGATGTGTGACAAAATTTTGGAAAAACTTGTAACATGATTTACAAACAGTAAAATACCAATTGGTGAATGAATTAAACATGCAAATATGTAATCTTACAGCTTTCATAGTAATGTAGGATGAATTAAATAAGAGCTGGATTCTAATATGGAGATATGCAAAAACTTCCACTATCAACCTCCTGAAGGGTTATCATTGAACAGTTCCCAAACTGGACGAGCCATATAAATACTGTGCTACAAGAGCAGGTCAGAGGCTGGGAAATCTGCAACAAGCAACTCACCTTCTGGCTTCTCAAAGTCTGTCCAAGGTACAAGTCAGGAATGTAATGGAATACTCTCCACTTGCCTGAATGACTGCTACTCCAACAACACTCAAGCTCGACACCATACAAGACAAAGAAACCCAATTGCTTGGCCCCACAACCACCACTTCAAATATTCACTCCCCCTCATTACTGATGTACAGTGACAGTAGTGCGTACTTTGTAGAAGATGCACCAGTGCAACGCATTGACAGAACCTCCCAAACCTGCAACCTCTACTACCTAGAAAAACAAGGGAAGGGAACATTATTTCCTGCAAGTTCCCATCCAAGTTACAAAGATTCCTGACTTGGAATTATATTGCCATTCCTTCATTATGGTTGGTGAAAATCTTGATTTTGAATCTTGAACCCTTCCTAACAGCACTGTGGGTGTATCTACTCCACTTGGACTGCTATGGTTCAAGAAGGCACCTTCTCAAGGGCAATTATGGAGGGGGAATAAATGCTGGCCTAGCCAATGATGCTGACATCCTGTGAAAGAATTTAACATAAGGCAAGATGGGGTTTCGTGCTCTGGCACAGGAGGAATTAGCTGATCCAGGGTCAGTGCCAGAAGGAAAACAAACTGTGGCAGCAGAGGATCTGACAGTTCAGGATGCTGATAACCAGGGGCCATTGTGACACTGAACAATGGAGCATAATCATATATATCACATGGAGGGAGGCTGAAGATATCATGGTAGTCAGTCACTGACCTCAAAAGTCAACGCCGCCTTGAATTTCTACACTAGATTCTAGGGGAACATGCGTGACAACTCTGCTTGGAGACATAATCACTCTGTTGTGTTGACACTGCAACCTTGGAATCGAGCACTGAGTATCCACTCTTCTCCTGGTCAGTTCAATCATCTCCTACTCTGCAGAGGTCAATGTGTGGGTGTTACGGACACTGTCATCTATCATTAAGCGTGCTCTGGTACTATGTGCTCTTTTGTTCTACAGGCAAAGAGTATTGAGTGTCACCTCAAAGGCATGTACTCCTTTATGAGCCTGCAGCGTAATGGCAGTTAATGGCACTGTCCTGGTAAGTGTTCTACTCATGCACTGTCCTGCAACTTTCTTAGCATGAATTGGCTTCCATATATTCAGTCTTCATGTTCTATCTGGTGCTGAGACCTCAAATGCAAACTCCCACATGGCACATCTCTCCATGTGCACATATGCATTGCTTAATGCCTTTGTGAGAGTGAGATTACATAAATTGCAATATGCCAATTGCCCTTACAGGAGGCCAATGATCTTTGAAATTTGCCAATAGTTGCCTGTCTCCTCTCTGATCTTGGTCCAAGCTGCCTTGGTCAGACAGGAGGGCTTCCCGCCACCATTGCTGGGAAACAGGACCTCTGGCTGTTCTCGGATAACTTGGAGAAGAATCTTCAGGGAGATAACAGTAAACTGTAGGACCACACATACTCTACACTGATATTGGTCAAGTTTTGTATGAGATAGCAGTAAATGATTGGGATTAAGAGGTGGAGGAGGGTTTACAGCAGCTCCCAGGAGGGTATGGAGTAGTTGGAGTTGACAAACATTGTCACAGATAGCTAGACTGATCCTGCTGACTTAGAGGAAACAGTACAATCTGGATGCCATTTAAATATGACACCAGGACTAACGACCCCATGAGGTGATGGTGAGATTGACGATTTCCTGCCCATCTCACCATTCAATTGGCTGGATCCCCCATTTGTAATTAGTTGACTGGCTGCAACATAATTGAAATACAGAAAATAGGAGCAGAGGTAGGCAAACTGGCCCTTTGAGCCTTCACTGCCATTCGTTATGATGAAAGCTGATAATCCAACTGCTTTGCCTGATCCTGCCTTCCCTCCATATCCTTTGATTACTTTTGTCTCAAGAGCTATGTCTAACTCCTTCTTGAAAACAATGTTTTGGCCTCAACTACCCTTCCTGTGGTAGCAAATTCCACAGGTTTACCATTCACCGAGAGAAGAAAAGTTTCCTCATCTCAGTCCTTATACTTTACCCCTTATACTTACACGATGACCCCTTGTTCTGGATTACCCCAGCATTGTGAACATCCTTCCTGCATCTACCTTGTCTAGTTCTGTTAAAATGTTATAGGTTTCTATCAGATCCCTCTCATTCTTTTGAACTCCAACAAATATAATCCTAACTGACTCAATCTCACCTCATATATCAGTCCCACCATCCCAAGAATCAATCTGGTAAACCTCCTCTGCACTCCTTCTAACGCAAGAACATAATTCCTTAGATAAGGAGACCAAAACTGCACAAAATATTCCAGGTGTGGTCTCACCAAGGCCCTGTATAATTGGAACAAGGCATCCTGATTCTGTACTCAAACCCACTCCTCTGAAAGTCAACATACCATTTGTCTTTACTGCTTGCTGCACCTTCATGCTTGTCTTCAATGACTGGTGTTTGAGGAGATCCAGGTCTAATTGTACATTCCCCTCTCTCAATTTAAAGACATTCAGATAATAATTTGCCTCCCTATTTTTGCTACCAAAGTGGATAACCATATATATCCAAATTATACTGCACCTCGTGTGCATTTGTCCACTCATTCAGGTTGTCCAAATCACACTGAAGGATCTCTGCATTCTCCTCACAGTTCACCCCTCCCTCCACCCAGCTTTGTGTCATCTGGAAACTGGAGATATTGCATTTAATTCCCTCATCTATATCACTAATATATATTGTGAAAAGCTGAGGTCTTACACTGATCCCTGTGGTGCCCACTAATCACTGCCTGCCATTCGGATAAAGATCTTTTTATTCCTACGGTTTGTTTCCTGTCTGCCAGCCAGTTTTCTATCCATCTCAATACACTACTCCCACTCACGTGCACTTTAATTTTACATGTTAATCTCTTTTGTGGGACTTTGGTGAAAGCCTCCTGAAAATCCAAATAAACCACATCCACTGGTGTCTCCTCATCAAATCTACTAGTTACATCCTTGAAGATTTCCAGTACATTTGTCAAGCATGATTTCCCTTTTGTAAATCCATGCTGACTCTGTCCGATTCTGCCACTGTTTTCCAAGTGCTCTGCTATCAAATCTTTGATGATGGACTCTAGAATTTTTCCCACTACCGATGTCAGGCTGACTTATAATTCCCATACCTTCCTTTTTAAACAATAGCATGTTTATCCTGACTCTGAGCTGAAGTCTCACTCATTTCCAATCCCTCCATCAGGACATTCAATGCTTCCACTGAGTTCTATCGATATTGTCTAATTTCATATGTGCAGAGAGCACATTTTATGGGGCACTATATGTCTCAGTTCTTGTGGAACCGTAACCTTTCAAGGATCAACAGAGTTTTGATCAATCTATTTTCAGGAGTCAACATTGTCGAGTCTCACGCTCAGAAAGTGCCTCTGCAGTGTATTTTTTGGATACATACTAGAGCCTCTGTTAGTGATTTGGGGATCCTGTAAAAATTATCCTAATAACTTTGTGAGAAGGTTTAGGAGCAAAAATGGCATGAGAAAAGTTATATTTTATATCATTTCAACACACATTGCTATTCTATCATTGCAAGTGGGTCAGAATCAATGTAACACAATTATGGGAGCAACATTTGGGTTTAAGACCTACTGCCACTCTCTTAGGGCAATACATCTGTTATTCTCAGCATCACACACATCCACTGAACAAATGATCAAACTGCTAGATCGCTTTTTAAATCAGCACACTGTTCTAATTAACAAATTAGCTGGGAAATTGCTTCCAGCTGCTCCAGCTTGGTCATCATTACTTTGCCGGGGGTACCGTGGAAACACTGTTTACGCACATAATCCGAGTTTATCAACTACATTTCACCTCCCACCATGTTAGTCATCCCTTCCAAAGACTCCAGTTTATTTATGACCTTCCTTTCCTGATTCCATACTGACTCTTTTTATAAAAAGGATATCCCTTTTCTCGTGTTCAGAACAGCAAGACCAAGGTCCCTCGTTAGGGAAAGTGATAGGTGTTTTAAAATGTTGGGAGAAAGCTCCAAAGAGTAATTACAGGTGCTTAACATTGAACTCCAAACACAACGGAAAAAAAGAGCTGGCCTAGTAAGGGACAACGCCTGATTTTCTGCTTGCTAAGAAATTGTTAAGGGACATTAAAGGGCGGCACAGCGGTGCAGTAGTTAGAACTGCTGCCTCACAGTGCTCAGTACCCATGTTTGAATCCAGCCCCGGGTGACTGAGGAAACTAGAGGAGCTGGAGGAAACCCACGCAGACATGGGGAGAACGTACAAACTCCACACAGACATTGACCCAATCAGGAAATCGAACCTGGGTCCCTGGCGCTATGAGGCAGCAGTGCTAACCACTGTGCCACTATGTAATTGGGCAAGATGGTGGCACTGGAGACAGCACCATGTCCCTGCCGCCAGCTTAATTGAGCCTGGAATGGAAGGATACGGATACCTTAATGCATACGGTTTTAGTTTAGCAGGCATCATGATCAGTGCAGTTTTAGAAGGCTTAAGGACCTGTTCATGTGCAGTACTATTCTTTATTCTTTGTGGTAGGAAGGTCCGTGCATGGCTTTCCCCAACACCAATTGAGGCTCTTAGGGGCAATTAATGCCCAGTCAAGGGCCATGTACCACCACCACTGACATTAACCCAGCTATAGGTGAGCCTGTCACTGCAATTGAGAATTAGCCATCTGCTGAAAGCCAAACCTGCCATGCTGCTGACCCCCATCTGCTCCTCAATCTGTGACACCCTCACCCTGAGAGACTCTTCTCACTGGCCAGCCTCCGGTGGGTATTGTTCCGACAGCAGCCACCACCTCCCTGACGGTCCTGCTTTCACTAGAGCTGCCAGCTTCTGGTTGGCTGGCAGCACTTAGTAGGCAAGACTTACTATCCCCAGTGTCTGGATTCCATGGACCTCTCAACTGCCTGATTGGCGTGTAATACCAGCAGGCTTTTCCAGAGAAGGCACTACAGCTCTCTCACCAGCTCCCCAGCTGGTGACGAAGACACCCACCGCCTCCAGAAAATTCCCCTTAATTCGTTCCATACATTAAACAAAAATATCTCAATTAATTTGATATTCAGGTTCCTTTTTCACTTAAAAGACTTTAGGAAAGTAGAAACTTCCATGTCCATTCTAATCTGTTGTCAAAAGGTCCCAGTAACCATGCAACCAACTCTGATTTTACTGCAGTCTCACCCAATGACCTGAAGTGCATCTGGCCCCCTTTAAATGCACTATTAAAGGTGCATAGTCCTACAACAGAAGCCTCAAAACATGACTACAGACTTCGTATAATTGCATTCATATGTGTTTGTAGAAACTGCTATCTTAATGGATTGGTCTAGTAAACCAGATGTCATGAATTCATAGAATCATAGAAGAATCATAGAATCCCTAAAGTGCAGCAGGAGGTCATTTGCCCCTTCGAGTCTGCACCGACCACAATCGCACCCAGCCCTTATCTCTGTCGACCCACCTATTTACCCTGCTGGTCCCCCTGATACTAAGGAGCAATTTACCATGGCCAATCAACTTAACCCACACATCTCTGGATTGTGGGACAAAACCAAAGCACCCGGAGGAAACCCACGCAGACACAAGAAGAATGTGCACACTTGCACAGTGACCCAAATCGGGTATCAAACCCAGCTCCCTGATTCTGTGAGGCAGCAGTGCTCACTACTGTGCCACTGTGCCATCTATATGGGGCCCAAATTCAAATGGGGAAATCTCCTTCCACACTATTACAAGAATCATAGCAGGTGGCGGGCGGACCATACAAAAGTCCATTGATCACGGGAGGGATTCTCCAGTTTTGGGGCGAGCACAGCCGGAGAATCCCACCCGTAAAGTTATGAAAATGAATTCAATAAAACTATTAGCAGACAACAGCAATGAAAGTTGCTGTATTTTTGTTACAGAATAGGTGGCCATAGTTGGTCCAGCAAAAAGTTGTGGCACCAGCCCCACTCCATGTGGTTGACTGAGTTCCCTCAAGGTAATTGTGAATGTACATCAAATACTGCTTTGTCAGTTTTGCCCATGTCCCAAGATGGAAAGAAAAATTTGTGGTTGAATTTCTGCAGAAATTCTCCTGATTGCTGTAGCTTTGGCAGAAACCCCAGAGAAATGATGTTATGGTAGACGGCAAGAATATTTTACATGGAAATGTAGTTCTCTGCACTTTGATATCATTTTTGGAGATCCCTCTGGGGACTTCTTACAGCACCGAAAATAAAAATGATGTCGCATGCATGTGGAAAGACCATCCCCTGACTCCTACCATAGAAAAGATTGTTCACCATTAAACATGATTAATTCAAATGATTAGTACAATATTCTCCAAATCATGAGGCAATACTGAATGATGTCAGATGAGTGAAAAAGTCAGATAATTTATCCTACAACATATATTTTTGAATAAAAGCAAAATATTACGGATGCTGGAATCTGAAACAAAAACAGAAAATATTTCTGGCTGAAAACATTGGCTCTATTCTCTCTCCACAGATGCTGTCAGACCGTCTGAGATCTTCCAGCATTTTCTGTGATATATATTTGAAATTCACTTATAAATATAGAAGCATAGAATCTTACAGCCCTTTGTGCTTGTGAATGCACCATTGCAATTCAATCACACAATCAGCTTTTCCCCAGAATCCTCCGAATTAGTCACCATCAAGAAAAAATTATTTTAATTTCCTCTCCAGTTCTTTAACAAATTATTTTAAATCTATGATCTCCGGCTACCAACCCACTTGCCAAATGAAACATTCTTCCCACTTGTTCTATCAAAACCCTCGTCTTTTTGAAAAGTCTATTAGCTCTTCCCCTAATCTCAATTCTGATCAAGAGACATCTAGACTCGAAACATTCGCTCTGGTCTCTCTCCACAGATGCTGTCAGACCTGGTGAGATTTTCCAGCATTTCTTCTTTGAGAATAAATGAATAAATGAATTAAGTGAAAAATCCAAAGGACCAACTCAATCTGTCAACAGCTCTGATGAAGGGTCATCCAGACTCGAAACGTCTGTTCTCTCTCCACAGATGCTGTCAGACCTGCTCAGGTTTTGCAACATTTTCTGTTTTTGTTCCCTTAATCATTGGTGTCCAAAAGATTAATTTTAGCTTCCTCACTCTCTTTGCATAAACTGAAGTAGCTCATGCCTGGTCTCATCACAGGAAGCCTCCCTCTGTACCTTTCTCAAGGCCTTGACATCCTTTCTAAACTGTGCTGTCTAGAAATATCCACAATTCTCCAGCTGAAGTCTAAGCAGTGATCTGTAGAGGTTCAGCACAATTTGTATTCAATACCTCTTTTTGCAAAGCCAATTATCCCAATTATCAACTTACTGTGCCATCTTCACTTCTGAATTAAACACAACAATAGCATCCTGCTGATGCAAGAGTCATGATGCATGCTGTTGATGCAAGAGTCAACATGCCAAATGGCTTTCATATAGACGATAACCATTTTATGATTATTCAAACATGTTTATGCCTTTAAGTTAACTATCCAGGAATGTTTTCTGTGTTTTTTGTTTGTACAATTGTTGGCTGTGCCATCTGTGCTGATGGATTACTTTATCTGGCGTCACATGGTTTAAGGCAATGCTTCAGGCTATATTTCAAATTAAGATAAAAACAAAATCTATTAGTAATTCAAAGGAGACAGTCAAGTGCATGTTTTATTCCATATTTCATTGCATCACGAACACTCCCTAAGGTACCGTTTGTGTAGATTATGGCTAACTTAATTAAATGTGCTCACTGTTTCCATCGATAGAATGGTCTGGAGCCAAAAGGACACAGATTGAAGGAAACTGGCAAAAGAATCAGAGGTGACATGAGAAAATATTTTTTAACACAGACTGCTGCGATGATCTGGAATGCATTGCCCGAAAAAGTAGTGGAAGTAGATTCAAATTTACAATGAAATTGTGGTTGCAGGGCAAAAATTGCAGGGCTATAGGGAAAGAACAGGTGTGTGGAATTAATTGGCTATCTCTTCCAAAGAGCTAGTTCAGGCATGATTGACCAAATGGCCTCCTGCTATGCTGCATCATTCTACGATTCTGTCAAATAGCTCAAAATGGCTGTCTGCAATTGCTTCTCTGTCATCCAATGACATGGTGAGTGAATTTATTTCACTTAAGTAACAAGATATCTTTTGAACGCTTTTATTCACATGTTGATTTGGCAGACTCCTTTGCAGTATTACTATGCCATGTTCATTCAAAATATTGAGCTTGGAAAGTTCATTAATTAACAATTAATTACTCCAAATTAATCTGAAATTCAGTACATAAAGATAGAAAGAGCTGTTTAGTTTTTTCTTGAATAATCAGCTTTCATTTAAGCAGAGCTGATTCTAACCTTCAGAAAATGCTGAGAATACTTAGCAGATTAGATAACATCTGTGCAGGAACCACCCATCTCCCCACAGATGCTGCCTGATCTGCTCAGTACTTTCCCAGAATTTTCTGGCTTTGTTTCAGATTTCTAGTATCTGCAATCTTTTGCTTCTGGGATGGCATAGTGACACAGCTGTCAGCACTGCTACCTCACAGCACCAGGGATCCGAGTTCAATTCTGGCCTTGGGTGACTGCCCGTGTGGAGTTGGTACATTCTCTCCATGTCTTCAGGTGTTCTAGTTTCCTTCCACAGTCCAAAGATGTGCAGTTTAGATGGATTGGCCGTGCTAAATTTCCCCTTGGTAACCCTTGCTTAATTGGATTAGCCATGGTAAATGTGTGGGGCTACAGGCAAAGGGCAGGAGAGAGGGCCTGGGTAAAGTGATCTGTCGGAGAGTCGATGCAGACTCAGTGGGCTGAATGGCTTTTTTGGCACTGTAGGGATGCTATGATTCTGTCTGATTTTAAGTGTTGGTTTTTAGGCAAAAGGTTTGGAGTGTTGAAGAGTGAAGCAAACCTAACTTGCCTTGGTAAATAAGTACAGGCTTACATTTCATACATCTGACCTGGTACAAACTGAAGTTTTTTGATCTTTTCTTCCTTATTTAATAACCACCACTATAAGTGAAGCTTCACTGTCTACAATGTTTACATTTATATAGCCGATATCTTGTAATATAAACGATGTGTGATAGATTATCTCATTTGACCTCACAAAGGGAGCAGTGTCGATGGATATTGTCTCTTTGGACCTCCAGATGACACTCGATAGAGTCCTCCACAAGAAATAATTAGACAAAGAAGCTCATGCAGTTGGAGATAACATTGTTACACGTGTCATATTTATATAGCAATGCAAATGTAATATGATGCCCCAAAGGTGTTTCAATGCAACATTATCAAATATACTTTAACACAGAATCACAAAAGAGGTTACTAGGGCAGATAACCTAAAGCTTAGTCAAAGAGCAAGGTCTTAAGAGGTGTCTTCGAACAAATGGTGTTGAAAGACAGAGAGGGAGGGTAAAAACAAAATACTATGGTGCTGGAAACTGAAACATAACAGCATCTGAGGGGAGAGAATAGAGCCAAAGTTTTGAATCTAGATGACCTTTTGTCAGAACTTCTCCAGATTAGGAAGGATTTGCAAAGCTTAGGACAGAGGCAGTTGAAGACATGGGGTGGGATTTCCTGGCTTCACTCACCCCAAGAGCAAAAAATTCTACCCAAGATCAACAAACCTCTGCGTGATCCATGTCCTGCCTGCTATGATCCCTGTGACAGACAGGATAGTAAAATTCTACCCATGGTTTCTGGTGGTGGCACAATTAAAACTGGAATGTACAAGGCACCAGATTTGGAGGAATGAAGAGGTCTTAAATGCTTGTAGAGCTAGAAGAAATTACAAAGATGGGGCCATGGAAAGATGTGAAAACCAGGATGAGAAATTGGTGGATCAGCAGGCAATATAGGCCAAGAAGTACAGAGGTAATCAATGCATGCAAGGTAGAATGTAAGCGGCAGAGTTCTGCACGACCTAAGTTCTTGGATGTTGGAAGGCGAAAGGCTGACCAAGAGGTGATTGGAATAATAAATGATCTGGAGGTAGAGAAACTATTGGCGAGTGATTAATCAGCAGGTAAACTGAGGTGGGGCAAAGACAATGAATGCTGTGGAGATGCAAGTCAGACTTTGTATTGGTGAGGATAAGCAGGCAGATGTTTACAGTCACTTGCCTGAAACATTCTGTGGTGAAGAATTGGGTGTTTTCAATGCATGCATGAAACCAGAGGTCTTTGGATAATGTGGCTAAAGGATAGCATGTAGTTGAACAATAGGGGATAACCGAGAATAGGTCTAGGGAGGAAACTCTAGATGTAACTATGCAGAGTGAGAAAAGAAACAATTTTAAGAGATTTTCTGGCTTTGACTGACAGGTAAGAGTGGAAGCAGACAAGAGCAATACCACTCAGCTGAACAACAGAGGTACTGAAGGAGTTATGTAGAGTTATGTAGAAGTTATGTAGAGTTAAGTTTCTTATGTTCTTATGTTCTTATGTATGGTGTGATCAACCTTGTCAAAAACTGTAGAGAGCTCAAGAAGAATGAGGAGCAGTTGTGCATCATGATAACAGTGATAAAGGATGCAATTTGTAATTTTAGTTAAGTCTACTGCACATGGGGCAGCATGGTAGCACAATGGTTAGCACTGCTGCTTCACAGCTCCAGGGACCTGGGTTCGATTCCCAGCTTGGATCACTGTCTGTGTGGAGTTTGCTCACTCTCCTCATGTCTGCGTGGGTTTCCTCTGGGTGTTCCGGTTTCCTCCCACAATCCAAAAATGTGTGCGGGTTAGGTTGATTGGCCATGCTAAAATTGCCCTTAGTGTCCTGAGATGTATAAGTTAGAGGGATTAGTGGGTAAATATGTAGGGATATGGGGGTAGGGCCTGGGTAGGATTATAGTCGGTGCGGACTTGATGGGCCGAATGGCCTCTTTCTGTACTGTAGGCATTCTAAGGCTGGAAACTGAATGGAGAGGTTCAAAGACTGAGCTGCAAGCAAAATAGGTGCAATGTGAGAGATGG
Organism: Carcharhinus amblyrhynchos; assembly: GCF_965287045.1. Classification (NCBI taxonomy): domain Eukaryota; kingdom Metazoa; phylum Chordata; class Chondrichthyes; order Carcharhiniformes; family Carcharhinidae; genus Carcharhinus; species Carcharhinus amblyrhynchos. The sequence goes on along the minus strand of NC_137328.1, from coordinate 21,531,511 downwards.
TAACACTGTCAAGTGCTTTGAGAAAAGAAGGAAAATATGGTGGCAGTTTGCAAAGGTATTACGTTCTTGATAATGGTGGGGCGTGTAAGCATTTGCCAATAACAGCAGAATTGAAATGGTGGGAAAGGTTACCTGAGGAGATGGAATTGCTTACAGTATTGGTTAGCATAGGAATAAGAGAGCAGGAGGTGCACAAGGTGAGCTGGGGGAGTACATGAGGAATGATCTGAGTGAAATTAGAGAAAGATGCAAATTCAAGCTTACACAGTACATCATTAGCTGCTGTTTGAAAGTAAAAGGGGAAAAAGAACATTTAGATCAGTGGATGCATTAGATGGGACATGTTTTGAGACTTTTAATATTGGAATACAATGCTTAAAATGACAATAGCACAACAATTGGTATAATCACTCATACTGAAAAACACCAATCCATCAATTCCTAGTTTGATTGGTCCGAGATCAAGTGGACGCTGTCAAATTTTTTAATGGGGCAAAGAAGATGAAAGACTCAAGCTTGAGTAACCTCTGGGATCTTCTGGTGATATGGTACATTTGATTTGATTTGATTTATTATTGTCACGTGTATTAGCATACTGTGAAAAGTTTTGTTTCTTGTGTGTTATACAGACAAAGCATACCGTACATTGAGAAGGAAAGGAAAGAGTGCAGAGTGCAGTGTTACAATCATAGTTAGGGTGTAGTGAAAGATCAACATAATGTGAGGTACATCCATTCAAAAGTCTGATGGCAGTATGAACATTCACTGCAGTCTGGATGTAAGCTACCCACAGGTACATTTGGCAACAGAGATGTCAAGGCCATTTGGAAGATTGGGAAATAGGAAATAACTTTCCAGAAGGGAAATTACATTTAAATGCAGCAGAAACAATAAACCCCACTATCAACTCCACAACATATATCATAGTTTAAAAACCTCATATGAGAGTAATTTTCAAACTGAGATCTCAAAGTTTGCTCTTGTGGTTTATGATGTCATTTGAACCTTTGGATGACATTATTGCCTTTAAATCTCTCCTAGTATCCCTTACTCTCTTTGTTTTATGTTCCTGCCAATCATCTGAAAATATTATTCTGCAAAGGAGGAATCAAAGTAAGTGTAGTCAGTATCATTTAAGTTCTGCTTTTGGTATTAGTTTCATCTGACTCAGAAGAAAGTATATATTGTAGAAAATGTAGAAATGGCAAAAAAGTGAATATAAGACGATAATTAAATCTATTGCATGCGGTAATTTAATGCCTACCCCAGTCAAGAGTCTTTGCTATCACAGTTTATGATATCATATGAACCCCTGGGGCCTAATTACTCAGTCCAGACAATGCTGTTACCGATATATTATACAGCGTACAAAACTTGAAAAAATGATTTTAAAATATTTATATAAGTTCCGCAGAAATTAATATATCATAATTTGCACATAACATCAATTACAAACACAACGTGGCTAAACTTTGCAGCAACATTACAGTTTCATGAGGATATACAATGCATAAACTAGTCCAACTCTCGTTAATATGGTAAAAGTTCATAAGTGCTTCCAAGTAAAATTTGACTATATTTTCCAGGGGAAAGATAGATTAATGCAATTAAGTTTCCTCCCAGCTATAATTTCCAATGGAGTTTTGGTCTGATGCTATCAGTTATGTAGGTCACTCCATGTCTGAAAGATAACTGTTTGCATTTCAGTTTGATCACATCTAAGTTGATGATAATTTCGCAAAGAGTTACTGACCAAACCTACAGGTGGGTTTTTAAAACCTCGGAATAATTATGAATATAATTACATCAAAAACACAGCTCCTTAAAAATGTTAAGAGCATTTTTTTTTTGGATATTTTCCTTCCTTTTCCTTTCTTGGACTTCCCTTTTTCCCTGCTGAATGACAAAGCGCCAACAGTGCCACTTCTACAAATTATTACACTAAGACATGGGCAAGTGTTACCCTGGCATGTCTTTTTCATTGCTTGCAATACCCTCTCAATCTTTATGGAAAAAAGTGCTTGACATCTTTGGAGCCTCCTTCTGCACCATAAAAATTCTATGATTCTGTGATTTTCATTCACGGATCATGCTAAATTCCAGATAATGTCAAACATTATCATGTCATGCCTGGATTCCCCTGAGGTACCACATCTTCGCGTTCCTGTTTACTATCAGAATCACTTACCAATATCAAGTTAAGTTCATGGCTTTGCTGAATCACAGAATCGTGAAGCTTTCATGGACTGTGAAGTCCCATCGTTTGCAATTTCTGCTTTTGTGAATTTGGTTACCTGCGGAAAAGTCCTTGTACACATGATCACGCAGTACAGCCTCAAATCTTCACTTATCACGATATAAATATTAAAAGTTTCCATCGGAACCCCCTCCCCAGCAGTCTTAATCCCCTCCACACCTCCACCTCTGCCATCCCGATGTCCAGCCTCAATCAATCCTTCTCTCCTCTGTTATTGATCCAAAGTGCAGGGTGGCATAAAGGCCCCCCCACCGATTCCCACCCCCCCGCAGGGCCCTGTCCTCTCTAGGCTCCATCCCTTCTGGGCCCACTCCTTGGCACTTCCCAATACCTAATAAGCAGTGCCAAGGTGCCACCCTGGGCATTGCCACTTTGTCCCTTGGGCATGTTTAGGGGGCCCAGTAGGCATTGTCAGGCTGGCAATGCCCAGTGGGGCACCCCCCCCACCCCCCACTTATCCTGACCTTGTGGGGAGCCTCAATGGCCCTCTTTCACTCCAGCAGGGAGCAGGGTTGGACTGCCAGCTCCCATTAGTGCGGAGTTGCTGTAAACCCCGCTTGAGTGAAACACTTCTGGCAGGGTGGGAGAGACTAGCAGACCCGGAGACTTCAGTCCCGGGCTTGCTACTGTTATTAAGATCAGGATTTGTATTTTAATCAGCTACGCACTGATTTCCGGCATGGAGCTGATGACACCAGAAATCTGGTGGCCAGAGACATTCGGAGGCTATGGTGCCCAACATGAAGCCCAGTACATGGCCTCCGCTTATGTCTCCCAGCCTGCAGCTCTACTCTAGCAAGCTGGTACAATCGCTCCCTCAGTTTTCTTGTCAGTCACCATGGCCTGAGTAGCATCCATCTCTTTGGTAAAGCCAAATGCAAAATATTCATTTGATTCCTCAACCATAACCCTGCCTCCATGTGCCTCCCTTTTAGGTCCCTAACCAGCCCTAGTCCGCCTTTTAATCTTCTCCTACTAGTTATGTGCCAGTAGAAGACTGGATTCCCTTTATGTTGGTTGTCAGTTTTTTTCATAATCCCTCTTTGCTTTTCTAATGTGCTTTTTCACCTCCCCTCTGAACTTTCTATGTTCCTCCTAGTTCTCAATTACCTGTCATAAGCAAACTTTTTCTTCATTATCTTAACTTCTATCTCCTTTCTCATCCAGGCAGCTTTGGATTTGTTTGCCCTAATTTTTCCTTTTAAGGGGATATACCTTGATTATGCCCGAACCATTTCATTTTTGAAGGTAGCCCACTCTTCAGTTGTAGTTTTTCCAGTCTATCCAAACCAGTTCTGTTCCTGCCCCATTTAATTTGGCTCTTCCCCTGTTAATTATTCTTACTCTGGATTGCCCATTGTCCTTTTCTATAATCATTCTAAATCTTACAATACAATGATCACTATCTCCTAAATGCTTCCCCACTGATACTTGGTCTACTTGGCCCACCTCATTTCCAAGAACCAGGTCTAACAGGGCATCCTTTCTTGTTGGACTGGACACTTTCCACAGCAGAAAATATTTCTGAACACTATCTAGGAATTTTTGCCTCTCTCCGCCCTTTACACTACCACTGTCCAGTCTACATTTGGGTAATCAAATTTCCCCATTCTAATTACACTATAATATTTGCATCTCTCTACAATTTTCCTCTGGATTTGTTCTTCTACATCCTTGTCACTAATTGGCAATCTATACCACACAATATAATTGCACCTTTTTTTGCTCCTTAGCTCTAGCCAAATTGATTATATTCTTGAACACTCTTTCTTCAACAGTGCAATGCTCTCCACAGACTGCGTAGTCCTTTTACATCATGATGACATACAAACAAGAAGTGACGTGCCTGTCACATAGGAATTCATAGGCAGACACACAACATGTAAGAGCTGCTAAGATCTCTCAGTAAATGGTTTACTGTTGGTCCTTTGTCGTCTTTTCATTACAACCCAGTAACTTTACATGGGGTCAGGAGCTGGCCCAGAAGGTGCAAGCATTTTGCTTCATCAACTCAGTCATCCTCAGCAAAAACATCACTGATAACTGGAACAAGTTTGAAAAAGAATGTCGGGTCGATTGTTACGCCGGTCACCCTGATAAATTGACAAAGGTATAAGCATACATACTGTTGAAACTAGCAGACTGAGAGGCAGTTGGAAAAGTTGAATTCTGTTGGTGAGGCTACATCTGGAGTATTGTGTGCAGTTTTGGTGTTCTTATCTGGAGAAGAATGTTCTTGTCATAGAGGGAGTGCAGCAAAGTTTTACCAGGCTGATTCCTGGAATGGCAGTTCTGTCATATGAGGAGAGATTAAGTCGGTTAGGATTATATTTATTGGAGTTTAAAAGATTGAGAGGGGACCTCATAGAAACTTATACATTGTAACAGGATTAGACAGGGTATTTAGAAAAAAATGCTTTGAGGATAAAGGAGGTGAGGAGAAATTTCTTCAGAGTGGTGAATGTGTGTAATTCACTAGCACAAAAAGTAGTTGAGGCCAAAACGTTGTGTGATTTCAAGAAGAAATTAAATTTAGCTCTCGGGGCTAAAGGGATCGAAGAATATTGGGGGTGAAGACAGGGTCAGAATATTAAATTTGATGATCACCCATAATCACAATCAATGGCGGAGCAGGCTCGAAGGTCCGAGTGGCCAACTTCTGCTTCTATTGTCTATGTTTCTATGTTTCCATAGAAACATAGGAGTAATCTGCCCACCACTGACTAAGCAGATTATGAGGTTTATTTTTCTTTATTTGATCTTTATTTTTTATTCATTCATGGGATATGGGCATCACTGGCTAGCATTTATTGTAAAAAGTCTGACAACACCAGGTTTTAGTCCAACCTATTTATTTGATAATATACTTGCAAGCTTTCGGGTTAGCCCCTTCGTCAGGTGAATGGAGAGTTCTCTCCATTTCTCTCCACAGAACTCTCCATTCACCTGACGAAGGGGCTAACCCGAAAGCTTGCGAGTATATTATCAAATAAATAGGTTGGACTAAAACCTGGTGTTGTCAGACTTTTTACTGTGTTTACGCCAGTCCAACGCCGGCATACCCACATCATAGCATTTATTGTCCATAGTTGCCCTTGAGAGGGGATGGTGAGCTGTCTTCTTGAATCATTGCAGACCATGTGCTGTGGGTTGACCCACAATGCTGCTAGGGGGGGAATTCCAGGATTTTGACCCAGCGAATGCGAAGGAATGGTGATATATTTCCAAGTCAGAATGGTGAGGGGGTTGGAAGGGAACTTGCAGGTGGTGGTGTTCCCATGTATCTGCTATCCTTGTCCTTCTAGATGGAAGTGGTTGTGGGTTCGGAAGATGCTGTCTAACGATCGTTGATGAACTGCTGCAGTGCCTCTTGTAGATAGTACACACTGTTGCGCCACTGGTGGAGGAAGTGGATATGTGTGGGTGTAGTGCTAATCAAGCGCGCTCTTTTGTCCTGGATGGTGTCAAGCTTCTTGAGTGTTGTTGGAGTTGCACTGATCCAAGCAAGTGGGGAATATTCCATCACACTTCTGACTTGTGCCTTGGAAACGGCGGACAGGTTTTGGGTAGTCAGGAGGTGAGTTACTTGCTGCAGTATTCCTAGCCTCTGACCTGCTCTTGTCACCACTGTTTATATCATGACAAGTCAAGTATCATTAACCCATAGAATCAACAAACTCAAAATTACCCTACAGGAGGATTACATTTGTAGGCAGCTCCATGATGTCACTCTGAAAGTCTGACTAGTGTTGTCAAAGGAGCTTCCCCATGATCTCCACATTTTCTACTCCATAGGAGAGGAGTTAACCATGTTAACCAGACAGACTGATCTCGCACGGCCAGAGATTTGTCACCTCTTCTTCTCTGCAGAGGCATTACGTCCTGCAACTCCACAAAAGTCTGGAAGCAACAAAGAGTAGGGTAAAGGAATACACAGTATATGCAAACATAGAGCAGGAGTTGTCCAGATGTGTACCTTGCAACATGCTCAAGCCTCATCAAACCAAAGAACCACTGTACTTCCATAAGGTCATGATGTGGAAATGCCGACGTTGGACTGGGATAAACATAGTAAAAAGTCTGACAACACCAAGTTTAAGTCCAACCGATTTATTTGATAGTAAACTCACAAGCTTTCGGGGTTAGTCCCTTCGTCAGGTGAATGGAGAGTTCTGGCCCCAGACAGAGCATATAAAGCACAGACAGTTTACAGATTACTGATCTGTGCTTTATATAATCTGTAAACTGTCTGTGCTTTATATGCTCTGTCTGAGGCCAGAACTCTCCATTCACCTGACGAAGAGACTAACCCCGAAAGCTTGTGAGTTTACTATCAAATAAATCGGTTGGACTTAAACCTGGTGTTGTCAGACTTCCATAAGGTGCCAGACCTTCCATAGTCACTCATGATAGCAGGTATATTCAAACAGAATGGGAAACAGCATCTAGTCCTTGTTGAGTGACACTCAACTGCTGGTATGAAGTCAACTATTTGCTCTACATGAAAAGTAATATTGTCATTGGAAAGCTGAAGAAACACCACTACACATGGTATTCCTGAGAGGATAATGATGCACAATGCCCTTCAATTGTTCTAAGTGAGTTCCAGGGCTTACGCATGCATGGAACTTTGAACACCCTCTACCCACAAACACTTTGGCAGATTTCACTGGTGCCTGCATCATGCAATTGAAGCCCTCAGACATGGTGGCCATAGGCTGAGCCATGGTGTGCAGGTCCTATGCCAAGGTCTCTACTATGACACCAACTTACAGTTTTGGGGCCTTGAAGCAGTGGTGGCGACACCATCTCCTCAGATGGGAGTCCTCCAGTCAGACTTGTAGTCTGAAAAAGAATGGTGTCAGCCCTTCCTGATGCTCATGACTCTGCCTTTACAGTTTCATCAGCTCTAGAACAATCGGACCTGGGGCACATCATCAGGCAGGGGCTCAGCAGAGTCCCGGGTCCCTTTGAGTTCCCGTTCATTAGGGCAACCCTGCATCCACCTGCTGTGGATCTTCAGCTGTGAGGTGCTCCCCAGTGAGTGATCCAGAAATCTGTCTACTTAGTGAACCCACTGAGGTGTGAGTGTCTGCACTGGTGCCGGGTGCGGGTGGCAACAGTGACACTTCTTCCAGGATGGGGTCTGAGAAATCTTCCTCAGAGCTGCTCGAGTCTGGTGGATCCAGGGAGTGCAGGGATGGTCCTGGCTGCTCGGCCATTTTGCATGAAAGGGGAGGGCGATAGCATTAGTGCATCGCGGGGGTAAAGGAGGGGACATTGATTACTGGCTTGAAACTTGAGGAACAATAGCATGTCTTGAGGATTCACAAGTTCGTCTGCTGCCCTCACTTCATCAGTGAAGACATGCAGTTCCTCCTGCCTGGCCAGATCAAGTTATCTCTCCTCAAATTGCGTGAGGGTCCTGAGCTCTGATATTATTCAAGGGAGAGGAACATGGCCAGGCAGTGCCCTTGTAACGGCCCCTGCCACTGCCTTGGCTGGTTCAGATTAACATTGCCAGGTTGGCTGCCAACGTGGTAGTGCCAACCTGTGTCAGGCAGGGCAGTGCCAGAGGCAGACCCTACAGGGAACCTCATGTGCAAGGACACATTTATTTGTGGTAATGGGGAGGCGGGGGGGCGGTAGGGGAATGGACATGGGAGCAGTGGGTATGTCGATGATGGCTTTTTGATGAGAAAGGTGGGGCAGGGGAGCGAGTGGTCTGATGTTGACAATAATGACTGTTTGTGGAGGGGGGGGGGGGCGGGGGGGAGTTTGATGCAGGTGATGCCGGGGGTGGGGGGATGTGGTGGGGGGGGGGGGCGCGGTTACATGACATGGAGTCAGATGTTGGTGCTGGCTGCTGGTCAGAGGGTGGTAGGTTGGAGGAGAGGACCAGGAGGATGATGCCAACTTTGATCATGTTGGGGTGAGAAGCCAGTTTTGATCACAAAGTGGCAGGAGCCCTTGAGACCTCCCTGGCAGCTGCAGCTGTGAGTACTTCCTAAACATGCAGTTGTTTAGGACACTGTAACATCCGCTATCACTCTCACCAACTTTTACAGATGCACCAGAGAAAGCATCCTTTCTGGATGTATCACAGCTTGGTATGGCTCCTGCTCTGACTAAGACCACAAGAAACTATAAAGGTTGTGAACATAGCCCGTCCATCACGCAAACCAGGTTCCCATCCATTGATTCTGTCTGCATTCCTGCTGCCTTGGAAAAGCAGCCAGCATAATTAAGGATCCCACATACCCCAGACATATTCTCTTCCACCTACTTCCATCAGGAAAAAAGATACAAAAGTCTGAGATCATGTACCAACTGACTCAAGATTATAGACTAGTAAGCTTAACATCAGTAGTGGGGAAAATTCTCAAATCCATTATTAAGGACTTTATAGCGGAGCATTTAGAAAGCAGTGGCAGGATCAGACAGAATCAATATGGATTTATGAAGGAGAAATCATGCTTGACAAATCTGTTGGAATTCTTTGAAGATTTAACTAGTAGAGTTGAAAGGGAGAGCCAGTCAATGTAGTATATTTGGACTTTCAGAAAGCGTTTGACAAAGTCCCACATAAGAGACTATCGTGCAAGATTAAAGCAAATGGGATTGGGGGAAGTGTATTGAGATGGATAGAAAGTTGGTTGGCAGAGAGGAAACAAAGAGTAGGCATTAATGGGTGCTTTTCAAATCAGCAGGCAGTAACTAGTGGGGTGCCACAGGGATCAGTGTTGGGACCCCAGCTGTTCACAATATATATTCAAGATTTGGATGAGGAAACAAAATGTATCATCTCAAAGTTTGTAGACGATACCAAGTTGAGTGGGAGGGTGAACTGTGACAAGTTTGCAGATACCCTTCAGAATGATCTGGACAGTTGGGTGAGTGGGCAAATCAATGGCAAATGCTGTATAATTTGGATAAATGTGAGGGTATTCACTTTGGAAGGAAAAACAAGAAGGTAGATTATGACCTGAACACATGTAAATTGGAAAAGGGGAGTGTGCAGCAGGACCTGGACGTCCTTGTGCACCAGTCACTGAAGGTAAGCATGCAGGTGCAGCAGGTGGTAAAGAAGGCAAATGGCATGTTGGTCTTCATTGTGAGAGCTTTTGAGTACAGGAGCAGGGATGTATCATTACAATTATACAGGGCCTTGGTGAGGCCACACCTAGGGTATTGTGTGTGGTTTTGGCCTCCATTTCTGAAGAAAGGTGTTCTTGTTCTCGAGGGAGTGCAGAAAAGGTTTACCAGACTGATTCCAGGGATGGCGGGACTGATGTATGAGGAGAGGTTGACTCGGAACGTTTTTGCTGGAGTTCAGACAAATGAGGGGGGAATCTCAAAGACACTTACAAGATTCTAAGGACTAGACAGAGTAGATGCAGGGAGGATATTCCCAATGGTGGGTGAGTCCAGAGCCAGTGGTCACAGTCTGAGGATTTAGGATAAATCATTTAGGGTGGAGGTGAGGAGACATTTCTTTACCCAAAGAGTGCTCAGCCTGTGGAATTCATTATCACAGGAAATAGTTGATGCCAAAACATGTATTCAAGAAGCAGCTAGATATAGCACTTGGGGTGCATGGGATCAAAGGTTATGGGGAGAAAACAGGATTTGGCTATTGAGTTGGACAATCAGCCATGATCTTTCAAACAGGCTCGAAAGGCCAAATGGCCTCCTTCTGCTCTTATCTTCTATGTTTCTATTTAAGAACAGCTTCTTCCCTGCTACCATCAGACCTTTGAATGGACCTACCTTACTTTAAGAAACCCTTCTCTACACCTAGCTATGACTGTAACACTACATTCTGCACCTTCTTCTTTCCTTCTCCCCTATGTACTCTAACAGCGGAATTGTTTTTTGTGTAGCATGCAGGAAACAGTACTGTATCCCAATACATGTGACAACAATAACTCAAATCAAATCATCCATCATTTGACACATACTACAGGACACACTCGACTGAGCTACCCTGCCATGTCTTAACTCTCTTAACATTAATTTCATCCTACTTTAGATTACTTATATTACCTGATTGTATTGGCTACAGCTTTCCCTTATTCCTGCCATTCCTTACTTAAGTCCATGTATAAGCTACTTGTTTAAAAAACTACGCCTTTCTAATTTATAGCAATTTGAAGACAGTCCCTAACAGCTGTTTCTTACCAACCAATGAACTTATGGTTTTCCTATCATGGGGTAATTTTTTTTTCCTCACTCTCCTTTCAAACTCAATGTGGGCCAATTCCGAGTAGAAAAACGATGTGCCTCCTTGAACCCTAACTATACAATTTTAGCGAATATATCCTCAAGATTGTGAGAAGGACTAAATTAAATTGATTGGTCAAATTGCTTAATGACACCTCAATTATAAGCAAATTTGATCATTTTCAAAGACATCCTGAGATGCAGGGAAAATACCCACCTAGGAATTAGCTTACACTGGTGTGCAGTATCTGCAATGTGTACCATTTACAAGGTGTACTGCAGCAATTTACGAAGGCTTCAACTGCCTGATCACGTAACCCTGTCATACTTCTCAGCATGCACAGTCCTAACAAGAGGCAAATAGAAAAATCAAAATAAAGATCAGCTTTTGGTTTCTCAAATACAGAACATTAAGGACTTCAAGATTTAAAAAATCTGAAAAAAAAATTCACCCTCGTAAATAAACATCTTCCTTCATTTTTTCCCAAAAATATATTTTATTCATACACCTTTGAAAAAAATCATATTCTAAAATGACCATCACACAAAAAGCAATAATATTCTGGCTCTTTACATACATCAAGTTAAATTCTGAGATGCTTCAATTCAGTAAAAGAAACATTTCAGACATTTTACAATGGTCTCACAGATGTTGCAAATGTTGTCCACATAGAAAAAGTTGCACTCTGAGGTGCTTCAATACAGCTGAGTCACATGTAATATTCACTGTATGCATTCAGTGAGCCACTTGGCCTGTGGAGGTTCTGCCCCTCTTGGTTTACCAGGGTTGAAAGGTCTTAGACAGCTACCTTCCCCATTGTGCCTTTGCAGCAGCTGTCACTTTAGTGCATCCCTCAAGTACAAAGTCCTGGGCTTTGGAATGTGCCGGTCAGCAACTCGGTCAGGGACAACTCCTTGTATTGGAAGACCGACAAACTTTGGGCAGACCAAAGCTCATCTTTCACTGCGTTGATGATCCTCCACATCTTCATTCAAATTTGGAAAGAAAAGGTATCCAAGTCTAAATCCCAACCTTAAAATACCCTGTTATCATTTGATTTTATCTGTGTCAAGCCATAGAACCTGACTTAAAATGTCTCACCTTTCCTCTACCCAGAGTCTGATTTCCTGCCGCAATGTCCCAGTGTGTGAACTGGTTAATTGAACTTGTCACACTTGCTGTGGGTTCAAAGGACTATGCAGCTGCATATGGATTGTCTGTTCTTATGGATCAAGCACAAGGAAGTCAAAAGTTCTTTCTATGTCACAGAGATGAAATATATGTATCATAATATTATTAGTGCAATAACTGCTCATTAAAGTTTCTCAGTACACTGTAGGCTCAGTTACCAAACACAATCTTTATGGCTCCTTAGTTAATGAAGTTATGTGTGTTTTCCAGCAGCATTTTATGACTGGGAGTTTATTAGTTTCAAGCGACATTGCTGGAACTACATTTTAACATCTGTGATTCATTTTCTCACCCATCCTAATCTCTCTTCCAAATTAGTCTGATTCAATCTCTTACTGTTCCTTTTCCACCGATTCTTCCCATCTGGCTATTTTTTATATTCAAAGTTGTCACTTGTATTCTTGTGCCATTTTCCTTCTTGTTTCTCTTTCATAATTTCTTGAGATGCTCTTTCATTCTTGTCTCTTCACCTTTATTTTCATTTCTATGTCTTCCCTTCTACTTTCCACATAATGATTCCTGGTGTGAACAGGGTACAGGGTACTGGTGAGGCCGCAGCTGGAGTACTGTGTGCAGTTTTGGTCGCTGCACTTGCGCAAGGATATTTTGGCCTTGGAGGGAGTGCAGAGGAGGTTCAGTAGGCTGATACCGGAGATGAGGGGGTTGGACTATGAAGAGAGACTAAATAGACTGGGTCTGTACTCATTGGGGTTTAGAAGGATGAGGGGGGATCTTATAGAGACGTATAAGATAATGAAAGGGATGGATAGGGTAGAGGTAGAGAGATTCTTCCCACTTAGAAAGGATAGCAGGGCTAGAGGGCACAGCCTCAAGATAAGGGGGGCGAGCAGTTTAGATCGGAGTTGAGGAGGAACTTCTTCAGTCAAAGGGTGGTGAATCTCTGGAATTCTCTGCCTGTTGAAGTGGTGGAGGGTACCTCGCTAAATATATTTAAGTCATGGGTAGATAGGTTTTTGACAGACAAGGGAATTAAGGGTTATGGGGAGAAAGCGGGAAAGTGGAACTGATCCACTTCAGATCAGCCATGATCTTATTGAATGGCGGAGCAGGCTCGAAGGCTAGATGGCCTACTCCTGCTCCTAGTTCTTATGTTCTTATGTTAACACTGGACGGCAGACTGAGATCCAGGAATCTGCTGATCTTCACTTGACCTCAGTGCTGAAGTATAATACTGTCAAAACTCTCTGTACTCTTATGCTTGATGTAGTAGACAAGCAGTAATCATATTATAGCCTGGAAGCAACTTGCAACCCAGATTTCCTACACTACTGCTCTAAGTAAACTTGCTATCCAATATGTTTACATTTATGACTGATTATGGAAAGCAGACTGAGCTAAGATTCAGCACTGTTTCTGCCTGTTTTGTTTTCAAGCAAGGGAAGGCAAAAGAACACCTTGAGAAGATTGGGTTATCGCCATGCTTATATCAACAAGTGAAGAAGTTCTTCGTTACTCCTAATCAAGGCAGTATTTTTTCCCTTATTTCCATTTAAAGTGGTAATTTTCTCCCCTTCAAACCTGTCCAAGGTAATACGGTCCCCTTCCTCGTGTCCATTCCAGGTTGTACTGCTTTCATCTTACTTCTATTGTTCTTCCTGTCAATTCCACTCATGAAAGAGATAATCTGGTGAACTGGTGCAATGACAACAAGCTCTCCCTCAATGTCAGTAAAATGAAGGAGATAGTCATCAACTTCAGGAAGCATAGTGGGAGACACGCCGCTGCCTTCATCAATGGGGATGAAGTGAAAATGGTTGAGAGTTTCAGGTTTCTAGATATCCAGATCACCAGTAACCTGCCCCTGTTGCTCCATGCCAACACTATAATTAAGAACACCAACACCTCTACTTTCTCAGGGGGCTAAGGAAATTTGGCATGTCCACTACAACTCTCACCAACTTTTGCATATGCATCACAGAAAGCATCCTTTCTGGTTGTATCACAACTTGATATGGCTCCTGCTCTGCCCCAAGATTTCAAAAAACTACAAAGAGTCGTGAATGAAGCCCAATCCATCATACAAACCAGTCTCCCATCCATTGACTCTGTCTAAAATTCCCACTGTCTTGGAAAAGCAATGATTCCATACACTCCAGGCATACTCTTCCACCTTCTTCCATCGAAAAAAACGATACAAAAGTCTGAGATCACATACCAACCAACTCAAGAACTGCTTCTTCTCTGCTACCATCAGACTTTTGATCAGACCCACCTTATATTAAGTTGATCTTCCTATACACCCTAGCTATGACTGTACACTACATTCTGCACTCTCTCCTTTCTTTCTCTATGTACGGTATGCTTCATCTGTTTGGTGCACAAGAAACAATACATTTCACTGTATATTTACACATGTGATAATGATAAGTCAAATTAAGTCAAATCATTCAACTTAATATTGTCTCCCTCTTACTTTCATTTAAGGCAGTAATGTCTCCCACATCTTGCCACATCATTGTAATATACTTGTCCTTACTCTTGCCACATATCAATCTTGGATACTCTCTTCTCCCAGCATTGATTGACACAGTTAGTCCCCCTTCAATTTGTTGCTGGCACATTGAAATCAATGAAGTAATGATCAAGTGCTGCTACATAGAGAATGCTATCTACTCAACCAGATTACCAATTAGCAAATGGAGCCAAAAAAGCACCCCAATAAGTCTATCACATGGAATACTGTGAACTGTTTTGGGCCCTTATCTAAGGAAAGACAAATAGTCATTAGTGGCAGTCCAGAGAAAGGGTCACAAAGTTGATTCCAGGTATGGAGGAATTTTCTTATGAGTACTGGTTGAGTAGGTTGGGCCTGCACTCATTGGAATTTAGAAGAATGAGAGGCTACCTTATTGAGACATATAGGATTCTCAGAGAGCTTAACAGGGTAGATGCTGAGAGGCTGTTTCCCTTTCTGGGACAGTCACGGACCAGACAGCATAATCTCAGAGTAAGAGGTCACCCATTTAAAACAGAGGTGAGGAGAAATTTCTTTTCTCTGAAGGTAGTGAATCTGTGGAATTCTTTACCGTAGAGGGCTGTGGAGGCTGGGTTACTAAGTATGTTCGAGGCTGAGGTAGACAGATTTTTAATCAGTAAGGAAATCAAGGGTTTTGGGGATAAGGGAGGAAAGTATATCTGGGAAAATTATATCAAATCAGTCATGATCTCATTGAATAGCAGACCAGAGTCAATGGGCAGAATGGCCTACTTATGCTCCGATGTCTTATGGCTTTATAAAGACAAAAGATCTGTTAAGATGATTTAGGTGTTTACTCAAAACCTAAAAGTATTTATAAATGCTGACTACCCGATAGTTTTTGGTGTTATGTGCAGATTTTTCCTTTTTTTGTTTCTTTTAAAATGCCATATACAAAATGCTGGAGAAATAAATAATATTCTGAACAACTTATAAAACTCTAGATTTTTTTTACCTGCAGACTATAAGGACCATTATGTTTGTAGACAAACGATTACACAGAATTCTGCATTCTGAATTAGAGTAAATGTTACTCTAATAGTATGGAAAACGATAATGTAGTACAGACATGAACTGCTATTTAGGTAATAAAGTAGCTAAACATTGGGCCAGATTTTGTGGTTAGCAATGAACTTATGGAGTTTGCCACTGACCTTTAAGAAAGCAGCCCACAAAAGATCTGATGAGTTCTGGGTTTTCAATATTAATTTCATTAATGTGTCAGATGTAGGGAATTTCATGTCCAGCAACAGTGATGTTATCATGCATGACAAGCAGCCAATTACATTGAAGAATTCTCATAGCCAGCAAGCCAGGAAGTAGAATCAGAGCATCCCTAGTGCAGAGGCAGGCATTTGGCCCATCAAATCTGCATCAACTCCAACAGAGCATCCCACCTGGACCCCAACCCTGCAACCCCATATATTTACCCCACTAATCTCCCAAACTCACACATCCTGGGACCCTAAGGGACAACTTAACATAGCCAATCAATCTAACCTGGACATCTTTGGACTGTGGGAAGAGAAAACCCAAACAGGCAAATGGACAATATGCAAACTCCACACAGACAGTCTCTCAAGGGCAGAATTGAACCCGGGTCCCTGATACTGTGATGCAGCCATACTAACCGCTAAGTTAAATATATTTATTAGTCACAAGTAAGGCTTACATTAACACTGCAATGAGGTCACTGTAAAATTCCACTATGCCACCATGCTGAACTAACAATTATAATAGTATAGAAAGAAAAATAAAGATTAAAACACACACATTGGATAAGATAGAATCTGAAATGTTCTTAATTTAAAATATTCTGTGGAATTCTATAGAATTTGACAACCAGCAAATATAAAATTAGTCTTTAGGGCCAGAGGGGTAATTATGATGTAGGGCGCCATTAAAATTTTAGTCTCACCTCATTCAACAAGGTGCAACTTTTCAAGTGTTCTTACAGCAAGTATATTAGTGTAAAAGGTGAAAATTCATGCCAATCGGTGATCTAATTGATTTCCATCAGTGAGGACTTTAGGAATGCAGCCAGTGGAAGAGTAAGGAATCAGTAATAGCAAATTCTGGATTTCTATATTTAAATGCATGTTGCAAGCAGCGGAGGTTACTGTCAGTTTCACAGAGTAATGATGGTGAATATTTTTCACTTGGTATTACAATAGTTTAATGAAATGGACTGAACATTTTAAACAATGCATCTACATGTAAATATTTTGTGCATAATGTTCTTGCTGTGTAAGTATTGTGCTAGTTTGTACACAGGATTTATACAAGTATATTTTAAACAGTTGGGAGAGGTTAAAACAATTTGGCCCTCCAGATGATAAAATATAGACAAGTAACTCTTCTTAGGAGCCATGGCTGTGCTAAGTTTCAGATATGCTGTTAATTGCAGCTAAATTAATAACAGTCATACATTCCAAAGTCCAAATTCCTGAACAATTCAATGGTCTGTTTGTAACGCACCAACCCCTGGAATTATAAAGACTGTCTTTTTTGTGAGGTTGTACGCTGCAGTCATCACTGCATGAGTCCTGTCTCTCCAAGTTCAAGTCTCTTGGCTTGGAAACAGCCCTAGCCTGCCACTTCCATCTTTTGTGTACAGTGAAGTATTAAAGTAAGACAAGGAAAAATTCTAAATCATTGCTGACTTTGGGAACTGTCAAAGAAATGTCAAAAAACTGTCATAAAAACAGAAATAATAGCTCTAATGCAAAAGGAGCTGATCTCAGTCCAGTTTAGCCCTAAAACTGCTCTGTGTATGGATGTTTACAATTAAAGGGTATTCCAAAGTGCATATAATTGCAAAGCAATAAGCTGTCAGACAGATTAACTTTGAATATATCTTCTTAACCAGAGATCTGTTATGTCAATTATCATTTCAAGTTAAACTCAGGACCCTTACCAATAGTAATACAAGTGCACCATTTCATAACAGACTGAAACAGTGGTCTATAAACCTATGTATGCCCCTCATCAGTTGAAAATCAGCCAAAAATAATGTTCAGTGATATTTATTAATTATTTTCTGGAAATGCTCATTCCACAGTCCAACTTCAATTTAAAACTTTTTCAAGTAAAGAATCAAAGGGAAGAGTAAATAATGCATCTCTCGTGCTCAGTTTGAATGCTGGCCAAAGTTGTAGGCAGGCACGCCACTTTCTGGTATATTATGTGACTATAAACTATATGATATTAAAATGTCAAAGCTTTTTTTTTAAGTCATGGTTGTGATGATTAGTTCTGTATTGTGATATGAAAGGACCCCTCATAACACTCAGACCAAGATATCATTCTTGCCCAGTTGGGAGTAGGATTTTTTAATAACTTATGCCAATCAAAAGTCACTAACATTAAATTCAGTTTTTACAGGCTTTGTGCCAATAAATAAGTTACAAACAGTGCTGTATAGCTGTCATTTGATAGGAAAAGGTCAGCCCACAAGGAAGCTTTTTGTCTTTTTTCTGAAAATGCTGAAGCAAGCAATGTCAAAATCCAGCTGCAACAACATGAATAAGCGAAGACAAATGATCGCTTTCACTGTTGGACAGTGGATACGCAGTCTCAAATACTGAAACGCTCCACAGTATTACAGAAACAGCTGTAATAACTGAAATGCAATGAAATCTCCCCTCCCCCCACCACGCGAACTCCCCCCACCCCCCCAAAAAAAAATTTGTTACACAAGAGGCAAACAGTACCCTGCTCAGCTGGAAGGGACAGGAGGTGTTGCTTTCTTTATGAATTTGCTCTTTCACCTTTCGGAGGGAGGTGTCATGAGTTAAAAGTGATGGAGTGCACTCACTGTCTGTGACCTGCTGTGTCGGAGATGAACTTGAGACAGGATGCTTTCGCGCTGTGGCCTGCCAAATACTAGCTGTTGCCAGGTGACAGCACATGGATTATATGGAATGCTTGGAAACCGTATCACTCATTCAGGCTTCTGGATAGAGCAGAAGGGATGCTTTTTCTCTTCATTATTCACCAGTCTTGTCACAGGGATTAAACAGACGGGTTGCCAGGCAACAGCACCGAGGAGGTCCTCTGCACACCTGCACCAAACAAGAAACCCAACACGAACTTGTCAAGTCCTGGAGGCATTCTGTTGTGGGAAAAATTATGTTCACTGGGTTTAGCGGGGAATTTTCTTGTTAATCGAATCCCTTTGCGTCTATTTAATGAGTACCCGTTCCCTAATACAGCTGTCAGGATTGTCTGCAACTACCATGAGAGATTGGACAAAATGCGCACAATCAAATTAGAATAAATTCTGCCAACACGGTGAACAAGTCTGAAGTAAATCTGGCTAAATTTTGGAATATTGTGTTTTCTATTCATGCACCATCAACAGAAAGGGTGCACTCCTGTGTGAAAAATGACATTATACGGCTTCTTAACTGGGAAACAAAGGAAGTCCTGAGGGCAAACACTCTGCACTGGAATGTCTTGGCAAGTCGCCCAGCTGCTAATGAAGTAGTCAGCACTAGTCACTGCATCACATGCGTTATAAAAGCAGTGGCGGCTTATGCAAATTGTCTTTCTCATAAACTGCATTAGCATTTCCACCATCAAATGAGAGGAGAAAAAAGGCTGCATGACCGACTGATTTCATTGGGACAATTCTGTAATAAGTACGTGATTGTAAGGTTTCACAAGGGCATTATGCATTCCCATCAGATCATACTTCAGGCTGATAGACCACTGTCTGGGGAAAGAGGAATAATTAATGCAGTATTAAAAAAGCAAAGGCATTCATTCTACTGGTAATTTTTTTTCTTGGCTATGGAGTGAACTTGTTCGGCTAAAGACATTATGCATCAATAATAAATATACATAGGTGCTCCATGAGCTAATGTGTTACACTATACTTAAGCCAACTCTTATATTCTCTAGAAATACAGGGTGGGATTTTGAGTTTTGGATCAGGACACTGACATCACGATCAAATGTGGAACAAAACCCGCACTGTCAGGAATATGTGTGGAATTCCTATCGATGTATTAAGGAGATAACCGATGCTCTGTTCAAGGAGTCTGGTGATCATGTATGTGTCTGCGCTGAAGCAGAAAGTCAGGTAGAGGAGAATGTGGACGAGGCTGGTGAGCAGGCAGCACAAACTGAGGAACTCCCTGCGCCATAGGCAAGGGGCATTAAGAGACGCACGAAGGAGGCTGCAGACAATTTCATACTTGTTTTCTCATGACGTTGATGCACTTGCACCCTCAGTTCAATGAAGATTCAATGTTATATCAGCCTGTTGTTACTTCCTTCATCTCCCACTCTCTCACGTAGACCTCTAGCCAGACATAGCTTGCTCCAACACTCGCAGCCTATTGAAGGAGTAAGGCTGTAGATGATACCTGACAAGGCGGCTAATATATGAAGGACGATTAACAGCAGTAAGTTGAACATTTATTGTGTGGTACTACATAATTAAAGCCTTAACATATACATAATCTAAATAGCCTCGAACTCCATGTGCATATAAATGGGCTTCTTAATTGACGTGCGTGTGCTCCTATGAAATATCAACCATACGCTTGCAGCTGAGATGGAGGTGCCCCACAGACTGGGATGGGTTGGTGGCCATTCTTTGGCTGCATGAGGCCTGTAAAGCAGGGCTTTGAAATAGCTGCGGGACCCTCATCTGTAGTCACGAATACCTGAGGCATTGGGGTCTCTGAAATAAGGGCTCAGGTGCCACTATCCACACCACCAGCACCATAAGAGGAGCCACAAAAAGCAGCTGCTTCTCTTCCATTGCAAGACACAGGGCACTTCTTGCTCACCTGAGGAGGATGAGTAACTGGGTAGAGGGGAGACTACAAGAGCCTCATTCCGCTCTCGCCTATTGTCCCTGCTGCATTGACCTCATGAACAAGGTGATGGTATCAGGTCCACGCACATTTCTCACATCGCCTTACTGGTCTGCTGGATATGGGGATATGAGGATCATCAATCTCTTGATGGAGGAAGCAGTGAAGTTATGTACCAGGTAAATAATTACACTCGTGGCCTGATGGATTCCTCCATCATCCATGCCAGGGTACACGTAGACACTGGCAGCTCTCTCAGCTGTTCCCTTCAGTCATGCTGCAGTTGCAGCATTTGCCCTGCCACGGATCATTAACCTGGCGTTTAGCGTTGGCCTGGACTCTCCAACTGTTAGCTGATTCAGTTGTCACAGCCTCCATCAGCTGCTTGGGTGATGTGCTCACCAGCTTGTGACTGTGGATCTACTTGTGAGCACATATCACCAATGTGAAGTTGCTGCGCTGTTCAGAGGGAAAAAAAAGACACTGCTAAGGATTCCTTCTCCTCCTCAGATATGGACTGTTGGCCCTTGAGCTCCAACTGAGCATCCTTTGTGTCAGAGACACAAATATTTCAGGGTTAATCTGCTTTTCCTCACCAAACCTGATGTGGATATTGATGTGTCCAGTGATGGACATATGAATGCTTCACCAGAGGCCCAGATGCACCCTTGTGACCCTGTTCTTGTTCACTAACTCTCCTATTAAGCCAGCTGTGTTTTTCAATCAGCAATCACTTAGCTGCCCCAAGACCCAGCTAGTTCCAGGTGCTCCTCCTCTGCACAGGTCAGAAACCGCAATTTGGGAAGTTTCCATCTGTACTGGTCCATTCTTTTTATTCTGTGCACATTTCCCATGCAAGAAGAAAAAGGAATGCTGTTAGTTTCCCCACACAGATCATTGCAACAACTCTGCTGGTGGTGGCCTATTAGTCTATGATGAGAGCTCACAAATGTCTCCTCCTTACATCCCCTTCGTGGTACTTGGTGTGGGTCAGCAAAGACAGATGACTGCCTTTCACTGAGATGCAGCCATGCCTGTGTCTGGATATGCCTGATCTCATTGTCAACAACTGGATTGTCATCCCTTCCCCATGAAACACATCCTATTCTGTTGCCACATGCAAGTCGTAAAATGGAAAGCAGCATGAAGAACTCATCTCAGCATAGCAAACAAGGTCAGTGATCCATCTGGGGCACTTCACTCAGATTCAGGGTGACTCCTCGGCTGCTAGCCTCCTCTCACATTCTTCATCCTGGCTTGCTGGGCAATATTTTTTTCCTTTCTCTGGGAAGAGGCCTTCCTGCTTTGAAGCCTAGAGGAGAATCTGCAAAAGAGGCACCACTAAACCACAACCACCAATAACCACCTTTGCCATTGCAGCAGGTTTCCGTTCAGCTCCTTCTGGGCAGATTGGCAGCAGAATGGGGTCCTCTGCACAGTAATCAGAAGGAGGTCTTTTCTCACAGAGCTTCAGACACTCCTTTAAAGCAACAGAGAGTACCTGCAGGGCTGGCACCACTTTAATGCCAGTACCTGCCATTCAGTTGGTGCCTCGCTTCCCATCTCTGGTCTTTAATTGGAGAAACCCCACAGATTCGGTGAGTTAATTGACTGACTGTCATGTGGTTACCTTTGGCTGGCAGCATGAGACCCAAACAGCAGTGTTCTGGTGCCACTGTTGGGATCTGTGGCCCCCATTAAAATGTCAGTCCATTGTATGAGAACTATAGATCCAGTAGTTATACAGAAAACTGTGACAAAGTCTTAAATAACAGGCTTACCTCTGATTACAGCAGAAGGACATTTTTTTGATTAAGCAGCAATCTTGTGTTTAAATTTTATGTTTTAACCATTTTTTTCTGTCGTTAAATATGCTTCAGACACTAAAACTACAAATGCCTAAACACAAATGGGCTGAACTTGGTTTTAAACCAGTGGCACAAAATGGACTGGTAGTGAATCAGAAACCTATTACACACTTTCATTGATTTGATAAATATTGCCAAGATTTTTAATTTCAAACCAAGGACTAGAAAACAGGATTTTCTGGCACCACTCGTCCGGAAGTTCCCATCTGAGGTCAACACACTTTTGCATGTTCCGTGTCCCGCCGGCTGTGACTCCTGCAATGACTGGGGCAGGAAAATTCCGCCCAAGTCTCCAAAAAGAATTTAAACTGACAACTTTGTAAACTTTAGTAGGAAGGAGATTGGGCATAGTGCAAAATCAGCTGCTGATTCACTACAAACCTTTCTGCCATGGACCCCAAACTTAGGTATGTTTGGATTAAAATGTACATGGTGGGTGGACAATCCTATTATGTATGAGGTAGAACCTTCAATAATAAATACACAATTGATATTGAATACACAATACAGTGGTCAAGCAATGGTGCTTTGTGGTCATATCTTCATCACCAAACTAAAAAATGAAATTAACCTTATTCAGTTATGCTCTGAAAATTAACTTTAATAAGCTTTAATAAGCATCGACTTCAGGAAGCGTAAAGGAGAATATGCCCCTGTGTACATTAATGGGGATAAAGTAGAAAAGGTTGAAAGCTTCAAGTTTTCAAGATCACCAACAACCTGTCCTGGTTCCCCACCCTCCACCCCCACCAATGGCACTATAGTTAAGAAAGCCCACCAACGCCTCCAATTTCTCAGAAGGCTAAGGAAATTTGGCATGTCAGCTACAACTCTCACCAACTTTTACAGATACACTATAGAAAGCATTTTTTTCTGATTGTATCACAGCTTGGTATAGCTCCTGCTCTGCCCAAGACTACAAGGAACTACAAAAGGTCATGAATGTAGCCCAATTCATCACACAAACCAGCCTCTCATCCATTGACTCTGTCAACACTTCCCGCTGCCTCGGCAAAGCAGCCAGCATAATTAAGGACCCCATGCACCCCGGATATTCTCTCTTCCACCTTTTTCCATTGGCGAAAAGATACAAAAGTCTGAGGTCACATACCAACCGACTCAATAACAGCTTCTTCCCTGCTGCTGTCAGACTTTTGAATGGACTTACCTTGCATTAAGTTGGTCTTTCTCTACACCCTAGCTAAAACCGTAACACTGCATTCTGCACTCTCTCATTTCCTTCTCTATGAATGGTATACTTTGTCTGCATAGCGCACAAGAAACAATACTTTTCACTGTATGTTAATACATATGACAATAATAAATCAAATCAAAACTGGGGTAGTTCACTGCTGCCTCACAGCTCCAGGGACCTGGGTTCGATTCCTGGCTTGGGTCACTGTCTGTGGAGAGTTTGCACTTTCTCCCTGTACTTGTGTGGGTTTTCTTTGAATGCACTAGTTTCCTCCCACACTCCAAAGATGTGTGGGTTAGATTGATTGGACATGCCAAATTGCCCGTTACTGTCCTGGGATGTGTAGGGTTAGAGGGAGTAAATTTGTGGGGTAATGGGGATGGGACCTGGTGAGATTGTTGTTGATGCAGACTCAATGAGCCAAATGGCCTATTTCTGCACGGTAGGGTTTCAATGATAGCATGAAGTTCACAAATGAAAATTTTACACATTAAGCTGGGCTGGAGACTAGCTTAATCTTTTGAAAGAAACATCTGAACAACTCAAATCCATGGTAATATCCCTATGCCTTGATGTGTAATATTAAGCAGTGTTTACCCTAAATGCAAATGTAAAAACCACCAGGAACATTTATTATGCAATGAACTGTTCTCAAGGCATGAGGTTCTACAGTAGTTAACTGTTATTCCACAATAATAATTGGTGAATTAATTACGTTTCCATATAACTGATTCAGTAGATAATCACCAGATGAATTAAAGGCCTTTATTCATAAACTAAGCTTGCCTTTTAATTAGTCAAAAAAAGAATTAACCCTAGAGACTAAAACAGAATTGCATTGCATTTTACAACACAGAAACAAGCCATTTGGCTCAACAGATCTATGTCAGTGTTTATGTTTCACTTGAGCTTTCTCCAATATCACTTCCTAACAACATATCCAATTCCTTTCTCTCTCATGTACATCTCTCCTTATTGAAATCCTTATTGTACTTATCAGGAACTGGCTTATTTTTACAAGCCCTAGTTTTGGATTCTCATACAAGGAAAATCTCTTCCCTAACTCCACCTCCCCTTATTGAACCCCTTGATAATTTTAAAGATCTGTATTTTCAAGAGAAAAGAGCCCTGGCCTGCAAAAACTTTCTTAAGTTCATTTATTAGCATCACAAGTAGGCCTGCAATGAAGTCACTGTGAAAATCCGCTGGTCACCACATTCTGGCGCCTGTTCAGGTACACTGAGGGAGAATTTATCATGGCCAATACACCTAACCAGCACGTCTTTCAGACTGAGGGAGGAAACTGGAGCACCCAGAGGAAACACACACAGATATGGGGAGAATGTGCAGGCTCCACACAGACAGTGACTCCAGCTGGAAATCGAACCCGGGTCCCTGGCTTTATGAGGCAGTGCTGTTAACCATTGTGCCACCGTGCTGCTTGTTAGCTTAGCTCTGATATGATTTTTGTAAATATTTTATTTACTTTCTCCACTGCTTCCATATTTTGTGGGTTTATTAACTTGTACTGTTACATTGAATGTGTTGTGAATCTGCTAGGTATCACGGATAGGATTCTTCATCTGCGCTCACCTGTAAATCAGAGATTCCTGCCCGACTTCAATAGACCAGAATTCTGGCCCTTGTGTCTCTGTATGATTTGGACTCTTAGGGCTGAATTTTTCCGTCCTGCCCATCATGGGAACCATAGCAGGCAGGATATGGACCATGCAAAGGTCCATTGACCTCGGGCGGGATTTTCCAGCCTTGGGCGAGTGTAGCCTGAAAATCCCACCCAAATTTTCTAACAAATAGATGATCTCCTATTCTTCCTTCTAAATAGCACCAGCTTCTCACATTGGAATTGATTTGCCATTCTTTAAATTTGTCAATTGTCTTTTTGATTTTGTTGTAATCTTCCTCAGTCGTGACTTATACCTCATCATTTGATTCAATCACAAATGTTGATATTGTACTTCTGAATCCCTAGTCCAAATAATCTATGTAAATGTTGAAAAACAGTGGTCCCAGCACTTTTGTATGTGTCACACCACTTCCCACCATCCACCAGTCTGAGCAACTTGAATTAAAACATTGGCTTTTGGTGTTAACCTGACCCTTACTATTCTTTGCATTGTAGCTTGTTTGCTATATTCTGTTGCTTGTCTCCTGTCTCCACAAGCACCAACTTTCCTTCAACTATTATCTTACCCTACGGTAGCACGGTGACACAGTGTTTAGCACTGCTGACTCACAGTGCCAGGGTCCCGGGTTTGAATCCCGGCTTGGGTTACTGTCTGTGTGGAGTTTGCACATTCTCCCTGTGTCTGTGCGTTTTCTCTGGTGCTCACCTACAGTCCAAAGATGTGTGGATTAAGCAGATTGGCGATGCTAAATTGCTCCTTTGTGTCAGGGGAGCTAGCTAGGGTAAATGCTTGCGGTCATGGGGTAGGACTTGGGTGGAATTGTGGTTGGTGTAGACTTGATGGGCCAAATGGCTTCCTTCTGCATTGTAGGATTCTGCGATTTTATCTTATCAAAGGTCTTAAATTCTATAAGCATGTGCGGATACATTCCATCTAAACAGAGTTTTTATTTCCTCTCATTTACTCCAGCAATTGTGTACCTCTTACTTATCTTACGATCTTTGGTATTCATTATTTGGTATTCATTTAATATTTATTTTCACTTTCTTGAATCAGCTGGGTATCAGGCTCATGTTCAAATCAAATTACTGAAAAATCTGCTTGAGATTTTTGCTATTTGATTGGAGTGTACACACTGCCTTTCTGTAGAGACACAGCCAGTTTAACCACATTTAGAAAGCTTGAGTAGATTAGCAGAGCCGAGGCTTAGGTCCCCCAAGGAGTCTGGCTGACATTAAAACAACTGCAGCCACACAGCCCATAACTATCAGAAAACACCTTGCTACCATTTATTCACTTAAAATATTGTCTTTCAGTATTATCTGGAGCTCAACAGCAAGGTTCTCTGGTTCCAGTCGTGAGCTAGGCTGGCTGTTTTGATTGGCACCTAAGATATGGCTAAGTAGGTAACAAATGTAGTATAAAGAGTTAATAGAAGGAAAAAGCTAATATATGATATAGATAATAATGTACTACTGACATCAGTCGTCATATGCCCCAAGATGTGAAGCTTAGGTAGATTGGCCATGCTAAACTGCCCCTTAGTGTCCAAAGATGTGTGATAAATGTGAGGGGGTTAGGGGATAGTGTGGAGAAGAGAGTCTTAAATTCTATAAGCATTTGTGGATACATTCCATCCAAACAGGGTTTTTATTTCCTCTCATTTACTTGGTGCCCTTTTGTCGAGTTGGTGCAGATTCGATGGACTGGATGACCTCTTTTTGCACTGTAGAGAGTCTATGGTTTTATGTGCTCGACTTGAGAGAGAGAGTGGGGTTGGAATCATGCCTAGGAACGACATGCTGACACTGTAATCTGTTTGAATAATGTATGAATTAAAAAGTGTCAAGCCAATAGTAGAGTATGTCTGTGGCCTAAGAACCAAACCCAAATCTGAGACAGAAGGACCCATTTCAGAACATGATGGCAACCATGGTGACATTGATGCAAAGACGCTTTGGAGTTATCAAAGGAATCAGCATTT
This sequence comes from Carcharhinus amblyrhynchos, assembly GCF_965287045.1. Lineage (NCBI taxonomy): Eukaryota > Metazoa > Chordata > Chondrichthyes > Carcharhiniformes > Carcharhinidae > Carcharhinus > Carcharhinus amblyrhynchos. Next base: position 21,504,821 of record NC_137328.1, on the reverse strand, counting down.
ACATCAAACATCAAAGGATGCAGCTTTTGAAAGAGCTGGAAAACTTTTTGTGGAGGAAAGGGGCACATTTGACAGAAGTAAAAAATGATCATGTTTGGTACGCTATGTTATGATTTGGCAGGTGGTAACTGCCAGCATAATCAAGTCCTAAAAGAAAACTCAGCAAACTTTCACAACAATTTTCAATTTGTATCTTACCACAAGAAAATAAGTGTGTTGAAGGCAGGAGTCACACATTCTAATAACATTTTTGGAGATTTAAAATAGTAAATTAAACATTTATTAACAAAAAACTTAAACACATGAGACTACATTCATACAGTTAAAATTAGTCTTATAGAACATTTTCGAACAGATTCTTACTTGGTTAGAGTCAAAAATAAACATACCTTTAGGCAACAATCTTTATAGAAATTTAGTCTTTAAAACCTTTTAGTTTCCTTTGAAATTCAATTGCTAAAAATTCAAATCCTCACTTCTAATGCAAATTTCTACCAATGCGGTGTTTACTTGTAGAACATTTAATTTGGGTCTATTCACTTCAAATGTTTGTTTTTACAGTTAACCCATTTGATGGTCTCAATTCCATATACAGTCGGTCCCAAGCTCAATTAAAATAGTCACACACGCAATGTACACAAACACATACACACACACACATGCACACACATACACATGCACACATACACACACACACAATTTAAAGCTATGTTCCCTCGTACTAGCCATCACCATCCGAGGAAAAAGGTACACACTGTCCACCCAATCTAATCTTCTGATTATCTTGTATGCCTCTATTAAGTCATTTGTTAACCTTCTTCTCTCTAACGAAAACAGCCTCAAGTCACTCAGCCTTTCCTCATAAGACTTTCCCACCATACCAGGCAACGTCCTGGTAAATCTCCTCTGCATCCTTTCCAATGCTTCCACATCCTTCCTATAATGCAGTGACTAGAACTGTACACAATGCTCCAAGTGTGGCTGCACCAGTGTTTTATATAGCTGCAACATGACCTCATGGCTCCGAAACTCAATCCCTCCGCCAATAAAAGTGAACACACTGTACGCCTTCTTAATAACCTTATCAACCTGGGTGCCAACTTACAGGGGTCTATGCACATGAACACCGGGATCTCTCTGCTTATCTACACCACCAAGTATCTTACCATTAGCCCAGTACTCTGTATTCCTGTTACTCCTTCCAAAGCAAATCACCTCACACACTTCCACATTAAACTCCATTTGCCATCTCTCAGCCCACTTCTGCAGCTTATCTATGTCCCTCTGTAACCTGCAACATCCTTCCACACTGTCCATAGTGTCATCCGCAAATTTACTAACCCATCCTTCTATGCCCTATCCAGGTCATTTATAAAAATGACAAACAGCAGTGTCCCCAAAACAGATCCTTGCATATACCACTAGTAACTGAACTCCAGGATGAACATTTCCCATCAACCACCATCCTCTGTCTTCTTTCAGCTAATCAATTTCTGATCCAAACTGCAAAATCATCCTCAATCCCATGCATCTGTATTTTCTGCAATAGCCTAGCATGGGGAACCTTATCAAACACTTTACTGAAATCCATACACACAATATCAACTGCTTTACCCTCATCCACCTCTTTTGTCACCTTCTCAAAGAACTCAATAAGATTTGTGAGTCACAACCTACCCTTCACAAAACCATATTGACTATCCCTAATCAAATTGTTCCTTCCTAGATGATTATAAATCCTATTTCTTATAATCCTTTCCAAAACTTTGCCCACAACAGAAGTAAGGCTCACTGGTCTATAATTACCAGGGTTGTCTTCCTTTCTTGAACAAGGGGGCAACATTTGCTATCCTCCAGTCTTCTGGCACTATTCCTGTAGACAATGACGACATAAAGATCAACGCCAAAGGTTCTGCAATCTCCTCCCTAGCTTCCCAGAGAATCCTAGAATAAATCCCATCTGGCCCAGGGGACTTATCTATTTTCACACTTTCCAGAATTGCTAACACCTCCTCCTTATGAACCTCAATCCTATCTAGTCTAATACCCTGTATCTCAGTATTCTCCTCGACACAGTGTCTTTTTTCTGTGTGAATACCGACAAAAGATATTCATTTAGCACCTCTCCTATCTCTTCTGACTCCATGTATAACTTCCCACTACTGTCTTTGACTGGCCCTAATCTTACCTGAGTCATTCTTTTATTTCTGACATACCTATAGAAAGCTTTAGGGTTTTCCTTGATCCTATCTGCAAAGACTTCTCATGTCCCCTCCTGTCTCTTCTTAGCTCTCTCTTTAGGTCCTTCCTAGTTAACTTGTAACTCTCAAGTGCCCTAACTGAGCCTTCATGTCTCATCTTTACATAAGTCTCCTTCTTCCTCTTCATAAGAGATTCAACTTCTTTAGTAAACCATGGTTCCCTCACTTGACCACTTCCTCTCTGTCTGATAGGTGCATACTTCTCAAGGACACGCAGTAGTTGTTTCTTGAACAAGCTCCACATTTCAATTGTGCCCATCCCCTGCAGATTTCTTCCCCAAGCTATGCATCCTAAATCTCGCCCTATCACATCATAATTTCCTTTCCCCCAGTTATAACTCTTGCCCTGCAATATATACCTATCCCTTTCCATTGCTAAAATAAATGTAACCAAATTATGGTCACTATCACCAAAATACCTCCAAATCTAACACCTGGCCCGGTTCATTACCTAGTACTAAATTCAATGTGGCCTCACCTCTTGTTAGTCTATCTACATACTGTGTCAGGAAACCCTCCTGCACACAATGGACAAAAACTGACCCATCTAAAGTACTTGATTTAGTATTTCCAGTCAATATTTGTAAAGTTAAAATCTCCCATAACGCCTACCCTGTTACTTTCGCTCCTAGCCATAATCATCTTTGCAATCCTTTCCTCTACATCTCTGGAACTTTTTGGAGACCTATAGAAAACTCCCAACAGGGTGACCTCTCCTTTCCTGTTTCTAACCTCAGCCCATGCTACTTCAGTAGGCGAGTCCTCATCAATCATCCTTTTTGCCACCATAACACTGTCGAGTTGGAATTGACTAGAATCTGTTGTTGTAAGAAGGGAGTTACAGAAATACAGTGAAAATAATTAAGGACATACTTTAATATTGTTGAAAAGTAAGATAATATAATTGGGGGGATGTGCAGTCTCAAGGACTAACAGATGGAATAGCTAATGTATGACGTAGATGATGATGTACTATTGACATCAGTCAGTCATGAGTTGGAATCGAGAGCGAGGTTGGAATCAAACCTAAGAGTAGCATGCTTATTCTGTAACCTGTTTAGATGTATTATGAATGAACAAATGTTAAACAGATACCAGTCTACAATCTGCCTAAGAATCAAGTCCCACACCTAGAATCCAAGCTAGAACTCAGAACACCAAGTTATCGTGTTTGCCAAAGAGTGCTAATTTTGTACAGAATTTTCATATCCAAATTATCCTCAGGGACAGCACAAACTCAAAGAAAATCCATTAAATATACAGTCACTAATTTGTTATTAGCCAGCTTCTATGCGTGGGTTTCAACCCACAATAGTTACATGTCAGAGCAAAAATTGCTCTTATCTTTGGGTCCAGGGTTGTGATTCATGATCCGCTCATCTCTCCACATTGACGTTGAGGCAGGTAGCATGCAAACTTCATGATGCATGCTTATTTGCATGATTTCAGTGTGTAATCCAGTGAGTTGCTAGCTGGCATTATGCACACTAGGGGCCAGTCATAAAATTGTAGAATGGTTGCAGCATAAAAGGTGGCTATTTGGCCTGTCATGTGCCTATTGAAAGATAAACAGCTTATTACATTCCCACACCTTCTCCTTGTAATCCTAAGAATATTTTTTTCTTCTGATAATTATCCAAATTCCTGTTGAAAGTCACAATTAACTCTGCAACACACCCAGGCCACATATTCCATATCTGTGTAATTACTGTGTCCAATTTTGGACTCCATATTTAAGGAAGGATATACTTGCATTGGATGTGCATGCAATTGGACAGGATGAAAACCGCAAGGAAGTCTGCTCCTTGACAAGCCTAGTTTTTAACACCAAAACCATCACTAGAATTGGCACTTGGAACATTCAAACACATTTTCAATGTGGGAAGATATCCTGTGTGTTGTCAGAGATGAGAAAACCATTGACTTGTCATATTAGGCATCAGTGAGATATGGGGAATAGGTTAAGGACAAATCAGCAATGAGCATATGATGAGCCTGTACTCTGGGCAAGAAGAACACCACACCCATGGAGCTGCCCTCATACTCAACAGATGTTCAGAATGAGCGTTAGTTGGTTAGAAACCAGTAAACCATCTCATCATCATCATCTAATTCTACACAAGGCATGCCAAAGTCACAGTAATTCAAGTTTACAAACTAACAGAAGAGAACGATAAATTCTACATCAATTGCAGGATATGTGTTGGACAAGGCACTCAGCTATGATTGGTGACCTCAATACTAAACTCGATGACAATCAACAAGGACTGAACAGCTCAAGGGTCAGCAATATGCTCAACAGAAATAGCAAGCGTCCACTAGCTTTATACAACTGCAATGGGTTCAGAATTAGGAATACCTTATTCCAATTCAAGGAAATCCACAAAAAGACATGGAGTTCTTCTGAACAGGATTGACTGAATATGCATTAGCAATAGATGAAGGACATCCTGTCGAGGTCCTGATAAAGGACTGGACCATCACTTTGTGTTACAAAAGATCCACATAAAGCTGAAGAAGACAACACACATAAAGTCACAATGCCCATTTGCAATGGAGCAGCACAGTGGCAGGGTGGCACAGTGGTCAGCACTGCTGCTTCACAGCGCCAGAGACCAGGTTCAATTTCGCTCTCGGGCCACTATCTGTGTGGAGTTTGCATGTTTTCCTCGTGTCTGCCTGGGTTTCCTTCAGATGCCCTGGTTTCCTCTCACGCTCCAATTAGGTTGACTGGCCATGCTAAATTGCCCCCTAGTGATAGGGGAACAAGTGGAGTAAATATATGCAGTAACGGGGATAGGACGTAGGTGGGATTGTTGTTGTGCAGGTTTGATGGGCTGAAGGGCCTCCTTCTATACTGTTGGGATTCTATTTTATGATTCTATGAGAAACTGAAGGACAAGGACAAGTTGGACAGTTTCTAGCTGGACTTCTCCAACAGATTTAATGTACTACTGAGGTTGAGGAACAGTGGGAAAAAGGAATTAAGGAGAGTGCAGAAGACACCATCAAGTGAAGAGGAACCAGCAAAGAACAATGGATTATTGAACCAAAGCTGGTGATGATAGAGGCAAGGAAAAGGATACTCAGCAGAGATGAGAAAATGTTGAGAAATATAGAATGCTGAATAAAGCTGTGAAGGAGAGGTGCAGGAGAGACAAACAAGGATGGACAAAATAAAAAGGCAGGAAGGCGCAAGGAAGGAGCAAATCAAAGCAATTCCAAGATTGTGTGCAGGATTGTATGGAAGCTGGCCGATGCAACGAACAACACCACTGTACCAGTCAGGGCAAGATCAGTACGCACTATTGATAGACAAGAGCAGGAGGCAAGGTGGATGGAGCACTTCTAGAGGCCCTCAACCAGCCCAGCCAGCTCCACATTCAGGTTGGATAACAGCACTGCACCTCAGCAACTGAACATCAAACTGGAATCCACAAGATACTGGTGGAGCTATTGAAACATGGTAAAAATGCCATCACAACAGAGCTCACAGACCTATCCAACAAGATCTGGATTGTGGAGGGCATCCTGGATGACTGGAGAGGAAGAGTAATGGGCAAAGTACCAAAGAAGGAGAATCTCAGTGAGAGCAACAACTGGAGGGGCATAACACTGCTGTCAGTACCTAGCAAGATCTTTAGCATGATGATCCTCAATTGATTGAAAGCAGAAGTAGACAACAGCATTTGTGAAGAACAGGTTGGTTTCCAAGATGACAGATCATGCTGCGAGCAGATCTTTACACTCATCATAGATCAGAACCTAGAGTATCTGAAGCCATATCTATTAATCTCATTGCATTCATCAGATCAAGTTGTGCCCTGTCACACTGGTACATCATAAGACAGTACGCAGCCTGGAGTGGTAGATTAACATCTTCAAAGCCTTATACCATGACTCCAGTTGATGTGTCAAGACCTGCAAGGCACGACAGGTTCATTCAATATCATCACAGGCAAATTGCAATTCTGTGTACTCTCCTCAGCCCTTTTCCTCTTGGTTATTGACTCTATCAAAAGGAAGGTGATATTGGATGCAAACTTTGGTATCCCATGGCAACACCATCCATATACTAATTTAGACATCATCCAGATGATATCACCCTGCTGGCTAAAGAAAAATACATACTCCAAGGTACATCCACTTGCCCTGAGAGTAGAGAGTAGTGGCTTCTAGGTTTGTCAACTAAGAGAAGACCAAGACAATGATAACTGGATGGCAACACACCTCCCCATTGGGTATCAGAATATCGAGGATGACCATTTCCCCTACCTGGAAAGTAACATCTCCAGTGAGAATGATGTAGAAATGACCATCTATATAAAAATTGGCAAAGTAACATCACTCTTGCAGCGGCTCCACATGGGCTGGGCATCCAGCCCTCATCAATATAGCCATGCCTAAAGGCCCTGTAGTCATCAAATTGAAACATGGGCTGCGATTCTCCCATTGTGATCTGCAATTTTTCTGTTGGGTCGGGGTGTAAGACACGCATCAGTGGCCTTGAATAGAGATTTGCGCATGTGCCGGGAATGCATACACATCTTCCAAAGCCAGCAAACAGTCGCCGGCCAGATCACACTGGAAACTGGCAGGAAGGCAGGTAAGTCATTGAAATCTTTTTTTTGCACGTATTTGAAATATGTTTATCAGTTCATTATCGGGACCCCAATCGAATCTCCCACCCCGCCAGGAGTAGTTCATTCCAGTAGGGTTCAGGCTAGCTCCTCACGTTTGGGGAACTAGCGAGAGACCCCAACGGAATGAAGGAGGGGCAATCGGGATGCTCCAGGGGGTTGGGCGGTGGGGTGTGGTGCCCCTCGGCATGGGCACCCTGGCAGTGTCAGCCTACTCTTGGCATTGCCCAAGGGTCAACTTGCCCATGTCCATCGGGCATCGGGCAGTGCCAAAGGGGTGAGACCTATTGTGGACGGGACTTGGGGTGATCAGTGGGGTGTGGGGGGTCCCACTGCCACCCTGCATGGGAATTGGTCTCGGATGGAGGGAGGGCAGTCATCAGGATGGAGTGGGATGGGGCGGGGGTGGCCTGCCAGGGGTGGGGGTGGGCTGCGTCCAGGGTGGGGGTCTGTGCCGGGGAGGAGGCATCAGCAGGGGGGAATCTGTCAGGTTGAGGGGGTTGCAGAGATCACCACTGCTGGGGACTATACATCAGGATGCTCTGGGGCAAAGGCTGGATTGGGAATTGTTGTGGGGGCCATGGGGGGGTGGGGTGGAAGGGCTGTGCTGGGGGGACAGCACTATGGGGGTCCTGGGCTGGCCAACAATCGGGCTGGCCAGCAAATGGGGAGACTGACAGATCAGAACCACTGTGCATGCGCAGAGTTCCAGATCTATCAAACTTGATGTGAATAGGCCCTGCCCTCCCCCGGGTTTTTAATAAAATTCACGAGTGGGACCTCCTCAGTGCACAGAGTGCAGAGATTCAGGTGAGAAACTGAACTGACAGAACAGTAGGGATTTAGAGCAGTTTTCCCACCAATTCAGCACTGTTGGGAGAATCGCGGCCATGTTTTCAATAATTCAGAACATTCAGCATAAAACTCACAGCTTGTCACAGTTATAATAATGAAAACAACTTGAACATTGTATTTGCACAATTCCAGCTTTCACAAAATGTAAAATGCCAGATTAGCGCAAATTCATAAACATAAATACCTCAAATGTGTATCATCTTGACCAAGTATCAACAGCTCCTAAAGCTGTTTGCCTGTAGAGGTCACACATGTGCAGCACACTGTAGACTCAGTTGGTCCACTTTGCACACACTTTCAACTTGTGAGCCTATGTCAAACAATTCTTTAGCCATAATTGTGAAAAATATTCAAGGACCAAATACAGTTATGGTACTTTCTGATTAAATTATTAAGCAGTTCCTTAATTTATTTTGCAGACTGTACTCCTTACAATAGGATTAAGTATCCACTCTTTTGAAACACATGGTTAATATTCCAAGACCTTTAATAATCGAATATTTATAGTAATGCTACTGTGGTTACTCAAATATTTAAAATCACCATAGATCCCACTGTTCTCATGTCATTAAAAAGCTGGACCTCAAATTCCTAGAAGAGGGTGGGTGGAAGTCATGGGAAACAGACTGCAGATCTTACCCTGAAAATAAGTTTCATGGAAAATTCATTAAGTGCAGTAACCTCCCTCATTAATCATTACTTCAACCGGTTTACTTCATCAAATAACTCACATACAGCAAAGTAAAAATGTCATGTTAAAGATAAGTGAACTTCTTCCCTGAGATTCTAACTCCACACCCAGAAACAGTTTGCAATTTCTCAATTTCCTCATAGAGCAATTACTGTTTCAAACTGAAGTATATAGATATCTTTGGCTCTCTTTGATGTTAAGCTAAATCTCGAGCAAAGTGTCTATTTTTTAGTGATTCTGCTCAGGCCTAATCCTAACCCTATCTCATTAAAATTCAAATATTTTAATTTTGGGGTTTCGGGACTAAATTGGAAAGCCCCCAAGACACAGGCATGGGGTTAACGTACACTGATCCACGACCATTCAACATAATGTAGGCAGCTCGCCAACATGCTGCTCCTGGCTCATTTTAATGATTAATGCATGCAGCAGTTTAAACCACATCGTTCATTGGCTGCATACATCAATATGGGGCCCAAATTGTGACTTCCCAGTACTATTTAAGTTGCATCTCTTAAAGGGGGGCTGCATTATGGCAGGAGTAGTCAATTTTTAAAATTCTTTCACAGGGCGTGGGAATTATTGGTTAAGCCAACTGTCTGTCCTACAGACAGACCTGAAGACTCACCTGATGAAGGAGCAGCTCTCCAAAAGTTCGTGATACCAAATAAACCTGTTGGACTTTAACCTGGTGTTGTGAGACTTCTTACTATGCCCTTGAGAAGGCGGTTGTGAACTGCCTTCTAGGACTGGTGCAGTTGCTGAAATGTAAGTACATCCACAGCACTGCTAAGAATAGAATTTCAGGATTTTGACCCAGTGACGGTGAAGGAACAGAAATACAGCTCTAAGTCAGGATGGTGTGTGGCTTGGAGGAGAGGGTTCAAGTAATGATGTTCCCATGCATTTATTGCCCGTCGTCCTCTGAGGTCTTAGAGGCCATCGGTTTGGAAAGTGTTTTCAAAGAAGCTTTGGTGAGTTGGTGCAGTGCACCTTGAATGCATGTGGAAAGTACACACTGCTGCAACTGTGTGTCAGTAGTGAAGAGAATGAATGATTAAGGTGGTGGATAGGATATCTCTCAAGCATACTTCGAGTCCTTGATGGAGTTCAGCTTCTTGAGTATTGTTTGGGTTGCACTCATCCAGACAAGTGGAGAGTATTCCATTACGCTCTTGTGCCTTGTATATGGGGACAGGTTTTGGGAAGTCAGGAGGTGAGTTACTCACTACAGGATTCCGAGTCTCTGACCTACTCATGTAGGCTATCCCTTCTCCAGGTACCATGGAGGGTGTGATGACCATGAAATTCTGTTGGGTTGGACTATAATTATGCTTGGCAAAATACCGGCAGTGGTTTGCCAATGCCTTCTGAATTTTAGCTAACCAGGAGATTCTCCTGCTCTTACTGCCTGCCATTAGACATGTTGGAGGGATATATGGATTGGTAATCAATCTGTTTGTCACAGCACCTGCTCTTGTGGCCACAACTAAGAAGCAACATCTGAGAACCAATGTCACAACTTCCACTGAAGCATAAACAGTAGCCACTCAGTGCCAGAGTACTGCATCAGAATCTTAGACTGCAGTCGTGCAAAGTCAGAATGCTGCCATTCTGGCTACAGATCCAAGTGCAGAAGATTTGAAGAATATCACAGCACTTCCAATCATCAATATTGCTGAAATTGTCAAATGTTCCATTGCATATCAGAAATAATTTTTAGTTCTTTTCAATACAGGAAAGGAACTTTCACAGGAAGCATTTGTTAAAAATATTCAGAACGGTTTCAGCATTTACAAAAAGTTGCCTGCAAACTGTCACATGCAAGCCTGTACAAATCAGCTGGTGATCTTGAAGAGTTCCTCCTTACTGATGAAATGAATGAACTGTTTCACTTCAGCTTAAGAAAGATTTATGTCTATTCCTCCTGGTAGAATTAACTTAAAGTCTTACTGTAGTGGCTTTTAGCATTCTCATCTGAACCTCTGTCAAAAAGCATGCAAAATAAGTAAGTTTTCTTCAAAGGTTCACTTCTACTCTGCAATTATACCATCAATGTGCCACATTGACAGTCTCAACGATGATCTTCTCTTTCCCATTTAAAGTTATTTTAATGTCTTATTTGCATGATTCTCATCATGAGAGGTTCCTGCATTTTTTGCATACAATGAGTTATATTGATTTCAAACTTCTACAGTATGGCCACAATATTGTTAACTTTTCAAATCTCTTTGTAGAGCTCATCAAATTCATTCAGATAGTCAAGACAGATTAAAAAATTACCTCTTCAAGTTGACAATGATGACTCATCATGTTCTTTTCGCGGTAGTCTCATAGAAGACATCAGTTTGACTTGGCAACAAGTCTCAGCATTTTCTTTCAATAAGAATTCTCCTTTTCAATAGCCAAAACACAGAATCAATTATTTTAGATAACTTACATTGTTGCATGAACACACACATAGCTCTTCTAATATTTCTCCAGTTAGAATACCCATTGATGAATACTTGTTTCCCTTTATTAGGGTCAAGGAATAATTTACAAACATAAAGGAAAGTAAAAGTAAAGTTTATTTATTACTCACAAGTAAGGCTGCAATGAAATTACTGTGAAATTCCTCTAGTTGCCACACTCCAGCGCCTGTTCTGGTTAATACACCTAAACAGCACGTCTTTCAGACTGTGGGAGGAAACCTGAGCACCCGGAGGAAACCCACGCAGACAAGGAGAGAACGTGCAAAGTCCACACAGACTATGACCCAAGCCAGGAATCGAACCCAGGTTTCTGACACGATGAGGCAGCAGTGCCAACCACTGTGCCACCCCTTAGAACTGAAGAAATGTCCTTGGAAATTTCTGAAGAAATCAACCGATTTCTAATTTCCGTCATCCATTTCTCTTCACTTTTAGAAAATGGGAATCATGAAGACTGGTAAACTGCTTTCCTTCTCCAACCTCAAACTCTTTTCTAAATTTCCCATATTACTGATATTTTCTGGTTTATATACAGAAAATATTCTACCATGCCCAAGAATTTGGGCATGATTTTCGAGCAGATTTTGACCACAAGATGACATCTTCAGGTTAGGTTTCTTCCCTCACTTCAACAGAAGGAATATCTTGTAGTTGCATTGTCATTTCAGATTCCACTACTTGTTCAAATTTTTCACGTGATGTGGTTTCTTTGATATTTGGAAAGTCTAAGTCATCAGATAATTCACCTACACTTCTGGTGGATGAAAATGAATTTGCAGTTAGTGTACTATTCGATACCTCAAACTTATTAAAGTAAAATGACAAATTGTCTTTTTGTCTAGCTTTGTCCTTTTGTCTCACCTTCAATTTTCTGTGTTTCGACTGCCAGATTGATAGTGTTGCTTCAAATTTACTGATCTTTTAAGGACCAGGAATGTTCTAAAGAGCAGGTTATTTTTTTATGCTCCTCCTCTCTAGGGGTCGAATTGCTCCTGCTCTCCTTGCTGCTCAATGACCAATACCCCCAGTCCCGAGTGGTTGGCTGGCTCAGTCACCGCCTCCCTCATGGCTTTTTTTGGCAATTCACGCAGCCCAGGGGATGCCTCTCACCCCACCTCGATGACCTCACCCTGCTGTTGGCTGCCTGGCTACAGCCTTCCCAGGCCTCCTCAGTCCTGGCCTGGAGATTGAGTCGCCCTTGCTCCCCTCTATAATGGCTCGTTTCCTAGTCCTGAAAGCTGGCTGGCACACCACTTCCCTGCCTCATGGTCTTTTTCGCCAATTCACCTGGTCCCAGTGGTGCCTCACACCTCACCTTGATGACCCCATCTCATTGCTGGCTATGTAGCTATGGTCTGCCCAGCCCTCCTCAGCCCTGGCCTTGGAGGCCAATCAGCTCGGTTTCTATCAATGATGGCTCTCTGCCTCATCACTTCCCTCCCTTATTTACAATTTACAAACAAATTAGTTAAGTAACCACAGGAGATCTTAACCTTGACTGCTGCCTTTCTCCATCCTAGTCATCTCAACATTCACCTGTGTTTTCCTGCTCTAAGGGGACTTGACCAATCAGAATCTGGTGTCACACTGCATTGCCTGCTGTTCGTATTTGTTGAGCCTATCAACAAATGCAGAGCTTTCAGATTTGATTGGTGTCCATGGGCACCAACTGGCACGGAGCCCCTACCCCCTCATTGGTCAGTCTGATTTGTTCTGAGTTCACCTCTGGAGCACCCATTTAAGCACAATGAGAAGTCTCACAACACCATGTCAAAGTCCAACAGGTTTATACGGTAGCACAAGCCATAAGCTTTTGGAGCACTGCCCCTTCAACAAGTGATCACCCATTTAAAACAGAGATGAGATGAATTTTTTTCACTCAGTGGATAGTGAGTCTTTGGAACTCTCTTCCTGATGGCATAGGAGATGCGGCAGCAAATATGCGCACAGCAAACTCACAGAAACAGCAATGTGATAATGGCCAGCTTATCTGTTTCTGAGATATTAGTTGAGAGATAAATATTGGTCAGATTTCTGAGGCTAACTCCCAAAGCTGTTGTTCTTCAAAATAGTGCATGGGATATTCCATGTTTGCCTAAGTTGATAAGTAAGTCCTTGGTTTAACGTCTCATCAGAAAGCCTCCAACAGTGCTGTGCTCCCTCAAAATTAAACTGGAGTGTCAAATTTGATCTTTGTACTCATGCCCCAGTAAGTAGCTTACACTCCCCCCACCAGCAGCACAGTGGCAGCAATGGGTACCATCTACAGGATATACTGCAGAAACTCCTCATGACTTCTTTGGCATCTTCCAACCTGTGACCTCTACCAGCTAGAAAGAAAAGGGCAGAAGATGTGTGAGAACTCCATCACCTACATGTTCACTCACCAATCTGATTTAGAATTATCTCACCATCCCTTCGTTGTCACTGGATCAAAATCCTGGAATGTTCTCCCTACCAGCATTAGGGGTGCACCTACACCTCTTCCATGGATTGACATCTTAATGTTGTGGAGAGTCCTGTGTGTTTTGAAAATCCCTTGAGAGATGCAGTTTGGAGCTCCTTGGTCCTGATAAGTCCACCCATGATGACAAAGTTCAAAAGAGGAATCAGGCAAATGCATACCTGATACATGAATGGTCCTATCATTTATTAACCTCTTCTTTCCCTTTGCTGTGAAACTGCAGCATTATATTCTTCATCCCATCATTTTCTTCTCCCTGTGTACTTTATGAATGATATGTTTTGCCTCTATAGCATACAAGAAACAATACTTTTCACCGTCTCCAAGTACAATAATAAATCAAATCTAATGTAAGAACCATGAAGGTGTTGGACACCTTTGGTGGGACAGTTTCCTTGGACAGCAGTATCTGAGACTGAGCAGTTCTCTTCAGAATATCCTCTGCTGACCTCAAGTGATGATGTGGGTATGCCGGCGTTGGACTGGTGTAAACACAGTAAAAAGTCTGACAACACCAGGTTTTAGTCCAACCTATTTATTTGATAATATACTCGCAAGCTTTCGGGTTAGCCCCTTCGTCAGGTGAATGGAGAGTTCTGGCCTCAGACAGAGCATATAAAGCACAGACAGTTTAGAGATTACTGATTACTGAGTAATCTCTAAACTGTCTGTGCTTTATATGCTCTGTCTGAGGCCAGAACTCTCCATTCACCTGACGAAGGGGCTAACCCGAAAGCTTGCGAGTATATTATCAAATAAATAGGTTGGACTAAAACCTGGTGTTGTCAGACTTTTTACTGTGACCTCAAGTGGGCAGAGGACTTGAAAAGGTGCCAACACAAAAACAGGCTGCCTCTTCTCCTGGTTGGGGATCCACATCCTACCAAATCACTATCTTTGTGGTTAAAAAAAACATTACATTTTGCAACTTGGAATGTTTGAACACTCATGGATAATCTCTAGACTGATTGTCCAGAAATAACAACTGCAGTTGTATCAGGTGACCTATCAGGACTTCAAACTGAAATGCTGGGGAGACGATGCCTAATGGTATTATCACTAGACTATTAATCCAGAAACTGAGCTCATGTTTTAGGGACCTGGGTTTGAATCCCGCCATGACAGATGGTAGAATTTGAATTCAATAAAAAATACCTGGAATTAAGAACTTACTGATGACCATGAAACCATTGCCAATTATTGGAAAAACCAATCTGGTTCATTAATTCCTTGAGGGAAGGAAATCTGCCATCCTTACCTGGCCTGGCCTACATGTGACTCCAGAGTCATAGCAATGTGGTTGGCTCTGAACTGGCTTAGCAGGTCACTCAGTTTCAAGGGAAACTAGAGATGGGCAATACATGCTGGCCTTGCCAGCAACACCCATGTCCCATGAATGATTTTTTTAAAATGCTACCCCGTGGGAAATCCATCTTACTACAGAAGGATAGCTGAAGGAACAAGCAGGGGAACACAATATCAACTGGAAAGGAAAGGCTAACAGCGACTCTCATGTCCATGAACATGATACATGGACCCTGTTTTCTGGAATAGGATCTTGGGTGCATTGTCAGAACTTTTCAGTTGTATAAATGAAAGACCAATGACAGTTGACTGACAGCTCAGTTTTAACCAATATCCACTGTCAGCAGTGCTTAAATCCCAACCCTTGACTTTGATGAAGATGTTAAGGAAAAGTCTTACCCTGGCTTTGATGAAGGCCCCACTGCCATCGCCAAAAAAAAGGAAAAGATTATCCTTCTGCAGGAATTTGATACCGGGTTTTGTTGTGACTCCAATGCCTGGAGCATAATCTGTAGAAAAAAACAGGGTGTGAAAAGCCAATGCTGACAAATTTTGCTCAACATGGTCTAATTAAACAGATTCCCTCTTCTGCCAAAAGGACCAATGCAAAGTCACATAGGGGTATTTGAGATCAAAGCTTTATCATCTCCCAGATTGTGTCATTTTTCAGGTCTGAATCCATGGAGAAACCATTGAAAGAGCCAAAACAAAAAAAAATAAACAGGTGGAAAACAACAAAGCCTATGGCCCCAACGATGTTCCAGCTGGTCTTCAAAGTCGGTGGACTTTTGCTCACTTTAATACACCATATGCTCAAGCTATAGATTTTAGAGAAAAATAAATTCATCCGCTGATCACAGAGACATGACAAGAAGGGAGATAAATTATGCTGCAAAAGCTAGCAAGGTATTTTATCCTTGTCTGTGGCAGGGTAAATTGTGACACATATTCACCTGTATCTCTTATTTCCTGTGACTGAATAATCCTGCCACAGGCACAGCGTGGTTTCAGATCTTCCAGAGGAACCTCCAACATGATATTTGTTGATGTGGAGATGCAGCAATCAAAGAGGAAAGAGTCAAATTGGACCCCTCTGCAATACCGCTGCCTTAATCATGTATGCTCAAACCATCAGGAGATGCGTCAATGCCAGACTTATCAGTCACGCTTTCAAGACAACGCCAAACACAAAGCAACACCACCCATGCTCTCAAGAGCAACCGGAACATTATCATCAAACCAGCAGATGAAGGAGTGGCCACCGTCATACTGAACAGAACGGACTACTGCAAGGAAGTATACCAAAAACTGAACAACCAGGAACACTGCAGATCAACAGACTGATTAAGACCTTTGATCCAGACCTTCAGAGCACCCTACGTACTCTCATTTCACATACTTCCCATTGGAGATCTCTATTGCTTCTTGAAGATACACAATGTGACCCTGTGTGAGAACCTTTCTGGCTATGTTGAAGGCATCCTGAAATTCATTGTACAAGGAGCCCCTGGTTTCTGTCGCAACACTGTGGACTTCTTACAGAAACTCAGCGCCCTTGGAGCAGTTGAACCAGGGACACTCCTTGTCTCAATGGACATTGGCACTATACACCAGCATCCCCCACGACATTGCTGTAACAGCCTCAGTACTCAACACCAACAACTGCCAATCACCAGATACAATTCTACAACTCATCCATTTCATCCTGGATTATGTTTTTACCTTTGACAACCAGTTCTTCATCCAGACAGAAAGAACAGCCATGGGGACCAAATTCACACTTCAGTATGCCAACATCTTCATGCACAAGTTCAAACAAGACCTCTTCATCGCACAGGACCTTTAACCGATGCTGTACACTAGATACATCAATGGCATTTTCTTCCTTTGGACTCACGGCAATAATCACTGAAATGACTACACGATGACATCAACAAATTCCATCCCACCATCAGACTCATGGACTACTCTCCAGAATCGGTTGCATTCTTGGACACACGCATCTCCATCAAAGACAGTCACCCCAGCATTTCACTGTACTACAAGCTCACAATGTTCCACTTCTCCAGCTTCCACCCGAAACACGTTAAAGAAAGCAACTCCTGCAGACAAGCCCTCCATTTACACAGGATCTGCTCAGATGAGGAGGAATGCAACAGACACCTATGAACACTGACTCATCGATTGACAGTTCCGATGCACCATAGTGAAAAACTGCACTGACCTCCTGAGAACTACCTTCTGTCATCCAGTACTTCCCCGGAGCAGATAAACTTCGACATCTTCTTCAGAGCCTTCAATATGTCATTGATGAAGATAAATATCTCGCTAAGGCCATCTTCATACTCCTATTACTTGTCTTCAAACAACTGCCCAACCAGCACAATGGCATGATGGCACAGTGGTTAGCACTGCTGCCGCACAGCGCCAGGGACCTGACTTCAATTCCTCACTTCGACCACTGTTTGTGTGGAGTTTGCACATTCTTGCCATGTCTACAAGGGTTTCCTTCGGGTGCTCCGGTTTCCTACCACAGTTTGAAAGATGTGTTGGTTAGGTGCATTGATCTGAACAGGCACCAGAATGTGGTGACTAGGGGAATTTCACAGTAACTTTATTGCAGTGTTAATGTAAGCTTTACTTACGATTAATAAATAAACGTTTTACTTTAAACCTCAAATGGACCATTGCCGCAGCAAACTATTCAGCCGTCAGGAAAACAGTGACCACAACACCATACAACGCTGCCACAGCAACCTTTGCAAGATGTGCTGGATCATTGACATGTGAGAACATCATCCACCAAGTACACGATACATACTCATGCAATTTGGCCAACGTTGTCTACCTCATACGTTGCAGGAAAGGATGTCGTGGTCCATTGGCAAGACTATGCAGATGCTACGACATTGGATGAATGGACACTGCACGACAATTGACAGACAGGAGTGTTCCCTTCCATTTGGGGAACACCTCACCAGTCAAGAGCATTCGGCCTCCGATCTTCAGGTAAACGTTCTCCAAGACGACCTTTAAGACACATGACAATGCAATGCAGAATTACTGAGCAGAAATTGATCCAAGTTCTGCACGCATGAAGATGGCCTTATCCAGGATCTTGGGTTCATGTCTCACTCCACCATTTGTCTTGGGCTTGCAAAATCTTACTAACTGTCCTGGCTTGAGACAATTCAAACCTCTTTAACCAGTGATTATCCCTCTCTTCACTGCACTGTATGTACCTGTAAATACTTGATTACCTGTAAAGACTCACATTGCAACCATTCTTCACATTCCAATCTGTAATTAACTTGCCTTTGTCTTTGTCTGTATATGCCGTGTTTGTGAACCTGCCTCTCCACTCACCTGATGAAGGAGCACTGCTCTGAAAGCTCGTGATTCCAAATAAATCTGTTGGACTTTAACCTGGTGTTGTGAGACTTCTTATTATGATAGATGTTGCCAAACAAATCCAAAGAAAATGTCAAGAACAATACCAGGAACTCCCCTTTCTGCACTCATCTATCTTCCGAGAGTGAGGGACATCCATCTTCTGACAGCTCCAAACAGCAACCTCCAGAAAGAGAGAGAGAAAGACACCTCTTGCCCTTGCGGACCCAAGCAGAAATTTACCTACTTCTCCCCTTCATATGACTCACCTCTGTCAATCAATATAATCAAACCTTACTCTGAAACTCCAGGGCAAAAATCAAAAATATACAAAAATGCATTCGCTGAAATTAAAACAAACACCCAATTATTCTCCTGCATTATCAACATATGAGCTGCCCGGTCTATAGACAGATCAGCACCAAGCAAATAGAGCTGACTTTTAAACGTACCCCTCACAAGAAACATTATATAAATATATTTCTTAAAGGCACAGTATTATCACATTAACAACTGTCAGGTAGATTTTAAATAGTATGGGAACTGTTACAGTCCCCATATTATTTAAAACCTACCTGACAGTTGAGAAAGAGGTATCTTTATTGCTCTCTCTCTCTCTTTCTGGAGGCTGCTGTTTGGAGCTATCAGAAGATAGGCGTCTCTCACTCTAGGACTGTAAACAAGTAGCATCCGTAAGCCCATTGTTTGCTAACTGATCTTGAAGTGGAGTTGAAGGCTGTGAGGAATATTGCTTAAATTGGAACTAATTCACATAGGTTAGCAGTTAAAATTGTTTCTTGTCATGTTTAAGTATTTCCATTGGAAACAGTTAAGCTAATTCATGTGTTATATTTATACTGTATCTTTTTTTTCCCTTCGTGTGTCAATGGAATCACACCTAGAGTGAAACACCTTATCTAATGCCAAAATGAAACAATCTGAAATATGTCAATGACCTCCCTTATCTTGGCAGCCACCTTTCTCAAAAGGCAATCTTTCAATGTTATCTCCACAAGGAGGTCCAGCAACATTTCTGACAGTGATCGTTTATCAACAAATACATTCATAAGTCAATAACAATCTTCATTTGAAAAGCAATTGTTGTCACCACACTGCAGTGAGACCTGCACTGTGCATAAGTGAGACATAAGAGAAACTTGATCAGAAATACTTCTGCCACCACCTCCATATAAAATGGGAAGACAGTTCAACAAAGGCTACTCTTTTCTCAATTCTTAAACGGCTACCGTTCTAGAGGAGAACAAAAAATACTTCAAAACCACTATGAGGTTGTCCTTGAAGCATGACAATTGGCCTAATGACAGAGAACAACCTATGACCAGTCTTGCACAATGGCAACAATTTGTACATCAAATTGCTTCATGCTTTGAGTACAAATGTCTTAATGATGAGGCAGAGAAGAAAAGTAAATCCTGAGTTCCTGATCTCACTACAGGATCTCACCACTTTCCCATATGCCCAAAGATCTGCAGGTTAAAAATTGACCAATTCGGTCAGGTGAAGATCTATAGAAGAAACTTGCAATGCTGAGTAGACGGCATCCTCAAATCAATTATTAGTTGATAATGGTATACCTACACTATGTGGACCGCAGTGTTCCAAGAAGATGCCGGATCTCCACCAATGGCAATTAGGGAGGGGCAATAAATGCTGGACTTGTTAGCGATACTTATATGCCATGACCAAATCAATAAACAAAGAAGTTGATGACTCATTGCCATGAGTGGTCAGCTGTGTGAGGATTGGAGAAGGTTTTAATTGGGGTTCTATGCCCCATGATGGTTGCACGTTTATTCTCATCATGATTTATGTTCAATGTAGGCATTAACTCCTCCACCAATATGACATCTTGCACATTTTGTCTCACAAATATACGGACGCCATTTTAGACTTCCGAGCACACACGAAGTGCCAAGGAATGGTGCTAATAAACCCAATTTCTCACCCGAGATTTCTAAATCATAGTCTCTGAGTCATATGTAGCCTGTGATGCTTGGCAATCTGGTCCACAAACAGCAGGCAACTAATCCTGTATTTGTGATTCAGATATTACCACAGTTAGATTTCCACAATTCTGAATTAATCGTTTAGAAAATTAATGTACTAATAAGCACAGGCCTGCATCAAACATTGATGTAATATCATTTCAGAAAATATACTGCAGCGCACCCTGATGAATGTTTTGTGCTTTGGAAGGGATCCAGTGCTCACAGGGTTAAATGCATTGTGCATCTCTTGCCAAATTACTCAAGCTGCTTCAAAAGGCTTAGCCAAGTATGATAAATAAGTACTGAGAGGAGACAAGTTATTATATGTACCTGCTAGATCCCCAAGAGAATGAAAGGTTATGTGTGCCAAAGTACAAGCATCTGTAATATATTAAATATTTGGAAGTAATCTCAAATCCATCATTTTTTATCAGAAAAATATTGAGAAATAAAATGAGCTCAGGATGTTGATACATATTTTAATGTGTGGGAAGGCAGAGATTATCATAACTTAGAATCCAACATGTTGGGTAAATGGTGTCTAAGAAGTGCAATTATTAGCTTCGCAGAGAGGTAAAATTTCCGGCGACTGAATTTCCAATTATTTTCTTAATACTTTTCCTTGAAAAGTTTGGATATTGCTGCATTGTGAAGCCATTGATTTACACTGGAAGATTCATGTGCTCGGATCTACGACCACTGTGCTGAAGCAGATGTGAGCATCAATCATTTGCTCAGATAAGTCACAGGGTAAAATCACCACACACTGAATCACAGGCTGAGACCCTCATATGCTATAAACAGGCACATGCTAGGAACAGTCACATGCTCGGAACAACAACATGCTAAGATGACTCGCCTGCCAGGACTCATCAAAAACTAGGGTCAATCACCAAGTAGAATTAATGATATGTTAAGACCAAAATATGTGAGGATTAATAACATTCTAAGGCCAATCACATGTAGGATCAATCAGGTGCAATGACATGCTAGGCTGATTGACTGGCTAGGATCCATCCAAAGCTAGAATCCATCCATCAGGATCAATCATATCAAATGAAAATCAATCACAGGCTAAGACCAAAACATACTAAAACTAATCACATGGGATACTTAGCTGCTTGCTATAAACAATGGCAGACTAGGACCAATCATTTGCTAAGCTGCCTCACTGGATCAAACATATGCATGAATCACCCATATGCATGGGACAATCACATCTTAAAATACTCACATGCCAGGAATAAACACTCATCTGGAACAATCACATGTGAGAATTACATCAACTCACCAACTTTCTCAGGAGGCTAAGGAAATTCAGCATGTCCATTACAATTCTCACCAATTCTTACAGATGCACCATAGAAAGTATTCTTCCTGGTTCTATCACAGCTTGGCATGGCTCCTATTCTTACCAGGGCCGTAAGAAACTACGGAGAGTCTTGAACGAAGCTCAGTCACACACAAACCAACCTCCCATCCATTGACCCAGTCTACATTTCCCATAGCCTCGGAGAGCAGCTAGCACAATCAAGGACCCCACACAACCAGACATACTCTCCTCCACCTTCTTCCATCAGGAAAAAGATACAACAATCTGAGGACACATACCAACCAAGTCTCTACACCCTAGCTATGATTGGAACGCAACATTTTGCATCCTCTCCTTTCCTTCTCTATGAACGGTATACTTTGTCTGTATAACACACAAGAAACAATACTTTTCACTGTATACTAATACATGTGACAATAATAAATCAAGTCAAATCGAAAGGCATTTGTGCTAACCACTGTGTCGCTGTGCTGACCACCCCCTCCCCCCCCCCACCCGTCCTCCACAACCTCAAGAACACATTCTTCCCTGCTACCATCAGACTTTTGAATGGACCTACTTTATATTAAGTTGATCTTTCTCTATTCCCTAGCTATGACAGTAACACCACATTCTGCACCCTATCCTTTCCTTCCCCCATGTACTCTATGAACCGTACAGTTCGTCAGTATAGCGTGCAAGAAACAATACTGTTCACTTTATGCCAATACATGTAACAATAATAAATCAAATCAAATTAAATAATAAGGGTTAATTATATGTGAGTGAATTACATGGCAGGATCGATTAGATCTGGGATAATGCACCAGAATGAATAAATGAAATAAGAATAACACTCACATGCTAGAATTAACCACGTGCCATGATCAATTGTGGGAAGCCATTTTGACTTTCTTTGAACCCCAACATGGGCACCAAGGCAGAAGTTAAATAAGCTGGAGATTTTATGCCAGATACCAACAGGTTTAATTTTCAATCACATGCCATAGATCATCAGATAGTGGACTCAATCACATGGTAAGAGAAACCACATTCTAAAAACAATCATATGCTCAAATAATTCACAAGAGAGAATATGTAACATTGTAGAAATGCTGATGCTGTGAACAATGACATGCTAAGAGCAGTCATATGCTGGGATTAATCTCAGGCTGAGAACATAAGAATACAAAATTATGAGGGGTCTGGATAGATTTAATCAGGAGAAACGGGTTGGAAGGTGGGGGAGGTATGAGAGTGGGGATGCAATGAGCTGAATGGCTTTCTTCTATGATAAGATAAAGGAACAGGAGCAGATCATGCTGCCCCTGGAGGCTGTGTACCATTCAATATGATCACAGCTGAACGTCTGCCTCCACTCCATTTTCCCACATGATTTCTTTGACGCCTTGAGAGGCCAAAACTCTTTCTATCTCTGTCTTAAACATGAAGCATTCACAGTCCTCTAAGATAGCGAGTTCCAAAGGTTCATAAACCTTCATGTGAAGACATTTCTCCTAATCTAAATAATTGACCCCTTATCCTGAGACTGTGGCCCATGATTGAAATTCCCTAGCCAGAGAAAACAACCTCTTACCGTTTACTCTTCCAAGCCCCTTCAAAAGCTTTAATGTTTCAGTGAGATTACCCCCTTATTATTCTGAACTTCAGAGTGTATATGCCATGTTTAACTCAGCCTCACACCACTGAGTGATCTCAGGAAGCAATCGAGTGAATCTTTGCTGTACCACCTCCAGCACAAGTACATCGTTCCTCCTAGAGAAACAAAATGCACAGAGTACTCCACGTGTGGTCTCATTAACGATCTACAATTGTAGCAAAATTTCTGCATTTTGGCACTCCACTCCACTTGCGATAAAAGCCAACATGCCATTTGTTTCCTAATTGTTTGTGGTACGTGCATGCTAACATTCTGTGTTCCTTGCATGAATAAACCAAGTCGCTATGAACATCAGAAAATACAGAATTGAAAATTAGGTTTTATGTTAAATCTGTATTGAAACTGGGTCAGATTACATTGGCAGTACAATGTGTGGTTCTTGTCACCATATTATATGAAGAAAAATAGAAGGCTAGAGACTGTGCAGGCAACATTTCCAAGAGTTATCTCAGACATGCATGTGTATATAGATCTGGAAGGGTTTGACAGGCTGAGTCTCTTTTCTCTGGAGAAAGCAGGCTGAGGGGTGGCCTAATCATGGTATTTAAAATTATAAAAGGTTTTGATAGAGTGGTTGCAGATCGAATCTTGCTGGGAAGACAATAATTAGAGGCCAACAGTTTAAGATAGCCTCACCAAGAAATCCAGTAGGAAATTCAGAAGAAACATTTTTATCCAAAAAGTGGTAAGAATGTGGAACTCTCCACCACCGGGAGTGGTGGAATGAATAGGCTACAATAGGGAATGCTGGACAAGCAAGAAAGTAATTGGCTATGATGGTAAAATTAGATGAGAAAAGATGGGAGGAGGTGTGACTGGAGTATGAACACCAGCACAGGTGATTAAGCCAAATGGTTTGTTTTTGTGGTGTATATCCTATGTAATCGACATTTAAAAGTTTGTTCCCTTTTAAATGTTTTTCTAATCAAAGCAAATAACCTCACCCTTCCCCAGATTATATTTAATTTGTCACCTTGTTGTCCACTCACCTAAGGTGTCTCTCTTTGCAGTCTTTTTATCCTCCTCACAGTTTAGATTCACCTATCTTTATATCATCAGCATACCTAGAAACATTACTTTCAGTTTGTTTCTCTAAATCATGAATGCAGATTCTATACAGCTGAGGCCCGAGTACCGATCCTTGTGGTATTCCACTGGATACAGCTTGCGAACTTAAAAATGGCCCCTTTATTCCTGTTCTTTGCTTCCTGTTCACAGGGTAGGGGAAACTGATGACCTAGTGGTATTATTGCAGGACTATTAATCCAGAAATGCAGCTAAGGGGACCTGGGTTCGAATCCCGCCATGGCAGATAGTGGAATTTGAATTCAATAAAAAAAATCTGGAATTAAGAATCTACTAATGACCATGAAACTATTGTTGGAAAAATCCATCTGGGTTCATTAATGCCTGTTAGGAAAGGAAATCTGCTGTCCTTACCTGGTCTGGCCTACATGTGACTCTAAGGCCACAGCAATGTGGTTGACTCTCCACTGCCCTCTAGGGGTAATAAATGCCGGCCAATCAGCGACACCCATGTCCCATGAATGAATAAAAAAAATTAACCAATTCTCCAACCATGCTGATGTATTGCTCCTCACTCTATGGGCTTTTACTTTCTATATTAACCTTATTTTGTTGCATCTTATTCAATGCCCTTTAGAAGAACATTTATTGAAAGAAGCAAATACTAGTACAAATCAATATTTTCAGACTGGGGATTGTATTTTTAGTTGCCTCGTACAAGCATTTTTTATTTTTCCATGTAAGAATTGCTGGCGAGGGCAGTATTTGTTGTCTATTCCTAATTGTGCCTGGAAAAGTAATGATGAATCAGTGCAGTGCATTTGGTGTTGGTACAAGTATAATGCTATTAGAAAGAGTGAATTTTGGAATTCTGATCCAGCAAGAGTGAAGTAATGCTGATGTAGTTCCAAGTCGGGATGGTGTATGGCTTGGAGGGGAACTTGCAGGTGCTGATGTTACCACGTGCCTGATGCCTTGCACCTGCAAGTTCTCGAAGTTGTGGTTTGGAAGGTACTGTCAACTGGGCCTTGCTGCAGTGTATCTTGCATTAATAAAAGATATTGCTAGGGATTTCTGGGAAATGATTGAATGGCAGATGTCAAATAATCCAGTGATACTCTGCTGAACCCTAAGTGATTTTAGGTCCTGCTGTCTTCAGGTTGCGAGTGGCAAGATGGCAGAAGCTTTTGTTCCATGCAAGTAGTAGCTCAACTGACCTATTAAAAAGGTTGGCATGGTGACATGGTGGTCAGCATGGATGCCTCTCAGTGCCAGGGACCCGGGTTCAATTCCAGCCTTGGGTGACTGCCTGTGTTGAGTTTGCACATTCTCCCACGTATCTGCGTGGGTTTTCTCCGGGTGTTCCGGCTTGCTCCCACAGTCAAAAGGTATGTGGGTTAGGTGGACTGACCATGCTAAATTGCTCCTTAGTGTCCCAAATTGTGTAAATTATGGGGATTAGCTTGGCAATTACTTGGTTTTATGGAGATAGAGCCTGGGTAAGATGCTCTGTCAGAGAATCAGTGTAGACTTGATGGGCTGAATGGCCTCCTTCTGCACTGTCGGGTTTCTATGGCTTATGGAGTGCCCAGCAAAGGTGTGACTATAGTCTTGCTCCTCCCATAGGACAGAATGTTGGGACTCCAGCACTTTCACCTCGTGAAAGCCCATAGGATGCTAGTCTTAGGTGAGTCTCCAAGTGGAGTGGTTAGTAAAAGACCATTGATCATAACAGTGAGTTCACAAGGCCTTGTAAAGACCTCTGCTGTGATTTTTTGTTTTGTTTTTCTCCAGCTGGCATTTGAACCTTTTTAATTATCATCATGAGCTTGTATTATTGGCACCAGCAGATTACCACCTGGGATCCCCTAGACATATTTGGAGGAAGAGGTAGAGCTACAGAAGGGCATCCAGTGAATCAGGAAGGTCAGTCTGTCCAGGAGATGCTCTATGTCCTTTTGCTGTCACCTGCATTCCAACATAAGCAAATAGGAGTCACATTTCTCTTTTTGTCAGGCATTGTTGGTCAACATTGCTTTTCCTGAAAAATATTACACCAACAATGAGATGTGAGTAGCTGACTAACCCTTATACTAAACCTTTCTTCAGAATCACTCCAATCACAGTATTTACATGTACCTGCATGAAAGATGGCATGTGATCAACAGGTAACATTGCCTGTCAAGATATCACCACAATCATGTCTACAAAATCTTGGCCGAACTCATCTGGATCATCAATTTCCTGCCTGCCGAGTATCAGTTTCAGCAGAGCGTTAGATACTGAGCTATACAACCTACTGCAAGAGTAAGTGACAACAATGTAGCATAATACCGGTACATGTGCTGGGACCAAATGAGTCAGTTGTGATCTGAAACTCGTCCTCACTCCCTTGCAGACACTGTATAGCACTGACTGCAAAAGAAGAATGCTTCCAGTTTGGAGCAAAGATATGCAAAGAGTTTGTTGAAACTGATACCAGCTGAAGTATACACCTTAATGCAAAGCAGAGCCAGAATTTTTAAATTGATTAAATAATAAACTCTTGTTTCTTTATTTGGCCTATGTTCCAGTAAAAAAATGTATAATTTTTCCAAGTTCCTAGTTGTTTTGGCACTCACCCTGTCCTTTGTGCCAAATACCAAATGACTAAGTGTCTTAACGGTGAGAAACTGGAGCAATTCGCACCAGTCTGTTCAGTGTGGACCAGACTGCAATCGCCCCACACTCAGTGCACTGAACAAATCCCCACAGGAAGCACGCTAATGTGGAGTTCCCAGGCATGTGACCCGCCTGAACTGGCTCACAGCTACGCAATGTTAACAAGGGGGAGCTGCATTTAAACGCTCCCTCTAGTCTCTCAACCAGTTACGCCAGGGGGATGGCAGTGCAGAGGGCAATTCCACACTTCACAGAGGTAGACCTCAGAAGGCGTCTGAATGCATGGATAAGAGACAGGCCACCCTGTAACCCTAAGAGGGTAAATAACTCAGGAGCAGGAAAGCAAATGCGGCCTGCGATGTGGTGGTGTGGCAGTTATAAGACCATAAGACATAGGAGCAGAATTAGGCCACTCAGTCCATCGAGTCTGCTCTGCTATTCAATCATAGCTGATATTTTTCTCATCTCCATTCTCCTGCCTTTTCCCCATAACCCCGGATCCCTTTACTAATCAAGAACCTATCTATCTCCACCTTAAAGACACTCAGTAACCTGGCCTCCACAGCCTCCTACAGCAAAGAGTTCCACAGATTCACCACTCTCTGACTGAAGAAATTCCTCCTCATCGCCCCTGTAGCCTGAGGTTGTGTCCTCTGGTTCTAGTTTTTCCTACTAGTGGAAACATCCTCTCCACATCCACTCTAACCAGGCTTCACAGTATCCCGTAAGTTTCAATAAGATTCCCCCATCATCCCTCTAAACTCCAATGAGTACAGACCCAGAGTCCTCAACCATTCCTCATACAACAAGCTCTTCATTCCAGGGATCATTCTTGTGAACCTCCTCTGGAACGTTTCCAAGACCAGCACATCCTTCCTTAGATATAGGGCCCCAAACTGTTCACAGTATTCCAAATGAGGTCTGATCAGAGCCTTATCCAGCCCCCATCCTGACACTGAGGACTGGCATCCAATGCTGCAAGAAGATGAATGATCTCATTGAGCTGTAAAGGGTGAGTTTCCACTTGTCACATCCTGGCATTAGTGCCGTCTGTCAGACATGGAATGTCCACATCAATCCAGTCTCTATTAGCTCCACAAACTTCCAGCACTCAACACCCCAGCAGTGCCCTCGAATCCTACTGGCAGTCCTGTCACAACACCTTCCTGTGGAGCCACGGTGCTGACATATGCCACCTGTTCCCACCCACCTCACCCCCCCAACCCCCCCCACCGCCACCCTCTCCAACCGCCCCTTCCCCATCCCCACCACATGCCCAATAGGCTTTCAATCATCCCCTTTTGTCACGACAGGCGAAGGTGTCCCATAATAGTAGACAGCGAGAGCCAGGCAGGGGAATTCCTAAATTGTGTCTCCTCATCCTCTATGAGGAAAGGGTGATGGAGATCGCAGCGGAGCCACAAAGGGGAGACTTGTAAGTTCCAAGCTGCCTTTTTGTCCTCCCCCCATGAGGTGTAGGTCCACAACGACGTGGCAAAGATGATGCACTCTCTTCTTCTCAGGCGGTGTCTCCGGTGGCACATGGTGTCTGGCAGCTTATTATAGGACGTGCAAGCCTTGGACAGCTGAGGTCTCTTCCTCTGCTGTCTTCTGGCCCCCTCCTTGGGCCGATTGGTGGCTGGGCCATGACCCTGACAAGTGGCTCCTCTTGTTCTGGTGCAACCTCCAAGCTGGGTTGGCCTTACTGCAGTTAGTGACATCTGTCAGCGGGAGCTGCAATGACGAGGATTATTGACACCTCTATTGTTTCAATCCCAATATTCATGATTTCTCTGAATGGGGAAAATAAGAGAGGGAGAGACAATCCTTAAACTTATTCATCCCAGGCCCTCAATCCCTCCCAGCAGCCCATATCCCCCTGATTCTGGAAGTTGACAACCTTACATCATCCCCAGTGCCATGTGCCAGCTCAATTTGCTGCCGACCATTGCCACATCATTGTGCCTTAGTGGCCATCGACACTGCCCATGTCCCCTCATGCTTGCCAATGGCCTCCCACACAGCTGTACCCTCCCTTAACATGACACGGCATGACGCCTTCTGCATCCCAAGTGCTGTTGTGTGATTGCTGGTGTGAGGTGCAAAGCTGCCCTACAGATGGCCTGCGCCCCCCCGATATGGACCCCTGATACCAGAGGCCACTGGCAGCAGCTCGTGGCAGATAGGATTCAGCACTCTGGCCATTGAGCGTAAGGGTGGCAGTGAGCAGGTCCTCAGTGTACCCACCTGGACATATCCTAGCATCCAGACATAGTGTGTAGTTCAGACAGAAAAGCACCCTCCTGACTTTCATGTATGGATAACTGTTGTAAGAAGCACTGCAGAGTTTATTCAGTGTGAAGAGCTGTATTAATAATGGCCAAGCTCAGATGATTGGGGTGACAGCTGCTAGACCTGGTGCTTGGAACTGTTACTGGGGCTTGGGCTAGAATGTCGGCAATAAACCACAGAATCTATCCAATGGAAAAACGGCAGGATAACCAAAGTGCCTTTAGTGGGATTTGAACTCAATCTCATATGAAACCTATCAAAAGTCTTTCAGAAGGCATGAAGAATAGTCCCTACACCAACACCATCTCAGCGGCGACCCCTGATTTGAGGATCTCCGACCCAGTCCGAGCTCCCCCAAGTCCCTGTACCCTCTAAAGCCCCCTCCATCCAACCCTGCAGTATGGCAGTGGCTGACTCACCCTTTTGCACTGTCGAGGATAGTGCTAAGCGGCACTCACTTCCCCCCTCAACCTCTCAATTGTGAGGCCTGGACCACACTTTGAGGGACCAGTAGTGACTCATACATGCGTGACACCTTGGCAGAGAGGTGAGAACATTCTGAGAGGGGGAATGATGACATGCTGAGCTCACCAATGAGATTGAAATCCAATCAATCCCTTGCTAATCAGCCTCACATCCTTTTTGGGCACAATTTGGTTTGCGCCATGAGAAAGAACCGGGATGATTTCAAACCATTTGATGCTGGGCGCAAAACCTATCTTTCGGCCTGCACTCAATTTTCCCAGATTAGCAGTCTGAGCCTGGCACAGTCAGGCAGCAAAATCTTTTAAAAGGTGATATGGCGACAATAAAAAAGATTAAAATCCTGATCATCCAAAATGGTGTCAGATTTTCATGGTCCCAACTGGAACCGAAATGGAGGTGGGGCAGGGGAGAAAGGAAATCCAGAAATCCCAAATCCATATCTGGCACTGGCTATTTTCACCAGTACAAGAAAGAAAGCAAGTTGCAATTCCTGACCACGTATTGTTTAAAGTTTGGATTCCCCAGCATTCCCATGGAGGTGGTTACTGTCTGGAAGGCCTCCTGATTTCTATCTGCTGAGTGAGTTTATAAACTGTGACCTGGAGGTGTGAAGACTGTTTCTCATTTATTAGGAAATTCTGCATTCAGAAGTCTATCTAAGTCACTCTGGCAGAGCTTTGGATGGGAAAGGACTTTATTTTTCTAATGGCTTCATTGGCTTTTTTTTTCATTTTGACATTTC
Source organism: Carcharhinus amblyrhynchos (assembly GCF_965287045.1). Lineage (NCBI taxonomy): Eukaryota > Metazoa > Chordata > Chondrichthyes > Carcharhiniformes > Carcharhinidae > Carcharhinus > Carcharhinus amblyrhynchos. The sequence goes on along the minus strand of NC_137328.1, from coordinate 21,474,532 downwards.
TATGGGCCTTTAAAGGGATTGCAATGTGTTATTATAGGAACAAAAGTGAACACATAGATAAGTGCAGGAGGGGGTGTGGGTGGGGATTGGGGGGGGTGAAGGGCAGGTGAATAGGTCGGGGGGAGGGAAATGGTCATTAAACTGATTGCCTTATTTATTTTTTTCAATGTTGTCCTCCATGAAGACAGCCCTCAAATCTGGACTGCATTAGCAATGGCTTGCCTCTGTGTCTGGGCTCATTTCTTCCTCTGGAGAGCCCAGCTCAACCCCACATCCAACTCCCCAACACAAAAATAGGGCAGACAGGCTCTTGCAGGACAGAGACGGGATCATGGGGTCTGGAAAATTCCTGACTCCCTAAAGTGGTTTCAATTACAAAAACTCAGGACCGTATGGCTTGAATATTTTTGAATTGACAAGTAATGGGATTGAAAGGAGCAAAATACAATTTGTTTGAATCCTGTCTAAACTATCAAGAGTAATGCTCGATTTGTGATGCAAATTGCTTTCACTAGGAGTTCTCTATTCTCAGGTGTACAGACACCATTCAAACTAACTACAGAGGCATACTGCAATTTCAAAACCTGATCAGTATCATCTCCAGCACTAACAGTATTATCCAACTGGTCACAGAAAGGAAATTACATTAGGACAGTATTTCTCCAGCTGACTCACTCATGTAATTTGGATTGAGTTGGTCTTTCCGATTCACATAACATTCGGCCAGCTGTTCGGGGTATTTCACCGATCTCCTGAACAGCCTGGAACAGCATGTGCTACTTTGAACAGTGATGGTTTCATTTTGATATAACCTTCAGTTAAAAAAAGCATGTAAGCATCAAGATACTGCTATTTTTAAAAGCCAGAGCATCACGTCAGCAGCTTTACACATGCGGCTTCTCTGCAAATTGGAGTATCACATTTTGAAAGGTTTTATAGAATTAATATTGGATTTAATCTAATCACCGGCAGGAAACATAAGAAAATACCAGCAAAGCTGAGGAAAATATAATTGAATCTAGTCTTTCAGAGACTATGTCCTCTATCCACTTATTATTACCGTCAGACATTTGACAGTACAGAACTTGATTATTGCTGAAAAAAATGAGACATTTTTTATCAAAACTTGCACTCATCAGGACATTCACAAGAATACAATGTAGGGGAAATTAGCAAATTTATGGTGTGAAAAGATAATGCTGATTGGTTAGCAAGTGGAATCTGTTTGATTGAGACATTGCCATGGAGAATGTACTAGTTGATACTGACTGACAGTTAACTGCCAAGCATTGTTTGAAATTTTAGCCAGGCAACTTGGCTCTGATTGCTAAGGCAATGTGCTGAGAGTGAACCACCAAATAGCTGTCACTTATTTTGTTCAGCTGAAACAGGTGCAAAGTATGTACATGTATCTTTTTCCAATTTGCAAAAGACCCTACATGCAAATGCACCCTATTCCAAGCCTGACTGACAACCATAAATTGATTGTCAGCGTAATCATTGAGGATTATTTAGCAAATGTTGTCCAGTCATGCAATCACATCTAATGTTGGACACTGTGTTTTGAGTTTAGCAAGCAAGGACTGGTTTGCTATGGTCTGTACATTGCCCGTTGCAAACAGTGAAATGATCCACCAGTCTTTGGGACATACGGCTACATACCCAGCATCACAAAGGCACTGAAATTCATCCACCATACTATTGATTTTTTGTTTTAGGCAAAATTTCTTTTTGGTTTAACAGCAGCATTCTGTTAGTGGCATATAGCACTCAGGTCGCTACTGCATAATAACAGCAAGAAACAGCCAGCTTCCCCGTTGCTCAAATTTTTGAGATACCTTGCTCTAGCAGGATAATCTAAGCACTCTCCTCTCACACAGTTAGGTGTGTTGATTTCCCTGATACTGTATTCTTGCAAATGTCCTGATGAGTGCCAGGCAAAAAGCTTTGATAAAAATGTCTTTATTTTCAACAATATTATTACCATGCTTTTTCCTTGAGAAAGCTAAAAAAAAATTATACTCCCAGGTTTCCCAATACTTAATCAAATAATGCCATTGCTGCATATGTGTCTTTGGTAAAAATGGCAGGGCCAAAGGGTTGTACGGGGAGGGGTGGCAGTGGGGAGGAATCAACAGCACTGAGAAGAATGGAGTTGCCAGGTATGCAAAGCACAGGCTATCAAGCAAACACAATTAACCTTCTGCAAAAATGTAACTCAATAACTGAGTTCTACTGAAAGAGAAGATAGAAATCTTTAAGCTGTTAAATTAAATCTGGAAGTAATAGGTATTTTCATAGCCCACATGGACAATAATTCATTCAAGTAAAATATAAAAACAATAATACTCTTGACTGAATTACCACTTAACCATTGAGCTCATGCCAGCTTGACTGTCCATGCATACAAAAGCGATTACCATTGACATTTACTTGGATCATCTTTAATAGTTTACCAATTCTTTTAAATTCCTAATCATCCATAACCAAACAATGTCTACAAAAGGTACAGAAGATCAACTCACATTATTAGTGTTTGTTACAGTACCCATGAATTATGGATCTTTCGCACTTCCAAAAGAACACCTGTTTAGGAAAACCATGGCTTTACCCAAAAAAGGCAATCAAATGGAATTCCTTTCATAGCATTCTGCATTACTCAACATTGGCGATTTGCACACAATAGATTATTTGTCCCAGTAACACAGTTTTACTATAACCCTGTTTACTTTGGGCAATTTGTTTCCACAGGAGAACACTGTTTTGCTGGGACTCTCTTGAACACTGTGCCTATGTGGACTTCCAGACTGTTCACTGGAAGCCTACGAAGTCCTGTGCAACACCAGAAAAGTTCATTCAGACCGTGCCAACAACAAATCAGTGAATTACACTGCAAATAAGAAATACTTAGCTGGGTCCTGCACAAGTATTTTTCGAAGGAACATGCACGGAAATTGCAGATAAGGTTATTTTTAAAGAATTTCAGGAAGTTATTTGGAGAATTTTTGGAGGTGTTATGATGATTGCCGGGAATTGCAACAGAGTGCTGTTGCATCTCACAAAGATGACAGAGGAGTAGGTGACCTGTCCATACAAAGGCTATAACACATTTTGAGAGCTAGCACTGCCAGTGCCTCTGTGTCTGCAGGACAACAAAGAGATGGAGCAGAAGTTGAGCCAAGGACAGACTCTGTGCTATGTTCTGTGCCAATTTGAGGGCAGGTCCTCCATTGCCCCCAGCAGTGGCAGGATGTTATCTGGCACCCAGTCAATGCATCCAAAGTCCCAGATAATGTCCCCATCCAACTCCTCTGCAATAGGACTAAACTGCAACCTTACCTCCAGTGAACTATCCTTTACGCTTGACCTGGCTGGAGTCCATTTGTGCTCAGGTGAATCATCATATGCTTCCAACTCTATACTAGCCTGCCAGACATGTCCAGTACCCGAACTGGTGATGAGAATGTCAAGGTCAAGTGACAAATTCACTTCATTGGTACTGTGCTACTGCTGTCTATTTTCATCCTTGGGTGATTGTGACTGCTCAGGTGGTCATTCCAGGGTATAAAAGAGGAGGAAATCAGAAGGAAAGGTTGGGGTAATGGAAAGGCAGTAAAGTATCTGTGATTACATCATCAGGAACTTGCTCAAGTGATAGGTTGAGGGTATAGTTGGGAAGAGCAATAAGGCCATCATTCCCGATGCTCCCATCGACATCAGATTCCACAGGCTGTATTGAAGCTGGCTCTGTGATGCTTTGAGCCATCTCCTCTGTAGGCTCAGAAGATGCATGTATCCCTGGTACCCACCAGTGCCATTCTATTGTGTGCCAGTTTGTTGTGCAAGAAAGAGGGAATAATTTTACTCATTGTATAGTGCTGTGTTGGGTGGTGTGAATGCCAGAGCTGAATAGCTGAAGATACGTGGAGGCAGTGAGAGATGGATGCATCTGACTGTTAGGCAGGAGTCCTGAGTGTGAAGGAGTGCTGCTGGGTGACAGGTGAGGTTGTGGTGCATTGAGTCACCTGAGGGGTTGGTGGTGTGGTGTGTAGGAGATGATATATGCACATGCATCCACTGACCTTGACCACCACATGAGCTCATTAATCTTCTTATTGCCAATTTTGTCAGGTTCTTGGGGTCAGTCTATGTGAAATGACCTCCCCAGCCAGTTGTTCATTCCCCCTTACAGAAGTTGTCCTTGAGGGCTTCTTGATCCCTTGTGAAATCTCCATTGGCCTTTCACAAAACCTCTCCAATGATGCACTGGAAACCTCTCTCCACCTTGGTGTTCCATTTTCCATTTTTAAATTCCATTAATATAATTCAGTACAGCTTTCCTTAAAAGGGACAGACTGCCTTAAGAACAGAATGCTGTCTACACATATTCTCTGGGTACATAATCGGTCAGTCGTTTGTTGAATGCAAAGGCAGCTGGCAGTGGCATAGATGAAGCCAGTAGCAAGGAATCCACTTAGTCTTAGATGACAATCATGTTACTGAAATGGGAGTGCCAAATTCACATTCTGCAATTTCGAATTGATTTCATCAAGACTTTTTTGAATAATTAAATCACAGAGGTTAAATTGTTCTTCCAAATTTTCTCCACACTATAGAGAAATCATTTATTTCAATCTCTGTTCCATGTTAGTAAGATCTCAAAATGATTTACAGCCCTAAACATAAGAACATAAGATGGAACAAGAGTCGGCCATTTGGCTCCTCAAGCCTACCTAATCTATCATTCAGTAACATCATGACTGACTTGATTGTTGTCCTTGCTGTAGAGGGAATACAGAAAAGGTTTTGCAGGCTAATTCCTGGGATGGTGGGTCTGTCATATAGGAGAAACTAACTCAATTAGGATTATGTTCATTGGACTTTGGAAGAGTGAGAGTGGATCTCAAACTTATAAAATTCTAGCAGGGTTAGACAGGGTAGATTCAGAAAGAATATTCACCATGGTGGGGAAGTCCGGAGCTAAGGGTCATAGTTTGAGATTAAGGGGTAAACTTTTAGAACTGAGATGAGGAGGAAGTTCTTTACGCAGAGAGTGGTGAATGTGTGGAATTCACAATCACAGAAAGTAGTTGAGGCTAAAAAGTTGTCTGATTTCAAAAAGAAATTAAGTATAGATCTTGTTGCTAAAGGGATCAATGGATATAGGGGGAAAGGAGGAGTTAGGATATTGAGGGCGATTCTCCCAGTCCACCATGCTGCTTTTGTAGCACAGCTGGCTGGGAGACGTGAGTGGAGACCTTTTTGCAGGCTTATGCACTGGGCGCCATAGCCTCCATGATTCTCCAGGCGTCAAATTTCCAGTGCCATCAGCTCTACACCAGAAACTGGCGCGGAGTTACATAATCTATTTAATAAGCATTTTAATACATGTGAATCCCATTAGTGGGCCCGGGACTGAAATCTCTAGGCCTGCTAAAGTCTCCCTCACCCCACCAGGAGCGGTTCACTCCAGTGGGGTTTAGTACAGCTCCTCTTGCAAGGAGTGGTGACCTGACCCTGCTGGAGTGAAGAAGTGGCCATCGAGACCCCTCAGAGGGTGGGGATCTGGGAGAGGCGTGGTGCCTTCTAGATATTGCCACTATCCAAGAGGCACTATCCAAGATGCAATGTGCCAATGCCCAGGGGGCACCGTGGCACTGCCCACTGGGCATTGGAAGTGTCAAGGCAGCAAGTCCTAAGGGGGGCTGGGGCCTGTTGGCAGGGTCTCTGGGGGGAATTCTATGAAGGTGGGCAGGTCCCACTGTCACTCTGAAGTTGGCGGTGACAGAGGGAGGGAGGCCAGTGATCAGAGTTCCCGCTGGGGTGAAGGTGGACGGTCAGTCTGCTGGGGGTGTTGGGGCTATGGGGAGGAGGGATTGGGGTTCTGGACAGTGGAGGTCAGGGGTCAGAGCTGCCGGTGGGAAGTGGGTACATCGGAGGGATGGGGGATCGTAAGATCGGGCTGTGGGGAGTGGGAGCGATAAGTTCAAGGCGGGCTGTTCAGAGGACCAGCAATCAGGTTGGGGGGTGGGAGAGTGTCATACGGACAGCACTGTGGGATCACTGAGCTGGTCAGCGATCTAGCTGGCCGGCAATTGGGAAGCCATCCATAGAGGGCCACTGCTCATGCGCCAATCTCAATGCTGATAGATCAGCGCGTGGGCAGTGGCCCACTCAGTACGCTGTTGACAGCCTCTCCAGCGGGAATACGCCCCACCCACAGCTTTCCAACGGGATTCATGCTAGTGCAATCTGCAATGCAAAGTATGGGAGATTCATTTCGAAACCCCCTCTGATAAAACGCAATGGGATTTACTCAAGTTCGACACTTAGAATTTCTTTGCAAGAATTGTCCTCCATTGAATTTGATGATCAGGCATGGTCGTAATGAATGGACAAGCAGGCTCAAAGGGCCGAATGGCCTACTCCTGCTTCTAAATTTCTAATTTTCTATGTTTTAACATGAGAATCATTCTTGTCACGCTTTCATGAACTCTGTCCTGCCTAATGTAGAAACCCAGAATTGTGCACAGTATTCCAAATATCTGTCTTCATCAATGATCTCTAAAGGTTTCTAATGACATGCTTTTGACTGATAACTAAATGGCCTCAAGATACAGACCAATACATAATGATCTTGGGCTTTTTAAAATGGAGGCAGAGACAGATTTCAAGCAGCAACACTATAAATAGCACAGTACTTCAGACATAAATGTCTTCTGCAGAATCATAAGAAGGATGAATCAAATACCTAAGCAGGTATGTAAAGGAAAGACTGAGCCTTTTCTTGAGCATGAATAGAACATATGGGGCCCTGAATGTTTAATAACACATCTGGGAGGTTAATTTTGCATTCAAAGGCCAACCCCACCTGCCATTTATGACAAGTAGCCCATTCTTAAACATTCCTGGAATCTCCAAACTTCTAGAAGTTGGCACACCTCCTATTGGTTAGACTGCCTATTTACAGACATAAAAACACAAGACAGGTGCAGATGTAGACATCAGGCCCACTCTGCCATTCAATAAGATCATGACCAATCTCGGGTTTCAACTCCACTCCACCTCCTGCTCTCCATATCCACTGGTGCTCTAAGAGACCAAAAATCTATCTATCTTAGGCTTACATGTATTCAATGGAGGATCCACAACTCTCTGAGATAGAGAATTTCAAAGATTCACAATCCTGAGATTGAACTTGTGGAATTCGCTACCCCAAAGAGCGGCGGATGCTGGGGCAGTGAGTAAATTTAAGGAGGAGATAGGCAGATTTTTAACTGACAATGGGTTGAAGGGTTATGGGAAGAAGGCAGGAAAATGGGGATGAGGAGCATTTCAGCCATGATCGAATAGCGGAATTGACTTGATGGGCCGAATGGCCTAACTTTACTCCTATTTCTTAGGAACTTAAGAAGAAATTTCTCTTCATCTCGCCCCTTATCCCAAGACTGTGCCCTCACATTCTAGCTCCCCAGCCAGTAAAAATAACTTTATTGTCCAGCCCCTTCAGAATATTATATGTTTCACTGAGATCACGCCTTATTCTTCTAAATTCTGGTGAACATAGCCCAATTTATTCAGCCTCTCATCATAGGACAACCCTCCCATCCCAGAAACCAATCTAGTGAGCCTTCACTGTACTACCTTGAATGCAAGTATATCCTTCCTTGAATATGGAGACTAAAACTGCATGCAGTATTCCAGGTGCAATCACACTAAAGTAAGACTCCAATCCCCTTGCAGAAAGGCCAACATGCTGTTTGCCTTCTTAATCATTTGCTGTACCTGCATGCTAACTTCCTGAGTTCCTTGTCTGAGCACACCCAAGTCACACTGATCATCAATATTTACATATCTCACACCTTTTAAAAGATATTATACGTATCTAGTCCTGTGGCCAAAGTGAATAATCACACACCTCCTCACTTTATATTCCATCTGCCATCTCGCCGTTCATTCATTTAACATGGCTATATCTCTTTGCAGCCAATATACCCTCCACACAGGCAGTCACCTTAGGCTAGATTTGAACCTAGGTCCCTGGCACTGTGAGACAGCACTGCTAACCACTGTGCCACTGTGCTGCCCTGTGGCAGTTCTAAAGATTGTATGCCCTTAAATATCCCTGCCTTTCTTCCTTTTCAAGAATCATCAGTTAGTATATCTCCTTTCACCCAAATATATTCATCTCATTACTCCACATAAAATTTTATCTGATTCCAATTCACTAACTTGCTATCCAGATATAAACTAAGGACTGGATTTTTCACGCAGAAATCAGGATGGCTGCCATCCTATGTATGGTGAATTCCGCCAAACTGACCTTGAGTCACGAACCCAACATCATCATACTAATATTAGATGATAATATGATGATAATATACCCATAATATGGAAGTCAGTTGGTGCCGAAATCAGTATAGCCACCATTTTAAAAAATGCATTTACAAGGCAATTGACCTAGGTTATACATTGCCTGCACCATAATGTGGAGGGTGGCAGGTGCAAGGGAAACATAGAACCATCAAAATGATACAGCACAGAAGGGGCCATTTGGCCCACCTTGTCCATGCCAGCTGGTTAGTGGGAGTTATGTTTTTGATCAGGAAATGTTGCAAAGATGGATATAAAGGCTGCACGTGTAACTATGGCTAACTTTATTAGAACAGAGCTGAGAGACTTTGCTAGTGTTGTTTATTTTCTATTTGATTGCATTTCAAACTGCAAAAGGGCATTTCCTTGGGGAGGGGCACAAACAGGGAGCATTGCAAACATTGAGCAAAATAACATTACTACTGGTCATCTCTATTCCCTATGGGAACAGTCTACTGGAGGAGAGGAGGAGAAGGAGAAGCAGGAGGGACAAGTGAGCCCTATGCTTAGCAAGGGCAATGCCAGTCAGGTTGAAAGAGGTAGAGGTTTCAATAATATTGTCAAATTTCCAAAGGTCCAGGGCATAATAGATTGCACACATGTGACCATTAAATTGTCTTATGGCCATGAGCATTCATCAACAGAAAGCGACACCATTCAATTCATCTTCAGCTTGTATTCAACCACAAGCAATGGATAATACAAGCCTGAGCATACTACCCTGGCAGCAGTCATGATGCCTACATCTTTAGGCACTCTCAGATGCCAAGGATGTTCACTGAGCCAGATGGCTGGCTTCTGGGGGACAGAGATTACCCTGTAAGGAGGTGGCTTATGACACTGTTACAGAGCAGGAAAGACTTGTTTCCCCTAACTGAGGAGGTCAATTACCAGTGGCATAGAATTTATGTGATTGGTAGGAAGATTAGAAGAGACTGCAGGAAAGGCATTTTGCACCTCATTTACCCAATCAATGATGATCTGCTCAATCCAATCACTGCCAACCTTCCATCTCAGTGTTCCATATGGAGAATTTTCCTGAGTAAGATTAACCAACAGACCTCCTATGGAGGGAGAAATGGGAAACACAGGAAGCTGTTAACTATTCCTTATGAAAAACTCTGTCTGTCAAATGGCAAGCTTTGAACTGACACATCAAGAGTTGTTGCTGTTTCTCTTCCCATACCAGACTGTCATCTGGTTCCAGACTTGAAACAGGTTGCTAGTCTGCCTCCAGAGGCTTATAGCTTGAGGGGTCGCCACTCCCCATCAAGCACAGCTAACCTGGGATCATTCTCACTCTTACCTCCTGCCATTGGCACATGTTGGGCAGATTTAGTAAGTTGAAATTCAACCTGTTTGATTGCGTTATGAACGCATCTTCCTTAGCCATCAGGTCCTTGGGGTGGATCTTGAACCTGGAGCTTCTGGCTCAGAGGCAGGGACACTCCCACTGCATTGCAAGACCTTCCTCCAGTGAGGGTACTCTTTGCTAAATAGGTTCAAGACAGGCCATGGCCTCTTTGGAACTAACCTCCACTACTGGGGTCTCAGGACAATCCTTTTATGCACTTCTGGAAAGACACAACAATGTTGCACATTACCAAGGTGTGTCCTTCTACAGAATAAGTGCTGGAATGATTACCTTAACCTCAACAAATGAAAAGGTTACCACTTGGCTTCAGGGATTGGAATCAAAGAATCATAGAATCCCTATAGTACCGAAGGAGGTCATTTGGCCCATCGAGTCTGCACTGACAACAATCCCACCCAGACCTTTTCCTCTTAACCCTACATTTTCAATCTTCTAGTCCCTACCAAGAAGCAATTTAGCATGTCACATCAACCTAACCCACACATCTTTAGATTAGCATTCACAAAATAAATAAATCAATCATTGCCTACTATCATGATGATAACAGATTGTGTATGTGAATTTGAATGGTCAATACTGCATGGTACTAAGATAAGATAGTGTATTGTAGGTAAACTCTGCTACATATCGGGCCTCCTGACCAGGGGAGTTAGGGTGAAGATCAGATAATACACATCAGTGAGTAGCCAGCATGGCAGATTAAATGATGTTGCTGTTGCAGTTAAATCTGTATCTTTGAGTGTTGTTCTTTCAGCCTGGGAAATGACAGCTGCCAATTCAGGGACAAGGTAAGTTTGTGAGGCATGTGGGAAGGTTGGGGAAGGAGGTTTGGGCGGTCAGTAGAGTGGGGAGCAGAATAGGATGATCAGTGTGGGAAGCGTAGTCAGTGAGGGGAATCAATGAGGGGTTATGTGGGTGGTTAGTTAGTGGGGGGAATCAAGGGGTCACTGGAGGGATTCCCCTAAGACCTCCAACTACACTCCCAATACCTCACACAGCCCTCCCACCGACTACTCCCTGTTCTCCCAGCTACCTCTGGCCCCGGATAACCCTTCTAACTCCTTAAACACCCCCAGTGCTTGACAACCCTCTGATCCTGTTCTCCCTTTCTAACTACTGCCCGACGCGTCCTACCAGTGGGATCCCAGAGTAGACTCTGGAGGGCATGAGCCTCTGAAGAACATGGAGGAGAGTTAGGAGGAGTTGTGGTTCTTAGGATCAGTAGTATAGTTACCCAGGGATTAAAAATAGTTTTCTATATTTGAATATTTCCTGGGTAACTATTCTGGTGTACCAGTTGGAACCATTCAAAATTTTCAATCTAACTGGGGATGTTGGATGACCCATATGGAGTGTTTAAAGTTTGAACTCCCTGGGCGATTCCATTGCAAACCTTACCTGGGGACTTCTGGAGGTGAGGGTGTTCCCCTGTGCACCTTCTGGGATATCCCTCGGGTGTGATCCTCTGGAAACCATAAGTTGTCATAGAATCATGAAATCCCAACAATGCAGAAGGAAGCCATTCAGCCCACCAAGTCTACACTTGCCTCTCTAACACAATATCTTGGTCAGGCCCGCCATCCCACCCAATGTTTGTAACCCCACATATTTACCCTGGCAAACCCCGCTAAACTATACCTCTTAGGGCACTAAGGGACAATTTAACATGGCCAATCCACCTAACTTGCACGAATTTGGACAGTGGAAGGACACAAGCACCCAGAGGAAACCCATGTGGACTTGGCAAGAACATTGTTTGGATTGTGTTCAGTGCAGACTCGATGGGCTGAATGCCCTCCTTCTGTATTGTAAGGATTCTATGATTCTAATATGCAAACTCCACACACACATTCACCCAAGGTCGGAATTGAGTGCCAGTCCCTGGAGCTATCAGGCATCAACGCTAAGCACTTTGCCACTGTACTGCCTGAGTTATGAGTCAATGAGTCATACTTCTGAGAAGTTTTTACATTGATAAGTCTCTGTGATTCAATGAAAAAATAAATGTTGTGGTTATACATGGTCTGCACACTTTGCTGCTCTTAGGGCTGAAATTATAATGACACCCTCCAATATTTGTGACACCAAGATGTACACACTTTGGATCATGTGAAAGTCTCAGGGCAAATATGGTGTCAAAGAGCAGCTGAAAACTTGACTGTTATTAATATTAATTGCTACATTCAGAACCCAAAGTTTAATGACTGGGGTAAGACGCCAAAAATAAACCATTCAAGCAGACTGATAGTTTCTCATTTCCCATGGAAAAAAGAAACATCAAAAACATTTTATGAGTTATTCAACTAATAAGATTTGTGATAAATATTGCTGCACTTTCAATTCAGAAACTAATAAAACCCTGATATGCAGCATGCCTTGGCACTATGATTCCTAATAAATTATTTTTATTAGGATTATATTATTTATCTGATTAATGGCTACCTCTTGTGGGAAGGTATCAGGCCTTTGGTTAGCTTCTCCAACTTTCTCTATTCCTCTCTTACAGCAACCAAGATCAACAACCCAAAAATGTTGGCGCTTGAATCTGCTGGCCCCAACAGTGCTTTTGAATTGCACAGTTGATCTGATTCCTTAATTGTTACCTAGATATTAGATATCACATAATTCTGTTTCATGTGGCACTAAGACAGCTACGTGTATTAATACACGATCTCAAACAATGACGAAGAAAAGTACAGGGATGAGATCGAAAATGTAGTGAATTGGTGTGACAACAATAATATCTCCCTCAATGTCAACAAAATGAAGGAGATTGTCATCAACTTTAGGAAGCATAAAGGAGAACGGGGATGAAGTAGAAATGTTAGAGAGCTTCAGGTTTTTCGGTGTTCAGATCAACAATGTGTCCTGGTCACCACCCCCCCCACCCCAACACTTACAAAAGGTCCACTAATATCTCCACTTTCTCAGAAGACTAAGGAAATTTGGCATGTCAGCTATGACTCTCACCAACTTTTACAGATGCACCATAGAAAGCATTTTTTCTGGTTGTATCACAGCTTGGTATGGCTCCTGCTCTGCCCAAGACTGCAAGAAATTACAAAGGGTTGTGAATGAAGCCCAATCCATCATGTAAACCAACCTCCCATCCATTGATTCAATCTACACTTCCTCGGAAAAGCACCCAGCACAACCTAGACATACTCTCTTCCCCCTTCTTCCATCAGTAGAAAGATGTAAAAGTCTGAGGACATATACCAACTGACTCAAGAACAGCTTCTTCCCTGCTGACATCAGATTTTTAAATGGACCTACCTCACTCAGAGTTGATCTTTCTCTACACCCTAGCTATGACTGTAATACTACATTCTGCATTCCCTTCTTTCTTTCTGTATGACCAGTATGCTTTGTCTGTACAGCATGCAAGAAACAATACTTTTCGCTACATACTAATACACATGACAATAATAAATCAAATCAAAAACATGAGTGAATTTCTCCAACACATTGAGTCATGTTGTGCCATCTAAATTCTAGATATCCCACGTCATTGTTATTGTTTCAGCCATTTGGCCATTTCAGAAAACAGTTAGCAGTCAACCACATTGCTGTGGCTCTGGAGTCACATGTAGGCTAGACCAGGTAAGGATGGCAGATTTCCTTCCCGAAAGGACATTAATGAACTAGATGGGTTTTTCTGACAATCAACAATGGTTTCATGGTCAACAGTAGATTCTGAATTCCAGATGCTTTTTATTGAACTCAAATTCCACCATCTGTTGTGGCAGGATTAGAACCTGTGCTGGATTAACAGTCTAGCGATAATACCGCTAGGCCAATGTCTCCCCTCCAGGTGGCAGGACAGGTGAAGAGAGCAGTTAATAAAGCATATCATATTCTGGGCCTTTTTAATCAGTTCTGACCATATACAAGACACTAGTTAGACCTCAGCAGGAGTATTGTGTATAGTTCTGGGTGTCACACTATAGGAAGGATGTGAACGCATTGGAAAGAATGCACAAGAGCTTTATAGGAATGGTTCCAGGGATGGGAAGCTTCAGTTATGAGGTTGGATTGGAGATATTAGGACTGCATTCTCCTTGGAGAGAAGATGGCTAAGAGAAGATTTGATGGAGGTGTTTAAAAGCATGAGGGAGCTGGACACAGTAGGTAACTGGTGGAACCTTGTAAAAGGTCAAGAACAAGAGGTAACAAATTTCTTGTGATTTGCAAATTAAGCAAGTGTGATGTTAAGAAAACCATTTTCACACAACAAGTGGAATGCAATGCCTGGAAGTGTAGTGGAGGCAGGTTTAATCGAAGCATTCAAGACGGCGTTAAACGATTATTTGAATATGAACAATGTGCAAGGTACAGGGAAAAGGCAGGAGAATGGCATCAAGTCTTAATGCTCATTTGGAGACCCAGTGCAGAGATGATGAGCTGAATGGCCTCTTTCTGTACCATAAAGGTTCTCTGGTTCTGTGATTCTGTGAAAATGGTACAACAGAGCAGACTGAGTGCTTCAAGGTTCTCTGAAACCACACTGGACACATTGGTGCAAGAGGTAGACAAGAGAAGGAGGTCCTTCACCTATCGGGAGCCAGGAGGACCTGCAAGCACTCATGGGGAAGACAGTGGGTACAGGTAACCATCACCATTTTTCAAACAGTCTAGCAACCCAACACCTGAGTGCTGCAGTGAGAGCTCAGACTAAGGTAATGAAATCTGAATTTGTTACCATCCAAGCCACCTAACTGCCTTACAAGCTCAGAATGCTGTGACCTGGCTGCAAATAGTTGTGTTCAAAGAGGCCTTCAGGTTCTCAGAGCAGGCTGTCTAATATTTCTAAGGGGCAGAGGCTTGGTGGAACACGGACCTGGCTTCTTCATGATAATACAGAATAATACAGCGCAGGAACAGGACCTTCAGCCCACCAAGTAATATTCACACAATAACTGCACAATGCGCAAGTGATCATTTTTGTTATATTTCAGAGAGCAAGGAGGTGAATGATAGCACTTTAACTGATCTGACACACTTCTTATAAGCATTTGTTTACAGAGATTGAAAATACAAACATCCACCTCCTCATCTATTCCAGTCTTTTCTTTTCTCTGGAAGCCAAAGTGAATCCCCAGTAAATGCCTACAATTAATTCTAATTAAGAGCCTTTGTGTTGTAGTATATCTCAGCATTGAGGTGCACCACATGCCATGTGTGGGTAGCTGATGACATTCTCCACCACAAGGAAGCCCGCTATCTTGACAACACCAAAGGCACTACTTTCTTCTCTCCTGCCAGGGCCTGAATCCTTCATCCTCGCCTATGGCTGGAATTCTCTGATCCCATTGCAGTGAATCGAGATTTGGCTGAGTGCCAAATTCAACATTCTTGCTGACAGTAGTGGTAAGGCGTCTAACATTGGAGAATTCTGACCCAGAAGTAATGAACTCCCTTCTCTTGGAGTAAAGAGAGTTGGCCCCTTCCATTATGTAACATGGATGGCAGAGTAGAGGATGCTGGAGGCGATTCTCCCATTGCGACCTGCAGATTTTCTGGCGAGTCCAGTCCGGAGAATCACTTTTCGGACATTTCGTGGATTTGCGCATGTGTTCCCAATGCATGCACGCATTCCAGAGCCAGGAAACAGGCGCAGATGGGACCGCGCTGGAAACTGGCAGGTAGGCAGTTAAGTGATTTCAATCTGCTTTAAATATACTCTAAATGTATTTTAAGTGTCATCATCAGGCCCGGCACGGAATTTGCTGGGCCCGATAGCATCTCCCATCATGCCAGAAATACTTCACTCCAGTGGGGTTTCGAGTAGCTCCCCACATTCAGAGAACTAGCAGGAGAGCCTGCCAGACTGAAGGGCCCCCCAGGGTGGCGGCAGGGGTGGTGGGCGGGGGGGGGGGGGGGGGGGAGGGGGGGGAGGCGATGCCCCCTGGGATCAACAGGCATCAGGCAGGGCCAAGGGGTGGGATCAATTGTGGGCAGGAATCATCTTACACAAATAATCATCTTAAGCATTGAAGTAGATCACACTTTACTCTTTTACATTCAATGGAATGCAAGCCTAGACTGTACAATGTACGCTCATAATTTAATCATTTTAATCCCAGTGTCATTTTGTGAGCCTGCTCTGCATTCTTATCAAAGTCAATGCTCAGAATTTTACTGCCACACCCACCACAGGAATTAGAGTGGGTGAGCAGCGGACAATGGGCAGGATTTTATGGTTTTGGGATGAACAACGCCATAAGATCCCATCAGTATATCCTTCCTGAGGTATAGTGCTCAGAAATGAACACACTACTCTAAATGTGAGCTGAACAGAGCTTTTTTAAAATGGTAACATCAGGGTGCTGATCCATTACAAGCAGAGTGCAAGGCACTCTCCTCTGCTCATGAAAGATGATAAAATAAAAAGAACAATACACACAGCAGGTTAGTGGGTGCAGATTGACATGCTAACTATGCACTACCCTCCTGGAAAGCAACACACAACTAGAAACCTTCCTCCCCTCATAAGTGTACTAAATCTAAAGGGCATTATTGGCCTCCATTCCCGGAGTTCCAGAAACAGTAATGGGGAGTGGAGAGATGGAAGGGCAAGATAAGTCGGCCTCACATTCTTTATAATCCCTTCATTGTAACCATGCAGCAGCTTTTACCAAATGGGGAATTTGATAATGAAATGAAGATGTGGCACTGGGTGACTCAAAGAGCACAAGAGTCAAATAGTGGGTGCTGGCTTTCCCTGCAGAGCCTGCTATTTCATAGTGGACAGAATAAGAAAATCCTTCAGGTTCCAATGCCCTTTGTAGATTTTGAGAAGTAACAGCGTCGTTGAGAGGACAGGGAATGTAACTGCAAATTTACTGCACTAACTACAGATACACTTGTCGTTCCCCCAGGAGTCACAATGGCTGACTCAGATAGTGCTTCCTGGACATATGAGACGATACTAGTCTTTGATGTCTTTGCTCCACAATGAAAGCTGCCATGTGGCTATGCCATCTTTCAGCATTAGATAATAGGCGACATGCCAAATCAGCCAGCTGTCACAAATCCATCAAGTTGAAACAATGTGTTTGTGAAGGATAAAATGTTTATCATTCTCTGGGAAGGTGATGCTAGCTGAAGAGGATAGAGAAGGTTTTTCTAACTGGAGCAAAGTTTCCAAGAATTTGGTGCATCCTTTGATTGCAAATATCATTTGTTTATATGTATAATTTATTTATGTACCATAATATGTATTGACATTGACAGGCAGAGTTCAACAGTTTGGCAGTTAACTGCACTGGAGTATTAGATGGTGCAACTTACTTTGCATTCACCTCCTACAGTCACACCTCCAGTTTACCAGCAATCAACAATGGATCTGTACCACTGTCATTTGTTCATTGCTTCAGCGTCATGCTCCCTTTTTACAACAGACTACCTTCCCTACTGATTAAGTGCTCATTACAACTTTACGACTACCAAAGTAGGGATTCTAGATTAAGTTTTATGAGATGGAAATTTGATCATGCTCTTGTCTGTTCTGGGTGTGATTTTCAGTATCCTGTCTTCTAAGGATTCCTGAACTACATGCAATGCCATTTTAGGTCAAGTGATATTCTGATTCAGGCAACTCAGGTGGGCATCTAAAACAGGTTTAGACATCTTTTCAGTGTTGAAGAGGGGCCTTTAGTTTGTTTCAAGGCCTCTCCCTGAAATTGATTAGAACAGACAGAAGCACGTGCTGTGCATACATCATAGAATCCCTACAGTTCAGAAGGAAGCTATTTGGCCCATTGAGCCCACACCAACAACAATTCTACCCAGGCCCTAATCCCATAACCCCACATATTTACCCTGCTGATCACCCTGACACTAAGGGGCAATTTAGCATGACCAATCAACCTAACCCACACATCTTTGGAAGAAACCGGAGCATCCGGACGAAACTGACGCAGACACGGGGAGAATGTGCAAACTCCACACAGTGACCCAAAGCTGGAATTGAACCTGGGTCCCTGGCGCTGTGAGGCAGCAGTGCTAATCATTGTGCCACCATACTGCCTTAAGTTTTTCGTAGAATCTTACATCACGAAAGGAAGTTGTTCTGGACATCATGCCTGAGTCCCGCTCACATATGCTTTCCCATAGCCTTGCGTGGAGTCTTCAGCAAATCAACCAACAATGTTTATTTTTTTAAAAACATACCTTCCTGTAGAACCAGGACAGACAAAATGATCCTCCCAGTAACACAGCTCTAGTGCAACATTCACACTAAACCCCCTCTCATTCTCTTCTGAACACCACACCCCCAAGACTTAATACTACTACCAGTGATGCATAGGGCTCTATTTGGTTCCCCTAAAATCACTGTGTTTAGGTGCTCAGTTGGTTTTTGTAGGATGCTGAAAATATGCTGCTGATGTGATACCAAATCTCAGTCAACATTCAGACTTTTGTGCATATCTCCAGCAAGCTGACCATTCTGGAAAGAATTGGTAGCATAATGCCTTTGTTAAAGTATCAGATAGAGAACTGCCTTAAATGGCTTCGATTTGTATTATCAAAAGTTATTTCAAGGGTACAATTTTGAAATTTTGATTTGTATTATCAAAAGTTATTTCAAGGGTACAATTTTGACATTTTTTCATGCCAGGCTGCAGTCCTATGTTACATATAAGTCAGGTAAAACTCTCTCTGCTCTTCCCACACAATATATATGCTGGGGTTATTAGAATAATAGTAATGTTACTGGACCAGTAATCCAGAGAGGTAGACTAATGCTCTGGAGGCAAGAGTTCAAATACTTGAAATTTAATTAATAAATCTGAAGTAAGATGTGAGGGCCAGGTGCTCCGGTTTCCTCCGACAGTCGAAAGATGTGCAGGTTAGGTTGATTGGCCATGTTAAATTGATCCAAGTGTCAGGCAAACTGGCAACATAAATGCGTGTGTTATAGGGATAAGGCCTGGGTGGAATTGGGATCAGTGCAGACTCGATGGGCCGAATGGCCTCTTTCAGCGCTGTAGGGATTCTATGATTCTATGAAAATGCTAATAATGATCAAGGAACTACTGGATTGTTAGAACAAATTATGTGGTTCAGTAATGTACTTCAGAGGAGGAGATCTGCCACTCTTACCTGGTCTGGCACTCACACGACTCCCAATCTACATTGTAAATGTCTTATGTGCTTATCATGTTTGGCAATATTTGAGTTCAAGCCACCTACAGTACACAGCAACTAAGAATAAATGTTGTTTACCATTCCATTCAAAGTTGTCAGCTGTTATGGATGACCATGGGAGATCTGGGACCTCATATAAGTGCAGCAGCTCTTTTGTTTGATGCGGCTTGGGTACATGACATGGTGCACATCTGGAAACGTCCCTTTCCATGTCTCTGTACATGGAAGACCAGTATAGTGAGTCTTTGGCCCTGCATATGATTGTTGCCAACCCGTGGTGCCCTTGGTGAAGTTGTTTTGTGTAGTACCTTTGAAGAGCAAAGGGATGATGAATTGCTGGCCACGTAATATAAGTCCATTCTGTATGGTCAGTTCATCTCTGACAGCGATGAATGTGCGGAGCTCATAGGAAGTTCCTTTGAGGATTCTGGCCAGCCCACATATTAATGTCATGCAATTGCCTGCAAGTGATGTCCACTTCCACCTTTGAATTCCTGAATTTGATGAGAAGGCAACACTTCTATTGTACAAAGTCTAAGTCTTCCTCATAATCTGCCTGGTCTGAGGTGGGTAAGAAATGCTCTGGAGAGGGCATCAGCCAAGTACAGCTCCTTACCCCATTTGTAGACAATGCTGAGATTGTCACATTATAGCTTTGGCATCATGCGGTGTAGCTATACAAACGCAGTATAGAAAAGCTTTTTTAAAACCGTTATGAATGGCTGATGGTCTGTTTTAACAGTTTGTCATGAATTTGCCTGGTATCAACAAGGCTCAGAACTAACAAAGGGAATGATGGAATGTAATCTACCTAGCAACAAGGGAGAATCTGCCAACAGCTCACATCCAAAGGGGTTGATGAAATGAATCATTTTCCCAGTAATGAGATTAGCAAACATCTAGATAAATTCAGATGTAAATGGCTCTATCATCACGAAGCAGTTTATAGAGATGACAGAGAGATCAAGGGAGGTATACAGATGCTAATTCTCGAGGTATCAGGAATGTAGGAGAGACAGACAGCCAAATATACAGTGAGCAGAATCAAAGAAAGCAGAAGCAGACAGGCCAATTTAATATCCTAGTGGGAAGCCAGGGTATCATCTAATAGCAAGCCAGTGAACAGCAGAGGTTTTTTATAAAGTCTTCCAGCTACGTTAATACAGAAACCTTCATATAGGCAATTTACCTATCTTCGTTAAACCAGGCAAAGATGCTTCCCAGACTGGACCATCCTCTGGTATTTTGTAGTATTATAGACTTGCTTAAGGTGGATGTTGTTGGGGAATGGGGAAGTCTTACTGAGTGCAGGTATCGGGGAAATAGTTTAGAACAAGGGGTAATTTCCAGATAAAACTGTGTGAATGCATATAACTCCAATGTTTCTGTGTCTTATAGAATTATAGTCCTGTTTGTATGCAATTGTATGCAAATTGTGCGGAGGGTGTGGAGAGTCTGCAGAAGGATCTAGATAGGCTGGGCGAATGGGCCAGGAAATGGCAAATGGAATTTAATGTTGGCAAGTGTGAGGTGGTCCACTTTGGTAGGAAGAATGGTAGGAAGGACTATTACTTACGGGGCGAAAAACTGCAGCAGGCGACGGTGCAGAGGGACCTCGGGGTCCTTGTGCATGAGTCGCAAAAACCCAGCTTGCAGGTGCAGCAGGTGGTCAGGAAGGCGAATGGGATGCTGGCCTTCATAGCGAGGGGGATTGAATATAAAAGTAGGGAGGTCTTGCTGCAGCTGTATAGGGCATTGGTGAGGCCGCAGCTGGAGTACTGTGTGCAGTTTTGGGCGCCGCACCTGCGCAAGGATATTTTGGCCCTGGAGGGAGTGCAGAGGAGGTTTACTAGGCTGATACCAGAGTTGAGGGGATTGAGCTATGAGGAGAGGCTGAATAAACTAGGCTTGTACTCGTTAGAGTTTAGAAGAATGAGGGGAGATCTCATTGAGACGTATAAGATGATGAATGGGATGGATAGAATAGAGGTGGAGAGACTCTTCCCGCTCAAAAAAGACAGTAGGACTAGGGGGCACAGCCTCAAGACAAGGGGGAGGCGGTTTAGAACGGAGTTGAGGAGGAACTTCTTCACTCAAAGGGTGGTGAATCTCTGGAATTCTCTGCCCGTTGAAGTGGTGGAGGCTGCCTCGCTAAATATTTTTAAGAAGCGGGTTGATGGGTTCTTGATAAGAAAGGGGATTAAGGGTTATGGGGAGAGGGCGGGAAAGTGGAACTGAGACACGACAGATCAGCCATGATCTTATTGAATGGCGGGGCAGGCTCGAAGGGCTAGATGGCCTACTCCTGCTCCTATTTCTTATGTTCTTATGTTATGTTCAATTGTCTTTTCTTTCATTTAATAAATAGCCTTTATCTATTTTGTGTTCTTATGTTCTTATTCTTATGTTCCTGGCCTTTAGCAATTCATACAATATGACTGGCTGCTTATTCTCACTGGTGGATTCAAATGACTCCTCACACTATTTAAAAAAAAATACAGTACCATGAACTGGTGTCTCACGTTAAGGCACCCTCACACATAATGTCTGCATGGTTCGTGATAAGTTGCAGGGTTAACCCTAACCCTGTATGAAGTCCTGAAATTTCTTATAGGCGAAGACTAAGGCAAGAAGTTCCTTTTCGATTTGTACATAATGAGTCTTAGTGTAAGTGAGGGCCCTTGAAGCAAAGGATATTGGTCTGTCATTCTGGTTGTTGACTGTGCCAAGTCCATGCTGGGAGGCATCTGCTGATAGGAATACGGGTGCTCGAATGTCAAACTATTACAGCACAGGAAGGGCTGTGAGTGCCTGTTTGAGTCAGTAGAAGACCTCTGTGTGGTCTTCAACAGACTTTCCAGCTCTTGCCAGCACCGTTCAATGTGGAGAAGTTGATGAGGTCCAATGACCTCACTGTATCCCAGGATAAACTTAGAAAGATAATTTGTCATGACAAGAAATCACTGTAGGGCGAATCTGTCCACAGGAATGGCCATCTGTCTTATAGCCATTATCCTTTCTGGGTCGTGCTTTACACCATCGGCTGTTAGTAGGTGAACCATGTAAGGAACCTAGATGACATTGAATCTGCATTTCGCAGAGTTGAGTTTCAGCTATACGGTCCTGAGTCTGTCAAGGACATGACGAAGATGTGCATCATGTTCTTTCATTGTATGATCCCAAACAAGTTGGAAGGTCAACAATGATCTTGCAAGGTTGGCCTACAAAGAGTTACTCCATGCACTGTCGGAAAACCTCACTGCAAGTGGGGATCTCATAACACATAGAAAATGATGTCTGTCTATCAGAGACATAAATGTGGTTAGTTTTGGGGATTCCTATGAAGTGGGATTTGCCAGAACCTGTATTTTGCATGAAGAATGCTAATCACCTTGGAATTTGGCATGTCTGGTATCACCTGTTCCACTGCCTTCATCGGCTGATGAGGTGTCAGCAGTGCCTTGTTCAAATGCACTGGGTCAATTCATATCCTGACCGTGCCATCTTTCTTTACTGCAGCCACCGTTGCTGAAACCCATTTTAACCTTATCTCAGAGTTATTTCACCTAGTGTTGTCATTCCAGGTAGCTCATTGACTACATTATAGTTCATAGTTTTGAATCTTTTCTCAGAGCAGAGTGTTAGTGCTACCAGATCATCTAGTCTCATGCGGTATATAACTGGTAGCTTACCAAAGATGTAACAGTTGAAGAGATATTTGTATGCTATCATTTCTGGGGCTTGGTGCTGTAAACTATGCATTTTTGGATGAGGTTGAATGAGCCCAGTAGTTCAGAGACCTAATAGCGACCTTACATTCTGGTCACCTATATGAAAGTTGAAACTATCCTTTGTGCAATGGAGAGTAGCATGCTCATTTGGTGAGATGGTTTGTTGCCATGAGCCACAAAGTCTACTTGGTTGCTGGGGTCTGGTGCTGCATATGGGTCTAGTTCCCATAACATTCAGCTGGACAAAATGTTACACTTTGCTCCAGTGTCAATCTTTACCTTCAGTCTTGCATAACTGTAAGTCATGTTAAGGGTGGTAAGGATCTCACCCTTTTCTGTGACACAATTGGCACTCTCACAACAGAGTGTTATTGGAAACTCAGAAACTTTGCAGCTTTGGCTGAGTTCCAATTGATTCACCTTGCTGACGCTCCTACCTCTGGAGCTGCCATGTTGCTGATGTTAGAGAAAAGCTGCTGTGGTTTTGATCTGCAACATTTAGCGAGTGTTACAATTTTCCACATTTGTTGTATCTTATACCATATGCAAAACTAACTGATCTGTTCTGTGAGTGGTGGCTTCTGCAGTTTGAGTAAGGCATTCCCTGTACTGTGAATACTAAATTCCCTAACTAAAATCTCTGCTTCTTTTTTCTGTTTGCTCATTTAACATGCAGATACTAATGGCTGTTTGTAATGTTAAATTTTCTTGGCACAGCAGCTGCATGCAGACTTGAATTCCACAAACTATTCGATTCCTGACTAGTTCATCAGTGGGAGTTCCAAATGCTCATTTCTTTGCTAAGATTTTCAATGTGGCCATGTAAGATTGTATTGATTCATCAGCTCTTTGGTTTGTTGAATTGAATGCATGTCTGTCGAGGATTATGTTTTTTATAAATAAATAGCAACAAATATTCTCAAACATTTTTAGGATTATTTTCACTCAGCAGGTGGTGAGTGAGTGGAATTGGCTGCCTTCGGTGGTGGTGGAGGCGAACTCGCTGGGGTCTTTTAAGAGACTCCTGGATGAGTACATGGGATTTAATGGGATTGAGATTTATAGATAGGCCTGGTAGGTTGGGATATGATCGGCACAACTTGTGGGCTGAAGGGCCTGTTTGTGCTGTAGTGTTCTATGTTCTATTTTCTATTTCAGGGGCTTCTTTCTCCTCCTCCATCTGGAAATCAAACAACTGAAATTTCTCAACTGCCTCAGGACTCGCTAAGTTTAGTAAGGTGTAAGCCTCTACCTTTTTTGATTTATTAGATAATGTAGCAACGCAGCAAATATGCCACCCCTTCACAAATTTTTCCCAACTGTCTGCAATGTTTTCATCAAAGACGAGCTGGTCAATCTGGTGAAGTCCTTGTGCTGTACTGCCAACACCTCATCATGTAAATGTGTTGAGTTCCTGAAACACAAGTAACAAAGACTTGTAACAAACAGCAGCTTAATCGTTAGCTTATCAGCTACTTCATACTTGTGCACTGCCAACACTCCCAGGGAGGGCTCCCATGCTCCCCAACACACGACCTCTTTTGTAGTGCGTCATCACATGACCACTCGGTCTACATACATCAATGTGGTTTACTCTTAACAACCCTCTGAAATGGCAGCAAGCCATTCAGTTGCATCGAACTGCAACAGAAAGCCACATGGACAGCAGCTGTTGATAAAGGTTGCTGAGCTCCACTACTTTTAATTGCACGAATGCTGGCCTTGTCAGTGATCCTCATGTTCCAAGACTAATAAAAATCTCAATCTCAATTTCAGAACTTTCACAAATACACCAATCTTCTTTGTGTTCGGGATTTTTGAGATCTCTAACTGAGACGCCCAACTTAAGTAGCAATTATGTTGCATTATGACAGGATTTATTCATGACTCGGAACTGGGGTAAGTCATGTGAACTGACAGCTGACGACTTTCATTCCATTATTCTGGACTGGATTGAAACCGGATTGCAGTGCTATAAATACAGCATCCTAAACCCTTGCATCACCCAATGGGTCAGGCTACATCATAAATTCTCATTTGTGATCCCAGCATGGAACTTTGCACATTCATTCTCTCATGTGGTCTCCCTGGATGAAAAAGTATCGGGAGCACGTATTCAATTTTCCAACATATGCTCTCAGCATGCTTGCCCTCAGAGCAACAATGTTACAGAAATTATGTTCTGAGGCAGGTAATGTCTGTGTTTTTAATTGTGAATCAAAATACTGAGTTTGTGGATTTTAGTTTTCCGTTCATTAATAAGCCATTTGTAACTGATATTGTTCATTTGTCATCTCCTTCCACTGAATGTAATGTATGAAAGGCTAAACAGTGATTCCATTATTCAAAATGGTGGCAGTAATTGAATAATGGGTTGCACCAGGAATAAAGCATTTTCAGAATAATTCCTGGCAGTGTGATAAAATTATAAGCTTTCTGTATTGTATTTGTGATAAAATTAAAAGTTTAAACTTTACTTATTAGTCACAAGTAGGCTTACATTAACACTGCAATGAAGTTACTGTGAAAACCCCCTAGTCGCCACACTCTGGCACCTGTTCAGGTACACTGAGGGAGAATTCAGTATGGCCAATGCACCTAACCAGCATGCCTTTTGGACTGTGGGAGGAAACCAGACCACCCAGAGGAAACCCATGCAAACACAGGGAGAACGTGCAAACTCAGCACAGACAGTGACCCAAGCTGGGATACCTAACGCTATGAGGCAGAAGTGCTAACCATTGTGCCAACGTGTCGCCTAGTTTTCTGTATCGTGTTTGTGATAAATTTAAAAGTTTTCTGTAACCCGTTTGTGATAAAATTAAAAGTTTTCTTATCACGTATCTTTTTAAACCTACAATACTGTAATCATCACATAAGTCAATGTGTTGTTATCAGCAGTTGCAAATAACTGAAGGAAATTAATTCCAATGGACTTTTGATCTATTTTGTTGCACAAATAATTTATAAGACAATGGTGCCTTCCAGTTCTGGTTATGAACACATATGTAGATAACAGAGGGAACATTGTTAGCAGAATATGAAGGAGAACAAATAGATACACTAGCAGAGTGTAGGAAAGCGTTCCATTTCTGAGGGTAACCTGGCTAGAAACCAGTGCTGTTTGAACATTTACTGCCAGTTTGATCCATTATTTGCTCAAAATAGGAACTGTGATCTTGATTGCTTCTGTGAAAGGTATCTTAGATGTACTGTTAGTGAGGGGAGAAAGAGAAGGCTGATTTCTTTAGCTGCAACAGCAGAGCTCGAGCCCAACAAGAAGGCTGCAGGTGAGAAAGGGGCTGTAAATGCTCACAGATGGAGCAGAGGAGGCCATACAAGGTAAAAAAAGATAGGATGTTGCAGAGACAGTTCCAAGAAATGCAAGGTTAAGCCACAGGCTAGAAACGCTTCGGAAAATTGGAAATTGCTGCCGAACAGCATACAGAAAAGTAAAAGACTGAACAGAGCTTGGAAAGAATAAGGGAAAAAACAGGAAGTAATTTTAAAAAATTTCTAACCTTTGAAGCAGGCATGGATGTGATTTATGATTCTGAAAATATGTACTTAGTTACAGGGCTTTAGGAATACTGGAATCATTCATAATGTGCTGGAATGTTCACAAACTGATAAATAATGACTACTGTTAAGGAGTATTCTTGAAACATTGGTCTAGTGATATCAAAAGGCAGTATATTGCTCATTGTATATTCAAAGGCACCCTTGTAGCAAACTGCCAACCACAATGGAATCTACTTAACCTTTTCAACTCTGCGTTTAATTCAAACTGTGTGGAGAAATGGTTCTCTGAATTTGATTGGGTGGGAGACGGCTAGTGCTGTCGACAGTTGTTATCTTTAACTTTGTGGTATGAAGCAGGCAGATTTATATATAGTCACGGGCTCACACAATAAAGCTGGATATAATCATATAATTTGGTTCCTTAAGGAAGATGACAGTGTTTAATCAGGATAGGCACTGTCCATTCAGTCGAACTGTTCTATACCATAATTTAAGCTCCACACAAACCTACTTAGCCAATTCATCTAACCCTATGAGCATAACCTTCCATTTTTTCCCTCTTGTGTTTATCTGGTGTCTGCTTAACTACATCTATACTATTTGCATCAATTATTCCTTGTGCTCCTCATTCTCACCACTCTTGATTAGAATGAAAAAGGGCAATGATTAGCCATCACAGTCACAGACAAATAAACATTGAATCGGTGCTCCAGAAGACATCACGAGAAAAAAATTAGGATCAAGATTAATCTGAATTAGTAGGCAAACATTTTTGAGTGTGTTTTGCTCTCTTGCTCAAGTTCAGAGTCATTGCGAGGTAATCGCTATTGAGCAAGGATAAAAGTACAACTAATAATTGGTGGTCAGCAAATACTAATAAAAGGGGAATGGGACCTAAGGAAACACCTAATGTTGTAGAGGGGAAAGTTGTTTCAGCCACCATCTTGTTTTGCTGTTACATTAATGTCAGGATAAAGGATGAAGGTGAAAGGGATCAAGGGATATGGAGGGAAGGTTGGATCAGTTTGTTGAATTTGATGGTCAGCCATGATCAAAATGAATGGCAGAGCAAGCTCAAAGTGCCAAATGGCCTTCTGCCGTTTCTATTTTCTATGTTTTTCTACACCAGCGGAGAGATTTTGAGCATATGAAAGACAGGGATAAAATTCAATAATATTGAAATTGCCGGTGAAATGAACTTTCGTGTCTCTGATTTACTATTTGTATTTGCAAGCTTATTCATTCTGTTAAAAGTTTTAAATTCTGATTTTTTCACAGCACTGAGTGAAGTCACTCATATGAGCAACAGACTTCCATAACAAATATGATGAACGGACATTTAGAAAAGAATAGTAAAATTGAGCTGTGTCAACATGGATTTACGAAAGAGAAATCAAGTATGTTGGAATTTTTTGAGTATATTACTTATAGAATTGATAAAGGAGAACCAGTGGATGTGGTGTATTTTTAGGCGGCATCTGATAAGGTCCCAAACAGGAGGATAGGAAACATGGTGAAGGTGATGGCCTAGTGGTATTGTCACTAGATTACTAACGCAGAAATGGTCAGGGGACTTGGATTCAAATCCCACCAAGGCAGATGGTGGAATTTGAATTCAATTTAAAAAAATCTGGAATTAAGAATTTACTGATGACCATGAAACCAAAAAAAAAATCTCGTTCACTAATATCCTTTAGAGAATGAAATCTGCCATCCTGACCTGGTCTGGCCTTCATGTGACTCCAAAACCAAAGCAATGTGGTTGACTCTCAGCTGCCCTCAGGCAGCTCGGGATGGGCAATAAATGCTGGCGAGCTAGCAGCATTCATGTCCCACGCATGAATAAAAATAAGAGCACATGGAATTGTGGAAAATATACTAATATGGATTGAGAATTGGTTAAAACAGAGAAATCAGAAAGTAGAAATAAATGGATCATTCTCAGCATAGCAGGCTGTTACTAGTGAGATACCACTAGGTCCATAGCTGTTCATAATCTATCCAAATGATTTGGATGTGAGGATCAATTGTAATATTTTCAATTTTTGCTAATGATACCAAACTGGGTGGGAATGTATGTTGTGAGGTGAATGCAAGAAGGGTTCAAGAGAACTTGGACAGGCTAAATAAATGGGTTAGAACATGGCAGCAGAAATGTAATGTGAATAACTGTGAAATTATTTATTTTGGTGGAAAAAGCAGAAAGGCAGAATATTTTTAAAATGATAAGTTGGGAAATGTGGGTATCCAAAGAGACCTGGGTCTCTGTTCATGAGTCACTAAAAGTTAGCTTGCAGGTTCAGCAAGCAATTAGGAAAGTTAATAGTTGTTGGTCTTCATCACAATGGGATTTTCAGACAGGTGTAAAGATACCTTGCTGCAGTTGTATAGAGCCTTCATGAGATCTCACTTGAAGTATTGTGTATGGTTTTTGTCCCTATCTAAGGAGCGATATATTTGCCATAAAGGGAATGAAATGAAGGTTCAGCAGATTAATTCCTGGGATGGAAGGATAGTTTTATGACAGGAGATGGGGGGACTGGGTCTGCATTCCCAAGATTTTCAAAGAAACTTATACAATTCTTAGAGGGTGTGACAGGGTGGATGTAGGTAAGATGTTTCCCCTGGCAGGTGACTCAAAAACGAATGAAAATAATATCAGGATAAGCGGTAGACCACTTAAGGCTGAGATGAGAAGCAATTTCTTCACCCAGAGGGAGGTGAATCTTTTTAAATCTCTGGGGGCTGTGGAAGCTCAATCACTGGCCATGTTCAAGACAGAAATTGCTTGATTTCTGAATAGTCATGACATCAAGGGATATGGAGATGATGTGGAGAAAGTGGTGTTGAATTGATGTTCAGCTATGAACTAACTGAATTCAGGCTCAGCAGGCCAAACAGCCTAAGAATCAAAATCATAGAATTCCTATAGTACAGAAGGAGGCCATTCAGCCCATCGAGTCTGCACCAACCACAATCCCACCCAGGCCCTATCCCCATACCCCCAAACTAGGGTCAATTTATCATGGTCAATCAACCTAATCCACATATCTTTGGACTGTGGGAGGAAACTGGAGCACCCAGAGGAAACTCATGCAGATATGAGGAGAAAGTGAAAACTACATAGAGACAGTGACCCAAGGCTGGAATTTTTACCTGGGTCCCTGGTGCTGTGAGGCAACAGTGCTGACCTCTGTGCCACCATGCTGCTCCTGTTGCAATGCTCTCATAAAGCACCAAAGGCAATCTGTGCCTGCAAACTCTGTGCTGCCTGCTGATTGCAATGGAGCTTGCAGCCTGATGCTGAATGCAGTGATCAGTGATTACATGTCTTAGCAGAAACCCCAGGCTTCTAACAGGTCAGCATCACTTGAAGCTAGCTTGCACTTCTTAAAGTCAAATGGCATCTCTTAAAGGCAAGGTGAATTCTGAATGTGGAAGAAGGAAATGGAGACCAGAGAGGACCTTGAGAAATGTCACAGAAAACCAATGAAGTTGTCTGATGAAATGCTGGAGGCTTTAGGGAGGAAGCAAACCTGAAGAGAGACGTTGTCTTCCATCACAGGATAAGGGAGTCTTTAAGGGAGATCCTAAGAAGATAATGGGGGTAGCTAGACTTTGCGGTCAATGCAAGCAGTATACAGCCCCAATAACCTGGATGGATTGCCACAAGTCTTTCAGTGGTCACACTCATTTGGCGAAGTTCAATGAAAACATTTCACATGCCATATCCTATCTCGTGCAGCATTCGTCTCACACTGCTACATTCACCACAGTGTATTAATGACCTAGGCCTTTATCTATGGGACACAGTTTCAAAACTTGTAAGTGTTATAAACTGTAAGGAAGATGGTTTAGAGCTCCAAAAAAGCATAGGTTGGTAGAATGGGTGGACAAATGGCAATAGAAATTTAATACAGAGGAGTGTGAAGTGACTCATCTTTGGAGAACGAATTCAAAGAGACGAGGGTGGTATGGTGACACAGTGGTTAGCACTGCTCCTTCACAGTGCCAGGAAGCCAGGTTTGACTCCTGGCTTGAGTCAGTGTCTGTGTGGAGTCTGTACGTTTTCCCTGTGTCTGCATGGGTTTCCTCTAGGTGCTTTGGTTTTCTCCCACAGTACGAAAGGTGTGCTGGTTAGGTGAATTGGCCATGGTAAATTCTCCCTCAGTGTATCTGAACAGGTGCTGGAGTGTGGCGACTTGGGGATTTACACGATAACTTCATTGTGGTGTTAACGTAAGCTACTTGTGACTAATAAATAAACTTTAACATGAAATAAAGGGAACAATTCTAAAGGAGGTACAGGATCAGAGGGACCTCGATGTAAATGTACAAACATCATTGAATGTGGAAGGACAGGTAAGAGAATGGTTAATAAAACACAGAATCATTGGCTTTATCAATAAGGCATAAAGTACAAAAACAAGGAAGTTATTCTGTACAAGGAAAAATATTGGTTCGGCTCTAACTAATGTATTGCATCTAGTTCTGGGCACCGCTTTGGGAAGCATGTTAAGGTGAGTACAGAAGATTTGTGGGAAGGTTTTCAGGGATGAGAAACTTCATTATATAGATAAATTGGAGAAGTTGGGACTGTTTTCCTTAGAAGAGAGGTGGTTGAGAGGAGATTTGATAAAAGTATTCAAAATGCCAAGGGGTCTGTGCAGTGTAGGCAGGGAGAAATTGACCCCATTGGTTGAAGGATCAAGAATCTGAGGACTCAGATTTAAGTTAATTGGCAAAAGAAGCAGTGTTCACATAAGGGAAACTTTTCATAC
This sequence comes from Carcharhinus amblyrhynchos, assembly GCF_965287045.1. Lineage (NCBI taxonomy): Eukaryota > Metazoa > Chordata > Chondrichthyes > Carcharhiniformes > Carcharhinidae > Carcharhinus > Carcharhinus amblyrhynchos. The sequence goes on along the minus strand of NC_137328.1, from coordinate 21,443,597 downwards.
AGCAAGTTATTAGGATATTGAATGCACTGACTGAGAGTATAGATGGAGACAAGTTTAACTGACTTTTTCAAGAGGGATTTGGATTATTAGCTGAAAGAAAGACTATACAAGGCCATGGGGAGAAGGCAGTAAAGGCACTAGATAAATTGCTCCTTCAGAGAGTTAGCAAGGACACAAAGGGTCAAATGGCAACCTTCTGTGTTATAACTTTCTATGGTTCTATAATCACTTCACTTGCCTACCAACAATTTCTATCATGCCCCACACCTCACGTCCATAACTTCCTCTTACCCTCCCATTGTTGGAAGCCACATATTAATATCTCCCAACTTGTCTATATTAGGTATGCTTGTACCTGGTGTTGTGCGACTTCTTACCCTGCCTGTATCATTGCTGTCACTTTGCAACCAAAAGCCCAGGCTGCTGCTGCCTATGTTAAGGCATCTAAAGCCCCAATGTTTTCAGTTCTGATCTTCTCAGGTACATCCCATTAGATCATCAAAAATCTCCCGCATTGAAATTCACATGCTGCAGCCTCAGTGTAAGGATATTTGGTTCACCATAGACACCTAGGGAATGCACAGAGGTGACCAGTTGAGCATTTTATGTAACATTGGCTGTATTAGCCTCAAAATTAAGCATGGAATGGTGGTTTTGTCATTTTGTTTATTTCAAACTGGTCAAGGCGGTCCATAACATATGGATAGAAATAGTAAGGTGGAGGACTTTCGTCTCTTAGGTTCTTGGTTGTATTCACAGGGATAGGAGTCAAACAGCATGCTTACAGACAGGAATATCCATGTTTCACCTGTCTCCCCAATTGCTTTGCTTCCTCAGGTGGTCTCCAAATCTCTGTGACAAAGGCAGCTTGTCATAATTGTCAGGTTTTGCGGGATGCAACAGACCACCACAATTTGTGTCACCCATTCGAGTGAGTATCGGAAGGCTCTCCAGAATGGTTGAGTCATTGAGACAATTGCTTCAACACCTCAGTTAATTGATCGCTGATGTTTCTAGTGCATGAATCTCATTCTATAAATGCTGGTCATTTTTGTTTGGTTGTGAAAAGGAGTTATTAACCAGATGTAAAGTTGTACCGCAGTGGTGACTGAAAGATTGTTGGTAATGCAGACTGGGTGCGGAATTAATGCCTGCTGGCAGGATAGTGGGCATCCAGCAGCAAGATGAGAAGCGATGGTCACTCACCAATTTTACATTCGATGAGTGGTACCCTTTTTAGCAGGTACATCTCACCATTAAGGTGCAGCACCAACGAAACCTTTTGTGCCCCTGCTCCAGGGGAAGCCCACTACCCTGGCATAGATTTAAAACAAGTGTTAGAAGCATTATCGTGAATTTGATGATTAATTTTTTTCACCCAGAAGGTGGTGAGAGTCTGGAACTTCTCATGCAAAGGAGTGGTAGAGGCAGAAATCCCAATCACATTTAAGAGACTGGAGAGCTATGTTTTGGCTTCAAACACATGGGTTCCTTCTGTGCCATAAACCTTTTTTTCCCATGTTCCTAGTTATTTTAGGAAATAAAGTTTATTTCATTTAAAGTTTATTTATTTATTAGTCACAAGTAGGCTTACATTAACACTGCAATGAAGTTACTGTGAAAATCTCCAAAATAGGTGAAAAGCATGGAAAAAGTATAAAAGAGGTTCACTAAGTGATCCAAGGGTTGAGAGATTTGAATTATGAATAGCGGCGAGAAAAACTGAGATAGAAGAGTAAATGCTGCAAATACTTAGTAAGTCGTGCAGCAGCGTCAGTGGAGGGAGTAATGGAGTTAGCATTTTATGCCAATTGGTTGGAATGTTGTGCTATAACACCGAGGATATCGATTTGATCCCCATATAAGCCAGCTATTTAGTAGTTTAAGAAGGTGGCTCATCACAATCTTTTCAAAGAGTAATGCTGGCCTCCCGCCAGTGAATAAATGAATTTAAAAAAAATTGGGTCAATGACCTTTTACAGGAATGGGAGAAAGTGAGAGAAGTAATGCATTTTGTGCAAGGACAAATGGGGGAAGAATGAAAGGGAACGTCTTTGACAAGTTGAAGGCAGGAGAGATGAAATGACAAGAAGAATGCGGATACATAAGGAGACGGTAAGAGGGTAAGTCAAAAATTAAAAGATGGATATAGACAAGTTGTAAACAGAAAAGTGGAATCATCACCGACTATTGCCATCTGGTTCACTCATATCCTTTGGGGAAGGAAGTCTGCCTTCCTTACCTGGTCTGGCCTATATGTGATTCCAGAGCCACAGTGATGTGGTTGACTCTCAACTGCCCTCCAAGGGCAACTAGGTATGTGCAATAAATGCTGGCAGCCAGTGACACCCGTGTCCCATGAATGAATAAAACAAATAATAAAAAAAAACACAATGAGGGCAGAAATTATGATTTCACATTGTTTAAGTCAGTGTTGAATAAAGAAGATTGTGAAGTACCTCACCAAAAGAAGACATGCTGCTCCTTCAGCCTACAATGAATTTCATTGGAACAATGGCAGACAGATCAGAGCGAAAGTGGGTAGGAATTAAAAAGACTAGTGACTGGGCGCAAGGTATCATGCTCACAGACTGGAGGGAAATGTTTTATAAGCAATCACGCAATCTGCGTTTGGCTGACGTGGAGGAGTCTGCATGGGCAGTGAGATGGGTGGAGATAAAGGGCAGATGTTGCATCTGCTGCAATTGCACAGGACGGTGCCAACGGGAGTGTGTGGTGCACTGAGGTGATTGAGGAGTGAATCAATGTTGCAGAGTGAATGATTCCTTCGGAATTTGGAAATAGGAAGTGAAGATGTTTAAAGTTTATTTATTAGTGTCACAAGTAGGCTTACATTAACACTTGCAATGAGATTGCTATAAAAATCCCCTAGTCACCACATGCCGGCACCTGTTTGCATACAATGAGAGGGAATTTAGCATGGCCAACGCATCTAACCAGTGCGTCTTTTGAACTGTGGGAGGAAACCAGAGCACCCAGAGGAAACTCATGCAGTCACAGGGACAATGTGCAGACTCTGCATGGGCAGTGACCCAAGCTGGGAATCAAACAACAGTAATAGCCATTGTGCCTAAAGATGGGTTAGCACATTCATTCATATTCTTTTATAGATTGCATTTAAATCTGACCACCAGCTATGATGGGATTTGAACCTAGATATCTGGATTGCTAGGCTAATGATTATACCACTACACCACAGCCTCCCCCTTCTATTTGTTGCTGGCAGTTTTGGCAAATAATCATCAACCTTAAGCAATGAATCTCTCTATAGATTCTTCCCGGCCCGCTGAGGATTTTGAGCATATCTTGCTTTTATTTCCAACGCACAGCATTTTCTTTTTGTACTCGAGAAAAACTGGAGATTGTTTTATCAAAACAAAGGTGAATCAGTCAATAGATGGAAATAAGGCTAGGTCATCACTAAAGGAGTGGTAAAACCAAATCTATAATTTCCTTTAAAAGATACATGGATGGGTAGGTGAAGATAAAAAAATGAGGGGATATAAAGCAAGGGCACATGAATAAAACTAAGTTGATAGCTGTTTCAGATAGGCGATGGGATAAGTAACTTCCTTCTAGACTACAAAGCTTTGATTCTATTCCAATTTAGTCTAATAGGATTGGAATAGAATAAAATTGGTGGCACAGTGGTTAGCACTGCTGCCTCACAGTGCAGGAACCCTGGTTAAATTCCATCCTTGGGTGGAGTTGGCACATTCCGGGTGCTCCGATTTCCTCCCACACTCAAAAGATGCTCAAGTTAGTGGATTGGCCATGCTAAATTGCCCCTTAGATGTGTAGGTTAGGGGGATTACAGGGATGGAGTCACTACAATTTGTCTTTGTGTCCTTTTTCCCATTACTGTCTTTTCTCAGTTAATCCTAATGCATTGTGTGCATGTGTGAATATGAGATGATAAATTTATCTTGGTCATGATATTTCATCCCTCCCTCACCAAATGGCCTGGTAAATCTTACTGTCCAGATTCATATGAATAATGGCCTCTTGGTGGAAAGGGAGATGTGGAATAACAAATAATACCAAACTTGATATGAAGAATCACAAGCTCATATAGTTCTACAACTTACCTATATTGGTATCTCATGGCTTTCATATAAATAGGAGTTTAACAAAAAATGCAGCAATTTTCCTGTCCCGCCCAGCACAGAATTATAGTGGGCAAGGGATGGACCGTGGAAATGTCTGTTGACCTTGAGCGGGATTTTCCAGTTTCGGGGCGAGCGTGGCCGGAAAATCCCACCCACTGGGTGGAATTCTCGTGTATACTGGTCTATAAGCCAGAAATTCCTGCCTGACTGTCAATGGGGTTTCACATTGTCCACAACCTGCCCACTAAAATTTCAGTGGCAGGCAGGATAGGAAACTTCTAGCCACTGTGCCTGTGAATACTTGTGACTAGCTAATGAAAGAATGAGGTAAACTGAATTTCCAAATTATATGTTACCATAAACTAAGTATGCTGGAAAGCTCCCCAGTGAAGGAATAATGGGCAGTGCACATTTTGAACTGATAGCATTATCAGAAGAGCTGTTTAGGAGTTCCAATGTGCAATAGTGTGAGGAAGATGAATTAATAGACAAATGCACACAAAATCTCTGAAGCTACCCAGGCTAATGACACAATCTGCAGATAGTAATTCAGTTCTAATTTAGCTCTCTCACATAGCCTGCTTCTGTAAACCAACTCTGACAATATTCACCTTTGAGTTTATGAAATCCAAAATTCCTATATTGAACAGAAAAATATTGAACTCACTTTTGGAACAAGAAACATGCAAAAGCGTCCCTATAAATGAACATAAAAACTGTACTGAACTCTAATGTCTGATTTCAAAGCTGTGAATCAAATTGAGATTTTATTAAAGCATTATATTGCAACCAGCCAAATATAGGTAAGAGAAAGAAAGCTTGCATCCTTCTGTTCTGGGTTATTTATGCCCATTTGAGGTTGTTGGATGAAATATTAGCCCACTCATTTATTTTTATTAAAACTTATCTGCAAATAGTATATCATGTTCTGTGCACTTGAGGCACATTTCAACATGCTTTGTCAGCTTATATCTTGCGAGCGGTTGTCATTTGTGGAGCCCTGTTTAATAAGCTTACGTACCTTACGTACAGCATCACATCAAACAAAAAAATAAGATTGACTAAATATTAAATAGCGACAACAGGAAAATGAATGCATCTTGTATACATCTCAGGAAGTAGGTGTTTGAACAGAATGGTGTATAGCCCAGGTCAAAGTCTTTCACACAAACAAATCTGGAAGTATCTAGTAGAGATCGCTACTGGATCAATTATAGATCCGACTGAACTAAATTGAAAGAATTTACAAAAACCATCAAAGATCATCTGAAAAGGGCTTAAAACCAATTAATTGGTGGTTGTAACACTGTGGTTAACCTCCAAGGATCCGGGTTTGATTCCTGGCTAGGGCCACCATTAATGTGGAGTCTGCACATTCTTCTCTTTTCTGTGTGGGATTCCTCCGAGTGCTCTGGTTTCCTCCTACAGTCCAAAGATGTGCTGGCTAAATGCATAGGCCATGCTAAATTCTCCCTCAGTGTACCTGAACAGGCGCTGTGTGGTGGCTAGGAGATTTCATTGTAACTTCATTGCAGTGTTAATGTGAGCTACTGTAAAATAAGCTAAACTAATTTCCAAGCTGAACACAATATACCCTAAGTAAGGACACGAATAAAATGTATGAAATCTGACAGTCATTGTGAAGGAGTCATTGCCACAATGGAAGATCAACTGGTAAAGAAATAAGGCCACACAATATCTATTTTTAAGAAGCTTTATGAAAAAAAAAGTTAGGTATCTGTAAAACCATTTGCCTTCCAGCTGAGCTAGCAATAAAGATTGCTAATTAATAAGAATGAAACATGTTCTAGTGCATGAAAACAAACATATTTTCAACAGGACTAGATTTTTCCATTCTAATCTCTGTTTTTATGAAGTTATTGGATTGCAAATAGTAATATCAAGGCTGTTGAACTGATTGAAATATTCAGTTCAAATACTAATGTTTGCTTCATGTTCCAGCTACTATGTTGTTTTGCCCTTGGCTAGTGGTGGCTGCCTCCAAGAAAACCTGCACTAAACTGAAGTTTAAAAAAATACTTAACATAATCATCCATGATCCCAAGGTCTGCAGCCTCTAACATCCCAAACTGTAATTTCATCCTCAATCACTGACTCTGACCTCCAAACCCCTCCTTCTGACATTTCCCATTCAATAGACCTCTTGAAGCCAATGATTTCCCTCTCTGATTCTCCACCGGTTGGTGGAACATCTCTCTATGTGGCTGCCTATTCCATGGGGAGGTCTGAGGTCAAAAATCCAGCTTCCCTCAGACCTCACATAAAGACGTGGACACAGGTCTCATAAGTGAACACTGCTGAATTCAGTCCCGTTATTTATTTGGGTACATGTGTTGTGCCACTTTAAGAGTCTTGAAATGTGTTTCAGTTCATTACATCATTGGCTGCTTTGCGGGCTTTTAGTCAGTTTAGCCAAGCCTCTGTATAGGGAACAACTTCTCAATAAACCTGACTTGCTGACTGCAACCAACTCATATGCTGCAACTCTACTTTCTTTTATCCTCACACGTGTGGCATATACAGCAGGATCAAAAGAAAACTGGTGACGAGGAACAGCTTCAAAATTCTTTTCTAGCAAAAGGATGAAAAGAAATACTGGAGCCGCACTTTCTCAATGAAGCCTTGATCTCCTTTTGATGTTTCTGATGCTCACAGCAGATCAGCAATCACACCTGACACTGGACCAGTGAAGTAGTGGGGCAGAAAGAAAGGGCTCTACAAAAATGGAAAATCAAGGCAATCTGAGGAGTTCTGGATACAGTGTTCACCATGTGTGTGGTTGAAGTAAGGCACAGAGGAAGAGTGAAAAGTTGATCTACCTTGCATTGAAATCTAAAGCTATCTGTTACATTGGCTTACATTTAAAAAAACTAAAAACTCCTGGACAAAGTTACTGCACAGATCTCAGTAACCCAGTAAAAATGGCAGGAAAGTCTGGCATCATAAGTTCATTTGAGGGAGAATCCAAGAACCGGAAGTCTTATGTAGAATGATTTCATTATTATGTACTGGCAAAAATGATTCCAGAGGATATTGTAGTCCATGGTTTTCTAAGTACCATTGGCAGTAAAACTTTCAGTTTACTCCAAAATCTGGTTCAGCCTGACAAACTTGTAGAAAAACAAAACCATAGAATTGCTACAGTGCTGGAAGAGACCATTCATCGAGTCTGCATCACCTCTCCAAAAGAACGTCTCGCCCAGGCCCACATCTCCACCCTATCCCCATAACCAGACTAATCCACCTAACCTACACATCTTTGAATTGTGGGGGGAAACTGGAGCAACCGGAGGAAACCCATGCAGACACTGGAAGAATGTGCAAACTCCATATAGACAGGCTAAGAATCGAATCCAGGTCCCTACAGCTGTGAGTTACAGTGCTAACCACTGTGCCACCGTGCCATTGGGGGATAATTATTCACCCAAACCCTTAATTAATTGTAGAGTTTTTTCTATTCCATAAACAAATCTACTCAAAGGAGAGAATATAGCTTAATTTGTGGTAACCCTAAACCACCTTGTAGCACATTATGAATTTGGTGACTGTCTGGATGATACAATTAAAGACCGTTTGGTTTGTGGGCTGAGGAATGAGGCTATACTGTGGAAATGGCTAACTGAACAAAATTCAAGTCTGAAAACAGCCTTAGAAATAGCCACTTCAATGGAGCTTGCTGCTAAGGAGGTTTCTCAGCTCAGAGCAGGCGTGAGGATCCGTAACATGGGCACCACCCAGAGGAAGTCTACCCAGCCACAGGCAAGTCCCCAGTGTGCAAAAATAGACAATTCCCAGATTGATTGTTGGTGCAAGTCAGACTTTGCAAAATGTTTGAAAAAAAATGCTTATGAGTTTGCTGGAGGAAATTAGCCTCTCCAGGAAAGAACGTTGAAGTTAAACAAAAATCAGAAAACACCTAAAAGGAAAAACAAAATGAATTCCACCAAAATAATATAGAACATGGAAGAGCAAAATAACCTGGACAATGAAGACATAGCACATGGATCAGATGATGAATTGAAGGTAAATGTACTTTCAGCTCAAAGGGAATCACATTGGCTCTGAGTAGTTCCCAAATTAAATGGATGGCTTACAAAAATAAAGGTTGATAAGGTGCTGCTATCTCCCTGATTCCTGAGACCACCTATAGAAAAAAAACAAAAAAAAACTGTGTCTACTATTAAAAGCAACAGATGAGCAGATCACTGGAGGACTTAGCTCATATGCAGATTAATTCCACAATGAATAGATTTAGTGAGTTAGAATTGTGCCAGACAGGGTAAATGAGCAATCAAGGTTACAGTTGTGCTATTATAGTCCTCACAATTTTGATATTACATTTCCCCAAGGGCATTTAAAGAGCAGATGTCACCTTGAGGACCTACACTGAAGAAACAGTGCCTCTAAGAGAATGCACCATAGTCAAAGTAGAGTTACACAGAACATAGAACACTACCGCACAAACAGGCCCTTCGGCCCACAAGTTGCGCCGATCATATCCATACCTGCCAGGCCATAGAACTATCTATAACTCCCAATCCCATTAAATCCCATGTACTCATTTGTTAATTGGACAAAGTACAGAACTACTACCTTATGTGGCGTGGGGAAGTTTCCCAGCTCTCTCTGGCAATTATTGGTGAGAGAAGATAATGTTGAATGGAATGCTGTGGACAGGTTAGTTGATTCTCAAGCAAAATCTGCGGAGTATCTTAGAGATAAATAGGATTGTATTTAAGAATACATTTGGTTCCATGAAAGGAGTTCAGGTGACACTCAAGATCAAGCAAAACAGCCAGCCAAAGAGACTAGAACAGTCTACTAGGCCATATGTCTAAAGTAGAATCTAAATTACTGAGACTTTTAGATACAGGAGTCTGAAAACCCTTTACTACCAGTGACTGGGCAATCCAATTGTGCCTGTAGTGAAGCTGACTTAGCAGCAAGATCCACTGAAATTACTATTTCTAAGGCTACTTTTGAGTTGAGAGAGAAGAATATTTCTCTTTTCCCCTCTCTGAAGTTGTAGACAAGAATCTGCCAGGAGATAAGTCTCGTTCTCAGACATTCTGCTGTATGAGAGTGGATCTTTCTCTGAAAGTTGCTGCTTTGGAAGCTGCATAGAGAGAACTATTCCTTTTTGCCTCTGAAGTCTAGAGACTGGGAGCTGCCAGAGACTAAGAAGGCAATTTTACCACCGCGTTGCATCCGTTTTTAGGCATGCTAAAGGGGGAAGGCAGTGAGTCCATGATTGGTTGGGAGAGGGGGGCCCACAATTGGTCTGGGCAGTAGGGGAGGTGGGCAAGGGCTGTATGTTGGGCCGCAGGCCCCCATGATTGCAGTAGAAGGGAGCTGCTTCAGGCTGTCTGCATTAGTAGGGGCCAAGCAGCTCTTTCTTTGTCTGTCAGATCCTTGCTACTGCTAATACACATGTACAGCATCAGAGACCTGCACATGCACACTACCTCCTGCTGCAGGCTTTTAAGCCCCACCCACAGACTTCTACAGCAAGCAACAGGCTTGCTGATATTTTCGCAGGCAGAATGCATGGGGGGTGGATGGGGGGGGTGCCTGAAAACACATCCAAAAAATGGATCTGAAACTCTCCTTGTTTCAAGTCCACCCAGCACTTTGACCAAAAAATGGTAAGATCACCCTTCTGTTTACTTCTCTGAAGTTTTGCTGTTTTTTGGATATATCCTTCTCTGAAAAGAACTGTCTGAATCTTGTCTAGAAGTGATAAAAAGCTGAAACTGTAGCATCATGTTAAGCATCTTTGGTTTCTGTGCAGACTGATTCTACAGAAGGGATTTATGTCTACGGGGGATACTGCTGAATTGGAACAATAGAGGCAGCTAGCTGTTAAGAATTATATTTTGTCATGTTCAAGTCTTTTAATTGATAAAAGTTATCTTAATTAATTATGCTATACTCTAACTGTGTTCTTAAATAAAGTTTGTTTCGATAAAAGATTCCTCATGGGTTAATTGAATCATACCTGGAATGAAACACCTTATGCTCACCCTAATGCTCAAATCAAATGTAAGAGCTATGGCCTAGGCTAACTTCACAAAATACTTTCACATTTTTGGTCTGGTCCCTAACACTAACTTGCGACAAAGATTATTGGAACAATTGCATGAAGAATATCGAGGTATAGTTCAAATCACATAACTTATGGAGAGCTACTTCTGGCCTGAACTTGTTGCCCAGATCAAGGAAAAAGCAGGACTGTGCCAGTTATGTGAATTGGTAAAGATCACACACCATTGTCCCCATTACATCCCGTGGAGTGGCCTAAAATGCTTCGGCAACATCTACATATTATGGATCCATAAGGAGGGCACATGTTCATAGTTGTCATTGATCCCAAGTGGCCAGGAGTGATCATAAGGAAGTCAACAACTATAGAATAAATCTTTAAAAAGCTAGAGGAGATTTTTACCAGATTTGGGAAGCCAGAACAAATTATAAGTGATAATGGACAACAATTCATGGCTCAGGAGTTCAAAAGCTATTTAAAGGAGAGTGGTATCCAACACATTAAATCAGCACCATACTGCTCTTCGATGAATGGTTTAGCCAAAAGGTTTGTCTAGTCCCTGCAACATCCACTGAAAGCCTCCAAGGACCAAGGTTCATCAAATCACTGTCTAAACAATTTCTTGGTGGCATATTGCAATGCCACACATGTGGCTACTGAAGAGTTCCTCAGCTTTACTGCTACTGAAGATAAAGCTGAGAATTACTTCTGATTTACTTCTACCGCAGGAGACATCCGAATAGTAGAATGCAATTAGTCACAAATCTTGAGAAGAGAAGATCATTCAAAAAGACTCTTGTTTCAAAAAGGCGGGCAAGTTCTGACATGCAGTTATACCACCGGTGAGAATTGAGTTCCTCCAACTGGACATTGCCAGCTGTGACCTGTTGACCAAAGAGGTGAAGCAGAAAATATTTAGTGCACCTTTTTCAGCCCATTCATCATACAAAGAGGTGAGCAGTGGTCCTGAAAAGAGCTGCTCAGTCACTCAGGGGGCTGCCAAGTTCCACTGTTACTTCACTCTAGTGAAAAACAACCCGATAGCCTGAGCCACCTGTGCACATATTCATGGATACTGTCCCCTGTCAATCTATTCCATCACATTCCCACCATTGCAGGACTTGTAACAGATGGATGATGAATTACAGATTGATAGTGAGTGCGACTTGCGTTTGAACTGAATTATAGTGAGGGAGAGTTAGATATTGCCACCCTCCGTCTCTTATCCTTTTAAATCTTGATCCAGTTGCGAAATTGTTCCAGTTATCCACAGAAAAGAAAGTCAAACATGGTGGCACAGTGGTTAGCACTGTTGCCTCACTGCACCAGGGACCCTGGTTTAATTCTAGTCTTGGGTGACTGTGTGGAGTTTGCACATTCTACCTGTGTCTTCATGGGTTTCCTCCAGGTGCTCTGGCCTCCTTCCACAGTCCAAAGATGTGTGGGTTAGGTTTATTGGTCATGCTAAATTGCGTGTCAGTGACAGGGGGACAAGCAGGGTACGTACATGGGAATACTGAAGTAGGGCCTGGGTGGGATTGTTTTGGTGCAGACTCAATGGGCTGAATGGCCTTCCTTTTCAGGGATTCTATAATTCTATGAAGATTAATTTAAGGAAAGACCAGTCTTCAGGTCAAACGCACATATGATGCCTTATGTATGAGAAAACATTCCCAGTAAAATACCGTCCTGTAAGAATCTACAACCTGTACTTATTGGCGGTGAAAAGATCACAGCTTGCCACGATCAACAATGATCATCTCAAAATTACTTAAAAGGGAATTGAAAGAAGTTTTCAAAAGCAAGAACAGAAAAGTATGCAGGAAAATAGAAATAGATAGCTCCAGCTTAAGGATTAAGATTAGCATAAGTTTGTTGGGCCAAATGCATTTCAGTGGTATAGTTTCTGTGATTGCAGGAAATGTACACTTATGATACTGTAAAATATTTGGATTAATTCATCCATGTTATTCAAAAAAACACTGGATTATGTATCCATTGACATCCAAATGTGCACACCCACATGGAATAATCTTGTTGTATAACTTTTCCTGAACTGTTATAACGTCTGCAGCAGTTAAAAAAAATTGTGAATCATTTTTATTACTCATTGTGAGAAAGGAAACCCCAGAACAAATACTAGTCTTGTCTGATATTCCAGCTCAACTTTCCCCTTGAGGGTGAGTTTAACCAGCCGTGTTTATGTTTGTCTGTGGGAGAGAGAGAAAACTGAACTCAAGGGAGGTCCATTCACACATCATTCAAATTTGCAATCTGCTAGGTCAAACAAGGGGCAGGAGTGATGGCTTCTTAAGGTCGGATGGCACATTCTAGACTGATGAGAATGGGTAAATCAACAGATCTGAGCAGAATTCAAATAATTTTGCTTTATCTCACAAATATCTTCAGATTATTAGCATTTATGTTACATTCAGTAAGGCAAACAGACATGCAGTGTTAAGTGTCGCCAAAGGGCGACAAGGAATCATGTAGTTATAATACTTTTTATGATCCGTAGTAAAATGGAAATGCTTCTAGGCTACTTCAAATGGGTAAAATTATTGGACTTCAATTGAGTGGATGAAAAAATGAGTTTTCCCTTAATTTACCTCCTGTTACCGTTAAGACTGTGGACCTTGTATAAAACGACCAAAGTGACCTTAGCAGTTCAGCTTTCAATGCAGTTAGTGCACGTAATACAGCATGAATTTCAGACTAACAACAGTACATAATCCTGCCAGGTTAAATACATTTGAAGCAAAAGATTAAAGCAATGCTTTGTAAACTATTTTCCAATGTGATCCCATTTTAACTCACTGTGACCTTCTCAAGAGCAACAAGGGCTGGCCTCACTAGTGAAACGCACGTCCCATGAACAAATATATATTTCTAGAAATAACTTTTGAAAATTAATGTGACTCCAGAAGCCAACAAAATCCAAAATAGCAAGAAAGCAGCAGAGTAATAAAAATAGAAAGTGCTGGAAAAACTCAGCAAGTCTGGTAACACCAGTGGAGAGAGAAACAGAGTTAATGGTTTGAGTCCAGTTTGATTTCTTCTGAACTGTTTCTCTCTCCACACATGCTGCCAGACCTGTTGTATTTTTCCCAACACTTGCTGTTTTCATTTCAGATCTCCAGCATCCGTTGTATTCTGCTTTTGCTTAAGCAGCATGGTAATATTTGATATGTTATGAATTGATCAACATACAAGCATGAAAACCTGTATTTTTAAAATACCTACTAAAAAATGTTCTTACTTTCTGCATTTATGTAGGTTTCAGCCAACCTCTCTATATTTCATGGTGACAGACAGCTCAATGAAGCTCATCTCCCCATTCACACACACACACACACACACACACCTCCCCCCACTCGCTCACTCATGCTGTCCCATCACCACTCACTCACTCAACTCTCTTATCCTCACTCAACCCCACTCACTCATTCCATCATCCTTCTCCATGCTCCCAGTCACCTGGATTTCTTCACCCTGACCAGATTTTGGGGAGATGGAGTGGTAAAGCACCAATAAGGATGATGGATAAAAGAGGTAAAATGTTGCATTATCATTGAATCCACAAAGTGCATCAGAGACCATTTGGCCCATCGAGCCTGGACCAACAACAATCCCACCCAGACCTTAACCCTGTAATCCCACATATTTAGAACATAAGAACTAGGAGCAGGGATAGGCCTCGAGTCTGTTCCACCATTCAATAAGATCATGGCTGATCTTTTTGTGGACTCAGTTCCACTTACCTGTCTGCTCACCATAGACCTTAATTCCTTTACTTGTTCAAAAATTTATCTATCCTTGCCTTAAAAACACACAGTGAGGTAGCCTCAACTGCTTCACTGGACAGGGAATTCCACAGATTCACAACTGTGTGAAGAAATCCCTCCTCAACTCAGTCCTAAATCTGCTCCCCCTTATTTTGAGGCCATGCCCCTTAGTTCTAGGTTCACCTGCCAGTGGAAACAACTTCCCTGCTTCTATCTTGTCTATTCTCTTCATAATCTTATATGTTTCTATAAGATTTCCCCTCATTCTTCTGAATTCCAATAAGTATAGTCCCCAGTCTACTCAGCCTCATAAGCCAACCCTCTCAACTCCAGAATAAACTAGTGAATCTCCTCTACACCCCCTCCAGTGCCAGTCTATCCTTTCTCAAGTAAGGAGACCAAAATTGTATGCAGTACTCCAGATGTGGCCTCACCAGCACCTTATACAGCTGCGCCATAATCTCGCTGTTTTTAAACTCCATCCCTCTAGCAATGAAGGACAAAATTCCATTTGCCTTCTTAATTACGTACTGCACTGCAAACCAACTCCTTGTGATTCTTGCACAAGGATACACAGGTCCCTCTGCACAGCAGCATGCTGCAATTTTTTTACCATTTAAATAATAGTCCATTTTGCTGTTATTTGTACAAAATGGATGGCCTCATATTTACCAACATTGTACTCCATCTGCCAGACCCTTGCCCCACTAACTTAGACTATTTATATTCCTTTGCAGACTTTCAGCGTCCTCTGCACACTTTGCTCTGCCACATCTCAGTGTCTGTGAATTTTGACACACTACATTTGGTCCCCAACTCTAAATCATCTATGTAAATCATAAACAATTGCAGTCCCAACACTAATCCCTGAGGCACACCACTAGCCACTGATCGCCAACCAGAAAAACACTCATTTACTCCCACTCTTTGCTTTCTGTTAGTTAACCAATCCTCTATCCATGCTAATACATTATCATAGCACCATGCACTTTTATCCTATGCAGCAGTCTTTGGTGTGGCACCTTGTCAAATGCATTCTGGAAATCCAGATACATCACATCCACAGGTTCCCCGTTATCCACTGAGCATGTAATGTTCTCAAAGAATTCCATCAAATTAGTCAAACATGACCTGCCCTTCATGAACCCATGCTATGTCTTATCAACGGAATAATTTATATCCAGATGTCTCATTATTTCTTCCCTGATGATAAGATACAAGTATTTTCCCTACTACAGAAGTTAAGCTAACCGGCCTATAGTTACCTGCCTTTCGTCAACCTCCTTTTTTAAACAGTGGCATCACACTTGCTGTTTTCTAATCTGCAGGAACCATCCCAGAGACCAGCAAATTTTGGTAATTACCACTAGTGCATTTGCTATTTCTCCCTCCATCTCTTTTATACCCTGGGATGTATTCCATCAGGGCCAGGAGACTTGTCTACCTTTAGACCCAGTAGCCTGGCCAGCGCTATCTTTTTCGTGATAATGACAGTTTCTAGGTCCTCACCTGCCATGGCCTTCCTGATATCAATTTTTGGCATGTTATTTGTGTCTTCCACTGTGAAGACTGACAGAAAATACCTGTTCAATGCCTCAGCTATTTTTTCATTTCCAGTTATTATGTCCTCTAAAGGACCAATGTTTACTTTAGCCGCTCTTTTTTATATTTATATCTTGCTATCTGTTTTTATATTCTGAGCAAGTTTACTCTTTTTTTTTAAGAATTTTAAGATTTTTAAAGAAATCTCACTTTTCTTTATAGTTTTTTTGGGGGCTTTCTGTTGACCTTTAAAGATTTCCCAATCCTCTAGTTTCCCACTAATCCTTGCCATTTTGTATGCATTTTCTTTCAAGTTGACACCCTCCTTTATTTCCTTAGATATCCATGGCTGATTATCTCTTTCCCTACAGTCCTTCCTCATCACTGGTATATACTTTTGCTGAGCACTGAAAAATCACTTTGAAAGCCCTCCGCTGTTCTCAATGGTCCCACCATAAAGTTTTTGCTCCCAATCTACCTTCACCAACTCCTCCCTCATCCCATTGTAGTCTCCTTTATTTAAGCACAAGACACTGGTATTGGATTTTACCTTCTCATGTTCCATCTGTATTTTAAATTCAACCACACTGTGATCACTTCTTCTGAGAGGATCCCTAACTGCAAGATCATTAATTATTCCCATCTCTTTACACAGGAACAGATCTAGAATAACTTGCTCCCTCGTAGGTTCCATTACATACTGTTCAAGGAAGCTATCATGGATACATTCTATGAACTCCTTCTCAAAGCTGCCCTGACTGACCTAGTTTGACTAATTGACATGTAAATTAAAATCCTCCATGATAATTGCTGTACCATTTTTACATGCATCAGTTATTTCTTTGTTTATTTCTCGCCCCACCATGATGTCATTATTTGGTGGCTTATAGACTATGCCTATCAGTGACTTTTTCTCCTTACTATTTCTAATTCCCACCCAAATGGATTCAACCTTTTTTTTCCATAGAACCTATATCATCTTTCACTACTGTCCTGATATCATCCTTCAATATCAGAGCGACACCAGCTCCCTTATCTTCCTGTCGGTCCCTCCAAACAGTCTGATATCCCTGGATATTTAACTCCCAGTCATGATCATCCTGCAACCATGTCTCTGTAATGCCCACCAAATCATACGCTTTCACAATGATTTGTGCTTTCAGCTCATTTACCTATTTCGAATGCTACAAGCATTCAGATAAAGTGCCCTTATGTTAGTTTTTGTACCTTCTTTTTGAATTCTAACACTCCCATTAATAACATCTCCTGAGTTCTCCTTCATTTTAACTTTTTTCCTGATTTTTGATGTCGTTGGAACCTTCTCCCCACACACATTTTGTCCTTTCTCCCTCTTTCTCGGACTCCTTACATAGGTTCCCATCCCCCTGGCATATTAATTTAAACCCTCCCAAACGGCCCTAGCAAACAGTCCCCCTAGGACATCAGGTCCCAGTCCTGCCAAGGCGTAACCCGTCCAATTTGTACAGGTCCCACCTCCACCAGAACTGGTCTCAATGCCCTGGGAATCTGAAACCCTCCCCCTAACACCATCTCTTCAGCCATGTATTTATCCAATATATCCTCTCATTTCTACTCTGACTAGCACGTGACACCAGTAGTAATCCTGAGATCACTACCTTTGAGGTCCGATTTCTTAACTTTCTTCCTAGCTCCCTGTATTCTGCTTTTAGGGCTTCATCCCTTTTTTTCTCACTTCTCTCGTTTGTACCAACATGTACAAAAACCACTGGCTGTTCGCCCTCCCCCTTTAGAATGTCCTGCAACCGTTCTGAGACATCCTTGACCCTAGCACCAGGAAGGCAACATATCATCCTGGAGTCTCATTTTTGGCCACAGAAACGCTTGTCTATTCTCCCTACAATTGAATCCCCTATAACTATTGCACTGGCACTGTTTTTACCCTCACTCCCCCCCCCTCCTCTGTAGCAGAACCAACTGTGGTGCAACAAACCTATCTACCTGCCTATCTCTCTCCTGCCCTGTGGTCACTCATTCCCTTCCTGCCTGCAGAGTCTGAACCTGCAGTATGACCCCTCTCTATCCACGTACTATTCATGATACTCCCTGACACTTGTGGATGCTCCACAGTGTCTCCAGCTGTTGCTCCAGCTCTGAAACCTCGAGCTTCCAGAGCTGTAGCTGGAGACACTTCCTGTACACAAGCTGACACAGGGGAGCGGAACTGTCCCCAGCCTGCCACATGGAGCAACATGGCTTAGAGCTCTCCTGTCATGTCTTACCCCTTTAAATTAAACTTATGGAAGGTATTTTGTTTCAGATTATATCCAATTTTCTAGGGCCCTTCTTTCCTGCTCCTTGTTACTACTGAACATAACCTTTTCAAACTATAAAGCACAGAAATGACACAGAAACACTATTGTCATGTACAACAACAACAATGCCAAGAGCAAAAAAGAAAAGAAAAACACTTATTGATCAATCACCCTTATTGCCTCTGCTGCCTGGTTCACCTAACTCCCTGTTTTCACCCAACTCCAAAGCACTCCTCTCAGTATTCACCATGCAGTCAGAGCAGCACTCTGAGGCCTCTGTTTTATAGGAACAACTTACAAAGCCCTGGAACTGGTTTTAACTGGTTGCACAAACAATCATCCAAATTCAGTTCAGAGCTGACTCAGCTGATTCCTATTGCAGAAATGCACTAAAGCTCTCTTCTCAGTCAGGCAACGTTCATCGTGCAGTCAGCAGCTCTCACTGTGTAGCCAGTTCACCTTGTTAATTTCTCTGACACTAATGGACAATTTAACATGGTCAATCCACCTAACCTGCGCGTCGTTGGACAGTGGGAGGAAACCAGAGCACCCACAGGAAACCCAAGCAGACACAGAGAGAACTCCACAGAGACAGTGACCTGGGGCTGGAATTGAACTCAGGGCTCCCTAGCGCTGTGAGGCAGCAGTGCCATTGTGTCATTAATTAGACTGAAATCCTAAACCTTTATAAAACATTGATTGATGTGGGAGAAAATAATTCATCAGGGCCTGAACCAAGGGGTTGGCACCACTCAATCCCCTCTTACCCCTCCCATGGGTCTCAGGTCCCAGTTCCAGACCTCAGCTCCCCCCTCTACCCCCCACTTCCCTGCAATCCTCTTCCTGAGTTAAATTCAAAAAGTTTATATGTTATTATTAATAACATATTTTTGTGTTTATTATTGCTTATTATTTTTATGCTGTTTGATGGCTTTAATCACTCCATTTATTATGATACTGACTGACATTCACTTTTTTTTTTCCAGGCAGTTTGTTTGACATATAAATGTGAAGCATCTTCCTGCAAAGGCTGGATGGATTACTGAAAGAGATAAATGGCTCCTCCTGTCCAATTTTTCCTGTTGTTGTAAATGGTAAGTGGCCAGCAAGTTATATTTGCAGCATTGAGAACTATCTGCAATTGTGAAGCATTGTTACTACAGTTATTCAGTGTTAGTAAATGTGTTTTCCATAACTAAATGATATTGCAACATGTTCCTAAAATATTAGGTCAATACTTACACTGGTCAATAATTTCATACCATTTGCAAAAGATCCTGATTTCCATGTCCTAGAATATCACAAATGAAAAGTATCCTGAATAATGACGTACCTAATTAAAACACTGGGTGAGATTACCCTCCATGGGTGTTGGTATTGCTGGAAATTCACTGGTGACATGCAAGGAGAAAATAATAATATTTACATGTTGTGTTCACCACTGCCAGAGGCGGCATGGTGACACAGTGGTTAGTACTGCTGCCTCACAGCCAGGGACTCAGGTCACTGTGCAGAGTTTGAACTTTCTCCCTGTGTCTGCGTGGGTTACCGCCAGGTGCTCCGGTTTCCTCCCACGGTCCAAAGATGTGCAAGTTAGGTTGATTGGCCATGCTAAATTACCCCTAGTTCAGGGGATTAGTAAAGCAAATATGTGGGATTGTGGGAATAGGGCCTGGGTGGGATTTTGATTGGTTGCCACTCGATGGGCTGAATGGCCTCCTTCTGTGGTGTAGGGATTCAATGATGCTATGATTTCAGTTAGAACTGGAGTACAAGCAGTGATTTGACTAGTCCAGATTTGTGATGATTAACTTTATTTTTGTGGAAGGGAAAAGTGCATTTCTGTTGGGAAGTATACAATTTATCACTTTTTGAAGTCCAGACTGAAAAGGTCGAAGGATAATCATGCTTACATTAGTGAGTGTTTTTGTCCTTTTTTCAGGGAAGCTGCAGAAAGGAAAGACTAGTTTCCAAGAAGTCATTTATTCTCAATTGATGATGCCATGTACAATAAGATACAGGAAGATAGCAAAATGTGGGTGGTACAGTGGTTAGCACAGCTGCCTCATAACGTCAAAGTCCCAGGTTCAATTCTGGCCTTGTGTGGAGTTTGCACATTTGCCCTGTGTCTGTGTGGGTTTCCTCTGGGTGCTCAGTTTCCTCCCATAGTCCAAAATTGTGCAGGTTAAGTTGGTTGACCATGTTAAATTGGCCCTTAGTATCAAGGGGATTAGCAGGGTAAATACATGGGGTCATGTGGATAGGGCCTGGGTGGGATTGTTGTCAATGCAGGCTTAATGGACCAAGTGGCCTACTTTTGCACTGTAGTGACTCTGTGATTCCATGATGATATTGTGGTGTTTGTTCAGTTCACTTATTTCCTGAAATCCCAAATATTGGTCCTTCTCTTTCAGAATGAGCGAATAAGAGAAAATCAAAAGATTGGTTTAAGCCCAATTTTTTTATGTTCACGTCATGGGAGAACACCATTCTGATCACTTTTTTTCTTAATATTGGTTGGAAACATTCTCTCTGTGGACTTCATAATCCTAATGTAACCTCCTCCTACTAAAATGGAGGATAGTGAAAGGGTTCACATTGATGCCATGTTTCTTCAAGTACAATTGGGTCTCGCAAATGAGTTTCCTGGCTGATACCAGCACTTCCTTAAATTCCTAGTTCATTTAATGAAAGCACAATAGCTGGAACCCAATTCGTTCATATTTCTGATCATGTGCAGCATAAAGGAAAGCAGAAATGGTGCCATTGGGTTTAAATAATAGCAAATGAATTCTGTATTTATTCAACATACTGGAGGAGCAGAAAGAAGTGCTGGGTCACAAAAGGGGCATTAATCAATTGGCAGAGTAATCAGTACAACCAAACTAACGCTAAAACATTTAGAAATTGCATCTCTTGCTAAACTGCTGCCTCCTTTATAGACTGTTTTCAGGCTTAGTGATATATGTGTATAAAACTGTATATTGTTAGCAAAGGACTCATTTAAAAGAGAATAATGGATATTTGACAGTGATTACAAGGCAGTAATCTTACCAAGGGATTCATAGATGCCATAAACTTCTAAGAGTGAAGTTCAACAGCTTTATAATCATCATCTCAGCCCTGAAATAAGATAACAGCCTGGAAACCTCTTCCATGTGAGATTTCAACATGTATAATTGAGTGCATGATGGTGGTTTTATTGCCATTTTGTTTCTCACTGCAGGCACCATGGGTATGGTCACCAATGGTTCTGGGTAGTTCTATACAATGGCTGCACTGAAGGATTAACAGCTACACTGTTACCAATGTATGTTTATTCAGTGATAATCCACTGTTGATCACTGAGAAAAAGCACGGCATTATATCATTTCAGTGTTTATTTGAATGAAACAGTTCTGTAGCAAGATACAGTGAAGTGTTGCCACGTACGCTGGAATATGCTCAGGAAGCCAGGGTTCACTAACACATTCCACAGTGTCATCTTTATAAGCTAGAACAGCTGAATTTATTTTTTTTTCTCAATCTGACTTTTCCCTTCAGTGTAGCATGAAGTAGTTGGAAAAAGATATCCCCATTTTAGAAAAAAAGGCACAGAACAGTTGTTCCAGTCTTGAGGAGAAATATAACAATCACTTCTCTGAAGGACATCAAATCCTCCAATCATAGTTCTGAGGCAGTGTTAAAATACAAAAAACGTTTAGGCTTTGCTCATGACCTCTAAAATGAAATTATGGTTCCTTTTTATTTCAAAAATGAACATTGAGAGCATTTTTGATAGCATAAAATGGCCATTAAATCCAATGCTCAGCTGGGGGTTAGCTTGGATCGAGACAAAGGTTCATGTTTCAGATACATAATTTAACTGTTAAGCCACTGTTATAGTGTAATGACCAGATCAATTTAACTACTTTCCCCTTCAACCTTAGCTAATATGCTCTGCATTAGTCAAGCATTTACATTAAATAACATTATAAATCGTAATTCCCTCTCGTTTAGTGAATAAGTGCAATACACAGTGCAGCTATTTAGAGCTATTTACATGAGAGGTGCTTTAGGTACAATCTCCAATCTGCACTGAATTAACTGATCTCAGCCAGAACATTTCAGTTGGTTTGGCAGCCCTGGGTGAAGGAAGGAGTAAATCAGAGAACGTTCCAGTTTCGATTGTCGTTCTGTGACCTCTGCTGGATGGCAGAGTGACAACACCTCTTGCATTATGTTTACTGCAGCTGGCTTTCAACTTAGGCAGAGGTACAAAACTGGCAGCATGTGCGTGTGTAAATTTTGAACTGGGAGCGCAGTATCCGCCATATTGGTATAGGCATCAAAAGTCATGTCCAGGATCTGTGCCTGAACTAGGCTTAGGCTCTTTCCAGATGTGCTGATAGATGTAGGCAAGCACAAACTAATTGCTAGGCCATTAGATAAACAACAAAACTTAAAATGAACTGCAAAATAAAATTTGGCAACAAACCACTGGGATATCAGATGTATTACTGAGTCATACATTCTTTGATTACAACATGCATTATTTCTTCAATTGTCCATTTTCTTTGTTATAATTCCTTAAAACCCCACAATTAACATGGATAAAAGAGGAAAAGAATAAGAAGAGAAAGGAGATATTAGAGGGTAAATAGATAACCCCCAAAAATAGTTGCAGAGACCACAATGAATGATGTGCAGGGGTTAGGACTGGCCATGTTAAATTGCCACTTAGTGCCCCAAGATGTCTAGATTTGGGGAATTAGCGGGGTAAATTCGCACGATTACAGGAATAGGGGCTGGGTAAGATGCTCTGTCGGAAGGCCAGTGCAGACTCGATGGGCCAAATGGCCTCCTTCTGCTCTGTAAGGATTCTATAATTCTAGGATTCTATAAATGATTAACTGACAGCTGTTTATTACAATGGAAGCAAGACATCAGATTCGAGTGACTGCTCATTGCCATGATTGCTGTGTACAAGGAGTACTCCTTGCATTGGTCAATAACTGTATACATACAGGGTCCTGATGTTGCTTGCAAGTAAGTGCCTGGTGCTATTTAAATTCAACCTGCATCTCACAAAGAGAAGCTGCATTGCGGCTGCTGAAGATGCTAAGCCGTGATGTGGAAGATTCAATAATAGCTGACCAGGGGAGAGAGCAAGCATCAATGTTTTCAGGCACTTTTCAGAAGGCTTTGTGGAAGTGATGGAACAGAGGAGAGACGCCCTGTATCCTCAGCTTGGGGAAATGGGGCAGGGCAAACACACACTCAGGAGACAGTCAGAAGCTAAAAGAACCTATGTGCAGTGTGGGAAAAATCAAATGATTTCAAAATCAGTAAGTTTATTTTCAAATTCTACGTCCTACCAACTGCAAATTAACATCACCCCTTGCTCTATTCACCAAGACCCTAAACTGAAATACCTACAATCTTAGACTCAACCCAACAGTCACATATTTAACCCCATTATCACATACGTAATGTCACTGCAAACATCACACCCATATCTCACAACTCAACCAAACTGGAGCTATTCAACTGTGACAGCCTCTTCACTCGAAACAAATTGTGTGTTATTTCCCTTTTTTATTGGAAGAGAAGATGTGGCAAAAACAAAATGACAGGAAAGAACTGGAGGCAAAAACAGATCAGTACGTTTTAACCTCCATGGAGAAGAGACAATGCTGGCCTCCCATGGGAGTGAAATGATTAGTGATGAAGACATCTTGTCACGGGGCTTTGGCCCTTTCTTTTTGGAAATGTGACATTTGAACTTTCAACCGACTGAAAATTTAGCAACATGAACTGAGACAGAACGAACCACTTAAAAATGTAAGGTCTCATTCCAAATCGTGAGGGTGCAAAGACTAACAACACATCTGCAAAAAGTGTGAAGAGAAGGATATTTCCACTCAACCGTACATTATTTTCACTTTTTTTTTAAATTGGACTTTAGTTCCTTTATTTCTGATCTTTATGATATCATATTTTTTATTACTTTATTTTTGGCTTTAATATTTAATTGCTCTTTCTTTAACTCAAAGACATGTTTGACTGACTCCTTATTGGTCTCTGCATAAATAGTTAAGTACGCTTGGATTTAGAAAGGGTGCACCCTTGTGAAAAATAAATTTAAACTTTTGTAATGACCAGCCCAGGAGGCTGAGTAGTGGGAAGCAAGTTGAATCCTTCTCATCTGTTTAACAGTCTGCAGATCTCAGAATGAACTTCTCATTTTCCCCTCTCACCTCATCATAATCAAACTATTGTCCCTTTTCATTTCAGGTATTCTAGTAATGGAACCTTTCCAGGCAGTGGAGGAAGAAGACAGTGAAGATGAAGATACAATCCAGCAATCGCAGACACAAGCTCACATACTGATGCTGCATCTATTTTAGAAGTTAGAGTGGAAGAGATTTATGCATATTGTGAGACACCAGGCAGGAATGACCAAACAAGAGACAGGGCGGGGTGAGAATAGTGTAAGTGCCAGCTCACTCGCTCTGCCATAGCAGATTCAGAAGAGGAATTTGATGGACCAGACTATAGTAGAATGGTTTATGGTTGAACATTCAATTCTTGGTGCACATGGAAAGTCTGCACATAATATCAAGACATGTGGAGCAGTACAACACCAGCTTAGAAGAACTTGTACAGAGCTTAGCTCCTATCCTTTGCAACAGAGAACGAGTGGTCACCTTCATTGTAGCCTATTACCTGAGGAACCAATGATGATGCAGAATCTAATGGCTGATGTCTCAGCTTCCAATGCAGCACAAACAGCTAGAATCAAAAGTCTGAATGCTACAGTGAAGACCACTCAAAGGCAAACTTAGACTGCTGTTATTACTACTGGCTTCTTGGGAGCAGAAGTAAGTATTTAGGTTGGTCGACTATTAAGCCAGAGGCCAAAATCAGATACACAATTATAAGTAGGAAAGGCATGGTGGCACAGTGGTCAGCCCTGCTGCCTCACAGTGCCAGGGACCCATGTTCAATTCTGGCCTCGGGTGACTGTCTATGTGGAGTTTGCACATTTTCCCTGAGTCTGTTTGGGTTTTGTCTATTAGCTCCAATTTCCTCCCACAGTCCAAAGATGTGCAGGCTGATTGTTCATGCTAAATTGCCCCTTAGTGTCAGAAGGATTAGTAGGGTAAATTAGTGGGGTTATGGGGTATAGGGCCTGGATGGGATTGTTGCCATTGCAGGCTCGATAGGCAGAATGGCCTCCTTCTGCACTGTAGAATTCAATGGTTCTACAACATCCCACAACAGCAACTGAGGAATTGAAATTCCATTAATAAATCTGGAAGAAAAAGCCGGTCTGAATAATGGCAGCCATCAAACTATTGGTATCATAAAAAAGCCATCCAGTTTGCTAATATCCTTTAGGGAAATAAATCTTCCATCCTTATCCTGTTTGGTTCACATGTGACTCCTAACCTACAGCAATGCTTAATTTTCCGTTCAGCTGTATCAAACAGCCACAAGAATGTTGAGGAAGATAAAGATAGTACGAACCTCCCAGTAATGACCATTGGATATGGCAAAGTTTAACACACCAGAAGCCAAGCCAAAGTCCTCCTCACTATCATGTAGGGACTTGTGCCAAAATTGGGACAGCTGCCCCACAGAAGAGTCAATTACAGCCTTGCATAGTTTTTAAAGTTTTAAAGTTTATTTATTAGTTACAAGTAAGGCTTACATCAACACTGCAGTGAAGTTACTGGAAATTCCCCTAGTCGCCACTCTCCAGAGCCTGTTTGTGTCAGTTCAGTTGTACTTATTTATCATAATTTTTAGTCAGAGTCCCAGACTCCTACATCACTATCCTTGAGGTGGTGACTCATTGGTAGCGTCTCCTGTCAAGAGGGAGTGTCCCTGGAAATGCTTGCCATTGACTCCAAACCTCATGTAGTTGCTTAATGTCAGACCCAATATGGGCAACCAAGTGCTGTTGCCATATTCCACCCTCTCACAGCAGATCATTCCATACTCTTCCGTGCTGACCATTTCAAAGAAACACTGTGCGCTGTGAAATGGGCATTAATATCCAACACCAAGATTGATTTGGTAGAACCATTATTAATTGAACTAAACACACCTGCCAGATTGGGTCTGTGAACAGTGATGACAGAACTAGCATGAGGAAAAAAAGCCTACTTGATTTCACCTCATCAATCTATTTCTTACAGATACATCTATCTATGACAATATTGGTAGAATTGACCATTGTACAAACTACAGAAAATTTCCAGCCTCTTGTCCCTTCATGAACTCTGTCTCCACAGTGAGCATGAGCTCTCACCTGCATTCCATGTAGTGTACATTAAAGTTAGTGACAAAGGGTCATCCGGACTCGAAGCATTGGCTCTATTCTCTCTCCTCAGATTGATAAATTTTTTGAGCTTTTTCTGTTTTTATTAAAGTTAGTAGTTTTGCAGCTTAAAGTGCTAGTCTGGCTGACATTTATCTCTTTTGCTCTCTTGACTGTCAAACTGTGCCCAAGATTAATTGTTTCTTCTTGTGAGCAAAGACATCGGTAAACTCAAAACATAAAAAAGTACCTGCCTGTCTAGCCTAATGCCATTTGCAAGAAATGCAAATTAATTATCACTTACCTTCAAAACAACCCCTTGATTCTGGAACATATATGAATAATTTATAATTCTAATGGAGTTAAATGCTCTCTTTCCAGACTTGCTGGTTCCACTAACAAATCCCTTTGACGGCATGATAGCACAGTGGTTAGCACTGCCAACAGCGCCAGGGATCTGGATTTGATTCCTGGCTTGGGTCACTGTCTGTGCCAAGACTGCACGTTCTCCTCATATCTGCGTGGCTTTCCTTCGGGTGCTCCAGTTTACTCCCATGGTCCAAAAAATAAACTAGTTAAGTGCATTGGCCATGCTAAATTCTCCCTCCGTTTATCTGAACAGACGCCAGGGTGTGGAGATTAGGGGATTTTCACAGTAACTTTGTTGCAAGCCTACTTGTGACACTAATAAATAAACTTAAACTTTGATTACAAAGATGCTTTTACTTCTTTTGATTGGAGGGCTACATGAATAATCTAAGTCCCATTTTGAAAAAACTGTTGACATCCTGTTCTTACCAAGCTCAGAGATAGGTAATCCATTACTTAAGTCTTCTCACCTCTAACTCTGATCTTATTAGCCAAACACAGATCACGTTTTGAATTCCACTTTTTCTTATGGTTGTTTGTGTTTCTCAATCCGATGTTTCTAATTAACTCCATTTAAATTCAATTCCTACAACTAAAAATTGTATCTCTGGAACACATGAAATATGAATTTAGATAACTGTAACAGCTTCTCACCAGCACCCTCTCACTGTCAATTAGAGACAGGTTATAAATGCCAGCCTTGTCAGCAACACTCACAGTCCACGCACCAATTTAAAAAAAAGTTATCAAAGGGGCTTCCATTGCCAATGATTGGAGCCAAGTTTTTAACCTTTTGGAACCCAAGCCCTTATCAATCCTTTTAATCTGTTTAATTTGAAGTTCTGAGAGAAACAGCTTTTAGTGAGGGGCTGAAAGAAATCAGCAAAAGAAGTATCTTTGGGGAAATTGATGGGATTGAAAGTGGATAAATCTCCAGGTCCTGGTAATCTTCATCCCGGAGTACTTAAGGAAATGGCCCTGGAAATAGGAGATCCATTGATGGTTATTTTCCACAATTCTTCGGACTCTGGGCTGGTTCCTACAGATTGGAGGGTAACTAATGTAAGCCCGCCATTCAAAAAAAAAGTAGAGAGAAAATCTATAGACAAGTGAGCCTAACGTCGGGACTGGGGATGTTGCTAGAGTCCATTATCAAGGATTTCATAACTGAGCATTTGGAAGGCAATGGTATAATCAAACAAAGTCAGCATGGATCTACAAAAGGGAAGTCATGCTTGGCGAATCTGTTGGAAGTCTTTGTAGATGTATCTAGTAGAATTGACTGAAGAGAACCAGTGGATGTGGTTTAGTCAGACTTTCAGAAGTTTTGTGACAAGGTCTCACATAACACTGAAGTTAAAGCATATGGGATTGCACATAATGTCGCGAGATAAATAGAAAGCTGGTTAGCAGATAGGAAGGATAGGAAGGATATTCTGCAGGTGGAGGTCCACCTTGTTGTCAAACGAGGGGCATGCACACGGTGGGTCGTGCGTGGGCTGCTCTTGGAGGTTCCGGGAGTGGCCTAGTACTTCGTGTCGGTGTGTGTGCTTGATCCTGGACCGGTAGACGGGCGCCGCAACAGCTCGGTGACTAGCACTGCTAGCTGTGCAGATACATGGATTTGGGCCTGTGTCTGTGGGAGTTTGCGCATTCTCCCTGTGGTTGCGTGGGTTTCCTCCGGGCGCTCCGGTTTCCTCCCACACCCCAAAGATGTGCTCTTAGGCTGACTGGTTTACCAAATTGACACTATTCTCCCCTGAATCTGGCTAAGTTAGGGGTTCCACTCGCAGACACGCAGGGCAGATTAGGTGTAGGAGGATGCGGCGGCGCAGGCTCGTTGGGCCGAAGGGCCTGTTTCCCGTGCTGGGTTGTTCTTCTTTGAAGCAAAGAGTTGGCATAAATGGGTCTTTTGCTAATTGGCAACCAGTGACTAGTGGAGTTCTGCAGGATCTGAGCTCAGATCCAACTGTCCACATTATATATTAATGATTTGGAAGCGGGAACTGAATGTACTGTCTCCAAATTTGCAGATGATACGAAGTTGGATGGGAGGGTGAATTGGAGGAGGATTCAGAGATGTTTTAGCATGATTTGGACAGGCTGAGTGTGTGGGCATATGCATGGCAGATGAGTATAATATGGATAAATGTGAGGTTTTTCACTTTTGTAGCAATAATAGAAAGACAGATTATTACTTAAAATTACAAATTGAGAGAGGTGGATACTCAGTGAGATCTTGGTGTCCTTGTGCATCAGTTGCTCAAAGTAAGTGTGCAGGTACAGCAGGCAGTAAAGAAGGCAAGTGGTATGTTGGCTTTCATAGTGAGAGGATTTCAGTATAGAGATAGGGATGTTTTGCTGCAATTGTATAAGGCATTAATAAGGCTACACCTGGAGGATTATATGTAGTTTTGGTATCCTCATCCAAGGAAAGATGTCCTTGCTATATAGGGAGTGCTGCACTGTTTACCAGACTGATTTCTTGGAATGGCATGTCTGTCATATGAGGAGAGATTAAGTCAGTTAGGATTATGTTCACTGGAGTTTAGAAGAGTCAGAGGGAATCTCATAGAAACTTATAAAACTCAAACAGGATTAGATAGGGTAGATTCAGAAAAAATGTTCCCAATGGTGGGGGATCCAGAATTAGAGGTCATAGCTTGAGGGTAAGGAGTAAACCTTTTAGAACTGACATGAGGAGACATTTCTTCATCCAGAGGGTGAAGAATGTGGAATTCACTGCCACTAATATTGTTGAGGCCAAAACATTGTTTAATTTCAGAATGAAAT
Organism: Carcharhinus amblyrhynchos; assembly: GCF_965287045.1. NCBI lineage: Eukaryota > Metazoa > Chordata > Chondrichthyes > Carcharhiniformes > Carcharhinidae > Carcharhinus > Carcharhinus amblyrhynchos. Next base: position 21,414,312 of record NC_137328.1, on the reverse strand, counting down.
GAGATGCAGTTCTTGGAATCAAAAGCATCAAGGGATATGGGGGCAAGACGGGATCAGGAAATTGAATTTGATGATCAGCCATGATCAAAATGAATGGCTGAGCAGACTTGAAGGGCCGAACGGCTTCCTCTTGCTTCTAGATTCTATTTTTCTATGTTTCTAATCACATTTTAATTTGATGTTTTAAATTTCATTGTGATTTGATTTTGTTGAAGACAGTATCACTTTAAGGAATGATCCTTTTACGTTGTCCCTCAATTTGTTTAATTTAGGTTTAATTGATGTTATACAAAAGTGTTCCTAGAACATTCATACAAGCTTCAACTTAACATGGATAACACTGAAATGTACCCCTTGCAAGGCATGATGCCAATGTCTAACATCATTCACCCCGTTCAAGGTCATGATGGGGGTATTTATGAGGTCCACCATGAAGATGCAAATACTAGACACAGGCATCCACCCAACTGCCCTTTAACGTAATGCCAGCTTTGAGAGTGGTGGGGGTGAGGAGGGAGGTGGAATGCGCGGAGGGGAATACGAGGGGATGAATGTGGGAATTAGGTGCCACTGAGGCTCACTGACTCTTGAGGGTCCACATGTTTTATCCTCATGAAGTTCAGAGGAATCAATGTCGGGGGGTGGGGGGGCACTCACTAAGAAGGGAGCGCTTAGGTGGATGTCCCAGAGATGGAATGAGAGGAGGGTCAAGACTCTGTCAGGAAACCTCATTGCTCACTTTGGTGTTGCCTTCTTTTCAGTGCATGATTCTGGAGAATCATGGAGCCAGTAAAGTTGGCTATTCTACTCATCAGGATAGAGCAGGTGCAGAGATATTGACATTTGCCACATGCTGTCACGACCAGCTCCCTGCAGAGGAGGCCGGGCCTGTAGCTGTTCCAGATGCAGGACCAAAAATGGTTGAGCCTCAGAGAAGACACTATCTTCCAACATTGGACATCTGTCTGCATTTATCCCAGGGATGGTGGACCATTTTTGCCAGATCCTGCATGGGCTGGCACCAAGTGGAATTGGAGAACACCCACTGCATTAGTCTCTTAAAATTGCTCTCAACTTCTATGCAAGTGACACATTTCAGAGCAGCATGGATGACCTGTGTGGGATTTCCCAGTCAACTCCACATATATGCATCAGATGTTATATATTTAAGTGGTTTAAGGGGCAGTCACATGATTTGATGGTGATATTTCACAGACTCCTGCTTAGTTTCATTTTGCACTCTGTTGAGGCAACAGACGTCCTCCAATTAATCTGTTGTTGTTAGTTTGAATCTTTGTATACAAAACACATTCTTTTCTTTATATTTAAAATCCACAAACCTTAACATAGTGAGAACATTAGAAAAAGAAAATTGGTGACAAGTCAAGATTTTGTTTCTCTGAGAATGTTGAAAAAAGATTCTAAGTAGAAAAAAGACATTGCTAGTTTTCTCCTTTGAATATTTGAAGGCTGGGGAATATCACAATTAAAGATTGAAGTGCCAGTGCAGGAAGACCAACTAATAAAAAGGGGAAAATAAATATCATGGATGGAATTTTACCGTCCGTCCGTACGAAAATTGTAGTAGGTGGGACAGGACCATGCAAAGGTCTGTTGACCTTGGCAGAATTTTCCGATCTTGGGGCGAGTATAGCCAGAAAATCCAGTCCCATGTTTCTTATTAGGGAAAAAATTTGTGTAGACTCCTCTATGCTGCAGCTTCCACACATGTGCTGCAGTGTGTAGCAGCAGAGCGGAGCCTCACAATGCAGTTGAAAAAGGGTGGAGGCTTTCTGTGTGGTCTTAATAGAGTAAGTTTTTCCAATCAGAGAAGGGTGAAATTCAAGACAGTATCTGGCATATTTGAAAAGAAGAGATGGTTTGCTTTACAGCTGTGGCCATTTGAAAGAAAACAATACATCAACGGTCTCCAGGATAAAAAGGGGTGTACTGCAGAGACAGTAAAATAATATATGCTGAGCAGTCTCAAATCACTTGTGCCTCTAAGAGAAATGGCAGGTCAGTTAAGAACCATGTGTTCTTTTAATGAAAAAAGTGAATCATGGAGTGCCGAGGCACAGCAGTATTTTGTGTATTTTGTACTTTGTACGGGGTGGCACGGTAGCACAGTGGCACAGTAGTGCTGCTGTTTCACAGCGCCAGGGACCCAGATACAATTCCTGGCTTGGGTCACTGTCTGTGTGGAGTTTGCACATTCTCCCTGTGTCTGTGTGGGTTTCCTCTGGGTGCTCCAGTCCCCTCCCACACTCTGAAAGACATGGTGATTAGGTGCATTGACCCGAAGAGGAGCCGGACTGTGGCGACTACGGGAATTTCACAGTAACTTCATTGCAGTGTTAATGTAAGTCTTACTTGTGATTAATAAATAAACTTTAAAAAACTTTAAATTTGTAGATGAGCTGCTCATATCAGCTTTTATTAGTACAGTAGGAAGCTTTGCTCCGGAACTTGTCTCAGCCAGCAAAGCCAGGAACCAAAACTTATGATGACTTGACAAAGATCCTTGAAGGGCGTTACTCTCCAAAGCCACTGATCATCACAGGTTCAGGTTCCACTGAAGGAACCAAGTGGAAGGTGAAAGCATTACTCAGTTTATGGCAATTGTAAAAAGGCTGGCACAATATCATGAATTTGGTGAGTCTTTAGGAGATACTCTTCAAGATGGTTTAGTTCATGGACTGAAAAATGAAGCTATCCAAAGAAGATTGCTTACTGAATAGACTTTTACTTTAAAGACTGGTGTTAACAAATTGTTCCTAAATTAGTCTTCCCTCAATCTGGTTATGGTTCCTTTATTGTGGAGTCCAATAGGTGTAGACAAAGGTCATAGGTAGAAGAGGGCACTCACAATGTTAAAATGGCAGCACGGGCTCGTTGGGCTGAAGGGCCTGTTTCCCATGCTGTGTTGTTCTTTGTTCTTTGACTGCAGTGTCAATGGCTGTTTAAAAAGGCTTCACAGTTTGGTGCAGGAATGAAGGGACTGAAAAATGAAGCTATCCAAAGAAGATTGCTTACTGAATAGACTTTTACTTTAAAGACTGGTGTTAACAAATTGTTCCTAAATTAGTCTTCCCTCAATCTGGTTATGGTTCCTTTATTGTGGAGTCCAATAGGTGTAGACAAAGGTCATAGGTAGAAGAGGGCACTCACAATGTTAAAATGGCAGCACGGGCTCGTTGGGCTGAAGGGCCTGTTTCCCATGCTGTGTTGTTCTTTGTTCTTTGACTGCAGTGTCAATGGCTGTTTAAAAAGGCTTCACAGTTTGGTGCAGGAATGAAGGTCCACAAGTTGGGAACTGACCATAAGAAATCAAAAGTGCAACAAGCATGCCACAGATATGCCAAATTGGGCTGTTCAGTGAATGAATGCTTAAGCAAATATGATCAAAGAAAGAACTGTAGCAAAATGGGTCACATTGCAACATATTGTTGGGTTGGATTAACTTCCCCTAAGAAGAATATTCAGAAGAAGAATCTAGATACCTTCAAGAAAGAAAACAAGTTGCATTCTACAAAAATAATTTGCATCATGGAAGACGAGAATTATAAATGCAAAGAAGGGAAAATGCAGAAATATAATGAAGAGCTCCAACTTAATGTCTTATTCATACAGGGTGAATCATATAAACACTGGGTGACTACAAAGTTAAGTGGACAATCTATTAGGATGGACACAGTAAGAAGTCTCACAACACCAGGTTAAAGTCCAACATGTTTATTTGGAATCATGAGCTTTCCTCACCTGATATTTGGAATCACAAACATTCCTCACCCGATGAAGGAGCAGCGCTCCGAAAGCTCATGACTCCAAATAAAGCTGTTGGACTTTAACCTGGTGTTGTGAGACTTCTTATTGTACCCACCCCAGTCCAACATTATTAGGATGGAGGTTGATACTGGTATTGTTCTGCCTTTAATTCCTGAGACTACAACTTGTTCCAACTTGTAGATCTTCATTCCTGCACCAAACTGTAAAACCTTTTTAACAGCCATTGACACGGCGGTCTTCAAAGTCAAAGTCTATTCAGTAAGCAATCTTCTTTGGATAGCGTCATTTTTCAGTCTAAACTAAACCATCTTGAACAGTATCTTTTAATGACTCACCAAACTTACAATATTGTGCCAGCCTTTTTACAGCTGCCATAAACTGAGCAAGGCTTTCACCTTTCACTTGATTCCTTCAGAGCAACCCAAATCATTCTGTAATGATCAGTGGCTTTGGAGTGTAACGCTCTTCAAGGATCTTTGTCAAGTCATCATAAGTTTTGGTTCCTGGCTTTGCTGGCTGAGACATCTTTCTTTAAAATCAGTGATGTGATTTTAAGGACATATAGAGAGAGATGCCATTAAAATGTTACATTATTGTCAATGGACAAACAGTGGAATTGCCCCTCCATGTGGTCTGTGGTAATTTTCCAGTTCTACTTGGGAAATCATGGTTGGAGAAGATAAAGCTTATTTGGAGTACTGTCAATAGATTGACCAATACCAAAACTGACCTACAGCACCTTCTGGACAAATACAAGAGTGTATTTGAAGAGACACTTAGCTAAATGAAGGGAATTCAAGTGAAACTCAAGATAAAACCTAAGAGTCAACCAAAAATTCTCAAAGCAAAAGCAATGTCATATGCAATTTGTTCCAAGGTCAAAGAAGAATTAATACAACTTGTTAACACTGGTACGTTAGAGCCAAGACTAAAAATTCTGTAAGATGTGATAATGGTATTGTGATATGTGATTAACATTGTCCATTGAAGGTAATACAGGCAGCAAACAAATTTAGTGTTGCCTGCTAGTTTCCATGATTATAGCATGCAGCCCAGCAATACACATGCTGCTGAGTTACTGCATGCTCAGCACAAGATCCAATTTTTTAATTAATTCATGGGAGTTACTGGCTGGCCAGCATTTATTGTCCATTCCTAGTTGCCCTTCTTTAGAGCGCAGTTCAGAATCAACCACATTGCTGTGGCTTTGGAGTCACACATAGGCCAGACCAGGTGAGGACAACAGATTTTCTTCCCTAAAGGACGTTAGTGGACCAAATGATTTTTTCCGACAGTGTGTCATTGGTAGATATTTTTTATTGAATTCAAATTTCACCAACTGCTGTGGTGGGATTCGAACCTGAGTCCCCAGGATATTAGCAGAGTTTCTGGATTAATAGTCTTGTGATAATACTATCTTTACATAGGCCATTGCTTCCGCTATGCAAAAGACTAGCAGCAATTAAAGCTAGCCTGTACCTCTTAAAGCTGGTTTCTGCTTTTTAAAATGGCCATACATTCCGGCTGCAGCAATGGCTGAGAAACATAGGAACAGGAAGAAACCTGAGAAATGATGTAGTGGAGCAGACTGGGCTCCTCTATTCACAATGCAGTGCAGGAAGTTGAAAAGGGGATATAAGTAATTTATCTCCATGGGCCAGGAAGTTCTCCAGACAGACACAGTAAAGACAGCAGGAGCAAAGTAGCTATAGACATCAATGCTTGGAGACTAGCCCTGAACACCAGTGCTTGAAGAAGTTTATTGATCTCAACAAGTGATCATGGTCAACAAAAGCCATATCCCAGTAATTGTGCCACCAATCACACACAGCTGCTCAATGCACCACACCCCATCACTCACCTATTAACACTCTCTAGCAATCAGGACTTATGGTTAACCTCCATATGCTTAACCTCATCACAGGAGGGGAAGAGAAAGCAGGGCCAGCTGGTCTGATATCTGTTGTCAGCAAAATGTGGGAATCCATCATTCAGGAAGTAGTAACCAGACACTTAGAAAACCATACTGTGATTAACAATATTTTTCACTGTATACCAATACATGTGACAATAATAAATCAAATTAAATCAAAACAAGAGTGGACATTGTTTTATGAAAGAGAAATCACGTTTAGCAAATCTATTAGGGTTTTTCAAGGATGTAACGAGCTGTGGAAACAATGGATATGTTACATTTGGATTTTCAAAAGGCATTCAAATTGATGCCAAAGGAAATGCTCTTGCACAAGATTCATGCAACTATTTTTGCAGAGAATTGGTTAAATAACAGAAAACAGGAAGTAAGAATAGGCTAATCCTTTACAGGTTGGTATGCTTTTACTAGAGGGTGCTGTAAGGAACGCTGCTGGGGCCCCAGATGTGTTTAAAGTCGATATTAATCACTTGGATGAAGGACAAAGTTTTATACCAAGTTTGCGGTGATACAAAGCTAACTGGGAAAGCAAGCTATGAAGAAAACACAAGAGGGACATAGGCTTATTTATTAGTGTCACAAGCAGGCTTACATTAAGACGGCAATGAAGTTACTGCGAAAATCCCTTGGTTGCCACAGTCTGGTACCTATTCGGGTACACTGAGGGAGAAATTTCGCATGGTGAATGCACCTAAGCAACATGTCTTTCAGAACTATGGGAGGAAATGGGAGCACCCAGAGAAAACCCACACAGACACAGGGAGAACATGCAGACTCCACACAGATGGTGACCCAAGTCAGGGATCGAACGCGGGTCCTTGATGCTGAATGGCAACAGTGCCACCATGAAGTGAGTTAGCTGAGATGGCAGATAGAATACAGTGTGAGAAAAAAGAAAGAATGGAAAAATTGAAATTTTTTTACGTAGTAAGAATATATTAACTGTTTGCATTCAGAGAGATTTGCATGTCCTTGAATAAGAAGCACACAAAGTTAAAATGTAGCTACAATGTGCAACAAGGAAGGTAAACTCTATGTTGGCTTTCATTACAGTATAAGATTAAAAAAGTCTTGATGCAGTTTTATAGGATTTCAGTGAGACCTTACCTAGAATATCATGAACAGTATTGTTCACTCTCCTGAAGAAAGGGTATACTTGCCTCAGGGGGAGTGCAACAAAGCACAAAAGATTGAGTAAAATGGGCCAATACTCTCTGGCATTTAGAAGAAAGAGAGGCAATCTAATTGAAACATGTAAGGACTTGGCAGAACAGATGCTGTGAAGCTGTTTACCTAACTAGCAAATCCAGAACTAGATGGGTATAGCCTTAAGATAGAGGACAACCACTTTTGACTGAGACAAGAAGAAATGTCTTCACCTCTGCTTCTGAATCTTTGGAATTTCCAACCCCAGAGGGCTGTGGATCATTGAGTATATTTAAAGCTGACATTTAACATCACTAAGCATAAGTGGGTTGCAGTCAGGCCAGCTTACTATAATGTAGGGTAAGGCTGCAAATGTGTTCTGTTGTAGAGGACTAAGATATGGACTTTGATGTACTGTTGCTACATTTTAACTTTGTGTGCTTCTTATTCAAAGACATGCAAATCTCTCTGAACACAAGTTGTTAATATATTCTCACCATATAAAAAATTTTCAGTTCTTCCATACTTTCTATTTTCTCACACTATACTCCATCTGCCATCTTCTCGCCTAACTCACTTCATGGTGGCACAATGGTTAGTACAGTAAAAGGCTGATGGCCATGAAAACAGAAATGCTAGGTGTGTTAACAGGTGTGCCAGAGAGCCTGTAAGTTTTAAGGACTATGGGGGAATCTGGCTTCAACTTGGCACAGGATTTCACACAAAGTTTGGACCCTATTGTTTCCAGCATAGACATGTAGTTAACTCCACGATGACACTGGCAGGCCCTGCCTTCGTGCAGCATCTGATTGCCAATGTCTCAGCTTCCATTGTAGCACAGTCAGAAACCGTGCAATGCTGAATGTTACATTGGAAGCTCAGACTGAGATCATGAGATCACTGCTTATTGTAAGTCGAGCTTGATGCCATGTAGAATCAAACTGTTGCCATCATGACCAGGAATACCAGTGATTAAAGGTATTTGCAGGTCTCACAGTAATCTAGCAATTGGTGCTCCTGCAGATGTTGTCCAGCCTGCAGATATACTGGCTGCCTTCTCCTTTCCTGCTCTACATCTACCTCCCACACCTAAAGAGATCAGCAAAGCATCACATGATGGCCAGGTTGTGGAAGATGCAGCACTTTACGACAATCAGAAAACAGTCTCCAGCAAATACTGGAGGGTTCTCCCCAATCTTCATTACTTCAATGGTCTGCTCCTCAACATCATATCGCTCATTGTATAAATACTGACCACATGTTTTGGAGTTCAGAAAGGAATCATTAGATATGCGTACATCAGATACCCATTGTCACTGAATAGACACACTCTGGCTCAACGAGGTTTATCGAAAATGTCTGGAACTTCAGATTGCTACACAACGAAAGCAACATGGCTGTCAGAGCAGTAAACATTCATCAACATTATTTTCTGGGCATCGTCACACACTAAGAGTGAAATTTAATGCTCGTCCAGAGGTGAGTTTAGAAGTGAAGGAGACCATGTGATTAGGCAGGAGAGTAAAGGTGGAGATCCTGTCACCATCACTTCCTTCCATTTAAGTCCAGGATTGAATCAATTTGGCTAAGGAACAAAAGATGATGGTGAAGTCACTAGAGTGCCAACTAGTGAGAAGGATGTCAGGGAATAGATCTGCAGGGAAATTACAGATAAATGCAAACATTAGAGAGTAGTCATGATGGGGGACTTTAATTACCTGGGAGGTATAAAGAGCAGAGAAGGGCAAATGTTTCTAGATTGTGTTCAGAAAAATATTCTACAGTAGTATGTGTCCAGCCCAACAAGAAAGGCTATACTATAGGAAATTCTTGGAAATGATGTAGCCAAGTAGATCAAGTGTCAGTGGGAACATTTAGGAATTAATGATCATTGTATCATAAGTCTTAGAATGATGATAGAATGGGCAATCCAGAATAAGAATAATTAGCTGGAGGAGTGCTGAACTCAACGGGTCAAGAACAGAGCTAGACTGGTTAGACTGAAATGAAAGGCTGGCGGGAAAAAACTGCAACTAAACAATGAACTACCTTTAAAAAGGAAATGGTTCAGGCACAGTCAAGGTATTTTCCCTCACAATGGAAATATAGGGCAAAGAAATCTAGAGCTCCTGAAATGCAATAGGAATTAAGATAAAGAAGAAAAGTATCTGGTAGAAAATACTATTCAGAACCAGGAGGAATACAGAAGTTCAAAAGGGAGGTGAAAAACACAGTAAAGAAGCAAACAGGCATTATGAGAAATATGGCAAACAACATTAAGTTTTCTATGGGACTATAAATACAAAAAGGATGATAAGTAGAGGAGTAGGGCTATTACGGACCTCACATGGAGGCAGGGAGCACAGCTGAGATATTATTAAAAGAGCACTTTGATCTGTCTTTACCAAAGAGTTAAATGCTACTCAGGCCATGATGACAAAGGAGGAGATTCTGTCCCTAGAAAGGTTCAAAATTGATAAGGAGGAAATGTTGAATAGACTGTCAGTGCTAAAATTGACAAGGCACCAAAACCAGATGAGATGTATCCAAAGATGTTGACAGAAGTGAGAATGGAAATTGCAGGGGCACTGGCCATAACCTTCCAGTCTTCACTAGAGTCAGGGCAAGTGCCAGAGGACTGGAAAATTGCAGGCATTGTGCCCTTGTTCAAAAAGGTTTAGGGATAAATGCAACAATAACAGATCTGTCAATTTAACTTCAGTAGTGGGAAAAATTCCCTAAATAATTATTTGGGATAGAAGTAGTAGTGACATGGAAGAATGTAGGTTGATTAGGAACGGCCAGCATGAATTTGAAAAGGGGAAATTGTGTTTAACTAACATGCTAGAGTTTTTTGAAGAGGTAACAGAAAGGGTCAATGAGGGTAATGTTGTTGATGTTAAATAGATACTTTGCATGAGTCTTTATGGTGGAAGAGACTTTGAACATCCCATTAATACTAAAGAGTATGAGGAGGAATTAAGTAACATCGTCAAAACTGGAGAAGTAGATTTGACAAACTAATGGGGCTAAAGATAGTTTAGTCCCCTGGCCCTGATCATTTGCATCCTTGGATCCTAAAAGAGATACTGAATGCATTGGTTGTCATTTTCCAAAAACCCTTGGCTTCTAGAAAAGATCTGGATTGGAAAACTGCCAATGTGACACCTCTATTCAAAAAAGGAGGGAAGCAGAAAGCAGGTAGCTATGGGCTAATTAGCCTAACATCTATTCTTGGAAAAATGTTGGAATCAATTATTAAGGAAGTAACAGCAGCTCATTTTGGAAAATCATAATCAAAATCTAATCAGAGTCAGCATGACTTCATGAAAGGGAAATTGTGTCTGACCAATGTATTAGAGCAGTTTTGATCCCCTTATTTAAGGAAAGATATTATTTCATTGGAGGGAGAGAGAAGTTTCACCAGAATGATCCCTGGTGTAGAGGGGAATTATCTTATGAGGAAATGTTAAACAGGTTGGAACTGTACTCAGAAGAATGAGAGGTGATTTCACTGGAACATATAGGAATCTTAAGGAGCTTTACAGGGTAAATGTTGAGAGGGTACTTTCCCTATTGGAGAGTCCAAGACCAGAGGGCATAGTCTCAGAATAAAGGGGTGCAAATTTAAGATGGAGATGGGGAGGAATTTTTTCTCTTAGAAGGTTGTGAATCTTTCAAACTCCTTACCAGAGAGCTACAGGGGTAGATTTGTGTGTATTTAAGTCTGAGATAGATTTTTGATTAGTATGGGGAAAAGGCAGGAAAGTGGACATGGAGAATTCTGAACTAGTCATGATCCTCTTGAATTGTGGAGCAGGTTGGAGGGGCCAAATGGCCTGGTCCTGTTCCCATTTCTAGTGGTCTTATGGAACTCCTGGTGAACGGCCCGAAGGTGGTCCCATCAATGCAGATTTTGCTGCAGGTGATGAATCTCCTTATGCCGACATTAAATTCTGCCGTAATTTCTCCTAATTTGGCTACATTTCCCCAATGATATGTGGCACTTCCATTATCTCATTAGGTACAAACCAATGTCACAATGTACTCACTGTGCATAATTCTGGCACACACATGGGTTGCCCATGCAATGACATTACATTTGCTGATGACACCAAGATTGGGGGAACGACAAATTGTGCGGAGGGTGTGGAGAGTCTGCAGAAGGATCGAGATAGGCTGGGCGAATGGGCCAGGAAATGGCAAATGGAATTTAATGTTGGCAAGTGTGAGGTGGTCCACTTTGGTAGGAATAATGGTAGGAAGGACTATTACTTACGTGGTGAAAAACTGCAGCAGGCGACGGTGCAGAGGGACCTCGGGGTCCTTGTGCATGAGTCGCAAAAACCCAGCTTGCAGGTGCAGCAGGTGGTCAGGAAGGCAAATGGGATGCTGGCCTTCATAGCGAGGGGGATTGAATATAAAAGTAGGGAGGTCTTACTACAGCTGTATAGGGCATTGGTGAGGCCGCAGCTGGAGTACTGTGTGCAGTTTTGGGCGCCGCACCTGCGCAAAGATATTTTGGCCTTGGAGGGAGTGCAGAGGAGGTTTACTAGGCTGATACCGGAGTTGAGGGGGTTGAGCTATGAGGAGAGGCTGAATAAACTAGGCTTGTACTCGTTAGAGTTTAGAAGAATGAGGGGAGATCTCATTGAGACGTATAAGATGATGAATGGGATGGATAGGATAGAGGTGGAGAGACTCTTCCCGCTCAAAAAAGACAGTAGGACTAGGGGGCACAGCCTCAAGATAAAGGGGGGGCGGTTTAGAACGGAGTTGAGGAGGAACTTCTTCACTCAAAGGGTGGTGAATCTCTGGAATTCTCTGCCCGTTGAAGTGGTGGAGGCTGCCTCGCTAAATATTTTTAAGACGCAGGATGATGGGTTTTTGATAAGAGAGGGGATTAAGGGTTATGGGGAGAGGGCGGGAATATGGAACTGAGCCACGACAGATCAGCCATGATCTTATTGAATGGCGGGGCAGGCTCGAAGGGCTAGATGGCCTACTCCTGCTCCTATTTCTTATGTTCTTATGTTCTTATGTTCTTATGCTATCAGCCTCCATAATGTAGAACCAGAAGTGGGCAGGAGCATCAACACACTATCCTTTTTTTTATATCAACTCACTTATGCAACAATAAAATCGGAGGTGCTGTCTGTGTCATTATTAAGATAATGTGATTAACTGTATTCCTGGAGGTTTCTACATATAGCTTGACCCTCAGCTCATAAGACCATAAGACCATAAGACGTAAGAGCAGAATTAGGCAGCTTGGCCCATCGAGTCTGCTCTGCCATTCAATCATGGCTGATGTTTCTCTCATCCCCATTCTCCTGCCTTTTCTCCATAACCCCTGATGCCCTTATTAATCAAGAACTTATCTATCTCTGTCTTAAAGACACTCAATGACCTGACCTCGACAGCCTTCTGTGACAAAGAGTTCCACAGATTCACTACTCTCTGGCTGAAGAAATTTTGCCTCATCTCCGTCCCTTTAGCTGAGATTGTGCCCTCTGGTTCTAGTTTTTCCTACTAGTGGAAAAACTCCATGTCCGCTCCATGTCCACTCTATCTAGCCTGGCAGTATCCTGTAAGTTTCAATAAGATCCACCCTCTAATGACTGACTAATGGCATCCTGCCATTCGTCAGCCAACAACACATCCATCCTTTGATTTGCTACTTTCCTATGTCAATTGGAAAACAGAAAAGATTCATTATCCAACTAATGGTAGGGTCTTGGGAGGTGTTGTTGACTTAGGGGCACAGGTACATAGTTCCTTGAAAGTTGAGTCATAGGTAGACAGGGGTCACACTTGCCTTCACCAATGAGAGCATTGAGTATGGGAGATGAGACGTTATATTACAACTGTACAAGACATTGATAAGGCCACATTTAGAGTACCGTGTATTATTCTGGTCACCTTACTATAGGAAGTATGTTATTAAACTGGAAAGAGTGCAAATAAGATTTACAAGGATGTTACTGGGACTGGAAGGTTTGAATTATAAGGAGAGGCTGGATAGGCTGGGACTTTTTTTGTCTGGAGCGTACGAGGATGAGGGATGACTTCATAGAGGTTTATTAAATCATGAGGGGCATAGATAAGGTGAAAAGCCAAGGTCTTTTCTCCAGGACAGGGGTATCCAAAACCAGTAGGCAAAGGTTTAAGGTTAGAGGAGAAAGATTTAAAAGCGACCTGAGGGGCAACTTTTTCACACAGAGGTTGGTGCATGTTTGAAGTGAGTTGCCAGAGGCAGGTACAATTAAAACATTTAAAAGATATTTGGACAGGCTCGGGGATAGGAAAGGTTTAGAGGGATATGAGCTAAAGGCAGATAAATGGGACTAGTTCAGTTTAGGAAACCTGGTCAGCATGGACGAGTTGGGTCAAAGGGTCTGTTTCCATGCTGTATACCTCTATGACTTTATGACTCTATGACAATTGGATCATGCTTGGACTCTTATCCAAAACATCCTTCTTTTCCGTGTTCAATATTTTTACATCTGGTAAAGAAAAATATTTAAAGGTAACAAATGGATGGGATTTTCTGGCTGTGCATGCTCAAAGACCAGAAATTCCAGCCCAAGGTTAAATGGCCCGTCAAATTTTCTTTCCTGGTCTGCTATGATTCCTGTGGTGAGTGGGATGGGAAAATTCCGCCAAATCTGTTTCAATGACCCGATGATTTTTTTCCAGGGTCACACACAGCAAAATCCAAGAGACTGATCTTCAATTCCTGGAGACTTCAGGCTGATCCTGGGTGATTGGAAACCCTAGTTATCTTTGTGGGTTGTTCAGTGTGGTAGTGGTGGATCTGAATTTACAAATAAGGCTGAGCTGTTAGTAAAGTCGACCTTTCTTTGAACATTTGACTCACAATGTACGATACAGACTCAGGACAAGGTTCGACATACTCTGTTGCCATGTCATCTTGCATCACTGATGATGTAGGTAGACTATATATGTACACATTTAACATTAACACTTTGCACTACACCATGGAGCTGAATTATGTAGCCAAAATGTTGACTGAGTCCCATGAGCTAAATTCATAGAACGTGAAATTTGGATCTTTGACATCACTGGACACAGTGCTTATGAAGATGTACACTCTCCGACTGGGGTGTGCTACATTTCTAGTACTTCCAGCATGTTCTGCCAGCTCAGCATGCACCCACACAGGCCACATCTGCATGCATCATAGCCTCTGACCAGGTGCAAGTCAATTCAATATATTTGTTTGTCACCTGCATTTAGCCAAAAGTGGGGCTGGTACAAAGATTAGTTAAAAGGGCTAAGCACGTAACTTGTGGGTAAGGCAACTTAGAATAAGTTTTGATGTTGTAAGTGTCTGGAAGCACCATGGAGTGTTTTTGATCAGTTCCATGGTTTGGCATGGTGTTGCTGCATCCTCAGAGGGAAGGCAGAGGATTTTGTGACCTGACAACAAAGAGGCTGCAACAGGTATGGGGGCTGCAGATATAGTGTGTCTGGGTGGTCAGCATGATAAGGAGGTGGAGTGGAGACTGTGGAGAGAGGAAAGTTCTCCACATCTCTTTGACAGTGACAGGAGACTATGTAACAGGCCAGCCAATGCACCAAGCATTTCAGGGTGCATCCTTATTATCAGCGTTTCCCTGCTTGTCCCCACCATTGAGATCATCATGTGAATCCTCTGCAGCAGAACTTATCTGCAACTTGCTTTCGGATTAGCAGAACACAAACTATTCTTTACGCCTTGGACTAGTTGCATCCCAGTTGTGCTTGAGAATCATCATATGCGGATCCCAGCACTATGGTTGTCTCTATGGTGCAATGCTTGAGCTGATGGCTGTAATTTCATATCAAGGGCCGGAGCTCTCTATAAATGATACGTAGTTGCTCTCTTTCCTCCTCCTGGGTGTTCCATGGCTGGACTGGTGGCAAAGTTAGAATGTTTGAATACAGAAATCAGAAAGGGGTGGTTGGCCAGAGGGAAGGTGGGTTGCGTGGAAAGAAATAGATCCATGGCCTCATTATCTGCGGCTTGCTCATCATGCCAGAATGCAGGATGAGGGTGAGCCAGGAGTTGAAAGTAGGTCTAAGGCAGGAACATACTCACACTCTCCGTGTTCACAGCAATGCTGGATGTCACTGGCTCAGTCACAGCCTGCCCATGATATGTCAAAATATCTCTGCTGTGGGATTCAAGAGGTGGAGGTGTCCTTATCCCCCCATTAGTTCTGCTCTGCTCCTATTCTTTGCCACTTTGTTCTAAAAGAGAGGGAGCAGACAAGCATTGATTTTGTAGCTCCATGTATGGGTGATAAGCTAATATTTAAAACAAAGTGAGGTGATTGTGGCAATTGGAGAAAATCATGTAATTCCCAGGACAACATTGCAGGAGTTCCTCGGGGCAGTGCCTCAGGCCAAACCAACTTAGAACTGCTTCATTAAAAACCTTCCTTCCATCATAAACCTTTCTTCTATCATACGTTCTAAACTGGGGATTGCACAAAGTCCAGTGCTACCTGAGTTTTCTCACATACTGGAACAGTTTGTATCTGTTTGCAAAAAGACCTGGAACACATTCAGGGTTGGGCTGACAAGTGACAGGCAATATGTATGATACATGAATACCAGGCAGTGACAATCTTTAACAATTGAGTAAAAATCTAATCATCTGTCGTTCACATTCAATGGCATTCCAAATACTGAATCTCTCCCCACCAAAATACTGGGTGATCCATTAACCATAAATAGAACCAGTCCAGCCATAAGTGACACAGGAGCAGGTCAGAGGAAAGAAATTCTGTGACAAGGAAGTCACTTCCTAACTCTCCAAAGCCTGTCCACCATCGACAAGCACAAGTCAGAGGCGTGGTGGAATACTCTCTACTTAGTTGAATGGATACAACTCAAACAGCAATCAAGAAACCTGAACAATGGCCTAAGTTTTACCATACTGCCTGCCACTGGAATTGGAATGGATGAGGGGTGGACCATGGAAAGGTCCATTGCCTTCAAGGAGGAATTATGGTTTGGGATGAGCAAGGCTGTAAAGTCCTGCTCAACACCTTCGAGGATAAAGCAGCCCACTTGATCAGCACTGTTCCATCCACCACTTGAAATATTTATTCCCTTTGCTATTTGTGCACGAGGCAACAGTATTCACTGTAAAGAAGATGCAGTAAAGCAACTTGCCAATTGTCCTTCAACAGCACCCTCCCAACCAGTGATCTCTATGATCTAGAAGGGCAAGGGCAGCAGATATATGAGGACATCATCACCTGCAAGTTCCCCCCCAAACCACTTACCCTGCTGATTTTGAACTCTTCGTGATATATTTGTCACTAGAACTCTCTGCCTGACAGCACTCTGGGTGTACCACATGGACTGTAGCAGTTCAAAAAGGTGGTTCACCACCAGCTTTTCTGAGGGCAATTAGAGATGGTCAACAAATGCTGGCATTGCCAGCAATGCTCACTTCCCATGAACAAATAAAATACACAAGCCTCTAAAGTTGGAGCTATGTGGAAGCAGCAGGATCTGTGATGAAATATCTGGGTGTTATGTGAGTTCCCTAACAGCCAGATGGTTGAGTGATGGCGATGGGGTGCATTGAGTGATGTCAGAGGTTGTTGGTTGGATAAATTGCAAATGTCATATGAAGGTGCATTCACTGACTTTGACCACCTCCATGAGATCATTTGTCTCGTTTTGGCATTGTTTTCAAGTCCTCAGAGAAAGACGTCTTGCCCTAGCTCTTGCTCCCAGACACTTCTGAGGGTGGACCTTAAGGTCCTCCCAGTCATGAAGAACGATGGCATTTCTCCTCCTGTCCATTTTCATGACAAAGGCCTCAACAAGCATGAGCCTTAGAGCCTCTCCCCTAGTGATTCATTTCCCTTATGCAGCAAAGTATTCAGTAACAGCTTCCTGTGGATTCAATAGAGCACCCCTTTAAGAGGACGGACTGACTTTAAGAAGAATAAGTTGGTTGCATCGGGTGGCATCAGCACATATATTTTGGCTCTCTGTAAGCATTCAGCTAGTTCACAGCATGGGCCTTGCTCAGACCAACACCATCATCAGGTAAATAAGGAGGCAATACCAAATTTGCACCCTGCCTTCATTTTTAACAATGGATATGAGCTGGTCACCAATTATAACTGCCGCTTCTTTGAAAAAGCACAGACCAATTTATTTTCTGAATTCACTGAGGGGGTGATTTTCATCAGACACATCAATGAGAAAACATTATCTACAATTACATTAGTTTCATCAGATAGCAGAACCTAATTACATACTGTCTGTAAATTACATCATCTTTTATTGTCGGGGAAACATTCTTGCATTCTTTAATCTGTAAAAGTTAACAATCAAATAGGAAAGCATACAAGTAATCATTGCAATTCTGGATTTGAAAAATGAATTCTATTTTCAGAAATATCCTCCTAATGATGTTAGAACTGTAAATCACTTCGCTGGAACTTGACATTTGATACATCAAACAATCAAAAAAGATATGACACATATCAGGTTTCATCTTTCCAGATTTCCCATACTGGTGGGATCTCATATGCCATGCCTATCATTAGGAAATCTAGCATGGGTTCTTAAGTGCTATTTTTACTCGATACCCAATTATTCAATCAACGTTGCAGACTCTTGCTTCAGGGGCTGCACAATCTTTGTAATTTTTTAAAACTCAGGGCTGAATGAACGCATGCCAATATTTCCTGATTCCTAATGAAGCCCCACGCACAGTACAAGCCGTGCCCAGAACATGGTACCATGTCGCAGTACTTAGTGGGCCACTTTAAGGAAGAAGATGTTTTTCAATGGGTCTTTTTTTTCAGGTTTGTTTTTGTTTTTATGCATACTTGCCTGATTACGGTCTGTGCATTAATCAATTGGCAGGCAAGTCTTCCACTTTTGCAGACCACCCTCTACACTGGAGAGATGAATCTACCTGTGTCACAGATGTTACAGCACATGTCACAACACGCACAGGTTTCATATATCTGTTGTTAGAACATTGGGCTCAAAGCACCAGAGGCTTATTCCCCTTCCCAGCCCACTAATATATTTTGCATTGGTTTCTATTTCGATATTGAAGTGCATCTGATTATTAATTGGTGTAGAACAGTCTTACTACATATAAATCAAGTCAGTTAACACCTGAAAATGTGAGAAATACACTTTCATTTCACCTCAAACTTTTCTCCTGATTTTTTGCCCCAGTACAACACATCTGATTGGCAACTAGCCTTATCCCCAAGCTTTGGTTTGTGTAGGAGATATTCAGATTTAACCACTTTAGTTCAAGTCATCTGTTCATCACAGCAAAATTCTACTCTTCATATGATCAAAGTTGTATTGTCTTGTTATAAAATGACCTAGGTATCTCATTTTGTAATTTGGAAGTTCTCATCTACCGTTTAAAGTTTATTTATTAGTGTCACAAGTAGACTGACATTAACACTGCAATGAAATTACTGTGAAAAACCCTCGTTGTCACTCTCTGGCATCTGTTTGGGTACACTGACGGAGAATTTAGCATGGCCAATGCACTTAACCAATACGTCTTTTGGACTGTGGGAGGAAATCAAAGTATCCGCAGGAAACCCACGCAGACACGGGGAGAACATGCAGACACCACACAGACAGTGATCCAAGCCAGAAATCAAATCCGGGTCCCTGGGTCTGCGAGGCAACAGTGCTAACCACTGTGCCACCATGCCTGGACCATTTGAGTGCACTCTCGGCTGGATTCAATGGGTTACAGTCATGAAGTTCTTTTAAATAATCTAAAATTAACCTTGCATGAGACAGATACTTTATGCCAATTCTAATAAATGTTGATGGGCAGTTTTTAAAAGAAAACACATTTGCCCTAGAAACTCTGTCAGAGGTTATGTCAGGATTTTATCTGAAGCAGAATTTTGCAGAGGTTCATGAATTGAGGCACTCCATGAGGGGCCTTCAGTTGATTAGAATTGAACATCCACACTGGGTCCTGTCCTATTGACCAGCCTAGAAACACTGTCATAAATTGCTAACCCTAGAAAATGAATCTGATTTCTCAAGGGGTTCTATATAAGGGGCCATTTCAGAATGGAAAAAAATTAAACCACATAAGCCTGGACTCCGAGGTGGGCCCAACTGCTGCCACTGTTGACTGATTATGCTTGGTGAGACCAGGCATACTTGTGCCGATGATATGTCAGGACTTGATTGAGAGTCAGAGCATGGAAACTGCAGATTATGAGAGTCTCTACCACAGACATTCCCTACTATGTCAATAGCTGAATAGCTTATAGAGCCAGATGGAGACTCTATCTCTACAAGGCACATATATGCTGTTCTTCTGCATTCTGATCCATTTTGTGGACTGTTCCCATTGATATTGTGGCATTTAAATCAGGATGAGAGTTTCTTGGATAATAGTTTTCTTATCCAATCATCCCACAGGCAATGAGAAGTCAGGTTAATAAGTGGGTAGCCATCCAGAAGAGGAACATAGTACAGGGATCTTTAGTGCATTTCCAATTCTGAAATGGTTACTCAGTAGTGAAAACTGCTGTGGGTGGTGGTGATGCCCTTAAGAAATGCATCTCAGACCATAGCATCAGTGGGAAAGGGACTGTACTGCTGATGGTGGTGAAGGGTTGGTGGAGGGGGGGAGGTATGAAGCGGGTAATAGTAGACAGCAAAACATGCAATTATTGTAGGAGACTCCATCGTAAGGGGGAACAGGTAGGCATTTCTTTTAAGTTTTAAAAGTTTATTCATTACTCGTCACAAGTAAGGCTTACGTTAGCACTGCAATAAACTTACTGTGAAATTCCCCAGTTGCCACCTGTTCGAGTCAATGCATCTAACCAGCACGTCTTTCAGAATGTGGGAAGAAACTGGAGCCCCCAGAGGAAACCTGCACAGACACGGGAGAAACTTGCAAACTCCACACAGGCAGTGACCCAAGCCAGGAATTGAACCCAGATCCCTGGGAAGCAGCAGTGCTAACTACTGTGCTACCGTGCCGCCCCTGTCACCATTACCTTGAGTTCTATATAGTGTGTTGCCTCCCTGTGCCAGGCTAAAGGGCATCAGGAAATGATAAAGAATATTCTACAGCGAGAAGCAAGTGAGCCAGAAACTGTGGTACAAATTGGTACCAGTGACCCATAGGAGGCAGATACTGAGGTCTCAAGGTCAGATTTTCAGCAGTTAGGTGGAAAGTTAAAAAGTAGGACCTCAAGAATAGTAATTTCTGAATTACTCCCAATGCCTTAAAATAGCCACTGAGGAAATTTAAAGATAGGGAGGACCAATACTTGCTTTTAAAGAATGGTGCAGCAGGGAGAGTTACAGATTCTTGGAACACTGAGACCAGTTCTAGTACAGAATGCACCTATTCAAAAGGGATAGATTGCACTTCAGCAGAACTGGGACCAATGTCCTTTTGGGGACATTCACACATGTGCTTGGAGAATGTTTAGGCTAAATTGGCATGAGGATGAACAACAGCATATGATGTTCATAAAGTGAAATTGTTGGATAGTCCCATAGAAGGGGTTTGTACCATATTTGATAGGAGTGAATGAATACATGCACAATGCAAAAACAGGATTACAATGCATGTATGCAAATATACAAAGTGTACTGAATAAAATTGGTGAATTGCAAGCATAAAAAGTTGTGTGGGAAGGTAATATAATGGCAATAACAGAAACAAAGCTTAAAAATGATGACACCCACATTTAATATACAAGTAGAAAAGTAATAGAATGCATAAAAGGCGGATGAGGTAAATGATTAGGGAAAATATTGTAATGTTGGAAAGTGAGAATTTCCTTGAAAAGGCTAAGATAATGCCTGTTTGGTTAGAGCTGAAAAGAAAAAGGGATACATTTGCACTATTTGGGGTATTCTAAAGGCATCTAAATGGTGAAAGAGAGATAGAGGAACAAATCTCTAGGGAAATTACAAAGATGTGCAAGATCCAAAGAGTAGAGATACATGGACACTTTAATCACCTAAATATCAATTGGGAAAATGTTAGAGCAAAGAGTAAGGAGGAAGAAGAATTTCTGAACCGTATTCAAGAAAATTTCCTTGATCAGTATGTTCTTGAACCAATCAGAAAGGAGGCATTGATGGATCTGATGCTGGGAAATGAGGTGGGCCATGTGGACCAAATATCTGTGGGGCAACACTTGGGAAATGGTGATCATCATATCATAAGGTTTGGATTAGTTATGGAGAAGAGCATGGAACAATCTAATATAGAACTTTAAAATTGGATGAAGGCTCATTTTAAGGTGATGTGAAGAGATCCAGCCAGGGTAAAATGGAATCAGAGACAAACAGGAAACATTCAAATGGAACAATGGGTAATCCTTAAGGAAAAGATGCTTCATGTACAGACAAGGTATATTCCAGTAAGGGCTAAAGTTAAGGGAGGCAAAAACAGGGTTCTTTGGAAGATGAGGGTGCTAGAGATTCTACTGAAACAAAAAAGGAAAGCGTATGATTCATGTCAGATGAGTTCTTTGAGTAAAAATTAAGTAAGAAAGGAAGTGAAGAGGAAAGAATGACTGGTAAAGAAAATGTATGAAAATAAAATGGCAATCGATATAATGGAACACAAGAAACTTTTAACTGCATGTAAATGGTAAGCAAATAGTAAGAGGTGGAATGGGTCTCATGAGGGACAAAAAGGGTGTATATTCTTAAATGTGTAGGGCAAAATGAGAATAATTAATGAGTGTTTTATATTGTTGTTTACTAAGAATGAGGGATTGGAAAAATATTGGCCGAAACAGAAGTAGTGGAGACGATATATAGTGTGAATACTTTACGGATGGAGATACTGCAAAGGCTGGCGATGTTTGAGGTAAATGAATCCCTGGTCTATATGGTTTGTAACCCAGGATTTCAAAGAATGTAGGGCTGGAGATAGTTTGCCTTAATTTTTCAAGCTTCCCTATGTAGGTGGTAGATAGCAGCAGTGGGGTGGGGTGGGGTGGGGGGGATGCAGTGGGGGTGTGAATTCAAAAACAAGCAATGATTTCAAAAGAAATTGGATGGGCATGTGAAGGAAGTAACTCTGCAGGACTACATGGACTGAGTGGGGATATGGAACTGACTGAATTGTTCCGTGGGCAGCCACCATGGACTTCATGGGTTAATGGCCTCCTTCTGTGCCATACATATATTTGGCACGAAGGCACAGCAGTTAGTACTGCTGTCTCACAGCACTGGGGAATTGGGTTCAATTGCCGGCTTGGGTCACTGTCTGAGTGGAGTTTGCACATTCTTCCCATGTCTGCATGGGTTTCCTCTGGGTGCTCAGTTTTCCTCCCACAGTCTGTAAGATGTGCTGATTAGGTGTATTGGCCATGCTAAGTTCTCCCTCAGTGTACCCAAACAGGTGCCTGAGTGTGGCAATTAGGGGATTTGCAGTAACTTCACTGTAGTGTTAATGTAAGCCCACTTGTGAGACTAATAAATAAAACTTCAAAATTATGAAAATATATCCAATCAGCATCATATTACGATAGTGACTGTGGCCGGGATTTTCTCATTCAGGCGAGATCAGAAATTCCCACCTGAGATCACTGGAGATTTCCGTTGTCGGACCCTCACCACGCTGATTCTGTGGCAGGCGAGGTGGTAGAGTTCCGGCCTACATCTGAAAGGCACCTCATTGGCATTAAAGCACTTGTGATATCCTGAACTTGCAAATCGTGCTATATTAAAGGCAATTCCTTCTTTTTGTCTTTTCATTAGTATCCTGTTTTATATACTCCTCTAGTCAGTGGTAACAATGAAAAAAATTTATAAAATTTGTGTGTGAATGTGTGTGTGTGTTCATGTGATTTCATTGCAAGGTTACAGGTCATAAATATGTCTTTACCTCATTTCTTCTCTGTCCCCAACATAGTCAGCAGCTTGCAGAACACATACAATATTTTGAAGGTCCTTAGTATTTGAGATAGTGCAAATGACTTGCTCATTTAATTTTCCCTCTGCATTAAAATCAATGCAAAGACTTTGAAAGTACATTTTGCTAAACTCACAATGGAAGTAGGATATAACTATGACTACATTCGCACAATATTAGTCCATGAAAATGCAATGGTAGGTCATCTTACTTTAATAAACATATGCAAAGTGATATGCATTTCCAACATATTACATTTTGTCGAAGTAACTTCTATCAAGTGCTTCGGATGAGATAAGAGGTTAATTATCTGAAAGGGTGACTTATAATTAAACTCATAAATTAGGCCAATTGTCCTGGTTCTAATTTAATTAAAACACAGCACTAAATTACACAACTTCCTGCCTCTCCTGATGGGATTATGGAAAAACTCTGTTAAATGAGTCTGAGGAATCGACCAATCAAGAACATTGAGCTTAGTGAGTTATTTGTTACTGAACAACTTGCAATTTGCTACATTATACAACATATAAATCAGCAAGTTTGAGGCACTCAATACCTTGATTTCCAGACTGTTAATTAACTTATGGTTGCATGTACATTATAGGATGCTGTCAATTGTAATTTTTTATACATGTGATTGTCAGTAACTACCTTCACCTTACAATGATGGCAAAGTGGGGTGAGAGCAATATTATGATTGGGAACACAAAAACTTGAACATGTTTTGAGACCAATGAATCTTCATTTTCTGTCGAAGTGATGGAGCAGTATGACCTTGAGTTCTGTTGTAAAATAACAGTTTCTGACCATGGGTTCTGTTATATTCATGGGGGATCACTGATAGATCTTCCCCTGGGATTTGTGGAATATGAGCTGCCTTATTGAGTGAGCGGAGGTTCGCCCCAATGGGAAGCGGTAGGCAGGGATTTTTAAATTTGTTACTCTATCCGGATCAATATTCCAGGTCCCAAGGTGGCGACTACCTGCTTTAGGCATGATGTGGAGATGCCGGTGTTGGACTGGAGTAAACACAGTAAGAATTCTCACAACACCAGGTTAAAGTGAAGGAACAGCCATTTCCGAAAGCAAATGGTGTTTGCTACAAATAAACTTGTTGGACTTTAACCTGCTGTTGTGAGACTTCTTACTGTATAAGCTGTAGGGACAGCCCTTTTCTTTGGTGCACAAGAAAGGGTGTTGATGACAGGGAACTGACCTTTGGCTGAATTACTGCAGGTTCATAAAGTGTATGGGAGAAGACAAAAGTCTAAGATCACATACCAAACGACTCAAAAGCAGCTTCTTCCCTGCTGCCATCAGATTTTTGAGTGGCCCTACCTTATATTAAGTCGATCATTTTCTACATCCTAGCTATGACTGTAACACTACATTCTGCAACTTCTTTCCTTCTCCCCTATATACTCTACGAACTGGATGCTTTGTCTGTATAGCGCACAAGACAAAATACATTTTACTGTATACCAATACATGTGGCAGAAATAAATCAAATCAAATCAAAATAAACCCACATTGTGTGATTAACTGAACTTGGTATTCAGAACTGGCTACTTTCGCAATGGCCTTGAACAATAACCTACAACAAGGCACCTAATTGGCACCCATGGCTCACAGTTTTAATAGAAATGAGAGCTGAGACCAAATTGCAGTGAGGCTTAAGGAGATGTTTTTTGGTGTCTGCGTGAGCACAAAACCACTTAGTCGACTTACATATCTAATTTTGACCTCCTAAGAATCACAGACAACAATTTTATTTGTAGAAGTAAACAGTATGTATCTTCTGCACTATAATTATTGCAGCAGAACTTATTGAAATATGAGTTCAAGCACTTCTGCCTGTGGGACAAATGTAACACAAATTTTGAACTCGCATTATAGGCAACTCTCCTAGGAGCAAATCCATATTGGATGATTTCCCTGCAACTTCCAGCTCTCAGCTTTCAAAATAGCCACTTTGTAAATTTGGGGTGGGAATGCTTAGAATGCACGGGGAAGAGTAAAACTGAAGACTACACCCTGGAAACCAAGTTCAGAGCAAATACAATTCTTTATTGTTATTCTTTCTTCCCTTAATCATTCTGGCATGCAATCCTGCACTGACCATGACATACAGTCAATTTTCACAGACATTGCACCACTGACTAGAACTCACACATAGTGGATAGTTCGTCAGAAAATTATAATGCAATGTGAGAGGTTTTCCATCCAACTATCTCTTGTCGGTGAGTCACCACAGTTGAAAATTATGTGCACACTGTTTGAATTGCCTCAAAGTTGGTAATCTGACATGTTTCTATAGGCATCTTCTAAACCAGCCAGAGGCCCCAGTGTCACTTTTAAAAAATGTGATAATGAAATTTGCACATTGCTGGCATTGCCCATCCTTAATAGCTCTTAATTGAGTAGGTGGTGGTATGTTGCCTTCTTGAACTGCTGCAGTTCATGTGGTATAAATCCATCTTCAGGCTTGTCAGGAAGGGAGTTCCAGGATTTTGTCAGCGAAGGAACAGTCGTTCAGAAGCAAAAACTTCATCGCACACTTTCTGTCATTAAGATTGAGACCATCCATTCAACTGCCTCTGTTGCTTATTTCCTTTCCTATAGCCCATCAAGCCAAACTTTCTTAAATGTTGTCATAACTCCAAATTCACTTCTATTTCTACTTTTTTCCTCCTATGTATCATCCCTCATGCCTTTTGCAAACTTATTTTGTCCACCTACTCCTCCCCTAAACCTATTCCCATCAAACTCCTTACTGCCAAAAGTGCCTTCCTGGCACCATGCGACATAGGTGGCATGGTAGCACAGTGGTTAGCAGTACTGCTTCACAGCGCCAAGGACCTGGGTTCGATTCCCGGCTTGAGTAACTGTCTGTGTGGAGTTTGCACATTCTCCTCGTGTCTGTGTGGGTTTCCTCTGGATGTTCCAGTTTCCTCCCACAGTGCTAAGATGTGCGGGTTAGTTTGATTGGCCATGCTAAAATTGCCCCTTAGTGTCCTGAGATGCGTAGGTTAGAGGGATTAGCGGCTAAATATGTAGGGATATGGGGGGGGCGGGGGGGGGGGGCTAAGGCCTGGGTGGGATTGTTGTCAGTGCAGACTTGACTAGCCAAATAGCCTCTTTCTGCACTGTAGGGTTTCTGTGATTCTATGAGATTGTCAATAGTTCCTTCTATTCTGGTGCAGAAGCCTTCCCCTTCAAACATCTGATTTGTCATGCTGTTTGTCCAGCATATTGTATTGGATGATCAGAAGCTTTCTACAATTAAATACTGGGGAGGTAAAAACAAACAAAATAAAAAAATGATGCCATTTCCTGTTCATTGACTGTGGCTGGACCTGACAGTTCACAAACTTGCTGTCTTAATTGACCCAGAGCTGACCCAATATATTCCCCATCAAAACCCCATATTTCCACCTCTGTATCAGTCCCTGCCTCACAGAATCTTTATGATGCAGAAGGAGACCATTTATACCATCAAGTCTACACTGGCTCTCTGAAACAGCATTCGATTAAATCCCACACCCTTGCCTTATTCCTGTAACCTTGCACATTCTTTCTTTTCAGATAGCAATATAATTTAAGTTTGAATACCCCAGTCCCTGCCTCCAACACCCTCTCATGAAGTTAGTTCCAGACTCCAACCACCTTTTCAGTGAAAAAAATTTCCACCCGTCAGTTTAATTTCTTTTGCCAATTGTTTTGAATCTGTGTCCTCTAGTTCTTGATGCTTTCTTGAGTGGGAAGAGTTTCTCATTCTGTACCCTGCTCCTACCCCTCTGAACCTTGAATACCTCTATCAAGGCTCCCTTAAGCATTCTTTTCTCAAAGGGAAATGGATTCAACTGTCAATCTTGCCTCATAGCTACAGTTTTTCATCCAAGGAATCATTCTTGTGATTCCCTCCTGTACTCTCTCCAATATCTTCGCATCTTTCCTCAAGTATGGCGCCTGGAACTGGATGCAGTAAACCAGACAAAATCCAACTAGTGTCTTAAGCAAGTTCAACATGACCTCCTTGCTCTTGTACTCAATATCCCTATTAATAAAGCCTAAGAAACTATAAGCTTTATTGGCTGATCTCTCAGCATGCCCTGCCATCTTCAATGACATACCTACATATACATAGAGGTCCCTCTGTTCCTGCACCTCCTTTAGTTTCCCCTTTGTTTTATACTGTCCCTACATATTCTCCCTGCAAAACCGAATCATGTCATACTTCCCTGCATTGAACTTCATCTGCCTCAGCCCATTTGCAATTAAAATCTTCATTTATGCCTTTGAACTCCATACTGAACTATTCCAAAACGTTCATGACCAGCATCACAATTTCCCTCTTTCCTAAGGTTTTGCTTATCAAAAACTCCGTTGCTTGTGTCCTAACTTGCATCAAGTCTCAATCGCCTACTATCCCTGCACTCACTGACATACACTGGCTCCCAGTACAACACCACCTCAGTGTTAAAGTTCTCATATTTGCATTCAATGCCTCCATTGCCTTGTATCTTTTCCCTCAATGTGACTTCCTCTGGCTCTGCAACTCTCTATGAAGTCTGCACTCCTCCAATTTTCTTGCTTGCATCTCTGATTTCTATCACTCCATCATTCGTTTCTTTGCCTTCAGCTGTCCAGTTTCTAAATTGTGAATTTCCCTGCCTAAACCTCTGTCTCTGTGTCTCTCTTTAAGTTGCTTCTTAAAACCTATCACTTTAGCTTTGGGTTACTTATGCTAATATCCCTTCATGTGGCTAAGTGTTGTGGATTTGAAGGGACATTGTCACTTCAAAGTATGTTTACAGTGGAACAGCTAGTTCTGAAAACACAGTTATAATGCTGCCACCTTGGTCACCAGAGAAGGCTTGCACTGTAGAAGATGCTCAACCTACTATTGTGAAAACTTGTGGTGCTTTGCTTGTTTAAAAATTTATGTAAATTTTCAAAAATTTAGCAGCACACCCAGTTTTGGATGCAATGGCATTATTGACTGAGCTTTTTTGCTGCCTTCTGTTTGCTAACCGAGTACAATAATTTAAAGACAAAACAACGCTCTTTAAGTTTAGACATTACAGTAAAAACAAGTATCAATTTATCAAGAAAAGTTCCTGACTTGAAGATGCTCACACAAGGAAAGCTAAAGCATAGCGAAACCATTACACTTTAAATTCACAGTCGAAGTCTGATGGACTTCTGCCTTGTTAAAATTGTTGGGCAGCATATCCCACGTGATGGCGATATGATTTGATCCTTGCTGAACGGGGACGTTCCAAAGGAGGTTATGATGAAAATTGGAAGGGGAGGCAGTCACAGCTGCATGGTCCCTATCAACTCCTCCTGGTCTGTTATGGGGGCCACTTGTGACTGACTGGCAGCTGATGGTCCATCTGCCCACTTGGCTACAAAGCCATTAAGCAGGCCGGCTAAAGAGGGAGATAATATACAAATGGAATAAATTTAACAAAAGATAGTATTAAAGGGGGCTTGTTATCACTGGAAAGTAATTGGTAAAGCATCTTGGTGTTGAAATAAAACAGAAAATGTTGTAAATGCACAGTTCCATTAATATCTAAAACAAGGAAAGGCAGGGTGAGATCATTCCTTCCTAGTACGACCAGAAATGTGACACAAAATATAACGGTGTCGTTACCTTCACAAAGCATTTCCCCACAAATACCACACTGTACATAAAAATAAAGGATGATTTAATTTTTTTAAAACTTTTATAAAGAGTTTCCTTTGCAGCCCCGTCCTTTGCAACCTGGCCACAGTGGTGCTGGCTCCAAAACAGAACTAAGAAAACAGAATTTTATCATTCTCAAGAAAAGCTGTCACTTTAAGAGGGTTGTGGAGGAGGGTACAGTTCTCTTTAGATACTATGAGGCTGGAGTATGATAGATTCAATGAAATGGAACTTAACACAGAGGAGTTCAGTTTGTAAAAAAAAGTACAGACGCTTTCATCCCCCTCACTATACGCATTCAAGATAAAGCCTTGAATCTGGAAGAGCATTAATCACCATTTTTCTTGTAGGGAGGAAGGAATTCAGATCTGTTATCCTGTAGACACTGAAGGCACCATTTTCTTTGCAACATTGAAAGAATTCAGGCCTCTCTGCATAATGTCAAAATCCATTTCCTGACTATGACAATATCCATGTTCCCCTATCCATTGAAATAATGTGTTAGATATGGGCAGTATGAGATAGTTCAGAATGTTCTATGTTAAATTTAAACCATTACTAAGACTGGGATTTTGTGAAATTCTCTTCCACTTAACTCGCTTCCAATTCTCAAGTTTAAAAATTCTTTTATGATTATGCTCACATTTCTTTCCTATTGATTGAAGTTCCTGACCAGCGCAATAGACTGCAGTAAAGGTATTTTTTCTCCTTCTAGCTTTGTACAAGTATGTCACAAGGACTACATTGCCTTGAATGATTTTAAGGGCTTCATACTGAGTGGCCTGGATTGTCCACTTTAAAACAGGGTTTTGGTGGGACATTATTGGCCATCTATTCATATTTACCTCTGATTGTCGTATTTTTAATAATGATATAAAGGAATCAATCATTCATAAGGGTCTGAGTAAACACATTGGGCAGAATTTTCTCAATACGTTTCTTAGGGCATGATCTTGTGACCTCATCCTTCCCATCAATGAGGTGAGGTGAGGTGGTAAGACAGCACGCAATGCAGTATTTCAGAAACGCTCCCAATTTCACATTGGTTCCGATCTTATCAACTGTGAACAGCTTTGCGCTCAAAATAGGCAAGACGTCAGTTTGCATGCACATGAATGCATTTCAATATAACTAGTGAGTGCGACATGCAATTGTCCCAATCCTCACTTATGTTAACCATCTCATCATCAGACATCACATTGGTGAGAATTACAGCTGCTCTATACAAGCGTGGTTCAAGTGTAGCAGTGATGAAGGTGAGCGAGCAGGAGATTATCACTGAGAACCAACCTCCAAGGAGCTAGGGTGGGGTGGGGGGGGGGGTTCTCATTGTGGTCATGATGTGTATTGGGCTTCATGGTGATTTGGGGAGGCTTGTGCCAAGGGTTCCAACAGTCAGGAGTCAATGTTGGCTTGGGGCTCATGATGCGCACGTTCCCCCCTGAGGGGTTGCATATCAGGTTGATTCCCCCCTGCCAACTCCACTGATGTTGCCATGGTTACCCAGCCATCTGGCTGCTGGGCAGGCCCTATGGCTGCCTGCAGATATCCCATCCCAGCCCCAACTAACAGAAACAAGCACCAAGTCTGACTGCTTCTGCTCCAATCAAGGGAGCTCAGCAGGCATTAACATGGCGCCTCACACTGCATGGACTCTGAGGTGCTGCCTTTGATGGGAAACTATCTCATATTAGTCACAAGGGTACTTCTCCACCATCTGTCTGAACTGCAAGACATTCCTGGAAGCCACTGCACCAGATATCCAGGTAGGTGCAGCCATGCCAATGCTTCAAGATTCCAGATGGGGATCTCACGCAGCCATCTGAATGCTCTCTGTGACCCCCACAGTGAGGGTGCAATGACAGTCGCCAATCCATTGAGGTAGTGCATGGTACTGGGCATGGTGTGGGGTTGCCACCATCCACAGTCATGCCGACATGGGTTGCTGGGAGGGAGTGCAATTCCCAGGATGGAAAACCTTATGACTATTCCTCCCCCCGCACCCCCACCTCGCCATGCACAGCAAAGATGGATTTTTACATGAAGCCAATCGACTTGGTGGTCATTCTTGTGGCTGTGGAGGAGGAGGAAGGAGAGGCCCAAGTACAGTAAGGCCAGCCTGCGCTAAAGGCTGCAGCAGGAGTGCAGGAGGGTTCAGGGGCAGGAGGCGAGCACTCAATGGCCTGAGGGGCACAACAGGGCACAGAAGAGGCAAGCCCCTGGCAGTTCAGGAAACGCATATCCTTCGAACAGCTGACAGATAATTTGTGCTGCCACAGGCTCTGGCTCATCAAGGAGAAGGTATGGCACCTATGTCAGGTCCTTAAAAAAATGACACCTCGGGAGGGATATGGGGAAACCCATTCCTGTGATGATGAAGGTCATGGTGGTCCTCAACTTCTATGCAACCAGGTCCACCCAGGCAAGAACTCTGTGGGATCTCCCAGTCCTTGGTCCATAAGTGTGTACCCAGGTGACTGATGCCATGTTCACCCAGGCAGGCCAGTACATTAATTTTGATGTGGTCCAGACCCAGCAGGAAATCCAGGCTGCAGGCTTTGCCACCATCACCAGCATGCCAAACATACAGGGAGCTATCAATTGCATTCATGTTGCTCTGCAATCCCCAAAACTTTGTAAACAGGAAACTCCCTGAATGTGCAGGTTGTGCGAGACCACAAGGTGAACATTGTGCACTTGTGTACATTAAACCCAGGGAATGTACAAGATAGCTTCATCCTGTGGAGCTCTGACATCTCCAGGGTCTTTGAGAACCAGCCCGGGCTGCTGAGATGGCTACTGGGGAACAAAGGCTATCCTCGAAGGACTTGGCTGATGACACCAGCATGGAGGCTAGAGACTGATGCAGAGACCTGTTATAGTGAGGCCCACACTGCCACCTGATCCATCGTTGACCTGTGCATCAGACTCCTAAAGATGTGGTTCAGGCGATGCCCTCCAGCACAGCACCCTGAGGGTCTCCTGTATCATGGTGGTCTGCTGTGTGCTCCACAATCTGGTGCAGCAGCAGGAAGACATTTTGGAAGAGGAGGAGGAGGAGAGTAATCAGGCAAACGTCCTTGGGGAGAAGGAGTCTGAGGAGGAGCTGGGGGATGGGGGACACATTTTGGCAAGGGTTTAGCAGTTCAGGGCAGCAAAGGGGGCCCTCACTGCCACAAGGTTCACTAACTAGGGAGCATACAATCCACCATCTCCTACCCCAATCCCTGGAGCCTGCATACCTCACTCCCAAACTTTGACCACCCCACCCTCACCACCACCCCCCAAAACCAGGATGATGGGCCTGGGGGTTGACCATGTTCGTGATTTACTAGGCCAGGCAGGAGGGTGATGACGACTCACTATGCGGCATGCTGTGATGCACCCCGGTGTCACACCAATTCCTACTTATTCTCTGACTGCACACCGGTGCCTGAGCCCACCTCTGAGTAAGGGTTGGGAGCTCAACCCTTCCTGGCTGCAAGGCTGATTTTGCTGGCAAAACAGGGCCAGCAAGTTTGTGAGAGGTGAGAAATCGGGTGCAAACCCTATGTCTTTCCTCTTGCCCTATCTTACCAGCTCACCACGCTGATTCCATTTGTGGCGAGCTGGTAACATTGCGCTCCGGATTTACTTTTGGGGGATAGGACGTTTTGCAATTATATCACCACTTCCCACTTGGATTCCTCACTTCAACAGGACATCTGCCATTAGGACAGGATAGGAAAGATTTGTGAGAAAACTTCAAAAGACAAAGTGACCCAGAGGTAGAAAACAGGATTTCCATTGAAGGCCTCAGCCAAGAGAATGAAACTATCTGGAAAGAGAAGATTCTTCACTCCACTGAAGTATTGACTTCTCTTCATTATCAGAAATAAATCTAATTATCTTTAATCCTTCCTTTGTTACCCATTTCTCTGATCTGTTTCAATAGTTTATTCCAAATTTTATTCCTTGGGTGAAAAAAATTCCCTTCATTTCATTTGATTTGATTTATTATTGTCACATGTATTGGTAATCAGTGAAAAGTATTATTTCTAGTGTCCTATACAGACAAAGCATGCCATACATAGGGAAGGAAAATAGAGGGTGCGGAATGTAGTGTTACAGTCATAGCTAGAGTGTAGAGAAAGAACAACTTAATACGAGATAAGTCCATTCAAAAGTCTGATAGCAGCAGGAAAGAAGCTGTTCTTGAGTTGGTTGATGTGCAACCTCAGGTTTTTGTGTCTTTTTTCCTGACAGAAGAAAGTGGAAGAGAATATGTCTGGAGTGCACTGGGTCCATGATTATGCTGGCTACTTTTCTGAGGCAGCAGGAAGTGTAGACAGAGTCAATGGATGGGAGGATGGTTTGCGTGATGGATTGGGCTTCATTTACACCCTTCGTAATTTCTTGCGGTCTTGAACAGAGCTGGAGACATACCACGCTGTGATACAACCAGAAAGAATGATTTCTATGGTACATCTGTAAAAGTTAGTGAGAGTTGTAGTGGAAATGCCAAATTTCCTCAGCCTCCTGAGAAATTGAAGGTACTTTCTTAACTATAGCATCAGCGTGGAGTGACCAGGATAGGTTGTTAGTGATCTGGACACCTAGAAACTTGATCATTTCCATTTGTCCCCATTATTTTTCACAGGGCCATGTTGTCCACTCCACCTCCTGAAGTCAATGACTATCTCCTTCATGATATTGACATTGAGGGAAAGATTATTAACATTGCACCAGTTCACCAGATTCCCTATCTCGTTGCTGTACTCGGTCTCATCTTTGTTTGAGATCTGACCCACGACAGTGGTGTCATCAGCAAAATTATTACAGTCATAGCTAAGGTATGGAGAAAGAATAGAGAGTTTATAAGAGTTAGAGTATTAAAAGCAAAAATTGAGAATAAAAGATAGAATTAGAAGGTGTTCTGGGGATAGCTTGCAAGAAGTTGCCTCGTTCCAGCACCATCCTTTGTAACATAATCCGCAGCTATTTGAAATTATTGACATTGTAGGTAATTTCCATATAAAATCAACTTATCAAAAAATCAAAATCTTTTTTCCAAAGAAATCAACGCCATTTCCTTCAACCTTTATCTGACAGCTTTTTTTTAATATATGGAATCATTATTTCTCACCCCTTCTCTCTTAAAGACAATAATATCCTTTGTGTTTATGTAAGTAAAACTATCAGCAGATTCCAGATGGAACATAGAAAGATATCTGCCAAGTTTAAGTAACAAAGAATAAGCATCTGTGTAGAGTCTGATGTAACAAATATCTCAGTAGATTCTGGAGCTCTTAGCTAGCTATAATCAGAAATCTTGAGGCAAATGGGTGGATAATCTAAAATATTTCCTTTGAATAAGTATACTCTTTTAAGGTAGTGCAATAAAGCTAAGATCAACAGCTTTTGATTTGTCCTGGCTTATTGAACAAATTGGGCCAAAGGAACGCCGTGTGTGGAGGCAGAAGATGTGGGCATGTTTCTTAATTGATGCTTTACATTTGTCTTCATAACAGAGGGAATGAAACAGACACTAAAGTCAGGAGGAGGATTGTGAACTATTGGATGGGATAAATATAATAAGAGGAAATATGTTGGGGTTTATAAAATATATTCTGATTGCCATTTCTTATTTTTAAGCAGGACTTTTCATCTTGACAAAGACCATTAAAATGGCTGACCTTCTGTCTGTGAGTCACCAGAAGAAAACAATATATTTCTCAGTTTCAGGAATGTCAGAACTCATTATGTACTTGAAGTGCCTTGATCTTCTACCAGACAACTTGGCCACAGTTCACCACAGCCCAACTTCAAAGGGAACTACCAGGAGGCCATTTTCATTCAATAAACCACACTTGCTAGAGGAGTCTGTGAGTCTACAAGGAAAATTGAGCAGGATTTTCCAGTCGCGCCCATCCAACACCAGAAAATTCCCGCCTCAGCTCAATAGACCTTTAAGCAGTCTGTCTCACCCGCAATGATTCCCACAGTGAGTGGAAACAGAAAATTTACTCCAGTCATTCCCAATCACCAGATCCTCAACAAATAGCACCCATAATGGCTGAGACAATATCAGTCTGGAAACACAGACCCAATTTCCAGACACTGAATAAACATCCTTTATGAAGACTTTGTGGAGAGGTAAGATCACATAACCTAAGACTCTGTCTTGTTAAA
This sequence comes from Carcharhinus amblyrhynchos, assembly GCF_965287045.1. Classification (NCBI taxonomy): domain Eukaryota; kingdom Metazoa; phylum Chordata; class Chondrichthyes; order Carcharhiniformes; family Carcharhinidae; genus Carcharhinus; species Carcharhinus amblyrhynchos. The sequence goes on along the minus strand of NC_137328.1, from coordinate 21,379,641 downwards.
CAAAGTTGAAGGCAAATTACTGCAGATGCTGGAATCTGAAACAAAAGCAGAAAATGCATGAAAATCTCAGCAGATCCAATAGCATCTGTGGAGAGAGAATAGAGCCAATGTTTCAAGCCTAGATGTTCCTTCATCAGAGCTGACGAGGCATCTGCAGCCTACAGATGGGAAAAATATATTTTGGGGGCTTCTGAGGGGCTGGGGTCTTAAATATTGAACTGTTCAAATAGGCTGATGATGGAGAGAGGTGAGGTCCACATAAAGCACAGAAACATCAGAGGGTTCAGATACCTAGCACAATCAGGATGGATCAAAGAATACAAAGGGAGGACTGAGGGGTCTTGGAGGAAGGGAAATCTGATCATTAAGCTCCTTCAGGACAATAGGAGGGTTTCCAAACTTACAAAGGAAGGGTCTAAGCTGGTCTGGTAGTGATAATTCAGCAACAGAAGGAATCGAGTCTGCACCAACCCTCTAACAGAGCATCTTCCCCAGGCCCTATCCTCATAACTCCATGTATTTACGCCACTAATCTTCCTAATGTAAACACCTTCAGACATTAAAGGGCAATTTAGTATGGCCAATCAACTTAACCTGCACATCTTTGGACTGTGGAAAGTAACAGGAGCACCCAGAGGAAACCTATGCAGACACGGGGCGAATGCACAGACTCCACAAAGACAGTCACCCAAGGCTGGAATCGAACTTGGGTCCCTGGTGCTGTGAGTCAGCAGTGGTAACCGCTGTGCCTCCATGCTGCCCAGGCATGCCTTACTAGGCATGTGGACCACATCAGGATGATGACATTCAACCACTTGCATGCCAGTTATTAAAATACCTCGTCTTTAAGACACATGTTGTATTCACATGGCCACCCCAACTCTCATGAACTCCAAGATTCTCGGACAGCATCAACCCCTCAAGGTCACGAATGATTGCTTATAAAGTCCAGACTTCAGCTTCAGTGCAACCACACTCCTATCCCATTGCTACCCTCCACACCGTCTATAACTATGATGTGTGCTTCCTGAGTATGCCCAAAGGCTCTATTGACCATCTATTACCACCATTTGCAATTGGCAGCACTTGTCTTGGCTAGTGTTTGGGTGATGGCTACGTGCTGCTTCCCAACAATGTGATGAGAGCCTTGTGGCCACAATTCACACAATTACAGGTTGAGAAACACTCAAGGTTGTAGGTTTGAGCGCAAGGGCAATAATGTGGCTGAGAGGGCCAGAACTTCAGCATGTTGAAGTGGCAACATGCTCCGACTTATACGCACCACTCAACCAAATGAAGTATAATGTGGAGGTCACAAAAGGCAAATGAACACATTCAGATACTGGTAAGTGTAGAACAGCAGATCCCTTAAGGCAGTAGAACAGAAGGCTTAGGGTAGGTTATAACACAATACTATGAAACACTAGTTGTATCACCATTAGGTAATGCATACACTGGTCACATTCTGAAGGTCCTAAATAAAATGGATAGGAAGGAAACATTGCCCTTAGCAGAGCTTCTATGAGCAGTGGATAAAGATACAGTGGGGCAAATTTTCCTGTCCCGTCCGCCATGGGAATCATAGTGGACAAGGAGCAGATCATGGAAAAGTCCATTGATGTCAGGCAGAATTTTCTGGTTTCGGGGCAAGCGTGACCAGAAAATCTCACCCATAAAGATTATATAAAGATAAAGAAGGTTTGGAAGGGAGCTAAGGATTTGGAACTCACTATCTGAAAAGGTTCAGGGGCAGCAAGCCCATTCCACTTAAAAAATACAATGGATATGTATCTGAACTACTGTAACATACAAGGCCAATAGCTGGAAAGTGGGATGATGCTGGATAGCTACTTTTCAGCTGGCATAGACATCGAAAAGACCTCCTTTTCTGTTGTAAAATTTCTCTGAAATTTGTTCTATCTTTTCTTTTTCCATTGTTAATGTCCAACTAGAGTCCAGTAGGGTGGCAAGGTGGCACAGCGGCTAACACATCTGCCTCACAGTGCTAGAGACCCAAGTTTGATTCTGGCTTCGGGTCACTGTGTGGAGTTTGCACGTTCTCCCCGTGTCTGAGTGAGTTTCCTCTGGGTTCTCCAGTTTCCTCCCACAGTCCAAAAGACGTGTTGGTTAGATGGGTTGGCCATGCTAAATTCTCCCTCAATGTACCCAAACAGCTGCTGGTGTGTGGCAACTAAGGGATTTTGACAGTAACTGCATTGCAGTGTTAATGTAGACCTACTTGTGACGCTTATAAATAAACTTTAAACTTTAGCAACCTTGCAGGATCAGGAGGGAATCCTTTCATTTAAATATAACATCCATGGTTTCAACCATCACTTGGGATTGTGCAGAAACCCTATTTAGTGAGTACAACAGTTTTCCAGATCTTTAGGTCTTGGTACATGTTGGTAAAAGTCTTGGCCTTCAGAGAAAGCACCTGGATGTAATATCGTGCTTCACCCAGCATTTGCTAATTATATCGCATTTGCAACATTGAGGACTACTACCTACTCCTTTAGGCCACTATACAATTTTTATTTGCTGCATAAAATCAACAACTGAATGGAATATAAAGTCACATTCACCATTTCAATGTGAAATTATATTCAGTGAAATGATGCAATTAAATGCTTGATCAATAACTGTAACACATGCTGAACAATAATTAATATTTCCGTTGTATGGAATATCCGGATACTTCTTTAACAAACTTAAGAATTCAGATTTCATGAGTCATTAAAGGCTATAATTTATCAGTCTTGGTATTCTAAGAAAGATCTGGCTGCCATAAGTGCATTTTGTTCCTTAACTGTTTTCACAATCTTATAAAATGATAAATGTGGCTATAAATTCAATCCAATTGCAATGGAATCAGATCAGGCAATCTGTGAAAATACATTTTTTCACACAAGAGCTCTGTTTGTGCTAAGACTTTTCAAATGGTTAAAATCATCCATGAAAAAGCAGAAAAAACAAACACAGAGACCAGAATCTCAGGGGAGTTCAACTCGGACAGCATAAGCCCATGTGTGATGTGTATAAACCATATCACTAGGCAATGCTGTCACTTTGAGTTGAGCCATATTAAAGTTCAGAGTGTTGTAGAGGATCCCTGATGAAAAATATCTTTATATGGCTTCTGCAGTATTTCAGAGCTTGCAGGAGTGATTGTTAATTAGCCTCTGTAGCCTGTTACTGAGGCTACAGGGAATGCGTTTAAATGTTTCATAGAATCATAAAATCCCTACAGTGCAGAAGAGGCCACTCAGCCCATCAAGCCTGCACTGACTGTCCCACAGAGTATCTTACTCAGATCCTCTCTGCCACCCTATCCCAGTAATCTCACACATTTACCATGGCTAATCCATCTAACTACACATCTTGGGACATTAAGGGGCAATTTAGTGTGGCTAATCCATCAAAGTTCCACATCTTTGGACTATGGGGGGAAGCCAGAGCACCTGGAAGGAACTAACGCAGACAGGGGGATAACGTACAAACTCCCCACAATTGCCCAAGGCCAGAATTGAACGTGAATTACTGGAGATGTGTGGTAGCAGCGCTAACCAGTGTGCCACCATGCTGCCCATGTCTAGAAATTCTGCAAATTATCCAAGCCAAGTATCTGTTGGTCTGTTAGCTTTTGAGGGTCAATGCATTAAGTATTTTTTTAAATTCGGTCACATAACACAGTTGAATTTCTATTAGGTTGCTTGTGGAAATGCATAGAAACATTGATATTCTTTATGATTTGTGCCCAATAGCTTATCTTGCATTTTACAGCAAAATATTTTCCACTAGTAATTGATTTGCGCTCTGTTCATTTTATGACTTGGAAACAATGGTTACAGACAAAGTATCTTGAAAATCAATTGTTTTCTGGGCTCCCCAGCATCAAATTTGGAGATACCCCAAAAAATGCACTGGGAAATCCCTCCAAGAGTTTCCTAGGTCAGCATTGTATCATAATTTTTCCAGAAGTCCTATTTTCCCCTCAACAGTTGAGCTGAGAATCATCTAGAAATGTGATTTAACTTTGGATGGTTCTGCTAGGGTTACACAATGATTACTCTGAAAAAGTTAGAACTAAGACCTCTTCTAACTTTTGGGTAACTATTTTAAACTAATCCCAGCACGGCACTCAGCCCATAACCCTGACACATCAGGGGACTTCCCCAACCCCCTGACTAACCCTCACCTCACCATGTTTGACAACTCCTAACATGGGATTCCCCCCCAACTACTCATCCGCATAGTGCTACCCACCCAATTCTGACTCTCAACCTTGATCCAACACAACCTGATCCCCAAAACCTGACTGGAAGCCACCCCATCCCTGCTCCATCTAGGTTCACTCCCCATTCCCATGTCCCAACCCAGCTAGACCACCCACCCTCAACACAACCCCCATCCCCCATCTCCAGATCCTCATGCACCCCATCCGGTGTCCTATCCTCCCCACCCTCCCGATGCTGCCTCAATAACTAACTTTCAACTTCTCCCCTCAATGTCAGCTCTTCAACTAACCCCCCCACCCCTAATACAGCACCCCCCAAATTCTATCCACTTACTTTAGACACTTACCTTCTCTTTGGCCCGTAATTTTTAATCAGACGTTTAAACTAACCTGCTCCCTCAGACTTTGATGTTGGAAATTGTAGATAATTGCACGGGCTGCACCTTGCCTGACCTTAATTGGGAGGTCAGGCGAAACAGGCATGGAAGAAATTTCTGTACAGTGTGGCAATCCAATGCTGATTGCTAATCCAAGGAAATTACAGCCCAATAAGACAAACTCACATTATGATCCTGAGTGAAAAATGGCACACGTTTGATGAAGCAATAGTTTGCTGCATTTGTTGCAACATCTGTAACAAAGCTGCAACTCTCCTTTCATGATAAACAAAGAGACTGAAAATGTGTGGCATTTGAAAACTTATTTGATATTCTGGGGTGGATTCCACATGCTAATCATTTGTTGCAGAGAGATACTTTTCCTAATGTTACTCCTGGTTGATTTACCAATCACCTTTAATCCATCCACATTAAACCCAAGTGTTAAAGAAGAGGTTTTGACGTTGCCTATGCGAGTAAGTGTAAGTGGCAAAGTTCACTATACACATTACAAGATTTGTGTCCTTCTAATCACAATATATTCTGAAATGGTAATTGTACAGCTATTATTTTAAATGATGAACAATGTGCTGTTTGTCAGCGTGTGAAAAAGAGAGCATGGCCTTGCCCGATTACGTCAACTCATTGAATTTCTTGCAGCATTGCTCATTGCTAGTGCACCTCTCTTCTCATGACCTAAGATTCTTTATTTGAACATCCCATTGATGAAAAGCTAACTTTTTGTCACGCCTCTGTTCAATCCACTTCAAGGAATGTTTGGATGTCTCGATCACAGAAATTCTGAGCTCATTTTCTATCCAACTTTTTAAAGGTACAGTCACTAAATCAGACTTGCATCAATTTTTTTCCATTGACATGTTTCAGAATAGCAAGAAGCTTGGAAACATAAGTGTTATATCAAATTAAATTGAAGGAGAACTTCGGATATCATGCTTGTGATATGCATTGGTACATTTTTGCAGTCTTCATGTGTGCACCCAAATAGTAAATAGTTGACCAGTATTACGGACCAGACCAGAAATTTTAATGTATGTTATGCAGTTTGCCTAAAACCCAAATTTTGCATTTGATTTTGGCATTAGGGTGAGCATAAGGTGTTTCACTCTTGGTATGATGCAATGGAGGTGATGGCCTAGTGTTTATATCACTAGGGTATTAATCCAGGAACTCAGCTGGTGTTCTGGGACCAGGGTTCAAATCCCATCATGGCTGATGGTAGAATTTGAATTCAGTAAAACAATCTGCAATTAGTAATCTGCTGATGAGCGTTGTTGATTGTCAGAAAAACCCATCTGGGTCACTAATGTCCTCTAGGGAAGAAAATTGGCCACCCACACCTGGTCTGGTCTATGTGGGGCTCCAAGCCCACAGCAATGTGATTGACTCTCAACTGCCCTCTGACATTCCCGAGAAGGGCAACTAGAAGTGGGCAATAAATGCTGGCCAGCCAGCAACGCCCATGTTCCACAAATTAATAAAATAAATGTGATCCACTAGGAAGTTTTTATCAAAACAAACTTTATTTAAAAATACAGTTGGAATGTAACAAAAGGAATTAGTGTAACTTTTACCAATCATAACCCTTAAATAGGACAAAGTATATTTCTTAACAGCTATCAATCTCCATTGTTCCAATTTAAAGCAATATCCCCATAGACATACACCCTTCTTCAGAATTAGCACAAAAACAAGAATGCTCATGTAGTGCTAGATTTGCAACCTTAAAACACTTCTGGACAATAATCCAGACAGCAGTTTCTAGAGAAGGACATATCCTCAAACAGCAACTCTTAGAATAAGAAACACTCTGTCGTCTATAGGCCCCCGAACAATGATCTGGAGGTGGGGCGGGCTGTTAATGCGCAAATAAGTGCGGCGTGCAGGAATGGGACGACCGTAATTATGGGGAATTTCAATCTACATATTGATTGGTCGACCCATGTTGGACGCGGTGGGCTCGAGGAGGAGTTCTTGGAATGCTGCTGGGATAGTTTCCTTGGACAGTGTGTGTTGGAGCCGACGAGGGAGCGAGCTATCTTGGATCTGGTGTTATGTAATGAGGCGGGTAGAATTAGGGACCTTGCGGTGAAGGATCCTCTTGGGGAGAGTGATCATTGTATGGTGGAGTTTCTGGTGCAGATGGAGGAGGAGAAAGTGGGTTCCCGGACATGCGTCCTTTGTTTGAACAGAGGGGAGTACGGTAGGATGAAAGAAGAATTGGCGAATGTGGACTGGGGGAGCGCATTGGAAGGTAGGTCTGCTGAGAAGCAGTGGAGGATCTTTAAGGAGATCTTCCTTGGTGCTCAGCAGAGATTTATTCCGATGGTTAAAAAGGACCGTAGGAGGAGAGGTAATAAGCCGTGGATAACGAAGGAGGTGAAGGAAAGTGTTAAATTAAAAGCAGAGGCATTTAGAGTAGCTAAGAGTAGTGGGCGAGAAGATGATTGGGAGAGGTTTAAATGTCAACAAAGATTGACAAAGAAGTTGGTAAAGAAGGGTAGGAGAAACTATGAAGCTGGGCTAACGCTTAATATAAAAAAGGATAGCAAGAGTTTTTATAAATATATAAAAAGGAAGAGGCTGGCTAGGGTGAACGTTGGACCCTTAGAGGATGAGAAGGGGGACTTAGTGGTAGGGGATGGGGAAATGGCTGAGGTCTTGAATAACTTTTTTGTTTCAGTCTTCACGGAGGAGGACGTGAATAATTTGCCGGGTGTTAGAGATGGAAAGGTGGTAGGACTGGAGGGTCTCAATGACATTACTGTTACTAGAGAGGCGGTGCTCGACAGACTGGAGGGGCTAATTGTGGACAAGTCCCCAGGACCAGATGGAATGCATCCGAGGGTTCTGAAAGAAATGGCGGAGGTGATAGTGGATGCCTTGGTGGTTATTTTCCAAACGTCGCTGGATTCCGGGGAAGTGCCGGAAGATTGGAAAACAGCTAATGTTACGCCGTTGTTTAAGAAGGGTGCCAGGCAAAAGGCAGGGAATTATAGGCCGGTTAGTTTAACGTCTGTTGTAGGTAAAATGTTAGAATCCGTCATCAAGGAGGAAATAGCGAGGCATCTTGAGGGGAATTGCTTGATAGAGCAGACGCAGCACGGTTTCGTTAAGGGGAAGTCGTGTCTGACAAATTTACTGGAGTTCTATGAGGATGTGTCTAGGGTGGTGGATAGAGGAGAGCCGGTGGATGTGGTCTTTCTTGATTTTCAGAACACGTTTGACAAGGTACCTCACAAGAGGTTATTGCAGAAGGTCAGGGGACATGGAGTTGGGGGTAGGGTGTTAGCGTGGATAGAGGATTGGTTGTCAAATAGGAGGCAGAGAGTGGGGGTCAATGGGTGCTATTCGGATTGGCGATTGGTGACTTGTGGAGTGCCCCAGGGGTCAGTGCTGGGGCCTCAGCTATTTACCATTTATATAGATGATCTGGAGGAGGGAACCGAGTGTATGGTGTCGAAATTTGCTGATGACACCAAGATTGGTGGAACGGCAAATTGTGCGGAGGGTGTGAAGAGTCTAGAGAAGAATCTAGATAGGCTGGGCGAATGGGCCAGGAACTGGCAAATGGAATTTAATGTTGGCAAGTGCGAGGTGGTCCACTTTGGTAGGAATAATGGTAGGAAGGATTATTACTTACGTGGCGAAAAACTGCAGCAGGCGACGGTGCAGAGGGACCTCGGGGTCCTTGTGCATGAGTCGCAAAAACCCAGCTTGCAGGTGCAGCAGATGGTCAGGAAGGCGAATGGGATGCTGGCCTTCATAGCGAGGGGGATTGAATATAAAAGTAGGGAGGTCTTGCTGCGGCTATATAGGGCATTGATGAGGCAGCAGCTGGAGTACTGTGTGCAGTTTTGGGCGCCGTACTTACGCAAGGATATTCTGGCCTTGGAGGGAGTGCAGAGGAGGTTTACTAGGCTGATGCCGGAGTTGAGGGGGTTGAGCTATGAGGAGAGGCTGAATAAACTAGGCTTGTACTTGTTAGAGTTTAGAAGAATGAGGGGAGATCTCATTGAGACATATAAGATGATGAATGGGATGGATAGGATAGAGGTGGAGAGACTCTTCCCGCTCAGAAAGGACAGTAGGACTAGGGGGCACAGCCTCAAGATAAAGGGGGGGCGGTTTAGAACGGAGTTGAGGAAGAACTTCTTCACTCAAAGGGTGGTGAATCTCTGGAATTCTCTGCCCGTTGAAGTGGTGGAGGCTACCTCGCTAAATATTTTTAAGACGCGGGTTGATGGGTTTTTGATAAGAGAGGGGATTAAGGGTTATGGGGAGAGGGCGGGAATGTGGAACTGAGCCACGACAGATCAGCCATGATCTTATTGAATGGCGGGGCAGGCTCAAAGGGCTAGATGGCCTACTCCTGCTCCTATTTCTTATGTTCTTATGTTCTTATTATTATGATTCAGCAGAATCTCAGAGAAAGAAACTTATCTCATGACAGATTCCAGTCTCAACTTCAGAGACAGGAAAAGAGATGCTCTACTCGTTCTGAACTCTAAGCAGCAGCTAAATAGCAACTAAACTTGAATTCTCTGTGTAAGCCTCGCTCCACCTAGTCATGTGGCTCTACTTGTCAATCAATCTAATCAAGCCCTACTCTGAAAAACCCCAGAGGAAATCACAAAAATAACTACCCTGCATTAATCCAGACTAAAATAAATGTTGTAGCAATTAAGATCAATTATGCTGCTACAGTAGCAATACAGGATGCCAGTCACAGACAAAACAGCACTGAAGTCCCAGCAAGTCTCTGATCCCTAACTTCTTTAGTGGTACAATGATTAGAATTGCTGCCTCACCTTGCCAGGTACCTGGCAGTGACTTGCCGGGACCCAGGTTCCATTCTGGCCTAGGATGACTGTCTGTGTGGAGTTTGCACATTCTCTCCCTGTGTCTGCATGAATTGCCTCTGAGTGCTCCGGTTTCCTCCCATGGTCCAGAGATGTGTAGGTTGGGTGGATTAAACTTTGTAAATGTGTGAGGGTACGGGGATGAGGTAGGGGACTGGGCCTGGGTATGATGCCTTTCAGGGAGCTGGTACAGATTCGAAGGGCTGAATGGCCCCCTACTGCACCGTAGGTATCCAATGGTTCTATGGACAATAAAGGCTGCAGGGTTGAATCACGGGGGCAAGAACAGAGAACATGACTGATGAAATCAGTTCGGCAGCCTTGGACTCCTGCTGAGAGAAATTACAATGAGCCTTATGCTGCAAACTGGAGTTTGGTGGAGCACGTCATTGGAAACTGAAAATGAGGTTTCAATGTCTCAACAGAGCACTGGAATACGGCCTCCAACGGGTGCCACACATCACTGTGATTTGCCTTGTCCTACACAACCTGGTAATATAAAGGGAGGGGCATTTGGACGATGAGAAATGGAAGAACAGCAGATCTCCTCCAACGAGGACAAGATTGAAGGGGAAAAGGGTGCTGAGGTCCGAGGAGACAAGTATGCAGGTAGGTTTTTTTTAACACTGTATCATTTTATTGACAATTCTAACAAATAACAATACCAGCAAGAGGGTTCAAAGAAGTTTCTAGAAACCAGATGGGCATGGCTTGAGGACACTGGCACACACCTTTCTTTCCTCAGGTCCATCTTTCCCAAACTGCCATCCACATCCCCAGGAAGCAAATCAGTGTCCCTCCGCCAGACTCACGATGCCTAGCTGCGTGGCATCTCACCCACCCTCATTTGCCAACTTTCACCTTTAGTGCTGCTTTCTTCTGGAGAAGCAGTCTTCTGTTGACCTGGCTTTTCCTCTGGTGGGCATATAGAGCACAATGGAACATCTGACACACAGCACAATGGTCTGTACGCAGCTGAACACTGTTGTGATTTTGTAGCAATCAGGATATTTGACATCCACGAAGTAGGAATTGAAAACTTGCATCAGATGTTTCTCCTTGTGTTTCCTCTTCTCCTCCTCAGGAAAAGGATGTAATAAATCTTGTGTCAGAAGCACCTTTAGCGTTGGCTCACTACCATGGAAAAAGGTGTTGAGGCCATTGTACTGGCCAAACGAGGCAAGTGTGTTCATGAGAAACTCATCATCACAAGGATGATGACAAGATGCGCTGAAGACAATCCTGAAATCTTCACATTGTATCTGAGATGTCTGACACATGTCTGGCTAACAGCAACACACAAATGCTCTTCTCATGGTATGGAGATGTTGTTGAGATACAACGGGCACATGGATAGCCTTCAGCATCGATTCTCTTCAGCACCACACCTTCATCTGTCTGGAATGCTGACAAGATGGTGGGCAACCCCACTGCTAAGATGCTGAGAGGACACAGAGAGCATCACCGAACCCGGTGACAGTTGGGTACAAGATTCTTCCAGAAAACACAAGCCAGATGCAGACCTCACTGATCTGGAGAGTGGCTTTGAAGCTGAACAGCGACTGTGCTCAGAAGGTTACACACTGCACAGAGGACATACCCCAGACCGCAACACTAGCCCTCATTTTGTACAGGAACCAAGGTTTCACATCTGAGTGGTCATAAGAAGGACCAGCGGATAAGAAGACATTCTTGGTTATGTCCCTACAATGGTTAACATTCCATACAAGTGATTAACATCCGTGCCCATGTTGTGCAACTACATCTCCTGACCTTTCTACTCTGTGACTATGTCTGGGCACATCCCCAATTTCCACAGGGTTTGTAGAGGCAGTGTGCTGACTGCTAAGCCCTGTTGCCTATGATGACCTTGGCTGGCATCTTCCAGAGGACTGAGAATTGGAGGGGCCTGGCTTTCTTTCAGGGTTTTGCTGTGTGGTAGTGCCATCCTCCTCAGTCTGTGGAACTGAAGCTGCTGGGGTCACAAGAAGAGAGGATTCAGAACAACTCCCTGAATGACCTGGGTGGTTGGCCATGGGGTGTGCACTTGTTGATCCTCCGCCCTACCGGTGCCCCAGGGCTCCTTGCTGACTCCTTAAGAGGGAGGTGCAGCTGAAGTGAGCTCCCATGCCCTCTCCCGGTTTTGTGTAACTGATAGATGCCAATAAGTGCCTCAGCAACAGAGTGCAGCTCCTGCAGCAGTGCAGGGCTGAAGTTTTGCACCAATGTCTCCACTGTGGCCACCACCCTACCAATGTTGACCCCAGTAAGTTGACATGCCAGCATTATCACCTCAGTCTGAAGGTGGACGGACTTCTCCATTTTGCCTTCCAATCTGAGGAGTGCAGCGCACTTTGCTTCCCAATGTTCCAAGTTTGTTATTGCAGCTACAGCAACTGATGTACGAGCGAGTCCAGAGGCTCGTCATCTGATCAGACTTAGCAGATTCCTGGCTCCCAGCAGGATGCTGGCACCCAAGGATGTCCCTGTCTCCCTCCGCCTGCTGTGGATCAGACAGTGCGATGTGCTCACCAGAGTGTGACTCTACAACCAGGTCCCACTGAGGTGTGTCTCTGCGCTGGTGGAGGATGTGGATGTGTGCTGTGACCTCTTCTGCAGTGTTATTGGGTTGGAGTTGAGGACCCCCTCAGCTGCTTCCTGGATGTGCCTGTGAAAGAAAGGAGAGGCGATTAGTGCATGGAAGGTGCCTGTGAAACAGCAGACATCACTCATAGCATTATTGCCTGATGGATGCTGCAGTGCTGGATCCTCACTTGACTGAATGCCGCCGAAACTACTGTCACCACAGGAATGGTTCACATCCTCGTTGGCCAGCTGAGTCACTCCATTTGCAAAGTCTGTCAGGATCTTGAAGTTGGCTATTCCTCCACCTGACTGGGACCTCTTCCTTTTCTTATGCGTCAGCTTGTCAATCATAAAATCATAGAATCCCTATAGAGCAGAAGGAGGCCATTCAGCTCATTGAACCTGCACCGGTACCAATCCCACCCAGGCCCTATCCATGTAACTTGACATGCTAACCACTCCACCCCACCCCTGACATTAATGGGCAATTCAGCATGGCCAATCCACCTAACCTACACATCTTTGGAGTGAGGAAGGAAACCGGAGCACCCAGAGGAAACCCATGCAGACACAGGGAGAATGTGCAAACTCCACACAGACAGTGAGCCAATGCTGGAATTGAACCTGGGTTCCTGGAGCTTTGAGGCAGCAGTGCTAACTACTGTGCCACTGTGCATGAAGGCAGATGGACGGAGTGTAAGCAGTCTAAATGTGTCCGTGGCATGTGTGGGTGGTGAATGGTGCCATGGAGGAGATGAAGTCATGATCTACAGGGCAGATGAAAGTTTGTGTGGGAGAGTGAGTGGTGGTATGCCTTGAACTGGCAGTGAGTGAAACCCCTGTGAACCTGTGATGGGTGTGTGAGTTGAGAGTGCTGAGAAGAGTGACTTAACTGGGCAGAACAGAGGAGATCATTTATCCAGTTTCAGCACTGGGTGGCTATCCTCTTTAGGAGTGCGTTGGCGCTGACCAACACTGCCACCATTTCCCATGCTGGACTGGTGGTCTTGCTTGATGATCCTCACCCAGGGCAAAGGGGAGAGGACATTGTGGCAGGCCCCCACTGCATCTGATAGGCGCTGAAGGGAGGAGTTGCTAAATTTGTGGACAGAATGTTTCCTAACTTTGGCAGCCATCAGTTCTCAGCAGCTTCCTATCCTTTAGAGAGCTCTAGCTCTGTGGTGGGGCAGCCTGTAAATATGGCGCCTGGATTACTAAAGTTATGAGGTCAGCGATCCAACATGAAACCCATGGATTTTTAAAACAAAGTACCACACACAAAACAGCAGAAAAAGCCACCATTGGCACTGACAGGTCAAATGCTGCTTTCCCTTCCCTGCCCAAATTCCGACTGACTGCCATTTTCTGGGATGATTCCACTCACCGGGACTGTTTCATGTTTTCGCTTTTTGCTTTGGGAGTGTTCTTCATCTCGGCTGTTCCGTGACTTTTGCAACAGCACTGCCCTCTGGTGGATTGTCAGCTCTGGCTGCACCTCCCTGTTGCATCACCCTCACTCATTGGACTCAATTTTACCATTGCGTTGTACCCGTTCTTGGACACAAAAACTTGGTAAAGTCGAGCATGAAGCGAATAGCGCGATCCGGTCCAAATCCGCTCCGATTCCTCCTTTACCATGGCCCAAAAATGGACGCGATCAGAACTGCACATGAAGTGAGCGCAGCGTCAATTTAAATGAATTTGCATGTACTTAAATTGGCCCAATGAGCTGGACGCCCAAAATTACCGGCATATCCCCCCCTTACCATTGCGTTTGCCCATCCAAATTCGACACGAAACAGACATGCTTGGCAAAAGTCTGTTTCAAATGCTCCAGCTTCTGAAGGGACAAGTTCAGAGCTTCCAGCGGCTCTCTGACTCAGATGGATGGTGGGAGGGGGAGGGAGGCGGGCCAGATGTATTTCTGGTGGTGGGGCAGTGTGGAAGGAGGGAGGCCAGATCATTCTTGGTAGGCGGGGGAAGATGGGGATGAGGAGGGCCAGATCATTCTCTGGTGGGGGGGGAAGGGTAAGGAGGCTGGAGGCCAGATTGTTCTCTGGAGGGGAAGGGGGATGGGGGGGAGGCGGGTCAGATGTATCTCACGTGGTGTGGGGGGGAGGAGGAGAGAGGCTGATCATTTTCTGGTGGGGGGGAGGGGGAGGAGGAGGGCAGATGGATCTCTGGTGGGTGGGGAGGATGGGGGAAGCCTGATCGTTCTCTGGTGGGGGGAGGAGGGCAGATGGATCTCTGATGGGGGGGAGAGGAGGCGGGGGGGGGGTTGGTAGGGGCAGAGGAAGTCCACTGCCACTCTGCAGGCGATCAATGAGGGGGTGGGGGAGTGGGATAAGGGGGGCCGCGATCAGTCTGGGTAGCGGGGGAAGGTGAGTGAGTAAGGGGATCAGTTATGTTGAGGGGGTAGGGCGATGTCTGTGGGGGCCATCGCTTCCAAGCCGCTTTACCCGGCCCAGGAGCAGTACGGCAGGGGAGCGTTTTTCAAATTTTTTTTACTGCGCATGCACAGTTGAAGGTTCTGACTAGAGCAGCAGCATTTCAGGGCGTGATAAGCCCTGCCCACAGCGCAATTCAGAATTGCTGCTTTTTTTCAGGTACAGTGCGTATGTGGGCGCTGGAGAACAGGTTTACAAGTCGGATCTGAATCATGCCCAGATTCAGCATTTAGAATTAAAATTGTAAAATCGGGCCCATAGAAAATTTTCCTGTTCCCCATTTAAATTTTCCACAAAGCTGCCGGCTAAACCAATCATTGGCTCCTTAGCCAGTATCTTTGACTTGGTAGTGGGTACTCTCCTAACCTGTTCCATATTGCCTTGAAAACTTCTCTCACGTGGAGGGGCAATTCTGGCTCTACTTCTTCGTAGGGTTTCAACTGGGCAAGGCATCTCATTCCCTATCTGTTCATCTCTTCAGGGAACCCTTTGGTCCATTTTTTAATTTGGAAAGGAAGTTTCTGTCAGTCATCTTTCGGGAAATTACTTAACTTTTTGCTTTCCTGTTCTAATAATTTGCCTTCCTTCAGGATCTTCAATGACGTTATTACTCATTACTAATTTTCCTGCCCTGGGACTTCTCCTGTCCCTGTTGAGTCTGGAATGTTCTATCTTAAATTTTATTGGTCCTATCTGGAGCTCCTTTAGCTTTCCAGGCCTGGCTTTATCCTTGTTCTATTCAAGCTGATGTCACTCAATGGTTATGGGTTCTATTTCACCATTTTGGGCCTGTGTGATGCTGGGGAATTCAGGAGTAGGCTGAGGTGGATCATTCACTGAGCACTTCTGGGTAAAGATGGTGGCAAATGCTTCAGCCTCATCTTTTTCACTGATGTTCTGGGATCTCCCATCATTGAGGATGTGAGTATTTGTGGAGCCTCTTCCTCCAGTTGGTTGCAAAATCATCCACCACGGGAGTGGGAGGTCTGCAGAGCTTAGATCTGATCTAATGGTTGTGGGATCACTTAGCTCTGCCAAAATCATGATGCTTCTGCTGTTTGGCATACGTGTAGTGTTGTCACTTCAACAGTTTGATACCTCATGCTTGGTGCTGCTTCTAGCATGCCCTCCTGCCTCTTCATTGAACCAGGACTGATTCCCCAGCTTGTTGGTAGGGGTAGAGTAGAGGATATTCTGAGCCATAATGATAATGGTTCACAGCACTTCATGGATGCCTAGTTTTGAACTGCTAGATCTGTTCAAAATCTATTTATTACAATGATAGTGCCACACAACATGATGAAGGGTATCCTCAATTTGAAGATGGATCTTTGTCTCCATATGAACTGACCGATTTTGTCATGGATAGATGCATCAGCGGCAGGCAGTTTGGTGACGTTGAGGTCTAGTATGTTTTTCTCTCTTGTTGTTCCTCACCACCCACCGCAGACTCAGTCTAGCAGCTTTGTCCTCTAGAATCCAACCAGCTCAGTCAGTAGTGCTGCTACCGATCCACCCTTGATGATAAACAATGAAGTCCCTCATCCAGAGCATATTCTGTGCCCTTGCCACTCTCAGTGCTTCCTCTAAGTGGTGGTCAGCAAGGAGGAGTACTGATTCATCAGCCAAGTACTGATTCATCAAGCCAAGTGTGTGCCTTTATACACCCTGTTTGTGATCAGAACTCTCCACTCATCTGACAAAGGAACAGCGTTCCGAAAGCTAGTGACATTTACTACCAAGTAAACCTGTTAGACTTTAACCTGGTGTTGTAAGACTTCTTACAACGAAGAAAAAAAACAGCAACTGTGGATAATGATTCTTTTACTTACACTTCCTACACTGGACTAATCTTCTCTTTCTGGACTCATCTCCTTCTGCCTTGCTCCACAGCTCTGTGGTATGGGCGGAATTCTCTCCAAAAAATTCTAAGTGTTGAATTTGTGGGAAAACAAGGTTATTCATCTTGGTTTTCTTCAGTGGGAGTTCACACTAGAATCTCCAACATTCTGTGCAATGCAGAAGCCACCAGCGCGAATATTATTAAATTTCAGGGTCGGGCCTATTCCCGGCCAAGAGGCTGAAATCAGCGGGCCTCTGCACATGTGCAGTGGCCCTAAACTGACAGCCTCTTGATTACTGGCCAGCTCAATTGCTGGCTAGCCCAGGATCACCGCAGTGCTACCCTCCAATCCCCCCATGACCTGATCACAGCCCCCGTGACCATTCCAGGGCTGACCTTGACACCCCCCCTTCCTGGACCGCCCCAATCTCCAGCCCTCCCCACTGCCCCACAGTGCCAATCCCCCCGCAGTGTAGACATTCCCGCTGACAGACCTCCTCCCTCCCCAGAGGATCCACCTTCTCCCCAGCAGACACCACCCCTCTCCAGCCCGTCCCGATCACTGGCCTCTCTCCTGCCCCCATCGATCCCAATGGCAGAGAGGCAGCAGGATCCCTCACCCCCACCGCCGGGGCCTTGCCCCCCCCCCCCCCCTCCTTCCCCCCACAATATGCCTTGCTCCTTCTATACTGCTCCATGCCTGGCCTGCAGTGCCAAGGTGCCCCCTGGGCATGGGCACGTTATCCATAATCTCTCCAACTTTCATTCTATAATTTCCTTCTCTTTTGTTCTTCCGCTGTCACTGTAATTGCTTAAAACATGTGTCCAGTCGAGACAGGAGGGAATATATGTATATATATATATTTCCTTCAGCCAGAATGATTTATACAATTAATCATTTTCTCTGTTTTCTTAAATGGACAGTTGCTAACAAGATAACTCCAGCTGATCATATGCTGGCTTCTGGAAGTTTAAAAATGAACAAAGCTTAACACTTCACACCTCCTGGAATGTAAAAATCCTTGCATCACATAAACATTCCAGCCAAGCCAACCCAATGGTTTCCCAAATCATTTTATTTTGCCTCCCGTTTACTGTGCAAGTTACTCATAGAGGATTTGAGGATTGAAAAACTCCAAGAGAAAGCTGGGGAAAACACACCACCATTTATAAAGGGGGAAAATCAAATCAAAACTAAAATTTAAAAAAACCTTTCTGTTTGCAGACGTGCAGTGAGATGGGAAATCAGGACTGTTTAAATTAATCCCCTCTTGTCTGTTACAGAAAGTTCACCAAAGCCTCTAGTTTTTCAGGAAGCTAAGGAAATTCGGCATGTTCACTATGACTCATACTAATTTTTACAGATGCACCATAGAAAGCATCCTATCCAGATGTGTCACAGCTTTTGCTTATGGTTTCTGCTCTGACCAAGACCGCAAGAAACTTCAAAGGGTTGCGACTGTAGTCCAGTCCATCACGTAAACTAGCCTCCCATCCATTGACTCCATCTACACTTCCCACTGTCTTGGAAAAACAACCAGCATAATCAAGAACCACACGCAACCGAGATATAGGGCCCGATTTTATCATAACATTGCACCCATTTTCGGGCTCAAAGACTTGGTAAAGTCAGGCATGAGACAAGTAGCGCAATCCGTGACCGCCTCTGTGCTGGTTCCCCCTTTACCAATGTCCAAAAATGGCCACGATTGGGATCACGCCTGAAACGGGTATGAGAGCCATTTAAATAATAAATCAAACGAAATCAAAACACATGTCTAACATTTTCCAGTTTTGACAGAAGTTTATCAGCCTGAAATACAACATTTCTCTCACCACAGATAGAACATAGAACATTACAGCGCAGTACAGGCCCTTCGGCCCTCGATGTTGCATCAACCTGTGACACCAATCTAAAGCCCATCTAACCTACACTAGTCCAATATCATCCATATGTTTATCCAACAATCATTTAAATGCCCTTAATGTTGGCGAGTCCACTACTGTTGCAGGCAGGGCATTCCACGTTCTTACAACTCTCTGAGTAAAGGACCTACCTCTGACATCTATCCTATATCTATCACTCTTCAATTTAAAACTATGTGCCCTCATGCTAGCCAAGTCCAACTGAGGAAAAAGGTTCACACTGTCCACCCTATCTAATCTTCTGATCATCTTATATGCCTCAATTAAGTCACCTCTTAACCTTCTTCTCTCTAACGAAAACAGCCTCAAGTCCCTCAGCCTTTCCTCATAAGACCTTCCCACCATACCAGGCAACACCCTGGTAAATCTCCTCTGCACCCTTTCCAATGCTTCCATGTCCTTCCTACAATGCAGCGACCAGAACTGTACGCAATACTCCAAGTGTGGCCACACCAGAGTTTTGTACAGCTGCAATGTGACCTCATTGCTCCTAAACTCAATCCCTCTACCAATAAAAACTAACACATCATACGCCTTCTTAACAACCCTATCAATCTGGGTGCCAACTTTCAGGGATCTATGCACATGGACACCAAGATCTCTCTGCTCAACCACACTACCAAGTAACTTACCATTAGCCCAGTAGTCTATATTCCAGTTACTCCTTCCAAAGTAAATCACTTCACACTTTTCCGCATTCAACTCCATTTGCCACCTCTCAGCCCAGATCTGCAGCTTATTTATGTCCCTCTGCAACCTGCAACATCCTTCCGCACTTAAGTGTCTCTACTGATTTTACTGTCATCTGCAAATTTACTAATCCATCCTTCTACACCCTCATCCAGGTCATTTATAAAAATGATAAACAGCAGTGGCTCCAAAACAGATCCTTGCGGTACACCACTAGTAACTGATGTTGCCTAACTTCTCAAATCTTTCCAGCACTTGCTGTTCTTACTTCAGATTTGAACCATTCACTAGATATAACATAACATAACATAAGAAATAGGAGCAGGAGTAGGCCATCTGGCTCGAAGGGCTAGATGGCCTACTCCTGCTCCTATTTCTTATGTTATGTTATGTTATATCTTGCTTCTGTGTTAGCGTTTAATTCACTGCAACTCCTGTTCCAGAAAAGCCTATCTTGAAAAAGTGTTGCTTTTTTTCTCTGATAGGATTCTCATTTGTCTCTGTTGCCCCATTCATCTCCGTTGCTTTGTTTTCCTCTATTCATATTTAAGTACTTGGTAAAACACATTTTTACAGCCACATTTCTTTCCTTAGTGATTGTCTCTAGCCAAAGTAGTTCCAAGATATTCAGCGTTCCTTGAACCACACACTGATATCCATGTATACACTCCACATTTCTCTTTGGCAGATTCAACTCACTCCCAGCTATCTTGGTCTGCAGGTCCATTTCATAGAATCATAGAATGCCCACAGTTCAGAAGGAGGCCATTCAGCCCATTGATTGTGCATCAATACCCAGGCACTATCCCCGTAACCCCACATATTAGGCAAATTAAGAGAGGTTTATAAGATGATGAGCGGGATAGATAGAGTGGATGTGCAGAGACTATTTCCTCGGGTGGATGTAGCAGTAACTAGGGGGCATAACTATAAGGTTCGTGGTGGGAGATAAAGGAGCGATGTCTGAGATAGATTCTTCACTCAGAGAGTGGTTGGGGTGTGGAATACACTGCCTGCTGTGATAGTGGAGTCGGACACTTTAGGAACTTTCAAGCAGTTATTGGATAGGCACATGGAGCACACCAGAATGATAGGAAGTGGGAAAGCTTGATCTTGGGTTTGGACAAAGCTCGGCACCACATTGACAGCTGAAGGGCCGGTATTGCGCTGTACTGTTCTATGTTTCTATATTTACCCTGCAAATCTTCCTAAACTAAGAGGCAGTTTACCATGCTCAATCCACCGAACACATACATCTTTGGACCCAGAGGAACCCACACAGACATGGTGAGAACGTGCAAATTCTATACAGACAGTGACCTGAGGCCAGAATTGAACCCTGGCACTGTGAGGCAGCAGTTCTAACCACTGAGTGCCACCTTGCCATCCTAAATCATTTTTCAACTCATCTAGTACTTGGACAAAAATCTGTCCTGCCAGGAGTCAGTAATTGCAAGCTTCAGTAGATTTTGCATGATAATATTTCTCCAGATCCTTTCTCTCATTCACTTTGATCTGACACCATCCATTCTTCCAATTTCATCCCTTGCGTGTTTTCATTACTCCCTCTGACCTTATCCTCTCTCATCCCAAATGATCCGTCCTTTGCAAAGGCTTCGGCTTCAAGTCCTTACACTCCCACCTCAATGAATTTCAAACTCTCTGTTTTTATTTTAGATTTCTAGCATCCACAGTATCTTTTTGCTGTTGAGCAAAAAAAGCTTGTTTTGTCCCCAAAACCAACTGTTAAAAAGGGTCATAGACCCAGAATTGCACACATCACTTAGTCAGTTTGCTGAACTGTAATTGAACTTGAACTTGCTGCTACTTCATGTTTTGTGTCTGAACTAAAACTGACTGGATGTATTAAACTGGATCCTCCTCCATAACGAGACCCGAGGAACTGTAAAAATAAGTGTATTGTAGCTAGAGGATACTACAGAAATTATGTTTTATGTTTCTCATTAAAGAGGAAAGTTATATAGCAATCAATGTAAGTTAAATCAGAGGCCACATTGCATCAAAAAGCATTAAATGACAGAGTTCAAAGGTAACCTGCTAATTTGCAGCAATATAGAATACTTTAAAGTTAAAGTCTGGACTGAGTAGCATAGGGGTTTGGCAGGCTGCCTTTCAATCCCCAAAAACCGAAGTTCAACTCTAAATCTAACTGATGGGGTCAAAATATCCCATTTGACAGCTGTAGTAGATTTAGCATCCAAGCTTAAACTTTACTGATGGATTTTCACCAGGGATTTATTTTTTAATTCATTTACAGGATTGTGGGTACCCCTGGTTAAGCCAGCGTTCATTGTCCATTTGTATATGTCCTTGAGAAGGCGGTGGTGAGCTGTTTTCTTCTGAACCGCTGCAATCCATATGGTGTAGGTACATCCACAATGCTGCTAGGGAAGAAGTTCCAGGATTTTGACACAATGGCAGTGAAGGAACACAATATATTTCTATGTCAGGAAGTTGAGTGAGTTGAAGGGGAACTTCCAGGGGTTCATGTTCCATGTGTTTGCAACCTCTTCTAGATGGCAGTGACCGTGAGTTTTGAAGGTGCTGCCTAAGGTGCCTTGGTGAGTTCCTTCAGTGCATTTTGTAGATGGTACCCACTGTTCGTCAGTGGTGGAGGGAGCAAATGTTTGTGTAAGGGGCGCCAATGAAATGGGCTGCTTTGCCCTGGATGATACTGGGCTTTTTGAGTATTGTTGGAGCTGCATTCATCCAGACAAATGGAGAGTATTCCATCACACTCCTGACTTGTGCCTTGTAGATGGTGGACAGGCTTTTGAGAGCCAGGAAGCAAGTTTCTTGCTGTAGAATTCCCAGATGCTGACCTGCTGTTGTAGTCACAGTATTCATGTAACTTGTCCAGTTCAGTTTCTGGTCAATGGCAACTCCCAGGATGTTGATTGTGGGAGATTCAGCATTGGTAATGCCATTGACTGTTAATGGTTAGATTCCCTCTCACTGGAGATGGCATTGCTTGCCACTTGTGTGGTGCGAAAATTACTTGCCACTTATCAGTCCAGGCCTGGATATTGTCCAGGTCTTGCTACATTTGGACGTGAACCAATTCAGTATCTGAGGAGTGGCAAATGGTGCTGAACATTGTGCAATCATCAGCAAACATTCCCACTTCTGACCTTACGATGGAAGGAGTTTTGCAGCACAGAAAGAGGCTCCTTGGCCCATCATATCCGCACCAGCCATCAAGCATCTATCTATTCTAATCCCATTTTCCAAAATTTGGTCCACAGCCTTGTATGCTATGATGTTGCAAGTGCTTATCTAAATGCTTTTTAAATGCTGCGAGGGTTCCCACCTCTAACACCCTGAGAGGCAGTGAGTTCCACATTCCCAGCACCCTGTGGATGAGAAAGCTTTTTCTCAAATTCCCTCTAAATATCATGCCCCTTACCTTAAATGTACGCCCCCAGTTTTTGACCCTTCCACTAAGGGGAAATATTTCTCCCTATTTACATTATCTATATCGCTCATTATTTTGTACACCTCAATCAGCTCTCTCCTTTATCATCTCTGCTGTCAGGAAAACAACCCCAGCCTAACCAGTTTCTCTTCATAGCTGAAACGTGCCAGACCCAAGCAACATCCTGGTGAATCTTCTCTATACCCTTTCTACCGCAGTCACATCCTTCCTACAGTGTGGTGGCCAGTGCTGCATAGAGTAATCCAAGTGTGGCAAAACAAGCACTTTATACACCATAACCTCCCTGCTCTTATATCCAAACCATAACTAAGACAGGCAAGTATCCCATATGCCTTCTTAGCCACATTATCTACCTGTCCTGCTGTTTTCAGGGATCTTTGGGCACGTACTTCGAAGTCCCTCTAGTCCTCTGTACTTTCTAGCATCTGACTGTTCATTGTGTATTCTCCCTTGCCTTGTTAGCCCTCCCAAAATGTATCACCTAACATTTTTCAGGGTTAAATTCAATTTGACATGTTCTCCCCATCTTACCAGCCTGTAATTTAAAGCTTTCCTCCTCGCTATTTATTTTTGTATCATTGCGAACTTACTGATCATACCTTCTACATTCATGTCTAGATTCTTAATGTACACTAAAAAAAGCAAGGGGCTCAACATCGATCCCTGCAGTGTACACTGGACATAGGCTTCCAGTCACAGAAAAGAAACCGGGGACTGAGTGATTCTGGCAGGACACAAACTGGATGTTTGGCAGGCTTAGGGTTAAGAAGGTTTGATGCCTCTCTACTGTTCTTTTTAATATCAATGTAACATGATCATGTCTCATTAATTTGACTCTAGACAGAGCACAGAAATATTTGGACAAGTTATACTGAGGTAACAGCAGACAAACGTATTTCCTACGACTGAAGCATGTATAATGGGGATCCACTACAACCATAATTACTGCATTCAATGTTTCTTTATATCCTTTACCACCAAAACTAGATTCAACTTTATATAAGAAAAATGTATTTCAAACTTCTTTTGCTAAATGAATTCAAATTCTATTCTGAAGCTAAAGTGGCCTGAATTGAGAACATTTAGGTAATTTGCATAACATGATTAATGTCTCTTACATCATTTAAAATAGTATTCAATTGCCGAGGATCATTTTTCATATGACCTGATGATGGTCTGTTTAGATTGGAAGATGAATATTTGTACAGAAGGGAAAAGAAATCTTATGCAGGAATAAGTCCTTCCAATGACACCTAATGTAATTGAACCTTTACCATATGTTAAAATGTTTTTGAAATGACATTATGAATTTTGGTGATGATAATGAACTTGAATATGATTTAAGTCATAATATAATCTAAGTGACAATTTGAACTAGCCAATAAAGGTCATACAAAATAACAGAAAGTGCTGGAAAAGCTCAGCAGGTCTGACCACATCTGTGGAGGAAGGAAGAGCCTCAACAGTTTGGGATGGAATGGGAGGGAAAGGGAGAAGGGATTTTCCCATCCCACCTGCCACAGGAATCATGGTGGGTGGGGAGGAGGTGGGAGGGGCAGCATACAACGGTCTGTTGATCTCAGATGGGATTTTCCGTCCGCCCTCGCCCCAAAACCAGTAATCCCACTCTTCAAGTGTGTATGATTTTTGTTCAGAGCTAAAGAGAAGGAGAAATGTAATGGGTTTATACTGTTTAAGAAGGAGTGGAGCAGGTCAAGAAAATAGAAGTTTAAGGATTTGACCAAGATATCATGAGCACAAGACAAAGGGAGTGTTACTGATGGGGTTAAAGACATTTGAAGATGCTGACAGTGGCATAAAGAAAAGATAGCCAAATAAGGGTTCTACCTAAGAGCAAGTGACAGATGACCCTGCAGGGGAGGTTGGTGGGAGGGCTTTGGGAAAACAAAAATGATTCAAAAAGGAGGGTTAAGATGGAGGTTAGAGATCTCAGTCTGAAGTTGCTGAACACAATGACAAGTCCAGAAAGCCATAAAGTGCCTAACCAGAAACTGAGGTGATCTTCCTTCAGTTTGTGTTGGGCTTCACTAGAATATTGTAGCAGGCCAAGGCTAGACATGTGGTGTGAGAGCAAGATGATGAGTTGAAATAGCAGGTAACGAGAAAGTGGGGATCGTGCTTGTAGACTAAGTAAAGGTCTTCTGCAAAGCAGTCACCCCGTCTGCAGTTAGTCTTCCCAATGTAGCGGAGACTGCATTGAGAGCAGCAAAAACAGTAGACCAAAGTGAAGGAGGTGCAAGTGAGGTGCTTCACCTGAATAGACTGTTTAGGGCCTTTACTGTTGAGAAGGGAGGAGGTAAAGGGGGGAGGTTTTGCGATTGCATGGGAAGGTACCGTGGGAAGGGCATGAATAGTTGGGAGTGATGGAAGAGTGCATCAGGGAGTGGTCCCTGTAGAATGCTGACAGGGAGCTGAGGACAAGATTTGTGTGGTGGTTGGTAGATTTGGCAGTGAATCACCTCGTGAATGCAGAGACAGGCAAAATGAAAAGTGAGAACAGGGGGACCCTATCATGGTTCTGGGAGGGAAGGGGTGAGGGCAGATGTGCACAGGATGGGTTGGACACGGTTGAGTGCCCTGTCAAGCACAACTTGGGGAACACTCGGCTCAGGAAAAAGGGAGATACATCAGAAGTTCTGTTTTGCCCGTTTTAGCTAATTGTGCACTTGTAAAAAGATCAAACCATTCAAAACCTCATTAATTCTCTGTCTAATTACACATATGTGTTTAAAAGAAAGGCAGAACTCTCTTCAAAGGTTTCTGGAGGAAAATTGGAATGACTTACTTTTTGAATTAAAGGTCAATACAACATAAGGTGGCAATTAAACATCAATTGAAATAAATGACATCACCCTTCAACTTTTTTCATTGGCCCATCATATTGAGATCTTGATCGTCACAACTTCTGAGGTTTGGAAGCTGAAAAAGGATCACAGATTTTAATTATTCTTGGTTAAATATGACAACCCTTGTTTAATCTTTAGGCAGTATCTATGGATCTATAAAATCAGGAACGGAGTTAACCAAAAAATAAAAGCAAAATACTGTGCGGATGCTAGAATTTGAAACAAAACCATAAAATGCTGGAAAATCTCAGCTGGTGTGACAGTAGCTATGGAGAGAGAATAGAGCCAATGTTTTGAGCCTGGATTACTATTCATCAACAATTCAGGTTGATGACTTTTCTTCAAACCTCAGTGACAGGAGTGCAGTTTTGTAGCCAGGCTAAAGGCTAGATGAAAGGTCATCGACTTGAAACATTGGGTAGAATTTTGCCAGCTGACAATATCAGTCTTAATTCCTAGTCAGGAGCACAGAAGTGGCCATGGCAGGGCATCAGTTGTGATCCAGTTCCAGTGGAGGTCAACTGAGAAGCAGCCTCAGGGAACTTGTCCAATTAAGGATGGTGGGCAGATCAGGGAACCAGAGAATTAATGAGGTTTTGGATGGTTTGATCTTTTTACAAGTGCACAATTAGCAAAAACGGGCAAAACAGAACTTCTGATATATCTCCCTTTTTCCTGAGGAGAAGGGTTCGCAGAAGTGGCAGCCCCACTGATAGAGGTGAGTACTGCTGAGGCAGGCAGGGCATTGAAGGTATTTCAATGAAGGGGTGCCTTCTGAAGCACTGTGAAATTGTCAAAGAACTCCTACAGTGCAAAAGAGGCCATTCAGCCCATCATGACTGAACTGACTCTCTGACAGAGTATCTGACCCAGATCCTCTCCCCCTGCCCAATTCCTGAAACCCCACATATTTACCACATAATCCACCTAACCTGCGCATCTTTGGACTGTGGGAGGAAACCGGGGCACCCAGGGGAAACCCACGCAGACACAGGAAGAATGTGCAAACTCCACATAGTCATCCAAATCCAGATTGGACCTGGGTCCCTGTTGGTGTGAGGCAGCAGTGCTTTCCATTGTGTCACTGTGCTGGAAATTGTGCAGGGATAAATGGCTTTGGGAGTGGGGGATTTAAGGGAGGTTGCCTCCAAACCCATCTCTGCAGGAAAATTCAGCCTGTTAATTTGGTTTCTTCCTTCATGGATGCTGCCTGACCAGATGAGTGATCTCCAGTATCTCCTGTTTTTATTTCAGATTTCCAGTAATTTGGATATTTTGCTTTTGTTTTCTCTGCAGCAGCATATTGCTGAGTCATAGCTTAAAAGAAAAGATACAGCCCAGGAATATCCAGAGTTGTGGATGGAAATTTAGGGCTATGTAGAGCTGTGGTTTTAGAGTGTTAAGGTTTGAGTCAATTTAAAGTTCAAAATTCACCATTGTTTATTTTTGGGGCAAACTTCCTACTAGTCATTTTTCACAGAACAAATCATGCTGAATGAACACAAAGTTTAATAAAACGGTTTATTTATTTCTTCACTGGTTATAAATTGACAGCCAGGCTGATTCATTTTGATGCCTTTTGATGTTCAGACCAGTCATTTGGGGAATTGTTAAAATTAAACAGCTTCTCTGGAGCTTGGATAGAAAATGTTACAATATTATCACATTACGGGCAGCACAATGGCACTGTGGTTAGCACTGCTGCCTCAAAGCTCCAAGGACCCAGGTTCAATTCCGGCCTTGGGTCACTGTCTGTGTGGAGTTTGCATATTCTCCCTGTGTCTGCGTGGGTTTCTTCTGGGTGCTCCGGTTTCCTCCCACACTCCAAAAATGTGCAGATTAGGTAGATTGGCCATGCTAAATTTCCCCTCAGTGTCCCAAGACGTAGGCTAGATGGATTTGCCATGGTAAATGTGTGAGGTTATGTGGATAGGGCAGGAGAGGGGGTCTAGATAAGATGCTCTGTCAGAAAGTCGAGGCAAACTCGATGGATGAATGGCCTTTTCTGCACTGTAGGGATTCTTTGATTCTATCAAGAGACACATAGCTCTGCTAGTTCCTCTCCCTCCTTAAAAAATTTACAATTTTCTTGATAAATAAAAGATTCTTTAAATTGTGAGGAACTTACATCTTTCTGTTTATTTTTGTAGTTGTCAGACTTTTGAGGCATGACTGGGACCACAGTTTCCAGTCTGCCTCCCAGGCCCTGTTGCTGAAGTCTGTCCTGAACACTGGGCTTTTGTGCCAAGTACAGGTACTCCCTTTTTATGGAGAGTTTTCTGGGCACTGGTTCCTGATTGGTGCCCTAACATGCCAGCAGTTAAAGATATTTACTCACAGCTACTCCAGGTACTGCTATCTTCTGCCCTCGAAGAGAAATGTCCCAGAGTCCATGGAGAATGTGCTGGACTATCATAATTGACCCTTTCAGCAGGGACCCACAGTTATGATGGTACCGGTCTATGCTACCATTTACTATGGCAGCAAATTTAGATCCATTACTTCGGAGCTTCCATTGTAGCAATTACACATTGGGTGATTTCTGTCTGAGCCAAATTGAAATCTGAGCCAGTGACTTCCAGATGCTGCATTCTGGATCTCCAATTGCTGTCATGTCACTGGCTACCCATTTGCCTGCTGGAACGTATGGGCCCAAACGCATCATGACGCTCTTTGTTTGGACTTGTAAGAAGTAAATAAAATGAGACGAGCCTTGGAGACTGTGTCGAACTTCAAGAAAAGTTTTTATTCCACATGCATGAGGGAGAGATGAATTTGGGTCTGAAATCCCAGGTTGCCTGTGAGTTCTCTCTGCCCATCGTAGGTTCGTACAAGCTATTGTACTTTTCCATGTCACAAAGTTTTACATTATCATATTAATTCCTTGAGTTGGATACAAGATGGTTCTTTTAATCTCATCATGCAAATACATTGTTCAATACATCACTGCTAGTCATTTCTCAGGACATCTCCCGTATACTAGATAATAATGCCAAAGCATTGTGTTTGCCTAACCGATCTACAGGATGTGTTAATTGCTCCCCCCTCAGCTAGGTGATCATGTTTTCCAGCAGACTACGACCTCCCTAGACTACATGGAGCCTGGCTATTTCAATGCCACTTCTCTCATTGTTGTGATAACTCGGAAAGATCTCCTGCGCGTTACTATTGTTAGAAGTTGATAGCATATGTTAATCATTATCTGTCAGCAGAGCAGGCCTCCAGCTGTCTGCATTAACCCTTTTCTTCCCTCTGTTGCAGCCTGGCTATCTGGGCTTGCCCTATGTAACTCTGTGTTTATGACACTGAAATCAAACAAAATATGAACGGTCACATAAATTAAAATATAAAAGACATGATTCCTAATATTGCCCTGCAACAGGACTCCTCCATGCTCCTTGACATTGACAAGATGTTGTATGGCAGATCGGCAAATGCACTGAGCATTATGTTCTTCACTTTTATCATGATTTTCCTGTCTGCTGCCCTCTCAATATCCTTATCTGATTCCCCAGCAGCAGAACTTGTCTGTGACTTTGTCCTCCAATAAGCTGGCATGTGAGCTTGCCACAACTGAATAGCTAAGGTAAACGGAAGCAGTGAAATTTGGCTACAAGACTGACATTATTGAACGGTGTGTAAATGTGAGGGGGACTATCTGGATGTAAGGCCTGAGTCTTTACTGCTAGGGGCTGATGCTATGGTGCAATGAGCAAGATGAGAGGTTGGAGTTGTGGTGGGCAAGAGGGGGTCATGTGAAGACGCATTCACTGACCATGGATGTGAGGTCACTGAATATTTTCATGCCAAGGTCTCGGAGGCCAAACTCCTTAAACTGACTTCTCTGTCCACCTGCTCCCATTCTCTTCAGAAGGCATTCCTTGGTGGCCTCCAGACTGCACATGGAAACAATACCAGTCTGTCAACAGACCCTTGAGTGGTACATCCATGCGTGTAAGAGCCTTCTTTTTGCTCTGGCTTGTTTTCAATTCTAGATAATTGCAGTACTGGCAGTCAACAGCAGCTTCCCTTCAATCAGTGCTGCTGACGTTTAAGAGGGACCGGCTGCCTCTTAAAGCTGGAGGCTAGCTACAATATGTGCTGGCTTCTCTTGCTGTTAGGTACCCTGTTGAATGGGTAGTGGTCATGCTTGACTCCATGTAACAATCAGACAAAATGAGAAGGAATCACAAAGTTTGCTTGCTGCCTGTTTTAATGGAACCAGACCTGGGTGGATCACAAACCCCAACTCCCAGGCTTGAAAATGTGCAGGCAAATTTTTAGCCCTAAATTAATCTATTCAGCAGGTTGCACACTGTCCCTAAAGATGTTAAGGTAAACCTGGTCTCTTGTGCCTAATGCACAATAGAAAGCTGCAGACAATCTGTTGTACCGCCTCGAAAATACTCCTGTTCCAAGAATGCTGCTGCACTCAGAGATAACTACATAGGTTTGCAAAGAGAACAGAGCACAGCACTGGGTTGAAAATATAAACAACATGCCTTGTCATTCAGTGAGACTAAATCAGAACCTGTGAATTGTTGCCCTCCTATTTAATCCTAAACTGAGATTCAAATCCCACTCACCTTTTCAATCTGTGCACTGTGTCCATTAGCCCTTTCATCATGAATACTTTTATCAATGCTTTTATTACCTTTAGGCTCAATTATCGTCTTGATAAATTCCAATTATCAAGACAAATCCACTCATTTCCGAATCTGTATGTTCATCAGCATATACTGACTTTCTGGCCAACAGGAATTAAATTCCTCACATTTAAACCACCCCATAGTCTACACTCTTATCCAGCATGAATTCCATGATGTGGAGATGCCGGCGTTGGACTGGGATGGGCACAGTAAGAAGTTTCACAGCACTGGGTTAAAGTCCAACAGGTTTATTTGAAATCACAAGCTTTCAGAGCGCTGCTCCTTCATCAGGTGAAGGAGCAGTGCTCTGAAAGCTTGTGATTCCAAATAAACCTGTTGGACTTTAACCTGATGCTATGAGACTTTTCAGCATGAATTCCCACCACCTCGCAACTCCCAGTCATTGGCAGTGTGAAGTCTGCTGAATCTGGCTCTTTTATGCACCCCTCCCAGCCCCCCTTTTATACACCCAACAGTGATAGCAGAGCCTTCAGCCTGGCCACACTTTCTGGAATTCCTTCTCTAAATCCATTCACTTCTCTACTTCAACCTCCTCCTTTAAATGCCTGCTCAAAATCCATTTTTTAACCTAGGTTTCCATCACCCTGCTTAATCTCTCCTTCTATAGATCACCAACTGTTCTATAGATCCCATCATGAAGTGCCTCAGGAGCTTTTTTTGTTAACTCCAAAGCCACTATATAAAGAAAAATTTATTAATAATATTGTGTTACGTAATGTGTGGTGAAGAAGATGAAATTTGACTCTAACAAGATTTACAATAGCGCTGGCTATAGCTCTGATAGAACTAATGTTCTTCTCTGGTAATAAATATGTTAAAAAAAAGCCATGCACAGATAAACTCCTGTTTATGGATTCTTATTTCATCCAAGAATAAGTGTAGGTATTGTGATGGAGTATTTTCACTTAGTTTGATTTCTTTCTATCTAACAAATTAATTCAATGGTATGACTCATTACTCTGTTCCTTATGCTGTGTTGCATCAACCAAATGACTCAGCTATTTTTTAAAGTAAGGCAACTCGGCGCTAATGCAGTTAGTAACTGATAGATCTTTGTTTTATTTTGGTTAGTTCAGCGAAAATTCACCAAGATGATTCTTCTTGTATTCCATGGATTGTGCCTGTAATTAGGAGTGAAATATTTGTGATATCTCAACATCGAGCCCTGATTTAATAATTAAACATGTCCAAAGATATGCAAGTTAGGTGGATTGGCCATGCTAAGTTGCCCCATACTGTGCAAAGGTGTGTAAATTAAATGGATAAGTCATGGTAAATGTGCAGGGATACAGGGATGGGGCAGGGTAGGCCTGGATTGGATGCTCTTTTGAAGAGTCAGAGCAGGCTTGATGGTTGAATGGCCTCCTTCTACACTGTAGGGATTCTATAGTTCTATGTAAGGTAAAAGGTTGTTTGAAGGTGAGTGATTTGTGAGTGAAATCACAGAAATTATTACCATGTCTATTTCTTTTTCTATTGCGTTGTTCTATTGTTCCGTTTCATACCAAACTCTAACTGAAGTAATATTTTGGCCTTGCAATTTAGAGGCATCCGCCTTTTAGCACTCAGTGTCACCATGCCAGAATGGTGGGGTTGGAGACCCTCTGATGTTAAACCTCAAATCTCATTTAATGGAGCCAACTTGGAACAGGTTAAAAAGTTATGAGGACTGCTAAGAAATCAGACCATTGCTAACATTGCACCACCCTTAAATAAATAGCTGTGAATGGAGGTGGGGAGGGAGTGAGACAACTTGGAATAATGCCCATGGGTTGGCCTGGGAGATGCATAGGAGAAATTGCAGTTGAGGGGCTCAGAGCTGGGGTAAAGGGAGGCATGATCAGGGTTTAGATCTAGCTGTGGGAGATTGGGAGAGGATTTAAGGGCATGAGTAAAAGACATCCTGTTTGTTCTTTCCCAATATGGTAGGTAGTACACCTTCATTTGGGAGGTGCCCTTTCCTGCCTTCTATTATGGGGTCATAGCCGACCACTGTGGTAATGTGACCCCTTTGAGGGCCATGTGATCAGGTCAGACTCTATGGAAAGGCCGAGTGTTTTCCAATCGAACCCACAGACTTAGTTTAGTATTGATCAAGGGAATGGATTTTGTAGCCAGTGATTTACTCTAAGTGGCAAAAAATATTAACACAAAGGAATTACCCAGTTAAGCGACTTCCTGGTACATGCAGTACAATGATAAGATTTTCTTTCCTCTGTTTGTGATTTTCAAAAGCCGAGCCGAGCGAATCTG
The DNA here is from genome assembly GCF_965287045.1 of Carcharhinus amblyrhynchos. Taxonomy (NCBI): domain Eukaryota; kingdom Metazoa; phylum Chordata; class Chondrichthyes; order Carcharhiniformes; family Carcharhinidae; genus Carcharhinus; species Carcharhinus amblyrhynchos. Next base: position 21,347,408 of record NC_137328.1, on the reverse strand, counting down.
GAGCAAGTACGCACACCCTGGGATGTGGAGAAACCTCCGTTGGAGCCAGGGAGGCAGTTCGGTCAGACCCTTGATTTGTCTATACAGCATTGTTAATGAATTAATTATTACATGAGGCTACAAATCAGCTTCAACTTTACTACAAACAGATTCCAGCAAAAAAATGTACATAGCTACTGCCTCAGTACTCACTTATGAAAAAATACTCCATTAATATTTAGTATTAATATTCTTCTGAGGAAAATACTCTAACTTCTGACAAATGCATTTATCAATATGTAGGAACCATAAAGCGTCAGCCAACCACTCAAACAGATCTCACTGTAAACTGTGACAAGATATTTTTTGTGTATGAGTAAAAGTTACTGACTCTTTTGTGTTCACTCGCTGAGTTCCAGTACGTTTCAAGCACTGCTACTAAACCTTACCCGATATCTGAGCCATTTCATCCAAAACTAATATTATTCAGATGGTGTTCAAATTCTATGCATTCTTTATGTGATCTTTATCATCTTAAAGGTTTTGGAAGTCACAAACAGAGGAAAGAAAATCACATCATTATATTGCATGAACTAGAAAGTCGCTTAACTGGATAATTCCTTTGCGTTAATGTTTTCTGCCACTTAGAGTAAATTACAGGCTAAAAAATTCATTCCCTTGATCAATACTGAACTAAGTCTGTGGGTTCAATTATAATGTAGAGATGCTGGCGTTGGACTGGGGTAAACACAGTAAGAAGTCTCGCAACACCAGGTTAAAGTCCAACCAGTTTATTTGATAGTAAACCCACAAGCTTCCGGAAACGGTGTTCCTTCGTCAGGTGTGTAGAAGGTTCCTTTCTTGTGGAAGAACCTCCACACACCTGACGAAGGAACACCGTTTCCGAAAGCTTGTGGGATTACTATCAAATAAACTGGTTGGACTTTAACCTGGTGTTGTGAGACTTCTTACTGGGTGTGCTTATAACCATACAAGTGAATAGTTTTGTACAAGTTAAAATCTCACTCTGTGGACGGGATTTTCCAGCTGCTTTCGCCACAAGGTTGAAAAATCCCACCCGTCGTCCACAGATGCTTGGATGGTCTGTGTCCTGCCTGCTATGATTCCCCTGACGGGCGGGATGGGAAAATCCCATCCTGTGAGTTTGTCTCATATATCAAATACCCTTGATTGGTTAAAAAAAAAATCCTCACATGGAGTTAGAGTTTTGTCCAATCGATCTTATTGTCAGCTCATGGAATTTTGTTTATCCTAGCAGAGCACTTAAGATTGTAAAAAAAAATGCCTTAGCAGTTCTAAAATTGCATAATGGTTCCATGATGTGTAAGTACTAAGACATTTGGTCCAAGTTTGGCAATGTCAAATTTTGAAATAAACCTGTAATTATTCAAGGCGATCATTTTGTTCAAAATTCATCTTCTCTTCTTAAACTACAATTCCACTGTGGGCATAAACTAACTTCAGACAAGCAAATTGTGATAAGCTGATCTTTCAATATTGAGTCTGCAGATAGTTGCAGAGAAAATGTAGCAATCACTTTCCAGGCTTTGAAATCATTTTGAGTCTTCCTAATAATGACCATAGCATTACTTTTGCATGCTGGTTACTTGATTCTGACTAGCAGTGAAATCTTTTAATTTTTCTATGTATAAAACTGGGTGTGTATTGATTTTACTGTGAAAATTGTATTTTTTGGGGTAGACTTCCTTTGTTAATGCAAATGCTCACGGTGGCAAATGGAGATGAACGTCTGCTAATCTAATCCCCTAAGGTTTATCCCTTATGTGGAATCTACCAATCTTCCCTCATCTAGCCATATGCGTCCATGCACTTCAAATAAATTGATTATTTGGCAGCATGTTTGCTGGCACTTTAGAATCCCTATGGGTCGCTCTGTATTTTCTCCCATCTGGTACATTCCTGGCTTGCTATCCTTTTTTTGCAGGAAAATGGATTTGGCAAATGGCAGGCTAGGAGAATTGAGACTTTTTCAAATTTATTCTTCATGGGTGACCTTAGATTGGATGGATCAACATCAATTTTTTTCCTGCAGGCTTCAATAAACTTATTCCACTGTGTTGTTTAGTCATGCAATAATGTGCAGAATTAAATCAGCTTGCCTGCACCTATTTTTTCTAAGTTAAAATATAAGAGAGAAAATTTTCTGTCAAGTACTGGACTGTATTGCTAGCCATGGTGCAAGGCAGTGTTTAAGTCAATAGTCTTCTAGTTTTCATCCTGCAGGTACAATTAGAATGACTGGCAGGTTTCTGATTTCTTTCTCCGTCTCAAGTGGTTGAGATGGGAACCACTGTTGGAGTTTGGGGAAGGTGACAGCTGGTCTAACAGAGGATATTGACTCACCAGCTGAGTTTTCTATTAAGCGAGGGGCTTTGATTCGCTGCAGCCTTCTTTTATCCTCACCAAAGTATTTTGCCTATATTTCTTACATTTGCTTTTGGCTGAATTATTTTCAATGGGATTACATATCAAACATGCATTCTGAAAGCAATTTGTCAAAGGTCAAAACCCATCACAAAAATTGATAAAGGTTGTAATATGGTGTACTGCTGGCCCACGATAACATGTGGAAGGTTTAAGGGCTTATTTTAAATCCTGGCAGAAAACCCACTTGGGAGTTTGAGTTGGAGGCCAAGCAGAATTTAGCTGCTGAGCCTCATTTGAATGCTGCCCTGATTTGAGCGCAACTCACCCATTAGAGGCTACAGGTGGCAACTGGCTGTCAAGTGAGCAACGAAGACTAGATGGCATGGAGGCTCTACATTGCCAATGAGACACTGCTACTAGCAACAAAGGGTGGGGGTTGTCCTTCGAGATCCTTACAATAGGGACTAAATTCAGCTGCAGGGCTGTGGAAGCCTGGACATTCTTCGTGGGAAACAGAAACTTTTGTCCCTCCTAGCCCTATAAAAGAAACTTTAAAAATTTCTTTAAGTTGGCTGCTGGACAGCTTTATCAGCAGATTAAAATGCTGTTGGGCTGGATTCCGAATTCTCCTGCTAGAATTTGGTGGGAACCTCATCCGCCAAAGCAACCTATGATGTTAAAATGGGGAAGTGTTGGGAATGGAGCCAGAAATGGATCTGCTCCTTTTAACTGTGTCCCTCTTCCATTCCAGTTAAAATTCTCCAATTAATTTATCTTTGTCAATTACTCAGAAACTTTCCAGAGACCCAACTGGAGAGATCAAGGTGGCATAAGAAGCATATTATGGTCATAAAGATTGAGAGTTTGGTGCCAAGGGGGCAGTGGATGCCACTAAGGACTTCTCCCCACGACGCTGGCATTAACCCATTAGCAGGCAGAATCGCACCATTTGGGGAGCACAATATGGGGAGGCAATGGCCCAGTGATATTATCGCCAGGCTGTAAACTCTAGTAATGTTCTGGCAATCTGGGTTCGAAACCTGCCATGACAGATGGTGGAATTTGAATTCAATATCTGAAATTAAAAATCTACTGATGACCGGGAAATCATTGTTGATTGTCAGGAAAAACCCATCTGGTTCACGAATGTCCTCTAGGGAAGGAAATCTGCCATCCTTATCTGGTCTGGCCTACATGTGACTCCAGAGGCACAGCAATGTGGTTGACTCTCAACTGCCCTCCGAACAAGGGCAACTAGGAATGGGTAATAAATGCTGACCAGCCAGCGACATCCACGTCCCATGAATGAATAAATAAAAAACCTGTGGGGTGTTGGTGGGCTAGATACCAGTGCCTGATTGAGGGACCTGTCATCGAGAAGGGCAGCGGGGGTAGCCACTAACAGCCACCCTCCTGTCCTTGCAGTTGACCCCCTTCCACTGCAACTCCCACCCCACTATTTTGTCTCCACTATCACTTCTGGTCCAAGTCCTGGAACAATACTGGGTCCAGCAACAAAATTAAAGTTCCTAGCATCTCTCTCTACAGATGTTGTCTGACCTGCTGAGTATTTCCAGCATTTTTCGTCTTTGTTTTAAATTTTCACCATCTTCAATAATTTGCTTTTCTAACACATGATCCATTGCATAACAAATGCAACTAACTGCTGTCAATAGAATATATTAGACCCAGACATTCATTTGGTTCCTATCACTTTTACTTGCTTTTGAAGCTATAGGTAAGATGAATAATATTTCCAATCACATGGGTAATTATTTCCATTTATAGATCATTAAAGCAATAGTTTGGTTTGTTCCACACCATGATGTTAGAATGCTAAACAACTGGCAAGCTGATAGTTTTTTATGTATGGTCTGGAAGCATGGAAACAAAATTCACATTTCCACAACTGCCACATTATTAGCCATACACTGGCACTCCGTCCCCATGAGACAGCTTGCCTAGTAACTAGAAGCTTGTATAATTGTTCTTTGTACCTGTGTTCAGTACATTCGTACTCTACCATATCAAATTCATGGTGACTTATTGATGAAGTAAGCTGCATCTGGATTGAAACTTTCACTTTGAAACACATATGCAATCCTTGCTATGGGGCTATCTCGAGCAATCAATGGGGAATTACAATGCCCAAGCCATTCAACATGATATAGAGATACTTTATATATGAAAAATTGTTCAGCACACTGATTTTATATGTTGGTTCAAATCAGACTGAAACAGAGCCTCCCACCACTGACATATTACCAGTCTCCCAAAAATGGGAGGTCATTTTTCTGTTTGTACCCATCCAAAAAACATTTTATCAATTTTTTTTCATGTAATCTGTGTCCCATTATAGACACAGATGCCTGTAAGAGTTCTCACTGAAACTAATTTTAAAAAAATATATTTAACAAAAAAATTACAAGATTATATGACTGCTATAAATACTCCATCCAAGGCAATGAAATAATGGTACTGTCATTTGTGGGGCAGTTTATAGTTCACATTGAAATAAAATCATATTCTTTTGACTTCCACTCCATATGCTCTCCATATGCTGAATGAAACAAAAGTTGGCAGTAAGTGAAACTCTGGAACATTGCACCTCAGTCCAATTACATGCCGCAACATGAAGTGGTTGATGCACGTTTTCTGCCTCTCCTCACCCCCTAGTATTCACCATGTCACTATCGAGCCAAAGTGTTGGGGAGGTTTGAAACAAGGAAGAGAGGAAAAAATTAGAGCATATTCATCTCAGTGGACTCTAAGAGTGGCTTTGCTAAAAGTCAAGCAATTGTTGAATGATGATGAATATCTAATTCATGGTTCATGTTAGTGTCTTGGAAGTAGTCTCTTAGTAGCACACAGTATTGCTAAAATTAAAGATATGTTAAAAGATTTTCATTTTGAACTCATCAGATCCTCTTGCACAAATACAAATCCAAGGGAGACAACAAATTTATACTGTATGAGCCAGTGCTGTTTGACTGGTGAGCAGACTCTGATTGCTAGAGGCATTGCCATGGAGAATGCACCAATTAATAATGACTGATGCTCTCTGGACTTGTGTAAGAGATGAACTGGCATGACATAAATGACAAGGTTCATCCTCATAGCTTGCCACATCCATAAATGTATGGGCTACACAAGGCACACAAAGGTGATGACCTTTTACTCCCTATCTTATCTATGGCCATGTCTGCACATCATTAATTGGCCAAATGGCTGGGTGAATTGTTACAACCAGTTTTGATCATGTTTTCTACATACATGGTGAAGGATTCCTTCATATTTGCATATCAATAGCAGTACTCAGTCCATGTATTCATTTGGCATTGTTGCTCTATTCACCAATGTTCCACTTAAGAAATCCATAGATATTTGCACTGCAGTGCTATATCACGGTGATCTAGACCCACCACCATTTGGTGAATCAGTATTAACTGAGCTTAAGAGCTTGGCGACACATTATCTCCCTTGAATTTGTCCTGATGAATGCAAGACAAAAGCTTTGACAAAAATGTTTCTTTTTCAGCAATATTTTAGAGGTAATGTTTATTTCTAGAAAGATTAAAATTGTAAAGGGTAAGGTAACTAAAATGTTGGGCTTTGGAGATTGCCAAACATCTCAAAATATGTTAGTACAGGAAGTTACCCCTATTTGCTCAGTAGGGCCAGAGTGGAAGGGAAGAAGCCATGACACAACAGATCAACTTACTTAGCTGGAGACTGGAGACATGGGGCCCAATTTTATTGTGCAAAAACTTGGTAAAGTTGGGCGTGAAGCGAGAAGTGTGATCCGCGACCACCTCTGCAGCCATTCCTCCTTTACCAATAGCTGAAAATAGCGGCAATTGGGACCGTGGCCGAAATGGCGCCACGGCAATTTAAATGCATTTGAATGCATTTAAACTGAATTAAAGGGCTAGATGCCCAACTTTACCAGCACGTCCCCTCTTATCATTGCATTCACCCATCCAGATTTGGCGCGAAACAGACATGGCCCACAAAGGTCTGATTCGGGTGCTCCAGCTTCTGAGGAGGTAAGTTCAGTACTTTGGCAGCTCTCTGACTCAGATCGTGTGTGTGTGTGTGTGTGTGTGTGTGTGTGTGTGTGTGTGTGTGTGTGTGTGGGGGGGGGGGGGGGGGGCGGCGGATGGTGGGAGCGGGTCAGATGGCTCACTGGTGGGGGGAGGGAGGTGGGTCAGGTGGCTATCTGGTGCGCAGATGGGAGAGGTCAGATCACTCTCTGGTGGAAGTGGAGGAAGATGGGTCAGATGGCTCTCTGGTGGGGAGGTGGGGGGAGGGGGGACATGGGGGGGCACTGCCACTCTGTATACATTTGGTGGGGGGGGAGGAAGGAAGGGTGGGGGTCTGTTGCCACACTGCATGCGATTGGTGGGGTGGAAGGGGGGTGTCTGCTGCCACTCTGCGTGCTATCGGCTGGGGAAAGGTGCGCAGGGGGCCACAGTTGGTCAGGGTGGTGGGGAGTGTAGTGGGATAAGGGCAACAGTAATGTTGTGGGGGTGAGCCAATGTTGTGGGGGCCAGGGGCAGGCACTATCCAGCCCGGGAGCGATGTGGCAGGGGAGCATTTTTCTATTTTTTTTAACTGCGCATGCACAATTGAAGGCTCCGATCGAAGCTGTATTGTTTTGAGCGCATTAAGCCCTACCCACAGGCTTGTGCAGCGTGATTCGGAATCACTGATATCTTTTCAGGCAGAATGCATATAAGTCTCAAAGTCAGATCTGAAACACTCTCCGTTTCAAGTCCGCCCAGCACTTAGAATCAAAATGGCAAAATCGGGCCCATGGTGCCTACATTGCTTGCAAAGAAGTGTATTACAGAGAGATATTTTGTTTTGGGAGTTAGGGCTAAATTAGTTTCAAAGCATTGATTGAGCCCTGAAAATACATTATCATGGAGTTTTGGGGAGATTAAGAAGGTTCTCTGGGTTTCATGGTACAACTAGAAGGAAAGTTTTCATGTGATACAGTCTGTAAAATAGGATGTAAAACCACTGATTCTCTTTGCAAAACCACAGCTGTCATTCAGGCTCAGAGTCTTTGTAAACATTGCAGTTAGGAACAATGAGGGTGCTTGAGATGCATTCAAGCATGAAGGGAAAGGTAAATAAACACAGCTGATGAGACAAGAGCAAAATACGGTAGATGCTGGAATCCGAAACAAAAACAGAAAACGCTGGAAAAGAAAATGCTGAAAAACAGCATTGAGTTAATGTTAAGGATAATGTAAAATAATTTCAAAATAAAGAGGGGAGGAAGTGGGAGAATGCCACAAAGTGAATTGCTCACTTGGAGAGTCGGTACAGATATGATGGGCTGGTTCAACAAATATGCCAACTTTAGGCGGGGATTCATTGGTTCCATTTGCTGATGGCAGGAATCACAGTTACCCACTAAATTGGATTTCAGGGCTAAAAACAGGATTAGTTCCAGGCATGAGGGCTATCATGATTCACTCGACCCACTTGGTGTTGGGCCCTGAGGGTCCAGTGGAGCACCACCAACCCCTCAGCAAAGAGGAGCATCTTCCCCCATCCACCACTCAAATAACTGACCACCCTCCCTCACACCACGCAGGCATGAGGGTGACCTAACCCCTCCCCCACAGCCCCCTCCCCATCAAACTCCCCACTCAGTACACTCTCCCCTCAGACCCTCACTCAAGCCCAACTTCAGGCCACGCGCCTTGGCACTTCCAGTAGCGCATTGCCCATGATACTGACATCTTGGCTTGCCTGGAGGAGTATCAAGAAGATAAGTCCAATGGACATTTGCCTCTCTTTCACTGCCAGGCTGCAGAGGATGTGTCTCCCTGGGGGTTAGGTAGTCCTGGGTTGAAGGTAAGGGGTTGACCTTGCCACTCTCTCCACGATGGGGGTGTTATGGCTGGATCGCCCCTTCTAACCCTGTCAGACCCGAAGATCATCCCTGACAAGATAGGGAGACAGATTATTATTTGAATGGGTGCAAATTGAAAGAGGTGGATATGCAACAAAATTTGGTTGAGGATGGAGGATGCCCCTCTTTGCTGGGGGTTTGGTGGTATTCCCTGAACTCTCGGGGTCTAACACCACAGCCCATCCAGTGCATTTCCCGCTAGAATGAATGGTGGGGGGCAGGGGCAGTGAATGGGCGATCAAGCCCGCTAACTGTATTACAGTTATCGGGTTTACATATTAATTGGGTTGCAGCCTGCTCTGGAGGAGCCCGGTAAGGGCCGAAGGGTGGGTCGAGTGAATCATGATAGCCCTGATAAGGAAATAATCCTGTTTTTAGCCCTGACATTCAATTCAGTGGGTAACTGTGATTACTGCCATCAGCAAATGGAGCCAATAATTCTCTTCCTAAAGTTAGCATATTTGTTTAATCAGAGCATGACAGAATTGTTACATTCAGCCCATCATATCTGGACTGATTCTCCGAGTGAACATTTCGCTTTGTGCCATTCTCCCATTTTCTCTCCTCTTTAATTTTGAAATTATTTTGTATTATTCCTGAAAATAATTTAATTTCATTAGCCAAATAAATAAACGAATTGACAAATTTTTAGATGTGATAATCTGGAATGAAATTAACAGTCACTTGGTCAAGTGTGGATTGATTAGCGTCAGCCAGCAATGATTTGTTAAAAGCAAATCTGATTTAACTCACTTGATTGAGTTTTTTGATGAGGTAACAGAGAAGATTAATGAGGGTAATGTGGTTGATGTGTACATGGACCTCTGAGAGATGTTTATAAAATGTTGCACAAAAGACTTGTCAGTACATTTCCATAGAATTCATAGAATCCCTACAGTGCAGAAAGAGGCCATTGAGTCTGCACTGTCTGTCTGAAAGAGCAACTCACAAAGGCCTACCCCTTGGCTCTATCCCTGTAACCCTACACATTTAGCATCCACCTAACCTGCACCTAGATTCTGGGAGGAAACCAGAGCATTTGCAGGAAGCACATGCAAATATGAAGAGAACATGCAAACTCCACACAGTCACCCAAGATCAGAATCAAATCTGGCTCCCTAGCAATGTGAGACAGCAGTGCTAACCATTGTGCCATCATGTTGCCCAGTTGAAGCTCTTCGTAGGATGGATAGGAATTTGGCTGAGTGACAGGGCACAGAGAGTACTGGTGACCACAAAAAGGAATACAGTGGGTCCCCCAGGGATCCACTGCTGTTCTTAATATATAAATTATTAAGATTTAGGTATAGAGGGTAAAATTTCAAATTGCAGATGATGTAAAACTTGGAAGTATTGTGAAATGTGAGGAAGTGAATGGTAGGTTTTAAAAGATTGCAGAGAGTGCTGGTTGAATGCTCAGATACATGGCAGATGAAATTTAATACAGAGAGGCGTAAAGTGATACATTTTTGTAGGAAGAACAAAAAGAAGCAATAGCAAATAAAGGTGTAATTCTAGAGCGGGTACAGGATCAGAGAGATCTGGGCATATAAATGCACAAATTGTTGAAGGTGGCAGAGCAGTTACAGACAATGGTTCAAAAGCTTACCAAATCCTGGGTTTTATACACAGAGACAGAATACAAAAGCATGGGCCTTATAATAAAGCTTTATGAGACACAGGTTTGGCCAGTTGCCTCCAAATTCTGTGCATCACGCTTTAGGGTGGATGTGAAAACATTAGTGAGAGTGAAGAAAGATTTATGAGAACGATTCCAAGAATTAGAGACTGCTTTGTTTCTGGATGGGGGTGAACTTCCTGAAAGTTGTTGAAGTTGTATTTATCCAGGCATGTAGAATATTCCATTACACCTCTGACTTGTGGTTGAGTCAGGAGGTGATCTGCTCACCACAGAATTCTCAGTCTCTGACCTGCTCATGTAGCCACAGTATTTGTATCAATTTGTATTAGTTTTTGGTCAATTGTAACCCTCAGGATGTTGGTAGTGGGAGATTCAGTGGTGGGAATGCCATTGAATATCAAGGGCAAATGGTCAGATTCTCTCTTGTTGGAGATAGTTATTGCTTAGTATTTCTGTGCACAAAGTGGGTGCCACTTATCAATCCAAGCCTGAATGTTGGCAAGGTCTTGCTGCGTACTGACTGCTTCAGTTTCTGAGGAATTGTGAATGGTATTGAATGTTGTTCAAATGTCACTGAATATCTGCACTTCGGATCTTATGACGGAGGAAAGGTCTTAGGTGAAGCAGCTGAAAATGGTTGGGCTGAGAGCACTATCCTGAAGAACTTCCAGAGAGATATCCCAGGACTGAGATGATTGGCCTCCAACAGCCACAAACATCTCCTGTTGTGCTAGATATGATTCCAAACTGTTCAGAGGTTACACTATGACTTGCATTGATTTCAATTTTGCCAGGGCCCCTTGATACCACACTCAGTCAAGTGCTGTCTTGATATTAAGGGCTGTCAGTCTCAGTTTATCTCTTTAATTCAGCTCACCTCCATGTTTTGACCAAGGCTGTCATAAGGTCAGGAAACAAGTGGCCCTGCCAGAACCTAAAATGAGCACGATGAGCAGGCCATTTCTTCGTAAATGTCACTTGGTAGCAATATAGATGACACCTTCTGTCAATTTATTGATGATCGATTATTGATGGGACAGTAATTGACTGGTTTGGTTTGTTCTGCTTTTTGTGGCCAGGTGATTCAATGGACCACCTGACCATATTGTCAGGTAGCTATCATTGTTGTAGCTGGACTGGAACATCTTAACTAGGAGCATGGGTAGTTCTGGAGTACAAGTCTTCATTGCTACTGTTGGGTTGCTATCAGGATGTATAGCTTTTCAGCCTTTTCCTGATGTGGAGTGACTTAAGTGGATGAAGATTGACATCTGTTTATGCTGTGTTCCCAGGAAGAGTGCAAGATGGGCCATCCATTTAGTACTTCTGACTGAAAATGGTCAAATGTTTCAGTCTTGCCTTTTATAATGATGTGTTGAGTTTCTGCACCATCAAGGATGAGGGTATTTGTGGAAAGGTTCCTTCTTTGGCTAGTTATTTAATAGTCCACCACCATTCATGATGAATGTAATACAACTGCAAAGCTTTGATTTACCCTGTTGGCTGTGAGATTTTTTAGCTCTGTCTACATCATGCTGCTTCTGTTGTTTAACATACAAATAATCCTGTGCTGTAGGTTCACCAGGTTGACACCTCATTTCTCGATACGCCTGGTGCAGTTCCTTGCATGCTCTTCTGCACTCTTTATTGAATCAGAATTATCCCCCAGCTTGATGTGATGAACAAAAATGATATGCCGGGGATGGAGTTGACAGATTGTGATTGTGCTGCTGGTCTACAGTGTGTCATGGGTGCAGATGATAAATCTGTTCTCATTTTATCTCATTTAACACAGAAGTTGTGCCATATAAAATGATACAGGGTATTCTCAGTGCAAAGAATGAACTATATCTCCACAAGGATTGTGCAGTGATCACCCCTACTTATACTGTCATGTATTGTAGGGTGTTGGGTATCATTTGGTAGGTGTTAATGAAGTCTTCCTAATCTTAAGTAGGTTAACTGTATACATTTATTAAGCATAAGAACAATGTATATATTGTGCAGGGTTCAAGCTAAAAATTGTCTCCATACATGTTGTGCAAAAGACTCTTCTAACACCAGACTCACCACCACCCCACCTCTTCTCCGAGGTGCAGGTCACATGTTCTCTTACATCATTGTGTGGGCAGTACACCAATCCCACAGTATCCCTATATATGCTAGGCCTTCATATTATATCGTGGACAGATGCATCTGCCATGGGTAGATTGGTAAGGACAAAGTCTAGTAGTTTTTCCCTCTTTTTGGTTTCTTTCCAACTTGTTGTTATCTGCCTGGCAGATATGTCCAGCTTTGTCACTGGTGGTGCGACTGAGCCTCTCTTGCCCCCACCCATAATAAATTCTGTGCCCGTGCCATCCTCAATATCCTGGTGTTAAATGTAGAGGTCCAATTCATCGGTTGAGGAAATGCAGTTTGCAGGATGAGCAGGAGCTTTTCTTGCTCTTGACTGACCAGATGACATGACACTCACAGGGTCTGATGTCAATACTGATTTGCCAGTGCAGAGTGCTGGCACAGGCATGACAGGCTAAAAGCTCTCTTTCTCTGCTTGAACCATTTTATGGTCCCAATTTCACATTCAGCTAACTGATACCATGTCTGTAGTTATGTGAGATATCCTACAACAACATTCCTTTCACCTTATCGTGTAATCAAATACAAGAGAACCCACTGTATTAAGAAACTGGAAGTCAAATCAGCCCACTTATGTCCCTACAATAATAATCAGGACTAGAGGGCACAGTCTCAAGATAAGGACGGGGGGGGGGCGCAGTTTAGAACAGAGTTGAGGAAGAACTTCTTCACTCAAAGGGTGGTGAATCTCTGGAATTCTCCGCCCGTTGAAGTGGTGGAGGCTACCTCGCTAAATATATTTAAGACGCGGGTAGATAGGTTTTTGGTAGGCAAGGGGTTTAAGGGTTATGGGGAGAAAGCGGGGAAGTGGAACTGTGCCACTTCAGATCAGCCACGATCTTATTGAATGGCGGGGCAGGCTCGAAGGGCTAGATGGCCTACTCCTGCTCCTATTTCTTATGTTCTTATGTACAAAGCTGGTAGAATTCCATTAGCGTAGGCCTCAATTCTACATCAAATGCAAATCTAACCATTCAAACTTGACATTCAATGGCATTACCACCAGTGAATCTACCATCAACAGTATCTTGGCATGTCACCATTACCTTTTTACTGTTGACCAAAAATTTAACTGGATGAGCCAAATAAGTGCTGTGAGCACAAGGGCAAGTCAGACACTGGGTATTCTGCAGCAAGTAACTCACTGCCTGAACCTTGTAATGGAAGAGTGGGGTGAATAACTAAAACAAAAACAAATTATTTTTTTAAAATTCCAGTCTGTATTAGGCCCTTTACTCAGATGTTTTATTTAATCTATACTTGTATATATTTTTAAAAATCACTTACTATAATTGACTGGGTGCCAAGCAGTACATAGTATTGCGATAACTCACTTACCAATACAAGACTGATGTGGGTGAAAAATATTGTGACCACCTGAGACTGATGTAGGGAAAGCTGATTTGGAGGAAGCCATGCATCAATTGGTTAACTAGATAACCGATAGTGGGCAATCATCAGCCTCGATATGCTTGTTAATATGTTGCTTCAGTATAGTGTAAGAAAAAGTCATATCCAAATTATAGCTGCAAGCTTTGACATCAGATTCTGAACATCCTGTGCTAGGTTTAAATATTTTACGTACATTGCTTTGATGCAACACATCACCGTTGTTTAATCTGTAGCAGACTTAAACTCAATAGGAGCCAGGTGGTATCTACAGAACTGCTGACCCCACTTTTCTGCTCCAGAAACCACTCCATAATTCTGCCAGGAGACATACACAATGTTATTTCTGACAGGAGAAGCAGAGATGAAGTGAAAAGGAAAATGTCGGAAACATTACTGTGTTTTGGTTGAAGCCAAATACAGTTCCAACCTCAATTTTATTTAAAACTACGGAAAGCTGATTTCAGCCTCTAATAGGAAGTTATTGTAGAATTCAGAGCCCTAGAATGTGCTCGAAAGTGGATTATGGAGCCTAACTTTGGGAGGTTAAGTGCTGACCTGTATAAAATACCTCTTATTGCACTCTCTGTGGTTAGCAGTTTGATAACATCCAGATGGTTGTCAGTAACTACCTTGAAGATCAGAGTGGATTCATGTGTTGCCAGATCTTGTCAGTGGGACAGACTCCTTATGGAACGTTGTGCGGATTTTCAATATAAGCATTGAAATGACTGTACCAGAAGAGAGCTGGTTCCAAGGGGCTAAATTAGATGGTGCAGCAGACAGTGAAGATTTGAGCATTAAGTTGCAAAGGAACATTGATAAATTAAGTCAGTAGGCAAAACTGTTGCAGATGGAGTTTAATGTGCAAAAAAAGTAAGGTCATTCACTTTGGACCTAAGAAAGATTAATCAGTGTTTTCTAAATGGTGAGAGATTAGGAACTATGGATGAGCGAAGATTAGAGGTCCAAGTATAGAAATCTTTAAAAGCTAATGGATATACAAAAAAAACTGAAAAAAGCTAACAGAATAGTGACCTTTATTTCAAGATGATTAGATCACCAAGAGATTGAAGTTGCATCACAGCTGTACAGAGCTCTATCTGGAGTGCTGTCTTCAATGAGGGCACCACACCTTAGGGAGGATATTCTCATTTTAGGGATGAAGGTGGAATTTTGATGGGATGAGGGTGCAGTGCAACACCCAAAATGGTACTTTTTTAAGAAACTGTTTTACTTCATTCTTTAAGTTACAAAGCCAATGCTCAGAATAGAGCAGGCAAACCCAAATCCATTCCTTGCTTGTTTCAAAAACCAAATTAAAAATCCAATTGAATCCAATTCAAGGTTTCCACAAAGAATACAGACAAGATCCAAGTTGACAAGATGAGCCATTGCACCCCATCTTGGGCTTAACCTGATGCTTGATCTTAGCCAAAAAGTTGACTTGGGGCTAAGAGAGTTAAATTATGAGGAGCAGTTATAGAGACTAATGATCTAATTGAGGTGATTCAGAAGATCAAGGGAGTTAATAGGATTATATGAATAAAGTGTTTCCTCTGCTGAGGAGTTCTCTGCTGATTATGTCCACGGGGACATAATCTTAAAGTTAGCACTAGACCATTCGGAAGTGATGTTTGAAAGCATTCTTTATTCAAAAAGTAGTCTGAATTTACGGATGTCACAAAGTTGAGTGGGAGGTTGAGCTGTGTTGAGGATGCAGAGGTGCTGCAATGTGGTTTGGACAAGCTGAGTGAGTGGGCAAATGTATGGAAAATACATTAAATATGGATAAATGTGAGGTTATCCACTACGGTAGCAGAAACAGGTAGGTAAATTATTATCTGAATGGCTACAGACTGAGAGAGGGGAATGTGCAATGAGGCCTGGATGTCCTCACACATCAGTCACTGAAAGTAAGCTTGCAGGTGCAGCAGACGTGAAGAAGGCAAATGTCATGTTGGCTTTCATAGTGAAAGGATTTGAACACAGGAGTAGGGATCTCTTGCTGCCATTATACAGAGCCTTTGTGAGACCACAGCTGGAATACTGTGTGCAGTTTTGTCTCTTTAGCTAAGAAGGGATGTCCTCGCTATGGAGGGAGGGTAGAGAAGGTTCACCAGACTGATTTCTGGGATGACAGGACTGACATATGAGGAGAGATTGAGTTGGTTAGGATTATATTCACTGGGGTTTAGAAGAATGAGAGGGCATCTCATAAAAAATTTGAACAGAGCTGGATAGGATAGATGTAGAAAGGATGTTCCCAATGATGGGGATTCCCAAACTAGGGGTCACAGTCTGAGGAAACAGGATAGACAGTTTAGGACAGAGAAGAGGAGAAATTTCTTCATCCAGAGACAAATCAGCCTGTGGAATATCACAGAAAGCAGATGAGACCACAATATTGTATGTTTTCAAGAAAGAGTCAGATACAGTTCTTGAGGCTAAAGGGATCAAAGGATATGGGGGAAAGCAGGAACAGGTTACTGAGTTTATTGATCAGCTATGATGGTAACAAATGGTGGAGTAGGCTCAAAGGGCCAAATGTCCAACTCTTGCTCTTATTTTCTATGTTTCTATGTTCCCATGCACAAATTAAGAAGTACTTACCCTAAAGAGATGTCAAATAAGAACAGAAAATGCTGCATGAACTCAGCTTTCTGGAGGCATCTGTGGAGAGAGAAACAGAATTAACATTTTGAATCCAAATGATATTCTTCAGAGCGTTTGCAGAAGACTCAAATTGTTGGGCATTGAGAAGGTGGGAAAAATGGGGTGAAAGCCACTGCGCCCAAGGACGGCTTCCACCATGTGTTTAGCCTCTTCGGCAAAAAAAGGTTCAGGGCCCAAACCACGCTGGCAGGGGTGGGATCAAATTGGGCAAAAGTTCAAAAAAGGGCCAACAGATTTTTAAAAATAGAAACAACCCACCATGGAAACCCTATCACTACGAGGAAACTCCTCCCCATGGAGAACACATGCCCCAGTGGTACCCTGACCCAAATAAAACCTACCTTCTCCACCCAGGCACAATACAAGGGACAGTGCAAAGAGTACTGTCCAAGTATGACTCTCTCCCCTGCGGCAGCTGTACTCACCTGCACAGCTCCAGCTGGTTTGACATGTCAGGTGCATGTCTTGGAGGACTTGTCGTGAATCACAGTACACTGACCTAAATGGACAATCCAATGGGTGGGGGGACTAATAGGTGTAATGGTCTGCTAATAATATTTAAATCTATTCAAATAAGCATCCCAACTTTCAAATTTCTATGCATCATTTGTAGGGGGGATGTCAACAATCATAATGGGGAATCCCGTCAGCATAAAACATTTTGGGACTCAGGAACGATTATCCGTCCCCACCACCATTTCTGCTCCTCAAATTTGGGACTGGAAACTCTCCTTGTTTACTCTGAAAATGCTGAGCATTTTCTGTTTTTATTTCAGATTTCCAGCTTCCGCAGGATTTTGCTTTTATCCTAAAGAGATGAGCAGCACAGTGACACAGTGATTAGCACTGCTGCCTCACAATGCCAGGGACCTAAGTTCAGCCTTGGGTAACAGTCTGTGTGGAGTTTGCACATTCTCCCCATGTCTGCATGAGTTGGTTTCCTCTGGGTGCTCTAGTTTCCCCCCTAAAGGTATGCAGGTTAGCTGGACTGGCCATGCTAAATTGCTCCTTAGTCTGCAAAGGTATGTAGATTAGGTTAGGTCTATTAGGTAGGGGTGGTTCTTGCAGACAGGAAAACAGCAAATGTGACGCCACTGTTTAAAAAAGGTGGATAAAGACGGGTAACTATAAGCTTCCTTATTACAGAAGCTTAACTTCTGTAATAAGGAAAATAATTGAATCTATCATCAAGGAAGAAATATCTAGACACCTAGATGTAAATGGTCCCATTGGGAAGATACAGCATGAGTTCAAGAAGGACAGGTCATGTTTGACAAATTTACTAGAACTCTTTGAGGACATTACTTGTGAGGTGGACAATGGAGAATCTGTGCATGTGGTGTATCTGGATTTCCAGAAGACATTTGACAAGTGCCGCACCAAAGGCTGTTGTATAAGATAAAGGTGCACGGTGTTCCAGGTAATGTATTAGCATGAATAGAGGATTGGTTAATTACAAGAAGGCAAAGAGTGGGGGTAAATGGGTGTTTATCTGGTTGCCGATCAGTGACTTGGTGTGTGCCTCAGGGATCAGTGTTGGGACCGCAACTTACAATTTACATAGATGATTTGGAGCTGGGGACCAAGTGTAGTGTGTCAAAATTCACAGGTGACGTTAAGATGAGTGGTAGAGCAAAATGTGCAGAGGACATTGAAAGTATGCAAAGGCATACAGATAGTCTGAGTGGGCAAGGATCTGGCAGATGGAGTACAACGTTGATAAATTTGAGGTCATCCATTTTGGTAGAAGAACAGCAAAATGGACTATGAGGGGTTCTCACAGAAACTTGTAAAATTCTAACAGGATTAGACAGGATAGATTCAGAAAGGATGTTCCCGATGGTGGGGGAGTACAAAACTAGGGGTCATAGTTTGATAAGGGGTAAACCTTTAGAAATGAGGTGAGGAGAAATTTCTTTACCTAGAGGGTGATGAATGTGTGGAATTCACTACCATGGAATGTAGTTAAGGCCAAAACATTGTCTGATTTCAAGAAGAAATTAGATAGGGCTCTTGGGGCAGAAGGGAACAAGGGATATGGGAGAAACAGAGGATCAGGATATTGAATTTGATGATTAACCATGATCAAAATGAATGGTGGAGCACACCTGAAAGACCGCATGGCCTACTCTTGCTTCTAGTTTCTATGTCACAAAGTACAGATACTCCTGTGGCAGTGTGGAAAGGTGTCACAGAACACAGATATCCCTGTGGTGAAGTTGAAAGGAGTCACAGATTAAAGTTTATTTATTTATTAGTCACAAATAGATTAACATTTACACTGCAATGAAGTTACTGTGAAAATCCCCTAGTTGCCATATTCCGGCACATGTTTGGGTACACTGACGGAGAATTTACCATGGCCAATTCACCAAGTCTGCACATCTCTTGGACTATGGAGGGAAACTGGAGCACCTGGAGGAAACCCATGCAGACACAGGGAGAATGTGCAAACTCCGCACAAACAGTGACCCAAACCCGGAATCAAACCCAGAGTGAGACAGCAGTGCTAGCCATCGTGCCAGACAGTCCAGAGGCTATGTGAGAAACAGGAATCAGAGACAGGAGACAGACCAAGGGGACAGCGGGCACACAGCAGGAACAATTATTGGGAGCACCGTGTACTTTAGATATAGGGAAAGGCAAGGGCTGTGCGCTGCTTAGAAAAAAAAACACTGCTCTCACTCTCTCCAAACCCTCCCAGAACTAGAATAGGGTCCTCTTGACCTCACCTTTCATCTCACCAATCTCCACATTCAAAGGATTATCCTCCATCATTTCTGCCAACTCCAGCACTTTGCCACTACTCAACACATCTTCCCATCACTCCCCCTGTCAGTTCTCTCTGGGACAGCCAGGTCCTCTCCTCCATTATGCCCAACACCTCACCCTCGGCCAACGGCACTTTCCCATGCAATCATAGAAGGTGCAACGCCTGCCCCTTCACCAAAGAACAAAGAACAACACAGCACGGGAAACAGGCCCTTCGGCCCAATGAGCCCACGCCGCACCACTTCCTGAGCAAGGTGCAATAGACTGCATTCATGTGGCTATATGGTGGCATGGTGGCACAGTTAGCACCGCTATCTCAAAGTACCCAGATCCCAGGTTCAATTCCCAGCTTGGGTGACTGCCTGTGTGGAGTTTGCACATTTTCCTTGTATCTGCGTGGGTTTCTTCTGGGTGCTCTGGTTTCCTCTCACAGCGTACCCAAACTGGCACTGGAGTGTGGCGACTCAAAGATTTTCATAGTAACTCCATTGCAATGTTAACGTAAGCCTACTTGTGACACAAATAAATAAAATGAATATGTGCTCCATGACAGCAGCCCCTAATGTTTATGAACTGCATTCCATCAATGTATAACTGGTGTGTGATCACTGGAAGCACATACTGTATGTCTGCACCCTGGGAGTTGCCAAGACTCTTATATCCTGAGTCATTCCCAGGTGCCTGAGATTTTCAAGGGTACAATATATCTGCAGGAATGGCTACTTGGGACAAGGGTTACCCACTGGCTGATGACTCTTGTGCGTCACTGTCTCTGGAGTCTTCACTTTCTCCCCATGTGTGCGTGTGTTTCCTCTGAATGCTCCGGTTTCCTCTCACAGTCCAAAGATTAAGGTTAGGTTGATTTGCCATGCTAAATTGACACTAGTATCAGGGGATGAGCAGAGTAACTTATGTAACTCATACATTTCCTACACATGCCGTAACTCACAAATGGATACTCCAGAATCTCGATGTTGTTCGGTTGGTATGTTTTGTTTATATTCATCAGGGATGTCAACAATCTGAGAACATTTACTCAATAAAAATATCTAAAATGAAATTACTGTGGGCATGATAGCCTGATGGATAACCTCATAGCTGGAAACATATAAAATGCATAAGGATCTGAAGTAAGGAAGATCTTCTAACTTACATGAACTAATTTTATTCTTCATGCTATTAAAAAACTTCTGATTAGAATATACTTAATGTAAAGGCTGTCCATAGGCAGCGTGACCTTTGGCTTGACCAAGGACCTGATTGAAGGGATGGGTTGTAAACAATTTAAAAGATGGAAAACAAAAGAGAGACAGCTTAGAGAGAACCTCTGCTTAGGGTGACACGGTGGCACAGTGGTTGGCACTGCTGCCTCACAGTGCCAGGGACCAGGTTCAGTTCTGGCTTTGGGTCGCTGTCTGTGTGGAGTCTGCTCGTTCTTCCCTGTCTGCGTGGGTTTCTGCTGGGTGCTTCGGTTTCCTCCCACAGTTCGGAGATGTGCGGGTTGGGTGGATTGGCCATGCTAAATTGCCTCTTAGTGACCCAAGGTGTATCAATTAGGGGAGGTTAGCTGGGTAAATACATGAGGTTTCAGGGATAAGGTGGGGGATGGGCCTAGGTGCAGACCCGATGGGCCAAATGGCCTCCTTCCGCGCTGTGGAGATTTTCTGACCTGGCAGGCTGAAGGTTGCAGAGTTGAGACACCAGTAAAACAATAAGGATGAAGACCTCAAACTTAATTGCTGGTTGAGGAGCTGATTCAGGTCAGGAAAAGGTTGATGGGGCTTAGGGCAGAATATGGGTGGCAACATCACACAACTTGGAGTCTGTGAAATGTGCCTAAGGAAGAATTTGAATGGGATGAAGCACGCAATGGGTTCAGTGCTGAAAAGGAGTCTGTTTTGAAAAAACAATAAAAAAAGTTTTATCTGATGCCATTTCAATTTTGGCCCATGATTTGGTTGCTGCAAAATCTAATTGGATGTAATCTGTTGAATACTAAACAGGAGCTATTTAAAGGATGTTTGCTAACTAGGCAAAATTGCCTGTATAAAAAAAAGATGTAGCATTATGGGAATAGGGCCTGGGTGGGATTGTGGTTGGTGCTGAATGGGCTGAACGGCCTCCTTCTGCACTGTTGGGATTCACAGATTCTAGAAGATAGAGCAGGGATTTGGTGAAATATATGCCCCATGTGTGTAGTGAGCCTTCACCAGAAGGGCTGCAGGATGGAGTGTGAGCACCAGATGAGATAATGATTATGTGAAAGTCTCCATGAAGGAAAGAGAGCCCTCCACAAATGGATGTGTGAAATCAGTAAAACAAGTAGCCATCTGAATATATGATGCCATGATGAGAATTTAATGGATAACTTGCTCGGCAGAGAGGATGAGATCATTTATCTTCTTCTTGCACTGGATGGTACTACAGGCAGAATTGCCAGCCGCACTGACCTCCTTGAACGATGGTTCCCAGGTCAGAAACGTGACACTAGGGTGATTCCTCAAGCCATCCCTTGGATGCAGAACATGCCTGTGTGTCTGCATTCCTCTGACAAGGCCTCAAGGGCCTGGAGGCTGAATTGGATGCTGTTAGTTTTGTGTGGTGCCTAGCCTATCCTTTCTGGCTGTCAGACATGTTTGATGGTCCCGTGAAGACAGGTGGGTTGGTAAGAGTGAGATGTACGTATCTAAATATAGCGCAGGACCATCAAGTCCACCACCTAATAGCAAGCAAACAAATCAGCCCCTGACTCACCAAAAAATTGGCCCAATACTCACCTCTGCATAATTGGTGAGCTTCCAACTATGGAATCAGGCATGAGTTTCCACCATTCCAGCCAGCAGGAAGGGAGGCACCGGAACAGTGCACTACCGCACTTGGTCTCATGAATTGAAAATTGCTCCCTATGGCCCACACCCTCCAACAAGCTGCCTGTGAAGTATTCTTTGCCCAAACTATACTGCACGTTTTCAGCGAGGACTTCTGAACCTGGTTGTAGCATAAATAAATCAATACAACTTCTCCAAGGCAAGACCAATAGTGAATATAGAATAAGAGAGGACATCTTCACAACTCCCCCTTCTTGTGTCAACATATGCTGTATTCAGATAAATCGTTAAAGGTCTAAGCCTTGCAATGAGTGAGTGGTAGAGTGAATGGGTGGATGAATGAGTGGCAGAAGTAGTTAATAGGCCCCTAAAAGTAGCTACCATCACAACATGATAGGATGCTATTAAAGTGAATTATTTGTGCACAAGTAACATCAAACTGCCATGTATTTTGTAAACCATGTCTGGGCAGCACCTAAGAGAAAGGAAAGAGTAGGGAACAGAGTGGTATTTGCAATTGAATAATTAGTAGTCAGATTTCTGTGAGCCAGGATGCAGATTCATTACAGATGAGGTGTTGAAGAAGCAGCAGCAAGAAAGAGAGAGAGGCAGCCATTCTCCAGGAGCAGCTCAACTAGAGATCAACTGCTAAATGCAAGCCAATATGTGTAAAAGATTGTTTTTTTTTGCTGAACCAAAGACCATTCCCAAGTCCTAGTCACTTAAACTTGAAGGTGTGGTCATCACTGGCTAGATTCAATTAGTAGGTTTATGGTTGTTGTTTGGAAAATGGAAATCTCAGCAGAGTTTCGATACAGAGGAAACAGATACTTTTGAGCTTTCAGCCTTTGAGGGGTTAAATGCTTGTTGTTAATTTGGCAAAGTATAAATTGTTCTTAGCAGTGTTCTATTACTTTTCTTCCACTTGAAGAATTCTTTTATTTGTTTGTTTAACAAAAGAGTTCTGAGATCTCACTGCTTCCACAAACATTTCTCGCTAATATCCAAATAGCTGTATACCATGGGAAACTAATATTTCAGATTGAGATATTCTTGCATATAACATCAGTGGGGTTTTGTAGGATAGAGTATGCAGGAACAAATAATGGGGGCTTGTAAGTAAGCAACTGCATTAATCATGGGTGATTTCAATCTTGCTATTTATTGGATGAATCAAATTTGCAAAGATATAATGAAAATGAATTCATAAAACATATTTGGGACAATCTCTTAGAGCAATATGTTCTCTGCCTACCAAGGAATACACTATTGTTGCCCTTGTAATGTGCAATGAGACAGGATTAATTGATGACCTCATAGTAAATAAACCTCTAGGGCACACATATCATAACTGAGTTTCACATTCAGTTTGAGGGTAAGAAGAGTTAAACCTCAGTAACCTCAGTATGAGGACTGAATTAGCTGAAGTAACCTTGGAAAATAAGTTAAATGATACAACAGTAGAGAAGCAGTGGCAGACACTTAAGGAGGTATTTCACAATTCTCAGCAAATCTCTACCATATTGAGAACCAAAGACCCTGTGGGAAAGATACACTTTTGATGGCTAACAAAGGAAGTTACCAAGAGTATCAAGTTGAAATAAAATGCTCACAATACTACAAATATTAATAGTTGGTCAAAAGATTTTTTAAAAACCAGCAAAGGATTACTAAGAAAAAGAAGGAGACAGAATTTAATCAGAAAACTAGCTAGAAAATATATAAAAGAAAGAGTATGTTAAAAAGAAAAGAATAGCAAAAGTGAGCATTAGAGGATGAACCTGAAGAATTAAAATTGGGAACAAGCAAATGGCAGAAGTGTTGAACAGGTACTTTGTGTCTGTTTTCACTGTAGAACAAACAAATAAACATCCCGAGAATACTTGAATATCAAGAGGTAAGAGAGAGGGAATGGAAAACAATCACGACGACTAGAGAAAATGCACTCAGTAAGCTATAAGAACTATTAAGGCTGACAAGTCCCCAGGACCTGATGGTCAGTTCTGGAAAGTTATGTACTCTGAAGAGTGACTGCATTAGCAATGATTTTCCAATATTTCCTAGATTCTGGAAAGGTTGCAGCAGATTGGGAATTTACCAATGAGTCACCTCCATTCAAGAGATGAGGGAGACAGAAAGCATGAAACTATAGCTAGTTAGCCAAACATCTGTCATAGGAAAAATGCTGGAATCCATTATTAAGCAGATAATAACAGGACATTTGGAAAATCGTAATAGAATTGAATAGAGTCAACGTGGCTTTGTGAAAGCCAAATAGTGTTTGACCATTTTATTAGAGATTTTGTGGAACCAAAAACCATGTTTGCTAAAGAGGAACCTGCAGATATGGTGTAGATATGGATTTCCAAAAGGCATTCGATAAAATGTCACATCAAAGGTTACTACACAAAATGAGAGATTGTGTTTGCAGGGTAAACAGGAAGCAGCGAATGGGTCTAAATGGGTCATTTTTGGGTTGACATGCCATTATTAGTGGAATGCCACAGAGATCAATGCTGGGGTCTCAACCATGAAAAATCATTATCACTGACTTGGATGAAGGGATCAAATGAATGGTAGCTAAATTTTCTGATGACACAAAGATAGATAGGAAAGTTAATTGTAAACAGGACATTAGGGGTGGGATTTTACAGCCTTATTTGACCCTAAATGGATAAATCTTGCCTGCCCACTGTCTGCCCACTTCGATTCCTATGATGGGTGGGCAATAGAATTCTGGCATAGAAGTCTGCAAAATGGGTGGGGAAAAATTTGGCAATGGAGTATAATTTGAGAAAAGATGAGCTTTTCCACTTTGGCAGGAAGAACAGATTATTATTATTAATTTTATTTGAATGGAAAATGATGGCAGAGCTCCACAGCATCAAAGCACATGGGTATTGTGTTACATGAATCACAAAAAAAGTTATTATGCAGGCAAGTGATTAGGAAGGCAAATAGTGCTTATTGCAAGGAGAATCAAGTATACCAGTAGAGAAATTCTACAACAGCTGTACAAGGCCTGAGTTAGGTCTCATCTGTGTACAAATTTGACCTTCTTATTTACAAAGTGATGTAACTGCATTATAAACAGTTCAGAGAAGGTTAATTCAACTGATTCCTCGTATGAGGAAAGATTGGATAGGTATAGTTGAGTCAGGAAGCTAGCTAGAACTGTGGTAGTTATTTGGCGGGGGTGGAGAGGGGCTGGTGTCTAGTGGAGAAGGGTTTAGTTAGGTCATTCGGTGATTCTGGGGATCAGTTGTGGTGTTCAGTTTAGTCACTCTAGTTAATCTTTGAGTTACACCAGAATTTAAATTGTGTAAAATTTCCTGGATAAATGTCCAGGTAAGTCCCGAAAAGTTAGCCCAAGTCCCTGACACTGAGCTCAATGCTGCAGACTTTCTTGGAGGGCAACACAAATCAGCTCATTGCAAGTCTAAACTTTCCAGGCAATTTCAATACATAAGTTCATGTCATGACTTCTGCAGAGTCCTGGCACGCAATGCAGACATGTCCAAGAGACACCTGGATAGATACATGAATAGGCAGGGAATAGAGGGATATGGACTACGTGGAAGCAAGAATATATTAGATTTAAGAGACACCTGTGTCGACTTGGTGGGCCGAAAGGCCTGTTCCTGTGTTGTACTGTTCTTTGTTCTCTGTTCCAGATTTCACCGCTCTGTGCATCGGAAAACTCCTGCCAAGATTCTCTTCTAATTCATTAATATGTGTGACAATTAATACAAATGTTAAAATTCCCAAAATTCTTAGCTAACAGATAAAGGAAAGAACAGTGGCCTAGTTTTTGGTAAACGTAAAAAGAGAAAGTTAATTGATAATCCACTTGTCGTGACATTTGTTTTGACGCTCCACTTACTAAGTATAATGACACAGCATACAATCATGGCAGTAAATTTTGATTAGCAGCTCATCACAGCAGCAACATTTCACCCAGACACACAGCAAAACATACTTCAGAGATATGTATAAAGAAGTTTAATCAGTAAATAGTCTAATCCCTGAAATAAATTAACTGATTTTATAGGTGTCATTTCTGTGATTTTTTTAAAAATTGGGATGGAACTAACAGGGAGAAGAGTGCAGCAAAGAGTTCATTAGACAGTGCGCAGAGGTAGCAGTAATCTCCAGGAAGATTAAGGTAGACACATCCTGTTTATTTAGCAATCAGCTTTTGGATATTTTGCTATTAGAGACTTGAATTGGAGAAGTGGTTCCAGAAATCCTGGAGTTTGCAGCTCCAAACAAAATATTTGCAATGCTTGTTCTGATCACTAAATACATTTTATACAAGTTATTTCTGTGGACATTGTTGTGTTGTGCCATACAAAAATAAGTACGTTGTCTTGCTGCAACGTATAAAGTCTTTGTTAATCTGAGTGGCAATGATATCTTGTCCTACTTCAAGATTACAAAGGGCTTCAGTTATGTAAAATAAGGTGGAACTGTTTCCACTGGCAGAAGGGTCAGTAACGAGATGAAGATTTAAGGCGGTTAACAAAAGAATGAGAAGGGAAATGAGGGGACCTTTTTTGATGCAGTGAGTTGTTTTGGTGAGGAATGAACAGGTGCTGGAAGCAGACTCAATAGGAACTTTCAAAAGACTGCTAGAAAAATACTTGAAAAGGAAAGAAATGGAAGGCTATGGGGTAAGACTAATGGGATAGCTCTTTTAAAAAGGCACAGATTCAATTGGCCAAATTGACTCTATGACTCTTTGACTCCTGAACAGGCTAGAAATGCAATAACGTCTTCCAGGTCAGTCCAAGTTTCACTGGCCTGACGATGCGTTAATAAAGACAAGAGACTGGGACAGGACAAATACATTTATGAGCACTGTGCTCTTTTAGTTGCATTGATGCCAGCACCAATTGAATTTCTTAGTTTAGTGAAGTATGTAAGGTAAATATTTTTGATTTGATTGTGCTTCATTCTCCTGCAGATGGAAATAATCAAGATGCTGTGCCGTGGCATAGAAGGTTGGCATATGGGATTTATAGAGAAGACAAGGAGCACATTCATGTTTCGAGTGCTCAAGAGTCCTAGTTGGTGAGTCATTCTGTCTGTTCAGCTTAGCACATGTCCTCGATAATCAAGTACAAAAGGTTTCTTTCCAAAAAGGGGCACGAGTTTGGGCATCTCTTTAATGCCGAGGTAATTAAAGCTCGCCTTTGTCAAGTAAAGGATCAGGCCTCTGGGCAACTTTAGCAAAGGTTAGTTCTTTTGTTTTGTAATGATTCATCGGCAGCCAGAAAATATGGTTGACATTTCAGGCAATTAAGGCTATTAGGGATGAACAATAAATACCATCATACCAATGTAATATTACAAGAACAAAATGTTAAAACAAAGTTTGACGGTTGGAAGATACTCAGAGATGAGCTAATGGAACTGGCATTAAGGAGCAGGTTCTGATTTCCATCAAGGAATATTTTGGACTCTGCTCCATTGACCCGTACATGGATTCATTTTTATGGCTGAACTGAGGGATAATGTGAAGAAAAAAGAGTATTGAGGAATTCCTATGTGGTTTCTCATTAGAGGGAAAATTGGGCAGCACAGTGGTTACCACTATTGCCTCATAGCACCTGGGACCTGGCTTGGGTCACTGTCTCTGTGGAGTTTGTACACTCTCCCTGTGTCTGCGTGGGTTTCCTCTGGATGCTCTGCTTCCCTCCCACAGTCCGAAAGACATGCTGGTTAGGTGCATTGGCCATTCTAACTTCTTCGTCAGTGTACCTGAAGAGGCACCGGAGTGTGGCGAATAGGAGATTTTCACAGTAATTTCATTGAAGTGTTAATGTAAGCCTACTTGTGTCACTAATAAATAAACTTTAAAATTTAAAACTGACATGTGGCCTTTTCTTTGTCCTGAGGAAAAGGGGTCGCAGTGAAGGATTTAAAGCATTGTTAGAAAATATTACTAAAGGCTAACTAATCAAGTATATGGCAAAAAAGAACAATTTTATCTAATCTCAGAGATCACTTTTTAAAATATTGTAGGGTGCTGAACCAGAACCCCAAATTACATTATGTTGCCAGACTAGACCCCAATAATTTTTCAATTTTGCCTCAAAGGTTAGAATAAGATGCTCTTTTCCAAGAGTAATTCCATTGAAAAACTAGGGATCTTTTATAGTAAAACAAATTTTATTTAATAATATCATTTAACTATAACAAATGAGGCAGCTTAATTGTTAATAGTTGAACAATATTTAAAAATGAAAGGAAACAATTTTAAATTCTAACTTATCACTATTTCAGTTCCAAATAAGTAACATTTCTTACAGACTTACAATTCCGCTTTATGTACAGTTAGCACCCATAAATATATTTGTTGCAATGAGCATAGACAATTGTGAAGCTTTCAAAGAGAGAATGAGTTTCACCACAGCTTGTAGAAATCTGTCTTCAAACAAAGCAAGAAGTCTCACAATACCAGGTTGAAGTCCAACAGGTTTATTTGGTAGCAGACACTACTAGAATGCAAAGCTTCACAGCTAATCAAGTCTTAAAGGTGCAGGCAATGTGAGTGGAGATAGCATTAAGCATAGGTTAAAGAGATGTGTATTGTCTCCAGACAGGACAGTAGTGAGATTTTGCAAGCCCAGGCAAGTCATGGGGCTTGCATCTTTAAGGTTTGAATAGCTATAAAGACTCGCATTCTAATTAGTATTCTGTAAACTGAGTGTATGTCTTTATATGCCCTGTTTGTGATCAGAACTCCTCACTCACTTGGCAAAGGGGAAGAGCCCCGGAAGCTAGTGGCATTTGCTACCAAATAAACCTGTTGGACTTAAATCTGGTGTTGTGAGACTTCTTACTGTGTTTACCACAGTCCAACACTGGCATCTCCCATTCAAACAAAGCCCCAGCCAGGAATAAAAAATCGTTTGTCTGTGCTACAGACCTATCTCCTCCCATTGACATCATCACGTGACCCTGCTTCCCTAAACAACATTGCATTTCTTTAATTAAAAACCTCAGGGGAAATCTCTATCCATAAACAAAAATCCATTAGTTCCATCCTAAGTAAACATTAAGGGGGCGATTCTCCCATCCTGCAGTACTAATTTTTTAGTGCAGCAGGCTGGGAGATTTCTGTGGGGCCAGATTAGCACAATCCAGGCTATGCTTCCTGCCCCGGAATTCAGGGGTTCACTTAAATATAAATTTAAATACAATTTGTCATTAACGGGCCTGGGACTGAAATCTCTGGGCCCACCAGCCTCTCCACCCTGCGAGGAGTATTCCACTCCAGTAGGGTTTACAGTAGCTCTTCACTTTTGGGGATCTAGTGGCTTGTCCCTGCTGGAGTGAAGGGCACAAGTGGGGCCCCTAGATGGTTGGACAGTGGGGAATCCCACCTGGGCATTTGTACCTTGGTAGTGCCACCCAGGGCTCTCTGGCAATGCCCAAGGAGCAAAGTGCCAATGCCCAAGGGGCACCTTGGCACTCGTCACCGGGCAAAGGGAGGCGCCCATGGGGACAGGGCCTGGGGGGGGGCGGGGCATGATAGGGCAGGACATGGTGGGGTGTTCACTAGGGGGTCCCGCTGCCACTCTGCATAGAGGTCAATGATAGAGGGAGAGAGAGCAGTGATTGATTCTGGCCATCGGGGTGGGGAAGGGGGTCAGTCTGCTGGGGGAGTTGGGAGTTGGCTCTGTGGAGGGGGGTGAAACTGTCACAGGATAATTGGGGAGCTGCTGGAGACTGGGGTGGGCTGGAGTTGGCGTGGTGGCTGTGGCTGGGCTCAGACATAGTCAGGAGGCCAATGATTGGGCCATGGAGGGGCAGACAGCTGGCATTGTGGAAGTCATAGGGCTGGCCTTCAATCAGGAAGCCAGCAGTGCAGGGCCACTGTGCATGCACTGAGCTCAGCGCTATGCTGCCGGCCTCTGCAGCAGGAATAGACCCCACCCCGATTTTCAACAGGATTCCTCTTTAAACTACCAGTGAAACAACAAGCTCGATTTACTCGTTTTCATGCAAATTCAACACTTAAGAATTTTTTAAGGAGAATTGCCCATACGTGGCTAAAATGAGAGTAATTATCCTGCTCCCACCGCATCTGAGTTAAATGTTTTCCAGATACATCAACTGCCTGCAGTATAGAGCTGAATCTGTTAACAGTCCTTTAAACATTGGAACTATTGCACCTATATATCCAAAGCAATAGCACATTGTCTTCAAAAGATATTGTGTCATAGCATGTGTATATAACTGGCAAGGCCAGCATTTGTTGCCCATTCCTAATTACCCTTGAGAATATGGTGGTAAGTCGCATGTTGAATGGCTGCAGTCAACCTGGTGCTGGTGCACAGTGGGTGGGATTTTTTACTCCACCTGTGACAAGCTTCGTGGCAGTGAAGGTGGTCAGGCATTCATCAGTGGGTGCTGCCACTGTCAACAGGGTCTCCCATTGCATGCACTCCCTGTTGCTGGGAAACCCACTCCAGGAGTTCATCAGCAGCAACAGCTTCTGATCATGCCAGTAGGAATCTCTGGAAAACTCCTGCCAGTGTGTACAAAAACTGCGGTCCAGGACTTTGATCCAGCAACAATGAATGAACAGTGGCATAGTTTTAAGTAAGAATCGTGCATGGTTTGGAAGGGAACTTGTTGTTTGTTGCTCTTCTCCCTGAGATGATAGAGATCATGGGCTTGGAAGATGCTGTCAAAGGAACCTTGGTGAATTGCTGCTGTATATTTTGCTACCATAGTGCACCAGTATTGAAGGGAGTGAATATATAACTTGGCCAATGAGGTTCCCATAAAGTGGGCTGCTTTTAATTGTCCTATATGGTGTTGGGCAACAAGGGGAGAACATGCAAACATCCCATGGATAGTGACCGAGAGCAAAATTGAACCCAGGTCCCTAGCACTGTGAGGCAGCAGTCACAATATTCAGTCAAAACAGCAGCTACATGCCATTGTGCCACTCAAATTTCACTATGGTGGAATTTGAACCAGGTCCCCGGAGTAACACCCTGGGTCTTTGAATTACTACTCCAATAACAATACCACTACGTCGCAACCACTGTCAAGGAGAAATTGTAAGATTCACTCTCTTTGGAGCACGTCACTGTTTTGCACATAAATGCCCAAACCCTGAACGATGTTGGGATCTTGTTGCATCAGTTTCTGAGGAGATGCAAATAGTGCTGAACTCTGTTCAATTATCAGCAAATATCCCTAATTCTGACCTTACGATGGAGTGAAAGTCATTAATGAAGCAGCTGCAGATTGTTGGGCCAATGACACTACCCTGAGGAACTTCTGCAGTGATATCCTGGGACTGAGATATCTGACCTCAAACCAAAGATGTGCTAGATTTGATTTCTTTGTGTTAGATTTGATTTCAACCAGTGGAGAGTTTCCCTGTCCCCAATTTCAGTTGACTTCAATTTTGATAGGCCTCCTTATTGCTACACATGGTCGAATACTGCTTTGATGTCAAGGACAGTCACACTCATCTCTCCTCTTGAATTCAGCTTTTGCATTCCTGTTTGGACAAGGGCTGTAACAAATTCAGGATCTGAGTGGTCTTGGCAGGACCCAAACGTGAGTGAGCAGATTATTGATCCATAGATTCCATAGAATCCCTACAATGCAGAAGGAGGCCATTCAGCCCAACGAATCTGCACCCATCACAATCCCACCCAGGCCCTATTCCCGTAACTCCACATATTTACCCTGCTAATCCCCCGGACACTAGGGTCAACTTAGCATGACCAATCAACCTAACCCACACATCTTTGGACTGTGGGAGGAAACCGGAGCAACTGGAGGAAACCCATGCAGACACGGGAAGAATGTGCAAACTCCATGCAGACAGTGACCCTAGGCTGGAATTGAACCCGGGTCTCTGGCACTGTGAGGCAGCAGTGCTAACCACTGTGCCACCGTGCTGCTCTTTTTGAAGGCCTGAGGCCTGCAGCCACTAAATTTCACAATTTTACATTTTATTTTTGCTTTCCTCATGCTTTTGAGCCTGTTTTCAGTATTTGAAGTTATTTTGTATTTAAGTTTACTTCGGAGACATTGATATAAACCTAAATGTGATTACTCTTTATTGAACAGGTATATAATAAGTAATATTGTAATCATAATTGTAAATGTGGATATTTTCCAAAGGATTTTTCTTGCACTTTACATTCATAGCTGCTGTTTCGACTGAATATTGTAACTGCGCTGCTGCTTCACAAGTTATTTATTCCCACTTTGTTTCTAAAAGGGTAACCATACTTACCATATTGATCTAAATAGCCATTGCCAGGAAGCTGAGTGGCTTTCCTTGGAGCGGTCAACTAGAGTGGTCAGCTGATGATGAAGTTTGATTGATCAACATAACACTTGATGGGTAGCAGATGGGTGAGACTCCAAAAGGACTCTCATACCCACTTACAGTCCCTCTGCACCACAGGGCCCCTAAGCATACATTAGAGGAAAATTTAAAATCCTAATCTCAGTTGTTGAGGTCAACAAATCTGTCAGAGATTGGCAGATCTTAATTGCTGTTGGAGATTAAAAAGAACAAATTTTAAATCATTTGTTTTCTGACCCTTTTTCTCTCACTTATTTTAATATCCCTTTTATTTCTTCATGCTTTTGATTTGTCAGTGAATTCACTACTCTAACACATATTTCCTTCTTGGCCCTTGTCATATTGATTTCACAATGCTTCAATCTGATTAGTGGAGGAGACACCACCATATCAGGTACCTCATACTCCGTAAAAGGCAGTCCCAGTTCTATCTTGCATTGCCAGTAAATTAGAGTTTAAGATTTATTAATTAGTGACAAGTAGGCTTACATTAACACTGCAATGAAGTTACTGTGAAAATTCCCTAGATGTCACAGTCCGGTGCCTGTTTGCATACACTAAGGTAGAATTTAGCATGGCCAATGCACCTAAACACCACATCTTTAGATTCTGGAGGAAACCAGAACACCCGGCGGAAACCCACACAGATATGGGAACAACATGCAGACTCCGCACAGATAGTGAGCGGCCCAAGCTGGGAATCAAACCTGGGTCCCTGGTGCTGTGAGGTAGCTGTGTTAACTAACAGTTTAAATTTATTTGTTAATGTCGCAAGTTGGCTTACATTAACACTGCTATGGCGTTACTGTGAAAATCCCCTAATTGCCACACTCTGCGCCTATTCGGGTACACAGAGAGAATTTAGCACACCCAATGCATCTAACCAGCACATCTTTTGGACTGTGGGAGGAAATCATAGCACCCGGAGGAACACCTGTGCAGACACAGGAAGAATGTGCAGACTCCGAACAGAGAGCAACCTCAGCTGGGTATCAAACCGGGGTCCCTGGCATTGTGAGGCAGCAATACTAACCACTGTGCCACCAGTTGTTATTCATTGCCTAGTCAGAGAAAATAATTGACCTGATTGCCCTCTTAAGTGGATGTAAAAGATAAAATCTGATTGACCTCAGTCAGTCAGGTTGAAATTTTGACATTAAAATGGACAAAGGTCCAAATGAGTAGAACAGTACTTCTGTAGATCAGTCTGGTAAAAGCATGCCATATTCATAAACTGTACTCATTGTGGCATCGACTGGAGCTGATGTTTCCTTTTAAAATAGACATTATTGGGCTGCACAAGATGACTGGAGAGAGCTTTGTAATTTGATCTGTGGATTGAAAAATTGCCACATTTCAAAAATACAATTCCAGACTAAAGGTGTCACTATCCATTTCCTGACCATCCAGAAGAAGTTCCTGTCCTGAAAGAATCTTTTCAGAAACAAAGACGGTGATTGTTTCAAAATCGCAGGGTGACTGTCCATACACAATAACCCAGGTTGTGGCTAATTAACTAAAAGTCCAGCACCATATTTGGAAAGGAACTATGAAAAAAAACACATGATAAGGCAGCCATAATGGTCTCTCTATCGGCAGAAAGACATAACAACTGCAGAAACAGCAGCAGCGGAAAGGGCAACATCTATGCCTTGTGAATTAAAGCATCATAAGATCTCCAGGCCTGTTTCTATTCAAATCCAATAATACAGCAAATTGTCTTCCTGGTAACCAGACTATAAGTAACTATCTCATGACCTGCAAAAGTTCATCACTTCGAAAGAATATTGCAATGACTCTGATATATAAATTTGGCTGCTGAATTCACCTAATAATACTTGAGGAATGGAAAACCTCTTCTTCATTGGGGCTGCAACATGTATTTTCCAAGTTGAGCCAATGAATTACCAAGTATTCTTTTGCTTATAACTTTTAAAAGTGCACTATTCTCCTCAATTGTATTTTCCTTCTGTGAATGGTGATTGATATCATATCAGATTTTTGAGGTAAATGCATGAATAAGTAAGCATCTTTATTCAAATCCATGAAAAGCTTGTTGCTGTTTTAAGTTTATTTATTAGTGTCACAAGTAGGTTTACATTAACACTGTAATGAAGTTACTGTGAAAATCTGTGAAAGTCCCCTACTTGTCACACTCTGGCACCTGTTTGGGAACACTGAGGGAGAATTTACCATGGCCAATGCATCTAACCAGCATGTCTTTCGGACTGTGAAAGGAAACCAGGGCACCTGGAGGAAACCCACGCCAACATGGGAAGAACGTGCAGACTCCATGCAAACAATGAGCCAAACAGGATCCCAGGCACTGTGAGGCAGCAGTGCTAACCAATGTGCTACCATCCACATGTTCAGAGGTTAAAATAACCTTTTCAAAACCACACCAATTATGGACCAAAGGGGAGAAGACCAGGGTTTCAGCTCTCTCCTGTCCCTGTCAATAATAATCATAACATAAAACTTCCACCTTTATAAAGTAGCATATTATCACATTAGATTGATGATCATTCCTCTATAGGGACACGGGATGCAGATGTACTACAAAGAGAAATGGAGGTTATTCGATATATCCTAAAAGATTTATATGGATTTATAATAGCTTATCCAGAATCCTACTGTGATTAATGATCAGGAACACGCTCCTTGTCAATAGAACAGATTAAAGAAAGCGACACTACACATCCAAGCTATTAATGTGGCTGAGTACAAAAGAGAGATTCAAGCTATTAGTCTCCCTTAGAGAAATCAGAGTTACGTAAGCAAAGGAGCGGGGTGAAATCCTCTTCACAAAATGCAGGTCAATACTTGACTTGCTCCATCATTAAAACCTACTAACAGAATGAGATGTTCAGAAGTCACACATTGCAAAGCAAAAAAAAATCACAACATGTCGTTAAAATTAATGAGAGAAATGAAGCATTTCATTAAAAGTGGAAACTTAGCCCAAGTTTATTATGAGTAATTTACAGCGCTGTAATTCTGTGGTTGTTCTGAAGTTTGTTTCACAGATCTGCTCATCTGTGCTTGTTAGTTACATCATTAAATCAATGTCTGCAAAATGTACTGAAGCTGGCCAGATAGTGTGAGGGTGCTCCATAAACATCAATTGGCACAAAAAAAACCCAGGGTGCATGAATGATCTCATCACTTTGACTGCCGAGTAACTTTAGCGGACTCACACTGTCTGGCTCAAAAAGTTATCTCACAAACTTCCCACGATGGTGTCTATGACATTCCAACTTCAACAAATTTCAAGTCAAAGAGTGTATAAAAAACAAATGCCAAGGGATATTGAATTTACTTCTAAGTTAATTTTTTGGCAGATTATTTGTTACTGATACTTACAGTGTATTTTCCTCTTAAAAGAGACTCCAGGCTAAATTGGTTTATACATATATAAAATGTTTCAAGTGTACGTACCCTCACATGTACACACCTGCTGCATGCAAAGCATGATTTATATAGCTGCCACAAAATATATATTTTAGAATACACATGAAATAAGTATTTCCCTCTCATGGCTGGGTAACATAATTTTTCAATTTTTGAAGAATCAGAGTTTTTTGATTTGATTTAATTTGATTTATAATTGTCACATGTATTAACACACAGGGAAAAGTATTGTTTCTTGCACACTATACAGACAAAACATATCATTCATTGAGAAGGAAATGAGAGAGTGCAAAATGTAGTGTTACAGTCATAGCTAGGGTGTAGAGAAAGATCAACTTAATACAAGGTAAGCCCATTCAAAAGTCTGACAGCAGCAGGGAGGAAGCTATTCTTGAGTCGGTTGGTATGTGACCTCAGACTTTTGTATCTTTTTCCAAAGGAAGAAGGTGGAAGAGAGCATGTCCAGGGTGTATGTGGTTCTTAATTATGCTGACTGCTTTACTGAGGCAACGGGAAGTGTAGACAGAGTCAATGGATGGGAGGCTGGTTTGCATGATGGATTGTGCTATACTCACAACCTTTTAGTTCCTTCTGGTCTTGGGCAGAGCAGGAGCTATGCCAAGCTGTGATACAACCAGAAAGAATGCTTTCTATGGTACATCTGTAAAAGTTGGTGACAACCGTTGCCGATATGCCAAATTTCCGTAGTCTTCTGAGAAAGTAGAGGTGGTGGTGAGCTTTCTTAACTATAGTATTGGCATGGGGGGACCAGGACAGGTTGTTGGTGATCTAGACATCTAAAAGCTCTTGACCCTTTCTATTTCATCCCCATTGATGTAGACAGGGGAATGTGCTCCTTTACACTTCCTGAAATCGATGACAATCTCCTTCGTTTTGTTGACATTGAGGGAGAGATTATTGTTGTTGCGCTAATTCACCAGAGTCTCTATCTTGTTCCTGTACTCTGTCTTGTCATTGTTTGAGATCCGATCCACTACGGTGGTGTCGTCAGCAAACTTGAAAATCTAATTGGAAAATCGAGTTGTAATTTTCCTTATTAACTAACACAAAAAATTACAGATTAGCCGTTAATACATGATTTTAAATAATATATTGCATGTTTTGTTACACACAAAACAACACTGCTTGATGGAATTATCCTTGCTCTTCTCTCTCACCATTCTTCTGTTAGACCATAAAACACAGGAGAAAAATTAAGCTACTTGGCCCACTGAGTCTACTTCACCATTCAATCATACCTGATATTTTTTTCATCCTTATTCTCCTGCCTTTTCTCCATAGCCCCTAGTCCTCTTATTAGTCTGTTGTTTTGCAAATGAACGAAGGTGGATGAAGGCAGGAAGGATCCCTTCAATTTTTTCAATGCGTGGATTAGTGGTGTTCAAAACTATGTAATTGGATCTGTCTTTTGTCATTCACACTGAGACAATTCCTGGATGCTTGCTGGTCCTTGGGATTCTGTTGAGATCCAGTTTTGCTGTGGGCAGTGTGGAGATTCAGGTTGAAACTTTGAATGGAAAGGCGAAAGAGGTTGACTGCAATCAATTGGCTCAGACAATGAGGTTTAAAATACGTATATTTTCAACAAAGTTTAAACATAAGGGCTCCTGAAGTCATATTTGCCCACACGCTCTGACTGAGGTTGCAGAGCCCACTAAAATTAGACTGGGAACAAAAAATTATCTGGTCAGTTTTTGAACTAAAATACTTTTTTTGGAGGAATCGTTTGGAGTTCCAGTATTCATTTACAATAAACGTATTTTACAAAAGAGGTCTTGACTCTCTCAGGATTTGAATGTTCTTTTCCTTGTGATTGATTCTATTTGAAACACTGATGGATCCTAAGTTTTGTTGACTTCGGGACTTAGAAGATTTTTATTTTGCGATTTGTAACATGTATCATAAATACTACATGAAGCTGTATGGGAATACATTTATTTGTTTGAACCAAGTGGTAATGGCACACACTGTACATGCCAGAAAAGTTTACTCCTTGGTCCTTGCTTGAATAATGCAGATGAACAGCCAGAGGCAGCTCACTGCTTCCAATTTGGGCCAGATGTCTCAATAGCACCAGTCCTGGACAAAAAAGGAAAATTAAAAAGTTTCTCATAGTGTGCAAAGGATGCTTCATTTAAAGAAGTATGTACAAAATATTTACCTTTTTGATGGTTGCCTCATGAAGTTCCGTTTAAGGATTACTGGTTAGGCCAAAAGGAGATCAAGTAATCTCCTGTGGAGCAAGGCCTGCTTCTTTCAATGTACGAAATTTCTGGAATGAGATTCAAACAAGTCCTGGCCCTTTTTAGACACAAAAGGCCGAATATTTATTTTAATATATGGCCTTGAACTTCTTCTGGGTTACTATAGTGTTGGACATAGCCCTACAAAATTGCTTTTACCTCAGTTTTTCACCTGGGAAGCAAGATTGAGTTTCTCCCCGATTGTTTTTGATTTCAGTGCTCACGGTGGGACAAATTGGCTTTCCAGACAATTTTCAATCCCAATGGATCAAATTCTCTTTGCTACTTTATCTCTGCCCTCCCGTTGAAGGGAAAGGCAACACTGAGCCTTGGACTAAGATCTGTCAACTTGAACAGACGCTTCCTCTCAGGAACTGTAGTGCTGTTTAATCTCCGGAGGTTGTTGAGATCATCATATACAACAATGCTTTGAACTTCTGTAAGGGGCTGATATTTTGAATGTTCCCTGAATAGCCCACTCACCAGTGCTTAGTTTGGGTTCTGCAAGGTCACTTGACACCAATCCACATTATAGCCTTGGTCCGAAAATGAACAAAAGTGCTGAGATCAGGGATGAGACAAGAATATCTGCCTTTAACATCAAAGAAGCAATTGACTGAATTGATCATAGACCCCCAGCAAAATTCAAGCCATTGAGAATTGGGGAGAACACTTCATTGGTTGGAGTTATAGCTAGTACAAAAGAAGATGACTTTGGTTCTTGGAGCCCGATCATCTAAGTTGATGCAGGATTCGATGTAGAAGTTCCTCACGGTAGTTTCCCAGGCCAAACCAACTTCAGTTGCTTCACCAATGATATTTCCTTCAACATAATGGAATGGGAATGCTTCATGTGATCAGCAACTCCTCAGATACTAAAGCACTGGATAATGTTCATGCTTGGGCTAATTAGTGGTAATATTCACATCACACAACTGCCAAGCAAGACCATCTCCAATAGAAACCATTTCCCTTGGACATTCAATGGCATTACCATCACTGAATT
This sequence comes from Carcharhinus amblyrhynchos, assembly GCF_965287045.1. NCBI lineage: Eukaryota > Metazoa > Chordata > Chondrichthyes > Carcharhiniformes > Carcharhinidae > Carcharhinus > Carcharhinus amblyrhynchos. Next base: position 21,308,613 of record NC_137328.1, on the reverse strand, counting down.
CCCCACCACCAACACCCTGGGGTTTATCATTGATCAGAAACTGAACTGGACTAGTCATACCAATATTGTGGCTGCAAAAGCAGGACCGAGTCTGGGAATTCTGCAATATTTCCTGATTCCCCATTCCTGTTCATATCTATTAAACACATGTCAGGAGCTTGTTGGTACACTCTATTTGCCTGAATGAACACAGCTCTAAAGGGAGCTTAACATTATCCAGGACAAAGCAGCCCACTTAATTGGCACCACATCCACCACCTTAAATATTCAATCTCTCCACCACTGGCACATTGCACAGGAAGTGTAAAGCAGACAACATGCACTGCAGTAACTCACTGCTGCTTCAACAGTATCTTCCACACTAGTGGTTTGTCATATAAGAGTAGCAGGCACATGGAAAAACCTTTGCTTCTAAGTTCCCCTTCAACTCACAAGCCATCAAGGCATGGAGCTACATCGTTGTTTCTTCATTGACGCTGGCTCAAAATCTGGGAGCTCATCCCCCCTTACAGCACATGTACAAACTAAACCTGGACTGCAGCAAATTAAGATGGCAGCTCACCACCTTCTCAAGGGGAAAAAGGGGAAAGGAAAGGTAGGTGGATCATAGAAAAAAAATGGCAGGGTGGGGATTTTCTGGCCTCCCCGCAGCATGTTTGCTATGACAGGAGATGATGTGTCATTTGCCGATGGTGGTATCTTTCGGTTCTGCCGCTGTCAATGGGATTTCCCATTGATTGCACTCCATGCCGCCAGGAAACCTTCAGTGGAGACATGCCAATGGCGGGACCAGAAGATCCTGCCGGTGTGAAAACAGCCGGAGAATTCCAGCCTGAATATTAACTTTTGTACCTGACTGCAGCAAGGGAGGCTGGCAGCAAGTCCAAACTTCAAAAGTGTATGAGCCGGATTTTACAGTGACTCTATAACCTAGCCAGATCATTAGCATCTCACATCTTTTTTCTGACCAAATGGAGCAAATGGGTATGATCATGACCTGCTTGACTGTGCAATGAAATGTTTCACACAAGTTGGCTCTCTTTAGACCTCAAAAGCATGTCCGAACAAAAAGTCAATGTCAAATGCGTGTTAAGCCATTGGTGAAGAGAGCCAAGTAGGACCAAATACAATCGGAGGTTTAGAAATTGCTTGAATAGTATGAAACCCAAAAACAATGGGACAATAATTTCCTTCTGCTTGTTCCATATTCACATCTCCCCTGGTGGCCCAGTAAGGCATTCTATTCAATCGCTACAGAGTTAGAACAGAGTTGAGGAGGAACTTCTTCTTTCAGAAGGTGGTGGATCTCTGGAATTCTCTGCCCATTGAAGTGGTGGAGGCTACCTCATTGAATATGTTTAAGTCACGGGTGGATAGATTTCTGATCAATAAGGGAATTAAGGGTTTTGGGGAGCAGGCGGGTATGTGGAACTGATCCACTTCAGATCAGCCATGATCTAACTGAATGGCGGGGCAGGCTCGAAGGGCTAGATGGCCTACTCCTGCTCCTATTTCTTATGTTCTTATGTACGTTATACAAGGTAGGGAGAGCCCCCATTTCAACTATGAGTCTGTGTTGAATTCAATTTTTTTTCTTTTCCTTCCTGCACTTCTCATTTTCTTCTCTCTTTCTTCAGCAGTGAACAATCACAAAAAGCAACATGTGGCTGACTCTAGTTCCCTCATTGGTCGTCATGATATTCGATTCTCATTATTCCATGTAAACTATTGCTTGTGACATTTATTAATACGAAGTCAACAAAAATTGAGAAAATAAGTTCATAGAATGGTTATTGCACAGAAGGTGGTCATTTAGCTTCTCGTATCCAAGCCAGCTCTCTGCAAATCAACTCCTCTGTCCTTTCCCTGTAGCCCAACAGTTTTTTTTTTAAATCATCAAATAATTATTCAATTCCCTTTTGAAAACCATGGTTGCATTTGCCTCCAACACACATTAAGGCAGTGGATTCCAGGTTCTAACCATCCACTGTGCAAAAAACATTTTCTTCAGGTTGCCATTGTCTCTTTTTCTTAAATCACTATTCTCTGGTTTCCAACTCACCTGGGTTGCCTGATTTTGGAGTTGCTCAGACAGGCAGGCACATGATTCCAGATGTAGGTACAAAGGCATTCACCTACTAAATCTGTCAACTCCTTGGTATATGAAACATCCAGCCAGAATCGTAGTTGGAAAAAGTAACAATAATGATGCCAGTACTCACATTATCAGACTCAAAGTTGCAACCCATTTTTTTCGAGAAGGTCTGTTGGCCATCCAGCTCCAGACCAGTTAAATCTGGAAATGGGCAGGTTGGAGATAGATTTTTCATCCTCTAATCCAATACCTGCCCTGAATCTGCCTGTTTTGTAAGGTTAAGATTGCCTCCAATTACTTCAATTTGCCTGAGCAGACCCACAATGTTCTCAACATCAGGTTTGCTCAGGCATATTTTTGATTGCAATCAGAATTCTATTGCAAATCATTGATGTAAGCAACTTACCAAAATACAAGTATCTGCAAGGTTCTTCAATGCTAATATTGCTCCACCAGTTTCCTAATCTCATTTCTTAGGCTGAAAATATTAGACTTGAACTTCTTAGAAATGGCAATCAGCAATGGATGCCCTTCTGACCCCAGTTACTTTTTCAAAATCCTGTCTTACCCATCCTTCTGACTCAGCGAGCAAGATCCGAAAAGGGCAGCACGTCCCTGGTGCCCAGTGTTGAGTGCAGCAGCGCTGAAGGGAAGGAAACCACACCCATTTTTACAGCACCAGCTGACATGTAAGTGGGTAGAACTTGAGAGTCAAGCCTCTGGGAGCCAGGTCCAAGGATGGAGTGCGGAAGCGGGGAATAAAATGCCATGGGCACAATGCCAACCACCCAACCACCTTCCCTACCGCAATTTTACCAATGGACGGGGAGCTTTTGGGTAACTGCTCAGCTATGAGCCAATATGGGCTCTAATCAATGGAATTTATCCAGCGGTGGGAGAGATTCATGCCAAGCATTCAGCTTGGCAGCTGTTACTGCGTGGGCTGATAGAAACATAGAAAATAGGAGTAAGCCATTTGGCCCTTCAAGCTTGCTCTGCCATTCATTACGATCATGGCAAATCATCCAACTCAATAGTCCCCCCCCCACCTTTCCTCCATATGCATTGATCCACTTCGCTTCAAGAGCTATATCTAATTGCTTCTTGAAAACATGAAATGTTTTGGCCTCAACTGCTATCTGTGGTACCAAATTCCACAGGCTTATAATTCTCTGGGTGCATAAATTTCTCACCTCCACTATCAGGAACATCCTTCCTGCATCAATCCTGAGAAGTCCTGTTGGAATGTTATAAGTTTCTATGAGATGGTGCGCAACAGGGGAGTGCCTCATTAATTGGCCTGGTCTATCAGAGAGGCCCCCGATCTCTCCCCACTCCTCGACATGTTTACCCAAGCCCCCACCTCCCCTTCCCAGATCCTGCAAGCCTCACCCCGGCAAGACCACCGATGTAACTCCAGTACTGGCCCAGTCACTCCCCTTACTACAGGTCTTACTGCAGTACCAGCAGTTGCTACTACTGCTGCTGACTTTGTTGGTAACGGAGAGTTGCCGGCCTCTGATTGTCTTGCCAGCTGACTAAAGCAGGCTTTCAGGTTGTGAGTGGACATAAATCCCATCTCAATCCATTTAATGGCCAGTCAACCATCAAATGGTTGGGGGGGACAGCGGAGGGAAGGACAACAGCCCAAATGTAAAATCCAGCCTATTTTCTTTTTTCTCTTCAGTATTCTTATAATATGTTTAATTAAAGTGTTCCAGGTAAATTTGGTTTCCAGCTGGCAATTGCAATGATGCAGGTAATAACAGTAATAAGCTTTTTAGTCACTCCCCATATGTTATAACAATCATAATTTTCTTGCCCAAGGAAAACTTGTTGTGGTTTTAGTTAAGCAAGCGCAGCAGTTTCCTCATTACACAGTATCTGCCTCCAGTTAAAATATTATGAAATGTTCAAACTGAAACTGCGACTGATTCCAAGTGGTTGAACAACTTGTGATCCACTTTAAGATGTGATAGTTCCTTAATCCTGCAGAGGGATGACCATTGCCAGAATTTTACTGGAACGTCCACCCCAGAATCATGGCGGGCGACACTCGCAGAATGGCATTTCCCCTTGGTCTTGGGCGGGATCATACCACCCTTGGGCAGGTGAGGCTTTAGAACTCCAGCAAAGGTATCTGCGTGCCTTACTGTTTGTTGCACCAAATCCTTTGTTACAATCTGAATGTGTTATAACTATTTTTCCTCTCTGCTGTAACAATTTACATACATATTGCTGAATCAGAGAATTGTCACACATTTGGCCCATGATGCCTGCACTGGCTCTCCAAATGAGCATTATGACTTACTGCCATTCTCCTGCTCTTCCCCATAAGCTTGCATCTTAGTTCTATTCAAATAATCTTCTATATCTTAAATACCTCGATCGAATCTGTCTCCACCACAGTTCCAGGCAGTGCATTTCAGACCCAAACCACTCATTGTGAAAACGTTTTTTCACACATTGCATTTACTTCTTTTGAAAATCACTTTAAATCTGTGCCCACTTGTTCACAATAGTTTATGAGCAGGAACAGTTTCTCCTCACCTTCTCTGTCCAGCCTCCTCACTATTTTGAACACCTCTTTCAGTTTTCCTCTTCGCCACCTTCTCGTCAAGGAGCCACCTTCTCATCAAGGAGAATACTCCCAACTTCTCCAATCTATTGTCATAAATGAATTCATCATTCTTGCAACCATTCTTCTAAATCTCTTTTGCACCCTCTCTAATGCATTCACATTCTTCCAATAGTGTGGCAATCAAAACTGTACACAACTGTATACTTCAAATCATCTACATATAAAGACATACAAAACTTAAATCCTTTTATCTTGAATTTAGCTTAAGTTTTGAGCTTTGTGACCTACTTCTAATGAAACTGTCTTACATTATAAAATACACTGAACTTCATGGGTTTTCAACCTTTTTGATAATGCTTGCAAACTCGTATAAAACAAAAGATAAATGAGGACTGGTAGTGAATTGCTGAAATAACAATTTGAACCTGTCTGTGATTGTCAATATATTCATGAATACTCAACACAGTTATAGTGAAAAGCAGGTTAATATTACTGCTTACAGCTAACCTGATTTTTTAAATTTTAACATTTCCATAGATCTTCCATTTCATGCTGATCACATGGTTCTTGGTGAGAGTATAATATTACATTTAACAATTCCTGGGCCAACATTTGTGATGTGAACAATACATGGTGAAATAGTATTTTGTTTTTGGTTCTTGTCCCGAGTGTGAAACAAAAAATCCTGCCATCTGGTGGCCCTTTTTTTTTGCATTCACTGTCCTAGCTTGTCCATGGGTACCAGTCCCCAACATTTAGGAATTTATTTATTTATTTATTCACGGGATGTGGGTATGCCCGGTTAGTCCAGCATTTATTGCCCACTCCTAATTGTCTTTCACATGATGATGAGCTGCCTTCTTGAACCGCTGCAGTCCATGTGGTGAAGTACAACCGCACTGCTGCTAGAAAGGGAATCCCAGGATTTTGATCCAACAACAGTGAAAGAGCAGCAATATGGTTCCGAGTATGGTATGTGACTTGGAGAACTTGCAGGTGGTAGTGTGCCCATCTGCTATACTTGTCCTTCTAAGTAGAGGTCATGGATTTGGAAGACACTGTTGAAGGAGCCTTGGTAGGTTGCAGCAGGGCGTCTAATAGATGGCAAATACTGCAGCCACTGTGTGTCAGTGGTGGAGAGAGTGCATTTTAAAATGATGGGTCGAGTGCCAATCAAGTGAACCGCTTTGTCGTTTCTTAAATGTTGTTGGTGTTGCAATCATCCAGGCAACTGAAGAGTATTTCATCATACTCTTGACTTGTTTTTTGTAGACAGTGGACAGGCTTTGGGGAGTCAGGTTGGGTGTTAATCTCCATAAAATTCACAACCTCTGACCTGCTCTTATAGCCATAGTACTTACATGGTTGGTCAATGATAATCTCCAGGATGCTAACTGTGAGGGAATTCAGTGATGGCAATGCCATTGAATTTACAGGGGATATGGTTAAAGTCTCTCTTGTTGGAGATGGTCATTGCATGGCACTTGTATATTCGGCAAAGAAGCACAAAGATTGATTAAAAGGAGAAAATAAGAGAGTAAATTTGCAAGTAGCTGTGAAGTTTCTCTAACAGCATGAAAAGGAAAAGATTATTGAAGACACATGTATGTCCTGGAGAAATTAATGGGACTGAAAGCCAATAAATTCCCAGGGCCTGATAATCTTCACCTCAGGTTTATAAAGGAGGTGGCCATGGAAATAGTGGATGCATGGGTTGTCATCTTCCAACATTCTGTAGATTCTGGAACCGTTGCTGCAGATTGGAAGGTGGTAAAGGCCAAATTTAAAAAAGCGGGGAGGGAAAACAAGAAATTACAGTCTGGTTAGCCTAACATTAATGATAGGGAAAATGCTAGAATATATCATAAAGAATGCAATAATAGGACAATTAGAAAATATCAACAGGTTAGACAAACTCAATATGGATTTATGAAAGGGAAATCATGTTGGACAAACTGACAAGTTTTTTGAGCATGTGACTTGTAGACGAGATAACGGAGAACCAGTGGATGTGGTGTATTTGGATTTTTAGAAAGCTGTTGATAAAGTTCCATGTTAGTGTGAAAAATTGTAAATACTGTGTCATGAGATTGGGAGTAACATATTGGCATAGATTGAGAATTGGTTTGCAAACAGGAAGCAGACAGGAAATGGACTGGGAATAAGTGGGTCTTTTTCGAAATGGCAGGCAACGACTAGTGGGGTCCTGCAGGGCCCTAGCTATTCACAAAATATATCAATGATTTGGATGAGCGAACCAAATGTATTATTTCTAAATTTGCTGGTTACACTAACATGGGGTAAAGATGAGTAGTGAGAAGGATGTTAGGCAGTTTCAAGGTGATTTAGACAAGTTGAGTGATTTGGTGAACACATGGATAAATATGAAGTAATCCACTTTGGATGGAATAACATAATGGCAAAGTATTATTTGAATGGAGAGGAATTGGGAAATGCTAACATACAAAGGGACCTGAGCGTCCTCGTTCAGTCATTGAAAGCAGGTATAACAAGTAGTTGGGAAGACAAATGGTACGTTGGCCTTTGTTGCAAGAGGGCAAGAGTTCAGCAGTGAGGATGTCTTGCTGCAGCTGTACAGGACCATGATCAGACCGCACCTGAAATATTGTGCGAAGTTTTTATTTCCTTATCTAAGAAAGGATATATTTGCCATCGAGGGAATGCAGTGAATGTTCACCAGGCTGATTCCTGGGATGGCAGAATTGTCATATGAGAAGAGATTGAGTCCATGGGGCCTGCATTTGCTGGAATTTTGAAGCATGAGGGGATTTAACTGAAACATATAAAATTTTGACATGGCTGGGCGTGGGGATTTTGTTTCCTCTGGCTTGGGGGGGAATCGAGAACAAGGGGTCACAGGCTCAGGATATGGGGTAGGCCATTCAGGGCTGAGACAAGAAAACATTTCTTCACTCAAAGGATGAACTAATTGAATACTTTGCCACAGAAGGCTGTGGCGGCCAAATCATTGAACGTTGTTGAGAAGCAAACAGATAAATTCTCAACTCAAAGTGTTCAAGGGTTTGGGGAGAGCACTGGAGTAAAGTGTTGAGATACAGGATCAGCCATGATCATGTTGGATGGCAGAGCAGGCTCAAAGTCCATGCCTCAATATTGTCCAGGTCTTGTTGCATATGGCAGCACTGTTTCAGTATCTGAGGAATTGCAAATGGTGCTGAAAATTGGGACCCTGAGGACATTACCCTGAGGACTGCCTGCAGTTATGTCATGAGACTACAATAATTGACCTCCAAAAACCATAACCAATTTCTTTTGTGCTAGATATGCCTCCAACCATGGAGATTTTCCCTGATTCCTATTGACTTCAGTTTTGCTAGAGTTCCTTGATGCCACACTGTCAAATCTGCTTTCACTCTCACTCCATCTCTTGAGTTCAGCTGTTTTGTTCACATTTGGATCATGGCTGTGATGAGGTCAGGAGTTATATGGCCCGAACAGAACCCAAACTGAACATCAGTGAGCAGGTTATTGCTGAGTAAGTGCCAGTTGATAGCACTGTCGACACATTCCATCATTTAGTTGATGATCAAGAGTAAACTGATTGGATGATAATTGGTCAGGTTGGGTTTGTTTGCTTTTCATGGTCACATGTATGCTAGACTCAATCATCTTCAAACAGTTCATCAATGACCTTCCCTCCATCACAAGGTCAGAAGTGGGGAAGTTCACTGGCAAGTAACATTCATGTTACACAAGTGCCAGACAATATTATTGCCAGCAAGAGGGAATCCATGACATTCAAGGGTATCACCATCACAGAATTCCCCTATTGTTGACAACTCGGGGTTACCATGACCAGAAATTGAACTGAACCAACCATAAAAATACTGTTACTACAAAATCAGTTCAGTAGCTAGAAATTCTGTGCAGGTAATTCACTTCCTCTTGTAATCTGCTTTAAGGAATAGCAGCATGAGATTACTAGAAAGAAAGTTTATCATGCCATCCAGTCTTAGTTTCAACTTTACCTTTGAGCAAAGCACATACCCACAGCTCTGCCTTAGATGGCTTAAAGTTTGCTATCCATATAGATCTGTATTCATGTATCTAATCTCAATAAATGAATCAACAACTTGTTTGCCCAATCTCTTGTGAGTGATTATGCATTTATAGAACATAGAACATAGAAAAACTACAGCACAAACAGGCCCTTTGGCCCACAAGTTGCACCAAACATCTCGACCTACTAGGCTTACCTATAACCCTCAATCCTACTAAGTCCCATGTACTCATCCAGAAGTCTCTTAAAAGACCCTATCAAATCCGCCTCCACCACCATCACCACCAGCCGATTCCATGCACCCACCAACCTCTGAGTGAAAAACTTACCCCTGACATCTCCTCTGTATCTACTCCCCAGCACCCTAAACCTGTGTCCTCTTGTGGCAGCCATTTCAGCCCCGGGAAAAAGCCTCTGAGAATCCACCCGATCAATACCTCTCAACATCTTATACACTTCACCTCTCATCCTTCTTCTCTCCAAGGAGAAAAGACCGAGCTCTCTCGATCCATCCTCATTAGGTTGCCACCCAGTCCGGGCAACATCCTTGTAAATCTCCTCTGCACTCTTTCAATGGCTTCCTCATCCTTCCTGTAATGAGGTGACCAGAACTGAGCATAGTACTTCAAGTAGGGTCTGACCAGGGTCTCATACAGCTGCAGCATTATCTTCCGACTCCTAAATTCAATTCCTCGATTGATGAAGGCCAGTACACCATACACCTTCTTAATCACATCCTCTACCTGCGAAGCCGATTTGAGAACTGGGCAAGAGATAATTTTGATGCCAAATGGCAAAGCTTGGGAAAAGAAGGATAAAGCAGTGAAAGAGACGCTCATTCCAGGTACTATAGGAGCAAGAAGGTAAAAGGGATATTGTTAGAATGTCCATAAAATTCTCTAGTTTATCTTCAGCTGCATTTGACCTACTAACCAAATTTAATATCTTTAAACAGTATGCAGAGCAATAGTTTGATTCAGTTGTATTTGAACAAGACAAGTAAGCCATAAAAATTTGGCTAATAATTAGGATTGAAGGTCTACACAGGCTGAACACATTGGGATTAATGTAAGAAGAGCTAATAGATCCCCAAAAGATATGGGCTACATTGGAAGTCAGGTTCAATATCAGGTTGAACGTTTGTATTCGTCAGCTACAGTTCATATCATTTGAACAACAGGCTCCAGAATCCATAGACCACTCAAATACAGAGAAAAGGGTACATAATGTGACTTTTTCAAACACAGAGTTAATCGTTGAGTTGATGACTGCATCCATTTCCATGGAAGAATTCCAGAAAGACCTGCTAGACAAGCCCAATATGTGGAGCATTGAAGAGCTGCTAAAGGATGGATGCAAGTACGAAGTGAATCTTGTAGGTTGGCAAAGCTCTCAGGTCGCATCTATTACCTTCATTGTTTATGCGCTCACTAGAACACCCAAACCTAGCAAGACATATGGAAAATGTGACCTTCTGCATGCATCAATGAAATGCCAAGGCATGTGGCAGAAAGGACTATTGACTGGGGTAAAGGCTGGTGCAGCCAGAAAATGCCATGCATTGGCCAAACAGACCGTACACAATGGGGACGAATCTCTGGCCCTGCGCACTCATCATGCTGGGGCCACATGGGGTCAGAGAATCATTGGGAAGGAACGTAGAACATTTAGGACCAGCATCAAACCCTTTTGGAATTCACTCAACCCCCACGCCCCAACGTCGTCTGGTTCCCATCCAGCAAGGTGGGAACCAGATTAGCAGATTTAAATATTTATGCCTAGTCAGTTTCAAATTGGATTCTCCCTGATCCTGAGGTTCACCATGATGACCATGCCAGGAGGCTTAGAGGTCATTGAGCCTCTAGGTGGTCAAGGTCACCTGGATCCCACTGCCAATCTGGCACTGCCAGGCTGCCAGAGCATGAGGGAGCAGGGCCTAAAAGGAGCAGGGCATGATGGGAGACCCATTGGGAAGGTCCTGGTGCCAGCAATTTACAGATGGGGGGAGATTAGGCCATCAATCTATGTTCAGCAAGTGTTGGGAGGGTTTCGACTTTACTTTGAGATCTGTGCACCCTTAAATACGTGCCCAATCTCTGTTAATCCCTGATTGCCAGCTTGTTTAAGGCAAGCCCCTCTCCAACTCAATGCAAAACTCACCCCCTGTCAAAAAAATGGGACAAGCTAGCAATCTCATTTCTAAAGTCAGACAATTAGTAATAAAAGGATCGTTGCAACCCAATATTCTTCAAAAACTTCAACTCTCTCTCATTGGCACAAATCAGATGACAAGACTCGCAAGAGACAATCTGTTGATCTGGTATTGAACAAAGCATAAACACTCAGCTCTGCAGCCATTGCCTTCAAGCTTACTATCCATGTACATTGGTTCTCAAGTGCCTAGTCTCAATAGATGAACCAGCACCATGTTTATCCAATTTCTTAGAGTAATTGGTGTCTATCACCACAATTATGCAATATTCTTGACTCCCTTAAGCATGTCCATCACCTTTAATGACAAGTCAGAGTGTGATGGAAAGCTTTCTACTTGCCTGGATGAATACAACTCCTGCAACACACAAGAACCTTGACACCACTGAGGATCAAGCAACCTGCTTGATTGACACCCAACCCATGTACATAAGAACATAAGAACTAGGAGCAGGTGTCGGCCATCTGGCCCCTCAAGCCTGCTCCACCATTCAGTAAGATCATAGCTGATATTTTCTTGGACTCAGCTCCATTTACCCACCAGCTGACCATAACCCTTAGTTTCTTTACTGTTTAAAGATTTAGCTATCCTTGCTTTAAAAATATTCAATAAGGTAGCCTCAACTGCTTCACTGGGCAGGGAGTTCCATAGCTTCACAACCCTTTGTGTGAAGAAGTTCCTCCTCAACTCAGTCCTAAATCTGCTTCCCCTTATTTTGAGGCTATGCCCCCCCCTATTTCTAGTTTCACCTGGGAGCAGAAACAACTTCCCTGCTTCTACCTTGTCTACTCCCTTCATAATCTTATATGTTTCTATAAGATCTCCCCCCACTCTTCTAAATTCCAATGAGTATAGCCCCAGTCTACTCAGTCTCTTCTCATAAGCCAACCCTCTCAACTCTGGAATCAACCTAGTGAATTTCCTCTGCACCCCCTCCAGTGCCAGTATGTCCTTTCTGGAGACCAAAACTGTAAACAGGACTCCAGATGGGGCCTCACCAGCACCTTACACAGCTGCAACATAACCTCGCTGTTTTTAAACTCCGCCCCTCTAGTAATAAAGGACAAAATTCCATTTGCCTTCCTAATTACCTGCTGCACCTGCAAACCAACTCCTTGAGATTCCTGCACAAGGACAACCAGGTCCCTCTGCACAGCAGCATGCTGCAATTTTTTACCAATTAAATAATAGTCAATTTTGCTGGAATTCGTACCAAAATAGATGACCTCACATTTACCAACATTGTACTCCATCTGCCAGACCCTTAGCTGCTCATTTGGGCATGTATGGGGTGTCAGTGAGGGGTAATACCTTTGGTGGGGAACATGTCACATCCTTTCAGGGCAGTTTGTCAATCCTTTGTCCCCACCTGGCACTCAGCTCTCACCTTTTGCTCCCCGTAGCTGTTTGCATGTGACAGCGGCCACACCCCGGGCAACGGCCTCGACAAGCTGGCTAAACCAGGTGAGGGTAGCCGATGAGATTTATTTAGACTATCTATATCTAAATCACTCATTTAGACTATCTGTATCCCTTTGCAGACTTTCAGCGTCCTCTGCACACTTTACTCTGCCACCCATCTTAGTATCATCTGCAAATTTTGACACACTACACTCCAACTCCAAATCAACTATGTAAATCGTAAACAATTGTGGTCCCAACACTGATCCCTGAAGCACACCAATGATCGCCAACAAGAAAAACACCCGTTTACCCCCACTGTTTGCTTTCTGTTAGTTAGCCAATCCTCTATCCATGCTAATACATTACCCATAACACTGTGCACCTTTATCGTATGCAGCAATTTTTGGTGCTGCACCTTGTCAAGTGCCTTCTGGAAATCCAGATACACCACATCTACAGGTTCCCCATTGGCCACTGCACATGTAATGTTCTCAAGAAATTCCACCAAATTAGTCAAACATGACCTTCCCTTCATGAACCCATGCTGCATTTTACCTATGGGATAATTTATATCCAGATGTCTCGCTATTTCTTCCTTGATGAAAGATTCAAGCATTTTCCCTACTACAGAAGTTAAGGTAACCAGCCTATAGCTACCCGCTTTTTGTTTACCTCCTTTTTTAAAGAGTGGTGTCACATTTGCCACGTACAATAGCAACTGTGAGTACCATCTACAAAATGCACTGCAGCAACTCACAAGGCTCTTTCAACCACCCATTCCAAATCCATAACCTGTACCTCCTAGATTGTTCAACCTTTTTGCAGCAATTCAGCCAAAAAATGCGACTTCTGACAGTGCAAGGTGCTTTAGTACTGTACCAAAGTGCCAGCCTTGATTTTTGTGAGACTTGAATCCAGAATCCTTGATTTAGAGGTAAGACAGCTACCAGCTGACCATGGCTGGCATCCTTGATGTCCATGCTTGCACAATTGCAGCAGTACTTGAGGCAAGGGGTTGTGGCCCTGTGAATTCCACATGGCAGCAAATGACGATCAAGTCTGGTTAATCTCCTAGCCTATTCTTTATTTAGCAAGTTAATTTCTTTAATTGATACTAATTCATATAATTTTTAAAGTTTACTTTATTTCAAGTGGACAGCACACATGTAATTTGTGAATATCTTGCATATATGCAGGTCAAATTAACTCCTAAATACAATTTCAAGTATTAACTATTGGATTTTTATACTCACTTTAGCCAGCAGAGGAGATTGCTCACCCTTTATAAAACTCTGCTGATTTTAATGTTATTTAATGCTTACTGTTTTAATATTTCCAACTTGTTTATAATGTGAAGTCCAAATTTTATTCAGACTGTATTTTATTTTTGGTAATATTTTTAATGGTTACATGTGTATTTTTTGTCAGTGCAAATGTTTCCATGATTATGTGGACCAAGAAGAAGCACTATGCATTCTAAGAGCAGTCTGTGAGAACTAATAATGGAAGATCACACAGGTCCATCAATATCTAGATCCACTTATATTCATGATGCGGAACCCAGGTCATAAATGAACTAGGTTTTTAGCCCATGAGTTTGAATGAACTGAGGATGTGATAAACATCTCGATGCGTTAGCTAACTACAACCATGTGTGACTCCTGCTCCCCAGCAGGCAGTGGATGCCACAGGCCTTATAGCAAGAAGGGTGTGTGATCACACATCACATCTAGCTAATGAGATCTTCGGGGGACAACACTGAATCCCAGAGTAGGGAAGAACTTTATTGCCCCAAGCAATCAGCACCATAACACTACAGGAAGCAGTAGAAAGAAGGGAAGCAGCAACAAAGCAAAGAACAAAGAGAGAAGAGGCATTATTAAATAGAGATAGCTGTGGAATTAAAACCATGTGTAACATCTGCTAACAGTGATGCTGTGCATAAGGTGGCCACAGTTTCAATGAAATAATTAACCATCTTAAATTTCTCTTGTTACGTGTCACAGGTTAACATGTTGTTTGTTTCTAATTAATAATTTTTCTCTACATTTAAATTCATTACACAAAGGAACCGGGCGCTATAGTAGATTGCAATGCTATTCTTTCACCCCTAGATCCCTGGCTTGAAATCCAATCCAGAGAGAAGGGATGAGAGTATTTTCTTTCACACTTGTGCTACCTGTAAGAGGCCTCAACTCAGTTTCTAGTCAGTGGTTATGCACAGCACAAACTGCTCCTTATTGAGCCTTGAAGTGCCAATCTCATTCTGAGGTTGATGCAGTATGTAGAAATATCGTATTGGTGTAGTAGGTGATAGTTTCTGAGGTTGGAATGAAAGCACATTGTTTTTTTGAACTATTCCAACAATCACTTGTGCAGGTTGCCTAGTTACACCCTTTGTTCTGGTGATGTGGTAGAAAGTGATTATTCATAAACTTAGAATTAAACATAATTTAGTCAGAATTTGTAACTACATTCTCAAGGGAAATTAGGGATGGGCAATAAATGCTGGACTTGTCAGCAATGCCCACACCCCATGAATAAAAAAAACCTTAAATGTGGTTGCTGCATCTCAAAACTTTAATCTATTAGTTGATGTTCTGTAACACTGTTGCTGGGTGAATCAGTGGTATTATAAAATGCTATGCAAAGTACCATAATTAACAGCATTCATTTATCAGCAGCAGGGAAATCCTGGGTATGGTACTGCCAGACTGGGATCTGAATGGACTAGTATTTTAAAAGAAAAAGGGCTTGCATTTATATAACATTTCTCACGATCGCCAGATATCTCTCAGTGTTTTACTGACAATTAAGTACTTTGGAAGAGAACAGTTAAAATGTAGCCAATTTGCACATGACATACTCCTGCAAACAATAATACGATAATGATCAGATAATATTTTTGTGATGTTGATGGAGGGATGAATATTGGCCAGGACATTGGGGATAGTTCCCCTATTCTTCAAAATAGTGCCATGGGATGGTTCTTTAATGTCCACCTGAGAGGGCAGACAAAGCTTCAGTTTAACATGTCATCTGGAATGTGGCATAGAACATAGAACATAGAACATTACAGCGCAGAACAGGCCCTTCGGCCCACGATGTTGCGCCGACCAGTTAAAAAGCAATGACCCTCTAACCTAAACCAAACCCTTTCCATCCATAAACCTATCCACGGATCTCTTAAACGCCCCCAAACTAGGCGCATTTACAACTGCAGCAGGCAGGGCATTCCAATCCCTCACCACCCTCTGGGTAAAGAACCTACCCCTGACATCCGTCCTATAATTACCACCCCTTAATCTAAAGCTACGCCCCCTCGTGCTAGCTTTCTCCATCCGAGGAAAAAGGCTATCACTGTCCACCCTATCTAAACCTCTAATCATCTTATATGTTTCAATAAGGTCCCCACTTAGCCGCCTTCTTTCTAGTGAAAACAACCTCAAATCCCTCAGTCTCTCCTCATAGGACCTCCCCTCCATACCAGGCAACATCCTGGTAAACCTCCTCTGCACCCTCTCCAAAGCCTCCACATCCTTCCTATAATGTGGGGAACAGAACTGCACACAATACTCCACGTGCGGCCGCACCAGAGTCTTGTACAGTTGCAACGTGACGCTGTGGCTCCTAAATTCAATCCCCCTACCAATAAACGCCAAGGCACCATATGCCTTCCTAACAACCCTATCTACTTGATTCCCAACTTTCAGGGATCTATGTACACATACACCTAGATCCCTCTGTTCATCCACACTATTCAGAGTCCTACCGTTAGCCCTATACTCCACACATCTGTTATTCCTGCCAAAGTGAATTACCTCACACTTGTCCACATTAAACTCCATCCGCCACCTCTCGGCCCAGCTCTGCAACTTGTCCAAGTCCCCCTGTAAACTAAGACACCCTTCCTCACTATCTACCACACCTCCGACTTTGGTGTCATCAGCAAATTTACTAATCCACCCAACTATACCCTCATCCAGATCATTTATAAAAATTACAAACAGCAGTGGCCCCAAAACAGATCCCTGAGGCACACCACTCGTAACTGAACTCCATGACGAATACTTACCATCAACCACCACCCTCTGTCTCCTATCCGCCAGCCAATTCTTGATCCAATTACCTAAATCACCCTCAATCCCATACATCTGCATTTTCTGCAGAAGCCTTCCATGGTGAACCTTATCAAACGCCTTACTAAAGTCCATATATACCACGTCAACTGCCTTACCCCCATCCACCTCTTTGGTCACTTTCTCAAAAAACTCAATAAGGTTAGTAAGGCACGACCTACCCTCCACAAAACGATGCTGACTATCTCCAATCAATTCATTACTCTCCAAATAACTATAAATCCTATCCCTAATAATTTTTTCTAAAACCTTACCCACAACAGAAGTAAGACTCACCGGTCTATAATTCCCGGGGAAGTCTCTGTTCCCCTTCTTAAACAATGGGACAACATTCGCCATCCTCCAATCCTCCGGCACTATACCTGTGACCAACAACGACCTGAAGATCAGAGCCAGAGGCTCTGCAATCGCCTCTCTTGCCTCCCAGAGAATCCTAGGGTAAATCCCGTCCGGCCCAGGGGACTTATCTATTTTCAAACCCCCGAGAATATCTAGCACATCCTCCTTATCGACTGCAATACTGTCCAGTTTACAACCCTGTAACCCAGTGTTCTCCACAGCTACATTTATGTCCCCCTGCGTGAACACCGAAGAGAAATATTGGTTCAATGCCTCTCCAATCTCTTCCGGCTCCACACACAAATTCCCACTGCTGTCTCTAACTGGCCCCAATCTTGCTCTAACCAACCTTCTGTTCTTAACATATCTATAGAACGCCTTAGGATTCTCCTTAATCCTATCAGCCAAAGTCTTCTCATGTCCTCTTTTAGCCCTTCTTAACTCACTCTTTAACTCCCTCCATCTCTAACAGTGCAACATTCCCTCACTATTATACTGGAGCACAGCTGTAATTTTTGTGCTCAAGACCTGGATTGGGAGTTGAAAGCAAAATATTGTGACTCAGACGAAAGAGAAATAGTTTTAAGAGAAATTGTGGGGTCCAGAAGAACAACAAATAGCCATATTGTCTGAAAATACTGCCCACTGGAGTTCTGGGAACATATGGGCAGGTCCCTCATCCAAAATCAGTGGGAGAAGGAGAATGATCCCGTGATCTAGGAATTTTGGGTTGACGTTCCATGAGGGGGAAACACTGAAAGGGGGATCGTGTGGTTTGGAAACAATGTAGAGTCAAGGATTTAATAGATTTGTGGGCAAGGGAGGCCTGGGCAAATGGGACCAAAGTGCTTTGAAACCTTTGGGTCATTAGGTCCTTCTGTCCCTGTCACCCCAATACCCTTCACCCGAAGTAAGTTCCCACCTGTCAGGATCCTTTCCAACGTACCTTTTTAGTATTCCCGATCCTATTCTTCATCATGAACCATCTCCTACATTAAGTCACTTAGTGTATTTGCTGACTTATGCAATCCTTAATACACATAAATTTCCATAAGCAAACGAAAGTTTGTAGATGATGAAGTTGCCCAAATTTTACAAACGAAATTTAAGCAACATGACCGATCTGTTGTTTCTCAGAAAGAGCAAAAAAATTTTAATTAGATTTGCGTAGCTTCAGGAATTACTGTAATACAAAAGTAAAATGCTATAGAAGCTGGAGACCTGAAGTAAAAATTGAAATCTGAATAAAATCTGAAATTTCCTGCATTTTCTGTTTTAATTTCAGGCTTTGCTGTGACTGACATAACACGAAAGGCGGCCAAGTCAAATAACGCAAATTACTTACGAGAGCAACAAAAATTGTTTTCTAAATATCAACAGCTGAGAAAGTCAAGTAAATCTGGCAAACCAGTTGAAGGGGGAGAACCCACGCAAACTGCCAAGCATTTTAAATTTGGATCTGGTCGGCAAGAAAGTTCATTTCTAAGGGGAGTCAGTAGAAGCCAAGGGGCAGAACTGGCAGAGTCAGCCAGCAGCGTAATGGGTAGGACGTGGTTTTGCAGATATGCCGTTCAGGATCTGGAGGTATTTTTCTGGAAAATTACGTGGTCTCGAGACTGATGAGATTGTGGGTTGTAGCAGGGTCTCAGACAAAGTGAGCCTAACACAAATAGGCAGACAATTATATATGTGGGCCTCCTTACGAAACCAAGTTACATATGAGGGCAGCCTATGTATTTTAATATGTAAACCACTGTAATTCATACAGAAAAGTGAGTTTGTTACAGTTTTTGGTATCCTACGCATGCAATGCTCCACTGCCAGAAGAGTTAGAGAACATTGATGTTATACAGAGGAGCAACAGTGCCACCTAGTAGTTGTAGTACAAGACTTTTTATTACACAGCACATATTATCATGTTTTAAATTAAAAAATACTGAACAACAGTATTTTGGGGACATCTGTTTTGGAAAGGGAGCCGATGATAGAGGCCCCTCTCCCACCTCAATTTGTCCACCCAAGGCCTGAGCGAGGTGATCTGCTGGACTTCCACCTCCATCCCTGAAGTCCTCCTGCTGGTCTCAAAATTGCAGCAGGCAGGTGGGAAGCAGTACTAAAGTGGCCATTAATTTTCCATTTAAGGGCCTCAAATGGTCAAAGTGTGGACACCATAGGCCGCACTTCCTCCCTTTAAAATTGCAGTATTAATTTTGACCTAAAAATCCATATTCAAAAATTACAGGAAATAGTGTGATGGTCTGTAAGAAGAGGATGTCACAGTACAGAATAATGAGGCAAAAACATTGAGGACAGAGTTTTTCAGATGGCACCCTGCCGATGACAGCAGCACCGTAGCCTTTTAATGATCCGTTTTTTGGAAGGATGAGATTTCCATCCTTCATTTGTGAGGAAGTCCTACCTCAGAGAGCTGCCGATCAATGTGGTCCCAGCAGCACCACCAGGAGCACTGCCAGGACTATGGGCAATCCCACAAGTCTTACTGTCAGAGTCCACAGTGATCAGGTAAGTCTTATGGCAGGGCCAAGAGCGACATCTGGGGAAGGTGGAAAGATTGAGGTAAGGGTCATGATGGCAAGGGCATAAAGGGTGGATGGGGACGAGCAGGCCTTGGGGACATCTGTTTTGGAAAGGGAGCCGATGATAGAGGCCCCTCTCCCACTTCAATTTGTCCACCCAAGGCCTGAGCGAGGTGATCTGCTGGACTTCCACCTCTATCCCTGAAGTCCTCCTGCTGGTCTCAAAATTGCAGCAGGCAGGTGGGAAGCAGTACTAAAGTGGCCATTAATTTTCCATTTAAGGGCCTCAAATGGTCAAAGTGTGGACACCATAGGCCTCACTTCCTCCCTTTAAAATTGCAGACAGGTCAGGATGGGTGGATTATCTGTGGAATTTAATAAGCTCCATGCCTGAAAATCTGTTGGGCTGGGACTGTAAAATTCTGGCCTGCATTACTAGGTTTTCACAAAGCCACTTTTTATATATCAGACATATTGTGAAATCAACAATTGGTTTTCCCAGTTCTTGGCAGAGTGTATCATGCTACCTGCAAACAAACACAGAAATTAATGTCTGTAAAAACTTTGCTTTTGGCACTTGAATATGTACTTCAAGCTGACATTTCAGTGCAATACTAAGGGACAGCCTTCAAATCAGATAAAAGACAGGTTGAAAGATCACATGAAAGACCTATTACACCACTCAGAAATATCTGAGAGGCCTGACAAGCATTCCTTTCTCAACAAACACAATCACAAAAAATGGGAAAGACTTAGAAAGCCAGAAGGCAAAAGAGAGAGCAATTCCTAATCAGATGTCACATGATCAAGTGACATGTAATCTAAACATTGTGTGACTGAATCCCCAGGGTTGACTCAAACCAGAGTTTTCAACCTTAGCAGGCAGTGTGGACTTGCAACATCTGGGGTGAGATTCTCCGGCCTCCTAGCCACGTGTTTCCCGCCAACGAGAGGTGGTGTCTTGTTTGCCAGTGGTGGGATTGTCTGGTCTCACCGCTGTCAATGGGAATTCCCATTGACATCACCCCACACCAGAGAGATGCTACGACAATGGATGAACGAACACTGCTCGACAATCACCAGGAAAGACTGTTCTCTTCCTGTTGGGGAACACTTCAGCGGTCATGGGCATTCGGCCTCTGATCTTCGGATAAATGTTTTCCAAGGTGGCCTTCATGACATACGTCAGCGCAGAGTCACTGTGCAGAAACTGATAGCCAAGTTCCGCACACACGAGGACGCCCTCAACTGGGATCTTGGATTCGTGTCATGTTATTTGTAACCCCCATGACTTGCCTGGGCTTGCAACATCTCACTTACTGTCCTGTCTGGAGACAATACACATCTCTTTAACGTATGCTTAATGCTATCTCCACTCACATTGTCTGCATCTTTAAGACTTGATTAGCTGTAAAGACATGCATCCTAATCAGTATTTACAAGGATCTTGCCTGGATTGGGAAGCATGCCTTATGAAGATAGGTTGAGGGAGCTAGGTCTCTTCTCCCTAGAGAGATGAAGGTTGAGAGGCAACTTGATAGATGTTTATAAAATGTTGAGAGGTATAAGTAGGGTGGATTCTTGGAGGCTATTTCCCAGGGCTGAAATGGTTGCTACGAGAGGACACAGGTTTAAGGTGCTGGGGAGCAGGTGCAGAGATGTCGGGGTAAGTTTTTCACTCAGACGGTGGTGAGTGAGTGGAATCGGCTGCCGTCAGTGGTGGTAGAGGCAAACTCGCTGGGGTCTTTTAAAAGACTTCTGGTTGAGTACATGGGATTTAATGGGATTGGGAGTTATAGGTAGTTCTATGGCCTGATAGGTATGGATATGATCGGCGCAACTTGTGGGCTGAAGGGCCTGTTTGTGCTGTAGTGTTCTATGTTCTAAACTGAGTGTGTGTCTTTGTACGCTCTGCTTGTGATCAGAACTCCCCACTCACCTGATGATGGGGCAGAGCCCCGAAAGCTAGAGAGTTTACTATCAAATAAACTTGTTGGACTTTAACTTGGTGTTGTGAGACTTCTTACTGTGTTTACCCCAGTCCAATGCTGGCATCTCCACATCATGACTTCAATTTCATCCTTGGGTCATGGTCTGTATGGAGTTTGCACGTTCTCCCCATGTCTGTGTGGATTTCGTCCGGGTGCTCCAGTTTCCTCCCACATTCCAAAGATGTGTAGGTTAGGTTGATTGGCAATGCTAAATTGTCCCTTAGTGTCAGGGGAATAAGCAGGGTAAATATGTGGGATTATGAGGATAGGGCCTAGGTGGGAGGTCCTGGGTGGGATTGTTATTGGTGCAGGCTCAATGGGCCGAATGGCCCCCTTCTGCACGGTCAGAATTCTATAATTCTAACTTGAGAGCCGTATTCAGTGTAGTCACCCGTGGATTCAGACCACTGCCGTTTTTGTTATATATAAATGACCAGGACTTTGGTTTAAGGAGTTCAATTTCAAACTTGGCAGATTATACAAAACTTATAATAAATGATGACCAGGACAGTTGTAATCCAAGAGAACATAGATGGACTGGCGGAAATGACAGACACATGACACGCAATTTAGTGCAGATAAATGCAAAGCGATGCACTTATAGGGCAAAAGTAGTCGTAAGATCATAATTAATAGGAGCAGGGGTAGGTCTTCTGACCACTGAGCCTGCTTTGCTATTCAACAAGATCATGATTGATCTGATTGTGGCTTTAATTCCACTTTCCTGCCTGTCTCCATATTCCTTGACTCTCTTGTAAATCAGAAATCTGGCTAGCTCAGTTGTGAATATATTCAATGACCCAGCCTTCACTGATGTCTGTGGAAGATAATTCTGAAAGCTAACTATCCCCTGACAGACAAAGTTTGCATGTCAGTCTTAAACGGGAGACCCCTTATTTTTAAATTGTGTCTCCTGTCCTACATTTCCCCATGAGTGGGAACATACCTTCAGCATCAACCCTGCCTAGCGCCCTCAGAATCTTAATTGAAAGCAGGTTACTGTGACGCTGGACATCGGAAATAAAAACAGAAAATACCAGAACAACGCAACAAGGCTGGCAGCATCTAAGGAAAGAGAAACAGTGTAAACCTTCAAGTCCTCACTCATTCAGCAAATAGAGTGTATTTCATCACAGTCCTGACTTATGCCTTGTAGATGGTGGACAGGCTTTAACAGGCGAAGAAGCAGCAGGGCTGCCAGCTTCTGCTCCTCAACCAGTGGCAAGAACAGAGCCCTTCATAAACTGTATGTATATTGAGAGTTGCAAACAGAATAAATGCAGCAAAGAAACAAACTTCAAGGCAAGCCCTTTTGCAGGAAACACCAAAGATCAATGCGCTTCCTATGAGCATACTCTCAAGTACTGCTTACATTGATTCTTAAAACCAATCCTACTAGATGAGTTCAGGATGGGTAAATATCATATGACCTTATGTTAAAAGCATTTTGGAGTTCTTATGCAATCATATTGTCTGCTTCCTGCAGACTAGATAAATGCCTAGTAAATTGACAACTTAGCAGTAAATCTCTGGATGAAATTTTAACTTCATAACTTACTAATCGTCTCTCGATGAGGGAGTGAAAGCTTCCCTGTTAATTTAAGTTCTTGAAATAGGTATTTTTGATTCTGACCACCAGAGGTCAGGCTTACGTATTGATGCAAGCCCCAGTTCTATTTGGAAACATTAGTTTCTCCAGTTCAACTGCTTTGAATTCACGTTCTCTACTGGTTGTATTTTATATAAAATATAATAATTCAGTAGAAACATTTAGAATGATGATGCATTGTGTAATATCTGTTTATTTGAATAAAAAACTATGGTCTCAAGTGTGAGAAAAATGGGTTTACCTATTTTTCCTTCAACCTCCTGCCACTTTCATCAAAATGTTTCAACTATTGCCCATCTGAACTCTGAACACTATATATGACCTTGATTCCTTTTCCTCCAGTCTCAATCAATCCTTGGTCCAAGTGGGTGACAACGGTGGCAACTTCAACGTCTGAATTGGAAATAACATGGACTTCAGGGAGGTGTGGTCGACAGAGTCGGGGTAGGGAAATCCAGCCCCCCATGGTATTTTGCTCCTGAAAAAAATTGCCTGGAACACAGCCTTGTCATAACCAATACCTTGTCCTGTCAGAGACAAGTACAAGGCCTCATCATGGAAACACTCTTGCTCTGACTCGACTGCGTCATCATTCGAGTCAAGAATTGCAAGGACATGCTTATCACCTATACTTGACAGAAGCCATTCCCCTTAGTTGAAGGGTCAGTCACAAGGGGATATAGGTTCAAGGTCAGGGGCCAAAGGTTTAGGCTTTGTTGTTTCCAATTCAGAAAAAGCATCGTGCTTGTGGCTTATCAGTCCCTGGTTCAATGAGAATGACCAGTCGTGGTGCTTTCTGGTCGAGTGATCAAGCATCTCTTCGCGTGCCTTGAATAAGGAGGCGTCATGGGCAGACTGGGCACTATGAACATTGTGTCAATGACAGAAGCTGTTGATTACTGGACAATGTGGCGGCAGCACCGTGGCACAGTGGTTAGCACTGCTGCCTCACAGTGCCAGAGACCCGGGTTTAATTCCGGTCTCAGATCACTGTCTGTGTGGAATTTGCAAATTTTCCCCGTGTCTGCGTAGGTTTCCTCCAGATGCTCTGGTTTCCTCACACTGTCCAAAGATGTGCAGATTAGGTCGATTGGCCATGCTAAATTGACCCTAGTGTCATGGGGATTAACAGGGTAAATATGTGGGGTTATGGGAGTAGGGTCTGCGTGGGATTGTAGTTGCTGCAGACTCAATGGGCTGAATGGCCTCCGTCTGCACTCTTCTATATCTGTTCAGTGGTTAACATCAATGTAGCCCCAAGGCGGGGATAACACATGATTTGTCTTACCTTCATAGAAGCCTAACAAGGATTCTTTAATCCCAAATTTAAAAAAAACACACCATTAGTTCTAAAGGGGGATTTCCTCACTCACTATGAGAAAGCCATACCCACCATATCAACCAAACCACTTGCCCACCACCTTCCCCACCTTGTGTGGGTCTACTCATAGTATCCAAAATCAAACTAAAGGATACCATACAATATAATACTCTATTATAAATTCCAGGATTACAATACAAACAAAAACGAATAAATATCACAGAACCCTAATACCAAATAACTATCTTAGTACTCTCCCCTGTAGAACAATGGAAACCTATTATAAGCAAAGGAGATGGCTCTGTATGACAAACACAAGATCCTAGGGATTTGAATTTGACATAGTATCAGAAGCCGGGTGGGAAGACCCTCTTATCCACCCCCCGCCCCCTCCATAACACACAGAAAGATCAAGACTGAAAGTAAAGTCAACACACTTTTAACCAAGGTCTCCCTTTGCAATTATTGCATTGTATGGCTTTCAAAGGATAACAGGTGACATACGTCTCAGTGCACATATATCAAACACCCTTATCAGGATAAAAGCCAGTATCACAAATTCAGGATTATAATTGTCAAGTTACTTTGACCACTGCTGGGTGGTGGCATCTTCTCCAGGGCAATCTCTTGCCCTCTCTGAGGGCTCTGATCATCCTGTGTCTGGACCTTAGTCCAAGTGGGATGCATGTGATCATGAGGCCTCTTCAACCTTTGTTCCCTTTCCTTCTCAGGAAGAGGAAGTTCTCCCTGCCGAGTATACAATACTACATCTGCAGGTTCGCTAAATGGGGCTCACCCGTGCACAAAGAGTGACAGAGACACCCAAACCTCTGGTGCCAGCTAACAGAAATCTCATCTGAATTCCACCCTCTGATGTACCAAAGACAGGCGACACTCCTATCAAAACTCCCAAATTCCAACTAACTTCACCCCTAGAAATGCCTAGCACTTGCAGCAGAAGCTTTTTATCCTGCACTTGAATGAAAAAAGATTATTGGCCCATACCTCTTATCACCAGCAGACACAGTAAGAAATCTCACAACACCAGGCTAGAGTCCAACCAGTTTATTTGATAGTAATCTTACAAGCTTTCGGAAACGGTGTTCCTTCGTCAGGTGTGTGGAAGGTCCTGACGAAGGAACACCGTTTCCGAAAGCTTGTAAGATTATTATCAAATAAACTGGTTGGATTCTAACCTGGTACTGTGAGACTTCTTACTGTGTTTACCCCAGTCCAACGCTGGCATCTCCACATCACGCCAGCAGGCAGCCATGGTCCACCAGAAATACATTAAATTTTGGGCACTTACCTACTCTGAAAAATTGTATTGGTACTCCTGACCTGGGCAGCAGCCTTCGGTCTTCAGTGAAAACATCTCCGCAGACCCAGAACAATGCAGGAGAACCCTAACCACGTCCCCTTATGATACAACCAAACTAGGAATGTCATTGAGGTCCAGTTTGGAACTAGCAGTTTGACAATGAAACAAGAGGATTTCCTTGCCGTTATAAAAGGTACATTGAAGCTTTTTAATTTTTTAAAACTTTATTTTAAGTAGTTAATCCTATCATTATTGGCTCATTAAAGAAGTAATTTTTATTTTTTCAATGACTGAAGATAAGTATGACTTAATGTATAAATAGGTTTTGAAGTTTGTTATAAATTTGTGAAACCTGTATTTAAATTTTCATTTATTATATAACTTCACGTGGCACGTTTACAAATGTTTGTATGTTTTAATTTAGAATATTCTAAATCTGGGAAACTATTTAAATCTGCATTATATTGTTATAAAAATTATACAAGTGTCTATGTGTTTCAATTTAGAATAAGGAAACTGAAAATTTAATCGGGAAGATGAGACGTCAGAGCTTCATGAATCATGATATGGATACCTACATGAGATTGAGCAAAGGGAGTTCACATATTGGGCCATGGAAAATATAAATGTGTTTATTGTTAGTATTCTTCTGCCTCGCTTCCTTCATCTATAATTCTCATAGTTAACTGTTCTGTATGTTTCAATAAAGCATTTGCATAATTTCGGCCTTTTGGCTAAGGTCAAAAGTAGTTTTGCTGTTCTGCACTTCGTTGAAGTCATGAGATTAAAAAATTGCTTCAAATGAAGCCTCAGTGTAAAGTGGCTAAGATGCAAATGAGACCAAGACTTGGAAGAGGTACAATGCCTTCTCCAATCAGCTTGGATCATGTCGATCAAGCCCAAGATGGTGAGCCTGTCTTGTCAATGGGGATCGGGAGTGTCTCACTCTGACTTTGAATTGGATATAAACAAAAAAAAGTATGATTTCATATTTACATGTATTGTTTTAATAAAGCATCAGTAGAATTTCGAAGTTTAAATGGAAAATAGTAACAAAAATGTTATAACTAGAAAACTTTGATACAATATTAACATTTAACTAAACATTGTAATTTAGCAGCCGCACTACCATATGCTGAATTGCCTCGTCTTTTCAAATTGCTTACAAAATATGCATTTTTCTAACATTAATAAAATATTTTTATGCATTAACACAACAGTTCTGTTGTCTAAACAAGGAGGTGAAGGAGGGATATACGGGAGAGGAGGGAAGAGGGGGAAGATGGGAAGTGGGGGGAAGAGGGCGGAGGGGGGAAGTGGGGGAAAGGGAGGCGATGGGAGAGGGGGAAAAGGGGGGAGAGGGGGAAAATGGGGCAGAGGGGGAAAAGGGGCGAGAGGGGGAAAGGGGGGAGAGGGGGAAAAGGAGGGAGGGGAGAAAAGGGGGGGAGAGGAGAGGGGGAAAAGGGGGGGAAGGGGGCAGAGGGGAGGGGGGAAAGGGGGGAGGGGAGGGGGAGAGGGGAGAGGGGGAAAAGGGGGGAGAGGGGAGAGAGGGAAAAGGGGGGAGGGGGGAAAGGGGGAAAAGGGGGAGGGGGAAAGGGGGGAGAGGGGAGAGGGGAGGGGGGAAAGGGGGGAGAGGGGAGGGGGGGAAGGGGGGAGGGGGGAAGGGGGGAGAGGGGAGGGGGGAGAGGGGAGGGGGGAGGGGGGAAAGGGGGAGAGGGGAGAGGGGAAAAGGGGGGAGAAGGGAGAGGGGAAAAGGAGGGAGACGGGGAAAAGGAGAGAGTGGGGAGAGGGGGAAAAGGGGGGAGGGGGAGGGGGGAAGGGGGAGAGGGGAGGGGGAAAAGGGGGAGAGGGGAAAGGGGGAGAGGGGAGGGGGAAAGGGGGGAGAGGGGAGGGGGGAAAGGGGGAGAGGGGAGGGGGGAAAAGGAGGGAGACGGGGAAAAGGAGGGAGTGGGGAGAGGGGGGAAAAGGGGGGAGGGGGGAAAGGGGGGAGAGGGGAGGGGGGAAAGGGGGGAGAGGGGAGGGGGAAAAGGGGGGAGAGGGGAAAAGGAGGGAGGGGGGAAAAGGAGGGAGTGGGGAGAGGGGGAAAAGGGGGGAGGGGGAAAGGAGGGGAGGGGGAGAGGGGAGAGGGGGAAAAGGGGGGAGGGGGAGAGGGGGAGAGGGGGAAAAGGGCAGAGAGGGGAGAAGGGGGAAAAGGGGGGAGAGGGGGAAAAGGGGGGAGAGGGGAAAAGGGGGGAGAGGGGGAAAAGGGGGGAGGGGGGAAAGGGGAGGGGGAGAGGGGGAAAGGGGAGGGGGAGAGGGGAGGGGCAGAGGGGGAGAGGGGAGGGGGAGGGGAGGGGGGAGAGGGTGGGGGGAGGGTGGAGGGGGATAAGGCAGAGAGGGGAAGGGGGAAAAGGGGGGGAAGGGGGAGAGGGGAGGGAGGAAAAGGGGGAAAAGGGGGAGAGGGGAGGGGGAAAAGGGGGAAAAGGGGGAAAAGGGGGAGAGGGGAGGGGGAAAAGGGAGGGGGAAAAGGGGGGAGAGTTGTGGGGGAAAACGGGGGAGAGGGGAGGGGGAAAGGAGGGAGAAAGAGAGAGAAAAAGGAGGGAGAAAAAGGAGGAAGAGAAAGCAGGGGGAGGGGGGAGAAAAAGGAGGGAGGAGGGAGGGAGAAAAAGCAGGGAGGGGGGAGGGAGAAAAAGCAGGGAGGGAGGAGGGAGAAAAAGGAGGGGGGAGGGAGAAAAAGCAGGGAGGGGGAGGGAGAAAAAGGAGGGAGGGGAGGGAGAAAAAGGAGGGAGGGGAGGGAGAAAAAGGAGGGAGGGGAGGGAGAAAGAGGGAGGGGGAGGGAGAAAGAGGGAGGGGGAGGGAGAAAAAAGAGGGAGGGGGAGGGAGAAAAAGAGGGAGGGGGAGGGAGAAAAAGGAGGGAGGGGAGGGAGAAAAAGGAGGGAGGGGGAGGGAGAAAAAGGAGAGGGGGGAGGGAGAAAAAGGAGGGGGGAGGGAGAAAAAGGAGGGGGGAGGGAGAAAAAGGAGGGAGGGGGAGGGAGAAAAAGGAGGGAGGGGGAGGGAGAAAAAGGAGGGAGAAAAAGGAGGGAGGGGGAGGGAGAAAAAGGAGGGAGGGGGAGGGAGAAAAAGGAGGGAGAAAAAGGAGGGAGGGGGAGGGAGAAAAAGGAGGGAGAAAAAGGAGGGAGGGGGAGGGAGAAAAAGGAGGGAGGGGGAGGGAGAAAAAGGAGGGAGGGGGAGGGAGAAAAAGGAGGGAGGGGGAGGGAGAAAAAGGAGGGAGGGGGAGGGAGAAAAAGGAGGGAGGGGGAGGGAGAAAAAGGAGGGAGGGGGAGGGGGAGGGAGAAAAAGGAGGGAGGGGGAGGGGGAGGGGAGAAAAAGGAGGGAGGGGGAGGGGGAGGGGGAGGGAGAAAAAGGAGGGAGGGGGAGGGGGAGGGAGAAAAAGGAGGGAGGGGAGGGAGAAAAAGGAGGGAGGGGAGGGAGAAAAAGGAGGGAGGGGGAGGGAGAAAAAGGAGGGAGGGGGAGGGAGAAAAAGGAGGGAGGGGGAGGGAGAAAAAGGAGGGAGGGGGAGGGGGAGGGAGAAAAAGGAGGGAGGGGGAGGGAGAAAAAGGAGGGAGGGGGAGGGAGAAAAAGGAGGGAGGGGGAGGGAGAAAAAGGAGGGAGGGGGAGGGAGAAAAAGGAGGGAGGGGGAGGGAGAAAAAGGAGGGAGGGGGAGGGAGAAAAAGGAGGGAGGGGGAGGGGGAGGGAGAAAAAGGAGGGAGGGGGAGGGGGAGGGAGAAAAGGAGGGAGGGGGGGGGGGGAGGGGAGAAAAGGAGGGAGGGGGAGGGGGAGGGAGAAAAAGGAGGGAGGGGGAGGGGGAGGGAGAAAAAGGAGGGAGGGGGAGGGAGAAAAAGGAGGGAGGGGGAGGGAGAAAAAGGAGGGAGGGGAGGGGGAGGGAGAAAAAGGAGGGAGGGGGAGGGGGAGGGAGAAAAAGGAGGGAGGGGGAGGGGGAGGGGAGGGAGAAAAAGGACGGAGGGGAAGGGTTTAGATTTTACATGTAGCCAGACTTTTCCACACCTACATCAAAACCTTAAAAGAATTTCAGTTATGATATCAAGCTAAAAACATGATGTACCAGGGACGATGGAAAACGACTCCAGATTGTCAATCTGCATTGGATCTGGAAATATCCATCAGAGAGATAGTTCACATCAGCTTGCAGGAGATATATGTCACATTAAGAAATACACTTTCCTAAAACATTTGAACTTGCCAAGTTGCATTAGGATCAATATTGCATTAGGGAGACTCTTAAAATAGGGTTAAAAATTACAGCAAAATCCTAATGCACTTCAGTTGAAATTTATTCCAGATACTGACATCCACCTTGTTATGTATGAATGTATTTTTTTACTGGAATTAGTTGTCGTGACAAAATTGAAAATTTAAAACAAAATCGCTTTCAATTTCTGTGTATTATGTATGTGTTAAACATCTTTTTAAAACATTTACGAAAGAAATCACTTATCCAAAGAATGCCTGCTGCCTCTAATTGCTGCAGCTAGGCCAAAAAATAAAAGCAAAATCTCACCTAACATCAATGCAGGTGATGGAAGTTTTGGCACAATTGCAGCTCAGTGCTTCAGTATCAGCAGCTTTCAGATCCTCAATCGGACGTTCAAAATTGGCGCACTCCCAGGGCACATGCGTGTTGTTTCAATGTGCATGTGCAGAGCGCAATCGGCTTAAGCCGGCACTTGGGCTGTTAGTTATGGGCCAGTATTTCACAAACAACTGCCTTCCTGTTCCCCAGTGACCTTGATTGTTAATTGTCTAACAAATTCAAACTAACCTATTTTTAAAAAGTGGCTAACTCTTAAGTTCATCAGCATTAGTCCATCTTATACAAAACCCCAAGAAACATAAAACTATTTCTAAAATGTTTACAGTCTTTGAAATTGTATTTTAAACAACCCGAGCCTAGGTCATTAATGTACATCAAGGAAAACAATGGTCCGAATATCAACATAAACACAATGTGCAGGAAGAACTCAGCAGATATAGCACCCTATGTGGAGAAAGAAATAGATTTAATGGGAGAGATTTTTTGACCTTGCCATGCCTGGTGTAGATTGCTCTGATACCAGAAAATAATGTGTGGACCTAAAAATTGGTTTTGTGCCCGGCACCAAATGCTTTATCATCATTCTGGTCCCTTTCTAATGGTGCAAACTGGATCACACCCAGAAAAGGTATGAGGCCAATTAGCATATTTAAAGTAGCATTTAAATATGCATCGTCCGTTCAACAGTGGATTTTCCTAGTTTCTGGAATTTTCCACCCTTTTGATGCGACATGAGACTGGCGAGAATCACCATTGCAGAGAGATGCTTTAGGCAACTTTACAACCAAGTAATGGCAATCTCAGTGAGCTCGGGAATCGACAAGAGGCAATAGAGGAAAATAGTCGCAGCCAATCATTCAATCTTAGAAGTAAACATGACTGCAAAACAGTTAAAACACAGACCAAACTCATGATGTTTTAAACTGCACAAAATGTCTTGTTCTCTCTTCTCTCTCAGCACCCACTGAATCAAAGAATTGTTATGGCATCAAATGAGGCCATTCGGCCTATCATGTCTGCACCAGTTCTATAAATGAGCATTAGGACAGTTCCATTCTCCAGCCTTTTCCCCATACCCTGCACATCGTTGCCATTCAAATAATCATCTAATGTCCTCTTGATTGCCTCAACAGCACCTGTCTCCACCACGCTTCCAGGTAGTGCATTCCCGAGTGGAACCACTAGTTGTGCAAAAAAGCTTTTTCTCACATCATATTTGCAAATCACTTTAAATCTGTGTCCGCTCATTCTCTGTCTTTTTCCGAGTAGGAACATCTTCTTCCTATCTACTCTTTCCAGCTCCCTCATGATTTCAAACACATCCATCAAATCTCCGATCCTTCTCTTCTGCAAGGAGGACAACCTCTCCAATCTATCTTCCTCATTAAAGTTTCTAAGTGCTGGAACCATTTTCATAAACCTCTTCCATCCACACTCTCTCCAAAGTCTTCTCATACTTCCTGCAGGTGGCATCGTGAACTGAGGTTTAGTTAGTGTCTTGTACAAGTTCAGCTCGTGTATTCTATGTGTCAATTAACAAAGCCGAGGATACTATATGCTTTAATTGCCTCCTCCACCTGTCCTGCTACCTTCAATGATCGATGAAGATATACACTCAGGTTCATCTGTTTACAACCCCTTTAGGAGTTGTATTCATTAATATTGCCTCTACATGTTTTACCTACTAAAATCTGTCATCTCACACTTCTATGACTTGAACTTAATTTGCCACCTATCTGCCCATTTTACCAACTTTTGTCCTTTTGAGCTTCTGCACTGTCCTCATAGTTACAATGCTTCCAAGTTTTGTATGACTCACAAACTTTGAAATTATCTCCTGCACATCAAGATCTAGATCACTAATATGTATCAGGAAAAGCAATGGGGAATTCCACTACAGGCTTAGCTCCAGCCCAGAAGATATCCATTGGTCATTAGTTTGTTTCCCATTAATTGGTCGGTAACTCCAAAGCAACAGACAGGGATTCCCATCTAATGGGTGGGGATTCCCATCTAATGGGCGAGGATTCCCATTTAACCGTTTGATTCCGTCCCAACAGGTGGCCATTCTGACCAAACACACAGGGATTCCCATCAAACGGTTTTTGGTTCTGACCCAATCAGTGGGGCTCCCCTGCCAATGGGTAGGGATCCCCATCCAACGGGCAGGGGTCCTCATCCAATGAGCAGCGGTCCCCATCAAAAGGTTTTCGCTTTCAATCTAACGCACAGTCATTCTGATCTAACTCTTTCTGATTCCAATCTAATGGGCGGGGATTCCAATCTAATAATTTTTGGTTATGATCCAATGGACAGGGATTCCAACTAATGGCTTTTAGTTCCAATCCAATGGGCAGGGATTCCATTCCAAAAGGTGGGGATTCTAATCCAACAGTTTCTGGTTCCAATCTAATAGATCAGGATTCCAATCTAAGGGTTTTTGGTTCCAGTCTAAGGGGTGGTGATTCCAATCTAATGGTTTTTGGTTCTAAGCCAATGGGCAGGGATTCCAATCTAATGATTTTTGATTCCAATCAATCAGGCAAGAATTCCAATCTAACAGGCAGGAATTCCAACCTAAAGGGTGGGAATTGCAATCAATCAGGCAAGAATTCCAAACTAACGTGGAAGGATTCCAATCTAACAGGCAAATATTCCAATCTAATGGTTTTTGGTTCCAATCTAACGGGCAGGGATTTCAATCTAATGGTTTTTGATTATAAGCCAACAGGCACGGGTTCCAATTGAATGATTTTTGGTTCCAATCAATCAGGCAGGGATTCCAATCTAACAGTTTTTGGTTCCAACCTAAAGGCCGAGATTCCAACCTAACGGGTGGAGATTCCAACCAAACGGTTTTTGGTTCCAATGTAATGGGCAGCGGTTCCAATCTGACGGGTGGCGGTTCAAAGCTAATGCTTTTTGGTTCCAAGCTGAGGGGGTGGGGATCTCCGGCCCAAGGGGGTGGGATTCTAATCCAATGGCTTTGATTCCAATCTAACAAGCAGGAATTCCAACCTAAGGGCCGGCAATTCCAACCTAATGGGCGGTGAAGTAGGGAAAAGGTGAATGCATTTTGTACCTGAAGGGAAAGGGTTAATGGATTTTGTACCTAGAATATATCACAAACATAACCCTTCATCATGACTGACCTTCTCAAGCTTATATTGCTCCTGGCATTAATATAAGTTATTTGTTCATGTGTTACATGCTTTATCTCTCATTTTTATAAAGACAGATAGTTTAATGTGGCTGTTATTTTGTAGATTTTGCAAATCTTACCTATTTGTGTTAGTTGGACATCATTACAGATGGTAATTTACGATACCGGATTTTGACAGCTGCTGATAGCAGATCATGATACCGGCTCTTAACAGGAAGAGTCCTGCTGGGACAGCTGCGATCGCACAAGTAACTGCAAACACAGGGATGCTGGTACTGCTGCAGAAAGGTTTTGAATTGTGACTGTGTGTCATGACTGTAGCTGCCAGCTGGACTGTGAATCTTGATCAAATCTGGGGCTGTATCATGACCAAGGAAGGAAGAGCCGGAGTTCTGGCCGGAATGGGAAACTTGGAATCGTGATTGACACTAAGACTCATAATGTATAAATACCCACTTGTGTTTGTGTTCTATGAGAAGTTTGACAGTCCATTGTAAGGAATCAGTTTCCCCCAAAATTCTGGAATAGACGCCAGAGTTTTGAAATAACAACCACTGTATTTTGACTCAGTAACAGTCTTTGAGGTATTATTTTACCTACAACAGCGAGGATTCCAACCTAACAGGCAGGGATTCCAGTCTAATGGTTTTTGGTTGCAAACGAATAGGCAGGGATTCCAATCTCATGTTTTTTGGTTCCAATTTAACGGGCGGATATTCCAATCTAATGATTTTTCATTCCAAGACAACAGGTGGGGATTCCAATCTAATGGTTATTGGTTCCATTCTAATGGGTGGGGTTTCCAATCTAAGGGGTGGGGATTCCAATCTAATGGCTATTGGTTCCAATCTAACAGGTGGGGATTCCAATCTAACGGTTTTTGGTTCCAAACTAATGGGCGAGGATTCTAACCAAATGGACGTAGCTTCCAACCTAGCGGCAGGGATTCCAGCCTAATCGGTGGTGATTCCAACCTAATGGGCGGGGATTCCAACCTAACGATTTTTGATTCCAAACCAACAAGCGGGGTGGGCTTTAAAATCTAATGGACGGTGATTCCAATCTAATTGTTATTGGTTCCAATCTAATGGGCGGGGGTTCCAATCTAACAGTTTTTCTTCCAATCTAAAGGGCAAGAATTCCAATCTAACTGGCCAGGATTTCAACCTAATGGGTGGGGATTCCAGTCTAATGGTTTTGGGTTCCAATCTAACAGGCACGGATTCCAATCTAATCGTTTTTGGTTCCAACCTAATGGGCGAAGATTCCAATCTAAGGCGTGGGGATTCAACCTCACCGGCAGGGTTTCAAATCTAACGAGCGGGCATTCCAATCTAATGGTTATTGGTTTCAATCTAACAGCCAAGAATTCCAACTTAATGTGTTTTGGTTCCATTTTAACAGGCGGAAATTCCAATGAAACGGTTTTTTGTTCCATTCTAATGGGCGGGGATTCCAATCTAACGATTCCAATCCAACGGGCGGGGATTCCAATCTAACGGTTTTTGATTCCAATCTAACGGGCGTGGATTCCAACCTAACGGTTTTTGGTTCCATGAAGCGACGTCCCGGCTGGCGCAGTCCCGCGCACGCGCCTGCCGGGCCGGTGGTGGTGCGCAGGCGCGGAGGGGAGGCCAGACGGTTTGTTTGTGAGCGGAGCCGGGAGCGGGATGTCGGGTAAATAAAAACCATTCACCCCGAGAGGCAGGGGTAAATACTTTAAACCGTCTGAAAACGGTGCTCGCCCATTGGGGCTGGGGGCCATTTAGGCGAGGGAAGTGGGTGGCGATTTAAAAGGACGGATATTGCCTTGGCATCCTCGCCCTCCGAGTTGGGAGGGACTCCCCCCACCCCGAGGGGGATGGGGCGCACTCTGCTGTCCACTTGTCCGCACTCAGAGGCCGGGCTTTCAGCCAGCCTCACCTCCGTGCGTGTCCTCAAGCGCAAACAGCCAGGCAGAGCCAAGGCTGCCGAGCCTCCCCCCCGCCCCGCCGCTGTTCATCCCTCATTAGTGTTGAGGCTGCACCTTCTTCGCTCCGATCCCCAGCTCAGGTTGAAGCTGTGCAGCCTTAAATGTCCTTAACGCGTTACGTACCACAACGCCAACAACCTCCAGTCTCTTAATATCTTTAGCCAGTGCAGCATTAGTGCCACAACCCCCAGCTCCAGCCTCTTGAATATTCTTAAACTGTGAGCATTTGTACCACAACTCCCAGTCTTTCTTAATCAGGACCATTTGGGTGTTAAACCCATCGACCCCCAAGCTACTATAGCAGAGGAGGGGTATAAACTATGACTATCGAACAATTCCTGGAGCTATTAGTCAAGTTAAAAGCTGAATATTCAGCAGAGTATTTATTGTTATTAAATTCAAAGCAAAATATTTTTATGCCTCAATTATAGTTTAATTGTTAATCAACAGCGTGAATTGTTTATTGACATTTAAGTTGTTAACTGGTTGTGTGAAATTGCAAGCTTTCTGATACAAAACAAAAAAGAAAGTAATAAAGTAATTTGTTACACAAGTATCAGTAAGACAAGTTATTGCCTGGGTATTTTGATTCCTGCGCCATTCCCCTTGCAGTGGGTTTTCCTGTGGCAAAAGCACTGAGCAGCTGCTGGTTCTGCCAAAACCTTTTTCATGGATTGCCTGCCTTGCCACTGGGGAGTTTGGCTTTGTTAGGATAGGAAGATCCTGCTTGTAGAAAGGGTCAGAAAATATCACTCATTGCCTTTGGTCCCTGCTTGAAATTCCATTCCTTAGCCACTAGCTCCATCCCTCCCCCTGGCATCTGCCTGAGGTAAAACAGAATGTAAACAATCTTGGTTTTCTATTTGAATTCGAGATAAGCTTTCAAACACACACCCATGTCATTGCTAAGACTGCCTATTTCTATCTTTGCGATATTTCCTGACTTAGCCCTCTCCTGTACTTGTTCTATTGATGAAACCCCCCATTTATTCTCAACTTGATTATTCCAATCTCGATTTGTAACCTTGAGGTTATCCAAAAGTCTATCACTGTTGTGTTTGTTGACCAACATTTCTTGCCAGTGAAACAATGCTTTGATTTTAACAAATCTACCATTCCGCCAGTCCCACAACCCTTAAAGATATTTGCACTTATCATGTTCTGACCTCTTGAGCACCTTTATTTTTAATTGCTGTTGCATTGGTGATCATACTTTCAATAGCCTTGACTGTAAATTCTGGAATTTCCTCCCTAAGTGTTTTTGACTCCCTACTGTCCTTTTCTCCTTTAAGATAGTCATTGGAACTAAACGCAAGCCAAGGTTTTGATTATCTGCCCTAATATCGTCTCAAGTTGCTCAGTGTCTAAATTTCCTTTGTAACATTTGTGCAGAAAAGACCTCAGGACATTTTATTATGTTAAAGGTGATACGTTAGAATTATATGCTGTAAAAATATCATGAATTATTTTTGAAGTGCAGTCACTTTTGGCGTTCAGGTATTTTTATTAGGTTAATCTAAAATTTTGGTCCATGGTGGATTATCTTCTCATTTTCTCTTAATTTTACATTTTGTTTGAATGTAATTTGTCTTTCTTTAAAAGAATGACTTCTGAAACCTCCCCTACTTGTCATCCTACCTTAAGGACCTTACTATTCATAGAGTTACATGGACTGCGCTGAACAAAAACAGGCTGTTTGTACATGAGCCTCCTCCTACTCTTCTTTGTCTAACACGCTCAATATGACTTCCTAATCCTTTTTAGAGATGGAAGTTCAATCCAAACAAAACTTTGATCAGAATCTGGTCCTCAAAGAGTAATCTGATGATTGATCTGGGTCAATCAGATGATCAGTAAAATGACCTAGAGTTTATTTGAATTGAGATTAAAGATCTGGTGTCAAAGAATCAGATATAATCTCCAGCTTGTATGAAATTTAAATAGCCTTCTCATCTTATAACCAGCCTTGGACAACCCTTGTTTGAGGGAGTGCAGCACAGGTTTACTAGGACCTGGACAACAAGGCTTAAATTGCAAGGGGTGATTATGAGACCATGGGAGCAGAAGTAGGCCAATGGGACATCAAGTTTGTCATTTAATGAGATCATGGCTGATCTGATATATTCCTCAACTCCACTTTCCCGCTATATCCCTGTAATCCTTGATTCCCTTCGTGATTAAAATTCTGACTCTCTCAAAACTAAGATTGTATTTTTCTGACTTTAGAAGATTAAGGCATGTTTTGATGGGGCGGCACAGTGGGTAGCAGTGCTGCCTCACAGCGCCAGGGACCTGTGTTCGATTCCTGGCTTGGGTCATTGTCTCTGTGGAGTTTGCATATTCTCCTGGTGTCTGCATGGGTTTCCTCCGGATGCTCCGGCTTCCTCCCACAGTCCAAAGATGTGTGGGTTAGATTGATTGGCCAGGCTAAATTGCTCCTTAATGTCAGGAGGATTAGCAGAGTAAATACGGGGATTGAGGCTGGGTGGGATTATGGTCAGTGCTGACTCGATGGGCCACGTGGTGTCCTTCTGTAGAGATTCTATGATTGAAATATTCAAGACATTAAGGGAAACAAATGAGGGAAATAGGGAAAAACAGTTTCCACTAGTTGGGGAATCTATGATGAGGGTCTTAGTCAAAAACTTTGAGCCAGACTTATCAGGATTGTAATTGTGAAACACGTATTCTTGCAAAGAAATTCTGAATATGTGTACAAATGGGTGGCACGGTGGTACAGTGGTTAGCACTGCTGCCTCACAGCACCAGGGACCCAGGTTCGACTCCCAGTCACTGTTTGTACGGAGTCTGCACATTCTTCCCGTGTTTGCATGGGTTTCTTCCAAGTGCTCCGGTTTCCTCCCACAGACCGAAAGACATACTGGTTAGATGCGTTGGCTGTGCTAAATTCTGCTTTGGTGTACCTGAATAGATGCTGGAGTGTGGCGACGAGGGAATTTTCACTGCAGCTTCATTGCAATGTTTATGTAAGCCTACTTGTGACACTTAATAAGTAAACTTAAAAAAAGGCAACAAATACTGAATCAGTTAATTTTAAAAATGAGCTGATAGGTTTTTACTAGCCAAAGATATTTGGGGATATCTGCCAAAGGCAGGTTTGCGGAATTAAGTCATAGGTTGGTCATGATTTCTTTGAATGGCAGAAAAGGCTTGAGGGGTTAAATGGCCTGTTCCAGTTCCTGTGTCCCATGCTGTATGTGTCGAGATGAGTTGCTCCTTAAAGCTCTGAATCATGTGGAAATGTTGAACTGCCATTTGAATCCAGTGTTTGGATCTTAATGTCTCACAGTGTAACAGCCCATTGGCTAATTTAAGATTACGCATGACAATGCCAATGTTTCCTTTGAACGTTTGATTGAGGTACATAAGACCCATGTAGCTGGCATATTGTTCCCAATATTTTATCTTGAGCTTCTTGCCTGTTTCATGTTTTCAACTTTCCTGTAGCCCCAGCTGATGGAAGCTAATAGAAAACAAACATGTTTTCAGATCAAAATAACATCTGGAAATTATTGCCTATCCTCGATGTTATTTGTGTAAACTCTCAAGGGATACTGGATAAGAAGTTGCTTTAACAACCATTTACTCAACAATAATTGGATTTCAAAGGAGAATCACCAACTTGTGACAAACTTCATCAATGCCTCCGAAATGAAGCAGTTCTTTCGATGTTCAGTTGAGTTGCAAGTGAATGTATCAAATACTCTCACCAGAGTATTTGATAGCATCAACAATACAGGCTTCAGTGGGTTTCTGCTGTTTGTGTATTACAGTTTTAGCTTTATGTTGTTTTGTCAGACGATATAACAGTATGATGCAATTATTGTATGTTTTACATCGTACCTTCTCAATATTCCCACAGAAATAAGGTGAATCCTAAACAAAATGGCTGGGCTGTCAATTTTTGTGTAGTGTGTGATGAGCATGTGAGAATCTTTACCCAGGTTTTCATAATAACACAGTGAATATTCATCATAAGCATGACCTTCTTGCTGATTATAACATTTTCTATGGATTGTTTAATCTTCTGTCAGAAGGGTAAGAACCAATTAAATTTGTTTGGTCAGACTGGACAGTAGATGAATGGTATATTGTTTGAGTAAGCAAATCAGCTGTCTTCCCATTCAAAACTCTTTTATACACATATAACATCAGTTATGAACATCTAGGTTTATTAGATTTGTAGTTCCTATCTATACAATGCTGGGGCAAGTAAGTGATTAAATTGGCTCAAAAGATGGTGCAAAAGGAATAATTATCAAGAAAACATGGTCGTACTTGTTAGCGTTTATAATATCCTATGAAGATCAGGACCATCCAAAGAAGAACTGTTATCGCCCCATTTGCTGACACATTGTTTTGTTAATGATGTCTATATATAAGAACATAATAAGAAATAGGAGCAGGAGTAGGCCACCTAGCCCTTCGAGCCTGCCCCGCCATTCAATAAGATCATGGCTGATCTGTCGTGGCTCAGTTCCACATTCCCGCCCTCTCCCCATAACCCTTAATCCCCTCGCTTATCAAAAACCCATCAACCCACGTCTTAAAAATATTTAGCGAGGCAGCCTCCACCACCTCAACGGGCAGAGAATTCCAGAGATTCACCACCCTTTGAGTGAAGAAGTTCCTCCTCAACTTCGTTCTAAACTGCCCCCCCTTTATCTTGAGGCTGTGCCCCCTAGTCCTACTGTCCTTTCTGAGCGGGAAGAGTCTCTCCACCTCTATCCTATCCATCCCACTCATCATCTTATACGTCTCAATGAGATCTCCCCTCATTCTTCTAAACTCTAATGAGTACAAGCCTAGTTTATTCAGCCTCTCCTCATAGCTCAACCCCCTCAACTCCGGTATCAGCCTAGTAAACCTCCTCTGCACTCCCTCCAAGGCCAAAATATCCTTGCGTAAGTACGGCGACCAAAACTGCACACACTACTCCAGCTGCGGCCTCACCAATGCCCTATACAGCCGCAGCAAGACCTCCCTACTTTTATATTCAATCCCCCTCGCTATGAAGGCCAGCATCCCATTAGCCTTCCTGACCACCTGCTGCACCTGCAGGCTGGGTGTTTGGCGACTCATGCACAAGGACCCCGAGGTCCCTCTGCACCGTCGCCTGCTGCAGTTTTTCGCCCCGTAAGTAATAGTCCTTCCTACCATTATTCCTACCAAAGTGGACCACCTCGCACTTGCCAACATTAAATTCCATTTGCCATTTCCTGGCCCATTCGCCCAGCCTATCTAGATCCTTCTGCAGACTCTCCACACCCTCCACACAATTTGCCGTTCCACCAATCTTGGTGTCATCAGCAAATTTCGACACCATACACTCGGTTCCCTCCTCCAGATCGTCTATATAAATGGTAAATAGCTGAGGCCCCAGCACCGACCCCTGGGGCACTCCACTAGTCACCAACCGCCAATCCGAATAGCACCCATTAACCTCCACTCTCTGCCTCCTATTTGACAACCAATCCTCTATCCACGCTAACACCCTACCCCCAACTCCATGCCCCCTTACCTTCTGCAATAACCTCTTGTGAGGTACCTTGTCAAACGTGTTCTGAAAATCAAGAAAGACCACATCCACCGGCTCTCCTCTATCCACCGCCTTAGACCCATCCTCATAGAACTCCAATAAATTTGTCAGACACGACTTCCCCTTAACGAAACCGTGCTGTGTCTGCTCTATCAAGCAATTCCCCTCAAGATGCCTCACTGTTTTCTCCTTGATGACGGATTCTAACATTTTACCTACAACAGACGTTAAACTAACCGGCCTATAATTCCCTGCCTTTTGCCTGCCACCCTTCTTAAACAATGGCGTAACATTAGCCACTTTCCAATCTTCTGGCACTTCCCTGGAATCCAGCGACGTTTGGAAAATAACCACCAAGGCATCCACTATCACCTCCGCCATTTCTTTCAGGACCCTCGGATGCATTCCATCTGGTCCTGGGGACTTGTCCACAATCAGTCCCACCAGTCTGCCGAGCACACACAGTGAAGCCGTTTGTTGGAGCAGACGAGTGAAGGAGCAGAGAGACAGATAAGAAATTACCTGTTAAAAACCTGTTTAAATAAGTTTAAAGCACTTTTGTAGTAAGAACTTACCTTGTAGAACTGTTTAAATCATTTAAAAGCATTTTTGCGGGCTTTTTGTATTTACCGCTTTAAGAATTCTAAGGGAGTGGATTGCAGGGAGTTGTGGGGGAGCAGGCTTTAAAACAGCGCCAGGTTTTAAAGGAGGCCTGGTGTAGACAGCGGGCAGCGTCGGAGCGGGCAGCAGAGTGAGCTACTAGGGCTTAGGATCAAAAGGGCTTGGGGGAAAAAGGGCCAGGTAAGTTCGTATGGAAATTTTCAATATTACTACAGTGAATAATGGAGGGGCATGTGATGTGTTGTTTCTGTATGATGTGGGAGCTGGGTGGACCCCAGGGTCCTTCCCAGTGACCATGTCTGCAGTAAGTGCAGGTTGCTGGAGGAGCTCCAGCTCAAGGTAGATGAGCTGGCCTCTGAGCTACAGACACTGAGGCTCATCAGGGGGAGAGAGGGTGCCATTGTCAATGGGGTGCAAGTGACATCCACCCTCCCCCAGACTGGCTAACTCTAAGGGTCAGGAACAAGAGGGGGCTGCTGAGTGGAGGAAGGAGGGTGGGGAACAGAGGAAGGGGGCTGCTGAACGGAGGAAGGGGGGTGGGGAGCGGATGCCTCAGCCTCTCAATCTGCATAACAGGTTTGAGGTTCTTGCTTCCAGTCTGGACGAGAACGAGGGAGGTGAGGTTGGTGAGCAAACTGCACACAGTACAGTGATGCAGCAGGATGTAGGCAAAGAGAAGGTGAAAAGGAACGTAGTAGTAATTGGGGATAGTGGGGTTAAGGGTATTGACACTGTCCTTTGTCACAATGACAAAGTGCACAGAAGGGTGTGTTGTCTGCCTGGTGCTCGGGTCCGGGATGTCGCATCTGGGCTGCAGAGGAACCTGGAGTGGGAGGGTGAGAATCCGGTCGTTGTGGTACATGTGGGTGCCAACGACATAGGCAAAATGCGAACTGAGGATCTGGGGAGGGAGTATGAAAAGCTGGGAATGGAATTAAAAAGTAGAACCGACAAGGTGGTTATCTCTGGGCTACTGCCTGAACCGAGTGCAGACGGGCGTAAGGTTGATAAGATTAAGGAAGTGAATGGGTGACTCAGGGGTTGGTGTGGGAGGAATGGATTTGAATTTATGGGGCATTGGCATCAGTATTGGGGTAGGTGGGACCTGTTCAGGTGGGATGGGGTTGGTCTGAACCATGCTGGGACCAGAGTCCTGGCTAATCGTGTAAATAGGACTGTAGACAGGGCTTTAAACTAATTAGTGGGGGGGAGGGTGCGAGGGTAGGTGACATTACGGGGCCTAAAGTTAAGGAGACGGTACAGGTAAGGGAAGAGGCCAAGGATGTCCCAATAATAAAGGGAGTAGGGGGTGTGAGTATGGTTGGTGGCGTTCTGGCAAATAGGGTCCAGGTGAAGGCTGGGATGAAGGCACTTTATCTGAATGCACGAAGCATTCGGAATAAAGTGGATGAGCTGGTGGCGCAGATCAGCACAAATGGATACGATCTGGTGGCCATTACAGAGACGTGGCTGCAAGGTGACAGGGACTGGGAGCTGAATGTCCAGGGGTATCAAGTGTTTAGGAAGAATAGGCGAGAGGAAAAAGGGGGGGGTGTAGCTCTGCTGATTAAGGATAGCATCAGGGTGGTAGCAAGGGATGATATAGGAACCAAGGAGCAGAACGTGGAATCGTTGTGGGTGGAGATTAGGAACAGCAAAGGGAGGAAGACGCTGGTGGGTGTCGT
This sequence comes from Carcharhinus amblyrhynchos, assembly GCF_965287045.1. Lineage (NCBI taxonomy): Eukaryota > Metazoa > Chordata > Chondrichthyes > Carcharhiniformes > Carcharhinidae > Carcharhinus > Carcharhinus amblyrhynchos. The sequence goes on along the minus strand of NC_137328.1, from coordinate 21,265,451 downwards.
CTGTAGGCCCCCGAATAATGATCTGGAGGTGGGGCGGGCTGTTAACGCGCAAATAAGTGCGGCGTGCAGGAATGGAACGGCCATAATTATGGGAGATTTCAATCTACATATTGATTGGTCGACCCATGTTGGACGCGGTGGGCTCGAGGAGGAGTTCTTGGAATGCTGCCGGGATAGTTTCCTTGAACAGTGTGTGTTGGAGCCAACGAGGGAGCGAGCTATCTTGGATCTGGTGCTATGTAATGAGGCGGGTAGAATTAGGGACCTTGCGGTGAAGGATCCTCTTGGGGAGAGTGATCACTGTATGGTGGAGTTTCTGGTGCAGATGGAGGAGGAGAAAGTGGGTTCCCGGACATGTGTCCTTTGTTTGAACAGAGAGGAGTACGGTAGGATGAGAGAGGAATTGGCGAATGTTGACTGGGGGAGCGCGTTGGAAGGTAGGTCTGCTGAGGAGCAATGGAGGATCTTTAAGGAGATCGTTCTTGGTGCTCAGCAGCAATTTATTCCGATGGTTAAAAAGGACCGTAGGAGGAGAGGTAATAAGCCGTGGATAACAAAGGAGGTGAAGGAAAGTGTTAAATTAAAAGCGGAGGCGTTTAGAGTAGCTAAGAGTAGTGGGCGAGAAGAGGATTGGGAGAGGTTTAAGTGTCAACAAAGATTGACAAAGAATTTGATAAAGAAGGGTAGGAGAAACTATGAAGCTGGGCTAGCGCTTAATATAAAGGATAGCAAGAGTTTTTATAAATATATAAAAAGGAAGAGGCTGGCTAGGGTGAACGTTGGACCCTTAGAGGATGAGAAGGGGGACTTAGTGGTAGGGGATGGGGAAATGGCTGAGGTCTTGAATAACTTTTTTGTTTGGGTCTTCACGGAGGAGGACGTGAATAATTTGCTGTGTGTTAGCATTGGAAAGGTGGTAGGACTGGAGGGTCTCAATGACATTATTGTTACTAGAGAGGCAGTATAATTGAGGCATTATACAGAGAAAATAGCATTATATATTAGAGTCCAATATCTATGATGTACGAGAAGGGGCCATTGATATTTGCATAGTTCATGACTGGAGGAACATGTTACGTTGTTCATCTGAGGTTAACTGATACTTATTCAGTCACTTTGTTGGAATATGGGTCATAAGAAAATTCTAATCCTGAATTTTTGTACGTAAATTTTCATGTACAATAAATACCCATCAGTGTCAAATTTGCAAGACTTGAAATTGCATCTCAATTTCACCTATAATAATGCATTTAAAACATATTTCTGGAGCATAATTTTAGAGAATTATTGCCTCTAGCCCTGATGATCGATTGATGTTGTATCAAACAATTAATTTTACGTTCGTAAGTTACTCCTAGTAATTATGAAAACCCCAACTAACTACAATATCCAAACTACATTAAATAATCTTTTATCCTTCACCTCGGGAATGTTACCATGTTCTGAATAAAACAATTAACAGAAATTCTTTCCTCTCCCTTACATTTTATTGTCTCCAACTTGCATTCCAGCTCAAAAAACTGGGCCGAAGTGACTGAAGGAAGAGAGAATTCTTGCAGTTCTGTTGCTGCCCAGGAACTCCCACATACCATATCCCCAATATACTGCCCTTTTTAGCCATTGTTTTATTTGTTTATTGATCGCCTGAATCAATATTAAGTAGATTGCTTTAGTTTGAATAAAATACTTATTACTCAGTTTGCTCACTTTCAGAGTGCCTCCTTTGTTCTTGCTATGATGACACTTACTTTCCACAGGCTCATTTACTGTGTTGAAGGTGTGACACTTTTGCAGATTTGTTTTCCCTTCTCTGCTGCAATAATTTAAATCTTCACTTTTCGTAAACTTGATGACATTTCATACTTCAGATATGTATCTTGAGTCTCTGTGTGTCTATGTCTCTGTGTGCCTCTGATTCTCAGAGGCTTTGTGTCTATGTGTATCTGAGGCACCTGAATGTTTCTCCTGGCACCACAAGGAATTAATCATTGTTCCTCAGCTTTCTTCCCAGTTATTCTCTGTACTTGGTCTGGACTCTCCATTGATATTTTACTTAACTTGATGGGGACCGTTCCCATTCTCACCCACTGGTCGTACTTTAAGCTGGAGTTAGACTATTTGAATGAGGACTGGGTTGAAAGCCTTTTCGAAAAGTTGGTGCAGACTTGATGGACTGATTGGCCTTCTTTTATATTGGAATGATCCTATGACTTCTGCACTACTATCTGGTCCTCTTATGCTGCCTGGTGGTCACCCATTCCTCTCTCTGCATGCTCCTAACCACCAGTGGGACTACCTCCTTAAACATGCTATCCACATAGTACTCTTGTCTCGTTGATGCACCACAGTGATTCCAGCCATCGTTCAAATTCTGAAACCTGGAGCTCAAGCTGTCCAGCTGGTGACGCTTACTGCAGATATTTGTTTAGGTTACATTGTGCATCCATGATTGCATTTTGTTTTTGCAAAAATGTACTTCATTCATAAAATATCTGAAAGAACATTTCAAAAACATGCCACCGCATATAGTGTAATAATATTCAGGTTCTCAACGTATATCATGTTGCACTCAAACTCACAGTCATAAATGTTACAGACAATTCAAAATGGTCATTACAAATGATGCAAAGGTATTTAAGTTCTCTACCTGGATCAAGTTGCACGCTGAGTCATTTCCATACAATTATGATACATGTATTATTCACTATGTGCAGTCATACAGCCCAAGGGAGTTTTGTACAATTTCATTCTCCTCAGTTCACTATGGTTAAAAGGTCTTGGGCAGCGATCTTCCTCCATTGCACCTATGCAGTAGCTGCCCCAAGCTTTACTGCATCCCTCAGCAAGTTGTGCTGGGCTTTAGAATGTGTCAATCTGCACTAGAAACTAACAAGTATCGGGCAGACCAAAGAGCATCTTTCACTGAGTTGATGATCCTCCAGCAGCAGCTGATGTTTGTTTAGGAGTGCATCCCTGGAAATAGTCCTTTTCGGGATGAATCTTAACAAAAACTACCTCATCTCTTTCCAGACCATCTTTGCAAAGGCACATTCCACAAGGCGGTGGAAAACAGTCGCCCTTCCCCAATCAGAGTTACCTCGAGGGCAGCATGCACCTGGGTATGAAACTCTGGACATGTAGGAAGGATCCAACTGTGAGGGCCTTTCTTACCACCAGTCAAGTGAGGTCTTGGTGCTTGTTTGAAAGTTCTGGTGATGAGGCATTCTGCAAACTGATGTTGGCAAACTGCTCAAAGAACCATCTGACAGGACTCAATATTTCCTTTGCCCGTAGGGCCTCTAGTACAATATGGGCAGACCATTGCTCGATGGACTTGTGGCCAAAGATGTTTCTTTACATAAATTTTTCAATTTCCGATGATATGGCACTATCCACCTATACTTGAAATATTCTGCGATAATATGGCTAGACCTATCCTTTGTGTCACTGGGGACAGGTAGAACTTCAACATATAGTGACACTTGGTGCTTGTGTGCTGAGGATGTATGCACAGCTTAACCTATGAGTGCAGCAAAGTTAGAAGAAAATATTGGAGGCTGAGAAAGGTTGATCTAGGTGCTGTTGCCTGCCTCCAGGACCCCCTTTTGCCTGCCTTTCTTGGTGCTGCTGACTGTTCAAGAAGGGGAGTAGAGACCATCCTGGAAATTATAGACCAGTGAGCCTTACTTCTGTTGTGGGCAAAGTTTTGGAAAGGATTATAAGATTTATAATCATCTAGAGAGAAATAATTTTATTATGGACAGTCAACACGGTTTTGTGAAGGGTAGGTCGTGCCTCACAAACCTTATTGAGTTCTTTGAGAACGTGACCAAAGAGGTGGATAAAGGTAAAACAGTTGACGTAGTGTATATGGATTTTAGCAAAGCGTTTGATAAGGTTCCCCATAGTAAGCTACTGCAGAAAATACGGATGCATGGGATTGAGGGTGATTTAGCAGCTTGGATCAGGAATTGGCTAGCTGATAGAACACAGAGGGTGATGGTTGATGAGAAATATTCAACCTGGAGTTCAGTTGCTAGTGATGTACCGCGGGGATCTGTTTTGGGGCCACTTATAAATGACCTAGATGAGAGTGTAGAAGGATGGGTTAGTAAATTTGCAGATGACCCTAAAGTTGGAAGAGTTGTAGACAGGATGGATGTTACGGTTTGCAGAGGGACGTAGATAAGCTGCAAAGCTGGGCTGAGAGGTGGCAAATGGAGTTTAATGCAGAAAAGTGTGAGGTGATTCACTTTGGAAAGAGTAACAGGATTACAGAATATTGGGCTAATGGAAGGACTCTTGGTAGTGTCGATGAGCAGATGTACATGTGCATGTATTCCTGAAAGTTGGCACCCATGTTGATAAGGTTGTTAAGAAGGCGTGCAGCGTGTTAGCTTTTATTAGTAGAGGGATTGAATTTTGGAGCCGTGAGATCATGTTGCAACTGTACAAAACTCTGGTGCAGCTGCACGTGGAGTATTACGTACAGTTCTGGTCGCCGCATTATAAGAAAGATGTGGAAGCATTGGAAAGGGTGCAGAGAGGTTTACCAGGATGTTGCCTGGTATGGTGGGAAGGTCTTATGAACAAAGGCTGAGGGACTTGAGGTTGTTTTCATTAGAGAGGTTAAGAGGTGACCTAATTGAGGCATACAAGATGATCAGAGGGTTAGATAGGATGGAGCCTTTTTCCTCAGATGGTGATGGCTAACACGAGGGGACATAGCTTTAAATTGAGGGGTGATAATTATAGGACGGATGTCGGAGGTAGGTTCTTTACTCAGAGGGTAGTAAGGGCATGGAATGCCCTGCCTCTAGCAGTTGTGGACTCACCAACTTTAAGGGTATTCAAATAGTCATTGGATAGGCGTATGGATAATATTGGAATAGTTTAGGTTAGAGGGTCATTAGATTGGTTCCACTGGTTGGCGCAACATCGAGGGCCAAAGGGCCTGTACTGCACTGTAATGTTCGATGTTCTATGTCTCTAGCTGCTTTCTTTGCCCGTTCTTCTAAGTATGGTTTTTGCCTCCAGGTTCTTTTTTTCAACAACTCCTGGAGTGAAAATAGAACCAAAAACTGACAGGGAAAAGTTAGAGATGTTACAGATTTGGGCCATTTTCCCAGCCCAGTAGCGCAGAGGGCCGGAAAACATCAATGGGATGTAGCAAGATTCTCAACTGACTTCAGGCCGATTGTGACTTTACCGGGCCAATTTTTATTGTGTAATCAGCCTTGCGCTGAAAAACAGTGCAAGTGCAAGGCTGATGGCATCGTCCAAGCTTATTAAAGTCCCACCCCCACCAAGCTGGCAGAGGTTTCCACAGCGGAGATTAAAACTTGCTTCCGACCACTGGGGACCAGGTGTGATGACCTCACTGGTGGGACCAGAGTTCATTGAGGTCCCGGGATTTTTGTTGGGGGGGGGGGGGGGAGGTGCAGGATGTGCCCCTTGGGCAGTGCCAGCCAGGCACTCTGATACTTCCCATTGGGTTCAGGGTATGGCCTTCTGGAAGGCAGACCAATTGGTGGGGTGGAGCGATGGAGCAATGGGCCGCTGTACACTCTGCATTAGAGATCATTGGGGTTGAGGGGTGGAGAGGGGATGTTAATCGGTTTATGACTGCCTCCCATACAATTTCTACACCCAGTTATTGTCCTCCATATTTTTTTTCCTCTCATGGGAAGTGGGCATCACCAGTCAGACCAACACTTCTTGTTCCATTCCTAGTTGCCGTTGATTGGAGTGACTTGCTAGGCCAATTTAGAGAATAGTTAAGGGTCAACCATATTTCTGTGGGTCTGGAGTCACATGCAAGCCAGACCAGACAAGGATGGCAGATTTCTTTCTCTAAAGAACATTAATGAACCTTTTTTGTGACACTCAATGTTTATTGTCATGGTCACCATTACTGAGGCAAGCTTTTTATTTCACCTTTTTATTACTTGAATTCAAATTTCACCAGCTCCATAATGGGATTTTAATCCCTGTCCCCTGATCATTAGCTTGGGTGTCTGGATGACAAGCCCAGTGACATTACCCCTGTTCTCACCCTTATTGTAATTGAATGGTAGAACAGACCAAAGGGCTGAATGGCCTATTCTTATTTTATATCTCTGTTTTAAGTTCAGAATGAGTAGTGACCACACAACTATCAATAAACTCGAGATGGGGGAAGAGCAGGACGGAAAAAGGAAGGAATCAAAGCTGGAAGTTGAATCCTATTAGACAACCTTTCTTGTGCCCTATTCAAGATTATGTGAGAAATTGGATGACCCTCTATTAGCAAGAGGTTTCATGTAATTCTTTTGGGGGCGGGGTGAATTGGAGTCGTCTGAGGCAACGAAGATTGACTATCTCTTGGTTCACAAAGGAAAGGTTCTGACAGTTTGTCTTCAGAGCAACTGCTGGCCTGCTTTAGGTGGTAAATAACAGAAAATGTCCTTATGTGAGGGAGTATAATATTCAAGTCTCAGATGAAATTTTCCTCCATGATGAATAAGTTCTTGAGGAGGTAGAATAAATGTTTACCATAAAATAGGTAAACAAGCTTTAGCAATGAAGTAAGTCGAAGATTTAAGGCCCAGAAGACATTCTGAGTCGATGAATACAAATAGATGTAGGAGGAAGGATGAAGCCAGCACTGATAAGAACCAAAAAATACACCCCAATGGTTAATTACAACTTGGAATAATGGTGTGTTTTTGATCTTACATACATAAAGATTTTAGTGATTAATCTGGGAAAAAATGATTACTCCCTGCAAACTCCAATGTTCACAGAATATTGTGGACTTGATGGAGGAAGCTTGCTTTAGTTTTCATTAGTTTATTTTTCCAGTATTGACTGCTAAGTAATATTGACTCACGGTGCTTTCTGCATTTTAGTATTAATAAATTATGTAATTTTAGATTCAAAATAGCAGTAATCAGCTGTACTTGCTGAATAATAACATTCTAAATTTGGCAATTCTAGCAAGTCAATTTTGTTGACTGGGGGAGATTTGTGAAACATATCTATATAGCTATTGCTAGCTATTTAACAAAAATTAAAGTTTATTTAGTAGTCACATTCACACTGTAATGAAGTTACCGTAAAAATCCCCTAGTTGCCACACTCTGGCGCCTGTTCGGGTACGCTGAAGGAGAATTTAACATGGCCAGTTCACCTAACCAGCATATCTTTGGACAATGGGAGGAAACTGGAACACCAGGAGGAAACCCACAGAGACATGGGGAGAATGTACAGACTCCATAGTCACCCAAGCCAGGAATTGAACCCGGTTCCCTGACGCTGTGAGACAGCAGTGCTAACCACTCTGCCACCATGCTGCATTATTATGATTATAATGAAGATTACCAAGCTTTCTTCTCCTCTGACCCTCCATAATATTAGAACTGATGTTCAGTGTTTTTTAGATTCATTAATCTGTTGATAAGCATTAACACTAATGATTCTGCCTCAGTTGCTTTAATCTAGGGTCTGCTTGAGCTCCTTATAACAACTGCAGCAGTTTTGTGTTTAGTATTTGTATTAAAAATTGGCCAGTGTTCATTAGTTTGCACACAGCCCAGTAGGTGCGTGCATCCCTTTGAAAATCTCCATGTATAGAGCTTTACTTTGTTTTTGTACGCACTTATGTGATATTCAGATCCCTTGTGTTGATAATGACAGTAGCACCTTTCTTGTAATGTTCGATGGTGGTGTTGATATTATTTGGCTGACCATTTCTTTTGTGCATTTTGTTGACTCACCAACCATATATTTTCTGTCTTTCTCATACAAGTTTTAAATATTCTGTATTTCTAGTCTGACTTTCTTCTAGCAGACATTTATAGAACAGGATTTGGAGGACCTGCAATGCAATATTGTATGCAAGTTGACAAGCTTGGCAAGAAGATAATAGATTTGTCAAGTTACTGTTTTATCCATTATTGAAATACTTTATACCTAACTATTTAAGTTGTAATCAGTCTAACTGGATTTAATTTCAATGCTGATACTGCGTGGGGAAACTATTATTGTGCTAAAACCAATTTAATGCATCAGTTCATTGTCTATGGTGATCTACGTCACTTGGAATGTTAAACTTCTTTTGCTATCTTCTATTGGTTGTTCTGTTTGTCTGTGCATATTAATACTCTGGCTTTTAATTTACAATAAAAATGATTGGTCAAATGTATAGAGGATTTAAGTGACTGCCTAAGGGCTAACTGTTAGTTAGCTTTGTTTTATTTTTACCATGATTGGAATTTGACTCCTTTAACATGTATCTTCAGACATTGTTATTTAATGTTTGCTAATTCAACTTATCTTTAGTTGGAATGGGTAGCTTTACAAAATAGCTATCTTAAATACTGTTTGTGTCTGTTCATTTCTAATTAGTTTTCCTTTGGCTATGTAAACAGGAGGCTTTCTACCTCAAAGGCTTAAGGTTACTATGTCAGTTCTCAAGGGCAGTGGTAATTGGATTAATTAACTATAAGTTAGCCATGTTGGTAAACCCTTTGAATAAATTCAAAACAACCAAAAACTGATCAGGAAAATGTACCTTTCAGAAGCTGGTAATGAAACAGATTTAGCCAACCAAATTGCTCATTTAAAGTCACCAATTCAAAATCATAAAGGAATAAATCAAAATTTTCAAAAAAGCTGACTGTTTGGAGTTGCAGCAATACTGCTGATTTAGTTTTTACCATTTCAGTGAGTCTTGCTATCTCAAATATTACTGCTGTAATTCAAAGGTGTAAGGACATCTAAGGCATTGGCAAGCAAAAAAAATCTTTCCTATCTACAATACAGATATATATTTGGCAAACAATGCAGCAAGAATTATGTTGAGGCTAATAACACACCCCATTATCAAGCAGCAATTTTTGAAGTCCACATGTGCATTTTACCCTGAGAGACTTGGGATTGATGCACATGTAAGGGTGCGAAGCTGCACTGCTTACCCAATAGGTAACTACCAAGCAAAAGAAAGGCTGGTATAGTTTGATGTGAGTGAACTTTTAACAATGTAGTTAGTGTTAATTACTGTCAAGCAACTTTTTCGGCCCTGAAAGTTGGATTCATTCTTTCAGAATTTAATTTCTGTTGGATTTTTAAAAAATCTTTTTCTTTACTTTGTTGTCATTTAGACCCCTGTTAATCTTATTTTTCTGTACATCATGTTATAGGACAGGGCAAATCATGTCTTTGCTTAACATATTATCTGATTGATAATATGGTTCAGCATTCTTCAGTACAAAATTTTTGTGCTCAAGCCCTGATGCAGAATTTGAGTCCATAATCTTCTGGCTCAAAAGGCAAGAGTGTCACCAACTGAATCACAGCTGGCATTGAAATTGGAGAATGCACATGAGTGGGGTTTGGAATCGGAGATTGGATTGTGGGGTTAGGGTGAGGAATTGGTGAGACTGAGGGAGCGCAAAAGAATTGGGAGCAGTTGTACAAGGTGTTAGTGAGACATGAATAATGCGATAATTATGGGGGATTTCAATCTATGTATTGATTGGTTGACTCATGTTGGACGCGGTGGGCTTGAGGAAGAGTTCTTGGAATGCTGCCGGGATTGGTTCCGTCACACACTGTTCAAGGAAACTATGAGGGAGCGAGCTATCTTAGATCTGGTGTTATGTAACGAGGCAGGAAGAATTAGGAATCTTGTTGTGAGGGATATCCTTGGGACGAGCGATTATTGTATGGTTGAGTTTTTGATGCAGATGGAGGATGAGAAAGTAGGGTCCTGAACCTATGCCCTCTGTTTGAACAGAGGGGAGTACGATAGAATGAGTGAGGAATTGGCAAATGTAGATTGGGGGTGCAGATCGGTTGGTAGGACTGCTGAGGAACAGTGGAGGATCTTTAAGGAGATCTTTTTTGGTGCTCAGCAGAAATGTATTCCAATGGTAAAGAAAGAATGTAGGAGAAGGGATAATCAGCTGTCATTATCGAAGGAAATAAAGGAGAGTATTAAATTAAAAGCTGATACTTTTAGAGTGGCTAAAAGTAGTGGGCGAGTAGAAGATTGGGAGAGGTTTAAAAATCAACAAAGATTGACTAAGAATTTGATAAAGAAAGGAAGGATAGACTATGAAGCTAAACTAGCACTAAATATAAAAAAGGACAGTAAGAGTTTTTACAAATATTTAAAGAGGAGGAGGCTGGCTAGAGTGAATGTTGGACCCTTAGAGGATGAGAGGGGGGATTTAGTGGTGGGAAATGAGGAAAAGACTGAGGCCTTAAGTAAGTTTTTTGCCTCGGTCTTCACGGAGGAGGATGCGAATAGTTTGCCGGATATTAAAGATAGAAGGATGGTAGGAGTTGAGGGCCTGAATGCGATTACTGTCGCTAGAGAGGTAGTGCTTGTTCGACTAGCGGGACTGACGGTGGACAAGTCCCCAGGACCGGATGGAATGCATCCCAGGGTTCTGAAGGAAATGGCAGAGGTGATAGTGGATGCCTTAGTGATTATTTACCAAACTTCGCTGGATTCCGGGGAAGTGCCAGAAGATTGGAAAACAGCTAATGTTATGCCGCTGTTTAAAAAAGGTAGCAGGCAAAAGGCAGGGAATTATAGACCAGTTAGTTTAACGTCTATGGTTGGAAAAATGCTTGAATCCGTCATCAAAGAAGACATAGCGAGGCATCTAGAGAAGAATTGTTTGATAGAGCAGATGCAGCATGGATTCGTTAAGGCAAAGTCGTGTTTGATGAATTTATTGGAATTCTATGAGGATGTGACTAGTGCAGTGGACAGAGGGGAACCGGTGGATGTAGTGTTTCTCGATTTTGAAAAGGCGTTTGAAAAGGTGCCGCACAAAAGGTTGCTTCAGAAGATTAGGGGGCATGGAGTTGGGGGTAAGGTGTTAGCGTGGATAGAGGATTGGTTGTCTAATAGGAGGCAGAGAGTTGGTATCAATGGGTGCTGTTCTGATTGATGATTGGTAACTAGTGGAGTGCCGCAGGGACTGGTGCTGGGGCCTCAGCTATTTACCATTTATATAGATGATCTGGAGGAGGGGGCTGAGTATAGGGTGACGAAATTTGCTGATGACACAAAGATGAGTGGAGAAGCAAATTGTGCGGAGGGTGTGGAAAGTCTGCAGAGGGATCTGGATAGGCTGAGCGAGTGGGTGAGGACCTGGCAGATGGAGTACAATGTTAGCAAGTGTGAGGTTATCCACTTTGGCAGGAATAATAGTAGGAGGGATTACTATTTAAAAAGTGAAAAGCTGCAGCATGCTACGGTGCAGAGGGACCTGGGGGTCCTTGTGCACGAGTCGCAAAAACCCAGTTTGCAGGTGCAGCAGGTGATCAAGGGGGCGAATGGGATGCTGGCCTTTATAGCGAGGGGGATAGGATATAAAAGCAGGGAGGTCTTGCTGCAACTGTACAGGGCGTTGGTGAGGCCACAGCTGGGGTACTGTGTGCAGTTTTGGTCGCTGCACTTGCACAAGGATATTTTGGCCTTGGAGGGAGTGCAGAGGAGGTTCACTAGGCTGATACTGGAGATGAGGGGGTTGGACTATGAAAAGAGACTAAATAGACTGGGTCTGTACTCGTTGGAGTTTAGAAGGATGAGGGGCGATCTTATAGAGACGTATAAGATAATGAAAGGGATGGATAGGGTAGAGGTAGAGAGATTCTTTCTGCTCAGAAGGGACAGCCGGACTAGAGGGCACAGCCTCAAGATAAGTGGGCGGGGGGGCAGATTAGAACAGAGTTGAGGAGGAACTTCTTCACTCAAAGGGTGGTGAATCTCTGGAATTCTCTGCCCGTTGAAGTGGTGGAGGCTACCTCGTTAAATATATTTAAGACACGGGTAGATAGGTTTTTGGTAGGCAAGGGAATTAAGGGTTATGGGGAGAAAGCAGGAAAGTGGAACTGATCCACTTCAGATCAGCCATGATCTTATTGAATGGTGGGGCAGGCTCGAAGGGCTAGATGGCCTACTCCTGCTCCTACTTCTTATGTTCTTATGCTGGATCAAGCATGTAAGTGAAGTAAGACTTATCTTCTGGTTCCAGTGGGCCCCGTCCCCCACACTTTAGGCACTGGATTTCCAGAGGTCTGGGAAACTTGGCCAGACAGTGTTAAATTTGAATTTGTGGAGATATAAGGTTGCCAACCTCTTTGTAATATTTAAGTTGCCAAACTACCCTGGCCAATTTTGTTCATGTTAAAGCTGGAAGTGGGCAAAGTGGAGGTGGTTTGGGTTGAGATTCAAACTTTTAACCCATTCGGGGTCTTTTTCTGGTTGGAGGTCCGTGACCAGTGGTGTTCCACAGGGCTCTGTACAGGGACCTCTGCTGTTTGTGATATATATAAATGATTTGGAAGAAGATGTAGCTGGTGTGATCAGTAAGTTTGTGGACGACACAAAGATTGCTGGACTTGCGGATGGTGATGAACATTGTCAGAAAATACAGCAGGATATAGATAGGCTGGAAAATTGGGCGGACAAATGGCAGATGGAATTTAATCCAGATAAATGCGAAGTGATGCATTTCGGGAGATATACAATAAATGGCAGAACCATCAGGAGTTTAGACACCCAGAGGGACCTGGGTGTGCAAGTCCACAGATGCCTAAAGGTGGCAGCACAGATGGAGAGGGTGGTGAAGAAGGCATATGGCATGCTTGCCTTTATTGGACGGGGCATTGAGTATAAAAGTTGGCATATGATGTTGCAGCTATATAGAAGGTTGGTTAGGCCACGTTTGGAATACTGCATCCAGTTCTGGTCACCACACTACCAGAAGGGCGTGGAGGCTTTGGAGAGAGTACAGAAAAGGTTTACTAGAATGTTGCCTGTTATGGAGGGTCTTAGCTATGAGGAGAGATTGGGAAAACTGGGGTTGTTCTCCCTGGAAGGATGGAGGATGAGGGGTGACCTAATAGAGGTGTGTAAAATTGTGAAGGGCTTAGATAGAGTGAACGTGGGACGCTTTTTCCCAGGTCGGAGGTGACGAACACAAGGGGTCACAAGTTCAAGATTAAGGGGGCAAGGTTCAACACAGATGTCAGGGGGATGCATTTTACACAGAGGGTGGTGGATGCCTGGAATGCGCTGCTAAGCAAGGTGGTTGAGGCGGACACGCTGGGATCGTTTAAGACTTATCTAGATAGCCACGTGAACAGACTGGGAATAGAGGGATAGAAACAAATGGTCTAGTTGGGCGCATGAGCGGTGCAGGCTTGGTGGGCTGAAGGGCCTGTTCCTGTGCTGTACTGTTCTTCGTTCTTTTGTTGTTCTATTATTTCCCATTCAACTCGACCCTTTTTTTTGGTGGGGACAGGGTGTAGTGGGGGAGTGGATTAAGATTTCCCTGCATGTCTCAATCAGGGTTCTATAAACTGGTTGAAGAGCTATGCTTTAGCTTGCACTGCTCACATACATCACCAATCCTTTAGAGAAAGCACCATGCTGAAAAAGATCTGTGGTAATTGCAAGCTGCTGTTCTGATAAAAGAAATCTGTGGGTAGTTACTGCACAAGAGGCCAGAATTAGAAGAGCACAGATATTTCGGAGGATTGTGAATCTGGCAGAGGCTACGGAATTTGGAAGTGTAAAGCAATGGAAAGATTTAAAAACAAGGTTAAGAATTTTAAAATCAAGACATTATTTGATCAGGAGTCAATGTAGGTCAGTGAACACAGGAATTATAGATGACCAGGAGTTGGTATGAGTTAAGACATTGGCTTGGAGGGAAGAAAGTTCGAGGCTGGCCAGAAATGCATTGAAAGTCTAGAAATAGCAAAGGTTTGAGGATTTCAGCAGCAGATATCCTGAAGCTGAGCAAAGTCAGATAATGTTACAGAGGTGGAAATAGACAGTCTTAGTGATGGCTTGAACATCAGGTTGAAGACTCATCTTCAGATCAAAAATGAGACCACGTCTTGGAAAACCCTGACCTGATCTCAGACAGTTGCCAGGGAGAGGGATTAGATTTTGAGTAGGAGCTGAAAACAATGGCTTCAGTCTTTTAAATATTTAATTGGAGGAAATTTTTGCTCATTTTACGAACAGTAGAGGAATCGCGGGAGATAATGTTAAGATAGAACTTAAAGTTGTCAGCGTACATGTGAAAATGAACAATATGCTTTTAGATCATTTTGCGAAGGATGGCATTTAGATTTGAAATTTGAAGGGAACAAGGATAGATCCTTAGGGACAGCAAGGGATCAGCAATTGCATTGTTTGGCAATTGCATTGTTAAAGGTAGGTGATGAGTGTTGGCTCACTATAAATGAACGCTGCTGAAACAGTTGGTATGAAAGCGAACAGAAAGAATCTGTCTGTTGAGCTGTTTGGAGAATAAACCTGCTTCAGGTAGGAAACAAACTTCAGGTTTATTCTTTGACCATGTACAATTATTGGAGTTAACAGTGGCATTGGAGTAGGAGGAGAAGGCATTGCTTGTGCTGTTCTGGCGTAACATAGAAGGACAAAAATAGAACCAGGCGAGAACTGCCCCACATAGCGTTGAAAGCGTATGTGTGGTTAACCATGACAGAGACACGAAGGATGAGGTGGGAAATTTTATCTTTGTCACATCGAGTGTGATTTATGACTTTGATAAGAGCTGTTTTAGTACTGTGACAGGAACAGAAACCTGACTGAGTGGTCCAAACATGGAAACTAATGGTTCCCAGTAAGATGCTCTTTTGGAGAATCTGTGCAAACTTGATGGGTCGAATGGCCTCCTTCTGCACTGTAGGAATTCTGTGGTTCTATGGAGATGGAATGGTAATTTGCAAGATGTATCAAGATATTGCTTCTTTTGGGAGAGGGTAGATGTTGGTAGACTTAAGCAAGAAACGGACAACATTTGAAGCGCGAGAACAGTATTGGCTAACGTGGCGAGTTGCACGGGAAGATTGGTAGTCAGCAGTCTAGTGGGATTAAATTGAGGGAAGAGGAGGCAAGTCTCATGGCCAAGATGGACCTAGAGCATGAGGGAGATTTAGGAGAGAAATTTGAGAATGATGCAAGTTCAGGGTGAGGGCAGGGCAGATTTAGAATGAGTTTGGGCTAGCAGAAGAAAGGGACAAGATGTAGGCAATTGGTCTGATGGTCTTGATCCTAGGAATAAAAAGGTCCATGAGTTCCCCTCTTATTTTTGCAGCTGAAGGTGAAAATAGCAAGGTGTTTTAGAAGATGGTTTGCAGTGAGATAAGAGTTTGGGTTATCTTGGTTTTCCAGGATGATTCCAGAATAATGAGCAGTTTCAGCAGACAAGATTTATGTGGTTTTAGCGATCTGGCACTAGATAGCTAAACCAGTTGATCACCGTATCCTTTCAAATCTGTGTCACTTTGACTTAAAAGAGTGGAGATGAGGGCTGTGCAGGAGAAATGGCCGAGGTGAGAGAAAGCAATTTTTTTATTGGTGACTAGGTCATCAAGACATAGAGGTGAGTGTGTGTTGAGCAAATGAGTAGCTGAGAAATGTTGCGGTGAAGAGAGGATGGTTTTGAAAGTGCTGTTTTAAATTAATTGGGGGATAGTTTTTTCCAGGAACAGAGATGAAAGTCCTCAAGGATTGGAGTCTGGAAAAGTGTATGGGTGTGAGGCAGTTAGCGTGAATGGGCCAAACGACCACTACGGACTCAGGGTGAAGTTCAATAACAGCACAGCTTTATTTTCTTTTACATCGACGGAAAAGCACAGTCAGGACATACAATCGGACTGTCCCGAAAGCGCTCTAAAGACTCCCCCACAACGGGCTACAGTTATACCTGAACATCGCGTTTCAAATGCTAATCCTTCATTTACAGTATTTGACTTCAGCCATCCTAGTTCGATGTTTTTGAGTGTTAGAGCAATTGTTTTAAATGTGTGTTAATCATTCTTGTCTGGTTGGTTATCAATGGTCTAGAATCTCTGGGGTTTGAACCATAGGTGCGTTATTGATCTCAAAGAGGCTTGAGGGGCCAGGGACGTTTCCTTAACTATGTTAATTTTAGGTGTCTCCATGGGTTGTTTGACTGGTTTAGAAGTGCTGAGTTTGTTGGGGTGGGGATGTGTTTTTTAATTTAGTTCCTGTAGGTGCCATCCTGTCCCGCTTCCCTTATGTGCTAGCCCTCATTTGCATTCTAAAAGCATGCTCTTGCCTACTTATCGGTGTCTGTTACTTTGTGATCTTTGGAGGGCTCTGAGGGGAGCTTTAGTTTGCTTCCATTTTGTGTGCCCAATTTCATAAAATTTGTTGTCCGATAACAAGGCCATTCAGCCCATCAAGCCTACACCGACAGCAATCCCTATTCCCCGTAACCCCATATGTCGACTCTGCTAATCCCCTGGCACTAAGGGGCAATTTACCATGGGCAATCAATCTAACCTGCAAATCTGTGAACTATGGGAGGAAATTGAAGCACCCAGAGGAAACGCATGCAGACACGAGGAGAATGTGCAAACTCCATACAGATCATCATACAAGACTGGAATTGAACCCAGGTCCCTGGTGCTGTGAGACAGAGTGCTAACTAGTATGCCACCCTGTCACCCACATTTAGAAGCCTTGTCCAGTTAAGTTCCTGGTAGTTGATGAATCTCAGGATGTTACTGTCATTAAACATTAAGGGAAGGTGATGAGACACTCTTTGTGCCTCTATGTGTCTCTCTCTCATTTGTGCTGCCCTCCCTCTGTCTCCCAATTTTTGTTACTCTTTTAGGACTTAGACAATTTCTAAGCTGTTTTGTTGGCCTTGAAACTGTGATCAGTGCAGGCTCGATGGGCCAAATGGATGCCTCCTGCACAGTATGGATTCTATTCTATGATTCTAAATGAGTGCTTGAAAACTTTAAATGAAATTAAAATAAATATGAACTAAACTGAATGGGTCCAAGCACTATAGATTATCAATAGACGTAATTGGAATTATTTGTCTGTATATTTATATGAACTGCAAATACAATCTTATATATTTTCTTTCAGGAGAATTCTGGCCCCACTGAGATTGGCTTCAGCTTACAATTGGAAACATGTTGGAAGGCTTGGGTAAGAATTATGTTCAGTTGTCAATGTTTTTGTGAAAGGAGTAATGTACTAATTAATTGGTTCTTTATAAATGAGAATGATACACATCTTTATTCCCAGAACAGATGCTTCTATGCTATTTCATGGGTCAGAAGAGTGTTGTAGATGAAAATCAAATGCAGTATAGTATTTAGCTGAACTGTGACTCATTCAGATTCTGTGTGCTATTTTATGGGGCCTTGGAAAGGGTTTTGAAGAAGAGGGGTTATATTGCAATTATAGAGTTTCAAAAAAAGCCTTCTGGGGTCCAGTTCCATTCCAGATTTAGACAAAGCTAGTTTTTGGGTAATTACATTTAAGGTACTACACCTGAAGTACGCCTTCACATTGACTTATGTTTAAGCAATCAATAATTATTTGTTATGGTTTAAATTTTTGCAGATTGGGTGAATCTAACTTGAATCGCACTCTGTCACCTAATTTTGAATTCAAGCCAAACTGGCTGTAATAGCCCGAAGAAAAAGTAATTCAGATAGTTGGAATCCAGCTCAAAATAGTGAATAAAAGTAAAATGCTTCAGAAATGAAAATAATATTGTCAGAAGAAAGGACGTTGAATTTGATAAATATGCAGCATTAATTTCTTGCAATGATGTTTATTGAATACAGTAATAATATAAATTTGGGAGAGAGTTGGGTAATAAATACAAAGGCATATCCACATGATGGAATGTTATTTGACAGATAAAAAACCCTTTGAGAAGTACTTTTGATCCATGTAATAACTAGTAAAACTGAGCACCAGAAAGGAGTTATGCTTATGGCGACAGATGATATAACTGGGGTACTAAATAAAGAAGGTGCTGCCGATGTAGCAATACAGGAGGAGGCAATACCGATACTGAATAAGATAAAAGTAGAGGAAACACTTAAATAGTCGTTGGTCCTTAAAGTTGAACCGTCACTGGCTTGGATGGAATGCACCCAAAATTACTTGATGGAAATAAGGGTTCAAAATTACAGATCATCTGGCAAAATCATACATTTATTTTTGAATATAGTGATAGTGCCACAGGACTGGAGTATTGAAAATTTTAATTTGCATTTTAAAGCAAAGGCATGGGATTCACTCGGCAACTATATTACTAATGTCAATGATGGGCTAACTTTTAGAGACAATGATCCAAGACAAAATTAACTGATATTTGGAACAGCATGGGTTAATAAATGTACGTCAACAAAGATTTATTACAGACAAATGTTACAATCCCAGCTGATATTACAACTGGACAATCAAGCCCCAGAATGGAACCCTGGCTATATAGACTATAACTTTTTTTTTGTTTAGAGATGTTGGTGAACAGAGTCACGGGACTGCCAATTAACTTTTAATGAAAAAAAACTTCTATTAAACAAGAAAAGATGAACTATAATACACAATCCTTAACCCCAGCTACCTTCATGGATGTACAGATTTTTAAGGACAACGCAAGTTATAAAGATATATTTTCCGTTAAAATGTTCTCAGTAAGTACACAGTTCATATAAAACAGGCAAACAGTGGTCAGCCATACCACACTCTAAAAACAAATTTTAAAGTTTATTTATTAATGTCATAAGTAAGCTTACGTTAACACTGCAATGAAGTTACTGTGACAATACCCTAGTTGCCACACTCCAGCACCTGTTGTGGTACACCGAGGGACAATTTAACATAGCCAGTGCATCTAACCACCACGTCTTTTTGACTGTGGGCGGAAACCAGAGGAAACCCCCCCCCCAACGGACATGGGAAGAACATGCAGACTCCACACAGACAGTGACCCAAGCTGGGAATCAAACCTGGCTCTTTGGTACTGTAAGGCAGCAGTGCTAACCACCATGCCGCCTTCTGGCAGATGCCACCCAATATAACTCCTTTAGATTTTGCACAAAATCCCCTGATGTTTGTCATTGTCTGAGCCAACTAACCTCACTAGAATTAGTGACACGGTAGTGGACAGCGCGGTAGCATAGTGGTTAGCACTGCTGCTTCACGGCTCCAGGGTCCTGGGTTCGATTCCTGGCTCGGGTCACTGTCTGTGTGGAGTTTGCAAATTCTCCTCGTGCCTGCGTAGGTTTCCTCCGGTTACTCCGGTTTCCTCCCACAGTCCAAAGATGTGCGGGTTAGGTTGATTGGCCATGCTAAAATTGTCCTTAGTGTCCTGGGGTGCGTAGATTACAGGGACTAGTGAGTAAAATATGGGAGTAGGGCCTGGGTGGGATTGTGTTCGGTGCAGACTCGATGGGCTGAAGGGCCTCTTTCTGCATTGTAGATTCTATGATTCTAATACTGATTTTCACACAAATGTTTCCAAACTCCACTCAAAAAAAAAAGCCTTAGAATCTTTTGCCAAAATCTCTGAAGCTTTCACTAAGAATCCACTTCCAGGATTTCAATTTCTCCTTCTGATTCCTCTGCCTTAGTTTGGTCATTCATGCTTGCATTCTATCTCCCGGGTACTTAGCCATGCCAACAGAACATGACTGCTTCACAAGCTTTTATTAAGATGCCACCAAACTTTTGATTTACCTCAGACGCCTGGTTTCTCACTTTAAATGTGGTTCTTGCAGCTTGTTCTTTATCTTGGAGCACTTGCTCTGCTTTTTTACTTGAACTTCACCCAGCAGGACCCCTGTTCAACATTTTGTTCTTTGTTTCTTTAACTTAACTGACTTCCTGAGACATTCTTTTTGCCCCAACTCGCTGGTTTCTGGATGTCCTTTTGTTCTTTTGGGGAGGTTGCCTCTGCAGGTGCCTTGTCTTGTCCAATCTTTCTATAAACCCTGATTATTTTCACATCCTAAATACTAATTACCATACGTGCAACTAAACCAAACTGAAGTCATTAACCCTTGCAAATATAGAACCACAAAAATTAAACTTAGTTAAAGCTGTGCCTCATTTTCTAATACCTGCAAATACAAATATAGATTATTTAAAACTACCCGTGTTTCATGATACGTCACATTTCACTAGATTGAATTATTTGATGATCCACTTCAGCCTCCTCTGGAGGCACCCGGTCTCACAGATGCCGATCTTCAGTCAATTCTATTTGCTTCATGTGATATGAATAAACCATTGAAGGCACTGGACAGTAGAAAAGTTATGGGCCCTGATAATATTCCAGCAATAGTTGCAAAGACTTGTCCTCCAGAATTTGCTGAGACTCGAGCCAAACTGTTCCAATACAGCAACAACACTGGCATTTATGGGGCAATGTGGGAAATTGCCGTTATGTCCTATACACAAAAAATAGAACAAACCCTATCTGACCAATTACCGCTGCATTAGTCGACTCTTGATCATCAGTAATCTGTAACTGAAAATTTTGAGAGAACTTTTTGTTTTTATGTACTCAATGCTCCCAATTAGAATTTTTCATCAATAGTCCTCATTTGTAATAAACTTGAAGTGACACCTGACATGACACTCAAGACATGAGTGGGCGTTCAAAGCTGTCTGTTGTGCTCAGCACCCTGCACTAAAAAGTACAAGTGAATTACTTTTGCCCAATGTGAACTTGTCCCCAAGCAGTCCCTTGCTCCCCATGGTCCCCACACTCACCCCTTGTTCCCTTGGTCTCCATGCTGTCTCCCTCACTCCCCTCAGTCTCCATGTTCTCCTGCTTGCTCTCTGCAGTCTCCGCGCTCTCCCGCTTGCTCCCCGCGTTCTCCCGCTTGCTCCGCTCGGTCCCCGCGCTCGCTCATCACACTTCTTCCTCTCGCTCCTTGCAGTCTGATTTCTTTCCACCTTTCACCTCTACAATCTACAGGCCCTGCCACTCGCAATCTTCAGTCTCTGCACTCTTGCCTTCAGTCCCTGCGCCTCGGTGCTGTCTGACCTTTGCTAAATATAGCCTTGGTGCTGTCCACTGTCGCCACCTCTGGTCTTGGCACTTGGCCGCCATGCTGTCTCTAGTCCGTATGCTCGGCCCCCTCGCCGCCTCCGCCCTGGGCCCTTTGCCGCCTCTGTCCTGGGCTCCTTGCCGCCTCCGCCTTGGGCCCCTCACCACTTCCTTTTACCAATGATACAGAACTTGGAAATGTAATAAGCAATGAGATGTGTAATAACAAATTTCAGGAGGACATACTGTTGAAATGGGTGTACACAGAAGCACAAAGTGCAGAAGAGGCCCTTTGGTTCATTGAATCTGTACCATAGCCATGAACATTATGGCAAGCTAAATGCTCATCCAGTTACTTTTTGAAGAATGTGAAGCAACCTGCCTCTACCACCCTCTCAGGCAACATATCCCAGACCATCCCCACCCTTTGGGTAAAAAGGTTTTTCCTCACATTCCCCCTAAACTCCTTCTTGCCTCTCACCTTGAACTTGTCTTCCTTCGTGACTGATACTTTAACTAAGGGGAACGGTTGTTCCTTCTCCACTCTGTCCATGTGTCTCGTAATCTTGTACGTCACGATCAGTTTGCCCTTCAGTCTTCCCTGCTCAAACGAAAACTGCCCAACGTATGTTTATAACTTAAATGTTCTATCTTAGGCAACATCCTGGTAAATCTCTTCTGCACCCGCTCCAGGGTAGTCGTATTTTTCCTATAATGTAAAGACCAGTAATACATGCAATACTTGAGCAGTGGCCTCACCACAATTCTATACAATTTCAACATGGCCTCCTTGCTTTTGTAATGTATGCCTCGATTGATAAAGGCAAGTGTTCCATGTGTCTTTTTCACCCACCCACTAACATGTCCTTTCACCTTCAGAGATATATGGATAAACATGCCAAGGGTTCTTTGTTTCTCAGAACTTCCTAATGTCATATCATTCATTGAACATTTGCTTGTCCAAAGTGTATCACACCTTTCAGGATTAAATCTGCCATCTATCTGCCCATTTGGCCTTCCTTTCTATATCTTCCTGTAGCCCAAGCCAATCAAATTCACTTAACCGCTCGGCTAATTTTTGTGTCATCCACAAACTTACTAATCCTATCCCCAACATAGTTATTCCATGTTGTTTATATAAATAACGAATGATAGGGGACCCAGCACAAATCTCTGTGGTATGCCACTGGACACTGGCTTCCAGTCATTAAAGCAGCTTTCTGTCATCACCCTCTGTCTCCTATAACTAAGCCAATTTTAAATTTTCCCTGTAAAATTACCACATATTCCATGTGCTTTTGCCTTCTTTATAAATCTCTATGTAGGACCTTGTTAAAGACTTTGCTGAAATCCATATAAATTACATCAACTGCATTACTCTCATCTACACACCTAGTCACTATCTTAAAAAAAAACAATCAAATTTGCTAGGTACGACCTCTGTTTGAGAAAGCCATGCTAACTATCCCTGATCAAATCTTGCCTCTCCAAGTGGAGATAGATTCTCCCCTTCAGAGTTTTCTCCAATAGTTGCCCTACCACTTATGTGAGGCTCAATGGCCTGTAGTTCCCTGGCTTATTTCTACAAACCCCCTGCTTAATAACAGAATCATATTATCTGTTCTCCAGTTCTTTTGCACCTCTCCTGAAGCCAGAGAGGAATTAAAAATTTGGGTTCTTGATGCAAGACCTTATCCCTCTCCAGGATGGTGTGTTGCCTCTTTGGCACCAGAGTCTGGCATGTCACTGAACAGCTGCAGGACATTCTGAAGCAGAGGGTGATAAGGCTGAGATCATGGGACATGTTGGTACCGGTGACTTAGGTAGAAAGAGGGATGAGATCTTGACCATCTCTTTAAACACGCTGTCCACTATGTTATCAGACTCACAGATACTCCACAGTGTCCTCACCGCACCGTTCCAGCTCTGAAATCTGAACTTTCAGGAGCTGCCAGTGAACATGCTTTCTGCATGCATGCTAGTCCTGAGCATTAGAAATGTGCTTAGCTTCCCATGTGGTGCAGGAGTAGCAAACCACGGCTTTAAGCTGTCTTGCCGTGATTAAACTCTTTTAAATTTAAAACTTTAGCAGAATTAAAAGAATAAAAATATGATCAAGTAAGTCCCTCCCTTGCTTAAACAAATGGCTCACAGTTTACACATGGCAGATGGAATTAATTTCGAGAAATGTCAAGTGATATATTTTAGTAAGCAGAATGAGGAAAGGTAATATGAACACAGTGGTACAGGTATAACAGAAACATGAGCAGAAAAACCTGTGATGTTTGTACACAGATCTTTGAAGGTGGCAGGAGAATGCAGTTAAAAAGCATGAGATTCTTGGCTTTATTATTAGAGGGTTAAAGTACAAGAAGCTTTATCATTAGAAGAAAAGATTGCAAGAACAAGGAGGTTCTAGCAAAATTCAATAGCACTGATTTTATATCAGCTGGAATACTGTGTTCAATTCTGGGTAAGAAGTCCGACAACACCAGGTTTAAGTCCAGCCAATTTATTTGATAGTAAACTCACAAGCTTTCGGAGTTTGCCCTTCATCAGGTGAATGGAGATTTCTGGCCTCAGATAGAACTCTCCATTCACCTGACGAAGGGTAAACCCCGAAAGCTTGTGAGTTTACTATCAAATAAATTGGTTGGACTTAAACCTGGTGTTGTCAGACTTCTTACTGTGTTTACCCCAGTCCAACGCCGGCATCTCCACCTCAATTCTGGGTGGCATGCTTAGATGGATTCGGCGTTGGAGAAGAGGGCACAAAACAGAATTAAACTAGAATGGTGCCATAACGGAGGGACTAGAGAAACTGGGATTGCTCTCCTTAGAGCAGGGAAAGGTAAGAGGAGATATCATAGGGGTGATTAAAACATTAAGTGTCTTGAGGGAATAAACAAGGAGAAGATTTTTCTAATGGCATGATTGTCAGTAACCAATGGATACAGATTTATGCTGATAGTCAAAAGAACCAGAGGTGACAAGAAAAATCTTTTTATTTACGCAGGGAGTCACTGTGATCAGAAATGTACTGCTTTAAAGAATGTTAGACGCAAATTTGATAATATTCAAAAAAGCATTGGATTAATACTTGGGGGAAATTACAGAGTGTATGGACAAAAAGTCCATAACTAGATAGCTCTAATGAAGGATTGGCAAAGGCAAATTGGGCCTGGTAGCCACCTTCTGTATTGAGTCATACTATGATTTAATCATTCCAGCTAACTGCCTGTGTACTGAGACCCAATGTGTAATATTTCATGTGGTGTGTAAAAGTCCCACACTTGACTCACATTACCAAATATGGATGCCTTTTTTTATTGGTATTCATCTGTTTGTCCTCATTGTTTGGGTAGTGACTCCATCAAGCCAGCTCATCTATGTCAGCATTCACTAACTTGCAAACAATCTAGCAAAGGAATAATATAATTCTCTCATATGCATTAATGCTTTTTGGAGGGTTGGTGAGGCATCCATCAGATTTGTAAGTCATTTTCCTATGTGCAATGGTATGTATTTATCATTGCGTAATACAGATTCACATTATTTTGATGAATTTTTCACAAAAATTAATTGTACTTGTAGATACCCAGCGAGCTTTACAGGCTGTGGAACGGTTACAAGCAAAGTTACGAGAAAGAGGGGATGTGACAAATGAAGAGAGACTGAGCTTACTGAGATCTGTGCTACAGAGCCCACTGTTTAACCAGATCCTGAATCTACAGAGCTCTGTTCAACAACTGAAAGACCAGGTAAAAGCCAATGTTGCGCAAAGGATAAAGCTAGTTTATTTTGAGTATTAGATGTATTATTGATTTTTAGTTTCCACTCCAATATTGACCATCACTGAGTATACAGAGTAAGTACATTTTACTAGCATCACTGCTGATCAAAAACTTAGCATTAAAACAAAATGAAGTTCTTAGTGTTAAGAATTGACTTGATTAAGGTAATCTACCTTGTGTTTAATTCTCATTGCTGGAAACTCTTGAATTTATACATCTGTTTTACATCATGCAGTGCTCCAATGTGCTTCATAGGAGTATTTCAAAAAAATTTCCCAGATTTCTGCCATGGCTGAGAGGCACTCTGCAGTGGCAAAAATAGTGGAAATGCCTAAAAATCCAAAGCACCACCTGAACATGGCAATTCTCAAATTCTTGCGTGTAGGCTTGGGGCCTTCTGCGTATATGCATTTTATGGAAAGTCCTCTTCCCACGAGCCCCGGCTGCCTCCCCACGCCCCGGCTCCCTCTTGCCGCTCACTCCCCCCCGCCCTGGCTCCCGCTTGCCGCCCGCCCCCCTGCCCTGGCTCCCGCTTGCTGCCCGCCCCCCCGCCCTGGCTCCCGCTTGCCGCCTGACCCCGCTTGCCGCCCGCCCTGGCTCCCTCTTGCTGCCCGTCTGTCCGGGTTGTCCTCTTGCCGCCCGCCTTCCCCGGCCCCCTCTTGCCGCCCGCCTTCCCCGGCCCCCTCTTGCCGCCCGCCTTCCCCGGCCCCCTCTTGCCGCCCGCCTTCCCCGGCCCCCTCTTGCCGCCCGCCTTCCCCGGCCCCCTCTTGCCGCCCGCCTTCCCCGGCCCCCTCTTGCCGCCCGCCTTCCCCGGCCCCCTCTTGCCGCCCGCCTTCCCCGGCCCCCTCTTGCCGCCCGCCTTCCCCGGCCCCCTCTTGCCGCCCGCCTTCCCCGGCCCCCTCTTGCCGCCCGCCTTCCCCGGCCCCCTCTTGCCGCCCGCCTTCCCCGGCCCCCTCTTGCCGCCCGCCTTCCCCGGCCCCCTCTTGCCGCCCGCCTTCCCCGGCCCCCTCTTGCCGCCCGCCTTCCCCGGCCCCCTCTTGCCGCCCGCCTTCCCCGGCCCCCTCTTGCCGCCCGCCTTCCCTGGCCCCCTCTTGCCGCCCGCCTTCCCCGGCCCCCTCTTGCCGCCCGCCTTCCCCGGCCCCCTCTTGCCGCCCGCCTTCCCCGGCCCCCTCTTGCCGCCCGCCTTCCCCGGCCCCCTCTTGCCGCCCGCCTTCCCCGGCCCCCTCTTGCCGCCCGCCTTCCCCGGCCCCCTCTTGCCGCCCGCCTTCCCCGGCCCCCTCTTGCCGCCCGCCTTCCCCGGCCCCCTCTTGCCGCCCGCCTTCCCCGGCCCCCTCTTGCCGCCCGCCTTCCCCGGCCCCCTCTTGCCGCCCGCCTTCCCCGGCCCCCTCTTGCCGCCCGCCTTCCCCGGCCCCCTCTTGCCGCCCGCCTTCCCCGGCCCCCTCTTGCCGCCCGCCTTCCCCGGCCCCCTCTTGCCGCCCGCCTTCCCCGGCCCCCTCTTGCCGCCCGCCTTCCCCGGCCCCCTCTTGCCGCCCGCCTTCCCCGGCCCCCTCTTGCCGCCCGCCTTCCCCGGCCCCCTCTTGCCGCCCGCCTTCCCCGGCCCCCTCTTGCCGCCCGCCTTCCCCGGCCCCCTCTTGCCGCCCGCCTTCCCCGGCCCCCTCTTGCCGCCCGCCTTCCCCGGCCCCCTCTTGCCGCCCGCCTTCCCCGGCCCCCTCTTGCCGCCCGCCTTCCCCGGCCCCCTCTTGCCGCCCGCCTTCCCCGGCCCCCTCTTGCCGCCCGCCTTCCCCGGCCCCCTCTTGCCGCCCGCCTTCCCCGGCCCCCTCTTGCCGCCCGCCTTCCCCGGCCCCCTCTTGCCGCCCGCCTTCCCCGGCCCCCTCTTGCCGCCCGCCTTCCCCGGCCCCCTCTTGCCGCCCGCCTTCCCCGGCCCCCTCTTGCCGCCCGCCTTCCCCGGCCCCCTCTTGCCGCCCGCCTTCCCCGGCCCCCTCTTGCCGCCCGCCTTCCCCGGCCCCCTCTTGCCGCCCGCCTTCCCCGGCCCCCTCTTGCCGCCCGCCTTCCCCGGCCCCCTCTTGCCGCCCGCCTTCCCCGGCCCCCTCTTGCCGCCCGCCTTCCCCGGCCCCCTCTTGCCGCCCGCCTTCCCCGGCCCCCTCTTGCCGCCCGCCTTCCCCGGCCCCCTCTGTGTCCCGTGGCTCGCCCCAGCCCTTGCAGCCCGCCCGCCCCAGCCCACACCGGCCCACCCCATCCTTGTCTGTCTGTCTGTCTCTCTCTCTCTCTTAAAGGTCAGATTCATGCTGTGAGGAGTTCTCCCAAGTCTATGCATCCAACCTGGGCCCAAGTCCCAGATAAATGTCAAATGTTTCGCAGAAGGATTGTCTTAAGCAGCAAAAGAGATATAGAGACCAGAAGTTGAAAGAGGGGTTTCCAAAACTTGGCAGTAGGAGGTATGGCCACCAGTGGTGGAGCAATTTAAAATTGTGCATTTTAAGAGGACATAATTAGAAGACCATGGATATCTATCGGGCTGAAGGAGGTTGCATAGTGGGGGATGAGGCCACGGAAGGATTTGAAAACAACCAAACAATTTCAAAATCGGAGCTTTGCTTATCCAAGAGCCAATGTCTATTTGCAAACACAAACATTGGTCGGATGGGACAAGATATGATCTGGCAGCAGAGTTTTAAATGACATCCAAATTTCAGGAGGGTGGATCATTGAAGATTAGCCAGAAGTGCACTGGAGTAGTCAAATTTAGAAACAAAATGGGCTTGCTTGGGCAGAGTGTTTTAGTAGCAGATGTACTGGAGCAGAGGCAGAAGTAGGCTCTATTATGAAGGTGAAAATAGCTGGCCTTACTGATGGCAGGGATATGTGGTTGAAAGCTCATCTTGAGGTCAAATATGCCATCAAAGTTGCAAAAGCTCGTCAACCTCAGTTGTCAGAGAGAGGCTGGAGTCATTGACTTTTATGTTGATATATTTTATTGATAGAGCCTTTTTGTTGCGGGGCTTTGGTCTTCCCATTATTGAAAGAAATTTTTGGTCACCTATTACTGGAACTAGTACTAAATAGTGAACGGGGTGAGAGAGGTAACAGAGCAGTGGAGTTGGTAGTTGCTAGCAGTGTACCCTCTAACATTTTTTAAGGGCGCATGAATGTTTTATTTAGCTGTGTGGCTTAAAGAGGCAAGCTTAATGTACTTCTTGTGCAGGGACTTTTGGAGTGTTGCGGGAACAAGTACCAAGATACATGTGAAAATTGATGCTGTGTTTTTGTATGATGTTGCTGAGGGGCAGTATATAGTTGAGAAATATGAAGGGGCCAAGAATATATCCTTGCAGGACACCAGAGATAACAGACTAAGAATAGGAAGATAAACTATTGCAGGTTATTCTTTGGCTGTGATTAGACAGTAAAGTGGGAGCTGGTAGTCATGGTGATAAAATTGTGCACGTAAAGTTCAGGATTGTGCTGTTGCACTGTCAAGTTAAGTCTGAGTGAGCAGCCAGGAAAGTGAATTGGACAATGAAAGGTGTTAGGATTACAAGGTATGTGCAAAATTTCTCATGGAGATTAAATAAAATAGATTCAGTCTGTCCATATTAAGCCACCCAAAAGCTTTGACTCATCATTATCCAAGTGCATAAGGAGCGCTACAGGCAGAGGGCGCCCCTGTACATTTGTTCTGGTTGTGTCTTCCCTTCCTGTTATCCTTGATGGAGACCACAAAGACCAGCCAGTCCAGCTACAGAGAAACTAGCCTTGTGCTGGGGAGAAAGCTGTCCTACAGAATGTAGGCTGGCATATTTCCTGCAGCTTGCCTAACTGCTGTATGGCAGAATGCAGCTATCTTCACAAGTTAAGTGAAGCAGCTCTGGGACTGTACATTAACCTACATGCATGACATTCAGCTTTACATTCTACATGGAACTTCCATCTGAGTGAAGCACTATCTGCTCCATTGCCTAAAGAGAAGCAGCTTTCTTATAACTATTCATTCAAGCCCAGGATAAGGCAGAACTGCAGCTCAGTAAATTAAACTTCCTGTTAAGCTCATCACAGTTCCTGTCTCCCAAAGGCTTATTGAAAATTTAATCTGTTATAACTATAATGAGATCACATGCTGGCATTCCAAATTATTTTTTGTTATCAGTTGATGGGTCGGTGATCCACTCTGACTTTTTCAACATCAGGGCAAGAAAGCATCGGTTACTTAGTATTGACCCCTTAAATATAATTGAAGATATGAGAAAATAAAAGACCCAATAAAGAATATTTTCATGGATAAGAGTTTTTGAAGACTCTAATCCATTAAATTTAGCTCTAATTCTAGCCAATCTATTGGGGATCTGGGGCAAAAAACAGTGTTCAGAAATGGTGTCACCATGGGCTTGATTTTACCAGACGGGCACTAAAACGTGGTAAAGTCGGGTGTGAGGCCATTAACACGATCCGCGCCCGTGCAGATTGCCACCTTATCGAAACCCGAGAATGGCGGCGATCCACTTCGTGCCCAAAATGGGCGCAATGATGATTTAAATGTATTTGCATGCATTTAAATTGAATTAATGAACTGCCTGCCCAACTTAATCAGCATCTTTCCCTCTACCCCCACGTTTGTAAATCCGGAACTGTGCCGTAATGGACCTGCTAAATAGAAGTCTGAATCGGGTGCTCTAGCTGCAGAAGAGCATGTTCAGAGCTTCCAACGGCTCTCTGACTCAAATCAGTGGTGAGGGGAAAGAGGGAGGCAGGTCAGATCATTCTCTGGTTTGGGGGGTGGGGGGGGAGTGAAGCCAGATCATTGTCTGGTGTGGGGAGGGAGGGGTGGGGGTGGGGGAAGGAGGAGAAGGCAGGTCAGATGTATCTCTG
The DNA here is from genome assembly GCF_965287045.1 of Carcharhinus amblyrhynchos. Classification (NCBI taxonomy): domain Eukaryota; kingdom Metazoa; phylum Chordata; class Chondrichthyes; order Carcharhiniformes; family Carcharhinidae; genus Carcharhinus; species Carcharhinus amblyrhynchos. The sequence continues at coordinate 21,235,915 of NC_137328.1, read as the reverse complement.
GTGGGAAGGGGGTGGGGGGAGAGAGCCAATCGTTGTCTGGTGGTTGGGGGGGGGGGAGGGCTGATCGCTGTCTGGTAGGGAGGGAGGAGGAGGCGGGTCAGATATTCCTCTGTGTGGGGAGGGGGGTGGGGTGTGGTGGGGGCGAGTGAGGCCAGATCGTTGTTTGGGGGAGGGGAGCTGAGTGAGATCAGAACGTTGTCTGGAGGTTGACAGGGGCAGGGGTTTGAGTCAGGCCAGATCATTATCTGGAGGTGGGGGGATGGGGCGGGTGAATGAGGCCAGATCGTTGTTTAGAGGTGGGGGTGGGGGGGGGCGGTGGTGAGTGAGGCCAGATCGTTATCTGGGGGGAGGGGGGGAGGCCCAATTACTCACTGGTGGGGGGAGGAGACAGATGGATGGCTCTCTGGTTGTTGTGGGGGGGGGGGGGGGGGGGGCAAGCAGATAGATATCTGGTGGGAGGGTCAGATGGATATCAGGGGGAGGGGCGGGGGGTCTGCTGCCACTCTGTGGGCGATCGGGCATGGGGGAGGGGAGGGGGGTGGTTGGGGGGCAGGGTGGTGATGGGTCTGGGTAGCAGGCGGTTGGATGGCTAAGGGGGACAGCAATGTGTGTGGGTAGGCGGGGGGTTGGATAAGGGGACAGTGATATGTGTGCGTAGTGGGGGTTGGTGGATAAAGGGGACAGTGATGTCTGTGGGGGTCATCGCTCCTGCTTTTCAGTCCTGGGCTGCTTTCTCTGCTTTTTGCGGTCTGGGAATGATCTGACACCGGCGCGCTTTTTCAATTTTTTTTCTAACTGTGCATGCGCAGTTCAGATTGTTTTGGCTGTGCTAAGCCCCGCCCACAGTGTGAATGGAACTGGTGATTTTTTTTTTCAGGCTGAGTGTGCATGGGAGCACCTGAAAGCAGATCTCCAAGTCGGATCTGCATTACGCCCAGATTCAACACTTTGAATGAAAATGGTAAAATTGGGCCCTGTGTCTCTGCATCTGTGTTGCTCCTGCTATTTCCTAGTGGTCATGTGTATGCATTGCACAATGGAGTATCCATTAATTTGTAGATAGCTGCATGTAAACAGTTGTGAATGAGGGCATTAAATTCTCCCAGTACATTTTTCAGCATTTGCATGTTTGAATCCTGGATGCAAGTGTTGACGGGTTCAGACTTCCAGCTTTCTGGAGTCAGCTGAGGAGTAGAGGACATTTTTCAGGGTGCATGGGAAAAGATGAACAAAGCACGGCATTATGAAATGCACTGGTGAATTAGCAAAATTAAAGAAAGCCTCTCTTCAGGACCATGTATGGCATCTGTTAAAATGGTAATTTTTTAAAAAGTCACTAAGGTGTGCCGCATAATTTGGAAATGTAGAAAACAATAAGGTCAGTAACACACTTCAAATGAACACTGATATAGTGTAATGGGTAGTCACACAGCAGATAAAATTTAACGCAGAGTAGGGAGATTTCACTGTCTGTAAAGCATTGTGAGATACCCTGAGGTCACAAAAAGCACTATATAAATGGAAGTTTCTTTTTTTAATGTGACATTTTGCCATAAACCAATGTCCACTTTATCCCTTTTTACCACTGGAAATAGTTTCTTATTTACTGTATTAAATCCTTCATAATTTTGAATACCTGCATGAAATACCCCTATCTCTCCATGAAAGGAGAATGACCCCACTTTCTCTAATCTCTCCGCACAACAGGAATCATGTATCTCTGATACCCTCCTAGAAATATCATTTACATTCTGAGAGTCAGAATGAAGGTGAAAAAATAAATTCCTCCCAGCAACAGTTAAAATAAGAATCAACCGAAACAAAGCAAATAAAAAATAATCCCATACATCCTCTCCCATTATGAGAAGCCTCAAAAGATCTGCTGCTGCCATTTTTGCTTGTAATTCCTGTTGAAAATTTTTAAGGCTGAGTGAGATAAAAGAGTTGAAGGGTTAGTTAGGAAAGAAGAGTTGAGGCTGCATGTAGATCAGCCATGATATTATCAAATGCTGGAGCAAGCTCTAGGGATCGAACAGTTTATATTCCTAATTTGTTATGTTCCTTAGATGGCACCTGTCAAACCCACAACTACTACCATCTAGAAGGACAAGGGCAGTAGATGCACGGGAACACCACCACCTGGCCGTTCCCTTCCAAACCACTCAACATCCTGACTTGGAAATATATCATCGTTCCTTCACTATTGCTGGGTCAAAATCCGGGAACTCTCTCCTTACCAGCACTGTTGGTGCACCTTCACCACACAGATTGCAGCAGTTCAAGAAGGCAGCTCATCCCACCTTCTTAAGGGCAGTTTGGGAGAGGCAATAAATGCTGGCATAGCCAGCAAATGTCACATCCCTTGAATGAATAAAAAAAAGTTTGTTCATCCATCAAAATGTAAGTGACACTAAAGTTTGATCAGAGATGCATCTCCATGCAAAGCAGAATTCCAATCCCACCACAAATACTCTAATGAAGAGGGAATGTAGAGCCAGTTTGGCAGCAGCCTGTTTAGGTAAAATACACAGTTAGCAAGAACCAGTTTATGGTGAACATGATAAATCTTTATCTAAAGGCCATTCATGAAAAACAGTAGAATCATAGGAATTTATGGCACAAAACAAAATGTCAGACCTGTTACTGACCGATTCTAACAAAAAAAAATTCCCAGATGGGTAAAAATCTCAGATGGACAGTGTATTTATTTCTTCTCCCATATTTAGTTTTATCCAATATTTCTCTTAACTTGCATTGGGCTACCATTTGATGAGTTTCTGTTGGTTCTGTGATCATTATTTAATTATTGTTGAGTGATTCAGATAAGCAATCACTTTATCACTTTCTATACCACTTGTATAACTGAAAGGTCATGGTTTGTTTGCTTATGGTTACTGTGTAAACCTTTTCGTGTAACTTGAGATTGCTGCAATAGCCCACATTTCCACTGTTTACTGTACCATCCCCAGTTGATTTTGGTTACATTTTTCAAAATTAGTTTCCAAAATTTTTATATTGTGACAGTTCATGAAATGTTCCAGTGATAACATTTTGCCTGTGTGCAAAAGAAAATCAATAATACTTGGATCCACATTGAAAAGTGGAAAATAATGAAATACAATGCGACAAATTTGAGAACAAAACAAAAAGTGGCTTGTCTCTTGTAAGATGTATGGAATTATTTTTCATTTGCTTTGTTTTGTTTGATTCTTATTTTAACTGCTGCTGGGGGGAATTTATTTTTTCACCTTCACTCTGACCTTTCAGAACGTAAATGAGATTTCTAGGAAGGTGTCAGGAATACATGATCCCTGTTGTGTGGAGCAGTTAGAGAAACTGGGGTCATTCTCCTTTCGTGGAGAGGTTTAAAGGGGTATTTCATGGAAGTGATCAAAATTATGAAGGATTTAATATAGTAAATAAGAAACTATTTCCAGTGGTAAAAGGGGTAAAGTGGACACAGGTTTATGGCAAAATGTCACATCAAAAAGAGAAACTTCCATTTATATAGTGCTTTTTGTGACCTCAGAGTAACTCACAATGCTTCACAGACAGTGAAGTCTTCCTTCTCTGCATTAAATTTTATCTGCTGTGTGACTATCCATTACACTATGTCAGTGTTCATTTGCAGTCTGTTACTACCCTTAGCGTTGACTACATTTCCAAGTTATGTGGCACACCTTAGTGACTTTTCAAAAAATGACCATTTTAACAGATGTGAAAACATGCAACAAAATATATTAAACACCAGCTTCATGGACTAGTTGAGGATTGTTTTGACTGTCAAATGCCTTGACGATTGCTGTTATTGCCAGCTTGGTACCAGGTCATGAAAATGTTAGTATTTGAGGGCAGGTTCTTTGAATTTGATGTGCGTTACTTTGAGTTAAGAATAGTGAAGAGCAATCTAACTAACATAAATAAGCACAGATGTAGACTGTATGATCCCTTGATATTACTCAGCCCCTAGCTAAGATCATGATTGGTCTTCTATCGCTACTCTAACCCCCCATCCTATCTCTATGTCTCTGGGTATTCTTCCAAAAAAATCTTCAAATTGATAAAGGGATTTGCTAGACTGGATTCAGAAAAATCATGACTTCTGCTTGGAGAAGCAAAGGAAATAACCTTAAAATTAGAGAAAAATCAGCTTAGAGTGACATAAGAAAGCATATTTTAATCAAAGGACTTTAGAAAACTGGAGCTCTGTCTCCAATTCCTAATCCCATTTGTGACCGCTGGGTGAACTGACAGTTTCAGAACTGGTGACAGTGGTTTTTGTTAATTAAGGATTCCCAAGGAATATGGACCAAAGATGGGCAAATTAAGTTGAGGGGCAGCTCAGGTATGATCTAATTGAATAGTGCAACTTAAGATCATTCTCTTTTTATTTGTCCTTGTGGACATGACAGATATTTGGAAGAGGAAGAAGGAGGAACTAATAATATCCTGTTTGTTATGCTTAGACTTTGTTGTCCTCCTGAGTTAATAGTTAAACAATGAGGTAGACATTTCTATCTTGGTGAGTGATGCAAAGAATTTAGTTTACAATCCAAATGGAATTCCTTTTAATTAAACAGTGCAAGCTGTTAAACATAAGATACGTTCCAGGCAGTATTTTTGATGAGTTGAATGTCACTTGGTAATTGCTGTTCTTGGCATTGCTGCACATTCTGTTCTGTGAAGTGTGACTTGAGAATTTTAAAGAACATACCCAGAAAATAATTGGAACGATGAGCGGGAGTGTACTATAACTCTTCATAATGATTTGTGTTTAGAAATAAAATTCCCAGCTTGTTAGTTGTTGTCCAGCTCCTATGAAATTCATGAAGTTACTATATTATAGTACAATATACCATATTAGTTGTGTATAAATCTGATGAACAGCAATTAATCTTTAAATTATTAAGTACAGCCTAACATGCACAATCTTTACTGCCTGCCCCCTTCTTCAATGTGCTGTGGACAGATCCAAGTGATCCTACAATCAAGGGATCAGATCTGAAGTCCTGCCATAGACAATATTGAATGGTAGTGAAAAGTTAAACAACTAATGCGTGGAGGAGGAGGATCCATGAACACCCCCATCCTCAATGTAACTGAGTCATGCATGTAAGTGCAAACGACTGGGCTCAATCATTTTCAGTTATCCTCAGTGCCAAATTGATAATTCTTTTCACCCCGCTTCTAAGATGTTCACTGTCACAAAAACCTAGTGTTCAGCCATTTGATTTACTCCACACAAGGGTAAGTGACTGCATAGCGACAGATCAGCTCAAAGTTCTGCAGTCCTGCCATATCCAACCATGAATGGTAGTGGAGTATTAAACAATTAATGGGAGGAAGAGGCTGCATGAACATCTCTGTCCTCTGTGATAGCAGAGCCTGGAGCATGAATGCAAAAGACAAGGCAGAAATGGTTGCAACCATCTCTTCAACTAGAAATGGTGAGTGGATGATTTATCTTATCTTCTCCCTGATATCCGCATCATCACAGATGTCAGACTCCATCTAATTGGATTCACTCAATGTCACGTCAAAGAAAGATAAACTTCCGTTTATATAGTGCTTTTTATGAGCTCATGGAATCTTACAATGCTTCACAGACAGTGAAGTACCTTTTGGGTTTGTGATGCAAGAAATGGCTGAGCGCACTAGATAAAAACCTATTGATTTTGGCTTTATTGCTAAAAGTCTGCATTCCAGAACTTACCACGCTTCTAGTCAAGTTTTTCAGGTACAGCTTCAACACCGGCATTTACCTGGCAATGTGGAAAATTGCCAAGCTATGTTTTGTCTACGAAAAGCGGAACAAATTAAGTCTTGATAGTTAAGATCCCATCAGCTTAATCCCCATCGATAGCAAAGTGTGATTGGCAATATTATCAAGCATCACATTCTTGGTGATAATCTGCTCATTGATGCCCAGATTGGATTCCACCAGGATTACTCAACATCCAGACCTCATGATCAAAAAATGGACAAAACTGCTGCATTTGAGAGATAAAATGAGAGTGACTGTCTTGCTATCAAAAAGCATTTAACTTTGTGACATCCAGAAGCCCCAGCAAAATAGAAGTCAAAGGGAACAAGGAGAAATACTCTCCACTAGTTACAATACTGGAATAAAAGAAGATAATTAGTCTCCAAAAACTATAACTATCTGACCCCAAAATATCACTTCAGGCATTCCTCAGAGCAATATTCCATGGCCACCATCTTCAGCTGCTTTATTATTGACCTTCCCTCCCATCATAAGATCACCGTGATGATACTGCACCTTTAAGAAATGTATGTGTGTCATGTTTCTTGGTCCCCTACCTAGAACGTAAGTATCTTTCTCTCGGGGTGTTCCGGAGGTTTGAGGACTAGCAGCCTGCATACCAACACAGCCTGTTGTCTGCTACCTGATTTTGAAGAGGAGTTTACATTCATGAGGAATATTGCTTAAATTGAAACTAATAGAGATAGACTAGTAGTTAAGGATTCTGTTTTGTCATGTTTGTTGTTCTTTTTGTTATAGTTAAACCGCATTTTTAAATAAAGTTTGTTTTAATAGAAGCTTCCTGGTGGATCAATAGAACCACACCTGGATTGCAACATCTTATCCTCTCACTAATGCCAAAATCAAAAATAGTTGGGTCTCATCTAACTTAATGACGTACCTTGGAGTTTCTGATCTGTTCCCTGACATCACAAATGAAATGCTCACTAATAATTGCACAGTGTTTAGATACATTCTGAGCTCTGCAGGTAATAAAGCATGCATGCCAGCATGCATAGACAACATTCGAGCTGGGTTGGTGAGCAGCAAATAATGTTTGTTCTATACGAGTGCCAACTCATGACCATTTCCAACAAGAGAGGAACTAACCATATGCCATGAGAACTCTTGGTTCAGAGTTGAGGTGTGGAATTCTCCAGCTGTGCTGTGCTAAAAGCCAGAAATTACCGCCCAACTGTCAATGGGGTTTCATATTGTCCGCATTAAAATTCCAGTGGTGGGCGGGTTGGGAGAATTCTGGCTGAGGACTCTCAGGGTCACTCTTGGTCAGTCTGTCCTGTTGGTGATGATGTAGGAATTTGGAGCATTTGATATAAGATATGATACAAGATATGAATTTATCATACTCTTGCCTTTACGGTTGCCTGTTTACAATCCAGGCTGTTGCACCATGCTAACATGGTGCATTCTGAACCTAGGTCTTCTAGGACCAGAAATCATTTTTTAAAAATCATAATTTTATAGATATTTAATTGTTAGCTTTTGATTTGGGAGGTGAAAAGCAAGTAGACACACAAAACTCTGAATGTAATTTAACAAAATATTAACTAATTTTTTTTAGATTATTACATTAATAATTGCAGCTATGGCTGTAATGGGCAGTGGAGCTTTGTTTACCATACACAGGTGAGCTTTGGTATTCATGATTGGAAGCTCTGCCCAATAATGCACACATTTGTGTGCCAAGTGTAAAAATATCAAGGCATTTTTGAACTATGTGTATTTTTGGTTTTTGAGCCAGGATATTGTGGGATTTTTGAATTTGTACACAATGGCTGCTGCCATTTGTCCAGTTACCTTTGTGACATTTGTACTTTTTGTTAAATAGGTGAATATCATGCCATCTGCCATAATTCCAAGCGTTGATCTTTCTCAAGCGTCTGGTTTACTTGTTACTTCTGTTTCATCGCCATTAAATGAATCGTACATGATAGCTCAACAAAATGGAAGTCAAGAAATTGAACATGAAATTGCAGTGCAGCCTGGCTCTCCTCATGTTAATGGCAAGCAGTCTAATGAAGAATTTGAGCTGACTTTGAGAAAAATGGCTCATGTAAGAGGATGATTCATTGTGATATTTCGTGTAATTATTAGATATTTAATGACATTAATTTTCTTCAATATAACAACTTTTCAAATGTTCATGCATTTACTGACCAAATAGTTTTCCCCGTTAATCAAGTTTTTGTTTCATATTGAACTAGCGATTTCTTTTTATTACTATTGTCTTGTGTTAGCTGACCTCAAAATCTGGAAGGAAAAGAAGAGACTATTGTAAGCAATTTCACTATTAAGTATCCTCTCATCTTTTTAAATCAAGTTGTAAATCTTTTACATGTTGGGTGATTCTGTTTTCCTGCCTTTTTCAAGTATCAGTTCACTTCCTGATGCATTCTACTATGTAACTTGTTCAAACTTGCTCCATGCATTAGGTTGACCTGAACGTGCCCAAACTGGCATACTTTCCCACAGCTGAAAGTGCTTTACCATTAGCATATTTAAAATATAGATGGACATATCTGTTTTGAAGAAATTTTGATTTGGAGATAAATTTCTGCATGGTAGAAAAGATATTTCTGCTAATAATGACCAGAATCTCCATCCCACTAGGGCCGTTCTATTGAATACATAAACCTGATGAAACCTGCCGCTGATGGTTTGGGATTCAGTGTTGTAGGACTGAAAAGTGAACATAAGGGAGAATTGGGGATCTTTGTCCAGGAAATCCAAGAGGGCAGTGTGTCAGCAAGGTAAGAATATTTAAGAGATTGACTTTGACATTAGATTGCTTTTCCCCATATGTATATCATACCTACTGACTACTAGCTCTCAAAAAAATGCCACTCGAATGCTTGTCAAATTTGCAGAATAACCATCCGAATGATCTAACTGGAATACCAGTGATCTTCTGTTTTGGTGTTTTACAAGTTATAAATACTTAAACCTGTTTTCTATAACTCTTTTTGTATTGATAGTGAAATATATATTCCAATTTTTTCATTTTCCTTCAGAGATCTTTTAACTTTGTTCTGTGCCTCTAATCCTTTCTCTGAAGGAATTCCATAGGGCTTAACTGAAAAATTAAAAGATGGTCAAACATTCAGGAACCAAATTGATTGAGACTTAATGCAGTTTTTGGTAAGATGCCAAAAATTACTGAAGAAGCGGAAGACTCATAACCAGGGTTTCAAATACTGACCGTGGAAACAGAAATGTGAGATTGAACATGAAAATAATTCAAAAATGACTGCAATTATTAATAATGAAATGACTTTCCTTACTTTCCATTTTTCCATATACTGTTGGAGTGATTTGGCTGAGATTAAAGTCATTCGAGAAATTACCTGTGATGTTTTAGGTGCCTAATTTTTAGAGAGGCATCACTTTTATGTGGTATTCAATATTTGGAATATTAGTTCATTATTCTGAACGCTTATTATAGAATCCCTACAGTGCAGAAGGAGACTCTTCAGCCCATGGAGTCTGCACCAACAACAGTCCCACCCAGGCTGTATTCCCGTAATTCTGCATTTTATCCTGCTAGTCCTCTGACACTAAAGGGCAATTTTGCACGGCCAACCAACCTAACCTGCACAACTTTGGAGTGTGGGAAGAAATCAGAGCACCTGGAAGAAACCAAAGCAGACAGGGGGAGAACATGCAAACTCCACATAGACAATGATCCAAGGTCAGAATTGAATCTGGGTCCCTGACACAGTGAGGCAGCAGTGCTAGCTACTGTGCCACTGTTCTGCCCCTGAAATTCCTGAAATACTTAGTCTTGAATTGCTTTTACTTTAATGATCGATTTTTATCATTCTTATTGTTACTTTCAGCGTTGTTCAGTTGACTGTAGCAACTTGCTCTGGTTTAAAGCATTGAAATAGTACTTAAGATGTATATTCGCCGTGTATTTTTTTGTGGTGTCAGCCTTAGTTTCTTCACTTAATGAGGCAACTGTTTTAGAGAATAAAGTCTAGATTTTGTGAGACTTCAAGTATAGGGTTGGTCAAATCTGAAAAAGATGAACATTACATGCAGGTTTAGGCTTATTACTACGTTCAGATGAATGAGAGGTTATCTCATTGAAGTGTAAGATTCTTAAGGGACTGGATGTTTCATGTTTCTCCTGGCTGGAGAGTCTGGAACTCAGTGTCATAGTGTCAGAATCAGGGGTCAGCTGTATCAGGACTAATTGATATAGGGTGAAATTGTCAAACTGCAAGCTGACAGCCTGGGGCCACTGTGCAAGTGCAGAGGTCCGGAACTGTCAGACTCCAGCATGAATGGGCCCTGCCCCCCCCGAGCTTTTAATGATATTCATGATTGTGACCTCTGCATTGCACAGAGTGTAGGAGATTCAAGTTTGAATTCCCACTGAAAAAACAATTGTGACTTGCATCATTTTTGCTGCGAGTTTAGCACTTAAAATTTTTTTGGGAGAATTGCCCCCTCAATCTTTTCAAGGTTGAGGAGCAGGGGATAAAAAACAAAACTTAAGGGAGAGGAAAGCCAATTGTATGAGGATGCAAGTAAGTAATGAAGGAGCATGACACTTATTGCTATGTGATGGTTGCGTAAATTGGGTAGATGCTCAATTAAATTGCAGATTGCTACACTAAGGTAACATTAGTGTTAATAACAGGAAACATCTATCCCAATCTTATTGTGTAAGCATGATAATTTAACACAAATTTACTTGTATCCATATGCGTGTGCAGTTTGGCTCCTCCCTGGACCTCAGTCCAAGACTTCTTTTTTTTCCTTCCCTCCACCATTTTTTCCTGCTTTTCCCTTTAGCTGTTCTATCCTCTTTCCTTTACTTTCCCTGTTCTTGTACACTCTGCCTTCTCAAAGCTCTACCCCAGACCTTCAACATTCCTTAACATTTCCACTTGCCTGCTGCTGCCCCATTCCTGTCTCCCTTGGATAAATCTACAGCTTCCTTGGCTGCCTCTATTTGCTTCTCCTGAACGACCCATTGTGGCACTCAGCTACTTCCTTATATGTTAAGTAACCCAATACCTTAAAAGACTCTTTGGCCTCTGGCTGATCTTGCTGTCCTCCATCCATGTACCCTTGCTGGGGGAGGGGAAGGGGTTGGGGTTGGAATAGGTTGACAGGCTGAGAATGAGGTTGGCAGCCTTCCCAATCTACGTTTCCTCCCACTTGTTTCTAAATTCTGATCCCGTGAATTGGTCATCACAGTCATACTCTTCTTTCAGAATGCCCATTCACTTGTTAACGGACTCTGCCATTCATTAGCTTATTGTGAATGATTGTATCAGTATAATAGCCATGACTATATATCCTCCACCACCTCACTGGCCTAAACTGCCACAGTAGCGCTGGACTCATCACCAGATCACATCTTTGCCTGCCTCGTATTCCTCTGACACCTTTTCCCCTTGATCATCTTATTTTACCTCTCTTGCCTCTCATTAGAAATTCTCATTCCCAACTCTCTATCCAAGTACCACAGCTTCTCACTGAGATACCTTTACTTCTTTTCACTTCCAGTCTCCGCACCAAGCAATTTTTCACACTTGCTGATTTTAGCCTCCATTTAAACTCCTTGTGCTTTCTTTCATCATTGGTGGCACCTAGCTTGATCATCATCTGTCACAGCTCCTCCATTGTCTCTGATTTCTCACACTTTTATCTGACATCCAGTGGTGGATGACAGCAATTTCCTCCAACTAAATATCGGTCAGACCAAAGTCACCACCTTTGCACTCCAGCACAAATTCTAACCGTTGATCCCATCCACGCCCTGGCAATTATTTGAAGTCATTTAGTTTGACTCCCAGATGAGCTGTCAAACACTTATCCACTCCTTCACAAAGGCTTTCACCTCCGTAACATTGTTTTTTTGGCAGGCCTTCCACCTGCTGCCCAATATAATCTTGAGCTCATCCAAAACTCCATTGCTATCCTGCCATTCTGTTAAGCTGAAGTGGATATTAACTTTGCCCCAAGTGTAGCCTACCTTAGATCAGCAGCACTCCCTCAACAATCACCCTCAGAGTTTAGGGCAGCAGGGAAGAAGCTGTTCTTTAGTCAGTTGGTATGTGACCTCAGACTTTTCCCGATGGACGAAGGTGGAAGAGTATATTTCTGGGGATTATGCTGGCTGCTTTTCTGAGGCAGCAAGAAATGTAGGCAGAGTCAATGGATGGGAAGTTGGTTTGAATGATGGGCTGGGCTTCACTCATTATTACCCTTTGTAATTTCTTGCGATCTTGTACCGAGCAGGAACCATATCAAGTTGTGATACAACTAGAAAGAATGTTTTCTATGGTGCATCTGTAAAAGTTAGTTAAAGTCATGGTGGACCTGTCAAGTTTCCTTAGTCTCCTGAGAAAGTAGAGGTGCTGGTGGGCTGTGGAGGGGAATTTGGCCACACACAGTCATCGATGTGTAAGAAGTATAGTAAGTGGCTGAGGACACAACTTTTTGGGAACCGGTTTTGAGGAGATGTCATTACCTATCCTTACTGATTACGTCTGTGGGTTAAGAAGTCTAGGATCCAGTCGCAGAAGGAGGAGCTAAGCTCCAAGCCACAGAATTTGGAGATGATTTTTGTACGGATAACGGTGATGAAGGCTGAGCTTTAGTCAATAAATAGGAATCTGACATAAGTGTATTGTCCAGGTGTTCCAGAGTTGAGTATAGAACCAGGGAGATGCCATCTGCTGTGAACCTATTGTGATAGACAAACTCTAGTGGATCCAGGCAATCTGGGAGGCCGGAATTGATTCGTGCGATGACTAATCTTTCAAAGCACTTCATAATGATGGATGTCAGAGCCACCAGACATTGGTCATTAAGGCACACTGGCTTTTCTTTGGTACAGGGATGATAGTTGTTTTCTTGAAGCAGATAGGGACCTCACATTGATGTAAAGAGTGGTTAAAGATGTCCGTGAAAACCCCTGCCAGCTGGTCCACAGGGCATCTGAGTGGTCTTCTGGGGACCCCATCCAGTCTTGTCACTTTTTGTGGGTTGATTTTTGAGAAGGCTGATCTGACGTCTGTGATGGTGACTCCGGATAAGGGTTCGGCTGAAGCTTATGGGGTGGAAGGCATACATTCGCTGACCACTTGTTCAAAATGGGCATAGAATGTGTTGAGCTCATTGGGGAGGGTATTATTGGTGCCAGTGATTCTATATGCCTTTATCTTGCAGCCTGTTATGTCTTGCAGATCTTGCCATAATTAGTGGGAGTCCGTGTGGCTATCCTAGGACCCCAGGTACTATTTTTTGGCATCCTTGATGGATCATATCTGGCTTTCTTGTATAGATCAGGGTCACCTGACCTGAACTCCTCAGAACTGGACATCAGCAACCATGGATATCCTTGTTCATTCAGGTTTCTGGTTGAGAAACACATGGATTTGCCTCTTTAGCACACAGTCTTCTACATTTACTAATGAAGTTAGTTACTGTAGTGGTGTACTCGTTCAGGTTAGTCACTGAGTTTTTAAATATTGACCAATTCACTGGATCGAAGCAGTCTCATACTCAATCATTTGATTCCTTAGACCAACATTGCACCAACGGATTATCCCGTTTCAGTTTTTGCTTGTAAGCCGGGAGCAGGGGCGCAGCCTCATGGTCTGATTTGCCAAAGTGTGGGTGAGCGATAGAGCGGTAGGCATGTGTATTTGTGGAGCAGTGGTCTCGGATGTTTGGCTATGCTGGAACAGGAGGTATGTTGTAGCATATTGGTAGAATGCTCTTGAGCTTGGCCTGGTTGATATTTCCAGCCACGATGAACAAGGCGTTGGGATGTTCGAATTGAGGCTATTTGTGGTGGCGTACATTTTGTCTAGCTTGGTCTTCAAGCCCGCACAGGGTGGTATGTAAATTGCTGTCAGAATAACAGAGGTGAAATCCCATAGAAAATAGTAGGGGCAGCATTTTAGTGTCAGGTATTCTAGGTCCAGAGAGCAGACATTCATCAGTGTTGCAATGCCTAGGTACCAAGAGTTGTTGAATGGAAGGCAGACCCCATCTCCCCTAGCCTTGCCTGAGGCCACTGAATAGTCGGTGGATTGAGAAGCTCTCTGGTTGTAGGGTACATGGTGAAGCAGGAGTGAGCCATGTCTCCATGGAATACACAGCAGTCTCTCAACTTATTTACAAGTTTATTACAGAACTATTTCATTTGTAATACACTTCAGAGTGGATAAGTATTTCACAACATTAATGACAATAAAACAAAACAAAAAATGCTGGAACATTCCGGCTGTTCAAGCCGCAAGGATCTTCTCGTCCCACTGATGGTGCACTACTGTTGCGGCGTGGCATGCAGTCAGTGGAAATTCCATTTACAGTGGCAGGATGAGAACGTCCTGTTGCTTGTGAACACTGCACCTTATGCTGCGGGAAAGATGCTATAGGGAGGCAAGAAAGTTCCCCACTCGTATAGCCTTAGTTCTAATACGGAATCAAATAAAACTTTAAAAGTAGAATGCTACAGTTAGTATCAATTTAAGAATACCCTCACAGTTGATATTACCATTATTATTATTGTTCTCCTTTGGCCACCCAGCCTTGTCAGAATTTTATACGTTTCAATTCAAACCACTCTATTCTTCTAAATTCCAGTGAATACAGGTCTATTGGATACTCTCTATCCTGACATCCCAGGAATCAGTCTGGTGAGCTTTCGCTGCACTCCTCCTATGGCAAATATAACCTTTTTTAGATAAGGAGACCAAAACTGCACACAATGGCCTGGCCTCACCAAGGTGTACTGTACATTTGCAGTAAGACATCCTTGTTCCTGTACTCAAGTTCTTTTGCAATGAAGGCTAACATACGATTTGCCTTCCTAACTGCTTGCTATACTGGCATGCTTGCTTTCAGTGACTGGTGTACAAGGAGACTTGGGTTCATTTGTACATCAACATTTCTCAGTCTATCACCATTTATATAATATTCTGCTACTCTCTCTATCCAGTGGATGACTTCATATTTATCCATGTTATACTGCATCTGCCACGTATTTGGCTATTCATTCAACTTGTCTAAATCATCATGAAGCCTCTTAGCATCTTCCTCACTCCTCACATTCCCACCAGGTTTTGAGTGATCAGCAAAGCTGGAAATATTACATTTATTTCCTCAAGCAAATCATTGATTATGTTGTGAATAGTTCGGGGCCAAGCTCTGACCCCAGCGGGGCCTAAACGCTGACCGCTGTGGAGCTCAAGCACTGATCCTTGCAGGGTTGCAGGGCCCAAGCACTGACCCCTGCAGGGTCCAAACATTGATCCCTGCTGGACTCTACTAGTCGCGCCTGCCATTTCAGAAAAGACCCATTCTGTTTCCTGTCTGCTAACCCATTCTCAATCCATGCCTATTGATTTGAATTTTTAATATTTTTACACACAGATTTTATACTATGGTCTTATTTTCTGCTAACCCTTGTTTCCTGTGCTTTTCTTTGTTTCTTCTGCCTTTGGCTTTCACTGTTTAACTTTTCTGGATTTCATCTCTATCTTTGTTTCCCTGCTCAGGTTCCCATACCCCTGCCACTCTAGTTTAACACCCCCCGGCCCCTCTCAAATAGCAAATACTCCTGCAAGGATATTGGCCCTAGTCCTGCTGAGAAGCTACTCGTCCTGCTCATACAGTTCTCATTTTTCCCAGAATCAGTCCCAATACCCCACCAATCCGAATCCCTCTCTTCTACACCATCTCCCCAGCTATGCATTCATCTACTCTATTGTCTTTTTCCTGCTGTCTAGAATGTTGTACTGGGCATAATCCTGAGATTACTACCCTTAATGTCTGGCCTTTTCATTTCCTAGCTTCATATATTCTGCTTTTAGGACCTTATCCCTTTTCATACCTACATTGTTGGTACCAAAATGGACCACAATCCCTCCACTGTTTATCCTCCCCCTTCAAAATGTTCTGCAATCGTTCAGTGACGTCCTTGACCCTGGCACCAGACAGGCAATGTACCATCCTGGTGTCATCTCTGTGGCTGCAGAAACAGCTATCTGTTCCCCTTATGATAGAATCCTCTATCATTGCTGCTGTTGAGTTTCAAAGTCATTCCTTTGGGACTTCTAGAAACAACCTATTTACATTTCAGTGTTGTTTTTGTCAGTGTGGGGCTGTAATACAAGTGGCATTAGAATTGCTGAACAATGAATGTGATAAAGTTTACTGTAAAGCATCAATTTGCTCCATTTATTTTGTCAGTACATTTTTAACTTTTTGTCTCTTTGTGGATATTGTGGAATAAAATGTTGTAAATGTGGTTGAGTTAATTTTCTTTTTGTAAGCATTGACGTTGTTGAGTACTTGGTTACTGAAAGGTGTGGAGTTCATTGTATGCTGAGCAGGTTGAGTTGTATTTTTTTGCCGTCTTGCTAGTGATTTTAGTTTATATTGGAATTTGAGTATATGAGTCAGAGCAGACATTCATAATCATACTTTTTTGTTATTGTTGAAAACAAATTATTCAAGTTAAGTAAGTAAGACTGAAATTATTAAACTATGGTGTGGAATAAATAAAATTAAGTATTCCATCTCTGCTCTATTGGTAGAGATGGCAAGCTAAAGGAATCAGATCAAATCCTAGCTATCAACAGACAGCCTCTAGACCAGACGGTCACTCATCAACAAGCAATTGGTATCCTGCAGAAAGCCACCGAGCAGGTCCAGTTGGTGGTTGCCAGAGGATCCATTCCACATTTATCCAGTCCAGCAGTTTCACGTACACCTTCAGATGCAAGTACACTCTCTGCCCATTCTTCTACTGTAAGTACAACATACTTCAGAGTCAGAATAGGTGTCAATGGCATGTCTAAAGTTTAATCAAAAGCAAGAGTTTCTTTTAAATCGCTTAAGGCATGGGAAATAAGTGTATGTTGGTATATGGTCTAATCTGTTTCAGTGAACAGTACTTATAGGAAATATATCATGTTCCTTATTTTTTTCTAAATTTTTTGTTGAAGTAATTTTAATTTTTTGTGTATATTTGCATTAATCCGTTCACACCAATTCTCCGAAAGAAACTTTCTGCTAATTGTGTTGCATTTTCACTGATTATTTGGAATATGTGAGTCAAGTCAGTCCAACTGTTATAATTCTGATTTAATTGCTGTAAATGGTTTTCAGTATAATACTATATAAAATAAAAATAAGGATGAAAAAGTTGCAATAACTATATTGTTACTATGGAAAGAACTGTTGAAACTGAGTAAATAAACAGTGGTGATGATCTGAGAGAAGGTTGCCTTTTATTTCACTCCACCCCACCAATTCCTCCCACCGCAACCCCCCCCCCCCAACAGAAATGTAAAATGCAATTTATTTTCATACAAAATGTTTTATATTTTTGGCATAATTTTCTTCTGTATACTCCTAAATCTATTAGCAGTCTTTTATGAGGGCCAATTTTGAGAAATGTATGTTTGATAATGGTATTTATTGGCTACCATCCTGCCCATACCTTCTTCGTAAGCTTTAATTGAAATTGGGGTGGCCAGCATGAGTAATCCCCTTTTTTAACCTACCTTTATGCCTTCTATTCAACTCTAACATTTGCTTTCTTATAAAAAGCACAATTATGCTCCTATTCAGGATCCTCTGGTTTGGTGTGGCACCACACATAGAACTTGAGGCCATACTGGTCAATGTCACAACTAACATTCTGTTAGTCTTGCTCTTTTTCTTGACCTTTTTCTTATCTTTGACACCACTGACATTATATTGTTCTCAGTATTTCTTCTCCACAGTGTACCTCAATCACACTACTGTCTACTGTTTCTGTAGCAACTATATTACCTCTAACAGGTTCTTCCAGACGGCACCCTTTGTACCAATGGTAATTTCTTGGTCCTCTCTAGTTCACAGGGTATATGTATTCTAATAGAATCCAACTGTAGCTGCATATAGTCTTAATAATTAGTAATTAACTAAAAGTAACAACTCTTCTATAAATTCAAAAGATGCTGGTACTATCATAACCTCTTGTGTAACAACATGAATGGGTCTCTTCAGCTTTATAGTGCTGAAGCCAAAACCATCCTCTTGGTTGAAATCTTTCATTCACCACTCAATCCTGCTACTGCCCGAATAAGAAGATGCCGAATTTTGGTGTACTCTTTGATTTTAGAGTTCTACATGTCATTGACTGTGCTAGGGCCACTTTCTTTCACTTCTGCAACATTGACCAACTCTTTATCTCTGCCTCTATGACTCACTTCCTGTTTCCTCCTCCAGCAGATTTTTTGGCTGTGTTTTTTTTTCAGATACCATATTCTCAAAAATGTCAATTCATATTTGAGGCTGTGGTACAATATGATTATATGGTGCTTGCAGCACTGTTGTTGCATCACTTAGGTTAGATGTTTTATATTTCTGCTGCTCTGCCTTTCCATGTCTGAGACTGATATGTCATGAGTTATGTCAACTATTTCCCTCCATCCAAAGTGGTTAGTTCCATAAGTGAGTTTTTATTCATTAAGATAGATTGGTGCTATGTTATCTGACTTTATATTCTTGTTTGTGTACTCCAAGCAGTGGCATGGAGTTGTTATAAACGCAAGCATTGCAGACTATTTTTATCTCAACAGGTCCATTGGCAGATTGTTGAAACTATTGAGCTGGTTAACGATGGCTCTGGTTTGGGATTTGGAATAGTAGGTGGAAGAACAACTGGTGTTGTCGTGAAGACTATTTTACCTGGAGGAGTCGCTGACCTGGTAAGGGGCTAAAAATATTGTTTTACTTGGCATGCAATTTCATCAGTGCCGTTCACTTTGTAGAGTTATTGATAAGGTAAGAGAATAAATTATAGAACTTCCATTGACTCTTAGAACAGAACTTAAATTTCCAAGGGATAGAGTTTGGCCAGTGGAGAAGAGTTCTAGCCCTGAAATAATACTTGTCCGGGAATCCAATACAATCCTGTGCAGGTTTAAGTTGTGATGTGGAGATGCCAGCGTTGGACTGGGGTAAACACAGTAAGAAGTCTGACAACACTAGGTTTAAGCCCAACCAGTTTAAGTTGGACAGAGTTATAGCAGAGTTATATTCAGTGTTGATGGATTGAGAATTCAACATAGCATTCTGAGTTTAATAACCAATGTATGGGTTTACCAAACTGGCCAGGATCTGCAAGGTGAGAGTGCACAGTGGGAGCTCACTGAAATGAAACTGGTGCTGGAAAGCTTTTAAAGAGTGAAATAACATAGCTTGTAGCCAGCTTTAATGACTTGAGTTATGCTGAAAGGATTTGTTCTCAGTATCTGAGTACATTGCTTGGAAGATAATTTGGAAGCAGTTTAACCTACCTGGAATTTACTTGCCTTCATCTCAGTTTTCGTGCTCCCAGCGTTTACTGTAGCATGAGAGCAACTTATACAGCTGTAACATTAACCTCTGATGAGAAGCAATAGGAGCAACAACACCAGCATTACCAGGAGCTATACCTTCAGCTGCATCCAACAGCACTAGGAACAGCAACAGCACCAACAGAAGTTGCCTTCTTTGCAGCCATATGCCACTGCAAATCCAGAGGGGATGGACACAGTACCCTACCTCAAAGGTAGTGATACCCATGGCAGAAGGTATACTTCCAGAGGATAAACTTCCTCAATATAATGGAACAATAGTATCTCAGGTGGTTCAGGCTTTTGCAGCAGTACATTGCTAGTATCTTGGAAGATCATCTCCTTTCCAAGAGCTACAAAATTCCCATGGACGTTAATATTACAACAGTCTTGAAATTTTTTATCCTTCTGTGTTCTTCCAAGGATTTGTTGTAAAAGTCTCCATGATCTCATCAGTTGCCCACAAGTGCATATACCAGGTCATTGATGTCTTGTTTGCCAAGACTGCCACTTCCATCAACCTTACCATGTGTGAAGCCAATCAGAGGGCTGTGGATTTTACTGTGGCGGCTGAATTCCACAGATGTAGGAAGTCATTGATTACACATATGACAAGCATTCCAGTCCCTTAATAATTTATGAGCACCAGTAGCTGATTGTAGAGGGCCGTGTTGAATATCTCGGGAGCTGCCATTTTCTTTTATTCTGTGGTGATCCTATTGAGTTTTGCTGCTCTGGACAGTGTCAGTGGTTGCTCCATTGGAGACGAGTGCTACTGTCTGAAAACATGGCTGAATAGTGCCGTAAGGAACTCTGCCAGTGAACCAGAAGAAATATGTAACACAAGCCCATGGCCACAAGGGCTGTAATAAAACAACTCATTGGTTTGCTCAAGATACCTTTCAGGTACCTCAATAGATTAACAGGCATCCTATAGCGGTCTTCAGAATAGTTAGTACCTGGTGTGCCCTGCACAAAATCATGCTGCAGGAAGAGGAAGGTGCAGAACAATCAACATCCTTCTCCAAAATGGAAGAGGAGGAAGAGAAGTAGGAATGAGATATGACTATGATGCTTGCAACCACTCACCTAGTTGTCTGAAAAAGCCCATAGACTAGTTCAGCAATGCTTTTCTTAATCTGAGTGTGCAAGATCCTTGCCTTTAGAGACCCACCAAATACAATTCATTCCAACAGTCAACAGTGCAATCATCACATTAACAATTTTTCCTCATAAAACCTGATTATGCTATTCACCTGAAGGCCAAAGTTGAATAACAGATCTAGCAAAGTAGAGGCCAGGGGAATGAAGAATTCAAATAAGGTGTTTATTAATTAAAATAAACATTAATGCAGCATCATAGACATCACCTTTGCACATTCAAGTGAATCCCTTTGTGCAACAAAAGATTTTCTCATCCACTTCCTATTACCTCTACATTGTATGATACCTGTGGCTTTAGCAAGCAACAGCCTGACATAGCTATACATGGACAATCCAGACACCACTGTCACCATCCCTGGTCATGTCATGTCCTACCGACAGGGCAGACCCACCAGAGATGGCGATAATTGTATACTGTTGGAGGGAGGCTTATGACATCAGGTCAAACATGGACAAGGAAACATCCTGTTGATTGCCATCTGTTGTCCTCTGTTAGTGATAAATCAGTACTCCTCCATGTTGAAACCTCTTGGAGGAAGCACAGGGGGTGGCTAGGGCACAGAATGGTCTCTGGATGGGGACTTCAGTCTCCATCATCAGGAGTAGATTGGTGGTACCACTAAGGCCCAGTCTGAAATGACATAGCTGCTACACTAGGTCTATGGCAGGTGAGAGTACCAAGAGGAAAAAATCAAAAAAAGCAAAATATTGCAGAAGCTGGAATTTGAAACAAGAACAGAGGGCACTGAACAAACTCAGCATCTATCAGCTAACATTACGAGTCATAGTCATCAGAACAGCAAAGTAGAGAAAAAAACAACTTGACCTTGTGCTCACCAATCTACCTGTTGTAGGTACATTGGTCCATATGCAGAAAGTCATGGACAACATTCAGGCTTTGGCTAAAAATGGCAAGTAACATTGCATCACCCAAGTGCCATCATGTCCAACAAGAGAGAGTGCAGCCATCATCCCTTTACATTCATTACCATCAAAACTGAATCCTCCACTATCAACATCTTGGGGGTTACTGCTGAGCGTACACTGAATAGGATTTGCTATATTGTGGCTACAAGAGCAGATCAAAGGCTGGGAATTCTGCAGCAAGTAACTCACTCAAAGCTTGCCCACGTCAAGAGCGTGATGGAATACTCATTACTTGCCTGGATAAGTGTAGTTCCATCAACATTAAAAGAGGCTCAACATCACCCAGGGCAAAGCCAACCCACTTTATTAGCATCCCAAATGCCATTGCCAACATCCGCTCCTGCCATCACTGAAGCATAGCGGCAGAAGTGTATGCAGTCTGCAAGATGCGTTGCAGAAATGCACCAAGCCTTCTAAACCCTCAAGCTGTACTACCTAGAAGGATAAGGGCAGCAGCTGCATGGGAACACCACCTGCAAGTTTCTCTCCATCCTGACTTGGTACAATATTGCTATTCCTTCACTGTTGCTGGTCCAAAACCTTGGAACTCCCTCCCTAACAGCGTTTTGTATGAACTTACACAAAATGGGCTGCAGTAGTTTAAGAGGTGGTTTACTACCACCTTGTCAAGGACAATTAAGGATGGGGAATAAAAATGCTGGCCTAGCCAGTGACGTCCACATCTCATGAAAGAATAAAAAATAACTATCCTGGTGCAGGACACCACAATTCTGCTGCTGACATCCAACTTAACTTCCAGCCACACCATAGAACCATAGAATCCCTACTGTGGAAAGGAGGAATTTGGCCCACTGAGTCTTCATTGACTCCATGAAAGACCATTATTTGTTTTAGTTGAGTGGCATCTTTCTTCTGTCCTTTCTGACTCTCACTGTCTCCTTGAAACAGAGATCCTTCATTCACAGAGTATGGGTTATGATCAAACCTGGAGCCTTGTTGTTGGGAAAGCCTGAAGTGAGATTCTAATAGTTGAGTTTGAATTCCTGAACCATGACAAAGCCTACTGATAGAACAAATAGTTTTTGACCTGTCACCTGCCTCCTCGATGCTTGCAGATCTGTTAACATTAAATTGTGTCCTTGGTGGCTGCCTTTTCATAGGAGCACTGTTTAGTAATTTTTTTCCCACTCATGGGGAATAGATAGAAAACTTGATATTTTAACAATGCTGTCCCCACAATTAATCTGGATGGGGAATGTGGTTGAAATGTATTTGATTGGTGATTGTTGGAATTCAGCATGATACAAACCCTGCTATTTAAAAGAGCAATGACTATATCAAACACTGGGGAAAAGAAGTCTTATATTTATAATCACACCTTTCGAGGCCACAGGACTTCCTAAAAACATTATAGTCAATGAAGAAGTTTTGATGTGCGGTCACTGTGTTAACGGCACAAGAGTCAGGTGCACGTAAGCTCGCACAAAGAATTATTTGACCAGATCTTTTTTCCATGAGATGTTGATTGAAGGTTAAATATTCACCAAGACAATGTGGATAGCTCTTTGTTGTTCTTCAACCTAATATGATGGAATCTGAGAGAGCAGATAGGGCTTCATTTTAACATTATATTTGAAAGACAGTATGTGCATTAATTATATAATTCATTGTTTGCACATGATGTGCATTAAGTGGGGTTTCACCTGTGGCACTTTAAAAAGGAGCAGACTGAAACAGTGGTGATTGGGTGAGGAGGAGTATGTTTTTATATTGTATCTTTGCAAATAATAAATATAAAAGTTTGTAAAAATTAACTCTGGTTCTATCCATCACAGTTTGGCATTTTAGAGTGTAACAATGACACAGAGGATGATTCCAAATGATAAAGGTTAGAAACTGAGAAAAAACTAAAATCCTAGTGGCCATTTGTGGGAAATGATAAAATAATTACAAATTGTTGGGAAATGATTACCTTCCAATTTTCTTGGAGTCTGAACTGTATAACAAATGGGAAAAAAGACAATGTACTTACTACTTTCCATGGCTATCAATTGAAATGGATATATGTATGGAGTGGATTTTGTCCCAAGCAATGTTTGTCCTTGATGTTGCTGCTTCCTTCAAGATGTAAGATCGGGAATTAAGTATTTTGTGAGATGGATTCCCATCAGTTGTATAGTGATGAAGGTTTGCACCTTCTATTTGAGTGTTTGGATAGAATTTACAAGAAATGTGATCTGTAAAATGCCTGTGAAACATGTTCAACATTTGATGGATTTTGGAAAATAGATGGCCAGTTCGTGGAAGAATGAAGTTGCCATAGTCCATTTGGGACTATGGCAACTTCATTCTTCCATGAACTGCTCTGTCTTTTGATAGAGAGATTTTAACCTGACGATTTCTACACCTCAGGCGAGGGGAAAGTTGAGAAGGCAGGGCCCTCTTGAATAACCTCAGCCAGTATGAGAATGGAACCCGTGCTGTTGGCGTCACTCTGCATCTTGAACCTCCATGGAAGAATATATTACAGACTTTTAACAGATTGAGTAAAAATTGATGACATTCCGTTTGGGAATCCCTGAATTGGTACTAGCGTTTAAGTTACTGGATTGTGCTCATGCATCTGACGTGTGCAGGCTACTGGAGTGGTACTGGATTTAGTTTTAGGTAACAAAGCCAGGCAGGTGGTTGAAGCATCAGTGGGGGAGCATTTTGCAGAAAGCAATCATAGGAACATTGGAATTAGGAGCAGTAGTAGGCAAATTCAGCCTTTTGAGCCTGATCATAACTCAATTAGCTTCAAGATTATTATGAAAATGTACAAGGATGGACCATAAATCTAAGTTCTGAACTAGGGGAAGGCTGATTTTAATAAGGTCAGATATGATTTGGTCAGAAAGAAATGGGATCAGACACTTATAGGTAAACCCTTGATGGAACAATGAGATGCATTCAGGAAGGAAATAGGGAAATTACAGGGCCAACATGTTCCAGTGAAGAAAAAGGGTGGGACCAACAAAGCCAATGAAACCTGGATATCAAGGGATATACGGCACTGAACAAGGAGAAAAAAGGAGGCTTGTGACAGGCATTCAGGGCTCAAAACAGCAGAAGCCCTAGTGAAGTATAGAATGTGCAAGAAAATTAGAATAGCAAAAAAGGGGCATGAAAGGACACTGGCAAGAAAAACAAAGGAAAGCCCTAAGCTGTTTTACAAGTACAAGATGGAGGAGGAGAAAGTGGGTTCCCAGACATGCGTCCTTTGTTTGAACAGAGGGGAGTATGATAGGATGAGAGAAGAATTGGCGAATGTGGACTGGGGCAGCGCGTTGGAAGGTAGGCCTGTTGAGGAGCAGTGGAGGATCTTTAAGGAGATCTTTCTTGGTGCTCAGCAGAAATTTATTCCGATGGTCAAAAAGGACCGTAGGAGGAGAGGTAATAAGCCGTGGATAACGAAGGAGGTGAAAGAAAGTGTTAAATTAAAAGCGGAGGCGTTTAGAGTAGCTAAGAGTAGTAGGCGAGAAGAGGATTGGGAGAGGTTTAAATGTCAACAAAGATTGACAAAGAAGTTGATAAAGAAGGGTAGGAGAAACTATGAAGCTGGGCTAGCGCTTAATATAAAAAAGGATAGCAAGAGTTTTTATAAATATATAAAAAGGAAGAGGCTGGCTAGGGTGAACGTTGGTCCCTTAGAGGATGAGAGGGGGGACTTAGTGGTAGGGGATGGGGAAATGGCTGAGGTCTTGAATAACTTTTTTGTTTCGGTCTTCACGGAGGAGGACGTGAATAATTTGCCGGATGTTAGAGATGGAAAGGTGGTAGGACTGGAGGGTCTCGATGACATTACTGTTACTAGAGAGGTGGTGCTCGGCAGACTGGAGGGGCTGATTGTGGACAAGTCCCCAGGACCGGATGGAATGCATCCGAGGGTTCTGAAAGAAATGGCGGAGGTGATAGTGGATGCCTTGGTGGTTATTTTCCAGACGTCGCTGGATTCCGGGGAAGTGCCGGAAGATTGGAAAACGGCTAATGTTACGCCGTTGTTTAAGAAGGGTGCCAGGCAAAAGGTGGGGAATTACAGGCCTGTTAGTTTAACGTCTGTTGTAGGTAAAATGTTAGAATCCGTCATCAAGGAGGAAATAGCGAGGCATCTTGAGGGGAATTGCTTGATAGAGCAGACGCAGCACGGTTTTGTTAAAGGGAAGTCGTGTCTGGCAAATTTACTGGAGTTCTATGAGGATGTGTCTAGGGCGGTGGATAGAAGAGAGCCAGTGGATGTGGTCTTGATTTTCAGAAGGCGTTTGACGAGGTACCTCACAAGAGGTTATTGCAGAAGGTAAGGGGGCATGGAGTTGGGGGTAGGGTGTTAGCGTGGATAGAGGACTGGTTGTCAAATAGGAGGCAGAGAGTGGGGGTCAACGGGTGCTATTCGGATTGGCGGTTGGTGACTAGTGGAGTGCCCCAGGGGTCGGTGCTGGGGCCTCAGCTATTTACCATTTATATAGATGATCTGGAGGAGGGAACCGAGTGTAGGGTGTCGAAATTTGCTGATGACACCAAAATTGGTGGAAAGGCAAATTGTGCGGAGGGTGGTGAGAGTCTACAGAAGGATCTAGATAGGCTGGGCGAATGGGCCAGGAAATGGCAAATGGAATTTAATGTTGGCAAGTGCGAGGTGGTCCACTTTGGTAGGAATAATGGTAGGAAGGATTATTACTTACATGGAGAAAAACTGCAGCAGGCGATGGTGCAGAGGGACCTCGGGGTCCTTGTGCATGAGTCGCAAAAACCCAGTTTGCAGGTGCAGCAGGTGGTCAGGAAGGCGAATGGGATGCTGGCCTTCATCGTGAGGGGGATTGAATATAAAAGTAGGGAGGTCTTGCTGCGGCTGTATAGGGCATTGGTGAGGCCGCAGCTGGAGTACTGTGTGCAGTTTTGGGCGCCGTACTTACGCAAGGATATTTTGGCCTTGGAGGGAGTGCAGAGGAGGTTTACTAGGCTGATGCCGGAGTTGAGGGGGTTGAGCTATGAGGAGAGGCTGAATAAATTAGGCTTGTACTCGTTAGAGTTTAGAAGAATGAGGGGAGATCTCATTGAGACGTATAAGATGATGAATGGGATGGATAGGATAGAGGTGGAGAGACTCTTCCTGCTCAGAAAGGATAGTAGGACTAGGGGGCACAGCCTCAAGATAAAGGGGGGGCGGTTTAGAACGGAGTTGAGGAGGAACTTCTTCACTCAAAGGGTGGTGAATCTCTGGAATTCTCTGCCTGTTGAAGTGGTGGAGGCTACCTCGCTAAATATTTTTAAGACGCGGGTTGATGGGTTTTTGATAAGCGAGGGGATTAAGGGTTATGGGGAGAGGGCGGGAATGTGGAACTGAGCCAAGGCAGATCAGCCATGATCTTATTGAATGGCGGGGCAGGCTCGAAGGGCTAGTTGGCCTACTCCTGCTCCTATTTCTTATGTTCTTATTAAGGATAAAAGGATAATTGGAAAACAAGTGAGGTCCATTAAGGACCACTACTAATTTGTGTATGAAGCTGGAGGACATAGGGTTCCAAGTGGGCCTGATTTTACCATTTTCATTCTAAGTGCTGAATCTGGGTGCAATTCAGATCTGACTTGGAAACCTGCTTCAGGCGCTCCATACACACTTAGCTTGAAAAAGAAATCCTGGGTCTGAATCATGTTGTGGGCAGGGCTTATTGTACCCAAAGCAATCAGAGCTCTGAACTGCGCATGCACAGTTGGAAAAAAATTTGAAAAAGTGTGACCATGTCAGATCACTCCCGAGTTGGAGCAAAAAGCAGGAGCAGTGGCCCCCACAGACATCACTGTCCACCCCCTTATCCACCCATTCCCCACACACATCACTGTCACCCCTTATCCACCCATCCCCCTGCTACCCAGACTGATCGTGACCCCTGCCCACCGATTGCCCGCACAGTGGCAGTGGACCCCCCATCCTGTCGCCAGAGATCCATTTGCCCCCCAGCCCCCCCAGTGAGCAATCGGATCCCCCCCCCCCCGTGCCCCCCCAACAAGAAAAACCTCTTACTGCCTCCCCCCTGCCTCCCGTGGTACATCTGACCCATCTCCTCCGCCCTCCCCACCCCCCCACCAGAGAATGATCAGGCCCCCCCGCCCACAAACCAGACAAAGATCTGCTCTTCTCCTCCACACAACTGCCCCCCCCACCTAAAACAAAACAATGATCAGTCCTCCCCCCCACCCCACCCCCACTTCACCAGAGAATGATCTGGCCCACTTCCCCCTCCCCGCCTTATCCCCAATCTGAGTCTGAGAGCCGTTGGAAGCACTGAACTCACCTCTTCAGCAGCTGGAGTGCCCGATTCAGACTTTTATTCAGCTTGTTTATTTCGGCGCAATTCTGGATTGGCGAACGTGGTGGTAAAAGGAGAAATACTGATAAAGTTGGGTGGGCAGTTCATTAATTCAATTTAAATGCATGCAAACAACTTTAAATCACTGTTGCGCCCGATTTGGGTGCAAATCGTTCCCAGGTGTCGGTAAAGTGGCCATCTGCACGGATGTGGGTGCACATCGCGTTAATGGCCTCACACCCGACTTTACCATGTTTTTGCGCCCGAAAACGGGCCCGATGCAATGGTAAAATCAGGCCCTTTGTATTGGTGTTCACTAGTGAGAAAGGCGATGCAGGTATAGTAACTGGGGAGAAGGACTGTAATGCAATGAAAGAAATTAACATAGATAGAGAGGAGTTGCTTAAAAATAGCTTAGTCTCCAGGGCCAAATCAAGTGCAACCCATGTGAATTCCAGAAGTGCACACAATATTCTAGCTGTGACCTAACCAACATTTCATATGGTTCCAGCGTAACCTCCCTGCTCTTTAACTTTATGCTTCAGCAAATTACAGTAAGTTTATCATATGCCTTCTTAACCACTTCATCCAAGGAGGAAATAGCCAGGCTCTGGCCATAATCTTCCATTCCTTTCTGACCACAGCAGAGGTGTTGGAGATCTGGAGGTCATCCAACGTGGTACCATTATTCAAGAAAGGAGGAAGGGAAAACTACAGGCAGTCAGTCTAACCTCCATGATGGGGAAACAATTGGAAGCAATTCTGAGAAACAGAATTAATCTGCATTTGGAGGGACAGGGATTAATCAAGAACCGTCAGCATGGTTTTGTTAAGGGGTGATCATGTTTGACCAACCTGATTGAATTTTTCAAAGAAGTGACCAGGTGTGTAAATGAGTGCAGTGCATTTGACATAGTTTATTCGGACTTCAGCAAAGCTTTTGATAAGGCCCTACATGGGAGACTGATAGTGAAGGTAAGAAACCATGGGACCCAAGGAAATTTGGCAAATTGCATCCAGAATTGGTTTAGTGGCAGGAAGCAGCAGGTATGGTTGAAGGCTTTTTCCTGACTGAAAGACTGTGTCCAGTGGGACCCTGCAGGGATTAATGTTGGGTCTTTGCTGTTTCTGGTTATTATAAATGATTTAGACTTGACTGTGGGAGGGTTGATCAGTAAATTCATGGATGATGTGAAGTTTGGTTGGATGATAAATAGTGAAGAGAATAGCCTTACATCACAGGAGTATATAGATGGCTGGTTAGATTGGCTGATCAGTGACAACCAGAATTCAGCCTGGTTAAGTGTGATGTGATATACTTGAGCAGGATGAAGCAGGCAACAGAATGTATCATGAAAGGAATTAATCTGGAAAGCACCAGGGATCAGAGGGACCTTGGTGTGCATGGACACCAGTTCTTTGAGGTAGTAGGCCAAGAGGATGAAGCAGTTAAGAAGGCATTTGGTCTACTTGCTGTAATTTGCTGAAGCATAAAGTTAAAGAGTAGGGAGGTTATGCTGGAACTATATAAAATGTTGGTTAGGTCACAGTGAGAATATTGTGTGCACTTTTGGAATCCATATTATATGAGGGACATGATGGCACTGGAAAGAGTACAGAGAAGATTTATTAGGATACTACCTGGGCTGAAGAATTTGTGTTATGAAGAGAGATTGGATAGACTGGGGTTGTTTTGTTTGTAAGAAGTCTCACAACACCAGGTTAGAGTCCAACCAGTTTATTTGATAGTAATCTCACAAGCTTTCGGAAACGGTGTTCCTTCGTCAGGTGTGTGGAAGGTGCTTTGTTTTCTTTGGAGCAGAGGAGATTACGGGCATGGGGGTGCAGTGTGGGGAGACTCACTTCCTGAAGAAATGGTGGAGGCAGAAACCCTCATAACATTTAAGAAGTGTTTAGATGTTCACTTGCAAAGCCAACGCATACAAGGCTATGGACCAAGCGCTGGAAAATAGGATTAGAATAATTAGATGGTTTACCTTTGACACAGAAGTGATAGACGCAAGGGCCTTTTGCTGTGCTGTGAACGCATATGACTCTATAGAATTAATGCAAGGTTAGTAAAAGTATGTAGTTGTTTTAAGATTGACAGTGGGGCACATTGAAGCTGATAAAGAGAGCATAATTCCATGTAAAATAATGGAGTAATGCATTTTCTAAGTACTGATGTAACCTCCAGTGAGGTATCAGTGCTGTTCAGTAAACATAAGAACATAAGAAATAGGAGCAGGAGTAGGCCATCCAGCCCTTCGAGCCTGCCCCGCCATTCAATAAGATCATGGCTGATCTGCCGTGTCTCAGTTCCACATTCCCGCCCTCTCCCCATAACCCTTAATCCCCTCGCTTATCAAAAACCCATCAACCCGCGTCTTAAAAATATTTAGCGAGGCAGCCTCCACCACCTCAACGGGCAGAGAATTCCAGAGATTCACCACCCTTTGAGTGAAGAAGTTCCTCCTCAACTCCGTTCTAAACCGCCCCCCCTTTATCTTGAGGCTGTGCCCCCTAGTCCTACTGTCCTTTCTGAGCGGGCAGAGTCTCTCCACCTCTATCCTATCCATCCCATTCATCATCTTATACGTCTCAATGAGATCTCCCCTCATTCTTCTAAACTCGAGCAAGTACAAGCCTAGTTTATTCAGCCTCTCCTCATAGCTCAACCCCCTCAACTCTGGCATCAGCCTAGTAAACCTCCTCTGCACTCCCTCCAAGGCCAAAATATCCTTGCATAAGTACGGCGCCCAAAACTGCACACAGTACTCCAGCTGCGGCCTCACCAATGCCCTATACAGCCGCAGCAAGACCTCCCTACTTTTATATTCAATCCCCCTCGCTATGAAGGCCAGCATCCCATTAGCCTTCCTGACCACCTGCTGCACCTGCAGGCTGGGTTTTTGCGACTCATGCACAAGGACCCCGAGGTCCCTCTGCACCGACGCCTGCTGCAGTTTTTCGCCCCGTAAGTAATAGTCCTTCCTACCATTATTCCTACCAAAGTGGACCACCTCACACTTGCCAACATTAAATTCCATTTGCCATTTCCTGGCCCATTTGCCCAGCCTATCTAGATCCTTCTGCAGACTCTCCACACCCTCCGCGCAATTTGCCGTTCCACCAATCTTGGTGTCATCAGCAAATTTCGACACCATACACTCGGTTCCCTCCTCCAGATCATCTATATAAATGATAAATAGTTGAGGCCCCAGCACCGATCCCTGGGGCACGCCACTAGTCACCAACCGCAACAGTCGTCTTCCTATGGATTATTACTGATTTTACAAGTTTATATGTAATGAATAAAGCAGGGACAATGTCATGAACAGCATACTGTCTACTACAAATCTAGTTGCATATTCCTTGTATGAAACATATTTAAAAAATTGCTGCTGTGCCTGCAGATTATCAGCTGTAATGTCTATTTATTATTACAGTATATTTCTAAAGTATTAACCTTCACACACCAATATTTCACACTTTAGCTCTGTTATTGTCAAATTTCTTCTTGAATTCTCTGCGCAAAGGTGCCGGTCTTGGTGATTTATTCATTGAACAAGGGCAAGTGCCATGATTTTTGTTTTTGCTGTGGGTAGGGTGAAGGATCAGACTCCAAGTCTGCCTCAGTGAGAATATAGTGCTTTTGATGCTAATCTGATCCACGTGCTAGCCATGTAGTCAATTCAGCTAACTGCACTCCATCTCCTCCAGTTGTGAACTATAAATAATTTAGTCTTTCTGCTCAATAATCTCCAGTATGAATGTTTAAGATATTAGCAGAGAGGACCGTATTTGCATATGAATTCAAAGCTGGTGCTTGTCAAGTGGATCACTGTTGTTGGCATAGCAGAATTCTCCTGATGTATTTTCCAGTTTTTGTGCATTTTTCTTGTCTGCCTTTGTTGCCATTTCTTCTCATGAACAGTGACTACCAGCCCTATTCATTGTGTCCTTCTGACTTCTAGAGTTATTTGGCTTTCATATTCAGATCTATATTTCTTAGCAAGACTTCAGCTAATATCTGCTGTAGTCTTTCAGGTACTAATTCAGCTGTTTAAATGCCTCTTGGTCTCAGATCATAGTCAGAATTATTGTTTTTGCCTTTCATTTTGATTACTGCAAGCTTATGTGAAGTGTTGCTCTGTTCCCTGAATCCCTCCAGAGGGCATCTAATTCCAGGTGTTTATCTGGCTTTTAGTATCTGGCATATCCCCAGTGTTAACGTAGAGAATTAAATATTCAAGATCATACAAGATATATCCTGAACAAGCTGGGAAAGAACAAAGCTTATAATTGATTGTTTCAGCCCATTGCACATAATATTATTCTCCATTTGTGATTAAAGGATGGACGACTTCAAAGTGGTGACCATATTCTAAAGATAGGTGATACAGACCTGCTTGGTATGGGCAGTGAGCAAGTGGCTCAGGTGCTGAGGCAGTGTGGGAATCGAGTCAAGTTGGTGATTGCGAGAGGAGCTGTGGAAGACTCCTTGCCTGCTGCGCCTCATGGACTCCCTGCTTTACCATCAGTACCTCCTGTGGTAGAAGAGGCAAGTATTTTATCTAGTTTTCTTTGCAAAGAATAAGAAAAATATTTTCTAATTACTGCTGTACTGAAGCAAAAATGCATTTTGCCCAATAAACTTTCAAATCCAGTTGAATACATTGACTCTAAACTTGAGACATGTTTAACTTGAATTAATGTTGGAAATCTGAAATAAAACAAAGTGCTGTAAGTACTCAACAGCCTGGCAACGTCCATGCAGAGAGAAGGAGTTAATTTGGGTTGGCAATTCAGAGTAAATCAGAGTAGAGAGTGCTTAGAGGTGTAGTGGTTTTTAAGCAAAAATGGGGAAATGTGGGGATTCCTTGAGGTTGCATTAGGATTCAAATGCGAAGAGCACCTCCTCCTTCCATTGGCCTCTTGCACTCTTAACATTGAATTCAGACCATAAGCTCTGCCCTTTTTTCTCTGCACAGCTGTTAGTGCCATTTCTGTACTCCTATTTATACCTCTTTTATTTCTTGTCCTCTTTCTTGCCAAGCCTGCATTTTCTTTTTAGGTATTTAAATTTTTTATTGCCTTCCATCCTGAA
Organism: Carcharhinus amblyrhynchos; assembly: GCF_965287045.1. NCBI lineage: Eukaryota > Metazoa > Chordata > Chondrichthyes > Carcharhiniformes > Carcharhinidae > Carcharhinus > Carcharhinus amblyrhynchos. The sequence continues at coordinate 21,203,260 of NC_137328.1, read as the reverse complement.
GCAGACTTTCCCGTTTGATCTTTCCTTCCCTCCCACCTTTCACAACCTGGTTTAAAAACTATTCCATCTTTAAGCACTCTCAGTTTGAATGAAGGATTGAGTCATTGACTCTGTTTTCCTCTCCACAGATGCTGCCAGACCTGCTGAGTGACCCAACAGTTTGATTACATTCGATTATATTTATTTAAGATCATTTTGGGCACATAATCCATTTTGTACAAGAGCTGATCTATTGTGGTCAAGTTGATATATTTGTACTGTAGTAGCTGAAGGGCAAAGGTTGTGCATCTTTTGTAAATTAATAGCAGAAATTGCTGAGCATATTTTGTCACTGTCTCGCAACCTTTTCCGTTGCATCTTATCAAGGATTGAAAATGATTTGTAATACGTTTATCCACACTTTTTGCTGAGAATAGATTGGGGGGTGCTAATTAATAGATGTGCCACAATTCATATATTTAACAGCTGTGGTGAGTTCCTAGTCTCAGTTCTGCCATTGGAAGTGGTCAGTTAAGAGACCAGATGTTTCCCTGATGCAAAAACAGGATGATCAATTATTCTGATTGCATTGAGTAACAACTTTAAATTCTCTTCCACCTTTAATGTTGTAAGATATTCCAAGCTGCTTCATAAGAGTATCAAACAAAATTTGGCACTGAGTCATAAAAAGTGACATTCGAGCAGATGACCAAAAACTTGGTGTGTGAGGAAAAATAACCTTAAATAAGGAGAAAGAGAGAGAGACAGTGAGAGGGATAGAGAGTTTTAGGCAAAGAATTAGGGACTAAAGGCATGGCCACCAGTAGTGGATAGATAAAATAATATGCAGCCTAGAAGAGAGAAAAAAAAACAAAGTATGTAGCTGTAATTCAAAAAGTAATTTGGAGTAGGGAGGTCTATTGTGTCTCACATTAGTATAGGACATTTTTTTCTTGACTGGACTCAGAATTTTATAAATTGTTGGAAATGTTCAGCAGGTCTGCAATACCTTTAGACAGAGGAACAGAGATCATTTTTCAGGTTGATGACTTTTCGTTAGAATTGTTACACTTGGCATTCAGTAGTGCACATTTTGTTCTGATGAAAAGTCATTGACCTGAAAGGTGAACTCTTTCTCCGTAGGTGCCACGGGTTCTGTTGAGTATTTCTAGCAGGTCCTATTTTAATGTCAAATTTTCAGTGTCTGCAGTATTTTTCATTGGACTAAGTAATTATAGCATAATCGTATTGTATTTGGAGGGTGAAATTAGTTGGACTAGAGAATATAGTTTAAATATTGTACTTAAGATATATATTTTTTAATTAGCCTGAACCAGTTTGCTATCAGGATGTGGATGGTGAAGTATTTGATGTGGAGCTCACAAAAGATGTCCATGGACTAGGCATAACTATCGCTGGTTATGTTGGAGACAAAAATTTAGGTACTGCAATATTTTTTATGACTGTTTCTATATATTGATCCTGTTTCCTGCTTTCTTACAATTTCCACAAAAACCTTGATTGCAATCCTCTGTTTAGTGTGATTTTTCTATCTTGTTTATTTTGTGATAAAGAAGTTGATAAAGAAGGGTAGGAGAAACTATGAAGCTGGGCTAGCGCTTAATATAAAAAAGGATAGCAAGAGTTTTTATAAATATATAAAAAGGAAGAGGCTGGCTAGGGTGAATGTTGGTCCTTTAGAGGATGAGAAAGGGGACCTAGTGGTAGGGGATGGGGATATGGCTAAGGTATTGAATAACTTTTTTGTTTCTGTCTTCACGGAGGAGGACGTGAATAATTTGCCGGGTGTTAGTGATGGAAAGGTGGTAGGACTGGAGGGTCTTAATGACATTACTGTTACTAGAGAGGCGGTGCTCGACAGACTAGAGGGGGCTGATTGTGGACAAGTCCCCAGGACCGGATGGAATGCATCCGAGGGATCTGAAAGAAATGGCGGAGGTGATAGTGGATGCCTTGGTGGTTATTTTCCAGACGTCGCTGGATTCCGGGGAAGTGCCGGAGGATTGGAAAACGGCTAATGTTACGCCGTTGTTTAAGAAGGGTGCCAGGCAAAAGGTGGGGAATTATAGGCCGGTTAGTTTAACGTCTGTGGTAGGTAAAATGTTAGAATCCGTCATTAAGGAGGAAATTGCGAGGCATCTTGAAGGGAATTGCTTGATAGAGCAGACGCAGCATGGTTTCATTAAAGGGAAGTCGTGTCTGACAAATTTACTGGAGTTCTATGAGGATGTGTCTAGGGCGGTGGATAGAGGAGAGCCGGTGGATGTGGTCTTTCTGGATTTTCAGAAGGCGTTTGACAAAGTACCTCACAAGAGGTTATTGCAGAAGGTCGAGGGACATGGAGTTGGGGGTAGGGTGTTAGCGTGGATAGAGGATTGGTTGTCAAATAGGAGGCAGAGAGTTGGGGGTCAACGGGTGCTATTCGGATTGGCGGTTGGTGACTAGTGGAGTGCCCCAGGGGTCGGTGCTGGGGCCTCAGCTTTTTACCATTTATATAGATGATCTGGAGGAGGGAACCGAGTGTAGAGTGTCGAAATTTGCTGATGACACCAAGATTGGTGGAACGGCAAATTGTGCGGAGGGTGTGGAGAGTCTGCAGAAGGATCTAGATAGGCTGGGCGAATGGGCCAGGAAATGGCAAATGGAATTTAATGTTGGCAAGTGTGAGGTGGTCCACTTTGATAGGAATAATGGTAGGAAGGACTATTACTTACGTGGCAAAAAACTGCAGCAGGCGATGGTGCAGAGGGACCTCGGGGTCCTTGTGCATGTCGCAAAAACCCAGCTTGCAGGTGCAGCATGTGGTCAGGAAGGTGAATGGGATGCTGGCCTTCATAGCGAGGGGGATTGAATATAAAAGTAGGGAGGTCTTGCTGCAGCTGTATAGGGCATTGGTGAGGCCGCAGCTGGAGTACTGTGTGCAGTTTTGGGAGCCGCACCTGCGCAAGGATATTTTGGCCTTGGAGGGAGTGCAGAGGAGGTTTACTAGGCTGATACCGGAGTTGAGGAGGTTGAGCTATGAGGAGAGGCTGAATAAACTAGGCTTGTACTCGTTAGAGTTTAGAAGAATGAGGGGAGATCTCATTGAGACGTATAAGATGATGAATGGGATGGATAGGATAGAGGTGGAGAGACTCTTCCCGCTCAAAAAAGACAGTAGGACCAGGGGGCACAGCCTCAAGATAAAGGGGGGGCGGTTTAGAACGGAGTTGAGGAGGAACTTCTTCACTCAAAGGGTGGTGAATCTCTGGAATTCTCTGCCCGTTGAAGTGGTGGAGGCTGCCTCACTAAATATTTTTAAGACACGGGTTGATGGGTTTTTGATAAGCGAGGGGATTAAGGGTTATGGGGAGAGGGCGGGAAAGTGGAACTGAGCCACGACAGATCAGCCATGATCTTATTGAATGGCGGAGCAGGCTCGAAGGGCTAGATGGCCTACTCCTGCTCCTATTTCTTATGTTCTTATGATGATTATTACACTAACAAGGTGTCTGTGTTGAAGTGGAACGCTTTAATTTGGTTTTCACATTTTGCCAATAATATTTGGTATTTTTTGGTAATGCATCTCCACATCCAGGCAAGTAAGGAATTATTCTTCACGTTCCTGACCTCAGGGCCATCGAGGTTTACAGCATAGAAACTGACCCTTTGTTCCAACTTGTCCATGCCGCCCAGCTTTTACCATTAAAGCTAGTCCCAATTGCCTACATTTGGCTTATATCTCTCTATACCAATCTTATTCATGTAACTGTCTAAATGCTTTCTAAAAGACAAAATTATATCTGTCTGAACTACTACCTCTGGCAGCTTGTTCCAGACACTCCCCAGCACTGTAGAAAAAATTCCCCCGGACTCTGTTTTTATCTCTCCCCTCTCACCTTAAACCTATGCCCTTCGTTTTAGACTCCCCTACCTTTGAGAGAAGATGTTGACTATCTACCTTATTTGTTTCCCGCCATTCTTATATAGACCTTTATAAGATCACCCCTAAGCCTCCTAAGCTCCAGGAAAAACCTCCCAGTCTATCCAGCCTCTCCTTATAACTCAAACCATCAAGTCCCAGAAACATCCTGGTTTATCTTTTCTGCACTTGCTCTAGTTTAATAATATCCTATCTATAATGGGATGACCAGAACTGTACACAGTTGTTGCAAATGTGGCCTTACCAATGTCTTGTAGAAGGCATCCCAACTCCTGTATTCAGTGTCCTGACCAATGAAACCAACCATACCGAATGCCTTCTTCACCACCCTATCCACCCATGATTCCACTTTCAAGGACCCATGGACTTATCCCCCTAGATCTCTTTGTTCTATAACTCTCCCCAATGCCCTACCATTAACTGAGTAAGTCCTGCCCTGGCTCAGTCTTCCAAAATGCATCACTTCGCATTTATCAAAATTAAATTCCATGTGCCATTCATCAGCCCACTGGCCCAATTGATCAAGATCCCGTTGCAATCCCAGATAACTTTTTTCACTGCACTATGCTATCAATCTTGGTGTCATCTGCAAACTTACTAACCACGCCTCCTAAATTCTCATCCAAATCATAAATGACAAATAACAGTAGACGCAGCAGTGATCCCTGAGGCACACTTCCAGTCCCAGGCCTCCAGTTTAAAAAACGATCCTCTACAACCATCTTCTGTCTTCTGTCATCAAGTCAATTTTGTATCCATTTTGGCTTCCTAATTCTGGATCCTTATGCGGCAACCTACCATGTGGTATCTTGTCAAAGGCCTTGCTAAAGTCCATGTTGACAATGTCAATTGCACTGCCCTCATCTACCTTTTTGGTTACCCCTTCAAAAAGCTCAATTTCATGCGACATGATTTTCCACTCACAAAGCCATGATGGTTGTCCGTAATGAATCCTTGCCTCTCTAAATGCCTATAGATCCTGTTTCTCAGAATACCTTCTAACAAATTACCCTCCACAGACATTAGGCTCACCGGCCTGTAGTTCCCAGGCTTTTCCCTGCAGCCCTGCTAAAACAAAGGCACAACATTTGCCACCCTCCAATCTTCAGGCACCTCATTTGTGACTGTCGATGATTCAAATATCTGTGCTAGGGGACCCGCAATTTTCTCCCTAGCCTCCCATAATGTCCTGAGGTACACTTTACCAGGTCTTGGAGATTTATCTACCTTGATGCACTTTAAGACTTCCAGCACCTCCTTCACTGTAGTATGTGCACTCCTCAAGACATCAGTATTTATTTCCCCAAGTTCCCTAACATCTATGTCTTTCTCAACAGTAAATACTGATGAGAAATATTCTTTAGGATCTCATTGTCTTAGGTTTAAGTAAATTTGCACAATTAGCTGGAACAGCTGTAAGTGGTTTGGCCTGGAATGCTATCTTGTGCATCTGTTGCTGAGATTAGTCATCTCTAACAAGCACACCATCTTTATTTTCGTTAGGTATGACTGCAGTCAGGAGATTTTACACCTGATGCCTATTGATTTTGCCATCTGTTTCATCACATCATGTGCAGTGAATTGGCTGCAGCCTGACATCTGCGGAACGGGATTTGTTATTGTTAATGAGAAATCTATCAATCTCTGCTTTAAACATACTTGATGACTGAACTTCCACAGCCCTCTGGGGTGAAGAATTCCAAACATTCACGATCATCTGTGAAGAAATTTCCTCTCATCTCGGTCCTAACTAGCATGCCCATTATTTTCAAGTTGTGTCCGTTGCCTCTAGATTCCCCTGCCAAGGAAAACATCTAACCTGTTCTACCCTGTCTATACAATTCAGTGTTTTGTAGGTTTCAATGAGATCACCTTTCATTCTTCGAAATTCTAGAGAATACAGGCCCAGTTTGCCCAATCTCTCTAAGACAGTCCGTCCATCCCCGGAGCAAGTCTGGTGAACCTTCATTGCACTCCTTTTATGGCAATAATTTCCTTTCTGAGGTAAGGGAATCGAAACTGCACTCAGTATTCCAGATGTGGTGTAATCAAGCACCTATACAACTGAAGCAAGATCTCACTACTACTGTACTCGGATCCTCTTGTGGTAAAGGGCAACATACCATTAGCCTTCCTAATAGCCTATTTCATCTGTTTGTTAGTCTTAAGTGACTTATGGACAAGGATACCCAAGTCCTTGCACATCCACATTTTTTCATTTCTTGACACCCAAGTTCTTGTATATCCACATTTTCTTACCATTTATTAAATGCTTTCCATATCTGTTCCTTCTACCAAAATGGATTAGCTCACATTTTTCCACATTATATTCCTTCTGACATGTTCTTGCCCACCCACTATACTTGTTTAAATCCTCTTGTAGCTGTTTTACATCTTCCTCACGACACACATTCCTGCCTTGCTTTGTATCATCTGCAAACTTGAAGATATTATATTTAGTACCCAAATCAAATCATTGATTTATGTTGTGACTAACTGAGGCTCATGTGCTGATCCTTGCGTTACTGCACTAGCCATAGCTTGCCGATGTGAGAATGAAAATAAATGGGTCATTCTCTGTTCTCTGCTTGTTGGCCAATCCTCAACCCATAATAGTATGTTGCCTCCTAACCCATGTGTTTTTATTTTGCTAATTAACCTCGTATGGGGTCCTTCAGCAAAAGCCTCCTGATACTCCAAGTTTATTATGCCCATCAACTCTTTTTTATCAATCTTGTTAGTGACATCTTCAAAAAACTCCCAACAAATTCATCAAACATGATTTTCCATTTGTAAATTCATGCTGATTATGCCTAATTAGATCATGATTGTCCAAGTGTCTATTCACCACATGCTTTATAATACATTCCAGCATTTTCCCTATTACTGATATAAGGCTAACAGGTCTGTAGTTCCCTGTGTTCTCTCTCCCTTCCTTAAATAATAGGGTGATATTTGCTACCTTCCAAACTTCAGGAATTTTGGAAGATGATCACCAATGCATCCACTATCTCTGTTGCATCCTCTTTCAACACTCTAGGATGCTTAATATCAGGTCTAGGGGATTTATCAACTTTCAGTCCCATTAATTTCTCCAATACAACCTCCTTCTTTATGCTAATTTCCTTCAACTATGCATTCTCCCTAGTCCTTTGCATCTGGGGGATTTCCTGTATCTTCCTTCGTGAAAACAGACACAAAGTAATCACTTAACTTTTCTGCCATTTCTTGATTCTGCATAATAAATTATTCCGACTCTGCCTGCCATGGATTCACATTTTCTTAACCAAACTCTTTATACGTACCTATGGAAGCTTTTAAAGTCAGTTTTTACATTTTGCTAGATTGCATTCTTATTCTATTTTCTCTTTCTTTATCAATTTCTTGACTTAGCTTTTCTATATTCTAATCCTTTGGTTTACTGTTATTTCTGGCAACTTTATAAGCCTCTTCTTTTGATCTTATTTAACCTCTAACTCCCTTCGCCAGCCATGGTTGCTTTATTGAGCTTTTGCACCTGATGTATAGATGCTATATAGTATATAATAGTTACTTGAAGACTATCGATTGCCTATGCACATACATTAAAAGGTATGACTCTGCATAGGTGCATAGGAAATTATGAGGTGGATTGGAAACATACATTTAAAAGGTATGACTGTTTCCAATCCACCTCAGCCAATTTGTCCCCCATGCCTTCATAATTTCTTTTATTTAACTTGAACACTTTGACTTCAGATTGAACTTCCTCAATACTTTCAAACATAACATAAAATTCTATCATAGTCAGCTGGATTGGTAAGGGAAAGGTCAAGATTTTCCTCCTTCTTCGTCATATGTCCAGTCTGGCAAATTATCCTTAAGGACTCGGACAGTTCAGTCTTTATGGTGCTGAAGAGCCACTGTTGATGATGAATGTAGAAGCGCCCACCAAGAGTACATTCTGCGCTCTTTTTACCTTCACTGCTGCCTCCCAAGTGATGTTCAGTGTAGATATGTCCAGTCTGGCAAATTATCCTTAAGGACTCGGACAGTTCAGTCTTTATGGTGCTGAAGAGCCACTGTTGATGATGAATGTAGAAGCGCCCACCAAGAGTACATTCTGCGCTCTTTTTACCTTCACTGCTGCCTCCCAAGTGATGTTCAGTGTAGATGAATACTGATTCATCAGTTGAGAGGGGACATTCAGCGTTCATCAGCAGGAAGTGTCCCTGCTTCTATTTATCAGGTGCATAAGATCAGAGTCAATACTAAGGGGCCCCAATGCCAATCTCTTCTGACTGTATATTCATGTGCTGTTACATGTTAGTTCTGTCCTATGGGTTAGACAGAATATATCCATGGATGGTGAGGGAAAGGTAGGGGCTGTGAATTATGTATTTCTTGAAATATTTTTATGACATTCCTAAACTTTGCTCAAAGCAAAATATCTCAGTTCCTGAAAACTTGAAATAAAATGAGCAAGTGTTCTTTTGGATAAATATTTTCTGCTTTCATTCCAGAGCTTTACAGTTACCTTGCTAGATGAAAGTTTGAAAGTTATTTACATGACACTTTATCATTGGGTCATATTTTTCTCCATTAAGTAATAATTTGAGGGAGGCAGATTTAGTAGTGTCAAACAAATAAAAACTTGTGTTGCCTTAGCATGAGTTTCCTTATGAAGTAACCTTGTGTCCAACAAAAGAGAAATGAACATGGAAACAGATTTATGAATAACCACTGGTCTTTTTTGTTCACTTCATTTGTGACATATTATTTTCTTTAATGCTGTTTAGTGTTCTGGTAAAAAGAAAATCATCTGCTTCTGAAAGCATTATTAAAATCAGAAACTAGCCAGTTTATGTTTTATTGTAAGTAAAGGAGTTGGTTTTGCATGACAAGTTGGTGTTTTATTATCTTAGTATTTACATTTTATTAAAATCTCATTGGTGATATTGAAATTATATTTTTTCATCTTTACATTGGGCTGAACTACACAGTAAAGTGATACTATTATGATCTGAATTGGATCTTATGCCAAATGAGCTGCTAATTAACAGTCACTGTTATCTAAGTATGAATTTTTTGAGATTTGTATGGATGTGTTCATACTTGCAGAGCCTTCTGGTATCTTTGTGAAAAGCATCACTCAAGGAAGTGCAGTTGAACAGGATGGAAGAATACATGTTGGTGACCAGATAATAGCTGTACGTATAATCCTGAATAACCTCTTCTATAGGGAAAAAAATTTCTGCCTTCCTTTAGATACACTGCAGGAAATATAATAGTGGAAAAATGGTCACGTAGTTCCTTTACCTAATGCTTACCATCCAAGGGAAGAACATAATGGGCAAAATTCTACCCAAAAAATTCTTAAGCGTTGAATTTGCAGGAAAACAGGAGTAGTTCACGATGTTTTTTTTCAGACTAGAATCTCCCACACTCTGCACTGCAGAGACCACCAGTGTGAATATTATTAGATTTCTGGGGGTGGGGCCTATTCTGGCCTGGTAGGCTGAAAGCAGCAGGCATGTGCATTGGCTCTGAACTGACAGCCTCCCGATTGCTGGCCAGTCCCACAACTTCGGCACTGCTGACCGACTTCTCCTCTGTCCCCGTCCCATGTCCTACTAGTATTACCATCCCAGGGTCATCCTCAATCTGTCCCAGACTGACCTGGTCCCCCCTGCCAACCCCACGCTGGTGGTTTCTGCAGTGCAAAGTGTGGGAGATTCCCCCCCCTCCAATATATTTAAATGTTGTTCTTTTCGTGTCCAAAAATTGCCTATCCTTTAACCTGTTCTGAAAACTTAACATATGGGTATTTTTAACAAAGCAGTCTTGATGTCATGAAAGCTGATGTTATTACAATATTGACCCATAATTATGTTACAATTTGAAAACCTATAAATCAGAAAGCAGAATTTCTTTGCCTGTCACGGCAGCTAGCTAAGCCGTCCTCTTTTGGAAGACTACCATTTCACAATGGTCTTCTATTTAATCCTAATTTGGGCAATGTAGTCCGAATGTGTTTCCTTTTCAGGTGGATGGAACAAATATTCAAGGTTTTACTAACCAGCAAGCAGTGGAAATGTTGCGCCATACAGGCCAAATTGTGGGTCTTATTTTAATGAGGAGAGGACTCAAACCAGAATCTTTGACACAGCCTGAGGGTAAAGATGAAATAAAACCTGAGAATGGTGGAGACAACCTCACAATAGATGACAAACCGGCATCAGGTACATTGGTGGTCCCTGCATGCATCGTGTATTTAATTTACTAATGCTTCAGTTCATGTTTTACGTTGTATTTGAAAAGTGCTTAAAAATGCTGTTATGTTTTATTACACTGATGTTTATCATAATCCAACTGAAGTGATTGAAGCGGTTTTACAGCATTGCGGGGTCAGCAATAGGGAGGCCAGCAAACAAGGGGCCACTGTGCAGGCACTGATCACATTGACAGAATGGCACATGCGCAGTGGCCCGCTCAATGCTGTGCTGCCAGCCTCCCTGGTGGAAATAGGCCCTGCCCTCTGAATTCTGGAGTGAATCATGCTAGTGCACTGAGCAGTTCTTCTTTGAAGTCTTACTGAAAAAAACAGTGTGATTTACTCTAGTTTTCACACGAATTGGACGCTTAGAATTTTTTTGGGAGAATTGCACCCATTGTTTACTTTCATGTTTATGATCGCTGTAGCAACCTCAGCAATGACTGAAAAATCACCAGGACTGGGAAACAGGAATTCAAATGCTGCCCCCACTAATGAGCAAGAAATTGACGTGGAAAGTGAGGCCAAGTTCACAGTAGCAGGTAAATATTGTCCTAGTAAAAAGTGTTTTTAAAAGCAAATATCACTATTTTCAGGTCTTTATGTAAGATTTTCTCTAAATTTTGCATCACTAAATCTATTTGAATCTGCTGTCCTTTGGAAGTAGAGTCTTACAGTCAGATTTTTAGTTCTAAATATTGAATGACTTGGGAATTGTAGCTGAAAAACCCTCTCAGTGTATGCCAGCAACTAAAATATGGCAGGTACAGCCTCTCTTTTATAGAAGGCAAACCCTTAACACAACAAGAAGAGCTTTAAACCTACACCTGGTTTATTTTACCTGAAATACATGACAAAACAGTTAACAGCTCGGGGAAAAAAAGTATATAACATGCCTTCGTAACAAATGATGGAAAATGCATCCTACTATTTCTACTAATGTATTCTTACTTCTTTAGCTAGGTTTTTCAAACTAAATGTGTTCGGATTTTCAATTTTCTGCTGCCTTGTACCCAAAGTGGGAAGGGTTGAGAGAGAAGTGGAAAGGGAGAGAAACTTGTCCCTTGCCTTGAATGCTGTACACAAACACAATGGGGAGATATTGTCCTGCATTGCCCCTGAGGTAAAAGTACACTACCAACCATATTGGGAAGGGAGACAAAAAAGGCAAGTTTTATCCAGTGAAAAGTAGGTGCAAAACTATTTGTATATGAAAATAAAAGGGCTAAAACCTCTTTCAGGCCTTCTCAACAATTTTGGACCCTGTTTTGATTTGATTTGATTTATTATTGTCACATGTATAAATCAAGTCGAATCTAAACAGGTCCAAAATTAGACCCTGTCCAATTAGCACCCTGTTAGGTGTATCACCTTAAGCCAGCACTTGTTGCATTCAGGGAGACAAACTCTAAAAACAAGTTCAAAAATATACATGTATACTCATCACAATGAGTTCTCAGAGCTGCAATCCACAATATTTGACTTATAGCACGTCCCATCCAGATCTCCCTCCCTCTAGACGCCAAGCACCAGGAACTTTAATCCATCTTGCTGGTAATCACACCTTCCTGAGTCATGACTGCAAGTCCAACAACCCTAGTTTCCCTTCCTGATGCCTGACAGCAGTTCCAAAGACCCCAATCTTCCTTCTCCACTCCCAGCTGAAAGGCCAATGATTCCACTTTCATCAAATCCTTACTGCAAGCTCTTCTAATTGCATACCAAGATTTTAGATTACCCTTCTCAATTTCCAGAAACAAGCCTAATGGCTTTGCTTTCCTTTCTTGATCACGAACTGCAAGCTCAAGAACCATGATGTCCTTTTCCTGCTCCTGACTACAAGCCTAAGGACCCTGCTCAACCCTATATATGAGCACTTAATAGATGCCAACTGTGCATGATTTCCCAATCTTTGATTTTTAAAAATTTATTTGTGGGACATGGGTGTCACTGGCTGGCTAGCATTTATTGCTCATCCCTACTTGCCCTTGAGAAGGCGGTTGTGAGCTGACGCCTTGGATCGCTGCAGTCCATGTGCTGTGGGTTGACCCACAATGTCATTCGGGAGGAAATTCCAGAATTTTGTGGAATGGCAATATGTTTCCAAGTCAAAATGGTGAGTGACTTGGAAGGGAACTTGCAGATAGTTGTGTTCTTATTTATCTGCTGCCGTTGTTCTTCTAGATAGAAGTGGTTGTGGGTTTGGAAGCTGCTGTCTAAGGATTTTTGGTGTATCACTGCAGTGCATCTTGTAGATAATATTGCTACTAGCATCAGTGGTGGAGGGAGTGGATACTTGTAAATGTGGTGCCAATCAAGCAGGCTGCTTAGTCCTGGATGGTGTCAAGCTTCTTGAGTGTTGCTGGAGCTGCACCCATCCAGGCAAGTGAGGAGTATTCCATTACACTTCTGACTTGTATCTTGCAGATGGTGGAAAGACTTTGAAGAGTCAGGAGTTCAGTTACTTGCCACAGTTTTCAAGCCTCTGACCTGCTCTTTTGGTTACTGTGTTTATATGATGAGTCCAGTTCAGTTTCTGGTCAATAGTAACCCCAAGGTTGCTGACTCTATCTACAACTTCTATTGTATCTCCAATGCCTGGCATTTAACTTAACCACTTTCTTGGTGCCACTCAGTTAACTTGGAAATTTTGGACCACTTAACTATGTGACCACTTATTGTAGTGTTATCTTGGGTCTAAAGTGGTCTGTTCCCAATAACCTGGAATCCTCTGATCACATGATTTTTTGGAGTATCTTGTGGAAAAGATTTTGCCAGGATATTTTGTTGAGACGTCCTGTAAATGGTACACATTGCTGTCACTGTGCTCTGGTGGACAAAAGAGTGCATATTTCAAGTGGTGGTTGGATGCCAATCAAACAGGCTTCTTATCCAGGATGGTATAGAACTTTTTGAGGGTCTTTAAGAACAGGCAAGTGGCAAGTAATTCACCATATGTCTGACCTGTACTCAAGAAATGGTGGACACCTTTGATATTACAATCCCTTTGGAATCTATAAGTGACAAATTTACAAACAGCGCTCCCAAATTTCACTTTTTTGTGTCTTTCACTTCAACACAAGTCAGAGTCAAAGTAAGTTAATCATAAATTAACAGGCAATTCACAGACAGTAAGAAATATAAATTACACATGGATTAGCAGATACGAAGAGACAATCACTGAAATTCAGTCCATTCCCCCTGTACGGTCCCCTACATCAGCCACATAATTTTTCCAATCAGAATTCCAGTCCCTTTCCTTCAGGAATTTAATTGATTCTCCACAGGCATTGACTTTCGCATAAACAGGATTTGCCTAAGTAGTTTTTCTTGTATGATGCACTTCTTGCTGGAACCTTCTCAACTCTCAGCTCCAGTCAGGTGGGGTGTGTGGATCTTCCAGAATCACCTTTACCTCTGCATTGTATGGCTGGTTCTGGGCAACCAGTCACTTGCAATTGAATGAAACAACGGCAGGAGTCTACTTCCAAACTGCTCAAGAATTCATCTCTGTGACTTGGCATGCTTGACCACTCCACCTCTGTTTTTCCTTTGTGTCTGTATGCCTATGGTATCTGTATTTTAACTTCTTTACTGCTTGTACTGCGTTTAGGTCAGAGGTTGCAATGTCACGTGGACAAGTATTTTAGATTATTGAAAAATAACTGATCAACTGCGATCTTGGGTTCATGTCGCACTATCTGTAACCCCCATGACTTGCCTGAGCTTGCAACATCTCATTTACTGTCCTGCCTGGAGACAATACACATCTCTTTAACCTATGCCTAGTGCTATCTCCACTTACATTGTCTGCACCTTTAAGACTTGAATAGCTGTAAAGACTTACAATCTAATCAGTATTCTGTAAACTGTGTGTGCCTTTATATGCCCTTCTCTGCTCAGAACTTTCCACACACCTGACGAAGGAACAGCATTTCTGGAAGCTTGTGGGTTTACTATCAAATAAACTAGTTGGACTTTAACCTGGTGTTGTGAGACTTCTTACTGTCCAAATCAAAGGCCATTGTATTGACAAATCAGGAGGTGAGTTACTCACTACAGAAATCCCAGCCTGTGACTTTGTCTTGTAGCCATAACATTTACATGGATGTTTCAGTTCAGTTTTTGGTCAGTGGTAAACCCCAAGATCACAGAATCCCTATAGTACCAATGGAAGCCATTCGGCCCATCAAGTCTACACCAACTCTCCAACAGAGCATCTTTCCCAGGTCTACCACCTGCAACCTCATGTCCCCCTAACCTACATATTTTGGGACACTAAGGGATAATTTAGCATAGCCAGTTCACCTAATCTGCACATCTTTGTACTGTCAAGGAAACCAGTGCAGATAGAGGGATGTTCAGACTCCATAGTCACCCAAGGTTAGATTTGAACCTGGGTTCATAACCTTGTGAGGAGCAGTGGTAACCAAAATGCCGCAGAGATGATGAGAATTTCAGTGGTGATATGATTCATGGGCTAGTAATTGATCTTATTGTATTTGCCCTGTCTTTTTGGACAGGATATAACCTGGGCAGTCTTCCACATTGTCAGGTAAATGCGAATGTTGCAGCTGTAGTGGAACAGCTTGCCTTGTTCTGGAGCACAGGTCTTCAGTATTGCTGCCAGGTGTTGTCTAGGCATTGCTGCATCCAACACTTCTCATCGTTTCTTGATTTGATATATGGAGTGAACTAAATAGGCTGAAAACTGGCATCTGTGATTCTGAGGACCTCAGGAGGCAGCTCCGATGGAAGCACTTCTGGTTGAATGCAGTTGCAAATGTTCAGCCTTGCCTTTTGCACAGAGGTCATGTCTCCAGTTGATTACGACCCTTTCTCAGCTAATGAATCAGTACTCCTCCATTTTAAACTCCATTTTGAAGGAGCAGTGGAGGTTCAAGGGCAGAGGACATAATCTGAGTCAGAGACTTCAATGATCAACATAAAGAATAGCTCACGAGCACCATTACTAATCTAGTTGGCAGAGTCCTGAAGGACATATCTGCCAAATTGAGCCTGCGGCAGATAGAGAGGTGACCAGCAAGAGTGGAAAACATACTTACTAGACTGGTTCTCGACAAACTACCTGTCACATATACCAGTCCATGACAAAGTGGTTAGGAATGACCATCATATATATGACACTGTCAATCATGGTTTGTGACACTACCGTCTTCCTAATTGAACAGATTCTGAACAGATTCTAACACTTCAAAACTGGGCATTCATTTGGCATTAAGGGCCATCAGTAGCAGCAGAATTGTATTTAACTATAATCTACAGTTTCATGTCCCAGCATCTATCACTCTGCCATGATCATTAGACTAAAGGATCAACCCTGGTTCAAGAAGCATGCAGGAAAGCATGTTAGGAGCAGCATTGAGGTCGGGGGCGATTCCATTCCCATTCTCTTCCTGCACCTGTTTCCACTGCTAGTAATTCTCAGGATATGGCGATGCCGGCATTGGACTGGGGTAAGCGCAGTAAGAAGTCTCACAACACTAGGTTAAAGTCCAACAAGTTTATTTGGCAGCACTAGCTTTCGGAGCCTCAAGCTCCTTCTTCAGGTGAGTGAGGACTTGTGTTCAGAAACAGGGTATATAAAGACACAAACTCAATTTACAAGATAATAGTTGGAATGCGAGTCTTTACAGGTAATCTCAGAACAGGGTGCTTGTCTTGCCAGGTGCTTATGGCTTCAGGGCCACCACTCCACATCATGTCTGGCTGACTAGGTGTCTCTCCCACTCTTACCATGAGCTATTAGCATGTTGGAAGAACTTACAGATTGACACACTTAACCTTTGGACCATGTTATGTATGCATTATGTATGCACCTTCCTTGATTATCATTTTCTGGGCTGGGATCCGAACATGGAGCTTCTGGTTCAGAGGCAGGATGCTACACACTACACCACAGGATTTCCTCTGGTTGCAAGGGTGAGGGAATGCTACATTAGAAATCGGAAGACTAAGGAGGCTGCCAGGTGGCAAGGTACGCAAGGTGGGAGGCCTATCTCCGGGCTCTGGTACTGTCTCCAAATTATTTTTTAAAAAAAGTAAAATATGAAACATCCATCCACCCCTCAAACAATTCCCATACTTGTTCCATGCCAACCCATTTCCCACCCTACCCACCGCTCTTTTGTCATTACACCAACCATGCCAATTCACCCAGTATCTACAATGGGCAGACCTCAGCACCCATATAGAGATGAAACAAAATTAAGTTAATTAAATAAAGTTCAAATGATCTATTGCATTTTTAAATTATATTGAAAAAATATCTCATTCATTAAAAAAAAGTTACTACATTTGCATTTCTTCCACTACATGCAGCCTTATAACATTAAATAATTCAGTCAAGTGCACATTCCATTGTAATAACAAGTTTTGGAATTTGTGCTGGTACTTCAAAGAATCTGTAACTCACGAAGCTGTCCGTCAAGCTGTGTAGTGACAGGCCACTCTACTGTGACAGTTGATGGTTGTGAAATGAGTCATCCATCAGTAACGCCTTATGGGAAGTTCTAAGGTTTATGTCGACAAACAATGAAATAGAAAGCAAAGATGTTTTCAAAACTCCAGACATTTTTTCCAGATTTAAAGGCAGGACTTTTAAATGCCTTGTCAGCTTCAAAGCAACTCATTTTTGCAGATGGTTTTGACAATTCCTCATGACACTTTTGGCAGGTTCTCTTGACACTTTTGACAGTTGATTTTGACATATGCTGTCAAAATGAGCTTGACAGTTAATGGATTTATACAATTCTTTCTGCATTTCCATGCCTACTTTTAACAGTTTCCAAGGGTAACATACCTCCTCCAGAGGGCATCTGGCCTCTACAAAGTGGTATCTGACTTACCCAAGATGTCCTAGGACCAGATCCAAAGAGTTCCTATATCTCTGCAAAGGGGGTCCTTGGCTTTCCAAGCAAATCCATGAAGTTAAGACTCGCTATAAGAGGAATTTGCCTGGGTATCCAGTCTTGTATTCAGCCAATCACAGCAAACACAAAGACTTGCAAAAGATAGTATGCTATTAAAGATGTTTTATTTCATCAATATGTTTTAGGAGAGCAATGTACAGAGGATTCTAACCTCTCTCTGATGCTTCCACCTGATCTCCTAGGGGGTCCAATTGCCCTCCCCCTCTTTCCTCCCAGCTCCCAGAAGGTGAGACGCTAGTGTAATTTGCAGTTAGAGTGAAACACTATGGCAGTAGGGGGCAAGGGGAGATGCTAGCAGCCCTGGAGAATTCAGTCCCGGGCTGCTAATTACATTTAAGCTTATATTAGAAAAAGGTTAAAATTACTTACCTGGTCTTCCTGCCAGTTTCCAGTGTGGATCTGATGTCACTAGAAATCTGGCACTGGGAGATGCAGACACAGTGGGAACACATGCATGGATCCCACGCATGCCTGGCCGTGAGATTCTCCCACTCAGCTGCGCTAGAAAATTAGCATGACGGGTTGGGAGAATTGCCCCTGCAGTTTCAGAATAAGGGGTAGACCATTTAAGATTGGGACGAGGAGGAATTTCTTCACTCTTGGAGTGGTGAATATTTGGAATTCTCTATACCAGAAACCTATAGAAGCCCAATAATTGCGCATGTTCAAGACAGATAGTAATAGATTCTGACATCAAGGGATCTTGGGAGAAAATAGCATTGATGTAGATGATCAACCATGATCTGCTTGAATGGTGGTGATCAGCCTCAACAGGGTGCATGGCTTACTCCGGATCCTGTGTTCCTCTGAAGGTTTCTCTTTAATAATTGTGTCAATCTGAAGCATAAGTGAAATAAGCATTATTTGTTTTGTTAATCCTCCATCATTCCAGGATTTCAGCTCAGCTCATCAGAAGAGGAAAGTCTTTGTGTTAAATGGCAGGAGATTCTTGGAGCTAACTATGAAATTGTGGTATGTAAATGTGTTATTTGTTAGTTAGTTCCTGGATACAATAAACTGATGTAATACTGTCAAACTATCTCAAACTTTTTTTCACATAAACTTTTTATATGTGCACAATAACTTTAACTTTGATTAACTTTGGGCATGAAATTGTTTGACATCAGTGACATGAAACAGGTTCATAGCAAACTGGTTTTTCACTATACCAGTTTTTATTTTCCATTGGTTTGAGAAAATATTGCCAAAGATTTTAATTTCAAACTAAGTGAGATGAAGGAACAAGTGTGTTCTGTGATGTTTATGTGGTCCCATAAAGGGGATGTTGATCCCCTCTCTGAGAACTAACATTTCACCACTGAGGAGTACCTCCCTTTATAATCTGTTTAAAAAGTGTGTGAGAAATGGCTCTTGCTCTTCAGCAAGTTTTAGTGGTTAAATCAAAATAACTACCTGAGACACACTCTGTAAAATCAACAAGTAACACTTTATTTATCTATCTAACAGTGAACAGGTTAACTAAACTATCAACAGACCAAATAAAATACTATTCTAATAGAATGCTGTTTCACAGGACCTGGGTTCGATTCCCAGTTTGGGTCACTCTGTGAGGAGTTTGCACATTCTCCCCATATCTGTGTGGGTTTCCTCCGAGTGCTCTGGTTTCCTCCCGCATTCTGAAAGATGTGCTGATTAGGTGTACCCGAACCAGCTGAACTATGGCGACTAGGGGAATTTCACAGTAACTTCATTACAGTGTTAATGTAAGCCTCACTTGTGACAAATAAATAAATAAACTTTTTAGATAAATACAATCCCACTTATTAACAAATAAAAATAGAATTTTTAGTCACACTCAAAATACAAATAGGTTTGTTATCTTCCGGAATCTTCTGTCTTCTTTCTTCCTTCTGAAATCTCTGACTTCTTATGCTATCTTCACTATCAAGATGAGGCTTTCTTTAAAGACCTAAATGCAGCTATGTGGCGAAAAACTGCAGCATGGAACGGTGCAGAGGGGCCTCGGGGTCCTTGTGCATGAGTCGCAAAAACCCAGCCTGCAGGTGCAGCAGGTGGTCAGGAAGGCGAATGGGATGCTGGCCTTCATAGCGAGGGGGATTGAATATAAAAGTAGGGAGGTCTTGCTGCAACTGTACAGGGCACTGGTGAGGCCGCAGCGGGAGTACTGTGTGCAGTTTTGGTTGCCGCACTTATGCAAGGATATTTTGGCCTTGGAGGGAGTGCAGAGGAGGTTTACTAGGTTGATACCGGAGTTGAGGGGGTTCAACTATGAGGAGAGGCTGAATAAACTAGGCTTGTACTTGCTCGAGTTTAGAAGAATGAGGGGAGATCTCATTGAGACGTATAAGATGATGAATGGGATGGATAGGATAGAGGTGCAGAGGCTCTTCCCGCTCAGAAAGGACAGTAGGACTAGAGGGCACAGCGTCAAGATAAAGGGGGGGCGGTTTAGAACGGAGTTGAGGAGGAACTTCTTCACTCAAAGGGTGATGAATCTCTGGAATTCTCTGCCCGTTGAAGTGGTGGAGGCTGCCTCGCTAAATATATTTAAGACACGGGTTGATAGGTTTTTGATAGGCAAGGGGATTAAGGGTTATGGGGAGAGGGCGGGAATGTGGAACTGTGCCACGACAGATCAGCCATGATCTTATTGAATGGCGGGGCAGGCTCGAAGAGCTAGATGGCCTACTCCTGCTTCTATTTCTTATGTTCTATGAGAGCCAGCCAGTTTCTCACTCTCTCTGAGAGCTGAACAAAGCTGTCATTTGGCATGTTCTTTTACATAAGAACATAAGAAATAGGAGCACGAGTAGGCCATCTAGCCCCTCGAGCCTGCCCCACCATTCAGCAAGATCTTGGCTGATCTGTCGTGTCTCAGTTCCACATTCCCGCCCTCTCCCCATAACCCTTAATCCCCTTGCCTATCAAAACCTATCAACCCGTGTCTTAAAAATATTTAGCGAGGCAGCCTCCACCACCTCAACGGGCAGAGAATTCCAGAGAAGAAGTTCCTCCTCAACTCCGTTCTAAACCGGCCCCCCTTTATCTTGAGGCTGTGCCCTCTAGTCCTACTGTCCTTTCTGAGCAGGAAGAGCCTCTCCACCTCTATCCTAGCCATCCCTTCATCATCTTATATGTCTCAATGAGATCTCCCCTCATTCTTCTAAACTCTAACGAATACAAGCCTAGTTTATTCAGCCTCTCCTCACAGTTCAACCCCCTCAACTCCGGTATCAGCCTAGTAAACCTCCTCTGCACTCCCTCCAAGGCCAAAATATCCTTGCGTAAGTGCGGCGACCAAAACTGCACACATTACTCCAGCTGCGGCCTCACCAGTGCCCTATACAGCTGCAGCAAGACCTCCCTACTTTCATATTCAATCCCCCTCGCTATGAAGGCCAGCATCCCATTTGCCTTCCTGACCACCTGCTGCACCTGCAAACTGGGTTTTTGCGACTCATGCACAAGGACCCCGAGTTCCCTCTGCACCATCGCCTGCTGCAGTTTTTCGCCCCGTAAGTAATAGTCCTTCCTACCATTATTCCTACCAAAGTGGACCACCTCGCACTTGCCAACATTAAATTCCATTTGCCATTTCCTGGCCCATTCGCCCAGCCTATCTAGATCCTTCTGCAGACTCTCCACACCCTCCGCACAATTTGCCGTTCCACCAATCTTGGTGTCATCAGCAAATTTCGACACCCTACACTCGGTTCCCTCCTCCAGATCATCTATATAAATGGTAAATAGCTGAGGCCCCAGCACTGACCCCTGGGGCACTCCACTAGTCACCAACCGCCAATCCGAATAGCACCCATTGACCCCCACTTTCTGCCTCCTATTTGACAGCCAATCCTCTATCCATGCTAACACCCTACCCCCAACTCCATGCCCCCTGACCTTCTGTAATAACCTCTTGTGAGGCACCTTGTCAAACGCCTTCTGAAAATCAAGAAAGACCACATCCACCGGCTCTCCTCTATCCACCGCCCTAGACACATCCTCACAGAACTCCAATAAATTCGTCAGACACGACTTCCCTTTAACGAAACCGTGCTGCGTCTGCTCTATCAAACAATTCTCCTCAAGATGCCTCGCTATTTTCTCCTTGATCACGGATTCTAACATTTTACCTACAACCGACGTTAAACTAACCGGCCTATAATTCCCTGCCTTTTGCCTGCCACCCTTCTTAAACAACGGCGTAACATTAGCCGTTTTCCAATCTTCCGGCACTTCCCCGGAATCCAGCGACGTTTGGAAAATAATCACCAAGGCATCCACTATCTCCTCCGTCATTTCTTTCAGAACCCTTGGATGCATTCCATCCGGTCCTGGGGACTTGTCCACAGTCAGTCCCTCCAGTCTGTCGAGCACCGCCTCTCTAGTAACAATAATGTCATTCAGGCCCTCCACTCCTACCATCTTTCCATCGCTAACACCCGGCAAATTATTCACGTCCTCCTCCGTGAAGACCGAAACAAAAAAGTTACTCAAGGCCTCAGCCATTTCCCCATCCCCTACCACTAAGTCCCCCCTCTCATCCTCTAAGGGTCCAATGTTCACCCTAGCCAGCCTCTTCCTTTTTATATATTTATAAAAACTCTTGCTATCTTTTTTTACATTAAGCGCTAGCCCAGCTTCATAGTTTATCCTACCCTTCTTTATCAACTTCTTTGTCATTCTTTGTTGACATTTAAACCTCTCCCAATCCTCTTCTCGCCCACTACTCTTAGCTACTCTAAACGCATCCGCTTTTAATTTAACACTTTCCTTTACCTCCTTCGTTATCCACGGCTGATTATCTCTCCTCCTACTATCCTTTTTAACCATCAGAATAAATTTCTGCTGAGCACCAAGAAAGATCTCCTTAAAGATCCTCCACTGTTCCTCAGCAGACCTACCTTCCAACGTACTCCCCCAATCAACATTTGCCAATTCCTCTCTCATCCTACCGTACTCCCCTCTGTTCAAACAAAGGACACATGTCCGGGAACCCATTTCTCCTCCTCCATCTGCACCAGAAACTCCACCATACGATGATGACTCTTCCCAAGAGGATCCTTCGCCACAAGGTCCCTAATTCTACTCGCCTCATTACATAACATCAGATCCAAGATAGCTCGCTCGCTCCCTCGTCGGCTCCAACACACACTGTTCAAGGAAACTATCCCGGCAGCATTCCAAGAACAACTCTTCAAGCCTACCGCGTCCAACATGGGTTGACCAATCAATATGTAGATTGAAATCCCCCATAATTATCGCCGTTCCATTCCTGCATGCCGCATTTATTTGCACGTTAACAGCCTGCCCCACCTCGAGATCAGTATTCGGGGGCCTATAAATGACACCCACCAGCGTCTTCCTCCCTTTGCTGTTCCTAATCTCCACCCACAACGATTCCCCTTTTTGCTCTTTGGCTCCTATATCATCCCTTACTACCACCCGGATGCTATCCTTAATCAGCAGAGCTACGCGCCCCCCCCTTTTTCCTCCTGCCTATCCTTCCTAAACGCTTGATACCCCTAGACATTCAGCTCCCAGTCCCTGTCACCTTGCAGCCACGTCTCTGTAATGGCCACCAGATCGTATCCATTTGTGCTGATCTGCGCCACCAGCTCATCCACTTTATTCTGAATGCTTCGTGCATTCAGATAAAGTGTCTTCACCCCAGCCTTCACCTGGACCCTATTTGCCAGAACGCCACCAACCATACTCACGCCCCCTACTCCCTTTATTATTGGGACATCCTTGGCCTCTTCCCTTACCTGTACCCTCTCCTTAACTTTAGACCCCGTAATGTCACCTACCCTCGCACCCTCCCCCCCAATTAGTTTAAAGCCCTATCTACAGTCCTATTTACACGATTAGGCAGGACTCTGGTCCCAGCACGGTTCAGACCAACCCCATCCCACCTGAACAGGTCCCACCTACCCCAATACTGATGCCAATGCCCCATAAATTCAAACCCATTCCTCCCACACCCATCCCTGAGCCACCCATTCACTTCCTTAATCTTATCAACCCTGCAGCCCGTCTGCACTCGGTTCAGGCAGTAGTCCAGAGATGACCACCTTGTCGGTTCTACTTTTTAATTCCATTCCCAGCTTTTCATACTCCCTCCCCAGATCCTCAGTTTGCATTTTGCCTATGTCGTTGGCACCCACGTGTACTACAACGACCGGATTCTCACCCTCCCACTCCAGGTTCCTCTGCAGCCCAGATACGACATCCTGGACCCGAGCACCAGGCAGACAACACACCCTTCTGTGCACTTTGTCATTGTGACAAAGGACAGTGTCAATACCCTTAACCACTCTATCCCCAATTACTACTACGTTCCTTTTCACCTTCTCTTTGTCTACGTCCTGTGTCTGCATCACTGTACTGTCTGCAGTTTGCTCACCAAGCTCACAGCCCTCGTTCTCGTCCACACTGGAAGCAAGAACCTCAAACCTGTTATGCAGATTGAGAGGCTGAGGCATTTGGTCCCCACCCTCCTTCCTCCGGTCCCCACCCTCCTTCCTTCCTTTTCTCTCCTCCAGCTTGCCATTGCACTTCTCTCTCTCTCTCTCTCTCTCTGTCTCTCTCTCTTCTCCCCCCCCCCCCCCCCCCCCAGGTCTCTTATGCCCCTTGCTGACTTGGCACCATTCCCTCAATAGGATTGGTTTACAGATTAAAAGCAAATTACTGCAGATGCTGGAATCTGATACCAAAAGAATGCTGGAAAATCTCATCGGTTCAGGAGAGAAAAGAGCTGATGTTTCAAGTCCAGATGACCGCAAAGTGTTTACAGATTACAAAATAACAAATTCTAATCTAATAGGCTGCTATTATCCAAATGCCTCGTTTAAACTGATTGGGCAAACTTCAAAAATAGCCTGCTGAATGGCAACACTGCTGCCTAGCCTCTCAATATAATGTTTCAATCTGTGTGTATTGGATATGCACTTGCATTTTCCTTTTTTGTTGAAACTCTAAGTAGAGAAAAAGAAACTACCTTTTAAACAGACCATGCAATTTTACAACTCTTAGCATTTTACAGCTTTTTAAAATAATTTTACAAACAACAACTTCACAACAGTGAAAAGAAGATCAGGTTTAATGAAAAGTCATTTGCCAATTCACTATAAGCCTGTTTCATGCTGCTGAAATAATCCAATTTCACCCCCATTGTTTTTGATCCCCATGACATTTTCCATTCTTCAGTCCCCAACTCAGTCCTCTCCCTGGTTACTGTCTAGTGTGTTCTACTTGATTATAAATGAGCTTTT
Source organism: Carcharhinus amblyrhynchos (assembly GCF_965287045.1). NCBI lineage: Eukaryota > Metazoa > Chordata > Chondrichthyes > Carcharhiniformes > Carcharhinidae > Carcharhinus > Carcharhinus amblyrhynchos. Next base: position 21,178,876 of record NC_137328.1, on the reverse strand, counting down.
GATCACATACCTCCTTCTTCACCGACAGTTACCTCTGTTGCATTGTTTGTCTCCACCTGTGCCTTAACTCATCTGCTGCTGAAACACTTGTTAGTATTTTGCTATATCTGGGTTCAGTTATTCCAGTACTCTGCTGGCTGGCCTCTTGCCTTTCATCCTTCATAAACTTAAACTGATCCAAAATTCTGTTGTATGCATTCTAACTCATGCCATATCCCGTAGACCCAGAATCCCTGTGCCTGTTGACTTATGTTATCTGCCTACCTGGCAATAGTTTGATTTTAAAACTCTTGACCTTTTCAGATCCTTCCGTGGCCTTGTCTTTCCCTATCTCTTTAACCTCCTTCAGACTTAAAACCCTTCCAGGTCTTTGTGCTTCTCTAACTCTGGCCACTTGTGCACCTTATATTTTAATCATTCCATCGTTTGCAGTCATGTCTTCAGCTGCCTGTGTCCGAGGTCTGGAATTCCCTCCTCGGTTTCTCCAAAGCTCAACCTCTCCTCCTTTAAAATACTTCTTAAAGCTTCTTTAACTACACTTTTGGTTATCTGCCCCAATACCTCTGCTCGTTATCAACTTTTATTTATACATATTCCTGTCAAGTACCTTGCAATGTTTTCCTGTACATTAATCTTACTCTGTAAATGCATGCTGTTGGGGATCATATGTGGCTTATGTTAACTGAATTTTCAAAACCGTCAATAGATGAATTTAGTAATCAGAGGCATTCTTTAAAAGAACAAGGAATTTTCAAAGATTTCAAAATTCATAGGAAGGTTAGAAATATAAGACTTGGATGAAAGTAAATTATATATATTAGACATTAGGGAAGTGAAGAGATGTCTAAATTCTGATCATCAACCAATTTGGTTGCATAGCACAGACAGTTAGCTGCGCAATGTTCTAACACTACAACTTGTATGGCACTAGCTACATCCAAGTGTTATTTTTTGGCATGGAAATTCTTAATAGATTACAGTTAGGTTGTGCCATACTTCTATTTTCAGGTGACTCAAGTAACAAAGTTCAGTGAAAGCAGTGGCCTGGGCATAAGTTTGGAAGCCACAGTTGGGCATCATTATATTCGTTCCATCCTCCCTGAGGGACCTGTAGGACGTAATGGAAAACTGTATAGTGGAGATGAGCTATTAGAGGTAAGTTTAAATTTGGCCAATTACATTGTTCAGACAACCTGTTTGCACGGATGTAATATTTATCAAACTCTTTCCTCTAGAAAGTGTCTGAAAGTTCATCATCTCTTCTTCACCACCTTGTGGGGGGAAACAGTGGATGCAATATTATTTTCTTTCACATTCCTTAATTCCATTTTTGCCCAAATCTATTTGTGTCATAGAGGTTTACAATACAGAAACAGACCCTTTGGCTCAACTAGTCCATGCTGCACAGTTTTTACCAGTAAGCTATTCTCAATTGCCCACATTTGGCCCATATCCCTCAATACCTATCTTACCCATGTAACTGTCTAGATGCTTTTTAAAAGACAAAATTGTATCTGCCTCTACTACTACCTCTGGCAGCTTGTTCCAGACATTCACCAGCCTTTGTGTGAAAAAATTGCCCCACTTTTTTTATCTCTCCCCTATCACCTTAAACCTATGTCCTGTAGTTTTAGATTCCCCTTTTTGGGAAAAGATGTTGACTATCTACCTTATCTATGCCCCTCATTATTATTATATAGACCTAAATCTATAATTATCTTAATCTTTGCATAATATCACAAACTGAATATCCACAAATGATTGAATAATGAATTCTAAGGATTCGCAACCCTTGAGATGAAAATATTTCTCCACGTCTCAATCCTAAATGAACAAACCTTTATCCTTATGCTGTGACCCTTAATTCAGGGATGTCAGCATCTATCCTGTCAAACCTATTAAGAATTTTAGACATTTCCTACCTCAGGTAAAGAGACCAAAACAGTGCATAGTATTAGCTGATTTAAAATTCCCTTCCACATCACACTTCCCCAAATATAACTTAACCTGCCACTTTCTTGCTCAATCACTTAACTGATCTCTATCCCTTTGCAGTTGCTTTATTTCTTCTTCCTCTGTATCATCAGAGGAAGTGTATTGAACACAGTCCCCTTGCCTAATTTATTGATATAGATTGTGAATGGGGTCCCGATCAGTAATCCTTATGGTACTCCACTGGTTACAACCAGCTTGACCTGTTTATTCCTATTTTCTGTTTTTGGTCTGTTAACCATTCCCCAGTCCCTTGAGGCCTAATCTTGTGTAACAATCCTTGAGTGGCAGCTTATTGAATGTCTTTTGAAAATTTAAATATACTGCACCCACTGTTTTCCCCCACATTACCCTTCTAGTTAAATGTTCAAAAAAAATTGTTTTGTTAAATGCCGTTTTCCTTTCGTAAAACTGGTGACTCTGCCCGATCATTTTGTAATTTTGCAAGTTGTCTGTTACTATAGCCTTAAAAGTAGTTTCAAACATTATTCCTACTATTGATGTCAGGTTAACTGATCTCTGGTTCCCAGTTTTCTTTTTCTCTTTTTAGAGAGTATATTTAAATTAGCTACTTTGCAATTCATAACGAATGTTCTATAATGTAAGGAATTCTAGAAAATCAAAATAATTGCACCTACTGTATCTATAGCCATTTCTTATATCCTACGATATTCAGGATCAGTTCCAAATTTGTCAGTTTTTAGTCATATTAATTCCTCTAGTATCTTTCTTAACTAATAATTGCTATAACTTCCTCACATTAGATCCTTGGTTCTCCATAATTTCCAGTATGTTCTCTGTGTCTTTACTGTGAAAACAGACATTCAGTATTTATTTAATATCTCTCTCATTTCCTTATTCTGCACTCCAATTTCACCTGTTTCTCGTTACCCCGGTGGTTCCTTGACATATTGTCCTAGAAAATTGTTTCAAATGCATTCTATTAACTTTCCTTCCATGCTACTTCTGCCAATTTGATTTGTCCAGTCTATATGAAGAGTGGAGTTCCTCACAACTATTGTACTATCTTTGTTACGTGTAGCCTAATTTCCTTATCAGCAAGGCTACCTCAACTTTTTCCAGTATGTCAGTTAGATCCTAACTTATATCCACATCTCAATAAAGACTGCTAGTTTCAACCCATTTATCTGTATTTGTGCTATTTACACTCAAGTATAGCACCTTTGATTTTAACTTTCCATTATTTTCCTATGATATAAACTCAGTAGCTAATGCCCTAATGATGGTATTAGTCCCTGTTGGATTTTGGGGAGGTATCACAAAGGTGTGTTGGCAAATCCCATTAGGAAGTTCCCAGGTAAGGGTTTGTTCTATGACAGTCCAGAAATGCTAATTTCCCCTGGACAATTGCAAAGTGCTGGGAACCATCTGACAGAGATTTAAATTACATACTTTGGATGCTCCTGCCAGAGTAACTAAGAATTAATCTGAATGAGTTAGCAGAAACCACTTAACCACTTTGAACTTCATAACTATTTTAAGTACCCATAGCAAGCTCTGAAAAGGATGTTCCACACACCCTGACTAATTGCCCTGCAGGGCATTCCCAACACCTCCCCCCCCCAACACCACTCTCCCCACAATGGGATTTCCCCATCTCCTCCAGCTGCAAAGAACTCCCTCTCCCCTTCAAAGTTGTGGGCTAGACTCTTTCCCCTCTCCCATCTGAACCCTTCTTAACTGACCTATCCCACCCCACATTCGACACAATCCCCCTCTCCCTACAATGACTTGGAAGAAGGGGCTGAAGGGTGGGTTAGTAAATTTGCTGATGACACCAAGATTGGTGGAGTAGTGGATGAGGTGGAGGGCTCTTGCAGGCTGCAAAGAGACATTGATAGGATGCAGAGCTGGGCCGAAAAGTGGCAGATGGAGTTTAACGCTGATAAGTGTGAGGTGATTCATTTTGGTAGGACAAACTTGAATGCAGATTACAGGGTCAACGGCAGAGTTCTGAGGAATGTGGAGGAACAGAGAGATCTTGGGGTTCATATCCACAGATCTTGAGGTTGCCACTCAAGTGGATAGAGCCGTGAAGAAGGCTTATAGTGTGTTAGCGTTTATTAACATGGGATTTGAATTTAAGAGCCGTGGGTTATGCTGCAACTATACCGGACGTTGGTGAGACCACATTTGGAGTATTGTGTTCAGTTCTGTTCACCTCACTATAAGAAGGATGTGGAAGCATTGGAGAGAGTGCGGAGGAGATTTACCCGGATGCTGCCTGGTTTGGAGGGTAGGTCTTATGAGGACGGTTGAGGGAGCTGGGGCTTTTCTCTTTGGAGCGGAGGAGGATGAGAGGTGACTTAATAGAGGTTTATAAGATGATGAAAGGGATCGATAGGGTGGATATGCAGAGACTATTTCCTCGGGTGGATGTAGCTGTTACTAGGGAGCATAACTATAAGGTTCATGGTGGGAGATATAGGAGGGAAGTCGGAGATAGATTCTTTACTCAGAGAGTGGTTGGGGTCTGGAATAGACTGCCTACTGTGATAGTGGAGTCGGACACTTTAGGAACTTTCAAGCGGTTATTGGATAGGCACATGGAGCACTCCAGAATTATAGGGAGGGGATAGCTTGATCTTGAGATTGGACATAGCTCGGCACAACATTGAGGGCTGAAGGGCCTGTACTGTGCTGTAATGTTCTATGTTTCTAATACATTCCCCACAATATACCCCCCTCTTATCCAACCAAATCCCATCCACATACCTTCTCCCTGACTTGTCATTTTCACTGGACACTTTAACTTGCTTTCTGGCAGCCAATGTAGTTAAAAAATGAGGACACTGCCTCCCTGAGCTCACTGGAGTTATGTTGTGCTAGGCCTTTGGAGTCTCTCTTGCTGCAAGCTCCAAGTAGCTCCAGCTATTGGAGATTTCAACTTCCAGAGCAAGTCAATATACTTTAAACTCTTGTAATTTCAGCAGGCCATTATTTTGCACTGCTGGGTGGAAGTTATGGCCCAATCTGTTTGATTTTGACCAAATTATGACTTTGCTATACACTTCACTTTTCTTATTAGGTTTATTTATATTTTCTAACCTGAACCCTCCTTTCTCCCTCAATAGTTGAAACTCTTATCACCACTCTAGTTACTCTATACGCCACAAGACTGTTCGAAGAAACAGATCCATCTTTCCAAATGATTAGTGACTATGTACCCTGAGTGGAACTTTCTGCACCCCTTTTCCAGCCATATGTTTAATTCTCTAATCTGCCTACAACTTCACCAATTTGTGTGTGGTTCAGGTAGTAATTCAAATTGATTGAGATACTGATTTTTAATTTGTACCCTAGTTATTCTATTTCTGTAGGGTTTTTTCAGAGGCTAAGTATTGAGCTGAACTCTAGCTAGTACGAAGACTTGCAATAACAGTATCCTGGTAAAAGACATTCTTTATTGATACATACATTGGGAGATGAGCATTGGGCATTCCAGCATTCCTCTGAAGTTACATCACATTGGCAATGTAATACAATTTCCAAAAGTCATTTTACACACCCACTGGCTCATCTAGGCAGAAATGAACAATCATCATTGCTGCAAGTCAGTCATGATTAATAAATGTCATATACCTTGGCCAATTATATTTATTCTCTGACAGCACGGAACAGTAGTTACAAATGACTTGTGACTATCTTTTCCCATGGCTACCTGTTGCTTGCTCCCAACCCTCTTGTCTGGTTTAAAGCTTTATCTGTCCCTTAAACTGTCTGGGATTATTAGCTTTGTCCTTGGCTAATGAATATTCTTATTCATGATGATGGTCTAGAGCCTATGCCGGTAAGAGCTTGCGAGTGTATTGTTATAAAGAATGTGGTTCACTTTACTTGACCATTTCCCATAATGCCTTTGAACTCTGCGCCATTAGTCAAGATGTATGCTTTCTCAATAATACACTTTCAGAAATATGTGTTTGAATTTTCTAACAGATTATATGTGTTTCTGTGCAAGCAGTGCCTCTCTAAAATATATGTATAAGGCAGTCTGTGATTCTTACCCTAAGTTAACCCATTGTCTTTATTATTGTTTTAGTCCTAAGGCATTTTAAATCCCTCTAACAGTTTCCCTCACCGAGTCTCATTCCTTTTTCTATCTTTGCTATTGATTCCTATGTTGGTCATGACAACTGAATAACCATGAGGGGATGTCCTTGACAGGCACTGAGCAGTTTTTGGATTTCCCAGTCACAGTTGCAGATAACAGTACTTATACCCCTGAGGTATAATGTTAGATAGTATTTTGGGTAGGGAGGATCCTTTATCCAGTTATGCTGTTCCTTCTCATGTGCAGTTTCCTCAAGTTTGGCATTTCAATGATAATGTGAACCCTTGTATGTGGTGATGAGCAAGGAAAGTGTTGCTTAGCACTATCAAATAGAAACAAGCAGTACAAATCTCTTGACTTTGATTTCCAAATCATGTTGAGATTTAATTTTAAATGAAATTTAAATCTTAATTTAACAATCAAATTTACATTTAAAGCTGTAAACATATATTGTAGAAACTTAAGAGTAGGAGGAATTTTATCAAAGGCATTAGCATTTCTCTAATATCAAATTTACGGTAAGTCTCACAAGTACTTTTAAGAATGTATGGACCCTAGGTGTTGAGACACTTCTGCAATCCAGTTTTAGCCACAGCCATGTAAACTTCATTAGTTAGATTATTGGCATCAGTGGTGATGAGAATTAAGAGGGAATAGATTTCTATCTCATTTGAGAGGTCACTCAGTATTCTAAATCAACCCTGAAACAGGATGAATAGTTTGGGTGTCACGTTATTCAGGAAATGTGCACAAGGTACTGTTAAAATCTGAAAGTAAAAGATGCTGTTTTTAATTATGTCTGATTGAAGAATTCGTATTTTTCTTTAGGTGAATGGAATACCTCTCCTAGGTCAGAATCACCAAGAAGTTGTCAGTATTCTCAAAGACTTGCCTATCAGCGTCACTATGACATGTTGCCGCTCAAACCTGAAGGCCAAGAAGGAAACTGATGTAGATAACATGATATGCATAGAAAAGCCCATTCAGTCAACAGAGGAGGTATTGCAGTTAGAATATCTAATACAGTATGTTTATTGTATTGTTGTTAAGGTGCCTTTGTAAACTCTTCCAGAAAATAACTATTTATTTTACACTTGTTTTGGTTTTATGGATATCATCGTGGATCACTCAGAATTAAATTTGTATGAATTGTGATTTCAAAGCATGTAATGAGCTGTAAAAGTAAAGGTCATGTAGGTTTATATGAATAATATGAATGCAAAAATGCACTGGAGCATTTACTGCTAACTGTTTCTAATAATTTCAAGCTGTGTTATTGTTCCATGTTTCTGCCTCTGGTGTAAGGATCAGAATTAAAAATATCATACAGTAATATTAAGTGTAATAATGTAGTTAATGCATGTTGAAAAACTATGGATCAAATTACCTATTCTGGCATTGCAGTATTAGGACTGTGAACTTTGTGTTCACATGTTTTGGAAAAGACTTCAGTTTGTGTGACCCTCTGGGAATAGGCTTTTTTATTTATATTTTAGACTGGGTGTAATACTGAGAGCTCACTTTATGTAGAATGCATTTCCTGCATCACGACAACTCAGAGCTGACATTGACTTCAAAGCGGAGAGAAGTTTTGTCACAAATTGAGAGTGTCAGAAGCACTTGTGACAAAACAGTATAGTATAAATAAGAGACATATACTGAGCTGTCAAGCTTATCATTCATGAAATAGGTAAAAGAAGATTTTTCTCCATTTGGATAAAATTATGAAGTGTTTTGTAAAATGGTACCAAAAGAAGTATCTGGTGTGCAGAAATGTAAAATAGGAAATATAATAAAGTGAGACCAGCTTTATTTTCTGTAGAGAGGCCAGATGGCTACTCAATATGGGTTTCCATCGCCATGCCTGGACACAGAGCACCTTCTTGCTGTACCATAGATTTATATCTATGTCCATGTAGCTTAACAATTGCCATAAGATCTTTAAGTATTGTCACATTTTCATCTTTAAAATTATGTTTAAAATGCCTGTTTCCAGCTAGGTCCTATGTATGATATATGTTCATTTACTATCACATGTGTTGGGCTTTGTAATGGACTGTTTGGTTTTAGTAGTGTCCAACAGCCTTGTGAACATACAGGCTCTTGAGCTGCAATCTCCATGAACTTGTGTTGTTGAGCTTCAACATAATAGAGTATTAGATAGGGAGGACTTTAAGGTAAAGTTCTGAAGTCATATTGCTACTTTCAAGTTTGAAAATCACTGAAGATGGTGCAGCTAGGGCATGGCTCAATAATGCATGCATGTATCTTGTATCTCTCAAGGTAAGACTGGATCCTGTTCTTTCAGATGTTTACCAATTTAATGCAAATTGAGCTAGGAAATGGGCAGGATCAGTTAATCACTGGAGAACTTGATGTGGCATGAGCAATTCAAGAGCCTTTTAAAACTCAACACAAGGATGGGCCACCTCCATTCAAGGTTGATTCCATTGATGCTTAGCAAACGACTTTCTCATTTACTACTGCTATTGGGAAAGCACCAGAGGGACCAAAAGGATTTAAGAAGACAAGCACCCAAACACTCACCAAGTCATGCATTAGTAATGACGCATATGTTATGCCTAAAAAAAAGAAATTGATTGCACTTGAGGATTGTTCAGGCACCAGACTGAGTAAACAACTGTTAGGGTCAATTATAAGTTTTCCAAACTTTAAGTAGGAAGGTAAGGGATAACATCTGGTTTATTCTTACATTCTGCCATTAGTTATGATTGGGTCTTTCTGTCCACCCTAACTAACGGAATGCCACTCTGTATGGTAAATATGTGTATGTTGCAACAAACTATTATCTTCAGACCATGTTAGGTCAATGCATTACAAATCAGAACACAAGCAATCTAACCTTCAATTCTTTTAGTAACATTCACACCATATTAATGAAGTGTGCAATATCACACCAGCATACAGTTCTGGTGGAAGATTATATTGAGGATAACTGAATCAAAAGGAGTTTTCCACCCAACCTGTCAATTGGAAATTGGAATTAAGACCTGGGTAAGAATTCTCTGAGCTGGCCTGTGCTGGGATTTTCCAGTTTCACTGCAATGAACAGAGATTTAGCTGTGCACCAAAATCTCTGTTCTCGCTGGCAGCGTGAATGGAAGGAGAAATCTGACCTGGGGTATTTCTCAGTTGTACCAAAATGAGAGCTGGGTCATTACTAAATTGGATCAGAAGGGAAAGAGTGAAAGGAACAAAGGTGCTGGGGCAGTGGAAGAGGAAGAAAAAGAAGAGGGTGTTTGAGGATAGCTTTATGGGGAACAAAGAGGGAGGGTGATGAGGAGATTATGGTGCCTAGATAACAGTTAAAATCTTTTTTTAAAAAAGGTTTTGCTGTGGATAAATAAGGCACTTCTCAATCACATCTAAATATTTCTTACCCTGATGCTTAATAATTCCCGTGGTACTCAATTGACCTTTTAACTGTCTAAGTTAATCATGCATTCTACGGAGCTAAATATTTACTACTGTGATGAGTTGTTTTCCCATAAACATACTGAAAGTTATCTCCATCATTGTTGCACTTTATTCCAATACAGTCAATTAGTCAAGAAGTCAAAAACTAAACTTCATAAATGTCTCAAAAGCAAATAATGTGGATGCTGGAAATCTAAAATTTAAATTTGAAAATGTTGAAAAGAAACTCAGCAGTTCAGCTGGTTTTAATTTCATACTCCCTCGTACTCTATTACAGCTAATTTTAGATGTCTACAAATGTAGATCCCACTTGCATAATTGCAAGAGGATATATCACCTAAAAATCTTGGGTGTTCTGTTTACTTTAACTTGCAGTGAGCCATATGTTCAAAAACACTGATAAAATTGCAGCGTTTTTTTCCATTTAGTAGGTTGCATGTTGTGCATAATTTACTGATGAAAAATAATAATTCAAATTTATCATGTTATAATCATTCTCCTAGCCATTGGAATTTCTTCCTTCATCAGTACCTTGGATTAATGATCAAGAGGAATCTATTGTTACACAAGGTGTTTTACAGGTATCAAGTTTTCTTCAAGTTTGATTCAAGTTACTTTTGAGGACATTTTGGTCAGAATGTTTGTTTTTTTTTCTATCAATACCTCTGAAAAACTCAGTATGATCACTCATAAGTGACAAAGCAGCCCGGTATCTGAATTACTCTTTGCTCGCTGAAGTAGAAGTAATGCGACATGATGTTCTTTCGAGGAAGCTTGCCTTCGATGCCATTGTATGATTCACATTGCAGCATGCCCAGTTCAGGCTGCAACTGACCATTATTATACCTGCACAGAAAGTGCCATTCAGCCACAATACCTCAGCCCAGAGCAACTCTCCATGTAGACTTGTCAGCTTCAGTCCTATTTGGTTGCCCTTTCTCTGTATCTTTAAAAACCTGCTCTATTCAGTTTTCTTTAAAGTTAACCCTGCCTCAGTAGTTGATTATGCTAAAACATTCTGTGCTTTGAAAAATATCTATTAAATTAATACTTCTAACTTTTGTTTTTGTTTTTCTATTAATAATTTGCTCACTTAATGAATTATCATCTAGTGAAAACAATAGTCCTGAAATATGGGGTTGCACTTTTGGGGAGGAAGAGTGTAAGAACTGAGGGCTAGGAAATTTGGAAGCATGGATTTCCTGAATATCCTGTAGTTTTTAATGACGAGCTGCATTTTAAATCTGTTCCCCCAGGGTTTCCCACCCTTCAGTTGAGGGAGTGCTGAAGAGAGAGAGAGTGGGTGGCGGAGCAATTGGGATTGGGGCCTGGTCAAGGAGGACAGTATACAAATGGTGGTTGTTCAGCTGGAGGAAACATTCTTGCTGCTCTTGGCCCACAAACAGTGTTGTAAAGGTGCTTATCATGATAGATCCATCGCTTCTTGCCTCCTTATTCTTTCCAATTTTTGAAGCCCTAAAAACACAGCCAGCATGAGTTTAAAAATAGAAATATTCTTAACAAGAATGCAGACAGCTTCCATAAAAGATTTCAATCACCCAGCCTCAGGGAGGAGGTTAATCACCAATTCCTAATCCTCCCTTTGTTCAAATGCAAAGTGGATAGGTTCAAGGTGTATTGGATTTTTTTTTATTTTTAGCACTTCCTACACAATCCATTTTTGGGGGTTAAAATTAACCCCAATATTTCACTATTCACTCTTCCAAAATTTTTTGTGATTTTGAAAATTTCTCGCTTAAACTTTTATCATTCTTCATATATCATCCTTGTGATACTAACTGTACCCTTGTTGTTCTAGAATCTGTCCGATAAGAGAGTGATGAGTACACAATACTCCAACCATGAGCTAACTGTTAGATTGTACAAATTTAACATGACTTCCTTTTGTACATTAGATTCTCCATTTACTCTCCAAAAGATTTTTAATATGCACTCCCATTTTTGAAGATCAATGGAAAAATCTTTATAAATGAGTTATGGGAGGGTGGGGATTAAGTTGGGAGTGTCAGAATTTTTGTTAGGAAACCCAAAAGTTCGGACTTTGCTTTCATAGGTTCCCAGATTTTTGCAGGGAAGTCAGTCTGATTGATAGGTTTAGATCCAGTCAGGTGGAGAGCCTCACAATAGAGTCATAAGCCATAGGTAAATGGCCTGCTGCTACTAGTGGGATGTTCAGGAGGGTGGGATCAGATTTCTGATTCTATGATAGTTGGGGGCCCTGATTTCTGACTCTTGGGAATGGGATATCCTATCCTCAAACAGGATGGTGGAGTTTGGTGGGGGCTGGGGAAAAACTTCTTCTCAAAGCTCTCCTCACCTTCCATCAAGTGACAGACCTGGATAGCCAGGACGCATACTAAATCAAGTGGCTGTTAGTTCATTGAAATAGGGAGTCAGTTTGCTGCATGCCTTGGGATTTAGTTGGAGCTCTTTGAACTATCAGCATGCCATCTGACCACAATCCACCCCTTTTTGAGGGTTAAGATTCAACCAAGTAAGTGACATTTAATCCACTCAAACCCATTACTTGGAGTGAAAATTGAACTTAATGGGAATTTTCCCGTCCCGCCCGCCACCGGAATCATAGTGGGTGAGGTCGGACCATGCAAAGGTCCTTTAACCTTGAGCAGGATCTTCTGGCTTTGGAGTGAGGTGGCCCTAAAATTCCGTCCCGTGTGTCTGTGCACCTAGATTTTCTGTTATGCATCTCTACATTAAACATTTATATTGCTCATTTTTCTGCATGGAATTCTGTCTGCATATTTGTTCACACTGCTATGGTCTGCATTCTCCCCAACCTCACTTGTATTCACCTCACAATTTGCCACCCTAGTTTGACATTAGCTGCAAACTTCAAGACCATCTCTTTAGTTCTATATCCACATTGATAATAAAAATGGGGAATGAGAAGGAGCAGTATAAATCCCTATGAGCGAGCATGACTGAGAAATCCTATTCTTTCTTCTTTAATCAAACTGTTATTCCTGTGGCTTAATTCCCTTTAGCTTTAAATAATCTAATTTTCCTATCTGGTATGTAATTGAACACTATCACAAAATCCATATGTACAATGCACTCTATCTGTATATTTTGGGCTGCATGTTGACTTGGAGGTGTGGAGGCTACTTTAAGGTCAGGAAACCCAAAAGGACAAACTTCCCTTAAGTCCTGCTGCATTTAATGTTTCCAAGCTGCAGCCAGCCAGATTGAGAGTCCAGCTCCCTGTTGGGTAAGGAGACCTTTGCACAAAATTGATAAACACTTAATAAGATATATGTTAATTAAGAGCACTCATTATGTATTGATCTCAAGCTGGTGCTCTAAGTTTGGAAAGTTTGTATTAAAGAAGTTTGGACATTTCAGATAATTGGGCAGAGATGCGAAGATTAGAATAGTTGATTGCAAAAATGTATCTGACCAGGCTTTGGATATGGGGAGTCTATTGCTATAGCAGGTAAACTGATCCAGCTGGTATGTTGAGCAGCATCTTCCTACTGGATCCAAGGATCCTCACTTCCTTTTAGCTTCTAGTTTTCCTGAGGCCTAGGAAATGTGGTAGGCATTGGGCAAATTTAAATGCTTGTCCCTTCTCTCCATGCCCACATTGAACTGAGTGGGCAACTTGGGCTGAGATTCAGATGTTTAACAGTTTTACAAACCATTGATCCAAATATGCTTGTTTGTAGGAGTTAATGTCTCCCACCATTACCCCACCTTATCCCCCATTTGCACTCCCTTCAGAAAACTTAATTAAATTAGTCAAGTCCGATCTGCTATATACAAATCCTTACTGATTACTCTTATTTGACCCATACCTTACTATGTGTTTTACTCATTGTGTTCCATGATGGAAAAGATACAAGTCAAATGGTTTTCAGATAGGGGTTTGTCACGGTTTGGAATTCCATTTATCATGAGTCCAATGGACCAAATGGTCTTTCTTGCTTTGGACTTTGTTGTTTCATGTTGCTACAATTGGAAATAAATGTATACTTTTAATGAAAACTTTTTTTAAAATGTGATTTTTCCAGAGGCACATCAATCAAAATGAGATTATTGCAACACCTGACATGGATGATAATGCTGTTGTGGTTGAGGTAGAAAGAAGACATACTGGTGTGGAGGCACAAGGTTCTCATCTGGCGATGTGGGAATCTGAAATTCAAAACATAGAATTAGAGAAAGGTAGCTCAGGCCTTGGGTTCAGCATTCTGGATTATCAGGTATTTCATTCTAGTTTGTCTCTTAACAGGTTGAATAGCAAAACCGTCATTCTCTTAAATTATTTGTTTAAGCATATGTTTCTTCCTAGAGGAAACATAACATTTACTGTTCTTCCAATTTAGATCGACTGTAGTTCATTTCAGTTTTAAATTAACATAATCTTTACATTTGGAACCACAGGATCCAGTTGACCCAATACGAACAGTTATTGTGATTCGTTCATTAGTGCCCAGTGGTGTGGCAGAACAAGATGGTCGGCTTCTTCCAGGAGACCGACTCATGTTTGTCAACAGCACCAACTTGGAGAATGCTACTCTTGAGGAAGCTGTTCAGGCACTGAAAGGTGCATCAGGAGGCAGAGTTAGAATTGGGGTAGCCAAGCCTTTGCCGGTAAGTCTTTCTTCAGTGTTATCTGGTGGGCTGATCCAGAAATCTTGGCATTTAATATGTGTGGTATTAACGAAAACTATTTGGGTTGACTGAGATAGAAACTTGTATGTTTTTCTCCCACTTCTGGTGTGCAGAATGGGCAAAGTGCATACTAATTTCTGCATGCGGGCTCTTTTTCCTATTCTGCACCTAATTTATTGGTGTTTATTATCTTTAGGCCTACTGAATGGTTGGCTAAATATGCAAGGTGTGTCTCTGTTTCAGGGTACTTTGTAAAATGTGTAAAAATGTAAGTGGAAAAAATGTGCAATCTCTGACTAGTTTTTCCAGTTCTAGAGTAGTTTTGAATGAGGCTGCTAGTGGCTGCTGAAGAAATCGCATGGAACTTTTTTTTAAACTTCTGCAATGTGTAAAGGGGCAAAACAGTAGGACTGTGGCTCGTTGCTTCCCTCTACTCAGTCCCCTTGCATTTTACTCCTCGTAGTAGAGCTTGTAAGTGCAGGCAGCTGTACACAGTGTGAATATTCAGTGGCCATACTGTTACAATAAAGTGAGAAAGGATAGGATGACTCCCCTCTTTAGCCATTCCTAATTTGATTGTAGCAGGCTTTTGTTCAGAGAAAAGATATGCTTGTCAATTCAGTGTTTAACTGTTTACATCTGGTAACTAAATGGCACTTAAAGGTTTTGTTGAGTTTTTGAAAAGAAACGAAAATAGTATTTATTCTACTTGACCAGTCTAAGATGATAAGAAAATACTTCAACCTTCTCATTCACACTCGAGTCACGCACATGCAAATTGGTTACAAAGTGGAAGGTAGCTTCAATGATATTTTAAAGTCTAATAAAGGTTAAAGTTAGGTGGATCTAGTAGGTTGATGACTTGGATGGATTTAGGCTGAACTCATTAGTCTTTCAGGATTCGACGTCAGGGTAGTTTAAAGATATTGGCAGTTGATTTATAATTTCTTCCAGAGATAGCAACAAAAATCTCTGTGGCCCCCAGCATAATTAAGGACCCCCATGCATCCTGGACATATTCTATTCCACCTTCTTCCATTGGGAAAGAGATACAAAAGTCTGAGGTCACATACCAACTGACTCAAGAACAGCTCCTTCCCTGATGCCATCAGACTTTTGAATGGACCTACCTTGCACTAAGTTGATTTTTCACTACACCCTAGCTATGATTGTAATACCACATTCTACACTTTCCTTCTCTATGAACAGTATGCGTTATCTGTATAGCATGCGAGAAACAATACTTTTCACCATACACTAATACATATGACAACAAATCAAATCATATGGGTAGTTAGGCAATAGAAAGGATTGAAGCTTGCAGAATGTATGGAGAGAGGGCAAGAGCGCAGTCCTGCCTGTTCTAAGCTGTTGATTTCCAGACTGGCTTGTTTCTACCTGGTTCTTGGAGTAGTAAGGTTTGTTATCTACGGTTAGTTTTGATCACATAACCACTTGATCAATACTTTCATTGTCCACCTCAAAGATGCACAGTTAGGAATCTTTGCTACACAAGGAGAATGCATGGTGGCATTCACACTTACTTACAATGAATTGGTTTCTTTGCAGCTCTCTTTGTTAGGTATTGCTCTTGGAAATGGTCTAGGAATCCATGGATTTTGAGTTTTGGTTAACACACAGTTAATAGGTCTGAATTGCACCAGTGGTTTTGTCCACAGGATATCCATTTAAGGGAGGTTACCCCAGCACAATCATTTAATTAAGAACTTTCTAGATATTTAAGGTAATTCTGATGTACGGAAATTACAAAAGTCAATTGACACTCTTCTTACAATGTAGGTTATTAACAATAAATATATAAAGAAACTATCAAGGAGTGATAGTTAAATTCATTCTTGTTGGAGATGGTTAGTGCCTGGCACTTGGATTGCCACTCATCAGCTCAATCCTGGCTATTGTATCGGTCTTGCTGCATTTGGACTTGGGCTGCTTTAGTATCTGTGGACTTGCAAATGGTGCTGAACATTGTGCAATCAGTGAACATCCCCACTTCTGACCTCCCATTCAACTAAAGTAATCATTTCAAATCAGCTTAAGGTATATGTCAATCAAGTGTAAATCTAGTACAATGTGCCATTTCGCTTCATAATCAGTACTATGTTCTCTGATATTGTTGTGCCATTTAATGTGATGCTATTTTGGTAATTGCAGCACTCAATTGCCCACTGCGCGGATATTGCTGATTCCACATTTACCATTGGGACTTTACCATAAGGGTCTTATTCTAGCTTTGTGGAATTTCAAAAGCTGGGTAGTTCACCTCTGCTATGATTATGAAACCTGAAATAATCATTTAGTGTACCTTGTATTCTGATAGACTGCCTTGTAAAAACTCATTTCTGGGCAAATTCGAATGACTTCTTTGAATATAGCATTTTTAATTAAACATTTTGAAGTAGTGGACAAAAAGTCTCAATTTTAAGATTACTGGTTCTTTTTTTAACTTAAATTGTGTACTTGAAGCAGTTGGGCTGAAGTATGACTGAGCAATTTAGCTGTGCATCAGGTGTCTGAATAAACATTGGAGAGTGGACATATTTTGCACTTCAGTTATATAGCTCATTGTGCTCATTCAGATATGGATATGTTCCTGACATTATCTTAAGAATTTTATTTTTAGTATGTAGCCTGTCTTTAAGCCCTAAAGTGCATTGAGCTTTGCAAGTCAATACTGCAACAATCTTTGGATGCATCGCCATAGTTATCTTGCTGCCTGTACAATTGTTGCCTGTTTCTCAATAACTTTGTGAAGGCTAGTTGCAATACAAATCCGGCATTCTTATGAAATTGGATTAAAAGTTGCCCCTTTCAGACTAGCGTGGAGTCTTCCAAACAACTAGTGTTTCACGTTTGTCTATTTTGTATGTAAGCTTCTTGTAGTATATTTAAAACTTCATTCTCTCAACAGTTTCCTTCAGAGGAGGGGGATGTGCCTACCAATGAGGAATCTTTTCCCTGCTTGGTTCAACCTTGTGATGGTGAGGAAGAGGAGATAGCAGCCGATGCTGCTGTCTTTCATGCAGAGTTAGCGCTGGTTAGTTATCCTTTTGTTCTGAGCTGTGCATCTGTGAGCATTTTCATCTATTCTTTTCTGTTTAAGTTTAATGGTATCATGAGTCAGTGTTATATTGTATGTGACACTGTGAAGTATGAGTTAGGCTTCAACTGATTATCTTCACATAGGGTGACAATTATCAAAGATTTTGAATCACAGGTTAGCTCCTCAAGGATAGGAAGAGAACTAAGCAATAATAGCAAATACCAGCAACAGTAGTTGGGGGATAACTGGTTGAGAGTCTCAAGTATAAATAATCAGAGCTGGGAGTCACAAGCATAATGGTTAAATTTATGGATGATACAAAGCTAATGAAGGTGGCGTACTCCAAAACACAACAGGATAGGGTACAGGAGGGTTTGAGTATACTTGGGACTCAACAGATAGGTGGCATCTGAAGTAAAAAGAGGATGGTAAGAATGGATAGATTGAATTATTAGGAGCAGTTACGCAAACCGGAGCTTTTTTTAGTAGAAAAATGGGGTTGAGTGGAGATTTAATTGCTAGTTTTAGGATTAGAAAGAACTAGATACTGCAAACCATGACAAGCACTTTCTTCCTGTCAAAAACAGTAGAAACAAGGGACATGGACTTGAAGGAGGAAATTCGAAATTAATCTGTAGAAATATTTAAAAAGGGAGTGATTAATCTAGCAACATGAGCCCCAGAGAGATGGTGGAAGCTGATATTGATTCATTCACTAAAAATTAGCTACCTTTATTTCCAGAAAATATTATTTTGCAATACAGTAAATGAGTAATTTTGGATGTAACCCTGTAACAGGCTTTTAAGGAATTAATTACTTTGGACCAATAGTACCCAGCACAATGCGGGGACTTGCCTCATGTCTTGGTCCATTGTTATGGAGTTATGGAGTCATTACGACATAGAAGGAGACCTATTGATTTCATGCTGGTTCTAGGTAGAGCGAGCCAATCAATTTTATACTACCCACCTATCACATGGCTAACTTTACTCATCCAATTTCCTTTTGAAATCATTCACTGTCTCCACTTCCACCAGTTTTTTTATACAACAAGTTACATACCATTTTCGTTGTTGCATTAAGAAATTCATCCTTGCATCCTACCTATATCTCTTGCTCAAAACTTTAAATGTGCCCCCAAGTCCTTGTCTTAGCAGCTAATGAGAACAACATTTATTTATCTGCCTTATCTGAACTTTTCACAATCTTGTACACTTCTTTCAGAAGGCCCCTAACCACCTTTGCTTTGGCTTTTCCAACATTGTCTCACAGCTAAAGGTTCTCATCCCCAGAACTGTTCTGGTAAATCTCCTCAATACTCAGGGACAATTGTTCTAAAATATGGTGATCGGATCTGGACCTAATACTCAGGATGTAGCCGAAACCAGACTTCTATAAATATTCAGAGCAATTTCCTTGCTTTTGGATTCAGTTTGTCTAGTAACAAAGCTCAAATTCCCATATGCTTTACTAACCCTTCGTCTCAGTGTCTCTATTTATCTGCCTTTGTCTCATATGCCAGGCTCCCTTACCGACGACAATTTGTTGATCTCATCCTTAAACATTTCAGTTCACCCTGTTTCTATAGTCCTTTAGGAGAGTTCCACTTTGGCTATGCTCTGTGAATATGTGATTCCTGACTTCACTCCCGACCAGTTGAGCAAGAGTGCATTCTTGTTCTAGAATCCACTCCCAGAATTAGCAAATCTGGCTGAAAAATAAGGTTGTGCACATTTTGGAGCCTGCGTGGGACACAGGCATTCACCATTATGCTGAATATAGAGACGAGTCAAATGTTGCCTAGGTGATGGGGAATCATGAGATGAATGGCTGGGCGGTGGGAATGGAGAAGTGAGCTTGTGAATTAGAGAGGTGATTTGTGGTCTGATCTGTTGGGGTTCAGCGGCATTCTATGGAAGTAATTATTTAACGTGGGGTTGGGGGTAACAATCTTGCTCCACTTGATTCCACATTTAACTAAGTGTAGGACCTTTCATGCCATTTAGTGCCATGTTGTGCTGTGCAAGTTTAGTATATAGCAGGTGAAGTGCTGGGGCATTCAAAAAATGAAAATGGGTCCTATAAAAGTATATAGGATCCAAATTTGAATAAATTATTCTGCCTTTTATCTGTTACCTGTTGTGCACTTGCTGTCTGTGATCTGTTTATTGGATTAAGCAGGTGGCACACTTCCAGCAGGAAATAAAATGCAGTGCTGTTTCTCTTTGTTATGAAGAGATGGAAACTGTTTAGCACTGAGGCCAAATTTCAAGGCCTCTGTGGTAGCTTGCCCTTTTGGACATCGGAAGGGTCATGTTACCCGGTTGCCCAGTGGGGAACAAGCGCAAGTATCTCGGTGCAGAGTGCGGGCTGTTGCAGCCAGAGTAGATCCTAGAGCTGAAGTGTTAACAGTATGGAAGTACTCAGTATATTTATCTGCTTGTAAATAAACTGTTATAGTTCTTTATATATGAATTGGTGGTCACCAATCCTTCCAATTACTGCATCCTCCATATTTACTCTATTGAATTATTTTTATCATTACAAATACCTCATTAAAATCACCCCTCAAACATTTAAATTTAAGAGAATGCAACCAGTTTAATGCAACTTGGCTTTGTAATTTAACCCTTTAAGTCCCAGCAGTCTAGTAAACTTGCACTGTATTCTTTCCAAAGCTAATAAGGAATAGATACAAAGAAATTATGTCCCATGGTGCAGGGATCTAGAACAAGGGAGTACAATTGAGCAGCATGGTGGCATAGTGGTTAGCACTGCTGCCTCACAGCACCAGGGACCCGGGTCCAATCTGGCCGTAGGTGACTGTGTAGAGTTTGTACTTTCTCCCTGTGTCAGCATGAATTTCCTCTAGTGCTCCAGTTTCCTCTCACGCTCCAAAGATGTTCAGGTTAGGTGGATTAGCTAAAATTGCCTCTTAGTGTCATAGGGGTTAGCAGAATAAATACATGAGGTTGTAGGGATAGTGTCTAGGTAGGACTGTTGTTGTGCAGGCTCGATGGGCCAATTGGCAGCATCCTACATGTCGGGATTCTATTCTATCTTTATCATTAGAGCTAGCTCATCCAGGAGTAATATCAGGGAGCACTTTTTCACACACAAGCTGTGAATATGTGAAGTTCTCCCTCAAAGGTTGTGGATGTTGTGCCATTTGAAATGTCAAAGATTGAGGCCATAGAAACCCTACAATGCAGAAGGAGGCCATTCAGTCCATCAAGTCCACACTGACGACAAACTCACCCAGGTCTTATCCCCATAACTCTGCATATTAAACCCGCTAATCCCTCTAATTTACACACCCTGGGACACTAAGGCGCAATTTATCATGGCCAGTCCATTTAACCTGTACATTCTTGGATTGTGGGAGAAAACTGGAGCACCCGGTGGAAACCCACGCAGACACAGGGAGGACTGCAAACTCCACACAGCAGTGACCCAAACCAGGATTGAACCCTGGAATTGAGGCAGCAGTGCTAACCACTGTGCCATCGTGCCATAGATTTTGATTAGGCAAAGGCAACATGGGATATGGATCAAAAGTAAATGAATGGAGTTCAGCTGCTGAACAGCTATGATCGAGCGATTGGACAGCCGGCTGTTGTCTTTAAGTTTCCTTTGTTTCACTAAAAAAAGAATGTCTAGTTTGATGGTTTATTTCTTAAGCTGATAATTTCTAATTTATTAACTACTTTAACTCTGAAGGTAACAAGTTTGTGTTTGTTGACTGTGTTGTTCATCAGTGTTCCCTATGAGCTGCGCAGCTATGCAACAATCCAGAATGTCAATCCATATACAATTAACTTTCTTTAAGATATGTATGTGTGTACAGCTGCACAGCAATCTTAAGAGGACCATGCAGTTCAACGTAAAATCCTGTGCATAACAACGAGAAATTAGAGGGAACATTGTTATCTATCATCTAATTTTTTGAGATCGTGTGATCGAAAATGTAATTTTGCAAATATAGAACAGTATCATTTTCGAAGGGTGGCAATTTGCAACTTTTCCCTCATTTTGCACAAGGAAAGGAAACCAGTGAAGACCACATGCTTACTCTCTTAGCCACTTTGATTCACATGTATGCAATTTTTAACGTTGTTACAATTATGTTTTTTCTAATACATACATTATCAGTCAAGCAATGCTGAGTCTGATCAGAATATGCGCCAAGGTCAGGTCAACATATGCGTTAAGCATTTTTTATGGTCTGTACTGTTGCTTTGCAGCTCTGTGGTAGCCATAACTAGATTTGGTAGCTCGTTTTGATAATGTGAAACAAATAATATTCAGGAATCACCTTTTCCTCCTAGATTCATGCAAAGATAATTAATCTCTATGTATTGATTTTTTTTTTAGGTAGAAGCAACTGAAGCAAGCTTTGCCAATGAACAGACATTTGAAAGGGACTTATCTTTTGAGGAAGAAGGCGTGCACCAGGCTTCCACTGTGGCCATGCATGGCAGTACTTGTAGTGAAGACCTGGATGTTAGCCTTTCAATTCCATCATTGATTTACAAGGTAGTGAACTTGCAGTGCTCTAAATTAAATTATAATTGTAAATTGTCAGTGGGTTGTCATTTTTAATTTAGAAATGGCATAGTTATCTTCCTCAAAGTATTGTTCATTTCACTGTCTAGAATAAACTCTTTTATTTCAAAGTGAGTTGTTTGGGAAGGGAGTTTGAGAGGAGGATTATACTAACTGATGAGCCTGGCATTAATTATGGGATGTAGGAAGATACACAGAAGATTATAGGTAGGAAGAGCACTCAGGAGAGAATAAGAACATTGAAAAAAAGAAACAGCGGAAGAGCATGCAGCCCATTGAACCTACTCCATCATTCATTATGTCTATGTCTCACCTTGGGTTTAAACTCCATGATCCCACCCACTCCCCATATCTCCCGATTCCCAGAGACACTGGAAATCCAGCTATCTTAGCCTTAAATATATTCAATAATGGTACATCCACACTCCCCTGGGTACACAATTCTAAAGATTCAGAATCCTTTGAGTATAGAAATCTATTGTTCCAGCTTCTGCAGTTAAGGGAAACAGTGAGTATCGACCCTGTCAAGCAGTTTCATTATCTTGAATGTTTCAATTAAGTGCTAGTTAGGTGCATTGACCTGAACAGGTGCCAGACTGTGGCGACTAGGGGAATTTCACAGTAAATTCATTGCAGTGCTAATGTAAGCCTTACTTGCGACTAATAAATAAACTTTTACTTTGATTAGATCACTTGTCATCCTTTTAATTTCAAAAATTTAGACCTAGTTTATTCAAGTTCTCATTGTCAAACAGTCCTATCATCCCAGGGACTAACCTAGACAACCTTTGCCATACTGCCTCCTATGCAAGCATACCCTTCCTTCAAAGTCACCATAGTCCCAGATAACTGTTGGCTGCTCAAATGAGAGAGCTGACTGGATGTGATTTTATCTTGAGGATCACCACACCTCAAGTGAGGGACAAAGTTGAAAAGGTGGGCCTTCTGCTGGTACGGGAATTGAACTCTGGTGTTGGCGTCACTGTATCACGAACCAGCCATCCAGCCAACTGAGCTAACTGATTCACCTGCTGTGTTGAGATCAGGAGCTGAGTGGCTCAGATGGAATCCAAACTAAGCACCAGTGACCAGTTAATTGCTGTGTCATTGCTCCTTGATAGTACTGTTGGCGATGATTGAGAGTAGACTGTTAGGAGGGTAATTGACTTGACTGTATTTGTCCTGCTTTTTGTGAACAGAAGATACTTTGGAAATTTTGCAGATTGTCTTATATATAGTAATGATGTAGGTGTACTGAAACAACTTAGCTAGGAACGTGGCTCAGTCTGGAACACAAGTCTTCAGTACTGCTGATGATGCGTTGTCAGCACCCATAGTCTTTGCTGTATATAGTATCCTCACCCACTTCTTAATATGTGGAATGGATTGAATTAGCTGATAACTGGATTTTTTGATGCTGGGGACTTCAGGGGGCCAAGATGGATTATCCACTGAGCATTTCTGTTTGCAGATGGTTGCAAATGTTTGAACCTTGACTTTTGCATTGGTTCCTGACCTTCCCCCATTGTTGAGAATGGGGATATTTGTTTAGCCTCTTCCATCCACTTGTTGTTTAATTGTCCACCATCATTCATGACTGGATGCTTAGATCTGACCCATTAGTTGTGAGATCACTTAGCTCTGTCTGTTGCCTGCTGCTTCCATTGTTTGGCATGCAAGTAGTCTTGTGTTGTAGCTTACAGGTTGCACCACAATTTTGGGGATGCCTGGTGCTGCTCCTGACAAGCTGTCTTGCTTTCTTCATTTGTATCAGGGTTGAACATTTGGTTTGATGGTAATGATATAAGGAGCCATGAGGTTACAGATTGTGATTGAATGTAATTCTTCAAATGCTAATGACCCCTTAGATGTCTGGTTTTCAGTTGCTAAATCTGTTCTGGATTTATTCCATTTAACAAGCGTTAATGCCACACAACATGATGCAGGTTATCCTCTGTGTAAAGAAGGGACTTTGTCTCCATAAGAACTTTGCAGTGGTCATTCCTATCAATGCTGTGCTGGGCAGATAAAATGCCCAACAGGGAGATTGATGAGGACAAAGTGCAGTCGGTTTTTCTCTTTTGTTGATTCCTGTAATTATCTTACTAAGGCCAGTCTTCTGTCACCAATCACTCTTTATTTACAGTGAGATTTGAATGCTGTTCCACGTTACAAAGTGCAGATCAGTCTCAAGTCTTGTTCACCTGAGTGGAGCCGACTGGATTTAAATCCCCCACTGCTAGTTCCCTATTGGGTGAGCCTTCACTTGCCGTATAGGGGAGCTTGTATTCAAGGAGGCCCACGGGGATATTGATTGACAATCCCCCATGACCATGTTCCTCATCACCTGCTGCAGGCCCAATCTGTCACATATGTTCTTCAGAGCTCAGCCAGCCTGGTTAGTAGTTATACTACCACACCATTCTTCTAATATATGCTGAAGGCCTCAGGGTACACAATGTACCCATGCTACCTTCATTAAATTGGTGTTCAACATGGAGGCGTATTAATTCATCAGTTTAGGGAAGGTGGTAAGTGATGATTAGCAGGAAGTTTCCTTGCCCACATTTGATCTGATTGCCATGAGACTTCATTGAGTCCACAGTCCATGTTGAGGACTCCCACGAGAACTCCCTGTATATCACTGTGCCAGCCTTTCTTGTCCTTCGGTAGGATAGGGCATATGCTGATGGTGATGTCTAGAACATTGTTAAGTATGATTCCTGGAGTTTAATTCTGTCAGGCTGTTATTTGACTATCTGTGCAATAGTTGTCCTGCTCTTGGCACAAATCTCCAGATTTTAGAAAGGACGACTGGGTTGGGAGGGGTGCATGCCATCATCATTTCTGATGCTGAGGTCAATGTTAAGTAATCCGTCTAGTTTTATTCCTTTACAATTTTTCTGTAGTTGTTTGATATAACTGAGTGGCTTACTGGTCCAGTTCAAAGTTACAATCAGATTGCTATGGGCCTGGAGTCCCGTGTTGTCCAAACCAAGTAAGGACAGCAGATTTCCTGGACACTTATGATAATTGATGATAGTTTCATCAATGCCAGAGTTGTTAATCAATTGCATTTAATATTCACCAGCTTTTGTGGTGGAATTTGAACCCACGAAGTATTAGCCTGGACTTGTGGATTACTAATGCAGTGACACCTTCTCCCGGTAGAGTATAAAATCAGAGAGATTATGCTGGAGCTATATTCAACATTACTTCAGTCACATCTGAAGTACTGTGTGCAGTTCTAGAAACTGAAGTACTGTGTGCAGTTCTAGAAACTGAAGTACTGTGTGCAGTTCTAGAAACTGAAGTACTGTGTGCAGTTCTAGAAACTGAAGTACTGTGTGCAGTTCTAGAAACTGAAGTACTGTGTGCAGTTCTAGAAACTGAAGTACTGTGTGCAGTTCTAGAAACTGAAGTACTGTGTGCAGTTCTAGAAACTGAAGTACTGTGTGCAGTTCTAGAAACTGAAGTACTGTGTGCAGTTCTAGAAACTGAAGTACTGCGTGCAGTTCTAGAAACCACATTAAAGGAAAGATGCGAATGCAATCTAAAGGGGTGCAGAGAAGATTTACAAGATGGTACCTGGACTGAAGACTTTTATGAGGAAGGATTGGATGCACTAAGGTTGCTTTCTTTGGAACAGAGGAGGCCAAAGGTAGATATAATAACATACAGATCTAGGTACATTGGAGAGGCCCTATTTCCTTTGGTTAAGGGTCTTTAACCATAGGGCACAAATGTAAGGTAGGAGTTAGCGGGTTTAGAGGGTACATGGGAAGTTTTTTCACCTAGAGAATGGTAGTGACTGGGAACTTGCTGAGTGAAAGTGTGGTAGAGCCGGAAATGCTGATAAAATTTAAAAAGTACTTAGTTAAGGACTTTAAGTGCCCTAATATGCAAGCTATGAGCCAGAATCTGGAGTAGCTAGACAGTTCCTTGTAGGCTAGAGTCGACATTTTTTTTTCTCCTCCTATGCTTTAAATTTCTGTGATTCGGTGGAAATAATACATCTAAATATATTCACATCGGCAAAGAAAATAGTGGTTCTCTAGCTCCTTGCAGGAATGCAAAATATTGTCACGTTTTGAGTGGGAGGAGAGTGAAACTAATTTTTGGAGTGCTTTGTCTTTCACCCTCCAGCACAAAGCTTTTAAACTATTATGGAAGGGCATGCTTTACAATGTTTTTAAAAATATTTTACTCTTTTAAGGAGGCACAAGAAAGTTCATTGGCTGATGACAGCCTATCTTCCACTGATGAGAGTGACTGGAAACAGATCTCCTTAGCCAGAGGATTTGAGAAAACAATTTCCATCGCAAAAGGCAATGCTAGCCTTGGTATGTGTTCAATATAGTTATGTTAAACTGCAGCTGAAAATAATTTTTCTCATTATTACATTTTTAAGTCTTTCTGTTTATGTTGCATAGCCTTGCTATCGTAATATTTTTCCAGCGAATAATGCTGCAGACATTTTCAGTGAACTCATGGATTTTAGCAGTTTTTCAGCATTTTCTCATTGCAGATTCGGGAGTAGCAAAATCTCATCGGTGAAGTGACAGAAGGTCCAGTGTGGCAAGATGTGGACCACATTTATATGAGAAATATTAGCCCACAGCCTGGACCTTCAGCCCTCACTGTGTACAACTCGTGGTTTACTAACATGTGTTTTTGCTCTTGAATCGTTTATCCATGGTCTTTTATTGCTTGCACTCCTACTTTTAAAGTGATTATGCAAAATTGCAGGCTTACATCATTTATTTTTAAAAAGATATTTTGAGGAAGAGTATTTTTATAAAATATATCCTTTATAGAAGTTTTGAAAAAATATTTCATGAGCTGTAGGTGCTGCTAGCAAAGCCAGCATTATTTGCCTGAGTGTGATTGGCCTTGAGAAGGTGGTGGCATGCAGTTTCCTGCTTTCTTGAACTGTGCAGGAACCCCACAATAATGATCGACAGGGAGTTCTCAGATTTTGATAATTCAGATAATTTAATGAATGTACCCATTAGATCAACATAAAACAAAAAATTATTGGAGCTTGTAACAAAGGCAATGTAATAGTTGTAATGAACTACAATCTTCATAGAGACTGAACCAATAAATTTGGCAAAGGTGGTCTTGAAGCTGAGTTTATAGAATGCTTTTGTAACAGTTTCCTGGAGCCATATGTTGTGGAACTAATTAGCAATTAAGCAACTTTAACTCTTAATTGTGCAATGAGATAGGGTTAATTAATAATGTTCTAGTAAAATATCCACTAGGAAAGAGTGATCATAATACATAAGAATTAGAAACAGGAGTTAACCATCAAGTTTGTTTTGTCATTCGGTATGACCACAGATCATCTTTGGTTTCAACTCCGTTTTACTGCCTGCTGCCTCCTTTAATTCCCTGGGAGACCAAAAATCTGTCTTTGCCAGCCTTCAATATATTCTACAATCCTCTGAGGAAGAGAATTCAAAGATTCACCGTTCTTTGAGTGAAGAAATGTTCCTTCATCTCAATCCTAAGTGATCTGCCCCTTATTCGAAGACTGCATCCTTTTTCTAGATTTCCAATCAGTGGAAACAATCATTCAGTGGCTACCCTATCAAGCTCTTTCAGACTTTTGAAGGTTTCAGTGAGATCACCTCTCATTTTTTTTTAACTCCCACGCAATATGCCATTGATCTTTCATTGTAGAAGGGGGCCATTTGGCCCACTGACTCTGCACTGACTCTTGAAAGAGCATCTTATCCAGGCTCACCCCCTCTTCCTATCCCCATAAACCACACATTTGCCATGGTTAATCCACCTAACCTAAATCTCTTTGGATACTAAGGGGTAATTTTGCATAGCCAATCTGCCATGGGAGGAAACAGGAGGACCCGGAGGAATTCTCTCTCTCTCTCTCTCTCTCTCTCTCGCACGCACGCACGCACGCACGCACGCACGCACACACACACACACATACATACACGCAGAGCAAGAATATGCAAACTCCACACAATGACCGAGGGCTGGAATTGAACCAGTAGCACTAACTGCTATGCCACTGTGCTGCCTTTTTAGCCCTATTTGTTCAGCATTTCATCATAGGACAACCCCTTCATTCCAGGGGCCAACTTAGTGAAGATTTTGTGCACTGGCTTAAATGCAAATACATCCTGTTTCTAAATTGCACACAGTACTCCAGATCTGTCTCTTACCGAACTAAAAATTAAAAGAAAGCTTTCTGTTTACAGATAGCTAGTAAGGAGAAGAAATCAGGGTGTTTAAATTAGTCCCCCTCCTGTCCATAACTCCACTCCTCTTGCAATAAAAGTCAATATGCCAACTGCCTTCATAATTGCGTGCTGCACCTGCATGCTTGCTTTCTGTATTCTTCGTACATAGAAACATAGAAGATAGGAGCACGAGGAGGACATTTGGCCCTTCGAGCCTGCTCCACCGTTCATTGCGACCATGGCTAATTATCCAACTCAATAGCCTAATCCTGCTTTTCCCCCATGATCTTTGATCCCATTCGCTCTAAGTGCTAAATCCAGCTGTCTCTTGAGTACATTCAATGTTTTGGCATCAAGTACTTCCTTAGGTAATGAATTCCACAGGCTCACCACTCTTTGGGTGAAGAAATGTCCCCTCACCTCTGTCCTAAATAGTGACAGTGAGCCCCGATTCTGGACCCCATCTCCCCATCATCGGGAATATCCTCCCTGCATCTATCCTATCTAGTCCTATTAGAATTTTAGAAGTCTCTATGAGATCCCTCCCTCATTTGTCTGAACTCCAGTGAAAACAATTCTAACCAAATCAATCTCTCTTTATACATCTGAGCCACCATCCCAGGAATCAGCCTGGTAAACCTTCTGTGCATTCTCTGAGGAGTAAAAACATCCTTCCTCAGAAAAGGAGACCAAAACTGCGTGCCAAACTCTAGGTGTGACCTCACCAAGGCAACAACACATCCCTGCTCCTGTACATGAAACCTCTCGTGATGAAGGCCAACATACCATTTACCTTCTTTACCGCCTGCTGCACCTGCATGCTTACCTTCAGTGACTGATGCACAAAGACACCCAGATCCCGCTGCACACTTTCCTCTCCTAATTTACAGCCATTCAGGTAGTAATCTGCCTTCTTGTTTTTGCTTCCAATGTGAATAACCTCACACTTATACAAATTATACTGCATCTGCCATTGATAACTGCTGTTGTGGGTGAGCTGGGGGTGGGATAGGGAGGGGAGGGGGCCGTATACTACTTCCACCAGTGTTTTACCATTCTTTGTGATGGAACAGAACCTAACATTGTATATCCTCATTGCAATTACTTCATTTCGAGCCAGACCTTTTGCAGGCAATTTTCCCATCCCACCTGCCACAGTAGTGGGCAGACCATGTAAAGGTCTGTTGACCTTGGGTAGATTTTCTGGTTTTGGGACGAACACGGCCAGAAAATCCTACCCTTTGGCTGTACAGAATCTATTAAGATTGCAGACCCTCGGTTATTGTTTCTGAGTCACCAGCACAAAAGAGACCAGGAACGTCACACCTCATTATTTTTGAAGAACTACTAAGAATGCAGACTTCAAAACTTCAAAAGGAAGTACATGAAAGCCATTAGTAGTTGATAACCCAGGCTGGCCAGCAGAGTCTATGGAGATAATGACTTTCCAAACACCAGACTTTCGACAAATAACACCTCTTTCAAATCATAATGGCTGATATGTTATCAGCTTGGAACACAGCCAACTTCCCAACACATGGTAAATATTGTTGAAGGTATAGGTATGGTCATATGACCAAAAACTCCAGCTTGTTGAACAGGTGCCTTCCTGGACTGCATGCCCAGCCTATAGTTTTAACATCTGACTAGCAAGTCACAAAGAAGGTGCTGTGGCCAGGTTGGACACCTGGTCCCTGGTTCAGGGAGAGAACTTTGCCTCTGTTGAAAGTTTTGTACCATTGACTACAAGTTGATTCATCTTTGTATGCCTATTTCAAACTGCACCACCAGAAAAGCAAATTTTACATCACCATTTTTCAGCCTGCCAATCTCCTTGAAGGAATTCCTCAAAGGACTTTGATTCTGTACTCTGGACTTGAGCTGAAACAATATTTATTTTCTCTGTGGTATCTGTGGTGTACAGTCTTATTTTCTCTATTCCGCTCTTTACTGTATGTGTGTGAAGGGGGTTTTATGGATTCTTTTCACAGTTTTTGAATGTGCAATAAAGGTTAGCATCTTTTGAGTTTATATTACCTTGAGTTTGCTATGGGGTTATTAGTAGGAACAAGATCGCACAAAACCGAGTGGTTGGGACATATATCACTACTTATTAAGGAGGGAACACATCTAAACATGTTTCTGTTTATGGATAAGTAGTGAGAGGAAAAATTAGTGTGATTTAAATAGACTCACCCTCTCCCCCTGACTGTAACACTCCTCCTGTTTCTACCTTTCACCCGTACAGAGTCTGTTTCATGGTCTTTGGCCAGGTGCAATTGATTCCATACTAAGTTTGAAAAAAATGTTCTTCCATCACAAACAAATCTTAAGTTTAATCATAGCCAAATTGCATAGATATGAAAGAAGATCTGGCTAAGGTGGATTGGGCAAATAAATAAAAGGAATAAGAAATTTCCACTGTTTGGTAGATTTCTTTGGAATTTCAGAAATCTGCCATGTACGTCTTCCTTTCAGAATGACTTTTAAAAAGACTGGAATTGTCAATTTACAGTGTGCTGACATTTCCCAATTTCTTTTTTAGCTAGCCAATAAAGCAAATGTTGAATTATCGGCAGTAATAATCTCATCTCTTGGCAATTAACTATTTGTTTATTTTAAATTGTTAACTGTCAGTTAAACTGTCAGGAACTGACTGCAGAGCTATGATTGGAGAAGAAGCGAGTGAGGAAAAGATAAAATCTGTGAACAGCTTCTCCACCTTTCACTTATTCTATAAATGGAGGAGTAGCATTGATAGGAGAGAAAAATCTGTGAAAGGAGGAACATCAGCATATTGTGACCAGTCCTGCCAGACAACATGAACCGAACAATTGGTGACATCTTCCAGAATGCTGAGGAGAAATAGCAAATGATGGAAGAGGAGAAATTCTGTCAGTGGTGAGCCAATAGCTGGCCTTAGGGTGCTGTTTTCAGCCTTTCACTAGGCTGGATCCAGCTGCCACCTACATCCGCAACAGGAGCCACTCCCAAAGAACTGATGGGGACTAAATTTGTCCCCTTTTATCTCGAGTAAGGTGAGTGATGTGTCAGTCATGAGATGATCACAGCTTGTTACAGAGTCAACCATGCACCCTACAAGGGAGGGGCATAATTAACGATGGGAAGGAGAGGGATTGCATGTTCAACTCTGCACCGTAAACCACTTTGTCTTGAGGAAAGGAGAATCAGTTATTCTCAGTGCTTCTCCCAAGTAAGCTTTATGTAATATACTGTGCCTTTAAGAAATGTATTTGAGCCACGTTCTTGTTCAGGATCTATTGCAACAGTTTTTTATGCAGACGCAGCTGTAGCGTCTACCAGCATGCTGTATTGTTGTTGAAGCAGTCTGATTATTTCTAACCAA
Organism: Carcharhinus amblyrhynchos; assembly: GCF_965287045.1. Taxonomy (NCBI): domain Eukaryota; kingdom Metazoa; phylum Chordata; class Chondrichthyes; order Carcharhiniformes; family Carcharhinidae; genus Carcharhinus; species Carcharhinus amblyrhynchos. Next base: position 21,147,508 of record NC_137328.1, on the reverse strand, counting down.
CTAGAATCTTGGTTTTAGTATGAACTAATGCTGTTCTGCTGTTTTTCCCGGGACTTTGCAGAGTCGGGCTTCCTTAGGATGATTGGCAGGTATGGTCACGTGACAGGGAAGGTGGGCTTTTCACAGAATATTCAAGCTTAGAGATTGATTTTGGAGTTGAGAGCAGTGTCTCTATTTGTCCCTCTCTGAAGTTGGAGACTGTAACCTGCTAGGAGATGAGATTTTATTTTTGGCGATTCTGCTGTATGAGTGTTGCTGCTTTGGAAGCTGCAGAGGGAGAAGTACCCTTTTCTGTCTCTGGGATCTGGAGATTGAGAACTGCCAGAAGCTGAGTTTGCTTCTCTGAGGTTTTTCTGTTTTGAGGAGTGATCCTTCTCTGAAAATTGCTACCTGGACTTCTATCCAGAAGTATTAAAAAGCTGAAAATCCAGCATCACGCGAGCATACTTGTTTTTGCGCAATTTTGTAGAAGAATGCGTGAATACGAGATATCACTTGAAGATGGAACAATTTCTTAATAGCTAGCTGTTAAGAAATATACTCTGTTGCATTCAAGTCTTTTAACTGGTAAAAATTATGCTAATTATTTTTATGTTCTAACTGTGTTCTTAAATAAACTTTGATCAAAAGTTTATTCCTAGTGGATCACTTAAGAACATAAGAAATAGGAGCAGGCCTTCGAGCCTGCCCCGCCATTCAGTAAGATCATGGCTGATCTGAAGTGGATCAGTTCCGCTTTCTCCCCATAACTCTTAATTCCCTTGTCTATCAAAAACCTATCTACCCGTGACTTAAATATATTTATCGAGGTAGCCTCCACCGCTTCAACGGGCAGAGAATTCCAGAGATTCACCACCTAAATTATTCTCCCTTTAATCTGGTTTCCATTGGGGGTACCATAAGCATAGACATGGGTCAAGGGTGGAGGAAGAAAAACACGTTGTTAAGATGGTGGTGCGGGCTCGTTGGGCCAAAGGGCCTGTTTCTCGAGCTGTGTTGTTCTTTGTTGTTCTTTATTCTTTGTTCACCCTTTGAGTGAAGAAGTTCCTCTTCAACTGTGATCTGAACTGACCTCCCCCCCTCTATCTTGAGGCTGTGCCCTCTAGTCCTGCTATCCTTTCTAAGCGGGAAGAATCTCTCTACCTCTATGCTATCCATCCCCTTCATTATCTATAAGATTCCCCCCTCATCCTTCTAAACTCTAACGAGTAAGATTCCACTTGAGTCATACCTGGAGTGAAACACGTTATGCTCACCTATGCCAAAATCAAATGTAAAACTTAGGATCTAGGCTAACTTAACAAAACACCTTGGAGTTTCTGGCCTGGGTCTTAACATATGGCTATCTGACAATCTCCTTCCTGAAGCACATCTTGCTTTAATTTCATGATGGAATTGATAGCTAGTGGACATAGAGTAGACAGTGGCCACAATGCTAACTGAGATGGGGTAGGAGGTTGAGTTTCATAGGGTGGAATTTAACAACAGGACCTGATTTTTTTTATACATATATCAGTTTCCTACCTGCAGCCAATTAGTTTGAGTTGACTGTATGTGGTGCAGGTAGGCAGCTAGAGAACAGAAGTGTGGAAATTGGACGCTTGGCATCTGGGGTGAGTTAGAATTCAGACATTAGAGAGCAGGAGAATGTGAGCATTGCTGCAAGGACAGTATTTGTTGCCCGTCTTCAATTACCCTTAAGAAGACTGTGATGAATTAAAATGCAGTCAGATTGGAAAACAGTTTGCAAAGCAGTCCTATAGTCTTTTGCTTCACTTTGCATGTACGTAACAAATCAAGGTCATGTTCTAAAGAAGATTGGTAGGATAGATGTAGAGCAGATGTTTTCCATTGTTCAAAATTCTGGAATGAGAGGCCATAGTTTTAGAATAAGGGGTGGTAAATTTAAAACAGAAATAAGGAGGTATTACTTCACTCAAAGGGTCATAAATCAATGGAATTCTCTGTCCCAGAGTACAGTGGATGTTAGAACACTAAACATTTTGAGGGTTAAGTAGGTTTTAATTAGTAGCGCATTGAAGGTTTATGTGGAGTCGGTAGAAAGGTGGAGATGAGGCCGAGATTAGATCAGCCATGATGGTACTGAATGGCAGAGTAGGCTTGAGGGGCTGAATTGCCTACTAATGTTCCAAAGTCTTACGTTTTGTTGTTAGTATGGACTTCATCCTGTATTGCATGCCAAATTGCATTGTAAGTTGAAATGCTGAGGTCACTTTATTGATTTTATACAAATGCATTAGTCCATGATATTGACTATAATAGAAGGTAAACAAAAAGAATACTTAAGTATTGCTCAAAAAATATATCTAAGATATTTATGTTGCAATAGTCAGGAATGAGAGAATGGCAGGGGAAACAACCAGTGAGAAAAAGGCGATGATTGATTGGTAAGTGGACTTGGTAAATCCACTGCCAGCCCGGAGTCTCCATCCTCTGCCAACCTGGAATCTCCGCCCTCTGCCAACCTGCAGTCTCCGCCTTCTGCCAGCTGGGCATCTCTGCCCTCTCCCAGCCAGGGGTGCGTCTCCGCCCTCTGCCAGCCAGGGCATCTCCGCGCCACGGGCAGCTGGTGGTGGTGGGGGGGTGGGGGGGGGGGGCGTCTCCACCCTTGGGCAGCCGGGGGGGGGGGGTGGGGTGGGGGGGGGGGGCATCTCCACCCTCGGCCAGCCGGGGGGAGCGTCTCCCCACACCCTGTACAAGGCTGAAACATGAATAATGTTTATATTGGCGCGATACCAGAAGATGAACTGCAGGACAAAAGAATTTGCTGAGAAATAGAGAAGAATGTTTCCTATTGCTGGAAGCAGATAAAAAGTACACTTGAGTGCTTACCTCTGAATGTTAATACGCGTGCATGAAGTTTATACTACAGTGCCAAAACAGCATTTAATCTCTTAAATAAAATCAAAATACTGTAGATGCTTAATGTCTGCAATAAAAACAGTAAGTGTTGGATATACTCCCTTTGCTAGAGCATTTCCAGCACGTCCTGTTCTTATTTCAGTAATTGATCTTGCTAAACATCAGCTTTTTCCATTGAAAATTCATAGTAATTTAAAAACACATAAATTTAGTTTGTGACCTGTGTTTTGCTGCCACCTACTGTCTTTGACTGAAACTCGGTGATTACTTAATTGAATGTTCAATAGCCAATTTAGAAAATTGGTTTGAAGATGGTGGCAAAGGACAATATTTATTTTTCTGTAGATTGTGGGCGGCACAGTGGTTAGCACTGCTGCTTCACAGCTCCAGGGACCTGGGTTCGATTCCCGACTTGGGTCACTCTCTGTGTGGAGTTTGCACATTCTCCTTGTGTCTGCATGGGTTTCCTCCAGGTGCTCCAGTTTCCTCCCACAGTCCAAAGATGTGCCGGTGAGGTTGATTGACCATGCTACAAATTGCCCCTTGAGATGTGTGGGTTAAAGGGATTAGCAGGTAAATATGTAGGGATATGGGGGTAGGGCTGGGTGGGATTGTGGTTGGTGCAGACTCAATGGGCCGAATGGCCTCCTTCTGCACTGTAGGGTTTCTATGATTTCTGTGTCACAGCTTGGAGGGATTTTTAAACTTCAATATGATTCCGTACCCATATTAACTTGCATGTAGAAGTAGAAAGAAAACCAGAACAGTCTAGTTGAGATAGAACAGGCAATGCTGGAAAATCTCAACAGGTCTGGCTATGTGTGTGGAGAGAGAAACAGATTTAACTATTTGAGTCAAGTCAGAACCAATGACTGCAGTGTTCTTGTGGCAGTGAAGTACTGTCTTCACATTGAGAATACCCTACATCATGCTGTGTGGCTCTCCCACCTTGCTAAACGGAATAGATTTCAAACAGATCTAATGACTCAAAGCTGGACACCCATGCAGTACTGTGGGCCATCAGCAGCAGAATTGTGCACAACCACAATCTGTGATCTCATACTCAGGCATATCTCCTGCTCTAACATGGCCTTCAAGTCAAGAGATCCACCTTAGTTCAATGAAGAGTGCAGGAGGGTATGCTAAAGGCATCATCTAAATCTGACACATAAAATTGTGATGTCAACCTGCATCTCACCCTATCTGAAATTGCAACACAGAACTGCTTGCATGCCAAGCAATGAAAGACAGGACTAAGTGATCCCACAACAAAGAACAGACCTAAGCACTGCAGTCCTGCCACATCCAGTCATGAACAGCGGCGGACAGGCTAGGAACTAACACGAGGAAGAAGCTCCACAAATATCTCCATCCTAAATGATGGGGGAGCCCAGCATATAAGTACCTTAGATGAGGCTGAAGCAATTACTGCCACCTTCAGCCAAAAGTGCCATGTGGATGATCTGCCTTGGCCCCCTGAAGCTCCCAGCATCAGAAGTGCTAGTCTTTAGTGAATTACATTAACTGCACATGATGTGAAGAAATGGCTGCAGACATTGGATATTGCAAAAGCTGTTGGTCTTGACAATATAGCAGCAATAATACTGAAGATTTGTGCTTCAGAGCTAGCTGCATCGCTGTCCAAGCTGCTCCAGTATAGCTATGAGATATTTGTGCTCATCTAACTCTAATCTCTTGAGCTGCCTGGATTTTAATCTACTTTGGTGCTCAGGCCCTCAGCTGTATTGCTATTATCCCCTAGAATTTCCTCCTTAAACTTCTCTTCCCCTCTACCTCACTTTCCTCCTTTCAGAAACTCCGTAAAACCTGCCTCTATAAGATTTTGGCTATCTGACCTAATATTGTATGATGTGCTTCGGTATAAAATCCTCTTTTATAGTGCTCTTCTTTAAAGTTGCTATTTAAATAAGTTGTTTTCTGGTCAATGGCTAGGAGTGGTTTGGAATGGTTTCCCTTGTGGTCATACACAAGATGACATATTGACAAAGAAGGATTTTTACATCAGGTATCAATCCCAAAGGATTATGCAGTCTGATTTATTAAGACTTCTTCTGCAAAGGCAACCGTAATATGGAGAAATGTAGCACCATTGTTCTAATAATACAAGCTACACTGAATTACCAATCAATTTACATAATTTTTTTTTGTAAAATGCACTACCTTTAGAGATTCTTATCAGGCCTCACCTTAATGTGAGTTTGCTTGGCCTGGATTTGGAAAAAAATTAATATTTGATTCAGATTGTTACACTTTCTGGGTTGTGCTATTGTGTAACCAAATCAAGCAAGACTTTGGAGCAGGGGAGAGTCTGTGAAAAGACAGGTTCGTCTCCCATGCTAGTAGAGTCACTGCTCAGAGTAGCCGATGAGGTTTAACCAAGGTGTCACCTGATGCAATTTTTCAGCCATCTCAGCCTTTTGGCTAAGATGAAGTGTCAGATCAAGTCCAAGATGGAGTACAGTGCCTCATCTTGTCAGCTTGGCTCTTGCTTGCCTCTCATGGGGACCATGAATTGGATTCAATTTGAATTTGGTTTCTTGGATGGAATGAAAGTTTGAAAAAAGTCAGATGTTGAGCAGCTTGGGCACAGCTTTAAACATAAACTAGTAGAATTTTTTTGGCAATTCAGTTTGTTTTGCATGTCAGCTACGACTCTCACCAACTTTTACAGATGCACCATAGAAAGTACGCTTTCTGGTTGTATCACAGCTTAGTATGCTGCTGCTCTGCCCAAGATTGCAAGCAACTACAAAAGGTTGTGAATGTAGCCCTGTCCATCACGCAAACTAATCTCCCATCCATTGACTCTGCCTACACTTCCCACTGCCTCGCCAAGCAACCATCATAATTAAGGACCCCACGCACCCTGGACATTCTCTTTTCCACGTTCTTCCGTTGGGAAAAAGATACAGAAGTCTGAGGTCACATATCAACCAACTTGAGAACAACTTCTTCCTTGCTGCAACCAGACTTCTGAATGGACATACCTTGCATTAAATTGAGCTTTCTCTACACCCTAGCTATGATTGTAACACTACATTCTGAACTCTCTCATTTCCTTCTCTATGAACGATATGCTTTGTATAGCGTGCATGAAACAATACTTTTCACTGTATGCTAATACATGTGATAATAATAAATCAAATGAAATCAAATCAATTTACCTGAATTTGGCCAAACTGGCACAATTAAAATTTCAGATTTACAGGTGCAGATTACATTTAGCACAATGAAGTTCATGCAATCAAGTCAATCTAGCAGTATATAAAACAGGTCATTTCTCCAGATCTAATTAGTTACCATGGCAAGTTTTAACTGATTACACCTATACACCTATTTGAGGAAGCTTTTAAAATTTATGTTTTCTTTAGGTGCAAGGATGGACATTTTGAAAGCTTTTAAATGTTGAAATCTATGTAGTTTACAAAGATAATAGTGATTATATGCTAATAAAACTACCAAAAAGTAAGGTTTTAAAGTTTATTTATTAGTCACAAGTAAAGCTAATAACACTGCAATGAAGTTATTGCGAAATTCCCCCCGTTACCACACTCCAGCACCTGTTCGGGTCAATGTACCTAACCAGCACATCTTTCAGAATGTGGGAACGAAACCGGAGCACCTAGAGGAAACGGGGAGAACGTGTAGACTCCACACAGACAGTGACCCAAGCCGGGAATCAAACTTAAGTCCCTGGCGCTGTGAGGCAGCAGTGCCACCCTGGTTGTGTGAAGGAGCTTTTTAATGTCAATTAAAAATTTTCAAAAACAGTTCATAATTAGTGGACTGGACATTGGCCTATATCTTGAGGTAAGTCATATTTTCACCAGGTTAGTACTCCTAAATACTTCAAGAATGTTTTTTTAAATAAAAAATCTACATTCTAAACAATGCCCAATTGCACTGGTTCATGTTTTTATGCATGTGATTATAGACACAAGTTCTCTGGAAACCTGAGCTGTAAAATCTTTCAAAATTTGCAGCCAAGTTGCTGATTGCTCCCAAAGCAGAAACTGTACCTGAGGAGACTCAGTTAACTTGCAGGAATTATTTTCACTGCAGTATCCAATAAAAGAAAAAAATTAAACTTGCAACATCACAGAGGGAATAAAGCTTGGGGAAAAAAAAACACTAAAGGAATTATGAAGGAAATTTGGAGCAAGCAGTATCCTGTTTTTCAATAGATATTTTTGTAAATTATTTGGAAGTTGCGTTCTTACTTATTACACCCTTGATTATTGTTCCAACAAACATGCTATAAAAATTGAACTTACAGATTTGCAAGGGAAGACCGACAGATTCTTTTCTGGATAGAAAAGCAAATGAATACTGATCGAACACTGTTCTAATTTAGCTCCTTTCCTTCAGTGTACAACATTTTTATTTACTTAATGTTAAAAGAAGCTGTGTAGTTAAGAAAAGGACTCAAAATTCCAGGTTTTGCTGTTAACAAACATTGGCTCCAGTTCTTTTGGGACTGATGGAATGTTGGTAAAGGAAACCAACAATTAGTAATCAATGTCAAATTGGTTCCTTAAGATTGGTATTTATGGAGACTGAAAAATTTCATTTTTTTTCTTGAAATGTCCTTTGTGGTTTTCATTAGGAAGTTAAATCCATTGGAGAAAGTGCAATTGTACAAGTCTGTTGGAATAAATGACTTCTGGTGTGTTAAATGGTTAACTTTTCTTTCATATTTTTATATTGTGTTGCTTGTTTTCAAAAATACATTTCTACCCTTATAGGAATGACTGTGAGTGGCAGTAAGGATGGCTTAGGAATGATGGTGCGTAATATTATCCACGGCGGATCCATCAGTCTTGATGGCCGAATTGGGGTAGGTGACTGCATCTTAGCAATAAATGGGGAACCAACTACAGATCTCACCAATGCACAGTCCCGTGCAATGCTTCGAAGACATTCTCTCATTGGACCAGACATAATGTAAGTGACAAAAATGAAAGTTCAGGCAATTGCTGTGTTTGGTGATAGACATGTGATTTAAAAACAAAAGCTGTTAACAATTAAATCTCTCTAGGAAAAGTGTTAGCAAGAGGTTGGGGCCAGATAATGTTAAAACCAGTATGTAGGCTGCAAGATTACACAGAAATGTGCGTCCCAATGCAGAAAATTCAAGCGTACGCAAAAGTGAGGAATACACAAAATATTTAATTCTTTACCTTTATTCCACTGCTCTTATCACACATTTCACTCTGATTCTTTCTGTGGTGTATAGACTGTGTGGTATTTATAGGCTTTGGTTTCATAGTCAGTGGAAAAGTGATGTTTGTCATTAACCTTACAAGCTGCCCAAGTAATTGTAGTAACTTCCGTGACATGGATTTATCATTTATCAAAGCCAGTTTGAATCTAGCATCCAGGCACTAGGATCTCCAAGAGTCCATTATAATGTTATCAAACAGAGTAAGCAGCCAGTCATATTGAATTCTTTTCATAGACTGCAAACCAGAAAGTAAAATGCCCTTGGAGTTTTTAACTATTAATTAAAATTTCAGAGAATGAAATAAATGATTGTGACATTTATGTTGGATTAAAGTGAATGCTGAAAATAAACAAATTTAAAAAATAGCTTCTTTATCACAGTGGAGAAATTTGACATTGCACAATTATTAAATAAAATTTTCAGGACCAGTGATATGTTCAGCAGTAATAGTGAGCTTAGTACACTCTTAAAAAAACTAGTTACATCTCGTTCAACAAGCTGTAACTTTTTCAAGTTTTTTTTTACAACAGAACTAATAACGTAACATTTTTACCAGGTTGTTTGACTTCAACTTGATTACAGTTCGGGGGTACTTTAACAATACATCATATGTGGAAACCTAGAATCATGGACAGGAATATAAAAACATAAGAACCAGGAGCAGGAGTAGACCATCTGGCCCCTCAAGCCTGCTCCACCATTCAATAAGATCATGGCTGATCTTTTCATGGATTCGGCTTCATTTACCCGCCCGCTCATTATAACCCTTAATTCCTTTATTGTTCAAAAACCTATCTAACCTTGCCTTAAAAATATTCAATGAACTAACTTCAACTGCTTCACTGGGCAGGGAATTCCACAGATTCACAACCCTTTGTGTGAAGAAGTTCTTCCTCAACTCAGTCCTAAATCTGCTTCCCTTTATTTTGAGGCTATGCTCCCTAGTTCTAGTTTTCATTTGCCAGTAGAAACAACTTCCCTGTTCCTATCTCACCTATTCCCTTCATAATCTTATATGTTTCTATAAGATCTTCCCTCATTCTTCTAAATTCCAGTGAGTATAGCCCCAGTCTACTTAGTCTCTCCTCGTAAGCCAACCCTCTCAACTCCAGAATTAAAGTAGTGATCTCCTCTGCACCCCCTCCAGTGCCAGTATATCCTTTCTCATGTAAGGAGACCAAAACTGTACATAGCACTCCAGGTGTGAACTCACCACCACCTTATACAGCTGCAACATAACCTCGTTTTTAAACTCCATCCCTCTAGCAATGAAAGACAAAATTCCAATTGCGTTCTTAATTACCTGCTACACCTGCAATCCAACTCCTTGAGATTCTTGCATAGGGCACCCAAGGCCCTCTGCGTAGCAGCATGCTGCAATTTTTTACCATTTAAATAATAGTCCATTTTGCTGTTACTCCTACTAAAATGAATGAACTCACATTTACCAACATTGTAATCCATCTGCCAGACCCTTGCACACTCACTTAGACTACCTATATTCCTTTGCAGACTTCTGCAGACTTTGCTCTGCCACCTATCTTAGTCTCAGTAAAGCAATTTGATACACTACACTTGTCCCCAACTCCAAATCATCTATTAAAATCGTAAACAATTGCGGTCCCAACGCTGATCCTTGAGACACAACAGTAGTCACTGATCGCCAACCAGAGAAACGCCCATTTACCCCCACTCTTTGCTTTCTGTTAGGTTTATGACAGTAAAAAGTCTGACAACACCAGGTTTTAGTCCAACTGATTTATTTGATAGTAAACTCACAAGCTTTCGAGGGGACTCCCTCTTCGTCAGGTGAATGGAGAGTTCTGGCCTCGGATGGAGCATATAAAGCACAGACCGTTTAGAGATGACTGATTAGAATGCGAATCTTTACACCTAACCTGCTGTTCAAGTCTTAAAGTGGCTGACAATGTGTGTGGAAGGAGCACTGATCACAGGTTAAACAGATGTGTATTGTCTCCAGACAGCACAGTGAGTGAGGTTTTGCAAACCCAGGCAAGTCACGGGGGTTACAGTGCGACATGAACCCAAGATCCCTGTTGAGACCGTCCTCATGTGTGTGGAACTTGGCTATCAGTCTCTGCTCAGCGACTCTGCGCTGTCATGCGTCGTGAAGGCCGCCTTGCAGAACGCTTACCCGAAGGTCAGAGGCTGAATGCTCGTGACCACTGAAGTGTTCACCAACAGGAAGGGAACAGTCTTGCCTGGTGATTGTCGAGCGATGTTCATTCATCCGTTGTCGTAGCGTCTGCATGGTCTCCCCAACGTACCATGCTTCGGGACATCCTTTCTTGCAAAGTATCAGGTAGACAACGTTGGCCGAGTTGCAAGAGTATTTACCGTGTACCTGCTGGATGGTATTCTCATGTGTGATGATGGTATCCGTGTCGATGATCCGGCATGTCTTGCAGAGGTTGCTGTGGCAAGGCTGTGTGGTGTTGTGGTCACTGTTCTCCTGAAGACTGGGTAGTTTGCTGCGAACAATGGTCTGTTTGAGGTTGTGTGGTTGTCTGAAGGCAAGAAGTGGGGGTGTGGGGATGGCCCTGGCGAGATGTTCGTCTTCATCAATGATATGTTGAAGACTCCGGAGAAGATGTCATAGCTTCTCCGCTCTGGGGAAGTACTGGACGATAAAGGGTACTCTGTTCACTGTGTCCCGTGTTTGTCTCCTGAGGAGATGGGTGCAGTTTTTCACTGTGGCGCATCGGAACTGTCGATCTATGAGTCGAGCACCATATCCTGTTCTTATGAGGGCATCTTTCAGCGTCTGGAGGTGTCTGTCATGATCCTCCTCATCTGAGCAAATCCTGTGTATACGGAGGGCTTGTCCATAGGGGATGGCTTCTTTAATATGTTTAGGGTGGAAGCTGGAGAAGTGGAGCATTGTGAGATTGTCTGTGGGCTTGCGGTACAGTGAGGTACTGAGGTGACTGTCCTTAATGGAGATGCATGTGTCCAAGAATGCAACTGATTCTGGGGAATAGTCCATGGTGAGTCTGATGGTGGGGTGGAATTTGTTGATATCATCATATAGTTGTTTCAGTGATTGTTCACCATGAGGCCAAAGGAAGAAAATGTCATCGATGTATCTAGTGTATAGCATCGGTTGAAGATTCTGTGCAGTGAAGAAGTCTTGTTTGAACCTGTGCATGAAGGTGTTGGCATGTTGAGGTGCAAATTTAGTCCCCATGGCTGTTCCGTGTGTCTGGATGAAAAACTGGTTGTTGAAGGTGAAGGCATTGTGGTCCAGGATAAAGCAGATGAGTTGTAAAATTGCATCTGGAAACTTGCAGTTGTCAGCATTGAGCACTGAGGCAGTCGCAGAAATGCCATCGTTGTGGGGGATGTTGGTGTAGAGTGCCGAGACATCCATTGTGACGAGGGGTGTCCCTGGTTCAACTGCTCCATGTGTGCTGAGTTTCTGTAGGAAGTCCGTAGTGTCGCGACAAAAGCTGGGGGTTCTTTGTACAATGGGTTTCAGGATGCCCTCGACGTAGCTGGAGAGGTTCTCACACAGAGTTCCATTGCCTGATACGATGGGACGGCCAGATGTGGGGAGTACGTGGAATGAGAGCATGGAGGGTGCTCTGAAGGTCCGGATCAAAGGTCTTGATCAGATTGTTGAGTTGACGAGTGTGTTCTTTGGTCGGATCTGTGGGTAACTGTCTGTAGTGTTCCTCATTGTTTAGTTGTCGGTACACTTCTTTACAGTAATCCGTTCTGTTCAGTATGACAATGGCCCCTCCTTTGTCTGCACAGAATCTTCAACCAATGCTATACACTAGATACATCGATGACATTTTCTTCCTTTGGCCTCATGGTGAACAATCACTGAAACAACTATATGATGATATCAACAAATTCCACCCCACCATCAGACTCACCATGGACTATTCCCCAGAATCAGTTGCATTCTTGGACACATGCATCTCCATTAAGGACGGTCACCTCAGCATCTCACTGTACCACAAGCCCACAGACAATCTCACAATGCTCCACTTCTCCAGTTTCCACCCTAAACATATTAAAGAAGCCATTCCCTATGGACAAGCCCTCCGTATACACAGGATTTGCTCAGATGAGGAGGATCGTGACAGACACCTCCAGACGCTGAAAGATGCCCTCATAAGAACAGGATATGGTGCTCGACTCATAGATCGACAGTTCCAATACGCCACAGCGAAAAACCGCACCCATCTCCTCAGAAGACAAACACAGGACACAGTGGACAGAGTACCCTTCGTTGTCCAGTACTTCCCCAGAGCTGAGAAGCTATGACATCTTCTCCGGAGTCTTCAACATATCATTGATGAAGACGAACATCTTGCCAGGGTCATCCCCACACCCCCACTTCTTGCCTTCAGACAACCACACAACCTCAAACAGACCATTGTTTGCAGCAAACTACCCAGTCTTCAGGAGAACAGTGACCACAATACCACACAACCTTGCCACAGCAACCTCTGCAAGACATGCCGGATCATCGACACGGATACCATCATCACACATGAGAATACCATCCAGCAGGTACATGGTAAATACTCTTGCAACTCGGCCAACGTTGTCTACCTGATACTTTGCAAGAAAGGATGTCCCGAAGCATGGTACGTTGGGGAGACCATGCAAACACTACGACAACGGATGAATGAACATCGCTCGACAATCACCAGGCAAGACTGTTCCCTTCCTGTTGGTGAACACTTCAGTGGTCACGAGCATTCAGCCTCTGACCTTCGGGTAAGCGTTCTCCAAGGCGGCCTTCACGACGCATGACAGCGCAGAGTCGCTGAGTAGAGACTGATAGCCTAGTTCCACACACATGAGGACGGTCTCAACAGGGATCTTGGGTTCATGTCGCACTGTAACCCCCGTGACTTGCCTGGGTTTGCAAAACCTCACTCACTGTGCTGTCTGGAGACAATACACATCTGTTTAACCTGTGATCAGTGCTCCTTCCACACACATTGTCAGCCACTTTAAGACTTGAACAGCAGATTAGGTGTAAAGATTCGCATTCTAATCAGTAATCTCTAAACTGTCTGTGCTTTATATGCTCTGTCTGAGGCCAGAACTCTCCATTCACCTGACGAAGAGGGAGTCCCCTCGAAAGCTTGTGAGTTTACTATCAAATAAATCAGTTGGACTAAAACCTGGTGTTGTCAGACTTTTTACTGTGTTTACCCCAGTCCAACGCCGGCACATCCACATCAGGTTTATGAGAAGCAGGTTTTTAGTCTTTAACTTCACATAAACAGACGCTCCAGAAGTCGATGTCAACGTCAGAAGAGTAATGACGGTGAACATAGGACAGTTTTGCTATCATTATTATAGCAACATCTGGGCCATGGATTGAAGTGGCTTTTTTGTTTCAATAATTTTGAAAATTGTATGGAAAATAATGACAATTCTGACCCTAGTTTATATTGACAAACATTTGGAAAGCAAAATAAAATCTAGTAGTTTATTCAAACATTACTTTAAATGAACTTCAGTACACTTACTGAAGTTGAATCATTGAACGACTAAGGCTTTCATTTTGGGTATTTGTATGTTCTTCTCCAAGCCAGTGACCTTTGGCTATGGGCTTTGCTTCATAGATTTTTAATTTGGTTCCTAGAATTCCATCTCCTGAGCTAGGTGCTCCTTGCCAAATGTGCAACTGATTGGGTCATCCTGACTTTGTATTATATTTATGTTATAGCCACATCAAGGCAAATACGTGCTTAAAGTAATAAAAGGTCAGAAGTAACAGTTTCTTCTACACAAAAACACCCTGATCCAAGGATAATTTGGCAAACAAACTAATTGTGTCTTTATCTTCATTCAATAATTTGTATCCTTAACTATTTTACTTGGAAAAATGAGATGCAATTTTAAGATCAAATAAAATTTTAAGCCTCAACTAAAAATATTGATAAGTGAATATCTGAAGTTTTTTTAATTGGAACGTTTGACATGTTATTGCCACAGTAGATTTTGTTTCTTTTTAATGCACAACATCTTTATTGTTCTCAATGGGTGTTCCCAGAAGAAGCAACGTTATGATTTTTGTCTCTCCACATTTGACACAAATTGGGTTCACAAGCTTGTGAATTAAGAAAAAAATCAATGAATAGTACTCACACAAAAATAGCTTCCATCTTTGTTTTTGAAAACAAATAATTCTTGTGAATGGATTGGAAAGTAATTCATGCTTTGATTAGTTTATTAAATAATGTCAATGGATATATTTTCATATTTTGTGTAATATTAAATTAGCCAACTTATATGTATGTAGTGTAACGTCCATTAAATAGAATGTTACTTCTAACTGAGGTTGCTTCTCACATTTTTGATAATGAAGGGCTTCAGTAATAGCATTAAGAATCAGTGAGCCCGACATTTTTTTCTTTCCTCTGTTGATTGTGGTTCCTGGGGAAAAGAGTGGGTTACTGGGAGGAAAAGAAAATACATGTTTGAGAAAAATGATTCTGATAACATGCAATTTTTAGCAAGCAGGCTATTGAAAATTGAAGAATAAAGGCAATAGATGGAGTTAAATACAGATCGGTCACAATCTATATTTTGTGGAACAGATCTGAGGGACTGAATGCTGTACTTTGTTATAGAACAACGTAAAGGGATGACTCTTGCATGGAGCAATTGACTCTATTTTATGGAGTATTGATAACCAGGCAACATAGATTTAACAAGGGAAGAGGACATTTAGTAAAGCGCATACCTTTGTCACATTGTGTTAACTCAACACTATTACAATTATGCAGCTTTTCCTTGAGGCTTTTACCTCCTTGGTTGATGGTCTGTAATTATAAACCTGAAAATACCAACCAACGCAAGAACAGTTTCTTCCCTGCTGCTGTCAGACTTTTCAATGGACTTATCTTGCGTTAAGTTGATCTTTCTCTACACCCTAGCTATGACTGTAACACTACATTCTGCACACTTCCGTTTCCTTCTCTATGAATAGTATGCTTTGTCTGCATAGCGCTCAAGAAACAACATTTTTCTCTGAACGTAAATACATGTGACAATAATAAATCAAATCAAATCAAATTAATCCTTTTGTTAAGAGCATACATCTCCCAAGTAGGCTTTGTGCCATTCTACATCCAGCAACCTGCTGTGAAAACTGCTCACTTGTTGCCAACGTAACAAATTCCACTACAGGAACTAACACAATCCACTACATTCCAAAACAATCAATAACATTGTAATAAATATCCCACAACGTTCTCAAAGAAAATGTCTATTCTCCCTAATTCCCATTGTGAATGAATGGATCCTTTAGAAAGTTTCAGGATCAGGCTTCTCATATTCTCAGAAGCCTTTTGGGTTCTGTTAGTTTTTAATATATATTGTTTGCAGGCAAACTAATGGATGAAAACATGGGATAATAACATGAACAAAAAGAAGGATTTTTTTTTACTTCGTAAATTATGATTTGGAATGCTGTGCCTAAAATGGATGCTGGAAGCGGATGCAGCAATACAGATGCGGTGTTTCAAAACCAGAAACCTCGTGACTGAGTCTGCCAGCTTTTGAAACCTGCTAGTTTTTGGCCTGGTACAGATTGAGTGAGTCAGGCAGGTTGGGTCAAGGTTCACTGTGGCTATTCTGAGTGCAACAAAAAACCAGTGCAGAAATCTCATCATCGGTTCAGCATGACACCATGTAAGCTGTTAAGTTGTTTTGCTCATTTAATGAGAATATTTAGTATGCCATTTTCAATTTATGAAAATGTCAATTTTAAGACATCTCCAGTTTTTGGATAGCTGGATTTGAGACCATTCACCTGTAACTTTCAAAAGGGAAAAGGATATATACTTAAAAAGGAAAGGAATTACAGGGCTGGAGGATAAAGGAAGGGAATGGTACTAATTGGATAGCTACTTTCAGCACAAGCATATTGACAGAATGAACGTATCCTGTATTCTATATATCCAAAACTGAAGTGAAATTATTTTTTGTACATATGGCACATCCAGGCTAAATAAATGTTAAAAGCAGACAATATACTCCAATATTTTCATATATTACTAGTTCTGTATGTATTCTAGACTTTAATTAATGTGTTTGCATCTTTCATGAAATTAGCATAGTGTAAAAGTGTAAAAGATGCTGCGTCATATGCTTTTCACATTCTAGATCTCCTTGTGCACCTGGTGATGACCAATCCCCTTTTTATGTGTGAGTATTAGTGTGTTTTAAGAAACTGCTGTGTGCATGTAGATCATGAAAGTCGATACAATAAGTTATGTCTTATTAATAAACACAGCATGCTTTAATCATGTTTTTTCATTTGTGAGCTTTATCCAGATACAGGTAAATTCAATCTTACAGCTCCAACTAAATTACTACACATTCAAAAGCAGATTATTGAACACCAATTTAAAAGATGGTGTAAAGTTGAGTTAAGACCAGGATAATATGTTTGTCTAATTCATAGTTAAGGCTCAGAACTCCAAACCTTTGCAGTTTGGAATAATTTGTCATTTGTCTGGCAATACACTTTCTGGGATTCTGCACAGATGATAGATTTTCCCAGATAGATTCGTGGTTTCTTGATTCCTATGATGCACAACATTGATTTTAAAAAAAGTATTTAAATTGCATCTTCTTCAGGGGTTCAAGCCATCTTGTGACCTGTCTAAGGTATATCCAGTGTCATCAGACACTCAAAATAATGTAGATGCTGAAAATCTGAAAATATACTAACTCTGCCTACTGATTATACCGTATCATTGAATTTCAAGATTATTGAAATCAGAGTGTCCCCAACTTAGGAAGTGTTCAAAATAGGATCTGGCCATAGGCCATCCTACACTTGTAAGGGGGGGGTTCATAGACTCCACACTTACAATCTCGTCAAGAAAGTTTAACATTAGTGTCCACTGAGAGTATTTGGAATGACACTGGTTTTGAGGTTCAAATATTCAACCAAGTACCCAATTAATACCTTTTCTCTAAAATGTAACCATTTTAGGAAACAAATCATTAAGCACTGTAATGTTGTGGTTCTGATGCAAGACTATCCAGAGAATGTTCATTCAAATCCCAACATGAGAATTTGTATTCAGTTTCTAAAACTCCAGAAGTTGAAAAAAAAACTAGTAACATGCAAATGACTATAAAAGCTGGTCAGTAATGTTGGCCATATTAGTAAAATCCTGAGAATGAATGCAAGCAATGCAAAAGCTTTTGCAGGCAAATCCTTGAAAGCACAAAATTCTGCAATTGTACTTTCATATGGCATGAAATAATTTAGTGCTTGAAATTAATTAATTCCATTGCCTTTATTTAGCATGGGGAGAGCCAAAAGTGGACAGATTTTGTTGCTCCTCTTCAGTGCCAGTGTCAATGCTGAATAGAACATTAGTAGCAATTTCGTGCTTTAAAAATGTCTAATACATTGGTATCAGTCATGTGATTGCACTTACATTTCCAAATCACTTTTGTATTTTGTTTCCATTAAATCATGCCCTGTCTGCCTATAATATCTGATCTCCCTCTCGCCCAACTCCAGCCAAAAAGCTTGAAGTAAAATCGGACATGGATCAACATCCTGTGGCTTAAACTTGCTTTTTGCTCCTTATGTCAATTAGAGTTCTCAACTATTTCCGTTTTTGTACCAAATTTCCAGTGAAAGCTCTCCGTTCCAACTCCATCTGACTTGTGCTACTTATTTTAAATTTCTTTCTGTGTAACTTTGTTCCTGGTAGTCTAAAAGTTTTAGCAAAACTGTTTGTTTGCTAGAATGGAAATGAAACTGGAGTTAATGCTGAGAGAAGTTCAAAGATCATGCAGTCCCTACAATGCAGAAGTCTGTACCCACAACAATCCCATCCAAGCCCTACGCCTGTAACCCCACATATTTACTCTGCTAATCCCCCGACACTAATGGGCAATTTAGCATGATCAATCCACAGAATCCCGCACATCTTTTAAGGGTGGGAGCATCTTTGGAGCACCCGGAGGAAACCCACGCAAACATGAGGAGAACATGGAAACTCCACACGGGCTGGAATTGAACCCGAGCCCCTGGCGCTGTGAAGCAGCAGTGCTAACCGCTACACCACCGAATGAGTCGTTAAACTCAAAACTTCACTTTCCCCTTATCCACCTACTTTCATTCTAATCTGGGTGTACTTTTTTTGTAATAGATTTAAGATTTTAAAAAATCAGTAAGGTTATGCTGATGAACAAAGCACCGCCAGATATATGACTTGACTTAGTTCTCTCCACATGATTGCCCAGTTTAAATTCAATCTGAAAAGTATTAGTATTTTTCCTCCAATTCTTAAATAAAATTTTATTTCCTTTCTTTGAGCCGAAATTTCCTCAAGTTGAATATTGGAGTCATTATCTTCAGTCTCACTTTCCAAACCACCAGATCAATCCCCCTCTATAGCCATTATCTGACGCTGAATTTTCCTTTTGGGAAGGGGTGATGGAGTGGTATGTGGGCCTGCCAGGTGCCAAGCTAGGCTGCTTAAAAGTACCTCTGGGACATCCCAGTTATCATAAAAGCTGTGCCACCTGTAAACCAAAACATGCCTCCTCATGGCCCATCATACCCCCCAAATGCTAACCTATGTCTCTCATCCAACCCCTTTTTCGCCTGATCTGAATGTAGTGTCAACTCATGCTAATCTATGAACCTCCATCTACCATCTCTTCGTCTTATACTTCCCATGCAGTATCCAACACAAAAAGACGTCAAGAGCCATACTGAGATTAAATGAAATAAAATTTGAAGTATCTATTACATCCTTTACTATATTTCAAAAGACACATTGATGAAAGCCCATCCAGTATATTTCAATCCTTTCAAATACTTAATCCAACTAAAAAAACATATATTTGTATTCATAGCTTCACATTAAAGATAGCTAATCTATTTCTAATAACTTAGAGCTGTCAATCAAACTGTGAACTTACAAGCCCCCACCACAGTGATAATGATCGATTGTGGAAGTAGTCATGCAGTGGTCATGCTATAAGGGTAATGCATTGGTGCTTTTGAAATTGCAAGCACTGATTTTCTTTTCAATTGCAGGCTGTTTATTTTTTAAAATTTAGAGGGCAAGAGAATCGACAGTTTAACAGACCTAATCCACTTTTAAGCCCATTTATGTTTACTCCTATCAATCCAATTGTGTATCTGACACACTCCAAAAATCTGCAGCAGGTTTAGACCTTTCCTTCAAAATTCATAAGTCACATGAGTTGTGACCTTGGTGATGGAAATTGCTTCTGAATAAACATAGCTGAACTTCTAAATATGCTGTTGCCTCAGTGAATTGTTAAGATGTGAAATGTGTATGTGTGCGCGCGTATCTGGCACTCAGCGCCCATTTCTGCAACTTAGCCCTAGGAATTAAGGTTGTTGCCATGCCAACAGTTGTTCATCTACAGATGCATTTCCAGCTGAGGTCACACACGAGCGATTAAGAACAATGTTGGAATTGCCAAACAAACCTCTTCGCACCTATCAAGGGAAAATACATCTTAACATTTTAGGCGTATGACTGGGTGGAGTTAGGCTTACACAGAGAATTCAAGCTCTTTAGATGCTGCTTGGAATTGAGAGAGAGCAGTACATCTCTTTTCCCCTCTCTGAAGTTGGAGACTGATATCTGCCAGGAATAAGTCTCTTTCTCTAAGATTCTGCTGTATGAGATGGTCTCTTTCTCTGAGAATGGCGGTTTCAGGATAGATCCTTCTCTGGAAAGTGTTATCTGGATTTCTATTGTGAAGTGTTAAAAGGCTGGAAGTCTAGCATCACATGAGCATGCTTGTTTTTTGTGCTAATTAATTCTGAAGAAGGGTGTATGTCTATGGGGATGTTGCTTTAAATTGAAATATTAGAGATAGCCAGCTGTTAAGAATTATACTTTCATGTGTTAAAGTATTTTAATTGATAAAAGTTATGTTAGCTATTTCTGTTATCTATGTTTTGATAAATGTTTCCTGGTAGATAAGTTGAATCATACCCAAAATGAAACACCTTATGCTTACCATAATGCTGAAGTCAAATGCAAAAGTAGGCAACTTGGCTAACTGTATAATATTCTTGAAGTTTCTTGTATGCTCCTTAATTTTTTGATTTCTCTGTGACGGCTTAAAATTGCATTTATGACTGCTTGGAATTCCTACAGACTGAATATTTTGCAATAGCAATGAGAACTGCAAATCAAACTCCTGTTAACATTTTTTACTGAATTGGACCAATTGTTTCTGAATTTGCTTCCAGAACAGCACTGTCCATTTGAAGTAGTAATTCCATTTTGGAGCATTTTTATAGGCTTCTCCGCCCCATAATGAAAGGTAACAAGATAAACAGTCTGTCTGGCTAAATGTCTCAGCATTAACCAGATAAATCTAGAAATCCAGCCTTGCATAAAGGAGAGATATGAGATAATCATGCCACTTGAAACTTGTGGTAAACAATTATGGACTATTCTGACATTTTCTGATTCATTGTCTCCTCTTTCTTCCCAGGCATAAAACCATGCTTGGGCTTTCACCCTCCTCTTTCCTTTTTTAAGATTAGGATCTTCTACTTTCCCTGATTCATAACCAGGCTGTAGCAGTTTTCCTTTCACTGCCATTCCCAGTTTCAGCCTGGTACTACTGTTCTGGGGTTTGAATACTGCTCAGCGGTACTACAAGATCAGTATTCAATTGCCCTGTGCACAGCAACATCAAATATGTGGCATGAGGAGCAAGTTGGGAGATGAATCTTAAATGAGCTTTGCAAATTTTTCAATAGAAGATGCTTTTAATTTTTTTGCCAAACCTGGTAACCAGTGTATTTGTGTGACATAGAAACAAGCAAATCCTTTATATTATTTTTAGGTTTAGTGTACAGTGATTTTGTACCAGGAAAATCTACAGGAAACGTGATTTTAGTAAAGTTGAAATAAGTAAAGGTGGAATCAGTCAATACTGGTTTTGGAAAGCTAGGGTTGAAAGATAGAAACAAAGTGAAAAGGATGGAAGAAGGGGGGTAATAACATGTTTATGGGAAACATGATAAAGATGAGTTAGAGTTCCAGAATGTGTTTTTCTTATTAGTACACAATTGAATGTATAATTGGATTTCAGGATCAAATTGATAAGTATCCTAATTTGATTTCTGCATCAACATAGCCTAAATGCAATGTAGGTGAATAAAAAATAAACATTTCAGTGTATATTCACTTCTAGCCATTGAAATATATCAGACCTGTAGTCAGATGTTCAGTTTGGTAAAGCTACCTTCCCTTCTGAATTGAAGAAGAAACATATTTGTTTGCTTTGAAATGCGGTTTTGAATATTGGATCTTTGTAGTTAGCCATACATTGCAGAGTGGAAATTATCAAGAATAAAATGTACTGTTTTCTCCAATATAATGATTGAAGTGTATCTGGATAAATTTCAAATTTCATTTTATATTCATAAAATTAACCATTTTCCATCATTACTAATTTAACAAAGCCATGATCACAAAGTTTTGTGTTTTTAAATCTGAATTATAGACTGTGAAATACAGTTAATAGAAATATATCTTGAAAATTAGTTCTGGTAATTTGGTTTGAGTCAAGGTAAATGGAATGCAGCTAAGTTATATAAGCAACCCCATCTTCGTGTGGAGGGAAAAACACAAAACAAGCACATTACTGGTTACCTGATTGAATATTTTTATTATTTAGATATTCTGTAACCAAACAGGTAAGGTTTAGATAAAAGAAAATGTTACGATCTGTTGCTTTATAGTCATATTAATAATTTTCTGTAAGTATACTATATATGGGAGTTTTTTGCAGATTTATAATTGAAAGAGAATTTTTCTTTTGTCTAACTTCATTCAAATGCTCATAATTTGAATTAAGAACTCACATAATATAAAATAAAAAACACTGCATGAATGAGAACTATGAACCAATTTGTCTTTGGTATAAAAATAATCTGTTGAAAATATAGTCATGTTCATATTTTTTTTCTGATATCTTTATAAGCCATAGAATCCATAGCTTGTTGATAGGAAAACCATACTGAAAATTGATGTGGCACCTAAAACTTCAAACATTTTATAGATCAGAACTAAATCAGAATTTCCAGATTTTTTTTAGAGCCTTGAACTATTTCAAATATCAAAATGGTCCTATTAAACCTTGATGGTCCTCCTGCTGCTTTATACTTTCATGAAAATGGACTAGTAAAGCATGTGATTCCTTTATGGATTTTTTTTTGTTTTGTTTTGTTGTAGTGTCACATATGTGCCTGCAGAGAGCCTGGCAAAGTACAGGGCTATCATGAGTCGGAAATTTGAAGGAATTACCACAACTAATGTTTCATCTCTACAGCCAACCAGGTAACTCGTAGTTCATCTGTCGACTTTTGTGTGAATTTCTTTTCTGGGAGTGGGGGGTGGTGGGCGGACTTTGATGGCAAGTCAAAGAAGATTGAGATTCCTACATCTTGAGTACTACTCTTTCTTTCACTTATGTCTCATGAATGCTCATTAAAAGATCAACTCAACATTGACCCTCCAAATTCAATGCCATGGCAGTGAATATTTAGAACAGCCTGTTTTCTGACTGTAGATAAGTGGCATGTATCTAATGAGCTTCACTTCATCCACAATTTTGAGGTCCATAGATGTTGCATTCTTTTTCTCAAGGACTTCACATAACTTCTCTCGAATGCCATTAGCAAACATGCGCCAAAGCTGGACAAGGGAGGCAGGCAACAGCTGGAAGGGCGTGAGGAGGATGGAGCGATCTCTGGTCAGGAGAGGCAGGCTTTGTGGAGATAGGGTTTGGACACTTGGGGGGGGGGGGGGGGGGGGTAGGCGGTGATATTGGAAGGGTCTATGCTGATAAGTAGAAAGTGCTAGTTGACGAGGAGGAGGAAGTTGGTGGAGAGAGTTTGTAATGTATCGTACATCATTTTTCAAACTGACCTTCAACACAGTTAATCAGTGAGTGACCTCCCTTGAGGTTGCAGCAAGGTCTTTTTAGGTTCAAAGTCAGCACAAATGGTTGGCTGAAGAAGCAAAAAACAGTTAAGAGACAAATGGATATTCAAGATGCTTACTTGTCTTCTCTCTGTGGTGGAGCCCACATTGCAGCAGATTTGTTCCTTAGCCATGGGTCCCATAACATCAAGATCCCAGCATGGGTGAGTTGCCGTTCATTCTGTATCATTTGTCATCAGTTGCATTTACAAGCAGAGGTGAATGGAGAGAAGAAGATGGAATGTCTCCAAGGGGATTGACTGGTGGAGGGCAGTCAACTTGCAACTCCAAACTGCAGCTGTCTTGGGTGAATGGTTATGGGTGACAATGGATCATGCGATTAGTCCTTCTCTGCTTCCAAAGCAATAGTCCATCAATATAGAATTTTGTGGATAGTCAAGACAAGCAGAAAGGTATCTTTGTGAGGCTTCTTGCACATGGCTCTCATCACCTTAGTTAAAGAGCATTCTCTCTGCATTCATGTTCACGAGAGGAACATACATCACTGGAGCTTCAGGATGTCCCTTACCTTGAAAAGATGGGAGTGGGGAATGCCAGGCAAAGGGTTTAGCAATGGCCCATTGAGCCTGTGTCAACAATGATCCTATTCATCCTTTGAGATGAGTAGGATCATTGTTGGTGCAGGCTCAATGGGCCAAGTGGCTTCCTTCTGTACTGTAGGGTTTCTGTGATTCTATGAAACTGTAAAGGACATGCTCATTTAATGTATCACTTCAATTTATTCATATACCCAGTGAGCCTTTGTGAAGGCTCTCATCCAGATGAGAAGTTGGGCCCATCCCAATTTGGCATAGGGCTATGAGAAGCAGGGGACTGTGCAGCAAGACCAGGAGAGCCTTTTAAAAGTCAAGAGGCTTGAGAAGATGGATCACTGCAAGTGTGTACATTGATCCTTACTTAGAGATATAAAAAGGCAATGTTGGGGATGCTCCCATATGTCCTAGGATATGATTGTTCACATCTGCAAGCTTCTTCAGTCTGAGCTGTGATGGCAAGGATTTTGGAGGACTAACACAGAGCACCTGGCTACAAGAAATTAAAGTGTGTCCAGGTGCCTTTTAAATATGGCACCAAACACTCAACCTGAAGAGTTAATGACAGTGAGGGTGACTTCCTGTCCCCCCTGCAATGAGATTCCTTGAGCCCCTTGCTACTGCATGACTACAAAGTATGAGCTGAAATACAACAACTACAAGTTTGTTTTGATGTTTGGTTTCAAATCTTACTATCATGTCTTGAGTACAAAACTACTTTATACTTAATATATATTTCCATTTGTATCTTTGCAACACGGGGTGCAAAAGTTGTCGGTATCTCACCTCTCTAGTGTTGTTGAGGGCTTAGGATGAGGGATTTGAGTTTTAAGAGCTCAAATTCTAAAAATACTTCATACTCTTGGGAAATCAATCTCCACAACATTTTTGAAATACTTTTTCTTGTACTGGAAAATAATGCCAATCCACTTAAGTAGCAGCCAGATTTGCTGTAAAACCTCATCCCATTTAGCTAAGATGTGAAATCCAGTTACACTTTTCCTTGCTCAGGAAGAGGTGAAAGTACAGATCTGCCCAAAAACCTCCAGAGCAACAAAAGGACTGTTGGCTCTAAAATTTCAGTAACATGATAGTTCCTGTCTATCTCTGTATCTATCAATAAATATCCAAACTTGTCCTAATTTGTTAAATGTATTGGCAGTATTTCTGTCTCTCAAAAATACATAGGATGGAATTTTAGGATCTTGCTTGGGCAAGACCGGAAATTCCCGCCCGAGGTCAATGGAGATTTCCGTTGTCGGACCCTCGCTTGCGCTGATTCCATAGTGGGCGAGATGATAGAGTTCTGCCTATAGAGTTCACATCAGTTACAATCTCAAGAAGGTTCTTAAAAATAATTGAAGTCAAAAGTTAAAAAAATTGTAATTGGAGTAGTTTCAGACATTTAGATATAATAGCTGGGAAGCACATTTTGTAATACGAACATTCTAAGGATAGTTTGTTATTTGAACATCCGATACGAAAGTTCACTTCTCCTTTCGGTAGTGCTGTATGTAATTTTAGTCTCCGCACTTAAGGAAGGAAAACACTCTCCCAAGCTTAACTCTAGCTATCTTAGAGTTACAGGAGGCAGAGAATGTCAGGAGAGGCAGCAGGTGGTGCAGGAGTCTCCTGTGTCTATTCCCCTTTCAAACAGGTATACCATTTTGGATGCTGTTGAGGAGGATAGCCTGTCAGGAGGAGATAACAGCAGTGGCCAGGCCTGTGACACCACAGCTGGTTCTGCTGTAGGAAAGGGTCAGGCAAAGAGCAAGCGAGCAGTAGGAATAGGGGACTCACTACTTAGGGGCACAGACAGGCGTTTCTGTGGCCACAATCTAGACTCCAGGGTGGTGTGTTGCCTCCCTGGTGCCAGGGCCAAGGATGTCGCTGAGCGATTGCAGGACATTCTTAAGGGGGAGCATATTGTACATATTAGTACCAATGACATAGGTGGGAAAAGGGATGAGGTCCTGAAATGTGAATATAGAAAGATAGGAAGAAGGATAACGTGCAGGACCTCGAAGGTAGTAATTTCAGGACTACTACCGGTACCACGTGATAGTGAGAGTAGGAATAGGAGGATTAGGCAGATGAATGTCTGGCTTGAGAGCTGTGCAGGGGGCAGGGATTTAGATTTTTGGATCATTGGGATCTCTTCTGGGGAAGGACTGATCTGTTCAAAAGGGGTAGGTCACATTTGAACTGGAGGGGGACTAACATCTTGGCAGGGAGATTTGCTGGAGCCACTCGGGAGGGTTTAAACTAGTATGGCAGGGGGGTGGGATCCAAAGCAGCAGGAAAACAGAAGAGAACTTTGAGGACAGCACGAAAGTTAAAGAGAACACATTAATTAGTAAAGGCAGCGTCAGTAATCCGAGTACCAGACAGATCAGACAGAAGCAAGACAGAGAGCAAGGGAAGTCCAGATTAAATTGCATTTATTTCAATGCAAGAGGCTTGACGGGCAAGGTAGATGAACTCAGGGCATTGATGGGTACATGGGACTGGGATATTATAGCACTTACTGAAACATGGCTATGGGACGGACAGGACTGGCATCTTAATGTTCCAGGGTACACATGCTATAGAACAGGAGGTAAGAGAGGAGGGGGAGTTGCACTTTTGGTTAGAGAAAGCATCACAGCCATACTGAGAGGGGATATATCTGAGGTTTTGGTCACTAAGTCTATATGGGTAGAACTGAGAAATAAGAAGGGCGACATCACTTTGATAAGGTTGCACTATAGGCCCCCAAATAGTCAGCGGGAAATTGAGGAGCAAATATGTAAGGAGATTACAGAAAGCTCCAAGAAAAATAGGGTGGTAGTAGTCGGAGATTTTAATTTTCCCAACATTGACTGGGACAGCCATAGTATTAGAGGGTTGGATGGAGAGGAATTTGTTGAGTGTAGTCAGGAAGAATTTCTCTTTCAGTATGTGGCTGGCCTGACTAGAGAGGGGGCAAAACTTGACCTCCTCTTGGGAAATAAGGAAGGCAGGTGACAGAAGTGTTAGTGAGGGATCACTTTGAGACCAGTAACCGTAATTCTATTAGTTTTAAGATAGCTATGGAGAATGATAGGTCTGTCGCAAAAGTTAATATTCTAAATTGGGGCAAAGCTCATTTTGATGGCACGAGGCAGGAACTTGGTTAATTGGGGGAGCCTTTGGGAAGGAAAAGGGACATCTGGTAAGTGGCATGCTTTCAAAAATGTGTTAACCAGGGTTCACGGTAAACACATTCTTCTTCCTGTTGTTCGTCCATCGTCATGGATGAGGACCTCGACACCATTAGTCATTTTGAGGCTACTTGTGGTGCGTCCGAAGATGACTGATCAGGCCAATTTGGGCATGGAATGTCCTGGCACATATTGGACAGACTTGTGTAGACACTGCAGTTGTTGCACTGGTGGCTCTGGACTTGCACAGCTCGTGCTTAAGTTGTGCTTCAGCAATACACCTTGCTTCATAAGCTTGACAGCCTTTGTGGATGAGGCAGCTCCAGGTAGGGCGGTTTTGTGCCAGCGTTTCCCAAGTGGTCATGTCTATGTCAAGTGACTTCAGGGAGGCCTTGAGTGTGTCTTTGAAATGTTTCTTCTGCGCTCTATGCGAACGCCTTCCAGCAGAGAATTCCCAAAAAAGGAGCTGCTTGCGTATGTGCTCGTCTGACATACGGATGACATGACCTGCCCACTGGGTCTGCATTCACGTCGGCAGCGTGTGGACTGATGGTAAACTTGTTCTAGAGAGAACTTCAGTTCCTGGTACTTTGTCTTGCCATGTGATGCGTAATATTCTGCGAAGACAAGTCATGTAGAAATGATTGAGCTGTTCTGCATGCCTTCGATACACAGTCCACGTTTCACAGGCATACAGGAGGGTAGTGAATACCACGGTGCTGTAGACCTTCAGTTTTGTTGTTGGGCTGATTCCTCGACGCTCCTATACAGTGGAGTGCAGTCTACCGAAAGCAGAGCTTGCCTTTGCTATTCTGCAATGAACTTCTGTACCAATTGTCGGTGCTTGGGAGAGGGTGCTGCCAAAATAAGTGAACTGACCCTCTGCCTGTAGATTCTGGCCTTTGATTGTGATTATGGGTTCTGTGTACGGTACATGAGGAGCAGGCTGGTGCATGACTTCGGTCTTTTTAATGTTGATGGTGAGTCCAAAGTTGTCGCAAGTCGTGGAAAATTTGTTCATACTGACTTGCATCTCTGGCTCTGAGCCAGTATACAGGACGCAGTCATCGGCAAAGAAGAAATCTCTCAGAACAGTCTCTTTCACTTTGGTAATAGCTTAAACTCTCCTCAGTTTGAAGAGCTTCCCATCCACTCTGTACTTGAGGCTGATCCCAGCAACACTGTCCTGGAAGGCATCATTCAGCATGGCAGTAACCATCATGCTGAACAGTGTTGGTGCAAGCACACAGCCCTGTTTTATGTCATTGGTGACTGGGAATGCCTCAGAGGATTCTCCGCCATCCAGTACTCTGGCCATCATGCCATCATGGAACTGGCATACCATCTGAATGAATTTGGGGCGGGCAGCCGAACTTTGACATGATCCTCCACAGGCCTTGTCGGCTTACAGTGTTGAAGGCTTCCACGAGGTCAGCGAAGCTTGTGTAGAGCTCGCGATTCTGCTCCTGATATTTCTCCTGAAATTGGCGCACAGCAAAAATCACGTCAGTAGTCCCATGATCTTTGCAGAAGCCACACTGTGACTTTGGTAGCAAGTCTACCTCCACATGAGTGACTAGACGATTTAGCAGGACCCTTGCGAGGGTTTTTCCTGTGATGGAGAGCAGCAAGATTCCTCGGTGGTTGTTGCATACTTGCTGATTGCCCTTTCTCTTGTACAATGGAAGCATCTTTAAGTTCCTGAGAAATGGATCCTTGCTTACAAAAGGACTGGAATAACTCGGTGAGCTTCTCAATAAGTGCAGGGCCAGCAGCTTTATAGATCTCTTGCGGGTAATGCATCTGCCCCTGGGGCTTTGCCATTGGATAGCTGGCTGACAGCTTTCGTGACTTTGACTACTACCGGTGGGTCATCCATGGCACTGTTGATATCAGCCTGGGGAATCCTGTCTATTGCCTCATCGTTATTAGATGATAGTCGGTTGAGAAGGGCTTCAAAGTGTTCAGCCCATCTCTGCAGGACCTGAGTCTTCTCTGTAATGAGAGTTGTACCGTCTGTACTCAAGAGGGAGGAACTCCCAAGAGACTGAGGTCCATAGAGAGTGTTGAGGGCTTCATAAAACCATTCCAAGTCGTTTTTGTCAGCATGTCCCTATATTTCATCTGCCTTGGCTGTCAGCCAGGCATCCTGCATTTTACGCAGTTTATACTGGATTGTCCTGTGAGCACTGGTAAAAGCATTTTTCTTGGTAGCTGAAGATGGGTCGTTCTGACAGGCCCGATGAAGACGGTGCTTTTCAACAAGTAGAGCACGTATCTCCTCATCATTCTCATTGAACCAATCATGCTGCTTGCGGGTGGAGGGCCCAAACATCTTCAGCTCAGACGTATGGATAGCATCCCTGAAGCGTTCTCGGCGCTGTCTGCGAGGTTTAGGTCAGCAAGCTTGATTTCTAAGTCTTAGAAATCTTCAGCCAGTGCTGAAGCTATGCTGGGGTTCTTTAGCTTGGCCGCATTGATTCTTCTCATAACCTTGCTTCCTTGTGGTCGCCTCTTGGGTCTGATACGAAGCCTCATTTTGGAGACAGTGAGCCTGTGATCTGTCCAGCAATCAGCACCACACACGGCCTTGATTACCCTGACATTCTGCCTGTCTTTTCTCCTGACAGTGACATAGTCGATAAGATGCCAACGCTTAAGAGCGGGGGTGAAACCAGGAGGTCTTGTTACGGGTAGGCAGATGGAAGATTGTGTTGGTGATGAGGTCGTGTGCTGCACAGGTCTTCATTAAAAGTAGGCCATTACTGTTACGCTTGCCCACTCCATGCCTTGCAATGACTCACTGCCAGATTACAGAGTCACAACCTACTCTTGCATTGAAATCGCCAAGCAAGATCAGCTTATCGGTACTGCTCACTGCTGATAGGGGTGTCTAGTTCTTCATAGAACTTGTCTTTCATCTCGTCCGGGTTGTTCATTGTGGGAGCATAGCCGCTGATCAGGGTGGCTTGACTTCTGTTCTGTAGTGGAAGCTGTAATGTCATAAGCCAGTCATTCACACCCTTAGGTAGACTATCAAGTTTTCGAACAAGGTGACTCCTGACAGCGAATCCAACTCCAGCATCAAGATGCTCATCGCTGCCGTGACCGCTCCAGAAAAACATGTATCCACCTCCAGTTTCAGTCAACTGATCTACGTTGGCA
Organism: Carcharhinus amblyrhynchos; assembly: GCF_965287045.1. Classification (NCBI taxonomy): domain Eukaryota; kingdom Metazoa; phylum Chordata; class Chondrichthyes; order Carcharhiniformes; family Carcharhinidae; genus Carcharhinus; species Carcharhinus amblyrhynchos. The sequence goes on along the minus strand of NC_137328.1, from coordinate 21,117,459 downwards.
AGACGAGTTTCGCTCAGGGCTGCAATGCCAATGTTGTATCTTGCAAGCTCTCTGGCAACTAAGGCTGTTCTTCTCTCTGGTCTGTCTGCTGTAGGGTTGTCCAAAAGCGTGCGCAAGTGCCAGTGATGAGCGGTGTCACCTTGTGTTTTATTTTGTTTGTTCGACAACAAGATGGGATCCCCGCCAGCTGCGGTAAACTGGCCAGGGTGTAGTGAAGCAGGTAATGCTTAGGACACCTTCTTTAGCCCCCTCCTCATTCTACGGAGGTGAGCAGTGTGTCCCTGAAGAGGACTGCTCAGTTGCCCAGGTAGATGCTTGAGTTCCACTGCTGCTTCGGTCAGCGGAAAATGATCATTAGACCTGAGCCGCCTGCATGCAGGTCCGTGACTACAGCTCCCAGTGTATCCATACCTACTGCTTTGTTGCTCGCCTATCGCCACAGGACTTCAAGGATTGATCAGGACACTGATGATGATGGTGTCAAAACTAGCGTTTGATTTGGATTAAAGTGAGGGAGAGTTGCGCAGCGTCAGCCTCACTCTGTCTTCCCAATTCCCATCTAGATCCAGTGGCAAGACAGGAGTCAAGATGGCTGGAGGTGGGACTAGGTGCAGCGGATGACCAGGACGTCTTCTGTGTCTTGTCCTGCTCTTCGCATTCCACAACGATTGCAGAGACCGCCTTCTTGACTGTTGGACCTTCCATTGGTCCTGTCCGCTCAATTCGCCGGACTCTGTCTTCACATGCTGGGATAGACATCTCCCTATCTCACCGAGAGTTGAGACCCGTTGGCTACCCTCACCTGGTTTAGCCGGCTTGTCGAGGCCATTGCCCGGGCTGTTGCCGCTGTCACATGCGAACAGCTACGGGGAGCCACAGGTGAGAGCTGAGTGCCACGTGGGGACAAAGGATGGACAAACCACCCTGAAAGGACACGACATGTTCCCCCACCAAAGATAATACCCCTCCCTGACATCCCATACATGCTCTGTTGTCATTACCCTCACCTTCAATACCAATTATAACATTGGCTCCTCTTTGCTTTGTTTATGATGGAAGCCATCTGCACATCCTTGACTAATGTTTTCACTTTCTCTGCTCAGATCTCTCCCGTTTCTCAACTGTTTCATGATTTCACTCACCTGATGAAGGGGCAGCGCTCCGAAAGCTCGTGCTATCAAATAAATCTCTTGGACTTTAACCTGGTGCTGCGAGACCTCTTACTGTAAGAGCCATTTCAGCCTTCAAACATGTCACTTTGCTGTTTCATCTCTCATCCTTTCCAAACTCGCATCTTCCATGAGACTTAACTCCCTTGATTCCCTCCTTATTTTTCTCTTGATCTCTCAACTCCAAACTTAGCCCCCAAGAATGCTGGCATTGTTAATTGTTCCATTTCCTTCAGCTTTGCCCTTACAACCAATGTTGTTATCCATTCCCCCTACCCCTATTCAAAAATCCATGCTGTCTTAGCCACTCTCTCAAGCTGTTATTCCGCTTTTAACTTTGATGTTGTCTTTTGGGCAGCAAGCTGACACAGTGATTAGCACTGCTGCCTCAGAGCGCCAGGGACCCAAGTTTAATTCGGATGACAGTTCTCCCCATGTCCATGTGGGTTTCCTCTGGACGCTCCAGTTTCCGCCCACACTGCAATGATGTGTGGGTTATGTTGATTGGCTCTGCTGAATCACCTTTTAGTGTCAGAGGCTTTAGCAGGATGAATACGTGGGGATACAGGATAGGGCCTGGGTAGGATTGTTGTTGGTGCAGGCATGATGGGCCAAATGGTCTCCTTCTGCACTGTAGGGATTCTACAATTCTATGATTCTTTAAGGCTTTTAAGGTTTTGAGTTCCATAGCATCTCAACTGAAACTTAATATTCAAATATAAACAGTTTGTTCTCTGCCCTTCTCGCCCTAAAATTGTTGAAGCCAAAGTCAGAACCTACATATATATTCCGTGGCTGATTAAGGTGCAATTTTCCCATTTGTCCTGTTCAAGTCTTCTGAGAAATTTATTATCATTTACCATGCCACTCTGTTCCACGACGTCTCCTCTGTTTTCTTTTTATCGTTTGACTTCTCACTATTCGTTACGAGGAAATAGCCCCGCCATTTATGGTTTCTCTTCCCTCATGCAAGCTGCAACTCCCAGGTCATCTGAGGATCAAGTCTGTCTCCCCTTGTTTCATTTCTGTTTCTTAATTATCTGTGCACTAACCCCTCAACTCCTTCTATGCTATTGAGATTCCTGGAGTCTGACATTTGGATATTGAAGCTATTATTTGCAATGCCTGGTTACTCTCTTCCCTTGTTACTGATGTCAGCTCCATCAAACTTATTAATGCCATGTGTTGGTTCAGCCCAAACCTAAGCAAGCTATTAGAAGTCCATTCCACCACTAAGGTTACTTAACTACAAGCTGTTTGATATTGCATGCCTTCATAACTGTTTCAGTTATGAAGACTCCAGAACATCGTATCTTGCTAAAACAAAATCAATGTCCACCGGAAACATTCTGGTATTAACGGTACATACATTATAAAATATTAGATACATGTGTTCATAGTGAGTAAGTATTAACGTTTAAAGTTTGTTGTCGTATTCCTGAAGTAAAGGAGGGGGAGAGTTATATTTTTTAAACCAATGCATCTCTGATTAGTTACGTAATGCAGTGCATCATCCAAGAAATTGGTGGATTTTCTCCTCTCTTCGTCTTGGACTTTAAGCAAGCAACACCTATCTGAAAAAAAAACTCGACTAATTGGGTATGTAACCCACCCTATGGCAACCTTTACATCCTCTTATTCTGTTGTACAAGTGAGCTTACCACATTAATATATAACAGGGACATTGTAAGATATGATTCGGAGAATATGCCTATGTCAGGCTGTTGCTTGCCCAGTCTGTGGAACAGCTCCCCCAATTTTGGCACAATTTCCCAGATGCGAGTCAGGATGAATTTGCAGAGTCCAATTTGTTAGTTCTGGTGCCAAAGTTGATGCTGGGTGATATGTCCAGTTTCATTCCTTTCTGCAGACTTTGTTGTGGCTTTGATACTACTGAACAGCTTGCTCTACCATTTCAGAGGACGTTTAAGAGTCAACTATCTTGTTACTAATGAAGTTTGGAATTGACATGTATGAATGAAACAAAAGTACCAGTAACAACCAGTTGGAATGAATCACAATTATGCAACTGAACAATTAGATGTTACGTTTATTTTTGAAACATGAACAATAAAACCTGATCAATTAATTTCTTCAAATATTTTTTCACACCGTCTTTGAATTCAAATTTCCTTTGTCAATCAGTCATAGCAGAGTTTTCAGAATATAACACACACAAAATGCATAGAATCATAGAATCCTACAGTGCAGTAGGAGACCATTTGGCCCATCAAGTCTACACTGACAACAATCCCACCTAGACCCTATCCCCACAACTCCATACATTTACCCTAGCTAGTCCCCCTAACACTAAGGGGCAGTTTAGCGTGGCCAATCCACCTAACCCCCACATCTTTGGACTGTGGGAGGAAATGGGATCACCCAGAAGAAACCCATGCAGACATGGAGAGAACATGCAAACAGGCAAGTGACCTGAGCGGGGAATCAGACCCGGGTCCCTGGTGCTGTGCGGCAGCAGTGCTAACCACTGTGCCGCAATGGAATTATACTTCCATTGGTCAGCTGGGAGGGATAAGGTGGATAGAAAATATAATCAACAAGACCATAATGAACCATTTAATGTTTAAAATATCTGTGAGAAAGTTCCTGCTCATAGGCTAGCTTTTTGATTAGTTCTAAAGTTTCACTTCCATAATGTCGTCTGGGTCTTGGGTTCCCACAGATTTCCAGCTTCTATGGATAAATGCTGCACATGTGACGGAGTGATGTGGAGTCATAACCCTGAGTGTAATGTGACAACTGCGCACTAAATTTGCAAATAATTGCGAGTACTGGCAAAAATATTTTAATGATTTAAATGCAAGTTACACCATTAAGTAACAAGCCTAATCTTATGACTTTATTTGAGATGACAAATTATACAATTTCCTGAGTAGACGTGGTTAGTACTGTTTTCTGCAAAAAGGAACCGTCTGCTCGAGCTGTAAAAGAAAGAAACTGCGGTTAAATTGAAAGGAAGCTAGTAGCAGAACTGGTTATTTTTGTAACCATCTGCCACATAATGATTATTTAAGTTCCAGTGACAGATGTGTTGCTAAACTGGTTTAATGCAATGCTGCAAGCTTGGCTTATAATAACTGCAAAATTTCAGCAAAGTGGAATGAATAGAGGATTAATCACATATGCTTAACCAGACTGATTTACCCATTCGAAGCTTACAATTTTGTAGACCTCGTAAACATGTGGTTCCGTGGATTGCAGAAAGTAAGCAAAGGTAATCTTTAAAACATGAGTCTGCATTGTCATGGTCAAGAGACTGTGGGAGTTTGTACTATGAAGTATTACATTTTCAAAGTTAATGTAATTTGGAGTATGCTTCTGGTCAAGTTTCTGTCCATGTTTTCCATTTGTTTTAGTTTGGACTAATTGATAATTGCCTTTACATTTGTAAACAATTAGTGGAACATATGTATAACAAATAACTATTTTGAGAAATGAAAATGTATGAATTTTCCATATTTGTGATCATTCATAATGTTTTTATTTTGGTGTATTTTTTAAAAAAAACTTTAATTTTTTTAAGGTTCTTTGAAGTTTAGGTTTAGGCTGATAGATGGTCTTTCTTGATGGCATTGAAAACTCAGTAAAACTAGATGTGTGGAATGATACTCTGGATTTAATGATTGCTTCTTCCTTGCCAGAATAGATTCTATATGATTAAACATAGTAGTTTCAAACATGAGCTTGTTTTGTTGTGCCGATTTAACCTACTGCTGAGGTATTCATTTGATCACCTTTTTTCTTTGTTTTTCCTTATAGAATAAAGACGCAAGCACAAAAGCCATTGGCCCATTGTGCTCATGCCAACTCTCTGGTATATCTGCCCAATTAGTGTTCTTGCCTTTTCCCCATAGCCCTGAAATGTTTATTTTACCCGTTTCAAGTGTATATCCAGTTTCCTTTTGAAAGTTACTATTAAATCTTTTCCTGCCACACTTTCACACAGTGAATTCTAGATTGCAACAACTCTACATATATTTTGCCAAAAATCTTAAATCTGTGTCATCGAATTATTGACCCTTCAATCAGTGAAAAATTGTTTACTTTATCAAAACACTTCATAAGTTTGAACACCTTTTTTACATCTTCCCTTAGCCTTCCCTGCTCTAAGGAGAATAATTTCAACTTCCCTCATCGCTGAAAACATCCATTATTTGCTCAATTTAATAATTTTAAATCTAAGGTCAATAAAGGATTGTTAGATGTATGTACGGAAGGATATGGAGACAAGGCATGTGAATGGAGTTAAATACAAATCATCCATGGGATCATTAAACGGGTTTGAGGTGCTGATAGCAGTGTTTAAATCAATCTTTGGAGACATTAAAAAAAATCCTTTCACAAAGGAATGGGGAACAAGTAAATCTGTGAATCACCAGTGTATTGGTGCAGCTGTTTGAAATATATGTTGGTAAGTCAAACCAGTATGACATATTTTATTCAATGAATTAACTTGACACTGATGTGTTTCACTACAATCAAAATGTTCTAAAAACAGTCAAATTTATTCACTTCAGCATCTGTTTTGATCTTGAGTCACTATGGCTATAGCATAATTGTAAGTATCCTTCAGCAGACCTGATTTAGCATTTTCAGTTTCAGAACTATCCCACACAATAAATAATTCTGCACACTATCCGTTGAATTGTTTTGAACAATCTGTTGACAGTTTGTGCATTAGTAGCGACTCATGATTATGTCAAAACCACTCAAAACATCAATTGGGGAAGCATGCATATTTCCACTTTGTGAAGGTTATTTTCTTTGTCAACCATCTACCTATTCCGTTTGGTACCAACATGATCCTTAAATACCATATCCAAAGGTTAAACTATTGGTATCATACTCCCTAGTATAACTGAAATTTGGTAAGAAGTCTCACAGCACCAGGTTAAAGTCCAACAGGTTTATTTGGTAGCAAAAGCCAGTAGCTTTCAGAGTGCTGCTCCTTCGTAAGGTGAACTTTTCCATTTCATAGTTCAGTTGCTGAGCATTTTGAAATTCATATATGCTTCATCCATATTGGCATTGTGGTTTAATGGGTAATTGCTATCTGATGGTACAAATCACTGGAAATTGGTAATTTTGGCATTGAGGCCTTTTGGAAATCTAATGAATCTTGGTCTTCTGCTGCAACATTAGACATTTTTATTCACTGAAGTGCCTAAAACAATTAGCTGTTACTCTGAAATGTTTGCTGAAGTGAAGGACTGATTTGGTCCATTTAAGTGTGTAATACATGTTGCTTTTCTGGTGACAATGTAATAATTCTCATAATTTTTGAGGGCTCATTAGGATACATGCTGCTCAAGATCAGGCCATTGGCTGGACACCATTCTGATGGTGCATTTGGATTTCTCACACCAGTTTTTCACTGACATCAAATTATCTTGCTGCAGCATAGTTATTTGATGAGGCAACTATTGCAACTTTTAGCTTAAAACCAGCTTCCTACTCCACTCCTTTTACTGGAGAATCCATTTTTGTTCATTGTTTGTCTGCTCTGTCTGGGCATGTCTTAAATTCTTTTTAAATTACCTTCTTGGCAATATGGCTCATATGCCTTGTTTGATTCCATGGACTGTTATAATGTGAGTAAAACATGCATTTCTTGGATGAAAAATTAAGACCAGCTCCAAAGACAAGTGTAGCATTTCTTAGTAGAAAAAAGGGGGTGGAAAGGTAGAAAAAGGGAGTAATTTTATAAATTACAGCATATTTTTAATTATTTCATGGGATGTGCACGTTGCTGGTTGTTGTCTATTCAAATTTGTGGTAAGCCACCTTCTTAAACTATTGCAGTCCATGCAGTGTAGGTACATTTATATTGATAATAGGAAGTGTTCCAGTATTTTGGTCCTGCACCAGTGAAGGAATGATGATGTAGTTCAAAGTCGGAATGGAGTGTGGCTTGATGGGAACTTGCTGATGATGGTGTCCCCATGAGTCTACTGTCCTTGTCTTTTTGGTGCCAAGTTCATCAGTGGTGAAGGGAGTGATTGTTTAAGCAGGTTGCTTTGTCTTGGAAGGTATCAAGTTTCTCGAATGTTTTTGAAGCCACATTCCACCAAGGAAATGGAGAGTATTCTGTCACTGTTGATCTGTGTCTTGTCAATAGTAGACCGCTTTGGTGAGTTACTTGCCTCAGAATTCCCCACCTTCGACCAGCTCTTATAGCCACAGTGTTTGTATGTCTGGTCCAGTTTAATTTTTGGTCTGTGATAACTGACCCAGAAATATTGATAATGGGAGTCAGTGATAGAAAATGTTCCCTGTGTATGAAAATCCACAAGTTAGATTCTTCATGAGGCTTGACTTCAACAGGAACATATGTTTAATTTCTTGAGAAATCCAATTTTCAAGACGGTGCTCATTTAAAAATAAATATGTGGCATTTTCTCATTGATTGTAAATAGTTTAGTTTTATAATTCCATGTTTCTATTTCAGTAATGAACTGCCAGAGAGGGAGGAAGGTGAAGGAGAAGAGAGTGAACTGCAGAATTCATCTTACAATAACTGGAGACAAGCTCGGCGGTATGTGAATATGTTCTTTGTAAAAAAAAGGTGAAGGGAAACATTTGTGTCTTTCTTCACCAATTCAGTTGATATTGTGGTACTGGCCAGAAGATGATCCACTTCCTGTCAAAGTAGCAGTTTTAGTTGTTAGCTTTAATGCAACTGGAATAGAGGGAGGAAAAACTAAATTGGTGCCTAGTGACCCCTGTAAAAAGGGGAAGACACACATAATAACATAAGAAATAGGAGCAAGAGCAGGCCATCTAGCCCTTCGAGCCAGGCCTGCCATTGAATAAAATCATGGCTGATCTGAAGTGGATCAGTTCCACTTTCCCGCTTTCTCCCCATAACCCTTAATTCCCCTGTCTATCAAAAACCTATCTACCCATGACTTAAATATATTTAGCGAGGTAGCCTCCACCACTTCAATGGGCAGAGAATTCCAGAGATCCGCCACCCTTTGAGTAAAGAAGTTCCTCCTCAACTCTGATCTAAACTGCAACCCCTGCCCTTATCTTGAGGCTGTGTCCTCTAGTCCTGCTATCCTTTCTAAGCAGGAAGAATCTCTCTACCTCTACTCTATCCATCCTGTTCATTATCTTATACGTCTCTATAAGATCCCCCCATATCCTTCTGAACTCCAATGAGTACAGACCTAGTCTATTTAGTCTCTCTTCATAGTCCAACCCCCTCATCTCCGGTATCAGCCTGGTGAACCTCCTCTGCATTCCCTCCAATGCCAATATATCCTTCCACAAGTGCAGTAACCAAAACTGCACACAGTACTCCAGCTGCGGCCTCACCAGTGCCCTGTACAGTTGCAGCAAGACCTCTCTACTTTTATATTCTATCCCCCTCGCTATAAAGGCCAACATTCCATTCGCCTTCTTGATCACCTGCTACACCTGCAGACTGGGTTTTTGCGACTCATGCACAAGGACCCCCAGGTCCCTCTGCACCGTAGCATGCTGCAGTTTTTCGCCTTTTAAATAATAATCCCTCCTACTATTATTTCTGCCAAAGTGGATAACCTCACATTTGCTAAAGTTATACTCCATCTGCCAGGTCCTCACCCACTCGCTCAGCCTATCCAGATCTCTCTGCAGACTTTTCACGCCCTCCACGCAATTTGCTTTTACACTCATCTTCGTGTCATCTTCAAATTTCGTCACCCTACACTCAGCCCCCTCCTCCAGATCATCTATATAAATGGTAAACAGTTGAGGCCCCAGCAACAATCCCTGCGGCACTCCACTAGTCACTAGCCGCCAATCAGAACAGCACCCATTGATACCAACTCTCTGCTTCCTATTAGACAATCCTCTATCCACGCTAACACCTTACCGCCAACTCTGTGCACCCTAACCTTCTGTAGCAACCTTTTATGAGGCATCTTATCAAACACCTTTTGGAAATCTAAAAACACCACATCCACTGGTTCCCCTCTGTCTACTGCACTAGTCACATCCTCATAGAAATCCAATAAATTCGTCAAACATGACTTCCCCTTAACAAATCTGTGCTGCGTCTGCTTGATCAAACCATTCTTTTCTAGGTGCCTCGCTATTTCTTCTTTGTTGACGGATTCTAGCATTTTTCCAACTACAGACGTTAAACTAACCGGCCTATAATTCCCTGCCTTTTGTCTGCTACCTTTTTTAAACAGCGGCGTAACATTAGCCGTTTTCCAATCTTCCGGTACTTCCCCAGAGTCCAGCGAATTTTGATAAAAAATTACTAAGGCATCCACTATCAACTCTGCCATTTCTTTCAGAACCCTGGGATGCATTCCATCCGGTCCTGGGGACTTGTCCATCTTCAGTCCCATTAGTCTATCAAGCATTACCTCTCTAGTGATAGTAATCACATTTAGGCTCTCATCTCCTACCATCCTTCTATCTTTAATATCCAGCGAACTATTCGTGTCCTCCTCTGTGAAGACCGAGGCAAAAAACTTATTTAAAGCCTCAGCCATTTCCTCATCACCCACCGCTAAATCCCCCCCCTCATCCTCCAAGGGTCCAACGTTCACTCTAGCCAGCCTCCTCCTCTTTATGTATTTGTAAAAACTTTTACTGTCATTTTTTATATTTAGTGCTGGTTTAGCTTCATAGTCTACCTTTCTTTACCACCTTCTTAGTCATTCTTTGTTGATTTTTAAATCTTTCCCAATCTTCTAATCGCCCACTATTTTTAGCCACTCTGAACGCATCAGCTTTTAATTTAATACTCTCCTTTACTTCCTTCGATAACCGTGGCTGGTTATCCCTTCTCCTACATTCCTTCTTTACCTTCAGAATATATTTCTGCTGAGTACCGAAAAAGATCTCCTTAAAAATCCTCCACTGTTCCTCGGCCGTCCTACCAACCAATCTGCGCCCCCAATCTACAATCGCCCCCATTCTACATCTACAATCTACGTTCTACATAATATCAGATGAAGACAGAATCAGTGTCTTTTGTAAATATTTCCTGTTGAAATATCCTGTTTTTGTTTTACTCCCATTGACGTGAAAATTTTTTTAAAATTTCTGGGCTACCAGTTCTAAAAAATGTTCCATCTCACCCCTCCTCCTCTCTCCCAGAACTGCAGTAAAGATCCTCTTATTGTCACCTTCCACCGTAGCAGCCTCTGCATTCAACAGATATCTTTTTCCATTCTTGTTACCTCCAGTGTCAGTGAGAGTAAACCACAATCAGTAAGGGTAGGCAAGAAAATCACCTCCATGATCACCCTCAACACCAGTGCTCCACAAGGCTGTGTCGTCAGCCCCTTAATATACACTTTATACACTTATGACTGGCCAAACTCCCCGCCAGCTAAATTTTCAAGTTTGTTGATGACATCACCATAGTAGGTTGGACCTCAAACAATGATGAGATGGAGTACGAGAAAGAGACAGAGAATCTGGTGGAACTGGTGTGACGACAATAATTTCTCACTCAAGGTCAGCAAAATGAAGGAGATAGTCATCAACTTCAGGAAGTTTAGTGGAGGACATGCCCTTGTCTAAATCACCGGGGACAAAGTGGAAATGGTTGAGAGCTTCATGTTTCTGGATAGCCAGATCACCAACAACCTATCCTGGTCCCTTCACGCCAACACTATAGTTAAGAAAGTCCACCAACGCCTTTACTTTCTCAGGAGGCTAAGGAAATTTGGCATGTCTGCTCTGACACACTCAAACTTTTACAGATACACCACAGAAAGCATTCTTTCTGGTTGTATCACAGCTTGGTATGGCTCTTGCTCTGTCCAAAACCACAAGAAGCTACAAAAGTCATGAATAAAGCCCAGTCCATCATGCAAAACAGCCTCCCATCCATTGACTTGCTTTGCACTTCCTGATGCCTTGGAAAAGCAGTCAGCATGATCAAGGACCTCATGCACTCTGGACATACTCTCTTCCACCTTCTTCCATCAGGAAAAAGATACAAAAGTCTGAAGTGACATACCAACCAACTCAAGAACAGTTTCTTCCCTGCTGCTGTCAGACTTTTGAATGGACCTACCTCAAATTAAATTGATCTTTCTCTACACCCTAGCTATGACTATAACACTACATTCTGCACCCTCTCCTTTCTCTTTTCCTTCTCTCTGTACAGTATGATTTGTCTGTATAGCACGCAATAAACAATACTTTTCATTGTATACTAATATATTTGACAATAATGAATCAAACCAAAAAGAGAGAGAAAAATGCATGACAGATGGAACATTGGACCTAATGGAGAACACGAGGAAGGTAAAACAAATACATAAGAACATAAGAAATAGGAGCAGGGCAGGCCATCTAGCCCTTTGAGCCTGTCCCGCCATTTAATAAGATCATGGCTGATCTGAAGTGGATCAATTCCACTTTCTCCCCATAAGCCTTAATTCCCTTGTCTCTCAGAAATCTATCTACCCATGACTTAAATATATTCAGCGAGGTAGCCTCCACCACTTCAATGGGCAGAGAATTCCAGAGATTCACCACCCTTTGAGTGAAGAAGTTCCACCTCAACTCTGCTCTAAATTGCACCCCCCTGCCCTTATTTTGAGGCTGTGCCCTCAAGTTCTGTTATTCTAAGTGGGAAGAATCTATCTACCTCTACCCTATCTAGCCCCTTCATTACCTTGTAAGCCTCTATAAGATCCCCCCTCAGCCTTCTAAACTCTAACGAGTACAGACCCAGTCTATTCAATCTCTATTCATAAGCTAACCCCCTCATCTCCGGTATCAGCCTGGTGAACCTTCTCTGTACCTCCTCCAAGGCCAATATATCCTTTCTCAAATGCGGGGACCAAAACTGCACACAGTACTCCAGTTGCGGCCCCACCAGTGTCCTGTACAGTTGCAGCAAGACCTCCCTGCTTTTATATTCTATTCCCCTTGCTGTAAAGGCCAAAATTCCATTTGCCTTGATCACCTGCTGCACCTGCAGACTAGGTTTTTGCGATTTGTGCACAAGGACCCGCAGGTCCCTCTGCACTGTAGCATGCTGCAGCTTTTTGTCCTTTAAATAATAATCCCTCCTACTATTATTTCTACCAAAGTGGATAACCTCACATTTGCTAAAGTTATACTCCATCTGCCAGGTCCTCGCCTACCCAGATCTCTCTGCAGACTTTCCACACCTTCCACGCAATTTGCTTTTCCACTCATCTTCATGTCATCAGCAAATTTTTTTACTCTACACTCAGCCCCCTCGTCCAGATCGTCTATGTAAATGGTAAACAGTTTGAGGCCCCAGCACTGATCCCTGCGGCACTCCACTAGTCACCAACCGCCAACCAGAAAAGCACCCATTGATTCCAACTCTCTGCTTCCTGTTAGACAACCAATCCTGAATCCACGCTAACACCTTACCTCCAACTCCGTGCACCCCAACCTTTTGCAGCAACCTTTTGTGAGGCACCTTATCAAACGCCTTTTGGAAATCTAAAAACACCACATCCACTGGTTCCCCTCTGTCTACCACACTAGTCACGTCCTCATAGAAATCCAATAAATTCGTTAAACACGACTTCTCCTTCACAAATCCGTGCTGTGTCTGCTTGATTAAACCGTTCTTTTCTAGGTGTCATGCTATTTCTTCTTTGATAGATTCTAGCATTTTATCAACTACAGACGTTAAGCTAACCAGCTTATAATTCCCTGCCTTTTGTCTGCTACACTTTTTAAACTGTGGCGTAACATTAGCCGTTTTCTAATCTTCATCAATGGAAATGAATTAAAATAAAAGAATCAAACAAAAATGTGTTGGAGAAAGTGGTTGAATTAAAAATGTAAAGGAATAGAAAAATGTAAAAACACAGACTCAAGAATAATGCATAACAACTTCAGCGAAATCACAAGAAAAGCAGAAAATCAAAGGGATTTCATTGTGGAAAGGGACTAACTGCTTGCAAGATGGACCGAATAAATACAAGAGGACAATATTTAACTACAGCAGACAAGAAGAATGTAAGAAATAGGAACAGGAATAGGCCATCTAGCCCTTTGAGCCTGCCCTGCCATTCAATAAGATGATGGCTGATCTGAAGTGGATCAGTTCCACTTTCCCGCTTTCTCCCCATAACCCTTAATTTCCTTATCTATCGGAAATCAATCTACCCGTGACTTAAATATATTCAGCGAGGTAGCCTCCATCACTTCAACGGGCAGAGAATTCCAGATGTTCACCACCCTTTGAGTGAAGAAGTTCCTCCTCAACTCTGTTCTAAACTGCCCCCCCCTTATTTTGAGGCTGTGCCCTCTAGTTCCGCTATCCTTTCGAAGCGGGAAGAATCTCTCTACCTCTACCCTGCCTAGCCCCTTCATTATCTTATACATCTCTATAAGATCCCCCCTCAGCCTTCTAAACTCTAATGAGTACAGACCCAGTCTATTCAATCTCTCTTCATAAGCTAACCCTCTCATCTCCGGTATCAGCCTGGTGATAAGTCAACAATTAAGAACAACATAGTGGTTCAAATATCTTGAAAAAGTAAGAACAAAATAAGATGAAAAACAACAAATTCAAAGGCCCAGATGAAATAGTTAACAAATGAATTAAAAGTTTAGAAGACTTTGGAAAAGACCAAGATTTAATAAATCAATATTAAGTACATTCCCTAAAGTACTTGGAGCAATTGAATGTGAACTCCATTGGACTGAGAGTCACATTACTAAGATCATTCTTCAATGTTGAAGAGGGCCAGGAGCAAGTTAAAGCCAGAAATTTTAGCTCTTCAGTTTGGTTTTTAAAAGATAAAGGAATGAGAAATGTTATGGTAATCATATTGTCAAAGTGAATCATGGAGATGAAAAAAGATTTGGATGTGAATGGTACAAAAATGAACAGCTGTGTCAGAAAACAAAATTATAAAGAACAAAATTAAGGTCAGTACTTGCAAAAAATGACCTAAAACAAAAGGGGCAATTGTTCTCCATCTATGGGATTGGCAGTACAAGCTCAAAATCTGGAAAGCACGATCCCTACCGGTGAGTTCCTGAGTTCCAGTCTTCCCAATCCCTCACCAGTAGTATGGCGTGAAACATGCTGTTTGACTGCAGAAAGCTCATTTTTATACATTAACATGTCGTTTGCAAACACTTTCCGGGACTTATCCCTCACTGGATATTCAGTGGATGCTGGCACGACATCATGCAGCCGCCATTTAGAACAGCTCTACATAAGCATGAACCTGGCACCTTCACTTCAGAACAGGATTTTGGAGGTGAGCCCGTAGTGTGCACTGCTCAGGGGGCACCAGAGAGGACTCGAGGGACGTAGGTAAGTTCAACTTGAGAGTGAGAGCCCAAAATCGCCATTTCGGAGAGAGAGGTCAGGAGGGTCACTTGCAGGCCTTACCCTCCCCTTTGTGTGAGGATTTCCTTTGCTGTAAAGGGGTTGTGAAGGTTGGTATGCCGGCAACACTTCCCATGTCCTCTTTCTCATGCGTTCCTATCCATTTCATAGCCCTTTCTTAATGAGGGCTTGCAAGGGATTGGAAGGGCTTGCAAACAAGACGCACAGCACTGGAGGCAGCTGTGAGTTACCCGCGTGGGGACCTATGAGAGTCTGCCTATCAGGACAGAGTGGGGGATTCCAGGAATGGGCTGCATCTCCCCTCATGCAGCCCGAAGAGCCCCTCATGTAGGGAAGATGACTGCGGTGTGATTAGAACCCACACTCAGGCAGTGGTGTGAGGACAAAGGAGAGAAGCTGCGCAGCAGTCCAAAACCAATTGTCAGGGCTGGTTGCACGCAATGGTAGATCTCAATGGGTCATTGAAGGCTGCTGAACTCTGTACCTCTTATGACTTGGGTGAAACAGCATACCCTCCAGGAATGTGCTGGCCTTGCAAATTCAGCTGTGCCTCAACTGCCACAAGAGGAAGATACTTGGCTGAACAACCACCCTATTTTGTGGTTATGCCAATAAATGCTGTGCAGCCAGACTGCACAGCTATTTAGTGGAAGCCACTTAATAACCCTTTGCAAGCATTGAGCTAAATTTTCCAGAAAGGTTGCAGCATCACACTGATAACACTGATCGGAACCCATATGCCAGGTATGATGATGATGTCTGTTGTCTGATTGCACCTACGTGGCCCTGCATGCTCCAGGATGCCACGCAGTGCCATTCATGAGTGAGACTTCTCCTTCACTGTGAATTTTGTGTGTGACCACATGATGCACTTCATGCAGGCATGTGCCTACTCCCAGGGAGCCTTCATGGCAGTTACATCTTCAATCCCAGCTGTCTTTGAGGGAGAGCGGTGGCTGGAGGGATGGCCCCTTGGAGATATGAGGTACCCATTAAGGACGTGGCTGATGATGCCAGCGGAGAGGCCACAAACTCCGGCAGAAACTCATTATAATAAGACTTATGCTACCACACGCATGCAAGTTGAGCAAATGATTTGCCTGCTGAAGATGCGGCTCAGGTCCCTGGACCAGTTAGGGAGTATCTTACATTGTCGTCCGCTGCGCTCTCTACAACTTGGCGCTGTAGAGAAGAGATTACCTAGACCTAGAGGAGATGGAGGAGTGCTATTGCTTCTTGGACGAGGAGGATGTCAAGGACAGCAGTGAGGGTGATCACACAGAGGAGGAGGAAGAACTGGGACAACGCACAAAGGATATCCTCATAATGTTTCGCTTCGGGGACGAGCAGGACTATGATCGACTAGCTTTGCCACCATGGAGAATAACAGCTAACCAGTTATATGATGCTAGCTGTATGCTCCCATGTAGTTGCCAGGTGTTATGGGCTAGGCATCATGGAGTTATTGGCCAGATTCTGTGGGTGATGATAATGACTTGCATTGAGGACAGAGGGATGCTCCCCTCATTCTCAGCTATATGTCTGACTCCTACTTGGCAGAGAGCTTAACATATCCTGCCATCAAATGAGCTTATCAGAGGGCTCAGAAACATGGGACGTGCAGTGTCAGAAGCACCAATGTCAGGGGTCCTGGTTTTTGCATTCACTTTACAGCCAAGGTGGGCAGTCTGGCAGCACCTTGATAGCCCTTGGCCCTGTGATCACCAGAGAGCACTGATAGACATGAGAGGGGTGAACTTTGATGGGGGAGGGGTTGATAAGGGATTCATCCTTTCATCCTTCCATGGATGGGGATTGGGGAGAGGGCGGGTGGGGTGGAGTTGCATGCCAATAGCAGCATCTCCTAACAGAATCGCCGGTGTTGGGGGGACATTCTTCACAAGGATAAGGTGCCGGCTGAGTGTGGTGCTTCCCCCAAGCATGATGAATAGACAGGGTGAAGGCTGTGAGTGATTAAAGTGAAATTTATTGCCAAACATTCAAAACAAAATGGTGACCTATCTATACTAGTGCCTTTATTCACTCGTACCCACTAAGTGTTTGGGTTTCTTAGTCTTCATATATTCCTATAGTGCAAAAGGAGGCCATTGAGACTGCACCGACCACAATCCCACCCAGGCCCTATCTATCCCCGTAACCCTATGCATTTACCCAGCTAGTCACCCTGACACTAAGGGGCAGTTTACCATGGCCAGTCTACCTAACCTGAACATCTTTGGACTGTGGGAGGAAACCCATGAAGACACGGGGAGAATGTGCAGACCTCACACAGACAATGACTGAAGCCAGGAATTGAACCTGGGTCATTGGTGCTGTGAGGCGGCAGTGCTAACCACTGTGCCACAGTGCCGCCCCCATAGTGGCTGGTCAGGAATTTTCTGGCCGTCCCACAATGGGTAGGTGTATCCCCAGGATCTACAAGCTGAGGTTGAGGCAGCCTGCTGACTTCCATGCCCTTTTGCCTGAGATGACCTTGATGGGCATCCCCTAGGGGCTGAGATCGGTGAGAGTCCAGGCCTGCTTTCGGGTAGCATGAATGTTTGACTGCTCCCTTCTCAGTGTCAGGGGCTAGAGATTAGTCGCTCAGAGAGGGGGTTGTCTGATGGGCTGGAGGCAACCGCGTTGGAGGACCTTAGCCTGTACTCCTGCCGTTCCTCTTCGCTTTGGGTTCCTGGGGTTATCTGAGCACCTCTATGAGATGGGGGGGGCAGTCAGAGTGAGATCCAGAAGCCCTGCAGTCCTCTGGTGCTGACGCTCAGTGCCTGCTCCATGCATTCGAAGTCCAATATCATGGAACTCACGTTAAGCCACGATGCTGACACCTACTGCCTACACAAGGTCTATATTGTGGAGACCAGCCTCGGTGTGCTGCAGTGACAGCATCATCTCCTTAGGATGAAGATGATGGACTGCTCCTTGCACTCCCACATGGACTGCTGTCATCCCTTCTTGATACTCACGACTTTGCCTTTGCAGCTCCAGCAGCCCAGGGGCACATCATCGGCAAGGCGCTCAAGAGTATCCTGGGCTCCGACTTTCCTCTGCGTGCCAGTTCACTGGGACGTCTCTGCCTCTGCCTGCTGTGGACTTTCAGCAGTGAGGTGCTCACCAGTGAGTGACCCAGAAACCTGCCTATTAAGTGATCCCACTGAGGTGTGAGTAGAACATAGAACACCACAGCACAAACAGGCCCTTCGGCCCACGAGTTGCGCCGATCACATCAACACCTATCATAGTACTTGCACTATGGCTGGGTGCAAGTGACAGTTGTGACATCTCTTCAACGGAGGGGTTAGAGAAGTCTCCCCTGATCTCCTGGAATCTGTTGGGTCTATGGGGGTATAAGGATGGTCCAACCAGACCCTTGGCCAGCCTGCAAGAGAAGGGGCATGGCATCAATTCATTACAGGGTTATGGACAGAACATAGATTACTCAGATGTGGAATGACAGCATATGTGCTGAGAATCTCAGATTCCTTTGCCACCTCCACTTCCTCAGCAGGGCAGACATGCTCTTCCTCCTCCCCAGCCAGGTCGAGGGCTCACTCCTCAAAATGCGCAAGAGTTCTCAGCTCAGGCATGACTCCAGCTGGCTGCGTCCGCTCATGCATGCTGTGATGACTTTGTCCTGAAATGACACACAGAAGGTGTGAGTGTTGACATTTAAGATGGTGATGAGGTGTGGCAGGGATGGAGCTTGGGAGATTGAGGAGCTATTGCTGGAACCTGGTGATTGTGGGAGAGACTGAGCAATTTGGTGCCTGATGTTGGCAAAGACTAAGGTGGCTAAGTGAGAGACAGGGTTGGAAGTGTGAGGTAATCCTGTGGGAGACTGGGGATGGTTCACTTACCCTGGCTGTGTAAAGATGATCATTCATTTTCGCCTGGCATTGCTGCCCTGTCCTCTTCTGGAGTGTGCTTGCACTAACCAGGGCTGCTGCTGTACTCCAGGTGGGGGTGGTTTCCCTGCCAGAAGGCCATTTCCTGGAATAGGGGAAGAGGATTCTCTATTTGACAGTTTATTTGGTAATGATCCCTATTTCTTTCGCTTACGTTTCATTCTAAGTCTGAAACATCTTGGGATAACTTGTACATCAAAGAAACCATAGAAATTCTAGCAACATCTGTGCCAAATTGTTCCTTATTTTAAGTGATTCTATATTGTCCTGCTCTGAATAACATAAGGCAAGGTGTCATTTCGTTCTTCATTTTAGAGTGGAATTATGGCGAGAACCTGCAAAGTCCTTAGGAATTAGCATAGTTGGAGGAAAAGGAATGGGAAGTCGATTGAGTAATGGAGAGGTCATGAGAGGAATATTCATCAAGCACATTCTGGAAGACAGCCCAGCTGGAAGAAATGGAACATTAAAAACTGGGGACAGAATTGTTGAGGTATGTTTTTCAAACCATGAGTTAAGATATTTACTTACATATCTATTTTTTCAATTTAAAAAAAAGTTCTTTCCGAATGGATTGCCATAGTATTGAAATTGAAAGAAACTTAGTGGCAATGAAAAATGGTTATACAGTGAGAAGTAGAATTGTAGACCTTTTTGAATTTCGTGCATTTAATAAACTGAAGTTTACAGTACTGTTTCCCGTCATTTCTTGTCACTTGTTGATTAACATCAAATGGGAGGACTTCCCATTTAGTCATATACAAATTAATCAAGGGAGAGTCAGAATTTTGCTGCAGAACATAAACTTTGACCATGCTAACCTTTAAAATTTTATTCAGCTCATCCTTTGCTGTTGAATTGCAGTGTAACTTGTTCCAGAAAATTCATATATAGACTAAAGTTAAAAGCAGTAAAAGTAGACAAATTCACCGGGTGACAAAGAGATGATGGATGGAATAGTAAAGGATGGTAACCTTGAATTAAAATGCTATTACAATTACAAACTAATACGTTGTGCCTACACTACAGGCACTTAAATGCATATGCAAATACATGTGATCATTTCAGTACTTCATAAAGGAGCCAAACCAAGTAAGGAATAGGATTATTCAAATATCTTTCCATCCTCCAGTTTACAGGATTGAACTGAGTCAAATGCCTAAGTAACCTTGATCACTCTTGGAATGGGAAACCTACCAGAACAGTTTAACATCATTTTTGCATTTAAGTGTGATAAAAACAATCGGCAGTCATTTGACATTGAATGCTGTAATTTGGAATGAGGTTTTCATGCAGTCAGCAGCATTTTGCTATCATTAACGTCAAATGCAATCAATGGTGAATGGGCTCAAATGCATCAAGTGTGCTCAAATACACCAAATACTCTCAGTGACCTAGATTTGAAAATACAAGGAAGTGAACGACTTAAGTAATATCTGAATTAGTGGAATTTATCATTAGGTGCAAAAACATTTTTCCTCTCAGTCCTTGGACCTACTACACTACCACTCCCCACATAATTGATGTCATATAAGTGTATATGAATGCTACTGAATATACTTCAGGTGGGGAGACGCAACTATTTCTTACATTGGGTCGATTGCATACTTTTAAGAACTTAGTACATAGATTAACTCTTCTTGTTTTAGGGCTCGAGCTTTGTCACTTGAAGGGTATTGATGACTGGTACTGATGATAATATTTCCCTCCCTTAGTACTGATATAGTTTCACATTATCTTGTTTTTATATAATTAACTTCTGACAAAAAGAAATATAAATCTTGAAAGGCATGAAAGATCATAGTTTGTGATTGCTGACCAGCGACTGGGATTAGAGTTAGGATCAACTGCAGCTTCTCTCTTGTCACCCACAGTTGCTTAGCTTGTCGTAGTAACTTTTTAAGCTTGCACCTGAAGAGTGACCACTGAATAGAGGTGCTAGAAGCTGTTGGCATTGTAGAATTTTAGCCCTTTGAGTCTGTTGCTTGAGGAGCGGGTGGGGGCAGACAGAATGGAGATTTATCTTAAATTGTTAGCAAAAGAACCTAACTGTTCATGGTCAATGTTTTTTTCATTGGGTTTTGATATATGGTGTTATGTAAGTTATATTGCAGACTTTTTTAAAAACTTAATTTAATATTGCTTTTCAGGTAGATGGGGTTGACTTGCGAGATGCCAGCCATGAGCAGGCAGTTGAAGCTATTCGAAAAGCAGGCAATCCTGTGGTGTTTTTAGTCCAAGGTTTAATAACCAGACCACGGGTATGTAAACTGAAAAGCACAGGAGGAATAAACACTACTTAATGTAAAATCAATTAAATGATTCTGTTTATATCGAACATTACAGAGGTATATAAAAACGATGAGTTTAGTCTGTTACGTTTTAAAATGTTTACCTGCATAATCAATTGAAGTGAAAATGTTATTTTTGTAGTATTATGTAGCATTGCTGATTAGTTCTTGCTAAATATATGACATTGTAGATGAAACGAACTACCAGAACACAGCAGACTTTTTTTCAGTTTTAAACATTTGGCTTTAAAAAAAATCTGTTCTTCCACCAAATTTTTCTCCAAGAGGTTAAACTAAATAAGTGTCGATGCAACCTTGTTTTGTTTCTTGTTGCCTATTCTGTCTGTCATTGAAGTTGGGCATAAAGGCTTTTGGATAAGAATTAACAGCAAGAAGCCTCTACAATATGTATTATTGAGGGCAAGTAACTGATAAAGCTTCACTGCGCAGAAAATTATGAAGATTATCCATGTTAAAAAGAAATTGAATACAGCACCTGAAGCTTAATTGGTAGGAGTGAGATTAGAAAGACAGCACACATCCACCACCATGTTTCCTAATCCTGAAATTATTGCCTCCAAACTCTCCATGCCCTCCTTCTTTTCTTCCTTCCCTCCCACACCACTTAAGTAGCAGCAGTTTCTATACAACTTAAAAAATTCATCTTCCTGAGCTCAGAAGGGCAGCAAGTCGTCATGTCACTGCCTGTTATGGTTCACGGCAGCAACTCCGAAGTGTTCAATGGAGTCTGCCTTGATCATAAGTTTTGCATCTTGAATTTGGCTAGCATTAAGCATGAAAAATTCTGCTTCAGGTACGATTCAAGTGACCCACCACGAAGTTCCATCAAAGTGAATTTAAGAATATAGTTAACATGTATAGTAAGAAAATTTGGAGGAATTTTTATCAATTACAAACAAGAAACAAACAATCATGATAACGTATTATCTTTAACAAAGGTAGCTACAATGTTCCAATCGATCTAATCCTATAGACAAAAAAAGTCCTTTTCATGAGTTCAATACAGCACAGACTAATGCTCACTTGATACTGGAAATTGATTCCTTTGGTTGGAGATTGGAAACTTTCAGTCTTGAGACACTCAACAGGTTGAAGTCAGAACAGCTTCCCAGAGACATCAGGGACTTAAGGCAAACTACTAAAGCCTTGCTTTAAGATTGCCAGCAGAATTCCTAAATAAAACTAGGGAAAAATATTTCTTTTCAGCTTAGTTCCCTGTGAAAACCCAACTGTATCTCAGAACTGAAAACAAAACCTTAAACTCACTGGGAAAAAAATCTGTGCAAAAACAAATGACCATCCACCTAACAATGCAGGATCATAAAACTAATCTCAGAATAAACACAAACAACCTCATTTAAGCCACTTAAGTAGCAGCAAAAGGACGTTTCCAGTCAAGACAGCAACAATACCATCACTGAAGCTTTGAGCTAAGAAACCACTGCAGCTGTGAGAACTGCAGAAACCATGATTTTAAAATAACTCTTAAAAGGTACACTAACATTACACTGCCCTCTGGATCATCGTTTCTTGGTCAGTTTCATTTTTGTTTCTTGCTGCCTTTTCCGCCTGTCATTGAAGTTGAACATAAAGGCTTTTGGATGAGAATTAACAGCAAGAAGCTTGACAATATATATTATTGGAGGGCAGGTAACTGATAAAGCTTCATTGTTCAGAAAATTTGAAGATTACCCATGTTAAAAAGAAATTGAATACAGCAACCGAAGCTTAATTGGTAGAAGTGACACTAGAAAGACAGCACACATCCACTACCATGTTTCCTAATCCTGAAATTACTGCCTCCAAACTCTTCCTGCCCTCCCTCTTTCCTTCCCTCCCTCCCTCCCACACCTCTCTCCCTCCAAGCACTTTCCTCTCCCCAAAAACATTCCCCCTTTCCCTCCAAACACTACCTCCTCCCCCAGCCTCTCCCTCCCTCCAAACACTGCCCCTTCCCCCAAGTTTTTTTCCTTCTCCCGCTTCTCCTTCCCCCAACTGCTGCCTCTGTCCCTCACCCCAGCCTCTTGCTTGCTGCTTCCAGACACTCAAAGTCATAGAGGTTTACTGCATGGAAACAGGCCCTTCGACCCAACTTGCTCATGCTGTCCTTTTTTTTGAAACCCCTAAGCTACTCCCAATTCCCCACATTTGGCATATATCTCTCTATATCCATCTTACCCATGTAATTATCTAAATGTTTTTAAAAGAAAATTGTACCACATGTACTACTACCTCTGGCAGCTTGTTCCACTCACCACCCTCTGTGTGAAAAAATTGCCCCTCTGCACCCTTTTGTCACTTGGGCTTTACCAGTCTCGCTTTGCTCTCCAGCTGGAGCCTAACCTAGCTCAACTCATTTCTGGACTGTACAGTGACCTGGCCTCACTCCAGAGTGGACCCTAACCTCACCTTGCTCCCATGCTGATTCCACTTCTTCACAGGACACCCTGAAAAATATCACTCAAAGTTTCCAGCCAGGCTTGAAAACGTAGATCTTCAGTTAGTGGAGGGAAGAGGAAGAGAAGGGAGGGGAAAGGGAGAGGGGAAAGAAGGGAAGGATTTAGAGAGGGAAATAAGGTGTATGGCAGGAGAGGGAAAGAAAGTGCGTGGAGAGGGAGAGAGAGACTGGATGGAGTGCGACCTTACAGCATAAATAATCAACTGGGACTTAGGAAAATATTGTCTGTGTATATAATCGCATTTTGTTGTGATCCCTGCAAGGTGACAATGATGTAGTTGATAACTGTCTTTGGTATCTCAAGAATGGTTTTGTGTGAAAATGACAGCTAAATAGTCAGTTCTAAGTGAAAATAAAATAGGATGATGTGCAGGTGATATAAAATGATAGTATTTGAGAACAATAGCCATTAAACAATGACAAAAGGATTACAACTTAGTATAGTTGTCAAATTAAAGCTGTTGAAAGCACATTATGCCAAACAATATGAAGCATTTTGAGTGAGGATACATAGTTAAGAAAACCTGGACAGCAAAACGGAGAAATTCATAAATTATGCCTGTCAGCATGCCAATTAATTTTATTATTAGAGTGCTTTGAGTGATTTTCAAAGCCATTTGGGTTAGGAATCACCGTATAGGTTATCAAAACAACTTGGAATAGTCAGTGAAATGTTTTACCTTACGAATGAAGTTGTTTGTCTTTAGTTCTGAATGGAAGCGGTAGTACAGCTGAATGGTGCTATGTTAAAGTTTTCTTTTTAACATCTTATCTAAAAAGTGATTCTTTTTCTGCTGAAAGGTAAATTGTGGACTGGGGTATTATTGCATGTCTGTTTTAACAACAGAATTGTGAATGGTACACAAAGCATCCTTATTCCTACACACATATTAATATGGTTGTCTCCTTTAGTGCTAACTCTTCATTTTGTTTTCGTCTTTTTCTAACTTCATTTACATTTCCTTCCATTTCATCCTTTTTGTTCCCAGCCAGAGTCTCTCTGTAGTCGTTCATCAACATTTGTTCAGAAAAGTACCTCTACTAACCCATTCTCCTTTGATCCATCCAAGGTAAAAGTATCATTTTACATGTGATAGTTAACCCCTTTGACAACTTGATTCGTTCTATGTTCGTCGGCAGCATTTGTTTAGTGTGCTGAGTGTTTTGAGTTTCACTGCTCTGAAACTAAACAAATAACATACATATTAACAGTTAAATCTCAACTTTTCTCAAACATGTTGTATTTCTGTGGGATTTTAATGATCAAATTTTTTGTCAGATATGTGCCCTCATGCTTGTCAAATGTTTTGTCATATACTAATTTCCCTCTTGGAAGCAGTTTTCCTTGGAAATATTGATATCCTTGAACATTTAGGCAATCATTCAAAGACTTTGTATATTAGGAATTGTTTTATTTTTATAAGTTTGAGTTTGTTTTTGAGAGCAGGTGATGTAGGTTAGATTTAAATTGCTACTGTGGGTTTTGATAGAGGATGATATTTCCATCCATATTAATCTGCGGTAATTTAATTGCTTCGCCAGAAGTCTGTATGCTTTTACATAAAAATATTTTGGTGCAAAATTGGGAAATCGTTTGCTGCTGTTGTAATAAGGAATAAAGGTAAGCTGTGGTACAGAGATGCAAGTCACAATATTCAGCTCTGTAGAACATTCTTTTTCAGTGATACATGTACCATTTTGCCTCTAAAATTGTATCCATTGCATTCAAAGCACAGTGGACGCTATTTTGAGTGATGGCATTCATGCACTGAGATAAATATGCAGAATAGGCAAATCATTATGTCAAGTAATGAGGAAGACTAATTAGGCATCAGACACACACATTGGCTGTCCTGGCTGAATGAATGGAAGTATGCACACGCTAGGAGGCATGGATGTGAGGTTAGCCACAGTGCTAAGTGTGTGAGGGTGAGATGAAGCAATGCATATTAGGCAGGAGTAGTAATTAATAGAGATTGCTGGTAGGTAAGTGATGTGATGTGTGGATTAAGCAGTGTATGAAAGCTACTGTTGCAGTTGATGGGATATGGCATTTCACGGTATATTCATCACTAGTTCAATTATTAAATTCATGGAACAAGACTCATGGCGTAGCCTGACAGCCATGCTATCTGATTCTATTCCCTTTTCAAAGTTTGTCTGGAGAGCCTCCTGGTCTCTGTGGCTAGATTACAGCTTTCCTCCTCTGCATCTCCTACTCCAAAGCCTCCAGAACACTGCTGGAATCTTGGAGCATGGTTTTTGCCATATTGGTCTTGTGTCTTTCTTAGGTCAGAATTGTTTTTAGAATGGCATCCAGCTCCTGCTGCATTCAAAATGAACCCCCTCCCTCCTCTAAAGGCACAATGTGGTTCAAGTAGTGCAGGTTGGCTTGGACTCTTGTGTCATGATTTTCGTCTCCTGCTCAGGCATACTGCGATCATTGAAATTAGCAGCCAGCATGAAGACCCCACTCCCATTTTGGGGGAGGTAATGGAATCTCAGAGAGGGTGGCTGCAGATTGAAAGCAAACAAAAGCATCTGTTTGCCAACATAAACTTGACCACCATTTGAAAAGTAGTTGTTCGCTTCTCCAAAATTGCCACTGAAGATGAGTAGACAAGACCTTTTACAGACATCCCCTTTGGACAGAGAATTTCCTTGCAGAATATAGACCTGTATTTGTGTTTAGTTGATACTTACACACTGATCACATTTACTGTCTTCTAAATGTAGCATGTTATTTTCTGAATTTCATCCTAATATCCATATTTTGTGAAGAAAGCAAGTTAGAGATGGCATTGTATATACTTCACGTAGTCAGGTACCCTATTCAAATTGAATTTGGAATAGAATTTAAAGTTGGTTAGAATATGTCATGAAATAGAAAACTAAGTTGATAAATACAAAAGAACCTTACATAAACAAAAAACTTGAAAGACTACAAGTTTTTACCCCATTACAAAATCTCCTGGTTTACCAGAACTTTAGTTATTTGCAGTTAGCAAATCTGAATAAAGATATTGGTCGGAATTCTCCGGCCATTCATGCCCCGCATTCAGCCAAATCTCCATTCACTGAAGGGGACAGGATAATCCTGCTGGTGTGAACAGACAAAGAATCCCATCCATTGTGTTAGAAACAGCAATAAAATGTATTTCTTGAATAAAAATATAGCTCAAAACATGCAGACACTTTAACACCTCTCTCTATTAAGTGAGGCAATTTGTGTGATTTTCAATAAATATTCCTGATATTAATTAAACCCAATTTTAAGTAATTAGATTTGTAATTTAGAAGAAAATGTCGGCTGTGATTTTGGATTAGGAGAAAGATTAAATTGATTAATGTGATTCTAAAGATAAACTGAAGGGGCGATCTGTCCTGTTATTTCTATTTTGTTTCTATATGCCCGGGAGGAAATTCTGTATGAAAGGAATGTGAGCTAGAGGAGCAGTATGATATCGTAGCACAGATGATTTAATCCACATTTCTTTGAGGATTGCTCAATTTTCACCTTGTTTCTATCTGATCCTTGTAATGTTAGGGATTATCAGTTTTTGTGAGAACATTTTGTTGCAGCTTGTGACTTTACTTTTGTCTTGGTTTCAGAAACAACCTTTGTCTTTCCTGCAATCTAACCCCTTGCCTGAATCGAACAGTGGCAGCAGCAATACTAACCCATTTGCTGACTCTTTTCAGACCCGCAATAGCCAGGTTGGATGATGCATGCATGTTCTTTTTTTCAGTCTAAGAACTTTTTTTGGCGTGTTGCTTTTATTTTAATTGCACATGACAATTTTCATAATACTTTTTAAAACTAAAATATTAACTATAATATTTTGCTATAATTACTGTTAAGAAATATTATTTATCAATAACATAAAACTGTTCTGTGTGCAGAGAGGCTGAAAATTTAGATATTTAGAAATTTAAATAATGGTATTGTTCTGTGATTAGACTTGATGCATGCCGTTGGGTGCGGAGGAAATTTATATTTAATCTGATTTATTGATCTCAGATTATTTGTTGAGGGTACTGGGAACAAAAAGCAGGAAAATTCCTTTTCCTAACACACACAGTGCAGAAAATTCTCCCATTAAGACTCTAAAAGGGCTAGGTAATGCGGACCAAGGTGAGCTGTTACACCTTGTCCTGAAGAGCTAAACCAGAGCGCACAATACTTGAAAGAGAATGAATTCAAAAGTAATCTGCAGAAACAACATTTAATTGTATTGATCCATGGAACAGAAGTCCTAGGAACTTGGTGGAAGTGGATGGTATTGAACTATTCAGATGAAAATTAGATGGGTTTCTTTAAGAGTGCAAATACTTTGGGATACATATATATAATTTAAGATGCAGTAAGTATGGGGGGCTTGGGAGGAACAGTTCACCTATGGTGGACCCATGATTCCCAAAGCTTGGGACACTGAGGTATACCTTGCCCCATGTCTAGATCTGTTGTAAACTGATAGATTAAAATTGATTGTTTGGTTAGTCAACAATGCCGTTGTTGTACCATGCAGCTACTAGATGATAGAAGGTAAACTAGATCATCTATCTTCATTTACCAATTCTTATGTTCCTATCTTACTTCATCACTTACTGTGTGTTTAGGTGTGAATGGTGAATTGTCTAAAATGGCAAAAGCAAGGTGCTTATCCTGTTTTCTAACATAGAAATAGGCCAATTAGCAAGTCCAACTCCGCTCACCATTCAGTTAGATCTTGTCTTTTATTATATATAATTTAGTTACTTTTGATCCATGTCCCTTGATATACCCTTACCCAACAAAAATCTATTCATAATAGCCATGACTATTTCTCTTATACAGAATCCACAGCCTTTGAGGAGAGAATTCTAGGTTTCTTTAATCTTTCGCTCAGATAAAATACTTTCTGATTTAGCTCTTAACTGACCTATCACTGGTTTTAATATTACGGTCTCTTGTTCTGGATGCCATCACTGGAGGAAACAGTTTTTCTTAACTACCCCATCAAAACCCCTTACCTCTTTAAGCACCTTAATTATATCATCACTCAATCTTGTAAATTTACATGAAAACAAACCAGGTTTATGCACTTGCCTCCAAAGTTAACTGTTACAGCCCTCATATCTTTCTGGTAAATTATCCTTAATTGTCTTGGTCAATGTGTATTTACAGAAGTTTGGTGTCCAATACTAAATGCGTAGACAGGGACTAACCAAAACTCTGTACAACTCCAAACTCCTTCAACTTTTGAACTCCAGACCTCTGAGATAAAGACCAACATTCCATTAGTCTGTTTGAACTTTTGCACTTTCTTTTAGTGATTGTGTAGGTGGACTTTTAAATCCCTTTGCTCCTCCACAGATCCTACAAAAAAAGTTGTTCTTTCCTTCTCAGATCCAAAGGATTTAGTTTAGTTTATCTTACAGTTAAATTGCATTTTCCCACATTGAAGTCCACTTGCTTTACTTTTTGTCTCTTTGCAACTTTTGCTCTCATCCAAGTAACTTAATGATCTTCTTAATTTACTGTCATATGAAAATGTGGTGAAACTACTCTATTCTTTCAGCCAAGGTTTTGCTGGAAATGTTGAGGCTTCAATCCAGGTCCTTAGAGAACAACAACCATCACATTTCACTAACCAGGGAGCATTCCACTTTCTAGTTCCAAATCACTTAATGACCATTATCAAAATGTTACTTTCAATTCCTTCTGCTAGGTTTTTGCTAATTGTTTCTCAGCTGGAGTACAGGTGTTTCCCCACCAAAGGGGAAGGGAAACTGAAAGATGAAACACTTGCCACTCAGTACCATCTTTTGGCTGAAGTGTTGACAATAGCACAGGAAATGATTGCCTTTCTATCTTAGCAAGGGCAATGGGGAATCTAAAGGAGATACTAAAAGGGTGAAAATACCAACACCAAAACTGATTTTCATATTGTAAGTATCATTTTTATATTGTCATATTTAAATTAAAGTGCTGGAGGAAATATTAAAATTAGTGCGTTCCATATGATAAAAGCCATTCTTGATATATTGGAATTGTATATTTGTCTCCCTGATAAACTTCGGCGTCAAAATCACAACTGCTATTTGGCTGCTGTCCATCAACTCAACACTGATTGAGATTTGAACTTTGGAACTACTTGATCTGTGGCTTAGCCTCATATTTAGTGAACTCCCTGACCCATAAAAAAAAAACTTTTTTGAGATTTATTTCTAACTTATGGCCCCCACAACCTTAAACATTTACTTATAACATCATTCCCATAATATGCTATCAGAAGTAGTATCCATTATATCAATGCTGAAAACGTATATTCTGAAGTACAAATAACATTTTTTTTCTCAATTATTCTTGACCTTTCCAGTGACTCTACATTGTCATACTGCTTGAACAATCTCCTGTACTAAATGAGTTGGCACAGCGGTTAGCCTTCTGCCTCACAGCATCAGGGACCTAGTTTCTGTTCTGGCCTCGGGTCACTGTCTGTGCACATTCTCCTCCATCTGTGTGCATTTCCTCCGGGTACTCCGGTTTCCTCCCTCAGTCCAAAGATGTGTGGGTTGGGTTGAATGGCCATGCTATATTGACCCTAGTGTCAGGGGGATTAGCAGGATAAATATGTGGGATTATGGGAATAGGGCCTGCATTGGGATTGTGGTCGGTGCAGACTTGATGGGCCAAATGGCTTCCTTCAGCACTCTAGGGATTCTATGAAATTTCCCCCAGTTAGATACTGCAAAGGCTGAAGTCATTGCCTTCTCTTCCTGCTACAAAATTCTGTTCCCAATCCACTGGTTCCTTGGACAATGTGACTTACATATTTGGATGAGAAAACATTTAAAGAAATAACCTGAAGATTTGGTTTCTGTAGTCATACTAGCTTATAGCCTGACCTGCTGTTTCATAAAATGTTATCTTTAATGGGCTGGTTATGAGTATTCCTTTACCTGATAGCATTTATGCATTTTAATAGACCTCTACAACTACAAATGATGAGAAGGCCTTCTGTCAAGCCCCTTATTTTATGACCAAAAATCCATTTTCTGAAAATAAATTCAAGGTTAGTGAATCACTCTGATGTGATCTTAATTCCTACTGACAAGAACGATGATGTAGTAATAACAGGGATGTACACTGGATTAATTTAATAAATTAAAAATGTTTAATCAAATTACAGATTGCAATTATTAATTTTCAGAAATTACCAGTAACATCTAAAGATGAGGATATTTGCCTCATTTCAACCATTTGTTTGTTTTGTTGTCGTAGGTCTCTGCATATCGACCTAGGACTTTTCTGCGCCCTTTCCCAACTAACCCATTTGCAATCAATCCATTTAAGGTTTGTCTCATCACACTGGGTTTTTGGATCAGATGTAACTGCTGTAATTTACATGTGAATGTGATTCTTAACGGTGATGTGGAAAGTTGAATTATAATGGCTAAGATCACCAGGGGGATTATAATTGGCCTTACAATTCCTCTTTAATGTGAAAATTGAGCAAACAGGTTTCCCCTTATTGATTTGCTTCTTCCTGAGATACTAGAAGTGTATTTGTGTTGATGTTGGCCAAGGACAGGAGTGGACTTAGCTATACTGCCTTTCAATGACCAATAACACACCAAGATTTACAATCTAAATTCAATAAAGAATAACCACTTGAATTGTAAAGTATCCAGTGCTGCTGAAATCATGTTCAATAAGGAGTTGATACTCTGAGATGGGGGGGTGGGGGGAGAGAAAATTTGGAGGAAAATGTTTTTAATATTTCTTTTAATAAACTTTTTTTCTACTTGCATTACATTTTTTTAAAATCCCAAAAGGCCTAGTAAGCATACTGTAATGTTTCTGTTTCGGAAGCATCAAAACTCAAATAAAAGTATTACTCAAGAAACAGGTAACTTAGAAAATGAGTTTTAATATCTTTCTCTTGTTTAATCTCAGTATATAAATGAAAAGTTGTTCTCTGAATTGGTACCGGAAAAAAAACTGGACCATGTTCCTTTTCACTGCCATTACAGTGGGAAAAATAAATTTCATTTTCTTGGTACCAGTAAAGTGTGACTTAAACCAAATAGTGTTTGGCAGAACATCTTGAGTGAGGATCATATCTTACTAAGTGATAAGCAAGAGGTACAATTAAATGCAGCAGTGATTCAGAATTCTGTCCAATTCAAGACAGATCTTTTACCAATGTTGCTAACATTATGCTAATGACAAAACCCTTGCAACCATTTGTATTTTGTGTCCTTGATAGTATCATAGAATGGCTACAGCACAGATAGAGGTCATTCAGCCTTGTGACTAGATAGCTTTCGGTAAGAGCAAGTTGCTTGGTCTAGCCTCTCTGCCCTTTGCCTTTTGAAAGCTATGACTGAATATGTTTTGGAAAAATGTGAGATTATCTACTTTGGGAGGAGGAACAGATGTTCAGGGTATTTCTTAAATGGTAAATGATTAGAAAGTGCAGATGTACAAAGGGACCTGGGTGTCTTTGTCAGTTAGTCATTGAAAGCTAATGTGTGGATGCAACAAGCAATTAGGAAGGCTAATGGTATGTTAACCTTTGTCACAACATATTAAGTACAAAATCTAACTTCATTTGTATACCTGGATTACTGTGTGCAGCTTTGCCCCCATTTCTTAGGAAGGTTTTATTGCCATACAGGGAGTGCAACAAAGGTTCACCAGACTTGTTCCTGGAATTGTGAGGCTGCCCTATGAAGATATTTTGGGGAAACTGGGCCTGTATTCTCTGGAGTTTCGAAGAATGAGAAGTGACCTGATCAAATCAAAATATTTAAAAGGATAGAGTAGATTGCAAGCACGATGTTTCCCCTGGAAGGGAGTGGAGGATAGGAGATATAATTTCAAAATAAAAGTGGAAGCCACTTAGGATAGAAATGAGTACAGTTTATTTTACTCAAAGGGTTGTGAATTATAGTAATTCTCTAACTCAGAGGACTGGAAATTCAGTGATTATGTTTAAAGCAGAGGTTGACAGGTTTCTGAATACCAGTGAATAAAGGAACGTGGGCACAGTGTGAGGGGAAAAAGATGGAATGACAGAGCAGTCTCAATGATCTGAATGGCTTACTCCTCTTCCTATGAATGTTCATCCACCACTCTTTAAAGCAGTTGATCCCAGATTATAATCACTCTGTGCATTTGAGGCTTTTTTCCCTTATGTTGCCTTTATTTTTCTGCCAATCACTGGAAATCTGTGTCTCCTGGTCCTCAACCCTTTCACCAATGGAAACAATTTCATCTGTCTACTCAGTCTAGGCTCCTCATGATTTTGAACACCTGTATTGAATCTGCTCACAACATTCTCTTCTCCACAGATAACAGCCCCAACCTCGCCAAATCATCTACAAACCTTCGCCTTAAATCTTTTAAGCATCATCTACAGAACTTTCATCTCCTTCCTGAAGTCTGGAGTCCACAATTGTACACAGTACTCCAGTTAAGGTCCAACCAGAAAAAAAATGATCGTAGTATCGATCTGGAGTACCACTGTGTAACTTCTTCCAGTCTGAAAAGCACTACATTCTGTTTCTTCTTACATAGCTGATCTCGTATTTGCTCTGCCACTGTCCCTTTTATTACAACTGCTTCTGCTTTGCCCTCAAGTCTAAGCCCAGACACATCACTACATACTGTGTTACCTTCATCAACATTCTCAGTTAGCTGACTAAGAAACTCCCAATCAAATTAGTTAAACATGATTTCCCTATAATAAATGCATGCTTTTGTCTAAATGGTATTAATCTTATGCCGGTTTACTATTTCTGAAACCTTACCCACCATCAAGGTTAAATTGAGTGGTCTATAGTTGCTTGGTTTATCCTTCCACCCTGTTTGAACAAGGGTGTACCTTATGCGATTCTCCAGTCCTCTGGTAACGTTCCCATATCCGTGGAGGATTTAACAATCACAGCCAGCATATCCACACTTTCCCTCTTCATTCTTGACTGCATTGCAGCCAGTACTGGTGATTTATCTACTTTTCAATACAGCTGGCCTTAATAGTCCAACCTCTATCATATTTTAGCATGTGCAGTTTCTCAATTACCTCCTCCTTCATCATGACTTTAATAGCATTTTCTTCCTTGGTGAGGTCAGATGCAAATTATTCATTCCGTACCTCAGCCCTGCTAAGGTACCTATTGCCTCCTTGTATAGGCCTCCTTTATGGTTCCTGACTGGCATTATATCTCTTTTAACTTCCCTTTAATTCTTTCTATGCTTAAAGAAAACCTGGATTTCTTTTTGTATTAGTTGACAGTCTACTGACACATCGTTCTTTTCCCCTCTTTCCTTTTTTCAAAATTTTCTATGTGCAGTCTGGTTCTCACTTGCATTATCAATCTGATATCTGTCACATGCACCCTTTTCCTCCTTTATCTCACTCTGTAGGCTGAATCTTTGTACTTGATTGTTGACCAGCAGGCCAGGGTGCATGCTCACTATCCAGTTAGTGGCAGCAGAGACAGGGTGTAGACAGGAGAGCAGCAAAGCAGGCATCATGTAAAGATGCACTCACAGACGTTGATGTTTGCCAGTTCAGAGGGAAATGAAAGAAACAGGAGAACAGTGCAGAACAGAATGACAGTCATTCTGTGGTGGCCTATCAGATTAACAGTGTCTCTCTTGAGGTCCTTTTGGAGATGGTGGCATCATGGCATGCTATTTTATTCTTGTAGAGCAACTGGAAAAGGCCAGCCAGGCAGGCCAAACAGTCCTGGCTGAAGGTGGCTGAGGGAATGAGTAGCTGCAATGTGGTGAGAAGGACCAAAATGCAGTGTCATAAATGTTTCAGTGGCTTCTGTGAACTAGCAAGGTGAAGTTATAAGTTCATACGCTAACTGAGCAGTCTGAGGGCACGTAGCCCTCCAGCACAGTCAAAACGTGTGTGCCCAAGAGCGTTATAGAGCCATTGGCATATCAAAGAAAAGTCACAGGAATCCTGCTGCAAGTAGCCACAAGTAGGCTGACTGATTCGACTTCATTCCCAGGCAAAGAGGAAGCATCTGTAGGAAGGATCATGTGCAAAGATTGCTGTGTTGTTAATTCCACATTGAGATTTACTTTGGTAACAAGCGTTATCTTTGAGTATAGTTATGAAAACTTAACATAATGGAAAGGTTGTTTGAACAGACACCTCTGTGTTTTCAGTATTTGGTGAAATTGATGTAAAAGAAGCAAGATCTGAGGGAGTGAATAAAGGTTTGGGCTGGGGTAAATGTCTGGCCGTTTGTGTCTTGTACTTCGTTCATTTTCGGAGCAATGGAAAATTTCTGCGCTGAGCGATGATAGATGTGCTACCTTATTTAAATGAAGATGTGCTTTCCAGGATGAAGCCTCACACAGGAAAAATGTTCCTGGATAAGAGCTGCCAGATTTCCCTGCCATCCGCTCAATGCCTTGGCTTCTGATCTGATCCTGTGAAACACTTGCAAAGGGCACCAACCTATACTGCCTCTTCCTCCTCCTGAGACACTGTAGGGCATCTCCTGAACTGTCAGAGCACTGGAACCACATGTTCAGAAAGCTACTGGCTTTCTCTAAAATGTACCGGCGCTAGGGGCAGCACTATGGCACAGTGGTTAGCACTGCTGCCTCACAGCGTCAGGGATCCGGGTTCAGTTTCCAGCTTGGGTGACTGTGCGGAGTCGGCACATTTTGCCTGTGTCTGCTTAGGTTTCCTCTGGGTGCGCTGGTTTCCTCCCACAGTCCGAAAGGTATGCTGGTTTGTTGTATTGGCTATGCTAAATTCTCCCTTATTGTACCCGAACAGGTAATGGAGTGTGGCGATTAGGGGATTTTCATTAGCAACTTCATTGCGGTGTTAATGTAAGCCTACTTGTGACTAATATATAAATAAACAAAAATGTAGCACCTGTATGCCTTTATTGCAGGTCCTGCATTGGTGTCAGGGAATATTCATTAACCCCTAACAACCATCCAGACATCTTTGTCTTCAAGCTAGAACAGATGGCTGAGTTCTTTCATTGACTTCTTCAAAGAGTTTAATGTTTTAAGTTCCAGAGGTTTGTTTACACAACTGTGCAATAGAAACCAATTATGAATACTTGGTTGAGCTTCACATTCCTCTAATGAATTCATCACTATCAAGGGGACTGAGTTTATTTACTTTGGCAGTTTTGTGACCACTTAGTATGATTATTTTTAAAGTTATTTTTGTATGACTTTGCATAGCTTAACAGTTGTATGACCATTTAAAGGATTATGTTTTTTGAAGTTGGTTTTGAATGACTTGGTTTATTTGGGCAGTTTCATGAACATCTCAAATACTTCCCAGTATTGTTATAGGGCTCAAGAGTTCTGTATGCAATGGAAATAGGTGAGTGGGCCTGGGGGTTGTGGAGCTATGGGGGTATGGATGGGTTTTGGGAGATTTGGAGAGACATGGGGGGGATGTCATGGACATTTCAAACTACCCTGAATTCCCTACACTCTACCACTCTTTAAGCAGTAATATGCTTTTTAAAATTCTAATTCTCCTTTTAAGTGGTGGCATATTTTCCCCAGTTCTTAAATTTGGAATTGTTCTAAAGTTCTAATAATAGCTCGAACAGTAAACTCAAGGTAAGACAAAATGAAAAGGACTGGCTTATCTTTACACATACGTATGCAAGTGGGATTTCGAAAGTCCACCTTTTTTTGCACTCGTACAAAAATAGAAGAAGGAAGAACACAATCACAATAAAATGCAAGTATGGGTTTTGCACGTGTCAAGAATCAGAAGTCATCTGGAATGTTGCTTCCGAGAGGAGATTAACTGATTGTAGAATGCTCCATCCTCCTAAAGTGAGATTTCCATAGAATGAGTTAATCTGGAAACACAAGTTCCAAGATTCCAGCCAGTTTGCCAGTTTGATGAAGGTTAGGGTTCTTTCTGCTGCCACCAACTTGATGGTAGACAACACAGGCTGTTGCCTGGAATTCAGATCATATTGATGGTCAAAATGGTAATTGCTGGAATTCAGTTCCAACAGATAATATCGTGGTGCAGTTTGGGTGAAGTCATGTGACATGCCTCCTCAATGTCGGACCGAAGGATGACTGGAATCTTGACATTTAATTGGAGTCAGGATTCTTTTTTGTTTTTGGAGACGTTGGTGTTAGGCAAACTAACTGACACTGTCTTCATCAAAACTGTTGAGTTGACTGCTAATGATTCAGTCATTAGCATCATTATAGGAGATTAAGGCCTGTGAAGGTTTCCGTTTGTTCATAGTTAACTGAAACAGACTCACCACCCCATGGCTGTTGTTACTTTGAAACTGCTATAAGGCACCAAGTGAGCAGCTGGAGGTATGTTGTTGGCTCAGCAAGTTTCCATTTTGAATAGCACAGAGGAAGAAAAAACTTTACAAAGTAGTCCAGCCAATGAATATATTCATTTTCCTTCATGCCTTGATTGTGACAGGTGTCATGCAGAGTGGTTGAGTGGGTATGGTGAGGGCATGGGTGTATGGAGAATTAAGGGGCTTATTGGATGAGGACACAATTCTAATGAATTAGATGAATGTCCCAGAGAACTGAAGTGAGCTTTCCAACGTGCCTACCTTGACATCCAGCTACCTCACTTCTTGCCTTGGATCTTGAATCCAGCTGGCCCCTTCCATGAAAGTCATGTGAGTGGGCACTGCGGAGTAGCAGGCAAGAATGGGACATCAAAAAATGTATTAATAATCAAGATAGAACATAGAACGTTACAGCGCAGTACAGGCCCTTCAGCCCTCGATGTTGCACCGACCTATGAAACCAATCTAAAGCCCATCTAACCTACACTATTCCAATATCATCCATATGTTTATCCAATGACCATTTAATGAGGTGAAGTACATCAAGATATACCGCATCAGGTAATGAGGTAGATAAACAATCAGAAAAAAATGTTTATTTTTAGACCCTGTTTTCTTGATTCTGTCAAATTAGGAATGATTTTACTCTTGATTTTCGACTGATGATCACATCTGAGGTCCAGCAGGGAAGGCTGATGGTCACCCATTCACTGACCAACAATGTGCAGTGATGATTTAGGAAAATGATCTAAAGGGCTATCACTTGAGCAAATTACTATTTGATTGCTTGACATAATTCTGTCAGACCCTTTGAATTTTGTTTTTTAAATCTATTACGTTGTTTGTTCTTGTCCTGAAATGCAGAGTAAGTAACTTCAATTTCTAACAACACCTCAACTTTATGTTGCTTACCTTCCTGATAGAATGGTTTGAGGAGTATATCTGTAGTTTATTCCTGTGTCACAGGGAATATTGTTTCCACAGTTTTGCTCAGGACAACATGTTTCAATGTTTGGGCAATTATTCAGTTTATTTGGTGTCAAAAACCTAAGCATTTCCCCCCCATCTTGTTTAGTTCCTTATGATCTGACAGGAGAAGTTCACACTTGCTACAAGATAAATGGGCAGTTTATCTTGGGCTTATTAGTCAAAGAGTGCAGTAGCATATTTAACAAAGCATTTTTTAATTTGGCAAATGCTTCAGGTGCTTTTCTAAATTATTTTGAAAGTCTCAACTCAGCCTGCCTGAACCACCCTTTCAAACAGTTCAACTCAGTTTCCACTCAGTTCAAAAAACAAGTTTTTCCTCATGCTGCCTTTGATTCTTTTGCCAATCATACTGAATGCTGCTTTCTTTGTGGAAATTTATGGACAATAATTATCATGTTATCTACTATAGTTGGTGCCCTCATTTTTTGACTGTAGACTAGCTTTCACGTAAATCTCATTCCCCCCACCCTACCACTGGTGGAACCTTAAGATCCTATTTTTATGTCTTTACTTCCATTTTAACTTCGCCTCCTAACTACAGCTACCTCCATTCAGAAATGTGGCATGCTTTTTGAAGTAAGGGCGGTATGGTAACACAGTAGTTAGCATTGCTGTCTCACAGTGCCAGGGTCCCAGGATCACTTCCAGGTGACTGTGTTTGCACGTTCTCCCTGTGTCTGCGTGGGTTTCCTCTGGATTCTCTGGTTTCTTCCCCCAGTCAAATTAGGTTGATTGGCCAAGTTAAATTGCCCCTTAGTGTCAGAAAGATTAGCAGAATAAATGCTGGGGTTATGGGGATAGGGCCTGGGTGAGATTGTTGTTGGAGCAGACTCAGCCAAATAGCTCTTTCTGCACTTTTAGGATTCTATGATGTTATGATATTAATCTGTAGCGACGCTAGAAGAACAACACCTGGCCATTTTAGTTTGTGCATGGTATCAAATGTTTAGAAATTGTAAGAATAATTCCAAGTCCGTCCTCCCAGCTGAGAGTGCAGGTTGGGGAATCTATATTGCCTATAATGATTTTTTTCTTCCTGCAAGCATTTGTATCTAGAGATTAAACCACACTGAAATAACATTATTGCCTCAGGAGGAGAGTGGGTGTTCAGGAATTACAGATGCTAATTTCTTGAGAAAAGATAGATCTTTAAATCAGGTTGAAGAAATGCCTGTTGTTGATCCTCAGTGACAAAAGGTCAACTGGACTTTTATAACTTTGGTCCTATGTCACCTTATCCTTCAGACATGAATGAACTTGCAAGTAGTCCTCACCCAAAGTAATAACAGAAAATACTGGAAAAAGTTGGCAAGGCTGGCAGCATTTTTGGAGGGAAAATTAAGTTTTAAGTTGAGACCTTTCATAAGAGCTGGAAAAAGTTAGAGGTATGATAAGTTTAAAGCAAGAACAGAAGAAAAGGGGAAACAAAGAAACGGGAAAAATTACAATCTGGTAGCGGATAGGAGATATTGCATGCTGAAAAAGTTGATGCAAAGCAAAAGGTTGTTGGCAAATGGATAAGTAAAGAAGTAAAAGATGTGTCTAGAGCAGGTATTAATTGGAAATTGCAGAATCATTGTCAACAGCAGCCTTACCTACCCAGTTACTTCCTTGCATATTTCTAAAATCCCTTTTTCAGGCTTAAAGGCATCAGAGTTTTCTAATACAAATCAAACCACCATATTCTGTTTTTATTTTGAAGTTTACTAACCTTTTCTCAAACCCAGTCCTCTGACTTTAGTGATCAACCTCTGTAGTTTCCTACTTGGATATTCATCAAGAACTTAAGTGACCAGAATAGACATTCATTCACTTTGCAGCCTAACCAGATGCCTGACAGCTTTGGCATGATGCCTTCTTTCTTACTTTGATTCTGTAACTTCCCATTGATTGTGTTTTATTTTGATTATTGTTCCCCAGTGACGGGATAGAATCACAGAAACCCTTCGGTGCAGAAAGAGGCCATCTGGTCTATCAAGTCTGCACAGACCACGATCCCACCCAGGCCCTACCCCCATATCCCTACATATTTACCCGCTAATCCCTCTAACCTATGCATCTCAGGACGCTAAGGGACAATTTTAGCTTGGCCAATCAACCTAACCCACACATCTTTGGATTGTGGGAGGAAACCGGAGCACCCGTAGGAAACCCATGCAGACACAAGGAAAATGTGCAAACTCCACACAGACAGTGACCCAAGCTGGGAATCGAACCCAGGTCCCTTGGAGCTGTGAAGCAGCTGTGCTACAGTGCCATCCATTTGTCATTTGAATTCTGCTATAGTTCTGAGATTCTTTCAATCACTTCCCCTACTTGGGTTGACCATTAAATATATCCACAATCTTTTTTCCAGCGTCTGTACCTTAGCCGCTACATGTGAATTTCGTCTGCCATAGTTCAGACCGCTGGTGAATTTTGTGCAAGTCCTTCTATAATCTCTTAATATTTCATTAGGTTCCATTGCTACAAAAAACAAACCCGTGAGGTTCATTTTTGCCAATTGAGAAACTATCATTCTAGTAACACACATTAACTTAAATATCTGGATACTCTAAACAATCGAAGTAAACATTACAGTATTGATAAATGCTACTTTAGTTTTTCTCTGTCTTTCCACATCACCAATAATTATCATTTGCCCATCTATCTCATTGCATTGGATCATCATATAGCTGCTGACACATAATGCTGTGATGGAGTGGTGTTGCTGCACTGGGATCTTTCCTGTTAATACTGCAATGGTCAGTTTGAAGTAGTCTGATCTTGTTCACCATAAAACTTATGTACTGACTTTTGATACAATTTTGTTTTATAACATCTTCTTTAGCTCATTGATGTGCTTGCTGAATCTTAACAACTGACAACTTTACCTTTCAATAAAATAATAATTTCAATCACACCATTTCAGTAAGTAATGCTATTTGGGGATGTGGGTTGTGGAAAGAAAAAGTTACCTCTAAAGGACTTGTTTACATTACCCAATCGTTCTATACTTTCTATTGGTCTCTCAAAGTTAACATTATTCTTTTCAAGCTAAAATTCTTTACAAATTGAACTCAAAGTTTCAGCTGTGTTAAATGAAGAGGTCTGAGTGGATGCTAATTGCAGGCCCACAAAGTTTTAAAAAATCAGGAAAACCTTTCCAGCTTCCTCTGCTATATTTCTTTATACTTGGTGTCAGATATCTATTGGTGAAAGGCCCTCAGTAGATTGCTTTCGTAAGTAGGGTTCTTCAGTATTATGGGAGACCATAGAAACTAGAAGCAAGAGTAGGCCATTTGGCACTTCGAGCATCTCTGCCATTTATTTTGATCATAGCTGACCATCAAATTCAATATTCTGATTCCCCCTTTCTCCCCATATTCCTTGATCCCTTTAGCACCAAGAGCTATATCTAATTTCTTCTTGCAATCAAACAATGTTTCGGCCTCAACTACATTCTGTGATAGTGAATTCCACACATAAGTAAACACCTCTGAGTGAAGAAATTTCTCCTCACCTCAGTTCTAAAATGTTTACCCACATTCTCAACTTATGACTCCCTAGTTCTGGACTTCTCCACTATTGGGAATATTCTTTCTGAATCTACCCTGTCTAACCCTGTTAGAATTTTAAACGTTTCTGTAAGAACCCCTCTCACCCTTCTAAACTCTAGTGAATATAATCCTAACTAATTTAGTCTCTCTTCAAATGACAGATCTGCCATCCCAGGAATAAGTCTGGTAAACCTTTGCTGTATTTCCTCTATAGCAGGGACCCCTTCCTCAGATGAGGACACCAAAACTGCGCACAG
Organism: Carcharhinus amblyrhynchos; assembly: GCF_965287045.1. Lineage (NCBI taxonomy): Eukaryota > Metazoa > Chordata > Chondrichthyes > Carcharhiniformes > Carcharhinidae > Carcharhinus > Carcharhinus amblyrhynchos. The sequence goes on along the minus strand of NC_137328.1, from coordinate 21,076,146 downwards.
TACTCCAGGTGTGGCCTCACCAAAGTCCTATACTCAAATTCTCTTGCTATGAAGGCCAACGTACTATTTGCCTTCTTTACTGCCTGGTGCATCTGTGCGCTTATTTTCAGCGACTGATGCATGCAGGCTCCAAGGTATCATTCAGTATCCACCTCTCTGAATTTACACCCATTCAAGTAATAATCTGTCTTCCTATTGTTGCTGTGGATGACCTCATATTTATCCACATTATACTGCATTTGTCATGCACACGCCCACACATTCCGCCTGTCCAAATCACACTCAAGCATCTCTGCATCCTCCTGACAGCTCACCCTCCCACCCATCTTTGTATCATCTGAAAGGTGATTGTGGCAGAAAATGTTTTTACTGAACCCTCCCTGTCATGAAGATAGATTTTATGGTTTCTAATCACAATGGTGCAAAACCAGACAGTATAATTACAGAACTTATCTGTCACTGTGTACGTTGCTCCAGGTTATACAAACATAAGGTTGGGGCATCATCTGCCCAGGTACAACACACCAGAATATGCTATGGTTGTCTAGATTTCAGTGCATCCAGATTTGATGGTCTGCACCATTTCTATGGTATGGTGGCATCCCTGTCAATGCCTACTACACTAAATGGGGCAGGACAGCCAACTGTCATTGTAGGCCTGGAGGTTTGCAGAGGTTGCAATGGTAGTGAGTCAGCATTTTTTCACTGTTCAAAAGCAACTTTTGAAGATGTATCCTTGAAAGCAAGAGGAGGGACTTGCATGCAAGCATGCTGCCTGCCTCTATCCAATCACTGACAGGCTTTTGTGCAAGACATTAAGACTTGCTTTTCATGTAGGAGTCCTATCAGCAAAAGTACAAATGTGGCATGAGGTAATGTCTTTCACATCTCATTTCCTTGATGTTGTTGGACTCTCCCTTAATGCTTGAACATGCCCAACTCTGTCCACTGGGGACGATCTACATATCCTTAGATCACTGTTTGGTGGCGGGGCAGGCTCGAGGGGCCAGATGGCCTACTCCTGCTCCTATTTCTTATGTTCTTATGACCCTAAAACTATTGTCCAGGATTTTCTGCCCTCCTCCCCGCCTCAGGCAGCGGATTTTCCAGCAGCAGATGTGGCTCACCAGTGGCCATTAGCGGGATCTTTCGGCCCCATCAAACTCAATGGCCAGTTGATTGGCTTGCTGGCCACGCTGTTGGGGAACCAGAAGATCCCACTAGCAGAAAGGGCCCAAAAATGCAAACCATCACCACTGCATCATTCACTGCAGTAGGGCCACATCAGGGATACACTAAGTATAGCAGAAATCAAATTTTTACAAATGCATCTCATGTAAATCATATTGCTGTCCAATACATTACACTTCTCAAACTCCATCCATCGGTGAAAATCAGTTTTCCATTTGATGTTGTGTTTTTTTTTCTATTGCCTGTATATGCTCAAGCTAATGTTCCTTATTTGTGTATTGTGCAATGCTTTTTTTTGTTTAGATATTTAATTGAAAAGTTAATGTTTAATAAACGTTTGTACCTGAATGTAAAAATACAACATAACTTGTCTGCTTTGTGCCTCACTGTGTTCTATGTGTTTAATATATAGACCTCCAGCCAGCCAGATATCGAGACTGAAATTATGTCAGCACTTGCAGACCCTCAATTGTTAGCACCTGAATCTGTTGAGAAAGAAGAAACGAGCAATGTTGTGGCATCACTGGGGACTATGGGCATTAAATCCGAAGATGGATTGGAGGAAGAGGATGAATTTGGTTACAGCTGGAGTATGTAATTTCTGAAAAAATTGAAACATTGTAATATTGGCACTTTGTATCTTAACTTCCTATTTCAATGGATTTTTCAAACTGCAACAATACTCAAATATATAACAATATAAGAGACTGTGGGAATTCTTCTCATGTAAATACTCCAACCATCTCATTCAAAAGAATACGTGGTCAATGTCTTTTTAATTTTTGTCCTCTTGGAAAAGAATCCTCATTTTTAACTTGGGTGCAATATTGTGGAAGCCTAATACTCCAGATTCTAAAAATTGACAATGTACCACTGTGTCAGTGAGAAATAGAGAACTGAATTAATGAGTGTCAGACAACATTCTGAATACTGATGAGAAATCTGCCATTTTTGGTGAATGCTGCTGTGTAGATAATCATTACTGAGTTTCAAAGTGACTAACACTGTTTCCTCACTGATTCATTATGATTCTTTTTGTCAGTAAGGGCAAGTCAGCTGTATAGCCTCCAATTCTGTTCATCTGAGTCTCCATTGAGAATTAAAAGAAAGTTTTTCTCTACCTAATATTTAAATATTGTTAGAGTTTGAAAGGAGCACTTTTCATTGTAAATGTTTTCCCCTGTCCATGAGTAGTTAAGTTAATAACTGTAGAATTGTACGTATATACTGCTATTTACCAATTCTTAGGACTATTCTGTAATACTTGATTGAATAGAACAGATTTTTATAGTTCGCAACATACAAAATTGCAAGAGGTTTGAAGCAGAGCTTCTGTGAAGGATGCTGGGTTGTCTAACCTATATAAGCTCAATTCTTAGATCTATTTATAACAGCTGCAGCGTACCAAACAAAATTGATTTATTCTATTTCTAAGTAGCACAAATTTTCATTGCAGGCTTGAAAATACATTACTTTTTTTTAACTTTAACAAACAATCCATCCATAGGACATCTAGATATAGTGAGCGTAATATGTCTTTAAATAAACATTGTCCAATTTATGTGTTCAACAACATTTATACATCAATGTCTCCCTTGTTATTACTGAAAGACAAAAACATCCTTTACTTTTGCATTTTTTTCTACTATTCCTCCCAATTATTTCTGTTTTATGGCTCCAAATCTATAGGCAGTTCTTTAGGCCAGAGAGTTTCTTCATGTTTGAACAGCTGGTGAGTGTAAGCTGACTGGATAGTAGAGAAGTGATAACCTTGCTTGTGTTCTTATTCTCTCCTTCCTTGATAAATTCAGCAACTGAAGCAAGCGCTGGAAAAGCTCCAACTCCACTTTATACAAAAATGAATACAAATATTTACTAGCAGCCCTTACAACTCAATTTGTTTAGCTGAGTAACTGTAACATACGCATCAGAAAGGTACCGGGTTTGATCCTTGGCCTTTGCTGTTTTAATGACCTCAGCTCGGAAAGCCTTAATGTCCCTTAGTTAAGGACAGATAAGTTAAAATAACTTCTGCTTACTACCTAGCACTATGAAGGCATTAGGAGAAATCAGATTAACTCACCTTTATTGTCAAGTAGATTTTGAATGCTCTGTCCAGACCCAGTTATGGATATGAATATGTGAAAACTTACTTAACTAGAATTCGTAACCAACAGAAAAAATAAAAACATAACAGAAGTCCAAGTAGAGGAGGTAGAAGTAGGTGAGATTCATGAACAAATTTACAAGAGTATGGCAAAAAGGATAAAATGCAGAGGAATCAAGAGAAAAATTGCATCTCATCAGCTAGTTATTAATGGATGGAAAACTGAGATAAAGGAAGACAATGTTAGCTTTGATAACAAAATCAAGGGAAAAGGAGTAGCATTAAAAAGGGTTATGATATTTGTCTTGCAATGTTTAGAGAGGGAAATAAATGCTTAGAATTAGGAGCAATTATATCACAAGAAGATATTAATTAAATAGAACTAGTGGAAACATTGCAACAAACTGACAAGGGTGGAAAACAAGCATACTGCGCTGTAAGTATTTTTAGCAAGAGGCAGAATAAGTAAATAATAACTAACAATGGCATTAGTAGTGAAGCAGGAAATTTGTACTATAGATCAAAAGAGAAAATGCTGGAAAATTTCAGCATGTCTGGCAGCATCTGTAAGGAGAACAAAGAGCTGATGTTTCGAGTCCAGATGAACTTCTGTCAAAGCTAAAAGGCATAGAAAGTGGGAGACATTTATACCACGGGGTGAGGGAATGAAAGATGAGTCATAGCCATACAAAGCAGGGGAAAAGTCTGCTAATGGCAGTCCATAGAGAAAGTAAAGACTGTGAATGGTCAAACTGCAGAGAAGCTGTGACAGATGAAGATGTGGGGGGAGGGAGGGGGGAATGGGTAGGAGAGAGGTAAAATTAGAAAACGACAGAAAAGGGAAGCAAAGGGGGAGAAAAGGTAAAGAAAGAGGGATTGGGGAGGGGAAGAAAAATGAAGAAAGACAAATAAAAGATTAAAAAATTAAAATGAAAACAAAGAGGTCAAGGTGGACTGGAGCTAATCACCTGAAGTTGTTGAACTCACTCTTGAGACCAGAAGGCTGTAAAGTGCCTAGCCGGAAGATGAGATGCTGTTCCTCCAGTTTGCGTTTAGCTTCACTGGAATATTGCAGCAGGCCAAGAACAGACATGTGGGCATGGGAGCAGGATTGTGTGTTAAAATGGCAAGCAACCAGATAGTCAGGGTCCTGATTGCGCACAGACCAAAGCGATCACCCAGTCTACGCCTAGTCTATCCGATATAGAGCAGATCACGTTGGGAGCAGCGAATGCAATACCCCAAATTCAAAGAGATGCATGCGAAATGCTGCTTAACCTGGACTGAGTGTTTTGGACCTTGGATGGTAAGCATAAAAGAGGTAAAACGGCAGGTGTTACACCTTCTGCGATTGCATGGGAAGGTGACTGATGGGGAGGTCTTGGGTATGGTGGAGGAGTGGACTAGGTTATCCCAGAGGGAACGGTCTTTGTGGAATGCTGATAGAAAGAGTGAAGGGAAGATGTGTTTGGTGGTGACATCACGCTGGAGTTGGTGGAAATGATGGAGGATTATGTTTTGCATGTGGAGGCTGGTGGTGTGAAATGTGAGAGCAAGGGGGACTCTTTCCTTGTTCTGGAAGGGAGGGAAGGGGTTGAGAGTCATGGTACAGGAGATAGACTGCACGTTGTTGAGGGCCCTGTCAACACTGAAAATGGGAGTCCACAGTTGAGGAAAAAAGAGCACATATTAGAAGCCTCACTTTGGAAAGTGGCATCATTGGAACAAATACGACAGAGGCAAAGGAGCTGAGAGAAAGGGATAGAATCCTTACAGGACGTAGGGTGTGAAGAGCGGCAGCCCAGATAGTTGTGAGAGACAGTGGGCTTGTAATGGAAATTGGTAGATAGTCTATTGCCCGAAATGGAGATAGAAAGGTCAAAGAAGGGAAGAGAAGTGTCTGAGATGGACCAGGAGAAGGCGATGAAGGGGTGGAAATTGGAAGTGAAGTTGATGAATTTTTCGAGGTCTGGACGTAAGCATGAAGCAGCACCAAAATAGTCATCAATGTATTGGTAAAGGAGTTGTGGGAGGAGACCTGGGTGGGCCTGGAACAAGGAATGCTCCACATACCCCATAAAAAGACAAAGGTAGCTAGGAGCCATCTGGGTACCCATTTCTAACCTTTGATTTGGAGAAAGTGAGATGAGTTAAAGAAGTTGTTGAGAGAGAGAACGAGTTCAGCCGGTTGGAGGAGAGTGGTGGTGGATGGGAATTGTTCAAGCCTCTTCTAAAAAGAAGCAAAGAGTTCTCAGACCATCCTGGTGTGGGATGGAGATGTAGAGAGATTGCACATCTATGATGATTAGGAGGCAGTTAGGTCCTGCAAACTGGAACCTGCCAATATGACGCAGAAGAGGAATCCCGGATGTAGCTGAGGAAGGAATGGACCAGAGGAGTGAGGATGGAGTCAAAATAAGGAAATAAGTTCAGTGGGGCAGGAGCATGCTGACACAATGGGCCTACCAGGACAGTTCTTTTTGTGTATTTTTGTAAGTAGGTAGAAACGGGCTATCCGGGTTGGGAGACCATGAGGTTGGAAGCTGTGGGGAGAAGGCATCTGGAGGAAATGAGGTCGGTGACGGTGTTGGAGATAATAATTTGATGTTCAGTGGTGTGGTCATGATCCAGGGGAAGGTAGGAGGAAGTATCTGAGAGTTGGTGCTCAGCTTCTTTAAGATAGAGGCCAGTACGGTAGACAACAACGGCACCCCATTTGAACTAAAAATTCTTCTTGACATAAAGTAGGCATTATTGCATCAGCCACCCATTCTGCTCAATGCCAGATTTTTGATTGCATTAACTACAATGGAATTGAATAGCAGGCAGTTATCTGGACAAGTTTCTGTCCTGAAATGTTTTCAATAGAAAATATAGTTTTATGCATTCATATAGTTATAATTGCACAGAGGTATCTCTCAGACAAAAATGAAGTATTATTTGGCTGAAATTTTATCTAAACTTGCTTTCAAAATTGTAGCTGCAGTAGAGATGCATAATTGAAGCACTGGTCATTGCATTTAACATGAACCTTCTTTATTAATTGTTTATTTAGGAAGGCTTGAATTATTTTTTGTTCGTTGTATGAAATAACCTTGAAATTCAAAACAGTCACAGGTCCATGTGAAAGTAAAATAACGTGGCATTTAATTTGCTTTTCAAGAGAGTAATTATATTTGTTATGGTAAGGAATTTTGCAGCAAATAAAATTATTCATTTGCTTATGGTTAAGTATTGATAGATATGTATGCTTATGGTATACATTTTAAGTTGTTATTAAATATATGGTTTCTATGGACATGAAAGATGCATAATTAGTTTCTTAACAAATGAACTGTTGTTTTTCTGAAACACACTAATACCTGTAATGTTGTTGAAAAGCTGGGAGTGGTATAAAGAATTAACTAAAGTTATTTTTGGTCAATATTTTACTGAATTTTTCTTCAATCTGTACAATTCTTGAAGAAAAGATCAAACAACGGTATGGAAGCTTGATGGGGGAACTGCATATGATTGAACTGGAGAAGGGGAAGAGTGGGCTGGGCCTCAGCCTGGCTGGCAACAAGGATCGATCCAGAATGAGTGTTTTTGTAGTTGGCATTGATGCAAATGGAGCAGCTGGCAAAGATGGCAGGATACAGATTGCAGATGAGTTACTAGAGGCAAGTACCTTTCACTGAATGCTGTAAGCAACAGTGGTGCTACAAGGAAATGCACTAGCTATTGATATTGGTTGATTAATTATGTTCAAATAGATCCACTCATGCATTTTCATTTGATTGATCCAAGTCCAAGAAAACCGAATTCAGTATTTTTATTTTACTTTGTTTTGGTGTATTTTATCTTTCTTTAATATGGCTAAACAAATTCAGTAATTTTATAATCTGTGACAAAATGCCATCTTGCATTAAAAGGCACTGTAACATTAAAAGGTTTTCTACCAGAAATGCCTGTGTGTCCACATCATTGTAGTTGCCAAGCTATTTTTTCCTAAGTATTATCCTTAAAAATGTCGTGATTTATCCCATTTGAAAAATTCCTTCTCGTCTCTCGGAGTCTGATTATTTCACTGATCTGGAGTTCACAATTAGGAGCTGAGGAAGTTAACAAATCAATACTAATCAACAATATTTCTTGCATTGTCTCTAATTCAAACTCTAGTTCTCAGTGGAGTTTCTATGATTGAAAAAGCAAAGCAGGTATTATGTTCTCTGCCCGCTGCTGCTTTACTTGTGGAATAGTGATGATGCGTTTCTTTCAGTATAATACCCCTTTTATCTCAAGTTGGCAGCTTCCCTTGTCAGCTGAGCTGTGATTATGGAACTAGTGTGTGCAGAGGATGTGAATGCACAGCCACATCCTGCCACTTTATGACGCTGTTCAGTTGTACACTAACAGAATGAGATGTCTCATCTATTAAAAATCAAATTATCAAAAATATTTTTCTCTGAACCTTCTTTTACATGCCAACTATTTTTGCACCAAAGAACAGCAGTTTAAAAACCTGATACTTACATTAAAATCCCTACAGAGCAGAAAGAGGCTATTCGGCCCATCAAGTCTGCACTGACTTTCTGACAGAGTATCTTACCCAGGCCCTCTACCTTTAATCCTACACATTTAACATCGTTAGTCCACCTAACCTATTCATCTTGGGATGTTAAGGGACAATTTTACCATGGTTAATCCACCTAACTGTGGGAGGAAACTAGAGCACCCGGAGGAGACCCATGCAGACATGGAGAGAGCATGCAACCTCCACAAATGCACCCAAGGCTGGAATCAAATCTGGATCCCTGGCACTGAGAGGCACCATACTGCCCCTTTTGCCCTTAATATTTAATTTTTAAAAACTCTTATAAAGAACAAAGATAGACATGAAAACTCTTATCTTAGCATAATGGCATAATCGATTTTGGTACTTGAACAACTTCAGCACAAGATGTGCATCTTTAAGCAGTTTGCTATGTAATCTCTTGTCAAGATTAGGTACTTCTAATCCTAATGTTCCACTTTTATTTTCTTTGCAGATAAATGGCCAGTTACTATATGGACGTAGTCATCAGAATGCTTCATCAATCATCAAAAGTGCACCGTCAAAAGTGAAAATTATCTTCATCAGGTGTGTTCAGTTTTTATAAATAAGCATGTGCTACATGTTATAAGAGGAATGTTAAAATTTTAATAATATAAAAAACATAAGAACAGTGGAAAAGATTTTGTATCATGCTGCAACATTGCACATCATATTATGCCATGTAATTTGGGATTGCTAAACTCACTGTTGATTAGGTACCCCCAGCTCCTTGATATGGTGCTGCTGAGTGATTAAATCACTATTTAGTCAAGAAGATAAGGGAATTACATGCATTCTAAAACTAGTCAAAAAATGTAGAAACATAGAAAGCAAGAGCAGGAGCAGGCCAAAAATTAATTGACAGAAAATTACTATTTAGTTTGTTTGGAGCAAGACACCAACACAGATGGACTATGGACATGAGTTGATTTTCACTATTGAAATGGGTAGCTCAAGTCAGGAAATTTCCTGATTCTCTGGCTTGCCTTGTTACAAAGGCCCCGAATGTTGCAATCTTCACTTTAGGAGTGGGAGTAATCTGCAGGATAAATTGGTTCTGCCAACCCTGAAATCAGAGCACAGGCCTCCACAAAGTAACCGAGTGCTGAGATGGGCTAATTAGAAGACTCACCTCGGTTCTCTGGGAGTTGTTCCAGTTGTACCTGTAGCCCTTACCACCTCTCCACCCACTGCCTATCAACACTCCCATCAACTTCCCCATGAGTGCTCATGCCCACCATGCCAACTCATGGCCGTTCCTTGCCCGTTCACCCAGTACTCACTATATACAGTATCAGTGAACTATATAATAAAAATCATGTGTGGAAATGCTCATTTATAATTCTTCTTTTGAAAAAACTGTTATTTCCTACAATCCCTTAAAAATGTCAATCAAAGTATCAATAACAAAGGCTTCAAGAACATCGCACCTTTTAATTTTCTGCGAATAAACATTAAGGCACTGACAAAAAAAGCTCATAGACCAATTTCTAATTACTTAAGGGTGTTAATCAAGCAAAGTCAACAAGTCCAGCAGTCATAACAGAATCCTCTACTAAAAGAAAATTTATGAATCGGCTGCATGCATAATGAGACTACCCAGTTCTACTGAAAGATTTTTTGCATCTGGAGAGGAATGGGAGGTTGGACATGAATCAGAGCTTGTGGTGAAGGAAGGGCCAAAAGTTGGTTTGTAAAGAGAGAATTAATAAGAGCAGCTGAAGAATAAGGATCAGCACATGTTAATGACCTCAGTTTAACATTTGAACCAGGAAAGAAAGTTAGGCGCTCAGTCGTTTAGTGGGAATAGTGTCAAGGAAATATGTTTCATGGATAAGATGAGTTCAGAGAGCACATGAGGGAAGATAGAATAGAAGGCAAATTAGAGAAGGTACAAGTTCAGGGTTAGAGCAGGTGGGAGCCTTAGGGAGAGTTTGAGCTGGTGGACAAGGACAAAGGCGGAGAAGTGGTGGAGGCAGCAGGTAAGATAGTCTTAATTCTAGTGACAGAGGATCCTTGAATAACTCCACTTGTTGGAGGTTAGGGTGGAGGATACAAGAAGAGGAGTTTAATAAGATAGCTTGCTGTAGTGAAAAGAAGTCCACTGTTACCTCCCATTCCAGGATGACCCTGGAATAGTGATCGTGGCATATTGCGTACAAACATAAACCAACCACCATTGTGTCTTCCATTGTTGCCTCTCTTCTCTGTACCTTTACCTGTCCTGTCTGATGGTGCACTGTCTATTCCATTCTACCCATGTGTGGAAGGATGCTAACTTCCAATGCAGAGTACTGTAAGAAGGTAGGCTTGAATGAGGATGTTGAACAGTTCTGGACCAAGAAAACTCGGCATCAGATTGAACCATTTGGCATAGGTGATGGCAACTTGGACTAACTGGTTGATAGGTCAACAGATAGCTCACTGACACAGTGGTTAGTGCTGCTGCCTCACAGCGCCAGAGACCTGGGTTCAATTCTAACCTTGGGTGATTGTGTGGATTTTGCATGTTCTCCCCGTGTCGGCATACATTTCCTCTGGGTGCTCCACTTTCCTTCCACAATCCAAAGATGTGCAGTTTAGGTGGATGGGTGTGCAAAATTGCCCTTAATTATGTGAGGTTACAGGAAAGGGCTTGGATGTGATTGCCAAATGGATTCCTTCCGTACTGTAGGGATTCTATGAAAGGATTGGAACATGAATGCTGACAACATGAGAAAGACAGCAGATTCATACTTCACAGAGTCAGTGCCATTCCCCCAGTGTGGTACCTCAGCCATCTGCTGGAGAAAAAAATTGCTAAACTGCTAAGTGCTGGAATTGGTAGCCATGACGGCCGTACTTTGAACAAGCATTAATTCAATCTGAGAAGAATTTAGATTTCTGGTTTCAGTTGTTTCTGTTGCAATGAAAGGTAAGACATCAGCTATCAGACACTGTGTCATGGTTGCCTTCACAAATTTGTTACTGGAGTTGGGAAGGAAGGCTCTAAACTCTGCACAAAATCCTTTATCAGTGTTGGATTCCTCCATACTCCTTCATATTGAATGCTGCCTTGCTGACAGACTTCTCAAGTGTTTTGTACATTCTGCCTTAGGGAGGTCCACATCTGAGTTCCCTGATGGAGAATGCATCATTACCTCAACTTCAGTGCGTTGGCATTTTCACTGTTGTTGTCTCTGCCTTGGCAGTAGCCCAGTATCTTACTACATGCATCTAGAGTATACATCATGTTAATATTTGAACTAGTAGCTGCAAATGCAAAATGAAATAATGGTTGACATTGTCCTCCCTCTCTGTTTGATGTTCTTCCACTACTTAGCCAGGTTTCAGTTTTTGGATATCTGAAAGAAGAAAGAGGCAAAGGTTGGGTTGTGGTGAGGGGAAAGTAGATGTCCATGCTTGTACCATTTGCAGCTTATAAATCAGAAGATATTGTAGAATGAGGAGGAAGTGGGATGTGAGACAGAAAATTGTTTCTGAGGAAACCATGATGTTCAGTTGATCCAGTTCTGACCATTGAACTTATGTGGCACTGCATCTATGTCCTCACTCTTTCTCCTGGCATTGAGCTCTCCAATTTTCTGCTGCAACTACCTTCTGTGAGTTTGCCTGCAGAGTCTCCCAGCCCCCTGCATGTTATGCTTCCAACTGAGATTTACTTCCTAGATCTCTAACAGCACCTATTCCAGCCATAATGCATCTCACGCTTTAAGCAGTGAAGGCTACTTTTAAGTGGATTTTGGAAATTACAGTTTTGGACCTGCTGTTGATTAAGACAACTATTAAACAGTTCAGTTAGTGGTGGCTACATGCAACTAACATGGTAATTAGTAGACAGCTCAAAGCTATCATTTCATCAGTGGGCACAGATTAATTGCCAACTGTGAAACCCATGTCTGTTTTTCAGGCTATCAAATTTAACCCTTTTGTCTCCTGACCCGAAATAGTGGTAATTTTATCATTAAATGCATAATATGGGCAATTTTAGATCACAAAGATAGTAAATTATGCAGATCATTAGTTCCTCTCTTGATTTCATTTCTGCCCATAGTATTGTGATCTCAAGTTATGAGTATCATTTTGTAATTTTTCTGCGTACGATGGAAAGATGTTTATCTTTCACTTGCCCTGAATCCATCCTTTTGTAAGGAACTCTCACGAGCTTTTGTAAATGTCTGCATTCAAGGCAATGGCTTCAGTGTTTCCTTTGATCCTTAATCATCCATACCTCTATCTCTATAAATATATTTATCTATCTTTTTGTCTCTTGTGTTACATATATATGAAATATTTTCTAAAATACGCACACAGTATATATATTTGTTCCTGCTTTCTTGCTCCTTCCTTGCTCTTTCACTGTCTTACCCTTCTAAAGACAGTAAACTTATTCTTCAAATCCTTTCAAATTTTCTCTGAATAAATTGGTAGAATTTTAAATCCTTTCCCTGAATAAATTTAGTATCTGCTATAATTTAAAATTAAGCTTGCACAATATATTATTTTTGAAAGCAGAGGGAACTACTTTGGTGGTTGAGGGAAAAATAAATTTTATTTCTCTTTTTCACTTCCAGTGTTCGCTTTTTTTTTCCAGAAGTACAGATGCAGTCAGTCAAATGGCAGTCAGTCCAGTAAAATCAGCTGACATAATCACAACTGCTTCAGGAGACCAGCGGGAGGTATAAATTATTAACTACATTGCAATAATCTCTCCCTCTCTCTTCTGGTAAACACTTATACATTTCCATATTTTTGAAGATGTGTGCTTTTGTAACCATCAAAAAGTTGCCGCTCAGTTCTCTTTGATGATTTGGGATTTGTAGACAAATATAAAATAATAGTTTATAGGCAATCAAAGCACTTGCTATGTTGACACTTTGGCTCAAAAGGTTATGGAAAGTCTTGACTTTACCTTGAGTACCATGTTAAGAGAACTGGCTAAGCTGTATTCTTATTAACCTGAACATAAGCATTTTCCAATCAACTCCCTTTTCAAGTTGTGAAATTTGATCCAGTTCAAAGTAACAGCCATTACTCCATTAATGAAATGAGATGATTTTTTTCGAATTTTATGATTATTCAAACTAAAGTTATGTATTACTATTTTTTCTGTCATCAATGTGCGTACTGTTAAACTGATAACATTTTTGTAACTATATCTTCTTCATCCTTTCCTTTACACTTCCCTGCAATACATATCATCCCTATAAAACAAGACCACAGAATCTCAGATTTCCATGACAGAAAGAGGCCCTTTGGCTCCCTGAGTCTACACAGGCTCTCTGAAATAATATTATACTTCGTCGTGCCTTATCCCTGCAACCATGCACCATTTTTTCTTCTCAGAAAGCAATCCGATTTCCTTTTGAATACCTCGATCAAAATTGCCTCCACCACTCAGGAAAGTCATTCCAGACTCCAACCACAGTCTGACTGAAACAAATTTTCCTCACATCACTTTTATTCCTTTTGCCAGTTATTTTGAATCTGTGCCTTCTGGTTCTTGGCACTGTCTTAAATAAGAACAGTATCTCACCAGTTACACTGTCCATAGCCGCTCAGGCTCTTGACTGCCTCTATCAAATCTCCTTTCAGGCTTCTTTTCTTCAAGGAAAACAGTTCCAACCTCTCCAATCTAACCTCACAGCTACAGTTCTTTTTTCCCTTGGAATAATTCTGATGGATTTTTGGCAGAATTTTAAAGTGCAATTACCAACTTTTATTATTATTAATGGTAATTATTACTGCTGAAAGTATGCTTTGTAACTTTATTTTCAAGAAAGAGACAGATACATCATTATTCCAAAGTGGAAAGGATCTGACTTCATTTAAAAATATTCAGCATGTGCTACTCACTAAGGTAAGTTTATTGAGAAGCATTTATTTTGTCTTTGGAGTCAATGGTCATTTGTGGGAAAAATTATTGTAGAGCCACATTATTGAATAAACAGATTATATGGGCATGTTTAATCAAAGAATATTTTATGCAAATAAAAGGGTTATTTATAATGTGTTGTTTACTTCTGTCCACTGACAAGTGAAACTGCTGCACAGCTCTGCTGAGCAATGAATAAACATTTAGATTTTAGCTATCATTGCAGGAAACATTGTAATGTTTCCAGCTAATTGATAAAAACACATTGCTTTGTAGTGTGCCACTGGTTGACCTCAGTCTTAGCTGGAGATGATTGTGAGTAGGGCAGTGGAGATTGTTCCAAAACTAAAAGTGTCCCAGGATGTAACTTATTGGTCTTGTGACATCTAGATCTGCCACATAGTTTTCTTGTCCTGCTAATTATTTTATCTGACTACTTGGGTCTTAGTGTCACATCCATCCATGCTGAATATCCTTTTAAATGCAAGGCCATTTCGAAAGAAACTTGCTACCTTAAGAAATATGTGAGATGCATTGGATTTATATCTATTGTCACTAACATGAGAATTTTTTCAGGATGGTTAAGTTTACTTTTAAGTTTTTCTCAGCTTGCTAGCGAGTTGTCTGCCTCGAATTACATTTCAAAAAATTTCCTACCAACCATTATTCTTTTATAGAGTCATTCCTGAATTAGATGATAGTTCTTTCGTACCCACATGTTACTAAATTAATAATTGCCTTTACTAGCACTACTAATTATATATGTACCTTTGTCTTGACATGCAAAGAAGAAAGCTAAGCATGATTGCTGTTTTTATTTGTTTAGGATCAAGGTGGACTTGGAATTGCAATTAGTGAAGAGAGTACACACAATGGTGTGGTTATTAAGAGTCTAACAGAAAATGGCACAGCATCAAAGGTAATTTAGAAGAAGACAGTACTGACTTACTAATAGATATAATAATGTACATTGCAATACTCGCATATTCCACTCCCTTTGCAATACATGCCAATGTTCCTTCGAATCTTTGTGATTTGAGGTCAGCCAGACCGCACTGTACCTCAGAGTTCTGCAGTCTCTCACAGTTGAAATAATATTGCACAAACAAACTTCCCAGATTGTGGTGACTAAAAGATGGCTTATAAACATGCATTCTGTTGTTTCATCCATATGGGATATTTGTTTTGAAATATTAGCTGCTTGCAGTATTTTGTTACAATATATGCATGATATATCAATATGTAGTTGTGAACTAATATGAATTTGAAATAAAGGGTGTATTTTTTTTGGTGAAAACCAATAAGACTCCAAATACAGAAAGGAATAATTGAGGGTGAGGAAAGAGGCTTTAGTTAAGGACACAGACAGCAGAGGAGTCCACAGTAAGAGAGAATAAGAAGAAATTAGGAGAGAAGTAAAAGAAAACTATTAGTGAGGCAAAAAGGAACTACAAAATGAAACAAAACAACAAAATATTTTGCAGGCATATTAATTAGAAAAGGAAAGTTGGGATGGCAATAGGGTCATTAAATGATAGCATTAATAGGCAGAGAACAGAAATGTTAAATATTTACTTCACTTCGATATTTAACAAGTAAACATAGGTCATCTGTCTTAGCACCTCCTTACGTGCCTCGGTGTCAGACTTCGATTTACATTGCTCCTGTGAGGCGCCATTGAATGTTTCATTATGTCAATGGTGCTATAGAAATATAAGTTGCTGAGATAGAATAAGCAAACGTGACATTAGATAATGAACTGAGTAATGAGATTCAGTAAGTTCATTTAAAAAAAGGATCTATTAAATAACTAGTCAAAGTCATAGGACAAGACCCCTGAACAAGGTGAATTATGTTCACTCATTTTACATAGATCTAGGTAATAGATAGCAGAGAAATTATTGCACATATTTAATAACTTGTTCGAATTATGTAGTGCCAGAGGACTGGTGAAAAGCTAACATAATACCAAATTTAAGAAGAGGAATAGAACATGTCCAGAGAATTATTGACTACTCAGCTTAACGTTGGTGTTAGGAAGAATAATGGAATCCCTACTAAAGGTGAGAATGGAAGAATATCTAGAAACAAAAAATATAATAATGAATGATGCACTCCAGAAAAACTCCAGGTAGGCATATGAATAAGAAGGGAAATAGAGGGTTATATTGATGGATTTATATACAGTTAGATGAGAGGACGGTTGAGCAGAATAAAAACAGTGAAATGGAATGTTGAGCCAAATGTTCAGTTTCTCTGTCCGATATGTCCTATCTAAGTCTATTATAAGACACAGCATTTGTTCTCTTAGTCAATGTCTAATAGATTCTTGTTTCCACAGGATGGAAAGGTTAAGGTTGGGGATCGTATCTTGGCAGTGGATGATGAACCTGTTGTGGGTCACCCTGTTGAAAAGGTTCAGTGTCTGTTTAATATTGCATTTGATCTGTTTAATGTAGTTGTTTCTCTACATCATATTAATTAATGCAAATATTTGTTCAAATAAGGCCTTGCTGAGGTACCAATTAATTTCGTATCCATATTACAATTCTTGATGAATTGTTGGTAAAAAGAAATTTGTGTCACATGAGGGACTTCAGCTGGGAGAAAAACCTGTTCCATAGGTAATGGTTTTTCTCAATTAAAATTTCCTTAGATGTTAAATCATTTCAGCTTTTCTGTTGTATTGGGTTCTTTTCAGATAGTGCATCTTTGTGTTGGTTTGCCGTGATCACGTTGAATTTAATTATGGTTATTGAGTAACTAACCCTGTTTTCATTATTCTCTCTGGGTTACTTACTGTTTATAAGTTGGGGTGCAAGTTACCTGTCATCGCATCTCGAACATGCTGCTCAGAGCTGTGTTTGTCATATATTAACTCAGCTTCTAATGCACTTGTACACTCACAGCTTATATCCAACTGATAAAGTCATCATTGATAAAATCATCTTTTAGTATGTTTCTTTCTGTTTGTTATCTGTCTACCTTTTCTGATGGTTATCTGCTTATTTAATCAGTGTTTACAAATCCCAAATAGTATGCAAATCATTAAAGTTATGAATTGTGTAGTATATACAATATTAGAAATGAATATCACATGAATTATGGAATATTATGGCACCGAAGATCATTCAGCCTCTTATATCCATGTCTCATTCCTTAGCTCCTTTCACATCGCCCTGCAAAGGTTTTCTCTTCAGCTGCTTATCCAATTCGCTTTTGAAAACCATGATTGAATCTGCCTGCACCGCACTCTCTGACAGTTTGTTCAACCTTCTAACCACTGACTTCAGATAGCAATAGGAAATGATATTGATTCCTCCATCTGAATAGTGGACAATTTGTTTAATTGCAATTTCTGTTTTGTGATGAATATGGCACATACCCAGTTGTTTGTGCATTCTTCCAACATCTGTGGTCTTGAATCACTGCAAAGTCTACTTCGTATATGAATCTACTGTTGTCTCATCACATGTAATAAAAGGTTTCCTGTGATACAATCCACTAAAAGTACACTTTACTTCTCTATTATTTGCAAAATTTCTTGTTTAAACTCTGTAATTCCTTCCCTAAACCCCTCTATCTCTCTTGCCTCCTTTAAAATGCTTCTTAAAACCTACTTATTGTAGCAACCTTTTGACTATCTTCCTTAATATGTGGTTGAAGCACTTTGAGATATTTTATTATGTTAGAGGTGCCATATAAATACAGATTTTTTGTTGATGTTGTTACACAATTAGTTCAGGGTAATTTGGCCAATGAAAAATCTTTTTTACATTGCATTTCTCTTGCAAATATAGAATGAATGCAGGTTTATTGTAATTTCATAACCATGCTATTTTCATAACTTAAATATTCTACAAATACATTCAGCAATTGCACCTTTCCTTTATGTCTGTATGTCTCCTATGCTGCAGTTTTACGATAATACTTTCTTCTTCTTAAACCTTGTAAATCCTGCAGATGCCAGTGCTGGGAACTAAAAGTTGCCCAGCATGCTAGTTTCTGGTCATTTTCATAAAGGCCGGAGGGGTTGCATGTAATCAGAAGCCATTTTATGAAAATATTATTAACCTCAATTAAAGGAGGGCAACTAGGATTTACAACTCTCCAAGTTCCACAGGTGATAAGAATCACTTCAGGTTCCTGGAAGAGGGCACTGGTGGCAGACAGGAGGCAAGCACTGCAGGTAGACCTACAGATCCACCCCCTTCCTGCCTGGGTTCAGGAGCAACCACAGGTGACCCTCAGCAGGGCTCTAGCCAGCCCCCCTTATCACATCATCGCCCCTCGCAGAGGTGTTCTGGTTATAAAATTTACAGAAGTGGGGGAAAGGGTATCTCCATTTTGAAGTGCCTTTCTTTGTAGCCTGCTGTGCCTTTGAAGCTGAAATGCTTCTGACTGACTGTCCAGTTTTGAGAACCACCATAATTTCTTAGACAGTGACCCATCCCCAAATCAGTTAAGTGCTGCTCCTGTGAAAATTACAAGATGTGATTGTTTGTAGGAGGGGTAAACAGACTTTGGGACTGCATATTTCCAGATGCCAAACCCATACTCAAGGAGAAAATTCCTGCCCCAAATTTCTCTTCTGCTTTCCGAAACGACTTGTGCATTTCTTACTCCTCAGAGTGGAGGATTTGGGGTAAATTTCTTTTTGTGTCAGGATGCCTAACATTGGAGCCAATCAGGGGTCACAACTTGGCATTGTGAGGAAACAGTCAACTGGAAGTGTTTGTCCATGAATTAGCCAATTAGTGATCAGAGAATGGAATAACCATCCAATTAAGGATGATAGTTAAGAATTTTTTTCTCCAAGATGGCGCCAGAACGAGGTAACTTCTTGCAAGCTGTGCCCAGCATAACTTCTGATTCCATCTTTTACTTTTGTTTTATGCTTCTCAAACTCATTTTAATTCTTTTAAACTAACAGTGCTCTAATTCTTTCTCTAGACCCTAGCTATGACTATAACACTACATTCTGCACTCTCTCATTTCCTTCTCTATGAACAGTATGCTTTGTCTGTATAGCGTGCTAGAAACAATACTTTGTATACCAAGACATGAGAAAATAATAACTCAAATTAAAATCAAAAGTATATGAAATTTAAATTTTAAAAGGGATTGAGAGAGTAAATGTAGACCAAATGTTTCCTCTTTTGGGACAATCCAAAACAAGAGATCACAGGTATAGGTGGAGAGGTAGATTTAAAACTGAGATGAGGAGGAACCACTTCTCGCAGAGGGTGGTGATTTTGTGGAATTTGCTGACCCATAGCGCCGTGGAGTCTGAATCGTTGAATGGTTTCAAGAAGGAGATAGATTTCTAATGAAAGAGGGGATTAAAGGGACATGGGGAACAGGTGTGGAGGTGGATGTGAGACCAGGGAGAGGTCAGTCATGATCTGATTGAATGGTGGAGCAGGATCCAAAGGCTGAATTTGCCTACTTCTAATTCCTATGTTCCTACAGTTGAGCTTTTGAACCTTGAGGACCAATAGTAGATCCATTAGCATGGAAAAAGTAGCAGCAACCCCTCTGCGCACTTTAAAACCTTTAAATTTCAAAATGGTTTCAGCAGCAGAGCCACTAATGTAAAGGCACAAAACAGCCTGTAGCAGCAGCTGAGACTAAACAGGCAAAGAGGGCCTCAACCAGCCTGGTATGTGGACTCCCCGTGAGACATCAGGAGGCTGCTGCCAGAAAGATAGCCTGGAGCTCAGTGACTTGGACCTCAAAGCCTTAAGTGGCCAGCAAGCCAGCAAACTGGCATGCCGTTGGATGGGACGAATTTCCATACCTGCCCGATCCAAATCCAAGGCAGAAATCCTGTCCTTGGAGTGCACAGTCTTCGAAATATTTCCATCCAGTTACCTTCTCCATATGTTTTGGAGCTTTCCTTCCATCCTAACCTTTGCCCTGCCTGGTCTCCATGTGCAGTTCACGTGCACATGTTCCTGGCTAAAGTATTTAAGTTGTCTCTGCTATTTCACACTGGTCAGTTTCCAGGGCTCCTGCAGTGGACACTGGTTAGTTTTTGTTAGTGAAAACATAGAGTTTGCACCATTGTTTAAAAATAAGGACAATATGACTGTAAATAATGCTCAGATCTTATTGTGAAGGGAGCAAGGAAGTAATTTTGCAGTTAGGTTGCCTGATAAACAAGTCTCAGGCTCTTTTGAATTCAGTGGCAAGACTGAATCATATTTTGTGCTCCATCTCCCAGCACAGTCAACTTAACCGATCAGCTGAATGGCTGTTAGGCTTTTGGCACCAGGCCACAACCGAGGAGTGGAGTGAGTGATTGGAAAGACTAGAGTGGGTGAGCTGGGGCAAGATTCGAGGCTGTGGTTAGGAAAAGATTGGGGTCTGCAGAGGAAGAGTTATTTGAAGGTTCAAGGGTAGAGAGAGATTGGAAGAGTCTGGGTGGGGTAGGTTGGAAGGAACGGTTGGATTGGGGTGGGCAGGTGTTGTATCTGGTCTCTGTGTTTGAGTGAATCATAAGTTATGCTCAGCAGGAAAGCAGAACTACAGTGAGTCCTTGCTTCTCTTTTTAGCCACCAGATTTCTGAGGCTTTTTATATCTCATCTGTTTTTGAGGATTAAAATTCCCCCCAGTGACTTTGACTCATTTCAGTGTTTTACTAGATAATTGATGTTCACAAATTGTATGTATATATTCTTAACAAAGAATATGTGGGAATGATGGCAAAACAATTATCTTATCAATTATAATTGGATTTTAAAGAGAAATTTTAGCTGCTTTGGCTAAGAGCCCATCTAAAAAAAATTGTCTGCCATTCCCTTTCAGAGACTGACTGAACTAACTTGTTGAACATGTCTACAGTTCCTGTCATTCTATTTCAGAGAAACCAGTGTAGTTTACAGCCACAATTTAAACTCCGAGATCAGATTGCAACTTTGAAATCACTGAGTTCTTTGTATTTGACTGTATGTGCCACTTTCTTATGACTGTTCTGCTTTGAGCTGATTAATTTTGATTACAGTTTATGTAATGATGGGTGACAGCAATACATGCTATGTAGGCATGTGATGATATCAACATTGAAGGATTAATGATTGTAATGTTACTTTAACCTTGTTGCATAATATTCCACAATTGATTACCATGAAATAACTCAGTATTTTTTATAAGTTTGTAATCACATGTCATTTTCAATAGATATCATTTAATCGTTTGGTAGTACAGAACTTAAATATTGCTGGAACGAGAGGCTTTTGAAACCTTTTGTCTTGCAACCATCAGAACTGATGCAAAAATGCCAGATTTCAAAGGGATCAGCAATTTGTACTGCATGAGAAAAGGAATGCTGATTGATTCGCAAGTCAGTCTGATCATAGAGTTCCTACACACAGGAGGAGGCCATTTGGTCGATCGAAACTGCACTGACTCTCTGACAAAGTATCTTACCCACCATCCTGCCCTTCGCCATAAGCCTGTTATCGGACAACAAATTTTATGAAATTGGGCACACAAAATGGAAGCAGACTAAAGTTACACTCAGAGCCTCTCCACTAAAAATCACAAAGTTACAGACACCGATCAGCAGGCAAGAGCATGCTTTTAGAATGCAAATGAGGGCTAGCACATAAGGGAAGCTGAACAAGATGGCACCTACAGGAACTAAATCTCCACCCCATCAAAATCAGCCCTTCTAAAACAGTCAGACAATCTATGGAGACACCTAAAATTAGCATAGTTAAGGAAGCATTCCTGGCCCCTCAAAACCTCTTTTGAGATGAATGACACACCTATGGTTCAAACCCCGGAGATTCTAGACTATTAATTACCAATCAGACAAAACAATTAACACACAGCTAAAACAATTTCCTCAACACTTGAAAACATCGAGACGGGATGAATAAGGTCGAATACTGTAAACAAAGTATTAGCATTTGAATCGCATACTGCACCAAAGTTCAGGTATAACTCTAGCCTGCTGTGAGGGACTGACAGAGTGCTTTCTGGACAGTCCTATTGTATGTCCTGACTGTGCTTCTCTGTCGACGTAAGGGAAAGTAACGTTGTACCGTTATTGAACTTCACCCTGAATCCGTAGTGGTCGTTTTGCCCACTTGCGCTAACAAGCCTATGCATTTAGCATGGCTAATCTATCTAACCTACAAACACAGTTTAGCATGGCCAGTCCATCTAACCCACACATCTTTGGACTGTAGGAGAGAACCAGAGTTTCCAGAGAAAACCTAGCAGATACGGGGAGAATCTGCACTTCTCTCTCACACACACACACACACACACACACACACACGCACACAGTCATCCAATGCTGGAATTGAACTGGGTCTCTGGCGCTGTGAGGCAGCAGCACTCACCACCTTCCCACTATGGTCTAAAAGGTTGTCATGGCAAAAGAGCTGTAAACCTTCCATGCTTTTGATTATTCAAAAATTCAAAAGACTAAAAATAAACAATTTTTGCAGAGGACAGGTCCCTGCATATGAATATATGTAGTTTCTAACAAGTGAGCTACATCACAAATCTAACTGATAACCTTCAATTGATTATTTGTGTAATTAACATAATCAGGATTGTTCAGCAAATGCTACCCAGTCATGAAATCACGTGTAATGTTAGACATTATGTTTTGAGTTTTGCAAGTACATGTTGCTTAAGTACAGTCAACTTTTCTCTTGTCTCTTTTGTCAGCACATCAGTTAATTTAAATTTGTAATATTTGAGTATTAATAAATTGCTGGGATTTTTTAGGTTATAAACTTGTTGAAGAAAGCAAAAAATACAGTGAAGCTAACCATCAGCTTGGATGATGTGAATGTGCAGCTATGTCAGACACCACCTACTGCCACTGTTTCAGCAGATTCTAAATGTGTTCAGTCCCCTTCAGTACACAGTATTGCTGCCTCATCTGATACAGATTCCATCAATAAGGGTAAGTAACAATCTTAGATACATATACTTTATGTTCCAACTGTTATCTGGTTCTTTTGCATTCCTGATTTCCTTCCCCTCTCCATTGGTAGCCAAACCTTCAAATGTCTAGGTCCTAATGTCTGGAATTCCCATTCTAACCCTCTCAACCTCTTTCTCTCCATTTAGGATGTTCTTTAAACCTATCCTTTTGACCAGACCTTTGTTCACCCATCCTAACATCTCTTTTTGTGGCTCAGTGTTAAATATTATCTGATAATGATCACTTTGGAACATTTTACTATGTTTAACACACTACATAAATATAAGTTTTTGTTTTTCAGTTATAGAGGAATATTCTAAAATAGTGTTTTCTCAGTGTTTATGTTCCCTATCTTTTCATCATGCAGGGTAAAGTCCAATGAACTATTTGGGGTCTATACATCATACTTTAGTCCGTAGAATGAATACAGATTGAGTACAGGGAGCTCTCATTTAAAGTTATGGTCGCAATAAGGGGATTTTCCCAGGGTGTCCTGCTGTGGAGCCTTGTATTCAGCTAATCTCAGCAAACACAAAGATTTGTGAAAGATAGTATGCAGTTAAAGACACTCTTTATTTGACCTACTCATTGGGAGAGATAGTCAGAGGATTTCAGTTTCTCTCTGAGAAGTTATATCACACATTTTCGAAGATTCATGCTACCTGCCCAACCTGTCATCCAAGCAGGACAGTCCAATTATATTATTTACCTTGGCCAAAAGCATTCTACCTTCCAGCAAAATTAGGAAATTAACCCAATCCAGAGGTTCTTCCCCCTTGCTGCCCAATAATCTTACCTATGCAAATCCGGTAGGTTCAAGGTGTGCCCCTAACTCCTGCAGTCCTGGGAACGGGAAGGAAGTCAGCTTCTCTTGTCTGTTTTGTGTCCCTTTATCAATGGAGGTTGAATGCATCTATTCATTGCAACTATAAGCTGAATCCTTTTATTCATTTCAGTAACCTTGGTATCTTGTAAGCTGCCTGGCCTGCCTCTGATGATAGGGTATGCGTACTATGCTTCATTGTTCCAAAATAATGCGGTCTGTCTAATTAAACTTATTTGTCATTATGCCAAAAGGTAAACTGCTTGTTGGCCTAAGCTCACAAGAAAATACATAAATACAGTTTAAATCTATAATATGTTAAAAAATGATTTTATATATATATATACTTGTACAATACCCTTGCACTGTATATAAATGAGGCACATTATGATACCTTAAGGCGCTGTAGTCCCTATTTTAAACTAATCTGCTTTGTTTTAATAGCCTCAAGAAGCAAGGACTTATTTATTCCATTCTCCAGTAGCTTTCATGAAATTCTCAATTTTTAAATGAAACAACTTTAAATGAAACATGAGTTCCCTTAGCAATTAATGGAATTCGATTCTTTCTGACATTTCATTTGGAAAAGAAGCAATGTATAGGTTGAAAAAATGTACTGTTCGTGCGCAGTGCAGTGCATTTCTAGCTGAAATAAGTTGCAAAATAAAATGAACCATTCAATATAAAATAAATGCGATGAATGAGATTCTTAAGTACACACTTCAGTAATTTTAAAATTACTTTGACCAGCCGCCATCTAATGTCAGACATTGGTCAGTGCAGAAAACTGCTAGAATTCTGGTACTACCTGCACTGACCAATCTCTGCCACAAGATGGAGGCCAAGAGCTACAGGTTAAGCAGCTGGGAACAGACCCTCACAAAAACAGTGGATGTGAGGCAAGGGGGTGGGGGTGGCCAGTTAGAGAGCAACTTCAGGAGAGCTGGAGGCAGACCAGAGAGTAACATTGGTGGAGTGGTATAAGTACACTGGAGAGAAATGTGTGGAGGTAAGGATGGAAGTATTGGGTGGGGGAAAGAGAGACAGAGTGGAGCACTGCAGGGGAGGTTTTCTGTGTAGGCAGGCCACAGCAGAGGAAGTCTGTGGCAAATGACTTTAAGGTGAAATTGGCAAAATTAAACAGTTACACCTTAATAACGTTAAATGAGTCAATGTTAACCAAGGACTTACTGTAATGAGAAGATGGCAATAACATTAAGGTATGGATGACAAATTAAGAATAAGTTCTGAATGGTTTGTTATCCAAATCTTGAGGTTGCACTTACAGCTCCAGTGCACTCCCAAAACTCGTTTACCTGTCCAAAGTTTCCCTGTTTTACTGATAGTCATATCTTCTGTAACCACTTTATCCACTACTTTATGTTGTTGCGTCCTGTCACATGAAGCAGAGAGGGTAAAATAAGGTTGTGTAGTAGCTGTTTTATGGCCAATTTGAGGCACTTTAAGCACCAATATGGCAAGTATGACAATCTGCACATTTCTGGCATATTTGTCAAGGAGTTAGCATTTGCACATCTAACAGCATTTGCACATCTAACAACCATGCAGAGCAGGGAGATCATGACATCAGTCAGTGTGTAACACAGATTTGATGCCATTTTGGGGCTTTACACTCAAGGCTACTTACTGTCTCAGCTGTGTTCAGACAGGCACATGTTCAACAGCACGAAGGGCCATCCACCAGTGCTATTCAAAAGGATCAAATACTACTCATAGCTTTACTTCTTTAAACAAACTACTTCAAATGCTGGAGATTTGAAATAAAAACAGAAAATGCTGGAAAATCTCAGCAGGTCTGGCAGAATCTGTGGCGAGAGAAACATGTTGGACTTGAAACGTTGACTCTGTTTCTCTCACCACAGATCCTGCTGGACCTGCTGAGATTTTCCAGCAATTTGTCTTCACTCAGGGGTTTGTTTTTTTGAAAGGATATTTTTCTGGTTGTTGCCACAACTTGATGAACTTTTGAAGCTGTTGTGGGGCATCTTCAGCAAGAGAGCCTGAGAGTGAGTGTCCTAGAGTATGTTTGGGCGATGTGAGTGTCATGGTTGAATAGCTGCCAGAATGGGCAGGCCTTGAAATGTGAGGCTTGCAAGAGCACAAAATATGTGATGGTGAGACAAAGCTTATGAATGTTGAGTAATAGGCCTGATTTACAGAGATTTGGGCTGGAATTCTCCCAAAGAAAATTCTAAGTGTTGAATTTGTGGGGAAACGGGAGTAGTTCACACTTTTTCAGTGGGAGTTCAGACTAGAATCCCCCACACACTGAGCAATGCAGAGGCCACCAGTGTGAATATCATTTGATTTCAGGGAGCAGGGTTCATTCACGCAGGAGAGGCTGAAACCAGCAGACCTGTGCACGTGCGCTGTGGCCCCAAGGCATCAGCCTCGCGTTGGCTGGCCAGCTCAATTTGCAGTGCTGCCCCCACAATCCCTACCATGGCCCAATTGCTGACACCCATCCATTCGCAGGCCAGTCCTAACCACCCACCCCCTCCCCCATCCCACCCCTGCAATAACAATGATCCTCCCCTCCCACCCGGCTGACCACTCCCTGCCCCTACTGCCACCACCACTACCACTATCAGCCCACCCTGATTGCTGGCCTGCCTTTAGGCCCCATTGGTCGCAATGGCAGAGTGGCACTCCACCGATTGGCTCCTATACTCCAGTTGGCACTGTCCCATGCCTGGTGGGCAGTGCCAAGGTGCCCTTGGGCATAGCACTTTGCTCCTTGGGCAGTGCCAGGGGCCATAGGCTGGTGCTGCCAGGGTGCCCATGCCTAGGGGGCAGCACTCCCTGGGGGCCCCAATTGCCCCCCCCCTTCACTCCAGTGGGGTCAGGCCACTAGCTCCCCGAAAGTGAGGAGCTACTGTATTCCCCACTGGAGTGATCCACTCTGGTGGGTGGGAGAGGCTAGTGGGCCCAGAGAATTCAGTCCCAGGCCCACTAATAGCATTTAAATAGTATGTAAAATACAACTTAAATGCTAGCCTCGCCTACCAGCTGATTTCTGGCACTGCACAGACGCCTCCGAAAATCCAGGCCTGGGAGATGCGAACTCTTGTGCGAACTCCATGAATTGGCCAATGTGTGATTCTCCTAGCCTGCTATACCAAAATAGTAGTGTAGGGAGATGGGAGAACACTGACCTTAGTAGCTGAGTAATGGTGATGGAGTGAAATGAGCAATGGATTGGCTAGCAGTGCAGTTGGTAGGTGGTAGGATATGGCATTTGATGGTGCATGCACTGATCTCAGCAACTTGTATGAGATCATTAAAGTTACACAACGCTGCATGTAAGTCCTTGGAGCTCATTCCTGGCATTGACCTCGACTGCAACTATCTCTGAGTGTGTATCTGGAGGGCTTCCAGTCAACCTGTCCGTCCTGTACGGGTATGGATCATTGAGGCATTCGAGGCAGACTTCACTGATCTGAATGCGTGTGCTCTTCTATGGTTAGTCATTGTCAATTCATCCACAACATAAGGTGAAGTATTCTGATAATCTTAGAATAACCATCAGCTGTGATGTACTTTACCACTTGGTAGTGCTGGCTAGCTTTAAATAGTGAATGGATATTAATGATACAAGGCCTTCTGATGCGTGCAGTCAATACGCAGCACAGGAAGTGCTGCATGCATGCAGAAATCATGGAAGTGAGCAAGCAGCATGAAGTTGGCATCTTGCCTGTAGTTTAAAGATCAGATGCAATTTAATCACATGTCATGACCCCTACTTTTATATTTGAGGGTTACTCAGGTTAACCCCTAAGGTATTTTGCAACGTTGGAAGTATTGTAATAGTAGGATCAAGTGTCAACAAGCATGATATTTGATATTTTTTATCATTGACCTTTTCACCTGCACAGTCCACATTACTTCCACGCTAAAGATGATTCTCATTTAAAAAAAAGTTAATGTATAAAGAAGAATCACCAAGAATTGCTGAAGAAAGATCACTGTCATATATTCAGGCAACCAAGGAAAGGCAATAAATATTTTGATATTACAAATAGAGGCATAGGGTATGAAAGCAAAAAGGTTATGCTGAACCTTTATAAAACACTGGTTCAGCATCAACAACAGCACTACCAATTCTGGTTTAAAAAGGATATGAAAGCTTTGAAGAAGGTACAGAATAGATTGATGAGAATTGTTACAAGATAAGGTAACTCACTATGTAATAGATCGGAGAAACTCCTTAGAGACAGGAAGGTTGAGAGGAGATTTGACTTGTACAAAATCATGAGGCATGTAGATAAAAATTTTCCATTGTTGGAAGGCTCAACAACCACAGGGCACGGATTTAAACCAATTGATAAAAGAATTAACAAGAATATGGTGGAGGCAGATTCAATCCTGCAAATGATTCAATCTTCCAAAAGAGAATTAGATCAGTTATTAGATAAGTTCAAGATTAGATGAATCCAGTTGTAAATTTTTCAGTATCTAAAGATAGAAGACAACAACTTGTGCCAAAATAAACTAAGCTAAAATCATCAAGCTGCAAATGTCACATGGGACGCTGAGCAGTCAGGTCACATTGTCTTAACTTTCATTTCTATTTCTTATCACAGAATTGTTACAGCGCAGAAAGAGGCCATTTGGCCCATTGTGTCTTCACTGGCTTTCCAAACGAGCATTATGACTTTGTCCCATTCCGCTGCGTTTTCTCTATATCCATGCACATTATTTCTATTCAAATAATCATTTAATGCCCTCTCAAATGCCTCAATTGAACCTGTCTCCACCACAGTTCCAGGCAGAGCATTCCAAACTCAAACCATTCGTGCATAAATGTTTCTCTCGCGTCACGTTTGCTTCTTTTGCAAATCACTTTAAATCTGTGCCCTCTCATTCTTGATCCCTTTATGAATGGGAACAGTTTTTCCCTAACTGCTCCAACCAACCTCTTCACAGGCATCATGGCATAATGGTCAGCACTGCTGCCTCACAGCACCAGGGACCCAGGTTTGATTCCAACTTTAGGTCACTGTCTGTGTGGAGTCTGCATGTTCTCCTCATGTCTGTGTGGGTTTCCTCTGGATACTCTGGTTTCCACCTGCACTACAAATAAATGCAGGTTAGGCAAATTGCCCATGCTAAAGTACCCCTTAGCATCTCAACATGTGTATGTTAGGGAGAATTAGTGGGGTAAATATGTGGGATTATGGGGATAGGGTCTTGCTAAGATGCTCTGTCAGAGAGACAGCACAGACTTGATGGGCTGAATGCCTCCTTTGACATGTAGGGATTCTAGGATTTCTATCAAATCTTTTCTAGGCCTTTTCCCATCAAGAAAACAGACCCAACCTCTCCAATCCATCCTAATAATTGAACTTTCTCATCCCTGGAACCAATCTTGCAAATCTCTCCAGTGCGTTTACGTCCTCCTTAGTGTGGCATCCTTTTTCCCTGTCATTCTCTCTTTTACCAACAGTTGTGTCTTTCTTTTTCTCTGTTTTACACGCGCTAGACTGAAGGATACACAAAATGTTTCTTGCTTTCTCTTAATACAGAGCAGAGTAAATAAGGGACCATACAGTCTATACTTTTACTAGAAGATATTTGCCATCATTGTAGATGCTGGGTTAGTTTCACCTCTATGGTGAGCCAACCATATATCCTTAACAACATTGCTGAAAGAGAGCACCGTAGCTCTCGAGTCCTCATAATTCTGTTCCCATTTTAGTACTCAAAAGCACCAGCCCCACAAAATTTCTTTCTCCCTGGCAAATTCTACAAGCATTCATTCAGTTTCTTCTTTAAAGTATAATATTTTTACTGATGTGCTTTGGGAACAAATTCATAAGTATTAAGTAACCAAAGTACCCAAGATAAGCATTAAGTAACCCAAGATTTTCTTTAGCCAGTTCATGCTTCCTGATTTTTTCCTCTCATTGAAACTCTGGTCCCTTATGTTTTTTTTCCCTCTTGCTAACTACTCTCTACTGAGTTCAATTTCAAACCTTTGCATTTCTCTTTCTATTGCAAACTGCTTCATCTGCAACTGAGTTGTAAACGACTTAAGCTGTATTCTACTGAGTCAGTCTTTTCTCCTTCTGAGCCCCTGATTTTAACTTTAAATTCAACTTTTCTGCTAATGCTATTAACCTAATTTTGGTTAATTGTTGCAAATTGTTGGAGGATCTCCAGACAAATCATAGCAGTTGACAAAGTCAACAACTGCTTTTCAAGAGTAATATCTTTTATTTCAAAATACATTAAATTTGAAAACTTAGTTATTTATTATGATAATAAAGCCAGAAAATGCCGCAGTTTTAAATAAGAGAAAATTTTACTCTACTAAAATCAAATAGTCAAATCGAACAATCAGCATTGTCTGTTTTCATAGAATCATAGAATAGAATCATAGAATGCCTACAGTACAGAAGGAGACCATTTGACCCATTGAGCCTGCACTGACAACAGTCCCACCCAGGCCCTATCCCCGTAACCATACATATTTACGTTGTTCATTCCCTGACACCAAGGGGCAATTTAGCATGACTAATCAACCTAACCTCCATATCTTTGGAATGTGGGAGAAAACTGGAGCACCCAGATGAAACCCATGCAGACACATGTAGAACATGCAAACTACACGCAGTCATCCAAGGTCGGAATTGAATCCGCGTCCCTGGCGCTGTGAGGCAACAGTGCTAACCGTTGTGCCACCATGTCACCCTCTGACCTCTCTAATTTTTCAGCAGCCCTAGATGTCATCAAGCACAAGTCACAAAATTCTTTAAAAATTCTGTCTTTGTCATTTAATATTTCAGCTCCTCACTTTCAAGGATATAGGTTCTGATTTCCATCAATAATTCCTAACAACTGCTCACCTCTTAGTTTTTCCCTTTCTTCTCCAGAGCTGTCCCACCGGATTGCTGAAGTTGCATCCTAACACCTAATTATACCAGCTACATTGAGCAGCACACCACTGTTTCTGGGATTTCCTTTGCCCAACTGCCAGCTTCACTGAGCTGGTACTGCTGCCTAGGTTTCTCTGAGCTCTAATCTCCCTGGCTGCATTGAACAGACATCACTCTTGAGATTCCCTGAGTTCAGCACTCAGCAGCATAGAGGTATCATCAGCATTTCCAGCTGCAGAGAGCCTACTCGCCTCTCTGCCTGCTCCCAACTGACCTGTCAGGTGAGCTCACTTTTGCGTCATAAAACTCCTTCCCATGGTCATTGTTTTGCACAGTCCTTCGTGCGCGCTGACCACTCCCTGCTGCTCGCTGTTTGCTCCAGAACTCCCAGACAGCCAGGAATTGTGGTCAACAACCTCTACTCTGAAACTCCATGAACCCAATACTGATCCCCTCACAATATGTATAAAAATGCTGTTCTGAAGTGATTTAGTTATACATACAGAAATATATTGGCTGAACCAAAACCTATGTCTGCATAAGAAGCCTGTGGAAGGGGAGTTGTAAATCAAATTAAATCATCAATGATTTGAGGCAGACCATTTTGTTAAGAGAAATAAAAACATAAAATGCTGGAAAGTTTCAGTAGATCTGACAACATCTGTGGGGAGAGAATAGAGCCAACGTTGCAAATCTAGATGACCCTTCATCAAAGCTAATGAAGGGTCATCTAAACTCAAAATGTTAGCTCTATTCTCTCCCCACAGATGTTGTCAGACCTGCTGAGATTCTCCAGCATTTTCTGTTTCCATTTCAGATTCCAGCATCCACAGTATTTTGCTTTTATCTTATTTTTAAGAGAAACAACAGTATTTGTGCCAAATGTATCAGACAAATGTATTTCCTGCTTTTAATGTTACGTATTAGAGAGTACAACCAAATGTAGTATCTCCATTTGACAGAACATGATGTCTTGCGTGAAATTGCTTCTAAATATTAAAGAAGTGTGAGGTCTGATACATCTCTGTTGTGCATTGGTATAAGTGAAATGTTGAATAGTGTTCCTTCAGCCAGCATGCTTTTAGTTGTATTTAATTTCTTAAAGAAAATACTATTTCACAGTTTCTCCAAAATTGACAGACATTTATTAATAAACGCGGTTTTAATTCAAATAGTGAATGTTCTGGTTATTTCGTGTAATGAGGATAGAATTTTGCTTTAATTATAATTAAAGGCTTAAGCAGAGCTTCAACACCTGGTTCATCAACATTAGACATGTCATCTTGTCCGATTATCCCTGGACGAGAAACAACCATTGAAATTTCCAAAGGACGCACTGGACTTGGGCTGAGCATTGTCGGGGGGGCAGATACATTATTGGTGAGTATATTTGTTGGGATCAGGCCTCTAAGGTTTGCTATCCACAATTTTCAAAATGTTTCTTATTGTTTTTATAAAGCAGTTCCAATGCACATCAACTTTGTTTGCTTAGACTGTGATGTGCACTGCATTGCATTGTTCATTGTATTTGGAAAGAAAACACATTTTGTAACATAACTAGCCTGAACAGCCTGATTTGTCCACAAATCAGGGTTAAAATAAGCCAATAGTCAGGTCTGTGAGTCTCAGTTATTGGGAATCAAAGTCTTAAATCCTGCCCTCGTTACTTTGGATGTATATAAAGGGTGATATGTTTCAAACACTGCTCCTCAATTGTAAATTCTTCCTTAAAAAAACACTGCAAATAGAGAAAAAAACGAGATCCATAAATCAGGCAAATGGTCTGAAAACAGAGCTTGGCACAAGATAATAAACATTCTGAATTATTATTTTCTCTCGGTATTCACAATGAAAAATAAATGTGTCATCACCAAATAGCGATTGCCCAAGTATAAGTTGTGTTTTTTTGATTGATATGAGCTAAGATTTATGGGGTTGGCTTGTGTACAATATTGTCACAATTATAAATCATTTCAGGTTCTAGAGACTTAATTTCTTTGTCAAGAAAGAACACTTAAAATAATGAATTGAGAAAGTTTATTAGCCATTGAAAAGGTAACAAGTCAGAAAGATAAGCAATTAACAGTAATCAGCTGTAATTAACAGAAAGAGGAGAAAGTGTTAAAATCCAGGTCAGAAACTCCAAGATTTTTTTATAAAGTCAGCCAAGACCACAAGTTTTGCACTTTGAATTTAGCATGGGTAAGCATAAGATGTTTCATTCCAGCTATGATTCAAATGAGCCACTAGGGACCTTCTATCAAACAGTTTATTTAAGAATACAGTTGGCATATAATAAGGCAATTAGCAATAACTTTTACCAGTCACAAAAAAAAGAAAAAAAATCATGAAATTGTGTACATTTTAAGAACTAAATGTACTGTTCCAACCAAACAAACCCCGAAAAACATACTCCCGTCCTAGGTTTAGTGAAGAAAATAAGTATGCTCACGTGATGCTGGATCTTGCAGTTTCACAACACGGGATGCTGGCAAAGCTGGCTTCACAGAGATTGGGACAAATGTGCCCCAATCTCAGATTGAAATTAAAGACACCCTCTCCCACCATAGGCATCAGGAACACCTCTTCCCCCACCCCCCTCCCCAACCAACATACATGAGCACACGTGCACGCACGCACACACACTTCACTGGCATCGAGGTCTTCCCAATGGTCTCCCTTCAAACCATGCACCTTCACACTCCACTGCCTTGACAGTGCCAAGTTGCCAGAGAGCAATGGTGAGTACTGTCCTGCCAGCTCCCCGACTACCCAGACACTGCAATGACCTCCAAGCCCCCCCAACGTGGTCAGCAAGTCTGGTCTCTGTTTTTGGAGATCATTAGTTATTCCTGCCTGCTTTACGTCATGCAGTCGAGTGGGAAGGTATGATGTTCTTGGAAGATTCAACGTTAAGTCGATTTTGCATATTCAAATATATTTAAATCCATGGTAATCAGATTCATGGCCTCGCTGTATGTGTACCTGATTATACCTGTTGGGAAGGCCTGGGAACATAGTGTTCTGGGTTCACAGTGGTGCAAATCCTGTTGTGGCCCTCTTGCGAGCCATAACAGGATTTACACTGGGCATGACGGGGTTGGAAAATCACCACTTATAGCCCCTACCTTGAAGTAGGCTCGAATGTCAACCAATAATTGGTCAACATAGCTGTCTGTCATTTGGGAATTGAGGTCCATTATTAGTTTAATTGTTTAAACGCAAAAGAGTTTGGAGATGAGGTCCATTAGACAGACCCTATTCAGTCATCTTTTTAGCCAAGGTTGACCGTCATGTTTTCTCTTTAATCTATGGCCTGAAATGCACACAATAACCTTATTCCCAAAGCACTTTAAGAGTCTGTATTAATAATCATGTGTTAATATGTTTGTAATTATAAAATTATGAACATTTGCATTCAAGATCATATATTAATTCAAAATATAAAATGATGGACTCAAACTAGTGATTTTCAAACTACCAACACAAGTAAACTTATTAACTCAGATATAAGTTTTTAAATAGGCTGAAGGGCTCAAAACTAATTCATCCGAAAGTATTGAAGAAGGCTGGAGAAGCAATCGGTGTCCGGTATTGATTATCTTTATGTAGCAGATTGGAAACAAACTCATGTAATGCCTTTATTCAAAAAAAATTTAAGTAACCCATTAAGACTTTGGAAAGAAATAAGGTTGAGCAAACTAAACATTTGGAATTAAACTAGCTTGGTGTAACTAAAGACGGATTATTGTAGTGAACTCCAGAGATAAAGGTTTGTTATGACAACTCAAGGTTTTCTCAAAACTTTGTAACCATTAATGCCAAATTGTGCAGATTTATGAGTATTGTCATAAATGGATATTTTGTTACTAATGACATCAATTTTCTTTGATAAAAGGTTCTTGCTTTTTATGCACCTTTAAAGACAACATGGTGGCACTGTGATTAGCACTGCTGCTTCACAGCACCACAGACCCAGTTTCAATTCCAGCCATGGTTGACTTTGTAGCAAAGAACAAAGAACAACCCAGCACGGGAAACAGGCCCTTCGGCCCAACGAGCCCGCGCTGCCGTATCCTCCTACACTTACCCTGCCCTGTGTGTATGTGAGTGGAACCCCTAATTTAGCCAGATTCAGGGGAGAATAGTGTCAATTTGGTATACCAATCAGCCTAAGAGCACATCTTTGGGGTGTGGGAGGAAACCGGAGCGCCCGGAGGAAACCCACGCAACCACAGGGAGAGTGCGCAAACTCCCACAGACACAGGCCCAAATCCATGTATCTGCACAGCTAGCAGTGATAGTCACTGAGCTGTTGCGGCGCCCGTCTACTGGGTCAGGATTAAGCACGCACACACCGACACGAAGTACTAGGCCACTCCCGGAACCTCCAAGAGCAGCCCACGCACGACCCACCGTGTGCATGCCCCTCGTTTGACAACAAGGTGGACCGACACCTGCGGAATAAAAAGACAAAACGTTAACATGTAATTCTACATTTCTGGTGTCGTCCTGAGGCTCTGACCCTATTTAATACCCTCTACTATAACCCTCCATCCTTGTTTCGCTCATGTTTGCACATTCTCCCCGTGTCTGTGCTGGTTTCCTCTGGGTGCTTCAGTTTCCTCCCACAGTCCAAAGATGTGCAGATTATGTGGATTGGCCAAGCTGAATTGCTTCTTAGGGCTAGATTCTCCAACCTCACCACAGCTGGTATTCTCTGGACTCACTGCAGTGAACAGAGAGCTGGCTGAGCATCAAATTCTCTGTTCTTGCAGTGTTGGGGCATGAGCAGCCTGATAATTCTGGCCGCAGTGTTTAAAGATGTGTAGGTTAGGTAGATTAGCCATGGTAAATGTGCAGGGTTACAGGGATAGGGTAGAGGGGAGGGCCTTGATGGGATTCTCTTTTGGAGAGTCAGTGCAGACTCGATGAGCTGAATAGGCTCTTTCTGCGCTGTAGGGTTGCTATGGATTAAACACTTCTATTATTGCTGATCTAGAACTGGCAGCAAATGTACTTATTTTCATCAACTTTATAAAAGATAATGAACAAAGAGAAGGCTTTGACAGTTGCCAATTAAATATATCTAAATTGCTCAATTTATATTGAGTGGTGTTTTATTTGAATTTTATTTCACAGGGTGCCATAATTATTCATGAAGTCTATGAAGAAGGAGCTGCAGCAAAAGATGGCAGACTATGGGCTGGAGATCAAATATTGGAGGTCAGGAAGGGTCTTGGACCCAAGTTACTGATGTCAGATTGTGTCTTGGAAAATCTTGCAGAATTACACAGACACAAATAATATGTATTTACCATTGAATTTTTAAAATGAATATAAAATTCTAACAAAGCTTTACATTCACAATAAGCATTGAAACCATTTGAATGTTAGTTCTTGTTCAAAACATTAGTTTTCCTCGTAGCAAGAATTGGTACATAAACCTTTCAACTGTTCACACTGATGGGATCTTCTGGTCCTGCTGACAGTTTACCACTGCCATGGGTTTCCCAGCAGCATGGGATAGAGTTAGTGGGAAATCACATTAACAGCAGCCAGATCAGAAGATTCTGCCACCGGCCGACAGCGTCACCTCCCACTGTGAGAAAGATGCCAGAGAGAGGCCAGAGAATTCCACCCTCTGTCAGTAAATGGCACAAAAGATGTATCATTGAATTATACAGAACGTGTGGTGATCATTTGGCCCATTCTGCCTCACCTTACACCCTTGCTTTTTCTTGTGGCACAGTGGTTAGCATTGCTGCCTCACTTTGTCAGCAACCTGGCTCGATTCCCAGCTTGGGTCACTATCTGTGTGGAGTCTGCACGTTCTCCCTGTGTCTGTGTAAGTTTCCTCTGGTTGTTCGGGTTTCCTCCCACAGTCCGAAAGACACCGTGGTTACGTGCATTGGCCGTGCTAAATTCTCTTGTAGTCTATGCGAACAGGTGACACAGTGTGGTGATTAGAGAGTTTTCACAGTAACTTCAGTCAATGTTAATGTATGTCTACTTGTGATACTAATAAATAAACTTAAACTTAAAACATAACTGTAATTTTCGCCCATTAAGGTATTTATCCAATTCCGTCAACACCCTTTTAGGCAGTGCATCCAATAACAACTTGCTGTATATGGAGAATAAAGTATTCAAATAAATTGCTTAATTTACTTAGATAAACATGCATAATATCATGAATGTGATTAAACACACCCAAGTGCGTCACCTATGTACAAATGATGTCTTTTTCATCCTCTTCCTATTATTCCTACATGGTGCAACCCTTTGGCAATGGTAGAAAAAGGCTTCTCATACCCCCATCTCTGATAGATCAGTTCTCCTGTGCAGGATGGGCTCAGAATTCAAGTAACCAAATTCATAATCTTAACCTTATGTCAAAAGCAGCTAATTCTTCAATGACCCCTTTCAGCTGCCAAACTGTGAATTTAGAACTTGTGATTGTGATAATGATAAGTTGTGCTAAGCAGCCAAAGTTTAATAATGATATAAAAGCCAAATGTGGATGCTGGAAATCTGAAACCAAAACAGAAAATGCTGGAATCTCAGCAATCTTATAAATTGCACCTGTGGAGAGAGAAACTGAGTTGATGCTTTGAGTCTGTTTGACTCTTCTTCAAAGATAAAATAATGATACCCCTAATGGTCATGCTAACACACACCTAATATAACTGCTAAAGCAGATTTTTTTAATCTATGCTCACCAATTTAGACCGTCTATGTATTTTTCTGAAGGGTAACAGATTTAAATTACTTCACAGCATCTTTTTTACTTCATACTGGTACTAGCAAGTGATCTTTTAAAAGGTTGGAGATTGAAATAACTTTGCATCTTGATAGTTCTGCAGCCTGTATTTGCCTTTCAAAAGCATTTATGACTACTCTAAAAATAACACGCATGCCGCAGGTTTAGACCCTTGCTACAATGAAAATGACCTGTTTGAAGTCAGTGCTAATTTCAAGCAAAACCACTGTATTTTCTGAATTCTGCCTCTAGTGGACATTCAGAATCAGTGAATCCCTACAATGTAGAAGGAGGTCATTTGGCCCATTGAGCCTGCACTGACAACAAGCCCATGTAGGGCCTATCCCCATAACCCTGACACCCTGGCCAATCAACCTAATCCACATACCTTTGGAGTGTGGGATGAAGATGGAACACCTGGAGGAAACCCACACGGACATGGGGAGAACATGCAACCTCCACATAGTCACCTGAGGCTGGAATTGAATCCAGGTCCCTGGCGCTGTGAGTCAGCTATGCTGGCTGCTGCTGCCTCCCATGCTGCCTTTCCAGGTCATAGAATTTATTTTTACATTGATAGTATAATTTGAAATTTCATTGTTTTTCATTAGGTTAATGGAATCGATTTGAGAGTTGCCACTCATGATGAGGCAATAAATGTTCTGAGACAAACTCCACAAAAAGTACAACTGACGGTCTACAGGGATGAAGGCCATTATAAAGAGGAAGATATGTATGACTTGCTAATTGTTGAATTGCAAAAGAAACCAGGGAAAGGGCTTGGACTGAGTATTGTTGGAAAAAGGTATCAAAGAAATTCCATTCACTAGATAATCAAATATGATTGTGCAAAATGGTCATTTGCACAATTTCCTAATGTTATGGTCTCCATTGAGATCAAAAACATTTAAGAGAAATCAAGCTCCCAGTTATTAACTGAAAGAATTACGCCACAAGGTTTCATGTTTCAAACAAAGAAGCTTTACTGAAAAAGAGTAGTCACAAAGCAATCACTGCTGACAACATTATAGTTTTAAACATGTATTTATGCTTTAGGCTTTAAAATTTCAACAAATGTAAACACACACATCCTTTTCCACTCCTATCTCCACCCAAAAGACTCCCAAGGGTCCTATATATGATAATGATCTTGAAGGTCCATATATTTCTCTTGGGACCATAGCAAGGTTTGCCACAGCTCTGTAGAATTCACTTTAATTTCTCCTGAGTGTTCCAGCTATTCTCCAAGGCATGGGATTGCTTGGAGTCCTTTCATTAGCATTCAGTTAAGTGAGCCTCCAGTTCTCTTTTGATACCTCACGATTGTAGATTCCCACAGCTCAAGCATGGGTGTCAATCATATTTTTTGCTTAAAGCAGGGTTTTTCAAACTTTTTGAGCAGCAGAGCCCCTAGTGACTTCCCAAGTGCATTGGAGAACCTTAAGCATTCTCATAATGTTGACAAACCTTTTTTGCTCTGAAAAAGGTGTGAACACAGAAATCAAATGTAAACAAGTATTTTCTAGCTCTTTAGCTATTTCAATGCATACGTTAGGAATTAGGGAAAGGCACACAGTCACAAATACATTCTCCAGCTACGTGACCCCTCACATTAACCCCTAGTCAGCCACTCTCCCATGGCCCCTTAATGTTAACCTCTGGAAGCAGTACCTAATATAGGAGTGGGTAATCTAAAAGGTTATCTTATTAAAAATATTTAAGTCTTATCTTTCTAATGGGAGAAGTGATGCTGGAAAACTGATATGCCTATTGGACAAATACACTGCGCCCCCTCTGACGCACACAAATTCAGCTCTTTCTCACAGACACGCGTCTCCATCTTTCTCTCTCTCTCCCTGTCACACACACACAGACACACATACGTATCTCTTATACACAAAACACATCTTCCTCTCACACATATACACACTTCGTCTCCTCTCACATGCACACAAATACATACACACATCTTTCTCTCTCACATACACCTCCTTTTATTTCTCTCACACAATTCTTTTTCCCACGCATATAGAAACAGACACATCTTGCACACATCTCTCTCTCACACCCACCTCCCCCTCTCATGTGCGCCGCCCCCTCCCTCTCATATACGGACACTTATGTCACTCTCACACACATCTCACCTGCTCCGATGCCCATTCTGGCATCCAGCATCTAGCCCATGGCCCCCTGCTTCAAGGTCCGCTAGAGCCTCCAACTTCGAGGCCCGCTCCTGTCGCAGATCCACTGGTAGGCTACCATACACCCCTCAGCCTGCAGACCCCAGTTTGGGAACTCCTGTCTCAGAGGCTTTTACTTCTGAACAACTGCTTAATTCCAGATAATGCTTTGCAATGTGTTCAGCTGTTTTACATTTTCTGACCTTCTGCCTCTCCCTCTGCTTTCTTCAAGCTGCAGCCTGGCTTCTCCCAAAATTCCAACAAAACCTTTCCCTCTGATATCACCAAGAATATTTCTCAATAATTTCCCTAGCAACATGGCATACCTGGGATTTAAACTTTTTTGTTTACCTGCAAAGCATCCCTTTGATTCTGGGACCTGCATTAAAAACTTATACCTTCAATGTGGATATTTGCTATCTGAACAGACTTCCTGACCCCATCAAGATGCCTGTTGGTTTTTCAAGTTGCTTTCAAAGCTTCTTCGATCTAGAGTTATGGCATGAATAATTTAAACCTCCCCAGTTTATACCCAAGAGGTTATGGGATATTTGTCAGAAGCCCAAATAATAAAATAATCTTTACTAGTTTGAGAACATAATGTTAACTGAAGCTTTTTTCCTCTTAGGGGCAAAGCAGTTTGCCAGTATTTGTAGCATCTGACTAAAGTCTGTACTTCGTTTCCACAGAAATGATACTGGGGTTTTTGTGTCAGACATTGTAAAAGGAGGAATAGTAGATCTGGATCGAAGACTTGTGCAAGGAGACCAAATACTATCTGTGAATGGGGAAGATGTTCGAAATGCAACCCAAGAGACTGTTGCTGCTATGCTCAAGGTCTGATTAATGCACAAATTATGATTTGACAAAGATTTGTAGAATAGCAAATTTGACCAAGACTTGTAACTTTAGTAGTAAAATATGAATGTATTTTGATGGCGATGTACCTATTATGTGCACAGTCATATTGGTCAGAATTTTTAATGCACCCACTTCCTGTCAGGTTCTGAGGTGGGGAGAGGGTGTTCATGACGCATGAAATTGCATGAACCAGGCTCCCTCTGGGTTCCCGCCCATACCGACTTGATTATGCTGGAATATGTAGGTCCTTGGAGGAAAGCCTGCCATTGCTCCAATTAAGGCTCTTAGGTGCCCCTTAATGACCATTTAAGGGCCTTTTGCTGCACAGCCTCAATTTTTAGACAAGCAGATGACAGTTCATTGAGGAAAAAAAACAAAGTTTGATCTTAGGGGACAATGGCCCCCTTCTAGTTGGGGGCATACTCCCCTTAAGGCACAGTGACCTCAACCCCCTTACAATTCCCCCAGATGTTTCCTATCTTATCCACCTGGTCCCTGCCACTTATCTCTTCTCTGGGTCCCACGTCTTAGGACCAAGCAGCTTCCTGCCACTGTAGCACTGTGCTTCAAGAGACTGGAGGCCACGTTTTGAACTTGTCAGTAAAAGCAAGGCAAGAACACGGTGACAGTTAAGGGGACTAAGACCTTGATGGCAAAAACTGCCAGTATTAGTATTAACAGTTGCATTCTTCCCTCTTTCTGGGAAAGGGTTGCTTCATAGGACTTGTGTTGGAAGGTTACGTTATATATTTTGCAAGTTACGTAACACACTGGAATGCTCATATACTTTAGAGCTTTGGAGGTCCAATCTGTACCTTAGAGCACTGACCTATGAGATCAGCATAGATCTCATTACACTGCATTAGATTGGACCCCAAATGAGGACCAAGGTGACCAGGGGCAACAGAAGCAATAGCAGGCCACTGCTCATAATCCTGTGGTTCAAAGGAAGTCCAATAGGTTTATTTGGTCAATTCGTTCAAAGGAAAGCAGAGATGCAACATCCAACACATAGATCCATAGGCAGAAGGTAAGCTTCCTCGAGATGTTTAAACACCAGTGTCTTAGTGGGCTCAGGGTATTCATCAGGTGCTACCAGTCTGCTTGAAAAAAACCTGCTGCCAACAGGATCAGGCACTGATTCTTTACCAGTGGTTGTCAAATTCAGTACTGCCTTCTATAATTATGCTCCTCTGTTCCAAGGACCTGCCAAACAAATCTCCCAGATCTCTCAAAAAGTAACTAATAAATGTCAAAAGATAGGTGACTGATGGTTTGTTTTTCAGAACCACCAGTAATATGAACTGTGACCACAATAGTACAAGTCAGACCAAGTAAACATTTGCTTGATCAAGGCACTGCTGGGGCTACTCCCAGATGGGGATGGAAGTCCCACTCTGATATAATTAAGTTGAGGTGGAGGAGGAACACGAGATGGATATTAATGTGGGCACACATTGCAATCTGGGGTGCCTTCATATTGCGTGTTTCACCTTGGTACACTCATCTAACAACTACATACAAAAGCTACTTTTGCAATCTCAAACCCCCAGTCAGTGTCATCAGAACAAAGCAGTTGTGCAAACAACCAGGCCTTCTTTTCACAGGGCCTCCATTGCCCCACATCAATTCACATCTTGCCATTTGTCATCACATTTCCTGTTAGTAATCAAAAGGCAAAATGAAAAAGTGGCATAATAAAATAATATTTATATGGTCTAAATTGGTAAACTTAACAACACAATAAAGTAAAGCAAAGCACATCCATGTGCTTATCCTTGTGCAACTAACCCCTGCCTATGTGTCTTTACATAGAGGAAGAGGCAGGCTGCCCAGACCCCATTCTGTTGAAATGTTCCTGTCTGACATCCTTTGGGTTTTGGAAGCCCCGAAAAAGACTGTTCCACTTGTATTGGGACATTAGGTGTAGGGTGCTGACTGGGAGGAAGGAGCATTAGATGGGAAGTGAAAACTCTCTGACCTGAGTTCCAACTTTCATTTCCCCTTTTACCTTCATTGCTCTCGAGGCCCAGTTGCACTTAACAGCACGCAATGTGGCTGGGGCACGCTTTGTTACAAATCAGTGAGACAATGAAAGATCAGTGCTAGGATATTGTTCATCCTATTTGAGGTGGCGTTGAGAGTATGCAGCCTTTTGAAAAATGCCAGTGGTGTGGTTTATTTGATGCTACATGCTGTTGGCCATGTTTTAATGGAAGAAGATATCATCAAAAATGCTTTTACAACATTGTACCATTAATGCTTGAAGTGGATTCCTCTAATCTTTCTACAATTGCACCTGCCAGTACATTGCCCATTCTCTGCAGCTGCTCAAAAAACATCCTCGATATCGATTGCCCTCGGGATTCATTATCTGCAGTTAATCTAGTGGTGCTCGGAAAATCCTGTTCGACTCAGGCTCTCCATTCATGTTCTCTCTTGAACTCCTCTCTCGAGTTGTCATCTTTGTGGCAACAATAGTGATCTTAATGAAATATAAGATCGTGAGGGGACTTGACAGTGGATGCTGAAAGACTTTTCCTCTTGTGGGAGAGATGAGAACTAGGAGCACAATTTAAAACTAAAGGGTTCCATTTAAGACAGAGATGCGCAGCAATGTTTTTTCCAGAAGATTGAGAAACTTTGGAATTCTCCTCTTTTATGTGGGTACAGTAATGTCATTAAATATTTTTATGGTGGGGGAGGTAGATTCTTCACTGACAAGGGAGTCAAAGATTACTGGGCAAAGGAATGTGGATTTGAGGCCGTAATGAGATCAGCCATTATTTTATCGCATGATAAAACAGGCTTGAGGGGCCAGAGGGCCTACTCCTGTTCCTAATTTGTGTGTTCTACAGCACAGACCATCTCTTGCTAGGCACATGAAGGCCCTGTGGGAGGTAAAACACATGAGTTTAAAGTGAAAGTAATCATGTTTGAAGCTATCATTATGTACATTATCATATTTTGCTGGTTGTTGACATGTAGCTGCTTGATATTTAACCCTATCAGTTAGAGAGAAGAACTTCATCTCCGAAGGCCAAGCATGCTGAGACTCCACTGACCTTCACTGTTGCCTCTTTTGACTCCAACTCCAATTCCCTGTTTCTCTCTAATGTTCTATAATGAGTAACGGGAAACCTTTGAGTGGAAGTAATGAAATTTGTTCACCCATTACTCTCAATAGGTGGACTTTCACCAGCTCG
Source organism: Carcharhinus amblyrhynchos (assembly GCF_965287045.1). Taxonomy (NCBI): domain Eukaryota; kingdom Metazoa; phylum Chordata; class Chondrichthyes; order Carcharhiniformes; family Carcharhinidae; genus Carcharhinus; species Carcharhinus amblyrhynchos. The sequence goes on along the minus strand of NC_137328.1, from coordinate 21,032,714 downwards.
TCCTACCCAACGATGGGTGAAGTGAGCTGGTAAAATCATGCAAGAGCTGAGAAAGCAGGATCACGCCCAAAAGCAGCTCACACTATTTTATGAGAGCCGGATTTCCAGCAAGAGGCTGAATGATTTATGTTAATATGTTATAATCTTAATTTACATGAGTTTAGTATGCCCAGCGCTCAGTTGTCCAGACTCACTTGCCTTTATGGCCCTGCCGGGGCACAAGTGGCCCCCCACGAATGGGCAACAGTCGTGTTGGCCTGACTGGTGGAACTAGAGACTATTGAGCCCCCCCACCCCTCTCTGGAGATCAAGGGGGGGGGGGTCTGTCTTGGGCACTGCCAGGCAGCAGGACCTATGGGGCAGGGGTAAGGCCTATGGGGAGCATGAAGGGGCAGCCCAATCAGGAGGAATGGAGTCCACTTTGCACTCTGCAATGAGATCAGATTGGGGGAGGGGGTCCACTGCCCATCTCAAACAGGATCGGGTGAGGGGGTGGCCTCTGCTGCTCTGCAGCGAGATTGGATTGGGGGGTTGGGGGTGCCACTATCACTCTATAATGCGATCAGGCTGCTGCCGTTGTGCAACATGATTTTGTAAAGTGGGGAGGAAGAAGGGAAGTGTTACTCCTCTGCAACGGGATCGCAGGGGGTGACAGGCTAGATACCCAGACATTGTGGGGCTCGTGAGTGGCCATGGGCCACCTGCAGTTAGTTGTGGGGTGCTGTGAGCAGGCCATCTGCAGTAGCAGGGGCCTGACAGCTTGCTCTTTGTCTATCAGACCCGTGCTGTTGCTATTGAACATACGCAGAATTGGAGGTCTGCAAATGTGCATTAGCTCCTCCCACTGGGTGAATTAAGCCCAGCCTACTACCTGCAGCAGCTAGAAACAGTCTACATTATTTTTTTCAACAATTAGGAGCCCTATTTTTACCATTTTGTTTCTAAGTGCTAGGTGGACTTGAAACTGGGAGTGCTTCAGATCCGAATATTAGACCCATTCTCAGGCATCCCCATGCACACTTTGCCTGCAAAAATATCAGCGATTCCGAATTGCACTGCATAAGCCTGTGGGCAGGGCTTAACATGCCCAAAACCCTATAGCTGTAATCGGTGCTCCAACTGTGCATGCGCAGGTTAAAAAGACTGCTCCCCTGCCACATTGCTCCGGGCTGGATAATGCCTCCCCCGGCCTCCATAGACGTTGCCCCATCCTCACAACATTACTGACTCCCTTATTCCCCCGTCCCACTCCCAGCCACCCAAACCGATCGTGTGCCCTCCCCCTCACTGATGCCAGACACATTGGCAGCGGACCCACCTTTGCCCTTCCCCTCCACTGATCACAGGCAGGGTGGCAGAGAGCACCCCCTTTCCTCCACTGATTTCAGGCAGAGTGGCAGCAAACCCCCTGCCCTCCACACACTGATCTCAAGCAGAGAGCTGTCAGACGCTACCTCCTCACTAACTGGAGTGCCCGAATCGGACTTGTATGGAGCAGGTCTGTTTTGCGCCAATTCCAGATGGGCGAACACAGTGGTAAATGGGGAAGTGCCGGTAAAGTTGGACATGCAGCCCATTAAGTCAATTGAAATGCATACAAATGCATTTAAATTGCCTTTGCGCCTGTTTCGGGTGCAGTCCCAGTCATGGCTATTTTTGGGCCTTGTTAAAGGGGGATCGGTACGGCGGTGAGGCAGATTGCACTACTCACCTCACATTCGACTTTACCAAGTTTTTGTGCCCGGAAATGGGCACAACGCGATGGTAAAATTGGACTCTTTGTGTGTAAAATTGTGTGTGAAAACTCACCCCAAAAACAGATCAGGACCTCTCCCATTTTCACGCTAGCTGCTCTGTTGCTGTCAATGAATCGTTTCCTGCATTGGACCAAGGGGAATGGCACCCCGATTAAGTTGCTGGACACCTTGGCGACCTCCAAACACACCTCCCTTTGTCTGAGCTGCATACTTTGTCCTTTCATTTGGAAAGGATATCTCCTTTGGACCCATATGGTCTCAACAGCACATACAGGGGATGTCATTGAAGCAACATGCACCAGCCTTTGCCTATCTCAACCCATAGTATGAGGTCTGTGGCTCTTCAAACTCCTTTAACCTGCACTTTGAGTGTTCCTATAAATCATTGCATTGAAGTTGCATCTTGTGCATTATCATTACATCCGCTGATGCTAATTGAATGGGTAGCCTGGAAGTAAACGTTGGGGCATCATGGTGGCACAGCAATGAGCTTTGCTGCCTCACAACACCAGGGACCCAGGTTCAATTCCCAGTTCCACACTGTATATGGAGTTTGCACATTCTCCCCGTGTCTGTGTGTGTTTCCTCTGGGTGCTCTGGTTTCCTCCCACAGTCCAAAAGACGTGCTGGTTCAGTGCATTGGTCATGATAAATTCTCCCTCAGTGTACCCAAACAGGCATCAGAATGTAACAACTAGAGGATTTTCACAGTAACTTCATTGCAGTGTTAATGTAAACTTACTTTTGGCACAAATAAATAAACATTAAACTTTAAACTGACAATGAAGTAGCTCTTGAAAAACATCTGACAGCTGCACTGCACCTATTTCCAGATTTCTCACATTCTATTAATGCTCTGGTCTGTGTATCTCCATTATAAAATCCAACCCATAAACTATGTAAAAAAAACAATGTTAAGATTTCAGCTCTTTTGGCTGTTTTGCACCTATTTGTTATTCCTTCCCAGTCAATGTATACAGACTTCTTTAAAATTAGGATACACTGAGAAATTCATTTATCTTCTAGCGCAACTTCCTTCTCACTGGGAGTACAGACTGCGTGAATTTGCCCCATTGTGCATTGCTGCTTTGGCTGGAGTCATGTATACAAATACTATATAATTCATTGCATTAGTCAGCCAACAGACAGTAGCAGATACAAATCTTAATTAAACTATCTTACACTCACCCTTTCCACTTCTTCCATGGTGCGTATAAATGCTTACCCATAATTTACAAAGCTTATACAGTCTTTACTCCTGTTGACAGTAAAAGTGCGCAGTCACAAGATTGTTTAATTGTATCCCTGCTGTAACCAAATGAGAAAGGACCTGGTCCAAGTTAATTCAGCTACAAAGTTTTCAAAACAGGATAGCTGATCTGCGGAAAATCTTTGCATCTGACATGGATGGTGTATAACATGGATATATTCTATGAGGCAAATTATTGGAATGCCAAAGAGCAGAATTCTTTGGATAAATTTAAAAAACTTAAAAATACATAAAAACTAAAGGGAGCCATATTGTTCAAGTGCAAAATTGCATTGAGAAATTATAAATAGTTTAGAAATTGTAGTCAGGAGGTAAAAGGATTAGATACTTGGGCCAGGAGCAGATAATATAAAAGAAGATAGCCAGGTCCTTTATAAATATGGGAAAGAATATTAAAACAATGATAAGCTGCTCAAGAATAAAGAAGCTATTTTCCTTTTTTTTAAACATATTAGAAAAAGTTGCAAGGGCATCTCTTGATGCTGAGCATCTGAAGTATGCTGCACCTATCTAGTTCTGGGATTTCCCACTTAGGCAATTTCCACGGGTCTCTATTAAACTCTAATTTCTGTGTAGGTATTATACTTGCGGATCTTCAGCCTGCTTCAGTCATCTGGAGCCCAGCGACAGGCCACTTCACAGGATTTTTCTGATAGAACAGTACAGCACAGTACAGGCCCTTTGGCCTTTGATGTTGTGCTGAGCTATGTCTGAACCCAAGATCAAGCTATCCCACTCCCTATAATTCTGGTGTGCTCCATGTGCCTATCCAATAACCGCTTGGAAGTCCTAAAGTGTCCAAATCCACTATCACAGCAGGCAGTGCATTCCACTCCCCAACCACTCTTCATAGAAATCATAGAAACCCCACAGTACAGAGAGAGGCCATACGGCCCATCAGGTCTGCACTGACCATAATCCCACCCAGGCCCTAACCCCATATCCCTACATATTTTACCCACTAATCCCTCTAACCTGCACATCTCAGGACACCGAGGGGCAATTTAAGCATGAACAATCAACCTAACCCGCACATCTTTGGACTGTGGGAGGAAACTGGAGGAAACCCACGCAGACATGAGGAGAATGTGCAAACTCCACACTGACAGTAACCCAAGCCAGGAAACGAACCCAGGTCCCTGGAGCTGTGAAGCAGCAGCGCTAACCACTGAGCTAATGTGCTGCCAGCTCTCTGAGTAAAGAATCTACCTCGGACATCCCTCTTATATCTCCCACCATGAACTATAAGGTTATGCCCCCTAGTAACAGCTACATCCACCCAAGGAAGTAGTCTCTGCACGTCCACTTTATCTATCCCCCCCATCATCTTATAAACCTCTGTTAAGTCGCCTTTCAGCCTCCTTCGCTCTAAAGAGAAAAGCCCCAGCTCCCTCAACCTTTCCTCATAAGACCTACCCTCCAAACCAGGCAGCATCCTGGTAAATCTCCTCTGCACTCTCTCCAAAGCTTCCACATCCTTCTTATAGTGAGGCGACCCAGAACTGCACACAGTATTCCAAATGTGATCTCACCAAGGTCCTGTATAGTTGCAGCATAACCCCACGACTCTTAAACTCAAATCCCCTGTTAATAAACGCTAGCACACTATCAGCCTTCTTCACAGCTCCATCCACTTGAATGACAATCTTCAGAGATCTGTGGATCTGAACCCCAAGATCTCTCTGTTTCTCTACATTCTTCAGAACCCTGCCGTTGACCCTGTAATCAGCATTCAAGTTTGTCCTACCAAAATGAATCATTTTCATTTTGATTTGAGAATTTCTTTGGGAGGCCTTCAAGGCCTCATGTTGCCTTAATTATCGACATTGTTTTTTTTATGGCCTGCATTTTATTCAATGCAGTATGGTCACAGAGAATCATAGAATTCCTACAGTGCAGACGGACGCCATTCGGTCTGTCTTGTCAGGGTTTTTTTCCTGTATGAATTAATTAAAATTAAGTAACATTAAATGAGTTTTATGTGATGTAATGCATAGTATAAAGTTCCTGCCAAATTATTCTCATTGTATTTGCTACTTGTACACGTTGAAATTGCCACAGACATTCAATAAATAAAATAATCTTAATGTTCTGATTTTTAGTGTGCACAAGGCACGGTGAGATTAGAGGTTGGCAGGTTGAAGGCTGGATCATTCTCACCTGATAGAAGAGGTTCCCAAAGTAGTCAGGTTTGTACTGCTAAGATCATATTTGAACTCTTCCACAACAAAGTAAAACAAATTAGTTTTTAGGCAAGAATTAATTTGTCATATTGTTCAATTTGTGTTATCCATAAACAATTGGAGTGATGATCATTTTGCTCAGGTACAGTTAAATGATGCTGGAATTTCTGCTATATAAAATCACATTATGGATCTAACATTACCATTATGTGTCCCGTAAATGTGTTGTTGACACTAAATAGCGTCTTTAAAGTTAATGATTTTGTAACAAATCTCTTTCAAAAAAGAGTGCCAAAATGCAAAGTTTACTGGTTGAATTTAGTGCATTTATTATTATTAATCTTCATTTGTTTTGTTGGAGGAATAGAGATCTGAACTAATATCCATTTTATTTCTGTGTAAATGAAGTTCATGGGGATGAATCTTCAAGGATGTGCTGATGGTCGAAACCTCAGGCATCTTCTGTTAATTTTCCAAAATGCACAGGTTTTCTTTCTTTTGAAAATGGTCTGCATGTATTCGTAATAATTTAATATGAAGTGGGACTGATCAGCTTTGAAGAGTCTCTGCACAGTGCTGCTTCAGATTGCCTTCTATCAATTTTTTCAACATGATCTTTTTAGCATGATATTTTTTAAGTTGCTATTTTTCAAATATATTTTATAAATGTTTTATAAAAATGGGCGGTGGAGTAAAGCTTCTTCACTAAAATATTTAACAGCCCCCTGTTTGTTCTGTCCGTCACCATCTCCTTCCACACAGAAATGGCTTTCAAGGCCATAACACAGGCCCTGTGTTGAATTAGCTTCTCACAACATTACAGTTAGTATTTTGATGATGCCTGTAGCCCAGGGTAGATAATGCAGAGATTTTGCCTGAAGGATTTTCTTTTGCAAACTAATTGCAAAAAAAAGTTTTATTTTCTGTCTTTCTATATATAATATGGAACTCCTATTTGTGTATATTTCGTAGTTTATGGCTATGATAAAAGGGTTTTAATTTGTGAAATCTCAGAAGCTTAATACTCAAAAGAATATTACCAGATAGTATTGTGATTTTAATATCAGGTTAATTTACAAAATGGATAAGCAAAGCAAAGTTCAGATCATAATTGTAATGTACAATTGCAGTCATGTTAATTGTGACTATTCTCACAGGTCAGTGAAGGGAGTAGTGGTGGTGGGCTGACCACATTCTGTTCTACTGGTTCTGGATCCGCCCAACCTGATCAAGGTGAAACTGGATACAGAAAACATGCCTGTAAGTTATTCAGTCCTGCATGGTTAATCCTGAATATAGAACATAGAGCATAGAACATAGAACATTACAGCACAGAACAGGCCCTTCGGCCCACGATGTTGCGCCGACCAATTAAGAAAAAAGCAATGACCCTCTAACCTAAACCAATCCCTTTCCATCCATAAACCTATCCACGAACTTCTTAAACGCCCCCAAACTAGGCGCATCTACAACTGCAGCAGGCAGGGCATTCCATTCCCCCACCACCCTCTGGGTAAAGAACCTACCTCTGACATCCGTCCTATAACTACCACCCCTTAATTTAAAGCTATGTCCCCTCGTGCTAGCTTTCTCCATCCGAGGAAAAAGGCTATCACTGTCCACCCTATCTAAACCTCTAATCATCTTGTACGTTTCAATAAGGTCTCCTCTTAGCCGCCTTCTTTCCAATGAAAACAACCCCAAATCCCTCAGTCTCTCCTCATAGGACCTTACCTCCATACCAGGCAACATCCTGGTAAACCTCCTCTGCACCCTCTCCAATGCCTCCACATCCTTCCTATAATGTGGGGACCAGAACGGTACACAATACTCCCAAGTGCGGCCGCACCAGAGTTTTGTACAGTTGTAACATGACGTTGTGGCTCCTAAGTTCAATCCCCCTACCAATAAACGCCAAGACACCGTATGCCTTCCTAACAACCTTATCGACTTGATTTCCAACTTTCAGGGATCTATGCACATATACACCTAGATCCCTCTGTTCGTCAACACTATTCAGAGTCCTACCGTTAGCTCTATACTCTACACATCTGTTGTTCCTGCCAAAGTGAATTACCTCACACTTTTCTGCATTAAACTCCATCTGCCACCTCTCGGCCCAGCTCTGCAACTTGTCCAAGTCTCTCTATAAACTATGATACCCCTCTTCACTATCTACCACACCTCCGACTTTGGTGTCATCAGCAAATTTACTAATCCATCCTTCTATACCCTCATCCAGATCATTTATAAAAATTACAAACAGCAGTGGCCCCAAAACAGATCCCTGAGGCACACCACTTGTAACCGAACTCCATGACGAATATTTTCCATCAACCACCACCCTCTGTCTTCTATCAGCTAGCCAATTCCTGATCCAATTAACTAAATCACCCTCAATCCCATACATCTGCATTTTCTGCAGAAGCCTTCCATGGTGAACCTTATCAAACGCCTTACTAAAGTCCATATATACCATGTCAACTACCTTACCCCCATCCACCTCTTTGGTCACTTTTTCAAAAAACTCAATAAGGTTAGTAAGGCACGACTTACCCTTCACAAAACTGTGCTGACTATCTCCAATCAATCCATTACTCTCTAAATAACTATAAATCCTATCCCTAATAATTTTTTCTAATACTTTGCCCACAACAGAAGTAAGACTCACCGGTCTATAATTCCCGGGGACGTCTCTATTCCCCTTCTTAAACAATGGGACAACATTCACTATCCTCCAGTCTTCTGGCACTATACCTGTGACCAACGACGACCTGAAGATCAGAGCCAGAGGCTCTGCAATCGCCTCTCTTGCCTCCCAGAGAATCCTAGGGTAAATCCCGTCCGGCCCAGGGGACTTATCTATTTTCAAACCCTCAAGAATATCTAGCACATCCTCCTTATCTACTGCAATACTATCCAGTTTACAACCCTGTAACCCAGTGTTCTCCACAACTACATTTACATCTCCCTGCGTGAATACCGAAGAGAAATATTTGTTCCGTGTTTGATGGTATAGTTCTTGATGGTATTATTTGAGTGTAGCCAAAATCTGTATTCTTAAAGGGCAGCAAACCTCAACATTCCAAGAAAATGTTGCAGTGTATCACTTTACAGGTTTTAATCAGCCTTAAAAAGCTAAGATGTCTCCATACTTGGCTGTAATATCTCACCTTTCTGTTGTATTTAATTAAAATTTGTAAAAAAAAACTTTAATACATGAATTCTAATTTAAGAGGTCATATATATTGTAACTTTAAAATGTAAATATGTTTTTGTTCTTGTTTTATCCGTTGTAGTGAAAACCAAAGGTTTATTAACAAACTGGATATGTTATTGGCTTAACCTTCCTTCAGACCAGGAATCAGAAATTCAAGCAAGGATCTGAGGTTCTTGTTAAAGGAATTAGCTTGATGCCTCGTTCTGTGAAATCTATCTCAGCTTATTTTCTCAGAATCCACTATCTAGACTTCTGGATCGGACCCAGAAAAGCCATTATTGCATATCCCAGCCGAAATAGAATAATATCACACCTGGAAACATTCTATACTTGAAGTTTTTCATTTTGTGCTTCCACTGAATGCTTTGTAAACTTTCAAGTCAAGCTAACTCTTAAGAGGATGCCCATGTGGACACGATTCCATTTCCGTTTAGTGCACTTTTGAAATTCTGTTCCTGGGATGTAGGTGATGTTGGTTCTGTCACATCTAATTCCATCTTTGTATCTGCAGAAAAGATGGAGGCGGATCTTTTCCTTCAACTGCTGCAATTTTTGCGATTATTCTTATTTTTCATGGTAGACCATTTTATAATTTAGATCCAGTGACTCTGAAAGAACAGTAATAGATGTCCATGTTAATATGGTGTGTGGCTTAGAGATGATGCTGTTCCCACAACATTACTGTTCTCATCCTCCTTCAGGATAGAAGTTATGGGGAGAAAGTTGCTGCAGTGTATCATGTGGATGAAACACAGTGGGCATTGTCTTATCAGCTTGCTGCACTCATCGATCAGTATGGCGAGCTGGGAAGATTGGTGTGAACCAGATTGCTATTTTCCTGGCCCCATCTTACTGGCAGAATTGCTTTGCACCCAGAAAGGGCATGAAGTTCATGACCATTAGTTTGCCCGGATCTCCATATCATTAGGTACATCGGCATGGCTGCTTCCTACCTCCTGGAGGCTTTCCACCTCACTGGCAAGATTTCAGGCCAATGAGAATCACTACTGATCTCCACCAGCAGAGACCAGGCATCATGGTTACGCTGGGGGAATCAGAGGCCAGTGGTCGGGGGCATTGCGAAGTAGTACCCATGGTCGGGGGTTGGGAGGGTTGTCCTGCAGGGGTAGATCGCAGAGTGGGTCATAACGGAATTAAAACTAAGTGCTGCTGCCTGTGGAAAAACTGGAGTGCTTGAAGGATGGAATTCAAGTATCTTTTATTGGGAAAAAATACGTCCGATGGGAAACAGATTGGTCAGCTCAGCTTCACAGAGATTGGAGCTCCACCTTTAAAGGACGCCTCAATCTCAGAGTTAAATGACAGACCCTCATTCCACCATAGAAATGGCAACCACCAGGTGGAGGGAACACCTCCAAACCTTCACTACCCCTACCACTAAATGTATAGATCACCAGTCCAACCCTCCACTCACACCATACATGCTCAAGGGTGACCTGAACACCTCCACGTCCTTGTCTCGACTTCCCACCCTCCCCACAAAAGAAGTGCTCCAATATGAGATCAGCAAAGATCTTGCGCTCTCCACCCTCTCCCCTCAGGCTCTTCCCATTCAGATCTTGTCCCTAGACAGTAGCAACTTAGCTCTGCCAACTGCATCCTGGCACTGACACCTTGGTGATGAAACTGTCACTGCCTGGTGCCAATGGCAGGAGGCATTGTCAGGGTGGCAGGGGAATGGTATCATCCTGTTCTGTAGCTGAAAGCTACCTGCAGTGCTGGCATGCTGTTCCAGCATGAGAAGTTGAAGAGGAGCCCCCCTTTCCCCACAATTCAAAAAAAAGGCCAAGGTCTTCAGAACAAAGAACAAGCCTGTTTATAAAAAAGACATCTTCTATATCTGTCCATTTTTAAAATAAAAAACATAGGTCTTTTTTAGAAGCCCAGTATTTTTGTGTATAATTCCAAGGTTTTTTCTCCATCATTGTGAGAGGCTTTGGACAGTTAGAACTCCAGTAGTTTTTCAATAGAAATTCAGTAGAGCAAAATCTTTTCCTGTATCTAATGCTTGAAATGTGCAATTCATTGGTTATTGGTGTCAGAACTTTGGGCCCACTCTATTGTAAGTAGACAACATATTAGCTAAACCCTTTAGTTATTTATCTGGTTCATGTTCAGAAACAAATACAGTGTACAAAGATTTTTATGTCCATTGGGGTATTAAGAAATGATGTTTAAAATATTGTCTCCCAGAAGAACTCAATAATTTGTTGAAATGTCAAGAGATTGAACAATGTTGTTTTTATTGAGTAGCTCATTTGTTTATTTTTAGTTATTCCCAGGATTTTTCTCTGAATAGAAGGAGTGATTCCATTTGTTTTTTGTCTAGATGCAATTTTTAATCTTACATTTTGCATATGTACTTAGTTAGCTGATACTGAGAGTACTTTTTAAATAGAACCAGATTGCTTCATAATTTTTTCTCAAGACATAAGTTCGTTTTGGCCTAAACATTGATGCTGTTAAGTATTATTTGGTTAATCAGCCCAGGGTTTGCCTTTAATTGCAATCTCATACCCCAGAGTAGATTATGATGGCTTGCTTGTTAAGGTTTGACCCTGTTCAGTTTTCCAAGTGAGTCTGACAGGTCAATCATTGTGCCAATCTAATGGTAATAGAGAACCTGTATATGTTCATATTTGTAAATCTTTTCAAATCTGGAAACAACAGACACTAACCTTTAGTGTGGTTTTTAAACAATTTAATAAGCTATTCAGTTAAATGTGGAAACATATAAATTGCACAGTCTTGCACCCTGTATCACTTTTTTTCTCTATTCTACCAATGAACAGTCACAACAAAAACTAAAGATTTCAAAACAAAATTTGTTGATAATGTGCTTTATTTTTATTTTTTCATGAAGGGACAGAGATTCAAGGGCTAAGAACAGTAGAGTTTAATAAGGTGAGTAGCAATTTGGTGTCTTAACTCCACAGGAGGTTGCAGTTAAGAGTTCACAATCTTTCTTTAAAAAGGTGCTTCAACTGTTGTTTCTGATGGGGGTGAATCAGTACTCCAAAATTGAGAATTGACTTGGAAAATTCACTGCGCTGTCATTGAGCAAAATAAGTTTGATAGTCAACCAATTCTTATTCAGAAAGACATAAAGTTGTGAATTTACATATTGCCTTTCACAACTTTAGAATATCCCAAAGTAATTTGCAGCCAATGAGATACTTTTAAAGTAGTCACTGCAGGGAACTTAGCAACCAATTTGCGCTTATCAAAGAACCATGAGTAGCTAAGATAATGACCAACTAATCTGGAGAGAGAAACATAAATCGCCTTTCAGGTCTATGCCACAGACCTAAAACATTAATTCTGTTTCTCTCTTCACAGTTGCTGCCAGACCTGCGGACAATTTCTCATTTTCTGTTTTTATTTCTGATTTTCAGCATCCTGTGTAGTGATAAACATTTGCCAGGGCACCAAGGATTTCTCCACTGTTATCTTTCCAATTCATGTCAGTTGATAGACATCCTGGGTGATTTTGAGCTTACATTCACCATGAACGTAAACAATGTTAAGGGTCCAAAGTACCGCAAGAGTCAGAAAACAAGATCATTGCCATGATAGCTCATTTTCCAATTTTCCCTATCCCACACTGGTGGTGCAACAAGGATGGAAGATTAATTGAAATACATTTTGACATAGTAAGTAGGCTTTCCCACCATATGATTCCCTACAAATAAAGAATTACCCCTTCGCCAACACAAATCACATCAGCAAAGTTTACAACAGCTTCTGCAAAATATGAAGCGGCCGAGGGAAACTCACAGGGGGTGCAAAGGTAAATATAGCCCCGGTAGGGGAGGAGGAACATGCCTATCCAGTGCCCTGGCACTGCAAACCAAGCCATGCTGGTACGGGACCCCTTGGAAGCTCCGTTGGGGTGTGTGGCTCCTGTTGTGTGAGGGGGTGGTTGCCTTGGTGCTCATAGCAGCCGTGATAGGGTGAATGATTAACCTGGTGCATTTGGTGGGAGGGCAGTTGGCCGCATGGTTGTGAGGGGCAGGAACATTTTGATCCAAGTGCTCATGGTGGGGTGTTGCCCTTGGTGCTTGGATGGTTTGGGGGTGGTGGGGGGAGGTTTCCATTTCCATGGGGGGAGTTTTATTTTAACCTGTATCAAGGTATCCTTTAAAAAGGGCACCCTGAACTGAAAAATAGCAACCTGTAACAACTCACTATTTTCTGTTTCAAAGCCAATTTTTAAAATCCAAGTTGACACCAACCCCCCACATCCATGAGTCTCAGCTTTGTTAACCAGCCTTTTATGTGGTACTTTATCAAACGCTTACTTAAAATCCATATAGACAACATCCACTACTTCCCCTTCATCTTCCTTTTCTCTGACTTCATCAGAAAAATCAGTTAAATTAGTCAAACTTTGTTTTTACAAATTCATGCAAGCTGTTCTTAACTAACTCAAACCTCTCCAAGTGCTTTTTGATTTTTTTTCCATGATTATTATATCTAAAATTTTATCCATCACTGATGTTAAACTGACAGTCTATAACTATTTGGAATATCCTTACTTCTTGAACAAGCATTCACATCACTCTTCCAACCTCTGGTATCTCCCTCATATCTAGGGAAAATTGGAAAATTGTGACAATACTTATGCTATACTCACCCCACGTCCCTTAGCAAGCCATCTGGATGAGGTAAAGTATGCACTCTAAACATAGTCAGCCTTTCTGGTACATCATGCCAATCACTTTTCATCCCATCCATTATCACTGTAATCTTCAGATTAGTGGGTTCTCCACCATATGGTCCCCCCCCAAATAAAAAAAAATCCCCCTTTCAAATATCAATATTTGTCAACCACCTCTTCCTTAGTAAAGACTGATACAAAGTACTATCTGCTGTTCTATCTGCTGTTGCCCCAGTCATGGGAGCCCAGCTCGTGTTAGCGTGACTCCTCACACTACATTCATTCTGCAGTGCTGCTCTTGATGGGAACCCATCTTGTGATAGTCATGAGGGTGTTCCGCCATTGTCTCCCTGAATTGCTAGCCATTCCTGGAAGCCACTGCACCAGACTTTCAGGTGGGTGCATCCCATGCCTATGCTTCAAAGGTTCCCAATGGGGACCCCTGCTCACCACCTGTGTGCTCTCAGTGTCCCCCATGACGAGGGTGTAGTGATGGCTGCCAACCTGTTGAGGTGATGCATGATACTGCGGATGGGGTCAGATTGCTACCATGCACACTCATGGGGATAAGGGTTGATGGTATGGAATGAGGGGCCCAGGATGGATAACCTCATTCACTGTCTTACTCCCTCTCTCATCCCCCGCACACCCCCCCCCCAAAACAAAGATGGATTTTGGCATGGAGCTAATGGATCTGGCAGGCATCCTGTGCTGCAGTGAAGGAAGAACAGGGACGCTTCCACACCCTGCAAGGCCAGCCCAGGCCAGAGGATGCAACAGGAGGACAGGGGCAGAGGATGAACACCCATCAGCCCAAGATGGAGGGACCAGGTCACAGAGGATACAGAGACCCCGGCACTTCAGGACACACGTACATCAAGGAGTGCCGGACGCTGTGTGCCGCTGCAGGCTCCGGTTCAGTAAGGAGACGGTGCAGCACCTGTGTCAGATCCTTGCAGACCTGGCATCTTGAGGGACAGGGGGACACTGTTTCCGGTGGCAGTGAAAACTATGGCAGCCTTCCAAGTTTTTTGCAGCCAGGTCCTTCCAGGCCACTGGCTGTGGGATTTTCCAGTTGTCGGTGGAAAAGTGTGTCCATGAGGCCTCAGACATTCCCGCTTCCAGCTGATGTATATCAATGGCGGTGTCGTACGCATCAGACAGTGACCCAGAAGCATCACCACTAACTTGTTTCACTGAAATGATAGTATCTGCGCTGATGGATTGTGTAGTGGAAGGCTGTGTCAGTTGATTTGCTCTTGCATCAGAGGATTCATCAAGGTCTATCATCGAGGTTTCCTCCAAGTTATGGGATGTCTCAGCAGGAACAGCAGGAAGGGCATCGATGCCAGATGGACCGGAAACATCAGGGTTGTTTCCTGCAACAGTTTATACAAGGTTCAGTGCAAGGGAAGGACAAGTATCTGGGCAGTGTTCCACTTACTTTAGGTATGTCATATTAATAACGGTTTTGCGGATGCTCATTTCCTGGTTGCACGACAGCCTGGCTGCCGCTCACGATCCTGTCTTCCTACTCCTTCCCCACCAGATCGAGGGTTCGCTCCTCAAAGGGAGTTAGGATTTGCAGGCCGGGGACCCCAGCTCCTGTTTTTTTCCTGGTCCTGGCAGTTATGGACCCTCTTCTCCAGTGGGGACTGAAGTGGAAATGAAAGCCTGATGGCCGGAAATGCATGGGATGTCGGGGGTGAGGATGGTTGGGTGAGATTTGTCAGGACTATTCCTTGGGAGGCAGGGGTTGCGACAGGGAGGGTGACATAGAGCTTGGCTCATCACTTGTCCGTGAGGAAGAAGATGTCCCTCCTCCCCTCCACTGCATCCAGCAGACGACCCAGCTCTCTCTCCATAAACCTTAGGGCTATTCTTCTGGATGCCAACTTCCTGGCATGACTGCTTGTATGTCCATCGTTAGTCCTGATATGCAGCTGTTTCTTGGTAACACTATACAGCTGCAGCCACTTTGCAAGAGTGACGCACCTTGGGGTCATTTCTGGTGAAAATCGCATCAAGGCTCTTCTATTGCACTAAGCGCTGTAAGATTGCAACTCACAGCTCACCGAAGAAACCAACACCATTCACTCCCATTTTCACGCTCATTCGGCACTTAGAATTTTTTTCATAAGATTGCACTCAATGTGTCAATCATTCATCTCACTCCCACTATCTCTCTCTCTCATAAACACACACACACACACAAATTAGTAGAAGATTAAGTTAAAGTTGTAATAACAAAAATGGAACTCATAGCGATCTTTATATTGGTGCCAACCTTTTGTCATCTTGGTTGAGTTGATTTAACTGGACTGAAGGTCTATTAGAAACAAAAGGTGGAGTTTTCCAGTCCAGTATTCCCCGCCCCCCCCCCCACCAACCCCGCACAACCGCCTTGGAAGGGCTGGTGAATTCCAGCCAAAGGACTCTCATGAAGCTGCAATGTCTCTTGTGGATTAGTAGTTCTCAGGGTGACTTGGGAGCCATTACAATACTTTGGTTGCATTAGAAGACTTTCAACTATGATGGTTCGGCTGTTGCAAATGATACTGGTGTTTCAGATGTTTCTCACACACACGGATTTGCTTCGTTGAAGTTATGTTATACTGCAGTGCCTGACAAGTAGTTTATCATGTGACTGCAGGGTTACCAGTTCTGGAGACCAGAGCATCATGATGTAATAGCAATTGACAACAGTCATTCATTCTTACCTGTATCTCAACTTGAGTTCAAATAAAGAAATAAAACCAGAAAAATGCTGGAAAACCTCAGCAAATCTGGCAGCATCTGTGGAGAGACAAACAAAACAAACATTTTGATTCCATATGGCTCCCATTTTTATTGCAGATTTCTAGCATCTGCAGTATTTTTGTGTTTGATTTGAGCTCAGAAATATTCCTTTGTTCAATTTGGCACTCTGAGGTCAACACGCTATTGATTTCATATTTGTCAAATGCTGGTTCATCTTTACACAAATGGGATGTTTAAACTTTACAGCTGCAAAGTTCTCTTTCTCAGGTCCTTGTTCAACGAAATAGTGGCCATAGAATCGCTGTTCACTGTTTAATGTCCATATTCATGTATTAAGTTTCAGTCATTTTCAGAGTTAACATTTTCACAAAATGTGATATTATATCCAATTCAATATCCAATATCACACTTATACTGAGCATGGCAATAGTCACAATAGTAGTACAAGTGTTATTAGGTGAGTGTAGCACAGAAGATTTATGGTCTGTCAGGAAGAAAAGTGATTGTTGGCAAATGAGATCTGCGAAGACTGAGTACTACAGAGGAAGAATTGTCCAGTTTGATAATATTGTTACAATCTCTTTTGAACATATAAATGAAAGTGTGAATGTTTTTATTTCCTCCGAATTAATTCATGTGCTGTTGGTGATAGGGGCCGATTGATTCACTGGGAATCAGCATTGCAGGCGGAGTGGGAAGTCCCCTCGGAGATGTCCCCATTTTCATTGCAATGATGCAACCAAACGGAGTAGCTGCCCAGACCCAGAAGCTGCGGGTAAATCTCTGTTCAATCTTTGATTGCTCAGCTATTAAGAATTTATTTCGGAAATTTTTATTTCATGCACATTGTTTTTCCTATTTTCGCACCCACGTCTACCATAAATACTAAATATCAAGAAATACCTAAAGATAGTTTTCAATAATGTAGGATTATCTAAATATTAGGATAAAACCTTATTAAAATGTACAAAACTAGTATTAAATGTAGATTTTTTTTCTGTCTGAGTTTGCTTTTGATCTCTGCTCTTGTTTTCCTATTAATTACTTACTTTGTCATCAGGAATAGCAGCATCATACATAACACAGCTCAGTGTGTTCTTTCCATTTTCAGTACTGAAATTTATACACTGTGCAAATGGGTACAATTAATGTCTAGAGTTCTGTACTTTGAAATTTGCTTTTTTAAAGTTATGTTATCCAGCTGGATTAAAATATCAAATGGGATGTCTTGCAGCACAAGCATTAGTTGGCCTGCTCAAAAAAAATTAAGACTGAATTTCAATGTTTAAAACTCCATCACAACCAATGTAGCCAGGAAATTGTTCAAAAAGAATATTTTAGCACTGATGGTCTCACATCAGGCTATACTGAAATATTCTCTTTGTGATATTGCCAAAGTTCCTGTTCCGCAATTCCTAGTGTGCTTTGACTTGAAAATGGCTGAGGTCACCAACAGATTATTGAGTTCCCTAAAGCTTGAGAAATGAAATTACCTCTGGTTGATAAACTCCCGTTGCCTACACTGAGTGTATTATAACAGCAGCATAATGTAAGCTCACCTTAAAAATATCCAATAATTGCTGAGAACCATGTTTGAGTTTTTAATATTAAGAATTGAATGATCCTGCCTATAATCTTTGAACACTAAAAATTAACCACCTGTAAGATGTAGGAGCAGAAGTAGGCCATTTCGCCCATCAATTCTGCTCCGCTTTTCAGTGAGATCATGACTGATACAATGTTCAACTCCACTTTCCCACCTTATCCCTATAACCCTAGATTTCCTTACAATAGCTATCCAAGTATGTATACACAGAGTTGTGACTGAATCTGTGGGCAATTGATCGTGTAATTCAGGTCTGCTGTTTGTACCTTACACTTATTAGATACCAGTTTGAGATGTTTAGTATAACAACTCCAAGAGGTACGCTAACAAGATGATAGAGCAACAAATATTTTTAATCCTGTATTGTTAATTATAGGTTGGAGACAGGATTGTAAGTATTTGTGGAAAACCTACAGAGGGTCTGACTCATTCCCAGGCTGTCAGCATACTGAAGAATGCTTCAGGTCATATAGAATTGCAGGTATGACAAAACATCATGCACTTCAATGGGAATTTGTTATTTGCAAATAATCTTTTGTTTTGGAACTTGATTGTTTAATTAATCTACTTAATTTCTGACTCAGTAATATGTCAAAATATTCTTACATTTTTTGGCTTTTGCACTGCTTAATATCTCTTACTTTGCAAATGATTGTTCATAGGTGGTTGCAGGCGGAGATGTTAGTGTGATAACAAGTCAGCAACAGGAACATATTGCAACTACGCTTTCTCTCTCAGGACTGACAGCAAGCAGTATCCTTCATGATGACCTAGGGTAAGCATTTTTACTTACTGCACACAATACATGGTAGAAGTATTATTAGAAAACTAAAGCATTGAGCTGGTGTAGATCATACTGTCCTTGCAACAGCAAGTAGAATGATTTTTAATAAAGACTGCATTGAACAGTATTTGCCTGGTTCCAACCTGTATTTGCCGTTGTAACTGCATATCGCCTGTTTCTATTTCTGCTCCTGCACCATTACTTCTGGAACTCCCCTAAAATTTACAACAACTTGTATTTTTTATAGCACTTTAACATAATAGAATGACCAAAAACACCTCACAGAGGCAATCTAAAACAAAATATACAATTGAGCCTTGACCCATTTGAAGAGATTTGGATTAGATGACAGAAAAATTGGTCAAAGAGGTATTTTTATGGAGTGTCTTAAAGAGGGAAACTGAGAGATGGAGAGCTTTAGGGAGGGAATTCCAGAGTATAGGTCTTTGACATTTAAAGGCACAGCCACCAGCAATTAAAATTGAGTGAGCTTATGAGGCCAGAATTAGAGGAATGCCGTAGAAGTGTTTGAGGATTGTAGGCTGGAGGCGATTACAAAGAGAGGCCAATCAGGGAGGGATTTGAAAATACAGCTGAAAATTTTAAAATGAAGGCATTGCTTAGGCAGGATAGGTCATCAGCAAGGGTGATGGGTGAATGGGATTTGAATGCAAATTAGGACACAGGGTGCAGAGTTTTGGGTGACCTCAAGTTATGGAACGTACAGTGTGGGAGGCCAATCAAGAGTGCATTAAAATAATCAAGCCTGGAGATAACTAAGGTATGGAGGAGGTTTTCAGTAGCAGAGAACAGACGCAGATGCTGATTGAGGAGATGTTACGGGGTGTACATAGGCAGTCTCGTGAATAATGTGGACAAGTGCTTGCAAGCTCATTTTGTATCAACTATGACACAGAGGTTGCAAGTAGTTTGGTTCAGCTTCAGACCGTTTCTGAAATTTTTTCCTGCTGTGTGCATTTTACTCTACTATGGAATGAAAGCAGAGTTGGAGGAGGGGGTGGACAGTTGTTGAGCAGATATGGGCGCAGATAAATTGAATACAGTTAAAGCTGGAATGGACGGATTTTTGGTGTCACAGAAAACTGGATATGGGGAACTGGGGGAAAATGGAGTTGAAGCCCAAGATCAGCCACAATTGAATGGTAGAACAGGCTCAATAAGCCATGTGGTCTACTCTTCCTATTGCTAGTACTCTGAGGAGAAGTGGAGAGTTGTTGAGCAGGCGCAGAGGGAGTCAATGAATAAGGGCCAATGGTTTATTTCCACAACTGTTCTGAAGATTGTAGGGGCTCGGGTAAGGATTGTGTGTGCATATGTAATGGAGCCTTGACCTTTAGGTTGGAAACTTTTGTTCCAGGAGCAGATAGAGATGGTGATTAGGGAGCAGAGATTGCGTCAGGGACCAAAGATGATAGCTTCAATCTTGACAATGTGTATTTATCTAATTTGGATTATACAATGGGGCTTTCCCACCAAGACCATAAAATTATGAATTTTAAAAGCTGGACACAAGGTTGCATGCAGTGGCGTTGGGGTATAGAGGGAGCTGAGGAAATGATGTGCAATACTTAAAATCATTATTTTTATTACTCTTCAGTCCTCCGCAATATAAAACAATCACTTTGGACAGAGGTGCTGATGGCCTGGGTTTCAGCATTGTTGGTGGATATGGCAGCCCTCATGGAGACCTGCCCATTTATGTCAAGACAGTATTTGCTAAGGTAAGCAGACTGTGAGGATGTTCTGAATTCTGCAGCTATGGTACTATCTATGTCTGTTTTATCGTGTCAGAGGCATATTTAATGCATTTTAGATTATCATTAATCTAACCTGAGGTACAGGTCACAATTACAGTTGCCTATAAGAGATAGATTCAGGTGGAGAAGGGGTTAAACCTCTGAAAAGTGATGTCAGGCCAGAAATTTGACATGAACTCATCCACTCCTGGGTTTGACTTGGGCAAGTTTGCAGGCAAGCAGGAAGTCCCAGTGGAGCTGTCAGCCAAATAATTTCAATTCTACAACACAGTGGCACGGTGCTTAGCACTGCTGCCTCACAGCTCCAATTCCGGCCTTGGGTGGCTGTCTGTGAGGAGTCTGCATGTTCTCCCTGTGTCTGTGTGGGCTTCCTCCAGGTGCTTCAGCTTCCTCCCACAGTCCAGAGATGTTCAGGTTAGGCGTATTACCCATGGTAAATGGGCAGGGATAGAGTGGGTGAGAGATCTGGGTAAAATGCTATTTTGGAAAGTCGATGCAGACTCTGGGCCATATGGCCTCCTTCTGCACTGTAGGGATTCTATGAATTCCCAATTTACTGAGAATTTAACCCAGCATTCTGACTTTAAGTGCCAGTAATAGGTTTCCAAGATACGTGGAATTCGTCAGGGTCGACCAGGGGAGTGCTTCTTCAGTGAAACTGACATGCTAGAAAGCTTTCAGACAGTGATTCTGAAGAGCTGCAGTGGCCATGCCTATGTGAGATGTGTGAGGAAATGCTTGACAGGTGATTTCCAACTTCTTGGAAATCACTTCATTCACCTTGATTCAAATTTCCCTGCTGTCAGCCTTCACTGCAGCATTAAAGCAGCTTATGTATCTCTACCTTGGAACTCTGAGGAACAAAAGGAGCAACACGAACAGCAGCAGAATCAACATCAGCAGTATCGTCTCCGCAACATGCCATCCACAGGAGAAAGGGAAAGAACACAGAGTTCTAGCTTAAAGGAAGCAAAACCATAACAAAGGATCAGTCTCTTTATGTGTGAACGCCAGTGTCACTTGAGGCATGATTATTGCCAACATCTGCAGCTTCCTGGAAAAATGTTTTTTTTTCCCCAGTGGAGTAGGTGGACACAAATAACCAGTGGTTATCAAACTTGCTGTCAAGGAATGGCCTCCCCATCCCTCTCAGTTTTCTGCCAGTCCCAGGAGATCTACACCACAAAAAGTCTGAAAAATGGATTGTGTGGAGAAGGTTAGGCAACGTTTGTGAAGGGTGACGGAGGCATGGATGTAAAAGGGCTCAACAATGAGGATAAATGTTAGTGTTGGCTGTTCAGATAGGGATGTAAGGAGGTAGCTGAAGAGAGAGGAATGAGTGGAGCTACAGAGTATTGCAGGAAGATGCTGAGAACATGATAGTGTGGTGCTTGGCACCTGAACAAATTATGCAATTTACCTTTCCTAATCAACTGAGGTCTTTAAATCTCGTGGGACACTGTCCCCAACTTCGTGGAACACACTCCTGTTGTTCAGTTCATTGGCCACTACCATTCATATTTCTGTTTAAGAAGCTGATCTCTTTCTCCCATACTTGGCAAACGCGTCCTCACTCACTCAGA
Organism: Carcharhinus amblyrhynchos; assembly: GCF_965287045.1. Classification (NCBI taxonomy): domain Eukaryota; kingdom Metazoa; phylum Chordata; class Chondrichthyes; order Carcharhiniformes; family Carcharhinidae; genus Carcharhinus; species Carcharhinus amblyrhynchos. Next base: position 21,011,092 of record NC_137328.1, on the reverse strand, counting down.
TCTTGCAGCAGGACTTCACATCAGAGTCAGAAACCTAGGGACAGTCTTCCCAGGTTTTCTTTCATTCCTGTGGTTGCTCAAGTGTCAGGAATGATTGGACAGTCATTTTGACCTCTGCTAAGGTCCCATTAATTGGAAATCCCTCCTTAGACAATGTCAACATGTCAGCCTGCCTGTTTTTGCTAATTGATCGAAAAATTCAGAAGCAGGACGCTAATGCCATGGTTCCTGAACCACTGCCAGCAATACCCCCACTATGTGCAATGTTGTTAAGATAAAGTACTATCCGTATTGCCAGAAGTATTCATATTTCACACTTGAATGAATTCCAATGGCTGAGTTACCATATCTCAGCTGGGGCAGTGATTAAGAATGCTACACTTGATGTTAGTGTCCCTGGATTGTGCAGGTAGTGGTGGGTTGGGAGGGAAATCTACCAGGGATATACTTCCCAATTGTGATCCAGTTAACCACGATGGAAGGTATACCCTTGGAAGCAACCAAAAACAGAATGTGACAATGCACCATGTAACAAAATAACATGTCAACAAGCATTGTGTAGTTCAGATATGACGAATAATTATTTGAGAATGGTACTGATGAGACCCATGAAACCTAATCTTCTGTAGGACTGGGGAAGGAAATTAAGTTGGAAAATTTTGTTTCTCAATTACATGTGACAACAAGCTGTATAACTGTATTCCAGAAATCTCATTTGGAAAGACATTGTGGTAACTACATCACACTGCGGCAGAGGTGTTGATTTCCATGCAATTATAGTAACAAAAGAAAGTTCAATACAGCATTAATCACTCACATCTGCCAGATTATTATTACACTTCAGTTAGCAGATCCATGAGTTACAAAATTAGTATAGTATCAGTGCAAATCTGTTCAGATCTAAAGATGTTCTAACTTTTAGGGGGCAGCTGCTGAAGATGGACATTTGAAACGTGGAGATCAAATAATCGCTGTCAATGGGCAAAGCCTCGAGGGTGTTACACATGAAGAAGCTGTTGGTATTCTGAAGCGCACAAAGGGGACAGTTACACTGACAGTTCTTTCCTAGTGTGTCTTGTTCCAGGTGAAGAATCAAATGCTTATTGACACCATGAATAAGATTAAATTGATGTTGTGTTTGGTTAACAACTCTACTAATTTTTAGCTTGGTGTTCTTCTGCTGAGGACTGTAGAGGGATCCTTCAAAAAGGAAAAACAATGATACAAGTAAACCCTGTGAACTGACTAATAAATGGATGAAAAAGATTAAATGTTTATTTAGTGAAAATTTTTTCTATTAATTTGGAATCTAATTAATGTGTTGCAAAATTGAAGAAATTTAACAACATAGCATACAAACTGTCATTGTATTTATGTACATCATGTTCAGGAGTTATATTGTAGGATGTACATTACGATTTTCCTTAGACACACCATGTTGTTTACAGTACTTTTTCAGATGCAGCATTATTTTTAATTTTGCTCTCAAATTTACGTATTTGCACATTTTAGGCTTTAACATAGTTCAAGAATTACAACAGAACAACTTCTGTTGTTTTCTGCTTTAAAATTGTCACCAAACATTTTACAGTTCAGAGATTGATTGGGTTAAATAAAGGGTTCATTTTCTCAAGATGTCTGTTATGTAGTGGAGAGTCTGCCATTGACTAGTTTCAGTGAAGAAATAGTGCTGTTCCTGCTGCAGTTTAACTGCATTAGGTTTTCACGTTTTACAGCTCATTAACAGTGTTTTTTTTCTGTGAAATGTCATGTTATCTTGAAATAGCTGATTATGATGGATCACCTCACTAGTACCAGGTACTGCTTAAAAACTGTCAGTGTGATTAATATCTGCAGTGGCAGTGGTGGAGGCAGTACTGTGCAATTTTTGGAGACAGTCAGATGTCATGATGGAGGACGATAGGTTTCTGTGGAAAGCTGAGCTGGATGAACCAAATTGCCTCCCTCTGCTGTGGTTACCATTGTGAATGTGTTTTGTTTTGCACCCTGAGAATTGCTGTATACTGTGGAACAGCTGTAGCTGATAATGGAAATAGCGCACTATTTAATCCCTTTCACTGCAGATATCAAGCTCATTCTCAGAACTAAATTTTGCTGAAGGTCAAATTGGTTTGTTTGGAGGAGAAATGTTTGTTTCAAGTCCCGAGAGAATGCAGATTTTATTTATGGCTTAGCTTCAAGTTTTAATTCCTCTGTGTGCAGAAAGGAAATGAGAGAAAAAACAGTTGATGGGCGAATATGGCAACAGTAAGCAAATAAAATCAAAAAAAATATACAGTGTTTCATCAAGTTTGTAGAAAACAGCTGAACTGCTTCATAGATTAAATTATTTTGCAAGAAGTGAGATAAAGATTGAAGCCAGATATGTCCATTTTGCCATTGTAAAATGAGTGCAACAGTGATCAAATTCAGTAACAAAATTAGGTTGTGAAATTTTTTTCAGGTAATCCTGATGGGTGGCTAAATTGGTGGCAGTTAAAACGGGGAAGGCCTATTATGAGCGCTTCATCGATATTCAGTATCACAAAGCAAGAGCTACTCTGATTTTTTTTTAATTATAACATCATTGCTGTGGAGCTATTAGGAGGTTTGTTGACACGACAGTTTGCCAGTTGCCTTTTGTCCTCTTTCCCCATTTGTTTAATGAGCAGCAATCTCTATCCCAGGACAGGACTTCAGGCAAAGCAAGTGACCAAAAATGTTTTTTTCTCAAAAGGTTAAGCAGCCCTCGGAAGCACCTGCAACTCAAATAATGGGGCCCCAAACCCAATTCAGGCTTGTCATAAGCCATCCAGTTGAGGTGCATATTGGTTCTGCGTCCTCTCTTTCATACCTGAAACCAAGTGCTGACAGTTTTAAATTCCAGTGATTATGTAAATAATCACAGCAACCTTTATTCATGCAACAGTCATTATTCACACAGCATGATCCCATAAACAGCAATGAATTAAATGATCAGTTAATTTGCTTTATTTTTAAAGCAAGAGGGAAAATAAAATGATAAGAAACTATAGAAAATAAGATGTTCACTTCTAAACAATGCATTTTGGCTAAATATTTTAGTTATGATCAGTTGACTGTGCCTGCTACTGAATTCATGGAAATGTATGGAGTAATGATGTTTTCACCCAAATCTGCTCCTTACCAAGCAAATTCAGAAGCTGTAACAGTGTTTTAAGACTGCATTGAGTTAATTAGCTCAGTATAGAAAATAAGTTCTCCATGATGGAATGGATTTTTGTCTTCATAACTTGGCAGGCAACCTGGTAGAGTGAATCACCCACCATATATAAAACCCATAATTGTCATTCCTTTCACTTCAATGGAATGAGAATCAGGTAGATTCTGAGAGACAGCTGATTCATTTTTGCCAATTTACAATGTATGGGTTAAGATGAAAATCTATCCCTATGAATTTAACAGTATTATAACTCAATTTAAACTAATGTTTGCGTTTGAATTGTGTATTTTGATAAATATTGCATTTTCACACTAAGTGTACTTTACTATATATTTACATAAACTTAAAAGGTAAATGCTGTAGCTGTCCTTTATACTTATTTGATCAAAGTTTCTGGATTTAGTGTTCCAATGGTATTGTTACTTTGGATTAGCAACTTCTGTGGACAAGAATTTGAAGCTAAGCCTATGTAACACGCAATCATTTTAGGATATTTTTTCTTTTATATGTTGCCTTCTATCAGACTTTAAATAAAAGCTACTGAAATATTTCTATTTTTGACTTTAAGGTAGTGTACAGACATGTTTCTATTAATAGTTAATAATCTTGGTAATTGTAAAAGCTTAGTTTTAAAATGCAACAAAGTGTATTTTGTCATTGGTATTTGAATAAAAACAAATGTTCTACAGCAGCAGTTTTTGACTTCAATCATAAACCCTGCAGCTCACATGCATACTTCGGCACATTTGTCCCAGCTTCATGGTGTTGGCGACCTCCTGCTATATAAACAAATGCAACAATCAGTTTTCACACAAGAAGATTTCAAAACAGCAATGAGATAAATAACAAGTCTTATAATGGTGAAATGACAGAAGAATTGCTATATGACCAAACTCCAGGAACTCTTGATTTGGGATCATCATGCCATCCAACACGAGTGCAGAAACTGAAGAAATTCTGAAGCATGCCAAAAGTATGAACACAATTCTTAAAGCAAAACACTGTAGATGCTGGAAATCTGAAAAAGAAACAGAAATGCTGGATAAACTCAGCTGGTCTGGCATCTTCTATAGGGAGAGAAACAGTATTAACATTTTAAATCCATATGACTCATCAGAGCAGGAGGGGTAGCAATGTGATGAATTATATAGTTGGAGAGAGAGTTGGAGGAGGTGGAGCAGAATGGAAGATCAGTGATAGATGGGTGCTAAAGATGTCAAAATTCCTAAAGCCTTTGAAGTTTCCCTATGTTAAATATTTTCACTCCGAGACCTCTCTGAAGGTCCTTGCTAGATATAGCCTTCTGCTGAAACCCCTTCTCCTGCTAATTGGTTCCTCTCTCTACTGTCTGTGCTCCAACTCCTTGTCTCACTGCAGACAGGGGGACTGCAACTATAGCCCCATTAGTTAAAGCAGGCTTTCTGTTGACAGGCTTCCAACATCACTCCTTTGTGAATCCAAACATATTTCTAAAACCCTCCAATGACAACATAATACTTCATTCACTCACAGAAAGCAAAGGAAAGTTAAATTCATTGCATGAATTCCCACATGATACTTTAAAGCTTTATTAGTGGGGCATGATCTCTTGCGCAGCTGAGAAGAGCATGTTCATCTGGGACTATTTAAGAGAGCGCATTTGGAAGTCAGATTAGTGCTAGACATTGTTTGATGCCACAATCTGCTGACCGCATGTTCCCAGCGCATGTATGATACCTTCATGCTAGTGCCCCTACAACTAAAGCATGCCAGAAGTGGTCTGACTGAAATTTTTGGAGTTCAGGTTTCGGTATGGCACCTGGAGATGCATTTTTCTACCAGTGAGTTTGAGGGCTGTAAACCAAGTAGATAACTATCATTTCAATATTAATTTAACACTTGTAGATCAATATTCATTATTTCATTTACTTTGAACAAGTGCTATTTGAGACCTTGGCCGACAAGTCTTGTACTTTTTTTTACCAGAGCAAAGCAGGATGAGCAGCCACATGACTTTTCCAGAGTAGTGGGGTTTGGCCAGGACTGCACGTGTGTTGGTCTGCAAGCCCCACATGTTAATGAGGAGATGTACCATCATGGCTAACACTCCATTAATATGCAGTTAGTATGCAACCATACACAGTGCATACCATCAGTGAATGCCCTATCCTGGCAGCAGTTATAAAGCATATGCCAGACAGCTGTACTTGCCATCTGCAGGCCACCACAATGAAAGAGATGCTGGCAGGAACCACCTGTTCAACACCTGCGTCTTCTCCAAGATCTGACGAAGTGTGGAGAGACTGCACCTACAATGCTATCTCGGAGCATTTTGGATCAAACAATCGCTCTGCTGAAACAACAATTCTACAGTCTGGACAACTCGGTGGAAACCCTCCAATGCTTCCTAGGGCATATCTCATGATTTATGGTAGTCTGCATGGGATCCCTCATGATAATGCAACCGTTGCCTCCAGGCATCTCGGAAGAGGAATGGACAAAGCATCCAGGACTCCTTCACTCCAGAAGAGTTTTCCATGACCAGCTACTTGGACTCCAGTTTTCCTGAAATCTCATCCCTCCATCAACATTTATCCGCAATTTCCCACCTCCCCATCAAATGCAGTGTCTTCCAGGCCAAAATCCTGAAATGTAAGCAAAAATGAAAAAATCATTCCATGACAGCTCTATCCAACAAAATATTCTGTATACAGAACAGAACTATTTCTCTGTGTGGCAGCCTATGGATTGACTGACTGCAAAGCAGCAGTAAGGGCAGTGGCTGGAGCATGAATGCTGTTGTCTTGAGAGAGGACAACCAGCATTACTTAAGGTGGCACCTCAACCATCAGCTACAGCAAGATTACTGGATTGCTGTAAAAGCCTACAAACCCTTTTGAGCACCAGTATCCACAGCCTTAATGGAAGTGTAACCTAAGTTTCAAGCATGGTTCATGACCTATCCATTATTCCACTGCAACACTGATGAATTGGTTCTGCTTATGCTGCATCAAAAACTGAGACATCAGCCACCAGATGTTTCTTATAACTGTACAGGTTTCTTATAACTGTACGCCTGGAGTACTCCATACAATTTTGTCTCTAATTTAAAGAGGAATACATTTGCAGTGGAGGCAATCCGGAAAAGATTCATTTGGTTGATTGCCAGGATGAAGGTGTTGTTTTATGAAGAAAATTTGAGCAGATTGGGGTTATACTCCTTGGAGTTCTGAAGAATTAGGGGTGATATTTCAAAAACATTTCTGAGGGGGCTTGACAGGACAGATGCTGAGACTATGGCCATGATTCTCTCGTCATGACCCGCAACTTTTCTGGCGGGTCACGGTGGGAGATGTGCATCACTGGCCTTGTACCAGAATTTGCACTATGTGCCAGGAACGCATGTACATCTCCCCGAGCCAGTGAACAGTTGCCAGTCAGACCGTACTGAAAACAGGCGGGAAGACAGGTAAGTCATTTGAATCTGTTTTAAATGTATTTTAAATATGTTTAGCAGTTCATTATCAGGAACTTTCAGGTCCCAATTGAATCTCCGATCCCACCAGGAGTATTTCATTCTGGCAGGGTTTACACTTGGTTCCTATATTCGGGGAACTAGCGAGACATCGCCAGAATGAAGGGGGGGCAAACGGGCCCCCCCCAGGGAGTTGGGAGGCAGGAAGGTGGTGCCCCCGGGCATGAGCATCCTGGCAGTGCCAGTCTGTGCCCCATGCACTGCCCAGGTGGCAAAGTGCCATGCCCAAGGAACAATCTGACACTGTCCATCGGGCATCGGTAGTGCCATGGAGCAGGGTCTATTGTGGACAGGGCCTAAGGGTGATCTGTGGGGGTGGGGGGTTCCACTCCCACTCTGCAGACAGGATCAGTCTGGGATGGAGGAAGGGCAGCGATTGCGGCGGGCTGGGGGAGAGGTGTAGTTTGCCAGAGGAGGGGCTGCCTCTGGGGTCAGCGAGGGAAGGGTCTGCTGGGGTGGCGGGATCGCCACTGTTGGGAGGCAAGGTTGTGTATCATGACACTCCGGGACGGAGTGGTCAGGGCTGGCCCGGGAATTGTCATGGGGGCTGCGATCAGGCCGTGGCAGAGGGCTGGAGGAGCTGTGCTGCGATGGCCCTGGGCTGGCCAGCATTTGGGAAGTCTGATAGATCAGGACTACTGTGCATGCGCAGAGTTCCAGAACTGTCAGACTCCAGTGCGAATAAGCCCCAACCCTTCACCCCTGGGTTTTTAATGATATTCACAGTTGGGACCTCTGCTGTGCATAGAGTGCAGAGATTTGGGTGAGGAACTGACGTAACGTTGGGATGTAGAACAGTTTTCCCACTTTTGGGAGATTCATGGCCTACATTTCCCCTTGTGAAAGAAACTGGGCGCCAAGATGGCACAGTTAGCACTGCTGCCTCTTAGCATCAGGGACCCTGGTTCAATTCTGGCCTCGGGTGACTGTGTGGAATTTGCACGTTCTCCTGTGACTGCATTGGTTTCCTCCTGGTGCTCCAGTTTTTTCCCACAATCCAAAGATGTGCAAGTTAAGTGGGTTGGCCATGCTAAATGGCCTCAATGTCCCAAGATGTGCAGGTTAATGGGATTAGCGGGATAAATGTGTGGGATACTGCATCAGAGAGTTGGTGCAGACCCAACGGGCTGAATGGCCTGCTTCTGCACTGTCAGGATTCGATGATTCTATGGGTGCAGTCGCAAAATAAAAGGTCTCGCAGATAGAAATGAGGAGGAATTTCTACTTTAAGTGGGACACTAATGTTTGGAATTCATTATTGCAGAGAGCAGTGGAGGCTGGGTTGTGGAATATATTGAAGACTGAGTTAGATAGATTTTTTGATCGACATGGGAGTGTCAGGCAACAGATGGAATTTTAAATAATCTGTATTTGTAGTTGTGAGTTTTTAGAAATAAGGTATAAGTTTATTTAAGTTTAGTTTTGCATTTCTTTGCTGAGAAAGGTTTAAAATGTTAGTTAAAATCATGTTAAACAAAAATACTTGCATGTAGGTGGGTTTTGGTTTTATTTCAAACTGTCTGCATTGTGATTCATGGGTTTGCAGCATGAAAACAACCAAACTTTGAAGAAAGACTCATCTGAAGCTTAGCAACCAGGGTCCTACACTGAAAAGTAAGCGTGTGTCGTTCAGTTTGGAACCAAGTACCTGAGAAGAAAGCAACTAGTACAGAAACAGTCAACAGAGAGGCAAGACAATGGAGCAAGGGGCAGAAAGCAAGTTCTAAGCACCAAAGAATAAATAGTTCTCAAAACTAGGGAGAAGTCCCAGAAAGACTGAAGTCAAAAGGATAGACACCTGGAATCTAAGCAAGGTACTGTTCACTGAAGGTATAGAGAGGGGGAGCGAAAGTGTCCCAGTTAAAAACTGAGCTGAAACGTGTAGACCTGGTGAATTTGGCTAGCGAGAAGCCAGATATCTAAAGTAATCTGAAGGTCTGTGATATATCAATACAGCCTGTGAAGCACTGGTGTTCTGTTGATGTGGCTGAGTACCTGAGAGGTTGTGTGGAAGTTTGATTCCATTTAGCAATTCGATGCAGGGAAATACTGAAAGAATGATTGAAATCCTGGAGATGGATCCTTGGGATGCCATCCCAGAGAAAGTGTTGTTCGGGAGAAGATTCTAAGGTATGTTGTTGGAGGATGAAGTTTAGAAACACTTGTGTGGAGATCAGAATTCAAGTGGGACCAGTTGAGTCAATGTGATAAATATCTACACTGATGAGAAATCCACAGAATTATATTGGATGACATCTGCCACTTGATTTCAGATTGTGGTGCGTCTGACCACAGTTGCCCTATTGGTTTACACAAAGTATGTTTAGTACAAGAAATCATTTGCAACTTGTGTTATCCTTAACATGCTGTATACATCTATGAATATATAGGTGGGGTGAATGAATAGTGTAGTATAGTCAATCTTTTCATGTTTACTAAATGTTTTATTCTTCAGTTAAAAGTTAATTTGGTTTGGTCTGCATGTGACCCCAGATCCACAGCAATGTGGTTGACATTTAAAATACCCTTGGGATGGGGAATTAATGCTGGCCAAGCCAGCAATGCCCACATCCCATGAATGAATTAAGAAAGGTAATCCTGTGACTGTTCATCCACAACTCAAAGCAAAAAAAAGTTATGTTCCATTCCATTCCAGAATTCCATTCTGGGACTTTACTGCCAGTGGTAGCACGAGCTGGGATCATTATGGAAATTGGGGGTGGTGGCGGTGGGGTACAAGCAGGAGAGTATAATTAAAAGCCACAATTAGAATAGCCATGATCTTTATGAATGATGAAGCAAACCCAAGAGGCCCAATGGCCTATGCCTACTCCTATATGCTATGTTTTTTCATTGCTTCATAGCTAAGTTTACAACTGGTCACAGAGTTGGTGACCACTTCCAAGGTGGTCAATATGGGTTCCAAGTTGTACATTAAGGCCAGTGCCAAGTTGGAGCTGGTTCCTGCATGGACATTCAGGGTAACAATGAGCTCTGTGACAGGCCTGCCTATACATTAAATGTCTTTGTGCATGTTCATCAGCATTCTCTTGTATGCCACCCCATCAAACTCCTAATCTTGGTCTTCTGCAGTAGAATTTGTCTTTGATGTCATCCTCCTAGGAGCTGGAGCACACACCATCCTTTCCCCCATGGCTGGTTTCAGATAGAATCATAGAATCCTACAGTGCAGAAGGAGGCCATTTGACCCATTGAGGCTGCACTGATCAGAATCCTACCCAGGCAGTATTTCCCTGCATCGAATTGCTAAATGGATTCAAACTTCCACACAACCTCTCAGGTGCTCAGCCATACCAACAGAACACCAGTGCTTCACAGGCTGAATTGATATATCACCGACCTTCAGATTACTTTAGATGTCTGGCTTCTCGCTAGCCAAATTAATCAGGTCTACACCTTTCAGCTCAGTTTTTAACTGGGACACTTTCGTAACCCCACAACTGGTGAATCACAATGGCGATCCTGCCGCTACAATTCTCTAAAGCATGAACAGTGCAAACATCTGAACTGGTGCCTGCAAACTTCACAAATAATGGTTGCTTCTTCATCAGACATCCACGGTTGCTTTTGATGCTGAGGCTATGTTGACTGGTAGCTCGTGTAATTGGGCCCACCAAAGTTGATTAGCTGTAAGTATGTGGAGGCTGTGAGAGGTGGATGTGAAACCTGTAGAATCGATAGAAGTGTGTGAGGGTGTTGGAGACCATCTAAACGTCAGGCATTAGTACCAATTACTGATGGAGCGTGATTGGACTGTTGTTGCAAAGAGGTTGGTGGAGAGTTGGATGGGAAATACCATTTGAAGCTGCATTCACCAATGTTGACCACCTACACAAGGTCACTGATTTTTTTTCCAGCACTTCAGTCAGGTCCCCTGGGTAGAGCCTCTCGCAATTAACTACCTTGGCTACTTGTTTCTAGTCTCTCCAGTGGTGTTCCTTGAGACCTTCCTGCTCCCTGTCGAAACAGCACCTCTTTACGCTTCTCAGTCTTCTGCAATAGGGCTCTCAGTGCTGTTTCAGAGAAACTGGGGGCCCTCTTATTCCATTTGCAGTTTTCATCCTTCCAGTAACGTTTTTCTGAAGAAGTTGCAACAACTACTGTAGGCTGAATGCATGCTGCCTTTAGGAGGAGCAGGCTGCCTCTAAGAAGTGCAGGCTAGTTGTACATGCTAGCCATGCATCATGCTCCTGAACCCACTGCAGAGCCTGCAGCCTGTCAGCATCACATTTTGTACTGGGATGTAATCATGTTAATGAGGCTTATGGCATGATATTTACCAGTGTCCACTTCAACTTGCCTGAGAGCAGAATAATTATGCATCATAATCCCCTCATCCAAAAATGACCTAAATCCAACTCTTTAGTCCAGTGTCATTCTGAATAACAGGGCTCTCTAATCAAACTGATTCAGCATTCCTGCCACGTACAATCCCATTTTGAACACTTAAGTTGAGCCTCTGCAGTAAATGACAGTCTGCATTAATTAACAATTCTGGACATAAACTTTGTTTAAATTTAGTGATCCTTGGATTTCTCTGTGTTCAGATCTTATAGAGAAAAGCCTATCTGCATCTTTCCGTTATTTAAAATCATGGATTATGTAGTAATGTCAGATTAATTTGAAATAATAAATGCTTTGGCTAATAATTTAAAAACCAAAAGGTAGACTTTCATCTTTATGTATTAATGTGCTTCATGTATCAATAACACACATCAGAGGTTAAACCAATATGCTTCATTCATTGGGATGAAGACAAAATGTACCTTTTTGCCTCTGAGATCCCTAGCTGCTGCCAACATCAAAGAGTACTGCATCAAAGGGTGACTAGAATATGTGCCGCACAATCCCATTCTTAAACTTATGGACATAGAGGACACCTCAGTGTAGTTGATGATTTTACTTATATCTGATGAGAGTGATAATTCCGAGAGTTTTGAGACTGGATATACTGTAACAGTGGCATCATGGCATCACAAAATGTTAATCCAAAGTAAGATACTCTATTTGGTGGTCAGCCCTCCCAAAGTTCTACAAGAGATGATATCCACCCTCCCCATCACACCCAGACCAGGCCCTTCGCACTTCACTCCTGCATGACCCCGACCCTGACTTTTGTCCTCCACTCCCCCGTAACCCTGATGCCACTCTACAAACCCCTCTTTGCTCCTCATCAACTTCACCACTGACTCACACTAGCCAGTCCCAAGCCTCCATACAAGCTACCATTCTCCTACTCCCATCTCTTTCATCAATGGGAAAACCGTTGACTTTACAACTGCACAAACTGGTGCAGACTACCTTTGAATAATAGTGCACCAGGGGCCACACGATTCTTATGTGCTGCTGACTTTATCTTGAACTCAGGACTTTTATTTAAAAATAAATTACACTCATGAGTATTCGTGGTATGCAAATATATGACTGGTCAGCTCATTAAAACTTAAACATGCTGCTATATCTGCATCTCAACCCACCAACGGGAAATTCAGATTTCATATCCTGCTCTTGTGGGCTCCATAGATTTCCTGCCAGTATTTCTAAATATAAAAGCCACCAGCTCAGAAAAGACATGTTTTGTGCTGACAGCTTCACATGGTCACCTATGGGAAAGTAAATAGGAAGTCCAAGGTGTTCATGGTTTACATGGCAAGATCTATCAGATTCAACTGTACATCTCTTTGCTTTAGTCAAAGATTGACTACATTCCATTTTGATGCATGATAATTTTCAGACAGAAGTGAAAGCTTGTGCCAGATCATCAAAGGTGCTAGACAGATGGAAACAACAGCAAATATGTTTCTGTTTAAGGTCTAGCTCGTTGATTTTTGACTTTGAAGATATAAGGCAACAAAATGCACCTGCCAATCAACTGTATCCATCATACAGTGGACATAATGATTTTGAGGCCTTGTTAGTTATATCAAGAGGCTGCAGGGAACCAACTGGTGAGGATAGATGAGGGTAATGCTATTGATATGGTCTATGTGGATTTACAATAACTGCCACATTTCTGAGTGAAATTAGTGGTCATGGAATAAAAGGGACAAGTAGCAACATGATATGAAATTGGTCAAGTGACAGGAAGCAAGGAGTAATGATGTGATGTTTTTGGACAGGAGTGGAGTTCCCCAAGGAGCAGTTGGACTCCTGTTCTTCCTGATATACATTAAACCTTGGTGCATAGGGCACAATTTCAAAATTTGAGGATGATACAAAACTTGAAAGTATTGCAAACTGTGAGGAAAGTAGCATAGAACTTCAAACAGACATGGGCAGCTTGGTGAAGTGGACAGACAGTTAAGGGCAGCGTACTTCAGGAAGAATGTAAAGGCTTTAGAAAGGGTGCTGAAAAGATTCACGAGAATGGTTCCAGAATTAAGGAAGTTCAGTTTTAGAAAGATTGGAGAAATTAGAAGTGTTTTCCTTGGCGAAGAGAAAGTTGCCAAGAGATTTGATAGAGGAGTTCAAAATCATGAGGAGCCTGGACAGATTGGATGGAGGAAGCTCTTCCACTTGGTGGAAGGATCAAGAACCAGAGGGCATAAGTTTAATATAGTGGGCAAAAGAAACAATGGCAACATGAGGAAAAGCTTATTCACACAGCAAGTGATTAGGTTCTACAGTGCGTAACTGCCAGAGAGTGTTGTAAAGATAGGGTCAGTCAAGGCTTTCAAAAGAGAACTCAGTCATTATCTGTTAATAAAATATCTGTAGGGCTATGGAGACAAAGACAGGGGATTTCTATTTTTGGTGGAATATATGTTTTCATATATGTTGAACACTGATCAATTTTTTCCACTGATGTTCTGCATTTTTGTTTACCGACACAGTTGCCTATTTTATTTTCCTCAGTTCTAATCATATTGATGACCATCTGTATCATAATTTTAAAGCATATTATATTATTATCACCATTGCTTCAATGTTCCCCTATCTCCACTCTCCTATCTGCTCTGGTTCATTCCCCATTTTCACATTCAATAGTGAGTTTTCTTTTTTTGGTCTTGTTACATATTGGGAGAACCTTACTAAATAAATGGCAGAGTGTTGCTTCTGGGGAGAAACACATCAGTTTTCTCTCCAGAACTTGTGTCACTCTGCCAAAAAAAAATCAAGGTGTGTGTTTCACACCATCATGCAGGGGGTAGGGCCTCAAAACACCAGCAAAACCCAGCTGCACTGAGAATGGTGCTCCATCTTTGAAGATAACACCCTGATCAGAGCATGCATAAATCTCCCCTCCAGCCACCACAGAGGTCTTAAGGGCTTCTCTCCCAATCCCAATCAGAGTTGGCACTTCTCTGCACCCCTTCCTCATCAGCCCCTTTCCCCCTCCTCTCCCTGATTATGGGCTGCTTCTCCCCAACTCCAATCATCTACCCTCCCCCTCCCCCTCCCCAACTAACATAGGCCTCTCCTCCTCCACCACAATCAGACCTGGTATTCACCACTCTCGATCCCCCCACTGTGCCACCTGCCAACAGACATCACTAGCATCTCCAGCTCCTCCATATGCTCCTGATTACCACCACATACAAATGAATCCCCCACTCACCCATAAGGCTCCCACTGGGGCCCGCACCTTGGCATGGATTGACAGCCAGGTTGGCACTTCCAGATTGGCATAGGCATGATGTAAATAACATTTAAACACATTCAAATTCATATAAACGGTGAACCTGATGGAATTGCTGGAGAGGGACAGGAAAGATCTAAAATTGCGGTCTCACGGATGAGATCTGTAATTTCCGAATCCTGATTCCCTGCCGGCGTTTCCTTGGACGGTGAGTGTGGTCTCAAGATTACCCCCACTGAATTTGTTAAAAAAAATCCAAGTATCCAAATAATGCAAAGTACTTCCAAGTTAAAAAAAAATACAGTCCCTGAAGTTATGGTTTTCCCAACAATATGGGTTCTATTTTTACCTTGCTAATAGCTGCATTTAATTTTTCTATTGGAATTATGCTTTCCTTAATAAGTCAAGTTTTTCCACCTCATATTTTCCCACTCTGCCTCTTCTACATTTGTTGTACTCTGCAATGTTCAATTCATGCTCCTGCTTTTCTGTTGCCATGTCTTAGTAATGCCGACTATTTCTGTTTCCTCTCAATGCATGGATGCCTTTGGCATTTTATATTACTTCACAGACATTTCAACTCATTATTAATAGGATTCCTCTCATTTTAACTTTAACCATATTTTTAGATCCCTGTATATAATTCCAGCTGTTCCTTTGCTATCAATGTCCTTTTTTTATTTTTATACTCTACGTTCTATTAACATTTAGGCAGCTTACGTTTCTTGTAGCTCCCTTCCTCCCTTACTAGTTTAAAGCCTTTGCCACCTCCCTATTTACCCTTTCCACTGGGACACAAGTCCCCCTCCAGTTCAGGTGAAGCCCATACCATCGGTACTGCTACTTCAAGATCTAGAACAGGGTCCCATGTCTCATGAGAAGGTGACCCTCTTTTCCACACCAACCCTTTAACCAAATGTTCATTCTCCTGACCTGTCTGTTCCTTTGTCAATTTGCATATGGCTTAGGTAGCGATCCAGAGATTATGAGGTAATACTTCTTATTTTAGAGCCTAACTCCTGATCTTAGCAGGACCTCCTCACAATTAAAAAAAATCAACAACAACTGCTGGATTTACTCCCTCCCTTTCCAAGTTCTCCTCCAGCCTCTATGACAAATTCCTTACCTGGTACCAGTAGGCAACATCCTTTGGAATTCTTGACCTTGGTTACAGGGGATATTATCTATCCCCCAAATTATAGGATCCTTATCACTACCACATTTCTATTCATTCCCCACTCCTTCCCTGGACAACTGTCTGAACCATAGTGCCTTGCTCTATATTGTGACTGTTCTCTCTGCAGTCTTTCCCCTTGTTTTCACATGTTGGCCAAAATTTTCCATCATTGTTCATAGCTGGGATTTCTTAATACTGCTGAGAGTGAATGGAGTTTTGTTTGGAATGCCAAATTTTGCATTCTTGCTCGCAACGGGTCCTGTTACAGAGGAGACTGGAGAATCCTGCCTGTTGTTAAGTACGTCATACCTATTGGGTGGGACCAGTGTCTTCGGGATCCCCTACTCAACCTTGCCTAAATCCCCACTATCTACCTTTCACTCACACCATCTCATTCCTGAATGTGTATTTTCCCCTGGGCTGTGTTCTATGTAAAACAATCCAGAAATTCCTCTCCATCTCTTATGTGTTAGGTTTCTCCAACTCATACTACAGGTCAATGACTCTGAGCTGGAGAGATTGGAAATGGAGACATCTGCAGGTTTGTTTGCCTGGGTACAGTGCTCCCACTTTCTGCTATCCAAACATACAATCCACGCTGCCATAACTAATACTAGCCTATTGTATTCATTTAATTAACAGAAGTATTTTATTCAATGTTTATTTGTAGTTATATCAAGTAGATTAACTGGGTAAGCTAGAAATTTAATTCTTGTCCAGTTCTAGTTTAATTTGCGGCCGTAGTTTAGAAAAGAACCTTAAAATTCACCAATATATCAAAACGTTATGGCAGATGCCTAGAATGTGGACAGAGATCTTTGTTGATGATTGAATATCAGATGTATGTTATTAGAGTTGAAGTGCTTGGGATTCACAAAGGCATTGGGATCATTTAAAGGAGCCCTCAGGTCGAAATGTATCAATGATATACTAGATCCTTCAGAACACACCTTTGGGACAATCTTGCCAGCTTGTCCCACTGGTTGATCGGCATGGCGAGCCAGTAACATCAGATAAGAGGTGAAAAATCAGGTTGGTGCCCATTTTACCACCTCTTGCGATGTTACTGGCATTTGATTTGCCAGCAAAATTGGCTTCGCATTCGTAAAGCAATTGCAACTGGGAGATTGCCCAAAGAATTGGCGCGATTCTCCCATTTTCACACTCATTTGGCACTTCAGATATTTTGGGTAAGTTGCACCACCACCAACCCCCCCCCCCCCCCCCCTCCCACCACCACCACCACCACCACCACCACCACCACCACCACCACCACCACCACCCTACCCCACCCCCCACCTTGTCTTTTTCTTGGTTTCCTTGCAAGTATCACTCTTTTTGCTCCTGTTGCTGTTCCTTTTCCTGTCGAGCCAAAAGAACCCCAGTGAAGAAAAAAGTGCATTGCCGGAAGCTTTATAAAAGTGAATAATGGTGCATAGCCTATACATGTATTTTAGTGTTGTCTCAATATAATTCTTGCTTATCAGTAGGCTTGTGTCCAAGCCTTGGCTAGCATTTCAGTATAGTACTCAGGCAGCACTGAAACTTTGGAGTTGTTGTCTTCCATATAAGCAGTTAAATCAGATATATTCTGAGCACAAAATAGATTTCATGGTGGTACTTGTTCAAAGAGCAGCGCTTGCTTCCCTCACATCTTCTGGTGTCCTAACCAGCATTCATTTTTCAACCAATACCACCAAAACGTGTTTACATGATAGGCCTATATAACTAAAACGACTACAGTTCTAAAGTCATTGACAGGAACATAATGAGATACCCCAAGGAAAGGAAAAATACAAAAATAAAAGTACAAAAATACAAGTACGAATACACTGTAGTGTGCACAACCCATCTAATGCATCGTAAATCTCTATCTGAGAACCGAAACTGTAGTTATCAGTATGCCATCATGTGCACCATTAATTATTTATCTCGTGTTCCTGAAGCAGAAGGATTATTTATATATTACATTGTGTAATTCCCACAGTAACAAAAATCTAATCTGGTTGTGTAACCACTTGTAACTATAACCGTGCTGGTTAAAGGAACAAAATAGGGTTTAAAGTCCAAATTATTCATAGCACATCAAGAGTAGTACGATAAAAGTTAAAAGTGGATTGCCTGATTATACAGAGGCACTGAAGCACGTATTGTACTTTGATTGTTTGTTTTCACAAAATAAAAATACAAAACTGTATGTGCTAAAGAACTGCTTGAACCTTGCCTTTTGAAAAGAGCAAATCTAGACATTCTCTGAATATGTTTGGTTAACACCTATTCTCATTTGTTCTGCTCTTGATCTTTACAATGTTCTTGGCCATAGTTCATTTTAGATTCTACTAGGTTTGAATCAGTATCGGCAACCATGATTAAAGTGCAATGAAGTGTTTCCTGATCAAGGTGTAAAGGGTTAACTGAAACCTTGGAGGTTCAGTCTCAAAATGTGGAGTAGATTTAGGACTGAGATTAGGAGAAACTTATTCACCCAGAGAGTGGTAAATCCTTGGAATTCTCGACCACCTGAAATTGTTGTAACTACTGATGAATCTAAGATGCAATGTCACAACTGAGACTGTTATTTAAATGGTGATTAGGAGATGTTGGTGTACAAAGGAACCTGGGTGTCCTTGTACATCAGTCACTGAAGGCAAGCATACAGGTACAACAAGCAATTAAGAAGGCAGTTGGTTTGTTGGGTTTCGTTGCAGGAGGACTTGAGCACAGCAGCAAGGATGTCATACTGCAGATGTGCAAGGCCTTGTTGAAACCACAACTGGAATCTATGTGTGCAGTTTTACCTAAGAAATTATATGCTTGCCATATAGGGAGTGCAGCAGAGGTTCACCAGGCTAATCACTGGGATGGTGGGATTGTCATATGAGGAGAGATTGGGTCAACTAGGCCTGTGTTCATTGGCACCTAGAAGAATGAGAAGAAATGTCATTGAAACATAGAAAATTCTGACAGGGCTGGACAGACTAGATCAAGAATTTTGTTTCTTCTAGCTGGAGGCGCTAGCTCAAGGAGTCACACAGTCAAATAGGGAGTAGATTTAGGACTGAGATTAGGAGAAATGTTTTCAAATCTGTGGAATTCTCGACCACAGAAGGCTGTGGAGGCCAAGTCACTGAAGGAGAAAACAGATAGATTTCTAAAAATTAAAGGCATCAAGGAGAATGGGAGAGAAAGCAAGGATATGGCGTTGGGATAGAAAATCAGCAATAATCATAGACTCGAAGGGCCAAACAAACTACTCCTGCTCCTATTTTCTATATTTCTATGACTAAGTGATTGAGGTCTGTTGAGAAGCAGAAGTACAACCTGTTGTAGAGTACTGAGATGTATATAACTTCATAATTAAACCATAATTTTTTTTTACAACTAACAGCCCCTTATTATATTCCTTATGCACTTACGACTGTGTGGCCAAATTCCCCTCCAATTCGATTTTCAAGTTTGCTGATGACACCACTGTTGTAGGTCGGATCTCAAACAATGATGAGACGGAGTAAGGAAAGAGATAGACAATCTGGTGAACTGGTGTGATGACAATAATCTCTCCTCAATCTCAGTAAAATGAAGGAGATAGTTATTGATTTCAGGAAGCATAGTGGATGACATGCTTCTGTCTACATCAAAAGGGATGAAGTGGAAATGGTCGAGAGCTTCAAGTTTCTAGGTGTCCAGATCACCAACAACATGTTCTGGTCCCTCTAGGCCAACGCAATAGTTAAGAAAGCTTACCAATGCCTCTACTTTCTCAGGAGGCTAAGGAAATTTGGCATGTCAGCTATGACCCTCAACTATTTTAACAGATGCACCATAGAAAACATCCTTTCTAGATGTTACATAGCTTGGTATGGCTCCTGCTCTGACCAAGACTGCAAGAAACTACAAAGAGTTGTGAATGTAGCCCAGCCCATTATGCAAACCAACCTTCCACTCATTAACTCCATCTACACTTCCTGCTGGGATCAGTGCTGGGTCCACTGTTATTTGTCATTTATATTAATGATTTGGATGAGAATATAGGAGGCATGGTTAGTAAGTTTGCAGATGACACCAAGATTGGTGGCATAGTGGACAGTGAAGAAGGTTATCTTAGATTACAATGGGATCTTGATCAATTGGGCCAGTGAGTTGACAAATGGCAGGTGAAGTTTAATTTAGATAAATGTGAGGTGATGCATTTTGGTAGATTGAACCAGGGCAGGAGTTACTCAGTCAATGGTAGGGTGTTGGGGAGAGTTATAGAACAAAGAGATCTAGGGTTTCAGATAGCCCCTTGAAAGTGGAGTCATAGGTGGACAAAGTGGTGAAGAAGGCATTCAGCATGCTTGATTTCATTGGTCAGAACATTGAATACAGGAGTTGGGACATCTTGTTGAATATGTACAAGACTTTGATAAGGCCTTATTTAGAGTATTGTGTATAGTTCTGTAACCCTATTATAGAAAGGATATTATTAAACTAGAAAGATTGCAGGAGAGATTTACTAGGATGCCAATGGGACTTGATAGTTTGAGTTATAAGGAGAGGCTGGATAAACTGGGACTTTTTTCTCTGGAGCGTATGAGGCTGAGGGGTGATCTTATGGAGGTCTATAAAATAATGAGGGCTATAGATCACAAGATAGTCAATATCTTTTCCCAAAGGTAGGGGAGTCTAAAACTAGAGGGCATAGGTTTAAAGTGAGAGGGGAGAAATACAAAAGGGTCCAGAGAGGCATTTTTTTCACACAGAGGATGGTGAGCATCTGGAACAAGCTGCCAGAGGTAGTAGTAGAGGAGAGTACAATTTTGTCTTTTAAAAAGCGTTTAGATAGTAACTTGGGTAAGATGGGTATGGAGGGATTTGGGCCAAATGCGGGCAATTGGGATTAGCTTAGGAGTTTAAAAAAAAGGGTGGCAAGTTGGGCAAAAGGCCTGTTTCCATGCTGTAAACATCTATGACCATAACTTTTGCAGATGCACCATAGAAAGCATTGTTTCTGGTTGTATCACAGCTTGGTATGGCTCCTGCTCTTCTCAAGACCGCAAGGAACTTCTAAAGATCATGAATGTAGTCCAATCTATCACTCAAACCAGCCTCCCATCCATTGACTCTGTCTAAACTTCCTGCTGCCTTGGCAAAGCAGCCAGCATAATAAGGACCTTGGACATTCTCTCTTCCACCTTCTTCTGTCAGGAAAAAGATACAAAAGTCTGAAGTTATGTACCAACTGACTCAAGAACAGCTTCTTCCTTGCTGCCATCAGACTTTTGAATAGACCTACCTTATATTAAGTTGATCTTCTCTACACACTAACTATGAATGTAACACTACATTCTGCACACTCTCCTTTCTTTCTCCCATATGCACTCAATGAATGGTATGCTTTCTCTATATGTCATGCAAGAAATAATACTTTTTACTGTAGTAATACATGTTACAATAATAAATCAATCAAATCAATGGTAGCATTCATAGGGTAATAGGCAAAATCAAAGGAACCTCTTAAAGACCCCAAACACAAGACAAAACATGGTAGCAGTGGACAGAGCATAAAAACCGAGAAGAATTCCCAACGAAGACTACAGACCTAAAAGAACTACAAAACATTGGAAAAAGAATCACAAAAAAAACATTGAATACCCCTGAGAACGAAGCATCATGAGTGCTGCAGGAAGACACACAATCTCCAGTACAGATCAGAACCTACATGCCAAACATGTAGAAAGACATGAAGTAGAAAAAGATTCAGAGCTTACATACAAACATACAAATTAGGAGCAGGAGTAAGCCCCTCGATCCCTTGAGCCTGCTTCCTCATTCAATAAGATCTTGGCTAATCTGATTGCAACCTAACTCCACATTTCCATCTACCTGTGATATCATTTCATCCTCTTATTGAAAATACCACTTAGAATTCAACATTTTAGACTGACACTCATGAGATAGGATTCAGCTATTGAGTATGTTCAAGCAGTTTACCAGATGATAACAAATGCATTCTCAAAAATACCAGTGAAAGGAATCAAACTGCAAGATATAAATTTTATTGAGGAATTGGAGGTGTATACCTCACTCATTACCAAATACTTACCAGCCACCGAGATTATGTTGGATTATGTTGGCCCATTTATGGGCACAATATTTCTTTTGTTAGTGGATACCCATTCAAAATGGATGAAGGTATGCAAAATTGTGGATGTGGTTCCTATATTCAAGAAAGGGAGAAGAGATAGCCCAGGAAATTATCGACCAGTGAGTCTAACCTCAGTGGTTGGTAAGTTGATGGAGAAGATCCTGACAGGCAGGATTTATGAACATTTGGGGAGATATAGTATGATCAAAAATAGTCAGCACACAGTTTTGTCAAAGGCAGATCATACTTTATGAGCCTGGTTGAGTTTTTTGAAGATGTGACTAACCACATTGATGAAGGAAGAGCAGTAGATGTGGCTTATATGGACTTCAGCAAGATGTTCAATAAGGTCCCCCTTGCAAGCTTACTGAGAAAGTGAGGGGGCATGGGATCCAAGGGGACATTGCTTTGTGGATCCAGAACTGGCTTGCCCACAGACAGCAAAGTGTGGTTGTAGATGGTCTTTTTCTGCATGGAGGTCGGTCACTAGTGGAGTGCCCCAGGGATCTGTTCTGGGACCCTTGCTCTTTGTGATTTTTATTAATGACCTGGATGAGGAAGTGGAGGGATGGGTTGGTAAGTTTGCTGATGACACAAAGGTTGGAGATGTTGTGAATAGTTTGGAGGGATGTCAGAAGTTGCAACGAGACATTGATAGGATGTAGGACTGGGCGGAGAAGTGGCAGATGGACTTCAACCCAGATAAGTGTGTGGTGGTTCATTTTGGCAGGTCAAATGGGATGACGGAATATAATATTAATATTCCACACTTGGCAGTGTGGAAGATCAGAAGGATCTTGGAGTCTGGGTTCATAGGACACTCAAATCAGTTTCGCAGGTAGAGGATGTGGTTAAGAAGATGTATGAAGTACTGGCCTTCATCAGTCGAGGAATTGAGTTTAGGAGTTGGGGGATAATGCTGCAGCTGTATAAGACCTGGTCAGACCCCACTTGGAGTACTGTGCTCAGTTCTGGTCATCTGATTACAAGAAGAATGTGGAAGCCATAGAAAGAGTGCAGAGAAGATTTACAAGGATGTTGCCTGGATTAGGTGGCATGCCTTATGAGGAGAGGTTGAGAGAGGTTGGTCTTTTCTCCTTAGGGAAACGAAGGATGAGAGGTGACCTGATAGAGGTGTATAAGATGTTGAGAGGTATTGATCGAGTTGATTCTCAGAGGCTTTTTCCCAGGGCTGAAATGGCTGCCACAAGAGGACACAGGTTTAGGGTAGGTATAGAGGAGATGTCAGGGGTAAGTTTTTCACTCAGAGGGTGGTGGATGAGTGGAATCGGCTGCCGGCAGTGGTTGTGGAGGTGGATTTGATAGGGTCTTTTAAGAGACTTTTGGATAAGCACATGGGACTTAGTAAGATAGAGGGTTATAGGTAATTCTAGTAGGTAGAGATGTGTTCGGTGCAACTTCTGGGCCGAAGGGCCTGTTTGTGCTGTAGTTTTTCTACGTTCTATGAAATGAGGCCCACAAATTCACTCGAGATGGATTAGTTGTCCCAGACAACGAAACACGTTTGCAAGTGTCAAATTCCAGAAGTTATAACATCTAAAGGTGTAAAACATATTTGAACTGCAACACATCACCCCTCTTCAAATGGGCGGCATGGTAGCACAGTGGTTAGCACTGCTGCTTTACAGCTCCAGGGACCTGGGTTTAATTCCCAGCTCAGGTCACGGTCTGTGCGGGTTGCTAGCACCATGGAAACAAACACTAGATGGCGTTTTGAACAGGGTGAGAGAATATTAAATGGTGAGTACTCATTGAGAATACATATTCATATGGAATAAATTGAAGTTTAATGAATGCAGCCATTTCCATGAACTGACCATCCATAGATTAGATTCCCGTGACCGTGTGGCTTTTCTCTGGGTGCTCCCGCAGTCCAAAGATGGGCAGGTTAGTTTGATTGACCAAGCTAAAATTGCCTTTTAGTGTCCCAGGATGTGTAGGTTAGAGGGATTAGCAGGTAAATATGTAGGGATATGGGGATGGGGCTTGGGTGGGATTGTTGTCGGTGCAGACTTGATGGGCCAAATGGCCTCTTTCTGCATTGTAAGGTTCCTATATATATTAAGAATTGCCGAACCCGCAACCTTTAGCCTCTAGAACCATCCTGCACCACTACTGGAATAGCTCCAGCTGGTGTTGCTGATGGGTCGCTGCTTGAGAACCAGGTTGAGCCTGATGTTCCAACTTTGGCTGGGAGGGTGGAGACAAAGTGGAAAGCGCTTAAGAACATAAGAACATAAGAAATAGGAGCAGGAGTAGGCCATCTAGCCCTTCGAGCCTGCCCCGCCATTCAATAAGATCATGGCTGATCTGTTGTGGCTCAGTTCCACTTTCCCGCCCTCTCCCCATAACCCTTAATCCCCTCTCTTATCAAGAACCCATCAACCCGCTTCTTAAAAATATTTAGCGAGGCAGCCTCCACCACTTCAACGGGCAGAGAATTCCAGAGATTCACCACCCTTTGAGTGAAGAAGTTCCTCCTCAACTCCGTTCTAAACCGCCTCCCCTTTATCTTGAGGCTGTGCCCCCTAGTCCTACTGTCTTTTTTGAGCGGGAAGAGTCTCTCCACCTCTATCCTATCCATCCCATTCATCATCTTATACGTCTCAATGAGATCTCCCCTCATTCTTCTAAACTCTAACGAGTACAAGCCCAGTTTATTCAGCCTCTCCTCATAGCTCAATCCCCTCAACTCCGGTATCAGCCTAGTAAACCTCCTCTGCACTCCCTCCAGGGCCAAAATATCCTTGCGCAGGTGCGGCGCCCAAAACTGCACACAGTACTCCAGCTGCGGCCTCACCAATGCCCTATACAGCTGCAGCAAGACCTCCCTACTTTTATATTCAATCCCCCTCGCTATGAAGGCCAGCATCCCATTCGCCTTCCTGACCACCTGCTGCACCTGCAAGCTGGGTTTTTGCGACTCAGGCACAAGGACCCCGAGGTCCCTCTGCACCGTCGCCCTTTTGAGATAGACAATTCAGTCTTTGTGAAGAATTTTGAAATTTGCTCTCTTGTGTACTTCATTTCTTTGTGAGCTAAATTTAAATTTCTATCAGCTCTTTACAATAATACCACTTAATATTCAAGTAAATACCATTTATTATAACCATCATTTTAGTATAAATTACACCAACTAATCAGAATGAATTATTGTCACTTTAATATTGAAAATATCGAATAGAAAATATATTATAAAGATTTTTTTTAAATTTGAAGTTCAATCAATTTCCTTGTAGCAGTCAAACAATAGTTAACAGCTTTATCACCTTAAGGAAGAACAGAATGACTTAAGACTTATGCCTCCACTTGATGGCGCTAACACACTCTGTGTTTGACTGATTTTAACATGGAATAAAAATTTGGGGTTGCTAGCACCATGGAAACAAACACTAGATGGCGTTTTGAACAGGGTGAGAGAATATTAAATGGTGAGTACTCATTGAGAATACATATTCATATGGAATAAGTTGAAGTTTAATGAATGCAGCCATTTCCATGAACTGACCATCCATAGATTAGCTTTATTATTGCAATCACTACATATTTTCACATGTTGCACATTCCCTCAACTAAAGCTGAATTGCCAACTCTCAGATCTGTTATAATTTTGAAAGAAACAATTTGTGGTTTTAAGCAATAATTGATTTATTAACAACAATATATTTATTTACAAGTAACAGCAATACACGTCTACTACCTTCTCCCTGGCTCCAGCTGACATTCCTCCCCATCCCAGGAAGTGCACCTGGCTTTCCGCCTGGCTTCTCCGTAGGGTCCAGCCCCAACATGTGTCCCTGAAAGGATCGCACCTTAAAGGGGCCACATTACCACAAAGTCCTTCCCAGCATTGCTCCACAATCCTGCCTAGCTATATATGATAGTAAGCTCTACAAACCGCCCTCTGAAATGGCCTCTGAACAGCCATTTAGTTGTATCACCACGAACTGGGATGGGCAATAAACACTGACCAGTCAGTGATGCCCATGTCACACGAATGAGTTAAAAAATCTTCAATTATGCCTCCAGTGACATATTTGCAATGCACAAATAAGAATTAGAAACTACAAATATGTTTTATTTCAGTCCATACTTTATTAAATCATTTAATTCTGTAGATAACATGATCAATTAATTGGAAAAAAAATCTGTTTGTAATAATTATGATAAAATGTGGTAAAGGGAAAATCATAAACAGCAATTTTATATTAACAATCTTAAATGTTTTATTTGCTGGAGGAACAATGTGTTTGAGATCCAATATTATGTTGTATCATGGTAAGAATCAGCTGGCGCTCTGCAATTTCCTGCCCTGTGAGTTACCAATTCTGAGTGTAGATTCAGGGAAAACGGAAACTGAATTACAAGTACTTTCTTATAAAGGAGAGGCAGTCATAAGACAAGGCAGCCTATGCTACTCTGAACAATCAGTGAAAAAGCAGGATAGGTCACCTGTTTCTTTCTCAGTTGTGTGAAAAGGGGGGATATTGAAAACGGAGAATATTACATAAAAATTGGGTGGGAAAATTTTTTTTTTCCATTTTAGTATTGAAGAATTTACACATAAAACTCTATTGTCAATATTGAAGTAATAAATTGCCAGACAGAACTCTTATTTATTTAGCACATTTGTCACTTATACCAGTGGCATACCCATATGAGCTCATTCCATTGATTGGCATATGGAATTGCAATTGCAGCTGTTAGTGACATCTGTCTTTCCCCTAGTTGACTAAGCAAACCAAACAACAGGCATCAGTGAATCTATTAATGGCTACCAACAGCTGCCATTGCAATTAGGATGCTTCTGTTGTTGGAAGAATGAGGAATGGACCTTTGTAAATTGCAATGTGGTTGTAGCTGAGTGAAATTGTGTCTAATCAGATACTCCAGACAGGATTAGTGACTGACCACATATTAACAAACAACCCTACTGATGATGTTGCTGATTGATATATTTTGTTCCCTATTGTATCTTCCCAGCATTTCACATTAACAGTAATAATGTGGGGCAAGATATCCATTTTCTCAATTTCCAGCAAAATCATTAGGATACTCCAAAGAGAGTTAGTTTACAATTGAGCTAGAAAAAGCGGCCAAAGGAAACCTGTTACGTTTATGTCATTAACAAACAGAGACCAAAGTAATCTTTCCCTTCTTGTTTGCTTAACAGCAAAAGTTTTAATTAAACACTTCTATATATGTAACTGTAACTTGCTATCCTAATTCCTCGTATATTCTCTAATGCTCTCAGTTGTCTTTTATGTAATTATCTTTGAAAATAATTGGAAGCCAGATGCCAATGCATATGACAATGTCATCAAGAATTGCTACATCTTTGGCATAACTCACAACATGAGAACAAGGACTCAATCTTCCTTCAGTAACGTCATTTGGGGTGAGTTCAATAACAACTTGCATTCTCCACCTATTAAAAGTGGTCTCGATATTTTATAGGACAGTGGACAGAAGAAAGTGGACACAAAAGAAGAGGAAAAGCGAAGGCTTCCGCTAAGCACAATCATAAAGGTATTCATGGGGCATTTATGGGATGTCGTGGCTAAATAGTATTATCACAAGATAAGTAATCCAGAAACTCAGATAATGTTCTGAGGAGCCAGGTTTGAATCTCGCCACAGTGGATAGTGGAATTTGAATTTAATAAAAAATATCTAGATTTAAGAATCTACTCATGACCATGAAACCATTGTCAATTAATGGAAAAACCCATCTGTTTCATTAATGTCTTTTAGGAAAGGGAATCTGCTGATCTTACTTGGTCTGGCCTGTGTGTAAGTCCAATTCTCTTTCCACTCACATTGTCGGCATCTTTACAAAGAACGAAAGAACAAAGAACAAAATCAGCCCGGGAAACAGGCCCTTTGGTCCAACGACCCCACGCTGCCATCTCAACACCACCTCTCTACCCATGACCCCTATCTAATGTTTTATGGCCATCCAGATTGAGGGAAAACTGATTTAGGGACAATTTATTCCTGCCAATCAGCCTAACAGCACATCTTTGGGGTGTGGGAGGAAACTGGAGCACCCAGAGAAAACCCACGCAAGCACGGGGAGAATGCGCAAACTCCCGCAGACACCAGCCCAAATCCATGTGTCTGCACAGCAATCAGCGATAGTCACTGAGCTGTCGTCTTGCCCAGTATCTTGTCCAGTTTAGGCACACACTAACGACATGAAGCACTAGGCCAATCTCGAACAACCAAGAGCAGCCCCAGTATGACCCATCGCGTGTATGCCCCTCATTGGACACGAGGTGGACCGACTTAAAACCTGTGAATGAAAAGAGAAAAACATTATTATCACACTATACCCATTTACATTTCTAGGGACACCCCAATGCGAATAGAACATAGAACATTACAGCGCAGAACAGGCTCTTCGACCCACGATGTTGCGCCGACCAATTAAGAAAAAAGCAATGACCCTCTAACCTAAACCAATCCCTTTCCATCCATAAACCTATCCACGGACCTCTTAAACGCCCCCAAACTAGGCGCATCTACAACTGCAACAGGCAGGGCATTCCATTCCCTCACCACCCTCTGGGTAAAGAACCTACCTCTGACATCCGTCCTATAACTACCACCCCTTAATTTAAAGCTATGCCCCCTTGTGCTAGCTTTCTCCATCTGAGGAAAAAGGCTATCACTGTCCACCCTATCTAAACCTCTAATCATCTTGTATGTTTTAATAAGATCTCCTCTTAGCCGCCTTCTTTCTAACGAAAACAACCTCAAATCCCTCAGTCTCTCCTCATAGGACCTTCCCTCCATACCAGGCAACATCCTGGTAAACCTCCTCTGCACCCTCTCCAATGCCTCCACATCCTTCCTATAATGTGGGGACGAGAACTGTACACAATACTCCAAGTGCGGCCGCACCAGAGTTTTGTACAGTTGTAACATGACGTTGCGGCTCCTAAATTCAATCCCCCTACCAATAAATGCCAAGACACCGTATGTCTTCCTAACAACCTTATCGACTTGATTTCCAACTTTCAGGGATCTATGCACATATACATCTAGATCCCTCTGTTCGTCAACACTATTCAGAGTCCTACCGTTAGCCCTATACTCTACACATCTGTTACTCCTGCCAAAGTGAATTACCTCACACTTTTCTGCATTAAACTCCATCTGCCACCTCTCGGCCCAGCTCTGCAACTTGTCCAAGTCTCTCTGTAAACTATGACATCCCTCTTCACTATCTACCACTCCTCCGACTTTGGTGTCATCAGCAGATTTACTAATCCATCCTTCTATACCCTCATCCAGATCATTTATAAAAATTACAAACAGCAGTGGCCCCAAAACAGATCCCTGAGGCACACCACTTGTAACCGAACTCCATGACGAATACTTTCCATCAACCACCACCCTCTGTCTTCTATCAGCTAGCCAATTCCTGATCCAATTAACTAAATCACCCTCAATCCCATACATCTGCATTTTCTGCAGAAGCCTTCCGTGATGAACCTTATCAAACGCCTTACTAAAGTCCATATATACCATGTCAACTGCCTTACCCCCATCTACCTCTTTGGTCACTTTTTCAAAAAAACTCAATAAGGTTAGTAAGGCACGACCTACCCTTCACAAAACTGTGCTGACTATCTCCAATCAATTCATTTCTCTCTAAATAACTATAAATCCTATCCCTAATAATTTTTCTAATACTTTGCCCACAGCAGAAGTAAGACTCACCGGTCTATAATTCCCGGGGAAGTCTCTATTCCCCTTCTTAAACAATGGGACAACATTTGCTATCCTCCAGTCTTCTGGCACTATACCTGTGACCAACGACGACCTGAAGATCAGAGCCAGAGGCTCTGCAATCGCCTCTCTTGCCTCCCAGAGAATCCTAGGGTAAATCCTGTCTGGCCCAGGGGACTTATCTATTTTCAAACCCTCAAGAATATCTAGCACATCCTCCTTATCTACTTCAATACTATCCACTTTACAACCCTGTAACCCAGTGTTCTCCACAACTACATTTACGTCTCCCTGCGTGATTACTGAAGAGAAATATTCGTTCAGTGCCTCTCCAATCGCTTCCGGTTCCACACATAACTTCCCACTGCTGTCTCTGACTGGCCCTAATCTTGCCCTAACCAATCTTCTCTTCTTAACATATATAAAGAAAGCCTTAGGATTCTCCTTAATCCTATCAGCCAAAGTCTTCTCGTGTCCTCTTTTAGCTCTTCTTAACTCACTCTTTAACTCCTTCCTGGCTAATCTATAGCTTTCCAGTGCACTACCTGAGCCCTCAAGCCTCATCCTGACATAAGCCTCCTTTTTCCTTTTAACCAGAGAATCAACTTTTTTAGTGCAGCACGGTTCCCTTGCTCGACCATTTCCTCCTTGCCTGACAGGGACATACTTATCAAGGACTCACAGTAGCTGCTCCTTGAATAAACTCCACATTTCGGATGTTCCCAGCCCCAGTAGTTCCCTAATCCAACCTGTGCTCCCTAATTTTCTCCTAATAGCCTCATAATTACCCTTCCCCCAGCTATAACTACCGCCCCAAGGTTCATGCCAATCCCTTTCCATCACTAAGGTGAACGTAACCGAATTGTGGTCACTATCACCAAAATGCTCACCAACTTCCAAGTCTAACACCTGGTCTGGCTCATTTCCCAGCACCAAATCCAATATAGCCTCACCTCTAGTTGGCCTATTTACATACTGAGTCAAAAAACCTGCCTGCACGCTTTGTGTAAAAACTGACCCCTCTAACGAGCTAGAGCTATAGCTATTCCAATCAATATTAGTAAAGTTAAAGTCTCCCATAACAATTACCCTATTACTTTCACTCCTGTCCAGGATCGTCTCTGCAATCCTTTCCTCTACCTCTCTCGAACTTTTAGGAGGTCTATAAAAGACTCCCAACAGGGTGACCTCTCCTATTTCTAATCTCAGCCCATACTACGTCAACAGACAAGACCTCATCAAACTTCTTTTCTGTCACTGTGATACAGTCCTTGACTAATAATGCTACTCCTCCCCCCCTTCTACCTCCTTCTCTACTCTGACTGAAGCATTTGAACCCCGGAACCTGCGACAACCATTCCTGTCCCTGCTCTATCCATGTCTCTGAAATGGCCACAACATCAAAGTTCCAGGTACTGATCCACGCTGCAAGTTCATCCACTTTATTGCGAATACTCCTCGCATTAAAGTATACGCATTTCAAACCATGCTCTACTCCACCCCCACAATGCCGTGCTTTGCAGTCCTCATCTATGACCCCCTCAATTTCATCCCTGCTACTCAGGATCCCACCCCCCCCGAATCAGTTTAAACCCCCCTGCATAGCCTTTGCAAATTTTCCCCCCAAGATATTGGTTCCCCTCTGATTCAGGTGTAGACCATCACTCTTGTAGAGGTCCCACCTTCCCCAGAATGAGCCCCAATTGTTCAAGAACCTGAACCCCTCCCTCCTGCAGAATCCCCTCAGCCATGAGTTCAAACTTTCCCTCTCTCTGTTCTTCTCTAAACTATCCCGTGGCACAGGCAAGAGTCCCGAGATAACCACTCTGTTTGATTTGGCCCTAAGTTTCCACCCCAACTCCATAAATTTCTGTTTAATATCCCCTTCCCTTATCTTCCCTATGTCATGTGTCCCCACATGAACTATGACTTGGGGCTGACTCCCCTCTCCCTTAAGAGTCTTGAACACCTGCTCTGAAACATCCCGGACCCCAGCCCCTGGGAGGCAACACACCAGCCCTGAGTCCCTTCCATTACTGTTGACTCTCCTATCTGTCTCCCTAACTATGGAGTCCCCAATCACCAGGCCCAATCTTTTACTTCCCCTACCCACCTGAGCCTTCACAGCAGGCTCACCTCCAGAGACCTGCTCCCTTTGGCCATCTCCAGTTGATTCGTCCTCAACTGTAGCCTCCAGGACAGAAAACTTATTTTGGAGGGGAACAGCCCTAGGGGATTGTCTCCCCGATTGCTTCTTACCCCTCTTCCTAGCAGTTACCCAAGACTCATTTCTAGGAGTGACTATCTCTTTGTAACTCCTATCAATGTCCGCCTCAACCTCCCGAATTATCCGGAGTTCCTCCAATTCCAGCTCCAGCTCCTTAACACGATCCTCCAGAAGCTGCAAGTGTACACACTCCCTGCAGGTAAAATCAGCAGGAACACTACTGGTGTCCCTCACCTCGTACATACCACAGGAGGTGCAGCTTACTGCATGAACCGCCATCTCTGAAACAATTTCCAGGAGGGGAGAAAAAAAAACTTCCCACACACTTATTATTAGGTTAGAGGAGGGGGGAGGGTGGGATACTCTACCTGTGTAGAGGATCGGGTATCCTCTCTGTACCAATTTATAGGGTCAGAGAGACAAAAAAAACCTACAACTACTTGGTAAGCCTCCTAATGGTGACTTCCGGTTTCTAGCTAATTTAAAAAAAAGGTACAGAAAAACCACCGTTGCTTGCAACTTTAACTAGAAAGAAAAAGTTAAAAATTTACCTTAATCTCGACCTCCACACACGCCCAAATCGCTGCCTCTCCATGCTGCTCCACAGGAACAATGAGGCCGATACCCGGAGGTAAGTACTTATAAAGTTAAAAAAAAACAACTACCGGTAAGCCTCCTAATGACGACTACCGGTTTCTAGCTAATTTAAAAAAAAGGTACAGAAAAACCACCGCTGCTCGCAACTTTAACTAGAAAGAAAAAGTTAAAAATATAAAAATTTACCTTAATCTTGACCTCCACACATGCCCAAATTGCTGCCTCTCCGTGCTGCTCCACAGGAACAATCACCCTTATTTAATGACCCTTATTTAAAGGTTCTCCTATATCCACCCATCTCCAACTCAGTCATGTGCCTGTCTAAGTTACTCTTAAAGGACTCTAGCATGTTTGCCTCCACCACCTTACTTGGCAGAGCATTCTATACCCCCACTACCCTCTGTGTGAAAAACCTCCCTCTAATATCTGTGTTGCACCGCTCCCCCCTCACCTTAAGTCCATGGCCCCTTGTCCTACGTGACTCTATTATAGGAAATAGCTTACCTCTGTTTACTCTATCTATACCCTTCATAATCTTATATACCTCTATTAGATCCCCCCTCAGTCAGCGTCTTTCAAGGGAAAAGAGCCCCAATTTCTTCAATCTTTCAGAGCCCCAATTTCTTCAATCTTTATTAGCAGGTTAGTTGTAAAGATTCACATTCTAATCAGTAATCTGTAACTGTGTGTGCTATATATGCTCTGTCTGAGGCCAGAACTCTCCATTCACCTGACGAAGGGACAAACCCTGAAAGCTTGTGAGTTTACTATCAAATAAATTGGTTGGACTTAAACCTGGTGTTGTCAGACTTCTTACTAAGTCCAGATTCACAGCAATGTGGTTGACTCCTAACTGACCTTTGAACAAGGGCATCTAGAGATGGACAGAAAGTGCTGGTCAGCCAGTGATCCCCATATCCCATGAATGAATAAAAAATAGTCTTGGATTGAGGGGGAGGGGTGATGATTGGAAATGGACAAGTGATGCTGTAAGAACAGGAATAGAATGATGCAGAGAAGATTTTTAAAGCTAAGATAAAAAAGATCTTGAATTTGGACATGCTGGAACAGAGCAGCTTGTGAGGAGAAAGTCAGGTGTGAAACAAAAGCTGACAGTTGAAACATTGGGGAACATATTGATAGGTGTGAATTAAGGTGTTGGCATTGGAAGGGGTAGATTGGAGTAGACGTGGACGCAGTCAGTCTTGGTAACCAGTTAGATGTGAGGGAAAAACTGACTCTCAGGTTGGATAATATTGCTGGGCTCTTCATCATCCAACCTGGGTTGAGAAAGTGGACAGGGTGATTGATGGAACTGAAGGCCAGAGTTGGAGGAAAGGGTGATGGTTTATAATTTGACAACTGTTTAGTCTTTTTTATGTCAGATATTTTGGCCAGAAGTTTACCATCCCGCCTGCCACAGGAATCAGAGCAGGTGAGAGGTAGACCATGGAAAGATCGGTTGACCTCGGATGGGATTTTCTGGTTTCGGGTGGAGCGAGGCCAGAAAATACCACAACTTGTGTGCATTCATTAGCACTAACAATTCTCATAAGTCCTTTCCAAACCAGCATGCACAATCTGAAGAGCAAAACACGAAGGATTTAAAAAATCAAGCAGCCAACATTAAACTTGGACATATCTCAGAGGTCACACATTTTCCATAATTTTGATGGTATCAGAACATAGCTCAGGAAAAATTATTGAACATTAAATAGATTTAAAAAAAATAATTTTCAGGAGATGGACATTGGTGGGAGAGCTAGATTTTACTTTCCATCTCTTGTTGAGAATGGGCCACTTTTGTGATCAGTTCTTGCAGTGAATGTACTTTCACTGTGCTGTGAGGTAGAGAGTTACAAGAGTTTGATCAAGCAACAATTATTCCAACTCAGATAGCCATGTGGTAAAGGACAGAATGGGAGTTCAATCTTTGGAGTTACAAGCTATTATTTGCCGAATCGTTCATTATATATTGTGCACTTCCAAATCAGTAACCACAGTTTCAGCTCACCCCAATATATGAGTACAGGTGTATAGAATCATAGAATCCCTACAGTGCAGAAGGAGGCCATTTGGCCCATCGTAAGCACCCAAGCTAATATATTACATAGACAAAATACTACATGGCTTGGAGATAAGAGTGTTCCCTTGCATTTGCTGTCTTTCCAACTGTTGGAGCTGGTGAATTTGGGAGGTACTGCGAAGAAGTCTTGACATGTTGCTGTGATACTTGCAGTGAATGTACTTTCACTGTGCTGTGAGGTAGAGAGTTGCAAGAGTTTGATCAAGCAACAATTATACAGCAACTGTACAGGGTACTGGTGAGGCCGCAGCTGGAGTACTGTGTGCAGTTTTGGTCGCCGCACTTGCGCAAGGATATTTTGGCCTTGGAGGGAGTGCAGAGGAGGTTCACCAGGCTGGTACAGGAGATGAGGGGGTTGGACTATGAAGAGACACTAAATAGACTGGGTCTGTACTCGTTGGAGTTTAGAAGGATGAGGGGGGATCTTACAGAGACGTTTAAGATAATGAAAGGGATGGATAGGGTAGAGGTAGAGAGATTCTTCCCACTTAGAAAGTATATCAGGACTAGAGGGCACAGCCTCAAGATAAGGGGGGCGCAGTTTAGATTGGAGTTGAGGAGGAACTTCTTCACTCAAAGGGTGGTGAATCTCTGGAATTCTCTGCCCGTTGAAGTGGTGGAGGCTACCTCGCTAAATATATTTAAGTCACGGGTAGATAGGTTTTTGACAGACAAGGGAATTAAAGATTATGGGGAGAAAGCGGGAAAGTGGAACTGATCCACTTCAGATCAGCCATGATCTTATTGAATGGCGGGGCAGGCTTGAAGGGCTAGATGGCCTACTCCTGTTCCTATTTCTTATATTCTTATATATATCCTGCAGCTGGCGCATGTTGTAACCATGGTGTGTCAGTGGTGGATTGTGTAAATGTTTAACCTGTTGGATGGGTTGTTGATCAAGCAGGTTGCAATGCCCTGAATGGGTGTTGACTTGTTGGAGTTATGCCAGAACTGCACCCATCCAAACAAGTGAACAGTATTTCAGTAGCCCTGAGTTGGTGAGGAGCTTTGGGAAGGGATGTAGTGAGCCATCTGTCATGGCATATCAAAATTCTTGCCTTAATCTCGTGCCTTGCCATTTTCTGGGTCCCAGCAGTTGATTCTTGAATATTGATGCTGGGGCTAGAGTATAATTAGTGCATTGTGTAGTCTGACAAAGCATTTACAACACAGGAGAAGACCACGTGGCCCAACATGAGCCTCCTATTATGTTCCTTCATCTAACTCCATCAACACTTTATCTTCCTTTCTTGCTCATGTGTTTATCTAACTTCCCAGGAAATGCATCGATGTTCTTTACCTCAGCCACTTCTTGTGGGTGTGTTTTCCACTCTTTGGATAAATAACTTTTTCCTGGTTTTCTTGTGCATTTATTGGTGACATTTTAATATTTATCGTCCCGAGCCACAGATGAAGACATCTTACCGATGTTGACTCTATCAAACCATTTCCTAATTTTAAGAACCTGTTAGGTCATCTAGTTTCAAGGAAAAAGTGCCCCAGACATAACCTCTAATTTTTGGTATTCTTCTAGTATTTTTGCTGTACCTTTTTACTATTTCTGTATCATTTTTATAATATGGAGACTGAAACTCTTCGCCATGCTCCAAATGTGATCTAAAAGGTTCAATAAAAGTTTGAAAGAACTTCTCTGTTTCAATGTTATCCTTCTGGAAATGGGCCCAGTGTTCAGTTTGCATTTTAAGTTTCCTTATTAACCTACATTGTTACTTTGTAGTATCTGCAACTCTACCTTCAGATCGCTCTATTCTTTGACAGCGTCCAATTGCTGATTTTCTTAGGGGTGGCATGGTGGCACATGGTTAGCACTGCTGCCTCACAGCAGTGAGGGACCTGGGTTCAATTCGAGCCTCGGGTCACTGTCAGTGTGGAGTCTGCACGTTCTCCCTGTATCTGCGTGGGTGTCCTCTGGGTGCTCCAGTTTCCTCCCATAGTCTGAAAGACATGCTGGTCAGCTACATTGGCCATGCTAAATTCTCCCTCAGTGTACACGAACAGGCACCAGAGTGTGGCGACGAAGGGATTTTCACAGTAACTTCATTGCACTGTTAATGTAAGCCTACTTGTGACACTAATAAAAATAAATGAAATAATTACAGAGGGTGTGGCCTACATATTTTTCCTACCAAAATGTAATACTTTATGATCATATGTATTGAAGTTTGTTTGTCAATTTACACTCCTATTTTGCAAGTTATGGTGACTTCCTGTGCTTTGTTGAATCTTCCTCTGTAACAACTACATTCCCCCATTTTTATATCATGCTCATGTTAGAAATTGTCATTCTGATTCTTGAGTCCAAATTGTGTACGTAAATAGTTAACACCAGTAGTCCTACATTGATCCTTGTGAAACTCCATTTCCCATCATTTGCCAACCTGAGCAACTACTTTCAACCTGTACTTACAGTATTCTGTTCCAATACCAGCTTTAAATACAAAATGCAGATTTATTGCAATTTCAAACTCTTCTGATTTTGAAATGCCAAATCAATAAAGATGCTTGTTCTGCATTAACATTCAGCATAAAACTGACTCTTGAAGCTCAAACGTAGCTATGACATTACCACAGACCCTGTTATTAGCTTCATTTCTTTGAATTGATCAGACAGTGTTTTAAGCAGATGGCAAGAAGGTCAAAATTTAAACCTCCCGTCTGCTGTTCAACAAAAGACAGTGGTTAGCAAAGCTTCCTCACAGTGCCAGGGACCTGGGCTCACTTCCGTTCTCTAGTCACTGTCTGTGTGGAATTTGCACATTCTCCCCATGACTGTGTGGGTTTCTCTGGGTGCTCCGGTTTCCTTCTACAGTTCAAAGATGTGCGGGTTAGGTTGATTGGTCATGCTAAACTGCCCCTTAATGTCAGGAGGATGAGGATGTCCCTGGCGCTGTGAGGAAGCTTTGCTAACCACTGCTTTTTGTTGAACAGCAGACAGATTCTTGCAATCTGCTCAAAAAACTGTCTGATCAATTCAAAGAAATGAAGCTAATAACAGGGTCTGTGGTAATGTCATAGCTACGTTTGAGCAACTCTGCTTCAAGAGTCAATTTTATGCTGAATGTTAATGCAGCACAAGTGGGGTTACGGGGATAAGGCTTGGCTGGAATTGTAATTGGTGCAGGCTTGATTGGACAAATGGTCTCCTTCTGCACTGTAAAATTCCATGATTCTATGAAAAAATACAATAATTATGGATCTTCCACTCTCACAAACTGACTCCAAATGAATTGTAGGAGGTTACAGTAATAGAAAGAAGCTAGCCCAGAAGGATTTGAACATTTAAATGAGAATTTTAAATTGAGGCATTGATTTATCACGTGCTATTGTAGGTCACTGAACACTGAGGTGATGGCCGGTGAATTGGAACTTGGAACAACCGAGAATATGGCCAACTGTTTTGGTTGAGCTGATGTTTGTAAATGGTGGAAGATAGGGTGCTGACCAGGGAGAACTTTGAAATAATCTGGACTGGAAATACCAAATATATGGATGAAGGGTTCAGCAGCTGATTAGCTCAGGAACCATTGTAGGTTAGCAAGGACAAGGAATTTTAAACGCTAGCCCTTGATTTCAATCAATATATCATCTCTATTTTTGATGTCTCAATCAATACTAAAACTACGACTATTTCACATCCTGACCATTACCGCAGTGCAGGCTAATTTCCATTCTTTTATGTCCAAAGGACGAACACTTCAATGCTATGGCAGACAACTGATTTAACCACTCATCACCAGATAGGGCAGCACTGTGACAGAGTGGCTAACACTGCTGCCTTGGAGTGTCAGGCACCCAGATTCAATCCAGCCTTGGGTGACTGTCTGTATAGAATTGTTCTCCCCATTCTACATGAGTTTTCTATGGATGGCATAGTGTAAATCCAGTGCACAAATAAGAAATACATCACAGTTTCCTTTACATCTTGGAAGTGGCCTAAAATGTCATGACAACAATCCCATGTAGGATTTCCTGGTCCATTTTAAAGGTTACATATTCTTAATCATAACTGATGCACAGTCCAAGTGGTCAGAAGTTGTTATCGTGAGATCTACTGCAACTGAACAAACCATTGAAAAACTTAACAAGATTTTTGCAAGATTTGGTAAACCAGAAAGAATTGTTTCATGATAACAGTTTGCAGTTTATTTCACAAGAGTTTGAGGATTATCTCAAATTAAATGGCATATGGCATATAAAATCTACATCTTATCATTGCTCAATCAATGGATTAGCTGAAAAATTTGTACAATCCTTGAAACATTCTTTAAAAGCTTCAAAAAGGCAAGGTTCATTACCACATCATATCAATAGTCTTTTGGCATCTTAGACAAACACTACTCATGCAGCTACTCAAAGTTTAGCTGCATTACTACTCTTAAAGAGAAAGTTGAGAACGACATTTGATTTGCTATTACCTCCAGAAACTTTACAGATGGTATAGTGCCAACAACAATCTCAAGTTGCTAGGTGAGAGGTGAGGGCAAATCAATGCTCATTTCAACAAGGAAATTGAGTGATAGCGTATAATTATGCCATGAGTGAGAAATAGGTACCAGCCACAGTTTTAGCAAAAATAGTTCCAATAAATTACTCGGTTCAAAGTGAAGATGAACTAGTTTAGTGATGCCATGCTGATCAATTGTCATCTCAAAGTGATTTCTCAGAATTGTCTCCAGAAATACCAACACCTTTAGTTCTCGTACTACAGAAGACTTAATTATATCTGAATTGGCTGATGATTATGCTTTATCTACTAAACTACATGAGAATGGTACATAATTAGTTACAAGAAAATAAGTGTCTATTGAAATTACAAGTCCTACTTCTGGGGTCAAGGAAAGCTAAATTCCAGAATGTTGTGTACAACCAAAGAGAAATAGATGTTCTCCTGATCGACTTTCAAGTCTGATGCAGACTTGAAATGTTAGCTCTATTCTC
Source organism: Carcharhinus amblyrhynchos (assembly GCF_965287045.1). Lineage (NCBI taxonomy): Eukaryota > Metazoa > Chordata > Chondrichthyes > Carcharhiniformes > Carcharhinidae > Carcharhinus > Carcharhinus amblyrhynchos. The sequence goes on along the minus strand of NC_137328.1, from coordinate 20,971,846 downwards.
CCTTCCTTCATCTGTGTCAGACTTGCTGAGATTTTCCAGCCTTTTCTGTTTCTATTTCAGATTCCAGCATCTGCACAGAAATTTGCTTTTATCAACTTTATACTGACTGTGTATAATAATTAATAATGCATGGTACTGTATCTTGAGTTTAATTGATCCTATGTATAACATTGAAGTCATTTGCTGTCATGACCACAGAAGTAAAGGGGAGGGATATTATATATTTAAAGGGGTTGCAGGCTGCTTAAAGAGATGACTTGATTGTGATATCATTGGGGTATTTGCAGGCTAATGTTTTACTTTCAGCAAAACATCATACTGAAGGTGATCAGATTGAGTCTGTGTTATAATTCTATGTTTTATATCAAAAATTTATTGTATGTATTTATTGGGCTGAAAACCATTGATAGAGCTTTAAAAGACTGAGATTCCACTGACTCAAAACAACAGCTGCTAAGATTTGAACCAGAGATGAACTCTCCCCTCCACCTTCACCCCTTTTCCATTCATTTCATTTAATTTCTTTTTTCTTCATCTCATTCATCCATCTTTAGCACTTTCTATTCTGATTTTTATTTTTCCACTTCTGAAATCTCACTCTCTATCTTGTCTCCCAATACCCTGCCCCCAGGGTCAACTGTCGCATTCCTCAGGTTGTCCTCTAACAATCTGTGCCTTTGTTTTGCCATTTCATTTGTCCATTTACAGCCTCCGCACCCCCTACCACCACCTTCATAGTATAAATCTTGTCTGATTTCTGAAGCTGAAGCTCTGATGAAGAGTCATCCGGACTCAAAACCTTAGCTCTATTCTCTCTCCACAGACGCTGTCAGACCTGCTGAGATTTTCCAGTATTTTCTGTTTTTGTTAAACATTTGCATCATTCCATTATGCATATTCCAAGGCCAGTAAAATGGGGTCAAACTGTCGAGAAAAACATAGCAGAAACAATCACCTTGGAGGAGTATGAACAGAACATCTCCTGACCCATTCACCAAACATCCAGACAATCACCTATGTATTCAACTGGATGGAGAGCAAGCCATTAGATGAAACCGCTTTAGACAATGTGATTCTGGCTGCAAAAAGCACTCACCCAGCTGTAATTTAATCATGTCTGAACCAGGGAGCTGGAATCAACTTGTTTTGGCCATGTCAGATGCCTTTGCCATGGATCGAAGATCACTCTTCTGGGACGTGCCATGGCCCTATGTGAAAGCAGACTGTAAGAGGGAAATAACAGTCTGGATGCCCCTGTCAACAAGGTGCCAATGATGGTGGATATCTGTTGTGTTGATGGAACTGACTGCTTGGTCCAGACAGATATTCGCCAGGTGTTTGTGTGAAGCTTTATCAGAATGTGAGCAGAGAATAAGCAAGCATTATCATTCATAAATTCCTTCTCCTCCACCAGATCCATTCCCCTCTTTGATCACTGTCTCAAATTGGTCAGGAATGTTTGCACCTTTTAGAGTTTTAAAAGTCGACAGACACATTTCCACATTCTGATTTTGTTATAAAGATCACAAGCTTGCAAATTCATAAAATCACATATCTCCAGCCCTGCCTCAAACCATTGGCTGGCTCTTCTCTTGGACTCCAAACAACCAGCCTCCAAGGACTTCAGTTCCTCCTTGTGTCTGCTTCTTGTAATCCTGCAGCATATTCCAGAACCACCACCTCAAGTTAGCTTACTGACAATCATTGTCATTCTTCCCCTCACTGTAATATACTTCTATTTGATGTGAATGTACCAATTATATAAGGATAGGGAAAACAATATTCTGCACTCTATCCTTTCCTTCGCCCCTATGTACTCTATGAATTGTACGTTTTTTGTCTGTATAGCGTGCAAGAAACAATAATTTTCACTGTATCCCAATACATTGGACAATAACAATTTATTAAACTCAGTTCAATTCAATCAATGTTAACTGGGAGATTGCGAGGTACATTTGACCTTGGCAGCTGCTGCTTGTATTCTGAATTGAGTCATGGGACCAGTACGTCACATCCTGTGTCAGTGATAGTGACTGATGGCTGTCTAAGATATGCATTCTTTAAGGTGTATTTACATGATATCACAACACCAAGCACCTCAAATGCAAAATTCTCAAGACCATCCTTAAATTCATTCCATCTGTTCACCTTTTTCTCTCTCTAATGCTTCTTTGATAACCGTCTGAACGCTCTGCAATCATCTACTCTGGTCTCTTGCGTCAATTGCGTTCTGCAATTGTTCGGTATTTGATTGTGTGTGTTTGGAATCTGTTTCCTGTTCATCCTCTAAATTAGTTAAACTTGCTTGTGGTCACTTCAAAAAGGAAGCTAAACTGTAGGCAAATACTGTAAGCGTGAGAGATCAGACTTTTTAAAATATTGCATAAGACTCCAGAGGTTATCACTTTTGCAGATTTCCATGACATAAGACATATCACACACCCTACTTCATTCACCCAACAATGGCAGACATATCTTCACCCTTTTAGGTCCCAAGTTCTGCAATCCCTTCCTAAATCTCCTTCACCCTACCTCTTGCCTTAAGGTCTTTTTTAAAAGCTACCTCTTTAACCAAGCTTCTGTTCAGCCAATATCTCCTTATGTAGCTAAGTCTGAAGTTGTGCTTGATAACACTGCTGTTGAATGCTTTGGACTGTTTATCCATATTAAAGATGTTAAGAACAAAGAATAAAACAGCGCAGGAACAGACCCTTTGGCCCATCAAGCCTGCGCTTGGTTTCTATCTCTCTGACTGTCTCTTATTCGTGTGTCTGTCAAGTACACTTTGAACATTGTTAACGTGCCTGCTTCCATCACTTTCACTGGAAGTGGGTTCCAGGCATCCACCACCCTCTGGCTGGAATTTTATCACGGGAATTGGAACAGCTGAGGGGCGGACTATGGAAAGTCCATTGACATCAGGCGAGCTGGAAAATCCCATTCATAGTCTGAAAAACTTTCCCTGCACGTCCCCCCAAAACCACAGATCTGTGCCCTCTCTTATATTCAACCCTTCCACCCTGATAAAAAGCCTCTAACTATCCACACTATTTATGCCTTTCATCATTTTGTGGACTTTTATCAGGTTTCTGCTCAGCCTCTGTCTTTCCAATGAAAACAATCCGAGTTTATCCAACGTCTCCTCATACCTAAGACCCTCCAGACCAGGCAACATCCTGGTAAACCTTCTTTACACCCTCTCCAAAGCATCCACATCTGGTATTGTTGTGATCAGAACTGCATGCAATATCCGAATGCAGCCTAACTAAAGTTTTATATAACTGTAACGTAACTTGCCAAATTTTATGCTTGATATCCCGGCCGATAAAGCATGCTGTATGCCTTCTTGACTACTGTATTCACCTGTGTTACTTCTGTCAGAGATCTGTGGATCTGTATGCCCAGATCCTTCTGTATGTCAATGCTCCGAAGAGTTCTGCCATTTACTTTATAATTTACAACCGAATTTGATCATCCAAAATGTATTAAAATATTATAAGAAGACAAGTTATTGTTCTTTAAGCTTCAACAAAAAGACAAATTGGGAGAGAAGAAAAGTCAGGGTGAGTGAGGATCTGAGAATAATGTAAGTCAACATGTGATAACAGGTCTGAGCAGAGTAAATCATGGGTCTGAATTTTCAGAATGGCGACCTGTCACCGTAAGAGTCAATATGAAACAAATCCTGCTGACTTTAGCAATCCTGCTGCCATTTTACACTTAATTGAACACTGACTGGCAGTGGGCAAGACTTCCATCAGCCTGGACATCCCACCTTGGAGAGCTGTCAGCCAATCTGAATTGGCTGATAATTCTGTATTCTGTCCAGGTACAGTGCTGCAGTGGGTAGAAGAGGTACTGAAGTGCCGAGCCTGAGACTAAGAGAAGGAATTTTCCCATCTTGCCCGCCACGTCGTAGCAGGTGGAACTGGATCATGCAAAGCTGTGTTGGCCTCGGGTAGGATTTTCTGGTCTTGGTGTGAGTGCGGCTGGAAAATCCTGCCTTAAGTCCCAAGACTGCACTTTAAGGATGGGGGGGAGTTGACTGAGGTAGAGTAGGGTGGGGGAGAAAGGAGGACAGGAGCTTTCTCCTGTTCATCCTGAGGGCAGGGTGTCTCCAGTCTGAAGAGATTTTCCAACTGAGAAGGACCCACACACCCCCCACCACCCCCCCAAGCCTTCCCTCCTGAGATTGAAGGTAAAAACCTTTTCAGTTTGTCACCCTCAGTCATTGACTACTTGGCAACCTACAAATTGAGGCTGAGTGGGAACAGGCCTTACATGACTTTTCATGACTACATAAGGAAATCAATAGAAGCATGAGTGGCCTTCAACTCCAAAGGTCCTCCCATTTCACCATAAAATCGCATCTGGGTTGGGGTGGGAGGGATTCTGGAGTGAATCCCACTAATGCAATTTTACACTCTTCCCCCCATCCCTCCCCCCCACTTCCACCCACCCACCCACTCCATTTCAGAACTCATCAGGGGCTGGGAAAGTGTAAAATTCTGATCATCAACTCTAAGGTTCAGGGACTTCGGAGTGGTGATCATTGGCTTCAGAGGGAGATTAAAGACATCGTGAATGGCAGTGATTTGTTGTCAAGAGCCATAACATGAGGTGGGGAGACTGGCAGTTGATGAAACTCGTATCAGTTTAAATGAACGTGGGTTGAATATATGAAGTCCTAGTGACTGAGATTCCACACCAGAGAATTTCAATCAGAGAATTTAACTCCATCCTCTCGGTAATTATTATCCTGCTGTCACGCACACTGTGTTCATCATTACCAGGGACTTCCTCACACATACAGTAAAGGCTCATGGAGACAAAGCAGAAAAGAGATTTGTATTGCTACAGAATAACAGATATCTCAGAGGATGAATTATAGCTGTGGGGATTCTTATTAATTTAGGGTTGGTAAACGTGCGAGTGATGACTTGTTCAAAAACAACTCTGGGCTATGTGCACATGTTATTCATCTCAAGCTGTCCATTGTTCCATACGTTATTGCTTGATAAGTTTTACAAAATGTGCTTTTATGTGTGGGTGTTTACTTAGTACAACACACTGACATGATTTAGTAGTGTTGGACTAAAGAAATTTCGGAAAAATTCCTTATTAAATGGGTTGGAAGTCCGGTGAAATGGCAAAGTCAACAGGTTTGATTTTGCAATCTTACGATCTTTAAGATGAACTGGCTCATTGTATGTGATTGATTTCTGAAGCAACCTTTCATTAAGTGTTATTTTGTCATCATTTAAATAGTCTCCTGACTTCCAAAGGAAAGGAAATTCAAGAATACTTAGGGTTAGCATTCGTTGACTTGATTAATAATCTTGTTTTCCTTCTTGTGATAGTGAGAGTCATTTCATCCCAGTAAATTGTGTAAAATGTCATCATTGGACATGGCATATACAGAGTTTCAGGACAAGATCTTCTCAAGAATGCCATCAGATGTCATAGTGAACAGACAACTTGAATTATTCCAACAAGTTTTGGTAAATATTTATCACTAATAAAAGCATTTATTTTTCTGAAATAGAGCAAACCCATTTTAATCTAGAATGTATCTGCTTTTACACACTGCTCTGCCTTTTGGCGCCTCTTCAAACTATAATATTTCAATGACATTATTGACAAGGTGTTCAATTATCGAATAGGAAACTTATAATTAGAGATTATTACTTGTCTGCAGTATGCAAATCAAGCCTGCCTGCTCAGTGGTTGACTATAAAGTGGCTAGTCATGTAATTAAACTGTCTGAAATCAGATAAAATACCTCAGAGCAAAATTGGGTTAGGTAGTACCCATTTACTGGGCAGCACAAGAGCTTTTAGGGTCCCAAACTAGCATCCATGCACACTTCTGGTATGAAGTGCGCAGGATTCCATTTTGATAAAGGGGTTAGTCTGTGTAGACTTAAGAGAAATATACAAGACAGCCAATTTCAGACATTAATCAGAGTACAATGCCGATATGATGCCAAAAGAGCAAAAGTTGTTTGTTGGTTGATTTCTTCTGGCTGTTGATATGTACGATTCAACTTTCAAAAGTCTACAAGAATGGTGTAGCAGGTGCTGAAGTATGTCCCATTGACTACTAAGCTTCTGCACAGCCAATTACTCCCAGACATGAGTGTAAGAGTCAGCACTCCGTCTGAAACCAGACACAGCTGGAAGGATGTACAGAAGCATGAAGCTAAAGCTGATAGAAGAAGGGGCAGGCAGAGATGAGCTCTCAGCATGAGGCCACATCCAACCTTAACTTCAAGCAAACTTACACCAGCACTATCTTTGCCTCACACCTTTGCGACAGTGTACTTGCGTCTGAGATCTTACCACAAATGGATTCCACTTCCATGCTATCCCCTTGTTGATACCCATTGAAAATCAAGCCCCTGAAATCTGAATTAAAAGTATGACTCTCAATTCCCCTCTGAAATGGCCTAGCCAAGGGCAACTAGGGATGGGCAATAAATGCAAACCAGCCAGCGATGCCCATGCCCCATGAATGAATCAGAGAAAACATTGAATTGTTCCCTGCCATAATTTGAACAGAAAGGTTGTCTTGAGTGCAAAACAGGAATTCAATTAGTGTTTTCAACAGGAATATTATCACGCCCGTAGATTATAAACTTGAAACGTCCACCCACAAAATCCCCTTTCCATGTGTTCCGATGATGAATGCATCCAGGGTGGGGAAATGTCTAAAGCTCTGACTAACTGGGCAATAGTTGCCACTTCCTGGTCGAATCACTTGGCTTGAGGAACTAAATCCCACAAGAGTCAACATTAAAGTCAAGTACAAAGAAATGGTGCTGAAAGGATAAATGCTAATCCCCAGCTATTAGTAAAAAACAAAGGAAGAAAATTATTTCAAATTATCATAGTTATTTCTAATCCCTGTATTCATGATTACAGTGAATGATCCAGCAGGATTCAACAAAACATTGGGTGGTGTCCAACATCAATCACAGCGCTTCAACTGATGAATGTGAGTTTTTCTGTGTCCTATATTTGTATATGTTGTGAATGATCTGTGATGATCCTGGATTAGGTGTACCAGCTTAAGTCCCATATTTGCTGGCAAGACTCCTGATGACACACCTATAGAGTGGCCAATGCAGCAGTGCAACTCAGAGATTTTCATCTGACATTTGAAGAAACCATTTATTATTTTAAACACTCGAATAGATCAAGAGATTTACAATGTATATGGTCTTACCTAGTTCCTAAAATGAATGTTAACCCACAACTCAAAACTCTTATTGCAGCCTTCGACAATTCACTGTATTCACAGGATGGAGATTTTACATTGATGCACTGGGAGCAGCTGAAATGACACAAGGATTCAAACAATATTTGGTAGAGTTACTGCAGATTTCTGCAATGCTACCTTTCATTTTGACAAGGAAAAATTGCATTAAAGTGCTAAGTTCTCACTGTAGTTATTATTTTTATGTACATTTGTTGCTGTTTTCTCTAACGTTGCTAAAATTAGGGGAAAGATCAGTCTGAATATAAAAAATACCTACCATGGAATCAAACTCTTCCAAAAAGTGATACCAATTGGGCAGCAGGGTGACACAGTGGTTAGCACTGCTGTCTCACAGCGCCAGAGACCCATGTTCGATTGCCGGCTTGGATAACTGTCTGTGTGGAGTTTGCACATTCTCCCCGTGATTGTGTGTGTTTCTTCCGGGTGCTCCAGAAGTCTCCCATAGCCTAAAGATGTGCGGGTTGATTCACCATGCTAAATTGCCACTTGGTGTCAGGGGGATTAGCAGGGTAAATACATGGGGCTACAGGGATAGGGGCTGTGTGGGATTGTAGTTGATGCAAACTTGATGGGCCAAATGGCCTCCTTCTGCGCTATAGGGATTCTATGATTCTATCAAACAAGCAATGCACCTGAAATCCTTAGTCTGCAAACACATAGATTGCTAAACTGCCTGAAAATGACTTTTCTTTACAGTGGGAGGCACATACAAGACATCAGTTCTGATCTACTTCAGACTCCATTTCAGACCACTGCACCATTATCTCAGATATGTTTAACTATATGTAAACAGTCTTGGTCACTATTCAGATTACTCATATAAGCTGGCTTTGTTAAAATATTATTAACTAAAACTATAGACTTGCTTTGGAACGTCTTGCCTGCCTGTAACTGTGTAGCTCAGGACAACAAATAGTGTCACTGAATATGGAGAGGTCAAAAGACGATGATTGGCTTGTACTTAGCTCCATAGCGCAGTATGGATAACCAAGCACAAGGTTTGGGATAGTCCTGCCTGCAAACAATGAAGTTATTAGATGAAAAGTGTTTGAAGAGTGAGATTGTTAGCACTGTATTCAATGAATGTCAATAAAGTATATGGGTCCAAAATTACACAGGAGCAACTCCATCAGTGAGTGCAAAATCCTCCCTTTCGATAAGATTTAGATGCCATCTCAGCTTGCATGATTCGGTGGGCAGCTAGTGCTCATCCTTATATGGTGCATGCCCTGATTTGGCCTGCTCAGACACAGATTTCCACCTACGCTCCTCCTGAATGCCTAAATTCCTCCTTCTGTGCTTGGGCATTAATGAGTATCCGGGTGAAGTGCGTAATGGAAAATAGGATGTGGAAAATGTCTCTGACAGAGCTTGCATAATATTCTGTTCATTCAGTGAATAGGCATCAAATTGAACAGCTTCAATGAAATAGGGGTGATTCTTACTCTTGTTCTTCCTCCTGATGTTCTGGGCAGATAATTATTTACACTTAAGTATGATTCCTCTTCTTAGCTCATATAGCAGTCTACAGCCTGAATAAAACAATAACACACATTTGGATAACACGTGCTAAAGGAAATGAAAATATTGAATTCCCAGGAGGTGATTCTCCCATTTCGACTTGTTAATATTTTGGCGGGTCGGGCCGGGAGATTTGTGCGTGCACCGATTCATAGGATTTGTGCATGCGTTCTCGACGTACACACATTTCCCAGCGACAGATATCTAGCATGTCGGGACCATCTGGAAGCGGATGAAAACAGCAGGTAGATAATTTTAATCTATTTTTACTGTGATTTAAATGTGATTATTGGGCCCAGGACTGGGTTCTCTGGGTACGTTAGCTTCTTCCATCCTGCCAGTACAATTTCAATCTGGCTGGGTTTACAGTAACTCCCCACTTGCAGGGAACTAGCAGGAGATCACACTGGAGTGAATAGGGGGCAATCAGGGCCCCCAAGGGGTTGGGTGGTGGCAACCTGGCAATGCCAGCCTGTGGCCCTGGCACTGCCCAAGGGGCAAAGTGCCCGGGGGCACCTTGGCACTGTCCACTGGCAACGGGCAGTGCCAAAGAAGCCAGGCCTATTGGGGGTGGAGCTTAAGGTGTGGGGCCAGCTTGGAGTGTGGCCTAGGGAACGATCTGTGGGGGGGGGTCCAGCTGCCATTCTGCCATTTGCATGGATTGAGGCTGGAGGGAGGCCAGAGAGTCTGCCCCCCCCACCCCCACCCCACCCCACCCCACCATGGGGCAGTCTGCTGGGGTTGGGAAGATCTGCTGGATGGGGGGATAGTCACTGCTGGGGTTGAGGATTGGTGATCGAGGCGCTTCTGGGCGCGGGTGGCCAGAGCTGGCCTGGGAATGCTTGTGGGGGCTGCAATTGGGCCGTGGAGAGGCTGGAGGGGCAGCACTGTGGGGGTTCTGGGTGGCTGGCGATTGAGCTGGCCGACAAACTGCAGTCTGACAGATTGGGGCCACCGGAACTGTCAAACTCCTATGTGAATAAACCCCTCCCCCAGCTTTTAATGATTTTCACGACTGTGACCTCTGTATTGCACAGAGTGTGGGAGGTTTAAGTCAGAAGTCCTACTGAAAAAACAATCGTGACTTACACCATTTTTCCTGCAAATTCAGCATTTAAGAGTTTTCTTGGGGAATCGCCCCATCAATCTTTGAGCATCTGAGTTGCCCTATCTTAGATTAAATTAGAATGTTATTTACAATATGAGTGACTTTAGGATTAAATGCAGATTTTGAACTTTTAAACATAAAGGCATAGATATTGTAGTTTGAAATATTGGTGTTCAAATATCTAATATCTTTATTTGCTTTAATGGAGATGTTAGTTGAAAGGTCTATACTGTTCGCAAAAGAATAATGATGTGCCAATGTCAGATTGAAAACAAATGTCTTTTAAATGAAATGTTAATAAATTAACAACTGCCAGATGAGGACATAGAGTATGAAATTATGTAGTTTGGGAGGAATATAGAAAGGCTGTACACTCTAATTGGCAATATTTTGGAAAACATAGCTTGGCATCCATATACACAAATTCTTGAAGGTAGCAGGGCAAGTTGATAAGGTGATTATAAAAACACATGGATTAGTTGGGTTTATAAATTGATTGAATACAGTATAAAGGAAAGAGGTCACCGATAAGACCTTAGCTAGAATGCTCTGAACAATTCCAGGGCCTATACTTCAGAAGGATGTAAAAGTCTTAGAAGGGCTACAGAGGAGATTTATCAGGATGAACCAGGAATGATAGAGGTTAACTGTGAGGTGAGGCAGAGAAATTCAGGAATCAGGATAGCACAATGGCACAGTGATTAACACTTCTGTCTCACAGTGCCAGGACCTGGGTTCATTTCCCACCTTGGGTGACAGTCTGTCTGGAGTCTGCGCATTCTCCGTGTCCTCCAGGTGTTCCAGTTCCCTCCCACAGTCCAAAGATGTGCAGGTTAGATTGACCATGCTAAATTGCTTCTTAGCATACAAAGATGTGTAGGTTAGGGGGATTAGTGAGATAAATATATGGCTTAATAGGGATGCAACCTGGGTACAATGCTGTGTTGTCAGTGCAGACCTGATGGGCTGAATGGCATCCTTCTAACCTGTAGGGTTTCTATTATTCTTTCTTGGAACAGTGGTGAGCTGGTAGAGGTTTTCAAGATGCTGAATGATAGAGAAAGAAGATCTGTTTGTCAAATGGAGCTAATAACTAAAGCTCATAGATTCAAAATAATTGGTAAGAGATCAGAATGGCAGATGATAATTTTTCTCCTTCAGAGAGTTGATAGGAACTAGAATGCTCTACCTGAAAAGGAACTTAGAGAGTTATGGGTCAAAAGCAGGGATATAAAGCTAAGCTCAACCGCCCTTTCAAAGAACCACTATTTGCACGATAGACCAAATGGCCTCATTCTGTGCTACAGGTTTTTATAATTCCATGAGGAACAGAAATAGGCTCAAAAGATTGACATCTTCAAAATAGTTGCCTAAATTGTTCAAAATTATTTCTTACGTTTGAAGGACGTTCCTCCAAAAATATGGGACAACATATGGGAATCTCCAATCCTGGATATTCATCCTAGAATCATAGAATCCTCCAGTGCAGAAGCAGGCCATTTGGCTCATCGAGCCTGCATTGACCACAATCCCACCCCGGCCCTATCTCCGTAACCCCACATATCTACCCTAGCTCATCCCCCTGTCCCTAAGGGACAATTTAGCATGGCCAATCCACCTAACCCGCACATCTTTGAACTGTGGGAGAAAACCAGGGCATCCAGAGGAAACCCATGCAGACGCAGGTCTCATGTTGACTCTAAGGGCTGAATTTCCGCCATGAAGGTAAGAAATCTCCCGACTTCCTTGGCCTGTCTCTCAAACTTTTAACAGTATAATAGAACATTCACTCGTATTTACTTGATACAAGAATAAATCTCTCATTCGTGAAATCCATTAAAAGATTTTAAATTCCTTCAAGTTGACAGTCTGTAATAAAATCTTCTCAGTAACCACTTCAATACAGCACATTTTTAAAAGCCTCTTAAAACTGTCAATCAAAATGTAAACTTAATGCCCTTACTGTGACAAGTGATATTGGAGGTTTTCAAACTCAGCCAAGCATTAATAATGAGCTCGACTGCAAAAGCAGTCCTTGGGAAAAATCATAAATGAAGTCTATCCAAACTGTAGGAATAGGTGTGGTTTATTCTATGCTAAGTTTATTTACTAGTGTCAAAGAAGGCTTACGTCAAACACTGCAATGAAATTACTGTGAAAGTCCCCTAGTCGCCATAGTCCACCACCTGTTCGGATACACTGAGGGAGAATTTAGCATGGCTAATATACCTAACCAGCGCATCTTTCGGACTGTGGGAGGAAACCAGAGCTCCTGGAGGAAACCCACGTAGACACAGGGAGAACGTGCCAACTCCACACAGACACTGACCCAAGCCGAGAATCGAACCCGGGTCCATGGCACTGTGAGGCAGCAGTGGTAAGCACTATGCCACTGTGCTGCCCAGATGCACCTACACCAGATGCCTCTCAATTAAATGAGTCCAATAGTTAGCACTTTTCTTTAGTCTTAAGATGCATCTTGTTTTTTTCAGCTGTAAAAGGCTGGAGATTTAAATAACTTGAGATCATGATACTTAAGCAGACCTTAACTATCCTTCAGGAGCATTTATGTTACCTCCATAAATTTGTGGCTCCTGCAGTATGGGGCCCTTGGAAGAGGGAAAATTGAATATGTTTGTAATTAGCACTAATTTAAAATTTCCCTGCTGAATTAAGGTTTTCTGTCTGTGTCTCTTCCGCCTACTGGGGCTAGAAATGGGGGCAGGATGTCTGCCTCTGGATCCTACCTGCCATTTTCTAAGATCTCCAGACTTTACAAAGATCTGGCCTCATTAGTGTTGTCTTCCTTCTGTCTATGCATAGACGTATGTTCCTAAAATACTTACTGAACTCACTCACTGTGATCTGTAAATGTTTAAAAGACTATAGCCAATGTTTCATACTAATATATCAAACACACTATTTTAAAGATGTTCATAGATACAAATTGCATCCTGTAAAAAGATTTTGATTCCATAATGTGTGAGACAGAGATTCTATTTGCAGAATTATAAGCTGCAGATTAAATCAAAGTGCTATATCATCTATAGGGCAAAGGTCATGTTTCAATAACAAAGCTCAACAAGGAACTACGTATTTTCTTAAGACTAAGCCAACTATACATATTGTTATTCCTAACACAGGATTTCATTTCAGAAGAAGACCACAAATAGTTAAGGGCAGCATGGCAGCACAGTGGATACGCTGCTGCCTCACATGACCATTGACCCAGTTCAGTTCTGGCCTCGGGATACTGTCTGTGCGGAGTTTGCACTTTCTCCCAGTGTCTGTGTGGCTTTCCTTCAGATGCTCCGTTTTCCTCCCACAGTTCAAAGATGTGCAGGTCAGGTTGATCGATGATGCTAAATTGACCCTAGTGTCAGGGAAATTAGCAGGGTAAATGTCTGGGGTTACGGAAATAGGGCCAGGGTGGGGTTGTGGTCAGTGCAGACTTGATGGGCTGAATAGCCTCCTTCTATACCATAGGGATTCTATGATATATATGTATATAGTAAAGCTAGTGTTGGAGCAAGAAACAAAAGTGGGTATAATGAGCCAAATCTCCTGGGGCAGCTTTTGGTTTATGTTATTTAGAGTTTTCCTGCATCCTTGAGAGTTACACACCGGAATTCTACCGCCCTTCCCTCCATGGAATTGGAATGGGCGAAGGGCGGACAATGGAAATATCCGTTGACCTTGGGTGGGATTTTCTGGTGTCGCTTGAGCGAGGCTGTAAACCCCCACCTATAAAGTCACAACAATTCACAGCACAAAAAGTGGCCCTTTGGCCGATCATGTCTGCACTAGCTATCAAACACCTATCTATTCAAATCCCATTTTTCAGCACTTGGTCTATAGCCTTGTATGCTATGCCATTCAAGTGATAACTAAATGTTTCACAAATGTGAGTATTCCCATCTTTACCATACTTTCAGGCACCGTATTTCAGATTCCCACCAGTCTCTGGGTGAAAAAGCTTTTCCTCAAATCCCCTCCAAACCTTAAATCTATACCCCTGGTTGCTTGAAATGTTTTTGTTCTGTAACCTGCCAGAAGAATGAACTGATAATGGTGACCACATCGGAGCAACCGGAATCTCACTGAACAATGCAAGTAACCAATGAAATTTAAGAAATGAGAAAGAAACAGAAGAAATAATGAGAAGGAAATGATTTATATTAAAATCAGGTACAGAAAGAGAAATAGAGGGAGAGAAAGAAGGGACGGAAAGGAAAGGTAAGAAAAAGAGTAAAGAAAAACAACTTGATGTTTTTAAAATCTCTTCCTCCCAAGCTTTAACTTTCTTTGGCAAGTTAAACTGGGAACTCTTGCAGGATCTTGGATCGACGGACAAATACGAGTGCTGATATTTGCCGCAGTTAAGGCTGATAAGATTTCCACACTGAAGTTTCCTTTACGGCAAGGTGGCACAGTGGTTAGCACTGCTGCGTCACAGCTCCAGGGATCCGGGTTCAATTCCAGCCCTGGATGATTGCCTGTGTGGAGTTTGCAAGTTCTCGCTGTGTCTGCGAGTGTTCCGGTTTCCTCCCACACTCCAAAGATGTGTAGGTTAGGTAGATTGGCCATGCTAAGTAGCCCCTCAGTGCCCCAAGATGGGTAGCTTAGATGGATTAGCCATTTTTGAATATGTAGGGTTACAAGGATAGGGCGCAAGAGCGGACCTGCTTTACTCTGTCAAATAGACGGTGCAAACTTGATGGGTTGAATGGCCTCTTCAGCACTGTAAGGACTCTATGATTTAAAGAATACTGATTCGAAGTAGTCAATTGCCAAGACTTTTCTGGAGAGGGGTGAACTATCTCTGAGTGATTTGCAACATTTAACCAAAGCTAGCATTATCACTTGTTATCATTCTTAACTGGACCCCAGGGTGTTGGGGGAGATCTTGTTAGTAACTAATAATGTTTTGTTTAAAGTAGATAAGATTGAGGCTGAAGACACCTGCTCTTGCAGTAAAGCCACAAGATCCTATCAAAAACAAATTGTACTATACAAGTTCAGAAAGATAAAACAATTAATATACTCTAACGTTCAGAATAGGTACGACTCTATGGATTTCTCAACACCCAACGAATTGCCTATTATATTATTAGATAATCAGTTTCACTGAAGCTTCATCTTTCTCACAAGAGTCGCCAATCTCTATATTTGAAGATCCTGCCTTGCAATTCTCTCCAAATGTTATTCCTACACAAATGGCTTTAACAATGGCCTACATCACAGTGTTTGAATCTCACCTTCTGAGATTCCTCCTCCCTGGATTCCTGAGTCAACTCAAGTACTAGCTTTCAGATCAATGGTCGTGTCAAGCAGAACACCACTGCTCCAAAAGGAGTACTGTTTTCCCCACTTCCCTCATAGAGCGGAATTTTTCCGTCCTGCCTGCCACGGGAATCGACAAGACCATGCAAAGGTCCGTTGAACTCGGACAGGATTTTATCGTCTTGGGGTGAGTATGGTTGAAAATTACTTCCCTTAAAGACTGCTCCCTAGAACTTTCTTTGTGTTGGAACTTGTTTCTCTGCTCCTTTGATCACTTCACGTCAACCCTTTACTCATTGTGAAACTTGGCTGGCAGACTGCCTCAAACTGACTGTCTCAAGAAGAATCGTTCACTGATCCTTGAATTGATCTGGTGACCTGTCAAAACACTCCCAGAAAGTTCCACCTTTGCTATTAAACAGCAACAAATGTTCCAAGCATAGAAATATCCTATAACTTAAATGTTACAATTTCCATAGATATGTTTATCCATAGATAAATTTAGCACTGAATGGCTTCGTTAGCCATTCCAATATGGCAGTGATCAAAGGATTTCATTTCACAAAGTTAATGGGCAAATAATATCCACATCCAGGAACCTCTGAAAAATAACAGGAAAGCGAAGATACCATTTGTGGGAGTGAATGGTGTGGAGAACTGTAGGTCGACTAGCAAAATCAGGAGATTTAGAAATCATGGCAAATCTCTTAATCTCCTGAATCTTCTAGATTATTATTATTCATTAGCAAAAGGTGTGGTGTTAACATACCATTATTTTTCCAGTAAGCTTGCCAGTGACAAGACACAGTGGCACAGTGGTAATGTCACTGGGCTAGTAATCCAATGACTCAGGCAAATACTCGAGGGAAATGATAAAAGCAAAATACTGCAGATTCTGGAATCTGAAACAAAAACAGAAAATGCTGGAAAATCTTGGCAGGTCTGACAACATCTGTGGGACAGAACAGAGCCAACTTATACTCAAAATGTCGGCTTTGTTCTCTCTCCATAGGTGCTGTCAGACCTGCTGAGATTTTCCAGCATTTTCTGTACTCGGGGGAATGGTCCAACTCCAGCCATGGTAACTGGCGGAACTTTAATTAATTAAAGTCAAGAATTAAAACTATTCTCAGGAAGAGTAACCACGAAACTATCAATTGTCATAAAAGTCTATCTGGTTTATTGATGTCCTTTAGGGAAGGAAGTTTACTGTTTACCACCCTTACCAGGTCTCGATTATATGTAATCCAGATCCACAGCAATGTGGTTAACTCTAAACTGCCATATTGGAACGGCTGAGCAAGCCATTCAGTTCCAGGGCAATGAGAGATGGCCAGCAAAAACTGGCCTTGTCAGTGATGTCCTCAGCCCATGAAAGAATTTAGAAAGGCAGATTGTGTTAAATGTAGCAATAATAGCATGCTGATTAGGTAACAGAGCCTGGTTCTTTACGAGAAAAAAATCTGAAGCTATTGGTATAGTACTTTAACATAATGAGAATGCAAATAGAATATTGTACTGTCTGCACGAAGGTCTTGCTAATTTGCTATACAAAACATTGCTAACACCTTAGCTAATGGCCACTTATGCAATAGCAGTAGTTAATTGCTAATGAATCTCTTTGATGTTGTTTCCTGATACATTGGAAATAAGATAATTTGTTTTCATTTCTTAATAACCAATACAATGCACATCCCCTTTTTCTTAGGGAATCACTGAAGCCAAGCATTTAGCAGGACGTTTGGGAGGCCTATTATCTTTGTTTGTGTTGAGTAAGTACGAGAAATAGTAAAGCAATATTTTCTTGAATTGGGTAGGTTGTTAATTCTGTCTGATTTGTTAAGAAGAAAATCTGCCAGGGCTTAGATAGATCTATTTAAGATAAGTTCAAAGCAATTTTTATTAACAGCACAGTGGTTAGCACTGCTGCCTCACAGCTCCAGAGACCTGGGCTCGATTCCTGGTTTGGATCACTGTGGAGTTTGCACATTCTCCCCGTATCTGCGTGAGTTTCCTCGGGGCGCTCAAGTTTCTTCCCACAATCCAAAAATGTGCAGATTAGATCTGTTGGCCATGCTAAATTGCCTGGGATGCATAGGTTAGAGGTGGCAGGGTGTATACGTGGGATTACGAGGATAAGTAGGGCCTGGGTGGGATTGTTGTCGGTGCAGACTCGATGGGCTAAATGGCCTCTTTCTGCACTATGAAGTTTCGATGAATCTATGAAGTAAAAGTTAGATTGCAGATGCAGCAGGTAATTAAGAAGGCAAATGGAATTTTGTCCTTCATTGCTAGAAGGATGGAGTTTAAAAACAGCGAGGTTATGTTGCAGCTGTATAAGGTGCTGGTGAGGCCACACCTAGAGTACCGTGTACAGTTTTGGTCTCCTTACCTGAAAAAGGATATCATGGCACTGGAGGGAGTGCAGAGGAGATTTGCTAGGTTGATTCTGGAGTTGAGAGGGTTGACTTATGAGGAGAGACTGAATAGACTGGGGCTATACTCATTGGAATTTAGAAGAATGAGGGGAGACCTTATAGAAACATATAGATTATGAAGAGAATAGATAAGATAGAAGCAGGGAATTTGTTTCCACTGGCAGGTGAAACTAGAACTAGGGAGCATGGCCTCAAAATAAGGGGGACCAAATTTAGGACTTTGAGGAAGAACTCCACACAAAGGGTTGTGAATCTGTGAATTCCCTGCCCAGTGAAGCAGTTGAGGTTACCTCATTGTTTTTAAGGCAAGGATAGATAAATGTTTGAACAATATAGGAATTAAGAGCTATGGTGAGCGGGCAGGTAAGTGGAGCTGAGTCCACGAAAAGATCAGCCATGATCTTATTGAATGGAGGAGCAGGTTCAAAGGGCAAGATGGCCTACTCCTGCTCCTAGTTCTTATAAGATGATGTCTTAATGTAGAGAAAAGGGCCACAATTCTCCCAAATTGAGACTAAGTTCCCAACCCAGTTGGAAGCATTTATAAATGTTGACATGCTAATTTATCCATACAGACATCCCACCAGCCAGCCCCAATGTTCTGAGACTGGGCCGCCATTTTTAAGTAACAACCTGATCTCCGTGCTCGGAGACAGGTTCCTGTCGCACAAAAAAATAATAGTGGCGCCCACTCTGACCAGGGGAGCACCACCAACTCCTCACCAAAGGAGGGCAGTCTCCCCCCACACCCACAAATAATAGGTAACCTCCAATGCCACACAGGCAGGAAGGCAAACCACTTCAAAGAGGAAGTTAAACCACAAGCTGTAAATCAGGCTTAGACTCTGTCAACATTGCAGTCAGGACCAGTGAGGTACTTGAAATGCATTCATCCATGAAGTGAAGTAAAGGTAAACACAGGTGGCTGGAGGATGATAGAAATCCATGGAGCTGGCAGCTGAATTTTGAATGAGGCATTGTACATTGATATTGTTACAGGCTTCAAGTGCAATGGAGTGAGTTTCAACAATTTCTGCCTGTTGGGAAGCCGCAACAACTTCAAATCAAAGCTGTGTGAATACATTGTGGCTGAATACACAGCTGTGCTGAGGGGGAACCATCCCCTCTCTCCCTGCCCCAATGAAATTCACAATTCTCTCTGTCAGAGGATTTCAAAGGGGTCTGCTCACACCTACAGCATCTGACAGGGAGAAAGGGAAGTCTATGCTGCAGAATGGAGTGCTGCAATGATTTAAAATCCTGCCAGGTGACTGGGAGGTGAGGGGATGTAGGGGTGGGGTGGGTGGGCACTGAGGTTAAAGTGACCTGGCCACTTCAGAATTTTCACAGCTGACAGGCAAGAATGAAGATGTGGATCATGGTGTCTATCTGAAATCACCATGCCAGTGGTGATCTTCAGGTCTGCCAGGCCTAAAAGGAGCAGTCCAGCCATGACACTCCCATCCCAGTGGAGAGTGGCAAGGCTAACACTTTGCTCCCAGCCCAAGCCCAACTAACCCCAGGGCCCTTAAGGGACCTTCATCTGCAGCCTGGCAGCAGCAGAGGGACAAATGGCCACTGGACCTACCTCCTTGCACCCTTCAGGGCCCAAGGTGCCAGACCAGGATGTCAGTGCCAGGGTGCAGGGGAGAGTGCACTGTTGGCACTGCCAAGACATGTGGCCTGAAGGGAGGCTGTGGGGGATAGGAGGGGTAAGAGGGGTTGAGTGGGAGTAGGAGGGGCAAAGGGGCTGAGTGGGGATCTAAAGAGAAAGGGGGGGAGCTATGTGGAGGTCTGAGTGGGGACAGGGCCTGAGTGAGGAATCGGGTCAGATAAACCTTGTGCCTGTGTCATATAGTGAGGGGAAGATGTCTATCATTGCTGAAGGGTTAGTGGTGCTTTGTCGACCTTTAGGGTCCAACATGCCAGGTCCTCCTTGAGCGGAGCTATACCAAAGCCCACCTAGTGGAAATTGCTGAGGGGAGGCAGGAGGATCACGAATGCTGTTTGAATTGAGCTTCAAGCGTATCAGTTATATTTAAAGTAGTGAATTTGAACATGAATAAGATTCTTGTCCGCTATGGACAGGAACCCAATCGGGGCCAGCGTAATAGGCCAGGAGCATCATGATGGTTTTGGTGCCCGACACAAAACCTGATTTTGCACCGAATTCACAGGCCATTACGATTCATGACCAGAGTTCATGGATTCGGAGACTCTGCCCTGCACTCCTCCTCCCCCCACCCCTCCCACACCCCCTTCCCCTCCCACCACAGGGTGAATTCTTTTTTATTAAAGAAATTAACATGTTAAGCTTGATCATAGCACATTTCTGTTGGCTCGCTTTGCTTTTAAATAATCCAGCTTAATGGTTTGTATCTGGTCTCATTTTGACAAGTGCTTCCTTGGTTAACCTTCGGGAAGATTTAAGAAGTCCACTTGCAATAGATGCAAACAATTAGTTTTGGTCATATGGGAGTACTATCACTATTATCATACACTGAGATTACTCTATCATGCAAGTACACATCAGGCATTGTGATTTGACTTCCTTGGAGGAAAGACACACAGTCCATCAATACAAGTGACATCACCATACTGATATTATATACAACACAGATATTAGAGGGAGGTTTTTCACACAGAGGGTAGTGGGGGTATGGAATACTCTTCCAAGTAAGGTGGTGGAGGCAAACACGCTAGAGTCCTTTAAGAGTAACTTAGACAGGCTCATGACTGAGTTGGAGATGGGTGGATATAGGAGAACCTTTTAAATAAGGGTCATTAGCATTGGGGCGTCCCTGGTAATGTAAATGTTTTTTTTTCTCTTTCATTCACAGGTTTTAAGTCGGTCCACCTCGTGTCGAACGAGGGGCATACAGGCGATGGGTCATACTGGGGCTGCTCTTGGTTGTTCGAGATTGGCCTAGTGCTTCGTGTCATTAGTGTGTGCCTAAACTGGACAAGATAACAGCTCAGTGACTATCGCTGATTGCTGTGCAGACACATGGATTTGGGCCGGTGTCTGTGGGAGTTTGCGCATTCTCTCCGTGCTTGCGTGGGTTTTCTCCGGGTGCTCCGGTTTCCTCCCACATCCCAAAGATGTGCTGTTAGGCTGATTGGCAGGAATAAATTGTCCTTAAATCAGTTTCCCTCAATCTGGATGGCCATAAAACATTAGATAGGGGTCATGGATAGAGAGGTGGACTGGTGGTGTTGAGATGGCGGCGCGGGCTCATTGGGCCGAAGGGCCTGTTTCCCGGGCTGATTTTGTTCTTTGTTGTTGTTCTTTGAAAGTGTCAGTAGTAGTTCCTGTTTTTTAATTTCCCATCTTTATCTATTGCACATCACACCTTCTGAAAACACATTGCACACATAATTGTATTGCAACAACTCTTTTAAGGCATCTAGATTGGAGCTTCCATGCTGAAAATTACAATTAAGTTCATTTGTGGAAGGTGTAGATTGTTCAGGAGTTGCTACATTCTCCAGTATTGACCAAAATGTTGGATACACATCCACTTCATGTTGTTCAGGGCTTTATAGTAATTACATGTTTGTGAGGAGGGAAGAAAATGTCTTAACATCTGACAAGACTTAATAATAGGAATTCTTGCTTGAAATCTGGTGTAAATAATTACTGTGTGGGTGTGTGGGGGCATGTGTGTACATGTGGCTCTGTGTGTGTGTGTGTGTGTGTGTGTGTGTTCATGATTCCTTCTCCTCAGCCACATGCTCCTGCAAAGGGAAGAGCAGATTGTCACTGAGGTGCATCTGCAGTGCTGTGAGACTCCCAACAGAGTGTCTGAAAGTAGAAGCCTGACACTAGATTTTGTCATCCACATCCACCATCTTCCCAAGGCAAAGTTGGAATGAAGGGCATGATTTGTGGTGGGTGACTACGAGGTATGAGTGCAAGAAGGCAATAAAGTCAAAAGGTAAAGTCACTATAGACCCAGATGACCATAGACTCCTCTCCCCTTTGAAGGGGAGAGCTGACTGATGGTGATTTAAACTGAGGGTCGTCTCACCTCAGGCAAGGTTGAGAAGGCGGACCTTCATGAATAACCTTATTGTGTAGCTGGCCAGCTCAAGAGGGCAATAGGCTGAGTATGAGAGTTGACTGCTCCGATTGGAACTTGAGGGAGAGGAATGAATGGAGCGGCAGTGTGAGTTGAAGTGAAGGGTGCTGTGCAGGAAAATGCTGTGGAAATCAAAGTATTTGCCTGCTATGTCCTCTTGGAACTTCTTGGTACACAGACTCCACATAGACAGGGACACACGTTTCTGCTGACTTTCTTGGTCATTTCCATCCTTGCTACTTGGCTTGCTACATGGGATGCATGGTGGTAAGCACTGCTGCCTCACAGCTCCACGGATCCAGGTTCGATTCCTGGATTGGGTCACTGTCTATGTGGAGTTTGCGCGTTCTCCATGTGTCTGCATGTGTTTCCTCTGGGTGCTCCAGTTTCTGTGCACAGTCGAAAGATGTACGGGTTTTGTGCATTGGCTAAACTAAATTGCTGCTCAGTGTCCTGGGATGTATAGGTTAGCAGGATTAATGGGTTAAATATGTGCGGTTATGGGGATAGGGCCTAGATGAGATTGTTGTTAGTGCAGACCGAATGGCCTCCTGCTCTATAGGGTTGCTATGATTCTAAATTATCCCATCCTTGGGAGAGTTGACCTTGCTGTACTCCCTCAGATCCCATAGCTGGACTTCCAAGTAAGAGTGGAAGACTGCTCTCCTCACTGTTCCTGTGAATGTTGCAACCTTACAAACTAAACTGTCAGTGAGCTTCTCTGTAACCTGCAAAGTTCCCTTTAAGCAGAGATCCTCCATCTGACAATATGGCTGCCCAACTTCCAGGCTATCTTTTCTGCTTGGTCAGCCAACCCAGAGGTGGCTATTTATTGGTTGCCTTCTTGAAAGAACAAGCAGGAAGGCAACTATTCCAATGATCCGGTTCCCAGCCTGAAAATGGTCCCAGTGCTCAATTGAAAATTAGGATGGTAAGATTCTACCCAAAGTGTCACAAGAACGTAATCCTGTGAATAGAAACACCAAATACATTTTTGATGTACAAAAACATTTGTGATGTCTATCTATGGAATTAAATACCATTGAAGATAAATTGCCCTTAAATGTGACTGAATGCAAAATCACACCTCTCTCCAAAAACTCAAATAACATCATTGCTACATAGGTGCAAGGTTTATCAACACCACTATAAGTGTCTCAGTAATATAATAATTAATCTAAAATTGGAGACTTCTGTATAGATGCATTGGGATTTATTGTTGTCAAATTATGGAAGAATAGTGTGGGGATTGTTTTCATGGTAACCTGAAAACAGATCCTGGTGTTTTATGAAGTGTAGAAAATGATACCTTTGTCCAGTTTTCCAGTCACATTGTCGCTTCGGCTTAAATCCTGGGAACATACCTGAGAAAGCACCTTATAACTAATTTATATTTAGGATATAAATTGCTTCACTTGACTGATTTCTGGAGGCTTTAAAAAGCCCCATTGTGTGACTTACGTCAAATCCCATCCATTGGATGACATCCCTTGCCGCTGAAATAGAGTTCCAATTCATCAAACAATCATAATGTGTCCGGTGTTGCCAGCTCTGAAAGCCTCACTTCATTTTCTGACATGACAGAAATATTAACATGAAGCCTGGACTGCTGCTAGAAGTTGTCCACAGCCTCGTAACCCAACACTCCTCCACAGGATATTATGTGATAAATAGACCCTTTGAAGCTTCCATGTAATCCTCTTCCACATAATGGTGAGATTAATTAGATTGAGATAAAAAGAAACTTTGAAAACCTTTGTGAATATGAACAGCCATGTTACAGAATACATCTCTGTGCTGCCAAGAAAATAGCAATATGTATATAGGGTGTCAGTATTGATGGTGAAAATGTAGGAATATGTATTATTTACTGCATAACCTAAACAGGACTGAGTATAACTGACCTGAACAAAGGAAAGATCATTTATGGAGCAAAGACTAAATATGAACTTGTTGTCATTCCATGAGGGGTTTCAATATATAACATGTCTTTTCAACTGAACTTAAATGCAACATTGATGAAACCATATGGATGTTACATAAAAAAGAACATAATTGACTGTAATTTTTCAATCTCAGTTCTGGGTAACTTGTTGGACGGTGTGGCACAGAGCAGCTGTAGGGACTATGAATTATGCTCTGTTGTACAAAGTATAACTGATACTATTTTTCTGTTATCATCCTGATTCTTTCCTGGTTCTTTCATCTTCTGAATGTGGTGATTCATTTCCCTCCTCCCCCCGCAGCAACACTCTAAGGATGCGTACACATCATGGATTGCAGCAGTCATGGAAGGTGATGGCCTAATGGGATTATTACTAGACCATTAATCCAGAAATTCAGCAAACATTCTGGGGACATGGATTCGAATCTCAGTACAGCAGATGGTGGAATTTGAATTCAATTAAAAAAATCTGAAATTAAGAATCTGCTGACGACCATGAAACCATTGTTAATTGTTGGAAAAACCCATCTGGTTCACCAATGTCCTTTGGAGAAGGAAATCTCCCATCTTTACCCAGTCCAGCCTACATGTGACTCTAGAGCCAAGGCAATGTGGTTGACCCTGAACTGCTCTCGGGCTACTAAGGATGGGTAATAAATGCTGGTCAGCCAGCGACTCCCACGTCCCATGAATGAATTTTTAAAAAGTTCAAAAATGCAGCTCACAGCCACCTTCTCATGGGCATTTAGGGGTGAGTAACAAATGCCAGCCATGCTAATGACACTCATATCCTGTTTAAAAAAGATGAAAAATGCAGTTGGTAAAAGTAATCCACCAGCTTCGTATTGTCAACCAGAATACTATCTTTTTTATATTTGTCCATGAAAAGTGTTGGCAAGGCTAGCATTTACTTCCCATTCTTAATTTCACATGAAAGGGAGTGTTGTATTGCCTTCTTGAACTACCACATTCCTATCGTATTGACACATGCACAGCACTCTTTGGGAGGGAGTTCCAGGATTTTGATTCAATGACAGTGAAGGAATGACCAATAATTTAAAGTCAGGCTGTTATGAGGCTTTGAGGGAAACTTGCAGGGGGAGCTCCCCTGTTCTGAGATAGAGTTTGCAGATTTGGAAGGTGCCGTCATCTTGGCAATTTGCTGCAGTGCATTTTGTAGATAGTGCACACAGCTGTTAATGTTCATTGATGGTGGAGGGAGTGAATGTTTAAAATGATGGTTAGGACGGGCGGCCTGTCTTGTCCTGAATGGTGTGGAACTTGAGTGTTTTTGGGGCTGCACTCCTGAAGGCAAGAGGAGATTATTCCATCACCCTCCAGACTTAGTTGCCATAGACATTCCAGCCTCTGATCGGCTTTTTTAGCCACAGTATTTATATGGCTGGTCCAGTTCAGTTACTGGCCAATGGTATCTCTTGGATGTTGATAGTGAGAAATTTAACAATAGAACTGAATGTTAAGGAGGGATGGATAGATTCTCTCTTGTAAGATACAATCACTGCTTGGCACTTGTGTGGTGCAAATTCTTTCCCACTTTTCAGCCCAAGCCTGAATGTTGTCCGTTTCTTTCTGCCAGCAAATACAGGCTGCTCCAGTATCTGAGAAGCTACAAATTGGACTGAACACTGTGTATCCCCACTTCTGACTGTCTTGATGGAAGAAGGTCATTGATGAAATAGCTCAAGGTGGCTGGTCCTAAGACACCACAGTCAGGAACTCAGCAGCTGAAATAACAGGTCTTTGCAAATTACAACCATCTTCCCTGAGCATGGATCCAGCACAGGAGGAAGCTAAATGATCTCATGTTAGTTGACAAGATAAGTGAATTCACCTTTAAATGCCATCTCCGACCACCTTCGCTACTGGCCTCATCCACTGCTCATTTCATTACATTCCCATTACCCAACTTTCAAACAGGACTCAATGCTCCGTTCATATGCTTCATTTCATCTTCACACATTAGCCTTGTTGCAAGCCTAACATGCACAGCTTGCACTCACCGGCAACTATTTAATCATGATAGTTCATCACCCAAGACTATTGCATAACATTCATTTACACGCATCTGTATTGTTGCAGGAAAAGAGGGACACATTGCAGCAATCAGCAGCAAAGAACTAGAGGAGGAAAACCTTCATATTTGAACCCCAAAGGAGAAAACAATGCTGACCATCTTGAGAAGGTATGAGAAGGTATATCTAATCCTCCTTTTCCTATCCCCCGTCACCTTTATTCCACAATCTATTCTGACTGACAAGCTGCAGAGGTGTAAGCACACACTGCTTACCTTCTTCTTACCCATCTCCACAGCCCAACCCTTTTCTTTTTTGCATTACAGATACCCAAAAACTGAACTGAACTGAACTGAAGCCAGGCATTAGAGGATTGGAAATCAGAAAGTGAAAATTAAGAGCCACCAGCCCAAAGCCCAGGATAAGAGGCATGATATGTACTGGTGAGACACAAAAGTACAATGTACAGTGGTGGATAAGTTGGCAGAATGGTTGCCTGCCTAGTGCCAAATGAGCTACTCACTAGCAATTAGGAACATAGGAATAGGACTAAACCATTAGGTCCCTCGAGACTGCTTTGCTATTCCATAAGATCATGGCTGATCTATAGCCTATTTCCAAGTACCTGTCCTAGCCCATGTCCCTTGATATGCCTGCTTAACAAAAATCTGTTTATCTCAGACTTAAACCTAACAATTGAATTTACATCCATTGCCATTTGAAGAAGAGAGTTCCAAACCTCCACCACTTTCTGCATGTAGAAGTGTTTTCCAACACCTCTCCTGAATGGCTTGGCTCTGGTTTTTAGATTATGGCCCCTGATTCTAGAGCCTTCGACTAGTGGAAATAGTTTATCCTTGTTCACTCTGTCCCTTCCAAGTAAATATTTTGCAGACTAATTAAGGGCCATGACCGACCTCTGCTGACATTTAGCAGCTAGGGAGCAGACCGCTATGTGGAGAGACCACCTAGTGAAATCTGGATGCCTCCCAGCAGACTTTGGGTCCTCATTTTTGGGGCACTCCGTAGTGAATGACAATGACTGCCTGTGTAATAACTTCTCCACCTATAAACTGCAAACCACATGTTCCTGATTGTTAGACCCCACCTGCCTTGCCCCAGCATGGTTCTACATTAAAGGCAGATGTGAAGTCTATATTTTAAATGCAGATCTCCGAATTAAAGTAGAAGAATGCTTAAAGTTTTAAGTTTATTTATTAGTATCACAAGTAGGCTTACATTAACACTGCAATTCAGTTACTGTGAAAATCCCCCAGTTGTCACACTCTGGCACCATCACGCATAAACTGAGGGAGAATTTAGCATGGCCAATGCACCTAACCAGCACAACTTTTGGACTGTGGGAGGAAACCGGAGCACCTGGAGGAAATCCACACAGACATGGGGAGAACATGCAGACTCTGCACAGACGATGATCCAAGTCGGGAATCGAATCTAGGTCCCTGTAGCTGTGGGGCAGAAGTGCTAACCTGTGAAAAATCAGGGGATGAAGATGTGACATCTCCAATAGACATACAACATCCAATGGAATCGGAAAATTTCCTTTGGTTTCTTCAGTGTAGGAATATAAGTAGTTATGTTTAGTTGCGTGCTGCTGAGCATGAGTATAAACAACAAATGGCAGCTGTATTGCAAATCTGAGCTTAACCTACAGTTGCACCCATAAAATAAACAGAGAAAACAGAAAGAAGTAGTTGAAAAGTCTCCCTCTTTACATTTTTTTTGCAGGTTTGTTCTCACCATAACTTTAAACAATAGAGCACAGTATGTTTAGTCTTAGTTTAGAGATAGGAAAGGGTCTATGCTGGATAACATTTCACTTTATTTGAACACTATGAAATACAAACAGAGGCTGGGATTCTCCAATGTGTCTACTGCCAGTGAGAATGGAGAATTAGGCTTCATTCACTGCAGTGGGTCTGGAGAATCCTAGCTGTTACAGATGAGGTTGGAGATTCTGGCCAAGGTCTGTGAGCAAAAACTGTGTTGTTCCTCAGGTCAATGCGAATGTGTTTTAGTTGAAGATCAAACTGAGATCAGTCTTCAACATAAATAGAATTGGTGATATTCATCCATATTCACTTTAAAAACAAGCCATTTGAATGAATGGAGAGAAAATAGCTGTGTCTGGTAGTCATGTGGTCCCAAAAGTCCCATGTTGCTTCTGTTTCTGAAACCTTCATGGAGGAACTCAATGCATCATTTACACATGACTGTTTCAGACATTCTTAAGCTACATAAGCTCAGGCAATTAAATAACACATTTTAATATAAGAAACATTGTAAATATTGTTCAAGATTGTCCCTCTGGTCGTACATTCCTGTACAT
Organism: Carcharhinus amblyrhynchos; assembly: GCF_965287045.1. Lineage (NCBI taxonomy): Eukaryota > Metazoa > Chordata > Chondrichthyes > Carcharhiniformes > Carcharhinidae > Carcharhinus > Carcharhinus amblyrhynchos. The sequence goes on along the minus strand of NC_137328.1, from coordinate 20,943,805 downwards.
GATTATCCACAATAGTCAAAACAATCCAGCAAAACAGATAGCTATAATCTTATCAAATCCTCTTATTTACCAAATGTTTATTTTTAAAAACGCTGAAGTAAAAACGTAGCAATTTAGTAGCTAACTAAAACACTAATTATTTTGGTAGACAAACTTTTGATGTTACGTGACGCTAAGGAACTTTCAGTCAGCCATTTTGTATTCAGAAAAATAAAGCAATTTCTTGTCTTTGCCCTAATCTGGTATTGAAGGTTGGTCCCATTGTAATTTTTAAAAGGGAATAAGATGTATAACTAAAGGGAGAACATTCTAAGGCTATGGGGAAAAAAGAAGGGGAGTGAAACTAACTGGATAGCTCTTTCAAAAATAGTCTGAATGACCTCATACTAGGTAAAAACATTCCATGATCATGAGAATGAGGTGAGGTGGTAGTGACTGCCCTTGGCATCAAGGTAGCCAGGAGCCCAAACAAAACTGGAGTCAATGGGAATCAGAGGCAAAACTCTCTGCTGGTTGGAGTCATACCTGGCACATGGAAAATTGGTTGTGGTGGCTGGTGGCCAATCATCTAATTCCAGGACAATGCAGAACTTCCTCAGGGTAGTGTCCTAGAGTCATAGAAGTTTACCGCATGGAAACAGGCCTTTCGGCCCAACTTGCCCATGCCACCCTTTTTCTTTTAAACCCCTAAGCTAATTCCAATTGCCCGCATTTCACCCATATCCCTCTATAGCCATTGTACCCATGTAACTATCTAAATGCTTTTTAAAAGACAAAATTGTACCTGCCTCTATTACTACCTCTAGCAGCTTGTTCCAGCCACTCACCACCCTCTGTGTGAAAACATTGCCCCTCTGGACACTTCTGTATCTCTCCCCTATCACCTTAAACCTATGCCCTCTAGTTTTAGGCTCCCCTACCTCTGGGAAAAGATATTGACTATCTAGCTGATCTATGCCCCTCATTATTTTAAGGACTGCTATAAGATCACCCCTCAGCCTTCTACACTCCAGAGAAAAAAGTCCCAGTCTATCCAGCCTCTCCTTATAACTCAATCCATCAAGTCCCGGTAGCATCCTAGTAAATTGTTTCTGCACTCTTTCTAGTGTAATAATATCCTTTCTATAATAGGGTGACCAGAATTACACACACTAATCCAAGTGTGGCCTTACCAATGTCTTGTACAACTTCAACAAGATGTCCCAATTCCTGTATTCAATGTTCTGACTGATGAAACCAAGCATGCTGAATGCCTTCTTCACCACTCTGTCCACCTGTGATTCCACTTTCAAAGAGCTACGAACATGTGGCCCTAGATCCCTTTGTTCTGTAATTCTCCCCAACACTCTTAATTGAGTAAGTCCTGCCCTGGTTCAATCTACCAAAATGCAACACCTTGCATTTGCCTAAATTAAACTCCATCTGCCATTTGTCAGTCCATTGGCCCCATTGATCAAGATCCTGTTGCAATTGGAGATAACTTTTTCACTGTCCAGTGTGCCACCAATTTTAGTGTCATCTGCAAACTTACCAACAATGCCTCCTATATTCTCATCCAAATCATTAATATAAATGACAAATAACAGTTGACCCAGCGCTGATCCCTGAGGTACACCGTGGTCACAGGCCTCTAGTTTGAAAAACTTCTACAACTATCCTCTGGCTTCTGTGAAGAAGCCAATTTTGTATGCATTTAGATCCCTTACCCTGAATCCCATGAGATTTAACCTTATGCAACAACCTACCATGAAGTACCTTGTCAAAGGCCTTGCCAAAGTCCTAAGTCCAACTATCTCCACCTACTTCATCAATGACCTTCTTTCCATCATGAGGTCAGAGTGGGGATGTTCGCTGATGATTGTACAATGTTCAGAATCATTTGTGACTCCTCGGATACTGAAGCATTCCATGTTCAAATTCAACAAGACTTGATCAATATTCAGGCTCAGGCTGACAAGTGGCAAGTAACATTTGTGCCCCACAGATGTCAGGCAATAACCACTTTCAATAAAAGAGAATCTAACCATTGCCCCGTGATGTTCAATGGCATTACCATCACTGAATTCCCCTACGATCAGCATCCTGGAGATTACCATTGACCAGAAACTGAACAGGACCAGCCATATAATCATTGTAGCAAGTGCAGGTCAGAGGCTGGGAATTCTGCAGCGAGTAACTCACCTCCTGATTCTCTAAGATCAACCCATGAGCTACAAGGCACTAGTGCAGTTTCAACTACACCATCCAGGACAAAACAGCCTATTTGATTGCTACCCATTCCACAAACATTCACTCTGTCCTCCACTGACAAACAACGGCATCTACAAGATGCACTGCAGGAATTTATCGAGGCTCCTTAGACAGCAGCTTTCAAACTCATGACTGGTCCCACCTAGAACAACAATGGCAATAGATCCATGGGAACACCAATGCCTGGAAGTTCCCCTCCAAGTCAGTCACCATCCTGACTCACCAATTCCTTCAGTATTGCTAGATCAAAATCTTGGACTGCCCTCCATGCGTGTACCTACACTACACTATTAGGGAATGCTGTGGTTCAAGAAGACGTCTCACAACACCAGATTTAAGTCCAGCCTGTTTATTTGATAGTAATCCCACAAGCTTTCGGAAACGAACACTGTTTCTGAAAGCTTGTGGGATTACTATCAAATAAACTGGTCGGACTTAAACCTGGGGTTGTGAGACTTCTTACTGTGTTTACCCCAGTCCAACACCAGCATCTCTACATCGTGGTTCAAGAAGACAGCTCACCACTCTTTCTCAAGGGCAATTAGGGATGGGCAATAAATATTGGCCTATCCACAATGGAGGAGGTAAGGACTGAATTATCTATTTTTTGCCCAATGTGGAAATGATTTTAATATGGTTGGCTCATGGTTTGGGTATGAATCAAAATAAAATATTGGAAAAATACAAACATGTTGGAAAGCAGGCTTCAAAATTCACAGAGAAGGAAGCCATTCGGCCCAGCATGTTTGCAATAGCTTTCCAAGTTGATTTAGTATGACAGAAGTGTTAGGGTATCTGGTAGCAAGAGCTAAAATGGGACTGGGAAATAATAGTGTGGTGTAAACAGACACATGACCTGAAACAAGAGTCAATTGTGAACTGGTTGGAGACTTGTGTAGAATCAAATATGTTGTTATTTCATAGCTTGGGCAATACTGACTATATATCTATATAATTAAGTGTTATCATTAAAAACTTAATGTTAAATGTAACGTACAAGACTCAAAAGCTCTTTTTAGAATCTACTGAACATAAAACATCTCCTGCCTATCTGAACCATTAATGTCTCTGGCACTGCATTTATCTCGCTATCCTCGTGTTCCAATTTTTGTATTGAAGAATATCAGACCGCCTTCAAGGACAGGAGACTGACTGCACTAAATGCTATTAGCACAATACCATTCAGCCTCCATTAGAGATCAAATGCAACCAACACTGCAGCAGATGCTTGGCAGTGTGGTACAATCATGGCAATGGGGTGTCTGCACCAAATTTATTCACCGAGCATCTCCAACGGAAACAAATAGGCAAGTTACAAAAATGGGGTAAACTAATTTATATTCCATTATGTTTGGTGGTGGTGGGGAAGGATCTTTGGCTGCACCTGTAGTCAGATTTTCCCATTGCAAAATATTAATTAATCTGCTTATTTTAAATTTGCTATTATTTTGAAACAGTTGTCTCCTTCTTGCACATTTTTGCATTTCTGATGTTTCAAAACAGCTTTGTTAATATATGAGCCTTTTGTTCATTCTATGTTGCAGGATGTTAGCTGTCAAAATGTGTTTGAACTTGAGACTTACTTCACTGAAACAACGTTTCATACTCAAGAGATGTACTATTAGCTGTACTTTTGTACCAGAGCATCATAGATCATGTCTTGTTTTTTGAGCAATAAATTTGAATTATTTTAACTGTCAGGCAAATTTTAACTTTGCTTCACCAAGTTTCAGTTGTGGAATGGATACAGAACCTACCAATTTTTGCTGGCAATTGCATATGACCTAAAGGCACAAGATGTGACTACGCTTTTGTTGCATTATTTCTGGCATCCTTCAGTCATCCATGCTGCCTGCCTTAAACCAGAACAAATAGAGGTCCCAGTTTAGCCCATTTTGATCACTATACCCTACAGTCGATGCCGTGAATGCTCCAGTGTTCTTGTGCTTTCAAGAAGCCAAATCAATAACTCTTAAAGGGACTGAAGTAGTTTGCTGCCAAAAAACAAGGTTAAAAAATGTACTTACTGTAGCTAGCTAAACTAAGTAGTACTTGGGGTGGCACAATGGCACTGTGGTTACCACTTCTACCTTTCAGCGCCAGGACACAGGTTCGATTCCCTGTTTGGATTGCTGTCTGTGCAGATTCTGCACGTTCTCCCCATGTCTGTGTGGGTTTCCTCTGGGTGCTCTGGTTTCCTCACATAGCCCAAAAGATGTACTGGTTAGGTGCATTAGCCATGCAAAATTCTCCCTCAACGCACTCGAACAAGCGCAGAAATATGGCAACTAGGGGATTTTCACAGTAACTTCATTGCAGTATTAATGTGAGCCTACTTGTGACACTAATAAATAAACTTTAACTTAGCTAGGACCAACAAGAATACATCTTTTGGCTCCAAGCTGCAATTGTATATTATTCTGGCCTCCACTTACTTTTCCTAGATCTCCTGCCCATATTTTACACTGGACTCACTGCTGTGAAAGCACTGCCTTTTGAGTGGGACCAGACCCCGAGCTCCCCTCTCATCTCCTGATGGTCCAAGAGGAAGTTGGTAGTGGCCTAAATCTTTATGTCACAGAATCATCAGGGTGCATGCATTAGGACAACTGATACTCTTTTCTTTATGACAGAGATCCTGTGAAATACAGTAAAAGCTACTAATTTTGTGCACTTGTTTTCTGCTTGTAGTATATGTGCTCAGTGTTGTACATCACATGTCACAACCTTTTCCATTATAATTATGTATGTTTCCCCGCTAATTTAGTGTAGCTGAGGAGAGTTGGGTGGATGTATAACTAACTGGTGAGTAACAGGGGATCCAACAGATCCACTGTAACAAAAGTTTATTTTTATTGATGTCAGATTTGAGGCAGTGTTGTGGCACAGTGGTTAGCACTGCTGCCTCACAACACCAGGGATCTGGGTTCAATTTCAACCTCGGGTCATTCTCAGTGTGGGGTTTGCACGTTCTCCCCATGTCTGTGTGGGTTTTCTCTGGGTGCTCCAGTTTCCTCCCAAAGTCCAAAGATGTACAGGGTAAGTGGAATGGCCATGTTAAATTGCCCATTAGCATCAGGGGATTAGAAGGGTAAATACGTGGTGTTGCGGAGATAGGGCCTGGCTGGGATTGTGGTCGGTGCAGACTCAAAGGAGCGAATGGCCTTGTTCTACACTGTAGGGATTCTATGATTATTGATTCAAATTTATTTGTCACTTCCATCAACACAAAGGTTGAAATCAGTGCTCATATTAAAAATGACTGGCACTTTCTGACACACATTGACAAAAAAAATCCTGATATTGTCTGAATGAATACATGTATTTGAAAGTAGTGACCTGGAGTGAGAAGTTTAGTTCAATATTCTGGGTGTCTGATGTGACCTTGATGATCTAGTCTGATATTGAGGGTGCGTTGTTCAACATTGATCTAACACAGATTTTGTGGAGAACTGTTGAATCTGAGTGAGCTGCAATGGTAGCAGTGGAGACGATTCTCTGAGGTTAAATAGCAGTTGACAGTAGAGATGGGTGAAAAACATTTACTTGAAGAGGAATTAAATATTCTGGGCAACAAAATGGGGCATGCGAATATTTTTGCAAAAGCACTTTATCAGATTTATAGGAACAAATTTCTGGATTTATTAATTTTAACTTGTTAACTAGTTGGCTAATTTTGCAACATGTTAGCTGCTTCAGAAATATGAAGCTGCCAACACAAAACAACCACTGATTGGTCAATATCTGCTGGCTGTGGTGAACAAGTTTGTGAAACGTAAATTTGACAGGACAAGTAATGGCCAGTGTGATCAAAAGGCAATAAAAAGAGAACGGGATAAACTGCACACACTTTGAAAGAGGAGAAGTATTGATACATGTCCTGATGTGTTCATATGGGTGTGGTTATATGTGGTTACTCTTCAAATTTCTTCACTTCCTGGAGTATTTGACTTTGGCTAATCTGTTGTTAAACATTTTCAGATATAGACATATTAGGAGTGATTTTGCCATTTTCATTCTAAGTGCTGAATCTGGGCTTAATTCAGGTCCGACTTAGAAATCTGCTTTCAGGCGCCCGCATTTGCACTAAGCTTGAAAAAAAATTGCAGGTCTGAATCGTGCTGAGGGTGTGGCTTAGCACGGCCGAAACGATCGGAGCTCTGAACTACGCATGCGCAGTTAGAAAAAAATTTGAAAAAGCGCACCCATGTCAGATCGCTCCCGGGTGGCAGAAAGCAGAGAAAGCGGCCCGCAAGCGGAAAGTGGGAGCGATGGCCCCCACAGACATCACTGTCTCCCTTATCCACCCACACCTCCTGCTACCCAGACTGACTGCAACCCCCTGCCCCCTTCCCCCCCCAACTGATCACCCACACCCCCACCAGAGACCCATCAGCCCCCCTACTCCCCACCAGTGAGCGATTTCCCCCCCCCCACCAGAGATGCATCTTATCTGCCTCACTCACTCACCGCTGACCCCCCCCCACCGAGGACAATCTGACCTCACTCACCCCTCTCCCCCTCAGAGAATGATCTGACCTCACTCCTCCCACCCCAGAGAATGGTCTAGCCTCACTCACACCCCCCTTCCCCCACCCCCCACTCCCAGAACGACATTTCTCTACTTTTAGTGCACACTCACTTTCTGAGACTTTCTCCAGGTGCTCAGTTTCCTCCCACAGTCCAAAAGATGTGCTGGTTAGGTGCATTGGCCATGCTAAATTCTTCTTCAGTGTACCCGAACAGGCGCTGGAGTGTGGCGACTAGGGAATTTTTACAGTAATTTCATTGCAGTGTTAATGTAAGCCTATTTGTGACACTAACAGATAAACTTTAAACTTTATTAAACTCCATCTACCAAAGTCTGGTCCATTCCCCTAACCTGTCAATATCTATTTGTAAACTTTTTATCTCCTCATCAGTCTGCTTTCCCACCTGATTTCATGTTTTCAGCAAATTTCGCTATGTTAGAAGCCTGGTGCGGAAACCTCAGAGAGTGGTTGGGGTCTGGAATGCACTGCCTGCTGTGATAGTGGAATTGGACAGTTTAGGAACTTTCAAGCAGCCATTGGATAGGCACATGGAGCACACCAGAATGATAGGGAGTGGGATAGCTTGATCTTGCATTCAGTCATAGCTCGGCACAACATCGAGGGCTGAAGGGCCTGTACTATGCTGTACTGTTTTATGTTGAATAAGGAACTGATCAACATTCTTGAAAATCACTTTTTGTCTAAACTACTAATAATTGCTGAGTGATTCAGGTTCCATCAATGGAGCCAGGAAGAGGGTGAAAATATTTCATAATTTGTAGCAACATTAAGAAGATTAGCAAAGAACTGTGAGTTTGACTGGTCTTTCAAAGACAGACTTGTTTGTAGACTTTGAAATGAAGCAACTGGTTTCTGTCGATGATCTTGCTGGAAAACACACCTCATTGACAGTTTTTGTCTTTTACTGTTATACATTACTGTGGTCAGCTCACTTGTACAGCAAGATAAGAGGATGAAAATATTGTCACATGGCGGGTTACTTAACCAGTTCGTTGAGGATTATTAGATAGGATGTTGCTGATTTACAGTCCAAGATAGAAAAGGGGAAAAACCCTGTGAATGTCTCTGAAGATGTCACTGCACATCATGTGACTAATCAAACAGAGATAGATTGGTTTATAATACATAATTTCCCTTCAGCTTTGAGATTCCACCGAAGTTCTTAATTGGAACTCAAGATCATGCACTGACCATTAATTGGCAAATTCAGGAAAGATCACAGATGTTAATCTATTCTCCATGTCATGAGGGCGTTTGACCTCAATTTGAACCTGATAGGAGGGTCCTGATGGCTGCTGGGAAAATCCTGCTGATTTCAATTAAATTTGTACCCAATCCAATATCATAACATGAAAACAAATGGAATATAAGGACAAATTGTTAGAGTCATCAGATATCTTTGAACAAGCTCAGAGTCAAGCCAGATGGACAAAATAAATTTGCAATCAGCAACAAAGGAAAAAGCAGTGTTTTGAAATTCTGGTTAACTTTCATTCTTACTGAGAATGCTTGTGTTGTTGAGATTAAACCTGTCATAAAAATTGGACCAAAACAAAGGGCAGGATTTGGGCCGCGCTTGCCCAAAACCAGAAAATCCCATCCAAAGTCAATGGACCTTTGCATAGTTCTCCCTACCTCCTCTTACCCCCCTCCCCCCCAACCACCTGTTACTTTTCCAGTGGCAGGTGGGACGAGAATATTCAAGACTAAAGTGACCTCTGGATCTTTAGGCAAAGTTATGATCTGATGGCTAGAATTCAATACGTTAGTTGGCTCTATGGATAAGAAAGATCAGATTCACCGAACCCATAAATTTCAATAACAGAAACAAAGTAATCACAAGGGTTTATTGAAGAGATTATATGGAAACCTGTTGATCCCATTCCTGGATGCAAATTTTCCAGCAGATGTTGCTGATGGTGACACCCCAGCACAGGTTCAATTCCAGCCTTGGGTGACTGTCCATTGGATTTGCATGTTCTCCCCACGTCTATGTGGGCTTCCTCCTATTGCTCTGATTTCCTTCCACAGTCTAAAGAGGAGTAGGTTAAGTTGATTGCCTGTGCTAAATTGCCCCTTAATGTCAGGGTAAATACGTGGGGTAACAGGGATAAGGCCTGGATAAGTTTGTTGTTGATGCAGGCTTGATGAGTGGAATGGCCTCCATGGGGGGTTCTATAATTCTGATTCTATGATTCTCAAAAAACATCTTCAAGATGAACACACACCTCTTGAATTGCACTCAAACCCCTCTTGCAAACAAATATAAAATGCCATTGGATAATCTCTGGGCTAGTTCAGCATCACACATGCAATAAATGACAAATCACTAAGGAAGGACATTCAACCTTAAATGTGGACTCCATATCTTCTTGCAGACAGGTATGGAAGCTTAAGGGCTTCAAGGCTAACATTACAGTGCTCAAAAAGTTTCCCATACATGAAAAATCATTTGTACGACACATTGGATAGATGGCCCTAGTTTAAGTCCACACAACATCCATAAACAACAGACATCAGTAACAGCAACAGCAATATCAATAACCTCAATGAGAACTTCTCTCAAGGCCAAAGCATATTTACCTGCAATAATTGGCTGACAGCTGCATTAACCAGCCAATACCACCATAAGTGATGTGCTTTGCCTAATGTTGCTGACGTGGAATTATGGACTACTCAGTTTGGTGAAAATGTAGGAGAACTTAAACAAGGGAAGTAGCTGATGGGGCTACATTGTCTGATGGCATGACCATTCTCAATCCTTAAATGGCTGCAAAACATTAACGCAAAAATAGAAGCCATGAAACTTGGAGATAGGTGGATGTAACATATATTTACAGAAGTGACAACTACATACAGTGGTTAAACATAAATGCTACCAGTGTGCATTCATCATTTTTTAATTTTTCTAACCCAACTGCTACATCTAGGTGCAACCCCAACATCTGCAGCTAAGGTGGAAACAACCTATGGACTGCTTTGCCCTCTTGTCTGAGATTGCTTTGGCAGATGTCGTCTGGTGGCTTGAGACTGGAGGGCCACGGCCTGCTAAGGGTACCCTGCCCAAGTGCAGGGTGCACTTACTTTGGTCTGGCCTGCTGGAGTTAATGGGGTCGTGGGCAAATTGGAGTTGGAGTGACAAGGTATCCTTTGAGTGTTCTACGTGGATGTCCCTGGGGTGCTTGATTGGTGCTCCTCTTTCCTATGGATGCCTGATAAAGGAGGTTGATGTGCTCCATCTCTTTTCTGCCTAGCAACACTAAAATAATGGATGGAGTGAATGTGTACAGGTCTGGGCGCAAGTCTGGCAGAAATAGCAGGACCTGGGTCTCCAAGATGGTTTCCACCCTTCACATTGAGATTACAGCAAAGAACAAAAAAAAAAATCACAGGAACAGGCCCTTCGGCCCTCCAAACCAGCACCAACCATGCTGCCCGTCTGAACTAAAACCCCCTACCCTTCTGGGGACCATATCTTTCTATTCCCACCCTATTCATCTGTTTATCAAGATGCCCCTTAAAAGTCACTATTGTATCCACTTCCACTCCCTCCCCCAGCAGAGAGTTTCAGGCACCCACCACCCTCTATGAAAAAACGTTGCCTTGCATATCTCCTTTAAACCTTGCCCCTCGCACCTTAAACTTATGCCCCCTCTAGTAATTGACTCTTCCACCCTGGGAAAAAGCTTCTGATTATCCACTCTGTCCGTGCCCCTCATAATCTATTTCTATCAAATTGCTCCTCAGCCTCCGTTGTTCCAGTGAGAAAAAACTAAGTTCCTCCAACATCTCCTCATGGCTAATGTCCTCTATACCAGACAACACCCTGGTAAATCTTTTCTGTACCCTCTCCAAAGCCTGCACATCCTTCTGATTATGATGTATTTGCATGCCAGAGCCATGGCAGCAAACACAATGTGAATGAACTCCTCCAGCCTTCAGTTCAGTTTGCAGTCGGCTGCTGACTCTCCCTGATATTCCTCTTCCTGTTTCTGCATCTCCAAGAGGTCTCTTAGGATTGGGTTCATTGAACTCAGACTCAGCAGGAGCCTGGTCTCCAGAACTCCTCTGAATGTCAGAAACCTTGGCTGTTACTGCCCCCACCTGCTGTGGACACCTGTCTGTGAGATGACCACCAAATTGTTACCCTGAACCTACTCCAGAACTTGTACCCACCAAGGTGTTTGTATTGGGGCAAGTGAACACTGTGATGGTGCATCCTTTGAGGATACTGCTGTTTCCTCCTCAGAGGGGATCTGAAGGCTGGAGCTGTGACGTATCAAGGGTGACGTTCTTCCCTTTAACTTGCTGGTCCCTGGAATAAAGAACAGAATGAGCAAGTTCGTGTATTCAAGATCACTCGCAGTCATTTTCTGCATCTTGTAAATGTATGCTGGATCTTCACAGGCTTGTTGGGGGAGGCTGATCTCACCTTCAGTACAGGCACAATCTCTCTCCCCTACTGTACAGTGCAGCGGAGATCATTTGGCCCATCGAGCCTGCACAGACAACAATCACACCCAGGTCCTTCCCAATCCCTGTAACCCCCCATATCTACCCTCCTAATCCACTGATATTAAGGGGCAATTTAGCACAGCCAATCAACCTAACCCATACACATTTGGAATGTGGGAGGAAAATGGAGTACCCAGAGGAACCTCACGCTGACATGGGGAGAATGTGCAAAATCCACACAGATAGTGACCCGAGGCCGGAATTGAATGTGGATCCCTGATGCAGTGCTAACTACTGTACCATTGTGCCGCCCTGTTCCTCGAGTGCACTGTGGGGGAAAATTTCTTGGGTGCCACCTCCCATTTTGGTGCACAATCTCTTGTCATGAGATATCTTGCAGAAAGACCAATTGCTTGTGAGTCTAGTAATGTGTGAATGAGCAGTTCACAAGCAAGTATGCATGTTGTTGCTGTTGATCCCACCATAGTAAGTGATTAAGAAACTCTTTGTCCAGGGACTAATATGAGAAAGCCTTTAAAATGGCTCCCATACGGTCTTGTTGTCCCATCTACTGTCCTTCTATGACAACCCTGTACACTTTAACCCTTAGGGTGTCTGACACCCTTATGAGAGTGTGGGTTTGCAGTGAGTGATGTTTCACTTAGCTGGGTGGCGTCCAGCAGATCATAGAGTCCCTACAGTGCAGAAAGAGACCATTTGGCCTGTTGGTGCCTGCACCGACAACAATCCCACCGACGCCCAATCCCCATAACCCCATAAATTTACCCCACTAATCCCTCTAACCTATGCATCTCAGGACACTAAGAGGCAATTTAGGATGCCCAATGCAACTAACCTGAACATCTTTGGACTGAAGTAAACCAGAGCAATTGGAGGAAACCCCTGCAGACACTGGGAGAATGTACCCACACAGCAGTGACCCAAGCCAGGACCCAGGTTCCTGGAGCTGTCGGGCAGCAGTGCTGACCACTGTGCCACCATGCCGCCCCAATCATTCATTCTCTTCCCTGCACTGCAGGCCGGTCCTTTTTTGGACCTCATGGGTGCTAACCACCCTGCCGCATACCTCAAGATTTGCCAACCCTGATCAGGTGGCATGGCTTGGTGCCCCATCCCTCAGAAAGAGCACCCCCTGCTTTTTCTACTCTTCCTGGAAGAGAGTTTCCAGGGAGATATCGCTAAATTGTGGGGCCAAAATTCCTTTCTCCTTTTAGACACTCTGATAGATGCAGGATCTGGGTCTCCTGACCTGCAATGAGTGAATGGCTATCAGGATGCAGTTTAAATGTGGTGACCTTCAACCCCATGAGGTAACAGCCGGGGGAGGGGGGGAGGGCGGTGGGGGGGGGGGGGGGGGGGGGGGCGGTGACCTCCTGCCCACACATTTCAAGATTTGCCAACCTCCTTGCAAAAATGTAGTTACACAGCTAAAAATCAGAATATCACATGTTTCATCCATTCTGCTGCTCTGTAGGAATCACTCTGACTGTCTTGACAGAATAGAATATTCCACCCTCTGTCTCTATGTCCATGGTTGCCTGAATACAGCTCAATGTAATGAAGTGTCTGGGACATTTTTTTACATTAAAGGCACTGTATTAAGGCAATTGTCGTGGAAGTCACACCTACAGCTCAGTCCAATTACATGAATATTAACCAGAAATTGCTGGAAAAACTCAACAAGTCAGGCAGCATCTGTGGTGAGAGAAATAAGAGTTAATGTTTAGGTCGCTGAAAGGTCATTGTAACATTACCTCTATTGCTCTCTCTCCACAAATTAATTCACTAATCCTCTGAAAACTTTTCCCCTCCTTCAACATGAAAACCTGACTCATCCAAAGAGAGTTGACAGAGATATTGAATTGCAATGAAGTATGAAGTGCTGACGACAGATATGTATTTTGGATGGAGCTCATATTCTTAACTGACGCATGCATGCACAGAGAAATAAAGTATACATTCTTTGATTTAAAATTGCAGCCGTATTCTTGATCATGGTACACTTAACAGTTTGAAATGAAAAGCTGCCTTCATCATGAGAATCTACTGGAGCATCACTACATTCGTCAACATCACTGCACATGACCTCTGTCTCTGCCACTTTATTGTCTTTGAATTATGTCACAAAAGAATGCTAGTTAGCAAGCTGGAATAAAACATTCATTCCAAAAAAAATAAAGCAGTCCTGAACTTTGTGGCTAAGGACTATCAGAGGCTTTTTCTTGGGATTTTCCCTTTTTCTCTTAGATCCTTTCTACTCAGGAAAACTGGAAAATCTGATCCCAGTCTCCATCAGACCCTTATTGTGATTTTAGGACCAGATTGCCATGCTTCACAACATTTTACTTTTTATTCTAACCTAAATTCCTTGCCTCCCCCTTGGGCAGACTCTCTTGCAAGAGTTGGATTATGTGGCTATCAACAGCCAGCTGTAGCACTTCACCAGTGGCTAATTTAAAGTGTGAACTTAAGTATGAATGTGGTCAGGTTGTACAATTCTGGTTGGCATATTATCAAAAGGATTATAGGAACACTTGGACAGGATGCAGAAAAGAATTACAAAGATGGTATCAGAAACATAAAGTTAAATTTACCAAGGAAGGGTTGATAGTCTCAATCTCTTTCCATTAAAAAGAATCTGAGACGTGACCTCTGAGAGGTCCTTAAAATGGTGAAATCATAGAATCCCTACAGGGCAGAATGAGACCATTTAGCCCATCCCAGCTGACCATAATCTCACTCAGGCCCCATTCCCATTCCCCTCCATATTCACCCTGCTAATCCCACTGACACTAGCGTTAATTTAGCATGGCTGATCAACCTAACCCCCACATCTTTGGAGTGTGGGAGGAATCGGGACACTGGAGGAATCTCATGCAGACAGGGGGAGATATGTAAACTCCACACAGACAGTGACCTGAGGCCACAATTGAACCCGGGTCCCTGGTGCTGTGAGGCAGCAGTGCTAACTATGCCATCCTAATGTTTTAATAAAGTTCAGGAAGGCAGCTCATCACCCCCTCCTCAAGGGCAATTATGGATGGGGAACAAATGCTGAGCCTTACCAAAGATACCAATGTCCAAAGAATAAATAAATAAAAAATCCTGAGGGCCAACTCAGTCTGTAACTAGCTCTGACGAAAGGTCATTCAGACTCTTGTTCCACAGATACTGTCAGACCTGCTTAAATTTTCCGGCATTTTCTGTTTTTGTTTAAATCTGTCGCTTTGTTTCACAATGAACATGATGGGACCCATGTACAATGGATGTTTGAATGTTAGAAGGATTAGTTGGTGCATATGGAAGGGATGGGACTGGTGGAATGGTAGGCGCTGGTGATGGGAGCAGAGCTCAGAACCTCATTTCTTTTGTCTACAATTGGTGGACTTTCACAACACTAGACCACCCCAATCAGCCCAGACAGCAAAGTACATTATTACCTCCCCTCCTTGTCTTATTCCTCTCTCTTCTTCTCATCCAAATATAAGTGGTAGGTCCCTTTGTTTTCTCTCATCTGCATTCCTCTCAGCTGTGCCTTGCAATACAGGACATAACAAATAACCATTGTCCCAGACACCATCACTGAAAGGATGCCCTCCCCCCACCCCACCAGACCTATCTAGGCACCTGAAACACAACCTCAACATTCTTGGTCACTGGTAGACTCGGTGGTCATGTGTCATGGGATTTATTGCTGGGATTGTTCACAGCTGTCATGGACCACATTTGAAGTGGATATCCTTGCTCTTAGTTTCTAGATTGTTGACAGCTTCTAAGGAACCTGGAACAGATCTACATGAAGGTTATACACCAACCTCATTTTGATAGATGGATGAATGATGAGTGGCACAGTGGTTAGCAGTGCTGCCTCACAGCGCCAGGGACCTGGGTTCAATCCCGGCCTTGGGTGACTGTGTGGAGTTTGTACATTCTTCCTGTGTCTGCATGGATTTCCTCTGAGTGTTTCGGTTTCCTCGCACACCCCAAAGATGTGCAGGTTAGGTGGATTGGCCATGCTAAAATGTCCCTTAGTGTCAAGGGGAGTAGCAGGGCAAGTGCATGGGATTACGGGGATAGGGCCTCAGTGAGATTGTTGGCGATGCAGGCTTGATGGGACGAATAATCTCTCTAATACTCCTTGTGGTTTATAAAATTCTTGGTTGCTGTGATGGTGATTGGATTGCCAGGTGGGTGCAGCCATTGGCATCCTGTACCTGGGGAAACCAGCCAGAGAGTTGATTGTGCATACTCACTTATTCATGCTGTTGTCATCCAGTAACTGACAACCCTGCCAAACAAGTTGCTCAGCAAACTGTAGCGTGTATTGCAGGAAGCCACCAGACCTATCCAGGAAGCAAAGGTAATGCTTATGGAGGCCAATGTTCTGTCCAATAAGGACTCTGGTTAAGTCATGGAACTGGTTCTGGATCAGTTCTGCCATAGAATAGGAATTCCTGAGCGGGGCCAGCAGCAAAGCGCACCCCAAACAACTACACAGACAAAGAATGGGGAGGATGGAAGATTGCTGAAATATAAGTGTCATGGCAGCTGCCATGACACAGTGGACACAGCCCTGCATGATAGTCATTAATAAAGGCCAAGTTCTTGTGACTCATGAAGGCATCAAGTTCACGTGAAGGGGTCGGGAGATGTGGATACAATAATGCCCCAGAGCTGGGGGAGGCCTGCAAACTGCACAAAGCCCAGAATCCTATCCTACTGCTTCCCTTTATCCACAGTGAAAGTGATGAAAGTATAGCGTCAATCACTTGCTTAAATTACAACCTGACTGCTGTGACTGAACGCTGTGCAATAGCTGGAGGGCTATGGTGAACTTGACTGCAATAGGCAATCTGCACAGTGTGCCAATTGGCTGTAGTTTTTGTCACAAAAGGTGATGCAAATGAAGGCCAAAGGAATGCTGCTCAGACAAATTGGTGCCTTCTTTACCATAGTAAAAACACCTTTAAGCTTATTGGTGTACCAAGGACTAGGAAATATCGTTTCGTTATTCCTTAATAATCGAGGTGCAACTTATACTTCAACTGCTAAGTTTCCACCTTGATTTTATTTCTTGAAGGGCAAAATGCTGCTGTGCATGAGCTGAGTGTAGTTGTAGGCATTCCTGCCCAAGATTTACAGAGCCTTGTGTTTACTTTATGTTAATTATTAGCAACAGTAAAATGTATTTGTCTTTCAGTCTGTCCAGAAGTGAAGCAATCTACAAAAGGAAAAACATTCTCGCTCGAGATAATAGAACACAATTTTTTCACATAAAATAAATAAATTCAAAACAAGGCTGAAGTAGAGAGTGGGCACAGTGTGAACTAGTTTCAATGGGTAGTTCAGTGGAAAGGCTTTAGAGAGACCTAATGCTTTGCAAATCCTTTTAACAGAGGTATATTTGGATGGCGGTGAGAAACCTGCTTGTTAAAGTTGGGCGCTTTATAATTGGCCTCAGGCAACTGTTCAACATACTTCAGTAAGATACTTTTACACTGACACTAAACCAGGTTCAAACATTTACTACAGCTGCATACAGAGGCTTCCTGGGACTCAGAAAATGGACCAGGAGAGCAGAGGCAATATTGACCAGCCCTTCAGGTGGGAGTCTAAGCTTCTCATTTCTGGTTCTGAATAAAATCTCACTTATCACAGCTGCCGTCCCAGTTCAGTTTGATCGAGGCTTTGTGTGATTTTTCAGGATTTCAGATTGACAAGAACAGAACAGTAGGTGCCTTAAGTGTGCTCGACAGCAGACAAGAGGAGGAAGTCTATCACCATCCGGGATAGGACAGGACAGGACAGGTCAATTTTGAGATGTGCAAAGGAGACATGCTCACAGGAAAGGTGTTGAGGTTAGCAGGAAGTGTTACCCTCATTTCAGTGTTTATAGATAGAGGCTCAGCCTCTCGGAAGGATTCTGCCTGCTGGACTTGTTGGCTATGCTTTACCAATGTGTCATATCCCAGTATATTCTGAACTTCAAACTAATTTTTATATTTTTAACCTGACCACAAAAGGCTGCAGAAGATGACTGACTGAGGATTTTTCTGTGGATTGAAACCGTTCCCCTGTCTCAGGAACCTTCCAAACTGATTAATGCCTTTCCCTGAAAGTAATTCAAAAGGGGATTGTCAATTGAATGCAAGGTTCACTTTAGCTGCACCAATGGATCCACGTCATCAGTAAATGCCAAGACCATTCTTCCCACTGTCTCCAACCCAATGGAGACAGTAAACAGTCCCACAACCAACAAACCATCTCTTGAATATTCCACATTGTTTTCCGTGCATTCAAGTCTTCACTTCCATAAAAATAATTAAGTGGCAATTACCAGTCAAATGGAGAAAATGGGAAAGTTGAGAAAAGGAACATTTATGTGAACCAACACATTTGTAAGACACCTCAGCGCAGATAGAGATAGGCTGCTCAAATCCTGTTCTGATTGTCAACTTGCTCTTGACCAAAGTCTTCTGAGCTTTGGAGCTTATCAGGGCTTCTGCAAAGACTGTTCCACTTCTACCTTTGGAAGGTCAGATTCTACCAATTGAGAGAAGGTGTCTGGGGATGAGAACTGGAAATACTTTGAGTAGGGTCCCCATTTCTATGTAGATTTATCCTCCCCTTCATATCCCAGTCACACTTCACTGCTGATGAATACTTTGGTGTAGATGGGTATGGGGTTGGAAGGTCAAAGTTAAGGCAATGGTAAAAACGGGCAGCAAATATACATAAATAAAGAGGTGCCTCCAAACTGCTTACATAGACAGGACAAGAAGCTTCCACCTTGTTGCTGCTGAACATCCATCTTTTGTCCTCAATGACTGCCTTTCCTGAGGCCACCCTGCTAATATCAGGGCCTCCTCTTCTTGTATCAGTGTTAACACTGTCAGGTTGCTGACTCCACTCTAGATTGATCCCTCGCTTGAGAGCTGTGAGCTCATTTCTCCTGCAATGCTCAGAGCAAGAAAGTTAATTCTGCGATACTTGCAATCAAAACATCATGAGGCACAGTCATGTGCACTTAATCCTAGAAATTTACTGTCCATTGATTCAACTTAACGTCTCTCAAAAGCTAAAAGTGCCTCGAGCCCTTCTCTTGTTGAGAGACCAACCTGGGTACGTATGCCCCAGGTTTTTCCAGGCAAAGCCTGCCTTGACATGCTTCCGCTCAGAAGTGGGCTCAGTATGCACTTAGTTTGAGTCTGCCAATTGGGCATTATGTTTTACACAATGTCTTACTCACCTTGCCGCACATCAGATGTTTGTGGAAGTGCTTCCTGCACTGGATCCAAGCCCATTGTGGCTGCTGACCTCCTGAGAGACCTGCAGCTGTGCCTACTTATTTTGTTTGGCAGTGCTTTTCCTGCCAGCCTCTGGAAACAACACAGTCCTTCTGGTTCTCACTGCCTCCGTCAAAACTTCCCAGGAAAGATCATTGGATTGTGGAGCCAGCTTTGCACAACCCCTGTACTGCTGCACTGAACTATTTTACACTCTGAAGCTGTCTGTCGCAACAGGGTGATTATAGGTGCCCTCTAAATGTCCCCCCCCACCAAATCTAGTTCCCTCCTGGATGTACTTGCTGTTCTTAATTGAACAGTGATCACAGGGGCAATCCACCAGTTGGTTACCCCTGCAAAATTTGCAGAATGTTGCGCAATGATCTCAAGCAGGGTTGAGATTTGGAAATAGTTTTGACATTGGATTCCCGAAGTTCTGCTGTCGGGAAAATTCAGCCCGTTATTTTGAAGGTAGAATGGTCATCAATTTGCCGACAGTAACCAACAGTTTGCTAAGTTACTTCATTAAGATTTTACCTGTTTAAAATTTGATCTACACAGTAGGAGTGTGGAAATGAGATCCTACATTCTAATTCATGCACTGTTTAGATTCCTGGATATTTCTCTATATTCTTCTTATAATAAGAATCCAAGACTAATTTGCTATTCTTTATGAACAAATAACCCTCACAGATCAATGGAAACCTAGCACTTACAGCCAGAAGCATTCAATCTTCCTCTGCACACAGACTGAGCTTCTTATATTCTTGTTCTGCCAGTTTTGGAGCCAACTTTATAGCCCTGGAGCTGTTGAATGCCACTGCCATTATGAACACTAGCCCAAGTATCATTTGGTGGGAATAATATTATGTGGATGCCGTTTATAGCAGCTGTAGCTAACATAGCATCCTAGACTCAATCCATCATGTCACAACATCACAGTGTACCTTGACACCATCCAGTATCTAATACTATATGTATACCTAATCAGCCCAACAGTTCCCGGTCGATATATTTAGCCTGCCTATGTCTGAATGATCAAACATCTAGTTTGCTCTGAAACCCCATCACTACTGTACACTTGCAAGCAATTATATGAAGCGTGTGCCTGCACAGACATGTTCAGTTGCATCATGAGTCGCAAGAAAACTTGCTGATGAGGTAATGTTAATCTGTCTAAATGATAATTGCTGGGTAAACATGCCTGCAATACATATTTTAGTTTTCTAACCATTTATTCATGGAACAGCAACTGCCTTAAGATTACTGACCTTAGGAGTAATAATGAGCGAGTGGATAAGTGGGGATGAGTCCATGAAAAGATCAGCCATGATCTTGTTGAATGCTGGAACAGGCTCAAGGTACCAAAGACCCTACTCCTAGTCCTTATGCCCAACACTCCTTTCGTATATAAAATTAAATGTTTCGGCATACATTCACAATGAAGTCTCAAACACTTTTACATTAGAATCCCTACAGTGCAGAAGGAGGCCATTCGGCCCATGGAATCTTCACCAACAACAATCCCACTCTGGCCCTATCCCTGTAACCCCATGTATTTACCCTGCTAATATCTCTGACACCATGGATCAATTTAGCATGGCCAATCAACCTACTCCACATGTTTTTGGACTGTGGGAGGAAACCCACACAGACACAGGGGGGAACGTGCAAACTCCACACGGGCAGTTACCCAAGCCAGGAATCGAACCCAGGTCTCTGGCGCTGTGAAGCAAGAATGCTAACCATTGTGTCACTCCTGGTCATTGGTCTGCTTTAAGTCATGTTGCAGTTGCTGACATGTATGGATCTTGCAAAAGATTGGTGTATAATAACATTTAGGCATGTGAAAGAAATCACGAGGAAATTTGACTTCAAACTGGAGATTGGCAACAAAATTGCAGTGGAGATTTATTTGATTGGTCACTGCACAAAAATGAAAGAAAAACAGGTTTGTATTTATGTAGTGCTTCTTATGACCACCAAATATCCCATTGCTTTTTTTTACAACCAATATAATACTTTTTGAAGTATTGTCACTGTTGCAATATAGGAAATGTGGCATCCAATTTGTTGACAGCAAGCTCTGTTAAACAGCAATGTGAGAATGACCATATAATCTCATTTTGTGGTGTTTATTGAAAGATAAATGTCTAAGTGCTGGCTTCCCAAAGACTGGTGATCAAGCACTTGTAACAAACAATACTTATTCATGAGCTGAGTTACTCTATGCTTGTGGTCTACCCGTGCTCTCAGGAAAAGGCCCAGGCTCCTGAAATGTGAACCTTCAGTGACCAACTCATCACGTGACTACTCGTTCTACATCTTTCCTATTTAAGTTGGGATAACTGGGTGTTTTGAGGTGTGATAATGTGCATGAGGAGTATCACTGTATGAATCACCTTATAACATATATATTGAACAGGCTAACAATATATTACTATGGAACATGAATCAAGCCGTTGCAACTGGTACACAGCCCATCACGTCTCTTCCCTCCTCCCTTTCTTCATTGTACAAAAGTGAGAAACAAAGGCTAGTTGTAGTAGTTGGTAACATACTCCTGGAAACTTGTGTTGGTTGATCACACACTCTGAACATGTGCTGCTTGACTGTGTTCTAGATTTTCTCAGGCTGGTGTCCTTGGTGTGAACAACCTGTGGCCTTCTGTCACTTTACTGAGTTGATGCAGTGCACACTGCATAGGCCTCTGGAGAAGTCTGTATGTCACTGGTGTATGCAGCCTGTGTTACAGGCTTGATAACTGGGATACTATGAAACCTGTTGATGCTAGTTTCCAATATTGTTGTAAGTAGATGATGGAAATTGCAGACATAGTGGGCAGTGTGGGGTGCTACCATGTAACTGTTCAGTTGCAGGCATGGCTGTGTACCACCGCCAATTTGTCATGGCCAAGTGCGGTTTGGATCCTAACTGTTTGACCAGGTGTTAGAAGGTCGAGTCTGTGAGCGTTGTGACCATTGTGTATTTTCCTTCTCAACTGGGGTTACATGAGGGTGCAACTCACATTAATTTCATGTTTGGGCTGCAACAGAGGCTTGGCAGTAGGAATTGTTCTCCTGGTGCACTTGGAAAACAGTCATTGTGCTGACCAGGGCAGATGTGTCATGGTAGATTTTGCAGACTGAGGAGTGCAGCTTAGTAATCTGTGTGATCCCACACATATCTCTAGAAGATGCTTAGCTGAGTGTACCGGCTGTTCTGCCAAGCCATTGGACTGTGGGTATTGGGGCTGCTTGGGAAATGATCAAAGTCCCATATGTGTGCAAAGTTTTGAAACTCCATAGAGGTGAATTAGCGAGCATTGTCCGTTATGAATCACTGAGAGATGTCTTGTCTGGTGAAATGTTTCTTGAATTTGATGATGACTGTATAACTCATCATGTTTTGTATGTAGTCAAGTTCAAACCACCCAGAGTACGAGCTGACTAGGACCAAATGTTGCTTGCCATTCCATTTGAAGATACCAGCTACTGAATGATCATGAGTAGTCCAGGACTTCATATAAATGCAGCAGTTCCTTTGATGTGGCTTTACTACTTTGTGTTGTGCACATCTGTAGACTTTCCTTTCCATGTCTGCGTGCATGGAGGCCAATATAATAATTCCTTGAGTCTATGTCTAGTTATTTCCAAACTAGGGTCCCCCTGGTGAAGATGTTGGGTGTAATACCTCTGAAGAACAGTAGGGATGATGAATCACTGGCCATGCAGTATTAGTCCATTCTGTATTGTGTAATTTCTGATGGTGAAGGATGCGTGGACTTTATGGGGAAGTTGCTTTCAGGACTTTAGCTAATCCCGCATGATGATGCTGTGCAGTTGTTTGCATGTAGTGTCTGCTTTAAAGCATCTTTATGTTCTTGAATTCAATGAGAGGATATCACCTCCAATGTTATAATATCTGAGTCTTCCTCACAGTCTCCCTGGTATGTAGTGGGTAACATGCTTTGGAGAGAGCATCAACCAAGTCCAGCTTCTTACCAAATTTTGGACGACGCTGAGATTGTAACTTTGCGGCTTAAGCATCATGCATTGCAGCTGTGAAGTTGCATTGTGGAGAGTCTTCTTTAAGTGGCTTTATGAGTGGCTGACAACCATAAGTGAAGTCATGGAATGTCTGACAAGTGAAGACTAGAGTGAGGAGTTCCTTTTCAATTTGTGCATTATGAGTCTCAGTGTCAGGGAAGGCCCTTGATGCAGACTATTAGAATAGCATTCTGGGTGTAGACTGCACCAAGTCTGGGCTGAGAGGATATAATTACAGGTGCTCGATTGTCAAAGTATTGTGACAGTGGTGGGGCTGTTTGAATCTGTTGACAATCGCTGTGTGGTGACCCTGTTGACACCATTCAACATTTAGGTAGAGGAGCTGACAAAGAGGTCCAGTGACCTCACTGTAACATGGAATGAACTTGGAAAAATAATTTGCCATACCAAGGAAGTGCTGCAAAGTGTTCTACAGGGATGACCACCTGTCTTATAGCCGTTGTCTTGTTTGGATCAGTCTTTACACCACCAGCTGTGAGTAAGTGACCCACAGAAGGAGTTGATCCTGAACCTGAATTTAGCAGAGTTAAACCTGAACTGTACGGTCCTGGTTCTGTTGAGGATGAGGCATGCATCATGTCCTTGGGTAGAATGACTTCAGACCACGATATCATCAACTGTATTTCACAGGGTTGGCCAGCAAGGATTTGCTCCATGTACCACTGGACCTCACTGTCAGTGGAAATCCCATTGGGCATATAAAGAAAATTATATCTGCTTACTGGAGACATGAAGGAGGTAAGCTTCAAGGATGCTTCATCTGACAAGATCGGCCAGAACCCACATTTTGCATGCTGAAAACCCCAGCACCGGGCATGTTTGTTATCACCATTTCATTGTCTTCATAGGGTGATGAGGTCTGAGTGGTGTGTTGTTTAAGTGACTTGGGTTTGTGCAAATCCTGACTATGCCATCTTTCTTTACTGCAGCCATTATTGCTGAAACGTTCTGTCACCTCGTCTATAGGAGTTATGGCATCTAGTGCTGTCAGCCATATAGCTCATCGACTACTTTCTGTTTCATAGCTATTGGTATTCCTCTCGGAGCACACACTGTCATCTAGTCTCATGTGGTATGTTACTGTACTCTATCATTTCCAGGGCCTGGTGTTGGAACAAGTTGGATGAGCCTCAGTGTAATGCTGTCTCAATGACATAGCAATGGCCTTATGTTCTAGTCATTTAAATGAAACTTGAAACTGCCCAGTGTGCAATGGAGAGTAGCCACAACATTTGTGTGGCTAGTTTGTCTGCCATAGGCCATGAGGGCGACCTGGGTATTGGAGTCCGGTCATATAAGTCACATTCCCATAGCAGTCAGCTGGGCAATACATTGTACTTTGCTCCAATGTCAATCTTTATCCTTGGTTTTGTGTTGCTGCAAATCATGCTCAGGGTGATGAAGGGTGGGGATGAAGTGGAAATGGTCAAAAGCTTCAAGTTTCTGAGTGCTTAGACATCAGCAACCTGTCCTTGTCCCTCCACACTGATGCTATAGCCAAGAAAGCGCAGCAATGCCTCTCCTTTCTCAGGAGTTAAGGACATTTGGCATGTCCACTATGACTTTTACTAACTTCTACAGGTGGACCATAGAAGATATTCTTTCTTGTTATATCACAACTTGGTATGTCACCTGCTCTGTCCAAGACCGCAAAAAACTACAAAGGGTCGTGAACGAAGCCCAGTCCATCATGCAAACCAGCTTCCTAACCATTGACTCTGTCTACATTTCCTGCTGCCATGCAAAAGCAACCAGCATAATCAAGGACCCCATGCACCCTAGACATACTCTTTTTCACCTTCTTCCATCGGGGAAAGGATACAAAGATCTGAGGACATGTACCAACCAACTCAAGAACATCTTCCTTCCTGCTGCCATCAGACTTTTGACTTGACCAACCCCATATTAAGTTGATCTTTCTCTACACCCCAGCTATGATTGTAACACTATATTCAGCATCCTCTCCTTTCCTTCTCTATGTACAGTATGCTTTGTCTGTTTAGCATGCAAGAAACAATACTTTTCACTGTATACTAATACATGTGACAATAATAAATCAAATCAAATCAAATCAAACCTCACCCTTTTCTGTGACACTGTTGATGCTCTCACAGTAGAGTGTTGCTGGAGACTCAATGTTGCTTTGGCTGAGCTCCAGTTCATTCACATTGCTGATATTCCTAACTTTGGAGGGCTGACTGGCTGCAATATGGCTGGTGGTAAAGGAAGGCTCTTGTAGTTTAGATCTGCAGCATTTTGCAAAATGATTCCACTTGCTACATTTATTGCAGCATATACCATTCACCAAACATACTGTTCTGTTCTGAGAGCAATGGCCATTGCAGTTGGGGATGAGTGTGCCCTGCACTGTGAAAACTTCTGTTTTCTGCTGAAATTCCTTGCTGCTTTTTTTCAGACTGTTTGGGCCCAATTTTACCATTGCGTCACAGCCGTTTCTGGGCGCAAAAACTTGGTAAAGTTGGGCGTGAGGCGATTAGCGCAATCCACGCCCGCATCCACATGGATGCCTACTTTACCATGGCCTGAAAATGATCGTGATCCAGGGCGGAGTGTGACGGGGCATGTTTTTTCAAATTTTTTTTTACTGAGCATGCGCAGTTGAAGGCTTCGATCGGAGCAGCAGTGTTTCAGGTGGATAAGCCCCATCCACAGCGCGATTCAGACTCATGATTTGTTGTTCAAGCTAAGTGTGTAAGGGGGTGCCTAAGAACAGGTTTCCAAGTTGGATCTGAATTGCGCCCAGATTCAGCACTTAGAATCAAAATGGTAAAATTGGGCCCTTTGTTTAGCATGCAGATGTTAATGGCTGTTTGTAATGTTAAACCTCTCTCTCACAGCTCTTGCCTGTGGACGAGATCATTGTGGATCCCACAGACCATTGAATCCCTGCCTAACTCATTGGTAAGTGTGCCAAATGCATACTTCTTCACTCGGATTTTCAAGTTTGCCATAAAGGATTGTATTGATTCATCTGCTCTTTGGTTTGTTGAATTAAACTCATGCTGTCAGGTATTGGATGTTTTACCAGAAGGAAAACTTTTTAAAACTTGTTTGAATTACGTCTGGATCCTCTTTCTCCTCTGCCATTTGAAAAACAAACAACTTTCCAATGGACTCAGGGTCCGCTACATTTAACAAGGTGTAAGCTCATACCTTTTTCAATTTGTCTGATAATCCAGCGCTGCAGTAAATAAGCCACTCCTTTTTAAATTTTGCCCAACTGTCTGCAATGTTTTCATCAAATATGACTGGGTGAATGTGGTGAAGTTTTTGTGCTGTACTGCCAACTCCTGACACCATGTAGAGGTACTGGTTTCCCAAAGACTAGTGACCAAGGATTTGTAGCAAACAATATCTTATTCACCAGCTGAGTAGTTATTCCATGCTTGTACTTTCCCTGCATTCCGGGGAGAATTCCCACATTCCCATCACATGCTCCTTTGGTAGCTGCATCATCATGTGATCACTCGGTCTACAATAAACATTGGCCAGGCAAGCAAAGATAGACATCAAGATGGGAAACAACTAAAATGATTCACTGCAACTAAACATAACACTCAAATTCACTCCCAATGTAACTTGGACCATTTACTGAGGCATACAACCATTCAACAACATAGTTAGCACTTGCTGGCTATTACAATCATTTAAATTGGAAACAATGGTTAATCCTGCTTTGCGATCCCTGAGTTGTTTTCAGGGCTATTGATTTTAGCCCTATAAATGATCCAAACTCTTCAAAAATTCCAGACTGGGGAAAGGAAACTGAATTTGTGTTTATGAAGCAATATCTTGCTTCCAATTAAATTTATCATTGAGAAAAAATATTGAAACCAGATAAGCTCTCAATAGCTTTGTCCAATGATTTTTATAATTATGTGTTTAGTGCTGGGAGATGGCCTTTTCAAATTCATATTTAGTGTAATTTAACTGAAAATACTGTACAGCTGACAGCTGCAATGAAAGACGAGCCTTGTGAGGGTTAAGACCTCACTGAAGATTTTTTTAGGAACATTAGAATTCTCATGTGTCGCTGTTGTTCAGATGGTTCAACTGGGCCTGGGTTTGTTAGAACTTGGACTTTGCTTCAAATGTGATCCAGCAGGAGAAGATGAAGGTCTTCGAACTAACAGACCAACAAGATTTAAGCAAAGATGTTTGCGGTTCATGTAATAGATTCCTGTCCCTCTGAAGTTACCCCACCCTCACACCACACACATCGATAATACACACAAAGGTTTGCATTTAAAGAATTTTCCATGCATTTCCTGGGGCCTGACCAAAAGGTCTAGCGTCAGCCCACCACCCAGAACCCGGCTGCTCAGCTGTGATTGTTATACTTAATTGACTCAGAGGCTGGGATTCTCCCATTTTGTTCATTCCATATCCACTGCCAGCGAGAATGGAGAATTTGCTGCTCAGCCAACAAATGACAATTCTGCGGGGCTGGAGAATTCAGCCGCAGGCGAGTTTGGAGAATTCAGGCCAGAATGAGGCCTCCACCCATTTGGGAGCAAACCCCGCCCTAGAGAACTGCCAGCCAATCAGATTGGCCAGTAACTCTATCATTCCAGCTGTGCCAGAATGGAATAGTTTCCACTGCTGGGATTACAGGCAGTTCCTGAAGAAAATCTTCAGGTAAAGCAAGCCAATGCATCATTTAGATTATATTGAATTCATTGCCTATAATTATTTAATTGTGCTTTTACTTCTTTCATATAAATGAATGTAAGTTGGTTTTGATGGTGGCCTGTGGGCAGAGTTTGTCATATGGTTGTAAGAAGATAGTTACAGAAAAGAATTTTTGACTGAGGCTTGAACTTTGTGAAAATAAAGAGTTTCAAACTAAAAACACAAGAACATAAACAGACATGTCAGGGCAGATCCCTGAACTGTTAATTTTCCAGAGATGTTTTCTCTACAGAAACTGAGCTAAACAAAGGCCACTCAGGAGTGTGTGAATGGCCTACTTCCTGTTCCAGGATACAGTAATCACACCCATAGATGGCATGCACCTGGAGACATCCCCACTGCTGATAGTAGGAGATGACCATGTAATAGTATTCTGGACGGCCAGGGTGGGATTTTCAAATGATGTAAGGTGTTGATTTAAATGCCAAGGGCTAGGTCCACGGTCAGGAAATGTATACAGAAACAGTCTTCAAGGACTTTGTTACTAGTCAGTAGAATGGTCTGGTCAGCCATTTTGAAATTATACTGGGGGCTCTGTTGAAAGGCTGAGCATCTGAGATTGATCCTAGTTCACAAGATTCCGAAACAACCAGTGTCATTGTGAGTATGTACACGTGATTACAGATTTAATAAAGGTGTTTCATGTTTCATGAAACAGTTTCCCAATTTCTTGTGTGCCAGAGAGATCAAAAGTAGAGACAAGAGCTTGTGGATCAAAAAAAAGTTACATACAATAAGTCACTTACAGTAAGTTTGGTGTCTTGCATAAGATTGCTTGGCAGACTTTTAATAGGCTGCTCTCCTGCTGCCTCTGCTTTAGTGGTCTCCCATCTGGTCTCCTGTCTGTGCAGGAGTTCACCTCTGTTTTTTGACTTGCCTGGGAGTTGTGCAATCTGATCAAATAACTCAATTCTTAAACTGTTCCCTTTGACATAGGGTCACCAACCTGAAAGGTTAACATAATTTTAATCTCCACAGATGCTACTAGACCAGCCAAATATTGTTTTCTGTTTTGATATTCAGATTTCCCATATTCCAGATACTTTGCTCTTATTCTGTTTAGATTCTTAGACTTTGTGGAACTATTTAAAATCTATGCCTTAACATTAAATGGCAGAGATTCCTGTTGTACAACCTTTTCTACCATATGTCTTTGGGCTCTATATATATGATAATTTCTCTTAAGTACTGTGTAGATTATGTCTTTGTGCTGGACTTCTACCCCCTCTGCCCAATGGAAACAAACATTAGCATCCCATAAAGGGTGTCCATTGGAGACTACTGCTAGGCAGCAAAAGTGACTGCCTATGATCAACACAGGCCAGTTTAATGAATGGTCAATACCATTGCTAGTGTGAAACTCTTAATTTTCTTATTCATTTCTCAGAGATGGGCTTTGCTGGCTAGGCCAGCATTTATTGCCCATCCTAAGTTGCCTTGAGAAGCTGGTAGTGAGATGCCTTTTTGAGTGGTAAGCTAGGCCATTTCAGAGGGCGATTGAGAGTCAACACATTGTCATGGCTTTAGAGTCACATGTAGGCCAGACCAAGGATATTAGTGAACCAGATGGGTTTTTCTGGCAATCGACAATGGCTTCATCATCATCAATAGATTCTTAATTCCAGATATTTTTTATCAAAGTCAAATTCCACCATCTGCATGCAGGATTTGTTTCCGGATCCGTAGAACGTTAGCTGAGTTTCTGGATTAATAGTCTAGAATAATAGGTTTATTCTGGTCATACCCAGTCATGCAGGGAGTGAATCTGGCCTGGGAAATAGTGCAGAATAGCACAACATAGACGAAACAGGCTCGGATGTTTGAACACTGCACAGGAAGCCTTGGTTGAACAAAAAAGAGACAAGATGTCATGATATCAAGATATCATGTAGGTAAAATGTTAGAATCCGTCATCAAGGAGGAAATAGCGAGGCATCTTGAGGGGAATTGCTTGATAGAGCAGACGCAGCACGGCTTTGTTAAGGGGAAGTCGTGTCTGACAAATTTATTGGAGTTCTATGAGGATGTGTCTAGGGTGGTGGATAGAGGAGAGCCGGAGGATGTGGTCTTTCTTGATTTTCAGAAGGCGTTTGACAAGGTACCTCACAAGAGGTTATTGCAGAAGGTAAGGGGACATGGAGTTGGGGGTAGGGTGTTAGCGTGGATAGAGGATTGGCTGTCTAGTAGGAAGCAGAGGGTGGGGGTTAATGGGTGCTATTCGGATTGGCGGTTGGTGACTAGTGGAGTGCCCCAGGGGTCGGTGCTGGGGCCTCAGCTATTTATCGTTTATATAGATGATCTGGAGGAGGGAACCGAGTGTATGGTGTCGAAATTTGCTGATGACACCAAGATTGGTGGAACGGCAAATTGCGCAGAGGGTGTGGAGAGTCTGCAGAAGGATCTAGATAGGCTGGGCGAATGGGCCAGGAACTGGCAAATGGAATTTAATGTTGGCAAGTGCGAGGTGGTCCACTTTGGTAGGAATAATGGCAGGAAGGACTATTACTTACGTGGTGAAAAACTGCAGCAGGCGACGGTGCAGAGGGACCTCGGGGTCCTTGTGCATGAGTCGCAAAAACCCAGCCTGCAGGTGCAGCAGGTGGTCAGGAAGGCGAATGGGATGCTGGCCTTCATAGCGAGGGGGATTGAATATAAAAGTAGGGAGGTCTTGCTGCAGCTGTATAGGGCATTGGTGAGGCTGCAGCTGGAGTACTGTGTGCAGTTTTGGTCGCCGCACTTACGCAAGGATATTTTGGCCTTGGAGGGAGTGCAGAGGAGGTTTACTAGGCTGATACCGGAGTTGAGGGGGTTGAACTATGAGGAGAGGCTGAATAAACTAGGCTTGTACTCGTTAGAGTTTAGAAGAATGAGGGGAGATCTTGTTGAGACATATAAGATGATGAATGGGATGGATAGGATAGAGGTGGAGAGACTCTTCCCACTCAGAAAGGACAGTAGGACTAGGGGGCACAGCCTCAAGATAAAGGGGGGGCGGTTTAGAACGGAGTTGAGGAGGAACTTCTTCACTCAAAGGGTGGTGAATCTCTGGAATTCTCTGCCCATTGAAGTGGTGGAGGCTGCCTCGTTAAATATTTTTAAGACGCGGGTTGATGGGTTTTTGATAAGCGAGGGGATTAACGGTTATGGGGAGAGGGCGGGAAAGTGGAACTGAGCCACGACAGATCAGCCATGATCTTATTGAATGGCGGGGCAGGCTCGAAGGGCTAGATGGCCTACTCCTGCTCCTATTTCTTATGTTCTTATTCTCAGAGGTGCTTGAGGCCTTTCAGACACCGCTGTCGGAAGGCAGGAGGTGTGAATTGCCATGAAGACCAATGGCAGAAGTCAAATCCTGAGGATTGGGTGCAGTGCTGCTAAAATTCAGTGGCCTCAAACAAGCATGCCAAAAATTGATGACAGGAAGGCTTTTGCAGATGAGAACCTAGAAACTATCATTATCATGAAAGAGGTAGTATTGGGCAAGTTAAAGGGGCTAAAGACAAACAAGTCTCTTAGTCCTGATGGAATGCCTCCCAGGTTACTAAAAGAGATGGTGAGAGAAATAGAAAATACACGAGTGGTAATTTACCAAAATTCGCTGAACTCTGGGGTGGTTCCCACAGATTGGAAAACAGCAAATGTGACACCACTGTTTAAAAAAGGAGATAGACAAAAGGCAGGTAACTATAGGCTGGCTAGCTTAACTTCTATGGTAGGGAAATACTTGAATCTATCATCAAGGAAGAAATAGTGAGACATCTGAATATAAATTGTCCCATTGGTAAGATGAAGCACGGATTCATGAAAAACAGGTCATGTTTGACTAATTTGGTGGAATTCTTTGAGAACATTACATGTGCAGTGGACAGTGGGGAACCTATGGATGTGATGTATCAGGATTTCCAGAAGGCATTTGACAAGGTGCCATATCATAGACTGCTATAAAAGATAAAGGTGCACAGTTTTACGGGTAATGTATTAGCATGGATAGAGAATTGGTTAACTGACAGAAAGCAAAGAGTGGGAATAAATGTGTGTTTTCTGGTTGGCAATCAGTGACTAGTGGTGTGCCTCAGGGATCAGTGTTGGGACCACAATTGTTTATGATTTATATAGATGATTTGGAATTGGGGACCAAGCGTATTGTGTCAAAATTCACAGATGACACTAAAATGGGTGGAAGGGCAAAGTTTGCAGAGGACGCTGAAAGTCTGCAAAGGGATATAGATAATCTAAGTGAGAGGACAAGGGTCTGGCAGATGGACTATAATGTTGGTAACGCTGAGGTCATCCATTTTGGTAGGAATAACAGTAAAATGGATGATTATTTAAATGGTAAAAAAATTGCAGCATGCTGCTGTACAGAGGGACCTGGGATATAGGAATGAATTGAAACTATGGTGGTTGGGTAAGAAGGTTTATGTTTGTAATGTTTCATGTAACCTCTATAACATGCATCCCCCACACCCCCCTACTCCCCAAAGCCCTTCCACCATCCAAAAATATGGCCATAAAGACAAGTCAGAGGCTGGAAATTCCTCTGACCTGCCTTTATGGTGTACCGTAAAGGCAGGTCAGGTGTACCATAAGATAAAGGCAAAATACTGCAAATGCTGGAATCTGGAACAAAAACTGAAATACTGGAAAATCTCAGCAGGTCTGATCGAATGTGTGGAGAAAGAATAGAGTCAACGTTTCAAGTCTGGAAGAGTCTTTGTCAGGTGTACCTGGAGGAAGAGAGGAGGGTCCTTTTTGCTTGGGCATTTTAGTGGGATATATTGTTGGCAAGGGCCAGCCTGTAGGAAAACACCCTCTGCTAATTAAACAGACCCATCTTCACTCAGCCTTCCTGACTGGTCCCAGTGAGGCTGCACTTACCTGGGTTTCCGGGCTCTGTGGCTGTTCTTCATCCTGTGCCTCACTGAAAAACCAGCAATGCTCACCACTCCCAGAGGAGCTGCTGACACCTGAAGAGCTGCTGGCCTCTGATTGGCTGGTAGCTCTCGGAGACAAGGCATCCAACCTGCAGTGACAGATTGGCTTTTTACCGTGTTGGGGACACTTGGCACTGGCTGCAGCTTGTTGGCACAAGCTCTCTGGCCAGTCGCTTGGTCCACCACAGTGACCGTTAAATCCAGCCTAGTGACTGTGTGAAATCTGATGAACCTTTGCTTGTGTGTGTTGAAAAGAACACTAATAAGGGACTCAGGTGATGGGAAGCAATACAAAAGGGAAATTCTGCAGTCGTGGCTGCTTTTGTAATTAAACATAATTGTTTGACAAAAGTCAATTGAGAATACAACCTCCTGGCTGGCACGGGCCCATGACACTATATGTTGTAATGTTAGTTGAATCAGAAGCACAACTTTTGGTTATGAGACTATGTTCTTTTAACTTAACTCTTGGAAAGCCAAACCATCTTCAGCGTATACAAGTGAGTCTCACCTGTCTCAGTGGTTCTGCTCATGAAATCCCATTTCTGGCAATGCACGGAGGACAACATTTGTACTTCATGAGGGACAGGGACTACAAGTGTAATAATTAAATAACGTGAAACAGAATAAAACTGATGGGAAGTGGACTCCTTGCTGCAAGTCTACAATAGAATAGCATGTACCTGACGTAATTTTCTCTTCTGTTGAAAAGGATACCTCCTCATCAGATAACAAGTAATTAAATCCTCAGCAACAAGCACCAGACAAATTAATCAGAGGAGCAGTACAACGAACAATTAGCTGAGCAAAAGAAAAGATAAATTAATGCACTTGGTATAATATTACCATAAAAGGACTCAGTGCATTAGAACATGCCACAAAACATAGAGGTGGAATAACTATACATAACTACATAATATTTTCTTCCTTGAGTGTGAAGGGAGGCCACACATGATATGCTTGGCAGTTAGGTCTTGTTCCTATTCATTATTTATGATGTAAGGTAATATGAAACTGCTGAGGAGGACGGGAATATCATTGATCTTATCTCTTGGAAATGATGTCCCAGTGGAGGTGAAATCATCTACACAGAGGAAGATGACATCATTAAAATGAACACCAGCTAAAAGTTTCTGAGGTGAATGAAACTGAATAAAAATAAAGATACTTCAGTGACATGTCGGTTTTCCGCAAGTGAGTCAATAACTGCAGGCTACTGAACTGTGATGGGCTTTTCTGGTCCTGCCTATATCTGAATACCACTGTACTTTCCAGTAGAAGTGAATGGATATGCCGAACTCCTCCAATAGCCCTGACGTCCCATCCACAGTAGGCACCCCCCCTCCCTTGGCCCTGCCTGATGCCAGATGGGTAGTGCCAAGGTCCCCCCCATGGCATGGGCACTTTGCCCCTCGGACAGTGCCAGGGGCACGGGCTGACACTGCCAAGGTGGCATGTCCAAAGGGCATCCCCCCCACACCTGACCTCCCCCGGGAGGCCCTGATTGCTCCCCCCTTCATTCCAGCGGGCTGTCCCGCTAGTTCCCCAAACATGGGGAGCTAGTCTAAGCCCTGCCAGAATGAAGTACTCCTGGTGACCTGGGAGATTCAATCGGGATTTAAAAGTTCCCGATAATCACATTTAAAACATACTTAAAATACATTTTAAAAAGGTTCAAATTACTCACCAGCCTTCCCGCCGCTTTCCAGGTCTGACCGGTGACTTGGCCCTGGAGGGAGTGCAGAGGAGGTTTACTAGGCTGATACCGGAGTTGAGGGGATTGAGCTATGAGGAGAGGCTGAATAAACTAGGCTTGTACTCGTTAGAGTTTAGAAGAATGAGGGGAGATCTCATTGAGACGTATAAGATGATGAATGGGATGGATAGGATAGAGGTGGAGAGACTCTTCCCGCTCAAAAAAGACAGTAGGACTAGGGGGCACAGCCTCAAGATAAAGGGGAGGCGGTTTAGAACGGAGTTGAGGAGGAACTTCTTCACTCAAAGGGTGGTGAATCTCTGGAATTCTCTGCCCGTTGAAGTGGTGGAGGCTGCCTCGCTAAATATTTTTAAGAAGCGGGTTGATGGGTTCTTGATAAGAGAGGGGATTAAGGGTTATGGGGAGAGGGCGGGAAAGTGGAACTGAGCCACGACAGATCAGCCATGATCTTATTGAATGGCGGGGCAGGCTCGAAGGGCTAGATGGCCTACTCCTGCTCCTATTTCTTATGTTCTTATGTTCCTGCATGCACATGTGCAAATCCTGGTACAAGGCTTAAGGGGCTGAAAGATTTAGGTATCATGACGCCCACCCAATTCTCCAAAAGGGCTGCAATCATAGTTCCCAGTTTAAAACAGAACTGGATGGTAAGGGAGTGATTCCCCCATTCTGACCCCTTAATTTTTTGATGGGTGGGCTGGAGAGATTTGGGCAAGCACCGATTTGCGGGATTTGGGCATGTGTTCCCCACGCGCACATCTCCCAGCAAAGGAAATTCCGTGTGGTCGGGACCACACAAGAAACTGGTGGGAACAGCAGATAAGTACTTTTAATCTTATTTTAATATCATTTAAATTTGATTATTGAGCCCAGGACTGAATTCTCCAGGCCCAATAGCATCCCCAGCCCCGCCTGTACAAATTCACTCTGGCGGAGTTTAGAAACCTCCCCTCTTTTGAGCAATTAGTGGGAGACTCCACTGGAGTGAAGGGGGCAATTGGGGCACCCCAGGGGAGTTCGGACGACAAGGGGGGGTGATGATAGTGCCAGCCTGTGCCCCTGGCATTGCCCAAGAGGCAAAGTGCCCTTGCCCAGGGCTGACCTTGGCACTGACCACTGGGCATGAGGCAGTGATAAGGGGGTGGAGCCTAGGGGGCAGTGCCAAAGGGATAAGGGCCTAGGGGACAGGGTAAGCTGGGGCGGGGCCTAGGGGGTGATTGGTGGGGGTGAGGGAGCTTTCTCAGTTGGGCAGCACAGTCGGTGCAGGCTTGGAGGGCTGAAGGGCCTATTCCTGTGCTGTAATTTTCTTTGATCTTTACTCTTCGTTCTTTGAATAATAGATTCAATAAAGAAGAAATATTGAGTCTGTTTAAGGAAACAGATTAGACTGGAGCGGGAGAAATTACATTTCAACCTGAATAACTTATCTACTTAGGAATCACGTTGATTCATAAGGATTACATCCTTTGAAAGAATATTTAAAAAGCCACCTAGGAGGTCCCACAGTAAAAAATATGCCCAAGCTGAAATCATTACTGGGGATGGGAAACTTCCATGGCAGATTTAAAAAAAAAAATGTTTCTAGCACTTAAGCCCCACTTAATCTACATCAATGGGAAGAAGAAGAAAGGGAGGAGAGCTTCAAGTTTTTAGGTGTCCAGCTAGATCAGCAACAACCTGTCCTGGTACCCCCCTGCCGACACTATAGTTAAGAAAGCCCACCGACACCTCTACTTTCTCAGAAGACTAAGAAAATTTGGCATGGTCAGCCATGACTCCCACCAACTTCTACAGATGCACCATAGAAAGCGTTCTTTCTGGTTGTATCACAGATCAGTCTGGCTCCTGCTCTGTTCAAATCCTACAAAAGGTTGTGAATGGAGCCCTATCCATCACACAAACCAGCCTCCCATCCATTGACTTTGTTACACTTCCCACTGCCTCGGCAAAACAGCCAGCATAATTAAGGACCCCAGGCACCTTGGACCTTCCACCTTCTTCCTTCAGGAAAAAGATACAAAAGTTTGAGGTCACGTACTAACCGGCTCAAAAACAGCTTTTTTCCCTGCTGCTGTCAGATTTTTGAATGGACTTACCTTGCACTAAGTTGATCTTTCTTTACACACTAGCTATGACTGTAACACTACATTCTGCACTCTCTCATTTCCTTCTCGAATGGTATGTTTTGTCTGTGTAGCGTGCAAGAAACAATATTTTTCACTGTATGTTAATAGATGTGACAATAATAAACCAAATCAAATCACTAATTGTTCAAAAAACATCAAAAATGGAAATGGGGAGAAGAAAACGGCTAATGTTACGCCGTTGTTTAAGAAGGGTGGCAGGCAAAAGGCAGGGAATTATAGGCCGGTTAGTTTAACGTCTGTTGTGGGTAAAATGCTAGAATCTGTCATCAAGGAGGAAATAGCGAGGCATCTTGAGGGGAATTGCTTGATAGAGCAGACGCAGCACGGTTTCGTTAAGGGGAAGTCGTGTCTGACGAATTTATTGGAGTTCTATGAGGATGTGTCTAGGGCGGTAGATAGAGGAGAGCCGGTGGATGTGGTCTTTCTTGATTTTCAGAAGGCGTTTGACAAGGTACCTCACAAGAGGTCATTGCAGAAGGTAAGGGGGCATGGAGTTGGGGGTAGGGTGTTAGCGTGGATAGAGGATTGGCTGTCTAATAGGAAGCAGAGAGTGGGGGTTAATGGGTGCTATTCAGATTGGCGGTTGGTGACTAGTGGAGTGCCCCAGGGGTCGGTGCTGGGGCCTCAGCTATTTACCATTTATATAGATGATCTGGAGGAGGGAACCGAGTGTATGGTGTCAAAATTTGCTGATGACACCAAGATTAGGGGAACAGCAAATTGCGCGGAGGGTGTGGAGAGTCTGCAGAAGGATCTAGATAGGCTGGGCGAATGGGCCAGGAACTGGCAAATGGAATTTAATGTTGGCAAGTGCGAGGTTGTCCACTTTGGTAGGAATAATGGTAGGAAGGACTATTACTTACGTGGTGAAAAACTGCAGCAGGCGACGGTGCAGAGGGACCTCGGGGTCCTTGTGCATGAGTCGCAAAAACCCAGCCTGCAGGTGCAGCAGGTGGTCAGGAAGACTAATGGGATGCTGGCCTTCATAGCGAGGGGGATTGAATATAAAAGTAGGGAGGTCTTGCTGCAGCTGTATAGGGCACTGGTGAGGCCGCAGCTGGAGTACTGTGTGCAGTTTTGGTCGCCGCACTTACGCAAGGATATTTTGGCCTTGGAGGGAGTGCAGAGGAGGTTTACTAGGCTGATGCCAGAGTTGAGGGGGTTGAACTATGTGGAGAGGCTGAATAAACTAGGCTTGTACTCGTTAGAGTTTAGAAGAATGAGGGGAGATCTCGTTGAGACATATAAGATGATGAATGGGATGGATAGGATAGAGGTGGAGAGACTCTTCCCGCTGAGAAAGGACAGTAGGACTAGAGGGCACAGCCTCAAGATAAAGGGGGCGCGGTTTAGGACGGAGTTGAGGAGGAACTTCTTCACTCAAAGGGTGGTGAATCTCTGGAATTCTCTGCCCGTTGAAGTGGTGGAGGCTACCTCGCTAAATATTTTTAAGACGCGGGTTGATGGGTTTTTGATAAGCGAGGGGATTAAGGGTTATGGGGAGAGGGCGGGAATGTGGAACTGAGCCACGACAGATCAGCCATGATCTTATTGAATGGCGGGGCAGGCTCGAAGGGCTAGATGGCCTACTCCTGCTCCTATTTCTTATGTTCTTAAGAGGTATGGAGGGAAAGCAAGAGTGGGATACTCAGAGTGCATGATCAGCTATGCTCATATTGAATGGTGGTGCAGGCTCGAAGGGTCAAATGACCTACTTCTGCATCTATTTTCTATGTTTCACGTAGATGGCTCACACCTTTTCAAGGGTAATTAGGGATGGGAAGCAATTGCTGACCTTGACAGTAATGTTCATCTCCTATGAAAGAATTAAAAGAAAATCCTAAGGAAATTTTTGTATGAAGTGTTTGCTGTTGTCTGTGCAGCCAAAAAGATAGTTTAATTTTAAGAGACAATTGAAGTTGGCTTTCCTACATCAATTAATCTCACTCTGGATTGTTCATTGTCCTTTTCCATTGTTTCCCTAAGCCATATGATACATTGATCATTGTCTTCTAAATACTCACCCATTGATATTTCATTTACTTAGCCCCCTTATTCCCAAGAACCAGGTCCAGCAACACCTCAGTTCTCATTGGATTGGACAAGTATTACTGCAGCAAATTCTCCTGTATACCCTTTAGGGAGTTCTGCCCCCAACTGCCCTTTATACAACCACTATCCCAGCCTATGTGTGAATAATTGAAGCCCCTCCCATTAAAAATATAAACATTATAATTTTTGTATCTTTTACCCTCTCTGTGATTTCCTACCACATTTGTTCCTCAACTTCCTTCCCACCAGTTGCCAGCGTATAGGCCACACTAAGCAATGTCATTGCATCTTTTTGTTCCTTAGCTCTAACCTCATCGATTCTGTCCTTGACCCCGCTGGGAAATTGTAATTCCACATGGCAACCTGAGCAATTTTTTTGCAATTTGACTACTAAAAAGCCTATTGTCTTCTGGTGAACTAACTCCATTCATTAACTAGCCAATGTTGAGATGGGAGGCATAGCACATAGGCCTCCTCTGCACATTTTTCAATTTTGTCAGCTGACAGTAACCTTCTGACGGTGACTTCTGCTGAAATTGCAATGGAGGATATTGAGAGTGTGGGAGCTTTCGGAATTAATTCTGCCAATAAAGATGTTTTTTGAATCAAACATACATTTCTGGGAATGACAAGCATCCCACCAGTAATATTCCTTTTTTATTATCTGCCAATATTGCATTTCATACACTACAACAATCATTATATTTCAAATGTATTTATTTGACTGCAAAGCACCTTAGGATTTCTTATAGAATCATAGAATCCCTACAAGTGCAGAAAGAGGCCATTTGGCGTATTGAACCTGCGCTGACAACAATCCCACCCAGACCCTATCCCCGTAGCCCCATGTTTTTACCCTGCTAATTCCCCTGACACTAAGGGGCAAATTAGCATAGCCAATCAAGCTAACCCAATGTCTTTCAGATTGTGGGAAGAAACTGGAGCACCTGGAGGAAGCCCACACAGACATGAGGACAATGTGCACAGTCCACACAGACAGCCACTTGAGGTTGGAATTGAACCCAGGTTCCTGGTGCTGTGAGGCAGTGGTGCTAACCATTATGCTACCAAGATATCGAGGAAGGTGTTATCTAGCAGAGTAGTATAGACTGGAAAGGGAAACTTGAATAAGGGACATCTGAGCTGTTGATTCCTCTGTTCAGTATATTTGGCAAAATCATAAATAGGTGCCTGAAGATATATTTACAGATTCACAAGAAATACCAAAAGGCAATTTTCACAAATTAATTTACTGTGTTGCCATATCTAGTGAACCAAGCAACCCTTATCCCAGATCATTAATATAGGTTATATTCACTTTATTGAGAAATCTGACCTCATCGCATGGGCCCAGCTCTAAACTTCAGTGTGTCAGTCTGGCTTTCATCTTCAGTCTGAGGCGTCTTTACAAGCTGCTTGTAGCAGGAGTTCAATTATCTAAAATATTCTCTTTTGTCATTCATGCAGCCTAGTCACATTAAAGAAAAGAAACCATCTGTTAATGTACTTGGCAGGATTATTCATTTCATTTTCACAGATGAAAAGTTTGGAGTTTCATTGTGCATTATCTAGTGCACTCTACTACACATCTGTTCATGTTGCACAGTGCGGCTAAAATGTATTTTAGGAGGTTAGGTTTCAGCAGTTCAAAATAGAAATATTGCTTAAAATGTCTGGATTACTACCTAGAAAAGCTAATGCTACAAAAGTCAAATGCTTACTTCCATTGTAGGTAAGCCAAAAATGAATGTCCAGTAACTAATTTACCTGTGCCACTTGTGTTTAATTTTTCATCATTTTACAGCTTTTAGAATCATAGAATCTCTACAATGCAGATGGAGGCCATTCAGTTTATCGAGCCTGCACCAACAGCAATCCCACCCAGCCTTATTCCTGTAACCCCACATATTCACCCTGCTAACCTCCCTGACATGTAGAGGCAATTTAACATGGCCAATCCACCTAACACACACACCTTTGGAGTGTGGAAAGAAACTGGAGCACCCGGAGAAAACCCATACAGACACAAGGACAATGTGCAGACTCCACATACAGAGTAACCCGAGGCTGAAATTGAACCCAGGTCCCTGACACTATGAGGCAGCAGCGCTAATGACTGTGCCACCATGTCACCACACCATCAATAGCACTAAGGGAGAAGCAGTAGTCTGTTTCCTAATGCTATTTTATGCAAACTAACATGGATTAACTTGCTATTGCCTTTCCCTTTGCTCCTTTCTGGCTTCCTTGCTGCACCTCTTTCCAGTTACCAGTTGAGAGGCGTAAGGTGTACAATATTTAAGATCCACTGCTGCAACTCACTAAGTGATCACCAGCAGCACCTTTCAAAGTCCATGACCTCTGCCATCTAGATGGACAAGGGCAGCAGACAGGTGGGAACATCACCACCTGCACGTTCTCCTCCAAGCTGACCTTGAACTATGTGGCTATTGCATCACTTCACAGCTGCTGGGTCAAAATCCTGGGACTCCCTTAATAACAATAGAATACTTAGATCTATACCAAGTGGACTGTTGAATTAAAAAGCTGAGGACAATTTGGGACTTTGAAAAGACACTTTAGAAGCAGGAGTGCACTGGAACTGATTTGCAAATAGTAATGCTCAGAATGCAGTGTTAGCTCAGGCTGAGGTACTGAGATCAATGTTCGATGTCTGAGTACTGCCATCATTGCAGCGGATTTCACATCTCAAAGTAACATGGGGGGCGATTCTCCCAAAAGTGCTGAATTGGTAGTTCTGACAGTTCAGCTTCTCACCTCAATCTCTGCTGTCTGCATTGAAGAGGTCCCAGTTGGGAATCTCATTAAAAACCCAGATGTCTGGAGCCTATTTGTGCCAGAGTTTGAGAGTTCTGGATCTCTGCGCATGTGACGTGGCCCCCAAACTGTCAAACTCCCATTTGCTGACCAGCCCAGGACCCCCGCAGTGCTATCCTTCCAGCCCCCTCACCACGGCCCGATTGCAGTCCCCATAGCAATTCCTGGACCAACCCTGACTGCCCCCTCATCTTGGAGCATCCTGATGTCCAGGCCCCACCTCTTAGTAGTGGCAATCCTCCCAACCCCCTCACCCCGACAGACCACCCACCCCATAGCCGCCCCAGTCGCTGCTCTCCCTCCATCTAAGACCAATCCCAATGCAGAGTGGCAGCAGGACCCCCCCAGCCCCACCAATCGCACAAAGGCCCCACCTGTTGGCACTGCCTGATGGGCAGTGCCAACACGCCCCCTGGACATGAACACTTTGTCCCTTGGGCAGTGCCGGGGGGCACAGGCTGACACTATCATGGTGCCCATGCCCAAGGGGCACGACTCCTCCACTGCTCAACCCCCGGGAGGCCCTGATTACCTCCCCCTTCATTCCGGCAGAGTCTCCTGCTAGTTCCCCGAACGTGGGGAGCTACTCTGAATCCCATCAGAATGAAATGCTCCTGCCGGGGTTGGAGATTCAACTGGGACCTGAAAGGTCCCGATGATTAACAAGAATACATACTTAAGATAAATTAAAAACAGATTTAAATTACTTAGCTGCCTTCCCGCCAGTTTCCAGCATGGTCTAACCGGCAACTGTTCACGGGGAGATGCGCATGCATTCCCAGCATGTGCGCTAATCCCCATCGGAAAAGTGGTGGGCGCAGGTGGGAGAATCACGGCTGTAGGTTTTCACTGCAGACCAGCAATCTGTCCTCCAATGAGGATCGCTGTGTTGCCTCCCCATCATCATGACAGTTAGAGTGGCACCTTGGAGGATGAACATATTGTCCTCTCTCAAGATGCCATCCATGGTGCCACCTTTGCCACTCTGCCTCTGGCCTTACTGTTGCCTGTCAAGCAGCCAGCCCAGATTGCTGCTGCTCATGCAAAGTGAAGCCAGGCCCTCAAATTCTAGAACTGTTCGAGGATATCCTGCAAGTCACTCTGCAATCTCTCTTAGTGAAAGTGGACAGGCTTTGCCAATTGTGCTGCAGCAACAGCTGGTAACACCATGTCGGAGCACTAGGACCAGCAAGGCTGGTACAACAGATTGGACAAAGGTGAACAACTCATTTTCTTTGCAGAGTTGGATGGATTGTTGGTTAAAAATGTCATGTGAATTTTTTTCTTGGCAGCTCTTGCTATTGGATGGGTGATTTGTGGGATATTATAAGATTACATTAGCCTGTGGAAGTTGACTGAGTGGAAGTGGAGACTCAGAATGAGATTTCCTGGAAATCGGTAAAGGCCGATGTCAGGTGGGAAAAGCGGCGCTGAATCTGTTGACAGCAATGACGGCTTTCTACGCTGTATAGGGCTGGGAGCCACAACATCTCACTGCTGGGGCTGATTCGCCTGCCTCACCAGCAACTTAATTTGCCAAGGATTGGGTGCCATTTTTAAAGGCTGCCTTGGGATTCACGCCATTGTGCTGTCACACCAATGTGGAGTGGGGGAGTGGTGGTCATGCATGATTGCGGTATAGGGATCTGATAATATGTCAATATATTTAAATGATGTTCCTGGCATTGTACATCAGGAAACATGCCCCGTCACTGATAGGGGGAGGGAATAATCATGTCACGCGTTTCGCCAATGTAAAATCTGTCTTTACAGTTCTTGCAATCTTTTCTGTTCTCATTGCAAGACCCAGCTGATGTGATCAGCAGCGTAAAATCCAAATTTCAGTCTGCTCTCTGATAGCTTTTAAGGGGCCCATGTTGTCTTCCCCCTGCCTCTCCTTGTCCGTCTTCCTCCTCCTCCTCCTCTTCCTCTTTCTTTTCCTCCCTCGATTTGACTTCTGAATCCCTGGAAATGATGACCACACTCTAATAATGATAGACTTGTGGAGCATGCAGCAGCTGACCATAATTTGGAGACCACCTCAGACTGTACTGGTCAGTACATTCCCCTGAATAATCAGGGAAGCAGTACTGCTGTTTAAGGAGGCTGATTGGCTTTGCAAAAATCTCTTGAATGGCTCCTTGGCTCTCAAGTATGGAAGGATGGACAAAGGAGGTCATCAGCCACGTGAAAAAGGGATGACCCATGTACCTGAGCAGCTAGCCTTTGGCTCTTCAAGAAAGGCTGAAGTAAGAAAGGCTGACTCACAACCCACAAGTGGCCACAATAAACTGCATACTTATTGAGTGAAAGCCCTTGTGGATCTTATACTTACCCTTGTTTACAGATGAGGACTGTGGAATCATTTGAGTGCAGTCAATGGTGTCCTTCACCATGGAGAATTACGTGATTTTACTGAAGGCAAGTGCCTTTCATTCTGTCCTGAGTGGACGATGATGAGCTTCTTTGATTTGGTGTGTATATGGTCTCAATTGTTTCCCAGATGCTCTCCCAGAAGAAGAAAAAAAACAGTGAAATTCATGGAATGACTGGTATTGGTCTGAACTTCTCTTGTATACCTTAAAATGGAGCCCCAGTTAGGACAGGTACCAGTCATTCCAAGTTTTATTGGTTTTACTTTTTAGGAGAAAGTCTGCAATTCTTGCCCTGCGAAGATTCAGGGGTGTAAAGGTAGAAGACAATGTTGACCTTGACTGCCATTGGCAAAGCCATCCTTGTTTTCATGTAAGATTCCAGGTCAGATTTTAGGTGGTGACCCAGCTCACTGGCCACCTCCTTCTTGAACCTGGGCTGCTTCAGGTGGAGGTAGCAGAACTGCTCACTTAAAAGCTTTGAAGAATAATGACTTCTTTGGAGAGCTTCCTCCTCCTCCCTATTCACTGCTCTACCTCTTTCTATACCATGTCCTGGTCATGTTACAAAATAAAATGAGATGCAAATATTTCCCCAATTTTTCTACCCTCTTTGACCATTGGTGCTAACTACTAAAACACAACTCCAAAAATCTAGCCCAAGTCATGTTACTACA
This sequence comes from Carcharhinus amblyrhynchos, assembly GCF_965287045.1. NCBI lineage: Eukaryota > Metazoa > Chordata > Chondrichthyes > Carcharhiniformes > Carcharhinidae > Carcharhinus > Carcharhinus amblyrhynchos. The sequence goes on along the minus strand of NC_137328.1, from coordinate 20,899,720 downwards.
ATGATATAATACCTTGGGCTTATTTATAAGGCACTAATTGTTCATCAGGGGTTGGGTAAACAGGTTGTGGGTTCATTTATTAAAATTAGATACATTAGAATAGTTACATGTCGGTATGGATTCTGAAGCCATCAGAGCTGTGGGCATGTGCTTTGCTAAAGCAAAAGATAATGTATGACTAGGTCACAAGACACATTCCCCTTCTAGTGATGTCATGCCAATATCATTTAAAGGTATATTGCCACAGCTCATTGCTGCCACAAACTCAGTCTTAACCTAAAGGCAGACGAAAGTACCTCCAACAACTTGTTGAGTGAACCTTTAAATAGCCCTGGTCAGGGCTCAACTTGCATCAAAACAGCACTAACTCTCTGCATTATCAGTCAGGAAGATTGCAGAGATTGAATTTGCACCCTTGTTTCTCCAGGTTTGCCTCCTAACACAGAGCCATGCCATCCCTCTTTTAGAAAGCAGTGCGAATATGCAGTTTGACAAAGACCTTATAACGTTTGTCAGAAATTCTTGAATCATTGTGCTTCGGTCAAACGGAATATAAAAGAACAGACTTGGGAAGGTCTGAATTCATCATTTTACATTGGAACCTCATACTTCTCACAACCTTTGTGCTCTTGGGTTATGTTGTCTGGTGTCAAATTACTGTTAACTATTTGGAAAACTCTACTTTCTAAACACAAAGTACACAGTGAAGTAAACATGTCAGAAAATGACTTTAAATAGCAGTTGCGCTGAACTGAAAGTTTGCCATAGACCTCAGCATGCCTCTGAGGGGCTTCTTTAGGGCACAAAGGGCAAAGCAGGTTGGGTATTCTCTATATATGTATAATGGGAATGCAATCCTATTACTTCCACATCCTGTCAGAGAAAGCCAAAGCAAACTTTGGAGTATCCATAAATATTTGTGGCATTCTCTAGTAGGAGGGGGGGGAGAAAAAACCTGATGATCAGAACCCTGAGGTAAACATAGGAATGGCTTTAGACACAGAGTGATGGACTACTGTCTCTGATTAGGCTGAAAAAAAAACGTTGACCTCTGACAGCATATGTTGAGTGGAACTTTCTCACGCTGAACACATTCCACATACTAAATGTTCTCGAGGATCAGATGCTGAGAGCATTTCCCTTTCCGAGTTCTTGGAGACACTGATTTACTCCATGTGTCAGCAGCCTGAGAGAGCACAGGGCCTATTGTGTGGTATGTGGCCTTTGTCACTTAGGTTCATCACCAACCAGATAATAATGTCCACAGATGCAGCAGTCCAGCTGGTAATCCCCACTGAAGGGCCAAAGCCAAGAGTCAGAAAACAAGAGAACATTTTTAGTTAAGCAGGGTGCCACTTAGGACCAAGATGAGGAGAAATTTCTTTGCATAGAGGATTGTAAATCTTCAGAATTCTCTACCCAGTGGGCTGTAGAAACTCAAGTCATTGAGTATGTTTCAGGGAGAGATTGATAGATTCCTGATTAACAATAAAGTAAAAGGTTATGGGGATAGTGTGGGTAAAAGGCATTGAAGTGTCTGATCAGCCATGATCGTACATAATGGCAGAACAGGCTTGATGGGCTGAATGGCCATTCAGCCCATCAAGCCTGCTCTGCCATTCAATACTCATGTTCTTACGTTTCTAACATTTTGGCCCTGATTTTACTGGGGTGGGTGAGGCCCGCAGAACAGCATCCCCTATTGGCCTTGTACGTGATCTTATGAGCCTTGGGCAGCCATGCCAATAAAATCAGGGCATTTGAGTCCACTGAACTGAAGAGGGCAGAAATATAATGTATTTTATAGTTACTGATGGGGTGGGACAGGATGAAAGGTCAGGGATAGGTCAGAGTTACAGAGAGATTGAGAGAGGCCTCATGTGCATAAGGGAGAATTAATGGTGCCATTAAGAACTGAAGAGTGTTAATAGGGCATAAAAAAGCAGAATGTGTTAACAGCAGAACAAAGATTGGTGGGAGCAAAATTGAACAACAAGGGACAGATAGCCATCTCAGGCTGAGGTGTATTTAGGTAAGCCAAGGGAACCAAAATCAGAAAAAGTGGTGGATGTCATGGTGGAGGGGAAAGTTCTCAGTCTAAAGTTGTTGAACTCGTTGTTGAGTCGAAGGCTGTAACGTGCCTAATCAAAAGATGAGGTATTGTTCTTGCAGTTTGCATTGGGCATCACTGGAGCATTGTAGCAGGCTGAGGATGGAGATGTAAACATGAGAGCAAGATGCTGTGTTGAAGTGGCAAATGAACAGAAGGCTGGGGTTATGCCTGTGGACAGGGCAATGGTGTTCTGCAAAATGGTCACCTAATCTGTGGTTAGTCTCCATAGTGTAGAGGACAGTGCATTGGGAGCAACAAATCAGTAGTCAAAATTAAAGGAAGTGCAAGTGAAACTCTGCTTCACCTGAAAGGAATGTTTGGGCCCTTGGACAGTGAGGGGAGAGGAGGTGAAGGTGCAGCTGTTGCATCTACTGTGATGGAACGTCAAAGTGCTGCGGGAAGGGAATAAATACAAGTTCCTTTCACCACCCTGGCTTTTGCCCCCATCACTCCTCCTTTGCTCCCAATCCTTCATCCCCTTCTGATATAATTTATTCCATTTCTATTCCTCCTCAGTTCTGTAGAAGGATCATTTGGACTCAAAATGTTAACTTTGGGTGGGATTTTCCAGCTGTCCTCGTCCTAAGGCTGGAAAATTCCACGTGAGGACAACAGATCTTTGCATGGTCCATGTCCCATCCACTTCAATTCCCATGGTAGGTGCGACCGAAAAATTCCACTCTCGTTTGCCAGAGGCCTCACCCCCCGAGTTCATAAGATCCTGCTCGAGGTCAATAGAGAATGCTGTTCTGTGAGCCTCACCCATCCTGATTTTGGGGTAAAATTCTGGCCTTTGTTTCTTTCTCCACAGATACTCCAGACTTGCTGAGTTTATCCAGCACTTTTTTTTTGTTTTATTTCAGATTTCCAGCATCTGCATTAGTTTGCTTTTATTAAGAGACCACACTTATTAGAGAGTGAAGCTACTTCGAGCTCTTATTTGAATGTAAATCCTACCTGGTCTTTCACCTATGATGTCTGAATGAACATTAGTTTCAGGAAACAATGAAGGTTTATCAAATTGGCATCTTATACCATTAATATTATTGACAGAATGCATATTCACATAGCACGTTGGGGAACTCTGGCTACGAATACTTCACAGTAAAAAGTCTGACAACACCAGGTTTAAGTCCAACCGATTTATTTGATAGTAAACTCACAAGCTTTCAAGGTTAAGCTCTTCTTCAGGTGAATGGAGATTTCTGGCCTCAGACAGAGCATATAAAGCACAGACAGTTTACAGATTACTGATAAACTCACGTGAGAACACCATCCACCGGGTACACGGTAAATACTCGTGCAACTCGGCCAACGTTGTCTACCTGATACGTTGCAAGAAAGGATGTCCCGAAGCATGGTACACTGGGGAGAACATGCAGACGCTACGACAACGGATGAATGAACATCGCTCGACAATCACCAGGCAAGACTGTTCCCTTCCTGTTGGTGAACATTTCAGTGGTCACGGGCATTCGGCCTCCGACCTTCGGGTAAGCATTCTCCAAGGCGGCCTTCATGACACACGACAGCACAGAGTCGCTGAGCAGAGACTGATAACCAAGTTCCGCACACGTGAGGACGGTCTGAACAGGGATCTTGGGTTCATGTCGCACTATCTGTAACCCCTGTGACTTGCCTGGGTTTGCAAAACCTCATTTACTGTACTGTCTGGACACAATACAGTGCTCAGTACTCCTTCCACTCACATTGTCGGCCACTTCAAGACTTGAACAGCAGGTTAGGTGTAAAGATTCGCATTCTAATCAGTAACCTGTAAACTGCCTGTGCTTTATATGCTCTGCCTGAGGCCAGAACTCTCCAATCACCTGAAGAAGAGGGAAACCTCGAAAGCTTGTGAGTTTACTATCAAATAAATCGGTTGGACTTAAACCTGGTGTTGTCAGACTTTTTACTGAGTTTACCCTAGTCCAACGCCAGCATATCCACATCATGACTACGAATACTTCAGTCAAATTATCAATGCACCACTGGCTAAACCTTTTTAATCTTGTTGTCAAAATACTGACTCTGAGCTGTTGCCAATTCAGAATATTCATAATATTTCCATAAACAACAGAGCGAAAATTCCACCTGGAAGCTAATGAGTATTCTGACTCAAGGACTATCGTGTAATTTGGATTTGTGTTTGTTTACCCCATGTTTCAAAACAAAAGTAAGAAGAACTAACCAAATTATAATCTCACGGAGATAGTCAAGTTTCACCTCACATTTAGTATAAACTTGGCCGTAATCTTAAAAGGGAAAAATAAAGCTTTTTAGTGCCCCAATATACTGAAATAAAAGTGAGCTAACATCAATACCATGACTATGTCAGCCTGGAATTTAAAGCAATTACAATGATTGATAGATTCTGCAGAAAAGCGCTCAGAGAGGAGTAACCTGACCAGTGCATTTTGTAAGTGACAAGCTGATATTTGAGAATGGGTGGCACACAGACATAACACAATACCCACTTAAAGTTTTCAGATTCTTTGTCTTCTGCCAAATACATATATTTTGCCCCACATCCTGCTACGTAATTCATGTAACAGATGCAGTGTTCTGAGGGTCACACTGGGCTGAAGAGTAACCCTCAGTGAATGGCCCTCCTGATGCCAGTTAAACCATGGACAGGATTTCCGACTGAAAGCCGTGAACTCACATTGAAGGGATTCCTGAAACAGAGACTGCTTGCTCTGTTTAAGTTCTCTGTCAAAAAGCAAATAATCCTGTCCTTTTCTCCAATTACGTGGGTGACCCAATACACTAAATATTTGCAAAGTGAAAGTAATGACACATACGTTTATTTAGTTTCCACTGTGTAAACTAAATATGCCAGAAATACTCACACTGTGGATTGATTTGGAATATAATTACTGGTGTTATATAGGCAGATATTGGTTGAAATGTGATGAAACAGGTTAGGAGTATTTAAGGGGAAGTTTCGGGGAATTGTGCTCAACATGGAGGATCGCTCAATGGGACAATTGGGATGGTTTAAGATTGGGCTCTCTCACCCGTATCTCAAATTCTGTGATTTGAACTGAGTATGGAACTTTATGGAACTTGCCTTTGCATTCTAACAGCTCATTCTTTTTCTTCCACTTCTATCATCATATATTTCACGAATGTACTGGCTCCAGTTTGGGTACCACTGCCTGGGCTGGGCCGCTCTAAGGTATCTCATTTCAAATATTTGTGTACAGGACAGGCAGTGAGTCTTGGCAAGTTTTCTAACTTTGCAAAGGGAGAGGGGGAGGGGGTGGCGCAGGAGGGAAGTGGGGGAAGTCGTCACTGTCATTGTTGTTGCCGGGCTTCAGAATTTGTGTGTCCTCAGGTGACTCAGCAGGCCAACCCTGGAATCACAGGTCTTTGGGCTGAGAGGCCAAGAGCTGTCACGCGGAAGCGGGGTTTCAAGTTAAGGCTCTGTTTTCCTCTCCTTCTGCAGTTATTGCTTCTTCACAGCAGAGTTTACTTGGTCAGTTTCTGACTGTGTTATGGTTTGTTAGATGAGGCACTGTGACATTGTTGGATCACAAAGTTAGCAGCAAGGTCATCCCAATGCCCCACTAGGTACCCTTTTTAATGAAGCCTTGTAATGTTTTCTCTGACAACCCACCCCTCCCCGCAACACACACACACACACACACACACACACACACAAATCCATGCCTCCAAGGAGAACTCCACGAGTAGAAAAATGATGATCACTTTACATCTGTGGATGAGGAATCTCTAGAGGAGGAAAGAAGGGCTGATGTGATAAAGGCACTTAAAGCTGTTCCCAGTTCCTCATTAGGCTGCTAATGATGCCAGAGACAGGTTAATTCAGGTGAACATCAACCAACCCGAGACAGTGCAGCCCTCATTCTCCTCACAGAGGATGTTGAATTTGTGGAATTCACTGCCCCATAGCACATGGAGTCTAAATCGTTGAATGGTTTCAAGAAGGAGATAGATTTATTTGGAATACAAAATGGATATCTGAATATCTGTTGGATACTTGACTGGTGTAGGATGAGGGAATCATAGCAACACCGAAACATGCATGATGATCTTATGGTGGTTGAATAGTAGCTGACCATTGATGAAGTGGATTCACATTTGATCAATGAACACTCATGGGTGCAGTCTCTGACCCCTGTGCCTGTGGGAACGTAACTAATACAGCAAATCTGAATCATTCTAATCAACGGCAAAATGCAGATAAGTACTGGTCTTGGATACATGACATTTGGCAACTGTGAGGTGCATTTGTGTGCAGCAGATTGTGAGCATCTATGAATGTCTCTTATGCATTTCTGGAAGAAACCAGAAATTAAGTAATGTAGTGGCTTTGGCTGACGCTTCTTCCAGGATGAACTTGGCATATTGGATGATTTTGGGGGTATAGTTACAATCATGCTGTTGTCTGACTTATTAATAATTTCAACTGATCCTGTGGTCTACTTATGGTTTCCTCATGATTCCACTTAAATTTTACAGTGCCGCCTGTGGGCATGGATTTGATGGGCAGTGGTAGAGACCTGTACCCAACGTGTAGCCTGACAGGTTTAACCCTTGCGTGAAAGGGGGAGGAGCCACCGTCCTGGGTCCCCGTGCCCAGCTAGCTTCTCCTTTGCCCTGTCCAACATGACCCCTACCTGCCAATCCGGCCCTGGCAAGGTTTTGGATTTTCTTGGCTTTCATACAGGACTTCCTGCAATACCAGCAGTGGCCACACATCTAAGTATGGCAAGCCTCTGGTTGGCTGGCAGCGCAATGAGGGTGGGATTTCTTCTGGAGATAGATGGAAGTCCCGCTTCGTGCTAGTTAAATGGCTGTCACCCAAAATATTAAAGTGAGGCGAGCTGGCCCAGTGGATGCAGGCTTATCCGTAATATTTAACTTGGGGTGAAGGGAGTCTTCCCTCGGTGCATCATCCAGATTCTGGTCTCTGGAAAGAATTTCATTCTTAATTAAAGACTCTATAATGTTCTCTTTTTCAACAGATGCTAAACTAACTAGCTTGTAATCACCAAGATTTATCCTGTTCTTCTTTTCAAAATGGGTTCTAACTTGGCTACTTTCCAGCTCATGTCCTCACTCAATGGAGTCCTGAGAAATAATTTGCAGTCTCGACAGTTTCCACCTTCCCCTCTCCCTCAGGATTCTAGGATGTATGCGAGTCAGCTCTGGTGCTTTGGTTGCGTTTAATTTAAATAGCTTATTGAAAATGTTACTATATTCACTATAATATTGATCATCTCATTCTCAAGCAAATCAAAATTTACCTCCTTGCATTACCCTTTTCTTCCAAAGCCACCAAAATAAAATATCTGTGCCATTTGTGATCATTATTGACAGTTTGACAATTTTCTCCTCTTTGTGATCCCACCTTATTATGAACAATTCTCCTTTTACTGATAGATTTATAAAATACTTGCCATGCTTCTTTGATTGATTTTGGAATTCCTTCAATTTTCCTTAAAGGGTCAAGTACAGTTAAAGCCAGAAGGCTTTTATTATCTCTATACCAAGTGTTGGAAAATGGGCTTAGAATAAATATTTGGCAATTTAGCAGCATTATGGCACAGTGGTTACCATTGCTGCCTCACAATGCCAGGGACCCGGGTTCAACCCCTGCCTTGGGACACTATCTGTGTGGAGTTTGCGCATTCTCCCTGTGTCCGCATGGGGTTCCTCTGGGTGATCCAGTTTCCTCCCATAGTCCAAAGATGTGTGGGTTAGGTTGACTGGCCATGCTAAATTGACCCAGTGTTAGGGGTTTAGCAGGGTAAATATGAGGGGTTATGGGAATAGGGCCTGGTTGGGATTGTGGTCAGTGCAGATTTGATGGGTGAATGGTCTCCTTCTCCTGTATAGGGATTCTACAATTAGGTGTTTGATGGCTGGCACAGACATGATGAGCTGAAGGGCCTCTTTCTCTATGGCCAGAACTTTTCTTCCTGCCCACCACGGAAATTGGAGCAGGCGAGAGGCAGACCATGGAAAGTTCCATTGACCTCAGGCGGGATTTTGTGGTTTTGGGACGAGCAAGACCACAAAAATCTCGACTTATGATTCTATTATTCATTCCTAATAAAGTGGGATGTCTATCTGGACAGCATCTAATGGAGATTGGTATGATTTGAAATGTGAGTTGGAAACTGCGTTTGTCTGTTCATGATTTACTTAAAGGTTTCATCCCCATGTGCTAGCATGGATTGAAAACTGGCTGTCACATAGAAAACAGAGAGTTGGAATAAATGGATCCTTTACAGAGTGGAAAGATGTAACTAGTGGAACATCGCAGAGATCAGTTCTTGGCCCACAATTCTTCCCTATTTACATTAATGACCTGGAGGATGGAACAGAATGTAAGGTTTCTAAATTTGTTGATGATATGAAGCTAGATGGAAGGGCAGGTTGTGATGAGAATACTGTGATTCTGCAACAAGATTTAGATAGATTGGGTGACTGGGCGAAAACCTGGCAAATGGAATTTAATGTGGGGAAGTGTGAGGTCATGAACTTTAGTTGAGGAATCAAAAGACAGATTATTATCTAAATAGTGAGGGATTGTTGATGAGTGAAGTGCAGAAAGACCTATGTGTTCCAGTGCATCAATCACAAAAATTTAGCAAGCAGGTCCAACAAGTAGTTAAGAAGGCAAAAGGCATTTTGGCCTTTATTGCAAAGGGATTGGAATTGTGCAGGTGAGGCCTAGGGTTCAGGGTTGTCATGATGTGGAGATGTCGGCGTTGGACTGGGGTAAACACAGTAAAAATTCTCACAACAGCAGGTTAAAGTCCAACAAGTTTATTTGGTAGTAAAATCTGTAAGCTTTTGGAATGCTGTTCCTTCGTCAGGTGATTGGAGAGATCTGCTCACAATCAGGGCGCATAAAGGCACACACAGTTCACAGAATACTGATTAGAATGTGGGTCTTTACAGCTAATCAGCAATTCAAGTCCTAAAGGTGCAGACAATGTGAATGGAGATAGCATTAAGCATAGGTTAAAGAGATGTGTATTGTCTCCACACAGGACAGTGAGTGAGATGTTGTAAGCCCAGGCAGGTTATGGGGGTTACAGATAGTGCGACATGAACCCAAGATCCCGGTTGAGGCCGTCCTCATGTGTGCGGAACTTGGCACTCAGTTTCTGCTTAGCGACTCTGCACTGTCGTGTGTCGTGAAGGCCACCTTGGAGAACGTTTACCTGAAGATCAGAGGCTGAATGCCCATGACCGCGCGGTCACAGGCATTCGGCCTCTGATCTTTGGGTCTTTGATAGCCAAGTTCCGCACACATGAGGACGGCCTCAACCGGGATCTTGGGTTCATGTCACACTAGCTGTGACCCCCATGACTTGCCTGGGCTTGCAACATTTCACTTACTGTCCTGGCTGGAGACAATACACATCTCTTTAACCTGTGTTTACTGCTTTCTCCACTCACGTTGTCTGCACCTTTAAGACTTAAATAGCAGATTAGCTGTAAAGACTCGCATTCTAATCAGTATTCTGTAAACTATATGTGCCTTTATATGCCCTGTTTGTGAACAGAACTCTCCAATCACCTGATGAAGGAACAGCATTCTGAAAGCTTGTGGGTTTTTCTACCAAATAAACCTGTTGGACTTTAACCTGGTGTTGTGAGATTTCTTACTGTGTTCAGGGTTATTCCAGGGATGAGAGGGCTGTCCAATCAAGAGAGACTGAATAGTCTGGGCCTGCATTCCTTGGAGTTTAGAAGAGTTGGTGGGGGGGAAGTGGTGACCTAATTCAAACATATAAGATCCCGAGGGGCTTGACAGGGTAGATGATGAGATATATTCACTAGTAAGAGTGTTTTGAACAAGGGGAAATAGCTACAAGATAAAGGGTCAGTCATTTAAAACTGAGGAAATTTCTTCTCGCAGAGGGTGGTGAATCTCTGGAATTCTCTGTCCCAAAGGGTAGTGGATCATTAGAAGTATTTATAGTGGAGGTGAAATGGCAGAAAAGGAGTTGAGGCCTGCATAGATCAGCCATGATTGTATTGAATGTTGAGGCAGGTTAGAAGGGCCTGGTGGCTTACTCTTGTTTCTACTTCTTGTGTTCTGTTGGAGTGTGTGCTGCTGTTTTTGGGGTTCGGTGGCAAAGGTGCCCTAAGCAGCAGTCCAACTGTCCCTCTATTGTTACTTGGAGTGAGCTGGCAAATGGGTATTGCCAGGCTGTTAAATAAGGCAATAGAGAGATCAGCTGTAAATATGAAGAACAGATGCTGCAGCATTAGGGAGACAGCTTGACTGAGTAACTTCTCTTTCTATTCTTATTAGCGCAGAACAGTTGAATGATCAGAACGAGGGAGGAGTGTCCAACTCTGTTGTTAAAATAAAACAAGAGTTTTAGTTGCAGCAGATGGAGGTGAGAGTGATTTCAGCAGCTGCCAGGTTTTTGTGGCTGTTTCTCCTTATCTGCCTCACAGCTATTTCACAAAGAAATCAGAGAAAACATTAGACGTTGTCTCCATCATTATGACATGAAGGAATAAACATTGTGCAAATATGCTGAAGGCTCTCTTCAAAAAAACAAAAATAAGGATTGTTCTAATTGGTAATACCAGTCTGCCCCTAAAAATGCCCAGATGGGGCAGGACCAGAAAATGCTGGAAAGCTCTGGCTGCATCTATGGAGAGAGAAACACAGTTAATGTTTCAAGTCTGTTGACTTTTCTGTAGAGCTAATTCTTTCCGTTCTCAGAGAGATCCCTGGAGATGATGATGCTGCAAGCTATAATGGCCAGGAGGGAAGCTCTGTTCTTCCAAAATGTGAGGAAGAAGGGTGCCATTAAACAACCACATATGGCTAGAGACGGTCTCACTCCTGGCTACAGTATCAAAGAGGTTTAATGACTGACACATTCAAATGCAGACTTCCTTTCTATGTACCATCCAGCCTTCTCCTGCCCATTGCTTCTCAGACCATAACTGCAGATGCACACACGCCTCCCTGTCATGACACCTTTACACATTTCTATCTGACCGCCATCACAAATATTCACCTTCATCCTGTTGAGATGTCACACCCATCCAGATCAGTGACCCTCCAGTCCTTCTAAAACATTCCACAGCTCAAATACAAGGATCTCTTCCATTGCTCTTTTCAGAAGATACTACAGAATAGCATGGAGAGGCAGAGAGACAGGAATGGCCTAACGGTCATAACAACCCGAACTGCAACACAGGAGGAAGCACTAGAGAGAAGCTATGTCTTGGCAGGCCTGGCTATTAATGATACAGAGATGGGGGATCTTCCAGTTACCTCGTAACAAAATTAAATTTATCAATGCTACGCGACACTCACTCATACAGACCTGATGTCACCCGCAACTGATAAATGATGACCAGCATAATGATGAGTTCCAGCTTTCTCACCTTGTCAGTTCTGATTCATGTTTTCCATTTCCCACATATCTCTGAAGTCTCCCTAAGCAGTCAGTGTTGGAGGAGGATGTAGACCTCTCAGAAGAGGTAATTCACTCTGAGGAAGCACCAATTTATGTACATCCCCCACCATCTCAGGTACCACACACATCGGTAGAGTCATGGAAACAGATAGTTGGATTGTTGATGTAATGAAATGCATGTTGCAAACGAGTACAAGCAGTAAAGAGTCCCAAATGAGGCTTCAAAATCTGCTCAGCTGGATGCAGATGCTGACCTTTAGGAGTCATTGACAAAGAGGATCATTCTGGAGCAGGTCTAGAAAATGAATGAGATTCTATAATCTTTTCAAGCTGCACTGTGAACAATTGGAGAGAGATTGGAGGATTCCAATTCTAGCCAGAGTGCTATGCCTCAGACATTCACAGGGATGTCTACATCCATGATAAAACTGCAACTTTCATGGAGTACGCGACATGTCAGTCCACTGAGTAATTTTCTGACCAATGGCCTTCACCTTAAGCAGGACGAAGGAAATCCTCACCTTGGCCATTCAGCCCTTTACTGCAGTGCAGCTTTCATGGAAGTGAGGGCAGGCCACAAGAGACAAGATGGAGAAAGTTACAAGTAGAGGTGGGGACTTTGCTCAGAGTACTCCCAATTCTCACTGCTTGCCAACATTCCCATTATCCAACTACATTCCTCTTTGTCAGAGTCTCACACGCGATCACTATCCAAGTCTGCCCTGTGTTGTTGCAGGTGGAACAGTCCTGAGTTCCAAAATCCGTATGATATTGGCAACGAACATCTGAACAGTCAAAGGGAAATGAGTGGCCTGACTCGAGCGCTGCTGAAGTGGTTGTACCACACAGGGATAATAAGAGTGGAGAAACATTTGGGATAGAATTCTAGGATAGGAGGATTTTACAATCCTGTTGAAGTCAACAGATGTGAACATCTCACTGCGTTTTACAGCCCTGGTCCCACCACAACGGGTCCATCAAATCAGAAAATGCTGGAAAATCTCAGCAGGCCTGACAGCATCTGTGGAGAGAAAATAGAACTAATGTTTTGAGTTTGGACAACCCTTTGACAGAGCCTGAGCCACTCTGACAAAGAGTCATCCAGAGTCTAAAGTTTGCCTCCATTCTCTCTCCACAGATGCCGTCAGGCCTGCTGAGATTTTCCAGCATTTTCTGATTTTGTTCCAGATTCCACCATCTGCAGTATTTTACTTTTATTTAGGTCTGCATTTTTTAGTTACAAACTTTGATGTTTAACACCTCCTTAATTGATCACATGTCTGGTCAGTTTTTCTCAGTTCCAAACTCTGTTTCAAAGTTGCATCGTCCCATCCTCAGTATCTGCACGTCTGCCCACGTGCCCCTCTGTTCGGTGAAGAACAGTATGCTGAGCATTAAAGTTAAGTATTGGGTGACTGTATGTGGGATTGATTATTGATTGTGGAATTGTTTTGTGCTGGGCGTCCAGTGAGTTCACAATTGGTTTGCCAGATGGCTGTACTGCCTTGGACCATGAATCAGCCGTCCTTGGCATTGATGGCACTCGTGTAAATCACCGAATAGGTGCCCTTGTCACATCAGACTCCTCATCCTGCTGTGTTCAGCATTGCTGTGCCAGGTGGCTGCACTGTCTCAGGTCAACTGAAATGTGCCAGCATGGGTCTGTCTTGGGCATCACCAGCAGTTAGGTAAGCAGCTGTAGGTACCCTCACCACAGCATGTTCCTCCTCCTCCTCCTTGGCCATCGGTGCTCCTCTGCTCTTTTGAAGATGAGGTTGGACCTTCCCTTCCCACTCCTGCAATTCTGATCCTCTCTGTTGTAATCTATACTGAATCATCTTTCCAAAAAAAACCCCACACTGATCATGGATAGAAGGAAACTGATTTGATTTTATTTTATTTATTATTCTCACATGTATTGGGATACAATGAAAACCACTTTTTCTTACACGCAACACAGACAAAGCACACTGTTCATTGAGTACATGGGGGAGAAGTAAGGAGAGGGTGCAGAATAGCTAGAGTGTCGAGAAACGTCAGCTTAATATAAGGTAGGTTGTTTCAAAAGTCTGTTGGCAGAAGGGAAGGAGCTGTTCTTGAGTAGTTTGGTACATGATCTCAGACTCTTGTATCTTTTTCCTGACAGAAGAAGGTGGAAAAGGGTATCCCCTGAATTTTACCTCTCCGCCTGCCGCAGAATCGGAGTGGGCAAGAGGCGGACAATGGAAATGTCTGTTGACCTCAGGTGCTTTCCGGTCTCACTCAAGCAAGGCTGTTAAATCCTGCCCTATGCATTGGATCCTTGATTATGTTGGCTGTTTTTCTGAGGCAGCAGGAAGTATAGAGGGTTTCAGTTTATCTTTTCTCCTCTGACTGTAACAGTGTCATCAGTCACATACCTTGAGTATATTCATTGTCACCAATTCTCTTTGATTGGAATATCTATGAGAGATTTGACTGACATAGACTGAATGCATAATGGCATATCCATTGGTACTAATCTTTCAATGGGCTGTATTGCAACTCAACATTGGGGGAGTGGCATTCCTATTGGTTGATGAATACTATTGGAAGACCTGAGGGCATCTGGGTTTCCACATGTGTGCGACAAAAGACTTTCTGTACCCGATGAGAATCTATCCAGAGAAATACAGCAGAGGGTGGTCCCATTCCAACTGGCATCATCAGTAGCAAAGTGGACATATGTGATGAGCCTTGGTAAGCTTGCTATCTACCACTGGGAGATATATATTGCACAGGAGACTCTGGAAGTCACTACAGATGTCCCTAGCAGATCCTGAAAGGAACTGGAGGCAAAAAAATTCAAGACAATGGTAACCTTGTGCACTGTTGGCAATGGTGTGTGCCCACCTCGTCCACTTGGCAAGTGATCTTCTTCAAGAAGGTTAAAAACATTGGTAGCAACCTGAGCCTAAACCTCTTAAGGCACAGGTCCTCAGCTATTCTCAGAAGCCCTCTGTCTGTACAGATTGTGTTGGGATATTGCCTTTTCCATACTGGAACTCTGTATTTATCTCCTCCACCTTCTGGTGTAATAGGTAGCTGAGGAGGACACCGTTGCTGCTGGTGTGTTCTCATCCCTGTTCATGTTGCTGATCGTCGCCATCCTGTTCCTCATCAGAGGTCCAACACCCCATGCAGCTGGGAAAGTTGATAGCTAAGAAGTAAAGATCAAAGGCAAAGCAACTCCAAGATAGTAGAAATGATCTCCACCTCTGAAAAAACACACTCTCAGAATAAGTGCTATGAATAAAGGTCTTTCACTTCGAGAAAGAAACAGCTGTCACATCTCTCTATTTACATGCATTCCAGTCTGTCACTTGCTCAGCTGTCCTGTCACCTTGATCAAACTAGCAAGAACCTGAAACCCCGGAAGCCCATGCACCGTCAGTTAAAGGCAAAATCCAGGGGTAAAAATGCACTCAGCTGTCTTTTAGCATATGCTAATAGCAGACCTGCGTGTCCCATGAGGATTTCCTGACTGCTTGTGTTAAATGTGGAAGTTGGCAGGCTCCTGCCAGCTTCCTGACACACTTGCATTTTTCTTCTTTTAACTTTTCACCCACACTGCCACCCACCCAGCTAGGCAAGTTCAAATTCTGCTCAATGTTTCAGGTTAATGGACTTTGTCCGATGAATGCTCTTTGACCTGTTTCTCTCTTCACAGGCGCTGAGCATTTCCAGTATTCACTGCTTTTTTTTCTGATTTCAAGCATCTGCCATATTCTATTTTTCTCGGATGTAATTATAATATTGTTCAAGGAGTTTGGAGTGCAGGGAACTCTGACACTCATCTATATGAAATTTACATAGCTAAGAACTTTTTTAAGTGCTCATGCTAGAAAGGCCACAGAACAATATTGTATGCTGTATTAGTCAAGTGCAAAACATGACCTTTCTTTAGGAGCAGGGTGGAGGAGAATCATTGCAAATATTTCTCAGCCACAGATAGTTGGAAGATCAATGGAATAATCACACACGGTGTTAAATGATGTCCCAAACAGTATTCAATATGCCATTGGTTCCCAGGGGAATTATAACTATGGGAAGAGGGTGTGGTTGGAAAGTTTGTGGGACTCGTTTTAAATTTAATATCTCTCTATGATATGGGCATTTGTGTATGCATGTGTGTCCACATATGCGCATGTGTGAGATATGTACAGGGTAAGTACAAAATAAAAACATGGACTCTTTCAATGCATTCACAGTCATATATTTAACTCACAGATTTCAGTAAAACAAAAATCAGCAGAAAGTCTGAAAATCCATTTAATTGCTCAGTCATAATCTCTTGATAACAGACTGATGTTCATTGCAACCCAGTTTCTGGTCACAAATGAGCAACACACTCCAGTAACCCAAACTAACTGGCCAAGGTTGAGCTAGTGCAGGATAGTTAGTGCAGTACGTGCTCTCCAACTTATATTGAACTTTGCATTTCAATAATTTGTATTAATATTCATCTTGATCAGAGGTTCCACGCTCCCCCTTATCCCTGCACCCCCCCCCTTCCCTCAATCCTGTTCCCACTAATCTGCTGATCACCCAACTTCTCCTCCTGGTCTCCATGTTAGCCAATGCCATCATCACCTTTCGCTATGAGAATGACAACCCTTGATCCCACTGTCTTGACAAACTGTCATCCCAATTCCAACCCTTCCTTTCCTCTCCAATGTCCTTGAAATGTGTTGTTACCTCCCAGAACTCTATGTTTGGATCCCTCCGATCAGGATTCCACCCCTGTCATAGTACTGAAATAGCTCCCATCACAGCCACAAGCAATATTCAATCCAACTGTTACAATGGTAAACTTCCTCACTTCGTCTTTTCCTGTCTACAAACTTTGACACAGTTAACTGTATCATCCACTTCCATTTGCTCGCCATTCTCATCTAGTTGGGTCCATTCTTATCTATTGAATCATAGCCAGGAAATCACATGCAATGGTTTCTCTTTCTGCTTCTGTACCACTATCTGTGATGTCCCCCAAGGATTGATCCTTGGCCTCTTCCTATTTCTCACCTAAAACTGCCTTTCAGCAACAATATCGGAAAGCACAGAGAGAGATTTCACACATACGTTGAACACATCCAGCTCTATCTCACCATCACCTCTCTTGACGCTGTTGCTAAATTATCAATCTGCTTATCCAACATCCAGTATTGGATGGGCAGAAATTCCTTCCAATTAAATATCAGGAAGACTGAAGCCATTGTATATTATTCTTCTCCAAACATTGCTCCCTTGCTACTGCTTCCATCCTTCCTCATGACAATAGTCTGAGAGTAAACCAATTTGTTCACAACCGTGGGGTGTCACTTTTGTCCCGAAGATGAACTTCTAGCACCATATTCATACCATCATTAAGACTGCCTATTTCCACCTCTATAATATCATGCTGTTTCTCCCTGTCTAGTTCATCTATATCAAAACCCTCATTCATTCTTCCATTACTCTAGACTCCAGTATTACAATGCAATCTTGACTGGTTGTCCACATGCTACCCTCTGTAAACCTGGAGTCACCTAAAACATTGCTGAATCTTAAGTCACACCAAGCCCCATTCCCCATCTGTGCTTGTTAACAACATTGGCTCCCAATCAAGCAACATCTTGTTTTAAAAATTCTTATCCTCATTTTCAAATCCCTCCACGGCTTTAAGGGCAATGTTGCCTCTCCAAATCTCTGTAATCTCCTCCAGCCCCTACATTCTGAGGTATCTGCACACCTTTCATTTTGGTCACTTCTGCATGCCAAATTTTAATTGCTCCACTATTGGTGGCCTCTAGTTGCCTAGACCTAAACCTTTGGAATACCCTTTGCACGTTTCTGTGTTTCTACTTCACTTTATTTCTTTAAGACTCTTCTAATATATCATTGACCATAAAGATTTTGGTTATCTGACCTAATATCTCCTTGTGATAACCCCAGAACTTGCACGGGGAAATCACTAATTGACCTTTCTGTAGGACTTGATGAATATAAGTCCTCGTGGATTGATGATTATTCTGTTATTCATTTTATTTATTCATGGGACATGGGTGTCACTGGCTTGCCAGCATTTATTGTCCATTCTTAGTTACCCTTGAAGGGCAGTTGAAAGTGAACTGCATATCTGTGGCTCTGGAGTCACATGTAAGCCAAACCAGTTAAGGACGTCAGATTTCCTTCCCTAAAGGACGTTAGTGAACCAAATCGGTTTTTACGACAATCAACAATGGTTTCATAGCCATTAGTAGATTCTGAATTCCAGATTTTTTTTATTGAATTCAGATTCCCCCATCTGCCATGGCAGGATTCGAACCTGGGTCCCCAAAACATTAGCTGAGTTTCTGAATTTATAGTCTAGCAATAATACCACTAGGTCATTGCCTTCCCCTAATTAACCAGGTGGAACTTGTATACTGACCATTGTATAAAGCAAACCCCTTAAGTGGGTCCGTTATTGTACTGTCCTGGTTGGGACCTGTGTGTTCACCCCAAGTTTGTGGTTTACTTTATTTTGTACAACAAAGCACTGTTCCTTCACAGCCGACTTCTGACGTTATTATACTTCTTATGTGGCCCAATGTCATATTTTGTTTTATAATGTTCTTGCGAAGCACCTGTGAAGTACATTAAAGGTACATTATAAATGTAAGTAGCTGTTGCTGTAATACAAAGAAATAGCAGTGGTAAAATGTTCTTGATGAGCCAACTGCATGGATTCAGCTTTGTGTTTATATAAACACATCTAATGTGGATAACACCCGTGGAAAAAAAAGTGCACTCGGTGCTAGCTTCAATCGCTTTATTTATTTTACTGCTTGTATCTTGAGGATATATCAGTGAAAATATTAAGCAGCATGTCTCACTATCACAAAGCAGCTTGTCTGACTACAAAGAGACATGACACTCGATCTGCTCACAGACAGGTGTCAAACCCCACTGGAGGCAAGCTTGTTTACCTAAGGAATCCCATGTGTTTGAACCTTGAAACAATAAGATCTGAGCAGAGGTTATAAAGCAGTCAGGCTGAACTTCCTTTAGATCAAATTCGTTGGAGGTGAAGTGTCCAAATTGTTTGAACTGTCTGCCACATCGTAGAGAGGACACAGCACACTGCCTATCAATGAAGGTTGAAGGTAACAAACCAGTTAGTCAGCATGCACAGTAGAATGCAATCCTTTAATGCTCATAACTGCAGAACTCCTTGCCTCCCTCACTTTTCCTTTGCCTATGTAATCTAATGCCTTTCAGAACCCTGGCTTGAGTTCATCTAACAAGTGCGTCTTGATTTATTAGGTTTGTCTCTTACAGCTGTTATTATGTGTCTTGGTTTTGATCTCCGAATTAAAAAAAAATCATGTTTCACCAAAGCCAAGCTATTTACTTCTGAAGTCACTGTTGGCGTTTCCAGTTGCAAAAAATAAATAATTGCATGTTGCCGTGAATACTGCACACACTTGCGTCTTTCAGCAGCCACAAGACATATTATGGTCTGAGCTTTATACATTGCTGATTAACCCTTGTGCTGAGTTAGCACGGTGGCACAGTGGTTAGCACTGCTGCCTCACAGCACTAGGGACCAGGGTTCAAATATGACCTTGGCTGACTGTGTGGAGTTTATTTTGGGTGCTCTGGTTTCCTCCCACGGTCCAAAGATGTGCAGGTTTGAGTGGATTGGCCATGCTAAATTGCCCCTTACTGTCCCCAAATGTAGGTAAGGGAGACTAGATGGGGAAATAGGTGGGGTTATGGGGATGGGAGGGATGGTGAGGCTGGGTATGATACTTTGTCAGAGAGTTGGTGCAGACTCGACAGGCCAATGACATTCTTCTGCAGGGTAGGGATTCTAATTTTTGTGATCTATAACAGAAAATAGACGACAGTGGTCCTGGCAGAGCTATATTGTCTACATTGTATCAATTGCAGTGTTTCCATGGGGGAAGGGTGTAAAGGATAGGTAGTGGGTATTGCCAGTGACAGCAGAAGTGTCCACCTTAAACCAGTGAATGTTTCATTTTAAATTTCTTCACTTCTTGGCAGCATTCACATGAGACTGCCTAATTTAAACCATGTGTGTGTAGAATAGGCATATGTACACTGAAGATCATCAGGATAACACCAGTAATATTAAAGTATTGATTTGATTTGTTATTGTCACATGTATTAGTGTACAGTGCCCTAGCGCCATTCATGATTTTGTGTGATATAGAATGCAAAATGATCTGAACAGCGTAGCCATTATCCTGCAGACTCAAGACCATCACCTGCGGCTGTGAAAAGCTCCCAGTCTACCTCAGATTACCCTGGAAGGCTAAGGTATCTCAAAAATTTGAACAGCGGGTGAAGCCAGCTGTTTCACATTGCTACTACATAGTAGCAATGTTGCCTTCAACTGAAAAGATGTGCTACCTATCACACAAATGAGTAATGTAGTAAATTAATTTCAATGCCAGTGAGATGCTGGGTACGTAGGCTGTATGCCCCAAAGACCGGGTGGATCATATCCAACAGCAAGCCACTTCTGCTGTTTGCAACAGACAAGGTACAGACGGTATCCAACCAGCCTGAGCTTGCAAAACAGTGTCCAACATTAGATCTGATTCCACGATTGGACCACATTTTGTTCAATAATCCTCAGTCTGCTGAGAATTCCACTGATAATCGATTTAAGATTGATGTGGAGATGCCGGCATTGGACTGGGGTGGGCACAGTAAGAAGTCTCACAACACCAGGTTAAAGTCCAATTTTAATTTATTTGGAATCACAAGTTTTCAAAGTGTTGCTCCTTCATTGGGTGACAATTTAAGATTGTCAGGCAGACGCGCAGTGCGGTGCATTTACGTGTACAGGAAGCGAGATATATTAATGCACAGGGCCTTGTTCTTTGCTGACAGAAAGAACATGTAAACACAAATGAGCCTGTTTTGGCTAAACAAAACAAGTGACAGCCATTTGCTGACTCACTACCTAGGACATTGCCTTACTTGGTTTAATATGTATTGTGCAAGATCTGCAAAACATAACAGGCCATAAGATGAAGGCACGTAAATTCGCCGGCTCCAACCCTGTGATCTATATCAGAAAATAGACGAGAGTGGGCCTGGCAGAACTACATCGTCTGCATTGTATCAATTGCAGTGTTTCCATGGGGGAAGGGTGAAAAGGATAAGTTGGGGGGATTGCCAGTGAGGATAGGTGATGGGCTGAGTGCATTCTATGCCCACTTTGAGTAAGAGATCAGCGCGAGCATGCTCTCCACCCTGGAAGCCCTGGATGAACCTGTATGTTGGGACACCATCGCAGTTGTCAGAGCAGCTTTCTTGTAGGAAAGGTACTGGCCTGGACGAAGTACCCAGATGTGCACTCAGATCTCACGTGGATCAGCTGGTGGAGGTGCTTTAAGAAGATGACCATCATCCCAGTACCTAAGAAAAACCAAGCAGCATGGCATAATGACTATCTGCTGGTGGCTCTGACATCCATCATTATGAAGTGCTTCGAAAGGTTAGTCATGGCACAAATCAATTCGCGCCTCCAGGACTATCTGGATCCACTACAGTTTGCCTACCGCCGCAACAGGTCTACAGCAGATGCCATTTCCCTGGCCCTGCACTCAATCCTGGAACACCTAGGACACGCATGTGAGACTCCTATTTATTGACTATCGCTCAGCCTTCAACTATTATTCCCACGAAACTCATCTCCAAACGTCATGGCTGGGCCTCAGCTCCTCCCTCTGTGACTAGATTCTGAATTCATAGACCATGATCCTCCTGCAGATCATCCTCAACACCAATGCCCCACAAGGCTCTGTTCTCAGCCCCCTACTATACACCTAATGCATCTATAACTGTGCAGCCAAATTCCTCTCCAATTCGATTTTCAAATTTGCTGACGACACCACCGTAGTGGGTCGGATCTCAAACAATGACGAGACAGTGTACAGGAATGAGATAGAGAATCTGAACTAGTGCGACAACAATAATCCCTCCCTCAATGTCAACAAAATGAAGAACTTAAGGAAGTGTGAAGGAGAACATTTACCTGTCTACATCAACGGGGGGCAAAGTAGAAAGGGTTGAGAGCTTCAAGTTTTTAGGTGTCCAGATCACTAATAATCTATCCTGGTACCCCCCCCCCCCCCCCGCTGATACCAAGTTAAGAAAGCCCACCAATGCCTCTACTTTCTCCGAAGACTAAGGAAATTCAACATGTCAGTTATGACTCTCACCAACTTTTGTAGATGTACCATAGAAAGCATTCTTTTTGGTTGTATCACAGCTTGGTATGGCTCTTGCTCTGCCCAAGACCACAGGCAACTACAAAAGGCCGTGAATGTAGCCCAATCCATCACGCAAATCAGCCTCCCATCCATTGACTCTGTCTACACTTTCTGCTGTCTCAGCAAAGCCAGCATAATTAAGGACCCCATGTACTCTGGACATTCTTTCTTCTACCTTCTTCCTTCGGGGAAAAAATACAAAAGTCTGAGGTCATGTGCCAAACAACAGCTTCTTCCCTGCTGCTGTCAGACTTTTAAATGGACTTGCCTTACATTAAGGTGATCTTTCTCTACACCCTAGCTACGACTGTAACACTATATTCTGCTCCGTTTCGTTTCCTCCTCTACGAACGGTATGTTTTGTCTGTATGGCGTGCAAGAAATAATACTTGTATGTTAATACATGTGACGATAATAAATCAAATCAAAATCAATGTCGACAGTTAACTGTCAGGCACCATCAACTGGATCATTCCCCATGGCACTGTCTTTCCCAATCAGAGTCCAATTTCCAACCAAACAGCATTCTTCTCTCATGCAGTATAAATTGCTGTTTTCCCTTTACACTGCTACTCAGTTTGAAGGCAAGAAACTGGAGTCCCAAACTAGCATTTTGGAGTAAAACTAAGGTAATTACATAGTTATGAGGACAGATTTGGCCCTAGTGGACTAGGCAGGAAGACGAAAAGATAGGATAGTTGATGAACATTGGCAGATACTTAAGAAGATATTCAAGTCCTCCAACTAAAATATATTCCAGAGAGGAAGAAAAGTGGTAAGAGGGGAAAAGATGCCCTAAGCGAGGATGTTGATAACATAAAGATAAAAGCTAAGGCGTATTGTATTGCAAAGGCCAGTGGCAGGCTGGAAGATTGGGAAGCTTTTAAAGACCAACAAAGCTCACGAAAAACATAATAACAGCAAAGGTGAATTATGAAAGAAAACTAGCACAAAACATGAAAACAGACAGCAAAAGCTTCTATAAGTATAAAACAGGCAAGAGAGTAGCAAAAGCGAATGTTGGTCCCTTAGGAAATATGGCTAGGGAGTTAATAGTGGGGAATGCAGAAATGGCTGAAATACTAAATCAATATTTTGTCTCAGTTTCCATAATGGAAGACACGAGTACTATTCCAGTAGTAACAGAAAATGAGGAGGTTATAGAAAAGGAGGAACTTGGAACTATCACCATCGTTGGGGAAAAAGTAGTGAGCAAACTATTTTGATTGAAGTCCGGCAAATCCCCCAGGCCTAATGGCTTACATCCTAGGGACTTAAAGGGTTCAGTGATGCAGATAGGGGGTCCATTAGTTCCAATATTCCAAAATTCCCTGAATGCAGGAATGGTTCTGGTGGATTAGTAAAATGCAAACATTTAAAGAGGGAGGGAGGCTAAATATAGGAAACAATAGGCCAATTAGTTTAACATCTGCATTGGGAATTTGGTAGAATTCATTATCAAGGAAGTAATAACAGGCTATTAAGAAAATCAATATGCAATCCATCAGAGTCAGCGTGGTTTTGTGAAGGATAAATCATGCTTGACTGATTTACTTAAGTATTTTAAAAGTGTAACAAGCAAGGTAGATAATGGGGATCCTGTAGATGTAGTATATCTGAACTTCCAGAAGGCATTTGATAAGATGTTGCACAAAAGTTCAATACAGATGGGATTGAAGGTAATTTATTAGCTTGGTAGAGGATTGGTTTACCAACACAAAGTAGAGAGTGGGGATAAATGGGTCTTTTTCTGGATGGTAAGATGTAACTAGTAGAGTGCCACAGAGTTCAGTCCTCAGGTCCCCAACTATTTACAATCTATATAAATGACTTGGGATGCAAGGAAAGTAGGTACCACAGTCACATTTGCAAATGACACTAAAGTAGATGGGATAGTAGGTTCAAAAAATGAACTAAGAAATTTACAAATGAATATGGATAGATTAAGTGAATGGCTCAAAATTTGGCAGATAGAGTTTAATTTGGATAAGCATGAGGTTATCCATTTTGGTAGAAAAATACAAAGACAAAATATTATCTAAGTGGAGAGAAATTTTGGAGTGCTTTGATGCAGAGGGATTTGGATGTCCTTGTGCATGAATCGCAGAAAACTAGTGTGCACACATATAACAGGTAATAAGAAAGGTATATAGTGTCTTGTCATTTATTGCATAAAAAACGAACACAAAAGTAGTGAAATGTTGCTGCTACTGTACAAAGCATTAGTGAGACCACACTTAGAATATTGTGTTTTGGCCCCCTTACTTGAAGGAGATGTAGTTGCATTGGAGGTGGTTTAGAGGAGGTTCACTAGATTGATTCCAGAGATGAGTGGTTTATCTTACAAAGAGAGGTTGGGCAATTTAGGCCTATACTCCTTGAATGAGAGGAAATCTGAGCTGTACAAGTTAATAAGGGGGATTGACAAAATAGATGTGGAGAGGATGTTTCCTCTTGTAGGACAATCTTGATGAATTAAATCTATGACCACTTTAAGGGATAGCAGATTTTAAACATAGATGAAGAAAATTTATTTCTCTCAAAGTGTTGTGAGTCTGTGGAATTCACAGCCCCAGAGTGTGGTGAATGTTGGGGCTTTGAATAAATTTGAGGAAAAGGTGTATGGATTTTTAATTAGTAAGGGTTTGAAGAGCTATGATGAACAGATAGGAAAGTGGAGTTGAGTTCGAGATGAGAACAGCCATGATCATATCATATGGTGGCGCAGGCTTGAAGGGTTGAATTGCCCACTTCTACTCCTTTGTGCAGACATGTGCTGATGACTCGGTTGTATCAGACTGCTATCCTGCTATGTCCTGAACCGAGCCTGGAGCATAAAATTTGAATATCACAGTTAGCGTTATAGCTTATTTGTTCCTTAACAGAATGTGCAATCTTCCCTTCTCAAGCACAGAGCTCTTCCTGCTACTTAGGTGCCTGAGCCTATTAGAGCAAAAATGGAAAGCCCTTCCAAGTCCAGCAGCCCCACCCACCCTTGAGTTAAAGGCAGAGTCATGAGAATGAATATTTACCACTCCAGTGGCAGTTAACACAACTGTTGAACAATTGTAGAAGGGTTGCTGCTCCTCTCCAAAAGGAAACTCTAGCCATCTAAACTAATTCATAAAGTTCAGACCTGTTGCCACCAGGTTAGCTTTCATACTCCGAGTTCAACAAAGTTAGACATGAGTTGAGACAGTGCTGATTTACAGAAGCAGCTGCCTCAGCAAAATCCTTATAAGCAAATCCCACCTCTCCAAAACTTTCCTCTGTGTTAAAATGGTGGGGGTTGTTTTCAGGGACAGGAATTCTGGATTTCAGTCTCCTCCATTATTTTGCAATGACAGAGAGGTTTTTAACATTGTGAAATTCAGGCTTGAATTTGAAGACTGTATCGTCAGATCAGGGGTGGGGACCTGTGTTATAACCTGGTGAGAAGGAGTGTTTCAGCCTCCTGGGCTGGTCACAGTGAAGGCTTAGTTTCTTTTTCACAATTTTTGCCAATCCAGATACAAGCTGCGAACAATAGGGAACTAATCAAATAAGGTTTTCTTGAGTTAAAGAAAGCGCAAGTTTATTAACCACTGTGAAAATCTGTGAAAATAAAGGCACAATGGGCAGGATTTTACAGCCTTGCTCAAGCAAGACCAGAAATTTCTGCCCAAGGTCAACAGACATTTCTGTTGTCCACACTTCACCCTCTCCAATTCTGTGGCGGATGAGGCGGTAGATTTCTGGTGAAGGTCACACCAATCAGAAATAAAGGAAGTTAAAGTTTGATTTTAAAAATTAGTTGAAATAATATACAGTTCAGTGTTCTTTGATTTCCCTTGAGGCAATAGGTTTTTAAATGTTGCAGTTGATTTGGATTAGCTAGTTTTGTGGATGTGGTCAGATGCAAAAGCTGTTGTAATTATTGTGAGATCTCAGTTTGCTGGCAGAGTTCTAGTACTCACTGAGTCAGCACAGAAAAAAGACCCTTTGGCCCATTGCATCCTTACTGATCAAAGACAAACCACCTAATTATTCTAATCCCATTTTCTGGCACTTGGCCCATAACTTTGCATGCCTAGGCACTGCTAGTGCATCATTTTTAAATGTAATGAGGGTTTCTGCCTCCACCATCGCATTTAGTTAGTTCCAGACTTTTACCACCATTTGGGTGAAAATGTTGTCCTCGTATCCCCTCTGAACCTCCTGCCCCTTAACTTAAATCTATGTCCTCCTAGTCATTGATCCCTCCACCAAGCAGAAGCATTTCTACCTGTCAACTCTATTTATGCCCCTCATAATTTTATATATCTCAAACATGCCCCCCACCCCCGTCAGTCTCCTCTGCTTCAAGGAAAACAACTCCAATCCATCCAATCTCTCTTCATAACTAAAACTCTCCAGCTCAGGCAAAATCCTGGTAAATCTCCTCTGCGCTATTTCTAGTGCTATCAAAGCTCCTATAATGTGGATTCCACAATTACACACAATATTCTAGCTGTGGCCTAATCAGCATTTTATATAACTGTAGCATAAACTCCCTGCTCTTAAAGTTTAACTCTCTGCTTGGTATACCATATGCCTTTTTAAGCACTTTATCCACACGTTCTTCTACCTTAAGGGACTACCTTAAAGGACGTACACACCAGGGTCCCCCTGATTCTTGGTACTTCCCATCACCCCAACAATTTTTGTATCATCCACAAATTTACTGGTCACCCCTCCTACATTGAAGTCTAAATCATTTATATAAACCATAAACAGAAAAGTCCCCAACACTGATTCCTGTGGGGCCCCATTCGACAAAGTCTTCCAGTCAGCAAAGCACCCTCAATCATCACCCTCTGCTTCCTGTCACTCAGCCAATTCTGGGTCCAATGTGCCAAACTTCCTTGGATCCCATGAGCTCTTATCTTCACCATCAGTCTCCATTGTGCGATTTTATTAAAGTCCAAAAGACCATGTCAAATATATTGCCCTAATCTATGCACCTGGTCACCTCTTTGAAAAATTCAATCAAGTTGGTCATTCCTTACCTCCCTTTAACAAAGCATGCCGATTGTTCTTGATTAATCCCTACCCCTCCAAATGCTGATTTTATTCCTCAGAATTGCATCCAATAGTTTCCTAGCACTGAGGTTAAACTGACTGAGCTGTAGTTTCCTGATTTATCCCTTCTTCCCTTCCTGAATAATGGCACCATATTGGGTGTCTTCCAGTCCTCTAGCACCTCTCCTGTAGACAGAGGGAAATGGAAAATCATTGCCAGCGCCCCTATTATTTCCTCCATTGCCTCACTCGACAGCCGAGGAGATATTTCATCTGGCCTTTATGATTTATCTACTTTTAAGCCTTCCAGACCGCTCAGAGCCTCCACTCTATATTAATTTCTTTAATTGTATTCACAGTCTTTTCCCCTGATTTCTATACTCACATTGCCTCTCTCAATAGTGAATATTGAGACAAAGTATTAATTTAGAACCCCATCTACATCCTCCGGCTCCACACCCAAATTACCACTGTGGTCCTTAATGGTCTCTTCTATGTAGAAGGAGGCCATTCAGTCTATCTAGTCTGCAGAGACTCTCCAAAAAAACATTTTATCCAAGTAGGCATCTGGCCCACTCTATCTCCATGCTTTTTTACCGTGGCCAATCAACCTAACCTGCACATCTTTGGAGTGTGGGAGGAAACTGGAGGAAACGCACACAAGCATGAGGAGAACATGCAAACGCCACACAATCAGCCAAAGCCAGAATTGAATCCAATTCCCTGGCCCTGTGAGGCAGCCACTATGCCACCGCGCCCCTCTCCCTCCCCAAGTTTCCTTTTTAATACCAAACAAATGGCATCTGACTCAATCAAAGTCAAAGTGATAAGATCATCAACTTGACAGTACATCAAATTCCAATAAGCAGTGAAGACTTCTAAAATTTAATTATTATAACTTTATAATTGTTATTTGTGGGATGGAATGGAAAAGCTCCATTCCTTAATGTTAGCAATGATCTATCTTATCGACATTTCACTAATACTAAAAATGTAATGGGTGTTTGAATGTTATCATCCAAATTAAACTGGACTTCAATCTCTGCCATTTATTTACATTTTGGATTTTCTTTTTGATAACTTAGTGAAAATGTCTGGGGGAGGTGATCATGGAAGAACTGGCCATTGCTTCTCCTTTTGCTTCTTTTGGTTGTGATTACTGAAGAGGTGAACTGCCTGCTATGGGAATCGTAGTGGGCGGGGGGCAGACCTCGCAACAGTTCATTGACCTGGGACGAGATTTTCCGATTTTGGGGCTAGCACGGCTGGAAAAATCCCATCCATGGACTGTATTTGCCCAGAGTTTTGTGCAGGACCAAAAACGTTACCTGTATTACAATGAATACATATAAAAAAGAAAATGCCTATTTATATCAAGCCAACCTGTTCCTAAACAGTTATTTCTAACTGGAATTTCAAACTGATCTCATCTTAATAACTTGATCCTAATACCATAATGGGCTTATACATAAAGATGCACAAACAGAATGCACAGTCACTGATCATGCACAGAAACAGAGCTCTGTACAGGTTGTAAGGAATGAGAATGCAAACAATGATTACAGACTAGGCAAGATAATCGAGTCGAGACTGAGCTACTAATGGAGACACAACAAACAAGGAACAAGGAGGAAAGACACTAATCCGGCAGTAAGGGAAGATGAGATCAAAAAGGGAATGTACTGAAAGAAAATAACATTGGACAAAGATGTATAAATGAAGAAAGAAGTAATAAGAGTGAAGAGTATTCAGGAGAAAAACAAAAAATAGTGCAGCCTGCTAATAAAATTAAAGGGTCACGAGCTGCATGAAGAATTGTAAACATTTTTAAATTAGGAACAGACAAAACAAAGACGCTACTTCGTGGACAATGTCTCAGAAAATGATGAAATGGAAATCTTGATTCTTCTTAGATCATTGCATTGTCTTCAAAATTAGCAATTCTATTCAAGTTCCTGGATTTTTTTGCATTTCTTTACTATTTCACTGAAATTTGTACATTCACCCCAGTATCTCACTTCACAGACACTGACAATCACTCATGTATCTCACTCTACAGACAATGGCCATCACTCCAGTATCTCACTCTATAGGTACTGACAATCACCCCAGTACCTCACTTCACAGACACTGACAATCGCTCACGTATCTCACTCTTCAGATACTGACAATCACCCCAGTACCTCACTCCACAGACACTGACAATCACCCCAGTATCTCACTCCACAGACCCTGACAATCACCCCAGTATCTCACTTCACAGACACTGACAATCACTCCAGTATCTCACTTCACAGACACTGACAATCACTCCAGTATCTCACTCTTTAGATACTGACAATCACTCCAGTATCTCACTCTTTAGATACTGACAATCACTCCAGTATCTCACTCTTTAGATACTGACAATCACCCCAGTATCTCACTCTTTAGATACTGACAATCACCCCAGTATCTCACTCTATAGACACCAACAATCAGCCCAGTATCTCACTCTACAGACAATGACAATCACCCCAGTATCTCACTCTATAGGTACTGACAATTACCCCAGTATCTCATTCCACAGACACTGACAATCACCCCAGTATCACATTCCACAGACAATGGCAATCACTCCAGCATCTCACTCCACAGACACTGACAATCACTCCAGTATCTCACTCTATAGGTACTGACAATCACCCCAGTATCTCCCTCCATAGACACTAACAATCACCCCAGTATCTCATTCCACAGACATTGACAATCACTCCAGCATCTCACTCTATAGGCACTGACAATCACCCCAGTATCTCACTCTATAGACACTGATAATCACTCCAGTATCTCACTCTATAGATACTGACAATCACTCCAGTATCTCCCTCCATAGACACTGATAATCACTCCAGTATCCCACTTTGTAGATACTGACAATCACTCCAGTATCTCACTCCACAGACACTGACAATCACTCCACAGACACTGACAATCACCCCAGTATCTCACTCTATAGATACTGACAATCACCCCAGTATCTCACTCCACAGACACTGACAGGTAGATTGGAGAATTTGGGACTGTTCTCTTTGGAGAGAAGACAGCTAAGTGAAGATTTGATAGAGATGTTCAAAATCATGAGGGGGCTGGACAGAGTAGGTAGGGAAAAGCCATTCCTGCTACTAAACAGGTCAAGAACAAAAAGGCACAGATTTAAAGTGATTTTCAAAAAAGAAATATGATGTGAGAAGAAAACTATTTCACACAACAAATGATTGGAGTTTGGACTGCACTGCTTGGAAGTATGATGGAGGCAATTTAATTGAAGAATTTGAGACGGTCTGAGATGATGGTCGGTCTGGCCAACAACCTGGAGGCCAGCAATGCAGGGCCACTGCACGTCTGCTCTGACAGATCGGCACATGCGCAATGGCGCACTCAGTGCTATGCTACTGGCTCCATCCCCTGATTCACAGAGTTGAATCATGCCGTGGTACTCTGTGACACACAGAATGTCAGAGATTCATTCTGGAAATCATGCTCAAAAAAAATCCTAGCCATGATGTTCGCTTGGAAAGATGGTGCAGAAAAGATGAACCAAATTGCCTCCTTTTGTGCTGTAACAATTACAAAGAACAAAGAACAACATAGCATAGGAAATAGGCCGTTCGGCCCTACAAACCCACGCCGCCCATTTTAACACTCAGTGAGTGCCTCATTCCAATCCTCCTCCTACCTACATCTCGTGGACTCCACAGTAAAGGGGAGCAAATTTAGAGAATTATATGTGCGCCAGATTAAGGGAGATCCAATTTAGGGACAATTTATTAACACCAATCAGCCTAAAAGCACGTTTTTGGGGTGTGGGAGGAAACTAGAGCACCCGGAGAAAACCCACGCAAGCACGGGGAGAATGTGCAAACTTGCAAGCCGGAGATCCGACCCGGTTCCCTGTAACTGCACAGCAAACAGTGATAGTTACTGAGCTGTCATGTTGCCCATCAATTGGTACACTAACGATGTGAAGCACTAGGCAACCTTCGAAGCAACATCCAAAAGCAGCCCTTGCACGACCACTAGTTGGTGACTAGTGGAGTGCCCCAGGGGTCGGTGCTGGGGCCTCAGCTATTCACCATTTATATAGATGATCTGGAGGAAGGAACCAAGTGTATGGTGTCGAAATTTGCTGATGACACCAAGATTGGTGGAACGGAAAATTGTGCGGAGGGCGTGGAAAGTCTGCAGAAGGATCTAGATAGGCTGGGTGAATGGGCCAGGAACTGGCAAATGGAATTTAATGTTGGCAAGTGCGAGGTTGTCCACTTTGGTAGGAATAATGGTAGGAAGGACTATTACTTACATGGCAAAAAACTACAGCATGCGATGGTGCAGAGGGATCTCGGGGTCCTTGTGCATGAGTTGCAAAAACCCAGCCTGCAGGTGCAGCAGGTGGTCAGGAAGGCGAATGGGATGCTGGCCTTCATAGCGAGGGGGATTGAATATAAAAGTAGGGAGGTCTTGCTGCAACTGTACAGGGCACTGATGAGGCCGCAGCTGGAGTACTGTGTGCAGTTTTGGTCGCCGCACTTACGCAAGGATATTTTGGCCTTGGAGGATGTGCAGAGGAGGTTTACTAAGCTGATACCGGAGTTGAGGGGGTTGATCTATGAGGAGAGGCTGAATAAACTAGGCTTGTACTCGTTGGAGTTTAGAAGAATGAGGGGAGATCTCATTGAGACATATAAGATGATGAATGGGATGGATAGGATAGAGGTGGAGAGGCTCTTCCTGCTCAGAAAGGACAGTAGGACTAGAGGGCACGGCCTCAAGATAAAGGGGGTGCGGTTTAGGGCGGAGTTGAGGAGGAACTTCTTCACTCAAAGGGTGGTGAATCTCTGGAATTCTCTGCCCGTTGAAGTGGTGGAGGCTGCCTCGCTAAATATATTTAAGACGCGGGTTGATAGGTTTTTGATAGGCAAGGGGATTAAGGGTTATGGGGAGAGGGCGGGAAAGTGGAACTGAGCCACGACAGATCAGCCATGATCTTATTGAATGGCAGGGCAGGCTCGAAGGGCTAGATGGCCTACTCCTGCTCCTGTTTCTTATGTTCTTATGACCCACCGCATGTATGCCCCTTGTTGGCCAATAAGGCGGACCGAATCGCCTGTGGATGTAAAACAGAGACATCAATAAACATACAACAGCCTAGACAGACATTAACAGAAGATCCCCAGTAGCTCCAACGTAAGAGACAGGTGAGCCATAAAATATGTTGGACGGCCCATAGGAATCTATTAATTTTGTGATATTTTCCAGCCTTGACCTCATTAATTATGCAATCGGGTGTTTTACATCATATTTTGTGGCAGGGTAGGCCTGATGTCACATAGACCGCCCTTGAATCCAGATGCCATATTGAAGAATCGCCCAACATCATTGGCACACTACTGAAGAAGAAAAACTGTCTCCTGGAGCATTCCGACAGCAAAGGATGGATCTCCTGAGAATGAAGATGGATTAGCAGGAATATTCTGAGACTGGAAGACAGATCTTTCCAGGACACCGAATCTAGTAGACTCACCTGTAACTTTCCAGCCCCTCCACCACACACCCAACACCATTACTACTGCTGTGTCTGGCAGCCACTATTTGAAACTCTGAAGGTAGCCCCGGGAATTGTTCGATTGAGTCCCAACGTCTGCACACTACAGACGTGTATTGCACTGGGTGTTTTTCCTGCTGGTGTCACAGAAATCGATTATGGTGGAAGATGCTGGTCAAAGCTTCATCTGCATCCCATTAGTAAGATGGAAATCATTTTCACACTGGCTCCAGTGACTTTCCTCATCTGCCTTGGCAGACAAGAGTGCAAAATACCTTGAGAAATTCACAGTGTGAAACCGATGTTTTTGTGCTCCCGCCAAATCCTCCGCCCTCATATCCCCCTACCCATCATTGAACTCACCTGTGGGGCCATGAGAGATTTGCACCCTGAATGTCATTTCAAAACTAAACTGTGTAGAATAGATCATTCTTTTCCTCATCCTTACTTGAGGTACTCTTGATCAGCTAAGATATATTAGTTTACATTCATTACCATTCATTCGTTAAGAACTGGTTATGTTGGCATTGGAACCTGCACACTTTTGAAGAGAACTAAATGCCGTGCCTTTTGGGTTGTATAATAATAAAAGCAGAATAGTTCTTCAGTGCTTCAGATCCCTGATTACTCTTTGAACATCCCTCAGTCTAATGAGCTATTATATTTAAGCAAACGTTATTTATGTAAAGGACAAGCGACTCTGGCAATGACTAAGTTTGTGCTGTTGGGTTGGTAGAAATTATATAAACCCTTGTGTTATGCCATGAAAGTCAGTCACAGAAAGAAATCCCCAGGAGGACAACTGAAATGCTTTAGAGATGTCCTCAAAATAGAGGTCAAATATCCCAACCCACCCATGGAAGAACATGGTTTGGGACTGACATAAATGGAGAAGGTTCATTTGGGAAGGCACCAAACACACTGAGAGACTTTGTTGGGAGCACACAGATGCAAAGTCAAGGGGTCCGATCTGACCAGCCATTGGTTTCCCACTCTCACTGCAGCAAAGACGGACAACATGGCGCTCAGCCAAATCACTATTCACTGCAACGTGAATGGCTGTAAAATTCCAGCCAAGGTGACAGAAAGAGTGAAGAAACTTCCAAGCAACTCACCTACCTGACCCTCCAAGTGCTACCTGTCCCACTTGTCTTTAGAACATTACAATAGGCTCACCAACCATCTCAGAACCTATCAAATGGAGGTTGAAGCAAGTCATCATTAATCCCGAGAGACTGCCTAAGCAGAAGTTTGTTCACAGTTTCCTGTTAGTTGATAGTTAAAAAAAAACACATTTTATATTCTTTGTACATAGATGCAATTTATATATTATTAGCTGCAGCAACGTGGTTGATGCAGACTTGACGGGCTGAAGGGCCTCTTTCTACGCTGTAGGGTTCTATGATTCTATGAACATGATTGTATTTGCCTCCATTCCCTGTTTTGGGGTGATTTTTGAGTCTGGAGAACTGAATTTGCATCCAAAGTTGACTGGCAGGTCTCCTCAGCCCAAACCTTATTAGTAATAACAAATGTGAGGTTCCTCTTTGTCTTAGTCAACTAATAAAAGGCTTTCCCAACCTAATCTTGCCAATTCAGATGGAAGATTTACTCCCAAAGAATAAATCTGTCTTCCTCTCTACAATAAGAAATTAACCTGCTGTGTATCATTAGCATTTTCTACCTTTATTTCAGATAAATAGCATTCGCTATTTCCTTTTTATCTTTACTAACAAGTGAATTTGGACCTGCCATTTGTTACTGGTTCAGTGGCATCTGTTTATCTTTATAAACGATTTGAGAATCTTCCATTTTGCAAGTTGACGTACATTATTCGGTTGTGTATATAATTCTAAATGTATTTCAGCATTACACAACAGGTTCACTGCAGAATCCCCTTCCGATATGGATCAGATATTTGCTTCTTTTGCACATATGCTACTTCAATCTCTCAGACCAAATGAACACATGGTGAGGTGAGGCCCACTGCAAATCATTAGGCTGTTTTAATTCACAGTGAGGTAAACACAAAGGACGGTAATTAAAAGTAAGTGTTCATTTATCTAAAACTTATCTATGCACAATAAGCAAAATTAAAAAGCCTGCAGCATCACTTCACTTTTTATTTGTTCAAATAAGATGGCCTGCTACTATTACAAAGGATGACATGGAATATATAGCACAGAAATAGACCATTTGACCCAATCCACAGTCTTATTGCTCTATTTGAGCCTCCTTCCATCATTTTTCATCTGCATCAAACATTGGGAGCATCTATTCCATTCTCCCTCATATGCTTCTCTAGTTTCCCCCTAATTATATTTATACTATTCCTTTCAATCACT
This sequence comes from Carcharhinus amblyrhynchos, assembly GCF_965287045.1. Lineage (NCBI taxonomy): Eukaryota > Metazoa > Chordata > Chondrichthyes > Carcharhiniformes > Carcharhinidae > Carcharhinus > Carcharhinus amblyrhynchos. Next base: position 20,864,912 of record NC_137328.1, on the reverse strand, counting down.
TCCTGTAATGAGTTCCACATTCTTACCTCTCTTTAGATGAAGACATTTTTTTTCTGAATTCCCTATTGGATTTCTTGATGACTATCTCCCCATAAGAAGAAACATTCTCTGTATACATTCTAAGCCATTCTGCAGCATTTCTGACTTCTTGGGTCTCTGCAAAACCCATCATAGCTTTAACAAACATGCCTGCCTTCATAACTTCATATCAATTATCTCCTCTGCTAGCCTGTCTAGTCTCTGTCTCATCTTCCTCTGTTCACAGACAATACCAGATCAAAGAATTTTCAATGCATGGTGTGAGAGATGTTTTTGATTATAAGAACAGTCTAACTGCTTGTTATTGACATTCTATGAGAAAATAACATTAACACTCGCATCTGAGCAATTTATCTACCTGCTGTCTCAACAGTTTCTAAAAACTTTTCTGAATGTGCTGTGCTTTTAAAAATACAATATTTAAAACAATTCTTTTTCCAAATCTTAACTGTGAAAAAATCCTGAACTTGACATTAGCCTTTTATCCCTTTTATTGGTGCATGGGGCAAAAGAAAGAATGAAGAAAGTGGTAACACAGCAGTTAATACTGCTTCATTCACAGCGCCAGGGATCCAGGTTTGATTTCCTACTTTGGTCACTATCTATGCAGAGTCTGCACATTCACCTCATGTCTGCATGGTTTTTTTCTGGGTGCTCTGGTTTCCTCCCACAGCCTGAAGGATGTGCTGGTTAGAGAATTAGTCATGCTAAATTCTCCCTCAGTGTACCCGATCAGACACCTGAGTATGGTGACTCAGGGATTTTCACCGTAACTTAATTGCAGTGTTAACGTAAGCCTACTTGTGACTAATAGATAAACCTCAACTTATTAGGTATGTATTAGGCTTCACCAAAGCAGTTTTGAGCAAAGAAGTGGCAGGCTTACAACATTTGAAGCCAAACCTCGTGATAAGAGCATAAAGGAAAAGCCTAACAATTGGATTGTGCCTATATTGACAAATTGGATCACTTCTTTGTGAAATGCTGCAGATTGAAGACACCAATTACCATCTCAGAGGTAACTCAGAAGTAATGGGAAGTCACCACAGCATTGGGAGGATGGAGTGGGAGGCATTTGGGAAGAAACCAGAAGTAGTGTTGGCCATTGGATTCAACATAGGTAGGAACATTGTTCATCCCCCCCTTCCAATACCACAATAATGGAAGTAAAATAAGTAAGGACTGCTGTTCAGTCGCTAAATGCCAGAAGGAACTGACTATAGCATACACACCAGATGCTGAGATTCAAGAGGTTAGGTTCTATCTAATTATCTAAAAGAGGTCTGAGATACCTGTTAAGCTTTCCAATTGTTTATGTAGCTATTTTCTGCACATGCTCAGGTACTGATGGAAATGGTCCTGTAATAATACTGATTGACCAGTTAGGTAAATAACAACTGTAATATTTATCTATATATAACTATAATACAGAGGCTTACAGCCTCATGGCTGCTAGTTAACTCCCGAGAAGGTTCTAGAACAGAAATCAGAGCTCACCAGTCTAATTCCCTGGGTCATGTGATCTTCACTCTGCAGCTGGATCCTTAAAGGGACAATCACCACCAGTTCATTGCCCATTCCTTCTTTATTTCATCTATTTAACACACTCTGCACTCTATAAAATACCTTGTTGAAGTTGGAGAGGGCATGATGGGAAGTGGGAGAGAAATTGGAGAAGTATGAGTTCAGGGCTAGGGCCCTGAGTTGTGGGTGGATGGGATTGAATTTTGAAGGAGACTTGGTTCAGTGGGCTAGTGGAAGGGAGATACGTGACAAAAGCAGTGATCAGATTGTCTTGCTCTTAGTGACAAAGCAGCATCACACACATATTGACTCATAATTGACGTGCATTGAATATCACAAAGTTGCTGTGCTTAAATATGTAAATATCAGGAAGTTGGGGCCATTATTTTTGCTCCCTGATCCAAACTCTGTTCTTCAGGTACCAATTCCAGCCCACTCCTTGATAACTGTGTGAGAATAAACAAGGGATACTTTGAGTCTGTAATTATAAAGTCTGAGACCTTGCAGCACAGCAGCATGTTTCTATCTTGGTGCTGTGATCCTTAGATTCAAGTCCCACTTCAGTACTTAAAGGCCATGGAATATGCATTCATAATGTGGCCAAAAAAATGTGAATTTCACCTTAAAGAAGTGCTGGGTTTCCAAACACTGGTGACTAAGGATTTATAATAAGCACAAGCTTGTCCGTTCACATAGAGGAGAAGGAAATGAGAAGGTGTAAAAAATGTCCCTGTGAGGGATTAAAACCCTGAATTTTATTTTGTGCTAACATATTCTGAAGAGAGATTTATGTCTGTGGGGATACTGCTTATATTGGAACTACAGAGATAGCTAGCTGTTAAGAATTACACCTTGTCATGTTTAAGCATTTCAATTAGTAGAATTTATGATAATTCTTTTTGTTATATTGTAACTGTGTTGTTAAATAAAATTTGTTTTAATAAAAGCTTTCTAGTGGGTCAATTGAATCATAACTAGAACAAAACATCTTACGCTCTCCCTGAAGTCAAAATCAAAAAAGTTGCGTACTAGGCTAACTTCATAACATATCTTGGAATTTCCAACCTGGTCCCTAACAAAAGAGAGATGTATAAATTTAATCTGCATTGCATAACACAGGCTGGCTAACAGGAGACTTGCTCATCAGCTCAGACAAAGGGTCTCACAACTGAGACATTTAACAATCTTGGGTCTCAGATCAGGGATATACATTCTCTGTTAAAGGTAATGGCACAGGGTGGGAGTCATGTGACATGGGTCTCTGGCTTGTGGAACCAATAATATTGCCTTGCTGAACTGAAATGCTCTTCATCATCTAACTGGCAGATGAACAGAAAAGGAGTTCTTCCCAGGTTGAACACAATTTACATACTTTCTGTTTGAAATTCTGTACCAGTACCTACAAGCCACCCCTGTGTGCCTATCTGATTACACAACATCAACACCACTGGAAAAGTGAATTATATGGCAATGGTTTTTAGCCCACTGACCTTAGTGAGGGAATTTCCCATTGGACTTTGATTTTGGAACCCACGTGAAACAATGGGGCCGATTCTCACAAAAGTGCTGAATTGGTGGGAAAACTGTTCTAGATCACAACAGTTCCTCAGTTCAACTTGACACTCGAATCTCCCCACTCTGTGCACTGCAGAGGCCACAATCGTGGATCTCATTAAAAACCTGGTGGGACTGGGGGCGTGGGGCCTATTCATGCCAGAGACTGACAGTTCTGGAACTCTGCACATGCGCAATGGTTCTGATTTGTCAGTCTTCCCATTTGCTGGCCAGCTCGATCGCTGACCAGTCCAGGATGCTCACAGCGCTGCCCCTCCAGCACACCCATGGCCCAACTGTGGCCCCCACAACAATTCCTGGGCCAGAACTCACCCCCTCCACCCAGGAGTGCCCCGATGTCCAGCACCCCTGCGCCCAGCAGTGGTGAACCCCCACCCCCTCAGCCTGGCAGACCTCCCCCCCCCACCCCAGGGTCCGCCCTCCCAGGAGGCAGGCACCCCCGGCAGACCACCAAACCCCCCATCCTACCCTGATCGCTGGCCTCCCTCCAGTCCAGACCAATCCTGTCTGCAAAGTGGCAGTGGGAGACTCCACTCCTACTGATTGCTCATAGGCTCCGCCCAGAATAGGCCCCACCCTCTTGGCACTGCCCGATGCCCAATGGGTAAGGACACTTTGCTTCTTGGGCAGTGCCAGGGAGCACAGGCTGACACTGCCAGGGTGCCCATGCCCAGAGAGCACCACCCCCTGCCACTTGACTCCCTAGGGGGCCCCATTTTCAGCTTGGAACATCCACATGCTTTCTCTCCAAGGTCACACAAAGCAGTTCACTGGAGATTGATCTTAAGTTCCTGGAGACTCCAGACCAATGCTGGAGGATTGACAACTCTACTCTTTGAGAACCCAGAATCATCCACCTGTCATTGTGCTCATTATTATTTATTTGTGAATGCTGAAAGTCATCACATCAGCCCTGGAGATGGATATCCAGCTTGAATAAATTTAGGTCATATGATTTGCTAAAACTAAGGATTGCTGGCAAGGTGAATTTGTTGCCCATCGCTGGAAGGTGGTAGCGTGCCAAATGAATGGCTTGCCAGCATTTTCCTAAGGGCAGTTAAGAATCAACTACATTGGCGTGGCACATCATGGTGGTGTCTACAACACAGAAACAGGCCAAATGATTTACATGGCAATCATATTCCACACAAGCTTCATTCCATCGATCAGCAAGTTCTCCCTTTTTAAATGATCTAGCTTCCTTTTAAATACACATATGCTATTTGTGTTAACTATCTGTGATAATGAGTTCCAGATTATTACCACTCTGAGTAAATAAGTTTCTCCTCAATTCCTTATTGTATATGTGACATTAGTGTACCTTCAAGAAAGGTTTTTTTAATCATAATCTCTGCAGCTCACAGCTTCAGTGATGTCACTGTTGCCGGCTTGACTGGAGGTGTCTTTTTATTGCTCCTCAAATGGCTTGGATGTAAGTTGCTTGTTTTTATTTTGAGTTTTTTTACATAACTCTGCATTGTTAAAAAACAAAACTGGTTGGCATGTCAGGTGATAGAAATTCTTTCATTTTCAGTTCTGAGTTGCAGGTTTGGGTTTTTAGAAGGGACAGCAAGCTAAAAAGGTGTTCTCCCTCTCTTCTTGTTGTTTTGGAAATTCTGCTGGTTATCTGAAAGAAAGGTCTTACCTTCCTGCAGTAAAGATTTTGCAGTTGGTGGCTTGATGAGAGAATCGGTCCTTAGGGTTCTGAGAAGCTGTTTTGACTTCAATTTGTTCTGAGTGAATCCAGAGGACTGTAGACTTCAACCAAAGGGCTCAATTTCCAGTATCACGTGAGCATTAGTTTTTGCTGTATTGAACTTGTTTATAGGGTTTTGTCTATGGAAGGATTTGGTTTTGATTGGAACATTTTATATATGTTAAATAAGGGTTTTACATGATAGTAGTTGTTTCGGTTCTTGTTTGTAATTGATAAAATTTCTTGCTAATTTTCTTACAATACATGTTAACTATCTTCTTAAATAAACTCTGTTTGATAAAAGCTCCCTAGTAGGTCATTTGAATCATACTTGAAGTGAAACATATCATGCTATTCCTAGCCAAATTCAATATGCAAAACTTATGATCCAATCTGGCTCCATGAGACATATTGGATTTTCTGACCTGAACCATAATATATTTAATAATGAATTTTTAACCTCCTACTTTTGGTCTCCTCAAAAGTGGAAAAATATTTTCTATATCTCCTTCAAAACAATCCCTTCATATTTTTAAAAACCTCAACCTCCTCTTTTCTAGACAAAAGAGTCCCAGCCTGTTTAGCATTTCCTAATCTTCTTTTTGAGTTCTCTGACCCAATGCGCCACCACATCCACCACAGGTGAAACAAGTAGGCAGGTGCCAAATTCACCCCAACCAGAGTGGGGATCAAACCCCAAGCTGTTGGCATCACACTAACTAACAAAGGAATCCAAAAATCTATCACAACATTCAGTTCTGAATGCATTTTGCAGCCTGAACTATGAATGGGGCGGCAAGGTGACACAGTGGTTAGCATTGCTGCCTCATAGCACCAGGGCTTGGATTTGATTTCGGCTTTGGGTCACTGTCTGTGTGGAGTTTGCACTTTCACCCTGTGTCTGCATGGATTTCCTCCGGGCGCTCACCTTCCTCCCACACTCCAAAGATGTGTGGGTTAGGTTGATTGGCTGTGCTAAATTGCCCCTTTGTGTCAGGGGACTAGCAGGGTAAATAGGTGGAGTTAAGGGGTAGCGCCTGGGTGGGATTGTAATCAGTGCAGATTTGATGGGCCAATGGCCTCCTTCTGCAAGGTAAGGGTGCTACGAATAGTGATGGGAGAAGTTCCAGTCTTATTCCTGTTCCATGACTGACTAGGAATTTCTCCCACTCTTGCCATCTAAATTAGTATATTTTGGAAGTTGATGCCCAACTTGTTTGGTCACATTGTGAAAGCATCTTCCTCGATCATCATGTCATAGCAAGTGGGACTTGAACCCAGAGTTTCTGGCTCCACAAGATTGCCAATACTCTAAATTATAGTGTAATTCTCATGAATAATTTTTGTATCTTCTCCAGTGCCTCTTCATCCTTTTTGTAATATGAACCCAGAACTCTTCTTGGTAATCCAATTGTGCACTAACCAAGATATGAAACAAGTTTAAACCAATCTCTACTTTTCAATTCCATCCTTTGAGAAATGATCTCCAGCATGGTAGCACAGTGGTTAGCACTGTTGCTTCACAGTGCCAGAGGCCTGGGTTTGATTCCCGGCCTGGGTAACTGCCTGTGTCACGATGTGGGGGTAGGGCCTGGTTGGGATTGTGGTCAGTGCAGACTCGATGGGCTAAATGGCTTCTTTCTGCACTGTAGTGTTTCTATGATTCTACGTTTGGTTTGTTTTTCTCAATGGCCTTATTAGCAACATTGCTAATTTTTAAGTGATGTGCACCTGTATCCTTTGACCCTGTTTAGAGGGTGATTTTAGAGGGAGCCAAAATGAGATTGTAAATTGGAACACTGGTTTAGCCTACATTTAGCAGAGAATGCCACCTTGATAAAGGAATTTAAGTTTATACTTGGAACAACCACCCTAAGGCTCGTTAAATAGCTGCTTGCCTCTTATGTGCTGTCCAGCATTCATTAAAGAGGTTACACAGCGGTTAGGTGGCTAGTGCCTCAATCACTGCCCACTCCTAACCAGTTGTTTGGAAGTAAACACTACTGTGTTTGTGTCGACTTCATGTTCTTCTTAAAGGGATCCTTAGCATTTCCTAGTCAGTGCTACTGAAGCTGTGAAGTGGATCACTGCAACAACATTCTGTCACTCAAGCATTTATTCTGGAATTTCTCTGAGGACTCCATTTAAAAGTTTTTTTTAAATTCATTGGAATATCAATGTTGCTGGCTGCTTCCGCATCATACAGAACCTGCTGGAATCTTGATCCAGGACCAGAAGAGGCCCAAAATCCTCTGCCCAACCTGAGGCCCTGAACTGGGAACCAGTGTTTCAGCAAATGCTCTCGAGTCAAATCCTATCATTGCAGCTGGAGTGAAATGAAAAAGAATTTAAAATGTTAGTCTTATTAGTATGGGTCATGAACTTGCTCTATTGTTGCAAAAACTCATCTGGTCCTCTGATGCTTCTTAATGAAGAAAATATGTAGTCCTCGCCTGGTCTCGCTTGCATGTGATTCCAGACAGGATCATAGAATCATAGAGTGCAAAAGAGGCCCTTCAGCCCATAAAGTCTGCATTAACACATGAGAAACACCTGATCTCTCACCTAATCCCATTTACAAGCACTTGGTCCACAGCTCTGAATGTTCTTCCAGATGTTTTTTAAAGAATATGAGGCAACACACCTCCAGCACCAGTGTAGACTATATATAAAGATCCCCGGAAATGTTGCTGAAATTATATAGCAGGCCACTCATTTGTATCAATTCACAATGGAGAAAAGTACTGTGGGTGTTTCTATGCCATATGAACTGTGGCTGTTCATGGATATTTAGACTTGGATAATAAATGCCATTGATGTTCACCATCCGAAGAACAAATATTAAAAAAACCCTGTGGAGAGAAGCACTTGGCAGTTTCTCATTACAGATGCTGCCTAACCTGCTGAGGCTTTCCAGTGGTTTTGTTTTTATATTTGATTACAGTAACTGCAGTATTTTGTTTGATATAAAAAAAACCTGCCCTTATCAAGGTCAACGCTCCTCCCCCCAACTGCAAACAGACTCCCCTTCCCCCAGCATCGAAGCCAGACCCCCGCCCCCCCTCCTCCATTTCCCAAATCCAGGCATTGCATCACTGTGCTGGCCACTGGCTGGACTGTTACTCTGGCCAGCTGTCAGGAAGAAATCTACAGCAGTTGTGTAAAGCTTGCCGGGATTTTCTTGTGCTGTGATACAAAAGTGATTTCCTGCACACTCCCCATGTAAATTGTAGTTGACTTTGGCTCGCTGGTCCAGTAACCTAACCACAAGAGTATATGTTATGAGACAAGACTATATATAAAGACAGTAATAGCTGCAGTTATATTAGCGGCAGTGCTTTGGGTGCCAGGATGCTGTAAGTCTTTTGTTTTATTCATTCATGGGACATGGGCGTTGATTGCTGGTTGTCCAGCATCTAGTTGCCTGAGGGTGGTTGAGAGTCAATCAGCTTGCTATGGTTCTGGAGTCACATGTAGTCCAGACCAGGTAAGGGTGCCAGATTTCCTTCCCTAAAGGACATTAGTGAATCAGATGGGTTTTTCCAATAATTGACAATGGTTTCAAGGTCATCATGACATACTCAATTCAAGATTTTTTTTTATCAAATTCAAATTTCACGGTCCGCTGTGGTGGGATTCAAACTTGGGTTCCCAGAGCATTAGCTGAGTTTCTGGATTAATAGTCTAGCAATAATACAGCAAGGCCATTGCTTCCCCTCTTACTGACTGCTCCTTTATTGACACTAAGGGCCAGATTTTACCAATCGGAGGCTAAGTGCTGGATCCGGACATAAAATGGATCTGAGCCCGGGATCCTTGTTCCAGCGCACCCATATGCTTTATGTTAGCTCTGATCTGGTCCGTGCTGTGGGGCAGGGCTTAGTGCTGCCGGAACGATCGGAGCTCTGAACTGTGCATGCGCAGTTTGACAAAATTCTGAAACAGCGCGCCCGGGGGGGTGAAAGACGAAACAAAACAGAGAGAGCCGGGGTGGTTGCAGGGAGTGAATGAGCCACGATCGGACCCCCCTGGGAGGCAGGGCCCCCCGGTCAGACCCCCCCATGGGAGGCAGCCCCCCCCTCCTCCAACTCTGCGCCCCCCCCCACCCCCGCAGGCCCCCCCCCACCCCCGGCCGCCACACCCCCTCCTGGGAGTCAGTCAGTCCCCCCTCAATGGTCAGACACCCCCGGGAGGCAGCCTCACCCCACCGCACCCCCCCTGGCAGAGCACACCCTCAACCTCCCTTGATTGCTGCTGTCCCTCCACCATCCTACTGACCTGCACTCATTGATGTGAAGATGTCAGCGTTGGACTGGGGCCAACACAGTAAGAAGTCTCAAAACACCAGGTTAAACTCCAACAGGACTTTAACCTGGTGTTATGTGACTTCTTATTGTGTTTATCCCAGTCCAGTGCCGGCATCTTCATATCAACGAGTGCAGGTCAGAAGGATGGTGGAGGGACAGCAGCAATCAAGGTAGGTTGGGGGGGATGTGCTCTGCTGAGGGGGGCCTGCCTCCTAGCGGGGATCTAATTGTGGGTGGGAGGGGGTCATCGGGGGGTCGGGGGGGGGGCCTGCTGGGGAGGTCTGCCTCCCGGGGGCGGGGGGTTCAATTGCAGGGGGAAGGTTTTGCCTTCCAGGGGGTTTGGATCGTTGTTGGGGGGGGGGGGGGGGGGGGGGGCATCTGCCAGGGTGGTTTGCTTGGGGGGGAGGGGGGGGGAGGGGTCTGCAAAGGGTGTTCGAGGAGGATGGGCTTTGGAGGTTCCCCTGCAGAATAGGAATCCGCTTTGGATTTTTATTCTGCAAGTGGATAGCAGCATGAATCCGAAACGGATCTGAAGTCGGTAAAATAGGATTTGGCGGTAGAGTTGGGCGCGTGGTTCATTAAGTCGATTTAAATGCATGCTAATATATTTAAATCATCGGGCCGCCTGATTGGGCGCGGACTGGATCCGTGTCCCAATCTGGTGTCAGTAAAGGCGCGATCTGCTCGGTTTCGGGTGCAAATCACGTTACAGGCCTGACACCCAAATTTACTGCGATTTTGCGCCTGAAAATGGGCATGAATTTTTGGTAAAAGCGGACCCGAAATCTTTTTGCAGTAAATACCACAAAGCAGTTATTTTGTGGTGCTGCTTAAATATCTGAGGAGTTGCGCTGAACACTGAGCAATCACCACTGAATATTCCCATTTCCTACCTTATGATGGAGGGAAGGTAACTGATGAAGCAGCTAAAAATAGTTAGGTCTAGGGCACTAACCTGAGAAACTCCTGCAGTGATATGCTGGCCCTTAAATGATTGACCTCGAACAACTGTCTTCCTTTGTGCAAGGTCTGACTTCAACCAGAGTTTTACCTAGATTCCCATTAACGTCAATCTTAGTAGGGCTTCTCACCAGATCTAATGATGCCCTGATGTCAAAGGCAGTTCTCACACGTTCTAAGTTTGCCTAGTTTGTCCATGTTAGGTCCAAACTGTAATAAGGTCAGGAGCTAAAAAGCCCAGGCAAAACTCAAACTAAGCATCTGTGAGTAGGTAACTGGTGTGTAAGTGACGCCTGGTAGCACTGCTGACAGCACCTTCCATCGTTTTGCTGAAGATCAAGAGCTGGCTGGTGGCGGGGATGGATTTGTCTCGCTTTGTATGGATAGGACATACCCTGGCAATTATTCGCATTTTGAGTTAGATGTCAGCTGCACTGAAACAGCCTGACCAGGGTCACAGATGATCCTGAAGCACATACCTTCAGTGCTATTGCCTGAATGTTGTTCGGGGCCAAAACATTTTCGATATTCAGTGCTTTCAGCTATTCTTGAAATCACATGGTGCAAATTAAATTTGTGAAAAATTGTTGACTGTAATGCTGGGGACCTCCACAGGAGGCCAAGATGGATTATCCACTCAGTTCTTCTGACTGAAAATGATTGCACAGATGTGCTAGGCTCCCCCAACATTAAAGATGGGAATATTTGTGGCACCTCCTATTCCAGATAGTTGTTTAAATGTCCACTGTCATTCACAAACCTGCCTCCCATCCACTGACTCCATCGACATTTCCCACTGCCTTGGAAAGCAGCCAGCATAACCAAAGGCACTCCAGATAGAGGCCAGAATTTTACTACCCATCCCGCCATGGGAATCGGAACAGGCGAGGGGCGGACAACGGGAAGGTCTGTTGACCTCGGGTGGGATTTTACGGTTTCGGGATGAGCAAGGCCGTAAAATTCCTCCCATAGTCTCTTTCACCTTCAGTCAGGAAAAAGATGCAAAAATCTGAGAATGTTTATCAACTGACTCAAGAACAGCTGCTTCCTTGCTGCCATGTGACTTTTGAATGATCCTATCATATATTAAGTTTACCATTCTTTTAATCCTACCTATTATTGCAACACTATATCCTGCACCCTATTCTTTTCCTTCTCCCCTATGTATTCTAGGAAAGGTATGTTTTGAGTGTGTAGCATGCAAAGAAACAATTTTTCACTATATCCTAATACTAGTGACAATGATAAATCAAATCAAGCAAGATATTGCAAGATGCAGAGCTTTGATCTGATTTTTTGCTTTTAGGGTTATTTAGTTCTCTCTATTGCATGCTTTTTCTTGCAGTATTCAGCATTCATTTAGTCCTGTGTTGTCATGTCATCACGTTGGCACATCATTTTCAGGAATGCCTGAACTGCTACTGGCTTTGTCTCCTGAACTCCCCATTGAACTATTACTGTCCCCCTGGCTTGATGGTTATGTTGAATAAGGCATATGACTTTCATGACCCACTATCCATGATCACTGGCATCTAGAAGTACAGGAACAGCAGATACATGGGAACACCACTACCTGGAGGTCCTCTCCAAGTCACTCACCATCCTGATTTGGAAATACATTGGTCGTACCTTCACTGTCACTTGGTCAAAATCCTGGAATTCCCTCCCTAACAGCACTGCTGGTGTACCTACACCTCAGAGATTGCAGCGGTTCAAGAAGGCAGCCACCTTCTGAAGAGTAACTAGTAATGCTGATCTAGCCAGCTGTGCCCACATCCCATAAATTAATTTTTAAAAAGAGCCATGAGATTGCAGATTGTGGTTAGATACAATCCTTCTGCTAGTAATAGACCACAGCACCTCACAAATGCCCAATTTTGAGTTGCTGAATCTATCCTGAATGGGATCATTTAGCACATTACTGCCAGGCTACTCTTGGTGATGGTCACGGAAATTGCCCACCCAGGGTCCAAATTTGGCAGCCTGTCACCTTCAATGCTTCTTCCAAGTGGTATTCAACATGAAGAAGCTTATTTCTGGGAATAAAGTAATTATCCTTCTTTTGAGTAGGGCCTTCTCAAAATTGATTCATCAGTTGAGAACTTACGGCCTCACTTGTCCTCAAACCATAAAATCCCACCCAGGGTCAATGGGCCAGCCTTTGCCCACTCCAATTCCTGTGGTGGGTGGGGCACTTCAATTTTGACCATTATTTCTCTTCTCTGACACAGAAAGCAATACTTTCTAATGGAAGATATTGTTGAAATAGCTCTTGTCACAGGTTTGCCTTTCAGAATTCATTAAATTGGATCCTAGTAACGAATAAAACTCCTAAAAGTTCTGTTTGAAAATTGGTGCTCAGTTAATAAAAGGCCAATTAGTATTTATTGTATTCTTTCTACACCTTGATTCATTCATCTTGGTTAGTCCAAAAACCTGTTTTGTCAGAATAGGTTCAATGTTGCTTCATATACAATCTTTGTAATTTGTGCTCCCTCAACATCCTCAAGCCAGCGATCTTAGAGTTTAGTTTTAATATTTCTATAACTAGAGACTTTTGGTTTAGTCCTCGGATTTATACAATGTTCCCTCCCTCCACATTCCTCCACGGAATTAACTAGTGAAAAACATTGTTTCCCACATTTGCCAAAATATAAAACATTCATTGCAACAAGAGAACAAAGATCTTTATCTTGATGTTTGGCTTTGTTCCCTAAACTTTCATTTCATACGAATAATGGAATTTGCATTTACTTCAACCAAGCATTGAAAACTCACAAAGTATCAATAATATATTGGCTGCATTCCACACCTGTCGGAAAATCCTGGAAACAGCTGAATGGGAAAGTTTATCAACTGAATTCCTACACATGCTTAACATTGAAAAATAGTGCTTTGTGTTCATGCCGGTATTTTGCAACTTTTCCTTATTCATGTACGCAAAGGTAAAGTCACCATGGTTCCAGGACACCATAGGCTACTCTCCCCTTTGAGGGGGAGAACTGACTGGTGGTGAGATAACGTAAAGATCACCACACCTCAGGGGCAAAGTTGAATAGCTCAGCCAGTACAGGATTTGAACCTACACTGTTGGTATCACTCTGCATCATGAACCAACCGTCTAGCCAAACCAACCCCCACATACATTATGATTTTAATGGATGACATCTTCATGAAAGAGAATTTGTCAAATTTCATGGCCTTGATGGAAAATTTATGCGACAGAAGGAGACCATTCGGCTCATTCTATGCCAGGTAATATAACTTTTCTTCTCCTGGTCTGTAGCTCTCTGGATTTTTAAAAATTCATTCGTGGTACGTGGTCATCACTGGCTGGCCGGTATTTATTGCCCATCCTTAGTTGCCCTTGAGAAGGTGGTAGTGAGCTGCATTCTTGAATCGCTGCAGTCCATGTGCTGTGGGCTGACCCACAATGCTGTTAGGAAGGGAATTCCAAGATTTTGACCAGTGACTACAAAGGAATGGCAATATATTTCCAGGTCAGGATGGTGAATGGTTTGGAGGGGAACTTGCAGATGGTGGTGTCCCCATGTATTTTTTTTATTCATTCATGGGACATGGGCATCAACGGCTGACCAGCATTTATTACCCTTTCCTAGTTGCCCTTGGAGAGCAGTTGAGAATCAATCACTTTGCTGTGACTCTGGAGTCACATGTAGATGGGACCAGGTAAGGACGGCAGATTTCCTTGCCTAAAGGACATTAGTGAATCAGATGGTTTTTTCAGACAATGGACAATGGTTTCATGGTCATCAGTGGATTCTTAATTCCGGATTTTTTTTTTACTGTATTCAAATTCCACCATCTACCATACCAGCAACCCCTCGTCAGAGAGGGGCATCCTGCTCACTCACACACTCTACCCCCTACTATGCAGGGATAGAGTAACACAACCTGGTCCCATCTTCCCCATCAGCCCTTCCCTCTCAGAGCCTCGACTCAGCCCTCACCCCTCAGAGCACCCTTGTATATGTCACTATGGGCAGGTACTCAATTGGGATTGGCCGGGAGGGTCAGGTAAACCCTGATTGCCTTCGAGCCCATATATATATAAAATACATACATACACACTATATAATAGTATATTCCTGCGTATATTCAGTATGTGTGCAGAGTGGCTAAGTGAGTGATGTTGCATATTTTCGATATAAATCGATATTTTCAGGTCAAATGTGTGAATAAGTAGTCCTTTTCATTAAAACCCATGAAAAGCTTGCTGCAGATTATCCAAATGATCCACAGACCCAGAGTTTAAGAAACATATCCATCTTCCTTTTCAATAATACACTGATAGCGGGTCAGTAAGAGAAGAGACCAGGAATTTCAATTCTTTATCTTTCCTGTCAGTAACACTGCTTCTTTTCCATGAGTGAGGTGGGTTACAATTCCTCCTTTTATGCTGATGTTCTTCCCTGTGACAACTTGAATGAACTGTGGCATTAAAAAAAACATTCAGGAAGCATAAGGTAAATTAGAGGCAACCCAAAAGAAACTGACTCTACTTGATTTGAACAACAAATCAAGTCAATCTGTGTGGGAATGGAAAATATTGGACTACTTGTTCGCGGGTCCCTTGAAAATGGAGAAAACAAATGATAGAAAATGTCATTTAAAAAAATGAAGAGAGGTTTATGCTGTCTATTGGTGACAATGTAGAGGAATAGTCTACTGGAAAGCGGGACTGGATATTGCATCTAACAATTAATGTAAAGAATGCAGCTAATTCAGTCAGTTAAAATAGTTAACTTTTGGAAAATACGCAGGAGCTCTTCCAATTCTATGGGGCAACATGGTAGCACAGTGGTTAGCACTGCTGCCTCACAGGGACCTGAGTTCAATTCCAGCCTCGGATCACTGTCTGTGTAGAATTTGCACATCCTCCCTGTGTCAGCATGGGTTTTCTCCGGGTGCTCCAGTTTCCTCCCACACTCCAAAGATGTGTGGGTTAGGTTGAATGGCCATGGTAGATTGCCCCATAGTGTCGGGGGATTAAAAGGGTAAATACATGAGGTTAAGCAGATAGAACCTGGGTGGGATTGTGGTTCAGTGCACACTCGATAGGCCAAATGACCTCTTTCTGCACTGCAGAGATTCTACTTATAATTCACAGGGCAACATCATAGAAACATTATCACTGCACAGTGGGACTCAGTATTTTTAATGGAATTTGTGCCTCACACAAGAATTATGTTTATAAATTTGAGAATTTACTCATCACGAGGTAGCTGCGAAATAATTGCTACTCTTATCAAGCCTGCATATAAAGAGACTGTAATTATACATTTCTCATGGAACATACAATTTGTGCTGCGTCTTGACATGTCTTTGGTTATGGTATGATTACATGTTTCTATATTTGCTAGCAATTTAGATTTGCTTTATTACACAGTATGTGACGAGAAGAGGGAAAGCTATTGAGCCCTGATTTTGTGAGAATGGCAATACTGAAGTCAAGCAAGCTAATGGCAAAGACTAATGTGTCCCTCACTTCATATGGGTAGGCCTTGGTGAATATTGTGATGACAGTTACCACACTGATGATTTTCCCCATCCATCCTGTCATAGCAAATCTGAACAATTAGCACGTAAGGAGATGGACTGTAGAGTTTGAGTTGTAATGTGCTTTCTTTTCAAGTATAAAATCTGGTGGGGCACCAACTCTTTAAGGGTTGCAGCTTGCTATTGGAGGGAATGTTATAATAATGTGAAAGGGAAGTGGATGCATTAGTCAGTGGCAAAGGGAGATATGTAAGCAATGCAGCTCTCTGTGATATAGAAGAGGTAGAATTTCCTGCAGCAATAGATGCACCTAATAAGAATGGTCCTAGCCAGTATTGAAAGTTACCCTCCTGTAAAGGTAGTGGGGCAAACTGCATAGGGTATGGAATCGACTCACTGAGCCGATGATTCTTTTTGATTTGATTTGTTGTGGTCACATGTATTGGGGTACATTGCAAAATATTGTTTCTTGTATACTACATAGACAAAGCACACTGTTCATAGAGTGCATAAGGAGGAAGGAAAGGAGAGAGTGCAGAATGTAGTGTTACAGTCATAGCTAGGCTGTAGAGAAAGATCAACTTAATGCAAGGTAGGTCCATTCAAAAGTCAGCTGGCAGCAGGAAAGAAATTGTTCTTGAGTTGGTTGGGACATGACCTCAGACTTTTGTATCTTTATCCTTAAAAGAGGAGGAGTTTGCCGATATCAGGAGAGCATCTACACATTTCATGTGAGATCCACCTACATTGGCACAAACTGAAATCCTGAATTACCATTCTCTCTTGGAGATAATGTTCTGTTGCACATACTTTTTCCTTGTGCCAAAACTGGATGGCTCACTATTCTGGTTGGCAGAGCTGACATACATAGAACGGCAAATTGTTGCTTAGGCCTCAAGCTCTTCACCCTCACTTGCTGTCAACCTGTTTTTCAGTAGAGTCAGAAGCCGTGGATTCACCTGGTTTCCTAACACACCCATGGTTCTTCTCTCAAAATATTTGAGTGCCATGAACTGCATTGTTATGAACTGTGAGCTCTATGTTGCATAAGGCATGCATCCTGGGAAATAGCGACAGTGGTGTATCGTGATGCTTCTTTAATTTCATCGTTTAAGTTCAAATCATTGCCATTTATACAGGTCATGGGGTAACATAAGGTCATCAGTGATGGCTTCAGTGCCATTTCCAATGGATTGAATGATCTCCAATCTCAGATTGTGGTACTGCCAGGATGAAAGGAAGTTCTAAACTAATCTATAACCATAGCAGGATCCTAGAAAGGGGATCTTGGGGAGGACATTCCTCGTGGTGGTCTGCCTCAAAGCCACTGGTCCAGTCAGAGGGCTGGCAGCTTGGCAGTCTTGCATCATTACTATTAGAAGTGGCTGATGTTTAAGCTGCAGGAAGAAGATGGTGCTTCCGGTTTGAGGCACCCTCAAGGGGAAGGTAAGTCTTTCGCCTTTAATGTGCCAAAATCAGGTATACTGACCCCAGACCCCAGTATTTGGATGAGTGAACCTTCCAGTGGTAATAGCAAGAGGCCAGTATGTTTTACATTTTTGCTATGTGCCGTGGTCTATTCTAAGATCGAGATGCTGGTGGGGATGGGATGGATCATTAATTAGCCAATTAATTAGTGCAATTGACTACCTATCTCTGGCCAGCCCAAGGGGGCAAACTGGCACTGCCCACTGGGCATGGGCAACACGGTGGCATAGTGATTAGCACTGCACTACCTCACAGTACCAAACCCGGGTTCGATTCACATCTTAGGTCACTGTGTGGAGTTAGCACGTTCTCCCTGTATCTGTGTGGGTTTCCTTCAGGTGCTCTGGTTTCCTCCCATAGTCCAAAACATGTGCTGACTAGGTGCATTGGCCATGCTAAATTCTCCCTTGATGTACACGAACAGACACCAGAGTGTAGTGACTGGGGATTTTCACAGCAACTTCATTGTAGTGTTAATGTAATCCTACTTGTGACACTAATAAATAAACATAACAATCTTGGCAGTGCCCACCAGGCAATGCCAAGGGGTTAGGGCCAAGGTGCATACTGGGTGGGGGGTGCGGGGGGAGGAGAGAAGGTGTGGGAAACCTATGGGAGGGGCGATTGCTGTGGGGGGGGGGGGGGGGAAGGTGGTGGAATCCTGTTCCTACTCTGCAATTGGGATCGGTGGGAGAGGGAGGGAGGAGGCGATCAGAGCTGGCCATGGGGGTGTTGGGGCTGATGCACGGGGCTTCCAGTAGGCCAGTGATCGGGGAGGTGGATAGGCGGTTTCAGGGCAGGCCAGTGCTTGGATGCCAGCAATCGAGGCCAGCGATGGGCGAGGGGGGGGCGATGAACATGCACTGATCGCCACACTGACAGATCAGCACATGCACAATTGCCCGCTCAGCACTGTGCTGCTGGCCTCTAGGTGGGAATAGGCCCCGCCCACTACTTACCAGAGGGAATCACACTCAGAGTGTCGGAGATTTGTTCAGGTAAGTACATCCAAAAAACAAGCAGGAAACGCTTCCATTTTCCTGCCCCATGGGCAATTTGTTTTGTTTTGGGAGAATCCTGGCTGCTAGTTTTGGTATTCAAAGGAGAGAGACATTGAAGAGTTGGTGAAAAGTTGTGAAGTTTCTCTCAGAATGAGAAATGAATCATGGCTCCTTTCATTCCAAGGTCAAACACAATAAAATCATGGAAATGAGTAAATGTATTTTTTTTTGATGTGGACATGAAATAATATCCGGTTTCTTGGGCACTATACAGACAAAGCATACCGTTCATAGAATACGTGAACTGGTATCCATTTCTATTGGGAGGGGCATATTCTTAAATTATTCATTGTTGTAAAATCTCTCTTTCCTATCCCGTTATTGCTTATTTGTGTATGTGAAGTAACAGTTAATCTCCCCCCTCCCCAGCTTTGAATGTGTGAATGAGCTAAACTTTGCATTTAATCCTAAGGGTTTGCTGTGAGTCACTTTAAAACTTGACCAGCTGGATAAAGGATTTTTCTGGAATAAGCAGCATTGCATATTTCAAAACAAAAAAACTCTGTTTATGGATGGAGAGAGAGGAGTTCAGTTCTTCCTCTTCCCTTTTGGAGAAGTTGATTTGCAATAATGGGATGCCAGGAATGTTATGCCAGATAATAGTCCAGGCTATTTCAGAAGAATTGGAAATATTTCTGAATAAAGAATAGACTCTATTCACCAAGTGCTGCAGAAGGAAGTGTACAGATTGTGAAGAGGTCTTTGCCAAAGTATTTGCCAGGTGAGGCAATAATTCCCATGTTTTGTTCAACAAAGGCTAGGTAGTTTTCTATTTCCATACAGAATAACTTCACAGTCTACAACAGGATACTCTCCTTACAGGTTGATGTTACACTCTTAGCACAGGGTTTAGTTTGCTTAAGCCTAGCACCAATGACAGAATAAGAGAAAATCAATACATAATGAAGTAGAGTCCTGATATACAAGGCATGAAACTTAGAGGCCAGAATTTTCAGGATGGCGAGGGTTCAACCCCCGTCCATGTGCAGAATCAATGGGGACACATCCCTGTCAACTCTAACAGGCACAATACCACTTTATTTTTCGATGAGCAGGACTTCTGCTAGTCACCGGGAGGAAGTCCCGTCTTGGGAGAGCTGTCAGTGAATACAATCGACTGGCAGCTGTCCAGTGGTTCCAGGAACAGTGTGGCAGTGGTCTGAAGAGGCGTTGCAACAAACTGTCTGGAACTAAGTGCCATGAACTGGGGGCAAGGTAAGAGGCAAGGGCCAAGGGAGGTGGTGGGTTGGGGGGGTAAAGAAGGCTGATCCAAGATCTTGGGGGGTAGACTGCTCAAGCAGTGCAGAGGGCTGGGAGAATCCCAGCCAATTAGTTAAACAATGGCTGCTTACCTGAATCCACATTTTCAATACATTTATGATACTGAGGAGAATTTACAAGGTGGAAACTCCAGTAACTCATATTTCTATAAGAGAAAATGTAAAGTTTATTTTTTTAAATGATGAAATATTATTTGTTTCCATCCTAAAAAATTATGAAATAATTACAGTAGATTGAAATCTTGATGCACCTGCATGAGAAACCATTCTCATTAACACATGGTCATAGTCTATGCCTTGCATACTTTTTTGGTGGAGGACAGTGAAAAGATCTTTCAACTGTAAAACAGAGGACCTGTTTGGAGACTTGGAACCTGCTACATACATGGAATAGACACATTGTCCAAAAAGCAGCAACACCGTCATGGGTATAGATGGTTATGTGTTCATTACGCTTCAGGAAAATATCAGAAAAGCCCCCTTGGCTATAACAATAGTCGAGGTGAAGTGATTTTTCCCAACATCCTGTACCCAAGATTGTGCTGAGTTAATCAAATTCAGAATAGAATGAATTTATTAATGACAGTGATAACGAGAGAAGCTGTTTGAGACTGGACGAATGAAATAATGGGCTATAGGATTATAAAGCCATTCTTAAGTAGACAATTGAGGCACTTAAAAGGCTCATAATTACAGTGTAATCAGTCTTTTCTGAGGCAGTTGCATTAGTGTCATGAATTTGCAGCCTATCTCAGTCCCGCAAACAACTGAATTCAACAATGATTCACCAAATTAGTGCGACTTTTCCAGCTTTATAATGGCAGAAGAAAAATGAAAACACATATAGTATACATTACATTGAAATGATCCTGCACTCATACATCATCATTGGTAATTGGGTCTGTCAACCAACTGCATCAATACCACATTGTGGCATTTCCAGAAATATAATGCTGCATCTGAAGACTATTATAAAGTGTATTGAGCACAGCTCTGCATTAGTACTCCCATTTCAAGATAACCAGATCATTTCCTAAGACCTTAATTAAATAATTTGCACCTAAGCTGGAGGCTACAATGGGATAAAATTGTTAAATATTGCTGAACTGCTTACCAAATAAACAGTACAAATTTCACAATTTCTTTGAAGTAATCTAATTGATGTGGAATTATTTGTTAAAATAGAATTTTTCAGAATGCATTTGGAATTTCTGTTTGTTAATTTGTCGCTCATTCATAGAGGATTGTATGTAAAAATATTTGCCAGAATTTTACCACCCCGCCTGCCACGGGAATCGGACCTGGTGAGGGGAGGACAATGGGACGGTCTGTTGACCTCGGGCAGGATTTTATGGGATTTCAGGACGAGCGAGGCTGTAAGATCCCACCCACTGGCTGGAATTTTACAGCCATTCGTGCTCCGCCACCGCTGCCAGAGAATCTGGAGAATTTGGTGCTCAGCCAAATCTCTATTCACTGCAGCAGGACAGAGAATCCTGCTGGCATGAATGGCCAGAGAATCCCCTCCATTGATTTTTAATTGCTTCATGTCAAATGCATCAAATGATTAGACAATACTGCAATGGCAAAGTGATGGACTGGTACTAGATACATTTAGAACAGTGAGTGAAGTGCCAAATTATTCTTAGTTATCCCGTTCTGGCACAGACAATGGCATTGATAATTGCTGACATCTGCTGATCTTTTGTAAGCATGACCTTTAACCAACTGCGTGCATGTTTTAAAGTCATCTTGTTCCACTTTAATAAGTGTCACTCTTTTTCACAAGCACTATCCAGATGTATTTCATTGCATGTTATTGGACGCGATACATCTGCCATTCACTTTTATTTTGATATGACTGTGTACCATTTTCTGAATTACTGTCTTTGAACTGGACATTGCTTCCTTTTTAGTTTAAAAATGTTGAAGGTATTATGGGCCCATCATTGAATATATTCATGGCTGGTTTAAAAAAGCTATTTTGTCTCAGGGAGTCAATGAATATAGGGAGTGAGTGGGAAAGTGGAGTTAAAGTCTAAGAACTGCCATTATTATACTGACAGGTAGGGTAGGCTTGCTGGGCTGAATGGTCTTCTGCTCCTGTATTCTAGATTTGATGATATCCTTTTTTTTGCCTTAGAGGAGAAGTGTCGGTAAAAGGAGCATGTGGGAGGGAATGAGAAGTGAAGGCAGCTAATCGTATTTCAGGACAAAGAGCTTCAAGCTTCATTTATGCTAAGTTGGAAGTCCTCTGGGAGACATTGATGACAAGGTAAACTTGTCATCAAGTGATTAGTAGATGACAACTTGTATACAACCAAAGAGGCCATCTTGTGCCACAGTGAAGGCACAATGAGAGGGAATCAACTACCTCCTCCCGGGTTTCCTACGGTGCTCCGGTTTCCTCCCACAGTCCTAAGATGTACGGGTGAGGTTGATTGGCCATGCTAAAATTGCCCCTTAGTGTCCTGGGATGTGTAGGTTAGAGGGATTAGTGGGTAAATGTGTAGGGATATGGGGATAGGGCCTGGGTGGGATTGTGGTCGGTGTAGACTCGATGGGCCGAAGGGTCTGTTTCTGCACTATAAGGTTCTATGTTCCACCCAGATTCCAGATCAACAATTCAGTGTGAGAACAAAAATGAACAAACTGACCAAAACAGATAATGCAAGTGACTCATTCATTCCATTAAAATTCTGCCAAATAGCATCTTGTATATTGTTAGGGTATTTGGCACATATCACACATTTGCATAGAATCTGTACACTACAGAAGTAGGCCATTTGGCCCATCGTGTCTGTACTGACCACAATTCCACCCAAGCCTTATTCCTGTAACATTGCACATTTACCCAGCTAATCCCCCTGACACGAGAGTCAATTTAGCATGGCTAATCAATCTAACCTGCGCACCTTTGCATGTGCTGACAGTGGGTGGCATGGTGGCACAGTGGTTAGCACTGCTGCCTCACAGTGCCAGGGTCCCAGATTCAATTAAGGCCTCAGGTGATCATCTGTGTGGACTCTGTACAGGTTTCCCCTGGATGCTGTGGCTTCCTCCCGCAATCCAAGAGACGTGTTGATTAAGTGCATTGGCTAACAGACTGAAGCAGCATTGTACATTGATGGAAAACAGGCCTCAGCAGAGAGCGTATGATCTTAAGCAGCCTACTGTGAACGTCCATTCTGAAAGAGATATTATGATTTGAATTACTCTATTCATCCAGAATAAGTTCCATTGGCTGTAACTGGCGACATGGTATAGGAGGAGACTATTCAATCTTGCTGCAAATCTTTCTGAACAGTATCACCCAAACCATTATTTTCCATTATATTGAGCAATAAGCCGCCAAGTGCTTCAGACTTGAGATAGGGAAGAGTTGTCAGGATGAATAGGGTTATTAAATTATGCCACCTCTGAAATAATTCAGATTCATTAAATTTTGGCTGAGTAACTTTAGGACACAGAGGGAACCTCATGAGCCTCAATATTAAGCCAACCATCCTCCATGATTTCCAGCACCTCAAGCATGATGCCACCACGAGACACATCTTCCTCTCCCCTTGCCGCTTTCCAAAGGGACCATTCCTTCCTTGATGCCCTAGCCTCTCCTCCATCACCCCCATTCTCTTCCCATGGCACCTTTCAATGCAAGTGCAAGAAATAAAACACCTGCCCCTTTAGCTCCTTTCTTCTCACTGTCCAAGACTCATTTCCTCCCGATGAAGCAGCAGCTTGAATGTCGATCTTTTGTCTTTTAATGTTAACTGTCTTCCACTCTATCACAACCCTTCCCTTTTGTTCTTTGTCCACCTTCCTCCATTTTATCTACAGTATTTAAAAGCTAGTACATTTCTAACTTCTCCCAGTTCAGATGAAAGATCACGAACTGAAATAGTAACTTCTCTCTCCAACATGCTGTCAGACCTGCTGAGTATTTCCAGCATTTTCAGATTCAATCACAGGTAGAGGAAGGATTGGAATGAGGTGCTCACTGAATGTTGAAATGGCGGTGCGGGCTTGTTGGGCTGAAGGGCCTGTTTCCTGAGCTGTGTTGTGCAAGAATTCTCAGCCCCTGCTTTAAGACAAAGGACACTTGTGAAGCATCAAACCCATATGAGGTTACTGCTGAAAAATCTTCAGCGTCCACCCGTACTGCTGTAAGAGTCGCTCACCAGCATGCAAAGCACCAAGATTCCTCAGCACACCACTCCTGGGAGAAAGTTGCAACTAATGGAGATATGCAAAGAAGCTCCAGAGCAATATCTTCTTCCTAAGAAATGGATCACAGTGCCAACATTTCTGTTTGAGACCATTTAATTTGCTTCTGGCCTTATGACTGGTCCCTTTGAGAATGTGTCAATCCCCAGTAGTTTGCCAGCCAGCCAACACTTTAGAAGGTCTCACTGCATTCAGATTGAATCCAACTGTAACACAGTACCTGGTTGCCACATTGTCTGATTTGGAGATGCAACTAGTACTGGTCCTTGTCATGAAAATGCCATGAAGCTTAGCTGCAAACATGCAGTGGCCAGCAACTTCTGATATTTAGTGGCATGTGGAATTTGGTCACAGTGAGCAATGTCAATAAGACACCTCCAAACACTAACCTTGAGGAGATAAAAGCAAGATATTGTGGACGCTGGAATCGGAAACAAAAAACAGAAAATACTGGAAAAGCGGAAAAGCTGAAAAGCAGGTTTAACAGCATCTGTGGCGAAAGAATAGAGCCAATTGAGTCAGGATGACCCTTCATCAGAGCTAAAGACAAGGAAAATCAGTCAAGATTTATACTGTGGAGATGTGGGGGGGGGAGCTGTAATTGATGGGAATGACATAGACAATAAGGCAAAGAGAATGTAAATGGTGATGGCAAAGGCTGAGAATGGTGTTAAATGTGTCCGTTCAGAGATCGGAACATGTAAATGGGAGAACAATGGTGTGGGAGTATGGCAGTTGGCCCTGGTGGATGGGGAAGGGAAAAACAAGATGGTAAATGAGATCCTAGAAGTGGAAAAATAAAAATATGATAAATTAATAAAAATGGATGATAGGATAAAAAGAACAAATGAAATAAAATGAAGATGGAGTAGAGATAGGTGAGGAAGTTTACACTGTGAACCTGCAAAGACACAGCAATCAGCTATTCCCCCCACTTCAATCACTTAGTGGCACCTGGAATTTGCCCACAGTAGGCAATGTTAATGAGATTTTCCCTACTATTGATATTAGACTAACCAGTCTATAATTCTCTGTTTTCTCCCTCCCTCCTCTTTATTAAATGGGGTTACATTTAGCACCCTTCAATCTGCCGGGACTGTTCCAAAATCTGCAGAATTTGGGAAGATGACGACCAATGCATCCATAATTTCCATAGCCACCTCCTTTAGTATGCTGGGATGTAGATTATTAGGTGTTGGGGACTAAATTGCTTCCAGTCCCATTAATTTCTCCAGCACTAATTTTTAGTAATATTAATATCTTTCAATTCCTCCATCTTACTAGACCCTTGTTTCCCTAGCATTTAGGGGAAGTTATCTGTGGCTTCCTCAGTGAAGACAGAACATAATAAATTTTTTAATTGCTAGGCCATTTCCTTGCTCTCCATTATAAATTCTCCTATTTAAAGGATCTACATTTGTTTTCAATACTCTTTTTGTATACTTATAGACGTTTTTACAGTCTGCTCTTATGTTACTTACCTACTTTATTTTTCCCCTTTTAATCAATTCCTTGGCCTTCTTTGCTGAATTTTGAACTGCTCCCAATTCTTGGGCTTGCTACTTTTTCTAGCAACTTTATAAGATTTGTCTTTGGATCTAATGCTATCCTTAATTTGTTTTGTTAAGCAATGGTTGGGCTGCATTTCTTGTTGGTTTTTGTGCCCGAATGCAATGTACAACTATTGCAATACGTACATTAGTTTCTGAAATATTAGCTTTTGCCAAACTACTGTTGTGAAGTTAGCCCAATCCAGCTTATTCAACTCACACCTCTGTAGATCCTTTAATTAGATTTAGAACTCTAATTACAGTACAAACCTGTTCACTTTCTATCCTAATGAAGAATTCTATCATGTTATAATCACTGCTCATTAAAGGTCTCTGCACAACAAGATTATTAACTTTATTGCCCTTCCGTATTTAGCTCATTAAAATATAGTTCTAAAATCCATCTCGTATACAGGGCAAGAATTCATCTGCCTCAGTGCTGTTGCTTATTTGTTTTGCCCGAATTATATATAAATTAAAGTTACCCATGATTACTGCTTCACCCTTGTTATACCTCTTTAATGATATCTCCTATCTTACCACTACTATTTGGAGGCCTATAGACAACTATAGTTGGCCTATAGTTATGGGGAGAGGGCGGGAATGTGGAACTGAGCCACGACAGATCAGCCATGATCTTATTGAATGGCGGGGCAGGCTCGAAGGGCTAGATGGCCTACTCCTGCTCCTATTTCTTATGTTCTTATGTTCTAACTCCCACTCATGTTATCAACCTCTTGTTGCTTTTTAGTTCCACCCAGATTTTATGTCAAGATTTTCTGAGTAAATATCTTCACTCACTATTGCACTGGTTTCATTCTTAACTAACAATGCCATCCCACCTCCTTTTCCATTTTGCCTGTCCTTCCCAAATATAGACTCTGGATATTCAGTTACCAGCCTTGGCCACCCTGCAGCCATGTCTCCGTAATCACGAACGTATCACAATCATGTATTCCTTTGGCTATATTGAGTATTTCGTGAAAGGGGGACAGAGACACTAAATTATAAAACTGAACCTTTAAATGTCTTGTGTTGACTATGTGAATATATTCATCCATTACTTATTTTTATAAGAACATTTATCTTATCAGAGCATCTGATAATTTTTGGGCTAGGCATAAGGTAAGCCTTTGGGTTGATCTTAGTCTCCTGTATATCAATACCCCTTTCCATATCCTCCTCTCTTTCCTGTCATCGTGTCTTTTCCTACAATCGGACATCCCTCTCAAGTATGGAATTATGGAGGGTGCAACAAGTAATAGCTATCCTCAATCTTGGAGTCTTACTTTCAGCCTTTCAAAGGATCTGTTTTTCACTTGGGTAGTCTCATGGCTCATCTGTCCTTTAAATTAGATGAACCAAGGGTCCATCTGCCTATCTGGGTGGATGTAAAAGATCTGATGGGACTATTTTGTAGAAGAATAGGAAAGTTATGCGTGGTATTCTGGCAATATCTATCCCTTCATCTACATCATAAAAACAGATTATCTGGTCATTGTCACACTATTATTTGCGAACGTTTGCTCTGTGCATATTGGCTGCCTTGTTTGCAACATTACAGCAGATTAAGTGCAAGTTTTTTTCTTTCTATTTTGAACTTAGGTCATTGACTTGAAAATTTAAGTCTGTTTCTCTGTCACAGATGTTGCATCACTTGCTGAGTTCCAGCATTTCCTGTTTTTATTTCAGATTTCCAGCATCTGGAGTGTGTTATTTTGGTCTTTCTTTCTTTCACTATGCCATGCTTCAACATCTCTGAGGAATCACGACTGAGTTCCCAGGCTTGGAGAGGTTCATCTTGATCTTCAAGAAGCCATCCATTTGCTTGCCTTTAACTGGTAAAAGGAGCTGGTGCACATGAACGCCTCATTATAAATACATCACAATAATTGTTAGGTTGGTGCGCAATGTTTTATGGCAGTAATACCATACCAGTTTTACATTCTGGTCTCCCGTTCTGTTAATGGCAGCACTGTAATTGTGCTGGTGCTTTGATGTCTAATGAGTGCATTTCAAAGCTGTTTGTGTTCTAAGGAAGCTTTCCACTCTGAAAAAATCCATTCCTTCTCATGTTGGAAGTTGCTTTCAAAGAAACAAGGGAACTGGCCTGCTCTAGTGGACAGTGCATTGCTCATTTACTTGTTGCAAAGGTGGATTTCTGACACATTAGAGGGATCTTGATGCCTAAAACCTTCACCTCTCCCTATCTACCATGGTAGCATTCTGGATGCTGGCTCGAAAACTGACTTCAAGTTTCTATACAATTCATCCGAGTCTTTGCAGACACTGTTCGTTGAATACTTTATATTCAAATTGTTTTGTGCAGTTTTATTGACTGGGTTCTTTCCTTTTCTCAATCTCAGATACAAACAAACTGTTTTTTGGTCCTGTTGCTTCTCCTATCACTGATGAAGGAAGGCCAATTACTGAGGAGTAGCCACAGTTAGGTTTATATTTTTGGGCATCCGCAGTGAATTTCTCATTAAGAGTGTGCACGATAAATTTCTCATTAAGGGCAGCACAGTGGTCAGCACTGCTGCCTTACAGTGCCAGGGACTCAGGTTTGATTCCTGGTTTATGTCACTGTCTGTTTAGAGTCTACATATTCTCCCTATGTCTGTGTGGGTTTCCTCACGTACTCTGGTTTCCTCCCACACTCCGAAAGACGTGCTGGCTAGGTGCTAAATTCTCCCTCAGTGTAACCGAACAGGTGCTAGAGTTTGGTAACTTCATTGCAGTGTTAATGTAAGCCTCTTTGTAAAACTAATAAATAAATGTTAGCTTTAAACTAAATACACTTTTTCACAATTCTTCAAAAATCACAACTTCAAGTGTCAGTAATAATATTCTGAGTTAAGGTATTTAGCAGTCATGGAATTATCACCTGAGGTTAACCCCAACCCCCCACCCCTTACAGCAGTTAAAAATTCTATTTCTTAAACAAATGTTTAAATCTGAGGAATTTCATCATCAACCAACAAAAGTGAGTATCTGGAGAACTGGATCCAGTTCTTCCATTTCAGCAACCTTGCGACTGATGGATAGAGGAGTGAGATGATGAGAAATATTTACATTGTCACCTTGTTCTCCTTCCATTTCCTTTGTCTCTGGGAGCTGCAACAATGCTATGCTTGAGCGAATAGGGGAGCATCATCTGAGGCATAGAAGGAGATGTAGAGGAGCATACTTCCAAGCCACATTATATCCAGAATTGCATTTTAGACCAGGTAGCAGTTAGAATTTTTTGTATCATGGTGAATCACAAAAGACGATTTGAAGGCTGTCCTTGTCTTGGAGTTTGGTTAGCTTATGTCCTATTGGTTCACAATGCCTATATCTCAAGGCCTCAGTGTGCTACAGCCTTGTAATATATTCCAATCCACAATTAGTTGTGAGTAAAGCAAACCCTAGTTTATTTGTTGCTTAATTCAGACTTTGCATTATTCTAAATGGAATGGATCACAAACTAAAATTTGCACAAACACTACCAGGCCTGGGCAATATTTCTATTTGGATTTCAGTTTTCCAACATCCTCAGTATTTTGCTTTTACATTGCTCCAGAAAAAAATGACTATTTTAGTTTAATGTGTGTACACTAAAAAATAACACCAGGAATTGTGTTTGAATCTGTAATATTATCTCAGGGTCTCCAATGTCCATGCAAACCATTCAAATCTTGCTTTTGTATTATGGCAGGCTGATTCAAAAGGTGGAGTAATTTGGGATCTGAGGTGAGCTGATAAGAGGGATACAAAACTGACTTGGGCATAGAAAGAGAAGTAGCAGTGGAAGCGTACTTTTTTAACTGGAGGTCTGTAATAAGTGGTGTTCCACAAGGAGCAGTTAAGGATCACCAACTCTCCAAAACAGCATCTTATCCAGGTCCACACAAACACATACACTGCATTTTTGGACACCTTTCCATATTTAAGTCCAACCTATGACACTTTCCACCCCAGTCCAAAGGTGTGCAGGTTAGTTGATTGACGCTCAGGGTCAATTTAGCATGGGCAGGGGAAATAGTGAATACATGGGGTTACAAGTGTAGGGGTAGGGTGGGATTGTTGTCGGTGCAGATGTCAGGGGCCAAATGGCCTCCTTCTGCACTGGAGGGATTCTATGATGTAAATATAAAGGCCAATGTGCTTAGCACATGATAAAAATGAGGACATATTAAAATATTTGAATTTTAAAACTGCTATACGACAAGGTAGGAACAGTTCTGACAACAAAATATATATCATTCTTTATCATGAACTTTCTACATGTTATTTGTATAATCATTTTTTCCACTTAAAATCCAGTGGGGGAGGAAAATGAAATCATAGAATCCTACAGTGTAGAAGGAGGCCATTTGGCCCATCGAGTCTGCACTGATCACAATCCCACCTAGTCCTATCCTTGTATTTACACAGCTAGTCCCTGTGACACTAAGGGGCAATTTAGCATGGTTAACTCATTGAACCTACACATTTTTGGACTGTGGAAGGAAACCAGAGCCCCCGGAGAAAACCCATGCTGACATGGGGAGAATTAGACAGTGAGCTGAAGCCGGCATTGAACACAGGTCCCCAGTACTGTGAGGCACCAGTACAAACCACTGTGCTACCATGCTGCTGGTGACATTGGTTTGGTGATCTGAGGAAGTATCTCAATCTGGACTAGCTGTTTAAGGGTTAATAAACCAACATTCACACAGAGGCACTGTTTTTTCCTGCTGAATGTATTTCTGGTGAGTGAGCTGAACAAACATTAGCCTTTCACAGAGTTGTTGTTTTCCCTGTTACTAAGCAACTTTGTACAGTGCACTTGATGCTATTATAATGTGATGTGCTGAAAGGGTTAGTGCCTGTTCCTGTGAAGTCAAACAAAAACATGTATGCAGATGAACCACAAGCAAGTAACTAAATTAATTATTTACCTGGTTGGTCAAGAATGTGGTAAATAGTTACACAAAGATAATGTGTGCTGTATTGATCCAGTGATGCTTAATACAATTACTCACAGAATCATAGGCCGAGATTTTGCCGAGTATTTCATTCCTGATATTATAACCAGAATTTTTTCCCCATTTCCCATACAATTCTTCAGCTTCTTCCCTGCTGCCACCAGACTTTTGAATGGACCTACCTCGCACGAAGTTGATCTTTCTCTACACCCCAGTGATGACTGTAACACTATATTCTGCAGTCTCTCCTTTCCTTCTCTATATACGGTATGCTTTGTTTGTATAGCATGCAAAAGAAAACACTTTTCACTGTATACTAATGCATGTGACAATAATAAATCAAATTACAATTAAAATTCTAAGTGCTAGTAGCATACATGTAAAATATGTGGGATTCAATGGTGAAGCCCGCCATTAGCTGAAAATTCAGCAGGTCTGCGTGGGTTATAACATAGCCTCCTGATCAAACAAGGAACCCCTGTATCATGGCTACAACTTTTCTGCTCAAGTACATTGCCATTAATATAAGACTTCATAAATCAATCATTGGCATGGATGATTTCAAATTTATATTTCACTTGTAAATATTCTACATTACAGCTGTTTTCACATTATTCATGCGTGCATCATCATTATTTGTTGAGGCTAGCAGAGTCAAGGATCTACATATGCTAGCATGAGTCAAGGTTGGTATGCATTGATGGTTCCAGAGAATTTCTGCTAAGAAACAATGTTTTTTTTTGTTGACTCTTTGTTGAATGTTCATATTAATGTCTGGTGTTGTACTCTGGAGCGCTGAGCTGGCCCTCTGTTCTCTGCATTGCACTGACGACCAGTTGAAAAGCAGTGAACCGACTCCTCTTTATTCAGCCCACTCAGTTGTTCCAACAAAGCTTTTTTTTAATAGTTGTTTTTTCCGATTATTGCCTTTTCCATTCCAAATATATTTACTTTTGAACAAGGAACCAATCAGAACAAGTTTTCTTGAAAAAGAGTAAATTTATTAGTAGATAAACCCAAGAAAGAAATAATGAAAGATTAAACATTGCGCACACACAGATCCCAGAAGCAATAAAAATTAGAGTCCAATTAAAAGTTAAAAGGATACCCAATTAAGTCCTTTGACAAAAAGTCATTCAGACTTGAAACATTAGCTTTGTTCGTTCTTCACAGATGCTGTCAGACCTGCTGAGATTTTTCAGCATTTTCTGTTTTTGATTCCAATTCCAGCGTCCACAATAATTTGTTATCAATTCAGTCCCTTGTCTGTCGTTTAGGCAAACATTATTGAACATTGGAACCATTTGAAGTGTGCTGGTTTCCTTTAAAATCCTAGAGTTGAATTGAAGTTCATGTAACCACACTTTGTTGGAGATAATCTTACCTCCAGAAAGAGAGAGAGAGTCCTTATTTCTTCCTATAGCAGTTTATCCAGATGACTTTGTTGACTTCTCCCTGTGTCTGGTTTGGAAAAAAACAGTTCATAAATCTCCTGTTTGTATATTCCATGAAAATAATTTGATTAACAAGGCTTCATTTTTTTTTAGAACAAGTAGTCACAATTTTTATCTTTTATCTCAGAATCCTTTGACACATTTCAATACAGTAGAAACCAACAGGAGATGGAGTTCATAATTCCGAATGCCAGTAATTTGTATTGAGACAGAACCCTCTGAATGTTGACGGCTGTATACTTCCTAAAGTCTTCACTCAGCTGAATTTGCAAAAGTGCTTGTGATACGTCAAGCTTGATTGATAATTCACCTCAGAGCAATGAACAAAACTTCAATATTCATTAGCGGGTACTGGTGCATTTCCAGTAAAGGATTTATGGTGATTTCATAGCTGCCACATATTCTAATAGGTCCTTCACTTTTGGGACTATGGGAGCTGTCTACTCTCAGTTATCTGGAAGTTTTCTAGTTCCTGCTCAATTTTGTGTTGTATTGAGTAGGGAGCGGAATACGGTTTGAAGAACATTGGGGAAGCTTCGACCTTCACAGTAATTTGGCTTCAATGTCTTTAAATAACTGAGGCCTTCCATGAAGATAGCAGCATGATTGTCTAACAAAGACTGCAACATCAGGTTGCCATGTACTCTATTTATTATAGTCCAGTCCAGTTGAATTTCTTTCAGCCAGTCTCTGCCCGTGAGTGATGGGCGATTCCCTTCTACAATGATAAGTGACAATTTTGCTGTCTGATCTCGATAGTTAAGTTGAACTGACATTTTTCCAAGTATACTCACAGGTTGGCCAAGTGCTAAACTAGAGGAGAATTTTCTCCAATGGGCACTTCTTGAAAAAATTTTCCCAGGTCCTCTCTGAAACAATAGCAACAAATGCTCCAGTGTCAAGGTCCACTTCAGCCATTTTCCAATTCAAGCAACGTGAACTTTTAGTCCTTCATGAAGTTTCAGATCCGACTGAATGTAATACAATAGTCCTTTTGCATTCTCACTTAGTTTCACTTTCTGTCTCACCTAGACTCGTTATTTTGTATCTTTTTTAAAATGCCCATTTATTTTCCGGTGTGACTTGTCTGCATGCTCTTATGATGTCCTTTCTCTGCCAGTATTACTTTACTGTGATCAGCCTTTGATCTATATACATGCTGTAATGTGTCCCCCTTTTTCACGGTAGCGAAAACTAATGGTTAGATGGCAGGATTGTTGCATGAGGGGAGAGTGGATCAACTTGGCCTGTATTCACTGAACTTAAAAGAATGATGGGGATTAATTGAAACGTATAATATTGACAGAGCTGGACAGACTGGATGCAAGGATATTGTTTCCTCTGGCTGGAAAGGTTAACAACAGGGGGTCACAGTCTCAGGATACAGGATAGGCCATTTAGGACTGAGATAGGAGAAACTTCTTTATTAAGAGGGTGGTGAACCAGTGGAATTCTCCACCACAGAAAGCTATGGAGGCCAAATCACTGAATATATTTAAGAAGATTTCTGGACTCTAAGGGTGGGATTTTCTGGCTGTACTTGCCCCAAGACCAGAAAATCCTGCCCAGGGTCCATGGAGCTTTGCATGCTCCTATCCCCCTGCCACGATTCCTGTGGTGGGCAGGATGGGAAAATCTGCCCTAAAGATGTAATGCGGTACGGAAAGGGGATACACGGGGGTATGGTATTCACTAGAGGATCAGCCCTAATCATTTTGAATGGCTGGGCAGGCTCGAAGGGATGAATGGCCTACTTCTGCCCCTATTTTTTATGTTTCCCATTCCCTGACTTTACCACTTTAACACTGTTAGAATGCACTTTCGAATCTCCGGTTTGTTTCTCTGCCATGTCTATGCTTTGCACAATTCCAATGCTTTCTTCAGTGTCAGCTCTTACTCTGCTAACACTCTATGCTGAAATCTTTCATTTCTTGGTCTACAAACCAAGTGCCTACGCAAAGCTTCTTCCATTTTACCTTTGAAGACACAACGTTCTGCTGATTCTCCTAACTCAGGCAAGAACAGATTGATTTACACTTGTGCTGTTCTCTTTGGTGAAACCCAAATCTCTCAGCAATTATTGCTGATCTGGAATTGAACTGCCTTTTTCAAAATGTCCACAAGCTCTTTGAAGCTTTTATCTGCTGGCTTACCAGGAACAATGATAGTTCTCAGTGAAATGAAGATTTTCATTCCAATGGCTGTAAGAAACACAGAAGCCTGCTTTTCCACTTCAGTCTCATTCAGGACGAAAAGTTTCCACTTGCTTTATATAAACTACAAAGTCCATAGT
This sequence comes from Carcharhinus amblyrhynchos, assembly GCF_965287045.1. Taxonomy (NCBI): domain Eukaryota; kingdom Metazoa; phylum Chordata; class Chondrichthyes; order Carcharhiniformes; family Carcharhinidae; genus Carcharhinus; species Carcharhinus amblyrhynchos. The sequence continues at coordinate 20,830,989 of NC_137328.1, read as the reverse complement.
GGCCAAATCGAAGCTCCTAATAATGACAATCCCATCTGTAGTGTATTTGTTATTTCTCGTGTTTTTCTCATGAACAGCTTTGCAGTGGAACAGGGGCACTTTAAGAGACTGATCGCTGATGACATAATCGGCATTTTGCACAGGCAAGTGGGCAGTCTGACTTATCAGCCTGTAATATTAACATCCTTTCATTAAAGCAATAGTTTCTTTGAGGTAAATCTCATGACAGATTCTGAAGCAGGTCTACTGAAGATGTTGAAGAAAAATGCCATTGTCTTAAATGGTGAGCTGGGAAGCATGAAGGGTATCCCAGTTGAATTAAAGATTAAGGATGAAAGCCATTAAGCAAGATGCTTAAAGACTAGATCAGGGCCATACACAATCAGACAGAAGGTGAAGGCAGAATTAGAGTGGTTTGTCAAAATGGGAGTCCTCAGACTCTTTAATGTGAGTGACTGGCATACCGATTGTACCCATGATGAAGAATGATGGATTGGTATCCATTTATGGCAATATCAAATTCACTATTAATCCTGTACTGTGAGCAGAACAGTACCCTCTGTCTGTCTGATCTATTAACTGTTGTTTATTAATTGATCAGATTGCTAATTTTAATTGTTAATGTTATACTGTTATTGATGTCAGGAACCTTTGATTTAAAGGGGGACGAAAAGCATTGTGTTTTCATGTTATTTCTCATGTTTCCTCACTAGCAATTTTGCAGTGGATCAGGGGCACCTTAAGATTCTGACCATGACACATTACTGGCTGTGGGTAAACAGGCAGTCCATCATAGCAGCCTGTAGTGTTAACGTCCTCTTAATAAAGCCCTTTGTGTGTTTGAACCTTCAAGGTCTACAGCCTATTTTTAAAACCACCACACCATCCTCATTGACAATTGGATTGTCTTTTCTAAACAATTAAGACAAACACACTCACCTACCTTCTTTTCAATTGAACTTCCTATGAACAACCAGAAGCCTCTTTTATTCTTTTCCCTTCAGGAAAGGTCACGTCTGGGACTTTTTTTTCCTAACTAAAATTTCCTTTTACAAAAGCATAAACTTTAGACACAGATTTGGCACAGGCCTTAACTGACTGTCTCTATGAACCAGTCCCCTCACCATATCCAGGATGCCAGGCCCTTCCTTTATCCATGACCCGAACCCCACCCTCCGACCTTCCCATGGATCCTTCTTTCACTCCTGATCCTACTCCACACCCCCTCTCATCACTGACTCACCCTTGGCAGTCCTGAACCTGTGTGCAAGCTGACATTCTTCTACTCTCTTCCCATGTGCTTAGAGTTAAACAAACAAAAACAACTGACCTTACAAAACTGAACAAAGCTGACCGGTGGCTGCCACCTTTAAATGATTGTGAACCGGGTACTTGAAGATTCACATGAACTGATGACATTATCCCAAGCAATTTGTTAAAAATTGTTTTACACTGTTGAGTATTACAAGTACGCACCTGCTACAGGCCAGCACAAACATGCTGAAAATATACTGGTGAACTTCTGGAAGGCATTGTACACAATACACATTCCTTTTTCACAGAGAAATAAATGGTGACACAATATCACTGTGGTCTTGGGTCCAAAGATGTGCAGGTTGTTTTATTCATTTGTGGGACATGGGCTTTGCCGGCTGGCCTGAATTTATTGCCCATCCCCAGTTGCCCAAGGGCAGCTGAGAGTCGACCATATAGCTGAGGATCTGGGGTCACGTGTAGGTCGGACCAGGTAAGGGTAGCATATTTCCTTCTCCCTAAACGTCACTAGTGAACCAGATGGGTTTTTCCGACAATCGTTTCATGGTTATCAGTAGATTCTTAATTCCAGATATTTTTTATTGAATTCAAATTCCACCAACTGCTATGGCCGGATTCGAACCCGAGTCCCCAGAACATTAGCTGATTTCCTGGATTAATGTAGTGCTAATATCACTAGGTCATTGTCCCCCCTTAGGATTAGGTGGATTTTGTTTTATATTGATTAGAATTAGGTGGATTGGCCATGCTAAGTTGTCCCTTAGTGTCCTGAGATGTGTGGATTAGAATAATTAGCCATAGTAAATGTGTGGGTTTATAGGAATAGGGTCTGGGTAAAATACTGTGTCAGAGAGTTAGTACAGACCCAATGGGCCAAATAGTCTCCTTCTGCACTGTAGGGATTTTATGATTTTAATGAAGCAGACACAACAATGCATGTCACTGGAGTTGTAACAGTCACGGTTACTTTTTGTAGCAAAAAAAAACCTGAAATATTTCTTTATAATTGTAAATAATATAGAAACTTCTGTTAGAACAAATGGGCAACAGGCACAAGAATGGAAAAATTATTTTCTTGATAAGATAAATTCACCTACTTTTCTAAACACATTTCTCGATCCTTTTTCCACCCAGAAAAATTGTTTCAAGGCAATTTTCCATTTTTGCATTCCTGGCTTGGAGCCTTCCTCTCCAGGAATGAAAAATCAGGAAATTACAAGTGGGCAGCCTTGTATTCCCATCTATTAATTTTGATGGATGGAAAATCTGGGGCTGTGAACTGGGACTTTGCATTCTGTACAGGCATAGGCTTCACTGTTTCAGTCTATGACAGGGAGAATTTGACAACAAAGGTCTCCATAAATCAATAAAAGTCCTACTGTACTCACTGTTAAGCCTCTCAGTCGCAGCCCAGCAATAAAAGATGATGCAAGTCCAGCTTCTTCATAAACTCACTTTATACTCTTTGACAACCCCACACACACCCAGTGCCACCAGTAACCCTTTTATATATCCTGGTGAGTACTATTAAACAATTAATATACAAATTAGGTCTAAAGTAAAAGGTTGCAGTTAACCAACCCCTAAGACTCACCAATTGTTGTCACCACACTCCTGTACTGCAGAGACTGGACTGTGTATTTAGCAACACATAGAGGTGTTGCAAAAATTCCATCAGTAATGTCCCTACTACATTCTCAGGACTCAATGGCAGAATCATTGAAAAATTCTGGTGTCCTTCTTGAAGTCAGCTCCACAAGCTTTCAGGCAAATGTCCGATTAGATCAACTTCAATCTCCCGGCCTGTCTGGATGACTAAAGGATCTTGTCTGTTTTCTCAACTCTCAAGTGACCAGTGTTCTGGGGAGGACAAAGAAAATGATGCAAAGGCATCCTGAAGCTTTGTTTGAAGTGCAAGCCATTGACATTAATGACTGGGAGGAGCTTGCTATCAATTGGACAAATTGGCATCAACTTGTCCATTAAGTTAAATCACGCTTTGAGGCCCAAAGTCTGCCCAATGAGGCAGAGCAGTGGCAAAGAAAGAAAAGGAAGCAAATCCTGTATTCCAGATCCAGTCATCCTGCCCCATGTACCCAAAAATCTGAGAGTTGCGAATTAGCCCGTTCATTCACATGAAGACTCTTGGCAATAACATACAACCCTGAGTCTAGATCATCCTTGACTTGAGGGACAGATCGATGACAATAAGACTTCATTGGAATGCAAAATATGTTAAATTACCTTTTAATTCCCTCTTAAACTTGATTATACTTTCCTTTGTAATGGCTTTCTTTGAAAACTTTTCCCACAATTCTTGCTTTTGCAATTACAGAACTATTTGTTCCTTTTTATTTTTGAATTGCTACTTTGTTGGATTTGTGTGCTCAGCAAATTAATCATCTATTTATCTCATGCTAGCTCCCCTAATTTCTTTTTCTTGGTGTAAGTGCCTGGGGTAGTGGCAAGATGGCTCTGACATGCCCACGTGCAGGTTAGGTCTTCCATGTTGCCCTGATCTCTCACCTGCTCAAGACCTCAATGTGAGCCAAGGCTTTCAGATAGGGAATATTGATTATTTTGCTCTATGCTTGAGTCTAAACTGGAGTTTGAGGGTTGTCTCTTCTCCTAAAGTACGCTGCTTGAGTTTGCAATGTCCTAAAACTGTAACTCTTAATTTCCAGCAGATTTGGACCTCAACATGAGATTGAAATTTGTCCTCATTCCAGATCTTTCAGTCATGTGATCTGACGTCATTATTACACCAACATCATGTATGCATCTTATATTAACCTTTGGCTCAACATCTCCCCCAAGTCTATCCCTATCATGTTTACATTTTCCTATATCTTACCCATAAAGTCTCAGACTTCACAAGCTTGTGCTCTGAAGTACCTTCACCAATCTCTCGGATCTTTTTCTGTTCTCCTTTTGAGGTTGAGTGATATTCAGTGCTCTGCCTTCTGTCAGAGTAAGTGTTTTTCTCCTGGATGATTATAGAGCTTGTAGTAAATCTTCTTTCATTGTCAGGATCTGAATAGTAAGCCCATGTTTAAGAACTGAGGTGGGGAGAAATTTCTTCACCCAGAGAGTGGCGTATCTGTGGAATTCACTACCACAGAAAGTGGTTCAGGCAAAACTTTGTATGACTTCAAGAAGAAATTGGATGTAACTCTGGGGGCTAAAGGGATACAGGGGGAAGGGGGGATAAGGATATTAAATTTGATGATCAGCCGTGATCAAGATAAAGGGATAAAGAGATGCGGGGGAAGGAGGGATCAGGATATTAAATTTGATGATCAGCCATGATCAAGATAAATGGTGGACTAGGCTCAAAGGATCAAATGGCCTACTCCTGTGTCTAGTTTCTAGGGGTGGGATTTTCTAGCCATGCTCATTCCAAGGTCTGAAAATCCCAAGGTCAACAGACATTGGTCTGTGTCCTGCCCACTACAATTCCAGTGGCAAGTGGGATGGGAAAATTCTGTCCTAAATTTCTATGTTTTAAGGCACTGTGGTTTCTGTCTCAATCCTGTATGATCTTGATTGTGGAGTCTTTTTTTTAATGAATTGTACCTTCCTCTTGTTGGACTTGATGTCGTATCTCACTGGGCTTTGGCAGTAGTAACTCATATAATATATACCTCTGATTAAACTTCTGAACCTGGATGCTTCTCTGTTTTTCCTTATGCTGTTGTATATTCTTGCAGTTGTTCTAAATTGTTATAAGTGGTGAAAAGACTGTTGAACGTTAAGTCAACATAATGAAGTATCTAGACAGGAAAAAAGTCAGTCCTGAAAAATATACAAACTTTGATTCAATTTTGTATGCCCATTCAACCTGTTATAAAAGTTAAAGCACCCAGTGAGGGAATACATTTAAAAGTGGAAATTCAAACTCAATTAATAACACATCATTTGCTTTTTGAGAGGGTTCAAACTCCATTGGCAAAAATTAATTATTTTAGAAAAAATGGAATATTGATTGAATTATTCAGGAAAAAAAAATACATTCATTCACTTAAAGGAAAGAACAAAATTGGCACAGGCCACTTCAGGTCTGATAAAATCCAGTGTATGCATTTCAATAATACGTCAATATACTTTGGCACAAGATTTTGTGATTGCATCCAAATATGTGGAAAATGATAATTGTTTGGCAAATGGTTTTGTTTTGAATGAGTTAACTTTTTGATGGGGTAAATACAAAAAACATTGCACAAGTATTTATTGTTCATGTGTGAATCTGACAGAGAGCATTGGGCATGGATCTCTCAAAACCATGAGTTTCACCTTCATACACATGCATTGCACACACATACACACACTCACAAATGCACATGCACACAAACATACACACCCAGACGCACACATACAAATGTACACGCATACACACACAAATATACACCCACAAACACACACAAATGTACATATACACACATACAAAAAAACACAAATGCATTTCCATGCACAAACACACATACACACAAATGCACACGTACACATGAATGTATGTGCACACAGACACACACACACAAATGCAACACACAAGTATACATACATACAAACACATGCACGCATGCACAAATATACTCACTCAAACACACACACATGCACATACTTTCAGAAGGACTTGGCAATAAGAAGCACAATTAGAAGCTATTCTCAGTAGTTCTTGTTGATTTTCACCTCCATGAATCCAGAATACAGGTACACTTCCACTATTGATGTTAGTAAAAGCACAGGCCAGAGATAAAAATGAGACCTTTCCTGATTGTAAAGATTCAGCTATTTAAAAGCATAAATGTGTTGAGTCATGCTCGAAGGGCTGGATGGCCTACTCCTGCTCCTATTTCTTATGTTCTTATTAAAAAATGTTAATTGTTTATGCTATTAATGTGTTATTTAAGAAATCATGCATTGGTTTTGTGCTGTTAACATTTCGTACTGTTTCCTCACTTGTGGCAATTCTACTTGTAAAATAGGAATATCCAAATTATGGAATTCCAAGTGGAATAGCCTGGCAGGGTACAATGAGACTCCAGTGCCCAGCATTCACACATGCACTTATTTCTCAACCTTGATCCAAGGTCTGATCCAAAGTAAAGTTGATCAGGAACAGCTCAGTGAGAAGACTACAGAAAACAAATAAATAAGTCATTAATTTTTAACAAATGTTAATTCAAATATGAGATTTGCAGTGATATTTTGGTAAGCCTAATTTGTATAAGGTCGTGTTTGTGTGGCTTGATTTTTGTAGGCCTGAGTGGGTCTGGCAGGCGAATGGAACATAATTTTACTGGAATAATTACTGACATAAGGCCCAACGCATTGCACTTTTTCCATATCCCTGGCTTTTCTTCTATTCAAGTATTTGTCCAAGAGCCTTTTGAATATTATGACAGAATCTGCATCCATCATTCCTTCAAGTGGTACATTTTGTGCCTTTGAGGCCTTCAGGGTTACAGCAACTCATAGTTTAAAAAGGCATCTCCTCATGTTGCCTCCGGTTCTATTATAAGTTACTTTAAATCCATCTCTTTTGGTTACTGACCCTTTTACCACTGGTAAATCTCCTTAGCAGCTTCATCAAAGTCATTGTGATGTTACAGACTTGTCTGCACCAGCCTTCCAAATGAGCATCATGATTTAGTTCCCCTGCCTTTTCCCTACATCTCTTCACATTGGTTCTATTCAAATAATCATCCAATGACCTCTTGAATACCTCAATTCAATCTGCCTATTCCTCACTTCCAGGTAGTGCATTCCAAACCCCTACTACTTGTGTGAAGAAGTTTTTCTTCTCACATCACATCTGCTTCTTTTTCAAATCAATTTAAATCTGTGCCCTCTCATTCTTGCTAATATTATAAACAGGAACAGCTTCTCCCTGTCTACTCCGTCAAGCTCCCTCGGAATTTGAACATCTCTATCAAATCTCCTCCCAGCCTTCCGTGCTACAAGGACAACAGCCCCGACTTCTCCAATCAATCCTCAAAACTGAAGTTTAGAAGCATTCATGAATCCGGAACCATTTTTGTAATCTCTTCTGCACTCTCTCCAATGCATTCACAACCTTCCTATAGTGTGGCACTCAGAACTGTGCACAGTGTTCCAGCTGAGGTCTAACTAACCCCTTGTATATGATTAGCATAACCTCCTTGCCCATGTACTCTATACCTCTATTAATAAAGCCCAGGATACTGTATGCTTTATTAACTGCTCTCCCCACTTGTCTTGCCATTTTCAATGATCTATGCACAGTCACACCCAGGTCATGCTGCTCCTCCAACCCTTTAAGAATTGTACCCCTTATTCTGTATTTTCTCTCCATGTTGTTCCTATAAAAATGCGCCACCTCTGGTGAATTGGTGTGACGACAATAAGCTCTCCTCGATGTCAACAAAATGAAGGCGATAATCATCGACTTCAGGAAAAGCAGTGGAGGAATGCCCAGTCTACATCAATGGGGATGAAGTAGAAATGGTCAAGAACTTCAAGCTTTTAACGTGTCCAAATAACCAACAACCTGTCCTGGTCCCCCATTCTGACACTATAGTAAAAAAGCCCACAAATGTCTCTAATTTCTCAGAAGACTAAGGAAATTTGGCATGTCTGCTACGACGCCCACCAACCTTCACAGATACACCATAGAAAGTATTCTCTCCGGTTGTATCACAGCTTGGTATGGCTCCTGCTCTGACAATGGGTCGTGAATGAAGTCCAGTCCATCACTCAAACCAGTCTCCACCCATCGACTTCCCGCTGCATTGGAAAAGCAGTCAGCATAATTAAGGACCCCAAGTGTCCCGGACATACTCCCTACCACCTTCTTCCATCAGGAAAAAGATACAAAAGTCTGAGGACGTGTATCAACCAACTGAAGAACAACTTCTTCCCTCTGCCACCAGACTTTTGAATGGATCTACCTTGCATTAAGTTGATCTTTCTCTTCACCCTAGGTGTGATTGCAACACTGTGTTCTGCACTTTTTCCTTTCTTTCTCTATGTCCGATATGCTTTGTTTGTATAGCAAGAAATAATACTTTTCACTGCATACTAATACATGTGACAATAATAAATCAAATCAAATCAAAATTTACTAGACAGTTAAGGGCTTTTTCCCACCCAGTTTTTTGGCTGGAGGAGTTACCTAGCATGTGGGAAGTCTGAAAATGAATCAGTTCAGACCTTGGACCATGGGGGATAGGAATAGGGCATCTCAATCAGAATCTTCTTATGATCAGGTGACTACTGGGCTTCCCTCCCCTGCCACACCCCCTAGTCCCTGTGGCCTGCCCCCTGAAATCCCAAATGCCCACTTTCCATGCCTCCAAACCTTATCTGCCCTCCCCTCCCCGGACAGGGTAGAAATGTCAATTACTAGAGCACGTACGTTTAAGATAAAAGGGGGAAAGTTTGGAGGAGATGTAAGAGGCAAGTTTTTTTACAGTGAGGTAGTAAGTGCCGAGAATGTGCTACCAGAGGTGAGAGGAAACCAGTGCACACAGAGGAAACCCTTGCAGATACGGGGAGAATGTGTAGACTCTGCACAGACAGGCACCCAAGCTGGGAATCGAACTGGGATCCCTGGTGCTGTGAGGCGACTGTGCTACATGGTGGCACAGTGATTAGCACTGCTGCATCACAATGCCAGAGACCCAAGTTCGATTCCTGGCAGGGTCACAGTCTGTGCAGACTCTGAATGTTTTCCCCGTGTCTGCATGGGTTTCCTGCAGATGCACTGGTTTCCTCCCACAGTCCAAAAGATGTACTGGTCAAAAGCATTGGCCATGCTAAATTCCCCCTCAATGTACCTGAAGATGCACCAGAGTGGGTTGTTTTCACAGTAACTTCATTGCAATGTTAATGTAAGCCTATTTGTGACGCTAATAAATAAACATTAAAACTTAAAAAAAACCTTTAAACTAGATACAATAGCAACATTTAAGAGGCATCTTGTCAGATATATGAATGGGCAGGGAATAGAGGGATACAGACTAGGTAGAGGCAAAGGTGTCATGTATCAGTGCAGTCTTGATAGGCCGAAGGGCCTGTTCCTGCACTGTCCTTACTGGTCTTTGTTCTTTCTTTGTCATCTGGTCCTGGCTCTTAGACTTTAGCACGTTGAAGCACTTCCTCCTCTACCTACTGCAGCTCAAATCACTACAGGGCCTAGAGAAGTGTGGCCGGCAGCTCTCGAAGGCAGGCGTTCCTCCGAGTGAGGGGATGAAGTCCCACCTGCAGCCAACTGATATTCATTCAAGCTGGAAATGGCTGCAGGCACACAGCGTGAGCAGGAATACCTTCCCTGCTGACCCAAAGGTGATGTGAAGGGAACCTCAAGCATCCAGGATATTCAGGCCCTGAACAGACACTATTGTCAAGAACTGGCGTGAATAGCCTGGTTCAAGGTAACTCTACTGAGCTGGACAAAGATATTGAACACGTCAATCTATTGTGTAGAGGGAGAATGTTAGAGTTGCATCAGTAACTTTGCCAAGTCCAGAGGTATGTTCATTCTACACCAAAGCAGAGAGGATGGAAGCATCCATCCTTAATTGTTAGTTACTGTGTACTGATTGCAATAAGAAAGGTGTGAGTGTTACCATAGAGAGAGTGATCTCATCCATGGATCTTGAAGGATCCTCCGAGTGAGGGGAGGAAGTCCCACCTGCAGCCAACTGATATTCATTCAAGCTGGAAATGACTGCAGGCACACAGTGTGAGCAGGAATACCTTCCCTGCTGACCCTACAAGTGATGTGAAGGGAAACTCAAGCATCCAGAATATTCAGGCCCTGAATATTCTGTCAAGGACTGGCGTGAACAGCCTGGTTCAAGGTAACTCCACTGAGCTGGACAAAGATATTGAACACGGCAATCTATTGTGTAGAGGGAGAATGTTAGAGTTGCATCAGTAACTTTGCCAAGTCCAGAGGTATGTTCATTCAACACCAAAGCAGAGAGGATGGAAGCATCCATCCTTAATTGTTAGTTACTGAGTACTGGTTGCAATAAGAATGGTGTGAATTTTACCATGGAGAGACTGATCTCATCCATGGATCTTGAAGGCTCTCACATGAGCCCACACTGGCTATGACCACAATCATGATGGCTTTGGATACCAGCTTCACTGCCGCCTTAAATAGAATGACAGATGTCTTATTCATGATCTTATAACATGTTACCAAGCTTCCCGTGATAGGAATAATGTGCCATTGGCCCAGGAGAAGGATAATGGTGAAGCAGAAATGGGAGCTCACTGAATGCTCCTACTTTTCTCTCATTGCTCCCACCCACCCTTCAAATCGGTATCCAACGTGCTGCCTCATTTCCCAACTGCCAAGTTGCCCCTACACATTTGTGGGAGATGTGGTCTTTGATAAGATTCTCAGGGGCTTCAAAAGCTAGAGTGTGCAAAGCACACAAGAGGAATCTGAGCAACCTGGCTTTACTTCTTCTCAAACCACATGAAGTGTATCACATTGGACTGGTAGGAATGGAAAAGTAAGTAGAAGAAATTGTAATTCACCACGCACATGCTCATGGGATTTTAAAAAATGCTGCATGGCTCCGTTTTCATTTTTCAAAAAGTAATGAAGTGCAGCAGTAAAATATCTTGGATACTTTGCTAATGGGATAGAAGATGGCTCCCATTCACACTCCTTCAAGACAATTGTTTTTGGTGAGGCTTTGCAGACAGGTTGTCTCCATTTCAACTGCTATGGAATGTAGAAGATGCAGTGAGGTAAACATTCAGCACTCCTTGAAAGTCATTCAAAGTCTTTGGAATGTGCTTTCAGTCTTTTTAAATTCAGTGAGTGGTTTCCAGCCAGCAAATTCATCAAGTCGTTTTTATAAGGAACAGTTCCATAATGCTCGGAAAGAAGTAAGAATTTGTACCACCACCCAGCCTTCTTCCAAACAACTATCCTTGGAGGTTCAAGTCACTGCCACAGAATTATAGAATGACACAGCACAGTAGGAGTTCCTGTGCTGGCTTGTTGCTTGAGTTGTCGACTTTGTCCCACTGTCCTGCCCTGTTCTAACACACAAGACCCACAAGAATTAGGAGGAAAAGTAGATTATTTGGCCCCTTGAGCCTGCTCCGCCATTAGGGGGAGGCATTGGTAATCAGAGAATCGTACAGCCAGAAGGAGGCCATTCAGCCCATCGAGTGTACACCAGCCACAATCCTTCACAGACCCTTTCCTCATAATTTCATGCGTTTACCCTAGTTAGTCCCCCTGCCATTAAGGGGCGATTTAGTATGGCCAATCCACCTAACCAGCGTATCTTTGGATTCTGGGAGGAAACCAGAGCACCATGCAGACACGGGGAGAATTGCAAACTCCACACAGATAGTGACCCAAGTGATTTGAACCCAGGTCCCTGGTGCTGTAAGGCTGCAGTGCTAACCACTGTGCCACTGTTCTGCCCCAATATATGGTGGAGCGGTATTACCACTGGACTAGTAATCAAAAGACCCAATGTAATACTCTGGGGACCCAGGTCCAAATCCCACCATGGCTGATGATGATGAAATTTGAATTCAATAAAAAAAATCTGGAATTAAAAGTTCAATGATTACCATGAAACCATTGTCGATTGTCATAAAAACCCATCTGGTTCACTAATGTCCTTTAGGGAAGGAAATCTACCCACCTGGTCTGCCTAATAAATAACTCCAGACATGCAGCGATGTGGTTGGCTCTCAAATGCCCTCTGAAATGGAAGGCAGTTAGCAATGGGTGATAAATGCTGGTCTGACCAGCAATGCCCACATCCTGGAAAAATGAATTATAAAAAAGTTAAGATTATATCTGATCTTATTGTGGTCTTAATTCTACTTTATCACCATTCGCCATAAACCCAGACTCCCTTGTTGATCAAAAATCAATGTAACTCAGCCTTGAATGACTGAGTCTCCTTTCCTTATTATCCTGTACTTCTCTCCCCCATCAAAAATGTATCCAATTCTTTTTTGAACATCCCACTTTTCCAGGTAGTGCATTCAATATCAAAGGATGTAGAAGCAAATGATTCACCATGTTGCCTTTGGTTCTTCAGCTATTCGCCTTAATTCTGTGCCATCTTCTGCCATTGGATTCCCTTTAAAATGTTCCCCTTTATTTTCTATTGCTTCTCTGATAAAAATGTATCACTCTACACTTCTCTGCGCTAAAATTCTCTTTTGTTTATCAAATGAGCTCATGATTTTGAGCACCTCTGTCAAATTTCCTCTTAACCATCTCCAGTTTCTTCATAGAATTGAAATCTTTCCTACTGAGAGCATACTAATAAATTTCTTCTGTAGTTCCTCCAATGCCTTAACTTCACCCTAAGTATGTGATGCCCAGAATTGGTCACAATACTCCTGCAGAGGCGTGGGCTGTGTTTTATAAAGTTCTGGCATAAGCTCTTCGCTATTATACTCTATGCTTCAACTAATAAAGCCTGCATGTACATATGTAGGAAATTACCCCCAGAAACATTAGGGGGTATACTTTGGGATAGGTTGGAGTGTACTAATGGTAATAAATGGAACACAGATGTTGAATGAGACACATTTGGGTACCAGGTTGGCAGATTTGTTCCACTGAACAACGTTAGAGAACCAGATGGGATTTTACAACAATGCAGTAGTTCCATAATTATTAATACAACCAGCATTTTATTCCAGTTTTATTACTTTATTCAATTTAAATCCCCCTAACTGCAATGGTGGGGATTGTTTCTGGAGCATTCGTCCAGGCTCTGGATCACTACTAGCACCATCAGTACATTTCCATCTCCCAATGGCCCCAGTGGTCAAAAAAACCTGCCAACACTCATTGAATGGTCTCCTCTCTACATGTAGAGAGAAGGGGACACTTGCTGCTTTCCACTGTGGGCGTGGCTGGCAAGGCCAACATTTATTGTCCATTTGTAACTGCCTTGGAACGTCAGCAGTGAGCCGCCTTCTTGAATACGACTGAGTGACTTGCTAAGACGAGAAATGTTTGTAAAAGGATTAACGCTATCAGCAATCTGTAACTTGAAGTTTGTATTAATGTTCATGACGTCAATTGTTGTACCAGAATTAGTCAAACTGCTTTAGGCACTTAGGTTGCTCACCTGGCAGCAAGCAATAGAAGAACTAACTTCATAAAGTAAATCAAAGAAAAGGTTTAATAAAGAAACTTCATTACACCATCACTTAGACCATGCCATGGGCCACAAATGCCCCTCCACTATCCCCGTCTGCTTTCTATTTATACTGGGTCAGCTTGTCAGCTGACCACCACACTACTTTGCCATTGGTTACACTATCTACCAGGCCAGCTTGTCAGCTGATCCTCTCAACATGTTATCATTGGTTGCATTATAACACTTAGGGCATGCGCAGGAAAGTGACTAAGAAAGTGTGATCAAGAAGGACAAAGAATGAACAAGAACAAAGAAAATTACAGCACATGAACAGGGCCTTCAGGCCTCCAAGACTGTGCCAAATGTGCTGCCCGTCTGAACTAAAACCCCCTATCCTTCAGAGAACCGTATCTCTCTATTCATTTATTTGTCAAGACGTCCCTTAAAAGTCACTAACGTTTCTGCTTCCACTACCTCCCTGGCAGTGAGTTCCAGGCACCACCACCCTCTGTGTGAAATACATAACTTGTACATCTCCTTTAAACCTTGCCCTTCGCACCTTAAACGTATATCCCTGAGTAATTGACTCTTCCACCCTGGCAAAGAGCTTCTGACTATCCACTCTGTCCATGCCCCTCATAGTCTTGTGGATTTCTATCAGGTCGCCTATCAACCTCTGTCATTTCAGTGGGAACAAACCAAGTTTCTGCAATCTCTCCTCATAGTTAATCCTTCCATACCAGGCAACATCCTGGTAAACCTTTTCCTGTACCCTGTCCTAAGCTTCCACATTCTTCTAGTAGTGTAGCACCCAGAATTGAACACTACATACCAAGTATATTGGCAAGTCATATTGCAGTTTTATAGAACCTTCATTACAAAGTGTGTAATGAAGGTTCTGTAAAACTGCAATATGACTTGCCAATTTTTAAATTCAATGCAGTAGCCAATGAAGGCAAGCATGCCATATGCCTTCTTGACTACCTTCTCCATCTGCTCTGCCACTTCCAATGACTTGTTTACCTGTACACCCAGATCCCTCTGCCCTTCAATACATTCCAGAGTTCACCATGAATGAAAAGGATAATTTGACTAAGTGAGAGCTTTCTGATGGTGAAGTGGCACTTGGGTGACAATGTTGCAAACTTTAATGTATTGCAGCGATAGCTGATAAGTGTAGATAACCTGACATTTTTTTTCACACACAGGGAACAGATAAGGGAGGAGCTTAGTTTGCAAATTTCAGAAAGGCCAGATTTCTGGTGATCCAGAGGGCCAGTGCAATGAACAAGATTGATACCGGTTTCTCTGTCTTGCAAAACTAGGGTTTAAACTGGTCTTCAAAAATCAGGATTTAAACTGAAAATGCAAGAATTCCAATACTATACAGAGGCTGAAATGTTTAATTTACTGACACAATCAATCAATTTCTGAGATTCTTTCTATCTGTCAATTCTTCCTACCATAGAAGCGCAAAATAGCATCATGGGTTCAGAATATGATTGCAGTGTTAACAATTTCATAAACTCCCTGGGATTAGCATTACTGATAGCAAATAAGTGGCATAGAGGAAAGTAAAATATGATGCTTGCTTATTTTACATTCTATAAATTATTTCTCTTAAGACTCAAAGCATGATAGTTAAGGGATGAATTATGAGAAGTAATGTAGTGACTATTTATTGAACTCAGCTTGAAAGCTAAATGCAGTTTAAAAGGTCATGGGAAAAAGTGAACTACAACGAGTAAACCGCCCCCATAGTAATGGTGACTCCTTGTATCACATCATTAACTCCTTAGGAATCAGTGACTAAAATGCCACACATTAGATACAAACATTACTGACTACAAGAATCCTACACAATGAAAGCTGGTAGATATCTTCTCTGGAGCCTTCAACATATCATCGATGAAGACGAACATCTCGCCAAGGGAATCCCCACACTCCCACTACTTGCCTTCAAGCAACAGCACAACCTCAAACAGACCATTGTCTACAGCAAACTACCCAGCCTTCAGGAGAACAGTGACCACAACACCACACAACCCTGCCACAGATGTGCCGGATCATTGATATGGATGCCATCATCTCATGTGAGAACACCATCTGCTAGGTACACGGTACATACTCTTGTGATTTGGCCAATGTTGTCTACCTGATATGCTGCAGGAAAGAATGTCCCGAGGCAATGTACATTGGGGAGATCTTGCAGACGCTACGACAATGGATGAATGGACACTGCTTGACAATCACCAGGCAAGAGTGTTCTCTTCCTGTCGGGGAACACTTCAGCAGTCAAGGGCATTCAGCTTCTGATCTTTGGGTAAATGCTCTCCAAGGCGGTCTTCACGACACACAACAGTGCAGAATCGCTGAACAAAAACTGATAGCCAAGTTCTGCACACATGAGGACAGCCTTAACCAGGATCTTGGGTTCATGTCACACTATCTGTTACCCCCACGACTTGCCTGGCCTTGCAAAATTTCACTAACTGTCCTGGTTTGAGACAATTCACAGTATTTAACCTGAACTTAACCCTCTCTCCACTCGCATTGTAGGCTCTTGTAAAGACTTGATTACCTGCTAAAAATCACATTCCAACCATTATCTTGTAAATTGAGTTTGTGTCTATATATACACACTTTGGTCTTCCAATCATCTTAGTGTCATCTGTGAATTTTGACACACTGCACTTGGTCCCCAACTCCAAATCATCTCAGTAAATTGTAAACAATTGCAGTCCCAACACTAAGGCACACCATTAGCCACTGATTGCCAACCAAAAAAACACTCATTTACCCCCACTCTTTGCTTTCTGTTAATTAACTAATCTTCTATTAATGCTAATACACTACCCGTAACACTGTGTGAACTGAGCCTAACATGACATCCAGTGGCATTTCCATCATTGAATTCCCCATGATCAAAATACTGGAGTTACCCTACTGACCAGAAACTGAATGGGCCAGCCATATAATTACAATGGCCACACTGAGAGCAGGTCAGAGGCTGGGAATTCGGCAGCAAATGACACATCTCCTGAATTCCCATTGTCCATCCACAAAGCATGAGCCACAGACTATCCTGACTTAGAAAAATATTGCTCTTCTTTCATTGCCGCTGGGTGAAGATCCTGAAATTTTCCTCCTAACAACACTGTGGATGGACTACACCACATGGACTCGAGTGTTTGAAAAATGCAGCTCATAATCACCTTTTCAAGGCCTAACTAGTGGTGTCCCACATCCCATGAAT
The DNA here is from genome assembly GCF_965287045.1 of Carcharhinus amblyrhynchos. NCBI lineage: Eukaryota > Metazoa > Chordata > Chondrichthyes > Carcharhiniformes > Carcharhinidae > Carcharhinus > Carcharhinus amblyrhynchos. The sequence goes on along the minus strand of NC_137328.1, from coordinate 20,814,327 downwards.
GAATAAAAGAAAATATCCTTGATGCTACAAGCACTTATTTTATACAGTGATCTTTTATGTGACACCTTATTGAATGCCTTTTGCAAATCTAAATACGTTACATTGCTGATTTCTGCTCGTTAAACAATCAAAGAACTCTAATAAATTTGTCAAACATGATGTTCCTTCAGTAAAACCATGTGAATTCTGCTTGATTGTATTATGGTTTTCGAAATGTCCTGCTACTATTTCCTTAACAATGGATTCTAGCATTTTCCCAATGAAAGTTATAAAAACATAAGAACGTAAGAACTAGGAACTGGAGTAGGCTATCGGGCCCCTTGAGCCTGCCATATCATTCAATAAGATCATGGCTGATCTTTTTGTGGACTCGGCTCCACTTACCCGTCCACTCACCATAACTCTTCATTCCTTTACTGTTCAAAAATGTCTCTATCCTTGCCTTAAAAACATTCAATGAGGTAGCCTCAACTGTTTCACTGGGCAGGGAATTCTGCAGATTCACAACTCTTTAGCTAACTGGCCTATATTTTCCAATGTTTTATCTCTCATTTTTCTTAGGTACATTTGCGATTTTCCAATCCACAGGAACCCTTTCCAAAATCTGGAAAATTATGACCAATGCATCCATTACTTCCACAAGTCACTTATTTTTATGATGCTCCGATGCAGGACCTGATATAGTTCAGTCTATAGTTCATCCAGTACTTTTTCTCTAGTGAGATTAACATCAGTTCCTCTTTTGCCCATTGATTGTCTATTATTGTTGGGATGTTTTCCATCTACGTGAAGATAGATACAAATTATTTAACTTTATTTTACACATTATGGCCAGAATTCTCCGGTCTTGTCTGCAGCTGGAATTATCCAGTCCCGCTGCAGTGAATGGAGATTTGGCTGAATGCCAAATTCTCCACTCTCACCAGCAGTGATAGCAGGGTGTGTGAGATTGGAGAATGCCTTTAACTTCTCACCACAACAAGAGGATTTCTGATGATGAGTGTGAATAACCAAGGGTAGAACTTTTCAATGAGAGCAGAAGAAGCATTCAAGCCAAGAATATAGGGAACTGCCAAAATGGAAATGATACTAAAGCTACCTGTCAAAAGCAGGGCTGAATTTTACAAGATTGTGGAATGCATAGGGGATGAGATTGTGGACTGCTCTTTGGAAGGATGAAAGAATCTCACTGAGGGATATCTGCCCCTCAGCAGACAGGAAGACCCACCCTCTTAGCAATCCTGGTTGTTGTATCAGAGCTCAGTGTTTGATGCTACCAGGACAGCAAAGAGGATCAGGAAGAAGAGCAATGGCTGCTGATCACAGTAAATCCTGGGCTGTTAGGAAAGGAATGTTCTGAGAACCAAGGAAGAGAGGGAGGGTGGGTGATGGGGTTGGGGAATGGGGAGAGCAGGCGTTTGGAGGGCAGGTGGCAAAGAAGTTAAAGTTTATTTATTAGTGACAAGTAGGCTTACATTAACACTGCAATGAAGTTACTGTGAAAATCCCCTAGTTGCCACACTCAGGCACCTGTTCGGGTACACTGAGGGAGAATTTAGCTTGGCCAATGCACCTAAACAGCACATCTTTTGGACTGTTGGAGGAAACCCAGAACGCCTGGAGGAAACCCGCACAAAAACAGGGAGAATGTGCAAACTCCACACAGAAAATGACCCAAGCCGGGAATCAAACCCTGGTTGCTGGTGCTGTGAGGTAGTAGTGCTAATCACTATGCCACCGTGCCGTCCCAGAAAGAGTGAGGTGGGGGGTGACATGTTATGGGGGAGTTAGAATAATAGAATCATAGAGCCCTGACAATGTAGAAAAAAGGCCATTTGGCCCATCAAACCTGCACCAAAAACAATCCTACCCAGGCCCTATTCCCATAACCCCACACATTTACCCTGCTAATCCCCCAACACCACGGCCAATCAATCTAACTCACACGTCTTTTGGGGTGTGGGAGGAAACTGGAGCCCCTGGAATAAACCCACGCAGGCACAGAGAGAATGTGCAAACTCCACACAGACAGTAACACACAGTCAAAATTGAATCCAGGTCCCTGGCGATATGACGCAGCAGTGCTAACCACTGCATCACCATCTCACCCCTCCAAAATGCATACATGGCACTCCCCAAATGATGTGCCATCCCCCTTCTTTCCCCCTTTTTTTCAAATTGCCATCAAAAAACAGACTGCCTATCTGCCCAGCCCAAGAGTGTTATGGTATGGACCGTGTAATGTACTGGCCAATTGGCTTTGTAAGATTGACCTTTATTTATTAGAATATGGTGAGTGGGCTGCCAATTTCAATTCTCATCCTCCTACTATGTTATGGGGGAAAGCATGGGATGACCAGGAAGGTGGTGGGCAAGTCATAGAATCAAAGATACCTACAGTGCAGCAAGAGGCTTTTTGACCCATCGAGTCTGCACCAAACACAGTCCCACCCAGGCTCTACCCCCATATCTCTACATATTATACCCACTAATTCCTCTAACCTACACATCCCTGGACTAAGGGGCAATTTCTTAGCATGGCCAATCAACCTAACCCGCACATCTTTGAACTGTGGGAGGAAACCGGAGTACCCGGAGGAAACCCACGCAGTCACGAGAAGAACATGCAAACTCCACAGACAGTGACCCAAGCCAGGAATTGAACCCAGGACCCTGGAGCTGTGAAGCAGCAGTGCTAACCACTGTGCTACCGTGCCAGTATGGTGTGGCACCTCTCATATTTAACATGCCCCCCCCCCCGCGCTGAAGACTCCGGGGGGTGTAAAATCCAGCCGTAAATACAGAACCTAGGGAAAAGTGCAACAAGACTAGAAGAACGCAGAGAGTCTTGCTTTTATTTGTCATCTTTTGTAACCATAGAATTTCCTGGTGGTTTGCAGCCAATTCAGTTCTTTTGAAGTCAAGTCACTGGTATAGTGTAGGAAACATAGCAGTCAATTAGCGCACAGCAAGTTCCCACAAATAGAAATGTGATGAAGATAATAAACAGTGTCTGTAATGTTGATTGAGGGATAAATACTGGCCAGGACTCGAGGGATACTGTGAGAGTGTAGACAGGGCCACAGTTTAACATCTCACCCAACAGACAGCATTCAATACTGTACTGGAGAGTCAGCCTGGAATTTTATACTTAAATCCTAGAACAGGAGACGAACACCCAACCTTCTGACTCCAAGGCTAGAATGCTGGCAATGGAGACAAAGCTGAATTTAATAACATAGGGTGACAGAGATCTAAAGCAGGCAAATCCCAGAGAACACCAATTAATAGAGAGCCCCCACTCCCCCACCCCCCTGCCAAACATAGTCCGTTGACTTGGATGCGACTGGAAGATCTTGCTGGCAAGGTATGTCAATAAATTCAGCCAGAGACCAAGGGAGACTATTTTTGGGCTTAGGGAGAATTAAACGAGAATGACAATGCTCAAAAGAGGACATTATCCAAACAGTTGCGCCTGATTAGGATGTGTAATCTTTGTATCTTGACAAATACATCAATAGACAGGGAATAGAGGGATACGGACCACGTCGAGGCAAAACGTCTTTAGTTTAGAAAGGCAATATGTGTCAGTGCAGGTTTAGTGGGCCGAAGGGCCTGTTCTTATGCTGTCCTGTTCTTTGTTCTTCTTTGTAATCCTTTGGACATGGACCAGATTACATCATGGGCGAGGATGGCCAAAATTGGAAATCATGATATTGCCGGCGAGATCTGCAACTTTCAGGTTTAGGCTGAAACTTGGGATCCTGCCACCATTCCTTCAGATGGCGAGCATGGGCTCAAGGTCATCCCCATAGATTTGGTCTCTCTATATGTCCACTATATGACCACGTACCTTATAATTTACCTATCACCACTAAAAATAGACCATTCAGGGCAGCTAATTTATCATTTCTCTTTGGCGACCTGGTGACCTGCCAATGCCAGGCCTAAGGCAAGGAGGGCACTAATCCATATCGGTAAGTAAAGCAGATATACAGCTTAACTAACACTTGACCTGAAACCAGATCTTGAAGTATACTCCATAGAGTCCCAGCAAGAGCTGCAACAAAATCACTTGCATTTTCTTTTCAGTGAGTGATTACTTTCGATGATTGAGCTCTATTACATAGTTGGCCAACTGAACATAATCATCTCCTTGGTAGTTTTCTTCACATTTCTGATTTTTTCTTGGATCTGTCCCCAAAACTCACTCCCCCAAAATTGCATTCCTTGTGGGGATTACTTTCAACTGTGAAGCTATGATTCCACTTCCTCCTAAGCCTTTCACTCGGCATGTGACTTAAACCTGATGCCAAGTGGGAAATGAAGTTGATGCCACTTGACGAAATTGAGCGTGACCTTCTAAGCATATTGTCGGTAAATTACTCTTCTTCCTCTTTTGTAACAAAGTTGCCCTTGATGACCAGTAGTAACTGTCTGTGATGTTTGTTAAGGATAGAGTCTTCCATGTCTATCTGGCGTAGTTTCATCTCTAGTGTTCTGTGATCATCTATTACCAGTATGTCAGGATTTTTTGTATTTTTTGTACTGCCTGTGAAATAGATTTCTGCACTTATGACTACATATCTGTCAAAAAGACGTTATTACTGAATATAGCTCCCTAGATGTTGATGTGTCAGTGTCAACAGCAGCGCCTTTTTTAAAATTATATGGATACATTAGAATTTCCATGGTGACAAAGTGGTTAGCACTGCTGCCTTACAGCTCCAGGGACCCTGGTTCGATTCCTGGCTTGGGTCGCTGTCTGAGCAGAGTCTGTACGTTCTCCTCGTGTCTGCATGGGTTTCCTCCCACAGCCTAAAAGACATGCTGGTTAGGTGCATTGACCATGCAAAATTCTCCCTCAGTGTACGCGAACAGGCGTCAGAGTGTGGCGACTAGGGGATTTTTACAATAACTTTATTGTAGTGTTAATGTAAGCCAACCTGTGACACTAATAAATGAACTTTAAAACTTTTGTAAAAAAGTAACTGTGAAATGAGGTGAAGTTTGCATTTACATTTCCTCCAGTTTGGTTCTACAGTGGACTGAACCTTGTCTGATTCACTTCTTCCAAATGAAAATCCTCCTGGTATCCCTTGTGGCTTGATACCGCAGCTGTATTGATGTCATGAAGAAAATTATACACCAGTGATAAGATAATGTTATATATCATTGCCTCGTTGGAGCAAGCTCACCCGCTAGCTTTGAGCTTATACCGTAAGAACAGAAACTAAATGCTGTTGCTAATTGCAGGACTGTTAATATATGCCTAATGAGCACCAAATATCTTTACTAAAAGCTGACTCTAAATATTCTTGTCACCTCATGTTGAGGTTTCAGTAGGAGGTTTACCTGAAGATGCTGCCAAGATTCATAAAAAAACATTCGCACATCTGGTGAAGGAGAGTCACAGAGAGAAGCCAAACTGCATAAAATTACAGCAATTTGTCATTCAAGTGAATGTCACATTAAAACCACACTGGAATGATGCAATTTTGAAAATGTCTAAATCTCACCCTTCTTGGAACTTGTAGAGAGGCTCAGTTCTGCAAATTTTAAAGCAAACATTTAATATTGTGTCAAAAACACTTTTGCCTTTTGAAGGTTTGAACTTCAAGATCACTAACTCCAGAATCTCAAGGCAATTGTGACTTTCGTTTGGACAAAATAGTGCAAAAAATTTGACATGGACAGGATTTTGCGGCCACGCTTGCCCCAAGGTTGGAAAATCCTGCCTGAGGTCAAAGGTCCATTTCCCACCTGCTACAATTCCTGTGGCAAGCAGGCTGGGAAAATTCCGCTCCATTTCTTTGTAAAGCACACTTGACCACACCCCACTCTGGCTAAATCCAGTATTGGGCTCCTTTCCTTTAGCTTTTCAGAAATCCAGGAAAGTTGTCCGTACATTGATGGTGAAATCGCTATGAAAGGAAACACTATCTGAAGTTCTGTTGCTTTACTGTGCCCTACCCAGCTGATGAAATAATTCATTTTTGATGTCAGATAGCCAATCTTTACCGGATGTATGCATTCCTCCAATTAATTACATCATTGTACAAAATGACGCATGCACTTCCGAGTCATTGGCACAGATCCAAAAAAGTGTCTCGTTTATTGAAGTATCTCGCTGGATCATTTTATCACATGCCAGCAGTATATTGGACCTGGAGGAAATAATTACTCTATTAAACATTGGATTATCCATTGTTCAGTTCTGGTGCCCTGGAACAGTCTGCAGTTTGTGATGTGGACTTCTTTCCTTGTCTCCTACCTGATTGTCTGGGCATTGTTTTTCCTATAATGCTGTGAACACAGTCTTGCACATTGTTACTTATTAGTTTGGATCCCTGTCACTCAAGCAAAATATTACAAGTGACAATGAATTCTGCTTTAAAGGAAGAACATGCTGGATACTAAATTCACTTCTTAAAAAAAAATCAGAGACAAATGTCCTTATCTCTTGCAAAGCTTTTTTGAGTGTAATGAATCCCTAAGCAGCTAGTCTGCACTGTCTCCATTTTGACTCTAGGCCAGTTACAGTGACAGCTGTTATAGCTGGCCAAATTCATTTGTTTGCACCATTTGTTGCATGGGGAAAGGGGTCAGGCTTCAGGTGAATGAGAGTAGTCTAGCAGCTGTTGTCTACATTTCTGATCTGGCACACTGGGTCAGAAACATATTACTACTATTGTGATTAAAAATATATTTTCAGTTACAAAGTAGCAACCAAGATATTCCACATTTCTAGCCTATCAAATTGTACCTTGCATATTGGCTTTGTTCAGTGAAATTGGTCTTTGCTAAAAGCACAACATGGAAAATAACAGACCAGCAGCCTGCTTCATCATTTACCTAAATTTCTTTACCATGAAAGTTAATGGAGAAGATAAGTGGGTGTGTTATAATGCAGGCTGGTGATTCACACTATTCTCAAAGAACAATTTCATTCACTCTGAATCGTAAGATAATTGAAAGGGTACAGAGGAGATTTACAAGGATGTTGCCTGGACTGGGAGGCATGCCTTATGAAGTTAGGTTGAGGGAGCTGGGACTCTTTTCCCTGGAGAGACGAAGGTTGAGAGGCGACCTGATAGAAGTTTATAAAATGTTGAGTGGAATGGATAGGGTGGATTCTCGGCGGCTATTTCCCCGGGTTGAAATGGTCGCTACGAGAGGACACAGATTGAAGGTGCGGAGAGGCAAGTACAGAAGTGATGTTAGGGGTAAGTTTTTCACTCAGAGGGTGGTGAGTGAATGGAATCGGCTGCCGTCAGTGGTGGTGGAGGCGAACTCGCTGGGGTCTTTTAAAAGACTTCTGGATGAGTATATGGAATTTAATGGGATTGGGGGTTATAGATAGGTCTATTGATTGGTAGGTGTTGATGTGATCGGCGCAATTCGTGGGCCGAAGGGCCTGTTTGTGCTGTTGTGTTCTATGTTCTATAACACATTCAAACCGTGTTGAGTTGGAACTATATCACCATTCCTTCACTGTCACTGGGTCTAAATCCTGGAACTATCACTCCAACATCACTATTGGTGTATCTACACCATATTGACTCCAGCGGTTCAAGAAGGCAGCTCACTGCCATTTCTCATGGGCGATAAATGCTAGCCCAGACAGTGGCACCCACACCCCTTGAATAAATAAAAAAAAACTCCACCTCAGGATTTGAATACGTTTTCCTAGCTCCAGGAACGATGACGCACTGTCAGAGGTGCGAATTAATAATTAAACTGATTCCAGTTTTTCAGATGGATGTAAAGAATGCCAGGATGAATTTTTGGTTTATGTTGAAGGAGAGCCCAGAGGCAGGTGAGCTGGAAATTTGTCACTTGAGATTGGTGTACAGCACATTCTTATATCCAAGCTATTTTAAACGTGAATGGTTGGGAGAGGTTTCAGCTACCTGCCAGAAAGTGGTGAGTAGCCAATTAAGGCTATCAAAGGGTCTATTATAGGCACTAGTGAAATGCCAGGCCTTTTGGCGAAGATCAGGGGGCGGAGGGAGTTGGCTGGGGGGAGGGGGGTGGGTGGCGGGCGATCTTACCAAAAATAACTTCTAAGTGTCGAATGAGCGTGAAAACGAGAGTTTCAGATCCATTTTATCGGCAAAGCCATAACTTAAATCCGATGGCACGTGTTGCAAAAATGATGCATAATTTGATTCTGACCAGTAATGGGGAAGGAAGGCCCAACCTCATCAGAAAGCCGACTGCTTATGCTAGAGGGCACAATCATGCATGTGTAGATCTCTCTGTTCACCTAACCCCCAACCCCTGGTTATCAACCCCTCCCCCGACACAGTCTATTGCATCCTCTTAAACCGGCCATTGTACCCTCCTCCCTCACCATCCCCCCCCCCCGCCCCGCCCCAGCCCCCCAAGCCTGGTTGATCATCTCCCCATGTCCTATCAATCACACCACCACTGCCCCCCCTCCCTCCCAGGCCTGGTCAATTGCCACCATGGCTGATTGTCAATTACAGAGCATGCAGCTGCCCCCGCCCACCTCCCCCTGGGTTCTGCCCTCATCATGGACTATCCTCCTCCTCTTAGGCCCCACCCCCTCAGGCCCCATCCACTTGGCCCTACCCTCTTGAGGGAATCATATGTTATCCTCGCCAATGTGCACCTTGTTAAGGCAAGTGAGCCCAGACGATTCCATCCCAGGCTCGTTGATTCTATGTAAATGTAAATTTTTCACCTCTACCGTAATCTTATCGGCTCATCTCACCATCAACCAACCAGCAAGACCATCCCACCAAGTGCCAGATCGAGCTCAAAATGGGGTGTAATGTCTTTTCATGTCAGCTTGGATCTTACCTATCTCTCTTGTAGAGACCATAAATTGGTTTTTGGAGCAAGCAAGGAAATAGATTTGGGTCTGCCCAGTCTATTCTGAGCATTCACCTTGAAACTGAAAGAATGGAATAAAAATGCTTTTAAAATAATTTTTAAAAAACTAGGGAGATGCTGACTGGAATTTTCTAATCAGTAAATAGGCCTGATAATGACCGAATCCCAGCATGCAAGCCAATCCTGCCAGCAAAAAAGGAGAGCCCGGGATGAGGATAGGGGTGGGGGGTGGGTGAGGAGCAGTACTTTTTAAAGCCTCCCCTCATGGCTGCACCTGTTAGATAGTCACAGGCTACCATGGGGAGGAGGCTACCTGTCTAAAATAACAATTGGCAGGTATGTTCAGTATAAATCTCTTCTTTATTAAAAAGGATTCATAGACCGCTTCTATTTTGAGGTGCCCTCTCTCGTACCCACATTGACAGGTCTTACCCTTCAGCCTTGAGGGCCCACCATTCAGCTGTTGAAAGTTGCAGTAGGCCTCATAAATATTCACAATGTTGGAGTCATGACATCAAAATAAAAATGCTGTCCACTGTGCCGATTTTCCGAAAGAGTACAGCAAGTTTCCCCAGTCTCTAGACAGCATTCATGCCTCAACCAACATTATCAAAGCTTCATTAATATTCATGTGATTCCTGTTTCTGCGTCATTGGGAACAGAATCCCTACAATGCAGAAGGAGGCCATTTGGCCTATCAAGTCTGCACCAACTCTCGAACAGAGCATCTTACTCAGGCCCTATTCCCATCCCACTAATTCCCCCCAATCGATAATTCTTGGGACACTAAGAAGAAATTTAGTATGGTCAATCCACCTAACCTGCAAATCTTTAGAGTGTGGGAAGAAACCGGGGCACCCAGAGAAACATGCAGACATGGGGAGAATATGCAAACTCCACAGTCACTCCAAGGCCGGAATTGAATCTGAGTCCCTGACGCTGTGAGGCAGTAGTGCTAACCACAGTGCCATCATGCTGCCCACCACGAATCGATTATACTGGAATTAAAAGAAGATTTTAATTTATAAAATGCTATAAAGTCATTCTACCTGCTACACATAAGCTGCATATGCACCACAAGAAAATACAATTTTATTTTTCTCACTAATTTCAACGTTGAGGCTCTATCTGAAGTAGACTTTGAATAGATCTTTCCCCCCAAAGTAATTGGATATATAGTATGAAAATAAACATTGAGTAAAACTTTCCCTGTGCCTCACTTTTCACAAAGTTCAAATTTTAAAAGCACAGATGCTATAAACTGCAAGATTTCCCCCACCTCATATTTCATCCTCTGATTCATCTGACATTGCCAAATACACACACACAATACTTCATTCATCAGAACTACAAATGTTAGATACAAAATGTGACAGGTGCAATAACTACTCATGCTCACCAGCAACTGTGAATTGTCCTGCCATTATTTTCTTACACTTCATTCTTTCTTAATCTTCATTTCCTTGCACCTTTTTGACTACTTTACAGTCTATATTAAAATATCATGTAGTCCACAAGTAGCATCCATTATTACTGACAATAAGTACGTTCCATTACTAAGGGGGGAGCGGGAAAGGGTGTAGAGGAGCCTGGGAGCAGGTGATGAGCTGACCAGTTTTGGCGATGTGACAGTCTTGTTGTTTTTATCGGCGTGGGCTCATTTGAATACCTTTGGGCTGATAGACAACCAGATTGACTGCCTGACTGCTGGCAATGGTAGGTTGCAAAAGGAGGCTGTAGCCAGGGACAGGTGGGATGAACCCTGACATTCAGTGGGGAGGATGCAAGCTCTGGACCAACTGTAGGACTTGGGAAGATGAAGGCTCCTGTGTGAGGTTCTATAAACACTCTTGTTACTGGCTAAAAAGGGCTGCTAAAAGAAGCAGGAGGCAGCTCCTCCTTACTTGAATCTGTTGTCAAGTGTCCTACAGTGCAGGCTTCCCACTGACATAGATGGATCATAGAATCCTACAGTGCAAAAGGAAGCCATTCTGCCCATCGAAGCTGCACCGATCACAATCCCACCCAGGCACTATACCCATAACCCCATGCATTTACCCTAGCTAGTCCCCCTGACGTGCACTTAAATGTGGCACAACAATGTAATCAAATCACAACTTCTGAATATGAACTAAGACCCCGTCTAATAATCTCAAAGATAGTCTGAGAGAGGATTGTCTTCTAAAGCTAAATGGAGGCGAACGGGGTGGAGTTTGTTAGATTTACCCAATCCAACTGTGTTAACCTCAACCAAAGCCTCTCCTGGCATGGCATCAAAACTGAGAATGTGACCCCAGCATTGACTCAGGCAGTGAAGATATTGGGATGGGATGCCAGGTAAGTCTGCTAATGTGTGGGGATGAGGTTGGGGAAGAAGTGAATCAAACCGCTCATCATGATTGGCCACCCATGGGGAATCTGAACATGTAGAAATAAGGGTTGGAATTCTCTAACTGTTCACGTCCCTCTGCTGCCTCAAGTGAGAATGGAGAATTTGGCACTCTCCGTTCACTGCAGCAAGACCAGAGAATCCCGTTGTTGTGAACAACTGGAGAATTCTGGCTAAGGTCTCAGGATCTGGAGGAAATGCTGCCTGGCCCACAAGCCATGCAATAAAGACAAGTAGCTCATAGCCCTTGTCTCATTCTACTTGCCAGTTTCCCATCAACTTTGAATCTGCACATTTCAAAAATAAAAAATGCTAAAATGGAGGCACGTCTTGTCCTTAAAAGACTTGAGAACAGATTGACCACTTAATCCCTTGACCAGCTTCCCTTAGACACAGATGTAGATGGATTGGCATTGGGTTGTAGAATTGTAAATTTTTAACCTTCCCAATTGGATCCCAAGACCCCTGCTCCCCCACCCCTGTCTCCCACCCTCCCCCCAATCCTCCAGATAAGATGCTCCTTGAGATTCCATGAAACATAACCTCATCTTTGATTCAACACTTTCAGACTCAATATTGAGATCAACATGGAGTCATTGGGTGGAATTTTCTGACCTTACCATGCCTATTTTGTGGCTGAAAAAAAGTTGTAAAATTGGGCGTGATGCGACTAACGGGAACGGTGCCCATTTTCACACTCATTCCCATTTTAACCAAGAAAAAGATTCAGTTCAATTGGGACCCCACCCAAAATAAGCAAAATATCAATTTGCTTTTTTTTGCACTTATCACAATGTAATTAGTGAGCTTCACTCCCAATCATCCCAGCTCACCTGCCTTATCAACCCCATTCACTGCAGCTGGATTGGACAGGAAAACACATGAAATTTAAAAGTCACATCAGGCACTTGAGTGAAGAGTAAGTCTCTGCTTTCAAACTGCACTGTGCTGCTCAGGGCGGGTGTTGTTTTGTGTTGGCCATATTGCGTTTTGGTTTGGGGGGGTGCGAGTGTGCAAGGAGGTGGGGGACCGCTGATGTTCATGATGTCCAACTTCAGCCTCTCAGCACAGTTCCAGGTCAGATGGCTGACCTTGGGTCTTAGCGTTGATCTCGGGTCTTAGCGCTGACTCTGGGTCCTAGTGCTGGCAGCAGTAAGCATTGTTGCTGGTGGGGGATGAGCTGGAAACTCTCTGAAGTGGCAGTGCTGTAGGAGTTGTCAAGCAGCACTGTTTGTGGCCATTACTGCACAGGTTCTGGGTGTGTATTTGTGAGTGCCACGGTAGGCTAGGGGGTGCTGTGGGGGGCATGGGGAATGTGTGCTGCTGGGAGGCTGTGAGGGGTGTGGGGAGTGTGTGTGGCTGGGCTGGGGGCGAGCAGAGTTCTTTAACCTCTCCATTTGTCTCGCCCCTTCCCCAAATTCCGCCTCCCAACCTCCCTTCAGAGTGACAATGTCTTTTGCAATGCAACCAATTGACCTTGCTGTTCTTTTGGTTGCTGCTGGAGCTGGAGGATGATGTGCAGGCAGAGGAGGGCCGGGCCTTATCACTCACAGGAGTAGAGGGACACGGCCACCAGAGACAAGGTATGGCCGCCATTCACACTGGGGGGGGCGGTAGGAGGAGGAGGGAGTGGAGACCCTGGCAGCTCTGCACCTCAATATCTTTCGAGCAAAAGTCGGACCTAGCATGCTGCCAATGGCTCTGGCCAAAATGGAGACAGTACAACCCCTTATACCATTTGTTGCAGGACATGGCACCTCGGGGCATGGGGGGCACCCACTCCCAGTGACTATTTAAGTGACAGCTGCCATAAACTTTGATGCCATCGGGTCCTTTTAGACCACCAATGGAAACCTTTGTGGATTTCCTAATCATCCATCCTCAAGTATGTAAAGAAAGTCACAGATGTCCTGTATGTCCAGGCTAGCCAGTATATTAAATTTAACCTGGACCAGGTCCAGTAGGAAACTCAGGCTGCAGGATTCACGGGGATGCCAGTATAGGGGGCTATAGAATACACCCACATTGCTTGCAAGGCCCCGGTGGAGAATCCAGGACGATTCATGAACAAAGGGTTTTCACTCAATAAATGTGCAGTTGGTGTGTGATCATTGTCTGAACATCATACACGTCAGTGCCAGCATGACAGCTTTAAACTGAGGAGCTCTGATATCCCAGAACTCTCGAAGGAGGAGCCCAGGGTGCAGAGATGGCTTATGGGGGACATGGGGTACCTGCTTCGGACTTGGCTGATGACGCCTATGCGGAGGCCTGAGACTGAAGTGGAGACCCAATATAATGAAGTCCATGTTGCCACCTGTTCAATAGTGTCTATCTATGCCCCGTGTAATTTTATACATCTCAATTATGTCGCCCCTCAGTCTCCTCTGCTCCAAGGAAAACAGTTTATCCAATCTCTCTTCATAACTAAAACTCTCCAGCGCAGGCCGAACATTTTCAGATCAACTCCCTTTTTTTGGTGCTAATTCTAATATTGCTATTTACTGCTTCTCTATGTCTATATTTTGTTGATTTACTCATCTCACTGACAAACCTTTGCTCCACCCCTGTTGTTGTATTTGTTTATCCTACCTTCCATCCTTCATAGGTCTTCATTTTCCTTCTTTCCCCTGCCTTTTTGATGAAAGATCTGAAAGGTTAACTTTTCCCTTTCTCTCAGATGTTGCCCTGACCTGTTGAGTATTTCCAGCATTTTTGATTTTATTCTGCTGTTGGAGATAGCCTAAAGCAAGTTGGAGAATAGCTGTGAAGGAGATGTCTTGAATAGAGAGGAGTAATGAGAAAAATCACATTACAACTATAGTGTCCGTCACTCTCTGTGTTGGTACAACATTATTACCACATGCCAGTTTTCCTTTGTGGGTCATTTTATCCTGCTGATGGAGAATGTCTGCTGTACAGAGGAAACCTTGTGACCTGCAGTGTTAGCTCTGGGACATGTTACTTGGAGATTGGCAGTGAGAACATATTTTCTTATATTTAAGGTTAAGTGGCTGCCATGGCACTTGGCTTAGAAAGAACTTGCTGTGACACAGAACTAAGCTTACAGAAGCTGCACTCCAAATCCTGGAACACACATGTCTCAGTTAAATATTGAGATGGGTCCCATCCCCAGTTGCAGTATTTTCTCAAGTTTGTTAATGGTCTTAGCAAAAGAGGATTTTTGTTATTTACAGGTAAGGCAGCCTGCATATGAATATATTTTTAGATGTTCATTAAATTTCTAGTCTGTGGCCAGATATAACAAATAAAATGCAAGGTTTAAAGAGGATAGCTATCACACTTCTGCAGTTTCAGAATGTTCATAGTCCAAAGATGTGTGGGTTAGGTTGATTGGCCATGCTAAAATTGCCTCTTAGTGTCCTGACATGCATAGATTAGAGGGATTAGCAGGTAAATATGTAGGGATATGGAGATAGGGCCTGGGTGGGATTGTGGTCAGTGCAGACTCGATGGGCTAAATGGCCTCTTTCTGCACTGTAGGGTTTCCAAGATTCCATGATTTAATCAAGTATATTGACCACCGTACAGAACTGGGTCGCTCCCACTCACCACCAGTGTTTGAATAATTAACTGAATACATACATCTTTCTAAAGCCAGACCTTCAAAGATCCTGCTGCACAGTACAATCTGTTTGATATTGTTTGTAATTATTTATGGTTGTGTTGAGTGGGAAATGGTTTACACCTCAAAACAGTCCCATCCTTCAAGAATGCAGAACTGTTAGTTTTTAAACACTTCCAGCAATAAATCACTGGAAATTGGTACGAATTCCTGAACTATGTTTGAGTGGTTATACCTTCCCAAATATTACCAACAATTCTTCAAGGTGTTTATAGATAAACGATTAGGGGTAACTATGTAAGGTAATGAAGACCCATGTGCAGATTACATTGGTATTCATATTTATGGGCAAGTGGGAGTGAGTGGGGGCAGGGAGAATGTTGTTGGAGGTCCTGTGGGTCAAAATAGCTGGAGATGCAGCAAACATGGAAGATTCATTTAACAAGGAGAGCTCATTTACTTTTTCTTCCAGTTTTCCAGCCAGCAGACCACCAGATTCTGATGCTGGCCAACTGTCTGACAAGATACTGATAGACCTCGGCAGAGCAGTGAAGAGGGGAGAGGAAGATCGCTGATGGAAGATCAGGAGACAAATCACGGGTGGAAGTTTGTGATGAGCCAATGGGGATCAAGAGACATCAGATCACAAGGGGAGGGTGGAGGCCAATATAGAGCAGGAAACTCTGAGGGACCTGGGGGTGGTACCTTTGCTTCTCATGAACCACAAGCAGTAACTGGAGAGCCACTTACCTGCTAAATCCAGTTCTTCTCATTGTCTTGTTTTCCCGATCCCTGGCAAACCATATTGAAGATGCTAAATTTAAAAGTACTATTCAATGCAAATAAAAATTCATTGATATCCCAGAGGGATGTCAATTTCTACCTGCAATAATTAAGGTTCCAAATGCTTTATATGGACAAATCATTGACATCCCAATCATTTGATTTGAAGCTATGTTATAGTCATGATCTAATAGTACCCAACCGCCTTGATATGATGCACTCTTGGGGGTTGAAATGCCACCCCCCCCCACCTCCGTGCTAATCCTTTACTTATAGAATAAAGTGCGGATTAGTTTTACTGCTAGAATTTGATACAGGGCAATTCCTGAGCACAGTAACATGGAAGTATTATAGGAGCGCACTATTTTATGTATTATTAATGTAACATTGCAGTGCAGCTTCTAATCCTGTTCCTGAAAAATCTGACACCAACAACATGAATTTCATACATCTGCTCAGGTGACAGGAGTGAACACATGGAGGGAAGTGGAGGGTAGGATTTCTGCTTTTACATTCCCAGTGGACAGTGTCAACAATCAGGGCTATGTACTGGAAGATAGCGTGCACACAGTTCTTCATTTTTCATTCATGAATTTTAATACATGTAAATTAAGGGCTTCACGTGTGATTTCCCATTAAGTGCTCATTGTGGCAAGAATACACACAATGGTCAGAAAAAAAATCAACCACTCTTATCAACAGTGCCTCATATAGTCCTCGACATCGTGATCAGTATGGCTTCCATCTACCGATTTGATTTGATTTGATTTATTATTATCACATGAATAAACATACAATGAAAAGTATTTTTCTTGGAAAGAACTCGCTGTGACACAGCTGTACAGACAAAACATACTGTTCATAGAGAAGGAAAGGAAAGAGTGCAGAATGTAGTGTTATAGTTATAGCTGGGGTGTAGAGATGGATCAACTTAATGTAAGGCAAGTCCATTCAAAAGTCTGATAGCAGCAGGGAAGATGTTCTTGAGTCGGTTGGTATGTGACCTCAGACTTTTGCATCTTTTTCCCAAAGGAAGAAGGTGGAAGAGAGAATGTCCAGGGTGCGTGAGGTCCTTAATAATGCTGGCTGCTTTGCCGAGGCAGCGGGAAGTGTATTCAGAGTCAATGGATGGGAGGCTGGTTTGTATGATGGATTGGGCTACATTCCTTTTGTAGCTCCTTGTTGTCTTGGGCAGAGCAGGAGCCATACCAAGCTGTGATACAACCAGAAAAAATGCTTTCTGTGGTACATCTGAAAAAGTTGGTAAGAGTCATAGCTGACATGCCAAATTTCCTTAGCCTTCTGAGAAAGTAGAAGCGTTGCTGAGCTTTCTCAACTATAGGGTTGGCATGGGGGGACAAGGACAAGCCATAATTTTGTCAGGAGACAAAAAAAAATTAAGAAGTGCTAGGCTAATCCAAGGAAAGAAAATGAAGTTTTTCTCCAATTCCTGAGGAACGAAAAATGCATTAAGGAGATCATTGTCAGCATGAGGCATATCAACTATCTGTGTACGCATTAATATTCGGTCTCAACCAGAAACTTGTCCAACTCAACTTGTTTGCAGGGAGCTTGCACTCACTGAATGACATTCTAAATTCCAGGACTACATGCTGAGAGATGCACTAAAACTTGCAAAGGCTCAATGGCAAAAAGCTAGCATTTAAGCCCATTCACCATTATACAAGATGAACAACTGTCCCTTATTTTGTGAGATGGTCCTGCATCTTGTCTGGGTTGCATGATGTCAGGACTTATCATGTCCTTTAATCTTTCAATTTGCACATGTAAAGTACTGCTTTCCTCCTGTTTGTGCACTTGCACACCCAGGCAGGTCATTTCTCACTCCCATAGCTCGAACAGTAAACCCAGCCCACTCTCAAAGCTTTGGTCACAACCCCAGTTCATCCTCACAGCTCTACTCGTACCTCCAGCTGACCCTCACAGCTCCTCCAGCCCACCCAGCCCACTCTTGCAGCTCCTCCAGCCCACTCATAGATCCTCCAGCACCTCCAGCCCACCCTCACATCCCCTCCAGCTCCGCCCATGCCCTCCCCTCCCCCAACCCTCACATTTCCACCAGCACCCTCAGTCAAGACAGTACTGGACAAAGCTAGAGTCCCTGGCTAGCCACACGGATCCCCACTGATTATGACAAGGTCTGCAAGATATAACAGCCTACAAGATGAAGGTATGTAAAATCGCCACACCAACACACCCTCCCTGATGAGGTCAATGCATTCTACACCCATTTTGAGCAAGAGGTCAGCGGGAATGTGCCCTCCACCCTGGAAGCCTCGGATGAAATTGCATCTGAGGTCACATTGCAGATGTCAGAGCAGCCTTCTTGAAGGTCAACGCATGGAAAGTGACTGACCTGGATGGGGTACCTGGATGAACACCCAGATCCTGTGCAGGTCAGCTGGCAGGGATATTCACAGACAACTTCAACCTCTCTTTACAACAATGTGAGGTTCCTTTCTGCTTCAAGAAGACGACCATCACCTCGATTCCAAGCAAAAACCAAATAGTGTATCATAATGGCTATTGTCTGGTGGCTCTGACATCATTATGAAGTGCTTCCAAAGGTTAGTCACGGCACGCATCAATTCTAGCCTCCTGGATTGTCTGGATCCACTACCGTTCACCTACCGCCACAACGGGTCCACAGCAGAGGCCATTTCCCTGGCCCTGAAATCAGCCGTGGAACACCTAAATAACAAAAAAAATCCATGTCAGACTCCTATATATAGGCTGGAGCTCAGCCTTCAACACCACAAAACTCATCTTCAATCTCCATGGCCTGGGGCTCAGCTCTTCCCTCTGCGACTAGATCCTGAACTTCCTAACCCACAGACCATAATCAGTAAGAATGTGCAACAATACCTCCTCCGCAATCATTCTCAACACAGTGCCCCACAAGGCTGTGTTTTCAGCCCCTCCTATATTCCTTATACACCTATGGCTATGTGGCCAAATTCCCCACTAACTCAATTTTCAAGTTTGTTGATGACACCATCATTGTGGGTTGGATCTCAAACAATGATGAGGCAGAATACAGGAATGAGATAGAGAATTTGGTGAACTAGCGTAACAATTTCTCCCTCAATGTCAACAAGACGAAGGAGATAATCATTGACTTCAGGGAGCATAGTGGAGAACATCCCCCTATCTACATCAATGGGGAAGAAGTAGAAATGGTCGAGAGCTTCAAGTTTTAAGTGTCCAGATCACCAATAACCTGTCCTGGTCCCACAATGCCGACACTATAGTTAAGAATGCCCACCAATGCCTCTACTTTCTCAGAAGACTAAGGAAATTTGGCATGTTAGCTACGACTCTCAACAACTTCTACAGATGCACCATAGAAAGCGTTCTTTCTGGTTGTATCATAGCTTGGTATGGCTCCTGCTCTGCCCAAGACAGCAAAAAAGTACAAAAGGTTTTGAATGTAGCACAGTCCATCATGCAATCCAGCCTCCCATCGGTTGATTTTGTCTACACCTGCTTCTGCCTCGGCAAAGTTGCCAGCATAATTAAGGATCGTACACACCCTGGACGTTCTTTCTTCCACCTTCTTCCATCAGGAAAAAGACACAAAAGTCTGAGATCATGCACCAACCAACTCAAGAACAGTTTCTTCCCTGCTGCCATCAGACTTTTGAATGGACCTACCTCGCATTAAGTTGATCTTTATCTACACCCTGGCTATGACTGTAACACTACATACTGCAATCATTTCCTTCTCTATGAATGGTATGCTGTGTATGCATAGTATGCAAGAAACAATACTTTTCTCTGCACACTGATA
The DNA here is from genome assembly GCF_965287045.1 of Carcharhinus amblyrhynchos. Lineage (NCBI taxonomy): Eukaryota > Metazoa > Chordata > Chondrichthyes > Carcharhiniformes > Carcharhinidae > Carcharhinus > Carcharhinus amblyrhynchos. Next base: position 20,794,896 of record NC_137328.1, on the reverse strand, counting down.
CATGTGACAATAATAAATCAAATCAAATTTAAAAAAATTAAAAAATCAATGTTCTTGGACAGGAGTAAAAAACTGGTGAAAAACACTTGCCCACGAATGTGAAACAAAGCCTGAGAAATGTATATCCAAACCAGGAGACCACTCTGATTAATGTTATAAGTAAATTATCTCTTGTATTAAATGACTTTTACTCAAGCCTGAAATATTGGGTGGCATGGTGGCACAGTGGTTAGCTTCACAGCACCAGCAACCCAGGTTCAATTCCCAGCTTGTGTCACTGTCAGTGTGGAGTTTGCATGTTCTCCCCGTGTCTGCATGGGTTTCCTCCAGGTGCTCCAGTTTCCCCCCACAATCTGAAATACGTGCTGGTTAGGTGCATTGGCCATGCTAAATTCTCCCTCAGTGTATCAGAACAGGCGCCATATGTGGCAACTAGGGGATTTTCACAGTAACTTCATTGCAGTGTTAATGTAAGCCTACCTGTGACAATAAAAAATAAATGAAAACTAAATATTTCTAATTCTCATGTAAAGGATTTCAGTGAATCAGCATTGACCACAAGGGTTGGCAGCCTGTTCTACACGTTCACCATTCTCTGGGGTAAGAAGAACCTGTTAATATCTAATGAGTTTTAGCCATGCCATGTAATTTGAGATTGAGGCTCCCGTTCTTATTTTGAACTCGAGGTCAAGCTCAGGAGTTTGCCTACCCCTAAGAGGCTCGGTAGCGAAGTGGTTAGCACTGCTGCTTTACAGCTCCAGGGACCTGGGTTTGATTCCCAGCTCAGGTCACTGTCTGTGTGGAGTTTGCACACTCTCCTTGTGTCTACATGGGTTTCCTCTGGGTGCTCCGGTTTCCTCCCACAGTCCAAAGAGTGTGGATTAGGTTGATTGGCCATGCTAAAATTGCTGTTAGTGTCCTGAGATGCGTAGGTTAAAGGGATTACTGGATAAATATGTAGGGATATGGGGTAGTCCCTGGATGGGATTGTTGTCGGTGCAGATTCGATGGGCCAAATGGCCTCTTTCTGTACTGTAGGGATTCTGTGAAGAAGTGGGAGCCTAATTTAAATGACTCAGCTACAGACCTGGTGACATAATTCAAACAAGAAGCCCATTTTAACCATGGGCCAACTAAAGGCAGGTAATTCAAAGTCTGCAAAAAAAAAACTTTGGCAGCGAGCAATATCGTAGTTACAGGAGGTACAGGCAAGCTTTTTTTCAATTTGAACAGCTGAAAGAGCAGGACTGCAACGTAAGGACACCTTGGGTGGGATTTTACAGCCTTGCTGAAGTGAGACCAGAAATTCCCACCCAAGATAAACGGACATTTCCATTGCCCATTACTCGCCCACTCCAATTCCATGGCGAGTGAAGTGGTAGAATTCCGGTGCTTATGTCCCTCTTGCCCCATACTCCCTGCTTCCTTGATCATGACCTGTGCCAGTATTCCTCCTTCTTCCCTTAATTTACTGTGGGCCTTTCCTGTAGTCCCCAGGCAGTGGCCTGTACGATCCCACTACCTTTCACTCTCTCCCATCAGAAATAGCATCATTCCCATCAGCTACAGAAGGGAATCAGTGTCAAAAATCTAAATGAATCCTATGAATTTGGATATACATTTGGGCTCAACATTGCACTAGTTTTCCAAAGTGAAGTTAAATTATAGTTCATGTTTCGAATCAAACATACTTTCATAATCGCAAATATAAAATCATCCTGTTAACTAGGCAGTATTTAAAAAGGTAACTTTTTTTTACCTTTGTTTTTATCTTTATATAAAAATGCTCTTTGATGTATTTAAGAGTAGTGCCAATGCTACCGTTTTATTAATAAAGTTGTGGTGGCACAATGGTTAGCACTACTGCCGACCTGAGTTCGGTTCTTGGCTTGGATCACTGTCTGTGTGGAGTTTGCACATTCTCCCCGTGTCTGTGTGGGTTTCCTCTGTTTCCTCCCACCATCTAAAGGACATGCTGGTTTGGTGCATTGGCCATGCTAAATTCTCCCTCAGTGTACCTGAACAGGCGTGGGAGTATGGCGACGAGGGGACTTTCACTTCATTGCAATGTTAATGTAAGCTGACTTGTGACACTAATAAATAAATTTAAATGGTGAAAAGACTTAGGGAATAACCTGATTTTAAATAACTGAAAATTACTTTAGAAAAATTATGCAACATCATTTAATCATTTCTCTGGTGTCCAATGCTTATGTTTCAGCAAATTAAAAATTTTTGAAGGCTTTTTGAAAGTGCCTGAATGTGCCCTTATACCTGAAAAGAACCTTAATTTTAGGATCCTTCTCAAAGGCCCAGAGATTGACATAATGGACTGGACAGTGCCTTCACCTTCTTAGGCACTCCCTTGGGTTTGAGGATAACATGCTTTTACTTTGGTTTGAAGGATTTTGAAATGGTAGATAACTCAATTGCAGGGTCTATGGCATCTGTCACAGGTGAGACAGGTAGTGCTTGGAGGGATGGGTAGGTGAGATTTTTTGGAGCATTTGCACTCTTTTTAATGCTTTGATTTCAACTGTGTGTGTTCTTGACGAACACTCTTGATGTGTGCTCTTGATGTGCTATCTGCCTTCCCAAATGAGCCTTCTCCATTCACATCCTCTGGCTACTCCATGATGATGTGCAAAGCCATGATCCTCACCAAGGGACCATGATCGCTGTGTGAAGACTGGAGACAAACATGGCTGTGTCACTGTGCCAATTTTCTCTCCATCCTGCTTGTTGCAATACGGTACCTCACCTCCAGCTAATTAGCCACAGCCAAGGAGATAATTCATGGAACAGACAGGGAACTGTTCAATTTATGTTGTCTTCAGTTCAAAACAAAATCACTCCAACTGCAGAAACTGAGCTCCAGGTCATTGTGGACTCCTTCTTTAAAGCATTTGAAGCATAATGGGCTTTTCACTAAACATCCAGAACGTTAATGCCCTCCTCTAGCCCGCTTCCACAGATTTTCTACAACATCTTCTCTCATCAATTAAGACCAGTAGTGAGATCCTGGAAAATGTGAACCATCTTCTGTATCTTCAGAGCTGAAGATGAGGCATCATAAAATGACAGCTGAAGATGCTGGAGGGGAAACCAGTGTCTTCCAATCCCCCAGTGGGATATTTCCAGGTGAACAATCTTCAGCAGTGTGGCTGTCTGCTGAACAGGGGCAGGTATGAAGTCAGTTAAGTGGCCAATTAAGATCACTTCACACCCCTGGTGGCTTTTTTTCTGGGTTTGCAAAGGGTATCTTCTGCAGGGACAGATCTCCAGGTATACGAGATACCAGAGGTAAACGTATGGAAAGATTGGTGTGGAAGAAATAGGTTCAGGTTCATGCAATATTAGTACTGAGGAAAGAGGGAGCTGTTCCCTGGGGACGGACTCCACTTGAATCATGTTGGGGCCTGTGTCATGGCAAATCAAATAATTAGTCTGTGGCTAAGGAGAAGATAACAGCACACGTTAATGATAAGGCTAATTACCACCAGATAACGGAAGGAGGGGGCAGACTGTGTGAATGTCATATTATACCAGTACAAGAGTAGGAAAAATTAATAATAGGACAAACATAAATGCAAAGGTAGCTTCAAGGAAGGGTTCAAAGAATGTTTTAGAGATATTTTCTTGGAAAAATATGTTGCTGAACCAACTAGGGAGCAGGTTTTTTGTGTTTTGTATTATGTAATTAGATGGGATTAATTAATGATCTTGTAGTAAAGGATCCTCTAGGGAAGAGTGATCATTGCACATTTGAATTTCAAGTTTAGTTTGAGGGCGATAAACCTGGGTCCTACACTAGTGTTCTGATGTTAAACCAAGGTAATTACAGATTTGGCCCAGCGGACTGGGCAATAAGATTAAAAGGGAGGACAGGTGATGTTCAGTGGCAGACATTTAAGGAGATATTCAATTTCCCCTAAACTAAGATATATTCCAGAGAGGAAGAAAGTTTGCCAGCAGGGGAAAATGCATCTGTGGCTAACCAAGGAGGTCAAAGAAAACATAAAGGAAAAAACAAATGTATACCATACTGCAAAGATCAGTTGCATGCTGGGGGTAGGGAAACTTTTAAAGACTACCAAAGGGTTACTGAAAAGTAATATAGGAGTAAAGTTAAATTCTGAAATAAAACCAGTGCAAAATGTAAAAACAGATAGCAAAAGATTCTATAAGTATATAGAGAAAGGGAATAGTTAATGTCAATCTTGGTCCCTTAGAGGGTGAGACTGGGGAGTTCATAATGAGGAACACAGAAGTTACAGAGACACTAAATTAATACTGTGTCTTGGTTTTCACAGTGCAGGACATTAGAACTATCCACAAGTAACAGATAATGCAGAGTTTGTCAAAAAGGAGGAACTTAAAACAATCACCATCACTAGGGAAAAAATACTGAGCAAACTATTGGGATTAAAGCAGACGGATTCCCAGGGTCTGATGGCCTACATCTTAGGGTCTTAAAGAAGTGGCAGAATAGATTGTGGAGGTATTGGTTATAATATTCCAAAACTCCCTGGATTTTGGGAAGGGCACAGTAAGAAGTTTCACAACACTAGGTTAAAGTCCAACAGGTTTATTTGGTAGCAAAAGCCACTAGCTTTCGGAGAACTGCCCCTTCATCAGGTAAGTGGGAGTTCTGTTCACAAACAGGGCGTATAAAACACAAACTCAATTTACAGAATAATGGCTGGAATGCAAGTCTTTACAAGTAAACAAGCCTTAAAGGTACCGACAATGTGAGTGGAGAGAGCGCTAAGCACAGGTTAAAGAGATGTGTATTGTCTCCAGACAGGACAGTTAGTGAGATTTTACAAGCCCAGGCAAGTTGTGGGGGTTACAGATAGTGTGACACGAACCAAGGGAAGCTTTCAATGGATTGGAATAAAACTAATGTAATGCCCTTGTTCAAAAAGGGAGAAAGGCAGCAAGTAGGAAACTATAGACCAGTTAGGAGAATGTCTGCTGTTGGGAAATTGTTGGAATCCGTTATTACGGAAGCAGTAATGGGATATTTGAAAAGTCAAAACGCAATCCGTCAGAGTTAGCATGGTTTTATGAAGACGGAATGAAGTACTTGACTAATTTGCTCAAGTTCTTCAACATTTTACAAGCAAAGTGGATTATGGGTCCTGTAGATGCAATGTATGTGGACTTTCAGAAAGCATTTGACAAGGTGCACGACAAAATGTTAGATCGCACGTAGGTTGGGGATAATATATTAGTTTGGATAATGGACAGCCTAACCAACAAAAAGACAGTGGGGTGTTTTCCTGGTTGGCAAACTGTAACTTGGTCCCAAACTATTTAGATTTAATGGCAGGGATTCTCCCAAAAACATCTAAGAACTGAATTTGTGTAAAAATGGGAGTAACTCCTGCTGGTTTTTCAAAATGAATCTCCCGCACTCTGTGCACTGCAGAGTGCCCTAGCGACATCCACATTGGGAATCAGTGGGTGGGACCTATTCCCGCCAGCGAGGCCGGTAACTTAGTGTTTAGTGGGCCACTGTGCATGCGCCGATCTGTCGTAGGCACTGCCAGCCTCCCGATTGTTGGCCAACACAGCAAACCCCATTACTGCACCTCTGATACCCCTGTCCCAATTGTTGGCCTCCTGGGCATCTCCCAATAGTCCTTCCTGCCAGCCCTGATCTCTCTGACAACACTTCTCACACCCCCAGAGAGTCTGCTACCACCCCCAGCAGTCCCGACACCACCTCCAGTAGCCCTCTACCATCCACACCACCACCCCCTCCCCGCCCCCCATCCTGATGGCCAGCGGTCCTGACTGCAGAATGAGAGCGACCCCTTCTTACTCCTGACCTTCTGGAGTGGGCCTCACTTTACTCCAGTGGTGTCAGGCCATCAGTTCCCCATTCATGGGGAGCCGTTGTAAACCCCGCTGGAATGAACCATCTTGGTGGTGGTTGGGAGGAGGGAGACTAGCAGAACCGGAGACTTCAGTCTCCGGCCTTCTAATGATATTAAAATAAGAATTTAAAATTTAAGTCAGCTTCACGCAGCTGACAACTCCAGATTTCCAGAAGGCCTTTGACAAAGTGCCACATAGGAGACTGTTAAATAAGTTGAGTGCCCATGGTATTAAGGCTGAGATCCTGGAATGGATAGAGAATTGGCTGACTGGCAGAATAAAAAGTCTGACAACACCAGGTTTTAGTCCAACCGAGTTATTTGATAATAGACTCACAAGCTTTCGGGGTTAGCCCCTTCGTCAGGTGAATGGAGAGTTCTGGCCTCAGACAGAGCATATAAAGCACAGACAGTTTACAGATTACTGATTAGAATGCGAATCCTTACACCTAACCTGCTGTTCAAGAGCTGAAGTGGCTGACAATGTGAGTGGAAGGAGCACTGATCACAGGTTACAGAGATGTGTATTGTCTCCAGACAGTACAGTAAGTGAGGTTTTGCAAACCCAGGCAAGTCACGGGGGTTACAGATAGTGCGACATGAACCCAAGACCCCTGTTGAGACCGTCCTCATGTGTGCGGAACTTGGCTATCTTAAAACCTCACTTACTGTACTGTCTGGAGACAATACACATCTCTGTAACCTGTGATCAGTGCTCCTTCCACTCACATTGTCAGCCACTTCAGGTCTTGAACAGTAGGTTAGGTGTAAGGATTCGCATTCTAATCAGTAATCTCTAAACTGTCTGTGCTTTATATGCTCTGTCTGAGGCCAGAACTCTCCATTCACCTGACGAAGGGACTAACCCCGAAAGCTTGTGAGTCTATTATCAAATAAATTGGTTGGACTAAAACCTGGTGTTGTCAGACTTTTTTCTGTGTTTACGCCAGTCCAACGCCAGCATACCCACATCATGACTGGCAGAAGGCAGAGAGTGGGGGTAAAGGGATCTTTCTCAGGATGGCAGCTGGTGGCTAGTGGTGTGCTCAGGGGCTGGTGCTAGGACCACAGCTTCTCACAATATACATTAACGATTTGGAGGACGGAACTGAAGGCACTGTTGCTAAGTTTGCAGATGATACAAAGATATGTAGAGGGACAGGTAATATTGAGGAAGCAGGGGAGATTCAGAAGGACTTGGACAGGTTAGAGAGTGGGCAAAGAAGTGGCAGATGGAATACAATGTGGGAAAAGTGTGAGGTGATGCACATTGGAAGGAAGAATGGAGGCATAGACTATTTTCTAAATGGGGAAAATGCTTAAGAAATCAAAAACACAAAAGGACTTGGGAGTCCTTTTTCACAATTCTCTTAAGGTTAAGTCAGAAGTTAGGAAGGCAAATGCAATGATAGCATTCACGTCGAAAGGGCTAGAATTCAAGAGCAGGGATGTATTTCTGAGGCTGTATAAGGCTCTGGTCAGACCCCATTTGGAGCAATTTTGGGCCCCATATCTAAGGAAGAATGTGCTGGCCTTGGAAAGGGTCCAGAGGAGGTTCATACACTTGCAAATCCCCCTGACCCGAGAAACAAAATGGCCACAATAAAAGGACCTCCATAAGCTCCGGAGATAGATGTTAGACATTTATCTCCTCATTAACCCTTACTGATGGAGCGCCCGAATCGCACCTTGACGGAGCATATCTGTTTTGGACCGAATTTGGGATTGGCGAACGTGGTTGTAAAGGGAGATGACCCGTTAAGTCTGTTGAAATGTGTTCAAATGCATTTAAATGACCATTGTGATTGTTACGGCTGTGGTCCAGATCACAGCCATTTTCAGGCCTTGGTAAAGGGGGAACCGGTGCGGAGGCAGTCATGGATCACGCTACTCACCTCACGCCCAACACTACCAAGTTTACGTGCCTGAAAATGGCTGCAGCTCAATGGTAAAATTGGGCCATAAGAAGAAATTTAGCATGGCCAATTCACCTAACCTATACATCTTTGGGCAGTGGGGGGAAATTGGGAGAAATCCGGGCAGACACGGGGAGAATGTGCAAACTCCACACAGACAGTCACCCAAGGCTGGAATCGAACCCGGGTCCTTAGCTCTGTGAGGCAGCTATACTCCTTTTCTTCTTTTCTTGCCTCTCCTTCCTATGGAAATATACATTTTTCCATTTTCCCACTCGACAAGGAATTTAGCTCAAAGGTCAAATGCTTCAAGAATAGTGCATGCGCGTAAGCCACCCCCACATGCTCTCAATGATAGTACATTTATTTAACTGGAATGTCAGTTTAAATGTACCCTTGCAGTTATCAGATTGTTTCATAATAATTCCTTTTGCTGTACACTATTAAATACGAATAATGTTCCTTGAATAATCCAGCTGTTGTCAGCCTATGCCATTAAAATTAACTAATGTTTCTGGAAAATATGGAAAAACAGGTTTTACCAGTTTGTGGGTTGGGGTGTTAAATTGAGTTTCTTGGCAAGTAATCTTTTCTCATAGTTTTCTAATGTTCTTAAGCAAAGAGTTGCAGATTATACAAATTAGAAGGGAGGGTGTTAAGGGAAGGGGGGGGGGAATCATATTAACAAAGTCATTAAGTCAATGATTAGATGGAAAAAAGCACAAGAAGGAATTACATTTTTCTTGCAAGAGTTGACAGCTTTGCCAAAATTCCCTCTGATGAGAGAGTTTGTGCAGAATGCAGTCCTCTGCTGTTTCACAAATATTCCCAGAGAACTGAGCAAACTGCACAGCTAAAATTACAATAGCATAGATACCAAAGTGAAAGAAATGGTTAAAGTTTCAAATATATAAATAATAAAAATACACATGCTTAATGTCACACGTATCTCTGAAATGTTTAATACTTTTAAGTTTGGATGTAATGAAAACATCTACATTTGATCATGAAATCCAAAGCTACAGAGATAATGGCTCCGATACTAATGGGAGGGTTTTGTAAAGCACATTGGTAATAAGTGAACCTGACAAGGCTGGTGATGTGGAGGCTCAGCCTATTGTAACCCACTGCAATTGGGTGTAGGAGACCTGCCTGCGATCAAGGTGAAGGAGCATGAGTTGCGCTTGCTAGGGACACAACCTGGCCAAACTCAGGGGAGAATGGGATCAGGCAGTGAACAGCAAATGAGGATCTGGCTATGATTGAGACACAGAGGGATCTGGCTGTGTTCAGGAGAGGGGGGGATCTTGTTGTGTTCAGGAGAGGAGTATATGGATGTGCTTGGGGGAGGGGGGATATTATGTTTACAGGGAGGTGATATGGCAATGTTCAGGTGAGGCGAGTCTTGTTTTATTTAGAGGAAAGAAGAATTGGCAGTGTCGGGGGAGTGGGGTCTGGCTCTGCTGGGTTTGGGGGTTAGTGATTTGATTTATTATTGTCACATGTACAGTGAAAAGTATTGTTTCTCCTGTGCTGTACAGACAAAGCATACCATTCATAGTGAAGGAGAAGAAAGAGTATAGAATGTGGTGTTACAGTCATAGCTAGGGTGCAGAGAAAGATCAACTTAATGCAAGGTAGATCCATTTAAAAGTTTGATGGCAGCAGAGAAGAAGCTGTTCTTGAGTCGGTTGTTATGTGATTTCAGACTTTTGTCTCTTTCTCCCGATGGAAGAAGGTGAAAGAGAGAATGACCGGGGTATGTGGGGTCTTCAATTATGCTGGCTGCATTGCCAAGGCAGTGGGAAGTATCAATGGTTAGGAGGTTGGTTTGCATGATGGATTGGGCTACATTCACAACTTTTTGTAGCTTCTTGTGGTCTTGAGCAGAGCAGGAGCCATACCAAGCTGTGATGCAATGAGAAAGAATGCTTTCCATGGTGCATCTGTAAAAATTGTTGAGTCATAGCGGACATGTCAAATTTCCTTAGACATCTGAGAAAGTAAAGATGTTGGTAGGCTTTCTTAACTATAGTGTTGGCATGGGAGGGCCAGGACAGGTTGTCGGTGATCTGGACACCTAAAAACTTGAAGATTTTGACCATTTCTATTTTGTCCCTGTTGACGTAGGCAGGAATATGTAGCTGTGCTCAGTGAGGGGGGATCTTGTGTTCAGGGGATTGGAGCTCAGACTGGCTTCAAGGACAGTAGATCTGGCTGTGTTCTGGGAGAATGGATTTGGCTGGGTTCCAGAGAGGGACATTGAAAATATAACTTCTGGGCATATTCTGGCCCAGAACCAGGCTCTCAGCAGATTATACCTGACAGGGAACCTGATACTGTGTCCACCAACCCCGTCCTTGCCCAGTGCCACACTACAACCCACTCCTTCCCCACCCACTGCCACACTTCGACCCCCACCCCCGTCCACTCACACACTACCACCCTCCCCCTCCCCATTGCCACACTATAACCCATCCCTTCCCTGTCCACTGCCCACTGCCACACTACCATCTCTGCCTCCCCCTGCCCACTGCCACACTACCACCTTCCCCTTCTGTCTGCCCACTGCCACACTACCACACACCCCCTCCATTTTGCCCACTGCCACACTACCACCCACCCCCACCCCCTGCCCATTGTCAGAGTACCATTCCTTCCTTCCCCTTTATCACCCCTCCCAACCTACCTTACGCTGTACTCTTAGAATCTTCAAATCAAATTGACTGATTTAAAACAGGAGTTTGATTTATTCCTGTAGCTGCCCTGCTGACCCGCTCAAACAGCAGGTCAATGTGAAGACTAATTGAACAGGGTAAGTGAATGTCATATTGTAACTGTGTTTATTTCTAAGTTTCCTGCAGTGGGAAACAGTTAAAATTGGCCTTGAGCATCCACAGGCCATGATCTTAACCATTATGCCAAAAGCATGCACAACATTGCCTTTCATGGGGCCAGTGGACATTGACACCACTGTAGGTGCAACTATGCGGTTGAAAGCTCTGGTACTTGGTTGCCCTTTGATGGGGTATTGGGGGAAGAGTAGAAAGATGCTCAGAGCTGCCCTCTCCCAGAGGCTCTACAATTCTCCACCCTATCCCTGTGTATTACAATAGCCTTGTTTAGTTTAGTTTTTAATGAATTTATTAGTGTCACAAGTAGGATTACATTAACACTGCAATGGAATTATGGTGAAAATCCTGAGTCGCCACACTCCAATGCCTGTTCGGGTACACTGAGGGAGAATTTAGCATGGCCAATGCACCTAAGAAACATGTCTTTCGGACTGTGGGAAAAAAGCACCTGGAGGAAATCCACGCAGACACGGGAGAAGGTGCAGACTCCGCACAGATAATCACCTAAGCCGGGACTCAAATCCTGGCCTCTGGCGCCGTGAGGCAGCAGTGCTATCTGTTATCTCCTGGTAAAATAAATGCTAATTAAACTGCAGGCATCTCGGTCCCTTCCCAGGTTCGGACTTACCCAGTCAAGGCCACTTATGCCCACCTTTGGCACCAGTCCTTTTTTGCAAAGCCATCATCCCTTGGAAAGCTGGATAGTGTTGCTGAAGGTATTTAGGCCGCAATTCTTCCAGAAAGAAAATGAGGAAGTATTCTGTGACTTTTGTGCAGAAAGTTCAGTACGGGCTATTGAATTAGCAAAGCTCTTAAAAGAAAATTAATTATGGAACGGGCTAATGGGAGATTATCCCTGCAATATAATGGCCCTTTCTATCCTTGGGTATTGAGGATGCTGAGTTCTCAAACCAAAGAACTAATCCTGAGGGCAGACATGGTAAAATGTGATCCAGTCTGGCAGTGACTCTATATGTAGGTTATTGGAGCAGAGTAAAACTTACGATCAGGTTTAGGCAGCAAGGCTGAAATACAAGATTCATTTCTAGGATATCTGTGCAAGTGAGTTAGCTATTAATCATCCTGCTTAAAATGTCCTGAAACCTCAGTGGAATTGAAACTCTGCTGAGTGCTACTTTTTGCCCGTTTATGTAAGACGCTTGCATAAAATTCCAATGTGTGTTATTGTAATTAAATCGCTAATCCACTTTAAACAAGACTGGTTCAGCAAAACAACCACGCTCATTTAAATTTTAAATCGGAACTTCTTCAACAAAAGCACTGAGTCCAGATAACCATCGTGGTTAGTGCCAGGGCTGTAACCCTGAGAAGTTGGATGCAGTGTGACAAGAAGTTCAATAACCTCACATGAGTGGTCAAGATCAAATGGCTTTATAAATCCATATCTTACCAATTGCTCTATGATCATTGTGTGACACCCATATCACTCATCCACCAACAATCTCAATCAATCACAATCATGGACGATATGGTGGCACAGTGTTTAGCACTGTTGCCTCAAAACACCAGGGACTTGGGTTCAATTCTGTCCCTGAGTGACTCTCTGTGCGGAGTTTGCACATTCTCCCCATGTCTGTTAGGTTTCCTCCAGGTGCTCTGGTTTCCTCTCACAGCCCAAAGATGAGCAAGTTAGGTGGATTGGCCATGCTAAGTTGTCCCTTAGTGTTCCAAGATGTGCAGGTTAGGTGGAATAACTATGGTAAGTGTGTGGGGTTACGGGGATAGGGCAGGGGAAGGGTCTGGCTGTGATACTCTGTCAGAGAGCGGTGAAGACTAGACGGACTGATTGGCCTCCTTCTGCACTGTAAGGAATCTGTGATTGCCTCAGATCCATAGCTTCATCTCGACTTCACACACTTAACACTGTTGCAAGCCTCTTACACACATCTCACAGATTGAAGACACTGTCTGCTATTCAGCTTGGACAACTGCACATCACAAGCACATTATGCCACTGCCACTGACATAATTTCCACTCTTTTATAGGACAAGGTGGCACATAACTGAAGGGACAGGCATGGTTGCATGTACCCAAAGGCAGCAATATCTCACTGGTGAGAGCAGGTATGGTAACGTGCATTGATCCCAATGGTGGAGAGGGGCGCAGGGCCTGATTAGGATATTATAACCATGGCCAGTTGTGGGGCTGAAATTATCGAAGGTGATATTATGCTTATAACTAATCCTCTTTCTCACACCTCATTTCACCCTGATCCCCTAACCTCTTTGATTTACAAGTTGCAATGGGGAAAGAATGCACATCTTGCTTTTCTGCCACTCTCCTCACCACAAGCTTTCTTCTGTGTTTTCTCCTTTCTGATACCCAAGAAAAGCAACCTGGTTGGGGAGTGCTGGAAAAGTAAGACATGGTAGTGGGGGAAGACAAAACAAGATGCGGCAGGCCTTCTGGAAAAGAGACAATGCATGGCTCTTTAGTTGAGACTCCCCTCACCTCCACAAGACTCTACCTCTTATTTGAGTTTACTGCAGCATAACTTGTGCAAACTTACCTGTAGCAGAGTTGACACCTGTGCTATAATGTCCTCCTGGCCAGGCTGCAGGTCACTTACCACATGCAGATTTTCCCTCTACGTTACTCCCGGAAGTATACACAGTGCCATTATCTGAATTGGTGGCTATAATTGTCCAATCAACAATGGTGTTATTTTCTTCCTCAGTCTCTTTTCTTTAATCAACTTCATTCTTTTGCAACACTGCCTGGCCAGGATGTAGTTTTTGGGTATCTGAAAGGATAGAGGTACAACGATGAAGGTGAGGGAAAAAGGTAAAAGGAGGAGGTGCATGCGCTTACGCCATCTGCAGAGATTGTGGGGTGTGAGAAGTTGATTTGGGTAGGAACATCCCCTATGACTTCAGCACCACTTCTAGCCACAGATTATTATGGGAGGCCATGGTTGAGTGGTATTATCGCTAGACTGTTAATCCACGAACTCAGCTAATGTTCTGGGGATCTGGGTTCAAATTCCGCCACAGCCAATGACAGAATTTGAACCCAAGAAAAAAATATCTGGCATTAAGAATCTACTGATGACCATGAAACCATTGTTGATTGTCCGAAAACCCCATCTAGTTCACTAATATCCTTTACGGAAGGAAATCTGCCATCCTTACCTGGTCTGGCCTACGTGTGACTCCAGAGCCACAGCAATGTGGTTGACTCTCAACTGCCCTCTGAAATAGCCTAGCAAGCCACTCAGTTCAAGAGCAACAGGGGATGGGCAATAAATGCTGGCCAGCTCGTGATGCCTATGTCCAACAAATGAATATAAAACTTAGTAGCCAATCCAATGATGGCTAGCAGTGCCTTCTCCATGGGGTGAGGGCATGCTATTGTGCCTGTGTCTACAAAATAAGTCCTGCTGCCCTAATTATGGACCATCCTCCCCTGCAAGAGAAAGAGAAATGTGCCTGTGAGTGTGGGAAATGTGTTTGGGTGACATGGCTGTCATAGTTGAATAGCTGTCAATGTGTACAGGCTTTGAGATGTGGGTGTGAGTCTCGTAACAGTATTAAGAATGAGGTGGGGTGAAGCTATGATGCAAGATTGTGCTTGTTAGATATTATTGGTATATGAATGAAGCAGTTGTGATAAATGGAGCAATGTGTGAAACTAGTGGTTCACTTGTAAGGACTTTGTAAGGAAATGCATTCACCGATCTTGACCCCTTATGTGAGATCATTGAATTTTTCAAGCCACTACATCTAGGTCTGTAGGGGCTAGACTAATGACCTTGACTGTGAAGGTTATGTACTCCTGCTGTCATTATAATGTCTGTCTTCACCCTTAAGGGAAGCAGACCTCTCTCCATCTGTTTACTTCCTGCACTGATGTATTGAAGAAGCTTGGGATATATTCTCCGGCCTGTTGCAACATTTCCAATTCTCTTTCAGCTCAGAGACTCCATCGTAACCAGTCCCAGCATCTGCTGCAGCCAGAACGCATGTTATGGGTTGGCTTTAGGTGATACCAACATTGCATAATCCCGTGCCTTTGCTGAGGCGTGCACATATTCAGCAGCATGTTTAGCATTTGGCTACATGCTATTAGTTCTTAGCAATTCCCACGAAATTTACAACCACTGTGCCTATCCAACCCAATCTGACTTCTGCCACTTTATGTCTATAAGGTTTTCCTTCAAATTAACCATAAAGAATTGTAGCCCTTCCCATTTCCCAAAATTTAAAAAAACTCCTCAAGTCTGATGCAGCTGTCAACCAAATGCATTTAGCAAAAACAGAGGATGTCAAATGCACAGGATGTTTTCTGGTCAACAAAATCTCTGCCAATCCTTTAAGCTTGAGAGAGCTGTGATTGCAGGAAATGAATACCTATTCAGAGAGCCGTCAAAGCTCTGCTTAGACAGAATAGTGCTAAAGGCTCTGCAATTCACCGATGATTAATCTGTCTTTTGATCAACAGGAACAAGCTGCAGACACATTTAAATGCCAACTTATTTCCCTCGGTTTGTTGAATCATTTAATTCTGCTGAATGTTAATACTCTGTATATTGAGATCATGATGTGCAGATGCTGGTGTTGGACTGGGGTAAGCGTAGTAAGAAGTTTCACAACACCAGTTAAAGTGCAACAGGTTTATTTGGTAGCACAAGCTTTCGGAAGGTTGCTCTTTCCTCAGGTGAGTGAAGAGTTGCTTTCACAAACAGGGCATACGTAGACACAGGCTCAATTTACAAGATAATGGTTGGAATGCGGGTCTTTACAAGTAATCAAGTCTTTAAAGTACAGGCAATGTGAGAGGAGAGAAGGTTAAGCACAGTTAAAGAGGTGTGAATTGTCTCCAGCCAGGCCAGTTAGTAAGATTTTTTTAAGCCCAGGCAAGTCGTGAGGGTTACAGATAGTGTGACATGAACCCAAGATCCCAATTGAGTCTGACCTCATGTATGTGGAACTTGGCTATCAGTTTCTGCTCAGCGGCTCTGCATTGTCGTGTGTGGTGAAGGCAGCCTTGAAGATCACTTACCCGAAGATCAGAGGCTGAATGCCCGTGACTGCTGAAGTGTTCCCCGACAGTAGAGAACACTCCTGCCTGGTGATTGTTGACCGGTGTTCATTGATCCATTGTCGTAGTGTCATCATTGTCTCGTCAATGTACCATGCCTTGGGACAGCCTTTCCTGCAGCGTATTGGGTAGACAATGTTGGCCGAGTCACAGGATTATGTACTGTATACCTGGTGTTCTCATGAGAGATGATGGCACCCATGTTGACGATCCGGCACATCTTGCAGAGGTTGCTATGGCAGGGTTGTGTGGTGTCGGACAATGGTCCATTTGAGGTTGTGCGGTTGTCTGAAGGCAAGAAGTGGGGGTGTGGGGATGGCCTTGGTGAGGTGTTCATCTTCAGCGATGACATGTTGAAGGCTCCAGAGAAGATGTTGTAGCTTCTATGTATGTAAATGATTTGGAGGAAAAAGTAACTGGTTTGATTAGTAAGTTTGCAGATGACACAAAGTTTGGTGGATTTGCAGATAGTGATGAGGAACATCAAAGGATACAGCAGGAGACTTGGGCGGAGAGATGGGAAATGGAGTTTAATCTGGACAAATGCTTTGTGAGTTCAAAATCATGTCTCACAAATTTGATTGAGTCTTTTGAAGGAGTAACCAAGAAAGTAAATGAGGGCAGTGCAGTTGATGTTGCCTACATGGACTTTAGCAAGGCCTTTGATAAGGTACCGCATGGTAGGTTGTTGCATAAGGTTAAATCTCATGGGACCCAGGTTGAGGGATCTCAATGGATACAAAATTAGCTTTTTGACAGGAGCTAGGGGTGGTTGTAGAGGATTGTTTTTCAGACTGGAGGCCTGTGACCGGTGGTGTGCCTCAGGGATCAGTGCTGGATCTATTGTTAATATCATTTATATTAATGGGTTGGATGAGAATATAGGAATCATGGTTAGTAAGTTTGCAGATGACACTAAGATTGGTGGCGTAGTAGACATGAAGAAAGTTATCTCCAATTGCAAGGGGATCTTGATCAACTGGGCCAGTGGGCTGATGAATGGCAGATGGAGTTTATTTAGACAAATGCGAGGTTATGCAGTTTGGTAGATTGAACCAGGGCAGTACTTACTCAGTCAATGATAGGGTGTTAGGGAGAATTACAGAACAAAGAGATCTAGGGGTTCATGTTCATAGCTCCTTGAAAGTGGAGTCACAGGTGAACAGAGTGGTGAAGGAGGCATTCGGCATGCTTGGTTTCATCGGTCAGAACATTGAATACAGGAGTTGGGACATTTTGTTGAAATTGTACAAGACGTTGGTAAGGCCACACTTGGAATACTGTGTGCAATTCTGGTCACTCTGTTATAGAAGGGATATTATTAAACTAGAAAGAGTGCAGAAAAGATTTACTAGGATGCTACCGGGACTTGATGGATTCAGTTATAAGGAGGTGCTGGGTAGACTGGGACTTTTTCTCTGGAGCATAGGAGGTTGAGGAGTGATCTTGTAGAGATGTATAAAATAATGATCAGCTAGATAGTCAATATCTTTTCCCAAAGGTAGGGGAGTCTAAAGCTAGAAGGCATAGGCTTAAGATGAGAGGGGAAAGTGACAAAAGTGTCCAGAGGGGCAATTTTTTCACACAGAGGTTGGTTAGTGTCTGGAACAAGCTGCCAGAGATAGTAGTAGAGGCGGGTACAATTTTGTCTTTTAAAAAGCATTTAGCTAGTTACATGAGTACGATGGGTATAGAGGGATATGGGCGAAATGCGGGCAATTAGGATGAGCTTAGGGGTTTTAAAAAAGAAAGGGCGGCATGGAAAAGTTGGGCTGAAGGGCCTGTTTCCATGCTGTAAACCTCTATGACTCTATGGCTCTAAATGTGAGGTAATGCATTTTGGAAGCTCTAATACAGATAGGAAATATACAGTAAATAGCAGAACCCTTAAGAGTATTGATAGGCAAAGGGATCTGGGTGTACTGGTACACAGGTCACTGAAAGTGGCAATGCAGGCAGAGAAGCTAGTCAGGATGGCATATGGCATGTTTGCCTTATAGGCCAGGGCACCGAATGTGCTACCAAATAAATCTGGAGATAAAATTGGACTTTAACCTAGTATTGTGAGACTTCTTACTATATTGTGATCAACAGGAAATAATTCAATAAACAATCCATTGTAGACTAAAATGCTTCACATTTGTCACACCCTATATGGAACAAGAGTTAACTTGTATGCAATGATGGGTGTACACTAACCTCAGCATGTCACGTGAAGAGACCAAATTTCTTCTCCATGTGCTCCCAGTGGAATAGATCTGGGGAGATAGAGCATTCATTTTCACTCATGCAACTTGAATCTTTGTTTTAATGGGTTAGTATGATGTGGAAATGCTGGTGTTGGACTGGGTTGGGCACAGTAACAGGTCTCGCAAAACCAGGTTAAAGTTCAACAGTTTTATTTGGTATCATGAGCTTTCACAGCACTCTGAAAGTTTCCAAATGAACATGTTGGACTTTAACCTGGTCTTGTGAGACTTCTTAATGGATGGAAGGCTTGCAGCTTCAAGGAGAGGCTCCTTTGCTGCACTTCTTTCATCAGAACTTCAAAGTACTTATTACAAAATGTGGAAATCTTCTCCACTTTAACACATCAAATCAAGGCAACAAGTGGAGCAGAATGGGATTAGCAATTTAAATGTGGACCAATTGTAAAATAAAACATGATTATTCTGCTCTGAGAAATGGTAGTGGATAGCAACTGGTTCATTTGTCGCTCTGTTTTTAAACTTATTTGCATTAAAAAATAAAAGGATGCCACCTAATAGGATTGGATGCTTTCCTTAACTTGGGGATAGATTGGAATATCAAAAACATTCAATCAAAATTATGTATTATATAGAATAATGACATTACACAATGGAGAAAGAGGCCATCCAGCCTATCTTTGCCGTGGTGACTCTCTGTAAATGTTACCAATTAGCTCCCACTCCTCTGTCCTTTTTCCTTAACCATGCATTTTTTTTTCCCTTTTAAAGTGAAGATTTAATTCCCTGTTGAGAGTTGTAACTGAATCTACTTCCACCTCAGGCAATGTAATCTAGGTGACAACTCATTGTGTAAAACATTGGCTGAAAATTTCCCATCTAGCCTGCCGTGGGAATCATAGCATGAGACAGAAAATTCAGCAAACTGTTGAAAGGTCCTATGAGCTCGCATGGGAATTTTTAGTTTTCAGGAGCCCATGGCCAGAAAATCCCACTTTGATTTGATTTGATTTACTATTGTCACATGTATTAGTACATAATGAAAAGTATTATTACTTATGTGCTATATAGACAAAGCATACTGTACGTAGAGAAGGGAAGGAGAGAGTGCAGGAGGTAGTGTTGTAGTCAAAGTAGGGTGTAAAGAAATTAATGCAAGGTAAGTCCATTCAAAACTCTGACAGCAGCAGGGAAGAAGCCGTTTTTGAGTAGATTGTGCGACCACAGACTTTTGTATCTTTTTCCCAATGGAAGAAGGTGGAAGAATGTATGTTTGGGATGCGTGGAGACTTTAATTATGCTGGCTGCTTTTCTGAGGCAACAGGAAGCGTAGACAGTGTCAATGGATGGGAGGCTGGTTTGAGTGATGAACTGGGCTTCATTTATGACCCTTTGTAATTTCTTGTGAGCAGAGCAGGAACCATACCAAGCTGTGAAACAACCAGATACAATGCATTCTATGGTGCACTGTAGAGGTTGGTAAAAATTGTAGCGGACATGCCAAATTTCCTTAGTCTCCCGAGAAAGTAGAGGCGTTGATGGGCTTTCTTAATTCTTGTGTCTGCATAGAGTGGCCAGGACAGGTTGTTGGTGATCTAGACACAAAAGAATTAAAGCTTTCGACCATTTCTTCTCTATTGATGTAGAGAGGGGCATGCCCCCCACTATGCTTCCTGAAGTCAATGATTTTCTCCTTCATTTTTTTGACATTGAGGGAAAGATTATTGTCGTTGCACCAGTTCACCAGATTCTCCATCTCTTTCCTGTACTCCGTCTCATCATTGTTTGGGATCCGACCCAAAACAGTGTTGTCATCAGCAAACCTGAAAATTGAGTTGGAGGGGAATTTAGCCATACAGTCATGGGCGTATAAGGAGTGCAGTAAGGGGCTGAGGACACAGTCATGCGGAGCACTAACGTTGAGGATGATTGTGAAAGAAATATTGTTGCCCATACTTACTGATTGCGGTTTGCGGGTTAGGTTGTCTAGGATCCAATTGCAGAGCGAAGAGCCGAAACCCAGGTTACAGAATTTGGAGATGACTCTCATAGGAATAATGGTGTTGAAGGCTGAGATGTAGCTCGATGCATCCACTATCTTCTCATTTTTCTCCTGACTTTGTATCAATTATTTTAAATCCTTTTCCTTTGCTGCCAATCCTTCTCGAGTGGAAATGGTTTCTCCCTATCTTATTCCATAAAATCCCTTCGTAATTTGGAACATATATGATAAATCTCCTTCAATCTACTCTGGTCTAGGAAGAATGGTTACAGCTTTGAGAGATAATTAAAACACACTATCCATGATGTAATTGTAGTAAATCTCCCCTACACTCTAAAGCCATTGCATTCTTCTCAAAGTCATGATGCTCAGTTGGAGAGCTGGTGCAGACATAATGGGCCAAATGGCCAACTTCTGTACTGTAACCGTTCTATGATTCTGAGAAAGTGTGGTGTCTACAATACTCCAGCTCAGGCCTAATCAGTGACTTACAAATATTTAGTAAAAGTGCCTTGTTTTTGGATAAATTAAGTTCTATTGTCTTTCATAATTATTTTTCTCAAAGTGCACCACTGCATAGCTTTGTGTTAAATTTCATTGTCAATGTGTTTGCCCATTTTATCTGGCTACCTATGTTCTACTGAAGCGTAAAAACATCATCCTCATCGTTCACTACACGTGGAATTCTCCCATCCAGGACTAGGTTCTGTGGCAGGGCAGGGACAGGGAGTGATTCCATGACATAGGCCAATGAAAAACCATGACAGATCTTCCGGCCCCGACCTCATTAGTTATGCATCTGGGTGTTTTGTCCTTGTAAAAAGTCTGACAACACCAGGTTTTAGTCCAACCTATTTATTTGATAATATACTCACTAGCTTTCGGGGTTACCCCCTTCGTCAGGTGAATGGAGAGTTCTGGCCTCAGACAGAGCATATAAAGCACAGACAGTTTAGAGATTACTGATTAAAATGCGAATCCTTACACCTAACCTGCTGTTCAAGACCTGAAGTGGCTGATAATGTGAGTGGAAGGAGCACTGATCACAGTTTAAAGAGATGTGTATTGTCTCCAGACAGTACAGTAAGTGAGGTTTTGCAAACCCAGGCAAGTCATGGGGGTTACAGATAGTGCAACATGAACCCAAGATCCCTGTTGAGACCGTCCTTGGGTTCATGTCGCACTATCTGTAACCCCCATGACTTGCCTGGGTTTGCAAAACCTCACTTACTGTACTGTCTGGAGACAATACACATCTCTTTAAACTGTGATCAGTGCTCCTTCCACTCACATTATCAGCCACTTCAGGTCTTGAACAGCAGGTTAGGTGTAAGGATTCGCATTTTAATCAGTAATCTCTAAACTTTATATGGTCTGTCTGAGGCCAGAACTCTCCATTCACCTGACGAAGGGGGTAACCCCGAAAGCTAGTGAGTATATTATCAAATAAATAGGTTGGACTAAAACCTGGTGTTGTCAGACTTTTTACTGTGTTTACGCCAGTCCAACGCCGGCATACCCACATCATGTTTTGTCCTTGGCAGGATAAGCTTGGTGGCATGGGTCACACCATCATATTTGGCTGCCATGCTTAAAAAGCGGCTGGAATCCTTACTGGCAGCACTTCTCTTTTGAGAGATGGCGGGAGGGGAGGTGAATGTTCGGCGCCCAAGTTTAGTAACACTTCCCTGCACGCCCTCCTTGACCATCTCGAGGTCAGGAGGGATATCCTCTACCAAGCTGGTGATAGCAGAAAATCCAACAGGGAGTCAAATGCAGCAAGGGCACAGGTGGCTGATGCCATAAGTGACCAGGAGATGCACAAAAGGTTGGCAAAACAGTGCCAACAGAGAATGACAAACCCTATTCGCTCCACCAGTATAAGTCTGATCGATGGTTGCACACAATGCCAGGGTCCAAGGACTGGTGACAATGGCATGTCCTGCCTCACAGCCCCACTTCTGTGCACCCAAACTGACCACTGAGTTTCCTTCACTCTTCAGCAGACATGTTCTCCGCAAGAAGTGGGAGCTGGGAATAAATATTGTTGGGGAAGAGGGGGAAGTAGGAGTGGGGGTGCCTGGTGTAAACGTAGAGGGAATTAGCGACCCCCCTTCATAAATCATATGCGCCCCTGAACTTTCACAAATCATATGCATGTCTGAACCTTCCCATTGCATGTGGCTTGAGTTGGCTGGTATGTGACCTCAGACTTTTGTATCTTCTTCCCGAAGGAAGAAGGTGGAAAGAGAATGTCCCAGATGCATGGGGTCCTTAATTACGCTGGCTGCTTTGCCAAAGCTGCGGGAAGTGTAGACAGAGTCAATGGATAAGAGGCTGGTTTGTGTGATGGATTGAGCTACTATCCAATCATCGGTTCAGTGCAACCCTGAGGGTTGAACCTTGGAGGCAGCTGCTGCTGTCATTTGCACACAAATCTTACTCACTTACAGATGCCTCCAGAAGACCTGAAGAGGAGGAGCGCTCCTTTTCCAGCCCCGGCTGCAGCTTAAGATGCAGTGGGGCCAGGGTAAAATGAGAGCTCTAAACCGTTCAAGGCATCACCCTCTGTTCAACTGCACGCTCCACCAGCTCAGGTACAAACATCTCGGTGGGGATTAATGGTAGTTTAGGTAGAGTCATACAATCCGGTGTACACGGCATGGACACTCGTCCACAGCAGGAGGGAGCAAATTCAGCTGGGCTCCTCAGCTCTCGGAGGACAGTTGGGGAAGATGAATCTATGATCTCCAATTCCGCTGGTGAGCTTCTGGAATTGGCCGTTATGGAGCAGAGTCAGCAAGAGGCCGGGGAATGTCAGGCAGAGCTGTTGGAAGCCCTCAGCAGAACAACATGTGAGTTGGGGCTGTCCTTCTGCTGCAGTCTGTGGAAGTGGTGCCGACATGTGCACATCTCCAGATCTCCATGGAGAGGATGGAGACTCTCGTCCAGCAGAGCACCCAGTTTCTGCCAGAGATGCATGCACTCCAGCACCATTGCCGTGGATTAGTTCATGCAGTGGCAATGCGAGAGGTGAACAGGGCACCTTGACATCCCTCCCAATGCCTCTTCCTTTCAAGGAGTCAAGCTGGCACCTCAATCACCCAGCGGGTGGAGGAGTTTGATATCCCTGGGTCATCCACTCAGGACTCAGGTTGTTTGCTCCCTCTGAATCCTCTTGGCCTGTGACTCCTTTGGCCTCATCCTCTGTCACTGCAGAGGAAGCAGTGGGCCCAATGGTGGGAAGCCAAAGTCAGCTGGGACCCTCCAAGCATCAGCTCACAGAGGACAGCCACCAAAGTCATCGAAGGCAACAGGGCCAGGGGTTCCTCCACCCCTGCTGCAGCTGTCCTGACAGCTCTTAGACAAAGCAGTAGGTCACAAAAAATTCAGAAATTTTGATCACAAGTGGTTGCACAAGTAAACAATGTCACGGTATATTCACATCCACAGCATTTATTGCCCATCTTTAGTTGTCCTTGTTCAGAGGGCAGTTCAGAGTAAACCACATTGCTCTGGCTCTGGAGTCACACGTAGGCCAGGTAAGGATGGCAGATTTCCTCCCCTAAAGGACATTAGTGAACCAGATGAGTTTTTCTGACAATCGGCAATAGTTTTATGGTCATCATTAGATTCTTACTTCCAGGCTTTTTTTTATTGCGTTCAAATCCTCCCAATCTGCCATGGCAGGATTTGAACGAGTCCCCAGAATACTGGCGGAGTTTCTCAATTAAAAAACCAGCGATAGGACTACAAGACCACTCGGCTATCGCCTCACCTTTGGCCCCCTCACTCACCAGACCTTCCTTCCATGCCCACCCTCAGTTTGCTTCCCAGGAAGCCATCATTGACATGACAAACCCTTCCCTCAAACATCACATGGATATTATTCCCTCCTCCACCCTTACCCCTTCAACTCTCCAAATCCCCTCCCAGTTTCAACCCCTCCAATATTCAGACCCCCCCATCTTCGCCCCTCTCCCATTTTCACCCTTCTCCCATCTTCACCCTCCTCTCCGCATCACCCTCCTTCCATCTTAACCCCCATCCCAACTTCACCCTCCTCATTGCTTCACCCTCCTCTCTGCTTCACTCTTTCCCATCTTCACCCTCCTTTCTGCTTCACCTTCGTCCACCCTCCTCCCTGCTTCACCCTCCTCCCCTCTTCACCCTCCTCCCTGCTTCACACTCCTCCTCACTTCACCCCCCCTTCCCATCTTTATCTCCCTCCCTGCATCACCATCCTCCCAGCTACAACCTGCCTGATACCTTAACCCTCTCCTTCAGCTTCACCCACCCACCACATCCATCTCCCGCTTCCCAGCTTCACCTGCCTCTTCCAAAGAACTTCCTATTCCTCCCCCCCACTTCTTATCCTTACCAGCGCAAGGTGAAGAGCCTGAAATTCCAAAGCTAGACTGACATTAGTGAGGAAGCTGTTGAGCGGGGACCTCTCCCTTTAGAGAGCTGTTTTACACCAGTGCCATTAACATGAATCCACTATTGAAAGGGTTATGTGTCCTTCCAGGGACACATGGTCAGTAAGAATCTAATGATGACCATAAGGTGCTGCCCTCCAGCTTCCTCCTATCCTTGGATATCCATGATATGAGCTGGGTCCTGAAGGTAAGACCCAACTTCTGCACATCATGCTGGTCCAGACATTTTCTGGCCTGGCATATATTACCGTTGGAGTACGGACGAGCTGAGCATGATGGATAATTCCTGGTGCACCTTCATTTGCAGCCAATTAGCAATATGCAAATCTGTTTCAAGCTGGCAACCAACAGGATTTCTGCCCTGCCGTGCCGGGCACCAGCAGAAGATCCTGTGGGAAATTCACATTGGCGCAAAACTGATGTTTGGGGCCTCCCCTCTCCCACTGCCTACCACTAATGAGCCTGCCAGTGGGAACATGGAAGAATTCCGCCCTCCATTTCCAAAATATCTTGGTAAATTAAGGAGGAATAAATGAAAAATTCCACTTTCAAAGGAAATTTTTGCATTGTGGTTTTTGTATTTGCTCTACCTTTATAAATTTGACTTTGATGAACAACCCTGAATTGGGGGCATTTTGCAATCAGACTATCCATTGTGTGACTGGTACCTTTCCCATAGCTCACGAGTCAATGACCCTGAAAGTTCAGGGAGAGATGTTCCAGCCAAAAAGTCAGCTGTCTCTCCAAATTCATTTCTATTAATGTTTATTGTATATTGATTTCTTCCTGAAAGAGAAACACTGTTGGTCTACATGCAGAAAATACCATTAAAATCTCAGTAAACAGTGTAGAGTTTTCCCTGCTACCATCAGATTTTTGAATGGACCTACTTCATATTAAGTTGATCTTTCTCTATATCTTAGCTATGACTGTAACCTTACATTCTGCACTCCCTCCTTTCCTTCTATATGTATGGTATGCTTTGCCTGTATAGCATGTAAGAAACAGTGCTTTTCACTGAATACCAATAGGACAATAATACCAATGTGACAATAATAAATGAAATGAAATCAAATAAGCTCTGTTGGATAATGTCAAATCTAAATTCTAATATTTGTTAAATGCTTATCTCATCATATTAACCAGGATATTTCTCAGCAACATAGCCAGTAAAAGAATATACATAAGCCAAAGTTATTCATTACTCTATTCTTTTGTTGACAATAAAAGTATGAATCAAGACAAACAAGAAATTTTGCAAGTTAGTTTCATGTGGCACTGGGTTGTTACATGAAGCTTGAGGTGGGATAACAAATTATTGAATAGCTAAGGGGCCCAGTGGTTTGCAATGCTGCCTCACAGTACCAGGGACCCAGGTTCAATTCTGGCTTGGGGTGACTGTCCGTATGGAGTTTTAATGTTCTCCCTGTATCTGTGCAGGTTTCCTTCTGGTGCTCCATATCCTCCCACACTTCAAAGACGTGCAAGTTAGATAGATTGGCCATACTAGTTCGCCACCCAAGATGTGTAGGCTGGGATGATTAGTGGGGTTAAAGTGTGGTCTTATGGGGATAGGGTAGGGGGTGGGCCTGAGTAAGATGCTCTATGGGAGAGTTGGTGCAGACTCAATGGGCTGAATGGCCTTCTTCTGCATCGTAGGGATTCTATTTTGAAGGCTGGAGAGGGAGATATCTGTGCATTTCAGTAATTTTCAGTTGTTTGTTTAATGTTGAGAGCAATGTTTAGTTTAATAAAGCTTCAGTGTAAGCTTATAGCGTTCCATTCCAATGATGTTTGGGCCTGTTGACCACCATGATGATGATATCAATACAGCAAGAGTTCTAAATGAAATGTTTTCCTTCCAAACTCTTTTTGGCCACAGGAGTGAAAGCATTAAACACAGCAACAAAGAGAAACTGAACAATATTGAACAATTATACACGTCTCCCATTCAGGAATTTGTGACAATTCCGTATGCTACCTTTCATTAACTTATTTTAAAAACCAAAAGGAAATCACTGGTTTGTAAAGTTTCAAGATTATATTTTGAGAGAATCAAGGGTGACATTAAATTTTAGACACTGGAGACCTAAGTGCATGTTACCTCTACTGTAAATCACCTTTTCGTGTGTGCGTGTGTGCGTGCATGTGTGTGTGTGTGTGCGTGTGTGTGTGTGTGTGTGAGAGAGAGAGGGAGTGAGAGAGAGAGAGAGAAAGGGTGATGTCGCAAGTATATCTGGGAGTTGAGGAATGAACATTTATTGAGTATTTCAAACTTATGAGAAAGCATGTCTTTTGTTTGTTCTGAGAGTTATGGCCCTTCAGGGTTTAAAGTACTTTCTTTTCTCTCTTTAAAACATTTTTTTTGGATAGCTGGAAATAGGAGGAACCATCTCTCCTTAATCTCTAACAAAAGACTTAAAGTCACCGTGAGGGAAAGTTTCCTCTGTGCATTTTATGGGCTGAAATGATAAATTCATCCTTTGTATAAACAGGTTGACAATTTTGTTGCATATGGTGTATAAACAAAAATTCTCTCCTAGCTAGTGAATCAGGGACACATGTCATTCCAGGATGTATTGTGCTTTACTGAGACTCCAGCATGTCCTCTTTGGGACAGTCCATTTTTACAAATGTTAGCAATAATAAACAATTCTACGGATTTGTGTGAGTAAAATCACACACCCAAGGTATTAAATTTACTGAAACTTCAATGGTAAGAAAATGTTTGTTGTATATTTTATATTATGGAACTATGCAGTGATGATACCAGTTCCCATGAATGACATCTTTTGGAGGGTTTTGAGGGCATCATCAACTGGCTGGAAAGTTGACAAGAGATCTCTGCTACCTCCTTTGGGAAGGCCCGCTGAATACAAGCCAATTGGCAATAACAAGGCTAATGGAGGAACTCTTCCTGGAATCAAAACTCTTGGATCAAAGTCTTGTCAACTAAGAGCCACCAACCAATTAGAGGCCAGCACCTCTTGTGCTCAGCAGCTCCAGTGGCTGCACTTGAAAGGACAGGCACTGCAATCCCCAGATTTGAAGCAACCCAGCCACAGGAAAGTAAAAGTAGAGAGGGTGGTTGTGAGGCTACTTATGCAATCTTTGGGAGAGGTGGAGTGAGTTGCAGGGAGAGTGATGCAGGGGCTTGGCAGCAAGCTAAAGGTAAAGGGATATTTCTGTTGGACACCCCTTCCAGATGTTCAGTCCCTCCATCAAGAATTGAATGCCTTTGATCGAGGGACCCACCCCAGAGGTGACATACTAACCATGCATGCAACATGGCGATAAGTCCATCTGCATTTGTGATAACACTAGCAGTGGTGAGGTGAGGCCCTTAAGTGGCATTAATTAACCAGTTAAGGGCTTTGATTAATGACAGAGCTGGAAGGTCGAACATGGGCCTTCCTATGCAGAACTTAATTCTGCCAGAGGTAAGAAGGCAGCAGGTCTGGTATGCCACCACCCCACTTAATTACATCATTCCTGCCACCAAGCTGGCCTGATGTGGAGACGCCGGCGTTCGACTGGGGTAAACACAGTAAGAAGCCTGACAACACCAGGTTTAAGTCCAACCGATTTATTTGATAGTAAACTTATAAGTTTTCAAGGTTTACCTCTGTAAACCTCGAAAGCTTGTGAGTTTACTATCAAATAAATCAGAGGTAAACCTTGAAACCTTATGAGTTTACTATCAAATAAATTGATTGGACTTAAACCTGGTGTTGTCAGGCTTCTTACTGTGTCCAAGCTGGTCACCAGGGGAGTAGGAGATTTTGCCCTGTGTCTGTAACAGGTTTTATAGACAGTGTTTTAAAAAGTTTGCTCCATGCTTCCAGCTCTTCCAGCAACTTCTACAAGTTGTTTCTACACCCAGTTTTAACAAATCTAGCATTTGAGCATCAATAATAAATAGACACACATTAACCAAACACAGAACAATTGGACAACTGGATATCACAATGTTGTAGCAGAAAGCAACTAGAATGAACTCCTCTGTTAAACTGAAGCAAGGCCATATCTGTTGCAGCAGGAATTACTTTCACTTGTAATAGAGTTTTAATGAAAGGACCACACTTATTCATTCTCTGAACATCAACAATTCTACCTGAACTGAGAAAGGGAGTAAGCTGTTGGAATCCACTTCTAATGTATCACAAACTTGTTGATATAGCTGGTATTTAGCAGCAGTCTTGTGATGACAAAAACTTCAATTCCTGGTGGTTATTGCCAAACTTTATAATAGTCTCTCATCAAATCGATTCTCTGAGAGAGGGTTTAAATTAGCCAGGTCAGGCAAATTTTAGTATTTATCTAAGTTGAATTAAGTTTATTCATTAAATTGTTTGAGAAAGTATTAAGATGGGTAAATGAGGCTTTGATGTGGATTTTAGCATGGTTTTTGCCAAGGTCCAATATTGTAGACTAGTCAGAAAATTAAAAACTTGTGGTGATTCTAATGATTGTTCCTTTAAGGGTAACACAGATTAAGAGAATCACCTAGCTTGAGGGACCATCTGAGACTGAGGGTAGGCCTTTATCTCAAGGATGGAGTCTTCTCTTAGGCAGAAGACTGATAGAGGACATGCAAGGCTTGGGACAGCCAAGTGGGCTGCCAGCCTCTGTACAATTCTTCCTAGTTAATAAATATCTTCTGTTCTCCTGACAAAGTCTGTGCACGTGCATCATTACATTGGTGATAAAGATAGGATAGATTATGAGAACACTCCCTGTGGCCCGACACCTTTGAATATCCTGTTTTAATCAAAGTATGAAGGAAACAAATACTCACCTGAACACCTGTCTTTTGGCAAACAGGCTCAGTGACATGTTAAGATATTGCCAAACCCTGAGGAGTGGATGCGGAACAAGCTTGGATTGGCTGCCACAGTCAAAAGTTTAGAAATATATACAAAAAATATGAAGACAAAATGACCCTCAGAAGGAAGTGTCGTGATTTTGCAGTTAAGGAAACAATAGAACTTAAGAAAGAAAGGCAGTGGCTGCAGAGTTTTTTTGTCGAGGGACAGTAAAGAGAATATGGAGCAGCTTTTGGGTGTAAAGCGAAAAATGTCCCAAGGAGCTGCAGGACCTGTCCTGGAAGTGGGGAAAATGAAGAGGCCGAGATTGCCAGGCTCCCAATCTGAGCGAATCCTGCACGGAGCCCGAGTAATGGCCCCTGTATTGAGGGACTGCAGGCAGCGAGGTTTCAAAGTTCTGGGAAGAAGTCCCCAAACTGTTTGAAAGAAAGAAGTTAAAAAGTAAAAAAAGGTTCAAAAAGAAGCAGTCAGGATTCATGCCAAGACTCCAAAAGCACAGGGAAAACATACAGAGAAGCTGCTGAAAGCTCGGTGAAAAAATATGACAGTCTTAAAACAGTAATGTATTTAAAGCAGTAATGCATTTAAAAAGGTAATGCATTTAAAGCAGCAGCCACGAGAAAAAGCAATGAACAATGTCCATAAGCAATGAAGACCTCAAGGAAGAGGCAAGGAAAGATCTCATAGCAGGTAACAAAGACCTCAGGAAAGACACGAATGCCCCAGTAGGAGGGCAATGAAAGACTGCAAAGGAAACACAACAAGCAAATTGCAGAACTGAAATAAGTCAACACTGTGCCAGGGGCATACCTGACCAACAGTGAAGCCAGAAAGGGTTTGTCTGAAATTAACAAAGCAGAAATGAAGGTTCTACCTGTGAAGTGTTTATATCTCTTAAGATCATAATTGAATTTCCTTCGGAAGAAATGCAGAAATTAAAGACTTCAAAAGAAACTATTGAACACTAACATTAACATTTGAACACAAAGTAGAATCAACAAAATGAATTAAAGCTTGAGAAAAGACATTAAAATAGCACGATGAAATGCCTGACAGCAAACTTGGGGAATAAGAAGTTGCAAAAAGTTACAAAATGAAGTGAAGAAGCACGAGAACTTAATGAGACAATGGAGGATAAGCTGAACTCCATGAAAAAGCAACCAGGAAAAAACAGCAAGTCCAGTGGAGAATTGAATGAGGAGAATAAGAATTTGAGGAAGGGAAGCTTGGCAATGAGAAATTAACTGAAGAGGTATAAACATTGAAATTGACAGCAGAATCGGCAATTCAAAGTGAGAAAGAAACAGATTAGGTGCCAGAACATGATTGCTGAAATGGTCACACAAATAGAAAAGCACAAGAAAAAATACAATAAAATGGTCGATGAAAAAGATGCTGAATTGAAATACTGGAAAGAGGAGAAATTTTACCATACAACCTAAGTACCCGAAACAGAATACCTGACCATTCCTTCACAGATGACAGACAAAGATTGTGAAAGAACTGTCAGGATATTAGTTTTTGTTTGTATTGTGATGACATGTGTCTGCATGAATTATAATGTAAGATGCTCAACTGCGCAAAGTTCAACATGGCACTGCCCACAGAGTGAATGGTACCACAATATGAAACTTTGATAGCGGATCAAGTTAAGTTCCTGAAATTAATTGTCTCCTGCCATACCCAGTAGACATGGAGGGATGGATCATTCGCAAACGTATGGATCACTTGAGGATTCGAGAGAAATGTTCCAGCAGTCAGTATTGCCATCAAGAAATGTTTTTGAACCCATAAGTACTCAAGAATTGGATCAACCTGTGATGAACATATCTGGTATCTTTGTGAAAGCAAATAGCAATGAATTGCCTGTACCAGTTTTTCCTTGTTAATAAATACCTTTTATGTTCCTGACGAAATCTGTGCGCGTACATCGTTACAAAGCTTCTTTGTGAAAAGTGGCAAGTTGGATGTACAATTGACTTAGTGGCAGGAGGCAAAGGGCTCTGGTTAATAGGTGATTTAGTTACAGGAAGGCTGTTTTCAGTGAAGTGTGATGAGCCCCAGCTTTGGGGCCCATGCTGTTTGTTGTACATACCAATGATTTAGACTTTTATATACAAGTGTGATAGAGAAAATTTGCAAATCATACAAAAATTGGACGTAAGGTTGTGGAAGGGTGGTGTAAACTGCAGGAAGAATTCAGGAAATGGTTGAATGAGCAGCAAAGCAGCAAAGGAAATTCAATTCAGAGGTAATGCATTTGGGGAGGAAAGACAGGGAAAAGGGAATACACGATAAATAATAAGATTATGTCAAATATAGAGGAACAGAGAAGCCTTGGAGTGTGTGTTTATATAATATTGAAGGTAGAATGTAGCTAGGTCAAGAAGGTATATAAGATACGTTCCTTAATTAGATGAGACCTAAGGTATGAGTAAGTGGAAATAATGCTAGCGCTACATAAAACACTCATTAGATTGGAGTACTCTCTACAGTTCTGGTCACCGCATTACAACAAGAATATTGTTGGGGATAGTATATTAGCATGGATAGAAGATTGGCTAACAAATAGAAGACAGAGAGTTGAGATAAGAGGGGATTTTTCAGGGTGCCAACCCATCACTAGAGGACTGCCACAGGGATCAATGCTAGGGCCACTATTATTTACAATGTATAATCAATTACTTGGATGAGAGGAGTGAATTTATTATTGCCAAGTTTGTGGATGGCACAAAAATAGATGGGAAGACAAGTGGTGAGGATAACACAAAGGGGTGGAATTTTCCCATCCCTCCCACCAAGGGAGTCAGTGGGGGGGCGGGGGGGGTGGGGGGAGGGTGCGGGGCAGGCCATGCAAAGATCCATTGACCTTGGGAGAGATTTTTTTCAATCTTGGGCCGAGCGCAGCCAGAATATAGACAAGTTAGGTGGATGGCAGATGAGATATGATGTACAAAAATATGAAGTTATGTAGTTTGGTAGGGAGAATAAAGGAGCTGAATATTGTTTAAATGGAGAAAGATAACAGCACAGTGGGATTTGAATATTGCACATAAATCACAAAAAGCTAGCATGCAAGTTCAGCAGTTAATTGGGAAGGCAAATGGAATGTTGGCCTTTATTTCAAAGGGAATGGAGTATTAAACTAGGGAAATTTTGCCGAAACTATACAAGACACTAGTTAGACCACACCTGGATTAGCGTGAACAGTTTTGCTCCCATACTGACATTGGAAGAAGTCCAGAGAAGGTTCACTAGGCTGATCCTGAGTACAGAGGGATTTTCTTATGAGGAAAAGCTGAATGGGTTGTGTTTATACTCATTGGAGTTCAAAAGAATGAGACATGATCTTACTGAGACATTAAGATTCCCAGAGAGTTTGACAGGGTAGATGCTGAGAGATTGTTTGCCCTTGTTGGACAGTCTAGAACCAGGGGGCATAATCTCAGAATAAGGTGTTGCCCATTTAAAACAGAAATGAGGACACTTGCAAAAGATGTCTTTCATCCAGAAAAAGGATATATCTCACTTCAGCCATGATGCCCTCTCTGCCTTGATCACAGCAATGAGGGCACGTAGGAATGTGTTATATCCTAGTGAGAATTCCAGGAAGCACACCAGCCTCACCACTCCGGCCTGGTAAACCACCAGGAAGGGGGCCAGTGCTGCTGCCAACCGCACCTAGTGAAGGAAGAGGATATATGATCAAATCTGCTCCACAAAGATACATCCTTCAAATTCCTCTAATATCAAACTCTCATCTGGCATCATTTAATCAAATGATTACCCTCTTCAGAAATCTCACACATCCATTAGCAGGGGACACATATCAACTCAAATGGACAGATCAAACCTTTCACATCACCATCATCCCATTTGTCATGCCCCAAACTCTTCATCCTCAGACCTGCTGGGGATGGCTCATCACACACAGGGGACTTAAATCTTTGCAAATGTATGCTCCATCCCTTCTCATCACATTCTTGTGAGTTCATTCTGGTAAGATTGCCTGCGACAGACTAGAATGATCCCACACTGGGGAAGACATTGCCGACACCATAGACCCAGTGAATTCAAGAGCCTGCAGCCAAGGTCATTGGGGAAGAGGACAGGAACTGCTTCTGTGGGGATAGGTTATCAGATTATCTCAGCAACTTAGTGTGGATCACATCTCCAGCAGTTCACATCCTGACAATCGCAGTGAGTGACATGCAGATTTCTCATCCTCATGTTCATCTTCTGAAATTCCATGCTCTATCTTGTAAGCACCAGCAGATTGTGACTTTTAAGGCGCATCTTGATAAATACATGAATAGGATGGGAATAGAGGGGTATGGTCCCCGGAAGGGTAGGGGGTTTTAGTGCTTTTGAGCAGCATGGTCAGTGCAGGCTTAGAGGGCTGAAGGGCATGTTTCTGTGCTGTAAATTTCCTTGTTCTTTGTTATATCATAGAAACGTCTCCTATTTACAAATAAGTGAGAGACAATGCTGGGCATGTCTGTGCTTGTCCCAAAATTGTCAGGTGTGTCACATTATCGTGAAGAACTGACATCATGAGATTTGGAGGGTATAACTTGCCTACAAGAGAGACCACCAGAGCGCCCTGAACCACAGTCATATTCAAGGAAGAAGATGATGAAGAATCATCACAGTGCTTACCCACACCCTCCAGCAGGGCAGACATACACACTTTGCTGGGGCACAGGTTTAAATTAGGCCGCAGATTATTTTCTGGAAAACACCTCACTGACCCATTCCCACACCAGTCATAGGCAGAGACAACTATATCTTTGCACTTAGAGGGCTGTTGGAGACTAGCCACCATCAGTCCCAGTCAGAAGATGTGCCCCCAGATGCGGCAGTCAATGCAATGCTGAATGTACAACTACAGGCAGTGATTCAGCATTCACTCAGCAGACTAGAATGAATGATGGAGAAGTCTGTCCACATTCTGTCTGATGTTATGGACCGACATGTGAGTGCCTTGAGGTCACCATGGGAAGGCTGGCGATCGCCATAGAGACCTTGGTCCATCAGGTCTTTCCAGATTTGCGCTCAGCCCCGTTCACACTGGTGGGCACCATCAAGATGTAGGTGACCTGACAATGAGGCACCTTTATCTCTCTGTGGTCAAATGGACAAGGCCTGAGAAATTAGGCCCAATATATCCTGGACATTTTAAATTAATACAGCTCAAAAGTGCTTCTATGAGGTTACCACAAGTCAAAAGCCAACAGGGACACATACCAGAACTGTTTGGCATATTGAACTGGCAAACTTCACTTTAACAATAGGGAAGTCATCATGACCTGAAACCAGAACACAGACCTTTTACATATTGAATAGAGAGGCTCAAACTTTACAATGAAATTGTTGATGTGGCCTGAAATCCATCAGGAGTATTCAGCTAGAAGACATTATGATTGTGTATTCCCTAGTTTCAGCCAGACTCCCTGCTATTAAAGATCTATGTGCTGACATTTCAGAACCTCAGGATCTTCATTCTTCAATGAGCTCTCATCCTTCTCCAGTTCATCCTCTGGCAATGGATCACCACTTTAAACAGATAGCTTGTGAAAG
The DNA here is from genome assembly GCF_965287045.1 of Carcharhinus amblyrhynchos. Lineage (NCBI taxonomy): Eukaryota > Metazoa > Chordata > Chondrichthyes > Carcharhiniformes > Carcharhinidae > Carcharhinus > Carcharhinus amblyrhynchos. The sequence goes on along the minus strand of NC_137328.1, from coordinate 20,760,124 downwards.
GCCCATCACACGGTGCTGATGCAGGAACCCTTTCAGGAGTATATCGTAGTGGGCCACCTGAATGTTCCAAGCATCTAATATGCATCTTCAGAAGACCTATGGTCTGATGTCTTAGCCAATGTGTGGAGATGTGAACTGCATTGTACCTCTACTCAGAATGGCTTTGAGGGCAACACACCAGTGGCATATGCCAGCATTTTACTGGATGCCCCTTATTCTCAAGCAACCATTCCTGCAAATATACTGGCCCTTTAAAAAGCTCAAGAACCTGGGAGTAATTCAGGATGTAGAAGTCATGGTAATTCCCAGAGTACCATGCACACAAGTGCCTTATGTGTTCAGTCAGTTGTACGTTGATGGAACGGTAGCCATTATAGTTTATAAAAATGAAGCATATTTGTTATGGAGCCCATATAGCCAAATAACTGCAATCTATTACACACTGCACATTTGGGAAATTAGAGATGAAGCCTAAAATGGTGAATCTTGCAGCCTGCCTATCTTGGTCCAGAGCAAACCTAGTATAATGATGAACCTTCCTGTAAAGGGAATTGGTGGCCTCCTTTATACAATGATGTGTTGTGGACTGAGTTGTCACACAGGTCCTCAGTGGATCCCTGGAGAGACCCAGAAGTAAAGAAATTGAGCATTCTAATCACCTCCAAAACCATTGGCAAGTTATACCCTCCAGATCTCATGATGTCAGTTCTTCACAAGAATGTGACATTCCTGACAATTTTGGGACAAGCACAGACATGCCCAGCATTGTTTCTCACTCATTTGTAAACAGGAGACTTTTCTATGGTATAACAAAGAACAAGGAAAATTACAGCACAGAAACAGGCCCTTCAGCCCTCTAAGCCTGCACCGACCATGCTGCCCGACCCCTACTCTTCCGTGGACCATATCCCTCTATTCCCATCCTATTCATGTGTTTGTCAAGATGCCCCTTAAAAATCACAAATATATCTAAATTACGATATATCCTAGTTCTAGTGATTGCCTTTGTTACCAAGGTCTCTGCTCCTGACCCTCTTGCTCATACTTTGGCTCCCTTTAACTCTGTCCCTGATGCAGCAGGAACAGTTCTGATTGGAACTGTACTTAGCATCGCCTTTCCCTCCTTCTCCTCCTCCATTGCATTAGGATGTACACAATGGCAGCATTGAGCCCTGGATTATTTGTCCTTTTGCCTTCTGTCTGAAATGAAATAGTGAAGAAACTAATGATTAAAGGATCACGAGGGTGAAGCACTGGGTATGAAACCAATGGCAATGGTAAAGACCTATAGTTTTTGCTGCCTTACTTGCATGCTGGCTAATGCGGCCTTGTCCCTGAGACACTGGCACACACATCCTGGTGACCAAGGTAGCATCCCAGCTATGTGACATCTGGAGCCCAGAGTGGGAAGATAAGATTTACCTGACACCTAGTTCTGTTGTGGCATAGTAATGAGCAATCAGTTCCTCATGGTCAATGGATAGATGGTTTTTCTGACAATTCTGGTGAACACATGACTGGCCTCCTTTGATGGAATGCAGTATATAAAGCAGCCGTGCCTCCCTCACCATCACCTGCATTCCCAAATTCTTAATTCCTATGTGTTATTCTTGAGTTAAAGCAATTATGATATTAACAACTGCTTTCTGAGAGTCCCTTTAACAGCACTAATGAAGGCATTGTCCTTCAGTGGCTTTCTTCCCAAGGAGGTGGTCTTCTTTCTTCGTTAGCAGACTTCTGTTTGCTCTTGCCAATGAGTTAGAGGGCATATCCTGAAACAGCCCTTTAGCCCAGCTGAGCACATTGCCTCAGAGCCCTCCTGGTTAGATTTGCTGGCACTTTTGATTTGTGGTACAGCTAGCTTTCACTAAATTACTTTGAATTGTAATTCAATGCTCCCTCTATCACTGTTAGCGTGCCAGATGTGTAGCTGAGAGGAGAGAAAGGGAAAGGAATGAACGAACAAAAAGGAGGGAAGGAAAGAAAAGAAGGAAGGAAGGAAGGGAAGGAAGGGCAGGAGGGAGGGTTTGTAGTTAGTAGAAGCGTAGTCACTATTGTAATACAGAAAAATGCAGCAGCCAACTCATTCACAGAAAGATTCAAAGCAGCAGTAAGTTAAATGAGCAGTTAATATGCTCTTGTAATATGAGGAACCTGCCTTGATTAACTGATTTTCATGGTGTGAGCCTTTTGACTGATTCGGCCATGAGTTTCCAGTGCAATTAGAGAGTAGGAGCAGGAATGGAGGCAGGTCAGGTGAAGCAAGAGTCTTATTTTGACTCGCCACGACAGTCTTCACTGAGGCTGTTGCCTGTCCTATGGGAGGTATTTGCTAAGCGCGCCAAAGTCTTCAAGTGGACTTGAGGGAAGCAAGATGCCACAGGAGAGCTGAAGGCTTGGCGTCTGAGGCAGACCCACGCCCCGCTTCACCATTGCTGATCTAGATCTAATGCTGGAGGCTGTGAGGGAGATCCTCTTCCCAGAGGGTGGCAGGAGGAGGCCACCATGTTGCACGGAGCGCTAAATAAGTTGTTGGGAGCATTTTTACTGTCTCCATCTACAGTTTTCCTCTGGATTTGCACTGTGTAAATTATTACACGTTAAGGCAGACATCTAGGACTTTTATTGCTGTCATGACAGGAAAAGTGCGAAGAGTTGATAAAAGAATGGAATTGACTGGATTATATCAATCCCAACAAACCCGTCCTTTCTTTCTAAACACTGGTCTAGGATGTAAGGATACATGAAGCTGTCTGGTGGAAGCAGGGCCCAGAATTTTGTTTCCTAATGGTAATCAATCCCAGGGAAACCAGTTCCTGCACAGAAAACAGCAAGTTTAAAATTAGCAGGATTTTCAAACTTTACAAATGCCATTGGTTGCTGCTTGTTGCCACATCTCACCAGGATACCAGCATGCCCAGCCCGATTCCAGTGACGGTTGAGGCTCGAAGAATGGCATTCTCCATTGGCTCAGGCAGGATTGTACGAACCTCGGGCAGACTTGCTGGTACAATTCTGCCCGGAGTGACCTAAATGTTTTAGCAAAGAGCTGATCCAGACGCAGTTGAATAAATGATCCTGTTTTTTGTGCTGTAAACCTCTCTGCTTTGAAGATTACAAATTTAAAGATGGAGGGACCAGTTGAAAAACATGTTGAAGACAGCGTTTTATCTGCATCTTTGAGAGAGGTCTCCAGTGGCCCCTTTAAAGACCATCAGTTAGGCCCGTACCAACAGGAGTGAGTGGTTCAGTGTTGTCAGTGGCCTCACCTGGTTTGGGGTTGAATTAAGTCCTAGCATTTCTGATCTCAGGTAATCACTAGAATTGTGTTATCGAGGGAAAAAGGATGGCCTTTTAGTATCAGTCAGTAGATCACCAAAAAAAAACACCTGACACAAAGTAACACATGCAAAAGAGAAATTTTGACAATTCATTCAAATGATTTTAATTCTAATTAAGGGACTATATGTTGTTGCCATTTTTGCAAGAGGTAAAATGTTACTTAGCAGCTTCCTGGCCTGAAGCACAGAATCTACACATGACTGATTTTGGCATGATCATCTGTCTATCCATATATTTCCTCATGCAAGAACAAGCAAAAGCACATCTCTCTGAGCATGTAACACTATTACATGCAAGGACAAGTAACAAACTGAGTTAATATTGTACTCAAAGAGTATTTGCATCACTCAAATCAGAAAATCTCATTGAAGACTAATTTGGTACAAAGTCACAGATCCCTGTATTGTATATTTAAAGTTTATTTATTAGTGTCACAAGTAGGCTTGTGTAACACTGCAATGAAGTTAAAAACCCTTCAGTCACCACACTCAGGCGCCTGTTCGGATACACTGAGGGAGAATTTAGCATGGCTAGTGCACCAAACCAGCACGTGTTTCAGATTGTGGGAGGAAACTGGAGCACCCAGAGGAAACCCACGCAAACATGGGGAGAATGTGCAGACGTTGCACAGACATTGACCCAAGATGTAGCACTTGGAAGAGTAAGCTTAAGACATGGTGAGCACAGGCTCTTCACAGGGGTCTTCAAGGTGACATTTGTTCATACCTTTGATGCAATGTATTGTGTTTGTGGAACTGTGGCAAGGACATTTTGCATTGTTCCTTGATTGTATTTTGGGAAAAGTAGGAAGGTGAGTGTTGAATCAAGGCTTTCCTGGTGTCCTTATCTTTTTGAGCGACTGGTATTGGTGCTCACTGCTGGAGGCAATCTCTGGCCCAATCATGTGGTAAAAAGTCTGACAACACCAAGTTTCAGTCCAACCGATTTATTTGATAGTAAATTCACTAGCTTTCGGGTTAGCCCCTTTGTCAGGTGAATGGAGAGTTCTGGCCTCAGACAGAGCATATAACAGAGCTAACCCGAAAGCTAGTGAATTTACTATCAAATAAATCGGTTGGACTGAAACCTGGTGTTGTCAGACTTTTTACTGTGTTTACCCCAGTCCAACGCCGGCATATCCACACCAATCATGTGGCACAACAATGCCATGTTGAGAGACAGAGCTTCCTAGACCCCAGACATATTGAGGTAGCTGGAACACTGCCTGGACACTCTGGCAGCAGGATAGTGTCTTCTATGTGCCATCCGCTTCACTTTACCTGTTGGCCCTAAGCACCTTGTTCTTGCATCTCCCCTCCCTTCAGTCTCTCCCTGTGACACTGCCTGTAGATCTCTAGTTTCCTCGCTTCCTCCTCAGACGAGGTGCCCCCAGTAAGGTACACAATCTCCACCTGCTGAATTGCAGATGGCACTGCCCCGTGCCCTGAAGGCTGCAATGGGCAAAAATGCTCATTGACAAGTTGGCAAGACAAAAAAATCCTTAGAACGAAACCAATAAAGTAAATATTTCAGATGAAAACAGAAGAAAAAGTCTGAAGTCTCAAGACTAAAGCAACAGCAAACTCGCATCCAAACTCCTAACAACTCAAGCAGCCGGTGCTCCAGCCCCCTTTTACCCCACCCTTGGATGGGAAAGTGAAAGGATGGGGTGGCCATCTGCCCATGTTGCCCGTGTGCTGACCTCAAAATCACACGGGAAACATTAAATTCCAGAAGATTGTGCTTATAATTGCCCTAATTGGCTGATCAATTGTTGAAAGGTGCATTTCTGACTTGTATGTGTACCCATCATGTGTGCACACCATGTGTGCCCAGCACGTGTGCCCCGGTGCGCCCACCAAGTGCACACATCCCAAAGTCTGATCATTCAATTTCATGTTCTTCCAGGTCGGCAGTGTGCCTGAAAATAACATGTAAAATTCAGGCCCATGACTGTTAAAACCTGACCCACCATTCCTTGTGGCAGCAAGGCAGCCATTATAAGCCAAGTGTGGCACGGGTGCATGGGTTCCCACCTGGAATCATGAGCCATGTCAACCCTTGTCACTCAGTTATCAGCCTTTGTCTTGCCATGCTGAATCAAATACAACTGGCACAGAGGACTGCCCCAGAATGAAGAAATCGTAACTCCTGCCAAGGTTGTGAGCATTTACCTGCATGATGCACTGCATGTGGTCACACACCAGTTGCATACTGAGTACAGAGTTCACATCGGCTCATGAAAGCGGCTGAGTTCACATGGCAATGTATGCAAATCCTTGAGCTAGCCAAGCCAGCTTCTCTTTGTATGGAGAGCCTCAGTCACAACAAGCAGTGAAATATTGACCACAATTCTCCCATTGTGACCCACAGCTTTTCTGGAGGGCGGGGACTGGAGGTGCACTTGTTGGCCATTTCACGGGTTCCCTGCCAGCTGTTACGACCCATATGCATTTTTCAGCTGGAGAAAAATGGCACCATGGGAACCTGCAGAAAACTGGTGGGCCGCTGTTTAGCATGAGTTGACATACCTTTACATGCCATTATCGGAATCCACACAACAAACCCTGTCCACGTCTGTGTCTCCCAATCCTTTAGCATGATGTAACACTGGCACAAGTCAGAGTAGGTATTTCAAAGTCTCAACCTGGTGTGGCAGCCTTGAACTGGCCTGAGGAGGTAAGTACTGCAAGCGGAGCGTGGGGGGATGTTGCAGGCAGGCCCTAGAGATGCCAACTGGTCTTCCTCCTGCTGCCTTCAGGTGTTGCCCCATGGACCGGTGATATCTGGAGTGGGAGGGTGAGGGTCGAGTTTTGGGAGGGTGAGTTTCTATTTCCTCACAGCTCTCTGGGTGAGGTTCCATCAGTGAATACCCCCCCATCCTGGGCAGTGCTGTCAGGCACTGTGGGAAGCACCTTCCAGGGCTCCAGATATCCCCGCCCTCCCCCACTCAGGCAGTGCAGGAGCGCAGTGAGGGAGGCAGCCTCGAGGCTCCTAATCACCCTTGCCTTCCAGCACACTTTGCAGTGGTGTTGTCTTGCTGCAAGGCTTGGTCAGGCACTCGACTGAGTGCTGACATTCCGGAGTGGGGGAGGAATGCACCATGTGCTGACTGAGGCCTAACCAAATTAAGGAGCCGCTGCTCTAGGCCGGAGTGCGGAGATTCAGACATGGACTACATGGAATCTGCTGTCATTGGGCACACATCAGGTGCTGATTTGCAGTCTGTCCCTGCCCTGTGACACAGACCATCAACACATGCCTATAACGGATGCTGCAGTTGCACACATAGCAATGGCTCAAGGGTGCGCATTGCCCACGGCTCCACACCAACCTGCATAATCTATGCCAGCATTTATCATGATGGGAATCTCACACAACCCTAGTCAGGCCAGGCACGGCACCATGGATTGTGTGGTGTTGCCAGCACCCACAAGTGGGGGTTCTGGCCCAAGTGAGGGGTTGGGGTGGTACTGGGTCTATGCAGCTGATGATAATAATCTGAGAAGGAGGAGAAGGAAAAGGAGGAGGAGCAAGGGGGTGAGGTAGGCATCCCGCCATACGAAGAGCCAGAGGAAAGATGGTGGGAAGCAATGGCAGGTGTCCGGCAAGGAAGGACAGTGAGGGAGGCCTTGATTGCAGCTCGCTTCACCTAGCTGGTGCTGTGCAGTGAGGAGGGTGCAACAACACACACCCACCACACCCCAGGAGCAAGTGCAGCTACTATTCCCCCTCCAAACTGGCTGGAGCCCTCAAACCACCACTTCACATTTCCCCTGCTCCTGTCATCCCACCACCCTATCTCCCAGAAACATCCAACCCTATCTATGTGCCTGGGCTGGCAATGGTTATGAATCTTGTTTGAAGGATGATGATGACTCGCTGTTGTGCACACTGGGATCCTGCCCCTGATGTCACTCAAGTCTGACTCCTATCTGTACTCCAAATGCACACTGCCATCCTGACCCACATAGCTGTAAGTGTTGGGGACACATGTTTTTTGGCCAAAGTGGGGGTGGAGGGGCTGGGGGGGGCGGGGGGGGGGGGGGGGGGTGGTGCTCTTGCACCAAGGGTCTGGTGGATGTTGGGGAAGGTAGGGCAGGCACTCTGAAACATGGGCTGAGTCTGCAAGGCTCAACAGACAGCACCTCTACGTTTGGGAGTCGGGAACACTGAACAGTGGGAAGGGGACAGAAAGAGAATCAGAGACACATTTATCACAGCGTGATGTGAAATTAACACTTTATTGTGCTCTTAACATAAATGATTACCAAACGCTGACTAATGCTGACTTTCACCCGAGCCCTCTAGTGAACTACAACTTTCTAGCTTTATTTGCTGTTCACTGCTTCTTCTAGGTACTACCCTAGGATGCGCATTGGAGGTGGAGATGTCCAGCTGTGATGTACACCCCATTGCCTGTGATGCCCTTGGCAGACATGCCCTGGGTGGCCAGGACCTGAAGGGCCCCGGCTGAACTTGCTTCTGCCACCTCCCCCCGCAATGCCATGACATTGGGTGAGGCCCTGCCCGGGGAACACTCGATCATGTGTCTCCTCCGCAGCATCTAGCAGGTGCTAATGATCAGCCTCTGAAAATGTGAGTGCAGGCTTGTGTGCACACAGTCAGTATGCCCATTCCTGCAGCTTATATACAGCCCTGGCTTATTAGGGGAGTACAAGTGCACAGAGTGTGACCAGTCAAGGGCTCATTGGAAACAAATCCTTGTGAGAGATTTTGAAGGCTGCATTTTGAAGTCCAGTTTCTCCCTCCAAATCTCTTGATTTGAATCCTCTTGCATCACAGGTTTTGTTAGCTTTATCCCATGTATAATCATGCATCCCTCAGGGCTGATTGGCTGCCATTCAATAGGCTGCTGTGTCCAGGGTGGGTGCAATGCTCGAGGCTCCCATTCAGGAGTGGGAATGATCACAAGCTGGGGTTGTGCATGTCAGCACAATACTAACTCTCTGCAGAGTAGCAGTGAGGGCAGTATGCACAAGGGATGGAGGGATTGGGTACCTGCATTATCCAGATCCATGGGGGCATGAGGTGAGCAGGCAGCCATGTCTGTGTCTGGGGGGAGATGGGGGGGGTGCCATCAATGATGCCAGAGATGTTTTTGAGGGTGTTGGGGGGGTGGGGGTGTGTGAACCAGCAATGAGGCCAGTGATATCTGTGTGGGGAGGTTATGGGTGCTAGCTATGAGGCCAGCAATATGTGTGAGGGAGTTGGGCAGGCCAGCGATGCAGGTGTGTGTGTGGAGGGTAGGGGGTGTTGTGGGAACCAGCGATGTCTGTGGTGGGATTATGAGGGCCAACACTGTCTGTGACAGGATTGTAGGGGCCAGCAATGCCTGGGGGGGGAGGGTTGGATGGCAGTGATTTGGGTGCTAGGGGGTCTTTTCAGCGATCTCCCTGCAATGTGCGCACGCAGAGGTTCCTCCCTATCCTGCTGATTTCAGGCTGTTTGGTGCAAATTGGCCCCTCCTCCCCACCTCCGGGTTTTTAATAATATTCATGATTGTGACCTCTGCAGTGCACAGGGGGTGGAAATTTGAGCGAGAAGCTGAACTGAGAAAACAGTCGGGATCTGGAACAGTTTTCCTGCCATTTCAGCACTTTTGGGAGAATCACGGCCATTGCTTCTATCACCAGAAACTGCCTGGAAGGAATTAAACTCATAAAGGTTAAGGACCCTGGGCACCTTGACCATCAGAGGCAATGTTGTCCTTGCTTTACGTTGAAGTTGTAGTCATAGCTAAGATTGACATAATTCAGATAGTGAACATATTTGTGAAATGAAGATGTCTCGTGTATAGGTCCATGCTATAGTTCAGGTAAGAGGTTTGTTCCCTATCTTGATAAATATGGTTCCTTCTGAATGGCCTTCTCCTCATTTTGTTCTGGGCTGTCTCTTTTCATTCGCTCGGTCACGCTCAATTTCCAGCAGCACCTATGTCAGGAAGCAACAATTTTCAGCACAAACTGTGAAATTGCCAGAAAAGTACTTCAGTAGCAGACCACAAACAAGTGACCTTACCAACCTTAACCTTAAATATAGAGAAGCTGCAAAAAAAAAACACTTGTCCTGGTAGTTGGAAGGAATAATCTAAAACTGAACATGTAAGTATCCCATGATCTTTTTAAATAGCACTGGTTAGGCTTTGTGCAGCTAGGGAACTTTGAACTTCATTCTGTTCGAATTGGCTGCGAGTGGCGGCGATGTGGGCACAAAATCACACAAGCCCCAGAAAATGAGAATTTTACTGGTGAGATCTCATTTTCCAAATTTCCCCGTCCCTCACCGGCGAGGGCAGGGACTTCATTTCCTGATATGGCGGGGAAGCCCACTAACCATGTTACCTGCATCTGCCCACCTGTGGAACACCCCCTACCCACAACTTCAGTCACCCACCCCCCGCACCACCACCACCTCCCACCCCCACCCTCACATCACCCCCTGCTGATTTAATGCCACTTTGGTGAGATTTACAACTGCTTTTTCCAAAATGTGAGAGAGTCAAAGGGAACCCTCTGGGGGTTGGGGGGGGGGTGATGGGGCAGGGGAGTGGGAGCGGAGAAATGAGACAAGGCTGGGAGGCACCCTGGCACCCTAGCATTGACCCCTAGCACTGCCAGAGTGCTGCTCCTCTGGTGAGCACCACTGCGGGAGGCAGGGGCTTTCCCTTATGAATGGGAGGGTGGGGGGAGTTCCTTTTTTTTATATTGGAGTTTGGGGTGCCCTTTCAATGTCTGGATTCCCAGCTGCTGGCATTTTCTGACCCTGCCTCGCCAGTGTGACAGCGTCAGCCACACCTCCGGGATTTTTGTTTCAAAGTGGGGAGAGTCGGCAATGCTGCGGGGGGAGCTGCACATTGTTGTTCTCGCCCGAGACAACACTTTGAAGGAAAATGGGAAATCCGGCGGATTGTGTTCGGCTGTGCCAGGTTTTGACTGGGGTTGGCTGGAATGTACAGTTGAAAAACACTGAATCAGTGTTCCACACTGCAACATAATCTACCTACTCTGCACATTGCCACTGATTGTTATGAGCATGTGCAAACTCCTTCACCAAGGTGGGACTTCATATTCCCCATCAGTAGTGTCAGCATCTCAGACCCTATTTTCGAGTCTTACTTGTTTGTGTAGCATTTTTCTTAAAGTCCAACATCTCCCTCCAAATCTCTTGGTCACCTTGATTTGAATCCTGTTGCATCACAGGCTTTGTTGGCTTTACCCATGTACATTAGTCCTCTCCAAAAGAATACCTGTTGAATTATTTCCTTACATTGCATCCCATGTAGACACAATGTGCCCTAATTCACTACCTTAAACATTGCTCATGCTATCCTGAATATAATCTCATTAGCATTTTTTATTCTCTGTTATTCTTTACACAGCTGTACATTTGTCCCAAACATCAATATTTTGTTAGATCACATCGCTGGGAAATACTCTTTTCTAAGTATGAAAATGTGCCAGCTGTACCTTCAGGGAAACTTTTCAATTATTAAAAAATCCTCATGACCTGGGACTGCTAATGTTCCAGAGCTAACAGCAGTAGTGGTGTAAAGTTACAGACCTGTGATTTTATGAGTGCCAGTTACCATCTGTTTCTCACCTGAAATCACTGTGATGGCAGTTTCTTGTAAGCACAATAGTGCTCTTGGTGTCCATAAAATTAATTCAATTTGTTGTCGCCAGCAGATGGAAAAAAGGATTCACGTTCATATTCCGCCTTTCACACATTCAGGATGTCCCAAGCACTTAGAAGCCAATGAACAACTTTTGAATTGTAGTCTCTATTACAGGCAAATACAACAGCCAAGCTGCACACAAGGTCCCACACATAGCAATTTAATGATGATTAGTTAATTTGTTTTTGTAAAAGGACAAATATTAGCCAAAGAACAAATAGAACTTCCCTGCTCCTCACTAGATAGTGGCATTGTAGCTTTTGTGTACATCAGAATCAGTGATAAGGTTTTGGTTTAATGCAGCTTGTCTAAGATTTTCACTGAGGGGGCCACATTTGGATATTTTTCTCAATGGAGCCAATGAGAAAATTTCAGAAAGATAACATTTGGCTTAACAGTAAACTGAATCTCAAAAATAGTTGAGGTGTTAAGGAAACAATTTCTAAGCAAATGTAAAGCAACATCAGGACATGAATTTGTTAAATTGAAAAAGAATAATTAATAAAGGCGACCAGGTGAGAGGATCAACGTGTGTGTGTGTGTGTGTGCGTGTGTCCAGCTCACTCAGTCTCTGATGCTCAATCACTCACCCTTGCCCACTGTGAGTATGTGTTGATGTGCTGAGAGTGAGTGAGAAGCCTGTGACTGGTAGTAAACCACACTGTCTTATCCACACACACACACACACACACACACACTTATTGGCCCTCCACCACACACCAACACATACACACACTGCCTCCCTCCCCCTGCCAACACTCACACAGCCCCTCCCGTCCTCCACACACACACACACACACACACACACACATAGACAAATACACTCACTAGGCACCCTGTCCTCCTCCTGGCCTTGCCAGGCCCACTGCAAAGAAGTCCCTATCCAGTCTTGCTGCAAAAAGGACTTTCCTGGGCCTATCTGAGGCCTCCTGGGCACACATAGGACACCTGACCTCCATTCTATGTCCACCAGCCTCCACCCCTAACTCAGAGTAAATTAAATTGGAGGCCACCGGATGCCTCCTAGGTCTGGCTGAGCCATTTCTAATCATTGGTTCATTCCCCACTGGTCTGTTACCGCTTCCCTGAGCTACCCACGCTGCATCTGATAGTTCAAACTTACCTGTCAACTGACTGTCGTTGGCTCCATCAATCGCAGGCTGGCTCCTCCCTCCACTGCATGCTGACTGGGTCACTAGACAGCCAAAAGCATGGAGAAATCAAGCCACTGATTGAATGATCAGACTTGCTGTAATCTTATACAAATGATCTCTGCTATCTTTATTTGAAGGTGAAGAATTTGAGCTCAAATATTCTCCTCTGTTTAATATGCCACTCAGAGACCTGGAGTTCCCATATTCCTCAAAGCTGACCCATCCTTAAACAATCTGATGTTTAAATCTTACAGCAGGCTGTAATTATTCTTATTCAGGCCCATGGAGGGGAGACACTGATGTTGTGGTAAAATCACTGGACTAATAATCGAGATGTCCAGGAAAATCCTCTGGGCAGCCAGTGGAATTTAAATTCAATTAATGAAGTATGGAATTGAAAGCTAGTCTCAATAATGGGGACCATGAAACTATAATCGATTGTTGCAAAACCCATCCGGTTCACTAAAGTTCCTTAGGGAAGGAAATCTGCCTCCTTACCTGGTCTGGCCTACGTGTGACTCCAGATCTACATGAATGTCATTGACTCTTAACTGCTCCATGAAATAGCCTTTAGAGATGGGTAACAAATTTTGGCATTGCCAGTGACACAAACATCCCAAGAAACAATACATTTTAAAATCTTTATATATCTTTAAATCTATAAAGTGCAGAAATCATAGACGGAATTCTCTGATCTCATCCATTCCTGCTCCATTGCCAGCGAGAATTGAGGATTTGGCACTCAGCCAAAACTCCAATCACTGCAGTGGCACTGAAGTGTCTGAGTCGTGGGCAAGGTTGCAGTTTTCAGCAAGTGAGTCTCATGCAATCACTTGGATTATTTCAAAGCCCACAACTTGAAACAACACTGCAGATGACTGAATTGGTCAGAGGTCATATTGTGGTACAGCCCCTCAGGTCTCCAGATTCTTCGCCATCTGCTGCACACCTGTACCTTTTAAAGACGTCTCACAATAAAATGAGAGAAAAAAATGGAGAACGTGACGATGCGAACTAATGGGCAAAACTTCTGTGTAGCCTACAAGAGTTGTGCCTGAGCCACTAATATAAGATACATGTCAATAAATGTCACAGCAACACAATTCATTACAAATGAGATCTGCAAAGCAACTGTGCTCAAATCACCTATTATATTTTCATTCTCAACTCTTTCAGTACTATCTATTGTTAGATTACATTGTGCTCCTGCTTTATTGGAACCAATAGAAAGGGCACTTACTGTATCCATGTTTTGATGTGTTACTGTTATTGACACAGCACAGTCCTTTTGTGTTTGTGATTTGTTTCAGTCAATACCAAACCCACTGCTCTTTCGTCATGCTCTTTACAAACATGTGGATATTGGATCTTAGGGACTGTAAGAAAATACTTTGTGAAATGGTCACAAAACCTGACGTGATGGCTGCAACTTAAATTTGACTATGGACATTTAAACCATGAACAGTATTCAATTCTAAAGCCAACATTGAGTTAAACATGGACCTGAACAATGGCTTTCTTTGCAGGCACTGTGGAGCTAAAACATCTCAATGTTTAAGGATGAACCAGCATTTGAGGAATATGAGATCTCGAGATTGCTGGTCTCCAAGTGTCAGATTGAACAAAGAGAATACTTCAGATCAAATTGGGGCAGAGATAAAGAGAAAATGAACTTTGTCAACTGCTATTGTGTCATGTTGGTCTAGACCCTGGAACTATTAAGCCTGCAGTCATGTGACTGAAACTAACTTCATAGAATCATAGAATCCTACAGTGTGGAAGGAGGCCATTTGGCCCATCATGTTTGCACTGACTCTCTGACAGAGCATCTTACCCAGGTCCTACCCTTGTATCCCTGTAAGCCCACTAATCCTCCTTCACATTTTGGGACATAAACCACCCTGCACATCTTTAGACTGTGGAAGGAAAAGGGAGCACCTGGAGGAAACCCACACATACACAGGGAGAACATCAGACTCCACACATACAGTCAACCAGGTCCCTAGTGCTGTCAGGCAGCAATGCCAACCACTGTGCCATCATGCCACCTAAAGTAATGGCACCCAATGACAGGCTACAATTTACTACTTCCAGGAATTGCAATACCCTTAACAGAGCAAATTAACAGCAGAGAAACATCAGAAACAGCTGAACTATCACAGCTGAAAGTCTTCTAAGGTAGCCAAAGTACTGGAGGTGTTCCAGCTATTTGTTCCAGCTTCCAAGTTCACCTGAGAACAAATCTCCTGGCTACTTGTCTAGAAGAAGTTTCACAGCTTCAGAGAATCCTTTGCTTCTAAAAGGCATTTACTCCCACTGAAGCATCAACTCAACCAAGAAGACAACAGACCTGCATAGACAGACTGCGTTATATATTCCATTTCTTTCATTCGAGCTTTACCTTCATCTGTATCCAATCTTTTGCACGTGGTAGTGTGAGATGAGATGAGAGATTGAGACGAGGCTTCTTTATTGTCAAAATCACAAATAGTCTGCTGCTGGAATTTATTTTAAATTATTAGAAAAAAAATCACACTTAGCGTAAGGAAATACACATACCTTAACCACAAACATCCTGATTACGGACTGGAAGAGACCACACAAATTCTGTCTGTAACATTTTCAAATGATTCTTTGGGTGGCTATTGGCTAAATGCATGTTTTCTTTCTGACAGATAGCTGGGAATCTGGTAGTCTTCTTGGACTATGCATTACTGGGACCTGCATCTTAGTCAGTCACATCGAGTACAGTAGTGAGTAGCTAGTTTTGTCAAGTTTCTATCACTTTCCCTGCTGCCAGATGTTTGTGGAAAAGCTAAAGGGGCTAAATTGCATTCATCCATTCCCCAACAACCTGCAGAAGGGTTTCCAGTGATCAGGTATTCAATTTGATTGTTCTCTTTGAAATCATATTTTACAGCAAATTTAATCAATTAACATCCATGCTTAGCATCCCACTGATAACTCAACTGCAGCAATTAAATGATGTAATTAGCATGTCGAGTCTAACTTTTAATACAGAGCAGCATCGCATTTGCTGATGTTGACCTTTACCTGTCCATAAGCATAGATGTCCACGGAAAGCACATTTTTCAGAGTCATTAAACACCAAATATGATGTATTTTTAAAACTAAAATATCATTTATTTTTCCTGACACATTTAATTTAGAGTGGAGATTGAGAGCTTGTGCTCGCAAAATGGTTATGCAATTCGTGGGAGTGCCTTGGACTTCTCAGTTCAAACAGATAAGTTACGTCTCCTGTACAGGCACATAAGGCTTTCTGAAACACAGAAAGGTATTTAACAGGTAAATCAATAAACTTAGTGTAAATATAGGCAATTGATTTATTGTTTTGGCAATCAAGATTTGATTTTAATTGAGCTCATAGTCTGTCATCTGGTGACATTTTGGGACATAATAAAGACCTTGCCATCTGTTAAAAATTTGCAATACATTGAAGCAGCATGTTGGCACAGTGGTTAGCACTGCTGGCTCACAGCACCTGGGACTCAGGATCAAATCTGGCTTTGGATGACTGTGTTTGTGGAGTCTGCATGTTCTTCCTGTGTCTGTGTGGGTTTCCTCCAGGTGCTCAAGTTTCCTCCCACAGTCCAAAGATGTGACATTAAGTTGAATGGTCATGCTAAATTGACCATTAGTATCAAGGGAGATTAGCAAGGTAAATACGTGGGGTTACAGGGATGAGGCCTGGATGGGATTGTTGTCGTTGCAGGCTCAATGAGCTGAATGGCCTCCTATAGTTTTTAAAACTTCAAAATAAGAGTTTCTCTTTTGGGGCAACTGGAAAACTGCATTCAAAATCCACTTGAAATTGTGTTAGTTAGGTTTCAGCTAACATTCATTGGCCATAATCATAAACATTAAACCTTCCACGGACCAGCACAATTGTGCAGTTTAACAGAAAGGAATTGCTTATTCATTACATCCCAAGGCAAGCTATTTCTCCATGTATTTAACAGCAGTAACCTAGTGCAGTTTCATCAGTCCAGCGGAAAATGAGTTCATTTCTAGAAATGAACAGTTACAGTAAGAGAATAAAATATGCCATGTGAGGACCCTGATTTAAAATCACTCAGCATGACTATTAAAACTGAAGCATTTAAGTTTCATTGACTTTGGAACCAGTCAGTTTAATATTTTGTGAAGGCTTTTATAATGTGCTGACTAGTGCCTGCATACCAAGTAAATAAGACTAATTCGGAGAGCCTCCTCCAATCAGTGCAATTGACGGAACCTCGGAGGGATTATTTGGCTGGGCTTGCCCCAAATCCAGAAAATCCTGCCTGAGGTCAATGGACCTTTGCATGGTCTGCAACCTCCCCCGCCCCCATCTGCTACGATTCCTGTGGTGGGTAGGACGGGAAAAATACCGCCCATAATTTCAAGCTGGAAAGGCTGATTCGAGCACATTGAGTCTTGAACTAATTCAAAAGATCAAGAGGAATACGAACATAAGTGGATTGGGAGGTAAGTCTTTTATGTTCAAAATACCGTGACCTTTTGTGCTGGTTTAACCAATTCCACCCAGATTGCATTGACATTTTTCTCTGAGGTTTCAAAATACACTTGACGTGTTGCAAGCGCTAAATTTATCAAGGTACTAAAGTCTTAATGCAAAAGAGTTTGACCTTGGGTAGTGCCGGCTGTAAAATGGGTGATAGCAGATCAGCCACCTGTTATATATTGTTCCCGCAGGGGGGAAGATGTATAATGGGAAGCTAAACAATAACTTTATATATCTGTCGGTAAATATAAACAAATATCTTCTTGGCTCCACATAACTTATCCAAAACAATAATATCCATCATCAGAGTCATCTTTGGATTCCTTATTGATAGATTCATTGTTAAGTGAATCAGTCGTCACACATCCGTCTGAGAAAGGATCAAAGTCTGAGGGTGTGCAGTGACCTGGCAAGTCATCCGCCAGTGTGTCCAGGTAACTTCCGACTGATATTGCATCAAATCCATCACTGCCATCTTGCAAGCTGTTCCAGCTGCCCCGGAGTGAAGTGTTCTGGCTTTCCGCCAAGCTGTACAGGCTACTTGCCAGGCTGCTTCCCCTGCTGGCCAAGGTGCCTTTCTCCTCCATCACCCACTTGATAGACTCAATACCTTCATTGATAGACAACAATTGATGCATCAACTTGACATCGATTGCCCTGAGACGAGCCTGAGGTAGAGAATGACAAATAAATTAGTCAGTTACATGAGCTTGACTTAAAGCTATATACAGCATATAGTTTGACGTTCCTAAAGTTAAGGTTTTATGCAATAATTTTCACATGGCATTTTCAACTTTCAAAAGTTTATGTTTGACCTTTGTTTTGTATTTTTGGCATGATTTCCACTCAGTGCTGTGCAATTCTATGGACAGTAAGAAGTCTCACAACACCAGGTTAAAGTCTATCCAGTTTATTTGATACTAACCCCACTGACACCACAATCCTGTGGAAACAGGGGTGACTGCAAACAATAATGCAATGCATGTTATTCACAGGGTCTGACAGGGTTTATTTTCCCATAGTCCATAACGAGTGCTACCATTTTTCCATCTACTCCCTCTTCAAGGAATCACTCCATTGAAAAATGTTTAAAAGAACAAAAGAAAAGTACAGCACAGTTTATTTATTAGTTTCACGAGTAGGCTTACATTAACCCTGCAATGAAGTTACTGTGAAAATCCAGCAGCCACTACACTCCAGCACCTGTTAGGGAAAACTGAGGGCAGAATTTAGCATGGCCAATGCACCTAACCAGCACATCTTTCGGACTGTGGGAGAAAACTTGGAGGAAACCCATGCAAACACAGGGAGAATGTACAGATTCCGCACAGACGGTGACCCAAGGTACGAATTGAACCCATGTCCCTGGCACTATGAGATAGCAGTACTAACCACTGTGTCACCATACCATTCATATTATATCTAATCTAAATCTGCCACACTCTGGTGCTTATTTGTGTACACTGAGGGAGAATTTTGCATGGCCAATGCTCCTAACCATCCTGTCTTTTGGACTGTGAGAGGAAACCGGAGCACCGGAGGAAACCCACACAGCCAATGGGGAGAATGTATAAACTCCACACAGACAGTAAACCAAGCCAGGAATTGAACTTAGGTCCCTGGTACTGTGAGGCAGCAGTGCTAACCGGTGCTGTCAAAGACACAAATTAAATTTGAATCTAACATCTGCTTATTTGTTAAATAAAATATATTGGGCTAAAATCTCAAGCCTCCTGCATGCTGGAGATGGGGCAATAGCACCTTAAAACTTGTGAGCAATGACATGTCCTCCACCAGAGTCAATGTCACTGAGCTTGTAACATTGTTCCCTTGGGGCTTTCATAATGAAGCTGCAGCAATCTTTTTTAATCTGCCACAAGGGCTATTTAAGATGTTAATCAATGTACAAAAGATCCTAACAGTGTTTTTGTATTGAATTGACTGGAGTGTGCTTCACTGGTGCCCTTACTGACATAATACATTGTGACTACAATACTGAACTATTGTACTGTGCTGTGAATGGTGCCAATTGATCTATACTGATCATGTGAGCTATTGCACAATCCGATCACTGGCAAGAAAGACGTGTTGGTTAGATGCATTGGCCTTGCTAAATTCTCCCTCAGTGTAAGCGCTGGAGTGTGGTGATCAGGAATTTTCACAGTAACTTCATTGCAGTGTTAATGTAAACCTACTTGTGACACTAATAAACAAACTTTAAAAACTTATTGTTTGTCGTTCATCAAATATACAGCGTATACTCAAAACTGGGCAAGCAAGGTGTGCCGTGGACTATCAGCAGCAGAAACATTGCACTTTACCACAATCTGTGACCTTATGACCAGCATATCCCTCACTCATTATCACCAAAGGTAATTATCATTAATCTACGATCAATGAGGGAAGCAGCAACAGGGTAACCAAAAATGAATTGGCAATCTGATGAAGATACAGCGCAGGAAAGTATGCTTGCCAAACAGCTGAAGTTGCATGCTGCAATCAGAGTTGGGTAATTACACAACAAATGGATCAGATCAAAACTCTAAAGTCCTTTCACTTCAGTTTCAATGGTGGTGGACAAATATGAATAGGAGCTGGAATGGGCCATTTGATCCTTTGAGTCTGCTTCAACATTCAAGAACATGATGGTTGATCTTTTACCTCAACTTCACTTTTCTATTGTTCACACATCTCTTAATTTCCTTCATAGCCAAACATTCTACCGGCCTCCGTCTTGGATGTGTTCACTTAGTGAGGAAGCATGGTGGCACAGTAGTTAGCATTGCTGCCTCACAGCTACAGGGATCTGGGTTCAATTCTGATCTTGGGTGACTATCTGTTCTCCCTATGTCTGCAAGGGTTTCCTTCAGGTGCTCCAGTTTCTTCCCACACTCCAAAGCAGGTTAGGTGGATTGGTCATGCTAAATTGCCCCTTCGTCCCTTAGTGTCCACAGATTTGTAGATTAGGGGGATTAGCCATGGTAAATGTGTGAGGTTATAGGGATGGGAGTTGGGGGGGTGGGGGGGGCACCTAGATAAGATACCCTGTTGGAGAGTCAATGCAGGCTTAATGGGCCAAATGGCCTTCTCTGTAGTGTACAGCTTCTATGATGAATGAGGATTCACACTGGTGTAGAGAATTCCAAATACTAACAAACACTTGAGTGAAGAAATTTCTCCTCAACTCATATCCTGACACTTGTTCTAGTTTCCACAGTTAAGGAAAATATTTTCTTAGCATCTACTCATTCTTAACCATTCAGATTTTTATGTTGTTTCAATTTGATAATCTATCATTCTTCTAAACTCTGGGGAATATAATCATAATCTACCCAATCTCTCCTCACTGATTGATCCTCTCAACCCAAGAACCTGGCTCGTCAACATTTGTTACACTCCCTCTAAGGCAAGTATTTCCTTTGTGAAGTAAGGAGGCCAAAACTGCACACAGTACTCCATGTAGCCTGCACAATTGTAAGCAAGGCCTCTTAACTCTAATATTTTATCCCTTTACAATAAAAGCTAATATATCTCTTGTGTTTCTCATTACTTCATGTACCTGCACATTAGCTTTCTGTAATTCATGTACAAGGGCATCCGGGTCAAAAAATTATTCTGCTTTTCTTTCCATATGAAAGTGGATAGCTTTATACTTCAGCATATTCTTTTCCATTTACCGTGATCTTGCCCATTCACCTACCAGGGCCGTATCTGTCTTCAGTCTCTTTATATTAAACATTACGTAGAAACTAGAAATAGGAGTAGGCCATTCAATCCTTCGAGCCTGTTCCGCCATTGATTATGATCATGGCTGATTATCAAATTCAATGTCCTGATCTCCCCTTCTCCCCACTCTGCTCACCATCTATTTTCCCACCTAATATTGCATCGTCAGCAAATTCAAATGTGTCATACTCAGTCTCCTTATCAAATGTATTCATATAAATTACAATCCGCTAACCTAAAAATGTCCCATTTTAGGCAGCATGGTGTCACAATGGTTAGTACTATTACCTCACAGTGCCATGAACCAGGGTTCAATTCCTGGCTTGGGTCACTGTGCAGAGTCTACATATTCTCCCAGCTTTTTGCATGCGTTTCCTCTGTGTGCTCTGGTTTCGTCCCACAGTCCAAGAGGTTGCATTAGCCATGCTAAATTCTCAAAGAACAAAGAACAAAATCAGCCCGGGAAACAGGCCCTTCGGCCCAACGAGCCCGCGCCGCCATCTCAACACCACCGGTCCCCCTCTCCCCCCACGACCCCTGTCTAATGTTTTATGGCCATCCAGATTCAGGGAAACTGATTTAGGGACAATTTATTCCTGCCAATCAGCCTAACAGCACATCTTTGGGGTGTGGGAGGAAACCGGAGCACCCGGAGAAAACCCACACAAGCACAGGGAGAATGCGCAAACTCCCACAGACACTGGCCCAAATCCATGTGTCTGCACAGCAATCAGCGATAGTCACTGAGCTGTCGTCTTGCCCAGTATCTGGTCCAGTTTAGGCACACACTAACGACATGAAGCACTAGGCCAATCCTGAACAACCAAGAGCAGCCCCAGTACGACCCATCGCGTGTATGCCCCTCGGACACGAGGTGGACCGACTTAAAACCTGTGAATGAAAAGAGAAAAACATTATTATCATACCATACCCATTTACATTACCAGGGAAATGTATCCCTCAATGTATCTGAACAGATGCCACAGTGTGCTGACTAGGAGACTTTCACAGTAACTTAATTCAGGCGGCAATGTAAGTCTACTTATGACACTAATAAATAAACTTTAAACTTGTTTCTTTAGTCTACTTTCTGTCCAATAATTAATTCTCAACCCATGTCCCCAATCCCATGAATCCTAAGTTTGTCTAATAAACTCTTGCAGCCACCTTCTCAAGTTGTTTCTGAAAATCCACATCGACCACACTCACTGGTTTCCCTATTTCTATCTTATCAGTTACATCCTCACAAACAGAACTGTAAAGCCTGATTTTCCTTTTATAAGTTTGCATTGACTTTGTTGAATCACTTTATGATTTCCCAAATGCCTTTTACCAGATTTCTAATGATGGATTCTAGCATTGCTCCACCACTGATGTACGGCCCATTGATCTATATGACTCTTCATTTTCAACTTGCCCCTTTCTTGAATAGTAAGGTTGTGTATATTGTCATCCAACTCTGGGGGATTCTTCTAGAATCTAAGGAATTCTGGCTGATCAAAACTAATGCATCTGCATTCTCTGCAGCTATTTCTTTGCAAGGCCGAGGATGCAGGTGGTCAGTTTCAGGGAGACCATTATTTCTTTAGCTGTATTGATTTCTTGAAGTACATTACTCTCTTAGACTAAACACTTTGAAAATTTTTGTGTTCTATCTTGAAGACAAATGACAGATACTATTTTCTCGTGTTTCTGCTGTTCCCTTACTCCCCACTATACATATATATATACATATACATGTGTGTGTATTTTATTTATTTACAGAATGTGGGTATCACCAGCTTTTATTGCCCATGCCTAACTGTGGTCCACTTTAGGGGATATTTAAGTGTCAACCGCATTGTTGTGTGTCTGGAGTCACATGTAGGCCAGACCAGGTAAGGACAGCAAACTTTTTTCCCTATAGGAGGTTAGTGAACCTGATGGGTTTTTACCATAATCAACAATGGTTTCATGATCATTATTAGGCTTTTAATTCCAGATGTTTAGTGAATTCAAATTTCACCATCTCCCATGATGGGATTTGAACCCGGGTCCCTAGATCTTGCAATGGGTCTGTGCATTACTAGTCCAGTGACAATACCTGGGTGCTGCTGCTTTTGCAGCTGATGGACCAACACTCACTTGCATTAAACTCTTCTTGTTTACATGGCTATAAAAACATGTACAATGTGCTTTGATGTCTCTTGCTTGTCTACTGTGATATTCCCTCTTTTTCCTCATCAGTTTCCTCCTTTTTGAATTCTAAAATCCTTTTAATCCTTACTATTCATTTTGACAACATTAGAAGCATCCTCTTTTAATCTAATATTTAATTCCTCTTGGTTGCGATGCTTAAATCATATTTTGGTAGTGTTTCTCTGTCCTCATTTTTAATGCTTTCATGTGTGTTTTAGCCAAAGGCAGTTCTGATTGGCTGATTGTTAGATGATGCTTCACCTTGAACCATTTTCTTGTTCGTTTTTGGCAGGAGTTATGTGCCATTGCCTTCCACTCTCAGGGGAAGAGTAAATAGGCAGGTCTCAAGTCCACTTCATTTGGAAAAGGAATTAAATCTGAGCTGCTAGTGTTATTCTGAACCACACTAGCCATCTAAGCTAACCACTTGTGCCTTAAAAGGAATATACATTTGTTGCAATTTATGCATTAGTTCTTTAATTTTATTGCTTGTCTCGTGTCTTATCTTTTAGTACAATTCCCAATGTACCTAACTGATACCTCACATCAATGTAGTTTGCTTTAGGTAGCTTCTCGATCCTAATTTCTGATTTAATGGAATCACTTTCAAATTCAGTATAATATTCTTCTATATTCGGATCACTGATCCTGAGAATTCCAAGGTTATTAATTAACTATTTCTCATTGCACATTACTTGATCCAAAACAGCCTGTTGACTAGTCTGTTCCCGAATGTACTGATCCAGAAAACCACCTTGTAAACATTCCATGAACATGTCCTCCATAATATTCCAGCAAATTTGCTTTTCCCAGTCTATTTAGAGACATGGAAAATCGAAGCAGCAATAGGCCATTTGAGGCTGCTCTGCAATTTAATATGATCATGGCTGATCCTCCCTCAACACCATAATCTTGGAATTTCCGCATACCCCTTTAGACACCTTTAGAGTTTGCAAATCCATCTATTTCCTTCTAAATATCCAATGACATAGCCTCCACAGCCTTCTGCAGTAGAGAATTCCACATGTTCACTCAGTCCTAAATGGCCTACACCATATCCTGAGACTGTGGCCGTTTGTTCCAGGTCCCACCCACCAGTTAGAGGAAACAACGGGGGCGATTCTCGCCCCAAAATTCTAAGTGATGAATTTGCTTGAAAACTGGAGTAAATCCTGCTGTTTCTTCAGTGGGAGTGTAGAGAAGTATCTCCTACACTCTGTGCACTGTTGAGTGCCTGTGTGGGTTTTCTTGATAAGGAGATGCTGGCAAAATCAGAACAATTTTTTATGATTATGTGAAGATTACTCGTTCATACTCGGGGCAAGGGCATACTTTTTGTGCATGGATATATTGCATGACAATCTTTTCAAATACCAAGTTTCTCACCATATCAAACTCAACCATGTCATGACTTGAAACTAGGTTATGAGCCTAACTTTGAGGTACTTGGCTCCAAAAGAAAACATGTTTGTGTCTCAGCAGTGCGAGTTCCTGATAGTCTTATAGTCAAATTCCCTTGCCTCAGATTTTTGCTGTTGTCTGGACTGTTTAATGTGCAACTCCACGAACGTGATGATTCAATCAATGGAAGAGACACCCCAGAAATTTCACACATGTCATCTGTGACTCTTGGCTCTGAGCTATGATTCGTACTGGCATCAATTGTACACATTGACTGTACGTTCTCTTATGTTCAAATACCAGCTGCTGCTGCCTCACTTCAAGTTCTCAGATGACAGTTCACTCAAAACAGATAGTTCTGCACAGACTCATTCACAGAAACATACTATTACATCCTGTTGTTACACGCAAAGATGTACGTCTTAACAAAAATTTGTTAAATCAGTATATATGATGCACTAATGGTTTGAAGCTAGATCACTATCAACACCTATCTACTGGCCAAACAACTCAACACTGCAGATATTTCAGTTCAGCCCAATTTCTTGCCAGTTTTTTCTTCAGACTTATACTTTGCACTGATGGTTTTAACATGGCGTGGACTCAATACCATTCTCACAATGGTATCAAGCTGGAAATATACATTCATTCAGAGAATCTGTTACCATCCATATCCCACTGGATAACATTAACAGCCTCGGAACCTTGCTGGAGATCTCAAATGCTTTGTGAGCAGACGCTCACTTTGGCCAGTGGTGAGATCACTCAGTCCAGCCAAGGTTCCAGCAAAGGCACACATCTCGATCAGACCAAAATCCTTAGAATGTGGCACTACCTCAGCTTCTTCAGAAAGAGATGATGGCCAACACAAAGTTAACATCTGGAATACATAAACAGCTGCCACAGCTCAGACAAGCAGCCAAATGGGAGCCTCACTGAGGAGGTCCTCTTGGAGTCCCCTGTAAGTCCAGGAGAAGGGCCACCAGAGCAGTTTGCTAACACCCAGTGTGGTGCCCACAGTCTCCTTATGAATGAGGGAGAGATTGTGAGGAGTGAAGTGTTTCACACCAAGGCCGACAATTCCTTGAAGGCTACAGGGCTTCAGTGTTAACTGCAGTCACTGGAAGGGGCTGGGGTATGGGGGAGGGACGGGAGGGTTGGGAAGGGGGAGTGTGGAAGCACAGTGTACCACCAATTGATCATGACGTGTCGGGTCATAGCGTGGTTGCCCAACTCTTTGGAGTTTGCCAACCTGCCTGGGAGATGATGATATGATGATTACTCAGGAACTTCCACCATTCTTCCTTCCTTGCCTGTGACACCAATTTATTCCCCCCTACAGCTCATGCCCTCACATCTCTTTGCTGAGGGTAACCGTGCACAGTGACAGGAAACTCGTTGTGGATTATGGCAATAATTTAGCAGTGCAAGTGTATATTTTGTGTCCCCTTTTCCCTAACTTATATAGTGATATTGCACCTGTGCCAACTCAGTGCTCCGACAACTTCTGAATCATTCTAGCCCTCTGGCTCCTTCTAGCTGTTCCCCCAGATTGCTAATGAGAAGTGGAGGTGGCTTGTTGCTTTCCACGCCCTTTGGTCTGTGATTCCTTGCCGGCATTCTCTGGAGGACCTGGACCTGGAAGGTTGACATCAGGTGTCACAGGTGACATCATGTTACCCTCTTCTGCCCACATCTACTATGGATGCAGTGTTGGCCTGGGTACCATGTAATGCTGGTACTATCACCTGTGTGAGGAAGTTTCCAGATGCCTACAGATGGCCTTACACTAACTAGTAGATTGTTGATACCCCTTCCTGTAAAGCCTCGCTTTGCTTTTGTATCTGCACTTGTGCTGAGATGAGCTTATCCAGAAGATTTGCCTTGGGGGCAGCCTGTTCCTGGGAGCCAGAGTCCTCTGAATGGCAGCTCACTTGGAACTTCCTACCTCCAGTTGATGTCTGACAGTAGCTGTATGGTGCTCACCAGAGAGTGCCCCAGATGCCTGTCCGCTGTCATGTTGCACCGTGGTGAGTGTCTCTGGGCTGGTGGAATATGCTGGTGAAAGCAGTGATATCACTGCATCTTCTGAATGTACAAATGGCCACTGATTCTTTTGAGAGTTCTCCAGTCTCCAGTCTAGCATGTCCAGTAAGCCTCTCTAGACAGGCTTGAAAATCGGCAATTATAAGTCGTGATAAATGCTTCTCATCTGATATCTCACATAAAAAGTACTTGGAACTCATTATATATTCTATTGTGCATTTACTGATATCACCTTTCTACAATAGAATGGCAGCTCTGGAGAAGTGTTAGACATTGCAGGGTCACCTCTCAAGGTGAAGAGGTGAAAGGATGGGCATTATTGCTTCAGTGGAATGAATCCTACTTTAAATAATTGGTTTCAATTTCTTAAAGATTTTGAAGCAAATATGAAAAGTCAGGAAATTGTTTCTCCCGCACCTGAGGTGAGCTGTGCCACTGTTTCCATGTAAAGACTCAGATAATTAAGTGCTGCTCGAGACAGCCTGGTTGCTATGTTGCCAGGGTTGGGAGTTTATATTCTGTTAATGAAGCGTTTCAGTGGAGATGTGAGGATGGATGCATATTGTGGAGTTTGATCTGATGGTATTTGGCAATCTGTGAGTTTTGCACAGAACCTCCCACCTAAAGGGTGTGGTAGCATTCTTGCAATGCTGGTACTATCGTAGTGCAAATAGAGTGCAGTTTATGGGATGAACAATGTTTTCTCAATCTATGTTTCTCATTTTCTTAATAAATGCATCACTACAAAGATGAAAGATTTAAGTGTCAAGCTTTCTGAGAGCTTTGAATTTTCCAATGCAATTATCCTGTTAATCTACTAGAAAATCTGTTGAAAAATTGATTACATGTTTAATCAAGTACCAGGATTTCCACACACACACAAGTGAAGATGTTATGGAATAGAATTAATGGGAACCCACTGCAGTCTTTTAAGTGGCATTATTTTAATGAATCTATCTGTCTTTCTTCAGGGGCTGCCCACCCCACCTTTTTTAAAAAGTGGGCCTGGAACTGACTTTAAATAAGGCTCTCCTGCAATGATAACACAGTGCAGGTAGAAGTATCTGTGAGTGGGACTTTCTCCCTCAGTGGAAGGAAGTCCAGTCAGCAGCTCCTGCATTCCCAGCAGTACCAGAACTCAACAGTGGACTACAGGCAGTTCCAAAGAAGCATGGTGACCAGGCCCAGCTAAGTCCTGGGTATTTTGGGCCGTGAGGGATGTGGCCCCAGAGTGAGGGGGCATAGTTTTGGAGGCTAGTAAAGGAGGCCCAAAGGGGTATTATGAGCTCAAGAGGAAAGCCCGTGATGAGAACAAGGCATCCCGCCCACCCTCCCTTCCCCTCCAAAGGATGTAACCTCCACCTTGGTTGTGAAAGTGGTCTTCTGACTCTCACCAGCAATATTGTGGCAGTGGAGCAGATTGAGGGCCTTAAGTGGGCAATAATTAGCCACTTAAAGACTTCAGTATGCTTATGGGCAGGTGGGCTCATGGGTGCCTTACCCACCACCATGTTATTGGGACCGGGTGGGTGAGAAAGCGGTGGGCTAACCTTCCAATATAATTTACATGCTCTCAGCTGAAAATATGCCTGGCTGGGAAGTCACAAAACCCAGTCTATATTATCCTTCAGGCTAATATTATCCTTCATGTGGTATGTTACAATACTGGCTCAGATGTAAATTACACGTTGGCAAGTTCTTAGGTTATTTGATTCTAACGAAATGGAAATCAATACATAATACACAAAATTACAGGTGCTGCCTACTGAACTCTATACGCTTATTAAAAATTTTATCAGCAAGAAAGTTTTTTTATTAATAGTTTAGACAGAAGGAGTGGTATATTGATCAATAATCATCACAAGATTGGTTAGTGAGACTCACGTTAGTCTCACTACTGTTAGTCTTTATACAGTGAGGCCTCTGAATGCTGCACCTTGTGTGGATACAGAGAAAGTGCACTTTCAAACAACTTTTTATTTCCTTTTTTTAATTGAACCTCTTTCCGTTTCCTCGAAGACCATAAGACAGAGGAGCAGAATTAGGCCACTCGGCTGTACTTAGTCATTATTCTTAGGCAGGGCCTTGCAGTCCCTCTTTTGGCCACTGCAGCACAGTGCCTGGATGGGCTGGAGAGCTGTTGGCCAATCTCATTGCACACAGCTGTTATCATCACCAAATTCCTGCACTGAGTGCAATCTGGATTGAGTAATGGCAATACATAAGAGCACTAGAGGAATTCCACCAGCAATGCCCACACCATAGACTCAATGGTAGAACTAACAAACAAATGCTAGCACCTTTCTTGAAGCCAGCTCTACAACGATTCAGGTAAAACTCCTGAGAAACCAGATACAACGGACTGGACACTGTGTCTGGATAACCAAAAAACATCTCCTTTGCCAGGTCCTGTATACTGAATGCTCAAATGTTCAACAAACTACAGAGGAAGAGAAATGCTATAAAGGCACCTTGAAGCTCTCTTGAAGGGCAGCATCATTGACAATAATGACTGGTTGCAGCTTTCTATTTATCACGCAAAATGACAACAACTTGTTCATTAACCTTTGTTAAGTTTTGATCCAAACAGCTCAATGATGCAGCTGCAGAGGAACGAAAAGGAGTCAGATCCTGTATTCCGAATCCCACTATTTCGTGGGACATCTTTCCCAAGTCCCCAAAGTTGAGAGTCAGCCTGTTCAGTCACATGAAGATGCACAGTCCCTGAGGAGACGTCATTCTCGACAGAGGGACAGCCACTAATGATTATGATAATAACATTCTTGAACAATATGACAACGTCTATAAAATCTCAGCTTGTGTGATAAATCATTAGCATACTCTCAGTGAAAAGTTTACATTAACTTTGTGTGACAACCATTAAATACTCACCTCTGAATTACAAGGTGATGGATGCATTCAGGTTCTTAAATCAAGGGCCCATCTGCCTGCCAGGGTGACTATAAAAGGTTCCATTACACTATTTCAAAGAGTTATTCCTCATAACCTGGTCAATACTTATCCCTCAATTACATTAAAAAGAACAGATTTGTTTAAATGCAACATTTAGCAGATGCTGGAGGTCGGAATTGCTGGTAAAACTCAGCAGGATTGGCAGCATCTGTGGAAAGAGTTTAAGTTTATTTATTAGTGTCACAAGTAATCTTATCTTAATATTGCAATGAGGTTACTGGGAAAATACCCAGTCGCCACACTCCGGCGCCTGTTCGGAAAATTTAGCAAGGTCAATGTACCTAACCAGCACATCTTTCGGAACCGTGGGACGAAACTGGAGCACCCGGAGGAAAACCATGCAGACACAGGGAGAACATGCAGACTCCGCACAGACAGTGGCCCAAGCCAGGAATCGAACCCCTGTCCCTGGCACTGTGAGGTAGCGCTGACCACTGTGCCACCCTGCCATTCAGAGAAACAGAGTGTACCTTTCAAGTTCAATATGAGTGCTCTCCCGAACTCAACACCATTCTAAAGAAAAGTCATATTGGACTCTTTCTCCACAGATGCTATCACACCTGCTGTGTTTTTTTTTGCAACTGTTTCTGTTTACATTACAGAAAACAGCTTATCTGGATGTTATCACATTGTTGTTTGTTGGGGTTTGCTGAGTATACATTAGCTGCTGTGTTTCGTATGTTACTACATTAATCAAAAATGACTGCAATAGCTGTTAAGCACTTTGAGTTGCGAAAAATACTATATAAATGGAAATATTTCTTTCAAATTTTGTTTTGAGTTTTTACGAGTAATTCTCACAATGTTCTTTGGTACTGGAACTCAGATAAAGACGTCAAAGAAACCTTAGCATAAAAGTAACAAACTAGCCTAAATTGGTCAATTATAACTTGTCATTTTATTTGCTTGTCTGGTTGAATGGTGGCAATTCAGATATAAATTGAAAACATTTGTATTTTTGCATATTAAAACAGCCTTAAGCTAGAACTGAAACCTGTCCTAACATTTTATTTTTCAATAAACACTACTTGTCTATTCTTGAACCCTGTTCTGAAGACATTTTGGCATTTTGGTGGCACACTCAAAGTAATTGGAAACTAGTTTTCCTCAGAAAGTCATAATACACTGATTTCTTGTAAAAGATTCTCAGTCTATCCTAGCTGTGTGCCTTTAAGGCAACTCTTTGTCGGTTTTCTTAACACCTACATTTGTAAACAAGATATTAATCAAAGTCAACGGACTAGATCTAGGGCCTATGACTTTTGTCATTGCTGAATCTTTTCTGTTTAACTAAAAGCCCTATTTGCTTCTTGAGACAGCCCTGATAGTATTTATTTAGTTGGAGTTAATTCTATTTAGAAGTGAACGTCATCTGAAGGAACTTGATATTTCACATTCTTCCACACCTCAATGCTAGAAAATCAAACCAGCTCCATCAGTCACATCCTGATAATTTTACTCTATGCTTTGGGAGAAGGAGAGAAGGCGCCACAATCTCATATTTAGGTTGCCTTCACTCTGTTAGTTTGAGTCCAATCAAGGATATTTATTTTTGCTTGTCCCATTGAAGAACTCCAGTCATTCAGAGGAGAAAATTTAATATTTGCATCTATTAGCAGCTTCAAATGCTAATAGATGGAATGTAACAAAATCAGTTGCAATTCTTCCCTTCAAATATCTGATAAGTAATGAAAATGATTTATTTCTGGCTCTAGCCCAGAGTGGTGTCACTACCAATGGTTTCACAACTCTCCAAAGGTCCATACAAAGGTGTCAAGGAGTCAGGCCATTGCTCTGTCTCCACATAATTTAAAATAAATATAAGGGTGAAACCTTAAAGTTACTTTAGTCAGTGTTTTACATCCAATCCTAAGTCATCAGTTGGCACCAGCACAGTGTCAGCTTAGTCTTCGGTCTCAGACCTGCTCAGGATGCGAGGGACTACAAACTGCTGCTTGGCCCCAGTCCCTCGTGGCCATGGGTGCAGTGCTGGGTTGTCATGGAGATGACATCTAGCAGGCATGTTTTGCTTACACACTAATATCAGACAAGAGGAGAAGCTGATACGGTTGTCAATACCATCAGGCTCATCAACACTTCATCAGCTCCACTGACAGTCCACTAACTTCCCAATGTCAACCTACGAATTTAAGCAGAACTGACCTAGAGTAAAATAGAACATGATATACATGTGGGCTTGTTAAAGATATCACCAATGTCCTGACAGAATTATTACTCAGCACCAGATGCAAATTTTACATTAAGTTAAAGGAAAATAATAATTTTATGTGTTTAATTGCATAATTACATTTCATACTGAAAATGTACGGTGTTACAGGAGTTCCTGGAATTTTTCAAAACAGGGGAGGGATCTAGAAGCAAAAAAGTTGAGAACCACTGAATTAGATCAGTTGGGATAATGTGTCCCTAAACCTCCACATTATTTTTCTATTTATTTGTTTGTGGGATGTGGGTGTCATTGGCTGGCCAGCATTTATTGCCCAACCGTGAGTACATTCAAGAGTCAACCATATTGCTGTGGCTCTGGAGCCATATGTAGGCCAGAGGAGGTAAGGATGACAGATTTCCTTCTGTAATGGACATTAGTGCACCAGATGGGTTCAACACTGGTTTCATTGTCATCATTGGACTTTTAATTCCCAATTTTTATTGAATTCAAATGTCGCCATCTGCCATGGTGGGATTTGAACCTGGGTCCCCAGAGCATTACCCTGGATCTTTTGACTACTAGTGACAATACCACTGCACCACTTTCTCTTCATTTAGCATTACTATTACTTTATTGCTTTCAAAAATAAACAATCTTTAAGACTTCACCAATTGCGATTGTTGAATTAATATTTTGTGCTATGACTCACATTCAACGGGATTTCAATTGGATCTATTCAAACATACTTTAATCAGAATGTTTAATAGCCATCAAAGAAAGCAACAAAGGGGCACAGGCTCAGGATTAGCATTAGAAGAATAAAGGGAACACTTTTTCTATATAGTAGGTGCTACAGATTCAAGTTGGTCATGAAATTCCCTCAGGTTTAATAACATCCATGAATTGAGCAGCTTACTTTTAGGGTGGTTAAATCATAATACCTTCTGAAGTTTAAACTTTATTTATTAGTGTCACAAGTAGTCTTACATTAACACTGCAATGACATTACTGTGAAAATTCCCTCATCGCCACATTCCGGTGCCTGTTCAGGTACAGAGGGAGAATTTATCATGGCCAATGCACCTAACCAGCATGTCTTTTGAACTATGGGAGGAAGCAGAGCACCTGGAGGAAAGCCACGCAGTTATTGACTAAACGTGCAGACTCCACACAGATTCCAAGCCAGGAATCGAACCCGGATCCCTCGTGCTGTGAGGCAACAGTGCTAACCACTGTGCTACAGTGCCGCTCTTTTCTATCAACTTGCATGCTAGAAGGATCTGTGTCTATACAGTCAGGTGCAAACAGAGAGGAGCAATTCTGATTATATTTCCTCAGTTCAATTGGCAAAACTTATTATTGAGTGATGATATAAAGATTACTGGATATGCTCCAGTACTATTTCCAATGAACTACCTCCCGTAACAGAATATCTCGTCCACATGCTGAAATTTGGGTCAGCCTTTCTCTGGGCCTTTTCGCTAAAGGTACAGCTTCTAATATAAAAACTGGACTATCCTTAAGTGTCCCTTATTCTATTTCATTTCTTAATTGTTTACAGCTCAAAAAGAAATCAAAATCTTCCCTGCACAATGGATATAAGGTACTTATCAATTTTGGAAACACATTACCAAAATACTTTCGACCAACCAGGAGTATCAAAACTATCTTTGGATCTCTCCTTCTCATAGAATGGTTACACATAGAATCATACAAACCCTATAGTGCAGAAGGAGGCCATTCTGCCCATCGCATCAACAACAATCTCACCTAGGACCTATCCCCGTAAACCCACATATTTACCCCTAAATCCCCCTAATCTATACATCACAAGACATTAAAGGGGCAATTTAGCAAGGCCAAAGTACCTAACCCGCACATCTTTGCACTGTGGGCGGAAACCCATGCAGACATGGGAAGAATGTGCAAATTTCACACAGGCAGTGACCCAAGCTGGGAATCAAACCCAGGTTCCTAAAGCTTTGAGAAGCAGTGCTAACCACTGTGCCACACATAAAGGCCATTCAGTCCATTGTGTCCGTTCTGGCTCCTCGCAAGAGCAATTCACCTTGTCCAACTCTTCCACCTTTTCTTTGTAGCCTTTCATTTTGCTTTCTCTCAGATAACTATCCATTTCCCAACTGAAGGCCTTGGTTGAATCTGCTTGCACCATATTCTCAGACAGCGCATTCCAAATTCCAATCACTGAGTACATTAAAAAATTTCCTTCATGTCACCAATGCTTCTTTTATTAATCACTTTAAATCATAGTCCTCTGGGGCTCTTGAGACTTTTTTTTACCTTAAATTATGCACTATTATTTTATCTGCTGCTATTTGAATTGTTGAATCAGCTGTGTTATTCATGTTTTATAATGCTTAAGGATGCATTGACGGAAAGCATGATGGAAAGAGACTTGATAATAACTTTCAAATAGAAATTGGAAAAATACTTGAAAGAGAAAATCTTTCAGTTTTAAGGGAAAAGGGCAGGGGAGTGGGACTAATTGAATAGTTCTTTCAAAAATCTAGTGAACATATAATGGGCTGAATGGTCTCCTATGGTATTTCATTCTATGTTGACATTCTATGTATTACTCTATGTTGAGTATCAAGAAGATTTACACTTTTGAGACTCTTTTAATTCACTCTTTGCTATTTCAACTCTGTCCACCGTGTATGTTTTCTAATTTTCCTGTTCAATGTGTAGGGTTAGTCTTTCTTAAAATTCATCTGATGCTGCTCTGTCCATGTGCATAGTTCTCCCATCTTATTCTTTACTTCCTGATATGCCTTCTTTAACACTACTGCTCATCTAGGTTTGCCCATTAGAAAATTTGACCAGTTGGCTTTGCATTTCTAAGTCGAAGGCATTGATGTAAGTTAGAAACAGCAGTGGTTTAATACCAATCCCTAAGGCAATCTGGACTTCTCCGCATCTTCCACTTGTTCAAGTGCCACTATTTTGTTATCAACCATACACAATCTACCAACCCTGTCAGTATTAAGTTTAATTGTTAACCTTCAGTGTAAAACTTCATTAAATGCTGTTTGGAAACCTAAGTGCAGCAGTTCCTACAGCTTACTAGAGTCGCCATAGTCCCAGATGACAACAGGCTGCTCTCCCCTTTGAGGAGGAGAGCTGACTGGTGGTGATTGTAATCTGAGGAACACCATGCCTCAAGAATCTATCCATCTATCTATCTATCTATCTATCTATCTATCTATCTATGTATCTATCTATCTATGTATCTATCTCTGTCTCAAATACAATCAATGACCTGGTCCCCACAGCCTTCTGTGGCAATGGATTCCATACATTCACCACCCTCTGGCTGAAGAAATTCCTCATTACCTCAGTTCTTAAGGGTCGTCACTTTATTCTGAAGCTGTGCCCTCAGATCCTAGTCTCTCCTACTAATGGAAACATCTCCATGTCCATTCTATCCAGGTCTTTCATTATTCTGTAAGTTTCAACGAGATCCACCCCTCATCCTTCTAAAGTCCTTCGAGTACAGACCCAGAATCCTCAGATGCACCTCATACATCAAACTTTTCATTCTCAAGATCATTCTTGTGAACCTCCTCTGGACCCTCTCCAAGGCCAGCACATCCTATCTTAGATTCGGGGCCCAAAGTTGCATAAATACGGGACCTTCCCTTTCTCAAAATGCCAAGACAATTGGTCTGTCTGAATCTGTTTGCTGCTGTTAACTAAATTAATATTGTAAAGATAATATGATTATTTTGTTCATTACAGCAAAATTGTTCTATTAAAAACAGATGGAACTATTTATCTGAGATGATAAGCAACACATTAAATAGTTGATCAGGTAAATATTGTGACGAATTGCAACCTGCAACATTGTGCCTAGGGAGCTGCACAAAAACTCTGCACAACCCTGTTTCCGAGTGTCTGGATTACACAATATCATGTGAATGTGAACCAGTGTGAGACTTGCTACTCCAGGCTCTATGGCATTCAGGACATAACTCGGAAATTATCTTGCTACTTCTCAATCATTATGAACCTGAAGCTGCACATGAAGCTGCATCAGATTGACACAAGGACGCAGTATAATTACAGGCATATAGTGTATGGTCAGGGAATGGGCAACACTGTGAATTTACATAATTACAAAACAACGAGAATAAGTCTGCATTTCAAAATTTAACTATCGGTTGCAAGGCACTTTCAATGGTCCT
Source organism: Carcharhinus amblyrhynchos (assembly GCF_965287045.1). Classification (NCBI taxonomy): domain Eukaryota; kingdom Metazoa; phylum Chordata; class Chondrichthyes; order Carcharhiniformes; family Carcharhinidae; genus Carcharhinus; species Carcharhinus amblyrhynchos. Next base: position 20,724,702 of record NC_137328.1, on the reverse strand, counting down.
AAGGACATGAGCAATTAAGATACAAGGCAGCACGGTGGTGCAGTGGTTAGCACTGCTGCATCGCAATGCCAGGTACCCAAGTTTGATTCCTGGCTTCAGTCATTGTCTGCGTGGAGTCTGCACTTTGTCCCCGTGTCTGTGTGGATTTCCTCCGGGTACTCTGGTTTCCTCCCTCAAAGATGTGTGAGTTAAGTGGATTGGCCATGCTAAATTGCCCCTTAGTGTCAGGGGGACTAACAAGGGTAAATGCATGGGGACAGGGCTTGGGTGGGATTGTGGTCGATGCAGATTTGATGGGCCAACAGGCATCCTTCTGCACTGCAGGGATTCTATGATCTACTATATAAATGCATTTGTTCTTGTCGGCACGTGGAACTATACTCACTTCGTTCCATCCTTATCAGAGAATCACAAGCAGTTGCTTTTCTTCCCAAATAATAACCATTACTTCTGGTGCCCCAAGGAACTTTCTTTGCCCACCCCCCACCCCGATCCTATTTCTCACCTACAAATTGCCATGCAGTGACGTCATCCAAAAGAAAAGCATTAGTTTCACATGTACGCTACTGATACCCAGTGATACCTCCCTGCACCACTTCTGGCCCCTCTATTGGCTCAAAATGATCAGCATATGTGGCCAACATCCAGCACTAGATGAGAAGAGGTTCCCCCAACTAAATATTGGGAAAGCCAAATCTATTGTGTTAGGTCCTGTGGCATACTCTAGCTACAAACCCCATTCCTCTCCGTGGTGACGATCTGAGATTTAACCAGATTGCTCGCAACTTTGATGTTTTTTTGATCCCCAGGTGAACTTCTGACAACTTATCTGTGCTAGCACTAAGAATGCCTATTTTCTCCACTGTGACCTCAGATGACTCTATCCCTACTTCAGCTTAGCTACTGCTGAAACTCTCACCATACTTTTATTACCTCTAGACTTGATGATTCCAAGATTCCTAGCCAGCCTTCCATCTTCTATCTTTCATAAATCTGAGGCTAAACAAAGCATTGCTACCCATGTATTCACAGGCACCAAATACTCTTTGTCACTCCTGGTCTCTCTGACGTAGATCGGCTCTTGGTAAAGCAAATCTTGCCTTTAAAATTTGCACCCTTATTTCCAAATACCTCCATGGCTTCACTCCTCCCTCTCATTGTAAACTTTCCTTGGGTGGGATTTTCCGGTTTTCTGGCCCACTCGCTGCAAAACTGGAAAATCCCGCACAATGTCAATGGATCTTTGCATGGCCCTTCCCCCATCACCTGCTACAAGTCCCATGGCGGGCGAGATGGGAAAACTCCCCCTCACGAGTTTTATAACTGTCCAAGTTATCTGTGCTCATCTAATTCTGGCCTCTTCAGCACAGCCGATTTTTAAAATTCATTAGTGGGACTTGGGCATCGCTGACAGGCCAAGTGCTTATTGTCCATCTCTATTGCCTGAGGTCAGTCGAGATTCAACCACATTGCTGTGGCTCTGGAGTCACACGTAGGCCAAACCAGGTAAGGATAGCAGATTTCCTTCCCAAAGGGACATTAATGAACCAGATGGGTTTTTCTGACAATTGACAATGGTTTCATGGTCATCAGTAGATTCTTGCTTCCAGATTTTTTTTATTGAATTCAAATTCCACTATCTGTGGCGGGATTCGACTCCGGGTCACCTGGATCTCCAGAACATTAGCTCAGTTTCTGGATTAATTGCCTAATGATAATACCACTAAACCACTGCCTCCCCGATTTCAACTGTTTCATCATTAGACGCCATTCCTTCAGCTACCAAGACCCTAAGTTCAGGTATCCATTCCTAAACATCTCTTAAATTCCATCCCTTTTTCCTCTCGTAAGATGCTTTTTTTTCAACAACTGCCCTCGTAACATGTTATGTGGCTAAGTGTCAATGCTTGCTGCAAAACACGCCCATGAAGCAGCTTGGGATATTTTATTGCATTGAAAGGTGCTATATAAATGCAAGTTATTTTTGTATTTTATTTCAGCCCAAACCTAGCCAGGCCGATGTTTATTTTTGGCTGGACAATTTCATGACTATAAATTCAAAGCACAAAACTGTCACAGAAACCACACAAATAATTGCAACAGTATCCTCTGCTGAAGTTGGGGGTTAAGTCACATCCTTTAAATAAATCACCAAAAGACTTCATCAGGGTTTTTATAGAATCATGACATCTTTGTTGTACAGAAGAAGGCCATTCAGCCCATCGAGTCTGCACCAACCACAATCCCACCCAGGCCCGATTCCCATAACCGCACTATTTACTCTGCTAGCCCCCCCCCCGACACGAGGATCAATTTAGCATGGCCAATCGACCTAACTTGTACATCTTTGGACTGTGGGAGGAAACCGGAGTACCTGGAGAAAACCCTTGCAGACACGGGGAGAATGTGCAAAGTCTGCACATACAGTAACCTCAGGCTGGAATTGAATCTGTCCCTGGCACTGTGAGACAGCAGTGTTAACCACTGTGCTACTGTGCTGCCAAGTGTTTGACTAATTGACAATTTAACTCTGAATACCCTATGTTCAATTTTACTCTGCTAATGTCCCTTCACCTGAAATACTCCTTGTGAGCAAAAATAAGAATTTCAAAGGAAGTATTTTCGAAAATTCAAAATAACCAGTGCAGCTTTGCCTTTTTAAAGGGTATCTGTTTTTAGAAAAAATCCAGAAAATTAAACATTTCCAGAAACACACAAGGTAGTTAGGGAACTGACTAACCTGTAACCAAAATACACGATTTCTATTGCCCAAATAACAAAAGTATGTGGCCCCTCCCCAAAAAGGTATTCCAGAAGTTAATTGAAGGTATATCAGCATATAATTTTCTTCATAATTATATATGGAGATATTTGTGTTTTTTATAAATATTTTGTTTTGCTTTTCCACATCAAGCTTCTGACATTTCGCGTTGGGGTTAGACTTTGTTGAGTGGTGGCACCCAAGTAACAGGTTGCACAATTTGCGCTCAGATAGTGGGTAGACACCGGAACAAAAGTTTATTCAAAAGTGCACCCGTGCATTTCTTTTACTTTATTATTAAAGCGCGTTCGCTGACAACCATTCATGGGCAGTGCACATTGTCAGTGAAACCTCACACGTGCTCCAAACACTTACCATCTCGAGTTTCAGTATCTGGATCTTGGTTTCCAGCCTCTCCAGCGCGCTGGAGTTACTCAAGGTGCCTGAGGTAGACAGAGTTACTTTGTCGTCTTTGTGCCGGCCCAGCTGATCCTCTCTCAGTGATCGCAGCAGGCTTTCGGGAACCTTGCGTCCCATTTTGGTCTCTATCTCCTTCAACTCTGGCAAAACGCAATCCTCCATCCTCGCCAAATGGTACAAAACTGAACTATTATAGATAGTAACTTTTAAACATTTAAAAACAAAAACTAAGCGTGGGAAATGGAGAGACTTCAGGATAGACTCCACATGATCATATCAGCACTTATCTGATGTTTAGTCGATTCGCAACACAAGCGAATGAATTATTTCCTATATTACTTCCTATCACTGGGCTGTGGTACAGTCTTCAGAGATGACAAGTCGAAATTGTCTCGCTTGCTCGAGGTCAGGACTCAGCTGCTAAAGGAACAGTTGACATCAAAAGGGGACGAGAGAAAAACAGTCCAGCAACTTGATCTTCCAGCCATCCCTCTTCCGGCAGCTCCTGAATGAATTCGTCCTAGGAAGCAGAGCGAGCGAACAAGTGAGCCGGTTTACTGGAGATGTGGGAGTTTCAGAACAGCTCGCTGTGTGAGCTGACCTTGGCGTCTCTCTCTGTGTCTGTCTGTCTGTGTCTCTCCTACCTCCCGACCAGAAATACTAAAGCTACAGGTGAACCAGCCTCTTTACCGTAATCTGCAGAGTAGAGGGACGCCCTACCTCCTTTTTTTCCCCAGCTTTTCTCCTGGGATAGCAAGCTGGGTGGCAGTATTGCCGTTGTAGCAATGTTCATTGTCTGATTTCCCTTTTGGTGCTAACCGGGATTAGCGCTGTCACTCTGAAGGGGAGAGAAGCACTGGGTCGCTGCTACTGTATCTGGGTCGAAACACAGCTCACAACAAAACGTGAGCTATTCCGGACTAAACAGCGATCTGCCACGCACTGCGCCAAATGCAACGCAATACACCGGCCCTGAGTTGATAAAGAATGCACTTTACCACCAACCAGAAGGAACTGACCAAAGCAAACGAGTTAACCACCTGGAACCGGTGTACCAAAGCGGATTTTAAATGAATGAATCTCATTTCCAACACAATGGAACACGCCACATCATTGGTGTACCTCGCTTTCAGCCGTTTTGTTTTAATCACATTTTAAAAGCTTTATGTAGATATGGGGGGTGGGGAGTTGTGATAGGAGGATTTCGGTTTGGACCTGAACACATGAACCTTGAACCTCTTCCATAAACAGACAAATTATCTACAGACGGGTACAACCGCCACTGAGCACGCTCTGTTCTCACTAATGTTGCGGTTGAACATTCGCTTTTCATCCAATTCCCACCCCTTACCTTGACAACTTCGGAGCATCGATTCGACCAGGCTGAAGTAGTTTATTTGCTAGTCACAAACAGGCTTACATTCACACCGTAATGTAGATGTGTATAAATGATGTCCCCCCTTGATTAAATAAAACATGGATATTTGATTTGATTTATTATTGTCACATGCATTAGGATACAGTGAGAAGTATTGTTCCTTGCGTGTTATACAGACAAACCATACATAAGGAAGGAAGGGAGTGAGTGCAGAATGTAGTGTTACAGTCATAGCTAGGGTGTAGAGAAAGGTCAACTTAGTAGGAGGTAGGTCCAATCAAAAGTCTGATGACAGCAGAAAATAAGCTATTCTTGAGTTGTTTGGTACCTGACCTCAGACTTGTGTATCTTTTTCCCAAATATTGTAATTGTGGTTCCATTTTTCTAACGCTATTTATTGAAAAGTTATACCACATACAACTTTTATTGGTCCCACTTTTCTCTCAATCATTGGAATTCTACCGCTCCGCCCACCGCGGAATCTGAGTGGGCGAGGGGCGGACAACAGAAATGTCCATTGACCTAGGGCGGGAATTTCCAGTCTCGCTCCAACAAGGTCGTAAAATCCCGCCCAATATCTCCCAATCAGATTTACTATGTAAACTGTCACCTTGCAGTTGCCGATTCTCACCAGTAGATAGCGCCCTGAGGTAAAATTTTGAAGGCACTCCCAACTCTATAGCTGTTTAATTTTGGGCCATCATTTCCACCCAGCAGTGTAAAGTCATCGCCGACTGGAAGTACAAGAGTTTAAAATGGACTTATCTACTCTGGAGAGGTCAATTGAAACTTGCACTGGCTGGTGCTGTTTGGGACCTGCGGCAGGCCTCAGTGTCACCCAGCACCAGTGAGCTCAGTACTGGCTGTTGGAGAGCAGGTAGGTTTAAAGGGCCCAGTGAAATCGACAGGTCAGGTAGATAGAAGGCATCCAGGTAAGTGGGTGGGATTTAACAGTTCAGAGTGGGGGTGGGGGGGTAACTGAGCTTGGAGGAACAGGGAGAAAGGTGATGGAGGAAGATCCATGCAGCCCGGGGTGGGGGGGGCAGTTGGGGGGGGGTGGTGGTGGGGATAAATCCATGGTGGGGAGAGAAGGTCGGGAGAGGGGGGCTGGATAGGGAATACCCTGGGAGACGTGATTAGTCAAGGGGTGGGAGGTTTGGTGTTTGTGGGGGGGGCAGGGTGGTTCCACATGGATTCAGTCTGTGTGTTTAAAATGTTAACACTGAAGTTAGAAGTGGTTTCATTTCTTCTAACTCTTTCGGAGTAACTATTGATGGAAAACTGGCAGATTTGATTTGATTTATTATTGTCACATGTATTAACATACAGTGAGAAGTATTATTTCTTACACATTATACAGACAAGCCATACCGTTCATAGAGAAGGAAACAAGAGAGTGTAGAATGTAATGTTACAGTCATAGGTGTAGAGAAAGATCAACTGAATGCAAGGTAAATCCATTCAAAAGTCTGACAGCAGCAGGGAAAAATCTGTTGAGTCAGTTGGTACATGACCTCAGACTTTTGTATCTTTGTCCCGAAGGAAGAATGTGGAAGAGAGAATGTCCGGGTTTTGTGGGGTCCTTAATTATGCTGGCTGCTTTGCCGAGGCAGCGGGAAGTGTAGACAGAGTCAATGGATAGGAGGCTGGTTTGCGTGATGGATTGGGCTACATTCATGACCTTTTGTAGTTCCTTGCGGTTTTGAGCAGAGCAGGAGCCATACCAAGCTGTGATACAACCAGAAAGAATGCTTTCAATGGCACATCTGTAAAAGTTGGTGTGAGTTGTAGCTGACATGCCAAATTTCCTTCGTCTTCTGAGAAAGTTGAGGCATTGGTGGTGTTCTTAACTATAGTGTTGGCATGGGGGGGACCAGGACAGGTTGTTGGTGATCTGGACACCTAAAGACTTGAAACTCTCGACCCTTTCTACTTCGTCCCCATTGATGTAGACACAGGCATGTTCTCCTTTACGCTTCCTGAAGTCGATGATAATCTCTTTTGTTGATGTTGAGGAAGAGATTATTGTTGCCATCCAAAGTTAGCAATTTAATTGCTTTGTCAGTTGGTTTGCAGCACAGAGCTATTGTCCAGGGGCGGTTAATGATTCTGGACAATTCCAGTGTAAACCTTCCCCAGAAGAACACCCCAGCCCAGCTTTAAGGCATCCCCAAATCAAATGCGGAAGCCAGGAAGTTATGGGCCAATATAACCATTGAGACATTTGACCCTATTTTACCATTTTGATCCTAAGTGATGGGCGGACTTGAACCTGGGGGTGTTTCAGACCCGACTTTTAGACCTGCTCTGAGGCCCCCCATACGCACTCTGCCTGCAAAAATATCAGTGATTCCGAATCGCACTGCAGAAAACTGTGGGTGGGACTTAATGCATCCAAAACCCTTGCAGCTCCGATTGCCACTTCCAACTGCGCATGAGCAGAAAAAAGAAATGATCGAATGCTGCTCCCCTGCCTCATCCCCCCTGGACCGGGCCCCCACAGCCATTGCCCCACAACATTACTGACCCCCCTATCCCGCCCCCCCTCACCAGTCAGACCGATCGCAGGCCTGAAATTGGCCGCAATTGGGACCAGGCCTGAAACCAGAATGGCGGCCATTTAACTGCAATTGCATGCACTTAGATTGACTTAGTGGGCTGTGTGCTCAACTTTACCGGCACTTCCTCTTTACCACCATGTTCGCCCATCCAGAAACAGACATGCTCCATAGAAGTCCAATTTGGGCGCTCCAATTAGTGAAGAGGTAGGTGTCTAGTAGTGCCTGACATCTCTCTGCTTGAGATAGGTGGTGGAGGGGATGGTGGGGGAATGTGGCCCTGCTACTACTCCGTCTGAGATCAATGGTGGGAAAGGGAGGGTCTGCTGCCTCTCTGCCTGAGATCAGTGGATTTAATTACTAGTTAGTGCTTTGTTCATTGAATTTTCTGATTTGGTAACTACAATTGTCTTTATTATCATTGGGTTAGGAAAGGAATGAGCTAAGATTCCTGATTACCTGAGAAGAGTGTGTGATGATTTGTTACATGACAGAAAGATTGGGCTAGGATGACAAGGATGCTACGGGCTGAATAGCCTCCTTCTGTGACATAATGGGCCCGATTTTACCATCATGTTGTGCTCATTTGCGGGTGTGAAAATTTGGTATAGTCAGGCATGAAGCAAGTCGATTTATTAGCCAAGGTATAGAATATAAGAGCAGGGAGGTTATGGGACAACTTACTGTCTAAAACATTAGTTAGGCCACAACTTGGGTACTGTGTGCAGTTCTGGTCACCTCATTACAGAAAGGTACTAGAGAGGGTTCAGAGGAGTTTTACTAGGATGTTGTCAGGGCTGGAAAATCACAGCTATGAGGAAAGATTGGATAGGCTTGGCTTTCTTACCTTGGAAAAGAGGAGTCTGAGAAACAATTTAATTGAAGTGTACAAAATTGTTAGCGGCCTGGATAGAGTGGATGAGAAAGACATGTTTAATGTAGCAGAGAGGTCACTGACCAGATAATATAGATTTAAAGTGATTGGTGGAAAAATAAATGGGGAGATGAGGAAATCTTTTTCACCTAGTAAGTTATGGGGGTCACTGCCTGAAAGGGTAATGGTGGCAGAAATGCTCAACTCATTTGAAAGGTATTTGGATATGCACCCTAAGTGGTGTAATCTGCAGGATTGTGGACCAAATGCTGGCAAGTGGTGTGAGACGGAGTGGCTCGTTTTCCAGCAGACACAATGGACCAAGTGGCCTCCTCCTGTCCCATAAACTTCCTATGTTTCCATAATTCTAACAAGTGATTACTGATGACACCCACATTCTGTGAATTATAGGCAACTCCATAGGCAAGTTCGCTAGAAGTTAATAAATACTTACGCGTATGATCACTGATAGAAAGCTGTTGGGGCCATTTTGTTGAATTTGATCAAGTGAGAGCTGGATGTGGCTCTTGTGGCTAAAGGGATCAAGTGGTATGGTGAAAAAGTGGGAGTGGAATACTGAAAGTGTATGATAAGCCATGACCATATCGAATGGTGGTGCAGGCTCGAGGGGCTGAATGGCCTACTCCTGCATCTATTTTCTATGCTTCTGTGTTGATATTCTACTGCGTTACTGCAGATGAGAGACCGAGACCTGGCTGTTCTAGTCTTTCAGGTGAATGTTAAAGATCCTGTAACATCATTCAAAGAAGGGTATTAAATTGTCCCAGTGTCCTGCCAAAATATATTTCCTTCAACGAAACCACAGCAAAACATATTTACCGGTAATTCATATCTGCTGTCTGGCTCCCTCGTGTGCTTATGTAACCACAGTTACTGCATGACAAATGCATTTGTAAAAACAACTCTTGTATAAGGTAAGACACTATATAAATCCATATCTTTTTACATAAATCTGGTACTATTTTTTGACAATATCCAATTAATTGTTCTTCATAACCAGTGGTAGGGGATCATCAGGAAGAACCATCCCTGTGCAGAGAAGGTCATACACAGCTTTTTGATGTTCAAAAAGGAAGTTCCTGAAAGTCTGAAATGAATGGCATATGTCTAATGGAACCTCCAATAACTGATAGTAATGGAGCCCTCCAGTGGCCAATAATCATTTTCATCCATGTATAAATGTGTGCAATCAAAATAATATCTTGTTATTTCTGTTACATATAAACACTAAATTAATAATGGTTACCTTGGAATTACATCAGTCAGAATGAAAAATAATCCCAGCCAAAGAGACAGGGGTCTGAATGAATTTTGGATTGAATGTTTATCAGGTGTCTTTGAAGTTTAGGATGGTAATCCCTGAAATTGGGCCTTCTTTGCACTCGTAAAAAGTTTGATCATGTTTCTGCCCCATACTCTCTCATTATCTTGCTTTGGGAATGTGGCTCAGTTTCAACTTCAAGTGAGCATCCTTACTACATCAGAGTACTATTTAAAAACAAATCAAAATTGAATGGAGGAGTCTCAGCCCTCTGAGCATGATAAATATAAAAAAGGGAATGGGGGAAGATAGAGAAAGACTTTAATAAAAGGTTATGGAAAGCAAGGATGAGGAATGAGGAGAGAATCTAAAAAAGAATTTAAAGTCCAATTCTTCTATAAACATAGCAGAGATAAGAGAATGTTTAAATTTGAGGTAGAAGCCCTGAGAGGACAGGTTAATGGTTGAATCTAAAATCCAGCCCTACAATATTGTCATTCCTCTGTTCTGTCTCAACCCATCTGCTGCTGAAAGCCTCATTCATGCTGTTACAACCTCCAGACGTGAATTCTCCAATGCACTGTTAAATCAGCCTCCCATCTTCCACAAAGCATAAATGTCAGCTTGCCCAAAATTCTTCTAATTGTATTCTAATGCACATCAAGTCCATTGACCCATCACACCTGTGTTTCTTAGCTCCCTTTCTGGCAATGCCTCAGGTTTCAAAATCTATCCCTATTTTCCAGTCTTTCTATATCTCTATAGCCTCCTCTATTTCTTCAGCCTTCTGCAAATCCATCAGCGTCTCCAATGCTGCATCCAAGAGACTGTGCGCCCTCTTCCTTGGTCCCTAGCCAGACTTCAATGTGCTGCAGTGTGTCAAACAGAGCACTTCACACCATCAGTGAAGAGGAATCCACATATACTGATCCATGACAACTGTGTCTAATAAACGCTTGAGTGCTAAATTTGAAGGGATCTAGTTTAGTACTTTCAACTGAATTCACATTATGGCAATCAACAATTAGGACTAACATTACATGTGCTAAATCCAGACTTTCATAGAGGTGAAGCTAATTAGTGCCAGTTTCACACTTTGATCTAAAAACTCCAATTGCAGTCAATAGAAGAGATTCTCATCCAGGTTCCAGAAGTGAAAGGCCAGCATCTATTACATTGTAACTTGTTCAATGCACTCCTTGAGAAATAATAGCTGAAGTGTTTTTTTTACTCAGCCAGTTGGACACAGCCAGGTAGAAAAATACAATTTATACAAGTATTTTCAAAACAAAATTGATGCTTAATCATAAAATTTAATCCAGTAGTGTTGGATTCATGAGACATGGCGTCGTTGGTTAGCCAACATTTATTGCCCATCCCTGGTTGCCCTTGGAGGGCATTTGAGAGTCAACCACGTTGCTGTGGCTCTGGATCACATGTAAGCCAGATCAGGTAAGGAGGACGGATTTCCTTCCCTAAAGGATATTAGTGAACCGGATTGGTTTTTACAACAATGGTTTTATAGTCATTGGTAGATTCTTAATTGTAGATTTTTTAAATTGAATTCAAATTCCACCATCTGCCGTGGTGGGATTCGAACCTGGGTCTCCAGAACATTAGCTAAGTTTCTGGAAAAATAGTCTAGCAATTATACCACAAAGTCATTGCCTATCAGCAATCTGAAAACTATCATTCAAGACTTGTACTGGGATAAATAATGCATTAAGTCAATAGGAATATTACTGCAGTCCCTCCACATAACTGAATCTCTCATGCCTGGTGCAATTCTCGCACAACAGCAATTTGAATTTATATAGTGCCTTTCATACTAAAATATTCCAGGTGTTTCACAGGAGTGTTGCAAAAAAACATGACATTGAACCGCATAGAGATTTTAGGGAAGATAATAAGAAGCTTAACAAAGACGTAAATTTTAAGGAACATTTCAAAAGAGGAAAGAATATAGAACATAGAACAGTACAGCACAGTACAGGCCTTTCAGCCCTCGATGTTGTGCCAAGCTATCAACATATCCAAGATCAAGCTATCCCACTTCCTATCATTCTGGTGTGCTCCATGTGCCTATCCAATAACCGCTTGAAAGTTCCTAAAATGTCTGACTCCACTATCACAGCAGGCAGTGTATCCCACACCCCAATCACTCTCTGAGTGAAGAAACTACCTCGGACATCCCTCCTATATCTCCTACCATGAAGTTTATAGTTATGTCCCCTAGTAACAGCTACATCCACCCGAGGAAATAGTCTCTGCACGTCCACTCTATCTATCCCCCTCATCATCTTATAAACCTCCATTAAGTCACCTCTCATCCTCCTCCAATCTAAAGAGAAAAGCCCCAGTTCCCTCAATCTTTCCTCATGGGGTGGCACGGTAGCACAGTGGTTAGCACTGCTGCTTCACAGCTCCAGGGTCCTGGGTTTGATTCCCGGCTCGGGTCACGTTCTGTTTGGAGTTTGCACATTCTCCTTGTGTCTGCATGGGTTTCCCCCGGGTACTCCGGTTTCCTCCCACATTCCAAAGATGTGTGGGTTTGGTTGATTGGCCATGCTAAGAAATTGCCCCTTAGGGATGCGTAGGTCAGAAGGATTAGTGGGTATAATATGGGGGTAGGACCTGGGTGGGATTGTGTTCGGTGCACGCTCGATGGGCCGAAGGGCCTCCTTCTGCACCGTAGGGTTCTATGTTTCCTCATAAGACCTACCCTCCAAACCAGGCAGCAACCTGGTAAATCTCCTCTGCATCTCTTCAATCCTTCCACATCCTTCTTATAATGAGGTGACCAGAACTGCACACAATATTCCAAATGTGGTCTTACCAACGTCCGGTATAATTGCAACATAACCCCACGGCTCTTAAACTCAAACCCCCTGTTAATAAATGCTAACACACTATAACTCTTCTTCATGGCTCTTTCCACTTGTGTGGCAACCCTCAGAGATCTGTGGATATGAACCCCAAGATCTCTCTGTTCCTCCACATTCCTCAGAACCCTGCCATTGACCCTGTAGTCTGCATTCAAGTTTGTCCTAAGAAAGAAAGAGAAGCAGAGAGACATAGAATGATAATTCCAAAGTTTAGGGGCTCGGCATCTGAAGGCAAGGCTGGCAATTATGGAAGTATTAAAATCAAGAATGCACAAGAATTTGAGGTCTGCTAATATCTGGGAAGGTAGTAGAGGTGGAGGAGATTGCAGAGATAGGAAGAAGCAAAGCCAAGAAGGAATTTGTAAAGATGGAGGAAAGGTTTAAGCTCATAGCATTGCTTGACATGGAGCACACAGGTGTTGGGTGAACAGTCTGGGTAAGGTTAGATCTTGGGCAGCAGGGTTTTGTATGACTTCAAATAACCTTCTTCCACAATCTGACCAAGACCTTGACATAACCCTAAAGTGGTGCTGGAAGGGGACATTCCAGTCGGGAAGCACTTCAGCAATCAAAGAGGTATTCAGCCTCCAATCTTTGGGCAAGCATTCTCCAAGACAGCCTTCAGGAAGTAAAAAGGACCGAGAGCTTCACGTTTTTAGGTGTCCAGATCACCATCAACCTGTTCTGGTCCCCCCATGCCAAAACAGTAGTTAAGGAAGCGTACCAATGCTTAGAAGATTAAGGAAATTTGGCGTGTCAGATACGACTCTCATTACTTTTTACAGATGCACCATAGAAAGCATTCTTTCAGGTTGTATCACACAACTTGATATGGCTTCTGCTCTGCCCAAGACCGCAAGGAACTACAAAAGGTCATGAATGTTGCCCAATCCATCATGCAAACTGGCCTCTCATCCATTGACTCTGTCTACACTTCTTGCTGCCTCTGCAAAGCAGCCAGCATAATTAAGGACCCACGCACTCTGGATCAAAGGCTACAGTGCTTGTGAGGTTCATGGTTGTCCATGGTCCTGTTTGGAAATGGGAACGATGTTAAGACTCATGTTTAAGTTCAGGGGCTGGCAAACAGGAATCAGAGCGTACAGGCACTCCTGGAAAGAAGCCTGATATGATAGGCTATACGGACCTCAGTCAGAAGATAGAGAAATGAGACAATGCAGAAGAGCAATAGCCATGTAGCAGGAGCTATCATTGGAAGGATGGTTTACCCGAGCTGCAGGAAGAAGCAAGGGCTGTATGCTCCACAGGAAAAATGCACAGTTTGGTGTTCAGTGCTGTGCTACACTCAATGCCCTTGGGTATGGCAGGCTCTGTGCTAGGTTGCAGACTGAATGATAATGGTCACGGGGCATCTGTATCCTGTAGATAGGGATCAGGTGTGAAGCTCCGATGGAGGTGGAGGGGATAGGGACTTCCAGTAAGTGATAGTCCCCACAGCCTCCAAATAGGGTGGGTACAGGTCCACATGAGGAATGGACTCTCTGCAGATGATGAACTACGGGAGAGTGTGCCAATGTCTACCACAACAACAGGACCCAGTATTAATGGGAGAGGCTGGAGAATAACAGTGCCATCTCTACCTGCACATTGTGAGGCTCCAGGTAAATCAGAGGTAATCAGAGTGCGAGGGAGAGAGGGTCAAAATCCATCCTATCAAACAGCTGCATCACCATCTCAACACTGAAATAAAATATTGTCTTACAAAATCAAAACTAAGATCGGATCAAAGAGATGTGATGAAGTGTGGGAAGACTGTTAAACTGATCTAAGGGACTCCTTTTTGGGACCTATATCCATTTGTTGATGCCATTATAGTGGACAGGGTCCAGGACAATTTAACAGGACTCAGAACCCATTGCCAGGAAACCAAGGGCTAGACAGATTTGTAAGTTTGAGCATTGCAAGGGATCAGCACAACTCAAGAGGATTACGTCAAATTTAGAAAAGCCACAGAGTGAAAGAGAGGAATGCAGCCTTAGAGAGTGAAGGCAATAGTGAAGAGGGCACAGGTGTATCAACTCTGCCATCTCATCAATGAAGGGGAGTCTTGGGTTAACAATTAATACCATTCATCAGAGGATAAATGATTCCATTCATTCACTATAAGCAACTGAATGCTCATGGTTATGTCAAGTCAATGAATGGAGTTCAGACTCACATTGGTTCAATGATGTTATTCCCAAGCTCCCACCCCGTACGGGGTTCCTGATGTAAAATCTGTGGAATGGAATGTTGCCAACCTCTTTGTGTGTGTTAGAGTCACAGGGGTAAGGCCACATGAGGAACAATGTAATCTAAGATGCCAAAGCTTAGTTGCCCCATTTCTCTCATTCACACGTGCTCAGCACCTGTTATATATTTAAAGTGGTCTCATCTCTTCTGGTGTAACATCATGTGATCAGCAATGATGGAAGCGGAGAGATTTGGGGTGTTTGTGGCTCTTCCATCTTAGACCTGGAACGAGCAACACCTTCTTAATGAACTTGCATCGTGTTTTACTATAGCCCACTAGTGTGGCAGCTGATTACTTTTCTCTGTGGTAGCTACTGATCGATATGTAACAAAGAAGAAATTAGCAATGAGAGTTGGAGAAGAAGAGAAATTTCAACTGGATTCATAAAAAATGAAACCCAGCAATTTGGATTGAAATGTCAATCAAATACAAGGAAAAGAACCTCAGATGCACTGCAAAAAGATTTAGAAAGAAAATAAAACTATGAGTAAGCAAGAAACAAAAGTTAAATTTACTTATTGTTCAGTAAAGTGGGTAGACTTCCCAACTGCGGAGATGGAGACTTAGAGAAACAAAAAGTCTGTGGGATCTTAAAGAGAAGCTTCTGTTTGGAAGAAAGGGACTTATATCAACAACACTTAAACAATATTGCTGTCAACATTGTTGGAAAGTGTAGGTTGCAGGATTACTGAACTGCAAGGACAACAAAGATTTTTCAACGAAAACCTGATCCAAAAGACAAGATTGAGAGAATCGACCTGTGGGCCCTTTGGGACTAGAACAGAAGAACTCAGGTCACTCTGAGGAACGTGTTGCTCCATCAAAGGACCCTGGGAAGAGGTTTCAGAAGAGGAATGACTTTCACTTCCCAGGAAGGCTATATCACATCTGTATCACCCACTGCTGCATCAAAGACTCACAAGGCATTGAAGATCTCAGATTCAATGAACTTGGGTGACGAAAGAGAGAATGGAGTGAACTATAAATTGTGGTACACATCGATACTAATGAGATAGAGAGGCAGGTGTTTACGTCCTCATGTCAAACTTTCAGGAGCTTGGGAGAAGTTGAAAAGTGGGGCCTCAAAAATAGTACTGGATTACTCCCAGTGCCATGTACCAGCCAGATTAGAAGTAGGAAGATAGGGAGGATCAGTGCACAGCTTGAGGCATGGGGCAGAGGGGAGGACTTCTAGCTCTTGGGGCATAGGGATCAACTCTGGGCAGAAGGTACCAATTCAAAACACCTCAACAAGACTGGAACCAATGTCCTAATTGGAAGGATCAAAACAGAAAGTGCTGGATAAAGACAGCTGGTCTGACAGCATTTGTGGAGGTAAACAAAGTTAATGTTTCAGATCTAAATGATCCTTCTACAGAAATGATCATAATTGGAAGCAGTTATTTTCAATTTATTCTTTTGTGAGACAGGAGTGTTATTGACAAGGCCAGTACTTGTTGCTCATCCTTTCAACTGAGTAACTTGCTAAGACATTTCAGAAGGTGGTTAAGAGTCAACCACACTGATGTGGGTCTGGAGTCACATCTAGGCCAGACCAGGTGAGGGTGGTAAATTTCCTTCCCTAAAGGACATTCATGAACCAGGTGGGTTTTTGCAACAATTGAATAACACCATTACTGCGACTAGATTTTTTCAAAAGCAGTTCACTAGATCGTCAGGGGAATGGACACTAGCACATAGAAAAGAGGATTAAATGCTTAGAGGAGTAAGAATTTTGAATACAAGGAAATAGTACCCAAATGAGATAGAAATACTACCCAAATAAGAAGAAATATGAGGAATACAAACCAGTTTAGAATGCACGTATGTAGAAAAACAAAGTGGGAAGAAGGTTGGTGAGCTACAGATACAAATAGATCTGTGGGAAGGTAATGTGACAATAATGAAAACATGGCTTAGTAACTGAGAAGGTACAGTGTTAAGCAAAGATAGAGGAGCAAAAGCAGTGAGTTGTTTGTGCAGATTACAGATTATAGTTTTAGAAATAGAGCGCAAGTCCTTGTGAAGGAAAGGGCAGAATCCATTTGATTACCAATGAAAAGTAAGGAAAGTTTGATCACATTACCGAGGATAGTCTGTAGGCTTTCAAATAGTGAGATAGAAGACAAAATCTGCAGGGAAATCACAGGGGTATGCAAGATCTTTAGAGTGGTCATATTGTGAGACTTGAATTTCTCAAAAATAGCAATGAAGATATTGTTAGAGTAAAGAGTAAGAAGGGAAGGAATTTCTGTAATGTATTCAAGAGAATCTCTTTGATCAGTATGTTTATGGCCTAACTAGAAAGAAGGCATTGCTGTATCTGGTGCTAGGGTATAAAATCAGCCAAGTGTCAGTGGGGGAACACTTGGAGCAAAAATGATCATTGTATGTGGTGATTGGCCCTTTAAAGGCAACACAACAGAGTAAAGGTCACATGGCCCAGGGTGGAGCTTCCTTAGGCAAAGAGACAGTTTGCTGTACAATTCTTATTAATAGATAACTTTTGTTTCCACTAATAGAGCCTCTGAAGTTACACCTTTTCATTGTATCAAAGGGTCTTGACTAGTCGAGGAGAAGAGGACACATCCATGGAAAGTAGAATTTCTAAATTGGAAGATGGTTAACTTTAATGGGATGAGAAGGGATCTAGCCAGGGTGAAATGAAACCAAAGACTAACAGGAATGGAAGCATAGGCGATCTTTAAGGAGGAAATGTTTCAGGTCAGGGTTGGTACCTTTTAAAATGGATGAAAAACAGAAGAACCAAAGTTAGGACCCTGGAAAGAAAGCGAGATGGAGAATACGATGCAACAATAAGGGAAGATGCAAGAAGTATTCAAGGCGAATTCTTCAAATGAGAGCCAGGACAAATATGTTAAGTAGAAAAAAGTAATGAGGAGGAGAGTAAGTTTGGTAAAGAGAGATTATGAGTATAGAATGGCAGTTTATGTAAAAATGATCCAAAAACCTTCTACCGTCATGTAAATAGTAAGAAAGTAATAAAGGGGGCCTATCAAGGGCAAAGGGGGTGATATATCCTGGACGTGCAGGAAGGTTAGAATATTTAATGAGTATTTTGCATTGGTATTAATGAAGAGAAAGCTGGCAAAATATCAGTAGAAGGGGAGATGGTAGACAGGGTGAAAATTGATAGGTAGGATGTGCAGAAAAGACTGGCTATGTTCAGACCAGATAATTTACCTGTGCTGGATGGTTGCATCCTAGGTTGTTAAGGGAAGTTGAGATGGAGATACGGAAGAACTTACTAAAATCTTCCAATCTTCCCTAGAGAATTGGAGAGTCACCAATATGACTCCTTTATTAAAGAAAAGGTTTAAAGGCATTCAGTGTAACCACAGGCTCTTAGTTAATCAGAGCAGATAATGTTCTATAAACAGTGAAGAAATTAACAGTTGCTTGAAGAAGTTTGAGTTAGCTGGGGAGAGTCAGCACGGATTTGTAAAGGGCAGATCATTGTGTTCTTATGAAGAAAGGTTAGATAGTCTAGGCTTTCCATTGAAGTTTAGAAGAGTGAGGGGTGACTTGATTGAAGTATATAAGATCCTCAATGGCCCTGACAAAGTGGAAATCGAAAGGATGTTACCTTTTGTGGATGAGTCCAGAACTAGAGGTCACTGTTTTAAAATTAGGTGTTTCCCTTTAAAGATAGAAATGAGGAGAATGTTTTTCTCCCAGAGGGTTAGGTGACTGTGGAACTCTGCCTCAGAAGGTCACTGAATATTTTTAAGGCAAAGGGAGATAGGTTCTGATTAGGCAAGGGAATCAAAGGTTATCAAGGGTAGAAGACAATGTGAAATTCAAAACACAAACACATCAGTCATGATTTTATCGAATGGTGGAGCAAGCTCAAAGGGCTGAATGGCTTGCTCCTATTTCATATGTGCGTATATCCACTGATTCCCTCTCCATCAGGTGAGTGTACCTGATAAAGAAGAGGGAACCAGTCAATATACGAACAGGTGCACTCACCTGATGAAGGAGAAGAGCTCCGAACGTTCATGCTACTAAATGTTGGACTTTAACCCGGTGTTATGAGACTACTTACTGCAGTTATTTTAACTTCTTGCAATTTCTCTAATCTCTATTACCTGTCTCTGCTGGTAATGGACTCATATTTGCCTTTGCTTATCGTTTACTTTTTACATACCTATACAAGCTTTTACAGTCCATTTTTGTGTTTCTTGCTAGATTAATATTCATATTCTATTCTCCCCTTCTTTATCAGGGTAGAACAGTGGTTAGCACTGCTGCCTCGTACCTCCAAGGACCTGGGTGCAGTTCTAGCCTTGGGTGACTGCATGTGTGGAGTTTGCACGTTCTCCCTGTGTCTGCATGGGTTTCCTCTGGGTGCTCCATTTCCTCTATCAGTCCAAAGATGTGTGGACTGGCCTTAGTATCTTATGATGTTAGGAGGATTAGACATGGGAAATGTATGCGGTTATGGGGATGGGCCTGGATAAAATGCTCGGCTGGACTGTCGGTGTGGGCTCTTCTGCACTGTAGGGATTCTATGATTCCATGAGTTTCTTGGTGCTCCTTTGCTGAAGTCTACATTGCTCCCAATTCTTAGTCTTACTACATTTTTGGCAATTTTATAAGCCTCTCTTTTTAGGCCCATCTGCAGTCAGTAGAAGCAACCTCTTCAATTTGGAAGTACTGTTTAGAAGGAAAGTATAGCTAGTTTTGGGCCAGATTAAGTGTTAAAGGATTACGTGCACATAGAATCAGAGGGGCGATACTCCCGAAAGTGCTGAATTGGTGGGAAAAACGTTCTAGATCAAGACTGTTTTCTCAGTTCAGCTTCACTCCCGAATGTCCCCACTCTGTGCAATGCAGAGGTCCCAATTGTGAACATTGTTAAAAACTCCCAGGGGGGCGGGGTCTATTCACGCCAGAGTCTGACAGTTCTGGAACTCTGCACATGCGCAATGGTCCCAATCTGTCAGTGTCCCCGTTTGCTGGCCAGCTTGATTGCTGGCCAGCCCGGGACCTCCACAGTGCTGCCCGTCCAGCCCCACCCCACCCCATGGCCCAATTTCGGCCCCCACAACAATTCCCAGACCAGCCCTTAACCTCCCCCTACGCCTTGGAGTGCCCCAATACCCACCCCCTCAGCAGTGGCAATCCCCCCAACCCCCTCACCCAGGCAGAGCCCCCATCCCTCTCGCTGCACAGGCTGGCACTGCCAGGGTGTCCATGCCTAGGCGGCATCACCCGCTCCCCCCCCACCCCCCCCGAGACGCCCAACCCCCTGGGGGGGCCCTGATTGCCCCAGTGGGAGCTCCTGTGGGGAGCTACTCTAAACCTGCCAGAATGAATTACTCCTGGAGGGGTGGGAGATTCAATCAGGCCCAGGAGGTTCCTGATAATCACATGCAAAACATATTTAAAACTGCATTAAAAAAAGATTCAAATCATTTACTTGCCTTCCCTCGGGTTTCCAGTGTGGCCTGGTCTCCGGCTGTTCTCCGGCTCTGAGAGATGTACATGCGTTCCCAGTGCATTCACAGACCCAGAAAAAGGCCAACAACGCACATCTCCCAGCCCGCTCACTAGAAACGTTGCGGGTCACGATGGAAAAATTACCCCCATAGAATCCCTACAGTGCAGAAGAAGCCATTTGGCCCATCAATATATGCAGATCTATCACTTGTTCAAGTACTGCAATGCTAACACAGTTGTGATGTTACAAATGTGATTAGCTCTTGTTTAAATCTTCAGAACACCCTGGAGTATATTGATAGCTACACAGGGAGAAAGAGGAATGTTTGACCAAAGATTGGATCAGGATCCAAGAAATAAGAGCACCATGTGTTCTCTATGTTATAAAGGGAGTAGTTGGAGCATTTTACAGGATATCAACAGTCCTTGTGATCAGCCCTCAAGTTGAATCAGATTCAGTTTTTAGACGGCATCAAATTATTCCACCTGATATCTTAAAGCTGTCAGAAAGAATAATCCTGATAGCTGACATATTTTTGTTCTGAATTGTGGGCCAGATTAAGAGGAACAAAATGACCTGCTTCATGAGAAAACTGGGTTCAAGTTCAGCTTCTGCCTGTTAGCCAGTGACCAGTTTCTTAGTCAACTGCACCATCTAGTGGCAAAATTGTCCATCTCTGTTTCTCTGATTTAGGGCCCAGTTCTCCCATCGTGATGCACTAATTTTTTGGCATGTTGGGTTGGATGATGCCTGTGTAGGCCATTTTGCAGGATTCCCACACGTTCCTGACGGATGTGTGTCTCCCGGTGGGAAGACCAGGTTTTAGTTTATTTTTCATGTAATTTAAATGTCATTATCAGGTGCGGGACTGGATTCTTCAGACCAATAGCATCTCCCACCCCGCCAGGGGTATTTCGCTCTGGTGGGTTTAGAGTAGATCCCTACGTTCAGGGAACTAGTGGGAGACCCTGCTGGAGTGAAGGCCCCCCCCCCACCCCACCCCCCAGTGAGTTGGATGGTGGGAGGGTGGTGCCCTTTGGGCATGAGCACCCTGGCAGTGCCAGTCTGTGCCCTGGCACTGCCCAAAGAGCAAAGTGCCCATGGCCAAGGGGCACCTTGGCAATGTCCACTGGGAACCTGCCAGTGCTAAAGAGGCGAGGCCTATTGTGGGTAGGGCTTTGGAGCAATTAGTGGGGCTTGGGGGGGGGGGGGGGGGGTGGTGTCCTGCTGCTACTCTGCATGGCGATTGGTCAGGGTTGGAGGAAGGCCAGCGCTTGGGGTGGGCTGGGCCGGGTGGGGGGGTGGTGGTGGGTGTTGGTGGCGTTGCTGGTCTGCTGGGAGTCTGCTCTCCATGAGGAGGTCTGCTGGGTGGGGGGATAGTCACTGCTGGGGGGGAGGGGGGCTGGAGTTTGGGGTGCTGCTGGACAGGGTGAGGGGCCGGTGGTCAGGGCTGGCCCGGGAATGCTTTGGGGGCCACAATTGGGCCATTGAGGGAGGGGAGGGGGCTGGAAGGGCAGCACTGCAGGGGTCCAGGGCTGGCCAGCGATTGAGCTGGCCATTGAACTACAGTCTGACAGATTGGGGCAACCGCGCAAGTGCAGAGTTCTGAAACTGTCAGACTCCAGCACGAATAGGCCCCACCCCCGAGCTTTTAATGATCTTCACGATTGCGGCCTCTGTATTTCACAGAGATTCAAATCTGAACTCCCACTGAAAAAAACAATCATGATTTACACCAGTTTTCCCATCAGTTCAGCATTTAGAATTTTTTGGGACGAAGCGGGCCTAAAGCATTTCGATGGCTGAGGAACTCCGTGGGGACATGGTGCCACAGTTATACCACTTCCATGCAACTGTGCTGTAGACAACCTTAGGATTTGGAGAGGGCTCTCCGGGAGTAAACCATTGACGTGGCTTACTCCGCAGTAAGATAGTGATGTGCACCACTATCCGTGGCAGCCATTCCACATCATTCCATGATGCAGAAACCACAGCATGTTCCACTACTGTGGCTGTACATGGGTCAAATGATACTATTCCCACTTGCATGCTTATTTCTGAAGTACTACCCACAAGAGTTGTGGCAGGGATGCACAACAATGCTCCATAAAATGAAGGATGGCACCAAATTCCAGTTTCCATCTATCTCGATTTCATCAGTTTTTTTTTGCAACCTTACCTGGCCCGATTTCCATGACATCCCTCAGTTCTCCCTTATCCATGATCAATCCGGCCTCTATCCTAGCTTCTTGCCTTTCCCAATTAATATTGTCTGGTGCTGAACCTCTTCATGTGCTGCCTCTGCCTGTTGAACTCACTGAAAGTTTTTTTTTATTTGTCCATGGTTAGGCCAGCATTTGTTATCCATCCCTTGTTGTCCCTGAAGGGGCAGTTGAGACTCAAGCACATTGTCGTAGCTCTGGAATCACATGTAGGCCAGACCAGGCAGATTTCCTTCACTGAAGGACATTAGTGAACCAGATGGATTTTAACAACAATCACAATGGTTTCATGGTCATCATTAGATTTTTAATTCCAGATTGTTATTGAATTTAAATTTCACCATCTGCAATGCATTACTATTCCAGTGACAATACCACTATGCCACCATCTCCCCTGTGTGCTGCAATCTTTACTGAAGACCACTGCAGTTATACTTTATGATTACCATCTTCTTCCATTGATTGACACCATATTGTGCTTGAAAATGGAACGTTCTCCACCACTGCCACGTTGTGTTTTTATTCTCCTAGTACTTACTTAGTAGCTAAACATCAAGGCACTAACTATGTATAGGGATTAGTTAATACATAGGTTCATTTACTGAGGATTTGAGAAGCTAGTACAACTAGAGAACATGAACATTGCATTATCCCTCCTTCAGTGATGTGTACAGGAAAGATAAAGATGTATCTCATAAGTTTCCATTTTCAGCTCTGTTAGTTGCCTTATTTCACATGGTTAGAAGTTCCATTACCAAACAAAGACAGAGGAAACTTTGTCCCACTCCTGGCATACCTAGACATATGCAAGCTGCAGCGCTTTTACCTGATATAGGGTAGTGCCTCACACACAAAGCAAATTAAATTATACAATTTTAACTGGGGCTACAGGAATGAAGATCCTTCGAGGTGTACATATATGTCTTCAATGCCAGGTGAATAATTTGCGGGAGGCTGCTAAGAGCAGACAGCATCCTTGGCTTTATAGAGGCACAGAATTTTATCACATTATGATCACTACTCCCGAGGGGATCTTTTACTCTGGAGTCGTTTATTAAACATGCCTCATTACCGGTTACCAGACCCAAGATAGCCTGTTCCCTGGTTGGCTCCATGACATATTGCGCGAGGAAACGAACCTGAATGGACTTTATGAATTTGCGTAGCTTCACTTTCCAACTTGATTAATCAAATCAACATGTTTTGGGGTCTTTATACAACTACCAATGTCATCTCTCCTTGTGATCCTCATCAGTGACGATCTCATATGGTCCCCCACTAATGGTGGGACCAGAGGCCATTGAGTGGTCAGCGGCGGGGAGGCGGGGGGGAAATGTGTCATACAATTTGATTTTTTTCTCTTGCTGGATTAACGGGTCTGAAACTCTTCCATTTTTATGTTCATTTGGCACTTACAATTTTGATTGAATCAACCCCAAAGGCTTGCTTGATCCAGTAATTCGTCTTGTTTCTAAGTGTTGCTTTGCATCATGATCACACGACAGCACCAGTCACCACAAGATGATTCAGACAAGTTTATTGGAGTTTTTGTTTGAATATTTAGCAGAAAAGTGACTTTGTGGTCTACAAATGATCTCCAATACTTCTCAATTTTAAACCCCACTCAAAGCCCTAACAATGACCATGAAACATTAAAAGCCATAAGCAACCATTTTCATTGTAGTTGGCCTCATTCATTTATTACTACAGCAAGTCCAGAGATTCAAAATTCTGTGGATTATTGTTCTTTGAACTAAATACAGGAAATCGGTTTGTTTTCCTAAAGTACATTGGCATGGTATGAAAGCACGAGAAAAGTTAACAGACTATGGGGTTTTGGGGGGTACCGTTGGTTCATCATAATCTGAATAATTTGGATACGGAGTCTGTAGAAGAGGTTCACTCAGTTCACTTGCAGCGAGCTTTCTTCTTTTGTTGCGTAAAGCTAATGTAGAGAGTGCGAAAACAATAGCAACCAACACCAGAGCAGCCACAATTCCCATGGCTATCATCTCCAACAATGAAAACGACTGATCTGTGGAGAATACATAAAGTTAAAAATATTTCATCTAGTCCAAAATTCAGCAAGGTGTACATAAACCTATGATGATGAACAATCTCAATGTTTCACTCCCTCTCGCTATTGTAATTTGATGCACCAAACCGTTAGTATTTATGATCCTTATAAAGGTGTTTCACAGATAGGTAATGCTTGAATTCAAAATGCTTTTTATTGAGAAGAAAAACTATTCAGTGCAGGTCTGTTCAACATTGGTCATCAACTTTGAAGCTAAAAATCTTAGAAAATTGAAACTTTAGGAAAAAAAGTAATTGTTTTCTCAAACAAACATAAGAATGTTTAGTTGTCAGAATTTACACTGAATGTTGACACAATTAGTTAACAATGGGAACTACATGCCTGGCCATTGGAAATGATGTGCAGTATAGTTTATTTATTTGTCATAATCACAAGTAGGCTTACATTAACACTGCAATGAAGTTACTGTGAAAATCCCCTAGCCACATTCAGGCACCTGTTCGGGCTCACTGAGGGAGAATTTAGCACGGTCAATGCATCGAACCAACATGTCTTTCTCTTTGTGGGAAGAAACTGGAGCACCCGGAGGAAACCCACGCAGACATGGGGAGAATGTGCAGACTCCGCACAATGACCTAAATTAGGGATCGAATCTGGGTCCCTGACGCTGCGAGGCAGCAGTGCCAACCATTGTGCCACCATTTCACCCCATCAGCATCATCAATCAGATGTTTTTACATGTCAGCTATGCTAGGAAACGATCCCTAATGAACTGTATGAATTTGTATAGCCACCCTTTCCAACTTCATTAATCAAATCAACATGTTTTGGGGTCTATACGCAATTGCCTGTCTTTGAAATGAATTGAAATTTCTGTTCTTATATATAGTCATACAAGTAAAGCTGATGAAAAACAGAACAAAGAAGGGAGTCATATGGATCATTCACCCCTGAAAAGGAATAAGATTTGGAAGAAGTTGCCATGCAGTGCCAGGGAAGCAGACTACTTTGATGTGTAGAATGGCTGACAACTATCTGAAAGCAATTGCATAGAAAAAATGGATTGGAAAGATATTCTGGACAAATAATGTAAAATGCAATTTCTTTTTGAATAAGGAACACTGTTTCTCATGATCTCCATTTTCCAGTGCACTTTTTAATCTGTTTCGTCGCCTCAGGTGATATCAATTATTTAATTCCATGAACCTGTATTAAGTGAATTGTGGTTTTGGTGCATTTTCAGTTCCTGCACCAACCTAATATAAAGGCATTAGACTGACAAATGCTAGACCAGTGAAATGAATAGTGGATTTCAAGAGACTAAGTTTTTCAAATGTGCTTATCAAGGTCAAGGCAAAGTAGCTTCGGGTTGTTTTTTAAAGCTCAAGCTTGGATGAAAGCTGCACAATTATTGTGCATTTTAAAACACAAATGCTCAAGTTGATAGTTACGTAAGGAACTTACTTGGCCATTGAATATCATAGGTGTAGCCAAGGTTTTCAGCCGCCGTCAAAAACATTTCCGCATTGGTAACAGGAGGCCAGAAAGGAACCATACTGTACTCTCGATTATGTCCTATGGGAGCATTTTCAAATGGAAAGACTGATAAATCTGGAAAAAGAGAGGCAAAAAGCTGATTTTTAGCAACAGGATGGTATAAGCTAGGTAGAGCAGGCAGCATATTTTTATTGTATTACAAACAATGCACAAAATACGTCAAATGCTAGAATTCCAGCAAAAAATATTAGAAACACCCAATAAGCAAGCAGAGCAAAATGTTTTGGGTGTAGATCCTTCCTCAGTAACAGAAGATTTGAGTACTGTTGAAAAAAAGATACAACTGTTGAAGCTTTTTGTTTTGCACTTATCACAATACATTTGAAAGAATGCAGTTGTAAAGGGAACCATAATTTATACAGAATGAGCAGAAAGTGCTGATTGGCTAGCAAGTGGACTCTTGGTGGTATTGCCATGGTGATTTTACCGGGGTAAGAAGTCTCACAACACCAGGTTAAAGTCCAACCAATTTATTTGATAGTAAACTCACAAGCTTTCAGGGTTTGCTCCTTCATCAGGTGAATGGAGATTCTGGGACTTCTTACTGTGTTTACCCCAGTCCAATGCCGGCATCTCCACTTCGTGACTACTATTGATTTTACCAGGGCACAGTTAACTGTGAAGCTTTCGTTTAAGTTCAAACCAGGTAGATTAACACTGATTAATCAAGGCATTGCTCTGGGGAATGAATCCAGTGTGGCTTACTTACACATACTAGAAGCTACATATATTCACAGACAGGGGCCTGTCATTTACAATTGGACATTTTTCAAATAAATAAATTCTTGGGCGACAGCCATTCTCTGCTTCACCTGCCGGGTTTGAATTTAAACAATAAACTTGGCAATTAACTGCTTTCCAGGCAACATTTCTATCAATCAGAAACAATGTGCTGATCAGCACTTCTTGTTCATGCAGTTTAAATTGTTGTTTCCTTTATAGTTGATATTCTTGTGAATTTGTCCTGATGAGCACAAGACAAAAAGCTTCAACAGCATATCTCCTTTTTCAGCAACTCTCACATTCTCAACTACCAGATGACTAAACTATATCACCAGATGATTACATTGAAAGATTATTACAGTGGAACAGTGGAAAAACAAAAGGAAAACACAAAGAAATAAAATATGATGTAGAGTGCTTGAATGGAGAACAGGACATGGCTACAGGAAAGAAACAGTGTGTTTTGGTTAAGCATGACATAAAAGTGAATCATTTTTCACATAGAGCACACCCTCCACAATATTGTGTGGTATTTTCTCCAATGCAAAAGATTCACAGATGGACAATCATGCAGCTCAAAACCACGCATCCCTAAGATGCTATGAACATCAGCCATTCCTGAATTGATTTGATTTGATTTATTGTCACATGTATTGGGATACAGTGAAAAGTATTGTTTCTTGCGCACTATACAGACAAAAACACACTGTTCGTAGAGTATATAGTGAAGAAGGAAAGGAGAGGGTGCAGGATATAGTGTTGCAGTTATAGACAGGGTGAAGAGAAAGATTAACTTAATATATAATAGGTCTATTCAAAAGTCTGATGGCAGCAGGGAAGAAGCTGTTCTTGAGTTGGTTGGCATGTGACCTCAGACTTTTTTTCCTTTTTCCCGGTGGAAGAGAGAATGTCCGGGGGGAGGGGGGAGGGGTCCTTGATTACGCTGGCTGCTTTGCTGAGGCAGTGAAAAGTGTAGAGTCAATGGATGGGAGGTTGGTTTGCAAGATGGATTGGCCTACGTTCACAACACTTAGTTTCTTGCGGTTTTGGTCAGAACAGGAGCCATACCAAGCTGTGATATGTCTGGAAAGGATGCTTTCTATGGTGCACCTGTAAAAATTAGCAAGAGTTGTAGCAAACTTCCTTGGCCTCTTGAGAAAGTAGAACCATTGGTGGGTTTTCTGTATATATTATATAACTATAGCGTTAGCACGGAGGGCCCAGGACAGATTGTTGGTGATTTGAACACCTAGAAACTTGGAAGCTCTCGACCATTTCCACTTCATCATCATTGAATTGTATTCGGTCATAATGTTTAACCTCATGGCCTGGCATATCTCTTACTTTACCATAACCATGTTAGGTGACTAAGTCTGGTTGAATAAGTTCAGTATGCCAGGAGCAGCTCTAAGGATACTAAAATATATGATGCCAGCCCAATGAAGCAACAACACAAGACCACATGTATGATACACAGAGTGAACAGCATGCAGGAGACAGATCCAAGTGATTCAACAACCAAGCTGTGCAATCCTGCATTCATGGTGGACAATTAGCCTTTCTAAATTTCTGAATAAGCCACAACTAGAGTATTGCAGACAGTTCTAGTCAACAGGGTTTTGGAAAGAAGGATGTGAAGGGCAAGGAGGAGATATATCTGAATTGTTCAAAGGATGATGGAATACATAATTATGTTGGAAAAGCTGGAGTTATTCTCATTGCAAAAAAGAGGCGTGAGAGGCAATTTACATAAGAACGTAAGAACATAAGAAATAGGAGCAGGAGTAGGCCATCTAGCCCTTCGAGTCTGCCCCACCATTCAATAAGATCATGGCTGATCTGTCGTGGCTCAGTTCCACATTCCCGCCCTCTCCCCATAACCCTTAATCCCCTCGCTTATCAAAAACCCATCAACCCACGTCTTAAAAATATTTAGCAAGGCAGCCTCCACCACCTCAATGGGCAGAGAATTCCAGAGATTCACCACCCTTTGAATGAAGAAGTTCCTCCTCAACTCCGTTCTAAACCGCCCCCCCTTTATCTTGAGGCTGTGCCTCCTAGTCCTACTGTCCTTTCTGAGCGGGAAGAGTCTCTCCACCTCTATCCTATCCATCCCATTCATCATCTTATACGTCTCAATGAGATCTCCCCTCATTCTTCTAAACTCTAACGAGTACAAGCCTAGTTTATTCAGCCTCTCCTCATAGCTCAGCCCCCTCAACCCTGGTATCAGCCTAGTAAACCTCCTCTGCACTCCCTCCAAGGCCAAAATATCCTTGCGTAAGTACGGCGACCAAAACTGCACACAGTACTCCAGCTGCGGCCTCACCAATGCCCCATACAGCTGCAGCAAGACCTCCCTACTTTCATATTCAATCGCCCTCGCTATGAAGGCCAGCATCCCATTCGCCTTCCTGACTACCTGCTGCACCTGCAGGCTGGGTTTTTGCGACTCATGCACAAGGACCCCGAGGTCCCTCTGCACCGTCGCCTGCTGCAGTTTTTCGCCACGTAAGAAATAGTCCTTCCTACCATTATTCTTACCAAAGTGGACCACCTCGCACTTGCCAACATTAAATTCCATTTGCCATTTCCTGGCCCATTCGCCCAGCCTATCTAGATCCTTCTGCAGACTCTCCACACCCTCCGCGCAATTTGCTGTTCCCCTAATCTTGGTGTCATCAGCAAATTTCGACACCATACACTCGGTTCCCTCCTCCAGATCATCTATATAAATGGTAAATAGCTGAGGCCCCAGCACCGACCCCTGGGGCACTCCACTAGTCCACAATTTGATAGAGTTTGGATAAAGGATAGTTATTCCTATTAGCTGCTGATGGTACAAGGGCTCAGAAGGTTTTCAGCAAGAGATACGGACAGACTTACACAGCAAGTCAGAATGTTCTACAACTTATTGCCCATGAGAGTGATGAAAGCAGAGCTGTAAAATTAGTTCTTAAGGAAATTGGATCAGCACTGGGTGGGTTTGTTCTGCCGGCTGGTGCCATGACTACCATTTACATCAGATGAACACTCATTAAAACAGTTGCTCGTTGGAATCAGGTTAGGCCTTTCAATATGCCATCACACCAATGCAAAATCACATCAGCCTCAAAGCTATTTGAAAAAGAGTGACACTTCAGTTCACTCGATCTGCAACGAGAGCAACAACATGCAGAACCTACCTGCCATCGTGCTTCCGTGTTCCTGCTGTGCTGAATGCCATTCTGCTGGGGCAGACCGCTTTATGCCCTCCAGCCCTATGCCTGCGCTGTGCTGTGGGACTCATTCAGCCTCCACTGGACTGAAGTTTGATTGGGGGCAGGGTGTGAAGTGGGGGGTTGGAGCAGCTGACAAAAACAAGGGAGCAATGTGGAAGAAGGACAGTGCACGGAGGCACAATTGTAGGTACAATGACAGGAAGAGGGTAAGGAGATAGATAATGGATGGCAGAGGGAAGACCAAAGGGGAGGGAACTGTACCCTGACCAGGCTCAACAAACAGGGACAGATATCACATCACTTAGTGGAAGGAGATTTCAGATGGGTTGAGTCGAGGTCCATGTGGGGCATGGACATCTCACAGTTGATGGGCACGCCAGGAGGTTGGGAATGTTCACCAAACAATAACTCGATCCAGAGAGTCTGCAGGGTGGATGCTGGGAGATAAGGGCCATTGGCTGATGACTCTGGTGCATCAACCTCAGACTCATACCGAGGAGAGGTATAGTGATGCTCGCAGTTCCACACATTCCCTCAGAGCAGACATAGGACTTCTGAAGATGTCAAGACCGCTCAGGTGCAGTACCCACTGGAGTGAGTTTCCTCAATTGCTCTCCCCTTCACAATCTCACAACGGAAAGAGGTGAGACCTCCCCAGAGGATGAGCAACATGACAGATGGGCTGGCGGTGATGTGAAAGTGTCCATGTGAGATTGAAACGGTGATGTTCAGCCACATTTGGCATCAGAGAGAACAGCAATGTGGGCGGAAAATCCAGAGAGATTTTCACCAGTGATATACAAAGGGCGAGAACTTAATTTAGTGGATTTGAATAAATTTTAAGGTCATTACCTAGCAACCCCACCTCATTGAATATTCAAACCTCACGATGTGACATCATGCTAGGTGAGATTTACAATAGCTTGTTAAAAGCGAGATTCAGACAAAGGATACCACCAGGGGTGCAAAGTACAGCCCCTGGGTGGGAGGAATGTGCCCAGACAGTGCCCTGGAATTTTCCCCTTGCACAGGGGGAACAGCAGTGTCAGTCTGTGCTGGGACAGTGCCAAAGGCAGGCCCGAGTGGGAGCTCCATTGTGGGGTGGAGGGGGTCTCCATTTTTGCACAGTTGCAGGTGAAGGGGTGGAAAATAGTGGTAATACTTCCGCAGTGATGGTGGGGTGCCGAAGAAAGCCTCCAGTGGGAGGAGGAGGCATTGGAATACGGAGTTTAAGTTTTGTTCCAATCGATGCATCGCGGTGGAATTGGTCTTGCCAGAGTAATGGCATAAACCCTGACTACTTTAAGTCAGGGACACTCAAGATGTACTGAGAAAATTGGGTTGTATAATGTTGAGCCTGCTGGCTAACTGTGGGAGGATGAACTAGCTCTCAACTCTTAGATACATAATTAATGAGGCTGCAAGAATGGAATCGGGCATGATTTCACTCATAGTATATAGCGGGAATATAGCAGGAGCTCCTCATCACTGTACTTAGACAAGGAAGTAGAGAATTCTACCCAATGTAAGCATGTAAGCAGAGGAAACTAAGGGCCAATTAGGGGCCAAAAAGAGGATTTGCACAGAGACAGAAGATATGAATGAAAACTTTGCATCTGTCCTTACCAAGGAAGAGGATGCTGCCAATGTTGTAGTGAAGGAGGAGTTAATTGAGATACTGGATGGATTAACATTTGATAAAAACAAGATGTTCTTAAGGGTGGCCATACACGAAATTGATAAGACACCTAGACCGGATCTGATGTACCCAAGGGATGTGAAGGTATTGGAGAAGGCACAGAAAAGATCCATTTATATGGTTCCATTTCATCACTGTTGCCAAGTCAAAATCTGGGAGCTCCCTCTATCACAGTACTGGAGGTGTACTTACAGTTCAAGACAGCAGTTCATCAATTAGGAATGGAAAACAAATGCTGACTTTTCCAGCGATGCTCACATCTCAAATGAACATAAAAATAGAGCGTCAGGTTGCATTATCATAAAATGCACCATTGCTATTACTTGGATATCAGATATGTGTTGAAATAGGTCCTCTTATAATAAATGTTCAAGATCTACTTGAAATCCTACAGAGAGATAGATTTAATAAAGTCCAGCAATAGTAAATAAAATGAGATGGTGTTAGCTTACCTGCCTTACTCCTCTTCAACCACTCGTCAAATATTGCATCAGTAAACGTATGCAATAAAACAAAGATAGGGTCATTTGGGGACAAATGGGTTTGGCCGCCAGTGCCGTTGAGGAATAAATGTGCCAGATTGTGCAAACTGCGAAATGATGGATCGTACCTTCCTGAAGGATCATTATAACCTAGAAGACAGAACGCAGCCAATTCATAGTAAAGAAACTGGTTAGAAAGACAGTACATTTTAAATCACTCTAACCTAGTGCAGGGACCTTGGGTGGGATTTAGCAGGCCCGTTGGCCAAGGGCACAAATCCCGTAATGGCCACTGAATTGCGCAAGAGACCAAAAGCAGGATTTGCGATAGCAAGATTTTGGAATGTGACCTTCCTGCGTTCTCCCCTATGACACCCAGAAAGGCCATGAATCCTATTTGTATCAATTTGAATGTGTTGTAATATATTTAGTGTGATTAATGTCGCTCCTTCAGCATGAATCATTCCATCCACTAGGCATGTTGTCATGCTGGCACCGTGACCTCCGAGAGGGAGGAAGGAGGTGAACTAATGCCTCCAACTAACACCATGGAATGCAAGGAGCCAGAGGCTGCTGGCTAGCTCCGTAGAGGCAGGGTGGTTATCGGGATGGGGGTTGCAGCTAAGTGTGGATGGTCCCGAAGTCTGTGGCCTCTGCTGTTATTAAAGTTCTTACATTAGCCTGCTGTCTGTGGGCATGGGGCAGCTGAGCTGCAGGCTACATGGAGTGGGCTGGGCGGGTGAGACTCCAAAAAGGAAGGGAAAACAGTGCCTGGATTGTGGGGCTGGCCCAGATGAGGTATGACAGCAATGAGTTCTTGAATGATGCAGCCTGAGGAAGGGTGTCTATTAGTTTTGCTTCTCCCTGAAGCAGAAAGTAATTGTGCCCTCTAACATTCCTCAGGCTCATGCTTGCCAAACTAATTGGCCAAAGAGTTAACCCTTAACAATGTCAGCTGCATTTTCAAACTCAGAGGGTAAAATAAAAATCCCATCTCTGTGCTGACATGGTGACCCTTAATTTTAAAATGGTGCCCCTCACTCACAAGAGGAAACATCTTTGGCAAATCCCCCCACATCCATGTCCAGTACCTTATATATATCAATCAAGCCACTTCAAAAGGTGCAAGAGCTCCATTTTACCAAAAGAAATAGCCAATGACAACTGAAGAAGTAAGCGACAACATAAAACAGGGCATAGAAATACAAAACATAGCACAGATGGCAAATGGGAAAGATACAGAAAAAAACAAAGGATAGCAAAATTGATAGTGGCTACAAAAAGTATGAAAAGAAGGAGTATGGAAAAAAAAGTTGCAAGGGATATCAAAATCAATATTTTATGTTACAATTATATAAGGGAAAGGAAAATGTCCAGGAACAAAGTGCTTGCAATATTGTCAATGAAAATATGGAAATGGTAGACATATTGAATGTCTATTTAGCTATTTAAATAGAGGACAAAGTGACTAAGCAAAGATCCCAAGATATCTAATATTGAATCAGATACAGAGATGCACCAACATTAATTCAAGGAAAATAACAGTAATGAAGACCATATTGGTATTGAAGAGTGACAAATCCGCAGGGCCAGAAGGTTTCAGTCAGTTAAAAGGAACGAGGTAAAAATATTGTAGTTGTATGAGTTGATAATTTTTCAAAACTCTCAATTTGGGAACTATACCTTAGATTGAAATATCGGCATGCCCCTCTGTTATTTAAGGAAGATAGTAAGAAGTCTCACAATCTCATAATACCAGGTTAAAGTCCAACAGGTTTATTTGGTAGCACAAGCTACAAACTTTCGGAGCACTGTCCCTTCATCTGGTGAGTCTCTCCTGATAAAGGGGCAGCGCTCCGAAAGCTTGTGGCTTGTGCTACCAAATAAACCTGTTAGACTTTAACCGAGTGTTGTGAGACTTCTTACTGTGGTTACCCCAGTCTAACGCCGACATCTCCATATTTAAGAAAGATAACAGGGGGACAGCAGGAAATTATGGTGCAGTCAGCCCAACATCAGTTATTGGTAAATTAGACACACTTAATTTACTAGATTGATACCTGAAATAATTGAGTTGTCTTATGAGGAAAGGTTGCACAGAATGGGTTTGTTTCCACTGGAGTTCAGAAGAGTTGAGAGGTGGCCCTGTAAAGACTCCAGTTATTGCATGTTCAGAAACACTGAGTTGGAAAAGCTGGAGTATAAGGCACATCTATACACATGGTTGTCACTTTACTGTGGTCAATCCATCTCCACACACTGGAAGGAACCTCGCCTAAATCGAGAATCGTAGTACCTATTTTGTGTTTCGCACTTTTAAACACCAATTTGATTACACTGTTAGGTTGCTAACTGAATTACCAACTAGGAACATAAAAGGTAGGAGCAGGAGTAGACCATTCAGCCCTTGGTGAGTCTGCTCTGCATTCAATAAAATAATGGTTGATCTAGTTGTGGTCAACTCCACTTGACCCTCTGCCCTCCACTCACAAGAATCACTAACTCCAATGGGTATACATCCCTTATCCCAGGAATGAGTTGAGCGAACCTTCCCTGAACTGCTTTTAATACAAAAATATCATTTTTCCAAACAAGTAGACTAAAACTGTACAGTATTCCAGATGTTGTCTCACCAAGACTTTGTATAGCTGCAGTATTTTTTTTTACTTTTATATTCCATTCCGCTTAAAATAAGTGCCAATATTCCATTTGCCTTCTCAGCTCTAATATGGCATGGCCCTTATTAGTTCAAGAACATAGCCCTGTTCAAGTGTATTCTGGACACACAATAAATTCTTCTTGCATTGGGACATGCTTATCCCAATCAAAATTCCCCATTAAAACCACTTCATCATTGCTTCATGCTTACCCAATCTCCACATTCTGCCACTTGTCCTATATACAATATCCAGTACTCATAAATCTGTTTTTGTTTCTTAACTTGGAATACTGTGCTCAGTTCTGGTCGCCTCACTACAAGAAGTGTGTGGAAGCTATTGAGAGGGTGCAGAGGAGATTTACAAGGATGTTGCCTGGATTGGGAGGCATGCCTTATGAAGATAGGTTGAGGGAGCTAGGTCTCTTCTCCCTGGAGAGACGAAGATTGAGAGGCGACCTGATAGAGGTTTATAAAATGTTGAGAGGTATAGATAGGGTGGATTCTCGGAGGCTATTTCCCAGGGCTGAAATGGTCACTTCGAGAGAACACAGGTTTAAGGTGCTGGGGAGCAAGTACAGAGGAGGTGTTAGGGGTAAGTTTTTCATTCAGAGGGTGGTGAGTGAGTGGAATCGGCTGCTGTCGGTGGTGCTAGAGGCGAACCCCAACTTCTTTCTATCACATGGCTGAACAAGAACTTTCTTTCACTCTTGCCATTGGCGTATATTGGAAGGATTTAGAAATTGATACTCATGGCCATGTTATGAAAGCACCTTCCTTCACTGGAGAGGAACATTACCCACTGCACCACAAGACCTGCAGTAGACCTTATCATCCTAATACGTTTAGTTTCTAGTCCTAACCATCTTGAAACAAAGCCCTGGAATGGATACTATGTCATATCCTCCAAGTAAAATCTGAGATTGAATGTCTAAAGGTGACAATGAAAACATTGTCCATTGTTGTAAAAACCCATCTGGTTCACTAATGTCCTTTAGGGAAGGAAATAGGCCATCCTTTCTTGGTCTGCCTTATATATGACTCCAGACCCACAGCAATGTGGTTCAGAGGCAATCAGGGATGAAGGCCTTGCTAATAACACCCACATCCATGAAAGCATAAAGAACATTTTGACTTTGCCAAAGCGGCTTGTCCATCCTTTT
Organism: Carcharhinus amblyrhynchos; assembly: GCF_965287045.1. Lineage (NCBI taxonomy): Eukaryota > Metazoa > Chordata > Chondrichthyes > Carcharhiniformes > Carcharhinidae > Carcharhinus > Carcharhinus amblyrhynchos. Next base: position 20,689,062 of record NC_137328.1, on the reverse strand, counting down.
CTCCTGGGGGACCACATTTCAATTTCTTCCTCACTCTAAGATGCTGATGTACAAATTTCAGAAAGGCAAGGTTTGGCACAATATTAAACATGAATTTCAAAATAAGAAACATATTTTGGAAAAAAAAAGTTTAAAAACAAAAAAACTGATTTTTTAAAAAATATGAAATGAATAAAGATGACCATTCGAATATAAAATGGTGAGAAGGCATGTCCAGCTGGCACCCAGTTGCAAATGCTTGCTTACTTTATTGTGAGACCAGATGAGGGTATGAGATGATGTGTGTGAATGAGGATGAATGAGAACGCTGAGGCTGGGAGTGAGCCAGAAGCACACATTTACTCATTTCTCACACTAATGTGTAGGAATGCTTATTGTATTTATGCACATTTGGATTCTACTCCCTCTTTCAATTAATTTTCACTTTTTCTTTATAACATTTGTTAACCTTCCAGTGAGTACTTTGAATTTTGTACATCTGTCTTATCCTTGAACTGACCCCTAGGAATCTTGCATGTTGACCCTATGCCATTTCTCCCACCACACGCTAATCTGCTTTATCCACACTAATCAGCATGTGGAATTCTGAGTTATCCAGAGACTGTGGACTGGTAATTTAGAAAGAAATCAGGTGGACCGGAATGTGGGTGTTCTGCTCCCATTCCAGCAGATCCCATCCTTGCCAGCAGGGGGAAAGAGGGAGCAGCATGAATCACACAGGCCTGCTGGACTATTTGATATTAGTGTTAATTTCAAACAGACCTCATACATGCTGTTCCTAGGGCCTTCAATCTGCAGTGTGGAAGCCCAGATTTTATGAAGGTGGGTAAAAAAGCTGGTGAAGAGGTGTATTTAAGTTTGAAGTGCCATGACCTGAAGTGATTTCAATCTTCATTCCCTCAAAAGTGAAGAAAGTTTTGAAGCTTTCAGTTAATGTCTACTGGTGGACTATACTAATTGACAGGCCATCTGTTGTACCATGGAAAAAACACTATCAGCAATCAATTTCAACAGATAAATCTGCTATTTTTGCTTAGTGTTTAATTCACTGTCCTTTTTCTCCCAGGGATGCCTACCCGAAAGAAGTTCTGATCTTCTCTCAGACAGGATTTTCATTTGTCTCTTTCATCATGTTCACCATGACATCTTGTCACATTTTGCCTGAATGCTCACCTACTTTGCCCTTCTATTTTGCTTCACCTGTTCAACCTATCCATCACATTTCTACTTTTCTTCAGTTTTGTAAACTCAAAGGAGATTCTGCCAGATCCAATGGGATTTTTTCAGCATTTTTATTTCAAGAGACTCATTGTTGTATACATTTCCCAAGGTTGTTATAACAGCTGAACTTATTAAGTATACTTGAATGAGTTTCAAAAGGTCCAGAATAATTTATTTCAGCAGGAGACAGTATAGACATTTTGATTGAAAGTTTTAAGAGCTTATTAAAGGATTAGCTACATTGGTTACAGTTAATGAATAGATTTTGTTTCACACAACATTGAAGGGATTTACATTTTTTTTGAATGATTCCCATTCAGGATTTTTTTCAGTATCAGTTATGTGTATGAGGCAGATCCCTAACCAGAATTTTTCATCTCCACATGGCTCCTGTGATCTGTCCATAGTGGATTCTGGACAAGTAGCTGGAAAGGGAAAAAGGAGTACGGAGTGGGCATGAGTAATATAAGGGGACAAAGAGAAAGTATGGGATATAGAGTTATGAAGCGACTTGGAAAATGTAAGGGGGGGCATGAAAGACTCGAGGGTTGGTTGTAGATGAGGGAGTGTGAAGAATGAGGGTAAAGGATCTAATAACTTTCAATACAACCAGGTTGAAATATCAGTGAACTGAAGCAGACCTTCTAACCTCCCATCTCAGCAGTCCCCTACATCTGTAGTTGTAGTTGCTTCCAAACTGCTTCCAGGGTCAGCAGGCCTGACTCTTTCTCACCCCCATCTCCCTGGAACACAAATATGATGAGTGGGGGCTTTTTAATGATGACAGATCAGCCAGTTAGATCAGTCGGTTAGCATTGTTGCTTCACAGCGCCAGGCACCTGGGTTTGATTCCCGACTGTGTGGAGTTTGCGCATTCTCCCCGTGTCTGCGTGGATTTCCTCCGGGTGCTCTGATTTCCTCCCACAGTCTGAAAGACATGCTGGCTTGGTGCGTTGATCTGAACAGGCATTGTAGTGTGGCAACTAGGGGAATTTCACTGTAACTTAATTGCAGTGTTAATGTAAGCCTTACTTGTGACTAATAAATAAACATTACGGATTGGGAAATTTCAAACAAAAGCTTACTGGCTCAGCCTTCCTCGTTCTTCAGCAAAAACGTCCCCATACCTCTTTGAGACCCTACTCATTAACTTGCTCCTTAACTAGTGGCATTCTGACTGCAGCACCTCAATCTGTTTCACTTCTATGTCATTGCTTACAATATTCAAATTAACCTTGAAACCTTTCACTGCAGAACACACATATCCATTCAGTGAAAGCCTTTACTCTGATATGACAGACACAACATATCTCACCATCAGTAGCTTCAAAAACCTCTGCCTATTCTCTTGAACCACCTTTTACTCCAGCGATTATGCAGTTCGAGGTGTCCCCTTTTGCAGTCATTTGTCCCATTTTTGACTGCCTTTTGGAAGCACCTTCACCCTCACTGCGAACTGGTTTCTAAGTGCCACACTTGCAGTGAAACCCTGCTCTGCTGTCCTCTTCCTCTCCTGCCAGATGGCTACTCACTTACTCCCCTGTATTCTCTGTGGACGTGACCACCTCCTGGAACATATGCTCAGTAATACTTGCAGCCTCCTAAATTCCCTGTAAAGACTCCAGTTATTGCATGTTCAGAAACACTGAGCTGGAAAAGCTGGAGTATAAGGCACATCTATACACATGGCTGTCACACAAAACATGCTTAGGTTCTCTCAAAGCAGGGAAAGGCCTCAGCTGTCCCAATGTTTTACTTAAAATGGACTTGTTGTTTGAGATCTCTCCTGTAAAAGTCACAAATTATTCTTCATCCAAGATATTTCACAAATGAATATCCAATTTTTATTTTCAAAAGCATACTTGCCTTCCACTGTGTTTCGGAAACTTTCTGCTGAATTTGAGTAGAAAGGTGGTGTGTCATAAGCGGTAATGTCTAAACATTTCTCTACATCCTGGGCATCGGGGAGACGCTGCACCATCGGTCTAGCAACATTGCCACCTGGATTTCGACGGATAGGACCACCCTCAGTGGCTGGAAACAATAATAGCGCGGAGTAATTAAGGCAGATTCTTAATTCATTGCAGCAAGAAGTTTCATTTCTGAACAAAGGGAAGATTGGAAATAGTGGGTTTGGCAGCTTATCAATGCCTATTCCGACGTCTACACTTTCCCCCTCGTCTTTTTGATTCAATGTTGCAAAGTAAAAGATTTTAAACAAACAACAACTTCTATAACTTCTAACTGAGTCTATATGAGTAGAACTGAAAAATAAGAAGGGGGAAATCATTTTGATAGGGTTGTACTCTCAGCCCCCAAATAGCCAGTGAGAAATTGAGGAGCAAATACGTAAGGAGATTTCAGAAAGCTCCAAGAAAAATAGGGTGGTAATAGTGGGGGATTTTAATCTTCCCAACATTGCCTGGGACAGCCATAGTATTAGAGGGTTGGATGGAGAGAAATTTGTTGAGTGTATTCAGGAGGAATTTCTCATTCAGTATGTGGATGGCCTGACTAGAGAGGGGGCAAAACTTGACCTCCTCCTGGGAAATAAGGAAGAGCAGATGATAAAAGTGTTAGTGAGGGATCACTTTGGGACCAGTGACCATAATTCTATTAGTTTTAACATAGCTATGGAGAATGATTGGTCTGGTCCAAAAGTTAAAATTGAAAATTGGGGTAAGGCCAATTTTGATGGTATCAGGCAGGTACTTTCAAAAGTTAGTCTGTGGGAAGGCAAAGGGATGTTTGCTTAGTGGGAAGCTTTCAAAAGTGTGTTAACAAGGATTCAGGGTAAGCACATTCCTCTTAAGAGTGAAGGGCAAGGGTGGTAGAAGTAGGGAACCTGGATGACTTGGGGTACTGCGGCCCTGGTCAAGAAGGAGGAGGCACGTGACATGCAAAGGCAGTTGGGATCAAGTGAATCCCTTGAAGAGTATAGAGGGTGTAGGAGTAGTTAACAGAGAAATCAGGAGGGCAAAAAGGGGACATGAGATTGTTTTGGCAGATAAGACAAAGGAGAATCCAAAGAGTTTCTACAAATACATAAAGGGCAAAACAGTGATGAGGGAGAGAGTAGGGCCTCTTAAGGATCAACAAGGTCATCTATGTGCAGATCCACAAGACATGGGTGGGATCCTAAATGAATATTTCTCATCAGTATTTACTGTTGAGAAAAGCATGGGTATTAGGAAACTAATTAGGAAACTTATTAGGAAATAAATAATAATGTCCTGAGGAATTTACATATTACAAAGTCTTAAAGTGCATCAAAGTAGATAAATCCCTGGGACCTGATGAAGTGTATCCCTGGACAATGTGGGAGGCTAGGGAGGAAATTGCGGGTACCCTAGCAGAGATATTTGAATCATCGATAGTCACGGGTGAGGTGCCTGAAGATTGGAGGGTGGCAAACGTTGTGCATTTGTTTAAAAGGGGCTGCAGGGAAAAACCTGGGAACGACAGGCCAGTGAGCCTCACATTTGTGCTGAGTAAGTTGTAGGAATGTATTTTGACAGACAGGATCTACAGGCATTTAGGGATGCAGGACTGAGTAGGGACAGTCGGCATGGTTTTGTGAGTGGAAAATCATGTCTCTCAAATTTGATTAAGTTTTTTGAAGGGGTAACCAAGAAGATAGATGAGAGCAGTGCAGTTGATGTTGTCTACTTGGACTTTCGCAAGGCCTTTGACAAGGTACAGCATGGTAGGTTGTTGCATAAGGTTAAATCTCAGGGGATCCAGCATGAGGTAGCTAAATGGATACATAATTGGCTTGATGACAGAATGTGGAGATGCTGGCATCGGACGAGGGTAAACACAGAAGTCACACAGCACTAGATAAAAGTCCAACAGGTTTATTTGGTAGCCCAAGCCACTAGCTTTCAGCGCACCGCCCCTTCATCAGGTGAGTGGGAGTTCTGTTCACAAACAGGGCATATGAAGACACAAACTCAAAAGTTTTGTTTTTTCAAAACAAAGTTTTGCTAGAGCTGTGGGGAAGGGAGTCAACTAACAAGGATGTGGGAATCAAGAGATAATATCAGAAAGGAGTAGCAAAATGCCCAGGAAAGGACTGTAAGAATATATTTTTAATAGACAGAATTTTTCCATTGGAAAAGTACTGTAATGCATATGAACAATTACAGAATAGTGGAAAGGTCAAGAACTAGAGGACTCCAATTTATCATTGGCAAAAGAACCAAAGGCCACAAAAAGAAAAGTTTTTTTTTAAATGCAGCAGATGTTAGGATCTGGAACTCACTGTCCGAGAGTGTGATGGTAGCAGATTTGATCATGCCTTTCATAAGAAAATTGGATATGCAACTGAAGATAATAAGGAAATGACAGGCTACCAGAAAAGGACAAGACTGAGACTTGTTAAATTGTTCTTGCGGAAAGCTGTCACAGAATCAATGGTCTTAAGTGAAAAACATGAGGATATGTTTCTGTTTTCCAAAAATTCCCAAGAATCAGAGTGAATTTTTCTATATGAAGTAACTTTCATTGGTTGGAACAATGACCATCCAGCTTTTCCAGATCCAATATTTATTTTATGGATTCCCATAAAAAAGGGCAAAGTCATAGAGGTTTTAAACACGTGCTCATGTTTCATTTTGTACAATTTTCCCTTCATTGCATTTTAAAGTTGTTACCATTGCAAATAGTTCCCAAGGTATCATAATCTTCCAAATTTTCACATAGGTTTCTCCATTGGGAAAAGATAGAGTTAGGACTAATAAGCGTAGGGTCAAAATTGCTTCTGGCTCCCATTAGGTCATCAGTACAGATATCACAGGTATTCCTTCCAGTAGCAAAATTCCAGTATGGGAGTGCAAAGGTGGGATCCTGAAGCATCTCCTATATTAATGAGAAAAATAGTTATTTGGCAAATGTGATATAAATGTATTACAGCCCCAAATGTTATGGTCACAGTCAAAACCCCCAACTTTCTGCAATGATCCAGTCAGTACCTTTTTGTTTTAAAGCAGACAAAATGAGTTATTCATTAAAAGAATAAAGTCACATTTTACAGAGTTCTAAATAAGCAGAAGAAATTTCAGTGTAGACAAGTTAACAAAGCAAACTGCTATTATCCATGCACTCTTAACACCCAGAATTAGCACAAGCCAAAAATGAATTAACAGGCAAACTGTGTCAAATACTAAAGCAACTGCATGTTAAACTGCAGACATAAATCTGTTCATCAAACTTCCCAGATATCAATGAGTCACAAAATTCTTCAAAGCCCGTCTTCCTCATGGGAATTTAAGCTCCTCTCTTTCAAGGATCTGGCCTCTGATTTCCCTCAACAGCAGCTCCTGTTCAGCCTAGAGGTTTTCCGGCTTCTCTTTTTGACTGCAAGCAATTGTTAGGCAATAGAATTCAATGCCCCAACTTTCCGAGACTGTGTCCCACTGCATTACAAGGCTGTAACATTTGTTACTAACACAATTCCAGCTTCCTTTCTTCTCTGACAAAAACTGCACTGCTTTATTTTTCCCAAAATGCCAGCTTCACAGAATTATTATAAGCCCAGGCTTCTTTGAGTTTCAGATCCTCAGAGAAAATGACAACACTTCAGCTGTACAAATCTAGTAACCATCCACTGCCTTTTCAGCTCCGGACTAATCCATGTCCTGTTAAATTTTACAATACAGTTTGCCTTGTTCGAAGGCTCAGTCTAATGTATTAACTTTTGTAGATTCTGCACCTTAAAAGGTTACAATTTCTATTCAACCAAAGATCTCCCCCGCTTACAACCAGCGTTCCACACCAAACATTCCCTTAAAATATGTACCTAAACTTTGATCAGGTAATACAGAATTAATTTAGGAGCCTTTAAAAGTTACCAGCAAGCAATTTAAGTACACATTTTCCAGCAAGATTACTTGTTCTGTGCAGGCATTCAGAATTATCTGAATCAATTAAGACACAACAACACAAATTGTCATCCAATTTTGACTTCCTCCCAGCATCAAAACCTTCCTCCTCCACACCTCTTCCCCCACAAAACTAGCCAATGTTGTAAATTGTCCTCATCAATCCAACAGATATTATTTCATTTTTGTAACTATATGGACACAACTCAAATGGAGACACAGCTGTTAATTTTGTTGTGTCTTATCTTTTCTAAAAGGTATTACCCTACCAGAAAAGGGTGACTGTGTTACCCTGCAATCTGCTTTGGAATCCAGAGTATCGCACGACCTTTCAGTCATCATTACATTCAAAGTGATCAAGTGGAATCACCAGTCTGGAATTAATTCACGCAGCATTCAAACAATATCAGCTGTGAACACCTATTTGTCTTCAAGCATTTGGTTAGCACAATTGGTATTAAACGTACATGGAATGATGCCAAAAGCAATTAGCTTCAAATGGCATATACCCAAGCTATTTTAAATCTCTGCAATGTGCTTTAGGTGCAGAAATTAGCGATTAACATGGGCCTGCTCTGGTCCCCCCTCCCAATTTCTGATATTCTGGAAATGTACCCACCAAATGATTGATGTAGCCTTAACTCTCCCCTACTACCTCCACTGACTATCCAACATCCCTCATTCCATGCTGATTCCACTCCAGAACACCCCCTGCCCAAACATGTCTTCCCCTGCCCCTAACCTAGCATTTGGATGTTCTGACTTTCTGTAGAACAAAAACAGAAACAGCTGGAAACACCCAGCAGGTGTGGCAGCATCTGTGTGGAGAGTTCAATATGCTTCCTCAGAATCATCCTGCTGAGCTTTTGCAGCATTCTATTTTCTCTTTACTTTCTCAAGCAGAAAACCCTCCAGCCCTCCTCAACCCCAACACCCCCCCCAACCCCTGCAAACTAGGCCCCTGATCAACTCCCTCTCCCCCAACCCTAAACCCTAAGCAACATTGCCCCACCCATTGGGGAGATAAAGATCTACTCCAATTCCGCAAGGCCCAAATGAGACCTTCAGTGTCTTTGTTCATGCAGTTTATAAATGCTCGAATATGCTAGGGAACTCATACCCATTTAAGATGAAGCACAAGTTTACTAAAAAGCTACAAAACTATTACTGTTATAATGATTTGGTGATTCCACTAATCAGTGATTTACACAGTGGTGTTCTGCTATCTCAGCCCGATTATTTCCATATAAGACTAAATTTCTTCATTACACTCCAACTGACTTCATGTGATAGAATCCAAATCAACCCTAACACTACATTGTCCAATCTCGACCAGTTATGCATGCGTCATAGCACATGACTACCTGTGGTTAATCCCACCCACTCTTCTGTCTTGGTTGCTGTTCAAGTTTCTTTTGACCCCTTCACTCACCCCCAACACCATTCTAGGTCAAGAGCCAGATGTGATATTTAGTGGGATCTCAGAGATGATAAGTTTTGATTGTGAATATTGGGAGACATGAGAGGGTGGTGAAAGAGACAGGACAAGGTGAGGCAGGGCAAGAATGCAAGTGCACAAGACGTAGGCCTGGGGTGAGAGCAAGACTTGAGGAGAGTGGGTGGAGACTGGAGGAGGGGCAGTGTGGAAGGAGATGGGTTCAGCAGTGGGAGGGGGCAGGGGCAGGTGTTGGAGTTTGGCACCAAGACTGGGGTGGGATTTGGAGGTCTTTAACCTGGTGTTGTGAGACTTCTTACTATGGAATTTGGCACACAGTCCCATCTGGGTACATTTTTGGGAGGCCCCAAGGTGAAGGGGTTGTGTGCACAGCAACACTGAGGATTTTAGACATGCAGTGGGTGGTGTATTTTTTCATTCATATTATGTTTTTTATTTTTACTTTTTTTCCTGATCTTTCCCCTTCCAGGCTTAAATTTTACTGGTGTCTTTGTTTTCCTGGGCAATGGCATGGATGCTGGGCCCACTCTGGGCTATGGAAACTGCTCCCAGCTACCCAAGAACACCTCATCGTGGAGGATGGTGAGTTGCAGTTAATGGGGGACAATATGGGACTTGTTCCGAGCCACAGTGTCCGCCAGCTCCTGGATCTCAGTGACCAGGTACTCAAGAACAGTCACCAAGTAGACAGTGGCTGTTATAAAGGGCTGTTCCATGTACCATCAATTCACAGAAACAGACCTTCTTTACACAACTGATACACAACTTCATTCATCTTATCCACCACTAACAATCCCCCTTCTATCTCATTTGCTCCAAGGAGAACAAGCCCAGGTTCTGTAATCATACTTTGTTTTTCAAATCCACCATCCATAGAATTATTCTGGTAAATTTCCTCTGCACCCTCTCAAAAGGTCTTCACATCTTTGCTGAAGTGTGGTGACTAGAACTGTGTATAATACTCCAGCTTGTCCTCACTCAAGCTTTATAAATGGTCCGGCACAACTTTGCTCCCTTTTTATTCAATGTCTCTATTTCTGAAACCCAAGATATCCAATTAATCCTGTTAACTTCAAAGATCTTTGTACAGGAACACCCTGGTCCTTCTGTTTCTGCACTCTTCCATTAAGTCAATATTGCCTCTTCCTATTCTTTCTGCAAAGATGCTTTACCACACATTTGTCTAGATTAAATTCTCTCTGCTATTTTTCTGCCCACTCTGTTAGCTCACGTATTCGGCCCTGGTAACATTGTCTGGTATCATCCTCATTGTCTGCCATACCTTTTGTAAATTTTGAAGTACTGTGTACTCTTAATATTCACCTGCCCCTAGCACTTGGTCATCCAGGGCACAATGGTCTGGTTCATTAGGGGCAGCACAGTAACACATGGTGAGTACTGTTGCCTCAGTGCCAGAGGCCTGAGTTTCATTCCTGCCTTGGGTCACTGTCTGTGCAGAGTCTGCACATTCTCCCTGTGGTTATGTGGGTTTTCTCTGAGTGCTCCAGTTTCCTCTCAGTCCAAAAGACATGCTGGTTAGGTGCATTGGCCATGCTAAATTCCCCCTCAGTCTTCCCGAACAGGAGCCGTTGTGTGACAATTAGGAGATTTTCACAATAACTTCATTGCAGTGTTAATGTAAGCCTATTTTTGACCCCAATAGGTAAACATAAAAAACTCCACCATCCTCTTGTCTGAAAAACAACCAACTGCCACTACTCTGTCCTTAAGCTAACTTATAAAATCCAAACTGACACTGACTCTCCTTTTGCACAAGCCTCTATTTTAGTAGCCAGCCTTTTATATGGTACTTTCTCAAATGCTTTCTTAAAATTCATCTATCACATTCCCTTCAACAACTTTCTCTGTTCAACAACCTTACTATGGTGTCTGGTCCTTTTAAGGAGTGATCTTCTGAAAGGGTCACAACATGACCCAGGCTGACCAATTAGGAATCAAGTTGGGGCTTCGCTCCAACTTGTCTTGGTTTGTCCTAGCAGTTAGAGCCTGGAGACATGACTGTTAACATTAAATCTGCATTGCTCTGCATCTATAAAAGGAAATTATTGCAGTGCAAGAATCTGAAACAAAAACTGAGGATGCTGGAAAATCTCAGCAGATCTGACAGCATCCATGGAGAGAGAACAGAGCTAATGCTCATGTCCACAGGACTCTTTGTCAGAACGCTGAGTGCCCTGAGTGTGGTGCGAAGAAATTTCTTCTTGCAGAGGGTGGTGAATCTCTGCAGTTCTCTGACCCAAAGTTTTCACATGTATGCTGAAAACACCTTTTCCTTTCACCACCTCCCTGTTGTGCAATTAACAGATATCTAATTCAGAAAGAGCAGAAATTTGCCCCAGTTAGATACTGGGAAGACTGAAGCCACTGTTTTTGGGGGGCAAGGTCAGGGGAGTGGGGTGGGGTGGGGATAGAAGCTGACTGCCAGCAACTGCAGTGGTGGGATGTACACAGCCTGAGTCCCCGGGTGAGGCAGTGGGCAGTGTCTGCACCCGACCAAACGCTCTCACCCTGAGCTGGTAATAGCTCTGTTCCTTACCTATCAAGTCCATTCCTTTCTCTGCCAATGGTCTGAGATAAACCAGTCTGGTGATAAATATGATTTCATACTTGGTCCATTAACTGAATTTCCAAATCTTTATTTGCACCACCACCAAGATCACCTTTTGCTTATTTTCATCTGCATAAGAACACTTGAGTTAATTTCTGTCTTAACTCATCTGCTGCTTTTGTTGGGTCTCACTAACTGTTTCAACATTCTCCTGGTCTTCCACATTCTACTCTCTGTAAACCTGAAGTTATCCAAAGCTCTGTGTGCAAGTCTTAAATTGCACCAAGTCCTGATTCCCTATCACTGCTCTGTTCACTGATTTTTAGTGGCTCCCAGCCAAGCAACATTTTAATTTTAAAATTCTCATCCCTCCACCTTGTCACACTTTACCAGCTCTGTAATCTCCTCCAACCACACAGCCCTCTTGAGATATCTGCACTCATCTCATTCTAGCCTCTTGAGTATCTTATTTTACAGTAAAACGTCTGACAATACCAGGTTTTAGTCCAGGTGAATGGAGAGTTCACCTGACGAAGGGGCTAACCCCGAAAGTTTGTGAGTCTATTATCAAATAAATCGGTTGGACTAAAACCTGGTGTTGTCAGACTTTTTACTGTGTTTATGCCAGTCCAACGCCGGCATACCCACATCATATTTTATTTCAACCATTCTACCATAGGTGCAGTGGTCTTGGTTACCCAGGACCTGATGGAATTCCCTCCCTACATCTCTCTTGTGCCTTCCCTGTTTAAAATAGTCTTGAAGCCTTGACGAGGTTTGTGATCCTAATGTTCTTTTGTGTGCTTTGGTGTCAGATTTTGTTTAGAATGCTCCTGTGCACCTTTGGATATTATAAACAGTTATAAAGAAACTGAATATCAAATCCCTGATGATTTATGGGATTAGGCATTGATTGTAGGTACTCTGTGCCAATTTAAATGAACTGACATCTGATCAAATAACAAAATGGGCCCCTCAAGAAGTTAACATAACTTAAAAAACTCTTACTGAGAACAACATACCTAAATACTTACTGAGAAACAATTTCTTACATTTAGAAATATTGTATTACATACCCCTAACTCGATACATGTTGAAATGCCCCTAACTTGATACATTTTTTAAAAGCTTAAAAGTCTCATGTAGGCTTATATTCCCACTACAGTTACTGTGAAAATCCCCTGGTCACCACGTTCTGACCTGTTTGGCTACACTGAGGGAGAACTTAGAATGGCCAATGCACCTAACCAGCACATCTTTGGACTGTGGGAGGAAAGCGGAGCACTCGGAGGAAACCCACACAGACACAGGGAGTACGCGCAAACTTCACACAGTTACCCAAGCCGGGAATTGAACCTGGGTCCCCGGTGCTATGAGGCAGCAGTCCTAACCACTGTGTCATCCCATGTTGACATGCCAACCTTTACATGTTGACATGCTCCTAACTTGATACATGTTGACATGCTCCTAACTTGATACATGTTGACATGCTAACCTTCTACATGTTGATATGCCCCCTAACTTGATACATGTTGATATGCCCCTAACTTGATACATGTTGATATGCCCCCTAATTTGATACATTTTGATATGCCCCCTAATTTGATACATTTTGATATGCCCCCTAATTTGATACATGTTGAAATACCAACTCTCCCAGTGCCAATTTGAAATGGGTGAAGGATGATGCCCTTACCTGGATATCCCGTTCCAGCTGCAACAGGTGGTAGCGGTGCCAGGTGAGGAAAGCGGGTCCCTCATGAGAGAAGTCGATGCCACTGAAGGTCCTGCCTCCCCCCAGGTAGGTCTTACTCACCGAGTAGTAGTGAGTCCAGACGAACAGGTTGTAAATGGAGATGTTCTGGAACTGGGGGCTCCGGCCGTCCGGCCCGGTGATGTTGGGGAGGTGGCGAATGGCCACCACCAGCCGGGGGTGAGGGGTGACCTTGGCGAGGTGCAGTGCCTGGAGGAGGCGCTGCCTCTCCCGGGGGCTCAGGCTGTGTATGTCCCGGCGCTGCAGCAGCAGCGGCTGCTGGCAGTCCGCTCCGCCCCAGCCCCAGCGGCAGTCGCCGCAGTTGTAGCCGCCGAAGTTGGCGGCGCAGCGGCAGGTGCGGTTGAAGAAGAGCAGGGGCCAGCCCTCCCGCTCGTCCAGCCCATCGTGCGGGTACTGCGGGCCGTGGCGAGCCGGGTCAGCCCGCAGGTCGGCACAGCTACCCCGGCCAAGGCTGGAGCCGCAGCGGTCGCTAGGATCGGCGGTGAGAGCAGGGCAGCATTCCCCACTCTGCAACACCTCTAACTGCACACATTCCCTGGGGAACTGGGCATGAATCCTCACTGTGCAAAGCATACTGAGATAGGTGAGAAATCCCGCTGAATTCATCTTTTTAAAAAACACCCTCAGCCCCAACTTTTTCCCAACTTCACTAATCCTACTTAATCAAGAGGCTGAGTATTGTAAAACAAAAAAAAGTTTAATTATTCATCCAACAGAACTGGTAGCATTTCCAGCTAATCCTTTCCACAATCCCCTTAAATACCCAATTATCCCTAGGGTAGGGTCTGGTGCTCATCTCGTGATAATTTTTGTTGGCCAGTGTATCTTCAGGTTAACGATGAAACAGAAAGTGGCTGGGGAGATCTTGAAGCGAGGTTGATGTACAAAGCCCTCATGCATCGTCCTGCCAAGACACAAACAGCTGAAGTATGAATAAAGAGAGACACGAGTTTCATTCCAAGATCTAAACTGCCACTGGCTCCACTGCTAACCTTCCCCAAACAAATAGCGCTCGGAAAACATCTGAGCTGAAATCTTGAAGTAACAGTCATTAAGAAGAGTTGTTTCTCTTGGCTAGTGATCATGTGGAAGACTTCTGGATCTGAGATATCTACTGGGATATCTACCCTTGAGAAAGAGAAGACATTTGGGGACAATATGGTTATCTTAAAGGCCAATGAGCTCTAGACATTGTGCCAGTTAGTAATTCATCTGGCAGAATAGGAAAGCCAAAAAAACCCTCTTGAAAGTCAATGACCTCACCATTGACAAATATCCCATCATCAACATTTTAGGGATCACCATTGGGCAGGATCTCATCACAAATGCTATGGCTAGTAGAGCCGAACATTTGGTTAGTTGAATTCAAGGCGTATCCACCAGTGCTTGTTCTCAATACTCACTTTAAGCAGGCGTCAGTGGATCGGGAGGAGGGCCAGAAACCCAGCTCTGATGAATGGCCATTCAGACTTGAAATGTGGGCTCTATTCTCTCTCCACAGATGCTGTCAGATCTGCTGGGATTTTCCAGCATTTTCTGTTTGTATTGGGGTGGAAACCCTTTTCCTCTGATGAGTATAAAACATAACCATTTGGTAGCTAGGAAATGCCAACTGTAACTCAATTGACAGCACTATTGCTTCTGGTTGTGAGTTTCTAGGTCTAAGGCTGACATTCTGATACGCAGCAAAAGATTCCTGCTCTCAGTGAGGTATGATCTTTTGAGTGAGATGTTAAACTGAGGTACTGGCTGCTCTCTCAGATCCCAATATTTTGACGAAACGAGGATAACTATCCCCAGGCAACTGGCCAATATTTGTCCTTCAATCAAATCATAACAGCGAATTTTCTTATCATCATATTGCTCTTTGTGAGGGCTTGCTGCGTGCAAATTGGTTGCCACCTTTCATACATTACAAGATTCCCAGATGGGGAGGTGATAGTCCAGTGATATTATCACTGGACTATTAACCCAGAAACTCAACAAATGTTCTGGGAGCCTAAGTTCGAATCCTGCCACAGCAGATGGTGGAATTTGAATTCAATTGAATTAAGAATCTACTGATGATCATGAAACCATTGTCAGTTGTCAGAAAAACACATATAGTTCCCTAATTTCCTTTAGGGAAGGAAATCTTCCATCCTTAGCTGGTCTGGCCTACATGTGAATCCAGAGCCACAGCAATGTGGTTGACTCTCAACTGCCCTTGGGCAACTAGGGATGGCCAGACAGCAGTGCCCATGTCTCATGAATGAATAAAACAAAGTTCACCCCCGCCTAGCTAGTGCAACCCAATTTAAAACAACTAGGATTTATAGTAATGTAGTAAAATGTTTCAAGGCATTTCACAGGAGAATTTAATGACCAAAAATAAATGCAGATTGGTCACTGGGAAAGGTTTTAAGGTGTGTCTTAAAGGTAGGAAGGGAGTTAAATATGTGGAAAGATGTAAGGAGAGAACTCCAGGGCACTTAGGGTCAAGGTAGCTGGTGCTGCAAACTTCTTGGATCTGGTTCACCACAAATTTTAGCTACATTTGCAGCCTATTAGGTCAAAATTCCTCTCATTTGTCACACTGATCCATGCATTTTATCTGAAGAAATTCTGAATTAAACTCAGGGAGAATTTTACCTTCTCGCCGGCCATGGAAATCAGAGCAAATAAGGAGCGGACCATGGAGATGGATAACCTAGGGTGAGATTATCTGGTTTTGGAGTGAGTGAGGCCAGAAAATCCCGCTTTAGGTGTCTATAACAGTAAGCTACTTGGTTCATTGTCAAACGATGGACTGTGAGATTTTACTGTGACAGTTAAATAGAAGTAAAATAAACAGTTCCACTCAGAATTTACTTAAATGGAGTGTGCCCCATTAGCCAATTAATGAGGAGACATCTAGCACCTTGCTGAACAATTGGACCTACTGTCCATCCCCTGTACCAATGAAATTTAAGGGTAGAGAAAGAAACAGAGAAATGAATGAGAAGGAAATGGAATAAAACCTGGTGGAGGTATGTGAAATTGCACAGATGGATTCCCTCTGAGATCCCATCCACTGGGATCCCATCCACCCCATCTGGGATCATACCCACCCTAATCCGGTTCCAATTTTTGCAGTGGGGAGGGCCGGGCCTCGAACAGGAAACCCATCCTTGTCCCAATTAAAGCCCTAGATGGCTATTCAATGGCCTTTTCCTGGCCTGCTTCAGTTTTTTTAGGCTGACGGGTACCTGATAACTCAGAGGAGGAAATAAAACAATGTAAAGATTCTCAATTTCAGGTCAATCACTACTCATTTGAGTGTAAAATGGCAATTGGCCTGTCAGAATGGGTGAGGGGGTGGGGGGATGGTGCAAGGATCAAACCCCATCATCTGAAAAATTCAGATCATACTCTTAGATTGGCAGAAGAGTAGCATAGTTACCCCATCTGTTTATCTTTTTGAGATCTGCTGTTATCAATAAACATGTCTTTTAATATTGTGGAAATCAAACTCTTTTATGAGTTTGGTATCAGTGAGCTCTGACCTGAATGAAAGAATAGTTTGTAATCAAAAAGTCACATGCCAAGATAATGGCAAAATACTACCAATTCTGGAATCTGAAACAAAAACTAAAAATGCTGGAAAATGCCATATGTCCAGATTAAATGATCATCTTGGATGCTACTTAGATGGGTGATGCAGGAGATAGATTGGAGGATGGAAAATATGATCAGATTAAAGCAGAAACTCAACAACAACAACAACTTGAATTTGTGTAGCATTTTTAATAGAGCAAAATTCCCCAAGGAATTCCCCACAGGAACATTATCAAACAAAATTTGACATTAAGCCTTATCAGGATATGTTAGAGCAGATTGATCTAGCAGGATGGCATAGTGACACTGTCTCAGTGTCAGGGATCTGGGTTCAATTACAGCCTTGGGTGGCTGCCTGTGTGGAATCTCCTCATTTTCTCCATGTCTGCATGTGTTTCCTCTGGGTGCTCCTCTTTCCTCCCACAGTCCAAAGAAGGACACTGGCTACAGACACCACAGTGCCGACAAAATCCCAGGGACGGCTAACATATTCTGCAGAGAAACATGATTAAAATACATTTCTTAGAGGTGCAGTATCACCACAAAATGTATGGATGGAGCTTTCAGCAGTGGATGAATGGAAGCAGGACAAAGTTGGGCAATGTTTGACAGCTGGAAATAAATCATTTTAGTGAAGGCATAGGTCTGTGGTGGGACGCTCAACTCAAGGTAGAGTGTGACAGCAAGGTTGCAAACAATTTGGTTCAGACCTAGACAACTGCCAGCAAGACGGTTGTAGTTGATGGTAAGGGGACACTATTTGGGGCAGGGACAAAAGCAATATCCTTCCCAATATTTAGATGGAAGAAAATATCTTCCCATCCGATATTGAATCTCAGGCAAGCAGGCAATTTGGAGGCAGCGGAGGAATTGAGAGAGGTGGTGGTTGAATGGATGTGGGTGGCCTCAGAATGTATGTTTCTGGATGATGTTGCCAAAGTGCAGCATGTAGGTGAGAAATAGGAGGGGGCCGCAGATCAAATTTTGAGGGACACGTGGTAACAGTGCAGGAGGGAAAAGTGAAACCATTGCAGGTGTTTCTCTGGCTATAATTGATAGATAAGAATAGAGGAAGGTGAGGGAGGTGAGTGCAGTCGCACCCAACTGGACAGGCAGGGAGATGGTGGTGTATGGTGGTGTGGTCAACCAAGCTGCGGACAGATCAAGAAGGAAGAATAGTTTACCTTGGGCACAATCACATAGAATTGTGACTTGGGTGAAAACATTATTGGAATTCTGGGAAAGGTGGGAATGGATGTGGCCTCACCAGCACATTAGACAACTGCAATATAACCCCCCTGTTTTTAAACTCCATCCCTCTAGCGACGAAGGACAAGATTCCATTTGCCTTCTTAATTACTTGCTGCATCTGCAAACCAATGTTTTGTGATTCATACACAAGGACACCCAAGCCCCTCTACACTGTAGTAGGACAGATCTCAAACAATGACGAGACAGAGTACAGTAAAGAGATAGACAATCTGGTGAACTGGTGCGATGACAATAATCTCTCTGTCAATGTCAACAAAACCAAGGAGATTGTCACCGACTTCAGTAAGCATAAAGGAGAACATGCCCCCGTTGACATCAACAGGGACAAAGTGGGAAGCTTCATGTTTTTAGGTGTCCAGATTACCAACCATCTGTCCTGGTCCCCCCATGCCAACACTAGTTAAGAAAGCCTACCGATGCCTCTACTTTCTCAGAAGACAAAGGAAATTTGATATGTCAGCTACAACTCTCACCAACTTTGCACTATAGAAAGCATTCTTCCTGGTTGTATCACAGCTTGGTATGGCTCCTGCTCTGCCCATGGTCTCAAGGAATTATAAAAGGTTGTGAATGTAGCCCAATCCATCATGCAAACCAGCCTCCCATCCATTGACTCTGTCTACGCTTCCCACTGCCTTGACAAAGCAGCCAGCATCATTAAGGACCCTATGCACCCCAGACATTCTCTCTTCCACCTCCTTCTGTTGGGAAAAAGATACAGAAGGCTGAGGTCACACAACAACTAACTCAAGCTTCCTCCCTGTCTGACTTTTGAATGGATTTACCTTGAATTAAGTTGATCTTTGTCTACACCCTAGCTGTGACTGTAACACTACATTCTGCACTCTCTTGTTTCCTTCTCTATGAACGGTATGCTTTGTCTACATAGTGCACAAGAAACAATACTTTTCACTGTATGTTAATACATGTGACAGTAATAAATCAAATCAGTAGCATGCTGTAATTTTTTACCATTTAAATAATAGTCCATTTTGCTGTTATTTGTACTGAGCGTGTGTCCAGGAGGGAGCAAGACTTCTAGCCAACTGCAGATATTTATTACACCTGACCCGACAACCTGAACCTCATATAAGTACACTGTAAACTCTTAGCTAAAGTACTGTGAACAAATACCTCCCCATGAGTTTTTAAGGAAGCATGTCGTAATGAGTATCCCTTGCAGTTTTTCTATGAGCTGTAATTAACCTCTTCAATTGTCATAGTGTTCTCACCACACTTTCAACAGCGAGTTTCAGGGAGCACAGGAAACTCATGGAAGCAATGTTAAATTGTGTTGCAATATCGCTCCATATTAACATGTTAATCATCAACCCACCTCATCTGAGGCGATTGTGCACTATCAACCTAATACACTCTAAATAAACTTGGAAGACAGTAAATTGGAGCCAACTTGCCAGCATGTCCAAATGTTTCCTGGATTTACCCATTCTGACCCATCCACTCCTCCAGGCTAAAAAGCTTGTTAAAAATAATAAAGTACTATTGCACAAGTGAAACTCCAACTCAGGGGCATGGCAGACATTAAATATTCTTCACAATATATGTTATAGATTAAATTTGAAGTTCCAAAAAGAAAAGTTTATTGGATCAATGTGAAACCCTGTGTTTCGTAACAACCATCATCTGGAGGCTGAACTATCCATAAATTTATAGTTTAAACTTATTCACATTTATAGTGGAACATGATGAAACTGAGAAAGGAAAACGATGTTCTATAAAGCCAGAGTTTAGGCTGTGGAAGTTTTGTCTTCACCGTCCATGTCTATATCAGATGGATCTTGGGATTGCTCATTCATTGCTTCCTTTTCCACTTCAGAAAGATATTGCGTCTCCGAAGTCTCCAGAGGAGTTTTTGCTCTAAAATATAAATAATAATGAAATTTAGTTGTGCATGAACTGATGTCATGTGTTTATTAAATTAAAGCACCTATAGAAATAAATCTAAATTCAACATTACATGAAAAATGTTGCTGGAAATTATTGAGATCTTAATTTAAAAGCCATTATTTAATTTTAGAACTAGCTCTTTCTTCTTAGCTAAAGGGAAACATAGTGTTGTGTTCAACAGAACAAGACTTAAATATGACTCCTGAAGATCCTTATCATCAGATGGAAAAACTGGCATTGAATGCTGATGGAAACTGCTAACTGCAATGAATCACAAAGTGTGCTGAATGAGGATATTCAGTTTCTAACCCATCCCCTCATAAAGCAATTTGTTGATCCTTACACCCTCTTTCCATCCTCGTCCATCCTGCCCTTGACTGCTACCATGACAGAGTGTATAATTGCAGCAAAACATTTTACATAGGCATTTTTCATTATTAAAGTGCATTAGATGATTTGGGATAGGGTGGGGTTGTGGGGGTTGGGTCGGGTCAGATACTGGGATAGGCTGGGTTCTGTGAGTCAAGTCGAGTTGCTGTGGGAGTGGAGGTCAGATGTGTAGTGGTGGGCTGGGGACCAGGTCTGGGGGGTAGGGATCAGGTTTGAAGTGGTTGGGTCGATGGGGGAGTAATGGAGGGGGAAGATCATGGAGGGGTGGGGTGCTTAGTTGGAAGGAGGGGGGCGGGGTTTGGAAGAATCCCCTGGAGGGTGGGGGGGTGAAGTGTGTCCCATGCAGTCTGGATGTTTAAAATAGCTATGCTGAAGTTAGAAGTGGTTTTGTTTCTTCTCTTTCAGAGTAACTATTAATTGGGATGATCCTTCGTCAAAGCAGACTTGAAACATTGGCTCTATTCTCTCTCCACAGATGCTGTCAGATCTGCCGAGATTTTCCAGCATTTTCTGTTTCTTTTTGTATCAGATTCCAGCATCCTTGCTTTTAACCAAGGTGAATCAGTACCACTGCAATGCTGTCATGGAAACCCAGCATGGTTTGGCATTGACTATATAGAATTGGAACTTTCCCTGTGTGTAGTCCAAGGTGATTATATCTTCTATGCATATGATCTGTCCACAATGTGCAACAAGATTTACTTTATGGTGGAAACTCATGCAGCACCAGGCTCCATTTTCTTCAGAAGCGCCTTAGACAACACACTGCATTTTGCCCTGGTATCAATTATGTTCCAGCGCTGTCCCCAACGTCGCCTATCACCGCTGGTGCACAGAGGATATGGCAATATCTGAATGGATGCATGTTTTACATCCGCTACAACTGTATCCCCTTTCATTCCATAAGCAATGTCTTGGAAAAGCTACTATGTTACAGCTGTAAGTTTTATAAGAGATTCTTATGATTTGGGCATGTGTTTTTAATTTAAAGTAAAATGAAAAGAATTGCGTGACCTACTTTGCAGTCTGTCTGACAGTAGGCCTGCGTGGTTTAATTGTTAAATATTAAAGGAGGCCAAGATTATTTTACTGGGAAGTAGGTGCTTCAGGGTTAAAATGGGGTTGGAAGATTTGCCTAGCTTTAGCTAGATGGAAAAGTCTCGAGGAAAACTTACTCTGTGTACGAAAGTTCTGGGGTAAAAAATTTCCAGGCTGGAAAAGTAAACCCCTGGGAGCTAAAAATCAGTTTAGACTAATTTTGATAGGATTACCTAAAAGACAATGTAATGTAAACATGTCTTATCAGTTGTGATAAAAGCTTTATTTTGCCGTTTAGAGTTGCCTTAGAAAAATGGTGTTCAGTCAAAAGTGCTTTTGAGTGAAAGTCTTAAAATAAGAAATCTTGTGTTAATCTTTCGGTTATTAACTGGGAGTTTGAATTTCTTTTGTTAAAGTTATCAGTTTCTTTGAGGATTGCGGCACAGAAGTAATAAACACAGGATTAAAAAAATGAAGATGATCTGAACAACACAATCAAACAAGCAAGCTTAATTTTTCATAACACTAAATAATTCATAATATCCTTGTTCACAATTTGCTCAACATTACATAAGAACATAAGAACATAAGAAATAGGAGCAGGAGTAGGCCATCTAGCCCTTCAAGCCTGCCCCGCCATTCAATAAGATCATGGCTGATCTGTCGTGGCTCAGTTCCACATTCCCGCCCTCTCCCCATAACCCTTAATCCCCTCGCTTATCAAAAACCCATCAACCCGCGTCTTAAAATATTTAGCGAGGCAGCCTCCACCACTTCAACGGGCAGAGAATTCCAGAGATTCACCACCCCTTGAGTGAAGAAGTTCCTCCTCAACTCCGTTCTAAACCGCGCCCCCTTTATCTTGAGGCTGTGCCCCCTAGTCCTACTGTCCTTTCTGAGCGGGAAGAGTCTCTCCACCTCTATCTTATCCATCCCATTCATCATCTTATATGTCTCAATGAGATCTCCCCTCATTCTTCTAAACTCTAACGAGTACAAGCCTAGTTTATTCAGCCTCTCCTCATAGCTCAACCCCCTCAACTCCGGTATCAGCCTAGTAAACCTTCTCTGCACTCCCTCCAAGGCCAAAATATCCTTGCGTAAGTGCGGCGACCAAAACTGCACACAGTACTCCAGCTGCGGCCTCACCAATGCCCTATACAGCTGCAGCAAGACCTCCCTACTTTTATATTCAATCCCCCTCGCTATGAAGGCCAGCATCCCATTAGCCTTCCTGACCACCTGCTGCACCTGCAGGCTGGGTTTTTGCGACTCATGCACAAGGACCCCGAGGTCCCTCTGCACCGTCGCCTGCTGCAGTTTTTCGCCCAGTAAGTAATAGTCCTTCCTACCATTATTCCTACCAAAGTGGACCACCTCGCACTTGCCAACATTAAATTCCATTTGCCAGTTTGCTGGCCCATTCGCCCAGCCTATCTAGATCCTTCTGCAGACTCTCCACACCCTCCGCGCAATTTGCCGTTCCCCCAATCTTGGTGTCATCAGCAAATTTCGACACCATACACTCGGTTCCCTCCTCCAGATCATCTATATAAATGGTAAATAGCTGAGGCCCCAGCACCGACCCCTGGGGCACTCCACTAGTCACCAACCGCCAATCTGAATAGCACCCATTAACCCCCACTCTCTGCCTCCTATTTGACAACCAATCCTCTATCCACGCTAACACCCTACCCCCAACTCCATGCCCCCTTACCTTCTGCAATAACCTCTTGTGAGGCACCTTGTCAAACGCCTTCTGAAAATCAAGAAAGACCACATCCACCGGCTCTCCTCTATCCACCACCCTAGACACATCCTCATAGAACTCCAGTAAATTTGTCAGACACGACTTCCCTTTAACGAAACCGTGCTGCGTCTGCTCTATCAAGCAATTCCTCTCAAGATGCCTCGCTATTTCCTCCTTGATGACGGATTCTAACATTTTACCTACAACAGACGTTAAACTAACCGGCCTATAATTCCCTGCCTTTTGCCTGCCACCCTTCTTAAACAACGGCGTAACATTAGCCGTTTTCCAATATGATTAAAGAGCAGCAATGTATTGCTGGCGAACTTACGGTGAGACTGTTGAGTTGTTAACAGTTAGTGTATTCTCATTAGATTCAGCATTTATTGTTTCAGCAGCCTCACTGTCCTCACAGCTTTTTGCTGGAATTGCTTTTCTATTGGAAAAAGAAAATAGAGGTAAATACAATGGCTATTTTTTCTGAAACTTTTACTTTTAATATTGTAAACAATGTTTACAATTTTTAAACATTTGAGGAAAAGGCGCACCTATTGCAATTCAATCCAAGGTCCCAAGTTCAATCCCTGAGACAGTTCACATCAGCCAGAGAGAGAGGGAGCACAACAATGTGCGTCAGTGCACTTTGATTTCAATTGGGCAGCATTGTACTTTGACGCTGCTGCCTCACAGCGCCAGGGACCCATGTTCGATTCCTGGCTTGGGTCACTATCTGTGCGGAGCCTGCATGTTCTCTCTGTGTCTGCATGGGTTTCCTCCAGGTACCCTGGTTTCCTCCCACAGCCTGAAAGATGTGCTGGTTAGGTGCGTTGGCCACGCTAAATTCTCCCTCAGTGCCCCCGAACAGGTGTCGGAGTGTGATGACTAGGGCATTTTCACAGTAACTTCATTGCAGTGTTAATATAAGCCTATTTGTGACACTAACAAATAAACTAAAAAACACAAAAAAAGTCAGCCATTGCCACCAGCCCTGATCCTTATCTAGTGATAAAGTATACATAAATGGCTATTAGATTCATTGAGTTTAGATGTAACGCTGCTTCCATCTGAAAGCTAAAAGGCCTTCTTATACACAATATCAAAGCATATTGACCAAAGTACAAGAGACCTAGAAGCATGTGTGGAATTGTAACCTAGGCTCAGATTTTCATCCTTGGATTGGGTGCAGATTCGGGAGACTTCCTGGTCCTGTGAATCTGACATATAAAAATATCCACCCACAGGTTAGATTATCAGCGGATAGGGGTGGCCTGAAATGGGAGTGATTGTGGGTGACCCTGGAATGAATATGGAGACTGACTCTGTATTCTGACACTGTGCTTAAATGAATAAAGATAAAGAATAAAACAAAAAGGTCCAGTTCATAATCCTCGTCTTACAAAATCCCATTTCTGTGAAGGCAACTGGTGATTTAAATGAGCAGGTATCTCTGTGAATCAAGCACGTGTGAATTCTGGCTCAATTCCAGCCCTCCCCTTGGTGAAAATGGGATATGCAGGGTTTTGGGGACGGGACTTCAAATTTATGGCTATTTCGGGATTTCCAGCGTGATGGAGAGGCTCTCAGTCATGGTGAAAGTCTTGGCCCAAGTCTCACTTTGCACTTGCATGAAAGAACAAGTTAAAGGATTGTGAGAAATTAGACAATATTGTTTCCTGTTAAAATCATTACGGAGGTAATGCAATTATTATTTTCTTCTCTATTTTGCTCAACTCATTTTTTCCAAATTCCTGTTTTTCCAAATAACTTGGTTCCCCCATAACATCAGAAACATTCTATTAACAACTTATCCCTAAAAATGGTACTGAAATTTCACCATAGTGCACTTTATTTTGGGTGGCATGGGAGCGCAGTGGTTAGCACTGCTGCTTCATAGCCCCTGGGTTTGGTTCCCAGCTTGGGTCGCTGTCTATGTGGAGTTTGCACGTTCTTCTTGTGTCTGCGTGGGTTTTCTCTGGGTGCTCTGGTTTCCTCCCATGGTCCAAAGATGTGCGGGTTAGGTTGACTGGCCATGCTAAAATTGCCCCTTAGTGTCCTGAGATACGTAGGTTAGAGGGATTAGTGGGTAAAATATGTAGGGATGTGGGGGTAGGGCATGGGTGGGATTGTGATTGGTGCAGACTCGATGGGCCGAATGGCCTCTTTCTGTACTGTAGGATTTCTATGATTTACACTGGTGTCTAAAGACAAAGTTTCCTCCAGTAATTGCACAATAATAGTGTACCCAAAATGGAAAGCTTATGATAGCAATGTGTATCAAACCTTATGATAAAATGCCATAACCGAGTTGTAAGATTGATTCCATTTGCCTTGTTGAAAGTGGAGAGGGCTACTGAAGTGAATTTATCTGTTTAATTGGTCAAAGATTAGTGAAGTTAAAAGAAAAAAAACTTTCCCAATCAAGAACAGTGTATTCACTGAATATCTTTAAGGTCGCTACACTGCATAGAAACATTAACAGCTTTGTTGCAAACTGTACTTCTGAAATGCAAAAGCAGTTTCAATCATTTTCAGCTCAGTTGTTTTATGCTGTTGCATCTTTATCACAAGAGAATTTTGGTTTGGTTTATTTATTAATGTCACATGTCATCTTACATTAACACTGCAATAAAGTTGTTGTGAAAATCCCCTAGTCGCCACATTCCGGCACTTGTTCGGGTACACTGAGGGAGAACTTAGCATGGCCAATGTATCAAATCAGCACATCTTTGGACTGTGGGAGGAAACCGTAGCACCCGGAGGAAACTCAAGCAGACGCGGGGAGAGCACGCAGACTCCACACAGACAGTGAGCCAGGGGAGTAGAACTCCCAGCCACCTGACGAAGGGACAGTCTGTTCCGAAAGCTTGTGGCTTTTGCTACAAATAAGCCTGTTTGGACTTTAAGCTGGTGTTGTGGGATATCTTTCTGTTTTACCCCAGTCCAACGCCGGCATCTCCACATCATGGATAGGGTAGGTCAGGGTTGCATGATCAGAAGTCAGGGAGTTGGTGATCCAGATTGTGGTCAGAGTTTGAGAGGAGTTAAAGATTGTGGGACTGATGCAGGGTAGTGGTCAGGGGTTTTTTGGGGGGGGGAGGGGGAGCCCAGAGAGAAGTCATTGGAGGTCGGGGGTGTTGGAGGTCAGAGATCTGGTGGGGGTCAGAGGTCAGGAGTTCAAAGATTTGGGATGGTTGGAGGTGAAGGGGTGAGGTCAGGATAGTCAGAGGTCGGTGTGAGTTGGGTTGCATCATGTCAGGTCCGGGGGTGGCCAGAGTGTGGGAAGGGTCAAAGGTCAGACCCAGCCTCAGGCAAATGGGGGTAGGAGTTGGGTTTGGAAATATCCCCTTGAGGGTGGGGAATTCCCATGGGTTAGGGAGTTCCTGTCAGCGTTTGTAATCTCTTGGGGGCGTGGGCAGTCCTATTAAAGGGGTAAACTGTCATGTGGGGCAAGTCTCCTGCATTTGTGCAATAATTACTCAGAACTTAGAAGTAGTTTAATCCCTCTAATAGTTTCTGAGTATCTATTAGGGTAACCCAGTCGGAAACATCCGAAGTTTGAGATTTAACTAGCACTTTCACATTGTTCCCAATGCAGAGAATTCTCCATTGGAAGCTTGCACTCTGGGCAACTTCAATGCATATCCTACTCCCTGTGAACCTCTGAAGGAGATTCCCAGCACATCTTTCGGATAGACTCCCCATTCCTAATCCAACAATGGATAGCTCAGAAGTCACAACCCATTACATAATATAGCAGCAAATAATGAAATCTAAAAAATATGTTCAATGTCAGATTCTACATCTGAGTAAAATCGTGTGATTATTTCCAACATATAGGAATCACAACTAAACATTTCAGGTTTCAAATGATGCATTGAATCAATTAGATAATGAAAGAGCAGCACTGAAAGACATTACCTGCTTCTCTTTTTGCATTTGATGCAGTAAATGGCAAGAGCAAGAGCCTCCACAGCCAAAAATATAGGGACAACAGCTGAAATCAAACCGAATTTCCATGCTTCAAGACCAAACATAGAGACATCTGATGGATTGATACCTGTGCAGACAAGAGAACAATGTAGTATGAACATTAGAAGCACCTCTTTTTATTGGTATGTAATCTGAATCATGGACTTCAAATTATTTGGGTGTCTATCAATCTGGAATCTAATTTTGGACAGTGAGCAAACTAGAAATACCTGCTGGATGGTGCACTGAGACATCTCCGTTCACTATTTCTGGTCAGTTGTACATCCCCATTTACATTGCTCAATCATTGGAAGCTATGTCTTCAGCAGCCTGGGCCTCAAAGTCTGTAATTCCATCCTTAAATGTCTACTTATCTCTACCTCTCTCTCCTTAAAGTTGCATAAAATCTCTCTCTGATTAATCTTAGTTATCTGTCTTAATATCTCTATACGTGGTTTTGTGCCAATTTTTGTCTGATCATGTTCCCCTGAAGTCTTGAGATCTTTATGCCAGCTTTAAGATAGTATATAAATGGGAATAGTTGTTCAAGGATTACATTTGTATTAGATACATATTTCGAAGTTAAAGCTTGTCAGCTTGTCCCTGTATAGGAGTTACTCAATCTTTTTTCTTTAAGAACGTAACTTAGAAAGAATGTACCAGTGTGTATTGCATCATTTATGAAATCTGGGCATCCCAAACCATTTCACAACCAAAGAATAATTCTAAACCACCATCACAATTATGCAGTAATGCTGAACCAACTTGTGTACAGTGGGTCCTAGAAAGAGCAGTGAGAAAAATACTCAACCAATCTGTCTCTGCTCATGTTCATGATGTGGAGATGCTGGCATTGGATTGGAGCGGGCACAATAATAAGTCCCATAACACCAGGTTAAAGTCCAACAGGTTTATTTAGAATCATGAGCTTTCGAAGCGCTGCTCCTTCCTCAGGTGAGTTGAGGCACACTGAGGAAGGAGCAGCACTCTGGAAGCTCATGGTTCCAGATAAACCTATTGGACTTTAACCTGGTGTTGTAAGACTTAGTTCTGTTGATGTTGGCCAGAATTCTCCCACCTTGTTCGCTGTTTTTGCCAATGAGAACAGGGGACTTGGTGCTCAGTCAAATCTCCATTCACTGCAGTGGGACCGGAGAACCCCAGCCTCAGGTGAGGTCAGAGAATTCCGCCCATTGATTGAGGGATGAATACTGACCAAGATGTCATGTGTTTATAATGATGTAATACCTTAATTGCTCATTGCTTGGCATATTGTGGACTATTGAATAATGGGAAAATTGGTAAATTAGTGAGTGATGATGATTAAGTCAGTGCCCTGGACACAAAAGAGGTTGAATGTGATTTTGGACAAAAGATGGGTAGGCACTTCATGCGGAATCATTTGTTTTTTTGTCCTAACTTGGCATATGCTCTTGACATATATCACACTTCTTGTCAACAACTTCAATGTCATTATTAATATTCAATCAATAGATTGTCTCTTTTGTGAACACTCTCATCCAATCTATGCTGTAAGAAGTTGCGCAACACCAGGTTAAAGTCCAACAGATTTATTTGGCAGCACTATCCTTTTGGACTCTCAAGCTCTTTCATCCCAAGATCTGATCTTAGAGTAAGCGTTCTCTAAGGCGGCCTTCATGACACACGATAATGCAAATTGCTGAGCAGAAACTGATAGCCAAGTTCTGCATACATGAGGACAGTGTCAACTGGGATTTTGGGTTCATGTCACACTTTCTATAGCCCCATGACTTGCCTGGGTTTGCAAAATCTCACTAACGGTCCTGGCTGGAGACAATACACATCTCTTTAACCTGTGCTTGGCCCTCTCTCCACTCACATTGTCTTACCTTTAAGGCTTGATTATCTGTAAAGACCATCATTCCAACCATTATCTTGTAAATTGAGTTTGTGTCTTTATATGCCCTGTTTGTGAACACAAGTCCTCACTCACCTGACGAAGGAGCTTGAGGCTTCAAAAGCTAGTACTGTCAGACAAACCTGTTAGGCTTTAACCTGGTGTCGTGAGACTTCTTAGTGTGCTTACCCCAGTCCAACGCTGGCCTCTCCACATTATGTATTAGTGAAGAAGTTCTTGAAGGATATCAGCTGGCAAAGATTCCAGATGATGTCCTGACTTTAAAATGACTCTCTGAGAGATGCCTAACTCATTCCAATATGGCTAAAATGGCCTCATGTGTTCATGGACATAATGAACCATGTCATCCTTAAATGATGATTTTTCACCATTTTTGGAGAAATTTTTGCCATTTCCTTTTGTAGCTGCTGGCATTTGTATTGTGAAAACTGTATTAGATCAATTTGGAGAGCATCTTCAAGTTCAATGTCAATGAAATTAACTTTTAGATTTGAGGATGTATCTTCTGTTTTCGCTGGGTTATGCAATCTGCTAAGTGCATCCGATGTGACCTTCAAGCTACTTGGCTTGGGGTTAATCTCACAGTCACAACATGGAAGTTTTACCAAAAGACATATACACCTATCTTAGTGGTGTACTGGTCAATGATTTTCACTCAATCATCTCCAATGGCTTGTGGTCTATTTGCCAAATAGATAGGAATGAAAACACATGATTCCGAACACTGAATCTAATGTTTCCCACTTGATGTTGGAGTCATTGGATGGCGTAATGGGCAGAGATTTTGAAGCAAATGCAATTGATTTTCCTTTTTGCAGTATGCATATTCCCAAATCTTTCTGTGATGCATCTGTCTCCAGGGTAGTCTCCAGGCTCCCAAGGATCATAAAATTGTAATGTTGATCCTTTTGATAACAACTATTTCAGTACTTTGAGACATGCTGATTGTCTTTGTACCACAAGAAAGACACATCCTTACCACAAGAAAGACAACAATTCCTTAGCGATGACGATATTTGATCAAAACTGGGAATGCGTGGAGACAGAAAATTAAAGAGAGCTGGACATCTTCAAAGAGTTCTTATCTTCAGGAGTTGGCATGGCTTTAGTATCTTTTATTTCATAATCTGATCATATGACAGTACTGGAATAAACAGAACTGAAGAATTTGATCTGCTGTACGCTAATGTCACAGTTCATATCTTTGCCCACCCATTCTTCATTATGTGCCGCTTACAATCAAAAAGTGCAGATTATGGTCCTGTTTTTCCCACAATAGAAATATCATCAGTGACACAGATACATCTGAGCACAGTGCATGTACTGTGGACCATGTGAGATTGAAAGAGTTCCTAGCTAACAGATAGGCCAGAAGGAAACTAAAAGTAGTATTGTCCAAATGGGCTTTGAAATGTGTAAATTCCCAGGATGCTTTCGCAAGATGTTCAGACCAGTAACCATCAAACTTCAAGAAAAATGTGTGTATTATACAATGACACTATTTCAAAGCTGCATTAAAGTGCTCTGGATTGTAGCATTCTCTCAATGATCCACCCTTCTTTATGACACAAAGAATTGCACTGCACCAGCCTAGGTGCTCATGTACTGTTCTAATGATTCTATCTTTCTCCTTTTGTTCAGTTTGTCTTGAAAATTGATGCTGCAATTAAGTGGTCGATCAATTGACAAACTTGCAGCCCCATGCAAGTATAATGTTGCAACTCCCTTGAACTGCCAAGTTTGTTGAAAGCTTCTGGATATCCTGATGTTAGACTGTGAAGTGAGGCTTCAAGAGTGGCTTATGTGGTTGATCTGCCAATGTGATGTCTAATTGATTTCATGGTTTTTGGCTAGGGAGGAGCAGAGATGGGCCTGGGTAAAATGCTCTCTCAGAGATTCGATGGAGACTTGATGGATTTGTTGGCCTTCTCCTGCACTGTAGGGATTCGAAGGGATTCTATGGTGTGCAGTTGCAAAATGCCAATTGACCTGCAATGACTAGATTTTTAGTTTCCATGATGCAGAGCCTTTGTGACACCACAGAGGATTGATGGTTCTTGTTCTCCAGGGCTATGTATTCTGCTCTTGAAATTTGTGAACCATTGTCACTGAAAGGTTCACACCGTGGCCTTGCACATCTGTGGATACATGTTTTTAGAGTTTGCAGAAGTAGTGTTGACACTTGTGCCAGTGTCATAGTGGCCAATAGTGGACAGTTAGCAATTTTGCTAGACCAGATAATTTGAACCTTGGCAAACTCTTCTTCCCCACTTCCTCCCTGCTGCCATCAGACTTTTGAATGAACCGAGCATATATTAAGCTGATCTTTCTCTATCTGTAACTGCAACACTACATTCTGCTACTCTTCTTTATCCCCCATGTACTCTATGAATGATACGTTTTGTCTGTACAGCATGCAAGAAACAACGCTTTTCACTGTATCCCAACAACTGTGACAATAATAAATGAGATTAAATCAAACTTTGGAAGGTTTGACAGCAGTCATGTTTGCCACAAGATTGACAGTGTTCACTGCTCTTTATCTCATCATGCGTATCATCAAACAATTCTGTCTTGTCAATCACTTCATGTATATGTTTCTAACAGGATACTGACTAATCATTCTTATTACTTGAAAGTAACCTGTTTGGATCAGTGAACTGCTTTTTGTTGCTGTATCAGCCTTGTCTCTAGTGCACCCACCATGGTGCTGGAAATGTGCCTATGTGCCTGATCTGGATGTCTTGCATCACAGATTGCTAAGAGCAGCGGGGCTGGAGATAGCAGAGGGGTTTGTATAAATCTTTCAAACTTCAGGGGAGTTACCAGAAGATTGGTGAGTTGCAAATGTGATACCTTACTCAAGAAAGAATGTAAAGATAGTCCTACCAACCACAGGTCAATCAGTTTAATATCAATAGTATGTAAGGTTCCAGAAGTGATAGTAAATGAAAATTATTAACAGGCACTTTGAGAGGTTTCAGTCAATTAAGTCGCAGATGTGTAAAAGGAAGATGGTACTTGATGAAACTATTGAATTTTTGATTCAGTAACAAATAATATTGATGAAGGAAAGACAGTAGATATTGTCTATATGGATTTTAAGAAATTGTTTGATAATGTACCACATAAATTGCTGGTTAACAAAATTGGAGCTCATGAAATAGAAGGCAAAGTACCTCATTGGATTAAAAAAATAAACTAAGTTAGTTCCTCCATACAATGAGACTGTGGCTGATCTGCAACCTAACTCCAGATCCCTTTTCCCATATCCTATTTTCAGATAACAAAAATACATAACTTCAGATTGAAAATCTAGGATTGATCAGTTGCTGTCTTACCTCAGCTATCTATTTGCACATTTTGCTTCCCTATTTTTCTAAAATGCTTTTCTCTTTATTCCCCACCCTGCCGTCCCCTCTACCTCCTCCTTTCCCACCCCCCCTACCCTGAGACCTCTCTCTTTATCACCTTGCTTCCTCACTTTTCCTCCTCCAGGTATTCTGGTCTTTAATTCTAACATCTTTAATTTTTTTATCAGCAGGCATTTAAAATGTGTTTGTTATCAAGGCCATGCAATCAAAGCCATAAGACCATAAAATATAGCAGCAGAATTAGGCCATTTGGCCCATCGAGTCTGTTCCGCCATTCAATCATGGCTGATAAGATTCCCAACCACATTCTCCCTGTAGTCTTTGACCTCCTTACCAATCAAGAACCTATCCACCCTCTGTGTTAAATGCACTCAATGGCCTGGCCTCCACAGCCTTATGTGTCAATGAATTCCATAAATTCACCACACTCTGGCCGAAGAAATTCCTCCTCATCTCGGTTCTGAAGGGTTGTCCCTTTATTCTGAGGCTGTGTGCTCATATCCTCGTCTTTCCTACTAATGGAAACACCTTCCCCATATCCACACTATCCAGGCCTTTCATTATTTATGCAATGCCTTGGACGTAGAAACAATTCCGATCAAGCAAATCCCCAGCCTAACTTCTATCACAGCTCACTCTCCCTTCTGTCCTGCCACTCTCCCAGGCTTAACTCCGTCTTACATTAGTATAAAGACCGTGCATATCTCTCTTGGCATCCTCTGAAGGGAGTAGCATAATTATGGCCTTATTATGAGTCCCAACCCCAATTGCATATTCCATTCTCTTTCCAACCCCCTCTACACCTCCCCCCAGATTGCTCATTGACTTGTGATCAAGACCTTGCATGAACTTCTTGTGAATGATTGTATAGTTACCATGGGTTTTACTGACTGAGGAATATGGCACCTTCACACCAACTCAAACCTGCCCACCTAGCTATTCTTTTCACCATTTGGTAGGTTAAAACTGTCATAATGGCGTTGTGGTTCTTAACGCCAAAATCACACCTTGGCTAGTTCTCCTATTTCCTCTTTCTGAGGGAATCTGACCTTGTTCCATCCCTTTACTTTTCATTTAAAATCCTTATTCTCTACTGCTCACCCAAATAGAGTAAAACATGTCTCACCGAGTGTTGTCACTGCTGTCCTCCTTCAGCCTCTGCACCAAACACTTTTCATCCTCGGTGATTTCAATCTCCATCTCAACTCATTATGTTCTTTCTTCTCTGAGTTCATTGACTTCCTTGGGGGGGGTGGGGGAGGGGGGGGGGTGGTTATGGCCTTGCTCGTCCCGAAACTGTAAAATCCCGCCTGAGATCAACGGACCTTTCCATGGTTCGTCCCTCACCCGCTCCGATTCTCGTGGCAGGCAGGGCAGTACAATTCTGGCCCTTGTCTTAATTTATTCTCTTCCTCTATGTAAAAAGACCTGTTCATATACAGGGCTACCCCTCCACATTGCCATTTCACTTGGCCTTGCTACTAACAATGACCATTTTTGATCACTTTGTTATCTGCTGTACACTACCAACCCCTTTCCATATTCCTAACCCTTCTGCATACATTCCTGGAAAACATATCCCCCAAATCATTTACAAGAGCACTTTCAAAGACTCAACTGTCAAGAGTTTGAGTTTTAAAGTTTGATGTTTATTCACTAGTGTCATGAGTAGGCTTACATTAACACTGCAATGAAGTTATTGTGAAAATTCCCGAGTTGCCTGTTCGGATACACTGAGGGAGAATTTAGCATGGTCAAATCACCTAACCTGCACATCTTTCAGACTGTGGGAGGAAGCCCACACAGACACAGGGAGAATGTGCAGACTCTGCACAGACAGTGACCCAAGCCGGGAATCGAACTCGGGTCCCTGATGCTGTGAGGCAGTAGTGCTAACCAATGCGCCACAAGGACTTTCTGCAGCTACGGATTTACTCATGACCTTCTCAGCTCCACTTTTTTCTTATAGTTCCCATTAAAATTATTATTCTCTCTCATCCTGGCCACTTTCCCTAGTAGAATTCAGATCCCACTGCTTTTAAGTTCGCAAGATGCAAAAATAACAGATATAGTGGACAGTTCAAGGACATCACTGCAGGAATTTCTCAGAGTGGTGTTACAGTAGCATCTTCAGCCATTTTATCCATGACTTTCCCTCTGTTATAAGGTCAGAAGTGGGGATGAACATAATGATTGCACGATGTTCAGCACCATTCATGACTCCTCAGATGGTGAAGCAAACTGTGTCCAAATGCAGCAAGACCTGGACAACTTTCAGGCTTGGGCTGATAGGTGGCAAATAACATTTGGGCCACACAAATGTCAGAAAATGATCATCTTCAACAAGAGAGATTCCAACATCTCCTCTTGACATTCAGTGTCATTACCACTACAGAATCCCCGCTATCGAGATCCTGGGCATTACCATTGAACACAAACTGAATTGGACCAGCCATATAAATACTCTGGCTACAAGACCAGGTCAGAGGTTTGGAATTCTTTGGAGAGTAATTCACCCTCTCATTCCTCAAAACCTGTACAAGGCACAAGCCTGGAATGTAAAGGAATACTCTCCACTTTCTTGCGTGTGTACAGCTCCAACAAAAGATGCTTGACATCATCCGTGGCAAAGCAGCCCACTTTATTGGCACCACATCAATCACCTTCAACATCTACTCAATCCCCCATCACCCACATTGGTAGCAGTGTGTACCATCTACAAGATGCGCTGATAGCATCTTCCAAAACTGCCATCTCGAAGGACAAGTGCAGTAGATGCATGGGAACACCACCGTCCAAGTTTCTTTTCAAGTCACACACCATCCTGACTTGGAACTATACTGTCATTTTGTCAATGTCACTTGTTCAAAAT
The DNA here is from genome assembly GCF_965287045.1 of Carcharhinus amblyrhynchos. NCBI lineage: Eukaryota > Metazoa > Chordata > Chondrichthyes > Carcharhiniformes > Carcharhinidae > Carcharhinus > Carcharhinus amblyrhynchos. Next base: position 20,654,111 of record NC_137328.1, on the reverse strand, counting down.
CCTGGAAAAACCCTCCCTAACTGCATTGTGGGTGTTGCTACAATACGTGGACTACTTGTAGTGTTTCAAGAAGGCAGCTCTTGACCACCTTTCCAAAAGAAGTTAAGGATGGACAATAAATGTTGACCAAGCCAGCAATGCTTGCAAACCCTGAATAACAAATGAAAGAAAAATATTCTGCGGTTTAACATGCAGTGTGTGTGGTTGGCTCAATGAATGTTTCAGCTGGGGCCTTTCCTAAAGTGTGCTCTCCAGAATAGTGGGACTGATGAACAACATCCTCAGGATTGTGGCAGCAGAGCATGTTGTCCACACACTGGATTACAATGCATCTGCACTCTAACTTATTTATTTATTCGACCACAAGTAGGCTTACATTAACACTGCAATGAAGTTACTGTGAAAATTCCCTAGTCGCCACACTCCGGCACCTGTTCAGTACAATTTAGTATGACCAATGCACCTAACCAGCACACCTTTCAGACTGTGGGAGAAAACCGGAGCACTCAGAGGAAACCCATGCAAACCCATGGAGACTCGCACAGACAGTGACCCAAGCCGGGAATCGAGCCCATGTCCCTGGAGCTTGAGGGAGCAATGCTACCCACTGTGCACCATGCCGCTCTTGTCACCCCCTCAAGCAATATACATCATGGTGCCATAAAACCAATTGAGAGGCTGTCTCCAAAGCAACCAAGCTGCTTTGCTCAGCAGGCAGATCCTATCATATCTACAATCCTTAAGGTCACCAACACAAACTTCTCATCACGGAGCTCTCCAGAGCCCGTGCTGAAGAAATTGAAGCAACAGTAGAAAGAGTAGGATCAGCACAAAGTCATTTATTGGTCACTATTGGAGAGGATGGGGGTGGATATATAATGTTGTGGCTCTTGTGTTTGCCATTTGAAGAAACACTTCTTTGAAAACTTAGCAACTCTGTGTGCCATGTGGCATCCTAATAGGTACTGATGCTGCAGTGCAGTATCCTAGTAGATACTGATGCTGAAGTAGTGTGAAATAGTGCCATGGTGAAACGGTGGCATACAGAATTGGAGCAGGAAAAGAGTGCTTGTTAAAGTATTGTGATTTTAGGAGAATGAACCTTTAAAAGTTATGAATGCTAATTGTCTCTGGCAATGTTATAAAACATGAAAGGTGAGAGGGAATGAGTATGTTAAAATGAAGGAAGTGAGTTTCCCCAAGAGGTCAGCAAGATTCTCCAGAGTTGAGTATAAACAAAATTCTTTGCTTGTGTAGTATATCTCTGGATGGTTGGTTGCTATAACCGTGCCCGTCAGTTAATTTAGCAGAAAAGTCAACCAGGGTATGGTTGTTTGGTCATTACTGAGCAAATGTGACTGTGAATGTGCATGGACAATTGTCCTATCCCAGAACATGAAAATCAATCCAATACAAGCACAAATGTAACACTACCAATTGCTAGTATTCGTATGTGTTTTCACAGATGTGCTGTCTTTTGCCATGCACATCACTGTCAAGAACTCTCTTCCCCCTCCTGCTTTTGCACTATTATGCAGATAAGGGATCTGCCTATTGGAAATGCAGTCCAATAACTTTGTTCTTCTTAACAAGTGGGAGAAAGGTGGGGAGCTGACACACTTTGGGAATGTGGAGATTTTGGTGAAGTAGATTGCAAATTTAAAAATGAAGTGCACATCGTTTGGCTCTTATACAGTTGCTGTGCCAAGAATTATAAGGAAAATTATTTCAGCAAAATAAATGCAAGCTAAGGCAAGGCGTGAATATTTACTCTAAGAATCACTTTTGCCACCAGAGCTGAGCCAGGCTGAGGAGCAGGAATTTTGCATAAATTTGGTATCAGAACTGTTGTAAATCAAATTATTTTCTGGTTTTTTATGCTCAAATGAAAAAAAGTCATCATGTGGAAAAGATAATTATGTGGTTAAATAACCGGGTGCACTAATGAAACAAAAGCTCTCAGTCAGTACAAATGTCAGAATTTCACTTCTATTTAGGTCAAGCTAACTCAAAGGGAATGGGTTCCCTGTAGGGCTTGTGCAATCATTTGGACATCTGACTTGATTACACAGGAATCTTTGTGGGATGTCAGGTTTGGCATTCCAGAAGCTCAGTTAGTCAGGATTCTGCACTTTTATGGAAAGATTCTCTCTTATTTAGTGCTGCTGGCTGAACTTTCATCTTAAAACTAGGAGATTTGAGGGTTGGTAAAATTGGCAACTTTAAAGCACGGATTTTGTCATTTTCTGGTTGTAGTTTTGGCCAATATTCTTCCAAAATTTATTTCATTTTAATTGGAAATCTAACTTAAACCCTCAAGTCCTGCAGTGCACATCTTACTACATGGACCGGTTCAAGGTGTGGCTCATCGCCTTGCCAAGCACCACTAGGGATGGGAAATTAAGGCTGGTCTAGCCAGAGACACCCTCATCACATGAACAAATAAAAATTCCAAGACAGTATCCACTAAAATAAATCGTTTACATTCATATAAACGCATTATCCATTTGACTGATTCTTTCTTTGCAATTCCTTGCAGCTGAAGTCAAAAGCTGGAGAAAATTTCTGCTAAATTAAATTGCTGCAGACTTTTAAATTAGCCCATTTGCCCACTTCCATTTTACTGAGGGCAGCTGACATGGAGGGGCATTTCAAACCTCGATGTGGCAGCAATGTAATTAAGGCAAGGCTCTGAAGCCCCATTGTTCCTGTGCAGTGTGAGTATTTTTTAAAAAATCACCTCCAATCCTTGTAAATTTATCTCCCCCCAAGTGATCATCCAACTTCCTTTTGAAACCATTGAACACCTCTCTTCCATCAGTGAGTTCTAGACCATAACCACTTACTGCATATAGAAGTTCTTCCTCACATCCCCCTCGCATCCCTTGGCCCTTAAATCATGGTGAACGGAAAGCCAAAGTCATCTGTGATTTATCTTTAGTTGCAAATGCATCCGGATTTTTCCCAGACTTTGCATCAGACTTTGGGTGGCACAATGGTTAGCACTGCTGCCTCACAGTGCAGGGACCCAGGTTCGAGTCCCAGCGTGCATCACTGTGCAGAGTCTGCAAGCTCTCCCCGTGTCTGTGTGGGTTTCCTTCTGGTGCTCCGGTTTCCTCCCACAGTCCATAAGATGTACTAGTTAGATGCATTGGCCATGCTATATTCACATTCAGGGTACCCTAGTAGATGCCAGTATGTGGAAACTAAGGGATTTTCACAGTAACTTCTTTACAGTGTTAATGTAAGCCCATCTGTGACACTAACTAATAAACTTTAAACAAAAAGGGACATAATAGGCAGAATTATATAGCCCCATCCCATGGGGACAGGGCTGCAAAAGTCATTCAACAACCCATTGACCTTAACAGGACTGGAAAAGGATTTTGTGCTATTTTCCTCCTTATTTAGTTGTAATGCTTATCTTCCCTGTACATTCTACATTCATAAAGCGAATCTTTAAAGAAACAAAGAGTATAAATGCCAGTGAATTCTTTAGTGGCTTCCCTTTCATTATAGTATTTGTGTTATTATATTCTCAGAATAGCTTATATCCAACATTCATAAATGGTAACTACGTACATGTATTAACCAGACTGATGGCATAAGTAGCTGATGTCAGTGCTGGCGTTGTTCCATTTGTATCTTCCACAAGATTGCTCGGTGTTGGACTAGTTGTCATTGCTTGGGAGGCCAAGAGTCCATCTTCTGATACAAAGATCTCACTCGGGTTGCTCGGTTCTTTGTTGACTTCACCAAGTGCTGTGTTAGTCCTTTCAGGTAATCTCAGAGTCCTAGGAGCGTTTGACTGTGATAGCAAGTAGGTATGAAGTGGAGTCTGAGTGATAGCTGAGAGAACAGAGAGAAACTTAGCATCTGGATGAAAATTAAACCTACCTTCTCAAGAGCACCTGAAGATTTTAACACCTTTCTACTAACATTCACATATGCTGTACATGAAGTTCAGGGAACTTGCAAGAGTGGTGTTCAAATAGGATCAGCTGAAAATAAGTACATGAAGAACTTTTCTTTCAGAATAGAGTAACAGGAATTCAACACAACATTACCAATAAAGTCTCAGCACTGTGTTCAGTTTATGTTAGCATTTAGGTATTAGAGCACAGAGCTGCAGTTTGAGAGTTTTACTTTGAACACTGGACAATTAACTTGTTCAGTCATTTCTCATGATCTCCCAGATCTCCCGTGGCCTGCTAGTATTATGCATAAGGCTACGTTAAAGTGTTGGGACTTAATGTTGCCAGATGGCACCTAATACAGAGGTGTTTTGATCAATGATTACAAAAGGAAATTGCATTGGATCTTGAGAGAAATAAATTTTGCAAGGTTAGTGATAGAAGGAAGGGATGAAACTGACTGTATTCTTCTACAAAGGGCCCAATTCTACCATTTTGATTTGAAGTGCTGGGTGGACTTGAATTTGGGAGTGTTTCAGATCCGACTTTTAGACCTCTGACAACTCCATACACACTCTGCCTGAAAAAAAAGTCAGCAATTCTGAATCATGCTACAGAAAACTGTGGGTGGGGCTTATTGCACCCAAAACCCTGCAGCTCCCATTTGCGCCTCCAAATTCGCATTCACAGTAAAAAAAAGAGAGAATACTGCTCCCTTATCACATTGCACCCGGGCCAGATAATGCCTCCCCCTGGCCCCCACAGACATTGCCCCACACCCGCACCATTACTGACCCCCTTATCCCCCCCACCCGCCCGCCACCCAGACTAATCACAGCTCTGTCTCCCCTTCCCCCCAAAGATCTGAGGTGGAGTGGCAGTGGACCACCCCTTCCCCCTCACTCATCTCAGGCAGAGTGGCAGCGGACCCCCTTCCCCCTCACTCATCTCAGGCAGAGATATCCACCCTCCCACCCTCCATCTTACAGATATCCACCCCAGACCCTTCCACACAAGGCCTCCATCTCCTCTGGATGTGTGACATCTCCTTCTCTCTCTCCTATCCCCAATCATTGAGGCACTATTCCCCCCTCACCCTTTTCCCTCTTCCTCGCAGCATACATGCAAGTGTTCACTTGCTTTTCCCTCAATGTTAACAAGCAAACTGCATGTAACTTGCTGGAATGATCTGCCAAACTGCCTGCAGCTGATCTGCCCTAACAAGGGACAGCTCCATTAAAAACTCAAGGACAGACAGGCAGGCAGGTATTCTTACACAAAATGTGCGCACAACCAGCACCCAGAGTTACTGAGAGCGAACTTGGGAGTCTACTGGATACGGCAGAGGTGAAGTGGGACACCTCCTCCCCCCCAGGAGGATGCAGACCTGGGGGGGCTGATGGAAATGCGGCCTGGGAGGCTGCCTCAGTCAGTGCCCCCCCCCGAACCGCAAAGGAATGCTGTAAAAAAGTCAATGACCTCATCCATGCAGCAAGGCTGAGTGCTGAACCCCATCTTGCATCTTCCCCTAAATCTCCTCTCAATCCTCCCATCTCCAGCACCCTGCATACTTCCAGCTCCTGGTCCCCAAGCAGCTCCTTCCTATTCCCCCCCAACAGCCCCACTGTGCTTGCCTTCTAAGGCCCACCACTTGATACGCTGCAGGAATCACGCCACCATTTTTTTCATGGTTCCTTCTGTCTTCACAGGAGAAGATCGTCCTCTGACTCACCCTCTCACGGGTGTTGTGCACGGTGAACCAGACCTCTGGGTCCTCACCCACTTTGAGGAGCGGGCGCTGGAGCTCCCCAGAGAGGGGGAGGTGTGGGCTGTCAATGACAGCATGGTTGGGCTGCTGTCAAGACGTGAGCACCTGACATTCCTTCAATCACTTTGAGGTAACTTCTCGGATGCATGAGTTTTGGGTGCGAGGGGCAAGGTGTAAAGGAGATATACGAGGCATGCTTATTTAACACAGAGAGGGTAGTATGTACCTGGAACTCACTGCCAGGGGATGTTGTGGATGCAGCTATGATAGTGACCTTTAAGGGACATGTCTACAGCTATGTGAATGGGATGGGAATAGAGGCATATGGTCCCCGGAAGGGTAGGGGGTTACAAATCAGATGGGCAGCCTGGTCACTACAGGCTTGAAAGGCCTGTTCCTGTGATGTAATTTTCTTGGTGCTTTGTTCTTTGTTCAGTGGAAAAATGTGAATCACGTGTTTGGCATTCCGGATTCCTCTCCCTCCCTTACACTTAACCTTGTGTCCAGGGACAGATCCGGACACCCGAGAGCCTTCTGGACTCCAAGCCCTCACTGTAGCTCCCACCCATCCTGTTCAGGACAGTTCGGACGAGTCCTTGGAGGATGTGGATGAAGGAATCCTCCCCCCACAAGGGTGGCACAGTTTTGCTGTCAGTGTCCACCTCACAACTCACCATCCCAGATACTGACACATCGGTGGGTTCAGTTAGTGATGAGACTTCTGCGTCACTCTCTGGTGAGCACGATGCATCTGATAATGTAGATTGGATGGAGGAGGGAATGTCCGAGGCCTCTGGAACGTGGGGGCCTGCCAGAGGCGAGGACTGAGCTGGCCCCAGGCCACATGCTGGGCCTCTGAGATCACTTCCCCCTCAGCTGCTGGAGATGCAGCAACAGAGCCAGGGAATGTAGGTGGGGCTGATGGCCACACTGGACCAACTGTGAGGCTGTTGGGAGGAGTCCCAAAGCTTTCAAGCGGACCAGCTATTGCCTGACTTGTGTGCTTCCCAGGCCAACACTGCAAGGGTGACGTCTGCAGTGGAAAGCCTGGGGCAGGGGATCCTCACCATGGGTGGCAGGCTCCAAGTAATGGCCGAGTCACAGCAGGCCACAGCTGAGGGACTGAACAGGATTCTCGAGATTCTGCGGCCCATGGCTGAGAGGCTCGAGAGCTTGCAGGAGACCCAGTGAGACAGCACTAAGACACAGCGGGCTATGGCAGCAGCTGTTGAGAACATAGCCAGTTTCAAAGGACCACGGCTGAGGGCTTGCAGAGCAGGGCCCAGTCTCAGGGGGCACCTGCTGCGGCCATTGAGAGGTGGCCCTCGACTCAAGTGGCCATCGTAGAGGGCTCAACCACCATGGGTAGAATGCACGACTCAGGACTGGCAGTGCCAGGTGACGCTGGAGATTCTAGAGCTCACTACAGAAGCAACACCATCCCATGGAGTGACCCAGGGACCCACAGGAACCACTAGGGAGAAGGAAGTGTTCGAGCCCATGCTGGAGCCTTCCAGCCAGGAGACTGTGGCTTTGGCAACACCTTCTGACTCCCCCCTTCCTGACACTGGGACATCTCAGGGGCAGCGGGATGAAGAGGGTGTCATGGAAACATTCCAGACATCTGGAAGCAGGCCAGGGTCCTCAATGTCCAGAGGCTCCAGAGGACACCCTGCATATGCATCACAGGCCATGGGGCAAGGTCAGCAGCTGCCCCCCCCCCCGATGTACATTCTGGGGAGTCAGTGAGACGTAGTGCTAGGCCACATAAGGTTAGGAAGTTGCAGTGGCAATGAGATGGCACGGGTGAAGGGATGCACTAGTTAGAAAGATATTTAAGCAACTTAACATTTTCTGTTCACAAGTTTTTATGTTATAATGTCTTACTTAAACTCCTTTATTCTAAATAAATGTTTCTTCACCACTCACTTGCGATTAATTTGTCTTGATTATGAATCCTCTTCCACTGATGATTGCCAGAGGGATGCTTCATGTTGATGTCAGTTGGGGAGGCCCCTCAATGCTGTCTCCCTGAGAAAAGGAAAGCATTGGTTCCCCAAACCCCACAAGTGATTCTCTTCTGTCCCCAATGCCACCTGCCTCAAGGCCTTATATGGGGTTTCAGATCCCTTACCTACTACACAGACATGGGCCCAGGTGCCAGCTTGCATGCGGAGCACAGGTAGGAGTCAGGCTAGTTTGCACAATAAATAATGGTGCTTAGCGAGTCATCATCACCCTCCTACCTGCCAAACAAGCTTGCTAACTCAGTGTACCTAGGCCCACCACTCTGGTGTGACGATGTTCCTAAGTAAGGAATTTGGTGGGGGGGGGCGGGGGGTGGGGGAGGTGGGGGGTGGTGTGATGGAACCCACAGACACAAACACATAGTGAGTGAATCAGGGCCTCCCTCATTGCCCTTGCACGCCTCATTTGCCACATGCTCCTTGCAAAGTTAAGGGGCTGCAGCAGTGCAGTTTGCAAGGGCTTTATGCATATCCTTCAGCTGGAAGTATATTGAGTGCACTAGGACCCAGCAGCACCACAAGACCCAAGGTCAGTGCTGAGCCCCGGGTCCGTGCTGCAAGTGGGACATCAGAGATGCTGCTGAGCAAAAGTCCCCAACCCACCCACACACTCGCAGAGCCGCCACAGACCCGAGAAAGAAAATGGCCGCAACAACAGGACACCTGTGAGTAACAGAGAGCCGTCGGACGCTATGCACTTACCTCCTCATTAACCCTCACTGAGGGAGCACCCGAATCGGTCTTTTATTGGACATGTCTGATTCACACTGATTCCCAATTGGCGAAAGTGGTGGTTAAGGAGGAAGTGCTGGTAAAGTTGGGCGTGCTGCCCACTAGTACAATTTAAATGCAGTGAAATTGCTGTCCTGCCCATCCCGGGCAAGGTCCTGATTGCGGCCATTTTAGGCGCTTGGTAAAGGAGGAACAGGCATGGAGGCGGGCACAGATTGTATTATTTGCCTGACACCCAAATTTACCAAGTTTTCGCATACGAAAACAGACGCAACTTGATGGTAAAATCGGGCCCAAAGTGTTTGCATGGATGTGCTGAAAGACCTCCTTCTATTGCTTCATGATTCAATGGCTGGGATTTTCCAGTCCCGCTGGTGCCAATTACTACCCATGGGAGGGAGTGGAAATTTGAAGGGCAACCAACAGTTTGGTGGGAATTTTGGCTGGGCTGCAAAAATACTGCTCAATGACTCTATTAGTTTTCTGGCTGTAATGTTACGGCAGCATTTTTTAAAGTTCACTTATGGGATTTAGGTGTCACTGACTAGGAATGCATTTCTTGTCCATCCCTAATTGTCCTTGTTCAGACAGTGTTTAAGGGTCAACCACATTGCTGTGGGTCTGGAGTCACATGTAGGCCAGACTGGGTAAGGATGGCAGATTTCCCTCCCAAAAGGACATTAGTGAACCAGATGGGTTTTCAACAACAATTGACAATGGCTTTATGATTAGATTTTTAATTCCAGATTTTTATTGAATTCAAATTTCACTATTTGCCATGGTGGAATTCAAACCCAGGTCCCCAAAGTATTACCCTGCATCTCAAGATTAGTAGTCCAGTGATACTGCCACGGTGCCACTGTCTTCCCAGAAGCAAATATTTTTATCATGTTATAGACATGGGGAGAGAGTGGAATGAGCAGGAATTCAGAACAGAAAAAATGTTACATTCCCATCAGATATTCATTTTCATTAACTGCAGTTGACTTTTGGACATGTTCTATGATGCCAAACTCCATCCACACCTAATTTTAGGACATATTCTTCCATCTCCATCACATTCTTTCCAAAATTGTTTTTAGCAGATTGCTGTGAATGAAACAGTTGGAGGTATTATTTTAAAATAGATAATAGTGAAGAATAGAACTGGAGCCTAATCTTTGTGCATTTATGAACTGCGATTTCCAGAGACAGATTACAAATATGTACCCCAAAACACAAGAGAATCCCACTTACTGCCCACTATCTGAACACAATGAAATACTCAATTACTATACATTGAACAGTTACGAATCATGAACTTCAGAAGGTATCAAGGGAAACGTATATATTTTTTAAATTTCACTTAAATACATACCTTTCTTAGTTTTATTGGCAAATGTTGCTTTCTCTGAAAAGCCTAAGCTGACATTGTGTATGTTCACATGAAAAGATTCAGATTTATTTATTGTGATTGCAGTCTGCACTGTTGAGAGAGTGCTTGTTTCTCCAAATGTGGTCAATTGAAATGGAATGTTGTCTACAAAGAAAGGAATTTAGTGATCAGGAATGCACCAAATCTCATTAAGCATCAAATGATACAGAAGGTTTACTGTCAACTCAGTAGAAATATAGACTTTAAAGGTGAACTAGGAGTGAGTTTCAGTTTAATAAAATTACATTCAAATACACTGACGCCACAGGGGTGATTCCACGATTACGTTCAATGACACTAGAATTGTAGTTTACCTGCAGTTTAGAAGGAGGCCATTCACCCCTCGAGTCAGCATCAATTCTCCGACAGAGCATCCCACCCAGGACTTTTCACATAACCCTAGGTATTTATCCCACTAGTCACCCTAACCTATAAATCTTGGAATGCTTAGGAGCAATTCAGCATGCCCAATCCACCTAACCTGCACATCTTTGGGCTGTTAGAGGAAACTGGAGCACCCACAGGAAATCTATGCAGACATGGAGAGAATGAGCAAACTCCACCCAAGGCCGGAATTGAACCCGGGTCCCTGGTGCTGTGCAGCAGCAGTGCTACCCATGTGCCATTGTACCACCCTTATGTTCTCATAGGCTTAACCAGTTGGATAATTGGGGCCAAAATGTTGTGGCACCATCTCCAATCTGCATGTCCATTGAAATTGGATTATCCAATGGGATTAGATCACTTCAGTGTTCTTTTAATGTTACTTCTTTTAAGTAACTACCGTAAGATAGCAATGCATTGATAAAAGGGAAAGAAAGTAAAGCTTATATTTACAGAGCACTTTCATATATTTTTCAGAAGCATCTCAAAGGACACAAGGGTGCAAGGCCAAAGCGGAGAAGTAAAAACTGGGTTTAGGTGAGTTGTCAATGGGAAAATCTTAATGGGTGGATTGGCCACACTAAATTACCCCTTTGTGTCCAAATATGTGTAGGTTAGGTGGACTAACCATGGTAAATGCATGGAGTTACAGAGATGGGATGGGAGGCTACCATGCTTTTCTAGGGAGTGGGTGCAGACTCAATGATCCAACTGGCCTCTGTCTGCACTGTAGGGTTTCTGTGATGCTATATAGCAATTATTGTCTCAAAATGGGATCAATTGTGATGATCTGAAATTGAGGAACTAAATACTAAATACAAAAGGATATAAAATACTTAATTGAAGGTTGACTTGCTGTCCTTTGAGCTTCAACTGAGCTCCACCAGTACAGTATTACAGACTAAGGGCAGAGTGGGAATGGAATGAACAATTAAAATGGCAAACAAGTAGAAGCTTACGAGCACACTTACAGACTGGATACAGGTTCACAAAGCAATCATTAAGTTTGCAATTAGTTTCCAAGATCTAGAGGACACCATATTATGATTACTGTATATAAATTTTAAAGCAAGTATTAGTAAACCACTGTTGCACCTGGAAGGAGTGGAAGGCAAAGAGGGAGGAGGTAAAACACAGGTGTTGCATCTCCTGCATTTGCACAACAAGGTGCTTTGGAAAAGGAGGGGTATTGCAGTGATTGAGAAGTGGCTCAGAGTGCCGAAGAGTTGATTGTCCATTCAGAAATCTGAAAGAGGGTGAGATGGGAAGTAGTGTCTAGCTGCAACATCATGTTGGAGGCGGCAGGAGTAGTGGAGAATCAATGTGGAGATTGGCAGGGTTGAAAGTGAAGAGAAGAGGAACTCTATCATGGTTCCAGGAGAGTAAGAGGAAGGGGTTAAGGCTGAATGTAGGATATGGATAAACATGGTTAAGGGCCTTGTCGAACACTGAAGGGGAATCTTCAGCAAAAGGATAAAGGAAAACAAATCAGTTGCACAATTGTGGAACTTGGGGTCATCAGAACAGAAGAATTGGAGACAGAAAACTGGAAAAGTAGAAAGAATCCTCCCCTGAATCAGGTTAGGAGAAGTGTATTCAAGGATGGTTGCTGACAGCTTTCTCCAGAGATGGAGATAGAAAAGTCAAATAAGGCAAGCAACAAACCAGAAATGGACCATGTGAAACTGAGAAAGGAAGTGGCAATTGAAGGCATCATTGATGAAGTTTTCAGCTTGGGTTGAGAACAGGAAGTGACACTGGCATAGTTATCAATGTACAAGGGTGAGGGAGAGGGCATGAGTAGAACCAGAACAAAGAATATTCCACCCATACCACAAAAAAGCAGGCATGACCAGTACCTATACATCTTTCTAGAGTGGCACTTTTTGCTTGAAGGAAGTGAGCAAGTCAATGAAAAGGTTGGAAAAGTTCAGCCAGGTCGAGGAACATGGTGATGGATAGGATCTGATTGGACTTTCATTTGGGGAAGAAGCTGAAGGACCTGGGTCTATATTGGTGGGCTGAACCTACCCAAGGATTGGGCATCCACAGAGAAAAAGTGAAGGTTAGGGCTGGGAAACTGGAGATTGTTAAAATGGCAGCAGGCAGGGAAAGATTTGCAGATGGCAGTGGGAAGAGACTGGACAAGAGAAGGAAGAAAATAATTCAGAATGAGATCGAAAGAAATAAGTTGATTGTGTTGTCACTGAGTTAAGTTTTGAACCCACTTTCTGAGCTGGAGTCTATTGACTAGATAAATCTGACACTTTAGATACTGGTAAAACAATCAAACTGAACTAGAAGTCAATAATGTCCCGGGTCATGTTCATATCCATTTTTAAATTTTAGCATTTAATAAACAATGCCATACATAGCTAATGCAATTACTTTTATTCCACATTCTCCTCCTTCTTTGGCTCAGGGATTTTTGCCTCAATTTGCTTTCACATCTTTCATTAAAATAGTTTGTCCAATGTCACCAGAGACTGGGTCTGCCTGGCATGGTGCACAATACATAAAACTCACTTGGTCACCTTGACTGGAAAAACATGAAAGCTTAAAAGACAAATGGCTATGACTAAATCAAGTGCTGTTCTGAATGTTCGCCAATGAAAAAAATCTGTTTTCCTGCATAGAAACAAAACACTCAAATCCACTGGGTTCCCCTTGGGTTTTTATGCAGAATTTGGTACTTGCGTAGCAAACCACGTTATACATGGTCTTTCATGGAGTGATGTTCCGTGAAAACAGTTTCAGGCTGGTAAGATGGTTAAAATTCTGATTAGAAAAAGTAATTTTGCATAACAGATATTTTGTGAGCAAAAACAAAACAAATCACTAAAATTAGACCAATGTTTATAACAAAACTATAAAGGAAGTTATAATTCGCTACTGAAATTTCTAATTGGCACTATTGCTGAATAAGGATTTCATTGCCTCTGTACTGATTTTCAAACTCGCTTCCATAATGAATAGCTTTCCTTTTGTATAGTGCCCCAAACAAAGCAATATAAAACATTCAGAATTTATTTCCTGCCATATATTCACATAATATGCTGAATGGTGACTAGTATCTAATTGATTCATTGGGGCTCCCTATAATTCAATATTTTTATCCTAAACAAAGAAATGAATTAAAAATAAACTCACCCTGAGATTCACAGAATGCCAACACAAAAGCCACAATCAATCCTTTTGGAACAGTAGATTTTGCCATATTGATTGAATCTGACTTTAGCTAAAGGAACGGTCTGATGTTTCTGAGGCTGTTTCGAAACTGTCTTTGTAATGGTGTGGCTACTACACAGCCAGAATATCTGCTTGTGGAAACTTCTACAAGGACTGGGTATTACCCCAAGCTTACACGCCCCTGCGATGCGACATCAGGGCAGTTTGATCCCCTCCAAATACTAACTTCAGTTGCACATCATAGATATCACACATTGTCTTGAAATAGCTTAGAACTTTATCATTCTGCAGTTGGGATCCATGTCATCTGCAGCGAGGTGCCTGGCATGTAACACAAATGTTCAAAACCTTCATTTAGTTCCAACAAATTTCAACACATTTCTAACATATCAAAAAGCCACATCTGCAACATACATTTATATACTTCACATTTTAAAGCGTCTGAAATGCCTGATCTGAGGTGTGATGAATATGGACAGAATTGGATACTTGTAAAGTATTGCTTCATTAGAATATGTGCAGCAAAGAACCCCTACAAATTCTACAGGTTAGTTGTGATTGGGGAATCACAGTTCATCGAACAGCCCTAATGTTTTAAATCTGAAACTCGACTAGCAAAGATGGTTATGTGATGATTTTGTGAACCTGAGTGTGGTATTAAAACTTAATGCTTACCAGTAATCTTGCAGGTGGATGAGTTGATTGCGAGGTTAAGGAAAGTCAATTATTTTATGACCTTAGATTTGACCAGGATTATTGGCAAACCCCTTAAACAGAGCCTGTAAAATAGAAAATGACTTTCGTACCTTCTGAAGGAGATTATCAGCACGTCATCCTGTTGTCTAAGTTGCACGAGCAGCAATCTTCTTCCCAAGACAAGGGTGGCACAGTGGCACGGTAGTTAGCACTGCTGCCTCACAGCGTCAGAGACTGGGTTCAATTCCAGTCTTGGGTGACTGTGTGGAGTTTGCACATTCTCCCCGTGTCTGTGTGGGTTTCCTCTGGGTGCTCCAATTTCCTCATGCAGTCCAAAAGTGTACGGGTTAAATTTATTGGCAATGCTAAATTGCCCCTTAGTGTCAGGAGATTAAGAGGGTTATGTGGATAGGGCCTGGGTGGGATTCTTGTCGGTGCAGATTCAGTGGGCCAAATGGCCTCCTTCTGCATTGCAGGGATTCTACAATTCTATGACTCGTGGATGCATGTTTGGCTCTCATAGCATATGTACCATAGAATGCATGAATGAAATCATCACCTACAGTGAACATTGGGGTTCACATGTACACTAAATAGGGGCTATACTAAAGCACCTAACAGTATTGTGGTTCACAGCAAACTCAGAGTGCAACATTTAGTTGTTTGAGATCACGTACCTGGGGAGGCGTTTTACCACTGCTTTACACCCCTTTTGCAGTGGGAAAATAGCATGAAGCAGTGAGCGCGAATGGTGCTGATTTTCGTGACCGATGCGATTTTATGACACCTGGACTGCCAGCATGGTCAGCCTCTCGCCGATCAGTAGGGGAGGGAGGGGTGCCGCAATCAGTGTGGGTGGTGGGGGGGGGGGGTCGACAGGGGCTGCATCATGGGCCATGGGCCTCTGTGATTGCTGGGGATGTAGCTCATTGAGGCTGCCTGCAGTAGCAGGGGCCTGACAGCTCTCTCCCTCTGTCTGTCAGACCCCTCCTACTGCTAATGCACACATGTAGCATCAGAGGTTTGAACAGGCACAATATCTCTCTCTACAAGTTGTCTGGTGAGTTAAGCCCTGCCCACAGTCTTCCTTGCTAGAAACAGACTAGTCCAAAATTTCAGAGACAGAGTGCATAAGATTAGGTGTGAAAACGCATCCACAAAACAGATCTGGAATTCTCCCATTTTCATACTAGCTGGGCACTTAGAAACAAATCTCATGAAATTCCACCTTTGGTGTGCATTTTAGAGTAGGTTGGTGAACAATGTTGAGGCTGGCCTTGGCTGAGGAGTAAGGAGCAGGTCAGGGTTTGTTTAGGTATCAGTAGATAATGTGAACAATTTATTCTGAACATTGCTGTCTGAGCCACCAGCTTTCCTCACTCCCCATCGTACTAACTAGACTAGAGTAAAGTAATCACAGCAGGGTCAATGGAACCCTTAGGCTGCTTTCAGGGACCCATGCCCAGGACTATGTAATAACCTCATGCAAACAGTCTGAAGCCAGGAGTTTGTTTCATAAACCAGTGGCTCAGAGGTACGTTTTGCAGTTGTATTCTTCCAAACAGTTGAGGGAGAAGAATGTCTCCTGCTTCACCCAAACAGAAATCTCTTTCCTAAGGAGCAGTGGTATGCCCTATTAGAATCAGATACCGGAATGTTACCACCTTGCCCACCCGAGGCTCTTAAGATCCTGCTCAAGGCCAATGGAGAATGCAGTTCTGTGAGCCTTGCCTGCTCTGATTCCGGGGTGGGCATGCCTGTAAAATTCTGGCAATAGTACCTAAAAATAAAAGGATGTAACCTGCTTCTAACAAAGAAATTCTATCCAGTGTTCTTATTTCACTCCAACCTTATTGCTTTGAATATATGAACATACACACATTAGGAGCAGGAGAAGACCATTCAGCCACTTGAACCTGCTCTGTCATTCAATAAGATCACGGCTAATCTGATTTTAACATCAACTCCACATTCCCACCTCCCCCTGATAAGCTTTCAGCATCTTGCTTATCAAGAATCTACCTAGCTGCACCTTGCAAACATTCAAAAATTCTGCTTTGCTTCCTTTTGTGGAAGAATTCCAATGAGTCTCAACCCTCTGAGAGGAAAACAATTCTCCTCATTTCTATTTCGAATGGGCAATCCCTTATTTTTAAAGAGTGACCCCCGAGTTCCAGATTCTTCTACAAAGGTTCTGTCTAACCTTTCCCCGTAAGACAAACTCCCTATTCCAGATATTAGTTTAATAAACCTCCTTTGAGCTGCTTACAACATATTTACACCCTTCCTTAAATAAGAAAACAATGCTGTGCGCAGTACTCCAGATTTGGTCTCACCAATGCCCTCAATAACTGAAGCAAAACCTTTCTGTTTTTGTATTCAATTCCCCTTGCAATAAATGAAAATCATCTATTCGCTTTCTAATTACTTACTGCACCTGAATACTAACCTTCTGTGATTTCCACACTCGGACACCCAGATCTTTTGGCAACATTTTGTTTAGTTTAGTGTTCCCTGCTAGCTCTCTGTCATACTCTTAATTTTTCCAAACTTATTCATTTTTTGTTGTTATTTATATTCTGGGTTAAAGTCCAACAGATTTATTTGGTAGCAAAAGCCACTAGCTTTCAGAGTCCTGCTCCTTCGTTAGGTAAGTGGGAGTTCTGTTCACAAACAGGACACATAAAGACACAACTCAAATTACAAAAGGAGCAGTGCTCTGAAAGATAGTGGCTTTTGCTACCAAATAAACCTGTTGCACTTTAACCTGGTGATGTGAGACTTCTTACTGTGTTTACCCCAGTCCAATGCTGGCATCTCCACATCATTTATATTCTGTCCATTCTTCTGACCTGTCACCCATTCTTACAATTATATAATAAAAGCAAATTACTGCAGATGCTGGAATCTGAAACAAAAACAGAAAATGCTGGAAATATTGGGTCTGACAGCATCTGTGGAGAGAGAGCAGTTAATAAGATGAAAAAAAATTGGAAAAAAATTCCAGGTTCCAGGTTAAATTCCAGCCTCAGGTCACTATCTGTGTGGAGTTTGCATATTTTCCCCATGTCTGCGCGGGTTTCCTCCAGGTGCTCCAGTTTCCCCCCACGGTCCAAAGATGTGCGGTTAGGTTGATTGGCCATACTAAATTGATCCTAGTGTCAGGGGTGTTACAGGAATAGAACCTGGGTGGGATTGCGGTTGGTGCAGACTTGATGGGCTAAATGGCTTCCTTCTGCACTATAGAGATTCTATAACTCTATGATTCTCTGTAGAGATTCAATGAAATGAAAATAAATTTAAAAATAACTGAAATAAGTGGCTGGAAATAGGGTGAAGGTAGAGAAGGGAATTCATGGTCCATCTACAAACATGACATGAAGAAGTCTCTCATAGAATCCCTACAGTGCAGAAGGAGACCATCTGGTGCATCGCGTCTGTACCGACTCTCCGACAGAACATCCCACCAGGCACTATCTCTGTAATTAATCCCCCTAACCTACACATCTTGGGACACTAAGAAGCAATTTAGCATAGCCAATCCAGCTAACCTGCACATCTTTGGACTGTAGGAAGAAAGTGGAGCACCCCCAAGGAAACCCATGCAGATGCAGTGAGAATGTACAAACTCCATACGGACAGTCACCCAAGGCTGAAATAGAACAGTTGGGACAAGCACACCACCAGGATCTCACAAAAGGTTTGCAGTAACCAGCCGAGGTGACAAAGCTTTGTTCAGAACCCAGGTCTGACAATATAATTTCACACAAAGTTATAATTGTGAAGCATATTCAAGGATAAATCAGATCCTTTCCACTCCTGAACACTGTGCAGTCCTATTGCATCTAGGTCAAGGTCCAAAATACAATAGGGAACAACATCCAAGAATGACAACACCATAGATCACTATTTGTAATTAAACAAACTCCCAGACACAGGACCTGGGCATACCTGCAAATTATCTTTATAATTTAGAGACTCAAACATTCATCAGTTATGATATGGAGACAGCAGAGTTCACTGGGGCGGTCCCAGTAAGAGGTTTCATAACACCAGGTTAAAGTCCAACATATTTATTTGGAATCATGAGCTTTTGGAGCACTGCTCCTTCATCAGCACTCTGAAAGCTCGTATTGGATTTTAACCTGGTGTTGTGAGGCTTCTTTTTGCATTCATCAGTTATATGTACTTATATAATGATAACTAAACATGAACATGTATTTTTCTTTGGAAGAAGGTAAAGTAAATTTGGAAACAAAGGGGTAAAAGGGATATCAGCATTACATCATGAGAAGGGGAGTATGTCATGTGATCCAGTTGTAGTTTCACTTTTGCTTTGAGCAAAGCACATTCACACAGCTCTGATGTCTTCAAGCATTACAACTATTCCCATGTGACAAATCTAAATTAACGAATCCACAACGTGTTTACCAAATTCAATATGAGTGATTGATGTCCTGTGCTTTGTACAGTAAATGAGACCATGAATTATATCATTATAATAACATGGCATCAATTGTTGCAAGATAGAGACCCAAGTTTTCTGTCTGTTCATGCTGGCAGGATCTTTCGGTCCCACCTGTAGCGCATGCCTGATGTGAATTTCCCATTGGTGAGGGAAACATTCATTGGAAAACTTCATTGACAACGCTGGGACCAGAGGGTCCCGCTGCTAATCAATGGCAGGTAGCCTTTTCCGCAACATAACATGCAGCAGGTTACGTGGAAAATCCTGCCCAAGGTCTCAAAATGTTTATTCTCTAGCCCCAGTGCAACACATTCTCTGGGATATCCTAATGACAGCAGAGAAATAATAATACAGACTGATTCTATTTGCATAGTTATGATAGTGAGTTTCCCTGATTTTAATTAAGCAAACTTTGCCTAGGCAGCAGTAATAGAATTTAGCTTATTATGAAAATCTCGTGAATAAATATACTAAAATAAAAATTTTCTAATGGTTTTAATATGGCAGATCACCCTTATCCATCATGTCATCTTCTGATGCAATGCATAAAAGAAAATGCCTGTTGAACATAATGCTACATACACAGGGTTACAACTGTGAACACAGTCCCATGTATAAAGACACACAGCTGTTGAATACAGTTCTATGTACAAAGAGACACATCCACGAATATAGCTCATATACAAAGATACACAGCTGTCCAACACAAGGGACGTAACAGTTGAGCGCATTCCCTTGTACAAAAGCTTTTCAACACAATTGCATGACCTCAGAGCTTCACTGAAAATATGGCCCTTAAAGTTCTTTATCTACTAACTTAGACAGGTAAGTAACATTCTGATCTTTGTTTTATATTACCATAAAACCTTAACATTCCACTCTGTGTTTTTTTCTTAACTTCTCCTCCCCAGGTACCAGAATTCCACTGATGTCTTTTGATTTGATTTGATTTGATTTATTATTGCCATACGTATTAGTATATAATGAAAAGTATTGTTTCCTGTGTGCTATACAGACAAAGCATACTTTTCATACAGCACAAAGGGGAGATAGAAAGGAGAGCATGCAGAATATAGTATTACATCATAGCTGGGATGGAGAGAAAGATCAGCTTAATATACAGTAGGTCCATTCAAAAAAGTCTGATGGCGACAGAGAAGCTATTCTTGAGTTGGTTGGCATGTGATTTCAGACTTTTGTATCTTTTTCCCAACAGAACAGAAAGCATGTCTGGAGTGCGTGGGATAGCGATGATTGCTCAGTGTAGTTAAATCTGCATTATATACTTTTCATAGAAATCTATAATTAGGCAAAATATGAATACAAAGAATCCAAATAGGGAAAAGAAAGACAACATCTGCAGATAACTACGAGTTTTAACAAAGCAACTTGTCTTATTGTTGGGATTGCTCAAAACAACTCATAAGATTTTATCAGCTAATTGATTTCATCAGAAGTTCAGCAGAAGGAGATATCGATCTGAAACATACTCTGTTTCTCTCTTCACAGATGCTGCTGCGCATTTCCAAGTATTTTCAGCATTTTTTGTTTTTCTTTCAGATTTCCAGCATCAGTATCATTTTGGACCTTGTGTTGGTTTGAAATGACATTGGCTTCAGATTTATAATCGTGGGAGATGCGAGGCAGCAGAAGGCCAGGACTAAAAGTAACAAGCCCCTGTCAGTCAGGTTAAGTTGCAAGGTCGGGATTTCATTAAGATCATGCTCTCAGGAGTGGGGTAAGTAGAGGAGAGGTGGGAGAAGCAGAGCCTGGGGCAGATGAATCCTAAACTTACCTTGTGGAGGAAGACTTCTCAAACTGTTGATTGTGCAAGGGAAGTCTAACAATTTAAATAAGGATCGTGCTATTTTAGGCCTCTTCTGACCTGTATTCTCTTCTTGCTAGGCTGAGCTGGGAGGTAAACTACAACCTCTTTTCTGTTCAGTTCCATGATTAACAGAATTGTCAGGCCGCTATAACACAACCGGAGTTTGATGTGAATAGTCGAAAAGAGACTCTGTAGTTTTTCCTTCTTGCCTGCCCAGTAGAGCAGATTGGAAGTGTAGCCTGTGGTAAGACAGTAAGAGGTCAATCGATGAGAACTATGGGTGATTTTAACTGTCTGCCCTTTGCTTTCAGAGATGGGGAGGCAGGCAGAGTTAAAATTGCCCTGGAGGTTGCAAAGAACTTTGCTGTTTTCAATTGAGAGTTAAACTTGTCATTAATTTTTTTCCTTGTTAAATTTGATTGATTATTTGGTCTGACCTACAGGGCCAATTTCCTGGGGGTGAATCCTAACTGTCTGCTGGAGAAGTTGCGGAATCTATGAAATACTGGCATCGGGATACTTCTATGTGTGTTACAGTTGATAGGTTTTTGATGTAAAACATATGAATCATTTGTTAGTCACTTTAATATCTTGTGACCAGCAATCAGCAGTATAATAATACTGACTTTGTTCAGTCAGCTGATAACAGGCCATGACAATTAATACTCACATAATTCCAGCCAAATCAAAGACCGTCATTATTGCAAATTTGGTTCAATGATAGTTAATGTCTGAAGGAAGTAGCTGCTTAGATAGAAAAAGGTAGGTACAAAGGAATATTAGTTTTATGTTATGTTAAGGGTGTTCAAACTCATTCATCTTGCGTGCCTTTAATGTTTAAATTGTTCTTTGTCTAGGTTTGTTAGAAAACTTGAATGCTGGTGCTGGACAGACTAAGGTTGAAAATGGTGACAATGATGCACTATGATTTGATTTTAAATGCCAGTACAAAGCTACTTCGAGTGGATTTGCAATTAATTCAACGCAGGATTTGCTGAGCACAATAGGTTAGTTGGAAATGTCAAGGAAGACCAAGGGCACTACAAGCTCAACTCAAGAGTCACTTCACTTCCCCTTTCTTCCCGAGATCAAAAATTAAAGAGTCCAGTATTTAAAACTGTACAATTTCTGTGTACAGGCCATTACTTGGGTGGAATTAAGACACAGCAAGGGGCAGCAAACATTGGTGGGAGTTTTTTATGGATCGCCAAACAGTAGCCATAGTATGACGCAAGGTATTAATCAGATAATTTGAGAAGCATATATAGCATGGGTAATACAGTAATCATAGATGATGCCAATCTGCAGAGAACCTTTGTAAACCTAATGAGTACTAATGCTGTGCAGGATGAGTTTCTAGAGTGTATTAGGGATGTTTTCTCAAGGAACCAACAAAAGAACAGGTCTAGTATTTTATAATGAGAAAATGTTAATTAGTAATCTTGTTTTAAATGAACCTTCAGGGACAAGTGACCATAAATGATGGAATTTAACATCATGTTTGAAAGTGAAGTAGTTTCCAAGGCAGCTGAAGGCAGCTTGTTGAACAAAGCAAATTATGAAGGTGTAGTGGAGTGGCAAAATGTTTGAGGTGGATTGGGAAAATACATTACAAGATATGATGGTGCATATACTTTGGAGATTCTCCCAAGAATGATTACATATTTAACAGCAACGCTTCATTCCTTCTTGGCACAAAAACCAAAAAGGAAAAATCAGTCAACTGTGGTTAACAAAGGAATTTAAGGATTTACAGCCTAGAAATAGTAATAAACCTGAGGCTTGGGAGGATTTTAGAATGAAACAAATGAGAACCAAGAAACTGTTAAAGAAAGGGAGAAGAGAATATGAATATCAATTAGCAAAACACATAAAAAGCTTCTATAGGTATGGAGAAAGGAAACGCTTGACTAAGAGAAATGTAGATAAATTCCAGGTAGAATCAGGAGAACTTTATTATGCAGAATAGAGAGATGGCAAAGAAACTGAATTATTACTTTGTATTTGTCCCCACGAAGGAAGATACAAGAAATCACTCATTAGAGGGTAGGATTTTAAGGATGGCAAGAAATTGGTGCTCACTGTCCCAAGAATCAACATATAACACACAACCTCCAACTCTCAAACTCCCTTTGCCATTTAACACACACTTCAGCATTGATTGACAGTGAGTGGAACTTCCATCTGCTCTTGGAAAAAAGTACCACCTGTGAGAACCATTGATGAATCAGATTGAATAAAAGTTCTCCAACCCAACAAGGCACTATGCTGCAGTGGCCAAAAATGGTACTGCTGTACTTTGCCTGGAAGTAAGATTTAGGACCATTGGAAAAGTAAGTCCTGGGGGGTCCTGGAATGAGAACATTGGAGATGTCTAGGCTGGTCCGTAAAGGGTGGTGATCATTGCTTTGAGGGGTAGGCCAGGGATGGACCGGGTCCCAGAGCTCCATCATCCAGGAGGAGACGTTGAGATCAGTCAACCACTGATAGTGCCACCATCAAATCAAAGGTTGGCTGCAGGTCAGCTCTATCCTGCTGACCCGAAGCAAGCTGAGGGAATCACCTTGTGTCATTGGCAGGATGAGTGCCAAGGGGTCAGATGCTGTCTGTTTGGGAATTTTCCTTCTTGCCATGATTTTTCTCATCCTCAGCCAAGAAACCTTTATATTTTCTTTTTTTTTCAGAAACTAAAAATTATTTTAAAAAGAGATTTATTCAAATATCATATAGTTAAAATAACTTCTTAAAAAAACATAAATATTGCAAAAGTATAAATAAAAGTCAATTTAAAAGCTTTGGAGCCTATCTTTCGATCTGCTGTTGCCAAATGAACAAAGGCAAAGGAGTAGCTAAATCCACAGCATTTTCAGTTTAAATATTTCCAACATCAAACGTGGGTTTTAGTGAAGCTAACGGTTCTGCTGGACCTCTCCTTCTTTCTTCATTTAAAATTGAATTTTAAAAAATAAATGGGTAAAAGTTTATTCTGAGGATGTCTTGTGCAGCAGTGGGTAGCACCCTTGCCTCTGAGGCAGAGGTTACAGGTTCAAGACCAACTCCCAAGGAAAATGCATTCATAACATAGACTAACAGTGAATATCAACTTGTAAATCCTTCCAACATGCACCAATGGTATGTGGTAAGATTGGGAGATATTTCTGGTCAGCCATGTGAGGAAAGAAATTGGAGCTTCTACCATCACTATCCATACCTTGGTAGAGCAATGGAATCCGATGCAGCTGGGGTGCATTTGATGCCCTACCCAGAAATTGTAAAAGATCTCAAAGTCTTTCCTTGTATTCTACCATCTGTGCCTAGTGTATGCGTGGAGCCTAGGAATGTGCATGACACATGAATGAGGGTCACGAGTTGCCCTCAGTCCCAAGCACACAGTATATTCATTCAACTTCCTGCACTTGGTTCTAAAAGTGTGATTATTTCAAACTTTTTGGAATCACACAATATAACAGTTATAATCTATGAAAGAGCAACATGCAAAGTGCACATTAGATGTGTTCAGTAAAAGCAAAGTTTGTTTCTTGCAAGTTATTCCTGTGATGGTGTGATAGTTGAGTGTTCTGCCTTAACGTTGACATATTCATTTACCTTCAGACAACATTGTGAACTGTTGGTCAGTTGGCTGGTTTGGGTCAGGCAGCCGCAGGGTCTTGTCAATCACGAGAGTTTGTTGGAACTGTGTAATTCAACACACAGTTGATGCTCAATAATTCAGTTGTCATTTTGTTTTGCCTAATGATATGTGAGTGGGAAAAATAGATGACTGGCCTTGGTATTGGTAGGTAGGTAGGGTGGACAGAGAGAAAACAAAATGATCAAATGTGTTGCTCCTGTGGGATTTGGTGTGGCATTTTCTTTACTACTCATGTACTATAATTGAAACCTTTCGAGAATCAGTCTAATTAGTCAGAGCTGTGGTCTGGATGGAATTGTACATGTAACTCACAGCTCTAAATTCCATTTATAAAGCACAGGTATCTGCATTAGAACAATTGGTACCAATGCCATTTTGATATTGCAGTTCTATGCAACTCTGAAGTAGGCCAGAGCGTACAGAAATCTCTGGCATAGTTTTGCAGCAGACCAGTTCCATAAGCATTGAATCTGTTAAGGGTCACGCTTATGTTTAGAGTTTTCTCTAATTACAATTACTTCAAATTTGGAGGTGAATTTGTTTCCTTCTAAAGGTGTTTCATGTTTACTGTGGAGTCTAGATGGGTTCAAGAGAATCTCTGGGACATTGTCTTCATTTCTGGACCTCAACAGGGGTTTTTAGCCAAGCTATGATGGAAAATATCACAATCAAACATGATCGTTAGTGCACAACCAAACACGATCATTAGTGCACTTGTCCAAGGTCAGTGGATAGTGATCAAGACTGGGATTCCTGACTGATAAACCTCCTGAGTTCAGAAGTGGTAAGGTCCATTGGAGCTCCCCTATTACCCATTCTCATTTAGGTCAGCTAGGGTGACACAGATTCATAATTGAACCAGAAACATTAGCCTTGATGTTCAACTCTCAACCCACGACTGGCCGGAAGAGGCCCTGGCTGGTTTTAGAACTTTGGTTTTCAGCATTTTTGAGCCAGCCCCATACACCCTACCCTCACTCCCTCCCCCAATAGCTGCCAGGCTACCCTACAAAGTCAATCTAGCCATCTCTCAGCCAGAAAAAGCGCAGGATTATTTAAATAAGGCTCTGCTAGTAACAACGGCAGAGCCTCCATTGCTAGTTTGGCCTGTTGCATCATCCTGGCTTTCGTGTTAATATTGGAGCCATTTTGCTTCTTTTCATGCTTTTAGTTTATGAGTACTTTTTGGTACTATAATTCTAACCAAAAAGGCCAATTCAAATTACGTCCAATCATTGGTCTCACATGAGGCACAAACCCAGATCCAATTTGACAAGGCATCGCGTTCCATCTTGGGCTCGATCAAACAAGATTCAAACTGACAGGATGAAGCATTGCACCCCCTCCCAGGCTTGGTCTAAGACCTCGCCTTAGCCAAAAGGCCGAGATGGCTTTGAAAAATTGCATCAGGTAAAGCCTCAGTTTAACCTAATTGGCTGCCCTGGTCCTTTACTCTACCCTAGCTTAGGGAAATCACTATTGCAGGCATCAGCACATCCCCAGTGCAATGGGCTAGCCTCGCCCCCCGCCTGATCGTTGACTCTCCCCTGCCAGGTAAATATTTTGTTTGGTTGATCTATTTTTGATTGCTACTTTTATCAGGTGGCAAGCCCTTACCATGTTCTTGTCTGACAAATCCAGGTTGCAAACAATAATTTTGATGCCTTTTCCCTTAGTAACAGATATTTATGACTATTAACAAATTATTGCAAAATGAAGAGGAATTTCGCTGGTGAGAAACTCCAAGCTGCAAAGGGAAATGTGCAGAATATGCTTTACAGAAAGATTTTTTTCTGCTTGACTCCAACCAATTAAAGAAGTAAATCTTTTTCCTGAATAAGGCCCAGCTAACCTTTGCTTGAATAATTTTGAGTAATTTATTTGAAGACTAACATGCAGCAGTCTTGTCAGGCTTTTTCATGTGACTCACTGCTGCAGGCTGCTTCCAAGTTTCATTCTCAGTTTAGTCTTGTGATAAGCATTCCACAAAAATACGTTACATCATATGCCATACAGACTGAGGGCAGAGAAAGGAATCAATGAAGGTAAAATATATCTTGGACATTAATGTTGATGCGTGATAACAACCGGGCAGTCTGTGTTACTCTCCACCTGACTTTGTCTGCCCTGGAATCATGTCCAGATTATCATCTGCTTTTAGAAGCCCATTCTCCCCACCCCCATCCATCTTGAGAAAGTGAGGGAGGTGATTAAAACTCCAACCCTCCCCTATGCAGCCTAGAAAATAGTGTGTCTTTCTAACTATGCTCCCAAATAATGAAAGAAAATTAAATATGATACATTTTCTTTTTCTTCATCTTCAGTAAATGAATGAGGTAGAGAACAGAATGGCTGAGCCACTTGAGGCTGTTGGAAAAAAGCTGTTGGGAAAAAAATAACAGAACATCTTGGGGCATGGAACTTAAAATCTCTTATAATCTCTTTCTCCGTGAATAACATATAAGAAATGAATAAAGGTTATTTTAATTTCTTGGAGGCCTACAAGCTGATCTTCTGTAGTCCTGCACCACCGAGTTTTGAATACTGCTTGTTGTAAGTTAGGAATGTAAAGGAACTGCAAAGGTCACAGTTTCTTATCTCCTTCTTCACTCTGTACAATAGGGCGAGGAGGCGAGCTTTCTCTCTTGTGAGCTGATACTTAGCCCTGTTGTGGCTCAGTTGGTAGCATTCCTAACTCTAAGCAGATGATTCTTCAGAATCACTCCAGATTTTGAGCACAGCAATCTATGCTAACATCTTTACTGGCTTTTTTGGTGTGATGTCTCTCCAGTGAATGTGAAAGAATCCATGGTGTTATCTAAAAGAAGAGCAGGAGAGATTTCCCAGGTGCCCTGGACAATAATTTAAATGCAATGGAACTCACCTAGGACATCTCGCCCAGGTTTTGTTGCCAATGCCACTGCTTCATCAGCCCAAAGATGTGAGTCTCACAGTTGCACTTGGGACACTGGACGACACTCATGTTTTGAACAATGCCAAGAACAGGAACATTAACTTTTCAGAACCTTTCTGCTGCTCTCTGTGCATCCTACAAAAACAATGTCCTGATGGACAGGTGCAAATATGGGGCCCACTATACATAATAAAACTAATGGCGATCCCCACACACTTCTAATTGCAACCTGTGAGAGAGTTTACACACTACTGGAGAGCAAGGTGCAGTCAGCTACAAGTTGTGAGTTGCCAGCATGCATGGTAATGTGGCCGTTCAGTCCAACCTGGAGTAATAGTTAGCTCTATGATGAGTCAGAATTCTCCAGTCCCGCATACCCCACTGCCACTACCAGTAAAAACAGACGCTCAGCCAAATTCCCATTCACAGCATGGCACCAAAAAATCCCAGCCCTGGGTGAGGTTAGAGAATTCTGGCCATGATCTCCAGTATCAACCTTGAATGAAAGCTCAATCTGTTACCATCACAGGACTCGAGCTGTAAGAATATAGCAATGTAACAAATAGGATCAGGTGGTGGTTATAGCTGTCTCACAGTGCCAGGGACCCAAGTTCGATTCCTGGCTTGGGTTGCTGTCTGTGGGGAGTCTGCATGTTCTCCCTGGGTTTGTGTGGGTTTCCTCCAGTTGCTCCTGTTTCCTCCCACAGTCTGAAAGACGTGCTGGTTAGATGCATTGGCCATGCTAACTTCTCCCTCAATGTACCCAAACAGATGCTGGAGTGTGGTGACTAGGGGATTTTCACAATAACTTCATTGCAGTGTGAATGCAAGCCTACTTGGGACTAATAAATAAACTTAACTTATAAGGCCTTCTAAGCCAGTTTCACTATTCAATATCATTGCTGATCTTTCATTTCCTCTGCACTATCCCCATTTCTCCTGATTCAATTAGTCACCATAGCGTTATCAAACTCAGCTTGGAATATAATTAACAATTAAGCATTCACAACTCTCTGCGTTAGAGAATTCCAAACATTCATCATCTGCTGAGTAAAGAAATGTCTTCTTACCTCAGTCCTAAATGGCTGTTCACATATGGGAATTGCAGCAAAAAATGATAAACCTTGAGCCATGCTCAGGGCTGTATTGATCCAAATCTTCCAATCTGTCCTGACAGTAACAGTACTGTTTTTGTGTACAAATGGTTTAGTCGTTGATGCCTGGCTCTGCATATCTAAACTCAGCATTTTTGGGTAAGAAGAAAAACATTGTCCTCCAAAAGCCAACCAGTCACCCAATGGTGTGGGTGGAACAGAGTGGGTATTGATAATTGATACAATGTAAAATCACCATGACTATCGCCAGACAACTAGGCACGGATTTCAACATGTTTCGGCTTGCAGTCTCAAATAAGTTGCACATTGAGTGAATGGTAGTCTTTGCTGTCAGAAGCAGAGATTCTGTCTAATGAGGAACACATGGAGATACGTGCTTGCTTTTTCTAATGCCCTGTATTAGTGGGAATTCAGCTATATGAAATGATTTAGTGCTTTTCCTTCTTAAATATGTGATGCTACTGTGCCTTAAAGACATGTATTTTAATCATGTTCTCTGCAGAAGTTTTGTCAAGCAGGCTTGGCCTTTTTGTTTTGGCACGATGCTATCTTTTATATTTTATTGTTGCTGAAGCAGGATTGTTGAAGCAATGTTTATGTTTAATCTGGGCCTATTGCAGTGTCCTGGGAGTTTTATAACCCTTTTGGAATTGCTGGGTGCAGCCTGATTGATAAATCAGGTGGTACCTTGGGATAGTAAAATCCAAATGTTTGGTTTCATTCTGGGCAGCAGCCATTTGTTTTGCAGATTGAAAACATTGTTCCCTGTTTCTCTCTGGAGCGAACATTCTGCTGTTGGTGATTTGCTAGATAGAAGCTAGAGGCAAGCAGTGGCTCCATCTCTACTTCGAGATGCGCTGAAAGTTGCAGGCTTAGGAAGGTCTCAGCATTTTAAGTCAACACCCAAAGCACTAATCCACAACACATATTAAGAAGCTGCAAAATCCAGTATCACCAGACATACTTGCTTTCTGTGCCAAGCCCATATGGGATGTATGTTTGCAGGGGTTGTCTGATTTGGAACAGTATATTTAGCTGTTAAGGTTTATAAGATATCATGGGTGCTTTTATTTATAATTGGTAAAAAATTGTAATTTTTTACTAATAAGAAACTGCTTATTATATGTTAACTGAGTTCCTCAATAAACTTTGTTTGATCAAAGCTTCTGAGTGGGACATTTGAATCATACCTGGAGTAAAACACCTTGTGCTCAACCATGCAAATTGCAAAGTGCAAAATCTATGGCTGGCTTTATAAAACGCTTGGAGTTTCAAGTCTGGATCATAACAAATAAAAACATAAAATGATGGAAAAACTTAATAGATCTGGCAACATCAGTGGAGTGAGTTGGTTTCAATATGACTCTTTGTCTGAACTGAAGGGAGGTCAGAATATGATTATTTTTGTGCTGCTGGAAGAGGGGGAGGGGTAGATGGAGCAAAAATGGAATAGGTTGGAGAGCAGGGGAAATAACATGACAAACTTGTCATGAAATACAGGTAAAAAGACTGGTAAGTAAGTTATTAAAGACACAAAGCTTGGTCAGTGTAGGTGTTAATAACATAATAAAGACCAGCGATGTCTGAAAGTAAATTAGCATAATGTATTATAAAAGCAACTTACTGCGGATACTGGAATCTGAAACAAAAACAGAAAATGCTGGAAAATCTCAGTAGGTTTGACAGCATCTGTGGAGAGAGAATAGATCCAACATTTTGAGTCTGGATGACTCTTCACAGATTAAAGGTCAGCATTATCTGAAAGTTAAAAAAAAAATAAGATACAGACTGGCATTAAAGGAAACAAATTCAAAATGGAAGGCAGAATTCATGGTCTGAAATTGTTGAACTTAATGCTGAGTCCAGAAGGCTATAAAGTACCTAATGAGAAGATAAGGGGCTGTTCCTCTAGCCTGCATTGGCCATCATTGTTTTCCCTTTTTGCATGTTGTGGTAACCCCCAGGATTTGCATGGGGGAATCACTGATTGACCGTTTTGGACTTATTGAATACTAGCTCCCTGGGAATTGGTAATTAACTGACCAGGTGAAGCTCATGTACCAAGCCCTGTACAAAGCAGGCCCCTGAGTGGATTCATTATTGTATTGTCCCCATTAGGACATATTTGTGTTCACCACAAGCCTATGGTTTTGTCTTGACTTTATTTTGTGCAATAAAGCATTATTAACCTGGAGCTGTTATACTTGTCAGCCTCCATGGGGAAGGCAGTGAAGTAGCCAGAGGCACGAAGGTTGATTCACAGTGATCTCCCTCCACTGGCACAGTGCAGTGTTGTTTTAGTTTGGGGTTCCAATTCTGGGGGCACTGGTCAGAGACCATCTCATAAGAACATAAGAAATAGGAGCAGGAGTAGGCCATCTGGCCCTTCGAGCCTGCCCCGCCATTCAATAAGATCATGGCTGATCTGTCGCTGCTCAGTTCCACTTTCCCGCCCTCTCCCCATAACCCTTAATCCCCTCTCTTATCAAAAACCTATCAACCCGCGTCTTAAAAATATTTAGCGAGGCAGCCTCCACCACTTCAACGGGCAGAGAATTCCAGAGATTCACCACCCCTTGAGTGAAGAAGTTCCTCCTCAACTCCGTTCTAAACCGCCCCCCTTTTATCTTGAGGCTGTGCCCCCTAGTCCTACTGTCTTTTTTGAGCAGGAAGAGTCTTTCCACCTCTATCCTATCCATCCCATTCATCATCTTATACGTCTCAATGAGATCTCCCCTCATTCTTCTAAACTCTAACGAGTACAAGCCCAGTTTATTCAGCCTCTCCTCATAGCTCAACCCCCTCAACTCCGGTATCAGCCTAGTAAACCTCCTCTGCACTCCCTCCAAGGCCAAAATATCTTTGCACAGGTGCGGCGCCCAAAACTGCACACAGTACTCCAGCTGCGGCCTCACCAATGCCCTATACAGCTGCAGCAAGACCTCCCTACTTTTATATTCAATCCCCCTCGCTATGAAGGCCAGCATCCCATTCGCCTTCCTGACCACCTGCTGCACCTGCAAGCTGGGTTTTTGCGACTCATGCTTAAGGACCCCGAGGTCCCTCTGCACCGTCGCATGCTGCAGTTTTTCGCCACGTAAGTAATAGTCCTTCCTACCATTCTTCCTACCAAAGTGGTTGAATTGCAGCCACCTTAAACACAACTCAGGAGTGACGATTAGTTCCTGACGCCTTTCAGGTCTCATGCCTCCTTCATCCTTTTTGTGCATTCTGAGCAGGTCTTTGGCAATTTCCTGGCTGTTGCTACTCCTGTTTCTCATTTGGGAGCATACAGGCTGTGCTCAGTAGCAAGCTGATATTCAGCATATGTCAATAAGAATGTTCAGGGAAACAGTTCTGATCACTCTTGAATCAACTCTGTAAAACTATCAAACAAAAACCAAAATGCCTGAAAACTTAACCCCTAAACATTCTCTGATGAAGGGTTATCCAGACTCAAAACATTGGCTCTAATGTCCCTCCACAGTCACCACACTCCGGTACCTGTTCAGGTACATTCAGGAACAATTTAGCATAGCCAGTGCACCTAACCACCACATCTATCGGACTGTGGGAGGAAACCGGAAAACCTGGAGGAAACACACACAGGGAGAATGTGCAGACTCAACACAGACAGTTATCCAAGCCAGGAATCAAACCCGGGTCCCTGGCGCTGTGAGGCAACAATGCTGGTCACTGTGCCATGATGTGGGTGTGCCGGCGTTGGACTGGGGTAAACACAGTAAAAAGTCTGACAACACCAGGTTTTAGTCAACCGATTTATTTGATAGTAAACACACAAGCTTTCGGGTTAGTCCCTTCGTCAGGTGAATGGAGAGTTCTGGCCTCAGACAGAGCATATAAAGCACAGACAGTTTACAGATTACTGATTAGAATGCGAATCTTTACACCTAACCTGCTGTTCAAGTCTTGAAGTGGCCGACAATGTGAGTAGAAGGAGCACTGATCTGTAACCCCCAACACTTGCCTGGGTTTGCAAAACCTCACTCACTGTACTGACTGGAGACAATACACATCTCTTTAACCTGTGATCAGTGCTCCTTCCACTCACATTGTCGGCCACTTCAAGACTTGAACAGCAGGTTAGGTGTAAAGATTCGCATTCTAATCAGTAATCTGTAAACTGTCTGTGCTTTATATGCTCTGTCTGAGGCCAGAACTCTCCATTCACCTGACAAAGGGACTAACCCGAAAGCTTGTGCGTTTACAAATAAATCAGTTGGACTAAAACCTGGTGTTGTCAGACTTTTTACTGTGATCACTGTGCCACCATGAAGCTCCATTATGCAGATTTTAGACTTATCTCCGGTATTTGTCTTGTACTTTTCCTTTACAGTTAATAAAAAAAATAAATTAAAGCTATGCTTTCTCTTTCAAGCTAACATGCTACTGCTCAGTGTGCAGACCAAAATATATACGCTTGGAAAATTAGCTGCAATATCCCTTTTCTAACTGACATCCTTGTCAGCTTCTTAAATTCAAACTCAGCCAACCAGAGAGTTCTTTGTTTGAATTGATTGCATTTGAACGAGCCAATCTAAAATTGTCAAGGTAATCAATCCGGAGAACTGATGGAAGGCTCATATGCTAACGAACTCTGCTGTTTACAATTCCCCACATAGAATATAAAGGTAAGTCCTGAATTCATTTCACCCTGGCAAAAAAACATTGATGAACTACTTCTTCATTTTTATGTGGCTCTGTAGAAGAATGTCAGATCTGCTAATGGCTGCTTCTTTATTCATTTCTGGTTGTCTCTTTTTTTTAAAATATGAAACAGAGCAACGCCGGGTTTTCATTCCGATGCAGTAGAATTATGCAGCTTTGTGGAGAAGTGAATCTATTTGAACCTCAGCACTGTGATGATAAATGAGTGCACAAAATCTCAGCACTTCGCAGTAATATAGGAAATGGAATTAGTTTTAGTTGTTAGTGCTCCCCGGTGCTAACCTCCAGGCGCTGGGATGACGTATCAACAATTCAGGCTCATGTCACCTATAATTGTCATTTATGATATTGGGATTGGACATCACTGCACCTGTTCTAGTGTCCTAACACTGGCACTAGCAATTCCCTACATCTTCTGGAAACCATAGAATCCTTACAGTGCAGAATGAGGCCATTCAATCCATCAAATCAGCACCAACTCTCTGAAAGAGCATCTTACCCAGGTGTTCAGAAGTCAATAAAGCTGGCATTAGGTTCTTTGCAAAGGTGCTTATCTTTTGTAGGACCCCGCAGAGAAAATGGGTTGCTCAGATCAGTGGACCTGCCCACTCAGCTGATTTAGGAATTATGCCACCTAAAAGGTAAGCATTCACAAAATAATAGTTGTGCGGAGTTACAAGGAGGGAGAATATTCCACCTACTTCCACAGCATTTCGGGGGTGTTCTAGCCAGGATCACTCTCTTCCAATTCTCTATTTCCTCCATCACATCACACTGCTCTGAGTATTATCCTTTGGTCACACTCGGCATAGGAATAGGACAGCGGTGCTCTGACAAGTGCTGGTCACTCACCAAGGCAATGTTAATGAGGCTCAAGGCCCAATTTCAAGCTGACCTCAGATCTCCCAGTCAGGTTGTTATAGCAGCCATTTCAGGCCCAGAATTAGACCTGTATTCATTGAAATGAGTGGCCACTGTATCAAATCATTTTACTCTGGCAATTAACAAAGTGTTGTTGAGGTTTTCATTAAGAAAGCAAGAATGCTTTCTCCAACTAGGAATGGACAGGTGAGAAACAGGAACATGGACAATAATTCTTATATTGAATCATTTTCAATATGTATTTCGATGTTCTATTTGCTCAAACTTTTCAGAGGACTTGTGGATCTACAGTGTAGAGATAATTGAATGGTGCAAAAGGGAGAGGAAACCATAAGCAATGCACTACTTATGTCTCTGTCCCATATTTTCCTAAGATATTTGTGCTGGTCCATGATTAATCTCTGCAAAAAGTACTTGGAAGTCATTGGTGTAGACTTGTCCCCATTAAGGTCAATGGCGGAAAAGCAAGTCACTCTATGTACTGGAAAATCTTGGCCATCATCATACAGGTCAACACTAGTTATCTTGTGGAAATTAAAGCCTACCTTTGACACTACAGTCTTATTCTCTTCGTTATCCACTCTTATGACATGACATTATAATACAAGAATCTGGCACATAATGTATTAATGTGAGAATGCACACTGCTCAGTCCACACAGTGTTGTAAGCGAGCACTTGACCCCCACCCAGGGTCAGTCTAGTATTGGACAGAGCCATGTGTACCAGCAAACATGGAGCCAACTCTTAGCTTGTACTCTTTACTGTATATAGTTCTTTAAGTCAATAAATACTTAGAGTGGGATTTTCCCATCCTGCCCGCAATGCAAATCGTAGTGGGTGGGGGGTGGGGGAGGTGGGTCAGGCAAACCTCGAGCAGGAATTTCCTGCCTTGGGGCGGCGTGACTGGAGAATCGCGCCCTGACAGTTACCTATATATGACGACAAAGACTTTTTCAGACCTCCCAAGTTGTACCCAAAACACTACAACGTAGTGGACAAACCCAAGGCCTTTCAGGAAATTCAGGAAAAAATTAAAATGATGTAGTGCTGAGGAAGAAAATCAACAAAGCAGCCTGACCTGAAAACAAGCTCCAGAAGCAATTCGCTCAAGCTCAGTTTGGGTTCTGAAAAGAACACCCAGTTCCAGGACAAATCCTACCTGAGCAATTACTTCCCTGTTTGAGTGAATTAATAGATTTAATAAAAGGGGGGTTAGATCCAGAGTTCAGGATGAAGGTCTCTAGTAATCCTGGACCACGGAATACCACAGCTGTGGGTGGGGGGAATATCGGTAGGTGACCTTGCAGATTTGGTTCCATGAGTGGGGGGATCGATCGTCCAGCCTTAGAAGGTTCCCAGAAATCCATCTTCTTTTTCAGGAGCTCCATCTTCTGGCCTCAGAGCACTCCCAGAGATCAATATTCATTTTCACAAGGTCCACTTTCTTTCTTCAATAGTGGGTTGATGATGCTGGGCACCTTTTCAATATGGTGCTTGCATAGGGTGGCACATTGCCACCATTAGGCCTGCCACTCCATGGAATGTGGCACAAAATTCTTGTGTGCATAATTAATGAGTTTGGGGCCGGAAGATTTGTTGTGTTTTTCCACCAGCCTGTACAGCAGGAAACATTCCATGTTACTGCCCTCACGATGGAACTTGATAGAGTGGGAGAATTCCACTCTGCCTATATCAGCATCTTGAAGTTCAACGTTGACCAGAAATTTAATTGGCTGTGGTTGATGAACCAGTCTTTTTAAACTCTATTATATACAAGCTGGTAGTAAAATGCTTTCCAGGAATTTAGCACTGGGTCAAGTAAAGTCTGATAGTCATTGCCCATCCTTCGGAATGATCATGGGAAATCTACCAATGATATTTATTTGCATATATTTACAGAATAGGGAGTGAGCAGCAAATTCAAGAACAGACAGGAGTTAGTACATTAGGGACAACAGGGAACTGACTGTGAGTCGGGCTGTGTTATCATCAGTGACTGATTCCAGAGCCCAGTCTACCTATGAACAACAATATTAAAGATTTACTAGAAACAGCAACATCAAATAATCCATCCTACTGTGCATTAATATTATCTGGGCTACGAAACAGATCATAATGCTCATTGTGATGTTCACAAATTATGATGCAAGGTAGCCATATCAAGACAAAAAATTCAATTTCCACAGCTTTTTATCTAGTTTACCAGATGATGATTTTGTAATAGGCTACATGCCCTTCACGAAGTAAACCTGTTCAGTTCTTCTCGCCAATCACTTTCACTACTAGACAGATGAGTCAGTAAGTAACAGTTGTAGTTATTTTATTGAAACTACTAATTATGCAACCTCCTGCCTCAAATTTACCCAATTCATGAACCTATTATATTCCCTGATTTCTGCAAAACTCGACGCTGAGACTTACTCTGTGAGGTCAACCAGCTTAGGAATACACCTTGATGAAAATGTTGGATAAACATCCTTTGATTGCATTTGAGTCCCAATGGCAAAATGAGTTAGAATATATAAACAGGTTTGCATGTGGTTACAACCCAGTGAATATGCTGGTTGGGCAATGACATTTGCTTTCTTTGTGCTTTCTTTTCTAGGTGGAGCTGGATAGTCCAGACCATCAGTACTACGAGATCCCAACGATCAGGATCCATTGATCCTGGCTTGGTACCAGAGGCAAGGGAGCATATCGCTGCTGTCGGGTGTCTATGCGGAGCTAAATCAGATTCTTGCTGGGCTCTATCTGTTGGTGGAGTTAAAGCTTTTCAACAACCTGTTGTCAAGATCAAGGTTATAGAACCTGAAACAATTCCATTGAGTTCAATTCAATGATTCAATTTGCAAGTTGGACCTTAGAAGGGGTCTAGGAAAGATAATTTTTGCATAACTTTTAGAATATCCCAAGCATTATCATTGGAGACCTAACAAAGGTGTTAAGTAGCTGAAAATAATTACAGAACAAAACATACGACTAAACTCAAAAACTGACAGCAAGATTGTCAGTCAGCATTTCCAAGGAAGGACCTGAAAATGCGATTGATTAACCAGTGGAAATCAGACTCCAGACACCTAACTACCTATTAGCAATAACATGGAAGATTTACTCACGATGACTATTCCACCGTACCATGCAGTGGTATTATGAGTTTGTAATGTCCTTCATAATATACAAGTTAGCCATGTTGAGACAGACTTTCCATTGGGGTGCCTGGGTTGATACTGTTAATATTCGATAAAATCTAAGAGGCAATTCAGCAAAGCCAATCCACCTAATCTGCACACCTTTCAACTACGGGAGTAAACAGGGGCACCCAGAGGAAACCCACACACGGGGAGAATATGCAAACTCCACACAGAGATTCACCCAAGGCTGGGATCAAACCTGACTCCCTGGTGCTGTGAGGCAGCAGTGCTAACTACTGTGCCATCCAAACAATATTGTTCATGTTCCCTTCACAAAGTAACCTTGTGAAGATCTTCTAGCCGACTACATTCACTCCTAGATAGATCAGCCTGGTTGTAAAGTTGGTGAAGCTCCAGTTCCTTTTCCCTCACTTAAACTGATTGTGTAGCTTTCTGTTTTAAATGTACCCAGTTTCCATTATGATGTCTGCTCTCATTGTGATGCAGAGTGTCAAAGTGAGGCTTCCCTGTGATGTAAACATTTTCCCATCCAATTGAAGAGCCAAAGCTTGATTAAGTTGTATTGGACAAATCCTTGGGCTTTATTCAGGGCACAATGTCTTACAATAATCAGTTTCCATGTGATAATGTCCCTGAGGACAGATCATGTGGGCAATGGGCTGTGATGGGATTCTTTGCCTCCTGTCATTGATGTTAAGTAGTTGCATATATTTACTGAAACAGCAATAGGTCATTCAGTTCCTTGGCTGGCTTCCACATTCAGGCTGGTATACTATACTACCCCATCTTTGATTCATATCCCTTGATAAATCTAGGAATATGGCAGTTCATGATTAGGTGGAGCACCGTGTATTGTAAAGGACAATTGCGCTGACAACAGGTTGTGTTCCTGACAAGAGATGGCTAACCACATTTCCAAAATTGTGGGGTTTACTTTGGCCAAAGCAGGGAAGTGGCTCAATACGAGTGGTCAAAGACATGACATTGAACTTATAGTTCGAGGGCAACATCAGAAGAGAGTTCCTGGAGGGAGGCGTGGTGTCATTATAATTATGTAATCATTAATCAATCATAAGAGACTTGGTAAACACATTATGGTTTCATTTATTAAGAATAGGCAGATAAGAACAGTTATACACAAGTATAAATCTTGAATACATCAGAGCTGTGTGTGTGCGCCCCGCTCAAAGCAAAAGTAGAACTGAGACAGGATTACACATAAATCACTTTGCTCCTCCACAGCTCTTTGCCTCTCACCACCAAGAAATTATTCTGATTTGTGTTTCTAAGATCCAAAGCGAATGAGTTCACAGTGAATTTTATCTGTTATAATAGATTTGGTCTGTCCATTAACATTTGTATCTCCCTGTTCCATCCACAAAATTTATGATGCAAAGTAACTTAGTCTTTTACTTGAATATACAATCCCATCAGCCATTGCATCACTAGCCATAGAATCACAGAATCCTACAGTGGAGAAGGAGGCCATTCGGTCCATTGAGTTTGCAACTGGCTCTCAGAACAGAGCACCCCATCCAGGTCCTATCCCCATGTATTTATCCCACTAATCCCCCTAAACTACGTATCTTGGGACACTAAGGGACAATTAAGCATGGCCGATCCACAAAACCTGCACATCTTTGGAGTCAGGAGGAAACTGGAATACCGGGAGGAAACCCATGCAAACATGAGGGAGAATGTACAAACTCCACACAGGAAGTCGCCCCAGGCTGGAATTGACCCAGGTCCCTGGTGCTGTGAGGCACCGTGCTGCCCCAGTCATGGTTCAGTTTGTAGCACTATCACTTCTGAGTCACAAGGTTCTGCTGTCAAATTCCATGCTGAACTTATCCTTCTCAGTGGTAGAGGTTCTGTGCTCTGTGGAGGAACCTTATGAGTTGCTAGCTTTCTCATTTAATTATATATTTTTAACATTTAAGTCTATTGCACTGTTACCTCTCAATGGTGCTACATTTACTTTGCTATTTAAATTGTTCACTATTTCTCTACCCTGCCCACCTTGCCACTCAAGCATCCCTTGCTGGTGATACTGGTGTAATCAGAGGCACTGGAGAATGAACAGAAGGAAGGTATAACATGCTAGCTAAAATGGAATGGGCGAGGGAGATTCGATAGGAACATTTTTAAAAAGCTGTGGTAAGATCTGTACATTTTTCCATCAAAACATGCAGGAAGCTGCACTGATACCATTCTGATTGCTTTGATGCCTAATGATACTTAATACTTGTAATGGCTAAAGATTACTCTTAAGCAGGAATGATCACTTTCACAAGCCAGGATAGCGATTTTGTTGAGTGTTTTGATGGTCATAGAATTATAAATCCTTACAGTGCAGAAGAGGCTGTTCAGCACTGACAACAATCCCACCCAGGCCCTATCCCCTTAACTCCAAGTATTACCCTACTGACCCCCATGACACTAAGGGGAAGTTTAGCACGGCCAATCAGCCTAACCAGCACATCTTTGGACTGTGGCAGGAAACCCACACAGACACAGGGAGAATGTGCAAACTCCAAACAGACAGTTACCTGAGATTGGAATGGATCCTGGGTCTCTGGCGCTGTGAGGTAGTAGTGATCTGCAACCAACACTCATTCCAGGTTACACCATTCGATGTCAGTTCAGTACCGATCACATCAAGCTTTTATTGGATGCTGAACTGATGTCAGATCTTAAAGATAGATCTGGAGGGATTAATCCAATGCAATCCAATGGATCAATCTGGGACACTATAATGTGCCCAGATACTTAAACTGCACTGTTTAACTGAAAGTAATTGGAGTGATTAACGCAGAGATTATCAACTATGAGTGACGCCTCTTGCACTCTAATTGAATTACTGTAACCTTGAAAATGTCCTTGCATACAAATTCAATAATTCTTCATTGATATGACACTCGATGCTTCTCTTTTTAGTTTATTTGTGAGGACCAGCTTTGAGGATAATACCAATCTACATTTTCATTTATTTATGCTTCAATAACCATATAAATTGAAAATGCAGTTTTTCTTTCTATCTGCCAGGAATTATATTATAGCATTCACATTTCACACTCAAACAAAATATTGCCCAGACTGTAAATTTTCAATTCACCACAAATAAATCAGATGAAAAGTAAATGAAATTGTCAAGTTAAGATTCCACAATGTTTTTACATATTTTAAAAACCAAACGCAGCAACTACAGAAACCTTTGAGGTAATGTTGAGAAGGGTGACAAACTAATCCTTGGTAAGAGAGAGCCGAGTGCGAGGGAAGACTGAGGAGAATGAAATGCAGAGTCAAATGGAGTTAGTCGTTGCAGGAGGTTGGTGGGGGTGGATTGGTTCTGGATACTTACGTTGACCTAAACTTAGAGATATAGGACACAATTTCAAAGTTTGCCCATGGCATGGATCTTGGAAAAGTAGTCAATAGGGGGAAGGATAATAATAGACTTCAGGAGGACATAGAAAAGAAAAATAGCACAAATGCTGGAAATCTGAAATAAAGACAGAGAATGCTCCACATGTCTGGCATTATGTGTGTGGCTAGGTGAGGGCAGAGTGGTATTGTTGCTGCACTAGTAATCAAGAAGCCAGGGCAACCCTCTGGGGGCCTGGGTTCGAATTCCACCACAGCAGGTTGTGGAATTTAAAACTCAATAAAACATCTGGAGTTAAAAGTCCATTGGTGACCATGAAACCACTGTCATGACAACCACAACTGGTTCACTAATGTCCTTTAGAGAAGAAAATCTGAACTACATGAGACTTCAGACCCACAGCAATGTGGCTGACTCTTAAATGCGTTCTGAAATAACTGAGCAAATCACTCAGTTGTAGGCAATCACTACACAGAAAATACAAAAGAATGAAGCTGGGCAGACCACTCAGTATTGACCTAAGCACTGGAGCTTACAACAGAAAATCAACCCTGCAAAGTCCTCCTTACCAACATTTGGGGCCTCAGTCCAAGTTTGGGAGAGCTGTCTCACGCAGACTAAGCAACAGCCTGACAAAGTTCTAATCACAGAATCATACCTTACAGATAATGCCCTAGACACCACCATCACCATTCCGAGGTTTGAGCTGTCCCACTGGCAGAGGTGGTGGTCACACAACAGCTGAGTCCCTGGGAGTCCTCAACAATGAATCTGGGCCCCATAAAGTCTCAGTTGGTCGGGGCGGGGAGGTCCAATTACCACTCTGCATAGGCAACAGTGAAGGAAGGAGGGATGCTGTGATTGGAGTGGACTGGAAGATGGGGGTCAGTTTGCTGGAGGGGAGTCAGCACTGCGGAGGGGTGGATCGGGACTATAGGGGGGAGGAGGTTGCTGTCAGGGATGGGGTGTTGTGGGGGGTGGAGGGAAGGGGCGCTGGAGATTGCAGCAGGCCATGAGGCGGAGTTGGGGCTGGGCTCAAGAATGGTCGGGGGGCCAGCGGTTGGGTTGTGTGGAGGGGCTGGGTGGAGAGGCGGCGTTGTGGGGTCACGGGGCTGGCCCATGAATGAGCTGTACTGGTTGCTCTGCTCTGCACCACACTTTTAAGTGATCTTTTCTATTGCCCCTGAAATACACAATTCGGCAATCTTCTTTGGGAGTGTTCTCCCTCACATCGAAAACACACTTCAGCACTTACTGTTGTACTTCATCTCTTGGGCTTTGCTGCACCCTCTCCTGGGTTGTTATTCAAAACAATCTTTTCCCATCACAAACAACTTACCCTTTTCAGCATGCCTTACAACTTGTTTATGCTTTGCTCCATGCATTCATTCACCTAGACCAGCTCCACAGCTCTTTCTAAAGAGATTTTGGTCTCAGCCAGTAAAATCTTTTGTATGAGTAGGCTGTAAATCCCACAAGACCATTCTGTCCCTTAATATTTCTCCAAAAGCTGGGCCAAACTTGCAGAGATCTGTCAGTCCTGTAAGCTCAGCACAAAGCCTGAGACTGTCCCCCTGGCTCTCAAATTGCGATAGAAATTTATATCTCAGAGGCGGGTGGGATGGGAAAATTCTGCCCCATGTCTGTGGAAAAGAAATGAAGATCTTCACTGAGAAGCCAAAAACCCCCAAAGAATAATTTCTTTACAATGTCAGTGAAAATGTTGCATTTCTTTATCTGTGTTTTTCCCTTGATAAAATTTGCAACTTACACAGCCAACCAGTCTAAAACAATTTGGACTCACACAAAGAAATGAGCTCTTTCAGTTGGGCAAATGTTGAATTATATAACCTAAAATCCTGCTTCAAAATTATACTCAATTCAAACCAGCTTTCAGTCTGATACACACAAAATAGATCCTTTGTTCTACATCAGGACAGGCAGTTATTGTACTTTTTCATTAAGTTTGCATACATGTCTCACCATGTTGATGCTTGTGTGCAATATTTGAATGGCACTCCAGCTGCATGGCATACTGTCGAATGAACATTCTAACTTGCCTTTTTTGCAAAAGGATTAATTGAGATCAAACTATCAGTTAGATTTAGAACATCCTGCTGTTAAGTTTCACTGGATAATGTTCTTGCTAAGAGTCTGCAAGCATATTTCAATGTGAAACCCACGTGACCGGTCTCCATAACCCATTAAACTGCTCTCAACAAGTTTGAGTTCAACTGGTCTTTCTTTCTGAGAGATGCTTTTCAAATCCAGGTCACCCTCATTGCCTCTTGACGATGCTGTGCATAGAGGTAATTGTTGAATGTGTCTACAAAACACTCAGCTGCTCTCCCGGCTGCATGAGATCCGCACTTGCATCTCCACCTAGAAGCCATTCTTTATTCCAGGTGCTCCTCTGTCCTCTAGAGCAGGAATACACCACAACTTTTTTTAAGCACTTTCTGAGACTCGCTGACTGTGTTTGATTTTTTTTCAGGCTGTGAGGTGTCCTCGCCTCATGCTTATATTCAGTATGAAAGGTTGTGGTTTCTATATTGTTTCCTCAAAGATTTTACTTCTACACTTTAACCACACATTCCTAATCTTAGCCCACCTAATGTGGGGTAGTGATTTGATGGGGGTGTGTAAGTCAGAGGATCTTCTCCTAAGTTTGCTCTTGAGATTGGCTTCTTGGCTGCTAACCTACTCTATATTTTTTCTAACAGTTATGCTGTGTGATGTGGCATTGTGCTGTCTCTGTAACAGCTACACCATTTGCTTTTCTAAGTTTATTTCTAAGCTTTGCTTTAGCAGAGAAGCATTTTGATGATCTAACTGACGCTAAGTACCGTTCCTTTCCTGCACCTTGTCTTTAGCAAATGTTATGGGGTGGCGTGGTGGCATAGTAGTTAGCACTGCTACTTCAGAACACCAGGGACCTGGGTTCAATTCTGGCCTTGGTTAATTGTCTGGTGGGATTTACACATTCTCACCATGTCTGCCCGACTTTCCTCTGGGTGCTCTGGTTTCCTCACACACTCCAAAGATGTGTAGGTTAGGTGGATTAACCATGCTAAATTGCCCCTTAGTGTCCCAAGATATGTAGGTTAGGGGTATTAGTGGAGCAAGTACATGGTGTTGTGGGCAGAGGAGCTGGGTAAGATGCTCTATTGGAGAGTCAGTGCAGACTCAATGGGTCGAGTGGCCTCCTTCTGTAATGAAGGGATTCTATGATTCTATGATGAGTGCTCCCTAGCCTAATAAAACTGCTAACTGACATAACTATTCCAGTTATTGACCAAGTTTGTTTTAATGTTCCCTGAAATCTATATCAAAATTCCCAGATAACATCGGAAAGAAAACCTTGTATCTATAGTGCCTTTTGCAGCCTCTGGACATTCGAAAGCAGCACTGTACAGACAATCCAGTACTTTTGAAATGGAGTCACTGTTGGAATATAAGAAGCACGACAACCAGTTTGTACACAGAAAGCTCCCATGATGACCAGAAAATCAATTTTTGTGATGTCAATTGATGGGTAACTGTTCTTCTTTGAAATTGGGACCTTTGGCAACCACCTTTGAAAATAGGCAGGGCTTTGAAAAGCATCTAATTCAAAAGATAATACTTCTGATAGTCAACACTCCTACAGTGTTGTTTCATTTCTGTGCTCATGTGTTTCGCACATTCACCTTGTGACATGGGTGAAAGTGCAACTAATCTGCATCAAAAATGTTATGATTGAGCCCACCTCTCCTTAAAAAGCTGACATTGCTGTTTGAAACATTCCCCACTTGTCACTAAATGTAAACATCTCCCTCTTACAGAGGTCCCACAGTCTACAGGGTATATCAAAGGATTCTGCTGTTGCTTTTGAGCACTGGAAGAAAGCCAGAGATGATTATCATTGCCCCCTTCATTCCAGACAACTTTGAGTGGGTGTCCTGAGAGAGGGAAGACTTTTTCCCATTGCATTATCTTTTCCCAAATGTAATGTCATCATTGTTCCATTTTTCTCACCTTCAACAAAGTCATCCACTCTGTCATGAACTTTGGCTAGGAACACAAAAACAACAAAGAATAAAGTTTTATCTCCACACAAAGTAGTATTGGTATGTAGGTCAGAGGGTCTTCTCATGAATTTGCTTTTGAGATTGACTGCCTGGCTGCGAACCTTTTTAAAGTGTATTTATTAGTCAAAAGTAGGCTTACATTAACACTGCAGTGAGG
This sequence comes from Carcharhinus amblyrhynchos, assembly GCF_965287045.1. Classification (NCBI taxonomy): domain Eukaryota; kingdom Metazoa; phylum Chordata; class Chondrichthyes; order Carcharhiniformes; family Carcharhinidae; genus Carcharhinus; species Carcharhinus amblyrhynchos. Next base: position 20,609,673 of record NC_137328.1, on the reverse strand, counting down.
TCCCGCCGAAAATCCCCCAGTTGCCATACTCCAGTACCTAAGGGAGAATTTAGCATAGCCAATCCACCTAATCAGCACATCCTTGGAGTGCCCAGACGAAACCCGCACAGACACAGGGAGAACATGCAAAATCCGCACAGTCAGTGACCCAAGTCAGGAATCAAAGCTGGGTCCCTGGCGCTGTGAGGCAGCAGTGCTAACCACTGTGCCACCATGCCACCCACGTAACCTATTCTAATCAGTAGAGTTCTGTGTACTCCTGCCTCTCTTTCTTTGACTGTGCTTTTCTGTTCTGCTTTGTCTTGCTGCATTTTCATCTAGTAGTAAGATGAGTTGGACTGTCAGGCTAATGATGCTTCAATCTTCCGTATCAAAATCTGTCTGACCCCACACAAGAGCTGCAAACATGTTCCCAGAGATAAAATTTACAAAAGACCATACAAGCAAAATGTAGTTTCAAATAGAACAATGGACTTACCAGTTGTCTGAAGAAACAAAAACATCATATTCAGGTCCTCTACTTAAGTGTTTCAAGTTGAAGGACTCCTGCTTGACAGATTCAGCTCTACACATTGACAGCTCATGAAGGAACAGTGATGCCCTAAGGAAACATCCTTCTATCCCAAACTTACCTTAAATATGTACAATATACATTGGAGATGCTCTCTTCAAGGCACAACTCTGAAGATGGTCATGATATTTCAGATTTTTTAAGCATTTTGCATGAAGCACAGAAAACTGCTCAATCAAACTGATTTATCATAATGTTTCATCCGGCATGTAATAAGACTGTAGGATTCTTGATTTGTGTCTGTGAATTGTTTAACTTGTAATCCTCTGTGCAATCCAGTCTAGGTATGATTTGAATTCTACCCAGATTTATATTAGGCTTGGTTCAGCTGGTAGCTCTCTTACCTCTGATTCAGAGGGTTAATAATCCCATTCCAGAGATTTGAACACAAAACCAAGGTTGAAGCGTTGGTGTAGCATAGAGAGGCTGCTGCACTGTCACTGGATTTTAGTGGATCAAATGGATGAGGGGCTGGACTTCACGCTCCCTATTAGCATGGTTGAAGGCAGGTAGGCATGTCAAATACAGCATGTAGCCGACCTGCCACCTTCCTGACTATTTTCAACTGTTCTCCCATTTTACAGTGGCTTTCCACCTTTGGGCCTAATGAGGCATATAAATGGCCAAACTGCCTCATCCCATCTCTACCACTGGCAGGGTAGGTCAAAACCATGCAGATAGTTTGACAGCTTTTACTGGGTAGGCTGGTGCCTGGTTAGGGGCACAGAAACCACTGTACAAATTGACAGCATGCCTCCCCTGCTAAGGTCATACTCACTTTAACCCTCAAACCTTCCCCCCATCCCCCCACCCACCCCAGAGTTCTGGAATAATAAACAAACTGTGACAAAGGGGCAGCTTACAATGACAAACAAAATTTTAACTTAACAATAATGATGTAACAATTCATTTGGTCAAATATTATGCTTTAAATTTCTGTAATGCCACCATGTCACGTTAACTGATTAGAAATGTTTATGACTGGCAGATATGATGAACTAAGTCATGGACTGATAAGTTGCTGCGGTAAGAAAGGGCGGGGCAAATAATTGGATTTTAAATTGGATCACTGAACTGGAAGAAAACTGAATTAGTTCAGTGCTGATTTTGCCACAATAAAATAATTGATATTGGCATTTTCATGATGCGATTGATACCATCACATCATCCAATGATTAAAACCACTGGTCTGCAAATAACCACTGAAGATCAGAAATCCACGATTCAAATGACAACAAAATGAAGTAATCCATATTCTAAATGTGAAAAAAAGTCTTGCAAAAGCTGTACTAATTAAACCCTTTCATTGCAGTGAATGGAAGTGACTTAAAATGGCAAGCTTTTGCCCTAAGTAGTAACTGAGCTTTTCTTCATTGATCTTTTGTACAGCCAGCATAGATGAACTATGGTAGATTTTACAATTCCCAACATAGTAGAAGTCATTGTTTCTGACAATGACACTGCTTTTATTGTCGAAGACTTTCAGCCCTTTGTCAGAACATGGCATCCAACACATCTGCACGGCCCTTTACCACCTTCCTTCCAATGGTTTGGCAGAAAGGGCAGTTCCACCTTTCAAAGCATCGATGAGGAAACAATCCAACAGGCTATTGCCCCTCTGATTGTCCAATTTCCTACTCTCCCACAATACCATCACCCCCATGCTACTACAGGGGTTATTCCAATCAAATTACTGCTGGGCTGGAATCCGAGAACCTGCCTTGACCGTGTTTTCCAAAATTTGATGGGGAGGGTGAAGGCTCGGCAAGCCTAGCAGAATGACTATCATGATTCCATTAGGGGAGGCAGATCATTTACTTGGATGATTTGGCTTTTGTCCAGAACTTTGCGGAGAGCCAGTTTGGGTACCTGGGAAGATAATTTGGAAGAACTGGCCCAGTATCTTATATTATCGATCTGCAGAGCTGCAAAGCGAGGAAGCATGTTGATCACATCAGAAGGTGAAAAGTTGCAACCCTTACCAGCAGTCATCAGGACACAGTAATAAAGTCCAGTCTGTCATAAATGCTACTTGCCACTTATCAGCCCAAGCCTAAATATCTTTTCTAAATCTACATAATCTCTATTGGTGGCAGCATCTGCAGATATGGGGTTAGTTCCCACATGTATACTGGTGACACCTAACTCTACCTCTCCACCATTTCCTTTGCTCATCACAAAAAAAAAAGCTCCATCTAAAAGATGTGCTTCAAAGATGTGCTGGTCAGGCTGATTGGCCGTGCTCAATTGACTCTTCGTGTCAGGGGTATTAGCACGGTAAATATGTGGGGTTACAGGGTTAGGGCCTAGGTGGGATTGTTGCCGGTGCGGACTCAATGAGCCAAAAGGCCTCCTTTGGATTCTATGATCTGAAGAAGGGACACTAGATTGGCCAGATGAATTGTTTGGGCACTCAGTCTAAATCAGACACTAGTTTTGATGTGCTGGAGCCAAGAATGGCTCTGGTTACACCTTAAAAGTAAAGAATATTTTAAGAGTAAATAAAACATTAAAAAAAATCTGGATAATACTTACTTCCCATCCTTAGGTAAAGCAAAGGACAAGAAACTAGTCCTTCTTAATGTTGCTTCATATATTCATCTCCCCAATGGATATTCAACTGCAGTTGGTTTCATAATATTTCTTGTGGGTGATTAGTTAAGAAAACAAAAAGTTGTTTTATTTGCCCTTGAGATATTCTGGCCGGGAGATTAGCTAGTGTCACACGGGAGGATTTAAATGAGTTTGGAAGGGAGTGGTGAATTAATTGAAGAGGAACGAGAGAGTAGGGCCAGTAAGACTCAGAGAAAGAGCAGGCAAGACATGGTTGCTAATCAAAGAGGGTCTGGTGGACTGAAATGCATTTGTTTCAATGCGAGAAGTGTAACAGGTAAGAGAGATGAACTTAGAGCTTGGATTAGTACTTGGAACTACAATGTTGTTGCTACTACAGAGACTTAGTTAAGGCAAGGACAGGATTGGCAGCTTAACATTCCAGGATACAGATGTTTCAGGCAGGATAAAGGGGGATATAAAAGGGGTACGGGAGTTGCACTACTGGTTAAGGAGAAGATCACAGCTGTACTGTGGGAGGACTCATACAGCGAGGTAAAATGGGTAGAGCTCAGGAATAGGCAGAGTGTAGTCACAATGTTGGGGGTTTACTATAAGCCGCCTAACAGCCAATGGGAAATAGAGGAACAGATATGTAGACAGGTTTTGGCAAGATGTAGAAATAATAGTGTTGTTGTGGTGGGAGATTTTAACTTCCCCTACATTGACTGAGATTCAGTTAGTGCTAAGGGTGTGGATGAGACAGAGTTTGTTAGGGGTATTCAGGAGGGTTTCTTGAAACAGTATGTAGATAGTCCAACTCGGGAAGGGGAAATACTGGACCTGGGGAATGAGCCCGGTTAGGTGGTTGACGTTACAGTAGGGGAGCAGTTTGGGAACAGTGACTACAATTCAATAAGTTTTAGGTACTGAAGTATAAAGAAAAGTGTAGTCCTCAAGATAAGGTGCTAAACTAGGGCGGGGGGGGCGGGTGGGGGGGGCGCTAATTACAACAATATTAAACAGCAACTAAAGAATGTGGATTGGGGGCAGATGTTTGAGGGCAAATCAACATTTGGCGTGTGGGAGGCTTTCAAGTGTAAGTTGATTAAGATTCAGGATTGGCACATTCCTGTAAGGATGAAGGATAAGTATGGCAAGTCTTAGGAACGTTGGATAATGAGAGATATTGTGAGCCTAGTCAAAGAGAAAAATAAAGCATTTTTCAAGGCTAAAAGGCTGGGGACACACAAAGCAAGTGTGGAATATAAGGCAAGTACAAGAAACTTAAGCGAGGAGTAAGGAGCTCTAAAAGGGGTCATGAAAAAGCATTGGCCAGCAGGATTAAGAAAAACCTCAAGGCTGTTTATACACATATAAAGAGCAAGAGGGTAGCCAGGGAGAGGGTTGGCCCACTCAAGGACTATTTATGGAGCTAGAGGAAATGGTCGAGGTATTAAATTAGTACTTTTCATCAGTATTCACAAAAGACAAGAACTTGGTGGATGATTAATCTGGGAAAGGGTGTGTAAATAGTTTGAGTCATGTTGAGATCAAAGAGGATGAGGTGTTAGGGTCCCTTATGACAGACTGGTGCAGAAGGTGAAGTCGCATGGAATCAGAGGTGAGCTGGCAAGGTATTACAGAATTGGCTCAGTTATAGAAAACACAGGGTAGTAGTGGAAGGGTACATTTCTGAATGTACTGAATGGAGGGCTGTGACAAGTGGCATTCCTCAGGAGTCAGTGCTGGGACTTTTGCTGTTTGTAATATATATAAATGATTTGGAGGAAAATGTAGGTGGTTTGATCAGTAAGTTTGTGGTCAACACAAAGGTTGGTGGATTTGTGGATATGATGAGGACCAGTACAGGCTACAGCAGAATATAGATCGGTTGGAGGCTTGGGCAGAGAGGTGGCAGATGGAGTTTAATCTGGACAAATGTGAGGTAATGCATTTTGGAAGGTCGAATATAGAAAGGAAATATACAGTAAATGGCAGAGCCTTTAAGAGTACGAATACACAGAGGGATCTTGGTGTACAGGTAAACAGGTCACTGAAAGTGCCAACACAAATGGAGAAGGTAGTCAAGAAGGCACACAGCATGCTTGCCTTCATCAGCTGGGGCATTGAGTTTAAAAATTGGCAAGTATGTTGCAGCTTTATAGAACCTTAGTTAGGCCGCTTTTGGAATATAGTGTTCAATTCTGGTCGCCACACAACCAGAACGATGTGGAGGCTTTGGAGAGGGTACAGAAAAGATTTACCAGGATGTTGCCTGGTATGGAGGGCATTAGCTGTGAGGAGATGTTGGAGAAACCTGGTTTGTTCTCACTGGAATGATGGAGGTTGAGGAGTGACCTGATAGAAGTCTACAAGATTATGAGGGGCATGGACAGAGTGGATAGTCAGAAGCTTTTTCCCAGGGTGGAAGAGTCAATTTCTAGGGGGCATAGGTTTAAGGTGTGAGGGGCAAGGCTCAAAGGAGATGTACGAGGTAGATTTTTACACAGAGGGTGATGGGTGCCTGGAACTCGCTGCCGGAGGAGGTAGTGGAAGCAGGTAAGATATGAGTTTTAAGGGGCACCTGGACAAATACATGAATAGGATGGGAATAGAGGGATAAGGGATAGAGGGTTTTAGTTCAGATGGGCAGCATGGTCAGTGCAGGTTTGGAGGGCCATAGGGCCTGTTCCTGTGCAGTAGTTTTTTTTGATCTTTGTTCTTTGTATGTTAGAATTATGCTGACTGCCAAATGTTGGTTTTTGTGGCAGCCGTGGATTTGGAGTTCTATTTGTCAAATAATTTGTGTGCTAATTTATACTATGAACATACTGAACACAATATGAATGTTGTGTAGATAATCTTTCACTGTGGGATAATTTGGGGTGGCATGGTGGCACTGCTGCCTCACTGTGCCAGGGACCCAGGTTCAATTTCAGCTTTGGGTCACTGTCTGTGTGGAGTTTGCACGTTCTCCCAATGTCTGCTGGGTTTCCTCCGGGTGCTCCGGTTTCCTCCCACACTCCAAAGATGTGCGGTTAAGTTGATTGGCCATGCTTAATTGCCCCTTCGTGTCAGGGGGACTAGCTAGGGTAAATGCATGAGGTTATGGGGATTGGGCCTGAGTGGAATTATGGTTGGTGCAGACTCAATGGGCTGTATGGCCTCCTTCTGTACTGTAGGATTCTATGATGTGATGATAATGCGCACTCTGTGAAAAGGTAAGCAAACAACAGTTACAGATTGACCTTGCTGCCTTGAACCAAATTCAGAAGAGAAAGGAATCCTCTAAAGTTAAACGCTAGAAACACACTACTGTGGTGACTAGGATAGGAGTGCACTTTATATTGCATACCTCTGCAAGTAAAAGCTGTGTAAAGATTTGCTCAAATTCTATCCTTCTGAAAGAAAGAAGGGATAATTTGGAATACATTGACTGGTACAGTGATGAATAAAGATTCAGTCGTCGCTTTCAGAAGAAAATTTGTTAAATGCTTACAGGAGAATAATTGCAGAGAATTGAAGGAAGAGCAGGAAATGGGGCTAACTGAATTACTCAGAGAACCAACAAAGATGATGTATTGCACTAGTCTTAATGATGTTTTTAGAAGGCCACCTTGTGGTATTCATGCTGGATGATGTGGTTATTCCACCCACTTCACTGCAAAGCCTATTACAGTACTCCACTCATTCTACACGAACAAACAAACTTATTTCAAATGAATGCTTACTTTCTTGGGGAACAGTGCCAAGAACTGCAAATGAACCTCTCTCCCTGACAGCATGTGCTCTTAGACTCTATTTTAACCATGACCTTCTGGTATGAAGCTTCAGTTTAATGGTCTACAAAATTAAGGCAATACTATATTGTTTAAAGTTTATTTATTAGTGTCACAAGTAGGCTTACTGTAATGAAGTTACTGTTAAAATCCCTCAGTCGCCACACTCAGTTAGATCCATTAGCAAGTGTAAACATGAACCTTGATCATACAGCTGAAATGCACTTTTTCTTTTCTGAATCAAATCTGCATGTTCCACAGAATTGGCATTAAATACTAACTATTAATGAACGAAACAGTCAAGAAGATACTACAGACTGGCATTTTACACTGTTTAGTTCAGCAAAGATCGATTCTGTTTGTGAAATGGTTATTTTCTGCTTTTCAAATTCATTAATCACATCAGCATATTCATAAGATTAGGTACTTACATGTATTATGGTAAAAATTGGCAATATCTTCAGAAAAGTTTTGTCACAAAGAGAAAGGAAAACAGAGCACTGGACCAGATCAACAGTAAAATTCTCTAATCGCCACACTCTGCTGGCTGCTTGTATACACTGAGGGAGAATTTAGCATGGCCAATGTATCTAATCAGTATGTCTTTCAGACTACAGGAAGAAAGCAGAGCACATGGAGAAAAACCATGCAGACACAGTGAAAATGTGCAGACCCCATACAGACAGTGACCCAAGCTGAGAATCGAACTTGGGTTCCTGACGCTGTGAGGCACTAGTGCTAACCATTGCTGCCTCACAGTCCTGCCATCACACTGAGAATGACCTCCATTGTGTTGTATGGTACTATCACCCTGCTAAGTGGGACAGACTTTGAGCAAATCTATCAACTCAAGGCTGGGCATCCATGAGGCTCTGTGGGTCATCAACAGCAGCAAATCTGTGCTCCAGTACAATCTGCAACCTCATGGTCTGGCAAATCACCCACCCAACCATTACCATCAAGCCAGGGGATCAACCCTGGTTCAGTGGGGAGTGCAGGAGGGCACGCCAGGACCAACACCAGGCATACCTAAAAATGAGGTGTCAACCTAGTGAAGCTACAAAACAGAACTACTTGTGTGCCATACAGCATAAATAGCGAGTGATAGACAGAGGTAAGCCATTCCACAACCAATCGATCAGATCCAAGCTCCACAGCCCTGCCACATCCAGTCGTGAATGGTGATGGACAATTGAACAACTTACTGGAGGAGGAGGCTCCACAAACATCCCTATCCTCAATGTTGGAGGATGTAGATCAGTACAAAAGATAAGGCTGAACCATTTACAACAATCTTCAGGCTGACTTGCCAAGTGGATGATCCATCTCGGCCTCCTCCAGTGGTTTCCACATCACAGACACCAGTTTCCAGTCAATTTGATTCACTCTGCGTGATATCAAGAAACGGTTAGAGGGATTGGATACTGCAAAGGCAATGGGCCCTGATAACATTCCAGCAATAGTACTGAAGACTTGTGCTCCCGAACATACCATTCCCTGAGCCAAGCTCTTCCAGTACAGTTACAATACTGGCATCTCCCTGACAATGTGGAAAATTGCCCAGTTATGTCTTGTACACAAAAAGTAGGACAAATCCAACCCAGCTAATTACTGCCCCATCATTCTAATTTCAGTCATCAATAAAGTGATGGAAGGGGCCATCAACAGTGCTGTCAAGCAGCACCTGCTCAGCAATAACCTGCTCAGTGACTCCTCATTTTGATTTCACCAGAATCACTCAGTTCCTGACCTCATTACAGCCTTCAAACATGGACGAAAGAGCTAAGTGTTGACGGGGAGTGACAGCCCTTTTCTTCAAGGCTGCAATCAACTGACTGTGGCAACAAGGAACCCTAGCAAAACTGGAATCAATGGATATCAGGGGGAAAACTCACCGCTGGTTGGAGTCATACCTGTTACATAGGAAGATGATTGTGGCCGTGGAGGGTCAGTCATCTCAGCTCCAGGCCATCTCTGCAGGGGCCCCTCAGGGCAGTGTCCTAGGAATACTGCAGTGAGTAACTTACCTCCTGATTCACCAAAGCCTGTCCACCATCTACAAGGCACCAGTCAGGATTGTGATGTAATACCCCCCACCTACCTGGATGCGTGAAGCTCCAACAACACTCAACACATCCAGGACAAAGCAGCTCACTTGATTGGCACCACATCTACTAACATCCATTCCCTCCACCACCAATGCTCAGTAGCAGCTGTGTGTACTATCTACAAGATGCACTGCAGAAATTCACCAAAGATCCATCAACAGCATCTTCCAAATCCATGACCCCTTCCATCTAGAAGGATAAGGGCTGCAGGTATATGGGAACACCACCACCTGCAAGTTCCCCTCCAAGCCACTCACCATCCTGACTTGGAAACATACCACCGTTCCTTTGCAGTTGCCTTGTCAAAATTCTAACTGCATTGTGGGTCAAGTCACAGCAGCGATTTAAGAAGACAGCTCACCGTCACCTTCTCAAGGGCAACTAGGGATGGGCAATAAATGCTGGCCAGCCAGCAACACCCATGTCCCACGAATAAATAAAAGAGAATGGCCAGCTCGCTTATGCAGCAAAGATGAAAAAATGAAAAGTTCGCCACACGGTGGGCTACTTAACCATTAGTGGAGTTTATTAAATAGGGCATTGCTTGCTTATAGTCCAGGATAAAAGAGAGGGAAAATCTCCTGAATGCCTCTGATGATGTCACCACGCAATCATGTGATATACTTCACAGAGATGTGTTAGTTTACATAGATAACAATGACCCCAGTCCCTGCATGCATTGATCTTATCCTAGAGTTAAAATTGAGGCTATATTATTAAAATAGATAAGCCCACTACTAACTTCAAGCCATCTTTGTTCTGGCAACCCATGTTTTAAGAAACAATGGCCTATAACTTCTGGCCCGTAAAGCTGGATTAAGTTGATTAACTGCCACACATGCGTGTGGGACATCACGGAACTACTGGTGTGTGCACATGTGCACTGAATCTCCAATCGAGGTTCTGGAAGCTGCTGGTCCTGAAGCACTAAGCTACGATTGTGCCAAAACCTCCACCACTTGGACTGATGTTCGGTAAGTTTTTGCCCTTATTTATTTGCACTTTTTTTTGTCTAGCTGCAGTGCGTAGAGGCAGCAGACATTCTTTTTGTTGTTTTTTTTTTGGTATATATTTCAAAAAGTTGTTTTACAAGTAAAGCACAGAAAGTGAAAGAATGATTTTTTTTTAGATTTTGTTTTATAATTTTGTCATTACAACTAATTCCAATAAAAATGTTTGTTCATATATAGCAAAGTAGATGTCAGTGTCTGGAATTAATGTCAGCAGCACGGTGGCACAGTGGTTAGCAGTGTTGCCTCACAGGACCAGGGATCCAGGTTCGATTCCCAGATCAGGTCACTGTCGGTGTGGAGTTTGCATGTTCTCCCCATGTCTGTGTGGGTTTCATCTGGTTTCTTCCCACAGTCCAAAGATGTGCAGGTTAGGTTGATCTGCCATGCTAAATTGCCCTTAGTGTCAGGGGGATTAGGAGAGTAAATATATGAGGTTACGGGGATAGGACTTAGGTGGAATTGTTGTTGATGCAGGCTCGATGGACTAAATGGCCTCCTTCTGCATTGTAGATTCTATGATTTGCATTTTGCAATATATTTTAAGCTGTTTTTAACCCTATCTTAAGAGTCTCCCCAATCAAGCATTGATCCTTGTGTAACTCAGCTAGTTCAAATTCTTCAAGAAAGTGTATTCCTTAAGATGACACATCCAAGTCTCCTGTAATGTTTAGCCTATTTTAAGAGACTTCCTAATGCAACATTGATACTTATGCAACTTGGCTAGTTCAAATGCTTTAGGAAAGCGTGTCACTTAAGACGACATATGCAAGTCTCCTGTAGTCTGATGTGCATTTGGTATTGCAGGAACCAGTGCAGCTTGAAAATCTGGAGCTGGAACATTGCACTTTTTCATTTGATTCTTAACTGAAGTTCTTTTTGAGACTTTATATGTTGGCATGGGAGAGTCACGCTACATGTAAAATCCAAACACTTGCCTCTCCTCTTTTTCCCCTCTCCCTCTGCCTCATTCCTTTTCCTCCTTACCCCCCCCTCCTTCCATCCTCTTTTTCCCTCTTCCTCTCCATACTCAGCCCTACCTCCTTGTTTAGCGACAAAAGAATTATGTTAATGTATAGATATTTTACTGAATGTTGTTGGAGAAATATACTTAGTGAGAAGCTTGAAAAGATGAGGCAATTAAACAAGTCAGTGCAACTGCTGAAGTAAAATGTTTAGTTAAATGTTGATACGGTATCGAAGTTTTGTATTTATAACATTATTTTTGTTAATAAATATTTTTCATTAAACATCAAAATTCTATGAGTGCTTTATTGAAACAAAACAAACAGTTAAATATGAAATTATACAAATGCTTCATGGAACCTTACAGATCAGTTAAATATGAGAATTATAAACGAAATAAGCAAGGCAGAAGAATACAAATGATAAAAACATTTAGACTTTCCATGGCCCAAAACGTGAACTTTCCTTTGATTGATCTCATGCAATTATCCAAATCATGGTTCAATAAGTTCTGGCCATACTCCAAATTAGAACACACAAACACTTACAAGCACGCCACACACATTCGAAAGTTTCATAATAATACAAAGCAGATTTAAGGTGACATGCTGGCATAGTGAATTACATTGCTGCCTCACAGATCCAGGAACCCGGTTTCAATTTCGGCCTTGAGTTACTGACTGTGTGGAGTTTACATGTTCTTCCTGTGTCTGTGTTGGTTTCCTCTGGTTTCCTCCCACCGTCCAAAGATATACAGATTAGGTTGGTTGGCAATGCTAAATTGCCTCTGAGTGTCAGGGGAGATTAACAACGTAAATTCATGGGTTATCAGGATAGGGTCTGCATGGAATTGTTGTTGTTGCAGGCTCGATGGGCCAAATGGCCTCCTTCTGCACTGTAGAGATTTTATGACAAGATGCCAGTAATCAGTAGCCCAAACACAGTGGATTCAGCAAACTGCATTCTCAGTATTGAGTTATATTTAAAGGGAGCATCAATTGATGAATCAGGGCTATAGCTGAACACAGCTAAATGTCAGAGTGTGGGAACTCTTGTGTTTACCTAATTCTTAACTAATTAATGGGGCATGATTGAGTTCCTCCATTGCACAGGAATGAAAAAAAGAAACATTAGGTTATATCAGAACTGCATTTAATCAGGTTTATATTAACTTATGTTTAACATTCATCAGGAGTGCACTTCATAACACAAACCATTAGACCATATTTCACACATGTAAAAATAGATTCTGTTTTTTCTGTGTGAGATATCTATTGAGACTATGAATAAACATGAAAAATTCACATCATTCGGTTTTGTGCTCCCAGTTGATCTATTAGCATAATAAAGTCCCTGCACAGTTCCCAAAATATTTTAGAATGCACTGCTGTCTCTTTTTATTGTTCTTTGTGACCCAAATACATCTTGAGTCAACATGGAAGCAGCTTTCCTGTGCACACTGTTATCATTTTTATGGAGCTCAATTGTATTTGTTGCAATATGGGTTAACTATCACCATTTTCAGCCCATCTGGTCTCATCCTTCTGCTGCTAAAAGGCTGGATGGGTGATTCTTGTCCTACTACCTTACTGGATTTTTTTTTTGGCCAGTATGTAATATTGTGAGTTAGAACATAGAACATATAAAAACTACAGCACAAACAGGCCCTTCGGCCCACAAGTTGCGGCGACGATATCCCTACCTACTAGGCTTACCTATAACCCTCAATTCTATTAAGTCCCATGTACTCATCCAGAAGTCTCTTGAAAGACCCTATCGAATTTGCCTCCACCACCACCGACAGCAGCCGATTTCACTCACCCACTACACTCTGAGTGAAAAACTTACCCCTGATATCTCCTCTGTACCTATTCCCTGGCACCTTGCCCTCTCGTAGCAATCATTCCAGCCCTGGGAAAAAGCCTCTGAGAATCCACCCAATCTATACCTCTCAACATCTTATTCACTTCTATCAGGTCACCTCTCATCCTTCGTCTCTCTAAAGCAAAAAGACCGAGCTCCCTCAACCTATCCTCATAAGGCATGGCACCCAATCCAGGCAACATCATTGTTAATCTCCTCTAATATTAATTAATATTAATTAATAGGTGGTATGTTGCACCAAGGGTGGATTATTCAGATGTCACAATTGTAGAGCTGACCTGGTCATCTCAGAGACTTTTTAGTCCCTGGAGAATTCAGGAAAAATACCCCCTCAATCTCTTCAGTGACTTTCTGAAGATTCTATGTTTGGTGACATTATATTGCTCTGACTTGTTTTCCTATCTCCTGGTTCAAAGATGCCTATGCATACATAAAATGGCATTCTATTTTATTTATTTTTTATTTTATTCTATTAATATTAATCTTGAGTTATTAACCAAGCTGGTCCACTCCATTCCCAAGTGGGAGTCTAAACATTTGTTCACTAATAGTGGCACCAAGTTTGACACTCAACTAAGTAGGGTTCAAATTGGCATTCCCGCTCTTAATAGCATTGAACAATAATGCTCCTGTGTTCTGTTCCATGTTCCAAATCAGCAATGGAATCAAAAAGCAACTTTCTCTGTCTCGCTGCTGTCCCTAATTGAAGGCCTGGTAATGACCTAGCTTCAATGAGAGTGTTGAATAATAAGATTGAGGTAGGTTTTTCTTGCATTATTTAGTGCATTGGTTTCATTCCTATCATTGCAGTGGCGCTCTGCATTCCTAGTTGTTGATGATTAGTGACAGGACAGTATCCTTTAGAATCAGAACAAAGCAATCGATGTCATTTGCAGTTTGCAGAAAACCTTTGAACATTTCCTACTCTGCTGCAGTTGCTGAACTACCAAAGACAGATGCAGCAAGATTAAAAACAAAACATCAGCAAACAACATAACATGACAGAATGCCATTTTATGTATGCATAGGCATCTTTGAACCAGGAGATAGGAAAACAAGTCAGAGCAATATAATGTCACCAAACATAGAATCTTCAGAAAGTCACTGAAGAGATTGTGGGGTATTTTCCCTGGATTCTTCAAGGACTGAAAAGTCTCTGAGATGACCAGATGGGCTCTACAACTGTGACACCTGAATAATCCACCCTTGGTGCAAGATACCACCTTAATAAAGGTGTTGAAGGATGTGCTAGATTCAATAATCTTTACTGTGCAAATTAGAGCAAGTCAAACAAAAGCAGCATAGGTGAGTTAATGATTCTAAACAATTTCAGTTTCTACCTTAAACTGAACTCAGCAAAATTAACACAGATTAACCTTTATACCGTGGCTTTTATTCTGATAGGTGATTGAACATAGACACTGTGGGAGGTAGCTTTTTTTTCCTTACTGCCTGTTTTATTCCTACTGGTCTCAGTATAAGTGTCTTTGGCAGTCACAAGTCATGGCCCAGCAGACACATGTAGTTACTCCCTTGGTGTCTATTCTGTGGCTGGACCTTTCCTCTCCTTACAGAATTACTTGGTCCTACCCAGTTTTCTAGAACTCCCTTTCTCTTTCTAAATATACAGAACCAAGTTATCCGGTTAAATGCGAGAGACTTGTCTGTAGCCTAGAGGTCAGCTTCTTTTGTACACATATTTCCTTAAACTATGAACCAAAACCTAGAAGATTTCCTTTTTTGGGGGTGGCACGGCAACACAGTGGTTAGCACTGTTGCCTCACAGTGCCAGGGACTCGTGTTCAATTCCTTTGTGTCAGGGGAACTAGCCAGAGTAACTGTATTGGGTTATGTGCATCGGGCCTGGGTGGGATTATGGTGGCGCAGACTCAATGGGCCAAATGGCCTCCTTCTGAATTGTAAGATTCTATGATTCTATGAACACAGCTCCACATTCAACAATTTTCTCCATAACAACCACAGGTATTTCATGCTTCTAAAAGCCTCTCAACTAGATCAGAGTTCAATCATCGGTTACAAATAATAGTAAACTAAACTAAAAGGACACAACTCACAACTTGCCTTAAATTAAAAGGAAACTCTACTTTCTTAATCCTTAATCTAACCTACAATATAGACAATTCTAACAGTACAAAGAGTAATTGCCATATGTATCAGGAGGCTTTCTGGAACACCTTTCTATGCCTTCACCAATCATTTATTCTGAGAATTTTCTGAGGTGTTCACCTGATCATAGTGAATGCTGTGCTACTCTACATTAATGGAGACTGTATAGAATTCAACAAGAGAAAGGGAATGGCTGATCTTGTTTGAGATCTCCTTGATCTGGAGGAGGAATAGGAAGATGTCAGAACAGACAGATCAGTACCACATTTTGCAAAAGAGAGACAAGAGGGACAGAAGGGTGACAGACCAGTCATTAACTCAAGTAATTGTTTCAGAGGGCTAAGTTCAAGAGCCATAAAAGGAGAAGGAAGAAGATAGGGTGTGGGGACTAATTGCTTCCACATAGAATGGCCTCACCTGAGATGAATGTTCTCCCATCTAATTGTAGGAAACCTTCGAGAGCCATTCTCTATCAGATCATGGAGCACAGTTGCCACAAAATGTACCCTACAAAAATCAGAATCCATCAAGAAATTTACTAGTCACCCTGGTGCTCATTTTCAGTGACTACCTATGAAAAGTCTTACATAATCGAATACTTCTATGAAGCCCAATCCAAATGACAACAACAGGTGAGCTGTGTGGTTGCTGAAAATTTGAAGAGACTAGTTCACATACCTTACTGGGATGGCCTTGATAGACTGTGAGGTCAGGTGGTCCTCAGCTCAGACTGTGTCACCTCAACATGGCCTTCAGACACCTGGGCCATCCAGCTGACGGAGAATTGTGAGGACAATGCTGGAATGGAGAGGAGAGATAGCAATACTGAAATGGAGAGAATTGTTCGTAGGTTAGTAGCTTCTTGTTCCTTGAGTCTTACATCACAATTCAAAGCTTAGAATCAGCCAGCCAGTTTCCTTTCAACCAGATGACAGTGCCCTGAGCTTCCAATGAAGATGTTTGTCATTATGTGGAGTGTGATTATATTGTGCCTTCAAGAAATGTAGTTTTACAATGTTTCTTGTCAGGGTATGTTTGAAAGTCAGCTCTGTTTTATACAATACTGATTTGTCCATGCAACAGGCATCTCAAGATAATGACAGATTTTAGCTAATGGTGTGTTTGTCTAAACAGACTTAATGCATTTTTGTTTACCTTGGGGTTTCAGAGTAGGGTTTTGACTAGGTTGATTGACGGATATAGGGTTATGTGCTAATGAGAGGAGCTAAGCTTGCAGAGAAGAGATACAATTTCTATTTTTTAAAACAGTCAGTGGCTGCCTGGTTCTAAAAGATGCAAAGGTATTTTTTTTTGTCTCTCTCTGTGGAGGCTATGTTTGGAATTATCAGAATATAGGCCTCTCTCTCTTTCTCTCTCTCTCTCTGTCTCTCTCTCTCCCTGTCTCTTTCTCTCTCTTTCCCCAGAGGCTTTCAAAATATTCCAGTACAGTTAATAAGAACAAGCACATATGCCTGTTTTGTTTGCAAGCTGATTTTGAACAGGGGTTTCAAGCCTGTAAGAGGAATGTTTCTTTAACTGGAACTAAAAGAGATTAACAGTTAAGAATCCTATCTTGTCATGTTTAAGTATTGTTAAAATGTTAAATATTAAACTAATTCATTTGTTATCGTTAAGATATTGTTAAATAAAGTTTGTTTTAATAAAAGCTTCCTCATGTGTCATTCCACATCTGGAGTGAAACATCTTATCCTCAAATTAAGGCCAAAATAGCAAATAGTTAGGGTCTAGTCTAACTTCATAGTATACCTTACGGTTTCTGATCCATACCCTAACATGATGCTACTGTATATCTCACTGTTTCTTCTATGACTACAGGTGAAACAGAAACCTTAATCATCAGAAGCTATGTAGTGCTGGGCTTTGTCAATCAGTGGATGGAATTAGCCAGTCTCTTCACCGTGGCGAGACTGGACTCCAAGTTCTTGGTCAAGATTGGAGTGGGTTGGAGGGTTTACTGCAACAAAAAGCTCTGAGAGAATTCCTGGACCTATTTCCAAAACAGATGAAAGTATTTCTGTTCAAATTAAATGATTGCTGTTTGCTGGTGAAAACAATAAAACTCATGACATGTAGTCTAAATATACACATTATGAAGAAAGATCCATGTTAAAGACTGTACCACAGTTTATAAAACATTTTAAACTCAATCTTCCGGATTAAGATGTAATTTAAACTCTTTTTGCTTGCTCCAGACTGTGTATAATCTATATATAACATGCTCTATATATTATTCCGCAAGATGTAATCCCCCAAATTAATTGGAGGAGTTGAAGATGCTTAGCCAGTTTGGACTGGTATAATCTACCAATTTCCTTCTGTGCCTCAGACCTGTTTAGCCACTAAGAATATAAGAACATAAGAAATAGGGACCAGAATAGATCATCTAGCCCATGATTCTTCATCATTAGTATGATCATGTCTGGTCTTCAACTCCATTTTGTCACACACTCCCCATATCCTTCCATTTCCCGAGAAACTGATAATCTGTCCATCCCAGCCTTCAGTATATTCAACGGTGGAGCATCCACAACCCTTTGAGATAGACAATTCCAAAGATTCATATAGCTTTGAATATTCTTCTCATCTCAATTCTCAAGTGGTCTTCATCCTGAGACTATGGCCGGAATTTAACTGCACCACCTGCCACCGAAATAGGAGCGGGTGAAGGGTGGACAATGGGAAGGTCTGTTGACCTCAGGCATGTTTTTACACTTCTGGGATGAGTGAGGCCACAAAATCCCACCCTGGCCGTAATTTTACTATCCCACCAGCCACTGATTTCCGAGTGGGCAAGAAAAAGACATGGAAAGGTCCACTGGCCTCCGGTGGGACGTCTCTGTGTTCTATATTTCCCTGTGAGGGAAAACAACCTCTCACCTTCTACTACATCAAGCCCATCCAGAATCTTAGAAACTGGACGATGGATGCTTTCATTAAAAATAAACAGTTATGGGACTGGCTTTCTGTTTATTCAGTCTATGAACAATTCACTTAGGTGTTTGGTGAATTGATACTTTATATGAAGAACATGTCAAAAACTGTAATAATTTGATGTTACTTTCTTTTCTTATCCAAATCAATTGCCACCCCACCTCAAGAGATTCAAGGTAACAGAAAAGATTATCTTATTTATCAGTAGAAACTAGTAAACTGTTGTCATGTTACAGAGCTCATTTCAATGGGTTTATGCTGATAAATGGGCAGTGCCCATCTGAACCAATGGTGTGTATTTTTCTGCATTTTTGTGGTACAATGTACTGGCTGAAAGTTTAGTTTGATTAATAAAGGCAAAAGAGAAACAGCTAGGCAAGCCTTCAGAGGGTAGATTTTCTGTGAGAGGTAGAATTGGAAAGTATGGAAGCAATGTAAATCATGTAACTAACCTTGGTTAGACCATAGAGTCTGAGTGCAGGTTGTAGAAATGATATAGAGGCACTCAAGAGGGTGCAGAGAAAATTAACAAGGATGATATCAGAAATGGGCAGGTATGCATTTCTGGAAAAGATTGACAGACTTGATCTCCTCTCTATTGGAAAAATAATGTTGGGGGATGGCCTAATAGAGGTCTTTAAAATAATGAAAAGTTATGATAAAGTGAAAACAGAGGGAATATTACCTCTTGTGGAGGTCATCATTAGACGATAATGACCAGGAAATCCAACAGGGAATTCAGAAGAAACTGCCCAATTAATGGTGAGAATGTGAAACTTGTTACTTTACATTTTACAGTGAAATAATCCTAGAATGACACTCTTCTGCTATAAAGAGTGCAACATCGTAAGAGGTGATGTTCCACTAAAGAACATCACTAAAGAAGTGAATAGTATAGATGTGTTCTGTTGTGTATGTGGTGTCTGTCTGTTTAACACCATACAGCAATAGAGGGTCACCTGACTTGAGGGACCAATGGAATCTGAGAGTGTGTGTTCACTTCCTGTACCTAAATTTCTCTATTCAGTAAATACCTTCATTGTTCCAACAAGGTCTGAAGTCTTTCTTAATGATTATAGATGCTGGCCATACAAAATATATAATGTGTTTAGTTTTGATGAAGGGTCATCCTGGCTTGAAACATTGGCTCTATTCTCTCTCCACAGATGTTGTCAGACCTGCTGAGATTTTCTGTTGTCTCAGATTCCAACATCTGCAGTATTTTGCTTTCATTTTAGTATAGATGTTTTTATGAGGAAGCTAGATGAACATATGAGGGAGAAGGGAATGGAGGTTACATTGGTAAACTTAGAAGAAAGATGGGAGGAAGCTTAGGTAGATAATAAACACTGGCATGGACTGATTGGCTGAATGGCCTGTTTCTGTGCTATATATCCTGTATAGTTTTCAACATGATACTCGGATGTAAAACTGTTGCAATTGATCACTGATTAGAGAATCCACCCAATTTTCATTCCCATTGTCTTAGACAAGTTAAGGAAACACTTGTCATCACATCTGCCAGAAATACTTCAAAATGCATCATATTAAATGAACTATTTGAAATGCAGTAACTGATATTTTGCCGGCAAACACTGTCATCATTTTACATACAGCGAGCGCTCATAAACAGCATTGAGGTGACACTTTTGGTTGTTTGCATTTGGATAGAACGTGCAGCTGCTTGATCTCTTTTGCAAGTCCCACAGAATCTTTAACCTAATCTGGATGATTGGGTGGCTTTTGATTTCATGTCTCTTTAGTGGAACATCACCTCTTACAATGTTGCACTCTTTATAGCAGAAGAGTGTCATTCTAGGATTATTTCACTGTAAAAAGTAAAGTAACGAATGTTAGAAATGTGATATAAAATCAAACATTCTACAAATAAGCACCATTTATGACTATCTGAAATTGAAAATTTGGATAACTGTTTGAGGTGGTAACTCTCTTTAGTTCTGGCAACAGAAATCCCATGCAAAATATGAATCCACCTTTATTTTTCAGTCTATCTCTCAGAAGCATTTTGTATTTTTGAATGTAAAACTAACCAAAGAGATACTTCAATACAGAAACACCTTTGATAAAAAGAAATTAAGTCCTCAGTCTGGTTCATTGTAGCAGAAAACTTTGGTCTTCACCACACTTAAATTCTAATTCTTATCAAAACAAATCTTGATTTATTGAATTGAATAGCAACAGTAACTGAAGATCTTTCCTCCAACCAACAAAGGGGTTGTGTTCTACATTGAAAAGAACATATTTCAACAGTTTTCCATCATCCAGTTTCTGAGATCAGTCCTCTCTAAATCCGTGTGCACAGTTGGCACAATAATTCATCTCAAATCAGATTTTAAGTTTATTTTTTATGTTTATTTATTAGTGTCGCAAGTAGGCTTACATTAACACAGAAAAGAAGTTATTGTGAAAATCCCCTAGTTGCCACACTCCAGCGCCTGTTTGGGTACTCTGAAGGAGAATTTAGCATGGCCAATGCAGCTAAGCAGCATGTCTTTCAAGCTGTGGAACGAAACCAGAGCACCTGAAGGAAACCCACGCAGACATGGGGAGAAACGCGCAGACTCTGCACAGACAGTGACCTAAGCCAGGAATCGAACCCGGGTCCCTGGTGATGTGAGGCAGCGGTGCTAGCCACTGTGCCACCATGCTGCTGATTTGAAGCTTTCAGTGGTGTTCCAGAGGTTCCACCAGTATGGGAACATCAGCAGTGCTCAAACTGACTATTTGGGTCATGGATAACTACATCATGAAATGCCACATATAAAGAAAACACACGGGTCAGAACTGGGTTCCTCTGTGCTCCATGACATTGTGTGCAAGCACATGTGCAGGTAAACTGGTACACGCAGAAGGTCTGTATGAATTGGAATCAGCCACCTGTCTATGCTTGTTTCACAATGTCTTTATCTCTGGACTTGCTGAATCATGAATAGGATGTGAACTCTCCCTCCAGTGGGTCGCTTCTTGATACATCTCCATGCAGACTCCTCTAGATTATTTTATAAAGGTTGTCAGTCCTGAAAGGTGTTTGGAACTTCTGGATCTGAAATGACAGGGATGAGAATGCCACATAGAAAGTCAGACACATGAATGGCTTTATGAAAGTAACTAAAAATTACCATACACATGTGAGATTTAAGCAAGGAGAGAAGGAGAAGAAGATGGTTGGGTCCCTGGAGGACTCGTCCTTCAGCCTCGTCAGTCACCATGTTTCCAGTGGAGCTTATAATGTCCATAATCTATTCTTCAGGTGGGGACAGCACATGGATGAAACTTGTTGTGTGCGAGCTTGTCCTGCAGGCAAAGTGGGAGTGCGCCAGTGTACAGTGAGACATATTCAGTACATTCATGTTAGGGTAGAATAGTGTCTCTGACGTGTGAAAGTTGGCAGAGGAGTGAGTAGGTGAGGGAAATGGAAAGAATAGCAGGTGCACTAGAAGCAGAAGGAGATAGTTTGAAGTGTACTGCAGCAATCAGAAGAGGCTGTTTATTGCAGGAGGAATGAATATGACTGTCGAGAAAACAGAGAGAACCCAGGCCTGTGAAAAGAGTGAGAAAAATGGGTAAAGGTGTTAAACATAGCAATCCTCATTGGTAGTGAACTTTTTCCCTGCACTTCAGCAATGGTTCTTGTATGGACCCACTCTGTGCAATAGTGCAAGAGAGTTGTCCTGGATACCATTCTCCACCTGGTAGACTGAAGGTGGCCCTCTTCCTGCCACCCTCCCTCTCAGTTAATGAAGTGTGAACAAGCGAAGGGCCCTGCAGCCTTGTGCCCACACAATCATCAGGCTGTTGCCTGCAGTCAAAGTAACTTCCACTTTAAGAGACACAGAATGCCAGTAAATAGCATCAGAAATGTATAATATTGGCTGGGATTCTCTGGCCATTCATGCCCCAACGCCAGTGCCGGTTAGAATGGAGAATTTGGCACTCAGCTAAATCTCCATTCACTGCAGCAGGATTGGAGAATTCCACCTATGGGCAAGGTCAGAAAATCCAGCCCATTGATTTTTTTTGTGCGGTGAAACTTTAAAAGCATGATAACTGTTATTAGCTCAGCTCAGCGATTTTATTTAAATCTATCATATGGACTCATTTGGGGCCTTAGTTGCATCCCTGTGAAGGGCATGTTTTACATGCATTCTGCACACAAAATCTGGCTTGAACTAATTCCTAACCCTATGGTTGGGGCTTTGTGGCCCCAATGTGGATGGCTTTGGAGGTATAAATTTGCATGGTGTTAGCATGGATCTCTGACATTATCACACTGTATTTTAGCAGTGACCCATGGCAAGTGAAAAGTGAATGATGAATGCTTCTTGAAAATTGGCAATTGAAAGCCAGTTAAGATGTTCAAACATCCAATTGCACGATATTTTAGAGGTTGGTTTGAACGTCGTGGATCAAGAACCATTTGAGACCTGGCAGGTGATTAAGAACAGCAAGAGGCTACTAATGAGGTCACTTGGACCCATTTGGTGAGGAAGCTTTCCTTCACAGGAAAGCTGCAACAGTGCGGCCAAATCAGTTTGTGTCAAAGATGGGCAGATCTCATGTGAGAGATTTGGTGCTGAGCTTCCATCTAATACCTGGCATGTGGATATGGATCTTTAGAAAGGGGCCTGAGAGAGGGGTGGTTTAAGATATGTTGGTGAACGTGGCCTAATGGCCCTTCAGACTAACACTGCTCAAATGTCAAGTCTCTGTTCAGAAGGTAGGTCTCCCTGCGAAGGTGGGGAGGGGGGTTGGCCGTGGAGGGGTGGGTGGGGGTAGGGGGGATGGTGTGATGTGAAGCAGATGGAACATAAAGCAAGTGCCACCAAGGTGTCAAAGACGGTCTGTTGTAATGGAGTACAGACCGAGGATTCCCCATCTCCAGAAGTCAGAGAGGCAGTGTTGCCCAAGACTGTCACTCTTGAGAGGCCATCATGGATCTTTGTACCATGATGGCGAACAAAGTGGACCTAATACTGGTGAAGATCACTGTGGATCTTACTCTTTACGTCTCCAGTTCATTCCAGGGGTCCATTAGAGACGTATGTGGCATCTCCCAATCAGCTGCACGTCATTCCTTCAAGTGCTAGCCAATGCCTTCTTCAGGGTGGCCAGCTAATAAACCCATTACTGCACTGACCCAGAAAGTCAGTCAGAGAGAGCTGGAACATTTTGGGGCCATTCCCGCAGATGTTCGGCATGGTAGGCTGCTAACATGTGGCGATCAAGGTTCTCACAGAGCAACCAGCAGCCTTCATTATCAGAAAGGGATTCCATTTCCACTGGTGGCCATCGCTAGTGGGTCTCAGGGGTGTGTGATCAGCTCCCTGGAGGTAGCCACAAAGCTGAGATACTCAGGCACTCTCAGTAGCCCGAGCTTTTCACTCCTGCTGCACAACTTCCAGATTGGAATTTTGTTATCAATGGCTGCTTCATAAAATGTTGGTTACTAACTCCACTGAGGAATCTATGAAAGAGAGAAATACAACATCAGTTACATAGCGACACTCCACTGTTACTATTCACCTTGGTTTATACTCCAAGCCTCCATGCTGAGTGCCACCTAGTGCTTTTAAATGGTCAAAAAGATGACCTGGTTTCTCCCAAACAGCCTTTGAGGCAAGTTTTGATTTGATTTGATTTGATTTATTATTGTCACATGTATAAACATATACTGAAAAGCATTGTTTCTTCCGTGCTATACAGACAAAACACACTGTTCAAAGAATAAAGAACAAAGAAAATTACAGCACAGGAACAGGCCCTTCAGCCCTCCAAGCCTGCACCTACCATGCTGTCCGACTGAACTAAAACCTCCTACCCTTCTGGAGACCATATCCCTCTATTCCCATCCTATTCATGTATTTGTCCTGATGCCCCTTAAAACTCAAAGTTCATAGAGAAGGAAACGAGAGAGTGCAGAATGTAGTGGTACAGTCATAGCTAGGGTGTAGAGAAAGATCAACTAAATGCAAGGTGAGTCCATTCAAAAAAGGAAAAAGCTGTTCTTAAGTCGGTTGATACGTGACCTCAGATTTTTGTGTCTTTTTCCCAAAGGAAGAGAGAATGTCTAGGGTGCGTGGGGTCCTTAATTATGCTGGCTGCTTTGCCAAGGCAGTGGAAAGTGTACACAGAGTCAATGGACGGGAGACTGATTTGTGTGATGGATTGGGCTACATTCACTCTCCTTTGTAGTTCCTTGCAGTCTTGGGCAGGGCAGGAGCTTTACATTTTTTTAACCTCAACCTTCCTCTACTTCTTTCCTGTGGATTGAATCCATCAGTAATTCATGTAAGTGAGGCCATTTTTCATGCTTGAGGGTCGAATTTCCATATGAATTCTTCTGATCATCCATAACATCCCTACAGTGCAGAAGGAGACCATCCAGCCTGTCAAGCCTGCACCGACAACAATCCCATTAGGTCCTATACCATAACCCCATACATTCACCCTGCTAGACCTCTGACGCTAAGGGGCAATTTAGCATGGCCAATCAACCTAACCACACATCTTTGGAGTGTGGGAAGAAACCAGAGCACCTGCAGGAAACTCACAAAGACACAGGAAGAATGTGCAAACTCCACACAGACAGCGACCCCAGGTCGGAATTGAACCCGGGTCCCTGGTGGTAATTACCGTGCCACTGTGCCACCATTATCTCAATTTGTTTCTCAAAGTGACATTGGGAAGTGTCATTATTGGTTCAGTATTCAAACATTTACATGCTTATCACTCAAAATTAAAGAATTAAGTTTATTTTTGCTCTGTGAACGTTAGGGGAAATTATAAGCTTTGTCTGAATGTATAATCAAAGATTAGCAGATAATAAAATGTGTTAATCTCAAAAGCACTCAGTGACTGTCTATTCCAACAGTGCAAAAAAGTTCCAGTTTAGAAAAAAAAGTACTTGATTGCTATTCATCTAACTTCTCCTTAATTGGTTTATTAACCAACTACCAGAAACTTCACCTGGCACAGATCATAGAATGCTGACTGGCAATTGATCAAAGAACAATGAACAATACAGCACAGGAACAGGCCCTTCGTTTCACCAAGCCTGTGCCAATACATGGTTTCTATCCCCTGGTTCACCTCCCATTCATGTATCTATCAAAATACACCTTGAATGTTGCTAACGTGCTTGTTTCCTCCACCTCCACTGGCAGCTCATTCCAGGATGTGGAGATGCCGGCGTTGGACTGGGGTAAACACAGTAAGTAGTCTCACAACACCAGGTTAAAGTCCAACAGGTTTATTTGGTAGCAAACACGACTAGTGTGTAGTGCCTAGTGGCATTTGCTACCAAATAAACCTGTTGGACTTTAACCTGATGTTGTGAGACTTCATACAGTGCATTCCAGGCACGTTGAGTGGCACATTTTTCTCTGCTTTGTTTATCCTGATTATCCTGCCATTTTTGCCTCAATGATCCAACATGGGAACAGCCATCATCTGAGGGATACAATTCACAAAAGTGGCACCATGATGTCTGTGAAGAAATTGTGCACCATTTCAAGGAAATGACCTCACATCGCTGTAATATTCGTGGTATAGTTATTCAGTCTACTGAGATAAACCATTAAATTTATTGGAACACCTCTTACTACAGGCTATGTCTTACAGTGAGGATGTATAAGAGACAGCAAGGTCAGGTAACGTAATTCTTCTGCGATGATACATTAGGTATCTGATTAGCGTAATACATAGTCCGGATTGCAATACAATCACTCGGTCTTTGCAGTACAATCACATGGCTGCAGTATAGCATGGAATTGTGGCAAAGCAGACTTTTAAAAAAAAAATCATTATTTTGGATCATCTGAGAACATTGTAACACTGAATTTTAAATTTCCTGATGCAATTAGTTGAACAGCACTCTGATAATTTGCACCTTTAATGGGAATCTAATGAGGGTTATCATGTCCTGCATTCTTCTTTGTGTGATAAAGTCATTGGAGATTTGTAGAATAAGAAACTCCATTATAAAATCCTTCATTGATTATTACATTTTCAAGTTTTGTATTCTCTGAAAGCTTGGAAATTATGCTCTGTATTCCCAAGTCCAAAATCATTAATATATATATCTGTACACGTACTGGTCCTAATGCTGACATTTTTCTCCAGTCTGAATACGGTCTGAAGGAGGCCTTGTGGCACAGTGCGAGTGTCTCTACCCCAGAAGCCCCAGGTTCAATGCTCACACCAGGACTTAGCGGACATAGAAGGAGAGTTCAGAGAGCGGTTCAAAGGACTGATAATCAGCTCAGGAATCCTTCCCCCATTATTCCCCAAAGGATAAAAGCCAGCATGGGTGTGAAGATAGACTAACAAAAAAAAGTCATCATTGTAACTTCCTTCTTTAGGGCAGCATGGTGGCACAGTGGTTAGCACTGCTGCCTCACAGTGCCAGGGATCCAGGTTCAATTCCAGCTTCGAGTCACTGTTCGTCTGGAGTTTTCACTTTCTCCCTGTGTCTCTGTGGGTTTCCTCTGGATGCTCTGGTTTCCTCCCACAGTCCAAAGAAGGTTAGGTTGATTGCCAATGATAACTTGATCCTAGTGCTAGGGGGTGTAACAGAATAAATGTGTGGCATTACAGGAATAGGGCTTGGTTGGGATTGTGGTTAGTATAGACTTGATGGGCCAAATGGCTTTCTTCTGTACTGTACGGATCCTATGATTCAATGAATTGTTCACCAGTAGCTTCTGCTTCTGTGTCTTAGTCAGTTTGGATCTATGCTGCACTGCCCCTTTAATCATATGCTTTAATCTTACTAACAAGTCTATTATATTAAAGTTAAAGTTTATTTATTAGTCACAAATAGGCTTACACTAACACTGCGATGAATTTACTGTAAAAATCCCCCAGTTGCCACACTCCGGCGTCTGTTCGGGTACACTGAGACAGAATTTAGCATGACCAATTCACCTAACTCCAGCACGTCTTTGGACTATGACAGGAAATCCGATCACCCGCAGGAAACCCACACAGACACAGGGAGACTGTGCAGACTACACACAGACAGTGACTCAAGCCGGGAATCAAATTTGGGTCCCTGGCACTGTGAGGCAGCAGTGCTAACCGCTGTGCTACTGAGCTGCCCCGTGGTTCTTCATCAAATGAATTTTCAAAGTTCATGAACGGGATTTTCCGACTGCACTCGACCCAAATTCAAAAAATCTCACCCGAGGTCAACGGACCTTTGCGTGGTCTGCCCTCCACCCCCCTGTTCCCCTGCCGTCTATGATTCCTATGGCAGACAGGATGGAAAAATTTCCCCTCCCCCCATATCAATAGCATCAGCTACATCACTCTCCACAGCCCTCTTCATCAAATGAGTGAATCAAGTTAGTCAAACATGCTGGTCTTTCAAAATTGCTTCTTGGTTTGCCATTTGTCTATGTTTTTCCAAATGACAGTAAATGTTGTTTCTGATTATTGTCTTCCAATGTTTTCTTGCTGCTGACATTATGCTGGCTGGTCTGATGTTGTCCCTGTTTTTCATCTTGTTGAAACATTTGCAGTCTTCCACCCTGGCACTGCTGCTGTATCTTAGAAAATTGGCCACAGCCTCCATTATTTCCATTCCTACTTTCTACAGCAACCTAGGGTGTCACCATCTAAACTAGGTGACTTTTCTATTTTGAGTGCTGCTAGTATTTTGGATGCTGTGCCTCCTGTTTATTTCTATCCTATTCTGCTTCTTTACTATCTCCTCTGTTGCCGTGACATTGGCAGCCTCCTCTTCTCTCATGAAGATAGATGCAAAGTACTCATGTCGTATCTCAGTTATGCCCTGTGTGCCTTTTCAGGAAGATCGGCCTTTTGGTCCCTAATCATTTTGCGTGTAATCGAATTAAAGTTTGACTGTCTGCTGATAAACATCAATGTTACAGCTCAGCAGTTCCACATTCAGTTATAAGGTCAGAAGCAGAATAAAACTCTCTTGACACCAGTCTGACAACATGCTTCAACAACTACTTCAGAAAAGCACCCTTTACTGAATCAATGCATAATTGCCAATTCCTAAGGCGGCCAACTGAATATGACTGAAAGTGCTAATTTAATGCAAATTCATTCATGCTTTGTTGCACGCAAGAACTGGGTCAGGGCTGTCAAAACATGTTCCGGGTGTCTTTACTCAGCTGAGAGTTGAACCTTATCCCATCATTCTGGGCTGTTTTCAAACTCGCTTCACAGAGGTTGAAGAAACAAGGCACACAGCACAAAATCAATGCATTCCGGAGAGTATGTTCTTAAGCCGGGTCTTGTATTGTTTTGACAGTGATAAAACTATGGGCTGATTTTTTGTTCTGAGGTCAGGATCCTGACATTGGGTTCACTTGCAGACTCTGGGCCCATGTTCTGCCCGTGCCTGATGCCTGCTGCTATTTTTGATGAGCAGGCTTAGTATGGGCAGGATGTGCATTTGTTGTCCAATTAATGATAATGTTGGGCTTCCGAGGCTAGAAGACCAGTAGCGGCTCCCACCCTCTGCGTCCTCCACTCCACCCCCCCCAGTAGGGAGGGCAACCCACCCAGTTGGGGGTCTGAGGCCACAGGTGCGGCCTGTTGGCTATAGCAGGTGTCCATAGATAGAAGGGTAAGTGATTCCTCTCCTCCCAGATCTGCCCTAGGTCCCCCCACCACCTCCCCCCCCAAACTCCCCCCCACTCCTCCCCACCCTCCACCAAGTCTACCATCAGGATACTGCCTTGGCTGTGTTTCAGCCTCAATTGCAGTGTGGCCTTAATAGACATTTTCCTTGGCCTTAAGGGGGGGGGGGGCGGTGGCGGAGGGGGCTGGTTGGTTACATGCTGTTTTGGGCAGCCATCGCCCCCTGATCCTATCAGAATAAAAATGCTTCTAAGGTGGGAACATGGTGGGAAACCAGTGGTAAGAAATTTGAGTAATAAAAGCAAAATTCTGCCAATGCTGGAAACTTAAAATCGAAGTACTGGATAAACTCAGCAGGTCTGGCAGCATCTGTGGAGAGAGAAATAGAATTAACACTTATAGTCCATGTGAAATTACAAGCCCGTCTACCTCAGATCCTGCCTCAATGACGAAGTAAAATTTTAGCTGCACATGTTTGATGTGTACTTATTGCTAATGTACACAACATGCATGAATAAACAAAACGGTAACTCTAATAAATGCCATGTTTTCTACCTTTCTCTCTCACAGCTTCCCCAGATTGTCCATATCAACTCTGTTCTGAAACCCTCAGCTTCTTGCTTACAATCAAAGTTATCTTTACTGTTTGCTGAATTCTTTTTTATTTTGCAGAATTATAGTCCATATTTTTAAGAAAGTCATGAAAAGTATGTATGATATGAACTACCATACGAACTTTGACATGATACAACTGAGGAACTGTTTTGAACACAGTAGAGGGCAGTGCTGCATTACTTACTGCATTACTTAAAGACCCCGCTGTCTCAGATGCTTTGTGTTAACAAGCTTCCACGTTCCTAAAACACCTAGCGTGTGTGTGTGTGTGTGTGTGTGTGTGTGTCTTAATTTTTTCATTAAAACCATTAGCCATGTTTAATTTAAACAAAGTAAATTATCTGCAAGTAACTCTTTTTTTTACAATGAACTAGAATATCCGCCAGGCAAGGTGAACAGCATTAAGTTGTCTTCGATACAAAGCCCGTGCAATTTCTTCATTATGATCATTCTAGCCCAGCTTGCATTTGGGGATAATGTCAACAGCAACATTCAGTACAGTTGGGAAGCTGGATTCAGAGGGATTTCTGTGTGTATTTCCTGTCCAATTTTTCATAAAGATTTGATGGCTGCAAGGCAGTCTGGCAGCCCATGAGTTTCCTTTTTATTGAAAAGACCCCATTGAAATTGCTTCTCATTCCATTCCACGAGTATTGATAAGCATCCTTGTGTGATGTGGGAGCCTATTGTGGCATAAAGCAGGCAAAGCGAGATAATTAAAAAAATAATAACACTTCTGCTTATTTATCATTCCAAACATGAAATGAATTCAAAGAGAGAGAAAGCAAACCACTTTGTTTCTTCCAACACCAGTCAATAGATTAACCGACCTTTGAATTCACTCAATTAATATAATCTTCTTTGGTGTAAAGACAAAAATACTGCTCAAAAGACTGCTGAATGTCAGCAGAACAACATCTGTTTTCATAGAGGTGCAGCCAAGGGAATTTTCTGGGTAAAATTTACTTGGATAATTGGAAGATAGCAATAGATTAGTGCACTCGACAGTGTTTTCAGATGTGGGCAGATTCCAGGCTAAGGTTTGAATGTGGTCCCAAGACACTTAAATCTGCAATTGTAGCTTTTTAACATTATTTCTGTGTGAATAAAATGGGACAGGTACTAGGGGAGGATGCTAGGCAAGTTGATTTCACTGCGGCTTTTATTAGAATTAACCACTGAATGTGTCCTTTTGTTGTGTTCTTTGTGTACATTGGCACCATTGCAGATCAAACATTTGTGCAAAGTTGCATATGCCCTGATAAATGGTTTTGGGCATTATGGTGGACGATTAACGCACTGCTTCTCATGCAGACAGAACACAAATCTTGTGCCACTTGCTCATTTAAATGATTGCAGTATTCTGACAGCTGTAGCCATGTTGTCGGGTGACTGTACACTTGAACAGGAGGTATAAAATCAGCAGACGCTCACACGCGTTAAAGTTAACCCACGATATTTAAAGCCAGCCTGAACTTCTTAAAGAAGGGATGCATTTTGGCTGGTGCAGATATTTGAAGTCTTTGCAAAAGTTAACTTGAGCTGAGAAAGGCACAATAATAGTATTACATGGAATGTGGGACACTGGTTAGCACTGCTGCTTCACAACGACAGGGCCTTTGGTGACTTTCTGTGTGGAGTTTGCATATTCTATCTGTCTCTGAGTGGTTTTCCTCCAGGTGCTCCGGTTTCTTCCCATAGTCCAAAGATGTGCAGGTTAGGTGAATTGGCCATGCTAAATTGCACCTTTGTGTCTTAGGATGTGTAGTTAAGATGAATTAGCCATGGTAAGTGTGTGGGGTTACAGGGTTAGGGCAGGGGAGAACGCTTGGGTCAGATACTCTGTCAGAGAATCAGTGCAGACTTGATGGGCTGAATGGCCTCCTTCTGTACTGTAGGAATTCTATGATACTACAGCCAACAGGGGGCTGTACTTTCCAAAACTACACTGGAGGCTATAGTTCAAGAGTTGAAGAGGAAGATATAGGATAGGATAGCACAGGCGCTAGCTTGCTAGAGGACAAGATCACATTTCGGATGCAGAGGAACCTGATAATGACTTTGATGACTCAGACTTCCACAGAAGGCGCGTGTAGATATTATGACAACACTGTGCCTTTAAGAAATGTATTTTAGCCATTTTTCTTGTGCAGATTCTGTTTTATTTATTATTGATGCTGTTGGGTCTGTAACTGGCATCCTTTCCTGTTCCTGCAGTAGCATTATTGTTCCTGATTGCTAGAAAATTTATTTTAATCTGGAGTGATGCTGTTCTTTCTTTTTAGTGCTCCCCTGGGGTTTTGCAGAGTAGGATTTGCTTGGGTTGAGTGAGAGTAATATCAGGTGACTGTGTGGGACCAAGCTTACACAGACAAATCAAGCTTGGGGTTGTTAGAAGCACCGTCTCTCTTCCTCTCTGGAGTTGGAAACTGGAATCTGCCAGGAAATAAGTCTCTTTCTCTGAGATTTTGCTGTATGAGAATCAAGAAACAGGTGTCTGTCTTGATCTCTGTGTAGAGATGTTAAAAGGCTGTAAATCTAGCGTCCACATGAGTGTATCCATTTTTAGTGCAAATTCGTTCTGAAGAAGTGATATCTGCCATTGGAATGCTGCTTACAATTGGAACAATAGTGTTGAGAATTATCCTTTGCCATGTTTAAACATTTTAATTGGTAAAAGTTATGCCAATTCTTTTTGTTAAGAATTATGCTCTTAAATAAAGTCTGTTTGATAAAAGTTTCCTAGTGGTTCAATTGAATCATACCTGGAGCAAAATATCTTATGCCCTCCCTAATGCCAAAATCAATAGGAAAAGTTAGGGTCTAGGCTGTCTGCATAACATACCTTGGAGTATCTGATCTGGTCCTGAACAATATGCAGAACGAAATACTGAAAAGCCTTCCAGAAAGCCTATGCAAATGTCAGGGAGTATGGTAGTGTGCGCTTTCAACTTGGCATTGACTGTACACAGAGTTTGTTGCTCATGTTTTTTCACAATAAAAGTGTCAACATATTTCCCACGATTCCCTGTTTGATGCCAATGCCACGGCTTCCATCAAAAGTGACATGGTGGCAGAATGGTTAGCACTGCTGCCTTATAGCACAAAGGGACCTAGGGTCAATTCCAGCCTTGGGTGATTGTCTGTGTGGACTTTGCACATTCTCCCCATGTCTGTGTGGGTTTCCTCCTGGGTGCTCCGGTTTCCTCCCACAGTCCAAAGATGTGCAGGTTAGGTGCATTGGCCATGCTGAATTGTGTCCCAAGATTTGTAGATTAGGTGGATTAGCCATGGGAAATGGGCAGGGTTATGGGGATTGGACAGGGGGTTGGGCCTGGGTCAATGCAGGCTCAGTGGGCTGAATGGCCTCATCCTGTATTGTAGGGACTGCATGGATTTATATGGTTTTGAAGTTGAAGTGCATCGTTGTCTTGCCAGCTCAGATCACCATCATTATGGGCTTACAACAAGCATTGAAAGAGGCTTATATCATATCACAGCAAATCAGCAATGTGCCCTCTAACGGATCACAAATTTGCTGAAGTTCTACCTGTTGTGAGATGTTGGCAGGAATTTTCCTGTCCCACCAGCCACGAGAATCGTAGCAGGCAGGGGGCAGACCTTGCAAAGGTTCGTGGACCTCAGGCGGGATTTTCCAGTTTAGAAGCAAGCACGGTCGGAGTTTGTATAGTTTGGTGGGTCTCACAAAGTACTTCTGAGTCTTGTAAAGTGAAACAGTAACTGTTTATTAGCTACTTGTAACTACATACACATACACAGTATAAGATCTAGGTTGGGAGCTGTCTCCACGCTTGCCTTGCTGACTTGCTGACTCTCGACTCAGATCATGTTTTCCTTTACATCTCATTGTGGGTAGTACCGTACCAAGTCCTACATTAACCCTTTCTATGCCAGGCCCTTATAATACAGTTCCCCAAAATCTTAATCTAAAATATTAATAATGCATTCCGATTTACTCAACGCTTTTACATTACCTCTACTATCCCTCTACCCCCTCTTCAAGTCACTGTTCATAACTAGATGTCCCTCAGACATGTCTCTTTGTTTGAGAGGGCCATAACATGGGCTTCCATGTCCAATTTAAAGTCTGTGAGATGACCAATAACCAAGATGTCTGTATCCCAGAATGAAAATCCATGATCTTTGATCTCACCCAAGAAGCAGAGGATCATAGAATCATACAGTACAGAAGGCATTAAGTCTGCAC
This sequence comes from Carcharhinus amblyrhynchos, assembly GCF_965287045.1. Taxonomy (NCBI): domain Eukaryota; kingdom Metazoa; phylum Chordata; class Chondrichthyes; order Carcharhiniformes; family Carcharhinidae; genus Carcharhinus; species Carcharhinus amblyrhynchos. The sequence continues at coordinate 20,576,242 of NC_137328.1, read as the reverse complement.
CAACACACAGGAAACATCTGAACTCCCACCTAATCCCATCTATCAGCACTTGGCTCATAGCCTTGAATGTTGTGACATGTCAAGTGCTCATCCAGCTAGTATCTAAAGCATGGTTATGTTTCCTCTTGGTATGGTATCTCAGTCTGATGAATCATCTTGGGATCATTTGTGCATCTGGCTGTGTTAGTTTTGCATAGCTTTCCAAAGTGTCCTAAGCGGATGCAATTAGAACACTGTTTTGAAACTGTTGGGCATTAATCACACCTGTGGGTTCACTGAATTCCACAGCCCTGGCATGCTCAAGAAAATGGTCAAGGGCTTCAAGTTTTTAGGTGTCTGGATCACCAACAACCTGTACTGGTCCCCCCATGTATAGTTAAGAAAGCCCACCAATGCTTCCACTTTCTCAGAAGACTAAGGAAATTTGGCATGTTTTAACAGATGCATGATAAAAAGCATTCTTTCTGGTTGTATCACAGCTTGGTATGGCTTCTGTTCTGTCCAAGGCTGTGAGAAAATACAAAGGGTCATAAATAAAGCCCAATCCATCACTCAAGCCAGCCTCCCATTCATTAACTCTGTCTACTATTCCTGCTGCCTCAGAAAGGCAGCCAGCATAAGGATCCCACGCACCTCAGATATTTTCTTCCCCCCTTGGGTAAAAGATACAGAAGTCTGAGGTCAGATCCTATCTGACTCAAGAACAGCTTCTTCCCTGCTGCCAACAAACTTTTGAATGGATCTACCTTGCATTAAATTGATCTTTCTCTACACTCTAGCTATGACTGTAACATGACATTCTATACTGTCTCCTTTCCTTCTCTATGAATGGTATGCTTTGTCTGTATAGAATGCAAGAAACAATACTTTTCATTGTACACTAATACATCTGACAATAATAAATCGAATCAAATGAACCAACCTAGTGGTCAGTTATGTTATTGCTTGCCTTGTCCTGCAGTGTCCCTGCCCCTCTGCTGTTTTACTGTCTGGGTGGGCTTTGGCCATTGGTGGTTCTTCTGCACCATGGCTTGCCTTCACCTCTTAAGATGGTTCTGTGCTGTAAATGTATTTCACGTTGCCTGGCAATCTGAATGACTATTTCAAGAGTCAAATCATCCTTAGCATGAAGCACGTGTGTAAATGGATCACCTGCCACCCTGGGAGCAATTCTGTCCCAAATTTGTTCTGTTTTTTCAGGCCACTATGATCACAAGTTTCAGCCATTCTGTACACGCCATTATCGAAGGAATAAATAGGTTCTCCTGGCTGTTAGACATATTTGTTAAACGTTGCTTTTTTGAGGATCTTGTATCTCTCAAATTAAAATGTGGTTCAAATGATTTTAAAACTTGGTCAACTTGACCAATGAATCCCTAACTCTGCTAGAAGATACAATGCTCTTGGCTGAAATAAATGAAGTGTATTAACATAATTGAATCATCCAGTTTGGAGGACAGGTGGGGTGGGAAGATCAAATTTTCAGAAATGTATAACTGTTGTGCTCATGTGATGTAACGTCAGAGAGAGGTTAGAGTCCTCTGGCCATCTCTGTCTCAATATGTGTTGGTCAAATAAAAACCATCTTTAACTTCATTCTGTCTTTCGTAAAGCCTTTGTGTTAGTTGGGTTCAGCTGAAGACAAGACATCCCAGTGGGATACCTCAAGAAAATTCCTCTTACAGCTACTGAGACCAAAGGATAGTTAACTGAATTGAGTTGCCGAAGACCAGCTCCTTTGAGTTGGACAGTGAGAAACTATGACTATTTGAACTGGAGACATCCACTTGATGTTAAACCAGGAGAATTTTTGTTTCAGGATGCAGATTGTTTCTGAACATCTGCTTGGAATTCCAATCAGGGTGGAAGTGTCCGAGAAGTCATGAGGTTTAGCTTTATGAACGTAACAACAATTACTCAACTTGGATAATATGTATTGCGTTATTATGGCTTTGAGTCTATAAGGGGTTGTTGCCAAAAAAGTAACTTAATTGTGTACTTTTGAATAAGCATTTTTTAGGGGGTTGTTCTGTAAGTTTGCTTTAACTGTGTAATGTTTATCTAATGTGCTTAACTTCTTTGAAAATATATTTTTTAGATGTTTAACATTTTTAAGGTGTTACTGCAATTCTATGCTTTTAAGGTCAGTAGCTCTTCCTCCTTGTTTTCACAAAACGTTTCTGATCAGTGAGACAGACTTTTCTTGGGTGGCTGGATTGCTCGGGAATAGCATCTACTCGGGTCATAACATATTTGAGGTGTCTTGCATAATTAAAGTTCCACAATTGGAATTTGTGGATGTAAAGGATGTGAGGAGGATGCTGAATTCAAGGGTTTTTGTGGAAGGGTATTAAAGTGGTTAGGCTGTAACATGGGTTTGTTGCTAAGACTTTTCTGGAAGATGTTATTGTGGAGTATTTGAAAGCTTTAACTAGAGCTCAGCTGAGAGAACTAGCAGATAAAGTGCAAGTGGAAATAAAAGTGGAATTTCATAAGACTCGTATGGATAAAGTACTGGCCCACTATTTAAAATCAGAGGATACTCCTGAAGTTAATGCTTTACAGCTGGAGGTAGTAAGACTTCAACTGCAGATGAAGGAGCTTGTTAGAGAAAGATACAGAGAAAGGTGGAGCTTAAACCTGAGAAAGGAATGGAACTGATACAACCTGAATTGGAGTAAAAAGAGAGAGAAAGATGGATGAAAAGATTTGAATTGGGAATAAAAGATAGAGAAATAAAAAAAAGCTAAGAGTGAAAGGAGTGAGAATTAAGAAAATGTAGATTGACAGAAATAGAAATGAAAAAGCTTAAATTGGAAAGAGGTACAAGAGAAAGAAAATATGAGATTGCAAGGGAAAAAGAGCTTAAACAACATATATTTGCTCAGGAAAAGCTGAGGAAGAAAGTGATTCAGATAGTGATTCAGCTGGTGAGTTTGATTTCTTTGAGGAATTCAATTTAACTAAGAATCTTTGTTTAGTGTCTAAATTTATAGAGAACAGAGTTGATAGATATTTCACCTCATTTCAAAAAATAGCTATAAACTTGAGTTAGCCAAAAGATGCTTTGACCATAATGCAAGAAATGTACTCTCAGGTACAGCCATAAATGTGTATGCAAGCTTATCAGGAGAAAAATCTGCAGACTACAAATTAGCTAAAAGGAAGATACTAAATACTTTTGAATTTGTCCCTGAAGCTTATTAATTGAAGGTTAGGACCACAAGAAAGAGATATAGGCCAAAATTCTCTGATCTTGCCTGCAGCAGGGATTCTCCGGTCTTGCTGCAGGTGAATGGTTGAGTGCCAAATTCCCCGTTCTCGCTGGCAGCAGTGGTGGGGTGTACGAGACTGGAGAACTTCAGCCATAATAAGATATTTGTGGAGTTTGCAAAGAAAAACAAAGCCTATGGTTTTGATCATTGAAGTTAGGAAAGGCTTCTGAGAACGTATGGGAAGTAATGGCCCATAACATCCGCCTAGCGGCGGAAAGCCATGGGCTGCCAGAAAAAGAAGAATTCCTTCCAAAGTTGCTTGCGTTCAAAAATGTCAATCCATCTCCTGATGAGAGCAGCAGCCTTTGGCTTGCAGTGGGGCAATCTCTGCAGGCACCAGCACAGTGCAGAAGGGGTCTAGCCGCAGCCCCACATGATGGGACCAAAAGAGAAAATGCTGGAAAAGCTCAGCGAGTCTAGCAGCATCTCTAAGGAGAGAAAAGAGCTGGTACTTTGAGTCTAGATGACCCTTTGTCAAAGCTGGATAATTGACAATTATGGCTAATTGCTTTTACCCAAATGATAGGGCCAGACTGGGAATGCCCATTGAGGTCATGCTCTGAAATAGCAGTTTTAAAGTGAAGGCAGAGAGATCAAAAGGATCCCCTGTTATTAAGGTATGTTGAAGTTTTTTTTAAAGAAATTGCTATCTCTTTTAAGCAATCAATCCTATTGTTCTTGGCTCATTTAAAGTATAATTTTTATTTTTATTTTTATGATTGAAGGTGAGTATTATTTAACATGTGTAAGCGAACGTAGGTTTTGTTATTTGTTTTAAACCTGTGAAACTACTATTTAAATCTATAATTTATTATTATATAACTTTATATGCGGCATGCTTTAGCTTACAATATGGAAACTGAAAATGTAATTGAGAAAAGAGAGGTCAGAACTTCTCGGACCATAATTTGGATAAGCTGTTGCATGAGATTGAACAAAGGGGAGCTCACACTTTAGGCCATGGAAAATCTAAACCACTATATGTGTTTATCATTATTATTCTGCCTTGTTTACTTCAATTATGTGATTCATTTTTATAATTGTCTCATTTTCAAATCTTGTGTTTTGATGTTTCAAGAAAGCATTTGTATAATTTCATTTTTAAATGCCATGTTTTGATGTTTCAGTAAAGCATTTGTGGAAAACATTTATTAACAAAAATAATGTTAAAAATACAAAATTTTTATACCATGTTAACATTTAACTAAACATTTCATTTTAGCAGCTGCAGTATGACATTCTGATTAATTACCTCACCTTTTCTAAATTTCTTGCAATAAAATGTATTTTTTCGCTGTAACATAGTGAACGATGATTTTTTTTAACAGTTCTGTTGTCTTCCTGTAAACAGGGAGATAAGGGAGGGATGTAAAGAGGGGAGGTGGATTGATGGGAGGGGAGGGATAGGGGAGTGAATGGGAAGGGAAAGGAAGGGGAGGATTTGGATATATTAATCGTATATTTTACATGTAGTGTAACTCTTCTCTCATGATCTCTGCACCTACATTCAAGCCTCAGAAGAAATTCAGTGACTTTAAGAAGCCAAGCTAAAAGTGTGATGCACCAACATTGGTGGATCATGACTCCAGATTTTCAAGTTGCACTGGATTCTGCAATACCTATAAGACAGGTAGATAGACGTCTGCAAGATTATGATCTGATAGAAGTCTACAAGATGATAAGGGGCATGGACAGAGTGATTAGTCAGAAGCTTTTCCCATGGTTGAAGACTCAATTACTTGGGAGCATTGGTTTAAGGTGCAAGGGGCAAGGTTTAAAGGAGATGACAAGGCAAGTTGTTTTACACAGAGGGTGGTGGGTGTCTGGAATTCACTGTCAGGGGAGGTAGTGGAAGCAGATGCGCCAGCAGCTTTTAAGGGACATCTTGACAAATACATGAATAGGATGGGAATAGAGGGATACTGTCATAGAATCATAGAGGTTTACAACATGGAAACAGGCCCTTCAGCCCAACTTGTCTATGCCGCTTTTTTTTTAAGTCTTAAGCGAATCCCAATTACCTGCATTTGGCCCATTTCCTTCTATACCCATCTACCCATGTAACTATCTAAATGCTTTTTAAAAGACAAAATTGTACCCGCCTCTACTACTGCACCTGGCAGCTTGTTCCAGACACTCACCACCCTCTGTGTGAAAAAATTGCCCCTCTGGACACTTTAGTATCTCTCCTTTCTCACTCTAAACCTATGCCTTCTAGTTTTAGACTCCCCTACCTTTGGGAGAAGTCCCCAGAAGGGTCGGGGCTTTTAGTTTAGTCAGCAGCATGGTCGGTGCAGACTTGGAGGGCCAAAGTGTCTGTTCCTGTGCTGTAATTTTCTTTGTTTTTGTTAATATCAACTTACAAGAATTCAGTTCTGGTCACCCTATTATCGAAAGAATATTAATAAATTAGAAAGAGTGCAAAAAGATTTACTGGGATGCTACCGGGACTTGATGGTTTGAATTTTAAGGAGAGGCTGGATAGACTGGAGTGTAAGATGCTTAGGGGTGATCTTATTGAGGTCTATAAAACAACGAGGGGCATAGATGAGGTAGATAGTCAACATCTTTCACCAAAGGTAGGGGAGTCTAAAACTAAAGGGAATAGATTTAAGATGGGATGGGAGAGATACAAAAGGGTGCAGGAGGCAATATTTTCATCAGAGGGTGGTGAGTGTCTGGAACAAGCTGCCAGAAGCAGTAGTAGAGCAGATACAATTTTGCCTTTTAAAAGAGCATTTAGATAGTTACATGTGTAAGGTGGGTGTAGAGGGATATGAGTCATATGTGGGCCATTAGAACTAGCCTAGTAGTAAAAACTGGGTGGCATAGACAAGTTGGGCTGAAGGGCCTGTTTCCATGCTGTAAACCTCTATGGTTCTATAAGAGACTTGCATATATCATCTTAAGGATTACGCTTTCCTAGAGCAGTTGAAATAACCAAGTTGTCTAATTCCCACTGGAAATTTAGAACTCATTTCATCTTACATTGTAGGAGATTTCTCAGGATTAACATTGTATCAGAGAGGTTCTTAAAATTAGGATTATCGACACTGCTTAAAATACACAGCAAAATCCAAATGAACTTTAGCTGAAACTTGTAATAAACACTTCAAATTCACTTTGTTACATATGAAAATACTTTTTAATGGAATTAATAAAATGTCATTTCTTTCAATTTCTGCGCATTACATATATTCTAAGCATCTTTAAACATATTTAAAAAAAACCCATCTAAAGAATGTTTGCTGCTTCTACTTGCTGCAGCTAGAACAGTAAAAGGTGTGCAAATAAATAGGTGTAAATACTCACCTATCATCGGGGCAAATAAGTGAAGTTAAAATTGTCCCATCACTTTTCTTTGAGGGACTTCAGCATGGTGGTCCAATCCTGACAGCCACAAATACCCAACCAAAGGTTTGAATGCAGCGTGCTTTCAGCATGCATCAGGATGTCCATATTGTCCCGATGCACATCAGCAGTGGACCATCTCTGTATGCCAGGATTCTGTACAGAAATTAAGGGCCAATGATTATGGAAGAAGTTGGAAACAGTATTTCAGTAATCATCCAATGTTTCTGATATCTCCAGCAGCACTTGAAAGGATCCAGATGCATGACCTTTGACAACCACAGGTAACGTGATACTTGGCCTGCATTGCAGTTGCAGTTTGGCCTTTAGCAGTTGAAACATTTTAGTTGTGACCTAATTTGACTACCTCATGCCTTGATTCTCCCTGAAATTAAGGTGAGAAAATTGCTCCTCCAAGACCCTGGGCAGATATAACATCTTGTTTTGTGCTCTTCCTCCCTCACTTCATCCCTCTGCTAGCAGTTTGTCCTGCTTTATATGGCATCTCTTCATTATCTCAGTTATGTTTAATGACCTGAGGTCGTCCTTTTAGGCCATCCCAATCTGGAAGCAAGACCCTTAAATATGTCATTTTGAATGGTACAAAGAACACTGCTGGATCAGAGTGCACCCACTGTTGAGTATTCAAGTTTTAGCAATGTATAGGGATTGCCAAATGGGCAAACAATTTTTATGAGTTTCCAGACAAATAATCCAGACCAGTGAATCCTTCTTTGGGGTTCCTTTAAACATTGCTGGTGGGATCTCTTTCATTTCATTTCAGGTTTTGTTCATTTCTGATATCCCAGGATTGAAAGGTTTAACTGCCCAAACTAGCACAATCATTTTTCATGAGAGGGTTCAAGAGTTGTTTTGTGATGTGTGAAAAAGTGTTTCCTGATTTCACTCCTGAACACACCAGCTCTCATTTTAAAGTTCGGCCCTTTGTGTTTTTACTCCCCACTGGACAAAACGGTTTCGCTGGGGGAGATCTTATGGAGCCTGCAGAAGTGTGCAACGTGGGGTGTAGAGTTAGGTAGGATGCACAATTTCAATTTCCCAATAGCAGGTTGAGATATAAAGATTAAGTCAAAGGAAAGTTTAAGGCATGTCAGGACTTACACCTGTTTTTGGTTGGTTTAGGCTTGTAATATATTTGAACATCATGAATACCCATTAGTATGAAACTGTTTGTAATAAAGTCCTATGCTCAGGATAAAGTTAGACGTGCTCATGAATCTTGCGACACCCAGTTCACAGCTGTTACAATTGTTTAAAGGTGGTGTGTAGAGATAGGCTTTATGTGTCTAAGGTGAAAGGTTATACATGTTGGACACTGGCGTGGAAAGATAGAGGTCTGGGTGCAAGGAGCTGAGGAAGAGGAACGGTGTTCAGGTGCAGGATGATAAAAAGGAGAAAAAGAGGGTGGACATGCAGGCTGTTCTGGTGCAGGGAGGTACAGAAGAAGGAAGGAAGTGAGGACAGAGGATAGTGTTGAGGTGAAGGGGAAGGAAGGCCTAGCATCCTGGGTGCACTGGTACTTTAGGAATTGGCGGTTGGTTGTAGGTGGAGTAGTAAGGTGACTGTTGGGCTTAAAGGGCAGAGTTAGTGCTGTCAGCGATGAAGTGATTTAGGAGAAATTTCTCGACAGCAAAGGTGAACTAGCTGAAGGATTTGCCACTAATGTCAGAGCAAAGAAAAGGTGGGATTCTCTGATGGCTGGAGAAGATCCACATGGTTCATCCTCCCAGTGTGAAAAATGCTGGGCATGGTGTTCTTGGTCTAGTTGCTAAGCACCTCCATCTTCTCCTCATCCCTGCAAACTGCTCCAAGCCTTTTAAAGGGAAGTGCTGACTTTTACACACCACTTTGGTCCAGTCATGCTCTGGACTGGGGTGACTTCCTGGACAATCAGGCTGGGGTGGGTCAAGTCTGACTGTGCCTTCATCTGCATCCCGTTAGCAGGGTGCAAAGTGGTTTCATGTCAACTTCTGGTGGGAAGCGCAATCCACAATTCTGGATGATAGCAGAAGATGCCAACACTATCTTACGCCAACAGGAAACTGAAGTACCTCCAGTCCCCAGTCTGTCATTAAACACACCATGGGGCTAACAGAGATTCTGTATGGATACATTGAAATTGCTTACATGTATAATTTGGAAGGCTGGGGAAAGGGCAATTGGAGAAGTTGAATAATAACAAAAACAAGATTTAATTCTTCAGTGGCAAGGAAAGTAATTTTAGAATGTAAGTATGCAATACTATATGAAAGCAAGCATTTTTGATCATAAATAGTGTCTTTGAAGATGTGTTCTTGTCACACAGTACATGGAGTTTGCAATAAATGTGAGTCTGGATGAGTGTATAGGGATGAAATTAAGGGCAAGAGTGTAGGAGTTTTGATAGAAAATGTATAAGATGGCTTTGCTTTTTTTGTCCCTGATGTCGAAATGAAGAATGTTTTGGCTAATCCAAAGCTTGTTTTCAATTTATTATGTGGGAACTGCAGGGTTAAAATCCAATCTTTTTATTCGAAAACAAACTCTTCTCGGTAACTTTAACAATGATTTGGTATTTCGGAAATGTTGTCACATGCCAATGAAGTAATCACAACAACATTCACCATTGCTTGTATTGCAAAACGATTTGGAATATGTCTATACATGTTGTGTGTGTAATGATTATATGATTTGCCACATGTGATCAGGTGCACAGGAGCAAACGTGGGGCCTTAAATTTGACGGAGAAATTGGCACACATTTATAATGACCTGTTTCCTTTTAACTATTTACCACTTATGCCTCATTTGTCTTCTAAAGAATAGCTTATGTGTGAAAGGTACAGGTGTTGTGGTGCACATGTGGTGTTGTGGTGCACATGGGACTTATGGTACAACTGTGTCCAGTGGCAGTCACATTCAGACTGTATTATCTGAGACATGAAAATTACTGGTGGGACTGACAGTTATTAAGAGACACAGCATTATGTCCTGACAAGACAAATTGTCTGTCTCTTTATAACATGTCATGATGAGATGTTAATTCATTGAAAGTCTTGCCTTCCAGATAGATAACCTCAAAATCATTACATTTGCTAGATTCCCTGCAACTTGCCCAGTTAGCACACTATTCAAGTCAAGTTACGGGGTTTAATGTATCAGAAAAGTTTCAGACACTCGTTTTAAATGGAGAAAGGGTATTATTTATTCACTTTATCAGCAATGGCTAAAAATTCAAAGGACACTTACATTATCATTGTTTATATGGGTAAGTTATCATTTTTCTTTGTTTTTATGAGAGAAAAACTTAACTCTAGAGATCACTACTTCATTTTAATTATTTACAATTGTTTGAATATATGTATAGTGAAATGTTATGCACTTGAAGATGAAGATTGTTAATGCTAAGGAATGGAATATCTTATTTTCTTGAACAGTCTGGGGGGCATTTGCCAACCCTGGCTGCCACTGAAAGTCAATGGACATTTGGCTGGGCCACTGAATCTCTTGATGAGGCTGCTGCCAGGGCAGGGCTGATAAACCCTGGCCTCAGTTTCAATATTCAGCACTCAAACTCAGGCATAGCAGAGCTCAATATCATCTAAGGTGCTCAACTGACATGCCGATAACATGATATGGAGATGGGGTAAACACAGTAAGAAGTCTCACAACACCAGGTTAAAGTCCAACAGGCTTATTTGATAGCACAAGCCACTAGCTTTCAGAGGGCTGCTTCTTCATCAGGTGAGTGGGATTTCAAGTTCACAAACAGGGCATATAAAGACACAAACCCAATTTACAAAATAATGGTTGGAATGCGAGTATTTACAGGTAATCAAGTGTTAAAGGTACAGACAATGTGAGTGGAGAGAGGGTTAAGCACAGGTTAAAGGGATATGTATTGTCTCCAGCCAGGACAGTTAGTGAGATTTTGCAAGCCCAGGCAAGTCGTGGGGGTTACAAATAGTGTGACATGAACCAAGATGCCGGATAAGGCCGTCCTCATGTGTGCAGAACTTGGCTATCAGTCTCTGCTCAGTGACTCTGCATTGTCGTGTGTCGTGAAGGCCACCTTGGAGAACGGTTACCCAAATGTCAGAGCCGAATGCCCATGATCGCTGAAGTGTTCCCCAACAGGAAGAGAGCACTCTTGCCTGGTGATCGTCGAGCGATGTTCATTCATCCATTGTTGTAGCGTCTGCATGGTCTCCCCAATGTACCATGCCTTGGGATATCCTTTCCTGCAGCGTATCAGGTAGACAATGTTGGCTGAGTTGCAAGTATATGTACAGTGTATCTGGTAGATGGTATTTTCACGTGAGATGATGGCATCCATGTCGTTATCCGGCACATCTTGCAGAGGTTGCTGTGGCAGGGTTGTGTGGTGTTGCGGTCGCTGTTCTCCTGAAGGCTGAGTAGTTTGCTCTGGACAATGGTCTGTTTGAGGTTGTGCGGTTGTTTGAAAGCAAGAAGTGTGAGTGTGGGGATGGCCTTGGTGAGATGTTTACCTTCATCAATGACATGTTGAAGGCTCCGGAGAAGATGTCGTAGCTTCTCAACTCAGAGGAAGTATTAGACAACGAAGGGTACTCTGTCCGCCGTGTCCTGTGTTTGTCTGCTGAGGAGGTTGGTGCGGTTTTTCGCTGTGGTGCATCAAAACTGTCGATTGATAAGTCAAGTGCCATATCTTGTTCTTAAGAGGCCATCTTTCAACGTCTGGAGATGTCTGTTGTGATCCTCGTCATCTGAGCAGATCCTTTTGTATATGGAGGGCTTGTCCATAGCAGATGGCTTCTTTAACGTGTTTAGAGTGGAAGCTGGAGAAGGGGAGCATTATGATCTTATCTGTGGCTTGTGGTACAGTGAAGTGCTGAGGTGACCGTACTTGATGGAAATGCATGTGTCCAAGAATGCAACTGATTCTGGAGAGTAGTCCATGGTGAGTCTGATGATGGGATGGAACTTGTTGATGTCATCATATAATTGTTTCAGTGATTACCAACAACATGCCAGAAATACCTTTCAGCTATTTCTGGGAAAACATCCAGCTCTTGAGTGTTTCTAAGTTATTCATACAGCTTTCCAACATTTAAATCCTTTTAGCCAGCTCACACATTACCTCCAAGCATTTCTGTCAGCTTTTCTGCCAAACTGACCTCTCTCTTCTTGAGAGTGATTTGTTTTTTTCCTCCTCATGAGATTGATCCTCTTTCTGTCTCTGTCTGCTTGTCTGCTTTTGGTCTAGCCGTGCGCTGGACTGACTTAATTTGCTGCTGGTGGCACGGACAAACAGGCAGGGGTAGGATGCAATTCTGATTGGGCTTTCACCTGCATTCCATTAATGGGATGCAAGTTGGTTTCACACTGGCAAATGACAAGAAATGCAACCTACCTGGTGGGTGAAAGCAGACGATCTATGTGTTGATCACCTTCACCCTCCAGCTCTACTGCTTATGGCTCTCCTTTGTGTCTGCAGTGCTACAATGTGTCTGACAGCCACACAGTTTCTTTCTTAACTCATTCCTGTTGGTCCTGCTTCCAGGTCAAATTGCAATTCTTCACTTTGCAGTTGTTGGAAACGATTTAAAGTCCTTTTCAGACAGTCTTAAAATTACACACTTCACAGATCTTGAAAACAAATTACAAATGTTCCTCACCATACTCCTTCTGAGTCAAAGATTATTGCATGAATCATAAAAAGTAGGTGTCTCTAATAATGGAAATTTCTTCAGCTGTATGTCTGAGTTTATACAGAATAATATTGATCATGTTAGAAGGGGATGGGATTCTCTGGCCTTCCTGCAGTATCTTTCTTGTGATGGGAGGCAGCACACCATTGAATGGCAGTGGGATCTTCTAGTCCCACAGCAGTCAACGGGATTTTCCATTGACTCCACCTCACACTGCTGGGAAATGCATGATGGTCATGGGATGACCATCAATGGGACAAGAAGGTTCCGCCAAAATGAATAGCCAGAAAGATCTGGCCAAGATTTTTCACAATGGCCTGTTGTTACATGACTAAAGATCATTTTAGAAACACAAGAGTTTAATTGAATTCAAATTTCACTAACTGATGGGATTGACCTGGGTCCACAAAGCATTATGCTGAGTCTCTGGGTTATTAGTTCATTGACAATAGCACTACCACTGTGCTGCCCGCTGCCTCCCCAATTAGGAAAGGGAGCTGGATGGAGAAGTTGTCCTCAACAGGGATCCATACTGTCATCAGCTCACAGGATGACTGAAGAAGAAATGGTCATTACCTTAGGCTGCAAAGATCAAATTATTCTGATTTGTCATCCATTTGTTTCTAGACTGGTGAGCCATGCCCACATGTTACAGATTGTGTGTCTACTGTATCAATCTTGATAACATATTGTATTTGAACTGTAATTCCTCAATAAAACCACTTCTGACTCCTCAACCCTTTTGGGTAATCTGTAACCCATGATCAAATCTGACATCTGTTAAAAATAGGAAGTTGGAACTGGTTAATATTTAACCTGCCAGAAACTTTAAAGTAAAGACATGGTGACTGCCTTAAGGACATCATGCTTAAATTAATCATTACAAACATGTTGAGGCTACATACGGCCAACATCCATTGCTTGTATTTAACGGTGCTGAATTCAGAGTTAAATGCTTGGTCCAGTGTGCATTTCTTGATGATTACTCTGAGTGTGGCATTTTCTTGATTTCCTTAATTTGATGCCAGTAGCTTTAGGAATGGCTTGACAGGCTTTAGGCTGCGTTCATGTCTTTGTACACAGTGACTTTTGAAAGAGCCATGAAGCATGTTCAGTTGGCATTTATCAGCCGTTGTTTTTTGTTTCACTTTGGACAGCTAGCTTGACAGATAAATGATATGGAATCAGAAATTTTGTCGATGACTGTTGCTCTTTTTTGCTTGGCTGTCTGCCAGCGAAATTGTGTTGAGGAGCAGTAATCATGTTTTACAGTTCAATTTTTTTCATTCGTTCGCCGGATGTGGTTGGGCCAGAATTTGTTGTTCATGATTAACTACCCTTGAAAAGTTGCTGGTGGGCTGCTTCTTGAACCGCTGCAGTCCATGTGGTGTAGTAATTGGTGCAGCGCTGTTAGGAAGTCAATTTCAGGATTTTCACCCAACAACAGTGAAGGAATGATGATATAATTCCAAGTCAGGATGATATGTGGTTTGGAGAGAAACTTGGTGTACTCATGTACCTACTGTCTTATTTCTTCCAGGTGGTCGAGGTCACTGATTTGGAAGGTGCTGTCAAAGAAATCTTGGTCAGTTGCTGCAGTGCATTTTGTCGATGGTACACACTGCAGCCAGTGTTCACTGATGGAGGATAGAGTGTAAATCAAGTGGGCTGCTTTGGTCGAAATGATGTTGAACTTCTTCAGTGGTGTTGGAGATGCAATCATTCAAGCAAGTGGAAAATATTGCATCATACTCCTGACTTCTGCTTTGTAGATGGTGGACAAAAGTTGATTAGTCAGGGAATATTACTCACTGCAGAATTCCCAGTCTCTGTTCTACTCTTGTAGCCACAGTATTTATATGGCTGGGCCAGTTCATTTTCTGGTCAATGGTAACTCCCAGGATGTTGATAGTGGGAGATTTAGCGATGACAGTGCCACTAAATGTCAAGGGGAAATGGTTAGATTCTTTCTTTTTGGTGATGGATATTGCCTGGCACTTGTGTGGCATGAATGTTACATGCTACTTATCTGCTCAAGCTTGAATGTTGTCCAGGTCTTTCTGCATATGAGCACAGACTGCGTCAGTATCTGAGGAGTTGCGAATGGTGCTGAACATAACGCAGTCATCAGTGAATATCTCTACTTCTGACCATTTGATGGAACAACAGTCATTGATGAAGCAGCTGAAGACTGTTGGGTTTAGTACACTACTATTCCAATGTAAGGTCATTGAACTGAAACATTGGGTGGGATTTTCTGACTGTGTTCGCCTTAAAGCCGGAAGATCCCGCCTGAAGCCAACAGATCTTTGAATGGCCCACATCCCACCCACTTAGATTCCCATGGTAAAATTCCACCCATTTACTTTGTTTCTCTCCACAGATGCTGCCTGATCTACTGAGTATTTTCAGCATATTTTATTGTTTTTGCTGATCAAGTGAACTGTTTCATCCTGGATGAAGCCACCACAGAAGTAAATGGAGTGAATGCCAAGTTCTGAGAGTCTGAATGTGAATCACTTGTTTAGAATACCAAGGTTTTGACCTACTCTAGGAAGGGCAGCGCAGTAGTACAGTGGTTAGTACTGCTGCCTCACAGCTCCAGGGAACTGGGTTCGATTCCCGGCTCGGATCACTGTCTGTGTGGAGTTTGCACATTCTCTTCGTATCTGCGTGGGTTTCCTCCGGGTGCTCCGGTTTCCTCCTACAGTCCAAAGATGTGCGGGTTAGGTTGATTGGCCATGCTAAAATTGTCCTTAGTGTCCTAAGATGCTTAAGTTAGAGGGATTGGCGGGTAAAATATGTTGGGATATGGGGGTAGGGCCTGGATGGGATTGTCGTCGGTGCAGACTTGATGGGCCGAAGGGCCTCTTTCTGCACTGTAGGGTTCTATGATATGGTTGATCCTGTTGACTTTCTAGTTAATGGTGAGCCCCCAGACATTGGTGATGAAGCATTCAGGGATGGTGTTACCTTACAAAGGTGCTTACACTTCTGTTAATTGATGATGTGTTCTCTAAAGGGAAAAAAAAATACTATTATGGAATAAATGGCAGAAATATATCAGGATATCAATACAAAGGGAAAAGACAGATTTGAATATCTGTATATCCAGATGCTCACTGACATAAAAATAAAGGAACATGAGTAGGCCATTCAGCCCAGCGAGCCTGCTCTGACATTCAATGAAATGATAGCTGATTATCTGTGTCAACATGCTTTCCTGCACTATCTCCATATCTCTTGATGTCATTAGTATCCATCAGTCTATCAATTTCTGTCTTGAATGTGTCAATGACTAAGCTTCCACATCCCTCTGGGGTAAAGAATTCCAAAGATTCACCGCCCTCTGAGTGAAGTCTCTCTGATCTCTCCTCATAAAATAATCCCACCAATGCAGAGATTAATTTGGTGAACTTCCATTGCACTCCCTCGATGGCAAGTATACAAAAACTGTGCACACTACTCCAGATGAGATCTCATCAAGATTCTATATTACTTCAGTAAGATATCTTTACTCCTGTCTGCAAATCTCCTCGTGATGAAGGCCAACAACCATTCACCTTCCGTATTGCCCGCTGCACCTGCATGCTGATATTTAGTGACTCATGAATAATGAGACCCCGGTCTCTTTGGACACCCACACTTCCCAACTCCTCATCATTTAAAAAAAATTCTGCCTTTCTGCTTTTCCCACCAAAGTGAATAATTTCACACTTATTCACATTATATTCTATCTGTCATGTTCTAGCCCATTCACTTCAGTGAAGTGATAACATGCAACAAAAGTGAAGCGAGGTAAATTAATTAATGGGCCAGAATTCTCCCCAAAAAAATTCAAACTATCAAATTTGCATGAAAACTGAAGTAATACATTTTTTTTCAGTAGGAGTTCAGAGTGTTAATGTAAGCTTTACATCTGCCTAATAAATAAACTTTATCTTTGTTTACCCTGTGTTACTGTACGGTTTGTTATGGGGGAATAATAACAACAGGGACTAATTTTTTTTTTCAAATATTCACTAATGGTAGAGTATTCTGCTCACCAGCTGTTTCAATCGGAAGTCACCAGGTTAGCTGTTAATGATTTCCTCTTATGTGCAGCAATGGGCAAAGCTCTGTACTGCCAGCAGAAATTTGGAAAAGTATCCCTTTAATACAAGATCAGTAATGAGAAGAGAATTCACCTTCACTTGTCATTAATAGGGAAAATTGGTCACTTACTATCCAGTAATCAGAGACAGGTGTGCCAGGATCTCAGGCTCAGATTTTTACCCTACAGAGAGGTTCTCTGGTGACAGTAGTGGAGATGGCAACAAAATCATGTCCCGCTCCAAACACGGTACTTACAATTTTTGTAGGGGTCAGTTTGGTGGTCAGGGCATGTTTCTCACATAGAATTTTAGAAGGGATACAGCACAGAAGGAGGCTCTTCAGCCAATCTTGTCCATGCCATCCCGAGGACATCCTGGTGTCCTTTCCAATCTCACCCTCCTGCATCTGCCCTATAGCCATGTAGCTTACATCATTACTTAAGGTGCAGATCCAGATACTTTTTAAAAGAGTTTATCCTCTCTGCCTCCGCCACCAACTCAGGCAGTGAATTCCCACATCTACCACCCTTCCCGTAAGAAAGTTTTTCCCTTTAAAGCTACTGCCACTCATCTTGAGTCTACATCCCCTCTTTCTAGGATTCCTCACGAAGCAAAACAGTTTTATTTTGTCCACTCTATCTCTTCCCTACATTATTTTGTACGACTCTATTAAGTCACCCATCAGCCTACTTCTTTCCAAGAAAAATAACCCAAAAATCTGCAATCCCATCTCATAGCTACACTTTTATAGCCCTGGCAACAATTTTGTAAACCTCCAGAGCAATTATGGTGACCAAAACTACACACAAAACTACACACAGTGTTTACATAATTCCAAAATGTTATCCTTATTTTTATATTCTATACCTCTGCCCTTCAAAAAAATGCATTCCATATGTCTTCTTTACAATCTAGCTACTTGAACAGTTGCCTTTAGGGACCTGTTATTTGTACAGCAAAATCTCTCATTTCATCTATCTCTCTTAGTATGTTCCCACTTATTGTATATCCCCAAAACGGTTTGGTGTCCCTAAATGCATGAATATGATGTGGAGATGCCGGTGTTGGACTGGGGTGGGCACAGTAAGAAGTCTCACAACACCAGGTTAAAGTCCTACAGATTTATTTGGCATCATGAGCTTTCAGAGCAATGCTCCTTCATCAGGTGAGTGGTGAAGGAGCAGAACTCTGTAAGCTCATGATAGCAAATAAACCTGTTAAATGCATGGACTCACAGTTCTCTGTGTTAAAATCCATCTGCAACTTTACCACCCACTCCACAAACCCATCAATATTGTTTTGTACATTATAGCTATTCTCTACAATATTGAGTATTTGGCCAATCTTTGTCATTTGCAAATTTTCCATTTGTGGCTCCCATGTTCACGTCCACATCATTAATGTACAACAAAAACAGCAAGGCCCCAACACCAAACCCTGTAGAACACCACTTGAAACTTTCCATTCACAATGTCGGCACCTTTGTTTTCCCTCACTAAGCCAAATTTTGATCCAGTTTGCCACATTACCCTGTACCCCATGGGCATTTGCTTTTTTGACCAATCTGCCAAATGACACCTTGTCAAACACCTTGCTAAAATCTATATACACAACATCCACTGCACTACCTTCATCAACCCTTCTTGTCACTTCGTAAAAGAATTCAATCAAATTTGTGAGGGAAGACCTTATTTTAACAAATCCATGCTGAACACCTTTGACAAGTCCATGCCTTTCTGTGTGACAGTTAATCCTATTTCTTAGGATTGATTCTGTTCATTTGCCCACCACTAATGTAAGGCTAACTGGCCTATAATTGTTTGGCATTTCATTCAATCCCTTTTTAAACAATAGAACTATGTTTGCATTTCTCCAGTCCTCTAGTACTTCCCCTGTATCTAGTAAGGTTTGGAAAATCATCCTCAGAGCATCTGCTATATCCTCCCTGACTTCCTTTGGCAGCTTCGGAAACAGTTCATCTAGCCATGCCAACTTATCAACTTCCAAGGATTCCAACACTTTGAGTACTTCCTCTCTCTTCATGACTATGTGGTCCAAAATTTATCAGTGTTCTTCCTGGACTCCCAGTCCTCCATGTACAGAGATGGAGGTAGCTGGTGGTATAAATCATCAGTTGCCTTGATTGAATTGGATTCTGGTAAGCAAGGAGTATGAAATCGAAAATGGGCAAATTAGGTTAACCAGGCAGGAACTCCTTTGGATCTCGTCCCTGGACACCTTTGGGGAAACTATGGTGTCCTTTGCAGGAAGTTAAATGCCCTTTAGAATTGTAAAAGTAATTTGTGTAAAAGCTGTATAAACTCTTTATTCTAAAGGTCATTGGAACCGTTGACAGACTTATCAAAATCAATGGTCAAGGCTACCAGAAGCGCCATATAAAGGGAGATGTCAAAGGAAATTGTTAAGCTGTTAGGGCATTTAAATGCCCTGCTCTTCAAATTGATGAAAAATGTGCCTAGAGTGTTAAGAAGATGATTGATGTTATTTCCTTCAGCCTGTTGACATACACCCGAAGGTTTCCAGTATTGGAGTAGTGCTCTATGACTGATATCACAACCATCCATTATCACAGTATGGTGTCTGTGATTTGATTTATACTATTGTATTGTGCACTTGGATTTAATATTTGTAGTTCTAATGTTTTATTTTGTTAAGGAAAGTAAATGCTGTAAATTACTTTTTTATGAATAGGAGTGTCTTTTCAATATAGTGAAGTTTCCAATACATTATTTGAACTTTATTTTACAGAAATTTATTTTATTGCATCTCTGCATGGATCCTGATGTCTGCCCATGGCGTATATTGGATGGGTAGGCATGGTAAGTGTAAAGGCAAAGAGTGGTGTGTGGGAGCATTGTTTGGTATGAGTTGGCATGGAATTGCTATTGGGGCTATAATGTGCCATTTGGTTGGATGGAGAGCATATGTTGGCATGAGACCATGTGGTGGGTAGAGATATTTATATAGTCATGCAGGCTTTGAGTGATTATGGAGTGGTGGTGGGCATGAGGTGACATGAATTGGCATAGATGGGGGATAGGGAATTTGTGGAGGGTGAAGAGGGTGAGAGTAGAGGGTTGGAGGGATGTTACATGTTTTAATCTTCATTTTGAAACTTTGGACACGTTGCCAGACCCCCAGTGCAGTCCCAGTCCATCCCTGAACCAACATTCTCCTCAGTTCTTCCCAGAACATCCACCTTGACTTTTAGTCCATCCTGCACATTAGAACCTGACTTCCGCCCACCACCCACTAACTCCAGAGTTAGAATTCAATGTCTGAATAGCTATTTTAAATGTTGGGTGCCCGGAGCTGCCAAGCTGTTCGGGCATTTAAAAGTCCTATCCTTTAAATCTTTGACAAAGAATGCTTAGAATGTTAAAAAAAAGTTTGCTATTTTACTTTGTCTGTTTACATAAGCCATTACTTCAGTAGCGCAAGCATGACTGATTTCACCCACATCCATTATCACAACAGGGTCATCTAGGCCGGAATATTCCGACCTAATCTGAGACTGGATTCTCTGCTCCTGCTGCAGTGAATGAAGCATCGGCTGAATACACAATTCTCCATTCTCATTGACAGATGTGGCGGGGCATCCGAGACCAGAGAGTTCTGGCCCTCGTCTCTATATACACCTGACCTGGGAGCAGAAATCTGGGCCTCAGTGCTGCTTCAGTAATTTTGAACCTCTCTTCAAGCTTGAACATCTGCTAATCCAACTGTAAAATGTATATTAAAGGGAACATGTTGGTACGGGTTGGAAGACCAGTACATAGTGCTTAATCAGGTTATGGTGGCTTTCCATTAATCACATGCCTATGGCCAAGAAACCAAAACACTGAAAAGTGATCATCTTCAAAAACAAAGTAAATTCAAAGGTAAAAGATGTTATTCATATTTGATTCATATTTGAAATAAAAATACTTTTAGATCTAAAATGCATATTTTTCTGTTATTCTTTCTCCAGATAGGTTTGAAAATTAATGTTGGTTGACGTCTCCTGCAGTTCCCATAGTGGATTAAAAATTGAGGTGATTGTTTCCAAGCATATTTACAGCTGCAGGGCAGAATAAATGAAATGTATGAAACTTCGAACTGGATCAGCTTCAGTGATGAATTCACTGCATCTGCACAGTCATTTTTATAGGCGTATTCTTGGAGTTATCTCCGATTTACTGGTGCAAAATAGTATTGTAACTGAAGCAGGTCAGCTTGGTTCAATTTCACACAAACTGTAGCTTAATGTGCAACTTTTCACACAGTCAGTAAGTTCTCTCAGTTAGAAAATACACATTTTTGCGCTTGAACAATTAATTCTGCAATTCTGCTTTGCTATAGCTTGAAATTATTGTGGGCGATTTATCATAGGACTGTTAACACTCACATCACCTCTTAAAGGAAGGCTTTAACTTCTTTTTTTAAAGAGTTAACTCCTCTGTTAAAAGGATACTATAATACAGATGGCTATCTGAGTTGCACTATTATTGTTTGACCCTGAATGAAATAACTGCGACCGTGTGATGATATCCTCCTATGGTCTATATGAGAAATACCAGAAAAAACAATGTCTTACAATAGCTAAGACCTCACAGTCACAGGATGATGGTCAGAAGATAGATACAGCTGAGGCAGCTGACTTATTTTGCCATCATAGAATCCAGCTGTTTCTAAATTACATTCTAAACGTTTGCTGCTCCGCCCTACTCAAAACATCAGTTCCTAATTTATCTTTTTCCGGTTCTAATCTGTGTGTAAGAGAATGACAAATGGAGAAATAAACCATTGCTATTGCTTGGGCACATGAGATATTTAATCAAAACTTTACTGAGAATACCTTTTGTATTGAAGCTGAAAATAATCTATAATCTAACAATATTTTGATTGGGCCATTACGATATTACAGATTTACCACCTAGAATGTAAGGATTTGTATATAACTATCAGGTACCTAAGAGCAACAATATCATTTACCTTGTCCTCTTCAGTAGCATGTGGACCTGGGGTGGCACAGTGGCACAGTGTTAGCATTACTGCTTTACAGTGCTAGGGATCTGAGTTTGATTCTCAGCTTGGATAACTGTCAGTGTGGAGTTTGCACATTCTCCCCATTTCTGCGTGGGTTCCTTCTGTGTTCTCTGGTTTCCTCCCATGCCTCGATGAGAGGGTTAGGTGCATTGACCATGCTAAATTGCTGCTTAGTGTCCCGGGACACATAGGTTAGAGGGATTAGCAGGGTAAATATGTGGGGCTGTGGGGATAGGGCCTGAGTTGAATTGTTGTAAGTGCAGACTTGATGGGCTGAGTGGCCTCTTTCTGTCCTGTAGGAACTCTATGATCTGGAATGGATCAAATTTTTTAAGTTTAGACAAATTAAATTCATGATTTTTCAATCAATGCACGTGAAATTTGGCCAGAGTCTGCTAATGGATTGGAATATTGTGAGAATGGACTCAGGAGAGCACAGAATAGATTAGCTTGAAAACAAAAAAACTTGAAAACATCACCCAGTACTATCAAAATTGAGTCTATGTGAGAATGTTAACTTGCAAGGATGAGAGGAAAGTAAGAACACATAAACCTCAAACCCAATCCCAATCCATCTCCAATTCAACAACTTCCAGTTTTCAGAGTATCAAGGGTGGAATGACTTGTCATTCTCAAACAGCAGGGCAAACAATAAAACATGTAAATGAGGCCTCGTATCCCCAATTTGTCAGGATTTTTATTCTTAACCCAGGTCAGGTTGCCCAGCTTTTGGAAAACCTGCTTGGTAAATTAAGATGGGATTCATATTGTAATTCCTGCATTGCTTCTGTTTGCCAGGTGAATGATGAATGTTATCTCCAGCGCCCAACAAGCTTTCCTCTTTACCTGTAATTGACTGATTCACCCCCTCCACCCACCAAAACCCCACCTCTGTCACACCACCCCAGAACATACAAGCTCCCCATCTGGCGGAACTCTGATTATCACCATATGGTGCCTGTGATTTCACAGTGTGATTTATACCTATGAGTGCTTATAGATTCTTTGATGTGTGAGTATAAATTCCAATGCTTATTGTAACACGGTATTGTGCACTTGGATTCAACGTTTGTAGTTATAATGTTTTATTTTGTTGAAGGAAGTAGATGTTGTAAATGGGATTTTATGAATGGGAGAGTCTTTCCAATATAGTGAAGTCACCCAGTGTAATATCTGACAAAATTCACCCCAAACCATACAGCCCCACCTTTCCCGAACTGTGGGATCTCCCCCAATTTCCACAATTGCTCCTAAACTCCTCCAGCCTCCACTGTCTCCCCGATGCTCTCCTGGTAACATTCACGATCTCTCCAGCCTCCTCAGAATGCCCTGTAATTCTATAAATTTCCCCTAACTTTCACAATCCATTTGTGATCTCTGAATTTTATTTTATTTTGGGCAGAACATCTGGGAAAACAATATTTCCTCCTCATCTCTCTTTTCTAAATGCTCTGTCCTGCTGAATGTCAAAAGTCTCTTCATCCTCTAGAGTGAAGCATATTTGTCTTATTCAAGACTGAAATTGATTTTTGATGGATTTTTGTTAGGTAACAACATCAAGGGATTGAGAGAAAAGATGGATAAATGAATTGAGTAGCAGATTAGTCAAGATATAATAGAATGACAGAACAAATATGCAGGGTGGAATAGCTTACTTCTGTTCCAATAGTCCCAATACATTTTAATTCCTTTCTGTCAGTAAATCTTTCAGTTCTAGCACCTAACCTCTAATACTTTTGGCATTCATTTATAACTGGGATGCCCTTTTCCTTTCTCGTTTCTCCTCGTGTCTGATCTTTTCATGTCAATCGTTTTGATTTATCCACACGTGAGAAGTGTCAGAATGTTTTTTTTATGGCTTCTCATGAAAGTAGATTCACGTTTTCTATAGCTGGTATGTGTGCAACCACAGGCTCTTCACTATTCACCTGAATTACTGGAGGGGGCAGCTGGACCACAGTTTAATGTCTCACCTGAGATGTGTGTTCTGTAGTAATGCAGCACTCCATCAGTACATTGCTGATAAGTCAATACGGATCATGCACTCGATTCACGGAGCAGAACTTGAACATTAACTTTATGGAGGCTATAAAGACTAATAATCACGGTTTTGGATAGAATGAAACAGGGCTTTTATTTAAAACTTTTGCCTTTGAATATTCATTTGCATTCTTTTGGATTTCCTGGGATTATTAGGTTTATGCTTTCAAAGAAGTGCCTGGCGTGAAATTACAGCACGCATTTACCCTGCAGAAAATTGGATATTTGAATACACAGCTGGCAGGTACTACCAGATGTTGTTTTGGATAACCAAGCACCTTCTTAATAGTTTATGATACAAAATACAAACTTATCTGGATAGCTGTATTGCTGGGTTAAACAAGGCTAAGATAATCTCACCCATGCTCTGAAGTAATAATGAAGTTTGCAAATTTCTATCCAGAAAGGGACATTAAAAAAAAACTCAGACCATCATCCTGGTTCATCATTCAGTTTGATCACAGCTAATCTATATCTCAACTCCATTTTATCTGCCTCAGCACCATATCCTTCAATGCCATTGCTTAACATGGGTGGCACTATAGTTAGCACTGCAGCGTCACAGTGCCAAAGATCTGGGTTTGATTCCTGGATTGGGTCACTATCTGTGCAAAGTCTGCATGTTCTCTCCATGTCTGTGTGGGTTTCCTCCAGGTCCTCTGGTTTCCTCCCAAAGTCCGAAAGATGTGCCGGTTAGATGCATTGGCCCTGCTAAGTTCCCCCTCAGTGTTCCTGAACTGGTGCTGGAGTGTGGTGACTATGTGATTTTCAGAGTAATTTGCAGTGTTTAATGTACTTGTGACACTAATAAATAAACTTAACTGAACAACATTTCTCAATCTCAGCCTTGAAAGCTCCAATTGTCTTGACATCCACTGCCTTTTGAATAAGAGAATGCCAGATTTCAACCACTCCTTGTACGCACAAAGTGCTTCCTAATTTCTCTCCTAAGTGGCCAGGCTCTAATTTTGGCAAGTGTGCATAAATGAATTTTCAAAGACATTCAATAAAGTTCTAGTTATCACACTTTTGAAAGAAATTGCAGCTCATTGGCTAAATGTCAAGTTAACTCACAGGATTGAAATTTAACTTGGAAACAAGAAGTGGAAGGTGATTAAGTATAAAAAGGTTCTTCTTGATGGGAATAACCTTGGAGTTCTTATGGTGCCTGTTCACTATAACTACAATGTATATACAGAATGTATATACATTATTAAAAATGAGATCACAGAGTACTTGGAAGTGCATGATAAAGTAGGATTGAGTCAGCACAGCTTTGTCAGGGGGAGGTCATGTCTGATAAATCTGTTAGAGTTCTTTCAGGAGGTGACAAGGAAGTTAGATAAAGGAGAACCAATGGATATGATTTATTTAGATTTCTAGAAGATCTTTGACAAGGTGCCGCATAGGAGACTGTTAAATAAGTTAAGTGCCCATTATGTTCAGGGTAAGATCCTGGCATGGACAGAGGATTGGCTGACTGGCAAAAGGCAGAGAGTGGGGATAAAGGGGTCTTTTTCAGGATAGTAGCCGATGACTAGTGGTGTACCTCAGGGGTCAGTGCTGGGATCACAACCTTTCACAATATACATTAATGATTTGGAGGAAGGTACTGAAGGCTCTGTTGCCAAGTTTGCAGATGATATAAAGACATGTAGAGGGACAGGTCATACTGAGGAAGCAGGGAGGCTACAGAAGGACTTGGACAGGTTAGGAGAGTGGGCAAAGGAGTGGCAGATGGAGTACAATGTGGAAAAGTGTGAGGTTATGCACTTTGGAAGGAGGAATGGAGACATAGACTATTTTCTAAATGGGAAAATGCTTAGGAAATCAGAAAGATAAAGAGACTTGGGAGTTATTGTTCAAGATTCTCTTGCGGTTGAGTGTAGGTTCAATCGGCAGTTAGGAAGGCAAATGCAATGTTAGCATTCATGTTGTGAGGGCTAGAGCACAAGAGAAGGGATGTACTTCTGAGGCTGTATAAGGTTCCATTCAGACCCCATTTGGAGTATTGTGAGCAGTTTTGGGCCCCATCTCTAAGGAAGAATGTGCTGGTCTTGGAAAAGGTCCAGAGGAGGTTCACAAGAATGATCCTGGAATGAAGAGCTTGTTGTATGAGGAACGGTTGAGGACTCTGGGTCTCAACTTTTTGGAGTTTAGAAGGATGAGGAGTGATCTTATTGAAACTTACGGGATTTGCGAGGCTTGGATACAGTAGACATGGAGAGGATGCTTCCATCTAGTAGGAGAATCTAGAACCAGAGAGCACAACCTCAGGCTAAAGGGATGATCCTTTAAAACAGAGATGAGGAGGAATTTCTTCAGCCAGAGAGTAGTAAATCTGTGTAACTCTTTGCTGCAGAAGGCTGTGGAGTCATTGAGTGTCTTTAAGACAGAGATAGATAAGTTCTTCATGAATAAAGGGATCCGGGGTTATGGGGAAAAGGCAGGAAAATGGAAATGTGAAAAATACCAGCCATGATTGAATGGCGGAGCAGACACGATGGGCTGAGTAGCCTAATTCTACCCCTATGTCTTATGGTTTTATGGAATGGGGATGCTAGAAGTAAATAGCTTGGGGAGGAAACTGTGCAATTACATTTGGAATATACCTTTAGGAAACTCAGTATGATGTCCATTTTGAGTCACAGATGAGAACATAATATATTCTGAACTAATAAATCCAAGTGTGACAGGAAGGTAGATTTCTACGTTTGCTGCAGGATTCTTGTTCCTTGATTTCTGTTTAATATTGATTCATTTGCAAAGTTTTTACCATTGGACTGGGAGCCCAGTGCCCGGGATTCAGTTGCCTTCTTGAGAGCATTCATTCACGTATTATCAAGTTGGAATACTTGTATAGCGGGGGCGCTGTTTGGGGCCTCAATGTCCCAATGCCTGACCATGGTGTGGAGTCAGACACTGGGTCCTGTCCATTGCAGAGCATTCCCTGTAGGGCCTGGGTCCCAACAGTAACGGTTGTTGGCCCAGGAAGAATTGGCCGCACAGAATTGGTTTGTGTTATGAGCTCGCTCGGGCCAGCGGGGTAGGACAGGGTGTACGTGGGAATTGGGCACAGCCAAAAAGTCCTGAGCATGGGCTCTCCAAGCAGCTGGAACTTAGCAGCATAGGCACAGGCTGAACAGGAGCTGGCTCAGCAAATATACAAGACCATCTACGAGATCCTGGGCAAGAGTTCCACCAGTGGAAGAGGCAATCAAATGTCAGTACTGTGTGCAATAAGTTGGTACAGGTGCTGATCTCTTATAAGCCTCAGGCTGTTAGAGGGAAAAGGGAAAGACATAGAGAAAAAGGGAAGCAGCAGCTGTAAGGAGATATGCAGGGGACCTGGAATACTGAATAGCAGGATGGGAAGATCCAAGGCCTTGCATAGCACAGTCCAAACCCTCTAAAGGCAACTGGAGAACCTGGAAAAAGAATTGGAACTAACATATAGCAGGTAGGCAGAGCATCTCTGAGCCTGAGATGCCCTAAGGTAAGAAAGATTTGATTTGTGTCTGGGTGAAGAGGTAACCTGGCTCATGCAGTTATGGGGAATTAGGAAAGGAGCTCCTTTAAGTGAACTTAGCCACTATCTGGCTGATTAGGGATCAGGAGATGAGCTCTTAACAGTATCCTGATGTATCATAAGAACATAAGAAATAGGAGCAGGAGTAGGCCATCTAGCCCCTCGAGCCTGCCCCTCCATTCAATAAGGTCATGGCTGATCTGAAGTGGATCAGTTCCACTTTCTCGCTCTCTCCCCATAACCCTTAATTCCCCTGTCCATCAGAAACCTATCTACCCGTGACTTAAATATATTTAGCGAGGTAGCCTCCACATCTAGATCTAGATTGTTGGGTATGGTTATCCACTACAAACAATTTGTTTCTCTGAGTAAAGTTTTTTCATGAAATTACATAAAGGTTCAAAAAAAAGGGTATCTGTTTCATAAGTGTTGTGCATTCTATGTGTGTGAAACAATAAGTCCTCCTATTGATTTAATAGGAGAACCACATGCAGGTTGCAGTTACCATCCTGGCAACACATCCAAAACACTAGCCCCTGCTAGGACACACTCCATACCTGACAAACTGAGAACAGCCCCATTTTTGGATGGCACACCTCCTGGTTGATTATAAACATCACCGATCACAACCTGATAACTGATCTGAGGGGTGAAGCCCCAAGTGCCAAACTGCCTCGGAGGATCTGGAAAACCTTCAACCATTTGAGTCCAGGCCAGGGAAGATGTGACCATTCATTCCACAAATGGAACACAAGGAACAGCTCAAGTTTTGACTATGGCCAAACAAGTTGGGCCATTGTCCTCATACTGAACTCCTGTCCTGAGAGATACAACTCTCAAATCGTATTGTCACTGGACTACTAATCCGGAGACACAGCATAATGCTCTGGGGACTTGGGTTCGAATCCCACCACAGTAAATGGTGAAATTTGAATTCAGTAAAAATCTGGAATTAAAAGTCTAATGATGACTTTGAAACCATTGTCAATTGTCGTAAAAAAACCCCATTTGGTTCATTAAATGTCCTTTAGGGAAGGAAATCTGTCATCCTTACCTAGAATGGCCTTCATGTGACTCCAGGCCCACAGCATTGTGATTGATTCTTCATTGCCCTCTTAAATGTCTTAGCAAATCATTCACTTCAAGGGCAATTAGGGATGGGCAACAAATGCCGACCTTGCCAGCAATGCCCACATGAAGGAATAAAAAACAAAACTGATTAATTGAAGAATAACTGCTTCCCTAGCCAAATGAATAATAAAAAAAACGCATGAACCTGATGTCAATGTGGGATGTAATCAGAAATAATTGAACCATGTGTTAAATGTGAGATAGCATATATCATGCCTTCAATGTGTGAGGTTGATTGCATGCTGAAAGAGTGTTCATGTTGCAAAAGTTATATTTGTATAAAGATTTTCAATCCTGTGGGAGACAAGTGATGTTAAATTTTAGAATATTGACATTATAAATTGACATTATAAATATATTGAACAGAGGAAAGGTTCACAAATGTTGCTTAACCTCCATTTTTACAGAAGTCCCTGGAGGTTTCAATGCCATTTTGGCTTTCACACATTCAGGCATGCGCATATAAAAGGTATATATGAGATTCTATTAAAAAAAAAGCAGTTTGTTAGTTTTCTGCGTCCCACTTTAAGATTTTAGTTCGGTGCCGACAGGCTAAGCCAAGAAAGCAGAGGTACATTCCCTTATATACTACATATCCTGAAAACGAGTCTATGAATAGTATTTAGAATTGAAGGATGTGTGTGATTCTTGGTGATTTTGTGCTTGTTCTCACTGCTATTACTCTTTTTCTAATGTTCACCAATAAAACAGAACCAAAAGCACAAAAACAAAAATCATTGTAATAATAAGCAAAGCATAAGCTCAAGTATATAATACATAAGTATAACCTTGAGGCATGCTGTCAAAAAAAGAAAGCTATTCCATTTTGGCCTCATATCTTTATGCAATTGGAAAACTTATTTGTATTGGCTTATTGGGTTCTCATTGTCTTGCCTTCTACACATTTAATGATATGTCAGTGCTATACAGCACTATGTCTGCAATACTGAAGAATTACTTCACCAACTAACACCATGATGGGCTGAAAAATGTGTGGGAATCTTCTTCTTTTCCAGGTAGCATTCTTACTTATTCAGTAGACGCTGAACCACAGATAAAGCTGTGATTTTGCTTTGGGTTAGGGCAAGGAGGAAGGCTGAAGCCTCTCTGAGTTGGAATAGGACCCAAATCCCGTGCTGTTCCCGTTATTCTAAACCACACGTCTACTATCTTCTCTCCACTCCAACAAGAGGGAACAATGAGACAATTTTTACTCCGCTTAAAACAATCAGCAGTTTGAGTAATCCACTGTGTCAGTGCTGAAATATTGAAGCCTGTGCCATATGTGAATGTGTGGAATTCACTACCACAGGAAGTAGTTGAGGCCAAAATGTGTGGTTTCAAGAAGAAATTAGATGTAGCAATTAGGGCTCAAGAAGTTGATATGAATAGAATCATGCAGTGCAGAAGGAGGCCATTTGGCCCACTGAGTCTGTACCGGCCACAATCCCACCCAGATTCCATCCCCATAACCCTAGCTGGCTCCCTGACACTAAGGGGCAAGTTAGCACGGCCAATCAACCTAACTTGCAAATGTTTGTACTGTGGGAGGAAACCGGAGCACCCGGAGAAAACCCACACAGACACAGGGAGAACATGCAAACTCTGCACAGATAGTCATCGGAGGCTGGAATTGAACCTGTGTCACTGGTGCTGTGAGGCAGCAGAGCTAACCATTGTGCCACCGTGCCGCCCACGTAAATGGATCAAAGGATACTTGGGGGAAGGGGAAGGAGGAAAATCGGGATATTGAATTTGCTGATTAGCCATGATCATAATGAATGGTAGAGCTGGCTTGAAGGGCCAAATGCTGCTTCTAGTTTCTATGTTTCTATGTTTTTTCAGCTCTGACTTGGTCCATTCCATCCAGGAAGATGCACGATGATGATAACACGCCACATGACTGACACAATGCTGTGCAACCTCATCGTGGATTTAACCAGTTAGCTGCTTTCCTGTACTGGTGATTTAATAGATTTGGAACATAGGCCCGGATTTTTGTGGAGACTTGTTAACTTGGGAGCCCTTTAGAAATGGTGGATGAATACTGATTCCAGGATTCCTGACTCATTCCTGGGCTGTGCCTCAGGGATGAAATTCCGGGCCAGTTTTGGCTGAGTTAGTAGCTTTCTTTCATAGCTCTATGAGACAGTTGGTTCAAATCCCACTCAATACATCAAGACTGACACCCAAATAAAAGCACCCACAGATGTTGGAAATCAGAAACAAAAATGAAAAAATGCTGCGGATGCTGGACGTCAGAAATAAGAACAGAAAATAGATTGTGGGTGAATTGTCCTGAAATTTGTCAGAGTGACTGAAAACCAATGTGTATCTGTCCAGATGCAGTCGAGTTTTCACTCCAGATTTCCTGGCACTCATTGCTCAGAGAATCTGAGGGAGTGGTTTTTGCCATCACACTGAAAAAAGAGCACAGAATATCAACTCCACCCCCACACCCTTCTCTGTCACCAACACAGAGGACCTCCCCACAGCATAGTGGTGACCCACCATCCACAGGCATCGTGGCACCCAGCCCAAACAAAGACATGGGGGCGGTCCAATATCTGTAGAGTTGAGAGTTGGAGGAGGTCTCCTGGTTCATTGGGAGATCAGGGCGACTTGTGCAATGGTGCCTAAGTTCTCTGAAGCTGGCCTCCCCAGTGTATACATGTTCCACAGGGCAAGTCCCTGCCACAAGACTTGGGACATCCCCCTCCAACAAGCATCAAGGCTCTTCCCTGTCCCCACGGGCATCATGACACCCACCCACCTCCACCAACTCCCCCACCCCACCGAAACTCAGCAAGTTTGGCAGCATCTGTTGAGAGAGAAATAGAGTTAATGGGTGGAATTTTCCCAAAATGTTATAGCAGCATTAAAACAGGAGTGTTCCACACCGATATTTTGTGTGAGCTCAGCATCGCAGTCTTCCAGGACTCCATCAATTTTCTGACAGCTGGGAATTTTGTGTCAGTGAGTTGTTGGGGAGATTGTGGAACTGTATACACTGGGGGCGGGGGTGCGGCTTCAGAGCACTTAGGCACCATTGCACAGGACGCCCTGATCTCCCAATGAACTGTGAGATCTCCTCCAACTCTCAACTCTACGGCTATTGGATCACTCCCATTATTGGTAACAATGTCACCATCCCCCTCCTCCCCCTCACATCAATACAGATCACCAGCATCAAGCCTCAGGACCGCCCGATGAATCCTCAGACGGACCCCCGACATCACCCCCTCCTCCCCGATCACAATCCCCTCTACCTCCCAAACCTGCACGTACCCAATGCCCTGTACAAATGCACCTCCTTGTAGAATTCCTACCTGCTGACCACCTTGATGAGTCCACCAGCAAATGCCTGACCTTCCCTCCCCCACCACCCTGGATGGCCACCCCTCTTGCAGAGCACCCTCCTATATAACACCTCCATCATCTGCATACACCCCCCACTAGACCCCCACCCTCAGTCAGGCCTTGGTGGACAGGTGGAGCCTAAGTTTGTTGGTGAAGTCGGCTGCTGGGCTCTCGGGGTGCCATTGTGCAGGGGCCACAATCTCCCAGTATACTGGGAGATCTCCTGACACCCACCTACTCCACCCACGAATGTCAGGACCCCTATCCTGCCCTGCCAATTGCTCCTGATGCCAGTCTACCCCTCCCATCCCTGCGCCCATACCGTGGACATCATGTAAAGATGATAAACAAAAGAAGCAATGGTGAACTGAGGAACTTTTTTAAATGCAACATATGGTTAGGATCTGCATGAACAATTTGATTTGATTTGTACTGCCTGAGAGTGTGGTGGAGGCAGATTCAATCATGGCTTTCAAAAGAGAATTCATGGAATCATAGAATCCCTACAGTGCAGAAGGAGGACATTCAGTCCATCGAGTCTGCACCGACAACAATCCGACCCAAGCCCTATCTTTGTAACCCCACGTATTTACCCTGTTGACACTCAGGGGCAATTTAGCATGGCCAATCAATCTAACCCACACATCTCTGACACAGAGAAAACAAATATGAGGCCATTTGGAAAAGGCAGGAGAGTGAAATTAGGTGAGTTGTTCTGGCACTGACATGATGGGCCAAGTGGCCTCCTGCTGTGCTGTAACTATTATATTCCAGAAAATAGGAATAACCGACACCCGCTGAAAAGGGGTTGTTGGAGCATGTAATTGCCTTTGAAAGATATGTGACTTTCTTGTTGGTGCTGACACATAATTACGCAACATTTCGTAGCTTCTAGAAATCAACATAGGCAATTGCATTAGACATTTCTGCTTGTTACAACTGTAGATGCTTTCCACCTAAAGGGCCACATCAAAATTGAAGCAAACCCTGACCAAGTTCTATTATTTCTCATTTTGTGATAAGAAGCATTAAAGATCAAACGATGCTCAACTAGGATTAAGCATCATTTTGATATGGTACAAGTCAGTGTATCCTGATTATGATTACTTTTCTTAACATTGTTTTTTTTATTTCCCTTATATTACGATGTCAGAAACTGAGATGCCTGTGGAGCACTATAATTGGAAGAGCTTGTATTCATGGTTCTGGGCCATTCGCCTGGGCAAAACTGCAGACAGATTCTACAAGTGCTGTGTTAATAGTACCAGTGAGTAATGATCGATCTGAAAGCTTGGGGATGTTGGCCCTTAAACAGGAAAATATGCTGTGTTTTTGTTTAGAAATATGACATGACTTGATTTGAAGCTTGTTTTCATGTCACTCTATTCTTACAAGAGTTCTGTTGTCTCGTGGGGTGAAAAACAATATGCATAAGCACCAAACAATATCCACATTTCCAGATAGGTCATCTAGCACATCAGCAAAACGTATCACACCACAATCACTGACATTCTTCTCCGTCTTTTCCAGGGAACAGACCAGAACCTGAGAGGGACAGACAGGTATATATGGCTGAAGTCCATTGGAAGAGACATTACCCAGTTGTGAGGCTGGCTGTGGCAGAGGTGTTAGACTCAATCCCACAGGGATTGTCTAGAATGATCTGTCTTATAGCCCTTCTTAAATCTCAGCCCATCCTCATCCTGCTGCATGGCACAACATGTAATCTGGGACTGATGTGTCTAAATTGGTGCTGCAGTCAATTTCAATGTTTTTACCTCATTGTCAAGCTTCCCCTCTTCTGAATGCTCTGAATAAGATGAGATTAATGCTTCTTAGTGTGCAGACTCAGATTGCTGCCCTCATGGCTATGCATACTGGTGTTCAAAGGCACATGTAGTTTTGCAAAGTATTCCAACAATCTGACTTCAAGCACATCATTGGGATTGCTGAAGCATTACCCTTAGGATTGTGACAGTGGCTCCGTGGTGAATGGATCTGTTATCCTCCCTGCCGGTGGCAGCATTTGTGTTCCCATCATTGCCACCATGGGGATTTTGCCTGTCAACCTGCCGCTCATGTTGTGATGGCAAAATCCGAAGCTGGGTCCACAGCTGCTTGAAGACCCTGGCCTGTGAATGGGACTTTACAGCAGTGCTCAAATGAGATTGGAAATTCCTGTCCAAGGTCAACGCACATTTCCATTGTCTGCCCCCGCCCCAACAATAGAACGAACTGAACTCCCAAAGCCGTCTTCCTAAACGGCCAAGAGTATTGTTGGAGATTGAATGGGGGTGGGGGGGGGGGGGGGGGGGGAATGGAAATGTGCATTGACCTTGTACAGGAATTTCCAATCTCATTTGAGCACAGCCGTAAAGTCCCACCCACAGGCCAAAAAATCCTAGCTGATCTCTTTAACCAGCTACATAAGAACATAAGAAATCTACATTACATTTCTGTTACTGCCCTTTTTCTGACTACAGGTTCTTGTCAACCCCAGCCCTTAGCCAAGCCACAGTCCTGGGGGTTTCAATCTTCAACAATATTCTTGGCCGTTTAGGAAGATGGTTTTGGGAGTTCAGTTCGTTCTTCTGCTTCTTGAAGGGTGCCATCATCTGCAGAATAGGGCAGCACTTTAGTATCATTGCTGTCAGCATTCTTTGAAGCAGAGCATAGGTTGCAGCATGACTGAACTGCAAGGACAATGGAGGCTTCTCAATGAAAGACTGATCAAAAAGAGAAGATTGAAGAGAATTGACCACTCCGATTTTGCATGGTTTACAAGACCTGTTGCCAGCGAACCAATCACAGGGATGTTGACTTTGAGAGCAGAAGATCCCACCAAAAGGAAGGGGCAGATTATCCCACCGGTAGTTTCATTTTGTTGTTAAAAAGTTGGATAGTACACTTCAGGGGAGGTGGAGTAAAACGTGTTAATGGATGAGATATGTTCATGTATGTAATGTTAAAGTCTCCCTCGAGAGAAAGGATAGAATCTTACCTAGGAGATACATATCTAATTTATAACCAATTTAGAGGTGGTGCTAATTAACATGTGTTAAGCAGATAGCAGAAGTATATCTGCACTCTGTCTAAGGCCTAAGTCCCACACTTAGATCCCATGACAGACAGACCCATTTCAAACATTTCCTGAGTTGTTCACTCTTTAGCCATCTCTTGAGTCAGTTAATTGTTTTTTTATAACACATTCACTGGCAGGCTTATGTTTTCCCAAGTCCATTGAATCTTCTGAGTCTATCTTATTGAATAATTTTTATAGGTCTTGTGGAAATGACTGGAGGCGGCTCATGGATTCCTAGCAGATCACTTGCTAAGATAAAGTCAACATGATTAACAGGCAGTTTGGACACCACTCCGATAATAACAGACCCACTGATGAAAAAACATAGTTTAAATTTGCTTTACATGAAGGAACAGATAAACTGCCCCCATCAATATCCTGTATCAATACACTTATTTAGTGAACTCACTGGAGAAAAATCCATGTAATTTGTCAATGTCATTGTTTGAGTTGACCCCTTATCTCTAAGATTAACTATTTTTTTGCCCTTCGTTTGATTTGATTTATTGTTGTCACATGTATTGGGATATAATGAAATGTATTGTTTCTTGCAAACTATACAGACAAAACATATGGAGTTACCTCATCCTCAAATTTAAAATTTCCATAGTTTTCTTAATGTTTTGTTTTACATCAACTTCAAGTATTTTAGATGGCATCAGTTTGTCACAAGCTTAACTCAGAAGCATAGCTTTTTCTGGAGAAACATTAAACATATCTACAAACTGCACAGGCTTTGGTTTCAATTTCCAGCAATCTGCTTTTATTATGTCCTTTCTTGGGGCAACGATATCATGGTTGTCTCCTTGGCTTATACTTATCTCCATACCATTATTTGCTACTCTGAGAAGCATCTGTTTTTCAGTTTTGCCATTCACCGTGTGGTAATTAGTCTTCTTTTCACTATCACTTCTCGGATAGGATCAAAGGAAAGAATAAAGTTTTCAGGCAGGGTAGAGAGGGGAATAAAAATAGTGGGGGTGAAGCATTAATTGTTAAAGAATGAATTTCAGCTGTGAGGAAGGGTTATAGACTAAATGAAGCATCAAATGAAGTCCAAAAGACATACTGGTTAAATGCATTTGCTGTGCTAAAATTCTCCCTTTTTTATTACCAAACAGGTATCGATCAGAGTGTGGTGACTAGGGGATTTTCACAGCAAATTCATTGCAGTGTTAATGTAAGCCTACTTGTGACACTAATGAATAAACTTAAACTTTAAACTTAAAGTCACATGGGTTGAGTTCAGAAATAAAAAAATAAAAAAAGCCACACTGCTAGGAGTGCAATATAGACCTTCATAGAATGGAGGGGACTAGGAGAGCAAATATGTATGCAAATTTCTGAGTGCAAAAACAACAGGGCAGAAATTGTTGGGAACTTCAACTATCCTAATATCAATTGGGTTATGAACAATGTGAAGGTCACAAATTTCTTGAAATGCATTCAGGAGAACTTCTGTAGCCAGCACGTAACAAGGCCAATGAGAGTGGGCACAATACTGGATTTGGTCTTCGGAAAGGAGGATGGGTAAATGTGTGAAGTAGCAGTGGGGGACCATTTTGGGGATAGTAACTATAATACAGTTAGATTTAGCAAATTTATGGAAAAGCACCAAATATTGAACAGGAGTAAAAGTTTCAAGTTGGGGAAAAATAAATTTTACAAAGCTAAAACGTGAACTGGCCAAAGTTGAATGGACATAGCCAATAGAAAGGAAAACTGTATCAGATTAGTGGGAAGTGTTCAAAAGTGAGATGTTCATGGCACATTGTAGACATGTCCCCACCAAGGAAAACAGTGGTACTAGAGCAATCCAGAAACATACAGGGTAAAATAAAGCAGAGAAAAAAAATTATTGACAATAACACAGCTTAATACTGTGAAAGTTTAGCAGAGTATAGAAAATACAGGTGTGAAGTAAGAAAGGATATTAGCAAAGCAAAAAGAGGATACAAAAAGTACTGGCAAGCACAATCCAAGGAAACCCAAAGATGTCTTACCAATACATTAAGAAGAGAGAATAACTAAGGAAAAGGTAGGGTCTATCAGAGGTGCAAACGGTAATTTGTGCATTGAAGTAAGAGAGGAGGGCAATGTTCTCAATGAGTACTTTGTCTTTGCCTTCACTAAGGAAAGGGATGATGCAGAGATTCTTGTTAAAGGAGAGAAGTGCGAAATATTACATACAATAAACATTATGGTGAGGCCACACATGGAATATTGTGTGCAGTTTTGGTCTTCTTATCTGAGAAGGATGTTCTTGGTCTAAAGGAAGTGCAGAGAAGGTGTACCAGCCTGACTCCTGAGATGGTGAGCCTGACATTTGAGGTAAGTAGGTTAGGATTATATTCACTGGAGTTCAGAAGAATAGGTTTCATAGAAGCCTATAAAATTCTAACAGGACTAGTCAGGGTAGTTGCAAGAAGGGTGTTTCTGATGGCGGAGGCGTCCAGAACAAGGGTCATAGTCTGAGGGTACAGGGTAGACTGTTTAGGACAGAGATGAGGAGAATTTTTTTCACTCAGAGAGTGATCAACCTGTGGAATCCGCTATCACAGAAAGTGGCTGAGGCCAAACCATTGTATGTTTTCAAGAAGCAGTTAGATATAGCACTTGAGGTACAGGGGATCAAAGGATATGGGGGGAGGTGGGATGAAACTGTTGAGTTGGATGGTTAGCCATGAACATAATGAATGGTAGAGCAGGCTTAAAGGTCTAATGAGCTCCTGCTGCTCCTATTTTCTATGTTTTTATTATGAGAGTGAAATACTGAAGGAACTGGTGGAACTGGTATCCTCGAAGATGTATAAATCACTAGGGTCTGATGGACTGTATCCCAGGATGGTGAAGGAAACCAGAAAAAAAAACAGCTGGTCGGGGGATCATTTTCCAATCCTCAATAAATATAAATGAAGTACAAGAGGATTGGAGCGGTAAGCAATGGGCCAGAAAACTAAAGGCCCATCAGTCTGAATTCCATGGTGGTCAAACCATGACAATCAATTCAAAAATACAGGATAGACTGAAATTTACAAAGGTATGGTTAGATCAGAGATATTCAGCATTGTTTTGTTTGGGGAAGATCATATCTTACTAACTTAACAGCTAGAGGCTTTGTGGCGTATTGATTGCTGTGAGACCAGAAGCTCCGGGTTCGAGCCCAACAGCAGGACTTGTTGGCCATGGAAGGAGTGATGAATTTGGTTCATTGGGCTGATAATCAGCTTGGAGATGCTTCCAGCACTTCCCCCACTTTCCCCCAAAGGGTAAGAAAAACATGATGGGTGTGAAAATATGTTAACAACAACTAACTTATAGAATTGTTTAAGGATGTAACCGGGGGGATTAATATGGGTAGTGCAGTGGATGATGTCAATAGGATTTCACTAAGGCATTTGACAAAGTCCCATTTGGAGGATAGGCTCAGAAAACTAAATCCCATGGGTTCAGGAGAAAGAGGTGAGTCGGATCCAAAATTGGCTCAATGACATGAAACAAAGGTCGATGGGTTTTGTTGTGAATGGAAAGTGGTTTCCAGTGGCATTCTACAGGCTCAGTGTTGGGTCTGTTGCTGTTTGTTGCACAAATGAATGATTTGGGCTGAAATGTGATAGGCAAGACTGGGAAATTTGCAGATGAGATGTTCTCAAATGAAGCAAAATATATTTCAACTCCTGTACTACATTTAGGCACTAGGCAAATTTTCCTCACCGAGCTAAATCTGTCCTATTGTCAAGCCTGCCTACTACCCATTGTTTTTGAAATTGAAGACCATTTCTGCCTAATTTATTTTTTCTTGTGTGTGTCTCTCTTTTTGAAATTTTTTAATTCAATTTTTACATTTCTCGTTCTTTCCCTTTTTCCTCTCTTACAAGTTCAAGTTTTTACTCTTCTCTATCTCTTTCTTTTCCTCCCTTTCAATTTCAGATTGCTTCAATTGTACGAGACAACTCAATCTGCATTTTATAGGGATTGTATTTTTCTTGCAAAAAGTTCAGTTGTTGAGCTAACACCTCAACTTTCTCTATCTTCTCGGCTTTTCTACTTTAAGGCCTTTTTCTAACTTTCATGCCATTGAGTCTAAATTAACCTCTGTCAACTGCTACAAGACACTCAAAGACAAGTTCTCTCTTTCAAAGAATGCTTCAGCAATGGATACAACCATTTTAATACGTCAATAAATACTGCAAATTCATTTAAACATTATTCAACTACATGGACTTCAACAGTTCAAGGAGGTGGCTCACCGTTACTTACTTGAGGGAAACTATGGGGGAGGCAAAAAAATGCTGGCCTCATCAGTGACACCCATACCTTGTGAATGAATAAAAAATGTTAACCAAATCAAGTATACTCAGATTATGAATTGAAATCCTGGCTCAGCCCCCAGTTGTTACAGTTCTGCAGAGACTGATAACTTTTTAAAAAAATTTGAAGTTCCAGTTGATAGTCTTAATGATGACGCAGCAAGATTTCACATTTTTGTATTTCGACTGTAAGAAATGGACCAAGATCACTGTTGATTATATATTATTTTTGTAGGTAATTCATGCTGTAAAAACAAAACAGAACAGAGCAGTCCCCTTTTAATGTTAACACAACAATTAAACTCAATTTACAAATAAACCTTTAACTTAAGTAGCTGTTCTGTTTTCCTGGACCATGTTCAAATAGATGCTTAACTCCTGAGAGTTTCCTTCCATTCCTTTCCTTTCCAAGTCAGGTTAATTTAATAGCAGAACTGCATTTTACATTGAGTGTTTATTCCTGATGATTCTCCCTCTAGTACAAGTTGAGCAAATCTCCTACTTGGTTCAAATGCTCACAAATGTGATCTTTTCAATCAGAAAAATGATATCCTATCCACAGTACTACATGGTGAACCTTAAAGACTTTTGACTTCCAGCTGCTCCCCGGTCATGATAGACCACTTGGCTGGAATTTTACCAGCACGCCTGGGGTGGGCGAGGCTTGCAGAACAGAATTCTGCATTGACCTCAGGCAGGATTATACAAGCCTCACCCGAGTGAAGTCGTGAAGTGCCAGCTCTTGTGTCTATGAATTTCAGGGACATTTTGGAAACTCTTCCCCTCTCAAAGTCCATCTCCATGCCACCACATGGGCGTTATTTATAAGGATAAACCTAGCCTAGAGACACCCAAATCTTTTTTTCTTGTAAATAAATGGACAGTTTAAATTTTAACTGTTTACAATCTAAGAGTCAACGTCTTCTTGGGACCTTGGAGACTCCCAGACTAACCACTGTAAATACAGACGCTTCTGCAAATCACCCAGGCCTCCTATTAATCTTTAACAGCCATGTTGGCAGGTCTATTGCTAGGCAGATTTTAGAGCACATGACCCCATTCATTTTATTCTAAATTAAAAGTGCAGGCCCGGATATCCACTCCTAGGTCAGGCACATAGAGAAGGGAGGATTCCTGGCCATACAAACTCATTGTTAAAACAAGGCAGCTCACAACTCCAATTTCTGTTTGCAGGGCAGGGGTGGACTAGATTAGAAGTCAGACCTACTGACCTCGGAATAGTGCAGACACTGCCAGGGATAGAAGGAGGCTGGGCAAAAGGCCTGCCTCGGTGGTCTGGTACTTAGTTGTAATAAAGAAAGGTTTAAAACAAAAACCAGCCCTTCAGCCTTCATCCCTCACTCTCCCTCTGCCACATTCTTGCTAACCTGTACCACCTCCTGCCTTCTCTCTACCTGCCATGGCCCCTCTACCCATTCTCCATGGCTGCTCATATCCTCAAATCTCAATGGTCCTTTCTAATCCCTAAGGCAACTTAGCATCAACTCATGCTAATCCATGTGCCCACCCCTGTATGTACTTTACCCCTCCATGCCAACTCACCTGGTATTCTTTAACAGTCTTTTTTACAACTTGACAGTCGTTTGACACTTTGATAGTTCTTTGCTTAACAGCTCTTTAGCAGCTTTGACAACCCCAATGAATTCATGCACTTTTTATGCACAATCAGGTTTACGTTTTACAATACCAAAAGGTGCCTTACCTCACCCAGGGGTTGCCTTACCTCTCTCAAAGTTGCCCTAAGGACCATATCTGAAGGTGTACCTGACTATCCAACAAACCCATCAAGTTCAGACTAACAATCACCAGGTCTAATCTTCAAACTCAAGATTTTCCACTGCTGCCTTCCAAAAATCCCACTTCAGTGGAGGCAACTGATGATTTAAGTGGTCAACTGCCTTCATAAAACATGCATGAACCTAGACCTGGTTTCAGTCCCACCCGTATAAAAATAGGGAGTGCTGAGTTCCCGGACAGAGCTTAGAGTTTCCAGCTTCATCCAACATTTTTCACACGATGGACCTGTTGTGGTGTAAAGTCTGGGTCATGGTGTCAAAGCCATGAAATCTTATATTTGCAACACTCTTTAAATTGCCTTTGGACTTTGTTTTGTCTGGAAATGCTATTCATATTAAAGAATTTTATCGTCCTCATCGCCATTCAGGGGCTGACATATGACTCAACTACACTCCTTCAGATTGTTTGCATTTCCTGCTCAATGATACATTCGGTACAAACATCCTAGCTTTGTGAATGTGCTGAGCAAATTGATGCATTGCTGGGTAAATAAGAGAAAAAAATCACAACCCCACTGTTTACAGGAGTTACGTTCCTGCCAAACATCACAAACTGTGAAATTGCAAACGACGAACACGTTTTTCAATGGGAGTCAATTAGATAGATTCCAGTACTGCGATGGCAGCAATGCTTTGTGCAATCACTGTACAGCAGATGGTGGTACACTACCTGTGTAAAACAGGCATGGGGAGCAAAATAAGGCATGCATTAAGCATTTTAGAAAGAGACAATCCTCATTTCAGTAAAAGAGTGAATCACCTCAAAACTGGCGGACAAAATAGGCAAACATTTCAAAATTGAACAGAGTCATTATTGCTGGTCTGGACCGACAGATTTGGATACAGAGCCAAAGAATCCCAACAGTGCAAAATGGTCTATTGCTAGGCAGATTTTAGAGCACATGACCCCATTCATTTTATTCTAAATTAAAAGTGCAGGCCCGGATATCCACTCAGGTTGTTCAGCCATCGAGTCATCACCAAAAAAGCATCTTACTCAGGTCCACCCCATCCCTGGAAACCTGTACATTTAGCAGGCTGATCCACTGAACCATCTCAGGACACTAAAGAGCGATTTAGCGTGGCCAATTCATCTAACCTGTACATGCTTGTACTGTGGAAGGCATTTACTGTTGCGTTAGATCAACTGTAAGTAATTGCCTAAGCTTTAGACACAGTGAAGACGTGAACAGGGAAGTCATGAAAGGCATTGCCCATGCAGACACAGGGAGAACATACAAAATGCACACAGTTACCCAAGGCTGGAATTGAACCCTGATCCCCGGCACTGTGAGGCAGCAGTGGTAGCAATTGTGCCATCGTTCCACCCTACGCAGTTAATTTTCTATTTCCAGGCTAATCTCTCTGGTTGAGCTGCACTTCAGCTGCACCCATTCCAGGCACCACTTCGCACCCTTGTCAGAAATGTTTTTAAGCAAAAGAGAACTTAATACCCAGCCATCAGGATTAATGGAAGGAGCCAACTTCTAGACACTTTAACACCAGCTCTCTGTTCAAAAAGGTTCGAGGTCCCTGCTCTATCATGGCTGTCGTCTCTTTGGGGAAAGAGGAGAGAGGGGAAAGGAAACATGGATAAGTAAACATTTGCTCGCGATGGGCGATACGGTGTATAGGGGCTTTAACTTGGGTAAGTGAAGACGTGAACAGGGAAATCGTGAAAGGCATGGCTTCATTATAACTCTTTGTTAATGCATAATCATTCTAATTAATGCACAGTCAGT
Organism: Carcharhinus amblyrhynchos; assembly: GCF_965287045.1. Lineage (NCBI taxonomy): Eukaryota > Metazoa > Chordata > Chondrichthyes > Carcharhiniformes > Carcharhinidae > Carcharhinus > Carcharhinus amblyrhynchos. Next base: position 20,533,773 of record NC_137328.1, on the reverse strand, counting down.
GCACTAAGTCTCATTTAAATCTTTGAATACATTTGTGAAAGACAGCATTGCCAGTGCTGGTTTCTTTATACCATACCATTGGTAATGTTGTTTATCGCAATTCTCAAATCATGATATTTTCATATTTTGACACCCTATGCTGCAGGTAAACCTCTTCCTGTAAGTGTGAATGAGTAATTTTATCATCCTTGCAGGAGACAGGATCACATTACCTTCTCATGGTGTGCCTCCTATTAACACCTAGGTAGAACATATGGTCAACAAATTAGAAGTATGAGCCGGAAGATCTTTCCATAAAAGCTGAGGTCTAAAGCTTAGGCAATTACTTATGGTTGATCTAAGGCAACAGTAAATGCAGTTCCCCTGATGATTGACATTTCGAGGTTACAGTGCATTAATGCCCAAAGCTCTCCACCATAGGGCAGTAGATGACAGGCTTGTCATTGTTTCTCCTCACGGAGTGGGTTCCTCAGCCAGATAATTTGTCAAAAGCCTGCAGCAAAACTGAGGTACCTCCCTGCTTGGTCAGAAAATTGAAGGTTGCAGCAACCAAGTTTAGTCTTGTGAACTTTAGAGCAGGAACTAATTGAGGCTCTGAAAATGTTAAGTATTCATCCTCTGCATGAATGGTGCGTGAAGTTTGAGCCTGCATGAGTGGAGGTGATGGGGAGGAATGGGAGGAATTAATCTGAAAATTAAGAAGAGAAAAAGGAAAGATCTGTTAACTAATTTATTGTTCAAAATGGCAGAGGAACTGCCACTTTAGGCACACGCACGATGATTGTGCTGATGCATTGCAATTTCTTAAAAGAATTTCAGTAACATTTTGATATTGTTCCTCATACTGCACGTATCAGTTTAAAGTGGAATGGCACTTTTATTTTGACTTTGCATTCCCATTGCACAAGCTTTTCCAATTCTATGAGGCGCAATAAAATTCGACTGTTTTTGACCTTGCGTGATCAACCACCGCTGTACTGGTATTGGGCCAGATATTTGATACTTACATCTTCAGGTGATGTACCACGTTACTGATCCCAAGCTATCCATTAAAGTATCTATTGGGTGGCACGATGGCAAAGTGGTTTGCACTCCTGCCTCACAGTGCCAGGGATCTGGGTTCAATTCCAGCCTTGGGTGACCAAGTTTGCACATTCTCCCTGTGGCTGCATGGGTTTCGTTTGGGTGCTCCAGTTTCTTCATACAAAGCAAAGATGCACAGATTAAATGGATTGGCCATGCTAAAATTGCTCCTTAATGCCCCAAGATGTGTAGGTTGGGAGGACTGGCCGGGTAAATACATGGGGTTACGGGAATAGAGCCTGGGTAGGATTATTGTCAGATATTTGATGCAGGCTAATGGGTCAATTGGGTTCCTTCTGCACTGCAGGGTATCTATGACTTTATGAGCTTGTTTCATTCTCCTCTGTGTAAGACAGATAAAGAACAACAGGATATAACTTTTACATGAGAGTAAAAAATATTTCATTTTTGTAATAAGAATAATCAGCAGATATAGGAAAAAAAATTTCTAAAAAACTTTCTGTAAGAGTGTGTCAAATATTCAGCATGTCACTGCCACTGCAGTGGCAGGAAAGGCTGACTGAGATTCATTTGCGTTTATTAATTGGAAACATTGCCTCAAACTATTCCTGTCATTGATACCAATAGGAAAGTGAAATCATGGGTTCAATATGCATGTTACATCGGATTAACTGCAAATACTGGAATTTGAAATATGCTGGAAATGCATTTGTCAACATCAACAAGGTAATAAGTGAAAGCTCCTTCGAAGGGTCTACCACCAAGTCATTAAGATGTCGTTTCTCCTCACAGGAACTGACAGATTGCTTTCCATTTTGAAAACTTTTTTGCGTTATTAATTAGAAAACACAAGGTGAAATTGCACTGTACAATATGAGTACAGCAGCTTGTTTCAGTGTTTGCATAAAATTCCTTTGTCTGTTATTTTTAAAGAGAGGTGCTAATGTCTTTGTTCATATTAACAGGAATAATTTAACATGATCTTTCGAGCACATTCTGGTTTCAGGATAATGATTCAGAGCGATTACACATAATACAAAGACCAATACAATGGATTGGATAAAAGCCAACAAGAAGGGAATGAAGATGGAGATAAGGAATGTAAACTGCACTTGAGATCACTTAATATTTTTTTCCGGCTTGGCTGATTTTGAACGAGTTGCTTTGAATGGACATCCTGTGATTCCCAATGCTGGATTTCCCAATCAGACACCGATTGTCTGAACAAGAGATGTCTGCTACCCCTCTCCACCCCAACCTCAGGAGCCTGCAAGCAACCCCAAAAATGTTTGCCGTTTTGGGCTTCCCGTCTGACTATTCTCCCACCAGCCACTGGGTGAATGCCAGCAGCGTGGAGATGGAAGCAATTCAGTGGGCACTAATTGCCCAATTAAGGATAGGAATTGGTGGCAGTGCAGGGGGGCCATCCCCAACTCTTTCCGGCTCGTTTCATTCTCCTCTGTGTAAGACAGATAAAGAACAACAGGATATAACTTTTATATGAGAGTAAAAAATATTTCATTTTTGTAATAAGAATAATAAGGACTTAATTGGGACAATAGCAGGAAGGTGGTGGAGACCCCACCCTTGACTCTCCCATTGGATTAAATACTGTCCCATCATCAATTGTGACATGGGGGATCACATTTCATGTGTAGAATTTCTTCCCTCTTTCTAAGATGCAGCTAATTTTGAAACAGGTGGAAGAAAGATTTTTGACAACCTGCTGACAGCTTTAATGAATAGTTCCAGGCGGAACAGGCTTGATGGGCTGAATGGTCTACTCCTGTTCCTCTGTTAATCTGATTTATTCCTTTACCACAATGTAGAAATTCCTCGCACTGCTCCAGTCCCCCTTTCCAATTCTTACCCAATTAATCATCATAACTACACTTACTTTACCGGAGAATTCACTCACTGGCTGACACCAGCACCTTCCAATGTAGACATGGGACATGCTGAGATCTACTGACATCTCGGCCATAGCATCGTCGCACAAGTTCATTCACAGAGGATGCAACTTTAAATAATTGTGAAGATTGCTGACTTGTAAAATTTCAGTCCTGGCATGTATAGTCATTTAAAATCCTTATCACTGATCCTTAGAAGTGGTCCAGATAAAAATCCTGCCACATTATCTGCTAAAATAATCCCCTGACTCTTCTATGAACTTTATCTGTGTTTGATACATTAATAATACTATACAACTAAGATCTAGTCCCTGCAGTTCCTCTTCTACCAGGTTGGACATCCTATCTGCACCTTCTTCAAGATAATCAGGCCCCAGAGATCACTCAGATGCTTAAGCTGTTGCTAGGCATCAGTTTCTCAAGGAGTATACGGAAAAGGTCAGTCCTGAGAAATATTGTTACAATAAATAGCAGCATTTTACCCACATGTATTTGAGCATGAGGCAAAACCTCAGGATAAAATGGATGAAACATGGTTGAAGAAACCGTGTTTAGCATATTCCTTAATTTTTTTTTAATCATTAATAGATTTTAAGAAGATATTCCTTCCTCAGAGTTACAAAGTCAATGTGCAGAGTGGATCCTGAATCCATGGCTGGAATTCTCTGGCCATTCACGCCTGCTGCTGGAGAGGATGAAGATCTTGGCGCTCAGCGAAATCTTCGTTTACTGTAGCGGGATTAGAGAACCCCGCTGGCGTGAATGGCTGGACAATCCTGTCCATAGCCTTGCTTGCTCCAAAAAACAATTCAAATTCAAATTGAATCCAATGCATGGCCCCCACAAAAGAGGCATACTAGATCCAAATTGACAAGAACAGGCATTATTACACCTGCTCTCATGTTTGCTACTATGTTTAATCTTAGCCAAAAGGCCAAGAAGCGAGTAGATTTAGTACATCATTATGCTGAATTGTAAAATAACAGCCAGGTAACGGTATAGTCACACATCTCAACTTTACTAGTTGTGGAACACTCAGAGCATGTTGCTTTGGTGCTAATTAGTGTCAATCAGATTCCGTGGCTCAAGCTGACACCAATGTGAAATGGTGTGAAATGCCTTAACAAGGGACACTTGCTCGCTTTGGGTGCGCTGTCAGATCGAACCCTAATGCTGGATGTGTGTTTCATTTGCACAGCAACTTCACTGTCAGTGCAAAGCTACACCACTTCACTACACTTGTAATATGAAGGCACTCTTAAGATTACAGCATCTCAAAAATGTTAGGCTCATGAGCAGCATAGCATAAAACCACTTCTAATTTGACACTAATTTGTACTCAATTGGTCTCCAGATAACTGCAGCAGAAAATGATGCAATCAGACTGCTCTTCTGAAGTTGGAGTTGCAGTATATTGTTGGGGATTGAATAAAGTGAGCACTCCTCTGCATCCAAATCCCACTCCAGGCACATAACCTAGTCTGAACTGAGAGAAAGCTGCATTCTGATTTATGATCTTATGGCAGCATCGGAGCTAAAAATAACATTAATTGTACTGGCAGGGAAATGAATTATTCTGAAAAGGAGCAGGGAGATAAAAATGACAATTACAAATGCTGTATTGGCTGAGCATTCTCACTGGTTTTGAAATAGCCAATTATCTGTATAGGAAACTAATATAAATTATATATGAATAATCCACAAATAATCAGCGTGATCTCCAAAATTCAAACCAACCATAGTTACCTCAATCATCAGCTAATGTGCTTCTGGTCAATGAAAGGGAAGTGATACCTTGAGACATCCCTTCAGGTAAGTTTGGTGACATTGGTATGTATCTGTTTTGTTATGCCATTAAATGAAAATAATAATCCGTTGTAAATATATCAAAACTAACCAAATGCTTTGAATTTTACATCCTTGGCTTCCTCACTGAGGAAAACTCTCCAGAATTTTGCACCTTTGTGAAAATCACCCTGGACTAATTTTGGCCTTGGATTTTCAGATGTGTATTAAAATATTCATATCTTTTGTTCTAAATGTTCTGCAAAGTTGTATGAAATACAATATGCCCTGACCTTCCTGTTTCTGGATTAACAGAGATCAGATGCACCATGCCACCACTCTCTTCTGCTTTCCCAGTCAAGATGTGCTATGGGACCCCTCAGAAGTCCCAGTGCATTGACTCTGTGGGAATTGCCTACGAAGTCTCGTCTGCTCTTTGAGAAAAAAAATCCCCAACTCTGGCTCTGACTCACTTACCTGGTAGTTGTTACACACACAGAGTAGAGGTGCAAAGCTGTGAGAGGCCAGCTGTGAGTTAAAGTTAGGAAATGTAGTAAGTGCAGTGATTGGTACCATCCATTAGTAAATGGTTTTGTTATAACTTGCATTACTTACAGAGCACGATAATAGATGATTTCATTCCACAGCACCAGGATCACTCTGGCTTCCAGAGCCTATGTTCGACCGCAAGGTCCTCCGCGCTTATTCCCCATTAGACAATCTGGACAGATGACTCTTCTGATGCATGTACCTTAAAAGGAGCTATCTACTGCAGGAAATTGCTCTTTTGGTGGGCCAGATGCTGGAAATCACTGCTTCAGTGATTTTGACCTGGGGAGGCAGAACAATGACAGAGAATGTAAGTGCCATATAGAAAGTTCAGACTGAAGTTTTGCACGTCCATTTTGCAGCCACTCAGGTTCAGGCAGCTGCAATCATGGCTGTATGTATCCACCACCCCACCCCACCAAGGGGCTTGTAGGTTCTCATAGTAGCCCAGCTTCCTGTGCTCAGAAATATTATTGGGATTTCTGAGAAGTCACCTCTCCTCACCCTGCACCCACCACCTCACCTCCCCCCCCTCCCCACACTCCCCCATCATGCCCCTCCCAAAAAAGGGAAGGGATGCAATGAAATCAGGTTCTGTAAACCATCAGATTACCATGTTCTATGCTTCAGCTCCCATCTTGATGGATTAAGTCCCTCATGTCAATGTAAAGATAAACCCAATCTGCATACTCACTCAGAGAAACTAAAATAAGATGAGTGGCCACCACTTGAAAAATGTTTTTCAGGTTTCCAAGCATCTCCAGTGAATGAAATGAGGAGTTCCATTTTATCCAACACCTTCCCAACCACAGGATGTCGCAAAGCACTCTACAGGCAATGAAGTACTTTTGAATTTAGTCACGGTTGTAGACCATGTAAAGGTCTGTTGAAGTCCACCACCTGCATCCACTACAGTTTGCCTATCGCCACAACAAGTCCACAGCAGATGCCATTTCTCTGACCCTGCATTCAACCTTGGAACACCTAGATAACAAGGACATCTATGTTAGACTCCTATTTATTGACTACAACTCAGCCTTCAATACTATTACTCATACAAAACTCATTTCCAAATTCCATGGTCTGGGCCTCGATAATTCCCTCTGCGACTGGGTCCTGAACTTGCAGACCACAATCTGTAAGGAGAGGCAACAGCACCTCCTCTGTGATCATCCTCAACACCAGTGCCCCACAAGGCAGTGTTCTCAGCCCCCAACTTTACTCCTTATACACCTATGACAGTGTAGCCAAATTCCCCTCCAATTCAACTTCCAAGTTTGCTGATGACACCACTGTTATGGGTTGGATTTTAAACAATGATGAGACAGAGTACAGGAATGAGATAGAGAATCTGGTGAACTGGTACGGCAACAATGATCTTTCCCTCAATGTCAACAAAATGAAGGAGATTGTCATTGACTTCAGGAAGTGTAAAGGAGAACATGCCACTGTCTACATCAATGGTGACAAGGTAGAAAGGGTCAAGAGCTTCAAGTTTTTAGGTGTTCAGATCATCAACAACCTGTCTTGGTCCCACCATACTGATATTATATTAAGAAATCCCACCAATGTCTCTACTTTCTCAGAAGACGAAGGAAATTTAGCATGTCAGCTACGACTCTCACCAACTTTTACAGTTGCACCATAGAAAGCATTCTTTCTGGTTGTATCACAGCTTGGTACGGCTCCTGCTCTGCCCAAGACTGCAAGGAATCACTAAAGGTTGTGAATGTAGCCCAATCCATCACTCCAACCAACCTCCCATCCATTGACTCTGTTTACACTTCCCACTGCCTTGGCAAAGCAGCCAGCACAATTAAAGACACCACGCACCCCAGCATTCTCTCTTCCATCTTCTTCTGTCAAGAAAAAGATACAAAAGTCTGAGGTCATGCACCAATCAACTCAAGAACAGCTTCTTCCCTGCTGCTGTCAGACTTTGAATGAACTTACCTTGCATTAAGCTGATTTTTCTCTACACCCTAGATTTGACTGTAACACTACATTCTGCACTCTCTCGTTTTAGAACATAGAACATAGAACATAGAACATTACAGCGCGGAACAGGCCCTTCGGCCCACAATGTTGCGCCGACCAGTCCTATTTTTAAAAAAAAACATTGACCCACTAATCTAAACCAATCCCTTTTCGTCCATAAACCTATCCACCAATCTCTTAAACGCCCCCAAACTAGGTGCATTTACAACTGCAGCAGGCAGGGCATTCCAGTCCCTCACCACCCTCTGTGTAAAGAACCTGCCCCTGACATCCGTCCTATAACTACCCCCCCTTAATTTAAAGCCATGCCCCCTCGTGCTAGATTTCTCCATCCGAGGAAACAGGCTATCACCATCCACCCTATCTAAACCTCTAATCATCTTATATGTTTCTATAAGATCCCCTCTTAGCCGCCTTCTTTCCAGTGAAAACAACCCCAAATCCCTCAGTCTCTCCTCATAGGACCTCCCCTGCATACCAGGCAACATCCTGGTAAACCTCCTCTGCACCCTCTCCAAAGCCTCCACATCCTTCCTGTAATGTGGGGACCAGAACTGCACACAGTACTCCAAGTGCGGCCGCACCAGAGTTGTGTACAGTTGCAACATGACGCTGCGACTCCTAAATTCAATCCCCCTACCAATAAACGCCAAGACACCGTACGCCTTCTTAACAACCTTATCTACTTGATTCCCAACTTTCAGGGATCTATGTACACATACACCTAGATCCCTCTGCTCCTCCACTCTATTCAAAGTCCTCCCGTTAGCCCTATACTCAACACATCTGTTATTCCTACTGAAATGGATTACCTCACACTTCTCCGCATTAAACTCCATCCGCCACCTCGCGGCCCAGCTCTGCAACCTGTCCAAGTCACCCTGCAAACTTCGACACCCTTCCTCACAATCTACCACACCTCCGACTTTGGTGTCATCAGCAAACTTACTAATCCACCCAACTATACCCTCATCCAGATCATTAATAAAGATTACAAACAGCAGTGGCCCCAAAACAGATCCCTGAGGCACACCACTCGTAACCGCACTCCATGATGAATAATTACCATCAACCACCACCCTCTGTCTCCTATCTGCTAACCAATTCCTGATCCAAGTACCTAAATTACCACCAATCCCATACATCTGCATTTTCTGCAGAAGCATACCATGGTGAACCTTATCAAACGCCTTACTAAAATCCATATATACGACATCTACTGCCTTACCCCTATCCACCTCTTTGGTCACCTTCTCAAAGAACTCAATAAGGTTAGTAAGGCACGACCTTCCCGCTACAAAACCATGCTGACTATCTCTAATCAATTCATTACTCTCCAAATAACTATAAATCCTATCCCTAATAATTCTTTCTAAAACCTTGCCCACTACAGAAGTAAGACTCACTGGTCTGTAATTCCCAGGGGAGTCTCTGCTCCCCTTCTTAAACAATGGGACAACATTCGCTGTCCTCCAATCTTCCGGTACTATACCAGAGACCAACGACGACCTGAAGATCAGAGCCAGTGGCTCTGCAATCACCTCTCTTGCCTCCCATAGAATCCTAGGGTAAATCCCGTCTGGACCAGGGGACTTATCTATTTTCAACCCATCTAGAATATCCAAAACATCCTCTGTATCAACTACAATACTTTCTATTTTACACCCCTTCACCCCAGTGACCTCCTCAGCTACATTCATATCGTCCTGCGTGAACACCGAAGAGAAATAATGGTTCAATGCTTTTCTTCTCTATGAACGGTATGCTTTGTCTGTATAGCACATAAGAAACAATACTTTTCACTGTATGTTAATACATGTGACAATAATAAATCAAATCAAATCAAATCAAATCAGGAGGGAATCCCTGGTTTTCAGGCAAGCATGGCCGGAGAATCCCGCCCGTAATCTAGAGAACACAGCAGGCAATTTCTGGATAACAAGCTTCCCTGAACAACAGTGTGATAATGGCCAGATAATTAACAATATTAATTGAGGGCATATGTTGAGAGAGATACAGGGTAATGAAAAAATCATTTTAAATAGATGGTGCACTTTTGTTACTAAATGAAAAATAATTTGCATTGATTAAAGCCCATATTTTTGCCACAATGGAAATGCCGAGAAATGACTGAAGTTTCTAAATTCCACATTCAAATGTGGCATTTTCTATCTCTATGGGGACAGGATTAAGTTGCGCCAGGGTTTGTGCATGCGTGATTCATAGAAGCAGCTAGCTATTCAAATCATCGGTTGCTTCCACTGACTTCTGATTTTTGAACCTTAGCTATATGAATCCTGGAGTGCAAAAAGCAGACCAGATAAAAGGAGATTTGAATTTGGTGGACTCTTTGGAGAGGTAAGGTAGCCCTTTGGATAGTGTCCACGAATGCCTTTGGATGAGATACAGAACACTTTGGGAAAGGTAATTCACCCTTTGGGAGAGAAAGGCATCCTTTGGAGTTGTTAAAATTCAACACGATTATGCACTTTTTATACTCAAACTCATTGGAACTGTCAAGCTGTCAAGGAACTGTCCAGTTCTCAAGGACCTCTCAAGGACCTGTCCAGGAAGTGTCACAGCTGACCAGGAAGTGTCCAAACATGCTAGTTGATTTGGCATTGACTAGGTCAGGGCAAACAGTGCTAGATGGAGAACATGGGTTGATATAGTGATTACGAGGGACCATGAGGGAGACGGATAGAGCAGCACGGGTCGGCACAGGGGTATGAGGGACTATGGAGGTGGGTGGAGGATACAGGTTTGCATCGGTTAGCATTGATGGGACAAAGTGAATATGTGGGGTATAAGGACTATAGGGCTTTTTGATTTATTATTTCTAATTTATTCAATTTACAGAACCTGATCACAGAGACAGGCCATGTGCCTAACCCACCTCCATACCCGTTGTTGATAAATTAAACCCTAAGACAGAAAACAACTAAAAAGACAGAGGCACAAATCATAAGGATAACATTGCGAGTGGAACAGAATGTGCTTCACCTGATGATTTATAACAGCAAGGCAAGATATCTGGAAAGAGAAAGGGATAAAATAAGGCAAACAAGAATGCTGAGTGAAGTGATATTGCATGGAGAAAAGTGGAGCTTTTAAAATTAATTCATGGGATGTGAGCATCACTGGCATTTTCAACGATATCAGTCCTTTCATAATTGTCCTTGAGAAGGTACTGATGAACTGCCTTCTTGAGCTGTTGTCATCCACGTGATGTAGGTACACACAATGCTTATAGGCTGGGAATTCCAGGATTTCAGCCCAGCGAAGGTGAAAGAATGATGATATAGGTCTATGTCAGAATGGTGTGTGACTTGAAGGGGAAATTGCAGGTGGGCTGGTGCTCCCATGTGTCTGCTGCTGCCTGTCATTCTTGGAGGTCTCAGGGTTGAAAAGTATTGTTGAAGGAAAATTGGCAAGTTGCTGCAGTGCATCTTGTAGATGGTACACACAGTTTCTGCCACTGCACCAGTGGTGGAGGGAGTGGATATTTGAGTTGGGTGGATGGGGTGCCAGTCAATATGTTGCTTTTTCCTGGAAGGTGGAAAATCTCAAGTGTTGTTGGTGCTGCAGTCATCCAGACAAGTGGACAGTATTTTATCACACTTCTGAATTGTGCCTTTAGTTGGTGGTAAAGCTCTGGGAGGCAGGAGCTGAGTTGCTGCAAAATAATGCACCACTGACCTGCTCTTATAATCATAGCACTTAAATAACTGGTCCAGTTAAGTTTCTGGTCAATGTTGACTTCTCTAGAATGTTTCAGTTTGGGGATTCAGCAATGGCAATACCATTATACGTCAAGGGAAAATTGTTAGTGTGCCTTTTGTTTGTCATTGCCTGACATGGCGTGGCAAAAATGCTGCTTGCCATTTATCAGCCCAATTTGATGTTATCCAGGTTTTGCTACACATAGGATGGACTGCTTCATTATCCATGGAGTTGGAAATGGAACTGAATACTGTGCAATCATCTGCGAATCCTCTGATATTGATTGAGAAAAGATTTTTGAATCTCTACCCCGAGGAACTCATGCAATAATGTTCTGCTGCTGAGATGACTTACAAACAAACACAACCATTTTTCTTTGTGTGAGGTATGACTCGAAGCAGTGGAGAGTTTCCCTCAAGTTCTTGTTGATTTCAATTTTTTCAGGACTCTTTAAAGCCACACTCAATTGAATGACTTGAATGTCAGTCGCGATCAAATCATCTCTGGAATTCACCTCTTTTGTTCATGTTTTGACCAAGGCTGTAAGGAGGACCAAGTAGCATAACCCAAATTGAACATCACACAACAAGTTACTAGTAAGTGTTGCTTGATAGCACTGTCAGTGATGTCTTCCATGACTATCTTGATCATGGCGTGATAATTGGCAGGATTGGCTTTTTCTTGCTTGTTGTACACAGATTGTACACCAATCTTTCACATTTTCAGATAGATGCCACTGTTGCAACTGCACTGGAACATCTTCAACAGGGATGAGACTTATTTTGGAACAAAAGTCTTCATTACCACATCCAGGATGTTGTCAGGGACTATGGCCTTAGTTGTAACCTTAGCTATATATCATTTCCTGATATCAAGTAGAGTGAAATAAACTGGCTGAACACTCATTGGCACCTGTGAAGTTGGGGTCTTTAGGAGGAGGCAAATATAGATCCATCTGCTTGACATTTCTAGCTGATGATGGTTGCAAATCCTTCAGTTGTTTTCTTGCAATGATCCGATGGACTCCCCCAGTCTTGAGGGTGGGGATATTTGTGGAGTCTCCTCCTCCTGTTATTTGTTTAATTATCCATCCACATTTAAGACTGGAGGTGGCAGAGTTTTGACCTGATCTGTTGGTTGTGGGATCTCTGGGTTCTGTTTCTATCTTGTTGCTTCTGCTGCAGTGGTGGACTTACACTTTGTGGGGCCCCACACTCATTTTCAATCCTGGAGCACTACCAATGGCATCATGCCCCCGCACCCCAAGACACCATAGCCCTCCTGACCTCACCCACCCTTGCTCCACAGAATACAAAGACGCAAACTACAAATTTACACTTTTAACTGAGGGTAACAATTGTGTTGCATTCAATAAAGTTGTATCAACGTTTTGCAGTGATTTGCTGACAGCGTGAATTCTTTGAAGCATACAGTTCCACAAAACAATAAGAACAGTTTCACACGCAAGCTCTGGGGAAGGGTCATCTAGGCTCAAAATGTTGGCTCTATTCACTTTCCACAGATGCTATCAAACCTGCTGGGATTTTCTAGCATTTTCTGATTTTGCTTGAGTAAGAACAGCTTACTTTGCTAACGTCTGTGCAAAGGATTTTGTTTCAGCTTTCACACTGGCTTTCCTGAATCCGATGTGGCTGCGCCTGATGAGGTTTCCTTTAGATCAACAAAGTTCACTTTTAAGGCCAAAACAGCAATGGCACAAACAGACCACATGGTGTCACTAGACCGTCAAATGTTTTCCTTGTGCCTCCTCCAAGTGTGATTGCAGCATATTCTACCAAATATATGTGCAAGTTGAACAAAAAGCAGACATGTTTTTAACAAAGCCAAAAAAAATGCACAGCTTCCTCACATGATTCAATGGCAATGTTGCGGATTAACTTAAAGCAGTGACTGGAACATAGGATGAATAATGTACAGGGACTTGCATTGTACAGTCTTTCTTGAATATTTTCCTGTCATATTTGTGGCATTCTTGAAGATCTGCCCCATGACAATTTTTGATGTCAAACCTAAATTTGTAATGATTTCCAAAACACTCAGAAGCGTGGGCTGGACAAAATGAAGAAATTGCTCTCAAACTTGGCCATGGGCGGCACGGCGGCACAGTGCTTAGCATTGCTGCTTCATAGCCCCAGGGACCTGGGTTCGAATGCCCGGCTTAGGTCACTGTCTGTGTGGAGTTTACACGTTCTCCTCATGTCTGCGTGGGTTTCCTCTGGGTGGTCTGGTTTCCTCCCACAGTTCGAAGATGTGTGTGTTAGGTTGATAAGCCACGCTAAAATTGCCCCTTAGTGTCCTGAGATGCTTAGGTTAGAGAGATTAGTGGGTAAATATGTAGGGATATGGGGGTAGGGACTGGGTGGGATTGTGGTCGGTGCCGACTCAATGGGCGGAATGGCCTCTTTCTGTACTGTAGGGTTTCTATGATCGCTGGTTACGTATCTTAAAATTAATGTTAATCTGTTGTGCATCAAATGTTATGGAATCATATTTGTCATCCTTTACTTCATTAGTGAATTGGTTTCTGAGCCGCTCTGCCATTTTTAAAAATTCATTCATGGAGCATGGGCATCACTGGCTGGCCAGCATTTATTGCCCATCCCTAGCTGCCCTTAGAGGGCAGTTGAGGGTCAACCACATTGCTATTGCTCTCGAGTCACATTTAGGCCAGACCAGGTAAGGATGGCAGATTTCATTTCCTAAAGGCCATTTGTGAACCAGATGTGTTTTTCTGACAATTGACAATGGTTTCATGGTCATCAGTAGATTCCTAATCCCAGATATATTTTATTGAATTCAACTTTCCTCCACCATCTGCCATAGACAGGATGTGAACCCAGGTCCCCAGAATATTAGCTGAATTCTGGATTAATAGTCTAATGACCATACCGCTGGGCCATCGCCTTCCCTTCTCTATAACGATAAAGCCATCTTAGATTCTGTGCATTAAATAGTTAATCTTCTCAAAGCCACAATATTGGTAACTTTTCAAATGTTTTTTGCGAAGCTCATCAAATTCACTGAGGCATTCAAGGACGGCTAAAGACTTACCTCTTCAAGTCGACAATGACGACTCATCACATCCTCTTAGACGTAGTCCCAAAGAAGACAGCAGTTTGACTAAGGCTGTCTCAGCACATCTCAGCACTTTCCTCCTTCTTTTCAAACTGAACCAGTAACACAGAATCAATACTTCCAGATAATTTACATCTTTGAATGAATGCACACATAGCTTTAATATGAGCTTTGCAAATTTCATGATCAGCAAGATCTCTTCCAACATTTTTTCAGTTAGAGTACCCATTGACAAATGCTTGTTGTCCTTTACTAGGATAAGAAAATCATTTGCAAAACATAATAGTAGAAGTTACTGAAAAAAATCAATCAATTTCTAATTTCTATCATCCCATTTCTCTTCACCCTTAGAAGACTTCTAAAGTGCTTTCTGCCTCTAATCTCAAATTCTTTTCTCAAACATTCCACATTATCTATATTTTCTGATTTATTTAGGAACATAGGAAATGGAGTAGCCATTGAGTCCATCAAGCTTGTTCCACCAATCAATGAGATCATAGCTGATCTGTGGCTTAACTCCATGTATCTGCCTTTGGCCCATATCCCTTAATGCATTTGCTTCACAAAATGCTATCTATCACAGATTTAAAGGTAGCAACTTATCTAGCTGTTTGTGGAAGAGAGTTTCAAACTTCTACCACCCTATGTGTGTAGAAATGCTTCCCAACATCTCTCCAGAACAGTCTGGCCCTGGTTTTCATAGAATCCCTTGGTTAGAGAAGGATATTTGGCCCATCAAGTCTACACTAACTCCCTGACAAAACATCCCACACAGGCACTATCTCTATAAACCCACATATTTACCCCCACTAATTCCCCTAACATAGGTATCTTTGGACACTAAGGGGCAATTTAGCATGGCCAATCCACCTAACCTGCACATCTTTGGCCTATGAAAGGAAACCAGAACACCCATACAGACAAGGGGGAAATGTGCAAACTCCACAGTGGCCGGAATCTAACACAAGGACTAGGAGCAGAAGTAGGACATCTGGCCCCTCGAGCTTGTTCCACCATTCAATAAGATCATGGCTGATCTTTTCATGGACTCATCTCCACTTACCCGTCCGCTCACCATAACCCTTAATTCCTTTACTGCAGAAAAATCTACATATCTCTGCCTTAAAAACATTCAGTGAGGTAGCCTCAGCTGCTTCACTGGGCAGGGAATTCCACAGATTCACAACCCTTTGTGTGAAGAAGTTCTTCCTCAACTCAGTCCTAAATCTGCTCTCCCTTATTTTGAGGCTATGTCTCCTCTTTCTGGTTTCACCCGCCAGTGGAGACAACCTCCCTACTTCTATCTTATCTATTCCCTTCATAATTTTATACATTTCTATAATATCCCCCCTCATTCTTCTAAATTCCAATGAGTATAGTCCCAGTCTACTCAATCTCTCCTCATAAACTGACCCTCTGAACTCTGGAATCAACCTCATGAATCTTCTCTATACCCCTTCCATTGCAGGTATATCCTTTCTCAAGTAATGAGAACAAAACTGTACACAGTATTCCAGGTGTGGCCTCACCAACATCTTATATAACTGCAACATAATCTCACTGTTTTTAAATTCCATCCCTCTAGCAATGAAGGACAAAATTCCATTTTCCTTCTTAATTACTTGCTGCACATGCAAACTACCTTTTTGCGATTCATGCATAAGGACACCCAGGTCCCTCTGCACAGCAGCATGCTGCAATCTTTTTTACCATTTAAATAATAGTCCATTTTTCTGTTATACTGTTTTCAACTTTTCTAATTGGCCACTGACAATGGGCCTAACCCTTGGAAGTTTTCTTTCTCACTGGAATGTGTCTATTCTGAAATATCCCTTTAAATGTCTGCCACTGAAACTCTATTGACTATCCCTTAATCACATTGCCGGTTCATCTTTGTTCGCTCTGTGTTCATGCGTCGTTAACTGTCCTTATTTAAGTTTAAAATACTAGTCTTGTGTGCATTCTTCTCTCCCTCAAGCTGAATGTAATATTCTTTATGGCTGGAGTATACTTATTCTGAATGTTCTGGTGCACCATCACATTGAACAAAAATTATTGAAATTGTAAGAATCGTATTAACCTCGTGAGCGCTGAGGACATGAAACTCATTATTACAAGAAGTAGTTGAACAACACAGAAACCTTTAAAGGAAAGCCTGGTAAACACCCTGGAGAAGATCTTACCAATGGATGGGGTGAGTTGATAAGATTGCGCGATAGCCAAGAGGTCCATGCCCAATTTCTTGCCTCTTGCAATCTTACTGGCACTGGATATCCAGTGCAATCAGCCTCATGCCCATTTCCAGCGCAAGGCTGAATAAGTTATTGAAATTAACTTGGAATGTAATTACAATGTGATTAGTGAGCCCAGAACTTTATCATCTGGGGCTCAATTGTCTGCGTGGCCTCACCGGGGAAGGTTCTCTCTGGCGAGAATCACAGCTGGCCCCCAGCAATATTATGGTTTCATCAGTAGAACCGGATGCTATTGAAGCCCCCTTACCACCGCACACCTCCCCCACCCCCCCCTGCCCCGAGGTCAGGGGCAAAGGGGGTGCCTGCTGGGCAAGTGCCAAAGGAGTGGGCCAGAGGGGAGGCAGGGCATACCTGGAGGGGCAAACAATAGCGGGTCAATCTGGGCGTCAATTGCAGTCACTTTGCATTTGCGATGAGTGGTTCAGTGAAGAGTGGGTTGATCAGTCTGGCTGGGAGGCTGTGGGGGGTGGGGGGAGCCAATCAGTCTGCCAGCAGTGGTGGGGGGCGCTTGTGATAGGCCATTGGCCCTTTCAGTGGCTAGGGAGGAGGCCTGTTTTAGGCCACAGAGGCCTGCTGAAAGCAGCAGAGACTACGTGATAGGTCTCTCTGCTGCTTAGACAGAGAGTCTTGCTCATGTGCAATTGTGCCCTCTGCTGCTCTCAGCCAGCTTTCTAGTGATTTAAGCCCTGTCCATTCCCCTATCGGTGAGGAACGGCTATCAGCATTTTTTGTACAGTGTGTGTGCAAGGTATCAGATTTGGACTTAACGAAAAAATGAATCCAAAACTCTCCTGTTTTCATGCTTGCTCTGGACTTTGAAATTTTTTAATAAGATCATGTCCCTCATGGGTTGAATGTGGAGTTTAAACCGCAGAATGGATCAATTGGGCTGAATGACTGAGATTTGTGCATAAACTTTGTGATATCATGTTTTTTATCTTAGCAATCTGGAATCTTTAGGATGAGTTATTTGCTGCCAGCTGTTACGTTGCTGCTAGACTTCTCCTTTAATGAGATGAGTACAAGCCAGATACAAAGAGTCATGTATTCAGAGCAGCAGTCCATGTCACTACACAGCAATCTTGCCTTCTGTTTGCCCAAACAACGCTAAAATTATGTCACTCTAAATACTACCTTGTTGCTGCATCATAATACAACGTACAGTACCAAATACTGTAAATATAATGAATACAAGAAAGCTTTTAGAATAATGGGGCAGTTAGCAAAGTTGTCTAAATTGCTAGAATTAAGCTCCTGCTGAGATTGGGAAAATTGTCAGGAAACTAAGCTGACAATTCTATTTCTGAATATGAAACAGATTATTGAATATTTATTGCGCTTGTTTATCTCAATAGCAGCACTATCCTGGAACGGTTTACTCAGCATGACACATAAACTACCATATGGCACATTATTTAAACTTTTTTTTTATCAGTGCTTGTGGTTTGAAAATAAAAGCTAGAAAACCTTGATCCGCCGATAGACTGCTCACTGTCATCTCACTATTAATGTTGCATTACTATTGTAGCAAGATGGTGGACTGTTCCGGCCCAGGTCAATGAAGGGGTCCAATCCTTACTGGCATTAATAAATGAGAGAGAATAGATCCTACAGAAAGCAATGTGAATATAAATGGTAATGTTCCTCAACAAACACTGAGCAGAGCAGAGAGTAGCAGATGGGATGGTGGGCAAGATGCCTCACTGGTGTAAGATTCACAAACACGACCACACACACGCAACATTTGCAATATGGTTCTGCACAATCATGGATTCTATCAAAGGGATGGCTTAGTTTATCAAGGTCTCTTTCTTGCCCAGTTATTTAGCAGCTGGATATGGCTAATGCTCACTTTTGTCATTCTGGAACTAGCTAATGCTAGTTTATGTCATTTTGAAATTGCATGCAAAGCAACAGTGATATTGGAGGCTGACTCTTTACCACATGACCTGAGAACATGTTTCTGCCTCTTTGACTAGATTCAACATCTTCGTAAAGCTCACCGCGAATGAGAGTGAGCATTAGCATAAAGAGGCTTAGATTTAGCAAGCAGCATGTGTAAGAGTTGCTACTTCACAAAAGTCTTTCAAACAACATATATTTTCAGAGTAGCTTTGCCAGTGGATGTCAGTCAGTCAGTCAGCTTCCAGTTTTTAATGTTTGGATTTTTCCAGACTGTGTGTGGAAACGTCTCAGGTGCACTGACTTCCTCTCCATTTCCAAATGGCATCTGACTTAAAGAGGCAAAATAGACACCACCCATCTCTCATGTTCTGTGCATTGATAGTATGGCCCTGAACCTACTCTGTGGTTTGAAGAGGATGCAACAATGTTAAGGACATTTGAGTGAATGTCAAATAAGCCTGCATTTGAAAGCCTTCCTGTAGTTCGGCCTGTTTATCATGCAGTAGACGATCTCCATAAAGCACCTAACTCTGCTGCGTCTTGAGTTATCAAATTGGCATTTTCAAGAAAGATCTTTGTCTTTGCCTTTTTTACCATTCAGTTCTGTTGCTGAATGCATTTGTCTCTTCTAGTCAGTGCTGGAAGCCCAACTGAGTACTGTACGCCTTGGCACCCTCCCAGCACCCAGCTTTTGCGATACAGTTTCATTGGAGACAGCAAAAAAGCAGCCACTCCCTTTACAAATCCTAGAAAAAGTCATAGCACCCTGCTGACTCACTGACAACAGTTTCACACCAACGGAGCAAGAATTCTCCTGCTCCATTTCAGTATAATGTCTCCATCCCGCTGTGAATACAAAGAGAGGCCTCACAGTTAAATCGGAACTGTTCTTCCGAATGTCACACATCTTCCTTACAGCCACACTCACATTCCCTATTTCTCCACATTCAAAATGAACCATTATTGCACCGTTACTTTATAAAAGTGCTTTACGACAATAGGGATGCTCATTGCAGCAGTCATTCCCTTTATCCCACTTGTTCAAATGCTGCCAAGAGCATCAACAATCCTGCTTTAGGAGTTGCTGC
This sequence comes from Carcharhinus amblyrhynchos, assembly GCF_965287045.1. Lineage (NCBI taxonomy): Eukaryota > Metazoa > Chordata > Chondrichthyes > Carcharhiniformes > Carcharhinidae > Carcharhinus > Carcharhinus amblyrhynchos. Next base: position 20,514,420 of record NC_137328.1, on the reverse strand, counting down.
TGTCCTAATCTGGACAAACAGCACAAGCATGCAGGGACATTAAAGATAGCAAATAAGAACTCATCAATGGATTGGGCTAGCAGCAGTGGATTCTAACCGTCTGCAAAATGTAAATTTTCCCCCCAAAAATATCATAACGCCATGAAAACTGGAGTGCTTCTCGTCAGTCCATCAGATGTCCTCCGGACCATAGTTGTGCTACGCTTGTCCCGTATTGCTTAGCAATGTCCCTGACCACCCAAGAGTTTTAATGGCCTCTGTGCTACCAGCGTCCCCCCCACCCCTCCCCATTTAGCCATTGTGCATGGTCTCCACTAGTGGAAACCAGTAGTGGATTCACACTGGACTGACCTCCTGACAGAGAGAGGGAAACGTTCCTGAAGGGGGTGGACGATCGATTGCTGAACTCGCTAATAAGATCGGAATTTAATCAATCTCATGCTAATCAGCTTCAGTCCCTTTCTGGGCATGATCTGGCTTGTGCGAGTAGAAAGTGGCTGGGACAATTGCAAACCATTTGGTTCCAGGCGCAGAACCGCCTTCCAGGCTCACATGTTATTTTCCAGGCTTGGCAGGATCTGTGCCAGGTGTAGCAAGGCCAGAAAATCGGCCCCACAATGTCTTTCCAGATCCAGAAATCCAGATGTCAACAGCTGTTACTGTTCTGAGATGACTCCTGCACCATTGTCTTCGATATCATTGCTGTCTTTAGACTCTGGAAGTGTCTGGGGACCTGCATCTTTTATAATTCTGGGGATTGTATGATAGGAAGGCTGTGAAGGCATTCACATCGGTTCCAGGCTTGATGAATTACAGTTAAGCAGATATGGGGTGGCATGATGGCAGAATGGTTAACATGGCTGCCTGACAGCGTCAGGGACCCAGGTTCAATTCTGGCCTTGGGGTGACAGTGTGGCGTTTGTGCCTTTTACCCATGGCAGCGTGCGTTTCCTCTGGGTGTTTCGGTTTCCTTCCACAGTCCAAAGAAGTGCGGGTTAGGTGGATTGGCCATGCTAAATTTATTGTTTTGACACAAATTTAAGGACAACATCAAAAGGAGCTATGGAGACATGGTGATCAATCTTTTTATGCAATGAGTGGTTCGGATCTGATTAATGGTTAGGATAGGGCCTGAGGTATGTTCAATTGAGGCAGGCAAGAGGGAATTGCATCATTATCTAAGAAGGATGAATGTTCAGGGTTACGGGGAGAAGGTGTGGGAATGGTACTTGGCGAATTGCCAGCACAGATAAAACGAGCCAAATGGCTGCATTCTATACTTTAACCATCCAGGATTCTATGAAAAGGCATTAATTAACAACATCTTGAATTCACATAGGATGTCTAACATACCAAAAATATTCCAAGGTATTTCATTAGCAGACAAAATTTGGCACCTTGCTACATAGACAAAAAGCAAAAGTCTTACTCAAAGGTTTTGAAGAGCCGCTCAAAAGAGAAGAGAGAGGTGCAAAGATAAATATGTTCATGGAAGGAATTACAGAGCTTAGAACCAAGGCAGCTGGATCCTCACCTGCCAACAGTGGACCAGTTAAAAGCCACAGATACACAAAACGCTTTCAGCAGCCTCAGGCAAGATGAGGGGAGGTGGATCTGCTTTCTAATCAACACATCATGGTTCCTGGACGTAGTAACACTGGCAAGTTTCTGCTCCTCGGACCTAGAATATCTGATGCTAAAATGCCGCCCCTACTCCTTCCGAGGGAGTTCACCTCCGTTATCTTAATGGAAGTTGACATCCCATCCCATCCGGATGTGAAGATCGCTCTAGATGAAATATGCACCACCACAAATAGCCTTGAGACGAAACATCCCTGGGCTTTGTTAATCGTGGCCAGGGACTTCAATCAGGCCAAGCTCAAGAGCATACTACCAAATTACCATTAACACGTCTCCTGTTCCACCAGAGGCCCAAACATACTAGACCACTGTTACACAAATATCAAACGTGCTTACCACTTTATCACCCACCCACACTTCGGCAAATCAGACCACGAGGCTGTGCCCCTGCTCCCGGCTTACAAGCAAAAACTGAAACGGGAGAACCTATCAAAGAAAGTCATGCAATGTTGGTCTGAGGAATTGGATGATTGCCTACGGGGCTGCTTGGGGTTAGTGGACTGGCCGGTATTTAAAAACTCAGCGACCAGCCTGAACGAGTACGCCACGACAGTAACTGACTTCATCAGGCAGTGTGAAGAAGACTGTGTGTCGAAGAGGCAAATCCGCATATTTCCCAACCGGAAACCATGGATATCCACTGCTTGTTGAATTCCAGGTCTGAGGTGTTCAACTCAGGTGTCCCTGACCTATACAAGAAAGCCAGATACGAACTAAGGAGATCCATCAAAGATGCCAAAAGATGGACCAAGCCAGAGTCTCAGGCTAGCACCAATCATGCTGACTCTGGCAAGGTCTGCAAGACATTATGGGCTACAAGATGAAGGCATGTAAAATTACTGGCTCCATGCAAACCTCCCTGATGATCTCAATGCATTCTATGTCCGTTTTGAGCAAGAGGTCAATGAGAGCATGCCCTCCACCCTGGGTGAACCTGTATCTGGGGTCACCATTGCAGATGTCAGAACAGCTTTCTCGAAGGTCAACCCATGGAAAGTGACTGGCCCGGATGGGGTACCCGGATGAGCGCTCAGATCCTGTGCGAATCAGCTGGTGGGGGGATTCACAGACATCTTCAACCTCTCCTTACAACAATCTGATGTCCCCTATCTGCTTCAAGAAGACAACCACCACCCTGGTATCAAAGATAAGCCAAGCAGCGTGCCTTAATGACAAAGGCCTGGTGGCTCTGACATCCATCATTATGAAGTGCTTCGAAAGGTTAGTCATGGCGCAAATCAATTCCAGCCTCCCGGACTGCCTGGATCCACTACAGTTTGCCTACTGCCACAACATGTTACAGCTGATGCCATCTCCTTGGCCTGCACTCAATCCTGGAATACCTAGATAACAAGGACACATATGTCAGACTCCTATTTATTGACTACAGCTCAGCCTTCAACACTATTATTCCCACAAAACTCATCTCCAAACTCCATGGCCTGGGGTTCTCCCGCTTCAACTGGATTCTGAACTTCCTAACCCCCCAGACCACAAACGGTAAGGATAGGCAACAACACCTCCTCCATGAGCATCCTAAACACTGGTGCCCCACAAAACTGTGTTCTCAACCTACTGCTATGCTCCTTATACACCTAAGACTAGATTCCTCGCCAATGCAGTTTTCAAGTTTGCTGACGACACCACTGTAGTGCATCAGATTTCAAACAATGACGAGACAGAGTACAGGAATGAGATAGAGAATCTGGTGAACTGGTGTGGCAACAATAATCTCTTCCTCAATGTCAATAAAATGAAAGAGATTGTCATCGACTTCAGAAAGAATAGAGGAGAATATGCTCCTTTCTACAACAACGGTGATGACGTAGAAAGGGTCGAGAGCTTCAAGCTTTTAGGTGTCCAAATCAGCAACAACCTGTCCTGGCTCCCCCATGCTGACACTATCGTTAAGAAAGCCCACCAACGCCTTTACTTTTTCAGAAGACTAAGGAAATCTGGCATGTCATCTATGACTCTCACCAACATTTATAAATGCACCATAGAAAGCATTCTTTCTGGTTGTATCACAGCTTGGTATGGCTCCTGCTCTGCCCAAGACCACAAGAAATTTCAAAAGGTTGTGAATGTAGCCCAACCCATCACACAAACTAACCTCCTGTCCATTGACTCTGTCTACACTTCCTGCTGCCTCAGCAAAGCAGCCAACACAATTAAGGACCTCAGACGCCCCAGACATTGTCTCTTCCGCCTTCTTCCTTCAGGAATAAGATCCAGAAGTCTAAGTCACATACCAACTGACTCAAGAACAGCTTCTTCCCTGCTGCCGTCAGACTTTTGAATGGATCTACCTTGCATTAAGTTGATCTTTCTCTACACCCTAGCTATGATGGCATTCCACTCTTTCTCGTTCCCTTCTCTATGAAGGGTATGTTCTGTCTCTATAGCGCGCAAGAAACAATATTTTCATTGTATGTTAATACATGTGAGAATAATAAATCAAATCATCATCCAGATTTCATTGCCAGCCGTCAGATTATCACATTAGGCACAGGGTATACATGGCGTGTGATGGTGATGAGGTTGTCACACTGGGCACAGGGTACACATGGAGTGTGATGGTGATGAGGTAGTCACACTGGGCACAGGGTACACGTGGAGTGTGATGGTGATGAAGTAGTCACACTGGGCACAGGGTACACGTGGAGTGTGATGGTGATGAGGTTATCACACCAGGCACAGGGTATACATGGCGTATGATGGTGATGAGGAAGTCACATGGGCACAGGGTATATATGATGTGTGATGGTGGTGCAGTGCAATGACCAGATTTCCCCAAAAATAAACCCCTCTGATTGCAAACTGGCCGACGGTGCAACCATCCCCTTCACAAACCTGGAAGAAATTAAAGCCACACAAACTGAGCACTGTGCGCTCTTTTCTGACTTCTCCCGAAATTGAAAATCTTTGTAGCTCTTGCTAAATGAGATGCCACAGCCTCCAGCTAAATATGAGCCAGTAGATGCAATGGGTGGCATAGTGGCAGGTGCATACATAACGTCTCGAGCGCCAACTAACATCTTTGACAGCATTTCCTTCTTCAAACTTATTCTACATTTGCCAGTAGCCTCTAATGCTGTATAATAACAGCAATTTGATGACTTTTGTCATCAGTAGTTGAAAAGAAAAACTCCCTTATAATTAACGTTACACATTGTGAACCTCATCCAGAATTTATAATGTAGCATGTGGAATGTTATTAATAGCACAGTACAAAGACTCTTTCAAAGAGTTACATCCGCTAAGGAAACATATCTAATAATTGCTGCCTTCACATTTCTGTAGTTCATTACATAAGTTGCACTGTAACAAGCAATTCCTTCTTCAATAATAGTATTCAGAATCAGAAACAGCTCTTACATCTCTCCTGAGATAAGCAAAGAATCTAGTACCTGATCTTTAAATATTCTGATGTTTAAAATGTAGTCTTGGCCCAGGCTGCGAGATTCTGGGTGACCACACCTCTCCATCTCAGAACAGGCACGTGACCCAGATCACCATGAGCATGGAGCAAGCTATTTACTGGGTTTCCTTGTTAAGTGGCTATCACAGAATCTACACTGCAGAAGCAGGACTATCAAACCTGCACAGACAACAATCCCATCCAGGTCCTTTCTCAATAATCCCACATATTTACCCTCCTAATCCTCCTGATACCGAGGGACAATTTATCATGGTCACTCAACCTAGCTTACACATCTTTGGACTGTGGGAGAAAACCGGAGCACCAGGAGGAAACCCACGCAGACAAAGGGATACCGTACAAACTTCAGATAGACAGTGATCCGAGGCCAGAATTGAATCCGGCTCCCTGGTGCTGTTACACAGCAGTGCTAACTACTGTGCCACTGCGCCGCGGTGAGATTTCTGTAGTAACCTCAGTTTGCCTACTGTGATTAAAAGTACCAGAACTGGAAATGATTTTATAGCCAATGATCGTTGGGCACGATGCACACAATACTTGTAACTCAGGAGCTTGCTGTTTGCATCGCTGAATTGTGAGCAGTAGATTGCATAACGCTGACTTGCGGTTTTATTTTTGTAGTTTGAGGAGAGATAGTTCCATCACTGTAATCTAAGTGTTTGAGCAGCACAATGCAGGAGCAGCTGGCTGGCAAACAGCGGTGTCCCAGGGCATGCCAGTAGACTAATGTTTAATCGTGGTTACTTCATTTAATACTGTTTTTAGTCAGGAATTATCCTCCGCGGGGAGCCAGGAGTTTTATATTAACATGTAGTGCAGGTGTGTGAGACATTCTTGAGACTGAAACTTGAAAAGGAAGGGTCACAGAGCACTGAAGAGCCAAGGAAAACTTGTAAATTTAAAAAAAAACTGTGCATGCTGCAAATCTGAAATATAAATAGAAAATGCTGGAACACTCAGCAGCTCAGGCAGCCATTGCTCTAAACCATTAGTTTTCTCTCAGGATGCATGATCTGTGGGTTGTTTCCAGCATTTTCTGTTCCGGTTTGTAGTAACTTGTGTTGAATCTAAACCTACCTTTTGTTCTGTATATTTTTAGCCATGGCAAATGTAAAGATCACTGCAATACCAATGGACGATGTGAGGCACTTGTTTTTTTATTTAGATGTGTTAGTTTGTGAATCATATTATTGGGCATGGTTTTCTTTCTGGATATATGGGGCGGGATCTTCCATTCATGCTTGCCCCAATGGTCAACGGACCATTGCATGGTCCACCAATCCTTCCCCCCACCCCCCCACCGAATCCGCAATGATTCCTGTGGTGGGTGAGACAGGAAAATCTTTGCCCCGGTGTTAGTGTGGAGTGAAATTGCTTGTTAATCGGCACTTGCAGTTAACATTTCCATAACATTCGACAGAATTAAATGGCACTGTTCCAGAAATGGCTGGAAAACTGATGCTTGTTTGATGATTATTGGTGCGCAAAAAGAAATCATCAATTTATGGCGGAGGAGAAATCCCACCACGGGGCTGGATTTTCCAGCCCCTCACGGACTGCTTTACTGTGATGGAGGCGGTGGCTCCCTATTGGCTACTAGTGAGATCTTCCAGTCCCACCTGTGCCTTTGGTATTTTGTGTGTGTCTCGCCCGTCCCATTGCCAGGGAACCCAGCACGGCGAGTGGGGGGGGGGTGTTGTCATCTTTAGAGGGACCAGTGGGACGGCCCAGAAAATCCACCCATTGTGATTCTCCACAAAAAGATTTGTGCACGTTGCCATTTGGCCTTAACCACTTATCTAATTTCGATCGATTGCACCATGAACCTGCCCTGCTGTGCATCAGGAAAATTCTAAACTTTAAATATTTCTTTTTTTTTAATGATTTGTTTTTCTTTCTGTGGCTTCCTTCTTTCTCTCTTACCTCACTCTCTTTCTTTCATTTTACTGGAGGCAAATTTTCCTGTCCCACAGAGATGGGTTTGAAGACGGAGCCGGGACCAAAGTTAAAGAATTGTGCGTCAAGATGGCACAGTCTCACCTCTAAGAAATTTTGCTGAAGGTAGCTTCTGATAGGCAGCGGCAGTAGCAGCAAACTCTGCCCAATTAAATGCCCGATTGTGATCAAATTGATGAAGCTGCCAAAAAGTTCCCTCACCCTCCTTGCCACACCTTACCTCCTGATGGCTCATCAGGGAATCAATGAGGTCACCCCACCCAAGGAACTCCCCCATGGAACTGCAGCTCTCAGGTGATCCACTGCTGCAGCCACAGGTCATCCTCTTGAGAGCTCTTTCTTCCACAATAATGGCCTACAGCTGCCCTTACGATTCTTAAAAGGACTCCTCTAACCTGAGGTGGTTTGTGGTGTCCTGTTGCTCATGGGCGGTGCCCACATCTGCCAGCCAGCCAGACATCACTGCAGGACTCCCGATTTAAACCTACCGCTTCCATGAAGCATCTGCCATGCTTCATTGGAGAGGGATCCCAATGTGGCTTCTTAATTGGTTGCATCTGGGAAGATCAAAAAAGACAGTAGGACTAGGGGGCACAGCCTCAAGATAAAGGGGAGGCGGTTTAGAACGGAGTTGAGGAGGAACTTCTTCACTCAAAGGGTGGTGAATCTCTGGAATTCTCTGCCCGTTGAAGTGGTGGAGGCTGCCTCGCTAAATATTTTTAAGAAGCGGGTTGATGGGTTTTTGATAAGAGAGGGGATTAAGGGTTATGGGGAGAGGGCGGGAAAGTGGAACTGAGCCACGACAGATCAGCCATGATCTTATTGAATGGCGGGGCAGGCTCGAAGGGCTAGATGGCCTACTCCTGCTCCTATTTCTTATGTTCTTATGTTCTTATCACAACAAACATTCCTCCATTTCGAACTGGAATTGACACTGAGTCCTAAGAAGCTTGGCAAAATCCAGCATTTTGTTTTCCTTTTCTGCATCCAGTGTGACTACAATACCCCCTCCCCACATCTCCTGATCTGTTGTCATGCTGTTATTTCCCCATCCTTAAATGTTATCAGTTAACCAGTTACACATGGCCAGAAAGTGCCAGATGTACTGTTGATGCTGCTTTATCATTATCAATTCTCATTTACAGAAATCTATGGAACATTTATAATAGGGCAAGGAAGAAGCTCCAATCCTCAATGCTTGCCTAGAGATGCACCTTTCCAATAATTTCTGGATCGTTATCTTTGAATCGATGCAGAAATAGGTCATATACACAAAGTTCCTGCTTAACATTGATCCAGTTAGCATTATTTCACTTTACTGCTATTAATGAAAAAGGACAATAAACCTTCTGACATTTTGAAGTTCATTATCTTGTTTGCACAGATTGATTGTTCCTTGGCCTACAGGCACACATGATCCTTTTCTCCATCCCTTCTACTCCCGCTCTTCCCTCTCTGCCCATGTTCAAGCCTTCTGTTCTTATTTTGAAAGTCCCCGGTGTCCATGGGAGACTTCTTCAACTTGTTCTCTTCACCTCACTCCCATCACAGCTTTGAGCTTGCAATCAAGTCTTCTTCAGCTGCTATCGGCATTGACCAATGTCTGCCACTAGATGGCGCCCAGTCAACCTGAAACCAGGTAATTTTGTTTTACATTACAATTTTGTACGTTGTATTTCTTTTATATTTTAGAGATTTTTCTTTGGCAAGATATTTCAGCTAGGAATCCATTGTACTGCATATGTATGGTGCAGTATTTCAATCTGTACACTGGTTTATCTAAGAGAGAAAGTCTGAAGGATCCTAATTCTGGCTTTAACATTGAATATCTTGGGAACCCACGACTTACTCAAAGTGGCTTCATTTAAGGTCTTCAGGGAGTGAACCACAGCTTTAAGTGAGAACTTACTGTAGCATTAATGGAATAAACATTTTGCAGTGCTCAGGTGCAAGGATATATCAAGTACTTTGTGAAATCATTCCTGAAATCCCATATTTTAGATCCAAAGACATTTCTGACAATGCACTTGCTTTGAAAATGTGGTTGATTTGTTTTTACTTTAAAATATATTTCAGCTCTTCATTTTCCCTGTTACTGGGCTTTTCTTTGCTTTGCAGTTTTCATTTTAGCTTTTCTCTTAATGTTTTCACTCACATACATTGCGTCTTCAACAGAAAGAGGCAAAGTTCCATGGAATCCCTACAGTGCAGGAGGAAGCCATTTGGCCAATTGAGCCTGCATCAGCTCTCTGACAGAATATCTTACCTTGGTCCGCATCATCCCTGTAACCCGCTAATCCCCCAAATGTATTGTCTGTGTGGGTTTCCTCTGGATGCTTTGGTTTCCTCCCATAGTCCAATGTGCAGATTAGGTGGGGTGACCAAGAAAAATTCCCCTTTAGTGTGGAACATTGCTGAGAATTTTTGTATAATGGTCTTTCTGATTGAAGTAGAAGGATAGTACATGATTAGACTGATGAACCCACACAGGGAGTGAGGGGAAGGAGTTCTTATTCATCAGGAATGGAGGGAAATATTTGATGTTTCATTTCAAAATCTTCAAAACAATTATCAATAAACCCATAATTTCCTTTGTAGCTCTCACTTGGTACGATCTCCAGTTCTTACTGTTGTTTTATTTACAATAATGCACTCTGATTTGACAACAAGAGTTGTTGCGGTTGCTCCGCATCTTCTCCAACTGGGAAAAGGGTGTCTTGCAATGTAACTTCTCAGACGGACTAGCACTAATATTGTGTTTCCCTGGCAACCTTCAAACATACGAACCAAACTTTCAGTGTTGCTATTTGAAAATATGTTTTGTACATTATACTATTTTTTCTGCAGTGTTCATTAACTATATGTTGCAGAGGCTCTTATCTCTACAATGAGCGATTTCACAGATGTCACTTTATACTTGGACTGTCTGATTGGGATGGGTCTCTTTAAAATACAATGGGGATCAAATTGGATAGCTGAGGAAAATGGGTGTGGGGAAATGCAATGCTTGATTATCCCAATTCAGGCAACATGCCAACTTCATGCCACCTGCTGATTAGTTCGATATGATGTGGAGATGCCGGCATTGGACTGCGATAAACGCAGTAAGAAGTCTCACAACACCAGGTTAAAGTCCAACAAGTTTATTTGGTAGCAAAAGCCACTAGCCTTCAGAGCGCTGCCCCTTCGTCAGGTAAGTGGGAGTTCTATTCACAACAGGGCATATAAAGACACAAACTCAATTTACAAAATAATGATTGGAATGCGAGTCTTTACAGGTAATCAAGTCTTAAAGGTACAGAGAGTGTGAGTGTTAAGCACAGGTTAAAGATGTATATTGTCTCCAGACAGGACAGTTAGTGAGATTTTGCAAATCCAGGCAATTTCTGGGGGTTACAGATAATGTGACATGAACCCAAGATCCCGATTGAGGCTGTCCTCATGTGGCTATCAGTCTCTGCTCAGCGACTCTGCGCTGTCGTGTGTCATGAAGGCCGCCTTGGAGAACACTTACCCAAAGATCAGAGGCTGAATGCCCGTGACCGTTGAAGTGTTCCCAGCAAGAAGAAAACAGTCTTGCCTGGTGATTGTCAAGTGGTGTTCATTCATCCGTTGTTGTAACGTCTGCATGGTCTCCCCAGTGTACCATGCCTCGTGACATCCTTTCCTGCAGCGTATCAGGTAGACAATGTTGGCCGAGTTGCAAGAGTATATACCGCATAGCTGGTGAATGGTATTCTCACTTGAGATGATGGCATCCATGTCGATGATCCGGCATGTCTTGCAGAGGTTGCTGTGGCAGGGTTGTATGGTGTCGTGGTCACTGTTCTCCTGATGACTGGGTAGTTTGCTGTGGACAATGGTCTGTTTGAGGTTGTGCAATTGTTTGAAGGCAAGAAGTGGAGGTATGGGGATGGCCTTGGCAAGATGTTGGTCTTCATTAATAACATGTTGAAGGCTCCAGAGAAGATGTCGTAGCTTCTCCACTCGGGGAACTATTGGACAACGAAGGGTACTCCATTCACTGTGTTTGTCTTCTGAAGAGGTCAGTGTGGTTTTTCACCGCGGCAGGGGGTGAAAAGAGCTGTTCAGATTGTCTTGTCCCTTCCTCTTCCTTCTCGTCTTCCTCCTCCCCAGGCTCTCGTTCTTCAACTCATGGCAGGACTGACAGATCTCTGCCCTCTTGGCAGTATGGAAACATAGCAAATAGAAGCAGGAGTGGGCCATTCAGCTTTTCGAGCCTGTTCCACCACTCATTTTGATCATAGTTGATCTCCAAATTCAATATCCTGATCCTAAGCATGCAGGAGAGCGCAGCGAGTCTTCACACACTATCTAATGAGGATTGCGGAGCTCCTCCAAGGTAATCCAGCCAGTGAACCTGACGTTTCAGTGCACCAATATTCTGCCAGCATGGCTTTCATTGTAAGCATGTTCATGCACACCGGCTGATCATCCACGCTGTCTGCAGTTGGTCTTTGTTTGTTATGGTAGCTCAAATGAACTGGCACAGCAAGCTACCACAGGACAAATAAATCACCACTACTGCCAGGGTACTAGATACAGACCTACCTGCATGACCAGCGGCCGATGGTCACACAACAGCTGAACATTGAGCAAGCGGAATACCTTTCAGTTTGGGTACAAAGCAGAGTTGACTTACAAAGTGCTGAATGTACATCAATAGCACTTTGCATTGCGGAGAATTCTCATAAAACACTGTGCTCACTCTTCCTGATTGATTCGTTCTAGCAAGAGAGAAAGAATTGTTGTAAACTCTTACTAAATGTCCCTTACACAACACTAGACACAAATTGTGAGATATTGCTGATATCCCAGCTCTAGTCAACAAGGAACAGACACATCACATTTTATCATTATGTTCACCCCCATAGCCACTGTTTAATGCAGTCCTTGCTGTGCTCTGCGGTCACATTTTGCCTGAGGCATCTGGGAGATTCCTGTGAGGACATCTTTATCGAAACATAGGTATCTCATACACTGCTTCTCGCTCCGATTCAGTTAGGAGAATTGCTACCTAAAGAAGCTGGGAGGATGTGGTTTCCTGCTGAGAGTTTTTATCCCCCTCTCCTCCTCCCCTGTTCCAGCAGCATATTGTGCTCTATGTGACCTCTGTTCCATCTCCACCAGTGGCATGGTGGCACAGCACGGTGGTTAGCACTACTGCTTCACAGCACCAGGGACCCAAGCTCAATTCTGGCATCTGTGTGGAGTTTGTACTTTCTCCTGTGTTTGCGTGTGTTTCCTCACACACTCCAAAGATGTGTGGGTTAGGTTGATTTGCTATGCTAAATTGACTATTAGTGTCAAAGGGATTAATGGGGCAAATACAGGGATAGAGCCTGGATGGGATAGTAGTCAGTACACGCTTGATGGGCTGAGTAGCCTCCTTCTGCACTCTAGGAAGGGGCATGATGTAATGCAAGGGGTATGTGTACCAGTGTAATCATGTCCGCCAGCGTGCTGGGAGCAATGCCCAGGCACTGCCCAACCCTGTCTCTGAACAAATGGGGACTTCAATGGCCTCTGAGACCCCTGGCATGGCCACCATGATTAGTCTCCATTTGTGGAGACCAATAGTGATTGTGCGCTGGCTTCCCACTGCCCCGAGGGTCGGTGAATTGTTGGAGCTGGGAGATCCTGCATATTTAAATGATTATGTCAGGGCACCGGGGCTGGAGAATCTCAAAGGGGCTTCAGGGTGACCAGCTCCATGCAGCCTCAGCACAATCTGCACTGGGGCTGGAGATTCACGGCTACTATTGATCAAAAAATATGACCAACCTATTTAAATGAACCATTTCATTTAATTTGCATTTAATTTTATTCAAACTCAAGTCATATTTTCAGGAATTTATACTTCCATTTCTGAACTACATCTTGTAATGCCGCACATTACTCAGAGGAAATCTCTTATATAAAGAGGAAAATGAAGATGAATATCAGAAACAGCAGTGGAGTCCAACAAGACCAGTCTTGTGATATTTGCTACACCCGAGCGTTCCTTGATCTATTGTACCTTGGGCGTAGGGGCAGGATAGCCTTCAGTACGTTGCCAGGCCTATTATCCAACAAGTCAAATTCTTCCAACAGCAAGCATCTATATGTAGAGTTTGCAACATACTGCAGTCTGGGACTGGGGAGTTTCATGTAATTTGTCAGCGGATTTGTCTTTTAATAATTTGACAAACTGAAGTTTTAGCCAAAAGTAAGCAACAATGCATTAGGAGTAAAATTCAACTTGGGTAATGTCCAATATGGACAGTGGTACCCGGTCCAATTGGATGAAGTTGAATTTCATTTCCATTGGATCTGAAATTTCTTTTGGTACGTACACTTTTTAAAAAAAATACAATAAAATAATAGATTAAACAGATTTGTGGAGACACAAAGACAAAATGAGATGGAAGGGAAGGGAGGGGGTGCGGAGGGGGAGTGGTGGGTGACAGTCCCTGGTGGGGCACTGTAACTAAAACAAAATGTCTAGGGTAATTTAATTAACTTGACCAAAATGCCATTTCTGGGGCTGATAATGCAGCTCAGCCCCCATGGCACCCAATAGTCATGGAAGGACTAAAGCATACCGGCAGACACAGCGTGATCTCTCTCCAGGACCACCCAGCCACAAACCTAGCCATGGTAGAGATGTACCCTTGACTGCCCACTGCCTGGATCTGTTCATTACCCAGTTCCAGGGTGGCACAGCTGCCTCACAGCACCAGGGATCCGGGTTTGAGACTCCGACTGTGTGGAGTTTGCACATTCTCTCTGTGTCTGCATGGATTTCCTCAGGGTGCTCCGGTTTCCTCCCACAGTCCAAAGATGTGCAGGTTAGCTGGATTGGCCACACTAAATTGACCCGTAGTGTCAGGAGGAGTAGCTAGGATAAATGCCTGAGGTTATGGGGATAGGGTCCGGTTGGGATTGTGGTCAGTGCAGACTCGATGGGCCAAATGGCCTCCTTCTGCACTATAGGATTCTATGAATCACGGCCCACCTTAGCCAGTCCCAGGTGCAGGTTTAAGAAAAGGTCACGCTCCCTCTCTGCTTCCGTCCATACCAGGTGAATCTCTTTTTGTACACGTGAACTTGTGATTATTGTGCTGAAATGCTAAGTGGATATAAATGTGACTGCAGACTAAGCATTTCCAGTCTCTGTATTTAATCTTCATCCATTATGAAGATTCAGGAGGTCATCTTGTGTTATTTCTTAATTAAAACTGTGCAGTTAAAAGCACAATAAAGTCAGCGTGATGGACTGTTGCAAATCAACGATGCTTAGATTAAGAATGGAGGCAACAAACTGCGGCTGAACATGTATCAGAGAAAGCATTCGGGTCAAAGAAAGCAAGTTTAATTTAATCCGTTATCTCCTCAGGAGATAAGGGACCGTACTAAACCAGTGAGTAATTTCAATGCTCATGTGCTGGTATGATAAAGATCTGAACAGAAAGGATTAAAATGTCACCAGAGTAAAAAAAAACCTTCGATTGCACCAAACACAAGGAAAACATCCCACAATGTTTCAATGAAATATTAATTAATAAAATCAGGTTTCAGATGCTGCTTCTGGGATAAATTTCAGTCGATTTCTCCTGACCGAATCAGTTTATCAAATGATGTGATGCAAAAGAAACAGTGTGTTGCTTTTAATTTAAATAGCAAATTATGCTGAAATTACACGATCTCCAGGTACTAAACATAAGTAATTTAGTGATATTTAATTCCTTTCGCGTAACCTAATATTTAGACAGTGCAATTTCTCTTCACAGTGTGCACTGAAATAAATCCCAACATTATTTCTGGTCAACTTAATGATCTAATTGTCAAAATTGTTATCTTTTAGCAATTGTCATTCGATGATGCATGTCCAGCACCGAGCACATTGTTCAAAGTGCCTCTGCAGGTGTCCATGTCCACACTAGGCTACCAGATTCTCCAGTCCCTTAGCGGCTTTATTAACCACTGCAGTTAATCTGAACTGATGACAACAACCTGCACTTACATAGATAGCATCTTTAACAAACTACAAATACCTCAAGCCACTTTAAGGTGTGTTTTTAAAGAAGATTTGATGACAAACCCTGTAAAAAAAAACATAGGAATGGTTACAAAAGATCAGTGAAAAAAGTGGGGCAGGATTTTCCACCCCCGCTCGCCCCCAAAACCAGAAAATCTTGCTCGAGGTCAATGGATCTTTCCATGGTCCGCCCCTCACCCACTACGATTCCCGTGGCGGGCAGAATTCACCCCATGGGCTTTACACAGTGTGAATGCAAATGAGACACGAGGGAGATAAAGCAGGAGAGCAGTTGAAGGAGGGAATTCAAGATCTTAGGATCAAGGAAGCCAAAGATATGGATGTTAATCTTTGGAAAGTTAGTTGGTGAATCATTGAATCCCTTCAGTGCAGAAAGAGGCCTTTTGGCCCATTGAGCCCGCACTGACAACAACAATCCCACCCAGGCCCTATCCCCGTAACCCCATACATTTACCCTGGCTAAGGGGTAATTTAGCATGGTCAAGCAACCTAACCTGTACATCTTTTGAATAATAGGAAACAGCTGATTTTATTCAGTTTATATTTATTTATGGAAAAAAAATTCCAAACTTACGCCTGGTAAATCAATCACACCAGTTTTAATAAGATTGTTTTTAAATGTGACCTAGCAACAGTGAAGGAACGGTGATTATGGTTCCAAGTCAGTATGATGATGGCTTAGGGAGAGGGCATTAGGAACTTGTATGTGGTAGCGTTCCTTTGCATCTGCTGCTCTGTTCTTAAAAGGTGGTAGCGATTGCCAGTTTGAAAGGTATTGTTGAAGTAGTCTTGGTAATTTGCTGCAGTGCAGTTTGTAGATGGTATAAACTGCTACCACTGAGTGTCAGGAGTGGATGGAGTGAGTAGTGCATGTGGTAGATGAGGAATCAATCAGACTGCTTTGTTGGATAGACAAATGGAGAGTATTCCATCACAATCGTGACTTGTGCTTTGTAGATGGTAGACTTGCTTTGAGGAGTCAGGAAGAGAGTCACTGCCCAAAGGATTGCCAAACTCTGACAACTCAGAAGTTTTTAAAGTTTATTTATCAAACACAAGTAGGCTTACATTAACACTGCAATGAAGTTACTGTGAAAATCCCCCCGTCACCACACTCCGACACCTGTTTGGGTACACTGAGGGAGAATTTAGCATGGCCAATGCATCTAACCAGCACATCTTTCGGACTGTGGGAGGAAACTTGAACATCTGGAGGAAGCCCGTACAGACATGGGGAGAACGTGCAGACTCCACACAGACAGTGACCCAAGCTGGGAACTGAACCCGGGTCCCTGGCGCTGTGAGGCAGCAGTGCTAACCACTGTGCTACTGTGCAATCCCACAGGCATCTTGCAGTCTCCATATTTATATGATATTTATAGTGGGAGATTCAGCAATTCTAATGCCATTGAATGTCGAGCGGAGATGATTGAATTCTCTCTCGTTCAAGATAATAAATGCCTGGCCCTTGTGAAGGTAACACTCCACCTTTCAGCCCAGGTCTGAAAGTTCTCTAAGTTTGCTTCAGTGTCTGAGGACTCACAAATGAGTCTAAATCTTGTGGAATCAGCAGTGAACATCCCCATTTCTGACCCTATATTGGAGGGAGGGAATTGATGAAGTAGCTGAAGATCTTTTGACCTTGAATATTACCCTGAAAAACTTCTGCAGCCCTGTCCCAAGACTGAGATGATTTACCCCCAAGAACACAAACATCTATGTGCTAGCTATGTCTCCAACCAGTGGATAGTTTTCCCTCAAGTTCCCATTGACTTCAATTTTACAAGGATTCTTTGAAACTACACTCAATCGAATGCCTTGACATCAAGCAGTCACTTTCACTTCTTCTCTCTAAACACCTTCCTTGTCCACGTTTGGCCTAAAGATATAATGAGGTGAGGAGTTGGGTAGTCTTGAGTAGTCAGTGAATAGGTTTTTGCTAAATAAGTGCCACTTGATAGCACTGTTGGTGACTCCTCCAACACTTTGCTGGTGATCAAGATGAGACTGATTGAGGTAGTAATTGTCCAGGTTGGATTGTCTTGCTTTTCGTGGGCAGAACATACAAATGGTGGACTCCGTCACAGGCCAAGGTTGGTGCCACAGTAAGAAACAAATGAGATTGCGTGGTGGAGGGTAACCAATTTCCAGTGGTCCAGCAAAAACCTCTTTAAGGACAAACAATGGATTTGTATTCTGACTTGCACGCAATTCAATTTTCAGAACCATGTGTTTTGCAGTTCACATACCTCAGAATGATTCTCCGACATGTGAGAATATCCAGTATTCTTTAGTATTGTTGAAAAAAACTTGTAAGAATACCAATGTCAGGGAAAACAATAAATTTATAGTGTGTGAGAAAAGAGTTTGTTGAGGCGCAGCCATGGAGAATGTGTCAGTTAATGGTGACTGACTGACAGTTAACTGCCAAGCATTATTTGAAAATTTAAACTGGGAAACTTGACTTTGAATGATCAAAGCATTGTTGTGAAGAATGAACCAGCTAACTGCCATCACTTATTTTATTTAGCTAATACGGGCGCAATGTGTGTATCTGTTCCATCTGCCTGCACAGTTGAAGGATCTATGTTTTTTTTATTCATTTATGGGACATGGGCATCGCTGGCTGGCCAGCATTTATTGTCCATCCCTAGTTGCCTTTGGTGGGCCATTGAGAGTAAACCACATTGCTGTGGTTCAGAAGTCATGTGTGGGTCAGACCAAGTAACGAGGGCAGATTTCTTTCCCCAAAGGACATTGTCGACAATGCACAATGATTTCACAGTCATTAATAGATTCTTAAGTCCAGATTTTTTAAAAAATTAATTAAAATTCCATCATCTGCCATGGCAGAGTTCGAATCCCGGTCCCCAGAACATTGGCTGAGTTTCTGGATTAATAGTCTAGTGCTAAAGCATGAGGCCATCATCTCCTCTATGTATTATAATGTGTAGCACATAAATGCATCACATTACATTTGGGTGTTATGGTGGCACTGTTGCCCCGCAGCTCCAAGGTCCCGGGTTCAATTCTGGCCTCTGTGTGGAGTTTGCACATTCCCCCATGTCTGCATGGGTTTCCACCGAGTACCCCGGTTTCCTCCCACACTCCAAAGATGTGTGGGTTAGGTTGAGTGACTATGCTAAAATGTAGATTAGTGTTCAGAGAATTAGCAGGGTAAATACGTGAGGTTAAGGGGATAGGACCTGGTGGGATTGTTGTTGGTGCAGGCTTAATGAACCAAATGTCCTCCTTCTGCACGGTAGGGATTTTATGGTTCTATGACAGTCTTAAATTGGTTGTCAACATAATATTTGGCACACTGAGGTTTATTATTTCACAAATGTTGTCAAATCACAGAATCATATCTAATGTAGGACATTGTTTTGTGTTTTGGCGAGCACGGACTGGTTGGTTATGATCTGTATTTTGCCTATTGCAAACAGAGGAATGGACATGCTGTTTGATATGATCCACCAGTCTTTGGCATATGTTCTTTGGACATACGGGCAGTATCTGCACAAACATTCAATGCTGCTCTGATTAAATCCTCTACATTAGCTTTTACCCCGATTTTCATTTAAGAACCCAGTTGTATGTGTCTGATGGAACTATTTTTAGAGGATTATCAAAATGAAAAATAATTCACTTGTGATAGACTTGGATTGTAAGTCCATGGATGTTAAGTATTTGCAGTAAACAGAACACCTGAACCAGCTAAAACAAGATGGATAGATCTTAGACTAAAGAGGGCAAATGTTTCTATATCTAACCTTTGGTTTGAATGTAATGGCTCAATGGCTTGTACCACTTTGACATGCATGCTATGACCTTACAATGCTGCATAGATTTTTTAAAATATTGCTAGACATGGAAAGCCAACATCTATTGCAGTTCATTTATTCAAGAAGGGAAATGTACAGACCCCATTATGCTACTGATTGGGCCATGAATATCTCCTAACCCCTGTTCTGATTTCAATTGTGTTGTTCAGGTGAACAAATTCTTTCTGTCATTGGTACGAAATTCACCTTTACCTAGTATTAACTGATAACCTCTGCCCTACTGTCATACTGGAATATGATGCGTCTGCTGTTTATAGAATAAGCACTGAGAGACATGTTACCTGATCTACATGCTGATCCCCAAAAAGTCAAACTGCCAGAATACTGTCTCAAAAAAAAGCACAACTAAGTCCTGCACACTATTGATTCTGGAATAGAACCAGAAAGAATACTGTACCTTCCACAAAATTGGAAAAAGAGATTTGTGCCAATTTAAATAGCTCTCAGTGGCCTGTGGTCAAAGATCTTGTCTGTCTACCAAGAGAAGTCACTTGCAACATGATTCGCGACATGACTTTCTTCCGCCAAGTATTCCCAATGGTATGCATGCTTCAGCAAATGACTGACAGCTTTCGAAAAGAAGCTGACTAGAGATTTTATGAAGCAATAGCTTTTGGAGCAATACAGGGGCAAGTTTTATTTCAAAATAGATCAGAGATTTTAACAAGTTTGTGCAGTTAGAGCTCACTCCAATGATTAAAGATCAATAACGATTTCCCTTATCTAACTCACAATATGAGGAGGTCCTAACACAGGTATTGCAGCCTAAGGAAACATGGCGAGAAGTCTTGAATCACAACGGTGAGGGTTATATGACCAATGAACAACAGCCCCTTAAAGACATGACGCTACCACAGTAAGCAGAATATAGGCAATGGCCTAGTGGTATAATCGCTCGACTATTCATCTAGAAAGTCAGCTAATGTTCTGGGGACCTGGGTTCAAATCCTTTCATGACAAATGCTGGAATTTGAATCCAATAAAAAAAACCTGGGATAAAGAATCAACTGGTGATTATGAAATCATAGTCAATTGTCGTAAAAAAAACCTATCTGGTTCACTAATCCCCTTTACAGAAGGAAATCTGCTGGCCTTACCTGGTCTGGCCTACATGTAACTCCTGAGCCATCCCAATGTGGTTGACTCTCAACTGGTCTCAGGCAACAAGCAAAGGGCAATAAATGCTGGCCAGCCAGTGACACCTATGTCCCAGAAACGAGTAAAAAAATGTAAAGAACTGGTGCTAGTATGAAATTTATTTCTCATTCCTCTGTCTTTCTCTCTCAATGTTAGAAGGAGGAAAGAGGAAACAAAGTATGGTCAATGTTCCGAAGAAGACGTTCAAAATAACAGAAATGACCTGCTGATTCTTGCAGCACTGTGATGTCAGAGATATTCATTCATTGGATACAGATAGTTCACAAGTGGAAGTTGGGTAACAAAAGAAGCATTTGTAGAAATGAAGGAGAAAGAGAGGGTAAAAAAAAAATGCCTGGCCTTAGCTGAGCGGCATCCAGTCAATGATGCCAGTCGTTCCACCATGCAAAGAAAAGTTGCAAAGTGATCAAAGTCAATTGAAAGCAATGCAAAGCCTCTGCAAAAACATGTGCTATATGGCAAAGCTTGCAGCAAAGTCATTAATGCTCTCCTTTGATCAATGAAAACTTCAAAACAATGAAAATTAGCGTGGGAATCTCTTGTTATATTCTACAGAATGCAACGTCCTGGAGGCAGCTAATTCAGTCCAGCCTGGATCCTTTGATTGGCAATTAAAGTTTGAACGTTTATTCACTAGTGTCACAAGTAGGCTTACATTAACAGTGCAATGAGTTACTAGTCACCACACCCTGTTCAGGTACACTGAGGGAGAATTTAGCATGGCCAATGCACCTAACCAGCACGTCATTTGGAATGTGGGAGGAAACTGGAGCACCCGGAGGAAACCCATGCAGACATGGGGAGAAACATACGGATTCTGCACAAATAGCGACCCAAGCCAGGAATCGAACCCAGGTCCCTGGTGATGTGAGACAGCAGTGCTAACCACTGTGCCCCAATTATCATACAGACTATTACATTTTAGAAAGATATTCTAATTGTCAGTGGTGTTCTAGAAAGATCACGAGAAGATTTCAAGTGTTGAGAGTTTTACTATAATAAGCAAACTGAAAAAACTTTATCGAAACATGATTCAGGAGGAAATGTGTCCTCTAAATTACAGAAATGTCCCTCCATTTAACTTTTAACACAACAGGGTATCCCCCTCCATGGTTATAAATCACTCTGTTCCTTAAGTGGACACTTCATTCTCCAGGAGTCAATGCACAATTATTTTCAACTCCCAATGATTTGCTTTCATTTGCTTTTTCCAAACAGATAACTTCTCATTTCAACATGAGTCTCAAGGTGAGGGTTACCCTAGTGATCCCTCTCTCTAGTCAAAGCCAGGTGAATCTTCCAGCCTCATTTAAGTCCTCAACAACATGGGTTAGGATTTTTTTCCCCACCCCTGACCTGTTTCTGGCAGCTTACCATTGGTCACTGGTAAGATCTTCCAGTCCCGCCAAATTAAATGTCCATTTGAATTGCTCGATGACTATGTGGTGGGAGAACCAACTACGAGTGGTCACCTTCAGCAGGACTGAAAGGTCCAGAAAATCCCAGCCTTGATCTCTTCAATCCAAGTATGAACTCCCAATGCATCCCACCTGGCTGT
The DNA here is from genome assembly GCF_965287045.1 of Carcharhinus amblyrhynchos. Classification (NCBI taxonomy): domain Eukaryota; kingdom Metazoa; phylum Chordata; class Chondrichthyes; order Carcharhiniformes; family Carcharhinidae; genus Carcharhinus; species Carcharhinus amblyrhynchos. Next base: position 20,492,758 of record NC_137328.1, on the reverse strand, counting down.
CTCTATTCTTTGCTCTTTGCCTCAGATTCTTGAAGACTGTCTGTGTTGGTGAGATTCAGGAATCTATTAGGAAAATTTGCGACTCAATCCTATAAGGTTCCTGCAACTCAACCCTTGGACCTCCCTTTTCCCAAAGACCATCTGCATTGCAATGTGCATGGTACAGGCTTTGTATCCAAGTAGAAATGCTAATTAGCTACCCTTTGTCCCAAACTCCACAATAACTTCAAATTGCCTTTTCAATTTCAAGTATAATTATTTATGAAACTTGACATTCCTAACACATCCTGTGATTGGAGGCTAACAATCTCTTCGCCACCATCACAGATACTATGGCCATTGAGTCATAGAGATTTACAGCATGAAAACAGGCTCTTTGGCCCAACTTGTCTATGCCTTCCAGTTTTTACCACTAAGTTGGTCCCATTTGCCTGCATTGGGCCATATCCCTCTATACCCATCTAAACATGTAACTGTCTAAATGCTTTTTTAAAGACAAAATTGTACCCGGCTCTACTACTGCCTCTGGCCACTCGTTCCAGATGTCCACCACACTCTGAGTGAAAAAATTGCTCCTCTGGACCCTTCTGTATTCCTCCCCTCTCACCTTAAAACTGTGGCCTCTACTTTTAGACTCTCGTGCCTTTGGGAAAAGATGTTGATTATCTACCTCATCTATGCCCCTCATTTTTTATAGGCCTCTATAAGATCACCTCTAAGCCTCTGATGCTTCAAGGAGAAAAGTCCCATTCGGTCCAGCCTCTCCTTATAACTCAAACCATCAAGTCCTGATAGCATCCTATTAAAGCTTATCTGCACTTTTTCGAGTTTAATAATATTCTCGCTATAATAGGGTGACCAGAACTGTACACAGTATTCCAAATGTGGCCTTATTAATGTCTTGCACAACTTCAACAAGACATCCTAACTCCTGTATTCAATGCTCCGACCAACAAAACTAAGCATGCTGAATGCCTTCTTTACCAGCCTGTCAACTTGTGATTGCACTTTCAAGGAGCTATGAACCTGTATTCCTAGAGAGGGGCTGATTGTGGACAAGTCCCCAGGACCGGATGGAATGCATCCGAGGGTTCTGAAAGAAATGGCGGAGGTGATAGTGGATGCCTTGGTGGTTATTTTCCGGACGTCGCTGGATTCCGGGGAAGTGCCGGAAGATTGGAAAACGGCTAATGTTACGCCGTTGTTTAAGAAGGGTGCCAGGCAAAAGGCAGGGAATTATAGGCCGGTTAGTTTAACGTCTGTTGTAGGTAAAATGTTAGAATCCGTCATCAAGGAGGAAATAGCGAGGCATCTTGAGAGGAATTGCTTGATAGAGCAGACGCAGCACGGTTTCGTTAAAGGGAAGTCGTGTCTGACAAATTTACTGGAGTTCTATGAGGATGTGTCTAGGGTGGTGGATAGAGGAGAGCCGGTGGATGTGGTCTTTCTTGATTTTCAGAAGGCGTTTGACAAAGTACCTCACAGGAGGTTATTGCAGAAGGTCAGGGGACATGGAGTTGGGGGTAGGGTGTTAGCGTGGATAGAGGATTGGTTGTCAAATAGGAGGCAGAGAGTGGGGGTCAATGGGTGCTATTCGGATTGGCGGATGGTGACTAGTGGAGTGCCTCAGGGGTCGGTGCTGGGGCCTCAGCTATTTACCATTTATATAGATGATCTGGAGGAGGGAACTGAGTGTAGGGTGTCGAAATTTGCTGATGACACCAAGATTGGTGGAACGGCAAATTGTGCGGAGGGTGTGGAGAGTCTACAGAAGGATCTAGATAGGCTGGGCGAATGGGCCAGGAAATGGCAAATGGAATTTAATGTTGGCAAGTGCGAGGTGGTCCACTTTGGTAGGAATAATGGTAGGAAAGATTATTACTTACGTGGGGAAAAACTGCAGCAGGCGACGGTGCAGAGGGACCTTGGGGTCCTTGTGCATGAGTCGCAAAAACCCAGCTTGCAGGTGCAGCAGGTGGTCAGGAAGGCGAATGGGATGCTGGCCTTCATAGCGAGGGGGATTGAATACAAAAGTAGGGAGGTCTTGCTGCGGCTGTGTAGGGCATTGGTGAGCTGCAGCTGGACTACTGTGTGCAGTTTTGGGCGCCGTACTTACGCAAGGATATTTTGGCCTTGGAGGGAGTGCAGAAGAGGTTTACTAGGCTGATGCCGGAGTTGAGGGGGTTGAGCTATGAGGAGAGGCTGAATAAACTAGGCTTGTACTCGTTAGAATTTAGAAGAATGAGGGGAGATCTCATTGAGACGTATAAGATGATGAATGGGATGGATAGGATAGAGGTGGAGAGACTCTTCCCGCTCAGAAAGGATAGTAGGACTATGGGGCACAGCCTCAAGATAAAGGGGGGGCGGTTTAGAATGGAGTTGAGGAGGAACTTCTTCACTCAAAGGGTGGTGAATCTCTGGAATTCTCTGCCCGTTGAAGTGGTGGAGGCTGCCTCGCTAAATATATTTAAGACGCGGGTTGATGGGTTTTTGATAAGCGAGGGGATTAAGGGTTATGGGGAAAGGGCGGGAATGTGGAACTGAGCCACGACAGATCAGCCATGATCTTATTGAATGGCGGGGCAGGCTCGAAGGGCTAGATGGCCTACTCCTGCTCCTATTTCTTATGTTCTTATGTTCTTATCTCTTTGTTCTGTAACTTTTCCCAATGCCCTACCATTAACTGAATAAGTCCTGCCCCCATTCGATCTACCAAAGTGCATCACCTCACATTTATCTAAATTAATCTCCATCTGCCATTCATCAGTTCCACTGGCCCAATTGATCAAGATCCCATTGCAATTTTTGCAATCCTAAAAACAAACTTGTTTAAAAGTGTGAATATCTCACACCTTATTCCTAGTAGGTCAATTTGGACCACCCTTTATCTTTTAACAACGTGTTTGGCAGAATTCTAAACAAGTCGCATGACTCTCTTCGTTCCTTCATTTTACCCTAAATTAAACGAGACAGTTCCAACCTTCATGTTTTTAACACCTCCATACTAAAAGATGAAAATCTTTACTGAAATGATGAGTTTTGAAAAGCAATATAAAAAATATAACAACTCATAGCATTCTACACATTTTAACTGATTTTGGCCGAGTTTATCAGTACAAAATCCACATCAACATTCTTACACAGATTAATTTATTCCCACCAAACATGTGCAATAGTTACAATTTTAAAGTCTTTAAAATGGTGAATGGAGATGAACCCTTGCTATAAGTCCTCTTCACTGGCTTCAATATATCTCTTCCTTCTTCTTTAAAATCTGATAGGTTGTTGACTTTTACACTCAGCAAGTAAATACTTTGCAAATGCAGAGATAAAATCTAAACATTCTACTTCATAGTTTCAGGTGTAATAGGCTGTTTTAAGGCTGATAAAATTGGATATCCTAAATTAAAGAATTGAGCATATTAAAATCAAACACAGTCAAAGCTCGGGCAGGCCAATTGTACAATACACAAACATGCCTGGGCCTGATTCATCAATCACCCATCAAAGGTCGTTGCACCCTACTGATACTTAGCAGGAGATCATTGCACCCCATTGAAACACACTGGCCTATTGTTGGAAGCCCAGATTGGGCCAGAGTTTCTGTCACCATGAGTTCCTGCAGTTGGCTTAATCTGATAATAGGTTACATGTAAGCAACAGCATGGAGATGGACACCTGGGGGGTGGACTCTGGTGCCCTGTCAAGAAAGCCACTGGGTATTGGAACCCCTCCTGGAACATCATTGGCCAGAAGCCAGAGAAGTTTTTTGGAAAGGCAAGCAGGCAGGGAATAAAGGAGCAAATTTTTAGACACCTGCAGCGAAGACTTGACGAGGGAGATGACCTTGACCATCCGGAAGACTGACCAGAGAAGGAAGGAAGAAGCTGCCATCGAAACTCACCTTCGTGACGATGGACCAGAGGGACTCAGAGAATCGGGCCTGCGGTTTTAACCAAACTATCTTTACAGGTGGTATACTTGAATCTGGGGTATCCTCTTGTTTTAATTTAAGGGTTAATTTAAAGGTTAATAGTGTTATTATTAATAAACTTGTTGAACCTTTACTTGTGCTTGTCCTTTGTCCATCTTGTGAGTAAGGGTGCCGGGGTAAAACCTTGGAGTAAGCAAACTAGTCAAAAGTATCTGAGAGTTAACTGGTACAATATAAGGCTGGATTTTCCAACTGCACTCACCCCAAAATTGGAAAATCTTGCCCGAGGGCAATGGACCTTTGCATGGTATGTGTCCCACTCACTATAATTCCCATGGCAGGTAGGACAGGAAGATTCTGCACATGGAATTTTTAATGTCCAAATTTGTAAAGAAAGTCTTAGTCACCTAAACAACTTAACTGACCTTTCCCTGTTTAAATGCAGGATTATAGTTTTCCTTTGCTATTAAAGAATCTCACTGAATCACAACCATCATCAGTCATAAAATCGTGATACCCTTTTCTAATCAATTCACTAATTATTTTAAATTATTTCGCACTCAGAACACACTTTGCTCAAATGCCCCTTTCACAAGTACAACTCAATCATTCTGAAGTTTTACTTTGCAACCTGGGCACCAAATTATTTCTTGTAGTTCTACAGTATCAGCATTAGTTACATCCGAGTCATTGGGACGAATATTCCTGTTCCACCCGCCACAGGAATCGTAGCGGGCGAGGAGCTCACCATGGAAAGGTCCATTGGCTTCAGGTGGGATTTTCCAGTTTCGGGGCGAGCGTGGCCAAACAAATCCCAAACCTTGGGTGGAATTTTACCGGCGCGTCCTCCTGAGGTTTGTAAGACCGGTGGAGAATGCCGTTCTCCGAGTCTCGGCCGCCCCAGGATCGGGTTGGACGTGCTGGTAAAATTCTGGGGATTGTGTTTTGAAGTACTGTCTTCTTTTGTTTTTAATGTCTGGAATGTTTCTGCTGTTTTTTGCTTTGATACTTATGGTCTGCCTACGAGCTTAATTCAGACAGCTTCTAGTTGTTTCCAGCTGATTGCTATACTTTGTTGTCAATCCAATGTTCCAGTGTCTTTTAAATCTCAGAAGCCTATGCTTTGACTCTTTGGATACAGCTTTGGTTGGAACTATAATTGGACTGTAAGTGTACAGATAGTCATGGATTTCTCTCAATCACTTGATACATTTAGTGTATTTTCGACTTTTACTATTTCACTGGATGTGCCTAACATCAGTGGAGATGGCAGGATTTTATCTCCAGCAAGATCATTTCCCAGTATGAAATCAACCTAATTATTAGGCAGCTGCAATTCCCATCGTTACAACACCAAAAATTCCATTATATTTTAAATTAATCTTATGCAATGGAGTAGTTAAACAACCTCTGTTAATACCTGAATAGCATACCTTCTAGAGGGGGTTTTGCATCATCTGCAACCACCAGAAATTGAGCTGACATCCATATCCCTTAGAATATATAAATACCTGCTTCACCAGACAAAGATGTGGGGACCTCCCCCATGAGTACAAAATCCTTACATCCTCTATTTTTGGTTATTACCAACATTAAATACACTTCAAGCTACTGGTCTGTCACTGGTGCAATATTTTCTGTAATTGTGCTGTGCATATTCATAAATGCTGTCTTTTTGCACTCATGAAATGCTAATGACTCCAGGCTGGAGCACAATGGGTTAATGATAGGCTTGTTCAAGATATCTGCCAGTATCGCTGTTCATCCTTGTATATGTCCAATTGATTACATGTGCTGCAGAATCAAAATGAATGGATGGCCATTGTTTCTTTTTAAATCAGATCATAGGTATTCCCAAAATGCTTGGAGCAACAGAATACACTTAAGTGAAGCAAAAAGGATTTTATCCCTTAATGTCCAATTAGGCATAGGTTGCTACAAATCTGTGCCCTGCAGATAGGGAGCTGCTGTGATCCATACATTCTTCAGCAGTTCAGTGTTCTTTCAAAGGCAAAGCACAGACTTCATTGAGATGAGAGGGATCCAATACTGCCATACGTTCTCACATTCAGAACAGTGAGCAGGACTGTTGAGGACTGCTACAGCAAAAGGCAAATAAATGATGCGTGCAGAAACAGAACGGCGATAATTATGGGGGATTTCAATCTGCATATTGATTGGTTGACCCAAATCAGATGCATTGGGCTTGAGGAAGAGTTCTTGGAATGCTGTCGGGATAGTTTCCTTGAACAGTGTGTGACAGAACCAATGAGGGAGCGAGCTATCTTACAGCTGGTGTTATGTAACAAGGCAGGAAGAATTAGCATTCCATCACTCCCTTTGTTAGTTCTGAGCCTTGTTGATACCAGGCAAATTCATGACAAACTGTTAAAACAGACCATCAGCCATTCATAACGTTATTGTGTTATTGACCTTACGTAAGGTCAAAAACCTTATTGTGAGGGATCCTCTTGGGACGAGCGATCGTTGTATGGTTGAGTTTTTGATGCAGATGGAGGATGAGAAAGTAGGGTCCCGAACCTGTGTCCTCTGTTCGAACAGAGGGGAGTACGACAGGATGAGAGAGAAATTGGCAAATGTAGATTGGGGGTGCAGATTGGTTGGTAGGACTGCTGAGGAACAGTGGAGGATCTTTAAGGAGATCTTTTTCGGTGCTCAGCAGAAATATATTCCGATGGTAAAGAAGGAATGGAGGAGAAGGGAAAACCAGCCGTGGTTATCGAAGGAAATAAAGGAGAGTATTAAATTGAAAACTGATACTTTTAGAGTGGCTAAAAGTAGTGGGCGATTAGAATATTGGGAAAGGTTTAAAAATCAACAAAGATTGACTAAGAAGTTGGTAAAGAAAGGAAGGATAGACTATGAAGCTAAACTCACACTAAATATAAAAAAGGACAGTAAGAGTTTTTACAAATATATAAAGAAGAGGAGGCTGGCTACAGTGTTTGTTGGACCCTTAGAGGATGAGAGGGGGGATTTAGTGGTGGGTGATGAGGAAATGGCGGAGGCTTTAAATAAGTTTTTTGCCTCAGTCTTCACGGAGGAGGATGCAAATAGTTTGCCGGATATTAAAGATAGAAGGATGGTAGGAGTTGAGGGACTGAATGGGATTACTGTCACTAGAGAGGTAGTGCTTGATAGACTAACAGGACTGATGGTGGACAAGTCCCCAGGACCGGATGGAATGCATCCCAGGGTCTGAAGGAAATGGCAGAGGTGATAATGGATGCCTTAGTGATTATTTACCAAAATTCGCTGGATTCCGGGGAAGTGCCGGAAGATTGGAAAACGGCTAATGTTCCGCCACTGTTTAAAAAAGGTAGCAGGCAAAAGGCAGGGAATTATAGGCCAGTTAGTTTAATGTCTGGAGTTGGAAAAATGCTTGAATCCGTCATCAAAGAAGAAATAGCGAGGCACCTGGAAAGGAATGGTTTGATAGAGCAGAAGCAGCATGGATTCATTAAGGGGAAGTAGTGTTTGACGAATTTATTGGATTTCTATGAGGATGTGACCAGTGCGGTAAACAGAGGGGAACCGGTGGATGTGGTGTTTCTAGATTTTCAAAAGGCATTTGATAAGGTGCCTCACAAAAGGTTGCTTCAGAAGGTTAGGGTGCATGGAGTTGGGGGTAAGGTGTTAGTGTAGATAAAGGATTGGTTGTCTAATAGGAGGCAGAGAGCTGGTATCAATGGGTGCTATTCTGATTGGCGGTTGGTGACTAGTGGAGTGCCGCAGGGATCGGTGCTGGGGCCTCACCATTTATATAGATGATCTGGAGGAGGGGGCTGAGTGTAGGGTGAAGAAATTTGCTGATGACACGAAGATGAGTGGAAAAGCAAATTGCGCGGAGGGTGTGGAAAGTCTGCAGAGGGATCTAGATAGGCTGAGCGAGTGGGCGAGGACCCGGCAGATGGAGTACAATGTTAGCAAGTGTGAGGTTATCCACTTTGGCAGAAATAATAGTAGGAGGGATTACTATTTAAAGGGCAAAAAGCTGCAGCATGCTACGGTGCAGAGGGACCTGGGGGTCCTTATGCATGAGTCGCTAAAACCCAGTCTGCAGGTGCAGCAGGTGATCAAGAAGGCAAATGGAATGCTGGCCTTTATAGCGAGGGGGATAGAATATAAAAGCAGGGAGGTCTTGCTGCAACTGTACAGGGCACTGGTGAGGCCACAGCTGGAGTATTGTGTGGAGTTTTGGTCGCCACACTTGCGCAAGGATATTTTGGCCTTAGAGGGAGTGCAGAGGAGGGTCACTAGGCTAATACCGGAGATGAGGGGATTGGACTATGAAGAGAGACTAAATAGACTGGGTCTGTACTCGTTGAAGTTTAGAAGGATGAGGGGGGATCTTATAGAGGTGTATAAGATAATGAAAGGGATGGATAGGGTAGAGGTAGAGAGATTCTTCCCGCTTAAAAAGGATAGCAGGACTTGAGGGCACAGCCTCAAGATAAGTGGGGGGGGGCAGTTTAGATCGGAGTTGAGGAAGAACTTCTTCACTCAAAGGGTGGTGAATCTCTGGAATTCTCTGCCTGTTGAAGTGGTGGAGGCTACCTCGCTAAATATATTTAAGACACGGGTAGATAGGTTTTTGGTAGGCAAGGGAATTAAGGGTTATGGGGAGAAAGCGGGAAGGTGGAACTGATCCACTTCAGATCAGCCATGATCTTATTGAATGGCGGGGCAGGCTCGAAGGGTGAGATGGCCTACTCCTGCTCCTATTTCTTATGTTCTTATGTTAAAAACACACACCAACAATCAAATTAAAATTGAAAGGGAGTGTTGCAGGTAAAATTCAAACACCTGGGTCAAAAGGTTGTGGGTGAGGGCTACAGAGCAATGACAAAACTGACTGCATTGCTGACAGAGTGCTAAATATCCAACCTTTGTTATTGTTAGTAAAATGTTGGAGCTGTATGTGTTAACGCCAACCTTTTCACTGATTCTAGCAAATGTTATGCGTTCTTGTGGTTACTGATGAATAAATATCAAGGCATCAACTAGGCCTAAGAGATTGGTTGATACACAAATATGTATGTTCATTCATTAAGGAGTTGAGTGGCATTACTCACGCACATATCTGATCTGAATGTTTCATTACAGCAGACTGAAGCCAAACTACATGATATATTACTAGATGAAAAGTGATACAATGTGTGCAAAAAACATAAACACACCCATTTAAAGTGGTACCACAACATTCCCCTTTTACCCAAATAGACAACACCGGCTTACAAATGACCAAATCAATTTATACTGTACGGAAATGCATATTTACACATTACAGTTACAAGTCAAGAAACTCAAACTTACAAGTCAGTGAAGACTAGTTGTGTTCTACTGTGGAACTGCAATGTCTGGAGTGATTCTCCCAGCCCTCAGCGCTGCTCGAGCAGTGCAGTGGGCCAGGAGGTATCAACAGTGGCCATTTTGCAGGCTTCCCACTGGGTGCCGTGACCTCCACAAATTTCCCAGGCAAAGATTTCCAGTGTAAACAGCTCCATAACGAATATTAGCACAGAGGTGATTATAATACAGAAATCACAGTTTCCATATGATTAGCAGGCCCAAGACTAAAGTCTCCAAGCCTGCTAGCATCGCTCCCCCACCTCCCCGAACCGCACCAGGAATGGTTCAAAATTATACACAATGCCTCTTTTTCTAGCTATGCAAAGTTAGACTCAGTCCTCGTCAGGGTACATGAAGCAAAAGCTATTAGTCATTCTTCTCCTAAAGACATAATATATTAAACCTCTGCCTCTACTCCATAAGGTGAAGCATTGCAAGCAAGCAGTAATAGTAGCTTTGAACTAAACTAAAAAATATACTTCAGACTTCTGCAGAGGATCTTTGACATCTTTGTACGCTTTTTCACATTCTGTTATCCAGTCCCATGACAGTTTCACACATAATATATTATGCAGTGGATCCAATAATGTAGCTGAGTTAGGAATAAATTTGCCATAATAATTTACTATTCCCAGAGAGGACCTTAATTGCATCGCATTCATTGGATCTGATGCTTTTTAAATAGTTTCTATTTTTAAGTGTTTCATATGGGTCTTTACTATCAATAACGTGACCCCAACACTGGACTGATGTCTGGAAAACTTCATACTTTTCTCTCCTGATACACAGACCATGTGCTTGAAGACATTCGAATGTTGCTTCTAAATTATTCAAGTGCTCTTGTTTACTGGATTCTGTAATTAGAACATCATCCTGGTAGCATTGTACACCAGAGAGATCACTTAAAATATGACACAACAATCTTTGGATTAGGACTGGTGCAGATGTTATTCCAAAAGGCAATGATGGTAAACAATGAGTGTGATTCAACAGTTATATTCATCTGTATATCTGCTTATGAAACTCTAAATCTGCCCTACCTGATAACCCAGCAAACAAATCTTCAATTAAATGAAGCAGATATTGATCAGAATATAAAATGGGATTTATTGTTGTTTTAAAATCACCACAAATAGGAACTGAACCATCTGGTTAAGTGACAGATAAGATGTGGGTAGCCCAGTCCTGCATTGTAACTGGCTCTAATACACCAGTGTTAATAATTCATACTAATTCATCTTTGATCTTGGAATAAATTGCATATGGCACTGCTTTTGCTTTGAGACTTTTTGGTTGACTATTAGGCTTTATCTTGAATTTCACTTGAACTCCCTTCTTTGAGCCAATTATCTCTTTGAAAGCACATTTGTGATTATCCAGAAGATGTTGTGGGTCTGTTTTGACATTGGCCAATCTGTTGACAGCACGTAGGTTATGCTTCATCTTCTCCAACCATGATCTCCCAAATAAAACTGTAAGAATTACCATGGACCACAGAGAGGCAACTCTGCTGTTTGCTAAAAAATCTCCATGTTGACCATGTTCTAACCTTATATTGGCATGATCTTTTCCATGTATGACCTTAAAATCACATCAGTTGGCTTTAATTGAAGATGCTTTAGCTTTTGTTGAGATTTAGTCTCAGGATTTAAAGATACAGCATGACCAATATCAACATCCATCCTTAAATGTTATCCACTGAACTTTGGAATCACCTAGAATCTATGTGATCCATCTTGTATGGATAAACTGTTCAGTTGAAGATCTTCATCATATTTCTGGATATTCTTCCCTTCAGTCTTTTTGTCACATGCAATTTGTTCTTCTTGATTGCCCCAGGTTTTCCTTCTGAATACTCTCCTCAGGGGGAGCCCAACAAGTTCTTGCAATGTGACCCATTTTGCCACAAATATTGCGTTAACTATCCTTGCTCCAGATTTCACTCACTGAATGGCCCACTTTGGCATTTACATGACATGTTTGTTGCTGTTTTCACTTCTTAAAAGCAGTTTACAATCTGTGGATCAAGTCCTGCATCATTCCTGCATCAAGCTGTGAAGTCTCTTTAACAGCCAGTACCATTGACATTGCAATTTCTACTGCTGTCTTTAAAGTTAAAGCATGTTCAGTAAGCAATCTTCTTTAGACAGCCTCATTTTGGAGACCACAAACTAGACAATCTCAAAGAGTATCTTCTAATGAGTCACCAAACTCACAATGTTGCACCAGCCTTTTTAAGGTTGCCACAAACTAAACAATTATTTTACCTTGCACTTGATTCCTTTTGTGGAACCTGAACTGTTCACTGATCATCATTGGCTTTGGAGAGTAATGTTTTTCCAGGATCTTTGTCAAGAGTCATAAGGTTTGGTTCCTTGCTTTAATGGATGATCCAAGCCTGAAATGAATTGAAGGTTTTACTTCCTATTACACTGAGAAAAGCTTGTATGAACAGTTCATCGACATTTTTATTTGTTTGTACAAAGTAGAGTATAAGAACTCTGTGATTCATTCTCTCTATTGAAAGGCCCCATGGATCCTAGTTGACCTTCCATTTCTCTTGCAGGCATTAGCAACTCGAGACTGCTCAATATTTTTCTTTACTGCCTTCTAAGTACTCTCCTTTTTTAAGTGACTCCTATCACACAGTATTCTATCTTTTCAAATATGCTAGAAAATACCTGGAATCTCACCCTGATCTGATTGAGAAAAAAAATCTCTTTCAAAACTATACTATATATATATAAATATATATATAAAAACTATATATATATAAAAATATATGTTCTTGTTCTTTTATTCTTTTATACAGCGCACTTACATCCTCTTTTTCTTACTTACCCGTTCTTCATTAGCATTTCAAATTTTAATCCTGATGTTTCCTGTCCCCAGCCTTCTCATATTCATAGTGTGAGGACCTATAATGTTTTTTCTTCTTCTTAGCATCTTTTCTTGATGTTCTCGACAAAACAAATTCCTAACTCATCGCCAATTTTCTTTTTACAATGTCCTAACTATGTTAGGGGTTGTGGGTTTTGGCCAAAAATAAAGACATGGTTTGCACATGTAGATTCACAACAAAGAGATGTCCTCTCCACAGAACAGAAACTGAAACTAAAAGCAGAACCTAAACACCCCGATGATATCACCATCAAGTTATGTGATCTGCTCTTAAAGCAATCATGCAACTATTTAAATATATAGGAAGTTGGAAGGGCTGAATGGCCTTTCCTATATAACTGAAGACCAGCAAGTAAGACATCCAGAAAAGACAACCCAAAGAATCTGGTATTGAACCTTCCGCTTGGTTTCACCTTAAAACAGAGGATATAATGCAGGGAGACAGTGAGGGTGATTTGAGAATATAAGCCTAGCTTTCTTTTCCAGCTTCACTATGTAATCATAGGTTAGAAGGCAAGCTGGCTGTTGGTTTCTAGTGAGACTATGAAGGCCTTACAGCTAGTGTGAGGACGCTCAGCTGAACCAATAATTATTCCCATTTCTCAGTGTACAGCTGGCTTAGAGGACAGGTTTCAGCTGCTAGTTTGACTGGAACATTGATAAGAACTTGATTCATCAACCAGAACAGACGCACGTAACATCTGGAGTATTGCCCTTATCTAGAACCCATGGAAATACAAAAATACATGTCATTTCTCTGGTTATAAATTCAATAAGTTTTGGTCAGTTAAATGAAACAGAAAACATTAAAGAAGAGATTAGCTATCTAATGCCTGATGTGTGGGCTTGCAGCACACAAAGCAAATGTTAAGATTTAATTTCAATGCAATCTAATTGACATTGAGATAACAGGATAATCCAATAAGAATGGTGAAATGAGATTCAGCCAGTTACATTGCGAGCAACAGCATTCCCAAATGGATTTTTTCTCACTCTAATTTTGTTCTAGTATTTGAAATTTCACATCAAAGCTTATTCGATCTTATCTTCATCAAACCAGTTCCGTACTTTCCTCACTTTTCAAAGTTCCTTAGTAGAAAATTTCAGACACCGTGATCTCAAGAGACTAAAGGCGGCCCCTGGGTCAGCCTTATCAGAGTACAGCACAAAGCACATCTTCGTTTAATAAATACTGACTAAATGGCTTTTATGGATTCCTGGTTGGTCTATGATATGCTGTAGACCATTTTGTATGAAAAAAATGAATAGCACAACCACAATGCACTTTAAAATAGTGTGTGAAAAGAAAGCAAATTAGGATTTTTAATTGTCTACTGGTAACTAACGTCTGAATTGACTGGAGAATGAATGAAGCCCTAGTAAAACTCCACGCACCAGTTGAAAAATGAATACTGTCCCATGAAGGCTAAGGTGAAGTGATCATTTCAGTCAAATTCACATGGAAGACTATTCATTGTGAATGTGCTTTAAGAGTTTGAAAGTTTTTTGTGCTAGAAATGAGACACAGATTTGGATGGTGCCCAACAGTTTAATAATCTGAGATTTATTTTGTTCTTGCCACCCACCCCCCCTCCCAAAATCTGATGGTGGTTGAAGAATTAGTAGGAAGAGCCAGGGAAAATTCAATGACAATAGCACTCACTGATGTCAAGAAGGTAGGTGTTAAATGCCATTTGATGGCTCTCATGGGAATGGGGTGGATTGGGAATACACATGATAATATGTTAATACTAATGAAAGGTCATCAACTTGAAATGTTAACACTGTTTCTCTATCCAAAGATGATGCCTGACTTGCTATGAATTCCAGCATTTTCAGATTTTATTTCACATGGTATTTTATCTATCTTTTCTAAAAAATTAAAATAAAAGCAATGAAGAAGGACCTGAAACATGTTCTTTTCTTTGCAACATCCCAAGCCACATTAGCACAAGGATATCTTAACAAACCCATGGAAATGGATTTGTGCTGCACCAATTTTCTGGTGGCAAATACCACCATATAATACCATGTAAATGTGAGGGCATCCATTTTGGTAGGAATAACAGCAAAATGGACTCTTATTTAAATGGTAAAAAATTGCAGCATGCTGCTGTGCAGAGGGACCTGGGTGTCCTTATTCCGGAATCTCAAGGAGTTGGTTTGCAGGTACAGCAGGTAATTAAGAAGGCAAATGGAATTTTGTCCTTCATTGCTGGAGGGATAGAGTTTAAAAACAGCGAGATTATATTGCAGCTGTATAAGGTGCTGGTGAGGTCACACCTGGAGTACTGCGTACAGTTTTGGTCACCTTACTTGAGAAAGGATATACTGACACTGAAGGCGGTGCAGAGGAGATTCATAAGAACATAAGAACATAAGAACATAAGAAATAGGAGCAGGAGTAGGCCATCTAGCCCTTCGAGCCTGCCCCGCCATTCAATAAGATCATGGCTGATCTGTTGTGGCTCAGTTCCACTTTCCCGCCCTCTCCCCATAACCCTTAATCCCCTCTCTTATCAAGAACCCATCAACCCGCTTCTTAAAAATATTTAGCGAGGCAGCCTCCACCACTTCAACGGGCAGAGAATTCCAGAGATTCACCACCCTTTGAGTGAAGAAGTTCCTCCTCAACTCCGTTCTAAACCGCCTCCCCTTTATCTTGAGGCTGTGCCCCCTAGTCCTACTGTCTTTTGATTCTGGACTTGAGAGGGTTGTCTTATGAGGAGAGACTGTGTAGACTGGGGCTATACTCATTGGAATTCAGAAGAATGAGAGGAGATCTTATAGAAACATATGAGATTATGAAGGGAATAGATAAGACAGAAGCAGGGAAGTTGTTTCCACTGGCGGGTGAAACTAGAACTAGGGAGCATAGCCTCAAAATAAGGGGAAGCAGATTTAGGACTAAGATGAGGAGGAACTACTTCACACAAAGAGTTGTGAATCTGGAATTCCCTGCCCATTGAAGCAGTTGACACGACCTCATTAAATGTTTTTAAGGCAAGGATAGATATATTTTTGAACAGTAAAGGAATTAAGGGTTTTGGTGAGTGGGCGGGTTAGTAGAGTTGAGTCCACAAAAAGATCAGCCATGATCTTATTGAATGGTGGAGCAGGCCCAAGGGGCCAGTTGGCCTACTCCTGTTCCTAATCCTAATCCACCTAACGCACACATTTGGATGACAATATCGGAGATATTAGTAAGTTAGTAAGTTTGCAGATGACACCAAGATTGGTGGCATAGTGGACAGTGAAGAAAGTTACCTCGGATTGAAACAGGATCTTGATCAATGGGGCCAGTGGGCTGATGAATGGCAGATGGAGTTTAATTTAGGTAAATGCGAGGTGATGCATTTTAGTAGATTGAACCAGAGCAGGACTTACTCAGTTAATGGTAGGGCGTTGGGGAGAGTTACAGAACAAAGAGATCTAGGGGTACATGTTCATAGCTTCTTGAAAGTGAACAGACTGGTGAAGAAAGCATTCAGCATGCTTGGTTTTATTGGTCATAACATTGAATACAGGAGTTGGGACGTCTTGTTGAAGTTGTACAAGACATTGGTAAGGCCACACTTGGCTACATTCCATGTACAGTTCTGCTCACCCTATTATAGAAAGATACTATTAAACTAGAAAGAGTGCAGAAAAGATTTACAGGAATGCTACCAGGACTCTATGGTTTGACTTATAAGGAGAGGCTGGATAGACTGGAACTTTTTTCTCTGGAATGTCGGAGCTGAGGGGGTGATTTTTTAGAGATCTATAAAATAATGAGGGGCACAGATCAGCTAGATTGTCAACACCTTTTCTGAAAGATAGGAGAGTCTAAAACTAGAGGGCATAGGTTAAAGTGATAGGGGAGAGATACAAAAGTGTCCAGAGGGGCAATTTTTTCACACAAAGGGCCTGAAACAAGCTGCCAGAGGGAGTAGTAGAGGTGAGTACAATTTTGTCTTTTAAAAAACATTTAGACAGTTACGTGGGTAAGATGGGTATAGAGGGATATGGGCCAAATGCAGCCGATTGGGACAAGCTTAGGGGTTTAAAAAAAAGGGCAACATGACAAGCTGGGCCGAAGGGCCTGTTTCCATGCTGTAAACCTCAATGATTGTATGACCTTTAGACTGTGGGAGAAAACTAGAACAACCAGAGAAAATCCACATCGACATGGGGAGAATGTGCAAACTCCTCACAGACACTGACTGAAGCCAGGAATCAAACCCAGGTCCCTGGTGCTGTGAGGCACCCTGTGCTCACCACCATGCTACCGTGCCGCTCTGCACTTCATATTTGGTGTAATCTGCTGCCAGATAATCACTATCAACCATCAGTAACAAACATTTGATGCTGACTACTCGTCATGATACTAGTGATCTTTTAGAAAATCAACATGTAAATACATTGATTTTTACCTGATTCTTTTATTTTTCCTCATAAATGAACATCCCCAAGAATAATATCCAAATTCACAAGTAACAAAGGTATTATAATCACAAGTCGATCTGAAGACGACAATCATAACTGTCTGTTCAGCTCTTAATGTTGTCTTTTTTTTATTTGCAACAACTCACAAGTATTGACACCAATATCCATTATTGTTTATTTTGTTTGATTTTAGCTGATTTTCTGATATTTCTTCCATGGGTGATTTAGTGACACCGATAATATTTTTTGTTGCTATAATTTGCATACAGTTTTCCAAATATCAATTTCTTGTCACATTAGGAAGACATAAGGGCTCCCAGCTTCCCCCATAATAGACAGTGTGATCCAAATCTTCAGATGAAACAGCAGTGTAGCCCAATGCTAAAAACGATAAATACTTTCATTTATAATGACCCCATTGTAAAGTGATTCAACTTAAAGTCTAATCTTGAATTAAAATCTGGTTTGTGTCAGTTCAGACTTATTGCTGTCTTTTATGGCTTCCTGATCGAATTCTCTCTACACTTGCAAACAACATAGATTTGTCAGTGAGATAAAACACGTCAAGAAATTTTGAAAGTGAATACATGATTCAAAGAGACTTCTTTGCTGTCTATTAGTGCAGTGGTAGGAAACATTCAAGTAACTAAAACTGGTCACTTTCTTCAACATTCTCAATCCCGTTATCTATCCCATGGTTTCTACGGACGCTCACCTTTACAGTAAGCTATTACAGTCAAGCACATATTTCTAACATTGGGTCAGAATTTACTACCAAAGTAACTGTGAGGCTAATCATGTTTATCATTATTTATTTGTTTGGGAGGGGATTTAACATGGAAGTCCAGAATGTTGTCATCAGAGGTGTTTGGCATTACCTTCATGAAGTCCCCAGCACACTGCTTGCCTCGCCATTGATAGGAAAATTAAAAACGGGAAAGAAAAAGAAAGACTAACATTTCTACAGCATTTTTCATGACCACCAGCCGTCTCAAAGTCCCTGGCAGCCAATGAATTGCCTTTTGAAGTGTAGTCGCTGTTGTAACATATGAAACACAGCAGCCAATATGCACTCGTCAAACTTCCACAGACAGCAATGTAATAACGGTCCAGTAACCTGTTTCTTTGTGGTGTTGATTGAGGGTTAAGTATTGGCTAGGGCACCAGAGATAACTCCCACACCTCTTCTTCAAAATGGTGCCATGGGGTCTTTCACATCTACCCAAACAGGCATTAGCTGTCTTGTTTCAACATGTCGTCCAAATGGTGGCACCTCCAACAATACATTGGAGCGTCAGCGTAGATTTTTGTGCCCACTCCTGGAGTGGGACTTGAACTTTGTCACTCAGAGGCAGGAGTGCTACAAACTGAACAAACCACAAACCACAGCTGATGCAAAGGACAAAAAAAAAGTAGAGCACAGGAAGAGGTCTTTTTTCAAGCCTGTGCCGATCATGATGCTCCAACTAAACTGAAAAAAAAACCTTCTGCCCTTGGTCTGTATCCATCTATTCCTTCCCTATTCCTGTGCCCATCCAAATGCCTCTGATCATATGTTGAACAGAAGTTTTAAAAGCAGCATTGAATTTTGCTTGAAACCCATGTTGATTTTTTTCCTCCTAAAATTGTTAGATGGAACAGTTGTACTCCATGAAGTACAATTTGTATTTCAACGTACAGTATATTGAAACAAATTACAATTTTTATAGTAAAATGAGGCTGTCTTCAAAGCATTTGTAAGGTCTGAGATAATATTACCATTGCCATTATCTGCTTTAGAAGTTTAAAGCCACCACAGATTTCTTATAGTAACGACTTGGAAATTAAAGTAGCTTGAAATGCAGAACTACTTGGTCAATGCTACAAAGATAAACTTCGGTTAAATTTACATGTCCTTACCAAAACTCTACTTGTATCTAAATTCTACTTACCATGCACTTAAAACAGCATGCGTTTCCTTGATTAATTGTGTGAATGATATCTCATCAACAAAACAAGAATGACATTGATTCCAACTCCATTTAATGAGAAATAAACGTAACGGATGAGATTGGGGCTGGCTGTGAAATAGCCCAAAGGTTTTTGAACCGAAGTGTCCAGGTATTGGTTCAAGGGTGGGGTTAAATAAGATAAAGCAGGTTTGATACTAATCTGCATCTGTACAAATGCAATGAGGGCAGCTGTTTAACTTGTACTCCCTGTTGCTTTACATGATTGCTGAGTGTAACCAGCATTAATTGATTCTAATTGGCTGCAGTCATCTGTTGGAAGCCGATTAACATGAGTAATATTACTTAAAAGATAGCCTGCATTGAGGCTGGAAGAAATGGTGGGAGTGCTTTATGAAACAAATTTGTGCTTGTGAAAATGGCTGAAAAGGAAGAGAGAGTATACAAGTCTCCTAAAACAATGTACCACAGATTGTGGTACAAGGCTGGGTGAGAAACAGAGATACTCAGCTGGATTAAATGGCCATGCTGGATGTCCCATTTTGCTGCCAAGCACTGAGGGGGCTGGATTCATCCCGGGGGGAGTAACTATGAGCCTAAGCAAGTTACGCAGGCTTGGAAAGAGGGGTGATGAATCAGGAGTCCCCACCCGCCCCACCCCTCCAATCCGTTCCCACCAGGCTGCAAATATGCCTGCCAGAGTATATAGGCTTTTCCACATGGTGTGGTGTCTGTCACCCTTCTCAACCTGGTTTTATTTGGGGACTCTTTCCACAGTCCAAAGATGTGTAGGTTAGAGGGATTTGCCATGCCAAATTGTCCCTTGGAATGTAGATTAAATGGATTCGTCATGGTTAATGTGTGGGATTATGGGGTTAGGGCAGGGGAAAGGATCTGGGAAAGATACTCTGCCAGAGGGTTGGTGCAGACCTGATGGACTGAATGGCCTCCTTCTGCATTGTAGGGATTCTGTAGTCAGGAAGAGTTTGGACTCACTATCCCAAACCTTCTTATCCCATTATATGGCCTCCTACTTCCCAGCACACTCCTGCAAGGGGGAGTGGGACATGGAATTCCACTTAAGTTTCTACAGGGAGGCAAGAGGCCCTTGAATAGTCTGCTCAGGAGGTAGAGGAAACACACAGCAGCCACGAGAATTGTCCCAAGATTATGGGTTCAATAGAAGCACTTAATGATCAAGACAAGTCATCAACATTAGGGAATCCAGCCTTCAAATGGCTTATTCCAATGACTGAACCACTAGTCTCATCCACTGTTTAATTCCCTACACCCACCCAGTAACAATCTCTATCCATCAATACTCAATTCTTTAATTCATATGTGTTACCTGATCCTCATGCATGATTGCAAGTGACACACTGACAACAAACCTCAGCTCAGACATACTGGCAATGATTCACTAAAACCAGGTTAGATGGCACAAAGCATAAACCACAAATTATGATGCCTACTTAGCTGAGTATGACAGTGAACCTCCAGAGCAATCCAGGCAGCAAGGACATCAGTGGTGTGCTCCACACAATCTGTTCTGTGGCAACATGACTTGCTGGAGTCTCTGTGCAAATATAGACAGGTTCCAGATCAAGCTAATGAAGTATTTATGAAGGAATAATGCTTGTTGCCCAATCGCCAGCCTCAGGCCTGTTGTGGTGGCACAGTTGAAGAATGAAAGAAAATTTCTGCTGGCATGGTAATAGGTGTTCATCTGATGATGTGCTGCCTGAGGTGGCACCCCAACTACACAGAGAAACAGAATCCCTGTCAGTTGTTAACACAATGATTAGATGAAGAACAGGCCAGGTTATTATTTTTTTAATTCATTTGTGGGACAGCATTTATTGCCCAAACATAGTTGCCCTTAAGAAGGTGGTGGTGAGCTGCTATCTTGAATCTCTGTGGTCTATGTGCTGTGGGTTGACCCACAATGCTGTTAGGGAGGGAATTTCTGGATTTTGACCCAGCGATTGCAAAGGAATAGCAATATATTCCCAAGTCAAGACGGTGAGTGGCTTGGAGAGGAATTTGCACATCACGGTGTTCCCATGTATCTGCTGCCCTTGCCCTTCTAGATGGAAGTTGTCATGAGTTTGGAGGGTGCTGTCTAAGGGTCTTTGGTGAATTATTGCAGTGCATCTTGTAGATAATACACACTGCTGCTACTGAGCGTCAGTGCTGGAGGAAGTTGATGTTTGTAGATGTGGTGCCAATCAAGCGGGCTGCATATCACTGTTGTCAATGAACTCCTGCATTGCTGAGAAGCCAGCAGTCCACATAAACCACTTGCTCTCTCTGCCCATCTGTCCTAGGCAAGAGGCAATGAGATTTAATTGTCTCTTTTGTGTTAAGATGGAGAAGTTTGTGATTCCAAATAAAGCTGTTGGACTTTAACCTAGTGTTGTGAGACTTCTTGCTTTGTATTGAGAGATTCATTTACCTCCTTCATACAACAATTGCTCTTCAAATTGAGTGATGTCACAGCAGCGCCCTGGAAAAAGTCAAATGCATAAAAACGAAGGGTTCATGGCCAGCTTGACAGCTTCAGACAGTGATCTCCTTGGCCTCTCCTGAGGTTGGAGCTATGTCTGTGGCAGTTCACTTGAATATCTTTTGTGAAGTGAAGATGTTTCATGCATTGGTCCTTGCTGACAATGAGGCGAGTGAATTGTTGCCTGAAGGTCTTCAGTAAATATGTCATCATGCTGAGAACCTTTCACAATGTCTTTCTGCCCCGTGTGGCCTCTTTTCATTCTCCCCATCATTTTCAATTCCAAGAGGAAGACCTAACAAGCAATTTGTTTCTTTTATACTTTATAGTTGAGGTAAAGTGCGGCAAAAGCAGCCAGTAGCATATTTGAACTTTAGCACAGAAAAGAATATCTCCAAAAACGGATGTAATTGCACAAAGAAATAATCCAGCAATTAGTCTGTGAGTACTTCAGGTTTTCTTTAGGTAGCGCTGGGGAAGGTGAGTGGGTTTATCTTTCATTCTCATTTGTATTGTATTCCACTGCATGGGTTCAGACAAGGTTTGGAGAGGAGAGTTGGAAAATGGCAGCAATAGTTTCAAGTCTACAATGCATACTCATTTACATCATATTCTCTCTGGTTTACATTCTATGAAGGGTCATCAGGTATTTGCCATCAAACATCTTCATTATACTGGAAGTATGCATGCAGATTTTGGTGTCTATCAGCCATGATAATCTTGCACTATATGGAGCCTTTTGTTTTTTTCAGAACATAGAACAGTACAACAGAAGAACAGACCCTTCAGCCCATGATGTTGTGCTAAACATGACATCAAATTAAACAAATCCGTCCTGCCTACCCTTGGCCCATGTTCCTCCATTCCTTGTATGTCAGTGCTTATCTAAATGCCCTTATCGTATCTGCCTGCTCCCCTGGCAACTTGTTCCAGACAGCTGATTTGATTTGATTTATTATTGTCAGGTATATTAGTGTAAAGTGCTTCTTGGGTGATATACTGACAAAGCACACCATACATAGAGAAAGAAAGGAGAGAGTGCAGAATGTCGTGTTACAGTCATAGCTAGAGTTTAGAGAAAGATCAACTTAATGTGAGGTAGGTCCATTCAAATGTCTGATGGCACCAGGCAAGAAGCTGTTCTGGAGTCGATTGGGATGTGATCTCAGACTTTTGTACCTTTTTCCTGCTGGAAGAAGGTGGAATCATAGAATCCCCACAGTACAAAAGGAGGTCATTTGGCCCTGTATGGACACCAATCCCATCCAGGTCCTATCCCTGTAACCCACATATTCACGCTGCTAATCCCCCTGATATTAGGGGGGAATTTAACATAGCCAATCAACCTAACCAACACATCTTTTGGAGTGTGGGAGGAAATCAGAGCACCGGAAAAATACCTACATAGACACGGGGGTAGGTGGGGTGGGGGGTCGGGGGGGGGGGGGGGGGAGGGGGGGGGGGGCGGCGGGGGGGTTAGCGGGGTGGGGGTGGTGTTGTGGGGGGATGCGGTATGTGCTAACTCCACGCAAACAATGACCCAAGGCCAGAATTGAACTTGGATCTCCGGCGCTGTGAGTGCGAACCACTGTACCACTGTGGGCAGTTAGCACTGCTGCCTCACAGTGACAGGGTATGTCCAGAATGCATGGGGTCGCTGATTATGTTGGTTGCTTTTCCAAGGCAGTGGAAAGTGTAGGCAGAGTCAATGGATGGGAGGCTGGTTTGACTGATGGGCTGAGCTTTGTTCATGACCCTTTGTAGTTTCTTGCGGTCTTAGACAGATCAGGAGTCAAACCAAACTGTTATACAACCAGAAATAATGTTTTCTATGCTGTATCTTTTACAGATGAAAATAAGACATGCCAAATTTCCTTAGCAAAGTAGGAAGTAGAAACGTGCCCCTCACATCTCCTTTGAACTTTCCGCCCTTACCTTAAGGTCATGCCCCTTAGTATTAGACATTTCAACTCTGGGAAAAAGAGATTCTGACTGTAACCCTATCTATGCTTTGCATAATTTTATAGATTTCTATCAGGTCTCCCCTCAACCTCTGTCGCTCCAGAGAAAACAACGCTGATTTGTTTAGCCTCTCCTTATAGCTCATTTGCAATATTTCAAAGTGCTTTCTTTACAACTAATAACTTACTTCTGTAATGTAGTCACAATTGGCTTGTAGGCAACTGTGGCCACCAATTTCTACAAACAGTGGTGTTAATTGATGGATATATGTCAATTTACCTGTTCCTTCAGTACTCTTGAGAAGTCAAAAGAGTTCCAAGGCTGGAAAAGTTTGGAAAACATGGTCCAGGCTTTTAGCATAGTGACAGAAGAATCAAAACAATACCAGCTGAAATTTAAGAATGTTCCAATAACTTTTATTAAGTTATAAGGGATTGAACAATATTGTGAAGTATGTTTTAAATTCAATAACCCGAGTAATTACAAAGTATTGTTATAATTATTGCACTGATTCAAGTTGTTTTATTTTTCCAGTGCAAATTCATTTCTGGCAATATAATGCAAATTCATAACATACTGACTGTATGTAATAAGATCATTTCACAGTCTATCAAGTTATAGTTACAGGACTGGTAAATTAATTTGACACAAATAACTTAATGATATAATTATAAAACTTAGAACTTAAAAGAAAACTTTGTATCTCTCAAATTGATGGCATTCCTACTAGTTCCTAGCACAAAGGAAGACAATTGTGGTCGTTGGAGGCAAACCATCTCCGCCCCAGGGCACATATACAGGAAATTGACAGGACTATCTTCTAGATGTAACTATCTTCAACTATTCCCCTCTATTTTTGATGTGCGAATGTTTGCTGATGATGGAAGTGTTCATTTTCATTTGCAACTCCTCCAGATAAGGAGGCATTCAGGTTTGGGCAGGTAAGTGGCATGTAACATTTGCATCACACAAGGGTTGGGTGATGATCATCTCCAACAGGAGAGAACCTAACCATCACTCTTGGCATTCAATGGCGTTACCATTGTTAAATTCTCCAACATCCTGTGGAGGTGGGGGTTAACATTGACCAGAAACTGAACTAGACTAACCATACAAATACTGTGGTTACAAGAACAAGTCAGAGACTGGGAACTCTGTGGTGAGTAATTCATTTTCTGATGTCCCAAAGCCTGTCCACCCCCTAGTAGGCACAAGTCAGAAGTGAATGGAATGATCTCCATAAGTGCAGCTCCAACAACACTCAGGGACCTCAACGCCATTCAGGATGAGGCAGTCCACTTGATTGCTACCCAATCCACCCACCGCCTTAAATATTCACTATCCTGCCACTGATACACAGTGAAACAGTGCATGCCATCTACAAGATGCACTGCAGCAGCTCGCCAAGGCTCCTTCAGCAACACCTTTCAAATCCATAATCTCTACCACCGTGAAGCACAAGCACAGCAGACACACGGGAACACCACAACTTGCAAGTTTCCCTCCAAGGTACACACCAACCTGGTTGGAAACTATATCACCACTTTTTCACCGTTACTGTGTCATAATGTTGGAACATCATTTCTAACAGCACTGTGGGTTTTCCTACACTGCATGGACTGCAATGGTTCAGGAAGACAGCTGGCTATCACCCTCTCAAGAGCAATTATGGCTAGGCAATAAACGCTGACCTAGCTATTGACACTCACCTCCCATGGATGACAAAAAAAAACCTGAAAAGCATTTAAGCTTGCATTATTAAGTAGCCAGTAACACTTACCATTGGCATTTAACGGTAATGTCAACAGTTAATTCCCCCATTATCAACATCCTGGGATCACTATAGATCAGAAACTTAACTGGACTAGACACATAAATACTGTGGCTGCAAGAGCACATCAGAGACTGGGAATTCTATGGTGAATGACTTATCTCCTGACCTGACTCCAAGCACTGGCTCCTCACCCCTGAAAGACGTTTCACCATCCACAAGTTGGAGGTGTGATGAAACACTCTGCGGCTGCCTGGATAAATGCAGCTCCATTGGAACTCAAGAACCTTGACACAAGCACCTTTAGGCGGCACGGTAGCACAGTGGTTAGCATTGCTGCTTCTCAGCTCCAGAGACCTAGGTTCGATCACTGGCTTGGGTCACTGTCTGTGTGGAGTTTGCACATTCTCCTCGTGTCTGCGTGGGTTTCCTCTGGGTGCTCTGGTTTCCTCCCACAGTCCAAAGATGTGTGGGTTAGGTTGATTGGCCATGCTAAAATTGCCCCTTAGTGTCCTAAGATGCTTAGCTTAGAGGGATTACGGGTAAAGTATGTAGGGCTGTGGGGTTAGGGCCTGGGTGGGATTGTGGTCGGTGCAGACTCGATGGGCCGAAAGGCCTCTTTCTGCACTGTAGGGTTCTATGATTCAATGACATTATCGCACTTCATTAACACCTCATTCATCATCTTAAACATGCATTCCCTCCACCATCAGTACACCAGGTCTGCCCTGTGAATTATCTTCAAAATGCACTGCAGCAACTTGCCAAGGCCACTTTAACAGCATCTTCCAAATCCAAGATTCCACCATGTAGAAGGACAAGGACAGTAGATACACGGGAACATCACCATCTGAAATTTCCCTTCCAAGCTGATACCATATTGACTGGGAAATATTTTGTTGTTCCACAACTGTTTCTGGATCAATGTCTTGGTTGTCCCTTCTATAGGATATGGATGTTCAGCAGAGTAAGGATTAATTTGGAACTGGAGAGCAGTACCACCAACAGAGTGATGTAGGGAGTCACATAATAGATTGTGTGTGGACTAGAAGCTGACAGGAGACAACATGGAGATAGCAGCAATGTTCGGCAGGCAGTGGGATACTTACATTGTTATCAGTTACCAATGACCAGTTTAGATAAACATATGTATGAACAAGGAGCAGGAATAGACCATGCAGCTCCTTGAGCTTATTTCACCTATTTCAGCCATGATCTTATCAGTTGGTGAAACAAGATCGAGGAGCTGCATGGTCTATTCCATGATAAGATCATGGCTGATTTGTGAGTAATCTCAAACCTTCATCCGTCAAACTACCTCACCAACCCTCCCTCTCCCCGCCAATAATTTACCAACTCCTTGCTTACTAAGAATTGATGCAACTCTGCTTTAAAAATATTCAAAGCCTCTGCTTCCACCGTTTTCTCAGGAAGTGAGCTCCAAAGATCCACAATCCTCACAGAATGAATTTCACCTCACCCGTGTTTTAAATGAGTGACCCCTCGTGCACGGTTCTTCCACAAGAGAAAACACCCTCTCCGCATCCACCCTGTCAATCCTCCTCAGGATTTTAAAGGTTTCAGTCATGTTGTCTCTTACTCTTTTAAATTCCAGCTGATACAGGCTTAACCTCCCCGACCTTTCCTCATAAGACAACCTGCTTATTCCAGGTAATAATCTGGTAAACCCTCTCTGAGCTGCTTACAGAGAGTACAGTACACTGTGCTCTGCTGCTATGTACATGCCTAGACATAGTACAGGAATGAGATAAAGAATCTGGTGAATCATAGAAAGCATCCTCTCTGGTTATATCACAGCTTGGTATGGCTCCTGCTCTGTTCAAGGCCGCAAGAAACTACAAAGGGTTCGGAATGTAGTGCAGTCCATCACGCAAACCAGCCTCCCAACCACTGACTCTGTCTGTGCTTTCTGCTACCTCGGAAAAGCAGCCAGAACAATTAAGAACCTCATGCATCCTAGGCATACTCTATTCCTGTTTGTTCCATTGGGAAAAAGAAATAAAAGTCTGAGGTCACGTACCAATTGACGCAAAAACTGCTGCTTCCCTACTGCATTGGACTTTTGAATGGATGTACCTCACACTTGGATCCGTGGGTGGCACAGTGGCACAGTGAATAGCACTGATGCCTCACAGCTCCAGGGGCCTGGATTTGATTCCTGGCTTGGGTCAATGTCTGTATGGGGTTTGCTCATTCTCTCCGTGCCTGCGTGGGTTTCCTCCGGGTGCTCCGGTTTCCTCCCACTCCAAAGATGTGCGGGTAGGTGTATTGGCCATGTTAATTTGCCCCTTAGTGTCCCAGGATGTGTAGTTTAGAGGAATTAGCAGGGTAAATGTGTGGGGTTGTAGGGATAGGACCTGGGGTGGGATTATTGTCAGTGCAGATTTGATGGGCCGAATGGCCTCCTTCTGTACTGCAGAGTTTCTATGATTCTATGAAATTGATCTTTCTCTACATCCTAGCTATGACTGTAACACTATATTCTGCACTCTCTCCTTTCCTTCTCTATTAACTGTAATGTTTTGTCTGTATAGCATGCAAGAAGCAATACTTTCTACTGTGTACTAATAAATGTGACAATAAGAAATCAAATCAAATGCATTTACATTTTCCCAAAAAAGGTGAACAATATTGTATGCAATGCTCCAGATGGGGTCTCCCAAGTGCTGTGTAAAACTGAAGCATAACCACCTTACTTTTATATTTAATTTCCCTTGAAATAAATTATAACATTCTATTAGCTTTCATTATTAATTAGTGTACTTGCATATTAGCTTTTTGCAACTCACACATGAAAACATCCAGATCCATCTGCATCTCTGCTGTAATCTTACGCCATCTAGATATGTTTGTATTTTATTCTTCCTGAAAAAATCATGCTCCATTTGCCAGATCTTTGCCCACTCACTTAACATATCCATATTTTTCTGTAGTTTTTACCTCCTCCCTTCTCACCATTCAAGGCCCCAAGCTGTATCCTCTACATTGGGGTATTAAGCACAGACTAATTGCTTGCATAACACTTCCTCTCATTTTGCAAGCATGACCTCAACCTTTTTGTTGCTTGCTACTTTAACACCTTATCTTGCTCTCATGCCCACATGGAATCCATCCTTGGCCTGCTGCAATGTTCTAGCGAAACCTAACGCAAACTGGAGGAGCAGCATCTCACCTTCTGATTAGGCACATTCCAGCCCTTAGGATTCATCGATGAGTTCAACATTAGCCTGTGACTTTCCTAGTCCATTTTGACATCTTTTGGTATGTAAAAAAAAATATTTTGCCCCAATGCAATGCCCCCTCCTCCACTGGGTTATCGATCTTTTGTTTATAATTGTGTTTTCACTGAGCACACCCTAGTTCTTGTATTAACACATTTTCTTATCATACCAATAGGCCACTGTTAGCACCTTCCATAGTTCTTCACAATACCATTAACACCTCTTCTGTCTTGTGTCTCACACATCTTTGTTGTAATCTCTCCAGGCTCCCACCTAACACTGACTTTCTATTCTGCTCCACCTGCTCAACCCCCTCTTATACAGCATAAAATCTGTCACATCCTCCCTCTCTTTAGCTCTGAAGAAGTCATATGGATTCAAAATTTTAACTCTTTTTCTGTGCACAGATGCTCAGGACGTCCTGAGTTCATCCAGATTTTTTTTATTTTTATATCTTTTCATAGCTTCCATTTCACAACTTACTTTCTGACCCATCTTTCTGTCATTAGCAAATTTGTCACCCATCTCAACCATCCCTTCATCCAAGTCGTTTATATAAATAATAAACAGTTCAGTCCCAGCACTGTTCCCTGTGACACACCACCCATTACATTTTGACAACTTAAAAAAGGCCCATTTATGCCGACTATCTGCTTCCTGTGAGTCAGCCAATCTTCTATCCATGCTAATATTTTACCCCCTCCACTGTAAGCTTATATCTTCTGCTCTAATCTTGGACGTGGCTCAAATGTGAAGTGAACTGCTGAGTTGTTGAAAAATGATGTTGCTGAAATTGTGAGACAAGTGGAAATAAAGCTTCAATTTTTGAAAGATAGGTATTCAACAAAAAGATGGCAGACCGGATGGGAAAAGAAAATCTGAGTCCATTCTCAGAGTGAACAAGGAGCCCTTTGGAAATAATGGGATAAACACATAGTTTGTGAACAAAGCAGATGAGTTTTTAACAAAGATCAACACAAATAAGTGTAAAAACTGAATCAAATCATGATAACCAAGTACACAAAGGGTTGGATTCTGTGCCCAAATTTGTTGGGGGCACAAAATCTGGCGAGAGGTCAAAATTGGAAATCTTGACATTGAGATCTCACAACACAATCGTCCATGCTCCCGCCATTAACATAATGCAGTTCTCACCCCGGGAGCTTGGGAACCTAATTTAAGCCACATTAGTGTTTTGAACACACTGCTGTATTGTTCCTTCACATTGGAATTTCCACCCTTTTCTAATGTGAACTCAAATTGGTGAGGTTGGCAGCTGGTCGGGAGTAATATGGACCTGGCGAAGATGCCATATTGGGGAGCACAGGTAAGTTCAGCCTCCAGAGGGAGAAGGGTGGCACAATGGTTAGCACTACTGCCTCAGAGCAGCATGGACCCGGGTTCGATTCCTGGCTTGGGCCACTGTCTGAGTGTGTGGAGTTTGCACATTCTCCCTGTGTCCGTGTGGTATCCTTCAGGTGCTCTGGTTTCCTCCCACAATCCAAAGTTGTGCGGGTTAGGTGGATTGGTCATGCTGTATTGCCCTTTAGTGTCGGGGGATTAGCTGTGGTAAATGCATAGGGTTATGCGGATAGCGCTTTCGTGGGACTGTGATCAGTGCAGACTCAATGGGCCAAATGGCCTCCTTTTGCACTGTAGGAGTTCTATGATTTCAATGAAATGCTTGGGCAGTACCTTCGCACTGCCCTCAGGAAAGGCCAGCAGACAATGCAAAGGGGCATTGACAAGGGGGAGTTTTCACTGGGGAGTTCTATGTAGGTGGAAGGGTGTCTCCCCATGTAGATGGGGGGGGGAGGAGGTGGTGGTGTTGGGGGTGGGGTGAGATTCCACATGTCCAGAGGTGATTCTGTGTATTAATTTTTAGTGGTGGAGATCTCTGCGATCCCGGTCTCTGGAAATGCAACGTTACCCATGTGGAATATTCCTCAAGCAGCAAAGTGCTGGAAAATGTAGCGAGAGAAGCCAACGGTGCAGTTGAGACCCTGCATTTTCTCGACTGAACCAGCATTTAGACAAAATAACAGAAAATTCCACTAAGCGTACTATAATGCCAATGCAATACTAATAAATTACACCCAAAGCAACAGAGACCATCCTTCCTCCAAATGTGACGCAATGAGATTTGGGAGAATTGTTCAGCAGCCCCCCCCCCCCAACCCTATATTTATGAAATCAGAGACTTGAGGAGGGCAGGGGAGGTGGGGGTGTCTCAGATAGAAGAGAAAGGGTGGCAAGTAAAGTGAAGATCACACTCTAAATGTATTTGGGTAAGAACTTAAAGGGGGAGATGTAAGGTAAGAATGCTCCTCAGTGTTAGGGTTAATGTGTGATTGAAGAACAGTACTGCCTACATAGCAATGCAGAGAGTCACATGGCATGTGGTCTGTAGAGTGAAGTCTAGAAGATTGAGACGGGACCCGTACACGACAGTACCTTGGATATGTGCATCATTATGGGTTAGCAATAAGCAGTTTACATTTAACCATACAAGCCTCCAGATCTCTTTGTGAATCACCAAATAACCTTCTCAGCATTTTACAGCACTACAGAAGTGTTTTCTCTGCAGCAGTCCAAAAAGGAGGCTCACTGCCACGTTGGAAATGGGTAATAAATACCAGCCTTCCCAGTGATGCCACGTCCTGTGGACAAGGAAAAAGACAATTAGTTAAATACAATTTGTTTTCTTTCCTTACAAGTAAAAACTCCGGTTTGGCAATAGGATGATTTGAAAAACAACAAAATCATTCTTGTGATGTGACTCCAGCATATGTATGACCTCTGCAGCTACTTGTCTCCTTACGCAACTGAAAATCTGCAAGCTCTGCAACATTGCTGCCGTTCGCCATCTGTTAGATCCTCAGAAATTTCAATAAATTTGTTAGACCTGATTTGTGCTTTGTAATTTGAATGCTTTGGAATTGCTGTCTTTATTACAAGCTCGGCTTGACTTGTTTCCAACCAAACAGCTTCCATTCTTTTCCCTGTCATCAATTTCAAAATAACAAGCAGATAATTTATGGTATCTTCACCTTTTTTTTATTATGAAAACACATGCACAAGCTATTTTGTATTCTTCTGTTACTATTGTTCAATTCAGTGAACCAAAAATATAATGGCTATCCCAGCCTGTAAGTCTGTCTGCATTTTTTTAAAATACTCTTGAATGCATTCCATCTGTTTTTCCTTCTTATGAATATTCATGTTCATCAATTCATTCCTAATAGATATTTCCCCAGGATTCTGAATTTTTCTCTCTAATTTCAGTGAAGATAATAACATTTTTGCAGTGAATGCATTCGTGAAAAATGAGTGTTCCCCACTCGAAGTCCAATGTTTTTCTGAATGGATGGAGAGCAAATTTACTTCCAGCATCAGTGAAATTTTAATAGAAATATAGGAGTAAGCTTGTGACAGTTGTGCTTTTTACAGATGGCACAGTGGTTTGCACTGCTGTCTCATAGCACCAGGGACCTGGGTTCGATTCCCGGCTTGGATCATTGTCTGTGAATGTTCTTTGCATGTCTGCGTGGGTTTGCTCTGGTTTCTTTCCATGTAATTACGCTGCTACTCCTGCTATCGCGAAGGGACAATTTAGTTTGACCAGTCAACCTAATCCGCACATTTTTGGAGTGTGGGAGGAAACCGGATCAAAGGAAACCAGGCAGACATGGGGAACATGTGCAAACTCCACACGGCCACCCAAGGCTGGAATTGAACCTGAGTCCCTGGCGCTGTAAGGCAGCAGTGTTAACCACTGTGCCACCGTGCTGTCCCATAGCACACATGAGCCTCTAGCCTCAGGCTAGCTGAATCGTGCCCGTATGAGACGGTAAGTATGTCTGGTAACTGGGCGTATAGCTGTAGGGATCTTTGTCATATGAGACTTGCTGCTATATCTCCTCTTCCTTCTCATTCTCTTCCAAGATGCAGTGTAATCATCATCTTCCTCCTCCTGCAGTTCCAGGCCTCGTTGAATCATGTTATTCCAGACACAGCAGAAAATGATTATTTGTTGCTGCACATCACTACCAGTGGTGCTGCTGAGTATGGAAACCTTTGATTGGCTGGCTGTTCTCAGCAGGTGGGGCTACTGTCCCTAGTGTTTTTAATTCCAGGGAAGACCCACCATAGCACACTGGCACAGAGTTAGCACTGCTGCCTCATAGTGCCAGGGATCCAGGTTCAATTCCTGGCTTGGGTCACTGTCTGCATGTTCTCCCTGTGTCTGCGTGGGGTTTCCTCCCACTGTTCAAAAGACATGCTGGTTAGGTCCATTGGCCACACTAAATTCTCCCTCAGTGTATCCAAACAGCACCAGAGTGTGGTGACTCGGGGATTTTCACATTAACTTCATTGCAGTGGAAGTGTAAGCCTATTCATGATACTAATAAATAAACTAAACCTGAGGAAGAATTTAGTGAGGACAATGCATTTAACCAACATGTCTTTCGGACTGTGGGAGGAAACCAGAGCGCCTGGAGGAAACCCATGCAGACATGAGGAGAACGTGTAGACTCTGCACAGAGAGTGACCCAGGCTGGGAATTGAACCCGGATCCCTGGTGCTGTTAGACAGCAGAGCTAACCAAAGTGC
The DNA here is from genome assembly GCF_965287045.1 of Carcharhinus amblyrhynchos. Lineage (NCBI taxonomy): Eukaryota > Metazoa > Chordata > Chondrichthyes > Carcharhiniformes > Carcharhinidae > Carcharhinus > Carcharhinus amblyrhynchos. Next base: position 20,460,075 of record NC_137328.1, on the reverse strand, counting down.
TGCCCCATATACATTAACAATTATAAAGACAGGAAAACATCAAACACCAACTTATCGTACTATAAGAAAGTTTGGATACTGACCCAGCCGGGCAACTTTGGCTCATTTTGGAGAGTGGATGAGTGGTGATGGAGGTGGAAGTCTTTTTGGAGGGTTTTTGGAATGGGGTTTTTAATGATCGGTAGGATTGTTCATTGTGTTTAGTCTCCTTTGCAGTAGTGCTTTTAAATATTTTTCCCAATGGTGATTGCATTTTTGCTCATTTCTTTGCGATTAAAATTAACAGATAATATCACAACAATTCAAGACAGCGATGAAAGTGAACTGGACTGTCATTTTGTCTGGTTCACTTTATATTTATGGGTGTGGTGCACACTCTGCCCTCTATGCCCACCATGCCTGAAACCAAAATTCATAGGTTCAACATGAGAACTTCCAGGCTTTTGGGTTCAATCCTACAAATAACATTAATGTAATATAGCAGGAATAATACAAAATGAATGCAGGGTATTAATTGGAGAGCGACATTAACAGAAAATGACTTTAAGTGGGACAACATCAAAGCAGGGACTTTCTCGGTTAAGGTACACCCCTTTAATATTCTCATTCTTTAAATCTGAGCAACATTCACTTTTCTCTCTTCTCATCGTTTGTCTTCTTTCCAGACCATCTGAGGCAGCATCTGGAGCTGCCAAGAATTATGCAAATTAGATTGTACAGTGAAATTCAGCACTGTTAGCTCTTGACCTTTCCACAGGGATTTGCACCATTTGTTAAGCATTTAAACTAACTTAGACTTGCAGATGAAATCCAGCCCCAATCCAGGCCTGACATGGAATAGCATACTAATGAATCAATTTTGACCCAGGAACTCTAAAATGTGGCCCCGTTGATGACCTGAAACTAAGCCTTAACAAGTTAAATTGACCTTTTTTTTCATTTTGTTATTCCATTTTAACATCATCACTTCTCGGCCTTTTGCCTAAGATCAAGCGTAGCATCGACATGCTGTGCTTGGTTGAAGTCATTAGGTTATATTTTAGCTTCATTTGAAGCAATTTTTAAAAGCGGCATCTTGCCCTTTTGGATAAGATGCAAATGAGTTCAA